>NW_027362782.1:4833750-9667500 GCF_046119375.1 Phyllobates terribilis | reverse complement strand
AATTTAATAGTAATAAATAAAAGTTACAATTTATGAGTCTTTAGTTAAGGGTTTATTTGCCTATGGCAATTTGTAATTGTTCAATAGTTACCCTACGCTGACTGCATGAACAGCACGGTTTAAAGTGACATGTCTAATTGGGGACTGGAAGCCATTAAGGCCTTTAATAGACTTAAGAAGGCATTTTTGTCTGCTCCCGTTATGGTCCAGCCTGATATCAATAAGTCTTATGTGGTGATAGTGGATGCCTCTGAGGTAGGGGTGGGAGCGGTGCTCTCCCACGGTTCCACCACTCTAATGCGTTTGAGGCCGTGTGTGTTTTTTTTCCTCAAATTCTCTCCTTAAGAGCTTAATTATGACATTGGCAATCATGAACTTCTTGCCATAAAGTTAGTTCTGGAGGAGTAGAGGCATTTCCTTGAGGGCTCTAAGCACCCATTCATGGCTGTTTTTTTTAAAGAATGCTAAGAGGCTTGTTTTTTACCAGATTAAATTTTTTGATCTCTTACCTCCTTGGGACCAAGAATGTTCTGGCAGATGCTCTCTTGAAGCCTTTGTCCTAGCGAAACTTAAATTATGTAACCTGATTTCATTCTTCTAAAGGGCATTGTAGTCTCTGATGTCAATTTAGCCTGGGAGGTGGTTAAGGCTCAGGGGATGGCTCCATCCAGCAGACCTCATGATAAATTATTCGTTACGGTTTGGCTTACTCAGAGTGTCATAACTCGGTCACAGCGGGCCACCAAGGCATTAAGGGAACCTGTCACCTATTGAGCAGAAAGTATTGATGGCCGTCCTTGGGTAAGGATGATGAAGTTTATGTTAAGGCATGCAAGATCTGTGCCAGGAACAAGGTGCCTCGTGTCGCCCTGGCAGGGAAACTTCTCCCTTTGCTCATTCCTGTACGTCCTTGATTCCACATATCCATGGTCGGAACTGACATGTTCATCTGCATACCAACCTCAAACTAATGGGTAAACGGAGCAAACCAGTGTCTTGAGTCCTATCTAAGATGTTTTTGCTCCCATACTCAGCATGACTGAGTATCATACTTAGCCTTGGAAGAGTTTAACCTAAACAATAGACAACACGATGGTTTGTGGATGTCTCCCTTCTTCTGTAATCTAGGTTTCCATCCTAGGTCCCCTTGTTTTGAAGGAGGGGACGATGTCCTTCCTGCTGTTTCTGCTAATATTAACCGCTTCCGGAATGTTTGGGGGGAAGCCTGTATCCATCTTAAGAAAGCAGGGGAGAGCATGATGAGGCAGGCAGATGAGTGTCGTCAGCAAGGTTGCAAACTCAAAATGGGGGACAGAGTATTGTCTGCTAAGAACCTCAAGATTAAGGTACCGTCTCCTAAGCTCGCACCCAGGTTTATATTCCCATTTCCAATTATTGAGGTTGTAAATAAAGTGGCTTCTCGGGTAAGCCTGCCTTCCTCTATGCGGGTTTCCAGTGTTTTTCACAAGACATTATTAAAGAAGATGTTTACTCCGCTTGTAACTCAAAATCGTCGTCCTCCTTTTCTGGTTGATAATACTTTAGAATTTGAGAGAAAGTATTGTGGAGTCTCATAGAGTTCGAAACTCCTGTCCGTATTTGATTCCTTGGAAGAGGTAGGGTCCTGAGGAGAGGTCCAGGGTAATATACATGTCAATCGTCTCATCGTTGAGTTCCATAAAAGGTTTCCAGACAATGTGGGTGGTGAGAGCCCGGAGCGGTCTCCTAGGGAGAGGGGTACTGTTATGAATCGTGGTTCTGTGCTCCTAACTGAGAATGGAGCAGGTCCAGTGCTACATTACTGTGGTCGCAAGCGCTGCCATTGTCCTGTCCCTGGAGGCGGAGTTAATACGCATGCAGTAAAACTGTCCCATTCTTGTGGAGCTTTGCATTCTGGTGTTGTCGGATGTGTGAAAACACAGGATACTGCATTGTCTGGTACTATACAGTGCAGGGATGTTGTCCAGTCTGCTGTTAAAGCTAGCAGGCAGTGGCTGTCTTGGGATGATTGAGAGGTAATCAACACCTGATCATTAGGCGGGCTATATAATCCTGCTCAGTCCTCTGCTGTTTATTGCAGTTACCTATGTGCTTAGTGGTGAGTGGTGCTAGCATTATTCTTGCTATCTTTTCAGGGGTTTTGTCATTTTCTCTTCTGATTATACTTCCTGCAGAGGTAGTCACCTGGTTCTTGACTAGGCATCGGTCGCGTCACCAGACGCCAGCTGTCTGGTGACAGTGGGACTGGGAAGCGCTCTGCCAAAGTCCTCTTCTATTTACTGGGAGCTGGGTGAAGAGTATTCCCAGCCCCCAAGGGCTTGCCTAGCTGGGCAGCTTGTGCCAAGTGCATCTGTGGCTGCGCCTTTCGTGGTTCGGTGTCATGTGCTGTGCAGAGGGACCCAGCGAGACTAACAGTAGTGTACAGGTCAGGATACACTTAATTTGTTTGAGACCAGCCCAGCATGGGAGGTGGTAGGTCAAACAAAAGAAGAAGCATTTTCTGATTAGATAGTGTTAGTGAGAGTTCAAGGCCCGAGGGCTGGAGGCATGAGTAGTTCATATTGTTATCGCAGTATAAGAATGTTGGCAACTTTCTTCGGACATACCTGTAATGTCCGGGGCCTACGGCCCGAACTAGGCACTAGGAAGACTGTCTTATTCCCTTCCAACAAGTGGAAACCGGACAGGGAAACAAGTGAGGGAGTCGGATTGGATCTCAAGAATACTGCAGAGCCGAAAGGAAGATCACAGGGGCTGAAGGAGAGAGTAAACATAGGGATAGTTCAGCCTGAACAAATGGAGAATATGAAAACATACTGTGCTGTGCTTAACTCACTGTTAAGTAAAGCCGAACTGGTTGATAAAAATAGGGTGTCCCTTGATTTGTGATGCTGTTCCTGGATCCGGAAGCCTAGAGACAGTGTAAGCCTCTGGCCGAACCGTGAGCTTTTTGCACTACACACGTAGTTAATTCTGATTTCATGTCAGATATTGAGGAAAACATGCATACGTGTCTTTTCATATAGTGTAAGTAAACTTCTGGTTTCAACTGTAGCACATATGAACCGGGACACTGTTTATTTGTGGGTGCCACGGTGTTTGAAGACAGCCCCTCGTTCATGACTACCACCTGCGCACCTTACAGCTTGGTGTAGTTTGCAAGATCAAGAGTTCTCATGTACAGAGAGCAGAGGAACCCCTGAAGCGATCAAAATGGCGTTGTTACAAGTTCCAAGATGGATGATGGCGCATGGGCATCTTAATTACAAGTTGACGCGAAAATACATCTGGCCAGGTCAGTGTCTTGTGCTCAGAAACTGGCCTATCGTAAAACTTGAATTTTGTATTCCAGGGTCCCAACTGAAGGACCGGGACCAGTCCTGACCAGTAACAACGTCCGTAAAAGGACACTTATGATTTTTTTTTAACAAAGAAAGTGGTTGTTTTCAATGTAGTTATGTATCTTTCAGGTGCCATTATGGTCGAGGGCGACCATATTTTAGGAGGGAGGTATGTAAGAGTATCTAAGAGATTGCCGTGTACCTTCCTTCCTAAAAGACAACATTTATAAAATGTGTTGTGAAATGTGATTTTACTCTATTTCCATTAAGTAATTAAGTATGGGGAAATGTATAGAATCCTATAAGCACTAATATATGCAGTTTCTGTAATATAATGTAACCAATGTACAACGTTAGTAATGTGTAGTGTATACGGAAAGTGTAGTTAGTTTAAGGACATAAGATTTAGTGCAGGGCTTATAGGTTAGCTTAAAAAAGGAAAATATGAAGTGGTGGGCATATTAGTTGTAGTAAGTAGTGTACAGGTTAAGATACAGATAATTCGCTTGGGACCAGCCCCACATGGAAAGCAGCAGGTTGCACTTTCCTATAAAGGGGGACACTGCAAAAAGATGTATACCATGCGATATAGGTCTCTTTACAGTGTGTCCCTATGGTGAATGGATGCTTCGGGATTCATCTTGACAGTGTATTCCTGTGGGCGGATACCTCCCAAGTGTATGCACACAATAGTGTTGATAAGCGCAGTATGGACCTAGCCTTGGTTCAGGCCATTGCCGGAGCATCAGGGCTCCCCAAAAACATCAAACATCAGGGGCTCCCCAAACGCAACATGGCATCCGCTAATTATTCAATCAAATTTTACATTCAAAAAGTCAAATGGCGCTCCTTCCCTTCCGAACCCTGCCGTGCGCCCAAACAGTGGTTTTCCCCCACATATGGAGTATCTGCTTACTTAGGAGAAATTGCACAACAAACTGCATGCTGCAATTTCTCCTGTTACACTTATGAAAATGCAAAATTGGAGGCTGAAAAATATTTTTGTTGGAAAAATGTTAAAATTTTTTTTTTACAGCTCAATGTTAAAAACTTCTGTGAAGCACCTCACCACACATCTAGATAAGTTCCCTGGGGGGTCTAGTTTCCAAAGTGGGGTCACTTGTGGGGGTTTACACTGTTTAGGCATATCAGGGGCTCTCCAAACGCAACATCCACCAATTATTCAAGCAAATTTTACATTCAAAAAGTCAAATGGTGCTCCTTCCATTCCAATCCCTGCCGTGTGCCCAAACAGTGGTTTTCCCCCACATATGGGATATCAGCGTGCTTACGAGGAATTGCACAACAAATTTTGGGGTCCATTTTTTAATGATACACTTGAAAAAAAAAAAAATTAAGGTCTGAAATAACATTTTTGTGAAAAAAAATAAATGTTAATTTTTTTCTTCCACATTCCTAAAATTCCTGTGAAGCACCTGAAAGTTTAATAAACTTATTGAATTTCGCTTTGAGCACCTAGTGGGGTGCTGTTTTTAGAAAGGCATCATTTTGGGGTATTTTTTGTCATAAAGGCCCCTCAAAGTCACTTAAAATGAGATTTGGTCCCTAAAAAAAAAAATTATTTTGTAAATTTTGTTGTAAAAAATAAAAATCACTGGTCAATTTTTAACCCTTATAGCTCCCTAACAAAAAAAAAATTTTGGTTCTAAAATTGTGCTGATGTTAAGTAGACATGTGGGAAATGTTCTTTATTAACTATTTTGTGTGACATATCTCTCTGATTTAAGGGCATGGAAATTCAAAGTTTGAAAATTGCGAAATTTTTGCTAAATTTCCGTTTTTTTCACAAATAAAAGCAAGTGATATCAAAGAAATTTTACCACTATCATGAAGTACAATATGTCACAAAAAAAACATTATCAGAATCAGTGGGATCCTTTGAAGTGTTCCAGAGTAATTACCTCATAAAGTGACAGAGGTCAGAATTGTAAAAATTGACCTCGTCATTAACGTGCAAACCACCCTCGCGAGTAAAAGGGTTAAAATAAGTTCTGGAAGCAGATTCACAGTGAGATCTTTGTCCCGCCCATAGATCTTAACAGCTCATGTACATGAAAGAAAAATATGGATTTCTCGAGAATAAGACATTGGATGGCAGCAGGGGCATACAGAGAAATCATGGGGCCCCATAGCAGAAGTTCTAAAAAATACAAAAAATTGCCGGGGTCACAGAAGAGCAGATCTCACAACATTAGCGCCTTTAAATAGTAATTTTCCTCCAGCTGAATTACTAGATTACTCTTTCATTGCCTGCATGATGCAAACAAAAGTGCCCCCCAAACACAGTATGATACCCCCATGGTGAATTCCTCCACTTACACAGTAAAATGACCCTACTGTACCCCACCTCAACTCCCGACGCAAAGTATGGTGACCCAACACAGTATCACCCCCCCCCCAACTGTGACCCCCACACAGCCCTCCATGGAGTATAATCGGCCTACATACATAATAGCCCGCACTAGCCCTCCAAACTGGAAGATGGACCCCACACAAACCTCCGCACTGTATAATTGTGTGAAGCCCAGCTGTGCTTGGTATCACAGACCTAGAAGGGTGTATTGAAGGATTCCTCCACAAGAGGCCCCCATAACCATTCACACATCTCCACCTTCCACCTCAGACCACCAGAGGGAGCTCCTTAGGGAGATATATAAGGGAAGGTGGAGCCAGGCAGCCGTTAGTCTTGAGACTACAGTCTGTGTGAGTTGCAGTTAGTCTATTCTGGTTTAGCAGTGAGTCCAGTGCAGTCTGAGACGTGTTACCTCAGAGGACAAAAGCCTGTTCCAGCTCCTGCATCCTACCCTGCAGTGGAGCTTATCCAGATCAAGACTCAGTGTAGCTCAGTGAGGTGAGCTGTAGGTGTGCCGGCGCAATAAGATCGGTGAAACGTGGCACGCTGCCGTTTGTGTGAGTGGCCTATTGAGGGCTCGAGTAGGCCGAAGGCGAAGGAGTAGAGAGTTAGTACACAGGGGGCAGAGGAGCTTAACTGGCTCACCCCGAAGGAGGATCAGTTACCGGACACCGGGTCCGAAGCTTGCCGGGATCTCCACGACCCAGTAAGATAAACCGGAATCCCTGGAGAACTACAGGTCCCAGGATCGCTAAAGTGCTGATACGTACCAGAGCCAGGAGACACATAAGCCCCGTAAGTCGGGAGAATGCACTCCAAGAGAAGGCCCTACCACAATGTCAGCCAGCGCAGGACAGAGACAAAGTTAGGCCTAGCTCCAGGCAGGTCAGAAACTTATTACACAGAAGCCAGAACCAGGAGGCCTAAAACCTGCTCATTGGGGAGGATCCGGACATACACCCTTCACCCTACAGTGCTCCGGGGAGTGCCTGAAATTCCACCAGTAAAAGGTACTGAAGTGACTATCATGTCCGTCCCTGTTCTTGCTCTGGCCCGGCGTAGTCTCCTTGTCCTGCATCCCCGTTCCTATACTGCCCTGAGGCCCAGCTCTACCTGTGGAGAGCTATACCATCCAGCTGCCTTATCACTGGCCTCAGTGGACTGCGCAGCGCTGGTGATCCTCACCAGAAGCCACAGGTGGCTTCACAAACTCTATCTTTTATAAACTTTTACTAAATCACCCCTTTTTTAGGAGAGACCCCAGGGTACGGGCCTGGGAGCCGACCACCGCGACATCCCTAACGGCCAGGCTAAAGGCCCGGGTACCGAGTTATCTTCCTCTGGGTGCTACAATTGCTTGCACACAATATAATGGCCCCACATAACCCTCCAAATATCATAATGGCCCAACATGACCTTCCATATAGTATAATGCACCCCCCATGGTGCTACACACAATATAATGCACCCCACCATGGTCCTCCACATAATATAATGCACCCCATTATGGTCCTCCACATAATATAATGCACCCCACCATGGTTCTCCACATAATATAATGCACCCCACCATGGTCCTCCACATAATATAATGCACCCCACTATGATCCTCCACACAATATAATGCACCCCCATGGTCCTCCACACAATATAGTGTAGCCCCTATGGTCCTCCATACATTAGTGTGGCCCCCATAGGGCATAGTGCAGCCAGTCCTCCAGTAATATAGGCGCCACATACTTAGTGATTTAAAAACATAAACAAATACAAACTTACCGCTCATCAGCTCCACTACCTGACCCAGCATAGCTCGATGAAGTGAAGTCATTGCGCCGCTGCATCAGACCCAGAGAGAGAATGATGGGAGAGGGCGTGTCACCTGACATTACCTCCTCCATTATTGTTTTCAACTATATAAGAGTCTGTTGATTAAGTTTAATCCGGGTTGCGATTGAGCGGCGCTGGCTGTGCAGGGAGAACCCGATGCAGGCACTGAAATCAGGCCCCCATGGCTCACAGGCCCCATAGCTGTCACGTGGCCTGCCACCATTGGCGGTACGCCACTGGATGGCAGATATCAAGGTATCATTTTATTAAGCTTTATTAAGCCACTAGGAATTTCGGGGCCCCATACTGGTAAAATTTTAAGGCCCCCTTGAGGCTCCGCCCATGCTCCACACCAGCTCCACCTCGACTCCTCGAACCTTCCACAGTCCCACCGCCCACTCTTAGAAAAACCTCCACTTCTGCACCATGTCCTCACCAATCACACAATTACAGTTCCCATCGAACACCATATCACATACATAGCCAGTAGAGATGAGCGTTGTTCGACTCGAACTGTTCGCCAATCTCAAATTCGAGCTGTTTTGGGCGGTGTTCGAGCCGTTCGGCGAACACGAACGATTTGAGAAAAATTCGGTTGTTCGAGGTTATGTTCGATAACTGTTAATGCACCAAAATCATAACTGGATTTTTTCTCAGTAATGATGAAAATTAATGTTAATACGCAGTTTGAGTGTACAGCGGGGTGGGGGGAGGGGCAGGGGATGGATCTCTGCAGGAATAATGAAGATCTCCATTCTTTTTTCTCTTTCACGGAGCGAAGTGCTTTTTTTCACACAAGCAAGGGCATGTGTCATTGGCAGTGTATGTCACATGTCCTTGCCCTATAAGACCCAGCCATTTTCCCCGTCGCCACCATTTTCTCACTGCTGCAGCTGCGTGTTAGACGGCACCGCTGTTGCTGTGTGCGCTATACCTTGTTAATTTCAAGACAATTTTTTCTCACAAATCTACAGATAGCTTGGGAGTAGGGAATAGTTGTGATTGCAGTCCCTTTAAGGACTAGGTTACAGCATTTCCTACGACTTTTATCAGGCAGGTCTGTGCTCTTAAATAGATAGGTTGTGGGAGTAAAGACTAATTGTAATTGCAGTCCTTTTCAGGACTAAGTTACATCAGTTCCTATCAGTTTTTGCCTGGCAGGTCTGTGCAAGTTTTTTTCACAGCATTTGGCTGAATCTAGCAAAGCTAATCCTTTTTGGCCTATTGCAGAGTGTGTTAGTCAGTGGAGTAGCCTATCTGTGTTGCAAGATACACCACCTGTGTATAGAATACCAATTTTTTTTTACTGCACCTAGTGAAGTAAAACCTTTTTGGGCATAGCATCATTCTATTAGTCCATCTATACTGACCTCCATAAGGTTGCAAATTGAATATAATTTTTTTCTGCATCTAGCTCTGAAAAAATATTTGGCCTTCTAGCAGTGTGTGGGACTTGGTCTATTAGTCCATCTATACTGACCTCCATCAGGTTGCAAATTCAAAATAATTTTTTGTCTGCATCTAGCTCTGAAAAAATATTTCGCCTTCTAGCAGTGTGTGGGACTTGGTCTATTAGTCCATCTATACTGACCTCCATCAGCTTGCAAGCTGAATATAATTTTTTTCTGCATCTACCTCTGAAAAAATATTTGGGCTTTTAGCTGTGTGTGGGACTTGTTCTATTATTCCATCTATACTGACCTCCATCAGGTTGCAAATTCAAAATAATTTTTGTCTGCATCTAGCTCTGAAAAAATATTTGGCCTTCTAGCAGTGTGTGGGACTTGGTCTATTAGTCCATCTATACTGACCTCCATCAGCTTGCAAACTGAATATAATTTTTTTCTGCATCTACCTCTGAAAAAATATTTGGGCTTCTAGCTGTGTGTGGGACTTGTTCTATTAGACCATCTATACTGACCTCCATCAGGTTGCAAACTGAATATAATTTTTTTATGTATCTACCTCTGAAAAAATATTTGGGCTTCTAGCTGTGTGTGGGACTTGTTCTATTAGTCCATCTATACTGACCTCCATCAGGTTGCAAATTGAATATAATATTTTTCTGCATCTAGCTCTGAAAAAATATTTGGCCTTCTAGCAGTGTGTGGGACTTGTTCTATTAGTCCATCTATACTGACCTCCATCAGGTTGCAAACTGAATATAATTTTTTTTTCTGCATCTACCTCTGAAAAAATATTTGGCCTTCTAGCAGTGTGTGGGACTTGTTCTATTAGTCCATCTATACTGACCTCCATCAGGTTGCAAATTCAAAATAATTTTTTGTCTGCATCTAGCTCTGAAAAAATATTTGGCCTTCTAGCAGTGTGTGGGACTTGTTCTATTAGTCCATCTATACTGACCTCCATCAGGTTGCAAACTGATTATAATTTTTTTCTGCATCTACCTCTGAAAAAATATTTGGCCTTCTAGCAGTGTGTGGGACTTGTTCTATTAGTCCATCTATACTGACCAACATCAGGTTGCAAACTGAATATAATTTTTTTCTGCATCTACCTCTGAAAAAATATTTGGCCTTCTAGCAGTGTGTGGGACTTTCTCTATTAGTCCATCTATACTGACCTCCATCAGGTTGCAAATTAAAAATAATTTTTATCTGCATCTAGCTCTGAAAAAATGTTTGGCCTTCTAGCAGTGTGTGGGACATTCTCTATTAGTCCATCTATACTGACCTCCATCAGGTTGCAAACTGAATATAATTTTTTTCTGCATCTAGCTCTGAAAAAATATTTGGCCTTCTAGCAGTGTGTGGGACTTTCTCTATTAGTCCATCTATACTGACCTCCATCAGGTTGCAAATTAAAAATAATTTTTATCTGCATCTAGCTCTGAAAAAATATTTGGCCTTCTAGCAGTGTGTGGGACTTTCTCTATTAGTCCATCTATACTGACCTCCATCAGGTTGCAAATTGAATATAATTTTTTTCTGCATCTAACCCAGCCAATAGTTTTGGCCTAATACCACAGTTTGGCCACTCAGCTCTGCTCGGTTCCCATCCATTGTTTTTTTGTGCAAACAACTCCAGAGTTGTTAATTAGTTAACCACCAAAATGAGTGGAAAAAGGCCTGCTGCTGGTGGAAAGGGGAATAGGCGTGTTGGGAAGGGGAAAAAAGGTTGTGTCCGTGGGGTAGGTGTTAAAGCAACAGTAACATCTGCAGAAGAAAGACCATCTTCCAGCCAAACTAAAATGTCTACTTATTTTAGCGGACAATGTGATAAGATCCCTTTCTTACGGCCACGCCAATCGCTACAAATTCCAGATGAGGCACAAAAACAGCAGGTGCTTCAACGGATATCAAGTGTTCCTTTAAGTGGGCTCTCCTCCACATCAACTTCAACATCACAAATACTCCAGTCCTCAAAGGTGTCACCCCAATCGCACTTGCTTCCTCACAGCTCCCAAATCTCCAGCTGCCCATCTGAGTATGAGGTAGAACAGATGGTTGAGTCTGCAGAGCTGTTTACTCATACTATAGCCTGGGAATCAGAGGTCGGCTCCAGTGCTTCTGTGAATCCAGAAGAGGAAATGATCTGCACTGATGCCCAGAATCTTTGAGTCGGATCCAGGACCAGACGCTGAAGGTTCTGACCATAATGTAGACCCTCATTCCCAAACTGTAACTCCTGTTGGTGGAGACAATGAGGAAGACGATGATGAGACTCAAATACCTGATTGGAGCGACAACTTTAGTTTTTTGTCAGGGCAGGAACAAGTTGGCTCTGAGGACGACGGGTGTGATAACGCACAGGGTGATGATGATGAGGTTGGAGATCCCACTTACTGTCAACCCACAGTCAGCCAAGAGATGAGGTCAGCAGAGGAGGTGGAGGAGGATGCTAGTGACGACGAGGTCAGGTTGCGCCTTCCTGGACAGAGACGTAGTACTGGAAGCACGTCAACAACTGCATCCTCAAACACAACTCTGCCTCTGACCACAAGTCGTGGTGGCTCTTCAGGTCGCATGGGTGCTAAGCCTTGCATAGCCTGGGCATTTTTTCAGATCGATAAAGATGACCCAACTCGTGTTATCTGTAACATTTGTCAGCAAAAGCTAAGTAGAGGCCAAAAAATACATAGTTTGAGTACTTCATGCATGAACCGGCACATGGACATGAAGCATAAGTTGCAGTGGGAAGCTCACTGTACTACAATGCGGCCTAGCCTGCCGGGCCAACCACCGTCTGCCATATCTTGTGCATCCGTGGCCTCTTCATCCTCTGTGACTGGGGGTACAGCAGTCACACCTGTTTTGGGGCGCAGACCTGCCACCTCTTAACCCGCAACAGCCAGCGTGATTGGCAGGTCATCATTTTCTTTGGAGGTGGTAACACCAGCTGGTGTTGAGCGCTGTCCGACATCGATAGCACCACCTTTGGAACAAGGCAACCTAACATGTCCGCCTGCATCTTCCTCACAGACCGGCAGTTTGCCGGGGACACCCTTATCAACCCCGTCTAGGCACAATAGCCAGCCCTCGGTCCCTCAGATGTGGACAAGTAAAAGACCATTTCCTCCTAGCCATAAGAAAGCTAAGAGGTTGAATTTCACCATCTGCAAGCTCTTGGCTACTGAAATGCTGCCTTTCCGCCTGGTGGACACAGAGGATTTTCGAGACCTTATGTCCGTCGCAGTGCCCCAGTACCAGATGCCCAGTCGGCACTACTTCTCAAAGAAAGGTGTGCCTGCGCTCCATCAGCATGTCGCACACAACATCACCGCTTCTTTGAGAAACTCTGTGTGTGACAGGGTGCATTTTACCACAGACACTTGGACGAGTAGGCATGGACAGGGGCGTTACATGTCGCTGACTGGGCACTGGGTAACTATGGTGACAGCAGGACAAGGGGCTGCTGTCCAAGTCTTGCCGTCCCCACGAGTTGTGCGTCAATCCTCTTTATCTCAAAGTTCCTCCACTGCTTCTGCCTCCTCAACCTCCTCTCGGTCCTCCACCTGCACCCAAAGCCTGTCTGGTCATGCCACAAGCTTTCAAACTGCGCAGAAGGGATCCTGCACACCTCCTTACTATGCTGGCAGTAGGGCTCAACGTCATCAGGCGGTTTTTACTTTGAAATGTCTGGGAAATGTGAGTCACACAGCTGAGGAGTTGTGGTCAGCTCTGGAGAACCAATTTCATGAATGGTTGTCTCCACTGGACCTGAAACCAGGGAAGGCCGTGTGCGACAATGCTGCAAACCTGGGTGCGGCCTTTCGCCGGGGCAATGTCACACACGTGCCTTGTATGGCTCACGTGTTGAACCTGGTTGTCCAGCAATTTTTAGCCCACTATCCCGGACTAGATGGCCTTCTGCAGAGGGCACGGTCGCTGTGTGCTCACTTCCGCCGTTTGCATCCCGCAGCTCAGCGACTTACATCTCTACAGAAGTCGTTGGGCCTGCCACTTCACCGGCTAAAATGCGATGTGCCTACCCGGTGGAATTCAACTCTGCACATGTTGCAGCGACTGTGGCAGCACCGACAAGCCCTCGTGCAATACGTTCTGACGTATAGCCTGGGCCAACGAGATCCAGAGGTGGGGCAAGTCACGCTGGAGGAGTGGTCTCAGATCAGGGACCTATGCACCCTTCTGCACAGTTTTGAAATGTCGACGAAGATGTTTAGTGCTGACGATGCCATTATCAGCATGACTATTCCGGTGATTTACATGCTAGAGCACATGTTAAACAGAATTCGGAGTCAGGTGGTGGCACGAGGAGGTGGAGGAAGTAGAGGAGGAGGAGTTGTATGCGGAAGGGCTAACATCTGCAAGGTCCAGACGGTCGGCAGCACCAAGGCGGCAGGCATGTGAAGGTGGGGAGATGGTTTTACCAGGGCGCATGGTAGCAGCCAAATTAGTGAGGAAGGTGCAGGAGCCCAGGAAGAAGTGGAGGACGAACTGATGGAAGACTCATAAGATGAGGGAGACCTTGATCACATTTCTGTTGTGCGAGGTTGGGGGGAGAGGACAGAGGAAGGAAGCATGATTGTTACCTCGCCACCAACACAACAGGGACTTGGTGCTCCTGGATGCGCAACACACGAGTGCCTTCTTGCTGCACTACCTGCAACATGACTCTCGAATTGTGAGAATTAGAAATAATCCTGACTACTGGGCTGCCACACTGTTAGATCCCCGGTACAAAAGTAAATTTGCAGAAATTATTCCTGCCATAGAAAGGGATGCACGCATGCAGGAGTATCAGCAGAGACTGTTGCAGAATCTTACATGTGCTTTTCCACAAAACACCAGTGGTGCACGTACTGAATCTCACAGTTCCAACTTGCCAACCGTGGGACCGTCGAGTGTTCAGCACTCAAACCGTAACAGAAACACAGTATCTGCTGGTAACATCAATTTTGCGGAATCATTTCACCACTTTTTTAGCCCATCCTTTGCAAGGCCACAGGAGACAAGAAGTCTGACACATAGTCAACGCCTAGAGACGATGGTACAGGAGTATCTCCAAGTAAACATTGAAGCCATGACTGTGTCACTGGACCCTTGCTCTTTTTGGGCTTCCAATCTGGATAAATGGCAGGAGGTAGCCACTTACGCCTTGGAGATCTTGTCATGCCCCGCAGCCAGCGTTCTGTCTGAACGTGTGTTCAGCGCTGCTGGTGGTGTTCTGACAGATAAGCGCACGCGGCTCTCCACTGATAATGTAGACAGACTCACGTTCATAAATATGAACAAATCATGGATTCGAAACGACTTTTCTACCCCTGTGTCATCCTGGGGAGAGTAAAAGCTTGATGATTGGTTAAAATCACCTCACCAACCATTTTAAGCTTTCAAATTACTAATCATGTTTATCTGTATCTTGGCTGGAAAATTATTTGGGCTTTGTAGCAGTGTGCAGTACTGATTCTATTAGGCCGTCTATACTAAGCTGAACCAGATTTAAAATTAATAATAATTTTTAGCTGCATCTAGCCCGGAAAATAATTTTGGGGCTCCGAGATGCACACGACACATAAGTGCCTTCTTGCTGCACTACCTGCAACATGACCCTCAGACTGTCAGAATTCGAAGTAATCCTGACTACTGGGTTGCCACACTCTTAGATCCCCCACACTCTTCGATCAACCTTTTCATTTTAATAAAGACAAAAAAAATGGTCATTTTTGAAATTATAAGCATTAGCAGGTTATTAGAAACTGAAATCAAACAGTTTTCAACTCAAAACTTTATTCTAGGTGATGATACATTTGCACATAGGACCCCTTGTTCGAATGGAGCTTCTGAACTCTCTCGTCCATTGAATTTGTCAGGTTTTGGATGGTTTCTGCTTCAATTGTTTTGCATGAGGACAGAATACCCTCCCAGAGCTGTTGCTTAGATGTGAACTGCCTCCCGCCATCATAGACACTCCTTTTGATGATGCTCCAGAGGTTCTGAATGGGGTAGAGGTCAGGGGAGCATGGGGGTCACACCATAAGTTTGTTCCCTTTTATGCCCATATCAGCCAGAGATGCAGATGTGTTATGTGCAGCATGAGACGGTGCATTATCATGCATAAAAATGATCTTGCTGTGGAATACACGGTTCTTCTTCTTGAACCATGGCAGGAAGTGCTGTTTGAGAAACTTAACATACATTATGGAGTTCATCTTTACCCCTTCAGGGATCCTAAAGGGGCCGACAATCTCTCTCCCCATGATTCCAGCCCAAAACATTACTCCACCTCCTCCTTGTTGGCGCTGTAGCTGTGTTTGCGTGGGGTGTCCATCAACCAGCCATCTTCCACTCCATCCATCTGGACCATCGAGCATTGCACGGCACTCATCCGTGAACAAAACAGTTTTGAAATCAGTCTTCATGTAATGTTTGGCCCACTGGAGCCGTTTCTGCTTGTGTGAAGTGAATAGAGGAGGTCGACTGGATGGCGTATGCACAGCTGCAAACCTCTGAAGGACCCTGCATCTTGTTGTTCGGGGGACGTTGGAGGCACCAGCAGCTTCAAAAACTTGTCTGCTGCTATGACAAGGCTTTTTGCCGCTGCTCTTTTAACCTGACGTAATCGCCTGTAGGAAAGAGTCCTCAATTTGCCCTTATCAGAACGCACACGTGTGTACTGTGAATCAGCTACATACTTCTTGATTGCCAAGACACTTCATCCTGATCATCGCACAATGTTGATTGTTGTCATGCCTTGACCTAAACACTCCACAATTTGTTGCTTCTCAGCAGCCGACACATCCTTTTTCTTTCCCATTTTGGCAGAAAATGTAGGCTGCTTAATAATGTGGGACAGCCTTCTTAAGTAGTCTTGCCTTTCATTGGACACACCTGCCAAACTAATTAGCACAGGTGTCTGCAATTGCTTACAGTGATATAAAGAGCCCTGACACACATCACCATCAATGAGTTTAACTGACAAACAAAAAATTTCTTCCCTTATCACTCCTAAACACTTTTTGCATAATAATTTGGAACACAGTGTACATGTGCTTTTCCACAAAACACCAGTGGTTCACGTAGTGAATCTTACAGTTCTAACTTGCCAACCGTGGTCTGTATGGAGTTGTTCAATAAAGGGCCCAAAATTAAGATAACATAGATGGGAGAGGTCTCTATGAATAGGAATTCCTAAGTATTTGATACCCTGTGAGGGCCAGGCAAAGGGAAAGTTGGACTGGATGGAATCCTGTATGGATTTGGGGAGGGAGACATCGAGGGCCTCAGACTTCGCTGCATTGATTTTAAAATTTGACCATGTAACAAAGTGATCTATTTCAGCCATAACAGCAGGGATGGATATATGTGATTGAGTGATATATACTAGGACATCATCAGCAAATAGAGAGCACTTGTACTCGGTGCCTCCCACCTCAATCCACCTAATATTGGGGTTATGGCGATTTGATGAGAGCAGGTGCTCCGTCACTAGGATGTATAAGAGAGGGGACAGAGGACATCCCTGCCTTGTCCCATTGGTGATTATGAAAGGTGATGAAAATGTTCTGACGTGCCCCCTAGGCCTTGGGACACCCGGAGCCGGACCCTTTTTGGTGGATGCTGGTGGTTGTAGTCTCCTTGGCGGCATCCCGGCTCCGTGGCTCAGGTCGGTCAAACCAATTTTTAACTGCATTTAGCCCAGGAAATACTTTGTGCCTAGTAGCAGTGTCTGCTAGTCAGCGGATTATCCCGGCTGTTAAGCAAGCTACACCACCTGTAGTTTGGACACTTAATTTTTTCAAAGGAAATGCTTCGGGACCACGGGATACTCAGTGAAGAGCATCAGGAGGCACCCCAAGGCATAGGGGCTGGGACTGGCGGTAGGACGCCTTGCGGTGGACAGCCGAGCTCGATCCTTATAAAAGCTTTTTAACTGCAGTAGCTTTAGTGGACGCTACTGGAGCTGGAATTACGCGGCTGCTGGCATGAGACTTGCCCTCCAATAGATCCTTGTAAATGGATTTAAAGTGTATTCATTCAAATTAGAGAGACAATTTAAATTAAAAAGCTTAGAGCTGCCTCCACCACAGGGGGGCTCGCTCTACCCACCAGCGGACAGGCACCAGTATTGGGAGAGGGGGGCTGGCCGTCAGGGTTCACCTCGGCTCTGGCACAAACCCGGCGACACGGAGGTGGCACGGGCAGGAGCGGACTGGCCGTGTCGGCTTCTCACTTTTTGGATTTTAGAAGGGCATGACATGCCCATATCTGTGTCTCCCCCTCCTTTTACTCCTCCACCTCTTTTCTTTTCGCATGACTATATGTACTTGTCACTTTTCCATGTGTTAGTTATGTCTTCTGAGCAGTTTGTCAGCTTTTGGACACCTTTGAAGGTGTTTTCTATGTGTTTCTATGTGTTTTTGTTTGCCTGCCATTGGTTTTAATGGTGTTCGACGAACAGTTCGGCGAACACACGGGTGTTCGACGAACCGAACCGAACCGAACTCGAACACTACGGGGGTGGCTCAACACTAATAGCCAGCAGCTTTTGTTTTGGCCAAAAGATTTTTGAAACCTGCCACCACGACTAGGAGACACTTTTGGCCAGGCCTACTCTATTAAACATTTCTTAAAATATCCAATAATTTTTGGGGGGGTATACTTTTATGTATTTAAATTTAAGGGAATGTGTCACATACATTTCAATACAGTTCATACAGTTAAAGGCAAAAGTGATTTCCTTGCCTAGACCAAAAATATTAGTATATAGCTATATAAAAACACACAAATATTGTATATACAATACATACCTCTATATAATGCACACCAGGCTGTACTGTACAGTATGTGCATATATAAAGTTTACTTAATATATTTTGTACCCATTTTCTTTATAGTACACAAGTTCAGCATAACCAGACCGTAATGACAGGAGCCTGCCCTGTCACAGATTACAAGCAGTGATTACTGACTCTGCTCTGTAGCCGCTGTGTGTGGCTGAGAATCGTGATCCTGCAGCAACTAGAGCGGAGCTCTGGGATCGCAGGGAGTAAATCATTGCTGAATGAGCCTTAAAGGGTTTGTCCTGTCTAAATTCACAAGCCTGCAGTCCCTCTGCGTCACTGACTGCAGACTTGTGAATCCTCACATTGTACGCACTGTGAGGATGCATTAGTATCCGAATCGGAAACAGCGGTCACGTGGCTGCAAGGTTGTGAAATGCAGACTCCCTGCCAGAATCCGACTTGAGGAGCATGGCTGCACTCAATGCAAGTGTATTGAGTGAGTCTGCTCCCATATAGTTGGATTCTGGCCGGGAATCTGCAGCTGCATGACAGCCGTTCCCGGCTCTGATTCTGGCGAATCCTCAGTGCGTACTATGCGAGGATTCACAAGTCTGCAATCAGTGACGCAGAGGGACTGCAGGTGTAATGCAGGTGCCGGAATGCAACACACAGAGACACAAGGCGAGGGCAGTCAGAGATGAATATAAACAGTTTATATATAGGTATAAAAGGTATTCTGAACAAGGGAATGGCAACAGGGGTAATGAACGGTAATTTGAAATAGTAACAAAATACAAAGTCTCTCAAGGTAGTGTGGTGCACCCAATCATGGGAGTCACCACGTCAGTTCTTTAACTCTGTATGGCCCTAGCGGAGGTCACCGGTTATTTCCGTTAAGCCGAAAGTCTTTTCCGGACAAAGTCATTTAAATCCCGTTTAGCTTCTTCTGCCCCAACTTTTCCCCTCCCAACCAGAGTACCTAAACCCAACTGGCCCCTTTAACGTGAGTGAACAGTAGAAGTGACTGCCCTGTAAACATATGCGTGGCCCCCCTCAGACCCAATGTTGGTAGGCGTGGCACCCCCCTCAGACCCAATGTTGGTAGGCGTGGCCCCCCTCTCAGACCCAATGTTGGTAGGCGTGGCCCCCCTCTCAGACCCAATGTTGGTAGGTGTGGCCCCCCTCTCAGACCCAATGTTGTTAGGCGTGGCCCCCCTCTTAGACCCAATGTTGTTAGGCGTGGCCCCCCTCTCAGACCTAATGTAGGTAGGCGTGGCCCCCTCTCAGACCCAATGTAGGTAGGCGTGGCCCCCCTCTCAGACCCAATGTAGGTAGGCGTGGCCCCCCTCTCAGACCCAATCCTGGTAGGCGTGGCCCCCCTCTCAGACCCAATCCTGGTGGGCGTGGCCCCCCTCTCAGACCCAATCCTGGTAGGCGTGGCCCCCATCACTGCACACATGAAAAAAATAAACTATTCTACTCGCCTTCCTTCCTCCCCTCTGCTCTGCTCCAGCGCTGCGTCCTGTCTGCCAGCAGCTTATATCAGCATCTAAGCAGCGCATGACGTCACTGCCATGCGCCCTCAGATGCTGAGGTGAGCTGCGGGGATATTAACTCCTCTCCACGCCGGGACTATGGGCGTGGAGAGGAGTGAGTAGTCATTCTCCTTAATAGCGCACAGAGCAGCGGCTGCGCTCCTGCTGCAGCTCAGACTGCTGCTGACAGTGTGCGCTATTAAGGAGAATGAATATTCACTCCTCTCCACTTCCATGGGAGTGGAGGACTGAATATTACTACTACTTGTGCCCGCTGCTCCACCGCCTCAACCAGCCCCACCACCCTCCACAGCTGGGAAAACAGCTGAGCTGTGAAGAGGGGCAGTCCCAAGGAAACCAGGACGGTTGGGAGCTATGCCTCTCCAAGCAGGGCCAGACACCCCCTCACCAAGCAGCGCCCCCCCAGTACTCATATGATGTCCGCTGCTGCAGTGCCGCAGCCTCCTCCTCAACACAGAGGAATCCCGCTGCTACTGCCGCCGTCTGGGTGCCCCTGCCTGCTGTCCTGGTCCCAATCCAGCTGATGCACCGTGCACGTGTTGCACGCTCGCTGCTCTGCTCCAAAATTAAAGTGAGCGCGCAGCATGCGTGCATGTCACGTGACCGGCGTCATTGCGTCAGGACCATAATGCACCTGATGGTGATTTAAAGGTATAGCACATATTTCCGGCCGCCGGGTACATTTATTGTTTGAACTGTGCCCCTGACCGACTTACTGAGGCTCAATGAATAGAAGCAGAAAGAAGGGGTGCCCAGTCTGGCCATGGGCCGCCTGGGCTGGTGGGGCTCCCCTTTTTCCTTCTGCTCACCAGGCCCCATACAGGATTAAGGGCAGTAATGCACTGATGGTGACCCTGCCTACATGCCCATATATTTGACTTAGGTGGTTTGATCCTACTGACAGATTCCCTTTATTACTAGTTCAGAGATAGGCTGTTCTACAGCCACAATAAACTTAAGTGTCTTAAGGTGACTCAGTGGGGAGAATTGTTAAGATTGGCATTCTATATGCCAGTCTTTAACAAAAAGCCTACTAGAGTAAGGTGCACCTCATTTATTAAGAAGCACAGCTTTTATAATCTATACAACATCAGCTATACAGAGACACATTTGTTCAGCCATGAACAGAGATAATAGTGTGGTTCCTGAACTGTACACTTCTCTGCAGTATACCAATCTAAATATCAACTGTGCTCTCCTACTTTATTTTCTGGAATCTCCTACTGTACCTGAAGCTCATTACAGTTTTTGCCAGTTTAGGCTTTCATGCCCTTCCCCTGTAAAAATAACAAAATGATCAAAGCTTTACAGTTGTTGATATATATTTGAAACTAACTTTAAGAGGGTGATTACTCCGGGCTACATGCACAGAATTAATCTTCAAGAACATTTTGAACTACATGCTTTTTTGTAATAAACCCAGTAAATTCTACATTGAAATTGGCAGTAATTGCCAAATAACTGTCTGAGAAAAGACTGCCTTGCTGGTGCGAACCCATTAGATCAAACAAGGGCATTATTTTTGTACCATTGACTACTCAGTTGAAATTAAAGAGTAACTGTCATTTACTTTTTTATTAAATAAAACAGAGGATCTAACCATTTTAAACTACTTTTTAATATATTACCTGATGCTACCTCCTTTGTGCCTTGTGCTGCTCATTAATAACCATCCTTGTCGCTTTCTTTCACAGCAGTAGATGTGTGTTGCTCTGTTCCATTTATACTCAGTTCTTTCCAGACTGAGTACGGATGCATGATTACTAGTGATGAGCGAGCATGCTCGCAAGTATTCGAGATGGTCGGAGCTCGCCGAGTACTTCCAAGATGCTCGGGTCCCCTCCCGGCATGTTTGGTGCTCTTTAAATCAACATGCCGGTATTGTCTACCGCACACTGTAATGCCGCAGCCATGTTGGTTGTGGCATTACAGTGATTGGCTGGCCGCACAGCGTCATCAGGTCTATATCAGACCTGGCGCCACCGTGCTCGTCAGTCTACTCCGCAATCAGGCAGAGTAGAGGGAGGTACTGCTGAGTCAAACAGATTTGGTTGTTTATTAATTAGTGTGAGTATTACACAAGATTCTCTACACATATCCAGATCAACTAACAGTCCTTCTGAGGACTAATCCAGCTGCAGAGATATCAGTGCTAGGCAGGCAGGGTATATAGGCAGGCAGGCAGGGTGTATAGGCAGGTAGTGTATGTGGCAGACTGCAGTGCATATAGCACAGGAGGCTCCATTCCAGTTCTGTATGCTGGTGCTTTTACAGATATTTGTAGAAATAGCCCCAGGTCTCAGGGGCCAGGAATATATATATTTTTTATCTTAATCCTGATTATTTGCTTAAAAAGCAATCCAGAGAACACAGTTTATCTGCGCAATTTGCTTGTTGGCACTGCAGAATACAGCCAGGTCCTTTCCATATTACAGTGCTAAATATCCAACTATTTAAAACTGGTTTGTCCGTCACACGGATCACATATAATTGCGCTGAAAATTCAGTCATTTCTGGCCTCCACTGAAATTTTGTTGCAGTGTGTCAGCGAAGTTATTGACACGAGGTCGCTGTTAAAAATAGCTACCTACAGGCCAGCTATTTAAGACTGTGGTTTGTCCGTCAGCGGATCACATATACAGGTGCATCTCACTTAATTAGAATATCATCAAAAAGTTAATTTATTTCAGTTCAATACAAAAAGTGAAACTCATTATATAGAGTCACTACAGAGTGATCTATTTCAAGTGTTTATTTCTGTTAATGTTATTGATTATGGCTTACAGCCAATGAAAACACAAAAGTCATTATCTCAGTAAATTAAAATAACAAAAAACACTGCAAAGGCTTCCTAAGTGTTTAAAAAGGTCCCTTAGTCTGTTTCAGTAGGCTCCACAATCTTGGGTTAGACTGCTTACTTAGCAGATGTCCAGAAGGCAGTAATTGACACACTCCACAAAATCCCAGAGTTATAATTTTCATTTGGAAATCAAGGTCCCAGAGTCTGGAGGAAGAGTGGAGAGGCACACAATCCAAGCTGCTTGAGGTCTAGTGTGAAATTTCCACAATCAGTGATGGTTTGGGGAGCCATGTCATCTCCTGGTGTAGGTCCACTATGTTTTATCAACACCAAAGTCAGCGCAGCCATCTACCAGGACATTTTAGAGCACTTCATGCTTCCCTCTGCCGACAAGCTTTTTGGAGATAGAAATTTCATTCTCCAGCAGGACTCGGCACCTGTCCACACTGCCAAAAGTACCAATACCTGGTTTAAAAACAACAGTATCACTGTGCTTGCTTGGCCAGCAAACTCACCTGACCTTAACCCCATAGAGAATCTATGGTGTATTGTCAAGAGGAAGATGAGAGACACCAGACCCAGCAATACAGACGAGCTGAAGGCTGCTATCAAAGCAACCTGGACTTCCATAACACCTCAGCAGTTCCACAGGTTGATCGCCTCCATGCCACCATGCCGCGTTGATGCAAAAGGAGTCCCGACCAAGTATTGAATGCATTTACTGAACATACATTTCATTAGGCCAACATTTCGGATTTTAAAAACATTTTTCAAGCTGTTATAAAATATTCTAATTTACTGAGATGATGACTTTTGTGTTTTCATTGGCTGTAAGCCATAATCATCAACATTAACAGAAATAAACACTTGAAATAGATCACTCTGTTTGTAATGACTCTATATATGAGTTTCACTTTTGGTATTGAAGAACTGACATAAATTAACTTTTTGATGATATTCTAATTTAGTGAGATGCACCTGTAATTCTGCCATTTCTGGCCTCCATTAAAATTTTGTTTCAGTTTGTCAGTGAAGCTATTAACACCAGTTTGCTGTTAAAAATAATTACTTTCAGGCCAGCTATTTAAAACTGTAGTTTGTCCGTCACATGGATCACATATAAGTTCGCTCCAAATTCAGCCATATGTAGTGAGCATGGAAGATATTGCCTCCATTTAAAATGGGCAAGGGGCGGGGAACTGGACATGATGGTGATGGTGCATGCAAAGGCCAAGGCCGTGGGCAAGCTGAAATTGTCACAACAAACACCCACATCTCGCTCGACCTTCCTGTTCCAATTAATAGGGGACCGCATAACACCACTATTGAACACAAAGCAGTGTGAAAAGGTTATTGGCTGGATAGCAGATAATGCTTCCAATCACTTAGCCACCACCACCACCCTGTCTTCCACACAGTCAAGTCTCAGTAGCCGTGAGTCTGGAATGCATATTCCTCACCATGATCCTCCTTCCTCCTACCATGCCGAGTGCCCAGAGACAACTGATCCCACACTTGGACACTCCGAAGAGCTGTTAACTTTTCCATTTATAGATTCGGGCCACTTGCCTGATCCACTTGAAATGGGGCTAGAGGAGATCGCATGTAGCGATGCCCAAATATTTGAGCAGCCACGGTCATACGAAGGCGACTGTCGGAAAGTGTCACAAGAGGTACAGTTATATGAAAAAGTTTGGGCACCCCTATTAATCTTAAGCTTAATGTTTTATAAAAATTGGTGTTTTTACAACAGCTATTTCAGTTTGATATATGTAATAACTGTTGGACACAGTAATGTTTCTGCCTTGAAATGAGGTTTATTGTACTAACAGAAAATGTGCAATCTGCATTCAAACAAAATTTGACAGGTGCATAAGTATGGGCACCTCACCAGAAAAGTGACAATATTTAGTAGATCCTCTTTTTGCAAAAATAACAGCCTCTAGTCGCTTCCTGTAGCTTTTTATGAGTTCCTGGATCCTGGATGAAGGTATTTTTGACCATTCCTCTTTACAAAACAATTCCAGTTCAGTTAAGTTTGATAGTCGCCGAGCATGGACAGCCCTCTTCAAATGATCCCACAGATGTTCAATGATATTCAGGTCTGGGGACTGGGATGGCCATTCCAGAACATTGTAATTGTTCCTCTGCATGAATGCCTGAGTAGATTTGGAGCGGTGTTTTGGATCATTGTCTTGCTGAAAGATCCATCCCCTGCGTAACTTCAACTTTGTCACTGATTCTTGAACATTATTGTCAAGAATCTGATGATACTGAGTGGAATCCATGCGTCCCTCAACTTTAACAAGATTCCCGGTGCCGGCATTGGCCACACAGCCCCAAAGCATGATGGAACCTCCACCAAATTTTACTGTGGGTAGCAAGTGTTTTTCTTGGAATGCTGTGTTTTTTTGCCGCCATGCATAACGCCTTTTTGTATGACCAAACAACTCAATCTTGGTTTCATCAGTCCACAGGACCTTCTTCCAAAAAGAAATTGGCTTCTCCAAATGTGCTTTTGCATACCTCAGCCGACTGTTTGTGGCGTGCTTGCAGAAACGGCTTCTTTCGCATCACTCTCCCATACAGCTTCTCCTTGTGCAAAGTGCGTTATTTAGTTGACCGATGCACAGTGACACCATCTGCAGCTAGTTGATGCTGCAGCTCTCTGGAGGTGGTCTGAGGATTGTCCTTGACTGATCTCACCATTCTTCTCTGCCTTTCTGATGTTTTTCTTGGCCTGCCACTTCTGGCCTGAACAAGAACGGTCCCTGTGTAAATCCATTTCCTTACTATGTTCCTCACAGTGGAAACTAACAGGTTAAATCTCTGAGACAGATTTTTGTATCCTTCCCCTGAACAACTATGTTGAATAATCTTTGTTTTCAGATCATTTGACAGTTGTTTTGAGGAGCCCATGATGCCACTCTTCAGAGGAGATTCAAACAGGAGAACAACTTGCAAGTGGCCACTTTAAGTAGCTTTTCTCATGATTGCATACACCTGGCTATGAAGTTCAAAGCTCAATGAGGTTACAAAACCAAAAAAGTGCCTTAGTAAGTCAGTAAAAAGTAGGTAGGAGTATTTAAAACAAGAAAATGATAAGGGTGCCCATACTTAGGCACCTGTCAAATTTTGTTTGAATGCAGATTGCACATTTTCTGTTAGTACAATAAACCTCATTTCAAGGCAGAAACATTACTGTGTCCAACTGTTATTACATATATCAAACTGAAATAGCTGTTGCAAAAACACCAATTTTTATAAAACATTAAGCTTAAGATTAATAGGGGTGCCCAAACTTTTTCATATAACTGTAGATGATGATGAGACACCATTGCCAGAAAGTCAGGAGGAGGACCAGGGTGCGGAAGTGGAAGACGAGGTGGTTGATATAGTAACTGATCCAGCCTGGCAGGAAGACATGCAGAGCGAGGACAGCAGCACACAGGGGGAGGGAGGCAGAGCACCCCAACAAGCCAGAAGAAGCAGTGTGGTGGTCGCAGACAGAAGCCGGGCAACCGTTCCCCGTAACACCAACACGACGGAAGTTGCCAGTACAACTGTTAGGTCTTCCCGAGTCTGGTTGTTTTTTAAAGACCCTGCCGATAACCCCAAAAAGGCCATTTGCACCACCTGCCAGGCCAGCACCAGCAGGGGTAGCAAAACTACAGCCTGACCACCACCAGCATGATCATGCACATGGCAGCAAAGCACCTGACTTTGTGGGCTGAACCCCTGGGTCCAGGAGCAGTGTCTGCGGGTGACACCACTGCTTCTTCCTCTGTTGTGCGTGCAAGCCAGTCCACTTTCCATAGTGCATGCGAAGATGTCTCCTACCCTGCACCTGTCGTTGCACACTCTCAACTATCACCATCAGCAAGCACATCCTTGTCCCAACGCAGCGTTCAGTTGTCCATACCCCAGTACTTGAACGCAAGTGCAAATACGCAGCCAACGTCCCACAGGCTACACTGCTAAATTCCCACATTTCGTGACTGCGTGTGCTCGAAATGTTGCCTTTTAGGCTCATGGAGACGGGAGCTTTCCACAACCTGATGGCAGCGACCGTCCCTCGGTACTCGGTCCCCAGCCACCACTATTTCTCCAGGTGTGCCGTCCCTGCATTACACAAGCACGTGTCCCACAACATTAGCCGTGCCCTCAACAATGCAGCTACTGGGAAAATCCACATAACCACGGACACGTGGACAAGTTCTTGTGGGTAGGGATGGTACATCTCGCTGACGGCACACTGGGTTAATATAGTTAAATCCAGGACCCAGTCAGACCTCGGGACTGAACACATCCTCCTGACGCCGAGGATTGCAGGCCCTAGGTCAATCATGGTTGCCCCCACAGTCTACAGCTCCTGCACCTCAGCCTCCTCTAACTCTTCAGCTTCCATCTACGAAATAACCACATCAGTCACAAGCTGGAAGAACTGCCTCAGCCAAGCGGCAACAGGCTGTGCTGAAGCTAATATGCTTAGGTGACAAATCGGACAATGCTGAACAGTTGTGGACAGCTCTGAAAGACCAGGCAGATCTGTGGCTCACACCGCTGACCCTACAGCCAGGCATGGTCATGGTTGACAATGGCCGGAACCTGGTGGCGGCTCTGAGGCGAGGTGAGCTCACACACGTACCATGCCTGGCCAATGTGCTTAACCTTGTGGTTCAGCGGTTTCTCAAAACCTACCCGGAGCTGCCGGATCTGTTTGTCAAAGAACGCCGCCTGTCTGCCCATTTTAGAAAGTCAGCTACAGCTTCCGCCGCCCTTTCCATGCTTCAGAAGCGTTTGCAGATTCCGACTCACCGATTGGTGTGTGATGTCCCCACGCGTTGGAACTCTACATTGCAGATGTTGGGAAGGATTTGTGAGCAGAAGAGGGTAGTTGTTTACCAGCATCAACAAGGCCACCAGTATTCATTTCAGACTCCACATAAGACCTCAGGATTGGTCATGGATGTCAGACATCTGTAACATTGTCCAAAACTTTGAGGACTCCACCAAGATGGTGAGCTGCGATGACGCCATAATTAGCATCTCCATCCCGCTTCTCTGTCTTCTGAAACGCTCTCTGCTCACAATCAAAGAGGATGCATTGCAGGCAGAGCACGATGAGATGGAGCAAGGAACCATACAGGGTGTTACACACAACCCAGCCTCATCTCATCCCAACGTGGATTGGGTGACAATGAGGAAGAGGAGGAAGAACAGGAGCTAGTTTCATGCGCTATAGACGGTACTACCTGCACAACTGTCATACCGTCTGTTCAGCGTGGATGGCCTGAGGACATGGAGGAGACCATGGTAAGTTGTCCTCTTGGTGAGGACATGGAAGTCTTGCCAGTTAGCAGTCTGGCACGCATGGCTGAGTTTGTTACGCTGCCTTTCCCGTGACCCTCGCGTTGTCCAAATTTTGGGTGACAGTCATTACTGGTTGGTGACACTTCCAGACCTATGCTACAAGGAGAACTTTACAGCTCTTATTCCTGAGGCGGACAGGTCTACAAAAATGGGGCAGTACCAGAATGCGCAACTATAAAAAAAAAAAAATTCCCATCTGAAAAACTCTGGCGGCAGAGGTCACAGTTCGTTGGACAATCTAGGAGTACAGCCGAGAGATACAACTCCAATCCAGCAGAGGCAGGGGAACACTGTCAAAGTTCTGGGACAGTTTTCTCAGGCCCTACCATCGCAAAGGGCCTGAGGCGTGGGGTACTCTCACAAAGTTTGGGAAAATGCTGAGGGAGTACCTTGCCGACCGTACCAACATCCTCCATGATTTCTCTGTGCCTTATAATTATTGGGTATCCAAGCTGGACACATGGAATGAGCTGGCTCTCTAAGCCTTGGAGGTCCTGGCCTGCCCTGCTACTAGCGTTTTATCAGAGCGGGTTTTTAGTGCCGCTGGTGGAATTATAACTGATAAGCGCATCCGCCTGTCAACTGAAAATGCTGACAGGCTGACTCTTATAAAAATGATTAAGGGCTGGATTGGGCCAGACTTCTCAACACCACCGAATGATAGCACAGTGTCTTTTTTTGGGAGGTGTATTCCCATTTACCTTTTCACACCCACACATGGGTATGCGCTTCCGGATTTTGGATATTTGCTCTTGTCCTCCTCCTTCTCCTCATCCTCCACCACCATATCACCAGGGTGATGGTGGTCCGTGATGCAACACCCACATAATTTTTTTTAAAGGGTTTTTATGATGCCCATGAAAAAAAAAATTTTATACAGTATGTTCATGTATACCCCCCAGGGGTAAATGTTTGTCAGCCCATACACTTAGTGCATGGGCATTACAAGTATAGGAGACCCTCTGTTTTCTAATTGGAACATTTTTTATGAAGCCCTCCACGTCTATTTCAAGGTGCATTGGAGTGCCTCCCAATTTTTTTTTCAGCCCTTGCATAGGCCAACACTATGGGAGACCCACTTCCTAAATATGGGAACATTTTTTCATGAGTCCCTCTACGTCTCTTCCAAGGGGGCATTGGAGTGCCTCCCAATTTTTTTTTCAGCCCTTACATTCACTGCATAGGCCAACACTATGGGAGACCCACTTCCTAATATTGGGAACATTGTTTTCAGGAGGCCCTCTGACCTCCACGTCTCTTCCAAGGGGCATTGGAGTGCCTCCAAATTTTTGGCAACCCTTGCATTCACTGCATAGGCAAACACAATGAGAGACCCACTCCCTAATAATGGGAACATTGTTTTCAGGAGCCCCTCCTCTAAGTCTCTTCCAATGGGTATTGGGGTGTGTCCAAATTTTCAAAGGGGTATTGGGGTGCGTCCAAATTTTGGGCAGCCCTGCCACTCACTGCATACACTAACAATATAGGAGACCCACTCTTAAGTAATGGGAACAACAAAGCATAGTCGGCCGATGGCTCTCTAACAATAGTAAAGGTCGACTGCTGGCCCTATTAAAATAGGCTTTGTGACTTTCAGAGTCCCTCCTCCATAAATGAAACCGGATATGTCTGATCATGTTTCACACACCACATGGCCAGATAAGATTGTAAAATTTTAAAATTACATTTCCCAGTGAATGCATTTGTCAAGGTTGAAAGCAATGCAAAAGTGCAAAAACGCATCAAAAGTGCTACGTGTGAACATAGCCCAGGTGTGGAGGAGTATTTTTGTTTTTGGTTATTTATTTTGCCTTCTATACTAGTCATTACCCTGGAAAGGATGTTCCTTAACATATTTCCCAAGAAAATCCATTTTGGTTTCGTTTTTGTATGCTATATTGTGAGTCCGTAAAAGTGGCGTAATACCTCTGGCAACGTTGTTCACTGCAGTGACCTGGGAGTCAGAATTGCTTCCAGGGGTCTTCCCCATGCTGTTCCTATGTCATTTGAGCACTGTATCCATAGATTTGGGCAATCTGTAGTCCCTCTGCAGACCGCCGGGGGGGGGGGGGGCTACCTGAAAAATGCTCGTTTCCTTTAGACTTACATTGGGCTCTTTGCTCGGGTCGAGCACCTGAGCATTCCAATTTGCTCGACCTGAGCATCGAGCACCCGAGCATTTTTGTGCTCGTCCATCACTAACCATTACAGTTGACTTGTCCATTCCATAATTTTTTAATTTTTCAGATGGGGGAAAGTCCTTTCTCCTGCTTTGTTTGCCAGCACTCTTGCCACATGCTGACATCCCACTGTTCCCATGCTGCAGCGCTGCTCACTGAGACAGTATTTGTTTTAGCGATGCGGATCAGGTGCACTACAGAGGGTAAGTCCCTAGTTTAATACAGATTAAATTTAATGAAGTAGACCATGATTTATATACAAATCTCACAGCAAAAACTAAGGTTTGCACCTGTATGTAACTTGTAAGGTTGCTAATGGACACATAGTTGATGGGAGGTATGTATCACAGAGATGGCTGTCCTCTGTGATGTAACCTGGAGTGTTTCTCTAGTGCCTGTAAGCACTAAGAGGACTGTTGGGTGCACCTGGGACCGGGTTACGGGTAGTTTGAGAGATTTGCGGGTCTTGCTACCCACATACCTCACCTCTGGCTGTGGTTAAGATATAAAATGGAGGGCGTTGTTTGGCACATGAGATCTGTTTTTTGAGGGAGAAGGCCTCCTGAGTGTTGTGGTCTCCTAACTGAGTCAGTGGGCTGGATGCTACCCAGCCTGTGTGCCCACAGGACTGGCTAACTAAAGACTTTGCCTGAAGGACTCTACTTTGTTTTTGCCTGAACTATAAGATTTTTGTATTTCTTTTTGCTTTTGGAGGGTTTATGATGTAATAAACAGACATGGACATTTAAAGGAACCTGCTTCCTGTTTGCCCTCAGACACACCTGAGTGAGTAGAACCCCCAGAATTGTTGGAGAATGCGGGCAGCATTCCCAGCAGATACATGTGACTGCGACAAGCAGGGCTGCATGTCCTGGGTGAAGTCTGCTACAAGCCAGCAAGCGATGCCAGACAAAATGGAGGACCTGCTGAAACACCTGGTCCAGTTGCAGCAGCACCATCAGGAGACCAACAGGCTGCTGTTACAGCAGATCCAACAGCCATATTTGACGGGGGAGCCCCAGAAGGCTTACTATGACTTAGCTTTGCAGGATGCCAAGGAGTATGGCAAGCTGAAAACCGAAATTCTGGCATGCTAGAGGGTGACAATGACTATCGAGGCGCAGTGGGTCCACTGCTGGGTGTATTGCCGTGACAAACCTTCTCGTTACCAAATGATTGACTTTTTGCACCTGGTCCAGAAATAGCTGCAGCCGGAGTCCTCTATGCCTGCGCAGATGGTAGAGCGAGTGGCGAAGGACTGGTTTGTGCATTTCCTGCTGTGGCCAATACAGACTTAAATTGCCCAGGGTGATCCCCGGAATGCCGTACTGAATTAACTGGTCGAGAGATACCAGGGGGTTGAGGGTTCCTTGGGAACGCAGCCCACTCCATACTGGGGGTTCCAACAGGGGGTGGGGTGTCCAAGGTCCAAAGGGGCGGAGGAGGTAATGCCCAAGGTCCCTAAGGGAGATGTCATTTGCTGGAGGTGCCAAAGCCCAGGCCATATAGCCGCCCGTTGTCCCCTGACCCCCGAGCAGATGGACTGCAGCATAGGACGCTGCTGTTCATCGTATGCCTTTCCGGCCTGTAGTGTGAACTGTCCACCCAGCAAGGAGCCACAAGCATGTCCCGTGAAGGTGCACGGTTGGCAGGTAACGGGACTGCTAGACTCGGGGAGTCTGGTGACCCTTGTGAGGGCCACAACTCCTCTCCAACTGATCCCAGGACAAAAGGTTGGCATATGGTGCATTCATGGGGATGCTAAGGACTACCCCATGACCAGAGTAGACATTTAAACGGCCCACAGTACTGAATCCCACGAGATCAGCATCGTCCAGGACTTCGTGCACTCGATTATTATAGGCCGGGACTTTTGTTTGTTTTGGGTTCTGTGGGAGAAGGATTCAGGGTTCGCTGGCTCGGTTAAGAAACCAGTTAATCCTGTTAAGGTATCACCACACCCAGAGTCAGACAGGTTTCCCTTTTTTATCCTTGTGGGGGATGAGGAGGTAGCGTCCCCTGAGTCTGACATTTTGGACTTGGGTGACCAGTGAGAATTTGGGGTCTGCCCAACATAATGACCTAACTCTAAGGGAAGTTTTTAACAATGTCACGGCCCTGAATGAGATTGCACAGGAGCAAGGAGCTGACACAAGATTTCCCTATTTTATGGTGAGTGGGGAGTTATTGTATCGTGTTTCAAAAGTGAGGGAGGAGCTTGTGGAACAGTTATTGGTGCCGGGACCCTATAGTCGGAGGGTGTTGGACATGGCCCATTCACATATCTTGGGAGGACATATGGAAGTAGAAAAATTGCATGAACGGATCGTGCAGAGATTCTATTGGCCCAGATGTCATCGGGAAATATTAAAGTATTGCAGGTCCTGACCTACGTGCCAGTTAACCGCCCCCAACTCTCACTTTTGAAGTCCCCTCGTGCCATTGCCTATCCTTGAAGTACCGTTTGACAGAATTGCTATGGACTCGGTCGGTCACCTGGTTAAATCTGCTCTTGGGCATCAATATATATTGGTCATCTTGGACTATGCCACCCGCTATCCTGAAGCGATCCCTCTGAGAAACTCCTCTGCCAAGAGTATAGCTCGCGAGTTAGTCCATGCTTTCTCCCGGACAGGGTTGCTCAGGGAGATCCTGACCGACCAGGGAACACCCTTTATTAGTAAGGTGATGGGGGAATAGTGTAAGGTCCTGCAAATCTTCCAACTGAGAACAAAAGTATACCATCCTCAGACAGATGGCCTCATGGAAAGATTCAACAAACTCTGAATAGTATGCTGAGGAAGGTAATAGAAAATAATGGCAGAGACTGGAACTGTCTCCTGTCGTAACTGTTCTCAATCCGAGAGGTTCCACAGGCCTCTACTGGGTTCTCGCCATTTGAACTCCTCTATGGCCGACATCCGCTGGGTCTCGTGGATGTAGCAAAGGAAACCTAGGAAGCTAAGGTCACGCCCCACAGGAGCGTCATCGAGCATGTCGCCCTGATGCAGGAGAGGATTGTGAAGGTGATGCCCATCATAAAAGTACATCTGCTCCAGGCACAAGAGGCACAGGTCAGAGTCTACAACCAGTCAGCCAGAGTGTGGCAGTTCAATCCTGGTGACAGTGTCATCATACTGATTCCTACCATGTAAAGTAAGTTCTTGGCCAAGTGGCAAGGGCCGTATGAGGTGGTGGAAAAGGTTGGTGAAGTGAATTATAAGATTCATCAACCAGGACGACGTAAACCATAACAAATACACCACGTCAATCTGATCAAGCCGTGGCAAGACAAAGAGGCTGTTGAAGCTCCATGCATGCTGGTTAAACCAGAAGACGAGGTTGGAGGAGTCGTGTTAGCGGAGACACTGACGAAGACCCAAGAACAGCAGTGTCGGGAGTTGCTGCAGAAGAACAGGGATCTGTTCTCAGAATTGCCGGGGTGCACCAAGGTCATAGAACATGAGGTTCTGACGGAGCCACATGTGCGGGTGAACTTGAAGCCCTATCGAATTCCTGAGACCCGACAAGAATTGAGCTCCAAGAAAGTGGATTGTATGTTGAAAGTCGGGGTCATTGAGGAATCCATGAGCGGTTGGTCGAGCCCGATTGTCCTGGTCCCAAAACCCGATGGTGAATGGAGATTCTGCAATGACTATCCGTAGTTGAATGAGGTAACCAAATTCGACCCATATCCTATGCCGCGTGTCGATGAGCTGATCGAGAGACTTGGGCCAGCAAAGTACATAACCACCTTGGATTTGACGAAGGGATATTGGCAGATCCCCATGTCACAGGGAGCCAAAGAGACGGCCTTTCAAGAAATGAAAGTGGCTCTGTGTAGGCAACCGATTCTGGTTGCCCCCAACTAAAAGAGGGAGTTTATACTTCAGACGCCTCAGATGTCTGGTTAGGAGCAGTCTTTTCCCAGGAGATTCACGGGGAGGAGCACCCTGTTATCTACCAGAGTAGGAAGCTGTCCTCATGTGAGAAACATTATTCGGCCTTAAAGTGGGCGGTGGACACACTACTGTACTGTACTATCTGCTGGGCCAAGTGTTTAAATTGGTATCCAACCATGCCCCACTTGGATGGATGAGAGATAAAGAGGGAATAAACGCCTGGGGTCACGTGCTTGTTTTTAGCCCTACAGGATTTAAACTTCCATGTAGAACATAGAGCAGAGAAGCTATATGGTAATGCCAATGGCCTCTCGAGAATCCCCTGTCTGGTAGTAGAAGGTGCCAAGCCCCACAGCTTTAGGCATAGGGAGGAGGTATGAAAGGTCGCTAATGGACACACAGTTGATGGGAGGTATGTATCACAGACGTAGCTGTCCTCTGTGATGTAACCCGGAGTGTTGCTTAAGTGCCTGTAAGCACGAAGAGGACTGTTTGTTGCACCTGGGACCAGGCTACGGGTGGTTTGAGAGATGAGTGGGTCTTGCTACCCACATACCTCACCTCTGGCTGTGGTTAAGATATAAAATGGAAGCCGTTGTTTGGCACATGGTCTGTGTGTTTGTAGGGAGAAGGCCTCCTATGTGTTGTGGTCTCCTGACTGAGCCAGTGGACTGGATGCTACCCAGCCTTTGTGCCCATAGGACTGGCTAACCAGAGACTTTGCCTTAAAGTCTCTTTACTTTGTTTTTGCCTGAACTATAGGCTGTTGGTAGTTCTTCCCATGTAACAAAGCTGGCACATTGCAATCGCACGCATAAAAATATTTTGCACTTGTTTCCTGCCATTCAGGGTTCAGAGACATTCAAACACTCAGAAGAGCTGGGATCAATTCTGATGCTTCACACATGAAATACCTTACCCACCTAAATTTTGTGACACATTCAGTTTTCTCCACTTCTAGTGAAATATAGTGCTCCTAGGTGTCACGATCCTGCCATTCACGAGGTCCTAGGGATGCAGTGAGTGATAGCTCTAGCTCTATGGAATTCAAGGACAGGTTGGGCTGTCAGTTTTGTGAATGACAGCCCAGTCGTCCAATCAGTAGTAGGGGCATGCTGGGTTGTCAGTATTGTTAGTGACAGCTCAGCCGCCCATTTAGGTTATGCCTGCTGGGTTTCGTTTGGGTGTCTGGCATTCTGAATGATTGCTTGGCTATTTAGTAAGCTGAGAATAGTTAGATCATTGCCAGTCGTAGCTTTAGCTCAGTGGTGTGTGGGCCTCTAGTGTTGCTATTCTGTTCTTTAGCTGCCGGACCTTGGACCTACCTGGAATTCTGACCTCGGACTGTGTCCTGTTTACTCCTTTGTGTTGCCTCTCTGTCTATGATGAACTTTGTTGCTATTTAACCCCAGGCATCTTGACTTTCCTGCCTCATGTTTTGTCCTTGAGAAGCGACTTTTGCAAGTGTCACACTAGGCCTGCGCCTCCATTTGCATTCTTCCTCCTTTCTAATTGTCGCAACTTAATCATTGATCTCAGTGAGGCCCAATTCTCTCAGCATTTTATGTCACATAGGTCCACCGAGGGCAGGCGTCAGCACCCGGGCAAGTGCCGGGGTCCACTCGCCATCAGGGACACACGCACGCTATGGGGCCTGGGAGTCGGGAGAGCCCAGTGCCAGCACTGGCACCGGGCCTCACCCCTTTAAATAGACACCGCTGTTCCAGCCTCTTAAACTTCTTCTTACTCTTTGTAATTTCTCAGGACAGAGGGCTCGATGACATCACTACAGCGCACCCTCTGTGCTGAGCAGTGCATAGAGCAGGCGATAAGGAGAGTGAAGCAGCGGAAACCAGGAGAGGTGAGTATTTGATTATTTTATTTTTTTTGTGTGCCATAATACTGTATGGAGGGCTATGTGGAGCCCATAATGCTGTATGGAGGCCTATGTGGTGCCCAGAATAGTGTATGGGGGACTATGTGGTGCCCAGAATAGTGTATGGAGGACTATGTGGTGCCCAGAAAAGTGTATGGAGGATTGTGGTGCCCAGAATAGTGTATGGAGGACTATGTGGTGCCCAGAATAGTGTATGGAGGACTATGTGGTGCCCAGAATAGTGTATGGAGGACTATGTGGTGCCCAGAATAGTGTATGGAGGACTATGTGGGGCCCAGAATAGTGTATGGAGGACTATGTGGGGCCCAGAATAGTGTATGGAGGACTATGTGGGGCCCAGAATAGTGTATGGAGGACTATGTGGGGCCCAGAATAGTGTATGGAGGACTATGTGGGGCCCAGAATAGTGTATGGAGGACTATGTGGGGCCCAGAATAGTGTATGGAGGACTATGTGGGGCCCAGAATAGTGTATGGAGGACTATGTGGGGCCCAGAATAGTGTATGGAGGACTATGTGGGGCCCAGAATAGTGTATGGAGGACTATGTGGTGCCCAAAACAAAAATGCTTCTCCACACCTTGGGCTGTGTTCACACGTAGCTTTTTTGATGCGTTTTTGCACTTTTGCATTGCTTTCAACCAAGACAAATGCATTCACCAGGAAATGTCATTTTAACATTTTACAACCTTATCTGGCCATGTGGTGTGTGACACATCATAAGACACATCCTGTTTCATTTATGATGGAGGGACTCAGTCACAAAGCCTATTTTTATAGGGCCATCAGGCGACCCTTACTATTCTTAAAGGGCCCTCGCTTTTGTTAGAGAGCCATGAGCTGGCTATGCTTTCTTGTTCCCATTATTAACAAGTGGGTCTTCTATACTGTTATTGCATATGCAGTGACTGCAAGGGCTGACAATTATTTGGACGCAACCCAATACCACTTTGAAGAGACATAGAGGAGGGTTTCAGTAAAAAAAATGTTCCCATTATAAAGGAGCTGGTCTCCTATAGTGGTAATGCCTATGCTGTGACTGCAAGGGCTGCCAAAATTTGGGAAAAACCCCATTAACAATTTAAAGACACACAGAGCTGGGCCACAGTAACGCGTATGACATGTTCCCATTAGAAAGGAGAGGGTCTGCTATTCAGTTATAGGGTATGCAGTGAGTCCAACGGCTGTCAAAATTTAGGAAAAACCCTACTAACAATTTAAAGACACATACAGCTGGGCCACAGTAATGACATGTTCCCATTAGAAAGGAGAGGGTCTCCCATATTGTTTGCCTATGCAGTGGAGCAACGGCTGCCAAAAATTTGGAGGAACTCAAATGTCCCTTGCAAGAGACGTAGATATGTTGATATGGTACATATGGTGGTGATGTGGTGGAGGAAGAGGATGCGGAGGAGGAGGACAAGAGCAAATAGACAAAATCAGGAAGTGTATATGTGACGCCTCTACTCAGAGAAGCCCGTGTTTTACCTTGGGGGTTGGGGGACTCGGTGTCGGGCCCTGTGATGGAGAGGTGGGATGCAGCCGTGGCCCGGGCCCGACCCGTGCTCGGGGTCGTCACATTAGAAAGAGATGGTGTGGGCTTGTCCAGGTTGAGTGGCTTATTTTAAAGACTACGCCACCTGTGGTGCCTGGTGAAGGGTCACCAGGGCCGCTACAGTCCGCTGAGGCCTGGTGTCATGGCGGCCAAAGTTATTACTGCTCCCCACAGGCGGAGCAAGGCCTCAGGGCAGAGGGACAGGATGAAGGGGGGTAGTAGTAGAGGAGAAGGGATCCCCCGTCCCGCGGTGTGGCGCATAAATAACAGCCCGGATGCCATAGGGGTGAGCTTCCAAGGCTTTACTCACTCAGATGGCAAAGGAAGGCGACTCCCTGCTCCCCGCGGAGTCCTGCGTTCACCAGAAACGGGGGTCCGACAACCTCCGAGTAAGTCCAGCATTCAGTCGCGACCTCACAGCAGAGTGTTCCTGAACAATAGACCAATTCCCTTCCTGTCCGTGTGTGTGCAAATAGGCTGGGTCTCCCTCTGAACTCCTCTCAGAACAAGGGTACGGGTGGCAATTCTTCTCCGTCCGATACCCGATGGGATCCTCTGGGCCTAACCCGGCTTTCCCATCCAGGACGTAGAGTACAAGGTCGGGTGTCGGGGGACGGTACCCCTCTTGCAGCCAAAGTCCCTCTGAATATATCAGGTAGGCGAGGACAGGTGGCGTACTCCGCTCCGTCTGCATCCTGCCTGGGATCCATTTGCTATGGAGCCACACTCCTAAGCTCCGGGCCTTCTCGATCATGGTCCTTGGCCGGGTTGAGACATTCCCCGTCTACAACCTACCTCTCGTCCCAAGACCAGGGTACGAGGGCTGTGTCCCTTGCCGGTGCAGGCCCACACAGGATTTGCGCTCCCGGAGGGAGGTCACATTAACACACAGTACATGACAGCACACAGCAACCAAGGTAGACTAGCCAGGTTGTGCCAAGATGCACCAAAGACTAGCAACAAGACCGCTTGACAGACAGACTGCCAGAGACCAAGATCAAAAATGGCTTTCTATTAAATATGAAATTTAAAGTGTAACTAACTTGTACGTCCTCCACCCTCACCCACTAACTGGTTCCTACCACTTTGTGTTCCCCAGTCTCCCTGTAACCAGGGGAGCAGCACCTAGTGCATACCAGCTCCCTCTGGTGGAGAAGTGTGGTGTTGGATGCAAAAGGTTAGGTCACGACTATCACATCGGGCTTACGTCAGAGGAGAAACACTACACTCCATTAGACAAGTGCAGCATTCCTGTGGCGGTCGAACCCTCAGGGGCGCCACATATACCCATGTCTTGGTGTGAAGAGGTGCATGGGAATCGACCTCCCAAAAAAAGACACTAGATTTGAGTTTGTTACGCTGCTATCATTTGGTGTTATTGAGAAGTCTGGCCCAATCCAGCCCTTGTTCATTTTTATAAGAGTAAGCCTGTCAGCATTTTCAGTTGACAGGTGGATGCGCTTATCAGTTATAATTCCACCAGCGGCAATAAAAACCCTCTCTGACAAAATGCTAGCAGCAGGGCAGGCCAGGACCTCCAAGGCGTAGAGAGACAGTTCATGCCATGTGTCCAGCTTGGATACCCAATAATTATAAGGCATAAAGGAATCACGGAGGATGTTGGTACGGTTAGCAAAGTACTCCCTCAGCATTTTCCCAAACTTTGTGAGAGTACCCCGCTCCTCAGGGCCTGTGCGATGGGAGGGTCTGAGAAAACTGTCCCAGAACTTTCTGGATTGCATTTGTGCCTTTCTCGCCTGTGCTCCTTGGTTGTCCAATGAACTGTGACCTCTGCCACCAGCGTTGTCAGATGGGAATTTTTAAAATAATTCCGCAACAAGGGCCTTCTCATACTGCCACATTTTATTAGGCCTGTCCTGCACAGGAATAAGAGACAGAAAGTTCTCCTTGTGGCATGGGTCTAAAAGTGTCACCAACCAATAATGACTGTCGCCCAAATTTGGACAATGAGAGGGTCACTGGAAAGGCAGCATAACATAAACTCAGCCATGTGTGCCAGACTGCAAAGAAGCAAGACTTCCGTGTTCTTACCAAGAAGACGACTGACCATGCACTCTCATCATCATCATCATCATCCTCCTCCTCCTCCTCCTCCTCCTCCTCCTCCTCCTCCTCCTCCTCCTCCTCCTCATCCTCCTCTTACTCCTCATCCTCCTCTTACTCCTCATCCTCCTCTTACTCCTCATCCTCCTCTTACTCCTCATCCTCCTCTTACTCCTCATCCTCCTCCTCCTCCTCCTCCTCCTCCTCCTCCTCCTCCTCCTCCTCTTACTCCTCATCCTCCTCTTACTCCTCATCCTCCTCCTCCTCCTCCTCCTCCTCCTCCTCCTCCTCCTCTTACTCCTCATCCTCCTCTTACTCCTCATCCTCCTCTTACTCCTCATCCTCCTCTTACTCCTCATCCTCCTCTTACTCCTCATCCTCCTCTTACTCCTCATCCTCCTCTTACTCCTCATCCTCCTCTTACTCCTCATCCTCCTCTTACTCCTCATCCTCCTCTTACTCCTCATCCTCCTCTTACTCCTCATCCTCCTCTTACTCCTCATCCTCCTCCTCCTCCTCCTCCTCCTCCTCCTCCTCATCCTCCTCATCCTCCTCATCCTCCTCATCCTCCTCATCCTCCTCATCCTCCTCATCCTCCTCATCCTCCTCTTACTCCTCATCTTACTCCTCATCTTACTCCTCATCCTCCTCTTACTCCTCTTACTCCTCATCCTCCTCATCCTCCTCATCCTCCTCATCCTCCTCATCCTCCTCATCCTCCTCATCCTCCTCATCCTCCTCATCCTCCTCATCCTCATCCTCATCCTCCTCTTACTCCTCATCCTCATCCTCATCCTCCTCTTACTCCTCATCCTCATCCTCCTCCTCCTCCTCTTACTCCTCCTCCTCCTCTTACTCCTCCTCCTCCTCTTACTCCTCCTCCTCTTACTCCTCCTCCTCCTCCTCTTACTCCTCCTCCTCCTCTTCATCCTCCCTGTCCTCAAGCCATCCACGCTGAACAGACGCTATGACAGTTGTGCAGGTAGTACCATCTTTAGCGCAGGAAACGAGCTCCTGTTCTTCCTCCTCTTCCTCATTGTCACCGAATCCACGTTGGGATGAGATGAGGCTAGGCTGTGTGTAATCACCCTGTATAATTAATTGCTCCATCTCATCGTGCTCCGCCTGCAATGCATCCTCTTTGATTGTGAGCGGAGAGCGTTTCAGAAGACAGAGAAGCGGGATGGTGATGCTAATTATGGGGTCACAGCCGCTCACCATCTTGGTGGAGTCCTCAAAATTTTGGAGGATGGTACAGATGTCTGACATCCATGTCCACTCCTGAGGTTTTATGTGTGGAGTTTGACCTGAATACCGACGGCCTTGTTGATGCTGGTAGTCAACAACTACCCTCTCTTGCTCACAAATCCTTCCCAACATCTGCAATGTAGAGTTCCAACGCGTGGGGACATTGCAGATCAGTCGGTGAGCTGGAAGCTGCAAACACTGCTAAAGCACGGCAAGGGTGGCGGAAGCTGTTGGTGACTTTTTAAGATGGGCACACAGGAGGTGTACTTTGACAAGCAGATCCGACAGACCCAGGTAGGTTTTGAGAGACTGCTGAACCATGAGGTTAAGCACATGGGCATGGTACGTGTGTGAGCTTGCCTCGCCTCGGATCGGCGACCAGGTTCTGGCCATTGTCACACACGACCATGCCTGGCTGTAGGGTCTGCCTGCTCTTTCAGAGCTCTCCGCAACTCTTCAGTGTTGTGCGGTTTGTCACCTAAGCATATTCGCTTCAGCACAGCCTGTTGCCGCTTGGCCAAGGCCGTGCTGCAGTCCTTCCAGCTTGCGACTGATGTGGTCATTTCAGAGATGGAGGCTGAAGAGGAGGATGAGAAGGTGCAGGAGCTGTAGAATGTGGGGGCAACCCTGATTGACACAGGGCCCGCAATCCTCGGTGTCAGGAGGATGTGTTCTGTCCCAAAGTCTGACTGGGTCCTGGCTTCCACTATATTAACCCAGTGTGCCATCAGTGAGATGTACCATCCCTACCCACAAGCGCTTGTTCACTTGTCCGTGGTTAGGTGGACTTTACCAGTAACTGCGTTGTTGAGGGCACGGCTAATGTTGTGGGACACGTGCTCGTGTAATGTGGGGACAGCACAACGGGAGAAATAGTGGTGGCTGGGAACCGAGTACCGAGGGACGGCCGCCGCCATCAGGTTGCGGAAAGCTTCCGTCTCCACGAGCCTAAAAGGCAACATTTCGAGCGCAAGCATTCACGAAATGTGTGAATTTAGTTGTGTAGCCTGTGGGGCGTTGGCTGTGTATTTGCGCTTGCATTCCAAGGACTGGGGAAGGGACAACTGAACACTGCGCTGGGACAATGACGTGGACGAGCTTGCTGATGGTGCTAGTTGAGAGTGTTCAGTGACAGGTGCAGGGCGGGAGGCAACTTGCATGCGCCATCTACAGGGGATTGGTGTGCACACACAACAGCGGAACAAGAAGTGGTGTCACCCGTAGACACTGTTGCTGGACCATGGGGTTCGGCCCTCTTTGTCGGGTGCTTTGCTGCCTTTGCCTGATCATGCTGGTGGTGGTCAGGCTGCTAGTTTTGCTACCCCTGCTGATGCTGGCCTGGCAGGTGGTGCAAATGGCCTTTTTGGGGTTATCTGCAGAGTCTTTTAAAAATAACCAGACTCGGGAATACCTAACAGTTGTTCTGGCAACTTCCATTGTGTTGTTGTTACAAGGAGTGCTTTCCCACCTTGTGTCTCCGGCCACCACACTGCTTCTTCCTGCCTGTTGTGGTGCTATATACTGCCTACAAAATTGGAGTAATTTCCCAAATCAAATGTAAATCCATATTGATATATAAAAAACACTTTATTTCATAGATAAGATAAAATCACATAACAAAGTTAAGAAAATAGATCTTATGAGGTAAGGATACACACAAGTGCAGAGCAGCAATAAATAAATAAGTGGGTCTTAGGGGAACAACTGGCTGACCCTATTCAACTATAGCATATCATAGTCTATAGTACATGTGTACAGTAAAAAAGTAGCAAGAGGCACTGTGTGGAGTTAAAATGGTCTCCCCAAGGTAGGTACCTCCACACAGAGAGAAGCAATCATAGAGAGTCACTGAAAGAAGTTGAACAGGCAGAAATAGCGATCACAAGTAGAACCAGAGTGCTCACCCATAAGGTACAAAAATTACCACTAAGCCACTCTGCAGCCCCGACGCGCGTTTCGCGTGGCTTCTTCGGGGGGCGGTGGTTGTGGAACAAATACGCACCATTTTATCTCCTGCACAGACTGAATGCAGGTGACAGCGCTGATTACTGCAGCGCATGCGGAGTGGCAGGACGTCCCCCCGCACCGCGTCACATCCGGCCAGTTTCCCGATGGAACCATGGGCAGGGACGTGCAACTAGTGACGTCACCATCCACAGCCCCGACGTACGGAAGCCCGACGGGACGCGGCCGGAGCAGGACGGCACTGCGCATGCGCGGCTCAGCGGCAGCCATGACAAGTAAGGGATGAAGTGAGGGCACAGAGATGCAACTAAATGTATGTAACAAAGCACAGTATACAAGAGAGGGAAAACAGTGAATCAATAAGAAAACGACTGTCACCCTAATCGGGAGAGATACCAGTACAGTATAAACATATATACAGATGCAAAGTCAATACAGATACAATAATGTCGTTCCATTGAATCATTGAAATCTTGTATATGGTGATTGATTCCTGATTGATGAGATCGTTACATCCCTAGAGTGTCCAGTAGTTCCATGTAGTAGTCGAGGCATATAAATGGTGATAAGAAGATGCAAAGCTATGAAGGAAAAATTTCAACATAAACAAAAGAAGTTAAAATCCACATAAAAAACAAGGGAAAAGATATCTCTATAAGAATGATGAAAAACTGTTAATTTCGTTCAAACCACCAGGGGTCACCGTGTCCAGGATAGCAATCCAGCGGCACTCAAGCTGCGCCAAAGTACGCTTGTAGTTACCCCCTCTCGTGCCCAAATGTACCATGTCAATACCCACTAAATATAAGGGATGAGGGATCACAATTATGGCGCAGCTTGAAGTGCCGCGGGATAGTCTTGAGTGTTGAGACGTCAGAGATATCCCGCGCAGCAATCACGTCTCTGATATGTTCCCTAACACGCACCCGAAATTCACAGGAAGTAAGTCCCACATAACTAAGATTACATGGACAAGTAGCCATATATACAATGTGTGTAGAGCTGCAAGAAATATAGTGCGTGATTTTAAATTCTTGGCCATTATTGGCGAAGAATGATTTAGTACGAATTATATTTCTGCACGCCATACAAGATCCACATGGGTAACATCCCCATCTTTTTTTGTTGACCATCCCAAAGGGAGCAGGAGTGGGGGCAACATAATGACTCCTGACTAACGAGTCTCTCAGACTTTTACCCCTCCGGGCCGTCATTAATGGTCTATCAGGCAGAATCTTATTGAGTGTAGGTTCGGTTTTAAGAATTGACCAATGTTTATTGAGGATTCCTCGTATCGCATGCCAATGACTATTATATGTCGATATGAATCTAATGGGGGGATCCTTCTCTGGTAACTTTTTGACGCTAGTTAGAAGGAGATCACGCGGAGTCCTCCTCGCCCGTCTATAGCCTCTTTTGATACTCCGTGCACTGTAACCTCGATCATGGAATCTCTGTTGGAGGTCCCGAGACTGAGCCTCAAACGCCGCATCAGTAGAACAAATGCGCTTTGCTCTGAGATACTGTCCCACTGGAATGGCCCGTATAGTAGACGGTATATGCGCAGATGTTGCATGAATTAATGCATTCACTGATGTCTTTTTACGAAAAACATCAGTCAGCACTAGGCCATCCTGTTGGACAGTAATCCCAATATCCAAAAAATCAATGTGGGTCGAATCCCAAGTGTAAGTAATTCTAATATTTAGGTCGTTTGAATTCAGAGAAGAGATAAAATCATGAAGCTCACTCTCGGGACCTTGCCAAATGATAAAGATATCATCTATATATCTATACCAGCACTGCGCATGGGTATCTTTATCATTTGGCAAGGTCCCGAGAGTGAGCTTCATGATTTTATCTCTTCTCTGAATTCAAACGACCTAAATATTAGAATTACTTACACTTGGGATTCGACCCACATTGATTTTTTGGATATTGGGATTACTGTCCAACAGGATGGCCTAGTGCTGACTGATGTTTTTCGTAAAAAGACATCAGTGAATGCATTAATTCATGCAACATCTGCGCATATACCGTCTACTATACGGGCCATTCCAGTGGGACAGTATCTCAGAGCAAAGCGCATTTGTTCTACTGATGCGGCGTTTGAGGCTCAGTCTCGGGACCTCCAACAGAGATTCCATGATCGAGGTTACAGTGCACGGAGTATCAAAAGAGGCTATAGACGGGCGAGGAGGACTCCGCGTGATCTCCTTCTAACTAGCGTCAAAAAGTTACCAGAGAAGGATCCCCCCCATTAGATTCATATCGACATATAATAGTCATTGGCATGCGATACGAGGAATCCTCAATAAACATTGGTCAATTCTTAAAACCGAACCTACACTCAATAAGATTCTGCCTGATAGACCATTAATGACGGCCCGGAGGGGTAAAAGTCTGAGAGACTCGTTAGTCAGGAGTCATTATGTTGCCCCCACTCCTGCTCCCTTTGGGATGGTCAACAAAAAAAGATGGGGATGTTACCCATGTGGATCTTGTATGGCGTGCAGAAATATAATTCGTACTAAATCATTCTTCGCCAATAATGGCCAAGAATTTAAAATCACGCACTATATTTCTTGCAGCTCTACACACATTGTATATATGGCTACTTGTCCATGTAATCTTAGTTATGTGGGACTTACTTCCTGTGAATTTCGGGTGCGTGTTAGGGAACATATCAGAGACGTGATTGCTGCGCGGGATATCTCTGACGTCTCAACACTCAAGACTATCCCGCGGCACTTCAAGCTGCGCCATAATTGTGATCCCTCATCCCTTATATTTAGGGGTATTGACATGGTACATTTGGGCACGAGAGGGGGTAACTACAAGCGTACTTTGGCGCAGCTTGAGTGCCGCTGGATTGCTATCCTGGACACGGTGACCCCTGGTGGTTTGAACGAAATTAACAGTTTTTCATCATTCTTATAGAGATATCTTTTCCCTTGTTTTTTATGTGGATTTTAACTTCTTTTGTTTATGTTGAAATTTTTCCTTCATAGCTTTGCATCTTCTTATCACCATTTATATGCCTCGACTACTACATGGAACTACTGGACACTCTAGGGATGTAACGATCTCATCAATCAGGAATCAATCACCATATACAAGATTTCAATGATTCAATGGAACGACATTATTGTATCTGTATTGACTTTGCATCTGTATATATGTTTATACTGTACTGGTATCTCTCCCGATTAGGGTGACAGTCGTTTTCTTATTGATTCACTGTTTTCCCTCTCTTGTATACTGTGCTTTGTTACATACATTTAGTTGTATCTCTGTGCCCTCACTTCATCCCTTACTTGTCATGGCTGCCGCTGAGCCGCGCATGAGCAGTGCCGTCCTGCTCCGGCCGCGTCCCGTCGGGCTTCCGTACGTCGATGCTGTGGATGGTGACGTCACTAGTTGCACGTCCTTGCCCATGGTTCCGTCGGGAAACTGGCCGGATGTGACGGGGTGCGGGGGGACGTCCTGCCACTCCGCATGCGCTGCAGTAATCAGCGCTGTCACCTGCATTCAGTCTGTGCAGGTGATAAAATGGTGCGTATTTGTTCCACAACCACCGCCCCCCGAAGAAGCCACGCGAAACGCGCGTCGGGGCTGCAGAGTGGCTTAGTGGTAATTTTTGTACCTTATGGGTGAGTACTCTGGTTCTACTTGTGATCGCTATTTCTGCCTGTTCAACTTCTTTCAGTGACTCTTTGATTGCTTCTCTCTGTGTGGAGGTACCTACCTTGGGGAGACCATTTTAACTCCACACAGTGCCTCTTGCTACTTTTTTACTGTACACATGTACTATAGACTATGATATGCTATAGTTGAATAGGGTCAGCCAGTTGTTCCCCTAAGACCCACTTATTTATTTATTGCTGCTCTGCACTTGTGTGTATCCTTACCTCATAAGATCTATTTTCTTAACTTTGTTATGTGATTTTATCTTATCTATGAAATAAAGTGTTTTTTATATATCAATATGGATTTACATTTGATTTGGGAAATTACTCCAATTTTGTAGGCTGTATATTTAACTTGGGAGTACCCTGACTACAGTGATGCTATATATCCATACAGTTCGGTCTGTCTATTTATATAACTGTTGTGGTGCTATGCCTCCTTTCCCATGTGTGCTGCTGTCCTTGCTCTGTATGTCCCCCTGTCAGGTTGGGTCAGTTACTATATCATCCACCACCTCTTCTTGCACTAACGCACCCTGGTCCTCCTCCTGACTTTCTGGCAATTGTGTCTCATCATCATCCACCTCTTGTGACAGTAATTGCACTTTCCCACCGTCGCCTTTGTGTGACCTTTGCTGCTCCAATATTTGGGCATCGCTACACGCGTTGTCCTCTTGACTCACTTGAAGCTGGCTGGGTGAGAGGCCCGAATTTACAAATGGAAAAGTGAGCAGCTCTTAGTGTCCAAGTGTGGGATCAGTTGTCTCTGGGCATTCGGCATGGTGGGAGGAAGGAGGATCAGGGTGAGAAATATGCAGCACAGACTCAAGGCTACTGAGACTTGACTGTGTGGAAGACAGGGTGGTGGTGGCGAAGTGACTGGGAAGCATTATCTGCTATCCAACCAATAACCTTTTCACACAGCTCTGTGTTCAATAGTAGTGGTGTTCTGCGGTCCCCTAGTAATTGGGACAGGAAGGTCGAGCAACAAGATGGGGGTGTTTGTTTTGGCACAATTTCAGCTTGCCCACGACCATGTCCTCAGCCTCTACATGCACCACCACGTCCACTTCTCCGTCCCTTGCCACGCACCTTGCCCATTTTAAATGGAGGACAATATTTTCCAAGTTAACGAGAAATTGCTGATTTTGGAATGCAGTTATATGCGATATGTCTGACAGAGAGCCACAATTTTAAATAGCAGGTCTGTAATTTACTAATAATCTACACAGCGTGTGAATATTATTAGTATTATTATTATTTATTAGTGTGAATAGCTTGACCGACACACTGCAACAGAATGGAAAATAAGGCCAATATTTTCCACGTTCAGTTTAAATTTCTGGATTTTTATTGCTGAAATATAGAACAGATCTGGCTTTATTCTGCAGTGAAAAAAAGCAAATGGAGCAGAAAAATAAAGTACTCTGGATTGCTTTTTAAGTAAATAACCAGGAATAAGATAAAAAAAAATTGCCCTTGCCCCTGATATCTGGGAGTATGTCTACAAATATCTGTAATTATTACAGCAGCAGCAGACAGGACGTTCAATGGACCTTCTTGCGCTATATGCACTGCCTAACTCCTGCCTAGCACTGATTATATGCAGCTGGATTAGTCCTCAGAAGGACTGTTAGTTCAGATGGATATATATTAAATATATGTGAAATATCTAATCTAACAGGATGTTCAATGGACCCTCTTGTGCTGTATCATGCACTGTAGTCTGCCTGCCTAACTCCTGCTATCATCACTGAAAATATGCAGCTGGATTAGCCCTCAGAAGGACTGTTCATTCAGTTGGATATATACAGTATATGTATGTTGTGGAATACCTATACTAACAATGAATAAGCAAATCTCTCCCTGATGCAGCAGCACCTCTCCCTACTCTGCCTGATTCCGCTCGTACACTGTGACGAGCATAGCAGCGCCAGGTCTTATATAGACCTGATGACGCTGTGGGGCCAGCCAATCACTGTAATGCCCACAACCAACATGGCATGGCATTACAGTGCATGGCAGGCAATCCCTGCATGTTCATTGACTCTCTAAAGAGCACCAAACATGCAGGGAGTAACCGTCCGAGCAACTCGTTAATACTCGCCGAGCTTGTTTAACATTGTGATGTTCGGGCAAGTACCAAGCAGTGGCGAGCACGTTCGCTCATCACTAGTAAGGAGGCCTTTAATCCAATATCTACCAGCCCCTAGACAGTGTAGGAGGGATAGGGCTCTTTTTATATGTTTTCAGGGTCTTCAAAAGGGATTAAAAGCCTCAAGGGACACATTGGCAAGATGGATATGGGATTCCATCTCTCTGGCATACTCAAGTGGGGAGACCACTACAGAAGGAATAAGAGCTCAGTCAACTAAAGCAGTGGCAACCTCCTGGGCAGAAAGATCTGAGGTTTCCATAGAGCAAATATGTAAGGCGGCGACATGGTCTTCTCCCTCAACCTTTTACAAACATTACCGTCTGGATTTAGCCTCTTCCTCTGATCTCACCTTTAGGAGAAGGGTTCTGGAAGCTGTGGTCCCTCCCTAGTATACAATTCTCTGCAATTCTCTTCGTGGTGCTGTCATGGGGGAGGGAGATCTACATAGTTACTTACCTGTAACGGGATTTCTCTGAGCCCATGACAGCACCTGTATATTCCCTCCCTGCACACGTGGAGAGCACACTTACCGTTACCGGTAAGTAACTGCATCTTTCTACTCTAAATTTTGAAGGCGAAATGTCTTGTTCCCTGTGGTCTTGTTAAATCATAAAACGTCTGCCACACATTACACCGTTTTCGCACCATATAGTTCTCAACTCAGACGGTCCCCCACAGTTAACTCCATGTATACCTGAGTAAAAGTCCATCACTGGTTGCAAAGCAAATATATTTCTTAATCATAAATACTGTATCATGTACATATGCACTAAACTTGACAACTTCATGGCTTGAATCGGACCCATGTACACAAGGGAACTGTCACAACTCTGTTGTTGGATTACCGGGGCCAGGGCCTCCTTCCCTGTCCCTAACACTAGGGGCATCTTAGCTATCCCTTCTCACTGGATTACTTCTGATGGTGAAGACGCTGGGGCCATGTACCTTGCTGAACTCCTGAATCAGCCCTATATCTGTCCCCTTCCTCCACCTAGGGAAGTAGGAAGTAATAGTGTTGGAATATACACAAACCAGACTAAAAAGGTAGGACATATAGTGATAAATGAAAATACCAATCATACAAATATACACTCACAGACAACAGAGAGGAACCACACAGGAGGAAAGGAAGGAAAGCCAAATAGGAGAAGATGAAGATTTGCACACTGCCGAAACACTAAGTGACAGTTGTTAGTAGAGGCATTTGGAGTGTGGATCTGTGACGGACACCTCCGCTCCACACCAGACAGTATGAAACGAACACTAGCAATGCAGACTGCCAGAGGCGAGTATACAGGTGCATCTCACTAAATTAGAATATCATCAAAAACTTAATTTATTTCAATTCTTCAATACAAAAAGTGAAACTCATTTTATAGTCATTACAAAGCGCGATCTGCATTGTTGGATCTGATGTCTCTCATCTTTCTCTTGACAATATCCCATAGATTCTCTATGGGGTTAAGGTCAGGCAAGCTTGCTGGCCAAGTCAAGCACATTGATGTTTTTAAACCAGGTATTGGTACTTTTGGCAGTGTGGACAGGTGGAAAGTAGTGATGACCGAGCATGCTCGCTACTGCTCGGTGCTCGCCCGAGCATCTCACTGCCGAGTATTTCCGGGTTGCTCGGGCGGGAACTCGGGTCCCCTCCCTGCATGTTTGTCGCTCTTTAGAGAGCCAATGAACATGCAGGAATTGCCTGACATGCACTGTAATACCATAGCCATGTTGGTTGTGGGCATTACAGTGATTGGCTGGCCGCACAGCGTCATCAGGTCTATATCAGACCTGGCGCTGCCATGCTCGTCACAGTCACTCCGGATCAGACAGTGTAGGGAGAGCTGTTCTGCGTTAGGGAGAGATTTGATTGTGTATTAAGTAGTGTAGGGAGAAAAACCGTACATTATACATCATCTTAACAAACAGTCCTTCTGAGGACTAATCCATCTGCAGAGATATCAGGCAGGCAGTGTATATAGCAGACTGCAGTGCATATAGCACAAGAGGCTCCATTCCAATTCTGCCTTCTGCTGCTGTTAGATATTTCTATATAAAGGCCCAGGTCTCAGGGGCCAGGAACACTTTTCTTTGGATCTTAATCCTCATTATTTGCTTAAAAAGCAATACAGATAACACCGTTTTTCTGCGCCATTTGCTTGTTGGCACTGCAGAATACAGCCAGGTCCTTTCCATATTAGAGCGCTAGAAAAATCCAGCTATTTAAAACTGTGTTTTCTCCGTCAAACGGATCACATATACGCTGTCAGAAAATACTGCTATTTCTGGCCTCCATTAAAAATTTCCTTTAGTGTGTCAGTGAAACAATTCACAGCAGTTGGCTGTTCAAACTACTTAACTACAGGCCAGGTATTTAAAACTCTGTTTTCTCCATCACACGGATCACATATAAGTTCGCTCCAAACTCAGTCATTTGTAGTGAGCGTGGAAGATACTGTCCTCCATTTAAAATGGGCAAGGCATGTGGCAAGGGACAGGGAACTGGATGTGATGGTAATGGTGCACGCAGAGGCCGAGGACAAGGCCATGGGCAAGCCAAAATTGTGCCACAACAAACACCCACATCTTCTCGCCTGACCTTCCTGTCCCAATTTCTAGGGGACCGCAGCACACCACTATTGAACCCAGAGAAGTGTCAAAAGGTTGTTGGTTGGATAGCGGATAATGCTTCCAGTCACTTAGCCACCACCAGCACTACCCTGTCTTCCACACGGTCAAGTCTCAGTAGCCGTGAGTCTGGACCACATATTACTCACCCTTATCCTCCTTCCTCCCACCATGCCGAGTACCCAGAGACAACTGACCCCACACTTAGACACTCTGAAGAGCTGTTCACCTTTCCATTTATAGATTCGGGCCTCTCGCCCGGTCCACTTGAAACGGGGCAAGAGGAGCAGCCACGGTCACATGAAGGTGATGGTGGGAGAGTGTCACAAGAGGTGGACGATCATGAGACATAATTGCCAGAAAGTCAGGAGGAGGACCAGGGTGCGGAAGTAGAAGACTAGGTGGTGGATGATATAGTAACTGACCCAACCTGGCAGGAGGACATGAAGAGTGAGGACAGCAGCACACAGGGGGAGGGGGGCAGAGCACCCCAACAGGCAGGAAGAAGGTGTGGTGGCTGCAGACAGAAGGCAGGCAAGCGTTCCCCGTAACACCAACACGACGGAAGTTGCCAGTACAACTGTTAGGTCTTCCCGAGTCTGGTTGTTTTTTAAAGACTCTGCCAATAACCCCAAAAAGGTCACTTGCACCACCTGCCTGGCCAGCATCAGCAGGGGTGGCAAAATGACCAGCCTAACAACCACCAGCATGATCAGACACATGGCAGCAAAGCACCCAACTTTGTGGGCCGAATGCCAGGGTCCAGGAACAGTGTCTGCGGGTGACACCATTGCTTCTTCCGCTGTTCTGCATGCAAGCCAATCCCCTGTCCATGGTGCATGCGAAGATGCCTCCTGCCCTGCACCTGTCGTTGCACACTCTCAAGTAGCAGCATCAGGAAGCACGTCCATGTCCTTGTCCCAACGCAGTGTTCAGTTGTCCATATACCAGTCCTTGGAACGCAAGCGCAAATATGGAGCCAACGCCCCTCAGGCCACACTACTAAATTCTCATGTGTCACGATTGCTTGCGCGCGAAATGTTGCCTTTTAGTCTCGTGGAAACGGAAGCATTCCGCAACCTGATGGCTGTGGCCATCCCTCGGTACTCGGTCCCCAGCCGCCACTATTTCTCCCGGTGTGCCGTCCCCACATTACACAAGCACGTGTCCCAAAACATTAGCCGTGCTCTCAACAATGCAGTTACCGGTAAAGTCCACCTAGCCATGGATACGTGGACAAGTGCTTGTGGGCAGGGACGGTACATCTCACTGACGGCACACTGGGTTAACATAGTGGAAGCTGGGACCCAGTTGGCCCTTGGGACGGAACAATCAGGGTTGCCCCCACGGTCTACAGCTCCTGCACATCATCCTCCTCAGCCTCCTCCTCCTCTTCAGCCTCCATCTCCGAAATGACCACATCAGTCACAAGCTGGCAGCACTGCCTCGGCCAAGCGGCAACAGGCTGTGCTGAAGCTAATATGCTTAGGTAAAAAAAAACGCACAATTCTGAAGAATTGTGGACAGCTCTGAAAGACCAGGCAGATCTGTGGCTCACACCGCTGAACCTACAGCCAGGTATGGTCGTGTATGACAATGGCCGGAACCAGGTGGCGGCTCCGAGGCGAGCTCACACACGTACCATGCCTGGCCCATGTGCTTAACCTTGTGGTTCAGCGGTTTCTCAAATCCTACCAGGAGCAGCCAGATCTGCTTGTTAAAGTACGCCGCCTGTGTGCCCATTTTAGAAAGTCAGCTACAGCTTATGCTGCCCTCGCAGTATTTCAGCAGCGTTTGCAGCTTCCGGCTCACAGACTGGTGTGTGATGTCCCCACGCATTGGAACTCTACACTGCAGATGTTGGGAAGGATTTGTGAGCAGAAGAGGGCAGTGGTTGACTACCAGCATCAACAAGGCCGTCGGTATTCCGTTCAGACTCCACACATAAGACCTCAGGAGTGGACATGGATGTCAGACATATGTACCATCCTCCAAAACTCTGAGGACTCCACCAAGATGGTGAGCAGTGATGACGTCATAATTAGCGTCACCATCCCGCTTCTCTGTCTTCTGAAACGCTCTCTGCTCACAATCAAAGAGGATGCATTGCAGGCAGAGCACGATGAGATGGAGCAAGGAACCAGACAGGGTGATTACACACAGCCAAGCCTCATCTCATCCCAACGTGGATTGGGTGACAATGAGGAAGAGGAGGAAGGACAGGAGCTAGTTTCATGCACTATAAACGGTACTACCTGCACAGCTGTCAGACCGTCTGTTCAGCGTGGATGGCCAGAGGACAGAGAGGAGGAGGAGGAGGAGTAGGAGAGCATGGTCAGTCATCCTCTTGGTGAAGACACGGAAGTCTTGCCTGTTAGTAGTCTGGCACGCATGGCTGAGTTTGTTACGCTGCCTTTCACGTGACCCTCGCGTTCTCAAAATTTTGGGTGACAGTCATTACTGGTTGGTGACACTTCTAGATCCACACTACAAGGAGAACTTTATATCTCTTTTATAACTGAGGTGGACAGGTCTACAAAAATGGGTCTGTACCAGAAGGCCCCTGTTGCAGAACTATTAAAAAAATTCCCATCTGAAAACGCTGGAGGCAGAGGGCACACTTCGTTGGACAACCAAGGAATACAGGTGAGAGAGAGACAACTTCAATCCAGCAGGGACAGGGGAACACTGTCAAAGTTCTGGGAGAGTTTTCTCAGACCCTCAAATCGCACAGGCCCTGAGGCGCAGGGTACTCTCACAAGGAGTGCAAAGTTTGGGAAGATGCTGAAGGAGTACCTTGCCAACCGTACCAACATCCTCCGCGATTCCTCTGTGCCTTATAATTATTGGGCATCCAAGCTGGATACGTGGAATGAACTGGCTCTCTATGCCTTGGAGGTCCTGGCCTGCCCTGCCGCCAGCGTTTTATCAGAGCGGAGCGGGTTTTTAGTGCCACTAGTGGAATTATAACTGATAAGCGCATCCGCCTGTCAACTGAAAATGCTGACAGGCTGACTCTTATAAAAATGAACAAGGTCTGGATTGGGCCAGACTTCTCAACACCACCGAATGATAGCAGCGTAACATAAACTCAAATCCATTGTCTTTTCTTGGGAGGTGTATTCCCATGCACCTTTTCACACCCACACATGGGTATACGCTTCCTGATTTTGGCTATTTGCTCTTGTACTCCTCCTCATCCTCCACCACCATATCACCAGGGTAACCATGGTCCATGATGCAACACCCACATCATTTTTTTAAAGGGTGTTTATGATGCCCGTAGAAATTTTTTTTATACAGTATGTTCATGTATACTCCCCAGGGGTAAATGTTTGTCAGCCCTTACACTTAGTGCATGAACATTACAAGTATAGGAGGCCTGCTCCTTTCTAATGGGAACATTTTTTATGAGGCCCTCCTCCACGTCTCTTCCAAGGGTCATTGAAGTGCCTCCAAATTTTTGGCAGCTCTTGCATTCACTGCATAGGCCAACACTATGAGAGAATCTATCCTTTCCAATGGGAATTTATCGTTACTGTGGCCCTGCTCTATGTGTCTTTAAATTCTTAGTGGGGTTTTTCCTAAAATTGGTCAGCCGTTGGACTCACTGCATACCCTATAACTGTATAGCAGACTCTCTCCTTTCTAGTGGGAACATGTCATACCTTGTTACTGTGGCCCTGCTCCATGTGTCCTTAAATTCTTGATGGGGTTTTTCCTAAAATTGGTCAGCCGTTGGACTCACTGCATACCCTATAACTATATAGCAGACTCTCTCCTTTCTAATGGCAACATGTCGTACCTTGTTACTGTGGCCCTGCTCTATGTGTCTTTAAATTCTTAGTGGGGTTTTTCCCAAATTTTGACAGCCATTGCAGTCACAGCATGGGCATTACCACTATAGGAGACCCGCTCCTTTATAATGGGAACATTTTTTTTACTGAGACCCTCCTCTTTCTCTTCAAAGGGGTATTGGGTTGCGTCCAAATTTTGGCAGCCCTTGCAGTCACTGGATATGCAATAACAGTATAGGAGACCCACTTGTTAATAATGGGAACAACAAAGCATAGCCGGCTGATGGCTCTCTAACAATAGCGAGGGCCGACTGCTGGCCTTTTAAGAATAGTAGGGGCCATCTGATGTCCCTATAAAAATAGGTTTGGACTTTCAGAGTCCCTCCATCATAAATAAAACAGGATGTGCCTGATGATGTGTCACACACCACATTGCCAGATAAGATTGTAAAATGTTAAAATTAGATTTCCCTGTGAATGCATTTGTCTTAAAAAATAACATAAAAAAAAACAAAATAGGATCTTTCTTTAGTATAAAAAACAGCATCACCAATTTAACCTCAATGTAATCACATTGTTCAGCTCATGCACCTCCTCCTCCTCCATGTCTGAAATGACCACATCAGTCACAAGCTGACAGTACTGCAGCAATGCCTTGGCCAAGCGGCAACAGGCTGTGCTGAAGATAACATAATGCTTAATTGACAAACCGCCCAGCACTGCAGAGTTGTTGAAAGCTGTAACACAGCAGCCTGATATGTGGCTTTCACCGCTGAACATACAGCCAGGCATGGTCGTGTGTGACAATGGGCAGAACCTGGTGACTGAGAAATGACAGCCGGGGTAGATACGGTTTCCCTCTGTGCCAGTCCTTTCACCGAGCTAAAGAATATGGCTGTGGTGAAATACAACTCCCACTGAGAAGCTGTTTCAGATTGAAAAACATTGTGCCCACCAGAGGATTTGATTCTGAGGGCTAACCTTTCTCACCCGCTCAAGAGCCCCATAGCAGCTGCAAAGTTAGCGCTATCATGAACTCTCCTGATGTAGAAGCCAAGGCACACCAGAGGATTCTCTGGTGGGACCATCCAACCCTGCTTAGCAGTCCTGGCTAAGAAAAGTGTGTGGGAAGGTTCCCGGACACTCTATGGCTGTTTTTTTACTGAGGAGGAAACACACGCAAACACGGGGAGAACATACAAAGTCCTTTTAGATGTTGTCCTTGCTGCTGGCATTTGAACCCAGGATCCCAGCGCTGCAAGGCTTCAGTGCTAACTACTGATCCAATGTGCTGTCGTTCACCCTCTAATATCTAACAGGCTGGGGAAACTTGCACCTACTGCCACTCTATCTTCAGCTCCTTTGTGAGAAAATGTATTTGGGCAGCCACTCAGTCTACCAAATAAAATTCCTGAGAAGGAAATTGGGGATGGCTTCCCTACTGGTACTAGGGGCAGTGCTAATACCATGGCGTCGTACCGTAGTTTGCTGGAAATATTCCAGGCTGGTAGGAGGCAAGCAAATTCCCACAGAAAAGTACCAGCAGTAATGTTCAATCCACATTTCAAGTGCAAGCCACTTTAGAGGACTTCCTGGGAGAAATTACATGCAGAGTAGATATGGTTTCCCTCTATGCCAGTCCTTTCACCAAGCTAAATACAACTCTTAGCAAAAAAAAGTTTTGGACTGGCTTCGTACCGTCCCTGGCCACATTCACCTGTCCACGTGTTTGTGGTTAGGCGGTTCTTCCCAGTAAGTGCACTGGGGAGGGCACGGGTAATGTTATGGGACCCGTGCTTGTGGAAGGCGGAGGCGATACCGGGAAATATAGTGGCTGCTGGGGACCGAGTATAGACTACCGCCCTCCGCCGGCATGAGGTTGTGAAAAGCTTCCGCCTCCATGAGATTAAAAGGCCATATTTCAAGTGCAAAGAGCTGCCCAGAAATCTGGCAGTTTACTGTTGCGGCTTGTGGGTGGGTGGCTGGCTGGCAGCATACTTGCACTTGCATTCCAAGTAACAGAAAACTAAGCAGATGGTGGCCTCTATCATCATCACGGCCTCACCTCGGCACTCTGAACTCTCCTGAAGGAGAAGCCAGGGCCCGCCAGAAGAATCTCCGGTTCTCTGGTGGGCCCGTCCAACCCTGCCGAAAAGCAGCCCTTGCTAAGAAAAGTGTGGGGGAAGGTTCCCCGACACTGTCTGCTTTTTTAATGTGGATCAGCCATGCTTATGCATGTTATTTCTCAAAACGCATTACAGATGAGGCCATTGTCCAACTCTGTATTCAAGAAATTATATGCGCAAAGAAAAGGTGTGTGTGTGTCAAAGCACCACCGACAAGTGCGAGTTGATGTTGGATGGGCTGCCATTGCTTCTGCAACAAGCTGCATTACAGGACTTCCTGGGAGAAATGGCATGCACGGTAGATACTGTTTCCCTCTATGCCAGTCCTTTCACCGAGCTAAATACAACTCTTAGCAAAAAAAAGTTGTGGACTGGCTCCGTACCTTCCCTGGCCACATTCACCTGTCCACGTGTTTGTGGTTAGGCGGTCCTTCCCAGTAAGTGCACTGGGGAGGGCACGGGTAATGTTGTGGGACCCGTGTTTGTGGAAGGCGGAGGCGATACCGGGAAATATAGTGGCAGCTGGGGACCGAGTATGGACACCCGGCCGCCGCCGGCATGAGGTTATGAAAAGCTTCCGCCTCCACGAGCCTAAAAGGCCACATTTCAAGTGCAAGCAGCTGTCAAAAATTTGGCAGAATAGTATTGCAGCCTGTGGGTGGCTGGTTGCATACTTGTGCTTGCATTCCAAGGAATGGGGTAGGGACAACTGAACGCTACAGCGGGACAAGGACGTGGACGGTGATTGTTACAAGTCGGCAACGACAGGTGCATGGCGGGAGGCATCTTCGCATGCGCCAAGGATCACTTATGATGGGCACACTTTTAGGCAGTGACCTGGGAGTCAGAGATGCTTCCAGAGGTCTTCCCCATGCTGTTCCCATGTCTTTTCAGCACTGTATGCATGTGTCTGATGATGTGTCACACACCACATGGCCAGATAAGGTTGTAAAATGTTAAAATGACATTTCCTGGTGAAAGCATTTGTCTTAGTTGAAAGCAATGCAAAAGTGCAAAAACGCATCAAAAACGCTACGTGTGAACATAGCCCAAGGTGTGGAGGAGTATTTTTTATTTTGGTTATTTATTTTGCCTTATATACAAGACATTACCTTGGAAAGGATGTTCCTTAACATATTTCCCAGGAAAATCCATTTTGGGTTTGTTTTTCTACGTTTTATGGTAAGTCCGTAAACGTGGCGTAATACTGTGACCACGTTGTTGACAGCAGTGATCTGGGAGTCAGACATGCTTCCAGGCGTCTTCCCCATGCTGTTCCCATGTCATTTGAGCACTGTTCCCATCGATTTGGGCAATTTTTAGGCCCTCTGCTGACCCGCCGGGGGGAGCCGCCTGAAAAATGCTGGGGTTTCCCATAGACTTACATTGGGCTCGTTGCTCGGGTCGAGCACCCGAGTATTCCAATTTGCTCGACCCAAGCAACGAGTACCCGAGCATTTTAGTGCTCGATCATCACTAGTGCCAAGTCCTGTTGGAGAATGAAATTTCCATCTCCAAAAATCTTGTCGGCAGATGGAAGCATGAAGTGCTCTAAAAATTCCTGGTAGATGGCTGCGCTGACTTAGGTCTTGATAAAACACAGTGGACCTACACCAGCAGATTACATGGTTCCCCAAACCATCACTGTTTGTGGAAACTTCACACTAGACCTCAAGCAGCTTGGATTGTGTGCCTCGCCACTTTTCCTCCAGACTCTGGGACCTTGATTTCCAAATGAAATGCAAAATTTACTTATATCTGAAAACAACACCTTGGCCGCTGAGCAACAGTACAGGTCTTTTTCTCCTTGGCCCAGGTAAGACGCTTCTGGCGTTGTCTATTGGTCATGAGTGGCTTGACATAAGGAATTCGACTCTTGTAGCCCATGTCATGGATACATCTGTGTGTGGTGGCTCTTGAAGCAATGACTCCAGCAGCAGTCCACTCATTGTCAATGTCCCAAAATTTTTGAATGGCCTTTTCTTAATCCTTTCATGGCTGTGGTTATTCCGGTTGCTTGTGCACCTTTTGCGATCACACGTTTTCCTTCCACTCCACTTTCCATTGGATCCAGCACTCTGTGAACAGCCAGTTTATTTAGCAATGATCTTTTGTGGCTTACCCTCCTTGTGGAGTGTGTCAATGACTGCCTTCTGGACATCTGTCAAGTCAGCAAGCTTCTCCATGATTGTAGAGCCTACTGAAACTGACTAAGGGACCTTTTTAAATGCTTAGGAAGCCTTTGTAGGTGTTTTTTGTAAATTATTAAAATTTACTGAGATAATGACTTTTGTGTTTTCATTGACTGTAAGCAATAATCATCAACATTAACAGAAATAAACACTTGAAATGGATCACTCTGTTTGTAATGACTCCATATAATACCTGAGTTTCACTTTTTGTATTGAAGAATTTAAATAAATTAACTTTTTGATATTCTAATTTAGTGAGCTGCATCTGTATAAAGGAGAGGGGAGTGGCCAATACTGAACAGCTGAGATTATCCAAGCAGGAAAGCTTCAGCGACTCTAAGCTGAACAGTTTCCCTTGCACTGCTAACAGAAACCTTCACCGTTTAATATGAAGGAAAAGTGCTTCTAAACAGTGCAGGAGTACGTGAAATCAGACGCATCGTTCTTCTTGCCCCTATCAGTAACCCATGACAGGAACTTTGCAATGGGATCTTAATCTAGTTTCACAAATAACCGTAGCGCTGCTGCCGGTGCCCCTGCATGGTGTCCCCTTCTCCCCCCATGCAGGGACGCTGGCTTACTCACCATCGCGGCCCTCAGCGTGGTTCCCGACATGCTCTGTAATCTGTTCCTGTGTGTGCGCCGCTGTTCCCTGCTGCTTCTAGTACGCACGCTCCTCCTGCTCTTAAAGGGGCAGCGCGTGCATATGCTAAATGCTCTCAGCTGGTGGCTGAGATGCATTTAGCATAAGTAGTACACCTGCAAGATTGCTCCCAGCCAATAGCCTGTCCCTGAAGTTCCTGTCCCCTGGTCCCGGTGCCGCCATTATCTGAATGTTTTCCTATCTAAGTCTCCGTGTCAGTGATCCTGGATTGTATCTACTGAGTCTAATCCGTGTCAGTTAACCTGATCCCGGGGTTCAGCAGCTACTGCCGGCACCTTCCTGGAGTGGTACCTGGCAGCTACCTGCCACACAAGCCTGACTTCACCACTAGAGGCACCAGTGAACACCAAAGTAGCTGTTTAGTTATGCCCCTTCATGGTAGGCCCGCAAATCCGCATGCGCCACCATTGGGCGCAACAATAACCTGACACATAATATCGGGAAAATGACAATTTACCACTCTTAGACCTTTTAACAAATCACTGCCAGATTAATGAATGTTCAACACACTACTCACACATGGCAAAAGTGCAATTCACCACCGTGCTAATATACTTGAATACAACCAACAATACATACAGCAGGTGAAATAAGTTGTGAACTCAATACCAGTTTTCTAACTAAATATATTTCTAGAGAAAAAGATAGAATGTGTCACTTTTTCTCACGTAAAATTCTCCTTTATTCAAACATGTTAAGACAGGGAAATAAGGAAGTGGGTACCCTTATGGACGATGGCTGTTTCACGGGACCAGGTACGGAAACATGTGGGAGGACAGCCTCTTAAATAGGAAGCACACCTCTTCTGTCACATCATAATAAGATAGTAAAAACTATTGTTAACACACAAACTACTGAACAATACAAACCATAAAAACACTGCCATGTCAATTTTTTCATTAAAATATTTCTAGAGATGATATTGAGATGAAATTCTCACCAGATGTCGGTAACCAACAACCCATCCAATCCACACAGGCAGAGAAATCAAACCAGAGATGTCCATGAATTAAGTTGTGTGTAATAATGTGAAATGACACAGGGAAAAAGTATTGAACACTGTTACTGAAATTTAATTAATACTTTGTACAAAAGCTTTGTTGGTGATGACCGCTTCAACATGCCTCCTGTATGGAGAAATTTGTCATATGCATTGCTGAGGTGTGAGTTTGGTCCATTTTTCCACACAAACACTCTTTGGGTATGTGCATACTGTCAGGAGCAGCCTGTGGCTCCGCCACTGCAGAATAGATGCTCGGCTTCCACTTATTATGCAAATGAGCGGCGCTATTTTTTTTTTCACATGCGGACTTTCCTCATAAATGTTAGTCTATGGAGAAAGTCCACATGCGGACCCGCAAGAGAAATTTACATGCTGCGGGTCTGAAGGCACAGGGAGGCATAGTGGACATAGGATTTCTAGAAATCCCATCAACTATGCTGTAACATCTGGAAGCTGCGGGTTTAACGCTGCGTGTTAAGCAGAGTCAAACCCGCAGCGGCTCCTGACTGTGTGCACAGCCCCTTCAAATCCTGAAGCTTACATAGGCGTTCATGCCATGCTTTAGAAAATTGATGACGTGTTCAATACTTATTTCACCCACAAAATATACCCTACATGGTAAACACAAACATGGCAGAATAGTCATACAATACTATAACAACTGAAAATATGTCTTATATTCTAGGTTCTTCAAAGTAGCCACCTTTTGTTTTGATGACTGCTTTGCACACTCTTGGCATTCTCTTGATGAGCTTCAAGAGGTAGTCACCGGAAATGGTCTTCCGACAATCTTGAAGGAGTTCCCAGAGATGGTTAGCACTTGTTGGCCCTTTTGCCTTCACTCTGCGGTCCAGCTCACCCCAAACCATCTCGATTGGGTTCAGGTCTGGTGACTGTGGAGGCCAGGTCATCTGGTGTAGCAAACCATCACTCTCCTTCTTGGTCAAATAGCCCTTACACAGCCTGGAGGTGTGTTTGGGGTCATTGTCCTGTTGAAAAATAAATGATGGTCCAACTAAACGCAAACCAGATGGAATAGCATGCCGCTGCAAGATGCTGTGGTAGCCATGCTTTTTCAGTATGCCTTCAATTTTGAATAAATCCCCAACAGTGTCATCAGCAAAGCACCCCCACACCATCACACCTCCTCCTCCATACTTCATGGTGGGAATCAGGCATGTAGAGTCAATCCGTTCACCTTTTCTGCGTCGCACAAAGACACGGTGGTTGGAACCAAAGATCTCAAATTTGGACTCATCAGACCAAAGCACAGATTTCCACTGGTCTAATGTCCATTCCTTGTGTTCTTTAGCCCAAACAAGTCTCTTCTGCTTGTTGCCTGTCCTTAATACAGATGAGCGGTGTTCGACTCGAACTGTTCGCCAATCTCAAATTCGAGCTGTTTTGGGCGGTGTTCGAGCCGTTCGGCGAACACGAACGATTTGAAAAAAATTCGGCTGTTCGAGGTTATGTTCGATAACTGTTCGTGCACCAAAATCATAACTGGATTTTTTCTCAGTAATGCTGAAAATTAATGTTAATATGCAGTTTGAGTGTACAGTGGGGCGGGGGGAGGGGCAGGGGATGGATCTCTGCAGGAATATTGAAGATCTCCATTTTTTTTTCTCTTTCCCGCATTTACAGTGGGGAGGTGCAGTCTGTCAGCCCATCAGCAGCGCACACACGGAGCGAAGTGTTTTTTTTCACACAAGCAAGGGCATGTGTCATAGGCAGTGTATGTCACATGTCCTTGCCCTATAAGACCAAGCCATTTTCCCCGTCGCCACCATTTTCTCACTGCTGCAGCTGCGTGTTAGACGGCACCGCTGTTGCTGTGTGCGCTATACCTTGTTAATTTCAAGCCAATTTTCGCACAAATCTACAGATAGCTTGGGAGTAGGGAATAGTTGTGATTGCAGTCCTTTTAAGGACTAGGTTACAGCATTTCCTACGACTTTTATCAGGCAGGTCTGTGCTCTTAAATACATAGATTGTGGGAGTAAAGACTAATTGTAATTGCAGTCCTTTTCAGGACTAGGTTACATCAGTTCCTATCAGTTTTTGCCAGGCAGGTCTGTGCCAGTGTGGTGCAAGTTTTTTTCACAGCATTTGGCTGAATCTAGCAAAGCTAATCCTTTTTGGCCTATTGCAGAGTGTGTTAGTCAGTGGAGTAGCCTATCTGTGTTGCAAGATATACCACCTGTGTATAGAATACCAATTTTTTTACTGCACCTAGTGAAGTAAAACCTTTTGGGCATAGCATCATTCTATTAATCTATACTAACCTCCACCAGGTTGCAAACTCAATATAATATTTTTCTGCATCGAGCTCTGAAAAACTATTTCAGCTTCTAGCAGTGTGTGGGACTTGTTCTATTAATCCATCTATACAGACCTCCATCAGGTTGCAAATTAAAAATATTTTTTATCTGCATCTACAGTACCTCTGAAAAAATATTTGGGCTTCTAGCTGTGTGTAGGACTTGTTGTATTAGTCCATCTATACTGACCTCCATCAGGTTGCAAATTAAAAATATTTTTTATCTGCATCTATCTCTGACAAAATATTTGGGCTTCTAGCAGTGTGTGGGACTTGGTCTATTAGTCCATCTATACTGACCTCCATCAGGTTGCAAATTAAAAATATTTTTTATCTGCATCTATCTCTGAAAAAATATTTGGGCTTCTAGCAGTGTGTGGGACTTGGTCTATTAGTCCATCTATACTGACCTCCATCAGGTTGCAAATTAAATTTATTTTTTATCTGCATCTATCTCTGAAAAAATATTTGGCCTTCTAGCAGTGTGTGGGACTTTCTCTATTAGTCCATCTATACTGACCTCCATCAGGTTGCAAATTCAATATAATTTTTTTCTGCATCTAGCTCTGAAAAAATATTTGGGCTTCTAGCAGTGTGTGGGACTTGGTCTATTAGTCCATCTATACTGACCTCCATCAGGTTGCAAATTAAAAATAATTTTTATCTGCATCTATCTCTGAAAAAAATATTTGTGTTTCTAGCAGTGTGTGGGACTTGGTCTATTAGTCCATCTATACTGACCTCCATCAGGTTGCAAATTAAAAATAATTTTTATCTGCATCTGACAAGCCCAAGGGAATGGGGATGACTCGGTACCCGGGCCTTTAGCCTGGCCTTTAGGGATGTCGCGCTGGTCGGCTCCCGGGCCTCTTTAAAAAGGGTTGGTGTTTTTGGTTAAGTTTATAAAAGAAAGAGTTCGTGACGCCACCTGTGGCTTCTGGTGAGAATCACCAGCGCTGCGCAGTCCACTGAGTCTGGTGATAAGGCAGCTTGATGGTATAGCTCCCCACAGGTAGAGCTGGGCCTCAGGGCAGTATAGGAACGGGGATGCAGGACGACGAGACTCGGCCGAGTCAGAGCAAGAACAGGGATGGACACAATAGTCACTAAAGTACCGTTTACTGGTGGAATTTCAGGCACTCCCTGGAGCACTGTAGGGTGAAGGGTGTATGTCCGGATCCTCCCCAATGAGCAGGTTTTGGGCCTCCTGGTTCTGGCTTCTGCGTAGTAAGTTTCTGACCTGCCTGGAGCTAGGCCTAACTTTGTCTCTGTCCTGTGCTGGCTGACCTTGTGGTAGGGCCTTCTCTTGGAGTGCACGCTCCCGACTTACGGGGCCTATGTGTCTCCTGGCTCTGGTACGTATCAGCACTTTAGCGATCCTGGGACCTGTAGTAATCCAGGGATTCCGGTTTATCTTACTGGGTCGTGGAGATCCCGGCAAGCTTCGGACCCGGTGTCCGGTAACTGATTCTTCTTCGGGGTGAGCCAGTTAAGCTCCTCTGCCCCCCCTATGTACTAACTCTCTACTCTTTCGCCTTCGGCCTACTCGGACCCTCAATAGGCTACTCACACTAACGGCAGCGTGCCGCACTTCACCGATCTGATAGCGCCGGCACACCTAAAGCTCACCTCTCTGAGCTACAACCGAGTCTGGACTCCACTCTGTATTCAGGCTTGCACCAACTGAACTCTCAGAGGAATTGCTGAGTCACTGAGCTCCACTGCAGACTGACCTGTTTCTATGTCTCGCTCTGCAGGAACTCATCAACAGACTAACTGCTGCCTGGCTCCACCTTCCCTTTTATATCCCCCTAACGGGCTCCCTCTGGTGGTCTGAGGTGGAAGGTGGAGATGTGTGAATGGTATGGGGGCCTCTTGTGGAGGAATCCTTCAATACACCCTTCTAGGATCTGTGATACCAAGCACAGCTGGGCTTCACACATCTATCTCTGAAAAAATATTTCAGCTTCTAGCAGTGTGTGGGACTTGTTCTATTAGTCCATCTATACTGACCTCCATCAGGTTGCAAATTCAATATCATTTTTATCTGCATCTAACCCAGCCAATACTTTTGGCCTAATACCAAGTTTGGCCACTCAGGTCTGCTCGGTTCCCATCCATTGTTTTTTTGTGCAAACAACTCCAGAGTTGTGAATTAGTTAACCACCAAAATGAGTGGAAAAAGGCCTGCTGCTGGTGGAAAGGGGAATAGGCATGTTAGGAAGAGGAAAAAAGGTTGTGTCCGTGGGGTAGGTGTTAAAGCAACTGTTAGAACTCTCCTGTTAGGTTTTTTCTATTTTGCTGGTCACATGACCTTTTTTGCCTATTTAATCCTGCTCCGCCCTTCTGGCCATGCTGGACTTCGTTGTAATTTCTACTCTTAAGCTAGCCAGGTGCTTTGTAACCTTTCTCAGTCAGTTTTACTAGGTCTTTTGACCTCTATGTTCTATGTTGTTTGTTTGTCTTTTACTGCTACAATTTCTGCTAGGAGGTGTCCATCTTTCTCCCAGTCCCTAGTTCTTGTAGGGATCCCTCCCTCACATCTATAGGTCTTCGTTGAGACTAGCTGAGAACTTTAGTGGGTCTGATCGCAGGATCAGGTTCCCCGTTACATCGTAGGGATCTAGCTTAGTTCTATTGTAGGGACTGATATCCTGTCTTTACTTAGTGCTTGTAGCAGATCATAACAGCAACAGTAACATCGGCAGAAGAAAGACCATCTTCCAGCCAAACTAAAATGTCTACTCCTTTTAGCGAACAATGTGATAAGATCCCTTTCTTACGGCCACCCCAATCGCACTTGCTTCCTCACAGCTCCCAAATCTCCAGCTGCCCATCTGAGTATGAGGTAGAACAGATGGTTGAGTCTGCTGAGCTGTTTACTCATACTATAGCCTGGGAATCAGAGGTCGGCTCCAGCGCTTCTGTGAATCCAGATGAGGAAATGATCTGCATTGATGCCCAGAATCTTTGAGTCGGATCCAGGACAAGACGCAGAAGGTTCTGACCATAATGTAGACCCTCGTTCGCAAACTGTAACTCCTGTTGGTGGAGACAATGAGGAAGACGATGATGAGTCTCAAATACCTGATTGGAGCGACAACTTTAGTTTTTTGTCAGGGCAGGAACAGGTTGGCTCTGAGGACGACTGGTGTGATAACAAACAAGGTGATGATGATGAGGTTAGAGATCCCACTTACTGTCAACCCACAGTCAGCCAAGAGATGAGGTCAGCAGAGGAGGTGGAGGAGGATGCTAGTCACGACGAGGTCAGGTTGCGCCTTCCTGGACAGAGACATAGTACTGGAAGCACGTCAACAACTGCATCCTCAAACACAACTCTGCCTCTGACCACAAGTCGTGGTGGCTCTTCAGGTCGCATGGGTGCTAAGCCTTGCATAGCCTGGGCATTTTTTCAGATCGATAAAGATGACCCAACTCGTGTTATCTGTAACATTTGTCAGCAAAAGCTAAGTAGAGGCCAAAAAATACATAGTTTGAGTACTTCATGCATGAACCGGCACATGGACATGAAGCATAAGTTGCAGTGGGAAGCTCACTGTACTACAATGCGGCCTATCCAGCCGGGCCAACCACTGTCTGCCACATCTTGTGCATCCGCGGCCTCTTCATCCTCTGTGACTCGGGGGACAGCAGTCACACCTGTTTTGGGACGCAGACCTGCCACCTCTTTACCCGCAACAGCCAGCGTGATTGGCAGGTCATCATTTTCTTTGGAGGTGGTAACACCAGCTGGTGTTGAGCACTGTCCGACATCGATAGCACCAGCTTTGGATCAAGGCAACCTAACATGTCCGCCTGCATCTTCCTCACAGACCAGCAGTTTGCCGGGGACACCCTTCTCAACCCCGTCTAAGCACAACAGCCAGCCCTCGGTCCCTCAGATGTGGACAAGTGAAAGACCATTTCCTCCTAGCCATGAGAAAGCTAAGAGGTTGAATTTCACCATCTGCAAGCTCTTGGCTACAGAAATGCTGCCTTTCTGCCTGGTGGACACAGAGGATTTTAGAGACCTTATGTCCGTCGCAGTGCCCCAGTACCAGATGCCCAGTCAGCACTACTTCTCAAAGAAAGGTGTGCCTGCGCTCCACCAGCATGTCGCACACAACATCACCGCTTCTTTGAGAAACTCTGTGTGTGACAGTCTGCATTTCACCACAGACACTTGGACGAGTAGGCATGGACAGGGGCGTTACATGTCGCTGACTGGGCACTGGATAACTATGGTGACAGCAGGACAAGGGGCTGCTGTCCAAGTCTTGCCGTCCCCACGAGTTGTGCGTCAATCCTCTTTATCTCAAAGTTCCTCCACTGCTTCTGCCTCCTCAACCTCCTCTCGGTCTTCCACCTGCACCCAAAGCCTGTCTGGTCATGCCACAAGCTTTCTAACTGCGCAGAAGGGATCCTGCACACCTCCTTACTATGCTGGCAGTAGGGCTCAACGTCATCAGGCGGTTTTTACTTTGAAATGTCTGGGAAATGTGAGTCACACAGCTGAGGAGTTGTGGTCAGCTCTGGAGAACCAATTTCATGAATGGTTGTCTCCAAAGGACCTGAAACCAGGGAAGGCCGTGTGCGACAATGCTGCAAACCTGGGTGCGGCCCTTCGCCGGGGCAATGTCACACACGTGCCTTGTATGGCTCACGTGTTGAACCTGGTTGTCCAGCAATTTTTAGCCCACTATCCCGGACTAGATGGCCTTCTGCAGAGGGCACGGTCGCTGTGTGCTCACTTCCGCCGTTCGCATCCCGCAGCTCAGCGACTTACATCTCTACAGAAGTCGTTGGGCCTGCCACTTCACCGGCTAAAATGCGATGTGCCTGCCCGGTGGAATTCAACTCTGCTCCTATTGCAGCGACTGTGGCAGCACCGACAAGCACTGGTGCAATACGTTCTGACGTATAGCCTGGGCCAACGAGATCCAGAGGTGGGGCAAATCACGCTGGAGGAGTGGTCTCAGATCAGGGACCTATGCACCCTTCTGCACAGTTTTGAAATGGCGACGAAGATGTTTAGTGCTGACGATGCCATTATCAGCATGACTATTCCGGTGATTTACATGCTGGAGCACATGTTAAACAGAATTCGGAGTCAGGTGGTGGCACAAGAGGAGGTGGAGGAAGTAGAGGAGGAGGAGTTGTATGCGGAAGGGCTAACATCTGCAAGGTCCAGACGGTCGGCAGCACCAAGGCGGCAGGCATGTGAGTGTGGGGGAGATGGTTTTACCAGGGTGCATGGTAGCAGCCAAACTAGTGAGGAAGGTGCAGGAGCCAAGGAAGAAGTGGAGGACGAACTGATGGAAGACTCATCAGATGAGGGAGACCTTGATCACATTTCTGTTGTGCGAGGTTGGGGGGAGAGGACAGAGGAAGGAATCATGATTGTTACCTCGCCATCAACACAACAGGGACTTGGTGCTCCTGGATGCGCAACACACGAGTGCCTTCTTGCTGCACTACCTGCAACATGACCCTCGAATTGTGAGAATTAGAAATAATCCTGACTACTGGGTTGCCACACTGTTAGATCCCCGGTACAAAAGTAAATTTGCAGAAATTATTCCTGCCATAGAAAGGGATGCACGCATGCAGGAGTATCAGCAGAGACTGTTGCAGAATCTTACATGTGCTTTTCCACAAAACACCAGTGGTGCACGTAGTGAATCTCACAGTTCCAACTTGCCAACCGTGGGACCGTCGAGTGTTCAGCACTCAAATCGTAACAGAAACACAGTATCTGCTGGTAACATCAATTTTGCGGAATCATTTCACCACTTTTTTAGCCCATCCTTTGCAAGGCCACAGGCTACAAGAAGTCTGACACATAGTCAACGCCTAGAGACGATGGTACAGGAGTATCTCCAAGTAAACATTGAAGCCATGACTGTGTCACTGGACCCTTGCTCTTTTTGGGCTTCCAATCTGGATAAATGGCCGGAGCTAGCCACTTGGAGATCTTGTCATGCCCCGCAGCCAGCGTTCTGTCTGAACGTGTTTTCAGCGCTGCTGGTGGTGTGCTGACAGATAAGCGCACGCGGCTCTCCACTGATAATGTAGACAGACTCACGTTCATAAAGATGAACAAATCATGGATCCGAAACGACTTTTCTACCCCTGTGTCATCCTGGGGAGAGTAAAAGCTTGATGATTGGTTAAAATCACCTCACCAACCGTTTTAAGCTTTCAAATTACTAATCATGTTTATCTGTATCTTGGCTGGAAAATAATTTGGGCTTTGTAGCAGTGTGCAGTACTGATTCTATTAGGCCATCTATACTAAGCTCCACCAGATTTAAAATTAATAATAATTTTTAGCTGCATCTAGCCCGGAAAATAATTTTGGGGCTCCTAGATGCGCAAGACACATGAGTGCCTTCTTGCTGCACTACCTGCAACATGACCCTCAGATTGTCAGAATTCGAAATAATCCTGACTACTGGGTTGCCACACTCTTAGATCCCCCACACTCTTCGATCAACCTTTTCATTTTAATAAAGAACAAAAAAATGGTCATTTTTGAAATTATAAGCATTAGCAGGTTATTAGAAACTGAAATCAAACAGTTTTTAACTCAAAGCTTTATTCTAGGTGATGATACATTTTCACATAGGACCCCTTGTTCGAAAGGAGCTTCTGAACTCTCTCGCCCATTGAATTTGTCAGGTTTTGGATGGTTTCTGCTTCAATTGTTTTGCATGAGGACAGAATACCCTCCCAGAGCTGTTGCTTAGATGTGAACTGCCTCCCGCCATCATAGACACTGCTTTTGATGATGCTCCAGAGGTTCTGAATGGGGTAGAGGTCAGGGGAGCATGGGGGTCACACCATAAGTTTGTCCCCTTTTATGCCCATATCAGCCAGAGATGCATATGTGTTATGTGCAGCATGAGACGGTGCATTATCATGCATGAAAATGATCTTGCTGTGGAATGCACGGTTCTTCTTCTTGAACCATGGCAGGAAGTGCTGTTTGAGAAACTCCACATACATTATGGAGTTCATCTTTACCCCTTCAGGGATCCTAAAGGGGCCGACAAGCTCTCTCCCCATGATTCCAGCCCAAAACATTACTCCACCTCCTCCTTGTTGGCGCTGTAGCCGCGTGGGGTGTCCATCAACCAGCCATCCTCCACTCCATCCATCTGGACCATCGAGCGTTGCACGGCACTCATCCGTGAACAAAACAGTTTTGAAGTCAGTCTTCATGTATTGTTTGGCCCACTGGAACCGTTTCTGCTTCTGTGCAGTGGATAGAGGAGGTCGACAGGATGGCTTACGCACAGCTGCAAACCTCTGAAGGACCCTGCATCTTGTTGTTCGGGGGACGTTGGAGGCACCAGCAGCTTCAAAAACTTGTCTGCTGCTATGACAAGGCTTTTTTGCCGCTGCTCTTTTAACCTGATGTAATTGCCTGTAGGACAGAGTCCTCAATTTTCCCTTATCAGCACGCACACGTGTGAACTGTGAATCAGCTACATACTTCTTGATTGCCAAGACACTTCATCCTGATCATCGCACAATGTTGATTGTAGTCATGCCTTGACCTAAACACTCCACAATTTGTTGCTTCTCAGCAGCCGACACATCCTTTTTCTTTCCCATTTTGGCAGAAAATGTAGGCTGCTTAATAATGTGGAACAGCCTTCTTAAGTAGTCTTGCCTTTCATTGGACACACCTGCCAAACTAATTAGCACAGGTGTCTACAATTGTTTACAGTGATATAAAGAGCCCTGACACACATCACCATCAATGAGTTTAACTGATATACAAAAAAATTCTTACCTTATCACTCCTAAACACTTTTTGCATAATAATTTGGAACACAGTGTACATGTGCTTTTCTACAAAACACCAGTGGTTCACGTAGTGAATCTTACAGTTCTAACTTGCCAACCGTGGTCTGTATGGAGTTGTTCAATAAAGGGCCCAAAATTAAGATAACATAGATGGGAGAGGCCTCTATGAATAGGAATTCCTAAGTATTTGATACCCTGTGAGGGCCAGGCAAAGGGAAAGTTGGACTGGATGGAATCCTATATCGATTTGGGGAGGGAGACATCGAGGGCCTCAGACTTCGCTGCATTGATTTTAAAATTTGACCATGTAACAAAGTGATCTATTTCAGCCATAAAAGCAGGGATGGATATATGTGATTGAGTGATATATACTAGGACATCATCAGCAAATAGAGAGCACTTGTACTCTGTCCCTCCCACCTCAATCCACCTAATATTGGGGTTATGGCGAATTGATGAGAGCAGGTGCTCCGTCACTAGGATGTATAAGAGAGGGGACAGAGGACATCCCTGCCTTGTCCCATTGGTGATTATGCAAGGTGATGAAAATGTTCTGACGCGCCCCCTGGGCCTTGGGACACCCGGAGCCGGACCCTTTTTGGTGGATGCTGGTGGTTGTAGTCTCCGTGGCGGCGACCCGGTTCCGTGGCTCAGGGCGGTCAAACCAGTGGCGGAACTATTTATGTGGTTTTGATGTTTAAATGTCCGACTACGCCACCCGTGGATTGCGGTCGGAGTGAACCGCCGCTGCAGGGCAGACCACTGAGGCTGGTGTTGTGGGTGCAGCAGAGCGTAGTATAACTCCCCACGGGAGGAGTATAGCCTCAGGGCAGTGTATGCGGATGATGGGGGTGATGGTGCAGGGCAGCAGCAGTAACGACATGGAGTCAGTGATGCAGTCCAGGGCCTTTACTCACAGTTCTTATTATTCTGACCACTTCTGCAGGTAACGGCTGCCCACGTTGTACTGTGCTCACCAGGTGAGGGGCTCAGAGAACTCCCAGATAACTTTGGAGCGCTTCACAGGACCCCCTTTGTGTGTCCTTTGTCTGGCCTTTCTTACCAATGCTTCTGTCCGGCTGCCTCGGGCCTCCTCTTGGTAAACTTGGCGCCAGTTTCCCTGACCTTATGTGGTGCCTTCCTAGCGGGTGTAGCGAGGGGCTGCGCCACAAAAAATGTCACAGCCTCCGGTTTCTAGCTGACGGTCGTTTCCCGCCTCCACTAGTTTCGGGGATCAGTCTCCCCCTTTGGCCTGACCCCTCCACGCAGGTGGATTCGGGCGTGCGGTGGCGACTCGCCCGTCCGCACCCCTGGGATCCCTTCGTTCCTCGTTCCTGGAGCCTTCTCCGCTCCTCTTCCTTCCTTCTCCCTCTTCCAGGCCTGGGCCTCTGTTACTAGGCCCGCCTCCGGAGCAGAGCTCCTGCTCCCTGTCACTTCTGCTCAGACTTCTCTGCACTGAACTAAGATGGTGCCCACCTTTTATACTCCCTTCTCAATGCACCCAGGAACTGCTTCCTCCCTGCTCCTGCACTACAGGGTTCCCCTTCCTCAGTGTACCCTCCCCCCACTCCAGCCAGGGACAGGGACTGTCGTGCCCATCTCAGGGGCATATTGGTCGCCCTGCCCCACGGCAATGTGGTGTAATGCATGCAGGTGTCGGGGTCCTGATCCACACTCCATCCTTACCCCAAGCTTTTTAAGAGAATAATATATGGCGTGCCAGGAGACTCTATGGAATGCTTTCTCGGCATCCAACGAGAGTATCTAATTACAATTTTTAACTGCATCTAGCCCAGGAAATACTTTGTGCCTAGTAGCAGTGTCTGCTAGTCAGCGGATTATCCCAGCTGTTAAGCAAGCTACACCACCTGTAGTTTGGACACTTAATTTTTTCAAAGGAAATGCTTCGGGACCCCGGGATACTCAGTGAAGAGCATCAGGAGGCACCCCAAGGCATAGGGGCTGGGGCTGGCGGTAGGACGCCTTGCGGTGGACCGCCGAGCTCGATCCTTATGAAAGCTTTTTAACTGCAGTAGCTTTAGTGGACGCTACTGGAGCTGGAATTACGCGGCTGCTGGCATGAGACTTGCCCTCCAATAGATCCTTGTAAAAGGATTTAAAGTGTATTCATTCAAATTAGAGAGACAATTTAAATTAAAAAGCTTAGACCTGCCTCCACCAGCGGACAGGCACCAGTATTGGGAGAGGGGGGCTGGCCGTCAGGGTCCACCGCGGCTCTGGCACAAACTCGGCGACACGGAGGTGGCACGGGCAGGAGCGAACTGGCCATGTCGGCTTCTCACTTTTTGGATTTTAGAAGGGCATGACATGCCTATATCTGTGTCTCCCCCTCCTTTTACTCCTCCACCTCTTTTCTTTTCGCATGACTATATGTACTTGTCACTTTTCCATGTGTTAGTTGTGTCTTCTGAGCAGTTTGTCAGCTTTTGGACACCTTTGAAGGTGTTTTCTATGTGTTTCTATGTGTTTTTGTTTGCCTGCCATTGGTTTTAACAGTGTTCGAAGGTGTTCGACGAACAGTTCGGCGAACACAAGGGTGTTCGACGAACAGTTCGGCGAACACAAGGGTGTTCGACGAACCGAACCGAACTCGAACACTACGGGGGTGGCTCAACACTAGTCCTTAGCAGTGGTTTCCTAGTAGCTATTTTACCATGAAGGACTGCTGCACAATGTCTCCTCTTAACAGTTGTTGCAGAGATGTCTGCTGCTAGAACTCTGTGTGGCAGTGACCTGGCATCTAATCTGAGCTGCTGTTAACCTGCGATTTCTGAGGCTGGTGACTCCGATAAACTTATCCTCAGAAGCAGAGGTGACTCTTGGTCTTCCTTTCCTGGGGCGTTCCTCATGTGAGCCAGTTTCTTTGTAGCGCTTGATGGTTTTTGCAACTGCACTTTAAAAGTTTTCCCAATTTTTGGGACTGACTGACCTTCATTTCTTAAAGTAATGATGGCCACTTGTTTTTCTTTACTTAGCTGCTTTTTTCTTGTCATAATACAAATTCTAACAGTCTATTCAGTAGGACTATCGGCTGTGTATCCACCAGACTTCTGCACAACACAACTGATGGTCCCAACCCCATTTATAAGGCAAGAAATTCCACTTATTAAACCTGACGGGGCACATCTGTGAAGTGAAAACCATTTCCGGTGACTACCTCTTGAAGCTCATCAAGAGAATGCCAAGAGTGTGCAAAGCAGTCATCAAAGCAAAAGGTGGCTACTTTGAAGAACCTAGAATATAAGACATATTTTCCGTTGTTTCACACTTTTTTGTTAAGTATATAATTCCACATGTGTTAATTCATAGTTTTGATGCCTTCAGTGTGAATGTACAATTTTCATAGTCATGAAAATACAGAAAAATCTTTGAATGAGAAGGTGTGTCCAAACTTTTGGTCTGTACTGTACATGCGTTTTTTCTGCCAGGGAGAAGCGTTTTTACTTGCGTTTTCGCATGCGTTTTTTCAAGCACTTTAACAAGCGATTTTGATTATCACTTGGAAAAGTGCTTGACAAGTTGGTCACACAATATAAATCCATGCAACTGTGGCACCCCAGGGGTCTGGTTTCCACAGTAACAGCAATGTTATGTCTGAGAGCAGGTGGGAGGTCTCTTGGTCAGGGATCCTGTGCATGCCACACCTCCTGCCCAGTCCTGGGAGGGGAAGAACTTCCCCTATATAAACCTAGGGCTGAGGCAGGGTTAGTGAGTAGAGAAGAAGTAGAGACAGAGAAGAGAAGCAGATATAGGAAAAGAACATCAGGAGCTCTGTGGGAACAGTGCTACAAGGAGTCAGGGGCTGACAGCTGCAGAGCTCGCCCTGACTGAGAAGTTATCACCGGACCCGGAGTCCGAGGCTGTGGGGACTAACTCCTATCCAGCAGCAGAAACCGACCGGCAGGGGATTGCAGGTCCTCTGGCCCAGAAACCCGAAGGCACGGTCACACGCGTGGGACCAGCCACTGCCGTCGTGGAGCGGAAGCTACTAGAAGGCCCCGAGTCACCGGCCATACGGGTGAGCACCACACGGTACACTCAGGGACGTGGGCTACTTATACCCGCTTCTAGCAAGGTAGCCAGAAGAGTATCGTTAGTTTGGGAGGCCTACAACTCCGCCTGGCCAGGGGAGATCCCATCTGCTCAAGGACTGACCAGGCCCCAATCGCTAGCCAGTACTCCGGGAGGGTCTATCGTTCACCAGTAAAGACCCTGAACTACACCGTACCGTCTCCGAGTGGTTCCTGCTACCCCCATCATCCACGTCGGCTGCCCTGAGGCCATACCCCTCCCGTTGGGGGTTATACTATCACGCTGCACAATCCTACCACCGGCCTCAGCGGTCTGCCCTGCAGCAGCAGCTCCTTAGCTGTACTCAACGGGTAGCGTAGTCGTCCAACATCTACCACTAATACAGCGCCACTTAGTCTGACTCCCTGGGCACGGACCGGATCACCGCCACGAGACTACAACCCTCAAGAGATCCGGCTCCGGGTAAGCTCCCGCGTGTGCAACGCAGCGCGACACAGGCCCAGGGGCACGTCAACTTTTGGCGTAGTCGGCAGGATTTCGTGCCCGCAACCACCGGGTACTGCGTGCCTGAAAAAGACTGTTCAAACTTACCTGTGGTGAAGATTCCCGCCATCCGGCGCCATCTTCCGCTTCCTTCCCGCCATCGGTGGAGTTTTCCCGCCATCCGGCGCCATCTTCAGCCTTCTTCCCGCCATACGTGGAGTTTTCCCGCCATTGGACGCCATCTTGAGGACGCCGCGCGGGAAGAAGAGGGGCGTGGACTCCGAAAGCGCGCGAGAACTGAAGCCCCGCCTCACGTCCGGACGTTGCGTAAGGTCCTGGAAGGAGCCCAGCAGACGCCGACGTCACAGGAGCGCGACGGAAGGTCCTCAACCCTGACGATTCACTGCGGAGCCGCGGCCTACGGAAGAGGATCATCGCAAGGTAGGCCACGGTCCACTAGGGGGGAGAAGGATGCCGGATACGGAGGAGAGCTTCACCGCTTCAACCCCCGCCAGCGCCACCACTGTTGCGGTCATGCCTTTCACCATGCCCTATATCCCGGGGGCAGCCTGGCTACCCCAGTACTCAGGGGAGTCAAATACCCTGCATGACTTTAGAGAAAAGCTGGATAGCCTCTTCCAGGTGTACCCCCTCACAGAGGAGCAAAAAGTGAGCATCCTGGTGGCCCAATTAACCGGGGCAGCCCAAAGGGAGGTAAAGTCCTGGCCACCTGGGGGGAGGACTGTCGCAGGGATACTAACCCGGCTGAGGGACACCTTTGATACCCGCACCTCAGCCGAGATCAAGCTTAGATTCTACGGGTGCAAACAGCGGGCACATGAGAGTATAAGGGACTATGCCCTGAACCTACAAGAGGCCCTGAGAGCCATTAAGCAGACCGACCCTGACGGCGTGGGAGACGAGGACAGGCTGTTGACTGAACAATTTATAGAGGGTTTATATTGCAATGCCCACCGAACCCAGTTGCGGGCAATGGCCTTACAGGACCCTCATCTGGGATTTGCACAGTTCAAGGACAGAGCCATCCGGGTGCTTCGAGAGCCGGCACCAGGTGGCGTTGTGACCCCCAGACGCCCCACTACCACTTACCACCAGGAGGCGGTGCCCTTGTCGGCAGGGCCTGTGGGAGCTGATGCGCAGGCTTTGAACAATGACCCGGCTCCAGACCTGCACCATCAGGTACAAGAGCTAGCTAAAAGCGTTGCTGCGCTAACCTGAACTGTGCAGTCTTTACAGGTTTCCACTCCAGGGAAGATCCAGCTGGCATCCGGACCGGAGGACATCCCGTGGCGTCGACCAAGGAGGACCCCACCGGCCAGAGGAAGACCCAGCGACCAATACAACGAGGACGGACGACCCATCTGCCGCCGCTGCAATCAACCCGGACATATGGCAAGGTACTGTCCTTTAAACTGGCACAACCTGGGGTAGAGGGCCAACCCCCAGGAAAAAGATCACCAGGCCCATCGAACTGGCGCGACAAATATGTGGGAGGACGTCCAGTCTTACCCGTGGTACTGGATGGCATTCCTATGAGTGCCCTACTGGACACCGGGTCACAGGTCACCACCATCCCGTACGTGCTCTTCAAGCAGTACTGGAATGACTCGGATATCACCCGCTACCCTGACGACGACTTGAGTATCATCGCCAGCAATGGTCAGCCCGTGCCACAGATTGGATTTAAAGAGGTGACCATTAAAATCGGTAGAGTCGAACTGGCAGCACAGGGACTGATCATTGTAGACATTGACAAACACGAGAGTCACCCAAAGATAACTCTAGGAACTAATGTAATTGAAAATTGTCTTGCAGAGGTGATTTTCCTTTTACAGCAGGTTGCCAAGAACGCCAGCTCCGGCCAGCAGCGAGTGCTCCAGAAAGATATCCGGGCACTGATGCGACGGCAACAGCTAGAACTCTCCGGTGGTGAGATTGGTAGCGTGCGAATGTGTGACCCTTTCCCTATTGCCATGCCCCCGAAAAGTGAAATGATGATTTGGTGCCGGGCAGCTATTGGTCTGAGAGGTAGAGATTACCAGGCAATGGTAGAACCAGTTTACTCAGACAGTAGGCCCACCATTTTGACAGCACGGGGGGTGGTCAATGTACGCCATGGGAGGGTGCCCGTTCGCATAATAAATATCGGGAAGAGGGAAGTGTACCTGCCCCGGTATGCCACGCTAGCCAAATTGTATACCATCAATCAAGATTCCATACAGTCCGTAGAACCCTTGCCTCCATCTTCCCCGGAGGAAGGTAACGGCTCTCAGAAAACAATGGAGGACTGGTGTCAGCAACTACATTTGGGTACTGACTCCACTCCCTCACACCAGAAACAGGGAGTCTATCGGGTGGTTCAAGAGTACGAGAGAGTGTTTAGTAAACACCCGTTAGACGTCGGGCGAGTCAAGGGGGTAGAACACCACATCCCCACGGGAGACCATCCTCCCATAAAAGAGAGGTATCGACCCGTACCCCCTGCACACTACCAACACGCCAAGGGGATGCTTAGAGACATGAAGGAGGCTGGGGTGATCAGGGATAGCTGTAGCCCCTGGGCAGCTCCACTAGTCTTAGTCAAAAAGAAAGACAACACCATGAGGATGTGTGTAGATTACCGGAAAATCAACCGTATCACACACAAGGATGCGTACCCCTTACCAAGGATAGAGGAGTCTTTGGCTGCTTTAAGATCTGCTAACTTCTTCTCTACCTTGGATCTCACTAGTGGGTACTGGCAGGTTCCTGTAGCAGAGGCGGACCGGGAGAAGACCGCATTCACCACCCCGATGGGACTTAGCGAGTTTACCTGCATGCCGTTCGGACTCTGCAATGCACCAGGAACCTTCCAACGATTAATGGAGTGCTGTCTGGGCCACAGAAACTTCGAGACGGTCCTGTTGTACCTGGACGATGTCATCGTATATTCCAAGACGTATGAGGACCACCTGAAACACCTGGCGGAAGTGTTCGAAGCTCTGGCAAGCTACGGCCTAAAGGTGAAACCCTCCAAGTGTCACCTCCTGAAACCAAAGGTGCAGTACCTGGGACACGTGGTGAGCGCTGATGGAGTGGCTCCCGACCCTGATAAGATCACCGCAATTAAGGAATGGCCAAGTCCCTCCAGTGTAAAGGAAGTGCGGCAGTTCCTCGGGTTGGTAGGCTATTACCGCAGATTCATCCCCGGTTTCACCAAAAAGGCAGCTCCTATGCAGGACCTCCTGATAGGCCAGTCCCGGAAGGCCAAGAACCAGAAGCCACCCTTCAGATGGGAGAAGTTAGAAGAAGAGTCCTTCCGCCAGCTGAAGATGGCCCTCACGGGGGATGAAATCCTGGCGTACCCTGATTACAGCCAGCCCTTTATCCTCTACACCGACGCAAGTAACATCGGGCTAGGAGCCGTGCTGTCCCAGATCCAGCAGGGGAAAGAACGAGTAATCGCTTACGCCAGCCGAAAACTGCGACCCACCGAAAGAAACCCTGAGAATTACAGCTCATTTAAGCTAGAGTTCCTGGCAGTGGTGTGGGCAGTCACCGAACGCTTTAAGCACTACCTCGCTTCTTCCCGGTTCACCGTGTACACGGATAACAACCCGTTGACACACCTGGACACGGCAAGACTCGGTGCCCTAGAGCAGAGATGGATGGCCCGTCTGTCCAACTACGAGTTCACAATCAAATACCGGGCAGGACGCTCCAATACCAACGCGGACGCCCTGTCCAGGATGCCAAACCTACCGGACGTAGGAGAAGATCCAAAGGGACTGGAAGAAGTCAAACTCCCCGCATTCCACCGTCATGGGACTATCCAGTATTCCCATCGGGTAAGGAGTAAGCAAGCCGCTACGTTTAACCCCTTGCCTCACTACAACTGGGAGGAAACGCAAGACAGTGACCCTGCCGTCCGGCTGGTGAAGGAGATGCTGACTCGGCCAGAGGCTCGCCTTGACCCAGACGCTCCGGAGGAAGCCAAGCAACTGTGGGCTGAGAAGAGTCGACTGTTCCTTTACAAGGGGAAGTTGTGCCGCAGAATGGTTAACTCCCGGACGCATGAACTAATCTGGCAAGTAGTGGTGCCACGGAGAGACGCAGCCATGGTGATGGAAGCATACCACGACGGGGCTGGACACTTCGGATGGAAGAAGCTGGAGTTCCTGCTGCGTGGGCGGTTCCACTGGGTAGGCATGAGGGGAACCATCGAGAGGTGGTGCAGAGACTGTGGCCCGTGCAACCTAAGAAGGAAGGACCGTGCCAGCCAGAAGACTCCCCTGCAGTCCATCGTCACCCGGCAGCCGTTGGAACTGGTAGCCTTGGATCATGTAAAACTGACCCCAAGCAGAAGTGGCTACGTCTACGCGTTAACCATTGTGGATCATTACTCCCGGTTCTTGGTTGTCGTCCCCGTCAAGGACTTAACGGCTCAAACAGCAGCTAGAGCCTTCCAGCAGCACTTCTGCCGTCCACACGGGTACCCGGACCAAGTGTTGACGGACCAGGGACCTGCCTTTGAAGCGGAGGTCTTCCAGGAATTCTGCAATCTGTATGGCTGCCGGAAGATAAGGACGACACCCTATCATCCGCAAACTAATGGACTTTGTGAGAAAATGAACCAGGTGGTAATGGATCTCCTGAAAACGTTGCCCCTGGAAGAACGCAGTCTGTGGCCTGAGAAGCTGCCTGATCTGGTGGACCTATACAACCACATCCCGGTAGGTTCCACCAACTGTACCCCGGCTTACCTAATGAGGGCGAGACCTGGTAAGTTACCTGTTGACCTAGAAATGGGAGTCCTGACACCCGAGGACACTTCACCAGAAGCAGACTGGGACACAGAGAGGCAGCAGCAGTACCGGAAAGTACAGGAGAGCGTGGAGCGAAGTCTCTGTCAGGCTAGGGAAAGACAAGAGAAAACTTACAACCAGTATGCTCCCGCTGTTCCCCTGGTACCCGGAGAGCAGGTCTTGAAGAGGAAAAGACGGCTCCACAAGTTGGACGACCAGTGGGAGAAGGACCCGTACACCGTACTGCCCTCAAGCCACGAGAACCCGAAAGTCTGTACCATCAGTAAAGACGGAGGGGAGACCATAGCCGTTGTATCCCGGGATCACCTGAAGAAGTGTCCTGAAAAGCTACGGAACCCTGAAGAGGAACAAGAAGACCATCGACCCGTAGAGGAAAGGGAAGATATGGTTAGTACTGTGCTCGGAGACTTCCCTCGGTCCTGGACTCAAGTCAATGGTGCAGTTGTGGTACCCGTCCTCACGTTCCTCCAACCAGCATCCCAAGTGCCTACGGAGCAACAGGTAGAGCTGGAAGAGCAGCCGGTCCAGGAGGCAGAAGACTCCACACAAGCAGAACAGGAGGATCAACCCTCTGCTTATAGTGAGCCTGCCGTACCCCTAGTGAGCCAAAGAGCCGGTAGACAGCTGCCCAGTTTACCCTTGACAGCTCCTACACCCTGTAGTTCAGGGCTAGACAGTCAGCTCCATAGGTCCACTAGGGCCACTAGAGGCCAGTTACCCGCACGTTGGAGGATTTGAAGTGTATAAATTGTTTTATTTGTGGTTACCTGTTTTTCTTGTTGCTTGTGTATAATTATGTGTTTCTAGTTATTTATAGGAGTCCTTGGTGGATTTACCGGGAATCCTTGTACATGGTTGGAGCGTAACCTAGGAATGGACTAAAGACTGTTAAGGACTCGGGGCAGGACAGACCCCTACCTGGTTACGTCTCCCTGTTTTGGTGAAATGGACACCTTGCTTTTCTTCAAAGACTGCACCCGGTTGCGGACACGCCGTAACCATCTTTATGTGTTTTTCTTATTGTATTATTATTGTTTATACCTTGTTATGTTTTTCTAAAAATATGTTTAGTCCCGGAGTACTAAATTTCACTAGGGGGGAATGTGGCACCCCAGGGGTCTGGTTTCCACAGTAACAGCAATGTTATGTCTGAGAGCAGGTGGGAGGTCTCTTGGTCAGGGATCCTGTGCATGCCACACCTCCTGCCCAGTCCTGGGAGGGGAAGAACTTCCCCTATATAAACCTAGGGCTGAGGCAGGGTTAGTGAGTAGAGAAGAAGTAGAGACAGAGAAGAGAAGCAGATATAGGAAAAGAACATCAGGAGCTCTGTGGGAGCAGTGCTACAAGGAGTCAGGGGCTGGCAGCTGCAGAGCTCGCCCTGACTGAGAAGTTATCACCGGACCCAGAGTCCGAGGCTGTGGGGACTAACTCCTATCCAGCAGCAGAAACCGACCGGCAGGGGATTGCAGGTCCTCTGGCCCAGAAACCCGAAGGCACGGTCACACGCATGGGACCAGCACCGCCGTCGTGGAGCGGAAGCTACTAGAAGGCCCCGAGTCACCGGCCATACGGGTGAGCACCACACGGTACACTCAGGGACGTGGGCTACTTATACCCGCTTCTAGCAAGGTAGCCAGAAGAGTATCGTTAGTTTGGGAGGCCTACAACTCCGCCTGGCCAGGGGAGATCCCATCTGCTCAAGGACTGACCAGGCCCCAATCGCTAGCCAGTACTCCGGGAGGGTCTATCGTTGTCACCAGTAAAGACCCTGAACTACACCGTACCGTCTCCGAGTGGTTCCTGCTACCCCCATCATCCACGTCGGCTGCCCTGAGGCCATACCCCTCCCGTTGGGGGTTATACTATCACGCTGCACAATCCTACCACCGGCCTCAGCGGTCTGCCCTGCAGCAGCAGCTCCTTAGCTGTACTCAACGGGTGGCGTAGTCGTCCAACATCTACCGCTAATACAGCGCCACTTAGTCTGACTCCCTGGGCACGGACCGGATCACCGCCACGAGACTACAACCCTCAAGAGATCCGGCTCCGGGTAAGCTCCCGCGTGTGCAACGCAGCGCGACACAGGCCCAGGGGCGCTTCACAACCGGCATGGATTTATATTGTGTGACCAACTTAGATGCTTTAAATGCTGCTTCTATAGTTTAAAAAAAAAAAAAAAAAAAGGATTAAAAAGTTGAAAATAAAAAAAAAAACTGTATACTCACCTCTCCAGTCTCCTCCCGGTGGCGATCCTCTCTCCTCAGCGTCCCGTGGTGTACTGGCAGGACCTGTGGTGACGTCATTTAGTCAGCTGATGGTCACGTGACCATCACCTGACCACTGATGTCAGAAGTCGCGTGACCATCAGCTGACTAAATGACGTCACTGCAGGTCCTGCCAGTACACCGCGGGATGCCGAGGAGAGAGGACGCAGCCGGAAGAAGCACGGAGAGGTGAGTATACAGGTTTTTTTTTTTCACCGCGTGATAGCCGGGATTTAGAGTTGTAGTCTCCTCTTCATCCTGGGTACCACACGCACCGCGATTACGCCACATATTCGGTACCATTGAATTTAATTGAAACGCAGCGAATCCAGATATACCTGCTGGTTTGCTGTGTTTCAATGTTCCTCAATGGCAGCGAATTTGCGGCGTAATCGCGTTACAAATGGTCATGCTGCGTTTTGCAATGTAATGCTATTTCGGGGCTCTAATTAGCGCAACATGTGCACATCACATCCGAATTCACATTGCTTTGCATGGCAGACTGTTTTACAAGCGGTTTCGCGGCCGTAAAAACGCTGCAAAAACGCTACGTGGGCACATAGCCTTACACATATGCATAATTCCATACTCAGGAGGATATAGTAGAATAGGAAACATTGCCAAAATGTAACTGAAAACTGATATGCTGTGTTACTGTCCTTACCTGCAAAAATTGAGTGAAAGTGTTAATAGGCCGCTTTTGGCCAAAATTCATCATTTGCAGAGCAAGTAGTGTCCCTACCCCTCAAGAGAATGATTGAATCTCTGGGAGAGATTCTGCTGGCAGAGCCTCACGAAAAGCTTTTAGTTTAATAACTTTGATTCCTCTTCTCTCAGAATTATTATATTATTAGGGGGCAAGGAGCCAGAATAACAACTCATGCATGTGTCTGCTCTAGTTATCACAAACTAGCGGTGAACGCCTTGCCTTATTATTCATGTACACAGTAGGATAACTAATCTGATGGTTGAGTCACAGAGATACATAAAAGGTGCTTTAGGCTGAAGTTCCTACATGTTGTTTGTAGGACACAACAGCAGACAAGTACAGTGTCATAATTAACACCAGTGTAATGTGCATTCCCACTATGGAAAGGGGAACCTCTTGATACTGTGTCACCCTGGCCTGGATGCCACAAAGTGTAATAAAGCTGTGTCTGAGAGCAAGGGGGAGGTTCTCTAGTCAGGGGAACATTAGCATGCAGTACCTACTGTCTCAGGCCAGTAGGGGGAGCAGGCTGCCCCTATAAAAGCTGGTACTGGGGGCAGGGTTAGAGAGAACTTGATGACCTGTCTCAGGACTGAGACTTGTCCCAGAGCAGAGCAGGGACAGAAAGTTGTATTGCACCTAAGAGGAAGTGTGGCAGGAGGAGAGCCACAAGCCAGAGACAAGAGGTGACGAGAGCCTATCTTGGCAGATAAAGGACTTAATTTCCCAGACTTTGGTGTCTGAGGCTGGGAGGATTCCACATTCTCCAGCAGATAACCAGTCCGCAGGGGACTGTATATTCCTTGGCCTAAGAAGCCTGGAGGCCCTGCCACAACAGAAGGGACCAGGAAAGCCATACAAGGCTGGGAGCAGAAAGGAACCCACGTCGCAGGCCATACAGGCGAGAATACACGGAGAGCTCGGAAACGTGGTCTGTTACCCTATAAGGAGGAGATAGCCAGAAGGAGCGCAGAAAGCACGGTAGGCCTACACCCTGACCAGGGCCAATTTCCCCATTGCTCTCAGACATCCAGGTCCCCTCCTAGCCGGGACTGTTTGTGGGTCAATTTACCTGTTTTAGTAAAGACCCTGGACTGCAACCTGTTGTCTGTGTGCTCCTTGCTCCTCCAGCACTATCAGCACTGGGACTCTCACTACCATCACTCCCACCATCCATTATACTGCCCTGGTGCCGCACTCTTCCCGTGGGGAGTCACACCATCCCAGCTGCATATATCATCAGCCCCAGCGGTCTGCCTTGCAGCGGCGGTTCCTAATGACCGCAAATCCATGGGTGGCGTAGTCGGACATAATCAACAAGTACATAGCAGACTACCATTGGCCTGACCACCCTGAGCCGCGGAACCGGGTCGCCACGACTACCCTCATCGTTTCCCTACTGCCCGGATCCGCTTGCCCCACGTCCCAGGGAGCGAGTTAATACCAAATGAGTTTTGAACTTTAAAGGTGTTGTCCTCTACTATTTAAAATATGCCAAAGCTTTTTTTTGATGAAAAGCCGCTTCTTAGTAATTACCTCCCTCTGCCTTTTCTGCCTGTGAGCGGCGCTATCACTGGCTGCTCACAGGCAGCACGTGACCCCCGGAAGCAGCCTGCTCTGACATCCGCTGACGTCACATCCGGCATTCACCACGCGCTCTGCCTCTCCCCATTCATTGGGAAAGCACGCAGTGGATGCTGGGTGTGAAGTGCTGGGATAACCCTGCCCACAACCCAGCAGCCACCGCGAGGACCCCAGCGCTGAGTCACGCCTGAATAGACAGGACGTCAACGTGGGGGGGTCACGTGATGCCTGTGAGCAGCCAGTGATAGCGCCGCTCACAGGCAGAAACCGCAGAGGGAGGTAATTACAAAGAAACTAATTATCATAAAAACGCTTTGGCATATTTTAACCCCTTACTGGCCTGGGGCGTATTAGTACGCCCCAGGCCATCACCCCCAGTTCAGCGTGGGCTTTGGCGCTGAGCCCGCATTGAACAGGGCACATGTCAGCTGATTCTTACAGCTGACATGTGCCCGCAACAGCCGCGGGTGGAATCACGATCCACCCACGGCTGTTAACCAGTTAAATGCCGCTGTCAATCTCTGACAGCGGCATTTCACAGCTCCGCGCCGGAAGATAGTCACTTACCCCACCCATCAGTGACCCCATCACCTGATCGTGGATCACTGATGGGTGGACATGACAACCCTGGGTCTGCAGCAGACCCCAGTGGTTGTCATATAAAGATCGCTATGAGCGCCACCTAATGGTTGGCACTCATAGCACAGGAGCATTTCTGCTACATAGAGGTGATCTGCTCATCACCTCTATGTAGCAGAGGCGATCAGACAGTTAATGCTTCTAGTCTCCTATGGAGACTAAAGAAGCAAGCAAAAAGTGTAAAAAAAAAAAAGTTTTTAAAAATATTAAAAAATATAAACGTTTAAATCACTCCCCTTTTGCCCCATTCAAAATAAAATAAAAAATAAACCCCACATACACATATTTGGTATCGCCGCGTTCAGAATTGCCCGATCTATCAATATAAAGAAAGAATTAATCCGATTGGTAAACGACGTAACGAGAAAAAAATTCCAAACGCCAGAATTATATTTTTTTGGTCGCCCCAACATTGCAATAAAATGCAATAATGGGCGATCAAAATATTGTATCTACCCCAAAATGGTCAGCCCGGCGCGCAAAAAATAAGCCCTCACCCAGCGCCAAATACCGAAAAAAGGAGATGCTATGGGTCTCGGAAAATGGCGCCTTTTTTTTTTTTTAAGCAAAACTTTTTTTCACCACTTAAATGAAAAAAGAACCTATACATGTTTAGTGTCTACGAACTCATAATGACCTGGAGAATAAGAATGGCAGGTTAGTTTTAGCATCCAGTGAATGTGGAAAGAAAAAAAAAACTACTGTGGAATTGCATTTTTTTTGCTATTTCACCGTACTTGGAATTTTTTTCCCGTTTTCCAGTACACGATATGGTAAAACTAGTAATGGCGTTTAAAAGTACAACTCGTCCCGCAAAAATAAGCCCTCACACGGCCATATTGCCCAAAAAATAAAAACGCTATGGCTCTGGGAACAAAAGGAGCAAAAAACGAAAATGCAAAAGCTTAAAATCCCAAGGTCATAAAGGGGTTAAATAATAGTGGACAACCCCTTTAAAGAGGTTGTTTCCTTCTTTATTTGGTCGTCCACTACTGCACATGGTATTTTAGCTTCATTATACGGTGGTGGGGAGGAGGGTAACATTACACTGCAGCCAAGCAGCAGCCACTGTTTGACTGAAGCTTGACATTCTCTCCAAGCTGACATTTTCTACGCAGACGGAAAGTGAAAGCGTAGCAAATGGTGATTTGTATGAATCCTTCCCACCCCTTTCCACTGGATTTTGAAGCTAGGAAACCAGCAGGATTTGTGGCACCCCAGGGGTCTGGTTACCACAGTAATAGCAATATTACGTCTGAGAGCAGGTGGGAGGTCTCCTGGTCAGGAAACCTAAGCATGCAACACCTCCTGCCCGGTCCTGGGAGGGGAAGTTCCCTACATAAACTGGGGCTGAGGCGGGGTTAGAGAGAAGAAGAGGAGTCCCAGACAGAGACACAGTCTGGTCTGGAGTGGAGCAGATACAGGGAGAGCAAGATCAGGAGCTCTGTGTGAGCAGTGATAAAAGGGGTCAGGGACTGGAAGCTGTAGAGCTCGTCCTGACTGAAGAGATCTCACCGGACACGGAGTCCGAGGCTGTGGGGACTGATCCATACCCAGCAGCAGAAACCGACCGGCAGGGGATTTCAGGTCCTCTGGCCAAGAAACCCGAAGGCACGGTCACACGCAAGGGACCAGCACCGCCGTCGTGGAGCGGAGGCTACCAGAAGGCCCCGAGTCACCGGCCATACAGGTGAGCACCACACGGTACACTCAGGGACGTGGGCTACTTTTACCCGCTTCTAGCAAGGTAGCCAGGGAGAGTACAATTAGTTGGGGAGGCCTACAACTCCGCCTGGCCGGGGGAGATCCTATCTGCTCACGGACTGACCAGGCCCCGATCGCTAGCCAGTACTCCCGGGAGGGTCTACCTTTGCCACCAGTAAAGACCCTGAACTACACCGCACCGTCTCTGAGTGGTTCCTGGTGCCTGCGTGCAATTCTGCTATCCCCATTATCCACGTCCGCTGCCCTGAGGCCATACCTGTTAAAACCTTGCTCTTAGGTTTTTTCCTTTGCTGGTCACATGACCTTGTTGGCCTATTTAATCCTGCTCCGCCCTTCTGGCTTTGCTGGACTTCATTGTATAACTACTTTCTAGCTAGCCTGTGCTCTGTATCTAACTCTGTTAGTTTGCTTGGTCTACAGACCTCTATGTTCTATATATTTTGTTTGTTCGTCTGTCTGCTACTATTTCTGTTAGGAGGTGTCCCATTTTCCTCCCAGTCCTTAGTACTTGTAGGGATTCCTTCCCCACATCTATAGGTCTCCGTACAGACTAGCTTAGGACTTTAGCAGGTCTGATCGCAGAATCAGGTTCCCTGTTACATCGTAGGGATTCAGCTGAGTTCTATCGTAGGGACAGATCTCCTCTCTTTCCTTAGCTCTGGTAGCAGAACATAACAGTAAGTCCAGCCTGCAAATTCTCTAAGGAAAGATTTTTCTGTTCCATCATGGTGTCGGTTCAGGATTTGGCTCATCGCCTGCAGGGACTCTCTCTGGAGGTGGCCGAGCTCCGTCAGCACGTGAGTAACTGTCCTGGAGCACATTTCATGGAGCCTAAGGTATGTTTGCCGGATTTATTTTTTGGTGAACACCGAGAATTTTTTTCATTTAAAAATGCTTGCTTATTGTATTTTCGTTTGAGACCCAAGTCCTCTGGGGATGAATCCCAGCGCATAGGGTTCATAATGTCACTTTTGCGCAAAGAGCCTCAGGAGTGGGCCTTTTCTTTGCAACCTAGTGATACATGCTTCAGATCAGTGGATAGTTTTTTTTCTGCTTTGGGACTATTATATGATGATCCTGACCGTGTCGCATCAGCTGAGACTGAGTTGAGACGTTTGAAACAGGGATCAGGTAATGTGGAAAAATATTGTACTCATTTCCGTCGTTGGTCTACTCAAACAGGGTGGAACGATTCTGCTCTGAAAAGGGACAGATCTCCTCTCTTTCCTTAGCTCTGGTAGCAGAACATAACAATACCCCTCCCGTTGGGGGTTATACTATCCACGCTGCACAACCGTACCACCGGCCTCAGCGGTCTGCCCTGCAGCGGCGGCTTCATAACCGCATTCAACGGGTGGCGTAGTCGAACACTATAACATCTTCTACTAAATTCCGCCACTTAGTTTGACACCCTGGGCACGGACCGGGTCACCGCCACGAGGACTACTAACCCCAACAGATCCGGCTCCGGGTATTCCCCGAACATGGCCCAGGGGGCGCGTCAACTTTGGCGTAGTCAGCAGGATCCCGTGCCCGCAACCACCGGGTACTGCGTGCCTGAAAAAGACTGTTAAACTTACCTGTGGTGAAGATTCCCGCCATCCGACGCCATCTTCTGCCTTCTTCCCGCCATCCGTGGAGTTTTCCCGCCATTGGACGCCATCTTGAGGACGCCGCGCGGGAAGAAGAGGGGTGTGGACTCCGAAAGCGCGCGAGAACTGAAGCCCCGCCTCACGTCCAGACGTTGCGTAAGGTCCTGGAAGGAGCCCAGCAGACGCCGACGTCACAGGAGCGCGACGGAAGGTCCTCAACCCTGACGATCCACTGCGGAGCCGCGGCCTACGGAAGAGGATCATCGCAAGGTAGGCCACGGTCCACTAGGGGGGAGGAGGATGTCGGATACGGAGGAGAGCTTCACTGCCACAGCCACCGCCAGCGCCACCGCTGCTGCGGTCATGCCTTTCACCATGCCCTATATCCCGGGGGCAGCCTGGCTACCCCAGTACTCAGGGGAGTCACATACCCTAAATGACTTCAGAGAAAGGTTGGATAGCCTCTTCCAGGTGTACCCCCTCACAGAAGAGCAAAAAGTGAGCATCCTGGTGGCTCAATTAACAGGGGCAGCCCAAAGGGAGGTAAAGTCCTGGCCACTTGGGAGGAGGAGGACTGTCGCAGAGATACTAGCCCGGCTGAAGGACACCTTTGATACCCGTACCTCAGCCGAGATCAAGCTTAGATTCTACGGGTGCAAGCAGCGAGCACATGAGAATATAAGGGACTATGCACTAAACCTACAAGAGGCCCTGAGAGCCATTAAGCAGGCCGACCCTGACGGCGTGGGAAACGAAGACAAGCTGTTGACTGAACAATTTATAGAGGGTCTACATTGCAATGCCCACCGAACCCAGTTGCGAGCAATGGCCTTACAGGACCCTCATCTGGACTTTGCACAGTTCAAGGACAGAGCCATCCGGGTGCTCCGAGAACCGGCACCAGGTGGCGCTGTGACCCACAAACGCCCTGCTACCACTTAACACCAGGAGACGGCGCCCTTGTCGGCAGGGCCTGTGGGAGCTGATGCGCAGGCTTTAAACAATGACCCGGCTACAAACCTGCACCATCAGGTCCAAGAGCTAACTAAAAGCGTTGCCGCGCTAACCCGAACTGTGCAGTCTTTACAGGTTTCTACTCCAGGGAAGATCCAGCTGGCATCCGGACCGGAGGATATCCCGTGGCGCCGATCAAGGAGGACCCCACCGGCCAGAGGAAGACCCAGCGACCGATACAACGAGGACGAACAACCCATCTGCCGCAGCTGCAATCAACCCGGACATATGGCAAGGTACTGTCCTTTAAACTGGCACAACCTGGGGTAAAGGGCCAACCCCTAGGAATAAGATCACCAGGCCCATCGAACTGGCGTGACAAATACGTGGGAGGACGTCCAGTCTTGCCTGTGGTACTGGATGGCATTCCTATGAGTGCCCTACTTGACACCGGGTCACAGGTCACCACCATCCCGTACGTGCTCTTCAAGCAGTACTGGAATGACTCGGATATAACCCGCTACCCAGACGACGACTTGAGTATCATCGCCAGCAATGGTCAGCCCGTGCCACAGATCGGATTTAAAGAGATGACCATTAAAATCGGTAAAGTCGAACTGGCAGCACAGGGACTGATCATTGTGGACATTGACAAGCGCGAGAGTCACCCGAAGATAACTCTAGGAACTAATGTGATTGAAAATTGTCTTGCAGAGGTGATTCTCATTTTACAGCAGGTTGCCAAGAATGCCAGCTCCGGCCAGCAGCGAGTGCTCCAAAAAGAGATCCGGGCACTGATGCGACGGCAACAGGTGGAACTCTCCGGTGGTGAGATTGGTAGCGTGAGAATGTGTGACCCTTTCCCTATTGCCATGCCCCCGAAAAGTGAAATGATGATTTGGTGCCGGGCAGCTATTGGTCTGAGAGGTAGAGATTACCAGGCAATGGTAGAACCAGTCTACTCAGACAGTAGGCCCACCATTTTGACGGCACGGGGGGTGGTTGATGTATGCCATGGGAGGGTGCCCGTTCGCATAATAAATATCGGGAAGAGGGAAGTGTACCTGCCCCGGTATGCTACGCTAGCCAAATTGTATACCATCAACCAAAATTCTGTACAGTCCGTGGAACCCTTGCCTCCATCTCATCCAGAGGAAGGTAACGGCTCTAAGCAACAAATGGAGGACTGGTGTCAGCAACTGCATTTGGGTACTGACTCCACACCTGCTCACCAAAAGCAGGGAGTCTACCGGGTGATCCAGGAATACGAGAGAGTGTTCAGTAAACACCCGCTGGACTTCGGGCGAGTAAAAGGAGTGGAACATCACATGCCCACGGGAGATCATCCTCCCATAAAGGAAAGGTATCGTCCCGTACCCCCTGCACACTACCAACACGCCAAGGGGATGCTTAGAGACATGAAGGAGGCTGGGGTAATCAGGGATAGCTGTAGCCCCTGGGCAGCTCCACTAGTCTTGGTTAAAAAGAAGGACAACACCATGAGAATGTGTGTAGATTACCGGAAAATCAACCGTATCACACACAAAGATGCGTACCCCTTACCAAGGATAGAGGAGTCTCTGGCTGCTTTAAAATCTGCTAACTTCTTCTCCACTTTGGATCTCACTAGCGGGTACTGGCAGGTTCCTGTCGCAGAGGCGGACCGGGAGAAGACCGCATTCACCACCCCGATGGGACTTAGCGAGTTTACCTGCATGCCGTTCGGACTCTGCAACGCACCAGGAACCTTCCAACGATTGATGGAATGCTGTCTGGGACACCGGAACTTTGAGACGGTCCTGCTGTACCTGGACGATGTTATAGTTTATTCCAAAACCTACGAGGACCACCTGAAACACCTGGCGGAAGTGTTTGAAGCCCTGGCAAACTACGGTCTGAAGGTGAAACCGTCGAAGTGTCACCTGCTAAAACCAAAAGTGCAGTACCTGGGACACGTGGTGAGTGCTGACGGAGTGGCTCCCGACCCTGATAAGATCACCGCGATTAAGGAATGGCCAAGACCCTCCAGCGTAAAGGAAGTGCGGCAGTTCCTCGGGTTGGTAGGCTACTACCGAAGATTCATTCCCGGTTTCACCAAAAAGGCAGCTCCTATGCAGGACCTCCTGATAGGCCAGTCCAGGAAGGCCAAGAACCAGAAGCCGCCCTTCAGATGGGAGAAGCTGGAAGAAGAGTCCTTCCGCCAGCTGAAGATGGCCCTCACGGGGGATGAAATCCTGGCGTACCCTGATTACAGCCAGCCCTTTATCCTCTACACCGACGCAAGTAACATCGGGCTAGGAGCCGTACTGTCCCAGATCCAGCAGGGGAGAGAACGGGTAATTGCTTACGCCAGCCGAAAACTGCGACCCACCGAAAGAAACCCTGAGAATTACAGCTCATTCAAGCTAGAGTTCCTGGCAGTGGTGTGGGCAGTCACCGAACGCTTTAAGCACTACCTCGCCTCTTCCCGGTTCACCGTGTACACGGATAACAACCCGTTGACACACCTGGACACTGCAAGACTCGATGCCCTGGAGCAGAGATGGATGGCCCGCCTGTCCAACTATGAGTTCACAATCAAATACCGGGCAGGACGCTCCAATACCAACGCGGATGCCTTGTCCAGAATGCCAAACCTACCGGACGTAGGGGAAGATCCAGAGGAACTGGAAGAAGTTGAACTCCCCGCGTTTCACCGTCATGGGACTACCCAGTATTTCCACCGTGTAAGGGGTAAGCAATCCGCTACGTTCAACCCCTTACCTCATTACAACTGGGTGGAAACGCAAGACAGTGACCCCGCCGTCCGACTAGTGAAGGAGATGCTGACTCAGCCAGATGCCCGCCTTGACCCAGACGCTCCGGAGGAGACCAAGCAACTGTGGGCTGAGAAGAGTCGACTGTTCCTTTATAAGGGGAAGTTGTGCCGCAGAATGGTTAACTCCCGGACGCATGAACTGATCTGGCAAGTAGTGGTGCCAAGAAGAGACGCGGCTATGGTACTGGAGGCATACCACGACGGAGCTGGGCACTTCGGATGGAAGAAGCTGGAGTTCCTGCTGCGCGGGCGATTCCACTGGGTAGGCATGAGAGGAACCATCGAGAGGTGGTGCAGACACTGTGGCCCATGCAACCTAAGAAGGAAGGACCGTGCCAGCCAGAAGACTCCCCTGCAGTCCATCGTCACCAGGCAGCCGTTGGAACTGGTAGCCTTGGACCATGTAAAACTGACCCCCAGCAGAAGTGGCTACGTCTATGCGTTAACCATCGTGGATCACTACTCCCGGTTCTTGGTTGTAGTCCCCGTCAAGGACTTAACGGCTCAAACAGCAGCTAGAGCCTTCCAGCAGCACTTCTGCCTTCCACACGGATACCCAGAGCAGGTGCTGACGGACCAAGGACCTGCCTTTGAAGCGGAAGTCTTCCAGGAGTTCTGCACTCTGTATGGCTGCCGGAAGATAAGAACAACACCCTATCATCCGCAAACCAATGGACTTTGCGAGAAGATGAACCAGGTGGTGATAGACCTTCTGAAAACATTGCCCCTGGAAGAACGCAGTCTGTGGCCTGAGAAACTGCCTGATCTGGTGGACCTATACAACCACATCCCTGTAGGTTCTACCAACTGTACCCCGGCTTACCTAATGAGAGCAAGACCTGGTAAGCTGCCTGTTGATCTGGATATGGGAGTCCTGACACCCGAGGACACTTCACCAGAAGCAGACTGGGACACAGAGAGGCAGCAGCAGTACCGTAAAGTACAGGAGAGCGTTGAGCGAAGTCTCTGTCAAGCAAGAGAAAGACAGGAGAAGACTTACAACCAGTATGCTCCCGCTGTTCCCCTGGTACCTGGAGAGCAGGTCTTGAAGAGGAAAAGACGGCTCCACAAGTTGGACGACCAGTGGGAGAAGGACCCGTACACCGTACTGCCATCAAGCCATGAAAACCCAAAAATCTGCACAATCAGTAAGGATGGAGGAGAAACCACAGCCATTGTCTCCCGAGATCACCTGAAGAAGTGTCCCGTGCAGCTACGAAACCCTGAAGAAGATCAAGAAAACCCTCGACCCGCAGAGGAAAGGGAAGAGATGGTCAGTACTGTACTCGGAGACTTCCCTCGGTCTTGGACACAAGTAAATGGCGCTGTTGTGGTACCCGTCCTCACCTTCCTCCAGCCAGCATCCCAAGTGCCTACGGAAAAACAGGTAGAGCTGGAAGAGCAGCTGGTCCGGGAGGCAGAAGACCCCACACAAGCAGACCAGGAGAATCGACCCTCTGATTATAGTGAGCCTGCCGTGCCCCTAGTGAGCCAAAGAGTCCGTAGACAGTTGCCCAGCTTACCTTTGACAGCTCCTACACCCTGTAGCTCAGGACCGGTCAGTAAGCTCCGTAGGTCTACTAGGGCCAATAGAGGCCATTTGCCCGTACGTTGGAGGATCTAAAGTGTTCAGACTGTTTTATTGGTATTTACCTGTTTACTGTTGCTTGTAAATAATTATGTTTTTCCAGTTATTTTATAGGTGTCTTTTGTGGATTAACCGGAACTCTGTTGTATATATGTTTGGAGCGTAACCCAGGAACGGACTATAGACTGTTAGACTCGGGGCAGGACAGACCCCTACCTGGTTACGGCTCCCCGTTCTTTGGTGAAATGGACACCCTTATTGCTTCAAAAATTGCACCCGGTTGCGGACACGCCGTGACCACCCTAACGTGTTTTTCCCTATTGTATTGTTCCTGTTTATACCCTGTTATGTTTTCAAAAATATGTTTAGTCCCGGAGTACTAAATTTTACTAGGGGGGAATGTGGCACCCCAGGGGTCTGGTTACCACAGTAATAGCAATATTACGTCTGAGAGCAGGTGGGAGGTCTCCTGGTCAGGAAACCTAAGCATGCAACACCTCCTGCCCGGTCCTGGGAGGGGAAGAACTTCCCCTACATAAACTGGGGCTGAGGCGGGGTTAGAGAGAAGAAGAGGAGTCCCAGACAGAGACACAGTCTGGTCTGGAGTGGAGCAGATACAGGGAGAGCAAGATCAGGAGCTCTGTGGGAGCAGTGATAAAAGGGGTCAGGGACTGGAAGCTGTAGAGCTCGTCCTGACTGAAGAGATCTCACCGGACACGGAGTCCGAGGCTGTGGGGACTGATCCATACCCAGCAGCAGAAACCGACCGGCAGGGGATTTCAGGTCCTCTGGCCAAGAAACCCGAAGGCACGGTCACACGCAAGGGACCAGCACCGCCGTCGTGGAGCGGAGGCTACCAGAAGGCCCCGAGTCACCGGTCATACGGGTGAGCACCACACGGTACACTCAGGGACGTGGGCTACTTTTACCCGCTTCTAGCAAGGTAGCCAGGGAGAGTACAATTAGTTGGGGAGGCCTACAACTCCGCCTGGCCGGGGGAGATCCTATCTGCTCACGGACTGACCAGGCCCCGATCGCTAGCCAGTACTCCCGGGAGGGTCTACCATTGCCACCAGTAAAGACCCTGAACTACACCGCACCGTCTCTGAGTGGTTCCTGGTGCCTGCGTGCAATTCTGCTATCCCCATCATCCACGTCCGCTGCCCTGAGGCCATACCCCTCCCGTTGGGGGTTATACTATCCACGCTGCACAACCGTACCACCGGCCTCAGCGGTCTGCCCTGCAGCGGCGGCTTCATAACCGCATTCAACGGGTGGCGTAGTCGAACACTATAACATCTTCTACTAAATTCCGCCACTTAGTTTGACACCCTGGGCACGGACCGGGTCACCGCCACGAGGACTACTAACCCCAACAGATCCGGCTCCGGGTATTCCCCGAACATGGCCCAGGGGGCGCGTCAGATTCACAGTGTGTAAAAGCAGTATAAGGGCTCGCTCCCACTTGCAATTAAATTGGATGAATGCCATCCGATTAAAAATCGGATTGCATGCGTACCAATTTAATCCTATGCTTGTGTTCTTAGTGGTGTTTTTTTTTCTGCTCCCATGGGATGGAGATAAAAAAACCTCCTCATGCGGCAATTGCATGTGGAATTTGGATCACACACACCCATATAAGCCTATGGGTGAGCATGAAAGATAGCACTGCACTCAGATATCACCCGAGTGCATGGCGAATCCCACCGACGCCGGCAATGGAGGAGATGGAGAAATTACTTTCTCTATCTCCTCCGGACCTGTGCTGTGATTCTCTATTGTGAGACACGGAGCACTGACACTCGGCTCACGGGAGCAGCAGAGCAGGAGCAGTGTGTCATTAGCATATCGCATCCAGTGCTCTAGCGTCGGATGTGATAGGATAGCGTGGTGCCCCAGGAGTCCGGTTGCCACAGTGGCATTGCCTCCCTCACAGGGGGTGATGCCATGCCTGTAAACAAGGAGGGGTCTCCTAATCGCGTTTCCCACATACAACACTTTCCTGGCTCCAGACCAGAAAGGGGAGCTCCTCCTCTTCAAACTGCAATCTGGAGGCGGGGTTAGTTAGAGTTAGTTGAGATGAGTTGGAGACAGGAGAGCGACTAGGAAGAACCTGGGGAGTGGAGCTGTAAGCCAGCTCACCCCAGAGGGAAGCGCAGAAGAATTGGACACCGGAGTCCGAGGTTGTGGGGCACTGAAGGCCCAGCAGCAGAATCCGGAGGGCAGGAGACTGCAGGTCTCCTGGTCCCATCAGACGCTCGGAAGCTCAGCAGCACATAAAGCCCAGCCCCGCCACGTGGGAGCGACACTCCAGGAAGGCCCGAGCTGCCTGCCATACGGGTGAGGAAAATGACGTTTTACTCAGGGACGAGGGCCCCAGCATAGCTACAAGCAGCAGGGCCAAAGAGATTAGCGCAGAGGGGAGGCCTACAACTTCACCTGGAGAGGTGGATCCCCAACTTGCTTCCAGGTCATCCGGACCTCCACTACCAGCTAGTACCTGTGCCCCTGTCTGCTTAACAAACCGCAAGTAAAGATGAGAGGAAACTGCCATTAAGCTGTGGACTTGTCATTATCTGCGCCATCACCTGTACTACACCGCACTAACAACATCTACCTCATAGCATCACTATATCCTGCCCTGGGGCTAAGCTCTGCCTGTGGAGAGCTGAACCAACTCTGCTGCGTCACCACCAGCTCCAGAGGATCTGCACCACAGCGGCGACTCCATATAGCCGCATACCACAGGTGGTGTCACGAACATTATCTTTATTCCCCTTTTACTTTTCCCGTTTAATTGACCGCCCTGGGACACGGACTGGGTCACCGCCACCGTGACATCCCCAGCACCGACCGGCCCGGCTACAGAGTACCCCACGGCCCCAGGGGGCGCGTCAATAGTGTGTCTCTGGCCTAAACTGGGAGGTGAGTATTTTTTTTATAATTACCTGAACCTGGGCACATTAGCATTAATTGTTTTAAAGTGGGAGGCTGCCACTTTAACCCCTTTTGAATGACACCATTGATTTTACCATAAAGTGTACTGGAAAACGGGAATAAAAATATTTGCAAAAAAACTGCAATTCCACATTTGTTTTTTTATTTATCATTTAGACTACCGTATTTTTCGCTTTACAAGACGCATTATTTAGAGGAGGAAAATAATAAAAAAAATAAAGTGATAAATAGTGTGCTAAAACATTAAATTAATAAAATGTTATGTAACAAGATCTGTGGATGACGCCCTGTTATGGGCAATCTGTGGATGAAATGGGCGATCTGTGGATGACGCCCTGTTATGGGGCGATCTGTGGATGACGCCCTGTTATGGGGCGATCTGTGGATGACGCCATGTTATGGGGCGATCTGTGGATGACGCCCTGTTATGGGGCGATCTGTGGATGACGCCCTGTTATGGGGCGATCTGTGGATGACGCCCTGTTATGGGGCGATCTGTGGATGACGCCCTGTTATGGGGCGATCTGTGGATGACGCCCTGTTATGGGCAATCTGTGGATGAAATGGGCGATCTGTGGATGACGCCCTGTTATGGGGCGATCTGTGGATGACGCCCTGTTATGGGGCGATCTGTGGATGACGCCCTGTTATGGGGGATTCTGTGCTTGGTCAGTTTTTATAGTATATTAACGGTGACTACGGCCCCCATCATCCTTCAGAATACACCTACCGTATGTACTGCACGGTCTGGATGCATTCTTAAGGATGACTGGAGTTATTGTCATATTAAAATACAGTAAACATTTTGACCTATTACCGTACAGTGCAGTCACTGTTTAACTACCACCACCGGCATCCTTAAGAATACACCCATGTACTGTATACTTGGGTTTATTCTGCAAGATGAGGGGTAGTGGTAGTCACATTTACAATAATCACTTTAACCACTTATGGTACATTCCCTGGACTGTTTATACTAAATATGACTACAATCGCAATCATCCTTCAGAATACACCCATTGGTACTGTATATTCTGAAGGATGATGGGGGTTGTAGTTACTACCCTTCAGTGTCTCTGCTGCTGTAGATCTTGGCTTTCAGGACCTTTCATACAAGAAACAGATCACTGATTAGTGGAGACAGCTCAGCAGCAGCTCCCTCCACGAATCAGCATCTGGCCCTGCAGAGGGGGAGGAGAATAGCTCTCCTCTATCCTCTGTGTTGAAGGGAACCTGTCACGTCCTAGCTGCCCTCTACACTGCCCCCATAGCCGAAGGTCTCTCGACAAGTGCGAGCTCATGTTTGAAAGGCTGCCATTGCTTATACAACAAGCTGCATTAGAGGACTTCCTGGGAGAAATGACACCTGGAGTAGATATGGTTTCCCTCTATGCCATTCCTTTCACCGAGCTAAAGAATGACTGTGGTGAAATACAACTCTCACCGAGAAGCAGTGTCAGACTGAAAAACATTGGGCCCACCAGAGGATTTGATTCTGAGGGCCCACCTTTCTCCGCCGCTCAAGAGCCCCATAGCAGCTGCAAAGTTTACGCCTATCATGAACTGTCCTGATGGAGTAGCCAGGGCACACCCGAGGATTCTCTGGTGGGCCCGTCCAACCCTGCCGAGAAGCAGCCCTGGCTAAGAAAAGTGTGTGGGGAGGTTCCCGGACACTCTATGGCTGTTTTTTTTTTTACTGTGGACTGGCTCCGTACCGTCCCTGGCCACATTCACCTGTCCACGTGTTTGTGGTTAGGCGGTCCTTCCCAGTGAGTGCACGAGTAATGTTGTGGGACCCGCGCTTGTGGAAGGCAGAGACGACACAGGGAGAAATGGTGGCTGGGGACAGAGTGTGGACACCCGGCCACCGCCATGAGGTTGCGGACAGTTTCCACTTCAAAGAGCCTAAAAGGCCACATTTCAAGTGCAAGCAGCTGCTCAGAAATCTAGCAGTTTACTATTGCGGCCTGTGAGTGAATGGGTGGGTGGCTGGCTGCATACTTGCGCTTGCATTCCAAGTAACAGAAAACTAAGCAGATGGTGGCATCTATCATCATCATGGCCTCACCTCGGCACTATGAACTCTCCTGAAGGAGAATTCAGGGCCCTCCGGAGAAGACTCCGGTTTTCTGGTGGGCCCGTCCAACCCTGCCGAGTAGCAGCCCTGGCTAAGAAAAGTGTGGGGGAAGGTACCCAGACACTCTATGGCTGCTTTTTTACGGTGGACTGGCTCCGAACCTCACACCTCGGTCTCCAAGAATACTCTCGTGCCATGCCAGTTTTGTGTAATGCCCAAAATGTGTACAACGCGATGGTCACGGTAAAGGCAGGAACATAGTCGGCCTTGTGTGCCAGACTGCCAACAGCCAAGACTTCCCTGTTCTCACCAAGAGTATTAGTGTCTGTTGTCTTCCTCCTTCTCCTCATTATCACCCAATCCGCGTTGAGATGAGATGAGGCTGGACTGGGTAGAATCACCCTGTATAGTTCCTTGCTCTGCCTGCAATGCCTCCTCTTTAATTGTGAGCAGCGATTGTTTCAGTAGACAGAGCAGCAGGATGGTGACGCTAATTATGGCGTCATCGCGCTCACCATCTTGGTGGAGTCCTCAAAGTTTTGGAGGAGGGCACAGATGTCAGACATCCATGCCCACTCATCAGCTCTTATGTGCGGAGGCTGACCTGAATGCTGACGGACGTGTTGAAGCTGGTACTCGAGAACTACTCTCTGCTGCTCAAAATCATTCCAAACATCTGCAATGTTGATTTCCAATGCACAGTCACATCACACACCAGTCGGTGAGCTGGAAGCTGCAAACGCTACTGAAGCCCTGCCAGGGCAGCGGAAGCTGTAGCTGACTTTCTGAAATGTGCACACACGCGGCGTACTTTCACAAGCAGATCTGGCAGATCCGTGTAAATTTTGAGAAACTGCAGAACCACTAAGTTGAGCACATGGGCCAGGCATGGTACATGTGCTAGCTTGCCTAGCTTCAGAGCTGACACCAGGTTATTTGATACAGCTTTCAGAAACTCTGCAACGGTGTGCGGTTTGTTGTCTAAGCATACAGTCCTGCTTATTGTTATGACCTCACAAGATTTTGTTCTCTACTCCCCTCTTATCTACTCTTCCCACAATCGCATACAAGTTTTCTCCCGTGGAACTCTCTACCCCACCATTTCTGACTCTCGCCTACTGTTGAAACCTTTAAAAGGAAGCTGAAGACCCACCTCTTACGATGTGTACAACCTGCAGTAACCCTCGCTGTATACTAACCCATGCCTTGTAGACTGAGCCCTCACGGGCAGGGTCCTCACCTCTCCTGTACCAGTCGCTGTCACATTTTTGTTCAAGATTATTGTAATTGTTTTTGCGATGTATACCCCTTTTTCACATGTAAAGCACCATGGAATAAATGGCGATAATGTAATAATAATAATGTGATCCAGACTCGCATCTACTGAGCCTGGACCATGTGGAACACAGGGTGGTGGTGGTGGTGGCAAAGTGACTGGAAGCATTATCTGCTATCCAAAAAACAACCTTTTCACACTGCTCTGGCTTCAATAGTGGTGTTCCTCGGCCCCCTAGAAATTGGGACAGGAAGGTAGTTCAACATGACGTGGGTGTTTGTTGTGCTCCCTCAGCAGGCACAATTTCATCTTGCCCACGGCCACTGTGTGCACCATCACCATAATGTCCACTTCCCGTCTCTTGACACACACCCCCATTTTAAATGGAGTTTAAGATTTGTCACGTTGCCAAAAATGTCTGTATTATTACCACAGTAATATAGGATCATGTCTGATGAGATGACCACAGTTTTAGGCAGTGTCCTAGGAGTCAAAGATGCTTCTAGCCCCAGGGGTCTTCCCCATGCTGTTCCCATGTCACACACCACATGGCCAGATAAGGTTGTAAAATGTTAAAATGACATTTCCCGGTGAATGCATTTGTCTCGGCTGAAAGCAATGCAAAAGTGCAAAAAACGCATCAAAAACGCATTGCAAGCATAGCCCAAGGTGTGGAGGAGCATTTTTGTTTTTGGCTATATGTTTTGCCTTATATGCAAGTCATTACCCTGGATAATATGTTCCTTAACATATTTTTTCGTTTTTGTATGTTTTATTGTGAGTCCGTAAAAGTGGCGTAATACCTCTGATAACATTGTTGACAGCAGTGACCTGGTTGTCAGAAATGCTTCCATGGGTCTTCCCCATGCTGTTCCCGTTTTATTTGAGCACTGTTCCCATCGATTTGGGCAATTTTTAGGCCCTCTGCTGACCGCCAGGGGACGTCGCTGGAAAAATGCTCCAGTTTCCCATAGACTTACATTGGGCTCTTTACTCGTACCTAGCATTTGAGTATTCCAATTTGCTTGACTCGAACAACAAGTACCCAAGCGCATATTTTCCTAGAATCGTTTGCGGACTCCATATACAAAGCCCCTAAGTGCTAAAATAGCCGAATCTCCCCTCAAGTGACCCCATTTTGGAAATTATACCCCTGCCAAACATGTGGACGCTAAATGTGGTTTAGATACACTGCAGTGCTCAGAAGGGAGGGGGATTTGGATTTGGGAGCGCAGAATTTGCTTTATTTCTTTTGGCGGCGAGGAGCCATTTTTCTTTTTCAGAGGCTTTGTACTACCAGTAAAGTGGAAGCCCCCTATATTTCCATTAACAAATAACAGACCTGAGTGGGGGCTTTTTATGTGAAGTTATTATTGGTAACATTTTACATAACATTTTAGATCAAATTTATCCGGCGCTCTACGCTGAGCACTTACTTTGGGGTTACCATCTAAATCTCCGAATGATGTGAGTAAGATGAAACTCCTGAAGGATCCATTCACTATAATGAGATGAGGCAGCAGAGTTACTCTGGACTTCGTATGGCCTCTGTTTAGCGTTGTCCTTCTTTTCAGAGGTGAACAAAACTGTGGCCAATGGCACTTTTATCTACGTCTAAAAAGATGGACACCAGATACATATCGGGTTTTTATGATTGGCAGCTGTCACATACTAAAAAACGCTTTTTTTTTGCATAAACTAATGTTTGCATCGCCATATTTAGAGAGCTATAATTTCTCCATATTTTGGCTTACAGAGTCATGTAGAGGTTATTTTTTGCGGGACAAGTTGACGTTTTTATTGGTACCATTTTCAGGCAAATTAAATTTTTTGATCACTTTCTATTCTGATTTTTGGGAGGCAGTATGAACAAAAACCAGCAATTCAGGATTTTTTTTTTTGTTTGGTAAAATTGGTAAGGAAGCTTTATTCTTTGTGTCAGTACTAGTGATGAGCGAGCACTAAAATGCTCCCCCATTACTAACCCCATAGTCAAAGTTAAAAAAAACACCAACACCCAGAATAAAGTCATTTAATTGAAATAAAGACACATTCCTTTAATGTTCTAAATTATACCCTACTTACCGTATCGCCAATTCCAGCTGAAGCCAACGATCTCCTGCAATAAAAATAAAATAATAAACCAACCTCATCCTTACCTTTCCATGGTTCCCAGGACAGCTTCAGCTCTGCTACATTGACATGACAGGCTGGATCGCAGCAGAACGCTGCCATCCAGCTTGCCATGCCACAGACACTGAGAAGCTCCTAGGTGAAGCTCCTCAGTTTCTGGCTTTGACGGCATCCAGATGAGCCGAGTTCATGTCCAATGAACTCAGCTCACTTCATGCACGTCACTGACAGCGTGGGAGAATTCTCCTGCGCATGCGGTGCTGGCAAATGACATCACTGCGTGAGCATGAGAATTCTCCCACGCTGGGATGGCATTGAGATTACAGGCTGGATCGCAGCAGAGCGCTACCATCCAGCTTGTCATCCTTCAATACTTTTTAGTATTTTTAGTACTTTTGCACAATAAAATATTTTTTAGGCACTTCATGAGCCATAATTTTATATCTCGGTCAATGTAGTTGTGTTAGGCTTATTTCTTATATTATTTTTCAGACGACATGTTAAAGTTTTTATCTGTACTACAGTGGCTTGCGAAAGTATTCAAACCTCCCCCCCCAATCCCTGGCATTTTTTGTGTTTTGCTACCTCACAACCTGGAATTTCACGGTTCTTTTTTTTTTGATGATTTGCATCAGTTCATGTAAAGAATATGCCTACAGCTGTGAACATTTGGTTTTCTTTTTATTATGACACAACAAAAAAAATTAAATAACTGAAAACTCCAGTTTCCATAACTATAAACCCCCTAATGTCAGTACTTTGTAGAGCCTCCTTTTGTGGCAATTAAAGCTGCAAGTCGCTTTAGATAATTCTCTGGGCTTTCCACATCTTGCCACTGGGATTTTTAATCATTCCTCAAGGGAAAACTGCTTCAGCTCCTTCAAGTTAGATGGTTTCCTCTGATGAACAGCAATCTTAAAGTCTGACTACAGAGTCTCCTTTAGATTAAGGTCTAGGTTTTGACTAGGCCACTCCAAAATATTTACACGTTTACCCTTAAATCACTCAAGTGTTTCTTTAGCAGTATGCTTTGCGTCATTGTCTTGTTGGCAGGTGAACCTCCATCCCAGTCTCAAATCACTGACAGATTAAAACAGGTTTTGCTAAAGAATATCCCTCTATTTCGCTCCATCCATCTTCCCCTCAACTCGGACCATTTTCCCTGTCCCAGCTCCTGAAAAACATCCCCGCAGCATGATGCTGCCACAAGAGATGTTCGAAAAACGTTCGCCAATTTCAAATTCGGCATGAATGTTGCACACTCGGATTCGTGATCGGACACCCAAGGGTTTTTAGTAGTGATGAGCGAGCACTAAAATGCTCGGGTACTAGTTGCTCGGGTCGAGCACATTGGAATACTCTGGCGCTCGACCCGAGCAACGAGCCCAATGTAAGTCTATGGGAAATTCGAGCATTTTTCTGACGGGTCCCCCCCCCCCCAGCTGTCTGCAGAAGGTCAAAAATTGCCCAAATCGATGGGAACAGTGCTCAATTAAACGTCAGGCAGGCTGAATATATAGGCAGACGGGCAGGCAGGGTATATAGGAGGGTGCATGAAAAACATAGCAGGGCACTTGGAACACACTAGTGCCCTCCGATTTTCATGCACCCTTCTCTTTAAAAAAGCCGGCCGGCAATTCAGCAGCGGCATACACCAGTACTCGACAATTTAGAACAGAAAGAATAGAGCATCACACATAGATTAGATAGATAGAAACATGTCAGTCACATATATAATAAGTACAGTGACAGTGTTGGTTACTGTACTTGTCATTTAGTGTTAAAATAAAGGATTTATTAAAAAAAAAATTGGCGTGGGGTTCCCCGTAATTTTAGTCTCTAGCAGAGGTTAAGCAGACGGCTGGGGCAGATGTTTGAATCCTGGGAAGGGGGTAATATCCGCGGAGCTTCCGAGGCTACTAATATCAGCCCCCAGATGAATACCTAGCCTTTACTAGCTATTAAAATGGGGGACCCACCAAAAAAATGACGTCGGGTCCCCCTACTTTCATAGCTAGCAAAGGCTAGGCAGACAGCTGGGGGCTGATATTAATAGCCCAGGAAGGGTGCTATGAATATTGGTCCCCTCCCAGGCTAGAAACACCAGCCGTCAGCCGCCCCAGAAATGGCGCATCCATAGGTTGTGCCAATTCTGGCACTTAACCTTGCTCTTCCCACTGCCATGTAACGGTGGCAGTGGGGTAATAGGGTTGGGGTTGATGTCAGCTTATAATGCCAGCTGACATCAAGCCCAGGTTAGTAATGGTGAGGCGTCTATAAAACGCCCCATTACTAACCCCATAGTGAAAGTTAAAAAAAAACACAAACACCCAGAATAAAATCCTTTAATTGAAATAGACGCAATTATTTAATGTTATAAATTAAACTCAGTCCAGCTGAAGCCAACGATCTCCTGCAATAAAAGTTAAATAATAAACAAACCTCATCCTTACCTTTCCATGGTTCCCAGGATGGCTTTAGCTCTGCTACATTGACATGACAGGCTGGATCGCAGCAGAACACTGTCATTCAGATTGCCAAGTTGCAGACACTGAGAAGCTCCTGTTTTTGGCATTTTTTTCCGTAAAGAAAAACAGTAATAGTGTCTCCCTGACTGTTCAGCCCCAAATATATCTATTAACAAAAGTCTGCTATACGCCAGTAAAATAGAACTGTGGTTTTGCAGTTCCATGGTTCAAATCTCTGTATTATCCAGCTTTTTGCCTGTTTTACGTAAAAGAAAAAAAATGTCTCCCTGTCTGTTCAGTCACAAATATATCTGTTTAAAAGATTCTGGTGTAGGCCAGAGAAAGAAAACTGGTTTTCCTCTTCCACGGTTCTAATCTCCTTTGTATTACCCTTTTTCCATTGATAGTGCGAGTGTAAGCTATTTTACTTAATTTGTAATGGGCAAGGCGCGTGGCAAGGGACATGGTGATGGTGCGTGTAGAGGACAGGGCCGTGGCCAAGGTGGAAATGAGCCACAACCAGCAGCCACATCTTCTCGTTCCCACTTCTTGACCGAATTACTAGGGAACCACACTACAACACCAGTTTTGCGAACTGATCAGTGTGAACAGGTTATTAATTGGATAGCAGATAATACTTCCAGTTACCTGGGCACCACCACCTCCGGTCTGTCTTCCACACGGTCAAGTTTTAGTAGCCGTGAGTCTCGACCGCATACTCCTCCTCACCCTGATGCTCCTTCCTCCCGCCATGGCGAGTGTCGTTGTTAGAACCCTCCTGTTAGTTTTTGCTATCTTGTCTTTTGCGGTCACGTGACCAGCTGCCTATATATTCCAGCTCCGCCCTTCTGGCTTTGCTGGACTTCAGTGTTTTTTTTGTCTGTCTCTCTAGCAGGTGCTTCAGTGCCTATCTCTGTCTAGTTTGCTTGGTCCTCTGGGACCTCTAGTTTTTTTTGTCAGTTTGTCTTTTTGCTCTGCAACAACTTCTGTTAGGTGGTGTCCCATTTTTGTCCCAGTGCTTAGTTCTTTTAGGGACCCCTCCCTTTATTCTATAGGTCTCTGTTCAGACTAGCCGAGGACGAAGGCGGGTCTGTTCACAAGGAACAGGCTGCCCGCTACATCGTAGGGATCCAGCTTAGTCTTACTGTAGGGACAGCTTTTCCCATTCTTTCCTTAGTTTATGTTGCAGATCACAACAGTCGTCAGACAGCAACTGATCCCACACTTGGACACTCTGAAGAGCTGTTCACTGGTCCATTTCCATATTAGTGCCCCTCGCCTGCTCCGCTTGAAGTGGTGAAAGAGGAGATCCCATGTAGCGATGCCCAAATATTTGAACAGCCACGGTCAGAGGAAGTCGACGCTGGCAATTTGTTACAAGAGGTGGACGATGACGAAACACAATTGCCACGAAGTGAGGAGGAGGATCGTGGTGAGCAAGTGGAAGAGGAGGAGGTGGTGGATGATCTAGTAACTGAGCCAACGTGGCAGAAGGACACGCAGAGCGAGGCCTGCAGCACACAGGGGGAGGGAGGCAGAGTACCCCAACAGGCAGGAAGAAGCAGTGTGGTGGCCGCACACAGAAGGCGGGCAACAGTTCCCCGTAACACCAACATGAGGGACATTGCCAGTACAACCGGTAGGTCTTCCAGAGTCTGGAATTTTTTTAAAGACTCTGCTGATAACCCCAAAAAGGCCATTTGTACCACCTGCCATGCCAGCATCAGCAGGGGTGACAAAACTACCAGCCTGACCACCACCAGCATGATCAGGCCCATGGCAGCAAAGCACCCGACTTTGTGGGGTGAACCCCAGGGTCCACGACCAGTGTCAGTGGGTGTCACCACTGCTTCTTCCGCTTTTATACGTGTAATAGAACCCCCTGTTGTGCGTGCAATGCAATTCCCTGTCCATACTGCATGCAAAGATGCCCCCTCCTCTCAATCTTCACTTGTTATGGCAGTTTCTCAAGAAATCGCATCAACGTCCACGTCCCACCACAGCGTTCAATTTTCCATATCCCAGAACTTTGAACGAAAGTGCAAATTCGCAGCCAACGCCCCACAGTCCTAAATTTGCACATTACACGACTGCTTGTGTTGGAAATGCTGCCTTTTAGGCTGGTGGAGACGGAATCCTTCCGCAACCTTATGGCGGTGGCCCTCCCTCGGTACTTTATCCCCAGCCGACACTATTTTGCCCAGTGTGCCATCCCCGCACTGCACAAGAACGTGTCCCAAAACATCTGCCGTGCCCTCAACAATGCAGTTACTAGGAGAGTCCACCTGACAACGGACACGTGGACAAGTGCTTGTGGCAAGGTACGGTACATCTCCCTGACGGCACACTGGGTAAACATAGTGGAAGCCGGGACCCAGTCGGACCTTGGGACGGAACACATCCTCCCCACACCGAGGATTGCGGGCCCTAGGTCAGTCAGTTGCCCCCACAGTGTACAGCTCCTGCACCTCCTCCTCCTCCTCCTCCTCATGTTCAGCCTCCATCTCAGATATCTCCACATCAGTTACAAGCTGGAAGCACTGCAGTACTGCCTCAGCCAAGCAGCAGCAGGCTGTGCTGAAACTCATAAGCTTAGGTGATACACCTCACACTGCTTGTGAGTTGTGGACAGCTGTGAAAGAGCAGGCAGATCTGTGGCTGAGACTGCTGAACCTACATCCAGACATGGTCGTGTGTGACAATGGCCGTAACCTGGTGGCGGCTCTGAGGCGAGGAGAGATCACACACGTACCATGCCTGGCTCATGTGCTTAACCTCGTGGTTCGGCGATTTCTTAAATTGTACCCCGAGTTGCCAGATCTGCTCGTCAAAGTACGCCGCCTGTCAGCTCATTTTCGCAAGTCGAATACAGCTTCCGCCGCCCTTTCTGTGTTGCAACAGCATTTGCAGCTTCCGTCACACCGATTGGTGTGTGATGTCCCCATATGTTGGAACTCTACCGTCCACATGTTGCAAAGGATTTGTGAGCAGAAGAGAGCAGTTGTGGAGTACCAGCTGCATCAAGGCCGTCGATATTCAGGTCAGACTCCACACATAAGACCTCAGGAGTGGACCTGGATGTCTGACATATGTACCATCCTGACAAACTTTGAGGAGTCCACCAAGATGGTGAGTGGCGATGACGCCATCATTAGCGTCAGCATCCCACTTGTCTGTCTTTTGCAACGTTCTCTACAGAGAATTAAAGAGGAGGCATTGCAGCCAGAGTATGATAAGATGGATCAAGAAGCCGTAGAGGGCGATTACACACAGCCCAGCCTCATCTCATCCAAACGTGCATTGGGGGACAATGAGGAGGAGGAAGAACAGGAGCTGGTATCATGCGCAGTAGATGGTAGTACCTGTACAACTGTCATACCGTCGGTTCAGCGTGGGTGACCTGAGGACAGCGGGGAGGAGGAGAGCATGGTCAGTCATCATCTTGGTGAGGACACGGAAGTCTTGCCCGTTACCAGTCTGGCACGCATGGCTGACTTTGTTATGCTGCCTTAACAGTGACCCTGGCGTTGTAAAAATGTTGGGTGACGGTCATTACTGGTTGGTGACACTTTTAGACCCCCGCTACAAGGAGAACTTTCACTCTCTTATTCCTGAGGTGGAGAGGTCTATAAAAATGGAGCAGTACCAGAAGGCCCTTGCTGCAGAACTGTTAAAAAAATTCCCATCTGAATACGCTAGCGGCAGAGGTCACAGTTCGTTGACCAAGCAAGGCGTACAGGCAAAAGAGACGCAACTCCAATCCAGCAGAGGCAGGGGAACACTGTCAACATTCTGGGACAGTTTTCTGAGACCCTCCCAGCTTACAGGCCCTGAGGCCTGGGGTACTCTCACAAGGAGTGGAAAGTTTCAAAAGATGGTGAGGGAGTACCTTGCCGACCGTACCAGCGTCCTCCGTGATTACTCTGTGCCTTGTAATTATTGGGTATCCAAGCTGGACACTTGGAATGAACTCGCTCTGTATGCCTTGGAGGTCCTGGCCTGCCCTGCCGCTAGCGTGTGATCTGAGCGTGTTTTTAGTGCCGCTGGGGGAATTATAACTGATAAGCGCACTCGCCTGTCAACTGACAATGCTGAAAAGCTGACCCTTATCAAAATGAATAGGGGCTGGATTGGGCCAGACTTCTCATCACCACCAAATGACAGCAGAGTAACAAAGTCAAAACCACTGTGTTATTTCGGGAGGTGTAGTCCCATGCACCACTTCACACCCACACATGGGTATACACTTCCTCATTTCGGCTGTATTTTGTTCCTCTCCTTATCCTCAGCCTCCACCACCACTATACCACCAGGTAGACCTTGGTCCGTGTTGCCAGCATTGCAAGTTCCTCCCATCTAATTTTTGGCAGCTTTTGCTTGGAAGGCATAGGCAAAGACTATGGGAGACCCACTCCCCAATAATGGGAATAATGTTTTTAAGATGCTGTACTGCATGGCTCTTCCAAGGGGCATTAAAACTGTCTTGTTAAGCTACTGCGACCTCCACCATTCTTCCAAGGGGCATTAAAACCATCTTGTTAAGCTACTGCGACCACCACCACTTTTCCAAGGGGCATTAAAACCGTCTTGTTAAGCTACTGCGAGCTCCACGTCTCTTCCAAGGGGCGTTAAAACCGTCTTGTTAAGCTACAGCGACCTCCACCACTTCTCCAAGGGGCATTAAAACCGTCTTGTTAAGCTACTGCGACCTCCACCACTTCTCCAAGGTGTTATGATCTGCTACAAGCACTAAGGAAAGAAAGGAGATTTGTCCCTAAAATAGAACTAAGCTAATCCCTACGATGTGACGGGGAACCTGATCCTGCGATCAGACCCGCTAAAGTCCTCAGCTAGTCTGTACGAAGACCTATAGATGTGAGGAAGGGATCCCTACAAGAACTAGGGACTGGGAGTAAGATGGACACCTCCTAGCAGAAATTGTAGCAGAAAAGGACAAACAAAACAACATAGAAAATAGAGGTCAAGAGACCTAGCTAAACTGACGGAGTAAGGTAACAAAGCACCTAGCTAGATTAAGAGTTGAAATTACAATGAAGTCCAGCAAGGCCAGAAGGGCGGAGCAGGTTTAAATAGGCAAAAAAGGTCATGTGACCAGCAAACTAGAAAAAAACTAACAGGAAGGTTCTAACAGTACTCCCTCTTCTATGAGGATCCTCCGGATCCCCTATGTCCAGGCTTATCAGGAAACTCCTGTGAAACGCTCTGACAAGTCTGGAAGCAGAAACATCATCCGCCCTCACCCATGAGTTATCCTCTGGACCGAAACCCTTCCAAGCGACGAGATACTGCAAACTCCCCCTATACCGTCTAGAATTAAGGATGCGGGAAATTTCATATTCCCCGTCCTCCACCACCGGAGGAACAGTGGCCGTGGCGTCTCTATCAGAAACATCAGCTTTTTTCAATAGAGAAGCATGGAACACCGGATTAATCTTCCAGGAGGTGGGAATCTCCAACCTAACAGCAGATTGGTTAACTACCTGAATCACCTTAAAGGGCCCTACAAACTTGGGACCCAATGTTTTAGAAGGAATCCTCAACCGCAGATTCTTAGAGCACAACCAAACCATGTCACCAGCCGTAAACAAAACCTCTTGATGTTTCCTGTCAAAGTACCTCTTAGATTTTTTGTTAGCCTCCTGCAGATTACCACGCACATCCGTCCAAACTCTTTCCAACTCACCGGAAAAACTCTCCTCCTCAGGCACAGCCGAAACCAATTTGGAGAATGACCCAAAAGACGGATGTCTGCCAGAGCAACAAAAAAAAGGCGAACACCCAGCAGAAGAGGATGTATGGTTAAGAGCAAATTCAGCAAGCCGCAGAAACTCAGACCACCCTTCTTGATTGTCTGCCACAAAACAACGCAAGAACTGCTCAACATCCTGGTTCTTCCTTTCTGTCTGTCCATTAGACTCAGGATGATATCCAGATGAAAATGACAAATGAACTCCCAACCTGTCACAAAAGGCACGCCAAAAACGAGCCACGAACTGAGGTCCCCTATCAGAAACAATGTCAGTAGGAAGACCATGGAGTCTGACAATCTCCTTGACAAAGCCTTAGCGAGTGTCTTAGCGCAGGGCAGTTTGATGAAGGGACCAAGTGACACATCTTGCTAAAACGGTCCACGACCACCCAGATGACCGTGAAACCCTCAGAGGGGGGGAAGGTCAGTAATAAAGTCCATAGCCAGATGTCTCCAAGGTGCACTAGGAACCTCCAGAGGGCAAAGCAACCCCGCAGCAGGAGTATTCGAAGACTTAGATCTAGCACACACAGTACATTGACGCACCCACTTAATGACCTCCCTCTGCCATCCAGGCCACCAAAAACTGCGACCCACAAGTCTCTTGGTCTCAGAAATTTCTGGATGACCTGCCAACCGAGACTCATGACACTCAACAAACAAATCTCTCCTAAAGGTCCTTGGCACAAACAACCTCCCATGGGGAGTGTTAGATGGGGCATTCTCCTGTGCTTTAAGAATCTCATCTTCCAAAACGGAGTCCAATGCAGCAATCACAACACCTCCTTGTAAAATGCTCTCCTCCTCCTCAGCACCGACCATGGGAGAAAAGCTGCGAGACAAAGCATCCGCTTTAACATTCTTGGTACCCGGGATGTAAGTAACGGAAAAATTAAACCGCGAGAAAAAAAGTGCCCACCTAGCCTGACGGACATTCAAGCGCTTGGCAGCATCAAGATAGATCAGATTTTTATGATCAGTGAAAACCTGAATGGGAAATTCAGCACCCTCCAAGAGATGACGCCAGTGTTCAAATGCGAGTTAAATAGCCAGCAAATTCCCGATTACCAATATCGTAATTAAGTTCCGTCTCAGATATTTTTTTTGAAAAAAAGGCACAGGGATGTACTCCATCCTTGATTTCCTGAGACAAGACCGCACCGACCCCCACAGAAGAAGCATCAACCTCAACCAAAAACGGCTTAGTCACATCAGGCTGCATAAGGATGGGGGCAGAGCTGAACCTCTCCTTTAGAAACACAAAAGCTTCAATGGCCTCAGTAGTCCACTGAACCGTATTAGCACCTTTCCTGGTGAGATCGGTCAGTAGTTTAACAATAATAGAAACATTTTTAATGAATTTTCTGTAGTAATTGGCGAAACCCAAAAACCTCTGTATCGATTTCAAACCAATAGGCCTAGGCCATTCCTGCACATCTTGAACTTTCACCGGGTCCATCTCAAAACCCTTACTGGAGATAATGTAGCCCAAAAAACTAATTCTCTGTACAGCGAACTCACATTTCTCCAGCTTAGCAAAAAGCGAATTGTCAATCAATAACTGCAATACCTCACGTACGCTCCGCCAATGAGACTCCAGATCAGGCGAATAAATCAAAATGTCATCCAAATACACAACCACATTTTTGCCGATCAAAGGTCTAAGGATGTCATTAATAAGATTCTGAAAAAATGCTGGTGCATTGGCAAGACCAAAAGGCATCACCAGATTCTCAAAATGACCCACAGGAGTGTTAAAAGCAGTTTTCCATTCATCACCCTCCTTCATGCACAACAAATTGTATGCCCACCCTGAGATCAATTTTAGAGAACCATTTGGCCCCCACTAACTGATTAAACAAATCAGGAATCAATGGCAGTGGGTAGGGATTGCGTACAGTAATTTTATTAATCTCGCGAAAGTCCAGACAAGGACGTAAACCGCCGTCCTTTTTTTTAACAAAAAAAAATTCAACAGCCACCAAATCCAAATTTTCTTGGTGAATACCATTAATAGTGAGGGGAAATTCATAAACCTTGTGAGTAACACATTTCAAGGGAGAACCATCGACAGAAACCACGGCAATTGGGGATGACAAAGTTTTAGGTTCTAATCTAAGTTTTTCCAAGAATCCCCCATCAATCACATTCAGAGTAGAACCACAATCCACAAATACCCGAAATTCAATTAATTCTTCATGAGCAGCGGTAGTAGCGGAAAGAAATACCCCCTTAGTATTTAAACAGGCTATACGGGCGTAACTGACCCTTTTTTATTTCTTTGTTCATACGAAGCACACAGTTCTTAATTAAATGGTCAGATTTTCCGCAATAAAAGCACAAACCTTCAGAAAATCTGCGGTCTTTTTCCTGAGAGCGGGGTGACATCGCCCCAATCTCCATCGGCTCTCCAATGTCAGTACAGACCCTCTCAGAACTCGGAGCTGACATGGCAGAGGATTTACTCTCATTAACCCTTGCACGCAGTCTCCTGTCCACCCGTATAGCTAATTGCATTGCCTCCTGCAAGTTTCCAGGTGTAGGATAAGCAATCAGCAGATCTTTAACCCTTTCACCTAGCCCTGCAAGAAACAAACTTTTCAGAGCAGAATCGTTCCACACTACCTGAGCAGACCACCGACGGAAGTGAGTACAATAATTTTCCACATTACCTGATCCCTGCCTCAAATGTCTCAATTCTGTCTCGGCTGATGAGACACGATCAGGATCATCATACAGCAACCCCAAAGCAGAAAAAAAACTATCCACTGATCTAAAGTACGGATCACTAGGTTGGAGAGAAAAGGCCCATCCCTGAGGTTCCTTGCGCAAAAGTGACATTATGAACCCTATGCGCTGTGATTCATCACCAGAGGATCTGAGTCTTAAATGAAAATACAATAAACAAGCATTTTTATAGGAAAAAAAATCTTGTTGTTCACCAAAACATAAATCAGGCAAACGTACCTTTGGCTCTACAAAATGCGCTCCAGAACAGCTACTCACGTGTTGTTGGAGCTCGGCCACCTCCAGAGAGAGTCCCTGCAAGCGTTGAGCCAAATCCTGAACCGACACCATGATGGAAACTGGAGGTGTTTCCTTAGAGAAATTTTTGGGCTGGACTTACTGCTATGATCTGCTACAAGCACTAAGGAAAGAAAGGAGATCTGTCCCTAAAATAGAACTAAGCTAATCCCTACGATGTAACGGGGAACCTGATCCTGCGATCAGACCCGCTAAAGTCCTCAGCTAGTCTGTACGAAGACCTATAGATGTGAGGGAGGGATCCCTACAAGAACTAGGGACTGGGAGTAAGATGGACACCTCCTAGCAGAAATTGTAGCAGAAAAGGACAAACAAAACAACATAGAAAATAGAGGTCAAGAGACTTAGCTAAACTGACGGAGTAAGGTAACAAAGCACCTAGCTAGATTAAGAGTTGAAATTACAATGAAGTCCAGCAAGGCCAGAAGGGCGGAGCAGGTTTAAATAGGCAAAAAAGGTCATGTGAACAGCAAACTAGAAAAAACCTAACAGGCAGGGTTCTAACACAAGGGGCATTAAAACTGTCTTGTTAAGCTACTGTGACCTCCACGTCTCTTCCAAGGGGCATTAAAACCGTCTTGTTAACATACTGCGACCTCCACGTCTCTTCCAAGGGGCATTAAAACCGTCTTGTTAAGCTACTGCGACCTCCACCACTTTTCCAAGGGGCATTAAAACCGTCTTGTTAAGCTACTGCGACCTCTACATCTTTTCCAAGGGGCATTAAAACAGTCTTGTTAAGCTACTACGACCTCCACGTCTCTTCAAAGGGGCATTAAAACCATCCTGTTAAGCTACTTCGACCTCCACGTCTCTTCCAAGGGGCATTAAAAACGTCTTGTTAAGCTACTGCAACCTCCACGTCGCTTCCAAGGGGCATTAAAACCGTCTTGTTAAGCTACTGTGACCTCCACGTCTCTTCCAAGGGGCATTAAAACCATCTTGTTAAACTACTGCAACCTCCACGTCTCTTCCAAGGGCATTAAAACCATCTTGTTAAGCTACTGCAACCTCCACTTCTCTTCCAAGGGGCATTAAAAGCGTCTTGTTAAACCATTCTGAACTCCACAGCTCTTCCAAGGGGCATTGAAATGTTGTTTTTAATTAACTCTAACCTCCATGACTCTTCCAACGGGCATTGCATTTCCTCCTAATTTTAGTCAGCTTTTGCTTTTCAATGCATAGGCGAACACTAAGGGAGACCCACTCCCCAATAATGGGTAGAAGGTTTTAAGTATGCTGTAATCCACGTCTGTTTCAAGGGCCATTGCAGTTCCTCATAATTTTTGAAAGCCTTCCATTCACTGCTTAGGCCAACAGTGCACAGGAGACCCAGTTGCTATAAATGGAAAAAAAGGTTTAGTTAAGGCCCTCTGACCTCTATGTCACTTCCAAGCGGCATTGGAGTGCCTCGAAATTTTTGGTAGGCATTGCAGTCACTGTATGCCCTATAACTGTGTAGCCGAACTGCTCCTTTTGGAACAGAAACATATCCTACAAGACGTGTGGTTGACTGGCCTGATATTGATGTGAATGGTCCCTGTTCCTCCTGCTCTTTCTCCTTTGCCACTTTCCTCATCCATCATTCATCACCTGAAGCTTTGTTTTAATGGGAGTCATAGAACTGGGATAGTAACAGGAAAACATCCAGCAATCCTCGGAGAAGGTAAGATATGCGCCAAAATGCTGACCACCTCAGGCCTAGCCCCTACTACATACATGCGCTTGCATTCCATGGAACAGAAAGCTAAGGAGATGGATGGCCTCATGAACATGAATAATTTACTCGTTGAGTAGGAGGCCTACCACATCTGCTGTCTACCTTTTGAACTTTGTGCTGAAGCCTGATTGACCCAGGACCCGCAATCCTCTATGTCTGGAGGACGTGTTGCATCCCAGTGTCCAACTGTGTCCCGGCTTCCACAATATTAACCAGTGTGAAGGCGTGAGATGGACCATCCCTGGCCACATTCACTTGTCCACGTGTTTGTGGTTAGGCTGTCCTTCAAATAGGGGCGGCTGGGGACAGTTTATGGACACCCGGCCGCCCCCAGGCGGCTGGTGACCGTGTGTGGACACCCGGCCGCGGGGCGGCTGGGGACCGAGTATGGACACCTGGCCGCCCCCTGGTGGCTGGGGACCAAGCGTGGACACCCGGCCGCCGGGCGGCTGGGGACTGAGTATGGATACCATGCCGCCGTCGCAGCCATGACTTTGGCCAGATTCCGCCTCCACATGCCTAAAAGGCCCAATTTCAAGTGCAAGCAAGCTAGCAGTATGGTATTGCAGCCTGGGGGTGGGTGGGTGGCAGGCTGCATACTTGCGCTTGCATTGCAAGGAATGGGGGAGGTACAATTGAACACTGCCCTGGGACAAGAACTTGCATGGGGATAGTTGCAAGTCTGCATCTTCTGATGCGGCAAGGATCACTTCTGATGGGCACACTTTTAGGCAGTGACCTGGGTGTCAGATGCTTCCAGGGTTCTTCCCCATGCTGTTCCCTTGTCTTTTCAGCACTTTATGCATGTGTCACACAGCACATGGCCAGATAAGATTGTAAAATGTTAAAATGACATTTCCCGGTGAATGCATTTGTCACGGTTGAAAGCAATACAAAAGTGCAAAAACGCATAAAAAATGTTACTTGTGAACATAGCCCAAGGTGTGGAGGAGTATTTTTGTTTTTGGTTATTTATTTTACCTTATACACAAGTCTTTACCCTGGAAAGAATGTTCCTTAACATATTTCACAGGAAAACCGTTTCAGTTTCGTTTTTGAACGTTTTATTGTGAGCCATTAAAAGTGGCTTAATACCTCTGACCACGTTGTTGACAGCAGTGACCTGGGGGTCAGAAATGCTTCCTGGGGCGATGCCCATGCTGTCCCCATGTCATTTGAGCACTGTCACTATCGTTTTGGGCACTTTTAAGGCGTTCTACAGACTGCCAGGGGTGCCGCCGCAAAAATGCTTGGGTCTCTCATAGACTAACATTGGGCTCATTGCTTGGGTCGAGCACCCGAGTATCACGGTGAGCTCGGCCCGAGCTTCGAGCACCCGAGCATTTTAGTGCTCGCTCAACACTAGTAAAGATTATTCCATAGCGGGAAAAATAGACAGCTGTCCCAGTGCTAAAATATCTTAAAGCTCTTTCAAACCTTATTTGATGTAACAAAAAAAAAGTGTAATAATTAAAAAGGAGATGTAGTTTCAAATAACTTTTAAGAATAAGTTGTCCTTTGTGTGCTCATGAGAAATAACACTGGCATTTACTGTATATGACTTTGATTCCGCATTTTCACCAGTTCCACACTGTCTCTAGCCTTGACTTTGGTTAGAGAGGCCTAGTGCCACTGAACCCAGATCCAGCTTCCTTTGCCTCATTCTTGGACTTGAATTAGCCTGATGGGCCGCTATACTCAGATTAGCCCAGTAGTTCTTCTTATTACTGTTTCAGAACAAGCATCTCGGTTCCGCTACTGTCATGCTTTGTCTAGTCAAGAGTATTCAGACTTTGCCCTTAGTTGCTAAAGTTGAGACTCTCTTTAAGGGTTTATCATTGTAAGGACATGTACTGTACGTCTATTGAGTTCATCCTATAACATGACATACTAGTGATTCAGGGAGAGGCGTAAAATATAAAAAAATCCAATGAGGTAGATGCTAATTTCTTCATGTTGGGGGAAAAGATCCTTCCCGACTCCACATATGTCAATTGGACAAGTTTCCTTGATCAACTTCCCATCAACAGATTCTAGTATCATAATCTGTAATATATTTATCAAGAAAAGCATCCAGGCTCTCTTTGTACTTTTGTCGTGAATCAACAGTACAGCTGTGACGCTGAGCTACTAATCACGGGTAAGCCATGACACAAGGTAGTCAGGATGTCTGAGGTCAGATGCCAGGAGTGCTCGTAGTACAGAGAGGTGAGACAAAGGCGTGGTCAGGTAACAGTCTGGGGTCAAATGCCAGGAGGGTATGTCAAAACCAGGGTGTACAACAGTCAGAGGCCAAGTCAAGGGTCAGATACCTGAAGTCAGAAAGTGTCAAAAGCAGAAGGGATAATCCGAAAGAGAAGTCACAACAAAATCCAGGGTCATCAGCAAGATCACTAGTAAGACACAGAGCCAGCAATAGACACCTAACTATAGCAAACCTACAACTGAAAAGTTGGTGCACACAGCAAGCCAGTTAAATACCCTGAAAATCATTTAAGGACAGGAGGCACCTGAGGAAACGCCTGCAGGCTAAACCAGATTGAACAGAATTGCAATCAATCAAAACGCTGACAGCCCAGCATGCCCCAGGTTTAGATTGGACAACTGGATTGTCACTCACAAAACCAACAGTCCAGAAAACCACAGATCCCATAGAGCAGCTGAACTGTCACTCACAGCATCCCTAGGCCACAGTCTGATGTGAAACTGTGATAGTACCCCCTCTTTTAGGGGGCTCACCGGACCCCCAGGCTTCCTAGGAAACCTTGCATGAAAGGTCCTGATCAGTCAATCTGCCCTCATGGATCAAGCTGGAATCCAGTATCTCTTATCCTGTCCATTTCTCTTCCAATGTATGAGGTACCGGAGGGAATTTCAGACCCTCCTGGAATCCACAACCCTCTGTACCTCATACTCTAGAATGTTAGCTAAATATAAATATTTATTTACGGGTGTAATATATATATTTTTTATTATTTTGTGATTTTTATAAAAATTGTTTTAGAACTTTATTATTGTTTTTTACTTAGTCCAACTATGGGACTTTCACTTTTTGCATTTTGATCACAGTTATAAAGCATGGCAATACAGGAGCATTGCTATGCTTTATAACCTGTCAGTGCTGCTGATACAAGTAAGTTAAATCATGCACTGCACATGATCTAATTAACTTGCTATAGCCTGGTGACTCGGATCACAACATAGTCATAGGCAACGATCGGGCCCCCGCGATGACGTCACGGGGGCGTCGACTGGAGGGCAGAGGGGGCCCCTCCTCCCTCTGCCTGCCTTTTAAATGCTGTGATAAATATCAATTGCAGCATTTAGGGGTTGAAGTGCCAGGAGCGGATCGGGCGCCGCTCCTGCCAGTTAGTGCTGGTTGTCAGCTGTCAGAATCGCTGAACACCTGGCGGTGTCACTCTGGGTATGGGGAGAGCCCAGCATATAATGGCAGGAAAGGGCAAGGGTGCCCTACAAGAAAGGGGGAGTGGAGACCCCTAAACGGCTCAAACGACTGACCCTGACTCCCCTATGGACCCTATATAGGTTCTGCGCCTTTCACCTAACAAGAAACCAGGCCCTAGCTAACCTTAAAGCTAGGCCCTAGGTGGGGAGGGGTGAGCACTAGTCAGCCCCACTACAAACTAAAGTACACACAAAGGAAACGAACAAGGGAATACACTTAGTTCCAAGATGACACCTGAGAGCACACTGCAACAATCTAGGAAGGAACTCCAAGAAAATTTTAGCCGACTACTAGAATTCCAGGCATGAATAGAAGATCACCCTATCACCAGCAACTCTCTGGAGAAACTGAGCGTATTTAAAGATACAGCAAATATTAATTAGTACTAATTAGCAGCAGAAGGTGAGGATCACCGCTGGGTCCTAAAGGGAGAGATATCATGAAGAGGTTTGTAAGGCCATACGTACAGTACAGACCAAAAGTTTGGACACACCTTCTCATTTAAAGATTTTTCTGTATTTTCATGACTATGAAAATTGTGAATTCACACTGAAGGCATCAAAACTATGAATTAACACATGTGGAATTAGATACTTAACAAAAAAGTGTGAAACAACTGAAAATATGTCTTATATTCTAGGTTCTTCAAAGTAGCCACCTTTTGCTTTGATGACTGCTTTGCACACTCTTGGCATTCTCTTGATGAGCTTCAAGAGGTAGTCACCGGAAATGGTTTTCACTTCACAGGTGTGCCCCGTCAGGTTTAATAAGTGGGATTTCTTGCCTTATAAATGGGGTTGGGACCATCAGTTGTGTTGTGCAGAAGTCAGGTGGATACACAGCTGATAGTCCTACTGAATAGACTGTTAGAATCTGTATTATGGCAAGAAAAAAGCAGCTAAGTAAAGAAAAACGAGTGGCCATCTATACTTTAAGAAATGAAAGTCAGTCAGTGCGAAAAATTGGGCAAAGTTTGAAAGTGTCCCCAAGTGCAGTTGCAAAAACCATCAAGCACTACAAAGAAACTGTCTCACATGAGGACCGCCCCAGGAAAGGAAGACCAAGAGTCACCTCTGCTTCTGAGGATAAGTTTATCCAAGTCACCAGCCTCAGAAATCGCAGGTTAACTGCAGCTCAGATAATAATAATAATAATAATAATAATAATAATAAGTTTATTTTTATAGCGCCAACATATTCCGCAGCACTTTACAAATTTTAGGGGGGACTTATACAGACAATACAGAATAAGCATATCTCATATCGAACGGAGTGAGGGCCCTGCTCGCGATCTTACAGTCTATGAGGAAGTGGGGGAGACACAAAAGGTAAAAAGTACATATATTGTATAATGCAGCCTTGATATACTGAATAGGATAAATAATAATACTTGGACTGGTCGCCAGCCAGTATGTGTGCAGTCCTGACAGAGGCTTTTATGTGCATGGTTGGTTTGAACCCGAAGTTGAAGAAGATTTTAATATGGGGGAAAGCTGGGATGGACAGAGTGTGTTTAGGTGATACGCCAGTCTAAAGAAATGTGTTTTTAGGGTTCGCTTGAAACTGTGGGTATTGGGAATTAATCGAACTATCCTGGGTAGTGCATTCCAGAGAATTGGCGCAGCACACGAGAAATCTTGGAGACGGGAGTGGGAAGTTCGGATTATGGAGGATTTTAGTTTCAAGTCATTTGCAGAACGGAGGTCACGTGTAGGGTGGTAGACTGAGACAAGGGAGGAGATGTAGGGGGGTACTGAAGCATGGAGCGCTTTGTGGGTAAGCGTGATAAGTTTAAAACGAACTCTATATTGGATGGGCAACCAATGCAATGACTGGCACAGGGAAGAGGCATCTGAGTAGCGGTTGGCGAGGAATATGATCCTGGCTGCTGCGTTCAGGACGGATTGGAGAGGGGAGAGTTTAGTAAGAGGGAGACCGATTAGTAGAGCGTTGCAATAGTCAAGACGAGAATGAATAAGAGCGACAGTAAGAGTTTTTGCCGAGTCAAAGGTGAGAAAAGTCCTGATTCTTGAGATGTTTTTGAGGTGTAGATGACATGAACGAGCGAGTGATTTGATGTGAGGAGTGAAAGAAAGATCTGAATCAAAAATGACCCCAAGACAGCGGGCTTGTAGCTGGGGAGTAATGGTTGAGCCACAAACGGAGATGGCAATATCGGGCACAGGTAGATTAATGGAGGGAGGAAAGACGAGTAGTTCAGTTTTTGACAGATTCAGTTTTAGGTAGAGGGAGGACATAATGTTAGACACAGCAGAAAGACAATCACTGGTATTTTGTAGTAATGCAGGGGTGATGTCCAGAGCAGAGGTGTATAATTGGGTGTCATCAGCATAGAGATGGTACTGAAAACCGAATCTGCTGATTGTTTGTCCAATAGGAGCAGTGTATAAGGAGAAAAGAAGGGGGCCTAGGACTGATCCTTGAGGAACCCCGACAGTAAGAGGAAGTAGGGAGGAGGAGGAGCCGGCAAAAGACACAGAGAAGGAGCGGTCAGAGAGATAAGAGGAGAACCAGGAGAGAACCGTGTCCTTGAGGCCAGATTAGAGACCAGGTCAATGCCACACAGAGTTCTAGCAGCAGACACATCTCTTCAACAACTGTTAAGAGGAGACTTTGTGCAGCAGGCCTTCATGGTAAAATAGCTGCTAGGAAACCACTGCTAAGGACAGGCAACAAGCAGAAGAGGCTTGTTTGGGCTAAAGAACACAAGGAATGGACATTAGACCAGTGGAAATCTGTGCTTTGGTCTGATGAGTCCAAATTTGAGATCTTTAGTTCCAATCACCGTGTCTTTGTGCAACGCAGAAAAGGTCAACGGATGGACTCTACATGCCTTGTGCCCACCATGAAGCATGGAGGAGGATGGTGTGGGGGTGCTTTGCTGGTGACACTGTTGGGGATTTATTCAAAATTGAAGGCATACTGAACCAGCATGGCTACCACAGCATCTTGCAGCGGCATGCTATTCCATCTGGTTTGCGTTTAGTTGTACCATCATTTATTTTTCAACAGGAAAATGACCCCAAATACACCTCCAGGCTGTGTAAGGGCTATTTGACCAAGGAGGAGAGTGATGGGGTGCTACGCCAGATGACCTGGCCTCCACAGTCACCAGACCTAAACCCAATCGAGATGGTTTGGGGTGAGCTGGACCGCAGAGTGAAGGCAAAAGGGCCAACAAGTGCTAAGCATCTCTGTGAACTCCTTCAAGATGTAACATACCTGGCGGCGTCCTTGCATGGTGGTCCATCTCCCACTGTGCAAGAGGGCGCACTTGATCTCCTGTCCAGAATGTCTCTCTGGCTTCCCTTCATGCTGTCTGTTTGTGTCTGTCTTTGCTGCTTAAGGGCGGCGCCCGATCACTTCCTGCTTTTTGTACCTGCTGTGGGTCACGCCCCTTGTGCGTCCTCAGCCTATTGCTGTCTGACACTTGGTATATAGCTCAGCAGCTCCCTTCTATCCCTGCCTGTGCATATGTGTTTCTTTCAGTGTGTGCTTGCACTCTGAAGTTGCCAGGTCCCGTTCCTGTTTTCCCTGTCCGCCCTTCCTGGAGGCTGTATTTCCAGGCCTGTCTGAACTAAGTCCTGTATGTCTCCTGCCTTGCGGTGTCAGCTCCCGTGTCTGAACTGTGTCCTGTATGTCTCCTGCTTTACGGTATTAGTTCCTGTGTCTGAACTAAGTCCTGTATGTCTCCTGCCTTGCGGTGTCAGCTCCCGTGTCTGAACTGTGTCCTGTATGTCTCCTGCTTTACGGTATTAGTTCCCGTGTCTGAACTAAGTCCTGTATTTCTCCTGCCTTGCGGTGTCAGCTCCCGTGTCTGAACTGTGTCCTGTATGTCTCCTGCTTTACGGTATTAGTTCCCGTTTCTGAACTAAGTCCTGTTTGTCTCCTGCTTTACGGTATTAGTTCCCGTGTCTGAACTAAGTCCTGTATTTCTCCTGCCTTGCGGTGTCAGCTCCCGTGTCTGAACTGTGTCCTGTATCTTGTCTGTCCTGTCTGAACACGCTCCTTGCCTGTTCGTCCCGCCTCTCTGGGGGCAGTATTCCCAGACCCGCTCCTGTATCCCGCTGCAGTGTCGGTCTCCTCCGTACACTCAGTTCCAGTCTGAACTCTCTCCTATCCTTTACCTGTTTTGTCTATGTCCATTCCCTTCCTTTTCCTGCAGAGTCTGTACTCGTACCTAACTCCTGCTTGTTGTCTCTGTACTCCCGTTTGTGAGTTTTTGGTCCACTCGCTACTTCACTGCAAGTACCCTGTGGGTGTCTGGCTCTGTCTTTCCCTTCCTGTCTGTTCCGTGTGAACAGAGTCCTGTCCTGCCCTGCTTCTGCCCGCTGCTCCTGCAGTCCTGTCCTGCCCTGCTTCTGCCCGCTGCTCCGGCAGTCCTGTCCTGCCCTGCCTGTACCCTATCCTGCCTGTATTGTTCCTGAGTCCCAGTGTGTACTGGGCCCTATCCTGCCTGTATTGTTCCTGAGTCCCAGTGTGTACTGGGCCCTATCCTGCCTGTATTGTTCCTGAGTCCCGGTGTGTACTGGGTTCTATCCCGCCTGTGTTCCTACCTACTAGTGCCTCCCCGTCTGCACTCTATCTGTGCTTGCCTTTACCCCCCTGCCTGCATACCCGCCTGCCTGCATACCCGCCTGCCTGCATACCCGCCTGCCTGCATACCAGTCTGTTCCTGTGTTTCCCTGTGTGGGTCAACAGCCGTGTCCGGGGTCTGTCCTGGAGTAGCACCTGGTCCCTCTGCTCGGTTCCTCCTTGGTGCACTGGCGTCGTATGCCGTCGTGCGACCCTGGTCGGATCGGGTGAATACTTAGTCACGCCCCTCCAGGCATACACTCTCCGGCACGGTCCAGTGGAATCACTACCAATCCCCCGCACACGCCGCTTAGCCCGGGCGTGTGCATAACACAAGATTGTTGGAAGACCATTTCCAGTGACTACCTCTTGAAGCTCATCAAGAGAATTCCAAGAGTGTGCAAAGCAGTCATCAAAGCAAAAGGTGGCTACTTTGAAGAACCTAGAATATAAGACATTTTCAGTTGTTTCACACTTTTTTGTTAACTATATAATTCCACATGTGTTAATTCATAGTTTTGATGCCTTCAGTGTGAATGTACAATTTTCATAGTCATGAAAATACAGAAAAATCTTTGAATGAGAAGGTGTGTCCAAACTTTTGGTCTGTACTGTATGTACCTTCTACAGCAGGACCCCGTATGACGGTCTATCAAATCTGACACACCCGCGACAGTACCTCCCCTTATACGACTGGTCTCTGAACACTTAAGACCAGGCTTTTCTGGATGAGAGGCATGGAATGAATAAACCAAACTAGGGGCATTCACCTCCGATGATGAAACCCACATCCTTCCCTCTGGACAGTAACCCCTCCAGTGGACAATCTTCGAAATTTGGAACTCTAAATTGCCTTCAACCATGACTGGGGTTAGCGGCAAGGGGGAGGACTCGAGAGGTACCACATACTTCTTGAGCCGAGACCTGTGAAACACCTTGTGGATCCTAAGTGCCTACAGTAACTCCAGACGAAACCCTGCTTGGTTAATGACAGCGGTTATTTTATAGGGACCAATAAATCTAGTTCCCAGCTTCCAGGAAGGAACCTTCAACTTGATATTCCTGGTAGACAACCACACAAAACCATTCACACTTGGGTCCGGACCTGGCGAGCATTTCCTGTCAGCCATACATTTATATGTGTCTCCAATGATTTTCTAATTACTCTGAACCCCCTGCCACACAGAAGAGAGCGACAAAGCAAAACGCTCCTCCTCAGGAACTCCCGAAGCCCCTCCACCACTAAAGGTACCAAACTGTGGATGAAAACCGTGTGCACCAAAGAATGGTGACCTGACAGTAGACTCTTGGCGATGATTGTTTATAGCAAACTCTGCCAACGGTAAGTAAGATGCCCAATCCTCCTGGTTCTTGGATACAAAACACCTGCAGTAAGTCTCTAAATTCTGATTAATGTGCTCAGTCTGTCCATTTAACTGAGGATGGAAGGTAGAAGAAAAAGAAAAATGCCCAGTCAGTCGAGTACAGAAGCTTTCCAGAACTTAGAAGTGAACTGGGTCCCCCTGTCTAACACCACATTGGAAGGAACCCCGTGAAGCTTCACGATCTCTAATGAAAACCTGAGCAACAGTCTTGGCTTTCAGAAGTGCCGGTAATGCGATGAAATGTACCTTCTTACTGAACTCATCTACAACCACCAGAACCACAGTCTTGCCTGCAGTAATAAAATCCATGGACAAGTGTGTCCATGGACAAGTGTGTCCATGGTCAGCTAGGAATAGGCAGTCGCAGAAGAGAACCAGACAGACGGGAATGCGATACTTAAGAATGCATGCAAATACTGCAAGCAGATACATGTTCAACCACATCCTAATACAACCCCGGCTACCAAAAGCGACGAGAAAGGAGGTCCGCAGTTGCCTTACTGCCTGGATGACCAGTAATCACAGAGTTGTGATGTTTCCTAATTACTTTACGGCACAGATTATATGGTACAAATAACCTCCCCAAAGGACAGGAGACAGTGGGGTCCCCCTGAGCCTCCAACACCTCCCCTTCAAGGTCAGGGCATAAGGCAGAAATGACTACCCCCTTCTGCAAAATAGGGGCAGGGTTCTCATGGTCACTACCACCAGGGAAGCTCTTGGATAAAGCATCAACCTTGATGCTTTAACCCCTGGACGGAAAGTGACAACAAGATTGAACCTAGTAAACCGAGACCACCTAGCCTACCTAGGGTTGAGACGTTTAGCAGACTGAAGATATTGGAGGTTCTTATGATTCATGATAACAGTAATAGGATGGACTGCCACCTCCAACCAATTATCATGGGTGTGTCACAAGTGACAGACAGTCGCCCTGCATTCGGTTGCAAGAGATCTCTTCGTTTGGCATTGACACCTTCTTAAAGGCTGTCTCTCTAGGACCCAATGGCTACCTTGCTCTTGCTAATTAACACCCTAACCTGGGTGTATAAATACCTGCTGTCTGCTAGAGGGAGGTGCTGGCGATACTCGCATTACCTCTTGTGAAGGCTCGGAGCAAGTGCATTACTTCTTCCTCTCTGGAGCTATGAGGACAGATGTTCATCTCTCAAGTCGACTAAAAGCTAATCTATCTTCTCTGGTTTGTTCCCCCTTGTTCTCTTTAGTTGTCAGTGGGGATCGACTATCGCTCATCCTCCTCCCTTCCCTAGCCAAGGGAAAGACAGGGCGAGGTTCACATGCGGCGATTGGTGAAGAACCAATATAGGGACATAAGTGGAGACAGGGTAATATTAGATCAGCCTAGGAGGTATCCACTCCCCCTTTCCCTAGATTCTGGTCTCCCTTTCCCTCTTACCTTTGTTTTTCACTCAGTCTTTCCCACACCTTGCGTGACATTATCACCGGCTGAGAACATTTTGAAAAGGGAAAGTAAAAAAACTGACAGTTTTTTTTTTTGTTTTTTATGTGTGTTTTTTTGGCAGGTTTTTTTTTCCCCCTTTCTCCTTGGCATGGGTTAATTTGCAGAGCAGCTGCACAGTCTGACTCTGGAGGTAAATGACCTCTGCTGTGAGGTTCTGAATGACCCCAAGGTTGCCCTCCCGGACAAGTTTTCAGGAGGTAGGGACAAGTTTTTTTGTATTCAAGGAGGCCTGCAAACTGTATTTTAAACTTTGTCCTTACTCCTAGGGAAATGAGGAGCAATGGATTGGAATTGTGATCTCTCTACTGCAGGGAGATCCTCAGCAGTAATGGGTGTTTTGTTTACCGCTGGACTTGGTTGAGTCTAGGCTACGTCGCCTTCAGTAGGGGAATCGGTCAGTGGAGATGTACAGTTCTGAATTCCATAGGTGAGCAATGGATTCCAAATGGAATGACTCAGCCCTTAGAAGTCAATTTTGTAAGGGTCTTACTGAAAGGTTCAAAGATGCCTTGGCAGTATATGAAACCCCTCAGTCCTTGGAGGCTGCCATGTCGTTGGCCATAAGTCTTAATAGACGCCTTTGGAATAGACAGATGAGATCACCTTCTACGGGGCCTTCTTGTCGGGGTTATGTACCTCTGCTGGGGGAGCGGTCTGGGGGTGAACCAGTACTGGGGGAGGTGGAGGAACCCATGCAGTTAGGGGGTGTCTCTGCATCATACATTTCCCCGCAGATTCCCAAGAAAAAAGGCGTACGTTTTTTTTGTGGGAAAAAGGGACATTTTGTTGGGACCTGTCCTTCAATTCCTAAACAAAAGGAGACTCGATTAACTCTTGGTAGTCTGGAGTTGGATAAGCAAGGGGTGCATTTGTTGCCAACCTGCAGTTCCCAGGTTGTCCTGACAGCAGAGGTGGTGGTAGAGAGCAAAACCGAGAAAATTTCTGTGTATGTTGACAGTGGAGCCAGAGTCAGCATGGTTGATGCTGAGTTTGTGAAAACTCATGGTCTTGCTTGCTGTACTTTAGCTAAACCTATTTCCATCTTCGCCATTGACTCGGCGCCACTTGCACAGAAATCATTTACTCAGACTGTACATAATGTAAAACTGAGGGTGGGGTCAGTTCACTGTGAAATAATCCCTTTTGCTTTGTCCTTGACAGTCTTCCCACACCTATTGTTTTGTCTTGTTAAGCATAATCCGTTGGTGGATTGGCAAACAGGGGAGATTATTTAATGGGGAGATTACTGCAATGAGAACTGTTTATGTTTCCCTTGCTACTGTCTCTACGGAAATACTACCTGCTTTTCTGTCTGGTTTTGAGGACGTTTTTCCTGAGAGGGTGTGTCAGGATATGCCTCCTTATCGTGCACATGACTAGTCCTATTAATCTGACCCCCAGAGTTAAACTACTGAAGTCCAGACTATATAATCTTTCTGGCCCTGAGAGTCAAGCCATGAAGGATTTCATTACGGAAAGTCTGGAGAAGGGACTTATCAGACCCTCATCTTCACCCGTGGTGGCAGGTTCTTCTTTGTGAAGAAAAAAGATGGCAGTCTACGTCCCTGTTTAGATTTTCGGGAATTATATCAAATTACCATCTGTTATCCATACCCTCTTCCTCTGATTCTGGATTTGTTCAACCAGGTTGCAGGAGCTAAGGTATTCTCCAATTTGGATTTAAGGTGAGCCTACAATCTGTTTTTTAGAAAAGAAGGCGCGTGGATGCCATTTACCAGGGGACGGACCCTGAGACAACATCGGGTTAACTGAGTATAGGTGCTGTGGCAAAATGATTCTTTAAGGAAGATAATACCTGGAGGGAGGCATTCGACCATTTGTAAAAATCAGACCCCTTCTTGCTCATGTCAATAAGAGGTTTCACAATTACAGAGTACTTTTGGATGAAATTTCTGTAAAAATTAGTAAAGCCCAGAAAACGTTGTATAGCCTTCAGGTTCTCGGGACGGTCCCAATCAAGTTCAGTATGGATTTTCTCCGGATCCATCTGAAAACCCGACGAGGACAACAGGTACCCCAAAAATTGCTCCTCATGGACAGCGAAAACACATTTCTCTAGTTTGGTATATAGTTTATGATGTCTTAAAATCCATAGTACCTGTTTAACATGACCCTGATGTGTTTCTAAATCAGGTGAGTAAACCAAAATAGCCAGATAAAAGACCACAAACCTGCCCACTAAACGGTAGAAAATGTCATTTATGAAATGCTGGAAAACCGCAGGTGCATTGGCGAGACCAAAAGGCATAACAAGACTCTCAAAATGCCCCTGAGGGATATTGAAAGCCATTTTCCATTCATCTCCTTCTCTGATTCTAACCAGATTGTAGGCTCCCCTTAAATCCAACTTGGAGAACACTTTAGCTACCACAACCTGGTTGAATAAATCCGGAATCAGAGGAAGAGGATAAGGATCTCTGATGGTAATTTGATTAATTTCCTGGAATCTGAACAGGGACGGAGACCCGTATCTTTCATCTTACCGAAGAAGAACCCTGCTGCCACAGGCATAGATGAGGGTCTGATATGTCCCTTCTGCATACTCTCAGCAATGAAATCCTTCATGGCTTGTCTCTCAGGGCCAGAAAGATTATACAGTCTGGACAGTCATATGCACGATGAGGAAGCAAATCATGACACCCATTCTCAGAAAATACGACCTCAAAACCAGACAGAAATGCGGGTAAGGTCTCCATAGAGACCGCAGAAAGAGAAGTGCTTAAGTAGTTTTCAAGACAGTAATCTCCACATTCCACAATTTCCCTGGATTGCAAATCCACTACTGGATTATGTTTCACCAGCCAGGGTAGACCCAGTATAATAGGAGTGGGAAGGCCCTCCAGGACATAACAAGGAATTACTTAATAATGAAAAGGCCCCACCCTCAGTCTTATATCATGTACAATCTGTGTCAGACATCTCTGTGCAAGTGGCACTGAGTCGATGGCATAAATAGGGATGAGTTTAGTTGAATGTACAGCAAGTTAGCCCATGAATTCTCACAAACTCAGCATCAACCATGCTGACTCCAGCTCCACTGTCCAAAAACAGACATTTTCTCAGTCCTTCTCTCTAGCACCACCTCTGCCATCAGGACAAACCGAAAACTGCATGTAGAAGACAAAAACACACCCTGATTATCCAACCCCACACTACTATCCCCTTTCTCTTGCAGATTTCAGGGGAAATATTTGACACAGTAGCTCCCCCTAACTGCATGGGTTCCTCCAAAATTTATAATTACAGGTTCATCTCCAAACCGCCGCCCCCTATAAAGTGGCTCCAGAGAAGGTGGTCTCACCCACCTATCCCGAAGACGGCTATCTATGCGTATAGCTAATTGCAGCCTCCAAGGACCCAGGGGTTTAGTAAACTGCCAAGGCATCCTTCAACCTTTCTGAAAGACACTGACAAAATTGGCTTCTAAGACCCGGGTCATTCCACTTGGTGTTGGTTGCCCATCTACGGAATTCGGAACTATAAATCTCCACTGACCGATCCCCCTGCTGAAAGCGACGCGGCCTTGATTCAGCCAAGGAGATTCAGGATCATCATAGATGAGGGCCAGAGCCCTAAAAAATCCTTCAACTGATTGGAGGCAAGCAGAGGCCTGTTGCAAAGAGCCCAGGATTGAGGATCTCCTTGTGACAGTGAGATCACAATCCCCACTCGCTGCTCCTCATCTCCAGAGGAGTAGGGTCGAAGCTTAAAGTATAATTTACAGGCTTCTTTAAACGCAAAAAACGTATCTCTACCTCCTGAAAATCTGTCAGGGAGGGCAATTTTGGGCTCAAGCTGGTCCAGCCTACTCGCGGAGTACCCAACATTTAGGAGTCTGCGGCCAATGCGACCCCGAAACAGCTCAAACGACAAACCCTGTTTCCCCTATGGACCCTATATAGGTTCTGCACCTATCGCCGAGCAGGAAACGTAGCTAACCCTAAAGCTAGGTCCTGGGTAGGAAGGGGGTGAGCACTAGTGTTGAGCGAGCATGCTCGACACTGCTCGGTACTCGCCCGAGCATCACGCTACTCGGGATGTTCGGCGAGCACCGAGCATTTCCGGGTTACTCGGGTGGGAGCTCGGGTCTCCGCCCTGCATGTTTACATAGTAACATAGTTTTTAAGGTTGAAGGAAGACTAAGTCCATCTAGTTCAACCCATAGCCTAACATGTTGATCCAGAGGAAGGCAAAAAAAAAACATGTGGCAAACACTAAGCTCCACATTGGGGAAAAAAATTCCTTCCCGACTCCATATGATAATCAGACTAGTTCCCTGGATCAACGCCCTATCAAGGAATCTAGTATTTATAACCTGTAATATTATACTTTTCAAGAAAGGCATCCATGCCCTTTTTTAAATTTTAACAGTGAATCGCTCATTACAACATCATGCGGCAGAGAGTTCCATAGTCTCACTGCTCTTATAGTAAAGAATCCCCGTCTGTGATTATGATTAAACCTTCTTTCCTCCAGACGTAGAAGATGCCCCCTTGTCCCCGTCTCAGGCCTCAGAGTAAAAAGATCAGTAGAAAGGTCTTTGTACTGTCCCCTCATATACTTGTACATAGTAATAAGATCACCCCTAAGCCTTCTTTTTTCCACAGTAAATAACCCCAAGTGTAATAACCTGTCTTGGTATTGCAGACCCCCCAGTCCTCTAATAACCTTGGTCGCTCTTCTCTGCACCCGCTCTAGTTCAGCTATGTCTGTCTTATACACCGGAGACCAGAACTGTACACAGTATTCTAAGTGTGGTCGCACTAGTGACTTGTATAGAGGTAAAATTATGTTCTCCTCATGAGCATCTATGCCTCTTTTAATGCATCCCATTATTTTATTTGCCTTTGCAGCTGCAGCCTGACACTGGCCACTAAACGTGAGCTTGTCGTCCACCAATACACCCAGGTCTTTTTCAGTTACAGTTTTGCCCAGTGTTTTACAATTAAGCATATAATTATACATTTTATTTCCTCTGCCCAAGTGCATTACCTTACATTTATCCCCATTAACCCCTTAAGCCCCGGAGCATTTTCCGTTTTTGCATTTTCGTTTTAGCTCCCCTTGTTCCCAGAGCCATAGCGTTTTTATTTGTTGGTCAATATGGCCATGTGAGGGCTTATTTTTTGCGGGACGAGTTGTACTTTTCAACGCCATTACTAGTTTTACCATATCCTGTACGGGAAAACGGGAAAAAAAATCCAAGTGCGGTAAAATTGCAAAAAAAGTGCAATACCACAGTTGTTTTTTATTTATTTTTTTTACCACGTTCCCTGAATGCTAAAACTGACCTGCCATTCTTATTCTACAGGTCATTACGAGTTCATAGACACCAAACATGTATAGGTTTTTTTATATTTAAGTGGTGAAAAAAAATTCCAAAATTTGGTAAAAAAAAAATAAATAAATAAAAAAATAGCGCCATTTTCTAAGACCCTTAGCGTCTCCATTTTTCGTGATCTGTGGCTGGGTGAGGGCTTATTTTTTGTGCGCTGGGCTGACGTTTTTATTGTTAACATTTTGGGGTAGATCCGATGTTTTGATCGCCCGTTATTGCATTTTATTGCAATTTTGCGGCGACCAAAAAACGTAATTCTGGTGTTTAGAATTTTTTTCTCGTTACGCCGTTTACCGATCGGATTGATTATTTTATTATATTGATAGATCGGGCGATTCTGAACGCGGCGATACCAAATATGAGTATGTAGGGTTTTTTTTTTATATTTTATTTTGAATGGGGCGAAAGGGGGGTGATTTAAACTTTTATATATTTTTTTTTTTTTTATATTTTTAAAAACTTTTTTTTTTTTACTTTTTGCATGCTTCTATAGTCTCCATAGGAGACTAGAAGCAGCAACTGTCCAATCGCCTCTGCTACATACAGGGGACGAGCAGGTCCCCTGCAAGCAGCAGAAATGGTCCTGTGCTATGAGCGCCGACCACTAGGTGGCGCTCATAGCGAGAAGATCATGACAACCACAGGCGTCTGCTGCAGACCCTGGGTTGTCATGCCCACCCATCGGCGACCCGCGATCACGTGACGGGGTCGCCGGTGGGCGGGGCTTATGACGCGCTACCCGGAAGCACGCGTTAAATGCCGCTGTCGAAGATTGACAGCGGCATTTAACATGTTAACAGCCGCTGGTGGATTGCGATTCCACCCGGGGCTGTTGCGGGCACATGTCAGCTGTAAGAATCAGCTGACATGTGCTCCGTTCAGTGAGGGCTCAGCGCAGCAGCCCTCACTGAACGGGCAGTACGCAAATATGCTTACTAATACGTCACCGGTAGTTAAGGTGTTAAAGCTCATTTGCCATTTATCAGCCCAAGCTTCTAGTTTACATAGATCCTCCTCTGTATTGATTACCCTGCAGAGTTTAGTGTCATCTGCAAATATTGAAATATTACTCTGTATGCCCCCTACAAGGTCATTAATAAATATGTTAAAAAGAAGGGGGCCCAATACTGACCACTGTGGTACTCCACTGTTAACTGAGACCCAGTCTGAGTGTTTTCCATTAATAACCACCCTTTGTTTCCTATCACTGAGCCAATTCTTAACCCACTTACATATATTTTCCCCCATCCCCATTGTTCTCATTTTATGTATCAACCTTTTGTGTGGAACCGTATCAAAAGCTTTTGAAAAGTCCATATACACAACATCCACTGCATTTCCTTGGTCCAGTCCGGAACTTGCCTCCTCATAAAAACTGATTAGATTAGTTTGACAGGAACGGTCCCTCGTAAACCCATGTTGATATTGGGTCATGAGGTTATTCTTCTTCAGATACTCTATTATAGCATCTCTTAGGAAACCCTCCAGGATTTTACCCACAGTAGAGGTTAAGCTTACTGGCCTATAATTTCCAAGTTCAGTTTTTGTCCCCTTTTTGAATATTGGCACCACATTTGCTATACGCCAGTCCTGTGGTACAGACCCTGTTATTATGGAATCTTCAAAGATTAAAAATAATGGTCTATCTATGACATTACCTAATTCCTGCAGTACTCGCGGGTGTATCCCATCCGGGCCCAGGGATTTGTCAACTTTAGTGATTTTTAGACGCCGCCATACTTCCTGCTGGGTTAAGCAAGTGACATTTAATGGAGAATTTTTGTTATCACTAATCATGTTTTCTGTCATGCGATTTTCTTGTGTAAATACGGTTGAAAAAAAATCATTTAGCATATTGGCTTTTTCCTCATCCACCATTTCACCCAGACTATTTTTAAGGGGGCCAACACTGTCATTTTTTAGTTTTTTACTATTTATGTAGTTAAAGAATATTTTAGGGTTATTTTTACTTTCTCTGGCAATGATTCTCTCTGCCTCAATCTTTGCTGCCTTGATTTGTTTTTTACATAATTTATTTAATTTTCTATATTTATTTAATGCCTCATCACTACCTACTTGCTTTAGTTCTCTAAATGCTTTCTTTTTGTCACTTATTGCGCCCCTTACAGCTCTATTTAGCAATAGTGGTTTCCTCCTATTTCTAGCATGTTTATTCCCAAAGGGTATATATTGTGCACAGGTCCTATTCAGGATGTTAATAAATGTCTCCCATTTGCTTTGTGTAGCTTTATGTTTCAGGATATCGTCCCAGTTTATTGCACTAAGATCATCTCTTAACCGTTGGAAATTTGCCTTCCTGAAGCTTAGAGTCCTTGTAACCCCTCTACTGCACATCTTATTAAAGGTTACATGAAAACGTATTATTTTGTTATCACTATTACCCAAGTGACCCCCAACTTGTATATTTGATATGCGGTCTGGCCTATTGGTTAATATTAGGTCTAGCAGTGCCCCCCTTCTTGTTGGGTCCTGAACCAGTTGTGAAAGGTAATTGTCTCTCATAGTTGTCAAAAACCTATTATCTTTGCTTGAACTACATGTTTCTGTCCCCCAATGTATTTCAGGGTAGTTGAAGTCTCCCATAATAATGACTTCTCCTTGAGTCGCTGCTTCATCTATTTGCTTTACGAGGATATTCTCCGCTACTTCCATTATTTTTGGAGACTTATAACAAACCCCTATCAGTAATTTATTATTTTTTCCCCCTCCCCTTTTCTCCACCCACAGGGACTCTACATTTTCATTAGATTCAAATATATCGTCCCGCAAGACAGGTTTTAAGGATGATTTTACATATAAACACACACCCCCCCCTTGCTTGTTTGTACGGTCATTTCTGAACAGACTATAGCCCTGTAAATTAACTGCCCAGTCATGGCTCTCGTCCAGCCACGTCTCAGATATCCCTACCATGTCATAATTATTTTCCAAGAAAATTAGTTCTAATTCCTCCATTTTGTTGGTGAGGCTTCTGGCATTAGTGTACATGCATTTTATGTATCTCTCTGTACCTCTATTCCTTCTTACTTTATTGACTGTTGTAACCCCACCCCCAATTTCTTTATTTGTGCCCAGGTCACTATCTGCACTATCTTCCCCACCTATAAAATGAATACCCTCCCCCCCAATCCCTAGTATAAACACTCCTCAAACCTTCTAGCCATTTTCTCCCCCAGCACAGCTGCACCCTCCCCATTAAGGTGCAGCCTGTCCCTAGCGTAGAGTCTGTAGCCAACTGAGAAGTTGGCCCAGTTCTCCAGGAACCCAAATCCCTCCTTCCTACACCAGTTCTTGAGCCACTTATTTATCTCCCTAATCTCCCGTTGCCTCTCTGGCGTGGCACCTTGGAGGTCCTTGCTTTCAGCTTGCAGCCTAATTCCCTGAAATCATTTTTAAGGACCTTCCACCTACCTTTAACTTTGTCATTTGTGCCAATGTGCACTATGACCGCTGGGTCCTCACCAGCCCCTCCCAGTAATCTGTCAGCGATGTGCCGGACTCGAGCGCCAGGTAGGCAGCACACTGTTCGACGATCCCTGTCTTTGTGACAGATTGCCTTATCTGTTCCCCTAATAATTGAGTCCCCCACTACCAGCACCTGCCTGGCCTGCCCTACTCTCCTATTTCCCTCTTTACTGGAGCTGACACTCCTCCGGCTATCAGGGGACATGCCTTGCTGCAGTAGTGCTACCCCTGTACTGTAAAGAAAAACAGTAGCATCTCCTGATTGTTCAGACACAAATATATCTGTTGAAAATAGTTTGGTGTAGGCCCGAGAAATACAAGTGTGGTTTTGCAGTTCCACGGGTCAAATCTCTGTATTATCCTGCTTTTTTGCGTTTTTTGCTGTAAAGAAAAACAGTAGTGTCTCCTGATTGTTCAGACACAAATATATCTGTTGAAAATAGTCTGGTGTAGGCCCGAGAAATACAAGTGTGGTTTTGCAGTTCCACGGGTCAAATCTCTGTATTATCTACTTTTGGGCCATTTTTACTTAAAAAAAAAAAAAAAAAAAAAACAGTTTGTGTGTGTCGCTCACTGTTCAGCCTCAAATATATCTACTTAAAATTTTCTGGTATACCCCAGTAAACAATAATTGTGGTTTTGCCATTCCACAGTAAAAAATCTATTATTCAGCTTTTGGTATTTTTTCCGTAAAGAAAAACAGTAATAGTTTCTCCCTGATTGTTCAGATTGTTTAAAAGAGTCGGGTGTAGGCCAGAGAAATAGAACTGTGGTTTTCCTCTTCCACGGTTCTAATCTACTTTTTATTACCCTTTTTCCATTGATAGTGCGAGTGTAAGCTATTTTACTTCCTTTACAATCGGCAAGGCGCGTGGCAAGGGACGTGGTGATGGTGTGTGCAGAGGACAGGGCCGTGGCCAAGGTGAAAATGTGCCACAACCAACAGCCACATCTTCTCGCTCCCACTTCTTGACCGAATTACTAGGGAAACACAGAACAACACCAGTATTGCGAACTGATCAGTGTGAAAAGGTTATTAATTGGATAGCAGATAATACTTCCAGTTACCTGCACACCACCACCTCCGGCCTGTCTTCCACACAGTCGACTCTTAGTAGCCGTGAGTCTCGACCGCATACTCCTCCTCACCCTGATGCTCCTTCCTCCCACCATGCCGAGTGTCGTCAGACAGCAACTGATCCCACACTTGGACACTCTGAAGAGCTGTTCACTGGTCCATTTCCAGATTTGTGCCCTTCGCCTGCTCCGCTTGAAGTAGTGGAAGAGGAGATCCCACGTAGCGATGCCCAAATATTTGAACAGACACGGCCACAGGAAGTCGACGCAGACAATTTATCACAAGAGGTGGACAATGACTAAACACAATTGCCAGGAAGTGAGGAGAAAGATCGTGGTGCGCAAGTGGAAGAGAAGGAGGTGGTGGATGATCTAGTAACTGACCAAACGTGGCAGGAAGACATGCAGAGTGAGGCCAGCAGCACACAGGGTGAGGAAGGCAGCGTACCCCAACAGGCAGGAAGAAGCAGTGTGGTGGCCGCACACAGAAGCCGGGCAACAGTTCCCCGTAACACCAACATGAGGGACGTTGTCAGTACAACCTGTAGGTCTTCCAGAGTCTGGAATTTTTTTTAAAGACTCTGCTGATAACCCCAAAAAGGCCATTTGTACCACCTGCCATGCCAGCATCAGCAAGGGTGACAAAACTACCAGCCTGACCACCACCAGCATGATCAGGCACATGGCAGCAAAGCACCCGACTTTGTGGGGCGAATCCCAGTGTCCACGACCAGTGTCAGCGGGTGTCACCACTGCTTCTTCCGCTGTTGTGCGTGTAAGAGAACCCCCTGTTGTGTGTGCAAGGCAATCCCCTGTCCATACTGCATGCCGCCTCCTCTCAGGCTTCACTTGTTATGGCAGTTTCTCAAGAAACAGCATCAAGGTCCACGTCCCACCGCAGCATTCAATTGTCTATATCCCAGACCTTTGAACGAAAGCGGAAATTCGCAGCTAACGCCCCACAGGCCACAATCCTAAATTCGCACATTTCACGACTGCTTGCGTTGGAAATGCTGCCTTTTAGGCTGGTGGAGACGGAATCCTTCCGCAACCTTATGGCGGTGGTCGTCCCTCGGTACTCGGTCCCCAGCCGACACTATTTTGCCCGGTGTGCCATCCCCGCACTACACAAGCACGTGTCCCAAAACATCTGCCGTGCCCTCAACAACGCAGTTACTGGGAGAGTCCACCTGACAACGGACAAGTGGACAAGTGCTTGTGGCCAGGGATGGTACATCTCCCTGACGGCACACTGGGTAAACATAGTGGAAGCCGGGACCCAGTCGGACCATGGGATGGAACACATCCTCCCCACACCGAGGATTGCGGGCCCTATGTCAGTCAGAGTTGTCCCCACAATGTACAGCTTCTGCGCATCATCCTCCTCCTCTTCCTCATGTTCAGCCTCCATCTCCGATATCACCACATCAGTTACAAGCTGGAAGCACTGCAGTACTGCCTCCGCCAAGCGGCAACTGGCTGTGCTGAAACTCATAAGCTTAGGTGTGAAACCTCACACTGCTTGTGAGTTGTGGACAGCTGTGAAAGAGCAGGCAGATCTGTGGCTGAGACCGCTGAACCTACATCCAGGCATGGTCGTGTGTGACAATGGCCGTAACCTGGTTGCGGCTCTGAGGCGAGGTGAGATCACACACATACCATGCCTGGCTCATGTGCTTAACCTCGTGGTTCAGCGGTTTCTTAAATCGTACCCCGAGTTGCCAGATCTGCTCGTCAAAGTACGCCGCCTGTCAGCTCATTTTCGCAAGTCGGCTACAGCTTCCGCTGACCTTGCTGTGTTGCAGCAGCATTTGCAGCTTCCGGCACACCGATTGGTGTGTGATGTCCCCACACGTTGGAACTCTACCCTCCACATGTTGCACATGTTGTAAGCAGAAGAGAGCAGTTGTGGAATACCAGCTGCAACAAGGCCGTCGATATTCAGGTCAGACTCCACACATAAGACCTCAGGAGTGGACCTGTATGTCTGACATATGTACCATCTTGACAAACTTGAGGTGTCCACCAAGATGGTGAGTGGCGATGACGCCATTATTAGCGTCAGCATTCCACTTGTCTGTCTTTTGCAACGCTCTCTGCAGAGAATTAAAGAGGAGGCATTGCAGCCAGAGTATGATGCGATGGATGAAGAAGCCGTAGCGGTCGATTACACACAGCCCAGTCTCATCTCATCCCAACGTTCATTGGGGGACAATGAGGGACAGGAGGAGGAGGAAGAACAGGAGCTTGTATCATGCGCTGTAGACGGTAGTACCTGTACAACTGTCATACCGTCGGTTCAGCGTGGGTGGCCTGAGGACAGCGGGGAGGAGGAGAGTATGGTCAGTCGTCATCTTGGTGAGGACACAGAAGTCTTGCCCGTTACCAGTGGCTGACTTTGTTACGCTGCCTTAACCGTGACCCTCGCATTGTCAAAATGTAGGGTGACAGTCATTACTGGTTGGTGACACTTTTAGACCCCCGCTCCAAGGAGAACTTTCACTCTCTTATTCCAGAGGTGGAGAGGTCTACAAAAATGGGGCAGTACCAGAAGGCCCTTGCTTCAGAACTGTTAAAAAAAAATTCCCATCTGAACACTCTAGCGGCAGAGGTCACAGTTCGTTGACCAACCATGGCGTACAAGCGAAAGAGAGGCAACTCCAATCCAGCAGAGGCAGGGGAACACTGTCAACGTTCTGGGACAGTTTTCTGAGACCCTCCCAGCTTACAGGCCCTGAGGCGCGGGGTACTCTCTCACAAGGAGTGGAAAGTTTCAAAAGATGGTGAGGGAGTACCTTGCCGACCGTACCAGCGTCCTCCGTGATTCCTCTGTGCCTTTTAATTATTGGGTATCCAAGCTGGACACTTGTAATGAACTCGCTCTGTACACCTTGGAGGTCCTGGCCTGCCCTGCCGCTAGCGTGTTATCGGAGCGTGTTTTTAGTGCTGCTGGGGGAATTATAACTGATAAGCGCACTCGCCTGTCAACTGACAAGCTGACCCTTACCAAAATGAACAAGGGCTGGATTGGGCCAGACTTCTCATCACCACCAAATGACAGCAGAGTAACAAAGTCAAACCCACTGTGTTATTTCGGGAGGTGTATTCCCATGCACCGCTTCACACCTACACACGGATATACGCTTCCTCATTTTGGCTGTTTTATGTTCTTCTCCTTATCCTCAGCCTCCACCACCACTCTACCACCAGGGTGACCGTGGTCCGTGTTGCCATTATTGAAAGTTCCTCCGTCCTTATTTTTGTCAGCTTTTGCTTGGAAGGCATAAGCAAAGACTGTGGGAGACCCACTCCCCAATAATGGGAATAATATTTTTAAGATGCTGTACAGTATGGCTCTTGGAAGGGGCATTAAAAGCATCTTGTTGAGCTACTGCGACCTCCACCACTTTTCCAAGGGGCATTAAAAGCATCTTGTTAAACCACTCTGAACTCCACAGCTCTTCCAAGGGGCATTGAAATGTTGTTTTTAATTCTAACCTACACGACTCTTCGAACGGGCATTGCATTTCCTCCTAATTTTTGGCAGCTTTTGCTTGGAAGGCATAAGCAAAGACTATGGGAGACACACTCCCCAATAATGGGAATAATGTTTGTAATATGCTGTACTGCATGGCTCTTGTAAGGGGCATTGCAAGTTCCTCCGTCCTAATTTTTGGCAGCTTTTGCTTAGAAAGCATAAGCAAAGACTATGGGAGACACACTCCCCAATAATGGGAATAATGTTTGGAATATGCTGTACTGCATGGCTCTTGTAAGGGGCATTGCAAGTTCCTCCGTCCTAATTTTTGGCAGCTTTTGCTTAGAAAGCATAAGCAAAGACTATGGGAGACACACTCCCCAATAATGGGAATAATGTTTGGAATATGCTGTACTGCATGGCTCTTGTAAGAGGCATTGCAAGTTCCTCCGTCCTAATTTTTGGCAGCTTTTGCTTGGAAGGCATAAGCAAATACTATGGAAGACCCACTCCCCAATAATGGGAATAATGTTTGCAATATGCTGTACTGTATGGCTCTTGGAAGGGGCATTAAAAGTGTCTTGTTAAGCTACTGCGACCTCCACCACTTTTCCGAGGGGCATTTAAACCGTCTTGTTAAGCTACTGGGACCTCCACGTCTTTTCTGAGGGGCATTAAAACCGTCTTGTTAAGCTACTGGGACCTCCACGTCTCTTCAAAGGGGCATTAAAAGCATCTTCTTAAGCCACTCTGAACTCACAGCTTTTCCAAGGGCAATTGAAATGTTGTTTTTAATTACCTCTAACCTCCACCACTCTTCCAACGGGCATTGCATTTCCTCCTAATTTTAGTCAGCTTTTGCTTTTCAATGCAAAGGCAAAAACTAAGGGAGACCCACTCCCTAATAATGGGTAGAAGGTTTTTAGTATGCTGTAATCCACGTCTGTTTCAAGGGGCATTGCAGTTCCTCATAATTTTTGGAAAGCCTTCCATTCACTGCTTAAGCCAACAGGATACCCAGTTGCTATAAATGGAAAAAACAGTTTAGTTAAGGCCCTCTGACCTCCATGTCATTTCCAAGGGGCATTGGAGTGCCTCAAAATTTTTGGTAGGCATTGCACTCACTGTATGCCCTATAACTGTGTAGCCGAACCGCTCCTTTTGTTACAGAAACATATCCTACAAGACACATGTGGTTGGCCTGATATTGATATGAATTGTCCCTGTTCCTCCTGCTCTTTCTCCTTTGCCACTACCTCATCCATCATTTATCACCTGAAGCTTTGTTTTAACGGGAGTCATAGAACTGGGATAGTAGCAGGAAAACATGCAGCAATCCTCGGAGGAGGTAGGATATGCGCCAAAACGCTGACCACCTCAGGCCTAGCCGCTACTACATACATGTGCTTGCATTCCAAGAAAACAAAGCAGATGCTAACTTGTATCATCATCATCATGGTCCTCACCTTGGCACGTTCAACTCCCCTGATGGAGAAGCCAGGGCCCACCGGAGGAGTATGGTTCTCTGGTGGGCTCGTCCAATGCTGCCCTAAAGCAGGACGGGCTAAGAAAAGTGTGTGGGGGGATGTTCCAAGGAGAAATAGGGGCGGCTGGGGACCGTTTATGGACACCCGGCTGCCCCCAGGCGGCTGGGGACCGTGTGTGGACACCCTGCCACGGGGCGGCTGGAGACCGAGTATGGACACCCGACCGCCCCCTGGCAGCTGGGGACCGAGTGTGAACACCTGGCCGCCGAGCTGCTGGGGACTGAGTATGGATTCCAGGCCACCAACGCAGCCATGACGTGGTGGCCAGATTCCGCCTCCACATGCCTAAAAGGCCCAATTTCAAGTGCTATCAAGCAAGCAGTATGGTATTGCAGGGGTGGGTGGGTGGCAGGCTGCACACTTGCGCTTGCATTCCAAGAAAACAAAGCAGATGCTAACTTGTATCATCATCATGGTCCTCACCTTGGCAATCTCAACTCCCCTGATGGAGAAGCCAGGGCCCACCGGAGGAGTTTGGTTCTCTGGTGGGCTCGTCCAATGCTGCCCTAAAGCAGGCCGGGCTAAGAAAAGTGTGTGGGGGGATGTTCCAAGGAGAAATAGGGGCGGCTGGGGACCGTTTATGGACACCCAGCTGCGGGGAGGCTGAGGACCGAGTGTGGACACCCGGCCGACCCCTGGCGGCTGGGGACTGAGTATGGATTCCAGGCTGCCAGCGCAGCCATGACGTGGTGGCCAGATTCCGCCTCCACATGCCTAAAAGGCCCAATTTAAAGTGCAAGCAAGCAAGCAGTATGGTATTGCAGCCTGGTGGTGGGTGGGTGGGTGGTTGGCTGCATATTTGCGCTTGCATTGCAAGGAATGGGGGAGGTACAATTGAACACTGCCCTGGGACAAGAACTTGCACGGGGATAGTTGCAAGTCTGCATCTTCTGATGCGGCAAGGATCACTTCTGATGGACACCCTTTTAGGCAGTGACCTGGGTGTCAGAGATGCTTCCAGGGGTCTTCCCCATGCTGTTCCCATGTCTTTTCAGCACTGTATGCATGTGTCACACAGCACATTGCCAGATATGGTTGTAAAATGTTAAAATGACATTTCCCGGTGAATGCATTTGTCACTGAAAACAAAAGTGCAAAAACGCATAAAAAATGCTACTTGTGAACATAGCCCAAGGTGTGGAGGAGTATTTTTTTTTATTTTACCTTATACACAAGTCTTTACCCTGGAAAGGAACTTCCTTAACATATTTCACAGGAAAGCAGTTTCAGTTTCTTGTTTGAACGTTTTATTGTGAGCCCTTAAAAGTGCTTAATACCTCTGACCACGTTGTTGACATCAGTGACCTGGGGGTCAGAAATGCTTACTGGGTTGATCCCCATGTTGTCCCCATGTCATTTGAGCACTGTCACTATCGTTTTGGGCACTTGTTAGGCTTTTAAAAGACTGCCGGGGGTGCCGCCGCAAAGATGCTCGTGTCTTCCATAGACTAACATAGGGCTCGTTGCTCGGGTCGAGCACCCGAGTATCACGGCGAGCTCGGCCCGAGCTTCGAGCACCCGAGCATTTTAGTGCTCGCTCAACACTAGTGAGCACTAGTCAGCCCAACTGCAAACTAAAGTACACACAAGGGAAACGAACAAGGGAATACACTTAGCTTCAAGATGACACCTGAGAGCACACGGCAAATATCAATGAAGGAACTTCAAGAAATTTCTATCTGATTACTAGAATTCCAGGCATGAATAGAAGAAGATCACTCTATCACCAGCAACTCTCTGGAGAAACTGAGTGTATTTAACGATACAGCAAGGGCGTGCTAATTAGCAGCAGAAGGTGAAGATCACCACTGGGTCCTAAAGGCATAATCCCCAAGCAAGGTGAGGATCGCCTCTGGGTCCTAAAGGGAGAGGGATCATGAAGATGTTTGCAAGGCCAAACGCAGCGACCCTATACAGCCGGACCCCATATGACTGTCTGTGAAACCTCACGAACGAGTGACAGGCGGTAAGGCAGCTCTTGTGCATTCAAAATCACCTGGACCAATAACGTAGCTGCTGGGAGGGGGGGCAGAGGGGGCGGTCGCCCTGGGCCTCGCATTCTGAGGGGGCCCACCCGGAGCTGCACTATTGTAACTGTAGCGGCACGCCGCTACAGTTACACTCCGGGCAGAGCAGGGAGACCCGATGTCCCTGCACTGCCCCGTGGCTGCTATGGGGCCCTTGAGCAGGAGGTGGGCCCCTGGTGCCAGCATCGGCCCTCCCCCTTGCACGTCACCACAACCGCAAGCTCAGTGATGGGAGAGGGAGCGACGCTCCCTCTCCCATCAGTCCCCATAACGTCCTCTGTGTCTGACGTCACTGACGTCATCACTTGGCGCCCGGCCCGCTTTGCTGAAGAGTTGTGCGGGACGGGCGCTCGGAGCAGCGGGGGAGCGAGGAGGATAGAGAGTTGAGTATTGTGCTTATTTATTTTTTCTTATTTTGGGGGTGAGGGGATTATGCTACAGACTGCCTATGGGGGGTGAGGGGATTATGCTACAGACTGCCTATGGGGGGTGAGGGGATTATGCTACAGACCACCTATGGGGTGGTGAGGGGATTATTCTACAGACTGCCTATGGGGGGTGGGGGGATTATGCTACAGACTCTGCCTATCAGGAGTGCATTATACTATATTGAGGACTATCTGGTGCATTATACTATATGGAGGCTATTTATACCGTGTGGGGATTACAGTTAGGGTCATACAGTGTGGGAGATTATGTGGGGTCTTTGTATAGTGTGGGGGCCATCATACAGTGTTGGAGACATCACTTTGGGGGCTACTATAGGGTCAGTATACTGTGTGTTGGGTACTATACAGTCGGGGCATTATACTGTGTATAGGAGAGCATCATACTGTGTATAGGGGAGCTGTACATGGGGGGAGACTCTGGACATTATTAATTGTTAAGTGGGCACTTATCGTTATAGGGGAACTCAGGTTATTGTGACTGTCAGAGGGGCACACAGAGGGCATTATTACTTTCTAGGGGGCAAAATGTGGTCACTGTTTTCTAGGGCACTTGCACACGGCATTACTATATTCTAGAGGGTTGTTTTACCATCTTGAGAGCACACAGCAGGTGCAGTAATAGGGACACATACAGCAGAGGCTCAGTATTGGGGTATCAGCAGGATGAGGGGTTTGTGCAGGTTGGGAATAGATGGGGACGGGGCCTGAAATGTAAGGAGTCAAATGTGTCTTTGTTGTGATCTCTGCAGACCTGAGACTGAGTCCTGGATGGAGAAGTCGTCGTGTTGGTCTGGGCCAGATGGAAAAGATGGGAAAAGTGAACAATTTAATCAGAAAGAACGTCAGCTGTAAGTTACTATATATAACTGAGCTGTGATCTCTTATATGTTCTGCAGGACTGGTATCTAGCAATATGTCACCATATGGCGGTAGTATCATTGCTGGTCTTTGTATAGAGATTATTTTCAGTAACAGCGCGGTCATCTGCTGAGGTTCTCCTACATCCACTCTCTGGGTGCGCCACTATTTTTGTAGTCAGGGTTACCTGGTTAGGGGTCCACTCAGAAGTTTCGCCCCCCCTGAACCAAAACCCTAGCTACGCCTCTGACCTGGACGTATGGATACGTCCAAGGTTGTGAAGGGGTTAAAGGCAATGTGTCAGCAGGTTTTTGCTATGTTATCTGAGGACAGCAAGAAGTAGGGGTTAAACAACTGAATTCAGCCATGTCTTACTTTTTTGGCTATGTGCTTTTAACTTACAATGAAGGTTTTATCACTAGGACATTATCATTGCCTTGTGCCAAGTTGTCATCCTCTAATAAGCAGCTCACTGTGAATAGTCAATGAACGTAGAGAGCCTAATGTGTGCGGGGTCAACTTTCTCAACTCTTCTTCATGCTACATCTAAGAACTAGAATTGGCACATCTGCTGCATCCAGTAAACCAAGTGATACATCATTGGAATCAGGGTCTCTTTACCTACATTATGCTTCTCACAGATGAGGTAACAAAGACCTGGTGACAGATTCCCTTTAACCATATTTGTCTCTTGAAGATAAATTACAGCCGTAAGTTATCTCCTTATAAAGTCAATCTATATTGCCCACTTTAGTCTTTTGTTTAAACCACAAATGTTCCATGAAATTATCTTGCGGCTTTCTTTCTCTCCCCCTTCCTAACCTTCTGATGTGACCAATTAAAACAGAAAAAAAACATGTCACTTTGTCTCTAACCTAACAACCTCTCCTTACATCTCCATTGCCAGACTGAAAGCAAGCATGACTTGGTCTAGATTCAAAGGGATGTTCTCAAGTTTAATCTTTGGGAGCAGACCATTCCCCTGCCTCCCGGGCTCCCTGTTTGCTGGGGTGAGGTGTGCTTCTAGAGATAGGCATATGAACCAGTGGAATAATTCCATGGCTAGCCTGAACTGTGCTCAGCCACACTGCAGTAGTAGTAGTCGTCAGTAACCTAGGTAAGGAACATTAAGTAAAAAAATTAAAGATCTCTCTGCTCTTAAGAAAAGAGACTAAAATTACAATGTTGTCTGTTTTTAAAAGCATTTAGCATTTTTTACCATTATTGTTAAGGTTCAATCCAATCTTCCATTTGAAAGTGCCTTCCACTTTGAGCATTCCCAATAGTTTACATATTTCCTTAATTCATCCATTGGTTCTTAACAAATTCTCTTCTGCAATCAAGTTTAATTTTGCTTCCGCTATTGTTACTGACATAGATTATGACAATATCCAAATTATGGACTGCAAGAAAATTAATGGCAATCTTTACTTGATTGACCAGAAGGAATACTATCTTATAGAGAGATGCTAAGTCCGTTAAAGGATATAAATACTTCAACTTTGCTCAAAAGTTTCATGCCAAGCATGCTTTTTTCTTTTATACACTCATCTGGGTAGAGCCCTAAAATGGGTGCTGTTACAATGTGATTTTCATACTCCAGCCCCGGAGGCCAGTTCTCTCTGCTTCTGTGCACATCCGGTTACCACGATAGCTTGGTGAACACATCTCATGTCACACTCTTAAGCCTGAGTATTCAGGTACTTTGGCATCCTCACCACTACCACGTTTATGGTATCTGTGTGCCACATCTACATATTCTCCAAAGTGAGTTTCGAGATAAACTCATCTCCGCTGTACCACATACTTGGCTTCGCTGTTCGAAGGCGCCTATCTGGATATTAAGCTCTGCTGTTCCAAGGTGTCATCCTGCATACTAGTCTGTGCTATTCCATAAAATCAGGTGCTACCCTGTCTATCCAATTCTGCTATTTACAACTGCTACCGATGCTGCTTAACATATCCCACCCGGCTTCATCAGAGAAAATAACTTTACTATTTACAAATATGGAAACTATTGAGAATGCTCAAAGTACGACTGCAGTTACATCCCTGTACTTCCTGCAAAAGTATTTTGTCTGATGAAGCCCACTTCAGGCTGTGTCTGATGAAGCCCACTTCAGGCTGTTTCTGATATTTGGAAGAATGATTGTCAGGAGAAGAAAAGGTGAGCACTCCCATGCGCCCTGTGATGCCGACAGTAAAGCATCCGGAATCCATTCATGTGTGAGTTGGCTTTTCATCCAAGGATTGAGCGCACTGAAAATATTGCCTAAGGACACTGACAGAAATCAGGAATGAGAGGAAAAACAATTGAAAGACCGTGTAGATGGGTGCTGCCGAGTCCAGGGGAAATAAGGTAACCAGAGGATTGGAAAAAGTGGACAATATTGACAACGCGTACCTGATAAAGCAATTTAAACAACTCCATAATGTGTTGTCAAAAAAGTGCCCCTATTCTAATTCTCTGGTTACCTTGTCTACCATGGACTCAGCAGCCCCTGTAAACACTGCATCTTTCAATTACTTTTTCCTCAAGTTTCATTCATGACATCGTCAGGTTCAGCGGGTGGAGCAGCAGCCAAGCTCAACCCAAGCTCAACCCAAGCTCAACCCAAGCCCTATGCAGTGATGTGCCTGCAAATTTGTACAACCTCACCAGGTGAGCAACTCCTTTGAGTCTTTACTAGTTACATATAGTTTATAAGGCCGAAAAAAGACAAGCGTCCATCCAGTTCAGCCTATTTCTTGTGCACTGCAGCTATTCCGCAGCGTTGATCCAGGGGAACGCAAAAAAAAACAAAACAAACAAAAAAAAAAAACATGCGGTATAGGCCAATTGACATCATTGAGGAAAAAATTCACTTCCCGACACCAATCTGGATTAATTAACTATCACTAAGCATAAGATGTAATTTTATTGTTCTCAAGAAAGGCGTCCAGGCCTCTCTTGAACTCATTAAGTGAGTTGGACATCACCACTTCCTCTCCCAGAGAGTTCCAGAGTCTCACGGCTCTGACCGTAAAGAATCCCCTTCTATGCAGGTGCAGGAACCTCCTTTCCTCCAGACGCATAGTGTGCCCCCTCGTCTTAGTCACCATCCTTGGTATAAACAGGTCATGGGAGAGATCTCTGTACTGCCCCCTGATGTATTTATACATGTTTATGAGGTCTCCCCTAAGCCTTCTCTTTTCCAACGTAAATAGGCCTAATTTTGACAACCTCTCTGGGTATTCTAGTCCCTCCATTCCCTTTATTACCTTAGTCGCCCTCCTTTGTACCCTCTCTAGCTCCAATATGTCTTTCTTGAGCACCGGAGCCCAGAACTGTGCACAATATTCTAAGTGCGGCCTTACCAGCGCTTTATACAGAGGAAGAACAATGTTCTCATCATATGCCCCTATTCCTCTTCTGATGCATGCCATGACTCTATTTGCCTTCGCAGCTGCTGCCTGACACTGGGCACTCCAATTTAATTTGCTATTAACCAAGACGCCCAGGTCCTTCTCCATGTCAGATTTCCCCAACGTTTTCCCATTTAATATGTATGGGTGACTGCTGTTTTTCTTTCCCATGTGCATGACCTTACATTTATCGGCATTGAACCCCATTTGCCATTTTTTGGCCCAACTCCCCAATTTATCTAAATCCTCCTGTAGCTGTGCCCTATCCTCATCTGTATTAACTACTTTACAAAGTTTAGTATCATCTGCAAATATTGCTATTTTACTATGCAACCCTTCCACTAGATCATTAATAAATATATTAAATAATATAGGGCCCAAGACAGACCCTTGAGGCACCCCGCTAGTAACCCTGACACACCCTGAGCTTACTCCATTGATAACCACCCTCTGCTTTCTATCACTCAGCCAGCTATTTACCCACTTGCACACATTATCCCCCAGACCAAGCATTCTCATTTTATATACCAACCTTTTGTGTGGCACGGTATCAAACGCTTTGGAGAAGTCAAGGTATACAACATCCACTGACTCTCCCCGGTCCAGCTGTGAGCTCACCTCCTCGTAGAAGGCACCTCCTCGTACTCCTCAGCATCATCCCAACGTTTTGCGCCCCTGCTTAATCTTTCATAAATAATGGTATCTAAACATCCTCCAAGGCAAAGGTGATCAGAAAATGGCTCGGTTAGCAAAACATTGAAATATTGAGAACCTGTGGGTAATCCTCCAAAAGTGGGGAGACAAGCAAAAACACAGAAATAGTGATAAACTCCAAGTACTGATTAGCCAAGAATGGGTTGCCATCTGTCAGGATTTGGCGCAGAAGCTAATATTCGGCATGCCAGGTCAAATTGCAGATGTCTTGGAAAAATAAGGGACAACAGTGTAAATATTGGGCCTTTATATAAACTTGATGTACAGTACAGACCAAAAGTTTGGACACACCTTCTCATTTAAAGATTTTTCTGTATTTTCTTGACTATGAAAATTGTACATTCACACTGAAGGCATCAAAACTATGAATTAACACATGTGGAATTATATACTTAACAAAAAAGTGTGAAACAACTGAAAATATGTCTTATATTCTAGGTTCTTCAAAGTAGCCGCCTTTTGCTTTGATGACTGCTTTGCACACTCTTGGCATTCTCTTGATGAGCTTCAAGAGGTAGTCACGGGAAATGGTCTTCCAACAATCTTGAAGGAGTTCCCAGAGGTGCTTAGCACTTGTTGGCCCTTTTGCCTTCCAGCTCACCCCAAACCATCTCGATTGGGTTCAGGTCTGGTGACTGTGGAGGCCAGGTCATCTGGCGTAGCACCCCATCACTCTCATTCTTGGTCAAATAGCCCTTACATAGCCTGGAGGTGTGTTTGGGGTCATTGTCCTCTTGTAAAATAAATGATGGTCCAACTAAACGCAAACCGGATGGAATAGCATGCCGCTGCAAGATGCTGTGGTAGCCATGCTGGTTCAGTATGCCTTCAATTTTGAATAAATCCCCAACAGTGTCACCAGCAAAGCACCCCCACACCATCACACCTCCTCCTCCATGCTTCACGGTGGGAACCAGGCATGTAGAGTCCATCCGTTCACCTTTTCTGCGTCGCACAAACACACGGTGGTTGGAACCAAAGATCTCAAATTTGGACTCATCATACCAAAGCACAGATTTCCATTGCTCTAATGTCCATTCCTTGTGTTCTTTAGCCCAAACAAGTCTCTTCTGCTTGTTGCCTGTCCTTAGCAGTGGTTTCCTAGCAGCTATTTTACCATGAAGGCCTGCAGCACAAAGTCTCCTCTTAACAGTTGTTGTAGAGATGTGTCTGCTGCTAGAACTCTGTGTGGCATTGACCTGGTCTCTAATATGAGCTGCTGTTAACCTATGATTTCTGAGGCTAGTGACTCGGATAAACTTATCCTCAGAAGCATAGGTGACTCTTGGTCTTCCTTTCCTGGGGCGGTCTTCATGTGAGCCAGTTTCTTTGTAGCGCTTGATGGTTTTTGCAACTGCACTTGGGGACACTTTCAAAGTTTTCCCAGTTTTTCTGACTGACTAACCTTCATTTCTTAAAGTAAAGATGGCCTCTCATTTTTCTTTACTTAGCTGCTTTTTTCTTGCCATAATACAAATTCTAACAGTCTATTCAGTAGGACTATCAGCTGTGTACCCACCAGACTTCTGCGCAACACAACTGATGGTCCCAACCCCATTTATAAGGCAAGAAATCCCACTTATTAAACCTGACAGGGCACACCTGATGAAGTGAAAACCATTTCCGGTGACTACCTCTTGAAGCTCATCAAGAGAATGCCAAGAGTGTGCAAAGCAGTCATCAAAGCAAAAGGTGGCTACTTTGAAGAACCTAGAATATAAGACATATTTTCAGTTGTTTCACACTTTTTTGTTAAGTATATAATTCCACATGTGTTAATTCATAGTTTTGATGCGTTCAGTGTGAATGTACAATTTTCATAGTCATGAAAATACAGAAAAATCTTTAAATGAGAAGGTGTGTCCAAACTTTTGGTCTGTACTGTATTTGTCAATAAATTAAAAAAAACTATGAAATGCTTGTACTTCAGTATACCACATAAACATCCAACTAAAAGACCTAAAAACACTGACTCAGCAAAGTGTAAAAAACAAAATTTGGCTAGTCTGAAAAATTTTGGCCACAATTGTAGATTCTGTCCAAGATGGCCTTTCCTACCTCTACCACGTGCCAGTAAGAGTTAAACAACCAACATTGAATGCACAACTTCTTGGATATTAACTGTATTACTGGCCATTAGGATTAAGACCCTTAATGATCCATTGACTAGACTACCAGTTGATAGTCTAATGACAATCGGTTACCACATGCTAAATATCCCTTTTGTCATTGCATTAGAGTAAATACTGAAGTGTGAGTACAATGTGTTATCGACACAAACATTTGGTTTGCCATTTGACATATAAAAATTTGAGAAAAGCTGCCAACCACTGCTCCATAGGTAGTTGTGCTTTCTATTGTAGTAGCAGTGTGTAGTGCTATAGTAATAGAAAGTGGACCTCGGCACCAAAAAAGTATCTTTCTTCAAATATATATTTATTTTGATCTGGTAAAAAAAGGTAGAATAGATACCATCCAGCAAGAGGAGACAGGCAAAAAGGAGGTAGTGCACTGGTAGAGAACCATATTTGTTGGTCAAAAGGTTGGACGGTATCTGTTCTTCCTTCTTGCTGGATCCAAATAAATAAATATTTGCAGCAAGATATACCGCCTTTGGCTTTTTCGGGGCTGAGGACCTCTTTATATTAATCCATAAAACTTCTTAATGGATACATATCATGTGCCTTTATTATGTGCTGTTCCTGTCTGATTAAATTCTTCTATTCTATTTGTAATACTACATGGGTACTACTAAGAATTTCCTGATATATGGTGTAACTAACCATCCCATGTTTCCTGTTCAAGTTAAATTGAATTCTGGTGATACTGACAAGTGAAATGCACAATTATACGAGAGCTGAATAGTTGTGTTCTCACACTGGAAATGAGCCTTTGAGTCCCAGACAAAATAGAAGGATTATTTCCAAAAATAAATAGGTTGGTTGAACTAGTTTTTTTTCAACCAATAAAGCAATTGTTCATTAAATGTACTGCACTGTATTGTACCTGAGTAAAGTATCAAGAGTAGATTATAACTCCTTAGCATTTAACCCTTTTTAAATTTGTTTGCTTTCTTTTTTTTCATCACTGTCTTTAAAAAGTTCATAACTTTAATTTTTTTGGAAACATAGTCCTATGAGGGCTTGTTTCCATTTTTATGGAAGTCAGAAAAGAAATCTTTGTGTGATTGAATTGTTATTGTTGTTTTTTACACTATTGTGTTTTTTTGGGGGGAGGGTTGTTTATGTTGCTGACTGACTGTGCTGTGAAAACCACACATTCATTTTTTTCTGGGTCCGTACAATGTACAGTATGAACACTGCCTTACATTATTACCGTGTCCAGAAAGTGATGAAAAAACCTTGTCTTCAGTGGACCAAGATGTGATATGGGCAATGAATACAGTAATCTGTGTGTATATAGTGCTACTATCCGCCCTCATCTAAGCCTCTAGTTCAACAGAGGCACATTATATTATATGTGCCAATCGACGGTGCCCTACTGTTAAACATAAAAACTTGATTCAAACATCTTTTTAGAGTTACTTTAACTTTCTTGAAAATCAATAACATTTAATCCACACAAAAAGAAATGGTTTTGCAGGACAACATATATACAATGAATACAATAAATTGGCGACGATCCCCTTCAATCCCCCACCCCCCAAGATCCTTACATAATCCTTAATAGTGGTGCTATAAATATGTTTTGATCTGCCTTTTGAATGTGGGTGCAGGATCAAAACATTTTTCACCTATATGAGCACATTAAGTTCTCTCATGAAAGTCTAAACAGGTTACTGGATGCAACAGACAAGGACTAGGCGTAAGTAACCAACTTAACTGTTTATTTTCCTAACAAAGGTGTAAGAAGCCGTAGTGTTGACAGGAAGTAAATTATATAAAAACAGAATGTTTATGTAACATACCTGGCGGCGTCCTTGCATGGTGGTCCATCTCCCACTGTGCAAGAGGGCGCACTTGATCTCCTGTCCAGAATGTCTCTCTGGCTTCCCTCCATGCTGTCTGTTTGTGTCTGTCTCTGCTGCTTAAGGGCGGCGCCCGATCACTTCCTGTTTTTTGTACCTGCTGTGGGTCACACCCCTTGTGCGTCCTCAGCCTATTGCTGTCTGACACTTGGTATATAGCTCAGCAGCTCCCTTCTATCCCGGCCTGAGCATATGTGTTTCTTTCAGTGTGTGCTTGCACTCTGAAGTTGCCAGGTCCCGTTCCTGTTTCCCTGTCCGCCTTTCCTGGAGGCTGTATTTCCAGGCCTGTCTGAACTAAGTCCTGTATTTCTCCTGCCTTGCGGTGTCAGCTCCCGTGTCTGAACTAAGTCCTGTATGTCTCCTGCCTTGCGGTGTCAGCTCCCGTGTCTGAACTGTGTCCTGTATGTCTCCTGCTTTACGGTATTAGTTCCCGTGTCTGAACTAAGTCCTGTATTTCTCCTGCCTTGCGGTGTCAGCTCCCGTGTCTGAACTGTGTCCTGTATGTCTCCTGCTTTACGGTATTAGTTCCCGAGTCTGAACTTAGTCTTTTCTGTGTTCTCTTGTCTGTCCTGTCTGAACACGCTCCTAGCCTGTTCCTCCCGCCTTCTAGGGGCCGATTACCTAGACCCGCTCCTGTATCTTGTCTGTCCTGTCTGAACACGCTCCTTGCCTGTTCGTCCCGCCTCTCTGGGGGCAGTATTCCCAGACCCGCTCCTGTATCCCGCTGCAGTGTCGGTCTCCTCCGTACACTCAGTTCCAGTCTGAACTCTCTCCTATCCTTTACCTGTTTTGCCTCTATGTCCGTTCCCTTCCTTTTTCTGCAGAGTCTGAACTCGTACCTAACTCCTGCCAGTTGTCTCTGTACTCCCGTTTGTGAGTTTGTGATCCACTCGCTACTTCACAGCAAGTACCCTGTGGGTGTCTGGCTCTGTCTTTCCCTTCCTGTCTGTTCCGTGTGAACAGAGTCCTGTCCTGCCTTGCTTCTGCCCGCTGCTCCGGCAGTCCTGTCCTGCCCTGCTTCTGCCCGCTGCTCCGGCAGTCCTGTCCTGCCCTGCCTGTACCCTATCCTGCCTGTATTGTTCCTGAATCCCGGTGTGTACTGGGTCCTATCCCGCCTGTGTTCCTACTTGCCAGTGCCTCCCTGTCTGCACTCTAGCTGTGCTTACCTTTACCCCCCGGCCTGCATACCCGCCTGCCTGCATACCCGCCTGCCTGCATACCCGCCTGCCTGCATACCCGCCTGCCTGCATACCAGTCTGTTCCTGTATTCCCCTGTGTGGGTCAACAGCCGTGTCCGGGGTCTGTCCTGGAGTAGCACCTGGTCCCTCTGCTCGGTTCCTCCTTGGTGCACTGGCGTCGTATGCCGTCGTGCGACCCTGGTCGGATCGGGTGAATACTTAGTCACGCCCCTCCAGGCATACACTCTCCGGCACGGTCCAGTGGAATCACTACCAATCACCCGCACACGCCGCTTAGCCCGGGCGTGTGCATAACAGCATGCTCAGGCCATGGTTCCCGTTGAGCCCCACGGCCTTCGCTCTTTGAGAAGTTTTTCCAGCGAATATATGCATTAAAATAAATAAATAAATTTTTTTCCCCTTAGCTGAGTTCCAGGCGAATTACGCACCGTCCAGATGGATCTATCAGCTCTCGTTCCTGCGGATCCGCCACGTTACTATGGGGATCCAAGACAGTGTCGTGCATTTGTGGAGCAATGCATGCTACACTTTAAGGCCTACCCTCTTTATTTTCCTTCCGATTGGGCTAAAGTGGCCTTTATGATGTCTTACCTGGCGGGGGATGCCTTGGAATGGATCAACCCCCTATATGAGACACAGGATCCGATCCTCCGGGACCTAATGGCCTTCCTGGTGGCCTTTCTAATGGTCTTCGATGATCCTAACCCGGAGGCTCCTGCTGAAGCTTCACTTCCCAATATCCCGGAGCAGCCCCAATGGGTAATGTGTGTGGGTAGCGTAATAGTTCTCCAGCCCAATGAGACTACTGCCCACCCAGAATCCTCACAGGGTGACTACGCTTTCCGGAATACTTCTTCCAACCTCAAGAGGCAGTCCAGACGTGCTAGACTTAGAGGCAAGCAGTCACGCCTGGGTCTGTCCTCCCTGAGACCTCCTGAACCCTTCGGGGTGCTACCTGGTAACGAAAGGACAGAGACTCTCCTATACTCTGTACCTGATACCTCGCTCGCTTCGTCCAGTGAGTCCAACCTAGTGTACTCCGAAGCAGAGGTTACTCCCGAGTCTCTACACCCCTCCGACCAGGCGGAGGACCTCCAGTTGTGTTTAGAACCCTTCGGGGTGCCACCTGGTGGTGAATGGACAGAGACTTTCCTATATCCTGGACCTGATACCTCGCTCGCTTCGTCCAGTGAGTCCAACCTAGTGTACTCCGAAGCAGAGGTTACTCCCGAGTCTCTACACCCCTCCGACCAGGCGGAGGACCTCCAGTTGTGTTTAGAACCCTTCGGGGTGCCACCTGGTGGTGAATGGACAGAGACTTTCCTATACTCGGTACCCGATACCTCGCCTGCTTCCTCCAGTGAGTCCGACCTAGTGTTCTCCGAAGCAGAAGTTACTTCCGAGTCTCTACACCCCTCCGACCAGGCGGAGGACCTCCAGTTGTGTTTAGAACCCTTCGGGGTGCCACCTGGTGGTGAATGGACAGAGACTTTCCTATTTCCTGTACCTGATACCTCGCCTGCTTCCTCCAGTGAGTCTGACCTAGTGTTCTCCGAAGCAGAAGTTACTCCCGAGTCTCTACACCCCTCCGACCAGGCGGAGGACCTCCAGTTGTGTTTAGAACCCTTCGGGGTGCCACCTGGTGGTGAATGGACAGAGACTTTCCTATTTCCTGTACCTGATACCTCGCCTGCTTCCTCCAGTGAGTCCGACCTAGTGTACTCTGAAGCAGATGTTTTCTCTGAGCCTCAGTACTCTTCTGACCCGGCGGAGGACCTCCAGTTGTTTCCTGAATCCTCCGGGGTACCACCAGATGACAAAGAGACAGTGACTTTTCCTCATTATGTACCTGATAACCCGTCTATTTTTTCCTGTGAGCTTGACAAGATGTACCTCGAAGCAGAGATTACCCTCAAGTCTCTGTCCCCCTCCAACCCAGTGAACGACTGGTCCTCGAATTCCCTGCGGAAGATTCTGGCAGGCCTGAAGAAGAGGGGGCGTAAGGGGGGAGGTACTGTAACATACCTGGCGGCGTCCTTGCATGGTGGTCCATCTCCCACTGTGCAAGAGGGCGCACTTGATCTCCTGTCCAGAATGTCTCTCTGGCTTCCCTCCATGCTGTCTGTTTGTGTCTGTCTCTGCTGCTTAAGGGCGGCGCCCGATCACTTCCTGTTTTTTGTACCTGCTGTGGGTCACACCCCTTGTGCGTCCTCAGCCTATTGCTGTCTGACACTTGGTATATAGCTCAGCAGCTCCCTTCTATCCCGGCCTGAGCATATGTGTTTCTTTCAGTGTGTGCTTGCACTCTGAAGTTGCCAGGTCCCGTTCCTGTTTCCCTGTCCGCCTTTCCTGGAGGCTGTATTTCCAGGCCTGTCTGAACTAAGTCCTGTATTTCTCCTGCCTTGCGGTGTCAGCTCCCGTGTCTGAACTAAGTCCTGTATGTCTCCTGCCTTGCGGTGTCAGCTCCCGTGTCTGAACTGTGTCCTGTATGTCTCCTGCTTTACGGTATTAGTTCCCGTGTCTGAACTAAGTCCTGTATTTCTCCTGCCTTGCGGTGTCAGCTCCCGTGTCTGAACTGTGTCCTGTATGTCTCCTGCTTTACGGTATTAGTTCCCGAGTCTGAACTTAGTCTTTTCTGTGTTCTCTTGTCTGTCCTGTCTGAACACGCTCCTAGCCTGTTCCTCCCGCCTTCTAGGGGCCGATTACCTAGACCCGCTCCTGTATCTTGTCTGTCCTGTCTGAACACGCTCCTTGCCTGTTCGTCCCGCCTCTCTGGGGGCAGTATTCCCAGACCCGCTCCTGTATCCCGCTGCAGTGTCGGTCTCCTCCGTACACTCAGTTCCAGTCTGAACTCTCTCCTATCCTTTACCTGTTTTGCCTCTATGTCCGTTCCCTTCCTTTTTCTGCAGAGTCTGAACTCGTACCTAACTCCTGCCAGTTGTCTCTGTACTCCCGTTTGTGAGTTTGTGATCCACTCGCTACTTCACAGCAAGTACCCTGTGGGTGTCTGGCTCTGTCTTTCCCTTCCTGTCTGTTCCGTGTGAACAGAGTCCTGTCCTGCCTTGCTTCTGCCCGCTGCTCCGGCAGTCCTGTCCTGCCCTGCTTCTGCCCGCTGCTCCGGCAGTCCTGTCCTGCCCTGCCTGTACCCTATCCTGCCTGTATTGTTCCTGAATCCCGGTGTGTACTGGGTCCTATCCCGCCTGTGTTCCTACTTGCCAGTGCCTCCCTGTCTGCACTCTAGCTGTGCTTACCTTTACCCCCCGGCCTGCATGCCCGCCTGCCTGCATACCCGCCTGCCTGCATACCCGCCTGCCTGCATACCCGCCTGCCTGCATACCAGTCTGTTCCTGTATTCCCCTGTGTGGGTCAACAGCCGTGTCCGGGGTCTGTCCTGGAGTAGCACCTGGTCCCTCTGCTCGGTTCCTCCTTGGTGCACTGGCGTCGTATGCCGTCGTGCGACCCTGGTCGGATCGGGTGAATACTTAGTCACGCCCCTCCAGGCATACACTCTCCGGCACGGTCCAGTGGAATCACTACCAATCACCCGCACACGCCGCTTAGCCCGGGCGTGTGCATAACAGTTTACACTAGTTCACAATATACAATGTTTTATCAAGCACACTAACTCTTGCCAGCATGTTTTCTCAATGTAATCTGGCAAATTCCTAATGAAGGCAATAGTCAGAGTACTAAGGGTACTGTCACTACAATGATCCCCTTTAGATAATATGCCCTATTGGGAGTCTCTAGTTCTTCCCTCTAGGCCTCAAGTCCTTCTGACAAAGGCAAGCAGTGCTCTCTGGGCCTATCTGCTGTACCACCCCAGACTGTACCATATGTCAGTGCTGGAAGTATCGGCCTGGCTCATTCGTGTCTCTTGTTCACCACTGAAGACGTCTACCTTCTGATGGAGATTCTCGCCTGGTCATTGGTACTTGACCTGCAACTATTGTCTATCGGGCCCGATCGAATGAGGACTGGGTCACGGGTCTTGCTCGGCGTGGTCTGTTTCGTGGACCTTGACTGGAATGGGTTTGGGCCTCAGATTTTGACCAGCATGGTCTGGTCCACGGATCTTGGCTTGCGTCATCTGGATCCTGCTCGAGGGCGTACAACAACCTGCTGGTTAGGACTTCCTAGCACATCCCGGTGTATCGGCCTTTGCTCCCCTCTCAGCATACATCCTGCTAGTCTCACTGGACTGGTTAGCACCAAATATCTTCCCGCCTTGTCATTCCGGTCTTTTATATTGATGAACTGCGTCACAAAGGTCACCTGACCAGGTGCTCCATCTAAACTTGTCCTTCCCAAAACTCTTCCCCTTCCTGTTAGTACGCCAGGGTTCTGCTTGGGCAGTAGATGTCTGTCTCTGGACACAAATGCCACACGGCGCTGGGGAATCTCATCTTCTTCAGCACATCCTCTTACATTTCTCCTTCCTTTTAGTTCGCCAGTCCAGGAGCCTTCGGGTGATCGGGCCTTCTCCGGGGGTAGTCCTATTTCTGCCAAAAGTTTAGTGCATTTTCGGGTCTTCTGCTTAAGTTGCTTGATAAACTCATCCTTTGCGTATCGGTTAGGATAGTCTTTGTTGAGAAGTTTGTTTTCTGACCCATGTTCCAACCCTGTGTTGCCATCTCCCGCGGGCCCATAGGCACAGCAAACCATTCCTCCTCATCACCAACAACCTTTTCCATGGCGGAGTCATGTGGTTCCCCTAGGGACTGCGTTTTTCTGGTCCCTTTCATTTCAGAAAGGCAGGGACGGAGCATGTTACGATGCAACACTCGGCCCGAGGTCTCTGCATCACCTTCTGGCCTGACGTCATAGACTGGGTTTTTCAGGTGGATTCTCATCTTGACTCGGTAGGGCACTGTTTCCCTGCAATATTCCACTTTGTTTCTGGGCTGTTTGGCCCGTACCAGCACCCGTTCTTCTTCTGTCAGGGACCCTCCCGGATGATCCAAATCTTGAAATTTATGCTCCACCAGTGGTTCCATCATCTAAAGTTGGTGCCTATGTTCTCTGACCCAAGTACTCGGACTGCTCCCCAGGTAGTTATTCTCTGGATCCAGGTCCAATTCTGTAATTTCTCGAACACTCCGACCAAACAGCAGCATGTATGGTGTGTAACCAGTAGGACTTGATTATTGTACACCCACACCAGCTCTGAGATGAATTTGGGCCAATTATCCTTTTCCAATGTTCGCAATATTTGCAGCAAAGTTCTGTTGATGCACTCACAAGCTCAATACCCCTTTGGGTGGTATGGTGTGGCCCAGGACTTATCCACACTATAGAGGCGGTGCAACTCTGCCATTACCCTTCCTTGGAAGCAGGCCCCTTGGTCAGAATGTATCCTTTTTGGGCATCCATATACACAAATGAAATCCCGACAGATAGCCCTGGCCAACGCCTCCGCTTTTGGTCATGGTTGGAGTCACCAGTGCGAATTTAGTGAAGTGATAGGTCATAGGTCACCACCAAGCAATATTCATAGTAATTTATTTTATTTTTTTATTTAATTTATTTGTTTATATAGCGCAATTAATTCCACAGCACTTTACAGACCTAATTATGAGACGTCCCGTTCATCAGGTAGTCAACCATTAATACTTTTAAGGGTGGGGAGGTCTGAATAACTTGGATAGGGATTCTCTGCACTGGAGGTTTGGTCAGTTCACACTGTTGACATCTTAGGCAGGCCTCTTCATCCTTTTGCCGTAGTTGAGGCCAATTCACCAGCCACTACAAACATCGGAAGGTCTTCTCAGTACAGAAGTGTTCGCCTTTCTCATGAAGTTACTGAGCATCTCCACCCTACAGTTGTGTAGGGCCCATGTTGCTTCAGTAAAGTGTAAGTGTGGTGGACATTTTCTGTTGCGTTCCTACCTACTGAAGACACAAATCTTGTGATGTGTATTGTGTATTATGTATAATGTCTTGAGTCTTTTGTACATATCATGTCATGTGAATTGTGTAGCAATGTTATAAGTAACTAGCTATTGAACCCGTTCTACGCCCGGGTGGTGAGCATTTTTATTGGTATATGGTCTCCCATGCTGGTATGTGTTGCCCCCCTCCTGGTATGCATGGCACCCCTCATCCCTAATCCTGGTATCCATGGCACCCCTCATCCCCAATCCTGGTATGCATGGTCCCCTCACCCCCCTATTCCTGGTATGCATGGTACCCCTCATCCTGGTATGCATGGTCCCCTCACCCCCCAATCCTGGTATGTGTGGTACCCCTCACCCCCCAATCCTGGTATGCGTGGTACCCTTCACCCCCCAATCCTGGTATGCGTGGTACCCCTCACCCCCCAATCCTGGTATGCGTGCTACCCCTCACCCCCCAATCCTGGTATGCGTGGTACCACTCACCCCACAATCCGGGTATGCGTGGTCCCCTCACCCCCCTAACCAAGGTATGCATGGTCCCCTCACCACCCAATCCTGGTATGCATGGTCCCCTCACCCCCCCAGTCCTGGTATGCATGGTCCCCTCACCCCCCAATCATGGTATGCGTGGTCCCCTCACCTCCCAATCCTGGTATGTGTGGCCCCCTCATCCCTTTCACTCTGTACACACATACAAAAAAATAAACACTTAAACTCACCTTTCTTCTCTGTGCTCCAGCGCTGCTGCATCCTGCTCTGCCGGAGGCCAGGGGAGGAGTGCGGCGCCAAAGCACCGCGCTGTCCGGCGCCATTTTGCTGAAGACACACTGCAAATGTGTCTAAAGTAAAATGGCGCCGGATAGCGCTATGCGCATGCGCCGATCCGACACCTCACTCCTGCCTCAGTCTCCGGCAAAGAGAGGTGCTGCGGCAACGCTCCTCCAGGTCAGGTAAGTATCTAAGTATGGCGCCGGAGATCGCGGTATGCGTTCAGTGTCTACGCATACCAAGATCTCCGGCGCCATACACACTCCTCTTACCTGGAACGGCTGGATGCCTGCTTCTGTCTAGAGCCAGGCTGCTTGTCTTGCATGCGCAGTCTATAAAGGCTTCAGACAGAGACACGCATCCCCGGTAATATTATAGATGTACAGTGTAGGATGTGATAGTGTATAGCATAGTGTATAGTTAAGATAATTATGACATTAAGGTAAGTTAGGATAGAGGTAATGTTTGGAACTAGCCCAAAGTGGGTGGGAGGGACTTAGTGTTAGGGCAAGTGACTGCTTCCTGCAGTTAAGGAGATAGGGTTTGGAGAGTGAAGAGAGCTGTGCTGCCAAGGAGTGATCTACAGTAAAAGGAGACCTAAGGATAGGGATCAGTGGTGTACCGCCAATTTCAGCAGGCCACGAGACTGCTATAGGGCCCGTGAGCGAGGAAAGCCCCATAGCAGTTGCCCCCTTACAGCTCCGCTGCTTGATTGCCACCGCCTGCCAGCACTGCCTTCAGGCATGGCCGCACGCAGTGTGCTTTGCGGCTGTGTCTTGTAGTAATGACATGGCAGGGGCGACACTGCACCTTTAATTGTGCTTGTGTTGACCCTGCCGTCATTACTAGCAGACCAGCCGCACATCGCACGGCCATGCCTGAAGACTGTGCTGGCGGGCGGCAGCAGCAATCAAGCAGAGGAGCCAGGGTGCAGGAGGGGGGCCTTCCTTTGTGTGCATGCGTGTCTGCGTACTGTGTGTGTGCGCATCTGCGTACTGTGTGTGTGTGTGTGTGCGTGTTTGCATATCTGAAGGGTGAGGGGGCAGGCTGGGCCCTGTGTTGTATACCTATATTTCTCTGCCATATCTGTGCATCATGAATCGGGGTATGAGTTAAAGGGGCCCACTTGAGACTCTTTCGCCCGGGGCCCACGAAAACCTGGAGTCGGCCCTGGTTGAAAGCAATAATGGAGGAGGGAACGAGCGTCATGTGACACTCTCTCTCCCATCATTCCTCCTCTGAGTCTGATGCAGCTGCATGATGACGAGCCACACTGTGTCACAGTGGAGCTGGCAGCTCCTGAGATGATGAGAGAGACACCCCTCAGAGACTGAAGCAGCGGGGAACGAGGAGCGGTAAGTATGTATTTACTGTATTTATAAATCAGTGAGTACTGATAATACTGGAGGACTGGGGCTGCATTTTACCCTATGGTGGTGGGAGGGAGCTGCATTTTACCCTATGGGGGTCTGCATTATACTGCGCACAGGACCATGGGGAGTGCATTATACTGTGTTGAAGACCATGGGGAGTGCATTATACTGCGTGGAGGACCATGGGGAGTGCATTATACTGCGTGGAGGACCATGGGGAGTGCATTATACTGCATGGAGGACCATGGGGAGTGCATTATACTGCATGGAGGACCATGGGGAGTGCATTATACTGCATGGAGGACCATGGGGAGTGCATTATACTGCGTGGAGGACCATGGGGAGTGCATTATACTGCGTGGAGGACCATGGGGAGTGCATTATACTGCGTGGAGGACCATGGGGAGTGCATTATACTGTGTGGAGGACCATGGGGAGTGCATTATACTGTGTGCAGGATCATGGGGAGTGTATTATACTGTGTGCAGGACCATGGGGAGTGCATTTTAATGTGTGCAGGACCATGGGGAGTGCATTATACTGTGTGCAGGACCATAGGGAGTGCATTATACTGTGTGGAGGACCATAAGGAGTGCATTATACTGCGTGGGGGACAATAGGGAGTGCATTATACTGCGTGGATAACCATGGGGACTGCATTATACTGTGTGGAGGACCATAGGGAGTGCATTATACTGCGTGGAGGACCATAGAGACTGCATTATACTGTGAGGAGGACCAGGAGGAGTGCATTATACTGTGTGCAGGACCATGGTGAATTCATTATGCTGTGTGGAGGACCATGACGATTGTCTTATACTGTGTGGAGGACCATGGCGAGTGCATTATACTGTGTGGAGAACCATGGCGAGTGCATTATACTGTGTGGAGAACCATGGCGAGTGCATTATACTGTGTAGAGGACCATAGCGAGTGCATTATACTCTGTGGAGTGTGGAGAGATGTGAGGCCATTATACTGTATGTAGGCCCACTATATTGCATGGAGGGCTGTGTGAGGGATACCGAGATCCTGAGGAGAATTGACTGACTAGACATAGTGGCCTTCTGTAGAAAGGTCCATGGATGGGATCCCGAGTCACGAAACCCCAGATTTTGCAACACTAAAGGTAACGGGCCTAAACAGGACTGAGTTTCATAATACTAGTGAGGATCCCAAGCGATAGATCCAGAGCGCCAGTAGTGGAAGAAATAGGACGCGGAATCACTGAGTGAGTAGAGAGGCTCGCTGATCAGGACTGTGGCGTTAAAGCTGGGTTGTGGCGAAGTCTGGAGTAACAGTGTGTCCTGGAGTAGACTACAGAGGAAGGATACTGTGTCAAAGAGAATGCTGTATAATTTAGAGGAAACAACCATAAGACTTTGTACCTGCTATCACATGTACATTACCAAGTTATCTTTCAGTAAAGACAGTCTCCTTTATTAAACTGTGGAACTCATTGTTCTGGCCAGCCCACACCTCCGGCTACATGCACAGTCGTGATGCCCTCTCAACACAAGTCCACAAACCCAGCCAGGACCCACATTTTCATGTAGTGCGCTGGGGCGTAAAGGGAGACGAGTGCTCCGCAGGCGGCTATCGCTGTGCACCGTACTACAAAAGCATATCTTTGAATGTTGTGAACAGCAGATCAGGCATGATAGAGCCCTCATATATTGTTTAGTATATCCTTATATCCCCATTTGACTCTTGTGGATTGTAGTATGTTACAACGTGATTCTTGCATGTGTTACACGCACGCCGCCTAAGTTCAGAAAGGGGCGAGACCGGTTACATGAATTCGTTTGAACCCTGGGGGAATCGTTATTCAGGGTGACCACAGGCTGAAGCTTCTCTCAGGCACACGATAGATTCAGTTGATGACCAGACACATCTGACAAGAGTCTAAATAAATGGTAGAACAGTGACATTTAATGAAGCACGGCCAGTGCAATGCAAATGTCTCTTTGAGCAAAAGGCTCCAGTAATAACAGTACAGTCTCTTTTGCAGCACAGCAGTACACAGTCTATTATCCGTTAGCACAGTACAGCACAGTTTTAATGCATACACAACCACAGGCTTTTCCTTCACAAGGGCTCAATAGTACACGGTATATTTTATCCTGCATGGAGATGAGATGGAGGGGGGAAGGGTGTGATGAGGGAGATGGTCTCTATGACAGGCTTCCTTCCAGTCCTTATGTTCCTGGCCAATAATACTCCTCACTGTTAGATCAGGGAGTCTAAGGCTATGTGCCCACGATGCAGAATTGAAGCAGAAATTTTCCGCAGCATTTCTGCATGTCCTTGCCAGTAAAAACGCATGCGGATTTTACACGCGTTTTCTACTTACGGATTTGCCATGCGTTTTTCAAATGCATTGTGCAGGTAAATCCGCATGCAGAAACGCACAAATAATGGACATGCTGCGGATTTTTCCGCAATGATAATCCGCAGCGGAAATTTCCGCACCATGTGCACAGCACATGCAGATTATCATTGGGGACCATGGGGCACGTATTACCAAGCGTTTTTAAAGTGTTTCCGCTGCGGAAATTCCGCAGCAAAAACGCTAGAAAAACTCATAGTGGGCACGCAGCCTTACTGACCTTTGTTTAGCTTCCCTCCTGACCTGAATTCTGTTGCCTTGCCTTCTGTGAGATACAGATCATAAGCCACCTTTCTCTTCGGCTCCGGCCAGACTGTAAACAACTTCCCCACAATCCCCCTGGGGCTCTGCTAAAACCACTCCCCTTCTCCTGCGACTGTTAACCCCTCTAGTTGCTGGATGTTTCTGGAGCACAACAATTCCTGTCTCCCGTGCTTGTGTTACTTCTAATAGTTGCTGAATGCTTTTAAAGCAACAGCACTACTGCATGTCACACATGGGCATGGCATACCTTAGATATTGCAGGTAATGTGATAAATTGAGAAACTTCTTGCCTTTTACTTAGCAGTCGTGCATGGTACAAGTCATAGCTCGTGATCACGACAGCATCTTTTTGGGTTTGCTTCACAAGACGTATGATACACACTTCTTTCTTATCCTCTAATATACTTCTAACAGGTATCTAACATTTTAATGTGTTAGTCAGTAAAGCCAGTTCACAGTGATATCGTAGAACTAATGATGAGCGAGAATTAAAATGCTCGGGTACTCATTGCTCGGGTCAAACAAATCTGAATGCTCGAGTGCTTTGTCCAAGTAATGAGCCCAATGTAAGTCTATGGGAAACTCCAGCATTTTTCCAGCGGCTCTCCCCGGCGGTCTGAAGAGGGCCTAAAAATTGCCCAAATAGATGGGAACTGTGCTCACATGACATGGAAACAGTATGGGGAAGACCCCTGGAAGCATTTCTGACTCCCACTGCTGTCAAGAACGTTGTCAGAGGTATTACGCCACTTTTACAGACTCACAATAAAACATACAAAAACAAAAAAATGGATTTTCCTTGGAAATACAGTACAGACCAAAAGTTTGGACACACCTTCTCATATAAAGATTTTTCTATATTTTCATGACTATGAAAATTGTACATTCACACTGAAGGCATCAAAACTATGAATTAACATATGTGGAATTATCTAGTTAACAAAAAAGTGTGAAACAACTGAAAATATGTCTTATATTCTAGGTTCTTCAAAGTAGCCACCTTTTGCTTTGATGACTGCTTTGCACACTCTTGGCATTCTCTTGATGAGCTTCAAGAGGTAGTCACCGGAAATGGTCTTCCAACAATCTTGAAGAAGTTCCCAGAGATGCTTAGCACTTGTTAGCCCTTTTGCCTTCACTCTGGGGTCCAGCTCACCCCAAACCATCTCGATTGGGTTCAGGTCTGGTGACTTTGGAGGCCAGGTCATCTGGCGTAGCACCCCATCACTCTCCTTCTTGGTCAAATAGCCCTTACACAGCCTGGAGGTGTGTTTGGGGTCATTGTCCTGTTGAAAAATAAATGATGGTCCAATTAAAAGCAAACCGGATGGAATAGCATGCCACTGCAAGATGCTGTGGTAGCCATGCTGGTTCAGTATGCCTTCAATTTTGAATAAATCCCCAACAGTGTCACCAGCAAAGCACCCCCATACCATCACACCTCCTCCTCCATGCTTCACGGTGGGAACCAGGCATGTAGAGTCCATGCGTTCACCTTTTCTGTGCTGCACAAAGACACGGTGGTTGGAAGCAAAGATCTCAAATTTGGACTCATCAGACCAAAGCACAGATTTCCACTGGTCTAATGTCCATTCCTTGTGTTCTTTAGCCCAAACAAGTCTCTTCTGCTTGTTGCCTGTCCTTAGCAGTGGTTTCCTAGCAGCTATTTTACCATGAAGGCCTGCTGCACAAAGTCTCCTCTTAACAGTTGTTGTAGAGATGTGTCTGCTGCTAGAACTCTGTGTGGCATTGACCTGGTCTCTAATATGAGCTGCTGTTAACCTGCGATTTCTGAGGCTGGTGACTCGGATAAACTTATCCTCAGAAGCAGAGGTGACTCTTGGTCTTCCTTTCCTGGGGCGGTCTTCATGTGAGCCAGTTTCTTTGTAGCGCTTGATGGTTTTTGCAACTGCACTTGGGAACACTTTCAAAGTTTGCCCAGTTTTTCTGACTGACTGACCTTCATTTCTTAAAGTAATGATAGCCACTCGTTTTTCTTTACTTAGCTGCTTTTTTTCTTGCCATAATACAAATTCTAACAGTCTATTCAGTAGGACTATCAGCTGTGTAGCCACCTGACTTCTGCACAACACAATTGATGGTCCCAACCCCATTTATAAGGCAAGAAATCCCAGTTATTAAACCTGACAGGGCACACCTGTGAAGTGAAAACCATTTCCGGGGACTACCTCTTGAAGCTCATAAAGAGAATGCCAAGAGTGTACAAAGCAATCATCAAAGCAAAAGGTGGCTACTTTGAAGAACCTAGAATATAAGACATATTTTCAGTTGTTTCACACTTTTTTGTTAAGTATATAATTCCACATGTGTTAATTCATAGTACTGATGCCTTCAGTGTGAATGTACAATTTTCATAGTCATGAAAATACAGAAAAATCTTTAAATGAGAAGGTGTGTCCAAACTTTTGGTCTGTACTGTATGTTAAGGAATATCCTTTCCAGGGTAATGACTTGTATATAAGGCAAAATAAATAACGAAAAACAAAAATACTCCTCCACACCTTGGGCTATGTTCACACATAGCGTTTTTGATGCGTTTTTGCACTTTTGCATTGCTTTCAACCAAGATAAATGCATTTGTAGCACCCTGAGGATTCGGCTGCTACAGGGGTATTGCACCTCAGCCAGAGGTGTGGTATTCCACTCCCGGGTAAGGATGGAGTGTGGAACTGAGCTCAGTAGGCTGCATGCACTACATACATCCCATTTCCGGGGGACAGACCAATGGTACTCCCACTAGAGAAATGTGCAGGTACGACAGTGTCTGTCCCTGGCTGGAGTGGGAGGGGGGTGGAACATCCCAGTAGTGTAGGAGCAGATAGGGGGAGCAGTCTGGGTAATGCTAGGAGCTCATTGGGTGCTGGTCACCTGAGCTCACACATAGAGGGAGTATATAAGGTGGGAACCATCTTAGATCAGGGTCAGACAGGCAGACAGTTACCAGTCAGCCTCTTGTAGAGGGTCAAGCAGTCCTGAAAGAAGAGAGAGAGGAGAAGAGAAGGACCCAGAGGGGGAGAAGAAGGAACCCCAAGAGCCCAAATACAACCAGAAGGGTGAAGGGTTGGCACAAGGGTACCGGATCCCAAGCTGGTGGAGGGCACTAATCCTCAGCCAGAGACCGGAGGTCGTGGGCAGGATCTGCCACGACCCCCCACTAAATCCACCCGGAAGGCAAACCGAGCATAGGGTCAGGGAACCCAGAGACAAGGGTTTTACCAACAAGAGACCCGAGGGAGCCGGACATAGGTGGATCCCTGGTGGGGAAGGCCAGAGAGAAGGAACGTCCGAAAGGGAGCTCAGGATCACGCTCCAGAATTACTTGGGGGTTGGCCGAGTCCAGGACCTGGTGGACGCAGCACGGCTCGGGTGGTCACTCAAGGCCGGAGTGACCAGCACAACAGCAGTAAGTAAAAACCCTGAACTGCACAGCCCGACTCTGAGTCTCATTACCATCCTCACTGCACCTCCACCACCACCATCCTCTACAACTGACCCCCTGAGGCTATACCCCTCCCGTTGGGGGTTATACTACCAGAGCTGCACAAACACCACCAGCCTCAGCGGACCCTTCTGCAGCGGCGGCCGTATTGATCGCAAATCAACAGGTGGCGTAGTCAACACTAAAGAACATCCAGCAACATCTGTAGGACTGCCACACACTGAGCTTGACACCCTGGGCACGGACCGGGTCACCGCCACTCGGAGACTACAACCCCCATCTGATCCGGCTCCGGGTATCCCCCAAACAACACTGGCCCAGGGGGCGCGTCAACTTTGGCGTAGTCGGCAGGATTCCGTGCCCGCAACAACCGGGTACTGCGTGCCTGAAGAAAAGTTCACCGTTACCTCAAAAAGAAGTCTCCCGCCGGTTCCGGAGGGTCCCCGCCATCGGACTCCATCGCAGGTCGATTCCCGCCGGTTGCCCGCCATTTGCAGCTTTTTCCCGCCATCCATGGAGTTTCCCGCCACTGGGAGACGATTCCCGCCATTTCCAAAGATTTCCCGCCTTGGAAGAGCGGACGCCATTATGGGCGTGCCAGAGGGTGGCAAGAGGCCACCTCCCATCGTGGGCCAGGTCGAAGAATGGCGCCAAGAGCGGAAACCGCGCCCACCAACAGAGACTGTGATGCTGGAAGTGTCCATCAGCGTAAGAGAACTGCCCCTGGAACTGACAATCACCAAGTTGCCCCGGGACCACCCTCAATGTGGGCGGAGACAGAACAAAAGAGCGAAGATGGGTGCAGCCTGGAGCAGTCTGGAGAAAGCGCACCCGGAGACAAGACGTCTGGAGAGGAGTCCAGAGAAAACACACCCGGAGATGGAAGGAGAGACAGGCAGCACCGACCCAGTGGTCAGGAGCCTGCTACAAGCAACAACCCCACTAGGCTTAGTGGAGGTCCTGGCACAGCTTCCCCGAGACCGGGAGTGTGCACAGACCGCGCTGGAGGGCCTCGCACGGAGGATGGCCCGGGTGCAGCGGGAGACGTTGGCGGAGTGGAGCCGAGAGATGGCCCAGCAGACCGAAACCCGTCAGCGGAGCACGCCACCCGAGACGAGGAGACAGACCGCCTCTGAGGATGGTGCAGGAGGACTCAAGGCCGGAGACGGCGCCGAGAAGGGAGCTGAACGGACGGAGGCAGGTAAAGGGGACGTCTCTACCCCGAGCCGGGAAACCGCGTGCCTGCCCCAGCTCCCCGTCGCAGAGCCCGAAGTTCCCCCTACCGTGCCCGACGCTGCATCGTCACCGCCGCAGACTAGGCCTCAACCGGAAACCGCGGCCGCGACCCCTGTGACGTCACGCGCTTCGACCCTGAGCGCGGCAAAGCAGGAAATACCATCGGCCTGGTCGCAAGGCCTAGTACCCCCGGGCGCCGCAATTCCAACAGCGCCCTCTACCTCCGCGGAGCCACCGGCCTGGTCGCAGGGCCGAGTAACCACGGGCGCCGCCGTCCTTACGGTGCCCTTTACCTTTAGGGTGCCCCAAGCCTGGTCGCAAGGCCTGGTCAACCCGGGCGCCGCTACCATCAACGCGCCCTCAACATCTCGAGTGCCGCACCTGGGCGAAGATCTATTTGCCCAGCACACGTGCCCGGATGGGCAGCCCTTTGTGTGGCCACCGGAGTACCACCATCCCCGACTCCGGAAAGAGAGACCCCTGGACGAACCCCTGATCCCGGCTCCGGCGCCTGTCAAGATCACCCCGCTCCCGCTAGAAGAAGAACAATTCGAGTGGGACCCCACCGGAGGAGACCTCATGGGGTTCACTCAAGAAACGTGGGCAGCCGCAGCAGAGCGAGTGGAGTGCTGCCGCCAGCAGTTGGCAGCCTTCGAGCAAGAGCGGAAAGAGAGGTGGATCCGTGAGCAGCGGCTGCAGGAACAGAGCGCAGGGCAGAAGAGCCGGACCAGGAGGAACCCCCGTGCAGCTCATGGTCCCTGTACCACCGGGACTGTGATTAAATTCAACCTGCAGCATGGGTGGGGCTTCATAAGAGACCATCATACCCCCGGCGACGTCTTTGTAACCCGCAGAGACGTAGAAAGCCATCTGCCGGAGGGACACAGAGGTCGTGACCTGTACGTAGGGGACGAGGTCACCTTCACCCGGCACAAGTGTGCCAAAGGACCCTACGCCCTCCATGTACATCGCCTGACGGAGGAGGAGCTGCGGTGTGAGGAGGAGCAAGAGGACCCGGACGGGTCTGAAGACAAAGAAGGAGCAGGAGGACGCCGTCGTTAAAGTACGGTAAAGAGACTGTAAATAGTTGCCCGTAGGGGTACCAGAACTGTTGCTGAGTTAAATATGTTCCCCGTTGGGACAAAGAGTGAACTGTTACCCGTGTGTCCCTATTTCCATTACCTGGCCGAGGACTGAGAGCGGCCACTTTCCCCTGTATATAGTTGCGCCTCCTAAGGCGCCCCCTACTGGTTTTATAGGAAACCGTGTTCCTAGAAGAGACTGTCGCACTTTACCCGGTCACAAGTTGCACCGTGGCCGGAAGAGCAAGAGTGTTTACAAGAATATTTATAAAAAAGTTTTATTGCTGCTAATATATATATACTGTTTATATGTTTTATATGTTATGTTGTTATGAAAAAAAAATTGTATGTTTTGGATGTTTTTTATCTTTTACAGCCCGAGGACGTGCTGTGATTTACCAGGGGGGAATGTAGCACCCTGAGGATTCGGCTGCTACAGGGGTATTGCACCTCAGCCAGAGGTGTGGTATTCCACTCCCGGGTAAGGATGGAGTGTGGAACTGAGCTCAGTAGGCTGCATGCACTACATACATCCCATTTCCGGGGGACAGACCAATGGTACTCCCACTAGAGAAATGTGCAGGTACGACAGTGTCTATCCCTGGCTGGAGTGGGAGGGGGGTGGAACATCCCAGTAGTGTAGGAGCAGATAGGGGGAGCAGTCTGGGTAATGCTAGGAGCTCATTGGGTGCTGGTCACCTGAGCTCACACATAGAGGGAGTATATAAGGTGGGAACCATCTTAGATCAGGGTCAGACAGGCAGACAGTTACCAGTCAGCCTCTTGTAGAGGGTCAAGCAGTCCTGAAAGAAGAGAGAGAGGAGAAGAGAAGGACCCAGAGGGGGAGAAGAAGGAACCCCAAGAGCCCAAATACAACCAGAAGGGTGAATGGTTGGCACAAGGGTACCGGATCCCAAGCTGGTGGAGGGCACTAATCCTCAGCCAGAGACCGGAGGTCGTGGGCAGGATTTGCCACGACCCCCCACTAAATCCACCCGGAAGGCAAACCGAGCATAGGGTCAGGGAACCCAGAGACAAGGGTTTTACCAACAAGAGGCCCGAGGGAGCCGGACATAGGTGGATCCCTGGTGGGGAAGGCCAGAGAGAAGGAACGTCAGAAAGGGAGCTCAGGATCACGCTCCAGAATTACTTGGGGGTTGGCCGAGTCCAGGACCTGGTGGACGCAGCACGGCTCGGGTGGTCACTCAAGGCCGGAGTGACCAGCACAACAGCAGTAAGTAAAAACCCTGAACTGCACAGCCCGACTCTGAGTCTCATTACCATCCTCACTGCACCTCCACCACCACCATCCTCTACAACTGACCCCCTGAGGCTATACCCCTCCCGTTGGGGGTTATACTACCAGAGCTGCACAAACACCACCAGCCTCAGCGGACCCTTCTGCAGCGGCGGCCGTATTGACCGCAAATCAACGGGTGGCGTAGTCGACACTAAAGAACATCCAGCAACATCTGTAGGACTGCCACACACTGAGCTTGACACCCTGGGCACGGACCGGGTCACCGCCACTCGGAGACTACAACCCCCATCTGATCCGGCTCCGGGTATCCCCCAAACAACACTGGCCCAGGGGGCGCGTCACATTCACCGGGAAATGTCATTTTAACATTTTGCAACCTTAACTTGCCATGTGGTGTGTGACATGGGAAAAGCATAGGGAAGACTCCTGGAAGCATCTCTGACTCCCAGGGCACTGCCTAAAACTGTGGTCATCTCATCAGACGTGATCCTATATTACTGCGGTAATAATACTGACATTTTTGGCACCGTGACAAATCTTAAACTCCATTTAAAATGGGCAAGGTGTGTGTCAAGAGATGGGGAGGTGGACATTATGGTGATGGTGCACGCAGAGGCCGTGGGCAAGATGAAACTGTGCCTGCTGAGGGAGCACAACAAACACCCACGTCATGTCGAACTACCTCCTGTCCCAATATCTAGGGGGGAACACCACTATTGAAGCCAGAGCAGTGTGAAAAGGTTGTTGGTTGGATAGCAGATTATGCTTCCAGTCACTTAGCCGCCACCACCACCACCACCACCCTGTGTTCCACATGGTCCAGTCTCAGTAGATGTGAGTCTGGATCACATTATTATCATTACTTTATCACCATTGATTCCATGGTGCTTTACATGTGAAAAAGGGGTATACATCGCAAAAACAATTACAATAATCTTGAACAAAAATGTGGCAGCGACTGATACAGGAGAGGAGAGGACCCTGCCCACGAGGGCTCAGTCTACAAGGCATAGGTGAGGATAGAGCTGGTCTTGCAGCGGTATGGTGGATCAAGGGTCACTGCAGATTGTACTCATGTCGCAAGAGGTGGGTCTTCAGCTTCCTTTTAAAGGTTTCAACAGTAGGCGAGAGTCAGAAATGGTGGGGTAGAGAGTTCCAGAGAAGGGGGGATGCATGGGAGAAATCTTGTACACGATTGTGGGAAGAGGAGATAAGAGGGGAGTAGAGAAGAATATCTTGTGAGGATTGGAGGTAGCGTGCAGGTAAGTACCGGGAAACTAGGTCACAGATGTATGGAGGAGACAGGTTGTGGATAGCTTTGCATTCCAAGTTTATGGTTTTGAACTGGAGTCTCTGGGTAATGGGGAGCCAGTGAAGGGATTGACAGAGAAGAGAGGCCAGGGAACAGCGAGGGGACAGGTGGATTAATAGGGCAACAGAGTTTAGAATAGATTGGAGGAATGTGAGAGTGTTAGAAGGGAGGCCACAGAGCAGAAGGTTGCAGTCGTCGAGAAGGGAGATGATGAGCGTGTGCACTAGTGTTTTTGTAGATTTGTGGTTGAGGAATGTGTGGATCGGGGAGGTTTTTTTTACTTGGAGTTGACATCTTCCTCACCCTAATCCTACTTCCTCTGAACAACTGATCCCACACTTGGACACTTCGAAGAGCTGTTTTGTTCATCTTTCCATTTATAGATTCTGGCCTCTCGCTTGGAAGTGGAAAGACCTTGGATATGTGGTTTGAAGGAGAGATTAGACTCCAGGGTTACCCCAAGAGCTGTTCACTTTTCCATCGATAAATTTGGGCCTCTCGACCGACCAGCTTCAAGCAGGGCAACAGAAAATCACATGTAGCGATTTGAGGAGCCATGGTCACCCGAAGATGACGGTGGGAAAGTGCAAATACTGTCGCAAGAGGTGGATAATGATGAGACACAATGGACAAAGTGTCAGGAGGAGGACCAGGGTGCGGAAGTGGAAAACAAAGCAGTGGACGATGAAGTCACTAACCCAACATGGCAAGGGTACATGTGAAGCGGGGACAGCAGCACACAGGGGGAGACGTAGCACCACAACAGGCAGGAACAAGCAGTGTGGTGGCCGCAGACACAAGGAGGGCAACTGCTTTCCACAACACCAACACGACGGAAGTTGTCAGCACAAATGTTAGGTCTTCCCGAGTCTGGTTCTTTTTTAAAGACTGTTTAGATGACTCCAAAAAGGCCATTTTCAATATCTGCCAGGCCAGCATCAGCCAAAGCACCAAAACTACCAGCCTGACCACCACCAGCATGCTCAGGCACATGACAGCAAAGCACCTGACTAGCTGGGCCGAACACCAAGGTCCAGAAACCGTGTTTGCGGGTGACACCACTGCCTCTTCCGCTGTTATGCGTGCACGCCAATCCCCTGTCCATGGCGCATGCGAAGATGCCTCCCGCCCTGCACCTGTCATTGCAGACTTGCAACCATCACTGTCCATGTCCTTGTCCCTTTGCAGCGTTCAGTTGTCCCTACCACAGTCCTTGTAATGCAAGTATGCAGCCAGCCACCCACCCACCCACAGGCCGCAATACGAAATTTCCACATTTCTGGACTGCTTGCACTTGAAATGTTGCCTTTTAGGCTCGTGGAGGATGAAGCTTTCCACAACCTCATGGCGGCAGCGGCCGGGTGTCTATAATCAGTCCCCAGCCGCCACTATTTCTCCCAGTATCGTCTCCGCCTTCCACAAGTGCGAGTCCCAGAACATTACCCGTGCCCTTCCCAGTGCACTTACTGTGAAAAACCGCCTAACCACAAACACGTGGACAGGTGAATGTGGCCAGTGACGGTACATCTCATTGACGCATGTCATTGGGTTAATATTGTGCTCGTTCTCCTAGACAACGACCAAATTATTCATGATGGTTGGATCATCCATCTCCTTATCTTTGTGTTACTTGGAATGCAAGCGCAAGTATGCAGCCAACCACCCACAGGCCGCAATACTAAACTGCCACATTTCTGGACTGCTTGCACTTGAAATGTTGCCTTTTAGGCTCGTGGGGGTGGAAGCTTTTCAGAACCTCATGAGGGCGGTGGCCGGGTGTCCATGCTCGGTCCCCCGCTGCCACTATTTTTCCCGGTATCGTCTCCGCCTTCCACAAGCATGGGTCCCAGAAAATTACCCGTACCCTCCCCAGTGCACTTACTGTGAAAAACCGCCGAATCACAAACACGTGGATAGCAGTGTTGAGCGAGTATGTTTTGTTAACCCTTTCGCCGAGTATACTAGGCCGAGCACCGAGAATTTATATCGTGCTCGGGCTTTAAGTTTTCGTCGCTCCGTGAACATGATTTGCAACTGTTTGACAGATTTAATACATGTGAGGAATACTGGAAAAACAGGCATTCCTCACATGTATTAAATCTGTCAAACAGTCGCAAATCATGTTCACGGAGCGACGAAAACTTGAAGCCCGAGCACGCTATAAATACTCCATGCTCGGCCGAGTATACTCGGCGAAAGGGTAAACAAAACATAATCGCTCATCACTAGTGGATAGGTGAATGTGGCCAGTGACGGTACAGAGCCAGTCCACAGTATAAAAAAAAAAAAAAAAAAAAAAAAACAGCCATAGAGTGTCCGGGAACCTTCCCACACACTTTTCTTAGCCAGGACTGCTGCTCGGCTGCGTTGGACGGGCCCACCAGAGAACCGGAGACTCCTCCAGTGGGCCCTGACTTCTCCATCAGGAGAGTTCATAGTTCCGAGGTGAGGTCGTGATGATAAGAGGCCACCATCTCCTTAGCTTGCTGCTGGGACTTTCCTCTGGGAATCGGCTTGGCTCCAACCAGCCTGGAATATTTCCAGTGGTTTGGTATTGGCACTCAGTACCAGTTTCGAAGCCATCCACAATTTCCTTCTCAGGAATTTTATTTGGTAGACTGAGTGGCTGCCCAAATACATTAGTTTCTCACAAAGGAGCTGAAGATACTGAGTGGCAGTAGGTGCAAGGTTCTCCAGCATGTTAGATATCAGAGGGAGAACAGAGAGGGCAGCAAAGTGTCTCAGTGATTAACACTGAATCCTTGCAGCGCTGGGGTCCTGGATTCAAATCCCACCAAGGACAACATCTGCAAGGATTTAGTAAGTTCTCCCCATGCTTGCGTGGGTTTCCCCCTCAGTAAAAAAGCAGCCATAGAGTGTCCAGGAACCTTCCCACATACTTTTCTTAGCCAGGTCTGCTTCTTGGTAGGGTTGGACGGAGCCCACGAGAGAATCCCCGGGTGGGCCCTGGCATCTCCATCAGGAGAGTTAATGATCGAGCAAACTTTGCAGCTGCTATGGGGCTCTTGAGCGAGGGAGAAAGGTGAGCCCTCAGAATCAAATCCTCTGGTGGACCCAATGTTTTTCAGTCTGACACTGCTTCTCAGTGAGAGTTGTATTTCACTACAGCCATATTCTTTATCTCGGTGAAAGGACTGGCATAGAGGGAAACCATATCTACTCCGGCTGTCATTTCTTCACCACCAGGTTCTGCCCATTGTCTCACATGACCATGCCTGGTTGCATGTTCAGCGGTGATGGCCACAGATCAGGCTGCTGTGTTACAGCTTTCAACAACTCTGAAGTGGTGGGTGGTCTGGAGGAGGAGGTGCAGGAGCTGAACAATGTGATTACATTGAGGTTACATTGGCGAGTCTGGTTTTTATACTAAAGAAAGATCCTACTGTGTTTTTATTTTTATTTTTTTTACGTCTCTTCAAATGTGTATTGGAGTGCGTCCTAATTTTTGGCAGCGCTTGAAATTGTTGCATATGCAATAACAGTATAGGAAACACACTCCTTAATAATGGGAAAGACAATTCAAATAGATTCTATATTCTAGAATATTAACTGTCTTATCTGAAATTATTTTACGGGTGAGTTATCGCAGTATGGATTGCGTATTATACCGATCCAGCCAGGTATTATTTCCTTATACTGCATGCTGCTGGTACTGCCCAAAAAAATTTAAAATCTATTCTATTCCCTATCTATAACGCTGTCAGATGCATTTACAATAGGAACAGGTGCTGCTGCTAGGTGGTATTATCACCAGCTACACATGAGTATTCATTCTGGTCGCATAAATGTCTTCCACAGTCCATAACTTTATTTTTTTTGTTGTTTCTTTGGCCTTATATACAACTCATTACCCTGGAAAGAATGTTTTTTTTCCTTTTTAGCTTGTTTTTTGTATGTTTTTTTTTTGTCTGTTGCAAAAGTGGAATAATACTCTGACAACATTGTTCACAGATATGCTATTTGTCAGCGGCCAACTTGAGAATAGGTTTGAACCTTCAACTGCAATACTTTAAATGTAGTGTAATATTTGACACATTTACAATAATTGCTGGATTATTAGAGCAGTCATAAGGGATAACGTCTGATGGCCACGGCTTCAGGCAGTCGCCTACTAGTATGGTATTTGTCAGCAACCACGTGTCAATTGGTTTAGTAAAACACAGGTGGCTTTCTTGAAAAGGAGAGGAATATTTGGCACGCTCCACAAAATTTCTGTATTATTACGGCAGTCATATGGATCACGTGCGTCTGATCATTGAAAAAAGTTCCTCTGCTTCCACAATTCAGTAATATGATTAAAACTTAAAAAAATATGTCTGTTTTCTGCGAACACGCAAATGGAACTGTAAAATGGTGTACACTGACACATTGCTACAATCTATGAATTGAGGGCAATATTTTCCATGTTCACTACAAATGGCTGGATTTAAACCACAGTTATGTGTGGTATGTCTGACAGAAAACCACAGTTTTAAATAGCAGGCCTGTAATTTACTAATATTCTACACAGAGACCTAGTGTGAATAGCTTGATCGACACACTGCAACAGAATGGAAAAGGAGGCCCATATTTTCCAGGTTCAGTTCAAATTTCTGGATTTTTATCACTGAAATATGGAACAGATTTGGCTTTATTCTGCAGTGCTAACAAGCAAATGAAGCAGAAAAATTGTGTACTCTGGATTGCTTTTTAAGAAAATAACCAGGATTAAGATAAAAAAAAATTGGCCCTGGCCCCTGATATCTGGTGCTATGTCTACAAATATCTGTAATTATTATAGCAGCAGCAGACCCGGACGTTCAATGGGCCCTTTTGCGCTACATGCACTTCAGTCTGCCACATACAGTGCCTGCCTAACACTGATTATATGCAGCTGGATTAGTCCTCAGAAGGACTGTTAGTTCAGATGGATATATATATATATTTATATATATTTATGTTGTGGAATACCTATACTAACAGGACGTTCAATGGACCCTCTTGCACTATATACACTGCAGTCTGCCACATACCCTGCCTGCCTAACTCCTGCTATCACCACTGAATATATGCAGCTGGATTAGTCCTCAGAAGGACTGTTAGTTCAGTTGGAAATACAACCCCTGGCAAAAATTATGGAATCACCGGGCTCGGAGGATGTTCATTCAGTTTTTTAATGTTGTTGAAAAAAAGCAGATCACAGACATGGCACAAAACTAAAGTCATTTCAAATGGCAACTTTAGGGCTTTAAGAAACACTACAAAAAATCAAGATAAAAAATGTTGTACTTAGTAAGGGTAATGTAAGGGTAATTTTTTTCAGACCAAGCAGAGGGAAAAAGTGATGGAATCACTCAATTCTGAGGAAAAAATTATGGAATCATGAAAAACAAACACACAAAAGAACACTCCAATACATCACTAGTATTTTGTTGCACCACCTCTGGCTTTAATTACAGCTTGCAGTCTCTGAGGTATGGACTTAATGAGTGAGAAACAGTACTCTTCATCAATCTGGCTCCAACTTTCTCTGATTGCTGTTGCCAGATCAGCTTTGCAGGTTGGAGCCTTGTTGTGGACCATTTTCTTCAACTTCCACCAAAGATTTTCAAATGAATTGAGATCCGGACTTTTTGCAGGCCATGACATTGACCTTATGTGTCTTCTTTCAAGGAATGTTTTCACAGTTTTTGCTCTATGGCAGGATGCATTATCATCTTGAAAAATGATGTCATCAGCCCCAAACATCCTTTCAATTGATGGGATAAGAAAACTGTCCAAAATATCAATGTAAACTTGGGCATTTATTGAAGATGTAATGACAGCCATCTCGCCAGTGCCTTTACCTGACATGCAGCCCCATATAATCAATGACTGTGGAAATTTGCATGTTCTTTTCATGCAGTCATCTTTATAAATCTCATTGGAATGGCACCAAACAAAAGTTCCAGAATCATCACCTTGCCCAATGCAGATTCGCGATTCATTACTGAATATGACTTTCATGCAGTTATCCACAGTCCACGATTGCTTTTCCTTAGCCCATTGTAACCTTGTTTCTTTCTGTTTAGGTGTTAATGATGGCTTATGTTTAGCTTTTCTGTATGTAAATCCCAGTTCCTTTAGGCGGTTTCTTACAGTTAGGTCACAGACATTGACTCCAGTTTCCTCCCATTTGTTCCTCATTTCTTTTGTTGTGCATTTCCTGTTTTGGAGACATATTGCTTTAAGTTTCCGGTCTTGACGCTTTGATGTCTTCCTTGGTCTACCAGTATGTTTGCCTTAAACAGCCTTCCCATGTTTGTATTTGGTTTAGATTTTAGACACAGCTGACTGTGAACAACCAACATCTTTTGCAACATTGCGTGATTTACCTTCTTTTAAAAGTTTGATAATCCTCTCCTTTGTTTCAATTAACATCTCTCGTGTTGGAGCCATGATTCATCTCAGTCCTCTTTTTAGATGCAGACTAACGAGCAGATCTAATTTGATGCCGGTTTTAGTTTTGTAAATGAAAATTTACAGGGTGATTCCATAATTTTTTCCCTCAGAATTGAGTAATTCCATAATCTTTTCCCTCTGTTTGGTCTGAAAAAAAATTACCCTTACTGAGTACCACGATTTTAATCTGGATTTCTTTTAGTGTTTCTTAAAGCCCTAAAGTTGCCATTTGAAATGACTTTAGTTTTGTGCCATGTTTGTGATCTGCTTTTTTTTCAACAACATTAAACAACTGAATGAACATCCTCCGAGCCCGGTGATTCCATAATTTTTGCCAGGGGTAGTGTGTGTATGTATGTATGTATGTATGTGTATATACAGTACAGACCAAAAGTTAGGACGCCCCTTCTCATTTAAATATTTTTCTGTATTTTCATGACTATGAAAATTATACATTCACACTGAAGGCATCAAAACTATGAATTAACACATGTGGAATTATATACTTAACAAAAAAGTGTGAAACAACTGCAAATATGTCTTATATTCTAGGTTCTTCAAAGTAGCCACCTTTTGCTTTGATGACTGCTTTGCACACTCTTGGCATTCTCTTGATGAGCTTCAAGAGGTAGTCACCGGAAATGGTCTTCCAACAATCTTGAAGGAGTTCCCAGAGATGCTTAGCACTTGTTGGCCCTCTTGCCTTCACTCTGCGGTCCAGCTCACCCCAAACCATCTCGATTGGGTTCAGGTCTGGTGACTGTGGAGGCCATGTCATTTGGCGTAGCACCCCATCACTCTCCTTCTTGGTCAAATAGCCCTTACACAGCCTGGAGGTGTGTTTGGGGTCATTGTCCTGTTGAAAAATAAATGATGGTCCAACTAAACGCAAACCGGATGGAATAGCATGCCGCTGCAAGATGCTGTGGTAGCCATGCTGGTTCAGTATGCCTTCAATTTTGAATAAATCGCCAACAATGTAACCAGCAAAGCACCCCCACACCATCACACCTCCTCCTCCATGCTTCACGGTGGGAACAAGACATGTAGAGTCCATCTGTTCACCTTTTCTGTGTCGCACAAAGACACGGTGGTTGGAAGCAAAGATCTCAAATTTGGACTCATCAGACCAAAACACCGATTTCCACTGATCTAATGTCCATTCCTTGTGTTCTTTAGTCCAAACAAGTCTCTTCCGCTTGTTGCCTGTCCTTAGCAGTGGTTTCCTAGCAGCTATTTTACCATGAAGGCCTGCTGCACAAAGTCTCCTCTTAACAGTTGTTGAAGAGATATGTCTGCTGCTAGAACTCTGTGTGGCATTGACCTGGTCTCTAATCTGAGCTGCTGTTAACCTGCGATTTCTGAGGCTGGTGACTCGGATAAACTTATCCTCAGAAGCATAGGTGACTCTTGGTCTTCCTTTCCTGGGGCGGTTCTCATGTGAGCCAATTTCTTTGTAGAGCTTGATGGTTTTTGCAACTGCACTTGGGGACACTTTCAAAGTTTGCCCAGTTTTTCGGACTGACTGACCTTCATTTCTTAAAGTAATGATAGCCACTCGTTTTTCTTTACTTAGCTGCTTTTTTTCTTGCCATAATACAAATTCTAACAGTCTATTCAGTAGGACTATCAGCTGTGTATCCACCTGACTTCTGCACAACACAACTGATGGTCCCAACCCCATTTATAAGGCAAGAAATCCCAGTTATTAAACCAGACAGGGCACACCTGTGAAGTTAAAACCATTTCCGGTGACTACCTCTTGAAGCTCATCAAGAGAATGCCAAGAGTGTGCAAAGCAGTCATCAAAGCAAAAGGTGGCTACTTTGAAGTGCCTAGAATATAAGACATATTTTCAGTTGTTTCACACTTTTTTGTTAAGTATATAATTCCACATGTGTTAAGTCATAGTTTTGATGCCTTCAGTGTGAATGTACAATTTTCATAGTCATGAAAATACAGAAAAATATTTAAATGAGAAGGTGCGTCCAAACTTTTGGTCTGTACTGTATCGCTCTGATTTAAGGGCATGAAAATTCAGATTTTTAAAATGTTCGCCAAATTTCCTTTTTTTTCACAAATAAACACAAGTCCTATCAAATACATTTTACCACTATCATGAAGTACAATATGTCAAGAAAAAACAATCTCAGAATCAGGTGGATCCGTTGAAGCGTTCCAGAGTTATTACCTCATAAAGTGACAGTGGTCAGAACTGTAAAAATTGGCTTCGTCATTAACGTGCAAACCACCTTCGGGGGTAAAGGAGTTAAAACTCTTTTGATCAAAATAGTGTTAACTAAGTACCCTATCTTTTTTTTACATGCTTTGCTACTTATTTACTTACTGCAGGGTATACAGGTGCATCTCACTAAATTAGAATATCATCAAAAAGTTAATTTATTTCAGTTCTTCAATACAAAAAGTGAAACTCCTATATTATATAGAGTCATTACAGAGTGATCTATTTCAAGTGTTTATTTCTGTTAATGTTGATGATTGTGGCTTACAGCCAATGAAAACACAAAAGTCATTATCTCAGTAAATTAGAAAACTTTATAACAGCTTGATAAATGTTTTTAAAATCCAAAATATTGGCCTACTGAAATGTACGTTCAGTAAATGCACTCAATACTTGGTCGGGGCTCCTTTTGCATCAATTACTGCATCACTGTGGCGTGGCATGGAGGCGATCAGCCTGTGGCACTGCTGAGGGGTTATGGAAGTCCAGGGTGCTTTGATAGCAGCCTTCAGCTCGTCTGCATTGTTGGGTCTGGTGTCTCTCATCTTCCTCTTGACAATACCACATAGATTATCTAAGGGGTTAAGGTCAGGCAAGTTTGCTGGCTAATCAAGCACAGTGATAGTGTTTTTAAACCAGGTATTGGTACTTTTGGCAGTGTGGACAGGTGCCAAGTCCTGCTGGAGAATGAAATTTCCATCTCCAAAAAGCTTGTCGGCAGAGGGAAGCATGAAGTGCTCTAAAACTTCCTGGTAGATGGCTGCGCTGACTTTGGTCTTGATAAAACATAGTGGACCTACACAAGCAGATGTCATGGCTCCCCAAACCATCTATGGATACCTAAGGTCCTGCAATGTCGCACATGAGGAAAGAGACACAGCAAATCAGAAAAACTATATTACATTTCTAATTGGAGATATTTGCTAATGTTATTATTATTACACCTACTACAAATTGGGATAGGATCTTGGAGATGAGACTTATTATTTAAGCAAGTTGAAGATGAAATGATCTCTAAAAGACGTAAAGTTAAAATTGACACATTTCCTTGTATTATAGGCAAAAAATTATTTATATATATATATTATACACCGTATTTGACTTTTACATTTTAAAAATTACAATAAGTAAAATAGGCCGTTGAGAAAGTTTGGGCACCTTTGGAGATTTGTGTGCGCAGATAACTTTGACCAGGTTTCAGACCCTAATTAGGAAAAGCCAGGTGATGCAAATATCCCAGCTTTATAAAAACCGAAACTGAAACAAACCCCCCTCCTCTCCCATCAGATAAGGCATAGAAAGTATATCCTATAGCACACCATGAAGGAATACTAGACCCCAAAATATTAAAAAGGTTAATCAGTTTTATTCTGAATATTTAAACCACATAGAGTAAAAACATACATGGACAAAATACAGACAAACCAACAAATGGTATGGGGACTACTATGGCGCAACCACTATATATCATATTGGGGATGAGGGGTACCACCAACAACAAAGTGTCAATAAGTACAGTTAATCAACAGGTACCCCTATATTCACAGCATGACATGACCATCCATATAAATGAGGATCACAAATATTGCCATGTGATAGAACTTAGAAACAATGTTAAGACCAGGTAAGATAGAGGCAATATCATAATATATATGCACAAATGCCCATAAATGCCTTCTTTCAATAAATACATAGGACATCCAAACATATCACCGTACCTGCAGCCATGGTGGAAATGTATGTGGAAGCACCAAAAGTCCCGTCCCCCTACACCCCGACGCATTTCACTGCCCACAGCAATTTCATCAGGAGGTAAGTGCTAGTGAGGCTAGTGACATTTTTATATGCCGTTATGTGTTACACATCTAATCATTAAGCCCCCAGATACGCCCTCTCACACACACGATGTATCCAATTACTCATCAGAGAACCATACGGTTCTGTCTATAGTACTTGCGTTATCACAGCCTCACTGTGCCTGCATCTTGGCGAACCTCTGCCATGTTGCCACGTCATACAGCAGGGTCGGCGCTCCATGTCCACATCATCCGGTCACGTGCACAGGTCACATGACTCATGCCGCAACAAGGATGACGTGCGAACATTGTCGGAGTGTCTCTCCGTCGTGACAAGGCAGCACATACGCGGTGTGTGTACCCAGGCAATAGCTATGAAGCTGCAGTACGGTACTTTCACATTAACTGCCTCATCGCCGCACGGACATACCGCAATTGTGCATCTCGCATGGGATCTATACCCTATAATGTAACAGGGCATTGAAGACATTACTCCACCCCACAACCAACAAGAGCAGCCCTAATATAAGTGATTAGGGATCTTATAGACAAAAAGCCATACTCAGACAAGTGTACTCTAAAGGTTTGAGACAGTACAGACATTAGTCCTAGATATATTTGATTCTGAGTTGGCCTGTACCACCTATGTTCAATTCCCCAGTAAGAAGTCATGTTAACAAAATAAGGGGAATCATGCAATAACACAGTGTACACCTAATCTATACAAAACATTAAGGGTTGCACATGAAAGATGTCTTTAAATAACTATTAACACATACAGTACATATCAAGGGATGCATCTATAACATAATGTACACCTAATCTATGCACAACATAAAAGATTGCACTTGACAGATTTTTTTTAAATAATGACTATTAACACATACTTATCTAGGGATGCATCTGTAGGGCTATATATATGACGCGCCCCCTGGGCCTGTGCTGTGCAGGGGATACCCGGAGCCGGATCGCTGGGGGTTGTAGTCCTTCGTGGCGGTGACCCGGTCCGTGCCCAGGGCGGTCAAACCAGTGGCTATTTTAGTTTAGTGATAATTGTCTGACTACGCCACCCGTGGATTACGGTCAGTGAGGACCGCCGCTGCACTGCAGACCACTGAGGCTGATGTAGTTTGCGCAGACGAGTATGGAATAACTCCCCACGGGAGAAGTATTGCCTCAGGGCAGCTAGTGTGGAAGATGAGAGTGATGGTGTGAGCGTCCCAGTACTAATGGTGCTGGTGCGGCGATGAAGCACAGAGACGTGTGGTGCAGTTCAGGGTCTTTACTGATGGTAATAAGCAGACCCTCCCGGGAGTACTGGTTAGCAGTAGAGGCCTGGTCAGTCTGTGAGCAAGCAGGATCTCCCCCTGGCCAGGTGGAGTTGCAGGCCTCCCCGTCTATCTGTACTCTTTCCTGGCTACCTTGCTGTGTGCGGGTAGAAGTAGCCCACGTCCCTGAGTATACCGTGTGGTGCTCACCCGTATGGCCGGTGACTTGGGGCCTTCTGTTAGCCTCCGCTTCACAATGGCATTGCTGGTCCCTTGCTTGTGACCGTGCCTTCGGGTTTCTATGGCCAGAGGACATGGAATCCCCTGCCGGTTGGATTCTGCTGCTGGACCTGGATGTCCCCACAGCCTCGGACTCCGTGTCCGGTATTAGTGTCTTCAACCAGGGCGAACTCTGCTCAGCTCCAGCCCCTGGTATTCAGCTACTGTTCCTACAGAACTCCTGGTTCTTATTTTCCCTCTCCAGGCTCTGACTGCTCTGCTTGTTCTGCAGGCTCTGTCTCTGTCTCCCCTAATCCCGCCCCAGACCCAGTTTATAAGGGCAGATTCCTCCCCTCCCAGGTCTGGGTGGGCCGTGTTGCATGCTTAGGGCTCCTGACCAGAGAAACCTCCCACTTGCTCTCAGACATAATATTTCTATTACTGTGGCAACCAGACCCCTGGGGTGCCACATTCCCCCCTAGTAAATTTTAGTACTCCGGGACTAAACACATTTTTAAAGAAACATAAATGCAGGGTATAAACAATAATACAATAACATATTTACAAGAAGCTTTAGTTCTTTAAAGGTCACGGCGTGTCCGCAACCGGGTGTCCATATCACCCAAGGCGAAGTTTGTAAAACGAGAGGGTGTCCATGTCACCCGAGGTGAAGCTTTAAGCGAAGTAGGGGACCTGTCCAAAGCAAACCCCTTGCGTTGGCCTTGGGCGTGGCTGCAAGGCTGGAGCTAGCTACTCTGGGCCGCAAGGAGGCCACGCCAGACAGGTTTTTTCTTCCGCGGACGTCTTCGCAAAAGGCACCAAGATGCAACTGTCTACAAGCACTGTTCCGGTTATCCAGTGTCCATAACCTGTTAGTTCATAGAAATCTGCAGGGTAACTGAGAAACATAATTAATAACAGGCAACAAACATAAACCATAAACATTTTCAAGAAACAGGTAAATTTACAGTGCATTAGTTTATATTTCCCAGCGAGCGGGCATCTGACCTCTAGTGACTCTAGTGGACCTGCGGAGCTCACTAACTGGTTCTGCACTACAGGGTGTAGGAGGTGTTATGGGTAAGCTGGGCAGCTGTCTGCGTACTCTTTGGCTCACTAGGGGCACGGCAGGCTCACTACTAGCAGAGGGTTGATCCTCCTGTGCTGCTGGTGTGGACTCTTCTGCCTCCTGGGCCGGCTGCTCTTCCAGCTCTACCTGGTCTTCTGTAGGCACTTGAGGGGCTGGCTGGAGAAAGGTGAGGACGGGCACCACGATAGCGTTGTTTACTTGTGTCCAGGACCGGGGAAAGTCTCCGAGTACGGTGGTAATCATTTCCTCCTTTTTCTCTACGGGTTGAGGGTCTTCCTGATCTTCATCCGTGCTTTGCAACTTCTCGGGGCACTTTTTCAGGTGGTCTCTGGAGACCGTGGCTGTGGTCTCTCCTCCATCCTTGCTGATGACGTACACCTTTGGATTATTGTGGCTTGAGGGCAGTACGGTGTACGGGTCCTTTTCCCACTGGTCGTCCAACTTATGGAGCCGCCTCTTTCTTTTCAAGACCTGCTCTCCAGGTACCAGGGGAACAGCGGGAGCATGTTGGTTATAAGTCCTCTCCTGCCTTTCTCTGGATTGGCAGAGACTTCGCTCGACGCTCTCCTGTACCTTCCGGTACTGCTGCTGACGTTCTATATCCCAGTCTGCTTCTGGCGAGGTGTCCTCGGGTGTCAGGACTCCCATATCCAGGTCAACAGGCAGCTTACCAGGTCTTGCTCGCATTAGGTAAGCCAGGGTACAGTTGGTGGAACCTACCGGGATGTGGTTATACAAGTCCACCAGATCGGGCAGTTTCTCAGGCCACAGACTGCGTTCTTCCAGGGGCAATGTTTTTAGCAGATCTATCACCACCTGGTTCATCTTCTCGCAGAGTCCATTGGTTTGGGGGTGATAGGGCGTTGTTCTTATCTTTTTGCAGCCATACAGGTTGCAGAACTCCTGGAAGACCTCCGCTTCGAAGGCTGGTCCTTGGTCCGTCAGCACTTGGTCCGGGTACCCGTGTGGGCGGCAGAAGTGCAGCTGGAAGGCTCTGGCTGCTGTCTGAGCCATCAAGTCTTTGACAGGGACCACCACTAGGAATCGGGAGTAGTGATCCACGATGGTTAGGGCGTAGACATACCCGCTTCTGCTTGGAGCCAGTTTAACATGGTCCAGAGCGACCAGTTCCAGCGGCTGCCTGGTGATGATGGGCTGCAGGGGAGTCCTCTGGCTGGCACGGTCCCTTCTTCTTAGATGGCACGGGCCACAGTCTCTACACGACCTCTCAATGGCTCCTCTCATGCCTATCCAGTAGAACCGTTCACGCAGCAGGAACTCCAGCTTCTTCCATCCGAAGTGCCCTGCCCCATTGTGGTAGGCATCCAGCACCATAGCTGCGTCCCATCTCGGTACCACCACCTGCCAGATCAGCTCATGTGTCCGGGAATTAACCATTCTGCGGCACAACTTCTCCTTGTAGAGTAACAGTCTGCTCTTTTCCGTCCACAGTTGCTTGGTCTCTTCCGGAGCGTCTGGGTCCAAGTGGGCGTCAGCCTGGGTCAGCATTTCCTTCACAAGACGGACTGCGGGGTCACTGTCTTGCGTCTCCGCCCAGTTGTAGTGGGGTAAGGGGTTGAACGTAGCGTATCGCTGGCCCCTCACACGGTGGGAATACTGGGTAATCCCATGACTGTGGAACGCAGGGAGTTCGACCTCTTCCAGTTCTTCTGGATCTTCCCCTCCGTCCGGTAGGTTTGGCATCCTGGACAGGGCATCCGCGTTGGTATTGGAGCATCCTGCCCGGTACTTGATCGTGAACTCAAAATTGGACAGGCGGGCCATCCATCTCTGCTCCAGGGCACCCAGTCTTGCAGTGTCCAGGTGTGTCAACGGGTTGTTGTCCGTGTACACGGTGAACCTGGAAGAGGCAAGGTAATGCTTGAAACGTTTGGTTACTGCCCACACCACTGCCTGGAACTATAGCTTGAACGAGCTGTAATTCTCAGGGTTTCTTTCCGTGCGTCGCAGTTTTCGGCTGGCGTAAGCAATTACCCGTTCTCTCCCCTGCTGGATCTGGGACAGTACGGCTCCTAGCCCGATGTTGCTTGCGTAAGTGTGGAGGATAAAGGGCTGGCTGTAATCAGGGTACGCCAGGATTTCATCCCCCGTGAGGGCCATCTTCAACAGGCGGAATGACTCCTCTTCCAGCTTTTCCCATCTGAAGGGTGGCTTCTGGTTGTTGGCCTTCCTGGACTGGCCTATCAGGAGGTCCTGCATAGGAGCTGCCTTCTTGGTAAAACCGGGAATGAATCTTCGGTAGTAGCCTACCAACCCGAGGAACTGCCGCACTTCCTTTATGCTGGATGGTCTTGGCCAGTCCTTGATCACAGTGATCTTGTCAGGGTCGGGAGCCACTCCGTCAGCACTCACCACGTGTCCCAGGTACTGTACCTTTGGCTTCAGTAGATGACACTTTGAGGGTTTTACCTTTAGGCCATAGTTTGCCAGGGCTTCAAACACTTCTGCCAGGTGTTCCAGATGGTCCTCATAGGTCTTGGAATAGACGATGACATCGTCCAGGTATAATAGGACCGTCTCGAACTTCCAGTGTCCCAGACAGCACTCCATCAACCGTTGGAAGGTTCCTGGTGCGTTGCAGAGCCCGAACGGCATACAGTTAAATTCGCTGAGTCCCATCGGGTTGGTGAATGCGGTCTTCTCCCGGTCCGCCTCTGCTACAGGAACCTGCCAGTACCCGCTAGTGAGGTCCAAAGTAGAGAAGAAGTTAGCAGATTTTAATGCAGCTAAGGACTCTTCTATCCTTGGTAACGGGTACGCATCTTTGTGTGTGATACGGTTGACCTTCCTGTAGTCTACACACATTCTCATGGTGTTGTCTTTCTTTTTCACTAAGACTAGTGGAGCTGCCCAGGGGCTACAGCTGTCCCTAATTACCCCAGCCTCCTTCATGTCTTTTAACATCCCCTTGGCGTGTTGATAGTGTGCAGGGGGTACGGGTCGGTATCTCTCCTTTATAGGAGGGTGGTCTCCCGTGGGGATGTGATGTTCTACCCCCTTTACTCGCCCGAAGTCTAGCGGGTGTTTACTAAACACTCTCTCGTACTCTTGAACCACCCGATAGACTCCCTGTTTTTGGTGTGAGGGAGTGGAGTCAGTACCCAAATGCAGTTGCTGATACCAGTCCTCCATTGGTTTCTTAGAGCCGTTACCTTCCTCTGGTTGAGATGGAGGCAAGGGTTCCACGGCCTGTACAGAGTTCTGGTTGATGGTGATCAATTTGGCTAGCGTGGCATACCGGGGCAGGTGTACTTCTCTCTCCCCAATGTTTATGATGCGAACGGGCACCCTCCCATGGCGTACATCGACCACCCCCCCGTGCGGTCAAAATGGTGGGCCTACTGTCTGAGTAGACGGGTTCTACCATTGCTTGGTAGTCTCTACCTCTTAGACCAATAGCTGCCCGGCACCAAATCATCATCTCACTTTTTGGGGGCATGGCAATAGGGAACGGGTCACACATTCTCATGCTACCTATCTCACCACCAGATAGTTCCACTTGTTGCCCCTTCATCAGTGCCCAGATCTCTTTTTGGAGCACACGCTGCTGGCTGGAACTGGCGTTCTTGGCAACCTGCTGCAAAATAAGAATCACCTCTGCAAGACAGTTTTCAATTACGTTAGTACCTAGGGTTATTTTTGGGTGACTCTCGCGACGGTCAATGTCCACAATGATCAGTCCTTGTGCCGGCAGTTCAACTTTACCGACCTTGATGGTCACCTCCTTAAATCCCATCTGTGGCACGGGCTGACCATTGCTGGCGATAATGCTCAGGTCGTCATCTGGGTAGCGGGTTATGTCCGAGTCATTCCAGTACCGCTTGAAGAGCACGTACGGGATGTAGTCACCTGTGACCCGGTGTCTAGTAGGGCACTCATTGGAATGCCGTCCAGTACCACAGGCAAGACTGGACGTCCCCCTACGTATTTGTCATGCCAGTTCGATGGGCCTGATGATATGCGTGGGGGTTGGCCCTCTACCCCAGGTTGTGCCCGTTTAAATGACAGTACCCTGCCATATGTCCGGGTTGATTGCAGCGGCGGCAGATGGGTTGTTCGTCCTCGTTGTATCGGTCGCTGGGTCTTCCTCTGGCCGGTGGGGTCCTCCTCAGTCGGCGCCACGGGACGTCCTCCGGTCCGGATGCCAGCTGGATCTTTCCTGGAGAAGAGACCTGTAAAGACTGCACAGTTCTGGTTAGCGTGGCAACGCTCTTAGTCAGCTCTTGGACCTGATGGTGCAGGTCTGTAGCCGGGTTATTGTTCAAAGCCTGCGCATCAGCTCCCACAGGCCCTGCAGACAAGGGCGCCGTCTCCTGGTGATAAGTGATAGCAGGGTTCCTGTGGGTCGCAGCGCCACCTGGTGCCGGTTCTCGGAGCACCCGGATGGCCCCTTCCTTGAACTGTGCAAAGTCCAGGTCAGGGTCCTGTAAGGCCATTGCCCGCAACTGGGTTCGGTGGGCATTGCACAGTAGACCCTCAATAAATTGTTCGGTCAACAGCTTGTCTTCATTCCCCACGCTGTCAGGGTCTGTCTGCTTAATGGCTCTCAGGGCCTCTTGTAGGTTTAGAGAATAGTCTCTTATACTTTCATGTGCCCGTTGTTTGCACCCGTAAAATCTGAGCTTTATTTCGGCTGAGGTGCGGGTGTCAAATGTGTCTTTCAGCCGGGCTAGTATTTCTCTGACAGTCCTCTTCTTCCCAGGTGACCAGGACTTTACCTCCCTTTGGGCTGCCCCGATTAACTGGGCCACCAGGATGCTCACATTTTGCTCTTCTGTGAGGGGGTATACCTGGAAGAGGCTATCCAGTCTTTCCCTAAAGTCACTTAGAGTATGTGACTCCCCTGAGTACTGGGGTAGCCAGGTTGCCCCCGGGATAAAGGGCATGGTGAATGGCATGACCGCTGCAGCGGTTGCGCTGGCTGTGGCAGTGGAGCTCCCCTCGGTGTCCGACATCCTCCTCCCCCCCTAGTGGACCATGGCCTACCTTGCGATGCTCTTCTCCTGTAGGCCGCGGCTCCGCAGTCAATCGTCGGGGTAGAGGACCTGGCGTCAGCGTCGCTTTTCCTCTCTTCCAGGACCTTGCGCAGCGTCAGTGCGTGGGGCGGAGCTTCGGATCTCGCGCTCTTTCGGCGTCCACGCCCCTCTAATTCCCGTGCTGCGTCCTGAAGATGGCGTCCGAAGGCGGGAAGCAGCTGCGGATGGCGGGAAGACGGCAGAAGATGGCGGGAAACGACCCAAGATGGCGTCCGATGGCGGGAAACGGCTCCGGACGGCGGGAAACTTCACCACAGGTAAGTTCAAAAGTCTTTTTCAGGCACGCAGTACCCGGTGGTTGCGGGCACGAAATCCTGCCGACTACGCCAAAGTTGATGCGCCCCCTGGGCCTGTGCTGTGCAGGGGATACCCGGAGCCGGATCGCTGGGGGTTGTAGTCCTCCATGGCGGTGACCTGGTCCGTGCCCAGGGCGGTCAAACCAGTGGCTATTTTAGTTTAGTGATAATTGTCCGACTACGCCACCCGTGGATTGCGGTCAGTGGGGACCGCCGCTGCGCTGCAGACCGCTGAGGCTGATGTAGTTTGCGCAGCCGAGTATGGAATAACTCCCCATGGGAGAAGTATTGCCTCAGGGCAGCTAGTGTGGAAGATGAGAGTGATGGTGTTAGCGTCCCATTACTAATGGTGCTGGTGCGGCGATGAAACACAGAGACGTGTGGTGCAGTTCAGGGTCTTTACTGATGGTAATAAGCAGACCCTCCCGGGAGTACTGGTTAGCAGTAGAGGCCTGGTCAGTCTGTGAGCAAGCAGGATCTCCCCCTGGCCAGGTGGAGTTGTAGGCCTCCCCGTCTATCTGTACTCTTTCCTGGCTACCTTGCTGTGTGCGGGTAGAAGTAGCCCACGTCCCTGAGTATACCGTGTGGTGCTCACCCGTATGGCCGGTGACTTGGGGCCTTCTGTTAGCCTCCGCTTCACAATGGCATTGCTGGTCCCTTGCTTGTGACCGTGCATTCGGGTTTCTATGGCCAGAGGACATGGAATCCCCTGCCGGTTGGATTCTGCTGCTGGACCTTGATGTCCCCACAGCCTCGGACTCCGTGTCCGGTATTAGTGTCTTCAACCAGGGCAAACTCTGCTCAGCTTCAGCCCCTGGTATTCAGCTACTGTTCCTACAGAACTCCTGGTTCTTATTTTCCCTTTCCAGGCTCTGACTGCTCTGCTTGTTCTGCAGGCTCTGTCTCTGTCTCCCCTAATCCTGCCCCAGACCCAGTTTATAAGGGCAGATTCCTCTCCTCCCAGGTCTAGGTGGGCCGTGTTGCATGCTTAGGGCTCCTGACCAGAGAAACCTCCCACTTGCTGTCAGACATAATATTTCTATTACTGTGGCAACCAGACCCCTGGGGTGCCACATATACGCCTCATAGTAATAATTATAAGGGGTTCTAGGGGCATCGGAATGGATCCAGGCTCAGACATCCAATAAACAAATAACATATCACAAATTAATGCAAAGAGTCTTAGGCAAGATGATACAACTAAATAGATGTCTTATTGTCTTCTCTGTCATTCTCCACAGATTCTCTTCTTTTGAAATTTTTTATATACAGTGGGGGAAATAAGTATTTGATGTCTTGCTGTTTTTGTAAATTTGCTCACTGACAAAGACATGAACAGTCTATAATTTTAAGGGTAGGTTAATTTTAATATTGAGAGGTAGAATATCCCCCAAAAAATCAAGAAAATCACATTATATAAATTAGATACATTTATTTGCATTTTGCAGTGAGAAATAAGCATTTGATCCCTCTGGCAAACAATACTTAATAGTTGGTGGCAAAGCCCTTGTTGGCAAGCACAGTAGTCAGACGTTTTCTGTAGTTGATGATGAGAGTTGTGCACATGTCAGGAGGAATTTTGGTCCACTCCTCTTTGCAGATCATCTTTAAATCATTAAGATTTTGAGGCTGTCGCTTGGCAACTGGGAGCTTTAACTCCCTCCATAAGTTTTCTATGGGATTAACGTCTGGAGACTGGCTAGGCCACTCCATGACCTTACTGTGCTTCTTTTTGAGCAACTCCTTTGTTGCCTTGGCTGTATGTTTTGGATCATTGTCTTGCTGAAAGACCCAGCCACGAGCCATCTTCAATGCTCTTATTGAGGGAATGAGGTTGTTGGCCAAAATCTCGCGATATATGACCCCATCCATCTTCCCTTCAGTATGGTGCAGTTGTCATGTCCCCTTTGCAGAAAAGCACCCCCAAAGTATAATGTTTCCCCCACCATGCTTCACAGTTGGGACGATGTTCTTAGGGTTGTACTCATCCTTCTTCTTCCTCCAAACACGGCTAGTTGAGTTAATGCCAAAGAGCTCAATTTTTGTCTCATCTTACCACAGCACCTTCTGCCAATAGCTCACAGAATCATCCAGGTGTTCATTGGCAAACTTCAGACGGGCCTATACATGTGCTTTCTTGAGCAGGGGGACCTTGCGGGCACTGACGGATTTTATACCGTTAAGGCGTAATGTGTTACCAATGGTTTTCTTGGTGACTGTGGTCCCAGCTGCCTTGAGATAATTAACAAGCTCCCCCCGTGTAGTTTTAGGCTGATTTCTCACCTTCCTCATGATCCAGGATACCCCACGAGGTGAGATTTTGCATTGTGCCCAGATCCATGTCGATTGACAGTCATTTTGTATTTCTTCCATTTTCTTACTATTGCACCAACAGTTGTCTCCTTCTCACCCAGCGTCTTACTTATGGTTTTGTAGCCCATTCCAGCTTTGTGCATGTCTATGATCTTGTCCCTGACATCCTTAGAAAGCTCTTTGGTCTTGCCCATGTTGTAGAGGTTAGAGTCTGACTGATTGAGTCTGTGGACAGGAGTGTTTTATACAGGTAACTATATGTAAGACAACTGTCTCTAATGCATCTAACAACTTGATTAGGAGCGTCTAACTGGTCTGTAGGAGCCATAACTGATGTTTTTTAGGGGATCAAATACTTATTTCTCACTGCAAAATGCAAAATAAATTATCTAATTTATACAATGTGATTTTCTTGATCGTTTTTTTTTGGATATTCTATCTCTCAATGTTAAAATGTATCTACCCTTAAAATTATAGACTGTTCATGTCTTTGCCAGTGGGCAAACTTACAAAAACAGCAAGGGATCAAATACTTATTTCACCTACTGTATATATTTTTTTTCTTTTGACAGGTGACTCATCCAGGTAAGAGAACAACACCAACTGTCAAGTCCCATGGATACGGAAGAGCTGACAACAATTCTAGGGGGGCAACAACAGAGGTAAGTATCACATAGGCATGATGAGCGAGCACTAAAATGCTTGGGTACTCATTGTTTGAGTTGAGCAAATTGGAATGCTCGAGTGCTCGGTCCGAGTAACGAGCCCAATGTAAGTCTATGGGAAACTTGAGCATTTTTCCGGCAGCTCCCCCCGGCGGTCTGCAGAGGACCTAAAAATTGCCCAATTAAATGGGAACAGTGCTCAAATGGAATGGGAACAGCATGGGGAAGACCCCTGGAAGAATTTCTGACTCACAGGTCACTGCTGTCAACAACGTTGTCAAAGGTATTACGCCACTTTTACGGACTCACAGTAAAACATACAAAAACAAAACCAATATAGATTTTCCTGGGAAATATGTTAAGGAACATCCTTTCCAGGGTAATGACTTGTATATAAGGCAAAATAAATAACCAAAAACAAAAATGCTCCTCCACACCTTGGGCTATGTTCACACTTAGCGTTTTTGCACTTTTGCATTGCTTTCAACCAAGACAAATGCATTCACCGGGAAATGTCATTTTAACATTTTGCAACCTTATCTGCCCATGTGGTGTGTGACATGGGAACAGCATGAGGAAGACCCCTGGAAGCATCTCTGACTCCCAGGGCACTGCCTAAAACTGCAGTCATCTCATCAGACGTGATCCTATATTACTGCGGTAATAATAGACATTTTTGGCAACGTGACAAATCTTAAACTCCATTTAAAATGGGCAAGGTGTGTGTCAAGGGAAGGGGAATTGGAAGTTATGGTGATAGTGCACGCAGAGGCCGTGGGCAAGATGAAACTGTGCCTGCTGAGGGAGCACACCAAACACCCACGTCATGTCAAACTACCCTCCTGTCACAATTTCTAGGGGGCCACGGAACACTACTATTGAAGCCAGAGCAGTGTGAAAAGGTTGGTTGGATAGCCACCACCACCACCTTGTGTTCCACATGGTCAGTCTCAGTAGATGTGAGTCTGGATCACAGTACTATTACTTTATCGGTATTTATTCCATGGCTCTTTACATGTGAAAAAGGGGTATATATCACAAAATCAATTACAATAATCTTGAACAAAAATGTGACAGCGACTGGTACAGGAGCGGAGAGGACCCTGCCCTTGAGGGCTCACAGTCTACAAGGGATGGGTGAGGATACAGTAGGTGAGGATAGAGCTGTTCTTGAGCGGTATGGTGGAGCGAGGGTTACTGCAGGTTGTACGCATGTCGCAAGAGGTGGGTATTCAGCTTCCTTTTAAAGGCTTCAACAGTAGGCTAGAGTCAGAAATGGTGGGGTAGAGAGTTCCAGAGAAGGGGGGATGCATGGGAGAAATCTTGTAAGTGATTGTTGGAAGAAGAGATAAGAGGGGAGTAGAGAAGGAGATCTTGTGAGGATTGGAGGTTGCGTGCAGGTAAGTATCGGGAGACTAGGTCACAGATGTATGGAGGAGACAGGTTGTGGATAGCTTTGTATGCCAGGGTTAGGGTTTTGAACTAGAGCCAGTGAAGGTATTGACAGAGAGGAGAGGCCAGGGAATAGCGAGGGGTCAGGTGGATTAGTCAGGCAACAGAGTTTAGGATAGATTGGAGGAATGCAAGAGTGTTAGAAGGGAGACCACAGAGCAGGAGGTTGTAGTTGTCGAGAAGGGAGATTATGAGTGCGTGCACTAGTGTTTTGATAACCCCTAAAAGGCCATTTGCAACATCTGCCATGCCAGCATCAGCAAGAGCACCAAAACTACCAGCCTGATCACCACCAGCATGCTCAGGCACATGACAGCAAAGCACCTGACTAGCTGGGCCGAATACCAAGGTCCAGAAACTGTGTCTGCCGGTGACATCACTGCCTCTTCCGCTGTTGTGCGTGCACACCAATCTCCTGTCCATGGTGCATGCAAACTTGCCTCCTGCTCTGCACCCATCATTGCAGACTTACAACCATCACCGTCCACGTCCTGTCCCTTTGCAGCATTCAGTTGTTCCTACCACAGTCCTTGGAATGCAAGCACAAGTATGCAGCCAGCCAGCCAGCCACCCACCCATCCACAGGTCGCAATACTAAACTGTCGCAATACTAAACTGCCACATTTCTGGACTGCTTGCACTTGAAATGTTGCCTTTTAGGCTTGTGGAGGCGGAAACTTTTCACAACCTCATGCCGGCGGCGGCTCGGTGTCCATACTCTGTCCTCAGCCACCACTATTTATCTCAGTATCGTCTCTGCCTTCCACAAGCGCGGGTCCCAGAACCATTACCTGTGCCCTCCCCAGTGCACTTACACAAGTGAATGTGACCAGGGACGGTATGGAGCCAGTCCACCGTAAAAAAAAACAGCCATAGAGTGTCCGGGAACTTTCCTACACATTTTTCTTAGCCAGGGCTGCTTCTCGGCAGGGTTGGACGAGCCCACTAGAGGACCGGAGACTACTTCGGTGGGCCCTGGCTTCTGCATCAGGAGAGTTCATAGTGCCGGGGTGAGGTCTTGATGATGATAGAGGCCACCATCTGCTTAGTTTTCTGTTACTTGAAATGCAGCCAGCCACCCACCCGCCCACAGACCGCAATACTAAACTGCCACATTTCTGGACTGCTTGCACTTGAAATATTGTCTTTTAGGCTTGTGGAGGCGGAAGCTTTCCAAAACCTCATGGTGGCGGCAGCCGGGTGTCCATACTCGGTCCCCAGCTGCCACTATTTCTCCCGGTATCTTCTCCGCTTTCCACAAGCGCGAGTCCCAGAACATTACCCGTGCCCTTCCCAGTGCACTTAAATGGGAAGGACCGCCTAACCACAAACACGTGGACAGGTGAATGTGGCCATGGACAGTACGGAGCCAGTCCACAGTAAATAAAACAACCGTAGAGTGTCCGGGAACCTTCCCACACACTTTTCTTAGCCAGGTCTGCTTTTCGGCAGGGTTGGATGGGCCCACCTGAGAATCCTCAGGTGGGCCCTGGCTTCTCCATCAGGAGAGTTCATGATAGCGCAAACTTTGCAGTTGCTATGGGGCTCTTGAGCGGGAGAGAAAGGTGGGCCCTCAGAATCAAATCCTCTGGTGGGCCCAATGTTTTTCAGTCTGACATTGCTTTTCAGTGAGAGTTGTATTTCACCACAGCCATATTCTTTAGCTCGGTGAAAGGACTGGCCTAGAGGGAAACCATATCTACTCCAGCTGTCATTTTTCTGCCACCTGGTTCCACCTATTGTCACACACGACCATGCCTGGCTGTATGTTCAGCGGTGAGAGCCACAGATCAGGCTGCTGTGTTACAACTTTCAATAACTCTGCAGCGTTGGGCGGTTTGTCACCTAAGCATTAAGCATGTTATCTTCAGCACAGCCTGTTGCCGCTTGCCCAAGGCAGTTGTGACGGGTAGATACCACACATGGTGTTGTCAAGCATCCAGCAACTAGAGGGGTTAACAGGGTGCAGCTAGGGGGGGTGACCAGGCCTGCCTCAGAGAGACTGAGTAGTGTCAGTTCTGAACTGGAGAGCAAGCTTATAAGATGCAGACCTTTTCACCAGGCTGATGAGGGTTCTGGGACTCTCTCACAGTAACGGCCTTCTGGTTGCTAGTGGTATCTACAGGAGAAAGAAGTGGAGAAAGGAGTTAACTGTTGTTTAGCAGAAGCAAGAATTGAACACCATGTCTGAGGAATGGACTCATCCTTCCATTCTAACCCCCTCTCGTACCTCACTGCACCAGAAGGTAAAGTCTGTGACACTATGGACCGGGAGCACTGCTGTTGTGTATGAATAGAAGTGTGCTGCTAAGAGATTTGATCTGTGCTGAACTGTGCTACTGAAGAGACTGTCGTTACTGTGCCTGCTTTAAGAGACTGTACTGTTGGGAAGCCTGTTTCTTCAAAAGAGTTAAATTGTACTGGCTGTGCTAGATTAAACTGTACTGTTCAACTGTTAATGAAGACTCTTGTCAGATGAGTTTGGTCAGTAAATGAATCCATCGTGTGCCTGAGAGAAGTTGCAGTATATGGTCGCCCTGAGTAACTGTTCCCCCAGGATTCCAAAGAATTCATGAAACCTGTCTCGCCCCTATCTAAATTTAGGCGGCGTGTGCGTAACATTGATGGCCCGTACTGGGAATTCTGTGCGTGAATTAGCGTGTAGAGGGAGAAGAAGCAAAGTGTCTGGAAAATACAGCAGTACAGCACCTCATTCAACTCTGCTACACCAGTGAAAAGGGCAAAGGAAGAAAGAGGAAGTCAAGTACAGAGAACCAGGCACCTGTAAAAATGTAAAAGATTTGGCAGATGTTGTACAGTTAAAATGGCGATTGTCTTTGCTAAAATGGCACCCTAGAGCACAGTGGGGAAGAAGGACATCCCATCTGGTAGGAGTGCATGATAAAAGAGTGCCGAACAGGGCCAAGCCCCCTGCCGTGAAACAAACTGGAGAAAGCTGTCCTCAGAGGAAAGGCATCCCACCCACCAAGATGCTGGACCAATGGGCAGTAAGGTACAGTCCCAGAGGGGGAAGAGTAAAAGTAAGCTAGAGTTTCTCTGGCCAGAAGAACGCCATTCTGGTCAGGAGTGGCAAAGAGAGTGGAGTGTATGCCACAGTGATCTGCCACAGGAGGAGGAACAGCTGAGGATGCAGTCCGACATCCGTTCATCTGCAGCGGCATGGTATCGGTGGATTTCCAGTCAGGCCGGGACACTGCCGCATCTCCTCAGCTGGATTCTATGGCCTCTTCTACATCGGAGGCGGGACCCCCAAGGTATGGCATTGAACCCTGCACCCACCCTACCAGCATCCCGGGACCGGGAACCAACATCGGGAGCTCCGACGGTCGCCGCGTCACCCGGTCCTGCGCCGGACTTCACGGAGGAGCCTCTGCCCATCGCTGAACAAGCCTTACAGCGTCGGGCGCACCGGAGGAGCTGCGGGCCATAGGTACCTCGACCTGGGCCCTACCTGCTTCGCCGGAAGCTACTACCACGGCCGTGACATCCATCGCGGCTTCTACAATTGCGAGAGGGGCGGGACTAATAGCCGGAATCTACATGCACGGCGGGACCGTAAGTAAGATGGCGGGGCTCAGCTTTCAGGAGGGTGAGTCGCTAGCCCCCACGATCCCACCAATATCCCTCGTGATACTCTGCTCGGGGGCAGGGGAACCTCCAGGCTCGTTCTACACCCACCTGACGGTTATCACCCGGCAGAGATCGGTCACAGCGTCACTACGAGAGGAAGAGGAGGGGGATGATCATTGGTGGGCAGCATTTGTAAGCAGTGGGTAACCATACTGTCATCTCCCTGGGGTCCATTCCCACCCAGCAGGACCTACATCGTTAACCCTAAGTATGGGGGAGCGAGGGGATGGATCTGGGAAATGCAAGACATGGACTGGTCTGCCAGAGCAGGTGAAAGGATGAGGGCCTGGAGGGAGCCGGAATCATATGTGTTCCCCCTGTCCCTAAAAGTCAGGAAACCAGTGCCTGCTCTGCCACCTACTTGCAGCACCTTCCTCACCACCTGTACCACCTGCTGCTGTTACCATTCAGCCTGGCCAGGCTGAAGCTATTCCTGATGCTCCCCTATCTTCGGACGAGAGGGAGCGAGATTTTCAACAGCGCCTGGACGTGTGGAAGGAAAATATAAATCAGGAAAAAAGACTGGTAGAAGAATATGCTAGAGATTGGAGAGAGTATCCCGGAAGGGAACGCCTGGAGGACCGGATGATGCAGGGAAGAGTCATCAACTTTGACCAAACCAAAGGATTTAGCTTTATCCAGGAGCCAGGGAATGGCCTGGACATCTTTGTTAACCGTCGATCAGTAGAGAGGGATTATTCCCTGAGACGGACCCGGAGTCTCTGACCAAGAGACAGGGTGCAATTTGTGAAAATGTGGGGACCTCGGGGCTGGTATGCCATATCCGTTTCCAGCGTAATCGAGATGAAAGAATATCACGCCGAGGACTGGGGGGACGCTGAGGACCCAAGGGCCATGGGCCAGGTAAGGCCCACCGCTACTAGACCACTGTTCAGGGCCCGGCTGCTCAGGAGAATGAGTCAGCCCCACAGGCAACATCCCAGGGACAGCTTCCTCTTCCAGGACAGGAAAAGAGGAATCTCCTTCAGCCTCAGTGTAGCTCCCCACTTTTCATGCCACTTTCAGCCCTGTGTCCATCTATTGTGGGGTGGCACCAACTCCAGAAAAAAAGGAGAAAACAGACTGAGACTTTGAGACTTCACCCTGAGACTGTTGAGCCCTTCCTGTAGGTCACAAAGTTGTGCTGGTTGCAGGCAGTGTTTAAGGGATAGTTCGCCGTCCCAGAAAGTGACCAGGTCCTAGCCCAGGGGTGTGATCTTTCTTCAAAGGCTGGTAAGCCATAAAGGACTGTTAAAGTAACAGGACGATTGTTGCTACTTTGTTTTTGCTTCCTGTTGGGCTGGAAAGGCCCTTGTGTGAAAAGTACTATTTAAATAGCTGGACAAGCTACAATTTATTTTCGTTTGCCTTATTTTTTTATTTGCACCTGTTGTACCCTTTTCTGCTGGATGTGCGGGCACCTGAAGCCATATTGGGGAGTCCTCACTCTCAACTTAAGGACTGTGCCGTATCCTGTCCAGGAACTGTTTCCCAAATTGCCCTTTATGGACTGGTCCTTGATTGTTTACAAGAAATGGACATTGTTTCTGCCCCTGTTTTAAAGGACTGTCCCCTTTGCCTGTTCCAGGGTCCTTACCTAGAAGGACCGAGGACCCCGTGCCTTATGAAACAAAGGACTGTGTTCTTAAGCGGCACAACCCTTCTCAGGAACATTGAATGTATTGATGATGTGTTTGTTGACTGCCACCTAATTTTAAAACTGTTGCAGCCTTCAAATGTTTATACTTGAACTGTTTTATATTTAAAATTGATAAGAATGTTTAGCGGTAGTTAGGGAGAGCCGGTTGAAGACGTACGAAAAGCTCAGGCTGAAGAAGAGACTGTTGGTTTAAATTGTGAATAAATGCTTTATCCTTGCAGGAGGACAACCAACAAGAGAGTTAGATAGGGTAAATGTATTGCTTTTGTAAAGTGTCCATAGTATCCAACTACCACCACCTCACCTTTAAAGGGGCAGTATTGGGGGAACACTATCCGGGGATAGTTAGGGAGAACTACCACAACTCCAAGGGGCTGGTTAAGGTAACCAGGTAGAAGGCAAATGTCATGGATGAAATTCAAAAAGGAGGGAAGAGTGTGACAGGTAGATACTACACATGGTGTTGTCAAGCATCCAGCAACTAGAGGGGTTAACGGGGTGCAGCTGGGGTGAGTGGCCAGGCCTGCCTCAGAGAGACTGAGTAGTGTCAGTTCTGAGCTGGAGAGTGAGATTATAGGATGCAAACCTCTTCCCCAGGCCTCATGAGGCTTCTGGGACTTGCTCACAGCAAAGGCCTTCTGGTTGCTAGTGGTATCTACAGGAGAAAGTAGTGGAGAAAGGAGTTAACTGTGTAGCAGAAGAAAGGATTGACCACCATGTCTGAGGACTGGACTCATCCTTCCGTTCTACCCCCCCCCTCGTACCTTACTGCACTAGAAGGTAAAGCCAGTGACACTATGGACCGAGGACTGCTGGTGGGAGCACTGCTGTTGTGTATGAATAGAAGTGTGCCGCTAAGAGATTTGATCTGTGCTACTGAAGAGACTATCGTTACTGTGCCTGCTTTAAGAGACTGTACTGTTGGGAAGCCTGTTGCTTCAAAAGAGTTCAATTGTGCTGGCCGTGCTAGATTAAAATCTACTGTTCAACTGTTGATGAAGACTTTTGTCAGATGTGTTTGGTCAGCAAGTGAATCCATCATGTGCCTGAGAGAAGTTGCAGTATATGGTCGCCCTGAGTAATGGTTCCCCCAGGATTCCAAAGAATTCATGAAACCTGTCTCGCCCCTATCTAAACTTAGGCGGCGTGCGCGTAACACAGTGCTGCAGTGCTTCCAGCTTGTGACTGATGTGGTCATTTCGGAGATGGAGGCCAAACTGGAGGAGGAGGTGCAGGAGCTGAACAATGTGATTACATTGAGGTTACATTGTCGAATCTGGTTTTTATGCTAAAGAAAGATCCTACTGTTTTGTTTTTTTTCGTCTCTTCAAATGTGTATTGGAGTGCGTCGTAATTTTTGGCAGCGCTTGAAATTGTTGCATATGCAATAACAGTATAGGAGACACACTCCTTAATAATGGGAAAGACAATTCAAATAGATTCTATATTCTAGAATATTAACTGTCTTATCTGAATTTCTTTTACGGGTGAGTTATCGCAGTATAGATAGAGTATTACACCGATCCAGCCAGGTATTATTGCCTTATACTGTGTGCTGCTGGTACGGCTCAAGAAAATGTAAAATCTATTCTATTCCCTATCGATAACGCTGTTAGATGCATTTACAATAGAAACACAGGTGCTGCTGCTAGATGGTATCATCACCAGCTACACATGAGTGTTCATTCTGGTCGCATAAATGACTTCCACAGTCCTTAACTTTATTTTTTTGTTATTTCTTTGGCCTTATATACAAGTCATTACCCTGGAAAGAATGTTTCTTAACAGTTATTCCATTTTAGCTTGTTTTTTGTATGTTTGTTTTTTCAGTCCGCAAAAGTGGCGTAATACTTGACACTCTCGCAATAATTGCTGGATTATTAGGCAGTCATAAGGGATAACGTCTGATGGCCACGGTTTCAGACAGTTGCCTAATAGTATGGTATTTGTCAGCAACCAAGTGTCAATTGGTTCAGCAAAACACAGGTGAGTGGCATATTTGGCACGCTCCACAAAATTTCTGTATTACGGCATTCATATGGATCACGTTCATCTGATCGTTGAAAAAAGTTCCTCTGCTTCCACAATTCAGTAATATGAATAAAACTAAAAAATCTGGCTGTTTTCTGCAAACTAGCAAATGGAGCTGTAAAATGGTGTACACTGACTCATTGCTACAATCTATAAATTGAGGACAATATGTTCCACGTTCACTACAAATGGCTGGTTTTGAACCGCAGTTCTATGTGATACATCTGACAGAGAGCCACGGTTTTAAATAGCAGGCCTGTAATTTACTAATATTATTCTACACAGAGACCTAGTGTGAATAGCTTGACCGACACACTGCAACAGAAGGGAAAACGAGGCCAATATTTTCCACATTCAGTTCAAATTTCTGGATTTTTATCGCTGAAATATGGAACAGATCTGGCTTTATTCTGCAGTGCTATCAAGCAAATGGAGCAGAAAAATGGTGTACCATGGATTGCTTTTTAATCAAATAACCAGGATTAAGTTAAAAAAAAAAAATTGCCCTTGCCTCTGATATCTGTTGCTACAGTATGTCTAAAAGTATCTTTAATTATTACAGCAGCAGCAGACAGGACGTTCAATGGACCCTCTTGTGCTGAATCATACACTAGAGTCTGTCACATACACTACCTTCCTGCCTAGCACTGATTATATGCAGCTGAATTACTCCTCAGAAGTACTGTTAGTTCAGATGGATATACTGTATATATATATATATATATGTTGTGGAATACCTATACTAACAGGACGTTACTTGTGCTGTATCATGCTGTATCCCGCTGTGGATATATCCTGCAGATGGATATATATTTATGTTGTGGAATACCTATACTAACCATAAACAAGTAAATCTCTCACTGACTCAGCAGCACCTCTCCCTACTCTTCCTGTTTCCGGGGTAGACTGTCTTATATAGACCTGATGATGCTGTGCGGCCAGTCAATCACTGTAATGCCCACAACCAACATGGCTACGGCATTACAGTGCGTGGCAGGCAATCCCTGCATGTTCATTGGCTCTCTAAATAGCGCCAAACATGCAGGGAGGGGATCCGAGTTCCCGCCGAGCAACCCCGGAAAAACTCGCCAAGCTTGTCGAGCACAGTGATTTTCAGGTGGATGATTTGGCATGTAGTAAACTGTTTGTCGCTGTGGCCTTGCGGAACACATCCATAGAGATAAAATCATTGGTTTCTCTCTCAATCAAGATGTCAAGAAACTCAACTCGATCCCAGATATATTTCCAAGTCAAATGGATATTAAATTCATTATCATTTAGTTTACCCAAGAATGTATTCAAGGATGTCTCTGAACCCTGCCATATAAATATGATGTCATCAATATACCTAGACCATGAGACCACATCACCAAAGTCCTCCAACTCATATACAACCTCTCTCTCCCACAGCCCCAGGAACAAATTTGCATACGAGGACGCACAAGTCGCCCTCATTGCAGTTCCCTGGAGATGTAGGAAATAACAGTCTTTAAAAATGAAAAAATTGTGAGTTAACGCAAAATGCAACAAATTCAAAATAAACATTATTAATTGAGGGTCCAAATCTGTGCCATATAAAAAGGACTTGGATGCTGTGATCCCATGGTCATGATGAATAGAGGTATATAACACCTCGACATCACAAGTGACAAGACACATGTCAGGATTGAGCTGAGTGTCCTTGAACCATCTCAAAACATCAGTAGTGTCCTTTAAAAAGGACGGGAGTGTATCCACACAGCACTGTAGATAGAAATCAATAAAGCGACATAGGTTCTCACATATCCCACCTATCCCTGCCACAATGGGTCTACCAGGGGGATTACTTATGTTTTTGTGAATTTTGGGCATGAGGTAGAATGTTGGTACTACAGGAAAATCCATCACCAGCCCTTCTAGCATTTTTTGTGTAATCAAACCCTGTTGGTAACCATTATGTATGATAGAGTCTAACTGGATTTTAAACCTATCTAGTGGATTAGAGTCCAACCGCTTATAGCACTGCCTCATGTTTAATTGTATAAAGGCTTCACGCTCATACATATCTGCAGGCCACAACACAACATTGCCCCCGTTATCGGCCGGTTTTATAACTACATCCTCCATACCTCGAAGTTCTTTAATGGCCTTGGTTTCCCTGGCCGTGAGGTTGTGATGTGAAACAGTCTCTGGGATTCTAGATGGTTCCTCCCTCACCAATTGGACCAATATGTCCACATTGGGACATATTCCAGACGGGGGGGGGGGGGGAGTGTTGTGTGCGGCCATGCAGATATGTAGTAGCACCAGGGCCACCACTATCAATCTGTTCAGCCAGCAAAGATTCCAAGTCAGCCAATGCCTCTTGTTCTCTGTCAGCTGGAAAAATTTGTCTACTTTGATTATCAAAATATTTTTTGTATGTTAACTTCTGGGAGAACAGCTCCAAGTCCTTCACAATGGTGAAGTAGTTGAAGCTGGCCACTGGAGAAAAGTTAAGTCCTTTTTCCAATACACTTAACTGTACTGATCTTAAAGCTATATTAGTGCAGTTAATTACCTTAGGAGTTATTTCTTGTGTCTTTTGTTGTAGTGGCGTGTGCGCTGGTAAGTGGTCGATATGCTGGATTTGTGGTTGGACTGCTCGACCTGATTTCCATCTCCCAAACCACTCCGATTTCCTAAGAAATCTCCACATTGTTCTTCAGGTCTTATAGATGTCGTAGATGAAGAACGGGAGAGGGAACATTTAGAACCACCCTGATATTGCAACTTGTAGACTCTCTTATTCTGGTAATCCTGTAGATCACGTTGATATTTTCACCAATTGTATTTCTTTCTCCCACTTGGACAGATCTTTTTCAAGTTCTTTATCAAAATGACGTGGCAACATGGCGGAGGTGCGCCAACATGCTGGCATAGCGAGGCTGCAGTACCGCAAGTACTATAGACAGAACCGTATGGTTCTCTGATGAGTAATTGGATACATCGTGTGTGTGAGAGGGCGTATCTGGGGGCTTAATGATTAGATGTGTAACACATAACGGCATATAAAAATGTCACTAGCCTCACTAGCACTTACCTCCTGATGAAATTGCTGTGGGCAGTGAAATGCGTCGGGGTGTAGGGGGACGGGACTTTTGGTGCTTCCACATACATTTCCACCATGGCTGCAGGTACGGTGATATGTTTGGATGTCCTATGTATTTATTGAAAGAAGGCATTTATGGGCATTTGTGCATATATATTATGATATTGCCTCTATCTTACCTGGTCTTAACATTGTTTCTAAGTTCTATCACATGGCAATATTTGTGATCCTCATTTATATGGATGGTCATGTCATGCTGTGAATATAGGGGTACCTGTTGATTAACTGTACTTATTGACACTTTGTTGTTGGTGGTACCCCTCATCCCCAATATGATATATAGTGGTTGCGCCATAGTAGTCCCCATACCATTTGTTAGTTTGTCTGTATTTTGTCTATGTATGTTTTTTACTCTATGTGGTTTAAATATTTCATAATAAAATTGATTAACCTTTTTTAATATTTTTGGGTTGAGTATTCCTTCATGGTGTGCTATAGGATATATGTTCTGCTTTGAAGGGACCTTGTGCATTTATATATCTTGTGGACACTGTATTGTTTTCAGTGCAAGGCACAGAAAGTGTTTAACTCTAAACACTAAATTTAACTCAAACTATGCCAGAATTCTGGTGTACTTAGCATATGAAATCCCCATCAATGTCTGAGAGCTTGTCCACTTAGGACAACCTTGTTCATATTCATAGATTGTAAACTTGTGAGCAGGGCTCTCACTCCTCTTGTTTGAATTGTTGAATAAGTATTTATGCATAATATCTTATATAGTTCGTAAGTGTCCCTGCTGATTTACTAATTGCTGCAGAATATATTGGAGTTATAGAAATTCAATTATTATTATTATACTCCATCTTAGGTAGGGGGCTACTGCAAAGTGTGGTTCTCGTAATAGAGGTCTTAGCCATGTAAAATATGATTGCCAATAGATTTCAATGGGCAACTTGTACTTTATGATTGTGGCAAACTTGGACAAATGTTCTTTATGTAGTTCAGGCATTAGTTCCACCATATTTACTCAGTGATTAATCTGTTTATATTTTCCAATTAAACATTTGGAAGCTAAATACCTGTGGGCATGTTTCAACTTTATCTAATGGGAAATCCAGCTCTGCCAATGTTCTCTTCTGTAGTCTTATGAAATCATTTTTTTCTGGCCATCAGTGATTCCTTTGGCATGCTATATAAATGCAAAACTAACTGCTGACTTAAGCGACTTTATTTTTGCTTCCAATATAAAAAAAAAGCCATAAATATTAATACCTTATTTTGGTTTCTTTCTGAATTGCCTTCAAATGTATTAATTGACTTAACTGAACTCAGCCAACTTTTAATCATACTTTCTGCTACAGTTTGGTAATTTCTTCATAAACTCTAAAGTTCAAAAATATCTTAACCCTACTTCTGTCAGCATGTCAAAATTGAGAAAAGTAAATCTAAATTCCTATACAAAAAGGCTGCTGTATGCTGTTAAAAATAAAAACTATTTTACATTGATTTAAGTCTAAAACATGAAAAATGGCAGTAACATAAAGACTGGGGTATATAAGAACATTTATTTGCTACTAATAATAACTAAAGTAATTCTAGAATCAATCTGTATATTTTATTATAGTTATTACTAGCTATTGAGCCCGTTCTACGCCCGGGTGGCAAGCATTTTTATTGGTATATGGTCTCCCATCCTGATATTTGTGCTGCCCCCATCCTGGTATTTGTGCTCCCCAATCCTGTTTACCCCATCCTGTTATGTGCTGCCCTCATCCCTATCCTGGTATGCATGGCACCTCTCACCCCCAATCCTGGTATGCATGGCACCCCTCACCCGCAATCCTGGTATGCATGGCACCCCTCACCCGCAATCCTGGTATGCATGGCACCCCTCACCCCCAATCCTGGTATGCATGGCACCCCTCACCCCCAATCCTGGTATGCATGGCACCCCTCACCCGCAATCCTGGTATGCATGGCACCCCTCACCCGCAATCCTGGTATGCATGGCACCCCTCACCCCCAATCCTGGTATGCATGGCACCCCTCACCCCCAATCCTGGTATGCATGGCACCCCTCACCCGCAATCCTGGTATGCATGGCACCCCTCACCCCCAATCCTGGTATGCATGGCACCCCTCACCCGCAATCCTGGTATGCATGGCACCCCTCATCCCCAATCCTGGCATACTTGGCACCCATCATACTGGTATGCATGGCTCCTTCATACCCAATCCTGGTATGCATGGCTCCTTCATACCCAATCCTGGTATGCATGGCGCCCTCATACCCAATCCTGGTATGCATGGCACTCCTCATCCCTATCCTGGTGTGCATGGGACCCCTCATCCCTCATCCTGGTATGCATGGCACCCCATCCCTCATCCTGGTATGCATGATACCCCTCATCCCTATCCTCATATACATGGTACCCCTCATCCCTATCCTGGTATGCATGGCCCCCTCATTCCAAATTTGATATACATGGCACCCCTCATCCCTATCCTGATATGTATGGCACCCCCCATCCACCAATCCTGGTATGTATGGTACCCAATCCCTCATCCTGGTATGCATGGCTTTCTCATCCCCAATCCTGCTATGTATGGCCCCCCATCCTTATTGTGGTATGCATGGCACCCCATCCCTCATCCTGGTATGCATGATACCCCTCATCCCTATCCTCATATACATGGCACCCCTCACCCGCAATCCTGGTATGCATGGCACCCCTCACCCGCAATCCTGGTATGCATGGCACCCCTCACCCCCAATCCTGGTATGCATGGCACCCCTCACCCCCAATCCTGGTATGCATGGCACCCCTCACCCGCAATCCTGGTATGCATGGCACCCCTCACCCGCAATCCTGGTATGCATGGCACCCCTCACCCCCAATCCTGGTATGCATGGCACCCCTCACCCCCAATCCTGGTATGCATGGCACCCCTCACCCGCAATCCTGGTATGCATGGCACCCCTCACCCCCAATCCTGGTATGCATGGCACCCCTCACCCGCAATCCTGGTATGCATGGCACTCCTCATCCCCAATCCTGGCATACTTGGCACCCATCATACTGGTATGCATGGCTCCTTCATACCCAATCCTGGTATGCATGGCGCCCTCATACCCAATCCTGGTATGCATGGCACTCCTCATCCCTATCCTGGTGTGCATGGGACCCCTCATCCCTCATCCTGGTATGCATGGCACCCCATCCCTCATCCTGGTATGCATGATACCCCTCATCCCTATCCTCATATACATGGTACCCCTCATCCCTATCCTGGTATGCATGGCCCCCTCATTCCAAATTTGATATACATGGCACCCCTCATCCCTATCCTGATATGTATGGCACCCCCCATCCACCAATCCTGGTATGTATGGTACCCAATCCCTCATCCTGGTATGCATGGCTTTCTCATCCCCAATCCTGCTATGTATGGCCCCCCATCCTTATTGTGGTATGCATGGCACCCCTCATCCCCAATCCTGGTATGCATGGCACTTCTCATCCCCAATCCTGGTATGCATGGCACCCCTCATCCCCAATCCTGGTATGCATGGCACCCCCCATCCCCAATCCTGGTATGCATGGCACCCCCCATCCCCAATCCTTGTATGCATGGCACCCCCCATCCCCAATCCTGGTATGCATGGCACTCATCATCCCAATTCTGGTATGCATGGCACTCCATTTCTTATTCTGGTATGCATGGCCCCCTCATCCCAAATTTGATATACATGGCACCCCTCATCCCAATCCTGATATGTATGGCACCGCCCATCCCCCAATCCTGCTATGCATGGCACCACCCATCCCCCAATGCTGGTATGTATGGTACTGTATCTAATCCCTCATCCTGGTATGCATGGCTTTCTCATCCCCAGTCCTGGTATATATGGCCCCCTCATCCTTATCCTGGTATGCATGGCACTCCTCATCCCCCAATCCTGGTATGCATGGCACTCCTCATCCCCTAATCCTGGTATGCATGGTACCCCTCATCCCCCAACCCTGGTATGCATGGTACCCCTCATCCCTCAATCCTGGTATGTGTGGCCCCCTCACCTCCCAATCCTGGTATGCATGGCACCCCTCATCCCTTTCACGCTGGACACATACAAAAAAAACAACACACTTATACTCACCTTTCTTCCCTGTGCTCCAGTGCTGCTGTGTCCTGTTCTGCCGGAGGCCGGGGAAGGAGTGTGGCGCCGGAGTACGCGCATACCCATACCGTGCTGTCCGGCACCATTTTGCTGAAGACACACTGTAAATGTGTCTTCAGTAAAATGGAGCCGGATAGCACTAAGCGCATGCGCCGATTCCGATGCCTTCACTCCTGCCACCAGTCTCCGGCCAGAAGAGAGGCGCCGCAGCAACACTCCTCCAGGTCAGGTAAGTATGGCGCCGGAGATCGCGGTATGCGTTCAGTGTCTCATTTCACATGCCCATTCGCGAGCCCGTGACATGATCATGGGGCGCCAATGAGTTGTCATGACAGCCGGAGGTCTGATGATGATCCCTGTGCCTGTCTCAAACAGCAGAAGATGACGAATCTATAGACAACCTTGGCACGCCAACCTCTCTAAAAAGCTGCAGCAAGCTTCCAGAGTTACCGTGTAGCACTGGAAAAAAACATGCTCACATGAAGACTTTACCACATTGAAACAAGCAAATCTCACATTGAAGTCAGCCCTCACCACTGCTAAACAGGACTACTTCACAACTCCCATATCTTCTGTATCCCATAACCCCAAACAGTTTGCAACAATTTTAATTACCTCCTTCACTACCTTTGCCCCCTCTGACCTCCCTCATTTCTGCTTTAGATTTTGCTGCGTATTTCAAAAACAAAATCGACCAAATTAGACAAAGCTTTAATGTACAACCACTACCGCCCCTCTGTTTCACTGATGAAAACCTACTAATTTTCTCCCCGAATCATTCCTCACCACTTGTACATTTGATCACATACCACCTCCTCCCTAACCTAACCCCACGCTTATCACAGCCCTAACCCATCTCTTCAACCTATCATTAACCTCTGGTATCTTCCCTTCTGCGTTAAACACGCAACAATCACACATATCTCAAAGATTCCATCCCTTGACCCAACCTCAATGTCCAGCTATCATCCCATATCACCACTCGCATTCACCTCCAAACTCATTGAACAGCATATCCAACTTTCCTCCCACCTCTCATCTAACTCAGTCTTTAACAACCTACAGTCCAGCTTTCGTCTCCAACACTCCACTGAAACCGCCTTAGCCAAAGTTACAAACTACATATTAACCATCAAAGCTAACAGACAATACTCTGTACTTCTCCTCCTAGACCTGTCCTCTGCCTTTGATACAGTCAACCACTTCTTCCTATTACAAATTCTTTCTTCCCTTGTCATTGTCAGCAAAAATCTTGCCCTCTCCTGGATCTCCTCATACCTCACTAAATGCATATTTAGCTTTTACTATTCCCCTTACTACTTACTCATCCCACCCTCTCTCTGCTGGTGTCCCTTAAGGCTCTGTCCTGAGACCTCTACTCTTCTCCATCTATACTTATGACATAGGACATTCATAAAGTCCCATGGCTGCCCGTACCACCTGCATGGTGATGATATCAAATCTAAATCTCTGGCCCAGATCACCTCTCTGCTTTCCAGAATCCCAGAGTGTTTATCAGCCATATCATTTAACTCCCCTACCAGACCTATCAATCACTATAAACGGCATAACGCTTTCCCCTGTACCACTGCCTAGGTGTAACCCTTGACACTGCTCTATCCTTCAAACTCAATATCCAAGTCCTTACCACCTCTTGCCGCCTCAAACTCAAAAATATTACCAGAATTTCCTCATCCCCAAATCTACTAAAATGTTGGTGCATGCCCTCACCACCTCTCATCCTGACTACTGCAATATCCTCCTCTATGCCCTGCCAACTAACACTCTTGCACCTTTTCTGTCTGACCTTAACTCTGTTGCCCAAATAATCCACCTCTCACCTCCCCCCCCCCCCCCCGCTATTCCTCTGCCTCTCCCTTCTGTTACTGCCTCCACTGGCTTCCAATTCCCCAGCAAATCCAGTTTAAACTACTAATAATGACTTACAAGGCCATCCATAATCTGTCTGCCACGTTTCTTAACTAATCTACCAGTACCTCCACACAAGTAATCTCCAATCCTCACAAGAACTCCTGTCCTCTGCTCTCATACGATACCCAATTGCCTCCAAATCTTCACCCCGGCATCCCCCATCCTCCAGAACTCAGTGCCTCAACTCGTCTGATTATCTCTCACATTTGTAACCCTCAAACAGAACCTGAAAACTCATCTATTGAAAACTGCCTACACCCTCCAATAACCATGCTGCTACCTCACTATCAGTGGAGCTGCTTCAACCCTCCCCCCACGCCCGTTCTATTGTTTCCTGACACACTAGGTATGGGGTGAACCCAGCGTATGACGAAGGAAAAAGGGGAGGGAGCCCTACAACTAGGGAAAGGGAGAGTGTAGACTCCTAAACAGATCTAACGACAAACCCTGCCTCCCCTAAAGACCCTAAATAGGTTCTGTACCGATCGCCGAGCAGGAAACCTGGCCCTAACTGACCCTAAGGCTAGGCCATAGGTGGGGAGCACTAAGTCAGCCCCGCTACTAACTAAAGTACACACAGGTGAAACAAACAGGGGAATACACTTAGCTCCAAGATGACACCGGAGAAAACACGGCAACAATCCACGAAGGAACGCCAAGGTAATTCTAGTCGACTACTAGAATCCCAGGCCTGAATAGGTATAACACGCTATCACCAGCAATTCTTTGAGCAATCTGAGTGTATTTAAGAACAAAGCAAGGAAGTGCTGATTAACAGCAGAAAGGTGAGTATAACTCGGGGTCCTAAAGGGAAAGGTATAATCCCCAAGCAAGGTGAGAATCACCGCTGGGTCCCAAAGAGAGAGGAATCGTAAAAAGATCAGGGAGATGTTTGTAAGGCCAAACGCAGCGACCTTCTACAGCTGGACACCGTATGACTGTCTGTCAACCCTGACACACCCGTGACATCTCCTTCCCCAATAACCTGTAGATTGTAAGCCCGTGAAGGCAGGGTGGTCTCCCTCTCTGTACCTGACTGACAGTGTATTTACTTAATTTTTTTTCTAAATATTTATTATGTATGGAAAGCATTTTTCACAAGTACAGCACCCTGGAATTAAGGGTGCTTTAAAATAAACAATAGTAATATTAGCCCATGTATTGCATTTGGAGAAAATATGGCACCTCATGAAGGCACCACCTAGTGGCAAAGATTGCCTATGTATTGTGGCTGGGGGACAATAAATTGCCCCTCAAATGCACTGTATTTAATGCACTGCATATATTGTTACCATGAATTTCTTCTAAGGGAGAATAAGATATTTCACATATGCACTATTTATTCCTCAAATGGGCGTTATGTTTGTTCGCATATACTATGACCCATGCATTTGTCCAGTAACACACAATATATCCAGAGGAGAATATAGTGCTACTGCGATGCATCGTACCCATGGGAAATGTATGTGAAGTGCACGTAAATTATATGCCATTTTAAAATGCACCTGTCAGCAGGATTGTGCTCAGTTAGCTACATGCACTGTCAGGTGGGCGCCATTACACTTACACTGTGATTCTTGCGTAATCTTTACTTTCAGTTTGGAGATAATGATATGCCCGTGCTTCGGGGAGGCCTGTGGGGAGAAGGGGCTCTATCTGGTGCTCTGCTTACATATTCATCTGTGTGTTCTTATGACAGTTCACTGTGCCTTCAGTGACCTGCCTCCTATTTTACATAATGCATCTAGTAGTGCGAGTCTACGCAAAATAGAAGGCTGGTCAGTGAAGGTACAGTGAGCTGTCATAAGAGCATACAGATAGATATGTAAGCAGAGCACAAGATAGAGCCCATGCCACAGTCCCGCCCTGGAGCATGCGCTGTCATGGGTGTGTCAGAAGTGACAGACCTTCGCCCTGCAGTTGGTTGCAGGAGATCTCTACCCCTCCCTTCCCTAGACAGGGCCAAACGCCAGGGAAAGACAGGACGAGGTTCGCGTGTGACGATAAATGAAGAGCCAATATAGGGACGTTAGTGGAGACAGGGTGACATTAGATCAGCCTAGGAGGTCTCCACTCCCCCCTTTCCCTAGAGTGTGGGCTCCCTTTCCCTCTTCCCTTTGTGTTGCACTAAGTCTTTCCCACACCTTGTGTGACACGAGCATATTATCTCCAAACTGAAAGTAAAGATTACACAAGAACCACAGGACGTATTTCATCAACCAAGGTATCATTTTATTCAATGTAATGTCGCCCACCTGACAGTGTATGTAGTTTACTGAGCACAATCCTGCTGACAGGTGCCCTTTAAGGCTATGTGCCCACGATGCAGAAAATTTCTGCAGCATTTCTGCATCTCCCTGGCAGAAAAAAACGCATGCAGATTGTGCATGCGTTTTTCCTGCAGAATACATGCGGATCCACATGCGGATTCACATGCGTTTCCGCATGCAGATTGACAAGCGCTTTCCAGGCGATAGCATCACTTGGAAAGTGCTTGACAACTAGGTCACACTGTATAAATCCATGCAAACAGCATGGATTTATACAGTGTGAACCGTAAAAATTAAAACAAATAAAGCTATACTCACCCCCGATGCCCCGGCGTGGCTGCAGCGCTCGTTCCTGTCTGGTTCCCGGCTGCTGGCATATCGCGAGACAGAGCGGTGAAGGGCCTGCGGTCACATGACTGTGACGTCACCGCAGGTCCTCAAGCGATGCCGGCATTCAGAGAGAAGCTGTCGGACAGGTGAGTATAAACTTTATTTGTTATTTTATTCTTTTTTTACAGGTACAATGGTACCCAGGTCTGGATGAGAGTCTCCTCTCCTCCAGAACTGGGTACCATTCGCACATAGAGACGCATAGAAGCCGCTTGTAAAAATGTACAGTCGCGGTTTCTGTGCGTCTCAATGCAAGTCAATGGCGGGAGTTCCGCTGCGCTTCCGCAAAATTAAATGACATGCTGCGGATTTTTGTACGCAGCATAAATGCTGCAGAAAAATCCGCAGCATGTGCATAGAACATGCAGAATCCCCTTGGGGACCATGGGGTGCGGATTACCTAGCGTTTCACAAGCGTTTATGCTGCGGAAATTCCGCAGCATAAACGCTTGAAAAACGCTACGTGGGCACTTAGCCTTAGGACTCTGTTTGCCATTATATGGAATTGATGCACATGACACTTTTGAATGTATGACCCTTATTTCTTGCATAAGAAATTCAGTTGATAAGATGAGTGATCCATTTTGAATTCATCAATAATAAAAAAAAAATTATAAATTATTTGAAAGTAAATCGAACAAATGCATACTAATTCAATCGATTTAACTCTTTATACAAATCTAATTTGCGCTGAAAGTTTTTGAGCATGTTAGAAGTCAGACATCCTAGATAATCAGGTCAAATTATAGTCTAGAGTGATTGCTGTGAAACTTCTGGGATAGCTCATTGTCCTTGGCTTATGCTTAGTTAGAGAATAGCAGATGCCTAACTATCTAATTGTTAGTGTAGATGGATATAACAGATTGGCATATTATCACAATGGAATGTAGGCCACTTTATAATCGCCTCATTGCAGGAGCCACAGCAATGAGGAAAGATTTTAAATGTGATTGATGTGTAGCACCCTGAGGATTCGGCTGCTACAGGGGTATTGCACCTCAACCCAGAGGTGTGGTATTCCACTCCCAGGTAAGGATGGAGTGTGGAACTGAGCTCAGATAGCTGCATGCACTACACACATCCCATTTCCGGGGGACAGATCGACGGTACTCCCACTAGGTATATGTGCAGGTACGACAGTGTCTGTCCCTGGCTGGAGTGGGAGGGGGGTGGAACATCCCAGTAGTGTAGGGGCAGATAGGGGGAGCAGTCTGGGTAAGGCTAGGAGCTCATTGGGTGCTGGTCACCTGAGCTCACACATAGAGGGAGTATATAAGGTGGGCACCATCTTGAGATCAGGGTCAGTCAGACGTCAGTCTTGTGTAGAGGGTTAGCCTTCTGTAGAGGATCAGTCAGTCCTGAGAGAGAAGAGAGAGAGGAGAAGAGAAGGACCCAGAGGGGGAGAAGAAGGAACCCCAAGAACCCAAAATCAGACCAGAGGGTGAAGGGTTGGCACACGGGTACCGGATCCCAAGCTGGCAGAGGCAAAACACACCTTAGCCAGGAACCGGAGGTCGTGGGCAGGATCTGCCACGACCCTCACCAAGTCCACTAGGAAGGCATACCAAGGATAGGGTCAGGGAACCCAGAGGAGGTGCACCCACCAAGAGGCCCAAGGGAGCCGGACATAAGTGGACCCCTGGTGAGAACGGCCGGTAGAAAGGACAGTCAGAAAGGGAGCTCAGGACCACGCTCCAGAATTGCTTGAGGGTTGGCCGAGTCCAGGACCTGGTGGACGCAGCACGGCTCGGGCGGTCACTCAAGGCCAGAGTGACCACAAGAACAGCAGTAAGTAAAAACCCTGAACTGCACAGCCCGACTGAGTCTTTTTACCATCCACACTGCACCTCCACCACAACCACCATCCTCTACACCTGACCCCCTGAGGCTATACCCCTCCCGTTGGGGGTTATACTACCACAGCTGCACATCTACCATCAGCCTCAGCGGACCCTGCTGCAGCGGCGGCCTTTTGACCGCAAATCAACGGGTGGCGTAGTCGACACTAAGAACATCAATAACATCTGTAAGGACTGCCACACACTGAGTTTGACGCCCTGGGCACGGACCGGGTCGCCGCCACTCGGAGACTACAACCCCCATCTGATCCGGTTCCGGGTATCCCCAAACAGCACTGGCCCAGGGGGCGCGTCAGATGCACTGAAAAGAAACATGGATAAAATTATATTAGAAGTCATCAGGGAAACATGCTTACATGATATTTACTTGCCTCTAACATTTTGAAATGAGGACAGGCAAATTAGAATAAGGTTGAATGTGCATTCTGGTCCAACTTGTATGGAAGAATTAATAATGGCTGACCCAGACATTCTGAGTGTATGCCTCAGCTGCATTCCTAAAAGTGTGTTAGGCACTGATGTTTGTCAGCAAAAGAGGCTACAATTATATTGTCCGCCACCTATCATTAACAATGTGCTTGCCACAAGTGTTCCTATAATAGTGTCGGCCACAAAAGACTCCATTACAGTATGCAGGGCCGCCATCGGGGCATTATTGCCTTGACTGGTGTATGGGGCCCGGTGAGCAGAGGGTGCCCGAACCCGGCTCCCCTCTGCTCATCGGGCCCCATCGGCAAGATCCTGCTGGTTCAGTAAGTGAACGTGCATCCTCGGACGCACGTTCAGTTAAAATCTATTGCCGTGTGGGAATCACAGGCCGGCAGCTGACGTCAGCGCGCACGTCACCGGAGTATGATGTCACTGTCATGTGCCGGCGAGTCCGTGCCTCAAATGGATGAAGGAGAGCCGGGTGCCACTGGACCATGGCCAGTTAACCCCATCGCAACCCTGGGATTTTCCGTTTTTTGCATTTTCGTTTTTTGCTCCCCTTGTTCCCAGAGCCATAGCGTTTTTATTTTTTGGTCAATATGGCCGTGTGATGGCTTATTTTTTGCGGGATGAGTTGTACTTTTAAACTCCATCACTGGTTTTACCATATCGTGTACGGGAAAAAAATTCCAAGTGCAGGGAAATTGCAAAAAAAGTGCAATACCACAAATGGTGTTTTTTTTATTTTTTTTACCACGTTCACTGAATGCTAAAACTGACCTGCCATTATTATTCTCCAGGTCATTATGAGTTCGTAGATACCAAACATGTATAGGTTCTTTTTATTTAAGTGGTGAAAAGAATTCCAAAGTTTGCTAAAAAAAAAAAAAAAAAAGCGCCATTTTCCAAGACCCGTAGCGTCTCCATTTTTCAGGATCTGGGGCCGGGTGAGGGCTTATTTTTTTGTGCGCCGAGCTGAAGTTTTTATTGATACCATTTTGGGGTAGATCCGATGTTTTGATCGCCTGTTACTGCAATGTTGCGGCGACCAAAAACCGTAATTCTGGCGTTTAGAATTTTTTTCTCGTTACGCCGTTTACCGATCGGATTAATTCTTTTTTTATATTGATAGATCGAGCGATTCTGAACGGGGCGATACCAACTAATTTTTTAAAATATTTTTAAAAACATTTTTTTTCACTTTTTGCTTGCTTCTAGAGTCTCCATAGGAGACTAGAAGCAGCACTTGTCTGATTGCCTCTGCTACATAGAGGTGATCAGCAGATCACCTCTATGTAGCAGAAATGCTCCTGTGCTATGAGCGCCGACCACTAGGTGGCGCTCATAGCGATCAGCTCATGACCACCACTGGAGTCTGCTGCAGACCCAGGGTTGTCATGCCCACGCATCGGTGACCCACGATCACGTGATGGGGTCACCGATGGGCGGGGTAAGTGACGTGCTACCGACGCGGTGATGTTAAATGCCGCTGTCAGAGATTGACAGCGGCATTTAACATGTTAACAGCCGCGGGTGGATCGCGATTCCACCCGCGGCTGTTGCTGGCACATGTCAGCTGTAAGAATCAGCTGACATGTGCCCTGTTCAGTGTGGTCTCAGCGCTGGAGCCCGCGCTGAACAGGGGGTTACAGCCTGGTGCGTACTAATATGCCACAGGCTGTAAAGGGATAAAGGAGAAACTTTTTTTTTTGTACTGAAAGCCGCAAGATGGGGGATATTATTACTGTAGGGGCTATTTAAGGGATATTATTTATGCTGTAATGTATTTTATATTTAAGGATACTGTTTCCAATGGGGGGGTCCTGTTACTGTGCAGGGTGCTTTTTTTCCATCTGGTCTAGTATAGAAATTGGAGAATGTGCTCTGAAACCGGTGCTATAGATAACTGTGTTATTTTCTGCAGAGACGAATCCTGGCTGGAAGAAGTAATGGCGGTCTGTGCTGGATGAAGAATAAAAGCGAAGATGAAGGACCTCAACTAGAGATATCACTGGTGAGTCAATGTGTTACCTGTACACTATACACTATATTGTCTATACAGAGCCACTGGTGAGTCAATGTGTTACCTGTACACTATATTGTATATACAGAGCTTGTGTGTGTAATGTCACCAGTGATTCCTGCATTACCTGCACACTGACACTATAAACAAAGCTCCTGTGTGTAATGTCACCGGTGATCACTGTATTTCCTTTGCACTGACACTATATACAGAGCTCCTTTGTACAATGTCACTAGTGATCCCAGTATTACCTGTATACTATACACTATATACAGAGCTCCTATGTATAATGTCACTGGTGATCCCTATATTACCTGTACACTGACAGTATATACAGAGCTCCTGTGTATAATGTCACTGGTGATCCCTATATTACCTGTACACTGACAGTATATACAGAGCTCCTGTGTATAATGTCACTGGTGATCCCTATATTACCTGTACACTGACAGTATATACAGAGCTCCTGTGTATAATGTCACTGGTGATCACTCTATTACCTGTATACTGTATCCTATGTACAGAGTTCCTGTTCATAATGTCACTGGTGATCACTGCATTACCTGTATATTGACACTATAGAGAAGAAAATTGGCGTGCACTCTTTTAGGTTGATGTGAGGTGCTGGTGAAGTGGGATGAACCCCGTAATTGGTAGATAGAGATTCACTGCACACACTTTTCACAAATAGTGAGCATGACTTCAAGCACTGACATAAAAAAGGTGCAGGAAACTAGCCACAAAACATCAATTTTTAACTTTTCAACCCTGCCAGGGTCTTATTCATACTGTCGCTTTTGAAGAATGGTTGAGAAATACTTCCTCACCTTCATCATGTGCGCAATATTTTCCTGCACCTTTTTATGTCAGTGCTTGAAATCATGTTCACTGTTTGTGAAAATAAACTGTGTAACGGGACTGGGAGGTGGAACCTCAGAGCTACTATACAAAGGGGCAGTCCTTGTAAGGAAGCAGGTGGCTCCTAGGGAAGGCGGGCAGGTAGTCACGGCAAGTGACAGGGACAGTCTCTGGGTAGAAGGGCAGGAGGATAGGGCAAATGACAGGGACAGTCTCTGGGTAGAAGGGCAGGAGGATACGGCAAGTGACAGGGACAGTCTCTGGGTTGAAGAGCACGAGGACACGGCAAGTGACGGGGACAGTCTCTTGACAGACGGGTGGACACGGCCTGTGACGGCAGAGCCTCCAGGTAGGCTAGCAGGCAAGTAGCAGATGTGTGCTCCCAGGTGAGCAGGTGAGAGTCTCTGGACAAGCAGGTGGTCACGGCAAGTGACGGCAGAGCCTCCAGGTAGGCTAGCAGGCAGGTGGCAGATGTGCGCTCTCAGGTGAGCGGGCAAGAGTCTCTGGACAGGCAGGTGGTCACGGCACGTGACGGCGGAGCCTCCAGGTAGGCTAGCAGGCAGGTAGCAGGTGAGCGCTCCCAGGTGAGCGGGCAAGAGTCTCTGGACAGGCAGGTGGTCACAGCACGTGACGGCGGAGCCTCCAGGTAGGCTAGCAGGCAGGTAACAGGTGAGCGCTCCTAGGTGAGCAGGCAGATTGATCCATAGACAGACTGGCAGGGCTGGTAGGCAGACTGTCGGACCGCAGATAGATAAGAAACAGGCAGGAATCTGGCAGGTGACTGGCAGGTAACTGGCAGGTAACTGGTAACGGGACCTGAGGGCTGAAGCAGAGTTGAAAGGCTTTGCAACAACATTGCTCGGGCACCTCCATTTTGGAGGAGGTGCCTTATATATGGAGAGGTCCTCCGGCCATTGGTCGGGGACTCCTTAGGACAGCGCGCGCGGCCCCTTTAAGAGAGGGGGAGCGCGCGCGCGCCCTAAGCACAGTGGCCGGGATGGAGCGCGCGCTGCCAGCAGAGCGGGAGGAAGACGCCGGGCACGGAGCGGAGAGGTGAGGGGAACAGCGTCCCTGCCTAGCAGGAGGCAGGGACGCCGACGCTACAAACTGTTTGGCATATTCAAAGAAAGAGTGTGCGGTGAATCTCTATCTACCACTGACACTATATACAGAGCTCTTGTGTATAATGTCACTGGTGATCACTGTATTTCCTGTACACTGACACTATATACAGAGCTCCTTTGTACAATGTCACTAGTGATCCCAATATCACCTGTATACTATACACTGTATACACAGCTCCTGTGTATAATGTCACTGGTGATCCCTGTATTACCTGCATACTGACACTACATACAAAGCTCACTGTACACTTACACTATATATTGTATACTATGTACAGAGCTCCTGTGTATTATGGCACTTATGGTAACATTAGTATTGTTTTTTTTTTTATTTTATTAAGGATCAGTATTGTTGTATTCGATCACTATGTGGTGGTAATAAGCTGCCTAAGGGGTGCACGTGTGTGGGGTTTTGCACACGTCTTCTTGTGCAAAGTGGCTTTCGAGCTAAGTGACAGTTATTTCAGAGGCAGTTAGTCATGGCAGGAGTCAGGTAACCCACACTTTGACCACTTACTCTCCTTCAACTATGTTTTTGTTAGCTTTCACCTTTTCCCCTATAGTCCTCCACTTTCTACTAACCCCTCTAACCGCTACACCTAGTAAGGAACTTTTCATCTCTCCCTCCATCCTCCCCATTCACCTCACCTCCTCCTCAGAACTATTCATCAACATTCAATCTTGTATCTACAAACACAGACAGCCACCCCATTCCCTCTCCTACTCCCACCTGCTAACACTTTATCTGCTCCTCCTCACTGCCGGTGACATCTCTACAAATTCTGGCCCTCCTCACCACATCCCCACAGTCACTTCTACCTCCTATCCACGACCTACCACAAACTCTTGCAGCCTTTCTAACCTCATACCCATCCACCTAATCCCCATTTCCCCAGTTGCAATAACAGTAGCTCTATGGAAAGCTCGCTCCGTCTGCAACAAACTTTCCTACATCCACGACCTTTTTATTACTAACAAACTTTCCTTCCTCGCCATCACCGAAACCTGGCTCCCCCCCTCTGATACAGCCTCCCCAGCCGCACTTTCGTATGGCGGATTCCACCTTTCCCACACACCCCCGCCCCAACGGCAAACATGGTGGAGGTGTAGGTTTTCTCCTGTAAGATACTTGCGCCTTCACCGAAATCCCACTGCCGCCCTCCGTTATACTCCCATCTTTTGATGTGCTCTGTGTGTTCATCTACTCCCCCTCCAACCTCCAACTGGCCATCATTTACCGACCCCCAGGGCAAGCCACCACCTTCTTAGACCACTTCACCACCTGGCTGCTTCACTTCCTTTCCACTGACATCCCCACTATCATAATGAATGACTTCAACATCCCCATCGACACTCATCTGTCTCTAAGCTCCTATCCCTCACTTCCTCCTTCGGCCTTGCTCAATGTTCTCCCGCAGCCACTCACAAAGATGGCCACACACTGGACCTAATCTTCACCCGCCTCTGTTCCCTATCTAACCTCTCTAACTCTCCTCTCCCTCTCTCAGACCACAACCTACTTACATTCTCTGCCCTCTCCTCTCCAGGTCCACAATCCCCACTCCAAAAACTTGCACACCCTCGCAGAAACCTCAAACACCTTGACCTACACTCACTCTATGAATCCCTCTTCTCTCTTAAAAACATAAATTCCTTACACGATGCAGATGTTGCTGCTTTATATAATACCACAACAGCCGCAGCTCTCGACTCAGTCGCCCTTCTCACACATACCAAAGCTTGCACAATCAATAGGCAACCCTGGCACACCAACCTTACTAAAGAACTGTGACAGGCCTCCAGGGTTGCTGAGCGGAGATGGAAAAGGTCCCACTCCATCGATCACTTCATCGAAATCAAACAATCCCTCACTATTTTCAAGTCCACACTCACTGCAGCAAAACAAACCTACTTCACATCTCTCATATCCTCCCTCTCTCACAACCATAAACAGCTATTCAACACTTTCAATTCTCTTCTCCGTCCCCCAGTGCCTCCTCCCTCTCCTCTCATCTCAGCCGAAGACTTTGCCTCATTCTTCAAGCAGAAGATTGACACCCTCAGACTAAGCTTTTTCCCTAAAGTCCCCACAGCCCCTCCTCATATCTACTCAACCTTCCTCCTCCAAATCCCACTTCTCCACCATTACAGAAGACCAAGTCTATCTTTACTAGAGATGAGCGTTGTTCTACTCGAACTGTTCGCCAATCTCAAATTCGAGCTGTTTTGGGCGGTGTTCGAGCCGTTCGGCGAACACGAACAATTTGAGAAAAATTCGGCTGTTCAAGGTTATGTTCGATAACTGTTCATGCACCAAAATCATAACTGGATTTTTTCTCAGTAATGATGAAAATTAATGTTAATACGCAGTTTGAGTGTACAGCGGGGTGGGGGGAGGGGCAGCGGATGGATCTCTGCGGGAATAATGAAGATCTCCATTTTTTTTTCTCTTTCCCGCATTTACAGTGGGGAGGTGCAATCTGTCAGCCTATGAGCAGCGCACACACGGAGCGAAGTGCTTTTTTCACACAAGCAAGGGCATGTGTCATTGGCAGTGTATGTCACATGTCCTTGCCCTATAAGACCAAGCCATTTTCCCTGTCGCCACCATTTTCTCACTGCTGCAGCTGCGTGTTAGACGGCACCGCTGTTGCTGTGTGCGCTATACCTTGTTAATTTCAAGCCAATTTTCGCACAAATCTACAGATAGCTTGGGAGTAGGGAATAGTTGTGATTGCAGTCCTTTTAAGGACTAGGTTACAGCATTTCCTACGACTTTTATCAGGCAGGTCTGTGCTCTTAAATAGATAGATTGTGGGAGTAAAGACTAATTGTAATTGCAGTCCTTTTCAGGACTAGGTTACATCAGTTCCTATCAGTTTTTGCCAGGCAGGTCTGTGTCATTGCTGTGCAAGTTTTTTTCAAAGCATTTGGCTGAATCTAGCAAAGCTAATCCTTTTTGGCCTATTGCAGAGTGTGTTAGTCAGTGGAGTAGCCTATCTGTGTTGCAAGATATACCACCTGTGTATAGAATACCAATTTTTTTACTGCACCTAGTGAAGTAAAATCTTTTGGGCATAGCATCATTCTATTAGTCCATCTATACTGACCTCCATCAGGTTGCAAATTCAATATAATTTTTTTCTGCATCTAGCTCTGAAAAAATATTTGGGCTTCTAGCAGTGTGTGGGACTTGTTCTATTAGTCCATCTATACTGACCTCCATCAGGTTGCAAACTGAATATAATTTTTTTCTGCATCTAGCTCTGAAAAAATATTTGGCCTTCTAGCAGTGTGTGGGACTTTCTCTATTAGTCCATCTATACTGACCTCCATCAGGTTGCAAATTAAAAATAATTTTTTGTCTGCATCTAGCTCTGAAAAAATATTTGGGCTTCTAGCAGTGTGTGGGACTTTCTCTATTAGTCCATCTATACTGACCTCCATCAGGTTGCAAACTGAATATATTTTTTTTCTGCATCTACCTCTGAAAAAATATTGGGCTTCTAGCTGTGTGTGGGACTTGTTCTATTAATCCATCTATACAGACCTCCATCAGGTTGCAAACTGAATATAATTTTTTTCTGCATCTACCTCTGAAAAAATATTTGGGCTTCTAGCTGTGTGTGGGACTTGTTCTATTAGTCCATCTATACTGACCTCCATCAGGTTGCAAACTGAAAATAATTTTTTGTCTGCATCTAGCTCTGAAAAAATATTTGGCCTTCTAGCAGTGTGTGGGACTTTCTCTATTAGTCCATCTATACTGACCTCCATCAGGTTGCAAATTAAAAATAATTTTTATCTGCATCCAGCTCTAAAAAAATATTTGGCCTTCTAGCAGTGTGTGGGACTTTCTCTATTAGTCCATCTATACTGACCTCCATCAGGTTGCAAATTAAAAATAATTTTTATCTGCATCCAGCTCTGAAAAAATATTTGGCCTTGTAGCAGTGTGTGGGACTTGTTCTCTTAGTCCATCTATACTGACCTCCACCAGGTTGCAAATTAAAAATAATTTTTTGTCTGCATCTAGCTCTGAAAAAATATTTGGGCTTCTAGCTGTGTGTGGGACTTGTTCTATTAGTCCATCTATACTGACCTCCATCAGGTTGCAAATTAAAAATAATTTTTATCTGCATCTACCTCTGAAAAAATATTTGGGCTTCTAGCTGTGTGTGGGACTTGTTCTATTAGTCCATCTATACTGACCTCCATCAGGTTGCAAACTGAATATAATTTTTTTCTGCATCTAACCCAGCCAATAGTTTTGGCCTAATACCACAGTTTGGCCACTCAGCTCTGCTCGGTTCCCATCCATTGTTTTTTTGTGCAAACAACTCCAGAGTTGTGAATTAGTTAACCACCAAAATGAGTGGAAAAAGGCCTGCTGCTGGTGGAAAGGGGAATAGGCGTGTTGGGAAGGGGAAAAAAGGTTGTGTCCGTGGGGTAGGTGTTAAAGCAACAATAACATCTGCAGAAGAAAGACCATCTTCCAGCCAAACTAAAATGTCTACTTCTTTTAGCAGACAATGTGATAAGATCCCTTTCTTACGGCCACGCCAATCGCTACAAATTCCAGATGAGGCACAAAAACAGCAGGTGCTTCAACGGATATCAAGTGCTCCTTTAAGTGGGCTCTCCTCCACATCAACTTCAACATCACAAATACTCCAGTCCTCAGAGGTGTCACCCCAATCGCACTTGCTTCCTCACAGCTCCCAAATCTCCAGCTGCCCATCTGAGTATGGGGTAGAACAGATGGTTGAGTCTGCAGAGCTGTTTACTCATACTATAGCCTGGGAATCAGAGGTCGACTCCAGCGCTTCTGTGAATCCAGACGAGGAAATGATCTGCACTGATGCCCAGAATCTTTATGAATCGGATCCAGGACCAGACGCAGAAGGTTCTGACCATAATGTAGACCCTCATTCCCAAACTGTAACTCCTGTTGGTGGAGACAATGAGGAAGACGATGATGAGACTCAAATACCTGATTGGAGCGACAACTTTAGTTTTTTGTCAGGGCAGGAACAGGTTGGCTCTGAGGACGACGGGTGTGATAACGCACAGGGTGATGATGATGAGGTTGGAGATCCCACTTACTGTCAACCCACAGTCAGCCAAGAGATGAGGTCAGCAGAGGAGGTGGAGGAAGATGCTAGTGACGATGAGGTCAGGTTGCGCCTTCCTGGACAGAGACGTAGTACTGGAAGCACGTCAACAACTGCATCCTCAAACACAACTCTGCCGCTGACCACAAGTCGTGGTGGCTCTTCAGGTCGCATGGGTGCTAAGCCTTGCATAGCCTGGGCATTTTTTCAGATCGATAAAGATGACCCAACTCGTGTTATCTGTAACATTTGTCAGCAAAAGCTAAGTAGAGGCCAAAAAATACATAGTTTGAGTACTTCATGCATGAACCGGCACATGGACATGAAGCATAAGTTGCAGTGGGAAGCTCAGTGTGCTACAATGCGGCCTAGCCGGCCGGGCCAACCACCGTCTGCCATATCTTGTGCATCCGCGGCCTCTTCATCCTCTGTGACTGGGGGGACAGCAGTCACACCTGTTTTGGGGCGCAGACCTGCCACCTCTTTACCCGCAACAGCCAGCGTGATTGTCAGGTCATCATTTTCTTTGGAGGTGGTAACACCAGCTGGTGTTGAGCGCTGTCCGACATCGATAGCACCACCTTTGGATCAAGGCAACCTAACATGTCCGCCTGCATCTTCCTCACAGACCGGCAGTTTGCCGGGGACACCCTTATCAACCCCGTCTAAGCACAGTAGCCAGCCCTCGGTCCCTCAGATGTGGACAAGTAAAAGACTATTTCCTCCTAGCCATGAGAAAGCTAAGAGGTTGAATTTCACCATCTGCAAGCTCTTGGCTACAGAAATGCTGCCTTTCCGCCTGGTGGACACAGAGGATTTTCGAGACCTTATGTCCGTCGCAGTGCCCCAGTACCAGATGCCCAGTCGGCACTACTTCTCAAAGAAAGGTGTGCCTGTGCTCCACCAGCATGTCGCACACAACATCACCGCTTCTTTGAGAAACTCTGTGTGTGACAGGGTGCATTTCACCACAGACACTTGGACGAGTAGGCATGGACAGGGGCGTTACATGTCGCTGACTGGGCACTGGGTAACTATGGTGACAGCAGGACAAGGGGCTGCTGTCCAAGTCTTGCCGTCCCCACGAGTTGTGCGTCAATCCTCTTTATGTCAAAGTTCCTCCACTGCTTCTGCCTCCTCAACCTCCTCTCGGTCTTTCACCTGCACCCAAAGCCTGTCTGGTCATGCCACAAGCTTTCTAACTGCGCAGAAGGGATCCTGCACACCTCCTTACTATGCTGGCAGTAGGGCTCAACGTCATCAGGCGGTTTTTACATTGAAATGTCTGGGAAATGTGAGTCACACAGCTGAGGAGTTGTGGTCAGCTCTGGAGAACCAATTTCATGAATGGTTGTCTCCACTGGACCTGAAACCAGGGAAGGCCGTGTGCGACAATGCTGCAAACCTGGGTGCGGCCCTTCGCCGGGGCAATGTCACACACATGCCTTGTATGGCTCACGTGTTGAACCTGGTTGTCCAGCAATTTTTAGCCCACTATCCCAGACTAGATGGCCTTCTGCAGAGGGCACGGTCGCTGTGTGCTCACTTCCGCCGTTCGCATCCCGCAGCTCAGCGACTTACATCTCTACAGAAGTCGTTGGGCCTGCCACTTCACCGGCTAAAATGCGATGTGCCTACCCGGTGGAATTCAACTCTGCACATGTTGCAGCGACTGTGGCAGCACCGACAAGCCCTGGTGCAAAACGTTCTGACGTATAGCCTGGGCCAACGAGATCCGGAGGTGGGGCAAATCACACTGGAGGAGTGGTCTCAGATCAGGGACCTATGCACCCTTCTGCACAGTTTTGAAATGGCGACGAAGATGTTTAGTGCTGACGATGCCATTATCAGCATGACTATTCCGGTGATTAACATGCTGGAGCACATGTTAAACAGAATTCGGAGTCAGGTGGTGGCACAAGAGGAGGTGGAGGAAGTAGAGGAGGAGGAGTTGTATGCGGAAGGGCTAACATCTGCAAGGTCCAGACGGTCGGCAGCACCAAGGCGGCAGGCATGTGAGGGTGGGGGAGATGGTTTTACCAGGGCGCATGGTAGCAGCCAAACTAGTGAGGAAGGTGCAGGAGCCCAGGAAGAAGTGGAGGACGAACTGATGGAAGACTCATCAGATGAGGGAGACCTTGATCACATTTCTGTTGTGCGAGGTTGGGGGGAGAGGACAGAGGAAGGAAGCATGATTGTTACCTCGCCACCAACACAACAGGGACTTGCTGCTCCTGGATGCGCAACACACATGAGTGCCTTCTTGCTGCACTACCTGCAACATGACCCTCGAATTGTGAGAATTAGAAATAATCCTGACTACTGGGTTGCCACACTGTTAGATCCCCGGTACAAAAGTAAATTTGCAGAAATTATTCCTGCCATAGAAAGGGATGCACGCATGCAGGAGTATCAGCAGAGACTGTTGCAGAATCTTACATGTGCTTTTCAACAAAACACCAGTGGTGTACGTAGTGAATCTCACAGTTCCAACTTGCCAACCGTGGGACCGTCAAGTGTTCAGCACTCAAACCGTAACAGAACCACAGTATCTGCTGGTAACATCAATTTTGCGGAATCATTTCACCACTTTTTTAGCCCATCCTTTGCAAGGCCACAGGAGACAAGAAGTCTGACACATAGTCAACGCCTAGAGACGATGGTACAGGAGTATCTCCAAGTAAACATTGAAGCCATGACTGTGTCACTGGACCCTTGCTCTTTTTGGGCTTCCAATCTGGATAAATGGCCGGAGCTAGCCACTTACGCCTTGGAGATCTTGTCATGCCCCGCAGCCAGCGTTCTGTCTGAACGTGTGTTCCGTGCTGCTGGTGGTGTGCTGACAGATAAGCGCACGCGGCTCTCCACTGATAATGTAGACAGACTCGCGTTCATAAAGATGAACAAATCATGGATCCGAAACGACTTTTCTACCCCTGTGTCATCCTGGGGAGAGTAAAAGCTTGATGATTGGTTAAAATCACCCTACCAACCGTTTTAAGCTTTCAAATTACTAATCATGTTTATCTGTATCTTGACTGGAAAATAATTTGGGCTTTGTAGCAGTGTGCAGCACTGATCCTATTAGCCCATCTATACTAAGCTCCACCAGATTTAAAATTAATAATAATTTTTAGCTGCATCTAGCCCGGAAAATAATTTTGGGGCTCCGAGATGCACAAGACACATAAGTGCCTTCTTGCTGCACTACCTGCAACATGACCCTCATATTGTCAGAATTCGAAGTAATCATGACTACTGGGTTGCCACACTCTTAGATCCCCCAAACTTTTCGATCAACCTTTTCATTTTAATAAAGACCAAAAAAATGGTCATTTTTGAAATTATAAGCATTAGCAGGTTGTTAGAAACTGAAATCAAACAGTTTTCAACTCAAAACTTTATTCTAGGTGATGTTACATTTTCACATAGGACCCCTTGTTCGAAAGGAGCTTCTGAACTCTCTCGTCCATTGAATTTGTCAGGTTTTGGATGGTTTCTGCTTCAATTGTTTTGCATGAGGACAGAATACCCTCCCAGAGCTGTTGCTTAGATGTGAACTGCCTCCCGCCATCATAGACACTCCTTTTGATGATGCTCCAGAGGTTCTGAATGGGGTAGAGGTCAGGGGAGCATGGGGGTCACACCATAAGTTTGTCCCCTTTTATGCCCATATCAGCCAGAGATGCAGATGTTTTATGTGCAGCATGAGATGGTGCATTATCATGCAAAAAAATTATCTTGCTGTGAAATACATGGTTCTTCTTCTTGAACCATGGCAGGAAGTGCTGTTTGAGAAAATCCACATACATTATGGAGTTCATCTTTAGCGCCTTCAGGGATCCTAAAGGGGCCGACAATCTCTCTCCCCATGATTCCAGCCCAAAACATTACTCCACCTCCTCCTTGTTGGCGCTGTAGCCGTGTTTGCGTGGGGTGTCCATCAACCAGCCATCCTCCACTCCATCCATCTGGACCATCGAGCGCTGCACGGCACTCATCCGTGAACAAAACAGTTTTGAAATCAGTCTTCATGTAATGTTTGGCCCACTGGAGCCGTTTCTGCTTGTGTGAAGTGGATAGAGGAGGTCGACAGGATGGCATATGCACAGCTGCAAACCTCTGAAGGACCCTGCATCTTGTTGTTCGGGGGACTTTGGAGGCACCAGCAGCTTCAAAAACTTGTCTGCTGCTATGACCAGGCTTTTTTGCCGCTGCTCTTTTAACCTGACGTAATTGCCTGTAGGAAAGAGTCCTCAATTTGCCCTTATCAGCACGCACACGTGTGTACTGTGAATCAGCTACATACTTCTTGATTGCCAAGACACTTCATCCTGATCATCGCACAATGTTGATTGTAGTCATGCCTTGACCTAAATACTCCACAATTTGTTGCTTCTCAGCAGCCGACACATCCTTTTTCTTTCCCATTTTGGCAGAAAATGTAGGCTGCTTAATAATGTGAGACAGCCTTCTTAAGTAGTCTTGCCTTTCATTGGACACACCTGCCAAACTAATTAGCACAGGTGTCTGCAATTGCTTACAGTGATATAAAGAGCCCTGACACACATCACCATCAATGAGTTTAACTGACAAACAAACAAATTCTTCCCTTATCACTCCTAAACACTTTTTGCATAATAATTTGGAACGCGGTGTACATGTGCTTTTCCACAAAACACCAGTGGTTCACGTAGTGAATCTTACAGTTCTAACTTGCCAACCGTGGTCTGTATGGAGTTGTTCAATAAAGGGCCCAAAATTAAGATAACATAGATGGGAGAGGTCTCTATGAATAGGAATTCCTAAGTATTTGATACCCTGTGAGGGCCAGGCAAAGGGAAAGTTGGACTGGATGGAATCCTATATGGATTTGGGGAGGGAGACATCGAGGGCCTCAGACTTCGCTGCATTGATTTTAAAATTTGACCATGTAACAAAGTGATCTATTTCAGCTATAACAGCATGGATGGATATATGTGATTGAGTGATATATACTAGTACATCATCAGCAAATAGAGAGCACTTGTACTCGGTGCCTCCCACCTCAATCCACCTAATATTGGGGTTATGGTGAATTGATGAGAGCAGGTGCTCCGTCACTAGGATGTATAAGAGAGGGGACAGAGGACATCCCTGCCTTGTCCCATTGGTGATTGTGAAAGGTGATGAAAATGTTCTGATGCACCCCCTGGGCCTTGGGACACCCGGAGCCGGACCCTTTTTGGTGGATGCTGGTGGTTGTAGTCTTCGTGGCGGCGACCCTGTTCCGTGGCTCAGGGTGGTCAAACCAGTGGCGGAACTATTTATGTGGTTTTGATGTTTAAATGTCCGACTACGCCACCCGTGGATTGCGGTCAGTGCGAACCGCCGCTGCAGGGCAGACCGCTGAGGCTGGTGTTGTGGGTGCAGCAGAGCGTAGCATAACTCCCCACGGGAGGAGTATAGCCTCAGGGCAGTGTATGCGGAGGATGGGGGTGATGGTGCAGGGCAGCAGCAGTAACGACACGGAGTCAGTGATGCAGTCCAGGGCCTTTACTCACAGTTCTTATTATCCAGACCACGTCTGCAGGTAACGGCTGCCCACGTCGTACTGTGCTCACCAGGTGAGGGGCTCAGACAACTCCCAGATTACTTTGGAGCGCTTCACAGGACCCCCTTTGTGTGTCCTTTGTCTGGCCTTTCTTACCAACCCTTCTGTCCGGCTGCCTCGGGCCTCCTCTTGGTAAACTTGGCGCCAGTTTCCCTGACCCTATGTGCTGCCCTCCTAGCGGGTGTAGCGAGGGGCTGCGCCACATAAAATGTCACAGCCTCCGGTTTCTAGCTGAGGGTCGTTTCCTGCCTCCACTAGTTTCGGGGACCGGTCTCCCCCTTTGGCCTGACCCCTCCATGCAGGTGGATTCGGGCGTGCGGTGGCGACTCGCCCGTCCGCACCCCTGGGATTCTTTCGTTCCTCGTTCCTGGAGCCTTCCCCGCTCCTCTTCCTTCCTTCTCCCTCTTCCAGGCCTGGGCCTCTGTTACTAGGCCCGCCTCCGGAGCAGAGCTCATGCAGAGCCCCTGCTCCCTGCCACTTCTGCTCAGACTTCTCTGCACTGAACTAAGATGGTGCCCACCTTTTATACTCCCTTCTCAATGCACCCAGGAACTGCTTCCTCCCTGCTCCTGCACTACAGGGTTCCCCTTCCTCAGTGTTCCCTCCCCCCACTCCAGCCAGGGACAGGGACTGTCGTGCCCATCTCAGGGGCATATTGGTCGCCCTGCCCCACGGCAATGTGGTGTAATGCATGCAGGTGTCGGGTCCTGATCCACACTCCATCCTTACCTGAGAGTGAGATATCACACCTCTGGGTGAGGTGCAATACCTCTGTAGCAACCGAGCCCTCAGGGTGCTACAGTTCCATTTATCTTCAGCCTAGGTGACGTATTGCGATACAGGGCCGTGATTTTGGCTATAAAAGGGTCCCCTAGACTCCTACCCCAAGCTTTTTAAGAGAATCATATATGGCGTGCCAGGAGACTCTATGGAATGCTTTCTCAGCATCCAACGAGAGTATCTAATTACAAATTTTTAACTGCATCTAGCCCAGGAAATACTTTGTGCCTAGTAGCAGTGTCTGCTAGTCAGCGGATTATCCCGGCTGTTAAGCAAGCTACACCACCTGTAGTTTGGACACTTAATTTTTTCAAAGGAAATGCTTCGGGACCACGGGATACTCAGTGAAGAGCATCAGGAGGCACCCCAAGGCATAGGGGCTGGGACTGGCAGTAGGATGCCCTGCGGTGGACAGCCAAGCTCGATCCTTATAAAAGCTTTTTAACTGCAGCAGCTTTAGTGGACGCTACTGGAGCTGGAATTACGCGGCTGCTAGCATGAGACTTGCCCTCCAATAGATCCTTGTAAATGGATTTAAAGTGTATTCATTCAAATTAGAGAGACAATTTAAATTAAAAAGCTTAGAGCTGCCTCCACCACAGGGGGGCTCGCTCGACCCACCAGCGGACAGGCACCAGTATTGGGAGAGGGGGGCTGGCCGTCAGGGTTCACCGCGGCTCTGGCACAAACCCGGCGACACGGAGGTGGCACGGGCAGGAGCGGACTGAACGTGTCGGCTTCTCACTTTTTGGATTTTAGAAGGGCATAACATGCCTATATCTGTGTCTCCCCCTCCTTTTACTCCTCCACCTCTTTTCTTTTCTCATGACTATATGTACTTGTTCTAACGGGTCTGGGAGGCGGAACCTCTGAGCTACTATACAAGGGGGCGGCCCTTGTAAGGGAGCGGGTGGCAGTCTCTGGATGAACGGACAGGGAGATACGGCAAGTGATCAGGGCAGTCTCTGGGTAAAGGGTAGGTACGACCTGTGATGGCAGAGCCTCCGGGTAGGCTAGCAGGCAGATGGTAGATGTGTGCTCCCAGGTGAGCAAGCGAGAGTCTCTGGAATAGCAGGTGGTCACGGCACGTGACGGCGGAACCTCCGGGCTGGCAAGCAGGCAGGTAACGGAGAAGCGCTCCCAGGTGAGCGGGCAAGAGTCTCTGAAGTAGCTGATGGTCACAGCACGTGACAACGGAGCCTCCGGGCTGGCAAGCAGGCAGGTAACGGAGAAGCGCTCCCAGGTGAGCGGACAAGAGTCTGAAGTAGCTGATGGTCACAGCACGTGACAACGGAGCCTCCGGGCTGGCAAGCAGGCAGGTAACGGAGAAGCGCTCCCAGGTGAGCGGACAAGAGTCTGAAGTAGCTGATGGTCACAGCACGTGACAACGGAGCCTCCGGGCTGGCAAGCAGGCAGGTAACGGAGAAGCGCTCCCAGGTGAGCGAACAAGAGTCTGAAGTAGCTGATGGTCACAGCACGTGACAACGGAGCCTCCGGGCTGGCAAGCAGGCAGGTAACGGAGAAGCGCTCCCAGGTGAGCGGGCAAGCTGGTCCATAGACAGACTGACCGGAGTTGTAAGGCAGACCGTCGGACCTCAGGAAAGCTGGCAGGTAGCTGATGTGCGCTCCCAGGTGAGCGGGCAGGCTGGTCCTTTAGACAGACTGACAGGAGTAGTAAGGCAGACCGTCGGACCTCAGACTGGCAGACAGGTAACAAGTATTCAGGCAGGTAACTGGCAGGAAACTGGCAGGTAACTGGCAACGGGACCTGAGGGCTGAAGCACAGGTGAGACACAGGTGCAAACAACATTGCTCGGGCACCTCCATTTTGGAGGAGGTGCCTTATATATGATGAAGTCCTCCGGCCATTGGCCTGGGACTCCTTAGGACGGCGCGCGCGGCCCCTTTAAGAGGAGGGGAGCGCGCGCGCGTGCGCCCTAAGCACAGGGGCCGGGAAGGAGCGCGCGCTGAGAGCAGAGCGGGAGGAGGACGCCGGGAAGGAGCGCGCGCTGACAGCAGAGCGGGGAGAGGACGCCGGGAAGGAGCGCGCGCTGACAGCAGAGCGGGGAGAGGACGCCGGGCACGGAGCAGAGCGGTGAGGGGAGCAGCGTCCCTGCCTAGCAGAGGGCAGGGACGCCAGCCCTCTGCCCTCTGCTAGGCAGGGCAGAGGGCTGGCGTCCCTGCCCTCTGCTAGGCAGGGGGCAGGGACGCCAGCGCTACAGTACCCCCCCCTTTAGGCCCCCCCTTTTTTAGGCCAGACAGAAATTTAGCTAGGATGAGAGGGGCATGGATGTTCTCCCGGGGCTCCCACGTTCTCTCCTCAGGACCAAACCCCTTCCAATCTACCAGAAAAAAGGTCTTTCCTCTTACCCTTTTGGTGGCAAGAATGTTCTCTACCTCAAACTCGTCCTCAGCAGAAACCGGAGCAGGAGGCGTACCTGTAGACTTGGAAAAAGAGTTAAGTACCACAGGTTTGAGGAGAGATACATGGAAGGAGTTAGGGATCCGTAAGTTGGCCGGGAGTTTCAATTTATAGGCCACCGGGTTGATCTGACTGATGACCTCCAGTGGGCCGATGAACCGAGGCCCTAACTTATAGGAAGGGATCTTGAGCCGGACATATTTGGACGAGAGCCAGACTTTATCCCCAGGACGGAATTGAGGAGGGTCCAGACGTTTTTTGTCAGCGTGTCTTTTCATACGCTCGGAAGACTGAAGGAGTGCGGATCGGGTACTCTCCCAAATGGAGGAAAATTTGCTAACGAGAGATTCCGCAGCCGGGTTGTCCACCGAGGTGGAGACAGGAAAAGGAATCCGAGGATGCTGACCAAAGACTACAAAAAACGGGGATTTGGAGGAGGATTCGCTCTCGTGATTATTGTAAGAGAACTCGGCCCATGGTAGGAGATCCACCCAGTCAGAATGGTGGGCATTAACGAAGTGCCGGAGGTAACTGGTCAGGTTCTGATTGATCCGCTCCACTTGACCATTGGACAGTGGGTGGTAAGCGGAAGAGAAGTCCAGGGTGACGTCTAGTAGTTTACAAGTGGCTCTCCAGAAGCGTGAGGTGAACTGTACCCCACGATCCGACACGATGTGGAGGGGCAGGCCATGAAGACGGAAGATGTGACGAATAAAGTCTCTAGCTAGCTCGGGTGCAGACGGGAGGCCTGGCAGGGGAACGAAATGAGCCATCTTGGAGAAGCGGTCAGCGACCACCCAAATGACCGTACAACCGGCAGAGAGTGGGAGGTCAGTTATGAAGTCCATTGCAATATGCTGCCAGGGGGCAGCAGGTACTGGGAGCGGAAGGAGGCGACCGGCTGGCAGATGTCTCGGAACCTTGTTGCGGGCGCAGGACACACAGGCAGAAACAAAGTCTATTACATCCTTGTGCAGGGTAGGCCACCAGTAGTGCCGGGAAATAAGCTGGAGGGTCTTCTTCTGACCAGCGTGGCCAGCCAGTTTAGACGAGTGACCCCAGTGAAGGATCTTCTCCCGATCAGGTACTGATACGAACGTCTTTCCGGGAGGGAGACGATTTAGACTCACGGGAGCCACCTGCATTACTCTGGCGGGATTGATGATGTGTTTCGGATCTTCCTCGAGATCAGATACCAGAAAGGATCGAGACAAAGCGTCCGCCTTGACGTTTTTGTCAGCCGGGCGAAAATGAAGGACAAAATCAAAACTAGCAAAAAACAAGGACCACCGGGCTTGGCGCGGGTTAAGTCTCTGGGCATGCTGGAGGTAAGCCAAGTTCTTGTGGTCAGTGTAAATTATTACCGGGTGAAGAGCCCCCTCAAGCGGGTAACACCACTCCTCCAATGCCAGTTTGATGGCCAATAACTCTCGATCTCCTATGGAATAATTGCGCTCTGAGGAGGAGAAGAGTTTAGAGAAGAAGCCGCAAGTTACCATCCTCCCGGAAGAAGATTTTTGAGTAAGTACCGCTCCAGCTCCAGAGGAGGAGGCGTCCACTTCCAGGAAGAACTGCTTGTTGCCGTCCGGGCGATGCAGCACCGGGGCGGAAGAGAAGGCCTGTTTTAAGGAAAGAAAGGCTTCTTCTGCTTCGGGCGGCCACTCTTTGGGATTAGTACCCTTACGGGTGAGCGCGGAAATTGGGGCAGTCCGGGAAGAGAAGTGTGGTATGACGAGGCGGTAGTAGTTGGCGAAGCCCAGGAACCGCTGAATGGCCTTCAGCCCCTCCGGTCGAGGCCATTTCTCGATGGCAGACAGTTTCTCTGGATCCATTCGTAGGCCGGTCTGAGAAATAATGTAGCCCAAAAACGGAAGCGAGGTCTGCTCAAAGAGGCACTTCTCGTATTTAGCGAAGAGGTGATTCTGCCTGAGCCTGAGCAGGACCTGACGAACGTCCCTCCGGTGAGTCTGGAGATCCGGAGAGAAGACCAAGATGTCGTCCAGGTACACCACTACGCAGGAGTAGAGAAGGTCCCGGAAGATGTCATTGACCAACTCTTGAAAGACGGCAGGAGCGTTACAGAGACCAAAGGGCATTACCAGGTATTCATAGTGGCCGTCCCGGGTGTTGAATGCCGTCTTCCATTCATCCCCTTGACGGATACGAACCAGGTTGTACGCCCCACGGAGGTCTAGTTTGGTGAAGATTCTAGCCCCCCTCAGACGATCAAATAATTCTGGAATGAGCGGAAGGGGGTACTTATTCTTCACCGTGATCTGGTTTAGGCCTCTATAGTCTATACAGGGACGGAGAGAGCCGTCCTTCTTTTTGACGAAAAAGAAGCCTGCTCCCGCCGGGGGAGGTAGATTTCCGGATGAATCCCCTGGCCAGATTCTCCTCAATATATTCGGACATCGACCGGGTCTCAGCAGCGGATAAAGGATAAATACGCCCACGGGGAGGAGTAGTACCGGGTAACAGGTCGATGGGACAGTCGTATGGTCTATGAGGGGGTAATGTCTCTGCCTCCTTTTTATTAAAGACATCAGCATAAGACCAATAAGGAATTGGAAGTCCAGGTAGATTAGCTGGGGTAGGAGAGGGACGGACGGGATGGACGGGAACCAGGCAGGTCTTATGACAGTCTTGTCCCCAGCGAAGGACTTCTCCGGTTTGCCAGTCAAGCACGGGTGCATGTTTCTGGAGCCAAGGCAGACCTAGCAAGAGGGCGTGAGAGAGTCCAGGCAGAACATGAAAGGAGATACTCTCAGAATGCAGCATTCCCACCTGCAGAGTAATGGATTCGGTGATGAGTTGGATGGGGCGTGGTAAGAGCCCCCCATCCACGGCAGCCACAGACAAGGGTACAGCCAGAGGTTTGGTGGGGATGCGGTATTTCTCTACCAGGAACTGTGAAATAAGATTCCCGGCTGCTCCTGAGTCCAGTTGGGCTAGTTCGAAATAACGGTTCTCCCCGTAGACGATTGAAACTGACAACAGCAGGGATGGAGAGGATTTATTCTTGTCTAGGTGGACCTCTCTGAGCGAACCTAGACACAGGCGTTTCCCGACCTCTCCGGGCAGGCACGGATCCGGTGCTCCTTACTGCCACAGTAGAAGCAGGTCCCCTCGGCACGGCGTAAGTCCTGACGGGTCTTGACCATCTTGGTCTGGTCGACCTGCATAGGCTCAGGAGGGTGTACCTGGTTAGAGACAGAAGGAGTGACGGGTTTCTGAAAAGTAGGAGCTAGACGTGGCAACCTCCTCTCACGGGTGACCTCTCTGGCACGCTCCTGGAACCGTAGGTCAATCCGGGTGGCAAGAGTTATTAAGTCATCGAGAGTGGTAGGAATGTCCCGACCGGCAAGTTCATCTTTAATACGGCCGGACAGACCCTCCCAGAAGACGGAAACCAGAGCGTTGTTATCCCAGGCCAGCTCCGAGGCAAGGGTACGGAACCGTATGGCATATTGGCCCACGGTGAGACTCCCCTGACGGAGGCGTAGCAACGATGATGCAGATGAGGTCTTCCGTCCGGGTTCGTCGAAGACTTTCCGGAAAGCCGTGAAAAAAGCAGGCAAGTTGGACACCAGGGGGTCTCCTCTCTCCCATAGAGGATTTAGCCAGGCCAGGGCCTCCCCGGTGAGATGGGACATGATGAAGGCAATTTTGGCCCGGTCGGAGTTAAACTGGTAGGACAAAAGTTCAAAATGCAGGGTGCACTGATTTAAGAAGCCCCGAGCCTGGACGGAGTCGCCTCCGAAGCGAGGAGGTGCAGAAAGCCGGGGTCCGGGGTAGGATACCATGGTATTAGTGGGCAGCGGAGCTGCCGGATTGCAAGATATGGCACTGGCGGAGGTTGTTGGTGGATCAGACAGAGTGTTCAGGCGAGTATTAACATTCCGCAGGTGACCCAGGATGGACTCCTGTTGGGACCTCTGACGGGACAGTTCAAGACAGAGGTCCGAGAGCGAGGGAGCTTGGGTGCCACCGGGTTCCATGGCCCGAGCAAACTGTAACGGGTCTGGGAGGCGGAACCTCTGAGCTACTATACAAGGGGGCGGCCCTTGTAAGGGAGCGGGTGGCAGTCTCTGGATGAACGGACAGGGAGATACGGCAAGTGATCAGGGCAGTCTCTGGGTAAAGGGTAGGTACGACCTGTGATGGCAGAGCCTCCGGGTAGGCTAGCAGGCAGATGGTAGATGTGTGCTCCCAGGTGAGCAAGCGAGAGTCTCTGGAATAGCAGGTGGTCACGGCATGTGATGGCGGAACCTCCGGGCTGGCAAGCAGGCAGGTAACGGAGAAGCGCTCCCAGGTGAGCGGGCAAGAGTCTCTGAAGTAGCTGATGGTCACAGCACGTGACAACGGAGCCTCCGGGCTGGCAAGCAGGCAGGTAACGGAGAAGCGCTCCCAGGTGAGCGGACAAGAGTCTGAAGTAGCTGATGGTCACAGCACGTGACAACGGAGCCTCCGGGCTGGCAAGCAGGCAGGTAACGGAGAAGCGCTCCCAGGTGAGCGGACAAGAGTCTGAAGTAGCTGATGGTCACAGCACGTGACAACGGAGCCTCCGGGCTGGCAAGCAGGCAGGTAACGGAGAAGCGCTCCCAGGTGAGCGAACAAGAGTCTGAAGTAGCTGATGGTCACAGCACGTGACAACGGAGCCTCCGGGCTGGCAAGCAGGCAGGTAACGGAGAAGCGCTCCCAGGTGAGCGGGCAAGCTGGTCCATAGACAGACTGACCGGAGTTGTAAGGCAGACCGTCGGACCTCAGGAAAGCTGGCAGGTAGCTGATGTGCGCTCCCAGGTGAGCGGGCAGGCTGGTCCTTTAGACAGACTGACAGGAGTAGTAAGGCAGACCGTCGGACCTCAGACTGGCAGACAGGTAACAAGTATTCAGGCAGGTAACTGGCAGGAAACTGGCAGGTAACTGGCAACGGGACCTGAGGGCTGAAGCACAGGTGAGACACAGGTGCAAACAACATTGCTCGGGCACCTCCATTTTGGAGGAGGTGCCTTATATATGATGAAGTCCTCCGGCCATTGGCCGGGGACTCCTTAGGACGGCGCGCGCGGCCCCTTTAAGAGGAGGGGAGCGCGCGCGCGTGCGCCCTAAGCACAGGGGCCGGGAAGGAGCGCGCGCTGAGAGCAGAGCGGGAGGAGGATGCCGGGAAGGAGCGCGCGCTGACAGCAGAGCGGGGAGAGGACGCCGGGAAGGAGCGCGCGCTGACAGCAGAGCGGGGAGAGGACGCCGGGCACGGAGCAGAGCGGTGAGGGGAGCAGCGTCCCTGCCTAGCAGAGGGCAGGGACGCCAGCGCTACACTTGTCACTTTTCCATGTGTTAGTTGTGTCTTCTGAGCAGTTTGTCAGCTTTTGGACACCTTTGAAGGTGTTTTCTATGTGTTTCTATGTGTTTTTGTTTGCCTGCCATTGGTTTTAACGGTGTTCGAAGGTGTTCGACGAACAGTTCGGCGAACACACGGGTGTTCGACGAACCGAACCGAACTCGAACACTACGGGGGTGGCTCAACACTAATCTTTACTCTCCAAGTCACACCTCACCACCTGAGAACTTGATCCAATCCCGTACGACCTCATCCCTAACTTTACCACAGTCTTCAACCTCTCACTAACAACTGGTGTCTTCCCCTCATGTTTCAAACACGCCTCAAACACTCCCATCCTCAAAAAGCCCTCCCTTGACCCATCCTCTCTGACCAGTTACCGCCCCATATCACGTCTCCCCTATGCCTCAAAACTACTGGAACAACATGTCCACCTTGAACTGTCCTCCCACCTCTCCTCATGTTCCCTCTTCGACTGCTTACAATCTGGCTTCCGACCACATCACTCAACTGAAACTGCCCTGACCAAAGTCACCAATGACCTACTAACCGCCAAATGCAAGCGACATTACTCCGTCCTCCTCCTCCTTGACCTGTCATCTGCCTTTGATACAGTCGACCATTCCCTCTTACTACAGACCCTCTCATCTCTTTGTATCATGGACTTGGCCCTGTCTTGGATCTCCTCATACCTAACAGACAGGACTTTCAGCGTCTCCCACTCGCACACCACCTCCTCATCTCGCCTCCTATCTGTCGGTGTCCCCCAAGGTTCAGTTCTAGTACCTCTGCTCTTCTCCATCTACACCTTTGGCCTGGGACAGCTCTTAGTCTCATGGCTTTCAGTATCACCTCTACACTGATGACACACAGATCTACCTCTCTGGACCCGATATCTACTCCCTACTAACCAGAATCCCACAATGTCTGTCCGCTATCTCATCCTTCTACTCTGCCAGATTAACATGGATAAAACAGAATTCATCATCTTTCCACCTTCTCATTCATCCCCCCCATCTGACCTATCCATCAACGTCAATGGCTGCCCACTCTCCCCAGTCCCACAAGCTCGCTGCCTCGGGGTAACCCTGGACTCTGACCTCTTCTTCAAGCCACATATCCAAGCCCTTTCCACTTCCTGCCGACTCCAACTCAAAAACATCTCCCGCATCCGAGAATTCGTCAGCATAGACTCTGCAAAAACACTAGTACATGCCCTCATCATCTCTCGCCTCTACGACTGCAACCTCCTGCTCTGTGGCCTCCCTTCCAACACTCTCGCCTCCCTCCAATCTATCCTAAACTCTGATGCCCGACTAATCCACCTGATCCCCCGCTTTTCCCCATCCTCTCCCTTCTATCAATCTCTTCACTGGCTCCCCACTGCCCAGAGAATCAAGTTCAAAACCCTAACCCTGGCATACAAAGCCATCCACAACCTGTCTCCTCCATACATCTGTAACCTAGTCTCCCGGTACTTACCTGCACGCAACCATCGATCCTCACAAGCAGGGTCCTCTCTCCTCCTGTACCAGTCGCTGACTCGTTTTGTAAAGATTATTGTAAGTGTTTTTGCTATGTATACCCCCTTTTTCGCCATGGAAAAAATGGCGCTATAATAATAAATAATAATAATAATAATGCTATGTGATCCGGCCATGGTGTGGCGGTATTTCTCTCTTGTATGTGGTATTATTCGATGACTATGGGGTGATAATGTGTGGTCCGGCCATGGTGTGGTGGTATTTCTCTTTGCATGTAGTATTATTTGATTGCTATGTGGTGTTAATATGTGGTCTGGCCATGGTGTTGTGAAATTTGTCCCTATATATGGTATTATTCGGTCATTATGTGGTCTGGTCACAGTGTGACAGTATTTGTCCCTTGTATGTGGTATTATTGGTCATTTTAAAAAATGAAAAATAAATAAACATATACCTAAAAAGAGTATTGGATATTTTAACAAATGTTTAATAGGTTAGAGCAGAGTAGGGCCTTGTCAAAAAAGTCTACCTTGTGATGGTGGCGGCTTAAAAAATCTTTTGGCCGTTGAAACAAAAGATGATGGCTGTGTATGTGACATTGTATTCAATTGGAACTGGTAATGTGTTCTTGGTGAGGACGTGGTGCAGAAGTGGTGTTTTTCCAAGAGTGGTCAGTAGGACTGTGGAAGATTTGAGGGGTGGAGGTGGATCTGGGGGCGAAGGTGGAGCTAGGGGTGGCTCCTGGGCGGAGTCTCAAGGGGGCCCGAAAATTTTGCCAATATGTGGCCCTGAAATTCCTGGTGGCAGCCCTGACAGTGTGGCAGCCCTGACAGTATGTCAGCCACAAATGGCTGCATAGCCGTGTGTTAACAACTGATGCCTCCAAAAACGTTGCTACCATGGATGCCTCCATAACAGGTGACTCCATTATACTTTGGCAGAAATACCACGATTCCACAATTAAAAATGCAATTGCAGTTTTACATGAGCTTTCAGGGTTCCCCATTGAAGTCTATTGGTAAAAAATGCACCAAAAAACATAGGTATGAGTTTTCAAGAAATTCCTTTAACTTTGCTTAAATTGTAAAATGCATCATATATTCAGCACAAACTTTTTTCCCCGGTATGTTAGAAGATGGCCTGACTGTGCCACAACAGTAATGTACTGCACTGAGCAGATAATATATTACTGTAAACCGAATGTTCAGGACATGGAGTAGTTTTTTTTAGCAAGCCATATTCATTGTGTTTTTTTGCAGAGTTGTCTAAAACATAAAGGGCGCGATTAATCAAAGTGCTTAAGACGGTTTTCTGTCATAAAACACTTAGAAAATGTGACTGAAACCAAATGGTGCCGGGCAGTACAAAGTTAATTTTCTCCCAGCAGCGTTCGGCTGTGTTCAGGCGTCGGGCAGGTTAGTAATGCTATTAACTTGCAGATTAACCACATTCTGCAGGTTAATAGCGTTCTTGCTGGTGACTGGTTCGCTTTAATTTTATTGCTTACTGCGCATTGCCTGCAGTCTATCAGTGGTGGCAAGTCTCCAAGTCAAAGACAGCAGTGTTTACAAGCTCTTTCCAAAAGAGCATATAAGTCTTGGTCTAAGGCGGGCCAGATCACTGGATCTAGCCAGCTTCATAGCCATTGCTCTCCAGCAGATAAACAGTTTGTTGAATCAGAGAGGGCACAGTTTGTTCAAGGAGTGCAACAAGGCCACTGGTCCAAGCTATTAAAAAAGCAAAATCAATAGTGTTGAGCGAGCATGCTCGACACTGCTCAGTACTCGCCCGAGCATCACGCTACTCGGGATGTTCAGCAAGCACCAAGCATTTCCGGGTTACTCGGGCGGGAGCTCGGGTCTCCGCCCTGAACGTTTGGCGTTTTTTACACAGCGAATGAACATGCAGGGATTGCCAGTCACTTTAATGCCGCAGCCATGTTGTTTGTGGGCATTACAGTGATTGGCTGGCCGCACACCGTCACCTCGAGTATTTAAAACCGGGCGCTGCCATCTTGGACACAGACGCTCCGGATCAGACAGTGTAGGGTCAGTGCTGCTGAGTTAGGGAGAGATATATAGTGCGAAATAGGTAGTGTAGGGTCTCTAAAGCCTGCAAAATCAAACAAACAGTCCTTCTCAGGACTAATATCCATCCCAGATATCAGGCAGGCAGTGGTTATACCAACAAACACTGCATTACAGTCCTGTGTGCTCCTGTTGGTCAAATTGCTAGACTTATCTCCCCACCCCCCACCCCCCCCAAAAAAAAAAAAAAAATTGAGTGTGTCTGTGACTGTTCAGACACCAATATATCTGTTTAAAAGAGTCTGGTGTGGGTCAGAAAAATAGAACTGTGGTTTTGCAGTTCCACGGGTCAAATCTCTGTATTATCCTGCTTTTGACATTTTTTGCCGTAAAAAAAAAAACAGTAATAGTGTCCCCCTGACTAGTCAGACACCAATATACAGTACAGACCAAAAGTTTGGACACACCTTCTCATTTAAAGATTTTTCTGTATTTTCATGACTATGAAAATTATACATTCACACTGAAGGCATCAAAACTATGAATTAACACATGTGGAATTATATACTTAACAAAAAAGCGTGAAACAACTGAAAATATGTCTTATATTCTAGGTTCTTCAAAGTAGTCACCTTTTGCTTTGATGACTGCTTTGCACACTCTTGGCATTCTCTTGATGAGCTTCAAGAGGTAGTCACCGGAAATGGTTTCCACTTCACAGGTGTGCACTGTCAGGTTTAATAAGTGGGATTTCTTGCCTTATAAATGGGGTTGGGACCATCAGTTGTGTTGTGCAGAAGTCTGGTGGATACACAGCTGATAGTCCTACTGAATAGACTGTTAGCTGCTTTTTTCTTGCCATAATACAAATTCTAAGTAAAGAAAAACGAGTGGCCATCATTACTTTAAGAAATGAAGGTCAGTCAGTGCGAAAAATTATCAAAACTTTGAAAGTGTCCCCAAGTGCAGTTGCGAAAACCATCAAGCGCTACAAAGAAACTGGCTCACATGAGGACCGTCCCAGGAAAGGAAGACCAAGAGTCACCTCTGCTTCTGAGGATAAGTTTCTCCGAGTCACCAGCCTCAGAAATCGCAGGTTAACAGCAGCTCAGACTAGAGACCAGGTCAATGCCACACAGAGTTCTAGCAGCAGACATATCTCTTCAACAACTGTTAAGAGGAGACTTTGTGCAGCAGGCCTTCATGGTAAAATAGCTGCTAGGAAACCACTGCTAAGGACAGACAACAAGCAGAAGAGACTTGTTTGGGCTAAAGGATACAAGGAATGGACATTAGACCAGTGGAAATCTGTGCTTTGGTCTGATGAGTCCAAATTTGAGATCTTTGGTTCCAACCACCATGTCTTTGTGCGACGCAGAAAAGGTGAACAGATAGACTCTACATGCCTGGTTCCCACCGTGAAGCATGGAGGAGGAGGTGTGATGGTGTGGGGGTGCATTGCTGGTGACACTGTTGGGGATTTATTCAAAATTGAAGGCATACTGAACCAGCATGGCTACCACAGCATCTTGCAGCGGCATGCTATTCCATCCGGTTTGCGTTTAGTTGGACCATCATTTATTTTTCAACAGGGCAATGGCCACAAACACACCTCCAGGCTGTGTAAGGGCTATTTGACCAAGAAGGAGAGTGATGGGATGCTACGCCAGATGACCTGGCCTCCACAGTCATCTGAACAGACCTGAACCCAATCGAGTGAAGGCAAAAGGGCCAACAAGTGCTAAGCGTCTCTGGGAACTCCTTCAAGATTGTTGAAAGACCATTTCCAGTGGCTACCTCTTGAAGCTCATCAAGAAAATGCCAAGAGTGTGAAAAGCAGTCATCAAAGCAAAAAGTGGCTACTTTGAAGAACCTAGAATATAAGACATATTTTCAGTTGTTTCACACTTTTTTGTTAAGTATATAATTCCACATGTGTTTAATTCATAGTTTTGATGCCTTCAGTGTGAATGTACAATTTTCATAGTCATGAAAATACAGAAAAATCTTTAAATGAGAAGGTGTCCAAATTTTTGGTCTGTACTGTATCTGTTTAAAAGTGTACGCCACATAACTATAACTGTGGTTTTGCAGTTCCACGGGTCAAATCTCTGTATTATCCAGCTTTTGGCCTGTTTTACGTAAAAAAACCCAGTAATAGTGTCTCCTTGACTGTTCAGTCACAAATATATCTGTTTAAGGCTATGTGCCCACGCTGCGGAAATGAAGCAGAAATTTTCTGCTTCATTTCTGCATGTCCTCGCCCGGATAAACGCATGCGGAATTCCGCACGCGTATATCGTGCATTTATCACACGATTTCCACACGCGTATATCGTGCGTTTATCGCGTGATTTCCACATGCGGAATTGCCTTGCGTTTTTTATTGCACTGCAAAGGCAATTCCGCTTGTGGAAACGCAAAATTAATGAACATGCTGCTGATTTTTCCCCGCAGCAAAAGCGCTGCGGAAAAATCCGCAGCATGGGCATTGAACTTGTGTAATCACATTGGGGACCATGGGGGGCGGATAACATAGCGTTTCACGAGCTTTTACGCTGCGGAAATTCCGCAGCATATCCGCTTGAAAAACGCTACGTGGGCACATACCCTTAAAGATTCTGGTGTAGGCCAGACAAATAGAACTGATGTTTTACTCTTCCACGGTTCTAATCTCCTTTTCATTACCCTTTTTCCAATGATAGTGCGAGTGTAAGCTATTTTACTTCATTTACAATGGGCAAGGCGCGTAGCAAGGGACGTGGAGCTGGATGTTCTGGTGATGGTGCGTGTAGAGGACGGGGCCGTGGCCAAGGTGAAAATGTGCCACAACCAACAGCGACATCTTCTCGTTCCCACTTCTTGACCAAATTACTAGGGAAGCACACTACAACACCAGTATTGCAAACTGATCAGTGTGAACAGGTTATTAATTGGATAGCAGATAATACTTCCAGTTACCTGGGCACCACCACCTCTGGTCTGTCTTCCACACAGTCAAGTTTTAGTAGCCGTGAGTCTCGACCGCATACTCCTCCTCACCCTGATACTCCTTCCTCCAACCATGCCGGGTGTCGTCAGACAGCAACTGATCCCACACTTGGACACTCTGAAGAGCTGTTCACTGGTCCATTTCTATATTTGTGCCCCTCGCCTGCTCTGCTTGAAGTGGTGGAAGAGGAGATCCCATGTAGCGATACCCAAATATTTGAACAGCCATGGCCACAGGTAGTCGACGCTGGCAATTTGTCACAAGAGGTGGACGATGACGAGACACAATTGCCAGGAAGTGAGGAGGAGGATCGTGGTGCACAAGTGGAAGAGGAGGAGGTGGTGGATGATCTAGTAACTGACCCAATGTGGCAGGAGGACACGCAGAGCGAGGCCAGCAGCACACAGGGGGAGGGAGGCAGAGTACCCCAACAAGCAGGAATAAGCAGTGTGGTGGCCGCACACAGAAGGCGGGCAACAGTTCCCCGTAATACCAACACGAGGGACGTTGCCAGTACAACCGGTAGGTTTTCCAGAGTCTGGAATTTTTTTAAAGACTTTGCTGATAACCCAAAAAGGCCATTTGTACCACCTGCCATGCCAGCATCAGCAGGGGTGACAAAACTACCAGCCTGACCACCACCAGCATGATGAGGCACATGGCAGCAAAGCACCCGACTTTGTGGGGCGAACCCCAGGGTCCACGACCAGTGTCAGCGGGTGTCACCACTGCTTCTTCCACTGTTGTGTGGGTGATAGAACCCCCTGTTGTGCGTGCAAGGCAATCCCCTGTCCATACTGCATGCAGTGATGCCCCCTCCTCTGTCTTCACTTGTTCTGGCAGTTTCTCAAGAAACAGCATCAACGTCCACGTCCCACCGCAGCGTTCAATTGTCCATATCCCAGAGCTTTGAACGAAAGCGCAAATTCGCAGCCAACGCCCCACAGGCCACAGTACTAAATTCGCACATTTCATGACTGCTTGCATTGGAAATGCTGCCTTTAAGGCTGGTGGAGACGGAATCCTTCCGCAACCTTATGGCGGTGGCCGTCCCTCGGTACTCGGTCCCCAGCCAACACTATTTTGCCCGGTGTGCCATCCCCGCACTACACAAGCACATGTCCCAAAACATCTGCCATGCCCTCAACAACGCAGTTACTGGGAGAGTCCACCTGACAACGGACACGTGGACAAGTGCTTGTGGCCAGGGACGGTACATCTCCCTGACTGCACACTGGGTAAACATAGTGGAAGCCGGGACCCAGTCGGACCTTGGGACGGAACACATCCTCCCCACACCGAGGATTGCGGGCCCTATGTCAGTCAGAGTTGCCCCCACAGTGTACAGCTCCTGCGCATCATCCTCCTCATGTTCAGCCTCCATCTCATATATCACCACATCAGTTAAAAGTTGGAAGCACTGCATTACTGCCTCAGCCAAGCGGCAACAGGCTGTGCTGAAACTCATAAGCTTAGGTGATAAACCTCACACTGCTTGTGAGTTGTGGACAGCTGTGAAAGAGCAGTCAGATCTGTGGCTGAGACCGCTGAACCTACATCCAGGCATGGTCGTGTGTGACAATGGCCTTAACCTGGTGGCGGCTCTGAGGTGAGGCGAGATAACGCACGTACCATGCCTGGCTCATGTGCTTTACCTCGTGGTTCAGCGGTTTCTTAAATTGTACCCCGAGTTGCCAGATCTGCTCGTCAAAGTACGCTGCCTGTCAGCTCATTTTCGCAAGTCGGCTACAGCTTCTGCCTCCCTTGCTGTGTTGCAGCAACATTTGCAGCTTCCAGCACACCGACTGGTGTTTGATGCCCCACACGTTGGAACTCTACCCTCCACATGTTGCAAAAGATTTGTGAGCAGAAGAGAGCAGTTGTGGAGTACCAGCTGCAGCAAGGCCGTCGATATTCAGGTCAGACTCCACACATAAGACCTCAGGAGTGGACCTGGATGTCTGACATATGTACCATCCTGACAAACTTTGAGGAGTCCACCAAGATGGTGAGTGGCTATGACACCATCATTAGCGTCAGCATCCCACTTGTCTGTCTTTTGCAACGCTCTCTGCAGAGAATTAAAGAGGAAGCACTGCAGCCAGAGTATGATGAGATGGATCAAGAAACCGTAGCGGGCGATTACACACAGCCCAGCCTCATCTCATCCAAACGTGCATTTGGGGACAATGAGGGAGAGGAGGAGGAAGAACAGGAGCTGGTATCATGCGCTGTAGACTGTAGCACCTGTACAACTGTCATACCGTCGGTTCAGCGTGGGTGGCCTGAGTACAGGGGGGAGGAGGAGCAGAGCATGGTCAGTCGTCATCTTGGTGAGGACACGGAAGTCTTGCCCGTTACCAGTCTGGCATGCATGGCTGACTTTATGTTACGCTGCCTTAACCGTGACCCTCGCGTTGTCAAAATGTTGGGTGACAGTCATTACTGGTTGGTGACACTTTTAGACCCCCGCTACAAGGAGAACTTTCACTCTCTTATTCTTGAGGTGGAGAGGTATACAAAAATGGGGCAGTACCAGAAGGCCCTTGCTGCAGAACTGTTAAAAAAAAATTCCCATCTGAACACGCTAGCAGCAGAGGTCACAGTTCATTGCCCAACCAAGGCGTACAGGCGAGAGAGACGCAACTCCAATCCAGCAGAGGCAGGGGAACACAGTCAACGTTCTGGGACAGTTTTCTGAGACCCGCCCAGCTTACAGGCCCTGAGGCGCGGGGTACTCTCACAAGGATTGGAAAGTTTCAAAAGATGGTGAGGGAGTACTTTGCCGACCATACCAGCGTCCTCCGTGATTCCTCTGTGCCTTTTAATTATTGGGTATCCAAGCTGGACACTTGGAATGAACTCGCTCTGTACGCCTTGGAGGTCCTGGCCTGCCCTGCCGCTAGCGTGTTAACGGAGCGTGTTTTTAGTGCCGCTGGGGGAATTATAACAGATAAGCGCACTCGCCTGTCAACTGACAATGCTTACAAGCTGACCCTTATCAAAATGAACAAGGGCTGGATTGTACCAGACTTCTCATCACCACCAAATGACAGCAGAGTAACATAAAGTCAAATCCACTGTTTTATTTCGGGAGGTGTATTCACATGCACCGCTTCACACCCACATATGGGTATACGCTTTCTCATTTCGGCTGTATTTTGCTCTTCTCCTTATTCTCAGCCTCCACCACCACTATACCACCAGGGTGACCTTGGTCCGTGTTGCCAGCATTGCAAGTTCCTCCGTCCTAATTTTTGGAAGCTTTTGCTTGGAAGGCATAGGCAAAGACTATGGGAGACCCACTCCCCAATAATGGGAATAATGTTTTTAAGATGTTGTACTGCATTGCTCTTGTTTGCCAGCATTGCAAGATCCTCCGTCCTAATTTTTGGCAGCTTTTGCTTGGAAGGCATAGGCAAAGACTATGGGAGACCCACTCCCCAATAATGGGAATAATGTTTTTAAGATGCTGTACTGCATGGCTCTTCCAAGGGGCATTTAAACCGTCTTGTTAAGCTACTGCAACCTCCACGTCTCTTCCAAGGGGCATTAAAACAGTCTTGTTAAGCTACTGCGACCTCCACCACTTTTCCCAGGGGCATTGATATTGTCTTTTTATTCGACTGCGACCTCCATGTCTCTTCCAAGGGGCATTAAAACCGTCTTGTTAAGCTACTGCAAACTCCACGTCTCTTCCAAGGGGCATTAAAACCGTCTTAAGCTACTGCAACCTCCACGTCTCTTCCAAGGGGCCTTAAAACCGTCTTGTTAAGCTACTGCAACCTCGACGTCTCTTCCAAGGGGCATTAAAATCGTCTTGTTAAGCTACTGCAACCTCCACGTCTCTTCCAAGGGGCATTAAAACCATCTTGTTAAGCTACTGCAACCTCCACGTCTCTTCCAAGGGGCATTAAAACCGTCTTGTTAAGCTACTGCGACCTCCACCACTTTTCCAAGGGGCATTGATATTGTCTTTTTATTCCACTGCGACCTCCACCAAGTGGCATTGGAGTGCCTCGAAATTTTTGGTAGGCTGTTACGGATCCGGATGGTGGATCCTCTGTGCTGTGGTGCAAGGAGGTACCCAGAGGGGTGTAACTAAGTATCAACTCGTACCGACCCAGGTCGTACGGCGGCTAACGACTTCGTGACCAGGGAGGGACCGAGCAGAGGGACCAGTTGCTACTCTGGGGACGACCTTGTAAGGGAGCAGGTGACTCCCACGGGTCAGATGGCGGAGACTGATCGATACTGCAGATGGGCACAGCAGGCAGGCTGACGAGAGGTCCGGGTACATGAACTGGCAGAGACAGCAGGCGACAGGCGGGAGCCTCAAGGTAGGCTGTCAGGTGGTCACGGCAAGTGACGGGCAGGAGCCTCCAGGTAGGCAGACAGGTGGTCATGGCAAGTGACAGGCAGGAGCCTCTAGGTAGGCTGTCAGGTGTTCACGGCAAGTGACGTGCAGGGGCCTCCAGGTAGGCAGACAGGTGGTCACTGCAAGTGACGGGCAGGTGCCTCCAGGTAGGCTGACAGGTAACAGGCAGGTGCTTCCAGGTAAGCAGGCGGGTGAAGCCCATAGACAGACTGGCGGACGGGATTGAAGACAGACTGTCGGGCTGGAGAGTAGACAGGCTGGCAGACTGGACTGATAGTCAGGCTGGTGGGCAGGACTTAGTAGTCAGGCAAGCAGCGGGACCTGAGGGCTGAAGCAGAGGTAAGTATACTGTGCATCAACTATTGCTCGGGCACCTCCATTTTGGAGGAGGTGCCTTATATATGGGAGGACCTCCGGCAATTGGCCGGGGACTCCTTAAGGCGGCGCTCGCGGCCCCCTTAAGAGGGAGCGCGCGCGCGCCCTAAGCACAGTGCCCGGGAAGCTGCGCTCCGGCAGCAGAAGCAGGAAGAGGAGCGCTGAAGGACGCCGGGCAGGGAGCGCGACGGTGAGAGGGACGGCATCTCTGCCTGGCAGAGGGCAGAGACGCCGATGCTACATAGGCATTGCACTCACTGTATGCCCTATAACTGTGTAGCCGAACGGATCCTTTTGGTACAGAAACATATCCTACAAGACGTATGTGGTTGACTGGCCTGATATTGATGTGAATGGTCCCTGTTCCTCCTGCTCTTTCTCCTTTGCCACCACCTCATCCATCATTCATCACCTGAAGCTTTGTTTTAACGGGAGTCATAGAACTTGGATAGTAGCAGGAAAACATCCAGCAATCCTCGGAGGAGGTAGGATATGCGCCAAAACGCTGACCACCTCCGGCCTAGCCGATACTACATACATGCGCTTGCATTCCAAGAAAACAAAGCAGGCGCTAACTTCTATCATCATCATCATGCTCCTCACCTTGGCACTCTCAACTCCCCTGATGGAGAAGCCAGGGCCCACCGGAGGAGTCTGGTTCTCTGGTGGGCTCGTCCAATGCTGCCCTAAAGCAGGCCAGGCTAAGAAAAGTGTGGGGGAAGTTTGAAGGAGAAATAGGGGCGGCTGGAGACCGTGTGAGGACACCAGGCCGCGGGGCGATTGGGGACCGAGTATGGACACGCTGCCGCCCCCTGGTGGCTGGTGACCGAGCGTGGACACCCGGCCGCTGGGCGGCTGGGGACTGAGTATGGATACCTCGCTGCCGAAGCAGCCATGAGGTAGTGGCCAGCTTCGGCCTCCTCCAAACTAAAAGGCCCCATTTCAAGTGCAAGCTAGCAGTTTGGTATTGCAGCCTGGGGGTGGGTGGGTGGCAGGCTGCATACTTGCACTTGCATTGCAAGAATGGGGGAGGTACAATTGAACACTGCCCTGGGACAAGAACTTGCATGGGGATAGTTGCAAGTCTGCATCTTCTGATGTGGAAAGGATCACTTCCGATGGGCACACTTTTAGACAGTGACCTGGGTGTCAGAGATGCTTCCAGAGGTCTTCCCCATGCTGTTCCCTTGTCTTTTCAGCACTGTATGCATGTGTCACATAGCACATGGCCAGATAAGATTGTAAAATGTTAAAATGACATTTCCCGGTGAATGCATTTGTCACGGTTGAAAGCAATACAAAAGTGCAAAAACGCATAAAAAATGCTACTTGTGAACATAGCCCAAGGTGTGGAGGAGTATTTTTGTTTTTGGTTATTTATTTTACCTTATACACAAGTCTTTACCCTGGAAAGAATGTTCCTTAACATATTTCACAGGAAAACCGTTTCAGTTTCGTTTTTGAACGTTTTATTGTGAGCCCGTTAAAGTGGCTTAATACCTCTGACCACATTGTTGACAGCAGTGAACTGGGGGTCAGAAATGCTTCCTGGGGCCATGCCCAGGCTGTCCCCATGTCTTTTCAGCACTGTCACTATCTTTTTGGGCACTTTTTAGGCTTTCTACAGACTGCCGGTGGTGCTGCCGCAAAAATGCTTGGGTCTCCCATAGACTAGCATTGGGCTTGTTGCTTGGGTTGAGCACCCGAGTATCACGATGAGCTCGGCCCGAGCTTCGAGCACCCGAGCATTTTAGTGCTCGCTCAACACTAAAAATCACACTACCCAAAGGCAAGCAGAAAGCTGACATGCAGGGGAGTAGTGCGTTCCTGCAGAAATGTCGAAAATCTTTTAATAGATGTTACAGGTAGGCAGCAAAATGTTATGATAGCATCTGCACATTACACAGTCACCAAAGACACTTATGCATTTCAATGAAGTGAAGTAAAAAAATAGAGTTGATTTCTGAATGTCAGTAAGAACCCAAAAGGGTTTGTCTGCTTAAAATAACACCTGTCCTACGATGACCATCATAGAGGGGAACCATTCAGTGAGAGTGGCTCCTGCTCGGCCAGTCTCAATTTGTCCATACATACCGTAGAAACCAGAAGTTTACATACACTATATAAAAAGACACATGCATGTTTTTCTCAATATCTGACATGAAATCAGAATAAACCTTTCCCATTTTAGGTCAATCAGGATTACTATAATTTTTAATATTTGCCAAATGGCAGAATAATGAGAGAGAGAGAATTTTTTAAGGCGTTTTTATTACTTACAGCAAAGTCAAAAGTTTACATACATTTCATTAGTATTTGGTACCATTGTCCTTAAACTGAATGACTTTTGTCAAACATTTGGGATATCCTTCCACAAGCTTCTCACAATAGTTGGTCGGAATCCGGGCCCATTCCTCCTGACAAAACTGGTGTAACTGATCCAGGTTTGTAGGTCGCCTTGCTCGCACCTACTTTTTCATATTTGGCCATAAATTTTCAATAGGATTGAGATCAGGGCTTTGTGATGGCCACTCCAAAACATTGACTTTATTATCCTTAAGCCACTTTGTTACCCTTTAGGCAGTATGCTTCAGGTCATTGTCCATATGGAAGACCCATTTCCGCCCAAGCTTTAACTTCCTGGCTGATGTCTTGAGATGTTGCTTCAGTATTTCCACAATCTTCTTTTCTCAGGATGCCATCTATTTTGTGAAGTGTACCAGTCACTCCTGCAGCAAAACAACCCCACAACATGATGCTGCCACCCCCGTGTTTCACAGTTGGGATGGTGCTCTTAGGCGGAGTGCCTACGATGCAGAAATGCTGCAGATTTTTTCCGTATCTCCCTGCAAGGAAAAACGCATGCGGATTTTACATGTGTTTTTCCTGCCAGGTAGAAGCATTTGTCAAGCATTTTTGCATACATTTCTGCATGTGGGTTATCAAGCGCTTTTCCAAGCGATTTTAGCATCACTTGGAAAAGTGCTTGACAACTTGGTCACACTATATAAATCCATGCAACCGGCATGGATTTATATAGTGTGACCAAGTTAATAGTTAAAAAAAAAGAATAAAAATGGTAAAAAATAAAAAATAAAGATTATACTTACCTTCTGATGGCCCCCGGTGTTTTCTCCGCTACGTCCGGTCTGTTGTACGTCTCGCGGTGGTGTAAAAGGACCTGTGGTGATGTAATTTAGTCATGTGACATGTCACGCGACCGCCGACGTCAGCAGTCGCGTGACCTGTCATATGACTAAATGACATCACCACAGGTCCTTTCACACCACCGCGACCCATACAACAGACCGGATGCATCGCTGAGGAGACCGGGGGCCATCGGAAGGTAAGTATAATCTTTATTTTTTATTTTAAATTCTTTTTTTTAACAGGTTCTATGGTACCCGAGTATGGAGGAGAGTCTCCTCTTCTCCAGACCCGGGTACCATCCGCACATTGAATCGCATAATATCCGCTTGTGCACATGTAGTCATACGGATATTATGCGATTCAATGCAAGTCAATGGTGGCAATTACGCTGCATGTCCGCAAAATTAATGGACATGCTGCGTATTTTTCCGCAATGATAATCTGCAGCGGAAATTTCCGCAGCATGTGCACAGCACTTGCGGATTATCATTGGGGACCATGGGGCACGTATTACCAAGCATTTTTTAAGCATTTTTGCTGTGGAAATTCCGCGCAAAAATGCTTGAAAAACGCATAGTGGGCACGCAGCCTTAGGCTTCCAAGCTTCTCCTTTTTTCCTCCAAATGTATTGATGGTCATTATGCCTAAAAGTTCAATTTTAGTTTCATGAGACCACAGGACATGTCTCCAAAAATTATGGTCTGTGTTCCTGTGTGCATTTGCAAGCATTAAGCTAGCTTTTTTACGTTTCTTTTGGAGTATTGGCTTCTTCCTGGCAGAGTGGCCTTTCAGCCCATGTTGATACAGTACTCCTTTCACTGTGAATATTGACAAAATTTTACCAGCTTCCGCCATCATCTTCACAAGGTCTTTTGTTTTTGTCCTTGGGTTGATATGCACATGTCGGACCAAAGCACATTCATCACTGGGACACAGAACCCGTCTCCTTCCTAGGCGGGATGATGGCTGGACATTCCCATCTTGTTTGTACTTGCGTATAATTGTTTGTACAGATGAAAGAGGCACCTTCAGGTATCTTGAAATTGTACCCAAGGATGAGCTAGACTTGTGCAATTCTCTTCTTGATATCTTGGCTCATTTACTTAGACTTTCCCATGATGCTACACAAATAAGCAGTGTGTTTCAGGTGTGAATTAAAATACACCCACAGGTGTGTCCTAATTAACTCAGATATTGCCAAAAAAAACATCAGAAGCTTCCAAACACATGACATCATCATATGGGCAGTCCAGAATTGATTAAAAGCATAGTAATCTTAGTGTATTGTGAGGCAGTGAGGGGAATTATATGCGAGAGACGGTATGTATCCCCCAGAATGCGCTTAGAAGCATATTGAACCCGCTGGAGTGCATTGCAATCACAGACATAGCTGAGGTTGCAATGCAGAATAAAAGTAATTTTAGACTTGGTCAGGCTATTTGACCAAGGCAGATTTAGTAAAACCCGGCATGAGCTTTTATTCTTACAGTGGACTACAGGATGGCTGTGGGGCAGTCCACTCTCTCCCGCCCGGGTCTTGCAGTCTTGCATGTGACTCATGTCCACAATTGTCATTTAAAAACCTGCATCAATGGTTTGGGTGTGTCAGTTTTGTGTTTGCAAGCTGCAGAGCTGGAGGCTCTGCAATACTGGCCTGTGTGACAGGAACACAGAGCCCAAGAAGGCAAAACTCTGACGCATCACAGAATGATACAGTGGTGCAGTCGCCCACGGCAACAGATCTGGAAACGGACTGAACTTTGACGGCCCAGCTGCTATCTGGAGGATTCCAATTACTGTTACTTTGTGAGTTTCTGGAGAATAAAGACATTTGATTTGAACTTTTCCTGGGTCACTGCCTCATTACCGCACAGTGTGACCACCACCGCACTACAGTAAGTAATAAAGATGCCTTAAAAATTCTCTCTCTCTCATTATTCTGGCATTTGGCAAATATTAAAAATTATGGTAATCCTAATAGACAAAAAACCGGAAAGGTTTATTCAGATTTCATGTCAGATATTGAGAAAAATATGCATATGAGTCTTTTATATAGTGTATGTAAACTTCTGGTTTCAACTGTACATGGTACTGGATACCATATAATACTATATTTTTGCATAACTGATCACCAAAATAATAATTCTTCAAAAATAGTTATCAAATATTTTTTTCTCTCTTAATATAGTAGAATGATTTAAGTATTTATTAACACTTTTACCTGAATAATTTATCATTACGCTGATCTATAGTGTTCAGAATGTTAGGATTTAGTACTCTTAGCTTTTCCATGCATATATAATTGAATATACCTCATATACTTTATTTACATGGAAGCTTACTGTTCTGACTAGTGTTCCAGAAGCAAGAGTTTTTCATTTATCATAGATCATAGTATAATCCATCAACTGGTATATGGGTCCCTCGGCTCTTCCATCTATCTGTAACTGAGTGAAACAGAGGGTACAATGCAAGGGCAAGCAATAGCAAAAAAGAAATAAAAGTAATTAGCATTAGTGATGAGCGAGCATGCTTGCAACTGCCCGGTGCTCTCCCGAGCATCTCACTGCTCGAGATGCTCGGTGCTCGCCGAGTATTTCCGGGTTGCTCGGGCTGGAACTCTGGTCCCCTCCTTGCATGTTTGGCGCTCTTTAGAGAGCCAATGAACATGCAGGGATTGCCTGCCACTCACTGTAATGCCGTAGCCATGTTGGTTGTGGGCATTACAGTGATTGGCTGGCCGCACAGCATCATCAGGTGTATATAAGACCTGGTGCCGCCATGCTCGTCACAGCCACTCCGGATCAAACAGTGTAGGGAGAGCTGCTGCTGTGTCAGGGAGAGATTTGCTTGTGTATTAGGTAGTATAGGGAGAAAAACCATACATTACACATATCCATCTTAACAAAAAGTTCTTCTGAGGACTAATCCATCTGCAGAGATATCAGGCAGGCAGTGTATATAGGCAGGCAGGCAGTGTATATAGCAGACTGCAGTGCATATAGCACATGAGGCTCCATTCCAATTCTGCCTTCTGCTGCTGTTAGATATTTCTATACGAAGGCCCAGGTCTCAGGGGCCAGGAATACTTTTCTTTGGATCTCAATCCTCATTATTTCCTTAAAAAGCAATCCAGAGAACACTGTTTTTTTGCTCCATTTGCTTGTTGGCACTGCAGAATACAGCCAGGTCCTTTCCATATTAGAGCGCTAGAAATCCAGCTATTTAAAACTGTGTTTTCTCAGTCAAACGGATCACATATACGTTGTCAGAAAATACTGCCATTTCTGGCCTCCATTAAAAATTTCTTTCAGTGTGTCAGTGAAGCAATTCACAGCAGCTTACTGTTCAAACTACTTACCTACAGGCCAGGTATTTAAAACTCTGGAATCTACATCACACGGATCACATATAAGTTCGCTCCAAACTCAGTCATTTGTAGTGAGCGTGGAAGATACTGTCGTCCATTTAAAATGGGCAAGGCACGTGGCAAAGGACGGGGAACTGGACGTGATGGTAATGGTGCATGCAGAGGCCGAGGACAAATCCATGGGCAAGCCGAAATTGTGCCACAACAAACATCCACATCTTCTCGCCTGACCTTCCTGTCCCAATTTCTAGGGGACCGCAGCACACCACTATTGAACCCAGAGCAGTGTCAAAAGGTTGTTGGTTGGATAGTGGATAATGCTTCCAGTCACTTAGCCACCACCACCACCACCCTGTCTTCCACACGGTCAAGTCTCAGTAGCCGTGAGTCTGGACCACATATTTCTCACCCTGATCCTCCTTCCTCCCACCATGCCGAGTACCCAGAGACAACTGATCCCACACTTGGACACTCTGAAGAGCTGTTCACTTTTCCATTTATAGATTCGGGCCTCTCGCCCGGTCCACTTGAAGCGGGGCAAGAGGAGATCGCGTGTAGCGATGCCCAAATATTTGAGCAGCCACGGTCACATGAAGGCGACGGTGGGAAAGTGTCACAAGAGGTAGACGATGATGAGACACAATTGCCAAAAAGTCAAGAGGAGGACCAGGGTGCGGAAGTGGAAGACAAGGTGGTGGATGATATAGTAACTGACCCAACCTGGCAGGAGGACATGCAGAGCGAGGACAGCAGCACACGGGGGGGGGGGGCAGAGCACCCCAACAGGTAGGAAGAAGCAGTGTGGTGGCCGCAGACAGAAGGCAGGCAACTGTTCCCCGTAACACCTACATGAAGGAAGTTGCCAGTACAACTTTTAGGTCTAACCGAGTCTGGTTGTTTTTTAAAGACACTGCCGATAACTCTAAAAAGGCCATTTGCACCACCTGCCAGGCCATCATCAGCAGGGGTGGCAAAACGACCAGCCTGACCACCACCAGCATGATCAGACATATGGCAGCAAAGCACCCGACTTTGTGGGCCGAACCCCAGGGTCCAGGAACAGTGTCTGCGGGTGGCACCATTGCTTCTTCGGCTGTTGTGCATGCAAACCAATCCCCTGTCCATGGTGCATGCGAAGACGCATCCTGCCCTGCACTTGTCGTTGCACACACTCAAGTAGCAGCATCAGGAAGCACGTCCATGTCCTTGTCCCAGCGCAGTGTTCAGTTGTCCATACCCGAGTCCTTGGAACTCAAGTGCAAATATGTAGCCAACGCCCCACAGGCCACACTAATAAATTATCACATTTTACGACTGCTTGCGCTCAAAATGTTGCCTTTTAGGCTCATGGAGACAGAAGCATTCCGCAACCTGATGGTGGCGGCCGTCCCTCGGTACTCGGTCCCCAGTCGCCACTATTTCTCCCTATGTGCCATCCCTGCATTACACAAGCACATGTCCCAAAACATTAGCCGCAGTTACCAATAAAATCCACCTAACCACGGACACGTGGATAAGTGCTTGTGGGCAGGAACGGTATATCTCACTGACTGCACACTGGGTTAACATAGTGGAAGCCAAGACCCAGTCGGACCTTGGGACGGAACACGTCCTCCCGAAGCCAAGGATTTCGGGCCCTAGGTCAATCAGGGTTGCCCCCACGGACTACAGCTCCTGCACCTCATCCTCCTTAGCCTCCTCCTCCTCTTCAGCCTCCATCTCCGAAATGACCACATCAGTCACAAGCTGGAAGCACTGCAGCACTGCCTCAGCCAAGTGGCAACAGGCTGTGCTGAAGCTAATATGCTTAGCTGAAAAAACGCCCAATGCTGAAGAGTTGTGGACAGCTCTGAAAGAGCAGGCAGATATGGGGCTCACACCGCTGAACCTACAGCCAGGCATGGTCGTGTGTGACAATGGCCGAAACCTTGTGGCGGCTCTGAGGTGAGGCGAGCTCACACACGTACCATGCCTGGCCTATGTGCTTAACCTCGTGGTTCAGCGGTTTCTCAAATCCTACCCGGAGCTGCCGGATCTGCTTGTTAAAGTACGCCGCCTGTGTGCCCATTTTAGAAAGTCAGCTACAGCTTCCGCCGCCCTTGCCGTGTTTCAGCAGCGTTTGCAGCTTCCGGCTCACAGACTGGTGTGTGATGTCCCCACCCATTGGAACTCTACACTGCAGATGTTAGGAAGGATTTGTGAGCAGAAGAAGGCAGTTGTTGAGTACCAGCATCAACAAGGCCATCTGTATTCAGTTCAGACTCCACACATAAGACCTCAGGAGTGGACATGGATGTCAGACATCTGTACCATCCTCCAAAACTTTGAGGACTCTACTAAGATAGTGAGGGGCGATGATGCCATAATTAGCATCTCCATCCCGCTTCTCTGTCTTCTGAAACGCTCTCTGCTCACAATCAAAGAGGATGCATTGCAGGCTGAGCACGATGAGATGGAGCAAGGAACCACACAGGGTGATTACACACAGCCAAGCCTCATCTCATCCCAATGTGGATTGGGGGACAATGAGAAAGAGGAGGAGGAGGAGGAGGAGTGAGGACAGGAGCTAGTTTCATGCACTATAAATGGTACTACCTGCACAGCTGTCATACCGTCTGTTCAGCGTGGATGGCCAGAGGACAGAGAGGAGGAGGAGGAGAGCATGGTCAGTCATCCTCTTGGTGAGGACACGGAAGTCTAGCCTGTTAGTAGTCTGGCATGCATGGCTGAGTTTGTTACACTGCCTTTCCCTTGACCCTCGCGTTCTCAAAATTTTGGGTGACATTCATTACTGGTTGGTGACACTTCTAGACCCACGCTACAAGGAGAACTTTCTATCTCTTATTCCTGAGGCGGACAGGTCTACAAAAATGGGCTGTACCAGAAGGCCCTTGTTGCGGAACTATTAAAGAAATTCCCATCTGAAAACGCTGGCGGCAGAGGGCACACTAAGTTGGACAACCAAGGAGTACAGGCAAGAGAAACACAACTTCAATCCAGCAGAGGCAGGGGAACACTGTCAAAGTTCTGAGAGAGTTTTCTCAGACCCTCCCATCGCACAGGCCCTGAGGCGCAGTGTACTCTCACAAGGAGTGCAAAGTTTGGGAAGATGATGAGGGAGTACCTTGCCAACCGTAACAACGTCCTCCGTGATTCCGCTGTGCCTTATAATTATTGGGTATCCAAGCTGGATGCGTGGAATGAACTGGCTCTCTATGCCTTGGAGGTCCTGGCCTGCCCTGCCGCCAGCATTTTATCAGAGCAGTTTTTTAGTGCCGCTGGTGGAATTATAACTGATAAGCGCATCCGCCTGTCAACTGAAAATGCTGACAGGCTGACTCTTATAAAATGAACAAGGGCTGGATTGGGCCAGACTTCTCAACACCACCGAATGATAGCAGCGTAACATAAACTCAAATCCAGTGTCTTTTCTTGGGAGGTGTATTCCCATGCACCTTTTCACACCCACACATGGGTATACGCTTCCTGATTTTGGCTATTTGCTCTTGTCCTCCTCCTTCTCCTCATCCTCCACCACCATATCATCAGGGTGACCGTGGTCCGTGATGCAACACTCACCTAATTTTTTTAAAGGGTGTTTATGATGCCTGTAAAAAAAAAAAAAATTATACAGTATGTTCAGGTATACCCCCCAGGGGTAAATGTTTGTCAGCCCATACAATTAGTGCATGGGCATTACAAGTATAGGAGGCCCGCTCCTTTCTAATGGAAACATTTTTTTATGAGGCCCTCCTCCACGTCTCTTCCAAGGGTCATTGAAGTGCCTCCAAATTTTTGGCAGCCCTTGCATTCACTGCATAGGCCAACACTATGGGAGACTCTCTCCTTTCTAATGGGAATTTGTCGTTACTGTGGCCCTGCTCTATTTGTCTTTAAATTCTTAGACCAATTTTAGGAAAGACCCCACTATCGTTGGACTCGCTTATACCCTATAACTGTATAGCAGACCCTCTCCTTTCTAATGGGAACATTTACCTTGTTACTGTGGCCCTGCTCTATGTGTCTTTAAATCCTTAGTGGGGTTTTTCCTAAATTTGGTCAGCCGTTGGACTCACTGCATACCCTACAACTGTATAGCAGACCCTCTCCTTTCTAATGGGAATTTGTCATTACTGTGGCCCTGCTCTGTGTGTCTTTAATTTCTTAGTGGGGTTTTTCCTAAATTTGGTCAGCCGTTGGACTCACTGCATACCCTATAACTGTATAGCAGACCCTCTCCTTTCTAATGGGAACATGTCGTACTTGTTCCTGTGGCCCTGCTTTGTGTGTCTTTAAATTCTTAGTGGGGTTTTTCCTAAAATTGGTCAGCCGTTGGACTCACTGCATATCCTATAACTGTATAGCAGACTCTCTTCTTTCTAAATGTAATTTGTCGTTATTGTGGCCCTGCTCTATTTGTCTTTAAATTCTTAGTGGGGTTTTTCCCAAATTTTGACAGTCCTTGCAGTCACAGCATGGCCATTACCACCCACTCCTTTATAATGGGAACATTTTTTTTACTGAGACCCTCCTCTATGTCTCTTCAAAGTGGTATTGGGTTGCGACCAAATTTTTGGCAGCCCTTGCAGTCACTGGATACGCAATAACAGTATAGGAGACCCACTTGTTAATAATGGGAACAACAAAGCATAGCCGGCTGATGGCTCTCTAACAATAGTGAGGGCCAACTGCTGGCCTTTTAAGAATAGTAAGGGCCGTCTGATGGCCCTATAAAAATAGGCTTTATGACTTTCAGAGTCCCTCCATCATAAATAAAACAGGATGTGTCTGATGTGATCTGGCAATGTGGTCAGATAAGGTTGTAAAACGTTAAAATGACATTTCCCGGTGAATGCAGTTGTCTTAAAAAGTAACCTAAAAAAAACAAAACAATAGGATCTTTCTTTAGTATAAAAAACAGCGTCACCAATTTAACCTCAATGTAATCACATTGTTCAGCTCATGCACCTCCTCCTCCATCTCCAAAATGACTACATCAGTCACAAGCTGACAGCACTGCCTTGGCCAAGTGGCAACAGGCTGTGCTGAAGATAAGATGCTTAATTGACAAACTGCCCAGCGCTGCAGAGTTGTTGAAAGCTGTAACACAGCTGCCTGAGCTGTGGCTCTCACCGCTGAACATACAGCCAGGCATGGTCATGTGTGACAATGGGCGGAACCTGGTGACGGAGAAATGACAGCCGGGGTAGATACGGTTTCCCTCTATGCCAGTCCTTTCACCGAGCTAAAGAATATGGCTGTGGTGAAATACAACTCCCACTGAGAAGCTGTTTCAGATTGAAAAACATTGTGCCCACCAGAGGATTTGATTCTGAGGGATAACATTTCTCACCCGCTCAAGAGCCCCATAGCAGCTGCAAAATTAGCGCTATCATGAACTCTCCTGAGGTAGAAGCCAAGGCAAACCAGAGGATTCTCTGGTGGGACCGTTCAACCCTGGCGAGAAGCAGTCCTTGCTAAGAAAAGTGTGTGGGAAGGTTCCCTGACACTCTCTTTTTACTGAGGAGGAAACACACGCAAACACGGGGAGAACATACAAAGTCCTTGCAGATGTTGACCTTGCTGGGATTTGAACCAAGGATCCCAGTGCTGCAAGGCTTCAGTGCTAACCACTGATCCAATGTGCTGCCGTTCACCCTCTAATATCTAACAGGCTGGAGAATCTGGCACCTACTGCCACTCTATCTTCAGCTCCTTTGTGAGAAAATGTATTTGGGCAGTCACTCAGTCTACCAAATAAAATTCCTGAGAAGGAAATTGGGGATGGCTTCGCTACTGATACTGGGGGCAGTGCTAATACCATGGCGTTGTACCATAGTTTGCTGGAAATATTCCAGGTTGGTAGGAGGCAACCAAATTCCCACGGAAAGTACCAGCAGTAATGTTCAGGCCACATTTCAAGTGCAAGCAGCTTTAGAGGACTTCCTGGGAGAAATGACACGCAGGGTAGATACGGTTTCCCTCTATGCCAGTCCTTTCACCGAGCTAAATACAACTCTCAGCAAAAAAGTTGTGGACTGGCTCCGTACCATCCCTGGTCACATTCACCTGTCCACGTGTTTGTGGTTAGGCGGTCCTTCCCAGTAAGTGCACTGGGGAGGGCACGGGTAATGTTGTGGGACCCGTGCTTGTGGAAGGCGGAGGCGATACCGGGAAATATAGTGGCGGCTGGGGACAGAGTATGGACACCCGGCCGCCGCCGGCATGAGGTTGTGAAAAGCTTCCGCCTCCACGAGCTTAAAAGGCCATATTTCAAGTGCAAAGAGCTGCCCAGAAATCTGGCAGTTTAGTGTTGCGGCCTGTGGGTGGCTGGCTGCATACTTGCACTTGCATTCCAAGTAACAGAAAACTAAGCAGATGGTGGCCTCTATCATCATCATGGCCTCACCTTGGCACTATGAACTCTCCTGAAGGAGAAGCCAGGGCCCGCCGGAGGAGTCTCCGGTTCTCTGGTGGGCCCGTCCAACCCTGCCGAAAAGCAGCCCTGGCTAAGAAAAGTGTGGGGGAAAGTTCCAGGACACTTTATTGCTGCTTTTTTAATGTGGATCGGCCATGCTTATGCATGTTATTTTTCAAAACGCATTACAGATCAGGCCATTGTCCAACTCTGTATTCAAGACATTAAATGCGCAAAGAAAGATGTGTGTGTGTCAAAGCACCACCGACAAGTGCAAGTTGATGTTGGATGGGCTGCCATTGCTTCTGCAACAAGCTGCATTACAGGACTTCCTGGGAGAAATGACATGCAGGGTAGCTAAGGTTTCCCTCTATGCCAGTCCTTTCACCGAGCTAAATACAACTCTCCGCAAAAAAAGTTGTGGCCTGGCTCCATACCGTCCCTGGCCACATTCACCTGTCCACGTGTTTGTGGTTAAGCGGTCCTTCCCAGTAAGTGCACTGGGGAGGGCACGGGTGATGTTGTGGGACCCGTGCTTGTTGTAGGCGGAGGTGATACCGGTAAATATAGTGGCGGCTGGGGACTGAGTATGGGGACTGAGTATGGACACCAGGCCGACGCCGGCATGAGGTTATGAAAAGCTTTCTCCTCCACGAGCCTAAAAGGCCACATTTCAAGTGCAAGCAGCTGTCAAAAATTTGGCAGTATAGTATTGCAGCCTGTGGGTGGGTGGGTGGCTGCCTGCATACTTGCACTTGCATTCCAAGGAATGGGGTAGGGACAACTGAACGCTGTAGTGGGACACGGACGTGGACGGTGATTGTTGCAAGTCTGCAATGACAGGTGCATGGCGGGAGGCATCTTCGCATGCGCCAAGGATCTCTTATGATCGGCACACTTTTAGGCAGTGACCTGGAAGTCAGAGATGCTTCCAGAGGTCTTCCCCATGCTGTTCCCATGTCTTTTAAGCACTGCATGCATGTGTCTGATGATGTGTCACACACCACATGGCCAGATAAGGTTGTAAAATATTAAAATGACATTTCCTGGTGAATGCATTTGTCTTGGTTGAAAGCAATGCAAAAGTGCAAAAACGCATCAAAAACGCTACGTGTGAACATAGCCCAAGGTGTGGAGGAGTATTTTTGTTTTTGGTTATTTATTTTGCCTTATATACAAGTCATTACCCTGGAAAGGATGTTCCTTAACATATTTCCCAGGAAAATCCATTTTGGTTACGTTTTTGTATGTTTTTTGTGAGTCCGTAAAAGTGGCGCAATACTCTGACCACGTTGCTGACAGCAGTGATCTGGAAGTCAGAGATGCTTCCAAGGGTCTTCCCCATGCTGTTCCCATGTCATTTGAGTACTGTTCCCATCGATTTGGGAAATTTTTAGGCCCTCTGCAGACCTCCGGGGGGAGCCGCCTGAAAAATGCTAGTGTTTACCATAGACTTACATTGGGCTCGTTGCTCGGGTCAAGCACTCGAGTATTCCAATTTGCTCGACCCAAGCAATGAGTACCCGAGCATTTTAGTGCTCGCTCATCACTAATGAGCATGACTATTATGTGCTGACTGTAGGAAAGAAGAAGGGAGCATCAGAAAGTAGGGACACTCCCAGCTCAAGTAGAATAAAATATATGGGTTCATTTAAAAGGTTACCTATAGTAGATGAATTGTTATCTATTGAAGTGTCAAATTGCAGGACTGTTCTGTAGACCACTCTTACAATTTCTGACATAGATTTTATTATCTGGTATTCATGAAATTGATTTCAATATTGTGGCATGAGTTATTTGTAATTTTTATTTACAGATGAGTAAAGTATCAAAAGGGAATATTTGTAAATCATACATAAATTTCTCATAAATTGTCACATCATATATTGTAAGGTGGCTAATGGTCGCGTAGTTGATGGGAGGTATGTATCACAGAGATGGCTGGTCTCTGTGATGTAATCCGGAGTATTTTCTCTAGTGCCTGTAAGCACTAAGAGGACTAACTGGTGCACCTGGGACAGGATTACGGGTAGTTTAAGAGATGGGCGGGGTGTGGTTAACAGCCTATTTAAGGGAGGCTGTTTGGCACATGGTCTGTGTGTTTGGAGGGAGAAGGCCTCCTGTGTATGGTTGTCTCCAGACCAAGCCAGGATACTGGATGCCAACCCCAGCCTGTGTGCCACACAGACTTGGCTGAGTAGAGACCTGCTAAGGACATTTTTCTTTGTTTGCCTGATCTAAAGGCGGTTCGCTTTTCTGTTTGGCTTTTGGGTTTATGATGTAATAAACCCACATGAACTTTTAAAGGAACAAGCCTCCTTTTTCCCTACCATCGCACCCAAGTGAGGAAAACCTTTACAATATGGAGAATCAGTGTTGTATTTTGGGCATACCAGAGGAATTGAATCTGAAGTCCCACCTTCCATCCATACAAGAACAATGCATGTTGAGTTTTAGTTTGGTGTTACTGCAACAAAGGTGTCGGAATGCAATGCACAGAGACCACAAGGCGGGAACAGTCAGGGATTGATATAATCACTTTATAGGTATAACAATTATTTTAAAGAGGTTAGTAACAATGGAATTAAAAATAACCTGGAATAACAATAAGAGGTCGTCTTAGTAATTAACAGTAGAGTTCTTTGCAACAATGTGATGCACCCAGTCGTGGGAGTCACCACGTGAGTTATTTTTCTATGTACTTGGCCCTAGCGGGGTTCACCGGTTCTTACCATTAGGCCGCAAGTCTCTTCCGGATATAGTCAATCAGATCTCTTTTAGCCTCCCTCGAACCAACTGGCCCCCTCCCAACCTGAGGTCCTAATCCCAACTGTCCCCGGTACCGTAGGTGAAAGTTGGAAGTGACGGCCCTGCTCACTCACACTGTTCCTCCACTACTGTGGCGGTCCTTTCCTGTCGCAGTCTTCTCTCAGCTCTTCTCAGCTTGACCGTCAACGGTAGTCTCTCATGCTTGGGGCAAGAGGGTCCAGACCTCGTCTCTTGACAGGCGATGTCGAATCCTGGGAACTTAATCAGTGTAGAGCGTGGGTTCTTACTCTGACCAACATGCGCAGAACTCGAGGCACTTCAAGGGGTCCGGAACTTTTATCAGAAATATATGGGACTTCCACATTACTGGTAGCACAAATGCTCTGGAAAACAGAAATGGTTCTTTGCCCGCCAAAAGAAATTCAGCAAACTATGCGCTCCTAAATCCAAATGAGCTCCACAGTGTGCCTAAATCACAGTTGGCATTTCTGTAGTTACTCTGGACTCATCTAGCCTCTGTTCAGCGATGTCCATTTATTTCAGAGGTTCAGAAAACTGTGGCCAACGGCGCTTTTATGCATGCCTAAAAAAACCGACACCACTTGATTACAGGTCAGACGGCATCCTTAGTGCCTCCATCTGCCTCATTATAGGAAATCTTCACCAGGAGTTCCATCTGAATTGCGTATTTTAGAGATTTAAACGGAAACTCAGGTGAAAGCTTTCAGCGCAGAGCGCAGGATAAATGTGCACCGAGCCATACAATATATAGTAAAGCCTGGAAGGTCAGGGTTAAATTCTAGCTTTGCAGGGTTTGATTAAAAGTACCTGCCTAGCTATGTTTAGAGCCAGGCCCTGTGTTTCTTTTGTGTCAGACTGCAGGGGAATTCTGAGATGAGTGGAGTGTGTTGGAGCAGTGAGAGACCAGAAAATTTGAGCTTTATCTGGCAGGAAGAAAAGACCTCTGGTGTTTGCAGTCTCAGCTAGAAGCTAAGAGAGAGCAGACTGTAATCTGTCCAGGTGAGCCTGCACTGACATATCTGCTCTGCTGAATGTGTAACACAGGTACTTTAGATGCAGTGACACAGAAGCACAGAGCAGCCAATACAGGGTTAATAAACCGGGAACGTTTATGATAACAAGGTGAATCTCCACGCAGGGAGTAACAAGGGAAAATATGGGGAAATCGCTGGTATTGGTCTGTAACTGACAGTTTTCAGTTTAAATAGATGTAGCAGAGTCAAACCGGTAACAAACGACAGTTTTTTCACTTAGCTGATTTGTGTCCTCTACAAGGCAGTTGCCAGCTGGTGCTGGTGACGCTGTCTTCAGGCTTCCCCGCCCAAACAGTGCTCCGTCTTCTGGCGGCAGCGAGCGGTCTCCGGTTTTACCCGCTGAGCCCCTAGTCCATAACACGGCACCTCAAGTGCTCAGCTCCACGGACCCTGCGTCTCTTCTCCCTACAGTCAGCTTGACTCCTCTGGTCCACTGCACTCGGATCCCTTGCTCCAAGTCCTGTAGCCAGGAGCCTGGACCCTCTCACACTGCTCTGCTCCGCAGAACCCAGCTCCGCTTTCCCGCGCAAACGTCCTCTTCTCTCCCTCTCTCTCGTCACACCAGGAGTCCCTCTGTCACCTGACCTCCCAGCTCTCTCTCTCGACACACCCCCAGCTTCCCTGTCACATGACTCCTCTGCTTGCAGTCTGTCTTCCCCCTGCAACAAAAGGTAAGGCCCCGGCAGTTCCAGATCCCTTGCTCTGAAAGCATTTACACCCCGGTCTTCCCCCTTACAAATTTACTGTTTATTTACTGTAATATTTTTGTGCCCAGAAGAGGCTTTTTTGTTTTGAATCGCTTGAAGTTTAATGAAAGCAATAAAACTACACGTTTGGACTAAATGGCATTGCCTGTGTGATGTGAATGCCACCTAATGCTGAGTGTGACTCCCTACAATATATAATATATATACCGCAACAAAGTTATGTAAACATACAGAGTGCAATATTTATAACCAGGTTAGAACTATCAAAATTAAACAATACATTTAAGTTCCATATTTAACAACTGAATATAACACAAATCAGTCATGCAATTGACACGTCACATTTGGATGTGCTTATTGTGACCCATCAAGCAGTAAAGACTGTCATTGTTATATATTGGAGGAAATAATACTGTAGTGAAGAATATTGGATTTTTTTTTTTCAAAACTTAGAGTTGCCCAGAACTGTTTTTTATTATTTTACTATAGGCCTAAGAACTGATAGGCAGGTAGTTGCTAACTACATACCTCTTCTGTGTGGCATACAGCGATCACGGACTGCTCCTGTCAGCAATCCTGCTGCTTCACATCAATAGAACAGCTCTTCATGTTCTGGGCTGCTCTGTCGACAGAGCATGACTACCGACCTCATTATGTTCAACAGCCGGCTTCCCACAGCTATGCAGTGGGGAGGCAGCTGTCAATCAACATGACACCAGCAGTCACGGATCTTCAACAGAGCAGAGCAGAAGAGAAGCAGCTGCTCTGTTGACATATCAGCAAAAGCCTCAAGAATGGCATATTATTCTGTATGCAGGACTATGTGGGGCCATTATTCTTCATGGAGGACTATGTGGGGCCATTATTCTTCATGGAGGATTATGTGGTGGGGCCCATTATACTGTATGGAGGACTATGTGGTGGGGCCCATTATACTGTGTGGAGCACTATGTGGGGCCCATTATACTGTGTGAAGCACTATGTGTGGCCCATTATACTGTATGGAGGACTATGTGGTGGGGCCCATTATACTGTGTGGAGCACTATGTGGGGCCCATTATACTGTGTGAAGCACTATGTGTGGCCCATTATACTGTATGGAGGACTATGTGGGGCCATTATTCTGTATGGAGGACTATGTGGGGCCCATTATTCTGTATGGAGGACTATTTGGTGGGGCCCATTATTCTGTATGGAGGACTATGTGGTGGGGCCCATTATTCTGTATGGAGGCTACATAGAAATAAATACAAGACCACCAATTGTGTGGTAACACGCTAATATCAGAGTATAATATAAGATAGTACACTTCTCAGTAGCGTAGCTACCGGGGGGGCAGAGGGGGCGGTCGCCCCGGGCCCCGCGCTCTAAGGGGGCCCACCCGGAGCAACACTATTGTAACTGTAGCGGCGTGAGCAGCACACCTCTACAGTTACACTCCGGGCAGAGCAGGGAGACTCTATGTCCCTGCACTGCCTGGCGGCCGCTATGGGGCCCTTGAGCAGAAGGGGGTCCCCCCGGTGCCAGCATCAGGCCCTCCCACCACAGTGATGGGAGAGGGAGCGTCGCTCTCTCTTCCATCATTCCCCATATCGTCCTCTGGTGAGCATTGTGCTTATTTATTTATTTTTTCTTATGCGGGGATTATGCTACAGACTGCCTATGGGGTGGGGGGGATTATGCTACAGACTGCCTATGGGGGTGGGGGGATTATTCTACAGACTGCCTATGGGGTGGGGGGGATTATGCTACAGACTGCCTATAGGGGTGGGGGGATTATTCTTCAGGCTTCTTATGGTGGGGTGGGGGGGATTATGCTACAGACTTCCTATGGGGGGGTGGGGGGATTATGCTACAAACTGCCTATGGGGGGGTGGGGGGGATTATGCTACAGACTTCCTATGGGGGGGATTATGCTACAGGCTGCATATGGGGGGGTGGGGGGATTATGCTACAGGCTGCCTATTGGGGGTGGGGGGATTATGCTACAGGCTGCCTATGGGGGGTGGGGGGATTATGCTACAGACTGCCTATGGGGGGTGGGGGAGATTATGCTACAAACTGCCTGTGGGGGGATTATGCTACAGACTTCCTGTGGGGGGATTATGATACAAACTGCCTGTGGGAGGATTATGCTACAGACTGCCTATGGTGGGGTGGGGGAAATATGCTACAGGCTGCCTGTGGGGGGATTATGCTATAGACTGCCTATGGGGGGGATTATTCTACAGGCTTCCTATGGGGGGGGGGGTTATTCTACAGGCTTCCTATGGGGGGTGGGGGGATTATGCTACAGACTGCCTATGGGGTGGGGGGGATTATGCTACAGACTGCCTATGGGGGTGGGAGGATTATTCTACAGACTGCCTATGGGGTGGGGGGGATTATGCTACAGACTGCCTATGGGGGTGGGGGGATTATTCTACAGGCTTCCTATGGTGGAGTGGGGGGATTATTCTTCAGGCATCTTATGGTGGGGTGGGGGGGGTTATGCTACAGACTTCCTATGGGGGGGTGGGGGGATTATGCTACAAACTGCCTATGGGGGGTGGGGGGGATTATGCTACAGACTTCCTATGGGGGGGATTATGCTACAGGCTGCCTATGGGGGGGTGGGGGGATTATGCTACAGGCTGCCTATTGGGGGGTGGGGGGATTATGCTACAGGCTGCCTATGGGGGGTGGGGGGGTTATGCTACAGACTGCCTATGGGGGGTGGGGGAGATTATGCTGCAATCTGCCTGTGGGGGGATTATGCTACAGACTGTCTGTGGGCGGATTATGCTACAGACTTCCTGTGGGGGGATTATGCTACAAACTGCCTGTGGGGAATTATGCTACAGACTGCCTATGGTGGGGTGGGGGAAATATGCTACAGGCTGCCTGTGGGGGGATTATGCTATAGACTGCCTATGGGGGGGATTATTCTACAGGCTTCCTATGGGGGGTGGGGGGATTATGCTACAGGCTGCCTATGGGGGGTGGGGCGATTATGCTACAGGCTGCCTATGGGGGTGGGGGGATTATTCTACAGACTGCCTATGGGGGGTGGGGGGATTATGCTACAGACTGCCTATGGGGGGGATTATGCTACAGACTCTGCCTATGGGGAGTGCATTATACTATATTGAGAACTATCTGGCTCATTATACTATATGGAGGCTATTTATACCGTGTGGGGATTACAGTTAGGGTCATACAGTGTGGGAGATCATGTGGGGTCTGTGTATAGTGTGGGGACCATCATACAGTGTGGGAGATAATGTGGCGTCTTTTCACAGTGTTGGGGCCATCATACATTATGGGAGATAATGTGGGGCCTTTGCACAGTGTGGGGGCCATCATACAGTGTTGGCGACAGTTTGGAGGCTACTATAGGGTCAGTATACTGTGTGTTGGGTACTATACAGTCGGGGCATTATACTGTGTATAGGAGAGCATCATACTGTGTATAGGGGAGCTGTACATGGGGGGAGACTCTGGACATTATTAATTGTTAAGTGGGCACTTATCGTTATAGGGGAACTCAGGTTATTGTGACTGTCAGAGGGGCACACAGAGGGCATTATTACTTTCTAGGGGGCAAAATGTGGTCACTGTTTTCTAGGGCACTTGCACACGGCATTACTATATTCTAGAGGGTTGTTTTACCATCTTGAGAGCACACAGCAGGTGCAGTAATAGGGACACATACAGCAGAGGCTCAGTATTGGGGTATCAGCAGGATGAGGGGTTTGTGCAGGTTGGGAATAGATGGGGACGGGGCCTGAAATGTAAGGAGTCAAATGTGTCTTTATTGTGATCTCTGCAGACCTGAGACTGAGTCCTGGATGGAGAAGTCGTCGTGTTGGTCTGGGCCAGATGGAAAAGATGGGAAAAGTGAACAATTTAATCAGAAAGAACGTCAGCTGTAAGTTACTATATATAACTGAGCTGTGATCTCTTATATGTTCTGCAGGACTGGCATCTATCAATATATGTCACCATATGGCGGTAGTATCATTGCTGGTCTTTGTATAGAGATTATTTTCAGTAACAGCGCGGTCATCTGCTGAGGTTCTCCTACATCCACTCTCTGGGTGCGCCACTATTTTTGTAGTCAGGGTTACCTGGTTAGGGGTCCACTCAGAAGTTTCGCCCTCCCTGAACCAAAACCCTAGCTACGCCTCTAACACCTCTTATTGTTCTAGAAAGAGCTGGTGCCCACATTTTGGTGCAAACTCAATGATAAATGTCCCCTGATGTGTAAACAGCTAAACCAATGTTTTATAGCACAAGGGTAGTGGATGGGATTTTATGACATCTCATCCATACGCTGAGAAAATCCAGAGCGTGAGTTAACTGATGCTGCGAATTTCACATGAACAATGTGTCAATATACGCTGCGGATATTCACCACCGACTTCATCCTTTGCAATACAAAAGAATCAAGTTAGGCTAATTTCCCACAGAGTGGAGCCGCAATACTTCCGCCCTCATTATGCTAATGAGCGGCGCCATTTTTTTTTTTTCTCCTGAGGACTTTCCCCATAGACGTTAGTCTATGGGGAAAGTCCACATGTAGACCAGCAAGAGAAATTGACGTGCTGCGGGTCTGAAAGATGCGCCACATGTCAGAATCCGCGGGTGATCCGCAGCCTGAGATGCACACATAGTGGACATGGGATTTCTAGAAATCCCATCCACTATGCTGTAACATCTGGACGCTGCAGTTTTGATGCTGCATAACACGCATTGTCAAAACCACAGAGAATCCTGAACGTGGGAACATAGCCTCAATGGTAAAGGTGCACCAGCAGTAAATACAGTAAAATCTGCACAATATCTGTGTGGATATTACCGCTGTTAATTTGCTGTGGGATTTCCATTGTAGAAATTCTGCAGCAAATGCATTATGTGAATGTACAGTACAGACCAAAAGTTTGGACACAACTTCTCATTTAAAGATTTTTCTGTATTTTCATGACTATGAAAATTGTACATTCACACTGAAGGCATCAAAACTATGAATTAACACATGTGGAATTATATACTTAACAAAAAAGTGTGAAACAACTGAAAATATGTCTTATATTCTAGGTTCTTCAAAGTAGCCACCTTTTGCTTTGATGACTGCTTTGCACACTCTTGGCATTCTCTTGATGAGCTTCAAGAGGTAGTCACCGGAAATGGTCTTCCGACAATCTTGAAGGAGTTCCCAGAGATGGTTAGCACTTGTTGGCCCTTTTGCCTTCACTCTGCGGTCCAGTTCACCCCAAACCATCTTGATTGGGTTCAGGTCTGGTGACTGTGGAGGCCAGGTCATCTGGCGTAGCACCCCATCACTCTCCTTCTTGGTCAAATAGCCCTTACACAGCCTGGAGGTGTGTTTGGGGTCATTGTCCTGTTGAAAAATAAATGATGGTCCAACTAAACGCAAACCGGATGGAATAGCATGCCGCTGCAAGATGCTGTGGTAGCCATGCTGGTTCAGTATGCCTTCAATTTTGAATAAATCCCCAACAGTGTCACCAGCAAAGCACCCCCACACCATCACACCTCCTCCTCTATGCTTCACGGTGGGAACCAGGCATGTAGAGTCCATCCGTTCACCTTTTCTGCGTCGCACAAAGACTTGGTGGTTAGAACCAATGATCTCAAATTTGGGCTCATCAGACCAAAGCACAGATTTCCACTGGTCTAATGTCCATTCCTTGTGTTCTTTAGCCCAAACAAGTCTCTTCTGCTTGTTGCCTGTCCTTAGCAGTGGTTTCCTAGCAGCTATTTTACCATGAAGGCCTGCTGCACAAAGTCTCCTCTTAACAGTTGTTGTAGAGATGTGTCTGCTGCTAGAACTCTGTGTGGCATTGACCTGGTCTCTAATCTGAGCTGCTCTTAACCTGCGATTTCTGAGGCTGGTGACTCGGATAAACATTCTCAGAAGCAGAGGTGACTCTTTGTCTTCCTTTCCTGGTGCGGTCCTCATGTGAGCCAGTTTCTTTGTAGCGCTTGATGGTTTTTGCAACTGCACTTGGGGACACTTTCAAAGTTTTCCCAATTTTTCGCACTGACTGACCTTCATTTCTTAAAGTAATGATGGCCACTCGTTTTTCTTTACTTAGCTGCTTTTTTCTTGCCATAATACAAATTTTAACAGTCGATTCAGTAGGACTATCAGCTGTGTATCCACCAGACTTCTGCACAACACAACTGATGGTTCCAACCCCATTTATAAGGCAAGAAATGCCACTTATTAAACCTGACAGGGAACACCTGTGAAGTGAAAACCATTTCCGGTGACTACCTCTTGAAGCTCATCAAGAGAATGCCAAGAGTGTGCAAAGCAGTCGTCAAAGCAAAAGGTGGCTACTTTGAAGAACCTAGAATATGACATATTTTCAGTTGTTTCACACTTTTTTGTTAAGTATATAATTCCACATGTGTTAATTCATAGTTTTGATGCCTTCAGTGTGAATGTACAATTTTCATAGTCATGAAAATACAGAAAAATCTTTAAATGAGAAGCTGTGTCCAAACTTTTGGTCTGTACTGTATCTGTTAATAGTGGTGGGGGCCCTAAATCACTTATGTATGGCGTTATTAGTGATATCAAAAAAGAGCTTTTTCCTTACTTAAATCTCTCTGCCACATTTAAGGCCATAACTTCTTATGAAGGGCTTCATTTTGTTAGTAGTGGGGTAAAAAACTTCTAGTAAGTCAGGGGTGATAGAGGTAGAGGGAGGCTAAGTCAGTCAGGGGTGATGGAGGGAGCTGGGGCTAAGTCAGTCAGGGGTGATGGAGGAAGCTGGGGCTCAGTCAGTAGGGGTGATGGAGGGAGCTGGGGCTCAGTCAGTCAGGGGTGATGGAGGGAGCTGGGAGTCAGTCAGGAGTGATGGAGGGAGCTGGGGGGACTCAGTCAGTCAGGGGTGACAGAGGGAGCTGAGGGGGCTCAGTCAGTCAGGGGTGACGGAGAGCTGGGGGGGGCTCAGTCAGTCAGGGGTGATGGAGGGAGCTGGGGGGGCTCAGTCAAGGGTGACGGAGGGAGCTGGGGGGGCTCAGTCGGGTGACGGAGGGAGCCGGGGGGGCTAAGTCAGTCAGGGGTGACGGAGGGAGCTGGAGGGGCTCAGTCGGGTGACGGAGGGAGCCGGGGGGGCTCAGTCAGTCAGGGGTGATGGAGGGAGCTGGGGGGGCTCAGTCAGTGAGGGGTGACGGAGGGAGCTGGGGGGGCTCAGTCAGTCAGGGGTGACGGAGGGAGCTGGGGGGGCTCAGTCAGTCAGGGGTGACGGAGGGAGCTGGGGGGGCTCATTCATCATGTAACTTAACTCCTTTCCCCTCTATCATCCCTGACTAAAGGTCCCCATTTGCATTTACTCACTGTTAGTCTGGCAGGGGGGGGGGCCTCCTTCAATCATTGCAGGCATCTGTAACAGGGAGTAGTCTATCTCCCTCTGCTGCCAGTGTTTACACTGTAGGGGAGGGGTGCACATTTTGTAAATCAGAGTACAGCTCATTACTAGAGATGTGCTGTCCAGCCAGCGAGGACATAAACAAAGCTGGCTGGACAAGATCGTATCTGCACGCTCTCCTTGCTGCTTCAATGCAGGGAAGAGTGGTGACATAACAAGCGATCAGGGCGCAGCAACTCTGACTTAAAACTAGTGCACAACAGTCTGCAGCAGGGGAACAGGTCCTCAGTGTGATCAGTGATGCGCGCTGTGCTCTCCCGGTTTTTGTTTAATTATGGAAGGAGCTGCAAGGAGTAGTGAAGTACTGCTCGCGGCTCCTCCCAGAGTTACCTGGGAGAGCACAGCGCACTCATCACTGATCACACTGAGGACCCGCTCCCCTGTTGCAGACTGCAGCGCACACTAGTTGTAAGTAACAGAGCGCTGTTGCGCCCTGATAGCTTTTTATATCACCACGTTCAGTAAGAGCATCGCTGGCTCATGTGATGTATGTTCACTGTGCCAGTAGAGGTCAGTGCTTGGGCCCACCGGAGGATTCTCCAGTCCCCCGGTGGGCCAGTCCAACCCTGGGCCCATTATACTGCATGGAGGACTATGTGGGGCCCATTATACTGCATGGAGGACTATGTGGGGCCCATTATACTGTATGGAGGACTATGTGGGGCCCATTATACTGTATGGAGGACTATGTGGGGCCCATTATACTGTATGGAGGACTACGTGGGGCCATTATACTGTATGGAGGACTGTGGGGCCCATTATACTGTATGGAGGACTATGTGGGGCCCATTATACTGCATACTGATTGGCGGCTGGCCTGTGACTTTGTCCAAGTTGTTAATTTTGTCCCTCAGTGTGTTTGAGTTTAATATCCCTGCCCTGTTCTATATGAAAGAGATTGCAGCCTGATACAGACCAGGCTAGTGCATGTCACTAGCAGCCACTGGGCACAGAATATGGGGCTATCTGTCCTTATATGCTCACTACTCCCAACATGTTTAATATATAAATAATTATTTTTTTATTTTTCAAAACAATATTTTTATACTGTCACAGTTTTCCAAAAGGAAAGCCTTCAGGATTCAAATCCTGGGGTGATGGTCCGTCCGTCCATCCACTCTTCCTCTGCAGCAGCTTCCTGCTCCAATCTGCGACTCCAGGGCATCACACAACTGACACTTGAAAGTCATCTCCTGTCCGACAATCACAGATGTGCTTATAAGGCAACGTTTTTGATTGGCTGAGAGGCAATGATAAACAAATGTCAGTGTGTGCAGTAGCAGTTCATTATATAACTTTACTTTTAATTGATTGTACCAGGGGGCGCTCTGCTGATCTCCAACCCTCTTTACAGTGCACTCACTGCAGCATTAATCATTTAATTAATTTACCTTTCCCTCCCCTACCTAGCCTGGCTTGTTCCTCCTCGAGTTCCCCCCCTCATCTTATAGTCTCCTCTCCCAGTCCCGCGGATCGGGGTTGATAGTGACGCGCCCCCTGGGCCGTGGGGTACTCGGCAGCCGGGCCTCTATGGATGCTGGTGGGGGATATCACGGTGGCTGGCCCGGTCCGTGACCCAGGGCGGTCAGTAAAAAGGGGGAATTATTTATTTATAGGGGGTTTATAAAGTTCGTGACGCCACCTGTGGAATGCGGCCAAAGAGAGACGCCGCTGCAGAGCAGGTCCTCGGAAGCTGATGTTACTGCAGCAGGGATGGTGAGGCTCTCCACAGGAAGAGCTAGCTCCAGGGCAATGTAGATATTGTTGATTGTGCTGGGCGTTGTAGTGCAGGGGGAAAGATGGCGCAGCTGAAATAATGGATGGAGGCAGTGCGGTGCAGTCATCCGAGTCTTTACTCACAGTTTTCATGTACGTTCCACTGATACACTGCGCGGGTGCCAGCCTCCCAAATCGCACTGCGTTCACCAGACCGGGGGTTCAGCTCTTCCTCAGGTAGGTTAGGAGCACCTGACGGAACCCCGCTTTCTCGTGTTCCTCTCTAGACCGACTTCACGCTGGGTCTTCTCCCTCCTGCCCTGCGCTTCCCCACTCGCAGTCCCGCTCGGGTGCTCTCAAGTCCCTCCTGTCTAACTGGAGTTCCCGGACCTGCTTGACCCTCATGGTGACTAGAATGAGGCTTCGGCAACTGAACTATAAAAGCCAGAAGCCTCCGGTTTTTCCAGCCGAGACCTGGAGTAACACGGCTGGTCCAGGGGCCGGTCCCCTTCTTGCGGCCTGATCCCTCTAATTCATAGTTTTGATGCCTTCAGTGTGAATGTACAATTTTCAAAGTCATGAAAATACAGAAAAATCTTTAAATGAGAAGGTGTGTCCAAACTTTTGGTCTGTACTGTACCTACCACTATGGTGCTCCCCTAAACTACTTCCTCCACCCACACCCACTACTGGTTTCCCCTACCTTTGGTTCCCCCCACTCCAGCCAGGGACAGGGCTCAGCAGGAAACACATTGCATCTTGCCCTTCCTGCCGGCCTGGAGCAGTGTAGTGTTGAATGTGGGTGTTGGCAGCACTCCCTCCTTACCTGAGAGAAGGGAGACACCACACCTCTGGATGAGGTGCAGTACCTCTGTAGCGACTGAACCCTCAGGGGCGCCACAATAGGAGTGCGCACTCGAACAGCATCAGCAGGGAATCCTCACACAGCACACTGAGCCACAGTGTCAGTGACTGAGTGAGAGTCCCTCCAACTCTGTCAGTGACGGTTTCCATAGAAACCACCACGCCGGCGCAGCATCAAGTAACACAGCAGCAGGTGAGGTCAGGAATGGGCCCTATGGCTCATCTCAGAGCATAATGATATGCACAGCAGTGTGCAGAGAGCCAAGTGGGCCCCCCTGTGCTTCTCCTGCTAGCCTTGATACTGCCGCCAATGCCAGCTGTCATTGACCACGCTGACATTGTCTGAGGCTTTCAGGGCCCCCCTGCCGCTCGGGGCCCCGGTGCAGCTGCATTGGCGGTATGTCTGCCCCTGTACTTCAGTACGGTTAACGCCAAGACCAACAATAACCCAAGTAAAACTAACTGCCACCACCCATCATTTATACAGGCTGATTAGACACCCATTTTTGGTAACATATGGCCTAACAATGCTTCAGGGATATGGTTTATAGAGCATGAGGAACAAAGCTATTAAATGTTATACAGTAGGGAAAATAAGTATTTCATACACTGTCGATTTTGCAAGTTTTCCCACCTACAAGGAATGGAGAGGTCTGTAATTTTTATCGTAGGTACACTTCAACTGTGAGAGACAGAATCTAAAAAAAAACAGAAAATCACATTGTATGGTTTTTACATAATTAATTAGCATTTTATTATTTGAAATAAATATTTGATACAATAGAAAAGCAGAACTTAATATTTCTTTAGACCAAAATCCAGCGAGTGAGGAGACTCCAGCGGTGTGGTGTAATTAAAATTTCCATTTATTTGAAGAATGATAGTTCCATAAAAAATGCACTTACAAAAAGAGCCAATTCACACCATATGGGCAAACAGAGTAAAAAAAAACGCTACGCGTTTCGGCTTAGAAAAGCCTTAATCATGGTACATACATTGGAATACAAGCAGGGTATAAATACAATAGAACAGCAAACTGACAAAGGAAGTCCAATCAGTTAACTAAAGTTGTGTTCAATGCAGCAGCCTGCTGCTATCCGAGCAGAAAGGAGGAAACACCAGGAAGGAGATTATAGGTGAGCGGACTTTATCATTTTCTTTGTAGAACTTAATATTTGGTACAGAAACCTTTGTTAATGCTGTCACTTCCTTAAAATAAATCCCTCAAATTGCCGGTATCATGGAGTAGTAGAGCAATTAAAACAGTCCTCTAGTCTATATACCCCCTGACCCTGTACTGAACAATCACTATTATTACCACAGTTATTGCAGTCTTAAAGCAGATTAGTATCCCACCATAAATGTGCCCAAAGAGTTACCCATGAGTGAAGACCTCCAATTAGTGTTGTGCCATAACTAAAGTCCATGTCCTCTCACCCTGACGCGCGTTTCGCTGCCAGCTGTTTCCAGGGGTGTGTTCGGGTGAGGGGCGTCATGATATTTAATTAAGATCCCAACCAATCAAATGGAAGTGGGCGCAGGTCCTCAATGACGTATTCGCGCATGACGCCGCTGCCTGCCCTCGTTAGTGACTGGATCTTCCTAGTTAGACTCGTTGAGACGAAAGCCTGGGGCTTTGCATGTCAGCTAGTCGAGCGTCTTTTGAAGGTTCGAGGGTCAGGAAACCACGCATGCGCGCACAATCTAAGACCAATGGTATTAACTCTACTCAGAGAATTAAACTCTGGGAGACTTTGAATAGGAGTCTAAACAGTGGGGACACAGTAGTGGGGAAGTAATGTAGGAAGGTAAGTACAGTGCCTACAAGTAGTATTCAACCCCCTGCAGATTTAGCTGGTTGACACATGCGGAATTAACTTGGCATTGTGACATTTGTACTGTAGATCAGCCTGGAAGTGGGAAATGCACTGCAGCAATTTTTTTTTTTTTTAAAAACGTTAAAAGTTAATTCAAAGTGTCATTTATTATTCAACCCCTCAAACCACAAGAATTCTGTTTGGTCCCCCTAAAGTATTAAGAAGTAGTTCAGGCACCAAGAATAATGAGCTTCACATGTGTGGATTAAAGATCTCTTTTGCCAGCCTTTTCTGACTATTTAAGACCCTCCCCAAACTTGTGAACAGCACTCAGACATGGTCAACATGGGAAAGACAAAGGAGCATTCCAAGGCCATCAGAGACAAGATCGTGGAGGGTCACAAGGCTGGCAAGGGGTACAAAACCCTTTCCAAGGAGTTGGGCCTACCTGTCTCCACTGTTGGGAGCATCATCCGTAAGTGGAAGGCTTATGGAACTACTGTTAGCCTTCCACGGCCTGGACAGCCTTTGAAAGTGTCCTCCCGTGCTGAGGCCAGGCTTGTCCGAAGAGTCAAGGCTAACCCAAGGACAACAAGGAAGGAGCTCCGGGAAGATCTCATGGCAGTGGGGACATTGGTTTCAGTCAATACCATAAGTAACGTACTCCACCGCAATGGTCTCCGTTCCAGACGAGCCCGTAAGGTACCTTTACTTTCAAAGAGTCATGTCAAGGCTCGTCTACAGTTTGCTCATGATCACTTGGAGGACTCTGAGACAGACTGGTTCAAGGTTCTATGGTCTGATGAGACCAAGATCGAGATCTTTGGTGCCAACCACACACGTGACGTTTGGAGACTGGATGGCACTGCATACGACCCCAAGAATACCATCCCTACAGTCAAGCATGGTGGTGGCAGCATCATGCTGTGGGGCTGTTTCTCTGCCAAGGGGCCTGGCCATCTGGTCCGCATCCATGGGAAGATGGATAGCACGGCCTACCTGGAGATTTTGGCCAAGAACCTCCGCTCCTCCATCAAGGATCTTAAGATGGGTCGTAATTTCATCTTCCAACAAGACAACGACCCAAAGCACACAGCCAAGAAAACCAAGGCCTGGTTCAAGAGGGAAAAAGTCAAGGTGTTGGAGTGGCCTAGTCAGTCTCCTGACCTTAACCCAATTGAAAACTTGTGGAAGGAGCTCAAGAATAAAGTCCACATGAGACACCCAAAGAACCTAGATAACTTGGAGAAGATCTGCATGGAGGAGTGGGCCAAGATAACTCCACAGACCTGTGCCGGCCTGATCAGGTCTCATAAAAGACGATTATTAGCTGTAATTGCAAACAAGGGTTATTCCACAAAATATTAAACATAGGGGTTGTATAATAATTGACCCACACTTTTATGTTTAAAATTTAATAAAATTCAACTGAGCAACATAACTTTTTGGTTTGTAAGATTTATGCTTCTGTTCATAAAACCTACACTCGTTTGCAGTTTGAAGGCTCTAACTTATTTGCATCTTATCAAACCAGCTAAATCTGCAGGGGGTTGAATACTACTTGTAGGCACTGTATATGATAAACAGAGACTTACGATAGGAATGGTTAGGTTAACAGTCGTCTCGGTCTTTAAGGCTATATATAACAATGTATAAAGTGATAGTGTGCTATTATGAATCCGGGTCAGTTACTGTGACTCAGAGGGGTACATAAAAAAAAACCACAATTAAAAAAAACAACAAAAAACACTCAATAGGGATGCTAAACCATACTCAATATATAAATATTAACCCTTATGATTATAATTGAGAGTACAATCAATTTAAAATAGAGTGGATACTTATATTTAGTGCAGAACTTTTACTAAATATTTTAAGTAACAATGCATACGTCAGGAGACGTCCCAACCAAAAAATGAAACAATATAAAAAGTGACTGTGCGTGTATTATAATGAAATCTCAATATTGGTGGGAATAAACAAGGAATTAGTGACTAGGCAAGAATATATTAAATTTATTAAAGTATAGCTCATATCAATAACAAACAATGCACACCCCATAAATGGTATTACATAAAAGTGACAGTGTATCTATTAAAATAATGTTTATTCTTTTTTTATTTTAAAGTGACTATGCATACTTAAGTTACAATCCTGATCAAGGGATAAACAGTGAAAAAGTGACAGTTCTAAGAATGCTATATTACCAAAGTAGCTGAACATGAAATTCTGATGGATTCCAGATGGAAGATCCATTTTCATCAATTTTGGTCAGATTACCATTATATGGACTAGGCTTGAAGCCTACTTATAATATTAAAGTGTCTGTGCCATAATATACTACCAACATCTTAAGGTGACAGTGCAATAATAATCTATAAATTCAGTTTAGTCTTAAAAATTTATTATCCTCACCCTCATCATAACCCCAATAAATCTGGACTCAATTCCACATAATAAGATTAAAGACTATAACTACAAAATGTATACAAATATAATATATAAGTATATGATGCTCATCAATCTTCTCTCCTGAAATACACCATGCTGCCACCTCCACTTCCATCGTAAACTTCAAGGGAGGAATCACTACAGTATAAAAAATAAAATACATAAAATTAATACCATAAACCTTGTTAAAAGACAAACGCAAGGTGAGGGAAGGAACAAGTGTACAACGTCGGGGAAAGGGGGAGTGGAGACCCCTAGGCAGATCTAATATCACCCTGACTACCCTATCATTCCTATATAGGTTCCGCACCTATCGCCGAGCAGGAAACCTAATCCGTGAATGTCCATAGAGCTAGGCCCTAGGTAAGGAGGGGACGGGGTAAACACTAGTCAGGCCCCACTGTAAATAAAGACAACAAGGTAAGCAAACACAGGGGATACACTTAACATGAGAATACATCAGAGAGATATCGCCAACTGTCCTCCAAGGGAAGTCCAAGAAGAAACTAGGCAATTACTAGAACTCCAGGCATGGACAGAGGAACATAGAACTATCACCGGCAACTTTCTGAAGACACTGAGAGTTTTTAATTACCAAGCAAGAGTGTGTCAATTAGCAGCAGGAGGTGGAGGTCACTGCTGGGTCCTAAAGGGAGCTGGATATCACTACACTACATAGATGAGAGGATCAAGAAGGCGTCTGCAATGCCAAGCGCAGTGACCTTCTACAGCCGGATCCAGAATGACTGTCTGTCACACTTGATACACCCGTGACACAAGGCTTGCCAAGGAGGAAAAACAAAGAGCTGAGTAAAGACACCCTACCCACCCATAAAGCGATACCTAGTTAAAGAAATGCTGAAAATCTTATGTTTTCATTGAGACCCTGTGGGCTCAGGGTCCCCAGTCGATAAATCCATCGGCTTTCAAGTTGTGCAAGGGCCCTGCCGACATATTCCCTCTGAAGCCTAGATCAATCTGGTCTATCGCTTTAAAGGGAACCTGTCATGTCCTATCTACTATTTAAACTGCCCCCATAGCTTTTAGTGATGCAATGTGCATCACTAACACACTTTTTTCATTAAAATTGGTGGTAGTATAATGAGTCTATAACATTTTATATACACTGCTCAAAAAAATAAAGGGAACACTCAAATAACACATCCTAGATCTGAATGAATGAAATATTCTCATTGAATACTTTGTTCTGTACAAAGTTGAATGTGCTGACAACAAAATCACACAAAAATCATCAATGGAAATCAAATTTATTAACCAGTGGATGCCTGGATTTGGAGTCACCCCCAAAATTAAAGTAGAAAAACACACTACAGGCTGATCCAAGTTGATGTAATGTCATTAAAACAAGTCAAAATGAGGCTCAGTATTGTGTGTGCCCTCCACGTGCCTGTATGACCTCCCTGCAATGCCTGGGCATGCTCCTGATGAGGTTGCGGATGGTCTCCTGTGGGATCTCCTCCCAGACTTGGACTAAAGCATCCGCCAACTCCTGGACAGTCTGTGGTGCAAGGAGACATTAGTGGATGAAGCAAGACATGATGTCCCAGATGTGCTCAATCGGATTCAGGTCTGGGGAACGGGCAGGCCAGTCCATAGCTTCAATGCCTTCATCTTGCAGGAACTGCTGACACACTCCAGCTACATGAGGTCTGGCATTGTCCTGCATTAGGAGGAACCCAGGGCCAACCGCACCAGCATATGGTCTCACAAAGGGTCTGAGGATCTCAGCTCTGTACCTAATGGCAGTCAGGCTACCTCTGGCGAGCACATGGAGGGCTGTGTGGCCCTCCAAAGAAATGCCACCCCACACCATTACTGACCCACTGCCAAACTGGTCATGCTGAAGGATGTTGCAGGCAGAAGATTGCTCTCCACGGCATCTCCAGACTCTGTCACGTCTGTCACATGTGCTCAGTGTGAACCTGCTTTCATCAGTGAAGAGCACAGGGCGCCAGTGGCGACTTTGCCAATCCTGGTGTTCTGTGGCAAATACCAAGCATCCTGTATGGTGTTGGTCTGTGAGCACAACCTCCATCTGTGAACGGCGGGCCCTCATACCACCCTCATGGAGTCAGTTTCTAACCGTTTGTGCAGACACATGTGTGGCACCCAGAGGGTCTGGTTGCCACAGTGGTGTTGCTTCCCTTAAAAGAGGTAATACCATGTCTGGAGGCAAGTGGGGGTTTCCTTGTCAGGAACCTAATGCATGCAACACATCCTGGCTCCAGACCAGAAAGGGGAGGATCCTGCCCTATATAACTGGATCTGGAGGCGGGGTTAAAAAAGTTCAGTGTGAGGAGTCGAGTTGTGGACACGAAGGAGCAAGGAGCCAGGGACTGGAGCTGGAGCTGGAGATAGCTCGTCCTGGCCAGTATATACAGAGTACCGGAGTCCGAGTTTGTGGGGATTGCAAACCCAGCAGCAGATACTGCAGGGCAGGAGATTGCAGATCTCCTGGCCCCATCAGAAGCCCGGAGGCTCAGCAGCACAAAGGGACCAGTACCACCACAGAGGAGCGAGGAATCCACAAGGCCCGAGTTGCCAGCCATACGGGTGAGCACAGCACATTACACTCAGGGACGTGGGCTACAACACAGCTATAAGCAGGATAGCCAAAGAGCATAGTAAGAACGGCAGGCCTACAACTCCACCTGGCCAGGGGGACTCTATGCTTGCTCCCAGACCGACCGGACCCTTATTACTAGCCAGTACTCCCGTTGGGGCCTGTATAATTGCCACGAGTAAAGACCCTTGGACTGCACTATCTGACTCTGTGTCATTACTGACTACCTGCATCATAACCACCATCATCTACACTCACTGCCCTGGAGCTACACTATTCCTGTGGGGAGTTACACTACCTTAGCTGCCAAACCACCAGTGGCGGTTCCTATTGACTGCATTCCACAGGTGTCGTAGTCGGACATTAAACACCATTACACATAGACTACCCTTGGTTTGACCGCCCTGGGTCATGGACCGGGTCGCCGCCACGGTGACTACAACCCCCAGCGTCTACAGGCCCGGATCCGGGTACACCACGGCCCAGGGGGCGCATCACATGCACATTTGTGGCCTGCTGGAGGTCATTTTGCAGGGCTCTGGCAGTGCTCCTCCTGTTCCTCCTTGCACAAAGGCGGAGGTAGCGGTCCTGCTGCTGGGTTGTTGCCCTCCTACGCCCCCCTCCACATCTCCTGGTGTACTGGCCTGTCTCCTGGTAGCGCCTCCAGCCTCTGGACACTACACTGACAGACACAGCAAACCTTCTTGCCACAACTCGCATTGATGTGTCGTCCTGGATGAGCTGCACTACCTGAGCAACTTCTGTGGGTTGTAGAGTCCGTCTCATGCTACCACGAGTGTGAAAGCACAACCAACATTCAAAAGAAGTGACCAAAACATCAGCCAGAAAGCATTGGTACTGAGATGTGGTCTGTGGTCCCCACCTGCAGAACCACTCCTTTATTGAGTGTGTCTTGATAATTGCCAATAATTTCCATCTATTGTGCAAATGGAATAGACAACAGCATGTGAAATTGATTGTCAATCAGTGTTGCTTCTTAAGTGGACAGTTTGATTTCACAGAAGTTTGATTTACTTGGAGCTATGTTCTGTTGTTTGTGTTCCTTTTATTTTTTTGAGCAGTGTACTTATATTCTACCTGCTCGTTTTAGTCATAGGAGTGTGATCCTCATATTCAGTCATGGGTGGTGCTGCATTCTTTCAGGGCTGGCGCCGCCCACGCATTTGAATTTTGCTCCTGGCTAGCGCTGATGTAAGTGGGGCACTTGTGCAGTTTTACATGGCCAGCCGCGACTCCCTGCACGTGCGTAGTGAGGCTGTGTAGTTCCCAGCTTCACTGAGCATGTGCTGTGATGAGCATCTCCCCGCGCATGCGCAGTAAAGTTCCCAGCTTTATTGCGCATGCTCTGTCTACCAGCAGCTCCGGCCGCACACAGTGAAGCTGGGAACTTCACTAGACATGCGTCGGGAGCCGCTCATCACTGCACATGCGCAGTGAAGCTGGGAACTACACAACTTCACTGCGCATGCGGGGGGGAGTCACTCGTCACAGCGCATGCACAGTGAAGCTGGGAACTACACAGCCGCAGGGAGCAGCGGCTGGCCATGTAAAACTGCACAAGCGCCCTACTTACATCGGCGCTAGCCGGGAGAAAAATTGATATGCGTGGGCTGCGCCAGTCCTTACTGAATGCGGCGCCACCCATGACTGAATACGAGGATCACACCCCTATGAATAAAACGAGCAGGTAGGATATAAGTGTATAAAATGTTAGACTCAAAATATTACCACCAATTTTAATGAAAAAAGCGTGTAAGTGATGTACATTGCACCACTAACAATGCTATAGGGGCAGTTTACATAGTAGACAGGACATGACAGGTTCCCTTTAAAGCGCAATTCACAAGACGAACAATTGTGATACCTCTTAAAATGTCTAGCAAGGGTCTTCAGACTGAATTCATCTTCCACCGTACGGGGCTTTGCAATGTCCAGGATGTGTTCTCTAATACGAACTTTAAGTTCACGAGTAGTTAAACCAATGTAGACCTTGCCGCATCCACATTCTCCATGGTAGATAACATTCCTAGAGGAATAAGTTAGATGCTTCCGTTTCTCATAAGAGCGTGAACCGTCAAAATATTTGAATTGTCTTGCTTTATTATAATTCAGACAAACCTTACAATAAGCAACATGGAAAGAATCCTTAAGTACGGCATTTTGCTTTTTTATGTTAATGTTTTTATTGATTGTGAATAAAGATTTCATGATTTTAATGGATGGATCGCTTCGTGACTCAGTAGTATAATTGAGCTGAGGTTTTTTTGGAATATTTTATCTATGCAGAATCGAATGCAAAATTTCAAAACGCATTTTCGAAAAATCAATGATATTAAATTTGCAAAAAATTCACATGTTCCTCCTATGCTCCTAACCACATCTGTACCAAAATTTAAGTTGAGCTGTCAATGGGATCATACTTATAAAAAATAACAAAAAAAACGTATATAAACAGTGTCAATGCGAAAATTTTGAATTCAGATCTGTTCAGCTTGTGGTCTAAAAGTGTAGGGTCTATGTTTTCCAAATAAAAAACAAATGATTTTTTAGATATTGTGAGTGTGGAGGGATACTTCAGCTGCATCTCCACGCGGCGAACAGCTGACTGGACCGTGAGATGAGCTTTATAAACGCTCATATCTTCAAGCTCAGACTGCTCTCCATCAATCCAGTCACATCTCCCAGATCTACCCAGTAACGGAGACAACCTGAGCAGATTCTAGAAAGGAGAGTACCACAAGCACACCCCAGAAGGGCTGTGGAATATAGCAAGAATTACAATAAGGAAAAAATGAATATCTGAAGAGGTTAATACTGACTTAAGTGAAGTATTATTTTAAAAGCGAGAGGCATTAAAGGGACTCGGCAATACCTCACATTAATTCCATTGAGTGAAGCAGAAATAAAAACAAGGATTTTTTCATTCAGCAATGACAGTGAAGTCCATGAAGTAATTGAAGATGGTACAAGATTGGCAAGGAATGACATAACTGGTTATGTGACCTGAGAATATGATCAGCACTGCCAGCTAATGGACTCTCCAAAGATTATCACAATGAAGAAGTGTCTTTTCTGCACCTTCTTGTCCATTCCCATCATTTGTGTATCCAAGAAAACCAGATCTATTATAAGATAACAAAAATCAGACATAACTCAGGTGGACCCAAACATCATAGTAGCCTTACATACTGACACAAAAGGAACTGGCCATTGTTGGTAAGAGATTAGGGACAAATTGAGGATAAAAGCTCAGTTTAAAGACCTACTATTAATTGATCAGACTAGTTCATTTTGTTTTATTTTAAAGCTTGATGATTTAACTACTATACTTGATTTAAAAACTTGAAAAAGGACATGTCTAGTGTCGTAATAATGAAAAAAAAATTGACACATATATTTAAATATTTAATATTTTTGCTTTTATTTTAGTATTAAACATATGATTAGGATGAGACTGTATTTAGAAAATCACTCTTAAAAATATGATCCCAAGGAGAGCCCAACATCAGTCTTTGTACAAAAGTAACCAAGAACTCAAGTAATACATATGCCTTCTTTGAATATTTTATTTTAAATTATTTTTTCAAAATTGCGCATCAAAATTTTGAATTTGCCTCCTCAAAAACAAAATATCAACAAACAAAATCTTGTGATGCATCAAATTAAAGCCTGCACTGTTCTAAACAAAATGGTGCCTCTCCCATCTCTTTATCGTATTTGTAACCCGAGATATGATAAAAAATGTAACATCATACAAGCCTAATGCAGACTTTTTCAAAATGTAAGAAATCTATAAAAAATGAATGAAGATAAAAATGCAAAACTTTTTTTTGTATTTCACTAAAGCAGCACTTCAAAAAAAATGAAAAAAAAATCTGAAGACATCAGGTAAAAAAAAATATTCATATTTGGATCACTTGACATGGAATGACCCAGCACTAAACAATAATGATAATTCAGAATCTGCTTTTATAGATAAGTCACTCCCACATACCTCCCTTGGTGACCTCAGATAGAGACTGGTCAGTGGGATGCGGTTATGTCCCAAAAAATAAGGCGATCACCCACCTTACGGATCTCAGCCCCCCCTGGAGGTTCCAGGTTTGAGATATTAACCCCTTAAGATCACAAAGTCTTGATTCCATATATAAAGGGAATATCTTTTACCAACTAACACAAAAAGCCCTTTTATCTATTTATTATGAAAGATAATCTTTAATAGTCATATTTGACAAATACAACATACATAAAGTGCCCGTAAAGTGCCCATAAAAAGTGACCTAGTGCAGGCAGAAATATACATTCATCATGATTAATTTTTCCTATTTTCACACCTTCTAAATGAAGACGATAATCTTTCACTACTTGATATATAATATATAGGTGTGAACTTGAACAAAAACAGCCTATACATAATAGGTCACTGATCTTAAAAACAGCAGGAGAAGGTTATTGTAGGTGGGAGAGATTAAGGATATAAATTGGCTACAAACGGGACTTTCAGGCATGCGCAGTAGACATTGGGAACCTCTAGTGTCTGAATCACCATTAGAGCATGAGAGAGGAGACAGAGGAGTATAATGATTGTGAATGGGGCTCTGTCTCTGGATTGTGGAAGTGGATTCAATCAGATTTCACGTGGTGAACACATATAAGGAAGGGGATAGAGTGGCACAATGTAGCTCTCTGCAGAATGATCTTCTCCTGATGAACCACTAAACAACGGGGAAACGCGTCGAGGAGTTTGGAGGAATGATGGGGGCAACCTAAATACATATTTCAGATAAGTCCTATCTTTGATCATGTTATTGTCTTGAAAAAGTATTTGGAATGGAGTATCAGCTTATCACATAAACTCAAACGGTGAGGGGGATTAGCACTGTTAACCTTGGGAATATCATACTGTAATATGTGTAAAGCATCTGATTAAGGACTCCATATATAGGGTTGAGCCCTTGACATGTATGTGGTATATTGATGCAGCTTGGGAAACAATAGATATGTATTCATAAGTCCCACCTACAATAACCTTCTCCTGCTGTTTTTAAGATCAGTGACCTATTATGTATAGGCTGTTTTTGTTCAAGTTCACACCTATATATTATATATCAAGTAGTGAAAGATTATCGTCTTCAGTAAGAAGGTGTGAAAATAGGAAAAATTAATCATGATGAATTATACATTCATCATTTCTACCTGCACTAGGTCACTTTTTATGGGCACTTTACGGGCACTTTATGTATGTTATATTTGTCAAATATGACTATTAAAGATTATCTTTCATAATAAATAGATAAAAGGGCTTTTTGTGTTAGATGTTAACCCCTTAACAACATCTGACGTACTAATACGCGTCTGTGCCCTGGGACTTAAGACCCAGACCCGTATTAGTACGTCATCGCGATCGCGCGCGCACACAGGCTGTGCGGGCGCGATCGCCGCCGGGTGTCAGCTGATTGTCACAGCTGACACCCGGTACTATGTGCAGGGAGAGGTCCTGCACCGCTCCCAGCACATTAACCCCTGCGATGCTGCGATCGAAGTCGATCGCGACATTGCGGGGGCAAGGGGAGGTGATCGCCGATACTCACCTCCTCTCCCGGCTTCCAGCGCAGTCTGCAAAGGCTTCCCGGGTGTTGCCATGACGACCCGATGTCGTCATGACAACATCCGGGTCACCAGACAGCAGGAAGATTGTTTGGACATGCGCAGTGCATCTCCAAACAATCTTCACACTGTGCACCGCTGACAGCCTGCATGGCATAGGGATGGTGCTCCATTCCTGTGCCATGCAGGCGATCAGAGAAAAAAAAGTGAAAGTCCCAGAGTGGGACAAAGTAATAAAGTGTATAAACTGTCTGAAAGTGGGAAGAAAAAAAAAAAAAAATTGCAAAAATATAAAAAAAAAATGCATAAAAAAAATAATCCACCAAAAATAAAAATATAATGTACCCATCAATAAATATTATTCTAAAAAAAAAAAACAATAAAAGTACACATATTTGGTATCGCCGCGTCCGGAATAACCTGACCTATAAAACTGTCCCACTAGTTAACCCCTTCAGTGAACACGGTAAAAGAAAAAAAAAAAAAAACGAAGCAAAAAACAATGCTTTATCACCATACCGCCAAACAAAAAGTGGAATAACATGCGAACAAAAAGATGTATATAAATAAAAATGGTACCGCTGAAAACGTCATCTCGTCCCGCAAAAAAACAAGCTGCCATACAGCTCCATCAGCCAAAAAATAAAAAAGTTATAGCTCTCCGAATAAAGCGATGCTAAAAAATATTTTTTTCTATAAAATAGCTTTTATTGTGTATAAGCGCCAAAACATAGAAAAATGATACAAATGTGGTACCGCTGTAAACGTACTGACCCGAAGAATAAAGCTACCTCATCAATTTTACCACACGCGGAACAGAATAAAAAAAAAAAAAAAAACAATTCCTGAATTGTTGGTTTTTGTTTATTCTGCCTCCCAAAAATCGGAATAGAAAGCGATCAAAAAATGTCACGTGCCTGAAAATGGCACCAATAACAACGTCAAGTCATCCCGCAAGAAACAAGCCGTCACATGACTGTCTGCCAAAATCTGGAAAAATTATAGCTCTCAAAATATGGCGATGCAAAAACTAGATTTTACAAAAAATGCGTCTTTTAGTGTGTGACAGCTGTCAGTCATAAAAACCCCATATGATTCTGGCATTGCTGTAATCACACCGACCTGAAGAATAAAGTCGTCTAATCACTTATACCGCACAAGGAACGGCGTCAAAAATAAACTCTTGGTTAGGATTGGGCTAGGGTTGTGCTATGGTTAGGGTTGTGCTAGGGTTAGGGCTGGGGTTGGGATTTTTTTCAAAATTAAGAAAAAAAGATGACGATATGGCGACTAGTGTTGAGCGCAAGTGCTCGCTACTTGAGTTTGCATCGGGTGCTCTGGTATACATTGAGTATCGTGGGTATTTGAGTGACATGCTCGAGTCTCTGCCCCATATGCTTCGCGGCCAAAAAAAACTTTACGGGGATTGCGTGCCATGCACGAGCGATCCCCGCATGTTTTTTTTGGGTGTCTAATAACCGTGAAACATGCGTAGCAGGGACTCGAGCATGTCACTCGAGCACACGCTGTACATGGTGCATACCTGAGTACCCGATGCAAACTCAAGTAGCGAGCACTTGCGCTCAAGAATAATGACAACTTATTCAATATGATGACCTAATGTAAACAAATTCTGTGCCGTACCTCTGGGTTCAAAATGTTCACTATACACCTTAATAAAATCCTTGAGGGGTATAGTTTCCAAAATAGGGACACTTGTGGGGGAGCTCCACTGTTTAGGCACATCACGGGCTCTCCAAATGCGACATGGTGTCCGCTAACGAATTGAATGGAAAATCGGCTCAAATTGTTAGCGGACACCATGTTGCGTTTGGAGAGCCCCTGTGTGCCCAAACATTGGAGCTCCCCCACAAGTGACCCCATTTTGGAAACTAGACCCCCCAAGGCACCTATCTAGATGCATAGTGAGCACTTGGAACCCCCAGGTGCTTCACAAATTGATTCGTAAAAATGAAAAAGTGTTTTTTTTTTTCACTTTTTCATTTTTACGAATCAATTTGTGAAGCACCTGGGGGTTCCAAGTGCTCACTATGCATCTAGAAAGGTGCCTTGGGGGGTCTAGTTTCCAAAATGGGGTCACTTGTGGGGGAGCTCCAAAGTTTGGGCACACAGGGGCTCTCCAAACACAACATGGCGTCCGCTAATTATTCAAGCAAATTTTACAATCAAAAAGTCAAAAGGCGCTCCTTCCCTTCCGAGCCCTGCCGTGCGCCCAAACAGTGTTTTTTCCCCAAATATTGGGTATCTGCGTGCCCAGGGGAAATTGCACAAATTTTGGGGTCCATTTTTTCTTGTTACCCCTGTGAAAATAAAAAAAATTGGGTCTTAAGTAACATTTTTGTGAAAAAAGTTAAATGCTCATTTTTTTCTTCCACATTCAAAAAATTCCTGTGAAGCACCTGAAGGGTTAATAAAGTTCTTGAATGTGGTTTTGAGCACCTTGAGGAGTGCAGTTTTTAGAATGGTGTCACTTTTGGGTATTTTCTGTCACAAAGACCTCTCAAAGTGACTTCAAATGTGATGTGGTCCCTAAAAAAATGGTTTTGTAAATTTTGTTGGAAAAATGAGAAATCGCTGGTCAACTTTTAACCCTTATAGCTCCCTAACAAAAAAAAATTCTGGTTCCAAAATTGTGCTGATGTAAAGTAGACATGTGGGAAATGTTATTTATTAACTCTTTTGTGTGACATATCTCTCTGATTTCAGGGCTTAAAAATTCAAATTTTGAAAATTGCAAAATTTTCTAAATTTTCGTGAAATTTCCGTTTTTTTCACAAATAAACGCAAGTGATATCGAAGAAATTTTTCCACAGTCATGAAGTACAATATGTCACGAAAAAACAATCTCAGAATCAGGGGGATCCGTTGAAGCGTTCCAGAGTAATTACCTCATAAAGTGACAGTGGTCAGAATTGTAAAAATTGGCCTGGTCATTAACGTGCAAACCACCCTCGGGGCTTAAGGGGTTAAAGCCATATTTCCTATCATGATTTTAGCTTTTGATTGATAGGAAACATGGCATATATAACTTTATCCATCTGGCTAATATTTATTTGGGGCTGAGGCACAGAACGCACAGTGATTTAAGTAAATATGTTATGTTTGCCACTTTATCACAATGCCGAAAATATGTCTCCATTAACTATAGGACCGATGCCTGTCACATAAACCCCAATATTCATAACTGGACTTTGGTGCCAGAGTGTCTGATATCATTGGCCTGTGTTGCTTTTAAACACAGGAAGACATCTCCACAAAAGTGTCACCTCCCAGCCTTTTGTATAGACTTTGTGTCTGCTCTCCATCAGATAACCCATTTTAATCACATGTTCACAGCAGGGAGTTGTAGCTGAACAGGGGTCATATAAAGAATTAGAGTGCTAGCTCTTTTTCCCTTGAATTTATGACAAAGTAATCAAGAGTTGGCTTTATAGATTAGTCCTATTTCACCATTACAGTATAACATAAGGTTAAATAATGACACCACACTTTGGCCACAAAATACCACTGTATAGTGAATGACACCATACTGATAATTAATAGTGTTGAGCGAGTATGTTATGCTTCATTAACCCTTTCCGGAGAGTACGCTCGAGTATTTTGGCATGCTCTGCATTTCTTTTACTGTCACTGCAGCTTCAAGTGTCATGGCTGTTGGACAGCTGTGACACAAGTAGAGATTGCCTGTTAAAAATAGATTGCAATTGCGATCGCAGCATTTAGCGAGCAGGCAGAGTAACAGAAGCCCCTCTGCTCTTGGATCGGACACCCTTCGACGTCATTGCAGGGTCCGATCGTTGCCATGGTGACCCGATGTCTACATGACAACATCCAGGTCACCAGGTTCTAGCAAGGTAGTTAGATCATGCGCACAAAATAATAATAATAATAAATATATACAGTACAGACCAAAAGTTTGGACACACCTTCTCATTAAAAGATTTTTCTGTTTTTTCATGACTTTGAAAATTGTACATTCACACTGAAGGCATCAAAACTGTGAATTAACACATGTGGAATTATATACTTAACAAAAAAGTGTGAAACAACTGAAAATATGTCTTATATTCTAGGTTCTTCAAAGTAGCCACCTTTTGCTTTGATGACTGCTTTGCACACTCTTGGCATTCTCTTGATGAGCTTCAAGAGGTAGTCACCGGAAATGGTTTTCACTTCACAGGTGTGCCCTGTCAGGTTTAATAAGTGGGATTTCTTGCCTTATAAATGGGGTTGGGACCATCAGTTGTGTTGTGCAGAAGTCAGGTGGATACACAGCTGATAGTCCTAATTGTCAGAATTGGGGGACATTACCCCTATACCAGTGTCAGCAGAAGACCCCCTCCCCTTTAAAAGTGCATCATGACCACATTTTTTGCTTAAATTTTCATTTTTTTATTTTCCTCCTCTAAAACCTAGGTGCGTCTTATGGTCCGGTGCGTCTTATAGTCCGAAAAGTACGGTAAATTGCAAATTTGTTTACTTTTACAAGCATTTAGCTTTTTTCCCCAAAGACTAAAGAAATTGTGGGAGGATGCAGAAAAATCAAGTGAAAGAAGTACTAAAAGTGAAAATCCCAGAGAACTTAAGGATTTGGTTACCAGGAGACATGGATTGGCTTCAGATCTGTAGTTAAAAAAAGAGTATTTGGTTAGTGCCAGTATTTGGTCACTATTTTGCATTAGTGTTTGCATGCCAAAGCCAAGAGAAAAACTATCATTGAAAGATTCAAATATGTTTTATGCTTTGGAGCTCATCCTGGTTTTAGCTTATAAATACTAATAAAATAGTGGTCAAATATACTAACGTGAGAATAAGACCTAAAGGGAGTCTGTCATTATATAATGAGTGATGAAACCAAGCATAGCAGGTGTTGGGGAACACTGAAGTAGTAAAATTGTACTTTTAGTGTCCATATTCATTGGTGCAGTTACAAGAAAAAATCCTTTTATTATTTTATTAAGTTTTTTAATGGAGTTCTTGGCCCATGCTGGGCATGGCCGAGTGGTTTATTGCACTTTTTAAAGTACAAATTTTCCAGCTAACTCTGTTACCTTTTACTTGTTTAACACCACTGACTCCATTGAAATCTCCCACGTGTGCATCATCAGTTTCGTCGTATGCCCAAGATTTCAGTGGTGACAGCATCTGATCCTGTGAAGTCTGAGATGTGAATCAATGAAGAGGGTCAAAAATAGCGGATTTGGAAAATGCATTGAACAGTTCGGCCACACATAGGGAGTCTAAAAAATGCACCAACTAACACCCAGGTTTCAAGATTTTAATTATGTTTGTGTCCCCTACAAGCTGCTGTGCTTGCCTTTGTAATGGGCAGGGCAACCATCTCCTAGGGTCGCATCCAGACCTCACCATGCTACAGGAAAAGGGGGATCATGGCTAGGTGTGTGTGCCTTTTAGCTTAGCAGTATGCCACTGCAGACCACATGCTGCTGCTTGACATAGTAGGCCAAGACCCGATGTTGAAGTAGATCAGCAAACCACAATGGGAACCTCCATGTTTCCTTCTTTTGAGAACCTCACTGGCTGAGGTGAATCACTATGACTCCTCACAACTATTCTCATAGTCCATTTGATGTGGGCCACACGCTTCTTGATGTGCCACTGCATCTTCAATTTCCTGAAGGAGGATACTGGTCCCAGCCTGGCCATCTTTTCCTCTATGACTCTCAGGTCTAGCTTCACTTGTTATCTAATATAGATAATGTTCGCTGCAGCAACCGCCCCTTCCTTGCTTGACTTAAGGAATCCTTTTGCCACTGAACATTTGTTTACTTCAGAATGTGCTACAGTGCTGGCCAAAAGTATTGGCACCCCTGCAATTCTGTCAGATAATACTCAGTTTCTTCCTGAAAATGATTGCAATCACAAATTCTTTGGTATTATTATCTTCATTTAATTTGCTTGCAAGGAAAAAACACAAAAGAGAATGAAGCAAAAATCAAATCATTGATCATTTCACACAAAACTCCAAAAAAGGGCTGGACAAAAGTATTGGCACCCTCAGCCTAATACTTGATTGCACAATCTTTAGCCAAAATAACTGCGAACAACCGCTTCCGGTAACCATCAATGAGTTTCTTACAATGCTCTGCTGGAATTGTAGACCATTCTTCTTTGGCAAACTGCTCCAGGACCCTGATATTTGAAGGGTGCCTTCTCCAAACTGCCATTTTGAGATCTCTCCACAGGTGTTCTATGGGATTCAGGTCTGGACTCATTGCTGGCCACCTTAGAAGTCTCCAGTGCTTTCTCTAAAACTGGGCCCTACATTATGCTGCAAAATTTGTTGGTAGTCTTCAGACTTCATAATGGCATGCACACGGTCAAGCAGTCCAGTGCCAGAGGCAGAAAAGCAACCCCAAAACATCAGGGAACCTCCGCCATGTTTGACTGTAGGGACCGTGTTCTTTTCTTTGAATGCCTCTTTTTTTTTCCTGTACACTCTATGTTGATGCTTTTTCCCAAAAAGCTCTACTTTTGTCTCATCTGACCAGAGAACATTCTTCCAAAACGTTTTAGGCTTTCTCAGGTAAGTTTTGGCAAACTCCAGCCTGGCTTTTTTATGTCTCGGGGTAAGAAGTGGGGTCTTCCTGGGTATCCTACCATACAGTCCCTTTTCATTCAGACGTCGACGGATAGTACGGGTTGACACTGTTGTACCCTCGGACTGCAGGGCAGCTTGAACTTGTTTGGATGTTAGTCGAGGTTCTTTATCCACCATCCGCACAATCTTGCGTTGAAATCTCTTGTCAATTTTTCTTTTCCGTCCACATCTAGGGAGGTTAGCCACAGTGCCATGGGCTTTAAACTTCTTGATGACACTGCGCACGGTAGACACAGGAACATTCAGGTCTTTGGAGATGGACTTGTAGCTTTGAGATTGCTCATGCTTCCTCACAATTTGGTTTCTCAAGTCCTCAGACAGTTCTTTGGTCTTCTTTCTTTTCTCCATTCTCAATGTGGTACACACAAGGACACAGGACAGAGGTTGAGTCAACCTTAATCCATGTTAACTGGCTGCAAGTGTGATTTAGTTATTGCCAACACCTGTTAGGTGCCACAGGTAAGTTACAGGCGCTGTTAATTACACGAATTAGAGAAGCATCACATGATTTTTCAAAGGGTGCCAATACTTTTGTCCACCCCCTTTTTTAGGTTTGGTGTGGAATTGTATCCAATTTGGCTTTAGGACAATTCTTTTTGTGTTTTTTTCATTCAAGACAAATTAAATGAAGATAATAATACCAAAGAATTTGTGATTGCAATCATTTTCAGGAAGAAACTGAGTATTATCTGACAGAATTGCAGGGGTGCCAATACTTTTGGCCAGCACTGTATCTGATTATAGTCTCCCTTCTTCAAACACAACAACTGTTTCAGTGCAGGTCTGCTATCATTAGTACCATAGGTCCTTCCTTTCCCAGCACTCATCAAATCAAACCACATCAAATCAAATGGGCTTCATTAGCAGGACTAAGTACATGTTAGCATTGTCAAAGCAACTGTTAAAATAATGGGGGGATAGGGATAGGGACATATCCAGAGTGCGGTATCTGAGTCCATGACATATCAGGCTCCTCTTAGTCTGTGGCAGGCACTGACATATCGCGCTGCTTTGGTCGCTGCACTTTCCTCTTCCCCCAGTAGTATAGGCAGTTTGTCTTCTTCCTCCATGGAGGTGAAGTCTGGGAGGAAATCGGACAGTCTCATGAAGTGAGTGTCCCTCACTGTGGAGTATTTGGGGCACCTCAACAAGAAGTGGGCCTCATCCTCCACGGCCTCCTGGGGACACTGCTGGCAGAGTCTGAGCTCTTGGGAATGTAGTTCTGTCGGTGCTGCCCGGATTCAATGAGTAGGCTGTGGGTGCTCAGTCTGTATCGGCTCAGGATCTGTCGCTCTTTAGGATTTGCGAGTTTCTCTAGATATGCGGCCAGTTTGTATTTCCTCTATAGGTTCTGGTATACCGTCAGTTTCTGTGATTTGGTAATGTCGTTCCACCAGACGCTGAGATATACCTTTTTGCCTTTGTGTACCATCTTCCTTTTGTCAGGCCATGCAGGTTGGTGGCTTGGTCTGGCTGGTTTGTGGTGATTTGTGTTGGGGGGCTTTGTTCTCCTAGGGCTTCCTGGTGTAGCAAGGCTTTGTGATGGTAGGAGCTAGGAGCTAGGAGTACTACTTTGTAGATAAGCCTTGAATGATAGTGCCTTCTTTTGGATCTTAAGATGTAGCAGGAATCTGCCCAGCTCTGCTTGGTAGGCACTGTTTGATGTCCTCCGATGGACTTGGAGGAGGTGTTTGCAGAACTCTGGGTGGAATATTTCTGTTAGTCCAGCATCCCACTTTGACCAGTATGAGACTGGACCCCAGATTTCTCTGCCGTACAGAAGGATTGGGGCAATGATGGTATCAATGATTTTTAGCCAGACTGTTACAGGTGCCTTGAGATGGTACAGACGTCTTCTGGTGGCATAGAAGGCTTTGCATGCCTTGTCTTTCAGCAACTGTATGGCTTGCTTAAAGCTCCCTGATTGGCTGAGTTCTAGGCCCAGGTAGGTGTACTTATTGGTTTCCGTAAGGGAAAGCAGTTTATTATGAGGGGGGATAGCCTGCTGGTTTCTGCTTTCTTTTTTGGAACACCATGATATTAGTTTTCTTCCAGTTGATTGGCAGTGCCCATGTGGTGCTGAAGGTCTCTAGGATTTTCAGATTATCCTGGAGGCCTTTCTCAGTTGGTGATAACAGCACGAGGTCATCGGCATACAGCAGAAATTTCACCTCTGTGTCATGGAGGGTGAGTCCTTGTGCTGAGGAGGACTCCAGAGCCACCGCCAGTTCGTTGATGTAAATGTTGAAGAGCGTTGGACTGAGGCTGCAGCCCTGTCGCACTCTTCTGCTCTGTTTGAAATAGGCCATCCTCCTTCCATTTACCCTCACGCTGCAGCTGTTTCTCAGTGTAGGAGCTTTGGATTACATGATATGTTTTGCCTCCTATTCCGCTCCCCAGCAGTTTTAGGAATAGGAATAGTCCTGGGTGCCACACTGAGTCGAATGCCTTCTTGAAGTCCACAAAGCAGGCATAGATCCTCCAATGCTTTGTATTCTTCCCTATCAACAGGAACTGAGTTGCTTTTGCCCATGTAACTCCTCCCATGCTAAGCTGAACCCAATAGTTAACTTTGTCTGCAGCTAACTGTTGCAGACCACAAACCAAATTAAACAGCATTTGAAATGTGAGAATGTATTATACATTGCTCAAAAAAATAAAGGGAACACTTAAACAGAATATAACTCCAAGTAAATCAAACTTCTGTGAAATCAAACTGTCCAATTAGGAAGCAACACTGATTGACAATCAATTTCACCTGCTGTTGTGCAAATGGAATAGACAATAGATGGAAATTATTGGCAATTATTAAGACACCCTCAATAAAGGAGTGGTTCTGCAGGTGGGGACCAGAGACCACATCTCAGTACCAATGCTTTTTGGCTGATGTTTTGGCCACTTTTGAATGTTGGTTGTGCTTTCACACTCGTGGTAACATGAGACGGACTCTACAACCCACAGAAGTTGCTCAGGTAGTGCAGCACATCCAGGATGGCACATCAATGCGAGCTGTGGCAAGAAGGTTTGCTGTGTCTGTCAGCGTAGTGTCTAGAGGCTGGAGATGCTGCCAGGAGACAAGCCAATACACCAGGAGATCTGGAGGGGGCCGTTGGAGGGCACCAACCCAGCAGCAGGACCGCTACCTCCGCCTTTGTGCAAGGAGGAACAGGAGGAGCACTGCCAGAGCCCTGCAAAATGACCTCCAGCAGGCCACAAATGTGCATGTGTTTGCACAAACGGTTAGAAACTGAGTCCATGAGGGTGGTATGAGGGCCTGAAGTCCACAGATGGGGGTTGTGCTCACAGCCCAACACCGTGCAGGACGCTTGGCATTTTCCACAGAACACCAGGATTGGCAAAGTCGCCACTGACGCCCTGTGCTCTTCACAGATGAAAGCAGGTTCACACTGAGCACATGTGACAGATGTGACAGAGTCTGGAGACACCGTGGAGAGCGATCTGCTGCCTGCAACATCCTTCAGCATGACCAGTTTGGCAGTGGGTCAGTAATGGTGTGGGGTGGCATTTCTTTGGAGGGCCACACAGCCCTCCATGTGTTCGCCAGAGGTAGCCTGACTGCCATTAGGTACCGAGATGAGATCCTCAGACCCCTTATGAGACCATATGCTGTGGTGCAGTTAGCCCTGGGTTCCTCCTAATGCAGGACAATGCCAGACCTCATGTGGCTGGAGTGTGTCAGCAGTTCCTGCAAGATGAAGGCATTGAAGCTATGGACTGGCCCACCCATTCCCCAGACCTGAATCTGATTGAGCACATCTGGGACATCATGTCTTGCTCCATCCACCAACGTCACGTTGCACCACAGACTTTCCAGGAGTTGGTGGATGCTTTAGTCCAGGTCTGGGAGGAGATTCCACAGGAGACCATCCGCAACCTCATCAGGAGCATGTCCAGGCGTTGTAGGAAGGTCATACAGGCATGTGGAGGCCACACACAATACTGAGTCTCATTTTGACTTGTTTTAAGGACATTACATCAAAGTTGGATCAGCCTGTAGTGTGTTTTTCCACTTAAATTTTGGGGGTGACTCCAAATCCAGGCCTCCATTGGTTAATAAATTTGATTTCCATTGATGATTTTTGTGTGATTTTGTTGTCAGCACATTCAACTTTGTACAGAACAAAGTATTCAATGAGAATATTTCATTCACTCAGATCTAGGATGTGTTATTTCAGTGTTCCCTTTATTTTTTGAGCAGTGTATAACCATAAGATACTCAAGGGGGTGGCGACAGCTTCTCCACTGCTTACACTTTCACCACTCATTATGTGCTGACAGACTGCATTTAATTGCTAAGCTATTTTTTTGTTCCCCAGCTTTTAGTTGTAAATAAAAAGATGTCCAGAGCCTAACAATTAAAGAGTGGAAAAATGGAACCAGTAAAGTTATAAACTGTGAATTTAATATTTCAATAAGTAAGCAAAAAAAAAAAAAAGTTTTTGAACAATTTAGAGACCCTAAATGTGCTATATGGATTGGATCCAGGCTTTATATCTGCCCCCAGATAGCCCCTGTGACCTACTTTCTCCAATCTGCTTGCTCTTCACATTCTGCTTACCACCTTTTATGCTTACAGTCTCTAAATGAACCCTATAAACTTTTGCTTTTCATGTGCCTGAACCCCCTCACAGAACACATTGCACCTTTAGTCTCCCTGCAACCCACAGACCACAGTGTCCAATTGCTATGAACAAATAGTACTGATGCCCCTGGATTGACATACCATTAGTCCAACTTGTGCAGCCATACAGGGAGGGGCGTACTTAGGAATCATGGGGCCCCATAGCAGAACTTCTAATTGCCTCCCCCCCACAAAAAAAAGAAAATAATTGTCGGGGTCACAGAAGAGCAGATCTCACAACTTTCCAGCCTTTACATAGCAATTTTCTTTCTGCTGAAGTCCTAGATTCCTCTTTCATTGCCCCATAAAGTCTGATGCCAACAAAAGTGCCCCCCCCAAGCGTAGTATGATACCCCCATGGTGCATTCTTCCTCATTAGCCTCTGCATGCACAGTATAATGACCCTACTGTCAGGGCTGTGGAGTCGGTGTCCATTTTGGTTGAGTCGGTATAAAATGGACCGACTCCAACTCCTAATATACAGTATATAATAAATTGGGTACAGTAGTTCAATGCAGTTTGTGGGAAATAATTTTTTATAAGAATTTGGGAAAGTTATGAACTGTCCTGTAAATGTCTGTCCTATTCCTGATCTAAGGGTCTAGTCTTTTAGCTGAGATGAATCTGTGCTGCAGTAAATTTATCACTTAAACATGAGCCATGTATCAGGGAGTCAGAGCGGAAGTCGGTGTCGTGGAAATTGAGAAGTTGAGGTTTGACTTACTGACTGCACAGCCCTGCCTACTGTACCCCACCTCAACTCCCAGGGCAAAGTATGGTGACCCCAACACAGTATGATCCCCCAACTGTGACCCCTACACAGCCCTCCATGCAGTATAATGGGCCAACATACAGTATAATAGCCCCCACACCTCTCCACACTCCACAGAGTATAATGCACTCCCCATTGTCCTTCATACAGTATAATGCACTTGACATGGTCCTCCACACTGTATAATGCACTCGCCATGGTCCTCCACACAATATAATACACTCGCCATGGTACTTTATGCAGTATAATGCACTCGTCATGGTCCTCTACACAGTATAATGCACTCCCCATGGTCCTTCATATAGTATAATGCGCTCCCCATGGTCCTTCATATAGTATAATGCGCTCCCCGTGGTCCTGCACATAGTATAATGCGCTCCCCGTGGTCCTGCACACAGTATAATGCGCTCCCCATGGTCCTGCACACAGTATAATGCTCTCCCCATGGTCCTTCAAGCAGTATAATGCGCTCCCCATGGTCCTTCTCGCAGTATAATGCACTCCACATGGTCCTCCACGCAGTATAATGCAGTCCACATGGTCCCCCAGGCAGTATAATGAACTCTCCATGGTCCTCCATGCAGTATAATGAACTCGCCATGGTCCTCCACGCAATATAATGCACTCCACATGGTCCTCCACGCAGTATAATGAACTCTCCATGGTTCTCCACACAGTATAATGCACTCCCCATGGTACTGCACACAGTATAATGCACTCCACATGGTCCTCCACACGGTATAATGCACTTGCCATGGTCCTCCATGCAGTATAATGCACTCGCCATGGTCCTCCACACAGTATAATGCACTCCCCATCGTCCTGCACACAATATAATGCACTCCCTATTGTCCTCCATACAGTATAATGCACTCCCCATGGTCCTGCATGCAGTATAATGCACTCCCCATGGTCCTCCATATAGTATAATGCACTCCCCATGGTCCTCCACACAGTATAATGCACAGTATAACACAGTATCATGGCACCCTTCCTGGGCTATTAATATCAGCCCCCAGCTGTCTGCCTAGCCTTTGCTAGCTATTAAAATAGAGGGACCCCACGTCATTTTTTTTTGGGTCCCCAATTTTAATAGCCAGTAAAGGATAGGTATTCAGCTGGGGCTGATATTAGTAGCCTGGGAAGCTCCGTGGGTATTACCCCCTTCCCAGGCTTCAAACATCTGCCCCAGCCGTCTGCTTAACAGCCGCTAGAGACTAAAGTTACGGGGAACCCCACGCCAATTTTTTAATAATATAATCCTTTATTTTAACACTAAATGACAAGTACAGTAACCAACACTATCACTGTACTTTTTATATATGTGACTGACATGTTTTTATCTATCTAATCTATGTGTGATGCTCTATTCTTTCTGTTCTAAATTGTTGGGTATCGGTGTATGCCGCTGATGAATTGCTGGCTTTTCATGTTTCACTGTTCCCATCGATTTGGGCAATCACTGTAATGCCACAACCAACATGGCTGCGGCATTACAATGAGTGACAGGCAATCCCTGCGTGATTGGCGCTCTAAAGAGCGCCAAACATGCAGGATGGGGACCCGAGCTCCCGCCCGAGCATCGCGCAAGTATTCGGCGAGCTCCGAGCATCTCGAGTACTGAGATGCTCGGGTGAGTACCGAGCAGTGGCGAGCATGCTCGCTCATCACTAGTAGACCAACAAAAATTTCAACCACAACAGCCCGCAAAATTGTTCAGGATGCAAAGAAAAACTCACAAATAACAGCTGAAATTCAGGACTCTCTGAAAACTAGCAGTGTGGCTATTTCAAGATGCACGCTAAGGAGGCACGTGAAGAAAAATGGGCTGCATGGTCGAGTCGCCAGAAGAAAGCCATTACTGCGCAAATGCCACAAAGTATCTCGCCTACAATACGGCAAACAGCACAGAGACAAGCCTCAAAACTTCTTGAACAAGGTAATTTGGAGTGATGAGACCAAAATTGAACTTTTTGGTCACAACCATAAATTTTACTTTTGGAGAGAGGTCAACAAGGCCTATGATAAAAGGAACACTATTCCTACAGTAAAGCACGGAGGTGGATTGCTGATGTTTTGGGGATGTGTAAGCTACAAAGGCACAGGAAACTTGGTAAAAGTTGAAGGAAAAATGAATGTAGCACCTTATCAGCAAATACTGGAGGCAAATTTGCACTTATGAGCCTGGAAGCTGTGCATGGGATGTACTTGGATTTTCCAACATGACAACGATCCAAAACACAAGGCCAAGTCTATCTGTCATTGGCTACAGCAGAACTAAGTGAAGGTTCTGGAGTGACCATCTCAGTCTTCTGACCTCAATATCATTGAGCCACTCTGGGGAGATCTCAAGCGCGCAGTTCATGCTAGACAGCCCAGGAATTTACTGGAACTGGAGGCTTTTCACCAAGAAGAATGGGCAGCTTTATCTGAGAAATTAAAGAACCTCATCCACAACTACCATTAAAGACTTCAAGCTGTCATTGATGTTAGAGGGGGCAATACACGTTAAGAACTGGGGTATGTGAACTTTGATCAGGGTCATTTGGATGTTTTTGGTTGTCATTAAGATTTAAAAAGAAAAAACAGTAGTTTGACTATAAATGGCTTCATCCAACCAATAACCATGAGTGGAGAAAAAGTTGTCTGATGGCCATCACTGGCTTTGGACCATCAAAGGGGCCCGCTCCCCCAGCATCTCCGCAGGGAGGACCTCTGGCATTGTTTGACAGCACTTCAACGGGGCCCTCCTTCTGCATCACCCGCTCTGCCGGTGCTGCTTAATTGCCGGCACTTCATCAGGGCCCCCTCGTGAGGCCACCCTTCATCAGAGACCCCTCAGGGCCTCCCTTCAACAGGACCCCCCCTCCATTGGGGCCTCTCTTCAACAGGGCCTCCCTTCAACGGGGCCTCCCTTCAACAAGGGGGGCCTCCATTGGGGCACCCCTCCTGCACCCCCCTGCTCTGCTGTTTGATTGCTGCAACTGCCCTCCGGTACTGTGTTCAGGCATGGCCGCGCTGTGTGCGGCTGTGTCTTGTAGCAATGACAAGGCAGGGGCGACACAAGCACAATTAAAGGTGCAGTGTCGCCCCTGCCGTCATTACTACAAGACACAGCCGCACTGCGCGCGGCCATGCCTGAACACAGTGCCGGCGGGCGGCGGCAGCAATCAAACAGCGGAGAGTGGGGTGTAGAAGGGAGGCGACTGCTATGGGGCCTCCCTGGCTCACGGGCCCCATAGCAGGCGCGTGGCCTGCCGCCATTGGCGGTACACCACTGCACACAGGGATCCTAGAGATAAGGGTAGATGAAATTGTGCATTATGATGATTTATTAGACTGTAAAGGGCCCATGTAGTGTTCTTGCACAGGGGTCCTCTTCTGTTTCCTTCCACTCCTGCGGATGCCATTCCTAGTCTACCTGCAAAAAAAGCAAAAAAAAAAGTAATTTTAAGAATTATGAACATTTGTAAATCATATTACTGAGATCTGGGAATGGTTTTGTTAACTAGATATCTGCAAAAAATGCCTGTAATGTAAAAAGTAAAATATAGATTGTCAGATGATAGCAAAAGTGTGTGAAGGAGAATTAATTTGTATAGTTTTTGAATACGTTTAGATGAATTATACCCCTTATTCTCTAATCTGTCCTCTAAAGGTCGTCTTCTTATAAAAGGGAATTTAGAAATAGTAGGGAGGTTGTTCTTTGCCAACAATGCCACATATAATTATGAAGATTAATTACTAAGTAGAGATGCCAAATACATCCTGACAATGTGAAGACGTATTTATCCTGATTATGGTTATTATATGTTGTTACACATAAATGGATCAGTCCATACTTTTTCATTATCCTAAATTCAACTTAATTACCAGTTTAAAGTACCTTTAGAGAAAATAATGCAACATTTGCACCCTACATGAAACATTAGAATAGTATAAGGTTGAAATATAAACTAGCTTATATATCTGCCTGTGTAACTCTGTGGCTGTGTCAGTCACTGGTTAGGAGGTGGCAGAACAGGCGATACTGCCAGATTCAAAAGTCGGCTATATTCTGTCTTGGCTGACTTTAACCTAATAGTTAAATGGTACAATATTTTTTTTGCCATTTGGTTCAATAGCTTACCTGACCTGCTATTATGAAAAGGACATTTTTATAACACATCTGCTTTAAAGAAGCACTGTCAACAAAGTTTTTATCCACTTAATATATTGCAATCATAATATTATATGGCACTGTGTACTTATGTAAGGAAATGGACCAGCTGCTGTGGTCCACCTGAAGACATCAATGCTACTGTGGTATAGAATATGTAGGATGTGAATAATGTTTTTTTCCTGAATTGTTTCCTTGTGATAAGTGTTAATTTCCCAGTGGGCTGCAGTAATAACTAACGGTCACAAGATGTCACTGTCTAGAATGTAGGTGAAAGGTAAAGTTTTCTCAGTAACACAGCAGGCATAGAGACTACTTGAGAGTTAACTAAATGTGAGGACAGCCCATAGAGGGTGGGTGCTTTAGGAATCTCTGGGTAGTTTTCAGTTACAGGAAGAAGTGCGTTCAGTTCGTGAAAGTGTGGTAAAGTGACAGCAGTGGTCATAGGCTGCTAGGGACAACGTGAGCCTGTTACTTGGGGCAGTGGATTGCCATAGAACCCTTCTGTGCGGGTCCGTCTGTTGCCCTGGGAATCTTGAGATGGACGTTGGGGGCCCTTTGGCGCACTAAGCCTGCAGAGCTGCAGGAAAAGATGGACTCAAACTCTCAGAGGCGGGAGGTGAGGCAATCCAGGTGCACTGCTTGTGGTGGAGAATAATTCCTAGTGCTAGAGGAATTAGCAAGAGGGATACTCTACTCATACCGAGAACCAGGGTTGAAGTTATGTCCGGTACCTGTGGGAAAGACAGTAAGCCATTGGGCCTTATGCTATATGCTTGACTGTCAAGACCGCAAGCTGTCAAGTAAAAGTTTGATTTTTTTTTTTACGAATTCCATGTCCCCTGGATTGTTTGCTGCAGAGGCTCTGGAGAATGAAAGCCTGGAGGCAGTGGAGGCCTATGGACCAAAAGCAAGTGTGATGCTCCCCATAAACAGCAGCACACCGGGACTAGGACATGTTTTGTCTGCAGGGTGCCAGAATGAGCAGAGGCAGCAGCTCGCCCACAACTACCTCACTCGGGAACCTTACACTAAAAATTTCTCATTTTGGTTTTCTACCCAGCTAATTCTTCTTTTTTCTCTGTTCTGTGTGGAAACAGGAAGTATATTGTCCCCTGGATGACTGGTTCACCTCTTCAACTCCTGACCCAGCTGCTCCACTCCTCCCCCTGCCACAGACTTTTTCAGTGACTCATGATTTGTGCAGACAAAACTGACCTCCTGTTTCTACACAGAGCCTAGAAGGATTCAGCTAGTCAGTTTTTAATCACGTGATGTCATATCTAATATATAAAGCTGAATGTGTGTGTGTATGTATGTACTGTATGTATGTGTGTATGTCCGGGATTGGCATCTGCACCGTCGCAAAATTTTGCACAGTTGTGTCACCCAGGGGGATATAGGGGACTCTGTACCCGGGCCTTTTACCTTGTTTAGGAAGTCACAGCAGTCGGGTCCTGGGCCCATCCTCTGGGCTCTCTCTTGAAAAAGGGCGTTTTAGTGTACAGTTTGTCTCGTGATGCCACCTGTGTTTTCCGGTAATGGTTACTGGTGCTGCTGCAGACCTCCGGGGGGTGATGGGATGGCAGCTGGGATGTTTCTGCTCCCCACAGGCGGAGCGGGCCCTGGGGGCAGTGTAGGTGCAAATGGTGGTGATGCTGGGGCTTGCAGTGCAGGAGAGATGGCGCAGCAGGAGTAACTGACAGAGACAGGGGATTCACTTCAGTACCTTTACTGGTGCGGATGTTAGGTACGGTCCAGGGTACTCGGTAGGATGGGTGCACTTCAGGACTTCTCTCCAGTGAGCAGGTATAAGGCCTCCTGGTCCGTGTCTCCCTCTCTCTAAGCTCCTGGCCAGCCTGCAACTGGGCCTAGCTTCTGTGTCGTGTTGTTCCTTCACCTGTCGCTTGAAAGTAGGACCTTTTTCTGGCAACCACTATCCCTGGACGCCGGGGCCTTCGTGGTTCCTAGTCCTGTCCAGGGTTTAGCTTCAGGTTGACCAGGGACTTGTAGTCCTCCTGGTATGCCGGTGATCCCTACTTGGTATCAAGGACCCTCTAGGCGCGGACCCGGTGTCCGGTTTGTATCTTGGGGTGAGCCTATGATTCTCCTCTGCCCCCTCAACTCCTCTCTCCTCTCCTCCTTGCCTCCGGCCACACTCAGGGCCCTCAATCCAGCAGCAGATGTGCAGCATCTTCACTGCTCTCAGTGGCTGCACACTCTCTGAACTCTCTCACTAAACTGAACTGCCTGGCTCCACCCTCCATATATATATCCCTAACAGGGCTCCCTCTGGTGGTATGAGGTGGAAGGGTGGAGGTGTCTGCATGTAATGAGGGACTCTTGTGGAGAAGTCCGTCCATGCACCCTTTTGGGCCATGTGGTACCTGTGAACAGCAGGGTGCAACACAGTCACACGTCTGGACCCCAAGAGCATCATAGGCTATGTTGTGAGGCAAAATTTTAACCCTGCGCGTTCCAATTCACCAAACAATTTTGCCCCTATCTACATAATGGGGAAAAAGTGAAAGGAAAAGTGTTGGAGGCAAATTGACAGTTGCCAGATGTGAACAAGGGAGAATTAAAGATTGAGAGCGATGGCGCCAAAGAGTATATACCGTACAGTTGCTAAGGTGGGGCCCCGACATGGGATACTCATACTCACCACACACGGGGATATGAACACACACACATAATGCGGCACACACTACCACGAGCTTGAACACATATACCACCCTCAGCACACACAAAACGCATCTCACAAAGATTTATCAGGCTGCCAAAAGCAACCAATCACAGCTCAGCTTCTATTTTGCTACAGTTAATTAATCTGAGCTGTGATTGGTTAATATAGGCAACAAAAGACATTCTCAGTATAATAAAGCACAAGGACTTCCTTCTCACAACCTCTTTCTAAAACCTGGAGCACCTATTCTGCTATTGAGACATTTGAATCCACCAAAGCTGTGTAATGGAACAAGACTCTTGATTAAGAACCTGTTTCCTCATGTAATTGAGGCAACCATTTTGACAGGATGTGCCACAGGAGAAGATGTTTTCATTCCAACAATTCCTCTCATTCCATCTGATTTGCCTTTTGATTTTAAACGCCACCAGTTTCCTGTTCGACTGGAATTTGCTATGTCCATCAAGAAGGCTCAGGGACAGTCCTTGAAAGTAGTTGGAATCAATTTACAATCTCCATGCCTTTCTCATGGTCAACTTTATGTGGCCTGTTCAAGAGTTGGAACAGCCAAAAATCTGTGTTTGCACCTGAAGGAAGAACTAAGAATGTCGTTTATCAAAAGGCTCTCGAATAAGGAGTAGAAGATTACTTCACATTACTTGGCCAATTTAGTTAAATCTGTGTGGAATATCTCTGGTGTTGAAATATATGTTGTAAAATGCTTCTGTTAGCTTAGTTTTTGCCTTTTCATAATTACATTTCTATCTATTTGTTTTGTGGCTTTTGTGTGGCGGATAAATTTTTGTTAACACATTCTATTTTGCCAACAGCAGTTATTAACCCGGGCGAAGCCGGGTAGTACAGCTACTATCTAATAAAAAAAAGAGAAGAATTAGCTGGGTAGAAGGGAAAAATGAGCGATTGTAAGTACACAGTGCTATGTAATATGATGATTGCAATCTATTAAGATGATGACAATTTTGATGGGAGTGCGTCTTTAACTGCTCTTCCTTTACTACATTCAGATACTTGTTTTTGTCAATTGTAAAAAAAATAATTTCTACATGCTGGACAGGAAAAATTCCTACCATGAAGTGAATTTCAAAGACATTTACTTAACCCTCAACATAGAAAATGTTTTTTTTCTCTTTTAAATTATATTAATAAAATAATTATAATTTGGCTTGGTTGCTCTATAGGTTGGAGCCATAGACAGCATACACCCATATACTTCAAACTCCACATGATCGTTTTAATGTAAAAAACATATAATATTCCTACAACAGACTCAGCTTTCTTCATTGGGGTCTATTGTTCATTCTTGTACTTCTCAAATTATGAGGCAGGTGACACTGGTGAGCAGGGACTGGCTGGCAATTTTTGGCCTAGCGGGCAAGCATACAGCAGTGGGCTATAAGCAGCGGCACAGCCTCACTGCGCAGGCGTGGGACATGTAGAAAGGCGTATGCGCCCCACAATAACAGCACTTGCCGGGGGCAATATTCAAACACGTGGGCTGCGCCAGCAGTAACTGAATTGCAGGATCACGCTCCTACGACTGAAAACGAGCAGGTAGGACAAAGTGTATATAATGTTATAAAATCATTATACTACCACCGATTTTAATGAAAAAAAGCCTGTTAGTGATGCACATTGCATCCCTAACAAAGCAATGGGGGCAGTGTAGATAGTAGCTAGGACATGACAGGTTCCCTTTAAAGCCAGAGATGTCAAACTCAAATACACAGAGGGGCAAAGTTCAAAGCTTGGACAAAGTCGCGGACCAATCTTGATATTAATTAAAAAAATGTCTACAATTGAGGAAGTTTTTCTTTATCAAATATAACAATTAATTTAAAAATTATAGTGGAATATTATAATATGTTATGTAAAAGCAGTAAAAAGCATATGGCCCTAAAGCCTAATTTAAATATGTAATTTAACACAGGATAAAAATGATGCAAACAAAAGTGCCCCCTAACACAGTATGATACCCCCACAGTGAATTCCTCCACACTCACAGTATGATGACCCTACTGTACCCCTCTCCCTCAATCCCCCCAACAAAGAATGGTGACCCCATCACAGTATGATTCTCCAACTGTAATCCCCACACAGCCCTCCATGCAGTATAATGGCCACAAAGAGTCCACCATACAGAATAATGGGCCCCACATAGTCTTCCATACAGAATAATGGGCACCACATAGTCCTCCATACAGTATAATGGGCCCACACAGCCCTCCATGCAGTATAATAGCCACAAAGAGTCCTCCATACAGAATAATTGGCCCTGCATAGTCCTCCATACAGAATAATGGCCCTGCATAGTCCTCCATACAGCATAATGGCCCCACATAATCCTCTATATAGAATGGCCCCACATAATCCTTCATACGGAATAATGGCCCCGCCTAGTCCTCCATACAGTATACAGGACCCCACATAATCCTCTATACAGTATAATGGGCCCACATAGTCCTCTATACAGTATAATGTCCCCGCATAGTCCTCCATACAGAATAATGGCCCCGCATAGTCTTCCATACCGAATAATGGGCCCTGCATAGTGCTCCGTACTGAATACAGTGCCCCGCATAGTCCTCCATACAGTATACAGGTCCCCACATGGTCTCCATACAGAATAATGGCCCGACATAGTCCTCCATAAGGTATAATGGGCCCCACATAGTCCTCCATACAGAATAATGGCCCCGCATAGTCCTCCATACAGAATAATGGCCCCGCATAGTCTTCCATACCGAATAATGGGCCCCGCATACTGCTCCGTACTGTATACAGTGCCCCACATAGTCCTCCATACAGTATACAGGTCCCCACATGGTCCTCCATACAGAATAATGGCCCCACATAGTCCTCAATACAGTATAATGGGCCCCACATAGTCCTCCATACAGAATAATGGCCCCACATAGTCCTCCATACAGTATAATGGGCCCCACATAGTCCTCCATACAGAATAATGGCCCACATAGTCCTTCATACAGAATAATGGGCCCCGCAGAGTGCTCCGTACTGTATATACGGCCCCGCATAATCCTCTGTACTGTATATACGGCCCGCATAGTACTCTGTACTGTTTACACGGCCCCACATAGTGCTCCGTACTGTGTATATGGCCACGCATGATGCTCCGTACTGTGTATATGACCCCGCATGATGCTCCGTACTGTATACATGGCCCCGCATGGTGCTCCGTACTGTATACATGGCCCCGCATGGTGCTCCGTACTGTATACGTGGCCCCGCATGGTGCTCCGTACTGTATATGTGGCCCCGCATAGTGCTCCGTACTGTATATGTGGCCCCGCATAGTGCTCCGTACTGTATACGTGGCCCTGCATGGTGCTCCGTACTTTATACATGGCCTGTCATAGTGCTGCACACAGTATAATGGCCCCATATTAAAAAAAATAAATAAATACTCACCTCTGCCATTCCAACGCTGATTACTACTTACCTGTGGGCCCACGGGCCATCCCCCTTTCCCTAGCGCAGCGGCCACTCTTCTCTGTGCGCTCCCTCCCAGCAGGCCGCGCGCTCTCCCAACAGGCTGCGGCAATATTGTCGTCAGGTGGCACAGTTTGGGCCGCTCGGCTGAGGCAATGGTTGACGGCCTGGCGGCCCAAAACCGCTGCTGGAGGACTGGCCTGGGGGGCAATTGCCCCTCTGCTACCCGGTCTAGCCCGCCCCTGCTGGTGAGGCACTCCTCATTTGCTGATGGAGAGCCAATTTTGATAACAGTGATCTGTAACGCCTCAATTCTCGAAAGAGCCCCTTATTTTGAGTTTACCCTGGGTGATGGAGGGGACTCGGGGTCGGGTCCTGTGATAAAGAGATGGGGTGCAGCAGTGGCCCGGACCCGACCCGTGCTCAGGGCCGTCACATGAAAAGGAAGATGTTGTGGGCTCGTCCGGGTTGAGTGGCTTATTTAACGACTATGCCACCTGTGGTGCCTGGTGAAGGGTCACCAGCGCCGCTGCAGTCCGCCGAGGCCCGGTGTCATGGTGGCCAAAGTTCTCGCTGCTCCCCACAGGTGGAGCAAGGCCTCGGGGCAGGCAGACGGGATGGAAGAGGGGGGTAGTAGTGCGGGGAGTACGGGCACCGCGTCGCGTGGCATGGCGCAGAATGAACAGTCCGGAGGCCATAGGGGTGAACTTCCAAGGCTTTACTCACATAGAGACGACAGCGGGAAGGCGACTCCCTGCTCCCCGCGGAGTCCTGCGGCTACCAGGGACGGGAGTCCGACTACCTCCTAGGAAGTCCAGCATTCAGTCGGGACCCTACACCAGAGTGTTTCTGCACTACAGACCTCAACCTTTCCCGTCTGTGCGTGTGTAGATAGGCCGGGGACTCCCTCTGAGCTCCTCTCAGGACTAGGGCACAGGTGGCAATTCCTCTCCATCCGATGCCCGGTGGGATCCTCAGGGCCTACCGGGCTTTCCCAACCAGGACTTGGAGTGACGAGGTCGGGTGTCGGGGGCCGGTACCCCTCTTGTATTCGGAGTCCCTCTGAATATATCAGCATGGCGAGGACAGGTGGCATACTCCGCTCCGTCTGCATCCTGCCTGGGATCCATTTGCTTGTGGAGCCACACTCTTAAGCTCCGGGCCTTCTTGATCCTGGTCCTTGGCCGGGTTGAGACATTCCTTATCTACAACCTACCTCTCGTCCCGAGGCCAGGGTACGAGGGCTGTGTCCCTTGCCGGTGCAGGCCCACACAGGATCTGCGCTCCCGGAGGGAGGTCACATTACACACAGTATTTGACAGCACAGAGAACGGCCGACAGACTAGCCAGGGCTAGACCAAAGAACTGACAAGGACCGAGATCAAAGATGGCTTTTGAATTAAATATCAAATTTAAAGTGTAACTAACTTGTAAGTCCTCCAGCCTCACCCACTAACTGGTTCCTACCACTTTGTGTTCCCCAGTCTCCCTGTAACCAGGGGAGCAGCACCTAGTGCATTCTAGCCCCCTCTGGTGGAGAAATGTGGTGTTGGATGCAAGGGCTGGGTCACGACTATCACACTGGCCTTACCTCAGAGGAGGAACACCACACTCCATTAAAGAAGTGCAGCATCCCTGTGGCGGTCGAACCCTCAGGGGCGCCACAGATCAATAGATGCACAGGCTGTATTCTGGATGCAGCAATCTCTGGATTAGCAGCACAACTGTTATCTTCTGCATTTACTTTAACCCCTTCTCTGCAAAGACCATAAGAGCATAACAGGATTACAAGTAATTTACCACGACCCAATAGTAATGTCCTGTGGATGGCAGAGGTTCAGGAGCTGGGCCCACACCATCTGTAATGTGTGTTAGTTTTAAGGTTGGAGATTGAACACAAATCAGATCCCAGTGGTTTAATTACTCAGTTGCTGCAATTAATAGTGATCATGGCTCCTAAGTGGTTAGACTAAGTGATGGGGCTTTGTCTGCCGCCTCATCTGCTCCATCCACATTGCATTTTCTTGGCTCTGATGATGTCACTGCAGCCTAACACTGATCCCCATGACAGCTATATTATTTTACCTATATGCCATAAAAAATGATAATATTGTGTTTTTTGTTGTTTTTTTTTTTCACCCCCCAAAAATCATAAAATGCATCAAACCATCAATTCTAGGTACACTTGTACACAGTTGATGAAGGAACACAGCAGTTAGGCTGTTCCATACATCTTCACAAACTAATCACAGATCTTACATGGATGTAGGGTTGCTCAAATCTTTGTCTCTTCATGTAATCACAGACAGGCTCAAGGATGTTAGGAAGAATAAGAAGTTCTGGAAGTGACAATTTGATTCCCAAAGACCTCCGATCTTATGTGTTGGGGGCTGCAGAATAAATATGGAGACATGACATTGGTATCGTCAATCTGAGGTGAGTCAGTCAACTCCTCCCCCCCACCCCTCAAAAAAATGACAGACGCCATGGCTTGAGTGCAATTGGCCGCAGTGGCCTTTATTGACGCATGGTTAAGAAGCGTTGTGTATTCTAAACATAAAGATGCGTTAAGGTCCTTGAAGCTCAGAAACGGTCTGGTGATCCCAATGACACAATTTCACTTGCTCTCAGCCGCCTACCACCAGACCAGGAGCACCACGAACCCTCCCCCGCCCCATGGGGGGATGGTCCAAGCGGTTTTAAACCGCCACACCTGGGACTTGACCTCCATTTGTCGAAGTCCCACCAATCACCAGACCCCCAAGCCACATGTATAACCAAGGGATCCATGTCCTGTGGACACTCCCATACCAATTTAGAAATCAACTTCAAGGACCCTAAACTCGCTTGCCCTTAGAGGCAGCCGGGACATGCCTCCGACTCACAAAGAGTCGTCCTACAACGCTCAGGAGAGGAAAAGCAACCTTTGGGGAAACCTCCATGGCTGACGGACTGCCCTTCCCCTGGGCTTAGAAGGATGCTGCTCATAGCAATTCCAGGCATATTTTATATATTGCAGCCATTTGGTAAATTCTAAAAGGTTCATTTTTTTTCTCGTTATAGTACACTCTGCCCCCCCATCTTGACAGAAAAAAAACAAATGTAGAAATTTTTGCACGTTTATTAAAAAAGAAAAACTGAAATATCACATGGTCATAAGTATTCAGACCCTTTGCTCAGTATTGAGTAGAAGCACCCTTTTGAGCTAGTACAGCCATGAGTCTTCTTGGGAATGATGCAACAAGTTTTTCACACCTGGATTTGGGGACCCTCTGCCATTCTTCCTTGCAGATCCTCTCCAGTTCCGTCAGGTTGGATGTGAACGTTGGTGGACAGCCATTTTCAGGTCTCAGAGATGCTCAGTTGGGTTTAGGTCAGGGCTCTAGCTGGGCCAGTCAAGAATGGTGACAGAGTATTGAAGTCACTCCCTTGTTAGTTTAGCTGTGTGCTCAGGGTCATTGTCTTGTTGGAAGGTGAACCTTCAGCCAAGTCTGAGGTCCAAAGCACTTTGGAAGAGGTTTTCATCCAGGATATCTCTGTACTTGGCCGCATTCATGTTTCCTTCAATTGCAACCAGTTGTCCTGTCCCTGCAGCTGAAAAACACCCCCATAACATGATGCTGCCACCACCATGTTTCACTGTTGGGATTGTATTGGGCAGGTGATGAGCAGTGCCTTGTTTTCTCCATACATACCGCTTAGAATTATCACCAAAAAGTTCTATCTTCATCTCATCAGACCAGAGAATCTTATTTCTCATAGTCTGGGAGTCCTTCATGTGTTTTTGAGCAAACTCTATGCGGGATTTCATATGTCTTGCACTGAGGGGAGGCTTCCGTCGGGCCACTCTGCCATAAAGGCCCGACTGGTGGAGGGCTGCAGTGATAGTTGACTTTGTGGACCTTTGTCCCATCTCCCTACTGCATCTCTGGAGCTCAGCCACAGTAATCTTGGGGTTTTTCTTTATCTCTCTCACTCTTCTCCCACGATTCCTCAGTTTTACTGGACGGCCAGGTCTAGGAAGACTTCTGGTGGTCCCAAACTTCCTCCATTTAAAGATTATGGAGGCCACTATGCTCTTAGGAACCTTGAGTAATGCATAAATTCTTTTGTAATCTTGGCCAGATCTGTGCCTTGCCACAATTCTGTTTCTGAGCTCCTTGGACAGTCCCTTTGAGCTCATGATTCTCATTTGGTCTGACATGCACTGTGAGCTGCGAGGTCTTATATAGACAGGTGTGTGCCTTTCCAAATCAAGTCCTATCAGTTTAATTAAACACAGCTGGACTCCAATGAAGGAGTAGAACCATCTCAAGGAGGATCACAAGGAAATTGCCAACATGTGGCTTAAATATGAGTGTCTGAGCAAAGGGTCTGAATACTTATGACCATGTGATATTTTAGTTTTTCTTTTTTAATAAATTTGCAAAAATTTCTACATTTCTGTTTTTTTTCAGTCAAGATGAGGTGCAGAGTGTACATTAATGAGAAAAAATGAACTTTTTAGAATTTACCAAATGGCTGCAATGAAACAAAGAGTGAAAAATTTAAAGGGGTCTGAATACTTTCTGTACCCACTGTATATATGACCTGGAGTACACAATTAGCAGATACATAGTGAAGCATCTCTTGCATTCCGGATAGGCTGCCCCCGTCATTCCGGCTTCCGCCCTATTGCCTTGGGCCAATTGCTCCAGCCTTTTCTATCTGATGCCTCCCTGCTGATATTGCATGATGAATAAGTATCTGCCTATGTTTCTCATCTCATTTTAAACAAAAAACCTGGCACTCAAATAGACTTGAAGATTTCTTAGAGGATTTTTTAAAAAATAATATTTAATGATAATGTAGTACAATAAGCAGACGTTTCGGTCCCACGGACCTTCATCGGTGTACAGAAGAAATCAAGAAGAGAAAAGCTGTAGGGTATGGTAATAAAGAGTGGTTGTCACGAGGAAGAACAGCCTAGAACAAGCGGTGGATACCGCGTTCTTCCTCGTGACAGCCACTCTTTATTACCATACCCTACGGCTTTTCTCTTCTTGATTTCTTCTGTACACCGATGAAGGTCCGTGGGACCGAAACGTCTGCTTATTGTACTACATTATCATTAAATATTATTTTTTAAAAAATCCTCTAAGAAATCTTCAAGTCTATTTGAGTGCCAGGTTTTTTGTTTAATATTACGTCGGGCTTGCAACCCTACCTGAGCACCTCACTACTCCAGGAGTGCAGTAGTTTCTCTATTATGTTTCTCATCTCAGCATTGAGGACACCAAGAAAAAGCAAAGTTGAGGACTGTAGATTAATTGATTTCATGGTGCAGTACATGAGAAGGGGTTACATACAAAATGCAAATATAAATTACTGTGAATTTAATATATTTCATGTTTGCATGCTATAGCACTACAGAGTGCAACTTTATTTGCTAGTTATACTGTATACAGAGATGGCTACTCACCTGTTTTCTGTTTGGAAGTGACGGTCAGTCTTTTGCTATTTGTAAAAACACAAAACTCAGCTTGGTTTAAGTTGTATACATGCAGCACATAAATGCATGTTTAAACTGGCCATAATTCAGAAAAAAACTACAAGAAGCAAAAATGAACAAAAACCCTGCTGTAAAAAAAAATATAAAAAGCAAAAGTGCATTTAAATAACATAGGCTTCTTAGTAACACGATTTTTGAACAAAAGTAGTATAAAAGCCTTCCCACCTCAGCACGGTGACCCCATATTCGGGATGGTCCTATTCTGTCTAATATTTAAAACCTTACCATCTGTCAAAGTTGACCTCAGTGTGTGAATAAGGGCACACAACGGACCAGGTCCCAAACTGTGGACACCAGCCCAGGGAAGCTATATAAATGTGATTTCCAGCTCAAGGAAGGGAGGCCACACCCTGGCTTTCACATAATACAAAGATATAAAGAAAAAACACAAAATCTGAGCTTGGTTTAAGTTGGTATACATGCAGCACATAAATGCACGATTAAACTGGCCATACTTCAGAAAAAAACACAAGAAGCAAAAATGAACAAAAACCCTGCTGTAGAAAATAAAAAAAGCAAAAATGCATTTAAATAACATAGGGTTCTTAGTAACACTATTTTTGATTAAAAATGGTATAAAAGCCATCCCACCATGGCACGGTGACCCCATATTCGGTATGGTCCTACTCTGTCTAATATTTAAAACCTTACCATGTGTCAAAGTTGACCTCAGTGTGTGAATAAGGGCAAACAGCGGATCGGGTCCCGAACTCTTTTTTGCTATTTATATACATAGGTCTTCTGACTGAGCACTCCATCTATCAGCCTGTGGTGGTTTTAATCACAACAGGATCCTACCTACCCATATAAATATAGGCTTCAGCCTACAAGAGGATTCACATTAGGATAGGTTCCCAGCAAAGAGATTCGCCTTATAGCGGCTACAAGGTATACATGAATTGGCCAATTTATGCGCTAAGTATTTTAGTTTTGTCCCATTTTCTAGAGCAGTAATGCAATTCAAATTTCATAAATTTCATGTTTGCATGCTATAGTGCTACAGAGTGCAATTTTATTTGTTAGTTATATATGGAGATGGCTGCTCTTAGTATGCACCTGTGCACACCTGTTTTCTGTTTGGAAGTGACAGTCAGTCTTTTGTTATCTACTCCGGCAGGATGCAGGCTCGTGGTCTGCTGGAGGCCGGTGCTCTAAAGGTGATGTTGTGCAGGTGAAATAATGTCACTGCATCGTGCTGCCGGTGTCCACTGCAAGTCTAGGGAAAAGAAAAGACAGTGGTAGCGGTTGATGCGAAGGCTGGATTAGGTGAGTATAGGGTTTTTGAGGTTTTTTTGTGAGCTGTGGTTCCCATAATACTATATTGGGTCTGTGAGGGCAGCCACTACACTATAGGTCGGGCTTTAGGAGACCATCATACTCTATAGTGGCTGTTGGGGAAAACCATGCTCTATTGGGGCTGCGGGGGACCATCATACTTTATAGGGATTGTGGCAGGAACATAATACTGCATTGGGCCCGGCCTATAGGGGACCATCATACTGCATTGGGGCTGTGGGTGACCATCATACTATGTGTGGTGACTATCACACTTTGTAAGGGGCTGTGCTGTAGGATAACCCTTATACTGTGTGGAGGACTGTATACGAACCATCATGCTGTGGAGGGACCATCATATTGAGTGGGGAGCTATGGTAGACATTATACTGTCTAGGGGGCTGTGGTGACCATTATAATGTGTGGGGTGCTATGCTAACCAACATTATTTGTGGGGGGTTGGGGTGATCCACATACTGTGCAGGGGGCTGGCGTGGCCATCTTAGTGTGTGGGGTTTGTGGGGCCATCATGCTATGTAGGTGGAGGCATTCTGTATGGGGTCATCAAACTCTATGGGGGCCATGGAAGGGATATTTCCAGTAGGGGCTAAATAACTGTGTAAATGCAGCAGTACTTATCCCTCTTCATGTCTTAAAGGGGTTATCCAGTCTAAATCGATAAGTCTACAGTCACTCTGCGTGACTGCAGACTTATGAATCCCCCCCCAGCGCACGCACACACTGCGCTGTGGGGATTTGCCAGTTTCAGACCCGGGAACGAAAGGTATGTATGAGTTATACATGCCCCCGGCCAAAGGGCATCGCCTCACTTCCATACACTTGTATTGAGCCGAGGCATAGGCCACGCCTCATCTAGTGACACTGATGTCAAGTGGGTGTGGCCGACCAGAGGGCTCAGCTTCTCACCATACCAGTGTATGGAGAGTGAGGCCACGCCCACTGCCTGGGAGTATATATATAACTAATACATACCCTCCGTTTCTGTGTCTGGAACTGGTGAATCCCTCCAGCTGGGGGTATTCATAAGTCTGCAGTCACACAGAGTGACTACAGACTTATCGTTTTGGACCAGACAACCCCTTTAAAAGTTTGGAGGTGTGACCTTCTGTGTCTGCGCCTATGTGCTTTGATAGAACTTTTCCAAAGGGGTCCTGTGATTTCTATGTACGCCCCTGCTAAGGGGCACTATTATAAGGAGGAAAAGTAGAAGGGGAGTGTTATAAGGAGGCTCAATGGAGAATCATCATCACAGAAAGCATTATCATTATATGGGTGTTTGTATTATTATAAGTAGGTTTGTGGTCATTATTATAAGGGGTCAAGGGGGATTATTATTAATGGGGGCCATTAATTCATATGAGGAAGTATAAAAGGGAACATTATAAATGTGTAGAGGCATACAAGGAACACTGTTAGGGCTTGTGCACACGTTGCAGATTTGTTGCTTTTTTTCTGCGCAGATTTGTCACAAAGCCTGAAGGGTTTCCTGATGCCAGTACAGTCATGCACACATTGCTTATTTGTATCTTGCAGATTTGATGCAGAATTAAATCCACAGAATGTCAATATTTTCAGCGTTTTTGATGCAGATTTCATCTATAATAATGAGTGGGGGAAAATCTTCATCAAAAACGCATGAAAAAAGCGCACCAAAAATGCATGTATAGTATTTTTCCTTCGAAGAGATGCAGAAATGTTACAGAAATTTCTGCACCAAATACTTAATGTGTGCACATATCATAAATGTATGGGGCATGAAATGAGGGAACCATTACTATACAGGACACAGAGGGGCATTATTACTGTCTAGAGCACCAGTTATAGGACTATATGGTTTGTGAAGAGATGGGGGAATGTGAGGTGGGCCCTGGAAAAGCAGGAAGTCAAAGATGTCTGTGTTGTGTTTTACAGTAACAAGTTATGGATGTGTGGCACCCCAGGTCTGGTCGCCACAGTGGCAGCAAAGTCATGTCTGAGAGCAGGTGGGAGGTTCCCTGGTTGGGGACAATTAGCATGCAGCACGTCCTGCCTCAGTCCAGGGAGGGGAGAAACCTTCCCTTTATAAACTGGATCTGGGGCGGGGTTAGAGAGTCCAGCCAGAGAGAAGTTCCAGACAAGTCGCAGATAGGGACAGGTCAGCAGCAGGCTGAGGAGTCCCTGTAAGCAGAGGAGGAACACGAGGTCAGGAGGGGAGCTAGCAGAGCTCATCATCACTAGAGACTTGAAAAGCCGGACACTGGAGTCCAAGGCTGTGAGGGTTATAAGCCCAGCAGCGGAAAACCACCGCGCAGGGGACTTCAAGTCCTCTGGCCCAAGGATACCCGGAGGCTCAGCCACACGAGAGGGACCACTACTGCCCCGGAGGGGTGAGAAGTACGGAAGGCCCGAGTCGCCAGTCATACGGGTGAGAACAACACGGTACACTCAGAGACGTGGGCTACCACTACACTACAGCGGCATAGCCAAGAAAGAGTGAAGTCAGCACGGTAGGCCTACAAACTCCCCCTGACCAGCGGGATTTCCCAGTTGCTCTCAGACTGACCAGGCCTCCATTGTTAACTTGTATTCCGGACGGGTCCCTTAATACCACCAACAGTAAAGACCCTGAATTCCATGACAGACTCCGTGTGGTTACTGCTGCTCCCGCGCACCATCACCACCAACATCCCTATTTACTGCCCTGAGGCTATACTCCTCCCGTGGGGAGTTATACTACCCTCGGCTGCACCCACAACTAGTGTTGAGCCACCCCCGTAGTGTTCGAGTTCGGTTCGGTTCGTCGAACACCCGTGTGTTCGCCGAACTGTTCGTCGAACTGTTCGTCGAACACCTTCGAACACCGTTAAAACCAATGGCAGGCAAACAAAAACACATAGAAACACATAGAAAACACCTTCAAAGGTGTCCAAAAGCTGACAAACTGCTCAGAAGACACAACTAACACATGGAAAAGTGACAAGTACATATAGTCATGCGAAAAGAAAAGAGGTGGAGGAGTAAAAGGAGGGGGAGACACAGATATAGGCATGTCATGCCCTTCTAAAATCCAAAAAGTGAGAAGCCTGCCCGTGCCACCTCCGCGTCGCCGGGTTTGTGCCAGAGCCGCGGTGAACCCTGACGGCCAGCCCCCCTCTCCCAATACTGGTGCCTGTCCGCTGGTGGGTCGAGCGAGCCCCCCTGTGGTGGAGGCAGCTCTAAGCTTTTTAATTTAAATTGTCTCTCTAATTTGAATGAATACACTTTAAATCCATTTACAAGGATCTATTGGAGGGCAAGTCTCATGCCAGCAGCCGCGTAATTCCAGCTCCAGTAGCGTCCACTAAAGCTGCTGCAGTTAAAAAGCTTTTATAAGGATCGAGCTCGGCTGTCCACCGCAAGGCATCCTACTGCCAGTCCCAGCCCCTATGCCTTGGGGTGCCTCCTGATGCTCTTCACTGAGTATCCCGTGGTCCCGAAGCATTTCCTTTGAAAAAATTAAGTGTCCAAACTACAGGTGGTGTAGCTTGCTTAACAGCCGGGATAATCCGCTGACTAGCAGACACTGCTACTAGGCACAAAGTATTTCCTGGGCTAGATGCAGTTAAAAATTTGTAATTAGATACTCTCGTTGGATGCTGAGAAAGCATTCCATAGAGTCTCCTGGCACGCCATATATGATTCTCTTAAAAAGCTTGGGGTAGGGGTCTAGGGGACCCTTTTATAGCCAAAATCACGGCCCTGTATCGCAATACGTCACCTAGGCTGAAGATAAATGGAACTGTAGCACCCTGAGGGCTCGGTTGCTACAGAGGTATTGCACCTCACCCAGAGGTGTGATATCTCACTCTCAGGTAAGGATGTAGTGTGGATCAGGACCCGACACCTGCATGCATTACACCACATTGCCGTGGGGCAGGGCGACCAATATGCCCCTGAGATGGGCACGACAGTCCCTGTCCCTGGCTGGAGTGGGGGGAGGGAACACTGAGGAAGGGGAACCCTGTAGTGCAGGAGCAGGGAGGAAGCAGTTCCTGGGTGCATTGAGAAGGGAGTATAAAAGGTGGGCACCATCTTAGTTCAGTGCAGAGAAGTCTGAGCAGAAGTGGCAGGGAGCAGGGGCTCTGCATGAGCTCTGCTCTGGAGGCGGGCCTAGTAACAGAGGCCCAGGCCTGGAAGAGGGAGAAGGAAGGAAGAGGAGCGGAGAAGGCTCCAGGAACGAGGAACGAAGGGATCCCAGGGGTGCGGACGGGCGAGTCGCCACCGCACGCCCGAATCCACCTGCGTGGAGGGGTCAGGCCAAAGGGGGAGACCGGTCCCCGAAACTAGTGGAGGCAGGAAACGACCCTCAGCTAGAAACAGGAGGCTGTGACATTTTATGTGGCGCAGCCCCTCGCTACACCCGCTAGGAAGGCACCACATAGGGTCAGGGAAACTGGCGCCAAGTTTACCAAGAGGAGGCCCGAGGCAGCCGGACAGAAGGGTTGGTAAGAAAGGCCAGACAAAGGACACACAAAGGGGGTCCTGTGAAGCGCTCCAAAGTTATCTGGGAGTTGTCTGAGCCCCTCACCTGGTGAGCACAGTATGACGTAGCAAGCCGTTACCTGCAGACGTGGTCTGGATAATAAGAACTGTGAGTAAAGGCCCTGGACTGCATCACTGACTCCGTGTCGTTACTGCTGCTGCCCTGCACCATCACCCCCATCCTCCGCATACACTGCCCTGAGGCTATACTCCTCCCGTGGGGAGTTATGCTACGCTCTGCTGCACCCACAACACCAGCCTCAGCGGTCTGCCCTGGAGCGGCGGTTCACTCTGACCGCAATCCACGGGTGGCGTAGTCGGACATTTAAACATCAAAACCACATAAATAGTTCCGCCACTGGTTTGACCGCCCTGAGCCACGGAACCGGGTCGCCGCCACGGAGACTACAACCACCAGCATCCACCAAAAAGGGTCCGGCTCCGGGTGTCCCAAGGCCCAGGGGGCGCGTCAGAACATTTTCATCACCTTTCACAATCACCAATGGGACAAGGTAGGGATGTTCTCTGTCCCCTCTCTTATACATCCTAGTGACGGAGCACCTGCTCTCATCAATTCGCCATAACCCCAATATTAGGTGGATTGAGGTGGGAGGCACCGAGTACAAGTGCTCTCTATTTGCTGATGATGTCCTAGTATATATCACTCAATCACATATATCCATCCATGCTGTTATGGCTGAAATAGATCACTTTGTTACATGGTCAAATTTTAAAATCAATGCAGCGAAGTCTGAGGCCCTCGATGTCTCCCTCCCCAAATCTATACAGGATTCCATTCAGTCCAACTTTCCCTTTGCCTGGCCCTCACAGGGTATCAAATACTTAGGAATTCCTATTCATAGAGACCTCTCCCATCTATGTTATCTTAATTTTGGGCCCTTTATTAAACAACTCCATACAGACCACGGTTGGCAAGTTAGAACTGTAAGATTCACTACGTGAACCACTGGTGTTTTGTGGAAAAGCACATGTACACTGTGTTCCAAATTATTATGCAAAAAGTGTTTAGGAGTGATAAGGGAAGAATTTGTTTGTTTGTCAGTTAAACTCATTGATGGTGATGTGTGTCAGGGCTCTTTATATCACTGTAAGCAATTGCAGACACCTGTGCTAATTAGTTTGGCAGGTGTGTCCAATGAAAGGCAAGACTACTTAAGAAGGCTGTCTCACATTATTAAGCAGCCTACATTTTCTGCCAAAATGGGAAAGAACAAGGATGTGTCGGCTGCTGAGAAGCAACAAATTGTGGAGTGTTTAGGTCAAGGCATGACTACAATCAACATTGTGCGATGATCAGGATGAAGTGTCTTGGCAATCAAGAAGTATGTAGCTGATTCACAGTACACACGTGTGCGTGCTGATAAGGGCAAATTGAGGACTCTTTCCTACAGGCAATTACGTCAGGTTGAAAGAGCAGCGGCAAAAAAGCCTTGTCATAGCAGCAGACAAGTTTTTGAAGCTGCTGGTGCCTCCAACGTCCCCCGAACAACAAGATGCAGGGTCCTTCAGAGGTTTGCAGCTGTGCATACGCCATCCTGTCGACCTCCTCTATCCACTTCACACAAGCAGAAACGGCTCCAGTGGGCCAAACATTACATGAAGACTGATTTCAAAACTGTTTTGTTCACGGATGAGTGCCGTGCAGCGCTCGATGGTCCAGATGGATGGAGTGGAGGATGGCTGGTTGATGGACACCCCACGCAAACACGGCTACAGCGCCAACAAGGAGGAGGTGGAGTAATGTTTTGGGCTGGAATCATGGGGAGAGAGATTGTCGGCCCCTTTAGGATCCCTGAAGGCGCTAAAGATGAACTCCATAATGTATGTGGATTTTCTCAAACAGCACTTCCTGCCATGGTTCAAGAAGAAGAACCGTGTATTTCACAGCAAGATCATTTTTTTGCATGATAATGCACCATCTCATGCTGCACATAAAACATCTGCATCTCTGGCTGATATGGGCATAAAAGGGGACAAACTTATGGTGTGACCCCCATGCTTCCCTGACCTCTACCCCATTCAGAACCTTTGGAGCATCATTAAAAGGAGTGTCTATGATGGCGGGAGGCAGTTCACATCTAAGCAACAGCTCTGGGAGGGTATTCTGTCCTCATGCAAAACAATTGAAGCAGAAACCATCCAAAACCTGACAAATTCAATGGACGAGAGAGTTCAGAAGCTCCTTTCGAACAAGGGGTCCTATGTGAAAATGTAACATCACCTAGAATAAAGTTTTGAGTTGAAAACTGTTTGATTTCAGTTTCTAACAACCTGCTAATGCTTATAATTTCAAAAATGACCATTTTTTTGGTCTTTTCATTTTAATAAAGGTTGATCGAAAAGTTTGGGGGATCTAAGAGTGTGGCAACCCAGTAGTCATGATTACTTCGAATTCTGACAATATGAGGGTCATGCTGCAGGTAGTGCAGCAAGAAGGCACTTATGTGTCTTGCGCATCTCGGAGCCCCAAAATTATTTTCCGGGCTAGATGCAGCTAAAAATTATTATTAATTTTAAATCTGGTGAAGCTTTAGTATAGATGGCCTAATAGGATCAGTGCTGCACACTGCTACAAAGCCCAAATTATTTTCCAGCCAAGATACAGATAAACATGATTAGTAATTTGAAAGCTTAAAACGGTTGGTAGGGTGATTTTAACCAATCATCAAGCTTTTACTCTCCCCAGGATGACACAGGGGTAGAAAAGTCGTTTCGGATCCATGATTTGTTCATCTTTATGAACGTGAGTCTGTCTACATTATCAGTGGAGAGCCACGTGCGCTTATCTGTCAGCACACCACCAGCAGCGCTGAACACACGTTCAGACAGAACGCTGGCTGCGGGGCATGACAAGATCTCCAAGGCGTAAGTGGCTAGCTCCGGCCATTTATCCAGATTGGAAGCCCAAAAAGAGCAAGGGTCCAGTGACACAGTCATGGCTTCAATGTTTACTTGGAGATACTCCTGTACCATCGTCTCTAGGCGTTGACTATGTGTCAGACTTCTTGTCTCCTGTGGCCTTGCAAAGGATGGGCTAAAAAAGTGGTGAAATGATTCCGCAAAATTGATGTTACCAGCAGATACTGTGGTTCTGTTACGGTTTGAGTGCTGAACACTTGACGGTCCCACGGTTGGCAAGTTGGATTTGTGAGATTCACTACGTGCACCACTGGTATTTTGTGGAAAAGCACATGTAAGATTCTGCAACAGTCTCTGCTGATACTCCTGCATGCGTGCATCCCTTTCTATGGCAGGAATAATTTCTGCAAATTTACTTTTGTACCGGGGATCTAACAGTGTGGCAACCCAGTAGTCAGTATTATTTCTAATTCTCACAATTCGAGGGTCATGTTGCAGGTAGTGCAGCAAGAAGGCACTCATGTGTGTTGCGCATCCAGGAGCACCAAGTCCCTGTTGTGTTGGTGGCGAGGTAACAATCATGCTTCCTTCCTCTGTCCTCTCCCCCCAACCTCGCACAACAGAAATGTGATCAAGGTCTCCCTCATCTGATGAGTCTTCCATCAGTTCGTCCTCCACTTCTTCCTGGGCTCCTGCACCTTCCTCACTAGTTTGGCTGCTACCATGCGCCCTGGTAAAACCATCTCCCCCACCCTCACATGCCTGCCGCCTTGGTGCTGCCGACCGTCTGGACCTTGCAGATGTTAGCCCTTCCGCATACAACTCCTCCTACTCTACTTCCTCCACCTCCTCTTGTGCCACCACCTGACTCCGAATTCTGTTTAACGTGCTCCAGCATGTAAATCACCGGAATAGTCATGCTGATAATGGCATCGTCAGCACTAAACATCTTCGTCGCCATTTCAAAACTGTGCAGAAGGGTGCATAGGTCCCTGATCTGAGACCACTCCTCCAGCGTGATTTGCCCCACCTCTGGATCTCGTTGGCCCAGGCTATACGTCAGAACGTATTGCACCAGGGCTTGTCGGTGCTGCCACAGTCGCTGCAACATGTGCAGTGTTGAATTCCACCGGGTAGGCACATCGCATTTTAGCCGGTGAAGTGGCAGGCCCAACGACTTCTGTAGAGATGTAAGTCGCTGAGCAGCGGGATGCGAATGGCGGAAGTGAGCACACAGCGACCGTGCCCTCTGCAGAAGGCCATCTAGTCTGGGATAGTGGGCTAAAAATTGCTGGACAACCAGGTTCAACACGTGAGCCATACAAGGCACGTGTGTGACATTGCCCCGGCGAAGGGCCGCACCCAGGTTTGCAGCATTGTCGCACACGGCCTTCCCTGGTTTCAGGTCTAGTGGAGACAACCATTCATGAAATTGGTTCTCCAGAGCTGACCACAACTCCTCAGCTGTGTGACTCACATTTCCCAGACATTTCAATGTAAAAACCGCCTGATGACGTTGAGCCCTACTGCCAGCATAGTAAGGAGGTGTGCAGGATCCCTTCTGCGCAGTTAGAAAGCTTGTGGCATGACCAGACAGGCTTTGGGTGCAGGTGGAAGACCGAGAGGAGGTTGAGGAGGCAGAAGCAGTGGAGGAACTTTGACATAAAGAGGATTGACGCACAACTCGTGGGGACGGCAAGACTTGGACAGCAGCCCCTTGTCCTGCTGTCACCATAGTTACCCAGTGCCCAGTCAGCGACATGTAACGCCCCTGTCCATGCCTACTCGTCCAAGTGTCTGTGGTGAAATGCACCCTGTCACACACAGAGTTTCTCAAAGAAGCGGTGATGTTGTGTGCGACATGCTGGTGGAGCGCAGGCACACCTTTCTTTGAGAAGTAGTGCCGACTGGGCATCTGGTACTGGGGCACTGCGACGGACATAAGGTCTCGAAAATCCTCTGTGTCCACCAGGCGAAAAGGCAGCATTTCTGTAGCCAAGAGCTTGCAGATGGTGAAATTCAACCTCTTAGCTTTCTCATGGCTAGGAGGAAATGGTCTTTTACTTGTCCACATCTGAGGGACCGAGGGCTGGCTATTGTGCTTAGACGGGGTTGATAAGGGTGTCCCCGGCAAACTGCAGGTCTGTGAGGAAGATGCAGGCGGACATGTTAGGTTGCCTTGATCCAAAGGTGGTGCTATCGATGTCGGACAGCGCTCAACACCAGTTGGTGTTACCACCTCCAAAGAAAATGATGACCTGCCAATCACGCTGGCTGTTGCGGGTAAAGAGGTGGCAGGTCTGCGCCCCAAAACAGGTGTGACTGCTGTCCCCCCAGTCACAGAGAATGAAGAGGCCGCGGATGCACAAGATATGGCATACGGTGGTTGGCCCGGCCAGCTAGGCCGCATTGTAGCACACTGAACTTCCCACTGCAACTTATGCTTCATGTCCATGTGCCGGTTCATGCATGAAGTACTCAAACTATGTATTTTTTGGCCTCTACTTAGCTTTTGCTGACAAATGTTACAGATAACACGAGTTGGGTCATCTTTATCGATCTGAAAAAATGCCCAGGCTATGCAAGGCTTAGCACCCATGCGACCTGAAGAGCCACCACGACTTGTGGTGAGAGGCAGAGTTGTGTTCGAGGATGCAGTTGTTGACGTGCTTCCAGTACTACGTCTCTGTCCAGGAAGGCGCAACCTGACCTCGTCGTCACTAGCATCTTCCTCCACCTCCTCTGCTGACCTCATCTCTTGGCTGACTGTGGGTTGACAGTAAGTGGGATCTCCAACCTCATCATCATCACCCTGTGCGTTATCACACCCGTCGTCCTCAGAGCCAAGCTGTTCCTGCCCTGACAAAAAACTAAAGTTGTCGCTCCAATCAGGTATTTGAGTCTTATCATCGTCTTCCTCATTGTCTCCACCAACAGGAGTTACAGTTTGGGAATGAGGGTCTACATTATGGTCAGAACCTTCTGCGTCTGGTCCTGGATCCGACTCATAAAGATTCTGGGCATCAGTGCAGATCATTTCCTCGTCTGGATTCACAGAAGCGCTGGAGTCGACCTCTGATTCCCAGGCTATAGTATGAGTAAACAGCTCTGCAGACTCAACCATCTGTTCTACCTCATACTCAGACGGGCAGCTGGAGATTTGGGAGCTGTGAGGAAGCAAGTGCGATTGGGGTGACACCTTTGAGGACTGGAGTATTTGTGATGTTGAAGTTGATGTGGAGGAGAGCCCACTTAAAGGAGCACTTTTTGTGCCTCATCTGGAATTTGTAGCGATTGGCGTGGCCGTAAGAAAGGGATCTTATCACATTGTCCGCTAAAAGAAGTAGACATTTTAGTTTGGCTGGAAGATGGTCTTTCTTCTGCAGATGTTACTGTTGCTTTAACACCTACCCCACGGACACAACCTTTTTTCCCCTTCCCAACACGCCTATTCCCCTTTCCACCAGCAGCAGGCCTTTTTCCACTCATTTTGGTGGTTAACTAATTCACAACTCTGGAGTTGTTTGCACAAAAAAGCAATGGATGGGAACCGGGCAGAGCTGAGTGGCCAAACTGTGGTATTAGGCCAAAACTATTGGCTGGGTTAGATGCAGAAAAAAATTATATTCAATTTGCAACCTGATGGAGGTCAGTATAGATGGACTAATAGAACAAGTCCCACACACAGCTAGAAGCCCAAATATTTTTTCAGAGGTAGATGCAGAAAAATTTTTTATTCAGTTTGCAACCTGATGGAGGTCTGTATAGATGGATTAATAGAACAAGTCCCACACACAGCTACAAGCCCAATATTTTTTCAGAGGTAGATGCAGAAAAAATATATATTCAGTTTGCAACCTGATGGAGGTCAGTATAGATGGACTAATAGAGAAAGTCCCACACACTGCTAGAAGGCCAAATATTTTTTCAGAGCTAGATGCAGACAAAAAATTATTTTGAATTTGCAACCTGATGGAGGTCAGTATAGGTGGACTAATAGAACAAGTCCCACACACTGCTAGAAGGCCAAATATTTTTTCAGAGCTAGATGCAGAAAAAAATTATATTCAGTTTGCAACCTGATGGAGGTCTGTATAGATGGATTAATAGAACAAGTCCCACACACAGCTAGAAGCCCAAATATTTTTTCAGAGGTAGATGCAGATAAAAATTATTTTTAATTTGCAACCTGATGGAGGTCAGTATAGATGGACTAATAGACCAAGTCCCACACACTGCTAGAAGGCCAAATATTTTTTCAGAGCTAGATGCAGATAAAAATTATTTTTAATTTGCAACCTGATGGAGGTCAGTATAGATGGACTAATAGAGAAAGTCCCACACACAGCTAGAAGGCCAAATATTTTTTCAGAGCTCGATGCAGATAAAAATTATATTCAATTTGCAACCTGATGGAGGTCAGTATAGATGGACTAATAGAACAAGTCCCACACACAGCTAGAAGCCCAAATATTTTTTCAGAGGTACTGTAGATGCAGATAAAAATTATTTTTAATTTGCAACCTGATGGAGGTCAGTATAGATGGACTAATAAAAGAAGTCCCACACACAGCTAGAAGCCCAATATTTTTTCAGAGGTAGATGCAGAAAAAAATATATTCAGTTTGCAACCTGATGGAGGTCAGTATAGATGGAGTAATAGAACAAGTCCCAGACACAGCTAGAAGCCCACATATTTTTTCAGAGGTAGATGCAGATAAAAATTATTTTTAATTTGCAACCTGATGGAGGTCAGTATAGATGGACTAATAGAGAAAGTCCCACACACTGCTAGAAGGCCAAATATTTTTTCAGAGCTAGATGCAGATAAAAATTATATTCAATTTGCAACCTGATGGAGGTCAGTATAGATGGACTAATAGAGAAAGTCCCACACACTGCTAGAAGGCCAAATATTTTTTCAGAGCTAGATGCAGAAAAAAATATATTCAGTTTGCAACCTGATGGAGGTCAGTATAGATGGACTAATACAACAAGTCCCACACACAGCTAGAAGCCCAAATATTTTTTCAGAGGTAGATGCAGAAAAAAATATATTCAGTTTGCAACCTGATGGAGGTCAGTATAGATGGACTAATACAACAAGTCCCACACATAGCTAGAAGCCCAATATTTTTTCAGAGCTAGATGCAGAAAAAAATTATATTCAATTTGCAACCTGATGGAGGTCAGTATAGATGGACTAATAGAATGATGCTATGCCGAAAAGATTTTACTTCACTAGGTGCAGTAAAAAAATTGGTATTCTATACACAGGTGGTATATCTTGCAACACAGATAGGCTACTCCACTGACTAACACACTCTGCAATAGGCCAAAAAGTATTAGGTTTGCTAGATTTAGCCAAATGCTGTGAAAAAAACTTGCACAGCACTGGCACAGACCTGCCTGGCAAAAACTGATAAGAACTGATGTAACCTAGTCCTGAAAAGGACTCCAATTACAATTAGTCTTTACTCCCACAATCTATCTATTTAAGAGCACAGACTTGCCTGATAAAAGTCGTAGGAAATGCTGTAACCTAGTCCTTAAAAGGACTGCAATCACAACTATTCCCTACTCCCAAGCTATCTGTAGATTTGTGCAAAAATTGGCTTGAACTTAAAAAGGTATAGCGCACACAGCAACAGCGGTGCCGTCTAACACGCAGCTGCAGCAGTGAGAAAATGGTGGCGACGGGGAAAATGGCTTGGTCTTATAGGGCAAGGACATGTGACATACACTGCCTATGACACATGCCCTTGCTTTTGTGAAAAAAAGCACTTCGCTCCGTGTTTGCGCTGCTGATAGGCTGACAGATTGCACCTCCCCACTGTAAATGCGGGAAAGAGAAAAAAAAAATGGAGATCTTCATTGTTCCTGCAGAGATCCATCCCCTGCCCCTCCCCCCACCCCGCTGTACACTCAAACTGCGTATTAACATTAATTTTCATCATTACTGAGAAAAAATCCAGTTATGATTTTGGTGCACGAACAGTTATCGAACATAACCTCGAACAGCCGAATTTTTCTCAAATTGTTCGTGTTTGCCGAACGTCTCGAACACCGCCCAAAACAGCTCGAATTTGAGATTGGCGAACAGTTCGAGTAGAACAACGCTCATCTCTACCCACAACACCAGCCTCAGCGGTCTGCCCTGCAGCAGCGGTTCACTGTGACCGCAATCCATGGGTGGCGTAGTCAGACATTCAGCATATAGATTGCCATTTGGTTTGACCACCCTGAGCCACGGGACCGGGTCCCCGCCACGCAAGGACTACAACCCCCAGCATCCACAAAAGGTCTGGTTCCGGGTATCCCCACACACATACGGCCCAGGGGGCACGTCAACTTTGGAGTAGTCAGCAGGATTTCGTGCCTGCCACCAACGAGTTCTGCTTGCCTGAAGATAGATTGTAATACTTAGCTTGGTGGAGTTTCCCACCATCCGCAGCCGTTTCCCACCATCCGCAGCCATTTTCCCGACATCGGGCGCCATCTTCGGGACGCCGCGCGGGAAGAAGAGGGGCGTGGACGACGAAAGCGCGCGAGAACTGGAGCCCCGCCTTATGCACGGACTCTGTGCAAGGTCCTGAAAGGAGCCGAGCAGACGCTGACGTCACCAGGACGCAAGGTCCTCAACCCCGACGGTCGCCTGCGGAGCCGCGGCCTACAGAAGAAAAGCAACAGAAGGTAGGCCACGGTTGACTAGGGGGGAAGAGGATGACGGAAGCGGAGGGAACTGTCACCACCAGCGCGGCCGCTGCCGCAGTGATGCCGTTCACGATGCCTTATATCCCCAGAGCGGCCTGGCTGCCCTAGTACTCAGGGGAGTCGCATACCCTGAGCGACTTTAAAGAGAGACTGTATAGCCTATTCAAGGTATACCCCCTGACGGAAGAACAAAAAATGACCATACTGATAGGCCAGTTAACCGGCGCGGCCCAACAAGAAGTAAAGTCAGGGACAAGGGAACCGTGAAGGAGATTTTAGCCCGTCTAAAGGACACTTTTGATACCCGCACCTCAGCAGAGATCAAAATGAGATTTTATGGGTGCAAGCAGCGGGCCCAAGACAGTATAAGAGACTATGCTTTGAATTTGCAAGAGGCCCTGAGAGCCATTAAGCAGGCAGACCCTGACAGTGTGAGGAATGCAGATAAACTGCTGACTGAACAATTCATTGTGGGTCTACTGTCCAGCGCCCACCGAACCCAGTTACGCCTGATGGCCCTACAGAACCCTGAGTTAGACTTTGCACAGTTTAAGGACAGAGCCATCTGGGTACTCCGAGAACCCGCACCCGGTGGCGTTGCGGCCTCCAGGTGCCTTGCTATCATTTATCACCAGGAGGCGGCGCCCCAGTCTACAGAACCTGCAGGAGCCAATGCACAGACTATGAATAGTACCCCGTCTACAGACCTGCACCATCAGGTCCAAGAACTGACCAAAAGCGTTGCTGCACTAACCAGGACTGTGCAGTCGTTACAGGTATCCTCTCCAGGTAAGATCCAGCTGGCTACCAGTCCGGAGGACATCCCGTGGCGCTGACAGAAGAGGATCCCACCGTCCAGAGGGAAGCCAACGGACTGCTACGACCAGGATGGACAACCCATCTGCCGTCGCTGCGGCCAGCCAGGACATATTGCGAGGTACTGTAATTTAAACGAGTCCAACCTGGGGCAGAGGGCCAACCTCCAGGCGTAAGATCATCAGGCCCGTCAAACTGGCGTGACAAGTATGTGGGGGGGGGGGGGACTGGTCTTGCCTGTGGTACTGGATGGCATTCCCATGAGTGCACTGTTGGACACCGGGTCACAGGTAACCACCATCCCCCATGTACTTTTCAAGCGGTACTGGGATGACACGGATATTAGCCGCTACCCAAATAATGACCTGAGCATCATCGCCAGCAATGGTCAGCCCATGCCGCAGGTGGGGTTCAAGGAGGTGACCATCAAAATTGGTAAAGTCGAACTGCCGGCGCAAGGACTGATTATTGTGGACATTGACTGTCGTGAAAGTCACCCTAAAATAACCTTGGGTACTAACGTTATTGAAAATTGTCTTTCAGAGATAATTGTTATATTACAGCAGGTTGCAATGAATGCCAGCTCCAGTGTCTTACAAAAGGAGATCAGAGCCCTGATGAAGCGGCAACAGGTAGAACTGTCTGGTGGTGAGATTGGTAGCGTTAGGATGAGTGACCCATTCCCTATCGCCATGCCCCCAAAAAGCGAAATGATGATCTGGTGCCGGACTGCAATCGGGTTAAGAGGTAGAGACTACAAAGCTATGGTAGAACCCGTTTACTCAGACAGTAGACCCACCATTTTGACAGCACGGGGGGTGGTCGATGTACGCCATGGGAGGGTACCCGTCCGCATCCTAAACATTGGGGAAAGAGAAGTATACTTGCCCCGGTATGCCACGCTAGCCAAATTGTTCACCGTTAACCAGAACTCGGCAAAGGCCGTGGAACCCTTGCCTCCATCTCCACCAGAGGAGGGTAACGGCTCCAAGAAACAAATGGAGGACTGGTGTCAGAAACTGCATGTGGGCACCGGCTCCACTCCCTCACACCAAAAACAGGGAGTCTACCGGGTGGTTCAGGAGTACGAAAGAGTCTTTAGCAAACACCCGCTAGACTTTGGGCAAGTAAAGGGGGTAGAACACCAAATCCCCACAGGAGATCATCCACCCATAAAAGAGAGATACCGGCCTGTACCCCCTGCACACTATCAGAATGCCAAGGGTATGTTACGAGAGATGAAGGAGGCTAGGGTGATCAGGGATAGCTGTAGCCCCTGGGCAGCTCCTCTAGTTCTTGTAAAAAAGAAAGATGGCACAATGAGGATGTGTGTAGATTATAGAAAGGTCAACAGAATAACACACAAAGATGCGTACCCGTTACCTAGGATACAGGAGTCTTTGGCTGCACTAAAATCTGCTAACTTCTTCTCTACTTTGGATCTCACTAGCGGGTACTGGCAGGTTCCTGTAGCAGAGTCAGACAAGGAGAAGACCGCCTTCACCACCCCGATGGGTCTCAGTGAATTCAACTGTATGCCGTTTGGACTCTGCAATGCACCAGGGACCTTCCAGAGGCTGATGGAGTGCTGTCTAGGGCACAGAAATTTAGAGACGGTTCTACTCTACCTGGACGATGTCATCGTGTATTCCAAGACCTATGAGGACCATCTAAAGCACCTGGCAGAGGTGTTCAATGCCCTGGCAGGCTTCGGCCTAAAGGTGAAACCCTCCAAGTGTCATCTACTGAAGCCAAAAGTACAGTACCTGGGACACGTGGTGAGTGCTGACGGAGTAGCCCCAGACCCTGACAAGATCACGGTGATTAAGGACTGGCCAAGACCTTCCAGCATAAAGGAAGTGCGGCAGTTCCTCGGGTTGGTAGGCTACTACCGAAGATTCATCTCCGGGTTCACCAAAATGGCAGCCCCTATGCAGGACCTCCTGTTAGGTCAGTCAAAGACTAAAGGTCAGAAGCCGCCCTTTAAGTGGGACAAGCTGGAGGAGGAGTCTTTCCGCCAGCTGAAGATGGCCCTCACGGGGGATGAGATCCTGGCCTACCCTGATTATGGCCAGCCTTTTATCCTCCACACCGACGCCAGTAACGTGGGGCTAGGACCCGTACTGTCCCAGATCCAGCAGGGCAGAGAACGGGTAATTTCTTATGCTAGCAGAAAGCCGAGACCCACAGAGAGAAACCCTGAGAATTATAGCTCCTTCAAGCTAGAGTTCCTGGCAGTGGTGTGGGCGGTCACCGAAAGCTTCAAGCATTACCTGGCTTCTTCTAAGTTCACTGTGTACACGGACAACAAACCGTTGACACACCTGGACACTGCAAGACTTGGTGCCCTAGAGTAGAGATGGATGGCCCTGCTGTCCAATTATGAATTTACCATCAAATACCGGACAGGGCACGCAAATGCCAACGCAGATGCATTGTCCAGAATGCCTCACTTGCAGGACGGGGGAGAGGATCCAGAAGAACTGGAAGAAATTGAACTCCCTGCATTCCACCGTCATGGGATCACCCAGTGTTCCCACTGCATAAAGGAGAGGTGCTCTGCCACCGCTACGTTCAATCCCTTACCCCACCATGGCTGGGCAGAGACACAAGATAGTGACCCCGCAATCCACCTGGTAAAAGAAATTCTGACCCAGGCTGATGCCCACCTTGATCCGGATGCTCCAGAAGAGACCAAACAGCTGTGGAAGGAGAGGAGCAAGCTGTTTCTCTACAAGGGGAGGCTGTGCCACAGGACCGTCAACTCTCGAACACACGAGCTGACCTGGCAGGTAGTGGTCCCAAGGCGGGATGCGGCTATGGTCCTAGAAGCATACCATGATGGAGCAGGGCACTTCGGATGGAAGAAGCTGGAGTTACTGTTGCGTAAACGGTTCTTCTGGGTAGACATGAGAGGGGCTATAAAGAGGTGGTGCTGAGACTGTGGCCCGTGCAACCTAAGGAGGAAGGACTGCGCCAGCCAGAAGACTCCCCTGCAGCCCATCATCACAAAGCAGCCCCTTGAGCTGGTGGCCCTGAACCACGTAAAGCTGACTCCAAGCAGATCGGGATACGTCTACGCCCTCACAATCGTAGATCACTACTCCCGGTTCCTAGTGGTGGTCCCTGTCAAAGACTTAACAGCTCAGACGGCCGCCAGAGCCTTTCAGTAGCATTTCTGCCACCCACACGGGTATCCAGAGCAAATGTTGACTGATCAAGGTCCAGCGTTCGAGGCTGAAGTCTTCCAGGAATTCTGCAACCTGTATGGCTGCAAGAAGATAAGGACAACGCCTTACCACCCCCAAACCAATGGGATGTGTGAGAAAATGAACCAGGTAGTACTGGACCTGCTCAAGACGTTGCCCCTGGAGGAACGCAGCCTGTGGCCTGAGAAACTGCCGGATCTGGTGGACTTGTATAACCATATCCCAGTGGGTTCTACAAACTGCACCCTGGCTTACCTAATGAGAGCAAGGCCTGGTAAGCTGCCAATTGACCTGGAGATGGGAGTCCTGACACCCGAGGACACCTCACCAGAAGCAGACTGGGACACAGAACAACAGCAGCAGCAGTACCGGAAAGTACAGGAGAGTGTGGAGCGAAGTCTGTCTCAGGCAAGAGAGAAGCAAGAGAGGAATTACAACCAGTATGCTCCTGCTGCTCCCCTGGCACCTGGAGAGCAGGTCTTTAAGAGGATGAGACGGCTCCACAAGTTGGATGACCAGTGGGAGAAAGACCCGTAAACCATACTGCCGTCAAGCCATGAAAAGCCAAAGGTATGTGTTATCAGTAAGGATGGAGGAGAGACCACAGCCACTGTCTCCAGAGACCACCTGAAGAGGTGTCCCGAGCAGCTGCAAAGTGCTGATGAAGACCAAGATAGCCCTCAACCCGCAGAGGAAAGGGAAGAAATGGTCAGTACAGTGCTCGGAGAATTTCCCCGGTCCTGGACACAAATCAGCGATGCTATAGTGGTACCCGTCCTTACCTTTCTCCAGCCAGCCCCTCAAGGGTCTGCAGAAGAGCCAGTAGTGTTGGAAGAGCAAGTGGCCCCGGAGGCAGAAGAGTACATACCAGCAGCTCAGGAGAATCAACCCTCTGCTAGTAGTGAACCTGCCATGCCTGTGGTGAGCCAAAGAGTATGCAGAAAGCTGCCCAACCTGCCTGTAACATCTGCAAACACCTCTAGTGCAGACACAAGCACACCCAGTACACAGGGGGTGGAAACAGGGGACACGAATAGAGTACCACCAGACAGTGGGTTACGTAGGTCCACCAGGAGCACTAGGGGTCAAATGCCCGCTCGCTGGAGAATTTAAAATGTAATATATCTACCTGTATATTGCAAAAGTTGAAATGTTTTGTGTTTGTTGAATACTAATTATGTTTTTCTAGTTACCCGACAGGGTTTATGGACTAACAGGTTATGGACAATGAATAACCGGAACTGTACTGTGTACATAGTTGCACCTGGTAAGGTGCCCTCTTTTGAAGACGACCACAGAACTCAAAACCCGTGGAGGTGGCTGAAGACATGGTCCAACTCCGGATCATCAAAGCCCTGTAGCCACCCCAGGGCCTACGTGGAGGGTTTGGGACAAGTGCATCATGGGTGACGAGGACACCTGGTTACGGGAGCGCCGTGACCTAAAAAGACTAAAACTTCTTGTATATATGTTACTGTATTGTTATCACCTGTTGTGTTTTTGCAAAACGTGTTTAGTCCCGGAGTACTAAAATTCACTAGGGGGGAATGTGGCACCCCAGGTCTGGTCGCCACAGTGGCAGCAATGTCATGTCTGAGAGCAGGTGGGACGTTCCCTGGTTGGGGACAATTAGCATGCAGCACCTCCTGCCTCAGTCTAGGGAGGGGAGAAACCTTCCCTTTATAAACTGGATCTGGGGCGGGGTTAGAGAGTCCAGCCAGAGAGAAGTTCCAGACAAGTCGCAGATAGGGTCAGGTCAGCAGCAGGCTGAGGAGTCCCTGTAAGCAGAGGAGGAACACGAGGTCAGGAGGGGAGCTAGCAGAGCTCATCCTCACTAGAGACTTGAAAAGCCGGACACTGGAGTCTGAGGCTGTGAGGGTCATAAGCCCAGCAGCGGAAAACCACCACGCAGAGGACTTCAAGTCCTCTGGCCCAAGGAAGCCCGGAGGCCCAGCCACACGAGAGGGACCACTACTGCCCCGGAGGGGTGAGAAGTACGGAAGGCCCGAGTCGCCAGTCATACGGGTGAGAACAACACGGTACACTCAGAGACGTGGGCTACCACTACACTACAGCGGGATAGCCAAGAAAGAGTGAAGTCAGCACAGTAGGCCTACAAACTCCCCCTGACCAGCGGGATTTCCCAGTTGCTCTCAGACTGACCAGGCCTCCATTGTTAACTTGTATTCCGGACGGGTCCCTTAATACCACCAACAGTAAAGACCCTGAATTGCATGACAGACTCCGTGTGGTTACTGCTGCTCCCGCGCACCATCACCACCAACATCCCTATTTACTGCCCTGAGGCTATACTCCTCCCGTGGGGAGTTATACTACCCTCTGCTGCACCCACAACACCAGCCTCAGCGGTCTGCCCTGCAGCAGTGGTTCACTGTGACCGCAATCCACGGGTGGCGTAGTCGGACATTCAGCATATAGACTGCCATTTGGTTTGACCACCCTGAGCCACGGGACTGGGTCCCTGCCACGCAAGGACTACAACCCCCAGCATCCACAAAAGGTCCGGTTCCGGGTATCCCCACACACACACGGCCCAGGGGGCGCGTCAGATGGAAGAGGTTATGGCAGTCTGGGATGAATGAAAAAGAAAGGGGAAAATGAATGATAGCAATCATTGAGAACATCACTGGTGAAAACCTGCACAATACACATATACAGTCATGGTTGAAAGTGTTGGCACCCAGAAAATTATTGCAATTACGCATGTTTATTTCTTTTGAGTGTCCTGGAATGTCACAAAAAGACTGAAAAAAAGGCAAATTGGACGTAATTTCACACAAAACCACAAAAATGGGCCAGACAAAATTCTTGGCACCTTTCCAAAATTGTTGGTAAACAACTTTGTTTCAAGCATGTGATGCTCGTTCAAACTCACCTGTGGCAAGTAACAGGGATTTCATCACCTACAAACCCACAGAAAGTTCTTAGGATTTCCTTTGTTAATACGCACCACCCCTTGATGAGTCTTTTTCATCAGGCAATCAAGAAACATTGGTCTTTGTTGCACAATTCCTATCCTGAATTTCCTGAATTTCAAACTACTCCTCTCGTTTGCCATAAGAGACCAAGAAATATACAAAATCTTTTGGTTAGGGCTGTTGTAGGCTCTCGCACTAAGATTGATACACAAACTTTTCCAGCAACTCCAAAAAGAATCACATTTCCTTGCCTCCATTGCCCCCAATGTTCAAATGTTACCAAAGGTGAATATTTCATGCATCCTAGGTCTGGAAAAAAATTTCAGATTAATGGTTTCCACACGTGATTCCTCTTTTGTAGTGTATTTGGTGAAGTGTCCGTGCGGTCTCGGATATGTTGGGGAGACCACCCAGCATGTCCGAGACCGTATTTCACAACACAAATCCACTATCAGGTGCAAAATGACATTATTACCGATTCCTGCCCATTTCATAGGGGCAGGGCATAATATTTCTCAGTTACGCTTTCAGGTGTTGGAGTCTATCCCAACACCGAGGCGGGGTGGAAATCGCATTCTAAAATTAAAAGAAAGAGAATCCTTTTGGATTTTCAAATTAAACACTTTGGAACCATATGGGTTGAATAGGGAATATAATGTTTTTTTATTAGAGGCTTCTATTACAGCTAGAATCAATTGAAGTTCCGTTTCGGGTCTTCATATGGGTTTTGTAGTTATATATACTATGGTTCTTCTCAGTTTAAAATTTATATAAATTTTATATACAATTTTGCATATACAGTGGCATGTAAAAGTTTGGGCACCCCTGGTCAAAATTACTGTTATTGTGCACAGTTAAGCAAGTTTTAGATTAAGTGATCTCTAAAAGGCCTAAAATTAAATATGACACATTTCCTTTGTATTTTAGGCAAAAATATATTTATATTGTAATTTTTTACATTTTATAAATTACAAAAAGGTAAATCGGCCAATGCAAAAGTTTGGGCACCCTTGCAGATTTATGTGCTCAGATAACTTTGACCAAGGTTCCAGACCTTAATTAGCCTTTTAGGGTTATGACTTCATCACTATCAATATTATCGTTAGGAAAGGCCAGGTAATGCAAAAAACCCAGCCTCCTCTAACCTTGTGCCAAAGAACAGAAGCCATAGGTTCTTCTAAGCTGCTGTCTTGCACTCTGAAAATGAAAATGGTGGAGGCCCTCAAAGCAGGAGAAGGCTATTAGAAGATAGCAAAGCGTTTTCAAGTTGCCCTTTCCTCAGTTCTAAATGGAATTTAGAAATGGCAGTTAACAGGAACAGTGGAGGTCAAGATAAGGTCTTGAAGACGAGGCAAAATGTCAGTGAGAGCTGCTCGTAGGATTACTAGAGAGGCAAATCATAACCTCCGCTTGACTGCAAAAGACTTTCAGAAAGATTTAGTGGACTCTGGAGTTGTGGTACATTGTTCTACTGTTCAGAGACACCTGCACAAATATGGCCTTGATGGAAGAGTTATCAGAAGAAAATGTTTGCAAAAGAACATTGAAACAAGCCTGATGCATTTTGGAAACAAGTCTTGTGGACCAATGAGATTAAAATAGAACTCTTTGGCCACAATTATCAAAGGTATATGTGGAGAAAAAGGGCACAGAATTTTAGGAAAGAACATCTATCCAACCAATAAGCATGGGGGTGGATCAATAATTCTTTTGGGTTGTGTTGCAACCAATGGCACGGGGAACATTTCACGGGTAGAGGGAAGAATAGATTCAATTAAATTTCCCCAAATTCTTGATGCAAACATAACACCATCTGTAAAAAGCTGAAGTTTAAAAGAGGATGGCTTCTACAAATGGATAATGATCCTAAACACACATCAAAATCCACAATAGACTACCTCAAAAGGCGCAAGCTGAAGGTTTTACAATGGCCCTCACAGTCCTCTGATCTAAACAGCACTGAAAATCTGTGGCTCGACCTCAAAATAGCAGTGCATGCAAGACAACCCAGAAATCTCACAGAACTGGAAGAATTTTCCAAGGAAGAATGGATGAAAATCCCTCAAACAAAAATTGAAAGACTCTTGTCTGGCTACAAAAAGCGTTTATAAACTGTGACACTTGCAAAAGGGGGGCTACTAGGTACTAACCATGCAGGGAGCCCAAACTTTTGCTTCGGCCCATTTTCCTTTTTGTAATTTATAAAATGTAAAAGATAGAAATATATATATTTTTTTGCCTACAATACACCGGAAATGTGTCATCTTTAACTTCAGGCCTTTTAGAGATCATTCCATCTTCAGCTTGCTTAACTGTTCACAATAACAGTAATTTTGACCAGGGGTGTCCAAACTTTTACATGCCACTCTAGGTGTATGTATGTATGTGTGTGTGCGTGCATACATGATAGTGTATGTATGCATACATATATATACCGAAATTTCTAATATCAAGGTCACTAATGTAATCTTCTGTTTATTTCACAGGCTCCTTAGAGTTTCCAGAGGTATTTGCTCCTATTTTCTTTTTTCTTATTTCTCTTATTCTCCTTGGTTCTTACTTTTTTTCCCACTCCTTCCTCTCCTTAGGGTTTCTTCTGTAGCAGTTTAGCCTCATTGTTTTTTCCCCCTTTTTGTATCTTTCCTTCCTTTTATCTGAGTGTGGTTTAAATTCCTTTTTCTTGTCCTTATATCCCCATTTACTTTTTTGTCTTTTTCTTTTATTCTTTCTCTTTTTCTCTTTCTTCCACCCCTCCTCTAGCTTCCCCCCCCTGGATACTTTATTTTCACCTTACTTACCTCTTTATATATCCATGCATGTAGTCTTATTTGCACATAGCGCGCTTTGGGTTTACTGCGCATGCGCACGGTGGAACGTAACTCACCCTTCTTTTCCAGTATGATACCGGCGCATCACATCTGGTCGGCGGTGGAAAGCAGACTGCACCGCATCCTTCATCCACGGCGGTCCAGACAACTTCTATCAGCCATTACCACTCATACTTACCTCTTCCTGTTCTGACGCATATAAAATAGAACATATTTCCCATGTGCATACACCGGCACACTGACTGTTTGTTATGCCACATGGACGCACCCTGGTGGGACTCCTGGATTCTAATAAGTAAGTTGCATAGATTTACAGTTTGCTCTCTGATACGTACTCTGAGGATTCCAGTTTCTTTTTTTTCCTTTTTACCTTTGGGGCATATGTATAACCTCTTACATATTTTCACTATTTTTCTAAGTATTCTATCTCTTGTTCGTTCTGAAATGAATACCGTTGGAATTCTAGGCTTGCCATTTCCCTCCCCCTCTTTTTTTGATTATATAGCATTGGATGTTTTTCTTATTGAGCAATATTATTATAATTATTATCATTATTATTATTTTTATATTATAGGTACAATTTGCGGCTGAATATGACCACCTATATTTGAAACAAGTGACCTACTACTAGACAACCTTGCATATGAGCTTTATGTATATTAAAAAAATATATACGTATGTAATAAGTATGGCTTTATTATTTGTAAGACCATATTAAATGTAGTATTCATATTTTTCATTGACACTGATAACCTTGATAAAGGCAATTAACCGAAACAAAACGTTTGGTTGGTTATTATCTTATTACGGTCACTCTTTGGAATTAAACAAAATTTTTTTTGAAGTGATATACAGCTGTTTCTTCATTAGTGCCGGAGGTTTAGTTAAGGTGTGGGCAATATGAAAATCACACATGAAACCAGATAAAAAGGGGAGAAGTTGACTCAATCTTTGCATTGTGTCTGTGTGTGCCACACTAAGCATGGAGAATAGAAGCACTGTTTTCTGCAGACCACTGGTGTAAAACTGTTATTACCATTATATGGTCATTGTATGGTGGTAAGACCAGGCTTAGTACAGTGGTTTTGGTTAAAGAAGCACTCTCATCTATATTTTTTTTAATTAAATGTGTGAATGTGTGTTTTTAGTGTAGTGAGAGTGTATTAATATACAGTTATATGAAAAAGTTTGGGCACCCCTATTAATCTTAAGCTTAATGTTTTATAAAAATTGGTGTTTTTGCAACAGCTATTTCAATTTAATATATGTAATAACTGTTGGACACAGTAATGTTTCTGCCTTGAAATGAGGTTTATTGTACTAACAGAAAATGTGCAATCTTCATTCAAACAAAATTTGACAGGTGCATAAGTATGGGCACCTCACCAGAAAAGTGACATTAATATTTAGTAGATCCTCCTTTTGCAAAAATAACAGCCTCTAGTCGCTTCCTGTAGCTTTTTATGAGTTCCTGGATCCTGGATGAAGGTATTTTTGACCATTCCTCTTTACAAAACAATTCCAGTTCAGTTAAGTTTGATGGTCGCCGAGCATGGACAGCAGTCTTCAAATGATCCCACAGATGTTCAATGATATTCAGGTCTGGGGACTGGGATGGCCATTCCAGAACATTTTAATTGTTCCTCTGCATGAATGCCTGAGTAGATTTGGAGCGGTGTTTTGGATCATTGTCTTGCTGAAAGATCCATCCCCTGCGTAACTTCAACTTTATCACTGATTCTTGAACATTATTGTCAAGAATCTGCTGATACTGAGTGGAATCCATGCGTCCCTCAACTTTAACAAGATTCCCGGTGCCGGCATTGGCCACACAGCCCCAAAGCATGATGGAACCTCCACCAAATTTTACTGTGGGTAGCAAGTGTTTTTCTGGGAATGCTGTGTTTTTTTGCCGCCATGCATAACACCTTTTTGTATGACCAAACAACTCAATCTTGGTTTCATCAGTCCACAGGACCTTCTTCCAAAAAGAAATTGGCTTCCCCAAATGTGCTTTTGCATAACTCAGCCGACTCTGTTTGTGGCGTTCTTGCAAAAACGGCTTCTTTCGCATCACTCTCCCATATAGCTTCTCCTTGTGCAAAGTGCGTTGTATAGTTGACCGATGCACAGTGACACCATCTGCAGCAAGTTGATGCTGCAGCTTTCTGGAGGTGGTCTGAGGATTGTCCTTGACTGATCTCACCATTCTTCTTCTCTGCCTTTCTGATGCTTTTCTTGGCCTGCCACTTCTGGCCTTAACAAGAACTGTCCCTGTGTTCTTCCATTTCCTTAGTATGTTCCTCACAGTGGAAACTGACAGGTTAAATCTCTGAGACAGCTTTTTGTATCCTTCCCCTGAACAACTATGTTGAATAATCTTTGTTTTCAGATCATTTGACAGTTCTTTTGAGGAGCCCATGGTGCCACTCTTCAGAGGAGATTCAAACAGGAGAACAACTTGCAAGTGGCCACTTTAAGTAGCTTTTCTCATGATTGCATACACCTGGCTATGAAGTTCAAAGCTCAATGAGGTTACAAAATCAAAAAAAGTGCTTTAGTAAGTCAGTAAAAAGTAGGTAGGAGTATTTAAAAAAAGAAAATGATAAGGGTGCCCATACTTATGCACCTGTCAAATTTTGTTTGAATGCAGATTGCACATTTTTTGTTAGTACAATAAACCTCATTTCAAGGCAGAAACATTACTGTGTCCAACAGTTATTACATATATCAAACTGAAATAGCTGTTGAAAACACACCAATTTTTATAAAACATTAAGCTTAAGATTAATAGGGGTGCCCAAACTTTTTCATATAACTGTACTCCCCTACTGCCGCTTTCTCTTGAATCCAGTACCATTCTGCTTCTCAGTGACGTCACCACAATTCCGACTATTCAGCTCTCTCTATGCTCTATATGTAAGCTGTAAGTCTCTTTTACAATGTAAGGTCATGGAGCCTTGTTCTGTTGCTCCATAGACTTACACCGTAAAAGTCTCTTCCAGCTCATTCAGAGCGCAGCATGAGACCCCACTGAGAAGAGAAATAAAACGGCGTTGGATCCTGGAAAAGGTGGCAGTACGTGAGTATATCCATACGCTTACACTACATGCATATATACACATATTTAATTAAAAAAAATATATAGATAGGAGTGCTTCTTTAATAATCAGTATGGGGGTACTATCACTATTGTATATGCTGCTGTTATGTCTGCTGTATATTGCAGTATTATTAAATCTTATATAGCAGTAATATTGAAAACCTAGGTAGTGGTAAATCTTTTTTTCTTGTAGGCAGGGTAATTTAAGTAATGGAGACCGCAACCTGGGTAAGGGAATGGAGCCGGACAGTGTACTTTTAAATGCCATGGTTATGTTTTAGCCCCAGACAGTCACTGTGAGCATTTCCTTTATCTCGTCTCATGCTGGCCAATCAAAACACTGCCGCGCATACAGAGTTCTGTGGAATATGCCCATTTAGTTAAAAAGAAAATTTGCATCCTTATTTCTTTGAGGCATTACTTTGGAATAGAGGGGAACAGAAGAATACGAATAACTGTTCCAGAATCAATGGAGCAACACTAAATGGAGGAAAAACTCAGTTTAAATAAAAAAAAAAAAAATCCAGTGACATGTCTTCTTTAACCCTTTTATCCCGAAGCCTGTTTTCACCTTCCTGACCAGGCCACTTTTTTGAATTCTGACAAGTGTCACTTTATGAAGTAATAATTCTTCAACGGATCCCGGTTGATTCTGAGATAGTTTTTTCGTGACATATTGGACTTCATGATAATGGTAAACTTGCTTTGATATGACTTACGTTTATTTGTGAAAAAATTGGAAATTCGGCAAAAGTTGTGAAAATTTTGCTATTTTCAAACTTTTAATTTTTATGCCCTTAAATCAGAGAGTTTTGTCATGTTATGCTCCTTTATGGTGATACGATCTACTTACTACAATTGACCACTTGGTCTGCAAGGTCACTTACCAACCAGTGTATCCTATGTGTGGCTATTTCTATGCTGCACCAGTTGTCCCAACTTAGCAGTTAGTACATACTTGGCTACATTTTCCAGCTCTAGGCACCTTATATGTTTCCACATGTCACATTTTTTACACATCCTATTTTATCTTTTTATGTACTGTGTATTAAATATATGAGGTATAATTTATACAAAGTATTGTTTTATACTCTCATTACGACAACTCCTTTTTCTTTCCTTTCATGATAGTGGTAAACTTTCTTTGATATGACACGTTTATTTGTGAAAAAAATTGGAAATTTTACAGTTTTCAAACTTTTAATTTTTATGCCCTTAAATCAGAGAGTTTTGTCACACAAAACAGTTAATAAATAACATTTCCCATATGTCTACTTTACATCAGCACAATTTTGGAAACATTTTTTTTTTGTTTGGAAGTTATAAGGGTTAAAAGTTGACCAGCAATTTCTCATTTTTCCAACAAAATTACAAAACTTTTTTTTTTGGGACCACATCACATTTGAACTGGCTTTGAGGGGTCTATATGACGGAAAATACCCAAAAGTGACACCATTATAAAAACTGCACCCCTCGAGGTGCTCAAAACCCCATTTAAGAAGTTTATTAACCCTTCAGGTGCTTCGCAGGAATTAATGGAATGTGAAAAGAAAAAATAAACATTGAAATTTTTTTTCACAAAAACTTTACTTTAGACCCATTTTTTTTTTAGTTTGTTGTGCAATTTCTCCTGAGCACACCAATACCCAATATGTGGGGTAAAACCACTGTTTAAGTGCACTGCAGGGCTCGAAAGGGAACGAGTGCCATTTGCCTTTTTCATTGTAAAATTTGCTTGAATAATTAGCGGACGCCATGTTGCGTTTGGAGAGCCCCTGATGTGCCTAAACAGTGGAAACCCCTCACAAGTGACACAATTTGGAAACTAGACTCCTCAGAGAACTTATCTAGATGTGTGGTGAGCACCTTGAATCCCCAGGTGCTTCACAGAAGTTTATAACATTGAGCCTTGAAAATAAAGAAATCACATTTTTCCACAAAAATGTTTTTTGTTTCACCACCAAATTTCGCATTTTCACAAGGGTAACAGGAAAAAAAGGACCCCAAAATTTGGTGTGCAATTTCTCCTGAGTATGCAGATACCCCATATGTGGTCAAAAACTACTTTTGAGGCATAGTGCAAAGCTCAGAAGGGAAGAAGTGCCATATTGGAGTTCAGATTTTGCTGGACTGGTTTGAGGGTGCCATGTCACATTGGTAGAGCCCCTGAGTTGCCAGATCAGCCAAACCCCCCATAAATGATCCAATTTTTCAAACTACACTTCTCAATGAATTCATCTAAGGGTGCATTGATCTTATTGATGCAACAGGTGTGTCACAGCATTTTATAACATTGGGCACTGAAGAAAAAAAAATTAAATTTTTACCACCAAAATGTTGTTTTAGCCCCAACTTTTACATTTTCACACTGGGAAATGGGTAAAAATGGCGCCAAAATATGTCCCACAATTTCTGCTGAATGTAGAAATACCTCATATATGGCTGTGCAGTACTGCTTAGCCATACGGCGAGACTCAGGAGGGACAGAGGGCAGATTTACCTAGAATAGTTTGCGGACTCCGTATACAGTAAAGAGATGAAAAAAATCCAGCTTCCAAAAATCCAAAGTTTATTTTTCTCAAAGCTGTCTGATTTATCATGTGTTAGTAATATAGTTGATGACAACAAATGGGAATAATCCCTGTGATCACATGGAAAACAACCTCATTAATATTTAAAACTCGTAACATACAAGAAAAACCTTTGTAAAAAAATACACACAAAACTGACAAACATAATCAAAAACATGCGTTTAGACCAAGGGACAGCATGAATATCAGTATTGAAACATTATCTCTCGGCGAGAATTCAGACCAGCAGGAAAACGTGCCCCAAGATTATAGATCCAGAAAGCCTCTTTTGTAAGTAGCTGTCGTTTCACATCTCCACCTCTAGGGGTTTCTGTATTCTTTCTATGCCAGTTACTTGAAGAAAGACCATGCAGCATTGATAGTAACAAATGAAGTGTTTAGAGTCATGCAATACATTGCGGTTAATACTGGAAAGAGAGGCAATGTCAGATAAATGCTCAGAAATGCGAACCTTAAGTTTCATAGTGGTACAACCCATGTAGATCAAATCACAACTAGTACATAAAATTAAATAAACAACATTTGATGTGTTACAGTTGATGTATTCCTTAACACTGTAGCATCGGCGTCTCTGCCCCCTGGCAGGCAGAGACGCCGTCCAACTCACCTCCTCGCTCCCCGCTCTGTGTTCACCAGCGCTCCTCTTCCTGCTGCCGGCGCGTGCAGCTCCCCGGGCACTGTGCTTAGGGTGCGCGCGCTCCCTCCCTCTTAAAGGGGCCGCGCGCACCGTCCTAAGGAGTCCCTGGCCCATAGTCGAGGGTCCTCCCATATATAAGGCACCTCCTCCAAAATGGAGGTGCCCGAGCAAAAGTTGTTGCACTGTGTTTCTGACCTCTGCTTCAGCCCCGTGCCTTCCCGGAGACTCCTGCCGTCACTTGCCGTGACCACCTCCCAGCCCACCTAGAGACTCCTGCCGTCACTTTCCGTGTCTACCTGATAGCCTACCTGGAGGCTTCTGCTCGCCAGCCTGCCTGCTGTGCCTACTTGCTATTCCGGTCAGTCCCTGCCATCTGTACCGTGGGAGTCACCTGCTCCTTTACAAGGTCGTCCTCAGAGTAGCACTTTGTCCCTCGGCTCGGTTCCTCCCTGGCCATGGAGTCGTTAGCCGCCGTACAACCAGGGTCCGGGATACTTAGTTACGCCCCTCTGGGTCCCTCCTTGCACCGTAGCACAGAGGTTCCACCCCCCGGACCCGTTACAAACACCTTTACTCCCGAGGGTGGTTTGCACGTTAATGACCAGGCCAATTTTTACTATTCTGACCACTGTCACTTTATGAAGTAATTACTCTGGAACGCTTCAACGGATCCCCCTGATTCTGAGATTTTTTTTCGTGACATATTCTACTTCATGACAGTGGTAAAATTTCTTCGATATGACTTGCGTTTATTTGTGAAAAAAATCGGAAATTTGCCGAAAATTTTGCAATTTTCAAACTTTTAATTTTCATGCCCTTAAATCAGAGAGATATGTCACACAAAATAGTTAATAAAGAACATTTCCCACATGTCTACTTTACATCACCACAATTTTGGAACCAAAACTTTTTCTGGTTACAAAGTTATGGGTTAAAAGTTGACCAACGATTTCTCATTTTTCCAACAACATTTACATTTTTTTTTTTAGGGACCACATCACATTTGAAGTGACTTTGAGGGGCCTTTATGACAGACAATACCCAAAAGTGACACCATTCTAAAAACTGCACCCCTCAGGGTGCTCAAAACCGCATTCAAGAAATTTATTAATCCTTCAGGTGCTTCACAGGATTTTTTTCACAAAAATGTTACTTTAGACCCAATTTTTTTATTTTTGCAGGGGTAACAGGAAAAAATGGACCCCAAAATTTGTTGTTCAATTTTTCCTTAATACGCCAATACCCCATATGTGGGGGCAAACCACTGTTGCGGCGCACGGCAGGGTTCGGAAGGGAAGGAGCGCCATTTGACTTTTTGAATGTAAAATGCACCTCCCAAAAAAAGATTTTAGTTTGTTACACTGCTGTCATTCGGTGGTGTTGAGAAGTCTGGCCCAATCCAGCCCTTGTTAATTTTTACAAGAGTCAGCCTGTCAGCATTTTCAGTTGACAGGCGGATGCGCTTATCAGTAATAATTCCACCAGCGGCACTAAAAACCCGCTCTGATAAAACGCTGGCGGCAGGGCAGGCCAGGACCTCCAAGGCATAGAGAGCCAGTTCATTCCACGTATCCAGCTTGGATACCCAATAATTATATGGCACAGAGGAATCACTGAGGACGTTGGTACGGTCGGCAAGGTACTCCCTCAGCATCTTCCCAAACTTTGCACTCCTTGTGAGAGTACGCCGCGCCTCAGGGCTTGTGCGATGGGAGGGGCTGAGAAAACTCTCCCAGAACTTTGACAGTGTTCCCCTGCCTCTGCTGGATTGAAGTTGTGTTTCTCTCGCCTGTACTCCTTGGTTGTCCAATGAACTGTGCCCTCTGCCGCCAGCGTTTTCAGCTGGGAATTTTTTTAATAGTTCCGCAACAAGGGCTTTCTGGTACAGCCCCAGTTTTGTAGACCTGTCCGCCTCAGGAATAAGAGATAGAAAGTTCTCCTTGTAGCGTGGGTCTAGAAGTGTGACCAACCAGTAATGACTGTGTGGGGGTCGTGATGACATTCCACTCGTCCTCCAGTCACTCCAAATTCAAACTATGAGCATGGGTCAACCATTCAAAGAATGAGTCAGACAACAAGCTGGTTCAAGCTCAGAGCATGCTCAGAAGACTACTACAGTCAACCTCCTCAGCAATGTTCTGCCTTTATTTTTACATGCACAAATCTAAATACACTACATAATGGGGAGGGAAAAGGGGTTGTCCGGGGCGGGTTAAACCATGAAAGTCCAGTGTCTGGCCACTCCTGATTGGTCCACATCTCCTTATCTCAGTCTCTGGGCAGATATTGCAGCCGTCAGCTTATAATCTTGTTTCGTTTCTCTGAAATAAGTCTTGACAACACTGGAAATATCTTAGTTTAAGTTTCGATTTGAGTAATTACGTAGCAAGGAAAGCTTATTGTTATAAGACACAAAATGGTGGTTAGTACATTAGCAAAAAAGCGTATAAAAGTTACAAGAATATAAAAGTTACAAATATATATATTCTCTTTTTCCCCGACATTCCCCCCTAAACACTAAGCTTTCCTTTGCTTCGGGGCCTTTGAGACTGTCCATGTGTGGGGAGAGGGGAGGTGGATTTCTTCACCCAATCATCTTAGAAGCTGCCCCCTTATGGGACGCCCCCAGACAATCGAGCCCTATCCTGGGTGACACATGGAGTTCTCCCAACTGTCCCTAAACTAAATCTCTCAATTGAACTTTGTTATGGGGGGGTCTGGTCAGACTTGTTCAAAGGGGAGTATTTCTCTATATAAGGGGACTATGCAGCACAGGACCACCAGGCCTAATACTAGTAGACCTCCCATTACTAGACAAACTTGTTGGAGGAATCCCTTGAGCCCTCCCAACCAACCTGAGAAGAAGGAGGTATCTACCCCTGTGTGGTAGCTGTCCACCCTGGGACAGACAGTAAGCATATGGAAAGGATATAGAAGAAGGTAGTCATCTTTTATAGACTCGTTCTGTCTCTCTTGCAGTGGGAGGCGTGAATCCAGGTGCTCTTGCCCTCAAGCTTCAGAGCCGTCGGGGTGGTGAGGAGCACAGTGTACGGTCCCTCGAACCGCGGCTGGAGGCAGTCTTTCCGGACAAACTTTTTCACATACACTAGATCGCCTGGGATGAAATCATGTACTGCATCACCTGTAGATTCTGGGAGAGAAGCAGATACTGGAGAGCGGGTGTTAGTCAATTCTTTAAACAAAGCAATCACAAATTTTACCACTCTATCATGTGTTTCAGACAACTCTTGGGGCCTAATCTCTCCTATCTTGGGTGGGGTCCTAAACAAAATTTTATAGGGAGTCAGCCCATGTTTGGCCTGAGGAGTGTGTGTGATATGATACAATACTATGAGGAGTAGGTCGGGCCAGGGGAGGGGATGATCTTGGGTCATTTTCAAGAGCTGGGTCTTGAGTGTGGAATTCATTCTTTCCACTTTGCCTGAACTGGCAGGATTGTATGGAGTGTGGAGGCCCAAATCTGTTCCCAACATGTTCCAGAGTTCTTCGTAGATATTTGCTGTGAAAGCTGGTCCTTGATCCGATTCTATGACTTGGGGAACTCCAAATCTGCAGGCAATTTCGGTGATCAGTTTCTTGGCTGTGACTTTAGCAGTCATGTTGACAACCGGGTAGGCCTCGGGCCAGGCTGAGAACATATCCACAGCTACCAAAACGTACTCCTATTTTCTTGCTTTAGACATTTGGATATGGTCGACTTGTATTCTCTGCCAAGGGTAGTCTGGTTTAGCCAGATGTTGAAGAGGGACCCGTGCCATACACGTTGGGTTGCAGGTAGCGCAGACAGAGCAGGATTTTGAGTATGCAGTCACAGTGGAAGAGATTCCGGGTGCAAAGTACAGTTTCTTGATACATGCCAAGGCTTGATTCTTTCCTCTGTGTGTAGGCCCGTGAGCCCATGCTGCCACAGCTGAGTACATGCGTCTAGGCAAGCAAGGCTTCCCATCCACTTGGTAAAGAGTCGAGTTGACCTTTGAATCTTTGCAACCTGCCAGCACGGCTCCTGCCGCTTTCCATTGCTTGACTTCTTCAGTGGGGGGTCTTCCTTTGTTCCTCACACAATTTTTCTTCAGGCATCCTGACCCCCCTGGATTCCACTCGTGTCTCCGCTGGACTTATATGGTCTTCCGCCGGCTGTTCCTTGGCTCTTGCTCTAGTGAGCGCCACAGCTACGGTTTGCAGAGTCTCTCCCATCTCTTCTTCCTTTTCCTGCCACTTTGATGACACATTCTCCACTGCTGCAGTCTTGGCTGCTTGGTCAGCTAGGTGGTTGCCCCTGGCTTCTCTGGATTCTAGTCTTCCATGAGCCTTGACCTTGATAACAGCAACCTGAATGGGTAGTTCCAGGGCCTTCATTAGGGCCTTAATCCATGAGGCATGTTTCACTGGTGTACCTGCAGCTGTGATGAATCCTCTAGACTTCCACAAGAGTCCAGAATCATTGCAAATTCCATGTCCATACCTGGAATCGGTATATATACATATACGCCTTTGTTCCTGCTGCCAGGTGGCAGACCTCTGTGAGAGCCACAAGTTCAGCTTCTTGTGCAGACATGTATGGTGGTAGAGCTTCAGCCTTCAGAACTGTTAGGTCTGTTGTGACAGCATATCCCATGTGGAACTTCCCTTGAGGGTCTGCGAAACGGGATCCATCAGTCCATAGGTGCAAGGCAGGGTCTGCGAGCGGATGTGCCACCATATTCTCTGGAGCAGAAGTCTCTTCCTGCAAAATTTTTATACAATCATGAGGTTCCACCAATGGACCTTCACCCTCTTCACCTTCCCCCCTAGAAGGTGGAAGCAAAGTGGCAGGATTGATAGTCAGACATCTGGTAAATGTTATATTGGAGAGCAACAATAGGGAACACTGCAGCCGCAGGTGTCTTTGGTTGGTTAGATGTTTCGGAGATGTTTGTTGCAGAACGGCTGAGAGATCATGGCCAAGGACGATATCAGCTGACTTGTCAAGGAGAATGTGAGCAGCGTGGACCGCCTTAAGGCACGTGGGGGTATTTCGGGCGACAGGGTCCAGGCGGGCTGAGTAGTAGCCCAAAGGCCGATACTTATGATCATAGCGTTGTGCTAGAACTCCAGAGGCATGACCTTCCGATTTCGAGACAAAAAAGTGAAATGGCTGAGTATAGTCTGGTAAGCCCAAGGCCGGGGCAGAGACAACAGCCTGTTTAAGACGGTCAAAACATAGTCTGTGTTGATGAGAAACACGTGGATCTTCAGCATGAAGCCAAACTGAGCCTTCATTCTTGAGACAGTCGTACAGAGGTTGCATGAGCTTTGAGGCATCAGGGATCCATTGCCTGCAGTAAGTGATGAGGCCAAGGAAAGTCTACATAGCGGAGTAGGTGGTTGGGAAGGTGATATCCATGATGGCTTGCTTTCTTTCTTCAGTCAGATGTCTAGCACCTTGTGATATACAATGTTCGAGGAAAATGACCTTGGGCAGACACCATTGGACTTTGCCTTTCGAGACTTTACAGTTAGCTGAGTGAAAAAACCAGAGAAGGGATTCTGACATCTCTGGCAAATTTTCTTCAGTGCCACAGAGTAAAAGATCATCCACATACTGTAGAAAGGTGACCTGAGGGTTCTCTTGAACCCATGGCTTCAGAATAGACTTCATAGAATGAGTGAATTGGTTAGAAGAGTTCTGGGCTCCTTGTGGAGTCCTGGTCCATGTAAACTGTGCTCCTTGAAAGGTGAAGGCAGAAAGAAACCACGAATCTTCATGTAAGGGTATACTGAAGAAGGTGTTGGCCAGATCTAACACCGTAAACAAGGTGGCCGTTGGAGGCACCTGAGACAAGAGGGTGTTTGGGTTGGGCACCACTGGAGTTTCTAAAATGGTAGCTGCATTGACGGCTCTGAGATCCTGAACCAACCGGTATCTTGGAGACTCTCTCGGAACGGTTTTCTTTTTTACAGGAAAGAGGGGTGTATTGCATGGAGATACACATCTGACAAGGACTCCTGATTCCAGGAGGGAAACGATTTGGGTACCCAAGTGTTGTTCTTGTGCAGCCTTGAGGGGGTATTGTGGCAACCGTGGATACCTGTGTCCAGGCTTGAGGTGTACTCGGACCGGGGGAACCTGCAGGAGGCCGACGTCCTCTGGCCCACTGGACCACAGAGAGTTAGGTTGTATGGTCATCATCATGAGAGGGAAGGCTTTAAGAACACAGCGGTCTTCAGTCCCTTGTTCGGAATGAGGGTCCCGCAAAAGAAGCTCCATACCATGGTTTCCAAAGGTAATTGTTGCCTTCATTCGCTCTAAGAGATCGGCTCCCAACAGGTTGACAGGACAAGTTTCAGAGACCAAGAATCTTGTGAGTACTCCGGTGAACGGTCCTGCAGACACAGGGACTGTGAGTGGAGAGGAAATATGTTGGCCTTCCACCCCAACACAGGTGAGGGTATCCGGTGATAGGGATACAGAAGGAGGGAGCTGTGCAGAGGAAATGACAGATGTGGCCGCCCCAGTGTCCACCAGGAACTCCAGTGGTTGATGGTCCACCTGTAAAGTGACAGTCTCTGAGGATGTGGTCAAGGCTACCACACTCCCAACATAACATTCATCCTTCAGAATCACGAGGTTGTCTTCTGTTTCTAGATGATCCCTTGTCATCTCTTCTGTCTTGTCTTCTATATGTGGGAGGAGTATCATCACCTGTGCCTTTAACCATTACCCACTTGATTCCATGTTGGTTGCCAGGGGGTGGGTAGCTTTCTTGAGCTTGATATACCATGGCAGGAGCGGTTTTCTTCTTTGGCTTAGTATCCTTTTCCATTTTTAGCATTGATTTTTGGAAAGCTTTAACGATGTCCACCGCGTCGTTGAAAGAAGAAGAACGAATCTCGGGCCGTACTCTCAGGACTTCATCTCTGAGAGCGTCTTGTAGGCCATCTACTAGGGCCTGAACCAACAGGGCGGCCTGCGTCTTGACGTGAGGACTGTATCCGAGATCCTCAAAATGCATGCTGAGTCTTGCAGCATATCTTTCCACTGATTCATCAGGGTCTTGTTGAACATCTTGTACAGACCCAGCTTGATCTGACAAGCGATTCTGAGCCCAGGCCTTTAACTGTTTCATGTATTCTAGGCCAGATTCATATGTACTAAGGGATCCTGCTTTTGTGGAATCCATGGCCTTTTGAAAGCTCTCCGTTTTCGGCTAAGTGAGCCTGGCATTCTGCAGCCAGAGTAGAACCAGCAGCAAGGGCAATTTTACGAACCAATCCTCCAGCATGGCTCATACAGGTGTTTGCAGGGTTGACTATGGCCCCCACCCGATGTGTAAGGATGTCACCATAGCCTATTGACAGAGTGACAGGGCGTCCTGATGGGTCTACTAGGTTCCGGGAGCGGCAGGGGTCCCAGACTTCTGAGGGGCTGGGGGGGTGGTGCTCTTTCAGCAGTTGCTTGGAGCAAGGGCCGGAGTATGGGCAATGAATGTGGGGTGGAGGATGCCATAGGAGACGTATGGGGTAAAGGAGGGGGGGGGGCTGGAGTATCTTGAGCCCATCCCTCATCTGGCTCCGTATCGTCTTGAGTAACAGTATGTTGGCGGAGGGAGAGCAGTCTGGCCTGAAATTCTGGGGGGGTTGAGGAGGATATCCCCAGGGTTGTGGGTGACTCCCATAGGAAACAGGGGAAGCGTCTCAGCATCGTGGACTGGAGCAGAGGGTATCACATTAGTTTCAGATGGGTACTCTGGGACTACGGGCTTTCCGGGCCTCCCACAACAAGTAAGAGGTGTAGCAAGATGGCCGTTGGAGGGAGGAGGTGGGAGTGGGGGTGGGATTGTTCTTGGGGGCAGGGAAAGGTGTAGTAACAGGCATCAACGGGGTTACGGTCAATTTAGGGTCACATAACAAATCACATTCTGTAGCTTTCATGTATCCGAACAAAGGCTCGGCATTCTCTGTTCCCCCCCTGCACCATCTACTTCTTCCTAGCCTTCAGACTTCAAATCACTCGCTACTCTAAGATGTGCTTGAGTCTGGTGCAAAAATGCTCACCCAACTTTCCCAACTTCTGTGTAACACATTCATAAGCTTATCATATTCTACAAATTCCTAACATTCTTCTTGCCTTCTTGCCTTCCCGTAACTCCACTAATTGGCTTAACTCCCACAGCAGCATTCCGCAACTTACGAGATCTTTCAAATTTGAATATACACAACATTTTCTTATAGAATGCAATGATCTGTCGCGACTCAGATCACTGGTGCAGTCGACAGGTCGCCACTCCTCAGTGTAGAGGCACCTCTCAATACACCGATAAGACAGAGAGTAACCTCTCAATCTGTCCCTACCCTAACCTTGAATGGCGACTTTACAGTACGACTCACCACGGCACCCTGACAGCAGAACCCCTCCTTATGAGGTTTCTCTGTATAAGACGAAGAGCACCTCTCAATTCGTCTTCTTTCCTACTACGGCACCACCCGTCAGTGTAGAGTACACCTCTCAATACACTGACAAGACAGAGAGTAACCTCTCAATCTGTCTCCTTTCCTAACACGGCATCACCCGTCAGTGTAGAGTCACCTCTCAATACACTGTTTCCTAACCTTGACTTTACAGCAGTCTCTGTATTAGACGAAGAATACTCCTCAATTCGTCACAGATTCTGACAGTACAACACCTTACACTACAATTCAGGAATGCTTTGAAACTTCGACTATCAGTTACGGGAGGCAGCTATCTAAGAAAAGTACAGTGACCGGGGGAGGAGGAGGTGGTGTGCACACGAGCACGCGCAGGCATGCGACGTCACTCGGTTTAACACTTGCTGGTTCAGGACGTGGTGCGGGACGCCCAAGGTCTCACCACTCGACCGGTCACCCACCCAGATCCAACCTGACAACCCCACAGAAACCGCTGCGGCTGACACACAGGCAAGTGAGACATATAAAATACATCTCAACTTACCGTGTTCGATGGAGGTTGATCAGGCCTCAAATTCAGCCACCGCGGTCACCACCAGGGAAGTCAGCAATATGGGTCCGGGAGGGCGGCGTACCGCTAGCCACGCCGCACGTTGAGCGCCATTTGTGGGGGTCGTGATGACATTCCACTCGTCCTCCAGTCACTCCAAATTCAAACTATGAGCATGGGTCAACCATTCAAAGAATGAGTCAGACAACAAGCTGGTTCAAGCTCAGAGCATGCTCAGAAGACTACTACAGTCAACCTCCTCAGCAATGTTCTGCCTTTATTTTTACATGCACAAATCTAAATACACTACATAATGGGGAGGGAAAAGGGGTTGTCCGGGGCGGGTTAAACCATGAAAGTCCAGTGTCTGGCCACTCCTGATTGGTCCACATCTCCTTATCTCAGTCTCTGGGCAGATATTGCAGCCGTCAGCTTATAATCTTGTTTCGTTTCTCTGAAATAAGTCTTGACAACACTGGAAATATCTTAGTTTAAGTTTCGATTTGAGTAATTACGTAGCAAGGAAAGCTTATTGTTATAAGACACAAAATGGTGGTTAGTACATTAGCAAAAAAGCGTATAAAAGTTACAAGAATATAAAAGTTACAAATATATATATTCTCTTTTTCCCCGACAACTGTCGCCCAAAATTTTGAGAACACGAGGATCATGGGAAAGGCAGCGTAACAAACTCAGCCATGCGTGGCAGACTACTAACAGGCAAGACTTCCGTGTCCTCACCTCCTCTCTGTCCTCTGGCCATCCACGTTGAACAGACGGTATGACAGCTGTGCATGTAGTACCGTCTATAGCGCATGAAATTAGCTCCTGTTCTTCCTCCTCCTCTTCCTCATTGTCACCCAATCCACGTTGGGATGAGATGAGGCTGGGCTGTGTGGAATGACCCTGTATGGTTCCTTGCTCCATCTCATCGTGCTCCACCTGCAATGCATCCTCTTTGATTGTGAACTGAGAGCATTTCATAAGACAGAGGCGGGATGGTGACGCTAATTATGGCGTAATCGCCGCTCACCATCTTGGTGGAGTCCTCAAAGTTTTGGAGGATGGTACAGATGTCTGACATCCATGTCCACTCCTGAGGTCTTATGTGTGGAGTCTGAACTGAATACCAACGGCCTTGTTGATGCTGGTAGTCAACAACTTCCCTCTTCTGCTCACAAATCGTTCCCAACAACTGCAGTTTAGAGTACAAATGCGTGGTGACATCACACACCAGTCGGTGAGCCAGAAGCTGCAAACGCTGCTGAAACACGGCAAGGGCGGCGGAAGCTGTAGGTGACTTTCTAAAATGGGCACACAAGTGGTGTACTTTAAGAAGCAGATCCGGCAGCTCCGGGTAGGATTTGAGAAACCGCTGAACCACGAGGTTAAGCACATGGGCCAGGCATGGTACGTGTGTGAGCTTGCCTCGCCTCAGAGCCACCACCAGGTTCCGGCCATTGTCACACACGACCTTGCCTGGCTGTAGGTTCAGCGGTGTGAGCCACAGATCAACCTGCTCTTTCAGAGCTGTCCACAACTCTTCAGCATTGTGTGGTTTGACACCTAAGCATATTAACTTCAGTACAGCCTGTTGCCGCTTGGCCGAGGCAGTGCTGCAGTGCTTCCAGCTTGTGACTGATGTGGTCATTTCGGAGATGGAGGCTGAGGAGGAGGAGGTGCAGGAGCTGTAGACTGTGGGGGCAACCCTGATTGACATAGGGCCCGCAATCCTTGGCGTCGGGAGGACGTGTTCCATCCCAAGGTCTGACTGGGTCCCGGCTTCCACTATGTTAACCCAGTGTGCCGTCAGCGAACTGTACCGTCCTTGCCCACAACCACTTGTCCACGTGTCCGTGGTTAGGTGGACTTTCCCGGTAACTGCGTTGTTGAGGGCACGGCTAATGTTTTGGGACACGTGCTTGTGTAATGCGGGGACGGCACACCGGGAGAAATAGTGGTGGCTGGGGACTGAGTACTGCATGCACCATCACGTCCAGCGCCCAGTCCCTTGCCATGCGCCTTGCCCATTTTAAATAGAGGACAATATCTTCCACGCTCTCTACAAATGGCTTAATTTGGAGCGAAGTTATATGTAATCCGTGTGATGGACAAACCACAGTTTTAAATACCTGGCCTGTAGATAACTATTTTGAACAGCAAACCGGGGCCAAAAACTTTGCTGACACACTGAAAAAAATTTGAATGGAGGACAAAAATGACAGTATTTTCAGCGCAATTACTTGTGATCCGTGTGACGGACAAACCACAGTTTTAAGTAGCTGGATTTTTAGCGCTGTAATGGAAAGGACCTGGCTGTATTCTGCAGTGCCAACAAGCAAATGGCGCAGAAAAACGGTGTTCTCTGGATTGCTTTTTAAGCAAATGATGAGGATTAAGATCCCCAAAAAAATATTCCTGGCCCCTGAGACCTAGGCCTTTGTGTAGAAATATCTAACAGCAGCAAAAGGCAGAACTGGGATAGAGCCTCTTGTGCTATGTGCACTGCAGTCTGCTATATACCCTGCCTGCCTATACACCCTGCCTGCCTCATATCTCTGCAGATGGATTAGTCCTCAGAAGAACTTTTTGTTAAGATGGATATGTGTAATGTACTTGTTTTCCCTACACTACTTAATACACAACCAAATCTCTCGCTGACACAGCAGCAGCTCTCCCTACACTTGTAAGTATACAAAATAGGACAACTAGATTCATCACAATTATTCTAATAGATATATAATTAATGAGGAAGTTCTAAAACCTTATAGACTAATTCTCATTCCCCATTATCATAAATCAAGTACCAGAAAATTCCAAATATTTAAGCAAATTTATTGTTTACAAAGTTTATTCAACAAACTACAGACAACCCTCATAAAATGTGCCCCTAAAAAAAGACCCATTTAAAATTTGAGGCAGTGTGGTCCATGGTATGATCTGATACAATCAATTATAGTTATTGCATGGACATGATCCAATTTCCAATACATATATTATCAAATATATCTCAAATACACAAGATCCAAAGATAACATATATATATATATGGCTAGTATATTATGGATCTAGTATATTATTAGTGGCTATCTACAATGTTATAGGGAACCAGTTTCTAGGTTGATAATAACAATATAAAGTACATATTTGTCTCAGTGCGTCATAGAATTAAATTATTTCTCCTTGCATAATAGCCATACAAAGTAGATCACAGTGATAAAGTGTACAAAAAGTTTTTTTTATGTCATAGACCACAACAATGATATACATGCAAAAGCATTATACAGACCATATGCCATAACTTATGGAGCCACACTGCCTTGTACCCCATGCAATAACTATAATTGATTGTATCAGATCATACCATGGACCACACTGCCTCGAATTTTAAATGGGTCTTTTTTTAGGGGCATATTTTATGAGGGTTGTCTGTTGTTTGTTGAATAAACTTTGTAAACAATAAATTTGCTTAAATATTTGGAATTTTCTGGTACCTCTCCCTACACTACCTGATTGCGGAGTAGACTGACGAGCATAGCGGCACCAAGTCTGATATAGACCTGATGACGCTGTGTGGCCAGCCAATCACTGTAATGCCACAACCAAAATGGCTGCGGCATTACAGTGAGTGGCAGGCAATCCCTGCATGTTGATTGGTGCTCTAAAGAGCGCCAAACATGCAGGGAGGTGAGCTGAGTATCTCGCAAGTACTCGGAGAGCTCCGAGCATTTCGAGTACTGAGATGCTCGGGAAAGGAACCGAGTACTTGCGAGTATGCTCGCTCATCACTACTAGTGAATGACCTGCAGAGAGCTGGGACCAACGTTACACAGGCTACCATCAATAACACACTATGCCGCCAGGGACTCAGATCCTGCAGTGCCAGACATGTCCCCCTGCCTAAGCCATTACATGTCCGGGTCCGTCTAAAGTTTGCTAGAGAGCATTTGGATGATCCAGAAGAGTATTGGGAGAATGTCATACGGTCAGATGAAACCAAAGTAGAACTGTATGGTAGAAACACAACTCGGCATGTTTGGAGGAGAAAGAATGCAGAGTTGCATCCAAAGAACACCATACCTACTGTGAAGCATGGGGTTGGCAACATCATGCTTTGGGGCTGTTTCTCTGCCAAGGGACCAGGACGACTGATCCGTGTACATGAAAGAATGAATGGGGTCATGTATCGTGAGATACTGAGTGCAAACCTCCTTCCATCAGCAAGGGCATTGAAGATGAAACGTGGCTGCGTCTTTCAGCATGATAATGATCCCAAGCAAACCGCCAGGGCAACGAAGGGGTGGCTTCGTAAGAAGCATTTCAAGGTCCTGGAGTGGTCAAGCCAGTCTCCAGATCTAAACCCTATAGAAGACCTTTGGAGGGAGTTGAAAGTTCGTGTTGCCCAGCGACAGTCCCAAAACATCATTGCTCTAAAGGAGATCTGCATGGAGGAATGGGCCAACATACCAGCAACAGTGTGTGTCAACCTTGTGAAGACTTACACAAAACATTTGACCTTTGTCATTGCCAACAAAGGATATATAACAAATTATTAAGATGAACTTGTAATTGACCAAATACTTATTTTCCACCAAAATCTGAAAAAAATTTCTTTCCAAATCAGACAGTGATTTTCAGGATTTGTTTTCTTATTTTGTATGAGGTCTACCTATGATGTCAATTACAGGCCTCTCTCATCTTTTTAAGTGGGAGAACTTGCACAATTGGTGACTGACTAAATACTTTTTTTTCCCTCACTGTATATGAGGAGCACAAAGAATTTACAAGAACAAGAATAAGGACCACTACGCGTTTATGCCTTTCCAAAGCGGCAATTCCGCCGCAGAAACTCTTAAAAAACACTTGGTAGAAGGTCTGCTATGTTCCCCAATGATAATCCACATGTGTTGTGCACATGCTGCGGAAATTTCCGCTGTGGATTATCATTGCGGAAAAATCCGCAGCACTACCAATTGTTTGGCGTAATCGCGGCGTTTTCGCCGCCATTGAATCGCTTAATATCCGCATGACTACATGTGCACATGCAGATATTAAGCGATTCAATGTGCAGATGGTACCCGGGTCTGGAGAAGAGGAGACTCTCCTCCAGACCCGTGTACCATAGTAACTGTGTAAAAAAAAAAAAAAAAAGAATTTAAAATAAAAAAATACATTATACTCACCTTCTGATGGCCCACGGTTTCCATAGCGATGCGTCCTGGCTCGCCGGCAGCTCGCGATGGTCTGAAAGGACCTTCCATGACGTCATTTAGTCATGTGACAGGTCACGCGACCCCTGACGTCACATGACTAAATGACGTCATGGAAGGCCCTTTTAGACCACCGTGAGCCGCCCAACACACCGGACGCATCGGGGGCCACCAGAAGGTGAGTATGTTTATTTTTCAGCAGCAGAAGGGAAGGAAGGGAGACACAGATTCTCTACTTCGTGGGTAGGCAGAGCCCCATAGGATAGTCACCTCAGATTGGAAAAAGACGACCGGCCCCTCCAGTATATAGGCTCCTCCTACTCCCATGTTCATCAGTCTTTTTATCTGAGGTCTCAGAGGATAGTCGCTGCTTCGGCAGCTCCTCAGAAGAGTTGTTATTTTATATCCAGCGAGTCCTGGACCCCCCGTGGTCTAGAGGTCTCTGGGGGTCTCGGCGCTGCTGAGACCCCTGACCCTCCCCTGGCAGCTCTGTGTACCCCTTGAGGAGGTTCCCACTTATGCTTGCCGGCCCCGGGGGATACAGGGCGCTCCCTGGCGGAGGCGCACCCCACACATCTGAGAGGGTCCCTGCGTGCTCCGCCATAGGGGGGAGCAAAGGGCCATGGCGCCACACATCCCTGAGGATCCCGGTGGCGTTCATCCGGGTAAGTGCTCTTTGGTCTAAAGAGTATCTTTGACGGCTACGGCAAGTGTACTGCCTGTGTGTTTCTTGTCTATTTCAGACGCTGCCTTGACTGGGGAGCAGAGACGGAGGCCAGTAATTTTTATTTTTATTTTTTATTTGCGCGTGCTTTTTCGTTTTTGCTTCCTGCCTTCATTGAGGCAGGAAGCTCCCTGTATTGGCGCGTGTTTTCTTGCTTTTATTGACTTGCTTCCTGCCTTCATAGAGGTAGGAAGTTTTCTGCCCTCATTTTTGTTGTTTGAATAATGCGGGGGCGTGGCCTAGCGGTGGCGTGTCTTAGCGTCTCCTGGCTTCCTGCCGTCATTACTTAGGCAGGAAGCGCTTGGTTGAGCGTGCGCTGGCGGTCCCTGCTTCTCCCTCCGGCGTCCAGCGGCGCCTCCTGCTCTCTGCTCCCCGTCTGTCCACACACTTAGGAGGAGCGGTCGCCGCAGTACCAGTGAGTCCCCTCTGCCTCTGGCAGGTGTTCTTTGTCAGTGCTGTCTCTCCAGGCTACCTATTAAGAGTCCTCAGGAGCACTGCCGCTTTCTCTCCTAAAACTATTTACTTCACTGACCTTTTAGGCTGTGTAGTATTATAGTTGCTGTGATGTTAACCCCTTCTGAAAAAGTGGAACTTTAGGGGAAACACATGGTGTTTAAGGGAGTTTCCCCCTATTGATTTTTTGCTTGGCATTTCTGGGGTAGCTCTTTTCTAAGGGTGAGCTTTAACCCTTCAGAGCCTGTCGCATATATAAAAAAAAAAAAAAAGTGAGTATTGAAAACAGGCTGTGCAGCTTTCACACTTTTTTGCCATCCTTGTTGTACATCCTGGCATCTGGTGTGGGTGGCATGTCGGATCAGGGGCCTGGGAGTGCGGATCGGTCTCCTGATCCGTTTCAGGTTCAGTCGCACGCCTCTGATACACTCAGGCCTTCTACTACATCAAGTTCAAAGCTCAGTGATGTTAAGGTGGAGGCGCTCACTCGCTCCATTGATAGTCTCTCTAGTCTCCTGGGACAGTGGGTGTCAGCTAGATCACACCCAATGGAACGAGGTAAAAAGCGCCGCAAGACTATGGTGGCGTTGTCTCCCTCGCAGAGCACATCAGAGGCTTCGGATTCACCAACAGATTCGGTTGATGAAATTTCTGAGTCCGAAGAGGAGGATCAACAGGATCGCTCTGTTTCTCTTTCTGGTCGCGTAGATGGGCTTATTAAGGACATGCGGGAAGTATTAGAGCTGTCTGAAGAGCCGACAAGACCGTCTAGGTCGGGCAGTCTGTATCAGAAGACGTGCCGTGTTCGTTCTACATTACCTGCGCATGAGGAACTTAACGAAGTGGTGGAGAAGGAGCGTCAGTGTCCGGATAAACGCTTCCGAGGAACGCGTTTTTTTGATGCTCTATATCCCTGTGCCAAGGAGATGGTTACTAATTGGGTTCCCTCTCCTGAGGTGGATATATCTCTGTCTCAGCTGACCAAGTCTTCCGTGCTTCCTATTAAAGGGAGAGCCAATCTTCAAGATCCTTTGGACAGAAGATCGGAGTCAGCGGCGAAATCCATCTATGAAGCCGCGGGTCATGGTTTCCGAGCGGCCTTGGGGGCCATGTGGGCCGGTGAGGCTTCTCTGTGGTGGTTGGATCAGCTGCGTGCGGCGTGGCAGGATGGGACTTAGCGTTCAGAAGTGGAAAAGCTTTTTCAGCGAATGGAAGAAGCTATGTGTTATGGCAGAGATGCAGTACTGGACACTGCTTCAATTCTGTCCAGGGCTCAGGCTTCGGCAGTCACGATTAGAAGAGCTCTGTGGCTTAAACAGTGGACCGGGGATGCAGTATCCAAACAGGGATTGCTTAGTCTGGCATATAAGGGCGGTCAGCTCTTTGGTTCAGATCTTTCGGAACTAATTGCCAAAGCTAAAGCTAAGGATGTTACTCTGCCTGGGAAAAAGGCAGTGGCATCAACAGTCAGCAGGACAGGGCCCGGCAGAGGTCTTCGGTCCTTTCGGGCCAGGGGACGATTCAGTCAGCCTTCTTGGAGATTGGGTCGTCCCTCATCCTCCGGCAGATCCGCCCAGAAATCTTGTACTCCTTGGAAGCAACGGTCCCCTCAGGACAGACGGGAGGTTGATAAAAAGTCCGCTAAGGCTGACTCACGCCAGGGATCCCCCCGAGGGCTCTCGGGTGGGAGGTCGTCTGCTACAATTCGGGTCGATCTGGGCATCCCACATAGCAGACGCCTGGGTGACACGGGTTATGTCGGCAGGCTATTTCATAGAGTTTCATTCGCTGCCTCCAGACAGGTTTCGTCTGACGGGCATTCCGTCCGTGCCAAGACTGGCTGCCGCACTGTTTCAGGAGGTCGACTCTCTCCTACAGCAGGGTGTGGTGGTTCAGGTTCCTCCGGAAGACCAGGGAAAGGGTTTTTATTCCAACCTTTTTGTGGTCCCCAAAAAGGAGGACAAGTTTCGTCCGGTGCTGGATCTCAGGGATTTGAATATTTACGTCCGGACACGGAAGTTCCGCATGGAGTCTCTCCGATCGGTGATAGCGACCCTGTCGCAGTACGATTTCTTGGTGTCCATAGACATCCGCGACGCCTATTTGCATATCCCTATCGGCAGGGCTCACCAGCGTTTCTTGCGTTTCGCTATAGGTCAAACCCATTACCAGTTTGTGGCCCTGCCTTTCGGGTTGGCCTCAGCTCCCAGGGTTTTTACAAAAATTCTGGCTCCTCTCATGGCGCTTCTTCGAAGACAGGGGGTAACTATCCTCCCCTACCTGGACGACCTGTTCATAGTGTCACCCACAGCAGAGGAGGCAATAGCGGCTCGCGATCTCTCCCTTCAGTACCTGATGGACTTCGGGTGGCTGATCAATTGGAAGAAATCGTCATTGGAGCCAGCACAGTCCATTCTTTTCTTGGGGATGCAGTTCGATACTGTTCGGGCAGTTGTGTCCCTGCCTCCTGTCAAACAGACGAACCTTCGTCTTCTGGTCCAGGCTATGAGGTCGGCGCTGTCAATGTCCCTTCGGGAATGCATGCGCCTTCTGGGTCAAATGGTGGCAACTATGGAAGCAGTACCATTTGCACAATTTCATTCCCGGGATCTCCAGAGCCTTATTCTGACCCATTGGGATCGATCGCTAACTTCTCTGGATCGCTCGGTCATTATCTCCCGCAGGGTGCGAGAATCTCTTGGATGATGGTTACGTCCGAAGACTCTATCCGTGGGGAAATCCTTCCTTCCTCCGAGATGGTCGGTGGTGACAACCGATGCCAGCCGGACAGGCTGGGGGGGAGTTTGGAACAACCTCTGGATTCAGGGAGTCTGGTCGCCAAAGGAGTCATCTCTCCCGATCAACATTTTGGAGTTGAGAGCAATATTTCTCTGCCTCCAACATTGGGCGATCTTATTGAGCGGTCTACCGGTCCGGATCCAGTTGGACAACGCTACGGCTGTCGCGTACATCAACCACCAAGGCGGGACGAGGAGTTCCAGTCTCATGTCAGAGGTCTCTCGGATCCTGGTCTGGGCAGAGTCCAAAGTTCCAGCAATCTCTGCAATTCACATTCCAGGGGTGTTGAATATCTCGGCGGACTTCCTCAGTCGCGAGCAAGTGGACCCTGGGGAATGGAGTCTCCATCCAGAAGTGTTTTCTCTGCTGTGTTCCCGTTGGGGGACTCCTCAGGTGGACTTGATGGCATCCAGGCTGAACGCCAGGGTTCCGAGGTTCATATCCAGGTACAGGGACCCGGAGGCGGTGGCGGTGGATGCTCTAGTGGCCCCGTGGGGTCAGTTCAAGCTGATCTATGCGTTTACGCCGATATCCTTACTACCTCTGGTGATCCGACGGATCAAACTCGAAAGGGTATCAATAATTCTGATAGCACCAGACTGGCCGCGGAGGACATGGTATTCGACGCTGGTGTCTCTTCAGGCGGCACCTCCGTTTCCGCTGCCCCTTCGCCCGGACTTGCTCACTCAGGGGCCCATTCGTCATCCGGACCTGAGGTCCCTTCGTTTGACGGCGTGGCTCTTGAGACCGAGATCTTGACCTGTCGCGGTTTTTCGCCCGAGGTCATTGCTACCTTGCGGGCGGCCCGGAGTCCAGCTACGTCCAGGATTTATCACAGAACTTGGGAGTCTTTCTATTCATGGTGTTCTGGATCCTCAAGAAACCCGAGGGTTTTTTCCATCCCCAACTTCTTGGCCTTTCTGCAATCTAGTCTGGCCAGGGGTTTGGCAGTTAGTACGGTGCGGGGACAGGTATCTTCTCTTTCCGCACTTTTTAGGAAGGCTATTGCCTCTCGCAGGGATGTGCGCTCGTCAGTTTCCGCCACGGAGGGCAGTTGTGGCTCCATGGCGGCTTAATCTAGTCCTGGAAGCCCTTCAGCATAGGACTTTTGAGCCTATGGATTCTGCTAAATTTTCACTACTTTCTTGGAAGGTGGCCTTCTTGGTGGCAGTCACCTCTTTGAGAAGGGTATCGGAATTGGCAGCACTTTCTTGCTCACCTCCTTTTCTGGAATTTTTTCCGGATCGCGTGGTGCTTCGTACTCGTGAAGATTTTTTGCCTAAGGTAGTGTCACAATTCCACATTAATCAGGACATTGTGTTGCCTTCTCTTTGTCCAGGACCTAAGAATCCAAGGGAGCGGGCCTTGCACTCGTTGGACTTAGTGCGGGCATTGAAGTTCTATCTTACGATCACTCAAGGTTTTCGGAAGTCGGACTCTCCTTTTTATAATTCCGGCAGGTCGTCAGCGTGGTCAACGTGCTTCCAAAGACACGATAGCTCGGTGGATCCGTTCAGCTATCCTGGAAGCGTACCGGCTCAAGGGCGAGCCTTGTCCGGTTAAAGTTAAAGCTCATTCCACGAGAGCCATTGGCTCATCGTGGGCTTTTCGTCAGGGGGCCTCGGCAGCGCAGCTCTGCCGGGCGGCCACCTGGCGCTCCGTTCACACCTTTACTAAGTTTTATAAGGTGGACGTAAGTGCTTCAGCCGATGCGGCCCTGGGACGCAGGGTCCTGCAGGCGGCGGTAATTTAAGTTATCCCTTTACTTAGTTTTCCGTTATTTAGCGCGGTTTGCGCTCTTGCCTAAGTTTTGGGGTATGGAAGCTTCTGCCTCTATTTCCCACCCTTAAGTAGGTACTGCTTTAGGACGTCCCACGAAGTAGAGCATCTGTGTCTCCCTTCCTTCCCTTCTGCTGCTGAAAGCCGGATTTTGGTAAGAACTTACCTGTAAAATCCTTTTCAGCGAAGGAAGGAAGGGAGACACAGCACCCTCCCAGGGCAGAAGTGTTTTTTTGTGTTTCTAGATACAGCGCGTCTCCTTCCTGATGTCGATCTTCTGGACTGGGTTTAGCGCTCTACGGCTCTCCTTCCAGTTTCGCCAGCTCTACACAGTTGTCAGGTCCAATGGGGTATGCCTAAGACTGTGTGTTTCTATTACATAACCTGTTTTCTCTCATTTCTGAAATTTCAGAAGGGGATATGTTGTTCTGCTGGTTGGTCTGCTCTTCCTTAGCTTGTGTACGGACTGATGAACATGGGAGTAGGAGGAGCCTATATACTGGAGGGGCCGGTCGTCTTTTTCCAATCTGAGGTGACTATCCTATGGGGCTCCGCCTACCCACGAAGTAGAGAATCTGTGTCTTCCTTCCTTCCTTCGCTGAAAAGGATTTTACAGGTAAGTTCTTACCAAAATCCGACTTTTTACCATTCTTTTACTATAAATTGGTCACACTATATAAATCCATGACGGTATATAGTGTGACCAAGTTGTCAAGTACTTTCCAAGTGATGCTAAAAATCGCTTGGACAGCACTTAACAACCTGCATGCGAAAAACGCTTCACTTACACTTGTCCCTGGCAGGAAAAACGCATGTAAAATCTGCATGTACAATCCGCATGCGGTTTTTCTGCCAGGGAGATGCAGAAACGCTCAGGAAAAATCCAGGGCATTTCTGCATTGTGGGAACATAGCAACAATATAATCAATTCCAGAGCCCCCATGGTGAAGCTTGTTGCAGGTGGAGTTTGAAAGAGAGGTGAGCAGCATCTGAATGTGATGGTAAGGATGATCATCAAAAAGGGAGGACAAGCTACTAAATAGAATAAAACAGAAAACACACACCATTAATAAAATGAATTAAAAAAAAACAGAGAACGTCATTTAAAAATGATAAATACCATATATATATGAGGAAAGATATACCAAAATATTTTTTGTATGCATGTATATACATACATATATGCATACCCACATACACATAGTTTATAGGAAAGGAGAGAAACTCAGTTTCTCATTCAATCCCATAGTCGCCAATTTGACTATCCATTTGCACTTCAGACGTGCCAGAGCCAGTTTCAGATTTCCCCCTCTGAAACCAATGTGTAGGCGATCAATACCCTTTACTCTGAGGCCATTTGGGTCTGAACCATGATGTAATCTGAAGTGGCGAGGGATAGTCTTAAGGGACAAAATGTCAGTCACCTTTACAGCATGTATATATCTAACGTGCTCTCTTACACGCACGCGCAACTCGCGTGATGTCAATCCCACATATACCATGCCACAAGGGCATGTTGCGTGGAATATTACGTGGTCTGTGCTGCATTTAATATATTTGAGGATCTTATACTCCTTTTTCCCATCTGCTGAAAGGAAAAGCTGTTGCTCGAACAATATTCCGACAGGCTAAGCATGAGCCGCACGGAAAACATCCCCAATTTTACCTACCCAGATTTAGGGACGTGGAAGGAGGTTTTGGGACATAATGGCTCCTCGCTATTAGATCCTTAATGTTCCTGCTCCTTCTTGCTGTTAATAAGGGCCAATCTGGTAAGGATGCACCAATTGTAGGCTCAGTTTTCAGGACCGACCAGTGCCTTTCAAGAATGCGACGCATGCCCTCCCACTGGTAGTTATACGTAGAAATAAATCTAACTATGGGCGCATGTTCCGAATTCTTATTTACTCCAATCCCCTTAGGGCCCATCAGGAGTTGTGTTCGATTGTTATTCTTGGCCAGGTTATATCCCCTCTTTATGCACCTATTACTATAACCTCTTGCAGGGAACCTGGCCCGCAGATCTTCTGCTTGGTTTTCAAACATATCATCAGTGGAGCATATGCGCTGCATTCTTAAAAACTGACCCACCGGCATGGCCCATATAGCGGATGGTGTGTGTGTGGAGGTTGCATGGAGCAAAGCATTAACCGATGTTTCCTTACGAAAAACGTCGGTTACGATTTTCTCACCCGTATGCACCCTGATCTGTATGTAAAAAAATCAATTTGTCTCACATCATATTTGTAGGTTAGCTTAATGTTAAAACAATTGTCGTTCAGACGAGCCATAAAGAAGCGCAATCCATCAACACCGCCCTGCCATATAATAAACAGGTCATCGATACAGAGATACCAGCACTGCGCCTGGGACACGTTGCACGCGCCATCCCCGAGAATTCCCCTCTCCCAGTAGCAGAGAAAGATTTGCGCAGGACGGTGTGCACGCCGCGCCCATTGCAGTGCCTCTCGTCTGAATGAAAATCTGTTTTGAAAATAAAATAATTGTGGGTCAAAATAAACCGCAACAATTCCAGAATCAGAGTGCATAGTGATGTCTCTAGGTTGCTCATAGTTAAATAGAATTCCACTGCCTCCAGATCATGCTGATGTTCGATGCACGTGTAGATTGATTCTACATCTGCCGTGACGAGTAACATATCCGGCTCCATTGAGAGACACTCCAATCTTCTCAGGACGTCAGTAGTGTCTCTGACATAGGAGGACAGGGTCTCCACCAAGGGGTGTAGATAGTATTCAATAAATGTACAGATGAAATTGCATAGCCCTCCTATGCCAGAGACAATAGGACGCCCCGGAGGGATGATAGGGTTTTAGTGGACCTTTGGCAGTAAATAGAATGTCAGAATGACAGGATGTTCAACCATCAGTCATCAATAACCTTTTTTAATAATAAAATTATTCCGACAAAGCATCATTCAAAGTAAGAAATATTTCCCTAGAAAAAACAGATTGGGGATTACAAGCTAAAGGTTTGTATGCCTCTCTATCCCTCAACTGCCTAAAGGCCTCCCGTTCATACATTTCTGTCGGCCAGACCACCACGTTGCCCCCCTTGTCCGCAGGCTTAAAAACCACATCATTCATTGATCTCAAATCCTCCAGTTCTCCTGGTTATCCCTAGTTTGCTTTGTGGACAACGCACTGTGGAGATCATCTGTAACCAATTTACAAAAGATTTCAACCTGTGGACACAAAGACAAAGGGGGAAACATGGTGGACCTTGGAAGGATGAATGAAGGGTATGTACCTGATTGAGTAGTAGAGCCTTCTCAACTCCTCCAGAATACGAATGGCATCCCTTTCAGCCCTGTAGGTGGGGTCCAATATGGGATTTGACTTTGAGTGCAATTTCTGTGGAATTAATTTGCGCGAGAAGAGATGTAGATCTTTTACTGTGGTGAAAAAAATCTAAATTATTATCAGGCACAAACGTGAGGCCCAATTGTAAAACCTCCCGCTGAGTGTCAGTCAACACATGACTAGACGGATTAATTACCTCTAAATTTTGGTGTTTACCCTTTTTCTCTATCAATTGTGGTGGTGTAATTTTACGTTTATTGAATAACTTGCCTTTCTCTGGGCCAAATTGTTTACTAGGCCCCAATCTTCCAAGTGAATTAGCACTCATACTTGCATTCAAAGTCGAATCCTCCTCCATTGATAAGGAGTTAATTGAATTGGAGCGACTATATAAAGATTGTCTAGCAGTGCTTTTATTTCTCCATCTATACACCTGATTGGTTTTAAAATCAGTACAGTCTCTCTGATATTTTTTAGATTTAACCATCACAATTTCTCTTTCTCCCATTTTTGGAACATACTATCCAAATCTTCATTCAATTTAGTCAATCCCTCAGCAGGAAGTTTTTTAGTTAGATTCTCCTGAAGTAGATTTATTTGTTTCAATCTGTCCCAAAGTGGACTCATTAGAGCGAATAAGATTCATATAGCCCCTAGAGCATGTAGATGACAATTCTTCCCACTGTTGCTTAAACTTTTCATCCTCAATTTCAAAGGCGGGGTAAACCAGAATGCGTAGCCCTCGTGGTATCAGTCATTTAAGTAAATATCACTCCAAGAATGACTTGTTCCATCACAGCTTCATCTTTTTACTAAGCAGACCTTTCATTTTGATAATCATGTCCTCAACGTCTTTGGCATTACTATATAAAACCATACTTGTATCATCACCCAATACTTAATCCAATTTAGTGAGCCACGTCTGTTCAAGTGCTCAATAATCCATTTTTGCCAGTTAACAAGCTGTGAAAATACACAGTATAACAATTAACTTTTAACCAATTAACTGGTGCCATAATGGCAAGGACTAGTTACTAGGGGAAACTCCCATAACTATAGACCATACACAAAAGAACTGGAGTCAATGAATCCCCAAAATGACAAAAGAGAATACAAAATATACCATATAAAAATAGAAATCTTTATTAAATTACTTTTAAAAGAATACATATATTTAGTAGTACAATTATATATACAGTCATGGCCAAAAGTTTTGAGAATGACACCAAAATTATATTTTCACATGATCTGCTGGCCTCTGGTTTTTATTAGTGTTTGTCTGATGTTTATATCACATACAGAAATATAATTGCAATCATATTATGAGTACCAATAGGTTATATTGACAGTTAGAATGAGTTACTGCAGCAAGTCAATATTTGCAGTGTTGCCCCTTCTTCTTCAAGACCTCTGTAATTCTCCCTGGCATGCTCTCAATCAACTTTTGGACCAAATCCTGACTGATAGCAGTCTATTCTTGCATAATCAATGCTTGCATTTTGCCAGAATTTGTTGGTTTTTGTTTGTCCACCCGTCTCTTGATGATTGACCACAAGTTCTCAATGGGATTAAGATCTGGGGAGTTTCCAGGCCATGGACCCAAAATCTCTATGTTTTGTTCCATGAGCCATTTTGTTATCACCTTTGCTTTATGGCAAGGTGCTCCATCATGCTGGAAAAGGCATTTTTGGGCGCCAAACTGCTCTTGGACGGTTGGGAGAAGTTGCTCTTGGAGGATATTCTGGTACCATTCTTTATTCATGATACCAAGAACCAGCCTCCTTTTAAAGTGTCCAGTGATGTCATTCTTACTTAATCATGACTGATTTATCGCCAGCCCTGTCCTCATCAACACCCACACCTGTGTTAATGGATCAATCACTAAAACGATGTTAGATGCTCCTTTTAAGGCAGGACTGCAATGATGTTGAAATGTGTTTTGGGGGTTAAAGTTCATTTTCTGGGCAAATATTGACTTTGCAAGTACAGTAATTGCTGTTAAGCTGATCACTCTTTGACATTCAGGAGTATATGCAAATTGCCATTACAAAAAATGAAGCAGTAAATAGTGTTGAGCCACCCCCATAGTGTTCGGGTTCGGTTCGGTTCGTCGAACACCGGGATGTTCGATGTTCGAGGAACTGTTCGTCGAACTGTTCGTCGAACACCTTAGAACACCGTCGAACACCGTTAAAACCAATGGCAGGCAAACAAAAACACATAGAAAACACCTTCAAAAGGTGTCCAAAAGCTGACAAACTGCTCAGAAGACACTGTCTTTAAAAAAGCCGGCCGGCAAATTCAGCAGCGGCATACACCGGTACCCGACAATTTAGACAAGAAGAGCATCACACATAGATTAGATAGATAGAAACATGTCAGTCACACATATAAGAAGCACAGTGACAGTGTTGGTTACTGCACTTGTCATTTAGTGTAAAGGATTTATTTAAAAAAATAATAGTGTTTTCATGCACTGTCTCTTTAAAAAAGCCGGCCGGCAATTCAGCATCTGTACTCGACAATTTAGAACAGAAAGATAGAGCATCACACATAGATTAGATAGATAGAAACATGTCAGTCAGATATATAATAAGTACAGTGATAGTGTTGGTTACTGTACTTGTCATTTAGTGTTAAAATAAAGGATTTATTAAAAAAAAAATTAGCGTGGGGTTCCCCGTAATTTTAGTCTCTAGCGGAGGTTAAGCAGACGGCTGGGGCAGATGTTTGAAGCCTGGGAAGGGGGTAATACCCACGGAGCTTCCCAGGCTACTAATATCAGCCCCCAGCTGAATACCTAGCCTTTACTAGCTATTAAAATGGGGGACCCCCCAAAAAAATGACGTGGGGTCCCCCCTATTTTAATAGCTAGCAAAGGCTAGGCAGACAGCTGGGGGCTGATATTAATAGCTCAGGAAGGGTGCCATGAATATTGGCCCCCTCCCAGGCTAGAAACACCAGCCGTCAGCCGCTCCAAAAATGGCGCATCCATAGGATGCGCCAATTCTGGCACTTAGCCTTGCTCTTCCCACTGCCCTGTAGCGGTGGCAGTGGAGTAATAGGGCTGGGGTTGATGTCAGCTTATAATGCCAGCTGACATCAAGCCCAGGTTAGTAATGGAGAGGCGTCTATAAGACACCCCCATTACTAACCCCATAGTGAAAGTTAAAACAAACACAAACACCCAGAATAAAGTCCTTTAATTGAAATAAACACACAATTCTTTATTGTTCTAAATTAAACCATACTTACCGTCACGCCCATTCCAGCTGAAGCCAACGATCTCCTGCAATAAAAATAAAATAATAAACCAACATCATCCTTACCTTTCGATGGTTCCCAGGACAGCTCCAGCTCTGCTACATCGAGATGACAGGCTGGACCGCAGCAGAACGCTGCCATCCAGCCTGTCAACCCGCAGACACTGAGAAGAGCAGGCTTGCTTCGCTCCTCAGTGTCTCGCTGTGACGGCATCCAGATGAGCCGAGCTCATGTCCAATGAACTCAGCTCACCTCATGCATGTCACTGACAGCGTGGGAAAATTCTCCTGCACTCAGCGCTTCAGCGTGAGAATTTTCCCTCGCTGTCAGTGACGTGCATGAGGTGAGCTCATGTCCAATGAACTCAGCTCACCTCATGCACGTCACTGACAGCGTGGGAAAATTCTCCTGCACTCAGCGCTTCAGCGTGAGAATTATCCCACGCTGTCAGTGACGTGCATGAGGTGAGTTCATGTCCAATGATCTCAGCTCACCTCATGCACGTCACTTACAGCGTGGGAGAATTCTCACGCTGAAGCGCTGAGTGCAGGAGAATTTTCCCACGCTGTCAGTGACGTGCATGAGGTGAGCTGAGTTCATTGGACATGAGCTCACCTCATGCACGTCACTGACAGCGTGGGAGAATTCTCCTCCACTCAGCGCTTCAGCGTGAGAATTTTCCCACGCTGTCAGTGACGTGCATGAGGTGAGCCGAGTTAATTGGACATGACCTCGGCTCATCTGGATGCCGTCACAGAGAGACACTGAGGAGCGCAAGCATGCCTGCGCTTCTCAGTGTCTGCGGGATGACAGGCTGGATGGCAGCATTCTGCAGGTCCAGCCTGTCATCTCGATGTAGCAGAGCTGAAGCTGTCATGGGAACCATGGAAAGGTAAGGATGATGTTGGTTTATTATTTTTCTTTTATTTCAGGAGATCGTTGGCTTCAGCTGGAATGGGCGTGATGGTAAGTATGGTTTAATTTAGAACAATAAAGAATTGTGTGTTTATTTCAATTAAAGGACTTTATTCTGGGTGTTGTGTTTTTTTTAAATACTTTACTAGAAATTCATGGCGGTCATGTCTAATACTGGCGTGACCTCATGAATTTTGGGCTTAGGGCCAGCTGATAATACCAAGCTGGCCCTAACCCCTTTATTACCCAGTGAGCCACCGCACCAGGGCCCTGGATGAGTTGGGTACAGCGCCAGAAGATAGCGCTTCTATGAACGCGCCATTTTCCGGGGTGGCTGCGGACTGCAATTTGCAGCGCGGGGGGGGGGGCAGAAAGCTTGGGCCTCCCTGCGCTGCAGATTCCAGCCCCCAGCTGCCTAGTTGTACCTGGCTGGACACAAAAATAGGGCGAAGCCCCACGTATTTTTTTTTAATTATTTCATGAAATTCATGAAATAATTAAGAAAAAAAGGCCTTCTCTATATTGTTGTGTCCAACCAGGTACAAATAGGCAGCTGGTGGTTGGGGGCAGCCCGTTCCTGCCTGCTGTACCTGGCTGGACACAAATATAGTGCGAAGCCCCACTTCAATTTTTTTAAATTATTTCAGGAAATTCATGAAATAATTAAAAAAAAATTGACGTGGGGCTTCGCACTATACTTGTGTCCAGTCAGGTGCAGCAGGCAGGAACGGGCTGCCCCCAACCAACAGCTGCCTATTTGTACCTGGCCGGACACAACAATGTAGGGAAGCCCTTTTTTTCTTAATTATTTCATGAAATAATTTAAAGAAAATGGACGTGGGGCTTCGCCCTGTTTTTGTGTCCAGCCAGGTATAACTAGGCAGCTGGGGGCTGGAATCCGCAGCGCAGGGAGGACCAAGCTTTCTGGGCCACCCCCGCTGCAAATTGCAGCCCTCAGCCACCCCGAAAAATGGCGCGTTCATAGAAGCGCCATCTTCTGGCGCTGTACCCAACTCATCCAGGGCCCTGATGCGGTGGCTCACTGGGTAATAAAGGGGTTAGGGCCAGCTTGGTATTATCAGCTGGCCCTAAGCCCGAAATTCATGGGGTCACGCCAATATTAGACATGACCACCATGAATTTCTAGTAAAGTATTTAAAAAAAACACAAACACCCAGAATAAAGTCCTTTAATTGAAATAAACACACAATTCTTTATTGTTCTAAATTAAACCATACTTACCGTCACGCCCATTCCAGCTGAAGCCAACGATCTCCTGAAATAAAAGAAAAATAATAAAGCAACATCATCCTTACCTTTCCATGGTTCCCATGACAGCTTCAGCTCTGCTACATCGAGATGACAGGCTGGACCGCAGCAGAACGCTGCCATCCACCCTGTCATCCCGAAGACACTGAGAAGCGCAGGCTTGCTTGCGCTCCACAGTGTCTCTCTGTGAGGGCATCCAGATGAGCCGAGTTAATGTCCAATGAACTCGGCTCACCTCATGCACGTCACTGACAGCGTGGGAAAATTCTCCTGCACTCAGCGCTTCAGCGTGGGAGAATTCTCACGCTTAAGCGCTGAGTGCAGGAGAATTTTCCCACGCTGTCAGTGACGTGCATGAGGTGAACTGAGTTCATTGGACATGAGCTCACCTCATGCACGTCACTGACAGCGTGGGAGAATTCTCCTGCACTCAGCGCTTCAGCGTGAGAATTTTCCCACGCTGTCAGTGACGTGCATGAGGTGTGCCGAGTTCATTGGACATGAACTCGGCTCATCTGGATGCCGTCACAGAGAGACGCTGAGGAGCGCAAGCAAGCCTGCGCTTCTCAGTGTCTGCGGAATGACAGGCTGGATGGCAGCTTTCTGCTGCGGTCCAGCCTGTCATCTCGATGTAGCAGAGCTGAAGCTGTCGTGGGAACCATGGAAAGGTAAGTATTATGTTGCTTTATTATTTTTCTTTTATTGCAGGGGATCGTTGGCTTCAGCTGGAATGGGCGTGATTGTAAGTATGGTTTAATTTAGAACAATAAAGAATTGTCTTTATTTCAATTAAAGGACTTTATTCTGGGTGTTTGTGTTTTTTTTTAACTTTGACTACGGGGTTAGTAATGGAGGTGTCTTATAGACGACTCTCCATTACTAACCTGGGCTTGATGTCAGCTGGCATTATAAGCTGACATCAATCCCAGCCCTATTACCCCACTGCCACCGCTACAGGGCAGTGGGAAGAGCGAGGCTAAGTGCCAGAATTGGCGCATCCTATGGATGTGCCATTTCTGGGGCGGCTGACGGCTGGTGTTTCTAGCCTGGGAGGGGGCCAATATTCATGGCACCCTTCCTGGGCTATTAATATCAGCCCCCAGCTGTCTGCCTAGCCTTTGCTAGCTATTAAAATAGGGGGGACCCCACGTCAATTTTTTGGGGGGTCCCCCATTTTAATAGCTAGTAAAGGCTAGGCATTCAGCTGGGGGCTGATATTAGTAGCCTGGGAAGCTCCGTGGGTATTACCCCTTCCCAGGCTTCAAACATCTGCCCCAGCTGTCTGCTTAACCTCCGCTAGAGCCTAAAATTACGGGGAACCCCACGCCAATTTTTTTTAAAATAAATCCTTTATTTTAACACTAAATGACAAGTACAGTAACCAACACTATCACTGTACTTATTATATATCTGACTGACATGTTTCTATCTATCTAATCTATGTGTGATGCTCTATTCCTTCCATTCTAAATTGTCGGGTACCGCTGCTGAATTGCCGGCCGGCTTTTTTAAAGAGACGGTGCATGAAAACACTAATATTTTTTTTAATAAATCCTTTACACTAAATGACAAGTACAGTAAGCAACACTGTCACTGTACTTCTTATATATGTGACTGACATGTTTCTATCTATCTAATCTATGTGTGAAGCTCTATTCTTTCGGTTCTAAATTGTCGGGTACCGGTGTACGCCGCTGCTGCATTGCCGGCTTTTCATGTTTCACTGTGAGCACAGTTCCCATCGATTTGGGCAATCACTCTAATGCCACAACCACCATGGCTGTGGCATTACAGTGAGTGGCAGACAATCCCTGCATGATTGGTGCTCTAAATAGCGCCAGACATGCAGGACACGCTTTTGGTGCACGAACAGTTATCGAACATAACCTCGAACAGCCGAATTTTTTGCAAATCGTTCGGGTTCGTCGAACAACTCGAACACCGCCCAAAACAGCTCGAATTTGAGATTGGCGAACAGTTCTAGTCGAACACCGCTCATCTCTAGCAGTAAACTTTGGAAAAATTACTATTTGCCTCATTCTTAATACTTTTGGCCATGACTGTACATGGATGATTATAAGGTGAAGACACAAGAAAATATGACAATACAAGCTCAGGATATAGGTATCAATACCATATGGGTAAGTGGATAATGCAACCATACAGATATTTAAATAAGGTTAATACCAAGAATAATAATCATACCACATCAAAAAAAGTGCTATTCAAATGGAATGTCGCATGATCACCATGGTAATTATTCAAACCATGATAGTGTTAGTAAAGTATGATAATAGATGCATATGCTTAGTATTGAAGTAAACTATCTGGTTAGAATGGGTGAAAAGACAAACCCTGTGATAAGACCATGCTTACCCATAAGATAACACCTCCTTCCTGCGTGTCAAAATGTCCCGATGCGCATTTCGCATAGGCTGCTTTCTCAAGGGCCCTATGCATGTCATCTGTGTCTATCTCTATATATACCTCCCCGATGTTCATTAAGAGAACAGGTGTGCCTAAAGAGGAATGACGCCGCTTCTAGCGGGTGCATGTGGGCGGGGCCTCCGACAGTGTTTCCGACACTTCCGGCGGATCTTAGGACGGCTGCATAAGGCCCTTGAGAAAGCAGCTTATGCAAAATGCGCATCGGGACATTTTGACACGCAGGACGGAGGCGTTATCTTATGGGTAAGCATGGCCTGATCACAGGGTATGTCTTTTCACCCATTCTAACCAGATAGTTTACTTCAATACTAAGCATATGCACCTATATGTAGGGATGGTACTCTCAGGTGCGGTTTGAGGCAAACAGGAGGCATGTTCCTTTAAATGTCCATAGTGGTTTATTGGCTTCATAAACCATTCTAAAAGGAAAATGCAAACAAAACAGCCTTTAGTGCAGGCAAAAACAAAGATAACCGTCCTTATAGCAAAGTCTCTGGATGGCCAGCGCCAATGTCCTGGCTTGGTCTGGAGACAAAACATACACTGGAGGCCTTCTACACACACACACACACACACACACACACACACACACACACACACACACACACACCATGTGACAAACAAAAACCTCCATTATATAGGCTGGAAACCACATCCAGAGGTGAGGTATGTGGCTTGCTGGACCCTCCCATCTCTCTTAGCAACCCGTTCCCCGGCTCCCAGGTGCAACAATTAGACCTCTTAGTGCATGCGTGCACCAGAGAAAATACACTGGGTTACATCACAGAAACCAGCCATCTCTGTGATACATACCTCCCATCGACTACACGACCATTAGCCACCTTACATACCTCCCCCTCTGCCTAAAGCCGTGGGGCTTGGCACCTTCTACCACTAGACAGGGGATTCTCGAGAGGGCTTCAGAATTACCATGTAGCTTTCCTGCTCCATGTTCTACTTGGAAGTTGAAATCCTGTAGGGCTAAAAACCAGCGGGTGACCCTGGCATTTTTCCACTTTGTTTCCCTCATCCATCTGAGTGGGGCATGGTCGGATACAAATCTAAATTTTCGACCTAGCAGATTGTACCGCAACGTGTCCACCATCCATTTTATGGCCAAGCACTCCTTCTCTATGACGGCATAATTTTTCCTCACAGGAGGACAGCTTCCTACTCAGGTAGAGGACAGAGTGCTCCTCCCCATGTACCTCCTGGGAAAGGACTGCTCCCAAACAGACATCTGAGGCATTTGTCTGGAGTATAAACTCTTTCTTGAAGTCAAGGGCAACCAGGACTGGTTGCCTACACAGAGCCACTTTTATTTCTGGAAAGGCCGTCTCCGCCTCTGCAGTCCACTTGGCCATGGCTGATTTTGTCCCCTTAAGAAGGTCAGTCAGGGGTGCGACCATCATGGTGAAGTTTGGGATGAACCTTCTGTAGTATCCCACGATCCCCAGGAAGGCTCTAACCTGTTTTTTTGACAGCGGTCTCAGCCCGGTTTGGATTGCCTCCACTTTACTGATTTGGGGTTTGATCTCGCCTCTACTGACCACATAACCCATTTGGCTTCTTCTCTCCCCATGGCACATTTCTTTGGGTTTATTGAAAACACCACCTTCCAGAGAGCATCAAACACCACCTGGACCTTTTCCAGATGACTCTCCTAGTCCGAGCTAAAGATAACAATATCATCCAGGTATGCTGCGACTTATTGCTTATGGGGTGCAAGAATTCGATCCATAGCTCTCTGGAAGGTTGCAGGGGCCCCCTGCAGTCCAAACGGCATCCGGACATACTGGAAGCATCCATCCAGTGTAGAAAACGCAGACTTCTCTTTGGCTTCCTGTGCAATGGCGATCTGCCAATATCCCTTCGTCAAATCCAAGGTGGTTATGCACCTTGCTGGCCCAAGTCGCTCAATCAGCTCATCGACGCATGGCATCGGATATGCATTTAACTTAGAGACCTCATTCAGCTTCCGATATTCATTGCAGAACCTCCATTCCCCATCAGGCTTTGGGACCAGGACAATCGGGCTCGACCACCCACTCTTGGATTCCTCAATGACTCAGAGCATCAGCATGAGAGCCACCTCTTTGGAGATCAACTCTCGTCGGGCCTCAGGTATCCAATAGGGCTTCAAGTTCACCCGCACATGTGGCTCCATCAGAACCTCGTGTTCTATGACCCCTGTGCAGCCCGGCAGTTCCGAAAAGAGATCCCGGTTCTTCTGTAGCAACTCCCAACACTGCTGTTTCTGGCCCTTCGTTAACGTTTCCGCTATTGCCACTCCTCCAACATCACCTTCTGGTTTTCCCAGCAAGCATGGAGTCTCCACCGCATCTCTGTTTTGCCAGGGCTTGATGTGGTATATCTGATAAGGCTTACGTTGTCCTGGTTGATGAACCTTCTAGTTCACTTCACCAACTTTTTCCACCACTTCATACGGGCCTTGCCAATTGGCCAAGAACTTACTCTCCACCGTAGGTATTAGCACGAGGATTCGGTCTACCGGATTGAATTGCCTCACCCTGGCTGATCGGTTGTAGACCCTGGCCTGAGCTTCTTGTGCCTGGAGGAGATGTTCTTTTACTATGGGCATCACCTTCGCAATCCTCTCCTGCATCAGAGCGACATGCTCGATGACGCTCCTGTGGGGCGTGACCTCTGCTTCCCAGGTTTCCTTTGCGACATCCAGGAGACCCCGCGGATGTCAGCCATACAGGAGTTCGAATGGTGAGAACCCCGTAGAGGCCTGTGAAACCTCTCGGATGGAGAACAATAAATACAGAAGCAGACAGTCTCAGTCTCTACTGTCCTTTTCTATGGCCTTCCTGAGCGTACTCTTCAGAGTCTTGTTAAAATTTTCCACAAGGCCATCTGTCTGGGGATGGTATACTGAACTTCTCAGTTGGGGGATTTGCAGGACTTTGCACAGCTTTCTCATCACCTTACTCATAAAAGGAGTTCCCTGGTCAGTCAGTATCTCCTTTGGCAAGCCTGTTCGAAAAAAAACACGGGCTATACTCTTTGCAGAGGAGTTTCTCAGTGGAATCGCTTCAGGATAGCGTATGGCATAGTTGAGGATAACCAATATATATTGATACCCACGAGCAGATTTAACCAGGGGACCGACCAGGTCCATAACAATTCTCTCAAACGGCACTTCAATAATGGGCAATGGCACGAGGGGACTTCGAAAGTGAGACGTGGTGTCGGTTAACTGACATGTAGGGCAAGATCTGCAATACTTCAGTATTTCCCAGTCACACCCAGGCCAATAGAAACTTTGCACGATCCGTTCCTGTGTTTTTTCCACTCCCAGATGTCCCCCCACCTCCCTCAAGACATGTGAATGGGCCATGTCCATAGGGTCCTGGCACTATTAACTGCTCCACACGCTCCTCCCTCACTTTCGTGACACAGTACAACAACTCCCCACTCATCATAAATTGGGGAAACCTTGTATCAGCCCCCGGCTGCTGTGCAACCCCATTTAGGACAGTGACATTATTAAAGGCTTCCTTCAGAGTTAGGTCCCTATGTTGTGCAGACCCAAAATTTTCGCTGGTCACCCCTAACTCTGGAATGTCAGGCTCAGGGGACACTACCACCTCATCCCCCACAAAAACACAAAACGGAAACCCGTCAGATTCTGGGTTTGGTGATACCTCTTCGGGGTTACCTGGCTTCTCAACCGCCCAGTGAACCCTGAACCCTTCCCCCACAGATCCCAAAACAAACAAGAGCCCCAGCCTATAATGATAGGGTGCAACAAGTCCTGAACGACGCCGACCTCGTGGGACTCGGCACCATGTACCATTTCAATGTCCACTCTAGCCATCGGATAGTCCTTAGCATCGCCATGAATGCACCGTACGCCAACTTTTTTCCCTGGGATCAGTTGAAGGGGAAGAGTGGCCCTCACAAGGGTCACCAGACTTCCAGAGTCTAGCAGTGCCGTTACCTGCCGCCCGTTCACCTTCAGGGGACATGCTTGTGGCCCCTCGCTGGGTGGACAGTTCACACTACAGGCCGGATACACATAATAGGAACAACGGCGTCCTATGCTGCAGTCCATCTGCTTGGGGGTCAGGGGACAACGGGCGGCTATATGGCCTGGCCCGTGGCACCTCCAGCAGATCACTGTCCCACCCCCTTTTGCGCCTCCGCCCCCTGCTGGGCCTCCCAGTATGGAGTGGGCTGCCTCCCCAAGGAACCCTCAACCCCCTGGTATCTCTCGACCAGTCCAATTAGTTCATCAGCATTTCGGGGATCACCCTGGGCAACCCAAATCTGTATGGGCTTTGGTAGGGAGTGCACAAAACGGTCCATCACCCGCTCTACCATCTGCGCTGGCATAGAGGATTCTGGCTGCAGCCACTTCGGGACCAGGTGTAACAGGTCAAACATTTGGGAGCGTGGCGGTTTGTCCCTGTGATACGCCCAGCGATGAACCCGCTGTGCCCTGATAGTCATTGTCACCCCCAAATGTGCAAGAATCTCAGTTTTTAGCTTGCCGTACTCTTTGGCGTCCTGCAAAGCTAAATCATAGTACGCCTTCTGGGGCTCTCCCGTCAAGTATGGCGTCAGTACCTCTGCCCACTGCTCTGGCGGAAGTTTCTCCCTCTCGGCGACCCTTTCAAACATGGGCAGGAAGGCCTGAACATCATCCCCTGGGGTCATTTTCTGCAAAGCCCATCTTACCGCCTTCCTGATGTGGGAGTCATCAGCCGGACTCGGGGTTGGGGCGCTTGTCCTGTCCCGGATGGCGGTTTCCAGAAGCTGCATCTGCTGCCATTGTCCCTGCTGGTGCTGCTGGATTTGCTGTAACAACAGCCGGTTGGTCTCCTGCTGCGGCTGTGACTAGACCAAGTGTTTCAGCAGGTCCCCCATTTTGTCTGGCTTGGAATAGACTTGACCCAGGACATGCAGTCCTTCCTGTAGCAGTCACACGTCTCTGCTGGGAACGCTGCCCGCACATCTAACACCAATTCAATGTAAGTTTCTCAATCGGTGCATATTAAAGATAGTGTGTCTCTTGCTAAATAGCTAGCACCTACTGATGAAAATGAAGGTTGGGTCGTTTGAACATATTTAGATACTTGAAGAGAGAAAATACGACCATATCAACCCAAAGTTGTAATAAAAATTAACTTTTATTCATAAATAGTGTAAAAAGTTTTCTACATAATCAATATAGGGCACAGTACAGAAATACGAAAAGACATATAACATGTAGAAAAACCGTCTCACTGAAGGGACGATGTGGTCCACAAATACAAGAAGGGGGGCCCCAGCACCACAGCAAAAACATATATATATCTAGTCCTTCATCTGTTATGCCAATAAAGAGGACTATCAGATAGCCACAGAAAGATACCCATAATAATATCCATATAGTAATGCATATCACAAGCAATATTAAAGTACTTCGAGATTCCTCAAGGGGGACTCATAATCAGTACTATCTAAATGCCATATGTGAACTACTAAGCTGTGCTTACCATCATATCAGATGCACAGTGTAAAGATAGGTAGGTATAGAGTTAAATGAAGGTAAATATTGCATAATGTCAGGAAGGTTACCTGGGCTACAAGCTGTAATGTCGGGGCTCCCCCACGTGGACCGCTCGCCCACCCCAACGCACGTTTCGGCGTTTGCCTTCTTCAGGGGGCGTCAACTTCCTCCGGGGGAGTATGAATTTAAATAATATGCTGGCCAATCAAATGAAGGGGGTGGACCCATAGTGACGCGCGCAGCGTCCCCGCTGCCAAGCAACCAGTGACGCGAGCGTCATGCAAGGGATCACATGATGGTCACATGGACCCATGTGATGCAGGTCCTTGCATAGAGACGCCAGGCGGCACGGGGTACTCAGAAAGCGGCGACGCTCGCGCGTCAGGTCCTAATAGATTCACATGGTTAGGGAACATACCGGAGGATATATATACTCTTTTCTTGCGCAATATATATAGTTTTTCTTCTCACTGCCACCACATCAGTATATGGGTATATCATATAGTAACACTATGTCACAGTCCAACAACTTAACCCTATGACAGTCAAAAGATACATCGCTTCATCAATTATATATATCCCATCATACAGATAGTTAATATAGATCATTTGCAATCCCATAGGTGTATAAGTAAATGTGTAAGGACCATATTGTCACACCAGTAATACATCCTAAGTGAGATTTTAAAAATAAAAATAAAGATAACATCACATACAATATCACAAATTCACAAAGAATCATGCATGGTGTAGGGATAGCAAAACTTCCTTGATCCGAATTCTATTGAAACAGCAGGGTATATAAATATCATAGAGCACAAGACAAAAAAATCCACAGTATATATGTATATACCGCAGTAGTTGTTCCCAGATGAGATGGATTATTCAGTGTATCCATATTCACGTATTAGTCCATATGATATCAGCCATATTATAACTATAACTCGTCGGAGGAAGTAAGGTGCAAACGGATGGTGAAACACACTGAAAATTAAAAAAGGTATATTAAAATCATAAAACCACAACAGAAATATGTGACAGGGGAGGGATCTAAAGAAAGGGAGCGAAGCTGAGATTCTCATTGAGTCCATTGGGATGTACGGTATTTAGTCGCCAGATCCATCTAGATTCAAGCTGAGCCAAACGTTGGCTCTGTCTACCTCCACGAATACCCATTCTCAACGCGTCTATCCCCCGAACCCTCAGGAGGGAACTATCACAGTGATGATGCAATTCTTGTATTTGTGGACCACATCGTCCCTTCAGTGAGACGGTTTTTCTACATGTTATATGTCTTTTCGTATTTCTGTACTGTGCCCTATATTGATTATGTAGAAAACTTTTTACACTATTTATGAATAAAAGTTAATTTTTATTACAACTTTGGGTTGATATGGTCGTATTTTCTCTCTTCAAGTATCTATCTAACACCAATTGTAGGGATGGTACTCACTTAGGTGCGGTTTTAGGCAAACAGGAGGCATGTTCCTTTAAATGTCCTTAGTGGTTTATTGGCTTCATAAACCATTCTAAAAGGAAAATGCAACCAAAACAGCCTTTAGTGCAGGCAAAAACAAAGATATCCGTCCTTATAGTAATGTCTCTGGATGGCCAGCGATGTGGTCACACAGGCTGGTGTAGCGTCCAGTGTCCTGGCTTGGTCTGGAGGCAAAACATACACTGGAGGCCTTCTCCCTCCACACACACAGACCATGTGACAAACAACAGCCTCCATTATATAGGCTGGAAACCACATCCAGAGGGAAGGTATGTGGGTTGCTTTACCCTCCCATCTCTCCTAGCAACCCGTACCCAGTCTCCCAGGTGCAACAATTAGACCGATTAGTGCATGCGTGCACCAGAGAAAATACACTGGGTTACATCACAGAAACCAGCCATCTCTGCGATACATACCTCCCATCAACTACGACCATTAGCCACCTTACACATACTTTACTAGCACTATCATGGTTTGTATTATTACCATGGTGATCATGCGACATTCCATTTGAGTAGCACTTTTTTGATGTGGTATGATTATTATTCTTGGTATTAACCTTATTTAAATATCTGTATGGTCGCATTATCCACTTACCCATATGGTATTGATACCTATACTCCTGAGCCTGTATTGTCATATTTTCTTGTGTCTTCATCTTATAATCATCCATGTATATATAATTGTACTACTAAATATATGTATTCTTTTAAAAGTAATTTAATAAAGATTTCTATTTTTATATGGTATATTTGTATTCTCTTTTGTCATTTTGGGGATTCATTGACTCCAGTTCTTTTGTGTATGGTCTATAGTTATGGGAGTTTCCCCTAGTAACTAGTCCTTACCCTTATGGTGCCAGTTAATTGGTTAATAACTTATCTAGATGTGTGGTGAGCACCCTAAACCCCCAGGTGCTTCACAGAAGTTTATGTTTTAGCCCCCAATTTTTTATTTTCACAACGGTAAGAGGAGAAAATGGACCCCAAAAACTTTTGTGCAATTTCTCCTGAGTACGCCGATACCCCATATGTTGGGAAAATACCCTGTTTGGGTGCAGGGTAGAGTTCAGAAGGGAAGGAGCACTGTGTGATTTTTTGAACGCAAAATTGGCTGGAATTGAGAGCGGACATCATGTGGAGTTTGGAGAGCCCCTGATGCACCTAAACAGTGGAAGCCCCCCCACAAGTGACCCCATTTTGGAAACTAGACCCCTCAAGGATTTTAACAAGGGGTATAGTGAACATTTTCAACCCAGAGGTACGTCACAGAAAATGATAACATTAGGTCATCATTTTGAATAAGTTGTCATTAGTCTTGAGCACAAGTGCTCGCTACTTGAGTTTGCATTGGATACTCTGGCATGCACCATGTATCGCGGGTGCTCGAGTGACCTGCTCGAGTCCCCACCCCGCATGTTTCATGGAATGCAGCACCATCCCTGTGCTATACAGGCTTCCAACGCTGCAGAGGGAGAACTGTGATCGTGCACTGCGCATGATCAAAGTATCTTCCTGGTGTCAGGTGACCCGGATGTCGTCATGATGACATCCAGGTCATATGACAACCACGAGACCCGGCCACAGACACCGCGGGACGCCGGAGAGGAGGTGAGTACTGGCGTTTACCTCCTCTTGCCACCGGAATGCTACGATCGAATTAGATCACAGCATTTTGGGGGTTAATGTGCCAGAAGAGGTGAAAGGACTGCTCCCAGCACATAGCACTGGGTATCAGCTGTGACAATCAGCTGACACCCTGCGGCGGTTCCGCCTGCACAGCCTGTGTGTGTGGGCGGAATCGCCAATGCGTACCAATACGTATCTGGTCCATAAGGCCCAGGGCACAGATACGTATTAGTACATATCATGTCGGAAAGGGGTTAATATTGAAATTCTATGATTTGTCATGGTTATGGAAACTATGTGTACAAGAGAATGTATACAAGTAAGGCATTTATTATGTCCACATCTAAAAAAAACGGGATAATCCAACCATGTTTTGTTTTGTTTTTTAGCACTAAAATAGGAAGGTGATATAATAGTGCCTATAGTAACACCTCTTCTAGCCACCACTGAACAACTATAGTGCAATAAATGAGCAAGGTCTTTGTTCTCATACAAGATGGGAATATGCTTGAGGAAAATAGACCTTATCACATTACATTGGGGGCTATATAGCAAAGATAATACCAATCTGATAGATTTTATACCAGGACTCAGGGCTTTGTTTTTAATAAAATCACTTTGATTCTTGCTTTTTACTATCTGGCTAGTTCTATTTAATGTCCACTTGGGATATCTCCGTTTAATTAATTTGGATTGCGATTGTGCCAGTTCAGATGCCAGCTTGGCATCATCATTGCAACTCCTGGTAATATGGGTAAATTCCCCTATAGGTATTGCTTTAATCATGTGTGATGGATGGCTACTATCCGCGTGCAAGATTACCTGACTGAGGTTTACAGTAAGTACAGGTGGAAATGGGTTGGTTGTATATTCCACTCAAGTTCAGATCTAAAAATGAAATAGATGAGCTGTTAGAAACATGAATGAAAGTGAGGTTGCAGTGATTAATATTAAGATAATCCACGAATTCTGGTATGGCAGATATATCGCCCTCTCAAATGAAGAGTAGGTCATCGATGTATCTGTCATACCAGAACAAATGACAAGCATAAGGGTTGTCCCCACTGTATAAATAACTGTCCTACCAAAAGGCCATTACCAAATTGGCCAGGGAGGGAGATTGCTTAGCACTAGTGATGAGCTAGTATGTTCTGTTAACCCTTTCGCCGAGTATGCTTGGCCGAGCACCGAGTAGTTACAGCTGCTCGGTGATGTGTGTGAATCACTCCCGTGTGCTTGATTTGCGACTTTTTGACAGCTTTAATACATGTGAAGAATGTCTATTTCTTACACATACATGTAATAAAGCTGTCAAACGGTTGCAAATCATGCACAGGGGAGTGATTCAAACATATCACCGAGCAGCTGTAACTACTCTGTGCTCGGCCGAGCATACTCAGCGAAAGGGTTAACGGAACATACTCGCTCATCACTACTTAGCACCCATCGACACGCTCCTGCATTGAACAAAATTTGATCATCAAGGAAAAATAATTACAGGACATAAGAAAATTTGTCACCTGGATGAACATAAATCATCAGAGTAGTTACTATATTTGGATAGGTGATGTTGTAAGGCTTCTATCACAATTTCTGGGGGAATCGAGGTATATAAAGCAGCTGCATCACAACTCACCCATGAAAAATTATCTTTACAGATTATATTTGAAAATTGATCCAAAACATCCCTTGAGTCCTTCAAGAAACCAGGTGTTCTCTGAGAGAGTGGTTGTAAAAGAGAATCGACCCATTCACTAAGATGTTCTGATATAGAACCGATGCCCGATATTATAGGTCTCATTGGTGGTGGGTTAGTGCCTTTGTGCACTTTTGGTAGAGCATGCATAACAGGTGTAATAGGACAATGCACTATGAGATAATCATTCTGAGCCTTAGTCAATACTCCCAATGCGAACCCATCTTCCACAATTTTAATAATGTCTTGTTTAATCTTTGAAACTGGATCTCGTGTAAGTTTCCGATATGTGGTGGCATCTTCCAATAAGGATATGAACTGGGACCTATAGACATCAGTGTCAAGGACAACAATCATCCCACCTTTGTCAGCCATACGTATGGTAATATTAGACATGTTTTTTAAGTATTGTAAGGCTTTATATTGTGTAAGATAAATTATTGGATATAAATTAGATGGTGCTTATTCCTCTTGGTGTTTAAGTTCTCTCTCCATCTTGGAAGCGTTCCATACAGCCAACCCTAGATTGTAAAGGGTAAAAAAAAGTATTTTTTGTCCTAAATGAAGTAGCATTGGAAATGTTCGTTGTAAGCAACTCAGATGTATCCTGTAGAGCTTGTAATTGAAGAATATACATTTGTTCTCTAAATGTTTGACAACGAAATTCATTGACAATGAGTGTCTTATAAAAATCAGTGTTGTCTTCTGTGGAAGTTAAAAAGTGTTTTTTAATAGTGAGATTATGCATAAAGCGATTAATGTCCAAAAGAGTAGAAAACAAATTAAAATCTTTATCCGGTAGAAAATTCAAGCCCAGAGACAGAACCTCATTCTGCTCCTTGGTCAACACATGCTGTGATAAGTTCAAAGCATTTGAGAACTGACATTGTATCATAGATTCCTCTGGCGGCGGGTAATTATGCCTGTTTGATTTGGCAAGTTTCCGTTCGCCTCGCCTTTTGCTTTTTTTTGACTGTTTGCGGCTTTTAGATTTACAATAATAAAAGTGAGATCATCTGAAGAATTGGTATCAGTGACATTGCCATCTGTGGACTCTTGGACCGAGGAGCTGAAGCTAACATGCAGTTCAGGAGGCTTATGTGTATGTGGTTTCCTTTGTTTTAAAATGGATTTTGGCATGGCATGTAATTTAGGCCACCTGCCCCATTCATAAACTTGCTGCTGGGCATAATCATTAGAACCCCTCTGAAATTTTGTCTTCTTACGTGTCATAATAACATCTTCCATATACAGTGCCCCTACATGCTAGATGAGCAGAATCCCCCTCAAGTGACCCATTTTGGAAATTATACCCCTTTGGGAATTTATCTACTGGTGTAGTGACAATTTTGACTCCATGGGTGTTTTCCAGAAACAAGCAGCATTGGATGTTGCTGAGTGAAAATTGCAAACTGCCATTGTAGTGACCAGTACATTGTAGTGACCAGTACATAGTGCCCAGCTCATGCTTCTGGAGACACACACCTGTAAATTAGGCGGTCTCTCATCGCTACAAAAATATCAAACATGTGGATGCTAAATGTGGTTTAGGCCAACTGTGGAGCTCAGAAGGGCAGGGGGCTTTTGAATTTGGGAGCTCAGAATTCGCTGGATTTCCTTTGGAGGACGAGTAGCCATTTTGCTTTTACAGAGCCTTTGTGCTACCAGTAACATGGAAACCCCTATATTTCCATTAGCAGATGACGGATCTAAGTGAAGACTTGCTTTTTTTGTGACTGGAGTTGAAGCTTTTATTGGGAACATTTTACATAACACTTTGTATCACATTTATCTGGCGCTCTATGCTGAGCACTTATATCGGTGTTTCCATCTAAATCTCCGAGTGACGTGATTCAGATGAAACTCCCAAGGGATCCATTCACTATAATGATGCAGCAGAGTTACTCTTGACTCCTGTTCAGCGGTGTCATTTTTTTTTTTTTTTTTGCAGAGGTGCACAAAACTGTGGCTGACGGCACTTTTCTGGACACCTAAAAAGACGGACACTGCTGAATCACAGGTCAAATGGTGTCCACAGTCCCTCCATCTGCCTATAGGGAATATTCTGCCTGCGCTTCCATCTGAATCACGTATTTCAGAGATTTACACAGAAACTCCGGTGTAAGCGCTCAGCAAAGGATAAATGTGAGCCATACTGCATTCTTTGGGAGGCAGAATGAACAAATCAACAGCAGGTGAAGAATTGGTTTTATTTATTTTTTATGCTGTTCCTTATGTGGTATAAATGATTAAGCATGCGGTATAAGCGATACCAGTTTTACATCGAGTTTTTATGTTTGGCAGCTGTCACACACTAAAAGATGCTTTATATTGTAAAAAACAAGTTTTTTCATCGCCATATTTTGAGAGCGATCATTTTTCCACATTTCTGCCGACAGAGTCATGTCATGGCTAGTTTTTTGCAGGACGAGTTGATGTTTTTATTGGTACCATTATCAGGCAAATGACATCTTTTTATTGCTTTCTATTCCGATTTTTGGGAGGCAGAATGAACAAAAACCAGAAATTCAGGAATAATTTTTTGGGGATTTTTTTTAATGCCGTTATGCGTGTGGTGAAATTGATAATGCAGCTTTATTCTTCGGGTCAGTACTATTACAGCGATACCACATTTATATTTTTTTTATGTTTTGACACTTTTACTCTAAAAACTATTTTAGAGAAAAGATAATTATTTTTGCATCACTTTATTGTGAGAGCTCTAACCTTTTTATTTTTCCACTGATGGAGCTGCATGGCTGCTGTTTTTTGCGGGACAAGATGACGTTCTCAGCTATGCCATTTTTATTTACATTCGTCTTTTTTATTGTGTTTTATTGCACTTTTTGTTTGGCGGTACGATGATAAAGCATAGTTTTTTGCCTTGTTTTTCATTTAGTTTTTTTACATTGTTCATTGTGTACTTTTTTTTTTTTTGTACACAGATAAATTTATTTAAGTATTATTTTTTTCTTTTTTTTTCTTTATTTTGTGATTTTTTTTTATTTTAATATTTTTATAAACTTTTTTTTTACTTTTGTACATTGTCTATCTAAGGATGGGGCATCAACTTTCCCTGAATAATAAGCAAACATTTTAAAGTGTACTGTAATACATTTCTGACATTTAAAAAAATATATCAGTGACCAATATAGCTACCCCTTTTTTCAATAATAGTAACAATAAGCCTTCCAACCATGGAGGCTACAGATTCTTAATCTGCTGATCAACTTTTTGGAGAGTACCAACCACAGCCTCCCAGACACTGTCCAGAAAGGTGTACTGTTTTCCTTCACTGTAAATCTCCCATTTGAGAAGGGCCCACAAGTTCTCAGTAATGTTTAGGTACAGTGAGGAAAGGGCATGTCAATATTCTTTAATCTTTAAGGCCTTTACTAGCTAGCCAAGCAGTGGAGTACTTCGATGCATGTGATGGAGCATTGTCCTGAATAATAATCATGGTTTTCTTGAAAGATGCAGACTTTTCCATGTAACACTGCTCGAAGAAAGGGCCTTCTAAAATTTAGCAATAGTTTTGGGGTTTGATTTTGAGTCCTTCTTCAACCTGAAAAGGCCAAATAAGCTGATGTCTTGTTCAGAGGCGGGTTTCAGCCTTCCTTACCTTGGTAGTGTCTCTGAGCAATGAACACCTTGTACTTCTGGGCACTCCAGGGAGGTCACAGTTCTGGAATATGAGAGCACAGGAATATAATAGCTTCCTGGTCACTTCACATTTGATTCTTTGCAAACATTTGGCAATTAACCTTTTTACCCCTCAAGTTTATTTTCACCTTCAAAACCAGGCCAATTTTTACAATTCTGACCAGTGTCACTTTATGAGGTAATAACTCTGGAACACTTCAACAGATCCAACTAATTCTGAGAATGTTTTTTCATGATATAATGTGCTTCATGATAGTGGTAAACCTTCTTAAAATGACTTTATTTGTGAAAAAAAAATCGAAATTTCACAAAGATTTTGAAAATTTTGCAATTTTAAAACTTTTAATTTGTATGCCCCTAAATCAGAGAGTTATGTCACACAAAATAGTTAATAAATAACATTTCCCCATGTTTACTTTACATCAGCACAATTTTGGAAACAATTTTTTTTGTTAGGAAGTTATAAGGGTTAAAAGTTGACCAGCGATTTCTCATTTTGACAACAAAATTTACAAAACTGTTTTTTTAGGGACCACATCACATTTGAAGTGACTTTGAGGGGCCTATATGACAGAAAATACCCAAAAGTGACACCATTCTAAAAACTGCACCCTTCAAGGTACTCAAAACCACATCCAAGAAGTTTGTAACCCTTCAGTTTTTTTTAGCCCCAAATTTTGCATTTTCACAATGGTAACAGGAGAAAATGCATTGGACAATTTGTTTGTCAATGTTTCCTGAGTATGGCGATACCCAATATGTGGAGGAAAATGGTTTGGGCACACAGCAGGGCTTGGAAGGGAACGAGCGCCATTTGACTGTTTGAATGTAAAATGTGCTGGAATAATTAACGGAAGCTATGTCTCGTTTGGAGAGCCCCTGATGTGCCTCAACATTGGAAACCCCCCACAAGTGACCCCATTTTGGAAACATCACCTCTCAAGGAATGTATATAGTAGTGTAGTGAGCACCTTAAACCCCCAGGTGCTTCACAGAAGTTTATAATGTTGAGCCATAAAAATAAAAAGAACACATTTTTCCCACAAAAAATGTTTTTTAGCCCCAAATTTTTTATTCAGATACCCCATATGTGGGGGTAATCTATGGTTTGGGTGCAGGGCAGGGCTCAAAAAGAGAGTGACGCTTTGGAATGCAGACTTTGATGGAATGGTCTGCGGGTGTCATGTCACATTTACAGAGCCCCTGATGTACCTAAACAGTGGGGAAAGACCCACAACTGACCTCATTTTGGAAAGTAGACCCCTCAAGGAATTTATCTAGATGTGTGGTGAGCACCTTGAACCCACAGGTGCTTTTCAAAAATTTTCAATGTTTTGTGAAAATGAAAAAAAAATGTTTTTTTTCCCACAAAATGATGTTTTAGCCCCCATTTTTTTCATTTTGACAAGGATAGCAGGAGAAAATGTACCCCAAAATTTGTTGTGCAATTTCTCCTGAATGCGCCGATTCTCCATATGTGGACAAAAACTACTTTTGAGGCACATTGCAAAGCTCAGAAGGGAAGAAGCGCCATATTGGAGTTCAGATTTTGCTGGAATGGTTTGAGGGTGCCATGTCACATTGGCAGAGGTGCCAGAACACCCCCCATGAGTGACTCCATTTTACAAGCTACACCTCTCAATGAATTCATCAAGGGGTGCAGTGATCATGTTAACACTACAGGTGGGTCACAGAATTTTATACCATTGGTCTTTAAAGAAAAAAATAATTTAATTACATTTTTACCACAAAAAATGTTGTATTAGTCCCAAATTTTAGATTTTCACACTGGAAAATGGGTAAAAATGGCACCAAAATTTGTCCCACAATTTCTGCTGAATGTAGAAATACCCCATATGTGGCTGTACAGTACTGCTTAGCCACACGGTAACACTCGGGAGGGACAAAGAGCCATTTGCCTCTTAGAGCCCAGGTTTTTTTAGAATAGTTTTCAGACTCCATATACAGAGTCCCTAAGTGCTAGAAGAGCAGTATCTCCCTTCAAGTGACCCCATTTTGGAAATTATACCACTTTGGGAATTTATCTACAGGTGTAATGACTATTTAGACTCCATGAGTGCTTTTGCAGAAACAAGCAGCTGTGGATGTTGCTGAGTGAAAATTGTAAACTGCTGTTCTAGTGACCAGTATGTTATAGTGACCAATACGTTGTACTGTACAGCTCATGCTTCTGGAGACATGGACCTGTAAATTAGGCGACCTCTCATCGCTACAGAAATGCCAAACATGTGAATACTAAATGTGGTTTAGACACACTGGGGCTCAGAAAGGAAGGGGCATTTGGATTTGGGAGTGCAGAATTTGCTGGATTTCTTTTGACGGGCGAGGAGCCATTTCACTTTTCAGGACCCTTTGTGCTACCAGTAACGTGGAAGCCCCCTATATTTCCAATGATAGATGATGGAACTGAGTGGGGACTTGCTTTTTTTGTTGATTGATTTGAAGTGTTTGTTGGGAACATTTTACATAATGTTTGGAATCATATTTATCCGGCATTCTACGCTGCACACTTACATCGGGGTTTCCACCGAAATCTCCGAGTGACGTGATTCAGATGAAATCCCGGAGGGATCCATTCATTATAATGAGTCAGCAGAGTTACTCTGGACTCCATCTGGCCTCTGTTCATCTGAGTCCTTCTTTTCAAAAGCGCACAAAACTGTGGCAGACGGCACTTTTATGCACGCCTAAAAAGATGGACACCACCGGATCACAGGTCAGACGGCGTCCACAGTGCCTCCATCTGCCTCATTATAGGGAATCTTGTGCCAGTTGTTCCGTCTAAATCACGTATTTCAGAGATTTACATGAAAATCCCGGTGTAAGCGCAGAGCGCAGGATAAATATGCGCCAAGCCTTACTGCGATCTTTGGGAGGCAGAATGAACCAATAAACAGCAGGTGAAGAATTGGTTTTATTTATTTTTTACACCTTTCCTAATGCGGTATGAGTGATTAGAAGATTTTATTCTTCAGGTCGGTGCGATTATCCAGATTTATATCAGGTTTTTCAGTTTGGCTGCTGTCACACACTAAAAGACGCCTTTTTTTTTTCAAAAACAAGTTTTTGCATCACCATATTTTGAGAGCTATAATTTTTCCATATTTCTGCCGACAGAGTCATGTTATGGCTTGCTTTTTGCGGGACAAGTTGATGGTTTTATTGTTACCATTTTTGGGCACATGACGTTTTTTGATCACTTTCTATCCCAATTTTTGGGAGGCAGAGTGAACAAAAACCAACAATTCAGGAATTGTTTTTTTTTTTACGCCAAAATTGATAAATCAGCTATTCTTCTTCGGGTCAGTATGATTACAGTGATATCAAATTTATATATTATATTGATTTAAATTTATATTATTTTTTTATGTTTAGGTGCTTTTACGCAATAAAAACTACTTTATAGAAAAAATAATTGTTTTTGCATTGCTTTATTTTGAGAGCTATACATTTTTTTAAATTTTCTGCAGTTGGAGCTGTATGGTGGCTTGTTTTTTGAGGAACAAAATTACATTTTCAGCTATACCTGTCATGCAAAGTGTAGCGTCGGCGTCCCTGCCTCCTGCTAGGCAGGGACGCTGTTCCCCTCACCTCTCCGCTCCATGCCCGGCATCTTCCTCCCGCTCTGCTGGCAGCGCGCGCTCCTTTCCGGCCACGGTGCTTAGGGCGCGCGCTCCCCCTCTCTTAAAGGGGCCGCGCGCGCTGTCCTAAGGAGTCCCCGACCAATGGCCGGAGGACCTCTCCATATATAAGGCACCTCCTCCAAAATGGAGGTGCCCGAGCAATGTTGTTGCATAGCCTATCACTCTGCTTCAGCCCTCAGGTCCCGTTACCAGATGCCTGCCAGTTACCTGCCAGTTTCCTGCTTGATACCTGCCTGATACGTGTCTATCTGCTGACATTCCTGCGGTCCGACAGTCTGCCTACCAGTCTGTCTATGGATCCGTCTGCCCGCTCACCTGGGAGCGCTCACCTGCTACCTGCCCGCTAGCCTACCTGGAGGCTCTGCCGTCACGTGCTGTGACCACCTGCCTGGCCAGAGACTCTTACCCGCTCACCTGGGAGCGTCCACCTGCTACCTGCCTGTTAGCCTACCTGGAGGCTCTGCCGTCACGTGCTGTGACCACCTGCCCATCCAGAGACTCTTCCCCGCTCACCTGGGAGCGTCCACCTGTTACCTGCCTGTTAGCCTACCTGGAGGCTTAGCCGTCACTTGCTGTGACCACCTGCCTGTCTAGAGACTCTTGCCCGCTCACCTGGGAGCGTCCACCTGCCACCTAGCCTACCTGGAGGCTCAGCCGTCACTTGCTGTGACCACCTGCCTGTCCAGAGACTCTCGCCCGCTCAACTGGGAGCGTCCACCTGCTACCTGCCTGCTAGCCTACCTGGAGGCTCAGCCGTCACTTGCTGTGATCACCTGCCTGTCCAGAGACTCTTGCCTGCTCACCTGGGAGCGTCCACCTGCTACCTGCCTGCTAGCCTACCTGGAGGCTTAGCCGTCACTTGCCATGACCACCCGCCTGTCAAGTGACTGTCCCCGTCACTTGCCGTGACCTCCTGCCCTCTTACCCAGAGACTGTCCCCGTCACTAGCCGTGACTGCCTGCCCGCCTTCCCTGGGAGCCACCCGCTTCCTTACAAGGACTGCCCCTTTGTATAGTTGCTCAGAGGTTCCACCTCCCAGACCCGTTACACAAAGTGTGGGAAAGACTTTGTACAACACAAAGGGAAGAGGGAAAGGAAGCCCAAACTCTAGGGAAAGGGGGGAGTGGAGACCTACTGGCTGATAGAATATCACCCTGTCTCCCCTAACGTCCCTATATTGGCTTTTCACCAATCGCCGCACTCATTCCTCGCCCTGTCTTTCCATGGCGTTTGGCTAAGGCTAGAGAAGGGAGGAGATGAGCACTAGTCGATCCCCACTGACACTAAAGACAACAAGGGGGAACAAACAAAGGGTTTGCTTAGCGTTAGATGACTCCAGACAACTGCACACACGTCCTCAACACCAGAGAGGAAGAAGTACTGCTCTTGCTCAAGCCTTCACAAGGAGTAATGAATATCGCCTGCACCTCCCTCTGAAACACAGCAGGTATTTAGACACCCAGGCCAGGGTGTTAATTAGCCAGAGGAAGAAACCTGCTGGGTCCTTGAGACAGCCTGTAAGAAGGTGTCTGTAATGCCAAACGTAGAGATCTCCTGCAACCAACTGCAAGGCAATTGTCTGTCACACCAGAGACAATACCATTTTTATTTCCATTTGTCTTTTTGATTTCATTTTATTCCACTTTTTGTTTGGCGGTATGATGAAAAAGCTTTTTTTTTTTTTTTTTTTTGCCTCTTTTTTTGCTTTCTTTTTTTTTACAGTGTTCACTGAAAGGATTAACTGGTGGGACAGTTTTATAGGTCGGGTTGCTCCAAATGCGGCAATATTAAATATGTGTACTTTTTGTTAATTTTTTTTTCCTTAAAAATATTTATTTATGGGTACAATATTATTATTAATATATTTTTTTATTTCAATTTTATTTTTTTAAAATATGTTTACTAGTGTTGAGCCACCCCTGTAGTGTTCGAGTTCAGTTCGGTTCGTCAAACACCCTTGTGTTCGCCGAACTGTTCGTCGAACACCTTCGAACACCGTTAAAACCAATGGCAGGCAAACAAAAACACATAGAAACACATAGAAAACACCTTCAAAGGTGTCCAAAAGCTGACAAACTGCTCAGAAGACAAAACTAACACATGGAAAAGTGACAAGTACATATAGTCATGCGAAAAGAAAAGAGGTGGAGGAGTAAAAGGAGGGGGAGACACAGATATAGGCATGTCATGCCCTTCTAAAATTCAAAAAGTGAGAAGCCGACACGGCCAGTCCGTTCCTGCCCGTGCCACCTCCGTGTCGCCGGGTTTGTGCCAGAGCCGCGGTGGACCCTGACGGCCAGCCCCCCTCTCCCAATACTGGTGCCTGTCCGCTGGTGGGTCGAGCGAGCCCCCCTGTGGTGGAGGCAGCTCTAAGCTTTTTAATTTAAAATGTCTCTCTAATTTGAATGAATACACTTTAAATCCTTTTACAAGGATCTATTGGAGGGCAAGTCTCATGCCAGCAGCCACGTAATTCCAGCTCCAGTAGCGTCCACTAAAGCTGCTGCAGTTAAAAAGCTTTTATAAGGATCGAGCTTGACGGTCCACCGCAAAGCGTCCTACTGCCAGTCCCAGCCCCTATGCCTTGGGGTGCCTCCTGATGCTCTTCACTGAGTATCCCGGGGTCCCGAAGCATTTCCTTTGAAAAAATTAAGTGTCCAAACTACAGGTGGTGTAGCTTGCTTAACAGCTGGGATAATCCGCTGACTAGCAGACACTGCTACTAGGCACAAAGCATTTCCTGGGCTAGATGCAGTTAAAAAGTTGTAATTAGATACTCTCGTTGGATGCTGAGAAAGCATTCCATAGAGTCTCCTGGCATGCCATATATTATTCTCTTAAAAAGCTTGGGGTAGGGGTCTAGGGGACCCTTTTATAGCCAAAATCACGGCCCTGAATCGCAATACTTCACCTAGGCTGAAGATAAATGGAACTGTAGCACCCCGAGGGCTCAGTTGCTACAGAGGTATTGCACCTCACCCAGAGGTGTGATATCTCACTCTCAGGTAAGGATGGAGTGTGGATCAGGACCCCGACACCTGCATGCATTACACCACATTGCCGTGGGGCAGGGCGACCAATATGCCCCTGAGATGGGCACGACAGTCCCTGTCCCTGGCTGGAGTGGGGGGAGGGAACACCGAGGAAGGGGAACCCTGTAGTGCAGGAGCAAAGAGGAAGCAGTTCCTGGGTGCATTGAGAAGGGAGTATAAAAGGTGGGCACCATCTTAGTTCAGTGCAGAGAAGTCTGAGCAGAAGTGACAGGGAGCAGGGCCTCAGCATGAGCTCTGCTCCGGAGGCGGGCCTAGTAACAGAGGCCCAGGCCTGGAAGAGGGAGAACGAAGGAAGAGGAGCGGAGAAGGCTCCAGGAACGAGGAACGAAGGGATCCCAGGGGTGCGGACGGGCGAGTCGCCACCGCACGCCCGAATCCACCTGCGTGGAGGGGTGAGGCCAAAGGGGGAGACCGGTCCCCGAAACTAGTGGAGGCGGGAAACGAACCTCAGCTAGAAACCGGAGGCTGTGACATTTTATGTGGCGCAGCCCCTCGCTACACCTGCAAGGAAGGCACCACGTAGGGTCAGGGAAACTGGCGCCAAGTTTACCAAGAGGAGGCCCGAGGCAGCCGGACAGAAGCGTTGGTAAAAAAGGCGAGACAAAGGACACACAAAGGGGGTCCTGTGAAGCGCTCCAAAGTTATCTGAGAGTTGTCTGAGCCCCTCACCTGGTGAGCACAGTACGACGTGGGCAGCCGTTACCTGCAGAAGTGGTCTGGATAATAAGAACTGTGAGTAAAGGCCCTTGACTGCATCACTGACTCCGTGTCGTTACTGCTGCTGCCCTGCACCATCACCCCCATCCTCCGCATACACTGCCCTAAGGCTATACTCCTCCCGTGGGGAGTTATACTACGCTCTGCTGCACCCACAACACCAGCCTCAGCGGTCTGCCCTGCAGCGGCGGTTCACTCTGACCGCAATCTACGGGTGGCGTAGTCGGACATTTAAACATCAAAACCACATAAATAGTTCCGCCACTGGTTTGACCGCCCTGAGCCACGGAACCGGGTCGCCGCCACGGAGACTACATCCACCAGCATCCACCAAAAAGGGTCCGGCTCCAGGTGTCCCAAGGCACAGGGGGTGCGTCAGAACATTTTCATCACCTTTCATAATCACCAATGGGACAAGGCAGGGATATCCTCTGTCCCCTCTCTTATACATCCTAGTGACTGAGCACCTGCTCTCATCAATTCGCCATAACCCCAATATTAGGTGGATTGAGGTGGGAGGCACCGAGTACAAGTGCTCTGCATTTGCTGATGATGTCCTAGTATATATCACTCAATCACATATATCCATCCCTGCTGTTATGGCTGAAATAGATCACTTTGTTACATGGTAAAATTTTAAAATCAATGCAGCGAAGTCTGAGGCCCTCGATGTCTCCCTCCCCAAATCTATACAGGATTCCATCCAGTCCAACTTTCCCTTTGCCTGGCCCTCACAGAGTATCAAATACTTAGGAATTCCTATTCATAGAGACCTCTCCCGTCTATGTTATCTTAATTTTGGGCCCTTTATTGAACAACTCCATACAGACCACGGTTGGCAAGTTAGAACTGTAAGATTCACTACGTGAACCACTGGTGTTTTGTGGAAAATCACATGTACACTGTGTTCCAAATTATTATGCAAAAAGTGTTTAGGAGTGATAAGGGAAGAATTTGTTTGTTTGTCAGTTAAACTCATTGATGGTGATGTGTGTCAGGGCTCTTTATATCACTGTAAGCAATTGCAGACACCTGTGCTAATTAGTTTGGCAGGTGTGTCCAATGAAAGATAAGACTACTTAAGAAGGCTGTCCCACATTATTAAGCAGCCTACATTTTCGGCCAAAATGGGAAAGAAAAAGGATGTGTCGGCTGCTGAGAAGCAACAAATTGTGGAGTGTTTAGGTCAAGGCATGACTACAATCAACATTGTGCGATGATCAGGATGAAGTGTCTTGGCAATCAAGAAGTATGTAGCTGATTCACAGTACACACGTGTGCGTGCTGATAAGGGCAAATTGAGGACTCTTTCCTACAGGCAATTATGTCAGGTTAAAAGAGCAGTGGCAAAAAAGCCTTGTCATAGCAGCAGACAAGTTTTTGAAGCTGCTGGTGCCTCCAACGTCCCCCGAACAACAAGATGCAGGGTCCTTCAGAGGTTTGCAGCTGTGTGTAAGCCATCCTGTCGACCTCCTCTATCCACTGCACACAAGCAGAAACGGCTCCAGTGGGCCAAACAATACATGAAGACTGACTTCAAAACTGTTTTGTTCACGGATAAGTGCCGTGCAACACTCGATGGTCCAGATGGATGGAGTGGAGGATGGCGGTTGATGGACGCCCCACGCAAACACGGCTACAGCGCCAACAAGGAGGAGGTGGAGTAATGTTTTGGGCTGGAATCATGGGGAGAGAGATTGTCGGCCCCTTTAGGATCCCTGAAGGGGTAAAGATGAACTCCATAATGTATGTGGAGTTTCTCAAACAGCACTTCCTGCCATGGTTCAAGAAGAAGAACCGTGTATTCCACAGCAAGATCATTTTTATGCATGATAATGCACCATCTCATGCTGCACATAAAACATCTGCATCTCTGGCTGATATGGGCATAAAAGGGGACAAACTTATGGTGTGACCCCCATGCTCCCCTGACCTCTACCCCATTCAGAACCTCTGGAGCATCATCAAAAGGAGTGTCTATGATGGCGGGAGGCAGTTCACATCTAAGCAACAGCTCTGGGAGGGTATTCTGTCCTCATGCAAAACAATTGAAGCAGAAACCATCCAAAACCTGACAAATTCAATGGACGAGAGAGTTCAGAAGCTCCTTTCGAACAAGCGATCCTATGTGCAAATGTAACATCACCTAGAATAAAGTTTTGAGTTGAAAACTGTTTGATTTCAGTTTCTAATAACCTGCTAATGCTTATAATTTCAAAAATGACCATTTTTTTGTTCTTTATTAAAATGAAAAGGTTGATTGAAGAGTGTGGGGGATCTTAGAGTGTGGCAACCCAGTAGTCAGGATTATTTCGAATTCTGACAATCTGAGGGTCATGTTGCAGGTAGTGCAGCAAGAAGGCACTCATGTGTCTTGCGCATCTAGGAGCCCCAAAATTATTTTCCGGGCTAGATGCAGCTAAAAATTATTATTAATTTTAAATCTGGTGGAGCTTAGCATAGATGGCCTAATAGAATCAGTACTGCACACTGCTACAAAGTCCAAATAATTTTCCAGCCAAGATACAGATAAACATGATTAGTAATTTTAAATCTGGTGGAGCTTAGTATAGATGGCCTAATAGAATCATTACTGCACACTGCTACAAAGCCCAAATTATTTTCCAGCCAAGATACAGATAAACATGATTAGTAATTTGAAAGCTTAAAACGGTTGGTGAGGTGGACAGAGAGGAGGTTGAGGAGGCAGAAGCAGTGGGGGAACTTTGAGATAAAGAGGACTGACGCACAACTCGTGGGGACGGCAAGACTTGGACAGCAGCCCCTTGTCCTGCTGTCACCATAGTTACCCAGTGTCCATTCAGCGACATGTAACGCCCCTGTCCATGCCTACTCATCCAAGTGTCTGTGGTGAAATGCACCCTGTCACACACAGAGTTTCTCAAAGAAGCGGTGATGTTGTGTGTGACATGCTGGTGGAGCGCAGGCACACCTTTCTTTGAGAAGTAGTGCCGACTGGGCAACTGGTACTGGGGCACTGCAACAGACATAAGGTCTCGAAAATCCTCTGTGTCCACCAGGTGGAAAGGCAGCATTTCTGTAGCCAAGAGCTTGCAGATGGTGAAATTCAACCTCTTAGCTTTCTCATGGCTAGGAGGAAATGGTCTTTTACTTGTCCACATCTGAGGGACCAAGGGCTGGCTGTTGTGCTTAGGCGGGGTTGATAAGGGTGTCCCCGGCAAACTGCCGGTCTGTGAGGAATATGCAGGCGGACATGTTAGGTTGCCTTGATCCAAAGGTGGTGCTATCTTTGTCGGACAGCGCTCAACACCAGCTGGTGTTACCACCTCCAAAAAAATGATGACCTGCCAATCACGCTGGCTGTTGCGGGTAAAAAGGTGGCAGGTCTGCGTCCCAAAACAGGTGTGACTGCTGTCCCCCCAGTCACAGAGGATGAAGAGGCCGCGGATGTACAAGATGTGGCAGACAGCGGTTGGCCCGGCCGGCTAGGCCGCATTGGAGCACAGTGAGCTTCCCACTGCAACTTATGCTTCATGTCCATGTGCCGGTTCATGCATGAAGTACTCAAACTATGTATTTTTTGGCCTCTACTTAGCTTTTGCTGACAAATGTTACAGATAACACGAGTTGGGTCATCTTTATCGATCTGAAAAAATGCCCAGGCTATGCAAGGCTTAGCACCCATGCGACCTGAAGAGCCACCACGACTTGTGGTCAGAGGCAGAGTTGTGTTTGAGGATGCAGTTGTTGACATGCTTCCAGTACTACGTCTCTGTCCAGGAAGGCGCAACCTGACCTCGTCGTCACTAGCATCCTCCTCCACCTCCTCTGCTGACCTCATCTCTTGGCTGACTGTGGGTTGACAGTAAGTGGGATCTCCAACCTCATCATCATCACCCTGTGTGTTATCACACCCGTCGTCCTCAGAGCCAACCTGTTCCTGCCCTGACAAAAAACTAAAGTTGTCGCTCCAATCAGGTATTTGAGTCTCATCATCGTCTTCCTCATTGTCTCCACCAACAGGAGTTACAGTTTGGGAATGAGGGTCTACATTATGGTCAGAACCTTCTGCGTCTGGTCCTGGATCCGACTCATAAAGATTCTGGGCATCAGTGCAGATCATTTCCTCGTCTGGATTCACAGAAGCTCTGGAGCCGACCTCTGATTCCCAGGCTATAGTAATGGTTGAGTAAACAGCTCTGCAGACTCAACCATCTGTTCTACCCCATACTCAGATGGGCAGCTGGAAATTTGGGAGCTGTGAGGAAGCAAGTGCGATTGGGGTGACACGTCTGAGGACTGGAGTATTTGTGATGTTGAAGTTGAGGTGGAGGAGAGCCCACTTAAAGGAGCACTTGATATGCATTGAAGCACCAGCTGTTTTTGTGCCTCATCTGGAATTTGTAGCAATTGGCGTGGCCGTAAGAAAGGGATCTTATCGCATTGTCCGCTAAAAGAAGTAGACATTTTAGCTTGGCTGGAAGATGGTCTTTCTTCTGCAGATGTTACTGTTGCTTTAACACCTACCCCACGGACACAACCTTTTTTCCACTTCCCAACACGCCTATTCCCCTTTCCACCAGCAGCAGGCCTTTTTCCACTCATTTTGGTGGTTAACTAATTCACAACTCTGGAGTTGTTTGCACAAAAAAACAATGGATGGGAACTGAGCAGAGCTGAGTGGCCAAACTGTGGTATTAGGCCAAAAGTATTGGCTGGGTTAGAAGCAGATAAAAATTATATTGAATTTGCAACCTGATGGAGGTCAGTATAGATGGACTAATAGACCAAGTCCCACACAGTGCTAGAAGCCCAAATTTTTTTTCAGAGCTAGATGCAGAAAAAAATTATATTCAATTTGCAACCTGATGGAGGTCAGTATAGATGGACTAATAGACCAAGTCCCACACACTGCTAGAAGCCCAAATTTTTTTTCAGAGCTAGATGCAGAAAAAAATTATATTCAATTAGCAACCTGATGGAGGTCAGTATAGATGAACTAATAGAACAAGTCCCACACACTGCTAGAAGCCCAAATATTTTTTCATAGCTAGATGCAGAAAAAAAATATTTTTAATTTGCAACCTGATGGACGTCAGTATAGATGGACTAATAGACCAAGTCCCACACACTGCTAGAAGCCTAAATTTTTTTTCAGAGCTAGATGCAGAAAAAAATGATATTCAATTTGCAACCTGATGGAGATCAGTATAGATGGACTAATAGAACAAGTCCCACACACTGCTAGAAGCCCAAATATTTTTTCAGACCTAGATGCAGAAAAAAAATATTTTTAATTTGCAACCTGATGGAGGTCAGTATAGATGGACTAATAGACGAAGTCCCACACACTGCTCGAAGCCCAAATTTTTTTTCAGAGCTAGATGCAGAAAAAAATTATATTTAATTTGCAACCTGATGGAGGTCAGTATAGATGGACTAATAGAACAAGTCCCACACACTGCTAGAAGCCCAAATATTTTTTCATAGCTAGATGCAGAAAAAAATTATATATAATTTGCAACCTGATGGAGGTCAGTATAGATGGACTAATAGAACAAGTCCCACACACTGCTAGAAGCCCAAATATTTTTTCAGAGCTCGATGCAGAAAAATATTATATTGAATTTGCAACCTGGTGGAGGTTAGTATAAATGGACTAATAGAATGATGCTATGCCCAAAAGGTTTTACTTCACTAGGTGCAGTAAAAAATTGGTATTCTATACACAGATGGTGTAGCTTGCAACACAGATAGGCTACTCCACTGACTAACACACACTGCAAGAGGCCAAAAAGGATTAGCTTTGCTAGATTTAGCCAAATGCTGTGAAAAAAAACTTGCACAGCACTGGCACAGACCTGCCAGGCAAAAACTGATAGGAACTGATGTAACCTAGTCCTGAAAAGGACTGCAATTACAATTAGTCTTTACTCCCAACCTATCTATTTAAGAGCACAGACCTGCCTGATAAAAGTCGTAGGAAATGATGTAACCTAGTACTTAAAAGGACTGCAATCACAACTATTCCCTACTCCCAAGCTATCTGTAGATTTGTGCGAAAATTGGCTTGAAATTAACAAGGTATAGCGCACACAGCAACAGCGGTGCCGTCTAACACGCAGCTGCAGCAGTGAGAAAATGGTGGCGACGGGAAAAATGGCTGGGTCTTATAGGGCAAGGACATGTGACATACACTGCCAATGACACATGCCCTTGCTTGTGTGAAAAAAAGCACTTCGCTCCGTGTGTGCGCTGCTGATAGGCTGACAGATTGCACCTCCCCACTGTAAATGCGGGAAAGAGAAAAAAAAAATGGAGATCTTCATTATTCCTGCAGAGATTCATCCCCTGCCCCTCCCCCCGCCCCGCTGTACACTCAAACTGCGTATTAACATTAATTTTCATCATTACTGAGAAAAAATCCAGTTATGATTTTGGTGCACGAACAGTTATCGAACATAACCTCGAACAGCCGAATTTTTTTCAAATTGTTCGTGTTCGCCGAACGGCTCGAACACCGCCCAAAACAGCTCGAATTTGAGATTGGCGAACAGTTCGAGTCGAACACCGCTCATCTCTAATGTTTACAAATTTTTTTTTAACTTTTTTACTTAATCCCTCTATGGGAATTTCACTTTCTGTAATCTGATCGCAGTTCTAATACATTGCAATGCATCAGCAGATGCACATTTTACAGTGAATTAGATTTTTGAAGCCTCGTTGCTTATTTTTTCCCTGCAGACTTGCAGCAGATTCAAGTTTGCAGCATCGCAATTCTTGCAGCATATTTCATTCATAATAATGAGTAGGGAAATATACGCAATAAAAATGCAAATAAAAAACTCATGTATTTTACGCATCATTTTTCCTGCCAACACATCGGGATTTGCAGAAGAATTTACTGTACATGTGCACATACTCTTGTGGCCTGAGGAAAACAAGCTGCCTAATAATTCTGCACACCTTAATAAAGGGTGTTGATATCCTTAGGCCTCACCCTTCTTATTACACATCACCTGATCTGCTTCATCCAATAAGCAGTTATGTTTATACAGCTTGGAGGTGGAAGATATGTATTAAAATGATGATCTGGTCAAAATATTAATTGTGCACACACAATAATAACAGTAAATAGAGAAAAAACTTTACACACCATAGAGAAATCTAATAAAAAAAAAAAACAGGTTCATTTCTGCCCATCTCATCCATATTTGATTGAGATCTAAGGGACAGGACTCTGCTAAGGAGATGGGATGGGGTTTAGTGCTTTTATTCTACTATTATAATCACTTGCCTTATGGATGCGGAGTTGTAGGAGAAGCAAAATACTGATTTTAAAATATGTACATTGACAAATTTCCAATATATTTCTCACAGTTGTAAGGCAGCGCTAGTCATCATGCTGGGGGACACTCGCTGCACCGGGTCAATTAAAGCACATCAGGCAACACCTTTCCAGTATTTCACAATCCAGCAGTTTATTATACTTCATAACTGCTTCTAACTGAGTCCATCTCAGTCGGGTCTCACAATTTCTAGACGGCTGCCATCTTCTACTGCTCAGGCGATGCTGCCTTTCCATTCGCAGTCTGGCGAGATTCAACTGTTCTACGTCTCGCAGGTAGGTCACTCGATACTCCTTCAGCATGCGTATATATGCAAGACTTTCTTCCGTTCCTACAGCGGAGAATGACACCATGCCGTCTTCATCTGGTATCCAGTCCTGATGATCACGTGGACTGCTTACTTTCATCACACCAGACTTCTTTACCATCATCTGCATGGCTTGGCCATTTCTCCCAATGAGCTTTCTCACCAGAACATGAGGCACCCGGATGACCTCTTCCCGCAGACTGTGAGCTTTTCTCATAAGCTACAGTTGTCTTACTGCTTGTTCCGTCTTCAACCGGAGAAACCGCTTCGTGCGAATACATCGCCAGTGCATGTCACTTAGGATCGCCACTCTCTTCACTGTGACTTCGGTCGTGGACAGGACCACTAGCTGTTTAGCTTCTGAGGTTGAGTACACCTTACAGGCTCCCACGGCCTTCTTAAACTTTTCATGCACGGACTCACTGGTGCATTCTTCTCTCAAATCCTCGGGTACATCTATGAGGCACTTGTACCGAGAGGTTTCTGTCTCACCAGTGGTCTCCAAACGATCATATAGCTCAGGTTTCAGGGGCAATTGACTTTCAGCTTCTTCACCCTGTATGCTTCCCCTGAGCTGACTCACAGCTACAAATTCAAGAATTTTCGTCTTGACCACTTCCATCTCATACTTATCTTCTGTTAACACACTCTTAGCTCTCCTCAGGTCCACCTTCTCATGGTATAAAGGAATAAGTGCAACTTTTTTTCCATTTTCCTTCTCCAAGGAGGCCTCGTTCACTGAGTGATACTTTGCCAGGTGACCTTTGAGCTCGAAAACTTCTTCCTCTAGCTCCGCTACTCGCCTCTCAGCAGCCTATCTCTGAAGCTCTTCCTGCTTCAACTGCTCCTTTAACAGTAGAGTTCTCTCAGACCTCTCTGTCTCCAATGGGCCCACTCGGCTCTCAACAACCAGTCTCTCAAGCTTCTCTTGCTTCAAATGGGCTTGTAGCGACTCCTTGAGCTCCTTGATCTCGGCTCCTACATCCACCGAATCATCCGAGCTCGCATTATTCGAGTAGGTATTTGTTGCATACCTCCCATCTCCAGTGGCCAACTCCTGGCCCTGGTCTGTGGCTTCTCAGATAGACTCCTCCATTTTTTTCCGCTCAGCTTTCATCTTGCTGATTCTTTCCTTAAGGCACGTCTCTGCCCTCTGGAGATTATCACAGAACGTCTGCAGCTCCTTCACCTGAGCTTCCAGACCTAGGGTCTTTCTGCGGAGATCACCATTTTCATCACGGGTGTCCTGCAGAGTGGTCTCAACCACTTGGCGCATGTGCTCTGCATCCGCCTTATCATCCTCTAGTTTTTCTTTAACCCTGAGGAGATCCTCATAGTCTCTCTTAATTTGTTGCAGCTCCCCACTGCGTTCACCATATTCCTTCTTGGATTCACAAAGCTCCCGGTTCCGCAGTCGTTCTAGGTTTTGTTCACTCCCAGAAACTTCATTCTGCAGCGCCTCCTTCTCAAGCTTCAACTGCAAAACCTCCTCCTTGGTTTTGCGGCGGTCCTCCTTAATTTCCTGGAATATTTCCTTCCATTGGTTAATTTCCTCGTTGCTTCCCTCCAGGTCTCGCTGTAAGTTCCTCACAACCTGGTATATTTTCTGCCGTTCAGACTCCAGGCTTCGCTGGTCTGAGGACACGTTCTCCAGGTTTTCCCATAGTTGCTGCACGTCACTCTGACACTGCTGCCTGATAGGCTCCAGCTCTTGGTCATGACTGGCCACCTCCTCTTTCAGGGCTGTCAGATCCTGATCCTTCTGTCTCAGTACTGTACCGGAGGTTGCTACTGGCAATGTCACCTCCTCTTCTGCCTCTAAAGCAGGATCCACACTTGAAACAAAGGCACACAGTACTACATTTTCTTTATTTTCACTTGCAGCAAAGACTACAGGAGCAACCTTTTTGTGGCCCTTGCGCCGTCGACGACGAGAGGGGGAGTCTCTCCCCTCGTCTAGCCCCTCTTGACTGAACACTCTTTCTACTTTCATAGTGTCACCGTCAGTTGTGGGGTCTGTGTCACTCCCCATGGTGTCGTGGACCAACAAGTCACCTCCCACCTTGACGTCAACCCCTTCTACTGGAGCTACCCCATTATCAACGGTCAAATTGTCATACCAACCCACAACCAGTAACAAATTTTGGTTTTCTATACTCGACGCTCTTGTGAAAATCCGCCCCTTTTTTAGAGTCCGTCCCCTTTTGAACAACCACACCGGTAGGGGAATTTTACAAAAAAATCAGCAATAGTCTTAGGACCCAGTTCACAACATCTCTTACCACCTCCTCGGGCACTCTGGGACAATACTGGCGCCCCCGGAGAATTCACAGAATGGTTCATTGCTGCCATTCTATACAGTGCCCACAGCTCCTGCCGTTCCTGCACCATGTCCTCTAGACGTTTCTCAAATACCTTCTGCGGTTTTAACCGGCACTTTAATTGCTCAATAGCTTCAGTTTAATTTGCTGCTCCGTTCACTGCCATTGCGGTATACTATTCACACTAGACACTTCACACCGCTCTCCCCGGAAAAATTTTCGTGGCCCTGCCGAGCCATAGCAAACCAAGTTTGAGTGTAAGGACAATTTTCGTAACCCCGCCGAGTTACAGCAAACCAGGTTTGAGTGCGAGGACAATTTTCGTAAACCCGCCGAGTTACAGCCAGATGCATTAATTTTTGTGACCCCGCCGAGCCACAGCAAACCAGGTTTGAGTGCGAAGACAATTCTCGTAACCCCGCCGAGTTACAGCAAGATGCATTAATCTTCGTGACCCCGCCGAGCCACAGCAAGATGCTTGTATTCACACTTGTCGTCCTGTGCCGTTGCCCCTAGCAACCGGGCTGCAGTTGCCCCTAGCAACCGGGCTGCAGTTGCCCGCATTCTCCAACCACATGTAAGGCAGCGCTAGTCATCATGCTGGGGGAAACTTGCTGCACCGGGTCAATTAAAGCACACCAGGCAACACCTTTCCAGTATTTTACAATCCAGCAGTTTATTATACTTCATAACTGCTTCTAACTGAGTCCATCTCAGTGGCTCGCCGACATATCGCACACATAATGTCCAAGAGCCTTTCCAGTGACAGACACATCCACTTGGCTCCAGATACAGCATTTAACAAGGTAACAATATAAATGTCCACATCAATCAGTCTTACCTTTGCTGGGTTTTAGCTGCTTCAGGTTTGTTCTGCCACCGCTGTGGCTTTACGGCTTCCCAGATGGGGTCTCCAGCCCTCGTACCTTCAAAGGCTACTGGTATGTTTACACAGCTAACATCCAGCCTCTGCCTTTCAGGCTTCACGAGGCCTCACCAGGCCTCACCAGGCTAACGGGGTCCCACACGGGAACAGGCCTCATGCCTTACACCCCCCTGTCTCAAAAGCACCAGGGTTTATATATCCTCCAGTACACACACAGGACCTGTGCTGATGTCACAGTCATGTGATCAGACCTTCTGTGTGCACAGGACCTGTGCTGATGTCACAGTCATGTGATCAGTCACCTGAGGGGGGGGTGCATGGTCAGCCAAAACACTCCCTGGACCATTACAGTAATGCCACAAGCCGCTGCATTACACAGTTTTGATTGCAGCATGGATCATAATTGAGTACAGGGTGAAAAATGTGTTAAATAGTGATGAGCAAGCACTAAAATGCTCGGGTAATGGTTGCTCAACCCGAGCAACGAGCCCAATGTAAGTCTATGGGAAACTCGAGCATTTTTCAGGCGGCTCTCCCCGGTTGTCTGCAGAGGGCCTAAAAATTGCCCAAATCGATGGGAACAGTGCTCAAATGACATGGGAACAGCATGGGGAAGACCCCTGGAAGCATTTTTGACTCCCAGGTCACTGCTGTCAACAACGTTGTCAGAGTATTACGCCACTTTTACGGATTCACAATAAAACTTACAAAACAAAACCAAAATGGATTTTTCCTGGGAAATATGTTAAGGAACATCCTTTCCAGCGTAATGACTTGTATATAAGGCAAAATAAATAACCAAAACCAAAAATACTCCTCCACACCTTGGGCTATGTTCACACGTAGCGTTCTTGATGCGTTTTTGCACTTTTGCATTGCTTTCAACAAAGACAAATTCATTCACCAGGAAATGTCATTTTAACATTTTACAACCTTATCTGGCCATGTGGTGTGTGACACATCATCAGACACATTCATACAGTGCTGAAAAGACATGGGAACAGCATGGGGAAGACCTCTGGAAGCATTTCTGACTCCCAGGTCACTGCTAAAAGTGTGCCCATCATAAGCGATCTTTAGCGCATGCAAAGATGCCTCCCGCCATGCACCTGTCGTTGCAGACTTGCAACAATCACCGTCCACGTCCTTGTCCCAGTGCAGCGTTCAGTTGTCCCTACCCCATTCCTTGGAATGCAAGCGCAAGTATGCAGCCAGTCACCCATCCGCCCACAGGCTGCAATACTATACTGCCAAACTTTTGACAGCTGCTTGCACTTGAAATGTGGCCTTTTAGGCTCATGGAGGCGGAAGCTTTTCATAACCTCAAGCTGGCGGCGGCCGGGTGTCCATACTATGTCCCCAGCCGCCACTGTTTCTCCCGGTGTCGTCTCTGCCTTCCAAAAGCACGGGTCCCACAACATTACCTGTGCCCTCCCCAGTGCACTTACTGGGAGGGATCGCCTAACCACAAACACGAGGACAGGTGAATGCGGCCAGGGACGGTACAGAGCCAGTCCACAGTTTTTTTTGCTGAGTTGTATTTCACCACAGCCATATTCTTTAGCTTGGTGAAAGGACTTGGGAAACCATATCTACCCAGCTTTCATTTCTTCCAGGAAGTCCTCTAAAGCTGCTTTCACTTGAAATGTGGCCTTTTAGGTTCGTGGAGGCGGAAGCTTTTCATAACCTCATGCCGGTGGCGGCCGGGTGTCCATATTTGGTCCCCAGCCGCCACTATGTCTCCCGGTATCGTCTCCACCTTCCACAAGCACGAGTCCCACAACATTACCTGTGCCCTCCCCAGTGCACTTACTGGGAAGGACCGCCTAACCACAAACACGTGGACAGGTGAATATGGCCAGGGACGGTACAGAGCCAGTCCACAACTTTTTTTTGCTGAGAGTTGTATTTAGCTCGGTGAAAGGACTGGCATACAGGGAAACCGTATATACCCTGGGTGTCATTTCTCCCAGGAAGTCCTCTAATGCAGCTTGTTGCAGAAGCAATGGCAACCCGTCCAACATTAACTTGCACTTGTCTGTGGTGCTTTGACACACAAACATCTTTCTTTGCGCATTTAATTTCATGAATACAGAGTTGGACAATGGCCTGATATGCAATGCGGTTCAAGAAATAACATGCATAAGCATGTCCGATCCACATTAAAAAAGCAGCCATAGAGTGTCCGGGAACCTTCCCCCACACTTTTCTTAGGCAGGGCTGCTTCTCGGCAGGGTTGGACGGGCCCACCAGAGAACCGGAGACTCCTCCGGTGGGCCCTGGCTTCTCCTTCAGGAGAGTTCATAGTGCCGAGGTGAGGCCATGATGATGATATAGGCCACCATCTGCTTAGTTTTCTGTTACTTGGAATGCAAGGGCAAGTATGCAGCCACCCACCCAAACAGGCCGTAACACAAAACTGCCAGTTTTCTGGGCAGCTGCTTTGTCACGCTGTCACTGTATACAGGAGGTAGGGGGCCTAAGCTGACCCTAAGCTGGGGCCCTGACTAATCCCTCAACCTGGAGGTACTGTTAAAGGTACAGAGGTCCAGGCCGCCAGCGTAACCCCTACCTCCTGAGGATCCCTGCACCTCAGTAATCTAGTCCTGAGAAGGACCCCGATCACAACAATTGGGAACCAGAAATAATATGCCCACACACAGTAATTTGACGAACGAGACAGTACAAGGGAAAAACCAAAACCACCTTGCAAACAACTACTACACGACTACAACAGAGGGAACACCAACGGGAAGGGAGATGAATGATAAAGCGAGGAAAGGGAAAAAACACTTCCAAATACACTTATCTCAGCAACTCCAAACACCACGATCCGCTCTGTAAGTCCGAATGAAATGCTTTCACCGACACCTCCCAAACAGACCAGCAGGTATATGAAGGAGTCTCACTAAAGAAGCATTGATTGCAGCTGGGCGAGGCTGGACCTCAGCTAGCCCAGAGAGAGAGAGAATTAACTCCCTCACTGCCGAGAAAACACAAAGCACCAACAAGTCAGCTGCGAGAAGTCAGGCTGTGTACTCGTGACGATCTTCGTGGCAACACACCCGTGACAGTACCCCCCCCCTTCTACGAGGGACCTCCGGACCCTCAGGGCCAGGTTTATCCGGGTGAGTCGTGTGGAAGGCCCGAACTAATCGGTCTGCGTTAATATCCGACGCAGGAACCCACATCCTCTCCTCAGGACCATACCCCTTCCAATGAACCAGGTACTGAAGGGACCGGCGATTAAAACGTGAATCAATGACCCTCGATACCTGGAACTCCAAGTTACCATTGACAACCACTGGAGGGGGAGGTAAAGGTGACGGTACCACCGGCGCCACATACCTCTTAAGCAATGATCTGTGAAACACGTTGTGAATTTTAAACGTAGGGGGGAGGTCAAGACGGAATGCCACCGGATTAATAATAGAACTGATTCTGTACGGCCCGATGAACCTGGGACCCAGTTTCCAGGAGGGAACCTTAAGTTTAATATTCCTGGTAGACAACCATACCCGATCGTTCACACTTAGGTCCGGACCAGACACTCTCCTCTTATCAGCCATACGTTTGTATCGGTTCCCCATAGTATTCAGATTCTTCAGCACCCCTCTCCATACTGAAGCGAGAGATGAGGAAAATCGTTCCTCCTCCGGAACCCCCGAAGAGCCCCCCCTACTGAAAGTACAAAACTGGGGGTGAAAACCATATGCCCCAAAAAACGGGGACTTACCAGTGGACTCGCTCCGCCTATTATTAAGAGCAAACTCTGCCAAAGGTAGGAAAGAAGCCCAGTCCTCCTGGTTCTCTGACACAAAACACCGGAGATATGTCTCCAAGCTCTGGTTCATACGTTCCGTCTGACCATTGGTCTGAGGATGAAAAGCCGACGAGAATGACAAATGCATCCCCCGCCGTGCAAAAAACGCCTTCCAGAACTTAGACACAAACTGAGACCCCCGATCAGACACCACCTCGGAGGGTACCCCGTGAAGCCTCACAATCTCCCCAATGAACACCTGCGCAAGAGTTTTAGCATTAGGGAGAGCCGGAAGAGCGATAAAATGTGCCATCTTGCTGAACCTGTCCACTACAACGAGTATGACCGTTTTACCCGAAGACGGAGGGAGGTCCGTAATAAAGTCCATAGACAGATGAGTCCAAGGACGCTCCGGGATCTTCAAAGGTAAGAGGGCCCCAGACGGACGGGTATGTGAGGTCTTAGAGCGCGCACAAACCCCACAGGACGCGACAAAAGTTACCACCTCTTTATGTAAGTTAGGCCACCAAAACCGACGCGAGAGGAGATCCACAGTTGCTTTACTCCCCGGGTGTCCTGCAAAAACTGAGTTATGGTGTGCCTCGATCACCTTTTGTCGCAACTGATCTGGAATGAACAGTCTCCCCGGAGGTCCAACAGGGGCGTCCCCCTGAGCCTCCAATATCTCCTCCTCCAGCTCAGAGCATACTGCCGAAACCACCACCCCCTCCTGAAGAATAGGAATCGGGTCGTCCGTATTCCCGGCCCCATGGAAACTACGAGATAAGGCATCCGCCTTTACATTTTTAGACCCAGGACGATATGTAACGACGAAATTAAACCTGGTAAAAAACAATGACCACCTAGCTTGTCTGGGATTCAGACGTTTAGCGGACTCCAGATATAGCAGGTTCTTGTGATCGGTGATGACGGTGACCGGATGAACTGCCCCCTCCAAAAAATGGCGCCACTCCTCAAAAGCTAACTTAATGGCCAAGAGTTCCCTATTGCCGACATCGTAATTCCTCTCAGCGGACGACAATTTTTTAGAGAAAAAGGCGCACGGATGCCACTTACCAGGGGACGAACCCTGTGACAATACTGCTCCCACCCCTACCTCGGAAGCGTCTACCTCTACAAAGAATGGCTGTGACGCATCAGGTTGAATGAGTATGGGTGCCGAGGCAAAACATTTTTTCAAGGAGGAGAATGCTTGACAAGCCTTGTCAGACCACCTAGAAAAATCCGTCCCCTTTTTAGTCATGTCTGTGAGAGGCTTAACCATGGACGAGAAATTACGAATGAACTTCCGGTAATAGTTAGCAAACCCCAGGAAACGTTGTAGTGCCTTAAGATTCTCTGGCCGATCCCACTCAAGAACTGCCCGCACTTTCCCAGGGTCCATACGAAAACCGGACGCTGAAACCAGGAAGCCTAAAAACTGGAGTTCCTGTACGGCGAACACACACTTTTCCCACTTGGCATACAGTTTATTATCCCGCAAGATCTGTAACACCTGCCTAACGTGCTCCTGATGAGACATCAGATCCGGCGAGTAAATTAAGATATCATCCAGATATATGACAACAAACTGTCCCACCAGGTGGCGAAAAATATCATTAACAAAGTGTTGAAACACCGCCGGGGCATTAGTCAGACCGAATGGCATGACAAGGTTCTCATAATGCCCCTCCGGAGTGTTAAACGCCGTCTTCCACTCATCCCCCTCCTTTATCCTAATCAGATTGTACGCCCCCCTGAGATCCAACTTAGAGAACCATTTGGCGCCCACGATCTGATTAAAGAGATCGGGAATAAGTGGGAGCGGATACGGATCTCGGACCGTAATCCGATTAAGTTCACGGAAATCCAGGCAAGGGCGTAGGCCTCCATCTTTCTTCTTAACAAAGAAGAACCCCGCAGCCACCGGTGAAGATGAAGGTCTAATATGCCCCTTAGCCAGACTTTCTGAAATATAATCCTTCATGGCCTGTCTCTCAGGACCAGAAAGGTTATACAACCTAGCCTTAGGTAACTTGGCCTCCGGGAGCAGTTTTACAGAACAGTCATACTCGCGATGAGGAGGTAGTTCCTGACACCCTTTCTCCGAGAATACATCCTCAAAGTCCGCCAGAAATGGAGGTAAGACCCAAGGAGTAACCGCACCGATGACCGTGTTCATGCAGTTTTTATTACAGAATTTACTCCATTGGCTTATCTCTCTGGTTTGCCAATTAATAACCGGGTTATGCTTAGCTAACCAAGGAAGGCCCAACACTATAGGAGTGGGAAGACCCTCCAACACGTAACAAGACAACAGTTCTTTATGTATTGCCCCCACTTGAAGTTTTACGTCATGCACAGCTTGCAAAAAACTTCCCTGACCGAGAGGCCTGGCATCGATCGAGAATATGGGGATGGGTTTAGCCAACTCACTCAATCGCATACCTTGAACCCGGGCAAACCGAGCATCAACCAGATTAGCCCCGGCCCCACTATCCAGAAGAACAGATATCCTCTCAGCTCTCGTACCCACCACCACCTCCGCCGGTACGAGAAACTGAGACGAACCTAGGGACGAAATACCTACTCCCAGATTGCCGTCCACCACACAACCTGGGATCAACAGTTTTTTCGACGACTCTTTACTCTGCAAGGGACGGGATGGACACCCCCCAATAAAATGTCCCTTTTTCCCGCAGAAGAAACACCTTCCCGTCTTATGGCGCACCACCGGTCCCCTTCCCCGAAATGATGTCCCTCCTAATTGCATAGGCTCCTCCGGACTGACCAGGGGAACCACCATATGAGGGGACCTTGTAGGAGGTGGAGACATCGCAGGGGGTAGAGTTATCCCGCACCTCTCCCGAAGCCGTCTGTCAACGCGAATAGCAAGGGCCATAGCGGCTTCCAGTGACGCGGGAGAGTCATACTGTGCCAACACATCCTGTAATTTGTCGGATAAACCATGACAAAACTGGCTCCTAAGAGCCGGGTCATTCCACTGGGTGTCCGTGGCCCACCTACGGAACTCCGAACTGAATTCCTCCGCCGGACGATCTCCCTGCTGGATCCTACGTAACTTAGACTCAGCAAGGGAGATCCGATCTGGGTCATCATATACGAGTCCCAGAGCAGCGAAAAACCTATCCACTGACTGGAGAGCCGGAGAGCTCGGGGGAAGAGAGAACGCCCAAGATTGTGGGTCCCCTTGTAGGAGCGAGATGACAATTCCCACCTTTTGTTCTTCACTGCCCGATGACCGAGGCCGCAGCCGAAAGTACAATTTGCATGCCTCCCGGAAAACAAAAAACTTGTCCCGCCCCCCAGTGAACCTGTCAGGGAGAGCTACTTTAGGTTCTGGTCCGGCTTGCTCCAGAGGATGCAAGACCTTGGACCTAACGTCCGCCAGCCCCATGGACAAACTCTGCAACTGCCGAGCTAGACCGGCTACTGGATCCATGGTAGCTGGAGAAAAACTAAGTGGGTCGGTGAAAATGTCACGCTGTCACTGTATACAGGAGGTAGGGGGCCTAAGCTGACCCTAAGCTGGGGCCCTGACTAATCCCTCAACCTGGAGGTACTGTTAAAGGTACAAAGGTCCAGGCCGCCAGCGTAACCCCTACCTCCTGAGGATCCCTGCACCTCAGTAATCTAGTCCTGAGAAGGACCCCGATCACAACAATTGGGAACCAGAAATAATATGCCCACACACAGTAATTTGACGAACGAGACAGTACAAGGGAAAAACCAAAACCACCTTGCAAACAACTACTACACGACTACAACAGAGGGAACACCAACGGGAAGGGAGATAAATGATAAAGCGAGGAAAGGGAAAAAACACTTCCAAATACACTTATCTCAGCAACTCCAAACACCACGATCCGCTCTGTAAGTCCGAATGAAATGCTTTCACCGACACCTCCCAAACAGACCAGCAGGTATATGAAGGAGTCTCACTAAAGAAGCATTGATTGCAGCTGGGCGAGGCTGGACCTCAGCTAGCCCAGAGAGAGAGAGAATTAACTCCCTCACTGCCGAGAAAACACAAAGCACCAACAAGTCAGCTGCGAGAAGTCAGGCTGTGTACTCGTGACGATCTTCGTGGCAACACACCCGTGACATGCTTGTACTTGAAATATGGCCTTTTAGGCTCGTGGAGGCGGAAGCTTTTCACAATCTCATGCCGGCGGCGGCCGGGTGTCCATACTCGGTCCCCAGCCGCCACTATTTCTCCCAGTATCATCTCCACCTTCCACAAGCACGGGTCCCACAACATTACCCGTGCCCTCCCCAGTGCATTTACTGGGAAGGACCGCCTAACCACAAACACGTGGACAGGTGAATGTGGCCAGGGATGGTACGGAGCCAGTCCACAACTTTTTTTGCTGAGAGTTGTTGCAAAAGCAATGGCAGCCCATCCAACATCAACTCGCACTTGTCGGTGGTGCTTTGCCACACACACATCTTTCTTTGCACATTTAGTTTCATGACTACAGAGTTGGGAAATGGACTGATCTCCAATGTGGTTTGGTAAATAACATGCATAAGCACGTCTGATACGCATTAAAAAAGCAGCCATAGAGTGTCCGGGAACCTTCCCCCACACTTTTCTTAGCCAGGACTGCTTCTCGGCAGGGTTGGACGGTCCCACCAGAGAATTCTCTGGTGTGCCTTGGCTTCTAACTCAGGAGAGTTCATGATAGTGCTAACTTTGTAGCTGCTATCATGAAAAACATTTTACCCACCAAAGGATTTGATTCTGAGGGCTCTTGAGCGGGGAAGAAAGGTGAGCCCTCAGAATCAAATCCTCTGGTGGGCACAATGGTTTTCAATCTGAAACAGCTTCTCAGTAGCGTTGAGCCACCCCCGTAGTGTTCGAGTTCGGTTCGGTTCGTCGAACACCCGTGTGTTCGCCGAACTGTTCGTCGAACACCTTCGAACACCGTTAAAACCAATGGCAGGCAAACAAAAACACATAGAAACACATAGAAAACACCTTCAAAGGTGTCCAAAAGCTGACAAACTGCTCAGGTGACACAACTAACACATGGAAAAGTGACAAGTACATATAGTCATGCGAAAAGAAAAGAGGTGGAGGAGTAAAAGGAGGGGGAGACACAGATATAGGCATGTTATGCCCTTCTAAAATCCAAAAAGTGAGAAGCCGACACGTTCAGTCCGCTCCTGCCTGTGCCACCTCCGTGTCGCCGGGTTTGTGCCAGAGCCGCGGTGAACCCTGACGGCCAGCCCCCCTCTCCCAATACTGGTGCCTGTCCGCTGGTGGGTCGAGCGAGCCCCCCTGTGGTGGAGGCAGCTCTAAGCTTTTTAATTTAAATTGTCTCTCTAATTTGAATGAATACACTTTAAATCCATTTACAAGGATCTATTGGAGGGCAAGTCTCCTGCCAGCAGCCGCGTAATTCCAGCTCCAGTAGCGTCCACTAAAGCTGCTGCAGTTAAAAAGCTTTTATAAGGATCGAGCTCGGCTGTCCACCGCAAGGCATCCTACTGCCAGTCCCAGCCCCTATGCCTTGGGGTGCCTCCTGATGCTCTTCACTGAGTATCCCGTGGTCCCGAAGCATTTCCTTTGAAAAAATTAAGTGTTCAAACTACAGGTGGTGTAGCTTGCTTAACAGCCGGGATAATCCGCTGACTAGCAGACACTGCTACTAGGCACAAAGTATTTCCTGGGCTAGATGCAGTTAAAAATTTGTAATTAGATACTCTCGTTGGATGCTGAGAAAGCATTCCATAGAGTCTCCTGGCACGCCATATATGATTCTCTTAAAAAGCTTGGGGTAGGGGTCTAGGGGACCCTTTTATAGCCAAAATCACGGCCCTGTATCGCAATACGTCACCTAGGCTGAAGATAAATGGAACTGTAGCACCCTGAGGACTCGGTTGCTACATAGGTATTGCACCTCACCCAGAGGTGTGATATCTCACTCTCAGATAAGGATGGAGTGTGGATCAGGACCCGACACCTGCATGCATTACACCACATTGCCGTGGGGCAGGGCGACCAATATGCCCCTGAGATGGGCACGACAGTCCCTGTCCCTGGCTGGAGTGGGGGGAGGGAACACTGAGGAAGGGGAACCCTGTAGTGCAGGAGCAGGGAGGAAGCAGTTCCTGGGTGCATTGAGAAGGGAGTATAAAAGGTGGGCACCATCTTAGTTCAGTGCAGAGAAGTCTGAGCAGAAGTGGCAGGGAGCAGGGGCTCTGCATGAGCTCTGCTCCGGAGGCGGGCCTAGTAACAGAGGCCCAGGCCTGGAAGAGGGAGAAGGAAGGAAGAGGAGCGGAGAAGGCTCCAGGAACGAGGAACGAAGGGATCCCAGGGGTGCGGACGGGCAAGTCGACACCGCACGCCCGAATCCACCTGCGTGGAGGGGTCAGGCCAAAGGGGGAGACCGGTCCCCGAAACTAGTGGAGGCAGGAAACGACCCTCAGCTAGAAACCGGAGGCTGTGACATTTTATGTGGCGCAGCCCCTCGCTACACCCGCTAGGAAGGCACCACATAGGGTCAGGGAAACTGGCGCCAAGTTTACCAAGAGGAGGCCCGAGGCAGCCGGACAGAAGGGTTGGTAAGAAAGTCCAGACAAAGGACACACAAAGGGGGTCCTGTGAAGCGCTCCAAAGTTATCTGGGAGTTGTCTGAGCCCCTCACCTGGTGAGCACAGTACGACGTGGGCAGCCGTTACCTGCAGACGTGGTCTGGATAATAAGAACTGTGAGTAAAGGCCCTGGACTGCATCACTGACTCCGTGTCGTTACTGCTGCTGACTTGCACCATCACTCCCATCCTCCGCATACACTGCCCTGAGGCTATACTCCTCCCGTGGGGAGTTATGCTACGCTCTGCTGCACCCACAACACCAGCCTCAGCGGTCTGCCCTGCAGCGGTGGTTCACTCTGACCGCAATCCACGGGTGGCGTAGTCGGACATTTAAACATCAAAATCACATAAATAGTTCCGCCACTGGTTTGACCGCCCTGAGCCACGGAACCGGGTCGCCGCCACGGAGACTACAACCACCAGCATCCACCAAAAAGGGTCCGGCTCCGGGTGTCCCAAGGCCCAGGGGGTGCATCAGAACATTTTCATCACCTTTCACAATCACCAATGGGACAAGGCAGGGATGTCCTCCGTCCCCTCTCTTATACATCCTAGTGACGGAGCACCTGCTCTCATCAATTCGCCATAACCCCAATATTAGGTGGATTGAGGTGGGAGGCACCGAGTACAAGTGCTCTCTATTTGCTGATGATGTCCTAGTATATATCACTCAATCACATATATCCATCCATGCTGTTATGGCTGAAATAGATCACTTTGTTACATGGTCAAATTTTAAAATCAATGCAGCGAAGTCTGAGGCCCTCGATGTCTCCCTCCCCAAATCCATACAGGATTCCATCCAGTCCAACTTTCCCTTTGCCTGGCCCTCACAGGGTATCAAATACTTAGGAATTCCTATTCATAGAGACCTCTCCCATCTATGTTATCTTAATTTTGGGCCCTTTATTGAACAACTCCATACAGACCACGGTTGGCAAGTTAGAACTGTAAGATTCACTATGTGAACCACTGGTGTTTTGTGGAAAAGCACATGTACACTGTGTTCCAAATTATTATGCAAAAAGTGTTTAGGAGTGATAAGGGAAGAATTTGTTTGTTTGTCAGTTAAACTCATTGATGGTGATGTGTGTCAGGGCTCTTTATATCACTGTAAGCAATTGCAGACACCTGTGCTAATTAGTTTGGCAGGTGTGTCCAATGAAAGGCAAGACTACTTAAGAAGGCTGTCTCACATTATTAAGCAGCCTACATTTTCTGCCAAAATGGGAAAGAAAAAGGATGTGTCGGCTGCTGAGAAGCAACAAATTGTGGAGTGTTAAGGTCAAGGCATGACTACAAATCAACATTGTGCGATGATCAGGATGAAGTGTCTTGGCAATCAAGAAGTATGTAGCTGATTCACAGTACACACGTGTGCATGCTGATAAGGGCAAATTGAGGACTCTTTCCTACAGGCAATTACGTCAGGTTAAAAGAGCAGCGGCAAAAAAGCCTTCTCATAGCAGCAGACAAGTTTTTGAAGCTGCTGGTGCCTCCAACGTCCCCCGAACAACAAGATGCAGGGTCCTTCAGAGGTTTGCAGCTGTGCATACGCCATCCTGTCGACCTCCTCTATCCACTTCACACAAGCAGAAACGGCTCCAGTGGGCCAAACATTACATAAAGACTGATTTCAAAACTGTTTTGTTCACGGATGAGTGCCGTGCAGCGCTCGATGGTCCAGATGGATGGAGTGGAGGATGGCTGGTTGATGGACACCCCACGCAAACACGGCTACAGCGCCAACAAGGAGGAGGTGGAGTAATGTTTTGGGCTGGAATAATGGGGAGAGAGATTGTCGGCCCCTTTAGGATCCCTTAAGGGGTAAAGATGAACTCCATAATGTATGTGGATTTTCTCAAACAGCACTTCCTGCCATGGATCAAGGAGAAGAACCGTGTATTCCACAGCAAGATCATTTTTATGCATGATAATGCACCATCTCATGCTGCACATAAAACATCTGCATCTCTGGCTGATATGGGCATAAAAGGGGACAAACTTATGGTGTGACCCCCATGCTCCCCTGACCTCTACCCCATTCAGAACCTCTGGAGCATCATCAAAAGGAGTGTCTATGATGGCGGGAGGCAGTTCACATCTAAGCAACAGCTCTGGGAGGGTATTCTGTCCTCATGCAAAACAATTGAAGCAGAAAACATCCAAAACCTGACAAATTCAATGGACGAGAGAGTTCAGAAGCTCCTTTCGAACAAGGGGTCCTATGTGAAAATGTAACATCACCTAGAATAAAGTTTTGAGTTGAAAACTGTTTGATTTCAGTTTCTAATAACCTGCTAATGCTTATAATTTCAAAAATGAACATTTTTTTGGTCTTTATTAAAATGAAAAGGTTGATCTAAAAGTTTGTGGGATCTAAGAGTGTGGCAACCCAGTAGTCATGATTACTTCGAATTCTGACAATATGAGGCTCATGTTGCAGGTAGTGCAGCAAGAAGGCACTTATGTGTCTTGCGCATCTCGGAGCCCCAAAATTATTTTCCGGGCTAGATGCAGCTAAAAATTATTATTAATTTTAAATCTGGTGGAGCTTAGTATAGATGGCCTAATAGGATCAGTGCTGCACACTGCTACAAAGCCCAAATTATTTTCCAGCCAAGATACAGATAAACATGATTAGTAATTTGAAAGCTTAAAATGGTTGGTGAGGTGATTTTAACCAATCATCAAGATTTTACTCTCCCCAGGATGACACAGGGGTAGAAAAGTTGTTTCGGATCCATGATTTGTTTATCTTTATGAACGTGAGTCTGTCTACATTATCAGTGGAGAGCCGCGTGCGCTTATCTGTCAGCACACCACCAGCAGCGCTGAACACACGCTCAGACAGAACGCTGGCTGCGGGGCATGACAAGATCTCCAAGGCGTAAGTGGCTAGCTCCGGCCATTTATCCAGATTGGAAGCCCAAAAAGAGCAAGGGTCCAGTGACACAGTCATAGCTTCAATGTTTACTTGGAGATACTCCTGTACCATCGTCTCTAGGCGTTGACTATGTGTCAGACTTCTTGTCTCCTGTGGCCTTGCAAAGGATGGGCTAAAAAAGTGGTGAAATGATTCCGCAAAATTGATGTTACCAGCAGATACTGTGGTTCTGTTACGGTTTGAGTGCTGAATACTCGACGGTCCCACGGTTGGCAAGTTGGAACTGTGAGATTCACTACGTGCACCACTGGTGTTTTGTGGAAAAGCACATGTAAGATTCTGCAACAGTCTCTGCTGATACTCCTGCATGCGTGCATCCCTTTCTATGGCAGGAATAATTTCTGCAAATTTACTTTTGTACCCGGGATCTAACAGTGTGGCAACCCAGTAGTCAGGATTATTTCTAATTCTCACAATTCGAGGGTCATGTTGCGGGTAGTGCAGCAAGAAGGCACTCATGTGTGTTGCGCATCCAGGAGCACCAAGTCCCTGTTGTGTTGGTGGCGAGGTAACAATCATGCTTCCTTCCTCTGTCCTCTCCCCCCAACCTCGCACAACAGAAATGTGATCAAGGTCTCCCTCATCTGATGAGTCTTCCATCAGTTCGTCCTCCACTTCTTCCTGGGCTCCTGCACCTTCCTCACTAATTTGGCTGCTACCATGCGCCCTGGTAAAACCATCTCCCCCACACTCACATGCCTGCCGCCTTGGTGCTGCCGACCGTCTGGACCTTGCAGATGTTAGCCCTTCCACATACAACTCCTCCTCCTCTACTTCCTCCACCTCCTCTTGTGCCACCACCTGACTCCGAATTCTGTTTAACGTGCTCCAGCATGTAAATCACCGGAATAGTCATGCTGATAATGGCATCGTCAGCACTAAACATCTTCGTCGCCATTTCAAAACTGTGCAGAAGGGTGCATAGGTCCCTGATCTGAGACCACTCCTCCAGCGTGATTTGCCCCACCTCTGGATCTCGTTGGCCCAGGCTATACGTCAGAACGTATTGCACCAGGGCTTGTCGGTGCTGCCACAGTCGCTGCAACATGTGCAGTGTTGAATTCCACCGGGTAGGCACATCGCATTTTAGCCGGTGAAGTGGCAGGCCCAACGACTTCTGTAGAGATGTAAGATGCTGAGCAGCGGGATGCGAACGGCGGAAGTGAGCACACAGCGACCGTGCCCTCTGCAGAAGGCCATCTAGTCTGGGATAGTGGGCTAAAAATTGCTGGACAACCAGGTTCAACACGTGAGCCATACAAGGCACGTGTGTGACATTGCCCCGGCGAAGGGCCGCACCCAGGTTTGCAGCATTGTCGCACACGGCCTTCCCTGGTTTCAGGTCCAGTGGAGACAACCATTCATGAAATTGGTTCTCCAGAGCTGACCACAACTCCTCAGCTGTGTGACTCACATTTCCCAGACATTTCAATGTAAAAACTGCCTGATGACGTTGAGCCCTACTGCCAGCATAGTAAGGAGGTGTTCAGGATCCCTTCTGCGCAGTTAGAAAGCTTGTGGCATGACCAGACAGGCTTTGGGTGAAGGTGGAGGACCGAGAGGAGGTTGAGGAGGCAGAAGCAGTGGAGGAACTTTGACATAAAGAGGATTGACGCACAACTCGTGGGGACGGCAAGACTTGGACAGCAGCCCCTTGTCCTGCTGTTACCCAGTGCCCAGTCAGCGACATGTAACGCCCCTGTCCATGCCTACTCGTCCAAGTGTCTGTGGTGAAATGCACCCTGTCACACACAGAGTTTCTCAAAGAAGCGGTGATGTTGTGTGCGACATGCTGGTGGAGCACAGGCACACCTTTCTTTGAGAAGTAGTGCCGACTGGGCATCTGGTACTGGGGCACTGTCCACCAGGCGGAAAGGCAGCATTTCTGTAGCCAAGAGCTTGCAGATGGTGAAATTCAACCTCTTAGCTTTCTCATGGCTAGGAGGAAATGGTCTTTTACTTGTCCACATCTGAGGGACCGAGGGCTGGCTATTGTGCTTAGACAGGGTTGATAAGGGTGTCCCCGGCAAACTGCCGGTCTGTGAGGAAGATGCAGGCGGACATGTTAGGTTGCCTTGATCCAAAGGTGGTGCTATCGATGTCGGACAGCGCTCAACACCAGCTGGTGTTACCAACTCCAAAAAAAATGATGACCTGCCAATCACGCTGGCTGTTGCGGGTAAAGAGGTGGCAGGTCTGCGCCCCAAAACAGGTGTGACTGCTGTCCCCCCAGTCACAGAGGATGAAGAGGCCGCGGATGCACAAGATATGGCAGACGGTGGCTGGCCCGGCCGGCTAGGCCGCATTTTAGCACAGTGAGCTTCCCACTGCAACTTATGCTTCATGTCCATGTGCCGGTTCATGCATGAAGTACTCAAACTATGTATTTTTTGGCCTCTACTTAGCTTTTGCTGACAAATGTTACAGATAACACGAGTTGGGTCATCTTTATCGATCTGAAAAAATGCCCAGGCTATGCAAGGCTTAGCACCCATGCGACCTGAAGAGCCACCATGACTTGTGGTCAGAGGCAGAGTTGTGTTTGAGGATGCAGTTGTTGACGTACTTCCAGTACTACGTCTCTGTCCAGGAAGGCGCAACCTGACCTCGTCGTCACTAGCATCCTCCTCCACCTCCTCTGCTGACCTCATCTCTTGGCTGACTGTGGGTTGACAGTAAGTGGGATCTCCAACCTCATCATCATCACCCTGTGCGTTATCACACCCGTCGTCCTCAGAGCCAACCTGTTCCTGCCCTGACAAAAAAACTAAAGTTGTCGCTCCAATCAGGTATTTGAGTCTCATCATCGTCTTCCTCATTGTCTCCACCAACAGGAGTTACAGTTTGGGAATGAGGGTCTACATTATGGTCAGAACCTTCTGCGTCTGATCCTGGATCCGACTCATAAAGATTCTGGGCATCAGTGCAGATCATTTCCTCGTCTGGATTCACAGAAGCGCTGGAGTCGACCTCTGATTCCCAGGCTATAGTATGAGTAAACAGCTCTGCAGACTCAACCATCTGTTCTACCTCATACTCAGACGGGCAGCTGGAGATTTGGGAGCTGTGAGGAAGCAAGTGCGATTGGGGTGACACCTTTGAGGACTGGAGTATTTGTGATGTTGAAGTTGATGTGGAGGAGAGCCCACTTAAAGGAGCACCTGCTGTTTTTGTGCCTCATCTGGAATTTGTAGCGATTGGCGTGGCCGTAAGAAAGGGATCTTATCACATTGTCCGCTAAAAGAAGTAGACATTTTAGTTTGGCTGGAAGATGGTCTTTCTTCTGCAGATGTTACTGTTGCTTTAACACCTACCCCACGGACACAACCTTTTTTCCCCTTCCCAACACACCTATTCCCCTTTCCACCAGCAGCAGGCCTTTTTCCACTCATTTTGGTGGTTAACTAATTCACAACTCTGGAGTTGTTTGCACAAAAAAACAATGGATGGGAACCGAGCAGAGCTGAGTGGCCAAACTGTGGTATTAGGCCAAAACTATTGGCTGGGTTAGATGCAGAAAAAAATTATATTCAATTTGCAACCTGATGGAGGTCAGTATAGATGGACTAATAGAACAAGTCCCACACACAGCTAGAAGCCCAAATATTTTTTCAGAGGTAGATGCAGAAAAATTTTTTATTCAGTTTGCAACCTGATGGAGGTCAGTATAGATGGACTAATAGAACAAGTCCCACACACAGCTAGAAGCCCAAATATTTTTTCAGAGGTAGATGCAGATAAAAATTATTTTTAATTTGCAACCTGATGGAGGTCAGTATAGATGGACTAATAGAGAAAGTCCCACACACTGCTAGAAGGCCAAATATTTTTTCAGAGGTAGATGCAGAAAAAAATTATATTCAGTTTGCAACCTGATGTAGGTCAGTATAGATGGACTAATAGAACAAGTCCCACACACAGCTAGAAGGCCAAATATTTTTTCAGAGCTAGATGCAGATAAAAATTATTTTTAATTTGCAACCTGATGGAGGTCAGTATAGATGGACTAATAGAGAAAGTCCCACACACTGCTAGAAGGCGAAATATTTTTTCAGAGCTAGATGCAGAAAAAAAATATTTTTAATTTGCAACCTGATGGAGGTCAGTATAGATGGACTAATAGAGAAAGTCCCACACACTGCTAGAAGGCCAAATATTTTTTCATAGCTAGATGCAGAAAAAAATTATATTCAGTTTGCAACCTGATGGAGGTCAGTATAGATGGACTAATAGAGAAAGTCTCACACACAGCTAGAAGCCCAAATATTTTTTCAGAGGTAGATGCAGATAAAAATTATTTTTAATTTGCAACCTGATGGAGGTCAGTATAGATGGACTAATAGAGAAAGTCCCACACACTGCTAGAAGGCCAAATATTTTCTCAGAGCTAGATGCAGATAAAAAATTATTTTGAATTTGCAACGTGATGGAGGTCAGTATAGATGGACTAATAGAACAAGTCCCACACACTGCTAGAAGGCCAAATATTTTTTCAGAGCTAGATGCAGAAAAAAATTATATTCAGTTTGCAACCTGATGGAGGTCAGTATAGATGGACTAATAGAACAAGTCCCACACACTGCTAGAAGCCCAAATATTTTTTCAGAGCTAGATGCAGAAAAAAATTATATTCAATTTGCAACCTGATGGAGGTCAGTATAGATGGACTAATAGAATGATGCTATGCCCAAAAGATTTTACTTCACTAGGTGCAGTAAAAAAAATGGTATTCTATACACAGGTGGTATATCTTGCAACACAGATAGGCTACTCCACTGACTAACACACTCTGCAATAGGCCAAAAAGGATTAGCTTTGCTAGATTCAGCCAAATGCTGTGAAAAAAACTTGCACAGCACTGGCACAGACCTGCCTGGCAAAAACTGATAGGAACTGATGTAACCTAGTCCTGAAAAGGACTGCAATTACAATTAGTCTTTACTCCCACAATCTATCTATTTAAGAGCACAGACCTGCCTGATAAAAGTCGTAGGAAATGCTGTAACCTAGTCCTTAAAAGGACTGCAATCACAACTATTCCCTACTCCCAAGCTATCTGTAGATTTGTGCGAAAATTGGCTTGAAATTAACAAGGTATAGCGCACACAGCAACAGCGGTGCCGTCTAACACGCAGCTGCAGCAGTGAGAAAATGGTGGCGACGGGGAAAATGGCTTGGTCTTATAGGGCAAGGACATGTGACATACACTGCCAATGACACATGCCCTTGCTTGTGTGAAAAAAAGCACTTCGCTCCGTGTGTGCGTTGCTGATAGGCTGACAGATTGCACCTCCCCACTGTAAATGCGGGAAAGAGAAAAAAAAATGGAGATCTTCATTATTCCTGCAGAGATCCAACCCCTGCCCCTCCCCCCACCCCGCTGTACACTCAAACTGCGTATTAACATTAAATTTCATCATTACTGAGAAAAAATCCAGTTATGATTTTGGTGCACGAACAGTTATCGAACATAACCTCGAACAGCCAAATTTTTCTCAAATCGTTCGTGTTCGCCGAACGGCTCGAACACCGCCCAAAACAGCTCGAATTTGAGATTGGCGAACAGTTCGAGTCGAACAACGCTCATCTCTACTTCTCATTGGAAGTTGTATTTCACCACAGCAATATTCTTTAGCTCGGTGAAAGGGCTGGCATAGAGGGAAACCGTATCTACTCCGGCTATCATTTCTCTGTCACCAGGTTCCGCCCATTGTCACACACGACCATGCCTGGCTGTATGTTCAGCGGTGAGAGCCACAGCTCAGGCAGCTGTGTTACAGCTTTCAACAACTCTGCAGCGCTGGGCGGTTTGTCAATTAAGCATAAAGCATGTTATCTTCAGCACAGCCTGTTGCCGCTTGGCCAAGGCAGTGCTGCAGTGCTGTCAGCTTGTGACTGATGTGGTCAGTTCGAAGATGGAGGAGGAGGTGCAGGAGCTGAACAATGTGATTACATTGAGGTTAAATTGGTGACGCTGTTTTTTATACTAAAGAAAGATCCTATTGTTTTGTTTTTTTTCGTTATTTTTTAAGACAAAGGCATTCACCGGGAAATGTCATTTTAACATTTTACAACCTTGTGGCAATGTGGTGTGTGACACATTATCAGACACATCCTGTGTTATTTATGATGGAGGGACTCTGAAAGTCACAAAGCCTATTATTGTAGGGCCATCAGACGGCCCTTACTATTGTTAAAAGGCCAGCAGTCGGCCCGGCTATGCTTTGTTGTTCCCATTATTAACAAGTGGGTCTCCTATACTGTTATTGCGTATCCAGTGACTGCAAGGGCTGCCAAAAATTTGGACGCAACCCAATATCCCTTTGAAGAGACATAGAAGGTCTCAGTACAAAAAAAATGTTCCCATTATAAAGGAGCGGGTCTCCTATAGTGGTAATGCCCATGCTGTGACTGCAAGGGCTGCCAAAATTTGCAAAAACCCCCACTAAGAATTTAAAGACACATAGAGCAGTGCCACAGTAATGACAAATTTCCATTAGAAAAGAAAGAGTCTGCTATACAGTTATAGGGTACGCAGTGAGTCCAACGACTGACCAATTTTAGGAAAAATCCCACTAAGAATTTAAAGACATATAGAGCAGGGCCACATTAACGACAAATTCCAATTAGAAAGGAGAGAGTCTGCTATACAGTTATAGTGTTTGCAGTGAGTCCAACAGCTGACCAAATTTAGGAAAAACCCCACTAACAATTTAAAGAGACATAGAGCAGGGCCACAGTAATGACAAATTTCCATTAGAAAGGAGTCTCCCATAGTGTTGGCCTATGCAGTGAATGCAAGGGCTGCCAAAAGTTCCCATTATAAAGGAGTGGGCCTCCTATACTTGTAATGCCCATGCACTAAGTGTATGGGCTGCAAACATTTACCCCTGGGGGGTATACATGAACATACTGTATAATTTTTTTTTTTTTACGGACATCATAAACACCCTTTAGAAAAAATTATGTGGGTGTTGCATCACGGACCACAGTCACCCTGGTGATATGGTGGTGGAAGATGAGGAGAAGGCGTAGGACAAGAGCAAATAGCCAAAATCAGGAAGTGTATACCCATGTGTGGGTGTGAAAAGGTGCATGAGAATACACCTCCCAAGAAAAGACACTGGATTTGAGTTTATGTTACGCTGCTATCATTCGGTGGTGTTGAGAAGTCTGGCCCAATCCAGCCCTTGTTAATTTTTACAAGAGTCAGCCTGTCAGCATTTTCAGTTGACAGGCGGATGCGCTTATCAATTATAATTCCACCAGCAGCACTAAAAACCCGATCTGATAAAATGCTGGCGGCAGGGCAGGCCAGGACCTCCAAGGCATAGAGAGCAAGTTCATTCCACGTATCCCGCTTGGATACCCAATAATTATAAGTCACAGAGGAATCACGGAGGACGTTGGTACGGTCGGCAAGGTACTCCCTCAGCATATTCCAAAACTTTGCACTCCTTGTGAGAGTACCCCGCGCCTCAGGGCCTGTGCGATGGGAGGGTCTGAGAAAACTCTCCCAGAACTTTGTCAGTGTTCCCCTGCCTCTGCTGGATTGAAGTTGTGCTTCTCTCGCCTGTACTCCTTGGTTGTCCAACGACGTGTGCCCTCTGCCACCAGCGTTTTCAGATGGGAATTTTTTTTAATAGTTCCGCAACAAGGGCCTTCTGGTACAGCCACATTTTTGTAGACCTGTACGCCTCAGGAATAAGAGATAGAAAGTTCTCCTTGTAGCGTGGGTCTAGAAGTGTCACCAACTAGTAATGACTGTCACCCAAAATTTTGAGAACGCGAGGGTCATGGGAAAGGCAGCGTAACATAAACTCAGCCATGCGTGCCAGACTATTAACTGGCAAGACTTCCGTGTCTTCACCAAGAGGCTCTCCTCCTCCTCCTCTCTGTCCTCTGGCCATCCACGCTGAACAGACGGTATGACAGCTGTGCAGGTAGTATCGTCTATAGTGCATGAAACTAGCTCCTGTCCTTCCTCCTCCTCCTCTTCCTCATTGTCACCCAATCCACAATGGGATGAGATGAGGCATGGCTGTGTGTAATCACCCTGTATGGTTCCTTGCTCCATCTCATCATGCTCCGCCTTCAATGCATCCTCTTTGATTGTGAGCAGAGAGCGTTTCAGAAGAAAGAGAAGCGGGATGTTGACGCTAATTATGGCGTCATCGCCGCTCACCATCAAATTTTTGGAGGATGGTACATATGTCTGACATCCATGTCCACTCCTGAGGTCTTATGTATGGAGTCTGAACTGAATACCGACGGCCTTGTTGATGCTGGTACTCAACAACTGCCCTCCTCTGCTCACAAATCCTTCCCAACATCTGCAGTGTAGAGTACCAACGTGTGGGGACATCACACACCAGTCTGTGAGCCGGAAGCTGCAAACGCTGCTGAAACACGGCAAGGGCGGCAGAAGCTGTAGTTGACTTTCTAAAATGGGCACACATTTAACAAGCAGATCCAGTAGCTCCAGGTAGGATTTCAGAAACCACTGAACCATGAGGTTAAGCACATGGGCCAGGCATGGTACGTGTGTGAACTCGCCTCGCCTCAGAGCCGCCACCAGGTTCCGCCTATTGTCACACACGACCATGCCTGGCTTGAAGGTTCAGCGGTGTGAGCCACAGATCTGCCTGCTCTTTCAGAGCTGTCCACAACGCTTCAGAATTGTCAGGTGGACTCTCCCAGTAACTGCGTTGTTGAGGGCACGGCTAATGTTTTGGGACACGTGCTTGTGTAATGCGGGGACGGCGCACCGGGAGAAATAGTGGCGGCTGGGGACCAAGTACCGAGGGACAGCCGCCGCCATCAGGTTGCGGAATGCTTCCATCTCCACAAGCCTAAAAGGCAACATTTCGAGCGCAAGCAGTCGTGAAATGTGAGAATTTAGTAGTGTGGCCTGTGGGGCGTTGGCTGCATATTTGCACTTGTGTTCCAAGGATTGGGGTATGGACAACTGAACGCTGCGCTGGGACAAGGACATGGACGTGCTTCCTGATGCTGCTACTTGAGAGTGCGCAACGACAGGTGCAGGGCAGGAGGCATGCACCATGGACAGGGGATTGGTTTGCATGTACAACAGCAGAAGAAGCAATGGTGCCACCTGCAGACACTGTTCCTGGACCCTGGGGTTTGGCCCACAAAGTGGGGTGCTTTTCTGCCATGTGCCTGATCCTGCTGGTGGTGGTCAGGCTGGTCATTTTGCCACCCCTGCTGATGTTGGCCTAGCAGGTGGTGCAAATGGCCTTTTTGGGGTTATCGGTAGAGTCTTTAAAAAACAACCAGACTCGGGAAGACCTAACAGTTGTACTGGCAACTTCCTTCGTGTTGGTGTTACGGGAATCGGTGGCGTGCCTTCTGTCTGCGGCCACCACACTGCTTCTTCCTGCCTGTTGGGGTGCTCTGCCTCCCTCCCCCTGTGTGCTGCTGTCCTCGCTCTGCATGTCCTCCTGCCAGGTTGGGTCAGTTACTATATCGTCCACCACCTCGTCTTCCACTTCCGCACCCTGGTCCTCCTCCTGACTTTCTGGCAATTGTGTCTCATCATCATCCACCTCTTGTGACACTTTCCCACCATCGCCTTCGTGTGACTGTGGCTGCTCAAATATTTGGGCATCTCTACATGCGATCTCCTCTTGCCCCGCTTCAAGTGGACCGGGCGAGGGGCCCGAATCTATAAATGGAAACGTGAACAGCTCTTCAGAGTGTCCAAGTGTGGGACCAGTTGTCTCTGGGCACTCAGCATGGTGGGAGGAAGGAGGATCAGGGTGAGGAATATGCGGTCCAGACTCACGACTACTGAGACTTGACCGTGTGGAAGACAGGGTGGTGGTGGCTAAGTGACTGGAAGCATTATCCGCTATCTAACCTACAACCTTTTGATACTGCTCTGGGTTCAATAGTGGTGTGCTGCGGTCCCCTAGCAATTGGGACAGGAAGGTCAGGCGAGAAGATGTGGGTGTTCCTGTTGTGGCACAATTTCAGCTTGCCCACGGCCTTGTCCTCGGCCTCTGCATGCACCATCACCATCACGTCCAGTTCCCCGTCCCTTGCCATGTGCCTTGCCCATTTTAAATGGAGGACAGTATCTTCCACGCTCACTACAAATGACTGAGTTTGGAGCGAACTTATATGTGATCCGTGTGACGGAGAAAACAGAGTTTTAAATACCTGGCCTGTAAGTAAGTCGTTTGAACAGCAAACTGGTGTGAATTGCTTAACTGACACACTGAAAGAAATTTTTAATGGAGGCCAGAAATGGCAGTATTTTCTGACAATGTGTATGTGATCCGTGTGACGGAGAAAACAGAGTTTTAAATACCTGGCCTATAGGCAAGTCATTTGAACAGCAAACTGGTGTGAATTGCTTCACTGACACACTGAAAGAAATTTTTAATGGAGGCCAGAAATGGCAGTATTTTCTGACAACGTATATGTGATCCGTTTGATGGAGAAACCACAGTTTTAAATAGCTGGATTTCTAGGGCTCTAATATGGAAAGGACCTGGCTGTATTCTGCAGTGCCAACAAGCAAATGGAGCAAAAAAACGGTGTTCTCTGGATTGCTTTTTAAGCAAATAATGAGGATTAAGATCCAAAAAAAGTATTCCTGGCCCCTGAGACCTGGGCCTTTGTATAGAAGTATCTAACAGCAGTAGAAGGCAGATTTGGAATGGAGCCTCTTGTGCTATGTGTTATGAACTGCTACAAACACTAAGGAAAGAAAGGAAAACTGTCCCTACAATAGGACTAAGCTGATTCCCTACGATGCAGCGGGGGACCTGTTCCTTGTGAACAGACCCGCCTAAGTCCTCGGCTAGTCTGAACGCAGACCTATAGATATAAGGCAGGGGTCCCTACAAGAACTAAGGACTGGGAATATAGTTGGACACCTCCTAGCAGAAATTGTAGCAGAGCAAAGACAAACAAACAAACAGAAGTACTAGTGGTCAAAAGACCAAGCAAACTACAGAGAAAGGTACAAAGCACCTGGCTAGCTTAAGAGTAAATGTAACACTGAAGTCCAGCAAGGCCAGGAGGGCGGAGCTGGATTATCTAGGCAAAAAGTCATGTGACCAGCAAAAATAGAAAAAACTAACAGGAGGGTTCTAACAGTACCCCCTCTTCTATGAGGATCCTCCGGATCCTCCAGGCCCAGGTCTATCAGGAAATCTCCTGTGAAACGCTCCGACAAGTCTAGGAGCAGAGACATCATCCGCCCTTACCCAGGAGTTATCCTCGGGACCGAAACCTTTCCAAGCGACGAGATACTGCAATCTCCCTCTATGCCATCTAGAATTAAGAATGCGAGAAATTTCATATTCACCGTCTTCCTCCACCGGAGGAACAGAGACCGTGGCGTCCCTATCAGAAACATCAGCTTTTTTCAATAAGGAAACATGAAACACCGGATTAATCTTCCAGGAGGTAGGAACCTCCAACCTAACAGCAGATTGGTTAACTACCTGAAGCACCTTAAACGGACCTACAAACTTCGGGCCCAATTTCTTAGAAGGAATCCTCAACCGCAGATTCCTAGAGGACAACCAAACCATGTCACCAACAGTAAACAAAACCTCTTGACGTTTCCTGTCAAAGTACCTCTTGGATTTTTTGTTAGCCTCTTGAAGGTTACGACGTACATCAGTCCAAATTCTCTCCAAATCACCGGAAAAATTCTCCTCCTCCGGCACAGCCGATACCAATTTGGAGAATGACCCAAACGACGGATGTCTCCCAGTACAAAAAAAAAAGGAGAACACCCAGCAGAAGAGGATGTATGGTTGTTAAGAGCAAATTCAGCCAGTGGCAGAAACTCAGACCACCCCTCTTGATTGTCAGCCACAAAACAACGCAAAACCTGTTCAACATCCTGGTTCTTTCTTTCTGTCTGTCCACTAGACTCAGTATGATAACCAGACGAAAATGACAAATGGACTCCCAACCTGTCACAAAAGGCACGCCAAAAACGAGCCACGAACTGAGGTCCCCTATCGGAAACAATGTCGGTAGGAACGGCATGGAGTCTGACAATTTCTTTAACAAAAGCCTTAGCGAGTGTCCTGGCGCAGGGCAGTTTGATGAAGGGAACCAAGTGACACATCTTGCTAAAACGGTCCACGACCACCCAGATAACAGTGAAACCCTCAGAGGCAGGAAGGTCAATAATAAAATCCATAGCAAGATGCGTCCAAGGAGCACTAGGAACCTCCAGAGGGCAAAGCAACCCCGCAGCAGGAGCATGTGAAGACTTAGATCTAGCACACACAGTACATTGACGCACCCACTTAATGACCTCCTTCTGCCACCCAGGCCACCAAAAACTGCGACCTACAAGTCTCTTAGTCTCTGAAATTCCTGGATAACCTGCCAACTGAGACTCATGACACTCCACAAACAAATCTCTCCTAAAGTTCCTAGGCACAAACAACCTCCCATGGGGAGTGTTAGATGGGGCATCCTCCTGGGCTTTCAGAATCCCATCTTCCAAAACGGAGTCCAATGCTGCTATCACGACACCTTCCTGTAAAATGCTCTCCTCCTCCTTGGTACCAACTATGGGAGAAAAACTGCGAGATAAAGCATCAGCTTTTACATTCTTGGTACCCGGGATGTAAGTAACAGAAAAATTAAACCGCAAAAAAAAAAGTGCCCACCTAGCTTGACGGGCATTCAAGCACTTGGCAGCATCAAGATAGATCAGATTCTTATGATCAGTAAAAACCTGAATGGGAAATTTAGCACCTTCCAAGAGATGACGCCAATGTTCAAATGCGAGTTTAATCGCCAGCAATTCCCGATTACCGACATCGTAATTAAGTTCGGTCTCAGAAATTTTTTTTTTTAAAAAAAAGCACAGGGATGTACTCCATCCTTGTTTTCCTGAGACAAAACAGCACCGACCACCACCGAAGAAGCATCAACCTCGACCAAAAAAGGCTTGGTCTCATCAGGCTGCATAAGGATGGGGGCAGAACTGAACCTCTCCTTGAGATACACAAAAGCTTCAATGGCCTCAGAAGTCCACTGAACCGTATTCGCACCTTTCCTGGTGAGATCGGTCAGCGGCTTAACAATTCTAGAAAAATTCTTAATGAATTTTCTGTAATAATAATTCGCGAAACCCAAAAATCTCTGTATTGGTTTCAAACTAATAGGCCTAGGCCATTCCTGCACCGCCTGAACCTTCACCGGGTCCATCTCAAAGCCCTCGCTGGAGATAATGTAGCCCAAAAACTAATTCTCTGCACAGCGAACTCACATTTCTCCAGCTTAGCAAAAAGTGAATTGTCACTTAACAACTGCAATACCTCACGTACGCTCCGCCAATGAGACTCCAGATCCGGCGCAAAAATCAAAATGTCATCCAAATACACCACCACATTCTTACCGATCAACGGTCTTAGGATGTCATTAATAAGGTTTTGAAAAAACGCTGGTGCGTTGGTAAGACCAAAGGGCATAACCAGATTCTCAAAATGACCCACTGGAGTGTTAAAAGCAGTTTTCCACTCATCACCTTCCTTCATACGTAACAAATTGTATGCCCCCCGGAGATCAATCTTAGAGAACCACTTGGCCCCCACTAACTGGTTGAACAAGTCAGGAATTAATAGTAGTGGGTAGTAATTGCGTACTGTAATTTTATTAATTTCGCGAAAGTCCAGACATGGACGTAAACCGCCGTCCTTTTTTTTAACAAAAAAAAATCCAACAGCCACAGGTGACTTAGAAGGTCTAATGTGACCGGCGGCCAAGCTTGTCTGTATGTATTCCTCCAAGGCCTTTCTCTCAGGGATAGTAAGATTAAACAAGCGACTCTTGGGAAGAGTTGCTCCAGGGACAAACTCAATAGTACAATCATAGTCCCTATGAGGAGGCAAAACTTGCGACTCCTCCTCAGAGAAAACTTTCCAAAAATCCTGAATAGGTACAGGTAATTCCCCTCTTTCCACAGCAGCAATGTGACCGTTACAACATCTATCATAACACTTAGAACTCCAAGACTTAATTTCATTGGTAGACCAGTCCAGTACAGGATTGTGCAATTTTAACCAAGGTAACCCACAAACCACTGGAGCAGGCAAATTATTTAATACCGCCAAATTCAAATTCTCTTGGTGAATACCATTAATGGTGAGGGGAAATTCAAAAACCTTGTGAGTCATACCTTTCAAGGGAGAGCCATCAACAGCAACCACCGAAATAGGAGATTACAAAAGTTTGGATTCTAATTAAAATTTTTCAAAAAAACCCACATCAATCACATTGAGTGTAGAACCGCAATCTACAAATACCCGAAATTCAATCAACTCCTCCTGGAATGAGGTGCTTCCAGAAAGAAATACTCCTTTTGAGTTTAAACACGCTATGCGGGCGTAAACTGACCTCTTTTTTTTCTTTGTTCAAATGAAGCATACAGTTCTTAATAAAGTGGTCAGATTTACCGCAATAAAAACACAATCCTTTAGCAAACCTGCAGTCTTTTTCCTGAGAGTGGGGTGACATCGCCCCAATCTCCATCGGTTCTCCACCCTCTGAACAGACCCTCTGAAAACTAGGAGCTGCCATAGCAGTAAATTTCTCTTCATTACTCCTAGCACGCAGTCTCCTGTCCACATGTATGGCTAATTGCATTGCCTCCTGCAAGGTTCCAGGTTTTGGGAAGGCAATCAGCAGATCCTTAACCCTTTCACCTAGACCATCAAGAAACAAACATTTTAATGCTGAGTCAATCCATTCCACTTCGGCCGACCATCTTCTGAAGTATGTACAATAATTTTCCACATCACCTGATCCCTGCTTCAAACGTCTTAATTCAGTTTCAGCAGATGAGACTCGATCAGGATCATCATACAACAACCCCATAGCAGAAAAAAAATCTTCCACAGATCTAAAACACGGATCATTAGGTTGTAGAGAAAAGGCCCATCCCTGTGGTTCTTTGCGCAAAAGTGACATTATAAACCCAATGCACTGTGATTCATTCCCCGAGGATCTGGGTCTTAAACGAAAATATAATAAACAAGCGTTTTTAAAGGAAAAAAAATCTTGCCATTTACCATAAAAAAAATCTGGAAGTCCTACCTTCGGTTCGACAAAATGCGCTCCAGGACAGCTACCCACGTGTTGCTGGAGCTCGGCCACCTCCAAAGACGGACTGTTGAGCCAACTCCTGAACCAACACCATGCTGAAATCTGGATTTATTTATTTTTTTTCCTTAGAGTGTTTTATTTTTGGGCTGGACTTACTGTTATGAACTGCTACAAACACTAAGGAAAGAAAGGAAATGTTATGATCTGCTACAGGGACTAAGGAAAGACAGGAGAACTGTCCCTACAATAGAACTAAACTAGATCCCTACGATGTAACGGGGAACCTGACCCTGCGATCAGACCCGCTAAAGTCCTCGGCTAGTCTGTACGAAGACCTATAGATGTGAGGGAGGGATCCCTACAAGAACTAGGGACTGGGATAAGTTGGACACCTCCTAGCAGAAATAGTAGCAGTCAAAGACAAACACACAGCAAAAAGCATAGAGGTCAGAAGACCTAGCAAAACTAACAGAGAACGGCAACAGAGCACCAAGCTAGCTCAAGAGTAGTAAATACAATGAAGTCCAGCAAGGCCAGGAGGGCGGAGCCGGATTAAATAGGCAAAAATGGTCATGTGACCAGCAAACTTAAAAAAACCTAACAGGAGAGTTCTAACAGTACCCCCACTTCTAAGAGGATCCTCCGGATCCCCTAGGCCCAGGCTTACCAGGAAACCTCCTGTGAAAAGCTCTGACAAGTCTGGAAGCAGAAACATCATCCGCCCTCGCCCATGAGTTATCCTCAGGTCCGAATCCCTTCCAAGCGACGATATACTGTAAACTCCCTCTATACCGTCTAGAATTTAGGATGCGGGAAATTTCATATTCCCCGTCCTCCATCACCGGAGGAACAGTGGCAGAGGCGTCACCATCCGACACATCAGCTTTTTTCAACAGAGAAACATGAAACACCGGGTTAATCTTCCAGGACGTAGGAACCTCCAACCTAACAGCAGATTGGTTAACTATCTGAAGCACCTTAAAGGGCCCTACGAACTTGGGACCCAATTTTTTAGAAGGAATCCTCAATCGCAGATTCTTAGAGGACAACCAAACCATGTCACCAACAGCAAACAAAACCTCTTGCCGTTTCCTATCAAAGTACCTCTTAGATTTTTTGTTAGCCTCCTGAAGATTACCACGCACATCCGTCCAAACTCTCTCCAAATCACCGGAAAAACTCTCCTCCTCAGGCACAGCCGAAACCAATTTGGAGAATGACCCAAAAGACGGATGTCTCCCAGAACAACAAAAAAAAGGCGAACACCCAGCAGAAAAGGATGTATGGTTGTTAAGAGCAAATTCAGCAAGTGGCAGAAACTCAGACCACCCCTCTTGATTGTCTGCCCCAAAACAACGCAAGAACTGCTCAACATCCTGGTTCTTCCTTTCTGTCTGACCATTAGACTCAGGATGATATCCGAATGAAAACGACAAATGAACTCCCAACCTGGCACAAAAGGCACGCCAAAAAAGAGCCATGAACTGAGGTCCCCTATCAGAAACAATGTCAGTAGGAACACCATGTAGCCTGACAATTTCCTTGACAAAGGCCTTAGCGAGTGTCTTAGCGCAAGGCAGTTTGATGAAGGGAACCAAGTGACACATCTTGCTAAAACGGTCCACGACCACCCAGATGACCGTGAAACCTTCAGAGGGGGGAAGGTCAGTAATAAAGTCCATAGCCAGATGTGTCCAAGGTGCACTAGGAACCTCCAGAGGGCAAAGCAACCCCGCAGCAGGAGCATGCGAAGACTTGGATCTAGCACACACAGTACATTGACGCACCCACTTAATGACTTCCTTCTGCCATCCAGGCCACCAAAAACTGCGACCCACAAGTCTCTTGGTCTCAGAAATTCCTGGATGACCTGCCAACCGAGACTCATGACACTCAACAAACAAATCTCTCCTAAAGGTCCTAGGCACAAACAACCTCCCATGGGGAGTGTTAGATGGGGCATTCTCCTGAGCTTTAAGAATCTCATCCTCCAAAACGGAGTCCAAAGCAGCAATCACAACACCTTCTTGTAAAATGCTCTCCTCTTGCTCCTCAACACCGACCATGGGAGAAAAGCTGCGAGACAAAGCATCCGCTTTAACATTCTTGGTACCGGGATGTAAGTAACGGAAAAATTAAACCGCGAGAAAAAAAGTGCCCACCTAGCCTGACGGGCATTCAAGCGCTTGGCAGCATCAAGATAGATCAGATTTTTATGATCAGTGAAAACCTGAATGGGAAATTCAGCACCTTCCAAGAGGTGACGTCAGTGTTCAAATGCTAGTTTAATCGCCAGCTATTCCCGATTACCAATATCGTAATTAAGTTCAGTCTCAGAAAATTTTTTTGAAAAAAAGGCACAGGAATGTACTCCATCCTTGTTTTCCTGAGACAACACCGCACCGACCCCCACCGAAGAAGCATCAACCTCAACCAAAAACGGCTTAGTCACATCAGGCTGCATAAGGATGGGAGCAGAGGTGAACCTCTCCTTTAGAAACACAAAAGCTTCAATGGCCTCAGAAGTCCACTGAACCGCATTAGCACCTTTCCTGGTGAGATCGGTCAGCGGTTTGACAATAATAGAAAAATTTTTTATGAATTTTCTGTAATAATTGGCAAAACCCAAAAACCTCTGTATCGATTTCAAACCAATAGGCCTAGGCCATTCCTGCACAGCTTGAACTTTAACCGGGTCCATCTCAAAACCTTCACTGGAGATAATGTAGCCCAAAAAACTAATTCTCTGTACAGCGAACTCACATTTCTCCAGCTTAGCAAAAAGCGAATTGTCCATTAATAACTGTAATACCTCACGTACGCTCCGCCAATGAGACTCCAGATCAGGCGAATAAATCAGAATGTCATCCAAATACACAACCACATTTTTGCCGATTAAAGGTCTAAGGATGTCATTAATAAGATTCTGAAAAAATGCTGGAGCATTGGTAAGACCAAAAGGCATCACCAGATTCTCAAAATTACCCACAGGAGTGTTAAAAGCAGTCTTCCATTCATCACCCTCCTTCATGCGCAACAAATTGTATGCCCCCCGGAGATCAATTTTAGAGAACCACTTGGCCCCCACTAACTGGTTAAATAAATCAGGAATCAATGGCAGTGGGTAAGGATTGCGTACAGTAATTTTATTAATCTCACGAAAGTCCAGACAAGGACGTAAACTGCCATCTTTTTTTTTTACAAAAAAAAATCCAACAGCCACAGGAGACTTGGAAGGCCTAATGTGACCGGCGGCCAAGTTTGTCTGTATGTATTCCTCCAAAGCCTTTCTCTCAGGAATAGTAAGATTAAATAAACGACTTTTAGGAAGAGTCGCTCCAGGGACAAATTCAATGGTACAATCATAGTCTCTATGGGGAGGCAAAATTTGTGACTCCTCCTCAGAAAAAACTCTCCAAAAATCCTGAATAGGTACAGGTAATTCCCCTTTTTCCACCACAGCAATACGTCCGTTACAACACTTGTCATAACACTTAGGGCTCCAGGACTTAATTTCATTGGTAGACCAATCCAGTACAGGATTGTGCAATTTTAACCAGGGTAACCCCAATATTACTGGAGAAGGCAAATTATCCAATACCACCAAATCCAAATTCTCTTGATGAATACCATTAATAGTGAGGGGAAATTCACAGACCTTATGAGTAACACTCTTCAAGGGAGAGCCATCAACAGAAACCACAGCAATAGGGGATGACAAAGTTTTAGGTTCTAATCTAAGTTTTTCCAAGAATCCCCCATCAATCACATTCAGAGTAGAACCACAATCCACAAATACCCGAAATTCAATTAATTCATCCTGAGCAGCGGTAGTAGCAGATAGGAATACTCCCTTAGAATTTAAACAGGCAATACGTGCATGACTGACCATTTTTTATTTTTTTCTTCATACGAAGCACACAGTTCTTAATAAAATGACCAGAATTTCCGCAATAGAAGCACAAGCCTTCAGAAAGCCTGCGGTCTTTTTCCTGAGAGCGGGGTGCCATAGCCCCAATCTCCATCGGCTCTCCATTGTCAGCACAGACCCTCTCAGGACTCGGAGCTGACATAGCAGAGGATTTGCTCTCATTAACCCTTGCACGCAGTCTCCTGTCCACCCGTATAGCTAATTGCATTGCCTCCTGCAAGTTTCCAGGTGTGGGATAAGCAATCAGTAAATCCTTAACCCTTTCACCTAGCCCTGCAAGAAACAAGCTTTTCAAAGCTGAATCGTTCCACCCCACCTGGGCAGACCACCGACGGAAGTGAGAACAATATTTTTCCATATTACCTGATCCCTGCCTCAAACGTCTCAATTCAGACTCAGCAGATGAGACACGATCAGGATCATCGTACAACAAACCCAAAGCAGAAAAAAAACTATCCACTGATCTAAAGCACGGATCACTATGTTGGAGAGAGAAGGCCCATCCCTGAGGATCTTTGCGCAAAAGTGACATTATGAACCCTATGCGCTGTGATTCATCACCAGAGGATCCGGGTCTCAAACGAAAATACAATAAACAAGCATTTTTAAAAGAAAAAAAATCTTGTTGTTCGCCAAAAAATAAATCAGGCAGACGTACCTTTGGTTCCACAAAATGTGCTCCAGAACAGCTACTCGCGTGTTGTTGGAGCTTGGCCACCTCCAGAGAGAGTCCCTGCAAGCGTTGAGCCAAATCTTGAACCGAGACCATGATGGAAAACTGGAGGTCTTTCCTTAGAGAATTTTTTTTTTTTTTTTAGGGCTGGACTTACTGTTATGATCTGCTACAGGGACTAAGGAAAGACAGGAGAACTGTCCCTACAATAGAACTAAACTAGATCCCTACGATGTAACGGGGAACCTGATCCTGCGATCAGACCCGCTAAAGTCCTCGGCTAGTCTGTACGAAGACCTATAGATGTGAGGGAGGGATCCCTACAAGAACTAGGGACTGGGATAAGTTGGACACCTCCTAGCAGAAATAGTAGCAGTCAAAGACAAACACACAACAAAAAGCATAGCGGTCAGAAGACCTAGCAAAACTAACAGAGAACGGCTACAGAGCACCAAGCTAGCTCAAGAGTAGTAAATACAATGAAGTCCAGCAAGGCCAGGAGGGCGGAGCGGGATTAAATAGGCAAAAATGGTCATGTGACCAGCAAACTAAAAAAAACCTAACAGGAGAGTTCTAACAGGAAAACTGTCCCTACAATAGGACTAAGCTGATTCCCTACAATGCAGCGAGGGACCTGTTCCTTGTGAACAGACCAGCCTAAGTCCTCGGCTAGTCTGAACGCAGACCTATAGATATAAGGGAGGGGTCCCTACTAGAACTAAGGACTGGGATATAGTTGGACACCTCCTAGCAGAAATTGTAGCAGAGCAAAGACAAACAAACAAACAAACAGAAGTACTAGTGGTCAAAAGACCAAGCAAACTACAGAGAAAGGTACAAAGTACCTGGCTAGCTTAAGAGTAAATGTAACACTGAAGTCCAGCAAGGCCAGGAGGGCGGAGCTGGATTATATAGGCAAAAAGTCATGTGACCAGCAAAAATAGAAAAAAATAACAGGAGGGTTCTAACACTATGTGCACTGCAGTCTGCTATATACCCTGCCTGCCTGCCTATATACACTGCCTGCCTGATATCTCTGCAGATGGATTAGTTAGTCCTCAAAAGGACTGTTTGTTAAGATGGATATGTGTAATGTACGGTTTTTCTCCCTACACTACCTAATACACAAGCAAATCTTTCCCTAGCTCAGCAGCAGCTCTCCCTATACTGCCTGATTCTGGAGTGACTGTGGCGAGCATGGCGGCGCCAGGTCTGATATAGACCTGATGACGCTGTGTGGCCAGCCAATCACTGTAATGCCCACAACCAACATGGCTACGGCATTACAGTGAGTGGTAGCCAATCCCTGCATGTTCATTGGCTCTCTAAAGAGCGCCAAACATGCAGGGAGGGGGCCCGAGCTCCCGCCGAGCAACCCCGGAAATACTCGGCGAGCACCGAGCATCTCGAGCAGTGAGATGCTCGGGCGAGCACCGAGCAGTAACGAGCATACTCGCTGATCACTAGTGTTAAATAAGACGTGTATAGCACATCATGAAATCACGGAACTGAGAAAGTGCCAGAGTTGCCTAGGATGCCAGGCCGAGGATGATGGGATCAGAAGTGAAGACTGGCTGCCGCAAAAGACAAGACTGGCAACGGGTCAGCGGGAATTGAATTACTGAATTACCTGACTCATTTCCATTGATTTGTTCTTTTGTTAAATATTCAGATGTGTAGGAAAAATATTGTCCATTTTAAGAGATTAGGATGGATTACAAAGGAAAAGGTGAAGTTGGGGGTGAATTAAAAACTGATCAATAGTCATGTGAATGTGGCCTAAAGGTAATATTTATGTGTTCCGGTAGGGACTACAGCTGAAAGTCACAACTACTACACTACAACATATGCAAGAATGTAAATGTTGAACCTATGTCACACAATTTAAAGGGAAGATATCTCCTAGATTTTATTTGTATAACGTAAAACCTTTAATTTATTTCTAAGGAAACATTCTCTTTAAAGAAGTTGTTAGCAGTTCCCCTTTCTGGTGCAACAACGACACTGAGGGGTGTCACTCTATTGTGCATGGTAACTAAAGCAGGCAGGCACATCAATTGTTATTCTGGCTTCTTGCCCCCTAATAATATAATAATTCTGAGAGGAGAGGAATCAAAGTTATTAAACTAAAAGCTTCTCCCAAGGCTCTGCCAGCAGAATCTCTCCTAGAAATTCAATCATCCTCCTGAGAAAGATGGGGGTGGGGAGATGACTTGTTCTGTGAATGATGGCTTTTGGGGAAGTGGAGCAGATTAACGCATTAACTCTTTGTATAAATGCAGCAATTGTATCCTGATATTACGGTTTTATATTTGAAGATTTACAATGAATATGTTCACAAGAAGCAGCAGTCAAAATGCTGCACCATTATATCAAAAGAAATTCTAATATTAATATATACTGTACAGCTTTCACTGCACTTTAGATCTGAATGGTTTACTCAGATTGTCCCGGTGTTAAATTATATTTTGTTCAATAAAATGAAAGGAGTTGTATTAAAAAGAGCGCCATCCTTGTCCATGAGCAGTGCTGGTTCTACAGCTAAGTTGTCACGGCTTTACCGCAACAGTGAGGAGCCAGAACACTGCGCCGTCTGATTTCTCCTACTCCTTCATGGATTGGAAGAACTTCTCCTTCATATTAAATGGTGCAGGTTTTGTCTAGCAGTGCAGGGGTTAACCTGCTCCGTTGAGAGTGCCTGGAAGTTTACCTGCAGTATAGGGGTTGTCCCTCGAACAAAAGTTGATTTTAATAAATAATAATAAGTTCCACAATTGGATGTGTTTAACCCCTTAAGCCCCGCGGGTGGTTTGCACGTTAATGACCGAGCCAATTTTTACAATTCTGACCACTGTCATTTTATGAGGTAATTACTCTGGAACGCTTCAACGGATCCCCCTGATTCTGAGACTGTTTTTTCGTGACATATTGTACTTCATGATTGTGGAAAAATTTCTTCGATATCACTTGCGTTTATTTGTGAAAAAAATGGAAATTTGGCGAAAATTTTGAAAATTTTGCAATTTTCAAAATTTGAATTTTTAAGCCCTGAAATCAGAGAGATATGTTACACAAAAGAGTTAATAAATAACATTTCCCACATGTCTACTTACATTAGCACAATTTTGGAACCAAAATTTTTTTTGTTAGGGAGCTATAAGGGTTAAAAGTTGACCAGCGATTTCTCATTTTTCCAACAAAATTTACAAAACCATTTTTTTAGGGACCACATCACATTTGAAGTCACTTTGAGAGGTCTTTATGACAGAAAATACCCAAAAGTGACACCATTCTAAAAACTACACCCCTCAAGGTGCTCAAAACCACATTCAAGAACTTTATTAACCCTTCAGGTGCTTCACAGGAATTTTTTGAATGTGGAAGAAAAAAAATGAACATTTAACTTTTTTCACAAAAATGTTACTTTAGACCCAATTTTTTTTATTTTCACAGGGGTAACAAGAAAAAATGGACCCCAAAGTTTGTTGTGCAATTTCCCCTGGGCACGCAGATACCCAATATTTGGGGAAAAAACACTGTTTGGGCGCACGGCAGGGCTCGGAAGGGAAGGAGCGCCATTTGACTTTTTGATCGTAAAATTTGCTTGAATAATTAGCGGACGCCATGTTGCGTTTGGAGAGCCCCTGTGTGCCCAAACTTTGGAGCTCCCCCACAAGTGACCCCATTTTGGAAACTAGACCCCCCAAGGCACCTATCTAGATTCATAGTGAGCACTTGGAACCCCAGGTGCTTCACAAATTGATTCATAAAAATGAAAAAGTGTTTTTTTTTTCACTTTTTCATTTTTACGAATCAATTTGTGAAGCACCTGGGGGTTCCAAGTGCTCACTATGCATCTAGATAGGTGCCTTGGGGGGTCTAGTTTCCAAAATGGGGTCACTTGTGGGGGAGCTCCAAAGTTTGGGCACACAGGGGCTCTCCAAACGCAACATGGCGTCCGCTAACAATTAGAGCAGATTTTCCATTCAATTCGTTAGCGGACACCATGTCGCGTTTGGAGAGCCCGTGATGTGGGGGAGCTCCACTGTTTAGGCACAAGTGTCCCCATTTTGGAAACTATAACCCTCAAGGATTTTATTAAGGTGTATAGTGAACATTTTGAACCCAGAGGTACGGCACAGAATTTGTTTACATTAGGTCATCATATTGAATAAGTTGTCATTAGTCTTGAGCGCAAGTGCTCGCTACTTAAGTTTGCATCGGGTACTCAGGTATGCACCATGTACAGCGTGTACTTGAGTGACATGCTCGAGTCCCTGCTTCGCATGTTTCACGGTTATTAGACACCCAAAAAAAAACATGCGGGGATCGCTCGTGCATGGCAGGCAATCCCCGTAAAGTTTTTTTGGCCGCGAAGCATATGGGGCAGAGACTCGAGCATGTCACTCAAATACCCACGATACTCAATGCATACCAGAGCACCCGATGCAAACTCAAGTAGCGAGCACTTGCGCTCAACACTAGTCGCCATATAGTCATCTTTTTTTCTTACTTTTGAAAAAAATCCCAACCCCAGCCCTAACCCTAGCACAACCCTAACCCTAGCACAACCCTAGCCCTAGCACAACCCTAGCCCCAGCACAACCCTAACCCTAGCCCAATCCTAACCCAAGAGTTTATTTTTGACGCCGTTCCTTGTGCGGTATAAGTGATTAGACGACTTTATTCTTCAGGTCGGTGTGATTACAGCAATGCCAGAATCATATGGGGTTTTTATGACTGACAGCTGTCACACACTAAAAGACGCATTTTTTGTAAAATCTAGTTTTTGCATCGCCATATTTTGAGAGCTATAATTTTTCCAGATTTTGGCAGACAGTCATGTGACGGCTCGTTTTTTGCGGGATGACTTGACGTTGTTATTGGTGCCATTTTCAGGCACGTGACATTTTTTGATCGCTTTCTATTCCGATTTTTGGGAGGCAGAATAAACAAAAACCAACAATTCAGGAATTGTTTTTTTTTTTTTTATTATTCTGTTCCGCGTGTGGTAAAATTGATGAGGTAGCTTTATTCTTCGGGTCAGTACGTTTACAGCGGTACCACATTTGTATCATTTTTCTATGTTTTGGCGCTTATACACAATAAAAGCTATATTATAGAAAAAAATATTTTTTAGCATCGCTTTATTCTGAGAGCTATAACTTTTTTATTTTTCGGCTGATGGAGCTGTATGGCGGCTTGTTTTTTTGCGGGACGAGATGACGTTTTCAGCGGTACCATTTTTATTTATATGCGTCTTTTTGATCGCGTGTTATTCCACTTTTTGTTTGGCGGTATGGTGATAAAGCATTGTTTTTTGCTTCGTTTTTTTTTTTTTTTTTTTTTTACCGTGTTCACTGAAGGGGTTAACTAGTGGGACAGTTTTATAGGTCAGGTTGTTCCGGACGCGGCGATACCAAATATGTGTACTTTTATTGTTTTTTTTTTTTATAATAATATTTATTGATGGGTACATTATATTTTTATTTTTGGTGGATTATTTTTTTTTTTTTTTTTTTTTTTTTTTTCCACTTTCAGACAGTTTATACACTTTATTACTTTGTCCCACTCTGGGACTTTCACTTTTTTTTCTCTGATCGCCTGCATGGCATAGGAATGGAGCACCATCCCTATGCCATGCAGGCTGTCAGCGGTGCACAGTGTGAAGATTGTTTGGAGATGCACTGCGCATGTCCAAACAATCTTCCTGCTGTCTGGTGACCCGGATGTTGTCATGACGACATCGGGTCGTCATGGCAACACCCGGGAAGCCTTTGCAGACTGCGCTGGAAGCCGGAAGAGGAGGTTAGTATCGGCGATCACCTCCCCTTGCCCCCGCAATGCCGCGATCGACTTCGATCGCAGCATCGCAGGGGTTAATGTGCTGGGAGCGGTGCAGGACCGCTCCCTGCACATTGTCACAGCTGACACCCGGTACTATCAGCTGACACCCGGCGGCGATCGCGCCCGCACAGCCTGTGTGCGCGCGCGATCGCGATGACGTACTAATACGGGTCTGGCTCTTAAGTCCCAGGGCACAGACGCGTATTAGTACGTCAGATGTTGTTAAGGGGTTAAATAAAATGTTCTCCTGTGTAACGGCTGTTTATGACTGTGTACAGGAACATGGTCTGATCATACCACAGCTCCTGGGCAGGGGAGGAAGCAAAAGAGAGTATACAGACAGGACAGCAGGGGATCACAGCTGATTCTTTGTGTGAGGTAAAACATTTCCCTGCCTGTTTTTAAACAATGTTTTACTTCAAAGAAAGAATCAGCTGTGATCCCCTGCTGAAGTGTCTGTATTGTCTTTTGCTTCCTCCCCTGCCCAAGAGATGTGGTATGTTCCATACACGGTCAGACACAGCCATTGAATAAAATGAACTTTAGTTCATGGGAAAACCCTTTCAAGGCTCTCATCTGTTCACTGTTGGCCACTTCCCACTCTATATATATACCGGACTTTGGCTAGCAGGCATTGCCAGAGCTAGTTTCATGCCACATGGTTTCAGGAGTTGGTGGAGAGTTATTGTTTGAAAAGGCGTTTGGTGGATTCATCTAAGACTGTTGCTTGGTTTTGGTTGTGTGTTAATCCTCTCCTCCTACTTTGTTTTTCCCCATTCTCCACTCCCCAGTCTTTCCCTCTGTTGTTTGTGAGAGCATATTTGTATCATCTGTATTTTCCTTTATCCCTGTTCGTATTACCTTGTTAGTCTGGTTGGTGTATTGCCATACACTACTATACCCGTATTCCCAGGGTGGGGGGAGGGAACAGACTGAGGGTGGATTCAGTAGCTTCAGTAGCTCAGCAAGGGACGTGGCCCCGATGTCTTCACCTTCAGAAGTAATCCGGGCAACAGGGATAGCTAGGGCACAGGGCATTAGGGACAGGGAAGGAGCCCCTGGTCCCGGGATACCAGACAACAGAGTCATAACATAAGCTCTGTCTACTGCAATACCACCAAGCAGGCAACGTAGTAGAATGTTTACTCTGTTGCAGTTTGTTGCTATGGTCTGTCTACTCAGGCAAGGCCATCATCCTGGAATCCATAGAAGCAGAAGAGGTCAGCTGCCATCAAGTGACATGCAGCCTCAGACTAGAGCCTTTCTAAACACTGAAAAGGGCTCTTGTCTGGGCTGACAAACTGCTTTGAGTTTAATCCAAGTAAAGACAATTTGGATAGCATACAGACATATCCTTTTGTAGATGTCACATGAGGCTAGCCAAAGATACATGGAGGTCTGGAAACTGAGACAATTTATATTCAACAGTCTTTGGGGTTTTTCTTGGTCCTCTAAACCCAGTTACACCCCGATCTCAAACTGGAAATATTCAGAATACCTTTTATGTCTTTGGAAAAAATCTATAGAAGATGGTTAACTCTTATGAACTCAATGTTTTCTCTAGCCTTTTACTATGTGGTATTATTACGTGAGTAAAAGTCCAATCTATCAAAAGTCTCAAATTCATTAGTTCCACTATAGCTAGGCATTGTCTGGCAAATACTGCTCCCTTAATACAAGAGGTGGAGAGCTGTTGAATAACACTATTCTAATGGAAAAAGGGTTTATATCAAAAGGGGGACTACTGCTAAATTTGGGAAACAGTGGGGGGATTGCATTAAATGTGAAGTCGATCGCAGCATTGTGGGGCAAGGGGAGGTGAGTATTGCGATCTCCCGGCCTCCAGCACTGTCTGCCGCGACTTCCCGGATGTTGCCATGACGACCCAATGTCGTCATGACAACATCCGGGTCACCAGACAGCAGGAAGATATTTTGGTCATGCGCAGTGCATGACCAAAGTATCTTCTGTCCCTGCAGCGCTGACAGCCTGTATAGCACAGGGATGGATCCCTATGCTATACAGGCGATCAGAATAAAAAAAAGTGAAAGTCCCATAGTGGGACACAGAATAAAAGTCCAAAAAGTGTTAAAAAAATGAAAAAAAATTGTAAAAATATTAAAAAAAATAAAAAAAAAATCCAACAAAAATGAAAAGATAATGTACCCATCAATAAATATTATTCTGAAAAAAACAAAAAAAAACAATAAACGTACACATATTTGGTATTGCCGCGTCCAGAACAACCTGACCTATAAAACTGTCCCACTGGTTAACCCCTTTACAGAACATGGTAAAAAATAAAAAAAGAAGCAAAAACAATGCTTTATCATCATACCGCCAAACAAAAAATGGAATAACATGCGATCAAAAAGATGAATATAAAAAAATGGTACCGCTGAAAACGTCATCTTGTCACGCCAAAAACAAGCCACCATACAGCTCCATCAGCCGAAAAATAAAAGTTATAGCTCTCAGAATAAAATAGCTTTTATTGTGTAAAAGCGCCAAAACATAGAAAAACGATATAAATGTGGTAAACGTACTGACCCAAAGAATAAAGCTGCCTTATCAATTTTACCACACGCGGAACAGCATAAAAAAAAACATAAAAACAATTCCAGAATTGCTGTTTTTTGTTTATTCTGCTTCCCAAAAATCAGAATAAAAAGCGATCAAAAAATGTCAAGTGCCTGAAAATGGTACCAATAAAAACGTCAACTCATTCCGCAAAAAGCAAGCGGTCACGTGACTCTGTCAGCCAAAATATGGAAAAATCATAGCTCTAAAAATATGGCGATGCAAAAACTAGATTTTACAAAAAAATGTGTCATTTGTGTGTGACAGCTGTCAATCATAAAAACCCGATATGATTCTGGTATCGCTGTAATCGCACTGACCTGAAGAATAAAGTCGTCTAATCACTTATACCGCACGATGAACGGCGTAAAAAATAAACTCTAGGGTTAGGGTTGGGCTAGGGTTGGGAAAGGGTTAGGGTTGGGGTTGTATTAGGGTTGGGATTTTTTTCAAAAGTAAAAAAAAAAAAAAAGATGACATGGCGACTCGAGCATGTCACTTGAGCACCCGCGATACTTGGTGCATACCCGAGTACCCAATGCAAACTCAAATAGCGAGCACTTGCGCTCAAGACTAATGACAACTTATTCAATATGATGACCTAATGTTATCAAATTCGGTGTCGTACCTCTGGGTTCAAAATGTTCACTATACCCCTTGATAAAATCCTTGAGGGGTGCAGTTTCCAAAATGGGGTCACTTGTGGGGGGTTTCCACTATTTAGACACATCAGTGGCTCTCCAAACGCGACATGGCGTCCGCTCAAAATTCCAGCCAATTTTGCGTTCAAAAAGTCACACAGTGCTCCTTCCCTTCTGAACTCTGTCGTGTGCCCAAACACTGTATTTTCCCCACATATGGGGTATTGGCGTACTCAGGAGAAATTGCACAACAGTTTTTGGGGTCCATTTTCTCCTCTTAACCTTATGAAAATAAAAAAATTGGGGCTAAAACATCATTTTTGTGGAAGAAGTTTGATTTTTTTATTTTCATGGCTCCATGTTATAAACTTCTGTAAAGCACTTGGGGGTTCAGGGTGCTCAGTACACATCTAGACAAGTTCCCTGAGGGGTCTAGTTTCCAAAATGGTGTCACTTGTGGGGGTTTTCCACTGTTTAGGCACATCAGGGTCACATCCGCTAATTATTCAAGCAAATTTTACATTCAAAAAGTCAAATGGTGCTCCTTCCCTTCCAAACCCTGCCGTGCACCCAAACAGTGGTTTTCCCCCACATATGGGGTATCTGCGTGCTCAGGAGGAATTGCACAACAAATTGCATGGTGCAATTTCTCTTGTTATCCTCATGAAAATGCAAAATTGGAGGCTGAAAAACATTTTTGTTGCAAAAATGTGAAAATTTTATTTTTACGGCTCAATGTTCTAAACTTCTGTGAAGCACCTGGGGGTTCAAGGTGCTCACCACAAATCTAGATAAGTTCCCTGAGGGATCTAGTTTCCAAAATAGTGTCACTTGTGGGGGGTTTCCACTGTTTAGGCACATCAGGGGCTCTCCAAACGCAACATGGCGTCCGCTAATTATTCAAGCAAATTTTACATTCAAAAAGTCAAATGGCATTCCTTGTCTTCCGAGCCCTGCCGTGCGCCCAAACAGTGGTTTTCCCCCACATATGGGGTATCTGCGTGCTCAGGAGGAATTGCACAACAAATTGCATGGTGCAATTTCTCTAGTTACCCTCATGAAAATGCAAAATTGGGGGCTAAAATACATTTTTGTTGCAAAAATGTGAAAATTTTATTTTTACGGCTCAGTGTTCTAAACTTCTGTGAAGCACCTGGGGGTTCAAGGTGCTCACCACACATCTAGATAGGTTCCCTGAGGGGTCTAGTTTCCAAAATGGTGTCACTTGTGGGGGGTTTCCACTGTTGAGGCACATCAGGGCCTCTCCAAACGCAACATGGCGTCCGCTAATTATTCAAGCAAATTTTACATTCAAAAAGTCAAATGGCATTCCTTGTCTTCCAAGCCCTGCCGTGCGCCCAAACAGTGTTTTTTCCCCACATATGGGGTATCTGCGTGCTCTGTGGAAATTGCACAACAAATTTTGGGGTCCATTTTTTCCTGTTACCCCAGCAAAAATCAAAAAAATTGGGTCTAAAGTAACATTTTTGTGAAAAAAGTTAAATGTTCATTTTTTTCTTCCACGTGCCAAAAATTCCTGTGAAGCACCTGAAGGGTTAATAAAGTTCTTGAATGTGGTTTTAAAGCACCTTGAGGGGTGCAGTTTTTAGAATTCTGTCACTTTTGGGTATTTTTTGTCACAAAGACCCCTGAAAGTGACTTCAAATGTGATGTGGTCCCTAAAAAAATGGTTTTGTAAATTTTGTTGGAAAAATGAGAAATCGCTGGTCAACTTTTTAACCCTTATAGCTCCCTAATAAAAAAAAAATTTGATTCCAAAATTGTGCTGATGTAAAGTAGTCATGTGGGAAATGTTATTTATTAACTCTTTTGTGTAACATATCTCTCTGATTTAAGGGCATAAAAATTCAAATTTTGAAAATTGCAAAATTTTCAAAATTTTCCATTTTTTTTCACAAATAAACGCAAGTGATATCGAAGAAATTTTACCACAATCATGAAGAACAATATGTCACGATAAAACAGTCTCAGAATCAGGGGGATCCATTGAAGCGTTCCAGAGTAATTACCTCATAAAGTGATAGTGGTCAGAATTGTAAAAATTGGCTCGGTCATTAACGTGCAAACCACCCTCGGGGGTAAAGGGGTTAATAGTAGTATACTATGTCATATGAAAGATATTTGACTGTTTCGCTGTTTTTGATATGTATGTGGTCCATGTACTATAGTAGTAACATAATTTTATGCAAAGTTAGATGGGCAAGGGAGGCGTGCTGGGAGTTGGGGTTAAAAAAAAAGGACATACGAAAATCCTGGAATCCTGTAATTGTTATTGTTAGACTTATTAATTTGTTGTAATTTCTGTATCAACTAATCTGTAAAAAAAAAAAAAAAGTTTCTGTTCAATAAAAACGCTTTGATTAAAAATGATTAGCCCTATTGGTAAACGGCATGAGAAAAAAAGTCCGGTTTGCGTTTAGCTGGAGCATCATTTATTTTTCAACAGGACAATGACCCCAAACACACCTCCAGGCTGTGTAAGGGCTATTTGACCAAGGAGGAGAGTGATGGGGTGCTACGCCAGATGACCTGGCCACAGTCACCAGACCTGAACCCAATCGATATGGTTTGGGGTAAGCTGGAGCGCAGAGTGAAGGCAAAAGGGCCAACAAGTGCTAAGCATCTCTGGGAACTCCTTCAAGATTGTTGGAAGACCATTTCCGGTGATTACCTCTTGAAACTCATCAAGAGAATGCCAAGGGTGTGCAAAGCAGTCATCAAAGCAAAAGGTGGCTACTTTGAAGAACCTAGAATATAAGACATATTTTCAGTTGTTTCACACTTTTTTGTTAAGTATATAATTCCACATGTGTTAATTCATAGTTTTGATGCATTCAGTGTGAATGTACAATTTTCATAGTCAAGAAAATACAGAAAAATCTTTAAATGAGGTGAGTCCAAACTTTTGATCTGTACTGGGTATATATATAAAAAAATTAAAAAAAAAACAATTCTTCAATTGCATTTTTTCCGCAATTTCACCACACTTGGAATTTTTTTTGCCATTTTATAGTACATCACATAATTACATGAATGGGGTCATTCAAAAGTAAAACTCATCCTGCACAAAAAAAAAGCCCTCATATTGCTACACATGTGGTCAAAATTGTTGGTACCCCTTGTTTAATGAAAGAAAAACCCACAATGGTCACAAAAATAACTTGAATCTGACAAAGATAATAAATGAAAAATCTATGAAAATGAACAAATGAAAGTCAAACATTGCTTTTCTGCTTCCACAGAATTTAAAAAAAAAATCAAATTCATGAAATAGGCCTGGACAGAAATGATAGTACCCCTGAAAATGTTTTGACAAAAGGGACGTGGTAAATCAAGTTGTCTCCACTAATTAGCATCACACGTGTCTACAATCTTGCAATCAGTCTGTGGGCCTGTATATAGGGCTACAGATACTCACTGTGCTGTTCGGTAAAATAGTGTGTACCACACTCAACATGGACCAGAGGAAGTAAAGGAAAGAGTTGTCTCAGGAGATTAGAAAGAAAATTATAGGCAAGCATGTTAAAGGTAAAGGTTATAAGACCATCTCCAAGCAGCTTGATGTTCCTGTGACTACAGTTGCACATATTATTCAGAAATTTAAGATCTATGGGACTGTAGCCAACCTCCCTGGACGTGGCCGCAGGAGGAAAATTGATGACAAATCAAAGAGACGGATAATACGAATGGTAACAAAAGAGTCCATTTAAAAGGTGTACTTCAAGCTCAAGGAACATCAGTGTCAGATCGCACCATCCGTCGTGGTTTGATCCAAAATTGACTTCATGGGAGACGACCAAGGAGAACACCATTGTTGAAAAAAAATCATAAAAAAGCTAGACAGGAATTTGCCAAACTACATGCTGACAAGCCACAAAGCTTCTGTTAGAATGTCCTATGGACAGATGAGACAAAAATGGAAGTTTTTGGCAAGGCACATCAGCTCTATGTTCACAGATGGAAAAATGAAGCATATCAAGAAAAGAACACTGTCCCTACTGTGAAACATGGAATAGGCTCTGTTATGTTCTGGGGCTGCTTTGCTGCATCTGGCACCGGGTGTCTTGAATCTGTACTGGGTATAATTAAACCTCAAGACTATCAAGGGATTCTAGAGAGAAATGTGCTGCCCAGTGTCAGAAAGCTTGGTCTCAGTCGTCATGGGTCTTGCAGGATAATGACCCAAAACACACAGCTAAACACACCCAAGAATGGCTAAGAGGAAAACATTCTGAAGTGGCCTTCTATGAGCCAGACCTAAATCCTATTGAGCATCTTTGGAAAGAGCTGAAACATACCGTTTGGAAAAGGCAATCTTCAAACACGAGACAACTGGAGCAGTTTGCTCATGAGAAGTGGGCCAAAATACCTGTCGAGAGGTGCAGAAGTCTCATTGACAGTTACAGGAATAGTTTGATTGCACTGATTGCCTCAAAAGGTTGTTCAACAAAATATTAAGTTAAGAAGAACCATCATTTCTGTCCAGGCCTATTTCATGAGGTTAATTTTTTTAAAAATTTTGTGTAAGCAGGGTTGAAAAGCAATGTCTGACTTTCATTTGTTCATTTTCATAGATTTTTCATTTATTATTACTTTTGTCAGATTCAAGTTATTTCTGTGACCATTGTGGGTTTTCCTTTCATTAAACGAGGGGTACCAACAATTTTGACCACGTGTGTATGTTGACTGAGCAATTAAAAAAGTTATGGCTCTTGGATGAAGAGCAAAAAACAAAAATGCAAAAAAAAGCTTAAAATAGCCATGTCAGGAATAAGTTAATTCCCTATATCCCTATTTTTTGCGAATAATGTAAACAGTAATAACATGATTATTATAATAGTAATGTGAAAATAAAGATGTAAACTTTCAATATTGTTGTAACCTTGATCAGTTGTTCCATTCTCAGAGTAATCTCAGTGCAAAATAGAGGACCAATGGTCAGCCATCTTTAAAAGGAATGTGTAATAAGAAATTTAACTTTTGTTTAAATCAGGTTTTTGCTGTATATTTTTCAATTTTTTTGACAGTGTTTTTTTCATATCACCATCTTTAAAAAATAATAGACTTGCAGTTTTTCTCACTTGTCACTGGGGCTTTTTTAGAATAACTTCCTGATACATCAGGAAATCCACATGTACATTAGCAGTAAAAGAATTATTCAGGCCCTATCTTTTTTGTTGAAGCATTTAATGAGCGGGTACAAAGATCACTGTGATGGGAGGGGGAGCTATGACATCACTTATTGTAGATGGTAAATCTGTTTTATTAGCTGTGTATAGAAATGTTACCTTTCATTGTGATCTTGACTCTGATGATAAATAGCCTGCTGTAGACTCTTCTTGAATGTCAGCAAGTGTAAGTCTAAAATATCCCCTGTGGCCAAATTTTGTTTTGGTTTTTAACTGCTTCTGGCCTGCCCATTGATAAGAGTGGACTGCTGGGACTTTTAAAATCTATGTACTAAAGTTCTAAAACATCAAACATCTAAGTAGCTTTTACAAGATCATGAAAGTGTAGAGAGGGAAGCCGTTTGTCACACTCAGCCAGACTTCCGAGAGGAACATACTTTATTACCATGTTTACCTTTTCAATCTCTGTATACAACTAGCACTAAACTAGCACTATGCAGATTAGGAAACACTTACCCTGCTTCCCCCTCCAGACCCAGTGAACATGTGGTCACTGGGTGTACAGAGGGAAACTAGAGCTCCTGGGCCCTACAAAACCAAACCAGCTCTGCTATGCTCTCCCCAACCACCTCATATGTCTTTTAAAACCTTATGAGAGGCACAGTGTGTCAAATAAGTTAAAAAATATATAATTTCTCAAGAAAGGGGAACGCAATTTAAAATATTTTTAGCAGTTCTTTCGGATCATTAAAAAATAAAAGAAAAGTGAAAAATAGACATGTATTTCCTTATTTTTCTTTACATTTTTCCAGATATCAGCAAAAAAAAGGAATATAAAAATGACATCAAAATTAAAATGTGCTATTCAATTCAATTATTTGAATATCTGAATGAGAAAAAATTATAGAGATGTTAAAAGCGCATGTATGATAAAACCAGAAAATATCCCTGGTTAGGAATGGGGGTAAATGGCCAGTCATGAACTGGATAATAAAGATCGTGATATGAAATATAAAATTAAATAATAAATGTAACAGAAATTACATTTAAACAATAGGCAATTTTCCGGTGACATATTCCCTTTAAAGCCTTCTTTACTGGAATGTAAGATATATGACTCATGATATACTTCTATAGTTCCGTTGCAGGACCTCATGGGCCTCATTTATCAAAACTATCTTAAAGAAAAACTGTTATTGTTTCCAATAGCAACCAAGCACAGTGCAGCTTTTATTTTACCAGAACGATTTAAAAAATGAAAGCAGAGCGCTAACTGGTTACTATGGACAGAAGACTGGTTTTCTTTTAAACACTTAAAGGGGTGTTCCCATCTCCAAGATCCTATCCCAATATGTAGTAGGTGTAATAATAATAATAATAGCAAATAACGCCAATTAGAAATGTAAATACCCAAATAGTGACCAATAATCAATAGGGATGCTTCCAAAAGAATACAATATATCCAAGAAAAGGAAAGCAAAACAAACCCAAATAAAATCAATAAATCTTTATTATACTCAACAAAAAAAATTCATAAAACAATAGTAATAAAGTGGAACAAGAGCAGTGTAAAGCCTGGGCAGGTACAATACTCGTACTTATAAATGCATAATGTAAATCACAGGTAAGTATAAATGCTTAATACAGAGGACCTGTACGCTGATTCACTAACAAGATACGTATATATGTATAAAGATAGACACATTGGTGTCCAATGGCGCCATCTAGTGGGCAAGTCTTTGAATGTTCAATATAGTGATCAGAGTGACAAAGTAAAAGACAATACAAAACATTATTGCACAAATATCAAGAGAGATGTGGCCATATACTTGTAAAGGGTTATCACAATGGTCATTGAGTCAGTAAGTTATATGCTGTTTGCATGTAAACAATAATACCACTGCAACTAAAGTGCCAAAGTGCAATATAGTAAGCCTGCAAGGGCAGGGGCCTCTATCTACCCTCTGTACCAGTCTATCATTGTTTGTTTGTTACTGTAAGGCCCACGATGCGGATTTAATGAGTTTCCTTGGCGGCATTTCCACCGCGAAAATGCATTAAAAATGATTGTTAAGTTGACTGCCATGTTTCCGCAATGATAATCGGCATGTGCTGTGCACATGCTGCGAAAATTTCCACTGCGGATTATCATTGCGGAAAAATCTGCAACACAATCATTTATTGTGCGTAATCACGGCGAAATCTCCACCATTGACTTGCACTGAACCACATAACATGCAGAGGTTATGAGGTTCAATGCACGGATGGTACCCGAGTCTGGAAAAGAGGAGACTCACCTCCAGAGCCGGGTACCATTAGTTAAAAAAAAAAAAAAGAAAAAGAAAAAAGAATTAAAGCGTAAAAAATAAAAAAAAAATTATACTTACCTCTCCGGTGGCGTCCTTTGCCCTCGGCGTCCCGCGGTGTTCTGAAAGGACCTGCGGTGACGTCATTTAGTCATGTGATGGTCACGCGTCCGCTGACGTCAGCTGACTATGACATCACCACAGGTCCTTTCAGAACACCGCGGGACGCCGAGGGCAAAGGACGCCACCGGAGAGGCAAGTATAATTATTATTTTTTTTTATGTTTTAATTCTTTTTTTTTTTTTTTTAAACTCTCAGGAAAAATCCGTATCAATTCAGCATCGTGGGCACATAGACTAAGTGATATCTTTATTTTGTATGCAACCCCTTCTCATGTACACCACCATGGAATCAATGGTGCTATATAAATAAATAATAATAATATATGGCATGTGCAAAACAAGGTATGAAAAAACACAAAAATGTGTCTTGCTAAAGTGCAAATGCAGAAGAAAGGGAAACCAAAAATATGCAAATAATGTCAAGAGAAAGGTTAGAAAAAGGTAGAATGTACTCTGATGGCAGATGCTACTGCCTCAATCAAATGTATAGACATTCTATGAAAATGGAGAGTGAGATATTAGACCCTGATAACATCTTCACCCGCCCCCTAATTTATTATGATGCTATCAGGGGCTTATAGTGAATGGGGGGCACAGAACAGGGACTAAGGCTATGTGCACACTTTCAGGGTTTGCAGCAGAAAATTCTGTTGGCAGGAAAAAGCTGCCTAAAATGTGTTTTTGCCGTCTTTATCTACATGCGCTTTTGTTGCGTATTTTTGTCCTCATTATTATGCGTGAAAAACACTGCTAGGAAAAAATAAGCAATGTGTGCATGAGACTTCAGAAATCTCATTCACTTTGATTGTATTGTAAAACGCTGCATATTTTCCACAACAAATTTGTGCGGAAAAAAGGCAGCAAAAGCGCAACGTGTGTATATAGCCATAAAATTAAGAGAGTCACAGAGACTGATTAATTTATATTTATTGAGCAGCGGAGGGAAGACATATCTGTTACCTTCCAGCCAGCCGATAGTCAGCGTCTGGGACGTCTGATGATCGTTCTCGATTATCGGCCTGCAAAGAAGGATTCGGGATCTTCAAGACAGGTATCAAACAAGATCTTCCCAGGCTAATCCGTGGCAGTTAAGAAAGTAAAAAGACCTGTTTGCAGATTGGGAATTTCTCCTATCCCTTCCGCTACTTAGTTCCCCATCCTCCTTAACCAGCTGCAGCCTTTACGCTTCCCTGGTTCTCGTCGGTGGCCTTGCTTTTAAATTCATAAAGCCCCTGGCAGCTCGGCCAATTGCACACTTCGGCTCTGCCCCGTCCCTCCAACCACCGCTGTTAGCCTATCAGGGTGTGCCTCTCATTTAGATGCACGAGAACTCTGTGCACTTTCTGACACCGCCTCTTCCTCTTCTTCTTTGTGGCACCATCTTATAGCTGTCAGCTCATCCATAACCGCTGCAGGATCTCCAGCTCCCATGAACCCAGCAGCTCACTGCTGGTCCACCATTTTCTCCAGATTCGCGAGGGCACAGGATCCAGGACCTGAGTAAGCTCTGCCACCGGGCAGCAGCCCTCTATCCCCAGCAACGCTCTCTGGCACATTTTTTTCACCTGTATCCCTAAACTCAGGGACCCCCCTTTCTGATGGGGTCTCACTGAAGGATCCTTCTGACTGGTACAACGAGGCTCTGGCAAAGTCTGGCCTCAAGGCCGTGGGTTCGGCCCTTTGCCCGTCCTTGGCCGCAACATGGGTATCCAAGTCGGTTTCAGCCTGGGAAAAAGTACTTTAGCAAGGTATTCTGTCGAGCAATCCCGCTACTGAATTAGTGGATCTAGTGCATGAGATTGGACATATAGTATTACCTCCTTTCAGCTTCTCTCGACACAGTAGCCTGTTCAGCCCTTGCAGCTGGCAACATGGAACATGGACGCAGCCTCCAGGGTGGTGAAGAGTTGGACAAAATCATTTTGGATGGCACGGGGGAAAGAGTATTTTGCTTCTGCAACAGAACAAATGTCCACCTCCCAAGAGACGCATGATCCAGTTTCGTTCCTTTCGGAAATTTTCAGTCCATAACAGAAACGCCAAGTCAAATCTCTGGTCTGCCAGGAAAAGAGAGGACCCTACTTCAAGTCAGCCCCCTCCTGGCGTTTACAAACCCACCAGGGCCGGTCCTCCAGGCCCGGATCCAACAAATTCTCTTCAGCATGACGGGGTGCCCTCCACCTGGGGAGTCTCTCAGGGTGGACAGCCATCTTCTTCGGTTCTGGGACGGGTGGCTCTCAGTAGTCGATTATGCTTGGGTCTGGGACGTAGTCTTCTACTGCTATAAGACAGAATTTCCACCCTCCCACAATTTCATTTTTTAGAGTTCTACCCTCCAAAGAACCCCCTTCTCATTACCGGCTTCTTTAAGGCTATCGATTCGCTCTACAAGGCAGACGTTATCATTCCTGTTCACTCACAGGAACGTTTTTCGGGTTTTTATTCAAGCCTGTGTATGGTCCAAAAGAAGGATGGCTCTGTTTGCCCCAGCCTGAATCGAAAATTATTGTACACACACGTTCGTCTGCCTCACTTCAGGATGGAGTCCCTTTGGACGGTGAAAGCTTTAATGGAGCTTGAGGATTTCCTATGCTCGATAGACATTCAGGATGTCTATCTGCACATTCACATTTTCCCACCTCACCAGAGGTGCCTCCATTTCGCAGTCCAGGAAGCTCACTTTCAATTCACAGCACTGCGTTTTGGCCTAGCCACAGCACCCAGTGTTTTCTCGAAGGCGTTCTTGTCATCCCTTATTTGGACGACATTATGATCAAGGCTTTACCCCCCTCAGCATGTTGCAAGAGGCTGCAGATCACTCTGGACACCCTTTCTTGCCTCGGCTGGATCATCAACAGTTCGAAGTCATCTCTGATGCCGGCCCAATGCATAGTTTTCCTGGGAATGCTGTTTGACATCGCAAGGGCAGGTGTTTTTTTGCTCGAAGAAAAGTACTCGGCCCTACTACATGGAATTTGTTCTCTCAGATATCCCTCCCCATGCTCTCCAGATCTGCATGAGCATGCTGGGCAAGATGGTAGCATCAATTGAAACCGTTTCAGTCGCTCAGTTCCATACATGTCCTCTACAGCTCTTTCTTCTATCAAGATGGGACAAGTCCACTCACTTTTTGGACCTGCTTGTCACACTTCCTTCCTCCAGATTAAGAAGTCCCTGGAATGATGGAGACGCTCACCTCCTCATCCGTCATGGAAGATAGTTTCTGGCAATGTGTTGGAAGGTCGTAACAACGGATGCCAGTCTGCTCGGTTGGTGAGCAGTTTTTCATGACCTAACAGTCCAGGGCTGATAAAAAGTTCAGGAATCATCCCTTCCCATCAACATTTTGGAACTCAAAGCAATCCTCCTTGCTCTTCTTCTGGCAGAACATTATCACATGCCATTCTATACGAGTCCAATCCAACAAAGCCACGGAGGTGGCATACATCAACCACAAAGGAGGAAATCGAAGTCGAGCAGTGATGTCAGAGGTGGCTTAGATCCGGTCATGGGCTGAACAGAACGTACTGGTAATCTCAGCAATGCACACCCCAGGAGTGGACAACTGGGCCGCTGACTTTCTCAGCCAAGAGGGCCTCATCAGGCGAATGGTCCCCAAACCAGTCAGTTTTCGACGATCTGCCTCAGATGGGGAACTCACAAAGTCGATCTGTTGGTGTCCAGACTGAACCACAAGGTTCCCCAATTTGTATCCCCTAGTGGTCGCTGCCGATGCGCTGGCGATCTCCAGGTCCCAGTTCTTCCTCCCATATGTAACACTATGTCCGGCACCCCTGCACACACTCCCCTTCTCCCTCAGTGCTGGGACACCGGTTTACTCACCGAGCCGGCCCTTGGTGCAGCCCCCGGCACGTTCCCTGCCCCAAACTCTCCAGCGTGCTTCCGGGTCCTCTGCTGTGCACGCAGCACTGTGTTGTACACATGGCAAAATGTTCCCAGCTGACAGAAATTTTGATAATGTGTTCACCTGCAAGGTGTCTCCCAGCCAATAGTTGTTGGGTGGTGCCTGAGCAACCACTATAGTTATGTAGGTGGGAGTGTGAGCAATGATATGTTGCCAGGTCCCCCGTCCCTAGCCTGCTATAGTTATCCTGTGTCCCTTATCCGGAGTCCCACGGTCCAGTCTAGTTGCCCGTCCCGTTGACATAGCCAGAACCTGTCCCTGAGGCCGTCCTGTCGACACTGCCTGAACCTGTCCCAATGGCCGTCCTGTCTGCACAGTGTAAACTTGTCCCAAGTGGCCTTCCTGCCCTATTGAGAATCTGAAGTGCATCTCCACCCTTTGGGGGCTGTTTATGGAACCATTCACATATCCTTGAAAATCACAGATATGAAAATTAGATCTGCGAGACTCAGAGCATGTCTATTTCTGATCCGATGAGGATTACAATAGGACATACTCAATGGGTCTGTGTGCTGTCCAAGAAAAAAATAATCAGGCAGCAAACCGACACTTCAAACGGATACCTGATTAAGTATATAGTGTACTTTCTTGTTATATATTGTGCCATCCTTAATTACATAGTTTTCTCTTACCATGCCTTATTACATATCATCATGGCGCCATCCTTATTATATAGCATCCTGTTATGTACAGTGCTGTCCCATTATTACACAGTATCATCTCTTGTTATGTAAAGCATCGTCCCTTCCCTTATAAAATAAATACATAAGTACTATGAATGTCAAAACGATGCCACTGAGAAATATAACTCATGCAAAAAAAAAAAAAAAAAAAAAAAAAAAAAAATGGGACTCCTGGAACGTGACAATAGAAAAGTGAAAAAAAAAAAAAAAAAAGTGTCATAAAGGCCTATAAAGAGTTAAGATGGAGTCACAGTGTGCTCTATCATGCATTATTTTCGCCTGCCTGCCTCCAATAGGCATATACAGCCAAAAATGATACACAACCGAGCACACTGTGACTCCATCTTATCATTTTCGGCCGTATATGCCTATTGGAGGCAGCCAGCCAGATGTAGTTGATTGGAGTACGCTTTGAAAACCCGCCTCAGCTAAGCATATACAGCCGAAAATAATGCATGATAGAGCACACTGTGACTCCATCTTAACTCTTTATTGCCATTGCCAGTTTTGGTTTTTATGAAAGACTTTTTTTTTCTTTTTTTTTAAGGAGGAGTTATATTTCTCTGTGGCATCACTTTGACGTTCATAGTAGTGTTGAGCGAGTATGTTCTGTCCGAGTATGCTCGGGCCGAGCTCCAAGTATTTACAGCTGCTCGGTGATATGGTTGAATCGCGCCCGTGTGCATGATTTGCGACTGTTTGACAGCTTTATTACATGTGAGGAATGTCTATTTCTTACACATTGTGATCGCTGTGAACAACGTTGTCAGAGGATTACACCACTTTTATGGACAAACAATAAAACTTACAAAAACAAAGCCAAAATGGATTTTCCTGTAAAAAATGCATTACTCTACATTAAACCTCATCTGCCAAGTTTTGCTCATTCGGTCATTTAGTCCAAATCATTCTGCAATATTGTAATGTCAAGATCAGGTTTTAATATGGTAGTTTGGTGTCAACAAAGTGACACTTTACTCTCAATCCCATCCCCAAGGTGTGGGAAAGACTAAGTGCAACACAAAGGGAAGAGGGGAAGGAAGCCCAAACACCAGGGAAAGGGGGAGTGGATACTCCAAGGCAGACCTAATAAACACCCAGCCTACCCTACCATCCCTATATAGGTTCCACACCCATCGCCAACCTAAGCCCGGATGTGGCTTGGCCCTAGCTAGGGAGGGGTGAGTACTGGTCAGGCCCCACTACAAACTAAAGGCAACAAGGTAGACAAACAAAGGGGGGTAAACTTATCTTGAGCAAACACCAGAGGATTAACGCCAACTGTCCTCCAAGGGCACCAGAGAAGAAGCTAACCGACTGCTAGTGCTCCAAGCCTGCACAAAAGTACATAGAAGTATCACCGGCGATTCCCTGGAGCAAACTGAGTATTTTTAACTCTTAGGCTAGGGTGCGTCAATCAGCAGGAGGGAGGTCACCGCTGGGTCCTAAAGGAATAAGGATTAAGGCGTCCGTAATGCCTGGAGAAGAGAATCTCCAATCCTTGAAATCTGAAACTCCAAATTACCATCAACCATGATTGGGGGCGACAGTACGGAAGAGGACTCAAGAGGTTCTACATATTTCTTGAGCAGAGACCTGCGAAAGACATTGTGGATCTTAAGGGCCTGAGGTAGCTCAAGACGAAACGCTGCTGGGTTAATGACGGCGGTTATTTTATAGGGATCAATAAATCTAGGTTCCACCTTCCAGAAAGGAACCTTCAACTTGATATTCCTGGCAGACAACCACACAAAGTCATTCACACACAGGTCCGGACCTGGCAAGCGTTTCCTGTCGGCCATACTTTTGTATCTGTCACCCATGATCTTCAAATTACTCAAAACCCCCAGCCACACAGAGGAGAGCGACGAAGCAAAACATTCCAGCTCCGGAACTCCCAAAGCCCCTCTCCCACTAAAAGTACCAAACTGTGGATGAAAACTGTATGCACCAAAGAACAGTGACATGCTGGTAGATTCTTGGCAATTACTAATAGACAGTTCTGCCAGCGGTAAGATGCCCAATCCTCCTGGTTTTCAGAGACAAAACACGAGGTAAGTCTCCAGCTTCTGCTTAATGTGCTCTGTCTGCCCATTCGACTGAGGCTGAAAGGCAGAGGAAAAGGACAGTTGCAGCCCCAGTTGAGAACAGAACGCTTTCCAGAACTTGATAACAAATTGGGTCTCCCGATCTGACACCACATCAGAGGGAACCCCGTGAAGCTTCACAATCTCATTTATAAACACCTGAACAAGAGTCTTGGCATGTGGAAGTGCCAGTAATGCGACAAAGTTGAATCATTTTACTTAACCAATCTACAACCACCAAAACCACAGTTTTGCCTGCTGATACCGGTAGTTATCTCTTGGGACGTACCCAGAAATGGTGAAATCCTTGGATGGATAATGTGGGTCGTAATACAATTCCCTGATTCCTAAAAAGTGGCAATAAAGGATTAGGAGGTAGGCAGTGCAGTGTATGATCTCTAAAATAGACACTGGTAATGTCAGAAAGAGATGGAACATGTATTGGCACCTTGGGATGAGAATTCCATGTTCTAAGATGGCGACCGCAATATCAATGTGCGGAGTATGGATGCGCGGCCGTGATGTCATTGGCAGCTCTCTAATCTAATTGTTTCTTTTAAGAAGACTGTTCCTGCGTCAGAGCGGACATGCACAGCGAGATGCATAGGATGCCGAGAACAGTGTGGTGCAGCATGTCTGTGTACTGTGGATATGATTGTTGCTGGGTGAGTCGCCCTCTCATGATTATGAAATGCACCTGGACTTGAATTTAATTATTTAGAATAAAGTGCTTAGTGCATTAAATTATGTTTGCACTATGATTTTGATTTTTGCACATGTATTCAATTAATGGAACTTGTCCATATGATGACTTACTTATATTTGTATTATGAAAATTTAGAATATGATTGCACTTAATGAAATGTGATTATGTTGATTGTACTCTAAGACTATATATACACACCTCACTAGTAGCACTTTTACTTTGCTTGAGAAAGGTTCTATGAACCCAAACATTGCCATGTGGGCGGAATAAAAATCCATTTTTTCAAAAGAAATTTTCCTATGGGAGTGCTGCCTTTTTTTTTTTTTTTTTTTTTTACCTATATTGTGGAACAACCTGGACATTTGTATGGAGGTGTAGCACCCATCGTAATTTAATGGTGCTGTTCTTTAAAGCCTTTTTGTATTGATATCTATCTACAGTGACGAGCAATATATCAATGTTAAGAACTTTTAACTACCAGGCTCCATATCTTACCATGCACTACTGCTTTGAACGTGAGGCTACCATCATTTTATACACAGTCATCTTGGCTATCTCATACATAAATTTGACTAGCAACTACTTAGCATATGATTAGTTATGCAGATTCTTGTCATCTCACTGCATTGTTACGGTTTTGCTACTAGTGGTAGAAAAATCTTTTTCTTCTTGTATACTACAAATTACAACCTGTTCTCATATTCCCTAATAGCTCAGTGTGAAATTGTGTTTATTTCAAAGCAAAAGGTTACTAGTTCGAATTGAAAAGCAGCCATGAAGACTTCCGAAGTAAAGAGAAACAGCATCATCCAGCTCATTGATTGCGGTCTTTGGCCAAGAAAATTGCCAAACTGCATCATGGGGGTGACATAACAATTGGAACAATATGAAATGAAGTCTGTCCATCCATTCAAAAGTCAAGAGGTGGATGTCCAGGCAAAATATCAGAGCCAACAAGTCAGCTCATCACAAGATCTATCAGTTCTGTCGCTACAAACATGGCTGTGGAGGTGGTTCGTATGCTTTATAATAGTGAGATCACAGATATCTGTGCAAATGCACATCACACAAGTCTGGAATGGTGGTTTGAAAAAAAAAAAAAAAAAAGGTGAAGAAGCCTCAACTTCAATATCATCATAAGAAGCGTTGGCTCGAGTTTGCAAAAAAGTGGATCGTAGAAGATCGAAAACAGGTGATTTGGAGCAATGAGACAAGCCAATAGACTAGGCTCTGATGGGTGCAAATGGGTCTGGAAGAAACAAAGGAAAAGGGGCTAATTGATCAAGAAATCAAAGGAATTGTCAAGTTCGGTGGAGGAAGGATAATGATATGGGGTTGTTTCACAGCCAAAGGCATTGGATATTTGACCAGGATCGATTGTGGTCTCAATGCTGAGCTATATGTGAGTATCCTACAACATGAGTTACTTGGTACATTCGAGTACTATGGGTTTGAAAAGGACAACAGGGTTTCAGCAGGACAATGACCCGAAACATGCGTCAAGATTGGTGCAGAAATAGTTCAATCAAGTTTAAGTGCTGGATTTGTTGAGGGAGGGCACAAACGTCCCTTCACGGTTGACCAAGTGAGTGTCAAATTATGTTGATTGCAATCCAATAGAAAACCAGACGGAGGCAAAGTTCTGTATGGGGGGATTCAAGAATCTCTCTAACCCCGTTTATTTCTACTTAGCATTTTACATTGTTTTGATTTCATTAATGTCCAATCACCTTCAGCCATACTACAAGCTTGAACCAATGTTAGTACAATTATTTCGGAAATACACATATGGTCATATTATCGTTAGTTCGGTACATGGTGGAAAGTTACAAAGTCGTACATCCCGGCTGAGAGTAGCTAGATAACAGGAGCAGGGTGTCTCATAGAATGTTCCTGAGAGAAAAGGTTAGTGTGGGAAAGTTGCTTGTGAATCAAGAGGAAAGAAGGAAACAATGTATGTTATGCAAAGAGTATAATAACATGATTTTGAAGCAAGCAGACAAAATGGAGTTGCCATAGCATGAATATCAATATGTCCTTTACAGATTGACCCCTACAGTCCCTAGACCTCAACCCAATGGTGGCGAAAACGCAGCGCTTCCGCAAAATAATTGGTATAATAATTTTTTCGCAATGATAATCTGCATGTGCTGTGCACATGCTGCGGAAATTTCCGCTGCGGGTTATCATTGGGGAACATGGCAGACCTTCTACCAAGCGTTTAATCCGCAGCAGAAACGCTTAAAAAACGCAGCCTTATAGACAGAATACTATTTCAATTTATTTAGGAAATTATAAATATGTGATTGTGCTGGTTTATAAATTATAAACCAGCACATACACACTCACTTTGTTTGAAGAAGTACAAACTCCTCTCAAAGGAAAGAACCATAAAACACAATCACCATGGATTTCTGAGGTATTGGTCTTGATCAGGAGGCAAGGTCTAAAGTGGATCATCACTGCTTTGAATGTGTAGAACTAGATTTTCTTCAATTACATTTCACACCATACAAGCTCTGAGATTTCAGTCCTCAATGTGGTTGTCATGCCACCAAAAAAGGAGGAAAGTTTTGTGTAGTTTGAATTACAAAAGTAGGCTTATTGTATTGCTTCAGAAGTATAAATAAGTGTGTGGTCAGGAGTCCAGCTTGTGTAGAATTAGCTGAGCAGTAGTAGCTTTTGTAAAGTTCACATGTCTGACTATATTCCAATAGGATGCATCACAGTGAATCTTTAAGTTAGTAAATATTGGCACAATTCACTTAAAAAGTTTATTTGACAATAAGTAGAGAAAAAACAATTCATGTTGTGAAGTACATTTTTTGTATTTTATATTGTACCCAAAATGTTTCACACATCCCTACTTTTCCCATGAACTACCCTAATGAAAAAGATCATAAATAGGGAATTTATGAAAAAAAAAAAAGTTAAAGGAAGTATGCCATAGATTTTTGGTCACACTATGCTACATATTCTTTGGACATGTACTTAGACATTGTTTAAGTGGTGTCAAATGGTACATTTACACTGTTGTATTTTTAGACCATATATTTCTTGCCAAAATGGTGACGAATCTCAGAGGAAATCTATATTTTTTAACACCTGAGATTTTTATTTAACTATAGATCTATTACAGAAAATATAAAGCTGTGTGAGAGCATGTGTCCACTTTTTTTTAATCTGTAAGGCTGTGTGCCCACAATCAGGGGCTGTGTCCAAAATGCTGCGTTCTACAGTACAAGGACAGTGGATGGGATTTATAGAAATCCCATGCTCCTTGTGCTCGTTTTTTGACGGTGTTTAAAAACCCACCCGCAGCGCAGGTTTACGAGCTGTAGCATGTATATTTCTGTAGCAGAAACACCAGTCTCTGCTGCAGATTTCGACAAATTGAATGTCATTACACGTACTGACAAAACAAGTGCGACATTAGAAAGCAGCGAAAATCTGCTGCGTCCAAAGGGCTGCTGGTTCATGATTGTGGGGACATAGCCCAATATAAAAATGATTGATCTAGTGAATCTCAATTAGAATTTTTTTTTTATTAATATGAATGCCACTCACATAATTCATGGTTTTAAAATATGCCTGTAACTAGCCTGCTATCTTCACATCTGCATTACAAAATTTGTAATGGTCTGTCATAGGAACAAAAAAACGTTAGTCAAGTCAGGGATGGATCCATCACATGATGGACAAACTGCTTTTGAAGAATTCCATTTACTATAATGAGATTCTTCAGGTTTCATTATAAAAGATAACTCCTAGCATAACAGCTTTTATTTTAGCAAGTAAATGATCCAGCAACTGATCCCCTTCTTTGCAATTTATTCCATATATGACATGACAAAGGTTTTCATCCCTTTTGACATGGCTACAGTTGGCCATTTTATTTTTCATATTTGAGAAATTAGGTGTGATTGAATTAAATACTACAATATAAAAACCCACTAGCCCTGTGCCAATCTGCATTTGCAGGAGAAATTTAAAAAGTGGTACCACTGAGCAATATTCTGTGAACATCAGATACCATAGAGAAAGTTCAACATTAAGTCAACAAAATCCTTGAACTAATAGACAAAAACAACTAAAATACATAAGGACTTCAATACTACGATACTCCTAGAAGGCGAAGCGGGGAGGGGAGGGATATTAAAAACCAAAATTCATGAAGATATACTTGCTGGAAAGAAGCACAAAAAAGGTAATAATTACAACCCATTAAACACTTCAAGTTTTTGTAATGATGTTAGCTGAGAAGTCAAACAGATCTTTATTTATCTTGCGCACCATATTTAGCTCATCCTCGAGTTCTGAGGTCCTAGATCGAAGCTGTTCTACAATGCCAGAGAGGTTCTGGAGGGAAAAAATAAAAATAGTAGCATGACAATGGAATACAAATGACAAAATATTCATTTTATAGGGAATTAGTCATCAGAAAGTAACCTATTCTTTAAAATCAGGTTCTATTTTAAATGTAATTTTTTTTTATCAATTTTCCATATACTGTATTTTACGGACTTTAAATGAAATGGTGGTGTGTCTTACAGTCCGATTTTACAGTAGCTTACGGGTGGTGGGGGTGGTTGAGGGGGAACGGGGTCACAATAGGCAGGGACGTTGCTGCGGGCAACATGCTGGGAGGCTGCAGGCCCTGGCCTCTCATTAAATGTTAGCTCTAAAATCTCAATCTGCGCATGCGTCGCCTCCGGCGGCTATTTTGCCCAAAGCCCACCACAGGGAAATCTACTCCCCTCACCGGCCAGCTTTTTATGAAAGCTCATGGCCCGCAGCCTCACACTGCCTGGACACACCCACCTTCCAGCACAAGGCCACAGAATCCCCCCACTCCTGCCACCACCGCCGGCCTCCTATGACCCCTGCTCCACTGCAGTAGGTAAGCTACATTTGAATTATAAAACACACTCCCATTTTCCTCTCAAATTTGGGGGGAAAAAAGGGAGTCTTATAATCTGAAAAACATGGCATCTACAGTGGATATAAAAAACAACACACTCTTGCTAAACTGTCAAATTTACCATCATATAAAAAAAACATCAGGAAGAATCATTTCAGTACTTTTTTCCGCCTTTAACCCCTTAACGACCTTGGACACTGTCATCGTCCTTTGTTCTCTAAAGAACAGAAAAGATGACGATTGAGACTGCTGGCAAGTGTTCTTTAGAGACAGTTTTTCCTGCAGTCGTTGTCGTCAGCCTTTCTGTTCCCTATAATTTCGTCGTTTCTGTGCTCTAAAGAACACTTCCCAGCAGTTGCCGTTGTCACAGTCGTCACCCTTTCTGAGTCTCATTTTGACTTGTTTTAAGGACATTACATCAAAGATGAATCAGCCAGTAGTATGTTTTTCCACTTTAATTTTGGGGGTGACTCCAAATCCAGGCCTCCATTGGTTAATAAATTTGATTTCCATTGAGGATTTTTGTGTGATTTTGTTGTCAGCACATTCAACTTTGTACAGAACAAAGTATTCAATGAGAATATTTCATTCATTCAGATCTAGGATGTGTTATTTGAGTGCTCCCTTTATTTTTTTGAGCAGTGCACATCATTCACATTAGTGATCCTACAACTCCAATCCCCTCATAACTGTCTTGGCTGATTGAGGAGGCCATGTACACATGTTGAGCATTTGGTGAGCTTTTTTACATCAGTATTTGTAAGTAAAAACCAAGAGTTAAACAGTCAGAAGTATAATAGAAAGATGTGCACCACTTCTGCATTTTTTACCCACTGCTGGTTTTGGCTTACAAATACTGTGGTAAAAAAAACTCACCAAATACTCAATGTGTGCACATGGCCTTAAAAGGGAACCTGTCACATGAAAAAATGCTATTAACCTGCAGATATGGGGGTTATAGTGCTCTGAACCTGCCCGGCACTTCCACTTAGAGCCCCAATGCCGAGAGGAAATGAACTTTATTCCTCCCGGCAGCATTCGGTGTTCAATCCTGGTTGGGTGGTGCAAATTCAGTCACAACTCTGTGTATGGAAACCGGTCAAAGTAATCACACCCCCTGCCAAGCTACTGTCAGTAAGTCCTGGGGGTGCGGTTACAGCAGCCACCCCCGTGCCTGAAAGTCGAATCCCTGTCCAGCCGCAAATATATACATTTAAAAAAGTCTGGTATATACACCAGTAAATTATAACTGTGGGTTTGCTGTTCCACGGTAAAAAATCTCTATTATCCTGCTTTTCGCTTTTTTGGCCTTAAAGAAAAACAGTAGCGTCTCCTGATTGTTCTGACACAAAAATATATCTGTTGAAAATAGTCTGTTGTAGGCCCGACAAATCCCAGTGTGGTTTTGCATTTCCACGGGTCAAATCTCTGTACTATCCAGTTGTGGGCCTTTTGTATCTAAAAAAAAACAGTTTGAGTGTGTCGCTCACTGTTTTTCCGCAAATATATATATTTAAAATTCTATGGTATACCCCAGTAAACAATAACTGTGGTTTTGCCATTCCACGGTAAAAAATCTCTATTATTCAGGTTTTGGTATTTTTTCCGTAAAGAAAAACAGTAATAGTTTATCCCTGATTGTTCTGATTGTTTAAAAGAGTCGGGTGTAGGCCAGAGAAATAGAACTGTGGTTTTCCTCTTCCACGGTTCTAATCTACTTTTTATTACCCTTTTTCCATTGATAGTGCGAGTGTAAGCTATTTTACTTCCTTTACAATGGGCAAGGCGCGTGGCAAGGGACGTGGAAGTGGACGTTCTGGTGATGGTGTGTGCAGAGGACGGGGCCGTGGCCAAGGTGAAAATGTGCCATAACCAACAGCCACATCTTCTCGCTCCCACTTCTTGATCGAATTACTAGGGAAGCACAGAACAACACCAGTATTGCGAACTGATCAGTGTGAACAGGTTATTAATTGGATAGCAGAAAATACTTCCAGTTACCTGGGCACCACCACCTCCGGTCTGACTTCCACACGGTCAACTCTTAGTAGCCGTGAGTCTCGACCGCATACTCCTCCTCACCCTGATGCTCCTTCCTCCCACCATGCCGAGTGTCGTCAGAAAGCAACTGATCCCACACTTGGACACTCTGAAGAGCTGTTCACTGGTCCATTTCCAGATTTGTGCCCCTCACCTGCTACGCTTGAAGTGGTGGAAGAGGAGATTCCATGTAGCGATGCCCAAATATTTGAACAGCCACAGCCACAGGAAGTAGACGCTGGCAATTTGTCACAAGAGGAGGACGATGACGAGACACAATTGCCAGGAAGTGAGGAGGAGGATCGTGGTGCGCAAGTGGAAGAGGAGGAGGTGGTGGATGATCTAGTAACTGACCCAACGTGGCAGGAGGACATGCAGAGTGAGGGCAGCAGCACACAGAGGGAGGGAGGCAGAGTACCCCAACAGGCAGGAAGAAGCAGTATGGTGGCCGCAGACAGAAAGCGGGCAACCGTTCCCCGTAACACCAACATGAGGGACGTTGCCAGTACAAGCGGTAGGTCTTCCAGAGTCTGGAATTTTTTAAAGACTCAGCTGATAACCCCAAAAAGGCCATTTGTACCACCTGCCATGCCAGCATCAGCAGGGGTGACAAAACTACTAGCCTGACCACCACCAGCATGATCAGGCACATGGAAGCAATGCACCCGACTTTGTGAGGCGAACCCCAGGGTCCAAAACCAGTGTCAGCGCGTGTCACCACTGCTTCTTCCGCTGTTGTGCGTGCAATAGAACCCCCTGTTGTGTGTGCAAGGCAATCCCCTGTCCATACTGCATGCAAAGATGCCCCATCCTCTCAGTTTTCATTTGTTATGGCAGTTTCTCAAGAAACAGCATCAACGTCCACGTCCCACCACAGCGTTCAATTGTCCATATCCCAGAGCTTTGAACGAAAGCGGAAATTCGCAGCCAACGCCCCACAGTCCTAAATTCGCACATTTCACGACTGCTTGCGCTGGAAATGCTGCCTTTTAGACTGGTGGAGATTGAATCCTTCTGCAACCTTATGGCGGTGGCCGTCCCTCGGTACTCGGTCCCCAGCCAACACTATTTTGCCCGGTGTGCCATCCCCGCACTACACAAGCACGTGTCCAATAACATTTGCCGTGCCCTCAACAACGCAGTTACTGGGAGAGTCCACCTGACAACAGACACGTGGACAAGTGCTTGTGGCCAGATACGGTACATCTCCTTGACGGCACACTGGGTAAACATAGTGGAAGCCGGGACCCAGTCGGACCTTGAGACGGAACACATCCTCCCCACACCGAGGATTGCGGGCCCTATGTCAGTCAGAGTTGCCCCCACAGTGTACAGCTCCTGCGCATCATCCTCCTCCTCCTCCTCAGCCTCCATCTCAGATATCACCACATCAGTTACAAGCTGGAAGCACCGCAGTACTGCCTCCGCCAAGTGGCAACAGGCTGTGCTGAAACTCATAAGCTTAGGTGATAAACTTCACATTGCTTGTGAGTTGTGGACAGCTGTGAAAGAGCAGGCAGATCTGTGGCCGAGACCACTGAACCTCCATCCAGGCATGGTCGTGTGTGACAATGGCCGTAACCTGGTGGCGGCTCTGAGGCGAGATCACACACGTACCATGCCTGGCTCATGTGCTTAACCTCGTGGTTCAGCGGTTTCTTAAATCGTACCCAGAGTTGCCAGATCTGCTTGTGAAAGTACGCCGCCTGTCAGCTCATTTTCGCAAGTCGGCTACAGTTTCCGCCCTTGCTGTGTTGCAGCAGCGTTTGCAGCTTCCGGCACACCAACTGGTGTGTGATGTCCCCACACGTTGGAACTCTACCCTCCACATTTTGCAAAGGATTTGTGAGCAGAAGAGAGCAGTTGTGGAGTACCAGCTGCAACAAGGCCGTCGATATTCAGGTCAGACTCCACACAAGACCTCAGGAGTGGACCTGGATGTCTGACATATGTACCATCCTGACAAACTTTGAGGAGGCCACCAAGATGGTGAGTAGCGATGACGCCATCATTAGTGTCAGCATCCCAATTGTCTGTCTTTTGCAACGCTCTCTGCAGAGAATTAAAGAGGAGGCATTGCAGCCAGAGTATGATGAGATGGATCAAGAAGCCGTAGCGGGCGATTACACACAGCCCAGCCTTATCTCATCCCAACGTGCATTGGGGGACAATGAGGGAGAGGAGGAGGAAGAACAGGAGCTGGTATCATGCGCTGTAGACGGTAGTACCTCTACAACTGTCATACCGTCGGTTCAGTGTGGGTGGCCTGAGGCCGGGGGGGCGGGGAGGAGGAGGAGAGCATGGTCAGTCGTCATCTTGGTGAGGACACGGAAATCTCGCCCGTTACCTGTCTGGCACGCATGGTTGACTTTATGCTACGCTGCCTTAACCGTGACCCTCGCGTTGTCAAAATGTTGGGTGACAGTCATTACTGGTTGGTGACATTTGTAGACCCCCCGCTACAAGGAGAACTTTCACTCTCTTATTCCTGAGGTGGAGAGGTCTACAACAATGGGGCAGTACCAGAAGGCCCTTGCTGCATAACTGTTAAAAAAAAATTCCCATCTGAACACGCTAGCGGCAGAGGTCACAGTTCAAGGCGTACATGCGAGAGAGACGCAACTCCAATCCAGCAGAGGCAGGGGAACACTGTCAACGTTCTGGGACAGTTTTCTCAGACCCTCCCTTTGGACAGACCCTGAGGCGCGGCGTACTCTCACAAGGAGTGGAAAGTTTCAAAAGATGGTGAGGGAGTACCTTGCCGACCGTACCAGGGTCCTCCGTGATTCCTCTGTGCCTTGTAATTATTGGGTATCCAAGCTGGACACTTGGAATGAACTCGCTCTGTAAGCCTTGGAGGTCCTGGCCTGCCCTGCCGCTAGCGTGTTATCGTAGAGTGTTGTTAGTGCGGCTGGGGGAATTATAACTGATAAGCGCACTCGCCTGTCAACTGACAATGCTGACCCTTATCAAAATGAACAAGGGCTGGATTGGGCCAGACTTCTCATCACCACCAAATGACAGCAGAGTAACAAAGTCAAATCCACTGTCATTTCGGGAGGTGTATTCACATGCACCGCTTCACACCTACACACGGATATACGCTTCCTCATTTTGGCTGTTTTATGTTCTTCTCCTTATCCTCAGCCTCCACCACCACTCTACCACCAGGGTGACCGTGGTCCGTGTTGCCATTATTGAATGTTCCTCCATCCTGATTTTTGTCAGCTTTTGCTTGGAAGGCATAAGCAAAGACTGTGGGAGACCCACTCCCCAATAATGGGAATAATATTCTTAAGATGCTTTACTGTATGGCTCTTCCAAGGGGCATTAAAAGCGTCTTGTTATAACACTCTGAGCTCCACGTCTCTTCCGAGGAGCATTAAAAGCGTCTTGTTATACCACTCTGACCTCCACGTCTCTTGTAAGGGGCATTAAAAGCGTCTTGTTATACCACTCTGACCTCCACGTCTCTTGTAAGGGGCATTAAAAGAGAGTCTTGTTAAGCTACTGGGACCTCCACGACTCTTCGAAGGGGCATTGCATTTCCTCAAAATTTTTGGAAGCTTTTGCTTGGAAGGCATAAGCAAATACTATGAGAGACCCACTCCCCAATAATGGGACTAATGTTTGTAATATGCTGTACTGCATGGCTCTTGTAAGAGGCATTGCAAGTTGCTCAGCCCTAATTTTTGGAAGCTTTTGCTTGGAACGCATTAGCAAATACTATGGGAGACTCACTCCCCAATAATGGGACTAATGTTTGTAATATGCTGTACTGCATGGCTCTTGTAAGGGGCATTAAAACAGTCTTGTTAAGCTACTGTGACCTCCACGACTCTTCCAACGGGCATTGCATTTCCTCCTAATTTTAGTCAGCTTTTGCTTTTCAACGCAAAGTTGAAAACTAAGGGAGACCCACTCCCCAATAATGGGTAGAAGGTTTTTAGTACGCTGTAATCCACTTCTGTTTCAGGGGCATTGCAGTTCCTCATAATTTTTTGGAAAGCCTTCCATTCACTGCTTAGGCCAACAGTGCACAGGAGACCCAGTTGCTATAAATGGAAAAAAAGGTTTAGTTAAGGCCCTCTGACCTCCATGTCATTTCCAAGGGGCATTGGAGTGCCTCAAAATTTTTGGTAGGCATTGCACTCACTGTATGCCCCATAACTGTGTAGCCGAACCGCTCCTTTTGTTACAGAAACGTATCCTACAAGACATATGTGGTCGACTGGCCTGATATTGATGTGAATGGTCCCTGTTCCTCCTGCTCGTTCTCCTTTGCCACTACCTCATCCATCATTTATCACCTGAAGCTTTGTTTTAACGGGAGTCAGAACTTGGATAGTAGCAGGAAAACATCCAGCAATCCTCGGAGGAGGTAGGATATGCGCCAAAACGCTGACCACCTCAGGCCTAGCCGCTACTACATACATGCGCTTGCATTCCTTGAAAACAAAGCAGATGCTAACTTCTATCATCCTTATCATGCTCCTCACCTTGGCACTCAACTCTCCTGATGGAGAAGCCAGGGCCCACCGGAGGAGTCGGGTTCTCTGGTGGGCTCGTCCAATGCTGCCCTAAAGCAGGTCAGTCTAAGAAAAGTCTGTGTGGGGATGTTCCGCGGAGAAATCGGGGCGGCTGGAGACCGTTTATAGACACCCGGCCGCCCCCAGGTGGCTGGGGACCGTGTGTGGACACCCGGCCGCCGGGGACTGAGTATGGATACCTCGCTGCCGAAGCAGCCATTAGGTAGTGGCCAGCTTCGGCCTCCTCAAAACTAAAAGGCCCCATTTCAAGTGCAAGCTAGCAGTATGGTATTGCAGCCTGGGGGTGGGTGGGTGGCAGGTTGCACATTTACGCTTGCATTCCAAGAAAACAAAGCAGATGCTAACTTCTATCATCATCATCATGCTCCTCACCTTGGCCCAAACAACTCCCCTGATGGAGAAGCCAGGGCCCACCAGAAGTCGGGTTCTCTGGTGGGCTCGTCCAATGCTGCCCTAAAGCAGGCCAGTCTAAGAAATGTCTGTGGATGTTCCGCGGAGAAATCGGGGCGGCTGGGGACTGTTTATGGACACCCGGCCGCCCCCAGGCGGCTGGGGACCGTGTGTGGACACCAGGCCGCGGGGCGGCTGGGGACCGAGCGTGGACAGCCGGCCGCCGGGGACTGAGTATGGATACCTCACTGTCGAAGCAGCCATGAGGTAGTGGCCAGCTTCGGCCTCCTCAAAACTAAAAGGCCCCATTTCAAGTGCAAGCTAGCAGTATGGTATTGCAGCCTGGGGGTGGCTGCATATTTGCGCTTGCATTGCAAGGAATGGGGGAGGTACAATTGAACACTGCCCTGGGACAAGGACTTGCACGGGGATAGTTGCAAGTCTGCATCGTCTGATGCGGCAAGGATCACTTCTGATGGGCACACTTTTAGGCAGTGACCTGGGAGTCAGATGCTTCCAGGGGTCTTCCCCATGCTATTCCCATGTCTTTTCAGCACTGTATGCATGTGTCACACAGCACATGGCCAGATAAGGTTGTAAAATGTTAAAATTACATTTTCCCGGTGAATGCTTCCTGGGGTGATCCCCATGCTGTCCCCATGTCATTTGAGCACTGTCACTATGGTTTTGGGCACTTTTTAGGCTTTCTACAGACTGCCGGGGGTGCCGCCGCAAAAATGCTCGGGTCTCCCATAGACTATCATTGGGCGAGCTCGGGCCGAGCTTTGAGCACCTGAGCATTTTAGTGCTCGCTCAACACTAATAATGACAGATCAATTCTGGCAGAGAAAGAACCAGATTTCTCTGATAAGAAATTACAAAAGTTTCTTATTTTTACGTGTACTATTGATTTATGACATAAAAATTAAGATGATGGTTCCACTTAAGGTGCTCTTAAACAAAAATAAATGAAAATCAGTTTTAGTAATAAAAAAAAAAAATTAAAAAAAAAACCCTCCCACTAAGTCATATTCGGTACCACTTTATTCATAATGATCCATATCAATTAATACCATATGGCGAATACTGAAAAAAAAAAAAAAAAAAATTCATAGGTATTCCAAAATGGTACCAATAAAAACTACAGCTTGTTACACAAAAAAATCCCTCATTTAGCTCTTTAAACAGAAAAATGCCAAAGTTAAGGATCTTCACAATTCAAGATTTAATGTGATGAAAAAGTTTATATACCAAAAACTGGTACCAGTAAAAAATACAGCTTGTCCTGTAAAAAAAAAAAAGCCCTCATACAGTCATCTACAGAGAAATAAAAGTTATGAGTGTTAGAAGAGGATTAAAAACACTTTCTCAGGTAATTTTTTGTGTAAAAGTAGAAAAAAATACATTCAAATTTTGCTATTGGCGTGATTGTATCCAATGGCAGAATAATGATTAAATGTTCTTCATCTCCCTAAGAGTTAATAGAAAGTTACATGCACCACAACCCCCACCCCCCCATATCCCTCAAGGTACTGGTTTATAGGCTGTGCCTCTAGTATACCCAGCAGATGCAAGCTGTGTTATACAGACATTATCAGCCACTCGCTCCGTTCGCTGTTTAACCCTTTAAATGCAGTTGACAAATTCTCAACGCCATTAAACCCCTTCACCAAGAAGCATGTTTTCAACTTCCTGAGGCCAATTTTTTTCAATTCTGACGAGTGACACTTTATGAGGTAATAACTCGAACTCTTCAATGGATCCCACCGATTTGGAGACTGTTTTTTCATGATAGTGGTAAAATTTCTTTGATATGATTTGCATTTATTTGTGGTAAAAAATGGGAAATTTAGCAAAAATTTTACAGATTTAGCAATTTAAAACTTAACATTTGGTTTAAGGGCATAAAGGGGGGGGGGCACACCCAGCCTACCGGGTGAGGGAGGGAGGGGGGCACGACCAGCCTACCGGGGGGAAGCTGCCAGGGTGGGGATCAAGGGGTGCCATGCATATCAGGATGGGCCATATTAACAGAGCTGGGGGACATTACCCCTGTAACAGTGTCAGCAGCAGACCGCCTCCCCCATAATAGTGCATCATGACCACATTTTTTGCTTACTATTTTTTTTTTTTTTACAATTTTCCTCCTCTAAAACTTAGGTGCTTCTTATGGTCCGGTGCGTCTTATAGTCCGAAAAATACAGTAACTCTCTGGTTTACGGGAATAAAAATGTAAAGTTTGAAAATTGCAAAATTTTAAAATTGTCAAATATTTGATATTTTCATAAATAAAAACAAGACATAGCAACCAAATTTACCACCATCATGAAGTACAATACGTCACGGGAAAATCTCAGAATCACTGGGATCCTTTAAAGTGAAAGAAAAAAAAAAAAAAAAAAAACTAGCTTACCTTGCCCTCAGTTTCACCTATTAAAAGGTGCAACTGTTCTCCACGCTGCAAATAAGTATCTTCCGAGCCCTACAAAAAAAAACAAAAAACACAGCACTAAAATAAAGTATTATGAATTGTGTAAAAATCCACTACAGATGCATCTCACTAAGCTAGAATATCATGAAAAAGTTATTTTATTTCAGTTCAATACAAAAAGTGAAACTCCTATATTATATAGAGTCATTACAGAGTGATCTATTTCAAGTGTTTATTTCTGTTAATGTTGATGATTATGGCTTACAGCCAATGAAAACACAAAAGTCATTATCTCAGTAAATTAGAATAATTAACAAAAAAACACCTGAAAAGGCTTCCAAAGCGTTTAAAAAGGTCCCTTAGTCTGTTTCAGTAGGCTCCGCAATCATAGGGAAGACTGCTGACTTGACAGATGTCCAGAAGGCAGTCATTGACACACTCCACAAGGTCATAGAATTCCAATTTTCATTTGGAAATCAAGGTCCCAGAGTCTGGAGGAAGAGTGGAGCGGCCACAATCCAAGCTGCTTGAGGTCTAGTGTGTAGTTTCCACAATCAGGGATGGTTTGGGGAGCCATGTCATCTGCTTGTGTAGGTCCACTGTGTTTTATCAAGACCAAAGTCAGCGCAGCCGTCTACCAGGAAATTTTGTAGCACTTCATGCTTCCCTCTGCCGACAAGCTTTTTGGAGATGGAAATGTCATTCTCCAGCAGGACTTGGCCCCTGTCCACACTGCCAAAAGTACCAATACCTGGTTTACACACAACAGTATCACTGTGCTTGCTTGACCAGCAAACTCACCTGACCTTAACCCCATAGAGAATCTATGGGGTATTGTCAGGAGGAAGAGGAGACACCAGACCCAACAATGCAGAAGAGCTGAAGGCTGCTATCAAAGCAACCTGGGCTTCCATAACACCTCAGCAGTGCCACAGGCTGATCGCCTCCATGCCACGCCGCATTGATGCAGTAATTGATGCAAAAGGAGCCCCGACCAAGTATTGAGTGCATTTACTGAACATACATTTCAGTAGGCCAACATTTCAGATTTTAAAAACATTTTTCAAGCTGTTATAAAGTATTCTAATTTACTGAGATAATGACTTTTGTGTTTTCATTGGCTGTAAGCCACAATCATCAACATTAACAGAAATAAACACTTGAAATAGATCACTCTGTTCGTAATGACTCTATATAATATATGAGTTTCACTTTTTGTATTGAAGAACTGAAATAAATTAACTTTTTGATATTCTAATTTTGCGAGATGCACCTGTACAGTGTGTACAGTTACCACATAATTCTTAGTGCTACTGGCTATTAAAGAAGTTGTCCACTACTTTATATGAACCCCCCCCCAATGTATTCCCCTGGGGCCCAGAAGTGTTTTTGTAAATACCTTGCAGTGCCTTTCCTGCCTCTGAGTGGCGCTATCGCTGGCCGCTCAGAGGCATCATGTGACCCGTCACTGATGTCACGCCTCACTTGACGTGACATCAGTGACGTGCTCCCCACGGTGGACCCTGGGCTGTGGGCGGGGTTACCCCGTGCGTGACACCCAGTATCTACCGTGCATTTTTCCAGTGAATGAGGAGAGGGAGAGCGCGCGGTGGATGCCGGGTGTGAGTAACCCCACACACAACCCAGCAGCCACCGGTGGAACACTGAAGAGGGACCCTTGGCTGCAGCCTGGACTTGTGACGTCAGCGGATGTCAGAGCCGGCTGCAGCCAGGGGTCAGGTGATGCCAGTGAGCGGCCAGTGATAGCGCCGCTCACAGGCAGAAAAGGCACCACAAGGTATTTAGAGAAACACATATGGGCCCTGGGGGGAATACATTGGGGGATCATATAAAGTAGTGGACAACCCCTTTAGGACAGGCTTACATTGAACTCTGTTATTCAAGTATGAAACTAACCCATTTTTGATCATATGACATATACCGTATTTTTTGAGACTAGAAGACGCACTAATTTTCTCCAAAAGTTTGGAGGAAAGCGGGGGTGGGGGTGCGTCTTATAGTCCGAATATATATATATATATATATATATATATACACATATACATACTGCTCAAAAAAAATAAAGGGAACACTTAAACAATATAACTCCAAGTAAATTAAACTACTGCGAAACCAAACTGTCCAGTTAAGAAGCAACACTGATTGACAATCAATTTCACATGCTGTTGTGCAAATGGAATAGACAATAGATGGAAATTATTGGCAATTATAAGACACACTCAATAAAGGAGTGGTTCTGCTGGTGGGGACCACAGACCACATCTCAGTACCAATGCTTTCTGGCTGATGTTTTGGTCACTTTTGAATGTTGGTTGTGCTTTCACACTCGTGGTAGCATGAGACGGACTCTACAACCCACAGAAGTTGCTCAGGTAGCGCAGCTCATCTAGGATGGCACATCAATGCGAACTGTAACAAGAAGGTTTGCTGTGTCTGTCAGCGTAGTGTCCAGAGACTGGAGGCGCTACCAGGAGACAAGCCAGTACACCAGGAGATGTGGAGTGGGCCGTAGGAGGGCAACAACCCAGCAGCAGGACCGCTACCTCCACCTTTGTGCAAGGAGGAACAGAAGGAGCACTGCCAGAACTCTGCAAAATGACCTCCAGCAGGCCACAAAAGTGCATGTATCTGCACAAATGGTCAGAAACCGACTCCGTGAGGGTGGTATGAGGGCCCAACGTCCACAGATGGGGGTTGTGCTCACAACCCAACACTGTGCAGGACGCTTGGCATTTGCCACAGAACACCAGGATTGGCAAAGTCGCCACTGGCGCTCTGTGCTCTTCACAGAATAAAGCAGGTTCACATTGAGCACATGTGACAGACGTGACAGTCTGGAGATGCCGTGGAGAGCGATCTGCTGCCTGCAACATCCTTCAGCATGACCGGTTTGGCAGTGGGTCAGTAATGGTGTGGGGTGGCATTTCTTTGGAGGGCCGCACAGCCTCCAAGTGCTCGCCAGAGGTAGCCTGACTGCCATTAGGTACCGAGATGAGATCCTCAGACCCCTTGTGAGACCATATGCTGGTGCGGTTGGCCCTGGGTTCCTCCTAATGCAGGACAATGCCAGACCTCATGTGGCTGGAGTGTGTCAGCAGTTCCTGCAAGATGAAGGTATTGAAGCTATGGACTGGCCCGCCCGTTCCCCAGACCTGAATCCGATTGAGCACATCTAGGACATGTCTCGCTCCATCCACCAATGTCACGTTGCACCACAGACTGTCCAGGAGTTGGCGGATGCTTTAGTCCAGGTCTGGGAGGAGATCCCACAGGAGGCCATCCACAACCTCATCAGGAGCATGCCCAGGCGTTGTAGGGAGGTCATACAGGCACGTGGAGGCCACACACAATACTGAGCCTTATTTTAAGGACATTACATCAAAGTTGATTCAGCCTCTAGTGTGTTTTTCCACTTTAATTTTGGGGGCGACTCCAAATCCAGGCCTCCATTGGTTAATAAATTTGATTTCCATTGATGATTTTTGTGTGATTTTGTTGTCAGCACATTCAACTTTGTACAGAACAAAGTATTCAATGAGAATATTTCATTCATTCAGATATAGGATGTGTTATTTGAGTGTTTCCTTTATTTTTTTGAGGTATGTATGTATGTATGTATGTATGTATGTATGTATGTATGTATGTATGTATGTATGTATGTATGTATGTATGTATGTATGTATGTACATATACACACATGCACTGTGGCTGGTGGGGAGAGCGGCAGCGGAGCAGGGCACAGGAGGCAGTAGCCCGCTGCTGCATCCTACACGGTGCCCGCTGCTAAAGAAAATAAATATTCACCGCTCCCCACGCCCATGTGCGTGGGGAGCAGTGACTATTCATTTTCCTTAATAGCGCGCACACTGTACCTGCAGCGCGGCTCCTGGTATGTATGGCACCCTTCATCCCTTTTCCTGGTATTTTTAGCACCCCTCATTCCCATCATGCTGCACAAAAAAAACAAAAAAACAATTATACTCACTTCCTCTCTCCTCCAGCGCTGCGTCCTGCTCTGCTGCCAACAGGGATCTCACGGTGTGAGCCGTGCATGGTGTAACTGCCATGCACCCTCACACAGATGCTGTGCCGGAATTGTCACTGTTCCCAACGCCGGGACTATGGACTTGGAGACCAGTGACTATTCATTCTCCTTAATAGCATGCACACTGTGTGCAGCATGATGGGGATCAGGGGGTGCCACACATACCGGGATGAAGGGTGCCATACATACCGGGATGAGGATGAAGGGTGCCATACATACCAGGATGAGGATGAAGGGTGCCATACATACCAGGATGAGGATGAGGGCCATATATACCAAGATGGGGGATATTAACAGAATTGGGGGACATTACCCCTATAACAGTGTATCATGACCACATTCTTTGCTTTATTTTTTTTTCTATTTTCCTCCTCTAAAACCTAGGTGCGTCTTATTGTCCGGTGAGTCTTATAGTCCGAAAAATACGGTAATTAATAAAACTCACCTGCTGCCGTTTCCCAAGCCGCAATACAATGCCATCACTTTCGGGCCCCTCGCAGCCTTCAGCACCTTGAAAATGTTTATTAAAGCGAGGCAGCGGAAAGCTAGGTTTACTGTCTGCTCTTAACATGTTTCCGGGTGCAGGTATGATGATCGCATTGGTCACTGGACCTAGAAAGAAAGATGAAAATGCAGATAACATGTTATACTTTTGGATATGATAAAATATTATACTGTAAAAGAAAAATGAATAAGAAAGTTAGTACCTCTATGGTTTACAGTTCGAAGGCATTGCTTGCTTTGGATGTCCCAAACACATACAGTTTCATCATGGGAACCCGAAACCAGCATACTTCCATCTAATGATACGGAAAGACAAGTCACCTGGTCTCTAAAAAGTCAAAGAACAGTTAATACAATTAAATTACCTAATATTTTAGGACAATTAAAGCAGATCTGTTGTAAGATTTCACAAAAGAAAAATTATTAAATAGACCTTAGGGATGATTAAGCTAGTATACTTTGATAAGTGATGTCATAAAATGTTAGAAAATGTTTTTATACCAAGCCGGAAAACTTTTTTTTTTTTTTAAAACAAGATTATACAGCTATTTTAGCAATGATTTTTACAGTCTGTAATTGCAGCGCCACCTCTGAATCACAAGTAGACAAATCACCGGGTCTGAACAGCATACACCCTTTAAGTACTGCAAGATTTAAGTATCGTGATACACCATATTTTGAATATTCAAGGATCCAATATTAATGGTCTGTAATGGCGCATAGCAAACGTGGTACCAATTTTCAAAAAATGGGGTCAAACAGAGTCTGGAAGCTATAGGTCTGGAAGTGGCCTCTGTGATAGCAAAATCTTTTAGTTTTTTTTTTTGACAGATGTAATCCTGGAGTATCTCAATAAAAATATCCTCATGACCAAAACAGCAACATGGTTTAGAAGGGATCAGTCCTGTCAGACTAATCTTATCACCTTCTATGAGGAGGCAAGTTCCAGACTGGACCAGGGAAATGCAGTGGATGCTGTCTATATGGACTTTTTAGAGCAGTTTAATATAGTCTGACATAGATGGCTGGTACATGAAATGAGAACAAAAGGTGGTTATTAATGAACCACACTCTGATTTGGTCACAGTTAGCAAAAGGTTACCACAAAGGTTAGCATTGGGCCCTCTTTTAAACACATTTATGAAAGACCCAGTTGAGGGCATACAGAGTAAAATGTCAATATTATCTAAACTCTGCAAGGTAATCAACACAGAAAAGGATAGTTTAATCTTACTGATGGATTTAGTTAAGTGTGCTTTCACATTGCGTTGTGTCCCCGTCGTGGCATACGTCCAAAATTCCCTGCAAAAAGGGGTCAGGGCGCATACGCCGATGAGTCCGTAGACTGTAATGATGCCGACGGAGCAAACATGTGCTCTGAAATGTATCATTTTCTGGAGCGTACGTCTACTGGAGGCGGACACCCAGAAGTAGTACACTCCCGTAAACGATGTACGTTAGAGAGCACGTTCTCTCGGTCTGCAACATAACAGTCTATGGACCCGTCGGCGTATAAGTCCGGACCCAGTCTTGTGGGGGATTTCAGATGTATGCCCTGATGGGGACACAGAACACAATGTGAAACCACCCTAAGCCGGAGGCTTGGGCGGGTATGTGGCAACTGAGTTTTAATGTACATGAATTTAAGGCCATGCAGCTGGAAAAAAAAAAAAAAAAAAGTACAGTCATGTACAAAATGGTAAAATGGGTAAAACGGTCACTAGAAAAAAAAAAAAAAAAAAAAAAAAAGACTTCTTTTGCAGCAACTTCCCGAAATTGGACGTATCAGTACGTACTGGTGATCGTACAAGGAACAGGAGCGGTGCCCGTGCCATCGCCACCAGGAGCTTGGTTTAAGTGATAGCCGAGACCCGGATATTACAGCCATGAGTGGTTGGTGTGGTTTGTCCTACTCAGGATTATTTTAAAGTAATCAATAAATGAAGATCTAATTTTTTTTTTTTAATTTTATTTCATTTCATCGCTGGACATTTTCTCTTTTTTGCTGTACATTTGCCCGACCCGTGCGTCTCCGTGCGATATTCTCAACAAAGGACTGCTTTATTCACTGATGAGCGGACTTTCCTTTTTCCCTTTCCTATGCTTGGTATATTTCATGGTTTTTGTCGTGCTCCCATATGAATTTTGCTTAAAAGATATTTATTATCCTATCTGATAATGGACACCACGATACCTACCAGTTTCCTTGATCTGGTACTGAATACAAAAAGATTGGACAGATTTGCTTCTATCTTTAATGAAACATGTGTTTCTAAAACTAATGCCACTAACACAGCAGCTGAGGAGAATTTAAAATCCCTAATGAAACAACTAGATAATAAAAAGACGAAAGAATTGAAGCTATGGTGGGACTCTACTTCCTTGCAATCTTATATCTCAAAAGAGATGATCCCGAGGGGACTGAGATTGAGAAAAAGTGCAACCTCCACATATGCAGATTCCTTTCAATGTGAATGGAACCAATACTGTCTGCTTGCGCTCTTAAAGGGGTTGTCCACTACTATTCAAAATAGCCCAATGTGTTTTTCTGATGAAAAGAAGCTTCTTTCTAATTACCTCCCTTCTGCCTTTTCTGCCTGTGAGCGGCGCTATCACTGGCTGCTCACAAGCATCACGTGACCCCCGGCTGCAGCCAGCTCTGACATCCGCTCATGTCGCGTCATGATTCCGAATGCAGCCGGGGGTCTCCCTCATCTATGTTCCACGGTGGCTGCTGGGTTGTGGGCTGGGGTTACAGCCCGCGTCACACCCAGCTTCCACCGTGCGCTCTCCCTCTCCCCATTCATTGGGAAAGCGCGGTGGATGCTGGGTGTAACCCTGCCCACAACCCAACAGCCACAGTGGGGGCCCCAGCGCTGAGTCACGCCTCACTTGACGTGACGTCAACGGGGGTTGGGGGGGGGGGGTCACGTGATGCCTGTGAGCAGCCAGTGATAGCGCCGCTCACAGGCAGAAACCGCAGAGGGAGGTAATTAGAAAGAAGCTTCTTTTCATCAGAAAAACACATTGGGCTATTTTGAATAGTAGTGGACAACCCCTTTAAACTCATGGAGCTAATTGTGAGATTTGAGGTTCAAGAGATGACAGCTGTAAAAGAAGATATTAATAACTTACAAACCTCTTGGAAAACATTAACTCAGATTGAATATTAAAATGACAAAAAAAATCTTCAGAAATTAGAGGATATTATATCTGAAATAAAAGAAGGCAAAGTTTGAAAGGGATCCTATGGATTATAAAATGAACCAAGTTTATACTTGGAGTACATCCAGTTTCAATAAATCCATTTTGAAAAATGGGTCTTTTTTCAAATCCTCCAAATCCAAGCAGGGATCAGGTCAGTTTCTCTAACTTAAGCTTTAATTCTTCAGCAGAATCCTCTAGCCTTTGCTCCTCAGGCGATCAATCTGACATCTCTGCACCAACATCTAAAAGTAACTTTCAGCAGAAAAAGTCAACAAGTACCTTATCTACATCGTCAAAAACCGCAGCAGGAGGGCAGGACGGAAACACAGACGAAGGAAGATGTGCACTAAGGGGGATAACTAATAACCATGACATGTTAAAAAATAAAGCAGACAAAGGTGGAGGGGGATTGTTGTTTTAAATGCTTCACTATTTTTGAGAGAAAACGTGAAAGCCTTAAATGATGAGAACATTTGCATCAAGTTGAAAAGTGATCCTACATATCACTATCAAAAGATGTCCAAATTATTACAAGATTGAGTTCTCTTGGGAGCTTTAGATTCTAAATTAGCAGAATATCTTTATGTTGAGAACCCAATTATCCCAATTTATCATGCACTTCCCAAAGAAATCCCCCCCCTCCCTTCAGGCACATAATATCAGGAATTGGGTCCTTATCTGAGAAACTGGGTGAATGGGTTGACCACGATCTCCAGCCGCTTATCAGAGCAATTCCAGGTTACATCAGGGACACTAAAGCGATCACTAATGCTGTGGCAGGTCAGCTCTGGCAGTCAGACTATGTCTGGTTAAGCTGTGATATAGAGAGCTTATACCCCTCTATTCCACACGATATAGCATTCAAATGTTTAACAACTTCTCTAAAAAAAAATATATAGCACCTATTCTATAATGTTGCAAGAATTCCTCGCAACAGCAGTCTCATTTCTACTCAGTCATAACTTTTTTTCTTTTAATGATTTATTTTATTTACAGAGACAAGGTGTGAGCATGGGAGGTAAATTCTCCCCATCCCTTGCCAATATAGTGGTAGGAATGTGGGAAGAGCATATCTTTACAGATGGTAACCTTTCCTTAGAACTGATTACATTCTATGGCCGCTCTATTGATATGATACTTATTTCGAAGGGGGGTGAGAAATATACTCCATTTTATTTCCTATATCAATAACAAATCATTATGATCTGAAATTTTTTCTTCACCAGTATCCATAAATTTTCTTGATATAACTTTGGGAGGGAATATAGAAACAATCAGCTGCAAAACGTATAGAAAGTCGACAGTTTAATTCCATCCTACAGGCACATTCCTGTCATGCTGCACAGACTATCAGGAATGTTCCTGTGGGAGAACTAGTTAGAATGAAAAGGAATTCATCAACAATTGAAGCTTATAAAGCAGAATTAAAACTGGTTAAGGATAGATTGAGACAGAAGAAACGCAGAATGGGTGTTACAAAGGGCTGAGTCCATAGTGGACAATATTGACAGAAGAATTGTTACTCAAATTAAAAACAATATAGAAATAAACCAAAAGAACAATAATAGTTGTATTACCTTTTCGACCCAGTATAGTCCTGAATATAACAATTATATCCATCATCAAAAAACATCTCCCAATGTTACACCAGGATGCTAAACTAGTTAACATTTTACAAAACTCTACCATCGGATATGTGGCAAAAAAAAAAGCCTGTACCTTAGGTAATCTTACTTCTCCCAGTCTTTTTCATGACAGAACCAACAATACAAGGACATTAACTGGCTGGCTTGTAAAGGTTTTTTCAAATGTGGACACAATGTATGTAAATCCTGCAAACATGCAAATGTTTCTGCTGGTTTCACCTCTATGGCAAACATTTTAATGTCAATACAGTCGGAGTCATCCATCGGGCCGTGGGGTACTCTCTGCCGGGCCGGTCGTTGCCAGGCGAGATGTCACCGTGGCGGTGACCCGGTCTGTGACCCAGGGCGGTCAATCAAAAGGGGATTATTTATTTACAGGGGATTTATAGTTTTTATGTATATACAGTTTGTGACGCCACCTGTGGTATGCGGCTATGTGGAACCGCCGCTGCGGAGCAGATCCTCCGGAGCTGATGTAAATGCAGCAGGGTTGGTTTAGCTCTCCACAGGTAGAGCTTAGCTTCAGGGCAGTGTAGATGTTTTAGATGTTGCTGGGCGTTGTAGTGCAGTGTAGTGCAGGGAGTGATGGCGCAGCAGTAATTCACAGAGACAGTGGGGTGCAGTCTTCAGAGTTTACTCACAGTTAAGTTCCTCAGGTTGCACTGTACACATTACAGCCTCCCACGTCGCGCTGCGCTCACCAGGCAGGGGTTCAGCAATCCCTCAGGTAATTCAAGAGAGCCTGACAGGACTCCGTTCTGTGTGCCTTCTTCAGTAGTCTTCCTGCGCTGGCTCTCGCCCTCCTGCCCTGCGCCTCACAATCAGTGTCCCAATCCGGTAGCCTGGGGTCTTGTCGGGCGACCTGCAGTCCCCTGGACCCTCTGTGGCCACCTTTTCGGCGATATAATTGTGGTTGTGGCCACTGCACCTTGCAAGTACAGCAGCCTCCAGTTTCTAGCTGAGCCTTGTAGTTCTCCACTAGTTTAGGGGCCGGTCCCCTCCGCGGCTCGATCCCTCTACCGCCTGGCAGATTCGGGCGTAAGGGTGGCCTCCAGCACTTCCCGTACCCCTGGGATCCCTTCTGTTCCTGGAGCCTTTCTCCTGCTCCCTCTCCTCAGGCCCGCTCTGGAGCAGAGCTCCTACAGAGCCTCTGCTCTTTTCACTTCTCCTCCTCTGACAGTTCTGACTGAGCTCAATTCCCAAGATGGTTCCCCTTTTTATACAGCTTCCTTTCATGCTCCCCTAATCTTCTTCCTCCACCCACACCCACTACATGGTTCCCCTCCACTCCAGCCAGGGACTGTGCTCTCCCTTAGAAGCAATCTCGCTTGGCCCTACTGAAGTGGATGTGTTGGATGCAGGTGATCGGGTCCTGGGCAGCACACTATCCTTACCTGAGAGTGGGATACCACACCTCTGGGTGAGATGCAGTACCTCTGTGGTGACTGAACCCACAGGGGCGCCATACATACATACAGTACAGACCAAAAGTTTGGACACACCTTCTCATTTAAAGATTTTAAACCCCATTTATAAGGCAAGAAATCCCACTTATTAAACCTGACAGGGCACACCTGTGAAGTGAAAACCATTTCCGGTGACTACCTCTTGAAGCTGATCAAGAGTGCAAAGCAGTCATCAAAGCAAAAGGTGGCTACTTTGAAGAACCTAGAATACAAGACATATTTTCAGTTGTTTCACACTTTTTTGTTAAGTATATAATTCCACATGTGTTAATTCATAGTTTTGATGCCTTCAGTGTGAATGTACAATTTTCAGTCATGAAAATACAGAAAAATCTTAAAATGAGGTGTGTCCAAACTTTTGGTCTAATATGAATATATCTATCTCTATATACACACAAAAAATTGTTGTTTTAGCCCCAATTTTTTTTATTTTCACAAGGACAGAAGGAGAAAATGGACCCCAAAATTAATTGTGCAATGTCTCCTGAGAACGCAGATACCTAATATGTGGTCGAAAACTACTTTTAGGGCACAGTGCAAAGCTCAGAAGAGAAGGAGCGTCATTATTGGTGTTCAGATTTTGCTGGACTGGTTTGAGGATGCCATGTCCCATTGGCAGACCCCGAGGTGCTTGAACATCAGAACCCCCTATAAGAGACCCCATTTTTACCAACTACACCTCTCAATGAATTCATCTAGGGGTGCAGTGATCATATTGACACCACAGGTGGGTCACAGAATTTTATAGCATTATGCAGTGAAGAAAAAAAAAATTACCACTAAAATTTTGCTTTAGTCCCAAATTTTACATTTTAACAATGGGAAAGGAGTAAAAATTGCACCAAAATTTGTCCCCCAATTTCTGCTAAATGTAGAAATACCCCATATGTGGCTGTACAGTATTGCTTTACCATACAGTGAAACTCTGGAGGGACGGAGCGCTATTTGCCTCCTGGAGCACAGTTTTTTCTAGAATAATTTGCAGACTCCATATACAAAGCCCCTAAGTGCTAGAAGAGCCGAATCCCCCTCAAGTGACCTCACTTTGGAAATTATACCCATTTGGGAATTTATCTACAGATGTAGAAACAATTGACTCCATGGGTGTTTTCCAGAAACAAGCAGCAGTGGATGCTGCTGAGTGAAAATTGCAAACTGCCGTTGTAACAACCAGTACGTTGTAGTCCCCAGCTTGTGCTTCTGGAGACACGCGCCCGTAAATTAGGTGGGCACTTATCGCTACAGAAATGCCAAACATGCAGACGCTGACTGCGGTTTAGGCACACAAACTCATAAGGGAAGATTTTAAACCCCTGAAAGATCCATTCACTATAATGAGGCAGACGAGTTACTCTGCACTTCTGAAAAAGGCAACGCCGAACAGAGGCCAGACTGAGTGCACAAAACTCTAGCCAACGGCACGTTTATGCACGCCTAAAATGAATGGACACCGCCGGATCACAGGACAGACTGCGTCCACAGTGCCTCCATCTGTCTTATTATAGGGAATCTTCTGCCAGGGGTTGTGTCTGAATCACGTATTTCAGAGATTTACATGGAAACCCCTGTGTAAGCGCAGAGCGCAGGATAAATGTGAGCCAAGCCTTACTGCGATCTTTGGGAGGCAGAATGAAAAAAAGGAAAAAATAAATAAATAAATCAAACAGCAGGTGAAGAATTAGCTTTATTTATTTTTTATGCTGTTCCTCGTGCGGTTAGATTACAGCAATACCATATTTATAATGTTTTTTTCTGTTTGGCTGCTTTCACACACTAAAAGATGCAAAAACACGTTTTTCGCGTCGCTGTATATTGAGAGCTATAATCTTTCCATATTTCTGGTGACAAAGTCATGTGAGGGCTTGTTTTTTCGCAGGACGAGTTGATGTTTTTATCGGTACCATTTTCGGTCACAACCTTTTTTGAATGCTTTCTATTTCAACTTTTGGGAGGCAGAGTGAACAAAAACCAGCAATTCAGGAATTAGTTAAATCAGCAGAATGCATGGGGAGTTTGTCAACCACCCTAACCCACTTTGTTTTTGCCATAAATGAAGGATGGAAAATGGCCCAAAAGAACCCCATATACCTCTCCAGCCAAGTTTCAGGTTGTATTCTACCTTTCTGCTTCACTTCCTGTCTCCTGGTATCAGCTATGTGGTCAGAGCCATAGCTTACTTTTAGAATCCCTTGAATGTGCTGCAAGCTGGTAGTGACAACACCCCTCCCATTATTCCCCAGCTTCACACACAGCCTCAACATAACATCCCGTTTAGTAAACAGCTGCAGGAAAGTCACCGATACAGTGCATAGGTGTAAAGCAAAGCACCAGGACACCAGCCCTGGCAATAAAGATTATCCCTTGCTCCCCCTCGGTGACTAAACATGTTCTACTGTAACGGGATAAATAGATGGGGAGAGATCCATCAATGTTTATTTCACCTAGTATTCCCTTTGTGGGTGAGCATTCACGTGACTGCGTGCATGCGATTTGCATTGTGGTGGTCACGTGCCGACCAGACTATTGCGCTTCTCTTAATTCTGTTCTAATAAGAGAAGCCAGATGAGACTAGTAAACACATCACGCACGGTCATAATTTGGCTGTCTACAGTCACAGTGCCTGCAGATTTTTCTCATGAGACTGGACAACGACTTTAATGACGCAGCCAATTTGGGGCATTAGAACATAGCTTCATTTTTAAAATATGGCAGATTTCAAATTTACATTGCAATAACTGATCTTGAGAATATATATTTTTATTATAGTGTACTTAACCTTTTCACTCCCAAGCCTGTTCCCACCTTCCTGACCAGCCCAAGTTTTTCAATTCTGACCAGTGTCACTTTATGTGGTAACTCTTAAACGCTTCAATATATCCCAGTGATTCTGACATTGTACGTCATGATAGTAGTACATTTAGGTTGATATGATCTGCATTTATTTATGAAAATATCTTTAAAAAAAAAATTGAAAATTTTCGCAATTTTTACATTTTTATGCCCTTAAACCAGATAGTCATCTCACACAAAATAGTTAATGAATAACATATGCAATATATCTACTTTACATCAGCATCAATTTTGAAACAAATTTTCTTTGCTAGGAAGTTAGAAGGGTTAAAAGTGTCAGTGATTTTTTTCAACAAAATTTACAAAAGCTATATTTTTTTTTCTTAGGGACATCACCTTTGAAGTGACTGAGGGGCCTATATTACTGAAAATACCCAAAAGTGACAAAATTCTATGAACTGCACCCGTCAAAGTCCTCAAAACCACATTCAAGAAGTTTATTAACCCTTTAGGTGCTTCACAGGAATTAAAGCAATGTGGAAGGAGAAAATGGAAATTTTACTTTTTCCCCACAAAAATGTTTCCTTTTCACAAGGTTAACAGGAGGAAATGTAGCATACAATTTGTTGTGCAATTTCAACAATAAAGCATATGTGGTGGAAAACTACTGTTTGGGCGCACGGCAGGGCTCGGAAGAAAAGAAATACCATTTGACTTTTGAAGTGAAGAATTGGCTGGAATAGATAGTGGATGCCATGCCACATTTGCAGAACCCCTGATGTGCCTATACAATGGAAATGCCCCACATGACACCATTTTTTAAACTACTCCCCTCAAGGAATTTATCTAGAGATCTGGTGAGCACCTTAAAGCCACATATGCTTCACAGAATTTTATAACATTTAGTCGTGAAAATAAACTACATTTTTCCAAGAAAAATGTTGCTTTAGCCCCAAATTTTCAATGGTATTCGGAGAAAACAGACCTCCAAATTTGTTGTACAATTTCTCCTGAGTACATCGATACCCAATATGTGGTGGGAAACTACTGTTTGGGCACATGGCAGGGCTCAGAAGGGATATAGAGCTATTTGCATTTTAGAGGACCATTTGAAGAGCCCCTGACATGCTAAAACAGAAAACCACACACAAGTGACCCCATTTTGGAAACTACACCTCCTCTCAAGCAATTCCGCTAGGAGTGTAGTGGGCATTTTTAACCCTCAGGCTATTCATAGAATTGTTTAACACTGGTCTGAGTCAATAGAAAAAAATAAATCAACAATTTGACACTAAAATATTGCTTTGGCTCCAAGTTTTTAATTTTCAAAAGGGATAATAGGAGTAAAATAAATGGTAAAATGATACACAATTTCTTCCTAGTTTGCCAAAACTCCACGTGTGGTCAAAAACTACTTTTGATGCACAGTGCAAAGCTCAGAAGGGAAGAAGCGCCATACTGGATCGGAGATTTTGCCAGAATGGCTTGAGGGTGCCATGTCACATTGGCAGAGGCCCTGAAGTGCCAACAGACACCTCCCATAAGTGAACCCACTTTACAAACTACACCCCCCAATGAATTTATCTATGGGAAGAGTAAGCATGTTGACACCACATGTGCCTCACAGACTTTTATACCATTGAGTGGTTATGGACCTTTCAGTTTGTTGTGCATTTCCTGCTTAGTAGGCCAATACCCTACAAGTAAATTGGGAACTACTTTTCAGGCACAGTGAAAAGCTGAGAAGGGAAGGAGCGCCATATAGTGCAGATTTTGCGGTTATGATTTGTGTGAGCCATGTCACATTGGCAGAGCCCCTGAGGTGCCAGATCAGCAGAACATCCCATAAGTAACCCTATTTTACAAACTACACCTCTCAATGAATTCATCTAAGGGTGCAGTGATCATATTAAAAGCATAGTTGCCTCTCAGAATTTTATACCATTGGGAAGTGAAGAAAAAATAATTACATTTTTAACCACAAAAACTTTGCTTTGCTTTATCCCCAGATTTTACATCTTCACAGGTGAAAAAAATGGGTAAAAATGGTACCAAAATGTGTCACAATTTCTGCTTTTGTGGCAATACCCCATATGTGAGTGTACCGTACTCTTTATCCATAGAGCAAGACTTGGCAAGGAAGGAGCACTATTTGACTCTTGAGCGCACAAATTTTCGCAGAATAGTTTGCAGAGTCCATATAAAGAGCCTCTTAATGCCAGAAAGTCGAATCATCCCTAAAGTGACCCCATTTTGTAAATTACACCCATATGGGAATTTATCTATAGATTTAGTGACAATTTTGACTCCATTGGTGTTTTCCAGAAACAAACAGCAATGGATGTTGTTGAGTGAAAATTGCAAATCTGCCTGTGTGTCCGTACATTGCAGTACCCAATTCGTGTTTCTGGAGATACGCACCCTGTAAATTAAGTGGTCTCTCATTGCTACAGACATGCGAAACATGTGGACGCTAAATGTGGTTTAGGCACACTGTGGGGCTCAGAGGTGGGTTGTAGCATTTAGATTTAGGTAGCGTAGATTTTGCTGGATTACTTTTTTGCCCTCACATCTCATATGCCAAGAACTGAAAACATTACAGATCTCGAAAAATTGTGACAAGCTAATTTTTTTTTTAAATAAAAAAAATATGCATAATAGTTCTGACCTGGATAATCTTATTGCCAGGTCAGTTATACCGTATAGTGAACATGGAAAATAAAACTCAATTGTGTAATTGCACTTTTTTTTTGCAATTTCAACGCACTTGAGCTTTTTTTCTTGCTTTCCCAAACATCACTTGATAAAATGAAGGTTGTGTTGCAACAGTACATCTGGTCCTTCAAGAAACAAGCCCTCATATGGCTATGTGTAAGGAAAAATAATAAAAAGTTATGGCTCTTGGAAGACTGGGAGGCAAAAAAACAAAATGGCCTTGTCAGGAAAAAAAAAAAAAAAGTTACATTTTTGGGAATAGAGCTGGAAGTGAATTAAAAAAATATTACAGTAAGATCACTTGCAGAGCCCCTAAATATCAGGATAGATGAAAGTGACTCCATAATGTAAACTACAATCGCAACCCCCCCCCCCAAGGAATTCATCTAGGGTGTAGTGAGTATTGTAAATGCACAGGCGTTGTCCAGAAATTAGTGCGCAATCGATGCAGTGAAAATCTGTAATCTTTCCACAAATAAAACTTCAGCGCCCAGTTTTCACTACAGTGATAGGACAGTTCTCCATTATGCCTTACTTCTTGGTTTTTATAAACACCCTACGTGTGGCCTTCATCTTTTGGCAGGATATATGACTGACTTTTCAAAGTGTTCTTTTTGCAACTTTTCTGGCAAAAACACTGGTGTAAACTGGAACAAACATTCCCTTTATTACTTTTGTGAAATAAAAACACAGTTTTAAAAAAAATAGTTTGTATAGCAATATTCTAAGAGTTATAAAAAATTTCTATCTACAGGGATGTGGAATTGCATCTTTCAGGCCGAGATGTAAATTTATTGGTACAATTTTTGGACGCTTGTCAGTTTTTGATCGCTTTTTAATCACACCAAAACTGGCTTTTTACTTTTAGTGTTCACTGTTTGGAGAGAGGTGAAGGGACCTTAAATTTTACTTCGATTTTAGATTACTTTTTTTTTTTACAATAAAATATGCATATCCATTTTGTGACATCACTTTATCTTCAATTTTTCACAGCCTTCACTTGTGTGATAAATGACACTCTAGTACAAGTCGTGACGAACAAGGCAAAATTACATTTATTTTTTATAATAAATATGAGAGGAAAATCACAATTTTGCACATTTTGTTTTACTTTGTTCCATTGTGGACTGTTTATGCGGGACTTGAGCATCTAAGTTTCTGATTGCTGGTATATTACACTACCATACTTCAGTATCACAGAGCATTTATTAAACATGTCCATTTTCCAATGACAAAGCACATTAGACCCAACGGCTGGCAAGGCCCACCTGACTCCTGTATATGTCAAGTGGTGAGGCCATTTTTAGCCATCTACACCCAGCGACTACATAGCATTGAGTGGAGGATGGGGTACAAAGGAAGCCCCATCCCTCTGTCAACCCACTAAATGCCATGGAATCACAGAGCCCAGTCATTGAGGAAAAGTGATCTCTATGCAACATGTCACAGGTGGACCCAAATGCACCATAATAGCAGGTCATTGACTGCAAAAACATTAATATCAGCAGCATATAGAGTACAAACAGGAAGGAAGGTTAAGATTTTAAGATTAAGACAGATTATGTCAAATCGTCAGTACAAAGGAAGAACTTAAATTGAATCAGAATATTCTAAACTCATTTTTACCTGTGCCCTTTAAACACCTTCTCATGTTCAGTATTAAATGTTCTATCTCGCTGCACAGGCTAAAAAGATAAGAGAAAATGGCTTTTAGGGATTTAGGAGACCTTAAAAGGGAACTTGTCATTTTAATTTTTTAAATATTTTTTCTAAATTTGCAATGTTGCAATTTTTACACTTTACATAATTACTAGACTCACATTTCTTGCTCTGTAGAGAAGACTATTCACTATAGGTGAGGTTACACCTCCCCTTTCACAATCACCTTTGTCCATACAGAGCATGGCTAGTTATAGTTCTATACAAATAAGGTCTGAGTCAGTCTATTACAGCTAATGTATATGTGAAAACAGGGAATAAGCGTTAAATATTAGTCCTAATGGCTAAGTGTTAAAATTGCAAACATATTTAATACACATACACACAGTCATGGCCGAAAGTCTGGGCACCCATGAAATTGTTACAGAAAATGAACCATTTCTCCCAGAAACTTATTGCAATTAGGCTGAGTTCACACGATGCGTATTTCATGCGTTTCCGCGGCGTTTTTGCAGTTGCGTAAACACCGCGGAAACGCATGAAAAACGCATGGTAGAAGGGAAGCAATGTTCCCCAATGAAAATCCGCATGGGCTGTGCCCATGATGCGGATTTTTCCGCAGCGTAAACGCTGCGCTCAAAAATCTGCAGCATGTCAATTAATTTTGCGGAAACGCGGCGATTTCGCCGCCATTGACTTGCATTAGAACGCGCCAATTCCGCAAGACTGCATCTGTACTTGCGTTATTGGTGCGTTCTAATGTGCGGATGGTACCCGGGTGTAGAGGAGAGGAGAGTCTCATCCACACCCAGGTACCATTAAAAAAGCTGTAAAAAAAGAATAAAATAAAAAATAAATGTATTCTTACCTTCTGTCGGCCCGCGCAGCGCTCCCGCTTGGTTCCCGGCACTTGCAGTGAGTTGTAGGACCTGATCTGACGTCAGAGTCATGTGACGGGTCACGTGACGCTGACGTCGGCAGGTCTTTCAATTCAAAGTTGCCGGCGAGGGAGAACAGATTGAGCAGGACAGCGCGGGCCATCGGAGGTAAGTATATACACTCTCTCGGGTCACACTATATAAATCATTGCTGTTTGCATGGATTTATACAGTGTGACCTAGTTGTCAAGCACTTTCCAAGTGATGCTATCGCCTGGAAAGCGCTTGTCAATCTGCATGCGGAAACGCATGTGAATCTGCATGTGGATCCGCATGTATTCTGCAGGAAAAACGCATGCACAATCTGCATGCGTTTTTTCTGCCAGGGAGATGCAGAAATGATGCAGAAATTTTCTGCTTCATTTCTGCATCGTGTGCACATACCCTTACACTTGTTTTTTATATACATGTTTATTTCCTTCGTGGTGTATTAAAGCACCACAAAAGAAAGAAAATAAAAGCAAAACTTGACAATTTCACACTAAGGCTGTGTGCCCACGATGCGTTTCTGGCGCGTATTTTGGTGCGTATTTGCAGCAAGTAAACGCTCCAGAAACGCATTGCATACCTTATCCCATGACTTCCTATGACATTTTGCAAGTTCTGTGCACATGGTCCGTATTTTTTCTGCACAGATTTTACTTGCAGAAAAAATAAGGACATGACCAATTCTTGTGCGTTTCCGCATGTGTATTTGCCTATACAATGCATTGGAAAAACGCATGGCAAATACGCGTCAAATACGCATGTAAAAACCGAATGCGTTTTTCTGCCAAGGAGATGCAGAAATGCTCAGGAAAATTTCTGCTTCATTTCTGCATCGTGGGCACTAAGCCTTAACCCCAAAAATGGGCCTTTTCAAATATGTTGGTAAACAACTTTGTTTCAAGCATGTGATGCTCATTTAAACTCACCTGTGGCAAGTAACAGGTGTATGCAATATGAAAATCACACCTAAAACCAGATAAAAAGGGGGAAAAGTTGAGTCAATCTTTGAATTGTGTGTCAGTATGTGCCACACAAAGCATGGATAACTGAAAGAGAAGAGAACTGTCTGAGAACTTAAGAACCAAAATTGTTGAGAGAAAAAAAAACAAAAAAAAAACAACAATCTCCAGAGATCTTGATGTTCCTTTGTCTAACGTGCGCAACATAATCAAGAAGTTTACCACCCATGGCACTGTAGCTAATGACCCTGAATGTGGACGGCAGAGAAAAATAAATGAAAGGTTGCAACACAGGATAGTTCGGATGGTGGATAAGCAGCCCCAATCAAGTTCCAAAGAAATTCAAGCTGTCCTGCAGGCTCAGGGTGCATCAGTGTCAGCGTGAACTCTGTCGACATTTGAATGAACCGCTATGACAGGAGACCCGGGAGGAAAACACAGCTAACAGACATAAAAAAGCTAGACTGCAGTTAGCCAAAATGTACGCGAGTACGCAAAAATCCTTCTAGGAAAGTATCTTGTGGACAGATGAGATTAAGATAGAGCCCTTTGGTAAAGCAGATCATTCTAATGTTTACCAAAACAGAATGAGGCCTACAAAGAAAAGAAACCAGTACCTACAGTCAAATCTGGTGGAGATTCAAAGCTGTTTTGGGGTTGTTCTGCCGCATCTGCCACTGGTTGCCTTGACTGTGCGAAAGGAGTCAAGAAATTTGAAGATTGCTAAAGGATTTTGGGTCGCAATGTAGTGCCCAGTGTCAGAAAGCTGGGTTTGTGTCCTAGGTCATGATTCTTTCAGAAGGACAAGGACCCCAAACATACTTCAAGAAGCACCCAGAAATGTATGGAAACAAAGCGTTAGAGAGTTCTGAAGTGGCCAGCAATGAGTCTGGATCTAAATTCCATTGAACACCTGTGGAGAGGTCATAAAATTGCTGTTGGGAGAAGGTACCCTTCAAATCTGAGAGACCTGGAGCAGTTTTCAAAAGAAGAGTGGTCCAAAATTACAGTTGAGAGGTGTAAGAAGTTTGTTGATGGTTACAGGAAGTGATTGATTGCAGTTATTTATTCTAGAGGGTGTGCAACCAAATAAGTTGAGGGTGGCAACAATTTTGTCCAGACCATTTTTTGGGGTGGTGTGTTAAATTATGTCCAATTTGCCTTTTATTCAGTTTTTTTGTGTTATTCCAATACACACAAAGTAAAACGTGTGTATAGCAAAAAATGTGTAACTGCACTCATTTTCTGGAAGACATCATTTTCTGAAACAATTTCAATGGTTCGAACACTTTCGGCCATGACATACATATCAAAAACACATTGCCATTAAGTTCACAAGCAGACATGTCCTGTTTTGAGCCAATGAATCTTACCCATTCACAAAGATCCACCTGAAATATTGTTCCATCACTTCCCCCACAGAATAAATGATATTCCGCAGGGTCAAAGGTTACTGACATGATTCGAACATCAAAGAGGATAGACACAAGAAGCTCCCCAGATGCAATATCCCAAAGCTATAGGAGAAAAAAAAAAATGATAATCAACTACCAGATTGTTGAAAGGGTTGCCACAACTTTTACATTGATGACCTATCCTTAAGGAATCTGACAGTGGATACATGCTGCCCAAACCTCAAGCAGCATGTATCTAGCTGTATGATTTCAGCCAGCAATTCCAAGAAAATTAAAAAAAAAACAAAAAAAACAAACAACATACTTTAAAGGGCGGCCGGGTGACCATGTTAAAAAGGCTGGTCCTAGGCGCTTCCTCTCGGTAAGGGACGGAGGTCTCCCTGCGTGTGTGTACAGGATGAGACCTGTCAGTCATTGGGAGTGGGAGGATAGAGGCCATTGAGGACCAGCCTTTTTCAACTAGTTGCCCATGCAGTTCGGTCCCCGTTGGCTTTTAAATAGTTTTTCTCTGAAACTCTGCAATGTTCAAAGAAGACATACATGACTGAAATCATACAGCCAGTGCCTGATACATGCTGCTTGAACCATGGGCAGCATGTATCTGCTGTCAGGTCACCTTTAAATTGTGGTGACCACTACTATCTGTTATAGGCTGATGAATGTTCCTATCCAGGACTGAAAACACGTTTGCTACGAAACATATGAATAGTTTTACCAAATAAACTATTGGAGAAGCATACAGTGGGGAAAGTATTTGATACACTGCCTATTCTGCAGGTTTTCCCAGTGAAAGAATGGAGAGGTCTGTAATTTTTATCATAGGTACACTTCACCTATGAGAGACAATCAAAAAATAAAAAAATCATATACAATGTGATTTTCTGTTTAAATAATTACATTGCATGAAGTATTTGATCACCTACCAACCAGAAAGATTTTGTCTCTCTCAGATGAAGTGTACCCAAGATAAAAATTAGACCTTTCCATTATTTGTAGGTGGAAAAACTTGCGCGTGTGAGTATATGATTACACTAATATTCTCATAGGAACATTCAGTGAAGGACAAATGCATAGCTCATAAAATGAGCAAGTGCAATCCAGTCAAGAATAACCAAAAATACTTCATTAAGGTTACGCATCTTCTTTTCTTGGCATGAAATAGCTAAACTTCGGCTAAGTCATCAGTATAAGATCAGTGGGAGTGGGGGGAGTGGGGTCAAAAACCAGCACTCCCACAGATCAGCAGTTATCACTTCATATTAATTTACTTTTACTTTATATAGTGTACATGGTACGGATTAATACGTTTTGCAGTTTAAGTAGATCAAGATATGCTCGATTTTTCTGACTCAGGCCAAGTCCCCACTATCAAAATTTGGTCAGTATTTTTTCTCAGGAGTGGGAGCCAAAACCAGGAATGGGTGATAGAGACAAGTGCACCAATTCTGCTTTTATTATACCTTTTCTCTGATTGTTCCTCACCTGGTTTTGGCTCCCACGCCTGAGAAAAAATACTGACCAAATACTGATAGTGCTACTCTGAAGCTTATGCCACAGCCCCACTAAGATGGGGACAAATGCCTGCAGTAGGAACAGGCTGCCAATGTAAGTCTAAACAATGCAGTTATTAGATTAAAAGCAATATCTAAATGGTCAAACAGCAGTGATCAGAGCTAGCTCCAGTGGCTGCTGTTAGAAGCAGGTGACAAATATATGACACTTCCAGCACCTGCTACTGAGCTCATTCCATATACCCGACCTGTGACCTACACAGAAAATATTTATGTGTAATACATGTGTGTAATTTATGCATTTCTCTCCCTCTGAAGACAGACACACACAGACACACAATATCGTGAACGTTTTAGGCAGCTGTGAGAAAAATGCGTTTTAATAGTTTACTTTCAGCAGTTAAGATGCAAAATTAATAAAAAACAGAAATCTAAATTAGATCAATATTTGGTGTGACCACCCTTTGCCTTCAAAACAGCATCAACTCCTCTCGGTACACTTGCGTAAAGTTTTTTGAAGTTACTTGGCAGGGAGATTGAGCCCAACATCTTAGAGAATTAACCACAAATCTTCTATGGATGAAGGCTTCTGCAAATACTTCTGTGTCTTCATATAATCCCACAGAGAATATAGGACATTAAGATCAGGGTTCTGTGGTGGCCATATCCTCACTTCCAAGACTCCTTGTTCATCAAGGATAAGATATACAGTACAGACCAAAAGTTTGGACACACCTTCTCATTTAAAGATTTTTCTGTATTTTCATGACTATGAAAATAGTACATTCACACTGAAGGCATCAAAACTATGAATTAACACATGTGAAATTATATACTTAACAAAAAAGTGTGAAACAACTGAAAATATGTCTTATATTCTAGGTTCTTCAAAGTAGCCACCTTTTGCTTTGATGACTGCTTTGCACACTCTTGGCATTCTCATGATGAGCTTCAAGAGATAGTCACCGGAAATGGTCTTCCAACAATCTTGAAGGAGTTCCCAGAGATGCTTAGCACTTGTTGGCCCTTTTGCCTTCACTCTGCGGTCCAGCTCACCCCAAACCATCTTGATTGGGTTCAGGTCTGGTGACTATAGAGGCCAGGTCATCTGGTGTAGCACCCCATCACTCTCCTTCTTGGTCAAATAGCCCTTACACAGCCTGGAGGTGTGTTTGGGGTCATTGTCCTGTTGAAAAATAAATGATGGTCCAACTAAACGCAAACCGGATGGAATAGCATGCTGCTGCAAGATGCTGTGGTAGCCATGCTGGTTCAGTATGCCTTCAATTTTGAATAAATCCCCAACAGTGTCACCAGCAATGCACCCCCACACCATCACACCTCCTCCTCCATGCTTCACAGTGGGAACCAGGCATGTAGAGTCCATCCGTTCACCTTTTCTGCGTCGCACAAAGACACGGTGGTTGGAACCAAAGATCACAAATTTGGACTCCTCAGACCAAATCACAGATTTCCACTGGTCTAATGTTCATTCCTTGTGTTCTTTAGCCCAAACAAGTCTCTTCTGCTTGTTGCCTGTCCTTAACAATGGTTTCCTAGCAGCTATTTTACCATGAAGGCCTGCTGCACAAAGTCTCCTCTTAACAGTTGTTGAAGAGATGTGTCTGCTGCTAGAACTCTGTGTGGCATTGACCTGGTCTCTAATCTGAGCTGTGGTTAACCTGCGATTTCTGAGGCTGGTGACTCGGATAAACTTATCCTCAGAAGCATAGGTGACTCTTGGTCTTCCTTTCCTGGGGCGGTCCTCATGTGAGCCAGTTTCTTTGTAGCGCTTGATGGTTTTTGCAATTGCACTTGGGGACACTTTCAAAGTTTGCCCAATTTTTCAGACTGACTGACCTTAATTTCTTAAAGTAATGATGGGCACTCGTTTTTCTTTACTTAGCTGCTTTTTTCTTGCATTAATACAAATTCTAACAGTCTATTCAGTAGGACTATCAGCTGTGTATCCACCAGACTTCTGCACAACACAACTGATGGTCCCAACCCAATTTATAAGGCAAGAAATCCCACTTATTAGACCGGACAGGGCACACCTGTGAAGTGAAAACCATTTCCAGTGACTACCTCTTGATGCTCATCAAGAGAATGCCAAGAGTGTGCAAAGCAGTCATCAAAGCAAAAGGTGGCTACTTTGAAGAACCTAGAATATAAGACATATTTTCAGTTGTTTCACAGTTTTTTGTTAAGTATATAATTCCACATGTGTTAATTCATAGCTTTGATGCCTTCAGTGTGAATGTACAATTTTCATAGTCATGAAAATACAGAAAAATCTTTAAATGAGAAGGTGTGTCCAAACTTTTGGTCTGTACTGTATATTAATGGCATTGGTTATATGTTCAGGGTTGTGCTGCTGCAGAATAAATTTGAACGATATCAATGTCTTTCTGATGGTGTAACATGATTGATCAGCATCTCCCTATATTACTCAGCATTGAGGACAGAAAGAAAAGGGCAATTTTGTGGACTTTAGACAGTGGTTGGCCAAGGAAACTTAATGCAGCAGATAATAGACATATCAAGTTTAATTCTCTTCTAAATCGGAAGATATCCAGCAGTGTAATCAGCTTAAAACTAACAAGCTGTGGGACCCAGATGCACCCATCAACTGTTCAGAGAAGTCTATCCAGTCTTTTTAGAAGAATTGCAGCCAAAAAAAAACCAAAAACAGACCGTCCACATGTGCTCTGGACAGATTAGTCAAGATTAGTGATCGGGCGAGCACCAAGTATTTACAGCTGCTCGGTGATATGGTTAAATCGCTCACGTGTGGTTGATTTGCAACTGTTTGACAACTTTAATACATGTGAGGAATGTGTATGAAATTGACAGCTTTAGTACATGTAAGGAATGTCTAACAGTCGCAAATCATGCACACGGGAGTGATTCAAACATAACACCGAGCAGCTGTAACTACTTGGTGCTCGCCCGAGCATACTCACTGAAAGGGTTAACAGAATGTACTAGCTCAACACTAGTCAAGATGTGAAATATCTAGCAGTAACAGAAGCAGTTTGCTCACCGAAGGGCGGCAGTACAGTACAATAATGAGTCTGCAGGGAACAGTGAAGCATGCTAAAGGTTCCTTGTAAGAGTGGGGCTACATTTCAGAAAATGAAGTTGAGGATTTAGGTTGTGTGCCCACTATGCGTTTAATCTTTTCCGCAGCGGCAATTCCGCAGCGAAACAGCTTGGTAGAAGGTCGGCAATGTTCCCCAATGATAATCCACATGTGCTGTGCACATGCTGTGGAAAATTCCGCTGCAGATCATTGCGGAAAAATACGCAGCATGTCCATTCATTTTGCGGACACGCAGCGTAATCGCCACCATTGACTTGCATTGAATCACTTAATATCCGCATGACTACATGTGCACAAGCGGATATTAAGCGATTAAATGTGTGGATGGTACCCGGGTCTGGAGAAGAGGAGACTCTCATCCAGACCCGGGTACCATAGTACCTGTAAAAAAAAAAAAATTAAAATAAAAAAAAAAAAAAAACTCACCCTCTGATGACAGTGTCGTCCAGGCTCGCGATGGTGTAAAAGGACCTTCGATGACGTCATTTAGTCATGTGACAGGTCATGCGACCGCTGACGTCGCCAAATGACGTCATGGAAGGTCCTTTTAAACCACCGCGAGCCACTGGGGAGATCGGAGGAGACCGAGGGCCATCGGAAGGCGAGTATAATGTTTTTGTTTTACCATTTTATACTTTTTTTTAAAACTATTACTGGGTCACACTATATAAATCCATGCCGGTTGCATGGATTTATATAGTGTGACCAAGTTGTCAAGCACTTTCCAAGTGATGCTAAAATTGCTTGGAAAGCGCTTGTAAGCCCGCATGCGAAATCGCATGTGCAAAACGCGTGACAAACGCTTGTCCCTGGCTGAAAAAATGCATGTACAATCCGCAGGTACAATCCGCATGCGTTTTTTTCTGCCAGGGAGATGCAGAAACGCTCAGGAAAAATCCGGAGCATTTCTGCATCGTCGGCAAATAGCCTTAGTCTGGATTAATGGTGTTCCAATGCTGAGAAAAACAAGAAGATACTTAGCCATCATGTAATACCATCAGGGAGGCGTCGGATTGGCTCCAAATTTATTCTGAATCAGGATAATGACATTCCATTTCATTAACAATTATTTTAGGAATTGTGCAACCCTACAGCCACAGACAATCTGCGGTTAGTTTTCCAAGCTGTCCGAAACCATCTCCGTGCCGATTTCCTTCAAATACCTGTGTGCTTAGAAAAATTGATGTTTTGATATCAATAGGTCATCACACCAAATTTTGATTTAATTTAGATTTCACATTTGTTCACTTTGAATGTTGATCTTTAAAAAAAAAAAAAAAAAAAAAAAAAATGAATAACTATATTAGCATTTCTATTTTTGAAAGCATTCTTAGGCTATGTGCCCACGATGCAGAAATGCTCCGGATTTTTCCTGAGCGTTTCTGCATCTGCCTGTCAGAAAAAACGCATGCGGACTGCGCATGTGTTTTTCCTGCCAGGGACAAGCGGAACTGAAGCGTTCTTCCCATGCATTTCTGCATGCGGGTTATCAAGCGATTTTAGCATCACTTGGAAAGTGCTTGACAACTTGGTCACACTATATAAATCCATGCAACCGGCATGGATTTATATAGTGTGACTGTAAAGAATGGTAAAAATTAAAAAAATAAATATTATACTTACCTTCTGATGGCCCCCCAATGTCCTCGTCTCGGCTTGCCGGCAGCTCGCGGTAGATTTAAGGACCTGCCGACGTCAGTGGTCACGTGACCCGTCACATGACTAAATGACATAAGGGCAGGTTCTTTAGTCTACAGCGAGCTGCCGGCAAGCAGAGACGAGGACATTGGGGGGCCATCAGAAGTTAAGTATAATGTATATTTTTTTTATTTTATTTATTTATTTTTTTTACAGGTACTATGGTACCCGGGTCCGGAGGAGAGTCTCCTCTTCTCCAAACCTGGGTACCATCTGTACATTGAAATGCATGGAATCCTTATCTGTAGTTGCAGTGATGCGGAATCCAAGCGTTCCAATGCAGGTCAATGGCGGCGAAAACACCACGTTTACGCAAAATTGGTAGTGCTGCGTATTTTTCCGCAATGAGAATGCGCAGCAGAAATTTCTGAAGCATGTGCACAGAACATGCGGATTATCATTGGGGAACATGGCAGACCTTCTACCAAGTGTTTCAGCAGCGGAATTGCCATGCAGAAATGCCTAAAAAACGCATAGTGGGCACACAGCCATACTTGGCAGTAATTTTTCCCTACCTGCCTTAAACTTATGCACAGAACTGTAAATACAGGCACCCTTACGAGTCTTAAAATCCATATACAGACAGTAGTGACTTCTCAATCTGTATGTAGAATTTTGGGCCAAAGTTGCCATAGAGAACTATATTAATAGTTATTATATAACAAAGAAAACTGCAAGCTACAGAAACAATTAAACTTAATTTACAGGGTTTAATTACCTTAACTGTCTGGTCCAAAGACGAAGTAATTGCTCGGGATTGGGGCCCTCCAGTGCCACACTGCACATCAGTGATCGGAAGCGAATGTTGGGTCCACATGTGACGAGGTTCAGAACCTCGAGAACCTTCAGTCTGCAAAACACTGATACTAGAGACTGTTAGACATTTGTTACACCTTACAGTACTGACCTTTTAAAGAAGCAACAAAAATGTACTTTATTGAAAAAATAATGGTACTAAAATGAACATCAGCAAAATGTCATTAAAGGGGTGTTCCCATCTCCAAGATCCTATCCCAATATGTAGTAGGTGTAATAATAATAATAATAGCAAATAACGCCAATTAGAAATGTAGTATAGTTTTCTGATTCACTACGTCTCTTTCCTTATATGCAGGGCCTCAGGTATCCATGGATACAACCACTAGCAACTAGCTGACTGTCATTATATCAGTGGCTGTAACCATGGATACCCAAGGTCCTGCGATGACTGCACATGAGGAAAGAACTAGCAAATCAAAAAAACTATACTACATTTCTAATTGGAGGTATTTGCTAATGTTATTACACCTACTATATATTGGGATAGGATCTTGGAGATAAGAATACCCCTTTAAGTTTTGCATGCTGTTTGCTTTCTCACATTTTCCCTCTGAAGAGCATGCCAACATAAGAAAGATTGGATGTACATCAGCTCACGACTCGGATAAGCTTATTTCTGTTGAAAGATATACTAGCTCTTCCACTACCTTCTCAGTTTCTAGAACTTAAAGCTAACAATACTGAAAGGTGTTACACTATTCAGAAGTAGATCCCATTTTATATAAATGATGTAGTGTCATGTTCGGCTTTATCGAATAGTGTAAAATGCGACGCCATAGGACAATTGTCACCTTGTCTTTTCAGATTCACAGAAAAATATATCCACTTTGCTGACATATACAGAGAGTTATAATTGCAACCATAATAGCAGTAATTGTATGGACAGTGACTCAGTTCTTTGAATCTTACAAAATAAAACAGTATAAAATCTGCAGTAATCAATCTGGATCCAAGTTATTAATTCTTTACTGAACAAAAAATAAATAAATAAATCGCACAAACAAGAAAAAAAAACACTAAAAGTGGACCTACGCAGATGACAAAAAAAATGGGCAAGCCATACTTCTACAATGATTTCAAGTGTAGAAAAGTCTCAAAAATATACAAAAAAAGGAGTTACTAATATGTAGAACATAAAAAATGCATGTATATTAACCCCTTTACCCCCGAAGGTGGTTTGCATGTTAATGACCGGGCCAATTTTTACAGTTCTGACCACTGTCACTTTGAGGTAATTACTTTGGAACGCTTCAACGGATCCACCTGATTCTGAGATTGTTTTTTCGTGACAAATTGTACTTCATGATGGTAGTAAAATTTCTTCAATATCACTTGCGTTTGTGGGGGGAAAAAAAAAATATATATATCATTGCAATTTTCCATATATATATATTTTTTGTTAGGGAGCTATAAAGGGTTAAAAGTTGACCAGCGATTTCTAATTTTTCCAACAAAATTTATAAAACCATTTTTTTTTAGGGACCACATCACATTTGAAGTGACTTTGAGGGGCCTTTATGACAGAAAATACCCAAAAGTGACACCATTCTAAAAACTGAACCCCTCAAGGTGCTCAAAACCACATTCAAGAACTTTATTAACCCTTCAGGTGCTTCACAGGAATTTTTGGAACATGGAAGAATAAAAAAAATGAACATTTAGCTTTTTTCACAAAAATGTTACTTTAGACCCAATCATAAGGGAAGAGGAGAAAATGGACCCCAAAAACTTGTGCAATTTCTCCTGAGTACCCCGATACCCCATAAGTGGGAAAATACAGTGTTTGGGCACACGACAGAGTTCAGAAGGGAAGGAGCACGGTGTGACTTTTTGAATGCAAAATTGGCTGGAACTGAGAGCTGACGCCATGTCGCGTTTGGAGAGCCCCTGATGTGCCTAAATAGTGGAAACCCCCCACAAGTGACCCCATTTTGAAAACTAGACCCCTCAAGGATTTTATCAAGGGGTATAGGGAACATTTTGAACCCAGAAGTACGACACAGGATTTGATAACATTAGGTCATCATATTGAATAAGTTGTCATTAGTCTTGAGCGCAAGTGCTCGCTATTTGAGTTTGCATTGGGTACTCGGGTATGCACCATGTATTGCGACTGCTCAAGTGACCTGCTCAAGTCCCCACCCCGCATGTTTCACGATTATTAGATACAAAAAAAAAAAAAACATGCAGGGATTGCTCGTGCATGGCAGGCAATACACGAAAGTTTTTTTTTTGGCTGTATAACAGCCGCGAAATATGCGGGGCCTCGAGCATGTTACTCGAGCACTTGAGTTTAACCAATAGTCGCCATATAAGTTGTAACGGGTCTGGGAGGCGGAACCTCTGAGCAACTTATACAAGGGGGCGGTCCTTGTAAGGAAGCGGGTGGCGACCAGGGAAGACAGGCAGGTAGTCACAGCAGGTGACCGGGACAGTCTATGGGTAAACGGGCAGGAGGTCACGGCAAGTGACCGGGGCAGTCTCTGGGTGAACGGGCAGGAGGTCACGGCAAGTGACCGGGACAGTCTCTGGGTGAACGGGCAGGAGGTCACGGCAAGTGACCGGGACAGTCTCTGGGTAAAGGGTAGGTACGACCTGTGACGGCTGAGCCTCCAGGTAGGCTAGCAGGCAGATGGCAGATGTGTGCTCCCAGGTGAGCAGGCGAGAGTCTCTGGATAAGCAGGTGGTCACAGCATGTGACGGCGGAGCCTCCAGGTAGGCCAACAGGCAGGTAGCAGATGAGCGCTCCCAGGTGAGCGGGCAAGAGTCTCTGGACTGGCAGGTGGTCACAGCACGTGACGGCGGAGCCTCCAGGTAGGCTAGCAGACAGGTAGCAGATGAGCGCTCCCAGGTGAGCGGGCAAGAGTCTCTGGACTGGCAGGTGGTCACAGCACGTGACGGCGGAACCTCCAGGTAGGCTAGCAGGCGGGTAGCAGGTGGGCGCTCGCAGGTGAGCGGGCAAGCTGGTCCATAGACAGACTGACAGGTGTCGGAAGGCAGACCGTCGGACCTCAGGCTAGCAAGCAGGTAACTGGCAGGTAACTGGCAGGTAACTGGAAACGGGACCTGAGGGCTGAAGCAGAGTAGTGAACAGTGCAACAACATTGCTCGGGCACCTCCATTTTGGAGGAGGTGCCTATATATGGTGAAGTCCTCCGGCCATTGGCCGGGGACTCCTTAGGACGACGCGCGCGGCCCCTTTAAGAGGGGGGGAGCGCGCGCGCGCCCTGAGCACCGTGGCCGGGAAGGAGCGCGCGCTGCCAGCAGAGCAGGAGGAGGACGCCGGGCTCGGAGCGGAGAGGTGAGGGGAACAGCGTCCCTGCCTAGCAGAGGGCAGGGACGCAGACGCTGCAGTACCCCCCCCTTTAGGCCCCCCCTTTTTTAGGCCAGACAGAAATTTAGCAAGGATGAGAGGGGCATGGATGTTCTCCCGGGGCTCCCACGTTCTCTCTTCAGGACCAAACCCCTTCCAATCTACTAGAAAAAAGGTCTTTCCTCTTACCCTTTTTGTGGCCAGAATGTTCTCTACCTCAAACTCGTTTTCAGTGGAAACCGGAGCAGGAGGCGTACCTGTAGACTTGAAAAAAGAGTTAAGTACCACGGGTTTGAGGTGAGATACATGGAAGGAGTTAGGGATCCGCAAGTTGGCCGGGATTTTCAATTTATAGGCCACCGGGTTGATCTGACTGATGACCTCCAGAGGACCGATGAACCGAGGCCCTAACTTATAGGAAGGAATTTTGAGCCGGACATACTTGGACGAGAGCCAGACCTTATCCCCTGGACGGAATTGAGGAGAATCCAGACGTTTTTTGTCAGCATGTCTTTTCATACGCTCGGACGACTGAGGGAGTGCGGACCGGGTACTCTCCCACAAGGAGGAAAATTTGTTAACAAGAGATTCCGCAGCCGGATTATCCACCGAGGTGGAGACGGGAAATGGGATCCGAAGATGCTGACCTAAGACTACAAAAAAACGGGGATTTGAAGGAAGATTCGCTCTCGTGATTGTTGTAAGAGAATTCGGCCCATGGCAGGAGATCCACCCAGTCAGAATGGTGGGCATTAACGAAGTGCCGGAGGTAACTGGTCAGGATCTGATTGATCCGCTCCACTTGACCATTAGACTGTGGGTGGTAAGCGGAGGAGAAGTCCAGGGTGACGTCTAGCAATTTACAAGTGGCTCTCCAGAAACGTGAGGTGAACTGTACCCCACGATCCGACACGATGTGGAGGGGCAGGCCATGAAGACGGAAGATGTGGCGGATAAAGTCTTTAGCCAGCTCGGGTGCAGACGGGAGGCCTGGCAGGGGAATAAAGTGAGCCATCTTGGAAAAGCGGTCAGCGACCACCCAAATGACCGTACAACCGGCAGAGACGGGGAGATCAGTTATAAAGTCCATAGCAATATGCTGCCAGGGGGCAGCAGGCACAGGAAGCGGAAGGAGGCAACCGGCTGGCAGGTGTCTCAGGACTTTGTTGCGGGCGCAGGACACACAGGCAGAAACAAAGTCTATTACGTCCTTGTGCAGGGTAGGCCACCAGTAGTGCCGGGTAATAAGCTGGAGGGTCTTTTTCTGACCGGCGTGGCCAGCTAGTTTAGATGAATGGCCCCAGTGTAGGATCTTCTCCCGATCAGGTACTGAAACGAACGTCTTACCGGGAGGGAGACGATTTAGACTCACGGGAGCCACTTGCATTACTCTGGCGGGATCGATGATATGTTTGGGTTCTTCCTCGAGATCGGACACCAGAAAGGATCGGGACAAGGCGTCTGCTTTGATTTGGTCAGCCGGGCGAAAATGAAGAACAAAATCAAAGCGAGCAAAAAACAAGGACCACCGGGCTTGGCGCGGGTTAAGTCTCTGGGCATGCTGGAGGTAAGCCAAGTTCTTGTGGTCAGTGTAGATTATTACCGGGTGAAGAGCCCCCTCGAGTAGGTAACGCCACTCCTCCAATGCCAGCTTGATGGCCAATAACTCTCGGTCTTCTATGGAATAGTTGCGCTCAGAAGAGGAGAAGAGTTTGGAGAAGAAGCCACAAGTTACCATTCTCCCGGAAGACGATTTTTGGGTAAGTACCGCTCCGGCTCCAGAGGAGGAGGCGTCAACTTCCAGGAAGAACTGCTTGTTGCCGTCCGGGCGATGCAGCACCGGGGCAGAAGACAAGGCCTGTTTTAAGGAAAGAAAGGCCTCCTCTGCTTCGGGCGGCCACTCTCTGGGATTAGTGCCCTTACGGGTGAGCGCGGAAATTGGGGCAGTCCGGGAAGAGAAGTGCGGTATGAAGAGGCGGTAGTAGTTGGCGAAGCCCAGGAACCGCTGAATAGCCTTCAACCCCTCCGGTCGAGGCCATTTCTCGATGGCAGACAGTTTCTCTGGATCCATTCGGAGGCCGGTCTGAGAAATAATGTAGCCCAAAAACAGAAGAGAGGTCTGCTCAAAGAGGCACTTCTCATATTTAGCGAAGAGGTGATTCTGCCTGAGCAGGACCTGACGAACATCCCTCCGGTGAGTCTGGAGATCCGGAGAGAAGAACAAGATGTCGTCCAGGTACACCACTACGCAGGAGTAGAGAAGGTCCCGGAAGATGTCATTGACCAACTCTAGAAAGACGGCAGGAGCATTACAGAGACCGAAGGGCATTACCAGATATTCATAGTGGCCGTCCCGGGTGTTGAATGCAGTCTTCCATTCATCCCCCTGACGGATACGGACCAGGTTGTACGCCCCACGGAGGTCCAGTTTGGTGAAGATTCTAGCCCCCCTCAGACGATCAAATAACTCCGGAATGAGCGGAAGGGGGTACTTATTCTTCACCGTGATCTGGTTAAGGCCTCTATAGTCTATACAGGGACGGAGAGAGCCGTCCTTCTTTTTAACGAAAAAGAAGCCTGCTCCCGCCGGGGAGGTAGATTTCCGGATGAATCCCCGGGCCAGATTCTCCTCAATATATTCGGACATCGACCGGGTCTCAGCAGCGGACAATGGGTAAATACGCCCACGGGGAGGCGTAGTACCGGGTAACAGGTCGATAGGACAGTCGTATGGTCTATGAGGGGGTAATGTCTCGGCCTCCTTTTTATTAAAGACATCAGCAAATGACCAATAAGGAATCGGAAGTCCAGGTAGATTAGTTGGGGTAGGAGAAGGACGGACGGGATGAACGGGAACCAAACAAGTCTTATTGCAGTCCTGTCCCCAACGAAGGACTTCTCCGGTCTTCCAGTCAAGCACGGGTGCATGTCTCTGGAGCCAAGGTAGGCCTAGCAAGAGGGCGTGAGAGAGTCCAGGCAGAACATGAAAAGAGATGCTCTCAGAATGCAGCATTCCGACCTGCAGAGTAATGGATTCGGTGAGGAGTTGGATGGGACGTGGTAAGAGGCCCCCATCCACGGCAGCGACAGATAAGGGTACAGCCAGAGGTTTGGTGGGAATGCGGTGTTTTTCTACCAGGGACTGTGAAATAAGATTCCCGGCTGCTCCAGAGTTAAGTTGGGCTAGTTCGAATAAACGGTTCTCCCCGCAGATAATTGAGACTGACAGCAGCAGAGATGGAGAGGATTTATTCTTGTCTAGGTAGACCTCTCTGAGCGAACCTAGACACAGGCGTCTCCCGACCTCTCCGGGCAGGTACGGATCCGGTGCTCCTTGCTGCCACAGTAGAAGCAGCTCCCCTCGGCACGGCGTAAGTCCTGACGGGTTTTGACCATCTTGGTCTGGTCGACCTGCATAGGCTCAGGAGAGTGTACCTGGGGAGAAACGGAGGGAGTGACGGGTTTCTGGAAGGTAGGAGCTAGACGTGGAAACCTCCTCTCACGGGTGACCTCTTTGGCACGCTCCTGGAACCGTAGGTCAATCCGGGTGGCAAGAGTTATTAGGTCATCGAGAGTGGTAGGAATGTCCCGACCGGCGAGTTCATCTTTAATACGGCCGGACAGACCCTCCCAGAAGACAGACACCAGAGCGTCGTTATCCCAGGCCAGCTCCGAGGCAAGGGTACGGAACCGTATGGCATATTGGCCCACGGTGAGACTTCCCTGACGGAGGCGTAGCAGAAACGATGCGGATGAGGTCTTCCGTCCGGGTTCGTCGAAGACTTTCCGGAAAGCCGTGAGAAAGGCAGGCAAGTCGGACACCAGGGGGTCTCCTCTCTCCCATAGAGGATTTAGCCAAGCCAGTGCCTCCCCCGTGAGATGGGACATGATGAAGGCTACTTTAGCCCGGTCGGAGTTAAACTGGTGGGACAATAGTTCAAAGTGCAGGGTGCACTGGTTTATGAAGCCCCGAGCCAGAGCGGAGTCGCCTCCGAAGCGAGGAGGTGCAGAAAGCCGGGGTCCGGAGCAGGATACCATGGTATTGGTGGGCAGCGGAGCTGCCGGGTTGCGAGTCAAGACACTAGCGGTGCTTGCTGGTGGAGCAGTCAGAGTGTCCAGGCGAGAATTGACATTCCGCAGGTGACTCAGGATGGACTCCTGTTGAAACCTCTGACGGGACAGTTCATGACAAAGGTCCGAGAGCGAGGGAGCTTGGGTGCCACCGGGTTCCATGGCCCGAGCAAACTAACGGGTCTGGGAGGCGGAACCTCTGAGCAACTTATACAAGGGGGCGGTCCTTGTAAGGAAGCGGGTGGCGACCAGGGAAGACAGGCAGGTAGTCACAGCAGGTGACCGGGACAGTCTATGGGTAAACGGGCAGGAGGTCACGGCATGTGACCGGGGCAGTCTCGGTGAATGGGCAGGAGGTCACGGCAAGTGACCGGGACAGTCTCTGGGTAAAGGGTAGGTACGACCTGTGACGGAGGAGCCTCCAGGTAGGCTAACAGGCGGGTAGCAGATGAGGGCTCCCAGGTGAGCGGGCAAGAGTCTCTGGATAAGCAGGTGGTCACAGCACGTGACGGCGGAGCCTCCAGGTAGGCTAGCAGACGGGTAGCAGATGAGCGCTCCCCGGTGAGCGGGCAAGAGTCTCTGGACTGGCAGGTGGTCACAGCACGTGACGGCGGAACCTCCAGGTAGGCTAGCAGGTGGGCGCTCCCAGGTGAGCGGGCAAGCTGGTCCATAGACAGAGTGACAGGTGTCAGAAGGCAGACCGTCGGACCTCAGGCTAGCACGCAGGTAAGCAGGAAACTGGCAGGAAACGGGACCTGAGGGCTGAAGCAGAGTAGTGAACAGTGCAACAACATTGCTCGAGCACCTCCATTTTGGAGGAGGTGCCTATATATGGTGAAGTCCTCCAGCCATTGGCCGAGGACTCCTTAGGACGACGCGCGCGGCCCCTTTAAGAGGGGGGGAGCGCGCGCGCGCCCTAAGCACCGTGGCCGGGAAGGAGCGCGCGCTGCCAGCAGAGCGGGAGGAGGACGCCGGGCTCGGAGCGGAGAGGTGAGGGGGAACAGCGTCCCTGCCTAGCAGAGGGCAGGGACGCCGACGCTACACAAGTCATCATTTTTTTTTTTCTTTACTTTTGAAATAATCCCGACCCCTGCACGACTACCAACCCCAGAGTTTATTTTTTTTCACGCCATTCCTCGTGCGGTATAAGTGATTAGACAACTTTATTCTTTGGGTCGGTGTAATTACAGCGATACCAGATTCATATCAGGGGTTTATGTTTGGCAGCTGTCGCGCACTAAAAGACTCTTTTTTCCTTGCTAAGACTAGTTACTGCAATTATTTTTCCATATTTCGGTCGACCGAGTCATGTGAGGGCTTGTTTTTTGTAGGACAAGTTGACGTTTTATTTGTACCATTTTCGGGCATGTGACATTTTTTTTATCGCTTTCTATTCCGATTTTTGGGAGGCAGAATAAACAAAAACCAACAATTCAGGAAATGTTTTATTGTTTTTTTTTTTTATGCCGTTCTGCGTGTGGTAAAATTGATAACTTCGCTTTATTCTTCGGGTCAGTACGTTTACAGCGATACTATATTTATATAGTTTTTTTATGTTTTGGCCCTTTTACACAAAAAATATTTTTTTGTATTGCTTTACTCAGAGCTATAACTTATTTTTCAGCTGATGGAGCTGTATGGTGGCTTGTTTTTTGCGGGACAAGATGACATTTTCAGCGGTACCATGTTAATTTACATTCGTCTTTTTGATCGTGTTTTGTTCCATTCTTTGTTTGGCAATATGATAAAGCATTGCTTTTTGATTCGTTTTTTTATTTTTTTTTTACCGTGTTCACTAAAGGGGTTAACTAGTGGGACAGATTTATAGATCATTTTGTTCCGGATGCGGCGATACCAAAATGTGTACTTTTATTTTTTTTTCATAATGCTATTTATTGGTACACTATATTTTTTATTTTTTTTGATTTTCACTATTTTATTTTTTTTTTTATATTTTAACATTTTTTTCCTCACTTTGACACTTTTTACTTTTATACTTTGTTCCACTATGGAACTCATTTTTTTGCTGGCTTATTGCTCGCACATTTTGGGACAGAGTCCAGCTTTGACCACTCACACCATTATTATGCCTTTATGTTGTGTATTTATTGTTTCTGGACCATGTTAGGTTTATATATATTTGCTTCAACTGTTGCTATTCTTTTCTTCTGTTTTAATTACAATATTTCAGAGTGACTTGCCGGCACGTGTCCACAAGATGCCTGCTCTACAATGACGCATAGACGGCAGGAAGAAGTGTGCTTTGCGTAAAAGGTGAAGTGCGCAGGCGCGGCATGTGGCCGCGGCGACTGCATGTCACAGGGCACTGTGACATGCAGGAGAGGGGGGAAATATTGTATTTAGAAACAGGCAGGATTTCTTGCAGCCCCGGGACAGGAACACTTCACAAACCAGAATGAATAAAAAGACATTTCACACCAACAAGACCTCTACTATGGGCCATACAGGTAAGTATAGATTTACATTTCTATCACCTGTATGCCCATAGTAGAGGTCTGATAAGTGCCAGGGGGTGACAGATTCCCTTCTGAATGCCATTTACAGAAGTAGTCAGCAGTAAGGTCACTATAAAAAACAAACACTAACAGATTAAAATAAATCACTAGTAATACCTTGATTTAAGAGTTTAATTTGTTTTGTGATCGAGCTCAGAACTCAATTTGCTCTAAAATCAAATCAAATTTCCCTATTAAAATGAATTGAAATGAAATTAATCTGTTCCAGCCCCCCAAACACCACAACATTTTTTGTTAGGTGTTTTTAAATAAGAAAAATTAATTTTATTAATACAGTAATGTACAGTATGGAAAACTATTAAACGTGTAATAAACCATTGTACTATACTTTATTAACTTCACTTAATCATCTTCACATATAAATATAGCAAATATTGAATCCTAAAGCCAACACTCCAAAGAATAATAGTGCAGTATACTATACCTTGCTACACATGAAATAACAGTACTGCCATAGAAAAAATAGAAGCAAAAAAAAAATAATAAAATTAGACTTACCAGTAATTTGGTTTCTAATAAGCCACCACGACAGCACACAGGAGGATGTCACCCCACCGTAATAGTGACAGGAAACACAAAGATTAAATAGTCCCTCCCACTGCCTCCTTCCAGTGTTCTTATAAAGGACAAGTGTATGAATGCTTCAAATCATATTTTATCATCACTGATAGGATAATGCAAGAAATAAAGCAAAGGGAGGAAATTACCCGTGCTGTCGCCGTGGGCTATTATAAACCAAATTACCGGTAAGTCTAATTCTATTTTCTATAATAACCCCCCCACAACAACACATTGGAAGAATACGCAAGAATAATTTTAGGGAGGGACAATAGCCTGGAGGACTTTACTCCCAAAGGCGAAATCTTTAACAGACATTAGGTCTAGTCTGTAATGTTTGGAGAACGTATGGACCAAGGACCAGGAAAGCAGCTCTGCAAATCTGCTCAATGGAAGCACTGACTTTCTCAGCCCAGGAGACCGATACTGCTCTAGTGGAGTGAGCGTCTCCGGAGGTGGAAGGCTCTGGATCTGGTATGCTTCAGCAATTGCTCTCTTTATCCAGTTGATGATCGTAGATTTGGAAGTTGTCTTCCCTTTATTATGGCCTTGAAGCAGGAAAAATAGATTTTGGTCTTTTCGCCACTCCTGGATTTTCCAGGAGATAATGCAGGACCACTCTTCAAACGTCCAGAGTGTGGAATGCTTCTTTCTCATTTGTCGGATTCTGATAGGAGGGAAAAAATCTCTTGATATCTGTGGAATTAAGAGACCACTTTAGGTAGAAACGAAGGGTCTAGATGAGGAATGAGTCGGTCCTCTAGTATTCTCAAGTAAGGTTCGTTATCTGAGAGAGCCTGTAGTTCGCCCACCCTTCTGGCCATGTTTATATCTACAAGGAAGGCGGTCTTCCAGGAAAGTCTGTCCGGTCTTCTAGATAAGGGCTAAAAAGGTTGAAGTGTCAGTCCTTTAAGGACAATGCTAAAGGTCCCAAAAGGGAACCAGGTTTGCCACTCTAGGGTGAATGCGAGAAGATGAAGTTATAAATCTCTTCACCCAGTGATGCTCGGCCAGGCTCTGGTCAAAATAAGAATTCAATGCTGCTACTTGGATCTTAAGGGTACTGGGTTTGAGACCTTTTTCTAGGCCTTTCTGCAGAAAATCCAAGATCTGGGCAATGTTCGGTTGATGTTCAGGCACACTCCATGATATAAAGGTTTTCCATATCTTATAATATATGGCGTTCGTTACCAGTTTCCTACTTTTTTGAAGAGTTCTAATGACCATCTCAAAATTGAGAATTCAGCAGCCAAGCAGCCAGGTGTAGCCTCTCAAGGTCTGGGTGGTGAATCGGCCCCTGGTGAAGATCTCTGATGGGAGACAGGACTAGGGGACCGTCTATACTTGCGCTGGTTAGAGTGCTGAACCAGCTTTTTTTCAGCCAGAAAGGTGCTACTAGGATCACTTTGGTCCTTTCAGATCTCATGTTCTGCAGGGTTCTTGGTAAAATTGGAACCAGAGGTAAGGCGCATGGCAGATTGGATTTCCATTGGTGGGGGAATGGGTCAACACCTAGGCAGGCATAGTCTGGATTTAGGTTATATAAAAAAAAAAAAAAAAAAAAAAAAAAAATGTAAAAAAAAAAAAAAACCAACACAAACACACACCACCACAGCCACTTTCGCGTTCTGATATCCCGCAAAAAGATCTACCTCTGGATGACCCAATTTTTTGGTTAGCATTTGGAAGTCTTTGGGATTTAGACTATTCTCCTGGGTGAATCTCTGTCCTGCTGAGGAAATTGGCCTGGACATTGCCTTCCACATAAAAGGTTTCTTTCAGATAGGGAGAAAAGGTGTACTTCGGCCCAGGAGAATATTCTTGTTGAGATTGAGTAAGTCCTCATGTCTCATGCTTCCCTGGTGACGGAGGTGGGCTACTGTAGTCATGTTGTCTGAGTAGATCTTTACATGGAAATCGTGGATCAGAGATATCGCCAGATATTACAGTTTTAGGGGCTCCCTAAAAACACCTGTTTAGGGCGGCCCATCACGTTCCCTAATCAAAGTCCTTATATATTCTTATAGCCCATCCCTTATTTCTCCAAACATAAGTCTCCACCGAACCCAAAAGCACTACAGATACTGGTTGGTGATTAGCTCATGCAGCCTTTATCTATCCCTCATCCCCTCAAGATGCTCTTACAAGCAGGGCCGTCATTTGCTTTAACTTTAGCTATGTTACTTATGACTGTTGAATATGAACCTCTGAATTGTAAAGCGCTGCGGAATATGTTGGCGCTATATAAAGATTATTATTGCCGATCTGAGCACTTCCTCTACAGCTTTCAGTTCTCTGAAGTTGAAGGATTGTTGACTAACCTTTCTTGTCCCTAGAAAAATTCTTCTTAGGAGACCATGGCTGCCAATCCCCTACTGCTGGCATCTACTTTTATGGAGCCCACAGGGTGCTGGATCCAGGGGACTCCTCTGTTCAGGTTCCTTGGCTGAGCCACCAGGATAGAGAGGCTTTTAGTCGCGGTGGTATAGGCATTTTCTTGTTTAGGGATTCCAGAGATCCATCCCAATTTGCCAGAATGTGAGAATGTAATGTTCCGGTATGTGCCTGGGCCCAAACCACTATCTGGATGTAGGATGTCATGTAGACGAGGAATGACATGGCACACCTTACTGACACCAATTTTCTGCTTCGCAGTATGTTTACCCTTGATTTTAACAGGATCTGTTTCTGTTTGGATAAGAAAGATGTCTGGTTGTGGGAATCCAACAGAACCCCCAGGAACGTCTGTTGTGGAGGGAACCATATCCGATTCTTTGTGGTTCACTAACCAACCAAGTGATGTCAGGATCTGGGTTGTTAACTGCAGATGTTTCTGGAGTAACAGTATTGAGGGGGGCACAAGCAGGAAGTCGAGGTATGGAATTATGCAAACATCCTGACCTCTGATGTACGCCATTACCTCTGTCATGATTTTCGTGGAGATCTGTAGTGCCGATGATCTTCCAAAACAGGAGAACATTTAACTGGTAGCGTACTGTTCGTTCTCCTTGGGCAACTGCGAACCTCAGGAACTTCCAATAGGTTGGGTGAAAAGGGACGTGATGATATGCGTCCTGAAGAGTGATTGTAGCCATGAAGTTGTGGCCTATCAGAGGAACTGCTGACCTGACTGATGTCATCTTGAATCTCCTGTACACTATATGCAGATTCAAGGGTTTCAAGTTGATTATGATCTGATGAGATCCGCTTGGTTTTCTTACCAGAAAGAGCCTGGAATAGTGTCCCCTGTTTCTTTCCCTTTCTGGAGCTAGGGAGATTACCCCTGAGGATAATAGGCTTTCCAGACCGGCTATTAATGTGGATTGCATTTCCGGAGAGGAGAGTTACGTTATTCTTACTCTCTGTGGAGGATAGGAAGAAAATTCTATTTTTACTCCCGCTTTGAGCAATTTTAGAGTCTGTGCATATTTCGCTCCATTGGGGAAGGAAACTCGAGATGCGACCCCCTACTGTCTTGGCTTGTTGTGAGAGGTCTTGGGAGAGAAAAAGATTTCTGCCCCGTCCACCTTTAGAGTAGCTCCACCAGCCCAACTTCCCTTTTTCCTCTGTACTTTGGAGTCTGCTCCTGGGAAGGTTAAAAGGGTCTTTCCCTAGAACTTCTAGGTTTATGTAGGGCTTTCTTTTTATTTGAGGTCTTCTCCAGTAGGTGGTTAAGGGCAAGCCCGAACATGTACTTCTCTTTAAAGGGAATAGAGTACAACTTCATTTTTAAAGTCACGTCCCCACTCCAAGATTTCAAATCAGAGTGAATGTCTCACAGAGTTCGATAGGCCAGATGACCTTGCGGCTACCTTTATTGATTCCGCAGATGTGTCTGCTAGAAATCCGGATGCTTTTTGGAGCAGAGGTAAAGATGTCAGAATGTCTTCTCTGGGAGTACCCGTAGACAGATGTTCTTCCAGCAGACTTAGCCAACGGAACATCAATCGTGCAAAACACTTGGAGGCGGCATTTGTGTTCAGCAGTGCGGCTGAAGTTTCCCAGGACTTCCTTAAGAGTCCTTCCATTTTGCGTTCCAAGGGATCTTTCAGCAGTGGGGAATCCTCAAATGGCAAGATCATTTTTTTGGCCACCCATACAATTTGGATGTCTATTTTTGGTACTTCTGACCAGCATTCTGCAGTTTCATCGTCCACCGGGAACAGGTTTCTAAGCTCGGCGGGAGAGTTCAGCCTCTACATAAGGGTTTCTTATGGGAAGAAGCCAGTTTCTTTGCACAGAATGAACATTTGTGTAAGGTTTTAGTTCTGCTTCCAGGTGCAGGTTCCTTGTCCCCCCTGAGAGAGAGGGGAGAAGGAATAAAAGGCTATAATACAGGTGCATCTCACTAAATTAGAATCAGGGCTGTGGAGTCGGTAATCCAAACCTCAGACTCCTCAATTTCCATGACACTGACTCCACCTCCCTCATACATGGTTCATGTTTAAGTGATAAATTTACTGCAGCACAGATTCATCTCAGCTAAAAGTCTAGACCATGAGATCAGGAATAGGACAGACATTTCATAATGCCCACATTTTTATGAAAAAATATTCCCCACAAACTGCATTGAACTACTGTACCCAATTTATTACATATTTTAGGAGTCTGAGTTGGTCCATTTTATACCAACTCCACCAAAATGGGCTCTGACTCAACAGCCCTGATTAGAATATCATCAAAAAGTTAAATTTCAGTTCTTCAATACAAAAAGTGAAACTCCTATATTATATAGAGTCATTACAGAGTGATCTATTTCAAGTGTTTATTTCTGTTAATGTTGATGATTGTGGCTTACAGCCAATGAAAACACAGAAGTCATTATCTCAGTATATTTGAATAATTAACAAATAAAATACCTGCAAAGGCTTCCTAAGCATTTAAAAAGGTCCCTTAGTCTGTTTCAGTAGGCTCCACAATCATGGGGAAGACTGCTGACTTGACAGATGTCTAGAAGGCAGTCATTGACAGACTGCACAAGGTCCCAGAGTTCCAATTTTCATTTGGAAATCAAGGTCCCCGGGTCTAGAGGAAGAGTGGAGAGGCACACAATCCAAGCTGCTTGAGGTCTAATGTGTAGTTTCCACAATCAGTGATGGTTTGGGGAGCTATGTCATCTGCCGGTGTAGGTCCACTGTGCTTTATCAAGACAAAAGTCAGCGCTGCCGTCTACCAGGAAGTTTTAGAACACTGGTAGACGGCTTTTTGGAGATGGAAATTTCATTCTCCAGCAGGACTTGGCACCTGTCCACACTGCCAAAAGTACCAATACCTGGTTTAAAAACATCACCGTGCTTGATTGGCCTGCAAACTCGCCTGACCTTAACCCTATAGAGAATCTATGGGGTATTGTCAAGAGGAAAATGAGAGACATGCATGGAACGCGTGGGCACCCTTCAAACCCCCCCCCCCCTCCGATCCCGGATGCGTGGGCACCCCTCAGCCCGGTATGCATGGGCACCCCTCACCCCCCCCCCCCCAATCCCGGTATGCGTGGGCACCCCTCACCCCCCCCCCCCCAATCCCGGTATGCGTGGCCCCCTCACATCCCTATCTTGGCATGTATCGCACCCCTCATCCCTTTCACGCTGCACACATGGATGGAGTTGCGTCTACATTTCTTGGGAGTGGCTTCCACTAGAAAATCTCGTCAATTTGACTTGCCTTGAAAAACATGGCATGTGAACATACCCTAAGGATCTCAAAGGCTCCATATCACACAATACACTTCCAAATTGGCCAAGGGAAATGGTATCAATAGGATTTGAACCCATAAAAAAATATATATGCACAAGATGAAAAATGGCAACCACGACTTCAGACTAAATCCACAGAAACGTCTCACTGGATAATATAGGAAGCATTATTTAACTCCATCGTGAAAAGTTGATAATCATTCTGTATAGTGGGGCACGTTTTGCCCCTGAATGCATACCACAATAATCCTATTGTTAGCCCCGGGTGTCAACATTTATTGTAAAAATCCTACAGCACCAGAAAGCCGAGCTTCATTTTAAGAACAGCTCTTACCTGAAAAGGTTCCACACAAGAGCAAGACTATCCTTGGCTCCAGTCAGGAAATGACTACTGTCATCTGTGAAGGTGAGGCAGGTGACATCCTGGTAGTGACTATTGAGAATGGTAAGTAGATGTCCTGTGCAAACCTGAGAAGAGAGATAGGAAAACAGAGACAGATAAGAAAAATATAAATATTTCCCAAATAGATCATAAAGATGGAGATGGGAGAACTGCTATAACAAAGCACATTTACATCAGCTGTCAATCTTCTATTCAGGAAACTAAAGAAATAAAATCAGTATAGACATATGTAATATGTATGACAGTCTATTATTTCCTCTCATGTCTTAACAGTGATGGTTTTCAATAGACTGTGGACCCGATTCATCATTTGCGAATTATTAAAGTCACTATTCTTTTTGTCTTTTAGTATTCGCTCATTTTTTGCACCAAAATCTTTCAAATGGTACATGCAATTTATGAATTTGGCGCAAAAATCAAAAATGCTGTATTGCAATTCTTTTAAAAAGTCGCAAAAATGCACCTTTTGCAAAACTCAAACCTGACTCCAGAGTGAGAAGCACCAAAAAAATGAGACATTTGGTAAAGGTCACAGTTCATGAATCTGTCTAAAACATGTGGATAAGCAAAGTTTTAGAGAAGAAAAAAAAATAAATAAAGGCTCAGGCTGCGTGCCCACGATCATTAATACTAGCGTTCTGGGCGCAGCATATTTTCACTGCGTTACACAGTGCATAAGATTAATAGAAATCTCATGCCCACTGTGTTTTTTACACTTTGTAAATATCACCTGCGTTGCGGGTTTCCAAGCCGCAGCATGTCAATTTCTCTTGTGAGAATGCTCAGTGTTCTGTGTGGAAAATACAATTTTGAAAAAATAAAAAAGCACACGAGTTGCAAATGCATTTACGCTGGTGTTTTTAGCCTGGTTTTTAAAATAAAAAAAAATAAAAAAAGATGGGTGTGGCCCCCCCTATTTTTGATAACCAGCGAAGGAAAAGCAGACAGCTGGGGCCCAATATTATCAGGCTGGGAAGGTCCATGGTTATTGAGCCCTTCCCAGGCTAAAAATACTAGCCTGCAGTCACTCCAGAATTGGAGCATCAAATGAGATGCGCCAATTCTGGCGCTTTGCCCAGCTCTTCCCGATTGCCCTGCTGCGGTGGCAAACAGGGTAATGGTAGTTGGGTTAATGACAGCAGTGATTTGTTAAAAACCACAGCTGGCGTCAAGCCTTGGGATAAGTAATGGAGAGGCGTCTAGACACCTCCATTACTAACCAAGTCATAAAAAATAAAAATCACACAGAAAAAAAATTGAGACTCCCACACACTACCACTTGCTCACCAATTTATTAAAAAAAAAAAAAACCCCACACACCACATAGGTTCGCAGTAATTCACCGAATCGGATGTAGTCCAGAAATGAATACCTGAAAAACATAAAAAGACAGAAAAACAAGAGAGTCCCTCGTTCACCAAATTCATTTGTAAAAATGTTCATAAGAAGCTCCGACGTAGTCTACGTTCCAAGAATGTTGCTCCGGTGACTAAACAGCAGTAAAAGTGATCGCCATTTACAGTGTCTGCGGGAACTGACTACAACTCTGATCAGAGCTGCCATGTCTTGCTACTCTTAGCGAGACCCGGCGATGATGAGCATTGACGTCACTACCCAGCGCTTATGAATTGCAGGAACTTTATTCACAGATGCTGGAGCCACAGGAGAGGAATATGGACATCGGAGCTTTGTGGGAACAGGTTTACAAATAAATTGGTGAATGAGGCCTGTCTCGTGTTTAATTCTGTCTTTTTGTTTTTCAGGTAACCTTTCCTGGACTACATCAGATTTGACGGATTACGGCAGACCTGCATGGGATTTTCCTTTTTTCAGTAAATTGGTGAATGAGGGACAATGTGGGGGAGGAGTCTTTCTTGAAATAATAAAAATACTGTGTGTTTTGTTTTTGTTTTTTATTACCGGGTTAGTATTAGGCGTGTGATATACACCTTTCCATTACTAACCCCAGGGGTTGATGGTAGCTGTGATTTTTGACAAATCACAGCTGTAATCAGCTCCAAATACCATTACCCCGATTGCTACCACACCTGGACAATTGGGAAGAACTGGGCAAAGAGCCAGAATTGGTGAATTTAATGGATGTGCCAATTCTGGTGCAACTACAGGCTTGTATTTTAGACTGGGAAGGGTCCAATAACAATGGACCTTCCCAAACTGATAATAAGTCCACAGCTGTATGCTTTACCTTGGCTGGTTAACAAAAAACGGTGGGACACTACGTTGTTTTTTTAACGTTTATTTGGTTAACACATGGACAGTCCACTACATGCACAGCACTAATATCTATCTCATGAATATCTATCTATATCTTGGCACACCTAATCTAACATATCAAAGAGACAAAAACGCATACAAAAACGCAAGTGAGCTGACGTGCGTGATTCATGGGGAAATTCAGCTGCATGAAAGCCTGAACAAACACTGATCATGGGAATGTTCCTTTAAAGAAAGACAACTTTAAAGTGGCCCCAAACAAATAAAGAATAAGGTAGAAATACTAAAGTCATTAAAAAGGTAACAAATTACTCCAGGAAAGTGGAGAAATTGGGCCTATATAACTGTGATTAATCTTGGGTACCCTGGCAAACAGGTAGAAGAAAAAGTGTGGCAGAAATGAAAAGTACTGAAAGAGCAGCTAAAACGTACAATTGAGAAAACAAAAATCACAAACATTCCACAAAGAAAATGAATTTTTCAGTTTACTCTCAGTGTGTGTGTTTATTTAGTTCTTTACTTTGGTTTAGTAATGAGAGGGTCTGATTGACACCTTGTCATCAATAAACAAAAAAGGGCTAGGTGTCAGCTAATCCCATACATGTTAATCTCATTAATGGGAATGTCTGGGGCAGCTGGCTTTTCCCTGGCTATTAATAAAAGCTCACAGCGTGTTTGTTTAGCCGCTACGTCCCCACGATCAGCAACCAGCAGCGCTTTGGACGCAGCGTATTTTAGCTGCGTCCAAAACGCTGGGTTCTAATGCCACACTTTTGTTGTCAATACATGTGGACCCACTGCATATAATGACATTTCAATCCGTCAAAATCTGCAGCAGAGACTAGCGCCTCCTTGACTTGCTGCACGTGAATTTGGGTATGAGGCCACGCTCACGAGCTGCTGCAGGTTTGAAGCTGCCTGTTTATGCAGAGTCAAACCCGCAGCGTCCAGATGTTACAGCATAGTGGATGGGATTTCTAAAAATTCCATGTCTACTATGCATGCATCTGAGGCTGCAGATCACATGTGGACACAGACATTCGGCGCGTCTTTCAGGACCGCAGCATGTCAAATTCTCTTGCGGAGTCACTAGTCTCCACAAAATAAATTTGACCACTAGAATGTATTGAATGCAGTAAATCCGCATGGTTCAGTGAAGACATGTGGATTTACCTGTGCTCAATAGAACACAGCAAAAATATGCTCCACCCTAATGCTTCCTTTAACGCCCCGTCACACTAAGCGAGATCGCTGCTGAGTCACAAGTTTTGTGACGCAGCAGCGGCCTCATTAGCGATCTCGCTACGTTTGACACTTAGCAGCGACCAGGCCCCTGCTGTGAGATCGCTGGTCGTGTCGGAATGGTCTGGACATTTCTTTGATCGCTGAGGCCCCGCTGGGTAGCATGCATCGGTGTGTTTGACACCTTACCAACAACCTTGTTGACGACTCAGACACAGAAACACATAGGAATGCATTGTTATACAGATCGTTACGGGTTGCTGCATCATTGCTGCGTCGTTAGGAAGATCTGACTGTTTGACATCTCACCAGCGACCACATAGCGACGCAGCAACGATCCCTGACAGGTCGTATCGTTATCGGGATCGCTGTAGCGTCGCTTAGTGAGACGGGGCCTTAAGCGCTGCTCTGTCCAGATCGTGGGCAAATAGCCTAATAAAAAAAATGGCGTGGGCTCCGGCGTCGTTTTCATAACCAGCAGAGGGAAAGCCGACCGCTGGGAGCTGATATTAGTAGCCGAGGAAGGGGCCATTAGCCAAAAATGTTACCCGGCTATTAATAACAGCCCACAACTGTTTGCTAAGCCTTTACTGGCTAGATTACAAGTGAACCCCAGAAAAAAATTGACATAGGGTCCCCCTATAATATCTAAACAGACAGCTGTGAGCTGATAATTGCCAGGGAAAGGGGCATGAATCCTAGCCCCATACGAGGCTAATAATATCAGCTCTCAGAGGCCCCAGAACTGGTGCATCCATAAGATGCACCAAATCTGGCGCTTAGCCTCCACTCTTCCCACTGCCATGTAGCGGTGGTGAGTGGGGTAATAGGGTGGGGTTCATGTCAGCCTTGTATTGTTGGCTGACATGAAGCCAAGGTTAGTAATAGAGAGGTGTCTATAAGACGCCCCCATTACTAACCCTGTAGTAAGGTTTTAGACGTTTTTTCAAAAAAGACACGGCCAGAATAAAGTCTTTAATTTAAATAAAAGTACACAAGTTTTTAATCTTTTATTTAAAAATAAAAAATAACACCATATACTCACCTAACGCCCAGTCCCCTGTAAGAAACCAAAAATAAGCTATATTCCTCACCTGTCCACTATCCTGAAGTAATCCCAGTGTCCCAAGGCGATTTGTGTCACTTTTACAGCATCCACATCAGCCATCACTGATGTGACTGCTGTAGAAGATGCCACTGTATACACCGACAGGAGTGTAGTCACTCCTGTCAGTGTACTTTGCTGTGCTGCTGCTGGGGCCAAGTTCACCAGCTGAAGATCAACTGATAAGCCCCGATGCCCTCATTTACTGCATCGATGTTTCATTGGAAAATCCCCAGGTAGCACCGATGCTGTAAGTCGTACGTCCCGGAGCTCGTCAGCTAATTTTCAGCTGGTGAACTCAGTCCCGGCATTACAACGATGTACACTGCTGCGAAAACCGCATCAAAAAGGCAGTGTGTACATAGACTAAGACATCAATAGTACAAAATGAAAAAAAAATAAAAAAATTTTACACGGGCCATAAAAATATTATGTATAAAAGTAGCAATTTTCTAAAAAAAAAATGCGGAGTAAAGTCAAAAGGGGTTTTCCCATCTCCAAGATCCTATCCCAATATGCAGTAGGTGTAATAATAATAATAATAATAATATCAGCAAATATCTCCAATTACAAATGTAGCAAAGCTGTTCTGATTCGCTATGTCTCTTTGCTCATGTGCAGGGCATTGCAGGACCATTGGCACACATGGTTACGACCACTGATATAATGACAGTCAGCTAGTTGTTAGTGGTCGTAACCATGGATGCCTAAGGTCCTGCAATGCCCTGCACATGAGGAAAGAGACATAGCGAATAAGAAGAGCTATACTAAATTTCTAATTGGAGGGATTTGCTAATATTATTACACCTAATACATATTGGAAGAGGATCTTGGAAATAGGAATACCCCTTTAAGCCAATTTTTAAATCCACAACAATCTCACGGCTATAGAGGTAAAGTTATACTGACCATACTAAAGATTTTACATAAGCAATCCAAGTAATTCTCGTGGATACAAGCGGTGGCAGAGGCATTTATGTAATGACTTAAGTCAACCATTTACTAAATAAACCCCTTGGCAATGTCCAGTGTGCACTGCAGGTGTGCAGTGGCTTCAGGAGCTCAGTCCATGCAGTGTGGGTGCCAGTTGTGTTATACAGCCAGCACTGGAGTTTAACTGATTTAATCAGAGCTAGCTCAGATTGTGACAATGTAACCCTTTAGACCTCACTGTAAATTGTGAAAGCAGCATGAAATGGGGGCTGCTTCTGATGCTCATTGACCACTCTGCAAAGCAATGGACATCATGGCAGAAAGGTAATTTTAGAATAGTTGGCAATTACAGTATTGCAGCGTATTTTCCAAGAGATCAGGTAATCGCAGATACAGTTTTCCTAGGGGACACTGACAAATTCTGGTTTTCACAAAGTTACTTCATTCAGTTTTTATATTGGCAATTTGCATTAATTATAGATTATTATAAAGAGCGATGAGAAATTTTAAAAAATTGCAGTCATTCCAGCGGGGCGGGTGCAGCCCCCACAACCCCAATGCCCCCACACACGGAGCCCCAGCACCTTACCTCCCACAGGTAAACACTTTCCGCAATGCCGGCTGCTAGGTACAGACCATTAGGGGATGCAGACAAGCAAGTCACTGGCGCCGAGCACACGATCTTCTGCTGCAGCTGATCCTGGAGGACAACGACAACCACGGGTTAATGTCAGAAAGCAGGCGCCAGGACGCCATCATGGATCTCGGCTCTCCCACCTTTCTTTGTAGCTCCCATACATTGATGTAGTTCTTCCCCAGCTGTCCTCCGAGGAGATACTGCCCGCCGAGCATCACCAGGCCTCGGGTGGAGGTGTTTCCTCCACGATAGGTGAGTAGAACCGCTCCCGTCTGTGGATCCCATGCCGAGCAATTAGCAACTTGTCCCGCAGCATCCGTACTCAAAACCAGCTCTAAGGGCGCCGCCATGTTTGCCGCCCGGGCAAACAGTCACGTGCTCGCCACACAAGCGCGCGGCGCTGTGAGTGTCATATGACTGCGCTGCTGCCGTTCATTTGCCTGCTCATTCCGCATACTGAGGTGGATCGTCACCGGGGGAGGGGCGTCATGAATGTGCTGAGGAGGCTCGTCATCGGGGGAGGGGCGTCGTGAATGTACTGAGGTGGATCGTCACCGGGGGAGGGGCGTCATGAATGTGCTGAGGAGGCTCGTCATCGGGGGAGGGGCGTCATGAATGTGCTGAGGAGGCTCGTCATCGGGGGAGGGGCGTCGTGAATGTACTGAGGTGGATCGTCATCGGGGGAGGGGCGTCGTGAATGTACTGAGGTGGATCGTCATCGGGGGAGGGGCGTCATGAATGTGCTGAGGAGGCTCGTAATCGGGGGAGGGGCGTCGTGAATGTACTGAGGTGGATCGTCATCGGGGGAGGGGCGTCGTGAATGTACTGAGGAGGCTCGTCATCGGGGGAGGGGCGTCGTGAATGTACTGAGGTGGATCGTCATCGGGGGAGGGGCGTCGTGAATGTACTGAGGAGGCTCGTCATCGGGGGAGGGGCGTCGTGAATGTACTGAGGTGGATCGTCATCGGGGGAGGGGCGTCGTGAATATACTGAGGTGGATCGTCACCGGGGGAGGGGCGTCGTGAATGTACTGAGGTGGATCGTCACCGGGGGAGGGGCGTCATGAATGTGCTGAGGAGGCTCGTCATCGGGGGAGGGGCGTCATGAATGTGCTGAGGAGGCTCGTCATCGGGGGAGGGGCGTCGTGAATGTACTGAGGTGGATCGTCATCGGGGGAGGGGCGTCGTGAATGTACTGAGGTGGATCGTCATCGGGGGAGGGGCGTCATGAATGTGCTGAGGAGGCTCGTAATCGGGGGAGGGGCGTCGTGAATGTACTGAGGTGGATCGTCATCGGGGGAGGGGCGTCGTGAATGTACTGAGGAGGCTCGTCATCGGGGGAGGGGCGTCGTGAATGTACTGAGGTGGATCGTCATCGGGGGAGGGGCGTCGTGAATGTACTGAGGAGGCTCGTCATCGGGGGAGGGGCGTCGTGAATGTACTGAGGTGGATCGTCATCGGGGGAGGGGCGTCGTGAATATACTGAGGTGGATCGTCACCGGGGGAGGGGCGTCGTGAATGTACTGAGGTGGATCGTCATCGGGGGAGGGGCGTCGTGAATGTACTGAGGTGGATCGTCATCGGGGGAGGGGCGTCGTGAATGTACTGAGGTGGATCGTCACCGGGGGAGGGGCGTCATGAATGTACTGAGGTGGATCGTCATCGGGGGAGGGGCGTCGTGAATGTACTGAGGTGGATCGTCATCGGGGGAGGGGCGTCGTGAATGTACTGAGGTGGATCGTCATCGGGGGAGGGGCGTCGTGAATGTGCTGAGGAGGCTCGTCATCGGGGGACGGGCGTCATGAATGTACTGAGGTGGATCGTCATCGGGGGAGGGGCGTCATGAATGTGCTGAGGAGGCTCGTCATCGGGGGAGGGGCGTCGTGAATGTACTGAGGAGGCTCGTCATCGGGGGAGGGGCGTCATGAATGTGCTGAGGAGGCTCGTCATCGGGGGAGGGGCGTCATGAATGTGCTGAGGAGGCTCGTCATCGGGGGAGGGGCGTCATGAATGTGCTGAGGAGGCTCGTCATCGGGGGAGGGGCGTCATGAATGTGCTGAGGAGGCTCGTCATCGGGGGAGGGGCGTCATGAATGTGCTGAGGAGGCTCGTCATCGGGGGAGGGGCGTCATGAATGTGCTGAGGAGGCTCGTCATCGGGGGAGGGGCGTCATGAATGTGCTGAGGAGGCTCGTCATCGGGGGAGGGGCGTCATGAATGTGCTGAGGAGGCTCGTCATCGGGGGAGGGGCGTCATGAATGTGCTGAGGAGGCTCGTCATCGGGGGAGGGGCGTCATGAATGTGCTGAGGAGGCTCGTCATCGGGGGAGGGGCGTCATGAATGTGCTGAGGAGGCTCGTCATCGGGGGAGGGGCGTCATGAATGTGCTGAGGAGGCTCGTCATCGGGGGAGGGGCGTCATGAATGTGCTGAGGAGGCTCGTCATCGGGGGAGGGGCGTCATGAATGTGCTGAGGAGGCTCGTCATCGGGGGAGGGGCGTCATGAATGTGCTGAGGAGGCTCGTCATCGGGGGAGGGGCGTCATGAATGTGCTGAGGAGGCTCGTCATCGGGGGAGGGGCGTCATGAATGTGCTGAGGAGGCTCGTCATCGGGGGAGGGGCGTCATGAATGTGCTGAGGAGGCTCGTCATCGGGGGAGGGGCGTCATGAATGTGCTGAGGAGGCTCGTCATCGGGGGAGGGGCGTCGTGAATGTGCTGAGGAGGCTCGTCATCGGGGGAGGGGCGTCGTGAATGTGCTGAGGAGGCTCGTCATCGGGGGAGGGGCGTCATGAATGTGCTGAGGTGGATCGTCACCGGGGGAGGGGCGTCGTGAATGTGCTGAGGAGGCTCGTCATCGGGGGAGGGGCGTCGTGAATGTGCTGAGGAGGCTCGTCATCGGGGGAGGGGCGTCATGAATGTGCTGAGGAGGCTCGTCATCGGGGGAGGGGCGTCATGAATGTGCTGAGGAGGCTCGTCATCGGGGGAGGGGCGTCATGAATGTGCTGAGGAGGCTCGTCATCGGGGGAGGGGCGTCGTGAATGTGCTGAGGAGGCTCGTCATCGGGGGAGGGGCGTCGTGAATGTACTGAGGTGGATCGTCATCGGGGGAGGGGCGTCGTGAATGTGCTGAGGAGGCTCGTCATCGGGGGAGGGGCGTCGTGAATGTACTGAGGTGGATCGTCATCGGGGGAGGGGCGTCGTGAATGTACTGAGGTGGATCGTCATCGGGGGAGGGGCGTCGTGAATGTACTGAGGTGGATCGTCACCGGGGGAGGGGCGTCGTGAATGTGCTGAGGAGGCTCGTCATCGGGGGAGGGGCGTTGTGAATGTGCTGAGGAGGCTCGTCATCGGGGGAGGGGCGTCGTGAATGTACTGAGGAGGCTCGTCATCGGGGGAGGGGCGTCGTGAATGTACTGAGGAGGCTCGTCATCGGGGGAGGGGCGTCGTGAATGTGCTGAGGAGGCTCGTCATCGGGGGAGGGGCGTCATGAATGTACTGAGGAGGCTCGTCATCGGGGGAGGGGCGTCGTGAATGTACTGAGGTGGATCGTCATCGGGGGAGGGGCGTCGTGAATGTGCTGAGGAGGCTCGTCATCGGGGGAGGGGCGTCGTGAATGTGCTGAGGTGGATCGTCATCGGGGGAGGGGCGTCGTGAATGTGCTGAGGAGGCTCGTCACCGGGGGAGGGGCGTCGTGAATGTACTGAGGAGGCTCGTCATCGGGGGAGGGGCGTCGTGAATGTACTGGGGCGGATCGTCACCGGGGGAGGGGCGTCGTGAATGTACTGAGGTGGATCGTCATCGGGGGAGGGGCGTCGTGAATGTGCTGAGGAGGCTCGTCATCGGGGGAGGGGCGTCATGAATGTACTGAGGAGGCTCGTCATCGGGGGAGGGGCGTCATGAATGTGCTGAGGAGGCTCGTCATCGGGGGAGGGGCGTCATGAATGTACTGAGGAGGCTCGTCATCGGGGGAGGGGCGTCATGAATGTGCTGAGGAGGCTCGTCATCGGGGGAGGGGCGTCGTGAATGTACTGAGGAGGCTCGTCATCGGGGGAGGGGCGTCGTGAATGTACTGAGGAGGCTCGTCACCGGGGGAGGGGCGTCGTGAATGTACTGAGGTGGATCGTCATCGGGGGAGGGGCGTCGTGAATGTGCTGAGGAGGCTCCTCATCGGGGGAGGGGCGTCGTGAATGTACTGAGGTGGATCGTCATCGGGGGAGGGGCGTCGTGAATGTACTGAGGTGGATCGTCATCGGGGGAGGGGCGTCGTGAATGTACTGAGGAGGCTCGTCATCGGGGGAGGGGCGTCGTGAATGTACTGAGGTGGATCGTCATCGGGGGAGGGGCGTCGTGAATGTACTGGGGCGGATCGTCACCGGGGGAGGGGCGTCGTGAATGTACTGGGGCGGATCGTCACCGGGGGAGGGGCGTCGTGAATGTACTGGGGCGGCTCGTCATCGGGGGAGGGGCGTCGTAAATGTACTGGGGCGGATCGTCATCGGGGGAGGGGCGTCGTGAATGTACTGAGGTGGATCGTCATCGGGGGAGGGGCGTCGTGAATGTACTGAGGTGGATCGTCATCGGGGGAGGGGCGTCGTGAATGTACTGAGGTGGATCGTCATCGGGGGAGGGGCGTCATGAATGTACTGAGGTGGATCGTCACCGGGGGAGGGGCGTCGTGAATGTGCTGAGGAGGCTCGTCAACGGGGGAGGGGCGTCGTGAATGTACTGAGGTGGATCGTCATCGGGGGAGGGGCGTCGTGAATGTACTGGGGCGGCTCGTCATCGGGGGAGGGGCGTCGTGAATGTACTGGGGCGGATCGTCATCGGGGGAGGGGCGTCGTGAATGTACTGAGGTGGATCGTCATCGGGGGAGGGGCGTCGTGAATGTACTGAGGTGGATCGTCATCGGGGGAGGGGCGTCGTGAATGTACTGAGGTGGATCGTCATCGGGGGAGTGGCGTCGTGAATGTACTGGGGCGGCTCGTCATCGGGGGAGGGGCGTCGTAAATGTACTGGGGCGGATCGTCATCGGGGGAGGGGCGTCGTGAATGTACTGGGGCGGATCGTCATCGGGGGAGGGGCGTCGTGAATGTACTGAGGTGGATCGTCATCGGGGGAGGGGCGTCGTGAATGTACTGAGGTGGATCGTCATCGGGGGAGGGGCGTCGTGAATGTACTGAGGTGGATCGTCATCGGGGGAGGGGCGTCGTGAATGTACTGAGGTGGATCGTCATCGGGGGAGGGGCGTCGTGAATGTGCTGAGGAGGCTCGTCATCGGGGGAGGGGCGTCATGAATGTACTGAGGAGGCTCGTCATCGGGGGAGGGGCGTCATGAATTTGCTGAGGAGGCTCGTCATCGGGGGAGGGGCGTCGTGAATGTACTGAGGTGGATCGTCATCGGGGGAGGGGCGTCGTGAATGTGCTGAGGAGGCTCGTCATCGGGGGAGGGGCGTCATGAATGTACTGAGGAGGCTCGTCACCGGGGGAGGGGCGTCGTGAATGTACTGAGGTGGATCGTCATCGGGGGAGGGGCGTCGTGAATGTGCTGAGGAGGCTCGTCATCGGGGGAGGGGCGTCGTGAATGTACTGAGGTGGATCGTCATCGGGGGAGGGGCGTCGTGAATGTACTGAGGTGGATCGTCATCGGGGGAGGGGCGTCGTGAATGTACTGAGGAGGCTCGTCATCGGGGGAGGGGCGTCGTGAATGTACTGAGGTGGATCGTCATCGGGGGAGGGGCGTCGTGAATGTACTGGGGCGGATCGTCACCGGGGAAGGGGCGTCGTGAATGTACTGGGGCGGATCGTCACCGGGGGAGGGGCGTCGTGAATGTACTGGGGCGGCTCGTCATCGGGGGAGGGGCGTCGTAAATGTACTGGGGCGGATCGTCATCGGGGGAGGGGCGTCGTGAATGTACTGAGGTGGATCGTCATCGGGGGAGGGGCGTCGTGAATGTACTGAGGTGGATCGTCATCGGGGGAGGGGCGTCGTGAATGTACTGAGGTGGATCGTCATCGGGGGAGGGGCGTCGTGAATGTACTGAGGTGGATCGTCATCGGGGGAGGGGCGTCGTGAATGTACTGAGGTGGATCGTCATCGGGGGAGGGGCGTCGTGAATGTACTGAGGTGGATCGTCATCGGGGGAGGGGCGTCGTGAATGTACTGAGGTGGATCGTCATCGGGGGAGGGGCGTCGTGAATGTACTGGGGCGGATCGTCACCGGGGGAGGGGCGTCGTGAATGTACTGGGGCGGATCGTCACCGGGGGAGGGGCGTCGTGAATGTACTGGGGCGGCTCGTCATCGGGGGAGGGGCGTCGTAAATGTACTGGGGCGGATCGTCATCGGGGGAGGGGCGTCGTGAATGTACTGGGGTGGATCGTCATCGGGGGAGGGGCGTCGTGAATGTACTGAGGTGGATCGTCATCGGGGGAGGGGCGTCGTGAATGTACTGAGGAGGCTCGTCATCGGGGGAGGGGCGTCGTGAATGTACTGAGGTGGATCGTCATCGGGGGAGGGGCGTCATGAATGTACTGAGGTGGATCGTCACCGGGGGAGGGGCGTCGTGAATGTGCTGAGGAGGCTCGTCAACGGGGGAGGGGCGTCGTGAATGTACTGAGGTGGATCGTCATCGGGGGAGGGGCGTCGTGAATGTACTGGGGCGGCTCGTCATCGGGGGAGGGGCGTCGTGAATGTACTGGGGCGGATCGTCATCGGGGGAGGGGCGTCGTGAATGTACTGAGGTGGATCGTCATCGGGGGAGGGGCGTCGTGAATGTACTGAGGTGGATCGTCATCGGGGGAGGGGCGTCGTGAATGTACTGAGGTGGATCGTCATCGGGGGAGGGGCGTCGTGAATGTACTGAGGTGGATCGTCATCGGGGGAGGGGCGTCGTGAATGTACTGAGGTGGATCGTCATCGGGGGAGGGGCGTCGTGAATGTGCTGAGGAGGCTCGTCATCGGGGGAGGGGCGTCATGAATGTACTGAGGAGGCTCGTCATCGGGGGAGGGGCGTCATGAATGTGCTGAGGAGGCTCGTCATCGGGGGAGGGGCGTCGTGAATGTACTGAGGTGGATCGTCATCGGGGGAGGGGCGTCGTGAATGTGCTGAGGAGGCTCGTCATCGGGGGAGGGGCGTCATGAATGTACTGAGGAGGCTCGTCACCGGGGGAGGGGCGTCGTGAATGTACTGAGGTGGATCGTCATCGGGGGAGGGGCGTCGTGAATGTGCTGAGGAGGCTCGTCATCGGGGGAGGGGCGTCGTGAATGTACTGAGGTGGATCGTCATCGGGGGAGGGGCGTCGTGAATGTACTGAGGTGGATCGTCATCGGGGGAGGGGCGTCGTGAATGTACTGAGGAGGCTCGTCATCGGGGGAGGGGCGTCGTGAATGTACTGAGGTGGATCGTCATCGGGGGAGGGGCGTCGTGAATGTACTGAGGTGGATCGTCATCGGGGGAGGGGCGTCGTGAATGTACTGAGGTGGATCGTCATCGGGGGAGGGGCGTCATGAATGTACTGAGGTGGATCGTCACCGGGGGAGGGGCGTCGTGAATGTGCTGAGGAGGCTCGTCAACGGGGGAGGGGCGTCGTGAATGTACTGAGGTGGATCGTCATCGGGGGAGGGGCGTCGTGAATGTACTGGGGCGGCTCGTCATCGGGGGAGGGGCGTCGTGAATGTACTGGGGCGGATCGTCATCGGGGGAGGGGCGTCGTGAATGTACTGAGGTGGATCGTCATCGGGGGAGGGGCGTCGTGAATGTACTGAGGTGGATCGTCATCGGGGGAGGGGCGTCGTGAATGTACTGAGGTGGATCGTCATCGGGGGAGGGGCGTCGTGAATGTACTGAGGTGGATCGTCATCGAGGGAGGGGCGTCGTGAATGTGCTGAGGAGGCTCGTCATCGGGGGAGGGGCGTCGTGAATGTACTGAGGAGGCTCGTCATCGGGGGAGGGGCGTCATGAATGTGCTGAGGAGGCTCGTCATCGGGGGAGGGGCGTCGTGAATGTACTGAGGTGGATCGTCATCGGGGGAGGGGCGTCGTGAATGTGCTGAGGAGGCTCGTCATCGGGGGAGGGGCGTCATGAATGTACTGAGGAGGCTCGTCACCGGGGGAGGGGCGTCGTGAATGTACTGAGGTGGATCGTCATCGGGGGAGGGGCGTCGTGAATGTGCTGAGGAGGCTCGTCATCGGGGGAGGGGCGTCGTGAATGTACTGAGGTGGATCGTCATCGGGGGAGGGGCGTCGTGAATGTACTGAGGTGGATCGTCATCGGGGGAGGGGCGTCGTGAATGTACTGAGGAGGCTCGTCATCGGGGGAGGGGCGTCGTGAATGTACTGAGGTGGATCGTCATCGGGGGAGGGGCGTCATGAATGTACTGAGGTGGATCGTCACCGGGGGAGGGGCGTCGTGAATGTGCTGAGGAGGCTCGTCAACGGGGGAGGGGCGTCGTGAATGTACTGAGGTGGATCGTCATCGGGGGAGGGGCGTCGTGAATGTACTGGGGCGGCTCGTCATCGGGGGAGGGGCGTCGTGAATGTACTGGGGCGGATCGTCATCGGGGGAGGGGCGTCGTGAATGTACTGAGGTGGATCGTCATCGGGGGAGGGGCGTCGTGAATGTACTGAGGTGGATCGTCATCGGGGGAGGGGCGTCGTGAATGTACTGGGGCGGCTCGTCATCGGGGGAGGGGCGTCGTAAATGTACTGGGGCGGATCGTCATCGGGGGAGGGGCGTCGTGAATGTACTGAGGTGGATCGTCATCGGGGGAGGGGCGTCGTGAATGTACTGAGGTGGATCGTCATCGGGGGAGGGGCGTCGTGAATGTACTGAGGTGGATCGTCATCGGGGGAGGGGCGTCGTGAATGTACTGAGGTGGATCGTCATCGGGGGAGGGGCGTCGTGAATGTGCTGAGGAGGCTCGTCATCGGGGGAGGGGCGTCGTGAATGTACTGAGGAGGCTCGTCATCGGGGGAGGGGCGTCATGAATGTGCTGAGGAGGCTCGTCATCGGGGGAGGGGCGTCGTGAATGTACTGAGGTGGATCGTCATCGGGGGAGGGGCGTCGTGAATGTGCTGAGGAGGCTCGTCATCGGGGGAGGGGCGTCGTGAATGTAATGAGGAGGCTCGTCACCGGGGGAGGGGCGTCGTGAATGTACTGAGGTGGATCGTCATCGGGGGAGGGGCGTCGTGAATGTGCTGAGGAGGCTCGTCATCGGGGGAGGGGCGTCGTGAATGTACTGAGGTGGATCGTCATCGGGGGAGGGGCGTCGTGAATGTACTGAGGTGGATCGTCATCGGGGGAGGGGCGTCGTGAATGTACTGAGGTGGATCGTCATCGGGGGAGGGGCGTCGTGAATGTACTGAGGAGGCTCGTCATCGGGGGAGGGGCGTCGTGAATGTACTGAGGTGGATCGTCATCGGGGGAGGGGCGTCATGAATGTACTGAGGTGGATCGTCACCGGGGGAGGGGCGTCGTGAATGTGCTGAGGAGGCTCGTCAACGGGGGAGGGGCGTCGTGAATGTACTGAGGTGGATCGTCATCGGGGGAGGGGCGTCGTGAATGTACTGGGGCGGCTCGTCATCGGGGGAGGGGCGTCGTGAATGTACTGGGGCGGATCGTCATCGGGGGAGGGGCGTCGTGAATGTACTGAGGCGGATCGTCATCGGGGGAGGGGCGTCGTGAATGTACTGAGGTGGATCGTCATCGGGGGAGGGGCGTCGTGAATGTACTGGGGCGGCTCGTCATCGGGGGAGGGGCGTCGTAAATGTACTGGGGCGGATCGTCATCGGGGGAGGGGCGTCGTGAATGTACTGAGGTGGATCGTCATCGGGGGAGGGGCGTCGTGAATGTACTGAGGTGGATCGTCATCGGGGGAGGGGCGTCGTGAATGTACTGAGGTGGATCGTCATCGGGGGAGGGGCGTCGTGAATGTACTGAGGTGGATCGTCATCGGGGGAGGGGCGTCGTGAATGTGCTGACTAGGCTCGTCATCGGGGGAGGGGCGTCATGAATGTACTGAGGAGGCTCGTCATCGGGGGAGGGGCGTCATGAATGTGCTGAGGAGGCTCGTCATCGGGGGAGGGGCGTCGTGAATGTACTGAGGTGGATCGTCATCGGGGGAGGGGCGTCGTGAATGTGCTGAGGAGGCTCGTCATCGGGGGAGGGGCGTCATGAATGTACTGAGGAGGCTCGTCACCGGGGGAGGGGCGTCGTGAATGTACTGAGGTGGATCGTCATCGGGGGAGGGGCGTCGTGAATGTGCTGAGGAGGCTCGTCATCGGGGGAGGGGCGTCGTGAATGTACTGAGGTGGATCGTCATCGGGGGAGGGGCGTCGTGAATGTACTGAGGTGGATCGTCATCGGGGGAGGGGCGTCGTGAATGTACTGAGGAGGCTCGTCATCGGGGGAGGGGCGTCGTGAATGTACTGAGGTGGATCGTCATCGGGGGAGGGGCGTCGTGAATGTACTGAGGTGGATCGTCATCGGGGGAGGGGCGTCGTGAATGTACTGAGGTGGATCGTCATCGGGGGAGGGGCGTCATGAATGTACTGAGGTGGATCGTCACCGGGGGAGGGGCGTCGTGAATGTGCTGAGGAGGCTCGTCAACGGGGGAGGGGCGTCGTGAATGTACTGAGGTGGATCGTCATCGGGGGAGGGGCGTCGTGAATGTACTGGGGCGGCTCGTCATCGGGGGAGGGGCGTCGTGAATGTACTGGGGCGGATCGTCATCGGGGGAGGGGCGTCGTGAATGTACTGAGGTGGATCGTCATCGGGGGAGGGGCGTCGTGAATGTACTGAGGTGGATCGTCATCGGGGGAGGGGCGTCGTGAATGTACTGGGGCGGCTCGTCATCGGGGGAGGGGCGTCGTAAATGTACTGGGGCGGGTCGTCATCGGGGGAGGGGCGTCGTGAATGTACTGAGGTGGATCGTCATCGGGGGAGGGGCGTCGTGAATGTACTGAGGTGGATCGTCATCGGGGGAGGGGCGTCGTGAATGTACTGAGGTGGATCGTCATCGGGGGAGGGGCGTCGTGAATGTACTGAGGTGGATCGTCATCGGGGGAGGGGCGTCGTGAATGTGCTGAGGAGGCTCGTCATCGGGGGAGGGGCGTCATGAATGTACTGAGGAGGCTCGTCATCGGGGGAGGGGCGTCATGAATGTGCTGAGGAGGCTCGTCATCGGGGGAGGGGCGTCGTGAATGTACTGAGGTGGATCGTCATCGGGGGAGGGGCGTCGTGAATGTGCTGAGGAGGCTCGTCAACGGGGGAGGGGCGTCATGAATGTACTGAGGAAGCTCGTCACCGGGGGAGGGGCGTCGTGAATGTACTGAGGTGGATCGTCATCGGGGGAGGGGCGTCGTGAATGTGCTGAGGAGGCTCGTCATCGGGGGAGGGGCGTCGTGAATGTACTGAGGTGGATCGTCATCGGGGGAGGGGCGTCGTGAATGTACTGAGGTGGATCGTCATCGGGGGAGGGGCGTCGTGAATGTACTGAGGAGGCTCGTCATCGGGGGAGGGGCGTCGTGAATGTACTGAGGTGGATCGTCATCGGGGGAGGGGCGTCATGAATGTACTGAGGTGGATCGTCACCGGGGGAGGGGCGTTGTGAATGTGCTGAGGAGGCTCGTCAACGGGGGAGGGGCGTCGTGAATGTACTGAGGTGGATCGTCATCGGGGGAGGGGCGTCGTGAATGTACTGGGGCGGCTCGTCATCGGGGGAGGGGCGTCGTGAATGTACTGGGGCGGATCGTCATCGGGGGAGGGGCGTCGTGAATGTACTGAGGTGGATCGTCATCGGGGGAGGGGCGTCGTGAATGTACTGAGGTGGATCGTCATCGGGGGAGGGGCGTCGTGAATGTACTGGGGCGGCTCGTCATCGGGGGAGGGGCGTCGTAAATGTACTGGGGCGGATCGTCATCGGGGGAGGGGCGTCGTGAATGTACTGAGGTGGATCGTCATCGGGGGAGGGGCGTCGTGAATGTACTGAGGTGGATCGTCATCGGGGGAGGGGCGTCGTGAATGTACTGAGGTGGATCGTCATCGGGGGAGGGGCGTCGTGAATGTACTGAGGTGGATCGTCATCGGGGGAGGGGCGTCGTGAATGTGCTGAGGAGGCTCGTCATCGGGGGAGGGGCGTCATGAATGTACTGAGGAGGCTCGTCATCGGGGGAGGGGCGTCATGAATGTGCTGAGGAGGCTCGTCATCGGGGGAGGGGCGTCGTGAATGTACTGAGGTGGATCGTCATCGGGGGAGGGGCGTCGTGAATGTGCTGAGGAGGCTCGTCATCGGGGGAGGGGCGTCATGAATGTACTGAGGAGGCTCGTCACCGGGGGAGGGGCGTCGTGAATGTACTGAGGTGGATCGTCATCGGGGGAGGGGCGTCGTGAATGTGCTGAGGAGGCTCGTCATCGGGGGAGGGGCGTCGTGAATGTACTGAGGTGGATCGTCATCGGGGGAGGGGCGTCGTGAATGTACTGAGGTGGATCGTCATCGGGGGAGGGGCGTCGTGAATGTACTGAGGAGGCTCGTCATCGGGGGAGGGGCGTCGTGAATGTACTGAGGTGGATCGTCATCGGGGGAGGGGCGTCGTGAATGTACTGGGGCGGATCGTCACCGGGGGAGGGGCGTCGTGAATGTACTGGGGCGGATCGTCACCGGGGGAGGGGCGTCGTGAATGTACTGGGGCGGCTCGTCATCGGGGGAGGGGCGTCGTAAATGTACTGGGGCGGATCGTCATCGGGGGAGGGGCGTCGTGAATGTACTGAGGTGGATCGTCATCGGGGGAGGGGCGTCGTGAATGTACTGAGGTGGATCGTCATCGGGGGAGGGGCGTCGTGAATGTGCTGAGGAGGCTCGTCATCGGGGGAGGGGCGTCGTGAATGTACTGAGGTGGATCGTCATCGGGGGAGGGGCGTCGTGAATGTACTGAGGTGGATCGTCATCGGGGGAGGGGCGTCGTGAATGTACTGAGGAGGCTCGTCATCGGGGGAGGGGCGTCGTGAATGTACTGAGGTGGATCGTCATCGGGGGAGGGGCGTGGTGAATGTACTGGGGCGGATCGTCACCGGGGGAGGGGCGTCGTGAATGTACTGGGGCGGATCGTCACCGGGGGAGGGGCGTCGTGAATGTACTGGGGCGGCTCGTCATCGGGGGAGGGGCGTCGTAAATGTACTGGGGCGGATCGTCATCGGGGGAGGGGCGTCGTGAATGTGCTGAGGTGGATCGTCATCGGGGGAGGGGCGTCGTGAATGTACTGAGGTGGATCGTCATCGGGGGAGGGGCGTCGTGAATGTACTGAGGTGGATCGTCATCGGGGGAGGGGCGTCATGAATGTACTGAGGTGGATCGTCACCGGGGGAGGGGCGTCGTGAATGTGCTGAGGAGGCTCGTCAACGGGGGAGGGGCGTCGTGAATGTACTGAGGTGGATCGTCATCGGGGGAGGGGCGTCGTGAATGTACTGGGGCGGCTCGTCATCGGGGGAGGGGCGTCGTGAATGTACTGGGGCGGATCGTCATCGGGGGAGGGGCGTCGTGAATGTACTGAGGTGGATCGTCATCGGGGGAGGGGCGTCGTGAATGTACTGAGGTGGATCGTCATCGGGGGAGGGGCGTCGTCAATGTACTGGGGCGGCTCGTCATCGGGGGAGGGGCGTCGTAAATGTACTGGGGCGGATCGTCATCGGGGGAGGGGCGTCGTGAATGTACTGAGGTGGATCGTCATCGGGGGAGGGGCGTCGTGAATGTACTGAGGTGGATCGTCATCGGGGGAGGGGCGTCGTGAATGTACTGAGGTGGATCGTCATCGGGGGAGGGGCGTCGTGAATGTACTGAGGTGGATCGTCATCGGGGGAGGGGCGTCGTGAATGTGCTGAGGAGGCTCGTCATCGGGGGAGGGGCGTCGTGAATGTACTGAGGAGGCTCGTCATCGGGGGAGGGGCATCATGAATGTGCTGAGGAGGCTCGTCATCGGGGGAGGGGCGTCGTGAATGTACTGAGGTGGATCGTCATCGGGGGAGGGGCGTCGTGAATGTGCTGAGGAGGCTCGTCATCGGGGGAGGGGCGTCATGAATGTACTGAGGAGGCTCGTCACCGGGGGAGGGGCGTCGTGAATGTACTGAGGTGGATCGTCATCGGGGGAGGGGCGTCGTGAATGTGCTGAGGAGGCTCGTCATCGGGGGAGGGGCGTCGTGAATGTACTGAGGTGGATCGTCATCGGGGGAGGGGCGTCGTGAATGTACTGAGGTGGATCGTCATCGGGGGAGGGGCGTCGTGAATGTACTGAGGAGGCTCGTCATCGGGGGAGGGGCGTCGTGAATGTACTGAGGTGGATCGTCATCGGGGGAGGGGCGTCATGAATGTACTGAGGTGGATCGTCACCGGGGGAGGGGCGTCGTGAATGTGCTGAGGAGGCTCGTCAACGGGGGAGGGGCGTCGTGAATGTACTGAGGTGGATCGTCATCGGGGGAGGGGCGTCGTGAATGTACTGGGGCGGCTCGTCATCGGGGGAGGGGCGTCGTGAATGTACTGGGGCGGATCGTCATCGGGGGAGGGGCGTCGTGAATGTACTGAGGTGGATCGTCATCGGGGGAGGGGCGTCGTGAATGTACTGAGGTGGATCGTCATCGGGGGAGGGGCGTCGTGAATGTACTGGGGCGGCTCGTCATCGGGGGAGGGGCGTCGTAAATGTACTGGGGCGGATCGTCATCGGGGGAGGGGCGTCGTGAATGTACTGAGGTGGATCGTCATCGGGGGAGGGGCGTCGTGAATGTACTGAGGTGGATCGTCATCGGGGGAGGGGCGTCGTGAATGTACTGAGGTGGATCGTCATCGGGGGAGGGGCGTCGTGAATGTACTGAGGTTGATCGTCATCGGGGGAGGGGCGTCGTGAATGTGCTGAGGAGGCTCGTCATCGGGGGAGGGGCGTCATGAATGTACTGAGGAGGCTCGTCATCGGGGGAGGGACGTCATGAATGTGCTGAGGAGGCTCGTCATCGGGGGAGGGGCGTCGTGAATGTACTGAGGTGGATCGTCATCGGGGGAGGGGCGTCGTGAATGTGCTGAGGAGGCTCGTCATCGGGGGAGGGGCGTCATGAATGTACTGAGGAGGCTCGTCACCGGGGGAGGGGCGTCGTGAATGTACTGAGGTGGATCGTCATCGGGGGAGGGGCGTCGTGAATGTGCTGAGGAGGCTCGTCATCGGGGGAGGGGCGTCGTGAATGTACTGAGGTGGATCGTCATCGGGGGAGGGGCGTCGTGAATGTACTGAGGTGGATCGTCATCGGGGGAGGGGCGTCGTGAATGTACTGAGGAGGCTCGTCATCGGGGGAGGGGCGTCGTGAATGTACTGAGGTGGATCGTCATCGGGGGAGGGGCGTCGTGAATGTACTGGGGCGGATCGTCACCGGGGGAGGGGCGTCGTGAATGTACTGGGGCGGATCGTCACCGGGGGAGGGGCGTCGTGAATGTACTGGGGCGGCTCGTCATCGGGGGAGGGGCGTCGTAAATGTACTGGGGCGGATCGTCATCGGGGGAGGGGCGTCGTGAATGTACTGAGGTGGATCGTCATCAGGGGAGGGGCGTCGTGAATGTACTGAGGTGGATCGTCATCGGGGGAGGGGCGTCGTGAATGTACTGAGGTGGATCGTCATCGGGGGAGGGGCGTCGTGAATGTACTGAGGTGGATCGTCACCGGGGGAGGGGCGTCGTGAATGTGCTGAGGAGGCTCGTCAACGGGGGAGGGGCGTCGTGAATGTACTGAGGTGGATCGTCATCGGGGGAGGGGCGTCGTGAATGTACTGGGGCGGCTCGTCATCGGGGGAGGGGCGTCGTGAATGTACTGGGGCGGATCGTCATCGGGGGAGGGGCGTCGTGAATGTACTGAGGTGGATCGTCATCGGGGGAGGGGCGTCGTGAATGTACTGAGGTGGATCGTCATCGGGGGAGGGGCGTCGTGAATGTACTGAGGTGGATCGTCATCGGGGGAGGGGCGTCGTGAATGTACTGAGGTGGATCGTCACCGGGGGAGGGGCGTCGTGAATGTGCTGAGGAGGCTCGTCACCGGGGGAGGGGCATCGTGAATGTACTGGGGCGGCTCGTCAACGGGGGAGGGGCGTCGTGAATGTACTGAGGTGGATCGTCATCGGGGGAGGGGCGTCGTGAATGTACTGAGGTGGATCGTCATCGGGGGAGGGGCGTCGTGAATGTACTGAGGTGGATCGTCATCGGGGGAGGGGCGTCGTGAATGTACTGAGGTGGATCGTCATCGGGGGAGGGGCGTCGTGAATGTACTGAGGTGGATCGTCATCGGGGGAGGGGCGTCGTGAATGTACTGAGGTGGATCGTCATCGGGGGAGGGGCGTCGTGAATGTACGGAGGTGGATCGTCATCGGGGGAGGGGCGTCATGAATGTACTGAGGTGGATCGTCACCGGGGGAGGGGCGTCGTGAATGTGCTGAGGAGGCTCGTCACCGGGGGAGGGGCGTCGTGAATGTACTGGGGCGGCTCGTCAACGGGGGAGGGGCGTCGTGAATGTACTGAGGTGGATCGTCATCGGGGGAGGGGCGTCGTGAATGTACTGAGGTGGATCGTCATCGGGGGAGGGGCGTCGTGAATGTACTGAGGTGGATCGTCATCGGGGGAGGGGCGTCGTGAATGTACTGAGGTGGATCGTCATCGGGGGAGGGGCGTCGTGAATGTACTGAGGTGGATCGTCATCGGGGGAGGGGCGTCGTGAATGTACTGAGGTGGATCGTCATCGGGGGAGGGGCGTCGTGAATGTACTGAGGTGGATCGTCATCGGGGGAGGGGCGTCGTGAATGTACTGGGGCGGATCGTCATCGGGGGAGGGGCGTCGTGAATGTACTGAGGTGGATCGTCACCGGGGGAGGGGCGTCGTGAATGTACTGAGGTGGATCGTCACCGGGGGAGGGGCGTCGTGAATGTACTGGGGCGGCTCGTCAACGGGGGAGGGGCGTCATGAATGTACTGAGGTGGATCGTCATCGGGGGAGGGGCGTCGTGAATGTACTGAGGTGGATCGTCATCGGGGGAGGGGCGTCGTGAATGTACTGAGGTGGATCGTCATCGGGGGAGGGGCGTCGTGAATGTACTGAGGTGGATCGTCATCGGGGGAGGGGCGTCGTGAATGTACTGAGGTGGATCGTCATCGGGGGAGGGGCGTCGTGAATGTACTGAGGTGGATCGTCATCGGGGGAGGGGCGTCGTGAATGTACTGAGGTGGATCGTCATCGGGGGAGGGGCATCGTGAATGTACTGAGGTGGATCGTCATCGGGGGAGGGGCGTCGTGAATGTACTGGGGCGGATCGTCATCGGGGGAGGGGCGTCATGAATGTACTGAGGTGGATCGTCATCGGGGGAGGGGCGTCGTGAATGTACTGAGGTGGATCGTCACCGGGGGAGGGGCGTCGTGAATGTACTGGGGCGGCTCGTCAACGGGGGAGGGGCGTCGTGAATGTACTGAGGTGGATCGTCATCGGGGGAGGGGCGTCGTGAATGTACTGAGGTGGATCGTCATCGGGGGAGGGGCGTCGTGAATGTACTGTGGTGGATCGTCACCGGGGGAGGGGCGTCGTGAATGTACTGAGGTGGATCGTCACCGGGGGAGGGGCGTCGTGAATGTGCTGAGGAGGCTCGTCACCGGGGGAGGGGCGTCGTGAATGTACTGAGGTGGATCGTCATCGGGGGAGGGGCGTCGTGAATGTACTGAGGTGGATCGTCACCGGGGGAGGGGCGTCGTGAATGTGCTGAGGAGGCTCGTCACCGGGGGAGGGGCGTCGTGAATGTACTGGGGCGGCTTGTCATCGGGGGAGGGGCGTCGTGAATGTACTGGGGCGGATCGTCATCGGGGGAGGGGCGTCGTGAATGTACTGAGGTGGATCGTCATCGGGGGAGGGGCGTCGTGAATGTACTGAGGTGGATCGTCATCGGGGGAGGGGCGTCGTGAATGTACTGAGGTGGATCGTCATCGGGGGAGGGGCGTCATGAATGTACTGAGGTGGATCGTCATCGGGGGAGGGGCGTCGTGAATGTGCTGAGGAGGATCGTCATCGGGGGAGGGGCATCGTGAATGTACTGAGGAGGCTCGTCACCGGGGGAGGGGCGTCGTGAATGTACTGAGGTGGATCGTCACCGGGGGAGGGGCGTCGTGAATGTACTGAGGTGGATCGTCACCGGGGTAGGGGCGTCGTGAATGTACTGAGGTGGATCGTCATCGGGGGAGGGGCGTCATGAATGTACTGAGGTGGATCGTCATCGGGGGAGGGGCGTCATGAATGTACTGAGGTGGATCGTCATCTGGGGAGGGGCGTCATGAATGTACTGAGGTGGATCGTCATCGTGGGAGGGGCGTCATGAATGTACTGGGGCGGCTCGTCACCTGGGGAGGGGCGTCGTGAATGTACTGGGGCGGCTCGTCACCTGGGGAGGGGCGTCGTGAATGTGCTGGGGCGGCTCGTCACCGGGGGAGGGGCGTCATGAATGTACTGGGGCGACTCGTCACCGGGAGAGGGGCGTCGTGAATGTACTGAGGAGGCTCGTCACCTGGGGAGGGGCGTCATGAATGTACTGGGGCGGCTCGTCACCTGGGGAGGGGCGTCGTGAATGTACTGAGGTGCATCGTCACCGAGGGAGGGGCGTCGTGAATGTACTGAGGTGGATCGTCACCGGGGGAGGGGCGTCGTGAATGTACTGAGGAGGCTCGTCACCGGGGGAGGGGAGTCGTGAATGTACTGGGGCGGCTCGTCAGCGGGAGAGGGGCGTCGTGAATGTACTGAGGAGGCTCGTCACCGGGGGAGGGGCGTCGTGAATGTACTGGGGCGGCTCGTCACCGGGGGAGGGGCGTCGTGAATGTACTGGGGCGGCTCGTCACCGGGGGAGGGGCGTCGTGAATGTACTGGGGCGGCTCGTCACCGGGGGAGGGGCGTCGTGAATGTACTGAGGAGGCTCGTCACCGGGGGAGGGGCGTCGTTAATGTACTGGGGCGGCTCGTCACCGGGAGAGGGGCGTCGTGAATGTACTGAGGAGGCTCGTCACCGGGGGAGGGGCGTCGTGAATGTACTGGGGCGGCTCGTCACCGGGAGAGGGGCGTCGTGAATGTACTGAGGAGGCTCGTCACCGGGGGAGGGGCGTCGTGAAAGTACTGGGGCGGCTCGTCACCGGGGGAGGGGCGTCGTGAATGTACTGGGGCGGCTCGTCACCTGGGGAGGGGCGTCGTGAATGTACTGAGGAGGCTCGTCACCGGGGGAGGGGCGTCGTTAATGTACTGGGTCGGCTCGTCACCGGGGGAGGGGCGTCGTGAATGTACTGAGGAGGCTCGTCACCGGGGGAGGGGCGTCGTGAATGTACTGAGGAGGCTCGTCACCGGGGGAGGGGCGTCGTTAATGTACTGGGGCGGCTCGTCACCGGGAGAGGGGCGTCGTGAATGTACTGAGGAGGCTCGTCACGGGGGGAGGGGCGTCATGAATGTACTGGGGCGGCTCTTCACCGGGAGAGGGGCGTCGTGAATGTACTGAGGAGGCTCGTCACCGGGGGAGGGGCGTCGTGAATGTACTGGGGCGGCTCGTCACCGGGGGAGGGGCGTCGTTAATGTACTGGGGCGGCTCGTCACCGGGAGAGGGGCGTCGTGAATGTACTGAGGAGGCTCGTCACCGGGGGAGGGGCGTCGTGAATGTACTGAGGAGGCTCGTCACCGGGGGAGGGGCGTCGTGAATGTACTGAGGAGGCTCGTCAGCGGGGGAGGGGCGTCGTGAATGTACTGGGGCGGCTCGTCAGCGGGGGAGGGGCGTCGTAAATGTACTGAGGAGGCTCGTCACCGGGGGAGGGGCGTCGTGAATGTACTGAGGAGGCTCGTCAGCGAGGGAGGGGCGTCGTGAATGTACTGGGGCGGCTCGTCAGCGGGGGAGGGGCGTCGTAAATGTACTGAGGAGGCTCGTCACCTGGGGAGGGGCGTCGTGAATGTACTGAGGAGGCTCGTCACCGGGGGAGGGGCGTCGTGAATGTACTGGGGCGGCTCGTTAGCGGGGGAGGGGCGTCGTTAATGTACTGGGGCGGCTCGTCAGCGGGGGAGGGGCGTCGTGAATGTACTGGGGCGGCTCGTCACCGGGGGAGGGGCGTCGTGAATGTACTGAGGAGGCTCGTCACCTTGGGAGGGGCGTCGTGAATGTACTGAGGAGGCTCGTCACCTGGGGAGGGGCGTCGTGAATGTACTGAGGAGGCTCGTCACCGGGGGAGGGGCGTCGTGAATGTACTGAGGAGGCTCGTCAGCGGGGGAGGGGCGTCGTTAATGTACTGGGGCTGCTCGTCACCGGGGGAGGGGCGTCGTGAATGTACTGGAGCGGCTCGTCACCGGGGGAGGGGCGTCGTGAATGTACTGAGGAGGCTCGTCACCGGGGGAGGGGCGTCGTTATTGTACTGGGGCGGCTCGTCACCGGGGGAGGGGCGTCGTGAATGTACTGAGGAGGCTCGTCACCGGGGGAGGGGCGTCGTGAATGTACTGGGGCGGCTCGTCACCGGGAGATCGGCGTCGTGAATGTACTGAGGTGGATCGTCATCGGGGGAGGGGCGTCATGAATGTACTGAGGTGGATCGTCATCGGGGGAGGGGCGTCATGAATGTACTGGGGCGGCTCGTCACCTGGGGAGGGGCGTCGTGAATGTACTGGGGCGGCTCGTCACCTGGGGAGGGGCGTCGTGAATGTGCTGGGTTGGCTCGTCACCGGGGGAGGGGCGTCGTGAATGTACTGGGGCGGATCGTCACCGGGGGGAGGGGCGTCGTGAATGTACTGGTGCGGCTTGTCACCAGGAGAGGGGCGTCGTGAATGTACTGGGGCGGATCGTCACCGGGAGAGGGGCGTCGTGAATGTACTGAGGAGGCTCGTCACCGGGGGAGGGGCGTCGTGAATGTACTGGGGCGGCTTGTCACCGGGAGAGGGGCGTCGTGAATGTACTGAGGAGGCTCGTCACCGGGGGAGGGGCGTCGTGATTGTACTGGGGCGGCTCGTCACCGGGGGAGGTGCGTCGTTAATGTACTGGGGCGGCTCGTCACCGGGAGAGGGGCGTCGTGAATGTACTGAGGAGGCTCGTCACCGGGGGAGGGGCGTCGTGAATGTACTGAGGAGGCTCGTCACCGGGGGAGGGGCGTTGTGAATGTACTGAGGAAGCTCGTCACCGGGGGAGGGGCGTCGTGAATGTACTGGGGCGGCTCGTCAGCGGGGGAGGGGCGTCGTGAATGTACTGAGGAGGCTCGTCAGCGGGGGAGGGGCGTCCTTAATGTACTGGGGCGGCTCGTCACGGGGGGAGGGGCGTCGTGAATGTACTGGAGCGGCTCGTCACCGGGGGAGGGGCGTCGTGAATGTACTGGGGCGGTTCGTCACCGGGGGGAGGGGCGTCGTGAATGTACTGGGGCGGCTTGTCACCAGGAGAGGGGCGTCGTGAATATACTGGGGCGGATCGTCACCGGGGGAGGGACGTCGTGAATGTACTGAGGAGGCTCGTCAGCGGGGGAGGGGCGTCATTAATGTACTGGGGCGGCTGGTCACCGGGGGAGGGGCGTCGTGAATGTACTGGAGCGGCTCGTCACCGGGGGAGGGGCGTCGTGAATGTACTGGGGCGGATCGTCACCGGGGGAGGGGCGTCGTGAATGTACTGGGGCGGCTTGTCACCAGGAGAGGGGCGTCGTGAATGTACTGGGGCGGATCGTCACCGGGGGAGGGGCGTCGTGAATGTACTGAGGAGGCTCGTCAGCGGGGGAGGGGCGTCGTTAATGTACTGGGGCGGCTCGTCACCGGGGGAGGGGCGTCGTGAATGTACTGGAGCAACTCGTCACCGGGGGAGGGGCGTCGTGAATGTACTGGTGCGGATAGTCACCGGGGGGAGGGGCGTCGTGAATGTACTGGGGCGGCTTGTCACCAGGAGAGGGGCGTCGTGAATGTACTGGGGCGGATCGTCACCGGGGAGAGGGGCGTCGTGAATGTACTGGGGCGGCTCGTCACCGGGGGAGGGGCGTCGTGAATGTACTGGAGCGGCTCGTCACCGGGGGAGGGGCGTCGTGAATGTACTGGTGCGGATAGTCACCGGTGGGAGGGGCGTCGTGAATGTACTGGGGCGGCTTGTCACCAGGAGAGGGGCGTCGTGAATGTACTGGGGCGGATCGTCACCGGGGAGAGGGGCGTCGTGAATGTACTGGGGCGGCTCGCTGGATATTCAGAATTAATAGATTTTGTGAACAAAAAATTAGTATTCGGTCAGTAGTTTACTTCAGTAGTTGTTAAAGGGAACCTGTCACATCCTAGCAAAGGCAAAGACCTTTCTACTGATCTTTTTACTCTGAGGCCTGAGACGGGGACAAGGGGGCATCTTCTACGTCTGGAGGAAAGAAGGTTTAATCATAATCACAGACGGGGATTCTTTACTGTAAGAGCAGTGAGACTATGGAACTCTCTGCCGCATGATGTTGTAATGAGTGATTCACTATTAAAATTTAAGAAGGGCATGGATGCCTTTCTTGAAAAGTATAATATTACAGGTTATAAATACTAGATTTCTTGATAGGGCGTTGATCCAGGGAACTAGTCTGATTGTCGTATGGAGTCGGGAAGGAATTTTTTTCCCCAATGTGGAGCTTAGTGTTTGCCACATGGTTTTTTTTTGCCTTCCTCTGGATCAACATGTTAGGCTATGGGTCGAACTAGATGGACTTAGTCTTCCTTCAACTTTAAAAACTATGTTACTAGCTGCCCTCTAGACGGCCCCCATAGCGTTGTTAGTGATGCAATGTGCATCACTAACATGCTGTTTTCATGAAAATTGGTGCAGCGATAATGATTTTATAACGTTTAATATACTTAGATCCTACCTGCCTTTTCTGTCATAGGGGCGTGCTTGTCATATTCAGTCATGGGCGGGTGCAGCATTTAGTCACTGCTGGTGCTGCCCATGTATTTGAATCCTGCTCCCGGCAAGCGCTGATATTGTGGGGCACAGGCGCAGTTGTAGATGTCCGGTCGCCTCTGCAGTGAGGCTGTGTGATTACTAGCTTCACTGCGCATGCGCTATAACGCGCTATGTTCCCGGCGCATGCGCAGTGAATCTGGTAATCACACAGCCTCACTGCGCAGGCGGCCGGACATCTACAACTGGGCCTGCGCCCTGTATAACAGTCGGATCACGGGTGGTAGCACTGCTCGAGTGAGGGAGAGTGTAAAATAAATCATTTAAAAAAAATTATGCTGGGTCCTCCCTATTTTTAATAACCAGTCAAGGAAAAGCATACAGCTGTGATCTGGTCTTATTATGCTGGGAAGGGGCTAATATACATTGACCTTCCCAGCCTATTACTATCAGCCCCAAGCTGTCTGCTTTGCCTTTGCTGGTTATTAAAAATGGGGAGACCCCCAAAATATGATGTGGGTTCCCCCCCTATTTTTAATAACCAGCTAAGGCAAAGCAGACAGCTGGGGGCTAATATTAATAGGCTGGGAAGGTCCATTGATATTTTCCCCTTCCCTGTCTAGTAAGAACAGCCCTCAGCAGCCCCAGAAATGGGCATCCATTAGATACGCCAATTCTGGAGCTTAACCTCAGTTCTTCCCGATTGCCCTATTGCCGTGGCAATTGGGGTAATAGTTTTTGGGGTTGATGTCAGCCATGTAGTGTCCACTGGCATCAAACCCAACTGGTTAGTAATGGAGAGGTGTGTATCAGACCACCCTATAACAATGTCACGCAAGTTGTGGGAAAGACTTAGTGAAGCACAGAGGGAAGAGTGAACGGAGTCCCAGACACTAGGGAAAGGGGGAAATGGAGACCTCCTAGTCTGGTCTAGTGTCAACCTGTCTCAACGACCATCCCTATATTGGCTCTTCACCAATTACCGCACGCATGCCTCGCCCTGACTTTCCCTAGCGTAAGGCTAAGGCTAGGGAAGGGAGGAGATGAGCACTAGTCGATCTCCACTAAACTCTATAGACAACAAGAGTAGACAAACAAGGGGGAATTGCTTAGCTTTAGACGACTCCAAACAAATGTGCACACGGCCTCAAGCTCCAGCGAGGACAAAGTACTGCTCTTGCTAAAGCCTCACAAGTAGTAATGAATCACAGGGCGGTAGTTATGGCCGAGGGGCTTCTTTCCTATGCCCTGGCACCATACAAATAAATTGTGTCCCAGTCCCAGTGTGCTATCTTGTGCAAGGTGCATCACATTTACTTTCAGGCCGGAAGCCTCCGCTGTTTCACAGTTCCAGAAACAGACGCACAATCATCAGGAGATACCCAGTTCGGTTTAACAAGTTCAACTTTCCTGGACAATTCAAGTACATCAGTGTTTAACACGCAGTATCGGGCACAGCAGCCTCCAGTTCTTGTTCCCTCAACACAGTACATTTCAAGCAATTGCTTACATTCAGCTCGGACTATCCCCAGCTTAATCCTCCTGTCAGCCGTAGGGATTTCCCATCCAGCACCCCGTCCTGCTTCCTTTGTATGGAAGGGATTAAAGCTCACTCCTCAGTGCCTAGTTCGTGCTGTGGACCCCAGACATTACAGGAATGTCCACAGGAAATTTGGTACGTCCTCATGCTGCCAGAACGATATGTACTCCATGTGCCGTACAGCCCACGGCAGCTTGAACTTGATCCTGACATGAACCTAACACTTACATCTAACTCACTAAACCAGGAAATTATTCCCCTTTTTATTTGCCCTTGACCCCTCCCTTCCTGGGCTGGTCCCAAACATCTAACGGTATCCTACACTAATCCTATCTTCTCTAATGTTCCTATCTATCACTACCTAAGTACTAGCTTATATTCTATATTTTCCCTACCCCTAAGTTGAGTGTACCAGAGTTACCTTAGGCATTACCTTGCAGTACCCACACATCAGCATCAGTACTATGTGTAGCATCGGCGTCTCTGCCCCTTACTAGGCAGAGACGCCGTCCCTCTCACCTCCCCGCTCCTGGCGCGGCGTCCTCCAGCGCTTCTCTCCTCGCTGCTGCCAGCGCGCGCTCCTTCCCCGGCAGTGTGCTTAGGGCGCGTGCTCCCCCTCTCTTAAAGGGACCGCGCGCGCCGTCCTAAGGAGTCCCCGGCCAATTGCCGGAGGACCTCCCATATATAAGGCACCTCCTCCAAAATAGAGGTGCCCGAGCAATGTTGTTTGCACTGTGTCTGATCTGTGCTTCAGCCCTCAGGTCCTGCTGCTAGCCTGACTTCTCGTCCTGCCTGCCAGCCTGTTATCTGTCCGTTCCCTGCCGAGCCTGCCAGCCTGCTCACCTGGAGCGCTCACCTGTTACCTGCCTGTTATCTGCCTTGGCTATCTGTCCGCTCACCTGGGAGCACCCGCCTGTTACTTGCTGTGTCCGTCAGCCCGCTCACCTGGGAGCGCCCACCAGTTACCTGCCAGTTACCTGCCTCGTCTGTCTGCCCGCTCACCTGGGAGCGCCCACCAGTTACCTGCCAGTTACCTGCCTCGTCTGTCTGCCCGCTCACCTGGGAGCACCCGCCTGTCACCTGCTGTGTCCGTCAGCCCGCTCACCTGGGAGCGCCCACCAGTTACCTGCCAGTTACCCGCCTCGTCTGACTGCCCGCTCACCTGGGAGCACCTGCCTGTTTCCTGCCAGCCTGCCTGGAGACCCTGCCGTCACTTGCTGTGACCTCCTTCCTGGTAAACCTAAAGACTGCTACTTGCCCAGCTTTCTCGAACTGTGACCACCTGTCAGCTACCAGAGACTTCCGCCGGCTTGCCGTGTCCATCCGCCATACTGGTCAGTCCCAGCCATCTGACCCGTGGGAGCCACCTGCTCTCTTACAAGGTCGTCCCCAGAGTAGCACCTGGATCCTCCCTGGTCACTGTGTCGTTAGCTGCCGTACGACCAGGGTCGGTTTGGGTGGATACTTAGTCACGCCCCTGTGGGTTCCTCCTTGCACCTCGGCTCAGAGGTTCCACCACCCGGACCCGTAACAGTTTGCTCGGGCCATGGAACCCGGTGGCCCCCAGATCTCCGATCTGCACCAGGAAGTCTTACGTCAGAAAACTCAGCAGGAAGTGGTACTGTCCTATCTACGGTCCGTTAACTCTCGTCTAGGCGCATTGTGTGACTCGTCTATGTCTACTTTTGGTCCAGCCGTGCCTATTCCTGCGGTACCGCAATCCAGTCCCTTCATGGCACCCGGCTATGGACCTCGGCTTCTGGCACCTCCACGCTTTGCCGGCGAACCTGCTTTAGCTCGGGGTTTCATAAACCAGTGCACCCTGTACTTTGAGCTATTGGCATACCAGTTCATCTCCGACCGGGCTAAGGTGGCCTTCATCATGTCCCATCTCACTGGGGAGGCACTGGCATGGCTAAATCCCCTGTGGGAGAGAGGGGACCCCCTGGTGTCCGACCTGCTGTCTTTCCTTGCTGCTTTACGGAAAGTCTTCGATGAACCTGGACGGAAAACCTCTTCTGCCTCCTCTCTGCTACGTCTCCGCCAAGAGAGTCTCACCGTGGGCCAATATGCCATACGGTTCCGCACCCTCGATTCTGAGCTTGCCTGGGAAAATGAGGCCCTGGTGTCCGTCTTCTGGGAGGGTCTTTCCGGCCGGATTAAGGACGAGTTGGCTGGTCGGGACATTCCTACCACTCTGGATGACCTGGTGTCACTAGCTACCCGGATTGACATCCGGTTCCAAGAACGTGCCAAAGAGACTGCCTGGGAGAAAGACTTTTCTCGCTTTGCTCCTACTTCCCTGAGACCTGCCTCTCAACCAGTCACTCCCCGGGCGCACTCGCCTGAACCTATGCAGATCGACCAGAGATGGTCAAATCTCGCCAAGAATCTCGCCGAGCCGAGGGAAGCTGTTTCTATTGTGGCAGTAAGGAGCACTTCATCCGTTCCTGCCCAGAAAAGCCGGGAAATGCCAGTGTCTAGGACCGCTCGGAGAGGTCGTCCTAGACAAAAGTAAGCCCTCTCCGTCTCTGACTTTGTCGGTCTCTATTGCTTGGGGAGAAAACCGTCACTTTGAACTCGCCCACCTGGATTCTGGAGCTGCTGGAAACCTCATCTCCCAGTCTTTGGTAGAGAGATACCGTATTCCCACCAAGCCCCTGGCTGAACCATTGTCAGTCGCCTCCGTGGATGGAAGACTTCTCCCGGTGACCATCCTGCTTGTCACTGAACCTATAACCCTGCAGGTGGGAATGCTACACTCTGAGGAAATCTCATTCCATGTGCTGTCCGGACTCTCTCACTCCCTGTTGCTAGGTCTACCTTGGCTCCAGACACACGAACCCGTATTGAACTGGCGATCCGGTGAAGTACTCCGGTGGGGTCCAGACTGCCATAAGACCTGCCTGGTTCCGGTCCGCCCAGCTCGCCCTCCGCCTACTCCAGCTAATCTACCAGGTCTCCCGGCTCCTTACTGGCCCTATGCGGACGTCTTCGGTAAAAAGGAAGCAGAGACGTTGCCACCCCATAGGCCATATGATTGCCCGATCGACCTGGTACCTGGCCCCACTCCTCCCCGTGGGCATATCTACCCGTTGTCTGCAGCCGAAACCCGGGCCATGTCTGAATACATTGAAGAAAATCTGGCTAGGGGATTTATCCGAAAATCTACCTCCCCGGCTGGAGCCGGATTCTTCTTTGTCAAAAAGAAAGACAGCTCGCTACGTCCCTGTATTGACTACAGAGGACTCAATCTAATCACTGTAAAAAACAAATATCCCCTGCCGCTCATCTCCGAATTGTTTGACCGTCTCAAGGGCGCCAGGATCTTCTCCAAGCTGGATCTACGAGGAGCATATAACCTGGTCCGTATCCGTCAGGGAGACGAGTGGAAGACAGCATTCAATACCCGGGACTGTCTCTGTAACGCCCCTGCTGTCTTTCAAGAGCTGGTCAACGACATCTTCCGTGACCTCCTGTACTCCTGCATAGTGGTATACCTGGACGATACCTTGGTCTTCTCTCCGGATCTCCCCACACACCGAAGGGATGTTCGTCAGGTCCTGCTTAGGCTTCGGCAGAACCACCTCTATGCCAAATACGAGAAGTGCCTCTTCGACCAGACCTCCCTACCATTCTTGGGCTATGTTATCTCCCAGACAGGTCTGCAAATGGATCCCGAGAAGCTCTCTTCCGTTCTAAAAAGGCCCCAACCAGAAGGTTTGAAGGCGATACAGCGATTCCTGGGCTTCGCCAATTACTATCGTCTTTTCATCCCACACTTCTCGTCCCGGACTGCTCCCATATCTGCTCTTACCCGTAAGGGGGCAGATCCCAAGGTATGGTCGCCTGAAGCCGAGGAGGCCTTCCTTTCCTTAAAGAAAGCCTTCGCCTCTGCTCCCGTCCTACACCGTCCGGACTGTAATAAACAATTCTACCTGGAGGTTGATGCCTCCTCCTCCGGAGCCGGAGCGGTACTCACCCAAAAATCTTCTACCGGGAGAATGGTAACCTGCGGCTTCTTCTCCAAAATCTTCTCCTCGTCTGAGCGCAACTACTCCATAGGAGACCGTGAATTGCTAGCCGTCAAATTGGCACTGGGGGAGTGGCGCTATCTGCTTGAAGGGGCTCTTTATCTGGTAATTATCTACACGGATCACAAAAACCTGGCATATCTCCAAAATGCCCAGAGACTCAATTCTCGCCAGGCCCGGTGGTCGTTGTTTTTTGCCCGCTTCGACTTCATTCTTCATTTCCGCCCGGCGGACAAGAACGTCAAAGCTGATGCCTTGTCCCGGTCCTTCCTGTCCTCCGATCAAGAGGAGGAGCCTACGCACATCATTGACTCCTCCAAGGTGATGAATGTGGCCCCCTTGGATCTGACTCGTCTTCCACCCGGTAAGATGTTTGTAGCTGTACCAGATCGGGAGAGTCTTCTTCGCTGGGGACATTCTTCTAAACTAGCTGGCCATGCTGGCCAAAAGAAGACCTTCCAACTCATTACCCTGCATTACTGGTGGCCTACCCTGCGTAAGGACGTTGTAGACTTCGTCGCGGCCTGTTCATCCTGTGCCCGTAACAAAGTTCCCAGACATCTACCAGACGGCCATCTCCTGCCCCTTCCCGTACCTGCTGCTCCATGGCAGCACATTGCTATGGACTTTATCACCGATATTCCTGTTTCTGCCAGTTGTACAGTCATTTGGGTGGTCGCTGACCGCTTTTCTAAAATGGCCCACTTCATTCCCCTGCCTGGTCTCCCATCTGCACCCTAGCTGGCTAAAGACTTTATCCGCCACATCTTCCGTCTCCATGGCCTGCCCCTCCACATCGTGTCGGATCGTGGGGTTCAGTTCACCTCACGCTTCTGGAGAGCCACATGTAATCTGCTAGACGTCACCCTGGACTTCTCCGCTTACCAACCACAGTCCAATGGTCAAGTGGAGCGGATCAATCAGATCCTGACCAGCTACCTCCGGCACTTCGTTAATGCCCACCATTTGGACTGGGTGGATCTCCTACCATGGGCCGAATTCTCTTATAATAACCATGAGAGCGAATCCTCTTCCAAATCCCCGTTCTTTATAGTCTGTGGTCAACATCCCCGGATTCCAGTTCCTGGCTCCGTTTCTGTGGACAACCCTGCCGCGGAGTCTCTTGTCAGCGAATTTTCTACTATTTGGGAGAGTACCAGGTCCACTCTTCTTCTGTCCTCCGAGCGGATGAAGAGATATTCTGATAAGAGACGTCTGGATCCGCCTCAATTCCGTCCGGGAGACAAGGTTTGGCTCTCTTCCAAACATGTGCGGCTCAAAGTACCCTCCTACAAGTTGGACCCTCGATTCATCGGACCCTTCGAAGTCCTCAGGCAAATTAACCCTGTGGCCTACAAATTAAAACTCCCAGCCACCCTACGGATTCCCAACTCCTTCCACATATCTCTCCTCAAACCCGTTGTCTTTAACTCTTTTTCCAACAATCCAGGTGCTCCCCCTGCTCTTGTTTCCGCTGAAGACGTCTTTGAGGTAGAGAGTATTCTGGCCTCCAAAAGGGTAAGAGGAAAGACCTTTTTTCTGGTAGATTGGAAGGGGTTTGGTCCTCAGGAGAGAACTTGGGAACCCAGGGAGAACATCAACGCCCCGCTTCTCCTTGAAAAATTTCTGGCCAAAAAAAGAGGGGGACTAAAGGGGGGGGTACTCCCTCTCTTAAAGGGACCACGCGCGCCGTCTTAAGGAGTCCCCGGCCAATTGCCGGAGGACCTCCCATATATAAGGCACCTCCTCCAAAATGGAAGTGCCCGAGCAATGTTGTTTGCACTGTGTCTAATCTGCTTCAGCCCTCAGGTCCCGCTGCTAGCCTGACTTCTCGTCCTGCCTGCCAGCCTGTTATCTGTCCGTTCCCTGCCAGCCTGCTCACCTGGAGCGCTCACCTGTTACCTGCCTGTTATCTGCCTTGGCTATCTGTCTGCTCACCTGGGAGCATCCGCCTGTTACTTGTTGTGTCCGTCAGCCCGCTCACCTGGGAGCGCCCACCAGTTACCTGCCAGTTACCTGCCTCATCTGTCTGTTCGCTCACCTGGGAGCGCTCACCAGTTACCTGCCAGTTACCTGCCTCGTCTGTCTGCCCGCTCACCTGGGAGCACCCGTCTGTTACCTGCTGTGTCCGTCAGCCCGCTCACCTGCGAGCACCCACCAGTTACCTGCCAGTTACCTGCCTCGTCTGTCTGCCCGCTCACCTGGGAGCACCCGCCTGTTACCTGCTGTGTCCATCAGCCCGCTCACCTGGGAGCACCTGCCTGTTTCCTGCCAGCCTGCCTGGAGACCCTGCCGTCACTTGCTGTGACCTCCTTCCTGGTAAACCTAAAGACTGCTACTTGCCCAGCTTTCTCGAACTGTGACCACCTGTCAGCTACCAGAGACTTCCGCCGGCTTGCCGTGTCCATCCGCCATACCGGTCAGTCCCAGCCATCTGACCCGTGGGAGCCACCTGCTCTCTTACAAGGTCGTCCCCAGAGTAGCACTTGGTCCCTCAGCCTGGATCCTCCCTGGTCACGGTGTCGTTAGCTGCCGTACGACCAGGGTCGGTTTGGGTGGATACTTAGTCACGCCCCTCTGGGTCCCTCCTTGCACCTCGGCTCAGAGGTTCCACCACCCGGACCCGTAACACTATAACAATGTACATCAATTACATTCAATATTCGATTCGGATTACGATCGCCGAATTTGCAATATTCGCCAATTTATTAGTCGAATGTTCATCAAACATTACCGAACGCCATAGCATTCAATGGGGGGCTAAAAAAAACACATACACAACACCTTAAAATGGGCCCAAAAGCTGCCAAAACACATCAAATTAGGGTAGACACCTGGAAAGCGCCATCAATTGACTCAGAGTACAAGTACTATAATTATTATTACTATTACAGTGACATTTATTCCGTGGCGCTTTACATGTCAAAGGGGTCACCGACTGGTACAAGAGGAGAGACGACAATGTCCGCGAGGGCGCACAAACAATCTACAAGGGATGGGTGAGGATACAGTAGGTCAGAGTACAACTTGTCGTGCAGTGGTATGCCGGAGCGAGGGTTACCGCAGTTGTACGCTTGTCACAAGAAGTGGGTCTTCAGCTTCTTTTTCAAGGTATGCACGGTAGGCGAGAGTCTGATGTGTTGAGGTTCAGAGTTACACAGTAGCGAGATGCACGGGACAAATCTTGCATGCGATCGTGACAAGAAGAGATAAGAGGGAAGTAGAGAAGGAGATCTTGGGAGCATGGGAAGTTGCGTTCAGATAATTAGTACAGGGAGACTAGGTCACACATGTATGGATGAGAGAGGTTTTCATTGGTTTGGTATGCCAAAGTTAGGCTTTTCAACTGGAGTCTCTGGGCAACAGGGAGCCAGCGTGGGGATTGACAGAGGGGAGAAGCCTGGGAATAGCGGGGTGACAGGTGGATTAATCGGCCAGCACAGTTTAGGATAGATTGGAGGGGTGCGAGAGTGGTAGAAGGGAGGCCACAGAGCAGGAGCTTGTAGTCAAGGCAGGAGATGATGAGGGCGTGCACTGGTGTTTTTCTACATTCATGGTTGAGTAATGTGCGGATCCCCAAGATATTTTGGAGTTGGAGTCAGCAGCAAGTGGAAAGGGCTTGGATCTGACGTTTGAAGGACAGTTCAGAGTCAAGCCTGCAGGACTGGGAAGAGTGGGCAGCCATTCACTTTAATGGATAGGTCAGTTGGGGGTTGGGGTTATTGAGATGGTGGAAAGATGATGCATTCTGTTTTATCCATGTTAATTTTTACAAATCTAGCAGAGAAGAAAGATGAAATACAGGACACACATTGTGGGATTCTGGTTAGTAAGGAGGCGATATCAGGTCCAGAGAGGTAGATCTGTGTGCCATCAGCATAGAGGTGATACTGAAAGCTGTGAGACCATGAGCTGTCCCAGGCTAATGGTGTAGATGGAGAAAAACCTGGGTCCTACAACTGAACCTTAGGGGACACCGACACATAGGGGGTGAGATGAGGAGGTGGTGTGTGAGTGGGAAACACTGAATGTTCTGTCGGTTAGGTATGAAAAACTCCAAGACAGGCCAAGTCTGTGATGCCGAGAGATGAGAGTCTGTAGTAAGAGGGTATGGTATACTGTGTCGAGGGCAGATGACAGGTCTAGGAGGAGGAAGACAGAGTAGTCTGGCTTGGATTTGGCAGTTAGTAGGTTGTTGGTGACTTTAGTCAGGGCAGTTTCATTGGAATAGTGAGTTCGGAAGCCTGATTGTAAGCAGTCAAAGAGGGATCAGGAGGAGAGGTGGGAGGACAGTTCAAAATAGATGTGTTGATCCAGTAGTTTGGAGGAATAGGGGAGAAGTGAGATGGGGTGATAGCTAAACATAGGATGGGTCAAGGGAGGGCTTTTGGAGGATGCTTGTGATCGAGGTATGTTTGAATCATGAGGGGAATACGCCAGTTGTTAGTGACAGGAAGAAGAGGAGGGTTAGGCTTGGGATGAAGACTGTGGTACGGTTTGGAATAAGGTGGGATGGTATTACGTCAAGTTCACAGGTGGTGAGATGTGATTTGGAGATGATCTTCCGTGATGTCAGAGAAGCTGGTTTTGGAGGAGGAGAGTTGAGTCGTTATTAGTGTTGAGCGAGCACTAAAATGCTCGGGTGCTCGAAGCTCGGGCCGAGCTCACCGTGATACTCGGGTGCTCGACCCGAGCAACGAGCCCAATGTTAGCCTATGGGAGACCCGAGCATTTTTGCGGCGGCACCACCGGCAGTCTGTAGAAAGCCTAAAAAGTGCCCAAAACGATAGTGACAGTGCTCACATGACATGGGGACATCATGGGGATCGCTTCAGGAAGCATTTCTGACCCCCAGGTCACTGCTGTCAACAACGTGGTCAGAGGTATTAAGCTACTTTTACGGGCTCACAATAAAACGTTCAAAAACGAAACTGAAACGGTTTTCCTGTGAAATATGTTAACCGGTTCCCGACCGCCCACTGTACATAAACGTCGGCGCTGCCTGGGCTCTGTGCAGTGCTGACGTTTAAAAATGGTGGGTGGTCCCGCAGCGCTCAGGACCCCCAGGGTCCTGGTAGCGCTGCGGTACCGGTTCAGAGCAATAGCTCTGACATGTGGCATCATGGGGACCTGATTGGATCAGGTCCCCATGATGTTAACCTGTTCCTATCTTCTAGATGCCGCGATCCATAGCGATCGCGGCATTTAAAAGATAGTGACAGCCGGTGGTCGGCGATTGGGACCCCCCACATACCTTACCAGCGGCGGGGATCCCGGTGCTGTGACCTCTGACATCATCGAGACCTGATTGGCTCAGGTCTCGATGATGTCAGCGTCACACCAGCCAATCAGAGAGATCACCAGGGAAGTTTGTTTTAGCAACAAACTTTCCCGGGCGATCTGCCTGATATAAATACATTGTTTCTCCTCCGATCTCAGTGAGAGAGCATAGGAGAAACACTGTGACAAGAGCTGTCAGCCTTGCCACTCTGAAAGTGAAAAATAAAAATCAAAAAAGAAAGTAAGGTTAGGGTTAGTCAGTCTGTCCGATCAGTCCTGTCAGATCAGTCCTGTCAGTCAGTCAATCCTGTCAGTCAGTCAGTCCTGTCAGTCAGTCAGTCCTGTCAGGTCAGTCCTGTCAGATCAGTCAGTCAGTCCTGTCAGATCAGTCAGTCCTGTCAGTCAGTCAGTCCTGTCAGGTCAGTCCTGTCAGATCAGTCAGTCCGGTCAGTCCAGTCCGCTCAGTCCAGTCCGGTCCCGTCCGTTCAGTCCGGTCCGTTCAGTCCACTCAAAAAATATAAAAATAAAATGGCCCGTCAGACTTATACCGCAGAGGAGGTGTATGCCCTGCTGTGTTCTGATAGTGATGACAGTGCAATCTCAGATGGAGATGTGGATTTTGAGGGCTTTAGTAGCGGAGACACTGAGAGCTCAGAAATGAGCAGTGATTCTGGTCCATCCTCAAGCCCAAGGACCAGTACAACAATAGGGGCAAATAGCGCTACTGGAGAAACGTCTCCAAATCAGGGAACACTGCCCAGTACAAGCACTGTCCGTGCTACTAGTGAATTGGCGCACGCCAGTGTACAAGGGGCTTTACCACATGATCTAGCATTTCCCAGATGGGAGGCTTCGGATTCGGCTGCTCCATTCAGCCCTGATTTCAACACCATTCCTGGTATAAATGTGGAGGTGGAAGATTTTTTAAATTTGTTTTTTTACAGACAGCTTGCTAGAGCATATTGTCGTGCAAGCAAATTTATATGCTTCCCAATTCATAAGCCAGAATCCCCGATCTTACTATGCTAGGACAAATTTATGGACACCAACTAATGTCCCAGAAATAAAAAATTTTTTAGGACTTACATTTGCCATGGGGCTTGTTAAAAAAAACGAGCATTCGATCCTACTGGTCCAACCACCCTGTTCAATCCACCCCTATGTTTTCAGTCGTTCTGCCTAGGACCCGTTATGAAATGCTCATGCGGTTTTGGCATTTTAGCGACAATAGTCAATGCCTGCCCAGAAATGCCCCAGAACATGACAGATTATATAAAATTAGACCCATCATTGAAAATTTGTCAGAAAAATTCTTAAGGCTCTACACCCCAACACAAAATATTTCTATAGATGAGTCCCTTGTAAAATTCAAAGGAAGACTGCACCTCAAGCAATTTATCCCATCTAAAAGGGCAAGGTTTGGAATAAAGATCTATAAATTGTGCGAAAGTTCAACCGGATACACATCCGCTTTTCGCATATATGAGGGGAAAGATAGCAAACTAAACTCACCAGGATGCCCTACTTATCTGGGGACATCTGGAAAAATTGTTTGGGAGCTGATAAGTCCATTTTTTCAAAAAGGCTACAATCTATATGTGGACAATTATTACACCAGCATACCCCTATTTAAAAGTCTGGTTGAACACAACATCGGGGCTTGTGGAACCATCCGTAAAAACCGTCAGGGGTTTCCACAACCATTGGTCAACCAAAAGTTTCAAAAGGGGCAGTCAGGGGCTGTACGCAACGGAGAGCTGCTTGCCCTGAAATATAGGGATAAGAGGGATATTTTTGTCCTCAGCTCGATCCACACAGATGCCACAAGGGCCACTGTAGAACTAGGATCCACCATTCCGAAGCAAAAACCTGTGTCAGTCATTGACTACAACAAACACATGGGGGGTGTGGACCTTGCAGACCAGGTTCTACAGCCATACCAGGTATCAAGAAAGTCCTATACCTGGTATAAAAAGTTGGTTATTTATTTGTTTCAGGTGGCCACATACAATTCTTTTGTGTTGTACAAAAAAGCAGGAAATTCAGATCCTTTTCTTGATTATCAAGAAAAGGTAATTGAAAATGTTGTCTTTCAAAGTGTTAGCCCCGCTCATCCATTAGAATCTGAGGATGTGAAAAGACTCACTGAGCGACATTTTATTGCACTTATTCCAGCAACGGAAACAAGAAGGAACCCCCAGAAAAGATGTCGTGTATGTACTAAGAGAGGAATGAGGCGTGATACCCTCTACTATTGCCCACAATGCCCATCATTGCCAGCCTTATGCGTCACTGACTGCTTTAAAATCTTCCACACAGAACCACGTTTTTAAACTGTAAAAATGTATCCCAAGTTGTCATTCAAACATTTGGTTCATTTAGTGAATGACACATTCGAGTAGAGCTCACTTAATTTCCAGGGGGGGTTCTCCAGAATCTAAACCTTCCATTGCGTGCTTGTTTCTGGAAATCATCCATTGAGTTAAAATGGTCACTAAACCCATAGATGAATTCCCAGAGGGGTGTCATTTCCAAAATGGGGTCACTTCAGGGGGGATTCTTTAGTTCTGGTACTTAGCGCCTCTGAAAAGTGCCAGAACAGCAGAATCCCCCCTGAAGTGACCCCATTTTGGAAATGACACCTCTCTGGGAATTCATCTATGGGTTTAGTGACCATTTACCTATCTACTTATTTTCCCACCACTAGATTAATTTATACAGAGGAGTAGATTGTAAAATTCGGTCACTTGTTGGGGGTTTCCTCTGTTTAGGCACCTCAGGGGCTCTTCAAATGCAACATGGCGTCCGCTATCGATTCCAGTCAAATTTCCATTTCAAAAGTCAAATGGCGCTCCTTAACTTCCGAGCCATGCCGTGCGCCCAAACAGTGGCTTTGCACCACATATGGGGTATCAGCGTGCTCAGGAGAAATTGCACAACACATTTTGGGGTCCATTTTTTCTGGCTGCCCTTGTGAAAATTAAAAATTTGAGGCTAAAGTAGCAGTTTTGTGTTAAAAATGTGTTTTTTTATTTTCACACTTCAACATTATAAAATTCTGTGAAGCCCCTGGGGGTTCAAGGTGCTCAACACACATCTAGATAAGTTCCTTGAGGGGTCTAGTTTCCAAAATGGGGTCACTTGTTGGGGGTTTCCTCTGTTTAGGCACCTCAGCGGCTCTCCAAATGCAACATGGCGTCCGCTATCCATTCCAGTCAAATTTCCATTCCAAAAGTCAAATGGCGCTCCTTACCTTCCGAGCCATGCCGTGCGCCCAAACAGTGGCTTTGCACCAAATATGGGGTATCAGCGTGCTCAGGAGAAATTGCACAACACATTTTGGGGTCCATTTTTTCTGGCTGCCCTTGTGAAAATTAAAAATTTGAGGTTAAAGTAGCAGTTTTGTGAAAAAAAGTTAAATGTTCATTGTTTTCTTCCACATTCCAAAAATTCTTGTGAAGCACCTGAAGGGTTAATAATGTGGTTTGAATGTGGTTTTGAGCACCTTGAGGGGTGCAGTTTTTAGAATGGTATCACTTTTGGGTATTTTCTGTCATAAAGGCCCCTCAAAGTCACTTCAAATAAGATGTGGTCCCTAAAAAAATGTTTTTGTAAATTTTGTTGTAAAAATGAGAAATCGCTGGTCAACTTTTAACCCTTATAGCTTCCTAACAAAAAAAATTTTGGTTCCAAAATTGTGCTGATGTGAAGTAGACATGTGGGAAATATTATTTATTAACTATTTTGTGTGACATATCTCTCTGATTTAAGGGCATGAAAATACAAAGTTTGAAAATAGCAAAATTTTCAAAATTTTTGCCAAATTTCCGATTTTTTCACAAATAAACCCAAGTGATATCGAAGAAATTTTACCACTATCATGAAGTACAATATGTCACGAAAAAAGCAATCTGAGAATCAGGGGAATCGGTTGAAGCGTTCCAGAGTAATTACCTCATAAAGTGACAGTGGTCAGAATTGAAAAAACTGGCCCGTCACGAAGGCAAAAACAGGCTCTGGTGCGAAGTGGTTAAGAAACTTCCTTTCCAGGGTAAAGACTTGTGTATAAGGTAAAATAAATAACCAAAAGCAAAAATACTCCTCCACACCTTGGGCTATGTTCACAAGTAGCATTTTTTTATGCGTTTTTGCACTTTTGTATTGTTTTCAACCGTGACAAATGCATTCACCGGGAAATGTCATTTTAACATTTTACAACCTTATCTGGCCATGTGCTGTGTGACACATGCATACAGTGCTGAAAAGACATGGGAATAGCATGGGGAAGACCCCTGGAAGCATCTCTGACACCCAGGTCACTGCCTAAAAGTGGGCCCATCAGAAGTGATCCTTGCTGCATCAGAAGATGCAGACTTGCAACTATCCCCGTGCAAGTCATTGTCCCAGGGCAGTGTTCAATTGTACCTCCCCTATTCCTTGCAATGCAAGCGCAAGTATGCAGCCTGCCACCCACCCACCCCCAGGCTGCAATACCATGCTGCTTGCTTGCACTTGAAATTGGGCCTTTTGTTATGTTCTGCTACCAAAGCTAAGGAAAGAGAGGAGATCTGTCCCTACGATAGAACTCAGCTTAATCCCTACGATGTAACAGGGGACCTGATCCTGCGATCAGACCTGCTAAAGTCCTAATCTAGTCTGTACGGAGACCTATAGATGTGGGGAGGGAATCCCTACAAGTACTAAGGACTGGGAGGAATATGGGACACCTCCTAACAGAAATAGTAGCAGACAGACGAACAAACAAAATAGAAAGAACATAGAGGTCCGTAGACCAAGCAAACTAACAGAGTTAGATACAGAGCACAGGCTAGCTAGAAAGTAGATATACAATGAAGTCCAGCAAAGCCAGAAGGGCGGAGCAGGATTAAATAGGCCAACAAGGTCATGTGACCAGCAAAGGAAAAAAAGACCTAAGAGCAAGGTTCTAACAGTACCCCCCCTTCTAAGAGGATCCTCCGGATCCCCTAGGACCAGGCTTATCAGAAAATCTCCTGTGAAACGCTCTGATAAGTCTGGACGTGGAAACATCATCTGACCTCACCCAAGAGTTATCCTCAGGTCCGAAACCTTTCCAGGCCACAAGATACTGCAAACTACCTCTATACCGTCTAGAGTTAAGGATGCGAGAAATTTCATATTCCCCGTCCTCCACCACCGGAGGAACAGAGGCAGAGGCGTCACAATCCGATACAACAGCTTTTTTCAACAGAGAGACATGAAATACCGGATTAATTCTCCAGGAGGTAGGAACCTCCGACCTAACAGCAGATTGGTTGACAACCTGAAGCACCTTAAAGGGCCCTACAAACTTGGGACCCAATTTCTTTGAAGGAATCCTCAACCGCAGATTCCTAGAGGACAACCAAACCATGTCACCAACAGCGAACAAAACCTCCTGTCGTTTCCTATCAAAGTAGTCTTTAGATTTTCTGTTGGCCTCCTGAAGATTACCACGCACATCCGTCCAAACTCTCTCCAAATCACCGGAAAAATTCTCCTCCTCAGGCATGGCAGATCCCAACTTGGAGAACGACCCAAACGACGGATGTCTCCCAGAACAACAAAAAAAAGGCGAACAACCAGCAGAAGAAGATGTATGATTGTTCAGAGCAAATTCAGCAAGTGGCAGAAACTCAGACCACCCCTCTTGATTGTCTGCCACAAAACAACGCAAGAACTGCTCAACATCCTGGTTTTTCCTTTCTGTCTGGCCATTAGATTCAGGATGATATCCGGACGAGAACGACAAATGAATTCCCAACCTATCACAAAAGGCACGCCAAAAACGAGCCACGAACTGAGGACCCCTATCAGAAACAATGTCAGTAGGAACGCCATGAAGTCTGACAATTTCCTTGACAAAGGCCTTAGCGAGAGTTTTAGCGCAGGGCAGTTTGACGAAAGGAACCAAGTGACACATCTTGCTAAAACGGTCCACGACCACCCAGATGACAGTAAAACCCTCAGAGGGGGGAAGGTCAGTTATAAAGTCCATAGCCAAATGTGTCCAAGGAGCACTGGGAACCTCCAAAGGACAAAGCAACCCCGCAGCAGGAGTATGTGAGGACTTAGATCTAGCACATATAGTACATTGACGCACCCACTTAATGACTTCCTTCTGCCATCCAGGCCACCAAAAACTGCGACCCACCAGTCTCTTGGTCTCAGAGATTCCGGGATGACCTGCCAACCGAGATTCGTGACACTCAACAAACAAATCTCTCCTAAAGGTCCCAGGCACAAACAACCTCCCTTGAGGAGTGTTAGAAGGGGCATTCTCCTGTGCTTTAAGAATCTCATTTTCCAAAACGGAGTCCAAAGCAGCTATCACAACACCTTCTTGTAAAATGTTCTCCTCTTTCTCAGTACCGACTATGGGAGAAAAACTGCGAGACAAGGCATCCGCCTTAACATTCTTAGTACCAGGGATGTAAGTAACGGAGAAATTAAACCGCGAGAAAAACAGTGCCCACCTAGCCTGACGGGCATTCAGGCGCTTGACAGCATCAAGATATATCAAATTTTTATGATCCGTAAGAACCTGAACGGGAAATTCCGCACCTTCCAAGAAGTGGCGCCAGTGTTCAAATGCGAGTTTAATAGCCAATAATTCCCGATTACCAATATCGTAATTCAGTTCAGTCTCCGAAAATTTTTTTGAAAAAAAGGCACAGGGATGTAATCCATCCCCGTTATCCTGAGACAATACTGCGCCAACCCCCACAGAGAAAGCATCAACCTCAACCAAAAACGACCTAGTAACATCAGGCTGCATAAGGATGGGAGCAGAGGTGAACCTCTCCTTGAGATACACAAAAGCTTCAATGGCCTCAGAAGACCACTGAACCGCATCAGCACCTTTCCTGGTGAGATCAGTCAGAGGTTTGACAATACTAGAAAAATTTTTTATGAATTTTCTATAGTAATTGGCGAAACCCAAAAACCTCTGTATCGATTTCAAACCAATAGGCCTAGGCCATTCCTGCACAGCCTGAACCTTAACCGGATCCATCTCAAAACCTTTGCTGGAGATAATGTAGCCCAAAAAACTAATTCTCTGTACAGCGAACTCACATTTCTCCAGCTTAGCAAAAAGCGAATTGTCCATTAATAACTGTAATACCTCACGCACGCTCCGCCAATGAGACTCCAGATCTGGCGAATAAATCAAAATGTCATCCAAATACACAACCACATTTTTACCGATCAAAGGTCTAAGGATGTCATTAATCAGATTCTGAAAAAATGCAGGAGCATTAGTAAGACCAAAAGGCATAACCAGATTCTCAAAATGACCCACAGGAGTGTTAAAAGCAGTCTTCCATTCATCACCCTCCTTCATGCGCAACAGATTGTATGCCCCCTTAAGGTCAATTTTAGAGAACCACTTGGCCCCCAATAACTGGTTAAACAGATCAGGAATCAATGGCAGTGGGTAAGGATTGCGTACCGTAATTTTGTTAATCTCACGAAAATCCAGACAAGGACGTAAACCGCCATCCTTTTTTTTTACAAAAAAAAATCCAACCGCCACATGAGACTTAGAGGGCCTAATGTGACCGGCGGCCAAACTTGTCTGTATGTATTCCTCCAAAGCCTTCCTCTCAGGAATAGTAAGGTTAAATAAACGACTTTTAGGAAGAGTCGCTCCAGGGACAAATTCAATAGAACAATCATAGTCTCTATGGGGAGGCAAAACCTGCGATTCCTTCTCAGAAAAAACTCTCCAAAAATCCTGAATAGGAACAGGCAATTCTCCCCTATCCAAAGCTGCAATACGCCCGTTAGAACACTTGTCATAACATTTATGGCTCCAGGATTTAATTTCACTGGTAGACCAATCCAGTACAGGATTGTGAAATTTTAACCAGGGCAATCCCAATATTACTGGAGAAGGCAAGTTATTCAACACCACCAAATCCAATTTCTCATGGTGAACACCATTAATAGTGAGAGGAAATTCACTGACCTTGAGAGTAATATTCTTCAAAGGGGAGCCATCCACAGAAACCACAGCAATGGGGGATGATAAAGGTTCAGGTTTTAAATTGCGTTTTTCCACGAATCCCCCATCAATTACATTCAGTGTAGACCCGCAATCAACAAACACCCGAAATTCCATTAATTTTTCCTCAGCAATCGTGGAAGCAGCTAAAAATATACCCTTGGAATTTAAACAGGCAATACGGGCGTGACTGACCATTTTTTTTTCTTTCTTCATACGAAGCTCACAGCCTTTAATCAAATGACCAGATTTTCCGCAATAGAAACACAAGCCTTCCGAAAAACGACGGTCTTTTTCTTGAGAGCGAGGTGCCACCGATCCAATCTCCATCGGTTCACCACTGTTAGTACACACATTATCATAACCAGAAACTGACATAGCAGAGGATTTGCTCTCATTAACCCTTGCACGCAGTCTCCTATCCACCCGTATAGCTAATTGCATAGCCTGTTGCAAATCTTCAGGTGTAGGATAAGCAATTAGCAGGTCTTTAACCCTTTCACTGAGCCCAGCAAGAAATAGACTTTTCAGAGCAGAATCGTTCCACCCTGTTTGAGTGGACCAACGACGAAAATGAGTACAATATTTTTCCACATTACCTGACCCTTGTTTTAAACGTCTCAACTCAGTCTCAGCTGATGCCACACGGTCAGGATCATCATATAATAGTCCTAAAGCAGAAAAAAAACTATCCACTGATCTGAAGCATGTATCACTAGGTTGCAAAGAAAAGGCCCACTCCTGAGGCTCTTTGCGCAAAAGTGACATTATGAACCCTACGCGCTGGGATTCATCCCCAGAGGACTTGGGTCTCAAACGAAAATACAATAAGCAAGCATTTTTAAATGAAAAAAATTCTCGATGTTCACCAAAAAATAAATCCGGCAAACATACCTTAGGCTCCAAGAAATATGCTCCAGGACAGTTACTCACGTGCTGACGGAGCTCGGCCACTTCCAGAGAGAGTCCCTGCAAGTGTTTAGCCAAATCCTGAACCGACACCATGATGGAACAGAAAAAATCTTTCCTTAGAGAATTTGCAGGCTGGACTTACTGTTATGTTCTGCTACCAAAGCTAAGGAAAGAGAGGAGATCTGTCCCTACGATAGAACTCAGCTTAATCCCTACGATGTAACAGGGGACCTGATCCTGCGATCAGACCTGCTAAAGTCCTAATCTAGTCTGTACGGAGACCTATAGATGTGGGGAGGGAATCCCTACAAGTACTAAGGACTGGGAGGAATATGGGACACCTCCTAACAGAAATAGTAGCAGACAGACGAACAAACAAAATAGAAAGAACATAGAGGTCCGTAGACCAAGCAAACTAACAGAGTTAGATACAGAGCACAGGCTAGCTAGAAAGTAGATATACAATGAAGTCCAGCAAAGCCAGAAGGGCGGAGCAGGATTAAATAGGCCAACAAGGTCATGTGACCAGCAAAGGAAAAAAAGACCTAAGAGCAAGGTTCTAACACCTTTTATGCATGTGGAGGCAGAATCTGGCCACCACGTCATGGCTGCGTCGGCGGCCTGGTGTCCATACTCAGTCCCCAGCCGCCCGGTGACCAGGTGTCCACGCTTGGTCCCCAGCCACCAGGGGGCGGCCGGGTGTCCATAAACGGTCCCCAGCCGCCCCTATTTGAAGCACTGCCTAACCACAAACACGTGGACAATTGAATGTGGCCAGGTATGGTCCATCTGACTGACGCCTTCACATTAGGTTAATATTGTGGAAGCCGGGACACAGTTGGACACTGGGATGCAACACGTCCTCCAGACATAGAGGATTGCGGGTCCTGGGTCAATCAGGCTTCAACACAAAGTTCAGAAGGTAGACATCAGCAGTGCTCGGCCTCCTACACAACGAGTAAATTATTCATGATCATGAGGCCATCCATCTCCTTAGCTTTCTGCTCCTTGGAATGCAAGCGCATGTATGTAGTATCGGCTAGGCCTGAGGTGGTCAGCGTTTTGGCGCATATCCTACCTCCTCCGAGGATTTCTGGATGTTTTCCTGCTACTTTCCCAGTTCTATGACTCCCGTTAAAACAAAGCTTCAGGTGATGAATGATGGATGAGGTGGTGGCAAAGGAGAAAGAGCAGGAGGAACAGGGACCATTCACATCAATATCAGGCCAGTCAACCACACATGTCTTGTAGGATATGTTTCTGTACCAAAAGGAGCGGTTCGGCTACACAGTTATAGGGCATGCCGTGAGTGCAATGCCTACCAAAAATTTCGAGGCACTCCAATGCCCCGTGGAAGTGACATGGAGGTCAGAGGGCCTTAACTAAACCGTTTTTTCCATTTATAGCAACTGGGTCTCCTGTACACTGTTGGCCTAAGCAGTGAATGGAAGGCTTTCCAAAAATTATGAGGAACTGCAATGCCCCTTGAAACAGACGTGGATTACAGCGTACTAAAAACCTTCTACCCATTATTGGGGTGTGGGTCTCCCTTAGAGTTCGCCTATGCATTGAAAAGTAAAAGCTGACTAAAATTAGGAGGAAATGCAATGCCCGTTGGAAGAGTTGTGGAGGTTAGAGGTGATTAAAAACAACATTTCAATGCCCCTTGGAAGAGCTGTGGAGTTCAGAGTGGTTTAACAAGATGGTTTTAATGCCCCTTGGAAGAGTGGTGGACGTCGCAATGGAATAAAAAGACAATGTCAATGCCCCTTGGAAGAGTGGTGGAGGTCACAGTAGCTTAACAAGACAGTTTTAATGCCCCTTGGAAGAGATGTGGAGGTCACAGTACCTTAACAAGACAGTTTTAATGCCCCTTGGAAGAGTGGTGGAGGTCATAGTAGCTTAACAAGACGGTTTTAATGCCCCTTGGAGGAGTGGTGGAGGTCACAGTAGCTTAACAAGATGGTTTTAATGCCCCTTGGAAGAGACGTGGAGGTCACAGTAGCTTAACAAGACAGTTTTAATGCCCCTTAGAAGAGTGGTGGAGGTCGCAGTGGAATAAAAATACAATATCAATGCCCCTTGAAAGAGTGGTGGAGGTCACAGTAGCTTAACAAGACAGCTTTAATGCCCCTTGGAAGAGATGTGGAGGTCACAGTACCTTAACAAGACAGTTTTAATGCCCCTTGGAAGAGTGGTGGAGGTCACAGTAGCTTAACAAGATGGTTTTAATGCCCCTTAGGTCACGGTACCTTAACAAGACAGTTTTAATGCCCCTTGGAAGAGTGGTGGAGGTCGCAGTAGAATAAAAAGACAATATCAATGCCCCTTGGAAGAGTGGTGGAGGTCAAAGTAGCTTAACAAGACGGTTTTAATGCCCCTTGGAAGAGACGTGGAGGTCACAGTAGCTTAACAAGACAGTTTTAATGCCCCTTGGAAGAGTGGTGGAGGTCGCAGTGGAATAAAAAGACAATATCAATGCCCCTTGGAAGAGTGGTGGAGGTCAAAGTAGCTTAACAAGACGGTTTTAATGCCCCTTGGAAGAGACGTGGAGGTCACAGTAGCTTGACAAAACAGTTTTAATGCCCCTTGGAAGAGACGTGGAGGTCACAGTAGCTTAACAAGACAGTTGTAATAGTAACATAGTAACATAGTTTGTAAAGCCGAATAAAGACTTACGTCCATCAAGTTCGACTTGTTAGTTCTGTAATTGCTAAAGTTGATCCAGAGGAGGGCAAAAACCCCAAATGATTTAGCCAATCTTCACCTGAGGAAAAATTCCCTCCCGACTCTGAAACCAGCAGTCAGAATAAATCCCTGTATCAACCTACTATTTTATTTTATTTTTAAGTATACGCTGAAATCTGCCTGGTATCTAGAAATGCATCTAGTCCCCGCTTGAACTGGTGTAGTGAATCTGACATTACCGTCTCCTCACTCAGTGAATTCCATATTCTCACTGCTCTTACCATAAAGAACCCCTTCCTATGCTGGTGCTGAAACCTTTTCTCTTCCAGTCTTAGTGAATGCCCTCTTGTTACCGTAATATCCCTCCTTTTGAACAAATCCCGGGCAAGATCTCTATACTGTCCCCTAACATATTTGTACACATTTATTATGTCCCCCCTCAACCTTCTCTTTTCCAGGCTGAATAGTCCTAGTTTTGCCAACCTCTCTGGGTATTGCAGTCCCTCCATTCCCTTTATTAATTTTGTTGCCCTCCTTTGTACCTTTCAAGCTCATTTATATCCTTTCTATATATTGGGGCCCATAACTGAGCACAGTATTCCAAGTGTGGTCTGACCAGTGCTTTGTACAGTGGAAGAACAATGTTCTCATCCTTTGCAGCTATACCTCTTCTGATACATCCCATTACCCTGTTTGCCCTTACAGCAGCGGCCTGACTTTGGGCACTCCAATTTAGTTTGCTATCAATCAAGATGCCCAAGTCCTTCTCCATCTCTGAATTCCCCAATGATTTCCCATTCAGTGAGTACTGGTGACTTCCATTTTCCCTTCCCATATGTATGACCTTACATTTCTCCTCGTTAAACCTCATTTGCCATTTAATGCTCCACCTACCCAGCTTACCCAAATCCCTCTGTAGGTCTGCACTGTCCTCTTTTGTATTTGTATTAATTGTTTTACATAACTTTGTGTCATCTGCAAATATTGATATTTTACTATTTATCCCGTTGACTATGTCGTTAATAAAGATATTAAATAACATTGGGCCTAGTACAGACCCCTGTGGTACCCCACTAGTGACGCTTACCCAATCTGAGTATATTCCATTTATAACCACCCTCTGCCTTCTATCCCTTAGCCAGTTTGCTACCCACTTGCAAACATTTTCCCCCAGCCCCATCATTCTCATTTTGTATACCAACCTATTATGTGGCACGCTATCGAACGCTTTTGAGAAGTTGAGATACACGACATCCACTGGTTCCCCCTGATCTACGAGAGCTAACCTCCTCATAGAAGTCAATCAGGTTTGTTTGGCAGGAGCGATTCCTCACGAATCCATGTTGGTTCGGGATTAAAAGATTATTAGCATCAAGATGCTCCGTAATTGCCTCTTTAATGAAGCTTTCAAAAATTTTGCCCACAACGGACGTCAGACTCACCGGCCGATAGTTTCCGGCGTCACATTTTGCTCCCTTTTTGAATATTGGCACTACATTCGCCTGTCGCCAATCAAGTGGTACAGACCCAGTCTCAACAGAGTCCTTAAATATAAGATATAACGGTCTGTCTATCACATTACTTAGTTCCCTTAGTACCCGTGGGTGTATGCCATCAGGTCCTGGTGATTTGTTTATTTTAATGTTACTGAGGCGTTTCTGTACCTCAACTTGGGTTAGATTAGTCATACTTAGTGGAGGATTAAGCTTGTCACTTCTCATTTCTCCTGTTAGTTCTATTTCCTTTGTGAAAGTTGTCGAAAAAAAATTATTTAATAGATTAGCTTTATCCTCATCTTTCTCTATGATTTTGCCTTCCTCACTTTTTATCGGTCCAATATTATCCGATTTAATCCTTTTACTATTTATATACGTAAAGAACAGTTTGGGATTTGATCTACTTTCCCTAGCAATACGTTTCTCTGTTTCCTCCTTCGCTATTTTTATTTGTTTTTTACAGGTTCTCGTTTTTTCCTTGTAACACATTAGTTCCTCCTTACTGTTTTCCTGTTTTAATCTCTTGAATGCCTCTTTTTTGCTATTTAACGCCCCTTTTACTTTCTTGTTCAACCATATTGGTTTCCTCTTATTTCTGGCCCTTTTATTCCCATACGGTATATACCTCTCGCACTGAGTATTCAGAATTCTTTTGAAGGTTTCCCATTTACTATTCGTATTCCTTTGATTAAGTACTTTGTCCCCGTCAATAAGTTGAAGGTTTTCTATCAGCTGATCAAACTTTGCCCTCCTAAAGTTTAATGTTTTTGTTGTTCCCTTATTGATAACCCTACTGAAGGGCATTTTGAAGTCGATAATATTATGATCGCTATTACCTAGGTGCCCCCCTATCTGTACCTCAGTTATTCTATCAGGCCTATTAGTCAATATTAATGCCCCTTGGAAGAGTGGTGGAGGTCGCAGTGGAATAAAAAGACAATATCAATGCCCCTAGGAAGAGTGTTGGAGGTCACAGTAGCTAAACAAGACAGTTTTAATGCCCCTTGGAAGAGTGGTGGAGGTCACAGTGGAATAAAAAGACAATATCAATGCCCCTTAGAAGAGTGGTGGAGGTCACAGTAGCTTAACAAGATGGTTTTAATGCCCCTTGAAACAGTTGTGGAGGTCACAGTAGCTTAACAAGACGGTTTTAATGCCCCTAGGAAGAGTGGTGGAGGTCACAGTAGCTTAACAAGACGGTTTTAATGCCCCTTGGAAGAGTGGTGGAGGTCACAGTAGCTTAACAAGCCAGTTTTAATGCCCCTTGGAAGAGTGGTGGAGGTCACAGTGGAATAAAAAGACAATATCAATGCCCCTTAGAAGAGTGGTGGAGGTCACAGTAGCTTAACAAGATGGTTTTAATGCCCCTTGAAACAGTTGTGGAGGTCACAGTAGCTTAACAAGACGGTTTTAATGCCCCTAGGAAGAGTGGTGGAGGTCACAGTAGCTTAACAAGACGGTTTTAATGCCCCTTGGAAGAGTGGTGGAGGTCACAGTAGCTTAACAAGCCAGTTTTAATGCCCCTTGGAAGAGTGGTGGAGGTCGCAGTGGAATAAAAAGACAATATCAATTCCCCTTGGAAGAGTGGTGAAGGTCACAGTAGCTTAACAAAATGGTTTTAATGCCCCTTGGAAGAGCTGTGGAGTTCAGAGTGGTTTAACAAGATGGTTTTAATGCCCCTTGGAAGAGTGGTGGAGGTCGCAGTGGAATAAAAAGACAATATCAATGCCCCTTGGAAGAGTGGTGGGGGTCATAGTAGCTTAACAAGACGGTTTTAATGCCCCTTGGAAGAGCTGTGGAGGTCAGAGTGGTTTAACAAGACGGTTTTCATGCCCCTTACAAGAGCCATGCAGTACAGCATATTAAAAACATTATTCCCATTATTGGGGAGTGGGTCTACCATAGTCTTTGCCTATGCCTTCCAAGCAAAAGCTGCCAAAAATTAGGATGGAGGAACTAGCAATGCTGGCAAACAGCCATGCAGTACAGCATATTAAAAACATTATTGCCATTATTGGGGAGTGGGTCTCCCATAGTCTGTGCCTATGCCTTCCAAGCAAAAGCTGCCAAAAATTAAGACAGAGGAACTTGCAATGCTGGCAAACAAGAGCCTGAGGATAAGGAGAAGAGCAAAATACAGCCGAAATGAGGAAGCTTATACCCATGTGTGGGTGTGAAGCTGTGCATGGGAATACACCTCCCGAAATAACACAGTGGATTTGACTTTGTTACTCTACTGTCATTTGGTGGTGATGAGAAGTCTGGCCCAATCCAGCCCTTGTTCATTTTGATAAGGGTCAGCTTGTCAGCATTGTCAGTTGACAGTCGAGTGCGCTTATCAGTTATAATTCCCCCAGCGGCACTAAAAACACGCTCCGATAACACGCTAGCGGCAGGGCAGGCCAGGACCTCCATGGCGTACAGAGCGAGTTCATTCCAAGTGTCCAGCTTGGATACCCAATAATTACAAGGCACAGAGGAATCACGGAGGACGCTGGTACGGTCGGCAAGGTACTCCCTCACCATCTTTTGAAACTTTTCACTCCTTGTGAGAGTACCCCGCGCCTCAGGACCTGTAAGCTGGGCGGGTCTCAGAAAACTGTCCCAGAACGTTGACAGTGTTCCCCTGCCTCTGCTGGATTGGAGTTGCGTCTCCCTAGCCTGTACGCTTTGGTTGGGCAACGAACTGCCGCTAGAGTGTTCAGATGGGAATTTTTTTAACAGTTCTGCAGCAAGGGCCTTCTGGTACTGCCCCATTTTTGTAGACCTCTCCACCTCAGGAATAAGAGAGTGAAAGTTCTCCTTATAGCAGGGGTCTAAAAGTGTCACCAACCAGTAATGACTGTCACCCAACATTTTGACAACTCGAGCGTCACGGTTAAGGCAGCGTAACATAAAGTCAGCCATGTGTGCCAGACTGGTAATGGGCAAGACTTCCGTGTCCTCACCAAGATGACGACAGACCATGCTCTCCTCCTCCTCCTCCTTTTCCCCCCTGTCCTCAGGCCACCCACGCTGAACCGACGGTATGACAGTTGTACAGGTACTACCATCTACAGCGCATGATACCAGCTCCTGTTCTTCCTCCTCCTTCTCCTCTCCCTTATTGTTCCCAAATGCACGTTGGGATGAGATGAGGCTGGACTGTGTGTAATCTCCCGCTACGGCTTCTTGATCCATCTTATCATACTCTGGCTGCAATGCCTCCTCTTTAATTCTCTGCAGAGAGCGTTGCAAAAGACAGACAAGTGGGATGCTGACACTATTGATGGCGTCATCGCCACTCACCATCTTGGTGGCCTCCTCAAAGTTTGTCAGGATGGTACATATGTCAGACATCCAGGTCCACGCCTGAGGTTTTATGTGTGGAGTCTGACCTGAATATCGACGGCCTTGTTGCAGCTGGTACTCCACAACTGCTCTCTTCTGCTCACAAATCCTTTGCAACATGTGGAGGGTAGAGTTCCAACGTGTGGGGACATCACACACCAATCAGTGTGCCGGAAGCTGCAAACGCTGCTGCAACACAGCAAGGGCGGCGGAAGCTGTAGTCGACTTCCGAAAATGAGCTGACAGGCGGCATACTTTGACGAGCAGATCTGGCAACTTGGGGTACGATTTAAGAAACTGCTGAACCACGAGGTTAAGCACATGAGCATGGTACGTGTGTGATCTCGCCTCGCCTCAGAGCCGCCACCAGGTTACGGCCATTGTCACACACGACCATGCCTGGATGAAGGTTCAGCGGTCTCAGCCACAGATCTGCCTGCTCTTTCACAGCTGTCCACAACTCACAAGCAGTGTGAGGTTTATCACCTAAGCTTGTGAGTTTCAGCACAGCCTGTTGCCGCTTGGCGGAGGCAGTACTGCAGTGCTTTCAGCTTGTAACTGATGTGGTGGTATCTGAGATGGAGGCTGAACATGAGGAGGAGGAGGATGATGCACAGGAGCTGTACACTGTGGGGGCAACTCTGACTGACATAGGGCCCGCAATCCTCGGTATGGGGAGGATGTGTTCCGTCCCAAGGTCCGACTGGGCCCCGGCTTCCACTATGTTTATCCAGTGTGCCGTCAGGGAGATGTACCGTCCCTGGCCACAAGCACTTGTCCACGTGTCCTTTGTCAGGTGGACTCTTCCAGTAACTGTGTTGTTGAGGGCACGGCAGATGTTTTGGGACACGTGCTTGTGTAGTGCGGGGATGGCACACCGGGCAAAATAGTGTCGGCTGGGGACCGAGTACTGAGGGACAGCCACCGCCATAAGGTTGTGGAAGGATTCCATCTCCACCAGCCTAAAAGGCAGCATTTACAACGCAAGCAGTCATGAAATGTGCGAATTTAAGACTGTGGCCTGTGGGGCATTGGCTGCGAATTTGCGCTTTCGTTCAAAGGTCTGGGATATGGACAATTGAACGCTGCGGTGGGACGTGGATGTGGACGTTGATGCTGTTTCTTGAGAAACTGCCATAACAAGTGAGAGGAGGGGGCATCTTTGCATGCAGTATGGACAGGGGATTGCCTTGCATGCACAACAGGGGGTTCTCTTACACGCACAACAGCGGAAGAAGCAGTGGTGACACTCGCTGACACTGGTCGTGGACCCTGGGTTTCACCCCACAAAGTCGGGTGCTTTGCTGCCATGTGCCTGATCATGCTGGTTGTGGTCAGGCTGGTAGTTTTGTCACCCCTGCTGATGCTGGCATGGCAGGTGGTACAAATGGCCTTTTTGGGGTTATCAGCAGAGTCTTTAAAAAAATTCCAGACTCTGGAAGACCTACCGGTTGTACTGGCAACGTCCCTCGTGTTGGTGTTACGGGGAACTGCTGCCCGCCTTCTGTGTGCGGCCACCACACTGCTTTTTCCTGCCTGTTGGGGTACTCTGCCTCCCTCCCCCTGTGTGCTGCTGGCCTCGCAATGCGTGTCCTCCTGCCACATTGGGTCAGTTACTAGATCATCCACCACCTCCTCCTCTTCCACTTGCGCACCACGATCATCCTCCTCACTTCGTGGCAATTGTATCTCGTCATCGTCCACCTCTTGTGACAAATTGCCAGCGTCGACTTCCTGTGTCCATGGCTGTTCAAATATTTGGGCATCGCTACATGGGATCTCCTCTTCCACCACTTCAAGCGTAGCAGGCGAGGGTTACAAATATGGAAATGGACCAGTGAACAGCTCTTCAGTGTGTCCAACTGTGGGATAAGTTGCTGTATGACGACACCCGGCATGGTGGGAGGAAGGAGCATCAGGGTGAGGAGGAGTATGCGGTTGAGACTCACGGCTACTAAGAGTTGACCGTGTGGAAGACAGACCGGAGGTGGTGGTGCCCAGGTAACTGGAAGTATTATCTGCTATCCAATAAATAACCTGTTCACACTGATCAGTTCGCAATACTGGTGTTGTAGTGTGCTTCCCTAGTAATTCGGTCAAGAAGTGGGAGCGAAAAGATGTGGCTGTTGGTTGTGGCACATTTTCACCTTGGCCACGACCCCGTCCACTACACGCACCATCTCCAGAACGTCCAGTTCCAGGTCCCTTGCCCATTGTAAATGAAGTAAAATAGCTTACACTCGCATTAACAATGGCAAAAAGGTAATAAAAAGGAGATTAGAACTGTGGAAGAGGAAAACCACAGTTCTATTTCTCTGGCCTACACCAGAATCTTTTAAACCGATATATTTGTGTCTGAACAGTCAGCGAGACACTATTACTGGGTTTTTTTTTACGGAAAAAAGGCCAAGAGCTGGATAATACTGAGATTTGACCCGTGGAACTGCAAAACCACAGTTCTAGTTTTCTGGCCTACACCAGAATCTTTTAAGCAGATATATTTGTGTCTGAACAGTCAGGGAGACACTATTGCTGTTTTTTTTACGAAAAAAAGGCCAAAAGCTGGATAATACAGAGATTTGAACCGTGGAACTGCAAAACCACAGTTCTAGTTATCTGGCCTACACCAGAATCTTTTAAGCAGATATATTTGTGTCTGAACAGTCAGGGAGACACTGTTACTGTTTTTTTTTACGGAAAAAAGGCCAAAAGCTGGATAATACTGAGATTTGAACTGTGGAACTGCAAAACCACAGTTCTAGTTATCTGGCCTACACCAGAATCTTTTAAGCAGATATATTTGTGTCTGAACAGTCAGGGAGACACTATTGCTGTTTTTTTTACGAAAAAAAGGCCAAAAGCTGGATAATACAGAGATTTGAACCGTGGAACTGCAAAACCACAGTTCTAGTTATCTGGCCTACACCAGAATCTTTTAAACAGATATATTTGTGTCTGAACAGTCAGCGAGACACTATTACTGTTTTTTTTTTACGGAAAAAAGGCCAAAAGCTGGATAATACTGAGATTTGAACCGTGGAACTGCAAAACCATATTTCTAGTTATCTGGCCTACACCAGAATCTTTTAAACAGATATATTTGTGTCTGAACAGTCAGCGAGACACTATTACTGTTTTTTTTTACGGAAAAAAGGCCAAAAGCTGGATAATACTGAGATTTGAACCGTGGAACTGCAAAACCACAGTTCTAGTTATCTGGCCTACACCAGAATCTTTTAAGCAGATATATTTGTGTCTGAACAGTCAGGGAGACACTATTACTGTTTTTTTTTACAGAAAAAAGGCCAAAAGCTGGATAATACTGAGATTTGAACCGTGGAACTGCAAAACCACATTTCTAGTTATCTGGCCTACACCAGAATCTTTTAAACAGATATATTTGTGTCTGAACAGTCAGCGAGACACTATTACTGTTTTTTGTTACGGAAAAAAGGCCAAAAGCTGGATAATACTGAGATTTGAACCGTGGAACTGCAAAACCACAGTTCTAGTTATCTGGCCTACACCAGAATCTTTTAAGCAGATATATTTGTGTCTGAACAGTCAGGGAGACACTATTGCTGTTTTTTTTACGAAAAAAAGGCCAAAAGCTGGATAATACAGAGATTTGAACCGTGGAACTGCAAAACCACAGTTCTAGTTATCTGGCCTACACCAGAATCTTTTAAGCAGATATATTTGTGTCTGAACAGTCAGCGAGACACTATTACTGTTTTTTTTTACGGAAAAAAGGCCAAAAGCTGGATAATACTGAGATTTGAACCGTGGAACTGCAAAACCATATTTCTAGTTATCTGGCCTACACCAGAATCTTTTAAACAGATATATTTGTGTCTGAACAGTCAGCGAGACACTATTACTGTTTTTTTTTACGGAAAAAAGGCCAAAAGCTGGATAATACTGAGATTTGAACCGTGGAACTGCAAAACCACAGTTCTAGTTATCTGGCCTACACCAGAATCTTTTAAGCAGATATATTTGTGTCTGAACAGTCAGGGAGACACTATTACTGTTTTTTCTTACAGAAAAAAGGCCAAAAGCTGGATAATACTGAGATTTGAACCGTGGAACTGCAAAACCACATTTCTAGTTATCTGGCCTACACCAGAATCTTTTAAACAGATATATTTGTGTCTGAACAGTCAGCGAGACACTATTACTGTTTTTTGTTACGGAAAAAAGGCCAAAAGCTGGATAATACTGAGATTTGAACCGTGGAACTGCAAAACCACAGTTCTAGTTATCTGGCCTACACCAGAATCTTTTAAACAGATATATTTGTGTCTGAACAGTCAGCGAGACACTATTACTGTTTTTTTTTACGGAAAAAAGGCCAAAAGCTGGATAATACTGAGATTTGAACCGTGGAACTGCAAAACCATATTTCTAGTTATCTGGCCTACACCAGAATCTTTTAAACAGATATATTTGTGTCTGAACAGTCAGCGAGACACTATTACTGTTTTTTTTTACGGAAAAAAGGCCAAAAGCTGGATAATACTGAGATTTGAACCGTGGAACTGCAAAACCACAGTTCTAGTTATCTGGCCTACACCAGAATCTTTTAAGCAGATATATTTGTGTCTGAACAGTCAGGGAGACACTATTACTGTTTTTTCTTACAGAAAAAAGGCCAAAAGCTGGATAATACTGAGATTTGAACCGTGGAACTGCAAAACCACATTTCTAGTTATCTGGCCTACACCAGAATCTTTTAAACAGATATATTTGTGTCTGAACAGTCAGCGAGACACTATTACTGTTTTTTGTTACGGAAAAAAGGCCAAAAGCTGGATAATACTGAGATTTGAACCGTGGAACTGCAAAACCACAGTTCTAGTTATCTGGCCTACACCAGAATCTTTTAAGCAGATATATTTGTGTCTGAACAGTCAGGGAGACACTATTACTGTTTTTTTTAGGGAAAAAAGGCCAAAAGCTGGATAATACTGAGATTGCCAGAATCTTTTAAACAGATATATTGGTGTCTGAACAGTCACAGACACACTCAAATTTATTTTTTTTTTGGGGGGGGGGGATACCAAAAGGTTAATAAGACGCGTATTTGTACAGTCTGACTGAGGGAAAAAAAAAATTCAGGATTTAGATGAAAAAAAAAGGATTTTTCCTGGCCCCTGAGACCGGGGAATAAGTCTAGCAATTTGACCAGCAGGAGCACACAGGACTGTAATGCAGTGTTTGTTGGTATAACCACTGCGTCTCCTATACAGCCTGCCTGCCTGATATCTGGGATGGATATTAGTCCTGAGAAGGACTGTTTGTTTGATTTGGCAGGCTTTAGAGACCCTACACTACCTATTTCGCACTATATATCTCTCCCTAACTCAGCAGCACTGACCCTACACTGTCTGATCCCGGGCGACTGTGTCCAAGATGGCGGCGCCCGGTTTTAAATACTCGAGGTGACGCTGTGCGGCCAGCCAATCACTGTAATGCCCACAAACAACATGGCTGCGGCATTACAGTGACTGGCTGGCAATCCCTGCATGTTCATTGGCTCTGTAAAGAGAACCAAACGTGCATGGCGGAGACCTGAGCTCCCGCCCCAGTAACCCGGAAATGCTGGGTGCTCGCCGAACATCCCGAGTAGTGAGATGCTCGGGCGAGTACCGAGCAGTGTCGAGCATGCTCGCTCAACACTAGTCGTTATGAGAAGGGGCTGTTGGGACTTTTAGGAAAAGCTTTGCCCTATGTTGTCAATCTTCTGCTTGAAGAATGAGGCTAAGGCTGCGTGCCCACGTTGCGGATTACAAGCGTTTTTGATGCGAAATTTCTGCAGCGTAAATGCTTGTAAAACGCTTGTAAATCCGCACCCCATGGTCCCCAATGAGAATCCGCAAGTCCTATGCCCATGCTGCGGATTTTTCCGCAGCGTTTATGCTGCGTTCAAAAATCCGCAGCATGTTCATTAATTTTGCATTTCCGCATGCGGAATTGCCTTGTGCAATGCATTAAAAACGCAAGGCAATTCCGCATGTGGAAAACGCGCGATAAACGCACAATAAACGCATGCGGAATTCCGCATGCGTTTTTCCGGGAGAGGACTTGCCGAAATGAAGCAGAAATTTTCTGCTTCATTTCCGCAATGTGGGCACATAGCCTTAGTCTTCAGCAGAGAGGAGAGGTAGGGGGAGCTGGTGGACAAAGGAGGGACTGAAAGTACTGAATAGCTGTTTAAGGTTGTGAGACAGCTGAGAGGTAGGTTTGTTTTGCTGCAGTGAGCAATTGTGCAGCATTCTGAAAACTTCTGTTACTGGACTCCACTCCCTTTCTTTGGCAGTCGCACAGTGGTACGCCTTGTAGATGAGGGGCAAGAAGATAATGTGCTCGAGTAGATGACAAGCGCTGCATCAAGTGGCTTCTGCTCCTCTTCCTCCACCTTAACATAACACTCAGTAAAGTCCTCAGAGGTGGCACCCCAATTACCCTTGTTTTCACCCACGTCACAACTCTCCAACCGGCCAACTGACTATGGGGAAGCACAGATGGGCGAGTCTGCAGAGCTGTTCACACATTCTATTCCTGGGCATCAGAGGTCTGATCCAAAGCTTCACAGATTCAAGAGGGGGAAAGCGTGTGTATCGATGCCCAAAATTTTTTTCAGTTGATCTGGACCCGGACAAAGTAGGGTCCGAGAAGAATCCAAACCCTCGTCACCAGACGTTAACCACTGGGGGTGGGCATGGATGGGATGGAGAAAGGAATAAATACACACCAGAACATGGAGAACTAAACTAATATACAACAAGGGTTGAAGAACTAAACTACTAAACAGCTAAGGTTGGAGAATGAAACAAATACACACCAGAACATGGAGAACTAAACTAACAGAAAACAAGGGTTGGAGAACTAAACTAATAAGACAACAGGGGTTGGAGAACTAAACTACTAAACAGCTAAGGTTGGAGAATGAATAGTGATGAGCGAGTACCGTAATATTCATAATCGCTATACTTGTAATGAGTACTTTGTAATAATCGCGTATTCGTTCCGAATAGCGAGTACAATATAAGTCAATGGGAAATACGAGTAATTTTCTGCTGGATCCTATAAAGAGGTCTGGGGGCCTGAGGTAAAGGCTGAAATGGATGGGAAAGTGATGAAACAGATTGGGAAGAGCCTGGAGAATATGCCTGCATGCATTTCTGACTCACATATGGTTTCTGGGAATAAGTTTGTCACAGTATGACGCCACTTTTACAGACACACAAGAACAACTACCAAACCTAACCTAAAGCTGTTACTTAGGCATTTGGACGATCCCTCCATCATTGACACTCAGATAGTGGAATAAATATTCCATAGCAGTTTACAATGTGCCCATTGTAGCGTTGGGCTTGAACCACCCTCTCCTCCTCTTCTACCACCATGTGATACTGCGGCCTTAAATTCAAATGTTCAGAGGGCCTGCAGTAGGCAGGAAAGCTGAGTTTTGTGAGAGCCCTCGTGTGGCCCTGTGACATACATTTTGAAGTGCCCTCCTCTAGAAATTTTGGAGGTCCCTCTTGTGTACATTTGAGAGTGCCCTCATTTATTCATATTGAAGGGTCCTCATTCTATTATTTAACTCATTTAAGGGCAGAGACTACAGAGAAAAAGGCCAAGAGACATGGAGTACTAGAAGGTAGCAGTGAGTGCTGCTTGCGATCCTCAGGTATGGCTGAACTCTGTCAACCGGAAAAATAAAGCTGCACTAGTCAACTGGTTGACGAGCTCAAATATATCACTTGTGCAAGTCAATAGACAAAGGATATATGGTGCCCCCCCTCCTGGATGGGTTGGAGAAGCTTATTCAAATGGCTCAGAGATTTTGATTGTCAATATTCCCCAGATTATATAGGAAGAGAAGACTTCTTGATACTGTACTATTGGTCCAGTGCAGAATGTGCATCGCATTTCCAAAGATTACTCCTGGGGGCTGTCATAGGTGCATTAAGATTCCATGACAAGGGTCTCCCTTGACAAACATTATCTGCGATGGATTGCTGTAGTAGTTGTGACACTCAGTTCAAGTTTTCAGAGGGCCATCAGTCGGTCATCAACAGTCAGTGTAAATTTCTATTGAATATGTATCCCCTATCTCAGTCACAATGTGGCACAAGCCTGGCATGTTTTTTTGCCAAATAGGGTGACTGACAGTACATTTCTATTGAATATGTATCCCTTATCTCAGCCACAATGTGGCACAACCTGTGAGAAGGGCCTCCAATGACAAATATTAGTTTGGTAGGACCACTGCACATTCCAGATTGGTCCACTGCACAATGTGCATAGGGTTTGTAAAAATTAGCCCTATGGGCTGAGTCATGGTTGACACAGAGAGCCACCATCCCAAGGGCCTGCAATCACAAATAGTAGTTATTGTAGCGCTGGCGTCCCTGCCCTCTGCTAGGCAGGGACGCTGCTCCCCTCACCGCTCTGCTCCATGCCCGGCGTCCTCTCCCCGCTCTGCTGTCAGCGCGCGCTCCGTCCCGGCGTCCTCCTCCTGCTCTGCTCTCAGCGCGCGCTCCTTCCCGGCCCCTGTGCTTAGGGCGCGCGCGCTCCCCTCCTCTTAAAGGGGCCGCGCGCGCCGCCCTAAAGAGTCCCCGGCCAATGGCCGGAGGACCTCATCATATATAAGGCACCTCCTCCAAAATGGAGGTGCCCGAGCAATGTTGTTTGCACCTGTGTCTCACCTGTGCTTCAGCCCTCAGGTCCCGTTGCCAGTTACCTGCCAGTTACTTGCCAGTTACCTGCCTGATTCCTGCCTGAATACTTGTTACCTGTCTGCCAGTCTGAGGTCCGACGGTCTGCTTCACTACTCCTGTCAGTCTGTCTAAGGACCAGCCTGCCCGCTCACCTGGGAGCGCATACCAGCTACCTGCCTGCTTGCCTGAGGTCCGACGGTCTGCCTTACTACTCCGGTCAGTCTGTCTATGGACCAGCTTGCCCGCTCACCTGGGAGCGCTTCTCCGTTACCTGCCTGCTTGCCAGCTCGGAGGCTCCGTTGTCACGTGCTGTGACCACCAGCTATCTCAGAGACTCTTGCCCGCTCACCTGGGAGCGCATCTCCGTTACCTGCCTGCTTGCCAGCCCGGAGGTCCCGTTGTCACGTGCGATGACCACCAGCTATTCCAGAGACTCTTGCCCGCTCACCTGGGAGCGCTTCTCCGTTACCTGCCTGCCTGCCAGCCCGGAGGCTCCGCCGTCACGTGCCGTGACCACCTGCTATTCCAGAGACTCTCGCTTGCTCACCTGGGAGCACACATCTACCATCTGCCTGCTAGCCTACCCGGAGGCTCTGCCATCACAGGTCGTACCTACCCCTTACCCAGAGACTGCCCTGATCACTTGCCGTAGCTCCCTGTCCGTTCACCCAGAGACTGCCGCCCGCTCCCTTACAAGGGCCGCCCCCTTGTATAGTAGCTCAGAGGTTCCGCCTCCCGGACCCGTTACAGTTTGCTCGGGCCATGGAACCCGGTGGCACCCAAGCTCCCTCGCTCACGGACCTGTGTCATGAACTGTCCCGTCAACGGTCCCAACAGGAGTCCATCCTGGGTCACCTGCGGAATGTCAATACTCGCCTGGACACTCTGACTGCACCACCTGCAACCACCGCCAGTACCATGACTCGCAACCCGGCAGCTCCGCTACCCACTAATACCGTGGTAACCTATCCCGGCCCCCGGCTGTCTGCACCTCCTCGCTTCGGAGGCGACTCCGCTCAGGCTCGGGGCTTCATTAATCAGTGCACCCTGCACTTTGAACTTTTGTCCCATCAGTTTAATTCCGACCGGGCCAAAATTGCCTTTATCATGTCCCATCTCACCGGGGAGGCCCTGGCCTGGCTAAATCCTCTATGGGAGAGAGGAGACCCCCTGGTGTCCAACTTGCCTGCTTTTCTCTCGGCTTTCCGGAAAGTCTTCGACGAACCCGGACGGAAGACCTCATCCGCATCCTCTCTGCTACGCCTCCGTCAGGAAGGCCTCACCGTGGGCCAATATGCCATACGGTTCCGCACCCTTGCCTCGGAGCTGGCCTGGGATAACGACGCTTTGGTATCCGTCTTCTGGGAGGGTCTGTCCGGTCGTATTAAAGATGAACTTGCTGGTCGGGACATTCCTACCTCTCTCGATGATCTGATAACCCTTGCCACCCGGATTGACCTACGGTTCCAGGAGCGTGCCAAAGAGGTCACCCGTGAGAGGAGGATTCCACGTTTAGCTCCTACTTTCCAGAAACCCGTCATTCCCTCCGTCCCTCCCCAGGTACACTCTCCTGAGCCTATGCAGGTCGACCAGACCAAGATGGTCAAAACCCGTCAGGACTCACGCCGTGCCGAGGGGAGCTGCTTCTACTGTGGCAGTAAGGAGCACCGGATCCGTGTCTGCCCGGAGAGGTCGGGAAACGCCTGTGTCTAGGTTCGCTCAGAGAGGTCCACCTAGACAAGAATAAATCCTCTCCATCCCTGCTGTTGTCAGTTTCGATCATCTACGGGGAGAACCGTTATTTCGAACTAGCCCAACTTGACTCTGGAGCAGCCGGGAACCTTATTTCACAGTCCCTGGTTGAGAAATACCGCATCCCCACCAAACCTCTGGCTGTACCCTTGTCTGTCGCTGCCGTGGATGGTGGCCTCTTACCTCGCCCCATTCAACTCATCACCGAATCCATTACCCTGCAGGTGGGAATGCTGCATTCTGAAAGTATCTCCTTTCATGTTCTGCCTGGACTCTCTCACGCCCTCTTGCTAGGTCTGCCCTGGCTCCAGAGACATGCACCCGTGCTAGACTGGCAAACCGGAGAGGTCCTTCGCTGGGGACAAGACTGTCATAAAACCTGCCTGGTTCCCGTCCATCCCGTCCGTCCCTCTCCTACCCCAGCTAATCTACCTGGACTTCCGATTCCTTATTGGTCTTATGCAGATGTCTTTAATAAAAAGGAGGCAGAGACATTACCACCACATAGACCATATGACTGTCCCATCGATCTGCTACCCGGTACTACTCCTCCCCGTGGGCGTATCTATCCTTTATCCGCTGCTGAGACCCGGTCTATGTCCGAATATATTGAGGAGAATCTGGCCAGAGGATTCATCCGGAAATCTACCTCCCCGGCGGGAGCAGGCTTCTTTTTCGTCAAAAAGAAGGACGGCTCTCTCCGTCCCTGTATAGACTATAGAGGCCTAAACCTGATCACGGTGAAGAATAAGTACCCCCTTCCGCTCATTCCAGAATTATTTGATCGTCTGAGGGGGGCTAGGATCTTCACCAAACTGGACCTTCGTGGGGCGTACAACCTGGTTCGTATTCGTCAGGGGGATGAATGGAAGACGGCATTCAACACCCGGGACGGCCACTATGAATACCTGGTAATGCCCTTTGGTCTCTGTAACGCTCCTGCCGTCTTTCAAGAGTTGGTCAATGACATCTTCCGGGACCTTCTCTACTCCTGTGTAGTGGTGTACCTGGACGACATCTTGGTCTTCTCTCCGGATCTCCAGACTCACCGGAGGGACGTTCGTCAGGTCCTGCTCAGGCTCAGGCAAAACCATCTCTACGCTAAATTTGAGAAGTGCCTCTTTGAGCAGACCTCGCTTCCGTTTCTAGGCTACATTATCTCTCAGACCGGCCTACAAATGGATCCTGAGAAACTGTCTGCCATCGAGAAATGGCCCCGACCGGAGGGGTTGAAGGCCATTCAGCGATTCCTGGGCTTCGCCAATTACTACCGCCTCTTCATACCACACTTCTCTTCCCGGACGGCCCCAATTTCTGCGCTCACCCGTAAAGGTACTAATCCCAAAGAGTGGCCACCCGAAGCAGAGGAGGCCTTTCTTTCCCTTAAACAGGCCTTCTCTTCCGCCCCGGTGCTGCATCGCCCAGATGGCAACAAGCAGTTCTTCCTGGAAGTTGACGCCTCCTCCTCTGGAGCCGGAGCGGTACTTACTCAAAAATCATCTTCCGGGAGGATGGTAACTTGTGGCTTCTTCTCAAAACTCTTCTCCTCCTCTGAGCGCAACTATTCCATAGGAGACCGAGAGTTATTGGCCATCAAACTGGCATTGGAGGAGTGGCGTTACCTGCTCGAGGGGGCTCTTCACCCGGTAATAATTTACACTGACCACAAGAACTTGGCTTACCTCCAGCATGCCCAGAGACTTAACCCGCGCCAAGCCCGGTGGTCCTTGTTTTTTGCTCGTTTTGATTTTGTCCTTCATTTTCGCCCGGCTGACAAAAACGTCAAGGCGGACGCCTTGTCTCGATCCTTTCTGGTGTCTGATCTCGAGGAGGATCCGAAACACATCATCGATCCCGCCAGAGTGATGCAGGTGGCTCCCGTGAGTCTAAATCGTCTCCCTCCTGGTAAGACGTTCGTACCAGTACCTGATCGAGAGAAGATCCTACACTGGGGCCATTCGTCTAAACTAGCTGGCCACGCCGGTCAGAAAAAGACCCTCCAGCTTATTACCCGGCACTACTGGTGGCCTAACCTGCACAAGGATGCAATAGACTTTGTTTCTGCCTGTGTGTCCTGCGCCCGCAACAAAGTTCCGAGACACCTGCCGGCCGGCCGCCTCCTACCTCTGCCAGTACCTGCTGCCCCCTGGCAGCATATAGCGATGGACTTCATAACTGATCTGCCCGTCTCTGCCGGTTGTACGGTCATTTGGGTGGTCGCTGACCGCTTTTCCAAGATGGCTCACTTCATTCCACTGCCAGGTCTCCCGTCTGCACCCGAGCTGGCTAAAGACTTTATCCGCCACATCTTCCGTCTTCATGGCCTGCCCCGTCACATCGTGTCGGATCGAGGAGTACAGTTCACTTCCCGTTTCTGGAGAGCCACTTGTAAATTGCTGGACGTCACCCTGGACTTCTCCTCCGCTTACCACCCGCAGTCTAATGGTCAAGTGGAGCGGATCAATCAGAACCTGACCAGTTACCTCCGGCACTTCGTTAATGCCCACCATTCTGACTGGGTGGATCTCCTGCCTTGGGCCGAATTCTCGTACAACAATCACGAGAGCGAGTCTTCCTCCAAATCCCCGTTTTTTGTAGTCTTCGGTCAGCATCCTCGGATCCCGTTTCCCGTCTCCACCTCGGTGGACAATCCGGCTGCGGAGTCTCTTGTTAACAAATTTTCCTCCATATGGGAGAGTACCCGGTCCGCACTCCTTCTGTCATCCGAGCGTATGAAAAGACACGCTGACAAAAAACGTCTGGACCCTCCTCAATTCCGTCCTGGGGATAAAGTCTGGCTCTCGTCCAAATATGTCCGGCTCAAGATCCCTTCCTATAAGTTAGGGCCTCGGTTCATCGGTCCACTGGAGGTCATCAGTCAGATCAACCCGGTGGCCTATAAATTGAAACTCCCGGCCAACTTACGGATCCCTAACTCCTTCCATGTATCTCTCCTCAAACCTGTGGTGCTTAACTCTTTTTCCAAGTCTACAGGTACGCCTCCTGCTCCGGTTTCTGCTGAGGACGAGTTTGAGGTAGAGAACATTCTTGCCACCAAAAGGGTAAGAGGGAAGACCTTTTTCCTGGTAGATTGGAAGGGGTTTGGTCCTGAGGAGAGAACGTGGGAGCCCCGGGAGAACATCCATGCCCCTCTCATCCTAGCTAAATTTCTGTCTGGCCTAAAAAAGGGGGGGCCTAAAGGGGGGGGTACTGTAGCGCTGGCGTCCCTGCCCTCTGCTAGGCAGGGACGCTGCTCCCCTCACCGCTCTGCTCCGTGCCCGGCGTCCTCTCCCCGCTCTGCTGTCAGCGCGCGCTCCGTCCCGGCGTCCTCCTCCTGCTCTGCTCTCAGCGCGCGCTCCTTCCCGGCCCCTGTGCTTAGGGCGCGCGCGCGCGCGCTCCCCTCCTCTTAAAGGGGCCGCGCGCGCCGCCCTAAAGAGTCCCCGGCCAATGGCCGGAGGACCTCATCATATATAAGGCACCTCCTCCAAAATGGAGGTGCCCGAGCAATGTTGTTTGCACCTGTGTCTCACCTGTGCTTCAGCCCTCAGGTCCCGTTGCCAGTTACCTGCCAGTTACTTGCCAGTTACCTGCCTGATTCCTGCCTGAATACTTGTTACCTGTCTGCCAGTCTGAGGTCCGACGGTCTGCTTCACTACTCCTGTCAGTCTGTCTAAGGACCAGCCTGCCCGCTCACCTGGGAGCGCATACCAGCTACCTGCCTGCTTGCCTGAGGTCCGACGGTCTGCCTTACTACTCCGGTCAGTCTGTCTATGGACCAGCTTGCCCGCTCACCTGGGAGCGCTTCTCCGTTACCTGCCTGCTTGCCAGCTCGGAGGCTCCGTTGTCACGTGCTGTGACCACCAGCTATCTCAGAGACTCTTGCCCGCTCACCTGGGAGCGCATCTCCGTTACCTGCCTGCTTGCCAGCCCGGAGGTCCCGTTGTCACGTGCGGTGACCACCAGCTATTCCAGAGACTCTTGCCCGCTCACCTGGGAGCGCTTCTCCGTTACCTGCCTGCCTGCCAGCCCGGAGGCTCCGCCGTCACGTGCCGTGACCACCTGCTATTCCAGAGACTCTCGCTTGCTCACCTGGGAGCACACATCTACCATCTGCCTGCTAGCCTACCCGGAGGCTCTGCCATCACAGGTCGTACCTACCCCTTACCCAGAGACTGCCCTGATCACTTGCCGTAGCTCCCTGTCCGTTCACTCAGAGACTGCCGCCCGCTCCCTTACAAGGGCCGCCCCCTTGTATAGTAGCTCAGAGGTTCCGCCTCCCGGACCCGTTACAGTTATGCTGGAGTAGGAATACTATCCTAGTTTGTCCACTGCACAATGTGCATAGGGTTTGTAAAAATTAGCCCTATGGGCTGAGTCATGGTTGACAAAGGAAGGAAACGGCTTTTTATGGGAGGGGGGTGACGTTAACAGCAGTAGCATGAATCTGCATTTTTTGGTGAATTTAGGTTGGCTTGCTGTCATCTGGAGGGATTACAAACTGTGGAGATATCCAGTCCTTGTTGAATTTAATTAGAGTAAGTCTGTCTGCATTTTCCATGGAGAGGCGTGTGCGCCTATCAGTGATGATTGCCATGTGGGCCAAGCTGCAAAAAGGCAAATGTTCTGTGTCCCCAACAGTAGAAACACTACCCATCCTCTCCTCATGCTGACTCGCCTTTTCCTCCTCCTCCACCTCCTCCTCTCCAGTCCATCCAGGCTGTCCAGACATGAAGCTTGGGATTGGGTGTCCCCTCTGTAGCATTTCGAGTCCCCTGGGTAGAACAGAAAAACAAGTTCTCTCCCTCCTCATCCTCCTCATCTTCCTCCTCATCACCCAATTTTGCCTCAGAATATTGGCTGGGCTGGGTAGTAACACCCATTGGGAAATCTGGCTCCATGCCAACATGCGGGGCACTCAAAGCTTCCTCTTTGAGATTATTCAGTGATTGTTTCAAGAGACACAGCAGCGGGATGGTTACGCTGATAATAGCCTGATCACAGCTCACGAGGTTGATGCTGTACTCAAAGTTCTCAAGAACCTCACAAATGTCAGCGATCCACACCCACTTGACTATGTGTGGTGGCTGACTCTCAGTCTGACGTGCATGTTGTTGCTGATATTCAGCTACTGCCCTCTGCTGTTCACTAATCCTCGCCATCATATGATGGGTTGAGTGGGCAGGTCGCAAATGAGTTGGTGACTTGGCAAATTCAAACGCTTTTGCAGCGCTGTAAGAGCAGCAAAAGCAGTAGAGGAATAGCGGAAATGGGCGCTAATACGGCGCACCTTCTCAAGTAGGTACGGCAAGTCATGGCAAGTTTTCAGAAATTTCTGAACAACTAGGTTCAGCACGTGAGCCATGCATGGCACGTGTACCAGCTGGTCGACCTTTAAAGCCACCACAAGGTTACGCCCATTATCGCAGACGACCAGACCGGGTTGGAGGACCAGCTGGGAGAGCCACTGATCGGTCTGTTGTTTTAAAGCTTGCCACAGCTCTGCTGCAGTGTGTGCTTTCTGACCTAAACAGATCAGCTTTAGCAGAGCGTGTTGCCGCTTTACCGATGCGCTGCTGCACAGCTCCCAGCTTGGCAGTGATGGGGAGGGTAATTCAGCAGAGGATGAGGAGCAGGAGGAGGGGAGAGAGGAAGTGGAATATAAAGAGGCGGAAACTCTGACAGAAGTTGGGCCCAGTATTCTTGACCTGGGTAGGATATGTGATGTTCCAGTTTGCGCCTTTCTCCCACCCTCCAACAGGTTCACCCAGTGTGCCGTGACAGAAATGTATCATCCCTGTCCACAACAACTTGTCCAGATTTCTGTTGTTAGGTGGACCTTTCCGTTTACGGCTTTGGTAAGAGCACGGTTCAGATTGTTTAACACATGCTTGTGAAACGCAGGGACGGCACACCGGGCAAAATAGTGGCGCCTGGGAACTTTGTATCATGGGGCAGCCACAGCCAAGAGATCACGGAAAGACTGTGTTCCCACAAGCCTAAAAGGAAACATCTCCACAGCTAGCAATTTGGCAATGTGCGAGTTTAGTATTTGTGCCTGTGGGTGTGTGGCTGGGTATTTACGCTTTCTTTCCAAGCTCTCAGGCACTAGAAGCTTCGCTGGGACAAGGAAGTGGATGTGGTTTATGTTTGCTGTATGTGAGCAACCGCAGCTTGTGGGCAGGAGGTATGAGCGCCTGCTTCCTGAACAGCAGATTCTGAAGGACATAGCCCAGGTGACATGGCATTGGTTTGACCCGCAGATGCAAATTTGGTACCCTTGTGTTCCGCACACCTACTGGGGTGCTTGGCTGCCATGTGGTTTTGCATACTGGTGGTGCTCAGGTTGCCTTTGCCCTGGCCTCTTCTCAACTTGGTATGGCAGATGCTACTGTCACGCCAGGTGTGAGTGCAACACAGAGAGTCACGCCAGGTGTGAGTGTAACACAGAGGGGAAAGGGAAAGGGAGCCCAGACACTAGGGAAAGGGGGAAGAGGTGACCTCCTAATCTGGACTAGCGTCACCCTGTCTCTAATAACTTAGCTTTAGAAGAACTCCAACAGGGCACACAGCCTCAAGACTCCAGAGAGGACTTTATGCTACTTCAGCCAAGTTCCAAGTAGAAATGAGTATAACCAACAACGCCCACCTAGACACACCAGGTATATATACACTCAGACTAAAGGAAGCTAGTCGCTGGGTCCTAAACACAGCCTCCTATCTAGGCAACTGTCTGCATTGCCAAATGTTGAGACCTCCTGCAAACCACTGCAGGGTGACTGTCTGTCACCTCCGACACACCCGTGACAGCTACAGACTACAATGGTTTTCTCTGAAGGACTTTCAGAAAAAAAATTCCACACAGCAGCTGAACGCCCCCTTGCGCTGACTTGGCGCACAGCGTGGGTGCTCTTGGGAACATTTAACCCAGTTCTCACTCTGGGCAAACCATGACCCCTTGGTGCTTCTGTTGGTGTTACATTTCCATCTTCCGCTGTGTTGCTGTCATGGCTATCCATGCCAACGATCCAGGTCGGTTCAGTGGACTCATCATCATCGACCACCTCGTCTTCCATCTCATCCTCCTTCCCAGTTGACATTGTAGGCTGACCTGATGGCAACTGTGTCCCATCATCATCAGCCTCAACCTCTGGAGACAGTAAACGACGTTCCTCCAAGTGGCTCTCTTCTGGCCGTAGGTCCTCATATACTTGAGCATCAATGCATGCCACCTCCTCTTGTCCCTCTTTAATGCTGCACGGTGATAGGCCAGAGCCAACCAAAGGATACATACCAAACAGATGCTCTGAGTGGCCAAGCTTGGGGTCATATATCTCCTGTGACTGATAATGGCGAGAGGAAGGAGAACCAGCTTCAGGATTGGATGGGCCAGCCTTCTGTGTATCGACAGTAGACTGTGTGGCCGTGGAAGATTTGTTGCTGCTTGGCAAATGCGTAAAGGCCTTGTCTGCTATCCAAGACAGAATCTGCTCTCGCTCTTCTGGCTTCCACACTCGTTTATGTTCCAGACCGGGAAATTTTTCCAGGAACATAGTGGATGCATCAAGCTTCTTCTGACCTGACACAGACTGAGTGCCTTCTCGCTCACCACTGACAACACCACGTCCACATCCCTTAACAACAGGCTTTTTTGGCATTTGGGGTTTTGTTAACAGATTTTCATATGTTGATGGCACAAGCCAAGCTAGCTGTCACAGCCAAAATAGTGGGTAAAATGGCGTGGTGTGTGCTTGGTAGCAGGCAGTAGGAAATGTTTGGACTACTGCTTTGCGTAGTGCACTAAACCCCATTTTAAGTGGGCTAATGTGGACAGAAGTCAGGCTGTCACGCCAAAAGTTGCAGGGAAAATGGCCTGGTGCGTGCTTGGTAGCAGGCAGTAGGATATGTTTGGACTACTGCTTTGCGTAGGGCACTAAATGCCTTTTTAAGTGGACTAATGTGAACAGAAGGCAGGCTGTCACCCCCAAAACAACGGGGAAAATGGCCTGGCGCGTGCTTAGTAGCAGGCAGTAGGAAATGTTTGGACTACTGCTTTGGTAGGGCACTAAACGCCTTTTTAAGTAGACTAATGTGTCCAAACAGCAGGCTGTCACCCCAAAAACAGTGGGGAAAATGGGCTGGTGCATGCTTTGTAGCAGGCAGTAGGAAATGTTTGGACTACTGCTTTGCGTAGGGCACTAAACGCCTTTTTAAGTGGACTAATGTGGACAGAAGGCAGGCTGTCACCCCAAAAACAGTGGGGAAAATGGGCTGGTGCATGCTTTGTAGCAGGCAGTAGGAAATGTTTGGACTACTGCTTTGTGTAGGGCACTAAACGCCTTTTTAAGTGGACTAATGTGGACAGAAGGCAGGCTGTCACCCCAAAAACAGTGGGGAAATTGGCCTGGTGCGTGCTTGGTAGCAGGCAGTAGGAAATGTTTGGACTACTGCTTTCGGTAGGGCACTAAATGCCTTTTTAAGTGGACTAACGTGGACAGAAGGCAGGCTGTCACCCCAAAAATAGCGGGGAAAATAGACCGGTGCTTTAAAAAAAAAAAGGCAGCACAAAATGCTACTACTCTATGTGCTGGAAAAATATTGCTTTGCCTCTGACAAGAGCTGTTTTAAGATGGACACTGGAGGAACACTTTAACCTCTCCCTACCTAATACACAATCTCTCCTTCCCTGTCCTCTGACTTTGTTGTGTGTCTTCAGCTATGAAAATAACTATTTTTTGGTGGTATTATGGAGCTAGTGAGTGGCTCCTTTAAACTGTCCCTGCTCGAGTATCTCTCTCTCCCTACTCTACACTTAACTAGTATACACTGCTGGTAGCCCTTAAAAGGGCTTTTGTTTTATCAAGAAGCCTAAACACTCTCCCTAGCAGCTCAGCGATCTCTCCCTATGCTTGTAGAACGCAAGCTCCGGACACAATGTGCACAAAATGGCGGCTGGGCTAAAATAAACCCTATGACGCTGGGCGGCAAGCCAATCACAGTAATGCCAGAACCAAGATGTCTGCAACATTACTGTGATTGGTTAAGAAGCCCAGCATGTTTAGTGGCTGCAAAGGAGGCGCCAAAACTGCAGGACGCGATATCCGAATATAGCGAGGCGAGTATACAAATACTCGCAATATAACGAGTAACCCGAATACCGTACTGTCCGGGCGAATAGTAACTAATACACTCGCTCATCATTAAGAATGAAACTAATACACACCAGAACATGGAGAACTAAACTAATAGAAAACAGGGGTTGGAGATCTAAACTAAGAAGACAACAGGGGTTGGAAAACTAACCTACTAAACAGCTAGGGTTGGAGAACTAAACGAGTACACACCAGGGGATGGAGAACTAAACCACTAGACACCAAGGTGTCACTAGACAGCAAGTGTTGGAATCCCCAAAGCTTGTGGGACAAACCTCTGTATCTAACACTTCCTCCAGTGCTTTAGCATCCTCCACCTCCTTTAGGGCCTCCACCTGCACCTCAACCTTTGCCATACTGAGACATATGTTCCAACAGTGCAGAGAGAATCACCCCCACCTCCTTACTGCGCGGCCAGGTCTCACCGCAATCAGACAGTGTTACAATTAATATGCCTTGGAGATCTCAGCCATACAGCTGAAGAGTTGTGGAAAGCTCTCCAGGCCGAGTTTGAGAAATGGCTGTCTCCAATGAACCAGGAGCAAAGGAAGGCCGTGTGCGATAACGGTGCAAACCCGGGGGCTGCCCTACGGCGGGGCAACCTCAGACACATGCCTTGCATGTCTCTCATCCTCATCCTGATGGTACAGCAATTTCTCCGCCACTATGCCAGCCTGGATGCGCTGCTGCAGAAACCATGGTCTGTGCGTGCTCACTTAAAACTATAAAAATGAGCAGGATCTTTAGTATAAAAGCCAGACTACTAGACAACGAGCAAACTCCTTCATGATGATAGAGGCCACCATCTCCTTAGCTTGCTGGTACTTTTCTGTGGGAATGAGCTTGTCTCCAACCAGCCAGGAATATCCAGTGAATGGCACACCACGGTTTGGTATTAGCACCCAGTACCAGAAGCAAAGCCATCCACAATTTCCGTACCTCAGGAATTTTTTTGGGTAGACTGACTGAGCAAACATTAGTTTCTCACAAAAGAGCTGAAGACACTGAGTGGCAGTAGGTGCAAGTTTCTCCAGCATGACCTGTTTCTTATTGTTAGATATCAGAGGGAGAACATAACTGGGCTTTGCCAAGGTGCCATATTGCATCTTAAGTAGTGTTGATAGTGTTGATCGAGCACTAAAATGCTCGGGTGCTTGCAGCTCGGGCAATGAGCCCAATGTTAGTCTATGGGAGACCCGAGCATTTTTGTGGCGGCACCCCCGCCAGTCTTTTAAAAGCCTAACAAGTGCCCAAAACGATAGTGACAGTGCTCAAATGACATGGGGACAGCATGGGGATCGCCCCAGGAAGCATTTCTGACCCCCAAGTCACTGCTGTCAAAAACGTGGTCAGAGGTATTAAGCCACTTTTAAGGGCTCACAATATAACGTTCAAAAACGAAACTGAAACTGCTTTCCTGTGAAATATGTTAAGGAACTTCCTTTCCAGGGTAAAGAAGACTTGTGTATAAGGTAAAATAAATAACCCCCCCAAAAAAATACTCCTCCACAACTTGGGCTATGTTCACAAGTAGCATTTTTTATGCCTTTTTGCACTTTTGTATTGCTTTCAACCGTGACAAATGCATTCACCGGGAAATGTCATTTTAACATTTTACAACCTTATCTGGCCATGTGCTGTGTGACACATGCATACAGTGCTGAAAAGACATGGGAACAGCATGGGGAAGACCCCTGGAAGCATCTCTTACACCCAGGTCACTGCCTAAAAGTGTGCCCATCAGAAGTCATCCTTGCCGCATCAGAAGATGCAGACTTGCAACTATCCCCGTGCAAGTTCTTGTCCCAGGGCAGTGTTCAATTGTACCTCCCCCATTCCTTGCAATGCAAGCGCAAATATGCAGCCAACCACCCACCCACCCCCAGGCTGCAATACCATACTGCTTGCTTGCACTTGAAATTGGGCCTTTTAGGCATGTGGAGGCGGAATCTGGCCACCATGTCATGGCTGCGTCGGCGGCCTGGAATCCATACTCAGTCCCCAGCCGCCCGGCGGCCGGGTGTCCACACTCGGTCCTCAGCCACCAGGGGGCGGCCGGGTGTCCATACTCGGTCCCCAGCCGCCCCGCTCCCGGGTGTCCACACACGGTCCCCAGCCGCCTTGGGGCAGCCGGGTGTCCATAAACGGTCCCCAGCCACCCCTAGTTCCCCTGTCACACACTTTTCTTAGCCCGGCCTACTTTAGGGCAGCATTGGACGAGACCACCAGAGAACCAGACTCCTCTGGTGGGCCCTGGCTTCTCCATCAGGGGAGTTGAGAGTGCCAAGGTGAGGAGCATGATGATGATGATAGAAGTTAGCATCTGCTTTGTTTTCTTTTAATGCAAGCATAAGTGTGCATCCTGCCACCCACCCACCCCCAGGCTGCAATGCCATACTGCTAGCTTGCACTTGAAATGGGGCCTTTTAGTTTGGAGGAGGCCGAAGCTGGCCACTACCTCATGGCTGCTTCGGCAGCGAGGTATCCATACTCAGTCCCCAGCCGCCCCTATTTGTCCCAGTGTGCCTTATACATAAGATTAAGCACATATACCAAAATATTACCTGTGCCCTCCCCAGTGCATTTAGTGGGAAGGACAGCCTATTCCGCTGTAGTGTGTGCATGCCAAACCCCTGTTCATGGTACATGCGAAGATGCCTCCCACCCTGCACCTGTCGTTGCAGACTTGCAACTATCCCAGTTCAAGTCCTTGTCCCAGGGCAGTGTTCAATTGTACCTCTCCCATTCCTTGCAATACAAGCGCAAGTATGCAGCCTGCCACCCACCCCCAGGCTGCAATACCATACTGCTTGCTTGCTTGCACTTGAAATTGGGCCTTTTAGGCATGTGGAGGCGGAATCTGGCCACCACGTCATGGCTGCGTTGGCGGCCTGGAATCCATACTCAGTCCCCAGCCGCCCGGCGGCCGGGTGTCCACACTCGGTCCCCAGCCGCCAGGGGGCGGCCGTGTGTCCATACTCAGTCCCCAGCCGCCCCTCGGCCGGGTGTCCACGCACGATCCCCAGCCGCCTGGGGGAAGCAGGGTGTCAATAAACGGTCCCCAGCCGCCCCTATTTCTCCTTGGAACATCCCCCAACACACTTTTCTTAGCCCGGCCTGCTTTAGGGCAGCATTGGACGAGCCCACCAGAGAGCCAGACTCCTCCGGTGGGCCCTGGCATCTCCATCAGGGGAGTTGAGAGTGCCAAGGTGAGGACCATGATGATGATGATACAAGTTAGCATCTGCTTTGTTTTCTTGGAATGCAAGCGCATGTATGTAGTAGCGGCTAGGCCTGAGGTGGTCAGCGTTTTGGCGCATATCCTACCTCCTCCGAGGATTGCTGGATGTTTTCCTGCTACTATTCCAGTTCTATGACTCCTGTTAAAACAAAGCTTCAGGTGATAAATGATGGATGAGGTAGTGGCAAAGGAGAAAGAGCAGGAGGAACAGGGACCATTCACATCAATATCAGGCCAGTCAACCACATATGTCTTGTAGAATATGTTTCTGTAACAAAAGGAGCGGTTCGGCTACACAGTTATAGGGCATACAGTGAGTGCAATGCCTACCAAAAATGTTGAGGCACTCCAATGCCCCTTGGAAATGACATGGAGGTCAGAGGGCCTTAACTAAACCGTTTTTTCCATTTATAGCAACTGGGTCTCTTGTACACTGTTAGCCTAAGCAGTGAATGGAAGGCTTTCCAAAAATTATGAGGAACTGCAATGCCCCTTGAAACATACGTGGATTACAGCGTACTAAAAACCTTCTACCCATTATTGGGGAGTGGGTCTCCCTTAGTTTTCGCCTTTGTATTGAAAAGCAAAAGCTGACTAAAATTAGGAGGAAATGCAATGCCCGTTGGAAGAGTCGTGGAGGTTAGAGGTAATTAAAAACAACATTTCAATGCCCCTTGGAAGAGCTGTGGAGTTCAGAGTGGCTTAAGAAGACGCTTTTAATGCCCCTTTGAAGAGACTTGGAGGTCACAATAGCTTAACAAGACGGTTTTAATGCCCCTCGGAAAAGACGTGGAGGTCCCAGTAGCTTAACAAGACGGTTTGAATGCCCCTTGGAAGAGACGTGGAGGTCACAGTAGCTTAACAAGACGGTTTTAATGCCCCTTGGAAGAGACGTGGAGGTCGCAGTAGCTAAACAAGACGGTTTTAATGCCCCTCGGAAAACTGGTGGAGGTCGCAGTAGCTTAACAAGACTGCTTTAATGCCCCTCGGAAAAGTGATGGAGGTCGCAGTAACTTAACAAGACGGTTTTAATGCCCCTCGGAAAAGACGTGGAGGTCCCAGTAGTTTAACAAGATGGTTTGAATGCCCCTTGTAACAGACGTGGAGGTCAGAGTGGTATGACAAGACGGTTTTAATGCCCCTTACAAGAGCCATACAGTACAGCATCTTAAAAATATTATTCCCATTATTGGGGAGTGGGTCTCCCATAGTATTTGCTTATGCCTTCCAAGCAAAAGCTTCCAAAAAGTAGGATGGAGCAACTTGCAATGCCCCTTACAAGAGCCATGCAGTACAGCATATTACAAACATAAGTCCCATTATTGGGGAGTGGGTCTCCCATAGTATTTGCTTATGCCTTCCAAGCAAAAGCTTCCCAAAATTAAGACGGAGCAACCTGCAATGCCCCTTACAAGAGCCATGCAGTACAGCATATTACAAACATTATTCCCATTATTGGGGAGTGGGTCTCCCATAGTATTTGCTTATTCCTTCCAATCAAAAGCTTCCAAAAATTAGGACAGAGCAACTTGCAATGCCCCTTACAAGAGCCATGCAGTACAGCATATTACAAACATAAGTCCCATTATTGGGGAGTGGGTCTCCCATAGTATTTGCTTATGCCTTCCAAGCAAAAGCTTCCAAAAATCAGGAGGAAATGCAATGCCCGTTCGAAGACTCGTGGAGGTCCCAGTAGCTTAGCAAGATGCTTTTAATGCCCCTCAGAAGAGACGTGGAGGTCAGAGTAGTATAACAAGACGCTTTTAATGCCCCTTACAAGAGACGAGGAGGTCAGAGTGGTATAACAAGACGCTTTTAATGCCACTTACAAGAGACGTGGAGGTCAGAGTGGTATAACAACACGCTTTTATTGCCCCTTACTAGAGACGTGGAGGTCAGAGTGGTATAACAAGACGCTTTTAATGCCCCTTACAAGAGACGTGGAGGTCAGAGTGGTATAACAAGACGCTTTTAATGCCCCTTACAAGAGATGTGGAGGTAAGAGTGGTATAACAAGACGCTTTTAATGCCCCTCAGAAGAGACGTGGAGGTCAGAGTGGTATAATAAGACGCTTTTAATGCCCCTTACAAGAGACGTGGAGGTCAGAGTGGTATAACAAGACGCTTTTAATGCCCCTTACAAGAGACGTGGAGGTCAGAGTGGTATAACAAGACGCTTTTAATGCCCCTTACAAGAGATGTGGAGGTCAGAGTGGTAAAACAAGCCGCTTTTAATGCCCCTTACAAGAGATGTGGAGGTCAGAGTGGTATAACAAGACGCTTTTAATGCCCGTCAGAAGAGACGTGGAGGTCAGAATGGTATAACAAGACGGTTTTAATGCCCCTCAGAAGAGACGTGGAGGTCAGAGTGGTATAGCAAGACGCTTTTAATGCCCCTTACAAGAGACGTGGAGGTCAGAGTGGTATAGCAAGATGCTTTTAATGCCCCTTACAAGAGCCATACAGTACAGCATCTTAAAAATATTATTCCCATTATTGGGGAGTGGGTCTCCCACAGTCTTTGCTTATGCCTTCCAAGCAAAATCTGACAAAAATAAGGACGGAGGAACTTTCAATAATGGCAACACGGACCACGGTCACCCTGGTGGTATAGTGGTGGTGGAGGCTGAGGATAAGGAGAAGAACATAAAACAGCCGAAATGAGGAAGCGTATACCCATGTGTGGGTGTGAAGCGGTGCATGTGAATACACCTCCCGAAATAACACAGTGGATTTGACTTTATGTTACTCTGCTGTCATTTGGTGGTGATGAGAAGTCTGGCCCAATTCAGCCCTTGTTCATTTTGATAAGGGTCAGCTTGTCAGCATTGTCAGTTGACAGGCGAGTGTGCTTATCAGTTATAATTCCCCTAGCGACACTAAAAACACGCTCCAATAACACGCTAGTGGCAGGGCAGGCCAGGATCTCCAAGGCGTACACGGCGAGTTCATTCCAAGTGTCCAGCTTGGATACCCAATAATTAAAAGGCACAGAGGAATCACAGAGGACGCTAGTACGGTCGGCAAGGTACTCCCTCACCATCTTTTGAAACTTTTCACTCCTTGTGAGAGTACCCCGCGCCTCAGGGTCTGTCCGAAGGGAGGGTCTGAGAAAACTGTCCCAGAACGTTGACAGTGTTCCCCTGCCTCTGCTGGATTGGAGTTGCCTCTCTCTCGCTTGTACGCTTTGGTTGGTCAACGAACTGTGACCTCTGCCGCTAGCATGTTCAGATGGGAATTTTTTTAACAGTTCTGCAGCAAGGGCCTTCTGGTACTGGCCCACTTTTGTAGACCTCTCCACCTCAGGAATAAGAGAGTGAAAGTTCTCCTTGTAGCGGGCGTCTACAAGTGTCACCAACCAGTAATGACTTTAAGGCAGCGTAACATAAAGTCAGCCATGCGTGCCAGACTGGTAACGGGCAAGATTTCCTTGTCCTCACCAAGATGACGACTGACCATGCTCTCCTCCTCCTCCTCCCCCTGTCCTCAGGCCACCCACGCTGAACCGACGGTATGACACTTGTACATGTACTACCGTCTACAGCGCATGATAACAGCTCCTGTTCTTCCTCCTCCTCCTCCTCCTCCTCTCCCTTATTGTCCCCCAATGCACGTTGGGATGAGATGAGGCTGGGCTTCTTGATCCATCTCATCATACTCTGGCTGCAATGCCTCCTCTTTAATTCTCTGCAGAGAGCGTTGCAAAAGACAGACAAGTGGGATGCTGACACTAATGATGGCATCATCGCCACTCACCATCTTGGTGGCCTCCTCAAAGTTTGTCAGGATGGTACATATGTCAGACATCCAGGTCCACTCATGAGGTCTTATGTGTGGAGTCTGACCTGAATATCGACAGCCTTGTTGCAGCTGGTACTCCACAACTGCTCTCTTCTGCTCACAAATCCTTTGCAACATGTGGAGGGTAGAGTTCCAACGTGTGGGGACATCACACACCAGTCGGTGTGCTGGAAGCTGCAAACGCTGCTGCAACACAGCAAGGGCGGCGGAAGCTGTAGCCGACTTGCGAAAATGAGCTGACAAGCGGCGTACTTTGACGAGCAGATCTGGCAACTCGGGTACGATTTAAGAAACCACGAGGTTAAGCACATGAGCCAGGCATGGTACGTGTGTGATCTCGCCTCGCCTCAGAGCCGCCACCAGGTTACGGCCATTGTCACACACGACCATGCCTGGATGTAGGTTCAGCGGTCTCGGCCACAGATCTGCCTGCTCTTTCACAGCTGTCCACAACTCACAAGCAGTGTGAGGTTTATCACCTAAGCTTATGAGTTTCAGCACAGCCTGTTGCCGCTTGGCGGAGGCAGTACTGCAGTGCTTCCAGATTGTAACTGATGTGGTGATATCTGAGATGAAGGCTGAACATGAGGAGGAAGATGATGCGCAGGATCTGTACACTGTGGGGGCAACTCTGACTGACATAGGGCCCGCAATCCTCGGTGTGGGGAGGATGTGTTCCATCCCATGGTCCAACTGGGTCCCGGCTTCCACTATGTTTACCCAGTGTGCCGTCAGGGAGATGTACCCTCCCTGGCCACAAGCACTTGTCCACGTGTCCGTTGTCAGGTGGACTCTCCCAGTAACTGTGTTGTTGAGGGCACGGCAGATGTTTTGGGACACGTGCTTGTGTAGTGCGGGGATGGCACACCGGGCAAAATAGTGTCGGCTGGAGACCGAGTACCGAGGGACGGCCACCGTCATAAGGTTGCGGAAGGATTCCGCCTCCACCAGCCTAAAAGGCAGCATTTCCAATGCAAGCAGTCGTGAAATGTGCGAATTTAGGACTGTGGCCTGTGGAGCGTTAGCTGCGAATTTCCGCTTTCGTTCAAAGGTCTAGGATATGGACAATTGAACGCTGCGGTGGGACGTGGATGTGGACGTTGATGCTGTTTCTTGAGAAACTGCCATAACAAGTGAAGACTTAGAGGAGAGGGCATCTTTACATGCAGTATGGACAGGGGATTGCGTTGCACACACAACAGGGGGTTCTATTGCACGCACAACAGCGGAAGAAGCAGTGGTGACACCCGCTGACACTGGTCGTGGACCCTGGGGTTCACATCACAAAGTCGAATGCTTTGCTGCCATGTGCCTGACCATTCTGGTGGTGGTCAGGCTGGTAGTTTTGTCAAAAAGGCCATTTGTCACCCCTGCTGATGCTGGTATGGCAGGTGGTACAAATGGCCTTTTTGGGGTTATCAGCAGAGTCTTTAAAAAAATTCCAGACTCTGGAAGACCTACCACTTGTACTGGCAACGTCCCTCGTGTTGTTGTTACGGGGAACGGTTGCCCGCCTTCTGTTTGCGGCCACCACGCTGCTTCTTCCTGCCTGTTGGGGTACTCTGCCTCCCTCCCCCTGTGTGCTGCTGGCCTCACTCTGCATGTCCTCCTGCCACGTTGGGTCAGTTACTATATCATCCACCACCTCCTCCTCTTCCACTTGTGCACCACGATGCTCCTCCTCACTTCCTGGCAATTGTGTCTCGTCATCGTCCACCTCTTGTGACAAATTGCCAGCGTCGACTTCTTGTGGCCGTGGCTGTTCAAATATTTGGGCATCGCTACATGGGATCTCCTCTTCCACCACTTCAAGCGTAGCAGGCGAGGGGCACTAATATGGAAATGGACCAGTGAACAGCTCTTCAGAGTGTTCAAGTGTGGGATTAATTGCTGTCTGACGACACTCGGCATGGTGGGAGGAAGGAGCATCAGGGTGAGGAGGAGTATACGGTCGAGACTCACGGCTACTAAGAGTTGACCGTGTGGAAGACAGACTGGAGGTGGTGGTGCCCAGGTAACTGGAAGTATTATCTGCTATCCAATTAATAACCTGTTCACACTGATCAGTTCGCAATACTGGTGTTGTTCTGTGCTTCCCTAGTAATTCGGTCAAGAAGTGGGAGCGAGAAGATGTGGCTGTTGGTTGTGGCACATTTTCACCTTGGCGACGGCCCCGTCCTCTGCACGCACCATCACCAGAACCTCCAGTTCCACGTCCCTTGCCACGCGCCTTGCCCATTGTAAAGGAAGTAAAATAGCTTACACTCACACTATCAATGGAAAAAGGGTAATAAAAAGTAGACTAGAACCGTGGAAGAGGAAAACCACAGCTCTATTTCTCTGGCCTACACCAGACTCTTTTAAACAATCAGAACAATCAGGGAGAAGCTATTACTGTTTTTTCTTATGGAAAAAATACCAAAACCTGAATAATAGAGATTTTTTACCGTGGAACAGCAAAACCACAGTTATTGTTTACTAGGGTATACCACACTTTTTAAAATATATAGATTTGCGGCTTAACAGTGAGCAACACACTCAAACTGTTTTTTTTTTTAGATACCAAAGGCCCAAAACTGGATACTACAGAGATTTTACCCATAGAACTGCAAAACCACACTGGGATTTGTCAGGCGTACACCAGACTATTTTCAACAGATATATTTTTGTGTCAGAACACTCAGGAGACACTACTGTTTTTTTTTACTGCAAAAAATGCGAAAAGCAGGATAATAGAGTTTTTTTTACCGTGGAACAGCAAAACCACAGTTTTAATTTACTGGTGTATATACCAGACTTTTTTAAAAATATAGATTTGCGGCTTAACAGTGAGCGACACGCTCAAACTGTTTTTTTTTTTAGATACCAAAGTCCCAACACTGGATACTACAGAGATTTTACCCGTAGAACTGCAAAACCACACTGGGATTTGTCAGGCGTACACCAGACTATTTTCAACAGATATATTTTTGTGTCAGAACACTCAGGAGACACTACTGTTTTTTTTACTGCAAAAAATGCGGCAAGCAGGATAATAGAGACTTTTTACCATGGAACAGCAAAACCACAGTTTTAATTTACTGGTGTATATACCAGACTTTTTTAAAAATATAGATTTGCGGCTGAACAGTGAGCAACACACTCAAACTGTTTTTTTTTTTTAAGATACCAAAGGCCCAAAACTGGATACTACAGAGATTTTACCCGTGGAACTGCAAAACCACACTGGGATTTGTCAGGCGTACACCAGACTATTTTCAACAGATATATTTTTGTGTCAGAACACTCAGGAGACACTACTGTTTTTTTTACTGCAAAAAATGCGAAAAGCAGGATAATAGAGATTTTTTACCGTGGAACAGCAAAACCACAGTTTTAATTTACTGGTGTATATACCAGACTTTTTTAAAAATATAGATTTGCGGCTGAACAGTGAGCGACACACTCAAACTGTTTTTTTTTTAGATACCAAAGGCCCAAAACTGGATACTACAGAGATTTTACCCATAGAACTGCAAAACCACACTGGGATTTGTCAGGCGTACACCAGACTATTTTCAAGAGATATATTTTTGTGTCAGAACACTCAGGAGCCACTACTGTTTTTTTTACTGCAAAAAATGCGAAAAGCAGGATAATAGAGTTTTTTTTACTGTGGAACAGCAAAACCACAGTTTTAATTTACTGGTGTATATACCAGACTTTTTTAAAAATATAGATTTGCGGCTTAACAGTGAGCGACACGCTCAAACTGTTTTTTTTTTTAGATACCAAAGGCCCAACACTGGATACTACAGAGATTTTACCCGTAGAACTGCAAAACCACACTGGGATTTGTCAGGCGTACACCACACTATTTTCAACAGATATATTTTTGTGTCAGAACACTCAGGAGACACTACTGTTTTTTTTACTGCAAAAAATGCGAAAAGCAGGATAATAGAGAATTTTTACCGTGGAACAGCAAAACCACAGTTTTAATTTACTGGTGTATATACCAGACTTTTTAAAAAATATAGATTTGCGGCTGAACAGTGAGCGACACACTCAAACTGTTTTTTTTTTAGATACCAAAGGCCCAAAACTGGATACTACAGAGATTTTACCCATAGAACTGAAAACCACACTGGGATTTGTCAGGCGTACACCAGACTATTTTCAAGAGATATATTTTTGTGTCAGAACACTCAGGAGACACTACTGTTTTTTTTACTGCAAAAAATGCGAAAAGCAGGATAATAGAGTTTTTTTTACTGTGGAACAGCAAAACCACAGTTTTAATTTACTGGTGTATATACCAGACTTTTTTAAAAATATAGATTTGCGGCTTAACAGTGAGCGACACACTCAAACTGTTTTTTTTTAGATACCAAAGGCCCAAAACTGGATACTACAGAGATTTTACCCGTAGAACTGAAAAACCACGCTGGGATTTGTCAGGCGTACACCAGACTATTTTCAACAGATATATTTTTGTGTCAGAACACTCAGGAGACACTACTGTTTTTTTTACTGCAAAAAATGCGAAAAGCAGGATAATAGAGAATTTTTACCGTGGAACAGCAAAACCACAGTTTTAATTTACTGGTGTATATACCAGACTTTTTAAAAAATATAGATCTGCGGCTGAACAGTGAGCGACACACTCAAACTGTTTTTTTTTTTAGATACCAAAGGCCCAAAACTGGATACTACAGAGATTTTACCCGTGGAACTGCAAAACCACACTTCTGTTTCTGTGGCCTATACCAGACTCTTTTCAACAGATATATTTGTGTCTGAAAAATCAGATACACACTTTTTTTGGGGGGGGCGACACCAATAGGTTAATAAGACGGGTGTTTGTACAGTGTGTAGGAGGAAAAAAAAAAGAGGATTTAGATGAAAAAAAAGGATTTTTACTGGCCCCTGAGACCTGCAGCTAAGTCCAGCATTTTCAGAAAAAGGAGCACACTGACTGTAATGCAGCGTTTGCTGGTATAACAGCTTTGTCTCCTATACAGCCTACCTGCCTGCCTGCCTGATATCTGGGATGGATATTAGTCCTGAGAAGGACTGTTTGTTTGTTCTGGCAGCTTTTACAGACCCTACACTAACTATTTCGCAGGAAAAATCTCTCCCTAGCTCAGCAGCGCTGTCCCTACACTGTCTGATCCGGAGCGTCTGTGTCCAAGATGGCGGCGCCCGGTTTTAAATACTCGAGGTGACGCTGTGCGGCCAGCCAATCACTGTAATGCCCACAAACAACATGGCTGCGGCATTACAGTGACTGGCTGGCAATCCCTGCATGTTCATTGGCTCTGTAAAGAGCGCCAAACATGCAGGGCGAAGACCCGAGCTCCCGCCCGAGTAACCCGGAAATGCTCGGTGCTCGCTGAACATCCCAAGTAGCGTGATGCTCGGGCGAGTACTGAGCAGTGTCGAACATGCTCGCTCAACACTAATCTTAAGTCTTATAGACCCTGCACTTGCGGCCTTACATTTTACAAGATGGTGAGTAAGGAGACAGTAGGTTGTGGAGTTGCGTTAGCTCAGGTGGTGTTGAAGTGAGGCAATGGCAGGCTGTAGGCTGTCTTGAAGAGATGGGTTTTTTAGGTTGTTTCTGAAGGATCCGAATGTGGTGGCTAATCGGACGTGTTGAGGCAAAGAATTCCAGAGGATGGGGGATATTTGGTAGAAGTATTGGAGGTGATTGGGTGAGGAACAAATTTGTGTGGAAAGAAGGAGGTCTTGGGAGGTCCAGAGATTACGTAAGGGAATATATCGGGAGATTAGTTCAGAGATGTACGGAGAAGAAAGGTTACGGATGGCTTTGTACATCAGTGTTAGTAGTTTGAACTGGATACGTTGGGCAATTGGGAGCCAGTGAAGGGATTGCAATGTTATAGATTGCTGGAGCCAGTCCACAGGAAAAAAACAGCCACAGAGTGTCCGGGAACCTTCCCACACACTTTTCTTAGCCAGGGCTGCTTTTCGACAGGGTTGGACTGGCCCACCAGAGAACCTGAGAATCTCCGATGGGCCCTGGCTTATTCATCAGGAGAGTTCATAGTGCAAACCTTGTAGGTTGTGATGATGATGAGGTCATCCATCTCCTTAGTTTTCTGTTACTTGGAATGCAAGCGCAAATATGAAGCCAGCCACCCACCCTCAGGCCGCAATACTAAACTGCCACATTTCTGGACAGCTGCTTTCACTTGAAATATTGCCTTTTAGGCTCGTGGAGGCAGAAGCTTTTCACAACCTCATGGCAGCGGCGGCCGGGTCTCCATACTCGGTCCCCAGTTGCCACTATTTCTCCCGGTGTCGTCCCCACCTTCCACAAGCACGGGTCCCAGAACATTACCCGTGCCCTCCCCAGTGCACTTACTGGGAAGGACCGCCTAACCACAAACACGTGGACAAGTGAATGTGGCCAGAGACAGTACGGAGCCAGTCCACACTAAAAAATAACAGCCATAGAGTGTCCGGAAAGCTTCCCACACACTTTTCTTAGCCAGGGATTCTTCTCGGCAGGGTTGGACCGGCCCACCAGAGAACCCGAGAATCCTCCGGTGGGCCCTGGCTTCTCCTTCTTAGTGCAAACCTTGCAGCTGCTATGGGGCTCTTTAGCGGGGAAGAAAGGTGGTCCCTCAGAATCAAATCCTCTGGTGGGCCCAATGTTCTTCAGTCTGACACTGCTTTTCGGTGAAAGTTGTATTTCACCACAGCCAAATTCTTTATCTCGGTGAAAGGACTGGCATAGAGGGAAACCGTATGTACTTCAGCTGTCATTTCTCCCAGGAAGTCCTCTAATGCAGCTTGTTGCATAAGCAATGGCAGCCCGTCCAACATCAGCTCACACTTCTCGGTGGTGCTTTGTCACACACAAAGATCTTTCTTTATGCCTTGAATTTAATCACTACAGAGTTGGACAATGGCCTGATCTGCAATGCATTTTGAGAAATAACGTGCATAAGCAAAGCCACGGTTTAGGCCACTGAAGGTCATTAAGCGAAACTCATACAGCTTTCCCACAGACTGAAAGATGGGTATCAAGACTTGCAAGCCAGCCAAGACTTCCCTGTCCTCCCCAAGAGGACGACTGTCCATGTTTTCCTCCTCAGTATCACCCAATCCGCATTGACATGAGATGAGGCTGGGCTGCATAGTTCATTGCGCTGCCTGCAATGCCTCCTCTTTAACTGTGAGCACCAAGCATTTCAGTAGACAGAGAAGCGGGATGGTGACGCTAATTATGGCGTCATCGCTGCTCACTGTCTTGGTGGAGTCCTCAAAGTTTTGGAGGACAGCACAGATCTCAGACATCCATGCCCACTCATCAGTTCTTATGTGTGGAGGCTGACATGAATGCCGATGGGCGTGTTGAAGCTGGTACTCAACAACTGCCCTCTGCTGCTCACAAATCCTTCCCAACATCTGCAATGTTGATTTCCAACACGTGGTGACATCGCACAACAGTTGGTGAGCTGGAAACTGCAAATGCTGTTGAAGCACTGCCAGGGTGGCAGAAGCTATAGCTGACTTTCTGAAATTGGCACGGCGCATTGTACTTTCACAAGCAGCTCTGGCAGATCTGGGTAGGTTTTGAGAAACCGCTGAACCACTAAGTTGAGCACATTTAGTGCTCTCTCATTACTAATGTGTACCCCTGTATGGAGAACAATATCAGCACTGAAAAATTAAAAGATGAAATATAGCCTCCTTTATATACCACGGTACTAAGAAAACCAATTTCAATTATATATTGTGTACCCCTGTGACAAAAATATCTGCACCAAATAATTCATTTCACTAGAGTAGAACTAGTATAATGGTGACCGACAGCTCTTCCACTACAGCCAAACCCAATAGATGGAGACTAGTGTTGAGCGAGCATGCTTGGTACTCGCCCGAGCATCTCACTACTCGGGATGTTCGGCGAGCACCGAGCATTTCCGGGTTACTCGGGCGGGAGCTGGGGTCTCCGCCCTGCACGTTTGACGCTCTTTACAGAGCCAATGAACATGCAGGGATTGCCAGCCAGTCACTGTAATGCCGCAGCCATGTTGTTTGTGGGCATTACAATGATTGGCTGGCCGCACAGCGTCACCTCGAGTATTTAAAACCGGGCGCCGCCATCTTGCACACAGTCACTCCTTATTAGACAGTGTAGGGTCAGTGTTGCTGAGCTAGGGAGAGATTTATACTCCGAAATAGTTAGTGTAGGGTCTCTAAAGCCTGCCAAATCAAACAAACAGTCCTTCTCAGGACTAATATCCATCCCAGATATCAGGCAGGCAGGCAGGCTGTATAGGAGATGCAGTGGTTATGCCAACAAACACTGCAATTCAGTCCTGTGTGCTCCTGCTGGTCAAATTGCTAGACTTATCCCCCGGTCTCAGGGGCCAGGAATAATCCTTTTTTTTTCATCTAAATCCTGCATTTTTTTTTCCTCAGTCAGACTGTACAAATACGCGTCTTATTAACCTTTTGGTATTCCCCCCCCCAAAAAAAAAAAATTGAGTGTGTCTGTGACTGTTCAGACACCAATATATCTGTTTAAAAGAGTCTGGTGTAGGCCAGATAACTATAACTGTGGTTTTGCAGTTCCACGGTTCAAATCTCTGTATTATCCTGCTTTTGGCATTTTTTCCGAAAAAAAACAGTAATAGTGACTCCCTGACTGTTCAGACACCAATATATCTGTTTAAAAGAGTCTGGTGTAGGCCAGATAACTAGAACTTTGGTTTTGCAGTTCCACGGTTCAAATCTCTGTATTATCCTGCTTTTGGCATTTTTTCCGTAAAAAAACAACAGTAATAGTGTCTCCCTGACTGTTCAGACACCAATATATCTGTTTAAAAGAGTCTGGTGTAGGCCAGATAACTAGAACTGTGGTTTTGCAGTTCCACGGTTCAAATCTATGTATTATCCTGCTTTTGGCATTTTTTTCCGTAAAAAAACAGTAATCATGTCTCCCTGACTGTTCAGACACAAATATATCTGTTTAAAAGATTCTGGTGTAGGCCACATAACTATAACTGTGGTTTTGCAGTTCCACGGTGCAATTCTCTGTATTATCCACCTTTTTGCCTTTTTTACATAAAAAATAAAAAAATTGTGTGTCTCGCTCAGTGTTCAGACACAAATATATCTGTTTAAAAGATTCTGGTGTAGGCCAGAGAAATAGAACTGTGGTTTTCCTCTTCCATGGTTCTAATCTCCTTTTTATTACCCTGTTTCCATTTTCTCTGTATCATCCTGTTTTTGGCATTTTTTGCCGTAAAAAAAACCCGTAATAGTGTCTCCCTGAGTGGTCAGACACCAATATATCTGTTTAAAAGAGTCTGGTGTAGGCCACATAACTAGAACTGTGGTTTTGCAGTTCTACGGTTCAAATCTCTGTATTATCCAGCTTTTTGCCTGTTTTACGTAAAAAAAAAAAAATAGTGTCTCCCTGTCTGTTCAGTCACAAATATATCTGTTTAAAAGATTCTGGTGTAGGCCAGAGAAATAGAACTGTGGTTTTCCTCTTCCACGGTTCTAATCTCCTTTTTATTACCCTTTTTCCATTGATAGTGCGAGTGTAAGCTATTTTACTTCATTTACAATGGGCAAGGCGCATGGCAAGGGACGTGGAACTGGACGTTCTGGTGATGGTGCGTGCAGAGGACGGGGCCGTGGCCAAGGTGAAAATGTGCCACAACCAACAGCCATATCTTCTCGCTCCCACTTCTTGACCGAATTACTAGGGAAGCACACTACAACACCAGTATTGCGATCTGATCAGTATGAACAGGTTATTAATTGGATAGCAGATAATACTTCCAGTTACCTGGGCACCACCACCTCCGGTCTGTCTTCCACACGGTCAAGTTTTAGTAGCCGTGAGTCTCGACCGCATACTCCTCCTCACCCTGATACTCCTTCCTCCCACCATGCCGAGTGTCGTCAGACAGCAACTGATCCCACACTTGGACACTCTGAAGCGCTGTTCACTGGTCCATTTCCATATTTGTGCCCCTTGCCTGCTCCGCTTGAAGTGGTGGAAGAAGAGATCCCATGTAGCGATGCCCAAATATTTGAACAGCAATGGCCAGAGGAAGTCGACGCTGGCAATTTGTCACAAGAGGTGGACAATGACGAGACACAATTGCCACGAAGTGAGGAGGAGGATCGTGGTGCACAAGTGGAAGAGGAGGAGGTGGTGGATGATCTAGTAACTGACCCAACGTAGCTGGAGAGCGAGGCCAGCAGCACACAGGGTGAGGGAGGCAGAGTACCCCAACAGGCAGGAAGAAGCAGTGTGGTGGCCGCACACAGAAGGCAGGCAACAGTTCCCGGTAACACCAACACGAGGGACGTTGCCAGTACAACCTGTAGGTCTTCCAGAGTCTGGAATTTTTTTAAAGACTCTGCTGATAACCCCAAAAAGGCCATTTGTACCACCTGCCATGCCAGCATCAGCAGGGGTGACAAAACTACGTGCCTGACCACCACCAGCATGATCAGGCACATGGCAGCAAAGCACCCGACTTTGTGGGGCAAACCCCAGGGTCCACGACCAGTGTCAGCGGGTGTCACCACTGCTTCTTCCGCTGTTGTGCGTGTAAGAGAACCCCCTGTTGTGCGTGCAAGGCAATCCCCTGTCCATACTGCATGCAAAGATGCCACCTCCTCTCAGTCTTCACTTGTTATGGCTGTTTCTCAAGAAACAGCGTCAACGTCCACATCCACGTCCCAACGCAGCGATCAATTGTCCATATCCCAGAGCTTTGAACGAAAGCGCAAATTCGCAGCCAACGCCCCACAGGCCAAAGTCCTAAATTCGCACATTTCACGACTGCTTGCGTTGGAAATGCTGCCTTTTAGGCTGGTGGAGGCGGAATCCTTCCGCAACCTTATGGCGGTGGCCGTCCTTCAGTACTCGGTCCCCAGCCGACACTATTTTGCCCGGTGTGCCATCCCCGCACTACACAAGCACCTGTCCCAAAACATCTGCCATGCCCTCAACAACGCAGTTACTGGGAGAGTCCACCTGACAACGGACAAGTGCTTGTGGCCAGGGACTGTACATCTCCCTGACGGCACACTGGGTAAACATAGTGGAAGCCGGGAACCAGTCGGACCTTGGGATGGAACACATCCTCCCCACACCGAGGATTGCGGGCCCTATGTCAGTCAGAGTTTCCCCCACAGTGTACGGCTCCTGTGCATCATCCTCCTCCTCCTCCTCCTCATGTTCAGCCTCCATCTCAGATATCACCACAACAGTTACAAGCTGGAAGCACTGCAGTACTGCCTCAGCCAAGCGGCAACAGGCTGTGCTGAAACTCATAAGCTTAGGTGATAAACCTCACACTGCTTGTGAGTTGTGGACAGCTGTGAAAGAGCAGGCAGCTCTGTGGCTGAGACCACTAAACCTACATCCAGGCATGGTCGTGTGTGACAATGGCCGTAACCTGGTGGCGGCTCTGAGGCGAGGCGAGATCACACACGTACCATGCCTGGCTCATGTGCTTAACCTCGTGGTTCAGCGTTTTCTTAAATGGTACCCCGAGTTGCCAGATCTGCTCGTCAAAGTACGCCGCCTGTCAGCTCATTTTTGGAAGTCGGCTACAGCTTCCGCTGCCCTTGCTGTGTTGCAGCAGCGTTTGCAGCTTCCGGCACACCGAATGGTGTGTGATTTCCCCACACGTTGGAACTCTACCCTCCACATGTTGCAATGTATTTGTGAGCAGAAGAGAGCAGTTGTGGAGTACCAGCTGCAACAAGGCCGTCGATATTCAGGTCAGACTCCACACATAAGACCTCAGGAGTGGACCTGGATGTCTGACATATGTACCATCCTGACAAACTTTGAGGAGTCCACCAAGATGGTGAGTGCCGATGATGCCATCATTAGCGTCAGCATCCCACTTGTCTGTCTTTTGCAACGCTCTCTGCAGAGAATTAAAGAGGAGGCATTGCAGCCAGAGTATGATGAGATGGATAAAGAAGCCGTAATGGGCGATTACACACAGCCCAGCCTCATCTCATCTCAACGTGCATTGGGGGACAATGAGGGAGAGGAGGAGGAGGAGGAGGAGGAGGAAGAACAGGGGCTGGTATCATTTGCTGTAGACTGTAGTACCTGTACAACTGTCATACCATCGATTCAGCGTGGGTGGCCTGAGGACAGGGGGGAGGAGGAGGAGGAGGAGAGCATGGTCAGTTGTCATCTTGGTGAGGACACTGAAGTCTTGCCCGTTACCAGTCTGGCACGCATGGCTGACTTTATGTTACTCTGCCTTATCCGTGACCTTCGCGTTGTCAAAATGTTGGTTGACAGTCATTACTGGTTGGTAACACTTTTAGACCCCCGCTACAAGGAGAACTTTCACTCTCTTATTCCTGAGGTGGAGAGGTCTACAAAAATGGGGCAGTACCAGAAGGCCCTTGCTGCAGAACTGTGGTCACAGTTCGTTGACCAACCATGCCGTACAGGCGAGAGAGACACAACTCCAATCCAGCAGAGGCAGGGGAACACTGTCAACATTCTGGGGCAGTTTTCTGAGAACCGCCCAGCTTACAGGACCTGAGGCGTGGGGTACTCTCACAAGGAGTGGAAAGTTTCAAAAGATGGTGAGGGAGTACCTTGCCGACCGTACCAGCATCCTCCGTGATTCCTCTGCGTATTTTAATTATTGGGTATCCAAGCTGGACACTTGGAATGAACTCGCTCTGTACTCCTTGGAGGTCCTGGCCTGCCCTGCCGCTAGAGTGTTATCGGAGCGTGTTTTTAGTGCCGCTTGGGGAATTATAACTGATAAGCGCACTCGCCTGTCAACTGACAATGCTGACAAGCTGACCCTTATCAAAATGAACAAGGGCTGGATTGGGCCAGACTTCTCATCACCACCAAATGACAGCAGAGTAGCATAAAGTCAAATCCACTGTGTTATTTCGGGAGGTGTATTCCCACGCACTGCTTCACACCCACACTTGGGTATACGCTTCCTCATTTCGGCTGTATTTTGCTCTTCTCCTTATCCTCAGCCTCCACCACTACTATACCACCAGGGTGACCGTGATCCGTGTTGCCAGCATTGCAAGTTCCTCCGTCCTTATTTTTGGCAGCTTTTGCTTGGAAGGCATAGGCAAAGACTGTGGGAGACCCACTCCCCAATAATGAGAATAATGTATTTAATATGCTGTACTGCATGGCTCTTGTTAGCCAGCATTGCAAGTTCCTCCGTCCTAATTTTTGGCAGCTTTTGCTTGGAAGGCATAGGCAAAGACTATGGGAGACCCACTCCCCAATAATGGGAATAATGTTTTTAATATGCTGTACTGCATGGCTCTTGTAAGGGGCATGAACACCGTCTTGTTAAGCTACTGTGACCTTAACCACTCTTCCAAGGGGCATTAAAACTGACTTGTTAAGCTACTGTGACCTCCACCACTCTTTCAAGGGGCATTAAAAAAGTCTTGTTAAGCTACTGTGACCTCCACCTCTCTTCCAAGGGGCATTAAAACTGTCTTGTTAAGCTACTGTGACCTCCACGTCTCTTCCAAGGGGCATTAAAACCGTCTTGTTAAGCTACTGTGACCTCCACGTCTCTTCCAAGGGGCATTAAAACTATCTGTTCAAGCTACTGTGACCTCCACCTCTCTTCCAAGGGGCATTAAAACCGTCTTGTTAAGCTACTGTGACCTCCACCTCTCTTCCAATGGGCATTAAAACCGTCTTGTTAAGCTACTGTGACCTCCACGTCTTTTCCAAGGGGCATTAAAGCCGTCTTGTTAAGCTACTGTGACCTCCACGTCTCTTCCAAGGGGCATTAAATCCATCTTTTCAAGCTACTGTGACCTCCACCACTCTTCTAAGGGGCATTAAAACTGTCTTTTTAAGCTACTGTGACCTCCACGTCTCTTCCAAGGGGCATTAAAACCGTCTTGTTAAGCTACTGTGACCTCCACGTCTCTTCCAAGGGGCATTAAAACCGTCTTGTTAAGTTACTGTGACCTCCACGTCTCTTCCAAGGGGCATTAAAACCGTCTTGTTAAGCTACTGTGACCTACACGTCTCTTCCAAGGGGCATTAAAACCGTATTGTTAAACCACTCTGAACTCCACGTATCTTCCAAGGGGCATTAAAACCGTCTTGCTAAACTACTGTGACCTCCATGTCTCTTCCAAGGGGCATTAAAACCGTCTTTTTAAACCACTCTGAACTCCACATCTCTTCCAAGGGGCATTAAAACCATGTTGTTAAGCTACTGTGACCTCCACGTCTCTTTCAAGGGGCATTAAAACCGTCTTGTTAAGCTATTGTGACCTCCACGTCTCTTCCAAGGGGCATTAAAACCGTCTTGTTAAGCTACTGTGACCTCCACGTCTCTTCCAAGGGGCATTAAAGCCGTCTTGTTAAGCTACTGTGACCTCCACGTCTCTTCCAAGGGGCATTAAATCCATCTTTTCAAGCTACTGTGACCTCCACCACTCTTCTAAGGGGCATTAAAACTGTCTTTTTAAGCTACTGTGACCTCCACGTCTCTTCCAAGGGGCATTAAAACCATCTTGTTAAGCTACTGTGACCTCCACGTCTCTTCCAAGGGGCATTAAAACCGTCTTGTTAAGTTACTGTGACCTCCACGTCTCTTCCAAGGGGCATTAAAACCGTCTTGTTAAGCTACTGTGACCTACACGTCTCTTCCAAGGGGCATTAAAACAGTCTTGTTGAACCACTCTGAATTCCACGTCTCTTCCAAGAGGCATTAAAACCATCTTGTTAAACCACTCTGAACTCCACGTCTCTTCCAAGTGGCATTAAAACCGTCTTGCTAAGCTACTGTGACCTCCACGTCTCTTCCAAGGGGCATTAAAACCGTATTGTTAAACCACTCTGAACTCCACGTATCTTCCAAGGGGCATTAAAACCGTCTTGCTAAACTACTGTGACCTCCATTTCTCTTCCAAGGGGCATTAAAACCGTCTTTTTAAACCACTCTGAACTCCACGTCTCTTCCAAGGGGCATTAAAACCATGTTGTTAAGCTACTGTGACCTCCATGTCTCTTTCAAGGGGCATTAAAACCGTCTTGTTAAGCTATTGTGACCTCCACGTCTCTTCCAAGGGGCATTAAAACCGTCTTGTTAAGCTACTGTGACTTCCACGTCTCTTCCAAGGGGCATTAAAACCATCTTGTTAAACCACTCTGAACTCCACGTCTCTTCCAAGGGGCATTAAAACCGTCTTGTTAAGCTATTGTGACCTCCACGTGTCTTCCAATGGGCATTAAAACCGTCTTGTTAAGCTACTGTGACCTCCATGTCTCTTCCAAGGGGCATTAAAACCATCTTGTTAAGCTACTGTGACCTCCACGTCCCTTCCAACGGGCATTAAAACCATCTTGTTAATCTACTGTGACCTCCACCACTCTTCCAAGGGGCATTAAAACGTCTTGTTAAGCTACTGTGACCTCCACCATTCTTCCAAGGGGCATTAAAACCATCTTGTTAAGCTACTGTGACCTCCACGTCTCTTCCAAGGTGCATTAAAACTGTCATGTTAAGCTACTGTGACCTCCATCATTCTTCCAAGGGGCATTAAAACCATCTTGTTAAGCTACTGTGACCTCCACCACTCTTCTAAGGGGCATTAAATCCGTCTTGTTAAGCTACTGTGACCTCCACGTCTCTTCAAAGGGGCATTAAAACCGTCTTGTTAATCTACTGTGACCTCCACGTCTCTTCCAAGGGTCATTAAAACAGTCTTGTTAAACCACTCTGAACTCCACGTCTCTTCCAAGGGGCATTAAAACCGTCTTGTTAAGCTATTGTGACCTCCACGTGTCTTCCAATGGGCATTAAAACCGTCTTGTTAAGCTACTGTGACCTCCATGTCTCTTCCAAGGGGCATTAAAACCATCTTGTTAAGCTACTGTGACCTCCACGTCCCTTCCAACGGTCATTAAAACCGTCTTGTTAATCTACTGTGACCTCCACCACTCTTCCAAGGGGCATTAGAACGTCTTGTTAAGCTACTGTGACCTCCACCATTCTTCCAAGGGGCATTAAAACCATCTTGTTAAGCTACTGTGACCTCCACCACTCTTCTAAGGGGCATTAAAACTGTCTTGTTAAGCTACTATGACCTCCACCTCTCTTCCAAGGGGCATTAAAATCGTCTTGTTAAGCTACTGTGACCTCCATCACTCTTCCAAGGGGCATTAAAACCGTCTTGTTAAGTTACTGTGACCTCCACGTCTCTTCCAAGTGGCATTAAAAGCGTCTTGTTAAACCACCTGAACTCCACAGCTCTTCCAAGGGGCATTGAAATGTTGTTTTAAATTAATTCTAACCTCCACGACTCTTCCAACGGGCATTGCATTTCCTCCTAATTTTAGTCAGCTTTCGCTTTTCAATGCATAGGCGAACACTAAGGGAGACCCACTCCCCAATAATGGGTAAAAGGTTTTTAGTACGCTGTAATCCCCGTCTGATTCAAGGGGCATTGCAGTTCCTCCTAATTTTTGGAAAGCCTTCCATTCACTGCTTAGGCCAACAGTGTACAGGAGACCCAGTTGCTATAAATGGAAAAATGGTTTAGTTAAAGCCCTCTGACCTCCATGTCACATCCAAGGGGCATTGGAGTGCCGCAAAATTTTTGGTAGGCATTGCACTCACGGCATGCCCTATAACTGTGTAGCCAAACTGCTCCTTTTGGTACAGAAACATATCCTACAAGACATGTGTGGTTGACTGGCCTGATATTGATGTGAATGGTCCCTGTTCCTCCTGCTCTTTCTCCTTTGCCACCACCTCATCCATCATTCATCACCTGAAGCTTTGTTTTAACGGGAGTCATAGAACTGGGATAGTAGCAGGAAAACATCCAGCAATCCTCGGAGGAGGTAGGAAATGCGCCAAAAGGCTGACCACCTCAGGCCTAGCCGCCACTACATACATGCGCTTGCATTCCAAGGAACATAAAGCTAAGGAGATGGATGGCCTCATGATTATGAATAATTTAATCGTTGTGTAGGAGGCCGACCACTGCTGCTGTCTACCTTCTGAACTTTGTGTTGAAGCCTGATTGACCCAGGACCCGCAATCCTCTATGTCTGGAGGACGTGTTGCATCCCAGTGCCTAACTGTGTCCCGGCTTCCACAATATTAACCCAGTGTGAAGGCGTCAGTCAGATGGACCATCCCTGGCCACAATCACTTGTCCACATGTTTGTGATTAGGCTGTCCTTTAAATAGGGGCAGCTGGGGACCGTTTATGGACACCCGGCCGCCCCCAGGTGGCTGGGGACCGTGTGTGGGCACACGGCCACGGGGCGGCTGGGGACCGAGTATGAACACCCGGCCGCCCCCTGGCGGCTGGGGACCAAGCGTGGACACCCGGCCGCCGGGCGGCTGGGGACTGAGTATGGATACCAGGCCGCCGACGCAGCCATGACGTGTTGGCCAGATTCCGTCTCCACATGCCTAAAAGGACCAATTTCAAGTGCAAGCAAGCAAGCAGTAAGGTATTGCAGCCTGGGGGTGGGTGGGTGGCAGGCTGCATGCTTGCGCTTGCATTGCAAGGAATGGGGGCGGTACAATTGAACACTGCCCTGGGACAAGGACTTGCATGGGGATAGTTGCAAGTCTGCATCTTCTGATGCGGCAAGGATCACTTCTGATGGGCACACTTTTAGGCAGTGACCTGGGTGTCAGAGATGCTTCCAGGGGTCTTTCCCATGCTGTTCCCATGTCTTTTCAGCACTGTATGCGTGTTTTACACAGCACATGGCCAGATAAGGTTGTAAAATGTTAAAATGATATTTCCCGGTGAATGCATTTGTCACGGTTGAAAGCAATACAAAAGTGCAAAAACGCATAAAAAATGCTACTTGTGAACATAGCCCAAGGTGTGGAGGAGTATTTTTGTTTTTGGTTATTTATTTTACCTTATACACAAGTTTTTACCCTGGAAAGGATGTACCTTAACATATTTCACAGGAAAGCAGTTTCAGTTTAGTTTTTGAACGTTTTATTGTGAGCCCGTAAAAGTGGCTTAATACCTCTGACCACGTTGTTGACAGCAGTGACCTCGGGGTCAGAAATGCTTCCTGGGGCGATCCCCATGCTGTCCCCATGTCATTTGAGCACTGTCACTAAAGTTTTGGGCATTTTTTAGGCTTTCTACAGACTGCCGGGCGTGCCGGCGCAAAGATGCTCGGGTCTCCCATAGACTAACATTGGGCTCGTTGCTCAGGTCGAGCACCCGAGTATCACGGTGAGCTCGGCCCGAGCTGCGAGCACCCGAGCATTTTACTGCTTGCTCAACACTAATAGGGACCAATAAACCTAGGTCCCAGCTTCCAAGAAGGAACTTTCAATCTTATATTCCTTGTAGACAACCACACAAAGTCATTCACACTCAGGTCCGGACCTGCTGGCAAGCTTTTTATGTCAGCCATACATTTATACCTGTCTTCCATGATCTTTAATTACTCAGAATACCCTGCCATACCGAGGAGAGCTACGAAGCAAACTGTTCTGCCTCAGGAACTCATGATGCTCCTCCCCACTAAAGGTACCAAACTGTAGGTGATAACCGTATGCACCAAAGAACGGTGACCTGCCAGTGGATTCTTGTCGATGATTATTAATGGAAAATTCTGCCAGCAGTAAGTAGGATGCCCAATACTCCTGATTTTCGGAGACGAAACACCTGAGGTAGGTCTCCAAATTCTGTTTGACACGCTCGGTCTGTCCATTCGACTTAGGGTGGAAGACAGAGGAAAAGGACAGCTGCACCCCCAGTCGAAAACAGAATGCCTTCCAAAACTTGGAAACAGACTGGGTCCCCCAATCTGACACTACATCGGAGGGAACCCCGTGAAGCTTCACGATCTCATTTATGAACACCTGAGCAAGTGTCTTGGCATTCGAAAGTGCAGGTAATGCAACGAAGTGAACCATTTTACTGAACCTATCTACAACCGCAAAAAACATTGTTTTGCCTGCAGAAACCGGTAGGTCAGTAATAAAATCCATGGACAAATGTGTCCATGGCCTACTAGGGATGGGTAGTGGAAGAAGAGTACCAGATGGACGGGTATGCAAAGCCTTAGAATGCAAATACTACAAGCAGCTACATGTTCAATCACATCCCGCTGCAACCCCGGCCACCAAAAACAACGAGAAAGGAGGTCTGCAGTTATCTTACCATCTGGATGACCAGCAAGCACAGAGTTAATGTTACGGGTCCGGGAGGTGGAACCTCTGAGCTGCAATACAAGGGGGAAGTCCTTGTAAGGAAGCGGGTGACTCCCAGGGAGGGCAAGCAGGTAGTCACAGCAAGTGACGGGGACAGTCTCTGGGTAAGCGGGCAGGTGGTCACGGCAGGTGACGGGGACAGTCTCTGGGAAGACAGGCAGGTGGTCACGGCAAGTGACGGGGGCAGTCTCTGGGTAGATAGGCAGGTGGTCACGGCAAGTGACCGGGGCAGTCTCTGGGTAGATAGGCAGGTGGTCACGGCAAGTGACCGGGACTGTCTCTGGGTAGACAGGCGAGGCGGGTACCTGACAGGTAGCTGGCGGGCGCTCCCAGGTGAGCGGGCTGACGGAGACAGCAGGTAACAGGCAGGTAACTGGTGGACGCTCCCAGGTGAGCAGTCTGACAGACGAGGCAGGAGACAGGCAGGTGACTGGTGGGCGCTCCCAGGTGAGCAGTCTGGCAGACAAGGCAGGTAACAGGCAAGTAACTGGTGTACGCTCCCAGGTGAGCGGTCTGACAGACGAGGCAGGTAACAGGCAGGTAACTGAAGGACGCTCCCAGGTGAGCGGACTGGCAGACAAGGCAGGTAAGTAGTAAACGCTCCCAGGTGAGCGGTCTGACGGACAAGGCAAGTAACAGGCTGGCAGGCAGGACGAGAAGTCAGGCTAGCAGCGGAACCTGAGGGCTGAAGCACAGGTGAGACACAGTGCAAACAACATAGCTCGGGCACCTCCATTTTGGAGGAGGTGCCTTATAAATGGGAGGTCCTCCGGCAATTGGCCGGGGACTCCTTAAGACGGCGCGCGCGGTCCCTTTAAGAGCGGGGGAGGGGGAGCGCGCGCGTTCCCTAAGCACACTGCCGGGGAAGGAGCGCGTGCCGGAAGCAGCGGGGAGAGAAGCGCTGGAGGACGCCGCGCCAGAAGCGGGGAGGTGAGAGGGACGGCGTCTCTGCCTAGTACAGGGGAGAGACGCCGATGCTACAGTACCCCCCCCTTTAGGCCCCCTCTTTTTTTGGCCAGAAAGAAATTTTTCAAGGAGAAACGGGGCGTTGATGTTCTCCCTGGGTTCCCAAGTTCTCTCCTCAGGACCAAACCCCTTCCAATCTACCAGAAAAAAGGTCTTTCCTCTTACCCTCTTGGAGGCCAGAATACTCTCTACCTCAAAGACGTCATCAGCGGAAACCGGAGTAGGAGGGGCACCTGGATTATTGGAAAAAGAGTTAAAGACAACGGGTTTGAGGAGAGATACGTGGAAGGAGTTAGGAATCCGTAAGGTGGCGGGGAGTTTTAATTTGTAGGCCACTGGATTTATTTGCCTGAGGATCTTGAATGGGCCGATGAAGCGAGGACCTAACTTGTAGGAGGGTATCTTGAGCCGCACATGTTTGGAGGAGAGCCAAACCTTGTCTCCCGGACGGAATTGAGGCGGATCCAGACGCCTCTTATCAGCATATCTCTTCATCCGCTCGGAGGACAGAAGAAGTGCGGACCTAGTACTCTCCCAAATGGTAGAAAACTTGCTGACAAGAGACTGCGCAGCAGGGTTGTCCACAGAGGCGGAGACGGGAAACGGAATCCGGGGGTGCTGGCCATAGGCAACAAAGAACGGGGATTTGGAAGAGGACTCGCTCTCGTGGTTATTGTAAGAGAACTCGGCCCAAGGGAGGAGGTCCACCCAATCAGAATGGTGGGCATTAACAAAGTGCCGGAGATAGCTGGTAAGGATCTGATTGATCCGCTCCACTTGACAATTGGACTGAGGGTGGTAAGCGGAGGAGAAGTTCAGGGTGACGTCCAGCAGTTTACATGTGGCTCTCCAGAAGCGCGAGGTGAACTGAACCCCTCGATTCCGACACGATGTGGAGGGGTAGGCCATGAAGACGGAAGATATGGCGGATAAAGTCCTTAGCCAGCTCAGGTGCAGACGGAAGACCAGGCAGGGGAATGAAGTGGGCCATTTTAGAAAAGCGGTCCGCGACCACCCAAATGACAGTACACTCGGCAGAGACAGGAAGATCGGTAATGAAGTCCATAGCGATGTGTTGCCACGGGGCAACAGGTATGGGAAGCGGCAGGAGATGACCAGCTGGTAAGTGTCTGGGAACTTTGTTGCGGCCACAAGATAAACAGGCAGAGACGAAGTCTACCACATCCTTACGCAGGGTAAGCCACCAGTAATGACGGGAAATGAGTAGGAAGGTCTTCTTTTGGCCGGCATGGCCATCAAGTTTAGAAGAATGGCCCCAGTGAAGAACCTTCTCATGGTCAGGAGGCGCCACGAACGTCTTGCCGGGTGGAAGACGAGTCAAATCCAGGGGGGCCACATTCATCACCTTGAAGGGGTCGATAATGTGCATAGGCTCCTCCTCTTGGTCGGAGGACAGGAAGGATCGGGACAAGGCATCAGCTGTGACATTCTTGTCCGCCGGGCGGAAATGAAGGATGAAATCGAAGCGGGCAAAAAACAAAGACCACCGGGCCTGACGTGGATTAAGTCTCTGGGCATTTTGGAGATATGCCAGGTTTTTGTGATCCGTGTGGATGATCACCGGGTATAGAGCCCCTTCAAGCAGGTAACGCCACTCCTCCAGCGCCAATTTAACGGCTAACAATTCTCGGTCTCCAATGGAGTAATTGCGCTCAGAGGAGGAGAAGATTTTAGAGAAGAAGCCGCAGGTTACCATTCTCCCGGAAGAAGACTTTTGGGTGAGCACCGCTCCGGCTCCAGAGGAGGAAGCATCAACCTCCAGGTAGAACTGTTTGTTGCAGTCCGGACGGTGCAGCACAGGGGCAGAGGAGAAGGCTTGCTTCAGGGAAAGGAAGGCCTCCTCAGCTTCGGGTGGCCATACCTTGGGATTTGCTCCCTTACGGGTGAGCGCAGATATGGGCGCAGTCCGAGACGAGAAGTGAGGAATGAAGAGACGATAGTAATTAGCGAAGCCCAGGAATCGCTGTATCGCCTTCAAGCCCTCCGGACGGGGCCACTTTAGGACAGCAGAGAGCTTCTCGGGATCCATTCGCAAACCTGTCTGGGAGATAACATAGCCCAGGAATGGAAGAGAGGTCTGCTCAAAAAGGCACTTCTCGTATTTAACATAGAGGTGGTTCTGCCTGAGCCTCAGCAGAACCTGACGAACATCCCTCCGGTGTGAGGGAAGATCCGGAGAGAAGACCAAGATGTCGTCCAGGTATACCACCACGCAGGAGTAAAGAAGGTCACTGAAGATGTCGTTGACCAGTTCTTGGAAGACGGCGGGAGCATTGCAGAGACCGAAGGGCATCACACGGTACTCATAGTGTCTGTCTCGGGTATTAAATGCCGTTTTCCACTCGTCTCCCTGACGGATACGGACCAGGTTATACGCTCCACGTAGATCCAGCTTGGAAAAGATCCTGGCGCCTTTAAGGCGATCAAATAACTCAGAGATGAGCGGAAGAGGGTATTTATTTTTAACCGTGATCTGATTGAGTCCTCTATAGTCAATACAGGGGCGTAGCGAGCCATCCTTTTTTTTGACAAAGAAGAATCCGGCTCCAGCCGGGGAAGTAGACTTCCGGATGAATCCCCTGGCCAGATTCTCCTCTATGTACTCAGACATGGCCCGGGTTTCGGCCGCAGACAACGGATAAATACGCCCACAGGGTGGAGTGGCGCCAGGTACCAGGTCGATCGGGCAATCATATGGCCTATGAGGTTGCAATGTCTCTGCTTCCTTCTTACCAAAGACGTCAGCATAGGTCCAGTAAGGAGCCGGAAGGCCGGGTAAATTAACTGGGGTAGGTGGAGGACGAACCGGACGAACCGGAACCAGGCAGGTCTTATGGCAGACCGGCCCCCACCGGAGTACTTCACCAGAATGCCAGTTCAACACGGGTTCATGTGTCTGGAGCCAAGGTAGACCTAGCAATAGGGAGTGGGAGAGTCCGGGTAACACATGGAAGGAGATTACCTCAGAGTGCAGCATTCCCACCTGCAGGGTTATGGGTTCCGTGTCGAGCAGGATGGTCACCGGAAGGAGTCTTCCATCCACGGAGGCGACTGACAAAGGTTCAGCCAGAGACTTGGTGGGAATACGGTATTTCTCAACCAGGGACTGGGAGATGAGGTTTCCAGCGGATCCAGAATCCAGGTGGGCGAGTTCAAAGTGACGGTTCTCTCCCCAGGAGATAGATACAGACAAGGTCAGGGTTGGAGAGGATTTATTTTTGTCTAGGGCGACCTCTCTGAGTGGTCCTAGACACTGGAGTTTCCCGGCCTCTCCGGGCAGGAACGAATCAGGTGCTCCTTACTGCCACAATAGAAGCAGCTCCCCTCGGCTCGGCGAGACTCTTGGCGAGATTTGACCACCTTGGTCTGGTCGACCTGCATGGGCTCGGGTGAGTGCTCCCGGGGGGTGACAGAAGAGGAGATAGGTTTCTGGAAAGTAGGAGCTATGCGGGGAAGCCTTGTCTCACGGGTGGACTCTTTGGTGCGTTCTTGAAACCGGATGTCAATCCGGGCAGCCAGTGACACCAGGTCATCCAGGGTGGTAGGAATATCCCGACCGGCGAGCTCATCTTTAATCCAACCGGAAAGACCCTCCCAGAAGACGGACACCAGGGCCTCATTATCCCAGGCAAGCTCAGAAGCGAGGGTGCGGAACCGTATGGCATATTGGCCCATGGTGAGACTCCCTTGACGGAGACGTAGCAAAGAGGAGGCAGATGAGGTCTTTCGTCCCTTTTCATCGAAGACTCTCCGGAAAGCAGTGAGGAAAGACGACAGGTTGGACACCAGGGGATCCCCTCTCTCCCACAGGGGGTTAAGCCATGCCAGTGCCTCCCCAGTGAGATGGGACATGATGAATGCCACTTTGGCCCGGTCGGAGATAAACTGGTGAGCCAAGAGTTCAAAGTGCAGGGTGCACTGGTTTATGAAGCCCCGAGCTTGAGCGCGGTCGCCTCCGAAGCGATTAGGTGCAGACAGCCGGGGTCCGGGGCAGGATGCCATGGTATTGGTGGGCAGCGGCGCTGCCGGGGTGCGAGTCGTGACACTAGCGGTGGTTGCTGGTGGAGCAGTCAGTGTGTCCAGGCGGGAGTTGACATTCCGCAGGTGGTTCAGGATGGACTCCTGCTGGGATCTCTGACGGGAGACTTCATGGTATAGGTCAGAGAGCGAGGGAGCTTGGGTGCCACCGGGTTCCATGGCCCGAGCTAACTGTTACGGGTCCGGGAGGTGGAACCTCTGAGCTGCAATACAAGGGGGAAGTCCTTGTAAGGAAGCGGGTGACTCCCAGGGAGGGCAAGCAGGTAGTCACAGCAAGTGACGGGGACAGTCTCTGGGTAAGCGGGCAGGTGGTCACGGCAGGTGACGGGGACAGTCTCTGGGAAGACAGGCAGGTGGTCACGGCAAGTGACGGGGGCAGTCTCTGGGTAGATAGGCAGGTGGTCACGGCAAGTGACCGGGGCAGTCTCTGGGTAGATAGGCAGGTGGTCACGGCAAGTGACCGGGACAGTCTCTGGGTAGACAGGCGAGGCGGGTACCTGACAGGTAGCTGGCGAGCGCTCCCAGGTGAGCGGGCTGACGGAGACAGCAGGTAACAGGCAGGTAACTGGTGGACGCTCCCAGGTGAGCAGTCTGACAGACGAGGCAGGAGACAGGCAGGTGACTGGTGGGCGCTCCCAGGTGAGCAGTCTGGCAGACAAGGCAGGTAACAGGCAAGTAACTGGTGTACGCTTACAGGTGAGCGGTCTGACAGACGAGGCAGGTAACTGAAGGACGCTCCCAGGTGAGCGGACTGGCAGACAAGGCAGATAAGTAGTAGACGCTCCCAGGTGAGCGGTCTGACGGACAAGGCAAGTAACAGGCTGGCAGCAGGACGAGAAGTCAGGCTAGCAGCGGAACCTGAGGGCTGAAGCACAGGTGAGACACAGTGCAAACAACATAGCTCGGGCACCTCCATTTTGGAGGAGGTGCCTTATAAATGGGAGGTCCTCCGGCAATTGGCCGGGGACTCCTTAGGACTGCGCGCGCGGTCCCTTTAAGAGCGGGGGAGCGCGCGCGCGCGCGCCCTAAGCACACTGCCGGGGATGGAGCGCGTGCCGGAAGCAGCGGGGAGAGAAGCGCTGGAGGACGCCGCGCCAGGAGCGGGGAGGTGAGAGGGACGGCGTCTCTGCCTAGTACAGGGCAGAGACGCCGATGCTACAGTTAATTACTTTGCGGCACAGATTAGGTACAAATCACTTTCCTGAAGGGCAGGAGACAGGGGCATCCCCCTGAGCCTCCAACAGCTCACCCTCCAGTTCAGGATACAGTGCCAAAATGACTACCCCTTTCTGTAATATCGGGTCAGGTTTCTCCTGGTTACCACCACCGGGCAAGCTTCGGGACAAAGCATCAGCCTTGCCATTTTTGACCCCAGGACGAAAAGTGACAACAATATTGAACCTAGTAAAAAACAGGAACCATCTGACTTGCCTAGGGTTGGAAAAAAAAAAAAAAAGAAGAAAAAACTGACCGTCACTTCCAAAACAAGTAATAGGTGTGAACAGGTGCTTACTAGGAGCAGCCATCTCCATATACAACTAACAAAGAAAGTAGCACTCTGTAACGCTAAGTATGCGAACATGAAATATGAATAGCATTACTGATGTCGAAAATAGAAATAAATGAGAAATCTTAGCGCATAAATTGGCCAATTCATGTGTACCTGGTAGCCGCGATAAGGCATTTCTCAAAATACCAGTACCCTATCAATGTGAATACTTCTCCAAGACACATCCGTGTGCTTATGTGTGGGATAATAAGATCCTGCTGTAATTAAAATCGCCTGTGGTATAGAGGCAGTGCGCTCAGTCAAAGCTTATACATAGAAACAGAAAAAAAATAAAAACTGACCAGCACTTCCAAAACAAGAAATAGGTGTGAACAGGTGTTTACTCGGTGCAGCCATCTCCATATACAACTAACAAACAAAGTACCACTCTGTAACGCTAAGTATACATGAAACATGAAATATATGAAATATGAATAGCATTACTGCTGTAGAAAATAGAAATAAATGAGAAATCTTAGCGCATAAATTGGCCAATTCATGTGTACCTGGTAGCCGCGATTAGGCATTTCTCAAAATACCAGTACCCTATCAATGTGAATACTTCTCCAAGAGACATCAGTCTGCTTATGTGTTGGATAATAAGATCCTGATGTAATTAAAATCGCCTGTGGTATAGAGGCGGAATGCTCAGCCAAAGCTCATACATAGAAACAGAAAAAAAAGAAAAAACTGACCAGCACTTCCAAACAAGAAACAGGTGCTTACTAGGAGCAGCCGTTTCCATATACAACTAACAACCAAGTTGTATATGGAGATGGCTGCTCCTAGTAAGCACTAGTGATGAGCGAGCATGCTCGCTATTGCTCAGTGCTCGCCCGAGCATCTCACTGCTCGAGATGCTCGGCGCTCGCCGAGTATTTCCAGGGTTGCTCGGCGGGAGCTCCGGTCTCCTCCCTGCATGTTTGGCGCTCTTTACAGAGCCAATGAACATGTAGGGATTGCCTGCCACTCACTGTAATGCCGCAGCCATGTTGGTTGTGGCATTACAGTGATTGGCTGGCCGCACAACGTCATCAGGTCTATATCAGACCTGGCGCCGCCATACTCGTCACAGTCACTCCGGAATCAGACAGTGTAGGGAGAGCTGCTGCTGTGTCAGGGAGAGATTTGCTTGTTTCTAGTTAGTGTAGGTGTACCAAACTATATTAGAGAGAAATATCCATCTCAACAAACAGTCCTTCTGAGGACTAATCCATCTGCAGAGATATCAGGGAGCCAGTGTATATAGGCAGGCAGGGTATATAGCAGACTGCAGTGCACATAGCACAAGAGGCTCCATTCCAGTTTTGTCTGCTGCTGCTGCTGTTAATAGGAGCAGGTGTCAGGGGCCAGGAATAATTTTTTTTTGGATCTTAAACCTCATTATTTGCTTAAAAAGCAATCCAGAGAACACCGTATTTCTGTGCCATTTGCTTGTTGGCACTGCAGAATACAGCCAGGTCCTTTCCATATTACAACGCTAAAAATCGAGCTATTTAAAACTGTGGTTTGTCCGTCACATGGATCACATATTATTGCGCTGAAAATACTGCCATTTCTGGCCTCCATTAAAAATTTGTTTCAATGTGTTAGTGAAGCAATTGACACCAGTTTGCTGTTCAAAATAGTTACCTACAGGCCAGGTATTTAAAACTGTGGTTTGCCCGTCACATGGATCACGTATAAGTTCGCTCCAGATTCAGTCATTTGTAGTGAGCGTGGAAGATATTGTCCTCCATTTAAAATGGGCAAGGCTCATGGCAAGGGACGGGGAACTGGACGTGATGGTGATGGTGCATGCAGAGGCCGAGGCCGTGGGCAAGCTGAAATTGTGCCACAACAAACACCCACATCTTCTCGCTCGACCTTCCTGTCCCAATTAACACAGAACACCACTATTGAACACAGAGCAGTGTGAAAAGGTTATTGGTTGGATAGCAGATAATGCTTCCAGTCACTTAGTTACCACAACCTAGTCTTCCACATGGTCAAGTCTCAGTAGCTGTGAGTCTGGACTGTATATTCCTCACCCTGAACCTCCTTCCTCCCACCATGCCGAGTGCCCAGAGACAACAAAACCCACACTTGGACACTCAGAAGAGCTGTTCACTTTTCCATTTATAGATTCGAGCCTCTCGCCCGGTCCACTTGAACCGGGGCAAAAGGAGATCGCATGTAGCGATGCTCAAATATTTGAGCAGCCACGGTCACACGAAGGCGACGGTGGGAAAGTATCACAAGAGGTGGACGATGATGAAACACAATTGCCAGAAAGTCAGGAGGAGGACCATGGTGTGCAAGTGGAAGACGAGGTGGTGGATGATATAGTAACTGACCCAACCTGGCAGGAGGGCAACAGCAAACAGGGGGAGGGAGGCAAAGCTCCCCAACAGGCAGGAAGAAGCAGTGTGGTGGCCGCAGGAAGAAGGCAGGCAACCGTTCCCTGTAACACCAACACGAAGGAAGTTGCCAGTACAACTGTTAGGTCTTCCTGAGTCTGGTTGTTTTTTAAAGACTTTGCCAATAACCTCAAAAAGTCCATTTGCACCACCTTCCAGGCCAGTATCAGCAGGGGTGGCAAAACGACCAGCCTGACCACCATGAGCATGATCAGGCACATGGCAGCAAAGCACCCGACTTTGTGGGCCGAACCCCAGGATCCAGGAACAGTGTCTGCCGGTGGCACCACTGCTTCTTCCGCTGTTGTGCATGCAAGCCAATTTCCTGTCCAAGGTGCATGTGAAGATGCCTCCTGCCCTGCACCTGTCATTGCACACTCTCAAGTAGCATCATCAGGAAGCACGTCCACCTCATTGTCCCAGCGCAGCGTTCAGTTGTCCATACCCCAGTCCTTGGAATGCAAGTGCAAATACTCAGCCAATGCACCACAGGCCACACTACTAAATTCCCACATTTCGCGACTGCTTGCACTAGAGATGTTGCCTTTTAGGCTCATGGAGATGGAAGCATTCCGCAACCTGGTGGCGACGGCCGTTCCTCGGTACTTGGTCCCCAGCCGCCACTATTTCTCCCAGTGTGCGTTCCCCGCATTACCCAAGCACGTGTCCCAAAACATTAGCCGTGCCCTCAACAACACAGTTACCAGGAAAGTCCTGGTACATCTCGCTGACTGCACACTGGGTTAACATAGTGGAAGCTGGGACCTAGTCGGACCTTGGGACGGAACATGTCCTCCCGACACCAAGGATCGCAGGCCTTAGGTCAATCAGGGTTGCCCCCACAGTCTACAGCTCCTGCACTTCATTCTCCTCAGCCTCCTCCTCCTCTTCAGCCTCCATCTTTGAAATGACCACATCAGTCACAAGCTGGAAGCACTGCAGCACTGCCTCGGCCAAGCGGCAAAAGGCTGTGTTGAAGCTAATATGCTTAGGTAACAAACCGCACAATGCCAAAGAGTTGTGGACAGCTCTGAAAGAGCAGGCAGATCTGTGTCTCACACCGCTGAAGCCAGGCATGGTCGTGTGTGACAATGGCCGGAACCTGGTGGCGGCTCTGAGGCGAGGCGAGCTCACACACGTACCATGCCTGGCCCATGTGCTTAACCTCGTGGTTCAGCAATTTCTCAAATCCTACCAGGAACTGCCGGATCTGCTTGTTAAAGTACGCAAGTCGGCAACAGCTTCCGGCGCCCTTGCTGTGTTGCAGCAACGTTTGCAGCTTCCGGCACACCGACTTGTGTGTGATGCCCCACACTTTGGAACTCTACCCTCCACATGTTGCAAAAGATTTGTGAGCAGAAGAGAGCAGATGTGGAGTACCAGCTGCAACAAGGCCGTCGATATTCAGGTCAGACTCCACACATAAGACCTCAGGAGTGGACCTGGATGTCTGACATATGTACCATCCTGACAAACTTTGAGGAGTCCACCAAGATGGTGAGTGGCGATGACGCCATCATTAGCGTCAGCATTCCACTTGTCTGTCTTTTGCAACGTTCTCTGCAGAGAATTAAAGAGGAGGCATTGCAGCCAGAGTATGATGATATGAATCAAGAAGCCGTAGCGGGCGATTACACACAGTCCAGCCTCATCTCATCCCAACGTGCATTGGGGGACAATGAGGGAGAGGAGGAGGAGGAGGAAGAACAGGAGCTGGTATCATGCGCTGTAGACGGTAGTACCTGTACAACTGTCATACCGTCGGTTTACCGTGGGTGGCCTGAGGACAGGGGGGAGGAGGAGGAGGAGGAGGAGAGCATGGTCAGTCATCATCTTGGTGAGGACACGGAAGTCTTGCCCATTACCAGTCTGGCACGCATGGCTGACTTTATGTTACGCTGCCTTAACCGTGACCCTCGCATTGTAAAAATGTTGGGTAACAGTCATTACTGGTTGGTGACACTTTTAGAGCCCCGCTACAAGGAGAACTTTCACTCTCTTATTCCTGAGGTGGAGAGGTCTACAAAAATGGCGCAGTACCAGAAGGCCCTTGCTGCAGAACTGTTAAAAAAATTCCCATCTGAACACGCTAGCGCAGAGGTCACAGTTCGTTGCCCAACCAAGGCGTACAGGCGAGAGAGACGCAACTCCAATCCAGCAGAGGCAGGGGAACGCTGTCAACGTTCTGGGACAGTTTTCTGAGACCCGCCCAGCTTACAGGCCCTAAGGCGCGGGGTACTCTCACAAGGAGTGGAAAGTTTCAAAAGATGGTGAGGGAGTACCTTGCCGACCGTACCAGCGTCCTCCGTGATTCCTCTGTGCCTTTTAATTATTGGGTATCCAAGCTGGATACTTGGAATGAACTCGTTCTGTACGCCTTGGAGGTCCTGGCCTGCCCTGCCGCTAGTGTGTTATCGGAGCATGTTTTTAGTGCCGCTGGGGGAATTATAACAGATAAGCGCACTCGCCTGTCAACTGACAATGCTGACAAGCTGACCTTTATCAAAATGAACAAGGGCTGGATTGGGCCAGACTTCTCATCACCAGCAGAGTAACATAAAGTCAAATCCACTGTGTTATTTCGGGAGGTGTATTCCCATGCACCGCTTCACACCCACACATGGGTATACGCTTCCTCATTTCGCCTGTATTTTGCTCTTCTCCTTATCCTCAGCCTCCGCCACCACTATACCACCAGGGTAACCTTGGTCCGTGTTGCCAGCATCGCAAGGTCCTCCGTCCTAATTTTTGGCAGCTTTTGCATGGAAGGCATAGGCAAAGACTATGGGAGACCCACTCCCCAATAATGGGAATAATGTTTTTAAGATGCTGTACTGCATGGCTCGTGTTTGCCAGCATTGCAAGTTCCTCCCTCCTAATTTTTGGCAGCTTTTGCTTGGAAGGCATAGGCAAAGACTATGGGAGACCCACTCCCCAGTAATGGGAATAATGTTTTTAAGATGCTGTACTGCATGGCTCTTCCAAGGGGCATTTAAACCGTCTTTTTAAGCTACTGCTACCTCCACGTCTCTTCCAAGGGGTCATTAAAACCGTCTTGTTAAGCTACTGCGACCTCCACCACTGTTCCCAGGGGCATTAAAACCGTCTTGTTAAGCTACTGCGACCTCCACCACATTTTCAAGGGGCATTGATATTGTCTTTTTATTCCACTGCGACCTCCACGTCTCTTCCAACGGGCATTAAAACCATCTTGTTAAGCTACTGCGACCTCCACCACTTCTCCAAGTGGCATTAAAACCGTCTTGTTAAGCTACTGTGACCTCCACCACTTCTCCAAGGGGAATTAAAACCGTCTTGTTAAGCTACTGCGACCTCCACCACATTTTCAAGGGGCATTGATATTGTCTTTTTATTCCACTGCGACCTCCACGTCTCTTCCAAGGGGCATTTAAACCGTCTTTTTAAGCTACTGCGAGCTCCACCACTCTTCCAAGGGGCATTAAAACCATCTTGTTAAGCTACTGCAACCTCCACCACTCTTCCAAGGGGCATTGATATTGTCTTTTTATTCCACTGCGACCTCCACGTCTCTTCCAAGGGGCATTTAAACCGTCTTGTTAAGCTACTGCGACCTGCACGTCTCTTCCAAGGGGCATTTCAACCGTCTTGTTACGCTACTGCGACCTGCACGTTTCTTCCAAGGGGCATTTAAACCGTCTTGTTAAGCTGCTGCTACCTGCATGTCTCTTCCAAGGGGCATTTAAGCTGTCTTGTTAAGCTACTGCGACCTCCACCGCTCTTCCAAGGGGCATTTAAACCATCTTGTTAAGCTACTGCGACCTGCACGTCTCTTCCAAGGGGCATTTAAACCATCTTGGTAAGCTACTGCGACCTGCATGTCTCTTCCAAGGGTGATTTAAACTGTCTTGTTAAGCTACTGCGACCTGCACGTTTCTTCCAAGGGGCATTTAAACCGTCTTGTTAAGCTGCTGCTACCTGCATGTCTCTTCCAAGGGGCATTTAAACTGTCTTGTTAAGCTACTGCTACCTCCACCGCTCTTCCAAGGGGCATTTAAACCATCTTGTTAAGCTACTGCGACCTGCACCTCTCTTCCAAGGGGCATTTAAACCATCTTGGTAAGCTACTGCGACCTGCATGTCTCTTCCAAGGGAGATTTAAACCGTCTTGTTAAGCTACTGCGACCTGCACGTCTCTTCCAAGGGGCATTTAATCCGTCTTGTTAAGCTACTGCGACCTGCAGGTCTCTTCCAAGGGGCATTTAAACAGTCTTCTTAAGCTACTGCGACCTGCACGTCTCTTCCATGGGCCATTTAAACTGTCTTGTTAAGCTACTGCGACCTCCAGCGCTCTTCCAAGGGGCATTTAAACCGTCTTATTAAGCTACTGCGACCTGCACGTCTCTTCCAAGGGGCATTTAAACTGTCTTGTTAAGCTACTGCGACCTTCACCGCTCTTCCAAGTGGCATTTAAACCGTCTTGTTAAGCTACTGCGACCTGCACGTCTCTAACAAGGGGCATTTAAACCGTCTTGTTAAGCTACTGCGACCTACACGTCTCTTCCAAGGGACATTTAAACCGTCTTATTAAGCTACTGCCACCTGCACGTCTCTTCCAAGGGGCATTTAAACTGTCTTGTTAAGCTACTGCGACCTCCACCGCTCTTCCAAGGGGCATTTAAACCGTCTTGTTAAGCTACTGCGACTTGCACTTCTCTTCCAAGGGGCATTTGAACCTTCTTGTTTAGCTACTGTAACCTCCACCACTTTTCCAAGGGGCATTTAAACCATCTTGTTAAGCTACTGCTACCTGCATGTCTCTTCCAAGGGGCATTTAAACCGTGTTGTTAAGCTACTGGGACCTGCACGTCTCTTCCAAGGGGCATTTAAACCATCTTGTTAAGCTGCTGCGACCTGCATGTCTCTTCCAAGGGGCATTTAAAACTACTTATTAAGCTTCTGCGACCTCCACCGCCTTTCCAAGGGGCATTTAAACCGTCTTGTTAAGCAACTGCGACCTGCACATCTCTTCCAAGGGGCATTTAAACCGTCTTGTTATGCTACTGCGACCTCCACCGCTCTTCCAAGGGGCATTTTAACCATCTTGTTAACCTACTGCGACCTGCACGTCTCTTCCAAGGGGCATTTAAACCATCTTGTTAATCTACTGCGACCTCCACCGCTCTTCCAAGGGGCATTTAAATCGTCTTGATAAGCTATTGCAACCTGCACGTCTCTTCCAAGGGGCATTTAAACCGTCTTGTTAAGCTACTGCGACCTCCACCGCTTTTCCAAGGTGCATTTAAACCCGTCTTGTTAAGCTACTGCGACATGCACGTCTCTTCCATGGGGCATTTAAACCGTCTTGTTAAGCTACTGCGACCTGCACGTCTCTTCCAAGGGGCATTTAAACCGTCTTTTTAAGCTACTGCGACCTGCACGTCTCTTCCAAGGGGCATTTAAACTGTCTTGTTAAGCTACTGCGACCTGCATGTCTTTTCCAAGGGGCATTTAAACCGTCTTGTTAAGCTGCTGCGACCTGCAAGTCTCTACCAAGGGGCATTTAATCCGTTTTGTTAAGCTACTACGACCTCCACCGTTCTTCCAAAGGGCATTTAAACCGTCTTGTTTAGCGACTGCGACCTCCACCTCCACCGCTTTTTAAAGGGGCATTTAAACCGTCTTGTTAAGCTACTGTGACCTGCACGTCTCTTCCAAGGGGCATTTAAACCTTTTTATTAAGCTACTGTGACCTGCACGTTTCTTCCAAGGGGCAATTAAATCATTTTGTTAAGCTACTGCGACCTCCACCGCTCTTCCAAGGGGCATTTAAACCCTCTTGTTTAGCTACTGTGACATGCACGTCTCTTCCAAGGGGCATTTAAACCGTCTTGTTAAGCTACTGCGACCTGCACGTCTCTACCAAGGGGCATTTAAACCGTCTTGTTAATGTACTGCGACATGCACGTCTCTTCCAAGGGGCATTTAAACCGTCTTGTTAAGCTACTGCGACCTGCACTTCTCTTCCAAGGGGCATTTAAACCGTGTTGTTAAGTTACTGCGACCTCCCCCGCTCTTCCAAAGGGCATTTTCACGGTCTTGTTAAGCTACTTTGACCTGCAAGTCTCTACCAAGGGGCATTTAAACCGTCTTGTTAAGCTACTGCGAACTCCACTGCTCTTCCAAGGGGCGTTTAATCCGTCTTGTTAAGCTACTACGACCTGCACGTCTCTTCCAAGGGGCATTTAAACCGTCTTGTTAAGCTACTGCGAACTGCACGTCTCTGCCAAGGGGCATTTAAACCATCTTGTTAAGCTTCTGCGACCTGCACGTCTCTTCCAAGGTGCATTTAAACCGTCTTTTTAAGCTACTGCGACCTGCACGTTTCTTCCAAGGGGCTTTTTAACTGTCTTGTTAAGCTACTGCGACCTCCACCTCCCTTCCAAGGGGCATTTAAACCTTCTTGTTAAGCTACTGCGACCTGCACGTCTCTTCCAAGGGGCATTTAAACCGTCTTGTTAAGCTACTGCGACCTGCACGTCTCTTCAAAGGGGCATTTAATCCGTCTTATTAAGCTACTGGGACCTGCAAGTCTCTTCCAAGGGTAATTTAAACTGTCTTGTTAAGCTACTGCGACCTCCACCGCTCTTCCAAGGGTCATTTAAACCGTCTTGTTAAGCTACTGCGACCTGCATGTCTCATCCAAGGGGCATTTAAACCGTCTTGTTAAGCTACTGTGATCTGCACGTCTTTTCCAAGGGGCATTTAAACCGTCTTGTTAAGCTGCTGCGACCTGCAAGTCTCTACCAAGGGGCATTTAATCCGTTTTGTTAAGCTACTACGACCTCCACCGTTCTTCCAAAGGGCATTTAAACCGTCTTGTTAAGTGACTGCGACCTCCACCTCCACCGCTTTTCAAAGGGGCATTTAAACCGTCTTGTTAAGCTAATGCGACCTGCACGTCTCTTCCAAGGGGCATTTAAACCGTTTTATTAAGCTACTGTGACCTGCACGTTTCTTCCAAGGGGCAATTAAATTGTTTTGTTAAGCTACTGCGACCTCCACCGCTCTTCCAAGGGGCATTTAAACCCTCTTGTTTAGCTACTGCGACATGCACGTCTCTTCCAAGGGGCATTTAAACCGTTTTGTTAAGCTACTGCGACCTGCACGTCTCTACCAAGGGGCATTTAAACCGTCTTGTTAATGTACTGCGACATGCACGTCTCTTCCAAGGGGCATTTAAACCGTCTTGTTAAGCTACTGCGACCTGCACGTCTCTTCCAAGGGGCATTTAAACCGTCTTGTTAAGCTACTGCGACCTCCGCCGCTCTTCCAAAGGGCATTTTAACGGTCTTGTTAAGCTACTGTGACCTGCACGTCTCTACCAAGGGGCATTTAAACGGTCTTGTTAAGCTACTGCGACCTCCACTGCTCTTCCAAGGGGCGTTTAATCGTCTTGTTAAGCTACTTCGACCTGCACGTCTCTTCCAAGGGGCATTTAAACCGTCTTGTTTAGCTACTGCGAACTGCACGTCTCTGCCAAGGGGCATTTAAACCATCTTGTTAAGCTTCTGCGACCTGCACGTCTCTTCCAAGGTGCATTTAAACCGTCTTGTTAAGCTACTGCGACCTGCACGTTTCTTCCAAGGGGCATTTAAACTGTCTTGTTAAGCTACTGCGACCTCCACCTCCCTTCCAAGGGACATTTAAACCTCCTTGTTAAGCTACTGCGACCTGCTCGTCTCTTCCAAGGGGCATTTAAACCGTCTTGTTAAGCTACTGCGACCTGCACGTCTCTTCCAAGGGGCATTTAATCCGTCTTATTAAGCTACTGCGACCTGCAAGTCTCTTCCCAGGGTCATTTAAACTGTTTTGTTAAGCTACTGCGACCTCCATCGCTCTTCCAAGGGTCATTTAAACCGTCTTGTTAAGCTACTGTGACCTGCACGTCTCTTCCAAGGAGCATTTAAACCGTCTTGTTAAGCTACTGTGACCTGCATGTCTCTACCAAGGGGCATTTAAACCGTCTTGTTAAGCTACTGCGACTTGCACGTCTCTTCCAAGGAGCATTTAAACCGTCTTGTTAAGCTACTGCGACCTGCAGGTCTCTTCCAAGGGACATTTACACTGTTTTGTTAAGCTACTGCGACCTCCACCGCTCTTCCAAGGGGCATTTAAACCGTCTTGTTAAGCTACTGCGACCTGCACGTCTCTACCAAGGGGCATTTAAACCGTCTTGTTAATGTACTGCGACATGCACGTCTCTTCCAAGGGGGATTTAAACCATCTTGTTAAGCTACTGCGACCTGCACGTCTCTTCCAAGGGGCATTTAAACCGTCTTGTTAAGCTACTGCGACCTCCACCGCTCTTCCAAAGGGCATTTTAACGGTCTTGTTAAGCTACTGTGACCTGCACATCTCTTCCAAGGGGCATTTAAAGCGTCTTGTTAAGCTACTGTGACCTGCATGTCTCTACCAAGGGGCATTTAAACCGTCTTGTTAAGCTACTGCGACCTACACGTCTCTTCCAAGGGGCATTTAAACCGTCTTGTTAAGCTACTGCGACCTCCATCGCTCTTCCAAGGGTCATTTAAACCATCTTGCTAAGCTACTGTGACCTGCACGTCTCTTCCAAGGGGCATTTAAACCGTCTTGTTAAGCTACTGTGACCTGCATGTCTCTACCAAGGGGCATTTAAACCGTCTTGTTAAGCTACTGTGACCTGCATGTCTCTACCAAGGGGCATTTAAACCGTCTTGTTAAGCTACTGCGACTTGCACGTCTCTTCCAAGGGGCATTTAAACCGTCTTGTTAAGCTACTGCGACCTGCAGGTCTCTTCCAAGGGGCATTTAAACCATCTTGTTAAGCTACTGTAACCTCCACCACTTTTCCAAGGGGCGTTTAAACCGCCTTGTTAAGCTACTGTGACCTGCACGTCTCTTCCAAAAGGCATTTAAACCTTCTAGTTAAGCTACTGGGACCTGCACGTCTCTTCCAAGGGCCATTTAAACCGTCTTGTTAAGCTACTGCGACCTGCACGTCTCTTCCAAGGGGCATTTAAATCGTCTTGTTAATCTACTGCGACCTGAACGTCTCTTCCAAGGGGCATTTAAACCGTCTTGTTAAGCTACTGTGACCTCCACCGCTCTTCCAAAGGGCAGTTTAACCGTCTTGTTAAGCTACTGTGACCTGCACGTCTCTTCCAAGGGGAATTTAAACCGTCTTGTTAAGCTACTGCGACCTCCACTGCTCTTCCAAGGGACATTTAATCCAACTTGTTAAGCTACTGCGACCTGCACGTTTCTTCCAAGGGGCAATTAAATCATTTTGTTAAGCTACTGCGACCTCCACCGCTCTTCCAAGGGGCATTTATACCCTCTTGTTTAGCTACTGCGACATGCACGTCTCTTCCAAGGGGCATTTAAACCGTCTTGTTAAGCTACTGCGACCTGCACGTCTCTACGAAGGGGCATTGAAACCGTCTTGTTAATGTACTGCGACATGCACGTCTCTTCCAAGGGGCATTTAAACCGTCTTGTTAAGCTACTGCGACCTGCACGTCTCTTCCAAGGGGCATTTAAACCGTCTTGTTAAGCTACTGCGACCTCCACCTCTCTTCCAAATGGCATTTTAATGGTCTTGTTAAGCTACTGTGACCTGCCTGTCTCTACCAAGGGGCATTTAAACCGTCTTTTTAAGCTACTGCGACCTCCACTGCTCTTCCAAGGGGCGTTTAATCCGTCTTCTTAAGCTACTACGACCTGCACGTCTCTTCCAAGGGGCATTTAAACCGTCTTGTTAAGCTACTGCGAACTGCACGTCTCTGCCAAGGTGCATTTAAACCATCTTGTTAAGCTTCTGCGACCTGCACGTCTCTTCCAAGGTGCATTTAAACCGTCTTGTTAAGCTTCTGCGACCTGCATGTTTCTTCCAAGGGGCATTTAAACTGTCTTGTTAAGCTACTGCGACCTCCACCTCCCTTCCAAGGGGCATTTAAACCTTTTTGTTAAGCTACTGCGACCTGCACGTCTCTTCCAAGGGGCATTTAAACCGTCTTGTTAAGCTACTGCGACCTGCACGTCTCTTCAAAGGGGCATTTAATCCGTCTTATTAAGCTACTGCGACCTGCAAGTCTCTTCCAAGGGTAATTTAATCTGTCTTGTTAAGCTACTGCGACCTCCACCGCTCTTCCAAGGGTCATTTGAACCGTCTTGTTAAGCTACTGCGACCTGCACGTCTCATCCAAGGGGCATTTAAACCGTCTTGTTAAGCTACTGTGACCTGCACGTCTTTTCCAAGGGGCATTTAAACCGTCTTGTTAAGCTGCTGCGACCTGCAAGTCTCTACCAAGGGGCATTTAATCCATTTTGTTAAGCTACTACGACCTCCACCGTTCTTTCAAAGGGCATTTAAACCGTCTTGTTAAGCGACTGCGACCTCCACCTCCACCGCTTTTCAAAGGGGCATTTAAACCGTCTTGTTAAGCTACTGCGACCTGCACGTCTCTTCCAAGGGGCATTTAAACCGTTTTATTAAGCTACTGTGACCTGCATGTTTCTTCCAAGGGGCAATTAAATTGTTTTGTTAAGCTACTGCGACCTCCACCTCTCTTCCAAGGGGCATTTAAACCCTCTTGTTTAGCTACTGCGACATGCACGTCTCTTCCAAGGGGCATTTAAACCGTTTTGTTAAGCTACTGCGACCTGCACGTCTCTACCAAGGGGCATTTAAACCATCTTGTTAATGTACTGCGACATGCACGTCTCTTCCAAGGGGCATTTAAACCGTCTTGTTAAGCTACTGCGACCTGCACGTCTCTTCCAAGGGGCATTTAAACCATCTTGTTAAGCTACTGCGACCTCCACCGCTCTTTCAAAGGGCATTTTAACTGTCTTGTTAAGCTACTGTGACCTGCACGTCTCTACCAAGGTGCATTTAAACCGTCTTGTTAAGCTACTGCGACCTCCACTGCTCTTCCAAGGGGCGTTTAATCCGTCTTGTTAAGCTACTACGACCTGCACGTCTCTTCCAAGGGGCATTTAAACCGTCTTGTTAAGCTACTGCGTACTGCACGTCTCTGCCAAGGGGCATTTAAACCATCTTGTTAAGCTTCTGCGACCTGCACGTCTCTTCCAAGGTGCATTTAAACCGTCTTGTTAAGCTACTGCGACCTGCACGTTTCTTCCAAGGGGCATTTAAAGTGTCTTGTTAAGCTACTGCGACCTCCACCTCCCTTCCAAGGGACATTTAAACCTTCTTGTTAAGCTACTGCGACCTGCACGTCTCTTCCAAGGGGCATTTAAACCGTGTTGTTAAGCTACTGCGACCTGCACGTCTCTTGCAAGGGGCATTTAATCCGTCTTATTAAGCTACTGCGACCTGCAAGTCTCTTCCAAGGGTCATTTAAACTGTCTTGTTAAGCTACTGCAACCTCCACCACTCTTCCAAGGGTCATTTAAACCGTCTTGTTAAGCTACTGCGACTTGCACGTCTCTTCCAAGGGGCATTTAAACCGTCTTGTTAAGCTACTGCGACCTGCAGGTCTCTTCCAAGGGACATTTAAACCGTCTTGTTAAGCTACTGCGACCTGCATGTCTCTTCCAAGGGGCATTTAAACCGTCTTGTTAAGCTACTGTAACCTCCACCACTTTTCCAAGGGGCGTTTAAACCGCCTTGTTAAGCTACTGTGACCTGCATGTCTCTTCCAAGGGGCATTTATACCTTCTTGTTAAGCTACTGCGACCTCCACCACTCTTCCAAAGGGCATTTAAACCGTCTAGTTAAGCTACTGGGACCTGCACGTCTCTTCCAAGGGCCATTTAAACCGTCTTGTTAAGCTACTGCGACCTGCACGTCTCTTCCAAGGGGCATTTAAATCGTCTTGTTAATCTACTGCGACCTGAACGTCTCTTCCAAGGGGCATGCAAACCGTCTTGTTAAGCTACTGCGACCTCCACCGCTCTTCCAAAGGGCAGTTTAACCGTCTTGTTAAGCTACTGTGACCTGCACGTCTCTTCCAAGGGGAATTTAAACCGTCTTGTTAAGCTACTGCGACCTCCACTGCTCTTCCAAGGGACATTTAATCCAACTTGTTAAGCTACTGCGAACTGCATATCTCTTCCAAGGGGCATTTAAACAGTCTTGTTAAGCTTCTGCGACATGCACGTCTCTTCCAAGGGCCATTTAAACCGTCTTGTTAAGCTACTGCGACCTGCACGTCTCTTCCAAGGGGCATTTAAACCGTCTTGTTAAGCTACTACGAACTGCACATCTCTTCCAAGGGGCATTTAAACAGTCTTGTTAAGCTTCTGCGACATGCATGTCTCTTCCAAGGGGCATTTAAACCGTCTTGTTAAGCTACTGCGACCTGCATGTCTCTTCCAAGGGGCATTTAATCTTTCTTGTTAAGCTACTGCGACCTCCACCGCTCTGCCAAGGGGCATTTAAACTTTCTTGTTAAGCTGCTGCGACCTGCAAGTCTCTACCAAGGGGCATTTAATCCGTTTTGTTAAGCTACTACGACCTCCACCGTTCTTCCAAAGGGCATTTAAACCGTCTTGTTAAGCGACTGCGACCTGCACGTCTTTTCCAAGGGGCATTTAAACCGTTTTATTAAGCTACTGTGACCTGCACGTTTCTTCCAAGGGGCAATTAAATTGTTTTGTTAAGCTACTGCGACCTCTACCGCTCTTCCAAGGGGCATTTAAACCCTCTTGTTTAGCTACTGCGACATGCACGTCTCTTCCAAGGGGCATTTAAACCGTCTTGTTAAGCTACTGCGACCTGCACGTCTCTACCAAGGGGCATTTAAACCGTCTTGTTAATGTACTGCGACATGCACGTCTCTTCCAAGGGGCATTTAAACCGTCTTGTTAAGCTACTGCGACCTCCACCGCTCTTCCAAAGGGCATTTTAACGGTCTTGTTAAGCTACTGTGACCTGCACGTCTCTACCAAGGGGCATTTAAACCGTCTTGTTAAGCTACTGCGACCTCCACTGCTCTTCCAAGGGGCGTTTAATCCGTCTTGTTAAGCTATTACGACCTGCACGTCTCTTCCAAGGGACATTTAAACCGTCTTGTTAAGCTACTGCGAACTGCACGTCTCTGCCAAGGGGCATTTAAACCATCTTGTTAAGCTTCTGCGACCTGCACGTCTCTTCCAAGGTGCATTTAAACCGTCTTGTTAAGCTACTGCGACCTGCACGTTTCTTCCAAGGGGCATTTAAACTGTCTTGTTAAGCTACTGCGACCTCCACCTCCCTTCCAAGGGACATTTAAACCTCCTTGTTAAGCTACTGCGACCTGCACGTCTCTTCCAAGGGGCATTTAAACCGTCTTGTTAAGCTACTGCGACCTGCACGTCTCTTCCAAGGGGCATTTAATCCGTCTTATTAAGCTACTGCGACCTGCAAGTCTCTTCCAAGGGTCATTTAAACTGTCTTGTTAAGCTACTGCGACCTCCATCGCTCTTCCAAGGGTCATTTAAACCGTTTTGTTAAGCTACTGTGACCTGCACGTCTCTTCCAAGGGGCATTTAAACCGTCTTGTTAAGCTACTGTGACCTGCATGTCTCTACCAAGGGGCATTTAAACCGTCTTGTTAAGCTACTGCGACTTGCACGTCTCTTCCAAGGAGCATTTAAACCGTCTTGTTAAGCTACTGCGACCTGCAGGTCTCTTCCAAGGGACATTTAAACTGTTTTGTTAAGCTACTGCGACTTCCACCGCTCTTCCAAGGGGCATTTAAACCGTCTTGTTATCTACTGCGACCTGCACGTCTCTACCAAGGGGCATTTAAACCGTCTTGTTAATGTACTGCGACATGCACGTCTCTTCCAAGGGGCATTTAAACCGTCTTGTTAAGCTACTGCGACCTGCACGTCTCTTCCAAAGGGCATTTAAACCATCTTGTTAAGCTTCTGCGACCTGCACGTCTCTTCCAAGGTGCATTTAAACCGTCTTGTTAAGCTTCTGCGACCTGCACGTTTCTTCCAAGGGGCATTTAAACTGTCTTGTTAAGCTACTGCGACCTCCACCTCCCTTCCAAGGGGCATTTAAACCTTCTTGTTAAGCTACTGCGACCTGCACGTCTCTTCCAAGGGGCATTTAAACCGTCTTGTTAAGCTACTGCGACCTGCACGTCTCTTCAAAGGGGCATTTAATCCGTCTTATTAAGCTACTGCAACCTGCAAGTCTCTTCCAAGGGTAATTTAATCTGTCTTGTTAAGCTACTGCGACCTCCACCGCTCTTCCAAGGGTCATTTGAACCGTCTTGTTAAGCTACTGCGACCTGCACGTCTCATCCAAGGGGCATTTAAACCGTCTTGTTAAGCTACTGTGACCTGCACGTCTTTTCCAAGGGGCATTTAAACCGTCTTGTTAAGCTGCTGCGACCTGTAAGTCTCTACCAAGGGGCATTTAATCCGTTTTGTTAAGCTACTACGACCTCCACCGTTCTTCCAAAGGGCATTTAAACCGTCTTGTTAAGCGACTGCGACCTCCACCTCCACCGCTTTTCAAAGGGGCATTTAAACCGTCTTGTTAAGCTACTGCGACCTGCACGTCTCTTCCAAGGGGCATTTAAACCGTTTTATTAAGCTACTGTGACCTGCATGTTTCTTCCAAGGGGCAATTAAATTGTTTTGTTAAGCTACTGCGACCTCCACCTCTCTTCCAAGGGGCATTTAAACCCTCTTGTTTAGCTACTGCGACATGCACGTCTCTTCCAAGGGGCATTTAAACCGTCTTGTTAAGCTACTGCGACCTGCACGTCTCTACTAAGGGGCATTTAAACCGTCTTGTTAATGTACTGCGACATGCACGTCTCTTCCAAGGGGCATTTAAACCGTCTTGTTAAGCTACTGCGACCTGCACGTCTCTTCCAAGGGGCATTTAAACCGTCTTGTTAAGCTACTGCGACCTCCACCGCTCTTCCAAAGGGCATTTTAACGGTCTTGTTAAGCTACTGTGACCTGCACGTCTCTACCAAGGGGCATTTAAACCGTCTTGTTAAGCTACTGCGACCTCCACTGCTCTTCCAAGGGGCGTTTAATCCGTCTTGTTAAGCTACTACGACCTGCACGTCTCTTCCAAGGGGCATTTAAACCGTCTTGTTAAGCTACTGCGTACTGCACGTCTCTGCCAAGGGGCATTTAAACCATCTTGTTAAGCTTCTGCGACCTGCACGTCTCTTCCAAGGTGCATTTAAACCGTCTTGTTAAGCTACTGCGACCTGCACTTTTCTTCCAAGGGGCATTTAAACTGTCTTGTTAAGCTACTGCGACCTCCACCTCCCTTCCAAGGGACATTTAAACCTTCTTGTTAAGCTACTGCGACCTGCACGTCTCTTCCAAGGGGCATTTAAACCGTCTTGTTAAGCTACTGCGACCTGCACGTCTCTTCCAAGGGGCATTTAATCCGTCTTATTAAGCTACTGCGACCTGCAAGTCTCTTCCAAGGGTCATTTAAACTGTCTTGTTAAGCTACTGCAACCTCCACCGCTCTTCCAAGGGTCATTTAAACCGTCTTGTTAAGCTACTGCGACTTGCACGTCTCTTCCAAGGGGCATTTAAACCGTCTTGTTAAGCTACTGCGACCTGCAGGTCTCTTCCAAGGGACATTTAAACCGTCTTGTTAAGCTACTGCGACCTGCATGTCTCTTCCAAGGGGCATTTAAACCGTCTTGTTAAGCTACTGTAACCTCCACCACTTTTCCAAGGGGCGTTTAAACCGCCTTGTTAAGCTACTGTGACCTGCATGTCTCTTCCAAGGGGCATTTAAACCTTCTTGTTAAGCTACTGCGACCTCCACTACTCTTCCAAAGGGCATTTAAACCGTCTAGTTAAGCTACTGGGACCTGCACGTCTCTTCCAAGGGCCATTTAAACCGTCTTGTTAAGCTACTGCGACCTGCACGTCTCTTCCAAGGGGCATGTAAACCGTCTTGTTAAGCTACTGCGACCTCCACCGCTCTTCCAAAGGGCAGTTTAACCGTCTTGTTAAGCTACTGTGACCTGCACGTCTCTTCCAAGGGGAATTTAAACCATCTTGTTAAGCTACTGCGACCTCCACTGCTCTTCCAAGGGACATTTAATCCAACTTGTTAAGCTACTGCGAACTGCACATCTCTTCCAAGGGGCATTAAAACAGTGTTGTTAAGCTTCTGTGACATGCACGTCTCTTCCAAGGGCCATTTAAAGCGTCTTGTTAAGCTACTGCGACCTGCACGTCTCTTCCAAGGGGCATTTAAACCGTCTTGTTAAGCTACTGCGAACTGCACATCTCTTCCAAGGGCCATTTAAACCGTCTTGTTAAGCTACTGCGACCTGCACGTCTCTTCCAAGGGGCATTTAAACCGTCTTGTTAAGCTACTGCGAACTGCACATCTCTTCCAAGGGGCATTTAAACAGTCTTGTTAAGCTTCTGCGACATGCACGTCTCTTCCAAGGGGCATTTAAACCGTCTTGTTAAGCTACTGCGACCTGCATGTCTCTTCCAAGGGGCATTTAATCTTTCTTGTTAAGCTACTGCGACCTCCACCGCTCTGCCAAGGGGCATTTAAACTTTCTTGTTAAGCTACTGCTACCTGCATGTCACTTCAAAGAGGCATTTAAACCGTGTTGTTAAGCTACTGGGACCTGCACGTCTCTTCCAAGGGGCATTTAAAACATCTTGTTAAGCTGCTGCGACATGCAGGTTTCTTCCAAGGGGCATTTAAACCGACTTATTAAGCTTCTGCAACCTCCACCGCCCTTCCAAGGGTCATTTAAACCGTTTTGTTAAGCTACTGCGACCTGCACTTCTCTACCAAAGGGAATTTAAACCGTCTTGTTAAGCTACTGCGACCTGCGCATCTCTTCCAAGGGGCATTTTAACCGTTTTGTTAACCTAATGCGACCTGCACGTCTCTTCCAAGGGGCATTTAAACCATCTTGTTAATCTACTGCGACCTCCACCGCTCTTCAAAGGGGCATTTAAATCGTCTTGTTAAGCTACTGCGACCTGCACGTCTCATTCAAGGGGCATATAAACCATCTTGTTATGCTACTGCGACCTCCACCGCTCTTCCAAGGGGCATTTAAGCCCGTCTTGTTATGCTACTGTGACCTGCACGTGTCTTCCATGGGGCACTTATACCGTATTGTTAAGCTACTGCGACCTGCACTTCTCTACCAAGGGGCATTTAAACCTTCTTTATAAGCAACTGCGACCTGCACGTCTCTTCCAAGGAGCATTTAAACCATCTTGTTAAGCTACTGCGACCTGCACGTCTCTACCAAGGGGCATTTAATCCGTTTTGTTAAGCTATTACGACCTCCACCGCTGTTTACCAAGGGGCATTTAAACCGTCTTTTTAAGCTTCTGCGACCTGCACGTCTCTTCCAAGGGGCATTTAAACCATCTTTTAAAGCTACTGCGACCTGCACGTCTCTTCCATGGGGCACTTAATCCGTCTTGTTAAGCTACTGCGACCTGCACGTCACTTCCAAGGGGCATTTAAGCCATCTTTTTAAGATACTGCGCCCTGCACTTCTCTTCCAAGGGGCATTTAAACCCTCTTGTTTAGCTACTGCGACATGCACGTCTCTTCCAAGGGACATTCACACCCTCTTGTTAAGCTACTGCGACCTGCACCTCTCTTCCAAGGGGCATTTAAACCGTCTTGTTAAGCTACTGCGACCTGCTCGTCTCTTCCAAGGGGCATTTAAACCATCTTGTTAAGCTACTGCGACTTGAACGTCTCTTCCAACGGGCATGTAAACCGTCTTGTTAAGCTACTGCGACCTGCAAGTCTCTTCCAAGGTGCATTTAAAGCGTCTTTTTAAGCTACTGCGACTTGAACGTCTCTTCCAAGGGGCATTTAAACTGTCTTGTTAATCTACTGCGACATGCACGTCTCTTCCAAGGTGCATTTAAACCGTCTTGTTAAGCTACTGCGACCTGCTCGTCTCTTCCAAGGGGCATTTAAACCGTTTTGTTAAGCTACTGCGACCTCCACCGCTCTTCCAAAGGGCATTTTAACCGTCTTGTTAAGCTACTGTAACCTGCACATCTCTACCAAGGGGCATTTAAACCGTCTTGTTAAGCTACTGCGACCTCCACTGCTCTTCCAAGCGGCGTTTAATCCGTCTTGTTAAGCTACTGCGACCTACACTGCTCTTCCAACGGACATTTAAATCGTCTTGTTAAGCTACTGCCAACTGCACGTCTCTACCATGGGGCACTTAATCCTTCTTGTTAAGCTACTGCGACCTGCACGTCTCTTCCAAGGGGCATTTAAACCATCTTTTTAAGCTACTGCGCCCTGCACGTCTCTTCCAAGGGGCATTTAAACCGTCTCATTAAGCTACTGTGACCTGCACGTCTCTTCCAAGGGGCAATTACATCATTTTGTTAAGCTACTGCGACCTGCACGTCTCTTCCAAGGGACATTTAAACCGTCTTGTTAAGCTACTGCGAACTGCACGTCTCTTCCAAGGGGCATTTAAAACGTCTTGTTAAGCTTCTGCGACCTTCATGTCTCTTCCAAGGGGCATTTAAACTGTCTTGTTAAGCTACTGCGACCTGCACGTCTCTTCCAAGGGGCATTTAAACCGTCTTGTTAAGTTACTGCGACCTGCACTTCTCTTCCAAGGGGCATTTAAACCGTCTTATTAAGCTACTGCGACCTGCACGTCTCTTCCAAGGGGCACTTAAACCGTCTTGTTAAGCTACTGCGACCTGCACGTCTCTTCCAAGGGGCATTTAAACTGTCTTTTTAAGCTACTGCGACCTGCACGTCTCTTCCAAGGAGCATTTAAACCATCTTGTTAAGCTACTGCGACCTGCACGTCTTTTCCAAGGGGCATTTAAACCGTCTTTTTAAGCTGCTGCGACCAGCATGTCTCTACCAAGGGGCATTTAATCCATTTTGTTAAGCTACTACGACCTCCACCGCTCTTCCAAGGGGCCTTTAAACCGTCCTGTTCAGCTACTGCGACCTACACGTCTCTTCCGCTGGGGACCGAGTATGAACACCCGGCCGCCCCCTGGCGGCTGGGGACCAAGCGTGGACACCCGGCCGCCGGGCGGCTGGGGACTGAGTATGGATACCAGGCCGCCGACGCAGCCATGACGTGTTGGCCAGATTCCGTCTCCACATGCCTAAAAGGACCAATTTCAAGTGCAAGCAAGCAAGCAGTAAGGTATTGCAGCCTGGGGGTGGGTGGGTGGCAGGCTGCATGCTTGCGCTTGCATTGCAAGGAATGGGGGCGGTACAATTGAACACTGCCCTGGGACAAGGACTTGCATGGGGATAGTTGCAAGTCTGCATCTTCTGATGCGGCAAGGATCACTTCTGATGGGCACACTTTTAGGCAGTGACCTGGGTGTCAGAGATGCTTCCAGGGGTCTTTCCCATGCTGTTCCCATGTCTTTTCAGCACTGTATGCGTGTTTTACACAGCACATGGCCAGATAAGGTTGTAAAATGTTAAAATGATATTTCCCGGTGAATGCATTTGTCACGGTTGAAAGCAATACAAAAGTGCAAAAACGCATAAAAAATGCTACTTGTGAACATAGCCCAAGGTGTGGAGGAGTATTTTTGTTTTTGGTTATTTATTTTACCTTATACACAAGTTTTTACCCTGGAAAGGATGTACCTTAACATATTTCACAGGAAAGCAGTTTCAGTTTAGTTTTTGAACGTTTTATTGTGAGCCCGTAAAAGTGGCTTAATACCTCTGACCACGTTGTTGACAGCAGTGACCTCGGGGTCAGAAATGCTTCCTGGGGCGATCCCCATGCTGTCCCCATGTCATTTGAGCACTGTCACTAAAGTTTTGGGCATTTTTTAGGCTTTCTACAGACTGCCGGGCGTGCCGGCGCAAAGATGCTCGGGTCTCCCATAGACTAACATTGGGCTCGTTGCTCAGGTCGAGCACCCGAGTATCACGGTGAGCTCGGCCCGAGCTGCGAGCACCCGAGCATTTTACTGCTTGCTCAACACTAATAGGGACCAATAAACCTAGGTCCCAGCTTCCAAGAAGGAACTTTCAATCTTATATTCCTTGTAGACAACCACACAAAGTCATTCACACTCAGGTCCGGACCTGCTGGCAAGCTTTTTATGTCAGCCATACATTTATACCTGTCTTCCATGATCTTTAATTACTCAGAATACCCTGCCATACCGAGGAGAGCTACGAAGCAAACTGTTCTGCCTCAGGATCTCATGATGCTCCTCCCCACTAAAGGTACCAAACTGTAGGTGATAACCGTATGCACCAAAGAACGGTGACCTGCCAGTGGATTCTTGTCGATGATTATTAATGGAAAATTCTGCCAGCAGTAAGTAGGATGCCCAATACTCCTGATTTTCGGAGACGAAACACCTGAGGTAGGTCTCCAAATTCTGTTTGACACGCTCGGTCTGTCCATTCGACTTAGGGTGGAAGACAGAGGAAAAGGACAGCTGCACCCCCAGTCGAAAACAGAATGCCTTCCAAAACTTGGAAACAGACTGGGTCCCCCAATCTGACACTACATCGGAGGGAACCCCGTGAAGCTTCACGATCTCATTTATGAACACCTGAGCAAGTGTCTTGGCATTCGAAAGTGCAGGTAATGCAACGAAGTGAACCATTTTACTGAACCTATCTACAACCACAAAAAACATTGTTTTGCCTGCAGAAACCGGTAGGTCAGTAATAAAATCCATGGACAAATGTGTCCATGGCCTACTAGGGATGGGTAGTGGAAGAAGAGTACCAGATGGACGGGTATGCGAAGCCTTAGAATGCAAATACTACAAGCAGCTACATGTTCAATCACATCCCGCTGCAACCCCGGCCACCAAAAACAACGAGAAAGGAGGTCTGCAGTTATCTTACCATCTGGATGACCAGCAAGCACAGAGTTAATGTTACGGGTCCGGGAGGTGGAACCTCTGAGCTGCAATACAAGGGGGAAGTCCTTGTAAGGAAGCGGGTGACTCCCAGGGAGGGCAAGCAGGTAGTCACAGCAAGTGACGGGGACAGTCTCTGGGTAAGCGGGCAGGTGGTCACGGCAGGTGACGGGGACAGTCTCTGGGAAGACAGGCAGGTGGTCACGGCAAGTGACGGGGGCAGTCTCTGGGTAGATAGGCAGGTGGTCACGGCAAGTGACCGGGGCAGTCTCTGGGTAGATAGGCAGGTGGTCACGGCAAGTGACCGGGACTGTCTCTGGGTAGACAGGCGAGGCGGGTACCTGACAGGTAGCTGGCGGGCGCTCCCAGGTGAGCGGGCTGACGGAGACAGCAGGTAACAGGCAGGTAACTGGTGGACGCTCCCAGGTGAGCAGTCTGACAGACGAGGCAGGAGACAGGCAGGTGACTGGTGGGCGCTCCCAGGTGAGCAGTCTGGCAGACAAGGCAGGTAACAGGCAAGTAACTGGTGTACGCTCCCAGGTGAGCGGTCTGACAGACGAGGCAGGTAACAGGCAGGTAACTGAAGGACGCTCCCAGGTGAGCGGACTGGCAGACAAGGCAGGTAAGTAGTAAACGCTCCCAGGTGAGCGGTCTGACGGACAAGGCAAGTAACAGGCTGGCAGGCAGGACGAGAAGTCAGGCTAGCAGCGGAACCTGAGGGCTGAAGCACAGGTGAGACACAGTGCAAACAACATAGCTCGGGCACCTCCATTTTGGAGGAGGTGCCTTATAAATGGGAGGTCCTCCGGCAATTGGCCGGGGACTCCTTAAGACGGCGCGCGCGGTCCCTTTAAGAGCGGGGGAGGGGGAGCGCGCGCGTTCCCTAAGCACACTGCCGGGGAAGGAGCGCGTGCCGGAAGCAGCGGGGAGAGAAGCGCTGGAGGACGCCGCGCCAGAAGCGGGGAGGTGAGAGGGACGGCGTCTCTGCCTAGTACAGGGGAGAGACGCCGATGCTACAGTACCCCCCCCTTTAGGCCCCCTCTTTTTTTGGCCAGAAAGAAATTTTTCAAGGAGAAACGGGGCGTTGATGTTCTCCCTGGGTTCCCAAGTTCTCTCCTCAGGACCAAACCCCTTCCAATCTACCAGAAAAAAGGTCTTTCCTCTTACCCTCTTGGAGGCCAGAATACTCTCTACCTCAAAGACGTCATCAGCGGAAACCGGAGTAGGAGGGGCACCTGGATTATTGGAAAAAGAGTTAAAGACAACGGGTTTGAGGAGAGATACGTGGAAGGAGTTAGGAATCCGTAAGGTGGCGGGGAGTTTTAATTTGTAGGCCACTGGATTTATTTGCCTGAGGATCTTGAATGGGCCGATGAAGCGAGGACCTAACTTGTAGGAGGGTATCTTGAGCCGCACATGTTTGGAGGAGAGCCAAACCTTGTCTCCCGGACGGAATTGAGGCGGATCCAGACGCCTCTTATCAGCATATCTCTTCATCCGCTCGGAGGACAGAAGAAGTGCGGACCTAGTACTCTCCCAAATGGTAGAAAACTTGCTGACAACAAAGGCAACAAAGAACGGGGATTTGGAAGAGGACTCGCTCTCGTGGTTATTGTAAGAGAACTCGGCCCAAGGGAGGAGGTCCACCCAATCAGAATGGTGGGCATTAACAAAGTGCCGGAGATAGCTGGTAAGGATCTGATTGATCCGCTCCACTTGACAATTGGACTGAGGGTGGTAAGCGGAGGAGAAGTTCAGGGTGACGTCCAGCAGTTTACATGTGGCTCTCCAGAAGCGCGAGGTGAACTGAACCCCTCGATTCCGACACGATGTGGAGGGGTAGGCCATGAAGACGGAAGATATGGCGGATAAAGTCCTTAGCCAGCTCAGGTGCAGACGGAAGACCAGGCAGGGGAATGAAGTGGGCCATTTTAGAAAAGCGGTCCGCGACCACCCAAATGACAGTACACTCGGCAGAGACAGGAAGATCGGTAATGAAGTCCATAGCGATGTGTTGCCACGGGGCAACAGGTATGGGAAGCGGCAGGAGATGACCAGCTGGTAAGTGTCTGGGAACTTTGTTGCGGCCACAAGATAAACAGGCAGAGACGAAGTCTACCACATCCTTACGCAGGGTAAGCCACCAGTAATGACGGGAAATGAGTAGGAAGGTCTTCTTTTGGCCGGCATGGCCATCAAGTTTAGAAGAATGGCCCCAGTGAAGAACCTTCTCATGGTCAGGAGGCGCCACGAACGTCTTGCCGGGTGGAAGACGAGTCAAATCCAGGGGGGCCACATTCATCACCTTGAAGGGGTCGATAATGTGCATAGGCTCCTCCTCTTGGTCGGAGGACAGGAAGGATCGGGACAAGGCATCAGCTGTGACATTCTTGTCCGCCGGGCGGAAATGAAGGATGAAATCGAAGCGGGCAAAAAACAAAGACCACCGGGCCTGACGTGGATTAAGTCTCTGGGCATTTTGGAGATATGCCAGGTTTTTGTGATCCGTGTGGATGATCACCGGGTATAGAGCCCCTTCAAGCAGGTAACGCCACTCCTCCAGCGCCAATTTAACGGCTAACAATTCTCGGTCTCCAATGGAGTAATTGCGCTCAGAGGAGGAGAAGATTTTAGAGAAGAAGCCGCAGGTTACCATTCTCCCGGAAGAAGACTTTTGGGTGAGCACCGCTCCGGCTCCAGAGGAGGAAGCATCAACCTCCAGGTAGAACTGTTTGTTGCAGTCCGGACGGTGCAGCACAGGGGCAGAGGAGAAGGCTTGCTTCAGGGAAAGGAAGGCCTCCTCAGCTTCGGGTGGCCATACCTTGGGATTTGCTCCCTTACGGGTGAGCGCAGATATGGGCGCAGTCCGAGACGAGAAGTGAGGAATGAAGAGACGATAGTAATTAGCGAAGCCCAGGAATCGCTGTATCGCCTTCAAGCCCTCCGGACGGGGCCACTTTAGGACAGCAGAGAGCTTCTCGGGATCCATTCGCAAACCTGTCTGGGAGATAACATAGCCCAGGAATGGAAGAGAGGTCTGCTCAAAAAGGCACTTCTCGTATTTAACATAGAGGTGGTTCTGCCTGAGCCTCAGCAGAACCTGACGAACATCCCTCCGGCGTGAGGGAAGATCCGGAGAGAAGACCAAGATGTCGTCCAGGTATACCACCACGCAGGAGTAAAGAAGGTCACTGAAGATGTCGTTGACCAGTTCTTGGAAGACGGCGGGAGCATTGCAGAGACCGAAGGGCATCACACGGTACTCATAGTGTCTGTCTCGGGTATTAAATGCCGTTTTCCACTCGTCTCCCTGACGGATACGGACCAGGTTATACGCTCCACGTAGATCCAGCTTGGAAAAGATCCTGGCGCCTTTAAGGCGATCAAATAACTCAGAGATGAGCGGAAGAGGGTATTTATTTTTAACCGTGATCTGATTGAGTCCTCTATAGTCAATACAGGGGCGTAGCGAGCCATCCTTTTTTTTGACAAAGAAGAATCCGGCTCCAGCCGGGGAAGTAGACTTCCGGATGAATCCCCTGGCCAGATTCTCCTCTATGTACTCAGACATGGCCCGGGTTTCGGCCGCAGACAACGGATAAATACGCCCACAGGGTGGAGTGGCGCCAGGTACCAGGTCGATCGGGCAATCATATGGCCTATGAGGTTGCAATGTCTCTGCTTCCTTCTTACCAAAGACGTCAGCATAGGTCCAGTAAGGAGCCGGAAGGCCGGGTAAATTAACTGGGGTAGGTGGAGGACGAACCGGACGAACCGGAACCAGGCAGGTCTTATGGCAGACCGGCCCCCACCGGAGTACTTCACCAGAATGCCAGTTCAACACGGGTTCATGTGTCTGGAGCCAAGGTAGACCTAGCAATAGGGAGTGGGAGAGTCCGGGTAACACATGGAAGGAGATTACCTCAGAGTGCAGCATTCCGACCTGCAGGGTTATGGGTTCCGTGTCGAGCAGGATGGTCACCGGAAGGAGTCTTCCATCCACGGAGGCGACTGACAAAGGTTCAGCCAGAGACTTGGTGGGAATACGGTATTTCTCAACCAGGGACTGGGAGATGAGGTTTCCAGCGGATCCAGAATCCAGGTGGGCGAGTTCAAAGTGACGGTTCTCTCCCCAGGAGATAGATACAGACAAGGTCAGGGTTGGAGAGGATTTATTTTTGTCTAGGGCGACCTCTCTGAGTGGTCCTAGACACTGGAGTTTCCCGGCCTCTCCGGGCAGGAACGAATCAGGTGCTCCTTACTGCCACAATAGAAGCAGCTCCCCTCGGCTCGGCGAGACTCTTGGCGAGATTTGACCACCTTGGTCTGGTCGACCTGCATGGGCTCGGGTGAGTGCTCCCGGGGGGTGACAGAAGAGGAGATAGGTTTCTGGAAAGTAGGAGCTATGCGGGGAAGCCTTGTCTCACGGGTGGACTCTTTGGTGCGTTCTTGAAACCGGATGTCAATCCGGGCAGCCAGTGACACCAGGTCATCCAGGGTGGTAGGAATATCCCGACCGGCGAGCTCATCTTTAATCCAACCGGAAAGACCCTCCCAGAAGACGGACACCAGGGCCTCATTATCCCAGGCAAGCTCAGAAGCGAGGGTGCGGAACCGTATGGCATATTGGCCCATGGTGAGACTCCCTTGACGGAGACGTAGCAAAGAGGAGGCAGATGAGGTCTTTCGTCCCTTTTCATCGAAGACTCTCCGGAAAGCAGTGAGGAAAGACGACAGGTTGGACACCAGGGGATCCCCTCTCTCCCACAGGGGGTTAAGCCATGCCAGTGCCTCCCCAGTGAGATGGGACATGATGAATGCCACTTTGGCCCGGTCGGAGATAAACTGGTGAGCCAAGAGTTCAAAGTGCAGGGTGCACTGGTTTATGAAGCCCCGAGCTTGAGCGCGGTCGCCTCCGAAGCGATTAGGTGCAGACAGCCGGGGTCCGGGGCAGGATGCCATGGTATTGGTGGGCAGCGGCGCTGCCGGGGTGCGAGTCGTGACACTAGCGGTGGTTGCTGGTGGAGCAGTCAGTGTGTCCAGGCGGGAGTTGACATTCCGCAGGTGGTTCAGGATGGACTCCTGCTGGGATCTCTGACGGGAGACTTCATGGTATAGGTCAGAGAGCGAGGGAGCTTGGGTGCCACCGGGTTCCATGGCCCGAGCTAGCTGTTACGGGTCCGGGAGGTGGAACCTCTGAGCTGCAATACAAGGGGGAAGTCCTTGTAAGGAAGCGGGTGACTCCCAGGGAGGGCAAGCAGGTAGTCACAGCAAGTGACAGGGACAGTCTCTGGGTAAGCGGGCAGGTGGTCACGGCAGGTGACGGGGACAGTCTCTGGGAAGACAGGCAGGTGGTCACGGCAAGTGACGGGGGCAGTCTCTGGGTAGATAGGCAGGTGGTCACGGCAAGTGACCGGGGCAGTCTCTGGGTAGATAGGCAGGTGGTCACGGCAAGTGACCGGGACAGTCTCTGGGTAGACAGGCGAGGCGGGTACCTGACAGGTAGCTGGCGAGCGCTCCCAGGTGAGCGGGCTGACGGAGACAGCAGGTAACAGGTAGGTAACTGGTGGACGCTCCCAGGTGAGCAGTCTGACAGACGAGGCAGGAGACAGGCAGGTGACTGGTGGGCGCTCCCAGGTGAGCAGTCTGGCAGACAAGGCAGGTAACAGGCAAGTAACTGGTGTACGCTTACAGGTGAGCGGTCTGACAGACGAGGCAGGTAACTGAAGGACGCTCCCAGGTGAGCGGACTGGCAGACAAGGCAGATAAGTAGTAGACGCTCCCAGGTGAGCGGTCTGACGGACAAGGCAAGTAACAGGCTGGCAGCAGGACGAGAAGTCAGGCTAGCAGCGGAACCTGAGGGCTGAAGCACAGGTGAGACACAGTGCAAACAACATAGCTCGGGCACCTCCATTTTGGAGGAGGTGCCTTATAAATGGGAGGTCCTCCGGCAATTGGCCGGGGACTCCTTAGGACTGCGCGCGCGGTCCCTTTAAGAGCGGGGGAGCGCGCGCGCGCACGCCCTAAGCACACTGCCGGGGATGGAGCGCGTGCCGGAAGCAGCGGGGAGAGAAGCGCTGGAGGACGCCGCGCCAGGAGCGGGGAGGTGAGAGGGACGGCGTCTCTGCCTAGTACAGGGCAGAGACGCCGATGCTACAGTTAATTACTTTGCGGCACAGATTAGATGGTACAAATCACTTTCCTGAAGGGCAGGAGACAGGGGCATCCCCCTGAGCCTCCAACAGCTCACCCTCCAGTTCAGGATACAGTGCCAAAATGACTACCCCTTTCTGTAATATCGGGTCAGGTTTCTCCTGGTTACCACCACCGGGCAAGCTTCGGGACAAAGCATCAGCCTTGCCATTTTTGACCCCAGGACGAAAAGTGACAACAATATTGAACCTAGTAAAAAACAGGAACCATCTGACTTGCCTAGGGTTGGAAAAAAAAAAAAAAAGAAGAAAAAACTGACCGTCACTTCCAAAACAAGTAATAGGTGTGAACAGGTGCTTACTAGGAGCAGCCATCTCCATATACAACTAACAAAGAAAGTAGCACTCTGTAACGCTAAGTATGCGAACATGAAATATGAATAGCATTACTGATGTCGAAAATAGAAATAAATGAGAAATCTTAGCGCATAAATTGGCCAATTCATGTGTACCTGGTAGCCGCGATAAGGCATTTCTCAAAATACCAGTACCCTATCAATGTGAATACTTCTCCAAGACACATCCGTGTGCTTATGTGTGGGATAATAAGATCCTGCTGTAATTAAAATCGCCTGTGGTATAGAGGCAGTGCGCTCAGTCAAAGCTTATACATAGAAACAGAAAAAAAATAAAAACTGACCAGCACTTCCAAAACAAGAAATAGGTGTGAACAGGTGTTTACTCGGTGCAGCCATCTCCATATACAACTAACAAACAAAGTACCACTCTGTAACGCTAAGTATACATGAAACATGAAATATATGAAATATGAATAGCATTACTGCTGTAGAAAATAGAAATAAATGAGAAATCTTAGCGCATAAATTGGCCAATTCATGTGTACCTGGTAGCCGCGATTAGGCATTTCTCAAAATACCAGTACCCTATCAATGTGAATACTTCTCCAAGAGACATCAGTCTGCTTATGTGTTGGATAATAAGATCCTGATGTAATTAAAATCGCCTGTGGCATAGAGGCGGAATGCTCAGCCAAAGCTCATACATAGAAACAGAAAAAAAAGAAAAAACTGACCAGCACTTCCAAACAAGAAACAGGTGCTTACTAGGAGCAGCCGTTTCCATATACAACTAACAACCAAGTTGTATATGGAGATGGCTGCTCCTAGTAAGCACTAGTGATGAGCGAGCATGCTCGCTATTGCTCAGTGCTCGCCCGAGCATCTCACTGCTCGAGATGCTCGGCGCTCGCCGAGTATTTCCAGGGTTGCTCGGCGGGAGCTCCGGTCTCCTCCCTGCATGTTTGGCGCTCTTTACAGAGCCAATGAACATGTAGGGATTGCCTGCCACTCACTGTAATGCCGCAGCCATGTTGGTTGTGGCATTACAGTGATTGGCTGGCCGCACAACGTCATCAGGTCTATATCAGACCTGGCGCCGCCATACTCGTCACAGTCACTCCGGAATCAGACAGTGTAGGGAGAGCTGCTGCTGTGTCAGGGAGAGATTTGCTTGTTTCTAGTTAGTGTAGGTGTACCAAACTATATTAGAGAGAAATATCCATCTCAACAAACAGTCCTTCTGAGGACTAATCCATCTGCAGAGATATCAGGGAGCCAGTGTATATAGGCAGGCAGGGTATATAGCAGACTGCAGTGCACATAGCACAAGAGGCTCCATTCCAGTTTTGTCTGCTGCTGCTGCTGTTAATAGGAGCAGGTGTCAGGGGCCAGGAATAATTTTTTTTTGGATCTTAAACCTCATTATTTGCTTAAAAAGCAATCCAGAGAACACCGTATTTCTGTGCCATTTGCTTGTTGGCACTGCAGAATACAGCCAGGTCCTTTCCATATTACAACGCTAAAAATCGAGCTATTTAAAACTGTGGTTTGTCCGTCACATGGATCACATATTATTGCGCTGAAAATACTGCCATTTCTGGCCTCCATTAAAAATTTGTTTCAATGTGTTAGTGAAGCAATTGACACCAGTTTGCTGTTCAAAATAGTTACCTACAGGCCAGGTATTTAAAACTGTGGTTTGCCCGTCACATGGATCACGTATAAGTTCGCTCCAGATTCAGTCATTTGTAGTGAGCGTGGAAGATATTGTCCTCCATTTAAAATGGGCAAGGCTCATGGCAAGGGACGGGGAACTGGACGTGATGGTGATGGTGCATGCAGAGGCCGAGGCCGTGGGCAAGCTGAAATTGTGCCACAACAAACACCCACATCTTCTCGCTCGACCTTCCTGTCCCAATTAACACAGAACACCACTATTGAACACAGAGCAGTGTGAAAAGGTTATTGGTTGGATAGCAGATAATGCTTCCAGTCACTTAGTTACCACAACCTAGTCTTCCACATGGTCAAGTCTCAGTAGCTGTGAGTCTGGACTGTATATTCCTCACCCTGAACCTCCTTCCTCCCACCATGTCGAGTGCCCAGAGACAACAAAACCCACACTTGGACACTCAGAAGAGCTGTTCACTTTTCCATTTATAGATTCGAGCCTCTCGCCCGGTCCACTTGAACCGGGGCAAAAGGAGATCGCATGTAGCGATGCTCAAATATTTGAGCAGCCACGGTCACACGAAGGCGACGGTGGGAAAGTATCACAAGAGGTGGACGATGATGAAACACAATTGCCAGAAAGTCAGGAGGAGGACCATGGTGTGCAAGTGGAAGACGAGGTGGTGGATGATATAGTAACTGACCCAACCTGGCAGGAGGGCAACAGCAAACAGGGGGAGGGAGGCAAAGCTCCCCAACAGGCAGGAAGAAGCAGTGTGGTGGCCGCAGGAAGAAGGCAGGCAACCGTTCCCTGTAACACCAACACGAAGGAAGTTGCCAGTACAACTGTTAGGTCTTCCTGAGTCTGGTTGTTTTTTAAAGACTTTGCCAATAACCTCAAAAAGTCCATTTGCACCACCTTCCAGGCCAGTATCAGCAGGGGTGGCAAAACGACCAGCCTGACCACCATGAGCATGATCAGGCACATGGCAGCAAAGCACCCGACTTTGTGGGCCGAACCCCAGGATCCAGGAACAGTGTCTGCCGGTGGCACCACTGCTTCTTCCGCTGTTGTGCATGCAAGCCAATTTCCTGTCCAAGGTGCATGTGAAGATGCCTCCTGCCCTGCACCTGTCATTGCACACTCTCAAGTAGCATCATCAGGAAGCACGTCCACCTCATTGTCCCAGCGCAGCGTTCAGTTGTCCATACCCCAGTCCTTGGAATGCAAGTGCAAATACTCAGCCAATGCACCACAGGCCACACTACTAAATTCCCACATTTCGCGACTGCTTGCACTAGAGATGTTGCCTTTTAGGCTCATGGAGATGGAAGCATTCCGCAACCTGGTGGCGACGGCCGTTCCTCGGTACTTGGTCCCCAGCCGCCACTATTTCTCCCAGTGTGCGTTCCCCGCATTACCCAAGCACGTGTCCCAAAACATTAGCCGTGCCCTCAACAACACAGTTACCAGGAAAGTCCTGGTACATCTCGCTGACTGCACACTGGGTTAACATAGTGGAAGCTGGGACCTAGTCGGACCTTGGGACGGAACATGTCCTCCCGACACCAAGGATCGCAGGCCTTAGGTCAATCAGGGTTGCCCCCACAGTCTACAGCTCCTGCACTTCATCCTCCTCAGCCTCCTCCTCCTCTTCAGCCTCCATCTTTGAAATGACCACATCAGTCACAAGCTGGAAGCACTGCAGCACTGCCTCTGCCAAGCGGCAAAAGGCTGTGTTGAAGCTAATATGCTTAGGTAACAAACCGCACAATGCCAAAGAGTTGTGGACAGCTCTGAAAGAGCAGGCAGATCTGTGTCTCACACCGCTGAAGCCAGGCATGGTCGTGTGTGACAATGGCCGGAACCTGGTGGCGGCTCTGAGGCGAGGCGAGCTCACACACGTACCATGCCTGGCCCATGTGCTTAACCTCGTGGTTCAGCAATTTCTCAAATCCTACCAGGAACTGCCGGATCTGCTTGTTAAAGTACGCAAGTCGGCAACAGCTTCCGGCGCCCTTGCTGTGTTGCAGCAACGTTTGCAGCTTCCGGCACACCGACTTGTGTGTGATGCCCCACACTTTGGAACTCTACCCTCCACATGTTGCAAAAGATTTGTGAGCAGAAGAGAGCAGATGTGGAGTACCAGCTGCAACAAGGCCGTCGATATTCATGTCAGACTCCACACATAAGACCTCAGGAGTGGACCTGGATGTCTGACATATGTACCATCCTGACAAACTTTGAGGAGTCCACCAAGATGGTGAGTGGCGATGACGCCATCATTAGCGTCAGCATTCCACTTGTCTGTCTTTTGCAACGTTCTCTGCAGAGAATTAAAGAGGAGGCATTGCAGCCAGAGTATGATGATATGAATCAAGAAGCCGTAGCGGGCGATTACACACAGTCCAGCCTCATCTCATCCCAACGTGCATTGGGGGACAATGAGGGAGAGGAGGAGGAGGAGGAAGAACAGGAGCTGGTATCATGCGCTGTAGACGGTAGTACCTGTACAACTGTCATACCGTCGGTTTACCGTGGGTGGCCTGAGGACAGGGGGGAGGAGGAGGAGGAGGAGGAGAGCATGGTCAGTCATCATCTTGGTGAGGACACGGAAGTCTTGCCCATTACCAGTCTGGCACGCATGGCTGACTTTATGTTACGCTGCCTTAACCGTGACCCTCGCATTGTAAAAATGTTGGGTAACAGTCATTACTGGTTGGTGACACTTTTAGAGCCCCGCTACAAGGAGAACTTTCACTCTCTTATTCCTGAGGTGGAGAGGTCTACAAAAATGGCGCAGTACCAGAAGGCCCTTGCTGCAGAACTGTTAAAAAAATTCCCATCTGAACACGCTAGCGGCAGAGGTCACAGTTCGTTGCCCAACCAAGGCGTACAGGCGAGAGAGACGCAACTCCAATCCAGCAGAGGCAGGGGAACGCTGTCAACGTTCTGGGACAGTTTTCTGAGACCCGCCCAGCTTACAGGCCCTAAGGCGCGGGGTACTCTCACAAGGAGTGGAAAGTTTCAAAAGATGGTGAGGGAGTACCTTGCCGACCGTACCAGCGTCCTCCGTGATTCCTCTGTGCCTTTTAATTATTGGGTATCCAAGCTGGATACTTGGAATGAACTCGTTCTGTACGCCTTGGAGGTCCTGGCCTGCCCTGCCGCTAGTGTGTTATCGGAGCATGTTTTTAGTGCCGCTGGGGGAATTATAACAGATAAGCGCACTCGCCTGTCAACTGACAATGCTGACAAGCTGACCTTTATCAAAATGAACAAGGGCTGGATTGGGCCAGACTTCTCATCACCAGCAGAGTAACATAAAGTCAAATCCACTGTGTTATTTCGGGAGGTGTATTCCCATGCACCGCTTCACACCCACACATGGGTATACGCTTCCTCATTTCGCCTGTATTTTGCTCTTCTCCTTATCCTCAGCCTCCGCCACCACTATACCACCAGGGTAACCTTGGTCCGTGTTGCCAGCATCGCAAGGTCCTCCGTCCTAATTTTTGGCAGCTTTTGCATGGAAGGCATAGGCAAAGACTATGGGAGACCCACTCCCCAATAATGGGAATAATGTTTTTAAGATGCTGTACTGCATGGCTCGTGTTTGCCAGCATTGCAAGTTCCTCCCTCCTAATTTTTGGCAGCTTTTGCTTGGAAGGCATAGGCAAAGACTATGGGAGACCCACTCCCCAATAATGGGAATAATGTTTTTAAGATGCTGTACTGCATGGCTCTTCCAAGGGGCATTTAAACCGTCTTTTTAAGCTACTGCTACCTCCACGTCTCTTCCAAGGGGTCATTAAAACCGTCTTGTTAAGCTACTGCGACCTCCACCACTGTTCCCAGGGGCATTAAAACCGTCTTGTTAAGCTACTGCGACCTCCACCACATTTTCAAGGGGCATTGATATTGTCTTTTTATTCCACTGCGACCTCCACGTCTCTTCCAACGGGCATTAAAACCATCTTGTTAAGCTACTGCGACCTCCACCACTTCTCCAAGTGGCATTAAAACCGTCTTGTTAAGCTACTGTGACCTCCACCACTTCTCCAAGGGGAATTAAAACCGTCTTGTTAAGCTACTGCGACCTCCACCACATTTTCAAGGGGCATTGATATTGTCTTTTTATTCCACTGCGACCTCCACGTCTCTTCCAAGGGGCATTTAAACCGTCTTTTTAAGCTACTGCGAGCTCCACCACTCTTCCAAGGGGCATTAAAACCATCTTGTTAAGCTACTGCAACCTCCACCACTCTTCCAAGGGGCATTGATATTGTCTTTTTATTCCACTGCGACCTCCACGTCTCTTCCAAGGGGCATTTAAACCGTCTTGTTAAGCTACTGCGACCTGCACGTCTCTTCCAAGGGGCATTTCAACCGTCTTGTTACGCTACTGCGACCTGCACGTTTCTTCCAAGGGGCATTTAAACCGTCTTGTTAAGCTGCTGCTACCTGCATGTCTCTTCCAAGGGGCATTTAAGCTGTCTTGTTAAGCTACTGCGACCTCCACCGCTCTTCCAAGGGGCATTTAAACCATCTTGTTAAGCTACTGCGACCTGCACGTCTCTTCCGAGGGGCATTTAAACCGTCCTGTTAAGCTACTGCGACCTGCATGTCTCTTCCAAGGGGCATTTAAAACATCTTGTTAAGCTACTGCGACCTGCACGTCTCTTCCAAGGGGCATTTAAACCATCTTGGTACGCTACTGCGACCTGCATGTCTCTTCAAAGGGAGATTTAAACCGTCTTGTTAAGCTACAGCGACCTGCACGTCTCTTCCAAGGGGCTTTTAAACCGTCTTGTTAAGTTAATGCGACCTGCACGTTTCTTAAAAGGGGCATTTAAACCGTCTTGTTAAGCTACTGCGACCTACTCATCTCTTCCTAGGGGCACTTAATCCATCTTGTTAAGCTACTGCGACCGGCACGTCTCTTCCGAGGGGCATTTAAACCGTCCTGTTAAGCTACTGCGACCTGCATGTCTCTTCCAAGGGCATTTAAAGCGTCTTTTTAAGCTACTGCGACCTGCACGTCTCTTCCAAGGGGCATTTAAACCGTCTTGTTAAGCTGCTGCTACCTGCATGTCTCTTCCAAGGGTCTTTTAAACTGTCTTGTTAAGCTACTGCAACCTTCACTGCTCTTCCAAGGGGCATTTAAACCGTCTTGTTAAGCTACTGCAACTTGCACTTCTCTTCCAAGGGGCATTTGAACCTTCTTGTTTAGCTACTGTAACCTCCACCACTTTTCCAAGGGGCATTTAAACCATCTTGTTAAGCTACTGCTACCTGCATGTCTCTTCCAAGGGGCATTTAAACCATGTTGTTAAGCTACTGGGACCTGCACGTCTCTTCCAAGGGGCATTTAAACCATCTTGTTAAGCTGCTGCGACCTGCATGTCTCTTCCAAGGGGCATTTAAACCTACTTATTAAGCTTCTGCGACCTCCACCGCCTTTCCAAGGGGCATTTAAACCGTCTTGTTAAGCTACTGCGACCTGCACATCTCTTCCAAGGGGCATTTAAACCGTCTTGTTATGCTACTGCGACCTCCACCGCTCTTCCTAGGGGCATTTTAACCATCTTGTTAACCTACTGCGACCTGCACGTCTCTTCCAAGGGGCATTTAAACCATCTTGTTAATCTACTGCGACCTCCACCTCTCTTCCAAGGGGCATTTAAATCGTTTTGATAAGCTATTGCAACCTGCACGTCTCTTCCAAGGGGCATTTAAACCGTCTTGTTAAGCTACTGCGACATGCACGTCTCTTCCAAGGGGCATTTAAACTGTCTTGTTAATCTTCTGCGACCTGCACGTTTCTTCCAAGGGGCATTTAAACTGTCTTGTTAAGCTACTGCGACCTCCACCTCCCTTCCAAGGGGCATTTAAACCTTCTTGTTAAGCTACTGCGACCTGCACGTCTCTTCCAAGGGACATTTAAACCGTCTTGTTAAGCTACTGCGACCTGCACGTCTCTTCCAAGGGGCATTTAATCCGTCTTATTAAGCTACTGCGACCTGCAAGTCTCTTCCAAGGGTAATTTAATCTGTCTTGTTAAGCTACTGCGACCTCCACCGCTCTTCCAAGGGTCATTTAAACCGTCTTGTTAAGCTACTGCGACCTGCACGTCTCTTTCAAGGGGCATTTAAACCGTCTTGTTAAGCTACTGCGACCTGCACGTCTTTTCTAAGGGGCATTTAAACCGTCTTGTTAAGCTGCTGCGACCTGCAAGTCTCTACCAAGGGGCATTTAATCCGTTTTGTTAAGCTACTACGACCTCCACCGTTCTTCCAAAGGGCATTTAAACCGTCTTGTTTAGCGACTGCGACCTCCACCTCCACCGCTTTTTAAAGGGGCATTTAAACCGTCTTGTTAAGCTACTGTGACCTGCACGTCTCTTCCAAGGGGCATTTAAACCTTTTTATTAAGCTACTGTGACCTGCACGTTTCTTCCAAGGGGCAATTAAATCATTTTGTTAAGCTACTGCGACCTCCACCGCTCTTCCAAGGGGCATTTAAACCCTCTTGTTTAGCTACTGCGACATGCACGTCTCTTCCAAGGGGCATTTAAACCGTCTTGTTAAGCTACTGCGACCTGCACGTCTCTACCAAGGGGCATTTAAACCGTCTTGTTAATGTACTGCGACATGCACGTCTCTTCCAAGGGGCATTTAAACCGTCTTGTTAAGCTACTGCGACCTGCACTTCTCTTCCAAGGGGCATTTAAACCGTGTTGTTAAGCTACTGCGACCTCCCCCGCTCTTCCAAAGGGCATTTTCACGGTCTTGTTAAGCTACTTTGACCTGCAAGTCTCTACCAAGGGGCATTTAAACCGTCTTGTTAAGCTACTGCGAACTCCACTGCTCTTCCAAGGGGCGTTTAATCCGTCTTGTTAAGCTACTACGACCTGCACGTCTCTTCCAAGGGGCATTTAAACCGTCTTGTTAAGCTACTGCGAACTGCACGTCTCTGCCAAGGGGCATTTAAACCATCTTGTTAAGCTTCTGCGACCTGCACGTCTCTTCCAAGGTGCATTTAAACCGTCTTTTTAAGCTACTGCGACCTGCACTTTCTTCCAAGGGGCTTTTTAACTGTCTTGTTAAGCTACTGCGACCTCCACCTCCCTTCCAAGGGGCATTTAAACCTTCTTGTTAAGCTACTGCGACCTGCACGTCTCTTCCAAGGGGCATTTAAACCGTCTTGTTAAGCTACTGCGACCTGCACGTCTCTTCAAAGGGGCATTTAATCCGTCTTATTAAGCTACTGGGACCTGCAAGTCTCTTCCAAGGGTAATTTAAACTGTCTTGTTAAGCTACTGCGACCTCCACCGCTCTTCCAAGGGTCATTTAAACCGTCTTGTTAAGCTACTGCGACCTGCATGTCTCATCCAAGGGGCATTTAAACCGTCTTGTTAAGCTACTGTGATCTGCACGTCTTTTCCAAGGGGCATTTAAACCGTCTTGTTAAGCTGCTGCGACCTGCAAGTCTCTACCAAGGGGCATTTAATCCGTTTTGTTAAGCTACTACGACCTCCACCGTTCTTCCAAAGGGCATTTAAACCGTCTTGTTAAGTGACTGCGACCTCCACCTCCACCGCTTTTCAAAGGGGCATTTAAACCGTCTTGTTAAGCTAATGCGACCTGCACGTCTCTTCCAAGGGGCATTTAAACCGTTTTATTAAGCTACTGTGACCTGCACGTTTCTTCCAAGGGGCAATTAAATTGTTTTGTTAAGCTACTGCGACCTCCACCGCTCTTCCAAGGGGCATTTAAACCCTCTTGTTTAGCTACTGCGACATGCACGTCTCTTCCAAGGGGCATTTAAACCGTTTTGTTAAGCTACTGCGACCTGCACGTCTCTACCAAGGGGCATTTAAACCGTCTTGTTAATGTACTGCGACATGCACGTCTCTTCCAAGGGGCATTTAAACCGTCTTGTTAAGCTACTGCGACCTGCACGTCTCTTCCAAGGGGCATTTAAACCGTCTTGTTAAGCTACTGCGACCTCCGCCGCTCTTCCAAAGGGCATTTTAACGGTCTTGTTAAGCTACTGTGACCTGCACGTCTCTACCAAGGGGCATTTAAACAGTCTTGTTAAGCTACTGCGACCTCCACTGCTCTTCCAAGGGGCGTTTAATCGTCTTGTTAAGCTACTACGACCTGCACGTCTCTTCCAAGGGGCATTTAAACCGTCTTGTTAAGCTACTGCGAACTGCACGTCTCTGCCAAGGGGCATTTAAACCATCTTGTTAAGCTTCTGCGACCTGCACGTCTCTTCCAAGGTGCATTTAAACCGTCTTGTTAAGCTACTGCGACCTGCACGTTTCTTCCAAGGGGCATTTAAACTGTCTTGTTAAGCTACTGCGACCTCCACCTCCCTTCCAAGGGACATTTAAACCTCCTTGTTAAGCTACTGCGACCTGCTCGTCTCTTCCAAGGGGCATTTAAACCGTCTTGTTAAGCTACTGCGACCTGCACGTCTCTTCCAAGGGGCATTTAATCCGTCTTATTAAGCTACTGCGACCTGCAAGTCTCTTCTCAGGGTCATTTAAACTGTTTTGTTAAGCTACTGCGACCTCCATCGCTCTTCCAAGGGTCATTTAAACCGTCTTGTTAAGCTACTGTGACCTGCACGTCTCTTCCAAGGAGCATTTAAACCGTCTTGTTAAGCTACTGTGACCTGCATGTCTCTACCAAGGGGCATTTAAACCGTCTTGTTAAGCTACTGCGACTTGCACGTCTCTTCCAAGGAGCATTTAAACCGTCTTGTTAAGCTACTGCGACCTGCAGGTCTCTTCCAAGGGACATTTACACTGTTTTGTTAAGCTACTGCGACCTGCACCGCTCTTCCAAGGGGCATTTAAACCGTCTTGTTAAGCTACTGCGACCTGCACGTCTCTAGCAAGGGGCATTTAAACCGTCTTGTTAATGTACTGCGACATGCACGTCTCTTCCAAGGGGCATTTAAACCATCTTGTTAAGCTACTGCGACCTGCACGTCTCTTCCAAGGGGCATTTAAACCGTCTTGTTAAGCTACTGCGACCTCCACCGCTCTTCCAAAGGGCATTTTAACGGTCTTGTTAAGCTACTGTGACCTGCACATCTCTTCCAAGGGGCATTTAAAGCGTCTTGTTAAGCTACTGTGACCTGCATGTCTCTACCAAGGGGCATTTAAACCGTCTTGTTAAGCTACTGCGACCTACACGTCTCTTCCAAGGGGCATTTAAACCGTCTTGTTAAGCTACTGCGACCTCCATCGCTCTTCCAAGGGTCATTTAAACCATCTTGCTAAGCTACTGTGACCTGCACGTCTCTTCCAAGGGGCATTTAAACCGTCTTGTTAAGCTACTGTGAACTGCATGTCTCTACCAAGGGGCATTTAAACCGTCTTGTTAAGCTACTGTGACCTGCATGTCTCTACCAAGGGGCATTTAAACCGTCTTGTTAAGCTACTGCGACTTGCACGTCTCTTCCAAGGGGCATTTAAACCGTCTTGTTAAGCTACTGCGACCTGCAGGTCTCTTCCAAGGGGCATTTAAACCATCTTGTTAAGCTACTGTAACCTCCACCACTTTTCCAAGGGGCGTTTAAACCGCCTTGTTAAGCTACTGTGACCTGCACATCTCTTCCAAAAGGCATTTAAACCTTCTAGTTAAGCTACTGGGACCTGCACGTCTCTTCCAAGGGCCATTTAAACCGTCTTGTTAAGCTACTGCGACCTGCACGTCTCTTCCAAGGGGCATTTAAATCGTCTTGTTAATCTACTGCGACCTGAACGTCTCTTCCAAGGGGCATTTAAACCGTCTTGTTAAGCTACTGTGACCTCCACCGCTCTTCCAAAGGGCAGTTTAACCGTCTTGTTAAGCTACTGTGACCTGCACGTCTCTTCCAAGGGGAATTTAAACCGTCTTGTTAAGCTACTGCGACCTCCACTGCTCTTCCAAGGGACATTTAATCCAACTTGTTAAGCTACTGCGACCTGCACGTTTCTTCCAAGGGGCAATTAAATCATTTTGTTAAGCTACTGCGACCTCCACCGCTCTTCCAAGGGGCATTTATACCCTCTTGTTTAGCTACTGCGACATGCACGTCTCTTCCAAGGGGCATTTAAACCGTCTTGTTAAGCTACTGCGACCTGCACGTCTCTACCAAGGGGCATTTAAACCGTCTTGTTAATGTACTGCGACATGCACGTCTCTTCCAAGGGGCATTTAAACCGTCTTGTTAAGCTACTGCGACCTGCACGTCTCTTCCAGGGGGCATTTAAACCGTCTTGTTAAGCTACTGCGACCTCCACCTCTCTTCCAAATGGCATTTTAACGGTCTTGTTAAGCTACTGTGACCTGCCTGTCTCTACCAAGGGGCATTTAAACCGTCTTTTTAAGCTACTGCGACCTCCACTGCTCTTCCAAGTGGCGTTTAATCCGTCTTCTTAAGCTACTACGACCTGCACGTCTCTTCCAAGGGGCATTTAAACCGTTTTGTTAAGCTACTGCGAACTGCACGTCTCTGCCAAGGTGCATTTAAACCATCTTGTTAAGCTTCTGCGACCTGCACGTCTCTTCCAAGGTGCATTTAAACCGTCTTGTTAAGCTTCTGCGACCTGCATGTTTCTTCCAAGGGGCATTTAAACTGTCTTGTTAAGCTACTGCGACCTCCACCTCCCTTCCAAGGGGCATTTAAACCTTTTTGTTAAGCTACTGCGACCTGCACGTCTCTTCCAAGGGGCATTTAAACCGTCTTGTTAAGCTACTGCGACCTGCACGTCTCATCAAAGGGGCATTTAATCCGTCTTATTAAGCTACTGCGACCTGCAAGTCTCTTCCAAGGGTAATTTAATCTGTCTTGTTAAGCTACTGCGACCTCCACCGCTCTTCCAAGGGTCATTTGAACCGTCTTGTTAAGCTACTGCGACCTGCACGTCTCATCCAAGGGGCATTTAAACCGTCTTGTTAAGCTACTGTGACCTGCACGTCTTTTCCAAGGGGCATTTAAACCGTCTTGTTAAGCTGCTGCGACCTGCAAGTCTCTACCAAGGGCATTTAATCCATTTTGTTAAGCTACTACGACCTCCACCGTTCTTTCAAAGGGCATTTAAACCGTCTTGTTAAGCGACTGCGACCTCCACCTCCACCGCTTTTCAAAGGGGCATTTAAACCGTCTTGTTAAGCTACTGCGACCTGCACGTCTCTTCCAAGGGGCATTTAAACCGTTTTATTAAGCTACTGTGACCTGCATGTTTCTTCCAAGGGGCAATTAAATTGTTTTGTTAAGCTACTGCGACCTCCACCTCTCTTCCAAGGGGCATTTAAACCCTCTTGTTTAGCTACTGCGACATGCACGTCTCTTCCAAGGGGCATTTAAACCGTCTTGTTAAGCTACTGCGACCTGCACGTCTCTACCAAGGGGCATTTAAACCATCTTGTTAATGTACTGCGACATGCACGTCTCTTCCAAGGGGCATTTAAACCGTCTTGTTAAGCTACTGCGACCTGCACGTCTCTTCCAAGGGGCATTTAAACCATCTTGTTAAGCTACTGCGACCTCCACCGCTCTTTCAAAGGGCATTTTAACTGTCTTGTTAAGCTACTGTGACCTGCACGTCTCTACCAAGGTGCATTTAAACCGTCTTGTTAAGCTACTGCGACCTCCACTGCTCTTCCAAGGGGCGTTTAATCCGTCTTGTTAAGCTACTACGACCTGCACGTCTCTTCCAAGGGGCATTTAAACCGTCTTGTTAAGCTACTGCGTACTGCACGTCTCTGCCAAAGGGCATTTAAACCATCTTGTTAAGCTTCTGCGACCTGCACGTCTCTTCCAAGGTGCATTTAAACCGTCTTGTTAAGCTACTGCGACCTGCACGTTTCTTCCAAGGGGCATTTAAACTGTCTTGTTAAGCTACTGCGACCTCCACCTCCCTTCCAAGGGACATTTAAACCTTCTTGTTAAGCTACTGCGACCTGCACGTCTCTTCCAAGGGGCATTTAAACCGTGTTGTTAAGCTACTGCGACCTGCACGTCTCTTGCAAGGGGCATTTAATCCGTCTTATTAAGCTACTGCGACCTGCAAGTCTCTTCCAAGGGTCATTTAAACTGTCTTGTTAAGCTACTGCAACCTCCACCACTCTTCCAAGGGTCATTTAAACCGTCTTGTTAAGCTACTGCGACTTGCACGTCTCTTCCAAGGGGCATTTAAACCGTCTTGTTAAGCTACTGCGACCTGCAGGTCTCTTCCAAGGGGCATTTAAACCGTCTTGTTAAGCTACTACGAACTGCACATCTCTTCCAAGGGGCATTTAAACAGTCTTGTTAAGCTTCTGCGACATGCATGTCTCTTCCAAGGGGCATTTAAACCGTCTTGTTAAGCTACTGCGACCTGCATGTCTCTTCCAAGGGGCATTTAATCTTTCTTGTTAAGCTACTGCGACCTCCACCGCTCTGCCAAGGGGCATTTAAACTTTCTTGTTAAGCTGCTGCGACCTGCAAGTCTCTACCAAGGGGCATTTAATCCGTTTTGTTAAGCTACTACGACCTCCACCGTTCTTCCAAAGGGCATTTAAACCGTCTTGTTAAGCGACTGCGACCTCCACCTCCACCGCTTTTCAAAGGGGCATTTAAACCGTCTTGTTAAGCTAATGCGACCTGCACGTCTTTTCCAAGGGGCATTTAAACCGTTTTATTAAGCTACTGTGACCTGCACGTTTCTTCCAAGGGGCAATTAAATTGTTTTGTTAAGCTACTGCGACCTCTACCGCTCTTCCAAGGGGCATTTAAACCCTCTTGTTTAGCTACTGCGACATGCACGTCTCTTCCAAGGGGCATTTAAACCGTCTTGTTAAGCTACTGCGACCTGCACGTCTCTACCAAGGGGCATTTAAACCGTCTTGTTAATGTACTGCGACATGCACGTCTCTTCCAAGGGGCATTTAAACCGTCTTGTTAAGCTACTGCGACCTCCACCGCTCTTCCAAAGGGCATTTTAACGGTCTTGTTAAGCTACTGTGACCTGCACGTCTCTACCAAGGGGCATTTAAACCGTCTTGTTAAGCTACTGCGACCTCCACTGCTCTTCCAAGGGGCGTTTAATCCGTCTTGTTAAGCTATTACGACCTGCACGTCTCTTCCAAGGGGCATTTAAACCGTCTTGTTAAGCTACTGCGAACTGCACGTCTCTGCCAAGGGGCATTTAAACCATCTTGTTAAGCTTCTGCGACCTGCACGTCTCTTCCAAGGTGCATTTAAACCGTCTTGTTAAGCTACTGCAACCTGCACGTTTCTTCCAAGGGGCATTTAAACCGTCTTGTTAAGCTACTGCGACCTGCACGTCTCTTCCAAGGGGCATTTAAACCGTCTTGTTAAGCTACTGCGACCTCCACCTCTCTTCCAAATGGCATTTTAACGGTCTTGTTAAGCTACTGTGACCTGCCTGTCTCTACCAAGGGGCATTTAAACCGTCTTTTTAAGCTACTGCGACCTCCACTGCTCTTCCAAGTGGCGTTTAATCCGTCTTCTTAAGCTACTACGACCTGCACGTCTCTTCCAAGGGGCATTTAAACCGTTTTGTTAAGCTACTGCGAACTGCACGTCTCTGCCAAGGTGCATTTAAACCATCTTGTTAAGCTTCTGCGACCTGCACGTCTCTTCCAAGGTGCATTTAAACCGTCTTGTTAAGCTTCTGCGACCTGCATGTTTCTTCCAAGGGGCATTTAAACTGTCTTGTTAAGCTACTGCGACCTCCACCTCCCTTCCAAGGGGCATTTAAACCTTTTTGTTAAGCTACTGCGACCTGCACGTCTCTTCCAAGGGGCATTTAAACCGTCTTGTTAAGCTACTGCGACCTGCACGTCTCATCAAAGGGGCATTTAATCCGTCTTATTAAGCTACTGCGACCTGCAAGTCTCTTCCAAGGGTAATTTAATCTGTCTTGTTAAGCTACTGCGACCTCCACCGCTCTTCCAAGGGTCATTTGAACCGTCTTGTTAAGCTACTGCGACCTGCACGTCTCATCCAAGGGGCATTTAAACCGTCTTGTTAAGCTACTGTGACCTGCACGTCTTTTCCAAGGGGCATTTAAACCGTCTTGTTAAGCTGCTGCGACCTGCAAGTCTCTACCAAGGGCATTTAATCCATTTTGTTAAGCTACTACGACCTCCACCGTTCTTTCAAAGGGCATTTAAACCGTCTTGTTAAGCGACTGCGACCTCCACCTCCACCGCTTTTCAAAGGGGCATTTAAACCGTCTTGTTAAGCTACTGCGACCTGCACGTCTCTTCCAAGGGGCATTTAAACCGTTTTATTAAGCTTCTGTGACCTGCATGTTTCTTCCAAGGGGCAATTAAATTGTTTTGTTAAGCTACTGCGACCTCCACCTCTCTTCCAAGGGGCATTTAAACCCTCTTGTTTAGCTACTGCGACATGCACGTCTCTTCCAAGGGGCATTTAAACCGTCTTGTTAAGCTACTGCGACCTGCACGTCTCTACCAAGGGGCATTTAAACCATCTTGTTAATGTACTGCGACATGCACGTCTCTTCCAAGGGGCATTTAAACCGTCTTGTTAAGCTACTGCGACCTGCACGTCTCTTCCAAGGGGCATTTAAACCATCTTGTTAAGCTACTGCGACCTCCACCGCTCTTTCAAAGGGCATTTTAACTGTCTTGTTAAGCTACTGTGACCTGCACGTCTCTACCAAGGTGCATTTAAACCGTCTTGTTAAGCTACTGCGACCTCCACTGCTCTTCCAAGGGGCGTTTAATCCGTCTTGTTAAGCTACTACGACCTGCACGTCTCTTCCAAGGGGCATTTAAACCGTCTTGTTAAGCTACTGCGTACTGCACGTCTCTGCCAAAGGGCATTTAAACCATCTTGTTAAGCTTCTGCGACCTGCACGTCTCTTCCAAGGTGCATTTAAACCGTCTTGTTAAGCTACTGCGACCTGCACGTTTCTTCCAAGGGGCATTTAAACTGTCTTGTTAAGCTACTGCGACCTCCACCTCCCTTCCAAGGGACATTTAAACCTTCTTGTTAAGCTACTGCGACCTGCACGTCTCTTCCAAGGGGCATTTAAACCGTGTTGTTAAGCTACTGCGACCTGCACGTCTCTTGCAAGGGGCATTTAATCCGTCTTATTAAGCTACTGCGACCTGCAAGTCTCTTCCAAGGGTCATTTAAACTGTCTTGTTAAGCTACTGCAACCTCCACCACTCTTCCAAGGGTCATTTAAACCGTCTTGTTAAGCTACTGCGACTTGCACGTCTCTTCCAAGGGGCATTTAAACCGTCTTGTTAAGCTACTGCGACCTGCAGGTCTCTTCCAAGGGACATTTAAACCGTCTTGTTAAGCTACTGCGACCTGCATGTCTCTTCCAAGGGGCATTTAAACCGTCTTGTTAAGCTACTGTAACCTCCACCACTTTTCCAAGGGGCGTTTAAACCGCCTTGTTAAGCTACTGTGACCTGCATGTCTCTTCCAAGGGGCATTTAAACCTTCTTGTTAAGCTACTGCGACCTCCACCACTCTTCCAAAGGGCATTTAAACCGTCTAGTTAAGCTACTGGGACCTGCACGTCTCTTCCAAGGGCCATTTAAACCGTCTTGTTAAGCTACTGCGACCTGCACGTCTCTTCCAAGGGGCATTTAAATCGTCTTGTTAATCTACTGCGACCTGAACGTCTCTTCCAAGGGGCATGCAAACCGTCTTGTTAAGCTACTGCGACCTCCACCGCTCTTCCAAAGGGCAGTTTAACCGTCTTGTTAAGCTACTGTGACCTGCACGTCTCTTCCAAGGGGAATTTAAACCGTCTTGTTAAGCTACTGCGACCTCCACTGCTCTTCCAAGGGACATTTAATCCAACTTGTTAAGCTACTGCGAACTGCATATCTCTTCCAAGGGGCATTTAAACAGTCTTGTTAAGCTTCTGCGACATGCACGTCTCTTCCAAGGGCCATTTAAACCGTCTTGTTAAGCTACTGCGACCTGCACGTCTCTTCCAAGGGGCATTTAAACCGTCTTGTTAAGCTACTACGAACTGCACATCTCTTCCAAGGGGCATTTAAACAGTCTTGTTAAGCTTCTGCGACATGCATGTCTCTTCCAAGGGGCATTTAAACCGTCTTGTTAAGCTACTGCGACCTGCATGTCTCTTCCAAGGGGCATTTAATCTTTCTTGTTAAGCTACTGCGACCTCCACCGCTCTGCCAAGGGGCATTTAAACTTTCTTGTTAAGCTGCTGCGACCTGCAAGTCTCTACCAAGGGGCATTTAATCCGTTTTGTTAAGCTACTACGACCTCCACCGTTCTTCCAAAGGGCATTTAAACCGTCTTGTTAAGCGACTGCGACCTCCACCTCCACCGCTTTTCAAAGGGGCATTTAAACCGTCTTGTTAAGCTAATGCGACCTGCACGTCTTTTCCAAGGGGCATTTAAACCGTTTTATTAAGCTACTGTGACCTGCACGTTTCTTCCAAGGGGCAATTAAATTGTTTTGTTAAGCTACTGCGACCTCTACCGCTCTTCCAAGGGGCATTTAAACCCTCTTGTTTAGCTACTGCGACATGCACGTCTCTTCCAAGGGGCATTTAAACCGTCTTGTTAAGCTACTGCGACCTGCACGTCTCTACCAAGGGGCATTTAAACCGTCTTGTTAATGTACTGCGACATGCACGTCTCTTCCAAGGGGCATTTAAACCGTCTTGTTAAGCTACTGCGACCTCCACCGCTCTTCCAAAGGGCATTTTAACGGTCTTGTTAAGCTACTGTGACCTGCACGTCTCTACCAAGGGGCATTTAAACCGTCTTGTTAAGCTACTGCGACCTCCACTGCTCTTCCAAGGGGCGTTTAATCCGTCTTGTTAAGCTATTACGACCTGCACGTCTCTTCCAAGGGGCATTTAAACCGTCTTGTTAAGCTACTGCGAACTGCACGTCTCTGCCAAGGGGCATTTAAACCATCTTGTTAAGCTTCTGCGACCTGCACGTCTCTTCCAAGGTGCATTTAAACCGTCTTGTTAAGCTACTGCAACCTGCACGTTTCTTCCAAGGGGCATTCAAACTGTCTTGTTAAGCTACTGCGACCTCCACCTCCCTTCCAAGGGACATTTAAACCTCCTTGTTAAGCTACTGCGACCTGCACGTCTCTTCCAAGGGGCATTTAAACCGTCTTGTTAAGCTACTGCGACCTCCACCGCTCTTCCAAAGGGCAGTTTAACCGTCTTGTTAAGCTTCTGTGACCTGCACGTCTCTTCCAAGGGGAATTTAAACCGTCTTGTTAAGCTACTGCGACCTCCACTGCTCTTCCAAGGGACATTTAATCCAACTTGTTAAGCTACTGCGAACTGCATATCTCTTCCAAGGGGCATTTAAACAGTCTTGTTAAGCTTCTGCGACATGCACGTCTCTTCCAAGGGCCATTTAAACCGTCTTGTTAAGCTACTGCGACCTGCACGTCTCTTCCAAGGGGCATTTAAACCGTCTTGTTAAGCTACTACGAACTGCACATCTCTTCCAAGGGGCATTTAAACAGTCTTGTTAAGCTTCTGCGACATGCATGTCTCTTCCAAGGGGCATTTAAACCGTCTTGTTAAGCTACTGCGACCTGCATGTCTCTTCCAAGGGGCATTTAATCTTTCTTGTTAAGCTACTGCGACCTCCACCGCTCTGCCAAGGGGCATTTAAACTTTCTTGTTAAGCTGCTGCGACCTGCAAGTCTCTACCAAGGGGCATTTAATCCGTTTTGTTAAGCTACTACGACCTCCACCGTTCTTCCAAAGGGCATTTAAACCGTCTTGTTAAGCGACTGCGACCTCCACCTCCACCGCTTTTCAAAGGGGCATTTAAACCGTCTTGTTAAGCTAATGCGACCTGCACGTCTTTTCCAAGGGGCATTTAAACCGTTTTATTAAGCTACTGTGACCTGCACGTTTCTTCCAAGGGGCAATTAAATTGTTTTGTTAAGCTACTGCGACCTCTACCGCTCTTCCAAGGGGCATTTAAACCCTCTTGTTTAGCTACTGCGACATGCACGTCTCTTCCAAGGGGCATTTAAACCGTCTTGTTAAGCTACTGCGACCTGCACGTCTCTACCAAGGGGCATTTAAACCGTCTTGTTAATGTACTGCGACATGCACGTCTCTTCCAAGGGGCATTTAAACCGTCTTGTTAAGCTACTGCGACCTCCACCGCTCTTCCAAAGGGCATTTTAACGGTCTTGTTAAGCTACTGTGACCTGCACGTCTCTACCAAGGGGCATTTAAACCGTCTTGTTAAGCTACTGCGACCTCCACTGCTCTTCCAAGGGGCGTTTAATCCGTCTTGTTAAGCTATTACGACCTGCACGTCTCTTCCAAGGGGCATTTAAACCGTCTTGTTAAGCTACTGCGAACTGCACGTCTCTGCCAAGGGGCATTTAAACCATCTTGTTAAGCTTCTGCGACCTGCACGTCTCTTCCAAGGTGCATTTAAACCGTCTTGTTAAGCTACTGCGACCTGCACGTTTCTTCCAAGGGGCATTTAAACTGTCTTGTTAAGCTACTGCGACCTCCACCTCCCTTCCAAGGGACATTTAAACCTCCTTGTTAAGCTACTGCGACCTGCACGTCTCTTCCAAGGGGCATTTAAACCGTCTTGTTAAGCTACTGCGACCTGCACGTCTCTTCCAAGGGGCATTTAATCCGTCTTATTAAGCTACTGCGACCTGCAAGTCTCTTCCAAGGGTCATTTAAACTGTCTTGTTAAGCTACTGCGACCTCCATCGCTCTTCCAAGGGTCATTTAAACCGTTTTGTTAAGCTACTGTGACCTGCACGTCTCTTCCAAGGGGCATTTAAACCGTCTTGTTATGCTACTGTGACCTGCATGTCTCTACCAAGGGGCATTTAAACCGTCTTGTTAAGCTACTGCGACTTGCACGTCTCTTCCAAGGAGCATTTAAACCGTCTTGTTAAGCTACTGCGACCTGCAGGTCTCTTCCAAGGGACATTTAAACTGTTTTGTTAAGCTACTGCGACTTCCACCGCTCTTCCAAAGGGCATTTAAACCGTCTTGTTATCTACTGCGACCTGCACGTCTCTACCAAGGGGCATTTAAACCGTCTTGTTAATGTACTGCGACATGCACGTCTCTTCCAAGGGGCATTTAAACCGTCTTGTTAAGCTACTGCGACCTGCACGTCTCTTCCAAAGGGCATTTAAACCATCTTGTTAAGCTTCTGCGACCTGCACGTCTCTTCCAAGGTGCATTTAAACTGTCTTGTTAAGCTTCTGCGACCTGCACGTTTCTTCCAAGGGGCATTTAAACTGTCTTGTTAAGCTACTGCGACCTCCATCTCCCTTCCAAGGGGCATTTAAACCTTCTTGTTAAGCTACTGCGACCTGCACGTCTCTTCCAAGGGGCATTTAAACCGTCTTGTTAAGCTACTGCGACCTGCACGTCTCTTCAAAGGGGCATTTAATCCGTCTTATTAAGCTACTGCAACCTGCAAGTCTCTTCCAAGGGTAATTTAATCTGTCTTGTTAAGCTACTGCGACCTCCACCGCTCTTCCAAGGGTCATTTGAACCGTCTTGTTAAGCTACTGCGACCTGCACGTCTCATCCAAGGGGCATTTAAACAGTCTTGTTAAGCTACTGTGACCTGCACGTCTTTTCCAAGGGGCATTTAAACCATCTTGTTAAGCTGCTGCGACCTGTAAGTCTCTACCAAGGGGCATTTAATCCGTTTTGTTAAGCTACTACGACCTCCACCGTTCTTCCAAAGGGCATTTAAACCGTCTTGTTAAGCGACTGCGACCTCCACCTCCACCGCTTTTCAAAGGGGCATTTAAACCGTCTTGTTAAGCTACTGCGACCTGCACGTCTCTTCCAAGGGGCATTTAAACCGTTTTATTAAGCTACTGTGACCTGCATGTTTCTTCCAAGGGGCAATTAAATTGTTTTGTTAAGCTACTGCGACCTCCACCTCTCTTCCAAGGGGCATTTAAACCCTCTTGTTTAGCTACTGCGACATGCACGTCTCTTCCAAGGGGCATTTAAACCGTCTTGTTAAGCTACTGCGACCTGCACGTCTCTACTAAGGGGCATTTAAACCGTCTTGTTAATGTACTGCGACATGCATGTCTCTTCCAAGGGGCATTTAAACCGTCTTGTTAAGCTACTGCGACCTGCACGTCTCTTCCAAGGGGCATTTAAACCGTCTTGTTAAGCTACTGCGACCTCCACCGCTCTTCCAAAGGGCATTTTAACGGTCTTGTTAAGCTACTGTGACCTGCACGTCTCTACCAAGGGGCATTTAAACCGTCTTGTTAAGCTACTGCGACCTCCACTGCTCTTCCAAGGGGCGTTTAATCCGTCTTGTTAAGCTACTACGACCTGCACGTCTCTTCCAAGGGGCATTTAAACCGTCTTGTTAAGCTACTGCGTACTGCACGTCTCTGCCAAGGGGCATTTAAACCATCTTGTTAAGCTTCTGCGACCTGCACGTCTCTTCCAAGGTGCATTTAAACCGTCTTGTTAAGCTACTGCGACCTGCACTTTTCTTCCAAGGGGCATTTAAACTGTCTTGTTAAGCTACTGCGACCTCCACCTCCCTTCCAAGGGACATTTAAACCTTCTTGTTAAGCTACTGCGACCTGCACGTCTCTTCCAAGGGGCATTTAAACCGTCTTGTTAAGCTACTGCGACCTGCACGTCTCTTCCAAAGGGCATTTAATCCGTCTTATTAAGCTACTGCGACCTGCAAGTCTCTTCCAAGGGTCATTTAAACTGTCTTGTTAAGCTACTGCAACCTCCACCACTCTTCCAAGGGTCATTTAAACCGTCTTGTTAAGCTACTGCGACTTGCACGTCTCTTCCAAGGGGCATTTAAACCGTCTTGTTAAGCTACTGCGACCTGCAGGTCTCTTCCAAGGGACATTTAAACCGTCTTGTTAAGCTACTGCGACCTGCATGTCTCTTCCAAGGGGCATTTAAACCGTCTTGTTAAGCTACTGTAACCTCCACCACTCTTCCAAAGGGCATTTAAACCGTCTAGTTAAGCTACTGGGACCTGCACGTCTCTTCCAAGGGCCATTTAAACCGTCTTGTTAAGCTACTGCGACCTGCACGTCTCTTCCAAGGGGCATGTAAACCGTCTTGTTAAGCTACTGCGACCTCCACCGCTCTTCCAAAGGGCAGTTTAACCGTCTTGTTAAGCTACTGTGACCTGCACGTCTCTTCCAAGGGGAATTTAAACCATCTTGTTAAGCTACTGCGACCTCCACTGCTCTTCCAAGGGACATTTAATCCAACTTGTTAAGCTACTGCGAACTGCACATCTCTTCCAAGGGGCATTAAAACAGTCTTGTTAAGCTTCTGCGACATGCACGTCTCTTCCAAGGGCCATTTAAAGCGTCTTGTTAAGCTACTGCGACCTGCACGTCTCTTCCAAGGGGCATTTAAACCGTCTTGTTAAGCTACTGCGAACTGCACATCTCTTCCAAGGGCCATTTAAACCGTCTTGTTAAGCTACTGCGACCTGCACGTCTCTTCCAAGGGGCATTTAAACCGTCTTGTTAAGCTACTGCGAACTGCACATCTCTTCCAAGGGGCATTTAAACAGTCTTGTTAAGCTTCTGGGACATGCACGTCTCTTCCAAGGGGCATTTAAACCGTCTTGTTAAGCTACTGCGACCTGCTCGTCTCTTCCAAGGGGCATTTAATCTTTCTTGTTAAGCTACTGCGACCTCCACAGCTCTGCCAAGGGGCATTTAAACTTTCTTGTTAAGCTACTGCTACCTGCATGTCACTTCAAAGAGGCATTTAAACCGTGTTGTTAAGCTACTGGGACCTGCACGTCTCTTCCAAGGGGCATTTAAAACATCTTGTTAAGCTGCTGCGACATGCAGGTTTCTTCCAAGGGGCATTTAAACCGACTTATTAAGCTTCTGCAACCTCCACCGCCCTTCCAAGGGTCATTTAAACCGTTTTGTTAAGCTACTGCGACCTGCACTTCTCTACCAAAGGGAATTTAAACCGTCTTGTTAAGCTACTGCGACCTGCGCATCTCTTCCAAGGGGCATTTTAACCGTTTTGTTAACCTAATGCGACCTGCACGTCTCTTCCAAGGGGCATTTAAACCATCTTGTTAATCTACTGCGACCTCCACCGCTCTTCAAAGGGGCATTTAAATCGTCTTGTTAAGCTACTGCGACCTGCACGTCTCATTCAAGGGGCATATAAACCATCTTGTTATGCTACTGCGACCTCCACCTCTCTTCCAAGGGGCATTTAAGCCCGTCTTGTTATGCTACTGTGACCTGCACGTGTCTTCCATGGGGCACTTATACCGTATTGTTAAGCTACTGCGACCTGCACTTCTCTACCAAGGGGCATTTAAACCTTCTTTATAAGCAACTGCGACCTGCACGTCTCTTCCAAGGGGCATTTAAACCATCTTGTTAAGCTACTGCGACCTGCACGTCTCTACCAAGGGGCATTTAATCCGTTTTGTTAAGCTATTACGACCTCCACCGCTGTTTACCAAGGGGCATTTAAACCGTCTTTTTAAGCTTCTGCGACCTGCACGTCTCTTCCAAGGGGCATTTAAACCATCTTTTAAAGCTACTGCGACCTGCACGTCTCTTCCATGGGGCACTTAATCCGTCTTGTTAAGCTACTGCGACCTGCACGTCACTTCCAAGGGGCATTTAAGCCATCTTTTTAAGATACTGCGCCCTGCACTTCTCTTCCAAGGGGCATTTAAACCCTCTTGTTTAGCTACTGCGACATGCACGTCTCTTCCAAGGGGCATTCACACCCTCTTGTTAAGCTACTGCGACCTGCACCTCTCTTCCAAGGGGCATTTAAACCGTCTTGTTAAGCTACTGCGACCTGCTCGTCTCTTCCAAGGGGCATTTAAACCATCTTGTTAAGCTACTGCGACTTGAACGTCTCTTCCAACGGGCATGTAAACCGTCTTGTTAAGCTACTGCGACCTGCAAGTCTCTTCCAAGGTGCATTTAAAGCGTCTTTTTAAGCTACTGCGACTTGAACGTCTCTTCCAAGGGGCATTTAAACTGTCTTGTTAATCTACTGCGACATGCACGTCTCTTCCAAGGTGCATTTAAACCGTCTTGTTAAGCTACTGCGACCTGCTCGTCTCTTCCAAGGGGCATTTAAACCGTTTTGTTAAGCTACTGCGACCTCCACCGCTCTTCCAAAGGGCATTTTAACCGTCTTGTTAAGCTACTGTAACCTGCACATCTCTACCAAGGGGCATTTAAACCGTCTTGTTAAGCTACTGCGACCTCCACTGCTCTTCCAAGCGGCGTTTAATCCGTCTTGTTAAGCTACTGCGACCTCCACTGCTCTTCCAACGGACATTTAAATCGTCTTGTTAAGCTACTGCCAACTGCACGTCTCTACCATGGGGCACTTAATCCTTCTTGTTAAGCTACTGCGACCTGCACGTCTCTTCCAAGGGGCATTTAAACCATCTTTTTAAGCTACTGCGCCCTGCACGTCTCTTCCAAGGGGCATTTAAACCGTCTCATTAAGCTACTGTGACCTGCACGTCTCTTCCAAGGGGCAATTACATCATTTTGTTAAGCTACTGCGACCTGCACGTCTCTTCCAAGGGACATTTAAACCGTCTTGTTAAGCTACTGCGAACTGCACGTCTCTTCCAAGGGGCATTTAAAACGTCTTGTTAAGCTTCTGCGACCTTCATGTCTCTTCCAAGGGGCATTTAAACTGTCTTGTTAAGCTACTGCGACCTGCACGTCTCTTCCAAGGGGCATTTAAACCGTCTTGTTAAGTTACTGCGACCTGCACTTCTCTTCCAAGGGGCATTTAAACCGTCTTATTAAGCTACTGCGACCTGCACGTCTCTTCCAAGGGGCACTTAAACCGTCTTGTTAAGCTACTGCGACCTGCATGTCTCTTCCAAGGGGCATTTAAACTGTCTTTTTAAGCTACTGTGACCTGCACGTCTCTTCCAAGGAGCATTTAAACCATCTTGTTAAGCTACTGCGACCTGCACGTCTTTTCCAAGGGGCATTTAAACCGTCTTTTTAAGCTGCTGCGACCAGCATGTCTCTACCAAGGGGCATTTAATCCATTTTGTTAAGCTACTACGACCTCCACCGCTCTTCCAAGGGGCCTTTAAACCGTCCTGTTCAGCTACTGCGACCTACACGTCTCTTCCAAGGGGCATTTAAACCATCTTTTAAAGCTACTGCGACCTGCACATCTCTTCCAGGGGGCACTTAAACCATCTTGTTAAGCTACTGCGACCTGCACATCTCTTCCAAGGGGCATTTAAACCGTCTTTTAAAGCTACTGCGACCTGCACGTCTCTTCCAAGGGGCAATTAAATCATTTTGTTAAGTTACTGCGACCTCCACCGCTCTTCCAAGGGTCATTTAAACCATTTTGTTTAGCTACTGCGACATGCACGTCTCTTCCAAGAGGCATTTAAACCCTCTTGTTAAGCTACTGCGACCTGCACATCTCTTTCAAGGGACAATTAAACCGTCTTATTAAGCTACTGTGACCTGCTCCTCTCTTCCAAGGGGCATTTAAACCGTCTTGTTAAGCTACTGCGACTTGAACGTCTCTTCCAAGGGGGATTTAAACCGTGTTGTTAAGCTACTGCGACCTGTAAGTCTCTACCAAGTTGCATTTAAACCGTCTTTTTAAGCTACTGCGACTTGAACGTCTCTTCCAAGGGGCATTTAAACCGTCTTGTTAATCTACTGCGACATGCACGTCTCTTCCAAGGGGCATTTAAACCGTCTTGTTAAGCTACTGCGACCTGAACGTCTCTTCCAAGGGGCATTTAAATCGTCTTGTTAAGCTACTGCGACCTCCACCGCTCTTCCAAAGGGAATTTAACCGTCTTGTTAAGCTACTGTGACATGCACATCTCTACCAAGGGGCATTTAAATCGTCTTGTTAAGCTACTGCGACCTCCACTGCTCTTCCAAGGGGCGTTTAATCCGTCTTGTTAAGCTACTGCGACCTGCACTTCTCTTCCAAGGGACATTTAAACCGTCTTGTTAAGCTACTGCGAACTGCACGTCTCTTCCATGGGGCAGTTAATCCGTCTTGTTAAGCTACTGTGACCTGCACGTCTCTTCCAAGGGGCATTTAAACCATCTTTTTAAGCTACTGCTCCCTGCACGTCTCTTCCAAGGGGCATTTAAACCATCTTATTAAGCTACTGCCACCTGCACGTCTCTTCCAAGGGGCAATTACATCATTTTGTTAAGCTACTGCGACCTCCACTGCTCTTCCAAGGGGCATTTAAACCCTCTTGTTTAGCTACTGCGACCTGCACGTCTCTTCCAAGAGGCATTTAAACCCTCTTGTTAAGCTACTGCGACCTCCACCTCTCTTCCAAGGGGCATTTAAACCGTCTTGTTAAGCTACTGCGAACTGCACGTCTCTTCCAAGGGGCATTTAAACCGTCTTGTTAAGCTTCTGCGACGTGCATGTCTCTTCCAAGGGGCATTTAAACTGTCTTGTTAAGCTACTGCGACCTGCACGTCTCTTCCAAGGGGCATTTAAACCGTCTTGTTAAGCTACTGCGACCTGCATGTCTCTTCCAATGGGCATTTAAACCGTCTTATTAAGCTACTGCGACCTGCACGTCTCTTCCAAGGGGCATTTAAACTGTCTTGTTAAGCTACTGCGACCTCCACCTCTCTTCTAAGGGGCATTTAAACCGTCTTGTTAAGCTACTGCGACCTGCACCGCTTTTCAAAGAGGCATTTAAACCGCCTTTTTAAGCTACTGCGACCTGCACATCTCTTCCAGGGGGCACTTAAACCGTCTTGTTAAGCTACTGCGACCTGCACGTCTCTACCAAGGGGCATTTAAACCATCTTTTAAAGCTACTGCGTCCTGCACGTCTCTTCCATGGGGCACTTAATCTGTCTTGTTAAGCTACTGCGACCTGCACGTCTCTTCCAAGGGGCATTTAAACCATGTTTTTAAGCTACTGCGCCCTGCACGTCTCTTCCAAGGGGAATTTAAACCGTCTTATTAAGCTACTGTGACCTGCACGTCTCTTCCAAGGGGCAATTAAATCATTTTGTTAAGCTACTGCGACCTCCACCGCTCTTCCAAGGGTCATTTAAACCCTCTTGTTTAGCTACTGCGACATGCACGTCTCTTCCAAGGGGCATTTAAACCCTCTTGTTAAGCTACTGCGACCTGCACCTCTCTTCCAAGGGGCATTTAAACCGTCTTGTTAAGCTCCTGCGACCTGCTCGTCTCTTCCAAGGGGCATTTAAACCATCTTGTTAAGCTACTGCGACTTGAACGTCTCTTCCAACGGGCATGTAAACCGTCTTGTTAAGCTACTGCGACCTGCAAGTCTCTTCCAAGGTGCATTTAAAGCGTCTTTTTAAGCTACTGCGACTTGAACGTCTCTTCCAAGGGGCATTTAAACTGTCTTGTTAATCTACTGCGACATGCACGTCTCTTCCAAGGTGCATTTAAACCGTCTTGTTAAGCTACTGCGACCTGCTCGTCTCTTCCAAGGGGCATTTAAACCGTTTTGTTAAGCTACTGCGACCTCCACCGCTCCTCCAAAGGGCATTTTAACCGTCTTGTTAAGCTACTGTAACCTGCACATCTCTACCAAGGGGCATTTAAACCGTCTTGTTAAGCTACTGCGACCTCCACTGCTCTTCCAAGCGGCGTTTAATCCGTCTTGTTAAGCTACTGCGACCTCCACTGCTCTTCCAACGGACATTTAAATCGTCTTGTTAAGCTACTGCCAACTGCACGTCTCTACCATGGGGCACTTAATCCTTCTTGTTAAGCTACTGCGACCTGCACGTCTCTTCCAAGGGGCATTTAAACCATCTTTTTAAGCTACTGCGCCCTGCACGTCTCTTCCAAGGGGCATTTAAACCGTCTCATTAAGCTACTGTGACCTGCACGTCTCTTCCAAGGGGCAAATACATCATTTTGTTAAGCTACTGCGACCTGCACGTCTCTTCCAAGGGACATTTAAACCGTCTTGTTAAGCTACTGCGAACTGCACGTCTCTTCCAAGGGGCATTTAAAACGTCTTGTTAAGCTTCTGCGACCTTCATGTCTCTTCCAAGGGGCATTTAAACTGTCTTGTTAAGCTACTGCGACCTGCACGTCTCTTCCAAGGGGCATTTAAACCGTCTTGTTAAGTTACTGCGACCTGCACTTCTCTTCCAAGGGGCATTTAAACCGTCTTATTAAGCTACTGCGACCTGCACGTCTCTTCCAAGGGGCACTTAAACCGTCTTGTTAAGCTACTGCGACCTGCACGTCTCTTCCAAGGGGCATTTAAACTGTTTTTTTAAGCTACTGTGACCTGCACGTCTCTTCCAAGGAGCATTTAAACCATCTTGTTAAGCTACTGCGACCTGCACGTCTTTTTCAAGGGGCATTTAAACCGTCTTTTTAAGCTGCTGCGACCAGCATGTCTCTACCAAGGGGCATTTAATCCATTTTGTTAAGCTACTACGACCTCCACCGCTCTTCCAAGGGGCCTTTAAACCGTCCTGTTCAGCTACTGCGACCTACACGTCTCTTCCAAGGGGCATTTAAACCATCTTTTAAAGCTACTGCGACCTGCACATCTCTTCCAGGGGGCACTTAAACCATCTTGTTAAGCTACTGCGACCTGCACATCTCTTCCAAGGGGCATTTAAACCGTCTTTTAAAGCTACTGCGACCTGCACGTCTCTTCCAAGGGGCAATTAAATCATTTTGTTAAGTTACTGCGACCTCCACCGCTCTTCCAAGGGTCATTTAAACCATTTTGTTTAGCTACTGCGACATGCACGTCTCTTCCAAGAGGCATTTAAACCCTCTTGTTAAGCTACTGCGACCTGCACATCTCTTTCAAGGGACATTTAAACCGTCTTATTAAGCTACTGCGACCTGCTCCTCTCTTCCAAGGGGCATTTAAACCGTCTTGTTAAGCTACTGCGACTTGAACGTCTCTTCCAAGGGGGATTTAAACCGTGTTGTTAAGCTACTGCGACCTGTAAGTCTCTACCAAGTTGCATTTAAACCGTCTTTTTAAGCTACTGCGACTTGAACGTCTCTTCCAAGGGGCATTTAAACCGTCTTGTTAATCTACTGCGACATGCACGTCTCTTCCAAGGGGCATTTAAACCGTCTTGTTAAGCTACTGCGACCTGAACGTCTCTTCCAAGGGGCATTTAAATCGTCTTGTTAAGCTACTGCGACCTCCACCGCTCTTCCAAAGGGAATTTAACCGTCTTGTTAAGCTACTGTGACATGCACATCTCTACCAAGGGGCATTTAAATCGTCTTGTTAAGCTACTGCGACCTCGACTGCTCTTCCAAGGGGCGTTTAATCCGTCTTGTTAAGCTACTGCGACCTGCACGTCTCTTCCAAGGGACATTTAAACCGTCTTGTTAAGCTACTGCGAACTGCACGTCTCTTCCATGGGGCAGTTAATCCGTCTTGTTAAGCTACTGTGACCTGCACGTCTCTTCCAAGGGGCATTTAAACCATCTTTTTAAGCTACTGCTCCCTGCACGTCTCTTCCAAGGGGCATTTAAACCATCTTATTAAGCTACTGCCACCTGCACGTCTCTTCCAAGGGGCAATTACATCATTTTGTTAAGCTACTGCGACCTCCACTGCTCTTCCAAGGGGCATTTAAACCCTCTTGTTTAGCTACTGCGACCTGCACGTCTCTTCCAAGAGGCATTTAAACCCTCTTGTTAAGCTACTGCGACCTGCACCTCTCTTCCAAGGGGCATTTAAACCGTCTTGTTAAGCTACTGCGAACTGCACGTCTCTTCCAAGGGGCATTTAAACCGTCTTGTTAAGCTTCTGCGACGTGCATGTCTCTTCCAAGGGGCATTTAAACTGTCTTGTTAAGCTACTGCGACCTGCACGTCTCTTCCAAGGGGCATTTAAACCGTCTTGTTAAGCTACTGCGACCTGCATGTCTCTTCTAATGGGCATTTAAACCGTCTTATTAAGCTACTGCGACCTGCACGTCTCTTCCAAGGGGCATTTAAACCGTCTTGTTAAGCTACTGCGACCTGCACCGCTTTTCAAAGAGGCATTTAAACCGCCTTTTTAAGCTACTGCGACCTGCACATCTCTTCCAGGGGGCACTTAAACCGTCTTGTTAAGCTACTGCGACCTGCACGTCTCTACCAAGGGGCATTTAAACCATCTTTTAAAGCTACTGCGTCCTGCACGTCTCTTCCATGGGGCACTTAATCTGTCTTGTTAAGCTACTGCGACCTGCACGTCTCTTCCAAGGGGCATTTAAACCATGTTTTTAAGCTACTGCGCCCTGCACGTCTCTTCCAAGGGGAATTTAAACCGTCTTATTAAGCTACTGTGACCTGCACGTCTCTTCCAAGGGGCAATTAAATCATTTTGTTAAGCTACTGCGACCTCCACCGCTCTTCCAAGGGTCATTTAAACCCTCTTGTTTAGCTACTGCGACATGCACGTCTCTTCCAAGGGGCATTTAAACCCTCTTGTTAAGCTACTGCGACCTGCACCTCTCTTCCAAGGGGCATTTAAACCGTCTTGTTAAGCTACTGCGACCTGCTCGTCTCTTCCAAGGGGCATTTAAACCGTCTTGTTAAGCTACTGCGACTTGAACGTCTCTTACAAGGGGCATTTAAACCGTCTTGTTAAGCTACTGCGAACTGCAAGTCTCTTCCAAGGTGCATTTAAACCGTCTTTTTAAGCTACTGCGACTTGAACGTCTCTTCCAACGGGCATTTAAACCGTCTTGTTAATCTACTGCGACATGCACGTCTCTTCCAAGGGGCATTTAAACCGTCTTGTTAAGCTACTGCGACCTTCACGTCTCTTCAAAGGGGCATTTAAATCGTCTTGTTAAGCTACTGCGACCTCCACCGCTCTTCCAAAGGGCATTTTAACCGTCTTATTAAGCTACTGTGACCTGCACATCTCTACCAAGGGGCATTTAAACCGTCTTGTTAAGCTACTGCGACCTCCACTGCTCTTCCAAGGGGCGTTTAATCCATCTTGTTAAGCTACTGCGACCTGCACGTCTCTTCTAAGGGACATTTAAACCATCTTGTTAAGCTACTGCGACCTGCACGTCTCTTCCAAGGGACATTTAAACCGTCTTATTAAGCTACTGTGACCTGCACGTCTCTTCCAAGGGGCAATTACATCATTTTGTTAAGCTACTGCGACCTCCACCGCTCTTCCAAGGGGCATTTAAACCCTCTTGTTTAGCTACTGCGACCTGCACGTCTCTTCCAAGGGGCATTTAAACCGTCTTGTTAAGCTACTGCGAACTCCAGCTCTCTTCCAAGGGGCATTTAAACCGTCTTGTTAAGCTACTGCGACCTGCATGTCTCTTCCAAGGGGCATTTAAACCGTCTTGTTAAGCTACTGCGACCTGCACGTCTCTTCCAAGGGGCATTTAAACTGTCTAATTAAGCTACTGCGACCTGTAAGTCTCTTTCAAGGGGCATTTAAACTGTCTTGTTAAGCTACTGCGACCTCCACCGCTCTTCCAAGGGGCATTTAAACCGTCTTGTTAAGCTACTGCGACCTGCACGTCTCTTCCAAGGGGCATTTAAACCGTCTTGTTAAGCTACTGCGACCTGCTCGTCTCTTCCAAGGGGCATTTAAACCGTCTTGTTAAGCTACTGCGACCTGCAGGTCTCTTCCAAGGGGCATTTAAACCGTCTTGTTAAGCTACTGCGACCTGCATGTCTCTTCCAAGGGGCATTTAAACTGTCTTGTTAAGCTACTGTAACCTCCACCACTTTTCCAAGGGGCATTTAAACCGTCTTGTTAAGCTACTGCGACCTGCACGTCTCTTCCAAGGGTCATTTAGACTGTCTTGTTAAGCTACTGCGACCTGCATGTCTCTTCCAAGGGGCATTTAAACCGTCTTGTTAAGCTACTGTAACCTCCACCACTTTTTCACGGGGCATTTAAACCGTCTTGTTAAGCTACTGCGACCTGCACATCTCTTCCAAGGGGCATTTAAACCTTCTTGTTAAGCTACTGCGACCTCCACCGCTCTTCCAAAGGGCATTTAAACCATCCAGTTAAGCTACTGCGACCTGCACGTCTCTTCCAACGGCCATTTAAACTGTCTTGGTAAACTACTGCGACCTGCAAGCCTCTTCCAAGGGGCATTTAAACCGTCTTGTTAAGCTACTGCGACCTGCACGTCTCTTCCAAGGGGCATTTAAACCATCATGTTAAGCTACTGCGACCTGCACGTCTCTTCCAAGGGGTATTTAAACCGTCGTGTTAAGCTACTGCGACCTCCACCGCTCTTCCAAAGGGCATTTTAACCGTCTTGTTAAGCTACTGTGACCTGCACGGCTCTACCAAGGGGCATTTAAACCGTCTTGTTAAGCTACTGCGACCTCCACTGCTCTTCCAAGGGGCGTTTAATCCGTCTTGTTAAGCTACTACGACCTGCACGTCTCTTCCAAGGGACATTTAAACCGTCTTGTTAAGCTACTGCGAACTGCACGTCTCTTCCACGGGGCATTTAAACCGTCTTGTTAAGCTACTGTAACCTCCACCACTTTTTCACGGGGCATTTAAACCGTCTTGTTAAGCTACTGCGACCTGCACATCTCTTCCAAGGGGCATTTAAACCTTCTTGTTAAGCTACTGCGACCTCCACCGCTCTTCCAAAGGGCATTTAAACCATCCAGTTAAGCTACTGCGACCTGCACGTCTCTTCCAACGGCCATTTAAACTGTCTTGGTAAACTACTGCGACCTGCAAGCCTCTTCCAAGGGGCATTTAAACCGTCTTGTTAAGCTACTGCGACCTGCACGTCTCTTCCAAGGGGCATTTAAACCATCATGTTAAGCTACTGCGACCTGCACGTCTCTTCCAAGGGGTATTTAAACCGTCGTGTTAAGCTACTGCGACCTCCACCGCTCTTCCAAAGGGCATTTTAACCGTCTTGTTAAGCTACTGTGACCTGCACGGCTCTACCAAGGGGCATTTAAACCGTCTTGTTAAGCTACTGCGACCTCCACTGCTCTTCCAAGGGGCGTTTAATCCGTCTTGTTAAGCTACTACGACCTGCACGTCTCTTCCAAGGGACATTTAAACCGTCTTGTTAAGCTACTGCGAACTGCACGTCTCTTCCACGGGGCATTTAAACCGTCTTGTTAAGCTTCTGCGACCTGCACGTCTCTTCCAAGGGGCATTTAAACCGTCTTGTTAAGCTTCTGCGACCTGCACGTCTCTTCCAAGGGGCATTTAAACCGTCTTGTTAAGCTACTGCGACCTGCATGTCTCTTCCAAGCGGCATTTAAACCGTCTTATTAAGCTACTGCGACCTGTAAGTTTCTTTCAAGGGGCATTTAAACTGTCTTGTTAAGCTACTGCGACCTCCACCGCTCTTCCAAGGGCCATTTAAACTGTCTTGTTAAGCTACTGTGACCTGCACGTCTCTTCCAAGGGGCATTTATACCGCCTTGTTACTGCGACCTGCTCGTCTCTTCAAAGGGGCATTTAAACCGTCTTGTTAAGCTACTGCGACCTGCACGTCTCTTCAAAGGGGCATTTAAATCGTCTTGTTAAGCTACTGCGACCTCCACCGCTCTTCCAAAGGGCATTTTAACCGTCTTATTAAGCTACTGTGACCTGCTCATCTCTACCAAGGGGCATTTAAACCGTCTTGTTAAGCTACTGCGACCTCCACTGCTCTTCCAAGGGGCGTTTAATCCATCTTGTTAAGCTACTGCGACCTGCACGTCTCTTCTAAGGGACATTTAAACCATCTTGTTAAGCTACTGCGACCTGCACGTCTCTTCCAAGGGACATTTAAAACGTCTTATTAAGCTACTGTGACCTGCACGTCTCTTCCAAGGGGCAATTACATTATTTTGTTAAGCTACTGCGACCTCCACCGCTCTTCCAAGGGGCATTTAAACCCTCTTGTTTAGCTACTGCGACCTGCACGTCTCTTCCAAGGGGCATTTAAACCGTCTTGTTAAGCTACTGCGACCTCCAGCTCTCTTCCAAGGGGCATTTAAACCATCTTGTTAAGCTACTGCGACCTGCATGTCTCTTCCAAGGGGCATTTAAACCGTCTTGTTAAGCTACTGCGACCTGCACGTCTCTTCCAAGGGGCATTTAAACTGTCTAATTAAGCTACTGCGACCTGTAAGTCTCTTTCAAGGGGCATTTAAACTGTCTTGTTAAGCTACTGCGACCTCCACCGCTCTTCCAAGGGGCATTTAAACCGTCTTGTTAAGCTACTGCGACCTGCACGTCTCTTCCAAGGGGCATTTAAACCGTCTTGTTAAGCTACTGCGACCTGCTCGTCTCTTCCAAGGGGCATTTAAACCGTCTTGTTAAGCTACTGCGACCTGCAGGTCTCTTCCAAGGGGCATTTAAACCATCTTGTTAAGCTACTGCGACCTGCATGTCTCTTCCAAGGGGCATTTAAACTGTCTTGTTAAGCTACTCTAACCTCCACCACTTTTCCAAGGGGCATTTAAACCGTCTTGTTAAGCTACTGCGACCTGCACGTCTCTTCCAAGGGTCATTTAGACTGTCTTGTTAAGCTACTGCGACCTGCATGTCTCTTCCAAGGGGCATTTAAACCGTCTTGTTAAGCTACTGTAACCTCCACCACTTTTTCACGGGGCATTTAAACCGTCTTGTTAAGCTACTGCGACCTGCACGTCTCTTCCAAGGGGCATTTAAACCTTCTTGTTAAGCTACTGCGACCTCCACCGCTCTTCCAAAGGGCATTTAAACCATCCAGTTAAGCTACTGCGACCTGCACGTCTCTTCCAACGGCCATTTAAACTGTCTTGGTAAACTACTGCGACCTGCAAGCCTCTTCCAAGGGGCATTTAAACCGTCTTGTTAAGCTACTGCGACCTGCACGTCTCTTCCAAGGGGCATTTAAACCATCATGTTAAGCTACTGCGACCTGCACGTCTCTTCCAAGGGGTATTTAAACCGTCGTGTTAAGCTACTGCGACCTCCACCGCTCTTCCAAAGGGCATTTTAACCGTCTTGTTAAGCTACTGTGACCTGCACGGCTCTACCAAGGGGCATTTAAACCGTCTTGTTAAGCTACTGCGACCTCCACTGCTCTTCCAAGGGGCGTTTAATCCGTCTTGTTAAGCTACTACGACCTGCACGTCTCTTCCAAGGGACATTTAAACCGTCTTGTTAAGCTACTGCGAACTGCACGTCTCTTCCACGGGGCATTTAAACCGTCTTGTTAAGCTTCTGCGACCTGCACGTCTCTTCCAAGGGGCATTTAAACCGTCTTGTTAAGCTTCTGCGACCTGCACGTCTCTTCCAAGGGGCATTTAAACCGTCTTGTTCAGCTTCTGCGTCCTTCTCGTCTCTTCCAAGGGGCATTTAAACCGTCTTGTTAAGCTACTGCGACCTGCATGTCTCTTCCAAGGGGCATTTAAACCGTCTTATTAAGCTACTGCGACCTGTAAGTTTCTTTCAAGGGGCATTTAAACTGTCTTGTTAAGCTACTGCGACCTCCACCGCTCTTCCAAGGGGCATTTAAACTGTCTTGTTAAGCTACTGCGACCTGCACGTCTCTTCCAAGGGGCATTTATACCGTCTTGTTACTGCGACCTGCTCGTCTCTTCAAAGGGGCATTTAAACCGTCTTGTTAAGCTACTGCGACTTGCACGTCTCTTCCAAGGGGCATTTAAACCGTCTTGTTAAGCTACTGCGGCCTGCACGTCTCTTCCAAGGGGCATTTTAACCGTCTTGTTAAGCTACTACGACCTGCATGTCTCTTCCAAGGGGCTTTTAAACCATCTTGTTAAGCTACTGTAACCTCCAACACTTTTCCAAGGGTCATTTAAACCGTCTTGTTAAGCTACTGCGACCTGCACGTCTCTTCCAAGGTGCATTTAAACTGTCTTGTTAAGCTACTGCGACCTGCATGTCTCTTCCAAGGGGAATTTAAACCATCTTGTTAAGCTACTGTAACCTCCACCACTTTTCCAAGGCGCATTAAAACCATCTTGTTAAGCTACTGTGACCTGCACGTCTCTTCCAAGGGGCATTTAAACCGTCTTGTTAAGCTACTGTAACCTCCACCGCTCTTCCAAAGGGCATTTAAACCATCCAGTTAAGCTACTGCGACCTGCACGTCTCTTCCAACGGCCATTTAAACTGTCTTGGTAAACTACTGCGACCTGCAAGCCTCTTCCAAGGGGCATTTAAACCGTCTTGTTAAGCTACTGCGACCTGCACGTCTCTTCCAAGGGGTATTTAAACCATCGTGTTAAGCTACTGCGACCTCCACCGCTCTTCCAAAGGGCATTTTAACCGTCTTGTTAAGCTACTGTGACCTGCACGGCTCTACCAAGGGGCATTTAAACCGTCTTGTTAAGCTACTGCGACCTCCACTGCTCTTCCAAGGGGCGTTTAATCCGTCTTGTTAAGCTACTACGACCTGCACGTCTCTTCCAAGGGACATTTAAACCGTCTTGTTAAGCTACTGCGAACTGCACGTCTCTTCCACGGGGCATTTAAACCGTCTTGTTAAGCTTCTGCGACCTGCACGTCTCTTCCAAGGGGCATTTAAACCGTCTTGTTAAGCTTCAGCGACCTGCACGTCTCTTCCAAGGGGCATTTAAACCGTCTTGTTCAGCTTCTGCGTCCTTCTCGTCTCTTCCAAGGGGCATTTAAACCGTCTTGTTAAGCTACTGCGACCTGCATGTCTCTTCCAAGGGGCATTTAAACCGTCTTATTAAGCTACTGCGACCTGTAAGTTTCTTTCAAGGGGCATTTAAACTGTCTTGTTAAGCTACTGCGACCTCCACCGCTCTTCCAAGGGGCATTTAAACCGTCTTGTTAAGCTGCTGCGACCTGCAAGTCTCTACCAAGGGGCATTTAATCCATTTTGTTAAGCTACTACGACCTCCACCGTTCTTTCAAAGGGCATTTAAACCGTCTTGTTAAGCGACTGCGACCTCCGCCTCCACCGCTTTTCAAAGGGGCATTTAAACCGTCTTGTTAAGCTACTGCGACCTGCACGTCTCTTCCAAGGGGCATTTAAACCGTTTTATTAAGCTACTGTGACCTGCATGTTTCTTCCAAGGGGCAATTAAATTGTTTTGTTAAGCTACTGCGACCTCCACCTCTCTTCCAAGGGGCATTTAAACCCTCTTGTTTAGCTACTGCGACATGCACGTCTCTTCCAAGGGGCATTTAAACCGTCTTGTTAAGCTACTGCGACCTGCACGTCTCTACCAAGGGGCATTTAAACCATCTTGTTAATGTACTGCGACATGCACGTCTCTTCCAAGGGGCATTTAAACCGTCTTGTTAAGCTACTGCGACCTGCACGTCTCTTCCAAGGGGCATTTAAACCATCTTGTTAAGCTACTGCGACCTCCACCGCTCTTTCAAAGGGCATTTTAACTGTCTTGTTAAGCTACTGTGACCTGCACGTCTCTACCAAGGTGCATTTAAACCGTCTTGTTAAGCTACTGCGACCTCCACTGCTCTTCCAAGGGGCGTTTAATCCGTCTTGTTAAGCTACTACGACCTGCACGTCTCTTCCAAGGGGCATTTAAACCGTCTTGTTAAGCTACTGCGTACTGCACGTCTCTGCCAAGGGGCATTTAAACCATCTTGTTAAGCTTCTGCGACCTGCACGTCTCTTCCAAGGTGCATTTAAACCGTCTTGTTAAGCTACTGCGACCTGCACGTTTCTTCCAAGGGGCATTTAAACTGTCTTGTTAAGCTACTGCGACCTCCACCTCCCTTCCAAGGGACATTTAAACCTTCTTGTTAAGCTACTGCGACCTGCACGTCTCTTCCAAGGGGCATTTAAACCGTGTTGTTAAGCTACTGCGACCTGCACGTCTCTTGCAAGGGGCATTTAATCCGTCTTATTAAGCTACTGCGACCTGCAAGTCTCTTCCATGGGTCATTTAAACTGTCTTGTTAAGCTACTGCAACCTCCACCACTCTTCCAAGCGTCATTTAAACCGTCTTGTTAAGCTACTGCGACTTGCACGTCTCTTCCAAGGGGCATTTAAACCGTCTTGTTAAGCTACTGCGACCTGCAGGTCTCTTCCAAGGGACATTTAAAACGTCTTGTTAAGCTACTGCGACCTGCATGTCTCTTCCAAGGGGCATTTAAACCGTCTTGTTAAGCTACTGTAACCTCCACCACTTTTCCAAGGGGCGTTTAAACCGCCTTGTTAAGCTACTGTGACCTGCATGTCTCTTCCAAGGGGCATTTAAACCTTCTTGTTAAGCTACTGCGACCTCCACCACTCTTCCAAAGGGCATTTAAACCGTCTAGTTAAGCTACTGGGACCTGCACGTCTCTTCCAAGGGCCATTTAAACCGTCTTGTTAAGCTACTGCGACCTGCACGTCTCTTCCAAGGGACATTTAAATCGTCTTGTTAATCTACTGCGACCTGAACGTCTCTTCCAAGGGGCATGCAAACAGTCTTGTTAAGCTACTGCGACCTCCACCGCTCTTCCAAAGGGCAGTTTAACCGTCTTGTTAAGCTACTGTGACCTGCACGTCTCTTCCAAGGGGAATTTAAACCGTCTTGTTAAGCTACTGCGACCTCCACTGCTCTTCCAAGGGACATTTAATCCAACTTGTTAAGCTACTGCGAACTGCATATCTCTTCCAAGGGGCATTTAAACAGTCTTGTTAAGCTTCTGCGACATGCACGTCTCTTCCAAGGGCCATTTAAACCGTCTTGTTAAGCTACTGCGACCTGCACGTCTCTTCCAAGGGGCATTTAAACCGTCTTGTTAAGCTACTACGAACTGCACATCTCTTCCAAGGGGCATTTAAACAGTCTTGTTAAGCTTCTGCGACATGCATGTCTCTTCCAAGGGGCATTTAAACCGTCTTGTTAAGCTACTGCGACCTGCATGTCTCTTCCAAGGGGCATTTAATCTTTCTTGTTAAGCTACTGCGACCTCCACCGCTCTGCCAAGGGGCATTTAAACTTTCTTGTTAAGCTGCTGCGACCTGCAAGTCTCTACCAAGGGGCATTTAATCCGTTTTGTTAAGCTACTACGACCTCCACCGTTCTTCCAAAGGGCATTTAAACCGTCTTGTTAAGCTGCTGCGACCTGCAAGTCTCTACCAAGGGGCATTTAATCCATTTTGTTAAGCTACTACGACCTCCACCGTTCTTTCAAAGGGCATTTAAACCGTCTTGTTAAGCGACTGCGACCTCCACCTCCACCGCTTTTCAAAGGGGCATTTAAACCGTCTTGTTAAGCTACTGCGACCTGCACGTCTCTTCCAAGGGGCATTTAAACCGTTTTATTAAGCTACTGTGACCTGCATGTTTCTTCCAAGGGGCAATTAAATTGTTTTGTTAAGCTACTGCGACCTCCACCTCTCTTCCAAGGGGCATTTAAACCCTCTTGTTTAGCTACTGCGACATGCACGTCTCTTCCAAGGGGCATTTAAACCGTCTTGTTAAGCTACTGCGACCTGCACGTCTCTACCAAGGGGCATTTAAACCATCTTGTTAATGTACTGCGACATGCACGTCTCTTCCAAGGGGTCATTTAAACCGTCTTGTTAAGCTACTGCGACCTGCACGTCTCTTCCAAGGGGCATTTAAACCATCTTGTTAAGCTACTGCGACCTCCACCGCTCTTTCAAAGGGCATTTTAACTGTCTTGTTAAGCTACTGTGACCTGCACGTCTCTACCAAGGTGCATTTAAACCGTCTTGTTAAGCTACTGCGACCTCCACTGCTCTTCCAAGGGGCGTTTAATCCGTCTTGTTAAGCTACTACGACCTGCACGTCTCTTCCAAGGGGCATTTAAACCGTCTTGTTAAGCTACTGCGTACTGCACGTCTCTGCCAAGGGGCATTTAAACCATCTTGTTAAGCTTCTGCGACCTGCACGTCTCTTCCAAGGTGCATTTAAACCGTCTTGTTAAGCTACTGCGACCTGCACGTTTCTTCCAAGGGGCATTTAAACTGTCTTGTTAAGCTACTGCGACCACCTCCCTTCCAAGGGGCATTTAAACCGTCTTGTTAAGCTACTGCGGCCTGCACGTCTCTTCCAAGGGGCATTTTAACCGTCTTGTTAAGCTACTGCGGCCTGCACGTCTCTTCCAAGGGGCATTTTAACCGTCTTGTTAAGCTACTACGACCTGCATGTCTCTTCCAAGGGGCTTTTAAACCATCTTGTTAAGCTACTGTAACCTCCAACACTTTTCCAAGGGTCATTTAAACCGTCTTGTTAAGCTACTGCGACCTGCACGTCTCTTCCAAGGTGCATTTAAACTGTCTTGTTAAGCTACTGCGACCTGCATGTCTCTTCCAAGGGGAATTTAAACCATCTTGTTAAGCTACTGTAACCTCCACCACTTTTCCAAGGCGCATTAAAACCATCTTGTTAAGCTACTGTGACCTGCACGTCTCTTCCAAGGGGCATTTAAACCGTCTTGTTAAGCTACTGTAACCTCCACCGCTCTTCCAAAGGGCATTTAAACCATCCAGTTAAGCTACTGCGACCTGCACGTCTCTTCCAACGGCCATTTAAACTGTCTTGGTAAACTACTGCGACCTGCAAGCCTCTTCCAAGGGGCATTTAAACCGTCTTGTTAAGCTACTGCGACCTGCACGTCTCTTCCAAGGGGTATTTAAACCATCGTGTTAAGCTACTGCGACCTCCACCGCTCTTCCAAAGGGCATTTTAACCGTCTTGTTAAGCTACTGTGACCTGCACGGCTCTACCAAGGGGCATTTAAACCGTCTTGTTAAGCTACTGCGACCTCCACTGCTCTTCCAAGGGGCGTTTAATCCGTCTTGTTAAGCTACTACGACCTGCACGTCTCTTCCAAGGGACATTTAAACCGTCTTGTTAAGCTACTGCGAACTGCACGTCTCTTCCACGGGGCATTTAAACCGTCTTGTTAAGCTTCTGCGACCTGCACGTCTCTTCCAAGGGGCATTTAAACCGTCTTGTTAAGCTTCAGCGACCTGCACGTCTCTTCCAAGGGGCATTTAAACCGTCTTGTTCAGCTTCTGCGTCCTTCTCGTCTCTTCCAAGGGGCATTTAAACCGTCTTGTTAAGCTACTGCGACCTGCATGTCTCTTCCAAGGGGCATTTAAACCGTCTTATTAAGCTACTGCGACCTGTAAGTTTCTTTCAAGGGGCATTTAAACTGTCTTGTTAAGCTACTGCGACCTCCACCGCTCTTCCAAGGGGCATTTAAACCGTCTTGTTAAGCTGCTGCGACCTGCAAGTCTCTACCAAGGGGCATTTAATCCATTTTGTTAAGCTACTACGACCTCCACCGTTCTTTCAAAGGGCATTTAAACCGTCTTGTTAAGCGACTGCGACCTCCGCCTCCACCGCTTTTCAAAGGGGCATTTAAACCGTCTTGTTAAGCTACTGCGACCTGCACGTCTCTTCCAAGGGGCATTTAAACTGTTTTATTAAGCTACTGTGACCTGCATGTTTCTTCCAAGGGGCAATTAAATTGTTTTGTTAAGCTACTGCGACCTCCACCTCTCTTCCAAGGGGCATTTAAACCCTCTTGTTTAGCTACTGCGACATGCACGTCTCTTCCAAGGGGCATTTAAACCGTCTTGTTAAGCTACTGCGACCTGCACGTCTCTACCAAGGGGCATTTAAACCATCTTGTTAATGTACTGCGACATGCACGTCTCTTCCAAGGGGCATTTAAACCGTCTTGTTAAGCTACTGCGACCTGCACGTCTCTTCCAAGGGGCATTTAAACCATCTTGTTAAGCTACTGCGACCTCCACCGCTCTTTCAAAGGGCATTTTAACTGTCTTGTTAAGCTACTGTGACCTGCACGTCTCTACCAAGGTGCATTTAAACCGTCTTGTTAAGCTACTGCGACCTCCACTGCTCTTCCAAGGGGCGTTTAATCCGTCTTGTTAAGCTACTACGACCTGCACGTCTCTTCCAAGGGGCATTTAAACCGTCTTGTTAAGCTACTGCGTACTGCACGTCTCTGCCAAGGGGCATTTAAACCATCTTGTTAAGCTTCTGCGACCTGCACGTCTCTTCCAAGGTGCATTTAAACCGTCTTGTTAAGCTACTGCGACCTGCACGTTTCTTCCAAGGGGCATTTAAACTGTCTTGTTAAGCTACTGCGACCTCCACCTCCCTTCCAAGGGACATTTAAACCTTCTTGTTAAGCTACTGCGACCTGCACGTCTCTTCCAAGGGGCATTTAAACCGTGTTGTTAAGCTACTGCGACCTGCACGTCTCTTGCAAGGGGCATTTAATCCGTCTTATTAAGCTACTGCGACCTGCAAGTCTCTTCCATGGGTCATTTAAACTGTCTTGTTAAGCTACTGCAACCTCCACCACTCTTCCAAGCGTCATTTAAACCGTCTTGTTAAGCTACTGCGACTTGCACGTCTCTTCCAAGGGGCATTTAAACCGTCTTGTTAAGCTACTGCGACCTGCAGGTCTCTTCCAAGGGACATTTAAAACGTCTTGTTAAGCTACTGCGACCTGCATGTCTCTTCCAAGGGGCATTTAAACCGTCTTGTTAAGCTACTGTAACCTCCACCACTTTTCCAAGGGGCGTTTAAACCGCCTTGTTAAGCTACTGTGACCTGCATGTCTCTTCCAAGGGGCATTTAAACCTTCTTGTTAAGCTACTGCGACCTCCACCACTCTTCCAAAGGGCATTTAAACCGTCTAGTTAAGCTACTGGGACCTGCACGTCTCTTCCAAGGGCCATTTAAACCGTCTTGTTAAGCTACTGCGACCTGCACGTCTCTTCCAAGGGGCATTTAAATCGTCTTGTTAATCTACTGCGACCTGAACGTCTCTTCCAAGGGGCATGCAAACAGTCTTGTTAAGCTACTGCGACCTCCACCGCTCTTCCAAAGGGCAGTTTAACCGTCTTGTTAAGCTACTGTGACCTGCACGTCTCTTCCAAGGGGAATTTAAACCGTCTTGTTAAGCTACTGCGACCTCCACTGCTCTTCCAAGGGACATTTAATCCAACTTGTTAAGCTACTGCGAACTGCATATCTCTTCCAAGGGGCATTTAAACAGTCTTGTTAAGCTTCTGCGACATGCACGTCTCTTCCAAGGGCCATTTAAACCGTCTTGTTAAGCTACTGCGACCTGCACGTCTCTTCCAAGGGGCATTTAAACCGTCTTGTTAAGCTACTACGAACTGCACATCTCTTCCAAGGGGCATTTAAACAGTCTTGTTAAGCTACTGCGACCTCCACCGCTCTTCCAAGGGGCATTTAAACCGTCTTGTTAAGCTGCTGCGACCTGCAAGTCTCTACCAAGGGGCATTTAATCCATTTTGTTAAGCTACTACGACCTCCACCGTTCTTTCAAAGGGCATTTAAACCGTCTTGTTAAGCGACTGCGACCTCCGCCTCCACCGCTTTTCAAAGGGGCATTTAAACCGTCTTGTTAAGCTACTGCGACCTGCACGTCTCTTCCAAGGGGCATTTAAACCGTTTTATTAAGCTACTGTGACCTGCATGTTTCTTCCAAGGGGCAATTAAATTGTTTTGTTAAGCTACTGCGACCTCCACCTCTCTTCCAAGGGGCATTTAAACCCTCTTGTTTAGCTACTGCGACATGCACGTCTCTTCCAAGGGGCATTTAAACCGTCTTGTTAAGCTACTGCGACCTGCACGTCTCTACCAAGGGGCATTTAAACCATCTTGTTAATGTACTGCGACATGCACGTCTCTTCCAAGGGGCATTTAAACCGTCTTGTTAAGCTACTGCGACCTGCACGTCTCTTCCAAGGGGCATTTAAACCATCTTGTTAAGCTACTGCGACCTCCACCGCTCTTTCAAAGGGCATTTTAACTGTCTTGTTAAGCTACTGTGACCTGCACGTCTCTACCAAGGTGCATTTAAACCGTCTTGTTAAGCTACTGCGACCTCCACTGCTCTTCCAAGGGGCGTTTAATCCGTCTTGTTAAGCTACTACGACCTGCACGTCTCTTCCAAGGGGCATTTAAACCGTCTTGTTAAGCTACTGCGTACTGCACGTCTCTGCCAAGGGGCATTTAAACCATCTTGTTAAGCTTCTGCGACCTGCACGTCTCTTCCAAGGTGCATTTAAACCGTCTTGTTAAGCTACTGCGACCTGCACGTTTCTTCCAAGGGGCATTTAAACTGTCTTGTTAAGCTACTGCGACCTCCACCTCCCTTCCAAGGGACATTTAAACCTTCTTGTTAAGCTACTGCGACCTGCACGTCTCTTCCAAGGGGCATTTAAACCGTGTTGTTAAGCTACTGCGACCTGCACGTCTCTTGCAAGGGGCATTTAATCCGTCTTATTAAGCTACTGCGACCTGCAAGTCTCTTCCATGGGTCATTTAAACTGTCTTGTTAAGCTACTGCAACCTCCACCACTCTTCCAAGCGTCATTTAAACCGTCTTGTTAAGCTACTGCGACTTGCACGTCTCTTCCAAGGGGCATTTAAACCGTCTTGTTAAGCTACTGCGACCTGCAGGTCTCTTCCAAGGGACATTTAAAACGTCTTGTTAAGCTACTGCGACCTGCATGTCTCTTCCAAGGGGCATTTAAACCGTCTTGTTAAGCTACTGTAACCTCCACCACTTTTCCAAGGGGCGTTTAAACCGCCTTGTTAAGCTACTGTGACCTGCATGTCTCTTCCAAGGGGCATTTAAACCTTCTTGTTAAGCTACTGCGACCTCCACCACTCTTCCAAAGGGCATTTAAACCGTCTAGTTAAGCTACTGGGACCTGCACGTCTCTTCCAAGGGCCATTTAAACCGTCTTGTTAAGCTACTGCGACCTGCACGTCTCTTCCAAGGGGCATTTAAATCGTCTTGTTAATCTACTGCGACCTGAACGTCTCTTCCAAGGGGCATGCAAACAGTCTTGTTAAGCTACTGCGACCTCCACCGCTCTTCCAAAGGGCAGTTTAACCGTCTTGTTAAGCTACTGTGACCTGCACGTCTCTTCCAAGGGGAATTTAAACCGTCTTGTTAAGCTACTGCGACCTCCACTGCTCTTCCAAGGGACATTTAATCCAACTTGTTAAGCTACTGCGAACTGCATATCTCTTCCAAGGGGCATTTAAACAGTCTTGTTAAGCTTCTGCGACATGCACGTCTCTTCCAAGGGCCATTTAAACCGTCTTGTTAAGCTACTGCGACCTGCACGTCTCTTCCAAGGGGCATTTAAACCGTCTTGTTAAGCTACTACGAACTGCACATCTCTTCCAAGGGGCATTTAAACAGTCTTGTTAAGCTTCTGCGACATGCATGTCTCTTCCAAGGGGCATTTAAACCGTCTTGTTAAGCTACTGCGACCTGCATGTCTCTTCCAAGGGGCATTTAATCTTTCTTGTTAAGCTACTGCGACCTCCACCGCTCTGCCAAGGGGCATTTAAACTTTCTTGTTAAGCTGCTGCGACCTGCAAGTCTTTACCAAGGGGCATTTAATCCGTTTTGTTAAGCTACTACGACCTCCACCGTTCTTCCAAAGGGCATTTAAACCGTCTTGTTAAGCTGCTGCGACCTGCAAGTCTCTACCAAGGGGCATTTAATCCATTTTGTTAAGCTACTACGACCTCCACCGTTCTTTCAAAGGGCATTTAAACCGTCTTGTTAAGCGACTGCGACCTCCACCTCCACCGCTTTTCAAAGGGGCATTTAAACCGTCTTGTTAAGCTACTGCGACCTGCACGTCTCTTCCAAGGGGCATTTAAACCGTTTTATTAAGCTACTGTGACCTGCATGTTTCTTCCAAGGGGCAATTAAATTGTTTTGTTAAGCTACTGCGACCTCCACCTCTCTTCCAAGGGGCATTTAAACCCTCTTGTTTAGCTACTGCGACATGCACGTCTCTTCCAAGGGGCATTTAAACCGTCTTGTTAAGCTACTGCGACCTGCACGTCTCTACCAAGGGGCATTTAAACCATCTTGTTAATGTACTGCGACATGCACGTCTCTTCCAAGGGGTCATTTAAACCGTCTTGTTAAGCTACTGCGACCTGCACGTCTCTTCCAAGGGGCATTTAAACCATCTTGTTAAGCTACTGCGACCTCCACCGCTCTTTCAAAGGGCATTTTAACTGTCTTGTTAAGCTACTGTGACCTGCACGTCTCTACCAAGGTGCATTTAAACCGTCTTGTTAAGCTACTGCGACCTCCACTGCTCTTCCAAGGGGCGTTTAATCCGTCTTGTTAAGCTACTACGACCTGCACGTCTCTTCCAAGGGGCATTTAAACCGTCTTGTTAAGCTACTGCGTACTGCACGTCTCTGCCAAGGGGCATTTAAACCATCTTGTTAAGCTTCTGCGACCTGCACGTCTCTTCCAAGGTGCATTTAAACCGTCTTGTTAAGCTACTGCGACCTGCACGTTTCTTCCAAGGGGCATTTAAACTGTCTTGTTAAGCTACTGCGACCACCTCCCTTCCAAGGGACATTTAAACCTTCTTGTTAAGCTACTGCGACCTGCACGTCTCTTCCAAGGGGCATTTAAACCGTGTTGTTAAGCTACTGCGACCTGCACGTCTCTTGCAAGGGGCATTTAATCCGTCTTATTAAGCTACTGCGACCTGCAAGTCTCTTCCAAGGGTCATTTAAACTGTCTTGTTAAGCTACTGCAACCTCCACCACTCTTCCAAGGGTCATTTAAACCGTCTTGTTAAGCTACTGCGACTTGCACGTCTCTTCCAAGGGGCATTTAAACCGTCTTGTTAAGCTACTGCGACCTGCAGGTCTCTTCCAAGGGACATTTAAACCGTCTTGTTAAGCTACTGCGACCTGCATGTCTCTTCCAAGGGGCATTTAAACCGTCTTGTTAAGCTACTGTAACCTCCACCACTTTTCCAAGGGGCGTTTAAACCGCCTTGTTAAGCTACTGTGACCTGCATGTCTCTTCCAAGGGGCATTTAAACCTTCTTGTTAAGCTACTGCGACCTCCACCACTCTTCCAAAGGGCATTTAAACCGTCTAGTTAAGCTACTGGGACCTGCACGTCTCTTCCAAGGGCCATTTAAACCGTCTTGTTAAGCTACTGCGACCTGCACGTCTCTTCCAAGGGGCATTTAAATCGTCTTGTTAATCTACTGCGACCTGAACGTCTCTTCCAAGGGGCATGCAAACAGTCTTGTTAAGCTACTGCGACCTCCACCGCTCTTCCAAAGGGCAGTTTAACCGTCTTGTTAAGCTACTGTGACCTGCACGTCTCTTCCAAGGGGAATTTAAACCGTCTTGTTAAGCTACTGCGACCTCCACTGCTCTTCCAAGGGACATTTAATCCAACTTGTTAAGCTACTGCGAACTGCATATCTCTTCCAAGGGGCATTTAAACAGTCTTGTTAAGCTTCTGCGACATGCACGTCTCTTCCAAGGGCCATTTAAACCGTCTTGTTAAGCTACTGCGACCTGCACGTCTCTTCCAAGGGGCATTTAAACCGTCTTGTTAAGCTACTACGAACTGCACATCTCTTCCAAGGGGCATTTAAACAGTCTTGTTAAGCTTCTGCGACATGCATGTCTCTTCCAAGGGGCATTTAAACCGTCTTGTTAATCTACTGCGACCTGCATGTCTCTTCCAAGGGGCATTTAATCTTTCTTGTTAAGCTACTGCGACCTCCACCGCTCTGCCAAGGGGCATTTAAACTTTCTTGTTAAGCTGCTGCGACCTGCAAGTCTCTACCAAGGGGCATTTAATCCGTTTTGTTAAGCTACTACGACCTCCACCGTTCTTCCAAAGGGCATTTAAACCGTCTTGTTAAGCGACTGCGACCTCCACCTCCACCGCTTTTCAAAGGGGCATTTAAACCGTCTTGTTAAGCTAATGCGACCTGCACGTCTTTTCCAAGGGGCATTTAAACCGTTTTATTAAGCTACTGTGACCTGCACGTTTCTTCCAAGGGGCAATTAAATTGTTTTGTTAAGCTACTGCGACCTCTACCGCTCTTCCAAGGGGCATTTAAACCCTCTTGTTTAGCTACTGCGACATGCACGTCTCTTCCAAGGGGCATTTAAACCGTCTTGTTAAGCTACTGCGACCTGCACGTCTCTACCAAGGGGCATTTAAACCATCTTGTTAATGTACTGCGACATGCACGTCTCTTCCAAGGGGCATTTAAACCGTCTTGTTAAGCTACTGCGACCTCCACCGCTCTTCCAAAGGGCATTTTAACGGTCTTGTTAAGCTACTGTGACCTGCACGTCTCTACCAAGGGGCATTTAAACCGTCTTGTTAAGCTACTGCGACCTCCACTGCTCTTCCAAGGGGCGTTTAATCCGTCTTGTTAAGCTATTACGACCTGCACGTCTCTTCCAAGGGGCATTTAAACCGTCTTGTTAAGCTACTGCGAACTGCACGTCTCTGCCAAGGGGCATTTAAACCATCTTGTTAAGCTTCTGCGACCTGCACGTCTCTTCCAAGGTGCATTTAAACCGTCTTGTTAAGCTACTGCGACCTGCACGTTTCTTCCAAGGGGCATTTAAACTGTCCTGTTAAGCTACTGCGACCTCCACCTCCCTTCCAAGGGACATTTAAACCTCCTTGTTAAGCTACTGCGACCTGCACGTCTCTTCCAAGGGGCATTTAAACCGTCTTGTTAAGCTACTGCGACCTGCACGTCTCTTCCAAGGGGCATTTAATCCGTCTTATTAAGCTACTGCGACCTGCAAGTCTCTTCCAAGGGTCATTTAAACTGTCTTGTTAAGCTACTGCGACCTCCATCGCTCTTCCAAGGGTCATTTAAACCGTTTTGTTAAGCTACTGTGACCTGCACGTCTCTTCCAAGGGGCATTTAAACCGTCTTGTTAAGCTACTGTGACCTGCATGTCTCTACCAAGGGGCATTTAAACCGTCTTGTTAAGCTACTGCGACTTGCACGTCTCTTCCAAGGAGCATTTAAACCGTCTTGTTAAGCTACTGCGACCTGCAGGTCTCTTCCAAGGGACATTTAAACTGTTTTGTTAAGCTACTGCGACTTCCACCGCTCTTCCAAGGGGCATTTAAACCGTCTTGTTATCTACTGCGACCTGCACGTCTCTACCAAGGGGCATTTAAACCGTCTTGTTAATGTACTGCGACATGCACGTCTCTTCCAAGGGGCATTTAAACCGTCTTGTTAAGCTACTGCGACCTGCACGTCTCTTCCAAAGGGCATTTAAACCATCTTGTTAAGCTTCTGCGACCTGCACGTCTCTTCCAAGGTGCATTTAAACCGTCTTGTTAAGCTTCTGCGACCTGCACGTTTCTTCCAAGGGGCATTTAAACTGTCTTGTTAAGCTACTGCGACCTCCACCTCCCTTCCAAGGGGCATTTAAACCTTCTTGTTAAGCTACTGCGACCTGCACGTCTCTTCCAAGGGGCATTTAAACCGTCTTGTTAAGCTACTGCGACCTGCACGTCTCTTCAAAGGGGCATTTAATCCGTCTTATTAAGCTACTGCAACCTGCAAGTCTCTTCCAAGGGTAATTTAATCTGTCTTGTTAAGCTACTGCGACCTCCACCGCTCTTCCAAGGGTCATTTGAACCGTCTTGTTAAGCTACTGCGACCTGCACGTCTCATCCAAGGGGCATTTAAACCGTCTTGTTAAGCTACTGTGACCTGCACGTCTTTTCCAAGGGGCATTTAAACCGTCTTGTTAAGCTGCTGCGACCTGTAAGTCTCTACCAAGGGGCATTTAATCCGTTTTGTTAAGCGACTGCGACCTCCACCTCCACCGCTTTTCAAAGGGGCATTTAAACCGTCTTGTTAAGCTACTGCGACCTGCACGTCTCTTCCAAGGGGCATTTAAACCGTTTTATTAAGCTACTGTGACCTGCATGTTTCTTCCAAGGGGCAATTAAATTGTTTTGTTAAGCTACTGCGACCTCCACCTCTCTTCCAAGGGGCATTTAAACCCTCTTGTTTAGCTACTGCGACATGCACGTCTCTTCCAAGGGGCATTTAAACCGTCTTGTTAAGCTACTGCGACCTGCACGTCTCTACTAAGGGGCATTTAAACCGTCTTGTTAATGTACTGCGACATGCACGTCTCTTCCAAGGGGCATTTAAACCATCTTGTTAAGCTACTGCGACCTGCACGTCTCTTCCAAGGGGCATTTAAACTGTCTTGTTAAGCTACTGCGACCTCCACCGCTCTTCCAAAGGGCATTTTAACGGTCTTGTTAAGCTACTGTGACCTGCACGTCTCTACCAAGGGGCATTTAAACCGTCTTGTTAAGCTACTGCGACCTCCACTGCTCTTCCAAGGGGCGTTTAATCCGTCTTGTTAAGCTACTACGACCTGCACGTCTCTTCCAAGGGGCATTTAAACCGTCTTGTTAAGCTACTGCGTACTGCACGTCTCTGCCAAGGGGCATTTAAACCATCTTGTTAAGCTTCTGCGACCTGCACGTCTCTTCCAAGGTGCATTTAAACCGTCTTGTTAAGCTACTGCGACCTGCACTTTTCTTCCAAGGGGCATTTAAACTGTCTTGTTAATCTACTGCGACCTCCACCTCCCTTCCAAGGGACATTTAAACCTTCTTGTTAAGCTACTGCGACCTGCACGTCTCTTCCAAGGGGCATTTAAACCGTCTTGTTAAGCTACTGCGACCTGCACGTCTCTTCCAAGGGGCATTTAATCCGTCTTATTAAGCTACTGCGACCTGCAAGTCTCTTCCAAGGGTCATTTAAACTGTCTTGTTAAGCTACTGCAACCTCCACCGCTCTTCCAAGGGTCATTTAAACCGTCTTGTTAAGCTACTGCGACTTGCACGTCTCTTCCAAGGGGCATTTAAACCGTCTTGTTAAGCTACTGCGACCTGCAGGTCTCTTCCAAGGGACATTTAAACTGTCTTGTTAAGCTACTGCGACCTGCATGTCTCTTCCAAGGGGCATTTAAACCGTCTTGTTAAGCTACTGTAACCTCCACCACTTTTCCAAGGGGCGTTTAAACCGCCTTGTTAAGCTACTGTGACCTGCATGTCTCTTCCAAGGGGCATTTAAACCTTCTTGTTAAGCTACTGCGACCTCCACCACTCTTCCAAAGGGCATTTAAACCGTCTAGTTAAGCTACTGGGACCTGCACGTCTCTTCCAAGGGCCATTTAAACCGTCTTGTTAAGCTACTGCGACCTGCACGTCTCTTCCAAGGGGCATGTAAACCGTCTTGTTAAGCTACTGCGACCTCCACCGCTCTTCCAAAGTGCAGTTTAACCGTCTTGTTAAGCTACTGTGACCTGCACGTCTCTTCCAAGGGGAATTTAAACCATCTTGTTAAGCTACTGCGACCTCCACTGCTCTTCCAAGGGACATTTAATCCAACTTGTTAAGCTACTGCGAACTGCACATCTCTTCCAAGGGGCATTAAAACAGTCTTGTTAAGCTTCTGCGACATGCACGTCTCTTCCAAGGGCCATTTAAAGCGTCTTGTTAAGCTACTGCGACCTGCACGTGTCTTCCAAGGGGCATTTAAACCGTCTTGTTAAGCTACTGCGAACTGCACATCTCTTCCAAGGGCCATTTAAACCGTCTTGTTAAGCTACTGCGACCTGCACGTCTCTTCCAAGGGGCATTTAAACCGTCTTGTTAAGCTACTGCGAACTGCACATCTCTTCCAAGGGGCATTTAAACAGTCTTGTTAAGCTTCTGCGACATGCACGTCTCTTCCAAGGGGCATTTAAACCGTCTTGTTAAGCTACTGCGACCTGCATGTCTCTTCCAAGGGGCATTTAATCTTTCTTGTTAAGCTACTGCGACCTCCACCGCTCTGCCAAGGGGCATTTAAACTTTCTTGTTAAGCTACTGCTACCTGCATGTCACTTCAAAGAGGCATTTAAACCGTGTTGTTAAGCTACTGGGACCTGCACGTCTCTTCCAAGGGGCATTTAAAACATCTTGTTAAGCTGCTGCGACATGCAGGTTTCTTCCAAGGGGCATTTAAACCGACTTATTAAGCTTCTGCAACCTCCACCGCCCTTCCAAGGGTCATTTAAACCGTTTTGTTAAGCTACTGCGACCTGCACTTCTCTACCAAAGGGAATTTAAACCGTCTTGTTAAGCTACTGCGACCTGCGCATCTCTTCCAAGGGGCATTTTAACCGTTTTGTTAACCTAATGCGACCTGCACGTCTCTTCCAAGGGGCATTTAAACCATCTTGTTAATCTACTGCGACCTCCACCGCTCTTCAAAGGGGCATTTAAATCGTCTTGTTAAGCTACTGCGACCTGCACGTCTCATTCAAGGGGCATATAAACCATCTTGTTATGCTACTGCGACCTCCACCGCTCTTCCAAGGGGCATTTAAGCCCGTCTTGTTATGCTACTGTGACCTGCACGTGTCTTCCATGGGGCACTTATACCGTATTGTTAAGCTACTGCGACCTGCACTTCTCTACCAAGGGGCATTTAAACCTTCTTTATAAGCAACTGCGACCTGCACGTCTCTTCCAAGGGGCATTTAAACCATCTTGTTAAGCTACTGCGACCTGCACGTCTCTACCAAGGGGCATTTAATCCGTTTTGTTAAGCTATTACGACCTCCACCGCTGTTTACCAAGGGGCATTTAAACCGTCTTTTTAAGCTTCTGCGACCTGCACGTCTCTTCCAAGGGGCATTTAAACCATCTTTTAAAGCTACTGCGACCTGCACGTCTCTTCCATGGGGCACTTAATCCGTCTTGTTAAGCTACTGCGACCTGCACGTCACTTCCAAGGGGCATTTAAGCCATCTTTTTAAGATACTGCGCCCTGCACTTCTCTTCCAAGGGGCATTTAAACCCTCTTGTTTAGCTACTGCGACATGCACGTCTCTTCCAAGGGGCATTCACACCCTCTTGTTAAGCTACTGCGACCTGCACCTCTCTTCCAAGGGGCATTTAAACCGTCGTGTTAAGCTACTGCGACCTGCTCGTCTCTTCCAAGGGGCATTTAAACCATCTTGTTAAGCTACTGCGACTTGAACGTCTCTTCCAACGGGCATGTAAACCGTCTTGTTAAGCTACTGCGACCTGCAAGTCTCTTCCAAGGTGCATTTAAAGCATCTTTTTAAGCTACTGCGACTTGAACGTCTCTTCCAAGGGGCATTTAAACTGTCTTGTTAATCTACTGCGACATGCACGTCTCTTCCAAGGTGCATTTAAACCGTCTTGTTAAGCTACTGCGACCTGCTCGTCTCTTCCAAGGGGCATTTAAACCGTTTTGTTAAGCTACTGCGACCTCCACCGCTCTTCCAAAGGGCATTTTAACCGTCTTGTTAAGCTACTGTAACCTGCACATCTCTACCAAGGGGCATTTAAACCGTCTTGTTAAGCTACTGCGACCTCCACTGCTCTTCCAAGCGGCGTTTAATCCGTCTTGTTAAGCTACTGCGACCTCCACTGCTCTTCCAACGGACATTTAAATCGTCTTGTTAAGCTACTGCCAACTGCACGTCTCTACCATGGGGCACTTAATCCTTCTTGTTAAGCTACTGCGACCTGCACGTCTCTTCCAAGGGGCATTTAAACCATCTTTTTAAGCTACTGCGCCCTGCACGTCTCTTCCAAGGGGCATTTAAACCGTCTCATTAAGCTACTGTGACCTGCACGTCTCTTCCAAGGGGCAATTACATCATTTTGTTAAGCTACTGCGACCTGCACGTCTCTTCCAAGGGACATTTAAACCGTCTTGTTAAGCTACTGCGAACTGCACGTCTCTTCCAAGGGGCATTTAAAACGTCTTGTTAAGCTTCTGCGACCTTCATGTCTCTTCCAAGGGGCATTTAAACTGTCTTGTTAAGCTACTGCGACCTGCACGTCTCTTCCAAGGGGCATTTAAACCGTCTTGTTAAGTTACTGCGACCTGCACTTCTCTTCCAAGGGGCATTTAAACCGTCTTATTAAGCTACTGCGACCTGCACGTCTCTTCCAAGGGGCACTTAAACCGTCTTGTTAAGCTACTGCGACCTGCACGTCTCTTCCAAGGGGCATTTAAACTGTCTTTTTAAGCTACTGCGACCTGCACGTCTCTTCCAAGGAGCATTTAAACCATCTTGTTAAGCTACTGCGACCTGCACGTCTTTTCCAAGGGGCATTTAAACCGTCTTTTTAAGCTGCTGCGACCAGCATGTCTCTACCAAGGGGCATTTAATCCATTTTGTTAAGCTACTACGACCTCCACCGCTCTTCCAAGGGGCCTTTAAACCGTCCTGTTCAGCTACTGCGACCTACACGTCTCTTCCAAGGGGCATTTAAACCATCTTTTAAAGCTACTGCGACCTGCACATCTCTTCCAGGGGGCACTTAAACCATCTTGTTAAGCTACTGCGACCTGCACATCTCTTCCAAGGGGCATTTAAACCGTCTTTTAAAGCTACTGCGACCTGCACGTCTCTTCCAAGGGGCAATTAAATCATTTTGTTAAGTTACTGCGACCTCCACCGCTCTTCCAAGGGTCATTTAAACCATTTTGTTTAGCTACTGCGACATGCACGTCTCTTCCAAGAGGCATTTAAACCCTCTTGTTAAGCTACTGCGACCTGCACATCTCTTTCAAGGGACATTTAAACCGTCTTATTAAGCTACTGCGACCTGCTCCTCTCTTCCAAGGGGCATTTAAACCGTCTTGTTAAGCTACTGCGACTTGAACGTCTCTTCCAAGGGGGATTTAAACCGTGTTGTTAAGCTACTGCGACCTGTAAGTCTCTACCAAGTTGCATTTAAACCGTCTTTTTAAGCTACTGCGACTTGAACGTCTCTTCCAAGGGGCATTTAAACCGTCTTGTTAATCTACTGCGACATGCACGTCTCTTCCAAGGGGCATTTAAACCGTCTTGTTAAGCTACTGCGACCTGAACGTCTCTTCCAAGGGGCATTTAAATCGTCTTGTTAAGCTACTGCGACCTCCACCGCTCTTCCAAAGGGAATTTAACCGTCCTGTTAAGCTACTGTGACATGCACATCTCTACCAAGGGGCATTTAAATCGTCTTGTTAAGCTACTGCGACCTCCACTGCTCTTCCAAGGGGCGTTTAATCCGTCTTGTTAAGCTACTGCGACCTGCACGTCTCTTCCAAGGGACATTTAAACCGTCTTGTTAAGCTACTGCGAACTGCACGTCTCTTCCATGGGGCAGTTAATCCGTCTTGTTAAGCTACTGTGACCTGCACGTCTCTTCCAAGGGGCATTTAAACCATCTTTTTAAGCTACTGCTCCCTGCACGTCTCTTCCAAGGGGCATTTAAACCATCTTATTAAGCTACTGCCACCTGCACGTCTCTTCCAAGGGGCAATTACATCATTTTGTTAAGCTACTGCGACCTCCACTGCTCTTCCAAGGGGCATTTAAACCCTCTTGTTTAGCTACTGCGAACTGCACGTCTCTTCCAAGAGGCATTTAAACCCTCTTGTTAAGCTACTGCGACCTGCACCTCTCTTCCAAGGGGCATTTAAACCGTCTTGTTAAGCTACTGCGAACTGCACGTCTCTTCCAAGGGGCATGTAAACCGTCTTGTTAAGCTTCTGCGACGTGCATGTCTCTTCCAAGGGGCATTTAAACTGTCTTGTTAAGCTACTGCGACCTGCACGTCTCTTCCAAGGGGCATTTAAACCGTCTTGTTAAGCTACTGCGACCTGCATGTCTCTTCCAATGGGCATTTAAACCGTCTTATTAAGCTACTGCGACCTGCACGTCTCTTCCAAGGGGCATTTAAACTGTCTTGTTAAGCTACTGCGACCTCCACCTCTCTTCTAAGGGGCATTTAAACCGTCTTGTTAAGCTACTGCGACCTGCACCGCTTTTCAAAGAGGCATTTAAACCGCCTTTTTAAGCTACTGCGACCTGCACATCTCTTCCAGGGGGCACTTAAACCGTCTTGTTAAGCTACTGCGACCTGCACGTCTCTACCAAGGGGCATTTAAACCATCTTTTAAAGCTACTGCGTCCTGCACGTCTCTTCCATGGGGCACTTAATCTGTCTTGTTAAGCTACTGCGACCTGCACGTCTCTTCCAAGGGGCATTTAAACCATGTTTTTAAGCTACTGCGCCCTGCACGTATCTTCCAAGGGGAATTTAAACCGTCTTATTAAGCTACTGTGACCTGCACGTCTCTTCCAAGGGGCAATTAAATCATTTTGTTAAGCTACTGCGACCTCCACCGCTCTTCCAAGGGTCATTTAAACCCTCTTGTTTAGCTACTGCGACATGCACGTCTCTTCCAAGGGGCATTTAAACCCTCTTGTTAAGCTACTGCGACCTGCACCTCTCTTCCAAGGGGCATTTAAACCGTCTTGTTAAGCTACTGCGACCTGCTCGTCTCTTCCAAGGGGCATTTAAACCGTCTTGTTAAGCTACTGCGACTTGAACGTCTCTTACAAGGGGCATTTAAACCGTCTTGTTAAGCTACTGCGAACTGCAAGTCTCTTCCAAGGTGCATTTAAACCGTCTTTTTAAGCTACTGCGACTTGAACGTCTCTTCCAACGGGCATTTAAACCGTCTTGTTAATCTACTGCGACATGCACGTCTCTTCCAAGGGGCATTTAAACCGTCTTGTTAAGCTACTGCGACCTGCACGTCTCTTCAAAGGGGCATTTAAATCGTCTTGTTAAGCTACTGCGACCTCCACCGCTCTTCCAAAGGGCATTTTAACCGTCTTATTAAGCTACTGTGACCTGCACATCTCTACCAAGGGGCATTTAAACCGTCTTGTTAAGCTACTGCGACCTCCACTGCTCTTCCAAGGGGCGTTTAATCCATCTTGTTAAGCTACTGCGACCTGCACGTCTCTTCTAAGGGACATTTAAACCATCTTGTTAAGCTACTGCGACCTGCACGTCTCTTCCAAGGGACATTTAAACCGTCTTATTAAGCTACTGTGACCTGCACGTCTCTTCCAAGGGGCAATTACATCATTTTGTTAAGCTACTGCGACCTCCACCGCTCTTCCAAGGGGCATTTAAACCCTCTTGTTTAGCTACTGCGACCTGCACGTCTCTTCCAAGGGGCATTTAAACCGTCTTGTTAAGCTACTGCGACCTCCAGCTCTCTTCCAAGGGGCATTTAAACCGTCTTGTTTAGCTACTGCGACCTGCATGTCTCTTCCAAGGGGCATTTAAACCGTCTTGTTAAGCTACTGCGACCTGCACGTCTCTTCCAAGGGGCATTTAAACTGTCTAATTAAGCTACTGCGACCTGTAAGTCTCTTTCAAGGGGCATTTAAACTGTCTTGTTAAGCTACTGCGACCTCCACCGCTCTTCCAAGGGGCATTTAAACCGTCTTGTTAAGCTACTGCGACCTGCACGTCTCTTCCAAGGGGCATTTAAACCGTCTTGTTAAGCTACTGCGACCTGCTCGTCTCTTCCAAGGGGCATTTAAACCGTCTTGTTAAGCTACTGCGACCTGCAGGTCTCTTCCAAGGGGCATTTAAACCGTCTTGTTAAGCTACTGCGACCTGCATGTCTCTTCCAAGGGGCATTTAAACTGTCTTGTTAAGCTACTGTAACCTCCACCACTTTTCCAAGGGGCATTTAAACCGTCTTGTTAAGCTACTGCGACCTGCACGTCTCTTCCAAGGGTCATTTAGACTGTCTTGTTAAGCTACTGCGACCTGCATGTCTCTTCCAAGGGGCATTTAAACCGTCTTGTTAAGCTACTGTAACCTCCACCACTTTTTCATGGGGCATTTAAACCGTCTTGTTAAGCTACTGCGACCTGCACATCTCTTCCAAGGGGCATTTAAACCTTCTTGTTAAGCTACTGCGACCTCCACCGCTCTTCCAAAGGGCATTTAAACCATCCAGTTAAGCTACTGCGACCTGCACGTCTCTTCCAACGGCCATTTAAACTGTCTTGGTAAACTACTGCGACCTGCAAGCCTCTTCCAAGGGGCATTTAAACCGTCTTGTTAAGCTACTGCGACCTGCACGTCTCTTCCAAGGGGCATTTAAACCATCATGTTAAGCTACTGCGACCTGCACGTCTCTTCCAAGGGGTATTTAAACCGTCGTGTTAAGCTACTGCGACCTCCACCGCTCTTCCAAAGGGCATTTTAACCGTCTTGTTAAGCTACTGTGACCTGCACGGCTCTACCAAGGGGCATTTAAACCGTCTTGTTAAGCTACTGCGACCTCCACTGCTCTTCCAAGGGGCGTTTAATCCGTCTTGTTAAGCTACTACGACCTGCACGTCTCTTCCAGGGGACATTTAAACCGTCTTGTTAAGCTACTGCGAACTGCACTTCTCTTCCACGGGGCATTTAAACCGTCTTGTTAAGCTACTGTAACCTCCACCACTTTTTCACGGGGCATTTAAACCGTCTTGTTAAGCTACTGCGACCTGCACATCTCTTCCAAGGGGCATTTAAACCTTCTTGTTAAGCTACTGCGACCTCCACCGCTCTTCCAAAGGGCATTTAAACCATCCAGTTAAGCTACTGCGACCTGCACGTCTCTTCCAACGGCCATTTAAACTGTCTTGGTAAACTACTGCGACCTGCAAGCCTCTTCCAAGGGGCATTTAAACCGTCTTGTTAAGCTACTGCGACCTGCACGTCTCTTCCAAGGGGCATTTAAACCATCATGTTAAGCTACTGCGACCTGCACGTCTCTTCCAAGGGGTATTTAAACCGTCGTGTTAAGCTACTGCGACCTCCACCGCTCTTTCAAAGGGCATTTTAACCGTCTTGTTAAGCTACTGTGACCTGCACGGCTCTACCAAGGGGCATTTAAACCGTCTTGTTAAGCTACTGCGACCTCCACTGCTCTTCCAAGGGGCGTTTAATCCGTCTTGTTAAGCTACTACGACCTGCACGTCTCTTCCAAGGGACATTTAAACCGTCTTGTTAAGCTACTGCGAACTGCACGTCTCTTCCACGGGGCATTTAAACCGTCTTGTTAAGCTTCTGCGACCTGCACGTCTCTTCCAAGGGGCATTTAAACCGTCTTGTTAAGCTTCTGCGACCTGCACGTCTCTTCCAAGGGGCATTTAAACCGTCTTGTTAAGCTACTGCGACCTGCATGTCTCTTCCAAGGGGCATTTAAACCATCTTATTAAGCTACTGCGACCTGTAAGTTTCTTTCAAGGGGCATTTAAACTGTCTTGTTAAGCTAATGCGACCTCCACCGCTCTTCCAAGGGCCATTTAAACTGTCTTGTTAAGCTACTGTGACCTGCACGTCTCTTCCAAGGGGCATTTATACCGCCTTGTTACTGCGACCTGCTCGTCTCTTCAAAGGGGCATTTAAACCGTCTTGTTAAGCTACTGCGACCTGCACGTCTCTTCAAAGGGGCATTTAAATCGTCTTGTTAAGCTACTGCGACCTCCACCGCTCTTCCAAAGGGCATTTTAACCGTCTTATTAAGCTACTGTGACCTGCTCATCTCTACCAAGGGGCATTTAAACCGTCTTGTTAAGCTACTGCGACCTCCACTGCTCTTCCAAGGGGCGTTTAATCCATCTTGTTAAGCTACTGCGACCTGCACGTCTCTTCTAAGGGACATTTAAACCATCTTGTTAAGCTACTGCGACCTGCACGTCTCTTCCAAGGGACATTTAAACCGTCTTATTAAGCTACTGTGACCTGCACGTCTCTTCCAAGGGGCAATTACATCATTTTGTTAAGCTACTGCGACCTCCACCGCTCTTCCAAGGGGCATTTAAACCCTCTTGTTTAGCTACTGCGACCTGCACGTCTCTTCCAAGGGGCATTTAAACCGTCTTGTTAAGCTACTGCGACCTCCAGCTCTCTTCCAAGGGGCATTTAAACCGTCTTGTTAAGCTACTGCGACCTGCATGTCTCTTCCAAGGGGCATTTAAACCGTCTTGTTAAGCTACTGCGACCTGCACGTCTCTTCCAAGGGGCATTTAAACTGTCTAATTAAGCTACTGCGACCTGTAAGTCTCTTTCAAGGGGCATTTAAACTGTCTTGTTAAGCTACTGCGACCTCCACCGCTCTTCCAAGGGGCATTTAAACCGTCTTGTTAAGCTACTGCGACCTGCACGTCTCTTCCAAGGGGCATTTAAACCGTCTTGTTAAGCTACTGCGACCTGCTCGTCTCTTCCAAGGGGCATTTAAACCGTCTTGTTAAGCTACTGCGACCTGCAGGTCTCTTCCAAGGGGCATTTAAACCATCTTGTTAAGCTACTGCGACCTGCATGTCTCTTCCAAGGGGCATTTAAACTGTCTTGTTAAGCTACTGTAACCTCCACCACTTTTCCAAGGGGCATTTAAACCGTCTTGTTAAGCTACTGCGACCTGCACGTCTCTTCCAAGGGTCATTTAGACTGTCTTGTTAAGCTACTGCGACCTGCATGTCTCTTCCAAGGGGCATTTAAACCGTCTTGTTAAGCTACTGTAACCTCCACCACTTTTTCACGGGGCATTTAAACCGTCTTGTTAAGCTACTGCGACCTGCACGTCTCTTCCAAGGGGCATTTAAACCTTCTTGTTAAGCTACTGCGACCTCCACCGCTCTTCCAAAGGGCATTTAAACCATCCAGTTAAGCTACTGCGACCTGCACGTGTCTTCCAACGGCCATTTAAACTGTCTTGGTAAACTACTGCGACCTGCAAGCCTCTTCCAAGGGGCATTTAAACCGTCTTGTTAAGCTACTGCGACCTGCACGTCTCTTCCAAGGGGCATTTAAACCATCATGTTAAGCTACTGCGACCTGCACGTCTCTTCCAAGGGGTATTTAAACCGTCGTGTTAAGCTACTGCGACCTCCACCGCTCTTCCAAAGGGCATTTTAACCGTCTTGTTAAGCTACTGTGACCTGCACGGCTCTACCAAGGGGCATTTAAACCGTCTTGTTAAGCTACTGCGACCTCCACTGCTCTTCCAAGGGGCGTTTAATCCGTCTTGTTAAGCTACTACGACCTGCACGTCTCTTCCAAGGGGCATTTAAACCATCATGTTAAGCTACTGCGACCTGCACGTCTCTTCCAAGGGGTATTTAAACCGTCGTGTTAAGCTACTGCGACCTCCACCGCTCTTCCAAAGGGCATTTTAACCGTCTTGTTAAGCTACTGTGACCTGCACGGCTCTACCAAGGGGCATTTAAACCGTCTTGTTAAGCTACTGCGACCTCCACTGCTCTTCCAAGGGGCGTTTAATCCCTCTTGTTAAGCTACTACGACCTGCACGTCTCTTCCAAGGGACATTTAAACCGTCTTGTTAAGCTACTGCGAACTGCACGTCTCTTCCACGGGGCATTTAAACCGTCTTGTTAAGCTTCTGCAACCTGCACGTCTCTTCCAAGGGGCATTTAAACCGTCTTGTTAAGCTTCTGCGACCTGCACGTCTCTTCCAAGGGGCATTTAAACCGTCTTGTTCAGCTTCTGCGTCCTTCTCGTCTCTTCCAAGGGGCATTTAAACCGTCTTGTTAAGCTACTGCGACCTGCATGTCTCTTCCAAGGGGCATTTAAACCGTCTTATTAAGCTACTGCGACCTGTAAGTTTCTTTCAAGGGGCATTTAAACTGTCTTGTTAAGCTACTGCGACCTCCACCGCTCTTCCAAGGGGCATTTAAACTGTCTTGTTAAGCTACTGCGACCTGCACGTCTCTTCCAAGGGGCATTTATACCGTCTTGTTACTGCGTCCTGCTCGTCTCTTCAAAGGGGCATTTAAACCGTCTTGTTAATCTACTGCGACTTGCACGTCTCTTCCAAGGGGCATTTAAACCGTCTTGTTAAGCTACTGCGGCCTGCACGTCTCTTCCAAGGGGCATTTTAACCGTCTTGTTAAGCTACTACGACCTGCATGTCTCTTCCAAGGGGCTTTTAAACCAACTTGTTAAGCTACTGTAACCTCCAACACTTTTCCAAGGGTCATTTAAACCGTCTTGTTAAGCTACTGCGACCTGCACGTCTCTTCCAAGGGGCATTTAAACTGTCTTGTTAAGCTACTGCGACCTGCATGTCTCTTCCAAGGGGAATTTAAACCATCTTGTTAAGCTACTGTAACCTCCACCACTTTTCCAAGGTGCATTAAAACCATCTTGTTAAGCTACTGTGACCTGCACGTCTCTTCCAAGGGGCATTTAAACCGTCTTGTTAAGCTACTGTAACCTCCACCGCTCTTCCAAAGGGCATTTAAACCATCCAGTTAAGCTACTGCGACCTGCACGTCTCTTCCAACGGCCATTTAAACTGTCTTGGTAAACTACTGCGACCTGCAAGCCTCTTCCAAGGGGCATTTAAACCGTCTTGTTAAGCTACTGCGACCTGCACGTCTCTTCCAAGGGGTATTTAAACCATCGTGTTAAGCTACTGCGACCTCCACCGCTCTTCCAAAGGGCATTTTAACCGTCTTGTTAAGCTACTGTGACCTGCACGGCTCTACCAAGGGGCATTTAAACCGTCTTGTTAAGCTACTGCGACCTCCACTGCTCTTCCAAGGGGCGTTTAATCCGTCTTGTTAAGCTACTACGACCTGCACGTCTCTTCCAAGGGACATTTAAACCGTCTTGTTAAGCTACTGCGAACTGCACGTCTCTTCCACGGGGCATTTAAACCGTCTTGTTAAGCTTCTGCGACCTGCACGTCTCTTCCAAGGGGCATTTAAACCGTCTTGTTAAGCTTCAGCGACCTGCACGTCTCTTCCAAGGGGCATTTAAACCGTCTTGTTCAGCTTCTGCGTCCTTCTCGTCTCTTCCAAGGGGCATTTAAACCGTCTTGTTAAGCTACTGCGACCTGCATGTCTCTTCCAAGGGGCATTTAAACCGTCTTATTAAGCTACTGCAACCTGTAAGTTTCTTTCAAGGGGCATTTAAACTGTCTTGTTAAGCTACTGCGACCTCCACCGCTCTTCCAAGGGGCATTTAAACCTTCTTGTTAAGCTACTGCGACCTGCACGTCTCTTCCAAGGGGCATTTATACCGTCTTGTTACTGCGACCTGCTCGTCTCTTCAAAGGGGCATTTAAACCGTCTTGTTAAGCTACTGCGACTTGCACGTCTCTTCCAAGGGGCATTTAAACCGTCTTGTTAAGCTACTGCGGCCTGCACGTCTCTTCCAAGGGGCATTTTAACCGTCTTGTTAAGCTACTACGACCTGCATGTCTCTTCCAAGGGGCTTTTAAACCATCTTGTTAAGCTACTGTAACCTCCAACACTTTTCCAAGGGTCATTTAAACCGTCTTGTTAAGCTACTGCGACCTGCACGTCTCTTCCAAGGGGCATTTAAACTGTCTTGTTAAGCTACTGCGACCTGCATGTCTCTTCCAAGGGGAATTTAAACCATCTTGTTAAGCTACTGTAACCTCCACCACTTTTCCAAGGCGCATTTAAACCATCTTGTTAAGCTACTGCGACCTGCACGTTTCTTCCAAGGGGCATTTAAACCGTCTTGTTAAGCTACTGTAACCTCCACCGCTCTTCCAAAGGGCATTTAAACCATCCAGTTAAGCTACTGCGACCTGCACATCTCTTCCAACGGCCATTTAAACCGTCTTGGTAAGCTACTGCGACCTGCAAGTCTCTTCAAAGGGGCACTTAAACCGTCTTGTTAAGCTACTGTGACCTGCACGTCTCTTCCAAGGGGCATTTAAACCGTCTTTTTAAGCTACTGCGGCCTGCAGGTCTCTTCCAATGGGCATTCATACCGTCTTGTTAAGCTACTGCGACCTGCATGTCTCTTCCAAGGGGCTTTTAAACCGTCTTTTTAAGCTACTTTAACCTCCACCACTTTTCCAAGGGGCATTTAAACCGTCTTGTTAAGCTACTGCGAACTGCACGTCTCTTCCAAGCGGCATTTAAACTGTTTTGTTAAGCTACTGCGACCTCCACCGCTCTTCCAAGGAGCATTTAAACCGTCTTGTTAAGCTACTGCGACCTGCACGTCTCTTCCAAAGGGCATTTAAACCATCTTGTTAAGCTACTGCGACTTGCACGTCTCTTCCAAGGGGCATTTAAACCGTCTTGTTAAGCTACTGCGACCTGCACGTCTCTTCCAAGGGGCATTTAAACCGTCTTGTTATGCTACTGCGACCTGCACGTCTGTTCCAAGGGGCATTTAAACCGTCTTGTTAAGCTACTGCAACCTGCACGTCTCTTTCAAGGGGCATTTAAACTGTCTTGTTAAGCTACTGCGACCTCCACCGCTCTTCCAAGGGGCATTTAAACCGTCTTGTTAAGCTACTGCGACCTGCACGTCTCTTCCAAGGGGCATTTAAACCGTCTTGTTACTGCGACCTGCACGTCTCTTTCAAGGGTCATTTAAACTGTCTTGTTAAGCTACTGCGACCTTCACCGCTCTTCCAAGGGGCATTTAAACCGTCTTGTTAGCCTGCTGCGACCTGCATGTCTCTTCCAAGTGGCATTTAAACCCTCTTGATAAGCTACTGCGACCTCCAACTCTCTTCCAAGGGGCATTTAAACTGTCTTGTTAAGCTACTGCGACCTGCATGTCTCTTCCAAGGGGCATTTAAACTGTCTTGTTAAGCTACTGTAACCTCCACCACTTTTCCAAGGGGCATTTAAACCGTCTTGTTAAGCTACTGCGACCTGCACGTCTCTTCCAAGGGGCATTTAAACAGTCTTGTTAAGCTGCTGTGACCTGCATGCCTCTTCCAAGGGGCATTTAAACCTTCTTGTTAAGCTACTGCGACCTCCACCGCTCTTCCAAAGGGCATTTAAACCGTCCAGTTAAGCTACTGCGACCTGAACATCTCTTCCAACGGCCATTTAAAATGTCTTGGTAAGCTACTGCGACCTGCAAGTCTCTTCCAAGGGGCATTTAAACCGTCTTGTTAAGCTACTGCAACCTGCACGTCTCTTCCAAGGGGCATTTAAACTGTCTTGTTAAGCTACTGCGACCTCCACTGTCTCTTCCAAAGGGCATTTTAACCGTCTTGTTAAGTTACTGTGACCTGCACGACTCTACCAAGGTGCATTAAAACCGTCTTGTTAAGCTACTGCGACCTCCACTGCTCTTCCAAGGGGCATTTAATCCAACTTGTTAAGCTACTGCGACCTGCACGTCTCTTCCAAGGAGCATTTAAACCATCTTGTTAAGTTACTGCGAACTGCACATCTCTTCCAAGGGGCATTTAAACCGTCTTGTTAAGCTTCTGCGACATGCACGTTTCTTCCAAGGGGCATTTAACTGTCTTGTTAAGCTACTGCGACCTGCACGTCTCTTCCAAGGAGCATTTAACTGTCTTGTTAAGCTACTGCGACCTGCACGTCTCTTCCAAGGGGCATTTAAACCGTCTTGTTAAGCTACTGTAACCTCCACCACTTTTTCACGGGGCATTTAAACTGTCTTGTTAAGCTACTGCGACCTGCACGTCTCTTCCAAGGGGCATTTAAACCTTCTTGTTAAGCTACTGCGACCTCCACCGCTCTTCCAAAGGGCATTTAAACCATCCAGTTAAGCCACTGCGACCTGCACGTCTCTTCCAACGGCCATTTAAACTGTCTTGGTAAACTACTGCGACCTGCAAGCCTCTTCCAAGGGGCATTTAAACCGTCTTGTTAAGCTACTGCGACCTGCACGTCTCTTCCAAGGGGCATTTAAACCATCATGTTAAGCTACTGCGACCTGCACGTCTCTTCCAAGGGGTATTTAAACCGTCGTGTTAAGCTACTGCGACCTCCACCGCTCTTCCAAAGGGCATTTTAACCGTCTTGTTAAGCTACTGTGACCTGCACGGCTCTACCAAGGGGCATTTAAACCGTCTTGTTAAGCTACTGCGACCTCCACTGCTCTTCCAAGGGGCGTTTAATCCGTCTTGTTAAGCTACTACGACCTGCACGTCTCTTCCAAGGGACAATTAAACCGTCTTGTTAAGCTACTGCGAACTGCACGTCTCTTCCACGGGGCATTTGAACCGTCTTGTTAAGCTTCTGCGACCTGCACGTCTCTTCCAAGGGGCATTTAAACCGTCTTGTTAAGCTTCTGCGACCTGCACGTCTCTTCCAAGGGGCATTTAAACCGTCTTGTTCAGCTTCTGCAACCTCCACCGCTCTTCCAAGGGGCATTTAAACCGTCTTGTTAAGCTACTGCGACCTGCACGTCTCTTCCAAGGGGCATTTAAACCGTCTTGTTACTGCGACCTGCTCGTCTCTTCGAAGGGGCATTTAAACCGTCTTGTTAAGCTACTGCGACTTGCACGTCTCTTCTAAGGGGCATTTAAACCGTCTTGTTAAGCTACTGCGACCTGCATGTCTCTTCCAAGGGCTTTTAAACCGTCTTGTTAAGCTTCTGTAACCTCCACCACTTTTCCAAGGGGCATTTAAACCATCTTGTTAAGCTACTGCGACCTGCACGTCTCTTCCAAGGAGCATTTAAACCATCTTGTTAAGCTACTGCGACCTGCACGTCTCTTCCAAGGGGCATTTAAACCGTCTTGTTAAGCTTCTGCGACATGCACGTTTCTTCCAAGGGGCATTTAACCGTCTTGTTAAGCTACTGCGACCTGCACTTCTCTTCCAAGGGGCATTTAACTGTCTTGTTAAGCTACTGCGACCTGCACGTCTCTTCCAAGGGGCATTTAAACCGTCTTGTTAAGCTACTGCGTCCTGCACGACGTTTCCAAGGGGCATTTAAAGTGTCTTGTTAAGCTACTGCGACCTCCACCGCTCTTCCAAGAGGCATTTAAACCGTCTTTTTAAGCTACTGCAACCTGCACGTCTCTTCCAAGGGGCAATTAAACTGTCTTGTTAAGCTACTGCGACCTGCACGTCTCTTCCAAGGGGCATTTAAACCGTCTTGTTAAGCTACTGCGAACTGCACGTCTCTTCCACGGGGCATTTAAGCCGTCTTGTTAAGCTTCTGCGACCTGTAAGTCTCTTTCAAAGGGCATTTAAACTGTGTTGTTAAGCTACTGCGACCTCCACTGCTCTTCCAAGGGGCATTTAAACCGTCTTGTTAAGCTACTGCGACCTGCACGTCTCTTCCAAGGGGCATTTAAACTGTCTTGTTTAGCTTCTGCGACCTGCACGTCTCTTCCAAGGGGCATTTAAAACGTCTTGTTCAGCTTCTGCGACCTGCACGTCTCTTCCAAGGGGCATTTAAACCGTCTTGTTAAGCTACTGCGAACTGCACGTCTCTTCCACGGGGCATTTAAGCCGTCTTGTTAAGCTTCTGCAACCTGCACGTCTCTTCCAAGGGGCATTTAAACTGTCTTGTTTAGCTTCTGCGACCTGCACGTCTCTTCCAAGGAGCATTTAAACCGTCTTGTTACTGCGACCTGCTCGTCTCTTCCAAGGGGCATTTAAGCCGTCTTGTTAAGCTTCTGCGACCTGCACGTCTCTTCCAAGGGGCATTTAAACCGTCTTGTTAAGCTACTGTGAACTGCACGTCTCTTCCACGGGGCATTTAAGCCGTCTTGTTAAGCTTCTGCGACCTGCACGTCTCTTCCAAGGGGCATTTAAACTGTCTTGTTTAGCTTCTGCGACCTGCACGTCTCTTCCAAGGGCTTTTAAACCGTCTTGTTAAGCTTCTGTAACCTCCACCACTTTTCCAAGGGGCATTTAAACCATCTTGTTAAGCTACTGCGACCTGCACGTCTCTTCCAAGGGGCATTTAAACTGTCTTGTTAAGCTACTGCGACCTGCATGTCTCTTTCAAGGGGCATTTAAACCGTCTTGTTAAGCTACTGTAACCTCCACCACTCTTCCAAGTTGCATTTAAATCGTCTTGATAAGCTACTGCGACATGCACGTCTCTTCCAAGGGGCATTTAATCCATCTTGTTAAGCTACTGCGACCTGCACGTCTCTTCCAAGGAGCATTTAAACCACCTTGTTAAGCTACTGCGACCTGAACGTCTCTTCCAAGGGGCATTTAAACCGTCTTGTTAAGCTACTGCGACCTGCACGTCTCTTCCAAGGAGCATTTAAACCATCTTGTTAAGCTACTGCGAACTGCACATCTCTTCCAAGGGGCATTTAAACCGTCTTGTTAAGCTTCTGCGACATGGACGTTTCTTCCAAGGGGCATTTAACTGTCTTGTTAAGCTACTGCGACCTGCACGTCTCTTCCAAGGGGCATTTAACTCTCTTGTTAAGCTACTGCGACCTGCACGTCTCTTCCAAGGGGCATTTAAACCGTCTTGTTAAGCTACTGCGAACTGCACCTCTCTTCCACGGGGCATTTAAGCCGTCTTGTTAAGCTTCTGCGACCTGCACGTCTCTTCCAAGGGGCATTTAAACTGTCTTGTTAAGCTTCTGCGACCTGCACGTCTCTTCCAAGGGGCATTTAAACCGTCTTGTTCAGCTTCTGCGACCTGCACGTCTCTTCCAAGGGGCATTTAAACCGTCTTGTTAAGCTACTGCGACCTGCACGTCTCTTCCAAGGGGCATTTAAACCGTCTTATTAAGCTACTGCGACCTGTAAGTCTCTTTCAAGGGGCATTTAAACTGTGTTGTTAAGCTACTGCGACCTCCACCGCTCTTCCAAGCGGCATTTAAAGCGTCTTGTTAAGCTACTGCGACCTGCACGTCTCTTCCAAGGGGCATTTAAACCGTCTTGTTAAGCTACTGCGACCTGCACGTCTCTTCCAAGGGGCATTTAAACCGTCTTGTTAAGCTACTGCGACTTGCACGTATCTTCCAAGGGGCATTTAAACCGTCTTGTTAAGCTACTGCGGCCTGCAGGTCTCTTCCAAGGGGCATTTAAACCGTCTTGTTAAGCTACTGCGACCTGCATGTCTCTTCCAAGGGGCTTTTTAACCGTCTTGTTAAGCTTCTGTAACCTACACCACTTTTCCAAGGGGCATTTAAACCATCTTGTTAAGCTACTGCGACCTGCACGTCTCTTCCAAGGGGCATTTAAACTGTCTTGTTAAGCTACTGCGACCTGCATGTCTCTTCCAAGGGGCATTTAAACCGTCTTGTTAAGCTACTGTAACCTCCACCACTCTTCCAAGGGGCATTTAAACCGTCTTGTTAAGCTACTGCGACATGCACATCTCTTCCAAGGGGCATTTAATCCATCTTGTTAAGCTACTGCGACCTGCACGTCTCTTCCAAGGAGCATTTAAACCATCTTGTTAAGCTACTGCGACTTGCACGTCTCTTCCAAGGGGCATTTAAACTTTCTTGTTAAGCTACTGCGACCTGCACGTCTCTTCCAAGGGGCATTTAAACCGTCTTGTTAAGCTACTGCGACCTGCACGTCTCTTCCAAGGGGCATTTAAACTGTCTTGTTAAGCTACTGCGACCTGCATGTCTCTTTCAAGGGGCATTTAAACCGTCTTGTTAAGCTACTGTAACCTCCACCACTCTTCCAAGTTGCATTTAAATCGTCTTGATAAGCTACTGCGACATGCACGTCTCTTCCAAGGGGCATTTAATCCATCTTGTTAAGGTACTGCGACCTGCACGTCTCTTCCAAGGAGCATTTAAACCATCTTGTTAAGCTACTGCGACCTGCACGTCTCTTCCAAGGAGCATTTAAACCATCTTGTTAAGCTACTGCGACCTGAACGTCTCTTCCAAGGGGCATTTAAACCGTCTTGTTAAGCTACTGCGACCTGCATGTCTCTTCCAAGGGGCATTTAAACCGTCTTATTAAGCTACTGCGACCTGTAAGTCTCTTTCAAGGGGCATTTAAACTGTGTTGTTAAGCTACTGCGACCTCCACCGCTCTTCCAAGCGGCATTTAAAGCGTCTTGTTAAGCTACTGCGACCTGCACGTCTCTTCCAAGGGGCATTTAAACCGTCTTGTTAAGCTACTGCGACCTGCACGTCTCTTCCAAGGGGCATTTAAACCGTCTTGTTAAGCTACTGCGACTTGCACGTATCTTCCAAGGGGCATTTAAACCGTCTTGTTAAGCTACTGCGGCCTGTAGGTCTCTTCCAAGGGGCATTAAAACCGTCTTGTTAAGCTACTGCGACCTGCATGTCTCTTCCAAGGGGCTTTTTAACCGTCTTGTTAAGCTTCTGTAACCTACACCACTTTTCCAAGGGGCATTTAAACCATCTTGTTAAGCTACTGCGACCTGCACGTCTCTTCCAAGGGGCATTTAAACTGTCTTGTTAAGCTACTGCGACCTGCATGTCTCTTCCAAGGGGCATTTAAACCGTCTTGTTAAGCTACTGTAACCTCCACCACTCTTCCAAGGGGCATTTAAACCGTCTTGTTAAGCTACTGCGACATGCACATCTCTTCCAAGGGGCATTTAATCCATCTTGTTAAGCTACTGCGACCTGCACGTCTCTTCCAAGGAGCATTTAAACCATCTTGTTAAGCTACTGCGACTTGCACGTCTCTTCCAAGGGGCATTTAAACTTTCTTGTTAAGCTACTGCGACCTGCACGTCTCTTCCAAGGGGCATTTAAACTGTCTTGTTAAGCTACTGCGACCTGCACGTCTCTTCCAAGGGGCATTTAAACCGTCTTGTTATGCTACTGCGACCTGCACATCTCTTTCAAGGGGCATTTAAACTGTCTTGTTAAGCTACTGCGACCTCCACCGCTCTTCCAAGGAGCATTTAAACCGTCTTGTTAAGCTACTGCGACCTGCACATCTCTTCCAAGGGGCATTTAAACTGTCTTATTACTGCGACCTGCACGTCTTTTTCAAGGGGCATTTAAATTGTCTTGTTAAGCTACTGCGACCTCCACCGCTCTTCCAAGGGGCATTTAAACCGTCTTGTTAAGCTACTGTGACCTCCAACTCTCTTCCAAGGGGCATTTAAACTGTCTTGTTAAGCTACTGCGACCTCCACCACTTTTCCAAGGGGCATTTAAACCGTCTTGTTAAGCTACTGCGACCTGCACGTCTCTTCCAAGGGGCATTTAAACAGTCTTGTTAAGCTGCTGTGACCTGCATGTCTCTTCCAAGGGGCATTTAAACCTTCTTGTTAAGCTACTGCAACCTCCACCGCTCTTCCAAAGGGTATTTAAACCGTCCAGTTAAGCTACTGCGACCTGCACATCTCTTCCAACGGCCATTTAAAATGTCTTGATAAGCTATTGCGACCTGCAAGTCTCTTCCAAGGGGCATTTAAACCATCTTGTTAAGCTACTGCGACGTTCACGTCTCTTCCAAGGGGCATTTAAACCGTCTTGTTAAGCTACTGCGACCTGCATGTCTCTTCCAAGGGGCATTTAAACTGTCTTGTTAAGCTACTGCGACCTCCACTGTCTCTTCCAAAGGGCATTTTAACCGTCTTGTTAAGTTACTGTGACCTGCACGACTCTACCAAGGGGCATTAAAACCGTCTTGTTAAGCTACTGCGACCTCCACTGCTCTTCCAAGGGGCATTTAATCCAACTTGTTAAGCTACTGCGACCTGCACATCTCTTCCAAGGAGCATTTAAACCATCTTGTTAAGCTACTGCGAACTGAACATCTCTTCCAAGGGGCTCTTAAACCGTCTTGTTAAGCTTCTGCGACATGCACGTTTCTTCCAAGGGGCATTTAACTGTCTTGTTAAGCTACTTCGACCTGCACGTCTCTTCCAAGGGGCATTTAACTGTCTTGTTAAGCTACTGCGACCTGCACGTCTCTTCCAAGGGGCATTTATACCGTCTTGTTAAGCTACTGCGTCCTGCACGACGTTTCCAAGAGGCATTTAAAGTGTCTTGTTAAGCTACTGCGACCTCCACCGCTCTTCCAAGAGGCATTTAAACCGTCTTTTTAAGCTACTGCAACCTGCACGTCTCTTCCAAGGGGCAATTAAACTGTCTTGTTAAGCTACTGCGACCTGCACGTCTCTTTCAAGGGGCATTTAAACCGTCTTGTTAAGCTACTGCGAACTGCACGTCTCTTCCACGGGGCATTTAAGCCGTCTTGTTAAGCTTCTGCGACCTGCACGTCTCTTCCAAGGGGCATTTAAACCGTCTTGTTAAGCTTCTGCGACCTGCACGTCTCTTCCAAGGGGCATTTAAACCGTCTTGTTCAGCTTCTGCGACCTGCACGTTTCTTCCAAGGGGCATTTAAACCGTCTTGTTAAGCTACTGCGACCTGCATGTCTCTTCCAAGGGGCATTTAAACCGTCTTGTTAACCTGCTGCGACCTGCATGTCTCTTCCAAGGGGCATTTAAACTGTCTTGTTAAGCTACTGTAACCTCCACCACTCTTCCAAGGGGCATTTAAACCGTCCAGTTAAGCTACTGCGACGTGCACGTCTCTTCCAAGGGGCATTTAATCCATCTTGTTAAGCTACTGCGACCTGCACGTCTCTTCCAAGGAGCATTTAAACCATCTTGTTAAGCTACTGCGAACTGCACATCTCTTCCAAGGGGCATTTAAACCGTCTTGTTAAGCTTCTGCGACATGCACGTTTCTTCCAAGGGGCATTTAACTGTCTTGTTAAGCTACTGCGACCTGCACGTCTCTTCCAAGGGGCATTTAACTGTCTTGTTAAGCTACTGCGACCTGCACGTCTCTTCCAAGGGGCATTTAAACCGTCTTGTTAAGCTACTGCGTCCTGCACGACGTTTCCAAGGGGCATTTAAAGTGTCTTGTTAAGCTACTGCGACCTCCACCGCTCTTCCAAGAGGCATTTAAACCGTCTTTATAAGCTACTGCAACCTGCACGTCTCTTCCAAGGGGCAATTAAACTGTCTTGTTAAGCTACTGCGACCTGCACGTCTCTTCCAAGGGGCATTTAAACCGTTTTTTTAAGCTACTGCGAACTGCACGTCTCTTCCACGGGGCATTTAAGCCGTCTTGTTAAGCTTCTGCGACCTGCACGTCTCTTCCAAGGGGCATTTAAACCGTCTTGTTAAGCTTCTGCGACCTGCACGTCTCTTCCAAGGGGCATTTAAACCGTCTTGTTCAGCTTCTGCGACCTGCACGTCTCTTCCAAGGGGCCTTTAAACCGTCTTGTTAAGCTACTGCGACCTGCACGTCTCTTCCAAGGGGCATTTAAACCGTCTTGTTACTGTGACCTGCTCGTCTCTTCCAAGGGGCATTTAAACCGTCTTGTTAAGCTACTGCGACCTGCATGTCTCTTCCAAGGGGCATTTAAACCGTCTTATTAAGCTACTGCGACCTGTAAGTCTCTTTCAAGGGGCATTTAATCTGTGTTGTTAAGCTACTGCGACCTCCACCGCTCTTCCAAGGGGCATTTAACCCGTCTTGTTAAGCTACTGCGACCTGCACGTCTCTTCCAAGGGGCATTTAAACCGTCTTGTTACTGCGACCTGCTCGTCTCTTCCAAGGGGCATTTAAACCGTCTTGTTAAGCTACTGCGACTTGCACGTCTCTTCCAAGGGGCATTTAAACCGTCTTGTTAACCTACTGCGGCCTGCAGGTCTCTTCCAAGGGGCATTTAAACCATCTTGTTAAGCTACTGCGACCTGCATGTCTCTTCCAAGGGCTTTTAAACCGTCTTGTTAAGCTTCTGTAACCTCCACCACTTTTCCAAGGGGCATTTAAACCATCTTGTTAAGCTACTGCGACCTGCACGTCTCTTCCAAGGGGCATTTAAACTGTCTTGTTAAGCTACTGCGACCTGCATGTCTCTTTCAAGGGGCATTTAAACCGTCTTGTTAAGCTACTGTAACCTCCACCACTCTTCCAAGTTGCATTTAAATCGTCTTGATAAGCTACTGCGACATGCACGTCTCTTCCAAGGGGCATTTAATCCATCTTGTTAAGCTACTGCGACCTGCACGTCTCTTCCAAGGAGCATTAAAACCATCTTGTTAAGCTACTGCGACCTGCACGTCTCTTCCAAGGAGCATTTAAACCATCTTGTTAAGCTACTGCGACCTGAACGTCTCTTCCAAGGGGCATTTCAACCGTCTTGTTAAGCTACTGCGACCTGCACGTCTCTTCCAAGGAGCATTTAAACCATCTTGTTAAGCTACTGCGAACTGCACATCTCTTCCAAGGGGCATTTAAACCGTCTTGTTAAGCTTCTGCGACATGCACGTTTCTTCCAAGGGGCATTTAACTGTCTTGTTAAGCTACTGCGACCTGCACGTCTCTTCCAAGGGGCATTTAACTCTCTTGTTAAGCTACTGCGACCTGCACGTCTCTTCCAAGGGGCATTTAAACCGTCTTGTTAAGCTACTGCGAACTGCACCTCTCTTCCACGGGGCATTTAAGCCGTCTTGTTAAGCTTCTGCGACCTGCACGTCTCTTCCAAGGGGCATTTAAACTATCTTGTTAAGCTTCTGCGACCTGCACGTCTCTTCCAAGGGGCATTTAAACCGTCTTGTTCAGCTTCTGCGACCTGCACGTCTCTTCCAAGGGGCATTTAAACCGTCTTGTTAAGCTACTGCGACCTGCATGTCTTTTCCAAGGGGCATTTAAACTGTCTTATTAAGCTACTGCGACCTGTAAGTCTCTTTCAAGGGGCATTTAAACTGTGTTGTTAAGCTACTGCGACCTCCACCGCTCTTCCAAGCGGCATTTAAAGCGTCTTGTTAAGCTACTGCGACCTGCACGTCTCTTCCAAGGGGCATTTAAACCGTCTTGTTAAGCTACTGCGACCTGCACGTCTCTTCCAAGGGGCATTTAAACCGTCTTGTTAAGCTACTGCGACTTGCACGTCTCTTCCAAGGGGCATTTAAACCGTCTTGTTAAGCTACTGCGGCCTGCAGGTCTCTTCCAAGGGGCATTTAAACCGTCTTGTTAAGCTACTGCGACTTGCACGTCTCTTCCAAGGGGCATTTAAACCGTCTTGTTAACCTACTGCGGCCTGCAGGTCTCTTCCAAGGGGCATTTAAACCATCTTGTTAAGCTACTGCGACCTGCATGTCTCTTCCAAGGGCTTTTAAACCGTCTTGTTAAGCTTCTGTAACCTCCACCACTTTTCCAAGGGGCATTTAAACCATCTTGTTAAGCTACTGCGACCTGCACGTCTCTTCCAAGGGGCATTTAAACTGTCTTGTTAAGCTACTGCGACCTGCATGTCTCTTTCAAGGGGCATTTAAACCGTCTTGTTAAGCTACTGTAACCTCCACCACTCTTCCAAGTTGCATTTAAATCGTCTTGATAAGCTACTGCGACATGCACGTCTCTTCCAAGGGGCATTTAATCCATCTTGTTAAGCTACTGCGACCTGCACGTCTCTTCCAAGGAGCATTAAAACCATCTTGTTAAGCTACTGCGACCTGCACGTCTCTTCCAAGGAGCATTTAAACCATCTTGTTAAGCTACTGCGACCTGAACGTCTCTTCCAAGGGGCATTTCAACCGTCTTGTTAAGCTACTGCGACCTGCACGTCTCTTCCAAGGAGCATTTAAACCATCTTGTTAAGCTACTGCGAACTGCACATCTCTTCCAAGGGGCATTTAAACCGTCTTGTTAAGCTTCTGCGACATGCACGTTTCTTCCAAGGGGCATTTAACTGTCTTGTTAAGCTACTGCGACCTGCACGTCTCTTCCAAGGGGCATTTAACTCTCTTGTTAAGCTACTGCGACCTGCACGTCTCTTCCAAGGGGCATTTAAACCGTCTTGTTAAGCTACTGCGAACTGCACCTCTCTTCCACGGGGCATTTAAGCCGTCTTGTTAAGCTTCTGCGACCTGCACGTCTCTTCCAAGGGGCATTTAAACTATCTTGTTAAGCTTCTGCGACCTGCACGTCTCTTCCAAGGGGCATTTAAACCGTCTTGTTCAGCTTCTGCGACCTGCACGTCTCTTCCAAGGGGCATTTAAACCGTCTTGTTAAGCTACTGCGACCTGCATGTCTTTTCCAAGGGGCATTTAAACCGTCTTATTAAGCTACTGCGACCTGTAAGTCTCTTTCAAGGGGCATTTAAACTGTGTTGTTAAGCTACTGCGACCTCCACCGCTCTTCCAAGCGGCATTTAAAGCATCTTGTTAAGCTACTGCGACCTGCACGTCTCTTCCAAGGGACATTTAAACCGTCTTGTTAAGCTACTGCGACCTGCACGTCTCTTCCAAGGGGCATTTAAACCGTCTTGTTAAGCTACTGCGACTTGCACGTCTCTTCCAAGGGGCATTTAAACCGTCTTGTTAAGCTACTGCGGCCTGCAGGTCTCTTCCAAGGGGCATTTAAACCGTCTTGCTAAGCTACTGCGACCTGCATGTCTCTTCCAAGGGGCTTTTAAACCGTCTTGTTAAGCTTCTGTAACCTACACCACTTTTCCAAAGGGGCATTTAAACCATCTTGTTAAGCTACTGCGACCTGCACTTCTCTTCCAAGGGGCATTTAAACTGTCTTGTTAAGCTACTGCGACCTGCATGTCTCTTCCAAGGGGCATTTAAACCGTCTTGTTAAGCTACTGTAACCTCCACCACTCTTCCAAGGGGCATTTAAACCGTCTTGTTAAGCTACTGCGACATGCACGTCTCTTCCAAGGGGCATTTAATCCATCTTGTTAAGCTACTGCGACCTGCACGTCTCTTCCAAGGAGCATTTAAACCATCTTGTTAAGCTACTGCGACTTGCACGTCTCTTCCAAGGGGCATTTAAACTTTCTTGTTAAGCTACTGCGACCTGCACGTCTCTTCCAAGGGGCATTTAAACCGTCTTGTTAAGCTACTGCGACCTGCACGTCTCTTCCAAGGGGCATTTAAACCGTCTTGTTAAGCTACTGCGACCTGCACGTCTCTTTCAAGGGGCATTTAAACTGTCTTGTTAAGCTACTGCGACCTCCACCGCTCTTCCAAGGAGCATTTAAACCGTCTTGTTAAGCTACTGTGAACTGCACATCTCTTCCAAGGGGCATTTAAACTGTCTTGTTACTGCAACCTGCACGTCTTTTTCAAGGGGCATTTAAACTGTCTTGTTAAGCTACTGCGACCTGCACCGCTCTTCCAAGGGGCATTTAAACCGTCTTGTTAAGCTACTGTGACCTCCAACTCTCTTCCAAGGGGCATTTAAACTGTCTTGTTAAGCTACTGCGACCTGCATTTCTCTTCCAAGGGGCATTTAAACCGTCTTGTTAAGCTACTGTAACCTCCACCACTTTTCCAAGGGGCATTTAAACCGTCTTGTTAAGCTACTGCGACCTGCACGTCTCTTCCAAGGGGCATTTAAACCTTCTTGTTAAGCTACTGCGACCTCCACCGCTCTTCCAAAGGGTATTTAAACCGTCCAGTTAAGCTACTGCGACCTGCACATCTCTTCCAACGGCCATTTAAAATGTCTTGGTAAGCTATTGCGACCTGCAAGTCTCTTCCAAGGGGCATTTAAACCATCTTGTTAAGCTACTGCGACGTTCACGTCTCTTCCAAGGGGCATTTAAACCGTCTTGTTAAGCTACTGCGACCTGCACGTCTCTTCCAAGGGGCATTTAAACTGTCTTGTTAAGCTACTGCGACCTCCACTGTCTCTTCCAAAGGGCATTTTAACCGTCTTGTTAAGTTACTGTGACCTGCACGACTCTACCAAGGGGCATTAAAACCGTCTTGTTAAGCTACTGCGACCTCCACTGCTCCTCCAAGGGGCATTTAATCCAACTTGTTAAGCTACTGCGACCTGCACATCTCTTCCAAGGAGCATTTAAACCATCTTGTTAAGCTACTGCGAACTGAACATCTCTTCCAAGGGGCTCTTAAACCGTCTTGTTAAGCTTCTGCGACATGCACGTTTCTTCCAAGGGGCATTTAACTGTCTTGTTAAGCTACTTCGACCTGCACGTCTCTTCCAAGGGGCATTTAACTGTCTTGTTAAGCTACTGCGACCTGCACGTCTCTTCCAAGGGGCATTTATACCGTCTTGTTAAGCTACTGCGTCCTGCACGACGTTTCCAAGGGGCATTTAAAGTGTCTTGTTAAGCTACTGCGACCTCCACCGCTCTTCCAAGAGGCATTTAAACCGTCTTTTTAAGCTACTGCAACCTGCACGTCTCTTCCAAGGGGCAATTAAACTGTCTTGTTAAGTTACTGCGACCTGCACGTCTCTTTCAAGGGGCATTTAAACCGTCTTGTTAAGCTACTGCGAACTGCACATCTCTTCCACGGGGCATTTAAGCCGTCTTGTTAAGCTTCTACGACCTGCACGTCTCTTCCAAGGGGCATTTAAACCGTCTTGTTAAGCTTCTGCGACCTGCTCGTCTCTTCCAAGGGGCATTTAAACCGTCTTGTTCAGCTTCTGCGACCTGCACGTTTCTTCCAAGGGGCATTTAAACCGTCTTGTTAAGCTACTTCGACCTGCATGTCTCTTCCAAGGGGCATTTAAACCGTCTTGTTAACCTACTGCGACCTGCATGTCTCTTCCAAGGGGCATTTAAACCCTATTGTTAAGCTACTGCGACCTCCAACTCTCTTCCAAGGGGCATTTAAACTGTCTTGTTAAGCTACTGCGACCTGCATGTCTCTTCCAAGGGGCATTTAAACCGTCTTGTTAAGCTACTGTAACCTCCACCACTTTTCCAAGGGGCATTTAAACCGTCTTGTTAAGCTACTGCGACCTGCACGTCTCTTCCACGGGGCATTTCAACAGTCTTGTTAAGCTGCTGTGACCTGCATGTCTCTTCCAAGGGGCATTTAAACCTTCTTGTTAAGCTACTGCGACCTCCACCGCTCTTCCAAAGGGTATTTAAACGGTCCAGTTAAGCTACTGCGACCTGCACATCTCTTCCAACGGCCATTTAAAATGTCTTGGTAAGCTATTGCGACCTGCAAGTCTCTTCCAAGGGGCATTTAAACCATCTTGTTAAGCTACTGCGATGTTCACGTCTCTTCCAAGGGGCATTTAAACCATCTTGTTAAGCTACTGCGACCTGCACGTCTCTTCCAAGGGGCATTTAAACTGTCTTGTTAAGCTACTGCGACCTCCACCGTCTCTTCCAAGGGGCATTTAAACCGTCTTGTTAAGCTTCTGCGACCTGCACGTCTCTTCCAAGGGGCATTTAAACCGTCTTGTTCAGCTTCTGCGACCTGCACGTTTCTTCCAAGGGGCATTTAAACCGTCTTGTTAAGCTACTGCGACCTGCATGTCTCTTCCAAGGGGCATTTAAACCGTCTTGTTAACCTACTGCGACCTGCATGTCTCTTCCAAGGGGCATTTAAACCCTATTGTTAAGCTACTGCGACCTCCAACTCTCTTCCAAGGGGCATTTAAACTGTCTTGTTAAGCTACTGCGACCTGCATGTCTCTTCCAAGGGGCATTTAAACCGTCTTGTTAAGCTACTGTAACCTCCACCACTTTTCCAAGGGGCATTTAAACCGTCTTGTTAAGCTACTGCGACCTGCACGTCTCTTCCAAGGGGCATTTCAACAGTCTTGTTAAGCTGCTGTGACCTGCATGTCTCTTCCAAGGGGCATTTAAACCTTCTTGTTAAACTACTGCGACCTCCACCGCTCTTCCAAAGGGTATTTAAACGGTCCAGTTAAGCTACTGCGACCTGCACATCTCTTCCAACGGCCATTTAAAATGTCTTGGTAAGCTATTGCGACCTGCAAGTCTCTTCCAAGGGGCATTTAAACCATCTTGTTAAGCTACTGCGATGTTCACGTCTCTTCCAAGGGGCATTTAAACCATCTTGTTAAGCTACTGCGACCTGCACGTCTCTTAGAAGGGGCATTTAAACTGTCTTGTTAAGCTACTGCGACCTCCACCGTCTCTTCCAAAGGCATTTTAACCGTCTTGTTAAGTTACTGTGACCTGCACGACTCTACCAAGGGGCATTAAAACCGTCCTGTTAAGCTACTGCGACCTCCACTGCTCTTCCAAGGGGCATTTAATCCAACTTGTTAAGCTACTGCGACCTGCACGTCTCTTCCAAGGAGCATTTAAACCATCTTGTTAAGCTACTGAGAACTGCACATCTCTTCCAAGGGGCATTTAAACCGTCTTGTTAAGCTTCTACGACATGCACGTTTCTTCCAAGGGGTATTTAACTGTCTTGTTAAGCTACTGCGACCTGCACGTCTCTTCCAAGGGGCATTTAACTGTCTTGTTAAGCTACTGCGACCTGCACGTCTCTTCCAAGGGGCATTTAAACCTTCTTGTTAAGCTACTGCGTCCTGCACGACGTTTCCAAGGGGCATTTAAAGTGACTTGTTAAGCTACTGCGACCTCCACCGCTCTTCCAAGAGGCATTTAAACCGTCTTTTTAAGCTACTGCAACCTGCACGTCTCTTCCAAGGGGCAATTAAACTGTCTTGTTAAGCTACTGCGACCTGCACGTCTCTTCCAAGGGGCATTTAAACCGTTTTGTTAAGCTACTGCGAACTGCACGTCTCTTCCACGGGGCATTTAAGCCGTCTTGTTAAGCTTCTGCGACCTGCACGTCTCTTCCAAGGGGCATTTAAACCGTCTTGTTCAGCTTCTGCGACCTGCACGTCTCTTCCAAGGGGCCTTTAAACCGTCTTGTTAAGCTACTGCGATCTGCATGTCTCTTCCAAGGGGCATTTAAACCGTCTTATTAAGCTACTGCGACCTGTAAGTCTCTTTCAAGGGGCATTTAAACTGTGTTGTTAAGCTACTGCGACCTCCACCGCTCTTCCAAGGGGCATTTAACGCGTCTTGTTAAGCTACTGCGACCTGCACGTCTCTTCCAAGGGGCATTTAAACCGTCTTGTTACTGCGACCTGCTCGTCTCTTCCAAGGGGCATTTAAACCGTCTTGTTAAGCTACTGCGACTTGCACGTCTCTTCCGAGGGGCATTTAAACCGTCTTGTTAAGCTACTGCGACCTGCACGTCTCTTCCAAGGGGCATTTAAACCGTCTTGTTACTGCGACCTGCTCGTCTCTTCCAAGGGGCATTTAAACCGTCTTGTTAAGCTACTGCGACCTGCATGTCTCTTCCAAGGGCTTTTAAACCGTCTTGTTAAGCTTCTGTAACCTCCACCACTTTTCCAAGGGGCATTTAAACCATCTTGTTAAGCTACTGCGACCTGCACGTCTCTTCCAAGGGGCATTTAAACTGTCTTGTTAAGCTACTGCGACCTGCATGTCTCTTCCAAGGGGCATTTAAACCGTCTTGTTAAGCTACTGTAACCTCCACCACTCTTCCAAGGGGCATTTAAATTGTCTTGTTAAGCCACTGCGACATGCACGTCTCTTCCAAGGGGCATTTAATCCATCTTGTTAAGCTACTGCGACCTGCACGTCTCTTCCAAGGAGCATTTAAACCATCTTGTTAAGCTACTGCGACCTGCACGTCTCTTCCAAGGAGAATTTAAACCATCTTGTTAAGCTACTGCGACCTGCACGTCTCTTCCAAGGAGCATTTAAACCATCTTGTTAAGCTACTGCGAACTGCACATCTCTTCCAAGGGGCATTTAAACCGTCTTGTTAAGCTTCTGCGACATGCACGTTTCTTCCAAGGGGCATTTAACTGTCTTGTTAAGCTACTGCGACCTGCACGTCTCTTCCAAGGGGCATTTAACTGTCTTGTTAAGCTACTGCGACCTGCACGTCTCTTCCAAGGTGCATTTAAACCTTCTTGTTAAGCTACTGCGTCCTGCATTACGTTTCCAAGGGGCATTTAAAGTGTCTTGTTAAGCTACTGCGACCTCCACCGCTCTTCCAAGAGGCATTTAAACCGTCTTTTTAAGCTACTGCAACCTGCACGTCTCTTCCAAGGGGCAGTTAAACTGTCTTGTTAAGCTACTGCGACCTGCACGTCTCTTCCAAGGGGCATTTAAACCGTTTTGTTAAGCTACTGCGAACTGCACGTCTCTTCCACGGGGCATTTAAGCCATCTTGTTAAGCTTCTGCGACCTGCACGTCTCTTCCAAGGGGCATTTAAACCGTCTTGTTCAGCTTCTGCGACCTGCACGTCTCTTCCAAGGGGCCTTTAAACCGTCTTGTTAAGCTACTGCGACCTGCATGTCTCTTCCAAGGGGCATTTAAACCGTCTTATTAAGCTACTGCGACCTGTAAGTCTCTTTCAAGGGGCATTTAAACTGTGTTGTTAAGCTACTGCGATCTCCACCGCTCTTCCAAGGGGCATTTAACCCGTCTTGTTAAGCTACTGCGACCTGCACGTCTCTTCCAAGGGGCATTTAAACCGTCTTGTTACTGCGACCTGCTCGTCTCTTCCAAGGGGAATTTAAACCGTCTTGTTAAGCTACTGCGACTTGCACGTCTCTTCCAAGGGGCATTTAAACCGTCTTGTTAACCTACTGCGGCCTGCAGGTCTCTTCCAAGGGGCATTTAAACCGTCTTGTTAAGCTACTGCGACCTGCATGTCTCTTCCAAGGGCTTTTAAACCGTCTTGTTAAGCTTCTGTAACCTCCACCACTTTTCCAAGGGGCATTTAAACCATCTTGTTAAGCTACTGCGACCTGCACGTCTCTTCCAAGGGGCATTTAAACTGTCTTGTTAAGCTACTGCGACCTGCATGTCTCTTCCAAGGGGCATTTAAACCATCTTGTTAAGCTACTGCGACCTGCACGTCTCTTCCAAGTGGCATTTAAACCGTCTTGTTAAGCTACTGTGACCTGCACGTTTCTACCAAGGGGCATTTAAACCGTCTTATTAAGCTACTGCGACCTGCACGTCTCTTGCAAGGGTCATTTAAACCGTCTTGTTAAGCTACTCTGATCTGCACGTCTCTTCCAAGGGGCATTGAAACTGTCTTGTTAAGCTACTGCAACCTGCACGTCTCTTCCAAGGGACATTTCAACCGTCTTGTTAAGCTGCTGCGACCTGCATGTCTCTTCCAAGGGGCATTTAAACCGTCTTGTTAAGCTACTGCGACCTCCACCGCTCTTCCAAGGGGCATTTAAACCGTCTTGTTAAGCTACTGCGACCTGCACGTCTCTTCCAAGGGGCATTTAAACTGTGTTAAGCTACTGCGACCTGCACGTCTCTTCCAAGGGGCATTTAAACCGTCTTGTTAAGCTACTGTAACCTCCACTGCTCTTCCAAAGGGCATTTAAACCATCCAGTTAAGCTTCTGCGACCTGCACGTCTCTTCCAACGGCCATTTAAACCGTCTTGGTAAGCTACTGCGACCTGCAAGCCTCTTCCAAGGGGCACTTAAACCGTCTTGTTAAGCTACTGCTACCTGCACGGCTCTTCCAAGGGGCATTGAAACTGTCTTGTTAAGCTACTGCAACCTGCACGTCTCTTCCAATGGACATTTCAACCGTCTTGTTAAGCTGCTGCGACCTGCATGTCTCTTCCAAGGGGCATTTAAACCGTCTTGTTAAGCTACTGCGACCTGCATGTCTCTTCCAATGGGCATTTAAACTGTCTTGTTACGCTACTGCGACATCCACAGCTCTTCCAAGGGGCATTTAAACCATCTTGTTAAGCTACTGCGACCTGCATGTCTCTTCCAAGTGGCATTTAAACCGTCTTGTTAAGCTACTGCGACCTGCACGGCTCTTCCAAGGGGCATTTAAACCGTCATGTTAAGCTACTGCGACCTGCACGTCTCTTCCAAGGGGCATTTAAACCGTCTTGTTAAGCTACTGCAACCTCCACCGCTCTTCCCAATGGCATTTTAACAGTCTTGTTAAGCTACTGTGACCTGCACGGCTCTACCAAGGGACATTTAAACAGTCTTGTTAAGCTACTGCGACCTCCACTGCTCTTCCAAGGGGCGATTAATCCGACTTGTTAAGCTACTACGACCTGAACGTCTCTTCCAAGGGACATTTAAATCGTCTTGTTAAGCTACTGCGAACTGCACGTCTCTTCCAAGGAGCATTTAAACTGTTTTGTTAAGCTACTGCGACCTCCACCGCTCTTCCAAGGGGCATTTAAACTGTCTTGTTAAGCTACTGCGAACTGCACATCTCTTCCAAGGGGCATTTAAACCGTCTTGTTAAGCTACTGCGACCTGCACCACTTTTCCAAGGGGGATTTAAACCGTCTTGTTAAGCTACTGCGACCTGCACGTCTCTTCCATGGGGCATTTAAACCTCTTTGATAAGCTACTGCGACCTGCATGTCTCTTCCAAGGGGCATTTAATCCATCTTGTTAAGCTACTGCGACCTGCACGTCTTTTCCAAGGGGCATTTAAACCGTCTTGTTAAGCTGCTGCGACCTGCACGTCTCTTTCAAGGGGCATTTAAACTGTCTTGTTAAGCTACTGCGACCTCCACCGCTCTGCAAAGGGGCATTTAAACCGTCTTTTTAAGCTCCTGCGACCTGCACGTCTCTTTCAAGGGGCATTTAAACTGTCTTGTTAAGCTACTGCGACCTCCACCGCACTTCCAAGGGGCACTTAAACCGTCATGTTAAGCTACTGCGACCTGCACATCTCTTCCAAGGGGCATTTAATCCATCTTGTTAAGCTACTGCGACCTGAATGTCTTTTCCAAGGGGCATTTAAACCTTCTTGTTAAGCTACTGCGACCTCCACCGTTCTTCCAAGGGGCATTTAAACCATCTTGTTAAGCTACTGCGACCTGCACGTCTCTTCCAACCGGCATTTAAACCATCTTGTTAAGCTACTGTGACGTGCACGTCTCTTCCAAGGTGCATTTAAACTGTCTTGTTAAGCTACTGCCACTTGCACGTCTCTTCCAAGGGGCATTTAAACCGTCTTGTTAAGCTACTGCGACCTGCACTTCTCTTCCAAGGGGCACTTAAACTGTCTTGTTAAGACACTGCGACCTCCACCGCTCTTCCAAGGGGCATTTAAACCGTCTTTTTAAGCTACTGCGACCTGCACGTCTCTTCCAAGGGACATTTAAACCGTCTTATTAAGCTACTGCGACCTGCACGTCTCTTCCAAGGGGCATTTAAACCGTCTTGTTAAGCTACTGCGACCTCCACTGCTGTTCCAAGGGGCATTTAAACCGTCTTGTTAAGCTACTGTGTCCTGCATGTCTCTTCCAAGGGGCATTTAAACCGTCTTGTTAAGCTACTGCGACCTGCACGTCTCTTCCAAGGGGCATTTAAACCGTCTTGTTAAGCTACTGCGACCTGCACGTCTCTTCCAAGGGGCATTTAAACCATCTTGTTAAGCTCCTGCGACCTGCACGTCTCTTCCAAGGGGCATTTAAACCATCTTGTTAAGCTACTGCGACCTGCACGTCTCTTCCAAGTGCCATTTAAACCGTATTGGTAAGCTACTGCGACCTGCACATCTCTTCCAAGGGGCATTGAAACTGTCTTGTTAAGCTACTGCAACCTGCACGTCTCTTCCAAGGGGCATTTAAACCATCTTGTTAAGCTACTGCGAACTCCACTGCTCTTCCTAGGGCCATTTAAACCATCTTGGTATGCTACTGCGACCTGCAAGCCTCTTCCAAGGGGCATTTAAACCGTCTTGTTAAGCTACTGCGACCTGCACGTCTCTTCCAAGGGGCATTTAAACCAACTTGTTAAGCTACTGCGACCTGAATGTCTTTTCCACGGGGGATTTAAACCATCTTATTAAGCTACTGCGACCTCCACCGCTCTTCCAAGGGGCATTCAAACAGTCTTGTTAAGCTGCTGTGACCTGCATGTCTCTTCCAAGGAGCATTTAAACCTTCTTGTTAAGCTACTACAACCTCCACCGCTCTTCCAAAGGGCATTTAACCGTCTAGTTAAACTACTGCGACCTGCACGTCTCTTCCAAGGGGCATTTAAACCGTCTTGTTAAGCTGCTGCGACCAGCACGTCTCTTCCAAGGGGCATTTAAACCGTCTTGTTAAGCTACTGCGACCTGCACGTCTCTTCCAAGGGACATTTAAACCGTCTTATTAAGCTACTGCGACCTGGACTTCTCTTCCAATGGGCATTTAAATTGTCTTGTTACGCTACTGCGACATCCACAGCTCTTCCAAGGGGCATTTAAACCATCTTGTTAAGCTACTGCGACCTGCACGTCTGTTCCAAGTGGCATTTAAACCGTCTTGTTAAGCTACTGTGACCTGCACGTTTCTACCAAGGGGCATTTAAACCATCTTATTAAGCTACTGCGACCTGCACGTCTCTTGCAAGGGTCATTTAAACCGTCTTGTTAAGCTACTCTGATCTGCACGTCTCTTCCAAGGGGCATTGAAACTGTCTTGTTAAGCTACTGCGACCTGCACGTCTCTTCCAAGGGGCATTTAAACCGTCTTGTTAAGCTACTGCGACCTGCACGTCTCTTCCAAGGGGCATTTAAACCATCTTGTTAAGCTACTGCGACCTGTACGTCTCTTCCAATGGACATTTCAACCGTCTTGTTAAGCTGCTGCGACCTGCTTGTCTCTTCCAAGGGGCATTTAAACCGTCTTGTTAAGCTACTGCGACCTCCACCGCTCTACCAAGGGGCATTTAAACCGTTTTGTTAAGCTACTGCGACCTGCACGTCTCTTCCAAGGGCCATTTAAACCGTCCTGGTATGCTACTGCGACCTGCAAGCCTTTTCCAAGGGGCATTTAAACCGTCTTGTTAAGCTACTGCGACCTGCACGTCTCTTCCAATGGGCATTTAAACCATCTTGTTAAGCTACTTCGACCAGAATGTCTTTTCCAAGGGGGATTTAAACCGTCTTATTAAGCTACTGCGACCTCCACCGCTATTCCAAGGGGCATTTAAACAGTCTTGTTAAGCTGCTGTGACCTGCATGTCTCTTCCAAGGGGCATTTAAACCTTCTTGTTAAGCTACTACTACCTCCACCGCTCTTCCAAAGGGCATTTAAACCGTCTAGTTAAACTACTGCGACCTGCACGTCTCTTCCACGGGGCATTTAAACCATCTTGTTAAGCTACTGCGACCTGCACGTCTCTTCCAAGGGGCATTTAAACCGTCTTGTTAAGCTCCTGCGACCTGCACGTCTCTTCCAAGGGGCATTTAAACCGTCTTGTTAAGCAATTGCGACCTCCACCTCTCTTCCAAAGGGCATTTAAACCGTCTTGTTAAGCTACTGTGACCTCCACGGCTCTACCAAGGGGCATTTAAACCGTCTTGTTAATCTACTGCGACCTACACTGCTCTTCCAAGGGGCATTTTATCCATCTTGTTAAACTACTGCGACCTGCACGTCTCTTCCAAGCGGCATTTAAACCGTCTTGTTAAGCTACTGCGAACAGCAGATCTCTTCCAAGGGGCATTGAAACCGTTTTGTTAAGCTACTGAGACATGCACGTCTCCTCCAAGGGGCATTTAAACCATCTTATTAAGCTACTGCGACCTGCATGTCTCTTCCAAGGGGCATTTAAACTGTCTTGTTAAGCTACTGCGACCTCCACCGCTCTGCCAAGGGGCATTTAAACTGTCTTGTTAAGCTACTGCGACCTGCACGTCTCTTCCAAGTGGCATTTAAACCGTCTTGTTAAGCTACTGTTACCTGCATGTCTCTTCCAAGGGACATTTAAACCGTGTTGTTAAGCTACTGGGTCCTGCACGTCTCTTCCAAGGGGCATTTAAACCATCTTGTTAATCTAGTGCGACCTCCACTGCTCTTCCAAGGGGCATTTAAAGCATCTTGTTAAGCTACTGCGACCTCCACCGCTCTTCCAAGGGGCATTTAAATCCGTCTTGTTAAGCTACTGCGACCTGCACGTCTCTTCCATGGGGCACTTAAACCGTCTTGTTAAGCTACTGCGACTTTCACGCCTCATCCAACGGGCATTTAAACCATCGTATTAAGCTTCTGCGACCTGCACGTCTCTTCCAATGGTCATTTAAACTGTCTTGTTAAGCTACTGCGACCTCCACCGCTCTTCCAAAGGGCATTTAAACCGTCTTGTTAAGCTACTGCGACCTGCACGTCTCTTCCAAGTGGCATTTAAACCGTCTTTTTAAGCTACTGTGACCTGCACGTTTCTACCAAGGGGCATTTAAACCATCTTGTTAAGCTGCTGCGACCTGCATGTCTCTTCCAAGGGGCATTTAAAACGTCTTGTTAAGCTACTGCGACCTCCACCGCTCTTCCAAGGGGCATTGAAACCATCTTGTTAAGCTACTGCGACCTGCACGTCTCTTCCAAGGGCCATTTAAACCGTCTTGGTAAGCTACTGCGACCTGCAAGCCACTTCCAAGGGGCATTTAAACCGTCTTGATAAGCTACTGCGACCTGCAAGCCTCTTCCAAGGGGCATTTAAACCGTCTTGACAAGCTACTGCGACCTGCACATCTCTTCCAAGGGGCATTTAAACCGTCTTGGTAAGCTACTGCGACCTGCAAGCCTCTTCCAAGGGGCATTTAAACCGTCTTGTTAAGCTACTGCGACCTGCACATCTCTTCCAAGGGGCATTTAAACCATCTTGTTAAGCTACTGTGACCTGAATGTCTTTTCCGACGGTCATTTAAACCCACTTGTTAAGCTACTGCGACCTCAACCGCTCTTCCAAGGGGCATTTAAACCATCTTGTTAAGCTACTGCGACCTGCACGTCTCTTCCAAGGGGCATTTAAACTGTGTTGTTAAGCTACTGCGACTTGCACGTCTCTTCCAAGGGGCATTTAAACTGTCTTGTTAAGCTACTGCGACCTCCACCACTCTTCCAACCGGCATTTAAACCGTCTTGTTAAGCTACTGTGACCTGCACGTCTCTTCCAAGGGGCATTTAAACTGTCTTGTTAAGCTACTGCCACTTGCACGTCTCTTCCAAGGGGCATTTAAACCGTCTTTTTAAGCTACTGCAACCTGCACGTCTCTTCCAAGGGACATTTAAACCGTCTTGTTAAGCTACTGCGACCTGCACGTCTCTTCCAAGGGGCACTTAAACCGTCTTGTTAAGCTACTGCGACCTGAACATCTCTTCCAAGGGCCATTTAAACCGTATATGTAAGCTACTGTGACCTGCAAGCCTCTTCCAAGGGGCATTTAAACCGTTATGTTAATCTACTGCGACCTGCACATCTCTTCCAAGGGGCATTTAATCCATCTTGTTAAGCTACTGCGACCTGAATGTCTTTTCCAAGGGGCATTTAAACCCTCTTGTTAAGCTACTGCGACCTCCACCGCTCTTCCAAGGGGCATTTAAACCATCTTATTAAGCTACTGCGACCTGCACGTCTCTTCCAACCGGCATTTAAACCATCTTGTTAAGCTACTGTGACCTGCACGTCTCTTCCAAGGGGCATTTAAACCGTCTTGTTAAGCTACTGCGACCTGCACGTCTCTTCCAAGGGGCACTTAAACTGTCATGTTAAGCCACTGCGACCTCCACCGCTCTTCAAAGGGGCATTTAAACCGTCTTTTTAAGATACTGCGACCTGCACGTCTCTTCCAAGGGACATTTAAACCGTCTTGTTAAGCTACTGCGACCTGCACGTCTCTTCCAAGGGGCATTTAAACCTTCTTGTTAAGCTACTGCGACCTCCACTGCTCTTTCAAGGGGCATTTAAACCGTCTTGTTAAGCTACTGTGACCTGCACGTCTCTTCCAACTGGCATTTAAACCGTCTTGTTAAGCTTCTGTGACCTGCACTTTTCTACCAAGGGGCATTTAAACCGTCTTCTTAAGCTACTGTGACCTGCACGTCTATTCCAAGGGGCATTTAAACTGTCTTGTTAAGCTACTGCGACCTGCACGTCTCTTCCAAGGGGCATTTAAACCGTCTTGTTAAGCTACTGCGACCTGCACGTCTCTTCCAAGGGGCATTTAAACCATCTTGTTAAGCTCCTGCGACCTGCACGTCTCTTCCAAGGTGCATTTAAACCATCTTGTTAAGCTGCTGCGACCTGCACTTCTCTTCCAAGTGCCATTTAAACCGTATTGGTAAGCTACTGCGACCTGCACATCTCTTCCAAGGGGCATTGAAACTGTCTTGTTAAGCTACTGCAACCTGCACGTCTCTTCCAAGGGACATTTCAACCGTCTTGTTAAGCTGCTGCGACCTGCATGTCTCTTCCAAGGGGCATTTAAACCGTCTTGTTAAGCTACTGCGACCTCCTCCGCTCTTCCAAGGGGCATTTAAACCGTCTTGTTAAGCTACTGCGACCTGCATGTCTCTTCCAAGGGGCATTTAAACCGTCTTGTTAAGCTACTGCGAGCTCCACCGCTCTTCCAAGGGCCATTTAAACCGTCTTGGTAAGCTACTGCGACCTGCAAGCCTCTTCCAAGGGGCATTTAAACCGTCTTGTTAAGCTACTGCGACCTGCACGTCTCTTCCAAGGGGCATTTAAACCATCTTGTTAAGCTACTGCGACCTGAATGTCTTTTCCAAGGGGGATTTAAACCGTCTTATTAAGCTACTGCGACCTCCACCGCTCTTCCAAGGGGCATTCAAACCGTCTTGTTAAGCTACTGCGACCTGCATGTCTCTTCCAAGGGGCATTTAAACCTTCTTGTTAAGCTACTACTACCTCCACCGCTCTTCCAAAGGGCATTTAAACCGTCTAGTTAAACTACTGCGACCTGCACTTCTCTTCCAAGGGGCATTTAAACCGTCTTGTTAAGCTGCTGCGACCAGCACGTCTCTTCCAAGGGGCATTTAAACCGTCTTGTTAAGCTACTGCAACCTGCACGTCTCTTCCAAGGGACATTTCAACCGTCTTATTAAGCTACTGCGACCTGCACTTCTCTTCCAATGGGCATTTAAACTGTCTTGTTACGCTACTGCGACATCCACAGCTCTTCCAAGGGGCATTTAAACCGTCTTGTTAAGCTGCTGCGACCTGCTTGTCTCTTCCAAGGGGCATTTAAACCGTCTTGTTAAGCTACTGCGACCTCCACCGCTCTTCCAAGGGGCATTTAAACCGTTTTGTTAAGCTACTGCGACCTGCACGTCTCTTCCAAGGGCCATTTAAAACGTCTTGGTATGCTACTGCGACCTGCAAGCCTTTTCCAAGGGGCATTTAAACCGTCTTGTTAAGCTACTGCGACCTGCACGTCTCTTCCAATGGGCATTTAAACCATCTTGTTAAGCTACTGCGACCAGAATGTCTTTTCCAAGGGGGATTTAAAGCGTCTTATTAAGCTACTGCGACCTCCACCGCTCTTCCAAGGGGCATTTAAACAGTCTTGTTAAGCTGCTGTGACCTGCACGTCTCTTCCAAGGGGCATTTAAACCGTCTTGTTAAGCTACTGCGACCTGCACGTCTCTTCCAAGGGGCATTTAAACCGTCTTGTTAAGCAATTGCGACCTCCACCTCTCTTCCAAAGGGCATTTAAACCGTCTTGTTAAGCTACTGTGACCTCCACGGCTCTACCAAGGGGCATTTAAACCGTCTTGTTAATCTACTGCGACCTACACTGCTCTTCCAAGGGGCATTTTATCCATCTTGTTAAACTACTGCGACCTGCACGTCTCTTCCAAGCGGCATTTAAACCGTCTTGTTAAGCTACTGCGAACAGCAGATCTCTTCCAAGGGGCATTGAAACCGTCTTGTTAAGCTACTGCGACATGCACGTCTCCTCCAAGGGGCATTTAAACCATCTTGTTAAGCTACTGCGACCTGCATGTCTCTTTCAAGGGGCATTTAAACTGTCTTGTTAAGCTACTGCGTCCTCCACCGCTCTGCCAAGGGGCATTTAAACTGTCTTGTTAAGCTACTGCGACCTGCACGTCTCTTCAAAGGGGCATTTAAACCATCTTGTTAATCTACTGCGACCTACACTGCTCTTCCAAGGGGCATTTAAAACATCTTATTAAGCTACTGCGACCTCCACCGCTCTTCCAAGGGGCATTTAAATCCGTCTTGTTAAGCTACTGCGACCTGCACGTCTCTTGCATGGGGCACTTAAACCGTCTTGTTAAGCTACTGCGACCTCCACCTCTCTTCCAAGGGGCATTTAAACCGTCTTGTTAAGCTACTGCGACTTTCACGTCTCTTCCAATGGTCATTTAAACTGTCTTGTTAAGCTACTGCGACCTCCACCGCTTTTCCAAAGGGCATTTAAACCGTCTTGTTAAGCTACTGCGACCTGCATGTCTCTTCCAAGTGGCATTTAAACCGTCTTGTTAAGCTACTGTGACCTGCACGTTTCTACCAAGGGGCATTTAAAACGTCTTGCTAAGCTACTGCGACCTCCACCGCTCTTCCAAGGGGCATTTAAACCATCTTGTTAAGCTACTGCGACCTGCACGTCTCTTCCAAGGGCCATTTAAACCGTCTTGGTAAGCTACTGCGACCTGCAAGCCACTTCCAAGTGGCATTTAAACCGTCTTGATAAGCTACTGCGACCTGCAAGCCTCTTCCAAGGGGCATTCAAACCGTCTTGATAAGCTACTGCGACCTGCACATCTCTTCCAAGGGGCATTTAAACCGTCTTGGAAAGCTACTGCGACCTGCAAGCCTCTTCCAAGGGGCATTCAAACCGTCTTGTTAAGCTACTGCGACCTGCATGTCTCTTCCAAGGGGCATTTAAACCATCTTGTTAAGCTACTGCGACCTGCACGTCTCTTCCAAGGGGCATTTAAACCATCTTGTTAAGCCACTGCGACCTCCACCGCTCTTAAAAGGGGCATTTAAACCGTCTTTTTAAGCTACTGCAACCTGCACGTCTCTTCCAAGGGACATTTAAACCGTCTTGTTAAGCTACTGCGACCTGCACGTCTCTTCCAAGGGGCATTTAAACCGTCTTGTTAAGCTACTGCGACTATCACGTCTCTTCCATGGGGTCATTTAAACCGTCTTGTTAAGCTGCTGCGACCTGCATGTCTCTTCCAAGGGGCATTTAAACCGTCTTGTTAAGCTACTGCGACCTCCACCGTACTTCCAAGGGGCACTTAAACCGTCTTGTTAAGCTACTGCGACCTGCACATCTCTTCCAAGGGCCATTTAAACCGTATTGGTAAGCTACTGTGACCTGCAAGCCTTTGCAAGGGGCATTTAAACCTTCATGTTAAGCTACTGCGACCTGCACATCTCTTCCAAGGGGCATTTAATCCATCTTGTTAAGCTGCTGCGACCTGAATGTCTTTTCCAAGGGGCATTTAAACCCTCTTGTTAAGCTACTGCGACCTCCACTGCTCTTCCAAGGGGCATTTAAACCATCTTGTTAAGCTACTGTGACCTGCACGTCTCTTCCAAGGGGCATTTAAACTGTCTTGTTAAGCTACTGCCACTTGCACGTCTCTTCCAAGGGGCATTTAAACCGTCTTGTTAAGCTACTGCGACCTGCACGTCTCTTCCAAGGGGCACTTAAACTGTCTTGTTAAGCCACTTCGACCTCCACCGCTCTTCCAAGGGGCATTTAAACCGTCTTTTTAAGCTACTGCGACCTGCACGTCTCCTCCAAGGGACATTTAAACCGTCTTGTTAAGCTAGTGCGACCTCCACTGCTCTTCCAAGGGGCATTTAAACCGTCTTGTTAAGCTACTGTGTCCTGCACGTCTCTTCCAACTGGCATTTATACCGTCTTGTTAAGATTCTGTGACCTGCACTTTTCTACCAAGGGGCATTTAAACCGTCTTCTTAAGCTACTGTGACCTGCACGTCTATTCCAAGGGGCATTTAAACTGTCTTGTTAAGCTACTGCGACCTGCACGTCTCTTCCAAGGGGCATTTAAACCGTCTTGTTAAGCTACTGCGACCTGCACGTCTCTTCCAAGTGGCATTTAAACCATCTTGTTAAGCTCCTGCGACCTGCACATCTCTTCCAAGGGGCATTTAAACCATCTTGTTAAGCTACTGCGACCTGCACGTCTCTTCCAAGTGCCATTTAAACCGTATTGGTAAGCTACTGCGACCTGCACATCTCTTCCAAGGGGCATTTAAACCATCTTGTTAAGCTACTGCGACCTGCACGTCTTTTCCAAGGGGCATTTAAACCATCTTGTTAAGCTACTGCGACCTCCACCGCTCTTCCAAGTGGCATTTAAACCATCTTGTTAAGCTTCTGCGACCTGCACGTCTCTTCAATGGGCATTTAAACCGTCTTGTTAAGCTACTGCGACCTGCACGTCTCTTCCAAGGGCCATTTAAACCGTCTTGGTAAGCTACTGCGACCTGCAAGCCTCTTCCAAGAGGCATGTAACTGTCTTGTTAAGCTACTGCGACCTGCACGTCTCTTCCAAGTGGCATTTAAACCATCTTGTTAAGCTACTGCGACCTGCACGTCTCTTCCAATGGGCATTTAAACCGTCTTGTTAAGCTACTGCGACCTCCACAGCTCTTCCACGGGGCATTTAAACCGTCTTGTTAAGCTACTGTGACCTGCACGTCTCTTCCAAGTGGCATTTATACCGTCTTGTTAAGCTTCTGTGACCTGCACGTTTCTACCAAGTGGCATTTAAACCGTCTTATTAAGCTACTGCGACCTGCACGTCTCTTCCATGGGGCATTTAAACCATCTTGTTAAGCTCCTGCGACCTGCTCATCTCTTCCAATGGGGATTGAAAACGTCTTGTTAAGCTGCTGCGACATCCACCGCTCTTCCAAGGGGCATTTAAACCGTCTTGTTAAGCTACTGCGACCTGCACGTCTCTTCCAAGGGGCATTTAAACCGTCTTGTTAAGCTACTGCGACCTGCACGTCTCTTCCAAGGGGCATTTAAACCATCTTGTTAAGCTCCTGCGACCTGCACGTCTCTTCCAAGGGTCATTTAAACCGTGTTCTTAAGCTACGGCGACATGCACATCTCTTCGAAGGGGCATTTAAACCGTCTTGTTAAGCTACAGCAACCTGCACGTCTTTTCCAAGGGTCATTTAAACCGTCTTGTAAAGCTACTGCGACCTCCACCGCTCTTCTAAGGGAAATTTAAACCATCTTGTCAAGATACTGCGACCTGCACGTCTGTTGCAAGGGGCATTTAAACCGTCTTGTTAAGCTACTGCGACCTGCACGTCTCTTCAAAGGGGCATTTAAACCGTCTTGTTACGCTACTGTGACCTGCACGTCTCTTCCAAGGGGCATTTAAATCGTCTTGTTAAGCTACTGCGACCTGAACGTCTCTTCCAAGGGGCATTTAAACCGTCTTGATAAGCTACTGCGACCTGCACATCTCTTCCAAGGGGCATTTAAACCGTCTTGGTAAGCTACTGCGACCTGCAAGCCTCTTTCAAGGGGCATTTAAACCGTCTTGTTAAGCTACTGCGACCTGCACATCTCTTCCAAGGGCCATTTAAACCGTCTTGGTAAGCTACTGCGACCTGCAAGCCTCTTCCAAGGGGCATTTAATCCGTCTTGTTAAGCTAATGCGACCTGCACATCTCTTCCAAGGGGCATTTAAACCATCTTGTTAAGCTACTGTGACCTGAATGTCTTTTCCAACGGGCATTTAAACCCACTTGTTAAGCTACTGCGACCTCCACCGCTTTTCCAAGGGGCATTTAAACCATCTTGTTAAGCTACTGCGACCTGCACGTCTCTTCCAAGGGGCATTTAAACTGTCTTGTTAAGCTACTGCGACTTGCACGTCTCTTCCAAGGGGCATTTAAACTGTCTTGATAAGCTACTGCGACCTCCACCGCTCTTCCAACCGGCATTTAAACCGTCTTGTTAAGCTACTGTGACCTGCACGTCTCTTCCAAGGGGCATTTAAACCGTCTTGTTAAGCTACTGCGACCTGCACGTCTCTTCCAAGGGGCACTTAAACTGTCTTGTTAAGCCACTGCGACCTCCACCGCTCTTCCAAGGGGCATTTAAACCGACTTTTTAAGCTACTGCCACCTGCACGTCTCTTCCAAGGGACATTTAAACCGTCTTGTTAAGCTACTGCGACCTGCACGTCTCTTCCAAGGGGCATTTAAACCGTCTTGTTAAGCTACTGCGACCTCCACCGTACTTCCAAGGGGCACTTAAACCGTCTTGTTAAGCTACTGCGACCTGCACGTCTCTTCCAAGGACCATTTAAACCGTCATGTGAAGCTACTGCTACCTGTACATCTCTTCCAAGGGGCATTTAATCCATCTTGTTAAGCTACTGCGATCTGAATGTCTTTTCCAAGGGACATTTAAACCCTATTGTTAAGCTACTGTGACCTCCACCGCTCTTCCAAGGGGCATTTAAACCATCTTGTTAAGATACTGCGACCTGCACGTCTCTTCCAACCGGCATTTAAACCATCTTGTTAAGCTACTGTGACCTGCACGTCTCTTCCAAGGGGCATTTAAACTGTCTTGATAAGCTACTGCGACCTGCACGTCTCTTCCAAGGGGCACTTAAACTGTCTTGTTAAGCCACTGCGACCTCCACCGCTCTTCCAAGGGCCATTTAAACCGTCTTTTTAAGCTACTGCGACCTGCACGTCTCTTCCAAGGGACATTTAAACCGTCTTGTTAAGCTACTGCGACCTGCAAGTCTCTTCCAAGGGGCATTTAAACCGTCTTGTTAAGCTACTGCGACCTCCACTGCTCTTCCAAGGGGTATTTAAACCGTCTTGTTAAGCTACTGTGACCTGCACGTCTCTTCCAACTGGCATTTATACCGTCTTGTTAAGCTTCTGTGACCTGCACTTTTCTACCAAGGGGCATTTAAACCGTCTTCTTAAGCTACTGTGACCTGCACGTCTATTCCAAGGGGCATTTAAACTGTTTTGCTAAGCTACTGCGACCTGCACGTCTCTTCCAAGGGGCATTTAAACCATCTTGTTAAGCTACTGCGACCTGCACGTCTCTTCCAAGGGGCATTTAAACCATCTTGTTAAGCTCCTGCGACCTGCACGTCTCTTCCAAGGGGCATTTAAACCATCTTGTTAAGCTACTGCAACCTGCACGTCATTTCCAAGTGCCATTTAAACCGTATTGGTAAGCTACTGCGACCTGCACATCTCTTCCAAGGGGCATTTAAACCATCTTGTTAAGCTACTGCGACCTGCACATCTTTTCCAAGGGGCATTTAAACCATCTTGTTAATCTACTGCGACCTCCAGCGCTCTTCCAAGTGGCATTTAAACCATCTTGTTAAGCTTCTGCGACCTGCACGTCTCTTCAATGGGCATTTAAACCGTCTTGTTAAGCTACTGCGACCTGCACGTCTCTTCCAAGGGCCATTTAAACCGTCTTGGTAAGCTACTGCGACCTGCAAGCCTCTTCCAAGGGGCATTTAAACCTTCTTGTTAAGCTACTTCAACCTGCACGTCTCTTCCAGGGGGCATTTAAACCGTCTTGTTAAGCTACTGCAACCTCCACCGCTCTTCCAAAGGGCATTTTAACCATCTTGTTAGGCTACTGTGACCTGCACGTCTCTACCAAGGGACATTTAAACCGTCTTGTTAAGATACTGCGAACTCCACTGCTCTTCCAAGGGGCATTTAATCCGTCTTGATAAGCTACTGCGACCAGCACGTCTCTTCCAAGGGGCATTTAAATCGTTTTGCTAAGCTTCTGCGACCTGCACGTCTCTTCCAAGGGGCATTTAAACCGTCTTGTTAAGCTACTGCAACCTGCATGTCTCTTCCAAGGGGCATTTAAACTGTCTTGTTAAGCTACTGCGACCTCTACCGCTCTGCCAAGGGGCATTTAAACTGTCTTGTTAAGCTACTGCGACCTGCACGTCTCTTCCAAGGGGCATTTAAACTGTCTTCTTAAGCTACTGCGACCTCCTCCGCTCTTCCAAGGGGCATTTAAACCGTCATTTTAAGCTACTGCGACGTGCACGTCTCTTCCAAGGGGCATTTAAACCGTCTTGTTAAGCTATTGCGACCTACACGTCTCTTCCAAGGGGCAATTAAACCGTTTTGTTAAGCTACTGTGACTTTCACGTCTCTTCCAAGGGCCATTTAAACCGCTTTGTTAAGCTACTGCGACCTGCACGTCTTTTCCAAGGGGCATTTAAACTGTTTTGTTAAGCTGCTGCGACCTGCACGTCTTTTCCAAGGGGCATTTAAACCGTCTTGTTAAGCTACTGTGACCTGCACGTCTCTTCCAAGGGGCATTTAAACCATCTTGTTAAGCTCCTGCGACCTGCACGTCTCTTCCAATGGGCATTTAAACCGTTTTCTTAAGCTGCTGCGACCTGCATGTCTCTTCCAAGGGGCATTTAAACCGTCTTGTTAAGCTACTGCAACGTCCACCGCTCTTCCAAGGGCCATTTAAACCATCTTGTTAAGCTACTGCGACCTGCACGTCTCTTCCAAGGGCCATTTAAACTGTCTTGGTAAGCTACTGTGACCTGCACGTCTCTTCCAAGGGGCATTTAAACCGTCTTGGTAAGCTACTGTGACCAGCACGTCTCTTCCAAGGGGCATTTATACCGTCTTGTTAAGCTACTGCGACCTGTAAGTCTCTTTCAAGGGGCATTTAAACCCTCTTGGTAAGCTACTGCGACCTGCAAGCCTCTTCCAAGGGGCATTTAAACCGTCTTGATAAGCTACTGCGACCTGCACGTCTCTTCCAAGGGGCATTTCAACCATTTCTTAAGCTACTGCGACCTGCACGTCTTTTCCAAGGGGCATTTAAACCGTCTTGTTAAGCTACTGCGACCTCCACCGCTCTTCCAAGGGGCATTTAAGCCATCTTGTTAAGCTACTGCGACCTGCACGTCTCTTCCAAGGGGCATTTAAACCATCTTGGTAAGCTACTGCGACCTGCAAGCCTCTTCTAAGGGGAATTTAAACCCTCTTGTTAAGCTACTGCGACCTGCACGTCTCTTGCAAGGGGCATTTAAACCGTCTTGTTAAGCTACTGCGACCTGCACGTCTCTTCCAAGGGGCATTTAAGCCGTCTTATTAAGCTACTGCGACCTGCACGTCTCTTCCAATGGGCATTTAAACCGTCTTATTAAGCTACTGCGACCTGCACGTCTCTTCCAATGGGCATTTAAACCGCCTTGTTAAGCTACGGCTACCTCCACCGCTCTTCCAAGGTTCATTTAAACCGTCATGTTAAGCTACTGCGATCTGCACGTCTCTTCCAAGTGGCATTTAAACCATCTTGTTAAGCTACTGTGACCTGCACGTCTCTACCAAGGGGCATTTAAACCGTCTTATTAAGCTACTGCGACCTGCACGTCTCTTGCAAGGGGCATCTAAACCGTCTTGTTAAGCTACTGCGACTTGCACGTCTCTTCCAAGGGGCATTTAAACCGTCTTGTTAAGCTACTGTAACCTCCACCACTTTTCCAAGGGGCATTTAAACTGTCTTGTTAAGCTACTGCGACCTGCACGTCTCTTCCAAGGGGCATTTAAACAGTTTTGTTAAGCTACTGCGACCTACACTTCTCTTACAAGGAGCATTTAAACCGTCTTGTTAAGCTACTGCGACCTGCACGTCTCTTCCAAGGGGCATTTAAACCGCCTTGGTAAGCTACTGCGACCTGCAAGCCTCTTCCAAGGGGCATTTAAACCGTCTTGTTAAGCTACTGCGACCTGAACGTCTCTTCCAAGGGGTATTTAAAACGTCTTGTTAAGCAACTGCGACCTGCACGTCTCTTCCAGGGGGCATTTAAACCTTCTTGTTAAGCTACTGCAACCTGCACGTCTCTTCCAGGGGGCATTTAAACCGTCTTGTTAAGCTACTGCAACCTCCAACGCTCTTCCAAAGGGCATTTTAACCGTCTTGTTAGTCTACTGTGACCTGCACGTCTCTACCAAGGGGCATTTAAACCTTCTTGTTAAGATACTGCGGCCTCCACTGCTCTTCCAAGGGGCATTTAATCCGTCTTGATAAGCTACTGCGACCAGCACGTCTCTTCCAAGGGCCATTTAAACCGCTTTGTTAAGCTACTGCGACCTGCATGTCTTTTCCAAGGGGCATTTAATCCGTCTTGTTAAGCTACTGCGACCTGCACGTCTTTCCAAGGGGCATTTACACTGTTTTGTTAAGCTTCTGCGACCTGCATGTCTCTTCCAAGGGGTATTTAAACCGTCTTGTTAAGCTACTGCGACCTCCACCGAACTTCCAAGGGGCATTTAAACCGTATTGTTAAGCTACTGTGACCTGCACATCTCTTCCAAGGGGCATTTAAACCATCTTGTTACGCTCCTGCGACCTGCACGTCTCTTCCAAGGGGCATTTAAACCGTCTTATTAAGCTACTGCGACCTGCACGTCTCTTCCAATGGGCATTTAAACCGTCTTGTTAAGCTACTGCGACCCCCACCGCTCTTCCAAGGGGCATTTAAACTGTCTTGTTAAGCTACTGGGACCTGCACGTCTCTTCCAAGGGCCATTTAAACCGTCTTGGTAAGCTACTGTTACCTGCACGTCTCTTCCAAGGGGCATTTAAACCGTCTTGGTAAGCTACTGTGACCTGCACGTCTCTTCCAAGGGGCATTTAAACCGTCTTGTTAAGCTACTGCGACCTGTAAGTCTCTTTCAAGGGGCATTTAAACCGTCTTGGAAAGCTACTGCGACCTGCAAGCCTCTTCCAAGGGGCATTTAAACCGTCTTGATAAGCTACTGCGACCTGCACGTCTGTTCCAAGGGGCATTTAAACCATTTCTAAAGCTACTGCGACCTGCACGTCTTTTCCAAGGGGCATTTAAACCGTCTTGTTAAGCTACTGCGACCTCCACCGCTCTTCCAAGGGGCATTGAAGCCATCTTGTTAAGCTACTGCGACCTGCACGTCTCTTCCAAGGAGCATTTAAACCATCTTGGTAAGCTACTGCGACCTGCAAGCCTCTTCTAAGGGGAATTTAAACCCTCTTGTTAAGCTACAGCGCCCTGCACGTCTCTTGCAAGGGGAATTTAAACCGTCTTGTTAAGCTACTGCGACCTGCACGTCTCTTCCAAGGGGCATTTAAACCGTCTTATTAAGCTACTGCGACCTGCACGTCTCTTCCAATGGGCATTTAAACCGTCTTGTTAAGCTACGGCTACCTCCACCGCTCTTCCAAGGTTCATTTAAACCGTCATGTTAAGCTACTGCGATCTGCACGTCTCTTCCAAGTGGCATTTAAACCGTCTTGTTAAGCTACTGTGACCTGCACTTCTCTACCAAGGGGCATTTAAACTGTCTTATTAAGCTACTGCGACCTGCACGTCTCTTGCAAGGGGCATCTAAACCGTCTTTTTAAGCTACTGCGACTCGCACGTCTCTTCCAAGGGGCATTTAAACCGTCTTGTTAAGCTACTGTAACCTCCACCACTTTTCCAAGGGGCATTTAAACCGTCTTGTTAAGCTACTGCGACCTGCACGTCTCTTCCAAGGGGCATTTAAACAGTTTTGTTAAGCTACTGCGACCTGCACGTCTCTTCCAAGAAGCATTTAAACCGTCTTGTTAAGCTACTGCGACCTGCACGTCTCTTCCAAGGGGCATTTAAACTGTCTTGTTAAGCTACTGCGACCTGCATGTCTCTACCAAGGGACATTTAAACCGTCTTGTTAAGCCACTGCGACCTGCACGTCTCTTCCAAGGGGCATTTAAACAGTCTTGTTAAGCTGCTGTGACCTGCATGTCTCTTCCAAGGGGCATTTAAACCTTCTTGTTAAGCTACTGCGACCTCCACCGCTCTTTCAAGGGGCTTTTAAACCGTCTTGTTAAGCTACTGCGACCTGCACGTCTCTTCCAAGGGCCATTTAAACCGTCTTGGTAAGCTACTGCGACCTGCAAGCCTCTTCCAAGGGGCATTTAAACCGTCTTGTTAAGCTACTGCGACCTGAACGTCTCTTCCAAGGGGCATTTAAAACGTCTTGTTAAGCTACTGCGACCTGCACGTCTCTTCCAGGGGGCATTTAAACCTTCTTGTTAAGCTACTGCAACCTGCACGTCTCTTCCAGGGGTCATTTAAACCGTCTTATTAAGCTACTGCAACCTCCACCGCTCTTCCAAAGGGCATTTTAACCGTCTTGTTAGGCTACTGTGACCTGCACGTCTCTACCAAGGGGCATTTAAACTGTCTTGTTAAGATACTGCGACCTCCACTGCTCTTCCAAGCGGCATTTAATCCGTCTTGATAAGCTACTGCGACCAGCACGTCTCTTCCAAGGGGCATTTAAACCGTTTTGCTAAGCTTCTGCGATCTGCACGTCTCTTCCAAGGGGCATTTAAACCGTCTTGTTAAGCTACTGCGACCTGCATGTCTCTTCCAAGGGGCATTTAAACTGTCTTGTTAAGCTACTGCGACCTCTACCGCTCTGCCAAGGGGCATTTAAACTGTCTTGTTAAGCTACTGCGACCTGCACGTCTCTTCCAAGGGTCATTTAAACTGTCTTTTTAAGCTACTGCGACCTCCTCCGCTCTTCCAAGGGGCATTTAAACCGTCATATTAAGCTACTGCGACGTGCACGTCTCTTCCAAGGGGCATTTAAACCGTCTTGTTAAGCTATTGCGACCTACACGTCTCTTCCAAGGGGCAATTAAACCGTTTTGTTAAGCTACTGCGACTTTCACGTCTCTTCCAAGGGCCATTTAAACCGCTTTGTTAAGCTACTGCGACCTGCATGTCTCTTCCTAGGGGCATTTAATCCGTCTTGTTAAGCTACTGTGACCTGCACGTCTTTTCCAAGGGGTATTTAAACCGTCTTGTTAAGCTACTGCGACCTCCACCGAACTTCCAAGGGGCATTTAAACCGTCTTGTTAAGCTACTGTGACCTGCACGTCTCTTCCAAGGGGCATTTAAACCGTCTTATTTAGCTTCTGCGACCTGCACGTCTATTCCAATGGGCATTTAAACCGTCTTGTTAAGCTACTGCGACCTCCACCGCTCTTCCAAGGGGCATTTAAACTGTCTTGTTAAGCTACTGCGACCTTCACGTCTCTTCCAACGGGCATTTAAACTGTCTTGTTAAGCTACTGCGACCTGCATGTCTCTACCAAGGGGCATTTAAACTGTCTTGTTAAGCTACTGCGACCAGCACGTCTCTTCCAAGGGGCATTTAAACCGTCTTGTTAAGCTACTGCGACCTGCACGTCTCTTCCAAGGGGCATTTAAACCATCTTGTTAAGCTCCTGCGACCTGCACGTCTCTTCCAAGGGGCATTTAAACCGTCTTGTTAAGCTCCTGCGACCTGCACGTCTCTTCCAAGGGGCATTTAAACCGTCTTGTTAAGCTACTGCGACCTGCACGTCTCTTCCAAGGGGCATTTAAACCATCTTGTTAAGCTCCTGCGACCTGCACGTCTCTTCCAATGGGCATTTAAACCGTCTTCTTAAGCTGCTGCGACCTGCACGTCTCTTGGAAGGGGCATTTAAACCATGTCTTAAGCTACTGCGAACTGCACGTCTCTTCCAAGGGGCATTTAAACCAACTTGTTAAGCTACTGAAACCTGAAAGTCTCTTCCAAGGGGCATTTAAACCGTCTTGTTAAGCTACTGCGACCTGCACGTCTCTTCCAAGGGGCATTTAAACCGTCTTGTTCAGCTACTGCGGCCTGCAGGTCTCTTCCAAGGGGCATTTAAAGATTCTTATTAAGCTACTGCGATCGGCACGTCTCTTCCAAGGGGCATTTAAACCGTCTTGTTAAGCTACTGCGACCTCCACCGCTGTTCCAAGGGGCATTTAAAACGGTCTTGTTAAGCTACTGCGACCTGCACGTCTCTTCCAAGTGGCATTTAAACCGTCTTGTTAAGCTACTGTGACCTGCACGTTTCTTCCAAGGGGCATTTATACTGTCTGGTTAATCTACTGCGACCTGCACGTCTCTTCCAAGGGGCATTTAAACCGTCTTGTTAAGCTACTGCGACCTTAACGTCTCTTCCTAGGGGCATTTAAACAATCTTGTTAAGCTACTGCGACTTGCAAGTCTCTTCCAATGGGCATTTAAACCATCTTGTTAAGCTGCTGCGAACTGCATGTCTCTTCCAAGGGGCATATAAACCGTCTTATTAAGCTACTGCGACCTGCACGTCTCTTCCAAGGGACATTTAAACCCTCTTGGTAAGCTACTGCGACCTGCAAGCCTCTTCCAAGGGGCATTTAAACCGTCTTGTTAAGCTACTGCGACCTGCACGTCTCTTCCAAGGGGCATTTAAACCATCTTGTTATGCTCCTGCGACCTGCACGTCTTTTCCAAGGGGCATTTAAACCGTCTTTTTAAGCTACTGCGACGTCCACCGCTCTTCCAAGGGGCATTTAAACCATCTTGTTAAGCTACTGCGACCTGCACGTCTCTTCCAATGGGCATTTAAACCGTCTTGGTAAGCTACTGCGACCTGCACGTCTCTTCCAAGGGGCATTTAAACCCTCTTGGTAAGCTACTGCGACCTGCATGTCTCTTGCAAGGGGCATTTAAACCGTCTTTTTAAGCTACTGCGACCTGCACGTCTCTTCCAAGATGCATTAAAACCGTCTTGTTAAGCTACTGCGACCTGCACGTCTCTTCCAAGGGGCATTTAAACTGTCTTGTTAAGCTACTTCGACCTCCACCGTTTTTCCAAGGGGCATTTAAACTGTCTTGTTAAGCTACTGCGACCTGCACGTCTCTTCCAAGGGGCATTTAAACCGTCTTATTAAGCTACTGCAACCTGCACGTCTCTTCCAAGGGGCATTTAAATTGTCTTGTTAAGCTACTGCGACCTCCACTGTTCTTCCAAGGGGCATTTAAACCGTCTTGTTAAACTAATGCGACCTGCACGTCTCTTCCAAGGGGCATTTAAACCATCTTGTTAAGCTACTGCGACCTGCACGTCTCTTCCAAGTGGCATTTAAACCGTCTTGTTAAGCTACTGCAACTTGCACGTCTCTTCCAAGGGGCATTTAAACCGTCTTGTTAAGCTACTGTAACCTCCACCACTTTTCCAAGGTGCATTTAAACCGTCTTGTTAAGCTACTACGACTTGCACGTCTCATCCAAGGGGCATTTAAACCGTCTTGTTAAGCTACTGTAACCTCCACCACTTTTCCAAGGGGCATTTAAACCGTCTTGTTAAGCTACTGCGACCTGCAAGTCTCTTCCAAGGGACATTTAAACCGTCTTATTAAGCTACTGCGACCTGCACGTCTCTTCCAAGGGGCATTTAAACCGTCTTGGTAAGCTTCTGCGACCTGCACGTCTCTTCCAAAGGGCATTTAAACCGTCTTGTTAAGCTACTGTGACCTGCATGTCTCTTCCAAGGGGCATTTAAACTGTCTTGTTAAGCTACTGCGACCTCTACCGCTCTGCCAAGGGGCATTTAAACTGTCTTGTTAAGCTACATCGACCTGCAAGTCTCTTCCAAGGGGCATTTAAACCGTCTTGTTAAGCTACTGCGACCTCCACCGCTCTTCCAAGGGGCATTTAAACCGTCTTGTTAAGCTACTGCGACCTGCACTTGTCTTCCAAGGGCCATTTAAACCGTCTTGGTAAGCTACTGTGACCTGCACGTTTCTTGCAAGGGGCATTTAAACCGTCTTGGTAAGCTACTGTGACCTGCACGTCTCTTCCAAGGGGCATTTAAACCATCTTGTTAAGCTACTGCGACCTGTAAGTCTCTTTCAAGGGGCATTTAAACTGTCTTGGTAAGCTACTGCGATCTGCAAGCCTCTTCCAAGGAGCATTTAAACCGTCTTGATAAGCTACTGCGACCTGCACCGCTCTTCCAAGGGGCATTTAAGCCATCTTGTTAAGCTACTGCGACCTGCACGTCTCTTCCAAGGGGCATTTAAACCATCTTGTTAAGCTACTGCGACCTGCACGTCTCTTGCAAGGGGCATTTAAACCATTTCTTAAGCTACTGCGACCTGCACGTCTTTTCCAAGGGCATTTAAACCGTCTTGTTAAGCTACTGCGACCTCCTCCGCTCTCCCAAGAGGCATTTAAGCCATATTGTTAAGCTACTGCGACCTGCACGTCTCTTCCAAGGGGCATTTAAACCATCTTGGTAAGCTACTGCGACCTGCAAGCCTCTTCTAAGGGGAATTGAAACCCTCTTGTTAAGCTACTGCGACCTGCACGTCTCTTGCAAGGGGCATTTAAACCATGTCTTAAGCTACTGCGACCTGCACGTCTTTTCCAAGGGCATTTAAACCGTCTTGTTAAGCTACTGCGACCTCCACCGCTCTTCCAAGAGGCATTTAAGCCATCTTGTTAAGCTACTGCAACCTGCACGTCTCTTCCAAGGGGCATTTAAACCATCTTGGTAAGCTACTGCGACCTGCAAGCCTCTTCTAAGGGGAATTTAAACCCTCTTGTTAAGCTACTGCGACCTGCTCATCTCTTCCAAGGGGCATTTAAACCATCTTGTTAAGCTCCTGCGACCTGCACGTCTCTTCCAAGGGGCATTTAAACTGTCTTGTTATGCTACTGAGACCTGCACGTCTCTTCCAAGGAGCATTTAAACCGTCATTTTAAGCTACTGCGACGTGCACGTCTCTTCCAAGGGGCATTTAAGCTGTGTTGTTAAGCTACTGCGACCTCCACCGTACTTCCAAGGGGCATTTAAACCGTCTTGTTAAGCTACTGCGACCTGCACGTCTCTTCCAAGGGGTATTTAAACCATCTTATTAAGCTTCTGCGACAAGCACGTCTCTTCCAATGGGCATTTAAACCGTCTTTTTAAGCTACTGCAACCTCCACCGCTCTTCCAAGGGGCATTTAAACCGTCTTGTTAAGCTACTGCGACCTTCACGTCTCTTCCAAGGGGCATTTAAACTGTCTTGTTAAGCTACTGTGACCTGCACGTCTCTTCCAAGGGGCATTTAAACTGTCTTGTTAAGCTACTGTGACCTGCACGTCTCTTCCAAGGGGCATTTAATCCGTCTTTTTAAGCTACTGCGACCTGCACGTCTCTTCCAAGGGGCATTTAAACCATCTTGTTAAGCTCCTGCGACCTGCACGTCTCTTCCAAGGGGCATTTAAACTATTTTGTTAAGCTACTGCGACCTGCACGTCTCTTCCAAGGAGCATTTAAACAGTCTTTTTAAGCTACTGCGACCTGCACGTCTCTTCCAAGGGGCATTTAAAACGTCTTGTTAAGCTACTGCAACCTGCATGTCTCTTCCAAGGTGCATTTAAACTGTCTTGTTAAGCTACTGCGACTTGCACGTCTCTTCCAAGAGGCATTTAAACCGTCTTGTTAAGCTACTGTAACCTCCAGGACTTTTCCAAGGGGCATTTAAACCGTCTTGTTAAGCTACTGCGACCTGCACGTCTCTTCCAAGGGGCATTTAAACCGTCTTGTTAAGCTACTGCCACCTGCATGTCTCTACCAAGGGGCATTTAAATCATCTTGTTAAGCCACTGTGACCTGCACGTCTCTTCCAAGGGGCATTTAAACAGTCTTGTTAAGCTGCTGTGACCTGCATGTCTCTTCCAAGTGGCATTTAAACCTTCTTGTTAAGCAACTGCGACCTCCACCGCTCTTTCAAGGGGCATTTAAACTGTCTTGTTAAGCCACTGCGACCTGAACGTCTCTTCCAACGGCCATTTAAACCTTCTTGGTAAGTTACTGCGACCTGCAAGCCTCTTCCAAGGGGCATTTAAACCATCTTGTTAAGCTACTGCGACCTGAACGTCTCTTCCAAGGGTCATTTAAACCGTCTTCTTAAGCTACTGCGACCTGCACGTCTCTTCCAAGTGGCATTTAAACCATCTTGTTAAGCTACTGCAACCTCCACGGCTCTTCCAAAGGGCATTTTAACCGTCTTGTTAGGCTACTGTGAACTGCACGTCTCTACCAAGGGGCATTTAAACTGTCTTGTTAAGCTACTGCGACCTCCGCTGCTCTTCCAAGCGGCATTTAATCCGTCTTGATAAGCTACTGCGACCTCCACTGCTCTTCCAAGGGGCAATTAATCCGTCTTGATAAGCTACTGCGACCAGCATGTCTCTTCCAAGGGGCATTTAAACCGTTTTGTTAAGCTTCTGCGACCTGCACGTCTCTTCCAAGGGGCATTTAAACCGTCTTGTTAAGCTACTGCGACCTGCATGTCTCTTCCAAGGGGCATTTAAACTGTCTTGTTAAGTTACTGCTACCTCTACCGCTCTGCCAAGGGGCATTTAAACTGTCTTGTTAAGCTACTGCGAACTGCACGTCTCTTCCAAGGGGCATTTAAACTGTCTTGTTAAGCTACTGCGACCTCCTCCGCTCTTCCAAGGGGCATTTAAACCGTCATTTTAAGCTACTACGACGTGCACGTCTCTTCCAAGGGGCATTTAAACCTTCTTGTTAAGCTATTGCGACCTACACGTCTCTTCCAATGGGCATTTAAACCGTTTTGTTAAGCTCCTGCGACTTTCACGTCTCTTCCAAGGGCCATTTAAACCGCTTTGTTAAGCTACTGCGACCTGCATGTCTCTTCCAAGGGGCATTTAATCCGTCTTGTTAAGCTACTGCAACCTGCATGTCTTTTCCAAGAGGCATTTAAACTGTTTTGTTAAGCTGCTGCGACCTGCATGTCTCTTCCAAGGGGCATTTAAACCGTCTTGTTAAGCTACTGCGACCTCCACCGAACTTCCAAGGGGCATTTAAACGGTCTTGTTAAGCTACTGTGACCTGCACGTCTCTTCCAAGGGGCATATAAACCGTCTTATTAAGCTTCTGTGACCTGCACGTCTATTCCAATGGGCATTTAAACCGTCTTGTTAAGCTACTGCGACCTCCACCGCTCTTCCAAGGGGCATTTAAACCGTCTTGTTAAGCTACTGCGACCTTCACGTCTCTTCCAACGGGAATTTAAACTGTCTTGTTAAGCTACTGCGACCTGCATGTCTCTACCAAGGGGCATTTAAACTGTCTTGTTAAGCTACTGCGACCTGCACGTCTCTTCCAAGGGGCATTTAAACCATCTTGTTAAGCTCCTGCGACCTGCACGTCTCTTCCAAGGGGCATATAAACCGTCTTGTTAAGCTACTGCGACCTGCACGTCTCTTCCAAGGGGCATTTAAACCATCTTGTTAAGCTCCTGCGACCTGCACGTCTCTTCCAATGGGCATTTAAACCGTCTTCTTAAGCTGCTGCGACCTGCATGTCTCTTCCAAGGGGCATTTAAACCGTCTTGTTAAGCTACTGCGACCTCCACCGCTCTTCCAAGGGGCATTTAAACCGTCTTGTTAAGCTACTGCGACCTGCAAGTCTCTTCCAAGGGCCATTTAAACCGTCTTGGTAAGCTACTGTGACGTGCACGTCTCTTCCAAGGGGCATTTAAACCGTCTTGGTAAGCTACTGTGACCTGCACGTCTCTTCCAAGGGGCATTTAAACCGTCTTGTTACGCTACTGCGACCTGTAAGTCTCTTTCAAGGGGCATTTAAACCGTCTTGGTAAGCTACTGCGACCTGCAAGCCTCTTCCAAGGGGCATTTAAACCGTTTTGATAAGCTACTGCGACCTGCACGTCTCTTCCAAGGGGAATTTAAACCATTTCTTAAGCTACTGCGACCTGCACGTCTTTTCCAAGGGGCATTTAAACCGTCTTGTTAAGCTACTGCGACCTCCACCGCTCTTCCAAGTGGCATTTAAGCCATCTTGTTAAGCTACTGCGACCTGCACGTCTCTTCCAAGGGGCATTTAAACCATCTTGGTAAGCTACTGCGACCTGCAAGCCTCTTCTAAGGGGAATTTAAACCCTCTTGTTAAGCTACTGCGACCTGCACGTCTCTTGCAAGGGGCATTTAAACCATCTTGTTAAGCTACTGCGACCTGCACGTCTCTTCCAAGGGGCATTTAAACCGTCTTATTAAGCTACAGCGACCTGCACGTCTCTTCCAAGGGGCATTTAAACTGTCTTGTTAAGCTACTGCAACCTCCATCGTTCTTCCAAGGGGCATTTAAACCGTCTTGTTAAGCTACTGTAACCTCCACCACTTTTCCAAGGGGCATTTAAACCGTCTTTTTAAGCTACTGCGACCTGCACATCTCTTGCAAGGGGCATTTAAACTGTCTTGTTAAGCTACTGCGACCTGCACGTCTCTTCCAAGGGGCATTTAAACCGTCTTATTAAGCTACTGCGACCTGCACGTCTCTTCCAATGGGCATTTAAACCATCTTGTTAAGCTACGGCTACCTCCACCGCTCTTTCAAGGTTCATTTAAACCGTCAAGTTAAGCTACTGCGATCTGCACGTCTCTTCCAAGTGGCATTTAAACCGTCTTGTTAAGCTACTGTGACCTGCACGTCTCTACCAAGGGGCATTTAAACCGTCTTATTAAGCTACTGCGACCTGCACGTCTCTTGCAAGGGGCATCTAAACCGTCTTCTTAAGCTACTGTGACCTGCACGTTTCTTCCAAGGGGCATTTAAACTGTCTTGTTAAGCTACTGCGACCTGCAAGTCTCTTCCAAGGGGCATTTAAACCATCTTGTTAAGCTACTGCGACCTGCACGTCTCTTCCAATGTGCATTTAAACCATCTTGTTAAGCTGCTGCGACCTGCATGTCTCTTCCAAGGGGCATTTAAACCGTCTTGTTAAGCTACTGCGACCTCCACCGCTCTTCCAAGGGGCATTTAAACCGTCTTGTTAAGCTACTGCGACCTGCACTTCTCTTCCAAGGGCCATTTAAACCGTCTTGGTAAGCTACTGCGACCTGCAAGCCTCTTCCAAGGGGAATTTAAACCGTCTTGTGAAGCTACTGCGACCTGCACGTCTCTTCCAAGGGGCATTTAAACCATCTTGTTAAGCTTCTGCGACCTGCACGTCTCTTGCAAGGGGCATTTAAACCGTCTTTTTAAGCTACTGCGACCTGCACGTCTCTTCCAATGGGCATTTAAACTGTCTTATTAAGCTACTGCGACCTGCACGTCTCTCCCAAGGGGCATTTAAACTGTCTTTTTAAGCTACTGCGACCTCCACCGCTTTTCCAAGGGCCATTTTAACTGTCTTGTTAAGCTACTGCGACCTGCACATCTCCTCCAAGGGGCATTTAAACCGTCTTATTAAGCTACTGCAACCTGCACGTCTCTACCAAGGGGCATTTAATCTGTCTTGTTAAGATAATGCGACCTGCACGTCTCTTCCAAGGGGCATGTAAACCATCTTTTTAAGCTACTGCGACCTCAACCGTTCTTCCAAGGGGCATTTCAACCGTCTTGTTAAGCTAATGCGACCTGCACGTCTCTTCCAAGGGGCGTGTAAACCAACTTTTTAAGCTACTGCGACCTGCACGTCTCTTCCAAGTGGCATTTAAACCGTCTTATTAAGCTACTGCGACTTGCACGTCTTTTCCAAGGGGCATTTAAACCGTCTTGTTAAGCTACTGTAACCTCCACCACTTTTCCAAGGGGCATTTAAACAGTTTTGTTAAGCTACTGCGACCTGCACGTCTCTTCCAAGGGGCATTTAAACCGTTTTCTTAAGCTACTGCGACCTGCACGTCTCTTCCAAGGAGCATTTAAACCGTCTTGTTAAGCTACTGCGACCTGCACGTCTTTTCCAAGGGGCATTTAAAACGTCTTGTTAAGCTACTGCGACCTGCGTGTCTCTTCCAAGGTGCATTTAAACCGTCTTGTTAAGCTACTGCGACTTGCACGTCTCTTCCAAAAGGCATTTAAACCGTCTTGTTAAGCTACTGCGACTTGCACGTCTCTTCCAAGGGGCATTTAAACCGTCTTGTTAAGCTATTGCGACCTGCATGTCTCTACCAAGGGGCATTTAAACCGTCTTATTAAGCCACTGCGACCTGCACGTCTCTTCCAAGGGGCATTTAAACAGTCTTGTTAAGCTGCTGTGACCTGCATGTCTCTTCCAAGGGGCATTTAAACCTTCTTGTTAAGCTACTGCGACCTCCACCGCTCTTTCAAGGGGCATTTAAACCGTCTTGTTAAGCTACTGCGACCTGCACGTCTTTTCCAAGGGCCATTTAAACCGTCTTGGTAAGCTACTGCGACCTGCAAACCTCTTCCAAGGGGCATTTAAACTGTCTTGATAAGCTACTGCGACCTGAACGTCTCTTGCAAGGGTCATTTAAACCGTCTTGTTAAGCTACAGCGACCTGCACGTCTCTTTCAAGGGGCATTTAAACAGTCTTGTTAAGCTACTGCAACCTCCACCGCTCTTCCAAAGGGCATTTTAACCGTCTTGTTAGGCTACTGTGACCTGCACGTCTCTACCAAGGGGCATTTAAACCGTCTTCTTAAGCTACTGCGACCTCCACTGCTCTTCCAAGGGGCATTTCATCCGTCTTGATAAGCTACTGCGACCTGCACGTCTCTTCCAAGGGGCATTTACACCGTCTTGTTAAGCTTCTGCCACCTGCACGTCTCTACCAAGGGGCATTTAAACCGTCTTGTTAAGTTACTGCGACCTGAATGTCTCTTCCAAGGGGCATGTAAACTGTCTTGTTAAGCTACTGCGACCTCTACCGCTCTGCCAAGGGGCATTTAAACTGTCTTGTTAATCTACTGCGACCAGCATGTCTCTTCCAAGGGGCATTTATACTGTCTTGTTAAGCTACTGCGACCTCCACCGAACTTCCAAGGGGCATTTAAACCGTCTTGTTAGGCTACTGCGACCTGCACGTCTCTTCCAAGGGGTATTTAAACCATCTTATTAAGCTTCTGCGACAAGCACGTCTATTCAAATGGGCATTTAAATCGTCTTGTTAAGCTACTGCGACCTCCACCGCTCTTCCAAGGGGCATTTAAACCGTCTTGTTAAGCTACTGCGACCTTCACGTCTCTTCCAAGGGGCATTTAAACCGTCTTTTTAAGCTACTGCGACCTGCACGTCTCTTCCAAGGGGCATTTAAACCATCTTGTTAAGCTCCTGCTACCTGCACGTCTCTTCCAAGGGGCATTTAAACCGTTTTGTTAAGCTACTGCGACCTGCACGTCTCTTCCAAGGAGCATTTAAACCGTCTTTTTAATCTACTGCGACCTGCATGTCTCTTCCAAGGGGCATTTAAAACGTCATGTTAAGCTACTGCGACCTGCATGTCTCTTCCAAGGTGCATTTAAACCGTCTTTTTAAGCTACTCCAACTTGCACGTCTCTTCCAAGAGGCATTTAAACCATCTTGTTAAGCTACTGCGACCTGCACGTCTCTTCCAAGGGGCATTTAAACCGTCTTGTTAAGCTACTGCGACGTTCATGCCTCTACCAAGGGGCATTTAAACCATCTTGTTAAGCTTCTGCGACCTGCACGTCTCTTCCAAGGGGCATTTAAACCGTCTTGTTAAGCTACTGCGACCTGCATGTCTCTTCCAAGGGGCATTTAAACTGTCTTGTTAAGCTACTGCGAATTTCACGTCTCTTCCAAGGGGCATTTAAACCGCCTTGTCAAGCTACTGTAACCTGCACGTCTCTTCCAAGGGGCATTTAAACCGCTTTGTTAAGCTACTGCGACCTGCATGTCTCTTCCAAGGGGCGTTTAATCCGTCTTGTTAAGCTACTGCGACCTGCACGTCTTTTCCAAGGGGCATTTTAACTGTCTTGTTAAGCTGCTGCGACCTGCACGTCTCTTCCAATGGGCATTTAAACCGTCTTGTTAAGCTACTGCGAACTGCACGTCTCTTCCAAGGGGCATTTAAACCAACTTGTTAAGCTACTGCGACCTGAAAGTCTCTTCCAAGGGGCATTTAAACCGTCTTGTTAAGCTACTGCGACCTGCACGTCTCTTCCAAGGGGCATTTAAACCGTCTTGTTAAGCTACTGCGGCCTGCAGGTCTCTTCCAAGGGGCATTTAAAGATTCTTATTAAGCTACTGCGATCGGCACGTCTCTTCCAAGGGGCATTTAAACCGTCTTGTTAAGCTACTGCGACCTCCACCGCTGTTCCAAGGGGCATTTAAAACGGTCTTGTTAAGCTACTGCGACCTGCACGTCTCTTCCAAGTGGCATTTAAACCGTCTTGTTAAGCTACTGTGACCTGCACGTTTCTTCCAAGGGGCATTTATACTGTCTGGTTAATCTACTGCGACCTGCACGTCTCTTCCAAGGGGCATTTAAACCGTCTTGTTAAGCTACTGCGACCTTAACGTCTCTTCCTAGGGGCATTTAAACAATCTTGTTAAGCTACTGCGACTTGCAATTCTCTTCCAATGGGCATTTAAACCATCTTGTTAAGCTGCTGCGAACTGCATGTCTCTTCCAAGGGGCATATAAACCGTCTTATTAAGCTACTGCGACCTGCACGTCTCTTCCAAGGGACATTTAAACCCTCTTGGTAAGCTACTGCGACCTGCAAGCCTCTTCCAAGGGGCATTTAAACCGTCTTGTTAAGCTACTGCGACCTGCACGTCTCTTCCAAGGGGCATTTAAACCATCTTGTTATGCTCCTGCGACCTGCACGTCTTTTCCAAGGGGCATTTAAACCGTCTTTTTAAGCTACTGCGACGTCCACCGCTCTTCCAAGGGGCATTTAAACCATCTTGTTAAGCTACTGCGACCTGCACGTCTCTTCCAATGGGCATTTAAACCGTCTTGGTAAGCTACTGCGACCTGCACGTCTCTTCCAAGGGGCATTTAAACCCTCTTGTTAAGCTACTGCGACCTGCATGTCTCTTGCAAGGGGCATTTAAACCGTCTTTTTAAGCTACTGCGACCTGCACGTCTCTTCCAAGATGCATTAAAACCGTCTTGTTAAGCTACTGCGACCTGCACGTCTCTTCCAAGGGGCATTTAAACTGTCTTGTTAAGCTACTTCGACCTCCACCGTTTTTCCAAGGGGCATTTAAACTGTCTTGTTAAGCTACTGCGACCTGCACGTCTCTTCCAAGGGGCATTTAAACCGTCTTATTAAGCTACTGCAACCTGCACGTCTCTTCCAAGGGGCATTTAAATTGTCTTGTTAAGCTACTGCGACCTCCACTGTTCTTCCAAGGGGCATTTAAACCGTCTTGTTAAGCTAATGCGACCTGCACGTCTCTTCCAAGGGGCATTTAAACCATCTTGTTAAGCTACTGCGACCTGCACGTCTCTTCCAAGTGGCATTTAAACCGTCTTGTTAAGCTACTGCAACTTGCACGTCTCTTCCAAGGGGCATTTAAACCGTCTTGTTAAGCTACTGTAACCTCCACCACTTTTCCAAGGTGCATTTAAACCGTCTTGTTAAGCTACTACGACTTGCACGTCTCTTCCAAGGGGCATTTAAACCGTCTTGTTAAGCTACTGTAACCTCCACCACTTTTCCAAGGGGCATTTAAACCGTCTTGTTAAGCTACTGCGACCTGCAAGTCTCTTCCAAGGGACATTTAAACCGTCTTATTAAGCTACTGCGACCTGCACGTCTCTTCCAAGGGGCATTTAAACCGTCTTGGTAAGCTTCTGCGACCTGCACGTCTCTTCCAAAGGGCATTTAAACCGTCTTGTTAAGCTACTGTGACCTGCATGTCTCTTCCAAGGGGCATTTAAACTGTCTTGTTAAGCTACTGCGACCTCTACCGCTCTGCCAAGGGGCATTTAAACTGTCTTGTTAAGCTACAGCGACCTGCACGTCTCTTCCAAGGGGCATTTAAACTGTCTGGTTAAGCTACTGCGACCTCCTCCGCTCTTCCAAGGGGCATTTAAACCGTCATTTTAAGCTACTGCGACGTGGACTTCTCTTCCAAGGGGCATTTAAACCGTCTTGTTAAGCTATTGCGACCTACACGTCTCTTCCAAGGGGCATTTAAACCATTTTGTTAAGCTACTGCGACTTTCACGTCTCTTCCAAGGGGCATTTAAACCGTGTTGTTAAGCTACTGTAACCTGCACCTTTCTTCCAAGGGGCATTTAAACCGCTTTGTTAAGCTACTGCGACCTGCAAGTCTCTTTCAAGGTTCATTTAATCCGTCTTGTTAAGCTACTGCAACCTGCACGTCTTTTCCAAGGGGCATTTAAACTGTCTTGTTAAGCTGCTGCGACCTGCATGTCTCTTCCAAGGGGCATTTAAACCGTCTTGTTAAGCTACTGCGACCTCCACCGAACTTCCAAGGGGCATTTAAACCGTCTTGTTAAGCTACTGCGACCTGCACGTCTCTTCCAAGGGGCATTTAAACCATCTTATTAATCTTCTGCGACCTGCACGTCTATTCCAATGGGCATTTAAACCGTCTTGTTAAGCTACTGCGACCTCCACCGCTCTTCCAAGGGGCATTTAAACCGTCTTATTAAGCTACTGCGACCTTCACGTCTCTTCCAAGGGGCATTTAAACTGTCTTGTTAAGCTACTGCGACCTGCATGTTACTACCAAGGGGCATTTAAACTGTCTTGTTAAGCTACTGCGACCTACACCGAACTTCCAAGGGGCATTTAAACCATCTTGTTAAGCTACGGCGACCTTCACGTCTCTTCCAAGGGGTATTTAAACCATCTTATTAAGCTTCTGCGACAAGCACGTCTATTCCAATGGGCATTTAAACCGTCTTGTTAAGCTACTGCGACTTCCACCGCTCTTCCAAGGGGCATTTAAACCGTCTTGTTAAGCTACTGCGACCTTCACGTCTCTTCCAAGGGGCATTTAAACTGTCTTGTTAAGCTACTGTGACCTGCAAGTCTCTTCCAAGGGGCATTTAAACTGTCTTGTTAAGCTACTGTGACCTGCACGTCTCTTCCAAGGGGCATTTAAACCATCTTTTTAAGCTACTGAGACCTGCACGTCTCTTCCAAGGGGCATTTAAACCATCTTGTTAAGATCCTGCGACCTGCACGTCTCTTCCAAGGGGCATTTAAACCGTTTTGTTAAGCTACTGCGACCTGCACGTCTCTTCCAAGGAGCATTTAAACCGTCTTTTTAAGCTACTGCGACCTGCACGTCTCTTCCAAGGGGCATTTAAAACTTCTTGTTAAGCTACTGCGACCTGCATGTCTCTTCCAAGGTGCATTTAAACCGTCTTGTTAATCTACTGCGACTTGCACGTCTCTTCCTAGAGGCATTTAAACCGTCTTGTTAAGCTACTGTAACCTCCACCACTTTTCCAAGGTGCATTTAAACCGTCTTGTTAAGCTACTGCGACCTGCATGTCTCTACCAAGGGATATTTAAACCATCTTGTTAAGCCACTGTGACCTGCACGTCTCTTCCAAGGGGCATTTAAACAGTCTTGTTAAGCTGCTGTGACCTGCATGTCTCTTCCAAGGGGCATTTAAACCTTCTTGTTAAGCTACTGCGACCTCCACCGCTTTTTCAAGGGGCATTTAAACCGTCTTGTTAAGCCACTGCGACCTGCACGTCTCTTCCAACGGCCATTTAAACCGTCTTAGTAAGCTACTGCGTCCTGCAAGCCTCTTCCAAGGGGCATTTAAACCATCTTGTTAAGCTTCTGCGACCTGAACGTCTCTTCCAAGGGTCATTTAAGCCGTCTTGTTAAGCTACTGCGACCTGCACGTCTCTTCCAAGGGGCATTTAAACCGTCTTGTTAAGCTACTGCAACCTCCACGGCTCTTCCAAAGGGCATTTTAACCGTCTTGTTAGGCTACTGTGAACTGCACGTCTCTTCCAAGGGGCATTTAAACTGTCTTGTTAAGCTACTGCGACCTCCGCTGCTCTTCCAAGGGGCATTTAATCCGTCTTGATAAGCTACTGCGACCTGCACGTCTCTTCCAAGGGGCATTTAAACCATCTTGTTAAACTTCTGCGACCTGCACGTCTCTTCCAAGGGGCATTTAAACCGTCTTGTTAAGCTACTGCGACCTGCATGTCTCTTCCAAGGGGCATTTAAACTGTCTTGTTAAGCTACTGCAACTTTCCCGTCTCTTCCAAGGGACATTTAAACCGTCTTGTTAAGCTACTGTAACCTGCACGTCTCTTCCAAGGGGCATTTAAACCGCTTTGTTAAGCTACTGCGACCTGCATGTCTCTTCCAAGGGGCGTTTAATCCATCTTGTTAAGCTACTGCGACCTGCACGTCTTTTCCAAGGGGCATTTAGGCTGTATTGTTAAGCTGCTGCAACCTGCATGTCTTTTCCAAGGGGCATTTAAACCATCTTGTTAAGCTACTGCGACCTCCACCGAACTTCCAAGGGGCATTTAAACCATCTTGTTAAGCTACTGTGACCTGCACGTCTCTTCCAAGGGGCATTTAAACCGTCTTATTAAGCTTCTGCGACCTTCACGTCTCTCCCAAGGGGCATTTAAACTGTCTTGTTAAGCTACTGCGACCTGCACGTCTCTACCAAGGGGCATTTAAACTGTCTTGTTAAGCTACTGTGACCCGCACGTCTCTTCCAATGGGCATTTAAACCGTCTTTTAAAGCTACTACGACCTGCACGTCTCTTCCAAGGGGCATTTAAACCGTCTTTTTCAGCTACTGCGACCTGCACGTCTCTTCCAATGGGCATTTAAACCGTCTTGTTAAGCTACTGCGGCCTGCACGTCTCTTCCAAGGGGCATTTAAAGATTCTTATTAAGCTACTGCGACCGGCACGTCTCTTCCAAGGGGAATTTAAACCGTCTTGTTAAGCTACTGCGACCTCCACCGCTCTTCCAAGGGGCATTTAAACGGTCTTGTTAAGCTACTGCGACCTGCACGTCTCTTCCAAGTGGCATTTAAACCGTCTTGTTAAGCTACTGCGACCTACACGTCTCTTCCAAGGGGCATTTAAACCGTCTTGTTAAGCTACTGCGGCCTGCACGTCTCTTCCAAGGGGCATTTAAAGATTCTTATTAAGCTACTGCGACCGGCACTTCTCTTCCAAGGGGAATTTAAACCGTCTTGTTAAGCTACTGCGACTTCCACCGCTCTTCCAAGGGGCATTTAAACAGTCTTTTTAAGCTACTGCGACCTGCACGTCTCTTCCAAGTGGCATTTAAACCGTCTTGTTAAGCAACTGTGACCTGCACGTTTCTTCCAAGGGGCATTTATACTGTCTGGTTAATCTACTGCGACCTGCACTTCTCTTCCAAGGGGCATTTGAACCGTCTTGTTAAGCTACTGCGAACTTAACGTCTCTTCCAAGGGGCATTTAAACCATCTTGTTAAGCTACTGCGACTTGCAAGTCTCTTCCAAGGGGCATTTAAACCGTCCTGTTAAGCTACTGCGACCTCCACCGCTCTTCCAAGGGGCATTTAAACCATCTTGTTAAGCTACTGCGACTTGCAAGTCTCTTCCAATGGGCATTTAAACCATCTTTTTAAGCTGCTGCGAACTGCATGTCTCTTCCAAGGGGCATTTAAACCGTCTTATTAAGCTACTGCGACCTGCACGTCTCTTCCAAGGGCCATTTAAACCGTCTTGTTAAGCTACTGCGACCTGCATGTCTCTTCCAAGTGGCATTTAAACCGTCTTGTTAAGATACTGCGACCTGCACGTCTCTTCCAAGGGGCATTTAAATTGTCTTGTTAAGCTACTGCGACCTCCACTGTTTTTCCAAGGGGCATTTAAACTGTCTTGCTAAGCTACTGCGACCTGCACGTCTCTTCCAAGGGGCATTTAAACCGTCTTATTAAGCTACTGCAACCTGCACGTCTCTTCCAAGGGGCATTTAAATTGTCTTGTTAAGCTACTGCGACCTCCACTGTTTTTCCAAGGGGCATTTAAACCATCTTGTTAAGCTACTGCGACCTGCACGTCTCTTTCAAGTGGCATTTAAACCGTCTTGTTAAGCTACTGCGACTTTCACTTCTCTTCCAAGGGGCATTTAAACCGTCTTGTTAAGCTACAGTAACCTCCACCACTTTTCCAAGGTGCATTTAAACCGTCTTGTTAAGCTACTGCGACTTGCACGTCTCTTCCAAGGGGCATTTAAACCGTCTTTTTAAGCTACTGTAACCTCCACCACTTTTCCAAGGGGCATTTAAACCGTCTTGTTAAGCTACTGGGACCTGCAAGTCTCTTTCAAGGGGCATTTAAACCGTCTTATTAAGCTACTGCGACCTGCATGTCTCTTCCAAGGGACATTTAAACTGTCTTGTTAAGCTACTGCGACCTCTAACGCTCTGCCAAGGGGCATTTAAACTGTCTTGTTAAGCTACTGCGACCTGCACGTCTCTTCCAAGGGGCATTTAAACTGTCTTGTTAAGCTACTGCGACCTCCTCCGCTCTTCCAAGGGGCATTTAAACCGTCATTTTAAGCTACTGCGACGTGCACTTTTCTTCCAAGGGGCATTTAAACCGTCTTGTTAAGCAATTGCGACCTGCACGTCTCTTCCAAGGGGCATTTAAACCGTCTTATTAAGCTACTGCGACCTGCACGTCTCTTCCAATGGGCATTTAATCTGTCTTGTTATGCTACTGCGACATCCACAGCTCTTCCAAGGGGCATTTAAACCATCTTGTTAAGCTACTGCGACCTGCACGTCTCTTCCAAGTGGCATTTAAACCGTCTTGTTAAGCTACTGCGACCTGCACGTCTCTTGCAAGGGTCATTTAAACCGTCTTGTTAAGCTACTCTGATCTGCACGTCTCTTCCAAGGGGCATTGAAACTGTCTTGTTAAGCTACTGCAACCTGCACGTCTCTTCCAAGGGACATTTCAACCGTCTTGTTAAGCTGCTGCGACCTGCATGTCTCTTCCAAGGGGCATTTAAACCGTCTTGTTAAGCTACTGCGACCTCCACCGCTCTTCCAAGGGGCATTTAAACCGTCTTGTTAAGCTACTGCGACCTGCACGTCTCTTCCAAGGGGCATTTAAACTGTCTTGTTAAGCTACTGCGACCTGCACGTCTCTTCCAAGGGGCATTTAAACCGTCTTGTTAAGCTACTGTAACCTCCACTGCTCTTCCAAAGGGCATTTAAACCATCCAGTTAAGCTTCTGCGACCTGCACGTCTCTTCCAACGGCCATTTAAACCGTCTTGGTAAGCTACTGCGACCTGCAAGCCTCTTCCAAGGGGCACTTAAACCGTCTTGTTAAGCTACTGCTACCTGCACGGCTCTTCCAAGGGGCATTGAAACTGTCTTGTTAAGCTACTGCAACCTGCACGTCTCTTCCAAGGGACATTTCAACCGTCTTGTTAAGCTGCTGCGACCTGCATGTCTCTTCCAAGGGGCATTTAAACCGTCTTGTTAAGCTACTGCGACCTGCATGTCTCTTCCAATGGGCATTTAAACTGTCTTGTTACGCTACTGCGACATCCACAGCTCTTCCAAGGGGCATTTAAACCATCTTGTTAAGCTACTGCGACCTGCATGTCTCTTCCAAGTGGCATTTAAACCGTCTTGTTAAGCTACTGCGACCTGCACGGCTCTTCCAAGGGGCATTTAAACCGTCATGTTAAGCTACTGCGACCTGCACGTCTCTTCCAAGGGGCATTTAAACCGTCTTGTTAAACTACTGCAACCTCCACCGCTCTTCCCAATGGCATTTTAACAGTCTTGTTAAGCTACTGTGACCTGCACGGCTCTACCAAGGGACATTTAAACAGTCTTGTTAAGCTACTGCGACCTCCACTGCTCTTCCAAGGGGCGTTTAATCCGTCTTGTTAAGCTACTACGACCTGAACGTCTCTTCCAAGGAGCATTTAAACTGTTTTGTTAAGCTACTGCGACCTCCACCGCTCTTCCAAGGGGCATTTAAACCGTCTTGTTAAGCTACTGCGAACTGCACATCTCTTCCAAGGGGCATTTAAACCGTCTTGTTAAGCTACTGCGACCTGCACGTCTCTTCCAAGGGGCATTTAAACCGTCTTGTTAAGCTACTGCAACCTGCACGTCTCTTCCAAGGGGCGTTTAAACTGTCTTGTTAAGCTGCTGCGACCTGCACGTGTCTTCCAAGGGGCATTTAAACCGTCTTATTAAGCTACTGCGACTTTCACGTCTCTTCCAAGGGGCATTTAAACCGTCTTGTTAAGCTACTGCGACCTGCACCACTTTTCCAAGGGGGATTTAAACCGTCTTGTTAAGCTACTGCGACCTGCACGTCTCTTCCAATGGGCATTTAAACCATCTTTTTAAGCTGCTGCGAACTGCATGTCTCTTCCAAGGGGCATTTAAACCGTCTTATTAAGCTACTGCGACCTGCACGTCTCTTCCAAGGGCCATTTAAACCGTCTTGTTAAGCTACTGCGACCTGCATGTCTCTTCCAAGTGGCATTTAAACCGTCTTGTTAAGATACTGCGACCTGCACGTCTCTTCCAAGGGGCATTTAAATTGTCTTGTTAAGCTACTGCGACCTCCACTGTTTTTCCAAGGGGCATTTAAACTGTCTTGCTAAGCTACTGCGACCTGCACGTCTCTTCCAAGGGGCATTTAAACCGTCTTATTAAGCTACTGCAACCTGCACGTCTCTTCCAAGGGGCATTTAAATTGTCTTGTTAAGCTACTGCGACCTCCACTGTTTTTCCAAGGGGCATTTAAACCATCTTGTTAAGCTACTGCGACCTGCAAGTCTCTTTCAAGTGGCATTTAAACCGTCTTGTTAAGCTACTGCGACTTTCACTTCTCTTCCAAGGGGCATTTAAACCGTCTTGTTAAGCTACAGTAACCTCCACCACTTTTCCAAGGTGCATTTAAACCGTCTTGTTAAGCTACTGCGACTTGCACGTCTCTTCCAAGGGGCATTTAAACCGTCTTTTTAAGCTACTGTAACCTCCACCACTTTTCCAAGGGGCATTTAAACCGTCTTGTTAAGCTACTGGGACCTGCAAGTCTCTTTCAAGGGGCATTTAAACCGTCTTATTAAGCTACTGCGACCTGCATGTCTCTTCCAAGGGACATTTAAACTGTCTTGTTAAGCTACTGCGACCTCTAACGCTCTGCCAAGGGGCATTTAAACTGTCTTGTTAAGCTACTGCGACCTGCACGTCTCTTCCAAGGGGCATTTAAACTGTCTTGTTAAGCTACTGCGACCTCCTCCGCTCTTCCAAGGGGCATTTAAACCGTCATTTTAAGCTACTGCGACGTGCACTTTTCTTCCAAGGGGCATTTAAACCGTCTTGTTAAGCAATTGCGACCTGCACGTCTCTTCCAAGGGGCATTTAAACCGTCTTATTAAGCTACTGCGACCTGCACGTCTCTTCCAATGGGCATTTAATCTGTCTTGTTATGCTACTGCGACATCCACAGCTCTTCCAAGGGGCATTTAAACCATCTTGTTAAGCTACTGCGACCTGCACGTCTCTTCCAAGTGGCATTTAAACCGTCTTGTTAAGCTACTGTGACCTGCACGTTTCTACCAAGGGGCATTTAAACCGTCTTATTAAGCTACTGCGACCTGCACGTCTCTTGCAAGGGTCATTTAAACCGTCTTGTTAAGCTACTCTGACCTGCACGTCTCTTCCAAGGGGCATTGAAACTGTCTTGTTAAGCTACTGCAACCTGCACGTCTCTTCCAAGGGACATTTCAACCGTCTTGTTAAGCTGCTGCGACCTGCATGTCTCTTCCAAGGGGCATTTAAACCGTCTTGTTAAGCTACTGCGACCTCCACCGCTCTTCCAAGGGGCATTTAAACCGTCTTGTTAAGCTACTGCGACCTGCACGTCTCTTCCAAGGGGCATTTAAACTGTCTTGTTAAGCTACTGCGACCTGCACGTCTCTTCCAAGGGGCATTTAAACCGTCTTGTTAAGCTACTGTAACCTCCACTGCTCTTCCAAAGGGCATTTAAACCATCCAGTTAAGCTTCTGCGACCTGCACGTCTCTTCCAACGGCCATTTAAACCGTCTTGGTAAGCTACTGCGACCTGCAAGCCTCTTCCAAGGGGCACTTAAACTGTCTTGTTAAGCTACTGCAACCTGCACGTCTCTTCCAAGGGACATTTCAACCGTCTTGTTAAGCTGCTGCGACCTGCATGTCTCTTCCAAGGGGCATTTAAACCGTCTTGTTAAGCTACTGCGACCTGCATGTCTCTTCCAATGGGCATTTAAACTGTCTTGTTACGCTACTGCGACATCCACAGCTCTTCCAAGGGGCATTTAAACCATCTTGTTAAGCTACTGCGACCTGCATGTCTCTTCCAAGTGGCATTTAAACCGTCTTGTTAAGCTACTGCGACCTGCACGGCTCTTCCAAGGGGCATTTAAACCGTCATGTTAAGCTACTGCGACCTGCACGTCTCTTCCAAGGGGCATTTAAACCGTCTTGTTAAACTACTGCAACCTCCACCGCTCTTCCCAATGGCATTTTAACAGTCTTGTTAAGCTACTGTGACCTGCACGGCTCTACCAAGGGACATTTAAACAGTCTTGTTAAGCTACTGCGACCTCCACTGCTCTTCCAAGGGGCGTTTAATCCGTCTTGTTAAGCTACTACGACCTGAACGTCTCTTCCAAGGGACATTTAAATCGTCTTGTTAAGCTACTGCGAACTGCACGTCTCTTCCAAGGAGCATTTAAACTGTTTTGTTAAGCTACTGCGACCTCCACCGCTCTTCCAAGGGGCATTTAAACCGTCTTGTTAAGCTACTGCGAACTGCACATCTCTTCCAAGGGGCATTTAAACCGTCTTGTTAAGCTACTGCGACCTGCACGTCTCTTCCAAGGGGCATTTAAACCGTCTTGTTAAGCTACTGCAACCTGCACGTCTCTTCCAAGGGGCGTTTAAACTGTCTTGTTAAGCTGCTGCGACCTGCACGTGTCTTCCAAGGGGCATTTAAACCGTCTTATTAAGCTACTGCGACTTTCACGTCTCTTCCAAGGGGCATTTAAACCGTCTTGTTAAGCTACTGCGACCTGCACCACTTTTCCAAGGGGGATTTAAACCGTCTTGTTAAGCTACTGCGACCTGCACGTCTCTTCCATGGGGCATTTAAACCTCTTTGATAAGCTACTGCGACCTGCATGTCTCTTCCAAGGGGCATTTAATCCATCTTGTTAAGCTACTGCGACCTGCACGTCTTTTCCAAGGGGCATTTAAACCGTCTTGTTAAGCTGCTGCGACCTGCACGTCTCTTTCAAGGGGCATTTAAACTGTCTTGTTAAGCTACTGCGACCTCCACCGCTCTGCAAAGGGGCATTTAAACTGTCTTTTTAAGCTCCTGCGACCTGCACGTCTCTTTCAAGGGGCATTTAAACTGTCTTGTTAAGCTACTGCGACCTCCACCGCTCTTCCAAGGGTCATTAAAACAGTCTTTTTAAGCTACTGCGACCTGCACGTCTCTTCCAAGGGGCATTTAAACCATCTTGTTAAGCTACTGCGACCTGCACGTCTCTTCCAAGGGGCATTTAAACCGTCTTATTAAGCTACTGAGACCTGCACGTCTCTTCCAATGGGCATTTAAACTGTCTTGTTACGCTACTGCGACATCCACAGCTCTTCCAAGGGGCATTTAAACCATCTTGTTAAGCTACTGCGACCTGCACGTCTCTTCCAAGTGGCATTTAAACCGTCTTGTTAAGCTACTGTAAACTGCACGTTTCTACCTAGGGGCATTTAAACCGTCTTATTAAGCTACTGCGACCTGCACGTCTCTTGCAAGGGTCATTTAAACCGTCTTGTTAAGCTACTCTGATCTGCACGTCTCTTCCAAGGGTCATTGAAACTGTCTTGTTAAGCTACTGCAACCTGCACGTCTCTTCCAAGGGACATTTCAGCCATCTTGTTAAGCTGCTGCGACCTGCATGTCTCTTCCAAGGGGCATTTAAATCGTCTTGTTAAGCTACTGCGACCTCCACCGCTCTTCCAAGGGGCATTTAAACCGTCTTGTTAAGCTACTGCGACCTGCATGTCTCTTCCAAGGGGCATTTAAACCGTCTTGTTAAGCTACTGCGAACTCCACCGCTCTTCCAAGGGCCATTTAAACCGTCTTGGTATGTTACTGCGACCTGCAAGCCTCTTCCAAGGGCTATTTAAACCGTCTTTTTAAGCTACTGCGACCTGCACGTCTCTTCCAAGGGGCATTTAAACCATCTTGTTAAGCTACTGCGACCTGAATGTCTTTTCCAAGGGGGATTTAAACCGTCTTATTAAGCTACTGCGACCTCCACCGCTCTTCCAAGGGGCATTTAAACCTTCTTGTTAAGCTGCTACTACCTCCACCGCTCTTCCAAAGGGCATTTAAACCGTCTAGTTAAACTACTGCGACCTGCACGTCTCTTCCAAGGGGCATTTAAACCGTCTTGTTAAGCTGCTGCGACCAGCACGTCTCTTCCAAGGGGCATTTAAACCGTCTTGTTAAGCTACTGCGACCTGCACGTCTCTTCCAAGGGGCATTTAAACCGTCTTATTAAGCTAATGAGACCTGCACTTCTCTTCCAATGGGCATTTAAACTGTCTTGTTACGCTACTGCGACATCCACAGCTCTTCCAAGGGGCATTTAAACTATCTTGTTATGCTACTGCGACCTGCACGTCTCTTCCAAGTGGCATTTAAACCGTCTTGTTAAGCTACTGTGACCTGCACGTTTCTACCAAGGGGCATTTAAACCGTCTTATTAAGCTACTGCGACCTGTACGTCTCTTGCAAGGGTCATTTAAACCGTCTTGTTAAGCTACTCTGATCTGCACTTCTCTTCCAAGGGGCATTGAAACTGTCTTGTTAATCTACTGCAACCTGCACGTCTCTTCCAAGGGGCATTTCAACCGTCTTGTTAAGCTACTGCGACCTGCACGTCTCTTCCAAGGGGCATTTAAACCATCTTGTTAAGCTACTGCGACCTGTACGTCTCTTCCAATGGACATTTCAACCGTCTTGTTAAGCTGCTGCGACCTGCTTGTCTCTTCCAAGGGGCATTTAAACCGTCTTGTTAAGCTACTGCGACCTCCACCGCTCTTCCAGGGGGCATTTAAACCGTTTTGTTAAGCTACTGCGACCTGCACGTCTCTTCCAAGGACCATTTAAACCGTCTTGGTATGCTACTGCGACCTGCAAGCCTTTTCCAAGGGGCATTTAAACCGTCTTGTTAAGCTACTGCGACCTGCACGTCTCTTCCAATGGGCATTTAAACCATCTTGTTAAGCTACTGCGACCAGAATGTCTTTTCCAAGGGGGATTTAAACCGTCTTATTAAGCTACTGCGACCTCCACCGCTCTTCCAAGGGGCATTTAAACAGTCTTGTTAAGCTGCTGTGACCTGCATGTCTCTTCCAAGGGGCATTTAAACCTTCTTGTTAAGCTACTACTACCTCCACCGCTCTTCCAAAGGGCATTTAAACCGTCTAGTTAAACTACTGCGACCTGCACCTCTCTTCCACGGGGCATTTAAACCGTCTTGTTAAGCTACTGCAACCTGCACGTCTCTTCCAAGGGGCATTTAAACCATCTTGTTAAGCTACTGCGACCTGCACGTCTCTTCCAAGGGGCATTTAAACCGTCTTGTTAAGCAATTTCGACCTCCACCTCTCTTCCAAAGGGCATTTAAACCGTCTTGTTAAGCTACTGTGACCTCCACGGCTCTACCAAGGGGCATTTAAACCGTCTTGTTAATCTACTGCGACCTACACTGCTCTTCCAAGGGGCATTTTATCCATCTTGTTAAACTACTGCGACCTGCACGTCTCTTCCAAGCGGCATTTAAACTGTCTTGTTAAGCTACTGCGAACAGCAGATCTCTTCCAAGGGGCATTGAAACTGTCTTGTTAAGTTACTGCGACATGCACGTCTCCTCCAAGGGGCATTTAAACCATCTTGTTAAGCTACTGCGACCTGCATGTCTCTTCCAAGGGGCATTTAAACTGTCTTGTTAAGCTACTGCGACCTCCACCGCTCTGCCAAGGGGCATTTAAACTGTCTTGTTAAGCTACTGCGACCTGCACGTCTCTTCCAAGTGGCATTTAAACCGTCTTGTTAAGCTACTGCTACCTGCATTTCTCTTCCAAGGGGCATTTAAACCATGTTGTTAAGCTACTGGAACCTGCACATCTCTTCAAAGGGGCATTTAAACCATCTTGTTAATCTACTGCGACCTCCACTGCTCTTCCAAGGGGCATTTAAAACATCTTGTTAAGCTACTGCGACCTCCACCGCTCTTCCAAGGGGCATTTAAATCCGTCTTGTTAAGCTTCTGCGACCTGCACATCTCTTCCAATGGTCATTTAAACTGTCTTGTTAAGCTACTGCGACCTCCACCGCTCTTCCAAAGGGCATTTAAACCGTCTTGTTAAGCTACTGCGACCTGCACGTCTCTTCCAAGTGGCATTTAAACCGTCTTGTTAAGCTACTGTGACCTGCACGTTTCTACCAAGGGGCATTTAAACCGTCTTGTTAAGCTGCTGCGACCTGCATGTCTCTTCCAAGGGGCATTTAAAACGTCTTGTTAAGCTACTGCGACCTCCACCGCTCTTCCAAGGGGCATTTAAACCATCTTGTTAAGCTACTGCGACCTGCACGTCTCTTCCAAGGGCCATTTAAACCGTCTTGGTAAGCTACTGCGACCTGCAAGCCACTTCCAAGGGGCATTTAAACCGTCTTGATAAGCTACTGCGACCTGCAAGCCTCTTCCAGGGGGCATTTAAACCGTCTTGATAAGCTACTGCGACCTGCACATCTCTTCCAAGGGGCATTTAAACCGTCTTGGTAAGCTACTGCGACCTGCAAGCCTCTTCCAAGGGGCATTTAAACCATCTTGTTAAGCTACTGCGACCTGCACATCTCTTCCAAGGGCAATTTAAACCGTCTTGGTAAGCTACTGCGACCTGCAAGCCTCTTCCAAGGGGCATTTAAACTGTCTTGTTAAGCTACTGCGACCTGCACATCTCTTCCAAGGGGCATTTAAACCATCTTGTAAAGCTACTGTGACCTGAATGTCTTTTCCGACGGGCATTTAAACCCACTTGTTAAGCAACTGCGACCTCCATCGCTCTTCCAAGGGGCATTTAAACCATCTTGTTAAGCTACTGCGACCTGCATGTCTCTTCCAAGGGCCATTTAAACCGTCTTGGTAAGCTACTGCGACCTGCAAGCCACTTCCAAGGGGCATTTAAACCGTCTTGATAAGCTACTGCGACCTGCAAGCCTCTTCCAAGAGGCATTTAAACCGTCTTGATAAGCTACTGCCACTTGCACGTCTCTTCCAAGGGGCATTTAAACCGTCTTGTTAAGCTACTGCGACCTGCACGTCTCTTCCAAGGGGCACTTAAACTGTCTTGTTAAGCCACTGCGACCTCCACCGCTCTTCCAAGGGGCATTTAAACCGTCTTGTTAAGCTACTGCGACCTGCACGTCTCTTTCAAGGGGCATTTAAACCATCTTGTTAAGCTACTGCGACTATCACGTCTCTTCCATGGGGCATTTAAACCGTCTTGTTCAGCTGCTGCGAACTGCATGTCTCTTCCAAGGGGCATTTAAACCGTCTTGTTAAGCTACTGCGACCTCCACCGCACTTCCAAGGGGCACTTAAACCGTCATGTTAAGCTACTGCGACCTGCACATCTCTTCCAAGGGGCATTTAATCCATCTTGTTAAGCTACTGCGACCTGAATGTCTTTTCCAAGGGGCATTTAAACCCTCTTGTTAAGCTACTGCGACCTCCACCGCTCTTCCAAGGGACATTTAAACCATCTTGTTAAGCTACTGCGACCTGCACGTCTCTTCCAACCGGCATTTAAACCATCTTGTTAAGCTACTGTGACCTGCACGTCTCTTCCAAGGGGCATTTAAACTGTCTTGTTAAGCTACTGCCACTTGCACGTCTCTTCCAAGGGGCATTTAAACCGTCTTGTTAAGCTACTGCGACCTGCACTTCTCTTCCAAGGGGCACTTAAACTGTCTTGTTAAGACACTGCGACCTCCACCGCTCTTCCAAGGGGCATTTAAACCGTCTTTTTAAGCTACTGCGACCTGCACGTCTCTTCCAAGGGACATTTAAACCGTCTTGTTAAGCTACTGCGACCTGCACGTCTCTTCCAAGGGGCATTTAAACCGTCTTGTTAAGCTACTGCGACCTCCACCGCTCTTCCAAGGGGCATTTAAACCGTCTTTTTAAGCTACTGCAACCTGCACGTCTCTTCCAAGGGACATTTAAACCGTCTTGTTAAGCTACTGCGACCTGCACGTCTCTTTCAAGGGGCATTTAAACCATCTTGTTAAGCTACTGCGACTATCACGTCTCTTCCATGGGGCATTTAAACCGTCTTGTTCAGCTGCTGCGAACTGCATGTCTCTTCCAAGGGGCATTTAAACCGTCTTGTTAAGCTACTGCGACCTCCACCGCACTTCCAAGGGGCACTTAAACCGTCATGTTAAGCTACTGCGACCTGCACATCTCTTCCAAGGGGCATTTAATCCATCTTGTTAAGCTACTGCGACCTGAATGTCTTTTCCAAGGGGCATTTAAACCCTCTTGTTAAGCTACTGCGACCTCCACCGCTCTTCCAAGGGGCATTTAAACCATCTTGTTAAGCTACTGCGACCTGCACGTCTCTTCCAACCGGCATTTAAACCATCTTGTTAAGCTACTGTGACCTGCACGTCTCTTCCAAGGGGCATTTAAACTGTCTTGTTAAGCTACTGCCACTTGCACGTCTCTTCCAAGGGGCATTTAAACCGTCTTGTTAAGCTACTGCGACCTGCACTTCTCTTCCAAGGGGCACTTAAACTGTCTTGTTAAGACACTGCGACCTCCACCGCTCTTCCAAGGGGCATTTAAACCGTCTTTTTAAGCTACTGCGACCTGCACGTCTCTTCCAAGGGACATTTAAACCGTCTTGTTAAGCTACTGCGACCTGCACGTCTCTTCCAAGGGGCATTTAAACCGTCTTGTTAAGCTACTGCGACCTCCACTGCTCTTCCAAGGGGCATTTAAACCGTCTTGTTAAGCTACTGCGTCCTGCATGTCTCTTCCAAGGGGCATTTAAACCGTCTTGTTAAGCTACTGCGACCTGCACGTCTCTTCCAAGGGGCATTTAAACCGTCTTGTTAAGCTACTGCGACCTGCACGTCTCTTCCAAGGGGCATTTAAACCATCTTGTTAAGCTCCTGCGACCTGCACGTCTCTTCCAAGGGGCATTTAAACCATCTTGTTAAGCTACTGCGACCTGCACGTCTCTTCCAAGTGCCATTTAAACCGTATTGGTAAGCTACTGCGACCTGCACATCTCTTCCAAGGGGCATTGAAACTGTCTTGTTAAGCTACTGCAACCTGCACGTCTCTTCCAAGGGGCATTTAAACCATCTTGTTAAGCTACTGCGAACTCCACTGCTCTTCCTAGGGCCATTTAAACCGTCTTGGTATGCTACTGCGACCTGCAAGCCTCTTCCAAGGGGCATTTAAACCGTCTTGTTAAGCTACTGTGACCTGCACGTCTCTTCCAAGGGGCATTTAAACCATCTTGTTAAGCTACTGCGACCTGAATGTCTTTTCCAAGGGGGATTTAAACCATCTTATTAAGCTACTGCGACCTCCACCGCTCTTCCAAGGGGCATTCAAACAGTCTTGTTAAGCTGCTGTGACCTGCATGTCTCTTCCAAGGGGCATTTAAACCTTCTTGTTAAGCTACTACAACCTCCACCGCTCTTCCAAAGGGCATTTAACCGTCTAGTTAAACTACTGCGACCTGCACGTCTCTTCCAAGGGGCATTTAAACCGTCTTGTTAAGCTGCTGCGACCAGCACGTCTCTTCCAAGGGGCATTTAAACCGTCTTGTTAAGCTACTGCGACCTGCACGTCTCTTCCAAGGGACATTTAAACCGTCTTATTAAGCTACTGCGACCTGGACTTCTCTTCCAATGGGCATTTAAATTGTCTTGTTACGCTACTGCGACATCCACAGCTCTTCCAAGGGGTATTTAAACCATCTTGTTAAGCTACTGCGACCTGCACGTCTGTTCCAAGTGGCATTTAAACCGTCTTGTTAAGCTACTGTGACCTGCACGTTTCTACCAAGGGGCATTTAAACCATCTTATTAAGCTACTGCGACCTGCACGTCTCTTGCAAGGGTCATTTAAACCGTCTTGTTAAGCTACTCTGATCTGCACGTCTCTTCCAAGGGGCATTGAAACTGTCTTGTTAAGCTACTGCGACCTGCACGTCTCTTCCAAGGGGCATTTAAACCGTCTTGTTAAGCTACTGCGACCTGCACGTCTCTTCCAAGGGGCATTTAAACCATCTTGTTAAGCTACTGCGACCTGTACGTCTCTTCCAATGGACATTTCAACCGTCTTATTAAGCTACTGCGACCTCCACCGCTCTTCCAAGGGGCATTCAAACAGTCTTGTTAAGCTGCTGTGACCTGCATGTCTCTTCCAAGGGGCATTTAAACCTTCTTGTTAAGCTACTACAACCTCCACCGCTCTTCCAAAGGGCATTTAACCGTCTAGTTAAACTACTGCGACCTGCACGTCTCTTCCAAGGGGCATTTAAACCGTCTTGTTAAGCTGCTGCGACCAGCACGTCTCTTCCAAGGGGCATTTAAACCGTCTTGTTAAGCTACTGCGACCTGCACGTCTCTTCCAAGGGACATTTAAACCGTCTTATTAAGCTACTGCGACCTGGACTTCTCTTCCAATGGGCATTTAAATTGTCTTGTTACGCTACTGCGACATCCACAGCTCTTCCAAGGGGTATTTAAACCATCTTGTTAAGCTACTGCGACCTGCACGTCTGTTCCAAGTGGCATTTAAACCGTCTTGTTAAGCTACTGTGACCTGCACGTTTCTACCAAGGGGCATTTAAACCATCTTATTAAGCTACTGCGACCTGCACGTCTCTTGCAAGGGTCATTTAAACCGTCTTGTTAAGCTACTCTGATCTGCACGTCTCTTCCAAGGGGCATTGAAACTGTCTTGTTAAGCTACTGCGACCTGCACGTCTCTTCCAAGGGGCATTTAAACCGTCTTGTTAAGCTACTGCGACCTGCACGTCTCTTCCAAGGGGCATTTAAACCATCTTGTTAAGCTACTGCGACCTGTACGTCTCTTCCAATGGACATTTCAACCGTCTTGTTAAGCTGCTGCGACCTGCTTGTCTCTTCCAAGGGGCATTTAAACCGTCTTGTTAAGCTACTGCGACCTCCACCGCTCTACCAAGGGGCATTTAAACCGTTTTGTTAAGCTACTGCGACCTGCACGTCTCTTCCAAGGGCCATTTAAACCGTCCTGGTATGCTACTGCGACCTGCAAGCCTTTTCCAAGGGGCATTTAAACCGTCTTGTTAAGCTACTGCGACCTGCACGTCTCTTCCAATGGGCATTTAAACCATCTTGTTAAGCTACTGCGACCAGAATGTCTTTTCCAAGGGGGATTTAAACCGTCTTATTAAGCTACTGCGACCTCCACCGCTATTCCAAGGGGCATTTAAACAGTCTTGTTAAGCTGCTGTGACCTGCATGTCTCTTCCAAGGGGCATTTAAACCTTCTTGTTAAGCTACTACTACCTCCACCGCTCTTCCAAAGGGCATTTAAACCGTCTAGTTAAACTACTGCGACCTGCACGTCTCTTCCACGGGGCATTTAAACCATCTTGTTAAGCTACTGCGACCTGCACGTCTCTTCCAAGGGGCATTTAAACCGTCTTGTTAAGCTCCTGCGACCTGCACGTCTCTTCCAAGGGGCATTTAAACCGTCTTGTTAAGCAATTGCGACCTCCACCTCTCTTCCAAAGGGCATTTAAACCGTCTTGTTAAGCTACTGTGACCTCCACGGCTCTACCAAGGGGCATTTAAACCATCTTGTTAATCTACTGCGACCTACACTGCTCTTCCAAGGGGCATTTTATCCATCTTGTTAAACTACTGCGACCTGCACGTCTCTTCCAAGCGGCATTTAAACCGTCTTGTTAAGCTACTGCGAACAGCAGATCTCTTCCAAGGGGCATTGAAACCGTTTTGTTAAGCTACTGAGACATGCACGTCTCCTCCAAGGGGCATTTAAACCATCTTATTAAGCTGTTGCGACCTGCATGTCTCTTCCAAGGGGCATTTAAACTGTCTTGTTAAGCTACTGCGACCTCCACCGCTCTGCCAAGGGGCATTTAAACTGTCTTGTTAAGCTACTGCGACCTGCACGTCTCTTCCAAGGGGCATTTAAACCGTCTTGATAAGCTACTGCCACTTGCACGTCTCTTCCAAGGGGCATTTAAACCGTCTTGTTAAGCTACTGCGACCTGCACGTCTCTTCCAAGGGGCACTTAAACTGTCTTGTTAAGCCACTGCGACCTCCACCGCTCTTCCAAGGGGCATTTAAACCGTCTTTTTAAGCTACTGCAACCTGCACGTCTCTTCCAAGGGACATTTAAACCGTCTTGTTAAGCTACTGCGACCTGCACGTCTCTTTCAAGGGGCATTTAAACCATCTTGTTAAGCTACTGCGACTATCACGTCTCTTCCATGGGGCATTTAAACCGTCTTGTTCAGCTGCTGCGAACTGCATGTCTCTTCCAAGGGGCATTTAAACCGTCTTGTTAAGCTACTGCGACCTCCACCGCACTTCCAAGGGGCACTTAAACCGTCATGTTAAGCTACTGCGACCTGCACATCTCTTCCAAGGGGCATTTAATCCATCTTGTTAAGCTACTGCGACCTGAATGTCTTTTCCAAGGGGCATTTAAACCCTCTTGTTAAGCTACTGCGACCTCCACCGCTCTTCCAAGGGGCATTTAAACCATCTTGTTAAGCTACTGCGACCTGCACGTCTCTTCCAACCGGCATTTAAACCATCTTGTTAAGCTACTGTGACCTGCACGTCTCTTCCAAGGGGCATTTAAACTGTCTTGTTAAGCTACTGCCACTTGCACGTCTCTTCCAAGGGGCATTTAAACCGTCTTGTTAAGCTACTGCGACCTGCACTTCTCTTCCAAGGGGCACTTAAACTGTCTTGTTAAGACACTGCGACCTCCACCGCTCTTCCAAGGGGCATTTAAACCGTCTTTTTAAGCTACTGCGACCTGCACGTCTCTTCCAAGGGACATTTAAACCGTCTTGTTAAGCTACTGCGACCTGCACGTCTCTTCCAAGGGGCATTTAAACCGTCTTGTTAAGCTACTGCGACCTCCACTGCTCTTCCAAGGGGCATTTAAACCGTCTTGTTAAGCTACTGCGTCCTGCATGTCTCTTCCAAGGGGCATTTAAACCGTCTTGTTAAGCTACTGCGACCTGCACGTCTCTTCCAAGGGGCATTTAAACCGTCTTGTTAAGCTACTGCGACCTGCACGTCTCTTCCAAGGGGCATTTAAACCATCTTGTTAAGCTCCTGCGACCTGCACGTCTCTTCCAAGGGGCATTTAAACCATCTTGTTAAGCTACTGCGACCTGCACGTCTCTTCCAAGTGCCATTTAAACCGTATTGGTAAGCTACTGCGACCTGCACATCTCTTCCAAGGGGCATTGAAACTGTCTTGTTAAGCTACTGCAACCTGCACGTCTCTTCCAAGGGGCATTTAAACCATCTTGTTAAGCTACTGCGAACTCCACTGCTCTTCCTAGGGCCATTTAAACCGTCTTGGTATGCTACTGCGACCTGCAAGCCTCTTCCAAGGGGCATTTAAACCGTCTTGTTAAGCTACTGCGACCTGCACGTCTCTTCCAAGGGGCATTTAAACCATCTTGTTAAGCTACTGCGACCTGAATGTCTTTTCCAAGGGGGATTTAAACCATCTTATTAAGCTACTGCGACCTCCACCGCTCTTCCAAGGGGCATTCAAACAGTCTTGTTAAGCTGCTGTGACCTGCATGTCTCTTCCAAGGGGCATTTAAACCTTCTTGTTAAGCTACTACAACCTCCACCGCTCTTCCAAAGGGCATTTAACCGTCTAGTTAAACTACTGCGACCTGCACGTCTCTTCCAAGGGGCATTTAAACCGTCTTGTTAAGCTGCTGCGACCAGCACGTCTCTTCCAAGGGGCATTTAAACCGTCTTGTTAAGCTACTGCGACCTGCACGTCTCTTCCAAGGGACATTTAAACCGTCTTATTAAGCTACTGCGACCTGGACTTCTCTTCCAATGGGCATTTAAATTGTCTTGTTACGCTACTGCGACATCCACAGCTCTTCCAAGGGGTATTTAAACCATCTTGTTAAGCTACTGCGACCTGCACGTCTGTTCCAAGTGGCATTTAAACCGTCTTGTTAAGCTACTGTGACCTGCACGTTTCTACCAAGGGGCATTTAAACCATCTTATTAAGCTACTGCGACCTGCACGTCTCTTGCAAGGGTCATTTAAACCGTCTTGTTAAGCTACTCTGATCTGCACGTCTCTTCCAAGGGGCATTGAAACTGTCTTGTTAAGCTACTGCGACCTGCACGTCTCTTCCAAGGGGCATTTAAACCGTCTTGTTAAGCTACTGCGACCTGCACGTCTCTTCCAAGGGGCATTTAAACCATCTTGTTAAGCTACTGCGACCTGTACGTCTCTTCCAATGGACATTTCAACCGTCTTGTTAAGCTGCTGCTACCTGCTTGTCTCTTCCAAGGGGCATTTAAACCGTCTTGTTAAGCTACTGCGACCTCCACCGCTCTACCAAGGGGCATTTAAACCGTTTTGTTAAGCTACTGCGACCTGCACGTCTCTTCCAAGGGCCATTTAAACCGTCCTGGTATGCTACTGCGACCTGCAAGCCTTTTCCAAGGGGCATTTAAACCGTCTTGTTAAGCTACGGCGACCTGCACGTCTCTTCCAATGGGCATTTAAACCATCTTGTTAAGCTACTGCGACCAGAATGTCTTTTCCAAGGGGGATTTAAACCGTCTTATTAAGCTACTGCGACCTCCACCGCTATTCCAAGGGGCATTTAAACAGTCTTGTTAAGCTGCTGTGACCTGCATGTCTCTTCCAAGGGGCCTTTAAACCTTCTTGTTAAGCTACTACTACCTCCACCGCTCTTCCAAAGGGCATTTAAACCGTCTAGTTAAACTACTGCGACCTGCACGTCTCTTCCACGGGGCATTTAAACCATCTTGTTAAGCTACTGCGACCTGCACGTCTCTTCCAAGGGGCATTTAAACCGTCTTGTTAAGCTCCTGCGACCTGCACGTCTCTTCCAAGGGGCATTTAAACCGTCTTGTTAAGCAATTGCGACCTCCACCTCTCTTCCAAAGGGCATTTAAACCGTCTTGTTAAGCTACTGTGACCTCCACGGCTCTACCAAGGGGCATTTAAACCGTCTTGTTAATCTACTGCGACCTACACTGCTCTTCCAAGGGGCATTTTATCCATCTTGTTAAACTACTGCGACCTGCACGTCTCTTCCAAGCGGCATTTAAACCGTCTTGTTAAGCTACTGCGAACAGCAGATCTCTTCCAAGGGGCATTGAAACCGTTTTGTTATGCTACTGAGACATGCACGTCTCCTCCAAGGGGCATTTAAACCATCTTATTAAGCTGTTGCGACCTGCATGTCTCTTCCAAGGGGCATTTAAACTGTCTTGTTAAGCTACTGCGACCTCCACCGCTCTGCCAAGGGGCATTTAAACTGTCTTGTTAAGCTACTGCGACCTGCACGTCTCTTCCAAGTGGCATTTAAACCGTCTTGTTAAGCTACTGTTACCTGCACGTCTCTTCCAAGGGGCATTTAAACCATCTTGTTAATCTAGTGCGACCTCCACTGCTCTTCCAAGGGGCATTTAAAACATCTTGTTAAGCTACTGCGACCTCCACCGCTCTTCCAAGGGGCATTTAAATCCGTCTTGTTAAGCTACTGCGACCTGCACGTCTCTTCCATGGGGCACTTAAACCGTCTTGTTAAGCTACTGCGACTTTCACGCCTCTTCCAACGGGCATTTAAACCATCGTATTAAGCTTCTGCGACCTGCACGTCTCTTCCAATGGTCATTTAAACTGTCTTGTTAAGCTACTGCGACCTCCACCGCTCTTCCAAAGGGCATTTAAACCGTCTTGTTAAGCTACTGCGACCTGCACGTCTCTTCCAAGTGGCATTTAAACCGTCTTGTTAAGCTACTGTGACCTGCACGTTTCTACCAAGGGGCATTTAAACCATCTTGTTAAGCTGCTGCGACCTGCATGTCTCTTCCAAGGGGCATTTAAAACGTCTTGTTAAGCTACTGCGACCTCCACCGCTCTTCCAAGGGGCATTTAAACCATCTTGTTAAGCTACTGCGACCTGCACGTCTCTTCCAAGGGCCATTTAAACCGTCTTGGTAAGCTACTGCGACCTGCAAGCCTCTTCCAAGGGGCATTTAAACCGTCTTGACAAGCTACTGCGACCTGCACATCTCTTCCAAGGGGCATTTAAACCGTCTTGGTAAGCTACTGCAACCTGCAAGCCTCTTCCAAGGGGCATTTAAACCGTCTTGTTAAGCTACTGCGACCTGCACATCTCTTCCAAGGGCCATTTAAACCGTCTTGGTAAGCTACTGCGACCTGCAAGCCTCTTCCAAGGGGCATTTAAACCGTCTTGTTAAGCTACTGCGACCTGCACATCTCTTCCAAGGGGCATTTAAACCATCTTGTTAAGCTACTGTGACCTGAATGTCTTTTCCGACGGTCATTTAAACCCACTTGTTAAGCTACTGCGACCTCAACCGCTCTTCCAAGGGGCATTTAAACCATCTTGTTAAGCTACTGCGACCTGCACGTCTCTTCCAAGGGGCATTTCAACTGTGTTGTTAAGCTACTGCGACTTGCACGTCTCTTCCAAGGGGCATTTAAACTGTCTTGTTAAGCTACTGCGACCTCCACCACTCTTCCAACCGGCATTTAAACCGTCTTGTTAAGCTACTGTGACCTGCACGTCTCTTCCAAGGGGCATTTAAACTGTCTTGTTAAGCTACTGCCACTTGCACGTCTCTTCCAAGGGGCATTTAAACCGTCTTGTTAAGCTACTGCGACCTGCACGTCTCTTCCAAGGGGCATTTAAACTGTCTTGTTAAGCCACTGCGACCTCCACCGCTCTTCCAAGGGGCATTTAAACCGTCTTTTTAAGCTACTGCAACCTGCACGTCTCTTCCAAGGGACATTTAAACCGTCTTGTTAAGCTACTGCGACCTGCACGTCTCTTCCAAGGGGCACTTAAACCGTGTTGTTAAGCTACTGCGACCTGAACATCTCTTCCAAGGGCCATTTAAACCGTATATGTAAGCTACTGTGACCTGCAAGCCTCTTCCAAGGGGCATTTAAACCGTTATGTTAATCTACTGCGACCTGCACATCTCTTCCAAGGGGCATTTAATCCATCTTGTTAAGCTACTGCGACCTGAATGTCTTTTCCAAGGGGCATTTAAACCCTCTTGTTAAGCTACTGCGACCTCCACCGCTCTTCCAAGGGGCATTTAAACCATCTTATTAAGCTACTGCGACCTGCACGTCTCTTCCAACCGGCATTTAAACCATCTTGTTAAGCTCCTGCGACCTGCACGTCTCTTCCAAGGGGCATTTAAACCATCTTATTAAGCTACTGCGACCTGCACGTCTCTTCCAAGTGCCATTTAAACCGTATTGGTAAGCTACTGCGACCTGCACATCTCTTCCAAGGGGCATTGAAACTGTCTTGTTAAGCTACTGCAACCTGCACGTCTCTTCCAAGGGGCATTTAAACCATCTTGTTAAGCTACTGCGAACTCCACTGCTCTTCCTAGGGCCATTTAAACCGTCTTGGTATGCTACTGCGACCTGCAAGCCTCTTCCAAGGGGCATTTAAACCGTCTTGTTAAGCTACTGCGACCTGCACGTCTCTTCCAAGGGGCATTTAAACCATCTTGTTAAGCTACTGCGACCTGAATGTCTTTTCCAAGGGGGATTTAAACCATCTTATTAAGCTACTGCGACCTTCACCGCTCTTCCAAGGGGCATTCAAACAGTCTTGTTAAGCTGCTGTGACCTGCATGTCTCTTCCAAGGGGCATTTAAACCTTCTTGTTAAGCTACTACAACCTCCACCGCTCTTCCAAAGGGCATTTAACCGTCTAGTTAAACTACTGCGACCTGCACGTCTCTTCCAAGGGGCATTTAAACCGTCTTGTTAAGCTGCTGCGACCAGCACGTCTCTTCCAAGGGGCATTTAAACCGTCTTGTTAAGCTACTGCGACCTGCACGTCTCTTCCAAGGGACATTTAAACCGTCTTATTAAGCTACTGCGACCTGGACTTCTCTTCCAATGGGCATTTAAATTGTCTTGTTACGCTACTGCGACATCCACAGCTCTTCCAAGGGGTATTTAAACCATCTTGTTATGCTACTGCGACCTGCACGTCTGTTCCAAGTGGCATTTAAACCGTCTTGTTAAGCTACTGTGACCTGCACGTTTCTACCAAGGGGCATTTAAACCATCTTATTAAGCTACTGCGACCTGCACGTGACGCGCCCCTGGGCCTGTGTCGCGCAGCGTTGCGCACGCGGGAGCTTACCCGGAGCCGGATCTGTTGCGGGTTGTAGTCTCGTGGCGGTGATCCGGTCCGTGCCCAGGGAGTCAGACTAAGTGGCGATGTTATAGCAGTAGATGTTAGATGACTACGCCACCCGTTGAGTGCAGCCAGGGAGCTGCTGCTGCAGGGCAGACCGCTGAGGCCGGTGGTAGGATTGTGCAGCGTGATAGTATAACCCCCAACGGGAGGGGTATGGCCTCAGGGCAGCCGACGTGGATGATGGGGGTAGCAGGAACCACTCGGAGACGGTACTGTGTAGTTCAGGGTCTTTACTGGTGACAAAGATAGACCCTCCCGGAGTACTGGCTAGCGATTGGGGCCTGGTCAGTCCTTGAGCAGATGGGATCTCCCCTGGCCAGGCGGAGTTGTAGGCCTCCCAGACTAACTGTACTCTTCTGGCTACCTTGCTATAGGCGGGTAAAAGTAGCCCACGTCCCTGAGTGTGCCGTGTGGTGCTCACCCGTATGGCCGGTGACTCGGGGCCTTCTAGTAGCTTCCGCTCCACGATGGCGGTGCTGGTCCCATGCGTGTGACCGTGCCTTCAGGTTTCTTGGCCAGAGGACCTGGAATCCCCTGCCTGACGGATACTGCTGCTGGGTAGGAGTTAGTCCCCACAGCCTCGGACTCCGGGTCCGGTAAGAAATCTCCTCAGTCAGGGCGAGCTCTACAGCTGCCAGCCCCTGACTCCTTGTACACTGCTCCCACAGAGCTCCTATTGTTTCTTCCTATGCTGTTTCTCTGTCTCTACTTCTTCTCTACTCCGGTTCTGTCTTCTTTCTCCAGGCTCAGGCCCCAGGACAGGGCCTGCCTGTGGAGCAGAGCCCATAGAGCAGCTCTGCTCCCTGTCTTCTCCTCTCTCAACTCTCTAACCCTGCCTCAGCCCCGGGTTTACATAGGGGAAGTTCTTCCCCTCCCAAGACTGGGCAGGAGGTGTGGCATGTACAGGATCCCTGACCAAAGGACCTCCCACCTGCTCTCAGACATAACATTACATTACTGTGGAAACCAGACCCCTGGGGTGCCACATTCCCCCCTAGTGAAATTTAGTACTCCAGGACTAAACATATTTTTGGAAAAACATAACAGAGTACAACAACAACAATAAAATACAATGAGGAAACACATAAAGATGGTCACGGCGTGTCCGCAACCGGGTGCAGTCTTTGAGGGAAAGCAAGGTGTCCATTTCACCAAAACAGGGAGACGTAACCAGGTAGGGGCCTGTCCTGCCCCGAGTCCTTAACAGTCTTTAGTCCATCCTGGGTTACGCTCCAACTAATTGTACAAGGATTCCCGGTAAATCCCCCAAGGACTCCTAAAAATAACGCCGGAGAGTTCCACCTGTTGCCGTCGCATCAGTGCCCGGATCTCTTTCTGGAGCACTCGCTGCTCGCCGGAGCTGGCGTTCTTGGCAACCTGCTGTTGAAGGAAAATCACCTCTTGCCATATGTCCGGGTTGATTGCAGTGGCGGCAGATGGGTCGTCCGTCCTCGCTGTATCGGTCACTGGGTCTTCCTCTGGCCGGTGGGGTCCTCCTTGGTCGACACCACGGGACGTCCTCCGGTCCGGATGCCAGCTGGATCTTCCCTGGAGTGGAAGCCTGTAAAGACTGCACAGTTCGGGTTAGCGCAGCAACGCTCTTAGCTAGCTCTTGGACCTGATGGTGTAGGTCTGGAGCCGGGTCATTGTCCAAAGCCTGTGCATCAGCTCCCACAGGCCCTGCCGACAAGGGCGCCGCCTCCTGGTGGTAAGTGATAGCAGGGCGCCTGTGGGTCACAACGCCACCCGGTGCCGGTTCTCGGAGCACCCGGATGGCTCTGTCCTTGAACTGTGCAAAGCCCAGATGGGGATCCTGTAAAGCCATTGCCCGCAACTGGGTTCGGTGGGTATTACAATATAGTCCCTCTATAAACTGTTCGGTCAACAGCCTGTCCTCATCTCCCACTCCATCAGGGTCGGTCTGCTTAATGGCCCTCAGGGCCTCTTGTAGGTTTAGTGCATAGTCCCTTATACTCTCATGCGCTCGCTGCTTGCACCCGTAGAATCTAAGCTTAATCTCGGCTGAGGTGCGGGTATCAAAGGTGTCCTTCAGCCGGGTTAGTATCCCTGCGACAGTCTTCCTCCCAGGTGGCCAGGATTTTACTTCCCTTTTGGCTGCCCCGGTTAGTTGGGCCACCAGGATGCTCACTTTTTGCTCTTCTGTGAGGGGGTACACCTGGAAGAGGCTATCCAGCTTTTCTCTAAAGTCATGCAGGGTATGTGACTCCCCTGAGTACTGGGGTAGCCAAGCTGCTCCCGGGATATAGGGCATGGTGAAGGGCATAACTGCAGCAGCGGTGGCGCTGGCGGGGGTTGAGGCAGTGAAGCTCTCCTCCGTATTCGACATCTTCCTCCCCCCTAGTGGACCGTGGCCTACCTTGCGATGATCCTCTTCCGTAGGCCGCGGCTCCGCAGTGGATCGTCAGGGTTGAGGACCTTCCGTCGCGCTCCTGTGACGTCGGCGTCTGCTGGGCTCCTTCCAGGACCTTACGCAACGTCCGGACGTGAGGCGGGGCTTCAGTTCTCGTGCGCTTTCGGAGTCCACGCCCCTCTTCTTCCCGCGCGGCGTCCTCAAGATGGCGTCCAATGGCGGGAAAACTCCACGGAGGGCGGGAAGAAGGCAGAAGATGGCGCCGGATGGCGGGAATCTTCACCACAGGTAAGTTTGAAAAGTCTCTTTTTCAGGCACGCAGTACCCGGTGGTTGCGGGCACGAAATCCTGCCGACTACGCCAAAGTTGACGCGCCCCTGGGCCTGTGTCGCGCAGCGTTGCGCACGCGGGAGCTTACCCGGAGCCGGATCTGTTGCGGGTTGTAGTCTCGTGGCGGTGATCCGGTCCGTGCCCAGGGAGTCAGACTAAGTGGCGATGTTATAGCAGTAGATGTTAGATGACTACGCCACCCGTTGAGTGCAGCCAGGGAGCTGCTGCTGCAGGGCAGACCGCTGAGGCCGGTGGTAGGATTGTGCAGCGTGATAGTATAACCCCCAACGGGAGGGGTATGGCCTCAGGGCAGCCGACGTGGATGATGGGGGTAGCAGGAACCACTCGGAGACGGTACTGTGTAGTTCAGGGTCTTTACTGGTGACAAAGATAGACCCTCCCGGAGTACTGGCTAGCGATTGGGGCCTGGTCAGTCCTTGAGCAGATGGGATCTCCCCTGGCCAGGCGGAGTTGTAGGCCTCCCAGACTAACTGTACTCTTCTGGCTACCTTGCTATAGGCGGGTAAAAGTAGCCCACGTCCCTGAGTGTGCCGTGTGGTGCTCACCCGTATGGCCGGTGACTCGGGGCCTTCTAGTAGCTTCCGCTCCACGATGGCGGTGCTGGTCCCATGCGTGTGACCGTGCCTTCAGGTTTCTTGGCCAGAGGACCTGGAATCCCCTGCCTGACGGATTCTGCTGCTGGGTAGGAGTTAGTCCCCACAGCCTCGGACTCCGGGTCCGGTAAGAAATCTCCTCAGTCAGGGCGAGCTCTACAGCTGCCAGCCCCTGACTCCTTGTACACTGCTCCCACAGAGCTCCTATTGTTTCTTCCTATGCTGTTTCTCTGTCTCTACTTCTTCTCTACTCCGGTTCTGTCTTCTTTCTCCAGGCTCAGGCCCCAGGACAGGGCCTGCCTGTGGAGCAGAGCCCATAGAGCAGCTCTGCTCCCTGTCTTCTCCTCTCTCAACTCTCTAACCCTGCCTCAGCCCCGGGTTTACATAGGGGAAGTTCTTCCCCTCCCAAGACTGGGCAGGAGGTGTGGCATGTACAGGATCCCTGACCAAAGGACCTCCCACCTGCTCTCAGACATAACATTACATTACTGTGGAAACCAGACCCCTGGGGTGCCACACACGTCTCTTGCAAGGGTCATTTAAACCGTCTTGTTAAGCTACTCTGATCTGCACGTCTCTTCCAAGGGGCATTGAAACTGTCTTGTTAAGCTACTGCGACCTGCACGTCTCTTCCAAGGGGCATTTAAACCGTCTTGTTAAGCTACTGCGACCTGCACGTCTCTTCCAAGGGGCATTTAAACCATCTTGTTAAGCTACTGCGACCTGTACGTCTCTTCCAATGGACATTTCAACCGTCTTGTTAAGCTGCTGCGACCTGCTTGTCTCTTCCAAGGGGCATTTAAACCGTCTTGTTAAGCTACTGCGACCTCCACCGCTCTACCAAGGGGCATTTAAACCGTTTTGTTAAGCTACTGCGACCTGCACGTCTCTTCCAAGGGCCATTTAAACCGTCCTGGTATGCTACTGCGACCTGCAAGCCTTTTCCAAGGGGCATTTAAACCGTCTTGTTAAGCTACTGCGACCTGCACGTCTCTTCCAATGGGCATTTAAACCATCTTGTTAAGCTACTGCGACCAGAATGTCTTTTCCAAGGGGGATTTAAACCGTCTTATTAAGCTACTGCGACCTCCACCGCTATTCCAAGGGGCATTTAAACAGTCTTGTTAAGCTGCTGTGACCTGCATGTCTCTTCCAAGGGGCATTTAAACCTTCTTGTTAAGCTACTACTACCTCCACCGCTCTTCCAAAGGGCATTTAAACCGTCTAGTTAAACTACTGCGACCTGCACGTCTCTTCCACGGGGCATTTAAACCATCTTGTTAAGCTACTGCGACCTGCACGTCTCTTCCAAGGGGCATTTAAACCGTCTTGTTAAGCTCCTGCGACCTGCACGTCTCTTCCAAGGGGCATTTAAACCGTCTTGTTAAGCAATTGCGACCTCCACCTCTCTTCCAAAGGGCATTTAAACCGTCTTGTTAAGCTACTGTGACCTCCACGGCTCTACCAAGGGGCATTTAAACCGTCTTGTTAATCTACTGCGACCTACACTGCTCTTCCAAGGGGCATTTTATCCATCTTGTTAAACTACTGCGACCTGCACGTCTCTTCCAAGCGGCATTTAAACCGTCTTGTTAAGCTACTGCGAACAGCAGATCTCTTCCAAGGGGCATTGAAACCGTTTTGTTAAGCTACTGAGACATGCACGTCTCCTCCAAGGGGCATTTAAACCATCTTATTAAGCTGTTGCGACCTGCATGTCTCTTCCAAGGGGCATTTAAACTGTCTTGTTAAGATACTGCGACCTCCACCGCTCTGCCAAGGGGCATTTAAACTGTCTTGTTAAGCTACTGCGACCTGCACGTCTCTTCCAAGTGGCATTTAAACCGTCTTGTTAAGCTACTGTTACCTGCATGTCTCTTCCAAGGGACATTTAAACCGTGTTGTTAAGCTACTGGGTCCTGCACGTCTCTTCCAAGGGGCATTTAAACCATCTTGTTAATCTAGTGCGACCTCCACTGCTCTTCCAAGGGGCATTTAAAACATCTTGTTAAGCTACTGCGACCTCCACCGCTCTTCCAAGGGGCATTTAAATCCGTCTTGTTAAGCTACTGCGACCTGCACGTCTCTTCCATGGGGCACTTAAACCGTCTTGTTAAGCTACTGCGACTTTCACGCCTCTTCCAACGGGCATTTAAACCATCGTATTAAGCTTCTGCGACCTGCACGTCTCTTCCAATGGTCATTTAAACTGTCTTGTTAAGCTACTGCGACCTCCACCGCTCTTCCAAAGGGCATTTAAACCGTCTTGTTAAGCTACTGCGACCTGCACGTCTCTTCCAAGTGGCATTTAAACCATCTTGTTAAGCTACTGTGACCTGCACGTTTCTACCAAGGGGCATTTAAACCATCTTGTTAAGCTGCTGCGACCTGCATGTCTCTTCCAAGGGGCATTTAAAACGTCTTGTTAAGCTACTGCGACCTCCACCGCTCTTCCAAGGGGCATTTAAACCATCTTGTTAAGCTACTGCGACCTGCACGTCTCTTCCAAGGGCCATTTAAACCGTCTTGGTAAGCTACTGCGACCTGCAAGCCTCTTCCAAGGGGCATTTAAACCGTCTTGACAAGCTACTGCGACCTGCACATCTCTTCCAAGGGGCATTTAAACCGTCTTGTTAAGCTACTGCGACCTGCAAGCCTCTTCCAAGGGGCATTTAAACCGTCTTGTTAAGCTACTGCGACCTGCACATCTCTTCCAAGGGCCATTTAAACCGTCTTGGTAAGCTACTGCGACCTGCAAGCCTCTTCCAAGGGGCATTTAAACCGTCTTGTTAAGCTACTGCGACCTGCACATCTCTTCCAAGGGGCATTTAAACCATCTTGTTAAGCTACTGTGACCTGAATGTCTTTTCCGACGGTCATTTAAACCCACTTGTTAAGCTACTGCGACCTCAACCGCTCTTCCAAGGGGCATTTAAACCATCTTGTTAAGCTACTGCGACCTGCACGTCTCTTCCAAGGGGCATTTAAACTGTGTTGTTAAGCTACTGCGACTTGAACGTCTCTTCCAAGGGGCATTTAAACTGCCTTGTTAAGCTACTGCGACCTCCACCACTCTTCCAACCGGCATTTAAACCGTCTTGTTAAGCTACTGTGACCTGCACGTCTCTTCCAAGGGGCATTTAAACTGTCTTGTTAAGCTACTGCCACTTGCACGTCTCTTCCAAGGGGCATTTAAACCGTCTTGTTAAGCTACTGCGACCTGCACGTCTCTTCCAAGGGGCATTTAAACTGTCTTGTTAAGCCACTGCGACCTCCACCGCTCTTCCAAGGGGCATTTAAACCGTCTTTTTAAGCTACTGCAACCTGCACGTCTCTTCCAAGGGACATTTAAACCGTCTTGTTAAGCTACTGCGACCTGCACGTCTCTTCCAAGGGGCACTTAAACCGTCTTGTTAAGCTACTGCGACCTGAACATCTCTTCCAAGGGCCATTTAAACCGTATATGTAAGCTACTGTGACCTGCAAGCCTCTTCCAAGGGGCATTTAAACCGTTATGTTAATCTACTGCGACCTGCACATCTCTTCCAAGGGGCATTTAATCCATCTTGTTAAGCTACTGCGACCTGAATGTCTTTTCCAAGGGGCATTTAAACCCTCTTGTTAAGCTACTGCGACCTCCACCGCTTTTCCAAGGGGCATTTAAACCATCTTATTAAGCTACTGCGACCTGCACGTCTCTTCCAACCGGCATTTAAACCATCTTGTTAAGCTACTGTGACCTGCACGTCTCTTCCAAGGGGCATTTAAACCGTCTTGTTAAGCTACTGCGACCTGCACGTCTCTTCCAAGGGGCACTTAAACTGTCTTGTTAAGCCACTGCGACCTCCACCGCTCTTCAAAGGGGCATTTAAACCGTCTTTTTAAGATACTGCGACCTGCACGTCTCTTCCAAGGGACATTTAAACCGTCTTGTTAAGCTACTGCGACCTGCACGTCTCTTCCAAGGGGCATTTAAACCTTCTTGTTAAGCTACTGCGACCTCCACTGCTCTTCCAAGGGGCATTTAAACCGTCTTGTTAAGCTACTGTGACCTGCACGTCTCTTCCAACTGGCATTTAAACCGTCTTGTTAAGCTTCTGTGACCTGCACTTTTCTACCAAGGGGCATTTAAACCGTCTTCTTAAGCTACTGTGACCTGCACGTCTATTCCAAGGGGCATTTAAACTGTCTTGTTAAGCTACTGCGACCTGCACGTCTCTTCCAAGGGGCATTTAAACCGTCTTGTTAAGCTACTGCGACCTGCACGTCTCTTCCAAGGGGCATTTAAACCATCTTGTTAAGCTCCTGCGACCTGCACGTCTCTTCCAAGGTGCATTTAAACCATCTTGTTAAGCTGCTGCGACCTGCACTTCTCTTCCAAGTGCCATTTAAACCGTATTGGTAAGCTACTGCGACCTGCACATCTCTTCCAAGGGGCATTGAAACTGTCTTGTTAAGCTAATGCAACCTGCACGTCTCTTCCAAGGGACATTTCAACCGTCTTGTTAAGCTGCTGCGACCTGCATGTCTCTTCCAAGGGGCATTTAAACCGTCTTGTTAAGCTACTGCGACCTCCTCCGCTCTTCCAAGGGGCATTTAAACCGTCTTGTTAAGCTACTGCGACCTGCATGTCTCTTCCAAGGGGCATTTAAACCGTCTTGTTAAGCTACTGCGAACTCCACCGCTCTTCCAAGGGCCATTTAAACCGTCTTGGTAAGCTACTGCGACCTGCAAGCCTCTTCCAAGGGGCATTTAAACCGTCTTGTTAAGCTACTGCGACCTGCACGTCTCTTCCAAGGGGCATTTAAACCATCTTGTTAAGCTACTGCGACCTGAATGTCTTTTCCAAGGGGGATTTAAACCGTCTTATTAAGCTACTGCGACCTCCACCGCTCTTCCAAGGGGCATTCAAACCGTCTTGTTAAGCTACTGCGACCTGCATGTCTCTTCCAAGGGGCATTTAAACCTTCTTGTTAAGCTACTACTACCTCCACCGCTCTTCCAAAAGGCATTTAAACCGTCTAGTTAAACTACTGCGACCTGCACTTCTCTTCCAAGGGGCATTTAAACCGTCTTGTTAAGCTGCTGCGACCAGCACGTCTCTTCCAAGGGGCATTTAAACCGTCTTGTTAAGCTACTGCAACCTGCACGTCTCTTCCAAGGGACATTTCAACCGTCTTATTAAGCTACTGCGACCTGCACTTCTCTTCCAATGGGCATTTAAACTGTCTTGTTACGCTACTGCGACATCCACAGCTCTTCCAAGGGGCATTTAAACCGTCTTGTTAAGCTGCTGCGACCTGCTTGTCTCTTCCAAGGGGCATTTAAACCGTCTTGTTAAGCTACTGCGACCTCCACCGCTCTTCCAAGGGGCATTTAAACCGTTTTGTTAAGCTACTGCGACCTGCACGTCTCTTCCAAGGGCCATTTAAAACGTCTTGGTATGCTACTGCGACCTGCAAGCCTTTTCCAAGGGGCATTTAAACCGTCTTGTTAAGCTACTGCGACCTGCACGTCTCTTCCAATGGGCATTTAAACCATCTTGTTAAGCTACTGCGACCATAATGTCTTTTCCAAGGGGGATTTAAACCGTCTTATTAAGCTACTGCGACCTCCACCGCTCTTCCAAGGGGCATTTAAACAGTCTTGTTAAGCTGCTGTGACCTGCATGTCTCTTCCAAGGGGCATTTAAACCTTCTTGTTAAGCTACTACTACCTCCACCGCTCTTCCAAAGGGCATTTAAACCGTCTAGTTAAACTACTGCGACCTGCACGTCTCTTCCACGGGGCATTTAAACCGTCTTGTTAAGCTACTGCGACCTGCACGTCTCTTCCAAGGGGCATTTAAACCGTCTTGTTAAGCTACTGCGACCTGCACGTCTCTTCCAAGGGGCATTTAAACCGTCTTGTTAAGCAATTGCGACCTCCACCTCTCTTCCAAAGGGCATTTAAACCGTCTTGTTAAGCTACTGTGACCTCCACGGCTCTACCAAGGGGCATTTAAACCGTCTTGTTAATCTACTGCGACCTACACTGCTCTTCCAAGGGGCATTTTATCCATCTTGTTAAACTACTGCGACCTGCACGTCTCTTCCAAGCGGCATTTAAACCGTCTTGTTAAGCTACTGCGAACAGCATATCTCTTCCAAGGGGCATTGAAACCGTCTTGTTAAGCTACTGCGACATGCACGTCTCCTCCAAGGGGCATTTAAACCATCTTGTTAAGCTACTGCGACCTGCATGTCTCTTTCAAGGGGCATTTAAACTGTCTTGTTAAGCTACTGCGTCCTCCACCGCTCTGCCAAGGGGCATTTAAACTGTCTTGTTAAGCTACTGCGACCTGCACGTCTCTTCCAAGTGGCATTTAAACCGTCTTGTTAAGCTACTGCTACTTGCATGTCTCTTCCAAGGGGCATTTAAACCGTGTTGTTAAGCTACTGGGACCTGCACGTCTCTTCAAAGGGGCATTTAAACCATCTTGTTAATCTACTGCGACCTACACTGCTCTTCCAAGGGGCATTTAAAACATCTTATTAAGCTACTGCGACCTCCACCGCTCTTCCAAGGGGCATTTAAATCCGTCTTGTTAAGCTACTGCGACCTGCACGTCTCTTCCATGGGGCACTTAAACCGTCTTGTTAAGCTACTGCGACCTCCACCTCTCTTCCAAGGGGCATTTAAACCGTCTTGTTAAGCTACTGCGACTTTCACGTCTCTTCCAATGGTCATTTAAACTGTCTTGTTAAGCTACTGCGACCTCCACCGCTTTTCCAAAGGGCATTTAAACCGTCTTGTTAAGCTACTGCGACCTGCACGTCTCTTCCAAGTGGCATTTAAACCGTCTTGTTAAGCTACTGTGACCTGCACGTTTCTACCAAGGGGCATTTAAACCGTCTTGTTAAGCTGCTGCGACCTGCATGTCTCTTCCAAGGGGCATTTAAAACGTCTTGCTAAGCTACTGCGACCTCCACCGCTCTTCCAAGGGGCATTTAAACCATCTTGTTAAGCTACTGCGACCTGCACGTCTCTTCCAAGGGCCATTTAAACCGTCTTGGTAAGCTACTGCGACCTGCAAGCCACTTCCAAGTGGCATTTAAACCGTCTTGATAAGCTACTGCGACCTGCAAGCCTCTTCCAAGGGGCATTCAAACCGTCTTGATAAGCTACTGCGACCTGCACATCTCTTCCAAGGGGCATTTAAACCGTCTTGGAAAGCTACTGCGACCTGCAAGCCTCTTCCAAGGGGCATTCAAACCGTCTTGTTAAGCTACTGCGACCTGCACGTCTCTTCCAAGGGGCATTTAAACCATCTTGTTAAGCTACTGCGACCTGCACGTCTCTTCCAAGGGGCATTTAAACCATCTTGTTAAGCCACTGCGACCTCCACCGCTCTTAAAAGGGGCATTTAAACCGTCTTTTTAAGCTACTGCAACCTGCACGTCTCTTCCAAGGGACATTTAAACCGTCTTGTTAAGCTACTGCGACCTGCACGTCTCTTCCAAGGGGCATTTAAACCGTCTTGTTAAGCTACTGCGACTATCACGTCTCTTCCATGGGGTCATTTAAACCGTCTTGTTAAGCTGCTGCGACCTGCATGTCTCTTCCAAGGGGCATTTAAACCGTCTTGTTAAGCTACTGCGACCTCCACCGTACTTCCAAGGGGCACTTAAACCGTCTTGTTAAGCTACTGCGACCTGCACATCTCTTCCAAGGGCCATTTAAACCGTATTGGTAAGCTACTGTGACCTGCAAGCCTTTGCAAGGGGCATTTAAACCGTCATGTTAAGCTACTGCGACCTGCACATCTCTTCCAAGGGGCATTTAATCCATCTTGTTAAGCTGCTGCGGCCTGAATGTCTTTTCCAAGGGGCATTTAAACCCTCTTGTTAAGCTACTGCGACCTCCACTGCTCTTCCAAGGGGCATTTAAACCATCTTGTTAAGCTACTGCGACCTGCACGTCTCTTCCAACCGGCATTTAAACCATCTTGTTAAGCTACTGTGACCTGCACGTCTCTTCCAAGGGGCATTTAAACTGTCTTGTTAAGCTACTGCCACTTGCACGTCTCTTCCAAGGGGCATTTAAACCGTCTTGTTAAGCTACTGCGACCTGCACGTCTCTTCCAAGGGGCACTTAAACTGTCTTGTTAAGCCACTTCGACCTCCACCGCTCTTCCAAGGGGCATTTAAACCGTCTTTTTAAGCTACTGCGACCTGCACGTCTCCTCCAAGGGACATTTAAACCGTCTTGTTAAGCTAGTGCGACCTCCACTGCTCTTCCAAGGGGCATTTAAACCGTCTTGTTAAGCTACTGTGACCTGCACGTCTCTTCCATCTGGCATTTATACCGTCTTGTTAAGATTCTGTGACCTGCACTTTTCTACCAAGGGGCATTTAAACCGTCTTCTTAAGCTACTGTGACCTGCACGTCTATTCCAAGGGGCATTTAAACTGTCTTGTTAAGCTACTGCGACCTGCACGTCTCTTCCAAGGGGCATTTAAACCGTCTTGTTAAGCTACTGCGACCTGCACGTCTCTTCCAAGTGGCATTTAAACCATCTTGTTAAGCTCCTGCGACCTGCACATCTCTTCCAAGGGGCATTTAAACCATCTTGTTAAGCTACTGCGACCTGCACGTCTCTTCCAAGTGCCATTTAAACCGTATTGGTAAGCTACTGCGACCTGCACATCTCTTCCAAGGGGCATTTAAACCATCTTGTTAAGCTACTGCGACCTGCACGTCTTTTCCAAGGGGCATTTAAACCATCTTGTTAAGCTACTGCGACCTCCACCGCTCTTCCAAGTGGCATTTAAACCATCTTGTTAAGCTTCTGCGACCTGCACGTCTCTTCAATGGGCATTTAAACCGTCTTGTTAAGCTACTGCGACCTGCACGTCTCTTCCAAGGGCCATTTAAACCGTCTTGGTAAGCTACTGCGACCTGCAAGCCTCTTCCAAGAGGCATGTAACCGTCTTGTTAAGCTACTGCGACCTGCACGTCTCTTCCAAGTGGCATTTAAACCGTCTTGTTAAGCTACTGCGACCTGCACGTCTCTTCCAATGGGCATTTAAACCGTCTTGTTAAGCTACTGCGACCTCCACAGCTCTTCCACGGGGCATTTAAACCGTCTTGTTAAGCTACTGTGACCTGCACGTCTCTTCCAAGTGGCATTTATACCGTCTTGTTAAGCTTCTGTGACCTGCACGTTTCTACCAAGTGGCATTTAAACCGTCTTATTAAGCTACTGCGACCTGCACGTCTCTTCCATGGGGCATTTAAACCATCTTGTTAAGCTCCTGCGACCTGCTCATCTCTTCCAATGGGGATTGAAAACGTCTTGTTAAGCTGCTGCGACATCCACCGCTCTTCCAAGGGGCATTTAAACCGTCTTGTTAAGCTATTGCGACCTGCACGTCTCTTCCAAGGGGCATTTAAACCGTCTTGTTAAGCTACTGCGACCTGCACGTCTCTTCCAAGGGGCATTTAAACCATCTTGTTAAGCTCCTGCGACCTGCACGTCTCTTCCAAGGGTCATTTAAACCGTGTTCTTAAGCTACGGCGACATGCACATCTCTTCGAAGGGGCATTTAAACCGTCTTGTTAAGCTACAGCAACCTGCACGTCTTTTCCAAGGGTCATTTAAACCGTCTTGTAAAGCTACTGCGACCTCCACCGCTCTTCTAAGGGAAATTTAAACCATCTTGTCAAGATACTGCGACCTGCACGTCTGTTGCAAGGGGCATTTAAACCGTCTTGTTAAGCTACTGCGACCTGCACGTCTCTTCAAAGGGGCATTTAAACCGTCTTGTTACGCTACTGTGACCTGCACGTCTCTTCCAAGGGGCATTTAAATCGTCTTGTTAAGCTACTGCGACCTGAACGTCTCTTCCAAGGGGCATTTAAACCGTCTTGATAAGCTACTGCGACCTGCACATCTCTTCCAAGGGGCATTTAAACCGTCTTGGTAAGCTACTGCGACCTGCAAGCCTCTTTCAAGGGGCATTTAAACCGTCTTGTTAAGCTACTGCGACCTGCACATCTCTTCCAAGGGCCATTTAAACCGTCTTGGTAAGCTACTGCGACCTGCAAGCCTCTTCCAAGGGGCATTTAATCCGTCTTGTTAAGCTAATGCGACCTGCACATCTCTTCCAAGGGGCATTTAAACCATCTTGTTAAGCTACTGTGACCTGAATGTCTTTTCCGACGGGCATTTAAACCCACTTGTTAAGCTACTGCGACCTCCACCGCTTTTCCAAGGGGCATTTAAACCATCTTGTTAAGCTACTGCGACCTGCACGTCTCTTCCAAGGGGCATTTAAACTGTCTTGTTAAGCTACTGCGACTTGCACGTCTCTTCCAAGGGGCATTTAAACTGTGTTGATAAGCTACTGCGACCTCCACCGCTCTTCCAACCGGCATTTAAACCGTCTTGTTAAGCTACTGTGACCTGCACGTCTCTTCCAAGGGGCATTTAAACCGTCTTGTTAAGCTACTGCGACCTGCACGTCTCTTCCAAGGGGCACTTAAACTGTCTTGTTAAGCCACTGCGACCTCCACCGCTCTTCCAAGGGGCATTTAAACCGACTTTTTAAGCTACTGCGACCTGCACGTCTCTTCCAAGGGACATTTAAACCGTCTTGTTAAGCTACTGCGACCTGCACGTCTCTTCCAAGGGGCATTTAAACCGTCTTGTTAAGCTACTGCGACCTCCACCGTACTTCCAAGGGGCACTTAAACCGTCTTGTTAAGCTACTGCGACCTGCACGTCGCTTCCAAGGACCATTTAAACCGTCATGTGAAGCTACTGCTACCTGTACATCTCTTCCAAGGGGCATTTAATCCATCTTGTTAAGCTACTGCGATCTGAATGTCTTTTCCAAGGGGCATTTAAACCCTATTGTTAAGCTACTGTGACCTCCACCGCTCTTCCAAGGGGCATTTAAACCATCTTGTTAAGATACTGCGACCTGCACGTCTCTTCCAACCGGCATTTAAACCATCTTGTTAAGCTACTGTGACCTGCACGTCTCTTCCAAGGGGCATTTAAACTGTCTTGATAAGCTACTGCGACCTGCACGTCTCTTCCAAGGGGCACTTAAACTGTCTTGTTAAGCCACTGCGACCTCCACCGCTCTTCCAAGGGCCATTTAAACCGTCTTTTTAAGCTACTGCGACCTGCACGTCTCTTCCAAGGGACATTTAAACCGTCTTGTTAAGCTACTGCGACCTGCAAGTCTCTTCCAAGGGGCATTTAAACCGTCTTGTTAAGCTACTGCGACCTCCACTGCTCTTCCAAGGGGTATTTAAACCGTCTTGTTAAGCTACTGTGACCTGCACGTCTCTTCCAACTGGCATTTATACCGTCTTGTTAAGCTTCTGTGACCTGCACTTTTCTACCAAGGGGCATTTAAACCGTCTTCTTAAGCTACTGTGACCTGCACGTCTATTCCAAGGGGCATTTAAACTGTTTTGCTAAGCTACTGCGACCTGCACGTCTCTTCCAAGGGGCATTTAAACCATCTTGTTAAGCTACTGCGACCTGCACGTCTCTTCCAAGGGGCATTTAAACCATCTTGTTAAGCTCCTGCGACCTGCACGTCTCTTCCAAGGGGCATTTAAACCATCTTGTTAAGCTACTGCAACCTGCACGTCATTTCCAAGTGCCATTTAAACCGTATTGGTAAGCTACTGCGACCTGCACATCTCTTCCAAGGGGCATTTAAACCATCTTGTTAAGCTACTGCGACCTGCACGTCTTTTCCAAGGGGCATTTAAAAAATCTTGTTAATCTACTGCGACCTCCAGCGCTCTTCCAAGTGGCATTTAAACCATCTTGTTAAGCTTCTGCGACCTTCACGTCTCTTCAATGGGCATTTAAACCGTCTTGGTAAGCTACTGCGACCTGCAAGCCTCTTCCAAGGGGCATTTAAACCTTCTTGTTAAGCTACTGCAACCTGCACGTCTCTTCCAGGGGGCATTTAAACCGTCTTGTTAAGCTACTGCAACCTCCACCGCTCTTCCAAAGGGCATTTTAACCATCTTGTTAGGCTACTGTGACCTGCACGTCTCTACCAAGGGACATTTAAACCGTCTTGTTAAGATACTGCGAACTCCACTGCTCTTCCAAGGGGCATTTAATCCGTCTTGATAAGCTACTGCGACCAGCACGTCTCTTCCAAGGGGCATTTAAACCGTTTTGCTAAGCTTCTGCGACCTGCACGTCTCTTCCAAGGGGCATTTAAACCGTCTTGTTAAGCTACTGCAACCTGCATGTCTCTTCCAAGGGGCATTTAAACTGTCTTGTTAAGCTACTGCGACCTCTACCGCTCTGCCAAGGGGCATTTAAACTGTCTTGTTAAGCTACTGCGACCTGCACGTCTCTTCCAAGGGGCATTTAAACTGTCTTCTTAAGCTACTGCGACCTCCTCCGCTCTTCCAAGGGGCATTTAAACCGTCATTTTAAGCTACTGCGACGTGCACGTCTCTTCCAAGGGGCATTTAAACCGTCTTGTTAAGCTATTGCGACCTACACGTCTCTTCCAAGGGGCAATTAAACCGTTTTGTTAAGCTACTGTGACTTTCACGTCTCTTCCAAGGGCCATTTAAACCGCTTTGTTAAGCTACTGCGACCTGCACGTCTTTTCCAAGGGGCATTTAAACTGTTTTGTTAAGCTGCTGCGACCTGCACGTCTTTTCCAAGGGGCATTTAAACCGTCTTGTTAAGCTACTGTGACCTGCACGTCTCTTCCAAGGGGCATTTAAACCATCTTGTTAAGCTCCTGCGACCTGCACGTCTCTTCCAATGGGCATTTAAACCTTTTTCTTAAGCTGCTGCGACCTGCATGTCTCTTCCAAGGGGCATTTAAACCGTCTTGTTAAGCTACTGCGACCCCCACCGCTCTTCCAAGGGGCATTTAAACTGTCTTGTTAAGCTACTGGGACCTGCACGTCTCTTCCAAGGGCCATTTAAACCGTCTTGGTAAGCTACTGTTACCTGCACGTCTCTTCCAAGGGGCATTTAAACCGTCTTGGTAAGCTACTGTGACCAGCACGTCTCTTCCAAGGGGCATTTATACCGTCTTGTTAAGCTACTGCGACCTGTAAGTCTCTTTCAAGGGGCATTTAAACCCTCTTGGTAAGCTACTGCGACCTGCAAGCCTCTTCCAAGGGGCATTTAAACCGTCTTGATAAGCTACTGCGACCTGCACGTCTCTTCCAAGGGGCATTTCAACCATTTCTTAAGCTACTGCGACCTGCACGTCTTTTCCAAGGGGCATTTAAACCGTCTTGTTAAGCTACTGCGACCTCCACCGCTCTTCCAAGGGGCATTTAAGCCATCTTGTTAAGCTACTGCGACCTGCACGTCTCTTCCAAGGGGCATTTAAACCATCTTGGTAAGCTACTGCTACCTGCAAGCCTCTTCTAAGGGGAATTTAAACCCTCTTGTTAAGCTACTGCGACCTGCACGTCTCTTGCAAGGGGCATTTAAACCGTCTTGTTAAGCTACTGCGACCTGCACGTCTCTTCCAAGGGGCATTTAAGCCGTCTTATTAAGCTACTGCGACCTGCACGTCTCTTCCAATGGGCATTTAAACCGTCTTATTAAGCTACTGCGACCTGCACGTCTCTTCCAATGGGCATTTAAACCGCCTTGTTAAGCTACGGCTACCTCCACCGCTCTTCCAAGGTTCATTTAAACCGTCATGTTAAGCTACTGCGATCTGCACGTCTCTTCCAAGTGGCATTTAAACCATCTTGTTAAGCTACTGTGACCTGCACGTCTCTACCAAGGGGCATTTAAACCGTCTTATTAAGCTACTGCGACCTGCACGTCTCTTGCAAGGGGCATCTAAACCGTCTTGTTAAGCTACTGCGACTTGCACGTCTCTTCCAAGGGGCATTTAAACCGTCTTGTTAAGCTACTGTAACCTCCACCACTTTTCCAAGGGGCATTTAAACTGTCTTGTTAAGCTACTGCGACCTGCACGTCTCTTCCAAGGGGCATTTAAACAGTTTTGTTAAGCTACTGCGACCTACACTTCTCTTACAAGGAGCATTTAAACCGTCTTGTTAAGCTACTGCGACCTGCACGTCTCTTCCAAGGGGCATTTAAACCGCCTTGGTAAGCTACTGCGACCTGCAAGCCTCTTCCAAGGGGCATTTAAACCGTCTTGTTAAGCTACTGCGACCTGAACGTCTCTTCCAAGGGGTATTTAAAACGTCTTGTTAAGCGACTGCGACCTGCACGTCTCTTCCAGGGGGCATTTAAACCTTCTTGTTAAGCTACTGCAACCTGCACGTCTCTTCCAGGGGGCATTTAAACCGTCTTGTTAAGCTACTGCAACCTCCAACGCTCTTCCAAAGGGCATTTTAACCGTCTTGTTAGTCTACTGTGACCTGCACGTCTCTACCAAGGGGCATTTAAACCTTCTTGTTAAGATACTGCGGCCTCCACTGCTCTTCCAAGGGGCATTTAATCCGTCTTGATAAGCTACTGCGACCAGCACGTCTCTTCCAAGGGGCATTTAAACCTTTATGCTAAGCTTCTGCGACCTGCACGTCTCTTCCAAGGGGCATTTAAACCATCTTGTTAAGCTACTGCGACCTGCATGGCTCTTCCAAGGGGCATTTAAACTCTCTTGTTAAGCTACTGCGACCTCTACCGCTCTGCCAAGGGGCATTTAAACTGTCTTGCTAAGCTACTGCAACCTGCACGTCTCTTCCAAGGGGCATTTAAACCCTCTTGTTAAGCTACTGCGACCTCCTCCGCTCTTCCAAGGGGCATTTAAACCATCATTTTCAGCTACTGCGACGTGCACGTCTCTTCCAAGGGGCATTTAAACCGTCTTGTTAAGCTATTGCGACCTACACGTCTCTTCCAAGGGGCAATTAAACCGTTTTGTTAAGCTACTGCGACTTTCACGTCTCTTCCAAGGGCCATTTAAACCGCTTTGTTAAGCTACTGCGACCTGCATGTCTTTTCCAAGGGGCATTTAATCCGTCTTGTTAAGCTACTGCGACCTGCACGTCTTTCCAAGGGGCATTTACACTGTTTTGTTAAGCTTCTGCGACCTGCATGTCTCTTCCAAGGGGTATTTAAACCGTCTTGTTAAGCTACTGCGACCTCCACCGAACTTCCAAGGGGCATTTAAACCATATTGTTAAGCTACTGTGACCTGCACATCTCTTCCAAGGGGCATTTAAACCATCTTGTTAAGCTCCTGCGACCTGCACGTCTCTTCCAATGGGCATTTAAACCGTCTTCTTAAGCTGCTGCGACCTGCATGTCTCTTCCAAGGGGCATTTAAACCGTCTTGTTAAGCTACTGCGACCCCCACCGCTCTTCCAAGGGGCATTTAAACTGTCTTGTTAAGCTACTGGGACCTGCACGTCTCTTCCAAGGGCCATTTAAACCGTCTTGGTAAGCTACTGTTACCTGCACGTCTCTTCCAAGGGGCATTTAAACCGTCTTGGTAAGCTACTGTGACCTGCACGTCTCTTCCAAGGGGCATTTAAACCGTCTTGTTAAGCTACTGCGACCTGTAAGTCTCTTTCAAGGGGCATTTAAACCGTCTTGGTAAGCTACTGCGACCTGCAAGCCTCTTCCAAGGGGCATTTAAACCGTCTTGATAAGCTACTGCGACCTGCACGTCTCTTCCAAGGGGCATTTAAACCATTTCTTAAGCTACTGCGACCTGCACGTCTTTTCCAAGGGGCATTTAAACCGTCTTGTTAAGCTACTGCGACCTCCACCGCTCTTCCAAGGGGCATTGAAGCCATCTTGTTAAGCTACTGCGACCTGCACGTCTCTTCCAAGGGGCATTTAAACCATCTTGGTAAGCTACTGCGACCTGCAAGCCTCTTCTAAGGGGAATTTAAACCCTCTTGTTAAGCTACAGCGCCCTGCACGTCTCTTGCAAGGGGAATTTAAACCGTCTTGTTAAGCTACTGCGACCTGCACGTCTCTTCCAAGGGGCATTTAAACCGTCTTATTAAGCTACTGCGACCTGCACGTCTCTTCCAATGGGCATTTAAACCGTCTTGTTAAGCTACGGCTACCTCCACCGCTCTTCCAAGGTTCATTTAAACCGTCATGTTAAGCTACTGCGATCTGCACGTCTCTTCCAAGTGGCATTTAAACCGTCTTGTTAAGCTACTGTGACCTGCACTTCTCTACCAAGGGGCATTTAAACTGTCTTATTAAGCTACTGCGACCTGCACGTCTCTTGCAAGGGGCATCTAAACCGTCTTTTTAAGCTACTGCGACTTGCACGTCTCTTCCAAGGGGCATTTAAACCGTCTTGTTAAGCTACTGTAACCTCCACCACTTTTCCAAGGGGCATTTAAACCGTCTTGTTAAGCTACTGCGACCTGCACGTCTCTTCCAAGGGGCATTTAAACAGTTTTGTTAAGCTACTGCGACCTGCACGTCTCTTCCAAGAAGCATTTAAACCGTCTTGTTAAGCTACTGCGACCTGCACGTCTCTTCCAAGGGGCATTTAAACTGTCTTGTTAAGCTACTGCGACCTGCATGTCTCTACCAAGGGACATTTAAACCGTCTTGTTAAGCCACTGCGACCTGCACGTCTCTTCCAAGGGGCATTTAAACAGTCTTGTTAAGCTGCTGTGACCTGCATGTCTCTTCCAAGGGGCATTTAAACCTTCTTGTTAAGCTACTGCGACCTCCACCGCTCTTTCAAGGGGCTTTTAAACCGTCTTGTTAAGCTACTGCGACCTGCACGTCTCTTCCAAGGGCCATTTAAACCGTCTTGGTAAGCTACTGCGACCTGCAAGCCTCTTCCAAGGGGCATTTAAACCGTCTTGTTAAGCTACTGCGACCTGAACGTCTCTTCCAAGGGGCATTTAAAACGTCTTGTTAAGCTACTGCGACCTGCACGTCTCTTCCAGGGGGCATTTAAACCTTCTTGTTAAGCTACTGCAACCTGCACGTCTCTTCCAGGGGTCATTTAAACCGTCTTATTAAGCTACTGCAACCTCCACCGCTCTTCCAAAGGGCATTTTAACCGTCTTGTTAGGCTACTGTGACCTGCACGTCTCTACCAAGGGGCATTTAAACTGTCTTGTTAAGATACTGCGACCTCCACTGCTCTTCCAAGCGGCATTTAAACCGTTTTGCTAAGCTTCTGCGATCTGCACGTCTCTTCCAAGGGGCATTTAAACCGTCTTGATAAGCTACTGCGACCAGCACGTCTCTTCCAAGGGGCATTTAAACCGTTTTGCTAAGCTTCTGCGATCTGCACGTCTCTTCCAAGGGGCATTTAAACCGTCTTGTTAAGCTACTGCGACCTGCATGTCTCTTCCAAGGGGCATTTAAACTGTCTTGTTAAGCTACTGCGACCTCTACCGCTCTGCCAAGGGGCATTTAAACTGTCTTGTTAAGCTACTGCGACCTGCACGTCTCTTCCAAGGGTCATTTAAACTGTCTTGTTAAGCTACTGCGACCTCCTCCGCTCTTCCAAGGGGCATTTAAACCGTCATATTAAGCTACTGCGACGTGCACGTCTCTTCCAAGGGGCATTTAAACCGTCTTGTTAAGCTATTGCGACCTACACGTCTCTTCCAAGGGGCAATTAAACCGTTTTGTTAAGCTACTGCGACTTTCACGTCTCTTCCAAGGGCCATTTAAACCGCTTTGTTAAGCTACTGCGACCTGCATGTCTCTTCCTAGGGGCATTTAATCCGTCTTGTTAAGCTACTGTGACCTGCACGTCTTTTCCAAGGGGTATTTAAACCGTCTTGTTAAGCTACTGCGACCTCCACCGAACTTCCAAGGGGCATTTAAACCGTCTTGTTAAGCTACTGTGACCTGCACGTCTCTTCCAAGGGGCATTTAAACCGTCTTATTTAGCTTCTGCGACCTGCACGTCTATTCCAATGGGCATTTAAACCGTCTTGTTAAGCTACTGCGACCTCCACCGCTCTTCCAAGGGGCATTTAAACTGTCTTGTTAAGCTACTGCGACCTTCACGTCTCTTCCAACGGGCATTTAAACTGTCTTGTTAAGCTACTGCGACCTGCATGTCTCTACCAAGGGGCATTTAAACTGTCTTGTTAAGCTACTGCGACCAGCACGTCTCTTCCAAGGGGCATTTAAACCGTCTTGTTAAGCTACTGCGACCTGCACGTCTCTTCCAAGGGGCATTTAAACCATCTTGTTAAGCTCCTGCGACCTGCACGTCTCTTCCAAGGGGCATTTAAACCGTCTTGTTAAGCTCCTGCGACCTGCATGTCTCTTCCAAGGGGCATTTAAACCGTCTTGTTAAGCTACTGCGACCTGCACGTCTCTTCCAAGGGGCATTTAAACCATCTTGTTAAGCTCCTGCGACCTGCACGTCTCTTCCAATGGGCATTTAAACCGTCTTCTTAAGCTGCTGCGACCTGCACGTCTCTTGCAAGGGGCATTTAAACCATGTCTTAAGCTACTGCGAACTGCACGTCTCTTCCAAGGGGCATTTAAACCAACTTGTTAAGCTACTGCGACCTGAAAGTCTCTTCCAAGGGGCATTTAAACCGTCTTGTTAAGCTACTGCGACCTGCACGTCTCTTCCAAGGGGCATTTAAACCGTCTTGTTAAGCTACTGCGGCCTGCAGGTCTCTTCCAAGGGGCATTTAAAGATTCTTATTAAGCTACTGCGATCGGCACGTCTCTTCCAAGGGGCATTTAAACCGTCTTGTTAAGCTACTGCGACCTCCACCGCTGTTCCAAGGGGCATTTAAAACGGTCTTGTTAAGCTACTGCGACCTGCACGTCTCTTCCAAGTGGCATTTAAACCGTCTTGTTAAGCTACTGTGACCTGCACGTTTCTTCCAAGGGGCATTTATACTGTCTGGTTAATCTACTGCGACCTGCACGTCTCTTCCAAGGGGCATTTAAACCGTCTTGTTAAGCTACTGCGACCTTAACGTCTCTTCCTAGGGTCATTTAAACAATCTTGTTAAGCTACTGCGACTTGCAAGTCTCTTCCAATGGGCATTTAAACCATCTTGTTAAGCTGCTGCGAACTGCATGTCTCTTCCAAGGGGCATATAAACCGTCTTATTAAGCTACTGCGACCTGCACGTCTCTTCCAAGGGACATTTAAACCCTCTTGGTAAGCTACTGCGACCTGCAAGCCTCTTCCAAGGGGCATTTAAACCGTCTTGTTAAGCTACTGCGACCTGCACGTCTCTTCCAAGGGGCATTTAAACCATCTTGTTATGCTCCTGCGACCTGCACGTCTTTTCCAAGGGGCATTTAAACCGTCTTTTTAAGCTACTGCGACGTCCACCGCTCTTCCAAGGGGCATTTAAACCGTCTTGTTAAGCTACTACGACCTGCATGTCTCTTCCAAGGGGCTTTTAAACCATCTTGTTAAGCTACTGTAACCTGCATGTCTCTTCCAAGGGGCATTTAAACCCTCTTGTTAAGCTACTGCGACCTGCATGTCTCTTGCAAGGGGCATTTAAACCGTCTTTTTAAGCTACTGCGACCTGCACGTCTCTTCCAAGATGCATTAAAACCGTCTTGTTAAGCTACTGCGACCTGCACGTCTCTTCCAAGGGGCATTTAAACTGTCTTGTTAAGCTACATCGACCTCCACCGTTTTTCCAAGGGGCATTTAAACTGTCTTGTTAAGCTACTGCGACCTGCACGTCTCTTCCAAGGGGCATTTAAACCGTCTTATTAAGCTACTGCAACCTGCACGTCTCTTCCAAGGGGCATTTAAATTGTCTTGTTAAGCTACTGCGACCTCCACTGTTCTTCCAAGGGGCATTTAAACCGTCTTGTTAAGCTAATGCGACCTGCACGTCTCTTCCAAGGGGCATTTAAACCATCTTGTTAAGCTACTGCGACCTGCACGTCTCTTCCAAGTGGCATTTAAACCGTCTTGTTAAGCTACTGCAACTTGCACGTCTCTTCCAAGGGGCATTTAAACCGTCTTGTTAAGCTACTGTAACCTCCACCACTTTTCCAAGGTGCATTTAAACCGTCTTGTTAAGCTACTACGACTTGCACGTCTCTTCCAAGGGGCATTTAAACCGTCTTGTTAAGCTACTGTAACCTCCACCACTTTTCCAAGGGGCATTTAAACCGTCTTGTTAAGCTACTGCGACCTGCAAGTCTCTTCCAAGGGACATTTAAACCGTCTTATTAAGCTACTGCGACCTGCACGTCTCTTCCAAGGGGCATTTAAACCGTCTTGGTAAGCTTCTGCGACCTGCACGTCTCTTCCAAAGGGCATTTAAACCGTCTTGTTAAGCTACTGTGACCTGCATGTCTCTTCCAAGGGGCATTTAAACTGTCTTGTTAAGCTACTGCGACCTCTACCGCTCTGCCAAGGGGCATTTAAACTGTCTTGTTAAGCTACAGCGACCTGCACGTCTCTTCCAAGGGGCATTTAAACCGTCTTGTTAAGCTACTGCGACCTCCACCGCTCTTCCAAGGGGCATTTAAACCGTCTTGTTAAGCTACTGCGACCTGCACTTCTCTTCCAAGGGCCACTTAAACCGTCTTGGTAAGCTACTGTGACCTGCACGTTTCTTCCAAGGGGCATTTAAACCGTCTTGGTAAGCTACTGTGACCTGCACGTCTCTTCCAAGGGGCATTTAAACCGTCTTGTTAAGCTACTGCGACCTGTAAGTCTCTTTCAAGGGGCATTTAAACTGTCTTGGTAAGCTACTGCGATCTGCAAGCCTCTTCCAAGGAGCATTTAAACCGTCTTGATAAGCTACTGCGACCTGCACCGCTCTTCCAAGGGGCATTTAAGCCATCTTGTTAAGCTACTGCGACCTGCACGTCTCTTCCAAGGGGCATTTAAACCATCTTGTTAAGCTACTGCGACCTGCACGTCTCTTGCAAGGGGCATTTAAACCATTTCTTAAGCTACTGCGACCTGCACGTCTTTTCCAAGGGCATTTAAACCGTCTTGTTAAGCTACTGCGACCTCCTCCGCTCTCCCAAGAGGCATTTAAGCCATCTTGTTAAGCTACTGCGACCTGCACGTCTCTTCCAAGGGGCATTTAAACCATCTTGGTAAGCTACTGCGACCTGCAAGCCTCTTCTAAGGGGAATTGAAACCCTCTTGTTAAGCTACTGCGACCTGCACGTCTCTTGCAAGGGGCATTTAAACCATGTCTTAAGCTACTGCGACCTGCACGTCTTTTCCAAGGGCATTTAAACCGTCTTGTTAAGCTACTGCGACCTCCACCGCTCTTCCAAGAGGCATTTAAGCCATCTTGTTAAGCTACTGCAACCTGCACGTCTCTTCCAAGGGGCATTTAAACCATCTTGGTAAGCTACTGCGACCTGCAAGCCTCTTCTAAGGGGAATTTAAACCCTCTTGTTAAGCTACTGCGACCTGCTCATCTCTTCCAAGGGGCATTTAAACCATCTTGTTAAGCTCCTGCGACCTGCACGTCTCTTCCAAGGGGCATTTAAACTGTCTTGTTATGCTACTGAGACCTGCACGTCTCTTCCAAGGAGCATTTAAACCGTCATTTTAAGCTACTGCGACGTGCACGTCTCTTCCAAGGGGCATTTAAGCTGTCTTGTTAAGCTACTGCGACCTCCACCGTACTTCCAAGGGGCATTTAAACCGTCTTGTTAAGCTACTGCGACCTGCACGTCTCTTCCAAGGGGTATTTAAACCATCTTATTAAGCTTCTGCGACAAGCACGTCTCTTCCAATGGGCATTTAAACCGTCTTTTTAAGCTACTGCGACCTCCACCGCTCTTCCAAGGGGCATTTAAACCGTCTTGTTAAGCTACTGCGACCTTCACGTCTCTTCCAAGGGGCATTTAAACTGTCTTGTTAAGCTACTGTGACCTGCACGTCTCTTCCAAGGGGCATTTAAACTGTCTTTTTAAGCTACTGTGACCTGCACGTCTCTTCCAAGGGGCATTTAAACCGTCTTTTTAAGCTACTGCGACCTGCACGTCTCTTCCAAGGGGCATTTAAACCATCTTGTTAAGCTCCTGCGACCTGCACGTCTCTTCCAAGGGGCATTTAAACTATTTTGTTAAGCTACTGCGACCTGCACGTCTCTTCCAAGGAGCATTTAAACAGTCTTTTTAAGCTACTGCGACTTGCACGTCTCTTCCAAGGGGCATTTAAAACGTCTTGTTAAGCTACTGCAACCTGCATGTCTCTTCCAAGGTGCATTTAAACTGTCTTGTTAAGCTACTGCGACTTGCACGTCTCTTCCAAGAGGCATTTAAACCGTCTTGTTAAGCTACTGTAACCTCCAGGACTTTTCCAAGGGGCATTTAAACCGTCTTGTTAAGCTACTGCGACCTGCACGTCTCTTCCAAGGGGCATTTAAACCGTCTTGTTAAGCTACTGCCACCTGCATGTCTCTACCAAGGGGCATTTAAATCATCTTGTTAAGCCACTGTGACCTGCACGTCTCTTCCAAGGGGCATTTAAACAGTCTTGTTAAGCTGCTGTGACCTGCATGTCTCTTCCAAGTGGCATTTAAACCTTCTTGTTAAGCAACTGCGACCTCCACCGCTCTTTCAAGGGGCATTTAAACTGTCTTGTTAAGCCACTGCGACCTGAACGTCTCTTCCAACGGCCATTTAAACCTTCTTGGTAAGTTACTGCGACCTGCAAGCCTCTTCCAAGGGGCATTTAAACCATCTTGTTAAGCTACTGCGACCTGAACGTCTCTTCCAAGGGTCATTTAAACCGTCTTCTTAAGCTACTGCGACCTGCACGTCTCTTCCAAGTGGCATTTAAACCATCTTGTTAAGCTACTGCAACCTCCACGGCTCTTCCAAAGGGCATTTTAACCGTCTTGTTAGGCTACTGTGAACTGCACGTCTCTACCAAGGGGCATTTAAACTGTCTTGTTAAGCTACTGCGACCTCCGCTGCTCTTCCAAGCGGCATTTAATCCGTCTTGATAAGCTACTGCGACCTCCACTGCTCTTCCAAGGGGCAATTAATCCGTCTTGATAAGCTACTGCGACCAGCATGTCTCTTCCAAGGGGCATTTAAACCGTTTTGTTAAGCTTCTGCGACCTGCACGTCTCTTCCAAGGGGCATTTAAACCGTCTTGTTAAGCTACTGCGACCTGCATGTCTCTTCCAAGGGGCATTTAAACTGTCTTGTTAAGTTACTGCTACCTCTACCGCTCTGCCAAGGGGCATTTAAACTGTCTTGTTAAGCTACTGCGAACTGCACGTCTCTTCCAAGGGGCATTTAAACTGTCTTGTTAAGCTACTGCGACCTCCTCCGCTCTTCCAAGGGGCATTTAAACCATCATTTTAAGCTACTACGACGTGCACGTCTCTTCCAAGGGGCATTTAAACCTTCTTGTTAAGCTATTGCGACCTACACGTCTCTTCCAATGGGCATTTAAACCGTTTTGTTAAGCTCCTGCGACTTTCACGTCTCTTCCAAGGGCCATTTAAACCGCTTTGTTAAGCTACTGCGACCTGCATGTCTCTTCCAAGGGGCATTTAATCCGTCTTGTTAACCTACTGCAACCTGCATGTCTTTTCCAAGAGGCATTTAAACTGTTTTGTTAAGCTGCTGCGACCTGCATGTCTCTTCCAAGGGGCATTTAAACCGTCTTGTTAAGCTACTGCGACCTCCACCGAACTTCCAAGGGGCATTTAAACCGTCTTGTTAAGCTACTGTGACCTGCACGTCTCTTCCAAGGGGCATATAAACCGTCTTATTAAGCTTCTGTGACCTGCACGTCTATTCCAATGGGCATTTAAACCGTCTTGTTAAGCTACTGCGACCTCCACCGCTCTTCCAAGGGGCATTTAAACCGTCTTGTTAAGCTACTGCGACCTTCACGTCTCTTCCAACGGGAATTTAAACTGTCTTGTTAAGCTACTGCGACCTGCATGTCTCTACCAAGGGGCATTTAAACTGTCTTGTTAAGCTACTGCGACCTGCACGTCTCTTCCAAGGGGCATTTAAACCATCTTGTTAAGCTCCTGCGACCTGCACGTCTCTTCCAAGGGGCATATAAACCGTCTTGTTAAGCTACTGCGACCTGCACGTCTCTTCCAAGGGGCATTTAAACCATCTTGTTAAGCTCCTGCGACCTGCACGTCTCTTCCAATGGGCATTTAAACCGTCTTCTTAAGCTGCTGCGACCTGCATGTCTCTTCCAAGGGGCATTTAAACCGTCTTGTTAAGCTACTGCGACCTCCACCGCTCTTCCAAGGGGCATTTAAACCGTCTTGTTAAGCTACTGCGACCTGCAAGTCTCTTCCAAGGGCCATTTAAACCGTCTTGGTAAGCTACTGTGACGTGCACGTCTCTTCCAAGGGGCATTTAAACCGTCTTGGTAAGCTACTGTGACCTGCACGTCTCTTCCAAGGGGCATTTAAACCGTCTTGTTACGCTACTGCGACCTGTAAGTCTCTTTCAAGGGGCATTTAAACCGTCTTGGTAAGCTACTGCGACCTGCAAGCCTCTTCCAAGGGGCATTTAAACCGTTTTGATAAGCTACTGCGACCTGCACGTCTCTTCCAACGGGAATTTAAACCATTTCTTAAGCTACTGCGACCTGCACGTCTTTTCCAAGGGGCATTTAAACCGTCTTGTTTAGCTACTGCGACCTCCACCGCTCTTCCAAGTGGCATTTAAGCCATCTTGTTAAGCTACTGCGACCTGCACGTCTCTTCCAAGGGGCATTTAAACCATCTTGGTAAGCTACTGCGACCTGCAAGCCTCTTCTAAGGGGAATTTAAACCCTCTTGTTAAGCTACTGCGACCTGCACGTCTCTTGCAAGGGGCATTTAAACCATCTTGTTAAGCTACTGCGACCTGCACGTCTCTTCCAAGGGGCATTTAAACCGTCTTATTAAGCTACAGCGACCTGCACGTCTCTTCCAAGGGGCATTTAAACTGTCTTGTTAAGCTACTGCAACCTCCATCGTTCTTCCAAGGGGCATTTAAACCGTCTTGTTAAGCTACTGTAACCTCCACCACTTTTCCAAGGGGCATTTATACCGTCTTTTTAAGCTACTGCGACCTGCACATCTCTTGCAAGGGGCATTTAAACTGTCTTGTTAAGCTACTGCGACCTGCACGTCTCTTCCAAGGGGCATTTAAACCGTCTTATTAAGCTACTGCGACCTGCACGTCTCTTCCAATGGGCATTTAAACCATCTTGTTAAGCTACGGCTACCTCCACCGCTCTTTCAAGGTTCATTTAAACCGTCAAGTTAAGCTACTGCGATCTGCACGTCTCTTCCAAGTGGCATTTAAACCGTCTTGTTAAGCTACTGTGACCTGCACGTCTCTACCAAGGGGCATTTAAACCGTCTTATTAAGCTACTGCGACCTGCACGTCTCTTGCAAGGGGCATCTAAACCGTCTTCTTAAGCTACTGTGACCTGCACGTTTCTTCCAAGGGGCATTTAAACTGTCTTGTTAAGCCACTGCGACCTGCAAGTCTCTTCCAAGGGGCATTTAAACCATCTTGTTAAGCTACTGTGACCTGCACGTCTCTTCCAATGTGCATTTAAACCATCTTGTTAAGCTGCTGCGACCTGCATGTCTCTTCCAAGGGGCATTTAAACCGTCTTGTTAAGCTACTGCGACCTCCAACGCTCTTCCAAGGGGCATTTAAACCGTCTTGTTAAGCTACTGCGACCTGCACTTCTCTTCCAAGGGCCATTTAAACCGTCTTGGTAAGCTACTGCGACCTGCAAGCCTCTTCCAAGGGGAATTTAAACCGTCTTGTGAAGATACTGCGACCTGCACGTCTCTTCCAAGGGGCATTTAAACCATCTTGTTAAGCTACTGCGACCTGCACGTCTCTTGCAAGGGGCATTTAAACCGTCTTTTTAAGCTACTGCGACCTGCACGTCTCTTCCAATGGGCATTTAAACTGTCTTATTAAGCTACTGCGACCTGCACGTCTCTCCCAAGGGGCATTTAAACTGTCTTTTTAAGCTACTGCGACCTCCACCGCTTTTCCAAGGGCCATTTTAACTGTCTTGTTAAGCTACTGCGACCTGCACATCTCCTCCAAGGGGCATTTAAACCGTCTTATTAAGCTACTGCAACCTGCACGTCTCTTCCAAGGGGCATTTAATCTGTCTTGTTAAGATAATGCGACCTGCACGTCTCTTCCAAGGGGCATGTAAACCATCTTTTTAAGCTACTGCGACCTCAACCGTTCTTCCAAGGGGCATTTCAACCGTCTTGTTAAGCTAATGCGACCTGCACGTCTCTTCCAAGGGGCGTGTAAACCAACTTTTTAAGCTACTGCGACCTGCACGTCTCTTCCAAGTGGCATTTAAACCGTCTTATTAAGCTACTGCGACTTGCACGTCTTTTCCAAGGGGCATTTAAACCGTCTTGTTAAGCTACTGTAACCTCCACCACTTTTCCAAGGGGCATTTAAACAGTTTTGTTAAGCTACTGCGACCTGCACGTCTCTTCCAAGGGGCATTTAAACCGTTTTCTTAAGCTACTGCGACCTGCACGTCTCTTCCAAGGAGCATTTAAACCGTCTTGTTAAGCTACTGCGACCTGCACGTCTTTTCCAAGGGGCATTTAAAACGTCTTGTTAAGCTACTGCGACCTGCGTGTCTCTTCCAAGGTGCATTTAAACCGTCTTGTTAAGCTACTGCGACTTGCACGTCTCTTCCAAAAGGCATTTAAACCGTCTTGTTAAGCTACTGCGACTTGCACGTCTCTTCCAAGAGGCATTTAAACCGTCTTGTTAAGCTACTGCGGCCTGCACGTCTCTTCCAAGGGGCATTTAAACCGTCTTGTTAAGCTATTGCGACCTGCATGTCTCTACCAAGGGGCATTTAAACCGTCTTATTAAGCCACTGCGACCTGCACGTCTCTTCCAAGGGGAATTTAAACAGTCTTGTTAAGCTGCTGTGACCTGCATGTCTCTTCCAAGGGGCATTTAAACCTTCTTGTTAAGCTACTGCGACCTCCACCGCTCTTTCAAGGGGCATTTAAACCGTCTTGTTAAGCTACTGCGACCTGCACGTCTTTTCCAAGGGCCATTTAAACCATCTTGGTAAGCTACTGCGACCTGCAAACCTCTTCCAAGGGGCATTTAAACTGTCTTGATAAGCTACTGCGACCTGAACGTCTCTTCCAAGGGTCATTTAAACCGTCTTGTTAAGCTACAGCGACCTGCACGTCTCTTTCAAGGGGCATTTAAACAGTCTTGTTAAGCTACTGCAACCTCCACCGCTCTTCCAAAGGGCATTTTAACCGTCTTGTTAGGCTACTGTGACCTGCACGTCTCTACCAAGGGGCATTTAAACTGTCTTCTTAAGCTACTGCGACCTCCACTGCTCTTCCAAGGGGCATTTCATCCGTCTTGATAAGCTACTGCGACCTGCACGTCTCTTCCAAGGGGCATTTACACCGTCTTGTTAAGCTTCTGCCACCTGCACGTCTCTACCAAGGGGCATTTAAACCGTCTTGTTAAGTTACTGCGACCTGAATGTCTCTTCCAAGGGGCATTTAAACTGTCTTGTTAAGCTACTGCGACCTCTACCGCTCTGCCAAGGGGCATTTAAACTGTCTTGTTAATCTACTGCGACCAGCATGTCTCTTCCAAGGGGCATTTATACTGTCTTGTAAAGCTACTGCGACCTCCACCGAACTTCCAAGGGGCATTTAAACCGTCTTGTTAGGCTACTGCGACCTGCACGTCTCTTCCAAGGGGTATTTAAACCATCTTATTAAGCTTCTGCGACAAGCACGTCTATTCAAATGGGCATTTAAATCGTCTTGTTAAGCTACTGCGACCTCCACCGCTCTTCCAAGGGGCATTTAAACCGTCTTGTTAAGCTACTGCGACCTTCACGTCTCTTCCAAGGGGCATTTAAACCGTCTTTTTAAGCTACTGCGACCTGCACGTCTCTTCCAAGGGGCATTTAAACCATCTTGTTAAGCTCCTGCTACCTGCACGTCTCTTCCAAGGGGCATTTAAACCGTTTTGTTAAGCTACTGCGACCTGCACGTCTCTTCCAAGGAGCATTTAAACCGTCTTTTTAATCTACTGCGACCTGCATGTCTTTTCCAAGGGGCATTTAAAACGTCATGTTAAGCTACTGCGACCTGCATGTCTCTTCCAAGGTGCATTTAAACCGTCTTTTTAAGCTACTCCAACTTGCACGTCTCTTCCAAGAGGCATTTAAACCATCTTGTTAAGCTACTGCGACCTGCACGTCTCTTCCAAGGGGCATTTAAACCGTCTTGTTAAGCTACTGCGACTTGCATGCCTCTACCAAGGGGCATTTAAACCATCTTGTTAAGCTTCTGCGACCTGCACGTCTCTTCCAAGGGGCATTTAAACCGTCTTGTTAAGCTACTGCGACCTGCATGTCTCTTCCAAGGGGCATTTAAACTGTCTTGTTAAGCTACTGCGAATTTCACGTCTCTTCCAAGGGGCATTTAAACCGTCTTGTCAAGCTACTGTAACCTGCACGTCTCTTCCAAGGGGCATTTAAACCGCTTTGTTATGCTACTGCGACCTGCATGTCTCTTCCAAGGGGCGTTTAATCCGTCTTGTTAAGCTACTGCGACCTGCACGTCTTTTCCAAGGGGCATTTTAACTGTCTTGTTAAGCTGCTGCGACCTGCACGTCTCTTCCAATGGGCATTTAAACCGTCTTGTTAAGCTACTGCGAACTGCACGTCTCTTCCAAGGGGCATTTAAACCAACTTGTTAAGCTACTGCGACCTGAAAGTCTCTTCCAAGGGGCATTTAAACCGTCTTGTTAAGCTACTGCGACCTGCACGTCTCTTCCAAGGGGCATTTAAACCGTCTTGTTAAGCTACTGCGGCCTGCAGGTCTCTTCCAAGGGGCATTTAAAGATTCTTATTAAGCTACTGCGATCGGCACGTCTCTTCCAAGGGGCATTTAAACCGTCTTGTTAAGCTACTGCGACCTCCACCGCTGTTCCAAGGGGCATTTAAAACGGTCTTGTTAAGCTACTGCGACCTGCACGTCTCTTCCAAGTGGCATTTAAACCGTCTTGTTAAGCTACTGTGACCTGCACGTTTCTTCCAAGGGGCATTTATACTGTCTGGTTAATCTACTGCGACCTGCACGTCTCTTCCAAGGGGCATTTAAACCGTCTTGTTAAGCTACTGCGACCTTAACGTCTCTTCCTAGGGGCATTTAAACAATCTTGTTAAGCTACTGCGACTTGCAAGTCTCTTCCAATGGGCATTTAAACCATCTTGTTAAGCTGCTGCGAACTGCATGTCTCTTCCAAGGGGCATATAAACCGTCTTATTAAGCTACTGCGACCTGCACGTCTCTTCCAAGGGACATTTAAACCCTCTTGGTAAGCTACTGCGACCTGCAAGCCTCTTCCAAGGGGCATTTAAACCGTCTTGTTAAGCTACTGCGACCTGCACGTCTCTTCCAAGGGGCATTTAAACCATCTTGTTATGCTCCTGCGACCTGCACGTCTTTTCCAAGGGGCATTTAAACCGTCTTTTTAAGCTACTGCGACGTCCACCGCTCTTCCAAGGGGCATTTAAACCATCTTGTTAAGCTACTGCGACCTGCACGTCTCTTCCAATGGGCATTTAAACCGTCTTGGTAAGCTACTGCGACCTGCACGTCTCTTCCAAGGGGCATTTAAACCCTCTTGTTAAGCTACTGCGACCTGCATGTCTCTTGCAAGGGGCATTTAAACCGTCTTTTTAAGCTACTGCGACCTGCACGTCTCTTCCAAGATGCATTAAAACCGTCTTGTTAAGCTACTGCGACCTGCACGTCTCTTCCAAGGGGCATTTAAACTGTCTTGTTAAGCTACTTCGACCTCCACCGTTTTTCCAAGGGGCATTTAAACTGTCTTGTTAAGCTACTGCGACCTGCACGTCTCTTCCAAGGGGCATTTAAACCGTCTTATTAAGCTACTGCAACCTGCACGTCTCTTCCAAGGGGCATTTAAATTGTCTTGTTAAGCTACTGCGACCTCCACTGTTCTTCCAAGGGGCATTTAAACCGTCTTGTTAAGCTAATGCGACCTGCACGTCTCTTCCAAGGGGCATTTAAACCGTCTTATTAAGCTACTGCAACCTGCACGTCTCTTCCAAGGGGCATTTAAATTGTCTTGTTAAGCTACTGCGACCTCCACTGTTCTTCCAAGGGGCATTTAAACCGTCTTGTTAAGCTAATGCGACCTGCACGTCTCTTCCAAGGGGCATTTAAACCATCTTGTTAAGCTACTGCGACCTGCACGTCTCTTCCAAGTGGCATTTAAACCGTCTTGTTAAGCTACTGCAACTTGCACGTCTCTTCCAAGGGGCATTTAAACCGTCTTGTTAAGCTACTGTAACCTCCACCACTTTTCCAAGGTGCATTTAAACCGTCTTGTTAAGCTACTACGACTTGCACGTCTCTTCCAAGGGGCATTTAAACCGTCTTGTTAAGCTACTGTAACCTCCACCACTTTTCCAAGGGGCATTTAAACCGTCTTGTTAAGCTACTGCGACCTGCAAGTCTCTTCCAAGGGACATTTAAACCGTCTTATTAAGCTACTGCGACCTGCACGTCTCTTCCAAGGGGCATTTAAACCGTCTTGGTAAGCTTCTGCGACCTGCACGTCTCTTCCAAAGGGCATTTAAACCGTCTTGTTAAGCTACTGTGACCTGCATGTCTCTTCCAAGGGGCATTTAAACTGTCTTGTTAAGCTACTGCGACCTCTACCGCTCTGCCAAGGGGCATTTAAACTGTCTTGTTAAGCTACAGCGACCTGCACGTCTCTTCCAAGGGGCATTTAAACTGTCTTGTTAAGCTACTGCGACCTCCTCCGCTCTTCCAAGGGGCATTTAAACCGTCATTTTAAGCTACTGCGACGTGGACTTCTCTTCCAAGGGGCATTTAAACCGTCTTGTTAAGCTATTGCGACCTACACGTCTCTTCCAAGGTGCATTTAAACCATTTTGTTAAGCTACTGCGACTTTCACGTCTCTTCCAAGGGGCATTTAAACCGTGTTGTTAAGCTACTGTAACCTGCACCTTTCTTCCAAGGGGCATTTAAACCGCTTTGTTAAGCTACTGCGACCTGCAAGTCTCTTTCAAGGTTCATTTAATCCGTCTTGTTAAGCTACTGCAACCTGCACGTCTTTTCCAAGGGGCATTTAAACTGTCTTGTTAAGCTGCTGCGACCTGCATGTCTCTTCCAAGGGGCATTTAAACCGTCTTGTTAAGCTACTGCGACCTCCACCGAACTTCCAAGGGGCATTTAAACCGTCTTGTTAAGCTACTGCGACCTGCACGTCTCTTCCAAGGGGCATTTAAACCGTCTTATTAATCTTCTGCGACCTGCACGTCTATTCCAATGGGCATTTAAACCGTCTTGTTAAGCTACTGCGACCTCCACCGCTCTTCCAAGGGGCATTTAAACCGTCTTATTAAGCTACTGCGACCTTCACGTCTCTTCCAAGGGGCATTTAAACTGTGTTGTTAAGCTACTGCGACCTGCATGTTACTACCAAGGGGCATTTAAACTGTCTTGTTAAGCTACTGCGACCTCCACCGAACTTCCAAGGGGCATTTAAACCATCTTGTTAAGCTACGGCGACCTTCACGTCTCTTCCAAGGGGTATTTAAACCATCTTATTAAGCTTCTGCGACAAGCACGTCTATTCCAATGGGCATTTAAACCGTCTTGTTAAGCTACTGCGACTTCCACCGCTCTTCCAAGGGGCATTTAAACCGTCTTGTTAAGCTACTGCGACCTTCACGTCTCTTCCAAGGGGCATTTAAACTGTCTTGTTAAGCTACTGTGACCTGCAAGTCTCTTCCAAGGGGCATTTAAACTGTCTTGTTAAGCTACTGTGACCTGCACGTCTCTTCCAAGGGGCATTTAAACCATCTTTTTAAGCTACTGAGACCTGCACGTCTCTTCCAAGGGGCATTTAAACCATCTTGTTAAGATCCTGCGACCTGCACGTCTCTTCCAAGGGGCATTTAAACCGTTTTGTTAAGCTACTGTAACCTCCACCACTTTTCCAAGGGGCATTTAAACCGTCTTGTTAAGCTACTGCGACCTGCATGTCTCTACCAAGGGATATTTAAACCATCTTGTTAAGCCACTGTGACCTGCACGTCTCTTCCAAGGGGCATTTAAACAGTCTTGTTAAGCTGCTGTGACCTGCATGTCTCTTCCAAGGGGCATTTAAACCTTCTTGTTAAGCTACTGCGACCTCCACCGCTCTTTCAAGGGGCATTTAAACCGTCTTCTTAAGCCACTGCGACCTGCACGTCTCTTCCAACGGCCATTTAAACCGTCTTAGTAAGCTACTGCGTCCTGCAAGCCTCTTCCAAGGGGCATTTAAACCATCTTGTTAAGCTTCTGCGACCTGAACGTCTCTTCCAAGGGTCATTTAAGCCGTCTTGTTAAGCTACTGCGACCTGCACGTCTCTTCCAAGGGGCATTTAAACCGTCTTGTTAAGCTACTGCAACCTCCACGGCTCTTCCAAAGGGCATTTTAACCGTCTTGTTAGGCTACTGTGAACTGCACGTCTCTTCCAAGGGGCATTTAAACTGTCTTGTTAAGCTACTGCGACCTCCGCTGCTCTTCCAAGGGGCATTTAATCCGTCTTGATAAGCTACTGCGACCTGCACGTCTCTTCCAAGGGGCATTTAATCCATCTTGTTAAACTTCTGCGACCTGCACGTCTCTTCCAAGGGGCATTTAAACCGTCTTATTAAGCTACTGCGACCTGCATGTCTCTTCCAAGGGGCATTTAAACTGTCTTGTTAAGCTACTGCAACTTTCCCGTCTCTTCCAAGGAACATTTAAACCGTCTTGTTAAGCTACTGTAACCTGCACGTCTCTTCCAAGGGGCATTTAAACCGCTTTGTTAAGCTACTGCGACCTGCATGTCTCTTCCAAGGGGCGTTTAATCCATCTTGTTAAGCTACTGCGACCTGCACGTCTTTTCCAAGGGGCATTTAGGCTGTATTGTTAAGCTGCTGCAACCTGCATGTCTTTTCCAAGGGGCATTTAAACCATCTTGTTAAGCTACTGCGACCTCCACCGAACTTCCAAGGGGCATTTAAACCATCTTGTTAAGCTACTGTGACCTGCACGTCTCTTCCAAGGGGCATTTAAACCGTCTTATTAAGCTTCTGCGACCTTCACGTCTCTTCCAAGGGGCATTTAAACCGTCTTGTTAAGCTACTGCGACCTGCACGTCTCTACCAAGGGGCATTTAAACTGTCTTGTTAAGCTACTGTGACCCGCACGTCTCTTCCAATGGGCATTTAAACCGTCTTTTAAAGCTACTACGACCTGCACGTCTCTTCCAAGGGGCATTTAAACAGTCTTTTTCAGCTACTGCGACCTGCACGTCTCTTCCAATGGGCATTTAAACCGTCTTGTTAAGCTACTGCGGCCTGCACGTATCTTCCAAGGGGCATTTAAAGATTCTTATTAAGCTACTGCGACCGGCACGTCTCTTCCAAGGGGAATTTAAACCGTCTTGTTAAGCTACTGCGACCTCCACCGCTCTTCCAAGGGGCATTTAAACGGTCTTGTTAAGCTACTGCGACCTGCACGTCTCTTCCAAGTGGCATTTAAACCGTCTTGTTAAGCTACTGCGAACTACAGGTCTCTTCCAAGGGGCATTTAAACCGTCTTGTTAAGCTACTGCGGCCTGCACGTCTCTTCCAAGGGGCATTTAAAGATTCTTATTAAGCTACTGCGACCGGCACTTCTCTTCCAAGGGGAATTTAAACCGTCTTGTTAAGCTACTGCGACTTCCACCGCTCTTCCAAGGGGCATTTAAACAGTCTTTTTAAGCTACTGCGACCTGCACGTCTCTTCCAAGTGGCATTTAAACCGTCTTGTTAAGCTACTGTGACCTGCACGTTTCTTCCAAGGGGCATTTATACTGTCTGGTTAATCTACTGCGACCTGCACTTCTCTTCCAAGGGGCATTTGAACCGTCTTGTTAAGCTACTGCGAACTTAACGTCTCTTCCAAGGGGCATTTAAACCATCTTGTTAAGCTACTGCGACTTGCAAGTCTCTTCCAAGGGGCATTTAAACCGTCCTGTTAAGCTACTGCGACCTCCACCGCTCTTCCAAGGGGCATTTAAACCATCTTGTTAAGCTACTGCGACTTGCAAGTCTCTTCCAATGGGCATTTAAACCATCTTTTTAAGCTGCTGCGAACTGCATGTCTCTTCCAAGGGGCATTTAAACCGTCTTATTAAGCTACTGCGACCTGCACGTCTCTTCCAAGGGCCATTTAAACCGTCTTGTTAAGCTACTGCGACCTGCATGTCTCTTCCAAGTGGCATTTAAACCGTCTTGTTAAGATACTGCGACCTGCACGTCTCTTCCAAGGGGCATTTAAATTGTCTTGTTAAGCTACTGCGACCTCCACTGTTTTTCCAAGGGGCATTTAAACTGTCTTGCTAAGCTACTGCGACCTGCACGTCTCTTCCAAGGGGCATTTAAACCGTCTTATTAAGCTACTGCAACCTGCACGTCTCTTCCAAGGGGCATTTAAATTGTCTTGTTAAGCTACTGCGACCTCCACTGTTTTTCCAAGGGGCATTTAAACCATCTTGTTAAGCTACTGCGACCTGCACGTCTCTTTCAAGTGGCATTTAAACCGTCTTGTTAAGCTACTGCGACTTTCACTTCTCTTCCAAGGGGCATTTAAACCGTCTTGTTAAGCTACAGTAACCTCCACCACTTTTCCAAGGTGCATTTAAACCGTCTTGTTAAGCTACTGCGACTTGCACGTCTCTTCCAAGGGGCATTTAAACCGTCTTGTTAAGCTACTGTAACCTCCACCACTTTTCCAAGGGGCATTTAAACCGTCTTGTTAAGCTACTGGGACCTGCAAGTCTCTTTCAAGGGGCATTTAAACCGTCTTATTAAGCTACTGCGACCTGCATGTCTCTTCCAAGGGACATTTAAACTGTCTTGTTAAGCTACTGCGACCTCTAACGCTCTGCCAAGGGGCATTTAAACTGTCTTGTTAAGCTACTGCGACCTGCACGTCTCTTCCAAGGGGCATTTAAACTGTCTTGTTAAGCTACTGCGACCTCCTCCGCTCTTCCAAGGGGCATTTAAACCGTCATTTTAAGCTACTGCGACGTGCACTTTTCTTCCAAGGGGCATTTAAACCGTCTTGTTAAGCAATTGCGACCTACACGTCTCTTCCAAGGGGCATATAAACCTTCTTGTTAAGCTACTGTAACCTGCACGTTTCTTCCAAGGGGCATTTAAACTGCTTTGTTAAGCTACTGCGACCTGCAAGTCTCTTCCAAGGGGCATTTAATCCGTCTTGTTAAGCTACTGCAACCTCCACCGCACTTCCAAGGGGCATTTAAACCGTCTTGTTAAGCTACTGCGACCTGCACGTCTCTTCCAAGGGACATTTAAACCGTCTTGTTAAGCTACTGTAACCTGCACATCTCTTCCAAGGGGCATTTAAACCACTTTGTTAAGCTACTGCGACCTGCATGTCTCTTTCAAGGGGAGTTTAATCCGTCTTGTTAAGCTACTGCGACCTGCACGTCTTTTCCAAGGGGCATTTAGACTGTCTTGTTAAGCTGCTGCAACCTGCATGTCTCTTCCAAGGGGCATTTAAACCGTCTTGTTAAGCTACTGCGACCTCCACCGAACTTACAAGGGGCATTTAAACCATCTTGTTAAGCTACTGTGACCTGCACGTCTCTTCCAAGGGGCATTTAAACCGTCTTATTAAGCTTCTGCGACCTGCACTTCTTTTCCAATGGGCATTTAAACCGTTTTGTTAAGCTACTGCGACTTCCATCGCTCTTCCAAACGGCATTTAAACCGTCTTGTTAAGCTTCTGCGACCTTCACGTCTCTTCCAAGGGGCATTTAAACTTTCTTGTTAAGCTACTGTGACCTGCACGTCTCTACCAAGGGGCATTTAAACTGTCTTGTTAAGCTACTGTGACCCGCACGTCTCTTCCAATGGGCATTTAAACCGCCTTTTAAAGCTACTACGACCTGCACGTCTCTTCCAAGGGGCATATAAAACATCTTGTTAAGCTCCTGCGACCTGCACGTCTCTTCCAAGGGGCATTTAAATCGTCTTGTTCAGCTACTGCGACCTGCAAGTCTCTTCCAAGGGGCATTTCAACCGTCTTGATAAGCTACTGCGACCTGCACGTCTCTTCCAAGGGGCATTTAAACCATCTTGTTAAGCTACTGCGACCTGCACGTCTCTTGCAAGGGGCATTTAAACTGTCTTGTTAAGCTACTTTGACCTCTACCGTTTTTCCAAGGGGCATTTAAACCGTCTTGTTAAGCTACTGCAACCTGCACGTCTCTTCCAAGTTGCATTTAAACCGTCTTATTAAGCTAAAGCGACCTGTACGTCTCTTCCAAGGGGCATTTAAACTGTCTTGTTAAGCTACTGCGACCTCCACCGTTCTTCCAAGGGGCATTTAAACCGTCTTGTTAAGCTACTGCGACCTGCACCTCTCTTCCAAGGGGCATTTAAACCTTCTTTTTAAGCTACTGCGACCTGCACGTCTCTTCCAAGGGGCATTTAAACCGTCTTATTAAGCTACTGCGACCTGCACGTCTCTTCCAATGGGCATTTAAACCGTCTTGTTAAGCTACTGCGAACTGCACGTCTCTTCCAAGCGGCATTTAGACCAACTTGTTAAGCTACTGCGACCTGAAAGTCTCTTCCAAGGGGCATTTAAACCGTCTTGTTAAGCTACTGCGACCTGCACATCTCTTCCTAGGGGCATTTAAACCGTCTTGTTAAGCTACTGCGGCCTGCTCGTCTCTTCCAAGGGGCATTTAAAGATTCTTATTAAGCTACTGCGACCGGCACGTCTCTTCCAAGGGGAATTTAAACCGTCTTGTTAAGCTACTGCGACCTCCACCGCTCTTCCAAGGGGCATTTAAACGGTCTTGTTAAGCTACTGCGACCTGCACGTCTCTTCCAAGTGGCATTTAAACCGTCTTGTTAAGCTACTGTGACCTGCACGTTTCTTCCAAGGGGCATTTATACTGTCTGGTTAATCTACTGCGACCTGCATGTCTCTTCCAAGGGGCATTTAAACCGTCTTGTTAAGCTACTGCAAACTTAACATCTTTTCCAAGGGGCATTTAAACCATCTTGTTAAGCTACTGCGACTTGCAAGTCTCTTCCAAGGGGCATTTAAACTGTCTTGTTAAGCTACTGCGACCTCCACCGCTCTTCCAAGGAGCATTTAAACCATCTTGTTAAGCTACTGCGACCTGCACGTCTCTTTCAAGGGGCATTTAAACCGTCTTGGTAAGCTACTGCGACCTGCAAGCCTCTTCTAAGGAGAATTTAAACCCTCTTGTTAAGATACTGCGACCTGCATGTCTCTTGCAAGGGGCATTTAAACCGTTTTTTAAGCTACTGCGACCTGCACGTCTCTTCCAAGGGGCATTTAAAGATTCTTATTAAGCTACTGCGACCGGCACGTCTCTTCCAAGGGGCATTTAAACCGTCTTGTTAAGCTACTGCGACCTCCACCGTTCTTCCAAGGGGCATTTAAACGGTCTTGTTAAGCTACTGCGACCTGCACGTCTCTTCCAAGTGGCATTTAAACCGTCTTGTTAAGCTACTGTGACCTGCACGTTTCTTCCAAGGGGCATTTATACTGTCTGGTTAATCTACTGCGACCTGCACGTCTCTTCCAAGGGGCATTTAAACCGTCTTGTTAAGCTACTGCGAACTTAACGTCTCTTCCAATGGGCATTTAAACCATCTTGTTAAGCTGCTGCGAACTGCATGTCTCTTCCAAGGGGCATTTAAACCGTCTTATTAAGCTACTGCGACCTGCACGTCTCTTCCAAGGGCCATTTAAACCGTCTTGGTAAGCTACTGCGACCTGCAAGCCTCTTCCAAGGGGCATTTAAACCGTCTTGTTAAGCTACTGCGACCTGCACGTCTCTTCCAAGGGGCATTGAAACCATCTTGTTAAGCTACTGCGACCTGCACGTCTTTTCCAAGGGGCATTTAAACCGTCTTGTTAAGCTACTGCGACCTCCAGCGCTCTTCCAAGGGGCATTTAAACCATCTTGTTAAGCTACTGCGACCTGCACGTCTCTTCCAAGGGGCATTTAAACCGTCTTGGTAAGCTACTGCGACCTGCAAGCCTCTTCTAAGGGGAATTTAAACCCTCTTGTTAAGCTACTGCGACCTGCATGTCTCTTGCAAGGCGCATTTAATCCGTCTTTTTAAGCTACTGCGACCTGCACGTCTCTTCCAACATGCATTTAAACCGTCTTGTTAAGCTACTGCGTCCTGCACGTCTCTTCCAAGGGGCATTTAAACCGTCTTGTTAAGATACTGCGACCTGCACGTCTCTTCCAAGGGGCATTTAAATTGTCTTGTTAAGCTACTGCGACCTCCACTGTTTTTCCAAGGGGCATTTATACTGTCTTGCTAAGCTACTGCGACCTGCACGTCTCTTCCAAGGGGCATTTAAACCGTCTTATTAAGCTACTGCAACCTGCACGTCTCTTCCAAGGGGCATTTAAATTGTCTTGTTAAGTTACTGCGACCTCCACTGTTTTTCCAAGGGGCATTTAAACCATCTTGTTAAGCTACTGCGACCTGCACGTCTCTTTCAAGTGGCATTTAAACCGTCTTGTTAAGCTACTGCGACTTTCACTTCTCTTCCAAGGGGCATTTAAACCGTCTTGTTAAGCTACAGTAACCTCCACCACTTTTCCAAGGTGCATTTAAACCGTCTTGTTAAGCTACTGCGACTTGCACGTCTCTTCCAAGGGGCATTTAAACCGTCTTGTTAAGCTACTGTAACCTCCACCACTTTTCCAAGGGGCATTTAAACCGTCTTGTTAAGCTACTGCGACCTGCAAGTCTCTTCCAAGGGGCATTTAAACCGTCTTATTAAGCTACGGCGACCTGCATGTCTCTTCGAAGGGACATTTAAACTGTCTTGTTAAGCTACTGCGACCTCTACCGCTCTGCCAAGGGGCATTTAAACTGTCTTGTTAAGCTACTGCGACCTGCACGTCTCTTCCAAGGGGCATTTAAACTGTCTTGTTAAGCTACTGCGACCTCCTCCGCTCTTCCAAGGGGCATTTAAACCGTCATTTTAAGCTACTGCGACGTGCACTTTTCTTCCAAGGGGCATTTAAACCGTCTTGTTAAGCAATTGCGACCTACACGTCTCTTCCAAGGGGCATTTAAACCGTCTTGTTAAGCTACTGTAACCTGCACGTTTCTTCCAAGAGGCATTTAAACTGCTTTGTTAAGCTACTGCGACCTGCAAGTCTCTTCCAAGGGGCATTTAATCCGTCTTGTTAAGCTACTGCGACCTCCACCGTACTTACAAGGGGCATTTAAACCGTCTTGTTAAGCTACTGCGACCTGCACGTCTCTTCCAAGGGGCATTTAAAACGTCTTATTAAGCTTCTACGACCTGCACGTCTATTACAATGGGCATTTAAACCGTCTTGTTAAGCTACTGAGACCTCCACCGCTCTTCCAAGGGGTATTTAAACCGTCTTGTTAAGCTACTACGACCTTCACGTCTCTTCCAAGGGGCATTTAAACTGTCTTGTTAAGCTACTGCGACCTGCATGTCTCTACCAAGGGGCATTTAAACTGTCTTGTTAAGCTACTGTGACCCGCACATCTCTTCCAAGGGGCATTTAAACCGTCTTTTTAAGCTACTGCGACCTGCACGTCTCTTCCAAGGGGCATTGAAACCATCTTGTTAAGCTACTGCGACCTGCACGTCTTTTCCAAGGGGCATTTAAACCGTCTTGTTAAGCTACTGCGACCTCCAGCGCTCTTCCAAGGGGCATTTAAACCATCTTGTTAAGCTACTGCGACCTGCACGTCTCTTCCAAGGGGCATTTAAACCGTCTTGGTAAGCTACTGCGACCTGCAAGCCTCTTCTAAGGGGAATTTAAACCCTCTTGTTAAGCTACTGCGACCTGCATGTCTCTTGCAAGGCGCATTTAATCCGTCTTTTTAAGCTACTGCGACCTGCACGTCTCTTCCAACATGCATTTAAACCGTCTTGTTAAGCTACTGCGTCCTGCACGTCTCTTCCAAGGGGCATTTAAACCGTCTTGTTAAGATACTGCGACCTGCACGTCTCTTCCAAGGGGCATTTAAATTGTCTTGTTAAGCTACTGCGACCTCCACTGTTTTTCCAAGGGGCATTTATACTGTCTTGCTAAGCTACTGCGACCTGCACGTCTCTTCCAAGGGGCATTTAAACCGTCTTATTAAGCTACTGCAACCTGCACGTCTCTTCCAAGGGGCATTTAAATTGTCTTGTTAAGTTACTGCGACCTCCACTGTTTTTCCAAGGGGCATTTAAACCATCTTGTTAAGCTACTGCGACCTGCACGTCTCTTTCAAGTGGCATTTAAACCGTCTTGTTAAGCTACTGCGACTTTCACTTCTCTTCCAAGGGGCATTTAAACCGTCTTGTTAAGCTACAGTAACCTCCACCACTTTTCCAAGGTGCATTTAAACCGTCTTGTTAAGCTACTGCGACTTGCACGTCTCTTCCAAGGGGCATTTAAACCGTCTTGTTAAGCTACTGTAACCTCCACCACTTTTCCAAGGGGCATTTAAACCGTCTTGTTAAGCTACTGCGACCTGCAAGTCTCTTCCAAGGGGCATTTAAACCGTCTTATTAAGCTACGGCGACCTGCATGTCTCTTCGAAGGGACATTTAAACTGTCTTGTTAAGCTACTGCGACCTCTACCGCTCTGCCAAGGGGCATTTAAACTGTCTTGTTAAGCTACTGCGACCTGCACGTCTCTTCCAAGGGGCATTTAAACTGTCTTGTTAAGCTACTGCGACCTCCTCCGCTCTTCCAAGGGGCATTTAAACCGTCATTTTAAGCTACTGCGACGTGCACTTTTCTTCCAAGGGGCATTTAAACCGTCTTGTTAAGCAATTGCGACCTACACGTCTCTTCCAAGGGGCATTTAAACCGTCTTGTTAAGCTACTGTAACCTGCACGTTTCTTCCAAGAGGCATTTAAACTGCTTTGTTAAGCTACTGCGACCTGCAAGTCTCTTCCAAGGGGCATTTAATCCGTCTTGTTAAGCTACTGCGACCTCCACCGTACTTACAAGGGGCATTTAAACCGTCTTGTTAAGCTACTGCGACCTGCACGTCTCTTCCAAGGGGCATTTAAAACGTCTTATTAAGCTTCTACGACCTGCACGTCTATTACAATGGGCATTTAAACCGTCTTGTTAAGCTACTGAGACCTCCACCGCTCTTCCAAGGGGTATTTAAACCGTCTTGTTAAGCTACTACGACCTTCACGTCTCTTCCAAGGGGCATTTAAACTGTCTTGTTAAGCTACTGCGACCTGCATGTCTCTACCAAGGGGCATTTAAACTGTCTTGTTAAGCTACTGTGACCCGCACATCTCTTCCAAGGGGCATTTAAACCGTCTTTTTAAGCTACTGCGACCTGCACGTCTCGTCCAAGGGGCATTTAAACCATCTTGTTAAGCTCCTGCGACCTGCACGTCTCTTCCAAGGGGCATTTAAAACGTCTTGTTAAGCTACTGCGACCTGCAAGTGTCTTCCAAGGGGCATTTAAACCATCTTGTTAAGCTCCTATGACCTGCACGTCTCTTCCAATGGGCATTTAAACCGTCTTATTAAGCTGCTGCGACCTGCATGTCTCTTCCAAGGGGCATTTAAACCGTCTTGTTAAGCTACTGCGACCTCCACCTCTCTTCCAAGGGGCATTTAAACCGTCTTGTTAAGCTACTGTGACCTGCACGTCTCTTCCAAGGGGCATTTAAACCGTCTTGTTAAGCTACTGCGACCTCCACCGCTCTTCCAAGGGGCATTTAAAACATCTTGTTAAGCTACTGCGACCTGCACGTCTCTTCCAAGTGGCATTTAAACCGTCTTGTTAAGCTGCTGCGACCTGCACGTCTCTTTCAAGGGGCATTTAAACCATCTTGTTAAGCTCCTGCGACCTGCACATCTATTCCAATGTGAATTTAAACGGTCTCGTTAACCTGCTGCAATCTGCATGTCTCTTCCAAGGGGCATTATAACCATCTTGTAAAGCTACTGCGACCTCCACCGCTCTTCCAAGGGGCATTTAAACCGTCTTGTTAAGCTACTGCGACCTGCAAGCCTCTTCCAAGGGGCATTTAAACCGTCTTAGTAAGCTACTGCGACCTGCAAGCCTCTTCCAAGGGGCATTTAAACCGTCTTGATAAGCTACTACGACCTGCACGTCTCTTCCAAGGGGCATTTAAACCATCTTGTTAAGCTACTGCGACCTGCACGTCTTTTCGTAGGGGCATTTAAACCGTCTTGTTAAGCTACTGTGACCTTCACCGCTCTTCCAAGGAGCATTTAAGCCATCTTGTTAAGCTACTGCGACTTGCACGTCTCTTCCAAGGGGCATTTAAACCGTCTTGGTAAGCTACTGCGACCTGCAAGCCTCTTCTAAGGGGAATTTAAACCCTCTTGTTAAGCTCCTGCGACCTGCACGTCTCTTGCAAGGGGCATTTAAACCGTCTTATTAAGCTACTGCGACCTGCACGTCTCTTCCAATGGGCATTTAAACCGTCTTGTTAAGCTACTGCGACCTGCACGTCTCTTCCAAGGGGCATTTAAACCATCTTATTAAGCTACTGCGACCTCCACGTCTCTTGCAAGGGGTATTTAAACTGTCTTGTTAAGCTACTTCGACCTCCACCGTTCTTCCAAGGGGTATTTAAACCGTCTTGTTAAGCTACTGCAACCTGCACGTCTCTTCCAAGGGGCATTTAATCCGTCTTGTTAAGCTACTGCGATCTGCACGTCTCTTTCAAGGGGGCATTTAAACCGTCTTATTAAGCTACTGCGATCTGCACTTCTCTTGCAAGGGGCATTTAAACTGTCTTGTTAAGCTACTTCGACCTCCACCGTTCTTCCAAGGGGCATTTAAACCGTCTTGTTAAGCTACTGCGACCTGCACGTCTCTTCCAATGGGCATTTAAACCGTCTTGTTAAGCTACTGCGACCTGCACGTCTCTTCCAAGCGGCATTTAAAGCAACTTGTTAAGCTACCTCGACCTGCACGTCTCTTCCAAGGGGCATTTAAACCGTCTTGTTAAGCTACTGCGACCTGCATGTCTCTTGCAAGGGGCATTTAAACCGTCTTTTTAAGCTACTGCGACCTGCACGTCTCTTCCAAGATGCATTTAAACCGTCTTGTTAAGCTACTGCGACCTGCACGTCTCTTCCAAGGGGCATTTAAACCGTCTTGTTAAGCTACTGCGACCTGCACGTCTCTTCCAAGGGGCATTTAAACTGTCTTGTTAAGCTACTTCGACCTCCACCGTTTTTCCAAGGGGCATTTAAACTGTCTTGTTAAGCTACTGCGACCTGCACGTCTCTTCCAAAGGGCATTTAAACCTTCTTATTAAGCTACTGCAACCTGCACGTCTCTTCCAAGGGGCATTTAAATTGTCTTGTTAAGCTACTGCGACCTCCACTGTTCTTCCAAGGGGCATTTAAACCGTCTTGTTAAGCTAATGCGACCTGCACGTCTCTTCCAAAGGGCATTTAAACCATCTTGTTAAGCTACTGCAACATGCACGTCTCTTCCAAGTGGCATTTAAACCGTCTTGTTAAGCTACAGTAACCTCCACGACTTTTCCAAGGTGCATTTAAACCGTCTTGTTAAGCTACTGCGACTTGCACGTCTCTTCCAAGGGGAATTTAAACCGTTTTGTTAAGCTACTGTAACCTCCACCACTTTTCCAAGGTGCATTTAAACCGTCTTGTTAAGCTACTGCGACTTGCACGTCTCTTCCAAGGGGCATTTAAACCGTCTTGTTAAGCTACTGTAACCTCCACCACTTTTCCAAGGTGCATTTAAACCGTCTTGTTAAGCCACTGCGACTTGCACTTCTCTTCCAAGGGGCATTTAAACCGTCTTGTTAAGCTACAGTAACCTCCACCACTTTTCCAAGGTGCATTTAAACCGTCTTGTTAAGCTACTGCGACTTGCACGTCTCTTCCAAGGGGCATTTAAACCGTCTTATTAAGCTACTGTAACCTCCACCACTTTTCCAAGGGGCATTTAAACCGTCTTGTTAAGTTACTGCGACCTGCAAGTCTCTTCCAAGGGGCATTTAAACCGTCTTATTAAGCTACTGCGACCTGCACGTCTCTTCCAAGGGGCATTTAAACCATCTTGTTAAGCTTCTGCGACCTGCAAGTCTCTTCCAAGGGGCATTTAAACCGTCTTGTTAAGCAACTGCGACCTGCATGTCTCTTCCAAGGGACATTTAAACTGTCTTGTTAAGCTACTGCGACCTCTAACGCTCTGCCAAGGGGCATTTAAACTGTCTTTTTAAGCTACTGCGACCTCCTCCGCTCTTCCAAGGGGCATTTAAACCGTCATTTTAAGCTACTGCGACGAGCACTTTTCTTCCAAGGGGCATTTAAACCGTCTTGTTAAGCAATTGCGACCTACACGTCTCTTCCAAGGGGCATTTAAACCGTCTTGTTAAGCTACTGTAACCTGCACGTTTCTTCCAAGGGGCATTTAAACTGCTTTGTTAAGCTACTGCGACCTGCAAGTCTCTTCCAAGGGGCATTTAATCCGTCTTGTTAAGCTACTGCGACCTCCACCGTACTTCCAAGGGGCATTTAAACCGTCTTGTTAAGCTACTGCGACCTGCACGTCTCTTCCAAGGGGCATTTAAACCGTCTTATTAAGCTTCTTCGTCCTGCACGTCTATTACAATGGGCATTTAAACCGTCTTGTTAAGCTACTGCGACCTCCACCGCTCTTCCAAGGGGTATTTAAACAGTCTTGTTAAGCTACTGCGACCTTCACGTCTCTTCCAAGGGGCATTTAAACTGTCTTGTTAAGCTACTGCGACCTGCATGTCTCTACCAAGGGGCATTTAAACTGTCTTGTTAAGCTACTGTGACCCGCACGTCTCTTCCAAGGGGCATTTAAACCGTCTTTTTAAGCTACTGCGACCTGCACGTCTCGTCCAAGGGGCATTCTAACCATCTTGTTAAGCTCCTGCGACCTGCACGTCTCTTCCAAGTGGCATTTAAACCGTCTTGTTAAGCTGCTGCGACCTGCACGTCTCTTTCAAGGGGCATTTAAACCATCTTGTTAAGCTCCTGCGACCTGCACATCTATTCCAATGTGAATTTAAATGGTCTCGTTAACCTGCTGCGACCTGCATGTCTCTTCCAAGGGGCATTATAACCATCTTGTAAAGCTACTGCGACCTCCACCGCTCTTCCAAGGGGCATTTAAACCGTCTTGTTAAGCTACTGCGACCTGCAAGCCTCTTCCAAGGGGCATTTAAACCGTCTTAGTAAGCTACTGCGACCTGCAAGCCTCTTCCAAGGGGCATTTAAACCGTCTTGATAAGCTACTACGACCTGCACGTCTCTTCCAAGGGGCATTTAAACCATCTTTTTAAGCTACTGCGACCTGCACGTCTTTTCGTAGGGGCATTTAAACTGTTTTGTTAAGCTACTTCGAGCTCCACCGTTCTTCCAAGGGGCATTTAAACCGTCTTGTTAAGCTACTGCAACCTGCACGTCTCTTCCAAGGGGCATTTAAACCGTCTTTTTAAGCTACTGCGACCTGCACGTCTTTTTCAAGGGGGCATTTAAACCGTCTTATTAAGCTACTGCGACCTGCACATCTCTTCCAAGGGGCATTTAAACTGTCTTGTTAAGCTACTGCGACCTCCTCCGCTCTTCCAAGGTGCATTTAAACCGTCATTTTAAGCTACTGCGACGTGCACTTTTCTTCCAAGGGGCATTTAAACCGTCTTGTTAAGCAATTGCGACCTACACGTCTCTTCCAAGGGGCATTTAAACCGTCTTGTTAAGCTACTGTAACCTGCACGTTTCTTCCAAGGGGCATTTAAACTGCTTTGTTAAGCTACTGCGACCTGCAAGCCTCTTCCAAGGGGCATTTAAACCGTCTTGATAAGCTACTACGACCTGCACGTCTCTTCCAAGAGGCATTTAAACCATCTTGTTAAGCTACTGCGACCTGCACGTCTTTTCGTAGGGGCATTTAAACTGTTTTGTTAAGCTACTTCGACCTCCACCGTTCTTCCAAGGGGCATTTAAACCGTCTTGTTAAGCTACTGCGACCTGCACGTCTCTTTCAAGGGGGCATTTAAACCGTCTTATTAAGCTACTGCGACCTGCACATCTCTTCCAAGGGGCATTTAAACTGTCTTGTTAAGCTACTGCGACCTCCTCCGCTCTTCCAAGGTGCATTTAAACCGTCATTTTAAGCTACTGCGACGTGCACTTTTCTTCCAAGGGGCATTTAAACCGTCTTGTTAAGCAATTGCGACCTACACGTCTCTTCCAAGGGGCATTTAAACCGTCTTGTTAAGCTACTGTAACCTGCACGTTTCTTCCAAGGGGCATTTAAACTGCTTTGTTAAGCTACTGCGACCTGCAAGCCTCTTCCAAGGGGCATTTAAACCGTCTTGATAAGCTACTACGACCTGCACGTCTCTTCCAAGAGGCATTTAAACCATCTTGTTAAGCTACTGCGACCTGCACGTCTTTTCGTAGGGGCATTTAAACTGTTTTGTTAAGCTACTTCGACCTCCACCGTTCTTCCAAGGGGCATTTAAACCGTCTTGTTAAGCTACTGCGACCTGCACGTCTCTTTCAAGGGGGCATTTAAACCGTCTTATTAAGCTACTGCGACCTGCACATCTCTTCCAAGGGGCATTTAAACTGTCTTGTTAAGCTACTGCGACCTCCTCCGCTCTTCCAAGGTGCATTTAAACCGTCATTTTAAGCTACTGCGACGTGCACTTTTCTTCCAAGGGGCATTTAAACCGTCTTGTTAAGCAATTGCGACCTACACGTCTCTTCCAAGGGGCATTTAAACCGTCTTGTTAAGCTACTGTAACCTGCACGTTTCTTCCAAGGGGCATTTAAACTGCTTTGTTAAGCTACTGCGACCTGCAAGTCTCTTCCAAGGGGCATTTAATCCATCTTGTTAAGCTACTGCGACCTCCACCGTACTTCCAAGGGGCATTTAAACCGTCTTGTTAAGCTACTGCGACCTGCACGTCTCTTTCAAGGGGCATTTAAACCTTCTTATTAAGCTTCTGCGACCTGCACGTCTATTACAATGGGCATTTAAACCGTCTTGTTAAGCTACTGCGACCTCCACCGCTCTTCCAAGGGGTATTTAAACCGTCTTGTTAAGCTACTGCGACCTTCACGTCTCTTCCAAGGGGAATTTAAACTGTCTTGTTAAGCTACTGCGACCTGCATGTCTCTACCAAGGAGCATTTAAACTGTCTTGTTAAGCTACTGTGACCCGCACGTCTCTTCCAAGGGGCATTTAAACCGTCTTTTTAAGCTACTGCGACCTGCACGTCTCGTCCAAGGGGCATTTAAACCATCTTGTTAAGCTCCTGCGACCTGCACGTCTCTTCCAAGGGGCATTTAAAACGTCTTGTTAAGCTACTGCGACCTGCAAGTCTCTTCCAAGGGGCATTTAAACCATCTTGTTAAGCTCCTGCGACCTGCACATCTCTTCCAATGGGCATTTAAACCGTTTTATTAAGCTTCTGCGACCTGCATGTCTCTTCCAAGGGGCATTTAAACCGTCTTGTTAAGCTACTGCGACCTCCACCGCTCTTCCAAGGGGCATTTAAACTGTCTTGTTAAGCTACTGCGACCTGCACGTCTCTTCCCAGGGCCATTTAAACCGTATTGGTAAGCTACTGTGACCTGCACGTCTCTTCCAAGGGGCATTTAAACCGTCTTGTTAAGCTACTGCGACCTCCACCGCTCTTCCAAGGGGCATTTAAAACATCTTGTTAAGCTACTGCGACCTGCACGTCTCTTCCAAGTGGCATTTAAACCGTCTTGTTAAGCTACTGCAACCTGCACGTCTCTTCCTAGGGGCATTTAAACCGTCTTGTTAAGCTACTGCGACCTGCACGTCTCTTCCAAGTGGCATTTAAACCGTCTTATTAAGCTACTGCAACCTGCACGTCTCTTCCAAGGGGCATTTAAACCGTCTTGTTAAGCTACTGCGACCTGCACGTCTCTTTCAAGGGGCATTTAAACCATCTTGTTAAGCTCCTGCGACCTGCACATCTCTTCCAATGGGAATTTAAATGGTCTCGTTAACCTGCTGCGACCTGCATGTCTCTTCCAAGGGGCATTTTAACCATCTTGTAAAGCTACTGCGACCTCCACCGCTCTTCCAAGGGGCATTTAAACCATCTTGTTAAGCTACTGCGACCTGCAAGCCTCTTCCATGGGGCATTTAAACCGTCTTAGTAAGCTACTGCGACCTGCAAGCCTCTTCCAAGGGGCATTTAAACCGTCTTGATAAGCTACTACGACCTGCACGTCTCTTCCAAGGGGCATTTAAACCATCTTGTTAAGCTACTGCGACCTGCACGTCTTTTCCAAGGGGCATTTAAACCGTCTTGTTAAGCTACTGTGACCTCCACCGCTCTTCCAAGGATCATTTAAGCCATCTTGTTAAGCTACTGCGACTTGCACGTCTCTTCCAAGGGACATTTAAACCGTCTTGGTAAGCTACTGCGACCTGCAAGCCTCTTCTAAGGGGAATTTAAACCCTCTTGTTAAGCTCCAGCGACCTGCACGTCTCTTGCAAGGGGCATTTAAACCGTCTTATTAAGCTACTGCGACCTGCACGTCTCTTCCAATGGGCATTTAAACCGTCTTGTTAAGCTACTGCGACCTGCACGTCTCTTCCAAGGGGCATTTAAACCGTCTTATTAAGCTACTGCATCCTCCACGTCTCTTGCAAGGGGCATTTAAACTGTCTTGTTAAGCTACTTCGACCTCCACCGTTCTTCCAAGGGGCATTTAAACCGTCTTGTTAAGCTACTGCAACCTGCACGTCTCTTCCAAGGGGTATTTAAACCGTCTTGTTAAGCTACTGCGACCTGCACGTCTCTTTCAAGGGGGCATTTAAACCATCTTATTAAGCTACTGCGACCTGCACGTCTCTTGCAAGGGGCATTTAAACTGTCTTGTTAAGCTACTTCGACCTCCACCGTTCTTCCAAGGGGCATTTAAACCGTATTGTTAAGCTACTGCGACCTGCACGTCTCTTCCAATGGGCATTTAAACCGTCTTGTTAAGCTACTGCGACCTGCACGTCTCTTCCAAGCGGCATTTAAAGCAACTTGTTAAGCTACTTCGACCTGCACGTCTCTTCCAAGGGGCATTTAAACCGTCTTGTTAAGCTACTGCGACCTGCATGTCTCTTGCAAGGGGCATTTAAACCATCTTTTTAAGCTACTGCGACCTGCACGTCTCTTCCAAGATGCATTTAAACCGTCTTGTTAAGCTACTGCGACCTGCACGTCTCTTCCAAGGGGCATTTAAACCGTCTTGTTAAGCTACTGCGACCTGCACGTCTCTTCCAATGGGCATTTAAACTGTCTTGTTAAGCTACTTCGACCTCCACCGTTTTTCCAAGGGGCATTTAAACTGTCTTGTTAAGCTACTGCGACCTGCACGTCTCTTCCAAAGGGCATTTAAACCGTCTTATTAAGCTACTGCAACCTGCACGTCTCTTCCAAGGGGCATTTAAATTGTCTTGTTAAGCTACTGCGACCTCCACTGTTCTTCCAAGGGGCATTTAAACCGTCTTGTTAAGCTAATGCGACCTGCACGTCTCTTCAAAGGGGCATTTAAACCATCTTGTTAAGCTACTGCGACATGCACGTCTCTTCCAAGTGGCATTTAAACCATCTTGTTAAGCTACTGCGACTTGCACTTCTCTTCCAAGGGGCATTTAAACCGTCTTGTTAAGCTACAGTAACCTCCACCACTTTTCCAAGGTGCATTTAAACCGTCTTGTTAAGCTACTGCGACTGGCACGTCTCTTCCAAGGGGCATTTAAACCGTCTTGTTAAGCTACTGTAACCTCCACCACTTTTCCAAGGGGCATTTAAACCGTCTTGTTAAGCTACTGCAACCTGCAAGTCTCTTCCAAGGGGCATTTAAACCGTCTTATTAAGCTACTGCGACCTGCACGTCTCTTCCAAGGGGCATTTAAACCATTTTGTTAAGCTTCTGCGACCTGCACGTCTCTTCCAAGGGGCATTTAAACCTTCTTGTTAAGCTACTGCTACCTGCATGTCTCTTCCAAGGGGCATTTAAACTGTCTTGTTAAGCTACTGCGACCTCTACCGCTCTGCCAAGGGGCATTTAAACTGTCTTGTTAAGCTACTGCGACATGCACGTCTCTTCTAAGGGGCATTTAAACTGTCTTGTTAAGCTACTGCGACCTCCTCCGCTCTTCCAAGGGGCATTTAAACTGTCTTGTTAAGCTACTGCGACATGCACGTCTCTTCTAAGGGGCATTTAAACTGTCTTGTTAAGCTACTGCGACCTCCTCCGCTCTTCCAAGGGGCATTTAAACCATCATTTTAAGCTACTGCGACGTGCACTTCTCTTCCAAGGGGCATTTAAACCATCTTGTTAAGCAATTGCGACCTACATGTCTCTTCCAAGGGGCATTTAAACCGTTTTGTTAAGCTACTGCGACTTTCACGTCTCTTCCAAGGGGCATTTAACCCATCTTGTTAATCTACTGTAACCTGCACGTTTCTTCCAAGGGGCATTTAAACCGCTTTTTTAAGCTACTGCGACCTGCAAGTCTCTTCCAAGGGGCATTTAATCCGTCTTGTTAAGCTACTGCGACCTCCACCGAACTTCCAAGGGGCATTTAAACCGTCTTGTTAAGCTACTGCTACCTGCACGTCTCTTCCAAGGGGCATTTAAATCGTCTTATTAAGCTTCTGCGACCTGCACGTCTATTACCATTGGCATTTAAACCATCTTGTTAAGCTACTGCAACCTCCACCGCTCTTCCAAGTGGTATTTAAACCGTCTTGTTAAGCTACTGCGACCTTCACGTCTCTTCCAAGGGGCATTTAAACTGTCTTGTTGAGCTACTGCGACCTGCATGTCTCTACCAAGGGGCATTTAAACTGTCTTGTTAAGCTACTGTGACCCGCACGTCTCTTCCAAGGGGCATTTAAACCGTCTTTTTAAGCTACTGCGACCTGCACGTCTCGTCCAAGGGGCATTTAAACCAGCTTGTTAAGCTCCTGCGACCTGCACGTCTCTTCCAAGGGACATTTAAAACGTCTTGTTAAGCTACTGCGACCTGCAAGTCTCTTCCAAGGGGCATTTAAACCATCTTGTTAAGCTCCTGCGACCTGCACGTCTCTTCCAAGGGGCATTTAAACCGTCTTGTTAAGCTACTGCGACCTCCACCGCTCTTCCAAGGGGCATTTAAACCGTCTTGTTAAGCTACTGCGACCTGCACATCTCTTCCCAGGGCCATTTAAACCGTATTGGTAAGCTACTGTGACCTTCACGTCTCTTCCAAGGGGCATTTAAACTGTCTTGTTAAGCTACTGCGACCTGCACGTCTCTTCCAATGGGCATTTAAACTGTCTTGTTAAGCTACTGGGACCTGCACGTCTCTTTCAAGGGGCATTTAAACCATCTTGTTAAGCTCCTGCGACCTGCACAACTCTTCCAAGGGGCATTTTAACCATCTTGTAAAGCTACTGCGACCTCCACCGCTCTTCCAAGGGGCATTTAAACCGTCTTGTTCAGCTACTGCGACCTGCTCGTCTCTTCCAAGGGCCATTTAAACCGTCTTAGTAAGCTACTGCGACCTGCAAGCCTCTTCCAAGGGGCATTTAAACCGTCTTGATAAGCTACTACGACCTGTACGTCTCTTGCAAGGGGCATTTAAACCATCTTGTTAAGCTACTGCGACCTGCACGTCTTTTCCAAGGGGCATTTAAACCGTCTTGTTAAGCTACTGTGACCTCCACCGCTCTTCCAAGGAGCATTTAAGCCATCTTGTTAAGCTACTGCGACCTGCACGTCTCTTCCAAGGGGAATTTAAACCCTCTTGTTAAGCTCCTGCGACCTGCACGTCTCTTGCAAGGGGCATTTAAACCGTCTTATTAAGCTACTGCGACCTGCACGTCTCTTCCAATGCGCATTTAAACCGTCTTGTTAAGCTACTGCGACCTGCACGTCTCTTCCAAGGGGCATTTAAACCGTCTTATTAAGCTACTGCGACCTCCACGTCTCTTGCAAGGGGCATTTAAACTGTCTTGTTAAGCTACTTCGACCTCCACCGTTCTTCCAAGGGGCATTTAAACCGTCTTGTTAAGCTACTGCAACCTGCACGTCTCTTCCAAGGGGCATTTAAACCGTCTTGTTAAGCTACTGCGACCTGCACGTCTCTTTCAAGGGGGCATTTAAACCGTCTTATTAAGCTACTGCGACGTGCACGTCTCTTGCAAGGGGCATTTAAACTGTCTTGTTAAGCTACTTCGACCTCCACCGTTCTTCCAAGGGGCATTTAAAACATCTTGTTAAGCTACTTCGACCTGCACGTCTCTTCCAAGGGGCATTTAAACCGTCTTGTTAAGCTACTGCGACCTGCACATCTCTTCCAAGGGGCATTTAAAGATTCTTATTAAGCTACTGCGACCTGCACGTCTCTTCCAAGCGGCATTTAAACCGTCTTGTTAAGCTACTGCGACCTCCACCGCTCTTCCAAGGGGCATTTAAAACATCTTGTTAAGCTACTGCGACCTGCACGTCTCTTCCAAGTGGCATTTAAACCGTCTTGTTAAGCTACTGTGACCTGCACGTTTCTTCCAAGGGGCATTTAAACTGTCTTGTTAATCTACTGCGACCTGCACGTCTCTTCCAAGGGGCATTTAAACCGTTTTGTTAAGCTACTGCGACCTTAACGTGTCTTCCAAGCGGCATATAAACCATCTTGTTAAGCTCCTGCGACCTGCACGTCTCTTCCAATGGGCATTTAAACCATCTTGTTAAGCTGCTGCGATCTGCATGTCTCTTCCAAGGGGCATTTAAACCGTCTTGTTAAGCTACTGCGACCTCCACCGCTCTTCCAAGGGGCATTTAAACCGTCTTATTAAGCTACTGCGACCTGCAAGTCTCTTCCAAGGGCCATTTAAACCGTCTTGGTAAGCTACTGCGACCTGCAAGCCTCTTCCAAGGGGCATTTAAACCCTCTTGTTAAGCTACTGCGACCTGCACGTCTCTTCCAAGGGGCATTTAAACCATCTTGTTAAGCTCCTGCGACCTGCACGTCTTTTCCAAGGGGCATTTAAACCGTCTTGTTAAGCTACTGCGACCTCCACCACTCTTCCAAGGGGAATTTAAACCATCTTGTTAAGCTACTGCGACCTGCACGTCTCTTCCAAGGGGCATTTAAACCGTCTTGGTAAGCTACTGCGACCTGCAAGCCTCTTCTAAGGGGAATTTAAACCCTCTTGTTAAGCTACTGCGACCTGCACGTCTCTTGCAATGGGCATTTAAACAGTCTTTTTAAGCTACTGCGACCTGCACGTCTCTTCCAAGATGCATTTAAACCGTCTTGTTAAGCTACTGCGACCTGCACGTCTCTTCCAAGGGGCATTTATACCGTCCTGTTAAGCTACTGCGACCTGCACGTCTCTTCCAAGGGCCATTTAAACTGTCTTGTTAAGCTACTTCGACCTCCACCGTTTTTCCAAGGGGCATTTAAACTGTCTTGTTAAGCTACTGCGACCTGCACGTCTCTTCCAAGGGGCATTTAAACCTTCTTATTAAGCTACTGCAACCTGCACGTCTCTTCCAAGGGGCATTTAAATTGTCTTGCTAAGCTACTGCGACCTCCACCGTTCTTCCAAGGGGCATTTAAACCGTCTTGTTAAGCTAATGCGACCTGCAAGTCTCTTCCAAGGGGCATTTAAACCATCTTGTTAAGCTACTGCGAACTGCATGTCTCTTCCAAGTGGCATTTAAACCGTCTTGTTAAGCTACTGCGACTTGCAAGCCTCTTCCAAGGGGCATTTAAACCCTCTTGTTAAGCTACTGCGACCTGCACGTCTCTTCCAAGGGGCATTTAAACCATCTTGTTAAGCTCCTGCGACCTGCACGTCTTTTCCAAAGGGCATTTAAACCGTCTTGTTAAGCTACTGCGACCTCCACCACTCTTCCAAGGGGAATTTAAACCATCTTGTTAAGCTACTGCGACCTGCACGTCTCTTCCAAGGGGCATTTAAACCGTCTTGGTAAGCTACTGAGACCTGCAAGCCTCTTCTAAGGGGAATTTAAACCGTCTTGTTAAGCTACTGCGACCTGCACGTCTCTTCCAAGGGGCATTTATACCGTCCTGTTAAGCTACTGCGACCTGCACGTCTCTTCCAAGGGCCATTTAAACTGTCTTGTTAAGCTACTTCGACCTCCACCGTTTTTCCAAGGGGCATTTAAACTGTCTTGTTAAGCTACTGCGACCTGCACGTCTCTTCCAAGGGGCATTTAAACCTTCTTATTAAGCTACTGCAACCTGCACGTCTCTTCCAAGGGGCATTTAAATTGTCTTGCTAAGCTACTGCGACCTCCACCGTTCTTCCAAGGGGCATTTAAACCGTCTTGTTAAGCTAATGCGACCTGCACGTCTCTTCCAAGGGGCATTTAAACCATCTTGTTAAGCTACTGCGACCTGCATGTCTCTTCCAAGTGGCATTTAAACCGTCTTGTTAAGCTACTGCGACTTGCACGTCTCTTCCAAGGGGCATTTAAACCGTCTTGTTAAGCTACTATAACCTCCACCACTTTTCCAAGTCGCATTTAAACCGTCTTGTTAAGCTACTGCGACCTGCACGTCTCTTCCAAGGTGCATTTAAACCGTCTTGGTAAGCTACTGCGACCTGCAAGCCTCTTCTAAGGGGAATTTAAACCGTCTTGTTAAGCTACTGCGACCTGCACGTCTCTTCCAAGGGGCATTTATACCGTCCTGTTAAGCTACTGCGACCTGCACGTCTCTTCCAAGGGCCATTTAAACTGTCTTGTTAAGCTACTTCGACCTCCACCGTTTTTCCAAGGGGCATTTAAACTGTCTTGTTAAGCTACTGCGACCTGCACGTCTCTTCCAAGGGGCATTTAAACCTTCTTATTAAGCTACTGCAACCTGCACGTCTCTTCCAAGGGGCATTTAAATTGTCTTGCTAAGCTACTGCGACATCCACCGTTCTTCCAAGGGGCATTTAAACCGTCTTGTTAAGCTAATGCGACCTGCACGTCTCTTCCAAGGGGCATTTAAACCATCTTGTTAAGCTACTGCGACCTGCATGTCTCTTCCAAGTGGCATTTAAACCGTCTTGTTAAGCTACTGCGACTTGCACGTCTCTTCCAAGGGGCATTTAAACCGTCTTGTTAAGCTACTATAACCTCCACCACTTTTCCAAGTCGCATTTAAACCGTCTTGTTAAGCTACTGCGACCTGCACGTCTCTTCCAAGGGGCATTTAAACCACCTTGTTAAGCTACTGCGACCTGCACTTCTCTTCCAAGGGGCATTTAAACCGTCTTATTAAGCTACTGCGACCTGCACGTCTCTTTCAAGGGGCATTTAAACTGTCATGTTAAGCTACTGCGACCTCCACCGTTTTTCCAAGGGGCATTTAAACTGTCTTGTTAAGCTACTGCGACCTGCATGTCTCTTCCAAGGGGCATTTAAACCGTCTTATTAAGCTACTGCAACCTGCACGTCTCTTCCAAGGGGCATTTAAACTGTCTTGTTAAGCTACTGCAACCTCCACCGTTCTTCCAAGGGGCATTTAAACCGTTTTGTTAAGCTAATGCGACCTGCATGTCTCTTCCAAGGGGCATTTAAACCGTCTTGTTAAGCTACTGTAACCTCCACCACTTTTCCAAGGGGCATTTAAACCATCTTGTTAAGCTACTGCGACCTGCACGTCTCTTCCAAGGGGCATTTAAACCGTCTTGTTTAGCTACTGCGACCTGCATGTCTCTAACAAGGGGCATTTAAACCGTCTTGTTAAGCCACTGCGACCTGCACGTCTCTTCCAAGGGGCATTTAAACAGTCTAGTTAAGCTGCTGTGACCTGCATGTCTCTTTCAAGGGGCATTTAAACCGTCTTGTTAAGCTACTGCGACCTGCACGTCTCCTCCAAGGGCCATTTAAACCGTCTTGTTAAGCTACTGTGACCTGCAAGCCTCATCCAAGGGGCATTTAAATTGTCTTGTTAAGCTACTGCGACCTGAAAGTCTCTTCCAAGGGGCATTTAAACCGTCTTGTTAAGCTACTGCGACCAGCATGTCTCTTCCAAGTGGCATTTTAACCGTCTTGTTAAGCTACTGCGACTTGCACGTCTCTTCCAAGGGGCATTTAAACCATCTTGTTAAGCTACTGAAACCTCCACCACTTTTCCAAGGGGCATTTAAACCGTCTTGTTAAGCTACTGTAACCTGCACGTTTCTTCCAAGGGACATTTAAACCGCTTTGTTAAGCTACTGCGACCTGCAAGTCTCTTCCAAGGGACATTTAGTCCGTCTTGTTAAGCTACTGCGACCTGCACGTCTATTCCAAGGGGCATTTAAACTGCCTTGTTAAGCTGCTGCGACCTGCATGTCTCTTCCAAGGGGCATTTAAACCGTCTTGTTAAGCTACTGCGACCGCCACCGAACTTCCAAGGGGCATTTAAACCGTCTTGTTAAGCTACTGCGACCTGCACGTCTCTTCCAAGGGGCATTTAAACCGTCTTATTAAGCTTCTGTGACCTGCACGTCTATTCCAATGGGCATTTAAACCATCTTGTTAAGCTACTGCGACCTCCACCGCTCTTCCAAGGGGCATTTAAACCGTCTTGTTAAGCTACTGCGACCTTCACGTCTCTTCCAAGGGGCATTTAAACTGTCTTGTTAAGCTATTGCGACATGCATGTCTCTACCAAGGGGCATTTAAACTGTCTTGTTAAGCTACTGTGACCCGCACGTCTCTTCCAAGGGGCATTTAAACCGTCTTTTTAAGCTACTGCGACCTGCACGTCTCTTCCAAGGGGCATTTAAACCATCTTGTTAAGCTCCTGCGACCTGCAAGCCTCTTCTAAGGGGAATTTAAACCCTCTTGTTAAGCTCCTGCGACCTGCACGTCTCTTGCAAGGGGCATTTAAACCGTCTTATTAAGCTACTGCGACCTGCACGTCTCTTCCAAGGGGCATTTAAACCGTATTGTTAAGCTACTGCGACCTGCACGTCTCTTCCAAGGGGCATTTAAACCGTCTTATTAAGCTACTGCGACCTGCACGTCTCTTGCAAGGGGCATTTAAACTGTCTTGTTAAGCTACTTCGACCTCCACCGTTCTTCCAAGGGGCATTTAAACCGTCTTGTTAAGCTACTGCGACCTGCACGTCTCTTCCAAGGGGCATTTAAACCATCTTGTTAAGCTACTGCGACCTGCACGTCTCTTCCAAGGGCCATTTAAACCGTCTTGGTAAGCTACTGCAACCTGCAAGCCTCTTCAAAGGGGCATTTAAACCCTCTTGTTCAGCTACTGCGACCTGCACGTCTCTTCCAAGGGGCATTTAAACCATCTTGTTAAGCTCCTGCGACCTGCTCGTCTTTTCCAAGGGGCATTTAAACCGTCTTGTTAAGCTACTGCGACCTCCACCACTCTTCCAAGGGGCATTTAAACCGTCTTGTTAAGCTACTGCGACCTCCACCACTCTTCCAAGGGGCATTTAAACCGTCTTGTTAAGCTACTGCGACCTGCACGTCTCTTCCAAGGGCCATTTAAACCGTCTAGGTAAGCTACTGCGACCTGCAAGCCTCTTCCAAGGGGCATTTAAACCGTCCTGTTAAGCCACTGAGACCTGCACGTCTTTTCCAAGGGGCATTTAAACCGTCTTGTTAAGCTCCTGCGACCTGCACGTCTCTTCCAATGGGCATTTAAACCGTCTTGTTAAGCTGTTGCGACCTGCATGTCTCTTCCAATGGGCATTTAAACCGTCTTTTTAATCTACTGCGACCTCCACCGCTCTTCCAAGGGGCATTTAAACCATCTTGTTAAGCTACTGCGACCTCCACCGTTTTTCCAAGGGACATTTAAACTGTCTTGTAAAGCTACTGCGACCTGCACGTCTCTTCCAAGGGGCATTTAAACCGTCTTATTAAGCTACTGCAACCTGCACGTCTCTTCCAAGGGGCATTTAAAATGTCTTGTTAAGCTACTGCGACCTCCTCCGTTCTTCCAAGGGGCATTTAAACAGTTTTATTAAGCTAATGCGACCTGCACGTCTCTTCCAATGGGCATTTAAACCATCTTGTTAAGCTGCTGCGATCTGCATGTCTCTTCCAAGGGGCATTTAAACCGTCTTGTTAAGCTACTGCGACCTCCACCGCTCTTCCAAGGGGCATTTAAACCGTCTTATTAAGCTACTGCGACCTGCAAGTCTCTTCCAAGGGCCATTTAAACCGTCTTGGTAAGCTACTGCGACCTGCAAGCCTCTTCCAAGGGGCATTTAAACCCTCTTGTTAAGCTACTGCGACCTGCACGTCTCTTCCAAGGGGCATTTAAACCATCTTGTTAAGCTCCTGCGACCTGCACGTCTTTTCCAAGGGGCATTTAAACCGTCTTGTTAAGCTACTGCGACCTCCACCACTCTTCCAAGGGGAATTTAAACCATCTTGTTAAGCTACTGCGACCTGCACGTCTCTTCCAAGGGGCATTTAAACCGTCTTGGTAAGCTACTGCGACCTGCAAGCCTCTTCTAAGGGGAATTTAAACCCTCTTGTTAAGCTACTGCGACCTGCACGTCTCTTGCAATGGGCATTTAAACAGTCTTTTTAAGCTACTGCGACCTGCACGTCTCTTCCAAGATGCATTTAAACCGTCTTGTTAAGCTACTGCGACCTGCACGTCTCTTCCAAGGGGCATTTATACCGTCCTGTTAAGCTACTGCGACCTGCACGTCTCTTCCAAGGGCCATTTAAACTGTCTTGTTAAGCTACTTCGACCTCCACCGTTTTTCCAAGGGGCATTTAAACTGTCTTGTTAAGCTACTGCGACCTGCACGTCTCTTCCAAGGGGCATTTAAACCTTCTTATTAAGCTACTGCAACCTGCACGTCTCTTCCAAGGGGCATTTAAATTGTCTTGCTAAGCTACTGCGACCTCCACCGTTCTTCCAAGGGGCATTTAAACCGTCTTGTTAAGCTAATGCGACCTGCAAGTCTCTTCCAAGGGGCATTTAAACCATCTTGTTAAGCTACTGCGAACTGCATGTCTCTTCCAAGTGGCATTTAAACCGTCTTGTTAAGCTACTGCGACTTGCACGTCTCTTCCAAGGGGCATTTAAACCTTCTTGTTAAGCTACTATAACCTCCACCACTTTTCCAAGTCGCCTTTAAACCGTCTTGTTAAGCTACTGCGACCTACACGTCTCTTCCAAGGGGCATTTAAACCATCTTGTTAAGCTACTGCGACCTGCACTTCTCTTCCAAGGGGCATTTAAACCGTCTTATTAAGCTACTGCGACCTGCACGTCTCTTTCAAGGGGCATTTAAACTGTCATGTTAAGCTACTGCGACCTCCACCGTTTTTCCAAGGGGCATTTAAACTGTCTTGTTAAGCTACTGCGACCTGCATGTCTCTTCCAAGGGGCATTTAAACCGTCTTATTAAGCTACTGCAACCTGCACGTCTCTTCCAAGGGGCATTTAAACTGTCTTGTTAAGCTACTGCAACCTCCACCGTTCTTCCAAGGGGCATTTAAACCGTTTTGTTAAGCTAATGCGACCTGCATGTCTCTTCCAAGGGGCATTTAAACCGTCTTGTTAAGCTACTGTAACCTCCACCACTTTTCCAAGGGACATTTAAACCATCTTGTTAAGCTACTGCGACCTGCACGTCTCTTCCAAGGGGCATTTAAACCGTCTTGTTTAGCTACTGCGACCTGCATGTCTCTAACAAGGGGCATTTAAACCGTCTTGTTAAGCCACTGCGACCTGCACGTCTCTTCCAAGGGGCATTTAAACAGTCTAGTTAAGCTGCTGTGACCTGCATGTCTCTTTCAAGGGGCATTTAAACCGTCTTGTTAAGCTACTGCGACCTGCACGTCTCTTCCAAGGGCCATTTAAACCGTCTTGTTAAGCTACTGTGACCTGCAAGCCTCTTCCAAGGGGCATTTAAATTGTCTTGTTAAGCTACTGCGACCTGAAAGTCTCTTCCAAGGGGCATTTAAACCATCTTGTTAAGCTACTGCGACCAGCATGTCTCTTCCAAGTGGCATTTAAACCGTCTTGTTAAGCTACTGCGACTTGCACGTCTCTTCCAAGGGGCATTTAAACCATCTTGTTAAGCTACTGAAACCTCCACCACTTTTCCAAGGGGCATTTAAACCGTCTTGTTAAGCTACTGTAACCTGCACGTTTCTTCCAAGGGGCATTTAAACCGCTTTGTTAAGCTACTGCGACCTGCAAGTCTCTTCCAAGGGACATTTAGTCCGTCTTGTTAAGCTACTGCAACCTGCACGTCTATTCCAAGGGGCATTTAAACTGTCTTGTTAAGCTGCTGCGACCTGCATGTCTCTTCCAAGGGGCATTTAAACCGTCTTGTTAAGCTACTGCGACCGCCACCGAACTTCCAAGGGGCATTTAAACCGTCTTGTTAAGCTACTGCGACCTGCACGTCTCTTCCAAGGGGCATTTAAACCGTCTTATTAAGCTTCTGTGACCTGCACGTCTATTCCAATGGGCATTTAAACCGTCTTGTTAAGCTACTGCGACCTCCACCGCTCTTCCAAGGGGCATTTAAACCGTCTTGTTAAGCTACTGCGACCTTCACGTCTCTTCCAAGGGGCATTTAAACTGTCTTGTTAAGCTATTGCGACATGCATGTCTCTACCAAGGGGCATTTAAACTGTCTTGTTAAGCTACTGTGACCCGCACGTCTCTTCCAAGGGGCATTTAAACCGTCTTTTTAAGCTACTGCGACCTGCATGTCTCTTCCAAGGGGCATTTAAACCATCTTGTTAAGCTCCTGCGACCTGCACGTCTCTTCCAAGGGGCATTTAAAACGTCTTGTTAAGCTATTGCGACCTGCAATCTCTTCCAAGGGGCATTTAAACCATCTTGTTAAGCTCCTGCGACCTGCACGTCTCTTCCAATGGGCATTTAAACTGTCTTATTAAGCTGCTGCGACCTGCATGTCTCTTCCAAGGGGTCATTTAAACCGTCTTGTTAAGTTACTGCGACCTCCACCGCTCTTCCAAGGGGCATTTAAACCGTCTTGTTAAGCTACTGCGACCTGCACGTCACTTCCAAGGGCCATTTAAACCGTCTTAGTAAGCTACTGCGAACTGCAAGCCTCTTCCAAGGGGCATTTAAACCGTCTTGATAAGCTACTGCGACCTGCACATCTCTTCCAAGGGGCATTTAAACCATCTTGTTAAGCTACTGCGACCTGCACGTCTTTTCCAAGGGGCATTTAAACCGTCTTGTTAAGCTACTGTGACCTCCACCGCTCTTCCAAGGAGCATTTAAGCCATCTTGTTAAGCTACTGCGACCTGCACGTTTCTCTTCCAAGGGGCATTTAAACCGTCTTGGTAAGCTACTGCGACCTGCAAGCCTCTTCTAAGGGGAATTTAAACCCTCTTGTTAAGCTCCTGCGACCTGCATGTCTCTTGCAAGGGGCATTTAAACCGTCTTATTAAGCTACTGCGACCTGCACGTCTCTTCCAAGGGGCATTTAAACCGTCTTGTTAAGCTACTGCGACCTGCACGTCTCTTCCAAGGGGCATTTAAACCGTCTTATTAAGCTACTGCGACCTGCACGTCTCTTGCAAGGGGCATTTAAACTGTCTTGTTAAGCTACTTCGACCTCCACCGTACTTCCAAGGGGCATTTAAACCGTCTTGTTAAGCTACTGCGACCTGCACGTCTCTTCCAAGGGGCATTTAAACCGTCTTATTAAGCTACTGTGACCTGTACGTTTCTTCCAAGGGGCATTTAAACTGTCTTGTTAATCTACTGCGACCTGCACGTCTCTTCCAAGGGGCATTTAAACCGTTTTGTTAAGCTACTGCGACCTTAACGTGTCTTCCAAGCGGCATTTAAACCATCTTGTTAAGCTCCTGCGACCTGCACGTCTCTTCCAATGGGCATTTAAACCATCTTGTTAAGCTGCTGCGACCTGCATGTCTCTTCCAAGGGGCATTTAAACCGTCTTGTTAAGCTACTGCGACCTCCACCGCTCTTCCAAGGGGCATTTAAACCGTCTTGTTAAGCTACTGCGACCTGCAAGTCACTTCCAAGGGCCATTTAAACCGTCTTGGTAAGCTACTGCGACCTGCAAGCCTCTTCCAAGGGGCATTTAAACCCTCTTGTTAAGCTACTGCGACCTGCACGTCTCTTCCAAGGGGCATTTAAACCATCTTGTTAAGCTCCTGCGACCTGCACGTCTTTTCCAAAGGGCATTTAAACCGTCTTGTTAAGCTACTGCGACCTCCACCACTCTTCCAAGGGGAATTTAAACCATCTTGTTAAGCTACTGCGACCTGCACGTCTCTTCCAAGGGGCATTTAAACCGTCTTGGTAAGCTACTGAGACCTGCAAGCCTCTTCTAAGGGGAATTCAAACCGTCTTGTTAAGCTACTGCGACCTGCACGTCTCTTCCAAGGGGCATTTATACCGTCCTGTTAAGCTACTGCGACCTGCACGTCTCTTCCAAGGGCCATTTAAACTGTCTTGTTAAGCTACTTCGACCTCCACCGTTTTTCCAAGGGGCATTTAAACTGTCTTGTTAAGCTACTGCGACCTGCACGTCTCTTCCAAGGGGCATTTAAACCTTCTTATTAAGCTACTGCAACCTGCACGTCTCTTCCAAGGGGCATTTAAATTGTCTTGCTAAGCTACTGCGACCTCCACCGTTCTTCCAAGGGGCATTTAAACCGTCTTGTTAAGCTAATGCGACCTGCACGTCTCTTCCAAGGGGCATTTAAACCATCTTGTTAAGCTACTGCGACCTGCATGTCTCTTCCAAGTGGCATTTAAACCGTCTTGTTAAGCTACTGCGACTTGCACGTCTCTTCCAAGGGGCATTTAAACCGTCTTGTTAAGCTACTATAACCTCCACCACTTTTCCAAGTCGCATTTAAACCGTCTTGTTAAGCTACTGCGACCTGCACGTCTCTTCCAAGGTGCATTTAAACCGTCTTGGTAAGCTACTGCGACCTGCAAGCCTCTTCTAAGGGGAATTTAAACCGTCTTGTTAAGCTACTGCGACCTGCACGTCTCTTCCAAGGGGCATTTATACCGTCCTGTTAAGCTACTGCGACCTGCACGTCTCTTCCAAGGGCCATTTAAACTGTCTTGTTAAGCTACTTCGACCTCCACCGTTTTTCCAAGGGGCATTTAAACTGTCTTGTTAAGCTACTGCGACCTGCACGTCTCTTCCAAGGGGCATTTAAACCTTCTTATTAAGCTACTGCAACCTGCACGTCTCTTCCAAGGGGCATTTAAATTGTCTTGCTAAGCTACTGCGACATCCTCCGTTCTTCCAAGGGGCATTTAAACCGTCTTGTTAAGCTAATGCGACCTGCACGTCTCTTCCAAGGGGCATTTAAACCATCTTGTTAAGCTACTGCGACCTGCATGTCTCTTCCAAGTGGCATTTAAACCGTCTTGTTAAGCTACTGCGACTTGCACGTCTCTTCCAAGGGGCATTTAAACCGTCTTGTTAAGCTACTATAACCTCCACCACTTTTCCAAGTCGCATTTAAACCGTCTTGTTAAGCTACTGCGACCTGCACGTCTCTTCCAAGGGGCATTTAAACCACCTTGTTAAGCTACTGCGACCTGCACTTCTCTTCCAAGGGGCATTTAAACCGTCTTATTAAGCTACTGCGACCTGCACGTCTCTTTCAAGGGGCATTTAAACTGTCATGTTAAGCTACTGCGACCTCCACCGTTTTTCCAAGGGGCATTTAAACTGTCTTGTTAAGCTACTGCGACCTGCATGTCTCTTCCAAGGGGCATTTAAACCGTCTTATTAAGCTACTGCAACCTGCACGTCTCTTCCAAGGGGCATTTAAACTGTCTTGTTAAGCTACTGCAACCTCCACCGTTCTTCCAAGGGGCATTTAAACCGTTTTGTTAAGCTAATGCGACCTGCATGTCTCTTCCAAGGGGCATTTAAACCGTCTTGTTAAGCTACTGTAACCTCCACCACTTTTCCAAGGGGCATTTAAACCATCTTGTTAAGCTACTGCGACCTGCACGTCTCTTCCAAGGGGCATTTAAACCGTCTTGTTTAGCTACTGCGACCTGCATGTCTCTAACAAGGGGCATTTAAACCGTCTTGTTAAGCCACTGCGACCTGCACGTCTCTTCCAAGGGGCATTTAAACAGTCTAGTTAAGCTGCTGTGACCTGCATGTCTCTTTCAAGGGGCATTTAAACCGTCTTGTTAAGCTACTGCGACCTGCACGTCTCCTCCAAGGGCCATTTAAACCGTCTTGTTAAGCTACTGTGACCTGCAAGCCTCATCCAAGGGGCATTTAAATTGTCTTGTTAAGCTACTGCGACCTGAAAGTCTCTTCCAAGGGGCATTTAAACCGTCTTGTTAAGCTACTGCGACCAGCATGTCTCTTCCAAGTGGCATTTTAACCGTCTTGTTAAGCTACTGCGACTTGCACGTCTCTTCCAAGGGGCATTTAAACCATCTTGTTAAGCTACTGAAACCTCCACCACTTTTCCAAGGGGCATTTAAACCGTCTTGTTAAGCTACTGTAACCTGCACGTTTCTTCCAAGGGACATTTAAACCGCTTTGTTAAGCTACTGCGACCTGCAAGTCTCTTCCAAGGGACATTTAGTCCGTCTTGTTAAGCTACTGCGACCTGCACGTCTATTCCAAGGGGCATTTAAACTGCCTTGTTAAGCTGCTGCGACCTGCATGTCTCTTCCAAGGGGCATTTAAACCGTCTTGTTAAGCTACTGCGACCGCCACCGAACTTCCAAGGGGCATTTAAACCGTCTTGTTAAGCTACTGCGACCTGCACGTCTCTTCCAAGGGGCATTTAAACCGTCTTATTAAGCTTCTGTGACCTGCACGTCTATTCCAATGGGCATTTAAACCATCTTGTTAAGCTACTGCGACCTCCACCGCTCTTCCAAGGGGCATTTAAACCGTCTTGTTAAGCTACTGCGACCTTCACGTCTCTTCCAAGGGGCATTTAAACTGTCTTGTTAAGCTATTGCGACATGCATGTCTCTACCAAGGGGCATTTAAACTGTCTTGTTAAGCTACTGTGACCCGCACGTCTCTTCCAAGGGGCATTTAAACCGTCTTTTTAAGCTACTGCGACCTGCACGTCTCTTCCAAGGGGCATTTAAACCATCTTGTTAAGCTCCTGCGACCTGCACGTCTCTTCCAAGGGGCATTTAAAACGTCTTGTTAAGCTATTGCGACCTGCAATCTCTTCCAAGGGGCATTTAAACCATCTTGTTAAGCTCCTGCGACCTGTACGTCTCTTCCAATGGGCATTTAAACTGTCTTATTAAGCTGCTGCGACCTGCATGTCTCTTCCAAGGGGTCATTTAAACCGTCTTGTTAAGTTACTGCGACCTCCACCTCTCTTCCAAGGGGCATTTAAACCGTCTTGTTAAGCTACTGCGACCTGCACGTCTCTTCCCAGGGCGATTTAAACCGTATTGGTAAGCTACTGTGACCTGCACGTCTTTTCCAAGGGGCATTTAAACTGTCTTGTTAAGCTACTGCGACCTGCACATCTCTTCCAAGGGGCATTTAAACCGTCTTGTTAAGCTACTGCGACCTGCACGTCTCTTTCAAGGGGCATTTAAACCATCTTGTTAAGCTCCTGCGACCTGCATGTCTCTTCCAAGGGGCATTTAAACCATCTTGTAAAGCTACTGCGACCTCCACCGCTCTTCCAAGGGGCATTTAAACCGTCTTGTTAAGCTACTGCGACCTGCACGTCACTTCCAAGGGCCATTTAAACCGTCTTAGTAAGCTACTGCAAACTGCAAGCCTCTTCCAAGGGGCATTTAAACCGTCTTGATAAGCTACTGCGACCTGCACGTCTCTTCCAAGGGGCATTTAAACCATCTTGTTAAGCTACTGCGACCTGCACGTCTTTTCCAAGGGGCTTTTAAACCGTCTTGTTAAGCTACTTTGACCTCCACCGCTCTTCCAAGGAGCATTTAAGCCATCTTGTTAAGCTACTGCGACCTGCACGTCTCCTCCAAGGGGCATTTAAACCGTCTTGGTAAGCTACTGCGACCTGCAAGCCTCTTCTAAGGGGAATTTAAACCCTCTTGTTAAGCTCCTGCGACCTGCACGTCTCTTGCAAGGGGCATTTAAACCGTCTTATTAAGCTACTGCGACCTGCACGTCTCTTCCAAGGGGCATTTAAACCGTATTGTTAAGCTACTGCGACCTGCACGTCTCTTCCAAGGGGCATTTAAACCGTCTTATTAAGCTACTGCGACCTGCACGTCTCTTGCAAGGGGCATTTAAACTGTCTTGTTAAGCTACTTCGACCTCCACCGTTCTTCCAAGGGGCATTTAAACCGTCTTGTTAAGCTACTGCGACCTGCACGTCTCTTCCAAGGGGCATTTAAACCATCTTGTTAAGCTACTGCGACCTGCACGTCTCTTCCAAGGGCCATTTAAACCGTCTTGGTAAGCTACTGCAACCTGCAAGCCTCTTCAAAGGGGCATTTAAACCCTCTTGTTCAGCTACTGCGACCTGCACGTCTCTTCCAAGGGGCATTTAAACCATCTTGTTAAGCTCCTGCGACCTGCTCGTCTTTTCCAAGGGGCATTTAAACCGTCTTGTTAAGCTACTGCGACCTCCACCACTCTTCCAAGGGGCATTTAAACCGTCTTGTTAAGCTACTGCGACCTCCACCACTCTTCCAAGGGGCATTTAAACCGTCTTGTTAAGCTACTGCGACCTGCACGTCTCTTCCAAGGGCCATTTAAACCGTCTAGGTAAGCTACTGCGACCTGCAAGCCTCTTCCAAGGGGCATTTAAACCGTCCTGTTAAGCCACTGAGACCTGCACGTCTTTTCCAAGGGGCATTTAAACCGTCTTGTTAAGCTCCTGCGACCTGCACGTCTCTTCCAATGGGCATTTAAACCGTCTTGTTAAGCTGTTGCGACCTGCATGTCTCTTCCAATGGGCATTTAAACCGTCTTTTTAATCTACTGCGACCTCCACCGCTCTTCCAAGGGGCATTTAAACCATCTTGTTAAGCTACTGCGACCTCCACCGTTTTTCCAAGGGACATTTAAACTGTCTTGTAAAGCTACTGCGACCTGCACGTCTCTTCCAAGGGGCATTTAAACCGTCTTATTAAGCTACTGCAACCTGCACGTCTCTTCCAAGGGGCATTTAAAATGTCTTGTTAAGCTACTGCGACCTCCTCCGTTCTTCCAAGGGGCATTTAAACAGTTTTATTAAGCTAATGCGACCTGCACGTCTCTTCCAAGGGGCATTTAAACCATCTTGTTAAGCTACTGCGACATGCATGTCTCTTCCAAGTGGCATTTAAACCGTCTTGTTAAGCTACTGCGACTTGCCCGTCTCTTCCAAGGGGCATTTAAACCGTCTTGTTAAGCTACTGTAACCTCCACCACTTTTCCAAGGGGCATTTAAACCGTCTTGTTAAGCTACTGCGACCTGCACGTCTCTTCCAAGGGGCATTTAAACTGTCTTGTTTAGCTACTGCGACCTGCATGTCTCTAACAAGGGGCATTTAAACCATCTTGTTAAGCCACTGAGACCTGCACGTCTCTTCCAAGGGGCATTTAAACAGCCTTGTTAAGCTGCTGTGACCTGCATGTCTCTTCCAAGGGGCATTTAAACCTTCTTGTTAAGCTACTGCAACCTCCACCTCTCTTTCAAGGGGCATTTAAACCGTCTTGTTAAGCTACTGCGACCTGCACGACTCTTCCAAGGGCCATTTAAACCGTCTTGGTAAGCTACTGCGACCTGCAAGCCTCTTCCAAGTGGCATTTAAACCGTCCTGTTAAGCTACTGCGACCTGCACGTCTTTTCCAAGGGGCATTTAAACCGTCTTGTTAAGCTCCTGCGACCTGCACGTCTCTTCCAATGGGCGTTTAAACCGTCTTGTTAAGCTGCTGCGACCTGCATGTCTCTTCCAATGGGCATTTAAACCGTCTTTTTAAGCTACTGCGACCTCCACCGCTCTTCCAAGGGGCATTTAAACCATCTTGTTAAGCTACTGCAACCTGCACGTCTCTTCCAAGGGGCATTTAAACAGTCTTGTTAAGCTGCTGCGACCTGCACTTCTCTTCCAAGGGCCATTTAAACCGTCTAGGTAAGCTACTGCGACCTACAAGCCTCTTCCAAGGGGCATTTAAAGCATCTTGTTAAGCTACTGCGACCTGCACGTCATTTCCAAGGGGCATTTAAACCGTCTTGTTAAGCTACTGCGACCTCCACCGCTCTTCCAAAGGGCATTTTAAACGTCTTGTTAGGCTACTGTGACCTGCACGTCTCTACCAAGGGGCATTTAAACCATCTTGTTAAGCTACTGCGACCTGCATGTCTCTTTCAAGGGGCATTTAATCCATCTTGGTAAGCTACTGAGACCTGCACGTCTTTTCCAAGGGACATTTAAACCGTCTTGTTAACCTGCTGCGACCTGCATGTCTCTTCCAAGGGGCATTTATACTGTCTTGTTAAGCTACTGCAACCTCCACTGCTCTTCCAAGGGGCATTTAAACTGTCTTGTTAAGCTACTGCGACCTCTACCGCTCTGCCAAGGGGCATTTAAACCATCTTGTTAAGCTACTGCGACCTGCATGTTTCTTCCAAGGGGCATTTAAACTGTCTTGGTAAGCTACTGCGACCTCCACCGCTCTTCCAAGGTGCATTTAAACCGTCATTTTAAGCTACTGCCACCTGCACGTCTCTTCCAAGGGGCAATTAAACCGTTTTGTTAAGCTACTGTAACTTGCACCACTTTTCCAAGGGGCATTTAAACCGTCTTGTTAAGCTACTGCGACCTGTAAGTCTCTTCCAAGGGGCATTTAAACCGCTTTGTTAAGCTACTGCGACCTGCATGTCTCTTCCAAGGGACATTTAAACCATCTTGTTAAGCTACTGCAACCTGCACGTCTCTTCCAAGGGGCATTTAAACCGTCTTATTAAGCTACTGCGACCTGCACGTCTCTTGCAATGGGCATTTAAACCGTCTTTTTAAGCTACTGCGACCTCCACCACTTTTCCAAGGGTCATTTAAACCGTCTTGTTAAGCTAATGCGACCTGCACGTCTCTTCCAAGTGGCATTTAAACCGTCTTGTTAAGCTACTGTGACTTGCACGTCTCTTCCAAGGGGCATTTAACATGTCTTGTTAAGCTACTGCGACCTGCACGTCTCTTCCAAGGGGCATTTAAACCATCTTCTTAAGCTCCTGCGACCTGCATGTCTTTTCCAAAGGGCATTTAAACCGTCTTGTTAAGCTGCTGCGACCTGCATGTCTCTTCCAAGGGGCATTTAAACCGTCTTCTTAAGCTACTGCGACCTCCACCGGTCTTCCAAGGGGCATTTAAACCTTCTTGTTAAGCTACTGCGACCTGCACGTCTCTTCCAAGGGGCATTTAAACCGTTTTGTTAAGCTACTGCGACTTTCACATGTCTTCCAGAGGGCATTTAAACCGTCTTGTTAAGCTACTGTAATCTGCACCACTATTCCAAGGGGCATTTAAACCTTCTTGTTAAGCTACTGCGACCTGCAAGTCTCTTCCAAGGGGCATTTAAACCGCTTTGTTAAGCTACTGCGACCTGCATGTCTCTACCAAGGGGCATTTAATCCGTCTTGGTAAGCTACTGAGACCTACACGTCTTTTCCAAGGGACATTTAAACCGTCTTGTTAAGCTGCTGCGACCTGCATGTCTCTTCAAAGGGGCATTTAAACTGTCTTGTTAAGCTACTGCGACCTCCACCGAACTTCCAAGGGGCATTTAAACCGTCTTGTTAAGCTACTGCGACCTGCACGTCTCTTCCAAGTGGCATATAAACCGTCTTGTTAAGCTACTGTGACCTGCACGTCTCTTCCAAGGGGCATTTAAACTGTCTTGTTAAGCTACTGCGACTGCACGTCTCTTCCAAGGGGCATTTAACCCGTCTTGTTAAACTACTGCGACCTGCACATCTCTTCCAAGGGGCATTTAAACCGTCTTGTTAAGCTACTGCGACCTCCACCGCTCTTCCAAGTTGCATTTAAACCTTCTTGCTAAGCTACTGCGAAATGCACGTCTCTTCCAATGGGCATTTAAACCGTCTTTTTAAGCTGCTGCGACCTGCATGTCTCTTCCAAGGGGCATTCAAACCGTCTTGTTAAGCTACTGCGACCTCCACCGCTCTTCCAAGGGGCATTTAAACCGTCTTGTTAAGCTACTGCGACCTGCACGTCTCTTCCAAGGGCCATTTAAACCGTCTTGGTAAGCTACTGCGACCTGCAAGCCTCTTCCAAGGGGCATTTAAACCGTCTTGTTAAGCTACTGCGACCTGCACGTCTCTTCCAAGGGGAATTTAAACCATATTATTAAGCTACTGCGACCTGCACGTCTCTTCCAAGAGGCATTTAAACCGTCTTGGTAAGCTACTGCGACCTGCAAGCCTCTTCTAAGGGGCATTTAAACCCTGTTGTTAAGCTACTGCGACCTGCACGTCGCTTGCAAAGGGGCATTTAAACCATCTTGTTAAGCTACTGCGACCTGCACGTCTCTTCCAAGGGGCATTTAAACCATCTTGTTATGCTACTGCGACCTGCACGTCTCTTCCAAGGAGCATTTAAACCATCTTGTTAAGCTACTGCGACCTGCACGTCTCTTCCAAGGGGCATTTAAACTGTCTTGTTAAGCTACTGCGACCTGCACGTCTCTTCCAAGGGGCATTTACACCGTCTTGTTAAGCTGCTGTGACCTGCATGTCTCTTCCAAGGGGCATTTAAACCTTCTTGTTAAGCTACTGCGACCTCCACCGCTTTTCCAAGGGGCATTTAAACCATCTTGTTAAGCTACTGCGACCTGCAAGTCTCTTCCAAGGGCCATTTAAACCGTCTTGGTAAGCTACTGTGACCTGCAAGCCTCTTCCAAGGGCATTTAAAACGTCTTGTTAAGCTACTGCGACCTGCATGTCTCTTCTAAGCGGCATTTAAACCATCTTGTTAAGCTAATGCGACCTGCACGTCTCTTCCAAGGGGCATTTAAACTATCTTGTTAAGCTACTGCTACCTCCACCGCTATTCCAAAGGACATTTTAACCGTCTTGCTAAGCTACTGCGACCTTCACCGCTCTTCCAAGGGGCATTTAAACCATATTGTTAAGCTACTGCGACCTGCACGTCTCTTCCAAGAGGCATGTAAACCGTCTTGTTAAGCTACTGCGACCTGCACGCCTCTTCTAAGGGGCATTTAAACCCTCTTGTTAAGCTGCTGCGACCTGTATGTCTCTTGCAAGGGGCATTTAAACCGTCTTGTTAAGCTACTGCGACCTGCACGTCTCTTCCAAGGGGCATTTGAACCGTCTTGTTAAGCTACTGCGACCTGCACGTCTCTTCCAAGGGGCATTTAAACCATCTTGTTAAGCTTCTGCGACCTGCACGTCTCTTCCAAGGGGCATTTAAACCGTCTTGTTGAGCTACTGCGACTTGCACTTCTCTTCCAAGGGGCATTTAAACCGTCTTGTCAATCTACTGTAACCCCCACCACTTTTCCAAGGGGCATTTAAACCATCTTGTTAAGCTGCTGTGACCTGCATGTCTCTTCCAAGGGGCATTTAAACCTTCTTGTTAAGCTACTGCGACCTCCACCGCTCTTCCAAGGGGCATTTAAACCGTCTTGTTAAGCTACTGCGACCTGCGCGTCTCTTCCAAGGCTCATTTAAACCGTCTTGGTAAGCTTCTGTGACCTGAAAGCCTCTTCCAAGGGGCATTTAAATTGTCTTGTTAAGCTACTGCGACCTGAAAGTCTCTTCCAAGTGGCATTTAAACCGTCTTGTTAAGCTACTGCGACCAGCACGTCTCTTCCAAGTGGCATTTAAACCGTCTTGTTAAGCTACTGCGACTTGCACGTCTCTTCCAAGGGGCATTTAAACCGTCTTGTTAAGCTACTGAAACCTCCACCACTTTTCCAAGGGGCATTTAATCCGTCTTGTTAAGCTACTGCGTCCTTCACGTCTCTTCCAAGGGGCATTTAAACCGTCTTGTTAAGCTACTGCGGCCTGCATGTCTATACCAAGGGGCATTTAAACCGTCTTGTTAAGCTACTGCGACCTGCACGTCTCTTCCAAGGGCCATTTAAACCGTCTTGGTAAGCTACTGCGACCTGCAAGCCTCTTCCAAGGGGCATTTAAACCGTCCTGTTAAGCTACTGCGACCTGCACGTCTTTTCCAAGGGGCATTTAAACCATCTTGTTAAGCTCCTGCGACCTGCACGTCTCTTCCAATGGGCGTTTAAACCGTCTTGTTAAGCTGCTGCGACCTGCATGTCTCTTCCAATGGGCATTTAAACCGTCTTTTTAAGCTACTGCGACCTCCACCGCTCTTCCAAGGGGCATTTAAACCATCTTGTTAAGCTACTTCAACCTGCACGTCTCTTCCAAGGGGCATTTAAACAGTCTTGTTAAGCTGCTGTGACCTGCATGTCTCTTCCATGGGGCATTTAAACCTTCTTGTTAAGCTACTGCGACCTCCACCGCTCTTTCAAGGGGCATTTAAACCGTCTTGTTAAGCTACTGCGACCTGCACTTCTCTTCCAAGGGCCATTTAAACCGTCTAGGTAAGCTACTGCGACCTACAAGCCTCTTCCAAGGGGCATTTAAAGCATCTTGTTAAGCTACTGCGACCTGAACGTCTCTTCCAAGGGGCATTGAAACCATCTTGTTAAGCTACTGCGACCTGCACGTCATTTCCAAGGGGCATTTAAACCGTCTTGTTAAGCTACTGCGACCTCCACCGCTCTTCCAAAGGGCATTTTAAACGTCTTGTTAGGCTACTATGACCTGCACGTCTCTACCAAGGGGCATTTAAACCATCTTGTTAAGCTACTGCGACCTGCATGTCTCTTTCAAGGGGCATTTAATCCATCTTGGTAAGCTACTGAGACCTGCACGTCTTTTCCAAGGGACATTTAAACCGTCTTGTTAACCTGCTGCGACCTGCATGTCTCTTCCAAGGGGCATTTAAACTGTCTTGTTAAGCTACTGCGACCTCCACTGCTCTTCCAAGGGGCATTTAAACTGTCTTGTTAAGCTACTGCGACCTCTACCGCTCTGCCAAGGGGCATTTAAACCATCTTGTTAAGCTACTGCGACCTGCATGTCTCTTCCAAGGGGCATTTAAACTGTCTTGTTAAGCTACTGCGACCTCCACCGCTCTTCCAAGGTGCATTTAAACCGTCATTTTAAGCTACTGCCACCTGCACGTCTCTTCCAAGGGGCAATTAAACCGTTTTGTTAAGCTACTGTAACTTGCACCACTTTTCCAAGGGGCATTTAAACCTTCTTTTTAAGCTACTGCGACCTGTAAGTCTCTTCCAAGGGGCATTTAAACCGCTTTGTTAAGCTACTGCGACCTGCATGTCTCTTCCAAGGGACATTTAAACCATCTTGTTAAGCTACTGCAACCTGCACGTCTCATCCAAGGGGCATTTAAACCGTCTTATTAAGCTACTGCGACCTGCACGTCTCTTCCAATGGGCATTTAAACCATCTTTTTAAGCTACTGCGACCTCCACCACTTTTCCAAGGGTCATTTAAACCGTCTTGTTAAGCTAATGCGACCTGCACGTCTCTTCCAAGTGGCATTTAAACCGTCTTGTTAAGCTACTGTGACCTGCACGTCTCTTCCAAGGGGCATTTAACATGTCTTGTTAAGCTACTGCGACCTGCACGTCTCTTCCAAGGGGCATTTAAACCATCTTCTTAAGCTCCTGCGACCTGCATGTCTTTTCCAAAGGGCATTTAAACCATCTTGTTAAGCTGCTGCGACCTGCATGTCTCTTCCAAGGGGCATTTAAACCGTCTTCTTAAGCTACTGCGACCTGCATGTCTCTTCCAAGGGGCATTTAAACCGTCTTGTTAAGCTACTGCGACCTGCACGTCTCTTCCAAGGGTCATTTAAACCGTTTTGTTAAGCTACTGCGACTTTCACATCTCTTCTAGAGGGCATTTAAACCGTCTTGTTAAGCTACTGTAACCTGCACCACTTTTCCAAGGGACATTTAAACCGTCTTGTTAAGCTACTGCGACCTGCAAGTCTCTTCCAAGGGGCATTTAAACTGCTTTGTTAAGCTACTGCGACCTGCATGTCTCTTCCAAGGGGCATTTAATCCGTCTTGGTAAGCTACTGAGACCTGCACGTCTATTCCAAGGTACATTTAAACCGTCTTGTTAAGCTGCTGCGACCTGCATGTCTCTTCCAAGGGTCATTTAAACTGTCTTGTTAAGCTACTGCGACCTCCACCGAACTTCCAAGGGGCATTTAAACCGTCTTGTTAAGCTACTGCGACCTGCACGTCTCTTCCAAGTGGCATATAAACCGTCTTGTTAAGCTACTGTGACCTGCACGTCTCTTCCAAGGTGCATTTAAACTGTCTTGTTAAGCTACTGCAACCTGCACGTCTCTTCCAAGGGGCATTTAACCCGTCTTGTTAAGCTACTGCGACGTGCACATCTCTTCCAAGGGGCATTTAAACCGTCTTGTTAAGCTACTGCGACCTCCACCGCTCTTCCAAGTTGCATTTAAACCTTCTTGTTAAGCTACTGCGAAATGCACGTCTCTTCCAAGGGCCATTTAAACCGTCTTGGTAAGCTACTGTGACCTGCACATCTCTTCCAATGGGCATTTAAACTGTCTTGTTAAGCTACTGCGACCTGCAGGTCTCTTACAAGGGGAATTTAAACCGTCTTGTTAAGTTACTGCGACCTTCTCGTCTCTACCAAGGGGCATTTAAACCATCTTTTTAAGCTCCTGCGACCTGTACGTCTCTTCCAATGGGCATTTAAACCGTCTTTTTAAGTTGCTTCGACCTGCATGTCTCTTCCAAGGGGCATTCAAACCGTCTTGTTAAGCTACTGCGACCTCCACCGCTCTTCCAAGGGGCATTTAATCCGTCTTGTTAAGCTACTGCGACCTGCACGTCTCTTCCAAGGGCCATTTAAACCGTCTTGGTAAGCTACTGCGACCTGCAAGCCTCTTCCAAGGGGCATTTAAACCGTCTTGTTAAGCTACTGCGACCTGCACGTCTCTTCCAAGGGGCATTTAAACCATCTTATTAAGCTACTGCGACCTGCACGTCTCTTCCAAGAGGAATTTAAACCGTCTTGGTAAGCTACTGCGACCTGCAAGCCTCTTCTAAGGGGCATTTAAACCCTCTTGTTAAGCTACTGCGACCTGCACGTCTCTTGCAAAGGGGCATTTAAACCATCTTGTTAAGCTACTGCGACCTGCACGTCTCTTCCAAGGGGCATTTAAACCATCTTGTTATGCTACTGCGACCTGCACGTCTCTTCCAAGGGGCATTTAAACCATCTTGTTAAGCTACTGCGACCTGCACGTCTCTTCCAAGGGGCATTTAAACCGTCTTGTTAAGCTACTGTAACCTCCACCACTTTTCCAAGGGGCATTTAAACTGTCTTGTTAAGCTACTGCGACCTGCACGTCTCTTCCAAGGGGCATTTACACCGTCTTGTTAAGCTGCTGTGACCTGCATGTCTATTCCAAGGGGCATTTAAACCTTCTTGTTAAGCTACTGCGACCTCCACCGCTTTTCCAAGGGGCATTTAAACCGTCTTGTTAAGCTACTGCGACCTGCAAGTCTCTTCCAAGGGCCATTTAAACCGTCTTATTAAGCTACTGTGACCTGCAAGCCTCTTCCAAGGGCATTTAAAACGTCTTGTTAAGCTACTGCGACCTGCATGTCTCTTCTAAGGGCATTTAAACCATCTTGTTAAGCTAATGCGACCTGCACGTCTCTTCCAAGGGGCATTTAAACCATCTTGTTAAACTACTGCTACCTCCACCGCTATTCCAAAGGACATTTTAACCGTCTTGCTAAGCTACTGCGACCTTCACCGCTCTTCCAAGGGGCATTTAAACCATCTTGTTAAGCTACTGCGACCTGCACGTCTCTTCCAAGAGGCATTTAAACCGTCTTGGTAAGCTTCTGCGACCTGCACGCCTCTTCTAAGGGGCATTTAAACCCTCTTGTTAAGCTACTGCGACCTGTACGTCTCTTGCAAGGGGCATTTAAACCGTCTTGTTAAGCTACTGCGACCTGCACGTCTCTTCCAAGGGGTATTTGAACCGTCTTGTTAAGCTACTGCGACCTGCACGTCTCTTCCAAGGGGCATTTAAACCATCTTGTTAAGCTTCTGCGACCTGCACGTCTCTTCCAAGGGGCATTTAAACCGTCTTGTTGAGCTACTGCGACTTGCACGTCTCTTCCAAGGGGCATTTAAACCGTCTTGTCAAGCTACTGTAACCCCCACCACTTTTCCAAGGGGCATTTAAACCGTCTTGTTAAGCTACTGCGACCTGCACGTCTCTTCCAAGGGGCATTTAAACCGTCTTGTTAAGCTGCTGTGACCTACATGTCTCTTCCAAGGGGCATTTAAACCTTCTTGTTAAGCTACTGCGACCTCCACCGCTCTTCCAAGGGGCATTTAAACCGTCTTGTTAAGCTACTGCGACCTGCACGTCTCTTCCAAGGGTCATTTAAACCGTCTTGGTAAGCTACTGTGACCTGCAAGCCTCTTCCAAGGGGCATTTAAATTGTCTTGTTAAGCTACTGCGACCTGAAAGTCTCTTCCAAGGGGCATTTAAACCGTCTTGTTAAGCTACTGCGACCAGCACGTCTCTTCCAAGTGGCATTTAAACCGTCTTGTTAAGCTACTGCGACTTGCACGTCTCTTCCAAGGGGCATTTAAACCGTCTTGTTAAGCTACTGAAACCTCCACCACTTTTCCAAGGGGCATTCAATCCGTCTTGTTAAGCTACTGCGACCTTCACGTCTCTTCCAAGGGGCATTTAAACCGTCTTGTTAAGCTACTGCGACCTGCATGTCTATACCAAGGGGCATTTAAACCGTCTTGTTAAGCTACTGCGAGCTGCACATCTCTTCCAAGGGCCATTTAAACCGTCTTTGTAAGCTACTGCGACCTGCAAGCCTCTTCCAAGGGGCATTTAAACCGTCCTGTTAAGCTACTGCGACCTGCACGTCTTTTCCAAGGGGCATTTAAACCGTCTTGTTAAGCTCCTGCGACCTGCACGTCTCTTCCAAGGGGCATTTAACCCGTCTTGTTAAGCTACTGTGACCTGCACATCTCTTCCAAGGGGCATTTAAACCGTCTTGTTAAGCTACTGCCACCTCCACCGCTCTTCCAAGTTGCATTTAAAGCTTCTTGTTAAGCTACTGCAAAATGCACGTCTCTTCCAAGGGCCATTTAAACCGTCTTGGTAAGCTACTGTGACCTGCACGTCTCTTCAAAGGGGCATTTAAACTGTCTTGTTAAGCTACTGCGACCTGCAGGTCTCTTACAAGGGGCATTTAAACCGTCTTGTTAAGCTACTGCGACCTGCTCGTCTCTTCCAAGGGGCATTTAAACCATCTTTTTAAGCTCCTGCGACCTGTACGTCTCTTCCAATGGGCATTTAAACCGTCTTTTTAAGCTGCTGCGACCTGCATGTCTCTTCCAAAGGGCATTTAAACCGTCTTGTTAAGCTACTGCGACCTACACGTCTCTTCCAAGGGCCATTTAAACGGTCTTGGTAAGCTACTGCGACCTGCAAGCCTCTTCCAAGGGGCATTTAAACCGTCTTGTTAAGCTACTGCGACCTGCACGTCTCTTCCAAGGGGCATTTAAACCATCTTATTAAGCTACTGCGACCTGCACGTCTCTTCCAAGAGGCATTTAAACCGTCTTGGTAAGCTACTGCGACCTGCAAGCCTCTTCTAAGGGGCATTTAAACCCTCTTGTTAAGCTACTGCGACCTGCACGTCTCTTGCAAAGGGGCATTTAAAAGGTCTTGTTAAGCTACTGCGACCTGCACGTCTCTTCCAAGGGGCATTTAAACCATCTTGTTATGCTACTGCGACCTGCACGTCTCTTCCAAGGGGCATTTAAACCATCTTGTTAAGCTATTGCGACCTGCACGTCTCTTCCAAGGGGCATTTAAACCGTCTTGTTAAGCTACTGTAACCTCCACCACTTTTCCAAGGGGCATTTAAACTGTCTTGTTAAGCTACTGCGACCTGCACGTCTCTTCCAAGGGGCATTTACACCGTCTTGTTAAGCTGCTGTGACCTGCATGTCTCTTCCAAGGGGCATTTAAACCTTCTTGTTAAGCTACTGCGACCTCCACCCCTTTTCCAAGGGGCATTTAAACCGTCTTGTTAAGCTACTGCGACCTGCTAGTCTCTTCCAAGGGCCATTTAAACAGTCTTGGTAAGCTACTGTGACCTGCAAGCCTCCTCCAAGGGCATTGAAAACGTCTTTTTAAGCTACTGCGACCTGCATGTCTCTTCCAAGCGGCATTTAAACCGTCTTGTTAAGCTAATGCGACCTGCACGTCTCTTCCAAGGGGCATTTAAACCATCTTGTTAAGCTACTGCTACCTCCACCGCTATTCCAAAGGACATTTTAACCGTCTTGTTAAGCTACTGCGACCTTCACCGCTCTTCCAAGGGGCATTTAAACCATCTTGTTAAGCTACTGCGACCTGCACGTCTCTTCCAAGAGGCATTTAAACCGTCTCGGTAAGCTACTGCGACCTGCACGTCTCTTCCAAGGGGCATTTAAACCGTCTTTTTAAGCTACTGCGACCTGCACGTCTCTTCCAAGGGGCATTTAAACCATCTTGTTAAGCTTCTGCGACCTGCACGTCTCTTCCAAGGGGCATTTAAACAGTCTTGTTGAGCTACTGCGACTTGCACGTCTCTTCCAAGGGGCATTTAAACCGTCTTGTTAAGCTACTGTAACCCCCACCACTTTTCCAAGGGGCATTTAAACCGTCTTGTTAAGCTACTGTGACCTGCATGTCTCTTCCAAGGGGCATTTAAACCTTCTTGTTAAGCTACTGCGACCTCCACCGCTCTTCCAAGGGGCATTTAAACCGTCTTGTTAAGCTACTGCGACCTGCACGTCTCCTCCAAGGGCCATTTAAACCATCTTGTTAAGCTACTGCAACCTGCATGTCTCTTCCAAGGCGCATTTAAACTGTCTTGTTAAGCTACTGCGACCTCCACCGCTCTGCCAAGGGGCATTTAAACCGTCTTGTTAAGCTACTGCGACCTACACGTCTCTTCCAAGGGGCATTTAAACTGTCTTGTTAAGCTACTGCGACCTCCACCGCTCTTCCAAGGGGCATTTAAACCGTCTTGTTAAGCTACTGCGACCTGCACGTCTCTTCCAAGGGGCTTTTAAACCGTCTTGTTAAGCTACTGTAACCTGCACCACTTTTCCAAGGGGCATTTAAACCGTCTTGTTAAGCTACTGCGACCTGCACGTCTCTTCCAAGGGGCATTTAAACCGTTTTGTTAAGCTGCTGCGACCTGCATGTCTCTTCCAAGGGGCATTTAAACCGTCTTGTTAAGTTACTGCGACCTGCACGTCTCTTCCACGGGCCATTTAAACCGTCTTGATAAGCTACTGCGACCTGCAAGCCTCTTCCAAGGGCATTTAAAACGTCTTGTTAAGCTACTGCGACCTGTATGTCTCTTCCAAGCGGCATTTAAACTGTCTTGTTAAGCTACTGCGACTTCACGTCTCTTCCAAGGGGCATTTAAACCGTCTTGTTAAGCTACTGCGACCTGCACGTCTCTTCCAAGGGGCATTTAAACCATCTTGTTAAGCTCCTGCGACCTGCACGTCTCTTCCAATGGGCATTTAAACAGTCGTGTTAAGCTGCTGCGACCTGCATGTCTCTTCCAAGGGGCATTTAAACCGTCTTGGTAAGCTACTGCGACCTGCAAGCCTCTTCCAAGGGGCATTTAAACCGTCTTGTTAAGCTACTGCGACCTGCAAGTCTCTTCCAAGGGCCATTTAAACCGTCTTATTAAGCTACTGTGACCTGCAAGCCTCTTCCAAGGGCATTTAAAACGTCTTGTTAAGCTACTGCGACCTGCATGTCTCTTCTAAGGGCATTTAAACCATCTTGTTAAGCTAATGCGACCTGCACGTCTCTTCCAAGGGGCATTTAAACCATCTTGTTAAACTACTGCTACCTCCACCGCTATTCCAAAGGACATTTTAACCGTCTTGCTAAGCTACTGCGACCTTCACCGCTCTTCCAAGGGGCATTTAAACCATCTTGTTAAGCTACTGCGACCTGCACGTCTCTTCCAAGAGGCATTTAAACCGTCTTGGTAAGCTTCTGCGACCTGCACGCCTCTTCTAAGGGGCATTTAAACCCTCTTGTTAAGCTACTGCGACCTGTACGTCTCTTGCAAGGGGCATTTAAACCGTCTTGTTAAGCTACTGCGACCTGCACGTCTCTTCCAAGGGGTATTTGAACCGTCTTGTTAAGCTACTGCGACCTGCACGTCTCTTCCAAGGGGCATTTAAACCATCTTGTTAAGCTTCTGCGACCTGCACGTCTCTTCCAAGGGGCATTTAAACCGTCTTGTTGAGCTACTGCGACTTGCACGTCTCTTCCAAGGGGCATTTAAACCGTCTTGTCAAGCTACTGTAACCCCCACCACTTTTCCAAGGGGCATTTAAACCGTCTTGTTAAGCTACTGCGACCTGCACGTCTCTTCCAAGGGGCATTTAAACCGTCTTGTTAAGCTGCTGTGACCTACATGTCTCTTCCAAGGGGCATTTAAACCTTCTTGTTAAGCTACTGCGACCTCCACCGCTCTTCCAAGGGGCATTTAAACCGTCTTGTTAAGCTACTGCGACCTGCACGTCTCTTCCAAGGGTCATTTAAACCGTCTTGGTAAGCTACTGTGACCTGCAAGCCTCTTCCAAGGGGCATTTAAATTGTCTTGTTAAGCTACTGCGACCTGAAAGTCTCTTCCAAGGGGCATTTAAACCGTCTTGTTAAGCTACTGCGACCAGCACGTCTCTTCCAAGTGGCATTTAAACCGTCTTGTTAAGCTACTGCGACTTGCACGTCTCTTCCAAGGGGCATTTAAACCGTCTTGTTAAGCTACTGAAACCTCCACCACTTTTCCAAGGGGCATTCAATCCGTCTTGTTAAGCTACTGCGACCTTCACGTCTCTTCCAAGGGGCATTTAAACCGTCTTGTTAAGCTACTGCGACCTGCATGTCTATACCAAGGGGCATTTAAACCGTCTTGTTAAGCTACTGCGAGCTGCACATCTCTTCCAAGGGCCATTTAAACCGTCTTTGTAAGCTACTGCGACCTGCAAGCCTCTTCCAAGGGGCATTTAAACCGTCCTGTTAAGCTACTGCGACCTGCACGTCTTTTCCAAGGGGCATTTAAACCGTCTTGTTAAGCTCCTGCGACCTGCACGTCTCTTCCAAGGGGCATTTAACCCGTCTTGTTAAGCTACTGTGACCTGCACATCTCTTCCAAGGGGCATTTAAACCGTCTTGTTAAGCTACTGCCACCTCCACCGCTCTTCCAAGTTGCATTTAAAGCTTCTTGTTAAGCTACTGCAAAATGCACGTCTCTTCCAAGGGCCATTTAAACCGTCTTGGTAAGCTACTGTGACCTGCACGTCTCTTCAAAGGGGCATTTAAACTGTCTTGTTAAGCTACTGCGACCTGAAGGTCTCTTACAAGGGGCATTTAAACCGTCTTGTTAAGCTACTGCGACCTGCTCGTCTCTTCCAAGGGGCATTTAAACCATCTTTTTAAGCTCCTGCGACCTGTACGTCTCTTCCAATGGGCATTTAAACCGTCTTTTTAAGCTGCTGCGACCTGCATGTCTCTTCCAAAGGGCATTTAAACCGTCTTGTTAAGCTACTGCGACCTACACGTCTCTTCCAAGGGCCATTTAAACGGTCTTGGTAAGCTACTGCGACCTGCAAGCCTCTTCCAAGGGGCATTTAAACCGTCTTGTTAAGCTACTGCGACCTGCACGTCTCTTCCAAGGGGCATTTAAACCATCTTATTAAGCTACTGCGACCTGCACGTCTCTTCCAAGAGGCATTTAAACCGTCTTGGTAAGCTACTGCGACCTGCAAGCCTCTTCTAAGGGGCATTTAAACCCTCTTGTTAAGCTACTGCGACCTGCACGTCTCTTGCAAAGGGGCATTTAAAAGGTCTTGTTAAGCTACTGCGACCTGCACGTCTCTTCCAAGGGGCATTTAAACCATCTTGTTATGCTACTGCGACCTGCACGTCTCTTCCAAGGGGCATTTAAACCATCTTGTTAAGCTATTGCGACCTGCACGTCTCTTCCAAGGGGCATTTAAACCGTCTTGTTAAGCTACTGTAACCTCCACCACTTTTCCAAGGGGCATTTAAACTGTCTTGTTAAGCTACTGCGACCTGCACGTCTCTTCCAAGGGGCATTTACACCGTCTTGTTAAGCTGCTGTGACCTGCATGTCTCTTCCAAGGGGCATTTAAACCTTCTTGTTAAGCTACTGCGACCTCCACCCCTTTTCCAAGGGGCATTTAAACCGTCTTGTTAAGCTACTGCGACCTGCTAGTCTCTTCCAAGGGCCATTTAAACAGTCTTGGTAAGCTACTGTGACCTGCAAGCCTCCTCCAAGGGCATTGAAAACGTCTTTTTAAGCTACTGCGACCTGCATGTCTCTTCCAAGCGGCATTTAAACCGTCTTGTTAAGCTAATGCGACCTGCACGTCTCTTCCAAGGGGCATTTAAACCATCTTGTTAAGCTACTGCTACCTCCACCGCTATTCCAAAGGACATTTTAACCGTCTTGTTAAGCTACTGCGACCTTCACCGCTCTTCCAAGGGGCATTTAAACCATCTTGTTAAGCTACTGCGACCTGCACGTCTCTTCCAAGAGGCATTTAAACCGTCTCGGTAAGCTACTGCGACCTGCACGTCTCTTCCAAGGGGCATTTAAACCGTCTTTTTAAGCTACTGCGACCTGCACGTCTCTTCCAAGGGGCATTTAAACCATCTTGTTAAGCTTCTGCGACCTGCACGTCTCTTCCAAGGGGCATTTAAACAGTCTTGTTGAGCTACTGCGACTTGCACGTCTCTTCCAAGGGGCATTTAAACCGTCTTGTTAAGCTACTGTAACCCCCACCACTTTTCCAAGGGGCATTTAAACCGTCTTGTTAAGCTACTGTGACCTGCATGTCTCTTCCAAGGGGCATTTAAACCTTCTTGTTAAGCTACTGCGACCTCCACCGCTCTTCCAAGGGGCATTTAAACCGTCTTGTTAAGCTACTGCGACCTGCACGTCTCCTCCAAGGGCCATTTAAACCATCTTGTTAAGCTACTGCAACCTGCATGTCTCTTCCAAGGCGCATTTAAACTGTCTTGTTAAGCTACTGCGACCTCCACCGCTCTGCCAAGGGGCATTTAAACCGTCTTGTTAAGCTACTGCGACCTACACGTCTCTTCCAAGGGGCATTTAAACTGTCTTGTTAAGCTACTGCGACCTCCACCGCTCTTCCAAGGGGCATTTAAACCGTCTTGTTAAGCTACTGCGACCTGCACGTCTCTTCCAAGGGGCTTTTAAACCGTCTTGTTAAGCTACTGTAACCTGCACCACTTTTCCAAGGGGCATTTAAACCGTCTTGTTAAGCTACTGCGACCTGCACGTCTCTTCCAAGGGGCATTTAAACCGTTTTGTTAAGCTGCTGCGACCTGCATGTCTCTTCCAAGGGGCATTTAAACCGTCTTGTTAAGTTACTGCGACCTGCACGTCTCTTCCACGGGCCATTTAAACCGTCTTGATAAGCTACTGCGACCTGCAAGCCTCTTCCAAGGGCATTTAAAACGTCTTGTTAAGCTACTGCGACCTGTATGTCTCTTCCAAGCGGCATTTAAACTGTCTTGTTAAGCTACTGCGACTTCACGTCTCTTCCAAGGGGCATTTAAACCGTCTTGTTAAGCTACTGCGACCTGCACGTCTCTTCCAAGGGGCATTTAAACCATCTTGTTAAGCTCCTGCGACCTGCACGTCTCTTCCAATGGGCATTTAAACAGTCGTGTTAAGCTGCTGCGACCTGCATGTCTCTTCCAAGGGGCATTTAAACCGTCTTGGTAAGCTACTGCGACCTGCAAGCCTCTTCCAAGGGGCATTTAAACCGTCTTGTTAAGCTACTGCGACCTGCACGTCTCTTCCAAGGGGCATTTAAACCGTCTTGGTAAGCTACTGCGACCTGCACGTCTCTACCAAGGGCCATTTAAACCGTCTTGGTAAGCTACTGCGACCTGCAAGCCTCTTCCAAGGGGCATTTAAACCGTCTTGTTAAGCTACTGAGACCTGCACGTCTCTGCCAAGGGGCATTTAAACCATCTTGTTAAGCTACTGCGACCTGCACGTCTTTTCCAAGGGGCATTTAAACCGTCTCGTTAAGCTACGGTGAACTACACCTCTCTTCCAAGGGGCATTTAAACCATCTTGTTAAGCTACTGCGACCTGCATGTCTCTTCCAAGGGGCATTTAATCCATCTTGTTAAGCTACTGCGACCTGCACGTCTTTTCCAAGGGACATTTAAATCATCTTGTTAAGCTGCTGCGACCTGCATGTCTCTTCCAAAGGGCATTTAAACTGTCTTGTTAAGCTACTGCGACCTCCACTGAACTTCCAAGGGGCATTTAAACCGTCTTGTTAAGCTACTGCGACCTGCACGTCTCTTCCAAGGGGCATTTAAACCGTCTTATTAAGCCAATGCGATCTTCACGTCTCTACCAATGGGCATTTAAACCGTCTTGTTAAGCTACTGCGACTTCCACCGCTTTTCCAAGGGGCATAAAAACCATCTTGTTATGCTACTGTGACCTGCACGTCTCTTCCAAGTGGCATTTAAACCGTCTTGTTAAGCTACTGTGACATGCACGTCTCTTCCAAGGGGCACTTAACCTGTCTTGTTAAGCTACTGCGACCTGCACGTCTCTTCCAAGGGGCATTTAAACTGTCTTGTTAAGTTACTGCGACCTGAAGGTCTCTTCCAAGGGGCATTTAAACTGTCTTGTTAAGCTACTGCGACTTGCACGTCTTTTCCAACGGACATTTAAACCGTCTTGTTAAGCTACTGCGACCTGCACGTCTCTTCAAAGGGGCATTTAAACCGTCTTATTAAGCTTCTGTGACCTGCACGTCTCTTCCAATGGGCATTTAAACCGTCTTGTTAAGCTACTGCGACCTCCAACGCTCTTCCAAGGGGCATTTAAACCGTCTTGTTAAGCTACTGCGACCTCCACCGCTCTTCCAAGTTGCATTTAAAGCGTCTTGTTAAGCTACTGTGACCTGCACGTCTCTTTCAAGGGGCATTTAAACTGTCTTGTTAAGCTACTGCGACTTCACGTCTCTTCCAAGGGGCATTTAAACCGTCTTGTTAAGCTACTGCAAACTGCACGTCTCTTCCAAGGGGCATTTAAACCATCTTGTTAAACTCCTGCGACCTGCACGTCTCTTCCAATCGCATTTAAACAGTCGTGTTAAGCTGCTGCGACCTGCATGTCTCTTCCAAGAGGCATTTAAACCGTCTTGGTAAGCTACTGCGACCTGCAAGCCTCTTCCAAGGGGCATTTAAACCGTCTTGTTAAGCTACTGTGACCTGCACGTCTCTTCCAAGGGGCATTTAAACCGTCTTGGTAAGCTACTGCGACCTGCACGTCTCTTCCAAGGGCCATTTAACCCTCTTGTTAAGCTACTGCGACCTGTACGTCTCCTGCAAGGGGCATTTAAACCGTCTTGTTAAGCCACTGCGAACTGCACGTCTCTTCCAAGTGGGACTTAAACCGTCTTGCTAAGGTACTGCGACCTGCACGTCTCTTCCAAGGGGCATTTAAACCGTCTTATTAAGCTACTGTGCCCTGCTCTTCTATTCCAAGGGGCATTTAAACCGTCTTGTTAAGCTACTGCGACCTGCACGTCTCTTCCAAGGCGCATTTAAACTGTCTTTTTAAGCTACTGCGACTTGCACATCTCTTCAAAGGGGCATTTAAACCGTCTTTTTAAGCTACTGTAACCTCCACCACTTTTCCAAGGGGCATTTAAACTGTCTTGTTAAGCTACTTCGACATGCACGTCTCTTCCAAGGGGCATTTAAACCGTCTTGTTAAGCCACTGCGACCTGCACGTCTCTTCCAAGGGGCATTTAAACTGTCTTTTTAAGCTGCTACGAACTGCACGTCTCTTCCAAGGGGCATTTAAACAGTCTTGTTAAGCTGCTGCGACCTGCGTGTCTCTTCCAAGCGGCATTTAAACTGTCTTGTTAAGCTACTGCGACCTCCACCGCTCTTCCAAGCGGCATTTAAACTGTCTTGTTAAGCTACTGTGACCTGCACGTCTCTTCCAAGGGGCATTTAAATCGTTTTGTTAAGCTACTGCGACCTCCACCGCTCTTCCAAGGGGCATTTAAACTGTCTTGTTAAGCTACTGCGACCTGCACGTCTCTTCCAAGGGGCATTTAAACCTTCTTGTTAAGCCACTGCAACCTGCACATATCTTCCAAGGGGCATTTAAACCGTCTTGCTAAGCTGCTGCGACCTGCATGTCTCTTCCAAGGGGCATTTAAAAAGTCTTGTGAAGCTACTGCGACTTGCACGTCTCTTCCAAGGGGCATTTAAACTGTCTTGTTAAGCTACTGTAACCTCCACCACTTTTCCAAGGGGCATTTAAACCGTCTTGTTAAGCTACTGCGACCTGCACGTCTCTTCCAAGGGGCATTTAAACTGTCTAGTTAAGCTGCTGCGACCTGCATGTCTTTTCCAAGGGGCATTTAAACTATCTTGTTAAGCTACTGCGAACTGCACCGCACTTCCAAGGGGCATTTAAACCGTCTTGTTAAGCTACTGCGACCTGCACGTCTCTTTCAAGGGGCATTTAAGCTGTCTTGTTAAGCTACTGCGACCTGCATGTCTCTTCCAAGGGGCATTTAAACTATCTTGTTAAGCTACTGCGAACTCCACTGCACTACCAAGGGGCATTTAAACCGTCTTGTTAAGCTACTGCGACCTGCACGTCTCTTTCAAGGAGCATTTAAACTGTCTTGTTAAGCTACTGCGACCTCCACCGCTCTTCCAAGGGGCATTTAACCCGTCTTGTTAAGCTGCTTCGACCTGCACTTGTCTTCCAAGTGGCATTTAAACCGTCTTGTTAAGCTACTGCGACCTGCATGTCTCTTCCAAGGGGAATTTAAACTGTCTTAATAAGCTACTGCGACCTCCACCTCTCTTCCAAGGGGCATTTAAACCATCTTATTAAGCTACTGCGACCTGCTTGTCTCTTCCAAGTGGCATTTAAATCGTCTTTTTAAGCTACTGCGACCTGCACGTCTCTTCCAAGGGGCATTTAAACCGTCTAGTTAAGCTGCTGCGACCTGCATGTCTCTTCCAAGGGGCATTTAAACCGTCTTGTTAAGCTACTGCGAAATGCACATCTCCTCCAAGGGGCATTTAAACCGTCTTGTTAAGCTACTGCGACCTGCACGTCTCTTCCAAGGGGCATTTAAACCGTCTTGTTAAGCCACTGCGACCTGCACGTCTCTTCCAAGGGGCATTTAAACCGTCTTTTTAAGCTACTGCGAACTGCATGTCTCTTCCAAGGGGCATTTAATCCACCTTGTTAAGCTACTGCAAACTGCACGTCTCTTCCAAGGGGCATTTAAACCATCTTGTTAAACTCCTGCGACCTGCACGTCTCTTCCAATCGCATTTAAACAGTCGTGTTAAGCTGCTGCGACCTGCATGTCTCTTCCAAGAGGCATTTAAACCGTCTTGGTAAGCTACTGCGACCTGCAAGCCTCTTCCAAGGGGCATTTAAACCGTCTTGTTAAGCTACTGTGACCTGCACGTCTCTTCCAAGGGGCATTTAAACCGTCTTGGTAAGCTACTGCGACCTGCACGTCTCTTCCAAGGGCCATTTAAACCGTCTTGGTAAGCTACTGCGGCCTGCAAGCCTCTTCTAAGGGGCATTTAACCCTCTTGTTAAGCTACTGCGACCTGTACGTCTCCTGCAAGGGGCATTTAAACCGTCTTGTTAAGCCACTGCGAACTGCACGTCTCTTCCAAGTGGGATTTAAACCGTCTTGCTAAGGTACTGCGACCTGCACGTCTCTTCCAAGGGGCATTTAAACCGTCTTATTAAGCTACTGTGCCCTGCTCTTCTATTCCAAGGGGCATTTAAACCGTCTTGTTAAGCTACTGCGACCTGCACGACTCTTCCAAGGCGCATTTAAACCGTCTTTTTAAGCTACTGTAACCTCCACCACTTTTCCAAGGGGCATTTAAACTGTCTTGTTAAGCTACTGCGACCTGCACGTCTCTTCCAAGGGGCATTTAAACCGTCTTGTTAAGCCACTGCGACCTGCACGTCTCTTCCAAGGGGCATTTAAACTGTCTTTTTAAGCTGCTACGAACTGCACGTCTCTTCCAAGGGGTATTTAAACAGTCTTGTTAAGCTGCTGCGACCTGCGTGTCTCTTCCAAGCGGCATTTAAACTGTCTTGTTAAGCTACTGCGACCTCCGCCGCTCTTCCAAGCGGCATTTAAACTGTCTTGTTAAGCTACTGCGACCTGCACCTCTCTTCCAAGGGGCATTTAAATCGTTTTGTTAAGCTACTGCGACCTCCACCGCTCTTCCAAGGGGCATTTAAACTGTCTTGTTAAGCTACTGCGACCTGCACGTCTCTTCCAAGGGGCATTTAAACCTTCTTGTTAAGCCACTGCAACCTGCACATCTCTTCCAAGGGGCATTTAAACCGTCTTGCTAAGCTGCTGCGACCTGCATGTCTCTTCCAAGGGGCATTTAAAAAGTCTTGTGAAGCTACTGCGACTTGCACGTCTCTTCCAAGGGGCATTTAAACTGTCTTGTTAAGCTACTGTAACCTCCACCACTTTTCCAAGGGGCATTTAAACCGTCTTGTTAAGCTACTGCGACCTGCACGTCTCTTCCAAGGGGCATTTAAACTGTCTAATTAAGCAGCTGCGACCTGCATGTCTTTTCCAAGGAGCATTTAAACTATCTTGTTAAGCTACTGCGAACTCCACCGCACTTCCAAGGGGCATTTAAACCGTCTTGTTAAGCTACTGCAACCTGCACGTCTCTTTCAAGGGGCATTTAAGCTGTCTTGTTAAGCTACTGCGACCTGCATGTCTCTTCCAAGGGGCATTTAAACTATCTTGTTAAGCTACTGCGAACTCCACTGCACTACCAAGGGGCATTTAAACCGTCTTGTTAAGCTACTGCGACCTGCACGTCTCTTTCAAGGAGCATTTAAACTGTCTTGTTAAGCTACTGCGACCTCCACCGCTCTTCCAAGGGGCATTTAACCCGTCTTGTTAAGCTGCTTCGACCTGCACTTGTCTTCCAAGTGGCATTTAAACCGTCTTGTTAAGCTACTGCGACCTGCACGTCTCTTCCAAGGGGAATTTAAACTGTCTTATTAAGCTGCTGCGACCTCCACCTGTCTTTCAAGGGGCATTTAAACCATCTTATTAAGCTACTGCGACCTGCACATCTCTTCCAAGGGGCATTTAAACCGTCTTATTAAGCTACTGCGACCTGCACGTCTCTTCCAAGGGGCATTTAAACTGTCTTGTTAAGCTACTGCGACCTCCACCGCTCTTCCAAGGGGCATTTAAACCGTCTTGTTTAGCTACTGCGACCTGCACTTCTCTTCCAAGGGGCATTTAAACCTTCTTGGTAAGCTACTTCGACCTGCAAGCCTCTTCCAAGGGTCATTTAAACCCTCTTGTTAAGCTACTGAGACCTGCACGTCTCTTCCAAGTGGGATTTAAACCGTCTTGTTAAGGTACTGCGACCTGCACGTCTCTTCCAAGGGGCATTTAAACCGTCTTATTAAGCTACTGTGCCCTGCTCGTCTATTCCAGGGGGCATTTAAATCGTCTTGTTAAGCTACTGCGACCTGCACGTCTCTTCAAAGGGGCATTTAAACCTTCTTGTTAAGCTACTGTAACCTCCACCACTTTTCCAAGGGGCATTTAAACTGTCTTGTTAAGCTACTTCGACCTGCACGTCTCTTCCAAGGGGCATTTAAACCGTCTTGTTAAGCCACTGCGAACTGCACGTCTCTTCCAAGTGGGATTTAAACCGTCTTGCTAAGGTACTGCGACCTGCACGTCTCTTCCAAGGGGCATTTAAACCGTCTTATTAAGCTACTGTGCCCTGCTCTTCTATTCCAAGGGGCATTTAAACCGTCTTGTTAAGTTACTGCGACCTGCACGTCTCTTCCAAGGCGCATTTAAACCGTCTTTTTAAGCTACTGCGACTTGCACATCTCTTCAAAGGGGCATTTAAACCGTCTTTTTAAGCTACTGTAACCTCCACCACTTTTCCAAGGGGCATTTAAACTGTCTTGTTAAGCTACTGCGACCTGCACGTCTCTTCAAAGGGGCATTTAAACCGTCTTGTTAAGCCACTGCGACCTGCAAGTCTCTTCCAAGGGGCATTTAAACTGTCTTTTTAAGCTGCTACGAACTGCACGTCTCTTCCAAGGGGCATTTAAACAGACTTGTTAAGCTGCTGCGACCTGCGTGTCTCTTCCAAGCGGCATTTAAATCGTTTTGTTAAGCTACTGCGACCTCTACCGCTCTTCCAAGGGGCATTTAAACTGTCTTGTTAAGCTACTGCGACCTGCACGTCTCTTCCAAGGGGCATTTAAACCTTCCTGTTAAGCCACTGCAACCTGCATATCACTTCCAAGGGGCATTTAAACCGTCTTGCTAAGCTGCTGCGACCTGCATGTCTCTTCCAAGGGGCATTTAAACCGTCTTGTGAAGCTACTGCGACTTGCACGTCTCTTCCAAGGGGCATTTAAACTGTCTTGTTAAGCTACTGTAACCTCCACCACTTTTCCAAGGGGCATTTAAACCGTCTTGTTAAGCTACTGCGACCTGCACGTCTCTTCCAAGGGGCATTTAAACTGTCTAGTTAAGCTGCTGCGACCTGCACGTCTCTTCCAAGGGGCTTTTAAACCGTCTTGTTAAGCTACTGTAACCTGCACCACTTTTCCAAGGGGCATTTAAACCGTCTTGTTAAGCTACTGCGACCTGCACGTCTCTTCCAAGGGGCATTTAAACCGTTTTGTTAAGCTGCTGCGACCTGCATGTCTCTTCCAAGGGGCATTTAAACCGTCTTGTTAAGTTACTGCGACCTGCACGTCTCTTCCACGGGCCATTTAAACCGTCTTGATAAGCTACTGCGACCTGCAAGCCTCTTCCAAGGGCATTTAAAACGTCTTGTTAAGCTACTGCGACCTGTATGTCTCTTCCAAGCGGCATTTAAACTGTCTTGTTAAGCTACTGCGACTTCACGTCTCTTCCAAGGGGCATTTAAACCGTCTTGTTAAGCTACTGCGACCTGCACGTCTCTTCCAAGGGGCATTTAAACCATCTTGTTAAGCTCCTGCGACCTGCACGTCTCTTCCAATGGGCATTTAAACAGTCGTGTTAAGCTGCTGCGACCTGCATGTCTCTTCCAAGGGGCATTTAAACCGTCTTGGTAAGCTACTGCGACCTGCAAGCCTCTTCCAAGGGGCATTTAAACCGTCTTGTTAAGCTACTGCGACCTGCACGTCTCTTCCAAGGGGCATTTAAACCGTCTTGGTAAGCTACTGCGACCTGCACGTCTCTACCAAGGGCCATTTAAACCGTCTTGGTAAGCTACTGCGACCTGCAAGCCTCTTCCAAGGGGCATTTAAACCGTCTTGTTAAGCTACTGAGACCTGCACGTCTCTGCCAAGGGGCATTTAAACCATCTTGTTAAGCTACTGCGACCTGCACGTCTTTTCCAAGGGGCATTTAAACCGTCTTGTTAAGCTACGGTGAACTACACCTCTCTTCCAAGGGGCATTTAAACCATCTTGTTAAGCTACTGCGACCTGCATGTCTCTTCCAAGGGGCATTTAATCCATCTTGTTAAGCTACTGCGACCTGCACGTCTTTTCCAAGGGACATTTAAATCATCTTGTTAAGCTGCTGCGACCTGCATGTCTCTTCCAAAGGGCATTTAAACTGTCTTGTTAAGCTACTGCGACCTCCACTGAACTTCCAAGGGGCATTTAAACCGTCTTGTTAAGCTACTGCGACCTGCACGTCTCTTCCAAGGGGCATTTAAACCGTCTTATTAAGCCAATGCGATCTTCACGTCTCTACCAATGGGCATTTAAACCGTCTTGTTAAGCTACTGCGACTTCCACCGCTTTTCCAAGGGGCATAAAAACCATCTTGTTATGCTACTGTGACCTGCACGTCTCTTCCAAGTGGCATTTAAACCGTCTTGTTAAGCTACTGTGACATGCACGTCTCTTCCAAGGGGCACTTAACCTGTCTTGTTAAGCTACTGCGACCTGCACGTCTCTTCCAAGGGGCATTTAAACTGTCTTGTTAAGTTACTGCGACCTGAAGGTCTCTTCCAAGGGGCATTTAAACTGTCTTGTTAAGCTACTGCGACTTGCACGTCTTTTCCAACGGACATTTAAACCGTCTTGTTAAGCTACTGCGACCTGCACGTCTCTTCAAAGGGGCATTTAAACCGTCTTATTAAGCTTCTGTGACCTGCACGTCTCTTCCAATGGGCATTTAAACCGTCTTGTTAAGCTACTGCGACCTCCAACGCTCTTCCAAGGGGCATTTAAACCGTCTTGTTAAGCTACTGCGACCTCCACCGCTCTTCCAAGTTGCATTTAAAGCGTCTTGTTAAGCTACTGTGACCTGCACGTCTCTTTCAAGGGGCATTTAAACTGTCTTGTTAAGCTACTGCGACTTCACGTCTCTTCCAAGGGGCATTTAAACCGTCTTGTTAAGCTACTGCAAACTGCACGTCTCTTCCAAGGGGTATTTAAACCATCTTGTTAAACTCCTGCGACCTGCACGTCTCTTCCAATCGCATTTAAACAGTCGTGTTAAGCTGCTGCGACCTGCATGTCTCTTCCAAGAGGCATTTAAACCGTCTTGGTAAGCTACTGCGACCTGCAAGCCTCTTCCAAGGGGCATTTAAACCGTCTTGTTAAGCTACTGTGACCTGCACGTCTCTTCCAAGGGGCATTTAAACCGTCTTGGTAAGCTACTGCGACCTGCACGTCTCTTCCAAGGGCCATTTAAACCGTCTTGGTAAGCTACTGCGACCTGCAAGCCTCTTCTAAGGGGCATTTAACCCTCTTGTTAAGCTACTGCGACCTGTACGTCTCCTGCAAGGGGCATTTAAACCGTCTTGTTAAGCCACTGCGAACTGCACGTCTATTCCAAGTGGGACTTAAACCGTCTTGCTAAGGTACTGCGACCTGCACGTCTCTTCCAAGGGGCATTTAAACCGTCTTATTAAGCTACTGTGCCCTGCTCTTCTATTCCAAGGGGCATTTAAACCGTCTTGTTAAGCTACTGCGACCTGCACGTCTCTTCCAAGGCGCATTTAAACTGTCTTTTTAAGCTACTGCGACTTGCACATCTCTTCAAAGGGGCATTTAAACCGTCTTTTTAAGCTACTGTAACCTCCACCACTTTTCCAAGGGGCATTTAAACTGTCTTGTTAAGCTACTTCGACATGCACGTCTCTTCCAAGGGGCATTTAAACCGTCTTGTTAAGCCACTGCGACCTGCACGTCTCTTCCAAGGGGCATTTAAACTGTCTTTTTAAGCTGCTACGAACTGCACGTCTCTTCCAAGGGGCATTTAAACAGTCTTGTTAAGCTGCTGCGACCTGCGTGTCTCTTCCAAGCGGCATTTAAACTGTCTTGTTAAGCTACTGCGACCTCCACCGCTCTACCAAGCGGCATTTAAACTGTCTTGTTAAGCTACTGCGACCTGCACGTCTCTTCCAAGGGGCATTTAAATCGTTTTGTTAAGCTACTGCGACCTCCACCGCTCTTCCAAGGGGCATTTAAACTGTCTTGTTAAGCTACTGCGACCTGCACGTCTCTTCCAAGGGGCATTTAAACCTTCTTGTTAAGCCACTGCAACCTGCACATATCTTCCAAGGGGCATTTAAACCGTCTTGCTAAGCTGCTGCGACCTGCATGTCTCTTCCAAGGGGCATTTAAAAAGTCTTGTGAAGCTACTGCGACTTGCACGTCTCTTCCAAGGGGCATTTAAACTGTCTTGTTAAGCTACTGTAACCTCCACCACTTTTCCAAGGGGCATTTAAACCGTCTTGTTAAGCTACTGCGACCTGCACGTCTCTTCCAAGGGGCATTTAAACTGTCTAGTTAAGCTGCTGCGACCTGCATGTCTTTTCCAAGGGGCATTTAAACTATCTTGTTAAGCTACTGCGAACTGCACCGCACTTCCAAGGCGCATTTAAACCGTCTTGTTAAGCTACTGCGACCTGCACGTCTCTTTCAAGGGGCATTTAAGCTGTCTTGTTAAGCTACTGCGACCTGCATGTCTCTTCCAAGGGGCATTTAAACTATCTTGTTAAGCTACTGCGAACTCCACTGCACTACCAAGGGGCATTTAAACCGTCTTGTTAAGCTACTGCGACCTGCACGTCTCTTTCAAGGAGCATTTAAACTGTCTTGTTAAGCTACTGCGACCTCCACCGATCTTCCAAGGGGCATTTAACCCGTCTTGTTAAGCTGCTTCGACCTGCACTTGTCTTCCAAGTGGCATTTAAACCGTCTTGTTAAGCTACTGCGACCTGCATGTCTCTTCCAAGGGGAATTTAAACTGTCTTAATAAGCTACTGCGACCTCCACCTCTCTTCCAAGGGGCATTTAAACCATCTTATTAAGCTACTGCGACCTGCTTGTCTCTTCCAAGTGGCATTTAAATCGTCTTTTTAAGCTACTGCGACCTGCACGTCTCTTCCAAGGGGCATTTAAACCGTCTAGTTAAGCTGCTGCGACCTGCATGTCTCTTCCAAGGGGCATTTAAACCGTCTTGTTAAGCTACTGCGAAATGCACATCTCCTCCAAGGGGCATTTAAACCGTCTTGTTAAGCTACTGCGACCTGCACGTCTCTTCCAAGGGGCATTTAAACCGTCTTGTTAAGCCACTGCTACCTGCACGTCTCTTCCAAGGGGCATTTAAACCGTCTTTTTAAGCTACTGCGAACTGCATGTCTCTTCCAAGGGGCATTTAATCCACCTTGTTAAGCTACTGCAAACTGCACGTCTCTTCCAAGGGGCATTTAAACCATCTTGTTAAACTCCTGCGACCTGCACGTCTCTTCCAATCGCATTTAAACAGTCGTGTTAAGCTGCTGCGACCTGCATGTCTCTTCCAAGAGGCATTTAAACCGTCTTGGTAAGCTACTGCGACCTGCAAGCCTCTTCCAAGGGGCATTTAAACCGTCTTGTTAAGCTACTGTGACCTGCACGTCTCTTCCAAGGGGCATTTAAACCGTCTTGGTAAGCTACTGCGACCTGCACGTCTCTTCCAAGGGCCATTTAAACCGTCTTGGTAAGCTACTGCGGCCTGCAAGCCTCTTCTAAGGGGCATTTAACCCTCTTGTTAAGCTACTGCGACCTGTACGTCTCCTGCAAGGGGCATTTAAACCGTCTTGTTAAGCCACTGCGAACTGCACGTCTCTTCCAAGTGGGATTTAAACCGTCTTGCTAAGGTACTGCGACCTGCACGTCTCTTCCAAGGGGCATTTAAACCGTCTTATTAAGCTACTGTGCCCTGCTCTTCTATTCCAAGGGGCATTTAAACCGTCTTGTTAAGCTACTGCGACCTGCACGACTCTTCCAAGGCGCATTTAAACCGTCTTTTTAAGCTACTGTAACCTCCACCACTTTTCCAAGGGGCATTTAAACTGTCTTGTTAAGCTACTGCGACCTGCACGTCTCTTCCAAGGGGCATTTAAACCGTCTTGTTAAGCCACTGCGACCTGCACGTCTCTTCCAAGGGGCATTTAAACTGTCTTTTTAAGCTGCTACGAACTGCACGTCTCTTCCAAGGGGCATTTAAACAGTCTTGTTAAGCTGCTGCGACCTGCGTGTCTCTTCCAAGCGGCATTTAAACTGTCTTGTTAAGCTACTGCGACCTCCGCCGCTCTTCCAAGCGGCATTTAAACTGTCTTGTTAAGCTACTGCGACCTGCACCTCTCTTCCAAGGGGCATTTAAATCGTTTTGTTAAGCTACTGCGACCTCCACCGCTCTTCCAAGGGGCATTTAAACTGTCTTGTTAAGCTACTGCGACCTGCACGTCTCTTCCAAGGGGCATTTAAACCTTCTTGTTAAGCCACTGCAACCTGCACATCTCTTCCAAGGGGCATTTAAACCGTCTTGCTAAGCTGCTGCGACCTGCATGTCTCTTCCAAGGGGCATTTAAAAAGTCTTGTGAAGCTACTGCGACTTGCACGTCTCTTCCAAGGGGCATTTAAACTGTCTTGTTAAGCTACTGTAACCTCCACCACTTTTCCAAGGGGCATTTAAACCGTCTTGTTAAGCTACTGCGACCTGCACGTCTCTTCCAAGGGGCATTTAAACTGTCTAATTAAGCAGCTGCGACCTGCATGTCTTTTCCAAGGAGCATTTAAACTATCTTGTTAAGCTACTGCGAACTCCACCGCACTTCCAAGGGGCATTTAAACCGTCTTGTTAAGCTACTGCAACCTGCACGTCTCTTTCAAGGGGCATTTAAGCTGTCTTGTTAAGCTACTGCGACCTGCATGTCTCTTCCAAGGGGCATTTAAACTATCTTGTTAAGCTACTGCGAACTCCACTGCACTACCAAGGGGCATTTAAACCGTCTTGTTAAGCTACTGCGACCTGCACGTCTCTTTCAAGGAGCATTTAAACTGTCTTGTTAAGCTACTGCGACCTCCACCGCTCTTCCAAGGGGCATTTAACCCGTCTTGTTAAGCTGCTTCGACCTGCACTTGTCTTCCAAGTGGCATTTAAACCGTCTTGTTAAGCTACTGCGACCTGCATGTCTCTTCCAAGGGGAATTTAAACTGTCTTATTAAGCTGCTGCGACCTCCACCTGTCTTTCAAGGGGCATTTAAACCATCTTATTAAGCTACTGCGACCTGCACATCTCTTCCAAGGGGCATTTAAACCGTCTTATTAAGCTACTGCGACCTGCACGTCTCTTCCAAGGGGCATTTAAACTGTCTTGTTAAGCTACTGCGACCTCCACCGCTCTTCCAAGGGGCATTTAAACCGTCTTGTTTAGCTACTGCGACCTGCACTTCTCTTCCAAGGGGCATTTAAACCTTCTTGGTAAGCTACTTCGACCTGCAAGCCTCTTCCAAGGGTCATTTAAACCCTCTTGTTAAGCTACTGAGACCTGCACGTCTCTTCCAAGTGGGATTTAAACCGTCTTGTTAAGGTACTGCGACCTGCACGTCTCTTCCAAGGGGCATTTAAACCGTCTTATTAAGCTACTGTGCCCTGCTCGTCTATTCCAAGGGGCATTTAAATCGTCTTGTTAAGCTACTGCGACCTGCACGTCTCTTCAAAGGGGCATTTAAACCTTCTTGTTAAGCTACTGTAACCTCCACCACTTTTCCAAGGGGCATTTAAACTGTCTTGTTAAGCTACTTCGACCTGCACGTCTCTTCCAAGGGGCATTTAAACCGTCTTGTTAAGCCACTGCGAACTGCACGTCTCTTCCAAGTGGGATTTAAACCGTTTTGCTAAGGTACTGCGACCTGCACGTCTCTTCCAAGGGGCATTTAAACCGTCTTATTAAGCTACTGTGCCCTGCTCTTCTATTCCAAGGGGCATTTAAACCGTCTTGTTAAGTTACTGCGACCTGCACGTCTCTTCCAAGGCGCATTTAAACCGTCTTTTTAAGCTACTGCGACTTGCACATCTCTTCAAAGGGGCATTTAAACCGTCTTTTTAAGCTACTGTAACCTCCACCACTTTTCCAAGGGGCATTTAAACTGTCTTGTTAAGCTACTGCGACCTGCACGTCTCTTCAAAGGGGCATTTAAACCGTCTTGTTAAGCCACTGCGACCTGCAAGTCTCTTCCAAGGGGCATTTAAACTGTCTTTTTAAGCTGCTACGAACTGCACGTCTCTTCCAAGGGGCATTTAAACAGACTTGTTAAGCTGCTGCGACCTGCGTGTCTCTTCCAAGCGGCATTTAAATCGTTTTGTTAAGCTACTGCGACCTCTACCGCTCTTCCAAGGGGCATTTAAACTGTCTTGTTAAGCTACTGCGACCTGCACGTCTCTTCCAAGGGGCATTTAAACCTTCCTGTTAAGCCACTGCAACCTGCATATCACTTCCAAGGGGCATTTAAACCGTCTTGCTAAGCTGCTGCGACCTGCATGTCTCTTCCAAGGGGCATTTAAACCGTCTTGTGAAGCTACTGCGACTTGCACGTCTCTTCCAAGGGGCATTTAAACTGTCTTGTTAAGCTACTGTAACCTCCACCACTTTTCCAAGGGGCATTTAAACCGTCTTGTTAAGCTACTGCGACCTGCACGTCTCTTCCAAGGGGCATTTAAACTGTCTAGTTAAGCTGCTGCGACCTGCATGTCTCTTCCAAGGGGCATTTAAACTATCTTGTTAAGCTACTGCGAACTCCACCGCACTTCCAAGGGGCATTTAAACCGTCTTGTTAAGCTACTGCGACCTGCACGTCTCTTTCAAGGGGCATTTAAGCTGTCTTGTTAAGCTACTGCGACCTGCATGTCTCTTCCAAGGGGCATTTAAACTATCTTGTTAAGCTACTGCGAACTCCACTGCACTACCAAGGGGCATTTAAACCGTCTTGTTAAGCTACTGCGACCTGCACGTCTCTTTCAAGGGGCATTTAAACTGTCTTGTTAAGCTACTGCGACCTCCACCGCTCTTCCAAGGGGCATTTAACCCGTCTTGTTAAGCTGCTTCGACCTGCACTTGTCTTCCAAGTGGCATTTAAACCGTCTTGTTAAGCTACTGCGACCTGCATGTCTCTTCCAAGGGGAATTTAAACTGTCTTATTAAGCTACTGCGACCTCCACCTCTCTTCCAAGGGGCATTTAAACCATCTTATTAAGCTACTGCGACCTGCTTGTCTCTTCCAAGTGGCATTTAAATCGTCTTGTTAAGCTTCTGCGACCTGCACGTCTCTTCCAAGGGGCATTTAAACCGTCTAGTTAAGCTGCTGCGACCTGCATGTCTCTTCCAAGGGGCATTTAAACCGTCTTGTTAAGCTACTGCGAAATGCACATCTCTTCCAAGGGGCATTTAAACCGTCTTGTTAAGCTACTGCGACCTGCATGTCTCTTCCAAAGGGCATTTAAACCGTCTTGTTAAGCCACTGCGACCTGCACGTCTCTTCCAAGGGGCATTTAATCCACCTTGTTAAGCTACTGCGACCTGCACGTCTCTTCCAAGGGGCATTTAAACCGTCTTGTTAAGCTACTGCGACCTGCATGTCTCTTCCAAGGGGCATTTAAACCTTTTTGTTAAGCTACTGCGACCTGCACATCTCTTCCAAGGGGCATTTAAACCGTCTTGTTAAGCTACTGTGACCTCCACCTCCCTTCCATGGGGCATTTAAACTGTCTTGTTAAGCTACTGCGACCTACATGTCTCTACCAAGAGACATTTAAACCGTCTTCTTAAGCTACTGCGACCTGCACGTCTCTTCCAAGAGGCATTTAAACCGTCTTGTTAAGCTACTGCGACCTCCACCGCTCTTCCTAGGGGCATTTAAACTGTCTTGTTAAGCTACTGTCACCTGCACGACTCTTCCATGGGGCATTTCAACTGTCCTGTTAAGCTACTGCGACCTACATGTCTCTACCAAGAGACATTTAAACCTTCTTGGTAAGCTACTGCGACCTGCAAGCCTATTCCAAGGGTCATTTAAACCCTCTTGTTAAGCTACTGCGACCTCCACTGCTCTTCCAAGGGGCATTTAAACCGTCTTATTAAGCTACTGTGACCTGCTCGTCTATTCCAAGGGGCATTTAAGCTGTCTTGTTAAGCTACTGCGACCTGCATGTCTCTTCCAAGGGGCATTTAAACTATCTTGTTAAGCTACTGCGAACTCCACTGCACTACCAAGGGGCATTTAAAACGCTTTGTTAAGCTACTGCGACCACCACCGCACTTCCAAGGGGCATTTAAACCGTCTTGTTAAGCTACTGCGACCTCCACCGCTCTTCTAAGGGGCAGTTAACCCGTCTTGTTAACCTACTTCGACCTGCACGTCTCTTCCAAGTGGCATTTAAACCGTCTTGTTAAGCTACTGCGACCTGCACGTCTCTTCCAAGGGGAATTTAAACTGTCTTATTAAGCTACTGCGACCTCCACCTGTCTTTCAAGGGGCATTTAAACCATCTTATTAAGCTACTGCGACCTGCACATCTCTTCCAAGGGGCATTTAAACCGTCTTATTAAGCTACTGCGACCTGCACGTCTCTTCCAAGGGGCATTTAAACTGTCTTGTTAAGCTACTGCGACCTCCACCGCTCTTCCAAGGGGCATTTAAACCGTCTTGTTTAGCAACTGCGACCTGCACTTCTCTTCCAAGGGGCATTTAAACCTTCTTGGTAAGCTACTTCGACCTGCAAGCCTATTCCAAGGGTCATTTAAACCCTCTTGTTAAGCTACTGAGACCTGCACGTCTCTTCCAAGTGGGATTTAAAGCGTCTTGTTAAGGTACTGCGACCTGCACGTCTCTTCCAAGGGGCATTTAAACCGTCTTATTAAGCTACTGTGCCCTGCTCGTCTATTCCAAGGGGCATTTAAATCGTCTTGTTAAGCTACTGCGACCTGCACGTCTCTTCAAAGGGGCATTTAAACCTTCTTGTTAAGCTACTGTAACCTCCACCACTTTTCCAAGGGGCATTTAAACCGTCTTGTTAAGCCACTGCGAACTGCACGTCTCTTCCAAGTGGGATTTAAACCGTCTTGCTAAGGTACTGCGACCTGCACGTCTCTTCCAAGGGGCATTTAAACCGTCTTATTAAGCTACTGTGCCCTGCTCTTCTATTCCAAGGGGCATTTAAACCGTCTTGTTAAGCTACTGCGACCTGCACGTCTCTTCCAATGCGCATTTAAACCGTCTTTTTAAGCTACTGCGACTTGCACATCTCTGCAAAGGGGCATTTAAACCGTCTTTTTAAGCTACTGTAACCTCCACCACTTTTCCAAGGGGCATTTAAACTGTCTTGTTAAGCTACTGCGACCTGCACGTCTCTTCCAAGGGGCATTTAAACCGTCTTGTTAAGCCACTGCGACCTGCACGTCTCTTCCAAGGGGCATTTAAACTGTCTTTTTAAGCTGCTACGAACTGCACGTCTCTTCCAAGGGGCATTTAAACCGTCTTGTTAAGCTGCTGCGACCTGCGTGTCTCTTCCAAGCGGCATTTAAACTGTCTTGTTAAGCTACTGCGACCTCCACCGCTCTTCCAAGCGGCATTTAAACTGTCTTGTTAAGCTACTGCGACCTGCACGTCTCTTCCAAGGGGCATTTAAATCGTTTTGTTAAGCTACTGCGACCTCCACCGCTCTTCCAAGGGGCATTTAAACTGTCTTGTTAAGCTACTGCGACCTGCACGTCTCTTCCAAGGGGCATTTAAACCTTCTTGTTAAGCCACTGCAACCTGCACATCTCTTCCAAGGGGCATTTAAACCGTCTTGCTAAGCTGCTGCGACCTGCATGTCTCTTCCAAGGGGCATTTAAAAAGTCTTGTGAAGCTACTGCGACTTGCACGTCTCTTCCAAGGGGCATTTAACATGTCTTGTTAAGCTACTGTAACCTCCACCACTTTTCCAAGGGGCATTTAAACCGTCTTGTTAAGCTACTGCGACCTGCACGTCTCTTCCAAGGGGCATTTAAACTGTCTAGTTAAGCTGCTGCGACCTGCATGTCTCTTCCAAGGGGCATTTAAACTATCTTGTTAAGCTACTGCGAACTCCACCGCACTTCCAAGGGGCATTTAAATCGTCTTGTTAAGCTACTGCGACCTGCACGTCTCTTTCAAGGGGCATTTAAGCTGTCTTGTTAAGCTACTGCGACCTGCATGTCTCTTCCAAGGGGCATTTAAACTATCTTGTTAAGCTACTGCAAACTCCACTGCACTACCTAGGGGCATTTAAACTGTCTTGTTAAGCTACTGCGACCTGCACGTCTCTTTCAAGGGGCATTTAAACTGTCTTGTTAAGCTACAGCGACCTCCACCGCTCTTCCAAGGGGCATTTAACCCGTCTTGTTAAGCTGCTTCGACCTGCACTTGTCTTCCAAGAGGCATTTAAACCGTCTTGTTAAGCTACTGCGACCTGCATGTCTCTTCCAAGGGGAATTTAAACTGTCTTATTAAGCTACTGCGACCTCCACCTCTCTTCCAAGGGGCATTTAAACCATCTTATTAAGCTACTGCGACCTGCACGTCTCTTCCAAGGGGCATTTAAACCGTCTAGTTAAGCTGCTGCGACCTGCATGTCTCTTCCAAGGGGCATTTAAATCGTCTTGTTAAGCTACTGCGACCTGCACGTCTCTTCCAAGGGGCATTTAAACCGTCTAGTTAAGCTGCTGCGACCTGCTTGTCTCTTCCAAGTGGCATTTAAATCGTCTTGTTAAGCTACTGCGACCTGCACGTCTCTTCCAAGGGGCATTTAAACCGTCTAGTTAAGCTGCTGCGACCTGCATGTCTCTTCCAAGGGGCATTTAAACCGTCTTGTTAAGCTACTGCGAAATGCACATCTCTTCCAAGGGGCATTTAAACCGTCTTGTTAAGCTACTGCGACCTGCATGTCTCTTCCAAGGGGCATTTAAACCGTCTTGTTAAGCCACTGCGACCTGCACGTCTCTTCCAAGGGGCATTTAAACCGTCTTTTTAAGCTACTGCGAACTGCATGTCTCTTCCAAGGGGCATTTAATCCACCTTGTTAAGCTACTGCGACCTGCACGTCTCTTCCAAGGGGCATTTAAACCGTCTTGTTAAGCTACTGCGACCTGCATGTCTCTTCCAAGGGGCATTTAAACCTTTTTGTTAAGCTACTGCGACCTGCACATCTCTTCCAAGGGGCGTTTAAACCGTCTTGTTAAGCTACTGTAACCTCCACCTCCCTTCCATGGGGCATTTAAACTGTCTTGTTAAGCTACTGCGACCTACATGTCTCTACCAAGAGACATTTAAACCGTCTTCTTAAGCTACTGCGACCTGCACGTCTCTTCCAAGAGGCATTTAAACAGTCTTGTTAAGCTACTGCGACCTGCATGTTTCTTCCAAGCGGAATTTAAACTGTCTTGTTAAGCTACTGCGACCTCCACCGCTCTTCCTAGGGGCATTTAAACTGTCTTGTTAAGCTACTGTGACCTGCACGACTCTTCCATGGGGCATTTAAACTGTCCTGTTAAGCTACTGCGACCTACATGTCTCTACCAAGAGACATTTAAACCCTCTTCTTAAGCTACTGCGACCTGCATGTCTCTTCCAAGCGGCATTTAAACTGTCTTGTTAAGCTACTGCGACCTGCACGTCTCTTCCAAGGGGCATTTAAATCGTCTTGGTAAGCTACTGCGACCTGCACGTCTCTTACAAGGGGCATTTAAACTGTCTTGTTAAGCTACTGCGACCTCCACCACTCTTCCAAGGGGCATTTAAACCGTCTTGTTAAGCTACTGCGACCTGCACGTCTCTTCCAAGGGGCATTTAAGATGTCTTGTTAAGCTTCTGTGACCTGCACGTCTCTTCTAAGGGGCATTTAAACCGTCTTGTTAAGCCACTGCGACCAGCACGTCTCTTCCAAGGGGCATTTAAACCGTCTTGTTAAGCTGCTGCGACCTGCATGTCTCTTCCAAGGGGCATTTAAACAATCTTGTTAAGCTACTGCGCCCTCCACCGCACTTCCAAGGGGCATTTAAACCGTCTTGTTAAGCTACTGCGACCTGCACGTCTCTTTCAAGGGGCATTTAAACTGTCTTTTTAAGCTACTGCGTCCTCCACCGCTCTACCAAGGGACATTTAAACCGTCTTGTTAAGCTACTGCGACCTGCACGTCTCTTCCAAGTGGCATTTAAACCGTTTTGTTAAGCTACTGCGACCTGCACGTCTCTTCCAAGTGGCATTTAAACTGTCTTGTTAAGCTACTGCGACCTCCACCTCTCTTCTAAGGGCCATGTAAACCGCCTTAATAAGCTACTGCGACCTCCACCTGTCTTCCAAGGGGCATTTAAACCATCTTATTAAGCTACTGCGACCTGCATGTCTCTTCCGAGGGGCATTTAAACCGTCTTGTTAAGCTACTGCGACCTGCACGTCTCTTCCAAGGGGCATTTAAACCGTCTAGTTAAGCTGCTGCGACCTGCATGTCTCTTCCAAGGGGCTTTTAAACTGTCTTGTTAAGCTACTGCGACCTCCACCGCACTTCCAAGGGGCATTTAAACCGTCTTGTTAAGCTACTGCAACCTGCACGTCTCTTTCAAGGGGCATTTAAACTGTCCTGTTAAGCTACTGCGACCTCCACCGCTCTTCCAAAGGGCATTTAACCCGTCTTGTTAAGCTACTTCGACCTGCACTTCTCTTCCAAGTGGCATTTAAAACGTCTTGTTAAGCTACTGCAACCTGCACATCTCTTCCAAGGGGCATTTAAACCTTCTTGGTAAGCTACTGCGACCTGCAAGCCTATTCCAAGGGTCATTTAAACCCTCTTGTTAAGCTACTGCGACCTCCACTGCTCTTCCAAGGGGCATTTAAACCGTCTTATTAAGCTACTGTGACCTGCTCGTCTATTCCAAGGGGCATTTAAACCGTCTTGTTAAGCTACTGCGACCTGCACGTCTCTTCCAAGTGTGATTTAAACAGTCTTGTTAAGATACTGCGACTTGCACGTCTCTTCCAAGGGGCATTTAAACCGTCATGTTAAGCTACTGCGACCTGCACGTCTCTTCCAAAGGGCATTTAAAACGCTTTGTTAAGCTACTGCGACCACCACCGCACTTCCAAGGGGCATTTAAACCGTCTTGTTAAGCTACTGCGACCTCCACCGCTCTTCTAAGGGGCAGTTAACCCGTCTTGTTAACCTACTTCGACCTGCACGTCTCTTCCAAGTGGCATTTAAACCGTCTTGTTAAGCTACTGCGACCTGCACGTCTCTTCCAAGGGGAATTTAAACTGTCTTATTAAGCTACTGCGACCTCCACCTGTCTTTCAAGGGGCATTTAAACCATCTTATTAAGCTACTGCGACCTGCACATCTCTTCCAAGGGGCATGTAAACCGTCTTATTAAGCTACTGCGCCCTGCACGTCTCTTCCAAGGGGCATTTAAACTGTCTTGTTAAGCTACTGCGACCTCCACCGCTCTTCCAAGGGGCATTTAAACCGTCTTGTTTAGCTACTGCGACCTGCACTTCTCTTCTAAGGGGCATTTAAACCTTCTTGGTAAGCTACTTCGACCTGCAAGCCTATTCCAAGGGTCATTTAAACCCTCTTGTTAAGCTACTGAGACCTGCACGTCTCTTCCAAGTGGGATTTAAAGCGTCTTGTTAAGGTACTGCGACCTGCACGTCTCTTCCAAGGGGCATTTAAACCGTCTTATTAAGCTACTGTGCCCTGCTCGTCTATTCCAAGGGGCATTTAAATCGTCTTGTTAAGCTACTGCGACCTGCACGTCTCTTCAAAGGGGCATTTAAACCTTCTTGTTAAGCTACTGTAACCTCCACCACTTTTCCAAGGGGCATTTAAACCGTCTTGTTAAGCTACTGCGAACTGCACGTCTCTTCCAAGTGGGATTTAAACCGTCTTGCTAAGGTACTGCGACCTGCACGTCTCTTCCAAGGGGCATTTAAACCGTCTTATTAAGCTACTGTGCCCTGCTCTTCTATTCCAAGGGGCATTTAAACCGTCTTGTTAAGCTACTGCGACCTGCACGTCTCTTCCAATGCGCATTTAAACCGTCTTTTTAAGCTACTGCGACTTGCACATCTCTGCAAAGGGGCATTTAAACCGTCTTTTTAAGCTACTGTAACCTCCACCACTTTTCCAAGGGGCATTTAAACTGTCTTGTTAAGCTACTGCGACCTGCACGTCTCTTCCAAGGGGCATTTAAACCGTCTTGTTAAGCCACTGCGACCTGCACGTCTCTTCCAAGGGGCATTTAAACTGTCTTTTTAAGCTGCTACGAACTGCACGTCTCTTCCAAGGGGCATTTAAACCGTCTTGTTAAGCTGCTGCGACCTGCGTGTCTCTTCCAAGCGGCATTTAAACTGTCTTGTTAAGCTACTGCGACCTCCACCGCTCTTCCAAGCGGCATTTAAACTGCCTTGTTAAGCTACTGCGACCTGCACGTCTCTTCCAAGGGGCATTTAAATCGTTTTGTTAAGCTTCTGCGACCTCCACCGCTCTTCCAAGTGGCATTTAAACTGTCTTGTTAAGCTACTGCGACCTGCACGTCTCTTCCAAGGGGCATTTAAACCTTCTTGTTAAGCCACTGCAACCTGCACATCTCTTCCAAGGGGCATTTAAACCGTCTTGCTAAGCTGCTGCGACCTGCATGTCTCTTCCAAGGGGCATTTAAAAAGTCTTGTGAAGCTACTGCGACTTGCACGTCTCTTCCAAGGGGCATTTAAACTGTCTTGTTAAGCTACTGTAACCTCCACCACTTTTCCAAGGGGCATTTAAACCGTCTTGTTAAGCTACTGCGACCTGCACGTCTCTTCCAAGGGGCATTTAAACTGTCTAGTTAAGCTGCTGCGACCTGCATGTCTCTTCCAAGGGGCATTTAAACTATCTTGTTAAGCTACTGCGAACTCCACCGCACTTCCAAGGGGCATTTAAATCGTCTTGTTAAGCTACTGCGACCTGCACGTCTCTTTCAAGGGGCATTTAAGCTGTCTTGTTAAGCTACTGCGACCTGCATGTCTCTTCCAAGGGGCATTTAAACTATCTTGTTAAGCTACTGCAAACTCCACTGCACAACCAAGGGGCATTTAAACCGTCTTGTTAAGCTACTGCGACCTGCACGTCTCTTTCAAGGGGCATTTAAACTGTCTTGTCAAGCTACAGCGACCTCCACCGCTCTTCCAAGGGCCATTTAACCCGTCTTGTTAAGCTGCTTCGACCTGCACTTGTCTTCCAAGAGGCATTTAAACCGTCTTGTTAAGCTACTGCGACCTGCATGTCTCTTCCAAGGGGAATTTAAACTGTCTTATTAAGCTACTGCGACCTCCACCTCTCTTCCAAGGGGCATTTAAACCATCTTATTAAGCTACTGCGACCTGCTTGTCTCTTCCAAGTGGCATTTAAATCGTCTTGTTAAGCTACTTCGACCTGCAAGCCTATTCCAAGGGTCATTTAAACCCTCTTGTTAAGCTACTGAGACCTGCACGTCTCTTCCAAGTGGGATTTAAAGCGTCTTGTTAAGGTACTGCGACCTGCACGTCTCTTCCAAGGGGCATTTAAACCGTCTTATTAAGCTACTGTGCCCTGCTCGTCTATTCCAAGGGGCATTTAAATCGTCTTGTTAAGCTACTGCGACCTGCACGTCTCTTCAAAGGGGCATTTAAACCTTCTTGTTAAGCTACTGTAACCTCCACCACTTTTCCAAGGGGCATTTAAACCGTCTTGTTAAGCCACTGCGAACTGCACGTCTCTTCCAAGTGGGATTTAAACCGTCTTGCTAAGGTACTGCGACCTGCACGTCTCTTCCAAGGGGCATTTAAACCGTCTTATTAAGCTACTGTGCCCTGCTCTTCTATTCCAAGGGGCATTTAAACCGTCTTGTTAAGCTACTGCGACCTGCACGTCTCTTCCAATGCGCATTTAAACCGTCTTTTTAAGCTACTGCGACTTGCACATCTCTGCAAAGGGGCATTTAAACCGTCTTTTTAAGCTACTGTAACCTCCACCACTTTTCCAAGGGGCATTTAAACTGTCTTGTTAAGCTACTGAGACCTGCACGTCTCTTCCAAGGGGCATTTAAACCGTCTTGTTAAGCCACTGCGACCTGCACGTCTCTTCCAAGGGGCATTTAAACTGTCTTTTTAAGCTGCTACGAACTGCACGTCTCTTCCAAGGGGCATTTAAACCGTCTTGTTAAGCTGCTGCGACCTGCGTGTCTCTTCCAAGCGGCATTTAAACTGTCTTGTTAAGCTACTGCGACCTCCACCGCTCTTCCAAGCGGCATTTAAACTGCCTTGTTAAGCTACTGCGACCTGCACGTCTCTTCCAAGGGGCATTTAAATCGTTTTGTTAAGCTTCTGCGACCTCCACCGCTCTTCCAAGTGGCATTTAAACTGTCTTGTTAAGCTACTGCGACCTGCAGGTCTCTTCCAAGGGGCATTTAAACCTTCTTGTTAAGCCACTGCAACCTGCACATCTCTTCCAAGGGGCATTTAAACCGTCTTGCTAAGCTGCTGCGACCTGCATGTCTCTTCCAAGGGGCATTTAAAAAGTCTTGTGAAGCTACTGCGACTTGCACGTCTCTTCCAAGGGGCATTTAAACTGTCTTGTTAAGCTACTGTAACCTCCACCACTTTTCCAAGGGGCATTTAAACCGTCTTGTTAAGCTACTGCGACCTGCACGTCTCTTCCAAGGGGCATTTAAACTGTCTAGTTAAGCTGCTGCGACCTGCATGTCTCTTCCAAGGGGCATTTAAACTATCTTGTTAAGCTACTGCGAACTCCACCGCACTTCCAAGGGGCATTTAAATCGTCTTGTTAAGCTACTGCGACCTGCACGTCTCTTTCAAGGGGCATTTAAGCTGTCTTGTTAAGCTACTGCGACCTGCATGTCTCTTCCAAGGGGCATTTAAACTATCTTGTTAAGCTACTGCAAACTCCACTGCACTACCAAGGGGCATTTAAACCGTCTTGTTAAGCTACTGCGACCTGCACGTCTCTTTCAAGGGGCATTTAAACTGTCTTGTTAAGCTACAGCGACCTCCACCGCTCTTCCAAGGGCCATTTAACCCGTCTTGTTAAGCTGCTTCGACCTGCACTTGTCTTCCAAGAGGCATTTAAACCGTCTTGTTAAGCTACTGCGACCTGCATGTCTCTTCCAAGGGGAATTTAAACTGTCTTATTAAGCTACTGCGACCTCCACCTCTCTTCCAAGGGGCATTTAAACCATCTTATTAAGCTACTGCGACCTGCTTGTCTCTTCCAAGTGGCATTTAAATCGTCTTGTTAAGCTACTGCGACCTGCACGTCTCTTCCAAGGGGCATTTAAACCGTCTAGTTAAGCTGCTGCGACCTGCATGTCTCTTCCAAGGGGCATTTAAACCGTCTTGTTAAGCTACTGCGAAATGCACATCTCTTCCAAGGGGCATTTAAACCGTCTTGTTAAGCTACTGCGACCTGCATGTCTCTTCCAAGGGGCATTTAAACCGTCTTGTTAAGCCACTGCGACCTGCACGTCTCTTCCAAGGGGCATTTAAACCGTCTTTTTAAGCTACTGCGAACTGCATGTCTCTTCCAAGGGGCATTTAATCCACCTTGTTAAGCTACTGCGACCTGCACGTCTCTTCCAAGGGGCATTTAAACCGTCTTGTTAAGCTACTGCGACCTGCATGTCTCTTCCAAGGGGCATTTAAACCTTTTTGTTAAGCTACTGCGACCTGCACATCTCTTCCAAGGGGCATTTAAACCGTCTTGTTAAGCTACTGCGACCTCCACCTCCCTTCCATGGGGCATTTAAACTGTCTTGTTAAGCTACTGCGACCTACATGTCTCTACCAAGAGACATTTAAACCGTCTTCTTAAGCTACTGCGACCTGCACGTCTCTTCCAAGAGGCATTTAAACAGTCTTGTTAAGCTACTGCGACCTGCATGTTTCTTCCAAGCGGAATTTAAACTGTCTTGTTAAGCTACTGCGACCTCCACCGCTCTTCCTAGGGGCATTTAAACTGTCTTGTTAAGCTACTGTGACCTGCACGACTCTTCCTAGGGGCATTTAAACTGTCTTGTTAAGCTACTGTGACCTGCATGACTCTTCCATGGAGCATTTAAACTGTCTCCTTAAGCTACTGCGACCTGCATGTCTCTTCCAAGCGGCATTTAAACTGTCTTGTTAAGCTACTGCGATCTGCACGTCTCTTCCAAGGGGCATTTAAACCGTTTTGTTAAGCTGCTGCGATCTGCACATCTCTTCCATGGAGCATTTAAACCGTCTTGTTAAGCTACTGTGACCTCCAACTCTCTTCCATGGGGCATTTAAACTGTCTTGTTTAGCTACTGCGACCTACATGTCTCTACCAAGAGACACTTAAACCGTCTTCTTAAGCTACTGCGACCTGCACGTCTCTTCCAAGGGGCATTTAAACAGTCTTGCTAAGCTGCTGCGACCTGCATGTCTCTTCCAAGCGGAATTTAAACTGTCTTGTTAAGCTGCTGCGACCTCCACCGCTCTTCCAAGGGGCATTTAAACTGTCTTGTTAAGCTACTGCGACCTGCACGTCTCTTCCAAGGGGCATTTAAATCGTCTTGTTAAGCTACTGCGACCTCCACCGCTCTTCCAAGGGGCATTTAAACTGTCTTGTTAAGCTACTGCGACCTGCACGTCTCTTCCAAGGGGCATTTAAAATGTCTTGTTAAGCTTCTGCGACCTGCACGTCTCTTCTAAGGGCCATTTAAACCGTCTTGTTAAGCCACTGCAACCTACACATCTCTTCCAAGGGGCATTTAAACCATCTTGTTAAGCTGCTGCGACCTGCATGTCTCTTCCAAGGGGCATTTTGACCGTCTTGTGAAGCTACTGCGACTTGCACGTGTCTTCCAAGGGGCATTTAAACCGTCTTGTTAAGCTACTGTAACCTCCACCACTTTTCCAAGGGGCATTCAAACTGTCTTGTTAAGCTACTGCTACCTGCACGTCTCTTCCAAGGGGCATTTAAACCGTCTAGTTAAGCTGCTGCAACCTGCATGTCTCTTCCAAGGTGCATTTAAACTGTCTTGTTAAGCTACTGCGACCTCCACCGCTCTTCCAAGGGGCATTTAACCCGTCTTGTTAAGCTGCTTCGACCTGCACTTGTCTTCCAAGTGTCATTTAAACCGTCTTGTTAAGCTACTGCGACCTGCATGTCTCTTCCAAGGAGAATTTAAACTGTCATATTAAGCTACTGTGACCTCCACCTCTCTTCCAAGGGGCATTTAAACCATCTTATTAAGCTACTGCGACCTGCATGTCTCTTCCGAGGGGCATTTAAACCGTCTTGTTAAGCTACTGCGACCTGCACGTCTCTTCCAAGGGGCATTTAAACCGTCTATTTAAGCTGCTGCGACCTGCATGTCTCTTCCAAGGGGCTTTTAAACTGTCTTGTTAAGCTACTGCGACCTGCACCGCACTTTCAAGGGGCATTTAAACTGTCTTGTTAAGCTACTGCAACCTGCACGTCTCTTTCAAGGGGCATTTAAACTGTCCTGTTAAGCTACTGCGACCTCCACCGCTCTTCCAAATGGCATTTAACCCGTCTTGTTAAGCTACTTCGACCTGCACTTCTCTTCCAAGTGGCATTTAAAACGTCTTGTTAAGCTACTGCAACCTGCACATCTCTTCCAAGGGGCATTTAAACCTTCTTGGTAAGCTACTGCGACCTGCAAGCCTATTCCAAGGGTCATTTAAACCCTCTTGTTAAGCTACTGCGACCTGCACTGCTCTTCCAAGGGCCATTTAAACCGTCTTATTAAGCTACTGTGACCTGCTCGTCTATTCCAAGGGGCATTTAAACCATCTTGTTAAGCTACTGCGACCTGCACGTCTCTTCCAAGTGTGATTTAAACAGTCTTGTTAAGATACTGCGACTTGCACGTCTCTTCCAAGGGGCATTTAAACCGTCTTGTTAAGCTACTGCGACCTGCACGTCTCTTCCAAAGGGCATTTAAAACGCTTTGTTAAGCTACTGCGACCTCCACCGCACTTCCAAGGGGCATTTAAACCGTCTTGTTAAGCTACTGCGACCTGCACGTCTCTTTCAAGGGGCATTTAAACTGTCTTGTTAAGCTACTGCGACCTCCACCGCTCTTCTAAGGGGCATTTAACCGGTCTTGTTTACCTACTTCGACCTGCACGTCTCTTCCAAGTGGCATTTAAACCGTCTTGTTAAGCTACTGCGACCTGCACGTCTCTTCCAAGGGGAATTTAAACTGTCTTATTAAGCTACTGCGACCTCCACCTGTCTTTCAAGGGGCATTTAAACCATCTTATTAAGCTACTGCGACCTGCACATCTCTTCCAAGGGGCATTTAAACCGTCTTATTAAGCTACTGCGACCTGCACGTCTCTTCCAAGGGGCATTTAAACTGTCTTGTTAAGCTACTGCGACCTCCACCGCTCTTCCAAGGGGCATTTAAACCGTCTTGTTTAGCTACTGCGACCTGCACTTCTCTTCCAAGGGGCATTTAAACCTTCTTGGTAAGCTACTTCGACCTGCAAGCCTATTCCAAGGGTCATTTAAACCCTCTTGTTAAGCTACTGAGACCTGCACGTCTCTTCCAAGTGGGATTTAAACCGTCTTGTTAAGGTACTGCGACCTGCACGTCTCTTCCAAGGGGCATTGAAACCGTCTTATTAAGCTACTGTGCCCTGCTCGTCTATTCCAAGGGGCATTTAAATCGTCTTGTTAAGCTACTGCGACCTGCACGTCTCTTCAAAGGGGCATTTAAACCTTCTTGTTAAGCTACTGTAACCTCCACCACTTTTCCAAGGGGCATTTAAACTGTCTTGTTAAGCTACTTCGACCTGCACGTCTCTTCCAAGGGGCATTTAAACCGTCTTGTTAAGCCACTGCGAACTGCACGTCTCTTCCAAGTGGGATTTAAACCGTCTTGCTAAGGTACTGCGACCTGCACGTCTCTTCCAAGGGGCATTTAAACCGTCTTATTAAGCTACTGTGCCCTGCTCTTCTATTCCAAGGGGCATTTAAACCGTCTTGTTAAGCTACTGCGACCTGCACGTCTCTTCCAATGCGCATTTAAACCGTCTTTTTAAGCTACTGCGACTTGCACATCTCTTCAAAGGGGCATTTAAACCGTCTTTTTAAGCTACTGTAACCTCCACCACTTTTCCAAGGGGCATTTAAACTGTCTTGTTAAGCTACTGCGACCTGCACGTCTCTTCCAAGGGGCATTTAAACCGTCTTGTTAAGCCACTGCGACCTGCACGTCTCTTCCAAGGGGCATTTAAACTGTCTTTTTAAGCTGCTACGAACTGCACGCCTCTTCCAAGGGGCATTTAAACCGTCTTGTTAAGCTGCTGCGACCTGCGTGTCTCTTCCAAGCGGCATTTAAACTGTCTTGCTAAGCTACTGCGACCTCCACCGCTCTTCCAAGCGGCATTTAAACTGTCTTGTTAAGCTACTGCGACCTGCACGTCTCTTCCAAGGGGCATTTAAATCGTTTTGTTAAGCTACTGCGACCTCCACCGCTCTTCCAAGGGGCATTTAAACTGTATTGTTAAGCTACTGCGACCTGCACGTCTCTTCCAAGGGTCATTTAAACCTTCTTGTTAAGCCACTGCAACCTGCACATCTCTTCCAAGGGGCATTTAAACCGTCTTGCTAAGCTGCTGCGACCTGCATGTCTCTTCCAAGGGGCATTTAAAAAGTCTTGTGAAGCTACTGCGACTTGCACGTCTCTTCCAAGGGGCACTTAAACTGTCTTGTTAAGCTACTGTAACCTCCACCACTTTTCCAAGGGGCATTTAAACCGTCTTGTTAAGCTACTGCGACCTGCACGTCTCTTCCAAGGGGCATTTAAACTGTCTAGTTAAGCTGCTGCGACCTGCATGTCTCTTCCAAGGGGCATTTAAACTATCTTGTTAAGCTACTGCGAACTCCACCGCACTTCCAAGGGGCATTTAAACCGTCTTGTTAAGCTACTGCGACCTGCACGTCTCTTTCAAGGGGCATTTAAGCTGTCTTGTTAAGCTACTGCGACCTGCATGTCTCTTCCAAGGGGCATTTAAACTATCTTGTTAAGCTACTGCGAACTCCACTGCACTACCAAGGGGCATTTATACCGTCTTGTTAAGCTACTGCGACCTGCACGTCTCTTTCAAGGGGCATTTAAACTGTCTTGTTAAGCTACAGCGACCTCCACTGCTCTTCCAAGGGGCATTTAACCCGTCTTGTTAAGCTGCTTCGACCTGCACTTGTCTTCCAAGTGGCATTTAAACCGTCTTGTTAAGCTACTGCGACCTGCATGTCTCTTCCAAGGGGAATTTAAACTGTCTTATTAAGCTACTGCGACCTCCACCTCTCTTCCAAGGGGCATTTAAACCATCTTATTAAGCCACTGCGACCTGCTTGTCTCTTCCAAGTGGCAATTAAATCGTCTTGTTAAGCTACTGCGACCTGCACGTCTCTTCCAAGGGGCATTTAAACCGTCTAGTTAAGCTGCTGCGACCTGCATGTCTCTTCCAAGGGGCATTTAAACCGTCTTGTTAAGCTACTGCGAAATGCACATCTCTTCCAAGGGGCATTTAAACCGTCTTGTTAAGCTACTGCGACCTGCATGTCTCTTCCAAGGGGCATTTAAACCGTCTTGTTAAGCCACTGCGACCTGCACGTCTCTTCCAAGGGGCATTTAAACCGTCTTTTTAAGCTACTGCGAACTGCATGTCTCTTCCAAGGGGCATTTAATCCACCTTGTTAAGCTACTGCGACCTGCACGTCTCTTCCAAGGGGCATTTAAACCGTCTTGTTAAGCTACTGCGACCTGCATGTCTCTTCCAAGGGGCATTTAAACCTTTTTGTTAAGCTACTGCGACCTGCACATCTCTTCCAAGGGGCATTTAAACCGTCTTGTTAAGCTACTGCGACCTCCACCTCCCTTCCATGGGGCATTTAAACTGTCTTGTTAAGCTACTGCGACCTACATGTCTCTACCAAGAGACATTTAAACCGTCTTCTTAAGCTACTGCGACCTGCACGTCTCTTCCAAGAGGCATTTAAACAGTCTTGTTAAGCTACTGCGACCTGCATGTTTCTTCCAAGCGGAATTTAAACTGTCTTGTTAAGCTACTGCGACCTCCACCGCTCTTCCTAGGGGCATTTAAACTGTCTTGTTAAGCTACTGTGACCTGCACGACTCTTCCTAGGGGCATTTAAACTGTCTTGTTAAGCTACTGTGACCTGCATGACTCTTCCATGGGGCATTTAAACTGTCTTCTTAAGCTACTGCGACCTGCATGTCTCTTCCAAGCGGCATTTAAACTGTCTTGTTAAGCTACTGCGACCTGCACGTCTCTTCCAAGGGGCATTTAAACCGTTTTGTTAAGCTGCTGCGATCTGCACATCTCTTCCATGGGGCATTTAAACCGTCTTGTTAAGCTACTGTGACCTCCAACTCTCTTCCATGGGGCATTTAAACTGTCTTGTTTAGCTACTGCGACCTACATGTCTCTACCAAGAGATACTTAAACCGTCTTCTTAAGCTACTGCGACCTGCACGTCTCTTCCAAGGGGCATTTAAACAGTCTTGCTAAGCTGCTGCGACCTGCATGTCTCTTCCAAGCGGAATTTAAACTGTCTTGTTAAGCTGCTGCGACCTCCACCGCTCTTCCAAGGGGCATTTAAACTGTCTTGTTAAGCTACTGCGACCTGCACGACTCTTCCATGGGGCATTTAAACTGTCCTGTTAAGCTACTGCGACCTACATGTCTCTACCAAGAGACATTTAAACCCTCTTCTTAAGCTACTGCGACCTGCATGTCTCTTCCAAGCGGCATTTAAACTGTCTTGTTAAGCTACTGCGACCTGCACGTCTCTTCCAAGGGGCATTTAAATCGTCTTGGTAAGCTACTGCGACCTGCACGTCTCTTACAAGGGGCATTTAAACTGTCTTGTTAAGCTACTGCGACCTCCACCACTCTTCCAAGGGGCATTTAAACCGTCTTGTTAAGCTACTGCGACCTGCACGTCTCTTCCAAGGGGCATTTAAGATGTCTTGTTAAGCTTCTGCGACCTGCACGTCTCTTCTAAGGGGCATTTAAACCGTCTTGTTAAGCCACTGCGACCAGCACGTCTCTTCCAAGGGGCATTTAAACCGTCTTGTTAAGCTGCTGCGACCTGCATGTCTCTTCCAAGGGGCATTTAAACAATCTTGTTAAGCTACTGCGCCCTCCACCGCACTTCCAAGGGGCATTTAAACCGTCTTGTTAAGCTACTGCGACCTGCACGTCTCTTTCAAGGGGCATTTAAACTGTCTTTTTAAGCTACTGCGTCCTCCACCGCTCTACCAAGGGACATTTAAACCGTCTTGTTAAGCTACTGCGACCTGCACGTCTCTTCCAAGTGGCATTTAAACCGTTTTGTTAAGCTACTGCGACCTGCACGTCTCTTCCAAGTGGCATTTAAACTGTCTTGTTAAGCTACTGCGACCTCCACCTCTCTTCTAAGGGCCATGTAAACCGTCTTAATAAGCTACTGCGACCTCCACCTGTCTTCCAAGGGGCATTTAAACCATCTTATTAAGCTACTGCGACCTGCATGTCTCTTCCGAGGGGCATTTAAACCGTCTTGTTAAGCTACTGCGACCTGCACGTCTCTTCCAAGGGGCATTTAAACCGTCTAGTTAAGCTGCTGCGACCTGCATGTCTCTTCCAAGGGGCTTTTAAACTGTCTTGTTAAGCTACTGCGACCTCCACCGCACTTCCAAGGGGCATTTAAACCGTCTTGTTAAGCTACTGCAACCTGCACGTCTCTTTCAAGGGGCATTTAAACTGTCCTGTTAAGCTACTGCGACCTCCACCGCTCTTCCAAAGGGCATTTAACCCGTCTTGTTAAGCTACTTCGACCTGCACTTCTCTTCCAAGTGGCATTTAAAACGTCTTGTTAAGCTACTGCAACGTGCACATTTCTTCCAAGGGGCATTTAAACCTTCTTGGTAAGCTACTGCGACCTGCAAGCCTATTCCAAGGGTCATTTAAACCCTCTTGTTAAGCTACTGCGACCTCCACTGCTCTTCCAAGGGGCATTTAAACCGTCTTATTAAGCTACTGTGACCTGCTCGTCTATTCCAAGGGGCATTTAAACCGTCTTGTTAAGCTACTGCGACCTGCACGTCTCTTCCAAGTGTGATTTAAACAGTCTTGTTAAGATACTGCGACTTGCACGTCTCTTCCAAGGGGCATTTAAACCGTCATGTTAAGCTACTGCGACCTGCACGTCTCTTCCAAAGGGCATTTAAAACGCTTTGTTAAGCTACTGCGACCACCACCGCACTTCCAAGGGGCATTTAAACCGTCTTGTTAAGCTACTGCGACCTCCACCGCTCTTCTAAGGGGCAGTTAACCCGTCTTGTTAACCTACTTCGACCTGCACGTCTCTTCCAAGTGGCATTTAAACCGTCTTGTTAAGCTACTGCGACCTGCACGTCTCTTCCAAGGGGAATTTAAACTGTCTTATTAAGCTACTGCGACCTCCACCTGTCTTTCAAGGGGCATTTAAACCATCTTATTAAGCTACTGCGACCTGCACATCTCTTCCAAGGGGCATTTAAACCGTCTTATTAAGCTACTGCGACCTGCACGTCTCTTCCAAGGGGCATTTAAACTGTCTTGTTAAGCTACTGCGACCTCCACCGCTCTTCCAAGGGGCATTTAAACCGTCTTGTTTAGCTACTGCGACCTGCACTTCTCTTCCAAGGGGCATTTAAACCTTCTTGGTAAGCTACTTCGACCTGCAAGCCTATTCCAAGGGGCATTTAAACCGTCTTATTAAGCTACTGTGCCCTGCTCGTCTATTCCAAGGGGCATTTAAATCGTCTTGTTAAGCTACTGCGACCTGCACGTCTCTTCAAAGGGGCATTTAAACCTTCTTGTTAAGCTACTGTAACCTCCACCACTTTTCCAAGGGGCATTTAAACCGTCTTGTTAAGCCACTGCGAACTGCACGTCTCTTCCAAGTGGGATTTAAACCGTCTTGCTAAGGTACTGCGACCTGCACGTCTCTTCCAAGGGGCATTTAAACCGTCTTATTAAGCTACTGTGCCCTGCTCTTCTATTCCAAGGGGCATTTAAACCGTCTTGTTAAGCTACTGCGACCTGCACGTCTCTTCCAATGCTCATTTAAACCGTCTTTTTAAGCTACTGCGACATGCACATCTCTGCAAAGGGGCATTTAAACCGTCTTTTTAAGCTACTGTAACCTCCACCACTTTTCCAAGGGGCATTTAAACTGTCTTGTTAAGCTACTGCGACCTGCACGTCTCTTCCAAGGGGCATTTAAACCGTCTTGTTAAGCCACTGCGACCTGCACGTCTCTTCCAAGGGGCATTTAAACTGTCTTTTTAAGCTGCTACGAACTGCACGTCTCTTCCAAGGGGCATTTAAACCGTCTTGTTAAGCTGCTGCGACCTGCGTGTCTCTTCCAAGCGGCATTTAAACTGTCTTGTTAAGCTACTGCGACCTCCACCGCTCTTCCAAGCGGCATTTAAACTGTCTTGTTAAGCTACTGCGACCTGCACGTCTCTTCCAAGGGGCATTTAAATCGTTTTGTTAAGCTACTGCGACCTCCACCGCTCTTCCAAGGGGCATTTAAACTGTCTTGTTAAGCTACTGCGACCTGCACGTCTCTTCCAAGGGTCATTTAAACCTTCTTGTTAAGCCACTGCAACCTGCACATCTCTTCCAAGGGGCATTTAAACCGTCTTGCTAAGCTGCTGCGACCTGCATGTCTCTTCCAAGGGGCATTTAAAAAGTCTTTTGAAGCTACTGCGACTTGCACGTCTCTTCCAAGGGGCATTTAAACTGTCTTGTTAAGCTACTGTAACCTCCACCACTTTTCCAAGGGGCATTTAAACCGTCTTGTTAAGCTACTGCGACCTGCACGTCTCTTCCAAGGGGCATTTAAACTGTCTAGTTAAGCTGCTGCGACCTGCATGTCTCTTCCAAGGGGCATTTAAACTATCTTGTTAAGCTACTGCGAACTCCACCGCACTTCCAAGGGGCATTTAAACCGTCTTGTTAAGCTACTGCGACCTGCACGTCTCTTTCAAGGGGCATTTAAGCTGTCTTGTTAAGCTACTGCGACCTGCATGTCTCTTCCAAGGGGCATTTAAACTATCTTGTTAAGCTACTGCAAACTCCACTGCACTACCAAGGGGCATTTAAACCGTCTTGTTAAGCTACTGCGACCTGCACGTCTCTTTCAAGGGGCATTTAAACTGTCTTGTTAAGCTACAGCGACCTCCACCGCTCTTCCAAGGGGCATTTAACCCGTCTTGTTAAGCTGCTTCGACCTGCACTTGTCTTCCAAGAGGCATTTAAACCGTCTTGTTAAGCTACTGCGACCTGCATGTCTCTTCCAAGGGGAATTTAAACTGTCTTATTAAGCTACTGCGACCTCCACCTCTCTTCCAAGGGGCATTTAAACCATCTTGTTAAGCTACTGCGACCTGCACGTCTCTTCCAAGGGGCATTTAAACCGTCTAGTTAAGCTGCTGCGACCTGCATGTCTCTTCCAAGGGGCATTTAAACCGTCTTGTTAAGCTACTGCGAAATGCACATCTCTTCCAAGGGGCATTTAAACCGTCTTGTTAAGCTACTGCGACCTGCATGTCTCTTCCAAGGGGCATTTAAACCGTCTTGTTAAGCCACTGCGACCTGCACGTCTCTTCCAAGGGGCATTTAAACCGTCTTTTTAAGCTACTGCGAACTGCATGTCTCTTCCAAGGGGCATTTAATCCACCTTGTTAAGCTACTGCGACCTGCACGTCTCTTCCAAGGGGCATTTAAACCGTCTTGTTAAGCTACTGCGACCTGCATGTCTCTTCCAAGGGGCATTTAAACCTTTTTGTTAAGCTACTGCGACCTGCACATCTCTTCCAAGGGGCATTTAAACCGTCTTGTTAAGCTACTGCGACCTCCACCTCCCTTCCATGGGGCATTTAAACTGTCTTGTTAAGCTACTGCGACCTACATGTCTCTACCAAGAGACATTTAAACCGTCTTCTTAAGCTACTGCGACCTGCACGTCTCTTCCAAGAGGCATTTAAACAGTCTTGTTAAGCTACTGCGACCTGCATGTTTCTTCCAAGCGGAATTTAAACTGTCTTGTTAAGCTACTGCGACCTCCACCGCTCTTCCTAGGGGCATTTAAACTGTCTTGTTAAGCTACTGTGACCTGCACGACTCTTCCTAGGGGCATTTAAACTGTCTTGTTAAGCTACTGTGACCTGCATGACTCTTCCATGGGGCATTTAAACTGTCTCCTTAAGCTACTGCGACCTGCATGTCTCTTCCAAGCGGCATTTAAACTGTCTTGTTAAGCTGCTGCGACCTCCACCGCTCTTCCAAGGGGCATTTAAACTGTCTTGTTAAGCTACTGCGACCTGCACGTCTCTTCCAAGGGGCATTTAAATCGTCTTGTTAAGCTACTGCGACCTCCACCGCTCTTCCAAGGGGCATTTAAACTGTCTTGTTAAGCTACTGCGACCTGCACGTCTCTTCCAAGGGGCATTTAAAATGTCTTGTTAAGCTTCTGCGACCTGCACGTCTCTTCTAAGGGCCATTTAAACCGTCTTGTTAAGCCACTGCAACCTACACATCTCTTCCAAGGGGCATTTAAACCATCTTGTTAAGCTGCTGCGACCTGCATGTCTCTTCCAAGGGGCATTTAAACCGTCTTGTGAAGCTACTGCGACTTGCACGTGTCTTCCAATGGGCATTTAAACCGTCTTGTTAAGCTACTGTAACCTCCACCACTTTTCCAAGGGGCATTCAAACTTTCTTGTTAAGCTACTGCTACCTGCACGTCTCTTCCAAGGGGCATTTAAACCGTCTAGTTAAGCTGCTGCAACCTGCATGTCTCTTCCAAGGTGCATTTAAACTGTCTTGTTAAGCTACTGCGACCTCCACCGCTCTTACAAGGGGCATTTAACCCGTCTTGTTAAGCTGCTTCGACCTGCACTTGTCTTCCAAGTGTCATTTAAACCGTCTTGTTAAGCTACTGCGACCTGCATGTCTCTTCCAAGGGAATTTAAACTGTCTTATTAAGCTACTGCGACCTCCACCTCTCTTCCAAGGGGCATTTAAACCATCTTATTAAGCTACTGCGACCTGCATGTCTCTTCCGAGGGGCATTTAAACCGTCTTGTTAAGCTACTGCGACCTGCACGTCTCTTCCAAGGGGCATTTAAACCGTCTATTTAAGCTGCTGCGACCTGCATGTCTCTTCCAAGGGGCTTTTAAACTGTCTTGTTAAGCTACTGCGACCTGCACCGCACTTCCAAGGGGCATTTAAACCGTCTTGTTAAGCTACTGCAACCTGCACGTCTCTTTCAAGGGGCATTTAAACTGTCCTGTTAAGCTACTGCGACCTCCACCGCTCTTCCAAATGGCATTTAACCCATCTTGTTAAGCTACTTCGACCTGCACTTCTCTTCCAAGTGGCATTTAAAACGTCTTGTTAAGCTACTGCAACCTGCACATCTCTTCCAAGGGGCATTTAAACCTTCTTGGTAAGCTACTGCGACCTGCAAGCCTATTCCAAGGGTCATTTAAACCCTCTTGTTAAGCTACTGCGACCTCCACTGCTCTTCCAAGGGGCATTTAAACCGTCTTATTAAGCTACTGTGACCTGCTCGTCTATTCCAAGGGGCATTTAAACCGTCTTGTTAAGCTACTGCGACCTGCACGTCTGTTCCAAGTGTGATTTAAACAGTCTTGTTAAGATACTGCGACTTGCACGTCTCTTCCAAGGGGCATTTAAACCGTCTTGTTAAGCTACTGCGACCTGCACGTCTCTTCCAAAGGGCATTTAAAACGCATTGTTAAGCTACTGCGACCTCCACCGCACTTCCAAGGGGCATTTAAACCGTCTTGTTAAGCTACTGCGACCTGCACGTCTCTTTCAAGGGGCATTTAAACTGTCTTGTTAAGCTACTGCGACCTCCACCGCTCTTCTAAGGGGCATTTAACCCGTCTTGTTAACCTACTTCGACCTGCACGTCTCTTCCAAGTGGCATTTAAACCGTCTTGTTAAGCTACTGCGACCTGCACGTCTCTTCCAAGGGGAATTTAAACTGTCTTATTAAGCTACTGCGACCTCCACCTGTCTTTCAAGGGGCATTTAAACCATCTTATTAAGCTACTGCGACCTGCACATCTCTTCCAAGGGGCATTTAAACCGTCTTATTAAGCTACTGCGACCTGCACGTCTCTTCCAAGGGACATTTAAACTGTCTTGTTAAGCTACTGCGACCTCCACCGCTCTTCCAAGGGGCATTTAAACCGTCTTGTTTAGCTACTGCGACCTGCACTTCTCTTCCAAGGGGCATTTAAACCTTCTTGGTAAGCTACTTCGACCTGCAAGCCTATTCCAAGGGTCATTTAAACCCTCTTGTTAAGCTACTGAGACCTGCACGTCTCTTCCAAGTGGGATTTAAACCGTCTTGTTAAGGTACTGCGACCTGCACGTCTCTTCCAAGGGGCATTGAAACCGTCTTATTAAGCTACTGTGCCCTGCTCGTCTATTCCAAGGGGCATTTAAATCGTCTTGTTAAGCTACTGCGACCTGCACGTCTCTTCAAAGGGGCATTTAAACCTTCTTGTTAAGCTACTGTAACCTCCACCACTTTTCCAAGGGGCATTTAAACTGTCTTGTTAAGCTACTTCGACCTGCACGTCTCTTCCAAGGGGCATTTAAACCGTCTTGTTAAGCCACTGCGAACTGCACGTCTCTTCCAAGTGGGATTTAAACCGTCTTGCTAAGGTACTGCGACCTGCACGTCTCTTCCAAGGGGCATTTAAACCGTCTTATTAAGCTACTGTGCCCTGCTCTTCTATTCCAAGGGGCATTTAAACCATCTTGTTAAGCTACTGCGACCTGCACGTCTCTTCCAATGCGCATTTAAACCGTCTTTTTAAGCTACTGCGACTTGCACATCTCTTCAAAGGGGCATTTAAACCGTCTTTTTAAGCTACTGTAACCTCCACCACTTTTCCAAGGGGCATTTAAACTGTCTTGTTAAGCTACTGCGACCTGCACGTCTCTTCCAAGGGGCATTTAAACCGTCTTGTTAAGCCACTGCGACCTGCACGTCTCTTCCAAGGGGCATTTAAACTGTCTTTTTAAGCTGCTACGAACTGCACGTCTCTTCCAAGGGGCATTTAAACTGTCTTGTTAAGCTGCTGCGACCTGAGTGTCTCTTCCAAGCGGCATTTAAACTGTCTTGCTAAGCTACTGCGACCTCCACCGCTCTTCCAAGCGGCATTTAAACTGTCTTGTTAAGCTACTGCGACCTGCACGTCTCTTCCAAGGGGCATTTAAATCGTTTTGTTAAGCTACTGCGACCTCCACCTCTCTTCCAAGGGGCATTTAAACTATCTTGTTAAGCTACTGCAAACTCCACTGCACTACCAAGGGGCATTTAAACCGTCTTGTTAAGCTACTGCGACCTGCACGTCTCTTTCAAGGGGCATTTAAACTGTCTTGTTAAGCTACAGCGACCTCCACCGCTCTTCCAAGGGGCATTTAACCCGTCTTGTTAAGCTGCTTCGACCTGCACTTGTCTTCCAAGAGGCATTTAAACCGTCTTGTTAAGCTACTGCGACCTGCATGTCTCTTCCAAGGGGAATTTAAACTGTCTTATTAAGCTACTGCGACCTCCACCTCTCTTCCAAGGGGCATTTAAACCATCTTGTTAAGCTACTGCGACCTGCACGTCTCTTCCAAGGGGCATTTAAACCGTCTAGTTAAGCTGCTGCGACCTGCATGTCTCTTCCAAGGGGCATTTAAACCGTCTTGTTAAGCTACTGCGAAATGCACATCTCTTCCAAGGGGCATTTAAACCGTCTTGTTAAGCTACTGCGACCTGCATGTCTCTTCCAAGGGGCATTTAAACCGTCTTGTTAAGCCACTGCGACCTGCACGTCTCTTCCAAGGGGCATTTAAACCGTCTTTTTAAGCTACTGCGAACTGCATGTCTCTTCCAAGGGGCATTTAATCCACCTTGTTAAGCTACTGCGACCTGCACGTCTCTTCCAAGGGGCATTTAAACCGTCTTGTTAAGCTACTGCGACCTGCATGTCTCTTCCAAGGGGCATTTAAACCTTTTTGTTAAGCTACTGCGACCTGCACATCTCTTCCAAGGGGCATTTAAACCGTCTTGTTAAGCTACTGCGACCTCCACCTCCCTTCCATGGGGCATTTAAACTGTCTTGTTAAGCTACTGCGACCTACATGTCTCTACCAAGAGACATTTAAACCGTCTTCTTAAGCTACTGCGACCTGCACGTCTCTTCCAAGAGGCATTTAAACAGTCTTGTTAAGCTACTGCGACCTGCATGTTTCTTCCAAGCGGAATTTAAACTGTCTTGTTAAGCTACTGCGACCTCCACCGCTCTTCCTAGGGGCATTTAAACTGTCTTGTTAAGCTACTGTGACCTGCACGACTCTTCCTAGGGGCATTTAAACTGTCTTGTTAAGCTACTGTGACCTGCATGACTCTTCCATGGGGCATTTAAACTGTCTCCTTAAGCTACTGCGACCTGCATGTCTCTTCCAAGCGGCATTTAAACTGTCTTGTTAAGCTGCTGCGACCTCCACCGCTCTTCCAAGGGGCATTTAAACTGTCTTGTTAAGCTACTGCGACCTGCACGTCTCTTCCAAGGGGCATTTAAATCGTCTTGTTAAGCTACTGCGACCTCCACCGCTCTTCCAAGGGGCATTTAAACTGTCTTGTTAAGCTACTGCGACCTGCACGTCTCTTCCAAGGGGCATTTAAAATGTCTTGTTAAGCTTCTGCGACCTGCACGTCTCTTCTAAGGGCCATTTAAACCGTCTTGTTAAGCCACTGCAACCTACACATCTCTTCCAAGGGGCATTTAAACCATCTTGTTAAGCTGCTGCGACCTGCATGTCTCTTCCAAGGGGCATTTAAACCGTCTTGTGAAGCTACTGCGACTTGCACGTGTCTTCCAAGGGGCATTTAAACCGTCTTGTTAAGCTACTGTAACCTCCACCACTTTTCCAAGGGGCATTCAAACTTTCTTGTTAAGCTACTGCTACCTGCACGTCTCTTCCAAGGGGCATTTAAACCGTCTAGTTAAGCTGCTGCAACCTGCATGTCTCTTCCAAGGTGCATTTAAACTGTCTTGTTAAGCTACTGCGACCTCCACCGCTCTTACAAGGGGCATTTAACCCGTCTTGTTAAGCTGCTTCGACCTGCACTTGTCTTCCAAGTGTCATTTAAACCGTCTTGTTAAGCTACTGCGACCTGCATGTCTCTTCCAAGGGAATTTAAACTGTCTTATTAAGCTACTGCGACCTCCACCTCTCTTCCAAGGGGCATTTAAACCATCTTATTAAGCTACTGCGACCTGCATGTCTCTTCCGAGGGGCATTTAAACCGTCTTGTTAAGCTACTGCGACCTGCACGTCTCTTCCAAGGGGCATTTAAACCGTCTATTTAAGCTGCTGCGACCTGCATGTCTCTTCCAAGGGGCTTTTAAACTGTCTTGTTAAGCTACTGCGACCTGCACCGCACTTCCAAGGGGCATTTAAACCGTCTTGTTAAGCTACTGCAACCTGCACGTCTCTTTCAAGGGGCATTTAAACTGTCCTGTTAAGCTACTGCGACCTCCACCGCTCTTCCAAATGGCATTTAACCCATCTTGTTAAGCTACTTCGACCTGCACTTCTCTTCCAAGTGGCATTTAAAACGTCTTGTTAAGCTACTGCAACCTGCACATCTCTTCCAAGGGGCATTTAAACCTTCTTGGTAAGCTACTGCGACCTGCAAGCCTATTCCAAGGGTCATTTAAACCCTCTTGTTAAGCTACTGCGACCTCCACTGCTCTTCCAAGGGGCATTTAAACCGTCTTATTAAGCTACTGTGACCTGCTCGTCTATTCCAAGGGGCATTTAAACCGTCTTGTTAAGCTACTGCGACCTGCACGTCTGTTCCAAGTGTGATTTAAACAGTCTTGTTAAGATACTGCGACTTGCACGTCTCTTCCAAGGGGCATTTAAACCGTCTTGTTAAGCTACTGCGACCTGCACGTCTCTTCCAAAGGGCATTTAAAACGCTTTGTTAAGCTACTGCGACCTCCACCGCACTTCCAAGGGGCATTTAAACCGTCTTGTTAAGCTACTGCGACCTGCACGTCTCTTTCAAGGGGCATTTAAACTGTCTTGTTAAGCTACTGCGACCTCCACCGCTCTTCTAAGGGGCATTTAACCCGTCTTGTTAACCTACTTCGACCTGCACGTCTCTTCCAAGTGGCATTTAAACCGTCTTGTTAAGCTACTGCGACCTGCACGTCTCTTCCAAGGGGAATTTAAACTGTCTTATTAAGCTACTGCGACCTCCACCTGTCTTTCAAGGGGCATTTAAACCATCTTATTAAGCTACTGCGACCTGCACATCTCTTCCAAGGGGCATTTAAACCGTCTTATTAAGCTACTGCGACCTGCACGTCTCTTCCAAGGGACATTTAAACTGTCTTGTTAAGCTACTGCGACCTCCACCGCTCTTCCAAGGGGCATTTAAACCGTCTTGTTTAGCTACTGCGACCTGCACTTCTCTTCCAAGGGGCATTTAAACCTTCTTGGTAAGCTACTTCGACCTGCAAGCCTATTCCAAGGGTCATTTAAACCCTCTTGTTAAGCTACTGAGACCTGCACGTCTCTTCCAAGTGGGATTTAAACCGTCTTGTTAAGGTACTGCGACCTGCACGTCTCTTCCAAGGGGCATTGAAACCGTCTTATTAAGCTACTGTGCCCTGCTCGTCTATTCCAAGGGGCATTTAAATCGTCTTGTTAAGCTACTGCGACCTGCACGTCTCTTCAAAGGGGCATTTAAACCTTCTTGTTAAGCTACTGTAACCTCCACCACTTTTCCAAGGGGCATTTAAACTGTCTTGTTAAGCTACTTCGACCTGCACGTCTCTTCCAAGGGGCATTTAAACCGTCTTGTTAAGCCACTGCGAACTGCACGTCTCTTCCAAGTGGGATTTAAACCGTCTTGCTAAGGTACTGCGACCTGCACGTCTCTTCCAAGGGGCATTTAAACCGTCTTATTAAGCTACTGTGCCCTGCTCTTCTATTCCAAGGGGCATTTAAACCATCTTGTTAAGCTACTGCGACCTGCACGTCTCTTCCAATGCGCATTTAAACCGTCTTTTTAAGCTACTGCGACTTGCACATCTCTTCAAAGGGGCATTTAAACCGTCTTTTTAAGCTACTGTAACCTCCACCACTTTTCCAAGGGGCATTTAAACTGTCTTGTTAAGCTACTGCGACCTGCACGTCTCTTCCAAGGGGCATTTAAACCGTCTTGTTAAGCCACTGCGACCTGCACGTCTCTTCCAAGGGGCATTTAAACTGTCTTTTTAAGCTGCTACGAACTGCACGTCTCTTCCAAGGGGCATTTAAACTGTCTTGTTAAGCTGCTGCGACCTGAGTGTCTCTTCCAAGCGGCATTTAAACTGTCTTGCTAAGCTACTGCGACCTCCACCGCTCTTCCAAGCGGCATTTAAACTGTCTTGTTAAGCTACTGCGACCTGCACGTCTCTTCCAAGGGGCATTTAAATCGTTTTGTTAAGCTACTGCGACCTCCACCGCTCTTCCAAGGGGCATTTAAACTGTCTTGTTAAGCTACTGCGACCTGCACGTCTCTTCCAAGGGTCATTTAAACCTTCTTGTTAAGCCACTGCAACCTGCACATCTCTTCCAAGGGGCATTTAAACCGTCTTGCTAAGCTGCTGCGACCTGCATGTCTCTTCCAAGGGGCATTTAAAAAGTCTTGTGAAGCTACTGCGACTTGCACGTCTCTTCCAAGGGGCATTTAAACTGTCTTGTTAAGCTACTGTAACCTCCACCACTTTTCCAAGGGGCATTTAAACCGTCTTGTTAAGCTACTGCGACCTGCACGTCTCTTCCAAGGGGCATTTAAACTGTCTAGTTAAGCTGCTGCGACCTGCATGTCTCTTCCAAGGGGCATTTAAACTATCTTGTTAAGCTACTGCGAACTCCACCGCACTTCCAAGGGGCATTTAAACCGTCTTGTTAAGCTACTGCGACCTGCACGTCTCTTTCAAGGGGCATTTAAGCTGTCTTGTTAAGCTACTGCGACCTGCATGTCTCTTCCAAGGGGCATTTAAACTATCTTGTTAAGCTACTGCGAACTCCACTGCACTACCAAGGGGCATTTATACCGTCTTGTTAAGCTACTGCGACCTGCACGTCTCTTTCAAGGGGCATTTAAACTGTCTTGTTAAGCTACAGCGACCTCCACCGCTCTTCCAAGGGGCATTTAACCCGTCTTGTTAAGCTGCTTCGACCTGCACTTGTCTTCCAAGTGGCATTTAAACCGTCTTGTTAAGCTACTGCGACCTGCATGTCTCTTCCAAGGGGAATTTAAACTGTCTTATTAAGCTACTGCGACCTCCACCTCTCTTCCAAGGGGCATTTAAACCATCTTATTAAGCTACTGCGACCTGCTTGTCTCTTCCAAGTGGCAATTAAATCGTCTTGTTAAGCTACTGCGACCTGCACGTCTCTTCCAAGGGGCATTTAAACCGTCTAGTTATGCTGCTGCGACCTGCATGTCTCTTCCAAGGGGCATTTAAACCGTCTTGTTAAGCTACTGCGAAATGCACATCTCTTCCAAGGGGCATTTAAACCGTCTTGTTAAGCTACTGCGACCTGCATGTCTCTTCCAAGGGGCATTTAAACCGTCTTGTTAAGCCACTGCGACCTGCACGTCTCTTCCAAGGGGCATTTAAACCGTCTTTTTAAGCTACTGCGAACTGCATGTCTCTTCCAAGGGGCATTTAATCCACCTTGTTAAGCTACTGCGACCTGCACGTCTCTTCCAAGGGGCATTTAAACCGTCTTGTTAAGCTACTGCGACCTGCATGTCTCTTCCAAGGGGCATTTAAACCTTTTTGTTAAGCTACTGCGACCTGCACATCTCTTCCAAGGGGCATTTAAACCGTCTTGTTAAGCTACTGCGACCTCCACCTCCCTTCCATGGGGCATTTAAACTGTCTTGTTAAGCTACTGCGACCTACATGTCTCTACCAAGAGACATTTAAACCGTCTTCTTAAGCTACTGCGACCTGCACGTCTCTTCCAAGAGGCATTTAAACAGTCTTGTTAAGCTACTGCGACCTGCATGTTTCTTCCAAGCGGAATTTAAACTGTCTTGTTAAGCTACTGCGACCTCCACCGCTCTTCCTAGGGGCATTTAAACTGTCTTGTTAAGCTACTGTGACGTGCACGACTCTTCCTAGGGGCATTTAAACTGTCTTGTTAAGCTACTGTGACCTGCATGACTCTTCCATGGGGCATTTAAACTGTCTTCTTAAGCTACTGCGACCTGCATGTCTCTTCCAAGCGGCATTTAAACTGTCTTGTTAAGCTACTGCGACCTGCACGTCTCTTCCAAGGGGCATTTAAACCGTTTTGTTAAGCTGCTGCGATCTGCACATCTCTTCCATGGGGCATTTAAACCGTCTTGTTAAGCTACTGTGACCTCCAACTCTCTTCCATGGGGCATTTAAACTGTCTTGTTTAGCTACTGCGACCTACATGTCTCTACCAAGAGATACTTAAACCGTCTTCTTAAGCTACTGCGACCTGCACGTCTCTTCCAAGGGGCATTTAAACAGTCTTGCTAAGCTGCTGCGACCTGCATGTCTCTTCCAAGCGGAATTTAAACTGTCTTGTTAAGCTGCTGCGACCTCCACCGCTCTTCCAAGGGGCATTTAAACTGTCTTGTTAAGCTACTGCGACCTGCACGTCTCTTCCAAGGGGCATTTAAATCGTCTTGTTAAGCTACTGCGACCTCCACCGCTCTTCCAAGGGGCATTTAAACTGTCTTGTTAAGCTACTGCGACCTGCACGTCTCTTCCAAGGGGCATTTAAAATGTCTTGTTAAGCTTCTGCGACCTGCACGTCTCTTCTACGGGCCATTTAAACCGTCTTGTTAAGCCACTGCAACCTACACATCTCTTCCAAGGGGCATTTAAACCATCTTGTTAAGCTGCTGCGACCTGCATGTCTCTTCCAAGGGGCATTTAAACCTTCTTGTGAAGCTACTGCGACTTGCACGTGTCTTCCAAGGGGCATTTAAACCGTCTTGTTAAGCTACTGTAACCTTCACCACTTTTCCAAGGGGCATTCAAACTGTCTTGTTAAGCTACTGCGACCTGCACGTCTCTTCCAAGGGGCATTTAAACCGTCTAGTTAAGCTGCTGCAACCTGCATGTCTCTTCCAAGGTGCATTTACACTGTCTTGTTAAGCTACTGCGACCTCCACCGCTCTTCCAAGGGGCATTTAACCCGTCTTGTTAAGCTGCTTCGACCTGCACTTGTCTTCCAAGTGTCATTTAAACCGTCTTGTTAAGCTACTGCGACCTGCATGTCTCTTCCAAGGGGAATTTAAACTGTCTTATTAAGCTACTGCGACCTCCACCTCTCTTCCAAGGGGCATTTAAACCATCTTATTAAGCTACTGCGACCTGCATGTCTCTTCCGAGGGGCATTTAAACCGTCTTGTTAAGCTACTGCCACCTGCACGTCTCTTCCAAGGGGCATTTAAACCGTCTAGTTAAGCTGCTGCGACCTGCATGTCTCTTCCAAGGGGCTTTTAAACTGTCTTGTTAAGCTACTGCGACCTCCACCGCACTTCCAAGGGGCATTTAAACCGTCTTGTTAAGCTACTGCAACCTACACGTCTCTTTCAAGGGGCATTTAAACTGTCCTGTTAAGCTACTGCGACCTCCACCGCTCTTCCAAATGGCATTTAACCCATCTTGTTAAGCTACTTCGACCTGCACTTCTCTTCCAAGTGGCATTTAAAACGTCTTGTTAAGCTACTGCAACCTGCACATCTCTTCCAAGGGGCATTTAAACCTTCTTGGTAAGCTACTGCGACCTGCAAGCCTATTCCAAGGGTCATTTAAACCCTCTTGTTAAGCTACTGCGACCTCCACTGCTCTTCCAAGGGGCATTTAAACCGTCTTATTAAGCTACTGTGACCTGCTCGTCTATTCCAAGGGGCCTTTAAACCGTCTTGTTAAGCTACTGCGACCTGCACGTCTCTTCCAAGTGTGATTTAAACAGTCTTGTTAAGATACTGCGACTTGCACGTCTCTTCCAAGGGGCATTTAAACCGTCTTGTTAAGCTACTGCGACCTGCACGTCTCTTCCAAAGGGCATTTAAAACGCTTTGTTAAGCTACTGCGACCTCCACCGCACTTCCAAGGGGCATTTAAACCGTCTTGTTAAGCTACTGCGACCTGCACGTCTCTTTCAAGGGGCATTTAAACTGTCTTGTTAAGCTACTGCGACCTCCACCGCTCTTCTAACGGGCATTTAACCCGTCTTGTTAACCTACTTCGACCTGCACGTCTCTTCCAAGTGGCATTTAAACCGTCTTGTTAAGCTACTGCGACCTGCACGTCTCTTCCAAGGGGAATTTAAACTGTCTTATTAATCTACTGCGACCTCCACCTGTCTTTCAAGGGGCATTTAAACCATCTTATTAAGCTACTGCGACCTGCACATCTCTTCCAAGGGGCATTTAAATCGTCTTGTTAAGCTACTGCGACCTGCACGTCTCTTTCAAGGGGCATTTAAGCTGTCTTGTTAAGCTACTGCGACCTGCATGTCTCTTCCAAGGGGCATTTAAACTATCTTGTTAAGCTACTGCGAACTCCACTGCACTACCAAGGGGCATTTAAACCGTCTTGTTAAGCTACTGCGACCTGCACGTCTCTTTCAAGGGGCATTTAAACTGTCTTGTTAAGCTACTGCGACCTCCACCGCTCTTCCAAGGGGCATTTAACCCGTCTTGTTAAGCTGCTTCGACCTGCACTTGTCTTCCAAGTGGCATTTAAACCATCTTGTTAAGCTACTGCGACCTGCATGTCTCTTCCAAGGGGAATTTAAACTGTCTTATTAAGCTACTGCGACCTCCACCTCTCTTCCAAGGGGCATTTAAACCATCTTATTAAGCTACTGCGACCTGCTTGTCTCTTCCAAGTGGCATTTAAATCGTCTTGTTAAGCTACTGCGACCTGCACGTCTCTTCCAAGGGGCATTTAAACCGTCTAGTTAAGCTGCTGCGACCTGCATGTCTCTTCCAAGGGGCATTTAAACCGTCTTGTTAAGCTACTGCGAAATGCACATCTCTTCCAAGGGGCATTTAAACCGTCTTGTTAAGCTACTGCGACCTGCATGTCTCTTCCAAGGGGCATTTAAACCGTCTTGTTAAGCCACTGCGACCTGCACGTCTCTTCCAAGGGGCATTTAATCCACCTTGTTAAGCTACTGCGACCTGCACGTCTCTTCCAAGGGGCATTTAAACCGTCTTGTTAAGCTACTGCGACCTGCATGTCTCTTCCAAGGGGCATTTAAACCTTTTTGTTAAGCTACTGCGACCTGCACATCTCTTCCAAGGGGCATTTAAACCGTCTTGTTAAGCTACTGTGACCTCCACCTCCCTTCCATGGGGCATTTAAACTGTCTTGTTAAGCTACTGCGACCTACATGTCTCTACAAAGAGACATTTAAACCGTCTTCTTAAGCTACTGCGACCTGCACGTCTCTTCCAAGAGGCATTTAAACAGTCTTGTTAAGCTACTGCGACCTGCATGTTTCTTCCAAGCGGAATTTAAACTGTCTTGTTAAGCTACTGCGACCTCCACCGCTCTTCCTAGGGGCATTTAAACTGTCTTGTTAAGCTACTGTGACCTGCACGACTCTTCCATGGGGCATTTAAACTGTCTTGTTAAGCTACTGCGACCTACATGTCTCTAATAAGAGACATTTAAACCCTCTTCTTAAGCTACTGCGACCTGCATGTCTCTTCCAAGCGGCATTTAAACTGTCTTGTTAAGCTACTGCGACCTGCACGTCTCTTCCAAGGGGCATTTAAATCGTCTTGGTAAGCTACTGCGACCTGCACGTCTCTTCCAAGGGGCATTTAAACTGTCTTTTTAAGCTACTGCGACCTCCACCACTCTTCCAAGTTGCATTTAAACCGTCTTGTTAAGCTACTGCGACCTGCACGTCTCTTCCAAGGGGCATTTAAAATGTCTTGTTAAGCTTCTGCGACCTGCACGTCTCTTCTAAGGGGCATTTAAACCGTCTTGTTAAGCCACTGCGACCAGCACGTCTCTTCCAAGGGTCATTTAAACCGTCTTGTTAAGCTGCTGCGACCTGCATGTCTCTTCCAAGGGGCATTTAAACAATCTTGTTAAGCTACTGCGCCCTCCACCGCACTTCCAAGGGGCATTTAAACCGTCTTGTTAAGCTACTGCGACCTGCACGTCTCTTTCAAGGGGCATTTAAATTGTCTTTTTAAGCTACTGCGACCTCCACCGCTCTACCAAGGGACATTTAAACCGTCTTGTTAAGCTACTGCGACCTGCACGTCTCTTCCAAGTGGCATTTAAACCGTTTTGTTAAGCTACTGCGACCTGCACGTCTCTTCCAAGTGGCATTTAAACTGTCTTGTTAAGCTACTGCGACCTCCACCTCTCTTCTAAGGGCCATTTAAACCGTCTTAATAAGCTACTGCGACCTGCACATCTCTTCCAAGGGGCATTTAAACTGTCTTATTAAGCTACTACGACCTGCACGTCTCTTAAAAGGGGCATTTAAACTGTCTTGTTAAGCTACTGCATCCTCCAATGGTCTTCCAAGGGGCATTTAAACAGTCTTGTTAAGCTACTGCCACCTGCAAGCCTCTTCCAAGGGGCATTTAAACCGTCTTGGTAAGCTACTGCGACCTGCAAGCCTATTCCAAGGGGCATTTAAACCCTCTTGTTAAGCTACTGCGACCTGCACGTCTCTTCCAAGGTGCATTTAAACCGTCTTTTTAAGCTACTGCGACTTGCACTTCTCTTCCAAGGGGCATTTAAACCATCTTGTTAAGCTACTGTGACCTGCTCGTCTCTTCCAAGGGACATTTAAACCATCTTGTTAAGCTACTGCGACTTGCACGTCTCTTCCAAGGGGCATTTAAACAGTCTTGTTAAGCTACTGTAACCTCCACCACTTTTCCAAGGGGCATTTAAACCGTCTTGTTAAGCTACTGCGACCTGCACGTCTCTTCCAAGGGGCATTTAAACCGTCTTGTTAAGCTACTGCGACCTGCATGTCTCTTCCAAGGGGCATTTAAACCACCTTGTTAAGCCACTGCGACCTGCACGTCTCTTCCACGGGGCATTTAAACCGTCTTTTTAAGCTGCTGCGACCTGAATGTCTCTTCCAAGGGGCATTTAAACCATCTTGTTAAGCTACTGCGACCTCCACCGCTCTTCCAAGGGGCATTTAAACCATCTTGTTAAGCTACTGCGACCTGCACGTCTCTTCCAAGGGGCATTTAAACCGTTTTGTTAAGCTACTGCGACCTGCACATCTCTTCCATGGGGCATTTAAACCGTCTTGTTAAGCTTCTGCGACCTCCACCTCTCTTCCATGAGGTATTTACACTGTCTTGTTAAGCTACTGCGACCTTCATGTCTCTACCAAGAGACATTTAAACCGTCTTCTTAAGCTACTGCGACCTGCACCTCTCTTCCAAGGGGCATTTAAACTGTCTTGTTAAGCTACTGCGACCTGCACGTCTCTTCCAAGGGGCATTTAAATCGTCTTGGTAAGCTACTGCGACCTGCACGTCTCTTCCAAGGGGCATTTAAACTGTCTTGTTAAGCTACTGCGACATCCACCGCTCTGCCAAGGGGCATTTAAACCATCTTGTTAAGCTACTGCGACCTGCATGTCTCTTCCAAGGGGCATTTAAACCGTCTTGTTAAGCTACTGCGACCTTCACGTCTCTTCCAAGGGGCATTTAAACCGTCTAGTTAAGCTGCTGCGACCTGCATTTCTCTTTCAAGGGGCATTTAAACTGTCTTGTTAAGCTACTGCGACCTCCACCGCACTTCCATGGGGCATTTAAACCGTCTTGTTAAGCTATTGCGACCTGCATTTCTCTTTCAAGGGGCATTTAAACTGTCTTGTTAAGCTACTGCGACCTCCACCGCTCTTCCAAGGGGCATTTAACCCGTCTTGTTAAGCTGCTTCGACCTGCACTTCTCCTCCAAGTGGCATTTAAACCGTCTTGTTAAGCTACTGCGACCTGCACTTCTCTTCCAAGGGGAATTTAAACTGTCTTATTAAGCTACTGCGACCTCCACCTCTCTTCCAAGGGGCATGTAAACCATCTTATTAAGCTACTGCGACCTGCATGTCTCTTCCAAGGGGCATTTAAACCATCTTGCTAAGCTACTGCGACCTGCACGTCTCTTCCAAGGGGCATTTAAACCGTCTTGTTAAGCTCCTGCGACCTGCATGTCTCTTCCAAGGGGCTTTTAAACTGTTTTGTTAAGCTACTGCGACCTCCACCGCACTTTCAAGGGGCATTTAAACCGTCTTGGTAAGCTACTGCAACCTGCACGTCTCTTTCAAGAGGCATTTAAACTGTCTTGTTAAGCTACTGCGACCTCCACCGCTCTTCCAAGGGGCATTTAACCCGTCTTGTTAAGCTACTTCGACCTGCACTTCTCTTCCAAGTGGCATTTAAACCGTCTTGTTAAGCTACTGCGACCTGCACGTCTCTTCCAAGGGGCATTTAAACCTTCTTGGTAAGCGACTGCGACCTGCAAGCCTATTCCAAGGGTCATTTAAACCGTCTTGTTAAGCTACTGCGACCTGCATGTCTCTTCCAAGTGGGATTTAAACCGTCTTGTTAAGCTACTGCGACCTGCTCGTCTATTCCAAGGGTCATTTAAACCATCTTGTTAAGCTACTGCGACCTGCACGTCTCTTCCAAGTGGGATTTAAACCGTCTTGTTAAGCTACTGCGACTTGCACGTCTCTTCCAAGGGGCATTTAAACCGTCTTGTTAAGCTACTGTAACCTCCACCACTTTCCCAAGGGGCATTTAAACTGTCTTGTTAAGCTACTGCGACCTGCACGTCTCTTCCAAGGGGCATTTAAAATGCTTTGTTAAGCTACTGCTACCTGAATGTCTCTTCCAAGGGGCATTTAAACCGTCTTGTTAAGCTACTGCGACCTGCACGTCTCTTCCAAGGGGCATTTAAACCGTCTATTTAAGCTGCTGCGACCTGCAAGTCTCTTCCAAGGGGCATTTAAACTGTCTTGTTAAGCTACTGCGACCTCCACCGCACTTCCAAGGGGCATTTAAACCGTCTTGTTAAGCTACTGCGACCTGTACGTCTCTTTCAACGGGCATTTAAACTGTCTTGTTAAGCTACTGCGACCTCCACCGCTCTTCCAAGGGGCATTTAACCCGTCTTGTTAAGCTACTTCGACCTGCACGTCTCTTCCAAGCGGCATTTAAACTGTCTTGTTAAGCTACTGTGACCTGCACGTCTCTTCCAAGGGGAATTTAAACTGTCTTATTAAGCTACTGAGACCTCCACCTGTCTTTCAAGGGGCATTTAAACCATCTAATTAAGCTACTGCGACCTGCACATCTCTTCCAAGGGGCATTTAAACCGTCTTATTAAGCTACCTCGACCTGCACGTCTCTTCCAAGGGGCATTTAAACTGTCTTGTTAAGCTACAGCGACCTCCAACGCTCTTCCAAGGGGCATTTAAACCGTCTTGTTAAGCTACTGCGACCTCCACGTCTCTTCCAAGGGGCATTTAAACCTTCTTGGTAAGCTACTGCGACCTGCATGTCTCTTCCAGGGGGCATTTAAACTATCTTGTTAAGCTACTGCGAACTCCACTGCACTACCAAGGGGCATTTAAACCGTCTTGTTAAGCTACTGCGACCTGCACGTCTCTTTCAAGGGGCATTTAAACTGTCTTGTTAAGCTACTGCGACCTCCACCGCTCTTCCAAGGGGCATTTAACCCGTCTTGTTAAGCTGCTTCGACCTGCACTTGTCTTCCAAGTAGCATTTAAACCGTCTTGTTACGTTACTGCGACCTGCATGTCTCTTCCAAGGGGAATTTAAACTGTCTTAGTAAGCTACTGCGACCTCCACCTCTCTTCCAAGGGGCATTTAAACCATCTTATTAAGCTACTGCGACCTGTATGTCTCTTCCAAGTGGCATTTAAATCGTCTTGTTAAGCTACTGCGACCTGCACGTCTCTTCCAAGGGGCATTTAAACAGTCTAGTTAAGCTGCTGCGACCTGCATGTCTCTTCCAAGGGGCATTTAAACCGTCTTGTTAAGCTACTGCGAACGGCACATCTCATCCAAGGGGCATTTAAACCGTCTTGTTAAGCTACTGCGACCTGCATGTCTCTTACAAGGGGCATTTAAACCGTCTTGTTAAGCCACTGCGACCTGCACGTCTCTTCCAAGGGGCATTTAAACCGTCTTTTTAAGCTACTGCGAACTGCATGTCTCTTCCAAGGGGCATTTAATCCACCTTGTTAAGCTACTGCGACCTGCACGTCTCTTCCAAGGGGCATTTAAACCGTCTTGTTAAGCTACTGCGACCTGCATGTCTCTTCCAAGAGGCATTTAAACCTTTTTGTTAAGCTACTGCGACCTGCACATCTCTTCGAAGGGGCATTTAAACCGTCTTGTTAAGCTACTGCGACCTCCACCTCCCTTCCATGGGGCATTTAAACTGTCTTGTTAAGCTACTGCTACCTACATGTCTCTACCAAGAGACATTTAAACCGTTTTCTTAAGCTACTGCGACCTGCACGTCTCTTCCAAGAGGCATTTAAACAGTCTTGTTAAGCTACTGCGACTTGCATGTTTCTTCGAAGCGGAATTTAAACTGTCTTGTTAAGCTACTGCGACCTCCACCGCTCTTCCTAGGGGCATTTAAACTGTCTTGTTAAGCTACTGCGACCTGCACGTCTCTTCCATGGGGCATTTAAACTGTCTTGTTAAGCTACTGCGACCTACATGTCTCTACCAATAGACATTTATACCCTCTTCTTAAGCTACTGCGACCTGCACGTCTCTTCCAAGGGACATTTAAACAGTCTTGTTAAGCAGCTGCGACCTGCATGTCTCTTCCAAGCGGCATTTAAACTGTCTTGTTAAGCTACTGCGACCTGCACGTCTCTTCCAAGGGGCATTTAAATCGTCTTGGTAAGCTACTGCGACCTGCACGTCTCTTCCAAGGGGCATTTAAACAGTCTTGTTAAGCTACTGCGACCTCCACCACTCTTCCAAGGGGCATTTAAACCGTCTTGTTAAGCTACTGCGACCTGCACGTCTCTTCCAAGGGCCATTTAAAATGTCTTGTTAAGCTTCTGCGACCTGCACGTCTCTTCTAAGGGGCATTTAAACCGTCCTGTTAAGCCACCGCGACCAGCACGTCTCTTCCAAGGGGCATTTAAACAATCTTGTTAAGCTTCTGCGCCCTCCACCGCACTTCCAAGGGGCATTTAACCCGTCTTGTTAAGCTACTTCGACCTGCACGTCTCTTCCAAGCGGCATTTAAACTGTCTTGTTAAGCTACTGTGACCTGCACGTCTCTTCCAAGGGGAATTTAAACTGTCTTATTAAGCTACTGCGACCTCCACCTGTCTTTCAAGGGGCATTTAAACCATCTTATTAAGCTACTGCGACCTGCACATCTCTTCCAAGGGGCATTTAAACCGTCTTATTAAGCTACCTCGACCTGCACGTCTCTTCCAAGGGGCATTTAAACTGTCTTGTTAAGCTACAGCGACCTCCAACGCTCTTCCAAGGGGCATTTAAACCGTCTTGTTAAGCTACTGCGACCTCCACGTCTCTTCCAAGGGGCATTTAAACCTTCTTGGTAAGCTACTGCGACCTGCATGTCTCTTCCAGGGGGCATTTAAACTATCTTGTTAAGCTACTGCGAACTCCACTGCACTACCAAGGGGCATTTAAACCGTCTTGTTAAGCTACTGCGACCTGCACGTCTCTTTCAAGGGGCATTTAAACTGTCTTGTTAAGCTACTGCGACCTCCACCGCTCTTCCAAGGGGCATTTAACCCGTCTTGTTAAGCTGCTTCGACCTGCACTTGTCTTCCAAGTAGCATTTAAACCGTCTTGTTACGTTACTGCGACCTGCATGTCTCTTCCAAGGGGAATTTAAACTGTCTTAGTAAGCTACTGCGACCTCCACCTCTCTTCCAAGGGGCATTTAAACCATCTTATTAAGCTACTGCGACCTGTATGTCTCTTCCAAGTGGCATTTAAATCGTCTTGTTAAGCTACTGCGACCTGCACGTCTCTTCCAAGGGGCATTTAAACAGTCTAGTTAAGCTGCTGCGACCTGCATGTCTCTTCCAAGGGGCATTTAAACCGTCTTGTTAAGCTACTGCGAACGGCACATCTCATCCAAGGGGCATTTAAACCGTCTTGTTAAGCTACTGCGACCTGCATGTCTCTTACAAGGGGCATTTAAACCGTCTTGTTAAGCCACTGCGACCTGCACGTCTCTTCCAAGGGGCATTTAAACCGTCTTTTTAAGCTACTGCGAACTGCATGTCTCTTCCAAGGGGCATTTAATCCACCTTGTTAAGCTACTGCGACCTGCACGTCTCTTCCAAGGGGCATTTAAACCGTCTTGTTAAGCTACTGCGACCTGCATGTCTCTTCCAAGAGGCATTTAAACCTTTTTGTTAAGCTACTGCGACCTGCACATCTCTTCGAAGGGGCATTTAAACCGTCTTGTTAAGCTACTGCGACCTCCACCTCCCTTCCATGGGGCATTTAAACTGTCTTGTTAAGCTACTGCTACCTACATGTCTCTACCAAGAGACATTTAAACCGTTTTCTTAAGCTACTGCGACCTGCACGTCTGTTCCAAGAGGCATTTAAACAGTCTTGTTAAGCTACTGCGACCTGCATGTTTCTTCGAAGCGGAATTTAAACTGTCTTGTTAAGCTACTGCGACCTCCACCGCTCTTCCTAGGGGCATTTAAACTGTCTTGTTAAGCTACTGCGACCTGCACGTCTCTTCCATGGGGCATTTAAACTGTCTTGTTAAGCTACTGCGACCTACATGTCTCTACCAATAGACATTTATACCCTCTTCTTAAGCTACTGCGACCTGCACGTCTCTTCCAAGGGACATTTAAACAGTCTTGTTAAGCAGCTGCGACCTGCATGTCTCTTCCAAGCGGCATTTAAACTGTCTTGTTAAGCTACTGCGACCTGCACGTCTCTTCCAAGGGGCATTTAAATCGTCTTGGTAAGCTACTGCGACCTGCACGTCTCTTCCAAGGGGCATTTAAACAGTCTTGTTAAGCTACTGCGACCTCCACCACTCTTCCAAGGGGCATTTAAACCGTCTTGTTAAGCTACTGCGACCTGCACTTCTCTTCCAAGGGCCATTTAAAATGTCTTGTTAAGCTTCTGCGACCTTCACGTCTCTTCTAAGGGGCATTTAAACCATCCTGTTAAGCCACCGCGACCAGCACGTCTCTTCCAAGGGGCATTTAAACAATCTTGTTAAGCTTCTGCGCCCTCCACCGCACTTCCAAGGGGCATTTAAACCGTCTTGTTAAGCTACTGCGACCTGCACGTCTCTTTCAAGGGGCATTTAAACTGTCTTCTTAAGCTACTGCGACCTCCACCGCTCTTCGAAGGGACATTTAAACCGTCTTGTTAAGCTGATGCGACCTGCACGTCTCTTCCAAGTGGCATTTAAACCGTTTTGTTAAGCTACTGCGACCTGCACGTCTCTTCCAAGTGGCATTTATACTGTCTTGTTAAGCTACTGCGACCTCCACCTCTCTTCCAAGGGCCATTTAAACCGTCTTATTAAGCTACTACGACCTGCACGTCTCTTCCAAGGGGCATTTAAACTGTCTTGTTAAGCTACTGCGTCCTCCAATGGTCTTCCAAGGGGCATTTAAACAGTCTTGTTAAGCTACTGCCACCTGCAAGCCTCTTCCAAGGGGCATTTAAACCGTCTTGGTAAGCTACTGCGACCTGCAAGCATATTACAAGGGGCATTTAAACCCTCTTGTTAAGCTACTGCGACCTGCACGTCTCTTCCAAGGTGCATTTAAACCGTCTTTTTAAGCTACTGCGACTTGCACGTCTCTTCCAAGGGGCATTTAAACCATCTTGTTAAGCTACTGTGACCTGCTCGTCTCTTCCAAGGGGCATTTAAACCATCTTGTTAAGCTACTGCGACTTGCACGTCTCTTCCAAGGGGCATTTAAACTGTCTTGTTAAGCTACTGTAACCTCCACCACTTTTCCAAGGGGCATTTAAACCGTCTTGTTAAGCTACTGCGACCTGCACGTCTCTTCCAAGGGGCATTTAAACCGTCTTGTTAAGCTACTGCGACCTGCATGTCTCTTCCAAGGGGCATTTAAACCGCCTTGTTAAGACACTGCGACCTGCACGTCTCTTCCACGGGGCATTTAAACCATCTTTTTAAGCTTCTGCGACCTGCATGTCTCTTCGAAGGGGCATTTAAACCATCTTGGTAAGCTACTGCAACCTGCAAGCCTATTCCAAGGGGCATTTAAACCCTCTTGTTAAGCTACTGCGACCTGCACGTCTCTTCCAAGGTGCATTTAAACCGTCTTTTTAAGCTACTGCGACTTGCACGTCTCTTCCAAGGGGCATTTAAACCATCTTGTTAAGCTACTGTGACCTGCTCGTCTCTTCCAAGGGGCATTTAAACCATCTTGTTAAGCTACTGCGACTTGCACGTCTCTTCCAAGGGGCATTTAAACCGTCTTGTTAATCTACTGTAACCTCCACCACTTTTCCAAGGGGCATTTAAACCGTCTTGTTAAGCTACTGCGACCTGCACGTCTCTTCCAAGGGGCATTTAAACCGTCTTGTTAAGCTACTGCGACCTGCATGTCTCTTCCAAGGGGCATTTAAACCGCCTTGTTAAGCCACTGCGACCTGCATGTCTCTTCCACGGGGCATTTAAACCGTCTTTTTAAGCTGCTGCGACCTGCATGTCTCTTCCAAGGGGCATTTAAACCATCTTGTTAAGCTACTGCGACCTCCACCGCTTTTCCAAGGGGCATTTAAACCATCTTGTTAAGCTACTGCGACCTGCACATCTCTTCCATGGGGCATTTAAACCGTCTTGTTAAGCTTCTACGACCTCCACCTCTCTTCCATGAGGTATTTAAACTGTCTTGTTAAGCTACTGCGACCTACATGTCTCTAGCAAGAGACATTTAAACCGTCTTCTTAAGCTACTGCGACCTGCACGTCTCTTCCAAGTGGCATTTAAACTGTCTTGTTAAGCTACTGCGACCTGCACGTCTCTTCCAAGGGGCATTTAAATCGTCTTAGTAAGCTACTGCGACCTGCACGTCTCTTCCAAGGGGCATTTAAACTGTCTTGTTAAGTTACTGCGACATCCACCGCTCTGCCAAGGGGCATTTAAACCATCTTGTTAAGCTACTGCGACTTGCACGTCTCTTCCAAGGGGCATTTAAACTGTCTTGTTAAGCTACTGTAACCTCCACCACTTTTCCAAGGGGCATTTAAATCGTCTTGTTAAGCTACTGCGACCTGCACGTCTCTTCCAAGGGGCATTTAAAACGCTTTGTTAAGCTACTGCGACCTGCATGTCTCTTCCAAGGGGCATTTAAACCGTCTTGTTAAGCTACTGCGACCTGCACGTCTCTTCCAAGGGGCATTTAAACCGTCTAGTTAAGCTGCTGCGACCTGCATGTCTCTTCCAAGGGGCATTTAAACTGTCTTGTTAAGCTACTGCGACCTCCACCGCACTTCCAAGGGGCATTTAAACCGTCTTGTTAAGGTACTGCGACCTGCATGTCTCTTTCAAGGGGCATTTAAACTGTCTTGTTAAGCTACTGCGACCTCCACCTCTCTTCCAAGGGGCATTTAACCCGTCTTGTTAAGCTGCTTTGACCTGCACTTTTCTTCCAAGTGGCATTTAAACCGTCTTATTAAGCTACTGCGACCTCCACCTCTCTTCCAAGGGGCATTTAACCCGTCTTGTTAAGCTGCTTTGACCTGCACTTCTCTTCCAAGGGGAATTTAAACTGTCTTATTAAGCTACTGCGACTTCCACCTCTCTTCCAAGGGGCATTTAAACCATCTTATTAAGCTACTGCGACCTGCATGTCTCTTCCAAGGGGCATTTAAACCATCTTGCTAAGCTACTGCGACCTGCATGTCTCTTCCAAGGAGCATTTAAACCGTCTAGTTAAGCTCCATCGACCTGCATGTCTCTTCCAAGGGGCTTTTAAACTGTCTTGTTAAGCTACTGCGACCTCCACCGCACTTTCAAGGGGCATTTAAACCGTCTTGTTAAGCTACTACAACCTGCACGTCTCTTTCAAGAGGCATTTAAACCGTCTTGTTAAGCTACTTCGACCTGCACTTCTCTTCCAAGTGGCATTTAAACCATCTTGTTAAGCTACTGCGACCTGCACGTCTCTTCCAAGGGGCATTTAAACCTTCTTGGTAAGCGACTGCGACCTGCAAGCCTATTCCAAGGGTCATTTAAACCGTCTTGTTAAGCTACTGCGACCTGCACGTCTCTTCCAAGTGGGATTTAAACCGTCTTGTTAAGCTACTGCGACCTGCACGTCTCTTCCAAGGGGCATTTAAACCGTCTTATTAAGCTACTGCGACCTGCTCGTCTATTCCAAGGGGCATTTAAACCGTCTTGTTAAGCTACTGCGACCTGCACGTCTCTTCCAAGTGGGATTTAAACCGTCTTGTTAAGCTACTGCGACTTGCACGTCTCTTCCAAGGGGCATTTAAACCGTCTTGTTAAGCTACTGTAACCTCCACCACTTTCCCAAGGGGCATTTAAACCGTCTTGTTAAGCTACTGCGACCTGCACGTCTCTTCCAAAGGGCATTTAAAACGCTTTGTTAAGCTACTGCTACCTGAATGTCTCTTCCAAGGGGCATTTAAACCGTCTTGTTAACCTACTGCGACCTGCACGTCTCTTCCAAGGGGCATTTAAACCGTCTAGTTAAGCTGCTGCAACCTGCATGTCTCTTCCAAGGGGCATTTAAACTGTCTTGTTAAGCTACTGCGACCTCCACCGCACTTCCAAGGGGCATTTAAACCGTCTTGTTAAGCTACTGCGACCTGCATGTCTCTTTCAAGGGGCATTTAAACTGTCTTGTTAAGCTACTGCGACCTCCACCGCTCTTCCAAGGGGCATTTAACCCGTCTTGTTATGCTGCTTCGACCTGCACTTCTCTTCCACGTGGCATTTAAACCGTCTTGTTAAGCTACTGCGACCTGCACGTCTCTTTCAAGGGGAATTTAAACTGTCTTATTAAGCTACTGCGACCTCCACCTCTCTACCAAGGGGCATTTAAACCATCTTATTAAGCTACTGCGACCTGCATGTCTCTTCCAAGGGGCATTTAAACCATCTTGCTAAGCTACTGCGACCTCCACCGCTCTTCCAAGGGGCATTTAACCCGTCTTGTTAAGCTACTTCGACCTGCACTTCTCTTCCAAGTGGCATTTAAACCATCTTGTTAAGCTACTGCGACCTGCACGTCTCTTCCAAGGGGCATTTAAACCTTCTTGGTAAGCGACTGCGACCTGCAAGCCTATTCCAATGGTCATTTAAACAGTCTTGTTAAGCTACTGCGACCTGCACGTCTCTTCCAAGTGGGATTTAAACCGTCTTTTTAAGCTACTGCGACCTGCACGTTTCTTCCAAGGGGCATTTAAACCGTCTTATTAAGCTACTGCGACCTGCTCGTCTATTCCAAGGGGCATTTAAACCGTCTTGTTAAGCTACTGCGACCTGCACGTCTCTTCCAAGTGGGATTTAAACCGTTTTGTTAAGCTACTGTGACTTGCACGTCTCTTCCAAGGGGCATTTAAACCGTCTTGTTAAGCTACTGTAACCTCCACCACTTTCCCAAGGGGCATTTAAACCGTCTTGTTAAGCTACTGCGACCTGCACGTCTCTTCCAAAGGGCATTTAAAACGCTTTGTTAAGCTACTGCTACCTGAATGTCTCTTCCAGGGGGCATTTAAACCGTCTTGTTAAGCTACTGCGACCTGCACGTCTCTTCCAAGGGGCATTTAAACCGTCTAGTTAAGCTGCTGCGACCTGCAAGTCTCTTCCAAGGGGCATTTAAACTGTCTTATTAAGCTACTGCGACCTCCACCGCACTTCCAAGGGGCATTTAAACCGTCTTGTTAAGCTACTGCGACCTGCACGTCTCTTTCAACGGGCATTTAAACTGTCTTGTTAAGCTACTGCAACCTGCACGTCTCTTTCAACGGGCATTTAAACTGTCTTATTAAGCTACTGCGACCTCCACCGCTCTTTCAATTGGCATTTAACCCGTCTTGTTAAGCTACTTCGACCTGCACGTCTCTTCCAAGTGGCATTTAAACCGTCTTGTTAAGCTACTGTGACCTGCACGTCTCTTCCAAGGGGAATTTAAACTGTCTTATTAAGCTACTGCGACCTCCACCTGTCTTTCAAGGGGCATTTAAACCATCTTATTAAGCTACTGCGACCTGCACATCTCTTCCAAGAGGCATTTAAACCGTCTTATTAAGCTACTGCGACCTGCACGTCTCTTCCAAGGGGCATTTAAACTGTCTTGTTAAGCTATAGCGACCTCCACCGCTCTTCCAAGGGGCATTTAAACCGTCTTGTTAAGCTACTGCGACCTCCACGTCTCTTCCAAGGGGCATTTAAACCTTCTTGGTAAGCTACTGCGACCTGCACGTCTCTTCCAAGGCGCATTTAAACCGTCTATTTAAGCTACTGCGACTTGCACATCTCTTCAAAGGGGCATTTAAACCGTATTTTTAAGCTGCTGCGACCTACATGTCTCTACCAAGAGACATTTAAACCGTCTTCTTAAGCTACTGCGACCTGCACGTCTCTTCCAAGGGGCATTTAAACAGTCTTGTTAAGCTGCTGCGACCTGCACGTCTCTTCCAAGAGTAATTTAAACTGTCTTCTTAAGCTACTATGACCTCCACCGCTCTTCCAAGGGGCATTTAAACTGTCTTATTAAGCTACTGCGACCTGCACGTCTCTTCCAAGGGGCATTTAAACCATTTTGTTAAGCTACTGCGACCTGCACATCTCTTCCATGGGGCATTTAAACCGTCTTGTTAAGCTACTGCGACCTCCAACTCTCTTCCATGGGGCATTTAAACTGTCTTGTTTAGCTACTGCGACCTACAAGTCTTTACCAAGAGACATTTAAACCGTCTTCTTAAGCTACTGCGACCTGCACGTCTCTTCCAAGGGGCATTTAAACACTCTTGCTAAGCTGCTGCGACCTGCATGTCTCTTCCAAGCGGAATTTAAACTGTCTTGTTAAGCTACTGCGACCTCCACCGCTCTTCCAAGGGGCATTTAAACTGTCTTGTTAAGCTACTGCGACCTGCACGTCTCTTCCAAGGGGCATTTAAATCGTCTTGTTAAGCTACTGCGACCTCCACCGCTCTTCCAAGGGGCATTTAAACTGTCTTGTTAAGCTACTGCGACCTGCACGTCTCTTCCAAGGGACATTTAAATCGCCTTGGTAAGCTACTGCGACCTGCACGTCTCTTCCAAGGGGCATTTAAAATGTCTTGCTAAGCTTCTGCGACCTGCACGTCTCTTCTAAGGGCCATTTAAACCGTCTTGTTAAGCCACTGCAACCTACACATCTCTTCCCAGGGGCATTTAAACCATCTTGTTAAGCTGCTGCGACCTGCATGTCTCTTCCAAGGGGCATTTAAACCGTCTTGTGAAGCTACTGCGACTTGCACGTCTCTTCCAAGGGGCATTTAAACCGTCTTGTTAAGCTACTGTAACCTCCACCACTTTTCCAAGGGGCATTTAAACTGTCTTGTTAAGCTACTGCGACCTGCACGTCTCTTCCAAGGGGCATTTAAACTGTCTAGTTAAGCTGCTGCGACCTGCATGTCTCTTTCAAGGTGCATTTAAACTGTCTTGTTAAGCTACTGCGACCTCCACCGCACTTCCAAGGGGCATTTAAACCGTCTTGTTAAGCTACTGCGACCTGCACGTCTCTTTCAAGGGGCATTTAAACTGTCTTGTTAAGCTACTGCGACCTCCACCGCTCTTCCAAGGGGCATTTAACCCGACTTGTTAAGCTGCTTCGACCTGCACTTGTCTTCCAAGTGGCATTTAAACCGTCTTGTTAACTACTGCGACCTTCACGTCTCTTCCAAGGGGAATTTAAACTGTCTTATTAAGCTACTGCGACCTCCACCTCTATTCCAAGGGGCATTTAAACCATCTTATTAAGCTACTGCGACCTGCATGTCTCTTCCAAGGGGCATTTAAACCATCTTGCTTAGCTACTGCAACCTGCACGTCTCTTCCAAGGGGCATTTAAACCGTCTAGTTAAGCTCCTGCGACCTGCATGTCTCTTCCAAGGGGCTTTTAAACTGTCTTGTTAAGCTACTGCTACCTCCACCGCACTTTCAAGGGGCATTTAAACCGTCTTGTTAAGCTACTGCAACCTGCACGTCTCTTTCAAGAGGCATTTAAACTGTCTTGTTAAGCTACTGCGACCTCCACCGCTATTCCAAGGGGCATTTAACCCGTCTTGTTAAGCTACTTCGACCTGCACTTCTCTTCCAAGTGGCATTTAAACCGTCTTCTTAAGCTACTGCGACCTGCACGTCTTTTCCAAGGGGCATTTAAACCTTCTTGGTAAGCGACTGCGACCTGCAAGCCTATTCCAAGGGTCATTTAAACCGTCTTGTTAAGCTACTGCGACCTGCACGTCTCTTCCAAGTGGGATTTAAACGTCTTGTTAAGCTACTGCGACCTGCACGTCTCTTCCAAGGGGCATTTAAACCGTCTTATTAAGCTACTGCGACCTGCTCGTCTATTCCAAGGGGCATTTAAACCGTCTTGTTAAGCTACTGCGACCTGCACGTCTCTTCCAAGTTGGATTTAAACCATCTTGTTAAGCTACTGCGACTTGCACGTCTCTTCCAAGGGGCATTTAAACCTTCTTGTTAAGCTACTGTAACCTCCACCACTTTCACAAGGGGCATTTAAACCGTCTTGTTAAGCTACTGTGACCTGCACATCTCTTCCAAGGGGAATTTAAACTGCCTTATTAAGCTACTGCGACCTCCACCTGTCTTTCAAGGGGCATTTAAACCGTCTTATTAAGCTACTGCGACCTGCACGTCTCTTCCAAGGGGCATTTAAACTGTCTTGTTAAGTTACAGCGACCTCCAGCGCTCTTCCAAGGGGCATTTAAACCGTCTTGTTAAGCTACTGCGACCTCCACGTCTCTTCCAAGGGGCATTTAAACCTTCTTGTTAAGCTACTGCGACCTGCACGTCTCTTCCAAGGCGCATTTAAACCGTCTATTTAAGCTACTGCGACTTGCACATCTCTTCAAAGGGGCATTTAAACCGTCTTGTTAAGCTACTGTAGCCTCCACCACTTTTCCAAGGGGCATTTAAACCGTCTTCTTAAGCTACTGCGACCTGCACGTCTCTTCCAAGGGGCATTTAAACAGTCTTGTTAAGCTGCTGCGACCTGCATGTCTCTTCCAAGCCTCATTTAAACTGTCTTGTTAAGCTACTACGACCTCCACCGCTCTTCCAAGGGGCATTTAAACTGTCTTGTTAAGCTACTGCGACCTGCACGTTTCTTCCAAGGGGCATTTAAACCGTCTTGTTAAGCTACTGCGACCTCCAACTCTCTTCCATGGTGCATTTAAACTGTCTTGTTTAGCTACTGCGACCTACATGTCTCTACCAAGAGACATTTAAACCGTCTTCTTAAGCTACTGCGACCTGCACGTCTCTTCCAAGGGGCATTTAAACACTCTTGCTAAGCTTATGCGACCTGCATTTCTCTTCCAAGCGGAATTTAAACTGTCTTGTTAAGCTACTGCGACCTCCACCGCTCTTCCAAGGGGCATTTAAACTGTCTTGTTTAGCTACTGCGACCTCCAACTCTCTTCCATGGGGCATTTAAACTGTCTTGTTTAGCTACTGCGACCTACATGTCTCTACCAAGAGACATTTAAACCGTCTTCTTAAGCTACTGCGACCTGCACGTCTCTTCCAAGGGGCATTTAAACAGTCTTGTTAAGCTACTGCGACCTCCAACTCTCTTCCATGGGGCATTTAAACTGTCTTGTTTAGCTACTGCGACCTACATGTCTCTACCAAGAGACATTTAAACCGTCTTCTTAAGCTACTGCGACCTGCACGTCTCTTCCAAGGGGCATTTAAACACTCTTGCTAAGCTGCTGCGACCTGCATGTCTCTTCCAAGCGGAATTTAAACTGTCTTGTTAAGCTGCTGCGACCTCCACCGCTCTTCCAAGGGGCATTTAAATTGTCTTGTTAAGCTACTGCGACCTGCACGTCTCTTCCAAGTGGGATTTAAACCGTCTTGCTAAGGTACTGCGACCTGCACGTCTCTTCCAAGGGGCATTTAAACCGTCTTATTAAGCTACTGTGCCCTGCTCGTCTATTGCAAGGGGCATTTAAACCGTCTTGTTAAGCTACTGCAACCTGCACGTCTCTTCAAAGGGGCATTTAAACCGTCTTTTTAAGCTACTGTAACCTCCACCACTTTTCCAAGGGGCATTTAAACTGTCTTGTTAAGCTACTGCGACCTGCACGTCTCTTCCAAGGGGCATTTAAACCATCTTGTTAAGCCACTGCGATCTGCACGTCTCTTCCAAGGGGCATTTAAACTGTCTTTTTAAGCTGCTACGAACTGCACGTCTCTTCCAAGGGGCAATTAAACAGTCTTGTTAAGCTGCTGCGACCTGCATGTCTCTTCCAAGCGGCATTTAAACTGTCTTGTTAAGCTATTGCGACCTCCACCGCTCTTCCAAGCGGCATTTAAACTGTCTTGTTAAGCTACTGCGACCTGCACGTCTCTTCCAAGGGGCATTTAAATCGTATTGTTAAGCTACTGCGACCTCCACCGCTCTTCCAAGGGGCATTTAAACTGTCTTGTTAAGCTACTGCGACCTGTACGTCTCTTCCAAGGGGCATTTAAATCGCGTTGGTAAGCTACTGCGACCTGCACGTCTCTTCCAAAGGGCATTTAAAATGTCTTGTTAAGCTTCTGCGACCTGCACGTCTCTTCTAAGTGGCATTTAAACCGTCTTATTAAGCCACTGCAACCTGCACATCTCTTCCAAGGGGCATTTAAACCGTCTTGTTAAGCTGCTGCGACCTCCACCGCTCTTCCAAGGGGCATTTAAACTGTCTTGTTAAGCTACTGCGACCTGCACGTCTCTTCCAAGGGGCATTTAAATCGCCTTGGTAAGCTACTGCGACCTGCACGTCTCTTCCAAAGGGCATTTAAAATGTCTTGTTAAGCTTCTGCGACCTGCACGTCTCTTCTAAGTGGCATTTAAACCGTCTTATTAAGCCACTGCAACCTGCACATCTCTTCGAAGGGGCATTTAAACTGTCTTGTTAAGCTACTGCGACCTGCATGTCTCTTCCAAGGGGCATTTAAACCGTCTTGTGAAACTACTGCGACTTGCACGTCTCTTCCAAGGGGTATTTAAACTGTCTTGTTAAGCTACTGTAACCTCCACCACTTTTCCAAGGGGCATTTAAACCGTCTTGTTAAGCTACTGCGACCTGCACGTCTCTTCCAAGGGGCATTTAAACCGTCTAGTTAAGCTGCTGCGACCTGCATGTCTCTTCCAAGGTGCATTTAAACTGTCTTGTTAAGCTACTGCGACCTCCACCGCACTTCCAAGGGGCATTTAAACCGTCTTGTTAAGCTACTGCGACCTGCACGTCTCTTTCAAGGGGCATTTAAACTGTCTTGTTAAGCTACTGCGACCTCCACTGCTCTTCCAAGGGGCATTTAACCCGTCTTGTTAAGCTGCTTCGACCTGCACTTGTCTTCCAAGTGGCATTTAATCCGTCTTGTTAAGCTACTGCGACCTGCATGTCTCTTCCAAGGGGAATTTAAACTGTCTTATTAAGCTACTGCGACCTCCACCTCTCTTCCAAGGGGCATTTAAACTATCTTATTAAGCTACTGCGACCTGCATGTCTTTTCCAAGTGGCATTTAAACCGTCTAGTTAAGCTGCTGCGACCTGCATGTCTGTTCCAAGGTGCATTTAAACTGTGTTGTTAAGCTACTGCGACCTCCACCGCACTCCCAAGGGGCATTTAAACCGTCTTGTTAAGCTACTGCGAACTGCACATCTCTTCCAAGGGGCATTTAAACCGTCTTGTTAAGCTACTGCGACCTGCATGTCTCTTCGAAGGGGCATTTAAACCGTCTTGTTAAGCCACTGCGACCTGCACGTCTCTTCCAAGGGGCATTTAAACCGTCTTTTTAAGCTACTGCGAACTGCATGTCTCTTCCAAGGGGCATTTAATCCACCTTGTTAAGCTACTGCGACCTGCACGTCTCTTCCAAGGGGCATTTAAACCGTCTTGTTAAGCTACTGCGACCTGCATGTCTCTTCTAAGGGGCATTTAAACTTTTTTGTTAAGCTACTGCGACCTGCATATCTCTTCCAAGGGGCATTTAGACCGTCTTGTTAAGCTACTGCGACCTCCACCTCCCTTCCATGGGGCATTTAAACTGTCTTGTTAAGCTACTGCGACCTACATGTCTCTACAAAGAGACATTTAAACCGTCTTCTTAAGCTACTGCGACCTGCACGTCTCTTCCAAGAGGCATTTAAACAGTCTTGTTAAGCTACTGCGAACTGCATGTTTCTTCCAAGCGGAATTTAAACTGTCTTGTTAAGCTACTGCGACCTCCACCGCTCTTCCTAGGGGCATTTAAATTGTCTTGTTAAGCTACTGCGACCTGAACGTCTCTTCCAAGGGGCATTTAAATCGTCTTGTTAAGCTACTGCGACCTCCACCTCTCTTCCATGGGGCATTTAAACTGTCTTGTTAAGCTACTGCGACCTACATGTCTCTAACAAGAGACATTTAAACCCTCTTCTTAAGCTACTGCGACGTGCACGTCTCTTCCAAGGGACATTTAAACAGTCTTGTTAATCTGCTGCGACCTGCATGTCTCTTCCAAGCGGCATTTAAACTGTCTTGTTAAGCTACTGCGACCTCCACCACTCTTCCAAGGGGCATTTAAACCGTCTTGTTAAGCTACTGCGACCTGCACGTCTCTTCCAAGGGGCATTTTAAATGTCTTGTTAAGCTTCTGCGACCTGCACGTCTCGTCTAAGGGGCATTTAAACCGTCTTGTTAAGCTGCTGCGACCTGCATGTCTCTTCCAAGGGGCATTTAAACAATCTTGTTAAGCTACTGCGACCTCCACCGCACTTCCAAGGGACATTTAAACGGTCTTGATAAGCTACTGCGACCTGCACATCTCTTCCAAGGGGCATTTAAACCGTCTTATTAAGCTACTACGGCTTGCACGTCTCTTTCAAGGGGCATTTAAACCGTCTTGTTAAGCTACTGCGACCTGCACGTCTCTTTCAAGGGGCATTTAAACTGTCTTTTTAAGCTACTGCGACCTCCACCGCTCTTTCAAGGGACATTTAAACCGTCTTGTTAAGCTACTGCGACCTCCACCTCTCTTCCAAGGGCCATTTAAATCGTCTTAATAAGCTACTGCGACCTGCACATCTCTTCCAAGGGGCATTTAAACCGTCTTATTAAGCTACTACGGCTTGCACGTCTCATCCAAGGGGCATTTAAACTGTCTTGTTAAGCTACTGCCACCTGCAAGCCTCTTCCAAGGGGCATTTAAACCGTCTTGGTTAGCTACTACGACCTGCAAGCCTATCCAAGGGGTATTTAAATCCTCTTGTTAAGCTACTGCGACCTGCACGTCTCTTCCAAGGTGCATTTAAACCGTCTTTTTAAGCTACTGCGACTTGCACGTCTCTTCCAAGGGGCATTTAAACCGTCTTGTTAAGCTACTGTGACCTGCTCGTCTCTTCCAAGGGGCATTTAAACCATCTTGTTAAGCTACTGCGACCTGCACGTCTCTTCCAAGGTGCATTTAAACCGTCTTTTTAAGCTACTGCGACTAGCACGTCTCTTCCAAGGGGCATTTAAACCTTCTTGTTAAGCTACTGTAACCTCCACCACTTTTACAAGGGGCATTTAAACCGTCTTGTTAAGCTACTGCGACCTGCACGTCTCTTCCAAGGGGCATTTAAACCGTCTTGTTAAGCTACTGCGACCTGCATGTCTCTTCCAAGGGGCATTTAAACCGTCTTGTTAAGCCACTGCGACCTGCACGTCTCTTCCACGGGGCATTTAAACCGTCTTTTTAAGCTGCTGCGACCTGCATGTCTCTTCCAAGGGGCATTTAAACCATCTTTTTAAGCTACTGCGACCTCCACCGCTCTTCCAAGGGGCATTTAAACCATCTTGTTAAGCTACTGCGACCTGCACGTCTCTTCCAAGGGGCATTTAAACCGTTTTGTTAAGCTGCTGCGACCTGCACATCTCTTCCATGGGGCATTTAAACCTTCTTGTTAAGCTTCTGCGACCTTCACCTCTCTTCCATGAGGTATTTAAACTGTCTTGTTAAGCTACTGCGACCTGCACTTCTCTTCCAAGGGGGATTTAAACCGTCTTGTTAAGCTACTGCGACCTGCATGTCTCTTCCAAGGGGCATTTAAAACGCGTTGTTAAGCTACTGCGACCTGCATGTCTCTTCCAAGGGGCATTTAAACCGTCTTGTTAAGCTACTGCGACCTGCACGTCTCTTCCAAGGGGCATTTAAACCGTCTTGTTAAGCTACTGCGACCTGCATGTCTCTTTCAAGGGGCATTTAAACTGTCTTGTTAAGCTACTGCGACCTCCACCGCTCTTCCAAGGGGCATTTTACCCGTCTTGTTAAGCTGCTTCGACCTGCACTTCTCTTCCAAGTGGCATTTAAACCGTCTTGTTAAGCTACTGCGACCTGCACGTCTCTTCCAAGGGAAATTTAAACTGTCTTATGAAGCTACTGCGACCTCCACCTCTCTTCCAAGGGGCATTTAAACCATCTTTTTAAGCTACTGCGACCTGCATGTCTCTTCCAAGGGGCATTTAAACCATCTTGCTAAGCTACTGCGACCTGCACGTCTCTGCCAAGGGGCATTTAAACCGTCTGGTTAAGCTGCTGCGACCTGCATGTCTCTTCCAAGGGGCTTTTAAACTGTCTTGTTAAGCTACTGCGACCTCCACTGCTCTTCCAAGGGGTATTTAAACCGTCTAGTTAAGCTGCTGCGACCTGCATGTCTCTTCCAATGGGCTTTTAAACTGTCTTGTTAAGCTACTGCGACCTCCACCGCACTTTCAAGGGGCATTTAAACCGTCTTGTTAAGCTACTGCGACCTGCACGTCTCTTTCAAGAGGCATTTAAACTGTCTTGTTAAGCTACTGCGACCTCCACCGCTCTTCCAAGGGGCATTTAACCCGTCTTGTTAAGCTACTTCGACCTGCACTTCTCTTCCAAGTGGCATTTAAACCGTCTTGTTAAGCTACTGCGACCTGCACGTCTCTTCCAAGGGGCATTTAAACCGTCTTGTTAAGCTACTGCGACCTGCATATCTCTTCCAAGGGGCATTTAAACCATCTTGTTAAGCCACTGCGACCTGCACGTCTCTTCCAAGGGGCACTTAAACCATCTTGTTAAGCTACGGCGACCTCCACCGCTCTTCCAAGGGGCATTTAATCCACCTTGTTAAGCTACTGCGACCTGCATGTCTCTTCCAAGGGGGATTTAAACCGTCTTGTTAAGCTACTGCGACCTGCATGTCTCTTTCAAGGGGCATTTAAACTGTCTTGTTAAGCTACTGCGACCTCCACCGCTCTTCCAAGGGGCATTTTACCCGTCTTGTTAAGCTGCTTCGACCTGCACTTCTCTTCCAAGTGGCATTTAAACCGTCTTGTTAAGCTACTGCGACCTGCACGTCTCTTCCAAGGGAAATTTAAACTGTCTTATGAAGCTACTGCGACCTCCACCTCTCTTCCAAGGGGCATTTAAACCATCTTATTAAGCTACTGCGACCTGCATGTCTCTTCCAAGGGGCATTTAAACCATCTTGCTAAGCTACTGCGACCTGAACGTCTCTGCCAAGGGGCATTTAAACCGTCTAGTTAAGCTGCTGCGACCTGCATGTCTCTTCCAAGGGGCTTTTAAACTGTCTTGTTAAGCTACTGCGCCCTCCACTGCTCTTCCAAGGGGCATTTAAACCGTCTAGTTAAGCTGCTGCGACCTGCATGTCTCTTCCAAGGGGCTTTTAAACTGTCTTGTTAAGCTACTGCGACCTCCACCGCACTTTCAAGGGGCATTTAAACCGTCTTGTTAAGCTACTGCGACCTGCACGTCTTTTTCAAGAGGCATTTAAACTGTCTTGTTAAGCTACTGCGACCTCCACCGCTCTTCCAAGGGGCATTTAACCCGTCTTGTTAAGCTACTTCGACCTGCACTTCTCTTCCAAGTGGCATTTAAACCGTCTTGTTAAGCTACTGCGACCTGCACGTCTCTTCCAAGGGGCATTTAAACCGTCTTGTTAAGCTACTGCGACCTGCATGTCTCTTCCAAGGGGCATTTAAACCGTCTTGTTAAGCCACTGCGACCTGCACGTCTCTTCCAAGGGGCATTTAAACCGTCTTTTTAAGCTGCTGCGAACTGCATGTCTCTTCCAAGGGGCATTTAAACCATCTTGTTAAGCTACGGCGACCTCCACCGCTCTTCCAAGGGGCATTTAATCCACCTTGTTAAGCTACTGCGACCTGCATGTCTCTTCCAAGGGGGATTTAAACCGTCTTGTTAAGCTACTGCGACCTGCACGTCTCTTCCAAGGTGCATTTAAAACATCTTGTTAAGCTACTGCGACCTGCACTTCTCTTCCAAGGGTCATTTAAACCATCTTATTAAGCTACTGCGACCTGCACGTCTCTTCCAAGGGGCATTTGAACTGTCTTGTTAAGCTACTGCGACCTCCACCTCTCTTACAAGGGGCATTTAAACCGTCTTATTAAGCTATTGCGACCTGCACATCTCTTTCAAGGGGTATTTAAACCATCTTATTAAGCTACTGCGACCTGCACGTATCTTCCAAGGGGCATTTAAACTGTCTTGTTAAGCTACTGCGACCTCCACCGCTCTTCCAAGGGTCATTTATCCGTCTTGTTAAGCTACTGTGACCTGCACGTTTCTTCCAAGGGTATTTAAACCGTCTTGTGAAGCTACTGCGACCTGCAAGCCTATTCCAAGGGGTATTTAAACCGTCTTGTTAAGCTACTGCGACCTGCACTTCTCTTCCAAGAGGGATTTAAACCGTCTTGTTAAGCTACTGCGACCTGCATGTCTCTTCCAAGGGGCATTTAAAACATCTTGTTAAGCTACTGCGACCTGCATGTCTCTTCCAACGGGCATTTAAACCGTCTTGTTAAGCTACTGCGACCTGCACGTCTCTTCCAAGGGGCATTTAAACCGTCTTGTTAAGCTACTGCGACCTGCATGTCTCTTTCAAGGGGCATTTAAACTGTCTTGTTAAGCTACTGCGACCTCCACCGCTCTTCCAAGGGGCATTTTACCCTTCTTGTTAAGCTGCTTCGACCTGCACTTCTCTTCCAAGTGGCATTTAAACCGTCTTGTTAAGCTACTGCGACCTGCACGTCTCTTCCAAGGGAAATTTAAACTGTCTTATGAAGCTACTGCGACCTCCACCTCTCTTCCAAGGGGCATTTAAACCATCTTATTAAGCTACTGCGACCTGCATGTCTCTTCCAAGGGGCATTTAAACCATCTTGCTAAGCTACTGCGACCTGCACGTCTCTTCCAAGGGGCATTTAAACCGTCTAGTTAAGCTGCTGCGACCTGCATGTCTCTTCCAAGGGGCTTTTAAACTGTCTTGTTAAGCTACTGCGACCTCCACTGCTCTTCCAAGGGGCATTTAAACCGTCTAGTTAAGCTGCTGCGACCTGCATGTCTCTTCCAAGGGGCTTTTAAACTGTCTTGTTAAGCTACTGCGACCTCCACCGCACTTTCAAGGGGCATTTAAACCGTCTTGTTAAGCTACTGCGACCTGCACGTCTCTTTCAAGAGGCATTTAAACTGTCTTGTTAAGCTACTGCGACCTCCACCGCTCTTCCAAGGGGCATTTAACCCGTCTTGTTAAGCTACTTCGACCTGCACTTCTCTTCCAAGTGGCATTTAAACCGTCTTGTTAACCTACTGCGACCTGCACGTCTCTTCCAAGGGGCATTTAAACCTTCTTGGTAAGCGACTGCGACCTGCAAGCCTATTCCAAGGGTCATTTAAACCGTCTTTTTAAGCTACTGCGACCTGCACGTCTCTTCCAAGTGGGATTTAAACCGTCTTGTTAAGCTACTGCGACCTGCACGTCTCTTCCAAGGGGCATTTAAACCGTCTTATTAAGCTACTGCGACCTGCTCGTCTATTCCAAGGGGCGTTTAAACCGTCTTGTTAAGCTACTGCGACCTGCACGTCTCTTCCAAGTGGGATTTAAACCGTATTGTTAAGCTACTGCGACTTGCACGTCTCTTCCAAGGGGCATTTAAACCGTCTTGTTAAGCTACTGTAACCTCCACCACTTTCCCAAGGGGCATTTAAACCGTCTTGTTAAGCTACTGCGACCTGCACGTCTCTTCCAAAGGGTATTTAAAACGCTTTGTTAAGCTGCTGCTACCTGAATGTCTCTTCCAAGGGGCATTTAAACCGTTTTGTTAAGCTACTGCGACCTGCACGTCTCTTCCAAGGGGCATTTAAACCGTCTAGTTAAGCTGCTGCCACCTGCATGTCTCTTCCAAGGGGCATTTAAACTGTCTTGTTAAGCTACTGCGACCTCCACCGCACTTCCAAGGGGCATTTAAACCGTCTTGTTAAGCTACTGCGACCTGCACGTCTCTTTCAAGGGGCATTTAAACTGTCTTGTTAAGCTACTGCGACCTCCACAGCTCTTCCAAGGGGCATTTAAACAGCCTTGTTAAGCTACTGTGACCTGCACGTCTCTTCCAACTGGAATTTAAACTGTCTTATTAAGCTACAGCGACCTCCACCTGTCTTTCAAGGGGCATTTAAACCATCTTATTAAGCTACTGCGACCTGCACATCTCTTCCAATGGGCATTTAAACCGTCTTATTAAGCTACTGCGACCTGCACGTCTCTTCCAAGGGGCATTTAAACTGTCTTGTTAAGCTACAGCGACCTCCAGCGCTCTTTCAAGGGGCATTTAAACTGTCTTGCTAAGCTACTGCGACCTCCACGTCTCTTCCAAGGGGCATTTAAACCTTCTTGGTAAGCTACTGCGACCTGCACGTCTCTTCCAAGGCGCATTTAAACTCTCTATTTAAGCTACTGCGACTTGCACATCTCTTCAAAGGGGCATTTAAACCGTCTTGTTAAGCTACTGTAGCCTCCACCACTTTTCCAAGGGGCATTTAAACCGTCTTGTTAAGCTACTGCGACCTGCACGTCTCTTCCAAGGGGCATTTAAACCGTATTTTTAAGCTGCTGCGAACTGCATGTCTCTTCCAAGGGGCATGTAAACCGTCTTTTTAAGCTACTGCGACCTGCACGTCTCATCCAAGGGCCATTTAAACCGTCTTGTTAAGCTACTGCGACCTGCATGTCTCTTCCAAGGGGCATTTAAACCGTCTTTTTAAGCCACTGCGACCTGCACGTATCTTCCAAGGGGCATTTAAACCGTCTTTTTAAGCTGCTGCGAACTGCATTTCTCTTCCAAGGGGCATTTAAACCATCTTGTTAAGCTACGGCGACCTCCACCGCTCTTCCAAGGGGCATTTAATCCACCTTGTTAAGCTACTGCGACCTGCATGTCTCTTCCAAGGGGGATTTAAACCGTCTTGTTAAGCTACTGCGACCTGCACGTCTCTTCCAAGGTGCATTTAAAACATCTTGTTAAGCTACTGCGACCTGCACGTCTCTTCCAAGGGGCATTTAAACCATCTTATTAAGCTACTGCGACCTGCACGTCTCTTCCAAGGGGCATTTGAACTGTCTTGTTAAGCTACTGCGACTTCCACCGCTCTTCCAAGGGTCATTTATCCGTCTTGTTAAGCTACTGTGACCTGCACGTTTCTTCCAAGGGGCATTTAAACCGTCTTGTAAGCTAATGCGACCTGCAAGCCTATTCCAAGGGGTATTTAAACCGTCTTGTTAAGCTACTGCGACCTGCACTTCTCTTCCAAGGGGGATTTAAACCGTCTTGTTAAGCTACTGCGACCTGCAAGCCTATTCCAAGGGGTATTTAAACCGTCTTGTTAAGCTACTGCGTCCTGCACGTCTCTTCCAAAGGGCATTTAAACCGTCTTGTTAAGCTACTGTGACCTGCACGTCACTTCCAAGGGGGATTTAAAGCGTCTTGTTAAGCTACTGTGACCTGCACGTCTCTTCCAAGGTGCATTTAAAGCATCTTGTTAAGCTACTGCGACCGGCACGTCTCTTCCAAGGGGCATTTAAACCGTCTTATTAAGCTACTGCGACCTGCACGTCTCTTCCAAGGGGCATTTAAACTGTCTTGTTAAGCTACTGCGACCTCCACCTCTCTTCCATGGGGCATTTAAACCGTTTTATTAAGCTACTGCGACCTGCACATCTCTTCCAAGGGGCATTTAAACCATCTTATTAAGCTACTGCGACCTGCACGTCTCTTCCAAGGGGCATTTAAACCGTCTTGTTAAGCTACTGCGACTTGCATGTCTCTTCCAAGGGGCATTCAAACCGTCTTGTTAAGCTACTGCGACCTGCACATCTCTTTCAAGGGGTATTTAAACCATCTTATTAAACTACTGCGACCTGCACGTCTCTTCCAAGGGGCATTTAAACTGTCTTGTTAAGCTACTGCGACTTCCACCGCTCTTCCAAGGGTCATTTATCCGTCTTGTTAAGCTACTGTGACCTGCACGTTTCTTCCAAGGGGCATTTAAACCGTCTTGGTAAGCTAATGCGACCTGCAAGCCTATTCCAAGGGGTATTTAAACCGTCTTGTTAAGCTACTGCGACCTGCACTTCTCTTCCAAGGGGGATTTAAACCGTCTTGTTAAGCTACTGCGACCTGCTCGTCTCTTCCAAGAGGCATTTAAACCGTCTTATTAAGCTACTGCGACCTGCTCGTCTATTCCAAGGGGCATTTAAACCGCTTGTTAAGCTACTGCGACCTCCACCGCTCTTCCAAGGCGCATTTAAACCGTCTTTTTAAGCTACTGCGACTTGCACATCTCTTCAAAGGGGCATTTAAACCGTCTTGTTAAGCTACTGCGACCTGCAAGCCTATCCCAAGGGGCATTTATACCGTCTTGTTAAGCTACTGCGACCTGCATGTCTCTTCCAAGGGGCATTTAAACCGTCTTTTTAAGCCACTGCGACCTGCACGTATCTTCCAAGGGGCATTTAAACCGTCTTTTTAAGCTGCTGCGAACTGCATTTCTCTTCCAAGGGGCATTTAAACCATCTTGTTAAGCTACGGCGACCTCCACCGCTCTTCCAAGGGGCATTTAATCCACCTTGTTAAGCTACTGCGACCTGCATGTCTCTTCCAAGGGGGATTTAAACCGTCTTGTTAAGCTACTGCGACCTGCACGTCTCTTCCAAGGTGCATTTAAAACATCTTGTTAAGCTACTGCGACCTGCACGTCTCTTCCAAGGGGCATTTAAACCATCTTATTAAGCTACTGCGACCTGCACGTCTCTTCCAAGGGGCATTTGAACTGTCTTGTTAAGCTACTGCGACTTCCACCGCTCTTCCAAGGGTCATTTATCCGTCTTGTTAAGCTACTGTGACCTGCACGTTTCTTCCAAGGGGCATTTAAACCGTCTTGGTAAGCTAATGCGACCTGCATGTCTCTTCCAAGGGGCATTTAAACCGTCTTGTTAAGCCACTGCTACCTGCACGTCTCTTCCAAGGGGCATTTAAACCGTCTTGTTAAGCTACTGCGACTTGCATGTCTCTTCCAAGGGGCATTTAATCAAGCTTGTTAAGCTACTGCGTCCTGCACGTCTCTTCCAAAGGGCATTTAAACCGTCTTGTTAAGCTACTGTGACCTGCACGTCACTTCCAAGGGGGATTTAAAGCGTCTTGTTAAGCTACTGTGACCTGCACGTCTCTTCCAAGGTGCATTTAAAGCATCTTGTTAAGCTACTGCGACCGGCACGTCTCTTCCAAGGGGCATTTAAACCGTCTTATTAAGCTACTGCGACCTGCACGTCTCTTCCAAGGGGCATTTAAACTGTCTTGTTAAGCTACTGCGACCTCCACCTCTCTTCCATGGGGCATTTAAACCGTTTTATTAAGCTACTGCGACCTGCACATCTCTTCCAAGGGGCATTTAAACCATCTTATTAAGCTACTGCGACCTGCACGTCTCTTCCAAGGGGCATTTAAACCGTCTTGTTAAGCTACTGCGACTTGCATGTCTCTTCCAAGGGGCATTCAAACCGTCTTGTTAAGCCACTGCGACCTGCACGTCTCTTCCAAGGGGCATTTAAACCGTCTTTTTAAGCTGCTGCGACCTGCATGTCTCTTCCAAGGGGCATTTAAACAGTCTTGTTAAGCTAATGCGACCTCCACCGCTCTTCCAAGGGGCATTTAAAACATCTGGTTAAGCTACTGCGACCTGCACGTCTCTTCCAAGGGGCATTTAAACCATCTAGTTAAGCTGTTGCTACCTGCATGTCTCTTCCAAGGGGCTTTTTAACTGTCTTGTTAAGCTACTGCGACCTCCACCGCTCTTCCAAGGGGCATTTAACCCGTCTTGTTAAGCTACTTCGACCTGCACTACTCTTCCAAGTGGCATTTAAACCGTCTTGTTAAGCTACTGCGACCTGCACGTCTCTTCCAAGGGGCATTTAAACCTCCTTGGTAAGCGACTGCGACCTGCAAGCCTATTCCAAGGGTCATTTAAACCGTCTTGTAAAGCTACTGCGACCTGCACGTCTCTTCCAAGTGGGATTTAAACCGTCTTGTTAAGCTACTGCGACCTGCACGTCTCTTCCAAGGGGCATTTAAACCGTCATATTAAGCTACTGCGACCTGCTCGTCTATTCCAAGGGGCATTTAAACCGTCTTTTTAAGCTACTGTGACCTGCACGTCTCTTCCAAGTGGGATTTAAACCGTCTTATTAAGCTACTGCGACCTACACGTCTCTTCCAAGGGGCATTTAAAACGTCTTGTTAAGCTACTGTGACCTGCATGTCTCTTCCAAGGGGCATTTAATCCGTCTTGTTAACCCACTGCGACCTGCACGTCTCTTCCAAGGGGCATTTAAACCGTCTTTTTAAGCTGCTGCGACCTGCATGTCTCTTCCAAGGGGCATTTAAACAGTCTTGTTAAGTTACTGCGACCTCCACCGCTCTTCCAAGGGGCATTTAAAACATCTTGTTAAGCTACTGCGACCTGCACGTCTCTTCCAAGGGGCATTTAAACCATCTAGTTAAGCTGCTGCGACCTGCATGTCTCTTCCAAGGGGCTTTTAAACTGTCTTGTTAAGCTACTGCGACCTCCACCGCACTTTCAAGGGGCATTTAAACCGTCTTGTTAAGCTACTGCGACCTGCACGTCTCTTTCAAGAGGCATTCAAACTGTATTGTTAAGCTACTGCGACATCCACCGCTCTTCCAAGGGGCATTTAACCCGTCTTGTTAAGCTACTTCGACCTGCACTTCTCTTCCAAGTGGCATTTAAACCGTCTTGTTAAGCTACTGCGACCTGCACGTCTCTTCTAAGGGGCATTTAAACCTTCTTGGTAAGCGACTGCGACCTGCAAGCCTATTCCAAGGGTCATTTAAACCGTCTTGTTAAGCTACTGCGACCTGCTCGTCTCTTCCAAGTGGGATTTAAACCGTCTTGTTAAGCTACTGCGACCTGCACGTCTCTTCCAAGGGGCATTTAAACCGTCTTGTTACGCTACTGCGACCTGCACATCTCTTCCAAGGGGCATTTAAACCGTCTTGTTAAGCTACTGCGACCTGCATGTCTCTTCCAAGGGGCATTTAAACCGTCTTGTTAAGCCACTGCGACCTGCACGTCTCTTCCAAGGGGCATTTAAACCGTCTTTTTAAGCTGCTGCGAACTGCATGTCTCTTCCAAGGGGCATTTAAACCATCTTGTTAAGCTACTGCGACCTCCACCGCTCTTCCAAGGGGCATTTAATCCAGCTTGTTAAGCTACTGCGTCCTGCACGTCTCTTCCAAAGGGCATTTAAACCGTCTTGTTAAGCTACTGTGACCTGCACGTCACTACCAAGGGGGATTTAAACCGTTTTGTTAAGCTACTGCGACCTGCACGTCTCTTCCAAGGTGCATTTAAAGCATCTTGTTAAGCTACTGCGACCTGCACGTCTCTTCCAAGGGGCATTTAAACCGTCTTATTAAGCTACTGCGACCTGCACGTCTCTTCCAAGGGTCATTTAAACTGTCTTGTTAAGCTACTGCGACCTCCACCTCTCTTCCATGGGGCATTTAAACCGTTTTATTAAGCTACTGCGACCTGCACGTCTCTTCCAAGGGGCATTTAAACCGTCTTATTAAGCGACTGCGACCTGCACGTCTCTTCCAAGGGGCATTTAAACCGTCTTGTTAAGCTACTGCGACCTGCATGTCTCTTCCAAGGGGCATTTAAACCGTCTTGTTAAGCCACTGCGACCTGCACGTCTCTTCCAAGGGGCATTTAAACCGTCTTTTTAAGCTGCTGCGACCTGCATGTCTCTTCCAATGGGCATTTAAACAGTCTTGTTAAGCTACTGCGACCTGCACGTCTCTTCCAAGGGGCATTTAAACCATCTAGTTAAGCTGCTGCGACCTGCATGTCTCTTCCAAGGGGCTTTTAAACTGTCTTGTTAAGCTACTGCGACCTCCACCGCACTTTCAAGGGGCATTTAAACCGTCTTGTTAAGCTACTGCGACATGCACGTCTCTTTCAAGAGGCATTTAAACTGTCTTGTTAATCTACTGCGACCTCCACCGCTCGTCCAAGGGGCATTTAACACGTCTTGGTAAGCTACTTCGACCTGCACTTCTCTTCTAAGTGGCATTTAAACCGTCTTGTTAAGCTACTGCGACCTGCACGTCTCTTCCAAGGGGCATTTAAACCTTCTTTGTAAGCGACTGCGACCTGCAAGCCTATTCCAAGGGTCATTTAAACCGTCTTTTTAAGCTACTGCGACCTGCACGTCTCTTCCAAGTGGGATTTAAACCGTCTTGTTAAGCTACTGCGACCTGCAAGTCTCTTCCAAGGGGCATTTAAACCGTCTTATTAAGCTACTGCGACCTGCTCGTCTATTCCAAGGGGCATTTAAACCGTCTTGTTAAGCTACTGTGACCTGCACGTCTCTTCCAAGTGGGATTTAAACCGTCTTATTAAGCTACTGCGACCTGCACGTCTCTTCCAAGGGGCATTTAAACCGTCTTGTTAAGCTACTGCGACCTGCATGTCTCTTACAAGGGGCATTTAAACCGTCTTTTTAAGCTGCTGCGATCTGCATGTCTCTTCCAAGGGGCATTTAAACAGTCTTGTTAAGTTACTGCGACCTCCACCGCTCTTCCAAGGGGCATTTAAAACATCTTGTTAAGCTACTGCGACCTGCACGTCTCTTCCAAGGGGCATTTAAACTATCTAGTTAAGCTGCTGCGACCTGCATGTCTCTTCCAAGGGGCTTTTAAACTGTCTTGTTAAGCTACTGCGACCTCCACCGCACTTTCAAGGGGCGTTTAAACCGTCTTGTTAAGCTACTGCGACCTGCACGTCTCTTTCAAGAGGCATTTAAACTGTCTTGTTAAGCTACTGCGACCTCCACCGCTCTTCCAAGGGGCATTTAACCCGTCTTGTTAAGCTACTACGACCTGCACTTCTCTTCCAAGTGGCATTTAAACCGTCTTGTTAAGCTACTGCGACCTGCACGTCTCTTCCAAGGGGCATTTAAACCTTCTTGGTAAGCGACTGCGACCTGCAAGCCTATTCCAAGGGTCATTTAAACCGTCTTGTTAAGCAACAGTGACCTGCACGTCTCTTTCAAGTGGGATTTAAACCGTCTTGTTAAGCTACTGCGACCTGCACGTCTCTTCCAAGGGGCATTTAAACCGTCTTATTAAGCTACTGCGACCTGCTCGTCTATTCCAAGGGGCATTTAATCTGTCTTGTTAAGCTACTGTGACCTGCACGTCTCTTCCAAGTGGGATTTAAACCGTCTTGTTAAGCTACTGCGACTTGCACGTCTCTTCCAAGGGGCATTTAAACCGTCTTGTTAAGCTACTGTAACCTCCACCACTTTCCCAAGGGGCATTTAAACCGTCTTGTTAAGCTACTGCGACCTGCACGTCTCTTCCAAAGGGCATTTAAAACGCTTTGTTAAGCTACTGCTACCTGAATGTCTCTTCCAAGGGGCATTTAAACCGTCTTGTTAAGCTACTGCGACCTGTACGTGTCTTCCAAGGGGCATTTAAACCGTCTAGTTAAGCTGCTGCGACCTGCATGTCTCTTCCAAGGGGCATTTAAACTGTCTTGTTAAGCTACTGCGACCTCCACCGCACTTCCAAGGGGCATTTTAACCATCTTTTTAAGCTACTGCGACCTGCACGTCTCTTTCAAGGGGCATTTAAACTGTCTTGTTAAGCTACTGCGACCTCCACCGCTCTTCCAAGGGGCATTTAACCCGTCTTGTTAAGCTACTTCGACCTGCACGTCTCTTCCAAGTGGCATTTAAACCGACTTGTTAAGCTACTGTGACCTGCACGTCTCTTCCAAGGGGAATTTAAACTGTCTTATTAAGCTACTGCGACCTCCACCTGTCTTTCAAGGGGCATTTAAACCATCTTATTAAGCTACTGCGACCTGCACATCTCTTCCAAGGGGCATTTAAACCGTCTTATTAAGCTACTGCGACCTCCACCTGTCTTTCAAGGGGCATTTAAACCATCTTATTAAGCTACTGCGACCTGCACATCTCTTCCAAGGGGCACTTAAACCGACTTGTTAAGCTACTGTGACCTGCACGTCTCTTCCAAGGGGCATTTAAACCGTCTTGGTAAGCTAATGCGACCAGCAAGCCTATTCCAAGGGGCATTTAAACACTCTTGTTAAGCTACTGCGACCTGCACGTCTCTTCCAAGGGGCATTTAAACCGTCTTGTTAAGCTACTGCGACCTGCACGTCTCTTCCATGGCGCACTTAAACCGTCTTTTTAAGCTGCTGCGACTTGCATGTCTCTTCCAAGGGGCATTTAAACCAACTTGTTAAGCTACTGTAACCTCCACAACTTTTCCAAGGGGCATTTAAACCGTCTTGTTAAGCTACTGCGTCCTGCACGTCTCTTCCAAGGGGCATTTAAACCGTCTTGTTAAGCTACTGCGACCTGCATGTCTCTTCCAAGGGGCATTTAAACCATCTTGTTAAGCCACTGCGACCTGCACGTCTCTTCCAAGGGGCATTTAAACCGTCTTTTTAAGCTGCTGCGACCTGCATGTCTCTTCCAAGGGGCATTTAAACAGTCTTGTTAAGCTACTGCGACCTCCACCGCTCTTCCAAGGGGCATTTAAAACATCTTGTTAAGCTACTGCGACCTGCACGTCTCTTCCAAGGAGCATTTAAACCGTCTTGTTAAGCTACTGCGACCTGCACATCTGTTCCATAGGGCATTTAAACCGTCTTGTTAAGCTACTGCTACCTCCACCTCTCTTCCAAGGGGCATTTAAAACATCTTGTTAAGCTACTGCGACCTGCACGTCTCTTCCAAGGGGCATTTAAACCGTCTTGTTAAGCTACTGCGACCTGCACATCTGTTCCATAGGGCAATTAAACTGTCTTGTTAAGCTACTGCGACCTACATGTCTCTACCAAGAGACATTTAAACCGTCTTCTTAAGCGACTGCGACCTGCACGTCTCTTCCAAGTGGCATTTAAACAGTCTTGTTAAGCTGCTGCGACCTGTATGTCTCTTCCAAGCGGCATTTAAACTGTCTTGTTAAGCTACTGTAACCTCCACCACTTTTCCAAGCGGCATTTAAACCGTGTTGTTAAGCTACTGCGACCTCCACGTCTCTTCCAAAGGGCATTTAAAATGCTTTGTTAAGCTACTGCGACCTGCATGTCTCTTCCAAGGGGCATTTAAACTGTCTTGTTAAGCTACTGCGACCTGCACGTCTCTTCCAATGGGCATTTAAACCGTCTAGCTAAGCTGCTGCGACCTGCATGTCTCTTCCAAGGGGAATTTAAACTGTCTTGTTAAACTACTGCGACCTCCACCGCTCGTCCAAGGGGCATTTAAACCGTCTTATTAAGCTACTGCGACCTGCACGTCTCTTCCAATGGGCATTTAAACCGTCTAGCTAAGCTGCTGCGACCTGCATGTCTCTTCCAAGGGGAATTTAAACTGTCTTGTTAAACTACTGCGACCTCCACCGCTCTTTCAAGGTTCATTTAAACCATCTTATTAAGCTACTGCGACCTGCACATCTCTACCAAGGGGCATTTAAACTGTCTTATAAAGCTACTGCGACCTGCACGTCTCTTCCAAGGGGCATTTAAACTGTCTTGTTAAGCTACAGCAACCTCCACCGCTCTTCCAAGGGGCATTTAAACCGTCTTATTAAGCTACTGCGACCTCCACGTCTCTTCCAACGGGCATTTAAACCTTCTTGGTAAGCTACTGCGACCTGCAAGCCTATTCCAAGGGCATTAAAACCCTCTTGTTAAGCTACTGCGACCTGCACGTCTTTTCCAAGTGGGATTTAAACCGTCTTGTTAAGCTACTGCGACCTGCGCGTCTCTTCCAAGGGGCATTTAAACCGTCTTGTTAAGCTACTGCGACCTGCACGTCTCTTCCAAGGCGCATTTAAACCGTCTATTTAAGCTACTGCGACTTGCACTTCTCTTCAAAGGGGCATTTAAACCGTCTTGTTAAGCTACTGTAGCCTCCACCACTTTTCCAAGGGGCATTTAAACCGTCTTGTTAAGCTACTGCGACCTGCACGTCTCTTCCAAGGGGCATTTAAACCGACTTTTTAAGCTGCTGCGACCTGCACGTCTCTTCCAAGGGACATTTAATCCATCTTGTTAAGCTACTGCGACCTGCACGTCTCTTCCAAGGGGCATTTAAGCCGTCTTTTTAAGCTGCTGAGAACTGCATGTCTCTTACAAGGGGCATTTAAACCATCTTGTTAAGCTACTGCGACCTGCATGTCTCTTCCAAGGGGGATTTAAACCGTCTTGTTAAGCTACTGCGACCTGCACGTCTCTTCCAAGGTGCATTTAAAGTATCTTGTTAAGCTACTGCGACCTCCACCTCTCTTCCAAGGGGCATTTAAACCGTCTTGTTAAGCTACTGCGACCTGCACGTTTCTTCCAACGGGCATTTAAACCGTCTTGGTAAGCTATTGCGACCTGCAAGCCTATTCCAAGGGGTATTTAAACCGTCTTGTTAAGCTACTGCGACCTGCATGTCTCTTCCAAGGAGGATTTAAACTGTCTTGTTAAGCTACTGCGACCTGCTCGTCTCTTCCAAGAGGCATTTAAACCGTCTTATTAAGCTACTGCGACCTGCTCGTCTATTCCAAGGGGCATTTAAACCGTCTTGTTAAGCTACTGCGACCTGCACGTCTCTTCCAAGGCGTATTTAAACCGTCTTTTTAAGCTACTGCGACTTGCACAATCCTTCAAAGGGGCATTTAAACTGTCTTGTTAAGCTACTGCGACCTGCAAGCCTATTCCAAGGGGCATTTAAACCGTCTTGTTAAGCTACTGTAACCTCCACCACTTTTCCAAGGGGCATTTAAACCGTCTTGTTAAGCTACTGCGACCTGCACGTCTCTTCCAAGGGGCATTTAAACCGTCTTGTTAAGCTACTGCGACCTCCACCGCACTTCCAAGGGGCATTTAAACCGTCTTTTTAAGCTACTGCGACCTGCACGTCTCTTTCAAGGGGCATTTAAACTGTCTTGTTAAGCTACTGCGACCTCCACCGCTCTTCCAAGGGGCATTTAACCCGTCTTGTTAAGCTAATTCGACCTGCACGTCTCTTCCAAGTGGCATTTAAACCGTCTTGTTAAGCTACTGTGACCTGCACGTCTCTTCCAAGGGGAATTTAAACTGTCTTATTAAGCTACTGCGACCTCCACCTGTCTTTCAAGGGGCATTTAAACCATCTTATTAAGCTACTGCGACCTGCACATCTCTTCCAAGGGGCATTTAAACCGTCTTATTAAGCTACTGCGACCTGCACGTCTCTTCCAAGGGGCATTTAAACCGTCTTGTTAAGCTACAGCGACCTCCACCGCTCTTCCAAGGGGCATTTAAACATTCTTGGTAAGCTTCTGCGACCTGCACGTCTCTTCCAAGACGCATTTAAACCGTCTATTTAAGCTACTGTGACTTGCACATCTCTTCAAAGGGGCATTTAAACCGTCTTCTTAAGCTACTGTAGCCTCAACCACTTTTCAAAGGGGCATTTAAACCGTCTTGTTAAGCTACTGCGACCTGCACCTCTCTTCCAAGTGGCATTTAAACTGTATTTTTAAGCTACTGCGACCTGCACATCTCTTCCAAGGGGCATTTAAACCGACTTGTTAAGCTACTGTGACCTGCACGTCTCTTCCAAGGGGCATTTAAACCGTCTTGGTAAGCTAATGCGACCAGCAAGCCTATTCCAAGGGGCATTTAAACACTCTTGTTAAGCTACTGCGACCTGCACGTCTCTTCCAAGGGGCATTTAAACCGTCTTGTTAAGCTACTGCGACCTGCACGTCTCTTCCATGGCGCACTTAAACCGTCTTTTTAAGCTGCTGCAACTTGCATGTCTCTTCCAAGGGGCATTTAAACCAACTTGTTAAGCTACTGTAACCTCCACAACTTTTCCAAGGGGCATTTAAACCGTCTTGTTAAGCTACTGCGACCTCCACCGCTCTTCCAAGGGGCATTTAAAACATCTTGTTAAGCTACTGCGACCTGCACGTCTCTTCCAAGGAGCATTTAAACCGTCTTGTTAAGCTACTGCGACCTGCACATCTGTTCCATAGGGCATTTAAACCGTCTTGTTAAGCTACTGCTACCTCCACCTCTCTTCCAAGGGGCATTTAAAACATCTTGTTAAGCTACTGCGACCTGCACGTCTCTTCCAAGGGGCATTTAAACCGTCTTGTTAAGCTACTGCGACCTGCACATCTGTTCCATAGGGCAATTAAACTGTCTTGTTAAGCTACTGCGACCTACATGTCTCTACCAAGAGACATTTAAACCGTCTTCTTAAGCGACTGCGACCTGCACGTCTCTTCCAAGTGGCATTTAAACAGTCTTGTTAAGCTGCTGCGACCTGTATGTCTCTTCCAAGCGGCATTTAAGCTGTCTTGTTAAGCTACTGTAACCTCCACCACTTTTCCAAGCGGCATTTAAACCATGTTGTTAAGCTACTGCGACCTCCACGTCTCTTCCAAAGGGCATTTAAAATGCTTTGTTAAGCTACTGCGACCGGCATGTCTCTTCCAAGGGGCATTTAAACTGTCTTGTTAAGCTACTGCGACCTGCACGTCTCTTCCAATGGGCATTTAAACCGTCTAGCTAAGCTGCTGCGACCTGCATGTCTCTTCCAAGGGGAATTTAAACTGTCTTGTTAAGCTACTGCGACCTCCACCGCACTTCCAAGGGGCATTTAAACCGTCTTGTTAAGCTACTGCGACCTGCACGTCTCTTTCAAGGGGCATTTAAACTGTCTTGTTAAGCTACTGCCACCTCCACCGCTCTTGCAAGGGGCATTTAAACCCGTCTTGTTAAGCTACTTCGACCTGCACGTCTCTTCCAAGTGGCATTTAAACCGTCTTGTTAAGCTACTGCGACCTGCACGTCTCTTCCAAGGGGAATTTAAACTGTCTTATTAAGCTACTGCGACCTCCACCTCTCTTCCAAGGGGCATTTAAACCATCTTATTAAGCTACTGCGACCTGCACATCTCTTCCAAGGGGCTCATTTAAACCGTCTTATTAAGCTACTGCGACCTGCACGTCTCTTCCAAGGGGCATTTAAACCGTCCTGGTAAGCTACTGCTACCTGCAAGCCTATTCCAAGGGTAATTTAAACCCTCTTGTTAAGCTACTGCGACCTGCACGTCTCTTCCAAGGGTCATTTAAACCATCTTATTAAGCTACTGCGACCTGCTCGTCTATTCCAAGGGGCATTTAAACCGTCTTGTTAAGCTAATGCGACCTGCACGTCTCTTCCAAGCCGCATTTAAAACCGTCATTTTAAGCTAATGCGACTTGCACGTCTCTTCAAAGGTGCATTTAAACCATCTTGTTAAGCTACTGTAATCTCCACCACTTTTCCAAGGGGCATTTAAACCCTCTTGTTAAGCTACTGCGACAAGCACGTCTCTTCCAAGGGGCATTTAAACCATCTTGTTAAGCTACTGCGACCTGCATGTCTCTTCCAAGGGGCATTTAAACCGTCTTGTTAAGCCACTGTGACCTGCACGTCTCTTCCAAGGGGCATTTAAACCGTCTTATTAAGCAACTGCGACCTGCACATCTCTTCCAAGGGGTATTTAAACCGTCTTATTAAGCTACTGCGACCTGCACGTCTCTTCCAAGGGGCATTTAAACTGTCTTGTTAAGCTACTGCGACCTCCACCACTCTTCCAAGGGTCATTTATCCGTCTTGTTAAGCTACTGTGACCTGCACGTTTCTTCCAAGGGGCATTTAAACCGTCTTGTTAAGCTAATGCGACCTGCAAGCCTATTCCAAGGGGTATTTAAACCGTCTTGTTAAGCTACTGCGACCTGCACTTCTCTTCCAAGGGGGATTTAAACCGTCTTGTTAAGCTACTGCGACCTGCTCGTCTCTTCCAAGAGGCATTTAAACCGTCTTATTAAGCTACTGCGACCTGCACGTCTCTTCCAAGGCGCATTTAATCCGTCTTTTTAAGCTACTGCGACTTGCACATCTCTTCAAAGGGGCATTTAAACCGTCTTGTTAAGCTACTGCGACCTGCACGTCTCTTCCAAGGGGCATTTAAACCATCTTGTTAAGGTACTGCGACCTGCATGTCTCTTCCAAGGGTCATTTAAACCGTCTTGTTAAGCCACTGCGACCTGCACGTCTCTTCCAAGGGGCATTTAAACCGTCTTTTTAAGCTGCTGCGACCTGCATGTCTCTTCCAAGGGGCATTTAAACCATCTTGTTAAGCTACTGCGACCTCCAACGCTCTTCCAAGGGGCATTTAATCCACCTTGTTAAGCTACTGCGACCTGCACGTCTCTTCCAAGGGGCATTTAAACCGTCTTGTTAAGCTACTGCGACCTGCACGTCTCTTCCAAGTGGGATTTAAACTGTCTTGTTAAGCTACTGCGACCTCCACCGCACTTCCAAGGGGCATTTAAACCGTCTTGTTAAGCTACTTCGACCTGCATGTCTCTTCCAAGTGGCATTTAAACCGTCTTGTTAAGCTACTGCGACCTGCACGTCTCTTCAAAGGGGAATTTAAACTGTCTTATTAAGCTACTGCGACCTCCACCTGTCTTTCAAGGGGCATTTAAACCATCTTATTAAGCTACTGCGACCTGCACTTCTCTACCAAGGGGCATTTAAACTGTCTTATTAAGCTACTACGACCTGCACGTCTCTTCCAAGGGGCATTTAAACTGTCTTGTTAAGCTACAGCAACCTCCACCGCTCTTCCAAGGGGCATTTAAACCGTCTTATTAAGCTACTGCGACCTCCACGTCTCTTCCAACGGGCATTTAAACCTTCTTGGTAAGCTACTGCGACCTGCAAGCCTATTCCAAGGGCATTAAAACCCTCTTGTTAAGCTACTGCGACCTGCACGTCTTTTCCAAGTGGGATTTAAACCGTCTTGTTAAGCTACTGCGACCTGCGCGTCTCTTCCAAGGGGCATTTAAACCGTCTTGTTAAGCTACTGCGACCTGCACGTCTCTTCCAAGGCGCATTTAAACCGTCTATTTAAGCTACTGCGACTTGCACTTCTCTTCAAAGGGGCATTTAAACCGTCTTGTTAAGCTACTGTAGCCTCCACCACTTTTCCAAGGGGTATTTAAACCGTCTTGTTAAGCTACTGCGACCTGCACGTCTCTTCCAAGGGGCATTTAAACCGTCTTTTTAAGCTGCTGCGACCTGCACTTCTCTTCCAAGGGGCATTTAATCCATCTTGTTAAGCTACTGCGACCTGCACGTCTCTTCCAAGGGGCATTTAAGCCGTCTTTTTAAGCTGCTGTGAACTGCATGTCTCTTCCAAGGGGCATTTAAACCATCTTGTTAAGCTACTGCGACCTGCATGTCTCTTCCAAGGGGGATTTAAACCGTCTTGTTAAGCTACTGCGACCTGCACGTCTCTTCCAAGGTGCATTTAAAGTATCTTGTTAAGCTACTGCGACCTCCACCTCTCTTCCAAGGGGCATTTAAACCGTCTTGTTAAGCTACTGCGACCTGCACGTCTCTTCCATGGCGCACTTAAACCGTCTTTTTAAGCTGCTGCAACTTGCATGTCTCTTCCAAGGGGCATTTAAACCAACTTGTTAAGCTACTGTAACCTCCACAACTTTTCCAAGGGGCATTTAAACCGTCTTGTTAAGCTACTGCGTCCTGCACGTCTCTTCCAAGGGTCATTTAAACCGTCTTGTTAAGCTACTGCGACCTGCATGTCTCTTCCAAGGGGCATTTAAACCGTCTTTTTAAGCTACTGCGACCTCCACCGCTCTTCCAAGGGGCATTTAAAACATCTTGTTAAGCTACTGCGACCTGCACGTCTCTTCCAAGGAGCATTTAAACCGTCTTGTTAAGCTACTGCGACCTGCACATCTGTTCCATAGGGCATTTAAACCGTCTTGTTAAGCTACTGCTACCTCCACCTCTCTTCCAAGGGGCATTTAAAACATCTTGTTAAGCTACTGCGACCTGCACGTCTCTTCCAAGGGGCATTTAAACCGTCTTGTTAAGCTACTGCGACCTGCACATCTGTTCCATAGGGCAATTAAACTGTCTTGTTAAGCTACTGCGACCTACATGTCTCTACCAAGAGACATTTAAACCGTCTTCTTAAGCGACTGCGACCTGCACGTCTCTTCCAAGTGGCATTTAAACAGTCTTGTTAAGCTGCTGCGACCTGTATGTCTCTTCCAAGCGGCATTTAAGCTGTCTTGTTAAGCTACTGTAACCTCCACCACTTTTCCAAGCGGCATTTAAACCGTGTTGTTAAGCTACTGCGACCTCCACGTCTCTTCCAAAGGGCATTTAAAATGCTTTGTTAAGCTACTGCGACCGGCATGTCTCTTCCAAGGGGCATTTAAACTGTCTTGTTAAGTTACTGCGACCTGCACGTCTCTTCCAATGGGCATTTAAACCGTCTAGCTAAGCTGCTGCGACCTGCATGTCTCTTCCAAGGGGAATTTAAACTGTCTCGTTAAGCTACTGCGACCTCCACCGCACTTCCAAGGGGCATTTAAACCGTCTTGTTAAGCTACTGCGACCTGCACGTCTCTTTCAAGGGGCATTTAAACTGTCTTGTTAAGCTACTGCCACCTCCACCGCTCTTGCAAGGGGCATTTAAACCCGTCTTGTTAAGCTACTTCGACCTGCACGTCTCTTCCAAGTGGCATTTAAACCGTCTTGTTAAGCTACTGCGACCTGCACGTCTCTTCCAAGGGGAATTTAAACTGTCTTATTAAGCTACTGCGACCTCCACCTCTCTTCCAAGGGGCATTTAAACCATCTTATTAAGCTACTGCGACCTGCACATCTCTTCCAAGGGGCTCATTTAAACCGTCTTATTAAGCTACTGCGACCTGCACGTCTCTTCCAAGGGGCATTTAAACCGTCCTGGTAAGCTACTGCTACCTGCAAGCCTATTCCAAGGGTAATTTAAACCCTCTTGTTAAGCTACTGCGACCTGCACGTCTCTTCCAAGGGTCATTTAAACCATCTTATTAAGCTACTGCGACCTGCTCGTCTATTCCAAGGGGCATTTAAACCGTCTTGTTAAGCTAATGCGACCTGCACGTCTCTTCCAAGCCGCATTTAAAACCGTCATTTTAAGCTAATGCGACTTGCACGTCTCTTCAAAGGTGCATTTAAACCATCTTGTTAAGCTACTGTAATCTCCACCACTTTTCCAAGGGGCATTTAAACCCTCTTGTTAAGCTACTGCGACAAGCACGTCTCTTCCAAGGGGCATTTAAACCATCTTGTTAAGCTACTGCGACCTGCATGTCTCTTCCAAGGGGCATTTAAACCGTCTTGTTAAGCCACTGTGACCTGCACGTCTCTTCCAAGGGGCATTTAAACCGTCTTATTAAGCTACTGCGACCTGCACATCTCTTCCAAGGGGTATTTAAACCGTCTTATTAAGCTACTGCGACCTGCACGTCTCTTCCAAGGGGCATTTAAACTGTCTTGTTAAGCTACTGCGACCTCCACCGCTCTTCCAAGGGTCATTTATCCGTCTTGTTAAGCTACTGTGACCTGCACGTTTCTTCCAAGGGGCATTTAAACCGTCTTGTTAAGCTAATGCGACCTGCAAGCCTATTCCAAGGGGTATTTAAACCGTCTTGTTAAGCTACTGCGACCTGCACTTCTCTTCCAAGGGGGATTTAAACCGTCTTGTTAAGCTACTGCGACCTGCTCGTCTCTTCCAAGAGGCATTTAAACCGTCTTATTAAGCTACTGCGACCTGCACGTCTCTTCCAAGGCGCATTTAATCCGTCTTTTTAAGCTACTGCGACTTGCACATCTCTTCAAAGGGGCATTTAAACCGTCTTGTTAAGCTACTGCGACCTGCACGTCTCTTCCAAGGGGCATTTAAACCATCTTGTTAAGCTACTGCGACCTGCATGTCTCTTCCAAGGGGCATTTAAACCGTCTTGTTAAGCCACTGCGACCTGCACGTCTCTTCCAAGGGGCATTTAAACCGTCTTTTTAAGCTGCTGCGACCTGCATGTCTCTTCCAAGGGGCATTTAAACCATCTTGTTAAGCTACTGCGACCTCCAACGCTCTTCCAAGGGGCATTTAATCCACCTTGTTAAGCTACTGCGACCTGCACGTCTCTTCCAAGGGGCATTTAAACCGTCTTGTTAAGCTACTGCGACCTGCACGTCTCTTCCAAGTGGGATTTAAACTGTCTTGTTAAGCTACTGCGACCTCCACCGCACTTCCAAGGGGCATTTAAACCGTCTTGTTAAGCTACTTCGACCTGCATGTCTCTTCCAAGTGGCATTTAAACCGTCTTGTTAAGCTACTGCGACCTGCACGTCTCTTCAAAGGGGAATTTAAACTGTCTTATTAAGCTACTGCGACCTCCACCTGTCTTTCAAGGGGCATTTAAACCATCTTATTAAGCTACTGCGACCTGCACTTCTCTACCAAGGGGCATTTAAACTGTCTTATTAAGCTACTGCGACCTGCACGTCTCTTCCAAGGGGCATTTAAACTGTCTTGTTAAGCTACAGCAACCTCCACCGCTCTTCCAAGGGGCATTTAAACCGTCTTATTAAGCTACTGCGACCTCCACGTCTCTTCCAACGGGCATTTAAACCTTCTTGGTAAGCTACTGCGACCTGCAAGCCTATTCCAAGGGCATTAAAACCCTCTTGTTAAGCTACTGCGACCTGCACGTCTTTTCCAAGTGGGATTTAAACCGTCTTGTTAAGCTACTGCGACCTGCGCGTCTCTTCCAAGGGGCATTTAAACCGTCTTGTTAAGCTACTGCGACCTGCACGTCTCTTCCAAGGCGCATTTAAACCGTCTATTTAAGCTACTGCGACTTGCACTTCTCTTCAAAGGGGCATTTAAACCGTCTTGTTAAGCTACTGTAGCCTCCACCACTTTTCCAAGGGGTATTTAAACCGTCTTGTTAAGCTACTGCGACCTGCACGTCTCTTCCAAGGGGCATTTAAACCGTCTTTTTAAGCTGCTGCGACCTGCACTTCTCTTCCAAGGGGCATTTAATCCATCTTGTTAAGCTACTGCGACCTGCACGTCTCTTCCAAGGGGCATTTAAGCCGTCTTTTTAAGCTGCTGTGAACTGCATGTCTCTTCCAAGGGGCATTTAAACCATCTTGTTAAGCTACTGCGACCTGCATGTCTCTTCCAAGGGGGATTTAAACCGTCTTGTTAAGCTACTGCGACCTGCACGTCTCTTCCAAGGTGCATTTAAAGTATCTTGTTAAGCTACTGCGACCTCCACCTCTCTTCCAAGGGGCATTTAAACCGTCTTGTTAAGCTACTGCGACCTGCACGTCTCTTCCATGGCGCACTTAAACCGTCTTTTTAAGCTGCTGCAACTTGCATGTCTCTTCCAAGGGGCATTTAAACCAACTTGTTAAGCTACTGTAACCTCCACAACTTTTCCAAGGGGCATTTAAACCGTCTTGTTAAGCTACTGCGTCCTGCACGTCTCTTCCAAGGGTCATTTAAACCGTCTTGTTAAGCTACTGCGACCTGCATGTCTCTTCCAAGGGGCATTTAAACCGTCTTTTTAAGCTACTGCGACCTCCACCGCTCTTCCAAGGGGCATTTAAAACATCTTGTTAAGCTACTGCGACCTGCACGTCTCTTCCAAGGAGCATTTAAACCGTCTTGTTAAGCTACTGCGACCTGCACATCTGTTCCATAGGGCATTTAAACCGTCTTGTTAAGCTACTGCTACCTCCACCTCTCTTCCAAGGGGCATTTAAAACATCTTGTTAAGCTACTTCGACCTGCACGTCTCTTCCAAGGGGCATTTAAACCGTCTTGTTAAGCTACTGCGACCTGCACATCTGTTCCATAGGGCAATTAAACTGTCTTGTTAAGCTACTGCGACCTACATGTCTCTACCAAGAGACATTTAAACCGTCTTCTTAAGCGACTGCGACCTGCACGTCTCTTCCAAGTGGCATTTAAACAGTCTTGTTAAGCTGCTGCGACCTGTATGTCTCTTCCAAGCGGCATTTAAGCTGTCTTGTTAAGCTACTGTAACCTCCACCACTTTTCCAAGCGGCATTTAAACCGTGTTGTTAAGCTACTGCGACCTCCACGTCTCTTCCAAAGGGCATTTAAAATGCTTTGTTAAGCTACTGCGACCGGCATGTCTCTTCCAAGGGGCATTTAAACTGTCTTGTTAAGTTACTGCGACCTGCACGTCTCTTCCAATGGGCATTTAAACCGTCTAGCTAAGCTGCTGCGACCTGCATGTCTCTTCCAAGGGGAATTTAAACTGTCTCGTTAAGCTACTGCGACCTCCACCGCACTTCCAAGGGGCATTTAAACCGTCTTGTTAAGCTACTGCGACCTGCACGTCTCTTTCAAGGGGCATTTAAACTGTCTTGTTAAGCTACTGCCACCTCCACCGCTCTTGCAAGGGGCATTTAAACCCGTCTTGTTAAGCTACTTCGACCTGCACGTCTCTTCCAAGTGGCATTTAAACCGTCTTGTTAAGCTACTGCGACCTGCACGTCTCTTCCAAGGGGAATTTAAACTGTCTTATTAAGCTACTGCGACCTCCACCTCTCTTCCAAGGGGCATTTAAACCATCTTATTAAGCTACTGCGACCTGCACATCTCTTCCAAGGGGCTCATTTAAACCGTCTTATTAAGCTACTGCGACCTGCACGTCTCTTCCAAGGGGCATTTAAACCGTCCTGGTAAGCTACTGCTACATGCAAGCCTATTCCAAGGGTAATTTAAACCCTCTTGTTAAGCTACTGCGACCTGCACGTCTCTTCCAAGGGTCATTTAAACCATCTTATTAAGCTACTGCGACCTGCTCGTCTATTCCAAGGGGCATTTAAACCGTCTTGTTAAGCTAATGCGACCTGCACGTCTCTTCCAAGCCGCATTTAAAACCGTCATTTTAAGCTAATGCGACTTGCACGTCTCTTCAAAGGTGCATTTAAACCATCTTGTTAAGCTACTGTAATCTCCACCACTTTTCCAAGGGGCATTTAAACCCTCTTGTTAAGCTACTGCGACAAGCACGTCTCTTCCAAGGGGCATTTAAACCATCTTGTTAAGCTACTGCGACCTGCATGTCTCTTCCAAGGGGCATTTAAACCGTCTTGTTAAGCCACTGTGACCTGCACGTCTCTTCCAAGGGGCATTTAAACCGTCTTATTAAGCTACTGCGACCTGCACATCTCTTCCAAGGGGTATTTAAACCGTCTTATTAAGCTACTGCGACCTGCACGTCTCTTCCAAGGGGCATTTAAACTGTCTTGTTAAGCTACTGCGACCTCCACCGCTCTTCCAAGGGTCATTTATCCGTCTTGTTAAGCTACTGTGACCTGCACGTTTCTTCCAAGGGGCATTTAAACCGTCTTGTTAAGCTAATGCGACCTGCAAGCCTATTCCAAGGGGTATTTAAACCGTCTTGTTAAGCTACTGCGACCTGCACTTCTCTTCCAAGGGGGATTTAAACCGTCTTGTTAAGCTACTGCGACCTGCTCGTCTCTTCCAAGAGGCATTTAAACCGTCTTATTAAGCTACTGCGACCTGCACGTCTCTTCCAAGGCGCATTTAATCCGTCTTTTTAAGCTACTGCGACTTGCACATCTCTTCAAAGGGGCATTTAAACCGTCTTGTTAAGCTACTGCGACCTGCACGTCTCTTCCAAGGGGCATTTAAACCATCTTGTTAAGCTACTGCGACCTGCATGTCTCTTCCAAGGGGCATTTAAACCGTCTTGTTAAGCCACTGCGACCTGCACGTCTCTTCCAAGGGGCATTTAAACCGTCTTTTTAAGCTGCTGCGACCTGCATGTCTCTTCCAAGGGGCATTTAAACCATCTTGTTAAGCTACTGCGACCTCCAACGCTCTTCCAAGGGGCATTTAATCCACCTTGTTAAGCTACTGCGACCTGCACGTCTCTTCCAAGGGGCATTTAAACCGTCTTGTTAAGCTACTGCGACCTGCACGTCTCTTCCAAGTGGGATTTAAACTGTCTTGTTAAGCTACTGCGACCTCCACCGCACTTCCAAGGGGCATTTAAACCGTCTTGTTAAGCTCCTTCGACCTGCATGTCTCTTCCAAGTGGCATTTAAACCGTCTTGTTAAGCTACTGCGACCTGCACGTCTCTTCAAAGGGGAATTTAAACTGTCTTATTAAGCTACTGCGACCTCCACCTGTCTTTCAAGGGGCATTTAAACCATCTTATTAAGCTACTGCGACCTGCACTTCTCTACCAAGGGGCATTTAAACTGTCTTATTAAGCTACTGCGACCTGCACGTCTCTTCCAAGGGGCATTTAAACTGTCTTGTTAAGCTACAGCAACCTCCACCGCTCTTCCAAGGGGCATTTAAACCGTCTTATTAAGCTACTGCGACCTCCACGTCTCTTCCAACGGGCATTTAAACCTTCTTGGTAAGCTACTGCGACCTGCAAGCCTATTCCAAGGGCATTAAAACCCTCTTGTTAAGCTACTGCGACCTGCACGTCTTTTCCAAGTGGGATTTAAACCGTCTTGTTAAGCTACTGCGACCTGCGCGTCTCTTCCAAGGGGCATTTAAACCGTCTTGTTAAGCTACTGCGACCTGCACGTCTCTTCCAAGGCGCATTTAAACCGTCTATTTAAGCTACTGCGACTTGCACTTCTCTTCAAAGGGGCATTTAAACCGTCTTGTTAAGCTACTGTAGCCTCCACCACTTTTCCAAGGGGTATTTAAACCGTCTTGTTAAGCTACTGCGACCTGCACGTCTCTTCCAAGGGGCATTTAAACCGTCTTTTTAAGCTGCTGCGACCTGCACTTCTCTTCCAAGGGGCATTTAATCCATCTTGTTAAGCTACTGCGACCTGCACGTCTCTTCCAAGGGGCATTTAAGCCGTCTTTTTAAGCTGCTGTGAACTGCATGTCTCTTCCAAGGGGCATTTAAACCATCTTGTTAAGCTACTGCGACCTGCATGTCTCTTACAAGGGGGATTTAAACCGTCTTGTTAAGCTACTGCGACCTGCACGTCTCTTCCAAGGTGCATGTAAAGTATCTTGTTAAGCTACTGCGACCTCCACCTCTCTTCCAAGGGGCATTTAAACCGTCTTGTTAAGCTACTGCGACCTGCACGTTTCTTCCAACGGGCATTTAAACCGTCTTGGTAAGCTAATGCGACCTGCAAGACTATTCCAAGGGGTATTTAAACCGTCTTGTTAAGCTACTGCGACCTGCATGTCTCTTCCAAGGGGGATTTAAACTGTCTTGTTAAGCTACTGCGACCTGCTCGTCTCTTACAAGAGGCATTTAAACCGTCTTATTAAGCTACTGCGACCTGCTCGTCTATTCCAAGGGTGCATTTAAACCGTCTTGTTAAGCTACTGCGACCTGCACGTCTCTTCCAAGGCGTATTTAAACCGTCTTTTTAAGCTACTGCGACTTGCACATCTCTTCAAAGGGGCATTTAAACTGTCTTGTTAAGCTACTGCGACCTGCAAGCCTATTCCAAGGGGCATTTAAACCGTCTTGTTAAGCTACTGTAACCTCCACCACTTTTCCAAGGGGCATTTAAACCGTCTTGTTAAGCTACTGCGACCTGCACGTCTCTTCCAAGGGGCATTTAAACCGTCTTGTTAAGCTACTGCGACCTCCACCGCACTTCCAAGGGGCCTTTAAACCGTCTTTTTAAGCTACTGCGACCTGCACGTCTCTTTCAAGGGGCATTTAAACTGTCTTGTTAAGCTACTGCGACCTCCACCGCTCTTCCAAGGGGCATTTAACCCGTCTTGTTAAGCTAATTCGACCTGAACGTCTCTTCCAAGTGGCATTTAAACCGTCTTGTTAAGCTACTGTGACCTGCACGTCTCTTCCAAGGGGAATTTAAACTGTCTTATTAAGCTACTGCGACCTCCACCTGTCTTTCAAGGGGCATTTAAACCATCTTATTAAGCTACTGCGACCTGCACATCTCTTCCAAGGGGCATTTAAACCGTCTTATTAAGCTACTGCGACCTGCACGTCTCTTCCAAGGGGCATTTAAACCGTCTTGTTAAGCTACAGCGACCTCCACCGCTCTTCCAAGGGGCATTTAAACATTCTTGGTAAGCTTCTGCGACCTGCACGTCTCTTCCAAGACGCATTTAAACCGTCTATTTAAGCTACTGCGACTTGCACATCTCTTCAAAGGGGCATTTAAACCGTCTTCTTAAGCTACTGTAGCCTCAACCACTTTTCAAAGGGGCATTTAAACCGTCTTGTTAAGCTACTGCGACCTGCACGTCTCTTCCAAGGGGCATTTAAACTGTATTTTTAAGCTGCTGCGAACTGCATGTCTCTTCCAAGGGGCATTTAAACCGTCTTTTTAAGCTGCTGCGACCTGCACGTCTCTTCCAAGGGGCATTTCATCCATCTTGTTAAGCTACTGCGACCTGCACGTCTCATCCAAGGGGCATTTAAACCGTCTTGTTAAGCTACTGCGACCTGCATGTCTCTTCCAAGGGGCATTTAAACCGTCTTGTTAAGCCACTGCGATCTGCACGTCTCTTCCAAGGGGCATTTAAAACGTCTTTTTTAGCTGCTGCGAACTGCATGTCTCTTCCAAGAGGCATTTAAACCATCTTGTTAAGCTACGGCGACGTCCACCGCTCTTCCAAGGGGCATTTAATCCACCTTGTTAAGCTACTGCGACCTGCTTGTCTCTTCCAAGGGGGATTTAAACCGTCTTGTTAAGTTACTGCGACCTGCACGTCTCTTCCAAGGTGCATTTAAAGCATCTTGTTAAGCTACTGCAACCTGCACGTCTCTTCCAAGGGGCATTTAAACCGTCTTATTAAGCTACTGCGACCTGCACGTCTCTTCCAAGGGGCATTTGAACTGTCTTGTTAAGCTACTGCGACCTCCACCTCTCTTCCAAGGGGCATTTAAACCATCTTATTAAGCTACTGCGACATGCACATCTCTTCCAAGGGGTATTTAAACCGTCTTATAAAGCTACTGCGACCTGCACGTCTCTTCCAAGGGGCATTTAAACTGTCTTGTTAAGCTACTGCGACCTCCACCGCTCTTCCAAGGGTCATTTATCCGTCTTGTTAAGCTACTGTGACCTGCACGTTTCTTCCAAGGGGCATTTAAACCGTCTTGTTAAGCTACTGTGACCTGCAAGCCTATTCCAAGGGGTATTTAAACCGTCTTGTTAAGCTACTGCGACCTGCACTTCTCTTCCAAGGGGGATTTAAACCGTCTTGTTAAGCTACTGCGACCTGCTCGTCTCTTCCAAGAGGCATTTAAACCGTCTTATTAAGCTACTGCGACTTGCACGTCTCTTCCAAGGCGCATTTAAACCGGCTTTTTCAGCTACTGCGACTTGCACATCTCTTCAAAGGGGCATTTAAACCGTCTTGTTAAGCTACTGCGACCTGCACGTCTCTTCCAAGGGGCATTTAAACCGTCTTGTTAAGCTACTGCGACCTGCACATCTCTTCCAAGGGGCATTTAAACCGTCTTGTTAAGCTACTGCGACCTGCATGTCTCTTCCAAGGGGCATTTAAACCGTCTTGTTAAGCCACTGCGACCTGCACTTCTCTTCCAAGGGGCATTTAAACAGTCTTTTTAAGCTGCTGCAAACTGCATGTCTCTTCCAATGGGCATTTAAACCATCTTGTTAAGCTACTGCGACCTCCACTGCTCTTCCAAGGTGCATTTAATCCACCTTGTTAAGCTACTGCGTCCTGCACGTCTCTTCCAAAGGGCATTTAAACCGTCTTGTTAAGCTACTGTGACCTGCACGTCACATCCAAGGGGGATTTAAACCGTCTTGTTAAGCTACTACGACCTGCATGTCTCTTCCAAGGTGCATTTAAAGCATCTTGTTAAGCTACTGCGACCTGCACTTCTCTTGCAAGGGGCATTTAAGCCGTCTTATTAAGCTACTGCGACCTGCACGTCTCTTCCAAGGGGCATTTAAACTGTCTTGTTAAGCTACTGCGACCTCCACCTCTCTTCCATGGGGCATTTAAACCGTTTTATTAAGCTACTGCGGCCTGCACATGTCTTCCAAGGGGCATTTAAACCGTCTTATTAAGCTACTGCGACCTGCACGTCTCTTCCAATTGGCATTTAAACTGTCTTGTTAAGCTACTGCGACCTCCACCGCTCTTCCAAGGGGCATTTAAACCGTCTTGTTAAGCTACTGCGACCTGCACGTTTCTTCCAAGGGGCATTTAAACCGTCTTGGTAAGCTAATGCGACCAGCAAGCCTATTCCAAGGGGCATTTAAACACTCTTGTTAAGCTACTGCGACCTGCACGTCTCTTCCAAGGGGCATTTAAACCGTCTTGTTAAGCTACTGCGACCTGCACGTCTCTTCCATGGCGCACTTAAACCGTCTTTTTAAGCTACTGCGACTTGCATGTCTCTTCCAAGGGGCATTTAAACCAACTTGTTAAGCTACTGTAACCTCCACCACTTTTCCAAGGGGCATTTAAACCGTCTTGTTAAGCTACTGCGTCCTGCACGTCTCTTCCAAGAGGCATTTAAACCGTCTTAATAAGCTACTGCGACCTGCATGTCTCTTCCAAGGGGCATTTAAACCGTCTTGTTAAGCCACTGCGACCTGCACGTCTCTTCCAAGGGGCATTTCAACCGTCTTTTTAAGCTGCTGCGACCTGCATGTCTCTTCCAAGGGGCATTTAAACAGTCTTGTTATGCTACTGCGACCTCCACCGCTCTTCCAAGGGGCATTTAAAACATCTTGTTAAGCTACTGCGACCTGCACGTCTCTTCCAAGGGGCATTTAAACCGTCTTGTTAAGCTACTGCGACCTGCACATCTGTTCCATAGGGCATTTAAACCGTCTTGTTAAGCTACTGCTACCTCCACCTCTGTTCCAAGGGGCATTTAAAACATCTTGTTAAGCTACTGCGACCTGCACGTCTCTTCCAAGGGGCATTTAAACTGTCTTGTTAAGCTACTGCGACCTGCACATCTGTTCCATAGGGCATTTAAACTGTCTTGTTAAGCTACTGCGACCTACATGTCTCTACCAAGAGACATTTAAACCGTCTTCTTAAGCGACTGCGACCTGCACGTCTCTTCCAAGTGGCATTTAAACAGTCTTGTTAAGCTGCTGCGACCTGCACGTCTCTTCCAAGGTGCATTTAAAGTATCTTGTTAAGCTACTGCGACCTCCACCTCTCTTCCAAGGGGCATTTAAACCGTCTTGTTAAGCTACTGCGACCTGCACGTTTCTTCCAACGGGCATTTAAACCGTCTTGGTAAGCTAATGCGACCTGCAAGCCTATTCCAAGGGGTATTTAAACCGTCTTGTTAAGCTACTGCGACCTGCATGTCTCTTCCAAGGGGGATTTAAACTGTCTTGTTAAGCTACTGCGACCTGCTCGTCTCTTCCAAGAGGCATTTAAACCGTCTTATTAAGCTACTGCGACCTGCTCGTCTATTCCAAGGGGCATTTAAACCGTCTTGTTAAGCTACTGCGACCTGCACGTCTCTTCCAAGGCGTATTTAAACCGTCTTTTTAAGCTACTGCGACTTGCACATCTCTTCAAAGGGGCATTTAAACTGTCTTGTTAAGCTACTGCGACCTGCACGCCTATTCCAAGGGGCATTTAAACCGTCTTGTTAAGCTACTGTAACCTCCACCACTTTTCCAAGGGGCATTTAAACCGTCTTATTAAGCTACTGCGACCTGCACGTCTCTTCCAAGGGGCATTTAAACCGTCTTGTTAAGCTACTGCGACCTCCACCGCACTTCCAAGGGGCATTTAAACCGTCTTTTTAAGCTACTGCGACCTGCACGTCTCTTTCAAGGGGCATTTAAACTGTCTTGTTAAGCTACTGCGACCTCCACCGCTCTTCCAAGGGGCATTTAACCCGTCTTGTTAAGCTAATTCGACCTGCACGTCTCTTCCAAGTGGCATTTAAACCGTCTTGTTAAGCTACTGTGACCTGCACGTCTCTTCCAAGGGGAATTTAAACTGTCTTATTAAGCTACTGCGACCTCCACCTGTCTTTCAAGGGGCATTTAAACCATCTTATTAAGCTACTGCGACCTGCACATCTCTTCCAAGGGGCATTTAAACCGTCTTATTAAGCTACTGCGACCTGCACGTCTCTTCAAGGGGCATTTAAACCGTCTTGTTAAGCTACAGCGACCTCCACCGCTCTTCCAAGGGGCATTTAAACATTCTTGGTAAGCTTCTGCGACCTGCACGTCTCTTCCAAGACGCATTTAAACCGTCTATTTAAGCTACTGCGACCTGCACATCTCTTCAAAGGGGCATTTAAACCGTCTTCTTAAGCTACTGTAGCCTCAACCACTTTTCAAAGGGGCATTTAAACCGTCTTGTTAAGCTACTGCGACCTGCACGTCTCTTCCAAGGGGCATTTAAACTGTATTTTTAAGCTGCTGCGAACTGCATGTCTCTTCCAAGGGGCATTTAAACCGTCTTTTTAAGCTGCTGCGACCTGCACGTCTCTTCCAAGGGGCATTTAATCCATCTTGTTAAGCTACTGCGACCTGCACGTCTCATCCAAGGGGCATTTAAACCGTCTTGTTAAGCTACTGCGACCTTCATGTCTCTTCCAAGGGGCATTTAAACCGTCTTGTTAAGCCACTGCGATCTGCACGTCTCTTCCAAGGGGCATTTAAACCGTCTTTTTTAGCTGCTGCGAACTGCATGTCTCTTCCAAGGGGCATTTAAACCATCTTGTTAAGCTACGGCGACGTCCACCGCTCTTTCAAGGGGCATTTAATCCACCTTGTTAAGCTACTGCGACCTGCATGTCTCTTCCAAGGGGGATTTAAACCGTCTTGTTAAGTTACTGCGACCTGCACGGCTCTTCCAAGGTGCATTTAAAGCATCTTGTTAAGCTACTGCGACCTGCACGTCTCTTCCAAGGGGCATTTAAACCGTCTTATTAAGCTACTGCGACCTGCACGTCTCTTCCAAGGGGCATTTGAACTGTCTTGTTAAGCTACTGCGACCTCCACCTCTCTTCCAAGGGGCATTTAAACCGTCTTATTAAGCTATTGCGACATGCACATCGTTTCCAAGGGGTATTTAAACCGTCTTATAAAGCTACTGCGACCTGCACGTCTCTTCCAAGGGGCATTTAAACTGTCTTGTTAAGCTACTGCGACCTCCACCGCTCTTCCAAGGGTCATTTATCTGTCTTGTTAAGCTACTGTGACCTGCACGTTTCTTCCAAGGGGCATTTAAACCGTCTTGTTAAGCTACTGTGACCTGCACTTCTCTTCCAAGGGGGATTTAAACCGTCTTGTTAAGCTACTGCGACCTGCACTTCTCTTCCAAGGGGGATTTAAACCGTCTTGTTAAGCTACTGCGACCTGCTCGTCTCTTCCAAGAGGCATTTAAACCGTCTTATTAAGCTACTGCGACCTGCACGTCTCTTCCAAGGCGCATTTAAACCGTCTTTTTCAGCTACTGCGACTTGCACATCTCTTCAAAGGGGCATTTAAACCGTCTTGTTAAGCTACTGCGACCTGCACGTCTCTTCCAAGGGGCATTTAAACCGTCTTGTTAAGCTACTGCGACCTGCACATCTCTTCCAAGGGGCATTTAAACCGTCTTGTTAAGCTACTGCGACCTGCATGTCTCTTCCAAGGGGCATTTAAACCGTCTTGTTAAGCCACTGCGACCTGCACTTCTCTCCCAAGGGGCATTTAAACAGTCTTTTTAAGCTGCTGCAAACTGCATGTCTCTTCCAATGGGCATTTAAACCATCTTGTTAAGCTACTGCGACCTCCACTGCTCTTCCAAGGTGCATTTAATCCACCTTTTTAAGCTACTGCGTCCTGCACGTCTCTTCCAAAGGGCATTTAAACCGTCTTGTTAAGCTACTGTGACCTGCACGTCACTTCCAAGGGGGATTTAAACCGTCTTGTTAAGCTACTGCGACCTGCATGTCTCTTCCAAGGTGCATTTAAAGCATCTTGTTAAGCTACTGCGACCTGCACTTCTCTTGCAAGGGGCATTTAAGCCGTCTTATTAAGCTACTGCGACCTGCACGTCTCTTCCAAGGGGCATTTAAACTGTCTTGTTAAGCTACTGCGACCTCCACCTCTCTTCCATGGGGCATTTAAACCGTTTTATTAAGCTACTGCGGCCTGCACATCTCTTCCAAGGGGCATTTAAACCATCTTATTAAGCTACTGCGACCTGCACGTCTCTTCCAATTGGCATTTAAACTGTCTTGTTAAGCTACTGCGACCTCCACCGCTCTTCCAAGGGGCATTTAAACCGTCTTGTTAAGCTACTGCGACCTGCACGTTTCTTCCAAGGGGCATTTAAACCGTCTTGGTAAGCTAATGCGACCAGCAAGCCTATTCCAAGGGGCATTTAAACACTCTTGTTAAGCTACTGCGACCTGCACGTCTCTTCCAAGGGGCATTTAAACCGTCTTGTTAAGCTACTGCGACCTGCACGTCTCTTCCATGGCGCACTTAAACCGTCTTTTTAAGCTACTGCGACTTGCATGTCTCTTCCAAGGGGCATTTAAACCAACTTGTTAAGCTACTGTAATCTCCGCCACTTTTCCAAGGGGCATTTAAACCGTCTTGTTAAGCTACTGCGTCCTGCACGTCTCTTCCAAGGGGCATTTAAACCGTCTTGTTAAGCTACTGCGACCTGCATGTCTCTTCCAAGGGGCATTTAAACCGTCTTGTTAAGCCACTGCGACCTGCACGTCTCTTCCAAGGGGCAATTAAACCGTCTTTTTAAGCTGCTGCGACCTGCATGTCTCTTCCAAGGGGCATTTAAACAGTCTTGTTAAGCTACTGCGACCTCCACCGCTCTTCCAAGGGGCATTTAATCCATCTTGTTAAGCTACTGCGACCTGCACGTCTCATCCAAGGGGGATTTAAACCGTCTTGTTAAGCTACTGCGACCTGCATGTCTCTTCCAAGGGGGATTTAAACCGTCTTGTTAAGTTACTGCGACCTGCACGTCTCTTCCAAGGTGCATTTAAAGCATCTTGTTAAGCTACTGCGACCTGCACGTCTCTTCCAAGGGGCATTTAAACCGTCTTATTAAGCTACTGCGACCTGCACGTCTCTTCCAAGGGGCATTTGAACTGTCTTGTTAAGCTACTGCGACCTCCACCTCTCTTCCAAGGGGCATTTAAACCGTCTTATTAAGCTATTGCGACATGCACATCTCTTCCAAGGGGTATTTAAACCGTCTTATAAAGCTACTGCGACCTGCACGTCTCTTCCAAGGGGCATTTAAACTGTCTTGTTAAGCTACTGCGACCTCCACCGCTCTTCCAAGGGTCATTTATCCGTCTTGTTAAGCTACTGTGACCTGCACGTTTCTTCCAAGGGGCATTTAAACCGTCTTGTTAAGCTACTGTGACCTGCAAGCCTATTCCAAGGGGTATTTAAACCGTCTTGTTAAGCTACTGCGACCTGCACTTCTCTTCCAAGGGGCATTTAAACCGTCTTGTTAAGCTACTGCGACCTGCATGTCTCTTCCAAGGGGCATTTAAACCGTCTTGTTAAGCCACTGCGACCTGCACGTCTCTTCCAAGGGGCATTTAAACCGTCTTTTTAAGCTGCTGCGACCTGCATGTCTCTTCCAAGGGGCATTTAAACAGTCTTGTTAAGCTACTGCGACCTCCACCGCTCTTCCAATGGGCATTTAAAACATCTTGTTAAGCTACTGCGACCTGCACGTCTCTTCCAAGGGGCATTTAAACCGTCTTGTTAAGCTACTGCGACCTGCACATCTGTTCCATAGGGCATTTAAACCGTCTTGTTAAGCTACTGCTACCTCCACCTCTGTTCCAAGGGGCATTTAAAACATCTTGTTAAGCTACTGCGACCTGCACGTCTCTTCCAAGGGGCATTTAAACCGTCTTGTTAAGCTACTGCGACCTGCACATCTGTTCCATAGGGCATTTAAACTGTCTTGTTAAGCTACTGCGACCTACATGTCTCTACCAAGAGACATTTAAACCGTCTTCTTAAGCGACTGCGACCTGCACGTCTCTTCCAAGTGGCATTTAAACAGTCTTGTTAAGCTGCTGCGACCTGTATGTCTCTTCCAAGCGGCATTTAAACTGTCTTGTTAAGCTACTGTAACCTCCACCACTTTTCCAAGCGGCATTTAAACCGTGTTGTTAAGCTACTGCGACCTCCACGTCTCTTCCAAAGGGCATTTAAAATGCTTTGTTGAGCTACTGCGACCTGCATGTCTCTTCCAAGGGGCATTTAAACTGTCTTGTTAAGCTACTGCGACCTGCACGTCTCTTCCAACGGGCATTTAAACCGTCTAGCTAAGCTGCTGCGACCAGCATGTCTCTTCCAAAGGGCATTTAAACTGTCTTGTTAAGCTACTGCGAACTCCACCGCACTTCCAAGGGGCATTTAAACCGTCTTGTTAAGCTACTGCGACCTGCACGTCTCTTTCAAGGGGCATTTAAACTGTCTTGTTAAGCTACTGCCACCTCCACCGCTCTTGCAAGGGGCATTTAAACCCGTCTTGTTAAGCTACTTCGACCTGCACGTCTCTTCCAAGTGGCATTTAAACCGTCTTGTTAAGCTACTGCGACCTGCACGTCTCTTCCAAGGGGAATTTAAACTGTCTTATTAAGCTACAGCGACCTCCACCTCTCTTCCAAGGGGCATTTAAACCATCTTATTAAGCTACTGCGACCTGCACATCTCTTCCAAGGGGCGCATTTAAACCGTCTTATTAAGCTACTGCGACCTGCACGTCTCTTCCAAGGGGCATGTAAACCGTCCTGGTAAGCTACTGCTACCTGCAAGCCTATTCCAAGGGTAATTTAAACCCTCTTGTTAAGCTACTGCGACCTGCACGTCTCTTCCAAGGGTCATTTAAACCATCTTATTAAGCTACTGCGACCTGCTCGTCTATTCCAAGGGGCATTTAAACCGTCTTGTTAAGCTAATGCGACCTGCACGTCTCTTCCAAGGCGCATTTAAACCGTCTTTTTAAGCTAATGCGACTTTCACGTCTCTTCAAAGGTGCATTTAAACCATCTTGTTAAGCTACTGTAATCTCCACCACTTTTCCAAGGGGCATTTAAACCCTCTTGTTAAGCTACTGCGACAAGCACGTCTCTTCCAAGGGGCATTTAAACCATCTTGTTAAGCTACTGCGACCTGCATGTCTCTTCCAAGGGGCATTTAAACCGTCTTGTTAAGCCACTGCGACCTGCACGTCTCTTCCAAGGGGCATTTAAACCGTCTTATTAAGCTACTGCGACCTGCACATCTCTTCCAAGGGGTATTTAAACCGTCTTATTAAGCTACTGCGACCTGCACGTCTCTTCCAAGGGGCATTTAAACTGTCTTGTTAAGCTACTGCGACCTCCACCGCTCTTCCAAGGGTCATTTATCCGTCTTGTTAAGCTACTGTGACCTGCACGTTTCTTCCAAAGGGCATTTAAACCGTCTTGTTAAGCTTATGCGACCTGCAAGCCTATTCCAAGGGGTATTTAAACCGTCTTGTTAAGCTACTGCGACCTGCACTTCTCTTCCAAGGGGGATTTACACCGTCTTGTTAAGCTACTGCGACCTGCTCGTCTCTTCCAAGAGGCATTTAAACCGTCTTATTAAGCTACTGCGACCTGCACGTCTCTTCCAAGGCGCATTTAATCCGTCTTTTTAAGCTACTGCGACTTGCACATCTCTTCAAAGGGGCATTTAAACCGTCTTGTTAAGCTACTGCGACCTGCACTTCTCTTCCAAGGGGCATTTAAACCATCTTGTTAAGCTACTGCGACCTGCATGTCTCTTCCAAGGGGCATTTAAACCGTCTTGTTAAGCCACTGCGACCTGCACGTCTCTTCCAAGGGGCATTTAAACCGTCTTTTTAAGCTGCTGCGACCTGCATGTCTCTTCCAAGGGGCATTTAAACCATCTTGTTAAGCTACTGCGACCTCCAACGCTCTTCCAAGGGGCATTTAATCCACCTTGTTAAGCTACTGCGACCTGCACGTCTCTTCCAAGGGGCATTTAAACCGTCTTGTTAAGCTACTGCGACCTGCACGTCTCTTCCAAGGGGGATTTAAACTGTCTTGTTAAGCTACTGCGACCTCCACCGCACTTCCAAGGGGCATTTAAACCGTCTTGTTAAGCTACTTCGACCTGCATGTCTCTTCCAAGTGGCATTTAAACCGTCTTGTTAAGCTACTGCGACCTGCACGTCTCTTCAAAGGGGAATTTACACTGTCTTATTAAGCTACTGCGACCTCCACCTGTCTTTCAAGGGGCATTTAAACCATCTTATTAAGCTACTGCGACCTGCACATCTCTACCAAGGGGCATTTAAACTGTCTTATTAAGCTACTGCGACCTGCACGTCTCTTCCAAGGGGCATTTAAACTGTCTTGTTAAGCTACAGCAACCTCCACCGCTCTTCCAAGGGGCATTTAAACCGTCTTGTTAAGCTACTGCGACCTCCACGTCTCTTCCAAGGGGCATTTAAACCTTCTTGGTAAGCTACTGCGACCTGCAAGCCTATTCCAAGGGCATTAAAACCCTCTTGTTAAGCTACTGCGACCTGCACGTCTTTTCCAAGTGGGATTTAAACCGTCTTGTTAAGCTACTGCGACCTGCGCGTCTCTTCCAAGGGGCATTTAAACCGTCTTGTTAAGCTACTGCGACCTGCACGTCTCTTCCAAGGCGCATTTAAACCGTCTATTTAAGCTACTGCGACTTGCACTTCTCTTCAAAGGGGCATTTAAACCGTCTTGTTAAGCTACTGTAGCCTCCACCACTTTTCCAAGGGGCATTTAAACCGTCTTGTTAAGCTACTGCGACCTGCACGTCTCTTCCAAGGGGCATTTAAACCGTCTTTTTAAGCTTCTGCGACCTGCACGTCTCTTCCAAGGGGCATTTAATCCATCTTGTTAAGCTACTGCGACCTGCACGTCTCTTCCAAGGGGCATTTAAGCCGTCTTTTTAAGCTGCTGCGAACTGCATGTCTCTTCCAAGGGGCATTTAAACCATCTTGTTAAGCTACTGCGACCTGCATGTCTCTTCCAAGGGGGATTTAAACCGTCTTGTTAAGCTACTGCGACCTGCACGTCTCTTCCAAGGTCCATTTAAACCATCTTGTTAAGCTACTGCGACCTCCACCTCTCTTCCAAGGGGTATTTAAACCGTCTTGTTAAGCTACTGCGACCTGCATGTCTCTTCCAAGGGGGATTTAAACTGTCTTGTTAAGCTACTGCGACCTGCTCGTCTCTTCCAAGAGGCATTTAAACCGTTTTATTAAGCTACTGCGACCTGCTCGTCTATTCCAAGGGGCATTTAAACCATCTTGTTAAGCTACTGCGACCTGCACGTCTCTTCCAAGGCATATTTAAACCGTCTTTTTAAGCTACTGCGACTTGCACATCTCTTCAAAGGGGCATTTAAACTGTCTTGTTAAGCTACTGCGACCTGCAAGCCTATTCCAAGGGGCATTTAAACCGTCTTGTTAAGCTACTGTAACCTCCACCACTTTCCCAAGGGGCATTTAAACCGTCTTGTTAAGCTACTGCGACCTGCACGTCTCTTCCAAGGGGCATTTAAACCGTCTTGTTAAGCTACTGCGACCTGCACATCTCTTCCAAGGGGCATTTAAACCGTCTTTTTAAGCTACTGCGACCTGCATGTCTCTTCCAAGGGGCATTTAAACCATCTTGTTAAGCCACTGCGACCTGCATGTCTCCTCCAAGGGGCATTTAAACCGTCTTTTTAAGCTGCTGCGAACTGCATGTCTCTTCCAATGGGCATTTAAACCATCTTATTAAGCTACTGCGACCTCCACCGCTCTTCCAAGGGGCATTGAGTCCACCTTGTTAAGCTACTGCCTCCTGCACGTCTCTTCCAAAGGGCATTTAAACCGTCTTGTTAAGCTACTGTGACCTGCACTTCTCTTCCAAGTGGCATTTAAACCTTCTTGTTAAGCTACTGCGACCTGCACGTCTCTTCCAAGGGGAATTTAAACTGTCTTATTAATCTACTGCGACCTCCACCTCTCTTCCAAGGGGCATTTAAACCATCTTATTAAGCTACTGCGACCTGCATGTCTCTTCCAAAGGGCATTTAAACCATCTAGTTAAGCTGCTGCGACCTGCATGTCTCTTCCAAGGGGCTTTTAAACTGTCTTGTTAAGCTACTGCGACCTCCACCGCACTTCCAAGGGGCATTTAAACCGTCTTGTTAAGCTACTGCGACCTGCATGTCTCTTCCAAGGGGGATTTAAACCGTCTTGTTAAGCTACTGCGACCTGCACGTCTCTTCCAAGGGGCATTTAAAGTATCTTGTTAAGCTACTGCGACCTCCACCTCTCTTCCAAGGGGCATTTAAACCGTCTTATTAAGCTACTGCGACCTGCACATCTCTTCCAAGGGGCATTTAAACCGTCTTATTAAGCTTCTGCGACCTACACGTCTCTTCCAAGGGTTATTTAAACTGTCTTGTTAAGCTACTGCGACCTCCACCGCTCTTCCAAGGGGCATTAATCCGTCTTGTTAAGCTACTGCGACCTGCACGTTTCTTCCAACGGGCATTTAAACCATCTTGGTAAGCTAATGCGACCTGCAAGCCTATTCCAAGGGGTATTTAAACCGTCTTGTTAAGCTACTGCGACCTGCATGTCTCTTCCAAGGGGGATTTAAACTGTCTTGTTAAGCTACTGCGACCTGCTCGTCTCTTCCAAGAGGCATTTAAACCGTCTTATTAAGCTACTGCGACCTGCTCGTCTATTCCAAGGGGCATTTAAACCATCTTGTTAAGCTACTGCGACCTGCACGTCTCTTCCAAGGCGTATTTAAACCGTCTTTTTAAGCTACTGCGACTTGCACATCTCTTCAAAGGGGCATCTAAACTGTCTTGTTAAGCTACTGCGACCTGCAAGCCTATTCCAAGGGGCATTTAAACCGTCTTGTTAAGCTACTGTAACCTCCACCACTTTTCCAAGGGGCATTTAAACCATCTTGTTAAGCTACTGCGACCTGCACGTCTCTTCCAAGGGGCATTTAAACCGTCTTGTTAAGCTACTGCGACCTGCACATCTCTTCCAAGGGGCATTTAAACCGTCTTGTTAAGCTACTGCGACCTGCATGTCTCTTCCAAGGGGCATTTAAACCATCTTGTTAAGCCACTGCGACCTGCATGTCTCCTCCAAGGGGCATTTAAACCGTCTTTTTAAGCTGCTGCGAACTGCATGTCTCTTCCAAGGGGCATTTAAACCATCTTATTAAGCTACTGCGACCTCCACCGCTCTTCCAAGGGGCATTGAATCCACCTTGTTAAGCTACTGCCTCCTGCACGTCTCTTCCAAATGGCATTTAAACCGTCTTGTTAAGCTACTGTGACCTGCACTTCTCTTCCAAGTGGCATTTAAACCTTCTTGTTAAGCTACTGCGACCTGCACGTCTTTTCCAAGGGGAATTTAAACTGTCTTATTAATCTACTGCGACCTCCACCTCTCTTCCAAGGGGCATTTAAACCATCTTATTAAGCTACTGCGACCTGCATGTCTCTTCCAAAGGGCATTTAAACCGTCTTATTAAGCTACTGCGACCTGCTCGTCTATTCCAAGGGGCATTTAAACCGTCTTGTTAAGCTACTGCGACCTGCACGTCTCTTCCAAGTGGGATTTAAACCGTCTTGTTAAGCTACTGCGACTTGCACGTCTCTTCCAAGGGGCATTTAAACCGTCTTGTTAAGCTACTGTTACCTCCACCACTTTCCCAAGGGGCATTTAAACCGTCTTGTTAAGCTACTGCGACCTGCACGTCTCTTCCAAAGGGCATTTAAAACGCTTTGTTAAGCTACTGCTACCTGAATGTCTCTTCCAAGGGGCATTTAAACCGTCTTGTTAAGCTACTGAGACCTGCACGTCTCTTCCAAGACGCATTTAAACCGTTTATTTAAGCTACTGCGACTTGCACTTCTCTTCAAAGGGGCATTTAAACTGTCTTGTTAAGCTACTGTAGCCTCCACCACTTTTCCAAGGGGCATTTAAACCGTCTTGTTAAGCTACTGCGACCTGCACGTCTCTTCCAAGGGGCATTTAAACCGTCTTTTTAAGCTGCTGCGACCTGCACGTCTCTTCCAAGGGGCATTTAATCCATCTTGTTAAGCTACTGCGACCTGCACATCTCTTCCAAGGGGCATTTAAGCCGTATTTTTAAGCTGCTGCGAACTGCATGTCTCTTCCAAGGGGCATTTAAACCATCTTGTTAAGCTACTGCGACCTGCATGTCTCTTCCAAGGGGGATTTAAACCGTCTTGTTAAGCTACTGCGACCTGCACGTCTCTTCCAAGGTGCATTTAAAGTATCTTGTTAAGCTACTGCGACCTCCACCTCTCTTCCAAGGGGCATTTAAACCGTCTTGTTAAGCCACTGCGACCTGCACGTCTCTTCCAAGGTACATTTAAACCATCTTGTTAAGCTACTGCGACCTCCACCTCTCTTCCAAGGGGTATTTAAACCGTCTTGTTAAGCTACTGCGACCTGCATGTCTCTTCCAAGGGGGATTTAAACCGTCTTGTTAAGCTACTGCGACCTGCACGTCTCTTCCAAGGGGCATTTAAAGTATCTTGTTAAGCTACTGCGACCTCCACCTCTCTTCCAAGGGGCATTTAAACCGTCTTATTAAGCTACTGCGACCTGCACATCTCTTCCAAGGGGCATTTAAACCGTCTTATTAAGCTTCTGAGACCTACACGTCTCTTCCAAGGGTTATTTAAACTGTCTTGTTAAGCTACTGCGACCTCCACCGCTTTTCCAAGGGGCATTTATCCGTCTTGTTAAGCTACTGCGACCTGCACGTTTCTTCCAACGGGCATTTAAACCATCTTGGTAAGCTAATGCGACCTGCAAGCCTATTCCAAGGGGTATTTAAACCGTCTTGTTAAGCTACTGCGACCTGCATGTCTCTTCCAAGGGGGATTTAAACTGTCTTGTTAAGCTACTGCGACCTGCTCGTCTCTTCCAAGAGGCATTTAAACCGTCTTATTAAGCTACTGCGACCTGCTCGTCTATTCCAAGGGGCATTTAAACCATCTTGTTAAGCTACTGCGACCTGCACGTCTCTTCCAAGGCGTATTTAAACCGTCTTTTTAAGCTACTGCGACTTGCACATCTCTTCAAAGGGGCATCTAAACTGTCTTGTTAAGCTACTGCGACCTGCAAGCCTATTCCAAGGGGCATTTAAACCGTCTTGTTAAGCTACTGTAACCTCCACCACTTTTCCAAGGGGCATTTAAACCGTCTTGTTAAGCTACTGCGACCTGCACGTCTCTTCCAAGGGGCATTTAAACCGTCTTGTTAAGCTACTGCGACCTGCACATCTCTTCCAAGGGGCATTTAAACCGTCTTGTTAAGCTACTGCGACCTGCATGTCTCTTCCAAGGGGCATTTAAACCATCTTGTTAAGCCACTGCGACCTGCATGTCTCCTCCAAGGGGCATTTAAACCGTCTTTTTAAGCTGCTGCGAACTGCATGTCTCTTCCAAGGGGCATTTAAACCATCTTATTAAGCTACTGCGACCTCCACCGCTCTTCCAAGGGGCATTGAATCCACCTTGTTAAGCTACTGCCTCCTGCACGTCTCTTCCAAATGGCATTTAAACCGTCTTGTTAAGCTACTGTGACCTGCACTTCTCTTCCAAGTGGCATTTAAACCTTCTTGTTAAGCTACTGCGACCTGCACGTCTTTTCCAAGGGGAATTTAAACTGTCTTATTAATCTACTGCGACCTCCACCTCTCTTCCAAGGGGCATTTAAACCATCTTATTAAGCTACTGCGACCTGCATGTCTCTTCCAAAGGGCATTTAAACCATCTAGTTAAGCTGCTGCGACCTGCATGTCTCTTCCAAGGGGCTTTTAAACTGTCTTGTTATGCTACTGCGACCTCCACCGCACTTCCAAGGGGCATTTAAACCGTCTTGTTAAGCTACTGCGACCTGCACGTCTCTTTCAAGGGGCATTTAAACTGTCTTGTTAAGTTACTGCGACCTCCGCCGCTCTTCCAAGGGGCATTTAACCCGTCTTGTTAACCTACTTCGACCTGCACTTCTCTTCCAAGTGGCATTTAAACCATCTTGTTAAGCTACTGCGACCTGCACGTCTCTTCCAAGTGGGATTTAAACCGTCTTGTTAAGCTACTGCGAACTGCACGTCTCTTCCAAGGGGCATTTAAACCGTCTTGTTAAGCTACTGTAACCTCCACCACTTTCCCAAGTGGCATTTAAACCGTCTTGTTAAGCTACTGCGACCTGCACGTCTCTTCCAAAGGGCATTTAAAACGCTTTGTTAAGCTACTGCTACCTGAATGTCTCTTCCAAGGGGCATTTAAACCGTCTTGTTAAGCTACTGAGACCTGCACGTCTCTTCCAAGGCGCATTTAAACCGTTTATTTAAGCTACTGCGACTTGCACTTCTCTTCAAAGGGGCATTTAAACTGTCTTGTTAAGCTACTGTAGCCTCCACCCTTTTCCAAGGGGCATTTAAACCGTCTTGTTAAGCTACTGCGACCTGCACGTCTCTTCCAAGGGGCATTTAAACCGTCTTTTTAAGCTGCTGCGACCTGCACGTCTCTTCCAAGGGGCATTTAATCCATCTTGTTAAGCTACTGCGACCTGCACGTCTCTTCCAAGGGGCATTTAAGCCGTCTTTTTAAGCTGCTGCGAACTGCATGTCTCTTCCAAGGGGCATTTAAACCATCTTGTTAAGCTACTGCGACCTGCATGTCTCTTCCAAGGGGGATTTAAACCGTCTTGTTAAGCTACTGCGACCTGCACGTCTCTTCCAAGGTGCATTTAAAGTATCTTGTTAAGCTACTGCGACCTCCACCTCTCTTCCAAGGGGCATTTAAACCGTCTTGTTAAGCCACTGCGACCTGCACGTCTCTTCCAAGGTGCATTTAAACCATCTTGTTAAGCTACTGCGACCTCCACCTCTCTTCCAAGGGGTATTTAAACCGTCTTGTTAAGCTACTGCGACCTGCATGTCTCTTCCAAGGGGGATTTAAACTGTCTTGTTAAGCTACTGCGACCTGCTCGTCTCTTCCAAGAGGCATTTAAACCGTCTTATTAAGCTACTGCGACCTGCTCGTCTACTCCAAGGGGCATTTAAACCGTCTTGTTAAGCTACTGCGACCTGCACGTCTCTTCCAAGGCGTATTTAAACCGTCTTTTTAAGCTACTGCGACTTGCACATCTCTTCAAAGGGGCATTTAATCTGTCTTGTTAAGCTACTGCGACCTGCAAGCCTATTCCAAGGGGCATTTAAACCGTCTTGTTAAGCTACTGTAACCTCCACCACTTTCCCAAGGGGCATTTAAACCGTCTTGTTAAGCTACTGCGACCTGCACGTCTCTTCCAAGGGGCATTTAAACCGTCTTGTTAAGCTACTGCGACCTGCACATCTCTTCCAAGGGGCATTTAAACCGTCTTTTTAAGCTACTGCGACCTGCATGTCTCTTCCAAGGGGCATTTAAACCATCTTGTTAAGCCACTGCGACCTGCATGTCTCCTCCAAGGGGCATTTAAACCGTCTTTTTAAGCTGCTGCGAACTGCATGTCTCTTCCAATGGGCATTTAAACCATCTTATTAAGCTACTGCGACCTCCACCGCTCTTCCAAGGGGCATTGAGTCCACCTTGTTAAGCTACTGCCTCCTGCACGTCTCTTCCAAAGGGCATTTAAACCGTCTTGTTAAGCTACTGTGACCTGCACTTCTCTTCCAAGTGGCATTTAAACCTTCTTGTTAAGCTACTGCGACCTGCACGTCTCTTCCAAGGGGAATTTAAACTGTCTTATTAATCTACTGCGACCTCCACCTCTCTTCCAAGGGGCATTTAAACCATCTTATTAAGCTACTGCGACCTGCATGTCTCTTCCAAAGGGCATTTAAACCATCTAGTTAAGCTGCTGCGACCTGCATGTCTCTTCCAAGGGGCTTTTAAACTGTCTTGTTAAGCTACTGCGACCTCCACCGCACTTCCAAGGAGCATTTAAACCGTCTTGTTAAGCTACTGCGACCTGCATGTCTCTTCCAAGGGGGATTTAAACCGTCTTGTTAAGCTACTGCGACCTGCACGTCTCTTCCAAGGTGCATTTAAAGTATCTTGTTAAGCTACTGCGACCTCCACCTCTCTTCCAAGAGGCATTTAAACCGTCTTGTTAAGCCACTGCGACCTGCACGTCTCTTCCAAGGTGCATTTAAACCATCTTGTTAAGCTACTGCGACCTCCACCTCTCTTCCAAGGGGTATTTAAACCGTCTTGTTAAGCTACTGCGACCTGCATGTCTCTTCCAAGGGGGATTTAAACTGTCTTGTTAAGCTACTGCGACCTGCTCGTCTCTTCCAAGAGGCATTTAAACCGTCTTATTAAGCTACTGCGACCTGCTCGTCTACTCCAAGGGGCATTTAAACCGTCTTGTTAAGCTACTGCGACCTGCACGTCTCTTCCAAGGCGTATTTAAACCGTCTTTTTAAGCTACTGCGACTTGCACATCTCTTCAAAGGGGCATTTAAACTGTCTTGTTAAGCTACTGCGACCTGCAAGCCTATTCCAAGGGGCATTTAAACCGTCTTGTTAAGCTACTGTAACCTCCACCACTTTCCCAAGGGGCATTTAAACCGTCTTGTTAAGCTGCTGCGACCTGCACGTCTCTTCCAAGGGGCATTTAAACCGTCTTGTTAAGCTACTGCGACCTGCACATCTCTTCCAAGGGGCATTTAAACCGTCTTTTTAAGCTACTGCGACCTGCATGTCTCTTCCAAGGGGCATTTAAACCATCTTGTTAAGCCACTGCGACCTGCATGTCTCCTCCAAGGCTCATTTAAACCGTCTTTTTAAGCTGCTGCGAACTGCATGTCTCTTCCAATGGGCATTTAAACCATCTTATTAAGCTACTGCGACCTCCACCGCTCTTCCAAGGGGCATTGAGTCCACCTTGTTAAGCTACTGCCTCCTGCACGTCTCTTCCAAAGGGCATTTAAACCGTCTTGTTAAGCTACTGTGACCTGCACTTCTCTTCCAAGTGGCATTTAAACCTTCTTGTTAAGCTACTGCGACCTGCACGTCTCTTCCAAGGGGAATTTAAACTGTCTTATTAATCTACTGCGACCTCCACCTCTCTTCCAAGGGGCATTTAAACCATCTTATTAAGCTACTGCGACCTGCATGTCTCTTCCAAAGGGCATTTAAACCATCTAGTTAAGTTGCTGCGACCTGCATGTCTCTTCCAAGGGGCTTTTAAACTGTCTTGTTAAGCTACTGCGACCTCCACCGCACTTCCAAGGGGCATTTAAACCGTCTTGTTAAGCTACTGCGACCTGCATGTCTCTTCCAAGGGGGATTTAAACCGTCTTGTTAAGCTACTGCGACCTGCACGTCTCTTCCAAGCGGCATTTAAAGTATCTTGTTAAGCTACTGCGACCTCCACCTCTCTTCCAAGGGGCATTTAAACCGTCTTATTAAGCTACTGCGACCTGCACATCTCTTCCAAGGGGCATTTAAACCGTCTTATTAAGCTTCTGCGACCTACACGTCTCTTCCAAGGGTTATTTAAACTGCCTTGTTAAGCTACTGCGACCTCCACCGCTCTTCCAAGGGGCATTTATCCGTCTTGTTAAGCTACTGCGACCTGCACGTTTCTTCCAACGGGCATTTAAACCATCTTGGTAAGCTAATGCGACCTGCAAGCCTATTCCAAGGGGTATTTAAACCGTCTTGTTAAGCTACTGCGACCTGCATGTCTCTTCCAAGGGGGATTTAAACTGTCTTGTTAAGCTACTGCGACCTGCTCGTCTCTTCCAAGAGGCATTTAAACCGTCTTATTAAGCTACTGCGACCTGCTCGTCTATTCCAAGGGGCATTTAAACCATCTTGTTAAGCTACTGCGACCTGCACGTCTCTTCCAAGGCGTATTTAAACCGTCTTTTTAAGCTACTGCGACTTGCACATCTCTTCAAAGGGGCATCTAAACTGTCTTGTTAAGCTACTGCGACCTGCAAGCCTATTCCAAGGGGCATTTAAACCGTCTTGTTAAGCTACTGTAACCTCCACCACTTTTCCAAGGGGCATTTAAACCGTCTTGTTAAGCTACTGCGACCTGCACGTCTCTTCCAAGGGGCATTTAAACCGTCTTGTTAAGCTACTGCGACCTGCACATCTTTTCCAAGGGGCATTTAAACCGTCTTGTTAAGCTACTGCGACCTGCATGTCTCTTCCAAGGGGCATTTAAACCATCTTGTTAAGCCACTGCGACCTGCATGTCTCCTCCAAGGGGTATTTAAACCGTCTTTTTAAGCTGCTGCGAACAGCATGTCTCTTCCAAGGGGCATTTAAACCATCTTATTAAGCTACTGCGACCTCCACCGCTCTTCCAAGGGGCATTGAATCTACCTTGTTAAGCTACTGCCTCCTGCACGTCTCTTCCAAATGGCACTTAAACCGTCTTGTTAAGCTACTGTGACCTGCACTTCTCTTCCAAGTGGCATTTAAACCTTCTTGTTAAGCTACTGCGACCTGCACGTCTTTTCCAAGGGGAATTTAAACTGTCTTATTAATCTACTGCGACCTCCACCTCTCTTCCAAGGGGCATTTAAACCATCTTATTAAGCTACTGCGACCTGCATGTCTTTTCCAAAGGGCATTTAAACCATCTAGTTAAGCTGCTGCGACCTGCATGTCTCTTCCAAGGGGCTTTTAAACTGTCTTGTTATGCTACTGCGACCTCCACCGCACTTCCAAGGGGCATTTAAACCGTCTTGTTAAGCTACTGCGACCTGCACGTCTCTTTCAAGCGGCATTTAAACTGTCTTGTTAAGTTACTGCGACCTCCACCGCTCTTCCAAGGGGCATTTAACCCGTCTTGTTAACCTACTTCGACCTGCACTTCTCTTCCAAGTGGCATTTAAACCATCTTGTTAAGCTACTGCGACCTGCACGTCTCTTCCAAGGGGCATTTAAACCTTCTTGGTAAGCGACTGCGACCTGCAAGCCTATTACAAGGGTCATTTAAACTCTCTTGTTAAGCTACTGCGACCTGCACGTCTCTTCCAAGTGGGATTTAAACCGTCTTGTTAAGCTACTGCGAACTGCACGTCTCTTCCAAGGGGCATTTAAACCGTCTTATTAAGCTACTGCGACCTGCTCGTCTATTCCAAGGGGCATTTAAACCGTCTTGTTAAGCTACTGCGACCTGCACGTCTCTTCCAAGTGGGATTTAAACCATCTTGTTAAGCTACTGCGACTTGCACGTCTCTTCCAAGGGGCATTTAAACCGTCTTGTTAAGCTACTGTAACCTCCACCACTTTCCCAAGGGGCATTTAAACCGTCTTGTTAAGCTACTGCGACCTGCACGTCTCTTCCAAAGGGCATTTAAAACGCTTTGTTAAGCTACTGCTACCTGAATGTCTCTTCCAAGGGGCATTTAAACCGTCTTGTTAAGCTACTGAGACTTGCACGTCTCTTCCAAGGGGCATTTAAACCGTCTAGTTAAGCTGCTGCGACCTGCATGTCTCTTCCAAGGGGCATTTAAGCTGTCTTGTTAAGCTACTGCGACCTCCACCGCACTTCCAAGGGGCATTTAAACCGTCTTGTTAAGCTACTGCGACCTGCACGTCTCTTTCAAGGGGCATTTAAACTGTCTTGTTAAGCTACTGCGACCTGCACGTCTCTTCCAAGGGGAATTTAAACTGTCTTATTAAGCTACTGCGACCTACACCTGTCTTTCAAGGGGCATTTAAACCATCTTACTAAGCTCCTGCGACCTGCACATCTCTTCCAAGGGGCATTTAAACCGTCTTATTAAGCTGCTGCTACCTGCACGTCTCTTCCAAGGGGCATTTAAACTGTCTTGTTAAGCTACAGCGTCCTCCACCGCTGTTCCAAGGGGCATTTAACCCGTCTTGTTAAGCTACTGCGACCTCCACGTCTCTTCCAAGGGGCATTTAAACCTTCTTGGTAAGCTACTGCGACCTGCAAGCCTATTCCAAGGGTCATTTAAACCCTCTTGTTAAGCTACTGCGACCTGCATGTCTCTTCCAAGTGGGATTTAAACTGTCTTGTTAAGCTACTGCGACCTGCGCGTCTCTTCCAAGGGGCATTTAAACCATCTTATTAAGCTATTGTGCCCTGCTCGTCTATTCCAAGGGGCATTTAAACCGTCTTGTTAAGCTGCAACCTACACGTCTCTTCCAAGGGGCATTTAAACCGTCTTGTTAAGCTACTGTAGCTTCCACCACTTTTCCAAGGGGCATTTAAACCGTCTTGTTAAGCTACTGCGACCTGCACGTCTCTTCCAAGGGGCATTTAAACCGTATTGTTAAGCGGCTGCGAACTGCATGTCTCTTCCAAGGGGCATTTAAACCTTCTTTTTATGCTGCTGCGACCTGCACGTCTCTTCCAAGGGGCATTTAATCCATCTTGTTAAGCTACTGCGACCTGCACGTCTCATCCAAGGGGCATTTAAACCGTCTTGTTAAGCTACTGCGACCTGCATGTCTCTTCCAAGGGGCATTTAAACCGTCTTGTTAAGCCACTGCGACCTGCACGTCTCTTCCAAGGGGCATTTAAACCGTCTTTTTAAGCTGCTGCGAACTGCATGTCTCTTCCAAGGGGCATTTAAGCCATCTTGTTAAGCTACGGCGACCTCCACCGCTCTTCCAAGGGGCATTTAATCCACCTTGTTAAGCTACTGTGAACTGCATGTCTCTTCCAAAGGGGCATTTAAACCGTCTTGTTAAGCTACTGCGACCTGCACGTCTCTTCCAAGGTGCATTTAAAGCATCTTGTTAAGCTACTGCTACCTGCACGTCTCTTCCAAGGGGCATTTAAACCGTCTTATTAAGCTACTGCGACCTGCACGTCTCTTCCAAGGTGCATTTGAACTGTCTTGTTAAGCTACTGCGACCTCCACCTCTCTTCCAAGGGGCATTTAAACCGTATATTAAGCTACTGCGACCTCCACCGCTCTTCGAAGGGGCATTTATCCGTCTTGTTAAGCTACTGCGACCTGCACGTTTCTTCCAAGATGCATTTAAACCGTTTCGTTAAGCTACTGCGACCTGCTCGTTTCTTCCAAGAGGCATTTAAACCGTCTAGTTAAGCTGCTGAGACCTGCATGTCTCTTCCAAGGGGCTTTTAAACCGTCTAGTTAAGCTGCTGAGACCTGCATGTCTCTTCCAAGGGGCTTTTAAACTGTCTTGTTAAGCTACTGCGACCTCCACCGCACTTCCAAGGGGCATTTAAACCGTCTTGTTAAGCTACTGCGACCTCCACCGCACTTCCAAGGGGTATTTAAACCGTCTTATTAAGCTGCTGCGACCTGCACGTCTCTTTCAAGGGGCATTTAAACTGTCTTGTTAAGCTACTGCGACCTCCACCGCTCTTCCAAGGGGCATTTAACGCGTCTTGTTAAGCTACTTCGACCTGTACTTCTCTTCCAAGTGGTATTTATACCTTCTTGGTAAGCGACTGCGACCTGCAAGCCTATTCCAAGGGTCATTTAAACCCTCTTGTTAAGATACTGCTACCTGCACGTCTCTTTCAAGTGGGATTTAAACCATCTTGTTAAGCTACTGCGACCTGCACGTCTCTTCCAAGGGGTATTTAAACCGCCTTATTAAGCTACTGCGACCTGCTCGTCTATTCCAAGGGGCATTTAATCCGTCTTGTTAAGCTACTGCGACCTGCACGCCTCTTCCAAGTGGGATTTAAACCGTCTTGTTAAGCTACTGCGACACTTGCTCGTCTCTACCAAGGGGCATGTAAACCGTCTTGTTAAGCTACTGCGACCTGCACTTCTCTTCCAAAGGGCATTTAAAATGCTTTGTTAAGCTACTGCTACCTGAATGTCTCTTCCAAGGGGCATTTAAACCGTCTTGTTAAGCTACTGCGACCTGCACGTCTCTTCCAAGGGGCATTTAAACCGTCTAGTTAAGCTGCTGCGACTTGCATGTCTCTTCCAAGGGGCATTTAAACTGTCTTGTTAATCTACTGCGACCTCCACCGCACTTCCAAGGGGCATTTAAACCGTCTTGTTAAGCTACTGCGACCTGCACGTCTCTTTCAAGGGGCAGTTAAACTGTCTTGTTAAGCTACTGCGACCTCCACCGCTCTTCCAAGGGGCATTTAAACGTCTTGTTAAGCTACTTCGACCTGCACGTCTCTTCCAAGTGGCATTTAAACCGTCTTGTTAAGCTACTGCGACCTGCACGTCTCTTCCAAAGGGAATTTAAACTGTCTTATTAAGCTACTGCGACCTCCACCTGTCTTTCAAGGGGCATTTAAACCATCTTATTAAGCTACTGCGACCTGCACATCTCTTCCAAGGGGCATTTAAACCGTCTTATTAAGCTACTGCGACCTGCACGTCTCTTCCAAGGGGCATTTAAACTGTCTTGTTAAGCTACAGCGACCTCCACCGCTTTCCCAAGGGGCATTTAAACCGTCTTGTTAAGCTACTGCGACCTCCACGTCTCTTCCAAGGGGCATTTAAGCCTTCTTGGTAAGCTACTGCGACCTGCAAGCCTATTCCAAGGGTCATTTAAACCCTCTTGTTAAGCTACTGCGACCTGCACGTCTCTTCCAAGTGGGATTTAAACCGTCTTGTTAAGCTACTGCGACCTGCGCGTCTCTTCCAAGGGGCATTTAAACCGTCTTATTAAGCTACTGTGCCCTGATCGTCTATTCCAAGGGGCATTTAAACCATCTTTTTAAGCTGCTGCGACCTGCACGTCTCTTCCAAGGGGCATTTAATCCATCTTGTTAAGCTACTGCGACCTGCACGTCTCATCCAAGGGGCATTTAAACCGTATTGTTAAGCTACTGCGACCTGCATGTCTCTTTCAAGGGGCATTTAAACCGTCTTGTTAAGCCACTGCGACCTGCACGTCTCTTCCAAGGGGCATTTAAACCATCTTGTTAAGCTACGGCGACGTCCACCGCTCTTCCAAGGGGGATTTAAACCGTGTTGTTAAGCTACTGCGACCTGCACGTCTCTTTCAAGGTGCATTTAAAGCATTTTGTTAAGCTACTGCGACCTGCACGTCTCTTCCAAGGGGCATTTAAACCGTCTTATTAAGCTACTGCGACCTGCACGTCTCTTCCAAGGGGCATTTGAACTGTCTTGTTAAGCTACTGCGACCTCCACCTCTCTTCCAAGGTGCATTTATCCGTCTTGTTAAGTTACTGCGACTTGCAAGTTTCTTCCAATGGGCATTTAAACCGTCTTGGTAAGCTAATGCGACCTGCAAGCCTATTCCCTGGGGTATTTAAACCGTCTTGTTAAGCTACTGCGACCTGAACGTCTCTTCCAAGGGGGATTTAAACCGTCTTGTTAAGCTACTGCGACCTGCTCGTCTCTTCCAAGAGGCATTTAAACCATCTTATTAAGCTACTGCGACCTGCACGTCTCTTCCAAGGCGCATTTAAACCGTCTTTTTAAGCTACTGCGACTTGCACATCTCTTCAAAGTGGCATTTAAACTGTCTTGTTAAGCTACTGCGACCTGCAAGCCTATTCCAAGGGGCATTTAAACCGTCTTGTTAAGCTACTGTAACCTCCACCACTTTTCCAAGGGGCATTTAAACCGTCTTGTTAAGCTACTGCGAACTGCACGTCTCTTCCAAGGGGCATTTAAACCGTCTTGTTAAGCTACTGCGACCTGCACATCTCTTCCTAGGGACATTTAAACCGTCTTGTTAAGCCACTGCGACCTGCACGTCTCTTCCAAGGGGCATTTAAACCGTCTTTTTAAGCAGCTGCGAACTGCATGTCTCTTCCAAGGGGCATTTAAACCATCTTGTTAAGCTACTGCGACCTCCACCGCTCTTCCAAGGGGCATTTAATCCACCTTGTTAAGCTACTGCGTCCTGCACGTCTCTTGCAAAGGGCATTTAAACCGTCTTGTTAAGCTACTGCGACTTGCACTTCTCTTCCAAGGGGCATTTAAACCATCTTATTAAGCTACTGCGACCTGCACGTCTCTTCCAAGGGCATTTAAACTGTCTTGTTAAGCTACTGCGACCTCCACCTCTCTTCCAAGGGGTATTTAAACCGTCTTATTAAGCTACTGCGACCTGTACATCTCTTCCAAGGGGCATTTAAACTGTCTTATTAAGCTACTGCGACCTGCACGTCTCTTCCAAGGGGCATTTAAACCGTCTTATTAAGCTACTGCGACCTGCACGTCTCTTCCAAGGGCATTTAAACTGTCTTGTTAAGCTACTGCGACCTCCACCTCTCTTCCAAGTGGCATTTAAACCATCTTATTAAGCTACTGCGACCTGCACATCTCTTCCAAGGGGTATTTAAACTGTCTTATTAAGCTCCTGCGACCTGCACGTCTCTTCCATGGGGCATTTAAACTGTCTTGTTAAGCTACTGCGACCTGCACGTCTCTTCCAAGGGGCATTTAAACCGTCTTGGTAAGCTAATGCGACCAGCAAGCCTATTCCAAGGGGCATTTAAACACTCTTGTTAAGCTACTGCGACCTGCACGTCTCTTCCAAGGGGCATTTAAACCGTCTTGTTAAGCTACTGTAACCTCCACCACTTTTCCAAGGGGCATTTAAACCGTCTTGTTAAGCTACTGCGTCCTGCACGTCTCTTCCAAGGGGCAGTTAAACCGTCTTGTTAAGCTACTGCGACCTGCATGTCTCTTTCAAGGGGCATTTAAACCGTCTTGTTAAGCCACTGCGACCTGCACGTCTCCTCCAAGTGGGATTTAAACTGTCCAGTTAAGCTGCTGCGACCTGCATGTCTCTTCCAAGGGGCATTTAAGCTGTCTTGTTAAGCTACTGTGACCTCCACCGCACTTCCAAGGGGCATTTAAACCGTCTTGTTAAGCTATTGCGACCTGCACGTCTCTTTCAAGGGGCATTTAAACTGTCTTGTTAAGCTACTGCCACCTCCACAGCTCTTGCAAGGGGCATTTAACCCGTCTTGTTAAGCTACTTCGACCTGCACGTCTCTTCCAAGTGGCATTTAAACCGTCTTGTTAAGCTACTGCGACCTGCACGTCTCTTCCATGGCGCATTTAAACCGTCTTTTTAAGCTTCTGCTACTTGCACATCTCTTCCAAGGGGCATTTAAACCGTCTTGTTAGGGTACTGTAACCTCCACCACTTTTCCAAGGGGCATTTAAACCGTCTTGTTAAGCTACTGCGACCTGCATGTCTCTTCAAAGGGGCATTTAAACCGTCTTGTTAAGCTTCTGCGACCTGCACGTCTCTTGCAAGGGGCATTTAAACCGACTTTTTAAGCTGCTGCGACCTGCATGTCTCTTCCAAGGGGCATTTAAACAGTCTTGTTAAGCTACTGCGACCTCCACCGCTCTTCCAAGGGGCATTTAAAACATCTTGTTAAGCTACTGCGACCTGCACGTCTCTTCCAAGGGGCATTTAAACCGTCTTGTTAAGCTACTGCGACCTGCACATCTGTTCCATGGGGCATTTAAACCATCTTGTTAAGCTACTGCTACCTCCACCTCTCTTCCAAGGGGCATTTAAACTGTCTTGTTAAGCTACTGCGACCTACATGTCTCTACCAAGAGACATTTAAACCATCTTCTTAAGCTACTGCGACCTGCACGTCTCTTCCAAGGGGCATTTAAACAGTCTTGTTAAGCTGCTGCGACCTGTATGTCTCTTCCAAGCGGCATTTAAACCATCTTGTTAAGCTACTGCGACCTCCACCGCTCTTCCAAGGGGCATTTAAACTGTCTTGTTAAGCTACTGCGACCTGCATGTCTCCTCCAAGGGGCATTTAAACCGTCTTTTTAAGCTGCTGCGAACTGCATGTCTCTTCCAATGGGCATTTAAACCATCTTATTAAGCTACTGCGACCTCCACCGCTCTTCCAAGGGGCATTGAGTCCACCTTGTTAAGCTACTGCCTCCTGCACGTCTCTTCCAAAGGGCATTTAAACCGTCTTGTTAAGCTACTGTGACCTGCACTTCTCTTCCAAGTGGCATTTAAACCTTCTTGTTAAGCTACTGCGACCTGCACGTCTCTTCCAAGGGGAATTTAAACTGTCTTATTAATCTACTGCGACCTCCACCTCTCTTCCAAGGGGCATTTAAACCATCTTATTAAGCTACTGCGACCTGCATGTCTCTTCCAAAGGGCATTTAAACCATCTAGTTAAGCTGCTGCGACCTGCATGTCTCTTCCAAGGGGCTTTTAAACTGTCTTGTTAAGCTACTGCGACCTCCACCGCACTTCCAAGGAGCATTTAAACCGTCTTGTTAAGCTACTGCGACCTGCATGTCTCTTCCAAGGGGGATTTAAACCGTCTTGTTAAGCTACTGCGACCTGCACGTCTCTTCCAAGGTGCATTTAAAGTATCTTGTTAAGCTACTGCGACCTCCACCTCTCTTCCAAGGGGCATTTAAACCGTCTTGTTAAGCCACTGCGACCTGCACGTCTCTTCCAAGGTGCATTTAAACCATCTTGTTAAGCTACTGCGACCTCCACCTCTCTTCCAAGGGGTATTTAAACCGTCTTGTTAAGCTACTGCGACCTGCATGTCTCTTCCAAGGGGGATTTAAACTGTCTTGTTAAGCTACTGCGACCAGCTCGTCTCTTCCAAGAGGCATTTAAACCGTCTTATTAAGCTACTGCGACCTGCTCGTCTACTCCAAGGGGCATTTAAACCGTCTTGTTAAGCTACTGCGACCTGCACGTCTCTTCCAAGGCGTATTTAAACCGTCTTTTTAAGCTACTGCGACTTGCACATCTCTTCAAAGGGGCATTTAAACTGTCTTGTTAAGCTACTGCGACCTGCAAGCCTATTCCAAGGGGCATTTAAACCGTCTTGTTAAGCTACTGTAACCTCCACCACTTTCCCAAGGGGCATTTAAACCGTCTTGTTAAGCTGCTGCGACCTGCACGTCTCTTCCAAGGGGCATTTAAACCGTCTTGTTAAGCTACTGCGACCTGCATGTCTCTTCCAAGGGGCATTTAAACCATCTTGTTAAGCCACTGCGACCTGCATGTCTCCTCCAAGGGGCATTTAAACCGTCTTTTTAAGCTGCTGCGAACTGCATGTCTCTTCCAATGGGCATTTAAACCATCTTATTAAGCTACTGCGACCTCCACCGCTCTTCCAAGGGGCATTGAGTCCACCTTGTTAAGCTACTGCCTCCTGCACGTCTCTTCCAAAGGGCATTTAAACTGTCTTGTTAAGCTACTGTGACCTGCACTTCTCTTCCAAGTGGCATTTAAACCTTCTTGTTAAGCTACTGCGACCTGCACGTCTCTTCCAAGGGGAATTTAAACTGTTTTATTAATCTACTGCGACCTCCACCTCTCTTCCAAGGGGCATTTAAACCATCTTATTAAGCTACTGCGACCTGCATGTCTCTTCCAAAGGGCATTTAAACCATCTAGTTAAGTTGCTGCGACCTGCATGTCTCTTCCAAGGGGCTTTTAAACTGTCTTGTTAAGCTACTGCGACCTCCACCGCACTTCCAAGGGGCATTTAAACCGTCTTGTTAAGCTACTGCGACCTGCATGTCTCTTCCAAGGGGGATTTAAACCGTCTTGTTAAGCTACTGCGACCTGCACGTCTCTTCCAAGCGGCATTTAAAGTATCTTGTTAAGCTACTGCGACCTCCACCTCTCTTCCAAGGGGCATTTAAACCGTCTTATTAAGCTACTGCGACCTGCACATCTCTTCCAAGGGGCATTTAAACCGTCTTATTAAGCTTCTGCGACCTACACGTCTCTTCCAAGGGTTATTTAAACTGCCTTGTTAAGCTACTGCGACCTCCACCGCTCTTCCAAGGGGCATTTATCCGTCTTGTTAAGCTACTGCGACCTGCACGTTTCTTCCAACGGGCATTTAAACCATCTTGGTAAGCTAATGCGACCTGCAAGCCTATTCCAAGGGGTATTTAAACCGTCTTGTTAAGCTACTGCGACCTGCATGTCTCTTCCAAGGGGGATTTAAACTGTCTTGTTAAGCTACTGCGACCTGCTCGTCTCTTCCAAGAGGCATTTAAACCGTCTTATTAAGCTACTGCGACCTGCTCGTCTATTCCAAGGGGCATTTAAACCATCTTGTTAAGCTACTGCGACCTGCACGTCTCTTCCAAGGCGTATTTAAACCGTCTTTTTAAGCTACTGCGACTTGCACATCTCTTCAAAGGGGCATCTAAACTGTCTTGTTAAGCTACTGCGACCTGCAAGCCTATTCCAAGGGGCATTTAAACCGTCTTGTTAAGCTACTGTAACCTCCACCACTTTTCCAAGGGGCATTTAAACCGTCTTGTTAAGCTACTGCGACCTGCACGTCTCTTCCAAGGGGCATTTAAACCGTCTTGTTAAGCTACTGCGACCTGCACATCTTTTCCAAGGGGCATTTAAACCGTCTTGTTAAGCTACTGCGACCTGCATGTCTCTTCCAAGGGGCATTTAAACCATCTTGTTAAGCCACTGCGACCTGCATGTCTCTTCCAAGGGGTATTTAAACCGTCTTTTTAAGCTGCTGCGAACTGCATGTCTCTTCCAAGGGGCATTTAAACCATCTTATTAAGCTACTGCGACCTCCACCGCTCTTCCAAGGGGCATTGAATCTACCTTGTTAAGCTACTGCCTCCTGCACGTCTCTTCCAAATGGCATTTAAACCGTCTTGTTAAGCTACTGTGACCTGCACTTCTCTTCCAAGTGGCATTTAAACCTTCTTGTTAAGCTACTGCGACCTGCACGTCTTTTCCAAGGGGAATTTAAACTGTCTTATTAATCTACTGCGACCTCCACCTCTCTTCCAAGGGGCATTTAAACCATCTTATTAAGCTACTGCGACCTGCATGTCTCTTCCAAAGGGCATTTAAACCATCTAGTTAAGCTGCTGCGACCTGCATGTCTCTTCCAAGGGGCTTTTAAACTGTCTTGTTATGCTACTGCGACCTCCACCGCACTTCCAAGGGGCATTTAAACCGTCTTGTTAAGCTACTGCGACCTGCACGTCTCTTTCAAGCGGCATTTAAACTGTCTTGTTAAGTTACTGCGACCTCCACCGCTCTTCCAAGGGGCATTTAACCTGTCTTGTTAACCTACTTCGACCTGCACTTCTCTTCCAAGTGGCATTTAAACCATCTTGTTAAGCTACTGCGACCTGCACGTCTCTTCCAAGGGGCATTTAAACCTTCTTGGTAAGCGACTGCGACCTGCAAGCCTATTACAAGGGTCATTTAAACTCTCTTGTTAAGCTACTGCGACCTGCACGTCTCTTCCAAGTGGGATTTAAACCGTCTTGTTAAGCTACTGCGAACTGCACGTCTCTTCCAAGGGGCATTTAAACCGTCTTATTAAGCTACTGCGACCTGCTCGTCTATTCCAAGGGGCATTTAAACCGTCTTGTTAAGCTACTGCGACCTGCACGTCTCTTCCAAGTGGGATTTAAACCATCTTGTTAAGCTACTGCGACTTGCACGTCTCTTCCAAGGGGCATTTAAACCGTCTTGTTAAGCTACTGTAACCTCCACCACTTTCCCAAGGGGCATTTAAACCGTCTTGTTAAGCTACTGCGACCTGCACGTCTCTTCCAAAGGGCATTTAAAACGCTTTGTTAAGCTACTGCTACCTGAATGTCTCTTCCAAGGGGCATTTAAACCGTCTTGTTAAGCTACTGAGACTTGCACGTCTCTTCCAAGGGGCATTTAAACCGTCTAGTTAAGCTGCTGCGACCTGCATGTCTCTTCCAAGGGGCATTTAAGCTGTCTTGTTAAGCTACTGCGACCTCCACCGCACTTCCAAGGGGCATTTAAACCGTCTTGTTAAGCTACTGCGACCTGCACGTCTCTTTCAAGGGGCATTTAAACTGTCTTGTTAAGCTACTGCGACCTGCACGTCTCTTCCAAGGGGAATTTAAACTGTCTTATTAAGCTACTGCGACCTACACCTGTCTTTCAAGGGGCATTTAAACCATCTTACTAAGCTCCTGCGACCTGCACATCTCTTCCAAGGGGCATTTAAACCGTCTTATTAAGCTGCTGCTACCTGCACGTCTCTTCCAAGGGGCATTTAAACTGTCTTGTTAAGCTACAGCGTCCTCCACCGCTGTTCCAAGGGGCATTTAACTTGTCTTGTTAAGCTACTGCGACCTCCACGTCTCTTCCAAGGGGCATTTAAACCTTCTTGGTAAGCTACTGCGACCTGCAAGCCTATTCCAAGGGTCATTTAAACCCTCTTGTTAAGCTACTGCGACCTGCATGTCTCTTCCAAGTGGGATTTAAACTGTCTTGTTAAGCTACTGCGACCTGCGCGTCTCTTCCAAGGGGCATTTAAACCGTCTTATTAAGCTATTGTGCCCTGCTCGTCTATTCCAAGGGGCATTTAAACCGTCTTGTTAAGCTGCAACCTACACGTCTCTTCCAAGGGGCATTTAAACCGTCTTGTTAAGCTACTGTAGCTTCCACCACTTTTCCAAGGGGCATTTAAACCGTCTTGTTAAGCTACTGCGACCTGCACGTCTCTTCCAAGGGGCATTTAAACCGTATTGTTAAGCGGCTGCGAACTGCATGTCTCTTCCAAGGGGCATTTAAACCTTCTTTTTATGCTGCTGCGACCTGCACGTCTCTTCCAAGGGGCATTTAATCCATCTTGTTAAGCTACTGCGACCTGCACGTCTCATCCAAGGGGCATTTAAACCGTCTTGTTAAGCTACTGCGACCTGCATGTCTCTTCCAAGGGGCATTTAAACCGTCTTGTTAAGCCACTGCGACCTGCACGTCTCTTCCAAGGGGCATTTAAACCGTCTTTTTAAGCTGCTGCGAACTGCATGTCTCTTCCAAGGGGCATTTAAGCCATCTTGTTAAGCTACGGCGACCTCCACCGCTCTTCCAAGGGGCATTTAATCCACCTTGTTAAGCTACTGTGAACTGCATGTCTCTTCCAAAGGGGCATTTAAACCGTCTTGTTAAGCTACTGCGACCTGCACGTCTCTTCCAAGGTGCATTTAAAGCATCTTGTTAAGCTACTGCTACCTGCACGTCTCTTCCAAGGGGCATTTAAACCGTCTTATTAAGCTACTGCGACCTGCACGTCTCTTCCAAGGTGCATTTGAACTGTCTTGTTAAGCTACTGCGACCTCCACCTCTCTTCCAAGGGGCATTTAAACCGTATATTAAGCTACTGCGACCTCCACCGCTCTTCGAAGGGGCATTTATCCGTCTTGTTAAGCTACTGCGACCTGCACGTTTCTTCCAAGATGCATTTAAACCGTTTCGTTAAGCTACTGCGACCTGCTCGTTTCTTCCAAGAGGCATTTAAACCGTCTAGTTAAGCTGCTGAGACCTGCATGTCTCTTCCAAGGGGCTTTTAAACCGTCTAGTTAAGCTGCTGAGACCTGCATGTCTCTTCCAAGGGGCTTTTAAACTGTCTTGTTAAGCTACTGCGACCTCCACCTCACTTCCAAGGGGCATTTAAACCGTCTTGTTAAGCTACTGCGACCTCCACCGCACTTCCAAGGGGTATTTAAACCGTCTTATTAAGCTGCTGCGACCTGCACGTCTCTTTCAAGGGGCATTTAAACTGTCTTGTTAAGCTACTGCGACCTCCACCGCTCTTCCAAGGGGCATTTAACCCGTCTTGTTAAGCTACTTCGACCTGTACTTCTCTTCCAAGTGGTATTTATACCTTCTTGGTAAGCGACTGCGACCTGCAAGCCTATTCCAAGGGTCATTTAAACCCTCTTGTTAAGATACTGCTACCTGCACGTCTCTTTCAAGTGGGATTTAAACCATCTTGTTAAGCTACTGCGACCTGCACGTCTCTTCCAAGGGGTATTTAAACCGCCTTATTAAGCTACTGCGACCTGCTCGTCTATTCCAAGGGGCATTTAATCCGTCTTGTTAAGCTACTGCGACCTGCACGCCTCTTCCAAGTGGGATTTAAACCGTCTTGTTAAGCTACTGCGACACTTGCTCGTCTCTACCAAGGGGCATGTAAACCGTCTTGTTAAGCTACTGCGACCTGCACTTCTCTTCCAAAGGGCATTTAAAATGCTTTGTTAAGCTACTGCTACCTGAATGTCTCTTCCAAGGGGCATTTAAACCGTCTTGTTAAGCTACTGCGACCTGCACGTCTCTTCCAAGGGGCATTTAAACCGTCTAGTTAAGCTGCTGCGACTTGCATGTCTCTTCCAAGGGGCATTTAAACTGTCTTGTTAATCTACTGCGACCTCCACCGCACTTCCAAGGGGCATTTAAACCGTCTTGTTAAGCTACTGCGACCTGCACGTCTCTTTCAAGGGGCAGTTAAACTGTCTTGTTAAGCTACTGCGACCTCCACCGCACTTCCAAGGGGCATTTAAACCGTCTTCTTAAGCTACTGCGACTTGCACGTCTCTTTCAAGGGGCATTTAAACTGTCTTATTAAGCTACTGCGACCTGCACTTCTCTTCCAAGGGGCATTTAAACTGTCTTGTTAAGCTACTGCGACCTGCACTTCTCTTCCAAGGGGCATTTAAACGTCTTGTTAAGCTACTTCGACCTGCGCGTCTCTTCCAAGTGGCATTTAAACCGTCTTGTTAAGCTACTGCGACCTGCACGTCTCTTCCAAGGGGAATTTAAACTGTCTTATTAAGCTACTGCGACCTCCACCTGTCTTTCAAGGGGCATTTAAACCATCTTATTAAGCTACTGCGACCTGCAGATCTCTTCCAAGGGGCATTTAAACCGTCTTATTAAGCTACTGCGACCTGCACGTCTCTTCCAAGGGGCATTTAAACTGTCTTGTTAAGCTACAGCGACCTCCACCGCTTTCCCAAGGGGCATTTAAACCGTCTTGTTAAGCTACTGCGACCTCCACGTCTCTTCCAAGGGGCATTTAAGCCTTCTTGGTAAGCTACTGCGACCTGCAAGCCTATTCCAAGGGTCATTTAAACCCTCTTGTTAAGCTACTGCGACCTGCACGTCTCTTCCAAGTGGGATTTAAACCGTCTTGTTAAGCTACTGCGACCTGCGCGTCTCTTCCAAGGGGCATTTAAACCGTCTTATTAAGCTACTGTGCCCTGATCGTCTATTCCAAGGGGCATTTAAACCATCTTTTTAAGCTGCTGCGACCTGCACGTCTCTTCCAAGGGGCATTTAATCCATCTTGTTAAGCTACTGCGACCTGCACGTCTCATCCAAGGGGCATTTAAACCGTATTGTTAAGCTACTGCGACCTGCATGTCTCTTGCAAGGGGCATTTAAACCGTCTTGTTAAGCCACTGCGACCTGCACGTCTCTTCCAAGGGGCATTTAAACCATCTTGTTAAGATACGGCGACGTCCACCGCTCTTCCAAGGGGGATTTAAACCGTGTTGTTAAGCTACTGCGACCTGCACGTCTCTTTCAAGGTGCATTTAAAGCATTTTGTTAAGCTACTGCGACCTGCACGTCTCTTCCAAGGGGCATTTAAACCGTCTTATTAAGCTACTGCGACCTGCACGTCTCTTCCAAGGGGCATTTGAACTGTCTTGTTAAGCTACTGCGACCTCCACCTCTCTTCCAAGGGGCATTTATCCGTCTTGTTAAGTTACTGCGACTTGCAAGTTTCTTCCAATGGGCATTTAAACCGTCTTGGTAAGCTAATGCGACCTGCAAGCCTATTCCCTGGGGTATTTAAACCTTCTTGTTAAGCTACTGCGACCTGAACGTCTCTTCCAAGGGGGATTTAAACCGTCTTGTTAAGCTACTGCGACCTGCTCGTCTCTTCCAAGAGGCATTTAAACCGTCTTATTAAGCTACTGCGACCTGCACGTCTCTTCCAAGGCGCATTTAAACCGTCTTTTTAAGCTACTGCGACTTGCACATCTCTTCAAAGTGGCATTTAAACTGTCTTGTTAAGCTACTGTAACCTCCACCACTTTTCCAAGGGGCATTTAAACCGTCTTGTTAAGCTACTGCGAACTGCACGTCTCTTCCAAGGGGCATTTAAACCGTCTTGTTAAGCTACTGCGACCTGCACATCTCTTCCTAGGGACATTTAAACCGTCTTGTTAAGCCACTGCGACCTGCACGTCTCTTCCAAGGGGCATTTAAACCGTCTTTTTAAGCTGCTGCGAACTGCATGTCTCTTCCAAGGGGCATTTAAACCATCTTGTTAAGCTACTGCGACCTCCACCGCTCTTCCAAGGGGCATTTAATCCACCTTGTTAAGCTACTGCGTCCTGCACGTCTCTTGCAAAGGGCATTTAAACCGTCTTGTTAAGCTACTGCGACCTGCACTTCTCTTCCAAGGGGCATTTAAACCATCTTATTAAGCTACTGCGACCTGCACGTCTCTTCCAAGGGCATTTAAACTGTCTTGTTAAGCTACTGCGACCTCCACCTCTCTTCCAAGGGGTATTTAAACCGTCTTATTAAGCTACTGCGACCTGTACATCTCTTCCAAGGGGCATTTAAACTGTCTTATTAAGCTACTGCGACCTGCACGTCTCTTCCAAGGGGCATTTAAACCGTCTTATTAAGCTACTGCGACCTGCACGTCTCTTCCAAGGGCATATAAACTGTCTTGTTAAGCTACTGCGACCTCCACCTCTCTTCCAAGGGGCATTTAAACCATCTTATTAAGCTACTGCGACCTGCACATCTCTTCCAAGGGGTATTTAAACTGTCTTATTAAGCTCCTGCGACCTGCACGTCTCTTCCATGGGGCATTTAAACTGTCTTGTTAAGCTACTGCGACCTGCACGTCTCTTCCAAGGGGCATTTAAACCGTCTTGGTAAGCTAATGCGACCAGCAAGCCTATTCCAAGGGGCATTTAAACACTCTTGTTAAGCTACTGCGACCTGCACGTCTCTTCCAAGGGGCATCTAAACCGTCTTGTTAAGCTACTGTAACCTCCACCACTTTTCCAAGGGGCATTTAAACCGTCTTGTTAAGCTACTGCGTCCTGCACGTCTCTTCCAAGGGGCAGTTAAACCGTCTTGTTAAGCTACTGCGACCTGCATGTCTCTTTCAAGGGGCATTTAAACCGTCTTGTTAAGCCACTGCGACCTGCACGTCTCCTCCAAGTGGGATTTAAACTGTCCAGTTAAGCTGCTGCGACCTGCATGTCTCTTCCAAGGGGCATTTAAGCTGTCTTGTTAAGCTACTGTGACCTCCACCGCACTTCCAAGGGGCATTTAAACCGTCTTGTTAAGCTATTGCGACCTGCACGTCTCTTTCAAGGGGCATTTAAACTGTCTTGTTAAGCTACTGCCACCTCCACAGCTCTTGCAAGGGGCATTTAACCCGTCTTGTTAAGCTACTTCGACCTGCACGTCTCTTCCAAGTGGCATTTAAACCGTCTTGTTAAGCTACTGCGACCTGCACGTCTCTTCCATGGCGCATTTAAACCGTCTTTTTAAGCTTCTGCTACTTGCACATCTCTTCCAAGGGGCATTTAAACCGTCTTGTTAGGGTACTGTAACCTCCACCACTTTTCCAAGGGGCATTTAAACCGTCTTGTTAAGCTACTGCGACCTGCATGTCTCTTCAAAGGGGCATTTAAACCGTCTTGTTAAGCTTCTGCGACCTGCACGTCTCTTGCAAGGGGCATTTAAACCGACTTTTTAAGCTGCTGCGACCTGCATGTCTCTTCCGAGGGGCATTTAAACAGTCTTGTTAAGCTACTGCGACCTCCACCGCTCTTCCAAGGGGCATTTAAAACATCTTGTTAAGCTACTGCGACCTGCACGTCTCTTCCAAGGGGCATTTAAACCGTCTTGTTAAGCTACTGCGACCTGCACATCTGTTCCATGGGGCATTTAAACCATCTTGTTAAGCTACTGCTACCTCCACCTCTCTTCCAAGGGGCATTTAAACTGTCTTGTTAAGCTACTGCGACCTACATGTCTCTACCAAGAGACATTTAAACCATCTTCTTAAGCTACTGCGACCTGCACGTCTCTTCCAAGGGGCATTTAAACAGTCTTGTTAAGCTGCTGCGACCTGTATGTCTCTTCCAAGCGGCATTTAAACCATCTTGTTAAGCTACTGCGACCTCCACCGCTCTTCCAAAGGGCATTTAAACTGTCTTGTTAAGCTACTGCGACCTGCACTTCTCTTCCAAGGGGCATTTAAATCGTCTTGGTAAGCTACTGCGACCTGCACGTCTCTTCCAAGGGGCATTTAAACTGTCTTGTTAAGCTACTGCGACCTCCACCGCTCTTCCAAGGGGCATTTAAACCATCTTGTTAAGCTACTGCGACCTGCACGTGTCTTCCAAGGGGCATTTAAACCGTCTTATTAAGCTACTGCGACCTGCACGTCTCTTTAAAGGGCATTTAAACTCTCTTGTTAAGCTACTGCGACCTCCACCTCTCTTCCAAGGGGCATTTAAACCGTCTTATTAAGCTACTGCGACCTGCGCATCTCTTGCAAGGGGCATTTAAACTGTCTTATTAAGCTACTGCGACCTGCACGTCTCTTCCAAGGGGCATTTAAACTGTCTTGTTAAGCTACTGCGACCTGCACGTTTCTTCCAAGGGGCATTTAAACCGTCTTGGTAAGCTAATGCGACCAGCAAGCCTATTCCAAGGGGCATTTAAACACTCTTGTTAAGCTACTGCGACCTGCACGTCTCTTCCAAGGGGCATTTAAACCGTCTTGTTAAGCTACTGCGACCTGCACGTCTCTTCCAAGGGGCATTTAAACTGTCTTTTTAAGCTACTGCGACCTCCACTTCTCTTCCAAGGGGCAGTTAAACTGTCTTATTAAGCTACTGCGACCTGCACCTCTCTTCCAAGGGGCATTTAAACCTTCTTATTAAGCTACTGCGACCTGCACGTCTCTTCCAAGGGGCATTTAAACTGTCTTGTTAAGCTACTGCGACCTCCACCGCTCTTCCAAGGGACATTTAAACCGTCTTGTTAAGCTACTGCGACCTGCACTTTTCTTCCAAGGGGCATTTAAACCGTCTTGGTAAGGTAATGCGACCAGCAAGCCTATTCCAAGGGGCATTTAAACACTCTTGTTAAGCTACTGCGACCTGCACGTCTCTTGCAAGGGGCATTTAAACCGTCTTGTTAAGCTACTGCGACCTGCACATCTGTTCCATGGGGCATTTAGACCGTCTTGTTTAGCTACTGCTACCTCCACCTCTCTTCCAAGGGGCATTTAAACTGTCTTGTTAAGCTACTGCGACCTACAAGTCTCTACCAAGAGACATTTAAACCGTCTTCTTAAGCTACTGCGACCTGCACGTCTCTTCCAAGGGGCATTTAAACAGTCTTGTTAAGCTGCTGCGACCTGCATGTCTCTTCCAAGTGGCATTTAAACCATCTTGTTAAGCTACTGCGACCTCCACCGCTCTTCCAAGGGGCATTTAAACTGTCTTGTTAAGCTACTGCGACCTGCACGTCTCTTCCAAGGGGCGTTTAAATCGTCTTGGTAAGCTACTGCGACTTGCACGTCTCTTCCAAGGGGCATTTACACTGTCTTGTTAAGCTACTGCGACCTCCACCGCTCTTCCAAGGGGCATTTAAACCATCTTGTTAAGCTACTGCGACCTGCACGTGTCTTCCAAGGGGCATTTAAACTGTCTTGTTAAGCTTCTGCGACCTGCACGTCTCTTCTAAGGGGCATTTAAACCGTCTTGTTAAGCTACTGTAACCTCCACCACTTTTCCAAGGGTCATTTAAACCGTCTTGTTAAGCTACTGCGACCTCCACGTCTCTTCCAAGGGGCATTTAAAATGCTTTGTTAAGCTACTACGACCTACATGTCTCTTCCAAGGGGCATTTAAACCGTCTTGTTAAGCTACTGCGACCTGCACGTCTCTTCCAAGGGGCATTTAAACCGTCTAGTTAAGCTGCTGCGACCTGAATGTCTCTTCCAAAGGGCATTTAAACTGTCTTGTTAAGCTACTGCGACCTCCACCGCACTTCCAAGGGGCATTTAAACCGTCTTGTTAAGCTACTTCGACCTGCACGTCTCTTCCAAGGGGAATTTAAACTGTCTTATTAAGCTACTGCGACCTCCACCTCTCTTCCAAGGGGCATTTAAACCATCTTATTAAGCTACTGCGACCTGCACATCTCTTCCAAGGGGCGCATTTAAACCGTCTTATTAAGATACTGCGACCTGCACGTCTCTTCCAAGGGGCATTTAAACCGTCTTGGTAAGCTATTACTACCTGCAAGCCTATTCCAAGGGTAATTTAAACCCTCTTGTTAAGTTACTGCGACCTGCACGTCTCTTTCAAGTGGGATTTAAACCGTCTTGTTAAGCTACTGCGACCTGCACGTCTCTTCCAAGGAGCATTTAAACAATCTTATTAAGCTACTGCGACCTGCTCGTCTATTCCAAGGGGCATTTGAACTGTCTTGTTAAGCTACTGCGACCTCCACCTCTCTTCCAAGGGGCATTTAAACCGTCCTATTAAGCTAATGCGACCTGCACATCTCTTCCAAGGGGCATTTAAACCGTCTTTTTAAGCTACTGCGACCTACACGTCTCTTCCAAGGGGCAATTAAACTGACTTGTTAAGCTACTGCGACCTCCACCGCTCTTCCAAGGGGCATTTATCCGTCTTGTTAAGCTACTGCGACCTGCACGTTTCTTCCAAGGGGCATTTAAACCGTCTTGGTAAGCTAATGCGACCTGCAACCCTATACCAAGGGGTATTTAAACCGTCTTGTTAAGCTACTGCGACCTGCACGTCTCTTCCAAGGGGGATTTAAACCGTCTTGTTAAGCTACTGCGACCTGCTCGTCTCTTCCAAGAGGCATTTAAACCGTCTTATTAAGCTACTTCGTCCTGCTCGTCTATTCCAAGGGTCATTTAAACCGTCTTGTTAAGCTACTGCGACCTGCACGTCTCTACCAAGGCGCATTTAAACCGTCTTTTTAAGCTACTGCGACTTGCACATCTCTTCAAACGGGCATTTAAACCGTCTTGTTAAGCTACTGTGACCTGCAAGCCTATTCCAAGGGGCATTTAAACCGTCTTGTTAAGCTACTGTAACCTCCACCACTTTTCCACTTTTCCAAGGGGCATTTAAACCGTCTTGTTATGCTACTGCGACCTGCACGTCTCTTCCAAGGGGCATTTAAACCGTCTTGTTAAGCTACTGCGACCTGCACATCTCTTCCAAGGGGCATTTAAACCGTCTTGTTAAGCTACTGCGACCTGCATGTCTCTTCCAAGGGGCATTTAAACCATCTTGTTTAGCCACTACGACCTGCATGTCTCTTCCAAGGGGCATTTAAACCGTCTTTTTAAGCTGCTGCGAACTGCATGTCTCTTCCAAGGGGCATTTAAGCCATCTTATTAAGCTACTGCGACCTCCACCGCTCTTCCAAGGGGCATTTAATCCACCTTGTTAAGCTACTGCGTCCTGCTCGTCTCTTCCAAAGGGCATTTAAACCATCTTGTTAAGCTACTGTGACCTGCACTTCTCTTCCAAGTGGCATTTAAACCGTCTTGTTAAGCTACTGCGACCTGCATGTCTCTTCCAAGGGGAATTTAAACTATCTTATTAAGCTACTGCGACCTCCACCTCTCTTCCAAGGGGCATTTAAACCATCTTATTAAGCTACTGCGACCTGCATGTCTCTTCCAAGGGGCATTTAAACCATCTTGTTAAGCTACTGCGACCTGCACGTCTCTTCCAAGGGGCATTTAAACCGTCTAGTTAAGCTGCTGCGACCTGCATGTCTCTTCCAAGGGGCTTTTAAACTGTCTTGTTAAGCTACTGCGACCTCCACCGCACTTCCAAGGGGCATTTCAACCGTCTTGTTAAGCTACTGCGACCTGCACGTCTCTATCAAGGGGCATTTAAACTGTCTTGTTAAGCTACTGCGACCTCCACCGCTCTTCCAAGGGGCATTTAACCCGTCTTGTTAAGCTACTTCGACCTGCACTTCTCTTCCAAGTGGCATTTAAACCGTCTTGTTAAGCTACTGCGACCTGCACGTCTCTTCCAAGGGGCATTTAAACCTTCTTGGTAAGCGACTGCGACCTGCAAGCCTATTCCAAGGGTCATTTAAACCCTCTTATTAAGCTACTGCGACGTGCACGTCTCTTCCAAGTGGGATTTAAACCGTCTTGTTAAGCTACTGCGACCTGCACGTCTCTTCCAAGGTTAATTTAAACTGTCTTATTAAGCTACTGCGACCTCCTCCTCTCTTCCAAGGGGCATTTAAACCATCTTATTAAGCTACTGCGACCTGCATGTCTCTTCCAAGGGGCATTTAAACCATCTTGTTAAGCTACTGCGACCTGCACGTCTCTTCCAAGGGGCATTTAAACCGTCTAGTTAAGCTGCTGCGACCTGCATGTCTCTTCCAAGGGGCTTTTAAACTGTCTTGTTAAGCTACTGCGACCTCCACCGCACTTCCAAGGGGCATTTAAACCGTCTTGTTAAGCTACTGCGACCTGCACGTCTCTTTCAAGGGGCATTTAACTGTCTTGTTAAGCTACTGTGACCTGCACGTCTCTTCCAAGGGGCATTTAAACTGTCTTATTAAGCTACTGCGACCTGCTCGTCTATTCCAAGGGGCATTTAAACTGTCTTGTTAAGCTACTGCGACCTGCACGTCTCTTCCAAGTGGGATTTAAACCGTCTTGTTAAGCTACTGCGACTTGCACGTCTCTTCCAAGGGGCATTTAAACCATCTTGTTAAGCTACTGTAACCTCCACCACTTTCCCAAGGGGCATTTAAACCGTCTTGTTAAGCTACTGAGACCTGCACGTCTCTTCCAAAGGGCATTTAAAACGCATTGTTAAACTACTGCTACCTGAATGTCTCTTCGAAGGGGCATTTAAACCGTCTTGTTATGCTACTGCGACCTGTACTTCTCTTCCAAGGGGCATTTAAACCATTTAGTTAAGCTGCTGCGACCTGCATGTCTCTTCCAAGGGGCATTTAAACTGTCTTGTTAAGCTACTGCGACCTCCACCGCACTTCCAAGGGGCATTTAAACCGTCTTCTTAAGCTACTGCGACTTGCACGTCTCTTTCAAGGGGCATTTAAACTGTCTTATTAAGCTACTGCGACCTGCACTTCTCTTCCAAGGGGCATTTAAACTGTCTTGTTAAGCTACTGCGACCTCCACCGCTCTTCCAAGGGGCATTTAAACCATCTTGTTAAGCTACTGCGACCTGCACGTTTCTTCCAAGGGGCATTTAAACCGTCTTGGTAAGCTAATGCGACCAGCAAGCCTATTCCAAGGGGCATTTAAACACTCTTGTTAAGCTACTGCGACATGCACGTCTCTTCCAAGGGGCATTTAAACTGTCTTGTTAAGCTACTGCGACCTGCACGTCTCTTCCATGGCGCATTTAAACCTGTCTTTTTAATCTACTGCGACTTGCACCTCTCTTCTAAGGGGCATTTAAACCGTCTTGTTAAGCTACTGTAAACTCCACCACTTTTCCAAGGGGCATTTAAACCGTCTTGTTAAGCTACTGCGTCCTGCACGTATCTTCCAAGGGGCAGTTAAACCGTCTTGTTAAGCTACTGCGACCTGCATGTCTCTTCCAAGGGGCATTTAAACCGTCTTGTTAAGCCATTGCGACCTGCACGTCTCTTCTAAGGGGCATTTAAACCATCTTTTTAAGCTACTGCGACCTCCACCGCTCTTCCAAGGGGCATTTAAAACATCTTGTTAAGCTACTGCGACCTGCACGTCTCTTCCAAGGGGCATTTAAACCTTCTTGTTAAGCTACTGCGACCTACACATCTGTTCCATGGGGCATTTAGACCGTCTTGTTAAGCTACTGCTACCTCCACCTCTCTTCCAAGGGGCATTTAAACTGTCTTGTTAAGCTACTGCGACCTACATGTCTCTACCAAGAGACATTTAAACCGTCTTCTTAAGCTACTGCGACCTGCACGTCTCTTCCAAGGGGCATTTAAACAGTCTTGTTAAGCTGCTGCGACCTGTATGTCTCTTCCAAGTGGCATTTAAACCATCTTGTTAAGCTACTGCGACCTCCAACGCTCTTCCAAGGGGCATTTAAACTGTCTTTTAAGCTACTGCGACCTGCACGTCTCTTCCAAGGGGCATTTAAACAGTCTTGTTAAGCTGCTGCGACCTGTACGTCTCTTCCAAGTGGCATTTAAACCATCTTTTTAAGCTACTGCGACCTCCACCGCTCTTCCAAGGGGCATTTAAACCGTCTTGTTAAACTACTGCGACCTGCATGTCTCTTCCAAGGGTCATTTAAACCGTCTTGTTAAGCCACTGCGACCTGCACGTATCTTCCAAGGGGCATTTAAACCGACTTTTTAAGCTGCTGCGACCTGCAAGTCTCTTCCAAGGGGCATTTAAACAGTCTTGTTAAGCTACTGCGACCTCCACCGCTCTTCCAAGGGGCATTTAAAACATCTTGTTAAGCTACTGCGACCTGCACGTCTCTTCCAAGGGGCATTTAAACCGTCTTGTTAAGCTACTGAGACCTACACATCTGTTCCATGGGGCATTTAGACCGTCTTGTTAAGCTACTGCTACCTCCACCTCTCTTCCAAGGGGCATTTAAACGGTCTTGTTAAGCTAATGCGACCTACATGTCTCTACCAAGAGACATTTAAACCGTCTTCTTAAGCTACTGCGACCTGCACGTCTCTTCCAAGGGGCATTCAAACAGTCTTGTTAAGCTGCTGCGACCTGTATGTCTCTTCCAAGTGGCATTTAAACCATCTTGTTAAGCTACTGCGACCTGCACGTGTCTTCCAAGGGGCATTTAAACTGTCTTGTTAAGCTTTTGCGACCTGCACGTCTCTTCTAAGGGGCATTTAAACCATCTTGTTAAGCTACTGCTACTTGCACGTCTCTTCCAAGTGGCATTTAAACCGTCTTGTTAAGCTACTCTAACCTCCACCACTTTTCCAAGGGGCATTTAAACCGTCTTGTTAAGCTACTGCGACCTCCACATCTCTTCCAAGGGGCATTTAAAATGCTTTGTTAAGCTACTACGACCTACATGTCTCTTAAAAGGGGCATTTAAACCGTCTTGTTAAGCTACTGCGACCTGCACGTCTCTTCCAAGGAGCATTTAAACAATCTTATTAAGCTACTGCGACTTGCTCGTCTATTCCAAGGGGCATTTGAACTGTCTTGTTAAGCTACTGCGACCTCCACCTCTCTTCCAAGGGGCATTTAAACCGTCTTATTAAGCTAATGCGACCTGCACATCTCTTCCAAGGGGCATTTAAACCGTCTTATTAAGCTACTGCGACCTACACATCTCTTCCAAGGGGCATTTAAACTGTCTTGTTAAGCTACTGCGACCTCCACCGCTCTTCCAAGGGGCATTTATCCGTCTTGTTAAGCTACCTCGACCTGCACATTTCTTCCAAGGGGCATTTAAACCGTCTTGGTAAGCTAATGCGACCTGCAAGCCTATACCAGGGGGTATTTAAACCGTCTTGTTTAGCTACTGCGACCTGCACGTCTCTTCCAAGGGGGATTTAAACCGTCTTGTTAAGCTACTGCGACCTGCTCGTCTCTTCCAAGAGCCATTTAAACCGTCTTATTAAGCAACTTCGACCTGATCGTCTATTCCAAGGGTCATTTAAACCGTCTTGTTAAGCTACTGCGACCTGCACGTCTCTACCAAGGCGCATTTAAACCGTCTTTTTAAGCTACTGCGACTTGCACATCTCTTCAAAGGGGCATTTAAACCGTCCTGTTAAGCTACTGCGACCTGCAAGCCTATTCCAAACGGCATTTAAACCGTCTTGTTAAGCTACTGTAACCTCCACCACTTTTCCAAGGGGCATTTAAACTGTCTTTTTAAGCTACTGCGATCTGCACGTCTCTTCCAAGGGGCATTTAAACCGTCTTGTTAAGCTACTGCGACCTGCACATCTCTTCCAAGGGGCATTTAAACCGTCTTGTTAAGCTACTGCGACCTGCATGTCTCTTCCAAGGGGCATTTAAACCGTATTATTTAGCCACTGCGACCTGCATGTCTCTTCCAAGGGGCATTTAAACCGTCTTGTTAAGCTACTGAGACCTGCACGTCTCTTCCAAAGGGCATTTAAAACGCTTTGTTAAGCTACTGCTACCTGAATGTCTCTTCGAAGGGGCATTTAAACCGTCTTGTTATGCTACTGCGACCTGCACTTCTCTTCCAAGGGGCATTTAAACCGTCTAGTTAAGCTGCTGCGACCTGCATGTCTCTTCCAAGGGGCATTTAAACTGTCTTGTTAAGCTACTGCGACCTCCACCGCACTTCCAAGGGGCATTTAAACCGTCTTGTTAAGCTACTGCGACCTGCACATCTCTTTCAAGGGGCATTTAACTGTCTTATTAAGCTACTGCGACCTGCACGTCTCTTCCAAGGGGCATTTAAACTGTCTTGTTAAGCTACTGCGACCTCCACCGCTCTTCCAAGGGGCATTTAAACCATCTTGTTAAGCTACTGCGACCTGCACTTTTCTTCCAAGGGGCATTTAAACCGTCTTGGTAAGCTAATGCGACCAGCAAGCCTATTCCAAGGGGCATTTAAACACTCTTGTTAAGCTACTGCGACATGCACGTCTCTTCCAAGGGGCATTTAAACTGTCTTGTTAAGCTACTGCGACCTGCACGTCTCTTCCATGGCGCATTTAAACCTTCTTTTTAAGCTACTGCGACTTGCACGTCTCTTCTAAGGGGCATTTAAACCGTCTTGTTAAGCTACTGTAAACTCCACCACTTTTCCAAGGGGCATTTAAACCGTCTTGTTAAGCTACTGCGTCCTGCACGTCTCTTGCAAGGGGCAGTTAAACTGTCTTGTTAAGCTACTGCGACCTGCATGTCTCTTCCAAGGGGCATTTAAACCGTCTTGTTAAGCTACTGCGACCTGCACGTCCCTTCCAAAGGGGCATTTAAACAGTCTTGTTAAGCTGCTGCGACCTGTATGTCTCTTCCAAGTGGCATTTAAACCATCTTGTTAAGCTACTGCGATCTCCACCGCTCTTCCAAGGGGCATTTAAACCGTCTTGTTAAGCTACTGCGACCTGCACGTCTCTTGCAAGGGGCATTTAAACTGTCTTGTTAAGCTACTGCGACCTCCACCCCTCTTCCAAGGGGCATTTAAACCATCTTGTTAAGCTACTGCGACCTGCCCTTGTCTTCCAAGGGGCATTTAAACTGTCTTGTTAAGCTTTTGCGACCTGCACGTCTCTTCTAAGGGGCATTTAAACCATCTTGTTAAGCTACTGCTACTTGCACGTCTCTTCCAAGTGGCATTTAAACCGTCTTGTTAAGCTACTGTAACCTCCACCACTTTTCCAAGGGGCATTTAAACCGTCTTGTTAAGCTACTGCGACCTCCACATCTCTTCCAAGGGGCATTTAAAATGCTTTGTTAAGCTACTACGACCTACATGTCTCTTCCAAGGGGCATTTAAACCGTCTTGTTAAGCTACTGCGACCTGCACGTCTCTTCCAAGGAGCATTTAAACAATCTTATTAAGCTACTGCGACCTGCTCGTGTATTCCAAGGGGCATTTGAACTGTCTTGTTAAGCTACTGCGACCTCCAACTCTCTTCCAAGGGGCATTTAAACCGTCTTATTAAGCTAATGCGACCTGCACATCTCTTCCAAGGGGCATTTAAACCGTCTTATTAAGCTACTGCGACCTACACGTCTCTTCCAAGGGACATTTAAACTGTCTTGTTAAGCTACTGCGACCTCCACCGCTCTTTCAAGGGGCATTTATCCGTCTTGTTAAGCTACTGCGACCTGCACGTTTCTTCCAAGGGGCATTTAAACCGTCTTGGTAAGCTAATGCGACCTGCAAGCCTATACCAAGGGGTATTTAAACCTTCTTGTTAAGCTACTGCGACCTGCACGTCTCTTCCAAGGGGGATTTAAACCGTCTTGTTAAGCTACTGCGACCTGCTCGTCTCTTTCAAGAGGCATTTAAACCGTCTTATTAAGCTACTTCGACCTGATCGTCTATTCGAAGGGTCATTTAAACCATCTTGTTAAGCTACTGCGACCTGCACGTCTCTACCAAGGCGCATTTAAACCGTCTTTTTAAGCTACTGCGACTTGCACATCTCTTCAAAGGGGCATTTAAACCGTCTTATTAAGCTACTGCGACCTGCAAGCCTATTCCAAACGGCATTTAAACCGTCTTGTTAAGCTACTGTAACCTCCACCACTTTTCCAAGGGGCATTTAAACCGTCTTTTTAAGCTAATGCGATCTGCACGTCTCTTCCAAGGGGCATTTAAACCGTCTTGTTAAGCTACTGCGACCTGCACATCTCTTCCAAGGGGCATTTAAACCGTCTTGTTAAGCTACTGCGACCTGCATGTCTCTTCCAAGGGGCATTTAAACCGTCTTGTTTAGCCACTGCGACCTGCATGTCTCTTCCAAGGGGCATTTAAACCGTCTTTTTAAGCTGCTGCGAACTGCATGTCTCTTCCAAGGGGCATTTAAGCCATCTTATTAAGCTACTGCGACCTCCACCGCTCTTCCAAGGGCCATTTAATCCACCTTGTTAAGCTACTGCGTCCTGCTCGTCTCTTCCAAAGGGCATTTAAACCATCTTGTTAAGCTACTGTGACCTGCACTTCTCTTCCAAGTGGCATTTAAACCGTCTTGTTAAGCTACTGCGACCTGCACGTCTCTTCCAAGGGGAATTTAAACTGTCTTATTAAGCTACTGCGACCTCCACCTCTCTTCCAAGGGGCATTTAAACCATCTTATTAAGCTACTGCGACCTGCATGTCTCTTCCAAGGGGTATTTAAACCATCTTGTTAAGCTACTGCGACCTGCACGTCTCTTCCAAGGGGCATTTAAACCGTCTAGTTAAGCTGCTCCGACCTGCATGTCTCTTCCAAGGGGCTTTTAAACTGTCTTGTTAAGCTACTGTGACCTCCACCGCACTTCCAAGGGGCATTTAAACAGTCTTGTTAACCTACTGCGACCTGCACGTCTCTTTCAAGGGGTATTTAAACTGTCTTGTTAAGCTACTGCGACCTCCACCGCTCTTCCAAGGGGCATTTAACCCGTCTTGTTAAGCTACTTCGACCTGCACTTCTCTTCCAAGTGGCATTTATACCGTCTTGTTAAGCTACTGCGACCTGCACATCTCTTCCAAGGGGCATTTAAACCTTCTTGGTAAGCGACTGCGACCTGCAAGCCTATTCCAAGGGTCATTTAAACCCTCTTATTAAGCTACTGCGACCTGCACGTCTCTTCCAATTGGGATTTAAACCGTCTTGTTAAGCTACTGCGACCTGCACGTCTCTTCCAAGGGTCATTTAAACTGTCTTATTAAGCTACTGCGACCTGCTCGTCTATTCCAAGGGGCATTTAAACCGTCTTGTTAAGCTACTGCGACCTGCACGTCTCTTCCAAGTGGGATTTAAACCGTCTTGTTAAGCTACTGCGACTTGCACGTCTCTTCCAAGGGGCATTTAAACCGTCTTGTTAAGCTACTGTAACCTCCACCACTTTCCCAAGGGGCATTTAAACCGTCTTGTTAAGCTACTGCGACCTGCACGTCTCTTCCAAAGGGCATTTAAAACGCTTTGTTAAGCTACTTCTACCTGAATGTCTCTTCGAAGGGGCATTTAAACCGTCTTGTTAAGCTACTGCGACCTGCACTTCTCTTCCAAGGGGCATTTAAACCATCTAGTTAAGCTGCTGCGACCTGCATGTCTCTTCCAAGGGGCATTAAAACTGTCTTGTTAAGCTGCTGCGACCTCCACCGCCCTTCCAAGGGGCATTTAAACCGTCTTGTTAAGCTACTGCGACCTGCACGTCTCTTTCAAGGGGCATTTAAACTGTCTTATTAAGCTACTGCGACCTGCACGTCTCTTCCAAGGGGCATTTAAACTGTCTTGTTAAGCTACTTCGACCTCCACCGCTCTTCCAAGGGGCATTTAAACCGTCTTGTTAAGCTACTGCGACCTGCACGTTTCTTCCAAGGGGCATTTAAACCGTCTTGGTAAGCTAATGCGACCAGGAAGCCTATTCCAATGGGCATTTAAACACTCTTGTTAAGCTACTGCGACCTCCACGTCTCTTCCAAGGGGCATTTAAACTGTCTTGTTAAGCTACTGCGACCTGCACGTCTCTTCCATGGCGCATTGAAACCGTCTTTTTAAGCTACTGCGACTTGCACGTCTCTTCTAAGGGGCATTTAAACCGTCTTGTTAAGCTACTGTAACCTCCACCACTTTTCCAAGGGGCATTTAAACCGTCTTGTTAAGCTACTGCGTCCTGCACGTCTCTTCCAAGGGGCAGTTAAACCGTCTTGTTAAGCTACTGCGACCTGCATGTCTCTTCCAAGGGGCATTTAAACCGTCTTGTTAAGCCACTGCGACCTGCACGTCTCTTCCAAGGGGCATTTAAACTGTCTTTTTAAGCTGCTGCGACCTGCATGTCTCTTCCAAGGGGCATTTAAACAGTCTTGTTAAGCTACTGCGACCTCCACCGCTCTTCCAAGGGGCATTTAAAACATCTTGTTAAGCTACTGCGACCTGCATTTCTCTTCCAAGGGGCATTTAAACCGTCTTGTTAAGCTACTGCGACCTGCAAGCCTATTCCAAGGGGCATTTAAACCATCTTGTTAAGCTACTGTAACCTCCACCACTTTTCCAAGGGGCATTTAAACCATCTTGTTAAGCTACTGCGACCTGCACGTCTCTTCCAAGGGGCATTTAAACCGTCTTGTTAAGCTACTGCGACCTGCACATCTCTTCCAAGGGGCATTTAAACCGTCTTTTTAAGCTACTGCGACCTGCACGTCTCTTCCAAGGGGCATTTAAACCGTCTTGCTAAGCCACTGCGACCTGCACGTCTCTTCCAAGTGGCATTTAAACTGTCTTTTTAAGCTGCTGCGAACTGCATGTCTATTCCAAGGGGCATTTAAACCATCTTGTTAAGCTACGGCGACCTCTACCGCTCTTGCAAGGGGCATTTCATCCACCTTGATAAGCTACTGCGACCTGCATGTCTCTTCCAAGGGGGATTTAAACCGTCTTGTTAAGATACTGCGACCTGCACGTCTCTTCCAAGGTGCATTTAAAGCATCTTGTTAAGCTACTGCAACCTGCACGTCTCTTCCAAGGGGCATTTCAACCGTCTTATTAAGCTACTGCGACCTGCACGTCTCTTCCAAGGGGCATTTGAACTGTCTTGTTAAGCTACTGCGACCTCCACCTCTCTTCCAAGGGGCATTTAAACCGTCTTATTAAGCTACTGCGACCTGCACATCTCTTCCAAGAGGTATTTAAACCGTCTTATTAAGCTACTGCAACCTGCACGTCTCTTCCAAGGGGCATTTAAACTGTCTTGTTAAGCTACTGCGACCTCCACCGCTCTTCCAAGGGGCATTTATCCGTCTTGTTAAGCTACTGCGACCTGCACGTTTCTTCCAAGGGGCATTTAAACCGTCTTGGTAAGCTAATGCGACCTGCAAGCCTATTCCAAGGGGTATTTAAACCGTCTTGTTAAGCTACTACGACCTGCACGTCTCTTCCAAGGGGGATTTAAACTGTCTTGTTAAGCTACTGCGATATGCTCGTCTCTTCCAAGAGGCATTTAAACCGTCTTATTAAGCTACTGCGACCTGCTCGTCTATTCCAAGGGGCATTTAAACCATCTTGTTAAGCTACTGTGACCTGCACGTCTCTTCCAAGGCGCATTTAAACCGTCTTTAAAGGGGCATTTAAACCGTCTTGTTAAGCTACTGCGACCTGCAAGCCTATACCAAGGGGCATTTAAACCGTCTTGTTAAGCTACTGTAGCCTCCACCACTTTTCCAAGGGGCATTTAAACCGTCTTATTAAGCTACTGCGACCTACACGTCTCTTCCAAGGGACATTTAAACTGTCTTGTTAAGCTACTGCGACCTCCACCGCTCTTTCAAGGGGCATTTATCCGTCTTGTTAAGCTACTGCGACCTGCACGTTTCTTCCAAGGGGCATTTAAACCGTCTTGGTAAGCTAATGCGACCTGCAAGCCTATACCAAGGGGTATTTAAACCTTCTTGTTAAGCTACTGCGACCTGCACGTCTCTTCCAAGGGGGATTTAAACCGTCTTGTTAAGCTACTGCGACCTGCTCGTCTCTTTCAAGAGGCATTTAAACCGTCTTATTAAGCTACTTCGACCTGATCGTCTATTCGAAGGGTCATTTAAACCATCTTGTTAAGCTACTGCGACCTGCACGTCTCTACCAAGGCGCATTTAAACCGTCTTTTTAAGCTACTGCGACTTGCACATCTCTTCAAAGGGGCATTTAAACCGTCTTATTAAGCTACTGCGACCTGCAAGCCTATTCCAAACGGCATTTAAACCGTCTTGTTAAGCTACTGTAACCTCCACCACTTTTCCAAGGGGCATTTAAACCGTCTTTTTAAGCTAATGCGATCTGCACGTCTCTTCCAAGGGGCATTTAAACCGTCTTGTTAAGCTACTGCGACCTGCACATCTCTTCCAAGGGGCATTTAAACCGTCTTGTTAAGCTACTGCGACCTGCATGTCTCTTCCAAGGGGCATTTAAACCGTCTTGTTTAGCCACTGCGACCTGCATGTCTCTTCCAAGGGGCATTTAAACCGTCTTTTTAAGCTGCTGCGAACTGCATGTCTCTTCCAAGGGGCATTTAAGCCATCTTATTAAGCTACTGCGACCTCCACCGCTCTTCCAAGGGCCATTTAATCCACCTTGTTAAGCTACTGCGTCCTGCTCGTCTCTTCCAAAGGGCATTTAAACCATCTTGTTAAGCTACTGTGACCTGCACTTCTCTTCCAAGTGGCATTTAAACCGTCTTGTTAAGCTACTGCGACCTGCACGTCTCTTCCAAGGGGAATTTAAACTGTCTTATTAAGCTACTGCGACCTCCACCTCTCTTCCAAGGGGCATTTAAACCATCTTATTAAGCTACTGCGACCTGCATGTCTCTTCCAAGGGGTATTTAAACCATCTTGTTAAGCTACTGCGACCTGCACGTCTCTTCCAAGGGGCATTTAAACCGTCTAGTTAAGCTGCTCCGACCTGCATGTCTCTTCCAAGGGGCTTTTAAACTGTCTTGTTAAGCTACTGTGACCTCCACCGCACTTCCAAGGGGCATTTAAACAGTCTTGTTAACCTACTGCGACCTGCACGTCTCTTTCAAGGGGTATTTAAACTGTCTTGTTAAGCTACTGCGACCTCCACCGCTCTTCCAAGGGGCATTTAACCCGTCTTGTTAAGCTACTTCGACCTGCACTTCTCTTCCAAGTGGCATTTATACCGTCTTGTTAAGCTACTGCGACCTGCACATCTCTTCCAAGGGGCATTTAAACCTTCTTGGTAAGCGACTGCGACCTGCAAGCCTATTCCAAGGGTCATTTAAACCCTCTTATTAAGCTACTGCGACCTGCACGTCTCTTCCAATTGGGATTTAAACCGTCTTGTTAAGCTACTGCGACCTGCACGTCTCTTCCAAGGGTCATTTAAACTGTCTTATTAAGCTACTGCGACCTGCTCGTCTATTCCAAGGGGCATTTAAACCGTCTTGTTAAGCTACTGCGACCTGCACGTCTCTTCCAAGTGGGATTTAAACCGTCTTGTTAAGCTACTGCGACTTGCACGTCTCTTCCAAGGGGCATTTAAACCGTCTTGTTAAGCTACTGTAACCTCCACCACTTTCCCAAGGGGCATTTAAACCGTCTTGTTAAGCTACTGCGACCTGCACGTCTCTTCCAAAGGGCATTTAAAACGCTTTGTTAAGCTACTTCTACCTGAATGTCTCTTCGAAGGGGCATTTAAACCGTCTTGTTAAGCTACTGCGACCTGCACTTCTCTTCCAAGGGGCATTTAAACCATCTAGTTAAGCTGCTGCGACCTGCATGTCTCTTCCAAGGGGCATTAAAACTGTCTTGTTAAGCTGCTGCGACCTCCACCGCCCTTCCAAGGGGCATTTAAACCGTCTTGTTAAGCTACTGCGACCTGCACGTCTCTTTCAAGGGGCATTTAAACTGTCTTATTAAGCTACTGCGACCTGCACGTCTCTTCCAAGGGGCATTTAAACTGTCTTGTTAAGCTACTTCGACCTCCACCGCTCTTCCAAGGGGCATTTAAACCGTCTTGTTAAGCTACTGCGACCTGCACGTTTCTTCCAAGGGGCATTTAAACCGTCTTGGTAAGCTAATGCGACCAGGAAGCCTATTCCAATGGGCATTTAAACACTCTTGTTAAGCTACTGCGACCTCCACGTCTCTTCCAAGGGGCATTTAAACTGTCTTGTTAAGCTACTGCGACCTGCACGTCTCTTCCATGGCGCATTGAAACCGTCTTTTTAAGCTACTGCGACTTGCACGTCTCTTCTAAGGGGCATTTAAACCGTCTTGTTAAGCTACTGTAACCTCCACCACTTTTCCAAGGGGCATTTAAACCGTCTTGTTAAGCTACTGCGTCCTGCACGTCTCTTCCAAGGGGCAGTTAAACCGTCTTGTTAAGCTACTGCGACCTGCATGTCTCTTCCAAGGGGCATTTAAACCGTCTTGTTAAGCCACTGCGACCTGCACGTCTCTTCCAAGGGGCATTTAAACTGTCTTTTTAAGCTGCTGCGACCTGCATGTCTCTTCCAAGGGGCATTTAAACAGTCTTGTTAAGCTACTGCGACCTCCACCGCTCTTCCAAGGGGCATTTAAAACATCTTGTTAAGCTACTGCGACCTGCATTTCTCTTCCAAGGGGCATTTAAACCGTCTTGTTAAGCTACTGCGACCTGCAAGCCTATTCCAAGGGGCATTTAAACCATCTTGTTAAGCTACTGTAACCTCCACCACTTTTCCAAGGGGCATTTAAACCATCTTGTTAAGCTACTGCGACCTGCACGTCTCTTCCAAGGGGCATTTAAACCGTCTTGTTAAGCTACTGCGACCTGCACATCTCTTCCAAGGGGCATTTAAACCGTCTTTTTAAGCTACTGCGACCTGCACGTCTCTTCCAAGGGGCATTTAAACCGTCTTGCTAAGCCACTGCGACCTGCACGTCTCTTCCAAGTGGCATTTAAACTGTCTTTTTAAGCTGCTGCGAACTGCATGTCTATTCCAAGGGGCATTTAAACCATCTTGTTAAGCTACGGCGACCTCTACCGCTCTTGCAAGGGGCATTTCATCCACCTTGATAAGCTACTGCGACCTGCATGTCTCTTCCAAGGGGGATTTAAACCGTCTTGTTAAGATACTGCGACCTGCACGTCTCTTCCAAGGTGCATTTAAAGCATCTTGTTAAGCTACTGCAACCTGCACGTCTCTTCCAAGGGGCATTTCAACCGTCTTATTAAGCTACTGCGACCTGCACGTCTCTTCCAAGGGGCATTTGAACTGTCTTGTTAAGCTACTGCGACCTCCACCTCTCTTCCAAGGGGCATTTAAACCGTCTTATTAAGCTACTGCGACCTGCACATCTCTTCCAAGAGGTATTTAAACCGTCTTATTAAGCTACTGCAACCTGCACGTCTCTTCCAAGGGGCATTTAAACTGTCTTGTTAAGCTACTGCGACCTCCACCGCTCTTCCAAGGGGCATTTATCCGTCTTGTTAAGCTACTGCGACCTGCACGTTTCTTCCAAGGGGCATTTAAACCGTCTTGGTAAGCTAATGCGACCTGCAAGCCTATTCCAAGGGGTATTTAAACCGTCTTGTTAAGCTACTACGACCTGCACGTCTCTTCCAAGGGGGATTTAAACTGTCTTGTTAAGCTACTGCGATATGCTCGTCTCTTCCAAGAGGCATTTAAACCGTCTTATTAAGCTACTGCGACCTGCTCGTCTATTCCAAGGGGCATTTAAACCATCTTGTTAAGCTACTGTGACCTGCACGTCTCTTCCAAGGCGCATTTAAACCGTCTTTAAAGGGGCATTTAAACCGTCTTGTTAAGCTACTGCGACCTGCAAGCCTATACCAAGGGGCATTTAAACCGTCTTGTTAAGCTACTGTAGCCTCCACCACTTTTCCAAGGGGCATTTAAACCGTCTTGTTAAGCTACTGCGACCTGCACGTCTCTTCCAAGGGGCATTTAAACCGTCTTGTTAAGCTACTGCGACCTGCACATCTCTTCCAAGGGGCATTTAAACCGTCTTATTAAGCTACTGCGACCTGCACGCCTCTACCAAGGGGCATTTAAACTGTCTTGTTAAGCTACTGCGACCTGCACATCTGTTCCATGGGGCATTTAAAACATCTTGTTAAGCTACTGCTACCTCCACCTCTCTTCCATGGGGCATTTAAACTGTCTTGTTAAGCTACTGCGACCTACATGTCTCTACCAAGAAACATTTAAACCGTCTTCTTAAGCTACTGCGACCTGCACGTCTCTTCCAAGGGGCATTTAAACAGTCTTGTTAAGCTGCTGCGACCTGTATGTCTCTTCCAAGCGGCATTTAAACCATCTTGTTAAGCTACTGCGACCTCCACCACTCTTCCAAGGGGCATTTAAATCGTCTTGGTAACCTACTGCGACCTGCACGTCTCTTCCAAGGGGCATTTAAACTGTCTTGTTAAGCTACTGCGACCTCCACCGCTCTTCCAAGGGGCATTTAAACCATCTTGTTAAGCTACTGCGACCTGCACGTCTCTTCCAAGGGGCATTTAAACTGTCTTGTTAAGCTTCTGCGACCTGCAAGTCTCTTCTAAGCGGCATTTAAACAGTCTTGTTAAGCTACTGCTACTTGCACGTCTCTTCCAAGGGGCATTTAAACTGTCTTGTTAAGCTACTGCGACCTCCACCGCTCTTCCAAGGGGCATTTAAACCATCTTGTTAAGCTACTGCGACCTGCACGTCTCTTCCAAGGGGCATTTAAACAGTCTTGTTAAGCTGCTGCGACCTGTATGTCTCTTCCAAGCGGCATTTAAACCATCTTGTTAAGCTACTGCGACCTCCACCACTCTTCCAAGGGGCATTTAAATCGTCTTGGTAACCTACTGCGACCTGCACGTCTCTTCCAAGGGGCATTTAAACTGTCTTGTTAAGCTACTGCGACCTCCACCGCTCTTCCAAGGGGCATTTAAACCATCTTGTTAAGCTACTGCGACCTGCACGTCTCTTCCAAGGGGCATTTAAACTGTCTTGTTAAGCTTCTGCGACCTGCAAGTCTCTTCTAAGCGGCATTTAAACAGTCTTGTTAAGCTACTGCTACTTGCACGTATCTTCCAAGTGGCATTTAAACCGTCTTGTTAAGCTACTGTAACCTCCACCACTTTTCCAAGGGACATTTAAACCGTCTTGTTAAGCTACTGCGACCTCCACGTCTCTTCCAAGGGGCATTTAAAATGCTTTGTTAAGCTACTGCGACCTGCATGTCTCTTCCAAGGGACATTTAAACCGTCTTGTTAAGCTACTGCGACCTGCACGTCTCTTCCATGGCGCATTTAAACCGTCTTGTTAAGCTACTGCGACTTGCACGTCTCTTCCAAGGGGGATTTAAACCGTCTTGTTAAGCTACTGTAACCTCCACCACTTTTCCAAGGGGCATTTAAACCGTCTTGTTAAGCTAATGCGTCCTGCACGTCTCTTCCAAGGGGCAGTTAAACCGTCTTGTTAAGCTACTGCGACCTGCATGTCTCTTCCAAGGGGCATTTAAACCGTCTTGTTAAGCCACTGCGACCTGCACGTCTCTTCCAAGGGGCATTTAAACCGTCTTTTTAAGCTGCTGCAACCTGCATGTCTCTTCCAAGGTCCATTTAAACAGTCTTGTTAAGCTACTGCGACCTCCACCGCTCTTCCAAGGGGCATTTAAAACATCTTGTTAAGCTACTGCGACCTGCACGTCTCTTCCAAGGGGCATTTAAACTTTCTTGTTAAGCTACTGCGACCTGCACATCTGTTCCATGGGGCATTTAAAACATCTTGTTAAGCTACTGCTACCTCCACCTCTCTTCCATGGGGCATTTAAACTGTCTTGTTAAGCTACTGCGACCTACATGTGTCTACCAAGAAACATTTAAACCGTCTTCTTAAGCTACTGCGACCTGCACGTCTCTTCCAAGGGGCATTTAAACAGTCTTGTTAAGCTGCTGCGACCTGTATGTCTCTTCCAAGCGGCATTTAAACCATCTTGTTAAGCTACTGCGACCTCCACCACTATTCCAAGGGGCATTTAAATCGTCTTGGTAAGCTACTGCGACCTGCACGTCTCTTCCAACGGGCATTTAAACCGTCTTGTTAAGCTACTGTGACCTGCACGTCACTTCCATGGGGGATTTAAACCGTCTTGTTAAGCTACTGCGACCTGCACGTCTCTTCCAAGGTGCATTTAAAGCATCTTGTTAAGCTACTGCGACCTGCACGTCTCTTCCAAGTGGCATTTAAACCGTCTTATTAAGCTACTGCGACCTGCACGTCTCTTCCAAGGGGCTTTTAAACCGTCTTATTAAGCTACTGCGACCTGCACGCCTCTACCAAGGGGCATTTAAACTGTCTTGTTAAGCTACTGCGACCTCCACCGCTCTTCCAAGGGGCATTTAAACCATCTTGTTAAGCTACTGCGACCTGCCCTTGTCTTCCAAGGGGCATTTAAACTGTCTTGTTAAGCTTTTGCGACCTGCACGTCTCTTCTAAGGGGCATTTAAACCATCTTGTTAAGCTACTGCTACTTGCACGTCTCTTCCAAGTGGCATTTAAACCGTCTTGTTAAGCTACTGTAACCTCCACCACTTTTCCAAGGGGCATTTAAACCGTCTTGTTAAGCTACTGCGACCTCCACATCTCTTCCAAGGGGCATTTAAAATGCTTTGTTAAGCTACTACGACCTACATGTCTCTTCCAAGGGGCATTTAAACCGTCTTGTTAAGCTACTGCGACCTGCACGTCTCTTCCAAGGAGCATTTAAACAATCTTATTAAGTACTGCGACCTGCTCGTCTATTCCAAGGGGCATTTGAACTGTCTTGTTAAGCTACTGCGACCTCCAACTCTCTTCCAAGGGGCATTTAAACCGTCTTATTAAGCTAATGCGACCTGCACATCTCTTCCAAGGGGCATTTAAACCGTCTTATTAAGCTACTGCGACCTACACGTCTCTTCCAAGGGGCATTTAAACTGTCTTGTTAAGCTACTGCGACCTCCACCGCTCTTTCAAGGGGCATTTATCCGTCTTGTTAAGCTACTGCGACCTGCACGTTTCTTCCAAGGGGCATTTAAACCGTCTTGGTAAGCTAATGCGACCTGCAAGCCTATACCAAGGGGTATTTAAACCTTCTTGTTAAGCTACTGCGACCTGCACGTCTCTTCCAAGGGGGATTTAAACCGTCTTGTTAAGCTACTGCGACCTGCTCGTCTCTTTCAAGAGGCATTTAAACCGTCTTATTAAGCTACTTCGACCTGATCGTCTATTCCAAGGGTCATTTAAACCATCTTGTTAAGCTACTGCGACCTGCACGTCTCTACCAAGGCGCATTTAAACCGTCTTTTTAAGCTACTGCGACTTGCACATCTCTTCAAAGGGGCATTTAAACCGTCTTATTAAGCTACTGCGACCTGCAAGCCTATTCCAAATGGCATTTAAACCGTCTTGTTAAGCTACTGTAACCTCCACCACTTTTCCAAGGGGCATTTAAACCGTCTTTTTAAGCTAATGCGATCTGCACGTCTCTTCCAAGGGGCATTTAAACCGTCTTGTTAAGCTACTGCGACCTGCACATCTCTTCCAAGGGGCATTTAAACCGTCTTGTTAAGCTACTGCGACCTGCATGTCTCTTCCAAGGGGCATTTAAACCGTCTTGTTTAGCCACTGCGACCTGCATGTCTCTTCCAAGGGGCATTTAAACCGTCTTTTTAAGCTGCTGCGAACTGCATGTCTCTTCCAAGGGGCATTTAAGCCATCTTATTAAGCTACTGCGACCTCCACCGCTCTTCCAAGGGCCATTTAATCCACCTTGTTAAGCTACTGCGTCCTGCTCGTCTCTTCCAAAGGGCATTTAAACCATCTTGTTAAGCTACTGTGACCTGCACTTCTCTTCCAAGTGGCATTTAAACCGTCTTGTTAAGCTACTGCGACCTGCACGTCTCTTCCAAGGGGAATTTAAACTGTCTTATTAAGCTACTGCGACCTCCACCTCTCTTCCAAGGGGCATTTAAACCATCTTATTAAGCTACTGCGACCTGCATGTCTCTTCCAAGGGGCATTTAAACCATCTTGTTAAGCTACTGCGACCTGCACGTCTCTTCCAAGGGGCATTTAAACCGTCTAGTTAAGCTGCTGCGACCTGCATGTCTCTTCCAAGGGGCTTTTAAACTGTCTTGTTAAGCTACTGTGACCTCCACCGCACTTCCAAGGGGCATTTAAACAGTCTTGTTAACCTACTGCGACCTGCACGTCTCTTTCAAGGGGCATTTAAACTGTCTTGTTAAGCTACTGCGACCTCCACCGCTCTTCCAAGGGGCATTTAACCCGTCTTGTTAAGCTACTTCGACCTGCACTTCTCTTCCAAGTGGCATTTATACCGTCTTGTTAAGCTACTGCGACCTGCACATCTCTTCCAAGGGGCATTTAAACCTTCTTGGTAAGCGACTGCGACCTGCAAGCCTATTCCAAGGGTCATTTAAACCCTCTTATTAAGCTACTGCGACCTGCACGTCTCTTCCAATTGGGATTTAAACCGTCTTGTTAAGCTACTGCGACCTGCACGTCTCTTCCAAGGGTCATTTAAACTGTCTTATTAAGCTACTGCGACCTGCTCATCTATTCCAAGGGGCATTTAAACCGTCTTGTTAAGCTACTGCGACCTGCACGTCTCTTCCAAGTGGGATTTAAACCGTCTTGTTAAGCTACTGCGACTTGCACGTCTCTTCCAAGGGGCATTTAAACCGTCTTGTTAAGCTACTGTAACCTCCACCACTTTCCCAAGGGGCATTTAAACCGTCTTGTTAAGCTACTGCGACCTGCACGTCTCTTCCAAAGGGCATTTAAAACGCTTTGTTAAGCTACTTCTACCTGAATGTCTCTTCGAAGGGGCATTTAAACCGTCTTGTTAAGCTACTGCGACCTGCACTTCTCTTCCAAGGGGCATTTAAACCATCTAGTTAAGCTGCTGCGACCTGCATGTCTCTTCCAAGGGGCATTAAAACTGTCTTGTTAAGCTACTGCGACCTCCACCGCCCTTCCAAGGGGCATTTAAACCGTCTTGTTAAGCTACTGCGACCTGCACGTCTCTTTCAAGGGGCATTTAAACTGTCTTATTAAGCTACTGCGACCTGCACGTCTCTTCCAAGGGGCATTTAAACTGTCTTGTTAAGCTACTTCGACCTCCACCGCTCTTCCAAGGGGCATTTAAACCGTCTTGTTAAGCTACTGCGACCTGCACGTTTCTTCCAAGGGGCATTTAAACCGTCTTGGTAAGCTAATGCGACCAGGAAGCCTATTCCAATGGGCATTTAAACACTCTTCTTAAGCTACTGCGACCTCCACGTCTCTTCCAAGGGGCATTTAAACTGTCTTGTTAAGCTACTGCGACCTGCACGTCTCTTCCATGGCGCATTGAAACCATCTTTTTAAGCTACTGCGACTTGCACGTCTCTTCTAAGGGGCATTTAAACCGTCTTGTTAAGCTACTGTAACCTCCACCACTTTTCCAAGGGGCATTTAAACCGTCTTGTTAAGCTACTGCGTCCTGCACGTCTCTTCCAAGGGGCAGTGAAACCGTCTTGTTAAGCTACTGCGACCTGCATGTCTCTTCCAAGGGGCATTTAAACCGTCTTGTTAAGCCACTGCGACCTGCACGTCTCTTCCAAGGGGCATTTAAACTGTCTTTTTAAGCTGCTGCGACCTGCATGTCTCTTCCAAGGGGCATTTAAACAGTCTTGTTAAGCTACTGCGACCTCCACCGCTCTTCCAAGGGGCATTTAAAACATCTTGTTAAGCTACTGCGACCTGCATTTCTCTTCCAAGGGGCATTTAAACCGTCTTGTTAAGCTACTGCGACCTGCAAGCCTATTCCAAGGGGCATTTAAACCATCTTGTTAAGCTACTGTAACCTCCACCACTTTTCCAAGGGGCATTTAAACCATCTTGTTAAGCTACTGCGACCTGCACGTCTCTTCCAAGGGGCATTTAAACCATCTTGTTAAGCTACTGCGACCTGCACATCTCTTCCAAGGGGCATTTAAACCGTCTTTTTAAGCTACTGCGACCTGCACGTCTCTTCCAAGGGGCATTTAAACCGTCTTGCTAAGCCACTGCGACCTGCACGTCTCTTCCAAGGGGCATTTAAACTGTCTTTTTAAGCTGCTGTGAACTGCATGTCTATTCCAAGGGGCATTTAAACCATCTTATTAAGCTACGGCGACCTCTATCGCTCTTGCAAGGGGCATTTCATCCACCTTGATAAGCTACTGCGACCTGCATGTCTCTTCCAAGGGGGATTTAAACCGTCTTGTTAAGCTACTGCGACCTGCACGTCTCTTCCAAGGTGCATTTAAAGCATCTTGTTAAGCTACTGCAACCTGCACGTCTCTTCCAAGGGGCATTTAAACCGTCTTATTAAGCTACTGCGACCTGCACGTCTCTTCCAAGGGGCATTTGAACTGTCTTGTTAAGCTACTGCGACCTCCACCTCTCTTCCAAGGGGCATTTAAACCGTCTTATTAAGCTACTGCGACCTGCACATCTCTTCCAAGAGGTATTTAAACCGTCTTATTAAGCTACTGCAACCTGCACGTGTCTTCCAAGGGGCATTTAAACTGTCTTGTTAAGCTACTGCGACCTCCACCGCTCTTCCAAGGGGCATTTATCCGTCTTGTTAAGCTACTGCGACCTGCACGTTTCTTCCAAGGGGCATTTAAACCGTCTTGGTAAGCTAATGCGACCTGCAAGCCTATTCCAAGGGGTATTTAAACCGTCTTGTTAAGCTACTGCGACCTGCACGTCTCTTCCAAGGGGGATTTAAACTGTCTTGTTAAGCTACTGCGACATGCTCGTCTCTTCCAAGAGGCATTTAAACCGTCTTATTAAGCTACTGCGACCTGCTCGTCTATTCCAAGGGGCATTTAAACCATCTTGTTAAGCTACTGTGACCTGCACGTCTCTTCCAAGGAGCATTTAAACCGTCTTTAAAGGGGCATTTAAACCGTCTTGTTAAGCTACTGCGACCTGCAAGCCTATACCAAGGGGCATTTAAACCGTATTGTTAAGCTACTGTAGCCTCCACCACTTTTCCAAGGGGCATTTAAACCGTCTTGTTAAGCTACTGCGACCTGCACGTCTCTTCCAAGGGGCATTTAAACCGTCTTGTTAAGCTACTGCGACCTGCACATCTCTTCCAAGGGGCATTTAAACCGTCTTGTTAAGCTACTGCGACCTGCATGTCTCTTCCAAGGGGCATTTAAACCGTCTTGTTAAGTCACTGCGACCTGCACGTCTCTTCCAAGGGGCATTTAAACCGTCTTTTTAAGCTGCTGCGAACTGCATGTCTCTTCCAAGGGTCATTTAAACCATCTTGTTAAGCTACAGCGACCTCCACCGTTCTTCCAAGGGGCATTTAATCCACCTTGTTAAGTTACTGCGTCCTGCACGTCTCTTCCAAGGGGCATTTAAACAGTCTTGTTAAGCTGCTGCGACCTGTATGTCTCTTCCAAGCGGCATTTAAACCACCTTGTTAAGCTACTGCGACCTGCACGTCTCTTCCAAGGGGCATTTAAACTGTCTTGTTAAGCTACTGCGACCTGCACATCTGTTCCATGGGGCATTTAAAACATCTGGTTAAGCTACTGCTACCTCCACCTCTCTTCCATGGGGCATTTAAACTGTCTTGTTAAGCTACTGCGACCTACATGTCTCTACCAAGAAACATTTAAACCGTCTTCTTAAGCTACTGCGACCTGCACGTCTCTTCCAAGGGGCATTTAAACAGTCTTGTTAAGCTGCTGCGACCTGTATGTCTCTTCCAAGCGGCATTTAAACCATCTTGTTAAGCTACTGCGACCTCCACCACTCTTCCAAGGGGCATTTAAATCGTCTTGGTAAGCTACTGCGACCTGCACGTCTCTTCCAAGGGGCATTTAAACTGTCTTGTTAAGCTACTGCGACCTCCACCGCTCTTCCAAGGGGCATTTAAACCATCTTCTTAAGCTACTGCGACCTGCACGTCTCTTCCAAGGGGCATTTAAACTGTCTTGTTAAGCTTCTGCGACCTGCAAGTCTCTTCTAAGCGGCATTTAAACAGTCTTGTTAAGCTACTGCTACTTGCACGTATCTTCCAAGTGGCATTTAAACCGTCTTGTTAAGCTACTGTAACCTCCACCACTTTTCCAAGGGGCATTTAAACCGTCTTGTTAAGCTACTGCGACCTCCACGTCTCTTCCAAGGGGCATTTAAAATGCTTTGTTAAGCTACTGCGACCTGCATGTCTCTTCCAAGGGGCATTTAAACCGTCTTGTTAAGCTACTGCGACCTGCACGTCTCTTCCATGGCGCATTTAAACCGTCTTGTTAAGCTACTGCGACTTGCACGTCTCTTCCAAGGGGGATTTAAACCGTCTTGTTAAGCTACTGTAACCTCCACCACTTTTCCAAGGGGCATTTAAACCGTCTTGTTAAGCTACTGCGTCCTGCACGTCTCTTCCAAGGGGCAGTTAAACCGTCTTGTTAAGCTACTGCGACCTGCATGTCTCTTCCAAGGGGCATTTAAACCGTCTTGTTAAGCCACTGCGACCTATACGTCTCTTCCAAGGGGCATTTAAACCGTCTTTTTAAGCTGCTGCAACCTGCATGTCTCTTCCAAGGTCCATTTAAACAGTCTTGTTAAGCTACTGCGACCTCCACCGCTCTTCCAAGGGGCATTTAAAACATCTTGTTAAGCTACTGCGACCTGCACGTCTCTTCCAAGGGGCATTTAAACTGTCTTGTTAAGCTACTGCGACCTGCACATCTGTTCCACGGGGCATTTAAAACATCTTGTTAAGCTACTGCTACCTCCACCTCTCTTCCATGGGGCATTTAAACTGTCTTGTTAAGCTACTGCGACCTACATGTCTCTACCAAGAAACATTTAAACCGTCTTCTTAAGCTACTGCGACCTGCACGTCTCTTCCAAGGGGCATTTAAACAGTCTTGTTAAGCTGCTGCGACCTGTATGTCTCTTCCAAGCGGCATTTAAACCATCTTGTTAAGCTACTGCGACCTCCACCACTATTCCAAGGGGCATTTAAATCGTCTTGGTAAGCTACTGCGACCTGCACGTCTCTTCCAAAGGGCATTTAAACCGTCTTGTTAAGCTACTGTGACCTGCACGTCACTTCCAAGGGGGATTTAAACCGTCTTGTTAAGCTACTGCGACCTGCACGTCTCTTCCAAGGTGCATTTAAAGCATCTTGTTAAGCTACTGCGACCTGCACGTCTCTTCCAAGTAGCATTTAAACTGTCTTATTAAGCTACTGCGACCTGCACGTCTCTTCCAAGGGGCTTTTAAACCGTCTTATTAAGCTACTGCGACCTGCACGCCTCTACCAAGGGGCATTTAAACTGTCTTGTTAAGCTACTGCGACCTCCACCGCTCTTCCAAGGGGCATTTAAACTGTCTTGTTAAGCTACTGCGACCTGCACGTCTCTTCCAATGGGCATTTAAATCGTCTTGGTAAGCTACTGCGACCTGCTCGTCTCTTCCAAGGGGCATTTAAACTATCTTGTTAAGCTACTGCGACCTCCACCGCTCTTCCAAGGGGCATTTAAACCGTCTTGTTAAGCTACTGCGACCTGCACGTTTCTTCCAAGGGGCATTTAAACCGTCTTGGTAAGCTAATGCGACCAGCAAGCCTATTCCAAAGGGCATTTAAACACTCTTGTTAAGCTACTGCGACCTGCACGTCTCTTCCAAGGGGCATTTAAACCGTCTTGTTAAGCTACTGCGACCTGCACGTCTCTTCCATGGCGCATTTAAAGCGTCTTGTTAAGCTACTGCGACTTGTACGTCTCTTCCAAGGGGGATTTAAACCGTCTTGTTAAGCTACTGTAACCTCCACCACTTTTCCAAGGGGCATTTAAACCGTCTTGTTAAGCTACTGCGTCCTGCACGTCTCTTCCAAGGGGCAGTTAAACCGTCTTGTTAAGCTACTGCGACCTGCATGTCTCTTCCAAGGGGCATTTAAACCGTCTTGTTAAGCCACTGCGACCTGCACGTCTCTTCCAAGGGGCATTTAAACCGTCTTTTTAAGCTGCTGCAACCTGCATGTCTCTTCCAAGGTCCATTTAAACAGTCTTGTTAAGCTACTGCGACCTCCACCGCTCTTCCAAGGGGCATTTAAAACATCTTGTTAAGCTACTGCGACCTGCACGTCTCTTCCAAGGGGCATTTAAACTGTCTTGTTAAGCTACTGCGACCTGCACATCTGTTCCATGGGGCATTTAAAACATCTTGTTAAGCTACTGCTACCTCCACCTCTCTTCCATGGGGCATTTAAACTGTCTTGTTAAGCTACTGCGACCTACATGTCTCTACCAAGAAACATTTAAACCGTCTTCTTAAGCTACTGCGACCTGCTCGTCTCTTCCAAGGGGCATTTAAACAGTCTTGTTAAGCTGCTGCGACCTGTATGTCTCTTCCAAGCGGCATTTAAACCATCTTGTTAAGCTACTGCGACCTCCACCACTCTTCCAAGGGGCATTTAAATCGTCTTGGTAAGCTACTGCGACCTGCACGTCTCTTCCAAGGGGCATTTAAACTGTCTTGTTAAGCTACTGCGACCTCCACCGTTCTTCCAAGGGGCATTTAAACCATCTTGTTAAGCTACTGCGACCTGCACGTCTCTTCCAAGGGGCATTTAAACTGTCTTGTTAAGCTTCTGCGACCTGCACGTCTCTTCTAAGCGGCATTTAAACCGTCTTGTTAAGCTACTGCTACTTGCACGTATCTTCCAAGTGGCATTTAAACCGTCTTGTTAAGCTACTGTAACCTCCACCACTTTTCCAAGGGGCATTTAAACCGTCTTGTTAAGCTACTGCGACCTCCACGTCTCTTCCAAGGGGCATTTAAAATGCTTTGTTAAGCTACTGCGACCTGCATGTCTCTTCCAAGGGGCATTTAAACCATCTTGTTAAGCTACTGCGACCTGCACGTCTCTTCCATGGCGCATTTAAACCGTCTTGTTAAGCTACTGCGACTTGCACGTCTCTTCCAAGGGGGATTTAAACCGTCTTGTTAAGCTACTGTAACCTCCACCACTTTTCCAAGGGGCATTTAAACCGTCTTGTTAAGCTACTGCGTCCTGCACGTCTCTTCCAAGGGGCAGTTAAACAGACTTGTTAAGCTACTGCGACCTGCATGTGTCTTCCAAGGGGCATTTAAACCGTCTTGTTAAGCCACTGCGACCTGCACGTCTCTTCCAAGGGGCATTTAAACCGTCTTTTTATGCTGCTGCAACCTGCATGTCTCTTCCAAGGTCCATTTAAACAGTCTTGTTAAGCTACTGCGACCTCCACCGCTCTTCCAAGGGGCATTTAAAACATCTTGTTAAGCTACTGCGACCTGCACGTCTCTTCCAAGGGGCATTTAAACTGTCTTGTTAAGCTACTGCGACCTGCACATCTGTTCCATGGGGCATTTAAAACATCTTGTTAAGCTACTGCTACCTCCACCTCTCTTCCATGGGGCATTTAAACTGTCTTGTTAAGCTACTGCGACCTACATGTCTCTACCAAGAAACATTTAAACCGTCTTCTTAAGCTACTGCGACCTGCTCGTCTCTTCCAAGGGGCATTTAAACAGTCTTGTTAAGCTGCTGCGACCTGTATGTCTCTTCCAAGCGGCATTTAAACCATCTTGTTAAGCTACTGCGACCTCCACCACTCTTCCAAGGGGCATTTAAATCGTCTTGGTAAGCTACTGCGACCTGCACGTCTCTTCCAAGGGGCATTTAAACTGTCTTGTTAAGCTACTGCGACCTCCACCGCTCTTCCAAGGGGCATTTAAACCATCTTGTTAAGCTACTGCGACCTTCACGTCTCTTCCAAGGGGCATTTAAACTGTCTTGTTAAGCTTCTGCGACCTGCACGTCTCTTCTAAGCGGCATTTAAACCGTCTTGTTAAGCTACTGCTACTTGCACGTATCTTCCAAGTGGCATTTAAACCGTCTTGTTAAGCTACTGTAACCTCCACCACTTTTCCAAGGGGCATTTAAACCGTCTTGTTAAGCTACTGCGACCTCCATGTCTCTTCCAAGGGGCATTTAAAATGCTTTGTTAAGCTACTGCGACCTGCATGTCTCTTCCAAGGGGCATTTAAACCATCTTGTTAAGCTACTGCGACCTGCACGTCTCTTCCATGGCGCATTTAAACCGTCTTGTTAAGCTTCTGCGACTTGCACGTCTCTTCCAAGGGGGATTTAAACCGTCTTGTTAAGCTACTGTAACCTCCACCACTTTTCCAAGGGGCATTTAAACCGTCTTGTTAAGCTACTGCGTCCTGCACGTCTCTTCCAAGGGGCAGTTAAACAGACTTGTTAAGCTACTGCGACCTGCATGTCTCTTCCAAGGGGCATTTAAACCGTCTTGTTAAGCCACTGCGACCTGCACGTCTCTTCCAAGGGGCATTTAAACCGTCTTTTTAAGCTGCTGCAACCTGCATGTCTCTTCCAAGGTCCATTTAAACAGTCTTGTTAAGCTACTGCGACCTCCACCGCTCTTCCAAGGGGCATTTAAAACATCTTGTTAAGCTACTGCGACCTGCACGTCTCTTCCAAGGGGCATTTAAACTGTCTTGTTAAGCTACTGCGACCTGCACATCTGTTCCATGGGGCATTTAAAACATCTTGTTAAGCTACTGCTACCTCCACCTCTCTTCCATGGGGCATTTAAACTGTCTTGTTAAGCTACTGCGACCTACATGTCTCTACCAAGAAACATTTAAACCGTCTTCTTAAGCTACTGCGACCTGCTCGTCTCTTCCAAGGGGCATTTAAACAGTCTTGTTAAGCTGCTGCGACCTGTATGTCTCTTCCAAGCGGCATTTAAACCATCTTGTTAAGCTACTGCGACCTCCACCACTCTTCCAAGGGGCATTTAAATCGTCTTGGTAAGCTACTGCGACCTGCACGTCTCTTCCAAGGGGCATTTAAACTGTCTTGTTAAGCTACTGCGACCTCCACCGTTCTTCCAAGGGGCATTTAAACCATCTTGTTAAGCTACTGCGACCTGCACGTCTCTTCCAAGGGGCATTTAAACTGTCTTGTTAAGCTTCTGCGACCTGCACGTCTCTTCTAAGCGGCATTTAAACCGTCTTGTTAAGCTACTGCTACTTGCACGTATCTTCCAAGTGGCATTTAAACCGTCTTGTTAAGCTACTGTAACCTCCACCACTTTTCCAAGGGGCATTTAAACTGTCTTGTTAAGCTACTGCGACCTCCACGTCTCTTCCAAGGGGCATTTAAAATGCTTTGTTAAGCTACTGCGACCTGCATGTCTCTTCCAAGGGGCATTTAAACCATCTTGTTAAGCTACTGCGACCTGCACGTCTCTTCCATGGCGCATTTAAACCGTCTTGTTAAGCTACTGCGACTTGCACGTCTCTTCCAAGGGGGATTTAAACCGTCTTGTTAAGCTACTGTAACCTCCACCACTTTTCCAAGGGGCATTTAAACCGTCTTGTTAAGCTACTGCGTCCTGCACGTCTCTTCCAAGGGGCAGTTAAACAGACTTGTTAAGCTACTGCGACCTGCATGTGTCTTCCAAGGGGCATTTAAACCGTCTTGTTAAGCCACTGCGACCTGCACGTCTCTTCCAAGGGGCATTTAAACCGTCTTTTTATGCTGCTGCAACCTGCATGTCTCTTCCAAGGTCCATTTAAACAGTCTTGTTAAGCTACTGCGACCTCCACCGCTCTTCCAAGGGGCATTTAAAACATCTTGTTAAGCTACTGCGACCTGCACGTCTCTTCCAAGGGGCATTTAAACTGTCTTGTTAAGCTACTGCGACCTGCACATCTGTTCCATGGGGCATTTAAAACATCTTGTTAAGCTACTGCTACCTCCACCTCTCTTCCATGGGGCATTTAAACTCTCTTGTTAAGCTACTGCGACCTACATGTCTCTACCAAGAAACATTTAAACCGTCTTCTTAAGCTACTGCGACCTGCTCGTCTCTTCCAAGGGGCATTTAAACAGTCTTGTTAAGCTGCTGCGACCTGTATGTCTCTTCCAAGCGGCATTTAAACCATCTTGTTAAGCTACTGCGACCTCCACCACTCTTCCAAGGGGCATTTAAATCGTCTTGGTAAGCTACTGCGACCTGCACGTCTCTTCCAAGGGGCATTTAAACTGTCTTGTTAAGCTACTGCGACCTCCACCGCTCTTCCAAGGGGCATTTAAACCATCTTGTTAAGCTACTGCGACCTTCACGTCTCTTCCAAGGGGCATTTAAACTGTCTTGTTAAGCTTCTGCGACCTGCACGTCTCTTCTAAGCGGCATTTAAACCGTCTTGTTAAGCTACTGCTACTTGCACGTATCTTCCAAGTGGCATTTAAACCGTCTTGTTAAGCTACTGTAACCTCCACCACTTTTCCAAGGGGCATTTAAACCGTCTTGTTAAGCTACTGCGACCTCCATGTCTCTTCCAAGGGGCATTTAAAATGCTTTGTTAAGCTACTGCGACCTGCATGTCTCTTCCAAGGGGCATTTAAACCATCTTGTTAAGCTACTGCGACCTGCACGTCTCTTCCATGGCGCATTTAAACCGTCTTGTTAAGCTTCTGCGACTTGCACGTCTCTTCCAAGGGGGATTTAAACCGTCTTGTTAAGCTACTGTAACCTCCACCACTTTTCCAAGGGGCATTTAAACCGTCTTGTTAAGCTACTGCGTCCTGCACGTCTCTTCCAAGGGGCAGTTAAACAGACTTGTTAAGCTACTGCGACCTGCATGTCTCTTCCAAGGGGCATTTAAACCGTCTTGTTAAGCCACTGCGACCTGCACGTCTCTTCCAAGGGGCATTTAAACCGTCTTTTTATGCTGCTGCAACCTGCATGTCTCTTCCAAGGTCCATTTAAACAGTCTTGTTAAGCTACTGCGACCTCCACCGCTCTTCCAAGGGGCATTTAAAACATCTTGTTAAGCTACTGCGACCTGCACGTCTCTTCCAAGGGGCATTTAAACTGTCTTGTTAAGCTACTGCGACCTGCACATCTGTTCCATGGGGCATTTAAAACATCTTGTTAAGCTACTGCTACCTCCACCTCTCTTCCATGTGGCATTTAAACTGTCTTGTTAAGCTACTGCGACCTACATGTCTCTACCAAGAAACATTTAAACCGTCTTCTTAAGCTACTGCGACCTGCACGTCTCTTCCAAGGGGCATTTAAACAGTCTTGTTAAGCTGCTGCGACCTGTATGTCTCTTCCAAGCGGCATTTAAACCATCTTGTTAAGCTACTGCGACCTCCACCACTCTTCCAAGGGGCATTTAAATCGTCTTGGTAAGCTACTGCGACCTGCACGTCTCTTCTAAGGGGCATTTAAACTGTCTTGTTAAGCTACTGCGACCACCACCTCTTTTCCAAGGGGCATTTAAACCATCTTGTTAAGCTACTGCGACCTGCACGTCTCTTCCAAGGGGCATTTAAACTGTCTTGTTAAGCTTCTGCGACCTGCACGTCTCTTCTAAGCGGCATTTAAACCGTCTTGTTAAGCTACTGCTACTTGCACGTATCTTCCAAGTGGCATTTAAACCGTCTTGTTAAGCTACTGTAACCTCCACCACTTTTCCAAGGGGCATTTAAACCGTCTTGTTAAGCTACTGCGACCTCCACTTCTCTTCCAAGGGGCATTTAAAATGCTTTGTTAAGCTACTGCGACCTGCATGTCTCTTCCAAGGGGCATTTAAACTGTCTTGTTAAGCTACTGCAACCTGCACGTCTCTTACAAGGGGCATTTAAACCGTCTAGTTAAGCTACTGCGACCTGCATGTCTCTTCCAAGGGGCATTTAAGCTGTCTTGTTAAGCTACTGCGACCTCCACCGCACTTCCAAGGGGCATTTAAACCGTCTTGTTAAGCTACTGCGACCTGCACGTCTCTTTCAAGGGGCATTTAAACTGTCTTGTTAAGCTGCTGCCACCTCCACCGCTCTTGCAAGGGGCATTTAACCCGTCTTGTTAAGCTACTTCGACCTGCACGTCTATTCCAAGGGGCATTTAAACCGTCTTGTTAAGCTACTGCTACCTGCACGTCTCTTCCAAGGCGCATTTAAACCGTCTTTTTAAGCTACTGCGACCTGCACGTCTCTTCCAAGTGGGATTTTAACCGTCTTGTTAAGCTACTGCGACCTGCACGTCTCTTCCAAGGAGCATTTAAACCATCTTATTAAGCTACTGCGACCTGCTCGTCTATTCCAAGGGGCATTTAAACCGTCTTGTTAAGCTACTGCTACCTGCATGTCTCTTCCAAGGCGCATTTAAACCGTCTTTTTAAGCTACTGCGACTTGCACGTCTCTTCAAAGGTGCATTTAAACCGTCTTGTTAAGCTACTGTAATCTTCACCACTTTTCCAAGGGGCATTTAAACCGTCTTGTTAAGCTACTGCGACCTGCACGTCTCTTCCATGGGGCATTTAAACCCTCTTGTTAAGCTACTGCGACAAGCACGTCTCTTCCAAGGGGCATTTAAACCATCTTGTTAAGCTACTGCGACCTGCATGTCTCTTCCAAGGGGCATTTAAACCGTCTTGTTAAGCCACTGCGACCTGCACGTCTCTTCCAAGGGGAATTTAAACCGTCTTTTTAAGCTGATGCGACCTGCATGTCTCTTCCAAGGGGCATTTAAACCATCTTGTTAAGCTACTGCGACCTCCAACGCTCTTCCAAGGGGCATTTAATCCACCTTGTTAAGCTACTGCGACCTGCACGTCTCTTCCAAGGGGCATGTAAACCGTCTTGGTAAGCTAATGCGACCTGCAAGCATATTCCAAGGGGTATTTAAACCGTCTTGTTAAGCTACTGCGACCTGCACGTCTCTTCCAAGGGGGATTTAAACTGTCTTGTTAAGCTACTGCGACCTCCACCGCTCTTCCAAGGGGCATTTAAACTGTCTTGTTAAGCTACTGCGACCTGCACGTCTCTTCCAAGGGGCATTTAAATCGTCTTGGTAAGCTACTGCGACCTGCACGTCTCTTCCAAGGGGCATTTAAACTGTCTTGTTAAGCTACTGCGACCTCCACCGCTCTTCCAAGGGGCATTTAAACCATCTTGTTAAGCTACTGCGACCTGAACGTCTCTTCCAAGGGGCATTTAAACTGTCTTGTTAAGCTTCTGCGACCTGCACGTCTCTTCTGAGAGGCATTTAAACCGTCTTGTTAAGCTACTGCTGCTTGCACGTCTCTTCCAAGTGGCATTTAAACCGTCTTGTTAAGCTACTGTAACCTCCACCACTTTTCCAAGGGGCTTTTAAACCGTCTTGTTAAGCTACTGCGACCTCCACGTCTCTTCCAAGGGACATTTAAAATGCTTTGTTAAGCTACTGCGACCTGCATGTCTCTTCCAAGAGGCATTTAAACCGTCTTGTTAAGCGACTGCGACCTGCACGTCTCTTCCAAGGGGCATTTAAACCGTCTAGTTAAGCTGCTGCGACCTGCTTGTCTCTTCCAAGGGGCATTTCAACTGTCTTGTTAAGCTACTGCGATCCTCCACCGCACTTCCAAGGGGCATTTAAACCATCTTGTTAAGCTACTGCAACCTGCACGTCTCTTTCAAGGGGCATTTAAACTGTCTTGTTAAGCTACTGCCACCTCCACCGCTCTTGCAAGGGGCATTTAACCCGTCTGGTTAAGCTACTTCGACCTGCACGTCTCTTCCAAGTGGCATTTAAACCGTCTTGTTAAGCTACTGCGACCTGCACGTCTCTTCCAAGGGGAATTTAAACTGTCTTATTAAGCTACTGCGACCTCCACCTCTCTTCCAAGGGGCATTTAAACCATCTTATTAAGCTACTGCGACCTGCACTTCTCTTCCAAGGGGCGCATTTAAACCATCTTATTAAGCTACTGCGACCTGCATGTCTCTTCCAAGGGGCATTTAAACCGTCTTGTTAAGCTACTGCGACCTGCACGTCTCTTCCAAGGGGCATTTAAACTGTCTAGTTAAGCTGCTGCGACCTGCATGTCTCTTCCAAGGGGCAATTAAACTGTCTTGTTAAGCTACTGCGACCTCCACCGCACTTCCAAGGGGCATTTAAACCGTCTTGTTAAGCTACTGCGACCTGCACGTCTCTTCCAAGGGGCATTTAAACCGTCTTGTTAAGCTACTGCCACCTCCACCGCTCTTGCAAGGGGCATTTAACCCGTCCTGTTAAGCTACTTCGACCTGCACGTCTCTTCCAAGTGGCATTTAAACCGTCTTGTTAAGCTACTGCGACCTGCACGTCTCTTCCAAGGGGAATTTAAACTGTCTTATTAAGCTACTGCGACCTCCACCTCTCTTCCAAGGGGCATTTAAATCATCTTATTAAGCTACTGCGACCTGCACATCTCTTCCAAGGGGCGCATTTAAACCGTCTTATTAAGCTACTGCGACCTGCACGTCTCTTACAAGGGGCATTTAAACCGTCTTGTTAAGCTTCTGCGACCTGCACGTCTCTTCCATGGCGCATTTAAACCGTCTTTTTAAGCTACTGTAACCTCCACCACTTTTCCAAGGGGCATTTAAACCGTCTTGTTAAGCTACTGCGACCTGCACGTCTCTTCCAAGGAGCATTTAAACCATCTTATTAAGCTACTGCGACCTGCTCGTCTATTCCAAGGGGCATTTAAACCGTCTTGTTAAGCTACTGCTACCTGCACGTCTCTTCCAAGGCGCATTTAAACCGTCTTTTTAAGCTACTGCGACTTGCACGTCTCTTCAAAGGTGCATTTAAACCGTCTTGTTAAGCTACTGTAATCTTCACCACTTTTCCAAGGGGCATTTAAACCGTCTTGTTAAGCTACTGCGACCTGCACGTCTCTTCCATGGGGCATTTAAACCCTCTTGTTAAGCTACTGCGACAAGCACGTCTCTTCCAAGGGGCATTTAAACCATCTTGTTAAGCTACTGCGACCTGCATGTCTCTTCCAAGGGGCATTTAAACCGTCTTGTTAAGCCACTGCGACCTGCACGTCTCTTCCAAGGGGAATTTAAACCGTCTTTTTAAGCTGATGCGACCTGCATGTCTCTTCCAAGGGGCATTTAAACCATCTTGTTAAGCTACTGCGACCTCCAACGCTCTTCCAAGGGGCATTTAATCCACCTTGTTAAGCTACTGCGACCTGCACGTCTCTTCCAAGGGGCATGTAAACCGTCTTGGTAAGCTAATGAGACCTGCAAGCATATTCCAATGGGTATTTAAACCGTCTTGTTAAGCTACTGCGACCTGCACGTCTCTTCCAAGGGGGATTTAAACTGTCTTGTTAAGCTACTGCGACCTCCACCGCTCTTCCAAGGGTCATTTAAACTGTCTTGTTAAGCTACTGCGACCTGCACGTCTCTTCCAAGGGGCATTTAAATCGTCTTGGTAAGCTACTGCGACCTGCACGTCTCTTGCAAGGGGCATTTAAACTGTCTTGTTAAGCTACTGCGACCTCCACCGCTCTTCCAAGGGGCATTTAAACCATCTTGTTAAGCTACTGCGACCTGAACGTCTCTTCCAAGGGGCATTTAAACTGTCTTGTTAAGCTTCTGCGACCTGCACGTCTCTTCTGAGAGGCATTTAAACCGTCTTGTTAAGCTACTGCTGCTTGCACGTCTCTTCCAAGTGGCATTTAAACCGTCTTGTTAAGCTACTGTAACCTCCACCACTTTTCCAAGGGGCTTTTAAACCGTCTTGTTAAGCTACTGCGACCTCCACGTCTCTTCCAAGGGACATTTAAAATGCTTTGTTAAGCTACTGCGACCTGCATGTCTCTTCCAAGGGGCATTTAAACCGTCTTGTTAAGCGACTGCGACCTGCACGTCTCTTCCAAGGGGCATTTAAACCGTCTAGTTAAGCTGCTGCGACCTGCTTGTCTCTTCCAAGGGGCATTTCAACTGTCTTGTTAAGCTACTGCGATCCTCCACCGCACTTCCAAGGGGCATTTAAACCGTCTTGTTAAGCTACTGCGACCTGCACGTCTCTTTCAAGGGGCATTTAAACTGTCTTGTTAAGCTACTGCCACCTCCACCGCTCTTGCAAGGGGCATTTAACCCGTCTTGTTAAGCTACTTCGACCTGCACGTCTCTTCCAAGTGGCATTTAAACCATCTTGTTAAGCTACTGCGACCTGCACGTCTCTTCCAAGGGGAATTTAAACTGTCTTATTAAGCTACTGCGACCTCCACCTCTCTTCCAAGGGGCATTTAAACCATCTTATTAAGCTACTGCGACCTGCACTTCTCTTCCAAGGGGCGCATTTAAACCATCTTATTAAGCTACTGCGACCTGCATGTCTCTTCCAAGGGGCATTTAAACCGTCTTGTTAAGCTACTGCGACCTGCACGTCTCTTCCAAGGGGCATTTAAACCGTCTAGTTAAGCTGCTGCGACCTGCATGTCTCTTCCAAGGGGCAATTAAACTGTCTTGTTAAGCTACTGCGACCTCCACCGCACTTCCAAGGGGCATTTAAACCGTCTTGTTAAGCTACTGCGACCTGCACGTCTCTTCCAAGGGGCATTTAAACCGTCTTGTTAAGCTACTGCCACCTCCACCGCTCTTGCAAGGGGCATTTAACCCGTCTTGTTAAGCTACTTCGACCTGCACGTCTCTTCCAAGTGGCATTTAAACCGTCTTGTTAAGCTACTGCGACCTGCACGTCTCTTCCAAGGGGAATTTAAACTGTCTTATTAAGCTACTGCGACCTCCACCTCTCTTCCAAGGGGCATTTAAATCATCTTATTAAGCTACTGCGACCTGCACATCTCTTCCAAGGGGCGCATTTAAACCGTCTTATTAAGCTACTGCGACCTGCACGTCTCTTACAAGGGGCATTTAAACCGTCTTGTTAAGCTACTGCGACCTGCACGTCTCTTCCATGGCGCATTTAAACCGTCTTTTTAAGCTACTGCGACTTGCATGTCTCTTCCAAGGGGCATTTAAACCATCTTGTTAAGCTACTGTAACCTCCACCACTTTTCCAAGGGGCATTTAAACCGTCTTGTTAAGCTACTGCGTCCTGCACGTCTCTTCCAAGTGGCATTTAAACCGTCTTGTTAAGCTACTGCGACCTGCATGTCTCTTCCAAGTGGCATTTAAACCGTCTTGTTAAGCCACTTCGACCTGCACGTCTCTTCCAAGGGGCATTTAAACCGTCTTTTTAAGCTGCTGCGACCTGCATGTCTCTTCCAAGGGGCATTTAAACAGTTTTGTTAAGCTACTGCCACCTCCACCGCTCTTCCAAGGGGCATTTAAAACATCTTGTTAAGTAACTGCGACCTGCACATCTCTTCCAAGGGGCATTTAAACCATCTTGTTAAGCTACTGCGACCTGCACATCTGTTCCATGGGGCATTTAAACCGTCTTGTTAAGCTACTGCTACCTCCACCTCTCTTCCATGGGGCATTTAAACTGTCTTGTTAAGCTACTGCGACCTACATGTCTCTACCAAGAGACATTTAAACCGTCTTCTTAAGCTACTGCGACCTGCACGTCTCTTCCAAGGGGCATTTAAACTGTCTTGTTAAGCTACTGCGACCTGCACGTCTCTTCCAAGGGGCATTTAAATCGTCTTGGTAAGCTACTGCGACCTGCACGTCTCTTGCAAGGGGCATTTAAACTCTCTTGTTAAGCTACTGCGACCTCCACCGCTCTTCCAAGGGGCATTTAAACCATCTTGTTAAGCTACTGCGACCTGAACGTCTCTTCCAAGGGGCATTTAAACTGTCTTGTTAAGCTTCTGCGACCTGCACGTCTCTTCTGAGAGGCATTTAAACCGTCTTGTTAAGCTACTGCTGCTTGCACGTCTCTTCCAAGTGGCATTTAAACCGTCTTGTTAAGCTACTGTAACCTCCACCACTTTTCCAAGGGGCTTTTAAACCGTCTTGTTAAGCTACTGCGACCTCCACGTCTCTTCCAAGGGACATTTAAAATGCTTTGTTAAGCTACTGCGACCTGCATGTCTCTTCCAAGGGGCATTTAAACCGTCTTGTTAAGCGACTGCGACCTGCACGTCTCTTCCAAGGGGCATTTAAACCGTCTAGTTAAGCTGCTGCGACCTGCTTGTCTCTTCCAAGGGGCATTTCAACTGTCTTGTTAAGCTACTGCGATCCTCCACCGCACTTCCAAGGGGCATTTAAACCGTCTTGTTAAGCTACTGCGACCTGCACGTCTCTTTCAAGGGGCATTTAAACTGTCTTGTTAAGCTACTGCCACCTCCACCGCTCTTGCAAGGGGCATTTAACCCGTCTTGTTAAGCTACTTCGACCTGCACGTCTCTTCCAAGTTGCATTTAAACCGTCTTGTTAAGCTACTGCGACCTGCACGTCTCTTCCAAGGGGAATTTAAACTGTCTTATTAAGCTACTGCGACCTCCACCTCTCTTCCAAGGGGCATTTAAACCATCTTATTAAGCTACTGCGACCTGCACTTCTCTTCCAAGGGGCGCATTTAAACCATCTTATTAAGCTACTGCGACCTGCATGTCTCTTCCAAGGGGCATTTAAACCGTCTTGTTAAGCTACTGCGACCTGCACGTCTCTTCCAAGGGGCATTTAAACCGTCTAGTTAAGCTGCTGCGACCTGCATGTCTCTTCCAAGGGGCAATTAAACTGTCTTGTTAAGCTACTGCGACCTCCACCGCACTTCCAAGGGGCATTTAAACCGTCTTGTTAAGCTACTGCGACCTGCACGTCTCTTCCAAGGGGCATTTAAACCGTCTTGTTAAGCTACTGCCACCTCCACCGCTCTTGCAAGGGGCATTTAACCCGTCTTGTTAAGCTACTTCGACCTGCACGTCTCTTCCAAGTGGCATTTAAACCGTCTTGTTATGCTACTGCGACCTGCACGTCTCTTCCAAGGGGAATTTAAACTGTCTTATTAAGCTACTGCGACCTCCACCTCTCTTCCAAGGGGCATTTAAATCATCTTATTAAGCTACTGCGACCTGCACATCTCTTCCAAGGGGCGCATTTAAACCGTCTTATTAAGCTACTGCGACCTGCACGTCTCTTACAAGGGGCATTTAAACCGTCTTGTTAAGCTACTGCGACCTGCACGTCTCTTCCATGGCGCATTTAAACCGTCTTTTTAAGCTACTGCGACTTGCATGTCTCTTCCAAGGGGCATTTAAACCATCTTGTTAAGCTACTGTAACCTCCACCACTTTTCCAAGGGGCATTTAAACCGTCTTGTTAAGCTACTGCGTCCTGCACGTCTCTTCCAAGTGGCATTTAAACCGTCTTGTTAAGCTACTGCGACCTGCATGTCTCTTCCAAGTGGCATTTAAACCGTCTTGTTAAGCCACTTCGACCTGCACGTCTCTTCCAAGGGGCATTTAAACCGTCTTTTTAAGCTGCTGCGACCTGCATGTCTCTTCCAAGGGGCATTTAAACAGTTTTGTTAAGCTACTGCCACCTCCACCGCTCTTCCAAGGGGCATTTAAAACATCTTGTTAAGTAACTGCGACCTGCACATCTCTTCCAAGGGGCATTTAAACCATCTTGTTAAGCTACTGCGACCTGAACATCTGTTCCATGGGGCATTTAAACCGTCTTGTTAAGCTACTGCTACCTCCACCTCTCTTCCATGGGGCACTTAAACTGTCTTGTTAAGCTACTGCGACCTACATGTCTCTACCAAGAGACATTTAAACCGTCTTCTTAAGCTACTGCGACCTGCACGTCTCTTCCAAGGGGCATTTAAACAGTCTTGTTAAGCTGCTGCGACCTATATGTCTCTTCCAAGCGGCATTTAAACTATCTTGTTAAGCTACTGAGACCTCCACCGCAATTCCAAGCTACTGCCACCTGCACGTCTCTTCCAAGGGGCATTTAAATCGTCTTGGTAAGCTACTGCGACCTGCACGTCTCTTCCAAGGGGCATTTAAACTGTCTTGTTAAGCTACTGCGACCTCCACCGCTCTTCCAAGGGGCATTTAAACCATCTTGTTAAGCTACTGCGACCTGCACGTCTCCTCCAAGGGGCATTTAAACTGTCTTGTTAAGCTTCTGCGACCTGCACGTCTCTTCTAAGGGGCATTTAAACCATCTTGTTAAGCTACTGCGACCTGCACGTCTCTTCCAAGTGGCATTTAAACCGTCTTGTTAAGCTACTGTAACCTCCACCACTTTTCCAAGGGGCATTTAAACCGTCTTTTTAAGCTACTGCGACCTCCACGTCTCTTCCAAGGGGCATTTAAACCATCTTGTTAAGCTACTGCGACTTGCACGTCTCTTCCAAGGGGCATTGAAACCGTCTAGTTAAGCTGCTGCGACCTGCATGTCTCTTCCAAGGGGCATTTCAACTGTCTTGTTAAGCTACTGCGACGTCCACCGCACTTCCAAGGGGCATTTAAACCGTCTTGTTAAGCTACTGCGACCTGCACGTCTCTTCCAAGTGGCATTTAAACCATCTTGTTAAGCTACTGCGACCTGCACGTCTCTTACAAGGGGAATTTAAACTGTCTTATTAAGCTACTGCGACCTCCACCTCTCTTGCAAGGGGCATTTAAACCATCTTATTAAGCTACTGCGACCTGCACATCTCTTCCAAGGGGCGCATTTAAACCGTCTTATTAACCTACTGTGACCTGCATGTCTCTTACAAGGGGCATTTAAACCGTCTTGTTAAGCTGCTGCGGCCTGCATGTCTCTTCCAAGGGGCATTTAAACCGTCTTGTTAAGCTACTGCGACCTGCACGTCTCTTTCAAGGGGCATTTAAACTGTCTTGTTAAGCTACTGCCACATCCACCGCTCTTGAAAGGGGCATTTAACCCATCTTGTTAAGCTACTTCGACCTGCACGTCTCTTCCAAGTGACATTTAAACCGTCTTGTTAAGCTACTGCGACCTGCACGTCTCTTCCAAGGGGAATTTAAACTGTCTTATTAAGCTACTGCGACCTTCACCTCTCTTTCAAGGGGCATTTAAACCATCTTATTAAGCTACTGCACCTGCACATCTCTTCCAAGGGGCGCATTTAATCCGTCTTATTAAGCTACTGCGACCTGCACGTCTCTTACAAGGGGCATTTAAACCGTCTTGTTAAGCTACTGCGACCTGCACGTCTCTTCCATGGCGCACTTAAACCGTCTTTTTAAGCTACTGCGACTTGAACGTCTCTTCCAAGGGGCATTTAAACCGTCTTGTTAAGCTACTGTAACCTCCACCACTTTTCCAAGGGGCATTTAAACCGTCTTGTTAATCTACTGCGTCCTCCACGTCTCTTCCAAAAGGCATTTAAACCGTCTTGTTAAGCTACTGCGACCTGCATGTCTCTTCCAAGGGGCATTTAAACCGTCTTGTTAAGCCACTGCGACCTGCACGTCTCTTCCAAGGGGCATTTAAACCGTCTTTTTAAGCAGCTGCGACCTGCATGTCTCTTCCAAGGGGCATTTAAACAGTCTTGTTAAGCTACTGCGACCTCCAACCCTCTTCCAAGGGGCATTTAAAACATCTTGTTAAGCTACTGCGACCTGCACGTCTCTTCCAAGGGGCATTTAAATCGTCTTGTTAAGCTACTGCGACCTGCACCTCTGTTCCATGGGGCATTTAAACCGTCTTGTTAAGCTACTGCTACCTCCACCTCTCTTCCATGGGGCATTTAAACTGTCTTGTTAAGCTACTGCGACCTACATGTCTCTATCAAGAGACATTTAAACAGTCTTCTTAAGCTACTGCGACCTGCACGTCTCTTCCAATGGGCATTTAAACAGTCTTGTTAAGCTGCTGCGACCTGTATGTCTCTTCCAAGCGGCATTTAAACCATCTTGTTAAGCTACTGCGACCTGCACGTCTCTTCTAAGGGGCATTTAAACCATCTTGTTAAGCTACTGCTACTTGCACGTCTCTTCCAAGTGGCATTTAAACCGTCTTGTTAAGCTACTGTAACCTCCACCACTTTTCCAAGGGGCATTTAAACCGTCTTGTTAAGCTACTGCGACCTCCACGTCTCTTCCAAGGGGCATTTAAAATTCTTTGTTAAGCTACTGCGACCTGCATGTCTCTTCCAAGGGGCATTTAAACCGTCTTGTTAAGCTACTGCGACCTGCACGTCTCTTCCAAGGGGCATTTAAACCGTCTAGTTAAGCTGCTGCGACCTGCATGTCTCTTCCAAGGGGCATTTAAATTGTCCTGTTAAGCTTCTGCGACCTGCACGTCTCTTCTAAGGGGCATTTAAACTGTCTTGTTAAGCTACTGCTACTTGCATGTCTCTTCCAAGTCGCATTTAAACCGTCTTGTTAAGCTACTGTAACCTCCACCACTTTTCCAAGGGGCATTTAAACCGTCTTGTTAAGCTACTGCGACCTCCACGTCTCTTCCAAGGGGCATTTAAAATGCTTTGTTAAGCTACTGCGACCTGCACGTCTCTTCTAAGGGGCATTTAAACCGTCTTGTTAGGCCACTTCGACCTGCACGTCTCTTCCAAGGGGCGTTTAAACCGTCTTTTTAAGCTGCTGCGACCTGCATGTCTCTTCCAAGGGGCATTTAAACCATCTTGTTAAGCTACTGCGACCTCCAACGCTCTTCCAAGGGGCATTTAATCCACCTTGTTAAGCTACTGCGACCTGCACGTCTCTTCCAAGGGCCATTTAAACCGTCTTGGTAAGCTAATGCGACCTGCAAGCCTATTCCAAGGTGCATTTAAACCGTCTTATTAAGCTACTGCGACGTGCACGTCTCTTCCAAGGGGGATTTAAACTGTCTTGTTAATCTACTGCGACCTCCACCGCTCTTCCAAGGGGCATTTAAACCATCTTGTTAAGCTACTGCGACCTGCACGTCTCTTCCAAGGGGCATTTAAACTGTCTTGTTAAGCTTCTGTGACCTACACGTCTCTTCTAAGGGGCATTTAAACCGTCTTGTTAAGCTACTGCTACTTGCACGTCTCTTCCAAGTGGCATTTAAACCGTCTTGTTAAGCTACTGTAACCTCCACCACTTTTTCAAGGGGCATTTAAACCGTCTTGTTAAGCTACTGCGACCTCCACGTCTCTTCCAAGGGGAATTTAAAATGCTTTGTTAAGCTACTGCGACCTGCATGTCTCTTCCAAGGGGCATTTAAACCTTCTTGTTAAGCTACTGCGACCTGCACGTCTCTTCCAAGGGGCATTTAAACCGTCTAGTTAAGCTGCTGCGACCTGCATGTCTCTTCCAAGGGGCATTTAAACTGTCTTGTTAAGCTACTGCGACCTCCACCGCACTTCCAAGGGGCATTTAAACCGTCTTGTTAAGCTACTGCGACCTGCACGTCTCTTTCAAGGGGCATTTAAACTGCCTTGTTAAGCTACTGCCACCTCCACCGCTCTTGCAAGGGGCATTTAACCCGTCTTGTTAAGCTACTTCGACCTGCACGTCTCTTCCAAGTGGCATTTAAACCGTCTTGTTAAGCTACTGCGACCTGCACGTCTCTTCCAAGGGGAATTTAAACTGTCTTATTAAGCTACTGCGACCTCCACCTCTCTTACAAGGGGCATTTAAACCTTCTTATTAAGCTACTGCGACCTGCACATCTCTTCCAAGGGGCGCATTTAAACCGTTTTATTAAGCTACTGCGACCTGCATGTCTCTTCCAAGGGGCATTTAAACCGTCTTGTTAAGCTACAGCGACCTCCACCGCTCTTCCAACGGGCATTTAAACCGTCTTGGTAAGCTACTGTGACCTGCAAGCCTATTACAAGGGTCATTTAAACCCTCTTGTTAAGCTACTGCGACCTGCACGTCTCTTCCAAGTGGGATTTAAACCGTCTTGTTAAGCTACTGCGACCTGCGCTTCTCTTCCAAGGGGCAATTAAACCTTCTTATTAAGCTACTGTGCCCTGCTCGTCTATTCCAAGGGGCATTTAAACCGTCTTGTTAAGCTACTGCGACCTGCACGTCTCTTCCAAGGCGCATTTAAACCGTCTTGTTAAGCTACTGCGACCTGCACGTCTCTTCAAAGGGGCATTTTAATCGTATTTTTAAGCTGCAGCGAACTGCATGTCTCTTCCAAGGGGCATTTAAAACGTCTTTTTAAGCTGCTGCGACCTGCACGTCTCTTCCAAGGGGCATTTAATCCATCTTGTTAAGCTACTGCGACCTGCACGTCTCATCCAATGGGCATTTAAACCGTCTTGTTAAGCTACTGCGACCTGCATGTCTCTTCCAAGTGGCATTTAAACCGTCTTGTTAAGCCACTGCGACCTGCACGTCTCTTCCAAGGGGCATTTAAACAGTCTTTTTAAGCTGCTGTGAACTGCATGTCTCTTCCAAGGGGCATTTAAACCATCTTGTTAAGCTACGGCGACCTCCACCGCTCTTCCAAGGTGCATTTAATCCACCTTGTTAAGCTACTGCGACCTGCATGTCTCTTCCAAGGGGGATTTAAACCGTCTTGTTAAGCTACTGCTACCTCCACCTCTCTTCCATGGGGCATTTAAACTGTCTTTTTAAGCTACTGCGACCTACATGTCTCTATCAAGAGACATTTATACCGTCTTCTTAAACTACTGCGACCTGCACGTCTCTTCCAATGGGCATTTAAACAGTCTTGTTAAGCTGCTGCGACCTGTATGTCTCTTCCAAGCGGCATTTAAACCATCTTGTTAAGCTACTGCGACCTGCACGTCTCTTCTAAGGGGCATTTAAACCATCTTGTTAAGCTACTGCTACTTGCACGTCTCTTCCAAGTGGCATTTAAACCGTCTTGTTAAGCTACTGTAACCTCCACCACTTTTCCAAGGGGCATTTAAACCGTCTTGTTAAGCTACTGCGACCTCCACGTCTCTTCCAAGGGGCATTTAAAATTCTTTGTTAAGCTACTGCGACCTGCATGTCTCTTCCAAGGGGCATTTAAACCGTCTTGTTAAGCTACTGCGACCTGCACGTCTCTTCCAAGGGGCATTTAAACCGTCTAGTTAAGCTGCTGCGACCTGCATGTCTCTTCCAAGGGGCTTTTAAACTGTCTTGTTAAGCTTCTGCGACCTGCACGTCTCTTCTAAGGGGCATTTAAACTGTCTTGTTAAGCTACTGCTACTTGCATGTCTCTTCCAAGTCGCATTTAAACCGTCTTGTTAAGCTACTGCCACCTCCACCGCTCCTCCAAGGGGCATTTAACCCGTCTTGTTAAGCTACTTCGACCTGCACGTCTCTTCCAAGTGGCTTTTAAACCGTCTTGTTAAGCTACTGCGACCTGCACGTTTCTTCCAAGGGGATTTTAAACTGTCTTATTAAGCTACTGCGACCTCCACCTCTCTTCCAAGGGGCATTTAAGCCATCTTATTAAGCTACTGCGACCTGCACATCTCTTTCAAGGGACGCATTTAAACCGTCTTATTAAGCTACTGCGACCTGCACGTCTCTTCCAAGGGGCATTTAAACCGTCTTGGTAAGCTACTGCTACCTGCAAGCCTATTCCAAGGGTAATTTAAACCCTCTTGTTAAGCTACTGCGACCTGCAAGTCTCTTCCAAGTGGGATTTAAACCGTCTTGTTAAGCTACTGCGACCTGCACGTCTCTTCCAAGGAGCATTTAAACCATCTTATTAAGCTACTGCGACCTGCTCGTCTATTCCAAGGGGCATTTAAACCGTCTTGTTAAGCTACTGCGACCTGCACGTCTCTTCCAAGGCGCCTTTAAACCGTCTTTTTAAGCTACTGCGACTTGCACGTCTCTTCAAAGGTGCATTTAAACCGTTTTGTTAAGCTACTGTAATCTCCACCACTTTTCCAAGGGGCATTTAAACCCTCTTGTTAAGCTACTGCGACAAGCACGTCTCTTCCAAGGGGTATTTAAAACATCTTGTTAAGCTACTGCGACCTGCATGTCTCTTCCAAGGGGCATTTAAACCGTCTTGTTAAGCCACTTCGACCTGCACGTCTCTTCCAAGGGGCGTTTAAACCGTCTTTTTAAGCTGCTGCGACCTGCATGTCTCTTCCAAGGGGCATTTAAACCATCTTGTTAAGCTACTGCGACCTCCAACGCTCTTCCAAGGGGCATTTAATCCACCTTGTTAAGCTACTGCGACCTGCACGTCTCTTCCAAGGGCCATTTAAACCGTCTTGGTAAGCTAATGCGACCTGCAAGCCTATTCCAAGGTGCATTTAAACCGTCTTGTTAAGCTACTGCGACCTGCACGTCTCTTCCAAGGGGGATTTAAACTGTCTTGTTAATCTACTGCGACCTCCACCGCTCTTCCAAGGGGCATTTAAACCATCTTGTTAAGCTACTGCGACCTGCACGTCTCTTCCAAGGGGCATTTAAACTGTCTTGTTAAGCTTCTGTGACCTACACGTCTCTTCTAAGGGGCATTTAAACCGTCTTGTTAAGCTACTGCTACTTGCACGTCTCTTCCAAGTGGCATTTAAACCGTCTTGTTAAGCTATTGTAATCTCCACCACTTTTTCAAGGGGCATTTAAACCGTCTTGTTAAGCTACTGCGACCTCCACGTCTCTTCCAAGGGGAATTTAAAATGCTTTGTTAAGCTACTGCGACCTGCATGTCTCTTCCAAGGGGCATTTAAACCGTCTTGTTAAGCTACTGCGACCTGCACGTCTCTTCCAAGGGGCATTTAAACCGTCTAGTTAAGCTGCTGCGACCTGCATGTCTCTTCCAAGGGGCATTTAAACTGTCTTGTTAAGCTACTGCGACCTCCACCGCACTTCCAAGGGGCATTTAAACCGTCTTGTTAAGCTACTGCGACCTGCATGTCTCTTCCAAGGGGCATTTAACCCGTCTTGTTAAGCTACTTCGACCTGCATGTCTCTTCCAAGTGGCATTTAAACCGTCTTGTTAAGCTACTGCGACTTGCACGTCTCTTCCAAGGGGAATTTAAACTGTCTTATTAAGCTACTGCGACCTCCACCTCTCTTACAAGGGGCATTTAAACCTTCTTATTAAGCTACTGCGACCTGCACATCTCTTCCAAGGGGCGCATTTAAACCGTTTTATTAAGCTACTGCGACCTGCATTCTCTTCCAAGGGGCATTTAAACCGTCTTGTTAAGCTACAGCGACCTCCACCGCTCTTCCAACGGGCATTTAAACCGTCTTGGTAAGCTACTGTGACCTGCAAGCCTACTACAAGGGTCATTTAAACCCTCTTGTTAAGCTACTGCGACCTGCACGTCTCTTCCAAGTGGGATTTAAACCGTCTTGTTAAGCTACTGCGACCTGCGCGTCTCTTCCAAGGGGCAATTAAACCTTCTTATTAAGCTACTGTGCCCTGCTCGTCTATTCCAAGGGGCATTTAAACCGTCTTGTTAAGCTACTGCGACCTGCACGTCTCTTCCAAGGCGCATTTAAACCGTCTATTTAAGCTACTGCGACTTGCACATCTCTTCAAAGGGGCATTTAAACTGTCTTGTTAAGCTACTGCGACCTGCAAATCTCTTCCAACGGGCATTTTAATCGTATTTTTAAGCTGCTGTGAACTGCATGTCTCTTCCAAGGGGCATTTAAAACGTCTTTTTAAGCTGCTGCGACCTGCACGTCTCTTCCAAGGGGCATTTAATCCATCTTGTTAAGCCACTGCGACCTGCACGTCTCTTCCAAGGGGCATTTAAACAGTCTTTTTAAGCTGCTGCGAACTGCATGTCTCTTCCAAGGGGCATTTAAACCATCTTGTTAAGCTACGGCGACCTCCACCGCTCTTCCAAGGGGCATTTAATCCACCTTGTTAAGCTACTGCGACCTGCATGTCTCTTCCAAGGGGGATTTAAACCGTCTTGTTAAGCCACTGCGACCTGCACGTCTCTTCCAAGGGGCATTTAAACCATCTTGTTAAGCCACTTCGACCTGCACGTCTCTTCCAAGGGGCGTTTAAACCGTCTTTTTAAGCTGCTGCGACCTGCATGTCTCTTCCAAGGGGCATTTAAACCATCTTGTTAAGCTCCTGCGACCTCCAACGCTCTTCCAAGGGGCATTTAATCCACCTTGTTAAGCTACTGCGACCTGCACGTCTTTTCCAAGGGCCATTTAAACCGTCTTGGTAAGCTAATGCGACCTGCAAGCCTATTCCAAGGTGCATTTAAACCGTCTTGTTAAGCTACTGCGACCTGCACGTCTCTTCCAAGGGGGATTTAAACTGTCTTGTTAATCTACTGCGACCTCCACCGCTCTTCCAAGGGGCATTTAAACCATCTTGTTAAGCTACTGCGACCTGCACGTCTCTTCCAAGGGGCATTTAAACTGTCTTGTTAAGCTTCTGTGACCTACACGTCTCTTCTAAGGGGCATTTAAACCGTCTTGTTAAGCTACTGCTACTTGCACGTCTCTTCCAAGTGGCATTTAAACCGTCTTGTTAAGCTACTGTAACCTCCACCACTTTTTCAAGGGGCATTTAAACCGTCTTGTTAAGCTACTGCGACCTCCACGTCTCTTCCAAGGGGAATTTAAAATGCTTTGTTAAGCTACTGCGACCTGCATGTCTCTTCCAAGGGGCATTTAAACCGTCTTGTTAAGCTACTGCGACCTGCACGTCTCTTCCAAGGGGCATTTAAACCGTCTAGTTAAGCTGCTGCGACCTGCATGTCTCTTCCAAGGGGCATTTAAACTGTCTTGTTAAGCTACTGCGACCTCCACCGCACTTCCAAGGGGCATTTAAACCGTCTTGTTAAGCTACTGCGACCTGCACGTCTCTTTCAAGGGGCATTTAAACTGCCTTTTTAAGCTACTGCCACCTCCACCGCTCTTGCAAGGGGCATTTAACCCGTCTTGTTAAGCTACTTCGACCTGCACGTCTCTTCCAAGTGGCATTTAAACCGTCTTGTTAAGCTACTGCGACCTGCACGTCTCTTCCAAGGGGAATTTAAACTGTCTTATTAAGCTACTGCGACCTCCACCTCTCTTACAAGGGGCATTTAAACCTTCTTATTAAGCTACTGCGACCTGCACATCTCTTCCAAGGGGCGCATTTAAACCGTTTTATTAAGCTACTGCGACCTGCATGTCTCTTCCAAGGGGCATTTAAACCGTCTTGTTAAGCTACAGCGACCTCCACCGCTCTTCCAACGGGCATTTAAACCGTCTTGGTAAGCTACTGTGACCTGCAAGCCTATTACAAGGGTCATTTAAACCCTCTTGTTAAGCTACTGCGACCTGCACGTCTCTTCCAAGTGGGATTTAAACCGTCTTGTTAAGCTACTGCGACCTGCGCGTCTCTTCCAAGGGGCAATTAAACCTTCTTATTAAGCTACTGTGCTCTGCTCGTCTATTCCAAGGGGCATTTAAACCGTCTTGTTAAGCTACTGCGACCTGCACGTCTCTTCCAAGGCGCATTTAAACCGTCTATTTAAGCTACTGCGACTTGCACATCTCTTCAAAGGGGCATTTAAACCGTCTTGTTAAGCTACTGCGACCTGCACGTCTCTTCCAACGGGCATTTTAATCGTATTTTTAAGCTGCTGCGAACTGCATGTCTCTTCCAAGGGGCATTTAAAACGTCTTTTTAAGCTGCTGCGACCTGCATGTCTCTTCCAAGGGGCATTTAATCCATCTTGTTAAGCTACTGCGACCTGCACGTCTCATCCAATGGGCATTTAAACCGTCTTGTTAAGCTACTGCGACCTGCATGTCTCTTCCAAGTGGCATTTAAACCGTCTTGTTAAGCCACTGCGACCTGCACGTCTCTTCCAAGGGGCATTTAAACAGTCTTTTTAAGCTGCTGCGAACTGCATGTCTCTTCCAAGGGGCATTTAAACCATCTTGTTAAGCTACGGCGACCTCAACCGCTCTTCCAAGGGGCATTTAATCCACCTTGTTAAGCTACTGCGACCTGCACGTCTCTTCCAAGGGGCATTTAAACAGTCTTATTAAGCTACTGCGACCTGCACGTCTCTTCCAAGGGGCATTTAAACTGTCTTGTTAAGCTACTGCGACCTCCACCGCTCTTCCAAGGGGCATGTATCCGTCTTGTTAAGCTACAAAGACCTGCACGTTTCTTCCAAGGGGCATTTAAAACGTCTTGGTAAGGTAATGCGACCTGCAAGCCTATTCCAAGGGGTATTTAAACCGTCTTCTTAAGCTATTGCGACCTGCTCGTCTCTTCCAAGAGGCATTTAAACCGTCTTATTAAGCTACTGCGACCTGTTCGTCTATTCCAAGGGGCACTTAAACCGTCTTGTTAAGCTACTGCGACCTGCACGTCTCTTCCAAGGCGCATTTAAACCGTCTTTTTAAGTTTCTGCGACTTGCACATCTCTTCAAAGGGGCATTTAAACCGTCTTGTTAAGCTACTGCAACCTGCAAGCCTATTCCAAGGGGCATTTAAACCGTCTTGTTAAGCTACTGTAACCTCCACCACTTTTCCAAGGGGCATTTAAACCGTCTTGTTAAGCTACTGCGACCTGCACGTCTGTTCCAAGGGGCATTTAAACTGTCTTGTTAAGCTACTGCGACCTGCACATCTCTTCCAAGGGGCATTTAAACCGTCTTGTTAAGCTACTGCGACCTGCATGTCTCTTCCAAGGGGCATTTAAACCATCTTGTTAAGCCACTGCGACCTGCACGTCTCTTCCAAGGGGCATTTAAACCATTTTTTTAAGCTGCTGCGAACTGCATGTCTCTTCCAAGGGGCATTTAAACCATCTTGTTAAGCCACTGCGACCTGCACGTCTCTTCCAAGGGGCATTTAAACTGTTTTTTTAAGCTGCTGCGAACTGCACGTCTCTTCCAAGGGGCATTTAAACTGTCTTGTTAAGCTACTGTGACCTACATGTCTCTACCAAGAGACATTTAAACCGTCTTCTTAATCTACTGAGACCTGCACGTCTCTTCCAAGGGGCATTTAAACAGTCTTGTTAAGCTGCTGCGACCTGTATGTCTCTTCCAAGCGGCATTTAAACCATGTTGTTAAGCTACTGCGACCTCCACCGCTCTTCCAAGGGGCATTTAAACTGTCTTGTTAAGCTACTGCGACCTGCACTTCTCTTCCAAGGGGCATTTAAATCATCTTGTTAAGCTACTGCGACCTGCACGTCTCTTCCAAGGGGCATTTAATGTTATGTTCTGCTACCAAAGCTAAGGAAAGAGAGGAGATCTGTCCCTACGATAGTACTCAGCTAATCCCTACGATGTAACAGGGGACCTGATCCTGCGATCAGACCTGCTAAAGTCCTAATCTAGTCTGTACGGAGACCTATAGATGTGGGGAGGGAATCCCTACAAGTACTAAGGACTGGGAGGAATATGGGACACCTCCTAACAGAAATAGTAGCAGACAGACGAACAAACAAAATAGAAAGAACATAGAGGTCCGTAGACCAAGCAAACTAACAGAGGTAGATACAGAGCACAGGCTAGCTAGAAAGTAGATATACAATGAAGTCCAGCAAAGCCAGAAGGGCGGAGCAGGATTAAATAGGTCAACAAGGTCATGTGACCAGCAAAGGAAAAAAAAGACCTAAGAGCAAGGTTCTAACAGTACCCCCCCTTCTAAGAGGATCCTCCGGATCCCCTAGGACCAGGCTTATCAGGAAATCTCCTGTGAAACGCTCTGATAAGTCTGGACGCGGAAACATCATCCGACCTCACCCAAGAGTTATCCTCGGGTCCGAAACCTTTCCAGGCCACAAGATACTGCAAACTACCTCTATACCGTCTAGAGTTAAGGATGCGAGAAATTTCATATTCCCCGTCCTCCACCACCGGAAGAACAGAGGCAGAGGCATCACAATCCGATACAACAGCTTTTTTCAACAGAGAGACATGAAATACCGGATTAATTCTCCAGGAGGTAGGAACCTCCAACCTAACAGCAGATTGGTTGACAACCTGAAGCACCTTAAAGGGCCCTACAAACTTGGGACCCAATTTCTTTGAAGGAATCCTCAACCGCAGATTCCTAGAGGACAACCAAACCATGTCACCAACAGCGAACAAAACCTCCTGTCGTTTCCTATCAAAGTAGTCTTTAGATTTTCTGTTGGCCTCCTGAAGATTACCACGCACATCCGTCCAAACTCTCTCCAAATCACCGGAAAAATTCTCCTCCTCAGGCACGGCAGATCCCAACTTGGAGAATGATCCAAACGACGGATGTCTCCCAGAACAACAAAAAAAAGGCGAACAACCAGCAGAAGAAGATGTATGATTGTTCAGAGCAAATTCAGCAAGTGGCAGAAACTCAGACCACCCCTCTTGATTGTCTGCCACAAAACAACGCAAGAACTGCTCAACATCCTGGTTTTTCCTTTCTGTCTGGCCATTAGATTCAGGATGATATCCGGACGAGAACGACAAATGAATTCCCAACCTATCACAAAAGGCACGCCAAAAACGAGCCACGAACTGAGGACCCCTATCAGAAACAATGTCAGTAGGAACGCCATGAAGTCTGACAATTTCCTTGACAAAGGCCTTAGCGAGAGTTTTAGCGCAGGGCAGTTTGACGAAAGGAACCAAGTGACACATCTTGCTAAAACGGTCCACGACCACCCAGATGACAGTAAAACCCTCAGAGGGGGGAAGGTCAGTTATAAAGTCCATAGCCAAATGTGTCCAAGGAGCACTGGGAACCTCCAAAGGACAAAGCAACCCCGCAGCAGGAGTATGTGAGGACTTAGATCTAGCACATATAGTACATTGACGCACCCACTTAATGACTTCCTTCTGCCATCCAGGCCACCTAAAACTGCGACCCACCAGTCTCTTGGTCTCAGAGATTCCGGGATGACCTGCCAACCGAGATTCGTGACACTCAACAAACAAATCTCTCCTAAAGGTCCCAGGCACAAACAACCTCCCATGAGGAGTGTTAGATGGGGCATTCTCCTGTGCTTTAAGAATCTAATTTTCCAAAACGGAGTCCAAAGCAGCTATCACAACACCTTCTTGTAAAATGTTCTCCTCTTTCTCAGTACCGACTATGGGAGAAAAACTGCGAGACAAGGCATCCGCCTTAACATTCTTAGTACCAGGGATGTAAGTAACGGAGAAATTAAACCGCGAGAAAAACAGTGCCCACCTAGCCTGACGGGCATTCAGGCGCTTGGCAGCATCAAGATATATCAGATTTTTATGATCCGTAAGAACCTGAACGGGAAATTCCGCACCTTCCAACAAGTGGCGCCAGTGTTCAAATGCGAGTTTAATAGCCAATAATTCCCGATTACCAATATCGTAATTCAGTTCAGTCTCCGAAAATTTTTTTGAAAAAAAGGCACAGGGATGTAATCCATCCCCGTTATCCTGAGACAATACTGCGCCAACCCCCACAGAGGAAGCATCAACCTCAACCAAAAACGGCCTAGTAACATCAGGCTGCATAAGGATGGGAGCAGAGGTGAACCTCTCCTTGAGATACACAAAAGCTTCAATGGCCTCAGAAGACCACTGAACCGCATCAGCACCTTTCCTGGTGAGATCAGTCAGAGGTTTGACAATACTAGAAATTTTTTTTATGAATTTTCTATAGTAATTGGCGAAACCCAAAAACCTCTGTATCGATTTCAAACCAATAGGCCTAGGCCATTCCTGCACAGCCTGAACCTTAACCGGATCCATCTCAAAACCTTTGCTGGAGATAATGTAGCCCAAAAAACTAATTCTCTGTACAGCGAACTCACATTTCTCCAGCTTAGCAAAAAGCAAATTGTCCATTAATAACTGTAATACCTCACGCACGCTCCGCCAATGAGACTCCAGATCTGGCGAATAAATCAAAATGTCATCCAAATACACAACCACATTTTTACCGATCAAAGGTCTAAGGATGTCATTAATCAGATTCTGAAAAAATGCAGGAGCATTAGTAAGACCAAAAGGCATAACCAGATTCTCAAAATGACCCACAGGAGTGTTAAAAGCAGTCTTCCATTCATCACCCTCCTTCATGCGCAACAGATTGTATGCCCCCTTAAGGTCAATTTTAGAGAACCACTTGGCCCCCAATAACTGGTTAAACAGATCAGGAATCAATGGCAGTGGGTAAGGATTGCGTACAGTAATTTTATTAATCTCACGGAAATCCAGACAAGGACGTAAACCGCCATCCTTTTTTTTTACAAAAAAAAATCCAACCGCCACAGGAGACTTAGAGGGCCTAATGTGACCGGCGGCCAAACTTGTCTGTATGTATTCCTCCAAAGCCTTCCTCTCAGGAATAGTAAGGTTAAATAAACGACTTTTAGGAAGAGTCGCTCCAGGGACAAATTCAATAGAACAATCATAGTCTCTATGGGGAGGCAAAACCTGCGATTCCTTCTCAGAAAAAACTCTCCAAAAATCCTGAATAGGAACAGGCAATTCTCCCCTATCCAAAGCTGCAATACGCCCGTTACAACACTTGTCATAACATTTATGGCTCCAGGATTTAATTTCACTGGTAGACCAATCCAGTACAGGATTGTGAAATTTTAACCAGGGCAAACCCAATATTACTGGAGAAGGCAAGTTATTCAACACCACCAAATCCAATTTCTCATGGTGAACACCATTAATAGTGAGAGGAAATTCACTGACCTTGAGAGTAATATTCTTCAAAGGGGAGCCATCCACAGAAACCACAGCAATGGGGGATGATAAAGGTTCAGGTTTTAAATTGAGTTTTTCCACGAATCCCCCATCAATTACATTCAGTGTAGACCCGCAATCAACAAACACCCGAAATTCCATTAATTTTTCCTGAGCAATCGTGGAAGCAGCTAAAAATATACCCTTGGAATTTAAACAGGCAATACGGGCGTGACTGACCATTTTTTTTTCTTTCTTCATACGAAGCTCACAGCCTTTAATCAAATGACCAGATTTTCCGCAATAGAAACACAAGCCTTCCGAAAAACGACGGTCTTTTTCTTGAGAGCGAGGTGCCACCGATCCAATCTCCATCGGTTCACCACTGTTAGTACACACATTATCATAACCAGAAACTGACATAGCAGAGGATTTGCTCTCATTAACCCTTGCACGCAGTCTCCTATCCACCCGTATAGCTAATTGCATAGCCTGTTGCAAATCTTCAGGTGTAGGATAAGCAATTAGCAGGTCTTTAACCCTTTCACTGAGCCCAGCAAGAAATAGACTTTTCAGAGCAGAATCGTTCCACCCTGTTTGAGTGGACCAACGACGAAAATGAGTACAATATTTTTCCACATTACCTGACCCTTGTTTTAAACGTCTCAACTCAGTCTCACCTGATGCCACACGGTCAGGATCATCATATAATAGTCCTAAAGCAGAAAAAAAACTATCCACTGATCTGAAGCATGTATCACTAGGTTGCAAAGAAAAGGCCCACTCCTGAGGCTCTTTGCGCAAAAGTGACATTATGAACCCTACGCGCTGGGATTCATCCCCAGAGGACTTGGGTCTCAAACGAAAATACAATAAGCAAGCATTTTTAAATGAAAAAAATTCTCGATGTTCACCAAAAAATAAATCCGGCAAACATACCTTAGGCTCCAAGAAATATGCTCCAGGACAGTTACTCACGTGCTGACGGAGCTCGGCCACTTCCAGAGAGAGTCCCTGCAGGTGTTTAGCCAAATCCTGAACCGACACCATGATGGAACAGAAAAATCTTTCCTTAGAGAATTTGCAGGCTGGACTTACTGTTATGTTCTGCTACCAAAGCTAAGGAAAGAGAGGAGATCTGTCCCTACGATAGAACTCAGCTAATCCCTACGATGTAACAGGGGACCTGATCCTGCGATCAGACCTGCTAAAGTCCTAATCTAGTCTGTACGGAGACCTATAGATGTGGGGAGGGAATCCCTACAAGTACTAAGGACTGGGAGGAATATGGGACACCTCCTAACAGAAATAGTAGCAGACAGACGAACAAACAAAATAGAAAGAACATAGAGGTCCGTAGACCAAGCAAACTAACAGAGTTAGATACAGAGCACAGGCTAGCTAGAAAGTAGATATACAATGAAGTCCAGCAAAGCCAGAAGGGCGGAGCAGGATTAAATAGGCCAACAAGGTCATGTGACCAGCAAAGGAAAAAAAAGACCTAAGAGCAAGGTTCTAACATTTAAACTGTCTTGTTAAGCTACTGCGACCTCCACCGCTCTTCCAAGGGGCATTTAAACCATCTTGTTAAGCTACTGCGACCTGCACGTCTCTTCCAAGGGGCATTTAAACTGTCTTGTTAAGCTTCTGCTACCTGCACGTCTCTTCTAAGGGGCATTTAAACTGTCTTGTTAAGCTACTGCGAACTGCACGTCTCTTCTAAAGGGCATTTAAACCGTCTAGTTAAGCTGCTGCGACCTGCATGTCTCTTCCAAGGGGCATTTAAACTGTCTTGTTAAGCTACTGCGACCTCCACCGCACTTCCAAGGGGCATTTAAACCGTCTTGTTAAGCTACTGCGACCTGCACGTCTCTTTCAAGGGGCATTTAAACTGTTTTGTTAAGCTACTGCCACTTCCACCGCTCTTGCAAGGGGCATTTAACCCGTCTTGTTAAGCTACTTCGACCTGCACGTCTCTTCCAAGTGGCATTTAAACCGTCTTGTTAAGCTACTGCGACCTACACGTCTCTTCAAAGGGGAATTTAAACTGTCTTATTAAGCTACTGCTACCTCCACCTCTCTTCCAAGGGGCATTTAAACCATCTTATTAAGCTACTGCGACCTGCACATCTCTTCCAAGGGGTGCACTTAAACGGTCTTATTAAGCTACTGCGACCTGCACGTCTCTTCCAAGGGGCATTTAAACCGTCTTGGTAAGCTACTGCAACCTGCAAGCCTATTCCAAGGGTAATTTAAACCCTCTTGTTAAGCTACTGCGACCTGCACATCTCTTCCAAGTGGGATTTAAACCGTCTTGTTAAGCTACTGCGACCTGCACGTCTCTTCCAAGGGGGATTTAAACTGTCTTGTTATGCTACTGCGACCTCCACCGCTCTTCCAAGGGGCATTTAAACTGTCTTGTTAAGCTACTGCGACCTGCACGTCTCTTCCAAGGGGCATTTAAACTGTCTTGTTAAGCTACTGCGACCTCCACCGCTCTTCCAAGGGGCATTTAAACCATCTTGTTAAGCTACTGCGACCTGCACGTCTCTTCCAAGGGGCATTTAAACTGTCTTGTTAAGCTTCTGCGACCTGCACGTCTCTTCTAAGGGGCATTTAAACCATCTTGTTAAGCTACTGCTACTTGCACGTATCTTCCAAGTGGCATTTAAACCGTCTTGTTAAGCTACTGTAACCTCCACCACTTTTCCAAGGGGCATTTAAACCGTCTTGTTAAGCTACTGCGACCTCCACGTCTCTTCGAAGGGGCATTTAAAATGCTTTGTTAAGCTACTGCGACCTGCACGTCTCTTCCAAGGGGCATTTCAACCGTCTAGTTAAGCTGCTGCGACCTGCACCTCTCTTCCAAGGGGCATTTAAACTGTCTTGTTAAGCTACTGCGACCTCCACCGCACTTCCAAGGGGCATTTAAACCGTCTTGTTAAGCTACTGCGACCTTCACGTCTCTTTCAAGGGGCATTTAAACTGTCTTGTTAAGCTACTGCCACCCCCACCGCTCTTGCAAGGGGCATTTAACCCGTCTTGTTAAGCTACTTCGACCTGCACGTCTCTTCCATGTGGCATTTAAACCGTCTTGTTAAGCTACTGCGACCTGCACGTCTCTTCCAAGGGGAATTTAAACCATCTTATTAAGCTACTGCGACCTCCACCTATCTTCCAAGGGGCATTTAAACAATCTTATTAAGCTACTGCGACCTGCACATCTCTTTCAAGGGGCGCATTTAAACCGTCTTATTAAGCTACTGCGACCTGCACGTCTCTTACAAGGGGCATTTAAACCGTCTTGGTAAGCTACTGCTACCTGCAAGCCTATTCCAAGGGGCATTTAAACTGTCTTGTTAAGCTACAGCGACCTCCACCGCTCTTCCAACGGGCATTTAAAACGTCTTGTTAAGCTACTGCGACCTCCACGTCTCTTCCAAGGGGCATTTAAACCTTCTTGGTAAGCTACTGTGACCTGCAAGCCTATTCCAAGGGTCATTTAAACCCTCTTGTTAAGCTACTGCGACCTGCACGTCTCTTCCAAGTGGGATTTAAACCGTTTTGTTAAGCTACTGCGACCTGAACGTCTCTTCCAAGGCGCATTTAAACCGTCTATTTAAGCTACTGCGACCTGCACGTCTCTTCCAAGGGGCATTTAAACCGTCTTGCTAAGCTACTGTGCCCTGCTCGTCTCTTCCAAGGGGCATTTAAACCGTCTTATTAAGCTACTGTGCCCTGCTCGTCTATTCCAAGGGGCATTTAAACCGTCTTGTTAAGCTACCGCGACCTGCACGTATCTTCCAAGGCTCATTTAAACCGTCTATTTAAGCTACTGCGACTTGCACATCTCTTCAAAGGGGCATTTAAACCGTCTTGTTAAAATACTGTAGCCTCCACCACTTTTCCAAAGGGCATTTAAACCGTGTTGTTAAGCTACTGCGAACTGCACGTCCCTTCCAAGGGGCATTTAAAACGTATTTTTAAGCTGCTGCGAACTGCATGTCTCTTCCAAGGGGCATTTAAACCGTCTTTTTAAGCTGCTGCGACCTGCACGTCTCTTCCAAAGGGCATTTAATCCATCTTGTTAAGCTACTGCGACCTGCACGTCTCATCCAATGGGCATTTAAACCGTCTTCTTAAGCTACTGCGACCTGCATGTCTCTTCCAAGGGGCATTTAAAACATCTTGTTAAGCCACTGCGACCTGCACGTCTCTTCCAAGGGGCATTTAAACCGTCTTTTTAAGCTGCTGCGAACTGCACGTCTCTTCCAAGGGGCATTTAAACCAACTTGTTAAGCTACGGCGACCTCCACCGCTCTTCCAAGGGGCATTTAATCCACCTTGTTAAGCTACTGCGACCTGCATGTCTCTTCCAAGGGGGATTTAAACCGTCTTGTTAAGGTACTGCTACCTGCACGTCTCTTCCAAGGGGCATTTAAACTGCCTTGTTAAGCTACTGCGACCTCCACCGCTCTTCCAAGGGGCATTTATCCGTCTTGTTAAGGCTACTGCGACCTGCACCTTTCTTCCAAGGGGCATTTAAACCGTCTTGGTAAGCTAATGCAACTTGGAAGCCTATTCCAAGGGGTATTTAAACCGTCTTGTTAAGCTACTGCGACCTGCTCGTCTCTTCCAAGAGGCATTTAAACCGTCTTATTAAGCTACTGCGACTTGCACATCTCTTCAAAGGGGCATTTAAACCGTCTTGTTAAGCTACTGCGACCTGCAAGCCTATTAAATGGGGCATTTAAACCGTCTTGTTAAGCTACTGTAACCTCCACCACTTTTCCAAGGGGCATTTAAACCGTCTTGTTAAGCTACTGCGACCTGCACGTCTCTTCCAAGGGGCATTTAAACAGTCTTGTTAAGCTACTGCGACCTGCACATCTCTTCCAAGGGGCATTTAAACCGTCTTGTTAAGCTACTGCGACCTGCATGTCTCTTCCAAGGGGCATTTAAACCGTCTTGTTAAGCCACTGCGACCTGCACGTCTCTTCCAAGGGGCATTTAAACCGTCTTTTTAAGCTGCTGCGAACTGCATGTCTCTTCCAAGGGGCATTTAAACCATCTTATTAAGCTACTGCGACCTCAACCGCTCTTCCAAGGGGCATTTAATCCACCTTGTTAAGCTACTGCTTTCTGCACGTCTCTTCCAAAGGGCATTTAAACCGTCTTTTTAAGCTACTGTGACCTGCACGTCTCTTCCAAGGTGCATTTAAAGCATCTTGTTAAGCTACTGCGACCTGCACGTCTCTTCCAAGGGGCATTTAAACAGTCTTATTAAACTACTGCGACCTGCACGTCTCTTCCAAGGGGAATTTAAACTGTCTTGTTAAGCTACTGCGACCTCCACCTCTCTTCCAAGGGGCATTTAAACCGTCTTATTAAGCTACTGCGACCTGCACATCTCTTCCAAGGGGCATTTAAACTGTCTTATTAAGCTACTGCGACCTGCACGTCTCTTCCAAGGGGCATTTAAACTGTCTTGTTAAGCTACTGTGACCTCCACCGCTCTTCCAAGGGGCATTTAAACCGTCTTGTTAAGCTACTGCGACCTGCACGTCTCTTCCATGGCGCATTTAAACCATCTTTTTAAGCTACTGCGACTTGCACGTCTCTTTCAAGGGGCTTTTAAACCGTCTTGTTAAGCTACTGTAACCTCCACCACTTTTCCAAGGGGCATTTAAACCGTCTTGTTAAGCTACTGCGTCCTGCACGTCTCTTCCAAGGGGCATTTAAACCGTCTTGTTAAGCTACTGCGACCTGCATGTCTCTTCCAAGGGGCATTTAAACCGTCTTGTTAAGCCACTGCGACCTGCACGTCTCTTCCAAGGGGCATTTAAACCGTCTTTTTAAGCTGCTGCGACATCCACCGCTCTTCCAAGGGGCATTTAAAACATCTTGTTAAGCTACTGCGACCTGCACGTCTCTTCCAAGGGGCATTTAAACAGTCTTGTTAAGCTACTGCTACCTCCACATCTGTTCCATGGGGCATTTAAACTATCTTGTTAAGCTACTGCGACCTACTTGTCTCTACCAAGAGACATTTAAACCGTCTTCTTAAGCTACTGCGACATGAACGTCTCTTCCAAGGGGCATTTAAACAGTCTTGTTAAGCTGCTGCGACCTGTATGTCTCTTCCAAGCGGCATTTAAACCATCTTGTTAAGCTACTGCGACCTCCACCGCTCTTCCAAGGGGCATTTAAACTGTCTTGTTAAGCTACTGCGACCTGCACGTCTCTTCCAAGGGGCATTTAAATCGTCTTGGTAAGCTACTGCGACCTGCACGTCTCTTCCAAGGGGCATTTAAAATGTCTTGTTAAGCTACTGCGACCTCCACCGCTCTTCCAAGGGGCATTTAAACCATCTTGTTAAGATACTGCGACCTCCACGTCTCTTCCAAGGGGCATTTAAAATGCTTTGTTAAGCTACTGAGACCTGCATGTCTCTTCCAAGGGGCATTTAAACCGTCTTGTTAAGCTACTGCGACCTGCACGTCTCTTCCAAGGGGCATTTAAACCATCTCGTTAAGCTGCTGCGACCTGCACCTCTCTTCCAAGGGGCATTTAAACTGTCTTGTTAAGCTACTGCGACCTCCACCGCACTTCCAAGGGGCATTTAAACCGTCTTGTTAAGCTACTGCGACCTGCACGTCTCTTTCAAGGGGCATTTAAACTGTCTTGTTAAGCTACTGCCACCTCCACCGCTCTTGCAAGGGGCATTTAACCTGTCTTGTTAAGCTACTTCGACCTGCACGTCTCTTCCAAGTGGCGTTTAAACCGTCTTGTTAAGCTACTGAGACCTGCACGTCTCTTCCAAGGGGAATTTCAACTGTCTTATTAAGCTACTGCGACCTCCACCTATCTTCCAAGGGGCATTTAAACCATCTTATTAAGCTACTGCGACCTGCACATTTCTTCCAAGGGGCGCATTTAAACCGTCTTATTAATCTACTGCGACCTGCACGTCTCTTACAAGGGGCATTTAAACCGTCTTGGTAAGCTAATGCTACCTGCAAGCCTATTCCAAGGGTAATTTAAACCCTCTTGTTAAGCTACTGCGACCTGCTCGTCTCTTCCAAGTGGGATTTAATCCTTCTTGTTAAGCTACTGCGACCTGCACGTCTCTTCCAAGGAGCATTTAAACCATCTTATTAAGCTTCTGCGACCTGCTCGTCTATTCCAAGGGGCATTTAAACCGTCTTGTTAAGCCACTGCGACCTGCACGTCTCTTCCAAGGGGCATTTAAACCGTCTTTTTAAGCTGCTGCGACCTGCATGTCTCTTCCAAGGGGCATTTAAACCATCTTGTTAAGCTAATGCGACTTCCAACGCTCTTCCAAGGGGCATTTAATCCACCTTGTTAAGCTACTGCGACCTGCATGTCTCTTCCAAAGGGGCATTTAAACCGTCTTGTTAAGCTAATGCGACCTTCAAGCCTATTCCAAGGGGTATTTAAACCGTCTTGTTAAACTCCTGCGACCTGCACGTCTCTTCCAAGGGGCATTTAAACCGTATTGTTAAGCTACTGCGACCTGCACGTCTCTTTCAAGGGGCATTTAAACTCTCTTGTTAAGCTACTGCGACCTCCACCGCTCTTCCAAGGGGCATTTAACCCGTCTTGTTAAGCTACTTCGACCTGCACGTCTCTTCCAAGTGGCATTTAAACCGTCTTTTTAAGCTACTGCGACCTGCACGTCTCTTCAAAGGGGAATTTAAACTGTCTTATTAAGCTGCTACGACCTCCACCTGTCTTTCAAGGGGCATTTAAACCATCTTATCAAGCTACTGCGACCTGCACATCTCTTCCAAGGAGCATTTAAACTGTCTTGTTAAGCTACAGCGACCTCCACCGCTCTTCCAACGGGCATTTAAAACGTCTTGTTAAGCTACTGCGACCTCCACGTCTCTTCCAAGGGGCATTTAAACCTTATTCGTAAGCTACTGCGACCTGCAAGCCTATTCCAAGGGTCATTTAAACCCTCTTGTTAAGCTACTGCGACCTGCACGTCTCTTCCAAGTGGGATTTAAACCGTTTTGTTAAGCTACTGCGACCTGAACGTCTCTTCCAAGGCGCATTTAAACAGTTTATTTAAGCTACTGCGACTTGCACATCTCTTCAAAGGGGCATTTAAACCGTCTTGTTAAGCTACTGCGACCTGCACGTCTCTTCCAAGGCGCATTTAAACCGTCTATTTAAGCTACTGCGACTTGCACATCTCTTCAAAGGGGCATTTAAACCGTCTTGTTTAAATACTGTAGCCTCCACCACTTTTCCAAGGGGCATTTAAACCATCTTGTTAAGCTACTGCGACCTGCACGTCTCTTCCAAGGGGCATTTAAACCGTCTTGGTAAGCTACTGCGACCTGCACGTCTCTTCCAAGGGGCATTTAAAATGTCTTGTTAAGCTACTGCGACCTCCACCGCTCTTCCAAGGGGCATTTAAACCATCTTGTTAAGATACTGCGACCTCCACGTCTCTTCCAAGGGGCATTTAAAATGCTTTGTTAAGCTACTGAGACCTGCATGTCTCTTCCAAGGGGCATTTAAACCGTCTTGTTAAGCTACTGCGACCTGCACGTCTCTTCCAAGGGGCATTTAAACCATCTCGTTAAGCTGCTGCGACCTGCACCTCTCTTCCAAGGGGCATTTAAACTGTCTTGTTAAGCTACTGCGACCTCCACCGCACTTCCAAGGGGCATTTAAACCGTCTTGTTAAGCTACTGCGACCTGCACGTCTCTTTCAAGGGGCATTTAAACTGTCTTGTTAAGCTACTGCCACCTCCACCGCTCTTGCAAGGGGCATTTAACCTGTCTTGTTAAGCTACTTCGACCTGCACGTCTCTTCCAAGTGGCATTTAAACCGTCTTGTTAAGCTACTGAGACCTGCACGTCTCTTCCAAGGGGAATTTCAACTGTCTTATTAAGCTACTGCGACCTCCACCTATCTTCCAAGGGGCATTTAAACCATCTTATTAAGCTACTGCGACCTGCACATCTCTTCCAAGGGGCGCATTTAAACCGTCTTATTAATCTACTGCGACCTGCACGTCTCTTACAAGGGGCATTTAAACCGTCTTGGTAAGCTAATGCTACCTGCAAGCCTATTCCAAGGGTAATTTAAACCCTTTTGTTAAGCTACTGCGACCTGCTCGTCTCTTCCAAGTGGGATTTAATCCTTCTTGTTAAGCTACTGCGACCTGCACGTCTCTTCCAAGGAGCATTTAAACCATCTTATTAAGCTTCTGCGACCTGCTCGTCTATTCCAAGGGGCATTTAAACCGTCTTGTTAAGCCACTGCGACCTGCACGTCTCTTCCAAGGGGCATTTAAACCGTCTTTTTAAGCTGCTGCGACCTGCATGTCTCTTCCAAGGGGCATTTAAACCATCTTGTTAAGCTAATGCGACTTCCAACGCTCTTCCAAGGGGCATTTAATCCACCTTGTTAAGCTACTGCGACCTGCACGTCTCTTCCAAAGGGGCATTTAAACCGTCTTGGTAAGCTAATGCGACCTTCAAGCCTATTCCAAGGGGTATTTAAACCGTCTTGTTAAGCTCCTGCGACCTGCACGTCTCTTCCAAGGGGCATTTAAACCGTATTGTTAAGCTACTGCGACCTGCACGTCTCTTTCAAGGGGCATTTAAACTCTCTTGTTAAGCTACTGCGACCTCCACCGCTCTTCCAAGGGGCATTTAACCCGTCTTGTTAAGCTACTTCGACCTGCACGTCTCTTCCAAGTGGCATTTAAACCGTCTTTTTAAGCTACTGCGACCTGCACGTCTCTTCAAAGGGGAATTTAAACTGTCTTATTAAGCTGCTACGACCTCCACCTGTCTTTCAAGGGGCATTTAAACCATCTTATCATGCTACTGCGACCTGCACATCTCTTCCAAGGAGCATTTAAACTGTCTTGTTAAGCTACAGCGACCTCCACCGCTCTTCCAACGGGCATTTAAAACGTCTTGTTAAGCTACTGCGACCTCCACGTCTCTTCCAAGGGGCATTTAAACCTTATTCGTAAGCTACTGCGACCTGCAAGCCTATTCCAAGGGTCATTTAAACCCTCTTGTTAAGCTACTGCGACCTGCACGTCTCTTCCAAGTGGGATTTAAACCGTTTTGTTAAGCTACTGCGACTTGCACATCTCTTCAAAGGGGCATTTAAACCGTCTTGTTAAGCTACTGCGACCTGCACGTCTCTTCCAAGGCGCATTTAAACCGTCTATTTAAGCTACTGCGACTTGCACATCTCTTCAAAGGGGCATTTAAACCGTCTTGTTAAAATACTGTAGCCTCCACCACTTTTCCAAGGGGCATTTAAACCATCTTGTTAAGCTACTGCGACCTGCTCGTCTCTTCCAAGGGGCATTTAAACCGTATTTTTAAGCTGCTGCGACCTGCACGTCTCTTCCAAGGAGCATTTAATCCATCTTGTTAAGCTACTGCGACCTCCACCTCTCTTCCAAGGGGCATTTAAGCCGTCTTTTTAAGCTGCTGCGACCTGCACGTCTCTTCCAAGGAGCATTTAATCCATCTTGTTAAGCTACTGCGACCTGCACATCTCTTCCAAGGGGCATTTAAACTGTCTTGTTAAGCTTCTGCGACCTGCACGTCTCTTCTAAGGGGCATTTAAACCATCTTGTTAAGCTACTGCTACTTGCATGTATCTTCCAAGTGGCATTTAAACCGTCTTGTTAAGCTACTGTAACCTCCACCACTTTTCCAAGGGGCATTTAAACGTCTTGTTAAGCTACTGCGACCTCCACGTCTCTTCGAAGGGGCATTTAAAATGCTTTGTTAAGCTACTGCGACCTGCACGTCTCTTCCAAGGGGCATTTAAACCGACTAGTTAAGCTGCTGCGACCTGCACCTCTCTTCCAAGGGGCATTTAAACTGTCTTGTTAAGCTACTGCGACCTCCACCGCACTTCCAAGGGGCATTTAAACCGTCTTGTTAAGCTACGGCGACCTTCACGTCTCTTTCAAGGGGCATTTAAACTGTCTTGTTAAGCTACTGCCACCTCCACCGCTCTTGCAAGGGGCATTTAACCCGTCTTGTAAGCTACTTCGACCTGCACGTCTCTTCCATGTGGCATTTAAACTGTCTTGTTAAGCTACTGCGACCTGCACGTCTCTTCCAAGGGGAATTTAAACCATCTTATTAAGCTACTGCGACCTCCATCTATCTTCCAAGGGGCATTTAAACAATCTTATTAAGCTACTGCGACCTGCACATCTCTTTCAAGGGGCGCATTTAAACCGTCTTATTAAGCTACTGCGACCTACACGTCTCTTACAAGGGGCATTTAAACCGTCTTGGTAAGCTACTGCTACCTGCAAGCCTATTCCAAGGGGCATTTAAACTGTCTTGTTAAGCTACAGCGACCTCCACCGCTCTTCCAACGGGCATTTAAAACGTCTTGTTAAGCTACTGCGACCTCCACGTCTCTTCCAAGTGGGATTTAAACCGTTTTGTTAAGCTACTGCGACCTGAACGTCTCTTCCAAGGCGCATTTAAACCGTCTATTTAAGCTACTGCGACCTGCACGTCTCTTCCAAGGGGCATTTAAACCGTCTTGCTAAGCTACTGTGCCCTGCTCGTCTCTTCCAAGGGGCATTTAAACCGTCTTATTAAGCTACTGTGCCCTGCTCGTCTATTCCAAGGGGCATTTAAACCGTCTTGTTAAGCTACTGCGACCTGCACGTCTCTTCCAAGGCTCATTTAAACCATCTATTTAAGCTACTGCGACTTGCACATCTCTTCAAAGGGGCATTTAAACCGTCTTGTTAAAATACTGTAGCCTCCACCACTTTTCCAAAGGGCATTTAAACCGTGTTGTTAAGCTACTGCGACCTCCACGTCTCTTCCAAGGGGCATTTAAACCTTCTTGGTAAGCTACTGTGACCTGCAAGCCTATTCCAAGGGTCATTTAAACCCTCTTGTTAAGCTACTGCGACCTGCACGTCTCTTCCAAGTGGGATTTAAACCGTTTTGTTAAGCTACTGCGACCTGAACGTCTCTTCCAAGGCGCATTTAAACCGTCTATTTAAGCTACTGCGACCTGCACGTCTCTTCCAAGGGGCATTTAAACCGTCTTGCTAAGCTACTGTGCCCTGCTCGTCTCTTCCAAGGGGCATTTAAACCGTCTTATTAAGCTACTGTACCCTGCTCGTCTATTCCAAGGGGCATTTAAACCGTCTTGTTAAGCTACTGCGACCTGCACGTCTCTTCCAAGGCTCATTTAAACCGTCTATTTAAGCTACTGCGACTTGCACATCTCTTCAAAGGGGCATTTAAACCGTCTTGTTAAAATACTGTATCCTCCACCACTTTTCCAAAGGGCATTTAAACCGTGTTGTTAAGCTACTGCGAACTGCACGTCTCTTCCAAAGGGGCATTAAAACTGTATTTTTAAGCTGCTGCGAACTGCATGTCTCTTCCAAGGGGCATTTAAACCGTCTTTTTAAGCTGCTGCGACCTGCACGTCTCTTCCAAAGGGCATTTAATCCATCTTGTTAAGCTACTGCGACCTGCACGTCTCATCCAATGGGCATTTAAACCGTCTTTTTAAGCTGCTGCGACCTGCACGTCTCTTCCAAGGGGCATTTAATCCACCTTGTTAAGCTACTGCGACCTGCATGTCTCTTCCAAGGGGGATTTAAACCGTCTTGTTAAGCTACTGCGACCTCCACCGCTCTTCCAAGGGGCATTTATCCGTCTTGTTAAGCTACTGCGACCTGCACCTTTCTTCCAAGGGGCATTTAAACCGTCTTGGTAAGCTAATGCGACTTGCACGCCTATTCCAAGGGGTATTTAAACCGTCTTGTTAAGCTACTGCGACCTGCACGTCTCTTCCAAGGCGCATTTAAACCGTCTTTTTAAGTTTCTGCGACTTGCACATCTCTTCAAAGGGGCATTTAAACCGTCTTGTTAAGCTACTGCAACCTGCAAGCCTATTCCAAGGGGCATTTAAACCGTCTTGTTAAGCTACTGTAACCTCCACCACTTTTCCAAGGGGCATTTAAACCGTCTTGTTAAGCTACTGCGACCTGCACCTCTCTTCCAAGGGGCATTTAAACCGTCTTGTTAAGCTACTGCGACCTGCACATCTCTTCCAAGGGGCATTTAAACCGTCTTGTTAAGCTACTGCGACCTGCATGTCTCTTCCAAGGGGCATTTAAACCGTCTTGTTAAGCCACTGCGACCTGCACGTCTCTTCCAAGGGGCATTTAAACCGTCTTTTTAAGCTGCTGCGAACTGCATGTCTCTTCCAAGGGGCATTTAAACCATCTTATTAAGCTACTGCGACCTCCACCGCTCTTCCAAGGGGCATTTAATCCACCTTGTTAAGCTACTGCTTTCTGCACGTCTCTTCCAAAGGGCATTTAAACCATCTTTTTAAGCTACTGTGACCTGGACGTCTCTTCCAAGGTGCATTTAAAGCATCTTGTTAAGCTACTGCGACCTGCACGTCTCTTCCAAGGGGCATTTAAACCGTCTTATTAAACTACTGCGACCTGCACGTCTCTTCCAAGGGGCATTTAAACTGTCTTGTTAAGCTACTGCGACCTCCACCTCTCTTCCAAGGGGCATTTAAACCGTCTTATTAAGCTACTGCGACCTGCACATCTCTTCCAAGGGGCATTTAAACCGTCTTATTAAGCTACTGCGACCTGCACGTCTCTTCCAAGGGGCATTTAAACTGTCTTGTTAAGCTTCTGTGACCTCCACCGCTCTTCCAAGGGGCATTTAAACCGTCTTGTTAAGCTACTGCGACCTGCACGTCTCTTCCATTGCGCATTTAAACCATCTTTTTAAGCTACTGCGACTTGCACGTCTCTTCCAAGGGGCTTTTAAACCGTCTTGTTAAGCTACTGTAACCTCCACCACTTTTCCAAGGGGCATTTAAACCGTCTTGTTAAGCTACTGCGTCCTGCACGTCTCTTCCAAGGGGCATTTAAACCGTCTTGTTAAGCTACTGCGACCTGCATGTCTCTTCCAAGGGGCATTTAAACCGTCTTGTTAAGCCACTGCGACCTGCACGTCTCTTCCAAGGGGCATTTAAACCGTCTTTTTAAGCTGCTGCGACATCCACCGCTCTTCCAAGGGACATTTAAAACATCTTGTTAAGCTACTGCGACCTGCACGTCTCTTCCAAGGGGCATTTAAACAGTCTTGTTAAGCTACTGCTACCTCCACATCTGTTCCATGGGGCATTTAAACTATCTTGTTAAGCTACTGCGACCTACATGTCTCTACCAAGAGACATTTAAACCGTCTTCTTAAGCTACTGCGACATGCACGTCTCTTCCAAGGGGCATTTAAACAGTCTTGTTAAGCTGCTGCGACCTGTATGTCTCTTCCAAGCGGCATTTAAACCATCTTGTTAAGCTACTGCAACCTCCACCGCTCTTCCAAGGGGCATTTAAACTGTCTTGTTAAGCTACTGCGACCTGCACGTCTCTTCCAAGGGGCATTTAAATCGTCTTGGTAAGCTACTGCGACCTGCACGTCTCTTCCAAGGGGCATTTAAAATGTCTTGTTAAGCTACTGCGACCTCCACCGCTCTTCCAAGGGGCATTTAAACCATCTTGTTAAGATACTGCGACCTCCACGTCTCTTCCAAGGGGCATTTAAAATGCTTTGTTAAGCTACTGCGACCTGCATGTCTCTTCCAAGGGGCATTTAAACCGTCTTGTTAAGCTACTGCAACCTGCACGTCTCTTCCAAGGGGCATTTAAACCGTCTCGTTAAGCTGCTGCGACCTGCACCTCTCTTCCAAGGGGCATTTAAACTGTCTTGTTAAGCTACTGCGACCTCCACCGCACTTCCAAGGGGCATTTAAACCATCTTGTTAAGCTACTGCGACCTGCACGTCTCTTTCAAGGGGCATTTAAACTGTCTTGTTAAGCTACTGCCACCTCCACCGCTCTTGCAAGGGGCATTTAACCTGTCTTGTTAAGCTACTTCGACCTGCACGTCTCTTCCAAGTGGCATTTAAACCGTCTTGTTAAGCTACTGAGACCTGCACGTCTCTTCCAAGGGGAATTTCAACTGACTTATTAAGCTACTGCGACCTCCACCTATCTTCCAAGGGGCATTTAAACCATCTTATTAAGCTACTGCGACCTGCACATCTCTTCCAAGGGGCGCATTTAAACCGTCTTATTAAGCTACTGCGACCTGCACGTCTCTTACAAGGGGCATTTAAACCGTCTTGTTAAGCTAATGCTACCTGCAAGCCTATTCCAAGGGTAATTTAAACCCTCTTGTTAAGCTACTGCGACCTACTCGTCTCTTCCAAGTGGGATTTAATCCTTCTTGTTAAGCTACTGCGACCTGCACGTCTCTTCCAAGGAGCATTTAAACCATCTTATTAAGCTTCTGCGACCTGCTCATCTTTTCCAAGGGGCATTTAAACCGTGTTGTTAAGCCACTGCGACCTGCACGTCTCTTCCAAGGGGCATTTAAACCGTCTTTTTAAGCTGCTGCGACCTGCATGTCTCTTCCAAGGGGCATTTAAACCATCTTGTTAAGCTAATGCGACTTCCAACGCTCTTCCAAGGGGCATTTAATCCACCTTGTTAAGCTACTGCGACCTGCACGTCTCTTCCAAAGGGGCATTTAAACCGTCTTGGTAAGCTAATGAGACCTGCAAGCCTATTCCAAGGGGTATTTAAACCGTCTTGTTAAGCTCCTGCGACCTGCACGTCTCTTCCAAGGGGCATTTAAACCGTATTGTTAAGCTACTGCGACCTGCACGTCTCTTTCAAGGGGCATTTAAACTCTCTTGTTAAGCTACTGCGACCTCCACCGCTCTTCCAAGGGGCATTTAACGCGTCTTGTTAAGCTACTTCGACCTGCACGTCTCTTCCAAGTGGCATTTAAACCGTCTTTTTAAGCTGCTGCGACCTGCACATCTCTTCAAAGGGGAATTTAAACTGTCTTATTAAGCTGCTACGACCTCCACCTGTCTTTCAAGGGGCATTTAAACCATCTTATCAAGCTACTGCGACCTGCACATCTCTTCCAAGGAGCATTTAAACTGTCTTGTTAAGCTACAGCGACCTCCACCGCTCTTCCAACGGGCATTTAAAACGTCTTGTTAAGCTATTGCGACCTCCACGGCTCTTCCAAGGGGCATTTAAACCTTATTGGTAAGCTACTGCGACCTGCAAGCCTATTCCAAGGGTCATTTAAACCCTCTTGTTAAGCTACTGCGACCTGCACGTCTCTTCCAAGTGGGATTTAAACCGTTTTGTTAAGCTACTGCGACCTGAACGTCTCTTCCAAGGCGCATTTAAACCGTTTATTTAAGCTACTGCGACTTGCACATCTCTTCAAAGGGGCATTTAAACCGTCTTGTTAAGCTACTGTGCCCTGCTCGTCTCTTCCAAGGGGAATTTAAACCATCTTATTAAGCTACTGTGCCCTGCTCGTCTATTCCAAGGGGCATTTAAACCGTCTTGTTAAGCTACTGCGACCTGCACGTCTCTTCCAAGGCGCATTTAAACCGTCTATTTAAGCTACTGCGACTTGCACATCTCTTCAAAGGGGCATTTAAACCGTCTTGTTAAAATACTGTAGCCTCCACCACTTTTCCAAGGGGCATTTAAACCGTGTTGTTAAGCTACTGCGACCTGCACGTCTCTTCCAAGGAGCATTTAATCCATCTTGTTAAGCTACTGCGACCTCCACCTCTCTTCCAAGGGGCATTTAAGCCGTCTTTTTAAGCTGCTGCGACCTGCACGTCTCTTCCAAGGAGCATTTAATCCATCTTGTTAAGCTACTGCGACCTGCACGTCTCATCCAATGGGCATTTAAACCGTCTTCGTAAGCCACTGCGACCTGCACGTCTCTTCCAAGGGGCATTTAAACCGTCTTTTTAAGCTGCTGCGAACTGCATGTCTCTTCCAAGGGGCATTTAAACCATCTTGTTAAGCTACGGCGACCTCCACCGCTCTTCCAAGGGGCATTTAATCCACCTTGTTAAGCTACTGCGACCTGCATGTCTCTTCCAAGGGGGATTTAAACCATCTTGTTAAGCTACTGCGACCTGCACGTCTCTTCCAAGGGGAATTTAAACTGTCTTATTAAGCTACTGCGACCTCCACCTCTCTTCCAAGGGGCATTTAAACCGTCTTTTTAAGCTGCTGCGACCTGCACGTCTCTTCCAAGGAGCATTTAATCCATCTTGTTAAGCTACTGCGACCTGCACGTCTCATCCAATGGGCATTTAAACCGTCTTCTTAAGCCACTGCGACCTGCACGTCTCTTCCAAGGGGCATTTAAACCGTCTTTTTAAGCTGCTGCGAACTGCATGTCTCTTCCAAGGGGCATTTAAACCATCTTGTTAAGCTACGGTGACCTACACCGCTCTTCCAAGGGGCATTTAATCCACCTTGTTAAGCTACTGCGACCTGCATGTCTCTTCCAAGGGGGATTTAAACCATCTTGTTAAGCTACTGCGACCTGCACGTCTCTTCCAAGGGGAATTTAAACTGTCTTATTAAGCTACTGCGACCTCCACCTCTCTTCCAAGGGGCATTTAAACCATCTTATTAAGCTACTGCGACCTGCACATCTCTTCCAAGGGGCACACTTAAACCGTCTTATTAAGCTACTGCGACCTGCACGTCTCTTCCAAGGGGCATTTAAACAGTCTTGTTAAGCTACTGCTACCTCCACATCTGTTCCATGGGGCATTTAAACTATCTTGTTAAGCTACTGCGACCTACATGTCTCTACCAAGAGACATTTAAACCGTCTTCTTAAGCTACTGCGACATGCACGTCTCTTCCAAGGGGCATTTAAACAGTCTTGTTAAGCTGCTGCGACCTGTATGTCTCTTCCAAGCGGCATTTATACCATCTTGTTAAGCTACTGCGACCTCCACCGCTCTTCCAAGGGGCATTTAAACTGTCTTGTTAAGCTACTGCGACCTGCACGTCTCTTCCAAGGGGCATTTAATTCGTCTTGGTAAGCTACTGCGACCTGCACGTCTCTTCCAAGGGGCATTTAAAATGTCTTGTTAAGCTACTGCGAACTCCACCGCTCTTCCATGGGGCATTTAAACCATCTTGTTAAGATACTGCGACCTCCACGTCTCTTCCAAGGGGCATTTAAAATGCTTTGTTAAGCTACTGCGACCTGCATGTCTCTTCCAAGGGGCATTTAAACCGTCTTGTTAAGCTACTGCGACCTGCACGTCTTTTCCAAGGGGCATTTAAACCGTCTCGTTAAGCTGCTGCGACCTGCACCTCTCTTCCAAGGGGCATTTCAACTGTCTTGTTAAGCTACTGCGACCTCCACCGCACTTCCAAGGGGCATTTAAACCGTCTTGTTAAGCTACTGCGACCTGCACGTCTCTTTCAAGGGGAATTTAAACTGTCTTGTTAAGCTACTGCCACCTCCACCGCTCTTGCAAGGGGCATTTAACCTGTCTTGTTAAGCTACTTCGACCTGCACGTCTCTTCCAAGTGGCATTTAAACCGTCTTGTTAAGCTACTGAGACCTGCACGTCTCTTCCAAGGGGAATTTCAACTGTCTTATTAAGCTACTGCGACCTCCACCTATCTTCCAAGGGGCATTTAAACCATCTTATTAAGCTACTGCGACCTGCACATCTCTTCCAAGGGGCGCATTTAAACCGTCTTATTAAGCTACTGCGACCTGCACGTCTCTTACAAGGGGCATTTAAACCGTCTTGGTAAGCTAATTCTACCTGCAAGCCTATTCCAAGGGTAATTTAAACCCTCTTGTTAAGCTACTGCGACCTACTCGTCTCTTCCAAGTGGGATTTAATCCTTCTTGTTAAGCTACTGCGACCTGCACGTCTCTTCCAAGGAGCATTTAAAACATCTTATTAAGCTTCTGCGACCTGCTCATCTTTTCCAAGGGGCATTTAAACCGTCTTGTTAAGCCACTGCGACCTGCACGTCTCTTCCAAGGGGCATTTAAACCGTCTTTTTAAGCTGCTGCGACCTGCATGTCTCTTCCAAGGGGCATTTAAACCATCTTGTTAAGCTAATGCGACTTCCAACGCTCTTCCAAGGGGCATTTAATCCACCTTGTTAAGCTACTGCGACCTGCACGTCTCTTCCAAAGGGGCATTTAAACCGTCTTGGTAAGCTAATGCGACCTGCAAGCCTATTCCAAGGGGTATTTAAACCGTCTTGTTAAGCTCCTGCGACCTGCATGTCTCTTCCAAGGGGCATTTAAACCGTATTGTTAAGCTACTGCGACCTGCACGTCTCTTTCAAGGGGCATTTAAACTCTCTTGTTAAGCTACTGCGACCTCCACCGCTCTTCCAAGGGGCATTTAACCCGTCTTGTTAAGCTACTTCGACCTGCACGTCTCTTCCAAGTGGCATTTAAACCGCCTTTTTAAGCTACTGCGACCTGCACGTCTCTTCAAAGGGGAATTTAAACTGTCTTATTAAGCTGCTACGACCTCCACCTGTCTTTCAAGGGGCATTTAAACCATCTTATCAAGCTACTGCGACCTGCACATCTCTTCCAAGGAGCATTTAAACTGTCTTGTTAAGCTACAGCGACCTCCACCGCTCTTCCAACGGGCATTTAAAACGTCTTGTTAAGCTACTGCGACCTCCACGTCTCTTCCAAGGGGCATTTAACCCTTATTGGTAAGCTACTGCGACCTGCAAGCCTATTCCAAGGGTCATTTAAACCCTCTTGTTAAGGTACTGCGACCTGCACGTCTCTTCCGAGTGGGATTTAAACCGTTTTGTTAAGCTACTGCGACCTGAACGTCTCTTCCAATGCGCATTTAAACCGTTTATTTAAGCTACTGCGACTTGCACATCTCTTCAAAGGGGCATTTAAACCGTCTTGCTAAGCTACTGTGCCCTGCTCGTCTCTTCCAAGGGGTATTTAAACCATCTTATTAAGCTACTGTGCCCTGCTCGTCTATTCCAAGGGGCATTTAAACCGTCTTGTTAAGCTACTGCGACCTGCACGTCTCTTCCAAGGCGCATTTAAACCGTCTATTTAAGCTACTGCGACTTGCACATCTCTTCAAAGGGGCATTTAAACCGTCTTGTTAAAATACTGTAGCCTCCACCACTTTTCCAAGGGGCATTTAAACCGTGTTGTTAAGCTACTGCGACCTGCTCGTCTCTTCCAAGGGGCATTTAAACCGTATTTTTAAGCTGCTGCGACCTGCACGTCTCTTCCAAGGAGCATTTAATCCATCTTGTTAAGCTACTGCGACCTCCACCTCTCTTCCAAGGGGCATTTAAGCCGTCTTTTTAAGCTGCTGCGACCTGCACGTCTCTTCCAAGGAGCATTTAATCCATCTTGTTAAGCTACTGCGACCTGCACGTCTCATCCAATGGGCATTTAAACCGTCTTCGTAAGCCACTGCGACCTGCACGTCTCTTCCAAGGGGCATTTAAACCGTCTTTTTAAGCTGCTGCGAACTGCATGTCTCTTCCAAGGGGCATTTAAACCATCTTGTTAAGCTACGTCGACCTCCACCGCTCTTCCAAGGGGCATTTAATCCACCTTGTTAAGCTACTGCGACCTGCATGTCTCTTCCAAGGGGGATTTAAACCATCTTGTTAAGCTACTGCGACCTGCACGTCTCTTCCAAGGGGAATTTAAACTGTCTCATTAAGCTACTGCGACCTCCACCTCTCTTCCAAGGGGCATTTAAACCGTCTTTTTAAGCTGCTGCGACCTGCACGTCTCTTCAAAGGAGCATTTAATCCATCTTGTTAAGCTACTGCGACCTGCACGTCTCATCCAATGGGCATTTAAACCGTCTTCTTAAGCAACTGCGACCTGCACGTCTCTTCCAAGGGGCATTTAAACCGTCTTTTTAAGCTGCTGCGAACTGCATGTCTCTTCCAAGGGGCATTTAAACCATCTTGTTAAGCTACGGTGACCTACACCGCTCTTCCAAGGGGCATTTAATCCACCTTGTTAAGCTACTGCGACCTGCATGTCTCTTCCAAGGGGGATTTAAACCATCTTGTTCAGCTACTGCGACCTGCACGTCTCTTCCAAGGGGAATTTAAACTGTCTTATTAAGCTACTGCGACCTCCACCTCTCTTCCAAGGGGCATTTAAACCATCTTATTAAGCTACTGCGACCTGCACATCTCTTCCAAGGGGCGCACTTAAACCGTCTTATTAAGCTACTGCGACCTGCACGTCTCTTCCAAGGGGCATTTAAACCGTCTTGGTAAGCTACTGCAACCTGCAAGCCTATTCCAAGGGTAATTTAAACCATCTTGTTAAGCTACTGCTACCTGCACGTCTCTTCCAAGTGGTATTTAAACCGTCTTGTTAAGCTACTGCGACCTGCACGTCTCTTCCAAGGAGCATTTAAACCATCTTATTAAGCTACTGCGACCTGCTCGTCTATTCCAAGGCGCATTTAAACCGTCTTGTTAAGCTACTGTAATCTCCACCACTTTTCCAAGGGGCATTTAAACCCTCTTGTTAAGCTACTGCGACCTGCACGTCTCTTCCAAGGGGCATTTAAACCATCTTGTTAAGCTACTGCGACCTGCATGTCTCTTCCAAGGGGCATTTAAACCGTCTTATTAAGCTACTGCGACCTGCACGTCTCTTCCAAGGGGGATTTAAACCGTCTTGTTAAGCTACTGCGACCTGCTCGTCTCTTCCAAGAGGCATTTAAACCGTCTTATTAAGCTACTGCGACCTGCTCGTCTATTCCAAGGGGCATTTAAACCGTCTTGTTAAGCTACTGCGACCTGCACGTCTCTTCCAAGGAGCATTTAAACCGTCTTTTTAAGCAACTGCGACTTGCACGTCTCTTCCAAGGGGCATTTAAACCGTCTTGGTAAGCTAATGCGACCTGCAAGCCTATTCCAAGGGGTATTTAAACCGTCTTATTAAGCTACTGCGACCTGCACGTCTCTTCCAAGGGGGATTTAAACCGTCTTGTTAAGCTACTGCGACCTGCTCGTCTCTTCCAAGAGATGCAATTAAACCGTCTTATTAAGCTACTGCGACCTGCTCGTCTATTCCAAGGGGCATTTAAACCGTCTTGTTAAGCTACTGCGACCTGCACGTCTCTTCCAAGGCGCATTTAAACCGTCTTTTTAAGCAACTGCGACTTGCACATCTTTTCAAAGGGGCATTTAAACCGTCTAATTAAGCTACTGCGACCTGCACGTCTCTTCCAAGAGGCATTTGAACTGTCTTGTTAAGCTACTGCGACCTCCACCTCTCTTCCGAGGGGCATTTAAACCGTCTTATTAAGCTACTGCGACCTGCACATCTCTTCCAAGGGGCATTTAAACCGTCTTATTAAGCTACTGCGACCTGCACGTCTCTTCCAAGGGGCATTTAAACTGTCTTGTTAAACTACTGCGACCTCCACCGCTCTTCCAAGGTGCATTTATCCGTCTTGCTAAGCTACTGCGACCTGCACGTTTCTTCCAAGGGGCATTTAAACTGTCTTGGTAAGCTAATGTGACCTGCAAGCCTATTCTAAGGGGTATATAAACCGTCTTGTTAAGCTACTGCGTCCTGCACGTCTCTTCCAAGGGGGATTTAAACCGTGTTGTTAAGCTACTGCGACCTGCTCGTCTCTTCCAAGAGGCATTTAAACCGTCTTATTAAGCTACTGGGACCTGCTCGTCTATTCCAATGGGCACTTAAACCGTCTTGTTAAGCTACTGCGACCTGCACGTCTCTTCCAAGGCACATATAATCCGTCTTTTTAAGCTCCTGCGACTTGCACATCTCTTCAAAGCGGCATTTAAACCGTCTTGTTAAGCTACTGCGACCTGCAAGTCTATTCCAAGGGGCATTTAAACCATCTTGTTAAGCTACTGTAACCTCCACCACTTTTCCAAGGGGCATTTAAACCGTCTTGTTAAGCTACTGCGACCTGCACGTCTCTTCCAAGGGGCATTTAAACCGTCTTGTTAAGCTACTGCGACCTGCACATCTCTTCCAAGGTGCATTTAAACCGTCTTGTTAAGTTACTGCGACCTGCATGTCTCTTCCAAGGGGCATTTAAACTGTCTTGTTAAGCCACTGCGACCTGAACGTCTCTTCCAAGGGGCATTTAAACCGTCTTTTTAAGCTGCTGCGAACTGCATGTCTCTTCCAAGGGGCATTTAAACCATCTTGTTAAGCTACTGCAACCTCCACCGCTCTTCCAAGGGGCATTTAATCCACCTTATTAAGCTACTGCATCCTGCACTTCTCTTCCAAAGGGCATTTAAACCGTCTTGTTAAGCTACTGTGACCTGCACGTCACTTCCAAGGGGGATTTAAACCATCTTGTTAAGCTACTGCGACCTGCACGTTTCTTCCAAGGGGCATTTAAACCGTCTTATTAAGCTACTGCGACCTGCACGTCTCTTCCAAGGGGCATTTAAACTGTCTTGTTAAGCTACTGCGACCTCCACCTCTCTTCCAAGGGGCATTTAAACCATCTTATTAAGCTACTGCGACCTGCACATCTCTTCCAAGGGGCATTTAAACCGTCTTATTAAGCTACTGCGACCTGCACGTCTCTTCCAAGGGGCATTTAAAACGTCTTGTTAAGCTACTGCGACCTGCACGTTTCTTCCAAGGGGCATTTAAACCGTCTTGGTAAGCTAATGCGACCTGCAAGCCTATTCCAAGGGGCATTTAAACACTCTTGTTAAGCTACTGCGACCTGCAAGCCTATTCCAAGGGGCATTTAAACACTCTTGTTAAGCTACTGCGACCTGCACGTCTCTTCCAAGGGGCATTTAAACCGTCTTGTTAAGCTACTGCGACCTGCACGTCTCTTCCATGGCGCATTTAAACCGTCTTTTTAAGCTACTGCGACTTGCACGTCTCTTCCAAGGGGCATTTAAACCGTCTTGTTAAGCTACTGTAACCTCCACCACTTTTCCAAGGGGCATTTAAACCGTCTTGTTAAGCTTCTGCGTCCTGCACGTCTCTTCCAAGGGGCATTTAAACCGTCTTGTTAAGCTGCTGCGACCTGCATGTCTCTTCCAAGGGGCATTTAAACCGTCTTGTTAAGCCACTGCGACCTGCACGTCTCTTCCAAGGGGCATTTAAACCGTCTTTTTAAGCTGCTGCGAACTGCATGTCTCTTCCAAGGGGCATTTAAACCATCTTGTTAAGCTACTGCGACCTCCACCGCTCTTCCAAGGGGCATTTAATCCACCTTATTAAGCTACTGCATCCTGCACGTCTCTTCCAAAGGGCATTTAAACCGTCTTGTTAAGCTACTGTGACCTGCACGTCACTTCCAAGGGGGATTTAAACCATCTTGTTAAGCTACTGCGACCTGCACGTCTCTTCCAAGGGGCATTTAAACCGTCTTATTAAGCTACTGCGACCTGCACGTCTCTTCCAAGGGGCATTTAAACTGTCTTGTTAAGCTACTGCGACCTCCACCTCTCTTCCAAGGGGCATTTAAACCATCTTATTAAGCTACTGCGACCTGCACATCTCTTCCAAGGGGCATTTAAACCGTCTTATTAAGCTACTGCGACCTGCACGTCTCTTCCAAGGGGCATTTAAAACGTCTTGTTAAGCTACTGCGACCTGCACGTTTCTTCCAAGGGGCATTTAAACCGTCTTGGTAAGCTAATGCGACCTGCAAGCCTATTCCAAGGGGCATTTAAACACTCTTGTTAAGCTACTGCGACCTGCAAGCCTATTCCAAGGGGCATTTAAACACTCTTGTTAAGCTACTGCGACCTGCACGTCTCTTCCAAGGGGCATTTAAACCGTCTTGTTAAGCTACTGCGACCTGCACGTCTCTTCCATGGCGCATTTAAACCGTCTTTTTAAGCTACTGCGACTTGCACGTCTCTTCCAAGGGGCATTTAAACCGTCTTGTTAAGCTACTGTAACCTACACCACTTTTCCAAGGGGCATTTAAACCGTCTTGTTAAGCTTCTGCGTCCTGCACGTCTCTTCCAAGGGGCATTTAAACCGTCTTGTTAAGCTGCTGCGACCTGCATGTCTCTTCCAAGGGGCATTTAAACCGTCTTGTTAAGCCACTGCGACCTGCACGTCTCTTCCAAGGGGCATTTAAACCGTCTTTTTAAGCTGCTGCGACCTGCATGTCTCTTCCAAGGGGCATTTAAACAGTCTTGTTAAGCTACTGCGACCTCCACCGCTCTTCCGAGGGGCATTTAAAACATCTTGTTAAGCTACTGCGACCTGCATGTCTCTTCCAAGGGGCATTTAAACAGTCTTGTTAAGCTACTGCGACCTCCACCGCTCTTCCGAGGGACATTGAAACCGTCTTCTTAAGCTACTGCGACCTGCACGTCTCTTCCAAGGGGGATTTAAACCGTCTTGTTAAGCTACTGCGACCTGCTCGTCTCTTCCAAGGGGGATTTAAACCGTCTTGTTAAGCTACTGCGACCTGCTCGTCTCTTCCAAGAGGCATTTAAACAGTCTTATTAAGCTACTGCGACCTGCTCGCCTATTCCAAGGGGCATTTAAACCATCTTGTTAAGCTACGGCGACCTCCACCGCTCTTCCAATTGGCATTTAATCCACCTTGTTAAGCTACTGCGACCTGCTTGTCTCTTCCAAGGTGGATTTAAACCGTCTTGTTAAGCTACTGCGACCAGCACGTCTCTTCCAAGGTGCATTTAAAGCATCTTGTTAAGCTACTGCGACCTGCACGTCTCTTCCAAGGGGCATTTAAACCGTCTTATTACGCTACTGCGACCTGCACGTCTCTTCCAAGGGGCATTTGAACTGTCTTGTTAAGCTACTGCAACCTCCACCTCTCTTCCAACGGGAATTTAAACCGTCTTATTAAGCTACTGCGACCTGCACATCTCTTCCAAGGGGCATTTAAACCGTCTTATTAAGCTACTACGACCTGCACGTCTCTTCCAAGGGGCATTTAAACTGTCTTGTTAAGCTACTGCGACATCCACCGCTCTTCCAAGGGGAATTTATCCGTCTTGTTAAGCTACTGCGACCTGCACATCTCTTCCAAGGGGCATTTAAACCGTCTTATTAAGCTACTACGACCTGCAGGTCTCTTCCAAGGGGCATTTAAACCGTCTTGGTAAGCTAATGCGACCTGCAAGCCTATTCCAAGGGGTATTTAAACTGTCTTGTTAAGCTACTGCGACCTGCACGTCTCTTCCAAGGGGGATTTAAACCGTCTTGTTAAGTTACTGCGACCTGCTCGTCTCTTCCAAGAGGCATTTAAACCTTCTTATTAAGCTACTGGGACCTGCTCGTCTATTCCAAGGGGCATTTAAACCGTCTTGTTAAGCTACTGCGACCTGCACGTCTCTTCCAAGGCGAATTTAAACCGTCTTTTTAAGCTACTGCATCTTGCACATCTCTTCAAAGGGGCATTTAAACCGTCTTGTTAAGCTACTGCGACCTGCAAGCCTATTCCAATGGGTATTTAAACTGTCTTTTTAAGCTACTGCGACCTGCACGTCTCTTCCAAGGGGGATTTAAACCGTCTTGTTAAGCTACTGCGACCTGCTTGTTTCTTCCAAGAGGCATTTAAACCGTCTTTTTAAGCTACTGGGACCTGCTCGTCTATTCCAAGGGGCATTTAAACCGTCTTGTTAAGCTACTGCGACCTGCACGTCTCTTCCAAGGCGCATTTAAACCGTCTTTTTAAGCTACTGCGACTTGCACATCTCTTCAAAGGGGCATTTAAACCGTCTTGTTAAGCTACTGCGACCTGCAAGCCAATTCCAAGGGGCATTTAAACCATCTTGTTAAGCTACTGTAACCTCCACCACTTTTCCAAGGGGCATTTAAACCGTCTTGTTAAGCTACTGCGACCTGCACGTCTCTTCCAAGGGGCATTTAAACCGTCTTGTTAAGCTACTGCGACCTGCACATCTCTTCCAAGGGGCATTGAAACCGTCTTGTTAAGCTACTGCAACCTGCCTGTCTCTTCCAAGGGGACTTTAAACCGTCTTGTTAAGCCACTGCGACCTGCACGTCTCTTCCAAGGGGCATTTAAACCGTCTTTTTAAGCTGCTGCGAACTGCATGTCTCTTCCAAGGGGCATTTAAACCATCTTGTTAAGCTACTGCGACCTCCACCGCTCTTCCAAGGGGCATTTAAACAGTCTTGTTAAGCTACTGCTACCTCCACATCTGTTCCATGGGGCATTTAAACTGTCTTGTTAAGCTACTGCGACCTACATGTCTCTACCAAAAGACATTTAAACCGTCTTCTTAAGCTACTGCGACCTGCACTTCTCTTCCAAGGGGCATTTAAACCGTCTTGTTAAGCTACTGCGACCTGCACGTCTCTTACAAGGGTCATTTAAACTGTCTTGTTAAGCAACTGCGACCTCCACCGCACTTCCAAGGGGCATTTAAACCGTCTTGTTAAACTACTGCGACCTGCACGTCTCTTTCAAGGGGCATTTAAACTGTTTTGTTAAGCTACTGCCACCTCCACCGCTCTTCCAAGGGGAATTTATCCGTCTTGTTAAGCTACTGCGACCTGCACATCTCTTCCAAGGGGCATTTAAACCGTCTTATTAAGCTACTACGACCTGCACGTCTCTTCCAAGGGGCATTTAAACCGTCTTGGTAAGCTAATGCGACCTGCAAGCCTATTCCAAGGGGTATTTAAACTGTCTTGTTAAGCTACTGCGACCTGCACGTCTCTTCCAAGGGGGATTTAAACCGTCTTGTTAAGCTACTGCGACCTGCTCGTCTCTTCCAAGAGGCATTTAAACCGTCTTATTAAGCTACTGGGACCTGCTCGTCTATTCCAAGGGGCATTTAAACCGTCTTGTTAAGCTACTGCGACCTGCACCACTTTTCCAAGGGGCATTTAAACCGTCTTGTTAAGCTACTGCGACCTGCACGTCTCTTCCAAGGGGCATTTAAACCGTCTTGTTAAGCTACTGCGACCTGCACATCTCTTCCAAGGGGCATTTAAACTGTCTTGTTAAGCTACTGCGACCTGCATGTCTCTTCCAAGGGGCATTTAAACCGTCTTTTTAAGCTACTGCGACTTGCACATCTCTTCAAAGGGGCATTTAAACCGTCTTGTTAAGCTACTGAGACCTGCAAGCCAATTCCAAGGGGCATTTAAACCATCTTGTTAAGCTACTGTAACCTCCACCACTTTTCCAAGGGGCATTTAAACCGTCTTGTTAAGCTACTGCGACCTGCACGTCTCTTCCAAGGGGCATTTAAACTGTCTTGTTAAGCTACTGCGACCTCCACCGCTCTTCCAAGGGGAATTTATCCGTCTTGTTAAGCTACTGCGACCTGCACATCTCTTCCAAGGGGCATTTAAACCGTCTTATTAAGCTACTACGACCTGCACGTCTCTTCCAAGGGGCATTTAAACCGTCTTGGTAAGCTAATGCGACCTGCAAGCCTATTCCAATGGGTATTTAAACTGTCTTTTTAAGCTACTGCGACCTGCACGTCTCTTCCAAGGGGGATTTAAACCGTCTTGTTAAGCTACTGCTACCTCCACATCTGTTCCATGGGGCATTTAAACTGTCTTGTTAAGCTACTGCGACCTACATGTCTCTACCAAAAGACATTTAAACCGTCTTCTTAAGCTACTGCGACCTGCACGTCTCTTCCAAGGGGCATTTAAACCGTCTTGTTAAGCTACTGCGACCTGCACGTCTCTTCCAAAGGGCATTTAAACCATCTAGTTAAGCTGCTGTGACCAGCATGTCTGTTACAAGGGTCATTTAAACTGTCTTGTTAAGCTACTCCGACCTCCACCGCACTTCCAAGGGGCATTTAAACCGTCTTGTTAAACTACTGCGACCTGCACGTCTCTTTCAAGGGGCATTTAAACTGTTTTGTTAAGCTACTGCGACCTCCACCGCTCTTGCAAGGGGTATTTAACCCGTCTTGTTAAGCTACTTCGACCTGTACGTCTCTTCCAAGTGGCATTTAAACCGTCTTGTTAAGCTACTGCGACCTGCATGTCTCTTCCAAGGGGAATTTAAACTGTCTTATTAAGCTACTGCGACCTCCACCTCTCTTCCAAGGGGCATTTAAACCATCTTATTAAGCTACTGCGACCTGCACATCTCTTCCAAGGGGCGCACTTAAATCGTCTTATTAAGTTACTGCGACCTGCACGTCTCTTCCAAGGGGCATTTAAACCGTCTTGGTAAGCTACTGCAACCTGCAAGCCTATTCCAAGGGTAATTTAAACCCTCTTGTTAAGCTACTGCGACCTGCACGTCTCTTCCAAGTGGGATTTAAACCGTCTTGTTAAGCTACTGCGACCTGCACGTCTCTTCCAAGGAGCATTTAAACCATCTTATTAAGCTACTGCGACCTGCTCGTCTATTGCAAGGGGCATTTAAACCGTCTTGTTAAGCTACTGCGACCTGCACGTCTCTTCCAAGGTGCATTTAAACCGTCTTTTTAAGCTACTGCGACTTGTACGTCTCTTCAAAGGTGCATTTAAACCGTCTTGTTAAGTTACTGTAATCTCCACCACTTTTCCAAGGGGCATTTAAACCCTCTTGTTAAGCTACTGCGACAAGCACGTCTCTTCCAAGGGGCATTTAAACCATCTTGTTAAGCTACTGCGACCTGCATGTCTGTTCCAAGGGGCATTTAAACCGTCTTGTTAAGCCACTGCGATCTGCACGTCTCTTCCAAGGGACATTTAAACCGTCTTTTTAAGCTGCTGCGACCTGCATGTCTCTTCCAAGGGGCATTTAAACCATCTTGTTAAGCTACTGCGACCTCCAACGCTCTTCCAAGGGGCATTTAATCCACCTTGTTAAGCTACTGCGACCTGCACGTCTCTTCCAAGGGGCATTTAAACCGTCTTGGTAAGCTAATGCGACCTGCAAGCCTATTCCAAGGGGTATTTAAACCGTCTTGTTAAGCTACTGCGACCTGCACATCTCTTCCAAGGGGCATTTAAACCGTCTTATTAAGCTACTGCGACCTGCACGTCTCTTCCAAGGGGCATTTAAACTGTCTTGTTAAGCTACTGTGACCTCCACCGCTCTTCCAAGGGGCATTTAAACCGTGTTGTTAAGCTACTGCGACCTGCACGTCTCTTCCATGGCGCATTTAAACCGTCTTTTTAAGCTACTGCGACTTGCACGTCTCTTCCAAGGGGCATTTAAAACGTCTTGTTAAGCTACTGTAACCTCCACCACTTTTCCAAGGGGCATTTAAACCGTCTTGTTAAGCTACTGCGTCCTGCACGTCTCTTCCAAAGGGCATTTAAACCGTCTTGTTAAGCTGCTGCGACCTGCATGTCTCTTCCAAGGGGCATTTAAACCGTCTTGTTAAGCCACTGCGACCTGCACGTCTCTTCCAAGGGGCATTTAAACCGTCTTTTTAAGCTGCTGCGACCTGCATGTCTCTTCCAAGGGGCATTTAAACAGTCTTGTTAAGCTACTGAGACCTCCACCTCTCTTCCAAGGGGCATTTAAAACATCTTGTTAAGCTACTGCGACCTGCACGTCTCTTCCAGGGGGCATTTAAACCGTCTTTTTAAGCTGCTGCGACCTGCATGTCTCTTTCAAGGGGCATTTAAACCATCTTGTTAAGCTACTGCGACCTCCAACGTTCTTCCAAGGGGCATTTAATCCACCTTGTTAAGCTACTGCGACCTGCACGTCTCTTCCAAGGGGCATTTAAACCGTCTTGATAAGCTAATGCGACCTGCAAGCCTATTCCAAGGGGTATTTAAACCGTCTTGTTAAGCTACTGCGACCTGCACGTCTCTTCCAAGGGGGATTTAAACCGTCTTGTTAAGCTCCTGCGACCTTCTCGTCTCTTCCAAGAGGCATTTAAACCGTCTTATTAAGCTACTGCGACCTGCTCGTCTATTCGAAGGGGCATTTAAACCGTCTTGTTAAGCTACTGCGACCTGCACGTCTCTTCCAAGGCTCATTTAAACCATCTTTTTAAGCTACTGCGACTTGCACATCTTTTCAAAGTGGCACTTAAATGTCTTGTTAAGCTACTGCGACCTGCAAGCCTATTCCAAGGGGCATTTAAACCGTCTTGTTAAGCTACTGTAACCTCCACCACTTTTCCAAGGGGCATTTAAACCGTCTTGTTAAGCTACTGCGACCTGCACATCTCTTCCAAGGGGCATTTAAACCATCTTGTTAAGCTACTGCGACCTGCATGTCTCTTCCAAGGGGCATTTAAACCGTCTTGTTAAGCCACTGCGACCTGCACGTCTCTTCCAAGGGGCATTTAAACCGTCTTTTTAAGCTGCTGCGACCTGCACGTCTCTTCCAAGGAGCATTTAAACCATCTTAGTAAACTACTGCGACCTGCTCGTCTATTCCAAGGGGCATTTAAACCGTCTTGTTAAGCTACTGCGACCTGCACGTCTCTTCCAAGGCGCATTTAAACCATCTTTTTAAGCTACTGCGACTTGCACGTCTCTTCAAAGGTGCATTTAAACCGTCTTGTTAAGCTACTGTAATCTCCACCTCTTTTCCAAGGGGCATTTAAACCCTCTTGTTAAGCTACTGCTACCTCCACGTCTCTTCCAAGTGGCATTTAAACCATCTTGTTAAGCTACTGCGACCTGCATGTCTCTTCCAAGGGGCATTTAAACCATCTTTGTAAGCTACTGCGACCTCCACCGCTCTTCCAAGGGGCATTTAAACCATCTTGTTAAGCTACTGCGACCTGCACGTCTCTTCCAAGGGGCATTTAAACAGTCTTGTTAAGCTACTGCTACCTCCACATCTGTTCCATGGGGCATTTAAACTGTCTTGTTAAGCTACTGCGACCTACATGTCTCTACCAAGAGACATTTAAACCGTCTTCTTAAGCTACTGCGACCTGCACGTCTCTTCCAAGGGGCATTTAAACAGTCTTGTTAAGCTGCTGCGACCTGTATTTCTCTTCCAAGCGGCATTTAAACCATCTTGTTAAGCTACTGCGACCTGCATGTCTCTTCCAAGGGAAATTTAAATCGTCTTGGTAAGCTACTGCGACCTGCACGTCTCTTCCAAGGGGCATTTAAAATGTCTTGTTAAGCTACTGCGACCTCCACCGCTCTTCCAAGGGGCATTTAAACCATCTTGTTAAGCTACTGCGACCTGCACGTCTCTTCCAAGGGGCATTTAAACTGTCTTGTTAAGCTTCTGCGACCTGCACGTCTCTTCTAAGGGGCATTTAAACCATCTTGTTAAGCTACTGCGACCTGCACGTCTCTTCCAAAGGGCATTTAAACCGTCTAGTTAAGCTGCTGCGACCTGCATGTCTCTTCCAAGGGGCATTTAAACTGTCTTGTTAAGCTACTGCGACCTCCACAGCACTTCAAAGGGGCATTTAAACCGTCTTGTTAAGCTACTGCGACCTGCACGTCTCTTTCAAGGGGCATTTAAACTGTTTTGTTAAGCTACTGCCACCTCCACCGCTATTGCAAGGGGCATTTAACCCGTCTTGTTAAGCTACTTCGACCAGCACGTCTCTTCCAAGTGGCATTTAAACCGTCTTGTTAAGCTACTGCGACCTGCACGTCTCTTCCAAGGGGAATTTAAACTGTCTTATTAAGCTACTGCGACCTCCACCTCTCTTCCAAGGGGCATTTAAACCATCTTATTAAGCTACTGCGACCTGCACATCTCTTCCAAGGTGCGCACTTAAACCGTCTTATTAAGCTACTGCGACCAGCACGTCTCTTCCAAGGGGCATTTAAACCGTCTTGGTAAGCTACTGCAACCTGCAATCCTATTCCAAGGGTAATTTAAACCCTCTTGTTAAGCTACTGCGACCTGCACGTCTCTTCCAAGTGGGATTTAAACCGTCTTGTTAAGCTACTGCGACCTGCACGTCTCTTCCAAGGAGCATTTAAACCATCTTATTAAGCTACTGCGACCTGCTCGTCTATTCCAAGGGGCATTTAAACCGTCTTGTTAAGCTACTGCGACCTGCAAGTCTCTTCCAAGGCGCATTTAAACCGTCTTTTTAAGCTACTGCGACTTGCACGTCTCTTCAAAGGTGCATTTAAACCGTCTTGTTAAGCTACTGTAATCTCCACCACTTTTCCAAGGGGCATTTAAACCCTCTTGTTAAGCTACTGCGACAAGCACGTCTCTTCCAAGGGGCATTTAAACCATCTTGTTAAGCCACTGCGACCTGCACGTCTCTTCCAGGGGGCATTTAAACCGTCTTTTTAAGCTGCTGCGACCTGCATGTCTCTTTCAAGGGGCATTTAAACCATCTTGTTAAGCTACTGCGACCTCCAACGCTCTTCCAAGGGGCATGTAATCCACCTTGTTAAGCTACTGCGACCTGCACGTCTCTTCCAAGGGGCATTTAAACCGTCTTGGTAAGCTAATGCGACCTGCAAGCCTATTCCAAGGGGTATTTAATCCTTCTTGTTAAGCTACTGCGACCTGCACGTCTCTTCCAAGGGGGATTTAAACCGTCTTGTTAAGCTACTGCGACCTTCTCGTCTCTTCCAAGAGGCATTTAAACCGTCTTATTAAGCTACTGCGACCTGCTCGTCTATTCCAAGGGGCATTTAAACCGTCTTGTTAAGCTACTGCGACCTGCACGTCTCTTCCAAGGCGCATTTAAACCGTCTTTTTAAGCTACTGCGACTTGCACATCTCTTCAAAGGGGCATTTAAACCGTCTTGTTAAGCTACTGCGACCTGCAAGCCTATTCCAAAGGGCATTTAAACCGTCTTGTTAAGCTACTGTAACCTCCACCACTTTTCCAAGGGGCATTTAAACCGTCTTGTTAAGCTACTGCGACCTGCACATCTCTTCCAAGGGGCATTTAAACCATCTTGTTAAGCTACTGCGACCTGCATGTCTCTTCCAATGGGCATTTAAACCGTCTTGTTAAGCCACTGCGACCTGCACGTCTCTTCCAAGGGGCATTTAAACCGTCTTTTTATGCTGCTGCGAACTGCATGTCTCTTCCAAGGGACATTTAAACCATCTTGTTAAGCTACTGCGACCTCCACCGCTCTTCCAAGGGGCATTTAATCCACCTTGTTAAGCTACTGCGACCTGCACGTCTCTTCCAAAGGGCATTTAAACCGTCTTGTTAAGCTACTGTGACCTGCACGTCACTTCCAAGGGGGATTTAAACTGTCTTGTTAAGCTACAGCGACCTGCACGTCTCTTCCAAGATGCATTTAAAGCATCTTGTTAAGCTACTGCGACCTGCACGTCTCTTCCAAGGGGTATTTAACCCGTCTTATTAAGCTACTGCGACCTGCAGGTCTCTTCCAAGGGGCATTTATACTGTCTTGTTAAGCTACTGCGACCTCCACTTCTCTTCCAAGGGGCATTTAAACCGTCTTATTAAGCTACTGCGACCTGCACATCTCTTCCAAGGGGCATTTAAACCGTCTTATTAAGCTACTGCGACCTGCACGTCTCTTCCAAGGGTCATTTAAACTGTCTTGTTAAGCTACTGCGAACTCCACCGCTCTTCCAAGGGGCATTTAAACCATCTTGTTAAGCTACTGCGACCTGCACGTTTCTTCCAAGGGGCATTTAAACCGTCTTGGTAAGCTAATGCGACCTGCACGTCTCTTCCAAGGGGGATTTAAACCGTCTTGTTAAGCTACTGCGACCTGCTCTTCTCTTCCAAGGGGCATTTAAACCGTCTTGTTAAGCTACTGCGACCTGCCCATCTCTTCCAAGGCGCATTTAAACCGTCTTTATAAGCTACTGCGACTTGCACGTCTCTTCCAAGGGGAAATTAAACCGTCTTGTTAAGCTACTGTATCCTCCACCACTTTTCCAAGGGGCATTTAAACCCTCTTGTTAAGCTACTGCGACCTGCACATCTCTTCCAAGGAGCGCATTTAAACCGTCTTATTAAGCTACTGCGACCTGCACGTCTCTTCCAAGGGGCATTTAAACCGTCTTGGTAAGCTACTGCAACCTGCAAGCCTACTCCAAGGGTAATTTAAACCCTCTTGTTAAGCTACTGCGACCTGCACGTCTCTTCCAAGTGGGATTTAAACCGTCTTGTTAAGTTACTGCGACCTGCACGTCTCTTCCAAGGAGCATTTAAACCGTCCTGTTAAGCTACTGCGACCTGCACGTCTCTTCCAAGGCGAATTTAAACTGTCTTTTTAAGCTACTGCGACTTGCACTTCTCTTCAAAGGTCCATTTAAACTGTCTTGTTATGCTACTGTAATCTCCACCACTTTTCCAAGGGGCATTTAAACCCTCTTGTTAAGCTACTGCGACAAGCACGTCTCTTCCAAGGGGCATTTAAACCATCTTGTTAAGCTACTGCGACCTCCAACGCTCTTCCAAGGGGCATTTAATCCAACTTGTTAAGCTAATGCGACCTGCACGTCTCTTCCAAGGGGCATTTAAACCGTCTTGGTAAGCTAATGCGACCTGCAAGCCTATTCCAAGGGGTATTTAAACCGTCTTGTTAAGCTACTGCGACCTGCACGTCTCTTCCAAGGGGGATCTAAACCGTCTTGTTAAGCTACTGCGACCTGCACGTCTCTTCCAAGGGGCATTTAAACCGTCTTGTTAAGCTACTGCGACCTGCATGTCTCTACCAAGGGGCATTTAAACCGTCTTGTTAAGCTACTGCGACCTGCACGTCTCTTCCAAGGGGTATTTAAACCGTCTTGTTAAGCTACTGCGACCTGCTCGTCTCTTCCAAGAGGCATTTAAACCGTCTTATTAAGCTACTGCGACCTGCTCGTCTATTCCAAGGGGCATTTAAACCGTCTTGTTAAGCTACTGCGACCTGCACGTCTCTTCCAAGGCGCATTTAAACCGTCTTTTTAAGCTACTGCGACTTGCACATCTCTTCAAAGGGGCATTTAAACCGTCTTGTTAAGCTACTGCGACCTGCAAGCCTATTCCAAAGGGCATTTAAACCGTCTTTCTAAGCTACTGTAACCTCCACCAATTTTCCAAGGGGCATTTAAACCGACTTGTTAAGCTACTGCGACCTGCACATCTCTTCGAAGGGGCATTTAAACCGTCTTGTTAAGCTACTGTGACCTGCATGTCTCTTCCAAGGGGCATTTAAACCGTCTTGTTAAGCCACTGCGACCTGCACATCTCTTCCAAGGGGCATTTAAACCATCTTTTTAAGCTGCTGCGAACTGCATGTCTCTTCCAAGGGGCATTTAAACCATCTTGTTAAGCTACTGCGACCTCCACCGCTCTTCCAAGGGGCATTTAATCCACCTTGTTAAGCTACTGCGACCTGCACGTCTCTTCCAAAGGGCATTTAAACCTTCTTGTTAAGCTACTGTGACCTGGACGTCACTTCCAAGGGGGATTTAAACCGTCTTGTTAAGCTACTGCCACCTGCACGTCTCTTCCAAGGTGCATTTAAAGCATCTTGTTAAGCTACTGCGACCTGCACGTCTCTTCCAAGGGACATTTAAACCGTCTTATTAAGCTACTGCGACCTGCACGTCTCTTCCAAGGGGCATTTATACTGTCTTGTTAAGCTACTGCCACCTCCACCTCTCTTCCAAGGGGCATTTAAACCGTCTTATTAAGCTACTGCGACCTGCACGTCTCTTCCAAGGGCATTTAAACCATCTTATTAAGCTACTGCGACCTGCACGTCTCTTCCAAGGGTCATTTAAACTGTCTTGTTAAGCTACTGCGACCTCCACCGCTCTTCCAAGGGGCATTTAAACCATCTTGTTAAGCTACTGCGACCTGCACTTTTCTTCCAAGGGGCATTTAAACCGTCTTGGTAAGCTAATGCGACCTGCAAGCCTATTCCAAGGGGCATTTAAACACTCTTGTTAAGCTACTGCGACCTGCACGTCTCTTCCAAGGGGCATTTAAACCGTCTTGTTATGCTACTGTAATCTCCACCACTTTTCCAAGGGGCATTTAAACCCTCTTGTTAAGCTACTGCGACAAGCACGTCTCTTCCAAGGGGCATTTAAACCATCTTGTTAAGCTACTGCGACCTCCAACGCTCTTCCAAGGGGCATTTAATCCAACTTGTTAAGCTAATGCGACCTGCACGTCTCTTCCAAGGGGCATTTAAACCGTCTTGGTAAGCTAATGCGACCTGCAAGCCTATTCCAAGGGGTATTTAAACCGTCTTGTTAAGCTACTGCGACCTGCACGTCTCTTCCAAGGGGGATTTAAACCGTCTTGTTAAGCTACTGCGACCTGCACGTCTCTTCCAAGGGGCATTTAAACCGTCTTGTTAAGCTACTGCGACCTGCATGTCTCTACCAAGGGGCATTTAAACCGTCTGTTAAGCTACTGCGACCTGCACGTCTCTTCCAAGGGGTATTTAAACCGTCTTGTTAAGCTACTGCGACCTGCTCGTCTCTTCCAAGAGGCATTTAAACCGTCTTAATAAGCTACTGCGACCTGCTCGTCTATTCCAAGGGGCATGTAAACCGTCTTGTTAAGCTACTGCGACCTGCACGTCTCTTCCAAGGCGCATTTAAACCTTCTTTTTAAGCTACTGCGACTTGCACATCTCTTCAAAGGGGCATTTAAACCATCTTGTTAAGCTACTGCGACCTGCAAGCCTATTCCAAAGGGCATTTAAACCGTCTTTCTAAGCTACTGTAACCTCCACCAATTTTCCAAGGGGCATTTAAACCGTCTTGTTAAGCTACTGCGACCTGCACATCTCTTCCAAGGGGCATTTAAACCGTCTTGTTAAGCTACTGTGACCTGCATGTCTCTTCCAAGGGGCATTTAAACTGTCTTGTTAAGCCACTGCGACCTGCACATCTCTTCCAAGGGGCATTTAAACCATCTTTTTAAGCTGCTGCGAACTGCATGTCTCTTCCAAGGGGCATTTAAACCATCTTGTTAAGCTACTGCCACCTGCACGTCTCTTCCAAAGGGCATTTAAACCTTCTTGTTAAGCTACTGTGACCTGGACGTCACTTCCAAGGGGGATTTAAACCGTCTTGTTAAGCTACTGCCACCTGCACGTCTCTTCCAAGGTGCATTTAAAGCATCTTGTTAAGCTACTGCGACCTGCACGTCTCTTCCAAGGGGCATGAATACTGTCTTGTTAAGCTACTGCGACCTCCACCGCTCTTCCAAGGGGCATTTAATCCACCTTGTTAAGCTACTGTGACCTGCACGTCTCTTCCAAAGGGCATTTAAACCTTCTTGTTAAGCTACTGTGACCTGGACGTCACTTCCAAGGGGGATTTAAACCGTCTTGTTAAGCTACTGCCACCTGCACGTCTCTTCCAAGGTGCATTTAAAGCATCTAGTTAAGCTACTGCGACCTGCACGTCTCTTCCAAGGGGCATTTAAACCGTCTTATTAAGCTACTGCGACCTGCACGTCTCTTCCAAGGGGCATTTATACTGTCTTGTTAAGCTACTGCCACCTCCACCTCTCTTCCAAGGGGCATTTAAACCGTCTTATTAAGCTACTGCGACCTGCACGTCTCTTCCAAGGGGCATTTAAACCGTCTTGTTAAGCTACTGCGACCTCCATCGCTCTTCCAAGGGGCATTTAAACCATCTTGTTAAGCTACTGCGACCTGCACTTTTCTTCCAAGGGGCATTTAAACCGTCTTGGTAAGCTAATGCGACCTGCAAGCCTATTCCAAGGGGCATTTAAACACTCTTGTTAAGCTACTGCGACCTGCACGTCTCTTCCAAGGGGCATTTAAACCGTCTTTTTAAGCTACTGCGACTTGCACTTCTCTTCCAAGGGGAATTTAAACCGTCTTCTTAAGCTACTGTAACCTCCACCACTTTTCCAAGGGGCATTTAAACCTTCTTGTTAAGCTATTGTGACCTGGACGTTACTTCCAAGGGGGATTTAAACCGTCTTGTTAAGCTACTGCCACCTGCACGTCTCTTCCAAGGTGCATTTAAAGCATCTTGTTAAGCTACTGCGACCTGCACGTCTCTTCCAAGGGACATTTAAACCGTCTTATTAAGCTACTGCGACCTGCACGTCTCTTCCAAGGGGCATTTATACTGTCTTGTTAAGCTACTGCCACCTCCACCTCTCTTCCAAGGGGCATTTAAACCGTCTTATTAAGCTACTGCAACCTGCACGTCTCTTCCAAGGGGCATTTAAACCATCTTATTAAGCTACTGCGACCTGCACGTCTCTTCCAAGGGGCATTTAAACTGTCTTGTTAAGCTACTGCGACCTCCACCGCTCTTCCAAGGGGCATTTAAACCCTCTTGTTAAGCTACTGCGTCCTGCACGTCTCTTCCAAGGGTCATTTAAACTATCTTGTTAAGCTACTGCGACCTGGACGTCACTTCCAAGGGGGATTTAAACCGTCTTGTTAAGCTACTGCCACCTGCACGTCTCTTCCAAGGTGCATTTAAAGCATCTAGTTAAGCTACTGCGACCTGCACGTCTCTTCCAAGGGGCATTTAAACCGTCTTATTAAGCTACTGCGACCTGCACGTCTCTTCCAAGGGGCATTTATACTGTCTTGTTAAGCTACTGCCACCTCCACCTCTCTTCCAAGGGGCATTTAAACCGTCTTATTAAGCTACTGCGACCTGCACGTCTCTTCCAAGGGGCATTTAAACCGTCTTGTTAAGCTACTGCGACCTCCATCGCTCTTCCAAGGGGCATTTAAACCATCTTGTTAAGCTACTGCGACCTGCACTTTTCTTCCAAGGGGCATTTAAACCGTCTTGGTAAGCTAATGCGACCTGCAAGCCTATTCCAAGGGGCATTTAAACACTCTTGTTAAGCTACTGCGACCTGCACGTCTCTTCCAAGGGGCATTTAAACCGTCTTGTTAAGCTACTGCGACCTGCACATCTCTTCCAAGGCGCATTTAAACCGTCTTTTTAATCTACTGCGACTTGCACTTCTCTTCCAAGGGGAATTTAAACCGTCTTCTTAAGCTACTGTAACCTCCACCACTTTTCCAAGGGGCATTTAAACCTTCTTGTTAAGCTACTGTGACCTGGACGTCACTTCCAAGGGGGATTTAAACCGTCTTGTTAAGCTACTGCCACCTGCACGTCTCTTCCAAGGTGCATTTAAAGCATCTTGTTAAGCTACTGCGACCTGCACGTCTCTTCCAAGGGACATTTAAACCGTCTTATTAAGCTACTGCGACCTGCACGTCTCTTCCAAGGGGCATTTATACTGTCTTGTTAAGCTACTGCCACCTCCACCTCTCTTCCAAGGGGCATTTAAACCGTCTTATTAAGCTACTGCGACCTGCACGTCTCTTCCAAGGGGCATTTAAACCATCTTATTAAGCTACTGCGACCTGCACGTCTCTTCCAAGGGGCATTTAAACTGTCTTGTTAAGCTACTGCGACCTCCACCGCTCTTCCAAGGGGCATTTAAACCCTCTTGTTAAGCTACTGCGTCCTGCACGTCTCTTCCAAGGGTCATTTAAACTATCTTGTTAAGCTACTGCGACCTGCATGTCTCTTCCAAGGTGCATTTAAACCGTCTTGTTAAGCCACTGCGACCTGCAAGTCTCTTCCAAGTGGCATTTAAACCGTCTTTTTAAGCTGCTGCGACCTGCATGTCTCTTCCAAGGAGCTTTTAAACCATCTTGTTAAGGTACTGCAACCTCCAGGGCTCTTCCAAGGGGCATTTAAAACATCTTGTTAAGCTACGGCGACCAGCACATCTGTTCCATGGGGCATTTAAACCATCTTGTTAAGCTACTGCTACCTCCACCTCTCTTCCATGGGGCATTTAAACTGTCTTGTTAAGCTACTGCGACCTCCACCGCTATTCCAAGTGGCATTTATCCGTCTTGTTAAGCTACTGCGACCTGCACGTTTCTTCCAAGGGGCATTTAAAACGTCTTGGTAAGCTAATGCGACCTGCAAGCCTATTCCAAGGGGTATTTAAACCGTCTTGTTAAGCTACTGCGACCTGCACGTCTCTTCCAAGGTGGATTTAAACCGTCTTGTTAAGCTACTGCGACCTGCTCGTCTCTTCCAAGAGGCATTTAAACCGTCTTATTAAGCTACTGCGACCTGCTCGTCTATTCCTAGGGGCATTTAAACCATCTTGTTAAGCTACTGCGACCTCCACCGCTCTTCCAAGGGGCATTAAAAACATCTTGTTAAGCTACTGCGACCTGCACGTCTCTTCCAAGGGGCATTTAAACCGTCTTGTTAAGCTACTGCGACCTGCACATCTCTTCCAAGGCGCATTTAAACCGTCTTTTTAAGCTACTGCGACTTGCACGTCTCTTCCAAGGGGAATTTAAACCGTCTTGTTAAGCTACTGTAACCTCCACCACTTTTCCAAGGGGCATTTAAACCCTGTTGTTAAGCTACTGCGACCTGCATGTCTCTTCCAAGGGGCATTTAAACAGTCTTGTTAAGCCACTGCGACCTGCACGTCTCTTCCAAGTGGCATTTAAACCGTCTTTTTAAGCTGCTGAGACCTGCATGTCTCTTCCAAGGGGCAGTTAAAACATCTTGTTAAGCTACTGCGACCTCCACAGCTCTTCCAAGGGGCATTTAAAACATCTTGTTAAGCTACTGCAACCTGCACGTCTCTTCCAAGGGGCATTTAAACCATCTTGTTAAGCTACTGCGACCTGCACGTCTCTTCCAAGGCGCATTTAAACCGTGTTTTTAAGCTACTGCTACTTGCACGTCTCTTCCAAGGGGCATTTAAACCGTCTTGTTAAGCTACTGCTACCTCCACCTCTCTTCCATGGGGCATTTAAACTGTCTTGTTAAGCTACTGCGACCTACATGTCTCTACCAAGAGACATTTAAACCGCCTTCTTAAGCTACTACGACCTGCACGTCTCTTCCAAGGGGCATTTAAATAGTCTTGTTAAGCTGCTGCGACCTGTATGTCTCTTCCAAGCGGCATTTAAACCATCTTGTTAAGCTACTGCGACCTGCACGTCTCTTCCAAGGGGCATTTAAATCGTCTTGGTAAGCTACTGCGACCTGCACGTCTCTTCTAAGAGGCATTTAAACTGTCTTGTTAAGCTACTGCGACCTGCACGTCTCTTCCAAGGGGCATTTAAACCTTCTTGGTAAGCTACTGCGACCTGCAAGCCTATTCCAAGGGTCATTTAAACCCTCTTATTAAGCTACTGCGACCTGCACGTCTCTTCCAAGTGGGATTTAAACCGTCTTGTTAAGCTTCTACGACCTGCGCGTCTCTTCCAAGGGGCATTTAAACCATCTTATTAAGCTACTGTGCCCAGCTCGTCTATTCCAAGGGGCATTTAAACCGTCTTGTTAAGCTACTGCGACCTGCACGTCTTTTCCAAGGGGCATTTAAACAGAATTTTTAAGCTGCAGCGAACTGCATGTCTCTTCCAAGGGGCATTTAAACCGTCTTTTTAAGCTGCTGCGACCTGCACGTCTTTTCCAAGGGGCATTTAATCCATCTTGTTAAGCTACTGCGACCTGCACGTCTATTCCAAGGGGCATTTAAACCGTCTTGTTAAGCTACTGCGACCTGCACGTCTCTTCCAAGGGGCATTTAAACCGTATTTTTAAGCTGCAGCGAACTGCATGTCTCTTTCAAGGGGCATTTAAACCGTCTTTTTAAGCTGCTGCGACCTGCACGTCTCTTCCAAGGGGCATTTAATCCATCTTGTTAAGCTACTGCGACATGCACGTCTCATCCAAGGGGCATTTAAACCGTCTTGTTAAGCTACTGCGACCTGCACGTCTCTTCCAAGGGGCATTTAAACCTTCTTGGTAAGCTACTGCGACCTGCACTTCTCTTCCAAATGGGATTTAAACCGTCTTGTTAAGCTAATACGACCTGCGCGTCTCTTCCAAGGGGCATTTAAACCGTCTTATTAAGCAACTGTGCCCAGCTTTTCTATTCCAAGGGGCATTTAAACCGTCTTGTTAAGCTACTGCGACCTGCACGTCTCTTCCAAGGTGCATTTAAAGCATCTTGTTAAGCTACTGCGACCTGCACGTCTCTTCCAAGGGGCATTTAAACCATCTTATTAAGCTACTGCGACCTGCACGTCTCTTCCAAGGGGCATTTAAACTGTCTTGTTAAGCTACTGCGACCTCCACCGATCTTCCAAGGGGCATTTAAACCGTCTTATTAAGCTACTGCGACCTGCACATCTCTTCCAAGGGGCATTTAAACCGTCTTATTAAGCTACTGCGACCTGCACGTCTCTTCCAAGGGGCATTTAAACTGTCTTGTTAAGCTACTGCGACCTCCAGCGCTCTTCCAAGGGGCATTTAAACCCTCTTGTTAAGCTACTGCGTCCTGCACGTCTCTTCCAAGGGTCATTTAAACTATCTTGTTAAGCTACTGCGACCTGCATGTCTCTTCCAAGGGGCATTTAAACCGTCTTGTTAAGCCACTGCGACCTGCAAGTCTCTTCCAAGTGGCATTTAAACCGTCTTTTTAAGCTGCTGCGACCTGCATGTCTCTTCCAAGGAGCTTTTAAACCATCTTGTTAAGGTACTGCAACCTCCAGGGCTCTTCCAAGGGGCATTTAAAACATCTTGTTAAGCTACGGCGACCAGCACATCTGTTCCATGGGGCATTTAAACCGTCTTGTTTAGCTACTGCTACCTCCACCTCTCTTCCATGGGGCATTTAAACTGTCTTGTTAAGCTACTGCGACCTCCACCGCTCTTCCAAGTGGCATTTATCCGTCTTGTTAAGCTACTGCGACCTGCACGTTTCTTCCAAGGGGCATTTAAAACGTCTTGGTAAGCTAATGCGACCTGCAAGCCTATTCCAAGGGGTATTTAAACCGTCTTGTTAAGCTACTGCGACCTGCACGTCTCTTCCAAGGTGGATTTAAACCGTCTTGTTAAGCTATTGCGACCTGCTCGTCTCTTCCAAGAGGCATTTAAACCGTCTTATTAAGCTACTGCGACCTGCTCGTCTATTCCTAGGGGCATTTAAACCATCTTGTTAAGCTACTGCGACCTCCACCGCTCTTCCAAGGGGCATTAAAAACATCTTGTTAAGCTACTGCGACCTGCACGTCTCTTCCAAGGGGCATTTAAACCGTCTTGTTAAGCTACGGCGACCTGCACATCTGTTCCATGGGGCACTTAAACCGTCTTGTTAAGCTACTGCTACCTCCACCTCTCTTCCATGGGGCATTTAAACTGTCTTGTTAAGCTACTGCGACCTACATGTCTCTACCAAGAGACATTAAAACCGTCTTCTTAAGCTACTGCGACCTGCACGTCTCTTCCAAGAGGCATTTAAACAGTCTTGTTAAGCTGCTGCGACCTGTATGTCTCTTCCAATCGGCATTTAAACCATCTTGTTAAGCTACTGCGACCTCCACCGCTCTTCCAAGGGGCATTTAAATCGTCTTGGTAAGCTACTGCGAACTGCACGTCTCTTCCAAGGGGCATTTAAACTGTCTTGTTAAGCTACTGCGACCTCCACCGCTCTTCCAAGGGGCATTTAAACCGTCTTGTTAAGCTACTGCGACCTGCACGTCTCTTCCAAGGGGCATTTAAACCTTCTTGGTAAGCTACTGCGACCTGCAAGCCTAATCCAAGGGTCATTTAAACCCTCTTGTTAAGCTACTGCGACCTGCACGTCTCTTCCAAGTGGGATTTAAACCGTCTTCTTAAGCTACTACGACCTGCGCGTCTCTTCCAAGGGGCATTTAAACCATCTTATTAAGCTACTGTGCCCTGCTCGTCTATTCCAAGGGGCATTTAAACCGTCTTTTTAAGCTGCTGCGACCTGCACGTCTCTTCCAAGGGGCATTTAATCCATCTTTTTAAGCTACTGCGACCTGCACGTCTCATCCAAGGGGCATTTAAACCGTCTTGTTAAGCTACTGCGACCTGCACGTCTCTTCCAAGGGGAATTTAAACTGTCTTATTAAGCTACTGCGACCTCCAACTCTCTTCCAAGGGGCATTTATACCATCTTATTAAGCTACTGCGACCTGCACATCTCTTCCAAGCGGCATTTAAACCGTCTTATTAAGCTAATGCGACCTGCACGTCTCTTCCAAGGGGCATTTAAACCGTCTTGGTAAGCTACTGCAACCTGCAAGCCTATTACAAGGGTAATTTAAACCCTCTTGTTAAACTACTGCGACCTGCACGTCTCTTCCAAGTGGGATTTAAACAGTCTTCTTAAGCCACTGCGACCTGGACGTCTCTTCCAAAGGGCATTTAAACCATCTTTTTAAGCTACTGCGACCTGCATGTCTCTTCCAAGTGGCATTTAAACCATCTTGTTAAGCCACTGCGACCTGCACGTCTCTTCCAAGTGGCATTTAAACCGTCTTGTTAAGCTACTGCGACCTGCACGTCTCTTCCAAGGGGAATTTAAACTGTCTTATTAAGCTACTGCGACCTCCAACTCTCTTCCAAGGGGCATTTATACCATCTTTTAAGCTACTGCGACCTGCAAATCTCTTCCAAGGTGCATTTAAACTGTCTTGTTAAGCTACTGCTACCTGCATGTCTCTTCCAAGGGGCATTTATACCGTCTTGTTAAGCCACTGCGACCTGCACGTCTCTTTCTAGGGGCATTTAAACAGTCTTTTTAAGCTGCTGCGAACTGCATGTCTCTTCCAAGGGGCATTTAAACCCTCTTGTTAAGCTACTGCGACCTCCACCGCTCTTCCAAGGGGCATTTAATCCACCTTGTTAAGCTACTGCGACCTGAACTTCTCTTCCAAAGGGCATTTAAACTGTCTTGTTAAGCTACTGTGACCTGCACGTCACTTCCAAGGGGGATTTAAACCGTCTTGTTAAGCTACTGCGACCTGCACGTCTCTTCCAAGGTGCATTTAAAGCATCTTGTTAAGCTACTGTGACCTGCACGTTTCTTCCAAGGGGCATTTAAACCGTCTTGGTAAGCTAATGCGACCTGCAAGCCTCTTCCAAGGGGCATTTAAACACTCTTGTTAAGCTACTGCGACCTGCACGTCTCTTCCAAGGGTCATTTAAACCGTCTTGTTAAGCTACTGCGAACTGCACGTCTCTTCCATGGCGCATTTAAACCGTCTTTTTAAGCTACTGCAACTTGCACGTCTCTTCCAAGGGGCATTTAAACCATCTTGTTAAGCTACTGTAACCTCCACCACTTTTCCAAGGGGCATTTAAACCGTCTTGTTAAGCTACTGCGTCCTGCACGTCTCTTCCAAGGGGCATTTAAACCGTCTTGTTAAGCTACTACGACCTGCATGTCTCTTCCAAGGGGCATTTAAACCGTCTTGTTATGCCACTGCGACCTGCATGTCTCTTCCAAGGGGCATTTAAATCGTCTTTTTACGCTGCTGCGACCTGCATGTCTCTTCCAAGGGGCATTTAAACCGTCTTGTTAAGCTACTGCCACCTGCACGTCTCTTCCAAGGCGCATTTAAACCGTCTTTTTAAGCTACTGCGACTTGCACGTCTCTTCCAAGGGGAATTTAAACCGTCTTGTTAAGCTACTGTAACCTCCACCACTTTTCCAAGGGGCATTTAAACCGTCTTGTTAAGCTACTGCGACCTGCACGTCTCATCCAAGGGGCATTTAAACCGTCTTGTTAAGCTACTGCTACCTCCACCTCTCTTCCATGGGGCATTTAAACTGTCTTGTTAAGCTACTGCGACCTACATGTCTCTACCAAGAGACATTTAAACCGCCTTCTTAAGCTACTACGACCTGCACGTCTCTTCCAAGGGGCATTTAAATAGTCTTGTTAAGCTGCTGCGACCTGTATGTCTCTTCCAAGCGGCATTTAAACCATCTTGTTAAGCTACTGCGACCTGCACGTCTCTTCCAAGGGGCATTTAAATCGTCTTGGTAAGCTACTGCGACCTGCACGTCTCTTCTAAGAGGCATTTAAACTGTCTTGTTAAGCTACTGCGACCTCCACCGCTCTTCCAAGGGGCATTTAAACCGTCTTGTTAAGCTACTGCGACCTGCACGTCTCTTCCAAGGGGCATTTAAACCTTCTTGGTAAGCTACTGCGACCTGCAAGCCTATTCCAAGGGTCATTTAAACCCTCTTATTAAGCTACTGCGACCTGCACGTCTCTTCCAAGTGGGATTTAAACCGTCTTGTTAAGCTTCTACGACCTGCGCGTCTCTTCCAAGGGGCATTTAAACCATCTTATTAAGCTACTGTGCCCAGCTCGTCTATTCCAAGGGGCATTTAAACCGTCTTGTTAAGCTACTGCGACCTGCACGTCTTTTCCAAGGGGCATTTAAACAGAATTTTTAAGCTGCAGCGAACTGCATGTCTCTTCCAAGGGGCATTTAAACCGTCTTTTTAAGCTGCTGCGACCTGCACGTCTTTTCCAAGGGGCATTTAATCCATCTTGTTAAGCTACTGCGACCTGCACGTCTATTCCAAGGGGCATTTAAACCGTCTTGTTAAGCTACTGCGACCTGCACGTCTCTTCCAAGGGGCATTTAAACCGTATTTTTAAGCTGCAGCGAACTGCATGTCTCTTTCAAGGGGCATTTAAACCGTCTTTTTAAGCTGCTGCGACCTGCACGTCTCTTCCAAGGGGCATTTAATCCATCTTGTTAAGCTACTGCGACATGCACGTCTCATCCAAGGGGCATTTAAACCATCTTGTTAAGCTACTGCGACCTGCACGTCTCTTCCAAGGGGCATTTAAACCTTCTTGGTAAGCTACTGCGACCTGCAAGCCTATTCCAAGGGTCATTTAAACCCTCTTGTTAAGCTACTGCGACCTGCACTTCTCTTCCAAATGGGATTTAAACCGTCTTGTTAAGCTAATACGACCTGCGCGTCTCTTCCAAGGGGCATTTAAACCGTCTTATTAAGCTACTGTGCCCAGCTTTTCTATTCCAAGGGGCATTTAAACCGTCTTGTTAAGCTACTGCGACCTGCACGTCTCTTCCAAGGTGCATTTAAAGCATCTTGTTAAGCTACTGCGACCTGCACGTCTCTTCCAAGGGGCATTTAAACCATCTTATTAAGCTACTGCGACCTGCACGTCTCTTCCAAGGGGCATTTAAACTGTCTTGTTAAGCTACTGCGACCTCCACCGATCTTCCAAGGGGCATTTAAACCGTCTTATTAAGCTACTGCGACCTGCACATCTCTTCCAAGGGGCATTTAAACTGTCTTATTAAGCTACTGCGACCTGCACGTCTCTTCCAAGGGGCATTTAAACTGTCTTGTTAAGCTACTGCGACCTCCAGCGCTCTTCCAAGGGGCATTTAAACCCTCTTGTTAAGCTACTGCGTCCTGCACGTCTCTTCCAAGGGTCATTTAAACTATCTTGTTAAGCTACTGCGACCTGCATGTCTCTTCCAAGGAGCATTTAAACCGTCTTGTTAAGCCACTGCGACCTGCAAGTCTCTTCCAAGTGGCATTTAAACCGTCTTTTTAAGCTGCTGCGACCTGCATGTCTCTTCCAAGGAGCTTTTAAACCATCTTGTTAAGGTACTGCAACCTCCAGGGCTCTTCCAAGGGGCATTTAAAACATCTTGTTAAGCTACGGCGACCAGCACATCTGTTCCATGGGGCATTTAAACCGTCTTGTTTAGCTACTGCTACCTCCACCTCTCTTCCATGGGGCATTTAAACTGTCTTGTTAAGCTACTGCGACCTCCACCGCTCTTCCAAGTGGCATTTATCCGTCTTGTTAAGCTACTGCGACCTGCACGTTTCTTCCAAGGGGCATTTAAAACGTCTTGGTAAGCTAATGCGACCTGCAAGCCTATTCCAAGGGGTATTTAAACCGTCTTGTTAAGCTACTGCGACCTGCACGTCTCTTCCAAGGTGGATTTAAACCGTCTTGTTAAGCTATTGCGACCTGCTCGTCTCTTCCAAGAGGCATTTAAACCGTCTTATTAAGCTACTGCGACCTGCTCGTCTATTCCTAGGGGCATTTAAACCATCTTGTTAAGCTACTGCGACCTCCACCGCTCTTCCAAGGGGCATTAAAAACATCTTGTTAAGCTACTGCGACCTGCACGTCTCTTCCAAGGGGCATTTAAACCATCTTGTTAAGCTACGGCGACCTGCACATCTGTTCCATGGGGCACTTAAACCGTCTTGTTAAGCTACTGCTACCTCCACCTCTCTTCCATGGGGCATTTAAACTGTCTTGTTAAGCTACTGCGACCTACATGTCTCTACCAAGAGACATTTAAACCGTCTTCTTAAGCTACTGCGACCTGCACGTCTCTTCCAAGAGGCATTTAAAAAGTCTTGTTAAGCTGCTGCGACCTGTATGTCTCTTCCAATCGGCATTTAAACCATCTTGTTAAGCTACTGCGACCTCCACCGCTCTTCCAAGGGGCATTTAAATCGTCTTGGTAAGCTACTGCGAACTGCACGTCTCTTCCAAGGGGCATTTAAACTGTCTTGTTAAGCTACTGCGACCTCCACCGCTCTTCCAAGGGGCATTTAAACCGTCTTGTTAAGCTACTGCGACCTGCACGTCTCTTCCAAGGGGCATTTAAACCTTCTTGGTAAGCTACTGCGACCTGCAAGCCTAATCCAAGGGTCATTTAAACCCTCTTGTTAAGCTACTGCGACCTGCACGTCTCTTCCAAGTGGGATTTAAACCGTCTTCTTAAGCTACTACGACCTGCGCGTCTCTTCCAAGGGGCATTTAAACCATCTTATTAAGCTACTGTGCCCTGCTCGTCTATTCCAAGGGGCATTTAAACCGTCTTTTTAAGCTGCTGCGACCTGCACGTCTCTTCCAAGGGGCATTTAATCCATCTTTTTAAGCTACTGCGACCTGCACGTCTCATCCAAGGGGCATTTAAACCGTCTTGTTAAGCTACTGCGACCTGCACGTCTCTTCCAAGGGGAATTTAAACTGTCTTATTAAGCTACTGCGACCTCCAACTCTCTTCCAAGGGGCATTTATACCATCTTATTAAGCTACTGCGACCTGCACATCTCTTCCAAGCGGCATTTAAACCGTCTTATTAAGCTAATGCGACCTGCACGTCTCTTCCAAGGGGCATTTAAACCGTCTTGGTAAGCTACTGCAACCTGCAAGCCTATTCCAAGGGTAATTTAAACCCTCTTGTTAAACTACTGCGACCTGCACGTCTCTTCCAAGTGGGATTTAAACAGTCTTCTTAAGCCACTGCGACCTGGACGTCTCTTCCAAAGGGCATTTAAACCATCTTTTTAAGCTACTGCGACCTGCATGTCTCTTCCAAGTGGCATTTAAACCGTCTTGTTAAGCCACTGCGACCTGCACGTCTCTTCCAAGTGGCATTTAAACCGTCTTGTTAAGCTACTGCGACCTGCACGTCTCTTCCAAGGGGAATTTAAACTGTCTTATTAAGCTACTGCGACCTCCAACTCTCTTCCAAGGGGCATTTATACCATCTTTTAAGCTACTGCGACCTGCAAATCTCTTCCAAGGTGCATTTAAACTGTCTTGTTAAGCTACTGCTACCTGCATGTCTCTTCCAAGGGGCATTTATACCGTCTTGTTAAGCCACTGCGACCTGCACGTCTCTTTCTAGGGGCATTTAAACAGTCTTTTTAAGCTGCTGCGAACTGCATGTCTCTTCCAAGGGGCATTTAAACCCTCTTGTTAAGCTACTGCGACCTCCACCGCTCTTCCAAGGGGCATTTAATCCACCTTGTTAAGCTACTGCGACCTGAACTTCTCTTCCAAAGGGCATTTAAACTGTCTTGTTAAGCTACTGTGACCTGCACGTCACTTCCAAGGGGGATTTAAACCGTCTTGTTAAGCTACTGCGACTTGCACGTCTCTTCCAAGGTGCATTTAAAGCATCTTGTTAAGCTAATGTGACCTGCACGTTTCTTCCAAGGGGCATTTAAACCGTCTTGGTAAGCTAATGCGACCTGCAAGCCTCTTCCAAGGGGCATTTAAACACTCTTGTTAAGCTACTGCGACCTGCACGTCTCTTCCAAGGGTCATTTAAACCGTCTTGTTAAGCTACTGCGAACTGCACGTCTCTTCCATGGCGCATTTAAACCGTCTTTTTAAGCTACTGCAACTTGCACGTCTCTTCCAAGGGGCATTTAAACCATCTTGTTAAGCTACTGTAACCTCCACCACTTTTCCAAGGGGCATTTAAACCGTCTTGTTAAGCTACTGCGTCCTGCACGTCTCTTCCAAGGGGCATTTAAACCGTCTTGTTAAGCTACTACGACCTGCATGTCTCTTCCAAGGGGCATTTAAACCGTCTTGTTATGCCACTGCGACCTGCATGTCTCTTCCAAGGGGCATTTAAATCGTCTTTTTACGCTGCTGCGACCTGCATGTCTCTTCCAAGGGGCATTTAAACCGTCTTGTTAAGCTACTGCGACCTGCACGTCTCTTCCAAGGCGCATTTAAACCGTCTTTTTAAGCTACTGCGACTTGCACGTCTCTTCCAAGGGGAATTTAAACCGTCTTGTTAAGCTACTGTAACCTCCACCACTTTTCCAAGGGGCATTTAAACCGTCTTGTTAAGCTACTGCGACCTGCACGTCTCATCCAAGGGGCATTTAAACCGTCTTGTTAAGCTACTGCGACCTGCATGTCTCTTCCAAGGGGCATTTAAACCGTCTTGTTAAGCCACTGCGACCTGCACGTCTCTTCCAAGGGGCATTTAAACCGTCTTTTTAAGCTGCTGAGTACTGCATGTCTCTTCCAAGGGGCATTTAAACCATCTTGTTAAGCTACGGTGACCTCCACCGCTCTTCCAAGGGGCATTTAATCCACCTTGTTAAGCTACTGTGACCTGCATGTCTCTTCCAAGGGGGATTTAAACCGTCTTGTTAAGCTACTGTGACCTGCACGTCTCTTCCAAGGTGCATTTAAAGCATCTTGTTAAGCTACTGCGACCTGCACGTCTCTTCCAAGGGCCATTTAAACCATCTTATTAAGCTACTGCGACCTGCACGTCTCTTCCAAGGGGCATTTAAACTGTCTTGTTAAGCTACTGCGACCTCCACCTCTCTTCCAAGGGGCATTTAAACCATCTTATTAACCTACTGCGACCCGCACATCTCTTCCAAGGGGCATTTAAACCGTCTTATTAAGCTACTGCGACCTGCACGTCTCTTCCAAGGGGCATTTAAACTGTCTTGTTAAGCTACTGCGACCTCCACCGCTCTTCCAAGGGGCATTTATACGTCTTGTTAAGCTACTGCGACCTGCAAGTTTCTTCCAAGGGGCATTTAAACCGTCTTGTTAAGCTACTGCGACCTGCACGTCTCTTACAAGGCGCATTTAAATTGTCTTTTTAAGCTACTGCGACTTGCACATCTCTTCAAAGGGGCATTTAAACCGTCTTGTTAAGCTATTGCGACTTACAAGCCTATTCCAAGGGGTATTTAAACCATCTTGTTAAGCTACTGTAACCTCCACCACTTTTTCAAGGGGCATTTAAACCATCTTGTTAAGCTACTGCGACCTGCACGTCTCTTGCAAGGGGCATTTAAACCGTCTTGTTAAGCTACTGCGACCTGCACATCTCTTCCAAGGTGCATTTAAACTGTCTTGTTAAGCTACTGCTACCTGCATGTCTCTTCCAAGGGGCATTTATACCGTCTTGTTAAGCCACTGCGACCTGCACGTCTCTTCCGAGGGGCATTTAAACAGTCTTTTTAAGCTGCTGCGAACTGCATGTCTCTTCCAAGGGGCATTTAAACCCTCTTGTTAAGCTACTGCGACCTCCACCGCTCTTCCAAGGGGCATTTAATCCACCTTGTTAAGCTACTGCGACCTGAACTTCTCTTCCAAAGGGCATTTAAACTGTCTTGTTAAGCTACTGTGACCTGCACGTTACTTCCAAGGGGGATTTAAACCGTCTTGTTAAGCTACTGCGACCTGCACGTCTCTTCCAAGGTGCATTTAAAGCATCTTGTTAGGCTACTGTGACCTGCACGTTTCTTCCAAGGGGCATTTAAACCGTCTTGGTAAGCTAATGCGACCTGCAAGCCTCTTCCAAGGGGCATTTAAACACTCTTGTTAAGCTACTGCGACCTGCACGTCTCTTCCAAGGGTCATTTAAACCGTCTTGTTAAGCTACTGCGACCTGCACGTCTCTTCCATGGCGCATTTAAACCGTCTTTTTAAGCTACTGCAACTTGCACGTCTCTTCCAAGGGGCATTTAAACCATCTTGTTAAGCTACTGTAACCTCCACCACTTTTCCAAGGGGCATTTAAACCGTCTTGTTAAGCTACTGCGTCCTGCACGTCTCTTCCAAGGGGCATTTAAACCGTCTTGTTAAGCTACTACGACCTGCATGTCTCTTCCAAGGGGCATTTAAACCGTCTTGTTAAGCCACTGCGACCTGCATGTCTCTTCCAAGGGGCATTTAAATCGTCTTTTTACGCTGCTGCGACCTGCATGTCTCTTCCAAGGGGCATTTAAACAGTCTTGTTAAGCTACTGCGACCTCCACCGCTCTTCCAAGGGGCATTTAAAACATCTTGTTAAGCTACTGCGACCTGCACGTCTCTTCCAAGGTGCATTTAAATCATCTTGGTAAGCTACTGCGACCTGCACTTCTCTTCCAAGGGGCATTTAAACTGTCTTGTTAAGCTACTGCGACCTCCACCGCTCTACCAAGGGGCATTTAAACCATCTTGTTAAGCTACTACGAACTGCACGTCTCTTCCAAGGGGCATTTAAACCATCTTGTTAAGCTACTGCGACTTGCACGTCTCTTCCAAGTGGCATTTAAACCGTCTTGTTAAGCTACTGTAACCTCCACCACTTTTCCAAGGGGAATTTAAACCGTCTTGTTAAGCTACTGCGACCTCCACGTCTCTTCCAAGGGGCATTTAAAATGCTTTGTTAAGCTACTGCGACCTGCGTGTCTCTTCCAAGGGGCATTTAAGCCGTCTTGTTAAGCTACTGCAACCTGCACGTCTCTTCCAAGGGGCATTTAAACCGTCTAGTTAAGCTGCTGCGACCTGCATGTCTCTTCCAAGGGGCATTTAAACTGTCATGTTAAGCTACTGCGACCTCCACCGCACTTCCAAGGGGCATTTAAACCGTCTTGTTAAGCTACTGCGATCTGCGCGTCTCTTTCAAGGGGCAATTAAACTGTCTTGTTAAGCTACTGCCACCTCCACCGCTCTTGCAAGGGGCATTTAACCCGTCTTGTTAAGCTACTTCGACCTGCACTTCTCTTCCAAGTGGCATTTAAACCGTCTTGTTAAGCTACTGCGACCTGCACGTCTCTTCCAAGGGGAATTTAAACTGTCTTATTAAGCTACTGCGACCTCCAACTCTCTTCCAAGGGGCATTTATACCATCTTATTAAGCTACTGCGACCTGCACATCTCTTCCAAGCGGCATTTAAACCGTCTTATTAAGCTAATGCGACCTGCACGTCTCTTCCAAGGGGCATTTAAACCGTCTTGGTAAGCTACTGCAACCTGCAAGCCTATTCCAAAGGTAATTTAAACCCTCTTGTTAAAATACTGCGACCTGCACGTCTCTTCCAAGTGGGATTTAAACAGTCTTCTTAAGCCACTGCGACCTGGACGTCTCTTCCAAAGGGCATTTAAACCATCTTTTTAAGCTACTGCGACCTGCATGTCTCTTCCAAGTGGCATTTAAACCGTCTTGTTAAGCCACTGCGACCTGCACGTCTCTTCCAAGTGGCATTTAAACCGTCTTGTTAAGCTACTGCGACCTGCACGTCTCTTCCAAGGGGAATTTAAACTGTCTTATTAAGGTACTGCGACCTCCAACTCTCTTCCAAGGGGCATTTATACCATCTTTTAAGCTACTGCGACGCAAATCTCTTCCAAGGTGCATTTAAACTGTCTTGTTAAGCTACTGCTACCTGCATGTCTCTTCCAAGGGGCATTTATACCGTCTTGTTAAGCCACTGCGACCTGCACGTCTCTTCCGAGGGGCATTTAAACAGTCTTTTTAAGCTGCTGCGAACTGCATGTCTCTTCCAAGGGGCATTTAAACCCTCTTGTTAAGCTACTGCGACCTCCACCGCTCTTCCAAGGGGCATTTAATCCACCTTGTTAAGCTACTGCGACCTGAACTTCTCTTCCAAAGGGCATTTAAACCGTCTTGTTAAGCTACTGCGACCTGCACGTCTCTTCCAAGGTGCATTTAAAGCATCTTGTTAAGCTACTGTGACCTGCACGTTTCTTCCAAGGGGCATTTAAACCGTCTTGGTAAGCTAATGCGACCTGCAAGCCTCTTCCAAGGGGCATTTAAACACTCTTGTTAAGCTACTGCGACCTGCACGTCTCTTCCAAGGGTCATTTAAACCGTCTTGTTAAGCTACTGCGACCTGCACGTCTCTTCCATGGCGCATTTAAACCGTCTTTTTAAGCTACTGCAACTTGCACGTCTCTTCCAAGGGGCATTTAAACCATCTTGTTAAGCTACTGTAACCTCCACCACTTTTCCAAGGGGCATTTAAACTGTCTTGTTAAGCTACTGCGTCCTGCACGTCTCTTCCAAGGGGCATTTAAACCGTCTTGTTAAGCTACTACGACCTGCATGTCTCTTCCAAGGGGCATTTAAACCGTCTTGTTAAGCCACTGCGACCTGCATGTCTCTTCCAAGGGGCATTTAAATCGTCTTTTTACGCTGCTGCGACCTGCATGTCTCTTCCAAGGGGCATTTAAACAGTCTTGTTAAGCTACTGCGACCTCCACCGCTCTTCCAAGGGGCATTTAAAACATCTTGTTAAGCTACTGCGACCTGCACGTCTCTTCCAAGGTGCATTTAAATCATCTTGGTATGCTACTGCGACCTGCACTTCTCTTCCAAGGGGCATTTAAACTGTCTTGTTAAGCTACTGCGACCTCCACCTCTCTACCAAGGGGCATTTAAACCATCTTGTTAAGCTACTACGACCTGCACGTCTCTTCCAAGGGGCATTTAAACCATCTTGTTAAGCTACTGCGACTTGCAGGTCTCTTCCAAGTGGCATTTAAACCGTCTTGTTAAGCTACTGTAACCTCCACCACTTTTCCAAGGGGAATTTAAACCGTCTTGTTAAGCTACTGCGACCTCCACGTCTCTTCCAAGGGGCATTTAAAATGCTTTGTTAAGCTACTGCGACCTGCGTGTCTCTTCCAAGGGGCATTTAAGCCGTCTTGTTAAGCTACTGCAACCTGCACGTCTCTTCCAAGGGGCATTTAAACCGTCTAGTTAAGCTGCTGCGACCTGCATGTCTCTTCCAAGGGGCATTTAAACTGTCATGTTAAGCTACTGCGACCTCCACCGCACTTCCAAGGGGCATTTAAACCGTCTTGTTAAGCTACTGCGACCTGCGCGTCTCTTTCAAGGGGCAATTAAACTGTCTTGTTAAGCTACTGCCACCTCCACCGCTCTTGCAAGGGGCATTTAACCCGTCTTGTTAACCTACTTCGACCTGCACGTCTCTACCAAGTGGCATTTAAACCGTCTTGTTAAGCTACTGCGACCTGCACGTCTCTTCCAAGGGGAATTTAAACTGTCTTATTAAGCTACTGCGACCTCCAACTCTCTTCCAAGGGGCATTTATACCATCTTATTAAGCTACTGCGACCTGCACATCTCTTCCAAGCGGCATTTAAACCGTCTTATTAAGCTAATGCGACCTGCACGTCTCTTCCAAGGGGCATTTAAACCGTCTTGGTAAGCTACTGCAACCTGCAAGCCTATTCCAAGGGTAATTTAAACCCTCTTGATAAACTACTGCGACCTGCACGACTCTTCCAAGTGGGATTTAAACAGTCTTCTTAAGCCACTGCGACCTGGACGTCTCTTCCAAAGGGCATTTAAACCATCTTTTTAAGCTACTGCGACCTGCATGTCTCTTCCAAGTGGCATTTAAACCGTCTTGTTAAGCCACTGCGACCTGCACGTCTCTTCCAAGTGGCATTTAAACCGTCTTGTTAAGCTACTGCGACCTGCACGTCTCTTCCAAGGGGAATTTAAACTGTCTTATTAAGCTACTGCGACCTCCAACTCTCTTCCAAGGGGCATTTATACCATCTTTTAAGCTACTGCGACCTGCAAATCTCTTCCAACGGGCATTTAAACCATCTTATTAAGCTACTGCGACCTGCTGGTCTCTTCCAAGGGGCATTTAAACTGTCTTGTTAAGCTACTGCGACCTCCACCGCTCTTCCAAGGGGCATTTATCCGTCTTGTTAAGCCACTGCGACCTGCACGTCTCTTCCAAGTGGCATTTAAACCGTCTTGTTAAGCTACTGCGACCTGCACGTCTCTTCCAAGGGGAATTTAACCTGTCTTATTAAGCTACTGCGACCTCCAACTCTCTTCCAAGAGGCATTTAAACCGTCTTATTAAGCTACTGCGACCTGCTCATCTATTCCAAGGGGCATTTAAACCGTCTTTTTAAGCCACTGCGACCTGCACGTCTCTTCCAAGGTGCATTTAAAGCATCTTGTTAAGCTACTGCGACCTGCACGTCTCTTCCAAGGGGCATTTAAACCATCTTATTAAGCTACTGCGACCTGCATGTCTCTTCCAAGGGGCATTTAAACTGTCTTGTTAAGCTACTGCGACCTTCACCGATCTTCCAAGGGGCATTTAAACCGTCTTATTAAGCTACTGCGACCTGCACATCTCTTCCAAGGGGCATTTGAACCGTCTTATTAAGCTACTGAGACCTGCACGTCTCTTCCAAGGGGCATTTAAACTGTCTTGTTAAGCTACTGCGACCTCCACCGCTCTTCCAAGGGGCATTTAAACCCTCTTGTTAAGCTACTGCGTCCTGCACGTCTCTTCCAAGGGTCATTTAAACTATCTTGTTAAGCTACTGCGACCTGCATGTCTCTTCCAAGGGGCATTTAAACCGTCTAGTTAAGCTGCTGCGACCTGCATGTCTCTTCCAAGGGGCATTTAAACTGTCATGTTAAGCTACTGCAACCTCCACCGCACTTCCAAGGGGCATTTAAACCGTCTTGTTAAGCTACTGCGATCTGCGCGTCTCTTTCAAGGGGCAATTAAACTGTCTTGTTAAGCTACTGCCACCTCCACCGCTCTTGCAAGGGGCATTTAACCCGTCTTGTTAAGCTCCTTCGACCTGCACCTCTCTTCCAAGTGGCATTTTAACCGTCTTGTTAAGCTACTGCGACCTGCACGTCTCTTCCAAGGGGAATTTAAACTGTCTTATTAAGCTACTGCGACCTCCAACTATCTTCCAAGGGGCATTTAAACCGTCTTGTTAAGCCACTGCGACCTGCACGTCTCTTCCAAGTGGCATTTAAACCGTATTATTAAGCTAATGCGACCTGCACGTCTCTTCCAAGGGGCATTTAAACCGTCTTGGTAAGCTACTGCAACCTGCAAGCCTATTCCAAGGGTAATTTAAACCCTCTTGTTAAACTACTGCGACCTGCACGTCTCTTCCAAGTGGGATTTAAACAGTCTTCTTAAGCCACTGCGACCTGGACGTCTCTTCCAAAGGGCATTTAAACCATCTTTTTAAGCTACTGCGACCTGCATGTCTCTTCCAAGTGGCATTTAAACCGTCTTGTTAAGCCACTGCGACCTGCACGTCTCTTCCAAGTGGCATTTAAACCGTCTTGTTAAGCTACTGCGACCTGCACGTCTCTTCCAAGGGGAATTTAAACTGTCTTATTAAGGTACTGCGACCTCCAACTCTCTTCCAAGGGGCATTTATACCATCTTTTAAGCTACTGCGACGCAAATCTCTTCCAAGGTGCATTTAAACTGTCTTGTTAAGCTACTGCTACCTGCATGTCTCTTCCAAGGGGCATTTATACCGTCTTGTTAAGCCACTGCGACCTGCACGTCTCTTCCGAGGGGCATTTAAACAGTCTTTTTAAGCTGCTGCGAACTGCATGTCTCTTCCAAGGGGCATTTAAACCCTCTTGTTAAGCTACTGCGACCTCCACCGCTCTTCCAAGGGGCATTTAATCCACCTTGTTAAGCTACTGCGACCTGAACTTCTCTTCCAAAGGGCATTTAAACCGTCTTGTTAAGCTACTGCGACCTGCACGTCTCTTCCAAGGTGCATTTAAAGCATCTTGTTAAGCTACTGTGACCTGCACGTTTCTTCCAAGGGGCATTTAAACCGTCTTGGTAAGCTAATGCGACCTGCAAGCCTCTTCCAAGGGGCATTTAAACACTCTTGTTAAGCTACTGCGACCTGCACGTCTCTTCCAAGGGTCATTTAAACCGTCTTGTTAAGCTACTGCGACCTGCACGTCTCTTCCATGGCGCATTTAAACCGTCTTTTTAAGCTACTGCAACTTGCACGTCTCTTCCAAGGGGCATTTAAACCATCTTGTTAAGCTACTGTAACCTCCACCACTTTTCCAAGGGGCATTTAAACTGTCTTGTTAAGCTACTGCGTCCTGCACGTCTCTTCCAAGGGGCATTTAAACCGTCTTGTTAAGCTACTACGACCTGCATGTCTCTTCCAAGGGGCATTTAAACCGTCTTGTTAAGCCACTGCGACCTGCATGTCTCTTCCAAGGGGCATTTAAATCGTCTTTTTACGCTGCTGCGACCTGCATGTCTCTTCCAAGGGGCATTTAAACAGTCTTGTTAAGCTACTGCGACCTCCACCGCTCTTCCAAGGGGCATTTAAAACATCTTGTTAAGCTACTGCGACCTGCACGTCTCTTCCAAGGTGCATTTAAATCATCTTGGTATGCTACTGCGACCTGCACTTCTCTTCCAAGGGGCATTTAAACTGTCTTGTTAAGCTACTGCGACCTCCACCTCTCTACCAAGGGGCATTTAAACCATCTTGTTAAGCTACTACGACCTGCACGTCTCTTCCAAGGGGCATTTAAACCATCTTGTTAAGCTACTGCGACTTGCAGGTCTCTTCCAAGTGGCATTTAAACCGTCTTGTTAAGCTACTGTAACCTCCACCACTTTTCCAAGGGGAATTTAAACCGTCTTGTTAAGCTACTGCGACCTCCACGTCTCTTCCAAGGGGCATTTAAAATGCTTTGTTAAGCTACTGCGACCTGCGTGTCTCTTCCAAGGGGCATTTAAGCCGTCTTGTTAAGCTACTGCAACCTGCACGTCTCTTCCAAGGGGCATTTAAACCGTCTAGTTAAGCTGCTGCGACCTGCATGTCTCTTCCAAGGGGCATTTAAACTGTCATGTTAAGCTACTGCGACCTCCACCGCACTTCCAAGGGGCATTTAAACCGTCTTGTTAAGCTACTGCGACCTGCGCGTCTCTTTCAAGGGGCAATTAAACTGTCTTGTTAAGCTACTGCCACCTCCACCGCTCTTGCAAGGGGCATTTAACCCGTCTTGTTAACCTACTTCGACCTGCACGTCTCTACCAAGTGGCATTTAAACCGTCTTGTTAAGCTACTGCGACCTGCACGTCTCTTCCAAGGGGAATTTAAACTGTCTTATTAAGCTACTGCGACCTCCAACTCTCTTCCAAGGGGCATTTATACCATCTTATTAAGCTACTGCGACCTGCACATCTCTTCCAAGCGGCATTTAAACCGTCTTATTAAGCTAATGCGACCTGCACGTCTCTTCCAAGGGGCATTTAAACCGTCTTGGTAAGCTACTGCAACCTGCAAGCCTATTCCAAGGGTAATTTAAACCCTCTTGATAAACTACTGCGACCTGCACGACTCTTCCAAGTGGGATTTAAACAGTCTTCTTAAGCCACTGCGACCTGGACGTCTCTTCCAAAGGGCATTTAAACCATCTTTTTAAGCTACTGCGACCTGCATGTCTCTTCCAAGTGGCATTTAAACCGTCTTGTTAAGCCACTGCGACCTGCACGTCTCTTCCAAGTGGCATTTAAACCGTCTTGTTAAGCTACTGCGACCTGCACGTCTCTTCCAAGGGGAATTTAAACTGTCTTATTAAGCTACTGCGACCTCCAACTCTCTTCCAAGGGGCATTTATACCATCTTTTAAGCTACTGCGACCTGCAAATCTCTTCCAACGGGCATTTAAACCATCTTATTAAGCTACTGCGACCTGCTGGTCTCTTCCAAGGGGCATTTAAACTGTCTTGTTAAGCTACTGCGACCTCCACCGCTCTTCCAAGGGGCATTTATCCGTCTTGTTAAGCCACTGCGACCTGCACGTCTCTTCCAAGTGGCATTTAAACCGTCTTGTTAAGCTACTGCGACCTGCACGTCTCTTCCAAGGGGAATTTAACCTGTCTTATTAAGCTACTGCGACCTCCAACTCTCTTCCAAGAGGCATTTAAACCGTCTTATTAAGCTACTGCGACCTGCTCATCTATTCCAAGGGGCATTTAAACCGTCTTTTTAAGCCACTGCGACCTGCACGTCTCTTCCAAGGTGCATTTAAAGCATCTTGTTAAGCTACTGCGACCTGCACGTCTCTTCCAAGGGGCATTTAAACCATCTTATTAAGCTACTGCGACCTGCATGTCTCTTCCAAGGGGCATTTAAACTGTCTTGTTAAGCTACTGCGACCTTCACCGATCTTCCAAGGGGCATTTAAACCGTCTTATTAAGCTACTGCGACCTGCACATCTCTTCCAAGGGGCATTTGAACCGTCTTATTAAGCTACTGAGACCTGCACGTCTCTTCCAAGGGGCATTTAAACTGTCTTGTTAAGCTACTGCGACCTCCACCGCTCTTCCAAGGGGCATTTAAACCCTCTTGTTAAGCTACTGCGTCCTGCACGTCTCTTCCAAGGGTCATTTAAACTATCTTGTTAAGCTACTGCGACCTGCATGTCTCTTCCAAGGGGCATTTAAACCGTCTAGTTAAGCTGCTGCGACCTGCATGTCTCTTCCAAGGGGCATTTAAACTGTCATGTTAAGCTACTGCAACCTCCACCGCACTTCCAAGGGGCATTTAAACCGTCTTGTTAAGCTACTGCGATCTGCGCGTCTCTTTCAAGGGGCAATTAAACTGTCTTGTTAAGCTACTGCCACCTCCACCGCTCTTGCAAGGGGCATTTAACCCGTCTTGTTAAGCTCCTTCGACCTGCACCTCTCTTCCAAGTGGCATTTTAACCGTCTTGTTAAGCTACTGCGACCTGCACGTCTCTTCCAAGGGGAATTTAAACTGTCTTATTAAGCTACTGCGACCTCCAACTATCTTCCAAGGGGCATTTAAACCGTCTTGTTAAGCCACTGCGACCTGCACGTCTCTTCCAAGTGGCATTTAAACCGTATTATTAAGCTAATGCGACCTGCACGTCTCTTCCAAGGGGCATTTAAACCGTCTTGGTAAGCTACTGCAACCTGCAAGCCTATTCCAAGGGTAATTTAAACCCTCTTGTTAAACTACTGCGACCTGCACGTCTCTTCCAAGTGGGATTTAAACAGTCTTCTTAAGCCACTGCGACCTGGACGTCTCTTCCAAAGGGCATTTAAACCATCTTTTTAAGCTACTGCGACCTGCATGTCTCTTCCAAGTGGCATTTAAACCGTCTTGTTAAGCCACTGCGACCTGCACGTCTCTTCCAAGTGGCATTTAAACCGTCTTGTTAAGCTACTGCGACCTGCACGTCTCTTCCAAGGGGAATTTAAACTGTCTTATTAAGGTACTGCGACCTCCAACTCTCTTCCAAGGGGCATTTATACCATCTTTTAAGCTACTGCAACCTGCAAATCTCTTCCAAGGTGCATTTAAACTGTCTTGTTAAGCTACTGCTACCTGCATGTCTCTTCCAAGGGGCCTTTATACCGTCTTGTTAAGCCACTGCGACCTGCACGTCTCTTCCGAGGGGCATTTAAACAGTCTTTTTAAGCTGCTGCGAACTGCATGTCTCTTCCAAGGGGCATTTAAACCCTCTTGTTAAGCTACTGCGACCTCCACCGCTCTTCCAAGGGGCATTTAATCCACCTTGTTAAGCTACTGCGACCTGAACTTCTCTTCCAAAGGGCATTTAAACTGTCTTGTTAAGCTACTGTGACCTGCACGTCACTTCCAAGGGGGATTTAAACCGTCTTGTTAAGCTACTGCGACCTGCACGTCTCTTCCAAGGTGCATTTAAAGCATCTTGTTAAGCTACTGTGACCTGCACGTTTCTTCCAAGGGGCATTTAAACCGTCTTGGTAAGCTAATGCGACCTGCAAGCCTCTTCCAAGGGGCATTTAAACACTCTTGTTAAGCTACTGCGACCTGCACGTCTCTTCCAAGGGTCATTTAAACCGTCTTGTTAAGCTACTGCGACCTGCACGTCTCTTCCATGGCGCATTTAAACCGTCTTTTTAAGCTACTGCAACTTGCACGTCTCTTCCAAGGGGCATTTAAACCATCTTGTTAAGCTACTGTAACCTCCACCACTTTTCCAAGGGGCATTTAAACTGTCTTGTTAAGCTACTGCGTCCTGCACGTCTCTTCCAAGGGGCATTTAAACCGTCTTGTTAAGCTACTACGACCTGCATGTCTCTTCCAAGGGGCATTTAAACCGTCTTGTTAAGCCACTGCGACCTGCATGTCTCTTCCAAGGGGCATTTAAATCGTCTTTTTACGCTGCTGCGACCTGCATGTCTCTTCCAAGGGGCATTTAAACAGTCTTGTTAAGCTACTGCGACCTCCACCGCTCTTCCAAGGGGCATTTAAAACATCTTGTTAAGCTACTGCGACCTGCACGTCTCTTCCAAGGTGCATTTAAATCATCTTGGTAAGCTACTGCGACCTGCACTTCTCTTCCAAGGGGCATTTAAACTGTCTTGTTAAGCTACTGCGACCTCCACCGCTCTACCAAGGGGCATTTAAACCATCTTGTTAAGCTACTACGACCTGCACGTCTCTTCCAAGGGGCATTTAAACCATCTTGTTAAGCTACTGCGACTTGCACGTCTCTTCCAAGTGGCATTTAAACCGTCTTGTTAAGCTACTGTAACCTCCACCACTTTTCCAAGGGGAATTTAAACCGTCTTGTTAAGCTACTGCGACCTCCACGTCTCTTCCAAGGGGCATTTAAAATGCTTTGTTAAGCTACTGCGACCTGCGTGTCTCTTCCAAGGGGCATTTAAGCCGTCTTGTTAAGCTACTGCAACCTGCACGTCTCTTCCAAGGGGCATTTAAACCGTCTAGTTAAGCTGCTGCGACCTGCATGTCTCTTCCAAGGGGCATTTAAACTGTCATGTTAAGCTACTGCGACCTCCACCGCACTTCCAAGGGGCATTTAAACCGTCTTGTTAAGCTACTGCGACCTGCGCGTCTCTTTCAAGGGGCAATTAAACTGTCTTGTTAAGCTACTGCCACCTCTACCGCTCTTGCAAGGGGCATTTAACCCGTCTTGTTAACCTACTTCGACCTGCACGTCTCTTCCAAGTGGCATTTAAACAGTCTTGTTAAGCTACTGCGACCTGCACGTCTCTTCCAAGGGGAATTTAAACTGTCTTATTAAGCTACTGCGACCTCCAACTCTCTTCCAAGGGGCATTTATACCATCTTATTAAGCTACTGCGACCTGCACATCTCTTCCAAGCGGCATTTAAACCGTCTTATTAAGCTAATGCGACCTGCACGTCTCTTCCAAGGGGCATTTAAACCGTCTTGGTAAGCTACTGCAACCTGCAAGCCTATTCCAAGGGTAATTTAAACCCTCTTGTTAAACTACTGCGACCTGCACGTCTCTTCCAAGTGGGATTTAAACAGTCTTCTTAAGCCACTGCGACCTGGACGTCTCTTCCAAAGGGCATTTAAACCATCTTTTTAAGCTACTGCGACCTGCATGTCTCTTCCAAGTGGCATTTAAACCGTCTTGTTAAGCCACTGCGACCTGCATGTCTCTTCCAAGTGGCATTTAAACCGTCTTGTTAAGCTACTGCGACCTGCACGTCTCTTCCAAGGGGAATTTAAACTGCCTTATTAAGCTACTGCGACCTCCAACTCTCTTCCAAGGGGCATTTATACCATCTTTTAAGCTACTGCGACCTGCAAATCTCTTCCAAGGGGCATTTAAACCATCTTATTAAGCTACTGCGACCTGCACGTCTCTTCCAAGGGGCATTTAAACTGTCTTATTAAGCTACTGCGACCTCCACCGCTCTTCCAAGGGGCATTTATCCGTCTTGTTAAGCCACTGCGACCTGCACGTCTCTTCCAAGTGGCATTTAAACCGTCTTGTTAAGCTACTGCGACCTGCACGTCTCTTCCAAGGGGAGTTTAACCTGTCTTATTAAGCTACTGCGACCTCCAACTCTCTTCCAAGAGGCATTTAAACCGTCTTATTAAGCTACTGCGACCTGCTCATCTATTCCAAGGGGCATTTAAACCGTCTTTTTAAGCCACTGCGACCTGCACGTCTCGTCCAAGGTGCATTTAAAGCATCTTGTTAAGCTACTGCGACCTGCACGTCTCTTCCAAGGGGCATTTAAACCATCTTATTAAGCTACTGCGACCTGCATGTCTCTTCCAAGGGGCATTTAAACTGTCTTGTTAAGCTACTGCGACCTCCACCGATCTTCCAAGGGGCATTTAAACCGTCTTATTAAGCTACTGCGACCTGCACATCTCTTCCAAGGGGCATTTGAACCGTCTTATTAAGCTACTGAGACCTGCACGTCTCTTCCAAGGGGCATTTAAACTGTCTTGTTAAGCTACTGCGACCTCCACCGCTCTTCCAAGGGGCATTTAAACCCTCTTGTTAAGCTACTGCGTCCTGCACGTCTCTTCCAAGGGTCATTTAAACTATCTTGTTAAGCTACTGCGACCTGCATGTCTCTTCCAAGGGGCATTTAAATCGTCTTGTTAAGCCACTGCGACCTGCAAGTCTCTTCCAAGTGGCATTTAAACCGTCTTTTTAAGCTGCTGCAACCTGCATGTCTCTTCCAAGGAGCTTTTAAACCATCTTGATAAGGTACTGCAACCTCCAGGGCTCTTCCAAGGGGCATTTAAAACATCTTGTTAAGCTACGGCGACCAGCACATCTGTTCCATGGGGCATTTAAACCGTATTGTTAAGCTACTGCTACCTCCACCTCTCTTCCATGGGGCATTTAAACTGTCTTGTTAAGCTACTGCGACCTACATGTGTATACCAAGAGACATTTAAACCGCCTTCTTAAGCTACTACGACCTGCACGTCTCTTCCAAGGGGCATTTAAACAGTCTTGTTAAGCTGCTGCGACCTGTATGTCTCTTCCAAGCGGCATTTAAACCATCTTGTTAAGCTACTGCGACCTGCACGTCTCTTCCAAGGGGCATTTAAATTGTCTTGGTAAGCTACTGCGACCTGCACGTCTCTTCCAAGGGGCATTTAAACTGTCTTGTTAAGCTACTGCAACCTCCACCGCTCTTTCAAGGGGCATTTAAACCGTCTTGTTAAGCTACTGCGACCTGGACGTCTCTTCCAAGGGGCATTTAAACCTTCTTGGTAAGCTACTGCGACCTGCAAGCCTATTCCAAGGGTCATTTAAACCCTCTTGTTAAGCTACTGCGACCTGCACGTCTCTTCCAAGTGGGATTTAAACCGTCTTGTTAAGCTACTACGACCTGCGCGTCTCTTCCAAGGGGCATTTAAACCGTCTTGTTAAGCTACTGCGACCTGCACGTCTCTTCCAAGGGGCATTTAAACCCAATTTTTAAGCTGCAGCGAAATGCATGTCTCTTTCAAGGGGCATTTAAACCGTCTTTTTAAGCTGCTGCGACCTGCACGTCTCTTCCAAGGGGCATTTAATCCATCTTGTTAAGCTACTGCGACCTGCACGTCTCATCCAAGGGGCATTTAAACCGTCTTGTTAAGCTACTGCGACCTGCACGTCTCTTCCAAGGGGCATTTAAACCTTCTTGGTAAGCTACTGCGACCTGCAAGCCTATTCCAAGGGTCATTTAAACCCTCTTGTTAAGCTACTGCGACCTGCACATCTCTTCCAAGTGGGATTTAAACCGTCTTGTTAAGCTAATACGACCTGCGCGTCTCTTCCAAGGGGCATTTAAACCGTCTTATTAAGCTACTGTGCCCAGCTCGTCTATTCCAAGGGGCATTTAAACCGTCTTGTTAAGCTACTGCGACCTGCACGTCTCTTCCAAGGTGCATTTAAAGCATCTTGTTAAGCTACTGCGACCTGCACGTCTCTTCCAAGGGGCATTTAAACCATCTTATTAAGCTACTGCGACCTGCACGTCTCTTCCAAGGGGAATTTAAACTGTCTTGTTAAGCTACTGCGACCTCCACCGATCTTCCAAGGGGCATTTAAACCGTCTTATTAAGCTACTGCGACCTGCACATCTCTTCCAAGGGGCATTTAAACCGTCTTATTAAGCTACTGCGACTTGCACGTCTCTTCCAAGTGGCATTTAAACCGTCTTGTTAAGCTACTGTAACCTCCACCACTTTTCCAAGGGGAATTTAAACCGTCTTGTTAAGCTACTGCGACCTCCACGTCTCTTCCAAGGGGCATTTAAAATGCTTTGTTAAGCTATTGCGACCTGCGTGTCTCTTCCAAGGGGCATTTAAGCCGTCTTGTTAAGCTACTGCAACCTGCACGTCTCTTCCAAGGGGCATTTAAACCGTCTAGTTAAGCTGCTGCGACCTGCATGTCTCTTCCAAGGGGCATTTAAACTGTCATGTTAAGCTACTGCGACCTCCACCGCACTTACAAGGGGCATTTAAACCGTCTTGTTAAGCTACTGCGACCTGCGCGTCTCTTTCAAGGGGCAATTAAACTGTCTTGTTAAGCTACTGCCACCTCCACCGCTCTTGCAAGGGGCATTTATCCCGTCTTGTTAACCTACTTCGACCTGCATGTCTCTTCCAAGTGGCATTTAAACCGTCTTGTTAAGCTACTGCGACCTGCACGTCTCTTCCAAGGGGAATTTAAACTGTCTTATTAAGCTACTGCGACCTCCAACTCTCTTCCAAGGGGCATTTATACCATCTTATTAAGCTACTGCGACCTGCACATCTCTTCCAAGCGGCATTTAAACCGTCTTATTAAGCTAATGCGACCTGCACGTCTCTTCCAAGGGGCATTTAAACCGTCTTGGTAAGCTACTGCAACCTGCAAGCCTATTCCAAGGGTAATTTAAACCCTCTTGTTAAACTACTGCGACCTGCACGTCTCTTCCAAGTGGGATTTAAACAGTCTTCTTAAGCCACTGCGACCTGGACGTCTCTTCCAAAGGGCATTTAAACCATCTTTTTAAGCTACTGCGACCTGCACGTCTCTTCCAAGGGGAATTTAAACTGTCTTGTTAAGCTACTGCGACCTCCACCGATCTTCCAAGGGGCATTTAAACCGTCTTATTAAGCTACTGCGACCTGCACATCTCTTCCAAGGGGCATTTAAACCGTCTTATTAAGCTACTGCGACTTGCACGTCTCTTCCAAGTGGCATTTAAACCGTCTTGTTAAGCTACTGTAACCTCCACCACTTTTCCAAGGGGAATTTAAACCGTCTTGTTAAGCTACTGCGACCTCCACGTCTCTTCCAAGGGGCATTTAAAATGCTTTGTTAAGCTATTGCGACCTGCGTGTCTCTTCCAAGGGGCATTTAAGCCGTCTTGTTAAGCTACTGCAACCTGCACGTCTCTTCCAAGGGGCATTTAAACCGTCTAGTTAAGCTGCTGCGACCTGCATGTCTCTTCCAAGGGGCATTTAAACTGTCATGTTAAGCTACTGCGACCTCCACCGCACTTACAAGGGGCATTTAAACCGTCTTGTTAAGCTACTGCGACCTGCGCGTCTCTTTCAAGGGGCAATTAAACTGTCTTGTTAAGCTACTGCCACCTCCACCGCTCTTGCAAGGGGCATTTATCCCGTCTTGTTAACCTACTTCGACCTGCATGTCTCTTCCAAGTGGCATTTAAACCGTCTTGTTAAGCTACTGCGACCTGCACGTCTCTTCCAAGGGGAATTTAAACTGTCTTATTAAGCTACTGCGACCTCCAACTCTCTTCCAAGGGGCATTTATACCATCTTATTAAGCTACTGCGACCTGCACATCTCTTCCAAGCGGCATTTAAACCGTCTTATTAAGCTAATGCGACCTGCACGTCTCTTCCAAGGGGCATTTAAACCGTCTTGGTAAGCTACTGCAACCTGCAAGCCTATTCCAAGGGTAATTTAAACCCTCTTGTTAAACTACTGCGACCTGCACGTCTCTTCCAAGTGGGATTTAAACAGTCTTCTTAAGCCACTGCGACCTGGACGTCTCTTCCAAAGGGCATTTAAACCATCTTTTTAAGCTACTGCGACCTGCATGTCTCTTCCAAGTGGCATTTAAACCGTCTTGTTAAGCCACTGCGACCTGCACGTCTCTTCCAAGTGGCATTTAAACCGTCTTGTTAAGCTACTGCGACCTGCACGTCTCTTCCAAGGGGAATTTAAACTGTCTTATTAAGCTACTGCGACCTCCAACTCTCTTCCAAGGGGCATTTATACCATCTTTTAAGCTACTGCGACCTGCAAATCTCTTCCAAGGGGCATTTAAACCATCTTATTAAGCTACTGCGACCTGCACGTTTCTTCCAAGGGGCATTTAAACCGTCTTGGTAAGCTAATGCGACCTGCAAGCCTCTTCCAAGGGGCATTTAAACACTCTTGTTAAGCTACTGCGACCTGCACGTCTCTTCCAAGGGTCATTTAAACCGTCTTGTTAAGCTACTGCGACCTGCACGTCTCTTCCATGGCGCATTTAAACCGTCTTTTTAAGCTACTGCAACTTGCACGTCTCTTCCAAGGGGCATTTAAACCATCTTGTTAAGCTACTGTAACCTCCACCACTTTTCCAAGGGGCATTTAAACTGTCTTGTTAAGCTACTGCGTCCTGCACGTCTCTTCCAAGGGGCATTTAAACCGTCTTGTTAAGCTACTACGACCTGCATGTCTCTTCCAAGGGGCATTTAAACCGTCTTGTTAAGCCACTGCGACCTGCATGTCTCTTCCAAGGGGCATTTAAATCGTCTTTTTACGCTGCTGCGACCTGCATGTCTCTTCCAAGGGGCATTTAAACAGTCTTGTTAAGCTACTGCGACCTCCACCGCTCTTCCAAGGGGCATTTAAAACATCTTGTTAAGCTACTGCGACCTGCACGTCTCTTCCAAGGTGCATTTAAATCATCTTGGTAAGCTACTGCGACCTGCACTTCTCTTCCAAGGGGCATTTAAACTGTCTTGTTAAGCTACTGCGACCTCCACCGCTCTACCAAGGGGCATTTAAACCATCTTGTTAAGCTACTACGACCTGCACGTCTCTTCCAAGGGGCATTTAAACCATCTTGTTAAGCTACTGCGACTTGCACGTCTCTTCCAAGTGGCATTTAAACCGTCTTGTTAAGCTACTGTAACCTCCACCACTTTTCCAAGGGGAATTTAAACCGTCTTGTTAAGCTACTGCGACCTCCACGTCTCTTCCAAGGGGCATTTAAAATGCTTTGTTAAGCTACTGCAACCTGCACGTCTCTTCCAAGGTTCATTTAAACCGTCTAGTTAAGCTGCTGCGACCTGCATGTCTCTTCCAAGGGGCATTTAAACTGTCATGTTAAGCTACTGCGACCTCCACCGCACTTCCAAGGGGCATTTAAACCGTCTTGTTAAGCTACTGCGACCTGCGCGTCTCTTTCAAGGGGCAATTAAACTGTCTTGTTAAGCTACTGCCACCTCTACCGCTCTTGCAAGGGGCATTTAACCCGTCTTGTTAACCTACTTCGACCTGCACGTCTCTTCCAAGTGGCATTTAAACCGTCTTGTTAAGCTACTGCGACCTGCACGTCTCTTCCAAGGGGAATTTAAACTGTCTTATTAAGCTACTGCGACCTCCAACTCTCTTCCAAGGGGCATTTATACCATCTTATTAAGCTACTGCGACCTGCACATCTCTTCCAAGCGGCATTTAAACCGTCTTATTAAGCTAATGCGACCTGCACGTCTCTTCCAAGGGGCATTTAAACCGTCTTGGTAAGCTACTGCAACCTGCAAGCCTATTCCAAGGGTAATTTAAACCCTCTTGTTAAACTACTGCGACCTGCACGTCTCTTCCAAGTGGGATTTAAACAGTCTTCTTAAGCCACTGCGACCTGGACGTCTCTTCCAAAGGGCATTTAAACCATCTTTTTAAGCTACTGCGACCTGCATGTCTCTTCCAAGTGGCATTTAAACCGTCTTGTTAAGCCACTGCGACCTGCACGTCTCTTCCAAGTGGCATTTAAACCGTCTTGTTAAGCTACTGCGACCTGCACGTCTCTTCCAAGGGGAATTTAAACTGTCTTATTAAGCTACTGCGACCTCCAACTCTCTTCCAAGGGGCATTTATACCATCTTTTAAGCTACTGCGACCTGCAAATCTCTTCCAAGGGGCATTTAAACCATCTTATTAAGCTACTGCGACCTGCACGTCTCTTCCAAGGGGCATTTAAACTGTCTTATTAAGCTACTGCGACCTCCACCGCTCTTCCAAGGGGCATTTATCCGTCTTGTTAAGCCACTGCGACCTGCACGTCTCTTCCAAGTGGCATTTAAACCGTCTTGTTAAGCTACTGCGACCTGCACGTCTCTTCCAAGGGGAGTTTAACCTGTCTTATTAAGCTACTGCGACCTCCAACTCTCTTCCAAGAGGCATTTAAACCGTCTTATTAAGCTACTGCGACCTGCTCATCTATTCCAAGGGGCATTTAAACCGTCTTTTGAAGCCACTGCGACCTGCACGTCTCGTCCAAGGAGCATTTAAAGCATCTTGTTAAGCTACTGCGACCTGCACGTCTCTTCCAAGGGGCATTTAAACCATCTTATTAAGCTACTGCGACCTGCATGTCTCTTCCAAGGGGCATTTAAACTGTCTTGTTAAGCTACTGCGACCTCCACCGATCTTCCAAGGGGCATTTAAACCGTCTTATTAAGCTACTGCGACCTGCACATCTCTTCCAAGGGGCATTTGAACCGTCTTATTAAGCTACTGAGACCTGCACGTCTCTTCCAAGGGGCATTTAAACTGTCTTGTTAAGCTACTGCGACCTCCACCGCTCTTCCAAGGGGCATTTAAACCCTCTTGTTAAGCTACTGCGTCCTGCACGTCTCTTCCAAGGGTCATTTAAACTATCTTGTTAAGCTACTGCGACCTGCATGTCTCTTCCAAGGGGCATTTAAATCGTCTTGTTAAGCCACTGCGACCTGCAAGTCTCTTCCAAGTGGCATTTAAACCGTCTTTTTAAGCTGCTGCAACCTGCATGTCTCTTCCAAGGAGCTTTTAAACCATCTTGATAAGGTACTGCAACCTCCAGGGCTCTTCCAAGGGGCATTTAAAACATCTTGTTAAGCTACGGCGACCAGCACATCTGTTCCATGGGGCATTTAAACCGTATTGTTAAGCTACTGCTACCTCCACCTCTCTTCCATGGGGCATTTAAACTGTCTTGTTAAGCTACTGCGACCTACATGTGTATACCAAGAGACATTTAAACCGCCTTCTTAAGCTACTACGACCTGCACGTCTCTTCCAAGGGGCATTTAAACAGTCTTGTTAAGCTGCTGCGACCTGTATGTCTCTTCCAAGCGGCATTTAAACCATCTTGTTAAGCTACTGCGACCTGCACGTCTCTTCCAAGGGGCATTTAAATTGTCTTGGTAAGCTACTGCGACCTGCACGTCTCTTCCAAGGGGCATTTAAACTGTCTTGTTAAGCTACTGCAACCTCCACCGCTCTTTCAAGGGGCATTTAAACCGTCTTGTTAAGCTACTGCGACCTGGACGTCTCTTCCAAGGGGCATTTAAACCTTCTTGGTAAGCTACTGCGACCTGCAAGCCTATTCCAAGGGTCATTTAAACCCTCTTGTTAAGCTACTGCGACCTGCACGTCTCTTCCAAGTGGGATTTAAACCGTCTTGTTAAGCTACTACGACCTGCGCGTCTCTTCCAAGGGGCATTTAAACCGTCTTGTTAAGCTACTGCGACCTGCACGTCTCTTCCAAGGGGCATTTAAACCCAATTTTTAAGCTGCAGCGAAATGCATGTCTCTTTCAAGGGGCATTTAAACCGTCTTTTTAAGCTGCTGCGACCTGCACGTCTCTTCCAAGGGGCATTTAATCCATCTTGTTAAGCTACTGCGACCTGCACGTCTCATCCAAGGGGCATTTAAACCGTCTTGTTAAGCTACTGCGACCTGCACGTCTCTTCCAAGGGGCATTTAAACCTTCTTGGTAAGCTACTGCGACCTGCAAGCCTATTCCAAGGGTCATTTAAACCCTCTTGTTAAGCTACTGCGACCTGCACGTCTCTTCCAAGTGGGATTTAAACCGTCTTGTTAAGCTAATACGACCTGCGCGTCTCTTCCAAGGGGCATTTAAACCGTCTTATTAAGCTACTGTGCCCAGCTCGTCTATTCCAAGGGGCATTTAAACCGTCTTGTTAAGCTACTGCGACCTGCACGTCTCTTCCAAGGTGCATTTAAAGCATCTTGTTAAGCTACTGCGACCTGCACGTCTCTTCCAAGGGGCATTTAAACCATCTTATTAAGCTACTGCGACCTGCACGTCTCTTCCAAGGGGAATTTAAACTGTCTTGTTAAGCTACTGCGACCTCCACCGATCTTCCAAGGGGCATTTAAACCGTCTTATTAAGCTACTGCGACCTGCACATCTCTTCCAAGGGGCATTTAAACCGTCTTATTAAGCTACTGCGACTTGCACGTCTCTTCCAAGTGGCATTTAAACCGTCTTGTTAAGCTACTGTAACCTCCACCACTTTTCCAAGGGGAATTTAAACCGTCTTGTTAAGCTACTGCGACCTCCACGTCTCTTCCAAGGGGCATTTAAAATGCTTTGTTAAGCTATTGCGACCTGCGTGTCTCTTCCAAGGGGCATTTAAGCCGTCTTGTTAAGCTACTGCAACCTGCACGTCTCTTCCAAGGGGCATTTAAACCGTCTAGTTAAGCTGCTGCGACCTGCATGTCTCTTCCAAGGGGCATTTAAACTGTCATGTTAAGCTACTGCGACCTCCACCGCACTTACAAGGGGCATTTAAACCGTCTTGTTAAGCTACTGCGACCTGCGCGTCTCTTTCAAGGGGCAATTAAACTGTCTTGTTAAGCTACTGCCACCTCCACCGCTCTTGCAAGGGGCATTTATCCCGTCTTGTTAACCTACTTCGACCTGCATGTCTCTTCCAAGTGGCATTTAAACCGTCTTGTTAAGCTACTGCGACCTGCACGTCTCTTCCAAGGGGAATTTAAACTGTCTTATTAAGCTACTGCGACCTCCAACTCTCTTCCAAGGGGCATTTATACCATCTTATTAAGCTACTGCGACCTGCACATCTCTTCCAAGCGGCATTTAAACCGTCTTATTAAGCTAATGCGACCTGCACGTCTCTTCCAAGGGGCATTTAAACCGTCTTGGTAAGCTACTGCAACCTGCAAGCCTATTCCAAGGGTAATTTAAACCCTCTTGTTAAACTACTGCGACCTGCACGTCTCTTCCAAGTGGGATTTAAACAGTCTTCTTAAGCCACTGCGACCTGGACGTCTCTTCCAAAGGGCATTTAAACCATCTTTTTAAGCTACTGCGACCTGCACGTCTCTTCCAAGGGGAATTTAAACTGTCTTGTTAAGCTACTGCGACCTCCACCGATCTTCCAAGGGGCATTTAAACCGTCTTATTAAGCTACTGCGACCTGCACATCTCTTCCAAGGGGCATTTAAACCGTCTTATTAAGCTACTGCGACTTGCACGTCTCTTCCAAGTGGCATTTAAACCGTCTTGTTAAGCTACTGTAACCTCCACCACTTTTCCAAGGGGAATTTAAACCGTCTTGTTAAGCTACTGCGACCTCCACGTCTCTTCCAAGGGGCATTTAAAATGCTTTGTTAAGCTATTGCGACCTGCGTGTCTCTTCCAAGGGGCATTTAAGCCGTCTTGTTAAGCTACTGCAACCTGCACGTCTCTTCCAAGGGGCATTTAAACCGTCTAGTTAAGCTGCTGCGACCTGCATGTCTCTTCCAAGGGGCATTTAAACTGTCATGTTAAGCTACTGCGACCTCCACCGCACTTACAAGGGGCATTTAAACCGTCTTGTTAAGCTACTGCGACCTGCGCGTCTCTTTCAAGGGGCAATTAAACTGTCTTGTTAAGCTACTGCCACCTCCACCGCTCTTGCAAGGGGCATTTATCCCGTCTTGTTAACCTACTTCGACCTGCATGTCTCTTCCAAGTGGCATTTAAACCGTCTTGTTAAGCTACTGCGACCTGCACGTCTCTTCCAAGGGGAATTTAAACTGTCTTATTAAGCTACTGCGACCTCCAACTCTCTTCCAAGGGGCATTTATACCATCTTATTAAGCTACTGCGACCTGCACATCTCTTCCAAGCGGCATTTAAACCGTCTTATTAAGCTAATGCGACCTGCACGTCTCTTCCAAGGGGCATTTAAACCGTCTTGGTAAGCTACTGCAACCTGCAAGCCTATTCCAAGGGTAATTTAAACCCTCTTGTTAAACTACTGCGACCTGCACGTCTCTTCCAAGTGGGATTTAAACAGTCTTCTTAAGCCACTGCGACCTGGACGTCTCTTCCAAAGGGCATTTAAACCATCTTTTTAAGCTACTGCGACCTGCATGTCTCTTCCAAGTGGCATTTAAACCGTCTTGTTAAGCCACTGCGACCTGCACGTCTCTTCCAAGTGGCATTTAAACCGTCTTGTTAAGCTACTGCGACCTGCACGTCTCTTCCAAGGGGAATTTAAACTGTCTTATTAAGCTACTGCGACCTCCAACTCTCTTCCAAGGGGCATTTATACCATCTTTTAAGCTACTGCGACCTGCAAATCTCTTCCAAGGGGCATTTAAACCATCTTATTAAGCTACTGCGACCTGCACGTCTCTTCCAAGGGGCATTTAAACTGTCTTGTTAAGCTACTGCGACCTCCACCGCTCTTCCAAGGGGCATTTATCCGTCTTGTTAAGCCACTGCGACCTGCACGTCTCTTCCAAGTGGCATTTAAACCGTCTTGTTAAGCTACTGCGACCTGCACGTCTCTTCCAAGGGGAATTTAACCTGTCTTATTAAGCTACTGCGACCTCCAACTCTCTTCCAAGAGGCATTTAAACCGTCTTATTAAGCTACTGCGACCTGCTCATCTATTCCAAGGGGCATTTAAACTGTCTTTTTAAGCCACTGCGACCTGCACGTCTATTCCAAGGTGCATTTAAAGCATCTTGTTAAGCTACTGCGACCTGCACGTCTCTTCCAAGGGGCATTTAAACCATCTTATTAAGCTACTGCGACCTGCATGTCTCTTCCAAGGGGCATTTAAACTGTCTTGTTAAGCTACTGCGACCTCCACCGATCTTCCAAGGGGCATTTAAACCGTCTTATTAAGCTACTGCGACCTGCACATCTCTTCCAAGGGGCATTTGAACCGTCTTATTAAGCTACTGAGACCTGCACGTCTCTTCCAAGGGGCATTTAAACTGTCTTGTTAAGCTACTGCGACCTGCACGTCTCTTCCAAGGGGAATTTAACCTGTCTTATTAAGCTACTGCGACCTCCAACTCTCTTCCAAGAGGCATTTAAACCGTCTTATTAAGCTACTGCGACCTGCTCATCTATTCCAAGGGGCATTTAAACCGTCTTTTTAAGCCACTGCGACCTGCACGTCTCGTCCAAGGTGCATTTAAAGCATCTTGTTAAGCTACTGCGACCTGCACGTCTCTTCCAAGGGGCATTTAAACCATCTTATTAAGCTACTGCGACCTGCATGTCTCTTCCAAGGGGCATTTAAACTGTCTTGTTAAGCTACTGCGACCTCCACCGATCTTCCAAGGGGCATTTAAACCGTCTTATTAAGCTACTGCGACCTGCACATCTCTTCCAAGGGGCATTTGAACCGTCTTATTAAGCTACTGAGACCTGCACGTCTCTTCCAAGGGGCATTTAAACTGTCTTGTTAAGCTACTGCGACCTCCACCGCTCTTCCAAGGGGCATTTAAACCCTCTTGTTAAGCTACTGCGTCCTGCACGTCTCTTCCAAGGGTCATTTAAACTATCTTGTTAAGCTACTGCGACCTGCATGTCTCTTCCAAGGGGCATTTAAATCGTCTTGTTAAGCCACTGCGACCTGCAAGTCTCTTCCAAGTGGCATTTAAACCGTCTTTTTAAGCTGCTGCAACCTGCATGTCTCTTCCAAGGAGCTTTTAAACCATCTTGATAAGGTACTGCAACCTCCGGGGCTCTTCCAAGGGGCATTTAAAACATCTTGTTAAGCTACGGCGACCAGCACATTGTTCCATGGGGCATTTAAACCGTCTTGTTAAGCTACTGCTACCTCCACCTCTCTTCCATGGGGCATTTAAACTGTCTTGTTAAGCTACTGCGACCTACATGTGTCTACCAAGAGACATTTAAACCGCCTTCTTAAGCTACTACGACCTGCACGTCTCTTCCAAGGGGCATTTAAACAGTCTTGTTAAGCTGCTGCGACCTGTATGTCTCTTCCAAGCGGCATTTAAACCATCTTGTTAAGCTACTGCGACCTGCACGTCTCTTCCAAGGGGCATTTAAATTGTCTTGGTAAGCTACTGCGACCTGCACGTCTCTTCCAAGGGGCATTTAAACTGTCTTGTTAAGCTACTGCAACCTCCACCGCTCTTTCAAGGGGCATTTAAACCGTCTTGTTAAGCTACTGCGACCTGGACGTCTCTTCCAAGGGGCATTTAAACCTTCTTGGTAAGCTACTGCGACCTGCAAGCCTATTCCAAGGGTCATTTAAACCCTCTTGTTAAGCTACTGCGACCTGCACGTCTCTTCCAAGTGGGATTTAAACCGTCTTGTTAAGCTACTACGACCTGCGCGTCTCTTCCAAGGGGCATTTAAACCGTCTTGTTAAGCTACTGCGACCTGCACGTCTCTTCCAAGGGGCATTTAAACCCAATTTTTAAGCTGCAGCGAAATGCATGTCTCTTTCAAGGGGCATTTAAACCGTCTTTTTAAGCTGCTGCGACCTGCACGTCTCTTCCAAGGGGCATTTAATCCATCTTGTTAAGCTACTGCGACCTTCACGTCTCATCCAAGGGGCATTTAAACCGTCTTGTTAAGCTACTGCGACCTGCACGTCTCTTCCAAGGGGCATTTAAACCTTCTTGGTAAGCTACTGCGACCTGCAAGCCTATTCCAAGGGTCATTTAAACCCTCTTGTTAAGCTACTGCGACCTGCACGTCTCTTCCAAGTGGGATTTAAACCGTCTTGTTAAGCTAATACGACCTGCGCGTCTCTTCCAAGGGGCATTTAAACCGTCTTATTAAGCTACTGTGCCCAGCTCGTCTATTCCAAGGGGCATTTAAACCGTCTTGTTAAGCTACTGCGACCTGCACGTCTCTTCCAAGGTGCATTTAAAGCATCTTGTTAAGCTACTGCGACCTGCACGTCTCTTCCAAGGGGCATTTAAACCATCTTATTAAGCTACTGCGACCTGCACGTCTCTTCCAAGGGGAATTTAAACTGTCTTGTTAAGCTACTGCGACCTCCACCGATCTTCCAAGGGGCATTTAAACCGTCTTATTAAGCTACTGCGACCTGCACATCTCTTCCAAGGGGCATTTAAACCGTCTTATTAAGCTACTGCGACTTGCACGTCTCTTCCAAGTGGCATTTAAACCGTCTTGTTAAGCTACTGTAACCTCCACCACTTTTCCAAGGGGAATTTAAACCGTCTTGTTAAGCTACTGCGACCTCCACGTCTCTTCCAAGGGGCATTTAAAATGCTTTGTTAAGCTATTGCGACCTGCGTGTCTCTTCCAAGGGGCATTTAAGCCGTCTTGTTAAGCTACTGCAACCTGCACGTCTCTTCCAAGGGGCATTTAAACCGTCTAGTTAAGCTGCTGCGACCTGCATGTCTCTTCCAAGGGGCATTTAAACTGTCATGTTAAGCTACTGCGACCTCCACCGCACTTACAAGGGGCATTTAAACCGTCTTGTTAAGCTACTGCGACCTGCGCGTCTCTTTCAAGGGGCAATTAAACTGTCTTGTTAACCTACTGCCACCTCCACCGCTCTTGCAAGGGGCATTTATCCCGTCTTGTTAACCTACTTCGACCTGCATGTCTCTTCCAAGTGGCATTTAAACCGTCTTGTTAAGCTACTGCGACCTGCACGTCTCTTCCAAGGGGAATTTAAACTGTCTTATTAAGCTACTGCGACCTCCAACTCTCTTCCAAGGGGCATTTATACCATCTTATTAAGCTACTGCGACCTGCACATCTCTTCCAAGCGGCATTTAAACCGTCTTATTAAGCTAATGCGACCTGCACGTCTCTTCCAAGGGGCATTTAAACCGTCTTGGTAAGCTACTGCAACCTGCAAGCCTATTCCAAGGGTAATTTAAACCCTCTTGTTAAACTACTGCGACCTGCACGTCTCTTCCAAGTGGGATTTAAACAGTCTTCTTAAGCCACTGCGACCTGGACGTCTCTTCCAAAGGGCATTTAAACCATCTTTTTAAGCTACTGCGACCTGCATGTCTCTTCCAAGTGGCATTTAAACCGTCTTGTTAAGCCACTGCGACCTGCACGTCTCTTCCAAGTGGCATTTAAACCGTCTTGTTAAGCTACTGCGACCTGCACGTCTCTTCCAAGGGGAATTTAAACTGTCTTATTAAGCTACTGCGACCTCCAACTCTCTTCCAAGGGGCATTTATACCATCTTTTAAGCTACTGCGACCTGCAAATCTCTTCCAAGGGGCATTTAAACCATCTTATTAAGCTACTGCGACCTGCACGTCTCTTCCAAGGGGCATTTAAACTGTCTTGTTAAGCTACTGCGACCTCCACCGCTCTTCCAAGGGGCATTTATCCGCCTTGTTAAGCCACTGCGACCTGCACGTCTCTTCCAAGTGGCATTTAAACCGTCTTGTTAAGCTACTGCGACCTGCACGTCTCTTCCAAGGGGAATTTAACCTGTCTTATTAAGCTACTGCGACCTCCAACTCTCTTCCAAGAGGCATTTAAACCGTCTTATTAAGCTACTGCGACCTGCTCATCTATTCCAAGGGGCATTTAAACTGTCTTTTTAAGCCACTGCGACCTGCACGTCTCTTCCAAGGTGCATTTAAAGCATCTTGTTAAGCTACTGCGACCTGCACGTCTCTTCCAAGGGGCATTTAAACCATCTTATTAAGCTACTGCGACCTGCATGTCTCTTCCAAGGGGCATTTAAACTGTCTTGTTAAGCTACTGCGACCTCCACCGATCTTCCAAGGGGCATTTAAACCGTCTTATTAAGCTACTGCGACCTGCACATCTCTTCCAAGGGGCATTTGAACCGTCTTATTAAGCTACTGAGACCTGCACGTCTCTTCCAAGGGGCATTTAAACTGTCTTGTTAAGCTACTGCGACCTGCACGTCTCTTCCAAGGGGAATTTAACCTGTCTTATTAAGCTACTGCGACCTCCAACTCTCTTCCAAGAGGCATTTAAACCGTCTTATTAAGCTACTGCGACCTGCTCATCTATTCCAAGGGGCATTTAAACCGTCTTTTTAAGCCACTGCGACCTGCACGTCTCGTCCAAGGTGCATTTAAAGCATCTTGTTAAGCTACTGCGACCTGCACGTCTCTTCCAAGGGGCATTTAAACCATCTTATTAAGCTACTGCGACCTGCATGTCTCTTCCAAGGGGCATTTAAACTGTCTTGTTAAGCTACTGCGACCTCCACCGATCTTCCAAGGGGCATTTAAACCGTCTTATTAAGCTACTGCGACCTGCACATCTCTTCCAAGGGGCATTTGAACCGTCTTATTAAGCTACTGAGACCTGCACGTCTCTTCCAAGGGGCATTTAAACTGTCTTGTTAAGCTACTGCGACCTCCACCGCTCTTCCAAGGGGCATTTAAACCCTCTTGTTAAGCTACTGCGTCCTGCACGTCTCTTCCAAGGGTCATTTAAACTATCTTGTTAAGCTACTGCGACCTGCATGTCTCTTCCAAGGGGCATTTAAATCGTCTTGTTAAGCCACTGCGACCTGCAAGTCTCTTCCAAGTGGCATTTAAACCGTCTTTTTAAGCTGCTGCAACCTGCATGTCTCTTCCAAGGAGCTTTTAAACCATCTTGATAAGGTACTGCAACCTCCAGGGCTCTTCCAAGGGGCATTTAAAACATCTTGTTAAGCTACGGCGACCAGCACATCTGTTCCATGGGGCATTTAAACCGTCTTGTTAAGCTACTGCTACCTCCACCTCTCTTCCATGGGGCATTTAAACTGTCTTGTTAAGCTACTGCGACCTACATGTGTCTACCAAGAGACATTTAAACCGCCTTCTTAAGCTACTACGACCTGCACGTCTCTTCCAAGGGGCATTTAAACAGTCTTGTTAAGCTGCTGCGACCTGTATGTCTCTTCCAAGCGGCATTTAAACCATCTTGTTAAGCTACTGCGACCTGCACGTCTCTTCCAAGGGGCATTTAAATTGTCTTGGTAAGCTACTGCGACCTGCACGTCTCTTCCAAGGGGCATTTAAACTGTCTTGTTAAGCTACTGCAACCTCCACCGCTCTTTCAAGGGGCATTTAAACCGTCTTGTTAAGCTACTGCGACCTGGACGTCTCTTCCAAGGGGCATTTAAACCTTCTTGGTAAGCTACTGCGACCTGCAAGCCTATTCCAAGGGTCATTTAAACCCTCTTGTTAAGCTACTGCGACCTGCACGTCTCTTCCAAGTGGGATTTAAACCGTCTTGTTAAGCTACTACGACCTGCGCGTCTCTTCCAAGGGGCATTTAAACCGTCTTGTTAAGCTACTGCGACCTGCACGTCTCTTCCAAGGGGCATTTAAACCCAATTTTTAAGCTGCAGCGAAATGCATGTCTCTTTCAAGGGGCATTTAAACCGTCTTTTTAAGCTGCTGCGACCTGCACGTCTCTTCCAAGGGGCATTTAATCCATCTTGTTAAGCTACTGCGACCTGCACGTCTCATCCAAGGGGCATTTAAACCGTCTTGTTAAGCTACTGCGACCTGCACGTCTCTTCCAAGGGGCATTTAAACCTTCTTGGTAAGCTACTGCGACCTGCAAGCCTATTCCAAGGGTCATTTAAACCCTCTTGTTAAGCTACTGCGACCTGCACGTCTCTTCCAAGTGGGATTTAAACCGTCTTGTTAAGCTAATACGACCTGCGCGTCTCTTCCAAGGGGCATTTAAACCGTCTTATTAAGCTACTGTGCCCAGCTCGTCTATTCCAAGGGGCATTTAAACCGTCTTGTTAAGCTACTGCGACCTGCACGTCTCTTCCAAGGTGCATTTAAAGCATCTTGTTAAGCTACTGCGACCTGCACGTCTCTTCCAAGGGGCATTTAAACCATCTTATTAAGCTACTGCGACCTGCACGTCTCTTCCAAGGGGAATTTAAACTGTCTTGTTAAGCTACTGCGACCTCCACCGATCTTCCAAGGGGCATTTAAACCGTCTTATTAAGCTACTGCGACCTGCACATCTCTTCCAAGGGGCATTTAAACCGTCTTATTAAGCTACTGCGACTTGCACGTCTCTTCCAAGTGGCATTTAAACCGTCTTGTTAAGCTACTGTAACCTCCACCACTTTTCCAAGGGGAATTTAAACCGTCTTGTTAAGCTACTGCGACCTCCACGTCTCTTCCAAGGGGCATTTAAAATGCTTTGTTAAGCTATTGCGACCTGCGTGTCTCTTCCAAGGGGCATTTAAGCCGTCTTGTTAAGCTACTGCAACCTGCACGTCTCTTCCAAGGGGCATTTAAACCGTCTAGTTAAGCTGCTGCGACCTGCATGTCTCTTCCAAGGGGCATTTAAACTGTCATGTTAAGCTACTGCGACCTCCACCGCACTTACAAGGGGCATTTAAACCGTCTTGTTAAGCTACTGCGACCTGCGCGTCTCTTTCAAGGGGCAATTAAACTGTCTTGTTAAGCTACTGCCACCTCCACCGCTCTTGCAAGGGGCATTTATCCCGTCTTGTTAACCTACTTCGACCTGCATGTCTCTTCCAAGTGGCATTTAAACCGTCTTGTTAAGCTACTGCGACCTGCACGTCTCTTCCAAGGGGAATTTAAACTGTCTTATTAAGCTACTGCGACCTCCAACTCTCTTCCAAGGGGCATTTATACCATCTTATTAAGCTACTGCGACCTGCACATCTCTTCCAAGCGGCATTTAAACCGTCTTATTAAGCTAATGCGACCTGCACGTCTCTTCCAAGGGGCATTTAAACCGTCTTGGTAAGCTACTGCAACCTGCAAGCCTATTCCAAGGGTAATTTAAACCCTCTTGTTAAACTACTGCGACCTGCACGTCTCTTCCAAGTGGGATTTAAACAGTCTTCTTAAGCCACTGCGACCTGGACGTCTCTTCCAAAGGGCATTTAAACCATCTTTTTAAGCTACTGCGACCTGCACGTCTCTTCCAAGGGGAATTTAAACTGTCTTGTTAAGCTACTGCGACCTCCACCGATCTTCCAAGGGGCATTTAAACCGTCTTATTAAGCTACTGCGACCTGCACATCTCTTCCAAGGGGCATTTAAACCGTCTTATTAAGCTACTGCGACTTGCACGTCTCTTCCAAGTGGCATTTAAACCGTCTTGTTAAGCTACTGTAACCTCCACCACTTTTCCAAGGGGAATTTAAACCGTCTTGTTAAGCTACTGCGACCTCCACGTCTCTTCCAAGGGGCATTTAAAATGCTTTGTTAAGCTATTGCGACCTGCGTGTCTCTTCCAAGGGGCATTTAAGCCGTCTTGTTAAGCTACTGCAACCTGCACGTCTCTTCCAAGGGGCATTTAAACCGTCTAGTTAAGCTGCTGCGACCTGCATGTCTCTTCCAAGGGGCATTTAAACTGTCATGTTAAGCTACTGCGACCTCCACCGCACTTACAAGGGGCATTTAAACCGTCTTGTTAAGCTACTGCGACCTGCGCGTCTCTTTCAAGGGGCAATTAAACTGTCTTGTTAAGCTACTGCCACCTCCACCGCTCTTGCAAGGGGCATTTATCCCGTCTTGTTAACCTACTTCGACCTGCATGTCTCTTCCAAGTGGCATTTAAACCGTCTTGTTAAGCTACTGCGACCTGCACGTCTCTTCCAAGGGGAATTTAAACTGTCTTATTAAGCTACTGCGACCTCCAACTCTCTTCCAAGGGGCATTTATACCATCTTATTAAGCTACTGCGACCTGCACATCTCTTCCAAGCGGCATTTAAACCGTCTTATTAAGCTAATGCGACCTGCACGTCTCTTCCAAGGGGCATTTAAACCGTCTTGGTAAGCTACTGCAACCTGCAAGCCTATTCCAAGGGTAATTTAAACCCTCTTGTTAAACTACTGCGACCTGCACGTCTCTTCCAAGTGGGATTTAAACAGTCTTCTTAAGCCACTGCGACCTGGACGTCTCTTCCAAAGGGCATTTAAACCATCTTTTTAAGCTACTGCGACCTGCATGTCTCTTCCAAGTGGCATTTAAACCGTCTTGTTAAGCCACTGCGACCTGCACGTCTCTTCCAAGTGGCATTTAAACCGTCTTGTTAAGCTACTGCGACCTGCACGTCTCTTCCAAGGGGAATTTAAACTGTCTTATTAAGCTACTGCGACCTCCAACTCTCTTCCAAGGGGCATTTATACCATCTTTTAAGCTACTGCGACCTGCAAATCTCTTCCAAGGGGCATTTAAACCATCTTATTAAGCTACTGCGACCTGCACGTCTCTTCCAAGGGGCATTTAAACTGTCTTGTTAAGCTACTGCGACCTCCACCGCTCTTCCAAGGGGCATTTATCCGTCTTGTTAAGCCACTGCGACCTGCACGTCTCTTCCAAGTGGCATTTAAACCGTCTTGTTAAGCTACTGCGACCTGCACGTCTCTTCCAAGGGGAATTTAACCTGTCTTATTAAGCTACTGCGACCTCCAACTCTCTTCCAAGAGGCATTTAAACCGTCTTATTAAGCTACTGCGACCTGCTCATCTATTCCAAGGGGCATTTAAACTGTCTTTTTAAGCCACTGCGACCTGCACGTCTCTTCCAAGGTGCATTTAAAGCATCTTGTTAAGCTACTGCGACCTGCACGTCTCTTCCAAGGGGCATTTAAACCATCTTATTAAGCTACTGCGACCTGCATGTCTCTTCCAAGGGGCATTTAAACTGTCTTGTTAAGCTACTGCGACCTCCACCGATCTTCCAAGGGGCATTTAAACCGTCTTATTAAGCTACTGCGACCTGCACATCTCTTCCAAGGGGCATTTGAACCGTCTTATTAAGCTACTGAGACCTGCACGTCTCTTCCAAGGGGCATTTAAACTGTCTTGTTAAGCTACTGCGACCTGCACGTCTCTTCCAAGGGGAATTTAACCTGTCTTATTAAGCTACTGCGACCTCCAACTCTCTTCCAAGAGGCATTTAAACCGTCTTATTAAGCTACTGCGACCTGCTCATCTATTCCAAGGGGCATTTAAACCGTCTTTTTAAGCCACTGCGACCTGCACGTCTCGTCCAAGGTGCATTTAAAGCATCTTGTTAAGCTACTGCGACCTGCACGTCTCTTCCAAGGGGCATTTAAACCATCTTATTAAGCTACTGCGACCTGCATGTCTCTTCCAAGGGGCATTTAAACTGTCTTGTTAAGCTACTGCGACCTCCACCGATCTTCCAAGGGGCATTTAAACCGTCTTATTAAGCTACTGCGACCTGCACATCTCTTCCAAGGGGCATTTGAACCGTCTTATTAAGCTACTGAGACCTGCACGTCTCTTCCAAGGGGCATTTAAACTGTCTTGTTAAGCTACTGCGACCTCCACCGCTCTTCCAAGGGGCATTTAAACCCTCTTGTTAAGCTACTGCGTCCTGCACGTCTCTTCCAAGGGTCATTTAAACTATCTTGTTAAGCTACTGCGACCTGCATGTCTCTTCCAAGGGGCATTTAAATCGTCTTGTTAAGCCACTGCGACCTGCAAGTCTCTTCCAAGTGGCATTTAAACCGTCTTTTTAAGCTGCTGCAACCTGCATGTCTCTTCCAAGGAGCTTTTAAACCATCTTGATAAGGTACTGCAACCTCCAGGGCTCTTCCAAGGGGCATTTAAAACATCTTGTTAAGCTACGGCGACCAGCACATCTGTTCCATGGGGCATTTAAACCGTCTTGTTAAGCTACTGCTACCTCCACCTCTCTTCCATGGGGCATTTAAACTGTCTTGTTAAGCTACTGCGACCTACATGTGTCTACCAAGAGACATTTAAACCGCCTTCTTAAGCTACTACGACCTGCAAGTCTCTTCCAAGGGGCATTTAAACTGTCTTGTTAAGCTACTGCGACCTCCACCGATCTTCCAAGGGGCATTTAAACCGTCTTATTAAGCTACTGCGACCTGCACATCTCTTCCAAGGGGCATTTAAACCGTCTTATTAAGCTACTGCGACCTGCACGTCTCTTCCACGGGGCATTTACACTGTCTTGTTAAGCTACTGCGACCTCCACCGCTCTTCCAAGGGGCATTTATCCGTCTTGTTAAGCTACTGCGACCTGCACGTTTCTTCCAAGGGGCATTTAAAACGTCTTGGTAAGCTAATGCTACCTGCAAGCCTATTCCAAGGGGTATTTAAACCGTCTTGTTAAGCTACTGCGACCTGAACGTCTCTTCCAAGGTGGATTTAAACCGTCTTGTTAAGCTACTGCGACCTGCTCGACTCTTCCAAGAGGCATTTAAACCATCTTATTAAGCTACTGCGACCTGCTCGTCTATTCCTAGGGGCATTTAAACCATCTTGTTAAGCTACTGCGACCTCCACCGCTCTTCCAAGGGGCATTTAAATCGTCTTGGTAAGCTACTGCGAACTGCACGTCTCTTCCAAGGGGCATTTAAACTGTCTTGTTAAGCTACTGCGACCTCCACAGCTCTTCCAAGGGGCATTTAAACCGTCTTGTTAAGCTACTGCGACCTGCACGTCTCTTCCAAGGGGCATTTAAACCTTCTTGGTAAGCTACTGCGACCTGCAAGCCTATTCCAAGGGTCATTTAAACCCTCTTGTTAAGCTACTGCGACCTGCACGTCTCTTCCAAGTGGGATTTAAACCGTCTTCTTAAGCTACTACGACCTGCGCGTCTCTACCAAGGGGCATTTAAACCGTCTAGTTAAGCTGCTGCGACCTGCATGTCTCTTCCAAGGGGCATTTAAACTGTCATGTTAAGCTACTGCGACCTCCACCGCACTTACAAGGGGCATTTAAACCGTCTTGTTAAGCTACTGCGACCTGCGCGTCTCTTTCAAGGGGCAATTAAACTGTCTTGTTAAGCTACTGCCACCTCCACCGCTCTTGCAAGGGGCATTTATCCCATCTTGTTAACCTACTTCGACCTGCATGTCTCTTCCAAGTGGCATTTAAACCGTCTTGTTAAGCTACTGCGACCTGCACGTCTCTTCCAAGGGGAATTTAGACTGTCTTATTAAGCTACTGCGACCTCCAACTCTCTTCCAAGGGGCATTTATACCATCTTATTAAGCTACTGCGACCTGCACATCTCTTCCAAGCGGCATTTAAACCGTCTTATTAAGCTAATGCGACCTGCACGTCTCTTCCAAGGGGCATTTAAACCGTCTTGGTAAGCTACTGCAACCTGCAAGCCTATTCCAAGGGTAATTTAAACCCTCTTGTTAAACTACTGCGACCTGCACGTCTCTTCCAAGTGGGATTTAAACAGTCTTCTTAAGCCACTGCGACCTGGACGTCTCTTCCAAAGGGCATTTAAACCATCTTTTTAAGCTACTGCGACCTGCATGTCTCTTCCAAGTGGCATTTAAACCGTCTTGTTAAGCCACTGCGACCTGCACGTCTCTTCCAAGTGGCATTTAAACCGTCTTGTTAAGCTACTGCGACCTGCACGTCTCTTCCAAGGGGAATTTAAACTGTCTTATTAAGCTACTGCGACCTCCAACTCTCTTCCAAGGGGCATTTATACCATCTTTTAAGCTACTGCGACCTGCAAATCTCTTCCAAGGGGCATTTAAACCATCTTATTAAGCTACTGCGACCTGCACGTCTCTTCCAAGGGGCATTTAAACTGTCTTGTTAAGCTACTGCGACCTCCACCGCTCTTCCAAGGGGCATTTATCCGTCTTGTTAAGCCACTGCGACCTGCACGTCTCTTCCAAGTGGCATTTAAACCGTCTTGTTAAGCTACTGCGACCTGCACGTCTCTTCCAAGGGGAATTTAACCTGTCTTATTAAGCTACTGCGACCTCCAACTCTCTTCCAAGAGGCATTTAAACCGTCTTATTAAGCTACTGCGACCTGCTCATCTATTCCAAGGGGCATTTAAACTGTCTTTTTAAGCCACTGCGACCTGCACGTCTCTTCCAAGGTGCATTTAAAGCATCTTGTTAAGCTACTGCGACCTGCACGTCTCTTCCAAGGGGCATTTAAACCATCTTATTAAGCTACTGCGACCTGCATGTCTCTTCCAAGGGGCATTTAAACTGTCTTGTTAAGCTACTGCGACCTCCACCGATCTTCCAAGGGGCATTTAAACCGTCTTATTAAGCTACTGCGACCTGCACATCTCTTCCAAGGGGCATTTGAACCGTCTTATTAAGCTACTGAGACCTGCACGTCTCTTCCAAGGGGCATTTAAACTGTCTTGTTAAGCTACTGCGACCTCCACCGCTCTTCCAAGGGGCATTTAAACCCTCTTGTTAAGCTACTGCGTCCTGCACGTCTCTTCCAAGGGTCATTTAAACTATCTTGTTAAGCTACTGCGACCTGCATGTCTCTTCCAAGGGGCATTTAAACCGTCTTGTTAAGCCACTGCGACCTGCAAGTCTCTTCCAAGTGGCATTTAAACCGTCTTTTTAAGCTGCTGCAACCTACATGTCTCTTCCAAGGAGCTTTTAAACCATCTTGTTAAGGTACTGCAACCTCCAGGGCTCTTCCAAGGGGCATTTAAAACATCTTGTTAAGCTACGGCGACCAGCACATCTGTTCCATGGGGCATTTAAACCGTCTTGTTAAGCTACTGCTACCTCCACCTCTCTTCCATGGGGCATTTAAACTGTCTTGTTAAGCTACTGCGACCTACATGTGTCTACCAAGAGACATTTAAACCGCCTTCTTAAGCTACTACGACCTGCACGTCTCTTCCAAGGGGCATTTAAACAGTCTTGTTAAGCTGCCGCGACCTGTATGTCTCTTCCAAGCGGCATTTAAACCATCTTGTTAAGCTACTGCGACCTGCACGTCTCTTCCAAGGGGCATTTAAATTGTCTTGGTAAGCTACTGCGACCTGCACGTCTCTTCCAAGGGGCATTTAAACTGTCTTGTTAAGCTACTGCGACCTCCACCGCTCTTCCAAGGGGCATTTAAACCGTCTTGTTAAGCTACTGCGACCTGGACGTCTCTTCCAAGGGGCATTTAAACCTTCTTGGTAAGCTACTGCGACCTGCAAGCCTATTCCAAGGGTCATTTAAACCCTCTTGTTAAGCTACTGCGACCTGCACGTGTCTTCCAAGTGGGATTTAAACCGTCTTGTTAAGCTACTACGACCTGCGCGTCTCTTCCAAGGGGCATTTAAACCGTCTTGTTAAGCTACTGCGACCTGCACGTCTCTTCCAAGGGGCATTTAAACCGTATTTTTAAGCTGCAGCGAAATGCATGTCTCTTTCAAGGGGCATTTAAACCTTCTTTTTAAGCTGCTGCGACCTGCACGTCTCTTCCAAGGGGCATTTAATCCATCTTGTTAAGCTACTGCGACCTGCACGTCTCATCCAAGGGGCATTTAAACCATCTTGTTAAGCTACTGCGACCTGCACGTCTCTTCCAAGGGGCATTTAAACCTTCTTGGTAAGCTACTGCGACCTGCAAGCCTATTCCAAGGGTCATTTAAACCCTCTTGTTAAGCTACTGCGACCTGCACGTCTCTTCCAAGTGGGATTTAAACCGTCTTGTTAAGCTAATACGACCTGCGCGTCTCTTCCAAGGGGCATTTAAACCGTCTTATTAAGCTACTGTGCCCAGCTCGTCTATTCCAAGGGGCATTTAAACCGTCTTGTTAAGCTACTGCGACCTGCACGTCTCTTCCAAGGTGCATTTAAAGCATCTTGTTAAGCTACTGCGACCTGCACGTCTCTTCCAAGGGGCATTTAAACCATCTTATTAAGCTACTGTGACCTGCAAGTCTCTTCCAAGGGGCATTTAAACTGTCTTGTTAAGCTACTGCGCCCTCCACCGATCTTCCAAGGGGCATTTAAACCGTCTTATTAAGCTACTGCGACCTGCACATCTCTTCCAAGGGGCATTTAAACCGTCTTATTAAGCTACTGCGACCTGCACGTCTCTTCCACGGGGCATTTACACTGTCTTGTTAAGCTACTGCGACCTCCACCGCTCTTCCAAGGGGCATTTATCCGTCTTGTTAAGCTACTGCGACCTGCACGTTTCTTCCAAGGGGCATTTAAAACGTCTTGGTAAGCTAATGCGACCTGCAAGCCTATTCCAAGGGGTATTTAAACCGTCTTGTTAAGCTACTGCGACCTGCACGTCTCTTCCAAGGTGGATTTAAACCGTCTTGTTAAGCTACTGCGACCTGCTCGACTCTTCCAAGAGGCATTTAAACCATCTTATTAAGCTACTGCGACCTGCTCGTCTATTCCTAGGGGCATTTAAACCATCTTGTTAAGCTACTGCGACCTCCACCGCTCTTCCAAGGGGCATTTAAATCGTCTTGGTAAGCTACTGCGAACTGCACGTCTCTTCCAAGGGGCATTTAAACTGTCTTGTTAAGCTACTGCGACCTCCACAGCTCTTCCAAGGGGCATTTAAACCGTCTTGTTAAGCTACTGCGACCTGCACGTCTCTTCCAAGGGGCATTTAAACCTTCTTGGTAAGCTACTGCGACCTGCAAGCCTATTCCAAGGGTCATTTAAACCCTCTTGTTAAGCTACTGCGACATGCACGTCTCTTCCAAGTGGGATTTAAACCGTCTTCTTAAGCTACTACGACCTGCGCGTCTCTTCCAAGGGGCATTTAAACAGTCTTATTAAGCTACTGTGACTTGCTCGTCTATTCCAAGGGGCATTTAAACCGTCTTTTTAAGCTGCTGCGACCTGCACGTCTCTTCCAAGGGGCATTTAATCCATCTTGTTAAGCTACTGCGACCTGCACGTCTCATCCAAGGGGCATTTAAACGGTCTTGTTAAGCTACTGCGACCTGCATGTCTCTTCCACGTGGCATTTAAACCGTCTTGTTAAGCCACTGCGACCTGCACGTCTCTTCCAAGGGTCATTTAAACCGTCTTTTTAAGCTTCTGCGAACTGCATGCCTCTTCCAAGGGGATTTAAACCATCTTGTTAAGCTACGGCGACCTCCACCGCTCTTCCAAGGGGCATTTAATCCACCTTGTTAAGCTACTGCGACATGCATGTCTCTTCCTAGGGGGATTTAAACCGTCTTGTTAAGCTACTGCGACCTGCACTTCTCTTCCAAGGTGCATTTAAAGCATCTTATTAAGCTACTGCGACCTGCACGTCTCTTCCAAGGGGCATTTAAACTGTCTGGTTAAGCTACTCCGACCTCCACCGCTCTTCCAAGGGGCATTTATCCATCTTGTTAAGCTACTGCGACCTGCACGTCTCTTCCAAGGTGCATTTAAAGCATCTTATTAAGCTACTGCGACCTGCACGTCTCTTCCAAGGGGTATTTAAACTGTCTTGTTAAGCTACTGCGACCTCCACCGATCTTCCAAGGGGCATTTAAACCGTCTTATTAAGCTACTGCGACCTGCACATCTCTTCCAAGGGGCATTTAATCCGTCTTATTAAGCTACTGCGACCTGCACGTTTCTTCCAAGGGGCATTTAAACCGTCTTGGTAAGCTAATGCGACCTGCAAGCCTATTCCAAGGGGTATTTAAACCGTCTTGTTAAGCTACTGCGACCTGCACGTCTCTTCCAAGGGGGATTTAAACCGTCTTGTTAAGCTACTGAGACCTGCTCGTCTCTTCCAAGAGGCTTTTAAAAAGTCTTATTAAGCTACTGCGACCTGCTCGTCTATTCCTAGGGGCATTTAAACCATCTTGTTAAGCTACTGCGACCTCCACCGCTCTTCCAAGGGGCATTTAAAACATCTTGTTAAGCTACTGCGACCTGCACGTCTCTTCCAAGGGGCATTTAAACCGTCTTGTTAAGATACGGCGACCTGCACATCTGTTCCATGGGGCATTTAAACCGTCTTGTTAAGCTACTGCTACCTCCACGTCTCTTCAATGGGGCATTTAAACTGTCTTGTTTAGCTACTACGACCTGCGCGTCTCTTCCAAGGGGCATTTAAACCGTCTTATTAAGATACTGTGCCCTGCTCGTCTATTCCAAGGGTCATTTAAACACTCTTGTTAAGCTACTGCGACCTGCACGTCTCTTCCAAGTGGGATTTAAACTGTCTTGTTAAGCTACTACGACCTGCGCGTCTCTTCCAAGGGGCATTTAAACCATCTTATTAAGATACTGTGCCCTGCTCGTCTATTCCAAGGGGCATTTAAACCCTCTTGTTAAGCTACTGCGACCTGCACGTCTCTTCCAAGGGGCATTTAAACGTTATTTTTAAGCTGCTGCGAACTGCATGTCTCTTCCAAGGGGCATTTAAACCGTCTTTTTAAGCTGCTGCGACCTGCACGTCTCTTCCAATGGGCATTTAATCCATCTTGTTAAGCTACTGCGACCTGCACGTCTCTTCCAAGGGGCATTTAAACCGTCTTATTAAGCTACTGCGACCTGCACGTCTCTTCCAAGGGGCATTTATACTGTCTTGTTAAGCTACTGCGACCTCCACCTCTCTTCCAAGGGGCATTTAAACCGTCTTATTAAGCTACTGCGACCTGCACGTCTCTTCCAAGGTGCATTTAAAGCATCTTGTAAAGCTACTGCGACCTGCACGTCTCTTCCAAGGGGCATTTAAACCGTCTTATTAAGCTACTGCGACCTGCACGTCTCTTTCAAGGGGCATTTATACAGTCTTTTTAAGCTACTGCGACCTCCACCTCTCTTCCAAGGGGCATTTAATCCGTCTTATTAAGCTACTGCGACCTGCACATCTCTTCCAATGGGCATTTAAACCGTCTTATTAAGCTACTGCGACCTGCACTTTTCTTCCAAGGTGCATTTAAACCGTCTTGTTAAGCTACTGCGACCTGCACATCTCTTCCAAGGGGCATTTAAACCGTCTTGTTAAGCTACTGCGACCTGCACGTCTCTTCCAAGGCGCATTTAAACCGTCTTTTTAAGCTACTGCGACTTGCACGTCTCTTCCAAGGGGAATTTAAACCGTCTTGTTAAGCTACTGTAACCTCCACCACTTTTCCAAGGGGCATTTAAACCCTCTTGTTAAGCTACTGCGACCTGCACGTCTCATCCAAGGGGCATTTAAACCGTCTTGTTAAGCTACTGCGACCTGCATGTCTCTTCAAAGGGGCATTTAAACCGTCTTGTTAAGTCACTGCGACCTGCACGTCTCTTCCAAGGGGCATTTAAACCGTCTTTTTAAGCTGCTGAGTACTGCATGTCTCTTCCAAGGGGCATTTAAACCATCTTGTTAAGCTACGGTGACCTCCACCGCTCTTCCAAGGGGCATTTAATCCACCTTGTTAAGCTACTGCGACCTGCATGTCTCTTCCAAGGGGGATTTAAACCGTCTTGTTAAGCTACTGTGACCTGCACGTCTCTTCCAAGGTGCATTTAAAGCATCTTGTTAAGCTACTGCGACCTGCACGTCTCTTCCAAGGGGCATTTAAACCATCTTATTAAGCTACTGCGACCTGCACGTCTCTTCCAAGGGGCATTTAAACTGTCTTGTTAAGCTACTGCGACCTCCACCTCTCTTCCAAGGGGCATTTAAACCATCTTATTAACCTACTGCGACCCGCACATCTCTTCCAAGGGGCATTTAAACCGTCTTATTAAGCTACTGCGACCTGCACGTCTCTTCCAAGGGGCATTTAAACTGTCTTGTTAAGCTACTGCGACCTCCACCGCTCTTCCAAGGGGCATTTATACGTCTTGTTAAGCTACTGCGACCTGCAAGTTTCTTCCAAGGGGCATTTAAACCGTCTTGTTAAGCTACTGCGACCTGCACGTCTCTTACAAGGCGCATTTAAACCGTCTTTTTAAGCTACTGCGACTTGCACATCTCTTCAAAGGGGCATTTAAACCGTCTTGTTAAGCTACTGCGACCTACAAGCCTATTCCAAGGGGTATTTAAACCGTCTTGTTAAGCTACTGTAACCTCCACCACTTTTCCAAGGGGCATTTAAACCATCTTGTTAAGCTACTGCGACCTGCACGTCTCTTGCAAGGGGCATTTAAACCGTCTTGTTAAGCTACTGCGACCTGCACATCTCTTCCAAGGTGCATTTAAACTGTCTTGTTAAGCTACTGCTACCTGCATGTCTCTTCCAAGGGGCATTTAAACCGTCTTGTTAAGCCACTGCGACCTGCACGTCTCTTCCAAGGGGCATTTAAACAGTCTTTTTAAGCTGCTGCGAACTGTATGTCTCTTCCAAGGGGCATTTAAACCCTCTTGTTAAGCTACTGCGACCTCCACCGCTCTTCCAAGGGGCATTTAATCCACCTTGTTAAGCTACTGCGACCTGAACTTCTCTTCCAAAGGGCATTTAAACTGTCTTGTTAAGCTACTGTGACCTGCACGTCACTTCCAAGGGGGATTTAAACCGTCTTGTTAAGCTACTGCGACCTGCACGTCTCTTCCAAGGTGCATTTAAAGCATCTTGTTAAGCTACTGTGACCTGCACGTTTCTTCCAAGGGGCATTTAAACCGTCTTGGTAAGCTAATGCGACCTGCAAGCCTCTTCCAAGGGGCATTTAAACACTCTTGTTAAGCTACTGCGACCTGCACGTCTCTTCCAAGGGTCATTTAAACCGTCTTGTTAAGCTACTGCGACCTGCACGTCTCTTCCAAGGGGCATTTAAACCATCTTGTTAAGCTACTGTAACCTCCACCACTTTTCCAAGGGGCATTTAAACCGTCTTGTTAAGCTACTGCGTCCTGCACGTCTCTTCCAAGGGGCATTTAAACCGTCTTGTTAAGCTACTACGACCTGCACGTCTCTTCCAAGTGGGATTTAAACAGTGTTCTTAAGCCACTGCGACCTGGACGTCTCTTCCAAAGGGCATTTAAACCATCTTTTTAAGCTACTGCGACCTGCATGTCTCTTCCAAGTGGCATTTAAACCGTCTTGTTAAGCCACTGCGACCTGCACGTCTCTTCCAAGTGACATTTAAACCGTCTTGTTAAGCTACTGCGACCTGCACGTCTCTTCCAAGGGGAATTTAAACTGTCTTATTAAGCTACTGCGACCTCCAACTCTCTTCCAAGGGGCATTTAAACCATCTTATTAAGCTACTGCGACCTGCACGTCTCTTCCAAGGGGCATTTAAACTGTCTTGTTAAGCTACTGAGACCTCCACCGCTCTTCCAAGGGGCATTTATCCGTCTTGTTAAGCCACTGCGACCTGCACGTCTCTTCCAAGTGGCATTTAAACCGTCTTGTTAAGCTACTGCGACCTGCACGTCTCTTCCAAGGGGAATTTAAACTGTCTTATTAAGCTACTGCGACATCCAACTCTCTTCCAAGAGGCATTTAAACCGTCTTATTAAGCTACTGCGACCTGCTCATCTATTCCAAGGGGCATTTAAACCGTCTTTTTAAGCCACTGCGACCTGCACGTCTCTTCCAAGGGGCATTTAAATCGTCTTTTTACGCTGCTGCGACTTGCATGTCTCTTCCAAGGGGCATTTAAACCGTCTTGTTAAGCTACTGCGACCTCCACCGCTCTTCCAAGGGGCATTTAAACCGTCTTGTTAAGCTACTGCGACCTGCACGTCTCTTCCAAGGTGCATTTAAATGATCTTGATAAGCTACTGCGACCTGCACTACTCTTCCAAGGGGCATTTAAACTGTCTTGTTAAGCTACTGCGACCTCCACCGCTCTACCAAGGGGCATTTAAACCATCTTGTTAAGCTACTACGACCTGCACGTCTCTTCCAAGGGGCATTTAAACCGTCTTGTTAAGCTACTGCGACTTGCACGTCTCTTCCAAGTGGCATTTAAACCGTCTTGTTAAGCTACTGTAAACTCCACCACTTTTCCAAGGGGAATTTAAACCGTCTTGTTAAGCTACTGCGACCTCCACGTCTTTTCCAAGGGGCATTGAAAATGCTTTGTTAAGCTACTGCGACCTGTAGGTCTCTTCCAAGGGGCATTTAAACCGTTTAGTTAAGCTGCTGCGACCTGCATGTCTCTTCCAAGGGGCATTTAAACTGTCTTGTTAAGCTACTGCGACATCCACCGCACTTTCAAGGGGCATTTAAACCGTCTTGTTAAGCTACTGCGACCTGCACGTCTCTTTCAAGGGGCAATTAAACTGTCTTGTTAAGCTACTGCCACCTACACCGCTCTTGCAAGGGGCATTTAACCCGTCTTGTTAAGCTACTTCGACCTACACGTCTCTTCCAAGTGGCATTTAAACCGTCTTATTAAGCTACTGCGACCTGCACGTCTCTTCCAAGGGGCATTTAAACTGTCTAGTTAAGCTACTGCGACCTCCACAGCTCTTCCAAGGGGCATTTATCCGTCTTGTTAAGCTACTGCGACCTGCAAGTTTCTTCCAAGGGGCATTTAAACCGTCTTGGTAAGCTAATGCGACCTGCAAGCCTATTCCAAGGGGTATTTAAACCGTCTTGTTAAGCTACTGCGACCTGCACGTCTCTTCCAAGGGGGATTTAAACCGTCTTGTTAAGCTACTGCGACCTGCTCGTCTCTTCCAAGAGGCATTTAAACCGTCTTATTAAGCTACTGCGACCTGCTCGTCTATTCCAAGGGGCATTTAAACCGTCTTGTTAAGCTGCTGCGACCTACAAGCCTATTCCAAGGGGCATTTAAACCGTCTTGTTAAGCTACTGTAACCTCCACCACTTTTCCAAGGGGCATTTAAACCGTCTTGTTAAGCTACTGCGACCTGCCTGTCTCTTGCAAGGGGCATTTAAACCGTCTTGTTAAGCTACTGCGACCTGCACATCTCTTCCAAGGGGCATTTAAACTGTCTTGTTAAGCTACTGCGACCTGCATGTCTCTTCCAAGGGGCATTTAAACCGTCTTGTTAAGCCACTGCGACCTGCACATCTCTTCCAAGGGGCATTTAAACAGTCTTTTTAAGCTGCTGCGAACTGCATGTCTCTTCCAAGGGGCATTTAAACCATCTTGTTAAGCTACTGCGACCTCCACCGCTCTTCCAAGGGGCATTTAATCCACCTTGTTAAGCTACTGCGACCTGAACTTCTCTTCCAAAGGGCATTTAAACTGTCTTGTTAAGCTACTGTGACCTGCACGTCACTTCCAAGGGGGATTTAAACCATTTTGTTAAGCTACTGCGACCTGCACGTCTCTTCCAAGGTGCATTTAAAGCATCTTGTTAAGCTACTGTGACCTGCAGGTTTCTTCCAAGGGGCATTTAAACCGTCTCGGTAAGCTAATGCGACCTGCAAGCCTCTTCCAAGGGGCATTTAAACACTCTTGTTAAGCTACTGCGACCTGCACGTCTCTTCCAAGGGGCATTTAAACTGTCTTGTTAAGCTACTGCGACCTGCACGTCTCTTCCCTGGCGCATTTAAACCGTCTTTTTAAGCTACTGTGACTTGCACGTCTCTTCCAAGGGGCATTTAAACCATCTTGTTAAGCTACTGTAACCTCCACCACTTTTCCAAGGGGCATTTAAACCGTCTTGTTAAGCTACTGCGTCCTGCACGTCTCTTCCAAGGGGCATTTAAACCGTCTTGTTAAGCTACTACGACCTGCATGTCTCTTCCAAGGGGCATTTAAACCGTCTTGCTAAGCCACTGCGACCTGCACGTCTCTTCCAAGGTGCATTTAAATCGTCTTTTTACGCTGCTGCGACCTGCATGTCTCTTCCAAGGGGCATTTAAACAGTCTTGTTAAGCTACTGCGACCTCCACCGCTCTTCCAAGGGGCATTTAAAACATCATGTTAAGCTACTGCGACCTGCACGTCTCTTCCAAGGTGCATTTAAATCATCTTGGTAAGCTACTGCGACCTGCACTTCTCTTCCAAGGGGCATTTAAACCATCTTGTTAAGCTACTACGACCTGCACATCTCTTCCAAGGGGCATTTAAACCGTCTTGTTAAGCTACTGCGACTTGCACGTCTCTTCCAAGTGGCATTTAAACCGTCTTGTTAAGCTACTGTAACCTCCACCACTTTTCCAAGGGGCATTTAAACCGTTTTGTTAAGCTACTGCGACCTCCACGTCTCTTCCAAGGGGGATTTAAAATGCTTTGTTAAGCTACTGCGACCTGCATGTCTCTTCCAAGGGGCATTTAAACCGTCTTGTTAAGCTACTGCGACCTGCACGTCTCTTCCAAGGGGCATTTAAACCGTCTAGTTAAGCTGCTGCGACCTGCATGTGTCTTCCAAGGGGCATTTAAACTGTCTTGTTAAGCTACTGCGACCTCCACCGCTCTACCAAGGGGCATTTAAGCCATCTTGTTAAGCTACTACGACCTGCAAGTCTCTTCCAAGGGGCATTTAAACCGTCTTGTTAAGCTACTGCGACTTGCACGTCTCTTCCAAGTGGCATTTAAACCGTCTTGTTAAGCTACTGTAACCTCCACCACTTTTCCAAGGGGCATTTAAACCGTCTTGTTAAGCTACTGCGACCTCCACGTCTCTTCCAAGGGGCATTTAAAATGCTTTGTTAAGCTACTGCGACCTGCATGTCTCTTCCAATTGGCATTTAAACATTTAAACCGTCTTGTTAAGCTACTGCGACCTGCACGTCTCTTCCAAGGGGCATTTAAACCGTCTAGTTAAGCTGCTGCGACCTGCATGTCTCTTCCAAGGGGCATTTAAACCGTCTTGTTAAGCTACTGCGACCTGCACGTCTCTTCCAAGGGGCAATTAAACTGTCTTGTTAAGCTACTGCCACCTCCACCGCTCTTGCAAGGGGCATTTAACCCCTCTTGTTAAGCTACTTCGACCTGCACGTCTCTTCCAAGGGAAATTTAAACTGTCTTATTAAGCTACTGCGACCTCCACCTCTCTTCCAAGGGGCATTTATACCATCTTATTAAGCTACTGCGACCTGCACAACTCTTCCAAGTGGCATTTAAACCGTCTTATTAAGCTTATGCGACCTGCACGTCTCTTCCAAGGGGCATTTAAACCGTCTTGTTAAGCTACTGCGACTTGCACGTCTCTTCCAAGTGGCATTTAAACCGTCTTGTTAAGCTACTGTAACCTCCACCACTTTTCCAAGGGGCATTTAAACCGTTTTGTTAAGCTACTGCGACCTCCACGTCTCTTCCAAGGGGCATTTAAAATGCTTTGTTAAGCTACTGCGACCTGCATGTCTCTTCCAAGGGGCATTTAAACCGTCTTGTTAAGCTACTGCGACCTGCACGTCTCTTCCAAGGGGCATTTAAACCGTCTAGTTAAGCTGCTGCGACCTGCATGTCTCTTCCAAGGGGCATTTAAACTGTCTTGTTAAGCTACTGCGACCTCCACCGCTCTACCAAGGGGCATTTAAGCCATCTTGTTAAGCTACTACGACCTGCAAGTCTCTTCCAAGGGGCATTTAAACCGTCTTGTTAAGCTACTGCGACTTGCACGTCTCTTCCAAGTGGCATTTAAACCGTCTTGTTAAGCTACTGTAACCTCCACCACTTTTCCAAGGGGCATTTAAACCGTCTTGTTAAGCTACTGCGACCTCCACGTCTCTTCCAAGGGGCATTTAAAATGCTTTGTTAAGCTGCTGCGACCTGCATGTCTCTTCCAAGTGGCATTTAAACATTTAAACCGTCTTGTTAAGCTACTGCGACCTGCACGTCTCTTCCAAGGGGCATTTAAACCGTCTAGTTAAGCTGCTGCGACCTGCATGTCTCTTCCAAGGGGCATTTAAACCGTCTTGTTAAGCTACTGCTACCTGCACGTCTCTTTCAAAGGGCAATTAAACTGTCTTGTTAAGCTACTGCCACCTCCACCGCTCTTGCAAGGGGCATTTAACCCCTCTTGTTAAGCTACTTCGACCTGCACGTCTCTTCCAAGGGGAATTTAAACTGTCTTATTAAGCTACTGCGACCTCCACCTCTCTTCCAAGGGGCATTTATACCATCTTATTAAGCTACTGCGACCTGCACATCTCTTCCAAGTGGCATTTAAACCGTCTTATTAAGCTTATGCGACCTGCACGTCTCTTCCAAGGGGCATTTAAACCGTCTTGGTAAGCTACTGCAACCTGCAAGCCTATTCCAAGGGTAATTTAAACCCTCTTGTTAAGCTACTGCGACCTGCACGTCTCTTCCAAGTGGGATTTAAACAGTCTTGTTAAGCCACTGCGACCTGGACGTCTCTTCCAAAGGGCATTTAAACCATCTTGTTAAACTACTGCGACCTGCATGTCTCTTCCAAGGGGCATTTAAAGCGTCTTGTTAAGCCACTGCGACCTGCACGTCTCTTCCAAGGGGCATTTAAACCGTCTTTTTAAGCTGCTGCAACCTGCATGTCTCTTCCAAGGGGCATTTAAACCATCTTGTTAAGCTACTGCGACCTCCACCTCTCTTCCAAGGGGTCATTTAAACCGTCTTATTAAGCTACTGCGACCCGCACATCTCTTCCAAGGGGCATTTAAACCGTCTTATTAAGCTACTGCGACCTGCACCTCTCTTCCAAGGGGCATTTAAACTGTCTTGTTAAGCTACTGCGACCTCCACCGCTCTTCCAAGGGGCATTTATCCATCTTGTTAAGCTACTGCGACCTGCAAGTTCCTTCCAAGGGGCATTTAAACCGTCTTGGTAAGCTAATGCGACCTGCAAGCCTATTCCAAGGGGTATTGAAACCGTCTTGTTAAGCTACTGCGACCTGCACGTCTCTTCCAAGGGGGATTTAAACCGTCTTGTTAAGCTACTGCGACCTGCTCGTCTCTTCCAAGAGGCATTTAAACCGTCTTATTAAGCTACTGCGACCTGCTCGTCTATTCCAAGGGGCATTTAAACCGTCTTGTTAAGCTCCTGCGACCTGCACGTCTCTTCCAAGGCGCATTTAAACCGTCTTTTTAAGCTACTGCAACTTGCACATCTCTTCAAAGGGGCATTTAAACCATCTTGTTAAGCTACTGCGACCTACAAGTCTATTCCAAGGGGCATTTAAACCGTCTTGTTAAGCTACTGTAACCTCCACCACTTTTCCAAGGGGCATTTAAACCGTCTTGTTAAGCTACTGCGACCTGCACGTCTCTTCCAAGGGGCATTTAAACCATCTTGTTAAGCTACTGAGACCTGCACATCTCTTCCAAGGGGCATTTAAATCGTCTTGTTAAGCTACTGCGACCTGCACGTCTCTTCCAAGGGGCATTTAAACCGTCTTGTTAAGCTACTGCGACCTGCACGTCTCTTCCAAGGGGCATTTAAACCGTCTAGTTAAGCTGCTGCGACCTGCATGTCTCTTCCAAGGGGCATTTAAACCGTCTTGTTAAGCTACTGCGACCTGCACGTCTCTTCCAAGGGGCATTTAAACCGTCTAGTTAGGCTGCTGCGACCTGCATGTCTCTTCCAAGGGGCATTTAAACTGTCTTGTTAAGCTACTGCGACCTCCACTGCACTTCCAAGGGGCTTTTAAACCGTCTTGTTAAGCTACTGCGACCTGCACGTCTCTTTCAAGGGGCAATTAAACTGTCTTGTTAAGCTACTGCCACCTCCACCGCTCTTGCAAGGGGCATTTAACCCGTCTTGTTAAGCTACTTCGACCTGCACGTCTCTTCCAAGTGGCATTTAAACCGTCTTATTAAGCTACTGCGACCTGCACGTCTCTTCCAAGGGGCATTTAAATCGTCTTTTTACGCTGCTGCGACCTGCAGGTCTCTTCAAAGGGGCATTTAAACAGTCTTGTTAAGCTACTGCGACCTCCACCGCTCTTCCAAGGGGCATTTAAAACATCTTCTTAAGCTACTGCGACCTGCACGTCTCTTCCAAGGTTCATTTAAATCATCTTGGTAAGCTACTGCGACCTGCACTTCTCTTCCAAGGGGCATTTAAACTGTCTTGTTAAGCTACTGCGACCTCCACCGCTCTACCAAGGGGCATTTAAACCATCTTGTTAAGCTACTACGACCTGCACGTCTCTTCCAAGGGGCATTTAAACCGTCTTGCTAAGCTACTGCGACCTCCACCACTTTTCCAAGGGGCATTTAAACCGTCTTGTTAAGCTACTGCGTCCTGCACGTCTCTTCCAAGGGGCATATAAACCGTCTTGTTAAGCTACTACGACCTGCATGTCTCTTCCAAGGGGCATTTAAACCGTCTTGTTAAGCCACTGCGACCTGCACGTCTCTTCCAAGGGGCATTTAAATCGTCTTTTTATGCTGCTGCGACCTGCATGTCTCTTCCAAGGGGCATTTAAACAGTCTTGTTAAGCTACTGCGACCTCCACCGCTCTTCCAAGGGGCATTTAAAACATCTTGTTAAGCTACTGCGACCTGCACTTCTCTTCCAAGGTGCATTTAAATCATCTTGGTAAGCTACTGCGACCTGCACATCTCTTTCAAGGGGCATTTAAACTGTCTTGTTAAGCTACTGCGACCTCCACCGCTCTACCAAGGGGCATTTAAACCATCTTGTTAAGCTACTACGACCTGCACGTCTCTTCCAAGGGGCATTTAAACCGTCTTCTTAAGATACTGCGACTTGCACGTCTCTTTCAAGGGGCAATTAAACTGTCTTGTTAAGCTACTGCCACCTCCACCGCTCTTGCAAGGGGCATTTAACCCCTCTTGTTAAGCTACTTCGACCTGCACGTCTCTTCCAAGGGGAATTTAAACTGTCTTATTAAGCTACTGCGACCTCCACCTCTCTTCCAAGGGGCATTTATACCATCTTATTAAGCTACTGCGACCTGCACATCTCTTCCAAGTGGCATTTAAACCGTCTTATTAAGCTTATGCGACCTGCACGTCTCTTCCAAGGGGCATTTAAACCGTCTTGGTAAGCTACTGCAACCTGCAAGCCTATTCCAAGGGTAATTTAAACCCTCTTGTTAAGCTACTGCGACCTGCACGTCTCTTCCAAGTGGGATTTAAACAGTCTTGTTAAGCCACTGCGACCTGGACGTCTCTTCCAAAGGGCATTTAAACCATCTTGTTAAACTACTGCGACCTGCATGTCTCTTCCAAGGGGCATTTAAAGCGTCTTGTTAAGCCACTGCGAACTGCACGTCTCTTCCAAGGGGCATTTAAACCGTCTTTTTAAGCTGCTGCAACCTGCATGTCTCTTCCAAGGGGCATTTAAACCATCTTGTTAAGCTACTGCGACCTCCACCTCTCTTCCAAGGGGTCATTTAAACTGTCTTATTAAGCTACTGCGACCCGCACATCTCTTCCAAGGGGCATTTAAACCGTCTTATTAAGCTACTGCGACCTGCACCTCTCTTCCAAGGGGCATTTAAACTGTCTTGTTAAGCTACTGCGACCTCCACCGCTCTTCCAAGGGGCATTTATCCATCTTGTTAAGCTACTGCGACCTGCAAGTTCCTTCCAAGGGGCATTTAAACCGTCTTGGTAAGCTAATGCGACCTGCAAGCCTATTCCAAGGGGTATTGAAACCGTCTTGTTAAGCTACTGCGACCTGCACGTCTCTTCCAAGGGGGATTTAAACCGTCTTGTTAAGCTACTGCGACCTGCTCGTCTCTTCCAAGAGGCATTTAAACCGTCTTATTAAGCTACTGCGACCTGCTCGTCTATTCCAAGGGGCATTTAAACCATCTTGTTAAGCTCCTGCGACCTGCACGTCTCTTCCAAGGCGCATTTAAACCGTCTTTTTAAGCTACTGCGACTTGCACATCTCTTCAAAGGGGCATTTAAACCGTATTGTTAAGCTACTGCGACCTACAAGCCTATTCCAAGGGGCATTTAAACCGTCTTGTTAAGCTACTGTAACCTCCACCACTTTTCCAAGGGGCATTTAAACCGTCTTGTTAAGCTACTGCGACCTGCTCGTCTCTTCCAAGAGGCATTTAAACCGTCTTGTTAAGCTACTGCGACCTGCTCGTCTATTCCAAGGGGCATTTAAACCATCTTGTTAAGCTCCTGCGACCTGCACGTCTCTTCCAAGGCGCATTTAAACCGTCTTTTTAAGCTACTGCGACTTGCACATCTCTTCAAAGGGGCATTTAAACCGTCTTGTTAAGCTACTGCGACCTACAAGCCTATTCCAAGGGGCATTTAAACCGTCTTGTTAAGCTACTGTAACCTCCACCACTTTTCCAAGGGGCATTTAAACCGTCTTGTTAAGCTACTGCGACCTGCACGTCTCTTCCAAGGGGCATTTAAACCGTCTTGTTAAGCTACTGAGACCTGCACATCTCTTCCAAGGGGCATTTAAACCGTCTTGTTAAGCTACTGCGACCTGCACGTCTCTTCCAAGGGGCATTTAAACCGTCTTGTTAAGCTACTGCGACCTGCACGTCTCTTCCAAGGGGCATTTAAACCGTCTAGTTAAGCTGCTGCGACCTGCATGTCTCTTCCAAGGGGCATTTAAACCGTCTTGTTAAGCTACTGCGACCTGCACGTCTCTTCCAAGGGGCATTTAAACCGTCTAGTTAAGCTGCTGCGACCTGCATGTCTCTTCCAAGGGGCATTTAAACTGTCTTGTTAAGCTACTGCGACCTCCACTGCACTTCCAAGGGGCTTTTAAACCGTCTTGTTAAGCTACTGCGACCTGCACGTCTCTTTCAAGGGGCAATTAAACTGTCTTGTTAAGCTACTGCCACCTCCACCGCTCTTGCAAGGGGCATTTAACCCGTCTTGTTAAGCTACTTCGACCTGCACGTCTCTTCCAAGTGGCATTTAAACCGTCTTATTAAGCTACTGCGACCTGCACGTCTCTTCCAAGGGGCATTTAAATCGTCTTTTTACGCTGCTGCGACCTGCATGTCTCTTCAAAGGGGCATTTAAACAGTCTTGTTAAGCTACTGCGACCTCCACCGCTCTTCCAAGGGGCATTTAAAACATCTTGTTAAGCTACTGCGACCTGCACGTCTCTTCCAAGGTTCATTTAAATCATCTTGGTAAGCTACTGCGACCTGCACTTCTCTTCCAAGGGGCATTTAAACTGTCTTGTTAAGCTACTGCGACCTCCACCGCTCTACCAAGGGGCATTTAAACCATCTTGTTAAGCTACTACGACCTGCACGTCTCTTCCAAGGGGCATTTAAACAGTCTTGCTAAGCTACTGCGACCTCCACCACTTTTCCAAGGGGCATTTAAACCGTCTTGTTAAGCTACTGCGTCCTGCACGTCTCTTCCAAGGGGCATATAAACCGTCTTGTTAAGCTACTACGACCTGCATGTCTCTTCCAAGGGGCATTTAAACCGTCTTGTTAAGCCACTGCGACCTGCACGTCTCTTCCAAGGGGCATTTAAATCGTCTTTTTATGCTGCTGCGACCTGCATGACTCTTCCAAGGGGCATTTAAACAGTCTTGTTAAGCTACTGCGACCTCCACCGCTCTTCCAAGGGGCATTTAAAACATCTTGTTAAGCTACTGCGACCTGCACGTCTCTTCCAAGGTGCATTTAAATCATCTTGGTAAGCTACTGCGACCTGCACTTCTCTTTCAAGGGGCATTTAAACTGTCTTGTTAAGCTACTGCGACCTCCACCGCTCTACCAAGGGGCATTTAAACCATCTTGTTAAGCTACTACGACCTGCACGTCTCTTCCAAGGGGCATTTAAACCGTCTTGTTAAGATACTGCGACTTGCACTTCTCTTCCAAGTGGCATTTAAACCGTCTTGTTAAGTTACTGTAACCCCCACCACTTTTCCAAGGGGCATTTAAACCGTCTTGTTAAGCTACTGCGACCTCCACGTCTCTTCCAAGGGGCATTTAAAATGCTTTGTTAAGCTACTGCGGCCAGCATGTCTCTTCCAAGGGGCATTTAAACCGTCTTGTTAAGCTACTGCGACCTGCACGTCTCTTCCAAGGGGCATTTAAACCGTCTAGTTAAGCTGCTGCGACCTGCATGTCTCTTCCAAGGGGCATTTAAACTGTCTTGTTAAGCTACTGCGACCTCCACCGCACTTCCAAGGGGCTTTTAAACCGTCTTTTTAAGCTACTGCGACCTGCACGTCTCTTTCAAGGGGCAATTAAACTGTCTTGTTAAGCTACTGCCACCTCCACAGCTCTTGCAAGGGGCATTTAACCCGTCTTGTTAAGCTACTTCGACCTGCACGTCTCTTCCAAGTGGCATTTAAACCGTCTTATTAAGCTACTGCGACCTGCACGTCTCTTCCAAGGGGCATTTAAACTGTCTTGTTAAGCTACTGCGACCTCCACCGCTCTTCCAAGGGGCATTTATCCGTCTTGTTAAGCTACTGCGACCTGCAAGTTTCTTCCAAGGGGCATTTAAACCGTCTTGGTAAGCTAATGCGACCTGCAAGCCTATTCCAAGGGGTATTTAAACCGTCTTGTTAAGATACTGCGACCTGCACGTCTCTTCCAAGGGGGATTTAAACCGTCTTGTTAAGCTACTGCGACCTGCTCGTCTCTTCCAAGAGGCATTTAAACCGTCTTATTAAGCTACTGCGACCTGCTCTTCTATTCCAAGGGGCATTTAAACCGTCTTGTTAAGCTACTGCGACCTGCACGTCTCTTCCAAGGGGCATTTAAACCGTCTTTTTAAGCTACAGCGACTTGCACATCTCTTCAAAGGGGCATTTAAACCGTCTTGTTAAGCTACTGCGACCTACAAGCCTATTCCAAGGGGCATTTAAACCGTCTTGTTAAGCTACTGTAACCTCCACCACTTTTCCAAGGGGCATTTAAACCGTCTTGTTAAGCTACTGCGACCTGCACGTCTCTTGCAAGGGGCATTTAAACCGTCTTGTTAAGCTACTGCGACCTGCACATCTCTTCCAAGGGGCATTTAAACTGTCTTGTTAAGCTACTGCGACCTGCATGTCTCTTCCAATGGGCATTTAAACCGTCTTGTTAAGCCACTGCGACCTGCACGTCTCTTCCAAGGAGCATTTAAACAGTCTTTTTAAGCTGCTGCGAGCTGCATGTCTCTTCCAAGGGGCATTTAAACCATCTTGTTAAGCTACTGCGACCTCCACCGCTCTTCTAAGGGGCATTTAATCCACCTTGTTAAGCTACTGCGACCTGAACTTCTCTTCCAAAGGGCATTTAAACTGTCTTGTTTAGCTACTGTGACCTGCACGTCACTTCCAAGGGGGATTTAAACCGTTTTGCTAAGCTACTGCGACCTGCACGTCTCTTCCAAGGTGCATTTAAAGCATCTTGTTAAGCTACTGTGACCTGCACGTTTCTTCCAAGGGGCATTTAAACCGTCTTGGTAAGCTAATGCGACCTGCAAGCCTCTTCCAAGGGGCATTTAAACACTCTTGTTAAGCTACTGCGACCTGCACGTCTATTCCAAGGGGCATTTAAACTGTCTTGTTAAGCTACTGCGACCTGCACATCTCTTCCATGGCGCATTTAAACCTTCTTTTTAAGCTACTGCGACTTGCACGTCTCTTCCAAGGGGCATTTAAACCATCTTGTTAAGCTACTGTAACCTCCACCACTTTTCCAAGGGGCATTTAAACCGTCTTGTTAAGCTACTGCGTCCTGCACGTCTCTTCCAAGGGGCATTTAAACCGTCTTGTTAAGCTACTACGACCTGCATGTCTCTTCCAAGGGGCATTTAAACCGTCTTGTTAAGCCACTGCTACCTGCACGTCTCTTCCAAGGGGCATTTAAATCGTCTTTTTACGCTGCTGCGACCTGCATGTCTCTTCCAAGGGGCATTTTAACAGTCTTGTTAAGCTACTGCGACCTCCACCGCTCTTCCAAGGGGCATTTAAAACATCTTGTTAAGCTACTGGGACCTGCACGTCTCTTCCAAGGTGCATTTAAATCATCTTGGTAAGCTACTGCGACCTGCACTTCTCTTCCAAGGGGCATTTAAACTGTCTTGTTAAGCTACTGCGACCTCCACCGCTCTACCAAGGGGCATTTAAACCATCTTGTTAAGCTACTACGACCTGCACGTCTCTTCCAAGGGGCATTTAAACCATCTTGTTAAGCTACTGCGACTTGCACGTCTCTTCCAAGTGGCATTTAAACCGTCTTGTTAAGCTACTGTAACCTCCACCACTTTTCCAAGGGGCATTTAAACCGTCTTGTTAAGCTACTGCGACCTCCAAGTCTCTTCCAAGGGGCATTTAAAATGCTTTGTTAAGCTACTGCGACCTGCATGTCTCTTCCAAGGGGCGTTTAAACCGTCTAGTTAAGCTGCTGTGACCTGCATGTCTCTTCCAAGTGGCATTTAAACTGTCTTGTTAAGCTACTGCGACCTCCACCGCACTTCCAAGGTGCATTTAAACCGTCTTGTTAAGCTACTGCGACCTGCACGTCTCTTTCAAGGGGCAATTAAACTGTCTTGTTAAGCTACTGCCACCTCCACCGATCTTGCAAGGGGCATTTAACCCGTCTTGTTAAGCTACTTCGACCTGCACGTCTCTTCCAAGTGGCATTTAAACCGTCTTGTTAACCTACTGCGACCTGCACGTCTCTTCCAAGGGGAATTTAAACTGTCTTATTAAGCTACTGCGACCTCCACCTCTCTTCCAAGGGGCATTTATACCATCTTATTAAGCTACTGCTACCTGCACATCTCTTCCAAGCGGCATTTAAACCGTCTTATTAAGCTAATGCGACCTGCACGTCTCTTCCAAGGGGCATTTAAACCGTCTTGGTAAGCTACTGCAACCTGCAAGCCTATTCCAAGGGTAATTTAAACTGTAACGGGTCTGGGAGGCGGAACCTCTGAGCTACTATACAAGGGGGCGGTCCTTGTAAGGGAGCGGGTGGCGACCAGGCGGGCAGTCACAGCAGGTGACCGGGACAGTCTCTGGAAGAACGGGCAGGAGGTCACGGCAAGTGACCGGGGCAGTCTCTGGATGAACGGGCAGATGGTCACGGCAAGTGACCGGGGCAGTCTCTGGGTGAACGGACAGATGGTCACGGCAAGTGACCGGGGCAGTCTCTGGGTGAACGGGCAGATGGTCATGGCAAGTGACCGGGGCAGTCTCTGGGTGAACGGGCAGATGGTCACGGCAAGTGACCGGGGCAGTCTCTGGGTAAAGGGTTGGTACGACCTGTGGCGGCTGATGGTAGATGAGCGCTCCCAGGTGAGCGGGCAGAAGTCTCTGGACAGGCGGGTGGTCACAGCACGTGACGGCAGAGCCTCCAGGTAGGCTAGCAGGCAGGTAGCAGATGTGCGCTCCCAGGTGAGCGGGCAAGCTGGTCCATAGACAGACTGACAAGAGTTGGAAGGCAGACCGTCGGACCTCAGGCAAGCAGGCAGGTAGTTGATGTGCGCTCCCAGGTGAGCGGGCAAGCTGGTCCTTAGACAGACTGACAGGAGTTGTAAGGCAGACCGTCGGACCTCAGGCTAGCAGACAGGTAGCAGAATATCAGGCAGGAATAAGACAGCAAGCTGGCAGGAATCTGGCAGGTATCTGGCAGGTAACTGGCAACGGGACCTGAGGGCTGAAGCAGAGTAGTGAACAGTGCAACAACATTGCTCGAGCACCTCCATTTTGGAGGAGGTGCCTTATATATGGTGAAGTCCTCCGGCCATTGGCCGGGGACTCCTTAGGATGGCGCGCGCGGCCCCTTTAAGAGGGAGGGAGAGCGCGCGCGCGCGCCCTAAGCACAGTGGCCGGGAGGAAGCGCGCGCTGCCAGCAGAGCGGGAGGAGTACGCCGGGAACGGAGCAGAGAGGTGAGGGGAACAGCGTCCCTACCTAGCAGAGGGCAGGGACGCCGGCACTACATAAACCCTCTTGTTAAGCTACTGCGACCTGGACGTCTCTTCCAAGGGGCATTTAAACCGTCTTTTTAAGATGCTGCGACCTGCATGTCTCTTCCAAGGGGCATTTAAACCAACTTGTTAAGCTACTGCGACCTCCAACGCTCTTCCAAGGGGGATTTAAACCGTCTTGTTAAGCTACTGCGACCTGCTGGTCTATTCCAAGGGGCATTTAAACCGTCTCGTTAAGCTACTGCGACCAGCACGTCTCTTCCAAGGCGCATTTAAACCGTCTTTTTAAGCTACTGCGACTTGCACATCTCTTCAAAGGTGCATTTAAACCGTCTTGTTAAGCTACTGCGACCTGCAAGCCTATTCCAAGGGGCATTTAAACCATCTTGTTAAGCTATTGTAATCTCCACCACTTTTCCAGGGGGCATTTAAACCGTCTTGTTAAGCTACTGCAACATGCACGTCTCTTCCAAGGGGCATTTAAACCGTTTTGTTAAGCTACTGCGACCTGCACATCTCTTCCAAGGGGCATTTAAACCGTCTTGTTAAGCTACTGCGACCTGCATGTCTCTTCCAAGGGGCATTTAAACCGTCTTGTTAAGCCACTGCGACCTGCACGTCTCTTCCAAGGCGCATTTAAACCGTCTTTTTAAGCTACTGCGACTTGCACGTCTCTTCCAAGGGGAATTTAAACCGTCTTGTTAAGCTACTGTAACCTCCACCACTTTTCCAAGGGGCATTTAAAGCCTCTTGTTAAGCTACTGCGTCGTGCACGTGTCTTCCAAGGGGCATTTAAACCGTCTTGTTAAGCTACTGCAACCTGCATGTCTCTTCCAAGGGGGATTTCAACCGTCTTGTTAAGCTACTGTGACCTGCACGTCTCTTCCAAGGTGCATTTAAAGCATCTTGTTAAGCTACTGCGACCTGCACGTCTCTTCCAAGGGGCATTTAAACCATCTTATTAAGCTACTGCGACCTGCACGTCTCTTCCAAGGGGCATTTAAACTGGCTTGTTAAGCTACTGCGACCTCCACCTCTCTTCCAAGGGGCATTTAAACCGTCTTATTAAGCTACTGCGACCCGCACATCTCTTCCAAGGGGCATTTAAACCGTCTTATTAAGCTACTGCGACCTGCACGTCTCTTCCAAGGGGCATTTAAACTGTCTTGTTAAGCTACTGCGACCTCCACCGCTCTTCCAAGGGGCATTTATCCGTCTTGTTAAGCTACTGCGACCTGCAAGTTTCTTCCAAGGTGCATTTAAACCGTCTTGGTAAGCCAATGCGACCTGCAAGCCTATTCCAAGGGGTATTTAAACCGCCTTGTTAAGTTACTGCGACCTGCACGTCTCTTCCAATGGGGATTTAAACCGTCTTGTTAAGCTACTGCGACCTGCTCGTCTCTTCCAAGAGGCATTTAAACCGTCTTATTAAGCTACTGCGACCTGCTCGTCTATTCCAAGGGGCATTTAAACCGTCTTGTTAAGCTGCTGCGACCTGCACGTCTCCTCCAAGGCGCATTTAAAACGTCTTTTTAAGCTACTGCGACTTGCACATCTCTTCAAAGGGGCATTTAAACCATCTTGTTAAGCTACTGCGACCTGCAAGCCTATTCCAAGGGGCATTTAAACCGTCTTGTTAAGCTACTGTGACCTCCACCACTTTTCCAAGGGGCATTTAAACCGTCTTGTTAAGCTACTGCGACCTGCACGTCTCTTCCAAGGGGCATTTAAACCGTCTTGTTAAGCTACTGCGACCTGCACATCTCTTCCAAGGGGCATTTAAACTGTCTTGTTAAGCTACTGCGACCTGCATGTCTCTTCCAAGGGGCATTTAAACAGTCTTTTTAAGCTGCTGCTAACTGCATGTCTCTTCCAAGGGGCATTTAAACCATCTTGTTAAGCTACTGCGACCTCCACCGCTCTTCCAAGGGGCATTTAATCCACCTTGTTAAGCTACTGCGACCTGAACTTCTCTTCCAAAGGGCATTTAAACTGTCTTGTTAAGCTACTGTGACCTGCACGTCACTTCCAAGGGGGATTTAAACCGTCTTGTTAAGCTACTGCGACCTGCACGTCTCTTCCAAGGTGCATTTAAAGCATCTTGTTAAGCTACTGTGACCTGCACGTTTCTTCCAAGGGGCATTTAAACCGTCTTGGTAAGCTAATGCCACCTGCAAGCCTCTTCCAAGGGGCATTTAAACACTCTTGTTAAGCTACTGCGACCTGCACGTCTCTTCCAAGCGGCATTTAAACCGTCTTGTTAAGCTACTGCGACCTGCACGTCTCTTCCATGGCGCATTTAAAACGTCTTTTTAAGCTACTGCGACTTGCACTTCTCTTCCAAGGGGCACTTAAACCATCTTGTTAAGCTACTGTAACCTCCACCACTTTTCCAAGGGGCATTTAAACCGTCTTGTTAAGCTACTGCGTCCTGAACGTCTCTTCCAAGGGGCATTTAAACCGTCTTGTTAAGCTACTGCGACCTGCATGTCTCTTCCAAGGGGCATTTAAACCGTCTTGTTAAGCTACTGCGACCTCCACCGCTCTTCCAAGGGGCATTTAAAACATCTTGTTAAGCTACTGCGACGAGCACGTCTCTTCAAAGGTGCATTTAAATCATCTTGGTAAGCTACTGCGACCTGCACTTCTCTTCCAAGAGGCATTTAAACTGTCATGTTAAGCTACTGCGACCTCCACCGCTCTACCAAGGGGCATTTAAACCATCTTGTTAAGCTACTACGACCTGCACGTCTCTTCCAAGGGGCATTTAAACTGTCTTGTTAAGCTTCTGCGACCAGCACGTCTCTTCTAAGGGGCATTTAAACCGTCTTGTTAAGCTACTGCGACTTGCACGTCTCTTCCAAGTGGCATTTAAACCGTCTTTTTAAGCTACTGTAACCTCCACCACTTTTCCAAGAGGCATTTAAACCGTCTTGTTAAGCTACTGCCACCTCCACGTCTCTTCCAAGGGGCATTTAAAATGCTTTGTTAAGCTACTGCGACCTGCATGTCTCTTCCAAGGGGCATTTAAAACGTCTTGTTAAGCTACTGCGACCTGCACGTCTCTTCCAAGGGGCATTTAAACCGTCTAGTTAAGCTGCTGCGACCTGCATGTCTCTTCCAAGGGGCATTTAAACTGTCTTGTTAAGCTACTGCGACCTCCACCGCACTTCCAAGGGGCATTTAAACCGTCTTGTTAAGCTACTGCGACCTGCACGTCTCTTTCAAGGGGCAATTAAACTGTCTTGTTAAGCTACTGCCGCCTCCACCGCTCTTGCAAGGGGCACTTAACCCGTCTTGTTAAGCTACTTCGACCTGCACGTCTCTTCCAAGTGGCATTTAAACCGTCTTGTTAAGCTACTGCGACCTGCACGTCTCTTCCAAGGGGAATTTAAACTGTCTTATTAAGCTACTGCGACCTCCACCTCTCTTCCAAGGGGCATTTATACCATCTTATTAAGCTACTGCGACCTGCACGTCTCTTCCAAGCGGCATTTAAACCGTCTTATTAAGCTAATGCGACCTGCACGTCTCTTCCAAGGGGCATTTAAACCATCTTGGTAAGCTACTGCAACCTGCAAGCCTATTCCAATGGTAATTTAAACCCTCTTGTTAAGCTAATGAGACCTGCACTTCTCTTCCAAGTGGGATTTAAACAGTCTTGTTAAGCCACTGCGACCTGGACGTCTCTTCCAAAGGGCATTTAAACCATCTTGTTAAGCTACTGCGACCTGCATGTCTCTTCCAAGGGGCATTTAAACCGTCTTGTTAAGCCACTGCGACCTGCACGTCTCTTCCAAGGGGCATTTAAACCGTCTTTTTAAGCTGCTGCGACCTGCATGTCTCTTCCAAGGGGCATTTAAACCATCTTGTTAAGCTACTGCGACCTCCAACGCTCTTCCAAGGGGGATTTAAACCGTCTTGTTAAGCTACTGCGACCTGGTCGTCTCTTCCAAGAGGCATTTAAACCGTCTTATTAAGCTACTGAGACCTGCTGGTCTATTCCAAGGGGCATTTAAACCGTCTTGTTAAGCTTCTGCGACCAGCACGTCTCTTCCAAGGTGCATTTAAACCGTCTTTTTAAGCTACTGCGACTTGCACATCTCTTCAAAGGGGCATTTAAACCGTCTTGTTAAGCTACTGCGACCTGCAAGCCTATTCCAAGGGGCATTTAAACCGTCTTGTTAAGCTACTGTAATCTACACCACTTTTCCAAGGGGCATTTAAACCGTCTTGTTAAGCTACTGCGACATGCACGTCTCTTCCAAGGGGCATTTAAACCGTCTTGTTAAGCTACTGCGACCTGCACATCTCTTCCAAGGGGCATTTAAACCGTCTTGTTAAGCTACTGAGACCTGAATGTCTCTTCCAAGGGGCATTTAAACTGTCTTGTTAAGCTACTGCGACCTCCACCGCACTTCCAAGGGGCATTTAAACCGTCTTGTTAAGCTACTGCGACCTGCACGTCTCTTTCAAGGGGCAATTAAACTGTCTTGTTAAGCTACTGCCACCTCCACCGCTCTTGCAAGGGGCATTTAACCCGTCTTGTTAAGCTACTGCGACCTGCATGTCTCTTCCAAGGGGCATTTAAACCGTCTTGGTAAGCTACTGCAACCTGCAAGCCTATTCCAAGGGTAATTTAAACCCTCTTGTTAAGCTACTGCGACCTGCACGTCTCTTCCAAGTGGGATTTAAACAATCTTGTTAAGCCACTGCGACCTGGACGTCTCTTCCAAAGGGCATTTAAACCATCTTGTTAAGCTACTGCGACCTGCATGTCTCTTCCAAGGGGCATTTAAACTGTCTTGTTAAGCCACTGCGACCTGCACGTCTCTTCCAAGGGGCATTTAAACCGTCTTTTTAAGCTGCTGCGACCTGCATTTCTCTTCCAAGGGGCATTTAAACCATCTTGTTAAGCTACTGTGACCTCCAACGCTCTTCCAAGGGGGATTTAAACCGTCTTGTTAAGCTACTGCGACATGCACGTCTCTTCCAAGGGGCATTTAAACCGTCTTGTTAAGCTACTGCGACCTGCACATCTCTTCCAAGGGGCATTTAAACCGTCTTGTTAAGCTACTGCGACCTGCATGTCTCTTCCAAGGGGCATTTAAACCGTCTTGTTAAGCCACTGCGACCTGCACGTCTCTTCCAAGGCGCATTTAAACCGTCTTTTTAAGCTACTGCGACTTGCACGTCTCTTCCAAGGGGAATTTAAACCGTCTTGTTAAGCTACTGGAACCTCCACCACTTTTCCAAGGGGCATTTAAAGCCTCTTGTTAAGCTACTGCGTCCTGCACGTCTCTTCCAAGGGGCATTTAAACCGTTTTGTTAAGCTACTGCGACCTGCATGTCTCTTCCAAGGGGCATTTAAACCATCTTGTTAAGCTACTGCGACCTCCACCGATCTTCCAAGGGGCATTTAAAACAACTTGTTAAGCTAGTGCGACCTGCACGTTTCATCCAAGGGGCATTTAAACCGTCTTGTTAAGCTACTACGACGTGCATGTCTCTTCCAAGGGGCATTTAAACCGTCTTGTTAAGCCACTGCGACCTGCACGTCTCTTCCAAGGGGCATTTAAACCGTCTTTTTAAGCTGCTGCGAACTGCATGTCTCTTCCAAGGGGCATTTAAACCATCTTGTTAAGCTACGGCGACCTCCACCGCTCTTCCAAGGGGCATTTAATCCACCTTGTTAAGCTACTGCTACCTGCATGTCTCTTCCAAGGGGGATTTCAACCGTCTTGTTAAGCTACTGTGACCTGCACGTCTCTTCCAAGGTGCATTTAAAGCATCTTGTTAAGCTACTGCGACCTGCACGTCTCTTCCAAGGGGCATTTAAACCATCTCATTAAGCTACTGCGACCTGCACGTCTCTTACAAGGGGCATTTAAACTGTCTTGTTAAGCTACTGCAACCTCCACCTCTCTTACAAGGGGCATTTAAACTGTCTTATTAAGCTACTGCGACCTGCATGTCTCTTCCAAGGGGCATTTAAACCGTCTTATTAAGCTACTGCGACCCGCACATCTCATCCAAGGGCCATTTAAACCGTCTTATTAAGCTACTGCGACCTGCACGTCTCTTCCAAGGGGCATTTAAACTGTCTTGTTAAGCTACTGCGACCTCCACCGCTCTTCCAAGGGGCATTTATCCGTCTTGTTAAGCTACTGCGACCTGCAAGTTTCTTCCAAGGGGCATTTAAACCGTCTTGGTAAGCTAATGCGACCTGCAAGCCTATTCCAAGGGGTATTTAAACCGTCTTGTTAAGCTACTGCGACCTGCACGTCTCTTCCAATGGGGATTTAAACTGTCTTGTTAAGCTACTGCGACCTGCTCGTCTCCTCCAAGGCGCATTTAAACAGTCTTTTTAAGCTACTGCGACTTGCACATTTCTTCCAAGGGGCATTTAAACTGTCTTGTTAAGCTACTGCGACCTGCATGTCTCTTCCAAGGGGCATTTAAACCGTCTTGTTAAGCCACTGCGACCTGCACGTCTCTTCCAAGGGGCATTTAAACAGTCTTTTTAAGCTGCTGCTAACTGCATGTCTCTTCCAAGGGGCATTTAAACCATCTTGTTAAGCTACTGCGACCTCCACCGCTCTTCAAAGGGGCATTTAATCCACCTTGTTAAGCTACTGCGACCTGAACTTCTCTTCAAAAGGGCATTTAAACTGTCTTGTTAAGCTACTGTGACCTGCACGTCACTTCCAAGGGGGATTTAAACCGTCTTGTTAAGCTACTGCGACCTGCACGTCTCTTCCAAGGTGCATTTAAAGCATCTTCTTAAGCTACTGTGACCTGCACGTTTCTTCCAAGGGGCATTTAAACCGTCTTGGTAAGCTAATGTGACCTGCAAGCCTCTTCCAAGGGGCATTTAAATACTCTTGTTAAGCTACTGCGACCTGCACATCTCTTCCAAGGGGCATTTAAACCGTCTTGTTAAGCTACTGCGACCTGCACGTCTCTTCCATGGCGCATTTAAACCATCTTTTTAAGCTACTGCGACTTGCACGTCTCTTCCAAGGGGCATTTAAACCATTTTGTTAAGCTACTGTAACCTCCACCACTTTTCCAAGGGGCATTTAAACCGTCTTGTTAAGCTACTGCGTCCTGCACGTCTCTTCCAAGGGGCATTTAAACCGTCTTGTTAAGCTACTGCGACCTGCATGTCTCTTCCAAGGGGCATTTAAACCGTCTTGTTAAGCCACTGCGACCTGCACGTCTCTTCCAAGGGGCATTTAAACTGTCTTGTTAAGCTTCTGCGACCAGCACGTCTCTTCTAAGGGGCATTTAAACCGTCTTGTTAAGCTACTGCGACTTGCACGTCTCTTCCAAGTGGCATTTAAACCGTCTTGTTAAGCTACTGTAACCTCCACCACTTTTCCAAGGGGCATTTAAACCGTCTTGTTAAGCTACTGCGACCTCCACGTCTCTTCCAAGGGGCATTTAAAATGCTTTGTTAAGCTACTGCGACCTGCCACGCTCTTCCAAGGGGCATTTAAACAGTCTTGTTAAGCTACTGCGACCTCCACCGCTCTTCCAAGGGGCATTTAAAGCATCTTGTTAAGCTACTGCGACCTCCACCGCTCTTCCAAGGGGCATTTAAACCATCTTGTTAAGCTGCTGCGACCTACACGTCTCCTCCAAGGCGCATTTAAACCGTCTTTTTAAGCTACTGCGACTTGCACATCTCTTCAAAGGGGCATTTAAACCATCTTGTTAAGCTACTGCGACCTGCAAGCCTATTCCAGGGGGCATTTAAACCGTCTTGGTAACTACTGTAACCTCCACCACTTTTCCAAGGGGCATTTAAACCGTCTTGTTAAGCTACTGCGACCTGCACGTCTCTTCCAAGGGGCATTTAAACCGTCTTGTTAAGCTACTGAGACCTGCACGTCTCTTCCAAGGGGCATTTAGACCGTCTTGTTAAGCTACTGCGACCTGCACATCTCTTCCAAGGGGCATTTAAACTGTCTTGTTTAGCTACTGCAACCTGCATGTCTCTTCCAAGGGGCATTTAAACCGTCTTGTTAAGCCACTGCGACCTGCACGTCTCTTCCAAGGGGCATTTAAACAGTCTTTTTAAGCTGCTGCGAACTGCATGTCTCTTCCAAGGGGCATTTAAACACTCTTGTTAAGCTACTGTCACCTCCACCGCTCTTCCAAGGGGCATTTAAACCGTCTTGTTAAGCTACTGCGACCTGCACGTCTCTTTCATGGCGCATTTAAACCGTGTTTTTAAGCTACTGCGACTTGCATGTCTCTTCCAAGGGGCATTTAAACCATCTTGTTAAGATACTGTAACCTCCACCACTTTTCCAAGGGGCATTTAAACCGTCTTGTTAAGCTACTGCGTCCTGCACGTCTCTTCCAAGGGGCATTTAAACCGTCTTGTTAAGCTACTGCGACCTGCATGTCTCTTCCAAGGGGCATTTAAACCGTCTTGTTAAGCCACTGCGACCTGCACGTCTCTTCCAAGGGGCATTTAAACTGTCTTGTTAAGCTTCTGCGACCAGCACGTCTCTTCTAAGGGGCATTTAAACCGTCTTGTTAAGCTACTGCGACTTGCACGTCTCTTCCAAGTGCCATTTAAACCGTCTTGTTAAGCTACTGTAACCTACACCACTTTTCCAAGGGGCATTTAAACCGTCCTGTTAAGCTACTGTGACCTCCACGTCTCTTCCAAGGGGCATTTAAAATGCTTTATTAAGCTACTGCAACCTGCATGTCTCTTCCAAGGGGCATTTAAACAGTCTTGTTAAGCTACTGCGACCTCCACCGCTCTTCCAAGGGGCATTTAAAACATCTTGTTAAGCTACTGCGACCTGCACGTCTCTTCCAAGGTTCATTTAAATCATCTTGGTAAGCTACTGCGACCTGCACTTCTCTTCCAAGGGGCATTTAAACTGTCTTGTTAAGCTACTGCGACCTCCACTGCTCTACCAAGGGGCATTTAAACCATCTTGTTAAGCTACTACGACCTGCATGTCTCTTTCAAGGGGCATTTAAACTGTCTTGTTAAGCTTCTGCGACCAGCACGTCTCTTCTAAGGGGCATTTAAACCGTCTTGTTAAGCTACTGCGACTTGCACGTCTCTTCCAAGTGGCATTTAAACCGTCTTGTTAAGCTACTGTAACCTCCACCACTTTTCCAAGGGGCATTTAAACCGTCTTGTTAAGCTACTGCGACCTCCACGTCTCTTCCAAGGGGCATTTAAAATGCTTTGTTAAGCTACTGCGACCTGCATGTCTCTTCCAAGGGGCATTTAAACCGTCTTGTTAAGCTACTGCGACCTGCACGTCTCTTCCAAGGGGCATTTAAAAAGTGTAGTTAAGCTGCTGCGACCTGCATGTCTCTTCCAAGGGGCATTTAAACTGTCTTGTTAAGCTACTGCGAACTCCACCGCACTTCCAAGGGACATTTAAACCATCTTGTTAAGCTACTGCGACCTGCACGCTCTTTCAAGGGGCAATTAAACTGTCTTGTTAAGCTACTGCCACCTCCACCGCTCTTGCAAGGGGCATTTAACCCGTCTTGTTAAGCTACTGCGACCTGCACGTCTCTTCCAAGTGGCATTTAAACCGTCTTGTTAAGCTACTGCGACCTGCACGTGTCTTACAAGGGGAATTTAAACTGTCTTATTAAGCTACTGCGACCTCCACCTCTCTTCCAAGGGGCATTTATACCATCTTATTAAGCTACTGCGACCTGCACATCTCTTCCAAGCGGCATTTAAACCGTCTTATTAAGCTAATGCGACCTGCACGTCTCTTCCAAGGGGCATTTAAACCGTCTTGGTAAGCTACTGCAACCTGCAAGCCTATTCCAAGGGTAATTTAAACCCTCTTGTTAAGCTACTGCGACCTGCACGTCTCTTCCAAGTGGGATTTAAACAGTATTGTTAAGCGACTGCGACCTGGACGTCTCTTCCAAAGGGCATTTAAACCATCTTGTTAAGCTACTGCGACCTGCATGTCTCTTCCAAGGGGCATTTAAACCGTCTTGTTAAGCCACTGCGACCTGCACGTCTCTTCCAATCGGCATTTAAACCGTCTTTTTAAGCTGCTGCGACCTGCAGGTCTCTTCCAAGGGGCATTCAAACCATCTTGTTAAGCTACTGCGACCTCCAACGCTCTTCCAAGGGGCATTTAATCCACCTTGTTAAGCTACTGCGACCTGCACGTCTCTTCCAAGGGGGATTTAAACCGTCTTGTTAAGCTACTGCGACCTGCTCGTCTCTTCCAAGAGGCATTTAAACCATCTTATTAAGCTACTGCGACCTGCTGGTCTATTCCAAGGGGCATTTAAACCGTCTTGTTAAGCTACTGCGACCAGCACGTCTCTTCCAAGGCGCATTTAAACTGTCTTTTTAAGCTACAGCGACTTGCACATCTCTTCAAAGGGGCATTTAAACCGTCTTGTTAAGCTACTGCGACCTGCACATCTCTTCCAAGGGGCATTTAAACCGTCTTGTTAAGCTACTGCGACCTGCATGTCTCTTCCAAGGGGCATTTAAACCGTCTTGTTAAGCCACTGAGACCTGCACGTCTCTTCCAAGGGGCATTTAAACCGTCTTGTTAAGCTACTGCGACCTCCACCGCTCTTCCAAGGGGCATTTAATCCACCTTGTTAAGCTACTGCGACCTACACGTCTCTTCCAAAGGGCATTTAAACCGTCTTGTTAAGGTAATGTGACCTGCACGTCACTTCCAAGGGGGATTTAAACCGTCTTTTTAAGCTACTGCGACCTGCACGTCTCTTCCAAGGTGCATTTAAAGCATCTTGTTAAGCTACTGCGACCTGCACGTCTCTTCCAAGGGGCATTTAATCCGTCTTCTTAAGCTACTGCGACCTGCACGTCTCTTCCAAGGGGCATTTAAACTGTCTTGTTAAGCTACTGCGACCTCCACCTCACTTCCAAGGGGCATTTAAACCGTCTTATTAAACTACTGCGACCTACACATCTCTTCCAAGGGGCATTTAAACCGTCTTATTAAGCTACTGCGACCTGCACGTCTCTTCCAAGGGGCATTTAAACTGTCTTGTTAAGCTACTGCGACCTCCACCGCTCTTCCAAGGGGCTTTTAAACCGTCTTGTTAAGCTACTGCGACCAGCACGTTTCTTCCGAAGGGCCTTTAAACCGTCTTGGTAAGCTAATGCTACCTGCAAGCCTATTCCAAGGGGCATTTAAACACTCTTGTTAAGCTACTGCGACCTGCACGTCTCTTCCAAGGGGCATTTAAACCGTCTTGTTAAGCTACTGCGACCTGCACGTCTCTTCCATGGCGCATTTAAAACGTCTTTTTAAGCTACTGCGACTTGCACTTCTCTTCCAAGGGGCATTTAAACCATCTTGTTAATCTACTGTAACCTCCACCACTTTTCAAAGGGGCATTTAAACCGTCTTGTTAAGCTACTGCGTCCTGCATGTCTCTTCCAAGGGGCATTTAAACCGTCTTGTTAAGCCACTGCGACCTGCACGTCTCTTCCAATGGGCATTTAAACCGTCTTTTTAAGCTGCTGCGACCTGCAGGTCTCTTCCAAGGGGCATTCAAACCATCTTGTTAAGCTACTGCGACCTCCAACGCTCTTCCAAGGGGCATTTAATCCACCTTGTTAAGCTACTGCGACCTGCACGTCTCTTCCAAGGGGGATTTAAACCGTCTTGTTAAGCTACTGCGACCTGCTCGTCTCTTCCAAGAGGCATTTAAACCATCTTATTAAGCTACTGCGACCTGCTGGTCTATTCCAAGGGGCATTTAAACCGTCTTGTTAAGCTACTGCGACCAGCACGTCTCTTCCAAGGCGCATTTAAACTGTCTTTTTAAGCTACAGCGACTTGCACATCTCTTCAAAGGGGCATTTAAACCGTCTTGTTAAGCTACTGCGACCTGCAAGCCTATTCCAAAGGGCATTTAAACCGTCTTCTTAAGCTACTGCGACATGCACGTCTCTTCCAAGGGGCATTTAAACCGTCTTGTTAAGCTACTGCGACCTGCACATTTCTTCCAAGGGGCATTTAAACCGTCTTGTTAAGCTACTGCGACCTGCATGTCTCTTCCAAGGGGCATTTAAACCGTCTTGTTAAGCCACTGCGACCTGCACGTCTCTTCCAAGGGGCATTTAAACCGTCTTTTTAAGCTGCTGCGAACTGCATGTCTCTTCCAAGGGGCATTTAAACCATCTTGTTAAGCTTCTGCGACCTCCACCGCTCTTCCAAGGGGCATTTAATCCACCTTGTTAAGCTACTGCGACCTGCACGTCTCTTCCAAAGGGCATTTAAACCATCTTGTTAAGGTAATGTGACCTGCACGTCACTTCCAAGGGGGATTTAAACCGTCTTTTTAAGCTACTGCGACCTGCACGTCTCTTCCAAGGTGCATTTAAAGCATCATGTTAAGCTACTGCGACCTGCACGTCTCTTCCAAGGGGCATTTAATCCGTCTTCTTAAGCTACTGCGACCTGCACGTCTCTTCTAAGGGGCATTTAAACTGTCTTGTTAAGCTACTGCGACCTCCACCTCACTTCCAAGGGGCATTTAAACCGTCTTATTAAACTACTGCGACCTGCACATCTCTTCCAAGGGGCATTTAAACCGTCTTATTAAGCTACTGCGAACTGCACGTCTCTTCCAAGGGGCATTTAAACTGTCTTTTTAAGCTACTGCGACCTCCACCGCTCTTCCAAGGGGCATTTAAACCGTCTTGTTAAGCTACTGCGACCAGCACGTTTCTTCCGAGGGGCCTTTAAACCGTCTTGGTAAGCTAATGCTACCTGCAAGCCTATTCCAAGGGGCATTTAAACACTCTTGTTAAGCTACTGCGACCTGCACGTCTCTTCCAAGGGGCATTTAAACCGTCTTGTTAAGCTACTGCGACCTGCACGTCTCTTCCATGGCGCATTTAAAACGTCTTTTTAAGCTACTGCGACTTGCACTTCTCTTTCAAGGGGCATTTAAACCATCTTGTTAATCTACTGTAACCTCCACCACTTTTCAAAGGGGCATTTAAACCGTCTTGTTAAGCTACTGCGTCCTGCACGTCTCTTCCAAGGGGCATTTAAACCGTCTTGTTAAGCTACTGCGACCTGCATGTCTCTTCCAAGGGGCATTTATACCGTCTTGTTAAGCCACTGCGACCTGCACGTCTCTTCCAAGGGGCATTTAAATCGTCTTTTTAATCTGCTGCGACCTGCATGTCTCTTCCAAGGGACATTTAAACAGTCTTGTTAAGCTACTGCGACCTCCACCGCTCTTCCAAGGGGCATTTAAAACATCTTGTTAAGCTACTGCGACCTGCACGTCTCTTCCAAGGTGCATTTAAATCATCTTGGTAAGCTACTGCGACCTGCACTTCTCTTCCAAGGGGCATTTAAACTGTCTTGATAAGCTACTGCGACCTCCACCGCTCTACCAAGGGGCATTTAAACCATCTTGTTAAGCTACTACGACCTGCACGTCTCTTCCAAGGGGCATTTAAACTGTCTTGTTAAGCTTCTGCGACCAGCACGTCTCTTCTAAGGGGCATTTAAACCGTCTTGTTAAGCTACTGCGACTTGCACGTCTCTTCCAAGTGGCATTTAAACCGTCTTGTTAAGCTTCTGCGACCTGCAAGCCTATTCCAAGGGGCATTTAAACCGTCTTGTTAAGCTACTGCGACCTGCACATCTCTTCCAAGGGGCATTTAAACCGTCTTGTTAAGCTACTGCGACCTGCATGTCTCTTCCAAGGTGCATTTAAACCGTCTTTTTAAGCCACTGCGACCTGCACGTCTCTTCCAAGGGGCATTTAAACCGTCTTTTTAAGCTGCTGCGAACTGCATGTCTCTTCCAATGGGCATTTAAACCATCTTGTTAAGGTACTGCGACCTCCACCGCTCTTCCAAGGGGCATTTAATCCACCTTGTTAAGCTACTGCGACCTGCACGTCTCTTCCAAAGGGCATTTAAACCGTCTTGTTAAGGTAATGTGACCTGCACGTCACTTCCAAGGGGGATTTAAACCGTCTTGTTAAGCTACTGCGAACTGCACGTCTCTTCCAAGGTGCATTTAAAGCATTTTGTTAAGCTACTGCGACCTGCACGTCTCTTCCAAGGGGCATTGAATCCGACTTCTTAAGCTACTGCGACCTGCACGTCTCTTCCAAGGGGCATTTAAACTGTCTTGTTAAGTTTCTGCGACCAGCACGTCTCTTCTAAGGGGCATTTAAACCGTCTTGTTAAGCTACTGCGACTTGCACGTCTCTTCCAAGTGGCATTTAAACCGTCTTGTTAAGCTACTGTAACCTCCACCACTTTTCCAAGGGGCATTTAAACCGTCTTGTTAAGCTACTGCGACCTCCACGTCTCTTCCAAGGGGCATTTAAAATGCTTTGTTAAGCTACTGCAACCTGCATGTCTCTTCCAAGGGGCATTTAAACCGTCTTGTTAAGCTACTGCGACCTGCACGTCTCTTCCAAGGGGCATTTAAACCGTCTAGTTAAGCTGCTGCGACCTGCATGTCTCTTCCAAGGGGCATTTAAACTGTCTTGTTAAGCTACTGCGACCTCCACCGCACTTCCAAGGGGCATTTAAACCATCTTGTTAAGCTACTGCGACCTGCATGTCTCTTCCAAGGGGAATTTAAACTGTCTTATTAAGCTACTGCGACCTCCAAATCTCTTCCAAGGGGCATTTAAACCATCTAATTAAGCTACTGCGACCTGCACATCTCTTCCAAGGGGCATTTAAACCGTCTTATTAAGCTACTGCGACCTGCACGTCTCTTCCAAGGGGCATTTAAACCGTCTTGGTAAGCTACTGCAACCTGCAAGCCTATTCCAAGGGTAATTTAAACCCTCTTGTTAAGCTACTGCGACCTGCACGTCTCTTCCAATTGGGATTTAAACCGTATTGTTAAGCTACTGCGACCTGCACGTCTCTTCCAAGTGGCATTTAAACCATCTTATTAAGCTACTGCGACCTGCTCGTCTATTCCAAGGGGCATTTAAACCGTCTTGTTAAGCTACTGCGACCTGCACGTCTCTTCCAAGGCTCATTTAAACCGTCTTTTTAAGCTACTGCGACTCGCACATCTCTTCCAAGGGGCATTTAAACCGTCTTATTAAGCTACTGCGAACTGCACGTCTCTTCCAAGGGGCATTTAAACTGTCTTGTTAAGCTACTGCGACCTCCACCGCTCTTCCAAGGGGCATTTAAACCGTCTTGTTAAGCTACTGTGACCAGCACGTTTCTTCCGAGGGGCCTTTAAACCGTCTTGGTAAGCTAATGCTACCTGCAAGCCTATTCCAAGGGGCATTTAAACACTCTTGTTAAGCTACTGCGACCTGCACGTCTCTTCCAAGGGGCATTTAAACCGTCTTGTTAAGCTACTGCGACCTGCACGTCTCTTCCATGGCGCATTTAAAACGTCTTTTTAAGCTACTGCGACTTGCACTTCTCTTCCAAGGGGCATTTAAACCATCTTGTTAATCTACTGTAACCTCCACCACTTTTCAAAGGGGCATTTAAACCGTCTTGTTAAGCTACTGCGTCCTGCACGTCTCTTCCAAGGGGCATTTAAACCGTCTTGTTAAGCTACTGCGACCTGCATGTCTCTTCCAAGGGGCATTTATACCGTCTTGTTAAGCCACTGCGACCTGCACGTCTCTTCCAAGGGGCATTTAAATCGTCTTTTTAATCTGCTGCGACCTGCATGTCTCTTCCAAGTGACATTTAAACAGTCTTGTTAAGCTACTGCGACCTCCACAGCTCTTCCAAGGGGCATTTAAAACATCTTGTTAAGCTACTGCGACCTGCACGTCTCTTCCAAGGTGCATTTAAATCATCTTGGTAAGCTACTGCAACCTGCACTTCTCTTCCAAGGGGCATTTAAACTGTCTTGATAAGCTACTGCGACCTCCACCGCTCTACCAAGGGGCATTTAAACCATCTTGTTAAGCTACTACGACCTGCACGTCTCTTCCAAGGGGCATTTAAACTGTCTTGTTAAGCTTCTGCGACCAGCACGTCTCTTCTAAGGGGCATTTAAACCGTCTTGTTAAGCTACTGCGACTTGCACGTCTCTTCCAAGTGGCATTTAAACCGTCTTGTTAAGCTTCTGCGACCTGCAAGCCTATTCCAAGGGGCATTTAAACCGTCTTGTTAAGCTACTGCGACCTGCACATCTCTTCCAAGGGGCATTTAAACCGTCTTGTTAAGCTACTGCGACCTGCATGTCTCTTCCAAGGTGCATTTAAACCGTCTTGTTAAGTCACTGCGACCTGCACGTCTCTTCCAAGGGGCATTTAAACCGTCTTTTTAAGCTGCTGCGAACTGCATGTCTCTTCCAAGGGGCATTTAAACCATCTTGTTAAGGTACTGCGACCTCCACCGCTCTTCCAAGGGGCATATAATCCACCTTGTTAAGCTACTGCGACCTGCACGTCTCTTCCAAAGGGCATTTAAACCGTCTTGTTAAGGTAATGTGACCTGCACGTCACTTCCAAGGGGGATTTAAACCGTCTTGTTAAGCTACTGCGAACTGCACGTCTCTTCCAAGGTGCATTTAAAGCATTTTGTTAAGCTACTGCGACCTGCACGTCTCTTCCAAGGGGCATTGAATCCGACTTCTTAAGCTACTGCGACCTGCACGTCTCTTCCAAGGGGCATTTAAACTGTCTTGTTAAGCTTCTGCGACCAGCACGTCTCTTCTAAGGGGCATTTAAACCGTCTTGTTAAGCTACTGCGACTTGCACGTCTCTTCCAAGTGGCATTTAAACCGTCTTGTTAAGCTACTGTAACCTCCACCACTTTTCTAAGGGGCATTTAAACCGTCTTGTTAAGCTACTGCGACCTCCACGTCTCTTCCAAGGGGCATTTAAAATGCTTTGTTAAGCTACTGCGACCTGCATGTCTCTTCCAAGGGGCATTTAAACCGTCTTGTTAAGCTACTGCGACCTGCACTTCTCTTCCAAGGGGCATTTAAACCGTCTAGTTAAGCTGCTGCGACCTGCATGTCTCTTCCAAGGGGCATTTAAACTGTCTTGTTAAGCTACTGCGACCTCCACCGCACTTCCAAGGGGCATTTAAACCATCTTGTTAAGCTACTGCGACCTGCATGTCTCTTCCAAGGGGAATTTAAACTGTCTTATTAAGCTACTGCGACCTCCAAATCTCTTCCAAGGGGCATTTAAACCATCTAATTAAGCTACTGCGACCTGCACATCTCTTCCAAGGGGCATTTAAACCGTCTTATTAAGCTACTGCGACCTGCACGTCTCTTCCAAGGGGCATTTAAACCATCTTGGTAAGCTACTGCAACCTGCAAGCCTATTCCAAGTGGCATTTAAACCATCTTATTAAGCTACTGCGACCTGCTCGTCTATTCCAAGGGGCATTTAAACCGTCTTGTTAAGCTACTGTGACCTGCACGTCTCTTCCAAGGCTCATTTAAACCATCTTTTTAAGCTACTGCGACTCGCACGTCTCTTCAAAGGTGCATTTAAACCGTCTTGTTAAGCTACTGTAATCTCCACCACTTTTCCAAGGGTCATTGAAATCGTCTTGTTAAGCTTCTGTGACCTACACGTCTCTTCCAAGGGGCATTTAATCCATCTTGTTAAGCTACTGCGACCTGCATGTCTCTACCAAGGGGCATTGAAACCATCTTGTTAAGCCACTGCGACCTGCACGTCTCTTCCAAGGGGCATTTAAACCGTCTTTTAAAGCTGCTGCGACCTGCATGTCTCTTCCAAGGGGCATTTAAACCATCTTGTTAAGCTACTGCGACCTCCAACGCTCTTCCAAGGGGCATTAAATCCACCTTCTTAAGCTACTGCGACCTGCACATCTCTTCCAAGGGGCATTTAAACCGTCTTGGTAAGCTACTATGACCTGCAAGCCTATTCCAAGGGGCATTTAAACCCTCTTGTTAAGCTACTGTGACCTGCACGTCACTTCCAAGGGGGATTTAAACCGTCTTGTTAAGCTACTGCGACATGCAAGTCTCTTCCAACGTGCATTTAAACCATCTTGTTAAGCTACTGCGACCTGCATGTCACTTCCAAGGGGCATTTAAACTGTCTTATTAAGCTACTGCGACCTGCACATCTCTTCCAAGGGGAATTTAAACGTCTTATTAAGCTACTGCGACCTGCACGTCTCTTCCAAGGGGCATTTAAACTGTTTCGTTAAGCTACTGCGACCTCCACCGCTCTTCCAAGGGGCATTTAAACCGTTTTGTTAAGCTACTGCGACCTGCACGTCTCTTCCAAGGGGCATTTAAACTGTCTTGTTAAGCTACTGCGACCTGCACGTCTCTTCCAAGGGGCATTTAAACCGTCTTGTTAAGCTCCTGCGACCCACACCGCTCTTCCAAGGGGCATTTAAACCCTTTTGTTAAGCTACTGCGACCTGCACGTCTCTTCCAAGGTGCATTTAATCCGTCTCGTTAAGCTAATGCGACCTGCAAGCCTATTCCAAGGGGCATTTAAACACTCTTGTTAAGCTACTGCGACCTGCACGTCTCTTCCTCGGGGGATTTAAACTGTCTTGTTAAGCTACTGCGACCTGCACGTCTCTTCCAAGGGGCATTTAAACCATCTTGTTAAGCTACTGCGACCTGCACCTCTCTTCCAAGGGGCATTTAAACCGTCTTGGTAAGCTACAGCGACCAGCAAGCCTATTCCAAGGGGCATTTAAACCATCTTGTTAAGCCACTGCGACCTGCACGTCTCTTCCAAGGGGCATTTAAACTGTCTTTTTAAGCTGCTGCGACCTGCATGTCTCTTCCAAGGGGCATTTAAACCATCTTGTTAAGCTACTGCGACCTCCAACGCTCTTCCAAGGGGCATTTAATCCACCTTGTTAAGCTACTGCGTCCTGCACGTCTCTTCCAAGGGGCATTTAATCTGTCTTGGTAAGCTACTATGACCTGCAAGCCTATTCCAAAGGGCATTTAAACCGTCTTCTTAAGCTACTGCGACATGCACGTCTCTTCCAAGGGGCATTTAAACCGTCTTGTTAAGCTACTGCGACCTGCATGTCTCTTCCAAGGGGCATTTAACCCGTCTTGTTAAGCTACTTCGACCTGCACGTCTCTTCCAAGTGGCATTTAAACCGTCTTGTTAAGCTACTGCGACCTCCACCTCTCTTCCAAGGGGCATTTAAACCATCTTATTAAGCTACTGCGACCTGCACATCTCTTCCAAGGGGCGCATTTAAACCATCTAATTAAGCTACTGCGACCTGCACATCTCTTCCAAGGGGCATTTAAACCGTCTTATTAAGCTACTGCGACCTGCACGTCTCTTCCAAGGGGCATTTAAACCGTCTTGGTAAGCTACTGCAACCTGCAAGCCTATTCCAAGGGTAATTTAAACCCTCTTGTTAAGCTACTGCGACCTGCACGTGTCTTCCAATTGGGATTTAAACCGTATTGTTAAGCTACTGCGACCTGCACGTCTCTTCCAAGTGGCATTTAAACCATCTTATTAAGCTACTGCGACCTGTTCGTCTATTCAAAGGGGCATTTAAACCGTCTTGTTAAGCTACTGCGACCTGCACGTCTCTTCCAAGGCTCATTTAAACCGTCTTTTTAAGCTACTGCGACTTGCACGTCTCTTCAAAGGTGCATTTAAACCGTCTTGTTAAGCTACTGTAATCTCCACCACTTTTCCAAGGGTCATTGAAACCGTCTTGTTAAGCTTCTGTGACCTACACGTCTCTTCCAAGGGGCATTTAATCCATCTTGTTAAGCTACTGCGACCTGCATGTCTCTACCAAGGGGCATTTAAACCGTCTTGTTAAGCCACTGCGACCTGCATGTCTCTTCCAAGGGGCATTTAAACCATCTTGTTAAGCTACTGCGACCTCCAACGCTCTTCCAAGGGGCATTAAATCCACCTTCTTAAGCTACTGCGACCTGCACATCTCTTCCAAGGGGCATTTAAACCGTCTTGGTAAGCTACTATGACCTGCAAGCCTATTCCAAGGGGCATTTAAACCCTCTTGTTAAGCTACTGTGACCTGCACGTCACTTCCAAGGGGGATTTAAACCGTCTTGTTAAGCTACTGCGACATGCAAGTCTCTTCCAACGTGCATTTAAACCATCTTGTTAAGCTACTGCGACCTGCATGTCACTTCCAAGGGGCATTTAAACCGTCTTTTTAAGCTACTGCGACCTGCACGTCTCTTCCAAGGGGCATTTAAACTGTCTTGTTAAGCTACTGCAACCTCCACCTCTCTTCCAAGGGGCATTTAAACCATCTTATTAAGCTACTGCGACCTGCACATCTCTTCCAAGGGGAATTTAAACGTCTTATTAAGCTACTGCGACCTGCACGTCTCTTCCAAGGGGCATTTAAACTGTTTCGTTAAGCTACTGCGACCTCCACCGCTCTTCCAAGGGGCATTTAAACCGTTTTGTTAAGCTACTGCGACCTGCACGTCTCTTCCAAGGGGCATTTAAATTGTCTTGTTAAGCTACTGCGACCTGCACGTCTCTTCCAAGGGGCATTTAAACCGTCTTGTTAAGCTACTGCGACCTACACCGCTCTTCCAAGGGGCATTTAAACCCTTTTGTTAAGCTACTGCGACCTGCACGTCTCTTCCAAGGTGCATTTAAACCGTCTTGGTAAGCTAATGCGACCTGCAAGCCTATTCCAAGGGGCATTTAAACACTCTTGTTAAGCTACTGCGACCTGCACATCTCTTCCACGGGGGATTTAAACCGTCTTGTTAAGCTACTGCGACCTGCACGTCTCTTCCAAGGGGCATTTAAACCATCTTGTTAAGCTACTGCGACCTGCACCTCTCTTCCAAGGGGCATTTAAACCGTCTTGGTAAGCTACAGCGACCTGCAAGCCTATTCCAAGGGGCATTTAAACCGTCTTGTTAAGCCACTGCGACCTGCACGTCTCTTCCAAGGGGCATTTAAACCGTCTTTTTAAGCTGCTGCGACCTGCATGTCTCTTCCAAGGGGCATTTAAACCATCTTGTTAAGCTACTGCGACCTCCAACTCTCTTCCAAGGGGCATTTAATCCACCTTGTTAAGCTACTGTGTCCTGCACGTCTCTTCCAAGGGGCATTTAATCTGTCTTGGTAAGCTACTATGACCTGCAAGCCTATTCCAAGGGGCATTTAAACCCTCTTGTTAAGCTACTGTGACATGCACATCACTTCCAAGGGGGATTTAAACCGTCTTGGTAAGCTAATGCGACCTGCAAGCCTATTCCAAGGGGCATTTAAACACTCTTGTTAAGCTACTGCGACCTGCACGTCTCTTCCAAGGGGGATTTAAACCGTCTTCTTAAGCTACTGCGACCTGCACGTCTCATCCAAGGGGCATTTAAACCGTCTTGTTAAGCTACTGCGACCTGCATGTCTCTTCCAAGGGGCATTTTAACCGTCTTGTTAAGCTACTGCGACCTGCACGTCTCTTCCAAGGCTCATTTAAGCCATCTTTTTAAGCTACTGCGACATGCACGTCTCTTCCAAGGGGCATTTAAACCGCCTTTTTAAGCTACTGTAACCTCCACCACTTTTCCAAGGGGCATTTAAACCGTCTTGTTAAGCTGCTGCGACCTGCACGTCTCTTCCAAGGGGCATTTAAACCGTCTTGTTTAGCTACTGCGACCTGCATGTCGCTTCCAAGGGGTATTTAAGCCGTCTTGTTAAGCCACTGCGACCTGCACGTCTCCTCCAAGGGGCATTTAAACCATCTTCTTAAGCTACTGCGACCTGCATGTCTCTTCCAATGGGCATTTAAACCATCTTATTAAGCTACTGCGACCTCCACCGCACTTCCAAGGGCATTTAAACCGTATTGTTAAGCTACTGCGACCTGCACGTCTCTTTCAAGGGGCATTTAAACTGTCTTGTTAAGCTACTGCGACCTCCACCGCTCTTCCAAGGGGCATTTAAACCGTCTTGTTAAGCTACTGCGACCTGCACGTCTCTTCCAAGTGGCATTTAAACCGTCTTGTTAAGCTACTGCGACCTGCAAGTCTCTTCCAAGTGGCATTTAAACTGTCTTACCAAGCTACTGCGACCTCCACCGCTCTTCCAAGGGGCATTTAAACCATCTTGTTAAGCTACTGTGACCTGCACTTCTCTTCCAAGGTGCATTTAAACTGTCTTGTTAAGCTTCTGCGACCTGCAAGTCTCTTCTAAGGGGCATTTAAACCGTCTTGTTAAGCTACAGCGACTGGCATGTCTCTTCCAAGGGGCATTTAAACCGTCTTGTTAAGCTACGGTAACCTCCACCACTTTTCCAAGGGGCATTTAAACCGTCTTGTTAAGCTACTGCGGCCTCCACGTCTCTTCCAAGGGGCATTTAAAACGCTTTGTTAAGCTACTGCAACCTGCATGTCTCTTCCAAGGTGCATTTAAACAGTCTTGTTAAGCTACTGCGACCTGCACGTTCTTCCAAGGGGCATTTAAACCATCTAGTTAAGCTGCTACGACCTGCATGTCTCTTCCAAGGGGCATTTAAACTGTTTTGTTAAGCTACTGCGACCTACACCGCACTTCCAAGTGGCATTTAAACCGTCTTGTTAAGCTACTGCGACCTGCACGTCTCTTTCAAGGGGCATTTAAACTGTCTTGTTAAGCTACTGCGACCGCCAACGCTCTTCCAAGGGGCATTTAACCCATCTTGTTAAGCTACTTCAACCTGCACGTCTCTTCCAAGTGGCATTTAAACCGTCTTGTTAAGCTACTGCGACCTGCACGTCTCTTCCAAGGGGAATTTAAACTGTCTTATTAAGCTACTGCGACCTCCACCTGTCTTCCAAGGGGCATTTAAATCATCTTATTAAGCTACTGCGACCTGCACATCTCTTACAAGGGGCATTTAAACTGTCCTATTAAGCTACTGCGACCTGCACGTCTCTTCCAAGGGGCATTTAAACCGTCTTGGTAAGCTACTGCGACCTGCAAGCTTTTTACAAGGGTCATTTAAACCCTCTTGTTAAGCTACTGCGACCTGCACGTATCTTCCAAGTGGGATTTAAACCATCTTGTTAAGTTACTGCGACCTGCACGTCTCTTCCAAGGGGCATTTAAACCATCTTATTAAGCTACTGCGACCTGCTCGTCTATTCCAAGGGGCATTTAAACCGTCTTGTTAAGCTACTGCGACCTGCACGTCTCTTCCAAGGCGCATTTAAACCGTCTTTTTAAGCTACTGCGAATTGCACGTCTCTTCAAAGGTGCATTTAAACCGTCTTGTTAAGCTACTGCGACCTGCACGTTTTTTCCAAGGGGCATTTAAACCGTCTTGTTAAGTTACTGCGACCTGCATGTCTCTTCCAAGGGGCATTTAAACCATCTTGTTAAGCTACTGCGACCTCCACCACTCTTCCAAGGGGGATTTAAACCATCTTGTTAAGCCACTGCGACCTGCATGTCTCTTCCAAGGGGCATTTAAACCATCTTGTTAAGCTACTGCGACCTGCACGTCTCTTCCAAGGCGCATTTAAACCATCTTTTTAAGCTACTGCGACTTGCACGTCTCTTCCAAGGGGCATTTAAACCGTCTTTTTAAGCTACTGTAACCTCCACCACTTTTCCAAGGGGCATTTAAACCTTCTTGTTAAGCTACTGCGACCTGCACGTCTATTCCAAGGGGCATTTAAACCGTCTTGTTTAGCTACTGCGACCTGCATGTCTCTTACAAGGGGCAGTTAAGCCGTCTTGTTAAGCCACTGCGACCTGCACGTTTCCTCCAAGGGGCATTTAAACCGTCTTGTTAAGCTACTGCGACCTGCATGTCTCTTCCAAGGGGCATTTAAACCATCTTGTTAAGCTACTGCGACCTCCACCGCACTTCCAAGGGCATTTAAAAAGTATTGTTAAGCTACTGCGACCTGCACGTCTCTTTCAAGGGGCATTTAAATTGTCTTGTTAAGCTACTGCGACCTGTACCGCTCTTCCAAGGGGCATTTAAACCGTCTTGTTAAGCTACTGCGACCTGCACGTCTCTTCCAAGTGGCATTTAAACCGTCTTGTTAAGCTACTGCGACCTGCACGTCTCTTCCAAGTGGCATTTAAACTGTCTTGCTAAGCTACTGCGACCTCCACCGCTCTTCCAAGGGGCATTTAAACCATCTTGTTAAGCTACTGCGACCTGCACTTCTCTTCCAAGGTGCATTTAAACTGTCTTGTTAAGCTTCTGCGACCTGCACGTCTCTTCTAAGGGGCATTTAAACCGTCTTGTTAAGCTACTGCGACGCACGTCTCTTCCAAGGGGCATTTAAACCGTCTTGTTAAGCTACTGTAACCTCCACCACTTTTCCAAGGGGCATTTAAACCGTCTTGTTAAGCTACTGCGGCCTCCACGTCTCTTCCAAGGGGCATTTAAAACGATTTGTTAAGCTACTGCTACCTGCATGTCTCTTCCAAGGGGCATTTAAACAGTCTTGTTAAGCTAATGCGACCTGCACGTCTCTTCCAAGGGGCATTTAAACCATCTAGTTAAGCTGCTACGACCTGCATGTCTCTTCCAAGGGGCATTTAAACTGTCTTGTTAAGCTACTGCGACCTACACCGCACTTCCAAGGGGCATTTAAACCGTCTTGTTAAGCTACTGCGACCTGCACGTCTCTTTCAAGGGGCATTTAAACTGTGTTGTTAAGCTACTGCGACCGCCACCGCTCTTCCAAGGGGCATTTAGCCCATCTTGTTAAGCTACTTCAACCTGCACGTCTCTTCCAAGTGGCATTTAAACCGTCTTGTTAAGCTACTGCGACCTGCACGTCTTTTCCAAGGGGAATTTAAACTGTCTTATTAAGCTACAGCGACCTCCACCTCTCTTCCAAGGGGCATTTAAACCATCTTATTAAGCTACTGCGACCTGCACATCTCTTCCAAGGGGCATTTAAACCGTCTTATTAAGCTTCTGCGACCTGCACGTGTCTTCCAAGATGCATTTAAACTGTCTTGGTAAGCTACTGCGACCTGCAAGCCTATTACAAGGGTCATTTAAACCCTCTTGTTAAGCTACTGCGACCTGCACGTCTCTTCCAAGTGGGATTTAAACCATCTTGTTAAGTTACTGCGACCTGCACGTCTCTTCCAAGGGGCATTTAAACCATCTTATTAAGCTACTGCGACGTGCTCGTCTATTCCAAGGGGCATTTAAACCGTCTTGTTAAGCTACTGCGACCTGCACGTCTCTTCCAAGTCGCATTTAAACCGTCTTTTTAAGCTCCTGCGAATTGCACGTCTCTTCAAAGGTGCATTTAAACCGTCTTGTTAAGCTACTGCGACCTGCATGTCTCTTCCAAGGGGCATTTAAACCATCTTGTTAAGCTACTGCGACCTCCACCGCTCTTCCAAGGGGCATTTAATCCACCTTGTTAAGCTATTGCGACTTGCACGTCTCTTCCAAGGGTCATTTAAATCCTCTTGTTAAGCTACTGTGACCTGCACGTCACTTCCAAGGGGGATTTAAACCGTCTTGTTAAGCTACTGCGAACTGCACGTGTCTTCCAAGGTGCATTTAAACCATCTTGTTAAGCTACTGCGACCTGCACGTCTCTTCCAAGGGGCATTTAAACCGTCTTATTAAGCTACTGCGACCTGCACGTCTCTTCCAAGGAGCATTTAAACTGTCTTGTTAAGCTACTGCGACCTCCACCTCTCTTCCAGGGGCATTTAAACCGTCTTATTAAGCTACTACGACCTGCACATCTCTTCCAAGAGTCATTTAAACCGTCTTATTAAGCTACTGCGACCTGCACGCATCTTCCAAGGGGCATTTAAACTGTTTTGTTAAGCTACTGCGACCTCCACCGCTCTTCCAAGGGGCATTTAAACTGTTTTGTTAAGCTACTGCGACCTGCACGTCTCTTCCAAGGGGCATTTAAACCGTCTTGGTAAGCTAATGCGACCTGCAAGCCTATTCCAAGGGGCATTTAAACACTCTTGTTAAGCTACTGCGACCTGCACGTCTCTTCCAAGGGGCATTTAAACCATCTTGTTAAGCTACTGCGACCTGCACGTCTCTTCCAAGGGGCATTTAAACCGTCTTGTTAAGCTACAGCGACCTGCAAGCCTATTCCAAGGGGCATTTAAACCGTCTTGTTAAGCTACAGCGACCTGCAAGCCTATTCCAATGGGCATTTAAACCGTCTTGCTAAGCTACTGCGACCGGCACGTCTCTTCCAAGGGGGATTTAAACCGTCTTGTTAAGCTACTGCGACCTGCACGTCTCTTCCAAGGGGCATTTAAACCGTCTTGTTAAGCTACTGCGACCTGCACATCTCTTACAAGGGGAATTTAAACCGTCTTATTAAGCTACTGCGACCTGCACGTCTCTTCCAAGGGGCATTTAAACTGTTTTGTTAAGCTACTGCGACCTCCACCGCTCTTCCAAGGGGCATTTAAACCGTTTTGTTAAGCTACTGCGACCTGCACGTCTCTTCCAAGGGGCATTTAAACTGTCTTGTTAAGCTACTGCGACCTGCACGTCTCTTCCAAGGGGCATTTAAACCGTCTTGTTAAGCTACTGCGACCTCCACCGCTCTTCCAAGGGGCATTTAAACCATTTTGTTAAGCTACTGCGACCTGCATGTCTCTTCCAAGGGGCATTTAAACAGTCTTGTTAAGCTACTGCGACCTGCACGTCTCTTCCAAGGGGCATTTAAACCATCTAGTTAAGCTGCTACGACCTGCATGTCTCGTCCAAGGGGCATTTAAACTGTCTTTTTAAGCTACTGTGACCTACACAGCACTTCCAAGGGGCATTTAAACCGTCTTGTTAAGCTACTGCGACCTGCACGTCTCTTTCAAGGGGCATTTAAACTGTCTTGTTAAGCTACTGCGACCGACACCGCTCTTCCAAGGGGCAGTTAACCCATCTTGTTAAGCTACTTCGACCTGCACGTCTCTTCCAATTGGCATTTAAACCGTCTTGTTAAGCTACTGCGACCTGCACGTCTCTTCCAAGGGGAATTTAAACTGTCTTATTAAGCTACTGCGACCTCCACCTCTCTTCCAAAGGGCATTTAAACCATCTTATTAAGCTACTGCAACCTCCACGTCTCTTCCAAGGGGCATTTAAACCTTCTTGGTAAGCTACTGCGACCTGCAAGCCTATTACAAGGGTCATTTAAACCCTCTTGTTAAGCTACTGCGACCTGCACATCTCTTCCAAGTGGGATTTAAACCATCTTTTTAAGCTACTGCGACCTGCACGTCTCTTCCAAGGGGCATTTAAACCATCTTATTAAGCTACTGCGACCTGGTCGTCTATTCCAAGGGGCATTTAAACTGTCTTGTTAAGCTACTGCGACCTGCACGTCTCTTCAAAGGTGCATTTAAACCGTCTTGTTAAGCTACTGTAACCTCCACCACTTTTCCAAGGGGCATTTAAACCGCCTTGTTAAGCTACTGCGACCTGCACGTCTTTTCCAAGGGGCATTTAAACCGTCTTGTTAAGCTACTGCGACCTGCATGTCTCTTCCTAAGGGCATTTAAACCATCTTGTTAAGCTACTGCGACCTCCACCGCTCTTCCAAGGGGCATTTAATCCACCTTCTTAAGCTACTGCGACCTGCACCTCTCTTACAAGGGGCATTTAAACTGTTTTGTTAAGCTACTGCGACCTCCACCGCTCTTCCAATGGGCATTTAAACCGTTTTGTTAAGCTACTGCGACCTGCACGTCTCTTCCAAGGGGCATTTAAACCGTCTTGGTAAGCTACTGCGACCTGCCCGTCTCTTCCAAGGCGCATTTAAACTGTCTTGTTCAGCTACTGCGACCTGCACGTCTCTTCCAAGGGGCATTTAAACCGTCTTGTTAAGCTACAGTGACTTGCAAGCCTATTCCAAGGGGCATTTAAACGGTCTTGTTAAGCTACTGCGACCAGCAAGTCTCTTCGAAGGGGGATTTAAACCGTCTTGTTAAGCTACTGCGACCTGCACGTCTCTTCCAAGGGGCATTTAAACCGTCTTGTTAAGCTACTGCGACCTGCTCGTCTCTTCCAAGGGGCATTTAAACCATCTTGTTAAGCTACTGCGACCTGCACGTCTCTTCCAAGGGGCATTTAAACCATCTTGTTAAGCTATTTCGACTTGCACGTCTCTTCCAAGGGGCATTTAAACCGTCTTTTTAAGCTACTGTAACCTCCACTACTTTTCCAAGGGGAATTTAAACTGTCTTGTTAAGCTACTGCGACCTGCACGTCTCTTCCAAGGGGCATTTAAACCATCTTGTTAAGCTACTGCGACCTGCATGTCTCTTCCAAGGGGCATTTAAACCGTCTTGTTAAGCCACTGCGACCTGCACGTCTCTTCCAAGGGGCATTTAGACCATCTTGTTAAGCTGCTGTGACCTGCATGTCTCTTTCAAGGGGCATTTAAACCATCTTGTTTAGCTACTGCGACCTCCACCGCAATACCAAGGGGCATTGAAACCGTCTTGTTAATCTACTGCGACCTGCACGTCTCTTCCAAGGAGCATTTAAACTGTCTTGTTAAGCTACTGCGACCTCCACCTCTCTTCCAGGGGCATTTAAACCGTCTTATTAAGCTACTACGACCTGCACATCTCTTCCAAGAGTCATTTAAACCGTCTTATTAAGCTACTGCGACCTGCACGCATCCTGCAAGGGGCATTTAAACTGTTTTGTTAAGCTACTGCGACCTCCACCGCTCTTCCAAGGGGCATTTAAACTGTTTTGTTAAGCTACTGCGACCTGCACGTCTCTTCCAAGGGGCATTTAAACCGTCTTGGTAAGCTAATGCGACCTGCAAGCCTATTCCAAGGGGCATTTAAACACTCTTGTTAAGCTACTGCGACCTGCACGTCTCTTCCAAGGGGCATTTAAACCATCTTGTTAAGCTACTGCGACCTGCACGTCTCTTCCAAGGGGCATTTAAACCGTCTTGTTAAGCTACAGCGACCTGCAAGCCTATTCCAAGGGGCATTTAAACCGTCTTGTTAAGCTACAGCGACCTGCAAGCCTATTCCAATGGGCATTTAAACCGTCTTGCTAAGCTACTGCGACCGGCACGTCTCTTCCAAGGGGGATTTAAACCGTCTTGTTAAGCTACTGCGACCTGCACGTCTCTTCCAAGGGGCATTTAAACCATCTTGTTAAGCTACTGCGACCTGCACATCTCTTACAAGGGGAATTTAAACCGTCTTATTAAGCTACTGCGACCTGCACGTCTCTTCCAAGGGGCATTTAAACTGTTTTGTTAAGCTACTGCGACCTCCACCGCTCTTCCAAGGGGCATTTAAACCGTTTTGTTAAGCTACTGCGACCTGCACGTCTCTTCCAAGGGGCATTTAAACTGTCTTGTTAAGCTACTGCGACCTGCACGTCTCTTCCAAGGGGCATTTAAACCGTCTTGTTAAGCTACTGCGACCTCCACCGCTCTTCCAAGGGGCATTTAAACCATTTTGTTAAGCTACTGCGACCTGCATGTCTCTTCCAAGGGGCATTTAAACAGTCTTGTTAAGCTACTGCAACCTGCACGTCTCTTCCAAGGGGCATTTAAACCATCTAGTTAAGCTGCTACGACCTGCATGTCTCGTCCAAGGGGCATTTAAACTGTCTTGTTAAGCTACTGTGACCTACACAGCACTTCCAAGGGGCATTTAAACCGTCTTGTTAAGCTACTGCGACCGCCACCGCTCTTCCAAGGGGCAGTTAACCCATCTTGTTAAGCTACTTCGACCTGCACGTCTCTTCCAAGTGGCATTTAAACCGTCTTGTTAAGCTACTGCGACCTGCACGTCTCTTCCAAGGGGAATTTAAACTGTCTTATTAAGCTACTGCGACCTCCACCTCTCTTCCAAAGGGCATTTAAACCATCTTATTAAGCTACTGCGACCTCCACGTCTCTTCCAAGGGGCATTTAAACCTTCTAGGTAAGCTACTGCGACCTGCAAGCCTATTACAAGGGTCATTTAAACCCTCTTGTTAAGCTACTGCGACCTGCACATCTCTTCCAAGTGGGATTTAAACCATCTTGTTAAGCTACTGCGACCTGCACGTCTCTTCCAAGGGGCATTTAAACCATCTTATTAAGCTACTGCGACCTGCTCGTCTATTCCAAGGGGCATTTAAACTGTCTTGTTAAGCTACTGCGACCTGCACGTCTCTTCAAAGGTGCATTTAAACCGTCTTGTTAAGCTACTGTAACCTCCACCACTTTTCCAAGGGGCATTTAAACCGTCTTGTTAAGCTACTGCGACCTGCACGTCTTTTCCAAGGGGCATTTAAACCGTCTTGTTAAGCTACTGCGACTTGCATGTCTCTTCCAAAGGGCATTTAAACCATCTTGTTAAGCTACTGCGACCTCCACCGCTCTTCCAAGGGGCATTTAATCCACCTTGTTAAGCTACTGCGACCTGCACCTCTCTTACAAGGGGCATTTAAACTGTTTTGTTAAGCTACTGCGCCCTCCACCGCTCTTCCAATGGGCATTTAAACCGTTTTGTTAAGCTACTGCGACCTGCACGTCTCTTCCAAGGGGCATTTAAACCGTCTTGGTAAGCTAATGCGATCTGCAAGCCTATTCCAAGGGGCATTTAAACCATCTTGTTAAGCTACTGCGACCTGCCCGTCTCTTCCAAGGCGCATTTAAACCGTCTTGTTAAGCTACTGCGACCTGCACGTCTCTTCCAAGGGGCATTTAAACCGTCTTGTTAAGCTACAGTGACTTGCAAGCCTATTCCAAGGGGCATTTAAACGGTCTTGTTAAGCTACTGCGACCAGCAAGTCTCTTCCAAGGGGGATTTAAACCGTCTTGTTAAGCTACTGCGACCTGCACGTCTCTTCCAAGGGGCATTTAAACCGTCTTGTTAAGCTACTGCGACCTGCTCGTCTCTTCCAAGGGGCATTTAAACCATCTTGTTAAGCTACTGCGACCTGCACATCTCTTCCAAGGGGCATTTAAACGGTCTTGGTAAGCTACAGCGACCTGCAAGCCTATTTCAAGGGGCATTTAAACCATCTTGTTAAGCTATTTCGACTTGCACGTCTCTTCCAAGGGGCATTTAAACCGTTTTTTTAAGCTACTGTAACCTCCACTACTTTTCCAAGGGGAATTTAAACTGTCTTGTTAAGCTACTGCGACCTGCACGTCTCTTCCAAGGGGCATTTAAACCGTCTTGTTAAGCTACTGCGACCTGCATGTCTCTTCCAAAGTGCATTTAAACCGTCTTGTTAAGCCACTGCGACCTGCACGTCTCTTCCAAGGGGCATTTAGACCATCTTGTTAAGCTGCTGCGACCTGCATGTCTCTTTCAAGGGGCATTTAAACCATCTTGTTAAGCTACTGCGACCTCCACCGCAATACCAAGGGGCATTGAAACCGTCTTGTTAATCAACTGCGACCTGCACGTCTCTTCCAAGTGGCATTTAAACTGTCTTGTTAAGCTACTGCGACCTCCACCTCTCTTCCAAGGGCCATTTAAACCATCTTATTAAGCTACTGCGACCTTCACATCTCTTCCAAGGGACATTTAAACCATCTTATTAAGCTACTGCGACCTGCACGTCTCTTCCAAGGGGCATTTAAACCGTCTTGGTAAGCTACTATGACCTGCAAGTCTATTCCAAGGGGCATTTAAACCCTCTTGTTAAGCTACTGTGGCATGCATGTCACTTCCAAGGGGGATTTAAACCGTCTTGTTAAGCTACTGCGACATGCACGTCTCTTCCAAGTTGCATTTAACCGTCTTGTTAAGCTACTGCGACCTGCACGTCACTTCCAAGGGGCATTTAAACCGTCTTATTAAGCTACTGCGACCTGCACGTCTCTTCCAAGGGGCATTTAAACTGTTTTGTTAAGCTACTGCGACCTCCACCGCTCTTCCAAGGGGCATTTAAACCGTTTTGTTAAGCTACTGCGACCTGCACGTCTCTTCCAAGGGGCATTTAAACTGTCTTGTTAAGCTACTGCGACCTGCACGTCTCTTCCAAGGGGCATTTAAACCGTCTTGTTAAGCTACTGCGACCTCCACCGCTCTTCCAAGGGGCATTTAAACCATTTTGTTAAGCTACTGCGACCTGCATGTCTCTTCCAAGGGGCATTTAAACAGTCTTGTTAAGCTACTGCAACCTGCACGTCTCTTCCAAGGGGCATTTAAACCATCTAGTTAAGCTGCTACGACCTGCATGTCTCGTCCAAGGGGCATTTAAACTGTCTTGTTAAGCTACTGTGACCTACACAGCACTTCCAAGGGGCATTTAAACCGTCTTGTTAAGCTACTGCGACCGCCACCGCTCTTCCAAGGGGCAGTTAACCCATCTTGTTAAGCTACTTCGACCTGCACGTCTCTTCCAAGTGGCATTTAAACCGTCTTGTTAAGCTACTGCGACCTGCACGTCTCTTCCAAGGGGAATTTAAACTGTCTTATTAAGCTACTGCGACCTCCACCTCTCTTCCAAAGGGCATTTAAACCATCTTATTAAGCTACTGCGACCTCCACGTCTCTTCCAAGGGGCATTTAAACCTTCTAGGTAAGCTACTGCGACCTGCAAGCCTATTACAAGGGTCATTTAAACCCTCTTGTTAAGCTACTGCGACCTGCACATCTCTTCCAAGTGGGATTTAAACCATCTTGTTAAGCTACTGCGACCTGCACGTCTCTTCCAAGGGGCATTTAAACCATCTTATTAAGCTACTGCGACCTGCTCGTCTATTCCAAGGGGCATTTAAACTGTCTTGTTAAGCTACTGCGACCTGCACGTCTCTTCAAAGGTGCATTTAAACCGTCTTGTTAAGCTACTGTAACCTCCACCACTTTTCCAAGGGGCATTTAAACCGTCTTGTTAAGCTACTGCGACCTGCACGTCTTTTCCAAGGGGCATTTAAACCGTCTTGTTAAGCTACTGCGACTTGCATGTCTCTTCCAAAGGGCATTTAAACCATCTTGTTAAGCTACTGCGACCTCCACCGCTCTTCCAAGGGGCATTTAATCCACCTTGTTAAGCTACTGCGACCTGCACCTCTCTTACAAGGGGCATTTAAACTGTTTTGTTAAGCTACTGCGCCCTCCACCGCTCTTCCAATGGGCATTTAAACCGTTTTGTTAAGCTACTGCGACCTGCACGTCTCTTCCAAGGGGCATTTAAACCGTCTTGGTAAGCTAATGCGATCTGCAAGCCTATTCCAAGGGGCATTTAAACCATCTTGTTAAGCTACTGCGACCTGCCCGTCTCTTCCAAGGCGCATTTAAACCGTCTTGTTAAGCTACTGCGACCTGCACGTCTCTTCCAAGGGGCATTTAAACCGTCTTGTTAAGCTACAGTGACTTGCAAGCCTATTCCAAGGGGCATTTAAACGGTCTTGTTAAGCTACTGCGACCAGCAAGTCTCTTCCAAGGGGGATTTAAACCGTCTTGTTAAGCTACTGCGACCTGCACGTCTCTTCCAAGGGGCATTTAAACCGTCTTGTTAAGCTACTGCGACCTGCTCGTCTCTTCCAAGGGGCATTTAAACCATCTTGTTAAGCTACTGCGACCTGCACATCTCTTCCAAGGGGCATTTAAACGGTCTTGGTAAGCTACAGCGACCTGCAAGCCTATTTCAAGGGGCATTTAAACCATCTTGTTAAGCTATTTCGACTTGCACGTCTCTTCCAAGGGGCATTTAAACCGTTTTTTTAAGCTACTGTAACCTCCACTACTTTTCCAAGGGGAATTTAAACTGTCTTGTTAAGCTACTGCGACCTGCACGTCTCTTCCAAGGGGCATTTAAACCGTCTTGTTAAGCTACTGCGACCTGCATGTCTCTTCCAAAGTGCATTTAAACCGTCTTGTTAAGCCACTGCGACCTGCACGTCTCTTCCAAGGGGCATTTAGACCATCTTGTTAAGCTGCTGCGACCTGCATGTCTCTTTCAAGGGGCATTTAAACCATCTTGTTAAGCTACTGCGACCTCCACCGCAATACCAAGGGGCATTGAAACCGTCTTGTTAATCAACTGCGACCTGCACGTCTCTTCCAAGTGGCATTTAAACTGTCTTGTTAAGCTACTGCGACCTCCACCTCTCTTCCAAGGGCCATTTAAACCATCTTATTAAGCTACTGCGACCTTCACATCTCTTCCAAGGGACATTTAAACCATCTTATTAAGCTACTGCGACCTGCACGTCTCTTCCAAGGGGCATTTAAACCGTCTTGGTAAGCTACTATGACCTGCAAGTCTATTCCAAGGGGCATTTAAACCCTCTTGTTAAGCTACTGTGGCATGCATGTCACTTCCAAGGGGGATTTAAACCGTCTTGTTAAGCTACTGCGACATGCACGTCTCTTCCAAGTTGCATTTAACCGTCTTGTTAAGCTACTGCGACCTGCACGTCACTTCCAAGGGGCATTTAAACCGTCTTATTAAGCTACTGCGACCTGCATGTCTCTTCCAAGGGGCATTTAAACTGTTTTGTTAAGCTACTGCGACCTCCACCGCTCTTCCAAGGGGCATTTAAACCGTTTTGTTAAGCTACTGCGACCTGCACGTCTCTTCCAAGGGGCATTTAAACTGTCTTGTTAAGCTACTGCGACCTGCACGTCTCTTCCAAAGGGCATTTAAACCGTCTTGCTAAGCTACTGCGACCTCCACCGCTCTTCCAAGGGGCATTTAAACCGTTTTGTTAAGCTACTGCGACCTCCACGTCTCTTCCAAGGGGCATTTAAAGCGTCTTGGTAAGCTAATGCGACCTGCAAGCCTATTCCAAGGGGCATTTAAACACTCTTGTTAAGCTACTGCGACCTGCACGTCTCTTCCAAGGGGGATTTAAACCGTCTTGTTAAGCTTCTGCGACCTGCACGTCTCTTCCAAGGGGCATTTAAACCATCTTGTTTAGCTACTGCGACCTGCACGTCTCTTCCAAGGGGCATTTAAACCATCTTGGTAAGCTACAGCGACCTGCAAGCCTATTCCAAGGGGCATTTAAACCCTCATGTTAAGCTACTGCGACCTCCACCGCTCTTCCAAGGGGCATTTAAACCGTTTTGTTAAGCTACTGCGACCTGCACGTCTCTTCCAAGGGGCATTTAAACCGTCTTGGTAAGCTAATGCGACCTGCAAGCCTATTCCAAGGGGCATTTAAACACTCTTGTTAAGCTACTGCGACCTGCATGTCTCTTCCAAGATGCATTTAAACCGTCTTGTTAAGCTACTGCGACCTGCACGTCTCTTCCAAGGCGCATTTAAACCATCTTTTTAAGCTACTGCGACTCCCACGTCTCTTCCAAGGGGCATTTAAACCGTCTTTTTAAGCTACTGTAACCTCCACCACTTTTCCAAGGGGCATTTAAACCGTCTTGTTAAGCTACTGCGACCTGCACGTCTCTTCCAAGGGGCATTTAAACCGTCTTGTTAAGCTACTGCGACCTGCATGTCTCTTCCAAGGGGCATTTAAACCGTCTTGTTAAGCTACTGCAACCTGCATGTCTCTTCCAAGGGGCATTTAAACCATCTTGTTAAGCTACTGCGACCTCCACCGCACTACCAAGGGGCATTTAAACCGTATTGTTAAGCTACTGCGACTTGCACGTCTCTTTCAAGGGGCATTTAAACTGTCTTGTTAAGCTACTGCGACCTCCACCTCTCTTCCAAGGGCCATTTAAACCATCTTATTAAGCTACTGCGACCTGCACATCTCTTCCAAGTGGCATTTAAACCATCTTGTTAAGCTACTGCGACCTGCACGTCTCTTCCTAGGGGCATTTAAACCATCTTGGTAAGCTACTATGACCTGCAAGCCTATTCCAAGGGGCATTTAAACCATCTTGTTAAGCTACTGCGACATGCACGTCTCTTCCAAGGTGAATTTAAACCATCTTGTTAAGCTACTGCGACCTGCACGTCTCTTCCAAGGGGCATTTAAACCTTTTTATTAAGCTACTGCGACCTGCACGTCTCTTCCAAGGGGTATTTAAACTGTCTTGTTAAGCTATTGCGACCTCCACCTCTCTTCCAAGGTGCATTTAAACCGTCTTATTAAGCTACTGCAACCTGCACATCTCTTCCAAGGGGAATTTAAACCGTCTTATTAAGCTACTGCGACCTGCACGTCTCTTCCAAGGGGCATTTAAACTGTTTTGTTAAGCTACTGCGACCTCCACCGCTCTTCCAAGGGGCATTTAAACCGTCTTGTTAAGCTACTGCAACCTGCATGTCTCTTCCAAGGGGCATTTAAACCGTCTTGTTAAGCTACTGCGACCTGCACCTCTCTTCCAAGGCGCATTTAAACCGTCTTGTTAAGCTACTGCGACTTGCACGTCTCTTCCAAGGGGCATTTAAACCGTCTTGTTAAGCTACTGTAACCTCCAACACTTTTCCAAAGGGCATTTAAACCGTGTTGTTAAGCTACTGCGGCCTCCACGTCTCTTCCAAGGGGCATTTAAAACGCTTTGTTAAGCTACTGCAACCTGCATGTCTCTTCCAAGGGGCATTTAAACCGTCTTGTTAAGCTACTGCGACCTGCACGTCTCTTCCAAGGGGCATTTAAACCATCTATTTAAGCTACTACGACCTGCATGTCTCTTCCAATGGGCATTTAAACTGTCTTGTTAAGCTACTGCGACCTCCACCGCTCTTTCAAGGGGCATTTAAACCATTTTGTTAAGCTACTGCGACCTGCATGTCTCTTCCAAGGGGCATTTAAACAGTCTTGTTAAGCTACTGCGACCTGCACGTCTCTTCCAAGGGGCATTTAAACCATCTAGTTAAGCTGCTACAACCTGCATGTCTCTTCCAAGGGGCATTTAAACTGTCTTGTTAAGCTATTGCGACCTACACCGCACTTCCAAGGGGCATTTAAACCGTCTTGTTAAGCTACTGCGACCTGCACGTCTCTTTCAAGGGGCATTTAAACTGTCTTGTTAAGCTACTGCGACCGCCACCGCTCTTCCAAGGGGCAGATAACCCATCTTGTTAAGCTACTTCGACCTGCACGTCTCTTCCAAGTGGCATTTAAACCGTCTTGTTAAGCTACTGCGACCTGCACGTCTCTTCCAAGGGGAATTTAAACTGTCTTATTAAGCTACTGCGACCTCCACCTCTCTTCCAAGGGGCATTTAAACCATCTTATTAAGCTACTGCGACTTGCACATCTCTTCCAAGGGGCATTTAAACCGTCTTATTAAGCTACTGCGACCTGCACGTCTCTTCGAAGGGGCATTTAAACCGTCTTGGTAAGCTACTGCGACCTGCAAGCCTATTACAAGGGTCATTTAAACCCTCTTGTTAAGCTACTGCGACCTGCACATCTCTTCCAAGTGGGATTTAAACCATCTTGTTAAGCTACTGCGACCTGCACGTCTCTTCCAAGGGGCATTTAAACCATCTTATTAAGCTACTGCGACCTGCTCGTCTATTCCAAGGGGCATTTAAACTGTCTTGTTAAGCTACTGCGACCTGCACGTCTCTTCCAAGGCGCATTTAAACCGTCTTTTTAAGCTACTGCAAATTGCACGTCTCTTCAAATGTGCATTTAAACCGTCTTGTTAAGCTACTGTAACCTCCACCACTTTTCCAACGGGCATTTAAACCGTCTTGTTAAGCTACTGCGACCTGCACGTCTTTTCCAAGGGGCATTTAAACCGTCTTGTTAAGCGACTGCGACCTGCATGTCTCTTCCAAGGGGCATTTAAACCATCTTGTTAAGCTACTGCGACCTCCACCGCTCTTCCAATGGGCATTTAATCCACCTTGTTAAGCTACTGCGACCTGCACCTCTCTTCCAAGGGGCATTTAAACTGTTTTGTTAAGCTACTGCGACCTCCACCGCTCTTCCAAGGGGCATTTAAACCGTTTTGTTAAGCTACTGCGACCTGCACGTCTCTTCCAAGAGGCATTTAAACCGTCTTGGTAAGCTAATGCGACCTGCAAGCATATTCCAAGGGGCATTTAAACACTCTTGTTAAGCTACTGCGACCTGCACGTCTCTTCCAAGGGGCATTTAAACCATCTTGTTAAGCTACTGCGACCTGCCCGTCTCTTACAAGGCGCATTTAAACCGTCTTGTTAAGCTACTGCGACCTGCACGTCTCTTACAAGGGGCATTTAAACCGTCTTGTTAAGCTACAGCGACGTGCAAGCCTATTCCAAGGGGCATTTAAACCGTCTTGTTAAGCTACTGCGACCGGCACGTCTCTTCCAAGGGGGATTTAAACTGTCTTGTTAAGCTACTGCGACCTGCACGTCTCTTCCAAGGGGCATTTAAACCGTCTTGTTAAGCTACTGCGACCTGCTCGTCTCTTCCAAGGGGCATTTAAACCATCTTATTAAGCTACTGCGACCTGCACGTCTCTTCCAAGGAGCATTTAAACGGTCTTGGTAAGCTACAGCGACCTGCAAGCCTATTCCAAGGGGCATTTAAACCGTCTTGTTAAGCTATTTCGACTTGCACGTCTATTCCAAGGGGCATTTAAACCGTCTTTTTAAGCTACTGTAACCTCCACTACTTTTCCAAGGGGCATTTAAACTGTCTTGTTAAGCTACTGCGACCTGCACGTCTCTTCCAAGGGGCATTTAAACCGTCTTGTTAAGCTACTGCGACCTGCATGTCTCTTCCAAGGGGAATTTAAACCGTCTTGTTAAGCCACTGTGACCTGCACGTCTCTTCCAAGGGGTATTTAGACCGTCTTGTTAAGCTGCTGCGACCTGCATGTCTCTTTCAAGGGGCATTTAAACCATCTTGTTAAGCTACTGCGACCTCCACCGCACTACCAAGGGGCATTGAAACCGTCTTGTTAAGCTACTACTACCTGCACGTCTCTTCCAAGGGGCATTTAAACCGTCTTGTTAAGCTACTGCGACCTGCACGTCTCTTCCAAGTGGCATTTAAACTGTCTTGTTAAGCTACTGCGACCTCCACCTCTCTTCCAAGGGCCATTTAAACCATCTTATTAAGCTACTGCGACCTGCACATCTCTTCCAAGGGGCATTTAAACCATCTTATTAAGCTACTGCGACCTGCACGTCTCTTCCAAGGGGCATTTAAACCGTCTTGGTAAGCTACTATGACCTGCAAGCCTATTCCAAGGGGCATTTAAACCCTCTTGTTAAGCTACTGTGGCATGCACGTCACTTCCAAGGGGGATTTAAACCGTCTTGTTAAGCTACTGTGACATGCACGTCTCTTCCAAGGTGCATTTAACCGTCTTGTTAGGCTACTGCGACCTGCACGTCACTTCCAAGGGGCATTTAAACCGTCTGATTAAGCTACTGCGACCTGCATGTCTCTTCCAAGGGGCATTTAAACTGTTTTGTTAAGCTACTACGACCTCCACCGCTCTTCCAAGGGGCATTTAAACCATTTTGTTAAGCTACTGCGACCTGCACGTCTCTTCCAAGGGGCATTTAAACTGTCTTGTTAAGCTACTGCGACCTGCACGTCTCTTCCAAAGGGCATTTAAACCGTCTTGTTAAGCTACTGCGACCTCCACCGCTCTTCCAAGGGGCATTTAAACCGTTTTGTTAAGCTACTGCGACCTGCACGTCTCTTCCAAGGGGCATTTAAACCGTCTTGGTAAGCTAATGCGACCTGCAAGCCTATTCCAAGGGGCATTTAAACACTCTTGTTAAGCTACTGCGACCTGCACGTCTCTTCCAAGGGGGATTTAAACCGTCTTGTTAAGCTACTGCGACCTGCACGTCTCTTCCAAGGGGCATTTAAACTGTTTTGTTAAGCTACTGCGACCTCCACCGCTCTTCCAAGGGGCATTTAAACCCTCTTGTTAAGCTACTGCGACCTCCACCGCTCTTCCAAGGGGCATTTAAAACGTTTTGTTAAGCTACTGCGACCTGCACGTCTCTTCCAAGGGGGATTTATACCGTCTTGTTAAGCTACTGCGACCTGCACGTCTCTTCCAAGGGGCATTTAAACCGTCTTCTTAAGCTACTGCGACCTGCATGTCTCTTCCAAGGGGCATTTAAACTGTCTTGTTAAGCTACTGCGACCTGCACGTCTCTTCCAAGGCGCATTTAAACCATCTTTTTAAGCTACTGCGACTCCCACGTCTCTTCCAAGGGGCATTTAAACCGTCTTTTTAAGCTACTGTAACCTCCACCACTTTTCCAAGGGGCATTTAAACCGTCTTGTTAAGCTACTGCGACCTGCGCGTCTCTTCCAAGGGGCATTTAAACCGTCTTGTTAAGCTACTGCGACCTGCATGTCTCTTCCAAGGGGCATTTAAGCCATCTTGTTAAGCCACTGCGACCTGAACGTCTCCTCCAAGGGGCATTTAAACCGTCTTGTTAAGCTACTGCGACCTGCATGTCTCTTCCAAGGGGCATTTAAACCATCTTGTTAAGCTACTGCGACCTCCAACGCACTACCAAGGGGCATTTAAACCGTATTGTTAAGCTACTGCGACCTGCACGTCTCTTTCAAGGGGCATTAAAACTGTCTTTTTAAGCAACTGCGACCTCCACCGCTCTTCCAAGGGGCATTTAAACCGTCTTGTTAAGCTACTGCGACCTGCACGTTTCTTCCAAGTGGCATTTAAACTGTCTTGTTAAGCTACTGCGACCTCCACCTCTCTTCCAAGGGCCATTTAAACCATCTTATTAAGCTACTGCGACCTGCACATCTCTTCCAAGGGGCATTTAAACCATCTTATTAAGCTACTGCGACCTGCACGTCTCTTCCAAGGGGCATTTAAACCATCTTGGTAAGCTACTATGACCTGCAAGCCTATTCCAAGGGGCATTTAAACCATCTTGTTAAGCTACTGTGACATGCACGTCACTTCCAAGGGGGATTTAAACCATCTTGTTAAGCTACTGCGACCTGCACGTCTCTTCCAAGGGGCATTTAAACCATCTTATTAAGCTACTACGACCTCCACCTCTCTTCCAAGGGGCATTTAAACCGTCTTATTAAGCTACTGCGACCTGCACATCTCTTCCAAGGGGAATTTAAACCGTCTTGTTAAGCTACTGCGACCTGCACGTCTCTTCCAAGGGGCATTTAAACTGTTTTGTTAAGCTACTGCGACCTCCACCGCTCTTCCAAGGGGCATTTAAACCCTCTTGTTAAGCTACTGCGGCCTCCACCGCTCTTCCAAGGGGCATTTAAAACGTTTTGTTAAGCTACTGCGACCTGCACGTCTCTTCCAAGGGGCATTTAAACCGTCTTGGTAAGCTAATGCGACCTGCAAGCCTATTCCAAGGGGCATTTAAACACTCTTGTTAAGCTACTGCGACCTGCACGTCTCTTCCAAGGGGGATTTATACCGTCTTGTTAAGCTACTGCGACCTGCACGTCTCTTCCAAGGGGCATTTAAACCGTCTTCTTAAGCTACTGCGACCTGCATGTCTCTTCCAAGGGGCATTTAAACCGTCTTGTTAAGCTACTGCGACCTGCACGTCTCTTCCAAGGCGCATTTAAACCATCTTTTTAAGCTACTGCGACTCCCACGTCTCTTCCAAGGGGCATTTAAACCGTCTTTTTAAGCTACTGTAACCTCCACCACTTTTCCAAGGGGCATTTAAACCGTCTTGTTAAGCTACTGCGACCTGCGCGTCTCTTCCAAGGGGCATTTAAACCGTCTTGTTAAGCTACTGCGACCTGCATGTCTCTTCCAAGGGGGATTTAAACCGTCTTGTTAAGCTACTGCGACCTGCACGTCTCTTCCAAGGGGCATTTAAACTGTTTTGTTAAGCTACTGCGACCTCCACCGCTCTTCCAAGGGGCATTTAAACCCTCTTGTTAAGCTACTGCGACCTCCACCGCTCTTCCAAGGGGCATTTAAAACGTTTTGTTAAGCTACTGCGACCTGCACGTCTCTTCCAAGGGGCATTTAAAAAGTCTTGGTAAGCTAATGCGACCTGCAAGCCTATTCCAAGGGGCATTTAAACATTCTTGTTAAGCTACTGCGACCTGCACGTCTCTTCCAAGGGGGATTTATACCGTCTTGTTAAGCTACTGCGACCTGCACGTCTCTTCCAAGGGGCATTTAAACCGTCTTCTTAAGCTACTGCGACCTGCATGTCTCTTCCAAGGGGCATTTAAACTGTCTTGTTAAGCTACTGCGACCTGCACGTCTCTTCCAAGGCGCATTTAAACCATCTTTTTAAGCTACTGCGACTCCCACGTCTCTTCCAAGGGGCATTTAAACCGTCTTTTTAAGCTACTGTAACCTCCACCACTTTTCCAAGGGGCATTTAAACCGTCTTGTTAAGCTACTGCGACCTGCGCGTCTCTTCCAAGGGGCATTTAAACCGTCTTGTTAAGCTACTGCGACCTGCATGTCTCTTCCAAGGGGCATTTAAGCCATCTTGTTAAGCCACTGCGACCTGAACGTCTCCTCCAAGGGGCATTTAAACCGTCTTGTTAAGCTACTGCGACCTGCATGTCTCTTCCAAGGGGCATTTAAACCATCTTGTTAAGCTACTGCGACCTCCAACGCACTACCAAGGGGCATTTAAACCGTATTGTTAAGCTACTGCGACCTGCACGTCTCTTTCAAGGGGCATTAAAACTGTCTTTTTAAGCAACTGCGACCTCCACCGCTCTTCCAAGGGGCATTTAAACCGTCTTGTTAAGCTACTGCGACCTGCACGTTTCTTCCAAGTGGCATTTAAACTGTCTTGTTAAGCTACTGCGACCTCCACCTCTCTTCCAAGGGCCATTTAAACCATCTTATTAAGCTACTGCGACCTGCACATCTCTTCCAAGGGGCATTTAAACCATCTTATTAAGCTACTGCGACCTGCACGTCTCTTCCAAGGGGCATTTAAACCATCTTGGTAAGCTACTATGACCTGCAAGCCTATTCCAAGGGGCATTTAAACCATCTTGTTAAGCTACTGTGACATGCACGTCACTTCCAAGGGGGATTTAAACCATCTTGTTAAGCTACTGCGACCTGCACGTCTCTTCCAAGGGGCATTTAAACCATCTTATTAAGCTACTACGACCTCCACCTCTCTTCCAAGGGGCATTTAAACCGTCTTATTAAGCTACTGCGACCTGCACATCTCTTCCAAGGGGAATTTAAACCGTCTTGTTAAGCTACTGCGACCTGCACGTCTCTTCCAAGGGGCATTTAAACTGTTTTGTTAAGCTACTGCGACCTCCACCGCTCTTCCAAGGGGCATTTAAACCCTCTTGTTAAGCTACTGCGGCCTCCACCGCTCTTCCAAGGGGCATTTAAAACGTTTTGTTAAGCTACTGCGACCTGCACGTCTCTTCCAAGGGGCATTTAAACCGTCTTGGTAAGCTAATGCGACCTGCAAGCCTATTCCAAGGGGCATTTAAACACTCTTGTTAAGCTACTGCGACCTGCACGTCTCTTCCAAGGGGGATTTATACCGTCTTGTTAAGCTACTGCGACCTGCACGTCTCTTCCAAGGGGCATTTAAACCGTCTTCTTAAGCTACTGCGACCTGCATGTCTCTTCCAAGGGGCATTTAAACCGTCTTGTTAAGCTACTGCGACCTGCACGTCTCTTCCAAGGCGCATTTAAACCATCTTTTTAAGCTACTGCGACTCCCACGTCTCTTCCAAGGGGCATTTAAACCGTCTTTTTAAGCTACTGTAACCTCCACCACTTTTCCAAGGGGCATTTAAACCGTCTTGTTAAGCTACTGCGACCTGCGCGTCTCTTCCAAGGGGCATTTAAACCGTCTTGTTAAGCTACTGCGACCTGCATGTCTCTTCCAAGGGGCATTTAAGCCATCTTGTTAAGCCACTGCGACCTGAACGTCTCCTCCAAGGGGCATTTAAACCGTCTTGTTAAGCTACTGCGACCTGCATGTCTCTTCCAAGGGGCATTTAAACCATCTTGTTAAGCTACTGCGACCTCCAACGCACTACCAAGGGGCATTTAAACCGTATTGTTAAGCTACTGCGACCTGCACGTCTCTTTCAAGGGGCATTAAAACTGTCTTTTTAAGCTACTGCGACCTCCACCGCTCTTCCAAGGGGCATTTAAACCGTCTTGTTAAGCTACTGCGACCTGCACGTTTCTTCCAAGTGGCATTTAAACTGTCTTGTTAAGCTACTGCGACCTCCACCTCTCTTCCAAGGGCCATTTAAACCATCTTATTAAGCTACTGCGACCTGCACATCTCTTCCAAGGGGCATTTAAACCATTAAATTAAGCTACTGCGACCTGCACGTCTCTTCCAAGGGGCATTTAAACCATCTTGGTAAGCTACTATGACCTGCAAGCCTATTCCAAGGGGCATTTAAACCATCTTGTTAAGCTACTGTGACATGCACGTCACTTCCAAGGGGGATTTAAACCATCTTGTTAAGCTACTGCGACCTGCACGTCTCTTCCAAGGGGCATTTAAACCGTCTTATTAAGCTACTACGACCTCCACCTCTCTTCCAAGGGGCATTTAAACCGTCTTATTAAGCTACTGCGACCTGCACATCTCTTCCAAGGGGAATTTAAACTGTTTTGTTAAGCTACTGCGACCTCCACCGCTCTTCCAAGGGGCATTTAAACCCTCTTGCTAAGCTACTGTGACCTCCACCGCTCTTCCAAGGGGCATTTAAACCGTTTTGTTAAGCTACTGCGACCTGCACGTCTCTTCCAAGGGGCATTTAAACCGTCTTGGTAAGCTAATGCGACCTGCAAGCCTATTCCAAGGGGCATTTAAACACTCTTGTTAAGCTACTGCGACCTGCACGTCTCTTCCAAGGGGGATTTAAACCGTCTTGTTAAGCTACTGCGACCTGCTCGTCTCTTCCAAGAGGCATTTAAACCGTCTTGTTAAGCTGCTGCGACCTGCACGTCTCTTCCAAGGGGCATTTAAACCATCTTGTTAAGCTACTGCGACCTGCTCGTCTCTTCCAAGAGGCATTTAAACCGTCTTGTTAAGCTACTGCGACCTGCACGTCTCTTCCAAGGGGCATTTAAACCGTCTTGTTAAGCTACTGCGACCTGCATGTCTCTTCCAAGGGGCATTTAAACCATCTTGTTAAGCTACTGCGACCTGCACGTCTCTTCCAAGGCACATTTAAACCATCTTTTTAAGCTACTGCGACTTGCACGTCTCTTCCAAGGGGCATTTAAACCGTCTTTTTAAGCTACTGTAACCTCCACCACTTTTCCAAGGGGCATTTAAACCGTCTTATTAAGCTACTGCGACCTGCACGTCTCTTCCAAGGGGCATTTAAACCGTCATGTTAAGCAACTGCGACCTGCACGTCTCCTCCAAGGGGCATTTAAACCGTCTTGTTAAGCTACTGCGACCTGCATGTCTCTTCCAAGGGGCATTTAAACCATCTTGTTAAGCTACTGCGACCTCCACCGCACTTCCAAGGGGCATTTAAACCGTATTGTTAAGCTACTGCGACCTGCACGTCTCTTTCAAGGGGCATTTAAACTGTCTTGTTAAGCTACTGAGACCTCCACCGCTCTTCCAAGTGGGCATTTAAACCGTCTTGTTAAGCTACTGCGACCTGCACGTCTCTTCCAAGTGGCATTTAAACCGTCTTGTTAAGCTACTGCGACCTGCACGTCTCTTCAAAGTGGCATTTAAACTGTCTTGCTAAGCTACTGCGACTTTCACCGCTCTTCCAAGGGGCATTTAAACCATCTTGTTAAGCTACTGCGACCTGCACTTCTCTTACAAGGTGCATTTAAACTGTCTTGTTAAGCTTCTGCGACCTGCACGTCTCTTCCAAGGGGCATTTAAACCGTCTTGTTAAGCTACTGTAACCTCCAACATTTTTCCAAGGGGCATTTAAACCGTCTTGTTAAGCTACTGCGGCCTCCACGTCTCTTCCAAGGGGCATTTAAAACTCTTTGTTAAGCTACTGCAACCTGCATGTCTCTTCCAAGGGGCATTTAAACCGTCTTGTTAAGCTACTGCGACCTGCACGTCTCTTCCAAGGGGCATTTAAACCATCTAGTTAAGCTACTACGACCTGCATGTCTCTTCCAAGGGGCATTTAAACTGTCTTGTTAAGCTACTGCAACCTGCACGTCTCTTTCAAGGGGCATTTAAACTGTCTTTTTAAGCTACTGTGACCGACACCGCTCTTCCAATGGGCATTTAACCCATCTTGTTAAGCTACTTCGACCTGCACGTCTCTTTCAAGTGGCATTTAAACCGTCTTGTTAAGCTACTGCGACCTGCACGTCTCTTCCAAGGGGAATTTAAACTGTCTTATTAAGCTACTGCGACCTCCACCTCTCTTCCAAGGGGCATTTAAACCATCTTATTAAGCTACTGCGACCTGCACATCTCTTCCAAGGGGCATTTAAACCGTCTTATTAAGCTACTGCGACCTGCACGTCTCTTCCAAGGGGCATTTAAACCGTCTTGGTAAGCTACTGCGACCTGCAAGCCTATTTCAAGGGTCATTTAAACTCTCTTGTTAAGCTACTGCGACCTGCAAGCCTATTCCAAGGGTCATTTAAACTCTCTTGTTAAGCTACTGCGACCTGCAATTCTTTTCCAAGGGTTATTTAAACCACCTTGTTAAGCTACTGCGACCTGCATGTCTCTTCCAAGTGGGATTTAAACCATATTGTTAAGCTACTGCGACCTGCACCTCTCTTCCAAGGGGCATTTAAACCATCTTATTAAGCTACTGCGACCTGCTCGTCTATTCCAAGGGGCATTTAAACCGTCTTGTTAAGCTACTGCGACCTGCACCTCTCTTCCAAGGGGGATTTAAACCGTCTTGTTAAGCTACTGTGACCTGCATGTCTCTTCCAAGGGGCATTTAAACCGTCTTGTTAAGCTACTGCGACCTGCACGTCTCTTCCAAGGTGCATTTAAACCATCTTTTTAAGCTACTGCGACTTGCACGTCTCTTCCAAGGGGCATTTAAATCGTCTTTTTAAGCTACTGTAACCTCCACCACTTTTCCAAGGGGCATTTAAACCGTCTTGTTAAGCTACTGCGACCTGCACGTCTCTTCCAAGGGGCATTTAAACCGTCTTGTTAAGCAACTGCGACCCACACGTCTCCTCCAAGGGGCATTTAAACCGTCTTGTTAAGCTACTGCGACCTGCATGTCTCTTCCAAGGGGCATTTAAACCATCTTGTTAAGCTACTGCGACCTCCACCGCACTTCCAAGGGGCATTTAAACCGTATTGTTAAGCTACTGCGACCTGCACGTCTCTTTCAAGGGGCATTTAAACTGTCTTGTTAAGCTACTGAGACCTCCACCGCTCTTCCAAGGGGCATTTAAACCGTCTTGTTTAGCTACTGCGACCTGCACGTCTCTTCCAAGTGGCATTTAAACCGTCTTGTTAAGCTACTGCGACCTGCACGTCTCTTCCAAGTGGCATTTAAACTGTCTTGCTAAGGTACTGCGACCTCCACCGCTCTTCCAAGGGGCATTTAAACCATCTTGTTAAGCTACTGCGACCTGCACTTCTCTTCCAAGGTGCATTTAAACTGTCTTGTTAAGCTTCTGCGACCTGCACGTCTCTTCTAATGGGCATTTAAACCGTCTTGTTAAGCTACTGCGACTTGCACGTCTCTTCCAAGGGGCATTTAAACCGTCTTGTTAAGCTAGTGTAACCTCCAACACTTTTCCAAGGGGCATTTAAACCCTCTTGTTAAGCTACTGCGGCCTCCACGTCTCTTCCAAGGGGCATGTAAAACGCTTTTTTAAGCTACTGCAACCTGCATGTCTCTTCCAAGGGGCATTTAAACCGTCTTGTTAACCTACTACTACCTGTACGTCTCTTCCAAGTGGCATTTAAACCATCTTGTTAAGCTACTGCGACCTGCTCGTCTCTTCCAAGAGGCATTTAAACCGTCTTGTTAAGCTACTGCGACCTGCACGTCTCTTCCAAGGGGCATTTAAACCGTCTTGTTAAGCTACTGCGACCTGCATGTCTCTTCCAAGGGGCATTTAAACCATCTTGTTAAGCTACTGCGACCTGCACGTCTCTTCCAAGGCACATTTAAACCATCTTTTTAAGCTACTGCGACTTGCACGTCTCTTCCAAGGGGCATTTAAACCGTCTTTTTAAGCTACTGTAACCTCCACCACTTTTCCAAGGGGCATTTAAACCGTCTTATTAAGCTACTGCGACCTGCACGTCTCTTCCAAGGGGCATTTAAACCGTCATGTTAAGCAACTGCGACCTGCACGTCTCCTCCAAGGGGCATTTAAACCGTCTTGTTAAGCTACTGCGACCTGCATGTCTCTTCCAAGGGGCATTTAAACCATCTTGTTAAGCTACTGCGACCTCCACCGCACTTCCAAGGGGCATTTAAACCGTATTGTTAAGCTACTGCGACCTGCACGTCTCTTTCAAGGGGCATTTAAACTGTCTTGTTAAGCTACTGAGACCTCCACCGCTCTTCCAAGTGGGCATTTAAACCGTCTTGTTAAGCTACTGCGACCTGCACGTCTCTTCCAAGTGGCATTTAAACCGTCTTGTTAAGCTACTGCGACCTGCACGTCTCTTCAAAGTGGCATTTAAACTGTCTTGCTAAGCTACTGCGACTTTCACCGCTCTTCCAAGGGGCATTTAAACCATCTTGTTAAGCTACTGCGACCTGCACTTCTCTTACAAGGTGCATTTAAACTGTCTTGTTAAGCTTCTGCGACCTGCACGTCTCTTCCAAGGGGCATTTAAACCGTCTTGTTAAGCTACTGTAACCTCCAACATTTTTCCAAGGGGCATTTAAACCGTCTTGTTAAGCTACTGCGGCCTCCACGTCTCTTCCAAGGGGCATTTAAAACTCTTTGTTAAGCTACTGCAACCTGCATGTCTCTTCCAAGGGGCATTTAAACCGTCTTGTTAAGCTACTGCGACCTGCATGTCTCTTCCAAGGGGCATTTAAACCATCTAGTTAAGCTACTACGACCTGCATGTCTCTTCCAAGGGGCATTTAAACTGTCTTGTTAAGCTACTGCAACCTGCACGTCTCTTTCAAGGGGCATTTAAACTGTCTTTTTAAGCTACTGTGACCGACACCGCTCTTCCAATGGGCATTTAACCCATCTTGTTAAGCTACTTCGACCTGCACGTCTCTTTCAAGTGGCATTTAAACCGTCTTGTTAAGCTACTGCGACCTGCACGTCTCTTCCAAGGGGAATTTAAACTGTCTTATTAAGCTACTGCGACCTCCACCTCTCTTCCAAGGGGCATTTAAACCATCTTATTAAGCTACTGCGACCTGCACATCTCTTCCAAGGGGCATTTAAACCGTCTTATTAAGCTACTGCGACCTGCACGTCTCTTCCAAGGGGCATTTAAACCGTCTTGGTAAGCTACTGCGACCTGCAAGCCTATTCCAAGGGTCATTTAAACTCTCTTGTTAAGCTACTGCGACCTGCAAGCCTATTCCAAGGGTCATTTAAACTCTCTTGTTAAGCTACTGCGACCTGCAATTCTTTTCCAAGGGTTATTTAAACCACCTTGTTAAGCTACTGCGACCTGCATGTCTCTTCCAAGTGGGATTTAAACCATATTGTTAAGCTACTGCGACCTGCACCTCTCTTCCAAGGGGCATTTAAACCATCTTATTAAGCTACTGCGACCTGCTCGTCTATTCCAAGGGGCATTTAAACCGTCTTGTTAAGCTACTGCGACCTGCACCTCTCTTCCAAGGGGGATTTAAACCGTCTTGTTAAGCTACTGTGACCTGCATGTCTCTTCCAAGGGGCATTTAAACCGTCTTGTTAAGCTACTGCGACCTGCACGTCTCTTCCAAGGTGCATTTAAACCATCTTTTTAAGCTACTGCGACTTGCACGTCTCTTCCAAGGGGCATTTAAATCGTCTTTTTAAGCTACTGTAACCTCCACCACTTTTCCAAGGGGCATTTAAACCGTCTTGTTAAGCTACTGCGACCTGCACGTCTCTTCCAAGGGGCATTTAAACCGTCTTGTTAAGCAACTGCGACCCACACGTCTCCTCCAAGGGGCATTTAAACCGTCTTGTTAAGCTACTGCGACCTGCATGTCTCTTCCAAGGGGCATTTAAACCATCTTGTTAAGCTACTGCGACCTCCACCGCACTTCCAAGGGGCATTTAAACCGTATTGTTAAGCTACTGCGACCTGCACGTCTCTTTCAAGGGGCATTTAAACTGTCTTGTTAAGCTACTGAGACCTCCACCGCTCTTCCAAGGGGCATTTAAACCGTCTTGTTTAGCTACTGCGACCTGCACGTCTCTTCCAAGTGGCATTTAAACCGTCTTGTTAAGCTACTGCGACCTGCACGTCTCTTCCAAGTGGCATTTAAACTGTCTTGCTAAGGTACTGCGACCTCCACCGCTCTTCCAAGGGGCATTTAAACCATCTTGTTAAGCTACTGCGACCTGCACTTCTCTTCCAAGGTGCATTTAAACTGTCTTGTTAAGCTTCTGCGACCTGCACGTCTCTTCTAATGGGCATTTAAACCGTCTTGTTAAGCTACTGCGACTTGCACGTCTCTTCCAAGGGGCATTTAAACCGTCTTGTTAAGCTAGTGTAACCTCCAACACTTTTCCAAGGGGCATTTAAACCCTCTTGTTAAGCTACTGCGGCCTCCACGTCTCTTCCAAGGGGCATGTAAAACGCTTTTTTAAGCTACTGCAACCTGCATGTCTCTTCCAAGGGGCATTTAAACCGTCTTGTTAACCTACTACTACCTGTACGTCTCTTCCAAGTGGCATTTAAACCATCTTGTTAAGCTACTGCGACCTGCTCGTCTCTTCCAAGAGGCATTTAAACCGTCTTGTTAAGCTACTGCGACCTGCACGTCTCTTCCAAGGGGCATTTAAACCGTCTTGTTAAGCTACTGCGACCTGCATGTCTCTTCCAAGGGGCATTTAAACCATCTTGTTAAGCTACTGCGACCTGCACGTCTCTTCCAAGGCACATTTAAACCATCTTTTTAAGCTACTGCGACTTGCACGTCTCTTCCAAGGGGCATTTAAACCGTCTTTTTAAGCTACTGTAACCTCCACCACTTTTCCAAGGGGCATTTAAACCGTCTTATTAAGCTACTGCGACCTGCACGTCTCTTCCAAGGGGCATTTAAACCGTCATGTTAAGCAACTGCGACCTGCACGTCTCCTCCAAGGGGCATTTAAACCGTCTTGTTAAGCTACTGCGACCTGCATGTCTCTTCCAAGGGGCATTTAAACCATCTTGTTAAGCTACTGCGACCTCCACCGCACTTCCAAGGGGCATTTAAACCGTATTGTTAAGCTACTGCGACCTGCACGTCTCTTTCAAGGGGCATTTAAACTGTCTTGTTAAGCTACTGAGACCTCCACCGCTCTTCCAAGTGGGCATTTAAACCGTCTTGTTAAGCTACTGCGACCTGCACGTCTCTTCCAAGTGGCATTTAAACCGTCTTGTTAAGCTACTGCGACCTGCACGTCTCTTCAAAGTGGCATTTAAACTGTCTTGCTAAGCTACTGCGACTTTCACCGCTCTTCCAAGGGGCATTTAAACCATCTTGTTAAGCTACTGCGACCTGCACTTCTCTTACAAGGTGCATTTAAACTGTCTTGTTAAGCTTCTGCGACCTGCACGTCTCTTCCAAGGGGCATTTAAACCGTCTTGTTAAGCTACTGTAACCTCCAACATTTTTCCAAGGGGCATTTAAACCGTCTTGTTAAGCTACTGCGGCCTCCACGTCTCTTCCAAGGGGCATTTAAAACTCTTTGTTAAGCTACTGCAACCTGCATGTCTCTTCCAAGGGGCATTTAAACCGTCTTGTTAAGCTACTGCGACCTGCATGTCTCTTCCAAGGGGCATTTAAACCATCTAGTTAAGCTACTACGACCTGCATGTCTCTTCCAAGGGGCATTTAAACTGTCTTGTTAAGCTACTGCAACCTGCACGTCTCTTTCAAGGGGCATTTAAACTGTCTTTTTAAGCTACTGTGACCGACACCGCTCTTCCAATGGGCATTTAACCCATCTTGTTAAGCTACTTCGACCTGCACGTCTCTTTCAAGTGGCATTTAAACCGTCTTGTTAAGCTACTGCGACCTGCACGTCTCTTCCAAGGGGACTTTAAACTGTCTTATTAAGCTACTGCGACCTCCACCTCTCTTCCAAGGGGCATTTAAACCATCTTATTAAGCTACTGCGACCTGCACATCTCTTCCAAGGGGCATTTAAACCGTCTTATTAAGCTACTGCGACCTGCACGTCTCTTCCAAGGGGCATTTAAACCGTCTTGGTAAGCTACTGCGACCTGCAAGCCTATTCCAAGGGTCATTTAAACTCTCTTGTTAAGCTACTGCGACCTGCAAGCCTATTCCAAGGGTCATTTAAACTCTCTTGTTAAGCTACTGCGACCTGCAATTCTTTTCCAAGGGTTATTTAAACCACCTTGTTAAGCTACTGCGACCTGCATGTCTCTTCCAAGTGGGATTTAAACCATATTGTTAAGCTACTGCGACCTGCACCTCTCTTCCAAGGGGCATTTAAACCATCTTATTAAGCTACTGCGACCTGCTCGTCTATTCCAAGGGGCATTTAAACCGTCTTGTTAAGCTACTGCGACCTGCACCTCTCTTCCAAGGGGGATTTAAACCGTCTTGTTAAGCTACTGTGACCTGCATGTCTCTTCCAAGGGGCATTTAAACCGTCTTGTTAAGCTACTGCGACCTGCACGTCTCTTCCAAGGTGCATTTAAACCATCTTTTTAAGCTACTGCGACTTGCACGTCTCTTCCAAGGGGCATTTAAATCGTCTTTTTAAGCTACTGTAACCTCCACCACTTTTCCAAGGGGCATTTAAACCGTCTTGTTAAGCTACTGCGACCTGCACGTCTCTTCCAAGTGGCATTTAAACCGTCTTGTTAAGCAACTGCGACCCACACGTCTCCTCCAAGGGGCATTTAAACCGTCTTGTTAAGCTACTGCGACCTGCATGTCTCTTCCAAGGGGCATTTAAACCATCTTGTTAAGCTACTGCGACCTCCACCGCACTTCCAAGGGGCATTTAAACCGTTTTGTTAAGCTACTGCGACCTGCACGTCTCTTCCAAGGGGCATTTAAATGGTCTTGGCAAACTAATGCGACCTGCAAGCCTATTCCAAGGGGCATTTAAACACTCTTGTTAAGCTACTGCGGCCTGCACGTCTCTTCCAAGGGGGATTTAAACCGTCTTGTTAAGCTACTGCGACCTGCACGTCTCTTCCAAGGGGCATTTAAACCAACTTGTTAAGCTACTGCGACCTGCATGTCTCTTCCCAGGGGCATTTAAACCGTCTTAATAAGCTACTGCGACCTGCACGTCTCTTCCAAGGCGCATTTAAACCATGTTTTTAAGCTACTGCGACTTGCACGTCTCTTCCAAGGGGCATTTAAACCGTCTTTTTAAGCTACTGTAACCTCCACCACTTTTCCAAGGGGCATTTAAACCGTCTTGTTAAGCTACTGCAATCTGCACGTCTCTTCCAAGGGGCATTTAAACCGTCTTGTTAAGCTACTGCGACCTGCATGTCTCTTCCAAGGGGCATTTAAACCGTCTTGTTAAGCCACTGTGACCTGCACTTCTCCTACAAGGGGCATTTAAACCGTCTTGTTAAGCTGCTGCGACCTGCATGTCTCTTCCAAGGGGCATTTAAACCATCTTGTTAAGCTACTGCGACCTCCACCGCTCTTCCAAGGGGCATTTAAACCGTCTTGTTAAGCTACTGCGACCTGCACGTCTCTTCCAAGTGGCATTTAAACCGTCTTGTTAAGCTACTGCGACCTGCATGTCTCTTCCAAGTGGCATTTAAACTGTCTTGCTAAGCTACTGCGACCTCCACCGCTCTTCCAAGGGGCATTTAAACGATCTTGTTAAGCTACTGCGACCTGCACGTCGCTTATAAGTGGCATTTAAACTGTCTTGTTAAGCTACTACGACCTCCACCGCTCTTCCAAGGGGCATTTAAACCGTCTTGTTAAGCTATTGCAACCTGCTCGCCTCTTCCAAGGGGCATTTAAACCATCTTGGTAAGCTACTGCGACCTGCAAGCCTATTCCAAGGGGCATTTAAACCCTCTTGTTAAGCTACTGCAACCTGCACGTCTCTACCAAGTGGGATTTAAACCGTCTTGTTAAGCTACTGCGACCTGCACGTCTCTTCCAAGGGGCATTTAAACCGTCTTATTAAGCTACTGCGACCTGCACGTCTCTTCCAAGTGGGATTTAAACCGTCTTGTTAAGCTTCTGCGACCTGCAAGTCTCTTCCAAGGGGCATTTAAACCATCTTATTAAGCTACTGCGACATGCTCGTCTATTCCAAGGGGCATTTAAACCGTCTTGTTAAGCTACTGCGGCCTTCACGTCTCTTCCAAGGCGCATTTAAACCGTCTTGTTAAGCTACTGCGACTTGCACGTATCTTCAAAGGGGCATTTAAACCGTCTTGTTAAGCTACTGTAACCTCCACCACTTTTCCAAGGGGCATTTAAACCGTCTTGTTAAGCTACTGCGACCTCCACGTCTCTTCCAAGGGGCATTTAAAATGCTTTGTTAAGGTACTGCGACCTGCATGTCTCTTCCAAGGGGCATTTAAACTGTCTTGTTAAGCTACTGCGACATGCACGTCTCTTCCAAGGGGCATTTAAACCATCTAGTTAAGCTGCTACGACCTGCATGTCTCTTCCAAGGGGCATTTAAACCGTCTTGTTAAGCTACTGCAATCTGCACGTCTCTTCCAAGGGGCATTTAAACCGTCTTGTTAAGCTACTGCGACCTGCATGTCTCTTCCAAGGGGCATTTAAACCGTCTTGTTAAGCCACTGTGACCTGCACTTCTCCTACAAGGGGCATTTAAACCGTCTTGTTAAGCTGCTGCGACCTGCATGTCTCTTCCAAGGGGCATTTAAACCATCTTGTTAAGCTACTGCGACCTCCACCGCTCTTCCAAGGGGCATTTAAACCGTCTTGTTAAGCTACTGCGACCTGCACGTCTCTTCCAAGTGGCATTTAAACCGTCTTGTTAAGCTACTGCGACCTGCACGTCTCTTCCAAGTGGCATTTAAACTGTCTTGCTAAGCTACTGCGACCTCCACCGCTCTTCCAAGGGGCATTTAAACGATCTTGTTAAGCTACTGCGACCTGCACGTCGCTTATAAGTGGCATTTAAACTGTCTTGTTAAGCTACTACGACCTCCACCGCTCTTCCAAGGGGCATTTTAACCGTCTTGTTAAGCTATTGCAACCTGCTCGCCTCTTCCAAGGGGCATTTAAACCATCTTGGTAAGCTACTGCGACCTGCAAGCCTATTCCAAGGGGCATTTAAACCCTCTTGTTAAGCTACTGCAACCTGCACGTCTCTACCAAGTGGGATTTAAACCGTCTTGTTAAGCTACTGCGACCTGCACGTCTCTTCCAAGGGGCATTTAAACCGTCTTATTAAGCTACTGCGACCTGCACGTCTCTTCCAAGTGGGATTTAAACCGTCTTGTTAAGCTTCTGCGACCTGCAAGTCTCTTCCAAGGGGCATTTAAACCATCTTATTAAGCTACTGCGACATGCTCGTCTATTCCAAGGGGCATTTAAACCGTCTTGTTAAGCTACTGCGGCCTTCACGTCTCTTCCAAGGCGCATTTAAACCGTATTGTTAAGCTACTGCGACTTGCACGTATCTTCAAAGGGGCATTTAAACCGTCTTGTTAAGCTACTGTAACCTCCACCACTTTTCCAAGGGGCATTTAAACCGTCTTGTTAAGCTACTGCGACCTCCACGTCTCTTCCAAGGGGCATTTAAAATGCTTTGTTAAGGTACTGCGACCTGCATGTCTCTTCCAAGGGGCATTTAAACTGTCTTGTTAAGCTACTGCGACATGCACGTCTCTTCCAAGGGGCATTTAAACCATCTAGTTAAGCTGCTACGACCTGCATGTCTCTTCCAAGGGGCATTTAAACTGTCTTGTTAAGCTACTGCGACCTGCACGTCTCTTCCAAGGGGCATTTAAACCGTCTTGGTAAGCTACAGCGACCTGCAAGCCTATTCCAAGGGGCATTTAAACCCTCTTGTTAAGCTACTGCGACCTCCACCGCTGTTCCAAGGGGCATTTAAACCGTTTTGTTAAGCTACTGCGACCTGCACGTCTCTTCCAAGGGTCATTTAAACCGTCTTGGCAAGCTAATGCGACCTGCAAGCCTATTCCAAGGGGCATTTAAACACTCTTGTTAAGCTACTGCGACCTGCACGTCTCTTCCAAGGGGCATTTAAACCAGCTTGTTAAGCTACTGCGAACTGCATGTCTCTTCCAAGGGGCATTTAAACCGTCTTGTTAAGCTACTGCAACCTGCACGTCTCTTCCAAGGCGCATTTAAACCATGTTTTTAAGCTACTGCGACTTGCACGTCTCTTCCAAGGGGCATTTAAACCGTCTTTTTAAGCTACTGTAACCTCCACCACTTTTCCAAGGAGCATTTAAACCGTCTTGTTAAGCTACTGCGACCTGCACGTCTCTTCCAAGGGGTCATTTAAACCGTCTTGTTAAGCTACTGCGACCTGCATGTCTCTTCCAAGGGGCATTTAAACCGTCTTGTTAAGCCACTGCGACCTGCACATCTCCTCCAAGGGGCATTTAAACCGTCTTGTTAAGCTGCTGCGACCTGCATGTCTCTTCCAAGGGGCATTTAAACCGTCTTGGTAAGCTACTGCGACCTGCAAGCCTATTCCAAGGGTCATTTAAACCCTCTTGTTAAGCTACTGCGACCTGCACATCTCTTCCAAGGGGCATTTAAACCATCTTATTAAGCTACTGCGACCTGCACGTCTCTTCCAAGGGGCATTTAAACCATCTTGTTAAGCTACTGCGACCTCCACCGCTCTTCCAAGGGGCATTTAAACCGTCTTGTTAAGCTACTGCGACCTCCACGTCTCTTCCAAGGGGCATTTAAAACGCTTTGTTAAGCTACTGCGACCTGCATGTCTCTTCCAAGGGGCATTTAAACCGTCTTGTTAAGCTACTGCGACCTGCACGTCTCTTCCAAGGGGCATTTAAACCATCTAGTTAAGCTGCTACGACCTGCATGTCTCTTCCAAGGGGCATTTAAATTGTCTTGTTAAGCTACTGCGACCTCCACCGCACTTCCAAGGGGCATTTAAACCTTCTTGTTAAGCTACTGCGACCTGCACGTCTCTTTCAAGGGGCATGTAAACTGTCTTGTTAAGCTACTGCGACCTCCACCGCTCTTCCAAGGGGCATTTAAACCATCTTGTTAAGCTACTGCGACCTGCACGTCTCTTCCAAGTGGCATTTAAACCGTCTTGTTAAGCTACTGCGACCTGCACGTCTCTTCCAAGTGGCATTTAAACTGTCTTGATAAGCTTCTGCGACCTCCACCGCTCTTCCAAGGGGCATTTACACCATCTTGTTAAGCTACTGCGACCTGCACGTCTCTTCCAAGGGGCATTTAAACCGTCTTGTTAAGCTACTGTAACCTCCACCACTTTTCCAAGGGGCATTTAAACCGTCTTGTTAAGCTACTGCGACCTCCACGTCTCTTCCAAGGGGCATTTAAAACGCTTTGTTAAGCTACTGCGACCTGCATGTCTCTTCCAAGGGGCATTTAAACCGTCTTGTTAAGCTACTGCGACCTGCATGTCTCTTCCAAGGGGCATTTAAACCATCTAGTTAAGCTGCTACGACCTGCATGTCTCTTCCAAGGGGCATTTAAACTGTCTTGTTAAGCTACTGCGACCTCCACCGCACTTCCAAGGGGCATTTAAACCGTCTTGTTAAGATACTGCGACCTGCAAGTCTCTTTCAAGGGGCATTTAAACTGTCTTGTTAAGCTACTGCCACCTCCACCGCTCTTGCAAGGGGCATTTAACCTGTCTTGTTAAGCTACTTCGACCTGCACGTCTCTTCCAAGTGGCATTTAAACCGTCTTGTTAAGCTACTGCGACCAGCACGTCTCTTCCAAGGGGAATTTAAACTGTCTTATTAAGCTACTGCGACCTCCACCTCTCTTCCAAGGGGCATTTAAACCATCTCATTAAGCTACTGTGACCTGCACATCTCTTCCAAGGGGCCTTTAAACCGTCTTATTAAGCTGCTACGACCAGCACATCTCTTTCAAGGGGCATTTAAACCGTCTTATTAAGCTACTGCGACCTGCACGTCTCTTCCAAGGGGCATTTAAACTGTTTTGTTAAGCTACTGCGACCTCCACCGCTCTTCCAAGGGGCATTTAAACCGTCTTGTTAAGCTACTGCGACCTCCACGTCTCTTCCAAGGGGCATTTAAAACGCTTTGTTAAGCTACTGCGACCTGCATGTCTCTTCCAAGGGGCATTTAAACCGTCTTGTTTAGCTACTGCGACCTGCACGTTTCTTCCAAGGGGCATTTAAACCATCTAGTTAAGCTGCTACAACCTGCATGTCTCTTCCAAGGGGCATTTAAACTGTCTTGTTAAGCTACAGCGACCTGCAAGCCTATTCCAAGGGGCATTTAAACCGTCTTGTTAAGCTACTGCAACCGGCACGTCTCTTCCAAGGGGGATTTAAACCATCTTGTTAAGCTACTGCGACCTGCACGTCTCTTCCAAGGGGCATTTAAACCAACTTGTTAAGCTACTGCGACCTGCATGTCTTTTCCCAGGGGCATTTAAAACGTTTTAATAAGCTTATGCGACCTGCACGTCTCTTCGAAGGCGCATTTAAACCATGTTTTTAAGCTACTGCGACTTGCACTTCTCTTCCAAGGGGCATTTAAACCGTCTTGTTAAGCTAATGCGACCTGCAAGCCTATTCCAAGGGGCATTTAAAACCTCTTGTTAAGCTACTGCGACCTGCACGTCTCTTCTAAGGGGTCATTTAAACTGTTTTGTTAAGCTACTGTGACCTCCACCGCTCTTCCAAGGGGCATTTAAACCATCTTGTTAAGCTACTGCAACCGGCACGTCTCTTCCAAGGGGGATTTAAACCGTCTTGTTAAGCTACTGCGACCTGCACTTCTCTTCCAAGGGGCATTTAAACCATCTTGTTAAGCTACTGCGACCTGCTCGTCTCTTCCAAGGGGCATTTAAACAGTCTTTTTAAGCTACTGCGACCTGCACGTCTCTTCCAAGGGGCATTTAAACCATCTTGGTAAACTACAGCGACCTGCAAGCCTATTCCAAGGGGCATTTAAACCGTCTTGTTAAGCTACTGCGACCGTCACGTCTCTTCCATGGGGGATTTAAACAGTCTTGTTAAGCTACTGCGACCTGCACGTCTCTTCAAAGGGGCATTAAAACCGTCTTGTTAAGCTACTGCGACCTGCTCGTCTCTTCCAAGGGGCATTTAAACCGTCTTGTTAAGCTACTGCGACCTGCACGTCTCTTCCAGGGCGCATTTAAACCGTCATTTTAAGCTATTGCGACTTGCACGTCTCTTCCAAGGGGCATTTAAACCGTCTTTTTTAGCTACTGTAACCTCCACCACTTTTCCAAGGGGCATTTAAACTGTCTTGTTAAGCTACTGCGACCTGCACGTCTCTTCCAAGGTTCATTTAGACCGTCTTGTTAAGCTGCTGCGACCTGCATGTCTCTTCTAAGAGGCATTTAAACCATCTTGTTAAGCTACTGCGACCTCCACCGCACTACCAAGGGGCATTTAAACCGTCTTGTTAAGCTATTGCGACCTGCACGTCTCTTTCAAGGGGCATTTAAACTGTCTTTTTAAGCTACTGCGACCTCCACCGCTCTTCCAAGTGGCAATTAAACCGTCTTGTTAAGCTACTACGACCTGCACGTCTCTTCCAAGTGGCATTTAAACCGTCTTGTTAAGCTACTGCGACCTGCACGTCTCTTCCAAGTGGCATTTAAACTGTCTTGTTAAGCTACTGCGACCTCCACCTCTCTTCCAAGGGCCATTTAAACCATCTTATTAAGCTACTGCGACCTGCACATCTCTTCCAAGGGGCATTTAAACCGTCTTATTAAGCTACTGTGACCTGCACATCTCTTCCAAGGGGCATTTAACCCATCTTGTTAAGCTACTGCCACCTGCAAGTCTCTTCCAAGGGGCATTTAAACTGTCTTGTTAAGCTAAGGAGACCTGCACGTCTCTTCCAAGGGGGATTTAAACCATCTAGTTAAGCTACTGCGACCTGCACGTCTCTTCCAAGGGGCATTTAAACCATCTTGTTAAGCTACTATGACCTGCTCGTCTCTTCCAAGGGGCATTTAAACCGTCTTCTTAAGCTACTGCGACCTGCACGTCTCTTCCAAGTGGGATTTAAACCGTCTTTTTAAGCTACTGCGACTTGCATGTCTCTTCCAAGTGGCATTTAAACCGTCTTGTTAAGCTACTGCGACCTCCACCGCTCTTCCAAGGGGCATTTAACCCATCTTGTTAAGCTAGTTCGACCTGCACGTCTCTTCCAAGTGGCATTTAAACCGTCTTGTTAAGCTACTGCGACCAGCACGTCTCTTCCAAGGGGAATTTAAACTGTCTTATTAAGCTACTGCGACCTCCACCTCTCTTCCAAGGGGCATTTAAACCATCTCATTAAGCTACTGCGACCTGCACATCTCTTCCAAGGGGCCTTTAAACCGTCTTAATAAGCTACTGCGACCTGCACGTCTCTTCCAAGAGGCATTTAAACCGTCTTGGTAATCTACTGCGACCTGCAAGCCTATTCCAAGGGTCATTTAAACCCTCTTGTTAAGCTACTGCGACCTGCACGTCTCTTCCAAGGGGCATTTAAACCATCTTATTAAGCTACTGCGACCTGTACGTCTCTTCCAAGGGGCATTTAAACCGTCTTGTTAAGCTACTGCGACCTCCACCGCTCTTCCAAGGGGCATTTAAACCGTCTTGTTAAGCTACTGCGACCTCCACGTCTCTTCCAAGGGGCATTTAAAACGCTTTGTTAAGCTACTGCGACCTGCATGTCTCTTCCAAGGGGCATTTAAACCGTCTTGTAAAGCTACTGCGACCTGCACGTCTCTTCCAAGGGGCTTTTAAACCATCTAGTTAAGCTGCTACGACCTGCATTTCTCTTCCAAGGGGCATTTAAATTGTTTTGTTAAGCTACTGCGACCTCCACCGCACTTCCAAGGGGCATTTAAACCGTCTTGTTAAGCTACTGCGACCTGCACGTCTCTTTCAAGGGGCATGTAAACTGTTTTGTTAAGCTTCTGCGACCTCCACCGTTCTTCCAAGGGGCATTTAACCCATCTTGTTAAGCTACTTCGACCAGCACGTCTCTTCCAAGGGGAATTTAAACTGTCTTATTAAGCTTCTGCGACCTCCACCTCTCTTCCAAGGGGCATTTAAACCATCTCATTAAGCTACTGCGACCTGCACATCTCTTCCAAGGGGCCTTTAAACCGTCTTATTAAGCTACTGCGACCTGCACGTCTCTTCCAAGGGGCATTTATACCGTCTTGGTAAGCTACTGCGACCTGCAAGCCTATTCCAAGGGTCATTTAAACCCTCTTGTTAAGCTACTGCGACCTGCACGTCTCTTCCAAGGGGCATTTAAACCATACTATTAAGCTACTGCGACCTGATCGTCCATTCCAAGAGGCATTTAAACCGTCTTGTTAAGCTACTGCGACCTCCACCGCTCTTCCAAGGGGCATTTAAACAGTCTTGTTAAGCTACTGCGACCTCCACGTCTCTTCCAAGGGGCATTTAAAATGCTTTGTTAAGCTACTGCGACCTGCATGTCTCTTCCAAGGGGCATTTAAACCGTCTTGTTAAGCTACTGCGACCTGCACGTCTCTTCCAATGGGCATTTAAACCATCTAGTTAAGCTGCTACGCCCTGCATGTCTCTTCCAAGGGGCATTTAAACTGTCTTGTTAAGCTACTGCGACCGCCACCGCACTTCCAAGGGGCATTTAAACCGTCTTGTTAAGCTACTGCGACCTGCACGTCTCTTTCAAGGTGCATTTAAACGGTCTTTTTAAGCTACTGTAACCTCCACCACTTTTCCAAGGGGCATTTAAACCGTCTTGTTAAGCTACTGCGACCCGCACGTCTCTTCCAAGGGGCATTTAAACCGTCTTGTTAAGCTACTGCGACCTGCATGTCTCTTCCAAGGGGTATTTAAACTGTCTTGTTAAGCCTCTGCGACCTGCACGTCTCTTCCAAGGGGCATTTAAACCGTCTTTTTAAGCTGCTGCTAACTGCATGTCTCTTCCAAGCGGCATTTAAACCATCTTGTTAAGCTACTGCGACCTCCGCCGCTCTTCCAAGGGGCATTTAATCCACCTTGTTAAGCTACTGCGACTTGCACGTCTCTTCCAAGGGGCATTTAAACCCTCTTGCTAAGCTACTGTGACCTGCACGTCACTTCCAAGGCAGATTTAAACCGTCTTGTTAAGCTACTGCGAACTGCACGTCTCTTCCAAGGTGCATTTAAACCATCTTGTTAAGCTACTGCGATCTGCACGTCTCTTCCAAGGGACATTTAAACCGTCTTATTAAGCTACTGAGACCAGCACGTCTCTTCCAAGGGGCATTTAAACTGTTTTGTTAAGCTACTGCGACCTCCACCGCTCTTCCAAGGGGCATTTAAACCGTCTTGTTAAGCTACTGCGACCTCCACGTCTCTTCCAAGGGGCATTTAAACCGTCTTGTTAAGCTACTATGACCTGCTCGTCTCTTCCAAGGGCCATTTAAACCGTCTTGTTAAGCTACTGCGACCTGCACGTCTCTTCCAAGTGGGATTTAAACCGTCTTTTTAAGCTACTGCGACTTGCATGTCTCTTCCAAGGGACATTTAAACCGTCTTATTAAGCTACTGTGCCCTGCACGTCTCTTCCAAGGGGCATTTAAACTATCTTGTTAAGCTACTGCGACCTCCAATGCTCTTCCAAGGTGCATTTAAACCGTCTTGTTAAGCTACTGCCACTTGCAAGTCTCTTCCAAGGGGCATTTAAACCGTCTTGGTAAGCTACTGCCACCTGCAATCCTATTCCAAGGGGCATTTAAACCCTCTTATTAAGCTACTGCGACCTCCACCTCTCTTCCAAGGGGCATTTAAACCATCTCGTCAAGCTACTGCGACCTGCACATCTCTTCCAAGGGGCATTTAAACCGTCTTGTTAAGCTACTGTGACAGGCTCGTCTCTTCCAAGGGGCATTTAAACTGTCTTGTTAAGCTACTGCGACCTGCACGTCTCTTCAAAGGCGCATTCAAACCATCTTTTTAAGCTACTGCGACTTGCACGTCTCTTCCAATGGGCATTTAAACCATCTTGTTAAGCTACTGTAACCTCCACCACTTTTACAAGGCGCATTTAAACCGTCTTGTTAAGCTACTGAGACCTGCACGTCTCTTCCAAGGGGCATTTAAACCATATTGTTAAGCTACTGCGACCTGCATGTCTCTTTCAAAGGGCATTTAAACCGTCTTGTTAAGCCACTGCGACCTGCACGTCTCTTCCAAGGGGCATTTAAACCGTCTTTTTAAGCTGCTGCGACCTGCATGTCTCTTCCAAGGGGCATTTAAACCATCTTGTTAAACTACTGCGACCTCCACCGCTCTTCCAAGGGGCATTTAAACCGTCTTGTTAAACTACTGCGACCTGCACGTCTCTTCCAAAGGGCATTTAAACTGTCTTGTTAGGCTACTGCGACCTCCACCGCACTTGGATGGGACATTTAAACCGTCTTGTTAAGCTACTGCGACCTCCACCTCTCTTCCAAGTGGCATTTAAACCATCTTATTAAGCTACTGCGACCTGCACATCTCTTCCAAGGGGCATTTAAACCGTCTTATTAAGCTACTGCGACCTGCACGTCGCTTATAAGTGGCATTTAAACTGTCTTGTTAAGCTACTACGACCTCCACCGCTCTTCCAAGGGGCATTTAAACCGTCATGTTAAGCTATTACAACCTGCTCGCCTCTTCCAAGGGGCATTTAAACCATCTTGGTAAGCTACTGCGACCTGCAAGCCTATTCCAAGGGGCATTTAAACCCTCTTGTTAAGCTATGCAACCTGCACGTCTCTACCAAGTGGGATTTAAACCGTCTTGTTAAGCTACTGCGACCTGCACGTCTCTTCCAAGGGGCATTTAAACCGTCTTATTAAGCTACTGCGACCTGCACGTCTCTTCCAAGTGGGATTTAAACCGTCTTGTTAAGCTTCTGCGACCTGCAAGTCTCTTCCAAGGGGCATTAAAACCATCTTATTAAGCTACTGCGACATGCTCGTCTATTCCAAGCGGCATTTAAACCGTCTTGTTAAGCTGCTGCGGCATTCACGTCTCTTCCAAGGCGCATTTAAACCGTCTTGTTAAGCTACTGCGCCTTGCACGTCTCTTCCAAGGGGCATTTAAACCGTCTTGTTAAGCTACTGTAACCTCCACCACTTTTCCAAGGGGCATTTAAACCGTCTTGTTAAGCTACTGCGACCTCCACGTCTCTTCCAAGGGGCATTTAAAAAGCTTTCTTAAGGTACTGCGACCTGCATGTCTCTTCCAAGGGGCATTTAAACTGTCTTGTTAAGCTACTGCGACATGCACGTCTCTTCCAAGGGGCATTTAAACCATCTAGTTAAGCTGCTACGACCTGCATGTCTCTTCCAAGGGGCATTTAAACTGTCTTGTTAAGCTACTGCGACCTGCACGTCTCTTCCAAGGGGCATTTAAACCGTCTTGGTAAGCTACAGCGACCTGCAAGCCTATTCCAAGGGGAATTTAAACCCTCTTGTTAAGCTACTGCGACCTCCACCGCTGTTCCAAGGGGCATTTAAACCGTTTTGTTAAGCTACTGCGAGCTGCACGTCTCTTCCAAGGGGCATTTAAACCGTCTTGGCAAGCTAATGCGACCTGCAAGCCTATTCCAAGGGGCATTTAAACACTCTTGTTAAGCTACTGTGACCTGCACGTCTCTTCCAAGGGGGATTTAAACCATCTTGTTAAGCTACTGCGACCTGCATTTCTCTTCCAAGGGGCATTTAAACCAGCTTGTTAAGCTACTGCGACCTGCATGTCTCTTCCAAGGGGCATGTAAACCGTCTTGTTAAGCTACTGTGACCTGCACGTCTCTTCCAAGGCGCATTTAAACTATGTTTTTAAGCTACTGTGACTTGCACGTCTCTTTCAAGGTGCATTTAAACCGTCTTGTTAAGCTACTGTAACCTCCACCACTTTTCCAAGGGGCATTTAAACCGTCTTGTTAAGCTACTGCGACCCGCACGTCTCTTCCAAGGGGCATTTAAACCGTCTTGTTAAGCTACTGCGACCTGCATGTCTCTTCCAAGGGGTATTTAAACTGTCTTGTTAAGCCACTGCGACCTGCACGTCTCTTCCAAGGGGCATTTAAACCGTCTTTTTAAGCTGCTGCTGACTGCATGTCTCTTCCAAGGGGCATTTAAACCATCTTGTTAAGCTACTGCGACCTCCACCGCTCTTCCAAGGGGCATTTAATCCACCTTGTTAAGCTACTGCGACTTGCACGTCTCTTCCAAGGGGCATTTAAACCCTCTTGCTAAGCTACTGTGACCTGCATGTCACTTCCAAGGCAGATTTAAACCGTCTTGTTAAGCTACTGCGACCTGCAGGTCTCTTCCAAGGCGCATTTAAACCGTCTTTTTAAGCTACTGCGACTTGCACGTCTCTTCCAAGGGGCATTTAAACTGTCTTGTTAAGCTACTGCGACCTCCACCTCTCTTCCAGGGGCATTTAAACCGTCTTATTAAGCTGCTACGACCAGCACATCTCTTCCAAGGGGCATTTAAACCGTTTAATTAAGCTACGGCGACCTGCACGTCTCTTCCAAGGGGCATTTAAACTGTTTTGTTAAGCTACTGCGACCTCCAAGTCTCTTCCAAGGGGCATTTAAAACGCTTTGTTAAGCTACTGCGACCTGCATGTCTCTTCCAAGGGGCATTTAAAACGCTTTGTTAAGCTACTGCGACCTGCATGTCTCTTCCAAGGGGCATTTAAACCGTCTTGTTAAGCTACTGCGACCTGCACGTCTCTTCAAAGGGGCATTTAAACCATCTAGTTAAGCTGCTACAACCTGCATGTCTCTCCCAAGGGGCATTTAAACTGTCTTGTTAAGCTACAGCGACCTGCAAGCCTATTCCAAGGGGAATTTAAACCGTATTGTTAAGCTACTGCAACCAGCACGTCTCTTCCAAGGGGGATTTAAACCGTCTTGTTAAGCTACTGCGACCTGCACTTCTCTTCCAAGGGGCATTTAAACCGTCTTGGTAAGCTAATGCGACCTGCAAGCCTATTCCAAGGGGCATTTAAAACCTCTTGTTAAGCTACTGCGACCTGCACGTCTCTTCCAAGGGGCATTTAAACTGTTTTGTTAAGCTACTGTGACCTCCACCGCTTTTCCAAGGGGCATTTAAACCGTTTTGTTAAGCTACTGCGACCTGCACGTCTCTTCCAAGGGGCATTTAAACCATCTTGGTAAGCTAATGCGACCTGCAAGCCTATTCCAAGGGGCATTTAAACACTCTTGTTAAGCTAATGCGACCTGCACGTCTCTTCCAAGGGGCATTTAAACCATCTTGTTAAGCTACTGCGACCTGCACGTCTCTTCCACGGCGCTTTTAAACCGTCTTGTTAAGCTACTGCGACCTGCACGTCTCTTCCAAGGGGCATTTAAACAGTCTTGTTAAGCTACAGCGACCTGCAAGCCTATTCCAAGGGGCATTTAAACCATCTTGTTAAGCTACTGCAACCGGCACGTTTCTTCCAAGGGGGATTTAAACCGTCTTGTTAAGCTACTGCGACCTCCACGTCTCTTCCAAGGGGCATTTAAAAAGCTTTCTTAAGGTACTGCGACCTGCATGTCTCTTCCAAGGGGCATTTAAACTGTCTTGTTAAGCTACTGCGACAAGCACGTCTCTTCCAAGGGGCATTTAAACCATCTAGTTAAGCTGCTACGACCTGCATGTCTCTTCCAAGGGGCATTTAAACTGTCTTGTTAAGCTACTGCGACCTGCACGTCTCTTCCAAGGGGCATTTAAACCGTCTTGGTAAGCTACAGCGACCTGCAAGCCTATTCCAAGGGGAATTTAAACCCTCTTGTTAAGCTACTGCGACCTCCACCGCTGTTCCAAGGGGCATTTAAACCGTTTTGTTAAGCTACTGCGAGCTGCACGTCTCTTCCAAGGGGCATTTAAACCGTCTTGGCAAGCTAATGCGACCTGCAAGCCTATTCCAAGGGGCATTTAAACACTCTTGTTAAGCTACTGTGACCTGCACGTCTCTTCCAAGGGGGATTTAAACCATCTTGTTAAGCTACTGCGACCTGCATTTCTCTTCCAAGGGGCATTTAAACCAGCTTGTTAAGCTACTGCGACCTGCATGTCTCTTCCAAGGGGCATGTAAACCGTCTTGTTAAGCTACTGTGACCTGCACGTCTCTTCCAAGGCGCATTTAAACTATGTTTTTAAGCTACTGTGACTTGCACGTCTCTTTCAAGGTGCATTTAAACCGTCTTGTTAAGCTACTGTAACCTCCACCACTTTTCCAAGGGGCATTTAAACCGTCTTGTTAAGCTACTGCGACCCGCACGTCTCTTCCAAGGGGCATTTAAACCGTCTTGTTAAGCTACTGCGACCTGCATGTCTCTTCCAAGGGGTATTTAAACTGTCTTGTTAAGCCACTGCGACCTGCACGTCTCTTCCAAGGGGCATTTAAACCGTCTTTTTAAGCTGCTGCTGACTGCATGTCTCTTCCAAGGGGCATTTAAACCATCTTGTTAAGCTACTGCGACCTCCACCGCTCTTCCAAGGGGCATTTAATCCACCTTGTTAAGCTACTGCGACTTGCACGTCTCTTCCAAGGGGCATTTAAACCCTCTTGCTAAGCTACTGTGACCTGCATGTCACTTCCAAGGCAGATTTAAACCGTCTTGTTAAGCTACTGCGACCTGCAGGTCTCTTCCAAGGCGCATTTAAACCGTCTTTTTAAGCTACTGCGACTTGCACGTCTCTTCCAAGGGGCATTTAAACTGTCTTGTTAAGCTACTGCGACCTCCACCTCTCTTCCAGGGGCATTTAAACCGTCTTATTAAGCTGCTACGACCAGCACATCTCTTCCAAGGGGCATTTAAACCGTCTAATTAAGCTACGGCGACCTGCACGTCTCTTCCAAGGGGCATTTAAACTGTTTTGTTAAGCTACTGCGACCTCCAAGTCTCTTCCAAGGGGCATTTAAAACGCTTTGTTAAGCTACTGCGACCTGCATGTCTCTTCCAAGGGGCATTTAAACCGTCTTGTTAAGCTACTGTGACCTGCACGTCTCTTCAAAGGGGCATTTAAACCATCTAGTTAAGCTGCTACAACCTGCATGTCTCTCCCAAGGGGCATTTAAACTGTCTTGTTAAGCTACAGCGACCTGCAAGCCTATTCCAAGGGGAATTTAAACCGTATTGTTAAGCTACTGCAACCAGCACGTCTCTTCCAAGGGGGATTTAAACCGTCTTGTTAAGCTACTGCGACCTGCACTTCTCTTCCAAGGGGCATTTAAACCGTCTTGGTAAGCTAATGCGACCTGCAAGCCTATTCCAAGGGGCATTTAAAACCTCTTGTTAAGCTACTGCGACCTGCACGTCTCTTCCAAGGGGCATTTAAACTGTTTTGTTAAGCTACTGTGACCTCCACCGCTTTTCCAAGGGGCATTTAAACCGTTTTGTTAAGCTACTGCGACCTGCACGTCTCTTCCAAGGGGCATTTAAACCATCTTGGTAAGCTAATGCGACCTGCAAGCCTATTCCAAGGGGCATTTAAACACTCTTGTTAAGCTAATGCGACCTGCACGTCTCTTCCAAGGGGCATTTAAACCATCTTGTTAAGCTACTGCGACCTGCACGTCTCTTCCACGGCGCTTTTAAACCGTCTTGTTAAGCTACTGCGACCTGCACGTCTCTTCCAAGGGGCATTTAAACAGTCTTGTTAAGCTACAGCGACCTGCAAGCCTATTCCAAGGGGCATTTAAACCATCTTGTTAAGCTACTGCAACCGGCACGTCTCTTCCAAGGGGGATTTAAACCGTCTTGTTAAGCTACTGCGACCTGCACGTCTCTTCCAAGGGGCATTTAAACCATCTTGTTAAGCTACTGCGACCTGCTCGTCTCTTCCAAGGGGCATTTAAACAGTCTTGTTAAGCTACTGCGACCTGCACGTCTCTTCCAAGGGGCATTTAAACCGTCTTGGTAAGCTACAGCGACCTGCAAGCCTATTCCAAGGGGCATTTAAACCGTCTTGCTAAGCTACTGTGACCTGCACGTCTCTTCAAAGGGGCATTTAAACCGTCTTGTTAAGCTACTGCGACCTGCACGTCTCTTCCAGGGCGCATTTAAACCGTCTTTTTAAGCTATTGCGACTTGCACGTCTCTTCCAAGGGGCATTTAAACCGTCTTTTTTAGCTACTGTAACCTCCACCACTTTTCCAAGGGGCATTTAAACTGTCTTGTTAAGCTACTGCGACCTGCACGTCTCTTCCAAGGGGCATTTAGACCATCTTGTTAAGCTGCTGCGACCTGCATGTCTCTTCCAAGGGGCATTTAAACCATTTTGTTAAGCTACTGCTACCTCCACCGCACTACCAAGGGGCATTTAAACCGTCTTGTTAAGCAACTGCGACCTGCACGTCTCTTTCAAGGGGCATTTAAACTGTCTTTTTAAGCTACTGCGACCTCCACCGCTCTTCCAAGTGGCATTTAAACCGTCTTGTTAAGCTACTATGACCTGCACGTCTCTTCCAAGTGGCATTTAAACCGTCTTGTTAAGCTACTGCGACCTGCACGTCTCTTCCAAGTGGCATTTAAACTGTCTTGTTAAGCTACTGCGACCTCCACCTCTCTTCCAAGGGCCATTTAAACCATCTTATTTAGCTACTGCGACCTGCACATCTCTTCCAAGGGGCATTTAAACCTTCTTATTAAGCTACTGTGACCTGCACATCTCTTCCAAAGGGCATTTAACCCATTTTGTTAAGCTACTGCCACCTGCAAGTCTCTTCCAAGGGGCATTTAAACTGTCTTGGTAAGCTAAGGCGACCTGCAAGCCTTTTCCAAGGGGCATTTAAACCCTCTTGTTAAGCTACTGCGACCTGCACGTCTCTTCCAAGGGGGATTTAAACCGTCTAGTTAAGCTACTGCGACCTGCAAGTCTCTTCCAAGGGGCATTTAAACCGTCTTGTTAAGCTACTATGACCTGCTCGTCTCTTCCAAGGGGCATTTAAACCGTTTTGTTAAGCTACTGCGACCTGCATGTCTCTTCCAAGTGGGATTTAAACCGTCTTTTTAAGCTACTGCGACTTGCATGTCTCTTCCAAGGGACATTTAAACCTTCTTATTAAGCTACTGCGACCTGCACGTCTCTTCCAAGGGGCATTTAAACTATCTTGTTAAGCTACTGCGACCTCCAATGCTCTTCCAAGGGGCATTTAAACCGTCTTGTTAAGCTACTGCGACCTCCACCTCTCTTCCAAGTGGCATTTAAACCATCTTATTAAGCTACTGCGACCTGCACATCTCTTCCAAGGGGCATTTAAACCGTCTTATTAAGCTACTGCGACCTGCACGTCGCTTATAAGTGGCATTTAAACTGTCTTGTTAAGCTACTACGACCTCCACCGCTCTTCCAAGGGGCATTTAAACCGTCATGTTAAGCTATTACAACCTGCTCGCCTCTTCCAAGGGGCATTTAAACCATCTTGGTAAGCTACTGCGACCTGCAAGCCTATTCCAAGGGGCATTTAAACCCTCTTGTTAAGCTATGCAACCTGCACGTCTCTACCAAGTGGGATTTAAACCGTCTTGTTAAGCTACTGCGACCTGCACGTCTCTTCCAAGGGGCATTTAAACCGTCTTATTAAGCTACTGCGACCTGCACGTCTCTTCCAAGTGGGATTTAAACCGTCTTGTTAAGCTTCTGCGACCTGCAAGTCTCTTCCAAGGGGCATTAAAACCATCTTATTAAGCTACTGCGACATGCTCGTCTATTCCAAGCGGCATTTAAACCGTCTTGTTAAGCTGCTGCGGCATTCACGTCTCTTCCAAGGCGCATTTAAACCGTCTTGTTAAGCTACTGCGCCTTGCACGTCTCTTCCACGGGGCATTTAAACCGTCTTGTTAAGCTACTGTAACCTCCACCACTTTTCCAAGGGGCATTTAAACCGTCTTGTTAAGCTACTGCGACCTCCACGTCTCTTCCAAGGGGCATTTAAAAAGCTTTCTTAAGGTACTGCGACCTGCATGTCTCTTCCAAGGGGCATTTAAACTGTCTTGTTAAGCTACTGCGACATGCACGTCTCTTCCAAGGGGCATTTAAACCATCTAGTTAAGCTGCTACGACCTGCATGTCTCTTCCAAGGGGCATTTAAACTGTCTTGTTAAGCTACTGCGACCTGCACGTCTCTTCCAAGGGGCATTTAAACCGTCTTGGTAATCTACAGCGACCTGCAAGCCTATTCCAAGGGGAATTTAAACCCTCTTGTTAAGCTACTGCGACCTCCACCGCTGTTCCAAGGGGCATTTAAACCTTTTTGTTAAGCTACTGCGAGCTGCACGTCTCTTCCAAGGGGCATTTAAACCGTCTTGGCAAGCTAATGCGACCTGCAAGCCTATTCCAAGGGGCATTTAAACACTCTTGTTAAGCTACTGTGACCTGCACGTCTCTTCCAAGGGGGATTTAAACCATCTTGTTAAGCTACTGCGACCTGCATTTCTCTTCCAAGGGGCATTTAAACCAGCTTGTTAAGCTACTGCGACCTGCATGTCTCTTCCAAGGGGCATGTAAACCGTCTTGTTAAGCTACTGTGACCTGCACGTCTCTTCCAAGGCGCATTTAAACTATGTTTTTAAGCTACTGTGACTTGCACGTCTCTTTCAAGGTGCATTTAAACCGTCTTGTTAAGCTACTGTAACCTCCACCACTTTTCCAAGGGGCATTTAAACCGTCTTGTTAAGCTACTGCGACCCGCACGTCTCTTCCAAGGGGCATTTAAACCGTCTTGTTAAGCTACTGCGACCTGCATGTCTCTTCCAAGGGGTATTTAAACTGTCTTGTTAAGCCACTGCGACCTGCACGTCTCTTCCAAGGGGCATTTAAACCGTCTTTTTAAGCTGCTGCTGACTGCATGTCTCTTCCAAGGGGCATTTAAACCATCTTGTTAAGCTACTGCGACCTCCACCGCTCTTCCAAGGGGCATTTAATCCACCTTGTTAAGCTACTGCGACCTGCAGGTCTCTTCCAAGGCGCATTTAAACCGTCTTTTTAAGCTACTGCGACCTGCACGTCTCTTCCAAGGGGCATTTAAACTGTCTTGTTAAGCTACTGCGACCTCCACCTCTCTTCCAGGGGCATTTAAACCGTCTTATTAAGCTGCTACGACCAGCACATCTCTTCCAAGGGGCATTTAAACCGTCTAATTAAGCTACGGCGACCTGCACGTCTCTTCCAAGGGGCATTTAAACTGTTTTGTTAAGCTACTGCGACCTCCAAGTCTCTTCCAAGGGGCATTTAAAACGCTTTGTTAAGCTACTGCGACCTGCATGTCTCTTCCAAGGGGCATTTAAAACGCTTTGTTAAGCTACTGCGACCTGCATGTCTCTTCCAAGGGGCATTTAAACCGTCTTGTTAAGCTACTGCGACCTGCACGTCTCTTCAAAGGGGCATTTAAACCATCTAGTTAAGCTGCTACAACCTGCATGTCTCTCCCAAGGGGCATTTAAACTGTCTTGTTAAGCTACAGCGACCTGCAAGCCTATTCCAAGGGGAATTTAAACCGTATTGTTAAGCTACTGCAACCAGCACGTCTCTTCCAAGGGGGATTTAAACCGTCTTGTTAAGCTACTGCGATCTGCACTTCTCTTCCAAGGGGCATTTAAACCGTCTTGGTAAGCTAATGCGACCTGCAAGCCTATTCCAAGGGGCATTTAAAACCTCTTGTTAAGCTACTGCGACCTGCACGTCTCTTCCAAGGGGCATTTAAACTGTTTTGTTAAGCTACTGTGACCTCCACCGCTCTTCCAAGGGGCATTTAAACCGTTTTGTTAAGCTACTGCGACCTGCACGTCTCTTCCAAGGGGCATTTAAACCATCTTGGTAAGCTAATGCGACCTGCAAGCCTATTCCAAGGGGCATTTAAACACTCTTGTTAAGCTAATGCGACCTGCACGTCTCTTCCAAGGGGCATTTAAACCATCTTGTTAAGCTACTGCGACCTGCACGTCTCTTCCACGGCGCTTTTAAACCGTCTTGTTAAGCTACTGCGACCTGCACGTCTCTTCCAAGGGGCATTTAAACAGTCTTGTTAAGCTACAGCGACCTGCAAGCCTATTCCAAGGGGCATTTAAACCATCTTGTTAAGCTACTGCAACCGGCACGTCTCTTCCAAGGGGGATTTAAACCGTCTTGTTAAGCTACTGCGACCTGCACGTCTCTTCCAAGGGGCATTTAAACCATCTTGTTAAGCTACTGCGACCTGCTCGTCTCTTCCAAGGGGCATTTAAACAGTCTTGTTAAGCTACTGCGACCTGCACGTCTCTTCCAAGGGGCATTTAAACCGTCTTGGTAAGCTACAGCGACCTGCAAGCCTATTCCAAGGGGCATTTAAACCGTCTTGCTAAGCTACTGTGACCTGCACGTCTCTTCAAAGGGGCATTTAAACCGTCTTGTTAAGCTACTGCGACCTGCACGTCTCTTCCAGGGCGCATTTAAACCGTCTTTTTAAGCTATTGCGACTTGCACGTCTCTTCCAAGGGGCATTTAAACCGTCTTTTTTAGCTACTGTAACCTCCACCACTTTTCCAAGGTGCATTTAAACTGTCTTGTTAAGCTACTGCGACCTGCACGTCTCTTCCAAGGGGCATTTAGACCATCTTGTTAAGCTGCTGCGACCTGCATGTCTCTTCCAAGGGGCATTTAAACCATTTTGTTAAGCTACTGCTACCTCCACCGCACTACCAAGGGGCATTTAAACCGTCTTGTTAAGCTACTGCGACCTGCACGTCTCTTTCAAGGGGCATTTAAACTGTCTTTTTAAGCTACTGCGACCTCCACCGCTCTTCCAAGTGGCATTTAAACCGTCTTGTTAAGCTACTACGACCTGCACGTCTCTTCCAAGTGGCATTTAAACCGTCTTGTTAAGCTACTGCGACCTGCACGTCTCTTCCAAGTGGCACTTAAACTGTCTTGTTAAGCTACTGCGACCTCCACCTCTCTTCCAAGGGCCATTTAAACCATTTTATTTAGCTACTGCGACCTGCACATCTCTTCCAAGGGGCATTTAAACCTTCTTATTAAGCTACTGTGACCTGCACATCTCTTCCAAAGGGCATTTAACCCATCTTGTTAAGCTACTGCCACCTGCAAGTCTCTTCCAAGGGGCATTTAAACTGTCTTGGTAAGCTAAGGCGACCTGCAAGCCTTTTCCAAGGGGCATTTAAACCCTCTTGTTAAGCTACTGCGACCTGCACGTCTCTTCCAAGGGGGATTTAAACCGTCTAGTTAAGCTACTGCGACCTGCAAGTCTCTTCCAAGGGGCATTTAAACCGTCTTGTTAATCTACTATGACCTGCTCGTCTCTTCCAAGGGGCATTTAAACCGTCTTGTTAAGCTACTGCGACCTGCACGTCTCTTCCAAGTGGGATTTAAACCGTCTTTTTAAGCTACTGCGACTTGCATGTCTCTTCCAAGGGACATTTAAACCTTCTTATTAAGCTACTGCGACCTGCACGTCTCTTCCAAGGGGCATTTAAATTATCTTGTTAAGCTACTGCGACCTCCAATGCTCTTCCAAGGGGCATTTAAACCGTCTTGTTAAGCTACTGCGACCTCCACCTCTCTTCCAAGTGGCATTTAAACCATCTTATTAAGCTACTGCGACCTGCACATCTCTTCCAAGGGGCATTTAAACCGTCTTATTAAGCTACTGCGACCTGCACGTCGCTTATAAGTGGCATTTAAACTGTCTTGTTAAGCTACTACGACCTCCACCGCTCTTCCAAGGGGCATTTAAACCGTCTTGTTAAGCTATTGCAACCTGCTCGCCTCTTCCAAGGGGCATTTAAACCATCTTGGTAAGCTACTGCGACCTGCAAGCCTATTCCAAGGGGCATTTAAACCCTCTTGTTAAGCTACTGCGACCTGCACGTCTCTTCCAAGTGGGATTTAAACCGTCTTGTTAAGCTTCTGCGGCCTTCACGTCTCTTCCAAGGCGCATTTAAACCGTCGTTTTAAGCTACTGCGACTTGCACGTCTCTTCCAAGGGGCATTTAAACCGTCTTGTTAAGCCACTGCGACCTGCACGTCTCTTCCAAGGGGCATTTAAACCGTCTTGATAAGCTACTGCGACCTGCACGTCTCTTCCAAGGCGCATTTAAACCGTCTTTTTAAGCTACTGCGACTTGCATGTCACTTCCAAGGGGCATTTAATCCGTCTTATTAAGCTACTGCGACCTGCACATCTCTTCCAAGGGGCATTTAAACTGTCTTATTAAGCTACTGCGACCTCCACCTCTCTTCCAAGGGGCATTTAAACAGTCTTTTTAAGCTACTGCGACTTGCACGTCTCTTCCAAGGGGCATTTAAACCGTCTTGATAAGCTTCTTTAACCTCCACCACTTTTCCAAGGGGCATTTAAACCGTCTTGTTAAGCTACTGCGACCTGCACGTCTCTTCCAAGGGGCATTTAAACCGTCTTGTTAAGCTACTGCGACCTGCATGTCTCTTTAAAGGGGCATTTAAACTGTCTTGTTAAGCCACTGCGACCTGCACGTCTCTTCCAAGGGGTATTTAAACCGTCTTGTTAAGCTGCTGCGACCTGCACGTCTCTTCCAAGTGGGATTTAAACCGTCTTTTTAAGCTACTGCGACTTGCATGTCTCTTCCAAGGGACATTTAAACCTTCTTATTAAGCTACTGCGACCTGCACGTCTCTTCCAAGGGGCATTTAAACTATCTTGTTAAGCTACTGCGACCTCCAATGCTCTTCCAAGGGGCATTTAAACCGTCTTGTTAAGCTACTGCGACCTCCACCTCTCTTCCAAGTGGCATTTAAACCATCTTATTAAGCTACTGCGACCTGCACATCTCTTCCAAGGGGCATTTAAACCGTCTTATAAAGCGACTGCGACCTGCACGTCGCTTATAAGTGGCATTTAAACTGTCTTGTTAAGCTACTACGACCTCCACCGCTCTTCCAAGGGGCATTTAAACCGTCTTGTTAAGCTATTGCAACCTGCACGCCTCTTCCAAGGGGCATTTAAACCATCTTGGTAAGCTACTGCGACCTGCAAGCCTATTCCAAGGGGCATTTAAACCCTCTTGTTAAGCTACTGCAACCTGCACGTCTCTACCAAGTGGGATTTAAACCGTCTTGTTAAGCTACTGCGACCTGCACGTCTCTTCCAAGTGGGATTTAAACCGTCTTGTTAAGCTTCTGCGGCCTTCTCGTCTCTTCCAAGGCGCATTTAAACCGTCTTTTTAAGCTACTGCGACTTGCACTTCTCTTCAAAGGGGCATTTAAACCATCTTGTTAAGCCACTGCGACCTGCACGTCTCTTCCAAGGGGCATTTAAACCGTCTTGATAAGCTACTGCGACCTGCACGTCTCTTCCAAGGCGCATTTAAACCGTCTTTTTAAGCTACTGCGACTTGCATGTCACTTCCAAGGGGCATTTAATCCGTCTTATTAAGCTACTGCGACCTGCACATCTCTTCCAAGGGGCATTTAAACCGTCTTATTAAGCTACTGCGACCTCCACCTCTCTTCCAAGGGGCATTTAAACAGTCTTTTTAAGCTACTGCGACTTGCACGTCTCTTCCAAGGGGCATTTAAACCGTCTTGTTAAGCTTCTTTAACCTCCACCACTTTTCCAAGGGGCATTTAAACCGTCTTGTTAAGCTACTGCGACCTGCACGTCTCTTCCAAGGGGCATTTAAACCGTCTTGTTAAGCTACTGCGACCTGCATGTCTCTTTAAAGGGGCATTTAAACTGTCTTGTTAAGCCACTGCGACCTGCACGTCTCTTCCAAGGGGTATTTAAACCGTCTTGTTAAGCTGCTGCGACCTGCATGTCTTTTCCAAGGGGCATTTAAACCGTCTTGTTAAGCTACTGCGACCTGCACTTCTATTCTAAGGGGCATTTAAACTGTCTTGTTAAGCTACTGCGACCTCCAACTCTCTTCCAAGGGGCATTTAAACCGACTTATTAAGCTACTGCGACCTGCATGTCTCTTCCAAGGGGCATTTAAACCCTCTTGTTAAGCTACTGCGACCTGCAGGTCTCATCCAAGGCGCATTTAAACCGTCTTTTTAAGCTACTGCGACTTGCACGTCTCTTCCAAGGGGCATTTAAACCGTCTTGTTAAGCTACTGCGACCTGCACGTCTCTTCCAAGGGGGATTTAAACCGTCTAGTTAAGCTACTGCGACCTGCACGTCTCTTCCAAGGGGCATTTAAACCGTCTTGTTAAGCTACTGCGACCTGCACGTCTCTTCCAAGTGGGATTTAAACCGTCTTTTTAAGCTACTGCGACTTGCATGTCTCTTCCAAGGGACATTTAAACCTTCTTATTAAGCTACTGCGACCTGCACGTCTCTTCCAAGGGGCATTTAAACTATCTTGTTAAGCTACTGCGACCTCCAATGCTCTTCCAAGGGGCATTTAAACCGTCTTGTTAAGCTACTGCGACCTCCACCTCTCTTCCAAGTGGCATTTAAACCATCTTATTAAGCTACTGCGACCTGCACATCTCTTCCAAGGGGCATTTAAACCGTCTTATTAAGCTACTGCGACCTGCACGTCGCTTATAAGTGGCATTTAAACTGTCTTGTTAAGCTACTACGACCTCCACCGCTCTTCCAAGGGGCATTTAAACCGTCTTGTTAAGCTATTGCAACCTGCTCGCCTCTTCCAAGGGGCATTTAAACCATCTTGGTAAGCTACTGCGACCTGCAAGCATATTCCAAGGGGCATTTAAACCCTCTTGTTAAGCTACTGCAACCTGCACGTCTCTACCAAGTGGGATTTAAACCGTCTTGTTAAGCTACTGCGACCTGCACGTCTCTTCCAAGTGGGATTTAAACCGTCTTGTTAAGCTTCTGCGGCCTTCACGTCTCTTCCAAGGCGCATTTAAACCGTCTTTTTAAGCTACTGCGACTTGCACGTCACTTCCAAGGGGCATTTAAACCGTCTTGTTAAGCCACTGCGACCTGCACGTCTCTTCCAAGGGGCATTTAAACCGTCTTGATAAGCTACTGCGACCTGCACGTCTCTTCCAAGGCGCATTTAAACCGTCTTTTTAAGCTACTGCGACTTGCATGTCACTTCCAAGGGGCATTTAATCCGTCTTATTAAGCTACTGCGACCTGCACATCTCTTCCAAGGGGCATTTAAACCGTCTTATTAAGCTACTGCGACCTCCACCTCTCTTCCAAGGGGCATTTAAACAGTCTTTTTAAGCTACTGCCAGTTGCACGTCTCTTCCAAGGGGCATTTAAACCGTCTTGTTAAGCTTCTTTAACCTCCACCACTTTTCCAAGGGGCATTTAAACCGTCTTGTTAAGCTACTGCTACCTGCACGTCTCTTCCAAGGGGCATTTAAACCGTCTTGTTAAGCTACTGCGACCTGCATGTCTCTTTAAAGGGGCATTTAAACTGTCTTGTTAAGCCACTGCGACCTGCACGTCTCTTCCAAGGGGAATTTAAACCGTCTTGTTAAGCTGCTGCGACCTGCATGTCTCTTCCAAGGGGCAATTAAACCGTCTTGTTAAGCTACTGCGACCTGCACTTCTATTCTAAGGGGCATTTAAACTGTCTTGTTAAGCTACTGCGACCTCCAACTCTCTTCCAAGGGGCATTTAAACCGACTTATTAAGCTACTGCGACCTGCATGTCTCTTCCAAGGGGCATTTAAACCCTCTTGTTAAGCTACTGCGACCTGCAGGTCTCTTCCAAGGCGCATTTAAACCGTCTTTTTAAGCTACTGCGACTTGCACGTCTCTTCCAAGGGGCATTTAAACCGTCTTGTTAAGCCACTGCGACCTGCACGTCTCTTCCAAGGGGCATTTAAACCGTCTTGTTAAGCTACTGCGACCTGCACGTCTCTTCCAAGGCGCATTTAAACCGTCTTTTTAATCTACTGCGACTTGCATGTCACTTCCAAGGGGCATTTAATCCGTCTTATTAAGATACTGCGACCTGCACATCTCTTCCAAGGGGCATTTAAACCGTCTTATTAAGCTACTGCGACCTGCACGTCTCTTCCAAGGGGCATTTAAACCGTCTTGTTAAGCTACTGCGACCTCCATTGCTCTTCCAAGGGGCATTTAAACTGTCTTGTTAAGCTACTGCCACCTGCAAGACTCTTCCAAGGGGCATTTAAACACTCTTGTTAAGCTACTGCGACCTGCACGTCTCTTCCAAGGGGGATTTAAACCGTCTTGTTAAGCTACTGCGACCTGCTGGTCTCTTTCAAGGGCCATTTAAACCCTCTTGTTAAGCTACTGCCACCTGCAAGTCTCTTCCAAGGGGCATTTAAACTATCTTGTTAAGCTACTGTAACCTCCACCACTTTTCCAAGGGGCATTTAAAGCGTCTTGTTAAGCTACTGCGACCTGCACGTCTCTTCCAAGGAGCATTTAAACCATCTTGTTAAGCTACTGCGACCTGCATGTCTTTTCCAAGGGGCATTTAAACCGTCTTGTTAAGCCACTGTGACCTGCACGTCTCTTCCAAGGGGCATTTAAACCATCTTTTTAAGCTGCTGCGACCTGCACGTCGCTTCCAAGGGGCATTTAAACAGTTTTGTTAAGCTACTGCGACCTCCACCGCTCTTCCAATGGGCATTTAAACCGTCTTGTTAAGCTACTGCGACCTGCACGTCTCTTCCAAGGGGCATTTAAAACGTCTTGGTAAGCTACTGCGACCTGCAAGCCTATTCCAAGGGGCATTTAAACCCTCTTGTTAAGCTACTGCGACCTGCACGTCTCTTCCAAGTGGGATTTAAAACGTCTTATTAAGCTACTGCGACCTGCACGTCTCTTCCAAGGGGCATTTAAAACGTCTTATTAAGCTACTGCGACCTGCTCGTCTATTCCAAAGGGCATTTAAACCGTCTTGTTAAGCTACTGCGACCTGCACGTCTCTTCCAAGGGGGATTTAAACCGTCTTATTAAGCTACTGCGACCTGCACGTCTCTTCCAAGGGGCATTTAAACCGTCTTATTAAGCTACTGCGACCTGCTCGTCTATTCCAAAGGGCATTTAAACCGTCTTGTTAAGCTACTGCGACCTGCACGTCTCTTCCAAGGGGGATTTAAACCGTCTTGTTAAGCTACTGCGACCTGCACGTCTTTTCCAAGGTGCATCTAAACCGTCTTGTTAAGCTACTGCGACCTGCACGTCTCTTCAAAGGGGCATTTAAACCGTCTTATTAAGCTACTGCGACCTCCACCTCTCTTCCAAGGGGCATTTAAACACTCTTTTTAAGCTACTGCGACTTGCACGTCTCTTCCAAGGGGCATTTAAACCGTCTTGTTAAGCTTCTTTAACCTCCACCACTTTTCCAAGGGGCATTTAAACCGTCTTGTTAAGCTACTGCGACCTGCACGTCTCTTCCAAGGGGCATTTAAACCGTCTTGTTAAGCTACTGCGACCTGCATGTCTCTTTAAAGGGGCATTTAAACTGTCTTGTTAAGCCACTGCGACCTGCACGTCTCTTCCAAGGGGTATTTAAACCGTCTTGTTAAGCTGCTGCGACCTGCATGTCTCTTCCAAGGGGCATTTAAACCGTCTTGTTAAGCTACTGCGACCTGCACTTCTATTCTAAGGGGCATTTAAACTGTCTTGTTAAGCTACTGCGACCTCCAACTCTCTTCCAAGGGGCATTTAAACCGACTTATTAAGCTACTGCGACCTGCATGTCTCTTCCAAGGGGCATTTAAACCCTCTTGTTAAGCTACTGCGACCTGCAGGTCTCTTCCAAGGGGGATTTAAACCGTCTTGTTAAGCTTCTGCGACCTGCTCTTCTCTTCCAAGGGGCATTTAAACCATCTTGTTTAGCTACTGCGACCTGCTCTTTTCTTCCAAGGGGCATTTAAACCATCTTTTTAAGCTACTGCGACTTGCACGTCTCTTCCAAGGGGCATTTAAACAGTCTTGTTAAGCTACTGTAACCTCCACCACTTTTCCAAGGGGCATTTAAACCGTCTTTTTAAGCTACTGCGACCTGCACGTCTCTTCCAAGGGGCATTTAAACCGTCTTGTTAAGCTACTGCGACCTGCACGTCTCTTCCAAGGGGGATTTAAACCGTCTTGTTAAGCTACTGCGACCTGCACGTCTTTTCCAAGGTGCATTTAAAACATCTTGTTAAGCTACTGCGACCTGCACGTCTCTTCCAAGGTGCATCTAAACCGTCTTGTTAAGCTACTGCGACCTGCACGTCTCTTTAAAGGGGCATTTAAACCGTCTTATTAAGCTACTGCGACCTCCACCTCTCTTCCAAGGGGCATTTAAACAGTCTTTTTAAGCTACTGCGACTTGCACGTCTCTTCCAAGGGGCATTTAAACAGTCTTGTTAAGCTACTGTAACCTCCACCACTTTTCCAAGGGGCATTTAAACCGTCTTGTTAAGCTACTGCGACCTGCACGTCTCTTCCAAGGTGCATTTAAACCGTCTTGTTAAGCGACTGCGACCTGCGTGTCTCTTCCAAGTGGCATTTAAACCATCTTGTTAAGCCACTGCGACCTGCACGTCTCTTCCAAGGGGCATTTAAACCGTCTTTTTAAGTTGCTGCGAACAGCATGTCTCTTTCAAGGGGCATTTAAACCATCTTGTTTAGCTACTGCGACCTGCACGTCTCTTCCAAGGGGCATTTAAACCGTCTTGGTAACCTACTGTGACCTGCAAGCCTATTCCAAGGGGCATCTAAACCCTCTTCTTAAGCTACTGCGACCTGCACGTCTCTTCCAAGGGGCATTTAAACTGTCTTCTTAAGCTACTGTAAACTCCACCACTTTTCCAAGGGTCATTTAAACCGTCTTGTTAAGCTACTGCGACCTGCTCGTCTCTTCCAAGGGGCATTTAAACCGTCTTGTTAAGCTGCTGCGACCTGCATGTCTCTTCCAAGGGGCATTTAAACCATCTTGTTAAGCTACTGCGACCTCCATTGCACTTCCAAGGGGCATTTAAACCGTCTTGTTAAGCTACTGCGACCTGCACGTCTCTTTCAAGGGGTATTTAAACTGTCTTGTTAAGCTACTGCGATCTCCACCGCTCTTCCAAGGGGCATTTAAACCGTCTTGTTAAGCTACTGCAACCTGCACGTCTCTTCCAAGTGGCATTTAAACCGTCTTGCTAAGCTACTGCGACCTGCACGTCTCTTCTAAGGGGCATTTAAACTGTCTTGTTAAGCTACTGCGACCTCCAACTATCTTCCAAGGGGCATTTAAACCGTCTTATTAAGCTACTGCGACCTGCACGTCTCTTCCAAGGGGCATTTAAACCCTCTAGTTAAGCTACTGCGACCTGCACATCTCTTCCAAGGGGGATTTAAACTGACTTGTTAAGCTACTGCGACCTGCACTTCTCTTCCAAGGGGCATTTAAACCGTCATGTTTAGCTACTGCGACCTGCTCTTCTCTTCCAAGGGGCATTTAAACCGTCTTGTTTAGCTACTGCGACCTGCTCTTCTCTTCCAAGGGGCATTTAAACCATCTTTTTAAGCTACTGCGACCTGCATGTCTCTTCCAAGGGGCATTTAAACCGTCTTGTTAAGCTACTGCGACCTGCACGTCTCTTCAAAGGGGCATTTAAACCGTCTTGTTAAGCTACTGCGAACTGCATGTCTCTTCCAAGGGGCATTTAAACTGTCTTGTTAAGCCACTGCGACCTGCAAGTCTCTTCCAAGGGGCATTTAAACCGTCTTTTTAAGTTGCTGCGAACAGCATGTCTCTTCCAAGGGGCATTTAAACTGTCTTCTTAAGCTACTGTAAACTCCACCACTTTTCCAAGGGTCATTTAAACCGTCTTGTTAAGCTACTGCGACCTGCTCGTCTCTTCCAAGGGGCATTTAAACCGTCTTTTTAAGCTACTGCGACCTGCTCGTCTCTTCCAAGGGGCATTGAAACCGCCTTGTTAAGCTACTGCGACCTGCACGTCTCTTCCAAGGCGCATTTAAACCGTCTTTTTAAGCTACTGCGACTTGCACCTCTATTCCAAGGGGCATTTAAACCGTCTTGTTAAGCTAATGTAACCTCCACCACTTTTCCAAGGGGCATTTAATCCGTCTTGTTAAGCTACGGCGACCTGCAGGTCTCTTCCAAAGGGATTTTAAACCATCTTGTTAAGCTACTGCGACCTGCATGTCTCTTTCAAGGGGCATTTAAACCGTCTTGTTAAGCCACTGCGACCTGCACGTCTCTTCCAAGGGGCATTTAAACCATCTTGCTAAGCTGCTGCGACCTGCATGTCTCTTCCAAGTGGCATTTAAGCCATCTTGTTAAGTTACTGCGACCTCCACCGCTCTTACAAGGGGCATTTAAACCTTCTTGTTAAGCTACCTCGACCTGCACTTTTTTTTCAAGTGGCATTTAAACCGTCTTGTTAAGCTACCTCGACCTGCACGTTTCTTTCAAGTGGCATTTAAACCGTCTTGTTAAGCTACTGCGACCTGCACGTCTCTTCCAAGTGGCATTTAAACTGTCTTGTTAAGCTACTGCGACCTCCACCGCTCTTCCAAGGGCGATTTAAACCGTCCTATTAAGCTACTGCGACCTGCACATCTCTTCCAAGGGGCATTTAAACCGTCTTGTTTAGCTACTTCGACCTGCTCTTCTCTTCCATGGGGCATTTAAACCATCTTTTTAAGCTACTGGGACTTGCACGTCTCATCCAAGGGGCAATTAAACCGTCTTGTTAAGCTACTGTAACCTCCACCACTTTTCCAAGGGGCATTTAAACCGTCTTGTTAAGCTACTGCGACCTGCACGTCTCTTCCAAGTGGGATTTAAACCGTCATGTTAAGCTACTGCGACCTCCACCTCTCTTCCAAGGGCCATTTAAACCGTCTTATTAAGCTACTGCGACCTGCACATCTCTTCCAAGGGGCATTTAAACCTTCTTGTTAAGCTACCTCGACCTGCACTTTTTTTTCAAGTGGCATTTAAACCGTCTTGTTAAGCTACCTCGACCTGCACGTTTCTTTCAAGTGGCATTTAAACCGTCTTGTTAAGCTACTGCGACCTGCACGTCTCTTCCAAGTGGCATTTAAACTGTCTTGTTAAGCTACTGCGACCTCCACCGCTCTTCCAAGGGCCATTTAAACCGTCCTATTAAGCTACTGCGACCTGCACATCTCTTCCAAGGGGCATTTAAACCATCTTGTTTAGCTACTTCGACCTGCTCTTCTCTTCCATGGGGCATTTAAACCATCTTTTTAAGCTACTGGGACTTGCACGTCTCATCCAAGGGGCAATTAAACCGTCTTGTTAAGCTACTGTAACCTCCACCACTTTTCCAAGGGGCATTTAAACCGTCTTGTTAAGCTACTGCGACCTGCACGTCTCTTCCAAGTGGGATTTAAACCGTCATGTTAAGCTACTGCGACCTCCACCTCTCTTCCAAGGGCCATTTAAACCGTCTTATTAAGCTACTGCGACCTGCACATCTCTTCCAAGGGGCATTTAAACCATCTTGTTTAGCTACTGCGACCTGCACGTCTCTTCCAAGGGGCATTTAAACCGTCTTGGTAACCTACTGTGACCTGCAAGCCTATTCCAAGGGGCATCTAAACCCTCTTCTTAAGCTACTGCGACCAGCACGTCTCTTCCAAGGGGCATTTAAACTGTCTTCTTAAGCTACTGTAAACTCCACCACTTTTCCAAGGGTCATTTAAACCGTCTTGTTAAGCTACTGCGACCTGCTCGTCTCTTCCAAGGGGCATTTAAACCGTCTTGTTAAGCTGCTGCGACCTGCATGTCTCTTCCAAGGGGCATTTAAACCATCTTGTTAAGCTACTGCGACCTCCATTGCACTTCCAAGGGGCATTTAAACCGTCTTGTTAAGCTACTGCGACCTGCACGTCTCTTTCAAGGGGTATTTAAACTGTCTTGTTAAGCTACTGCGATCTCCACCGCTCTTCCAAGGGGCATTTAAACCGTCTTGTTAAGCTACTGCAACCTGCACGTCTATTCCAAGTGGCATTTAAACCGTCTTGCTAAGCTACTGCGACCTGCACGTCTCTTCTAAGGGGCATTTAAACTGTCTTGTTAAGCTACTGCGACCTCCAACTATCTTCCAAGGGGCATTTAAACCATCTTATTAAGCTACTGCGACCTGCACGTCTCTTCCAAGGGGCATTTAAACCCTCTAGTTAAGCTACTGCGACCTGCACATCTCTTCCAAGGGGGATTTAAACTGACTTGTTAAGCTACTGCGACCTGCACTTCTCTTCCAAGGGGCATTTAAACCGTCATGTTTAGCTACTGCGACCTTCTCTTCTCTTCCAAGGGGCATTTAAACCGTCTTGTTTAGCTACTGCGACCTGCTCTTCTCTTCCAAGGGGCATTTAAACCATCTTTTTAAGCTACTGCGACCTGCATGTCTCTTCCAAGGGGCATTTAAACCGTCTTGTTAAGCTACTGCGACCTGCACGTCTCTTCAAAGGGGCATTTAAACCGTCTTGTTAAGCTACTGCGAACTGCATGTCTCTTCCAAGGGGCATTTAAACCGTCTTGTTAAGCCACTGCGACCTGCAAGTCTCTTCCAAGGGGCATTTAAACCGTCTTTTTAAGTTGCTGCGAACAGCATGTCTCTTCCAAGGGGCATTTAAACTGTCTTCTTAAGCTACTGTAAACTCCACCACTTTTCCAAGGGTCATTTAAACCGTCTTGTTAAGCTACTGCGACCTGCTCGTCTCTTCCAAGGGGCATTTAAACCGTCTTTTTAAGCTACTGCGACCTGCTCGTCTCTTCCAAGGGGCATTTAAACCGCCTTGTTAAGCTACTGCGACCTGCACGTCTCTTCCAAGGCGCATTTAAACCGTCTTTTTAAGCTACTGCGACTTGCACCTCTATTCCAAGGGGCATTTAAACCGTCTTGTTAAGCTAATGTAACCTCCACCACTTTTCCAAGGGGCATTTAATCCGTCTTGTTAAGCTACGGCGACCTGGAGGTCTCTTCCAAGGGGATTTTAAACCATCTTGTTAAGCTACTGCGACCTGCATGTCTCTTTCAAGGGGCATTTAAACCGTCTTGTTAAGCCACTGCGACCTGCACGTCTCTTCCAAGGGGCATTTAAACCATCTTGCTAAGCTGCTGCGACCTGCATGTCTCTTCCAAGTGGCATTTAAGCCATCTTGTTAAGTTACTGTGACCTCCACCGCTCTTACAAGGGGCATTTAAACCCTCTTGTTAAGCTACCTCGACCTGCACTTTTTTTTCAAGTGGCATTTAAACCGTCTTGTTAAGCTACCTCGACCTGCACGTTTCTTTCAAGTGGCATTTAAACCGTCTTGTTAAGCTACTGCGACCTGCACGTCTCTTCCAAGGGGCAATTAAACCGTCTTGTTAAGCTACTGTAACCTCCACCACTTTTCCAAGGGGCATTTAAACCGTCTTGTTAAGCTACTGCGACCTGCACGTCTCTTCCAAGGGGGATTTAAACCGTCATGTTAAGCTACTGCGACCTCCACCTCTCTTCCAAGGGCCATTTAAACCGTCTTATTAAGCTACTGCGACCTGCACGTCTCTTCCAAGGGGCATTTAAACCGTCTTATTAAGCTACTGCGACCTGCACGTCTCTTCCAAGGGGCATTTAAACCCTCTTGTTAAGCTACTGCGACCTGCACATCTCTTCCAAGGGGGATTTAAACCGTCTTGTTAAGCTACTGCGACCTCCTCTTCTCTTTCAAGGGCCATTTAAACCGTCTTGTTTAGCTACTGCGACCTGCTCTTCTCTTCCAAGGGGCATTTAAACCATCTTATTAAGCTACTGCGACTTGCACGTCTCTTCCAAGGGGCAATTAAACCGTCGTGTTAAGCTGCTGTAACCTCCACCACTTTTCCAAGGGGCATTTAAACCGTCTTGTTAAGCTACTGCGACCTCCACCGCTCTTCCAAGGGGCATTTAAACCATCTTATTAGGCTACTGCGACCTGCACGTCTCTTCCAAGGGGCATTTTAACTGTCTTGGTAAGCTACTGCGACCTGCAAGGCTATTCCAAGGGGCATTTAAACCCTCTTGTTAAGCTACTGCGACCTGCGCGTCTCTTCCAAGGGGCATTTAAACTGTCTTCTTAAGCTACTGTAAACTGCACCACTTTTCCAAGGGTCATTTAAACCGTCTTGGTAAGCTAATGCGACCTGCAAGCCTATTCCAAGGGGCATTTAAACCGTCTTATTAAGCTACTGCGACCTGCAAGTCTCTTCCAAGTGGCATTTAAACTGTCTTGTTAAGCTACTGCGACCTGCACGTCTCTTCCAAGGGGCATTTAAACCGTTTTGGTAACCTACTGCCACCTGCAAGCCTATTCCAAGGGGCATTTAAACCCTCTTGTTAAGCTACTGCGACCTGCGCGTCTCTTCCAAGGGGCATTTAAACTGTCTTCTTAAGCTACTGTAAACTGCACCACTTTTCCAAGGGTCATTTAAACCGTCTTGGTAAGCTACTGCGACCTCCACCGCTTTTCCAAGGGGCATTTAAACCATTTTGTTAAGCTACTGCGACCTGCACGTCTCTTCCAAGTGGCATTTAAACCGTCATGTTAAGCTACTGCGACCTGCACGTCTCTTCCAAGTGGCATTTAAACTGTCTTGTTAAGCTACTGCGACCTGCACGTCTCTTCCAAGGGGCATTAAAACCATCTTATTATGCTACTGCGACCTCCACCTCTTTTCCAAGGGCCATTTAAACCATCTTATTAAGCTACTGCGACCTGCACATCTCTTCCAAGGGGCATTTAAACCATTCTAGTAGGCTACTGCGACCTGCACGTCTCTTCCAAGGGGCATTTAAACTGTCTTGTTAAGCTACTGCGACCTCCAATGCTCTTCCAAGGGGCATTTAAACCGTTTTGTTAAGCTACTGCCACCTGCAAGTCTCTTCCAAGGGGCATTTAAACCGTCTTGGTAAGCTACTGCGACCTGCAAGTCTATTCCAAGGGGCATTTAAACCCTCTTGTTAAGCTACTGCGACCTGCACCTCTCTTCCAAGGGGGATTTAAACTATCTTGTTAAGCTACTGCGACCTGCACGTCTCTTTCAAGGGGCATTTAAAGCGTCTTGTTAAGCTACTGCGACCTGCATGTCTCTTCCAAGAGGCATTTAAACCGTTTTGTTAAGCCACTGCCACCTGAAAGTCTCTTCCAAGGGGCATTTAAATCGTCTTTTTAAGTGGCTGCGAACAGCATGTCTCTTACAAGGGGCATTTAAACCATCTTGTTAAGCTACTGCAACCTCCACCGCTCTTCCAAGGGGCATTTAAACCATCTTGTTAAGCTACTGCGACCTACACGTCTCTTCCAAGGGGCATTTAAACCGTCTTGGTAAGCTACTGCGACCTGCAAGCCTATTCCAAGGGGCATTTAAACCCTCTTGCTAAGCTACTGCGTCCTGCACGTCTCTTCCAAGGGGCATTTAAACTGTCGTGTTAAGCTACTGTAAACTCCACCAGTTTTCCAAGGGGCATTTAAACCATCTTGTTAAGCTACTGCGACCTGCTCGTCTCTTCCAAGGGGCATTTAAACCGTCCTTTTAAGCTACTGCGACCTGTTCGTCTCTTCCAAGGGGCTTTTAAACCGTCTTGTTAAGCTACTGCGACCTGCACGTCTCTTCCAAGGCGCATTTAAACCGTCTTTTTATGCTACTGCGACTTGCACGTCTTTTCCAAGGGGCATTTAAACCGTCTCGTTAACCTACTGTAACCTCCACCACTTTTCCAAGGGGCATTTAAACCGTCTTGTTAAGCAACTGCGACCTGCAAGTCTCTTCCAAGGGGGATTTAAACCGTCATGTTAAGCTACTGCGACCTCCACCTCTCTTCCAAGGGCCATTTAAACCGTCTTATTAAGCTACTGCGACCTGCACATCTCTTCCAAGGGGCATTTAAACCATCTTGTTTAGCTACTGCGACCTGCACGTCTCTTCCAAGGGGCATTTAAACCGTCTTGGTAACCTACTGTGACCTGCAAGCCTATTCCAAGGGGCATCTAAACCCTCTTCTTAAGCTACTGCGACCTGCACGTCTCTTCCAAGGGGCATTTAAACTGTCTTCTTAAGCTACTGTAAACTCCACCACTTTTCCAAGGGTCATTTAAACCGTCTTGTTAAGCTACTGCGACCTGCTCGTCTCTTCCAAGGGGCATTTAAACCGTCTTGTTAAGCTGCTGCGACCTGCATGTCTCTTCCAAGGGGCATTTAAACCATCTTGTTAAGCTACTGCGACCTCCATTGCACTTCCAAGGGGCATTTAAACCGTCTTGTTAAGCTACTGCGACCTGCACGTCTCTTTCAAGGGGTATTTAAACTGTCTTGTTAAGCTACTGCGATCTCCACCGCTCTTCCAAGGGGCATTTAAACCGTCTTGTTAAGCTACTGCAACCTGCACGTCTCTTCCAAGTGGCATTTAAACCGTCTTGCTAAGCTACTGCGACCTGCACGTCTCTTCTAAGGGGCATTTAAACTGTCTTGTTAAGCTACTGCGACCTCCAACTATCTTCCAAGGGGCATTTAAACCGTCTTATTAAGCTACTGCGACCTGCACGTCTCTTCCAAGGGGCATTTAAACCCTCTAGTTAAGCTACTGCGACCTGCACGTCTTTTCCAAGGGGGATTTAAACTGACTTGTTAAGCTACTGCGACCTGCACTTCTCTTCCAAGGGGCATTTAAACAGTCATGTTTAGCTACTGCGACCTGCTCTTCTCTTCCAAGGGGCATTTAAACCGTCTTGTTTAGCTACTGCGACCTGCTCTTCTCTTCCAAGGGGCATTTAAACCATCTTTTTAAGCTACTGCGACCTGCATGTCTCTTCCAAGGGGCATTTAAACCGTCTTGTTAAGCTACTGCGACCTGCACGTCTCTTCAAAGGGGCATTTAAACCATCTTGTTAAGCTACTGCGAACTGCATGTCTCTTCCAAGGGGCATTTAAACCGTCTTGTTAAGCCACTGCGACCTGCAAGTCTCTTCCAAGGGGCATTTAAACCGTCTTTTTAAGTTGCTGCGAACAGCATGTCTCTTCCAAGGGGCATTTAAACTGTCTTCTTAAGCTACTGTAAACTCCACCACTTTTCCAAGGGTCATTTAAACCGTCTTGTTAAGCTACTGCGACCTGCTCGTCTCTTCCACGGGGCATTTAAACCGTCTTTTTAAGCTACTGCGACCTGCTCGTCTCTTCCAAGGGGCATTTAAACCGCCTTGTTAAGCTACTGCGACTTGCACGTCTCTTCCAAGGCGCATTTAAACCGTCTTTTTAAGCTACTGCGACTTGCACCTCTATTCCAAGGGGCATTTAAACCATCTTGTTAAGCTAATGTAACCTCCACCACTTTTCCAAGGGGCATTTAATCCGTCTTGTTAAGCTACGGCGACCTGCAGGTCTCTTCCAAGGGGATTTTAAACCATCTTGTTAAGCTACTGCGACCTGCATGTCTCTTTCAAGGGGCATTTAAACCGTCTTGTTAAGCCACTGCGACCTGCACGTCTCTTCCAAGGGGCATTTAAACCATCTTGCTAAGCTGCTGCGACCTGCATGTCTCTTCCAAGTGGCATTTAAGCCATCTTGTTAAGTTACTGCGACCTCCACCGCTCTTACAAGGGGCATTTAAACCCTCTTGTTAAGCTACCTCGACCTGCACTTTTTTTTCAAGTGGCATTTAAACCGTCTTGTTAAGCTACCTCGACCTGCACGTTTCTTTCAAGTGGCATTTAAACCGTCTTTTTAAGCTACTGCGACCTGCACGTCTCTTCCAAGTGGCATTTAAACTGTCTTGTTAAGCTACTGCGACCTCCACCGCTCTTCCAAGGGCCATTTAAACCGTCCTATTAAGCTACTGCGACCTGCACATCTCTTCCAAGGGGCATTTAAACCGTCTTGTTTAGCTACTTCGACCTGCTCTTCTCTTCCATGGGGCATTTAAACCATCTTTTTAAGCTACTGGGACTTGCACGTCTCTTCCAAGGGGCAATTAAACCGTCTTGTTAAGCTACTGTAACCTCCACCACTTTTCCAAGGGGCATTTAAACCATCTTGTTAAGCTACTGCGACCTGCACGTCTCTTCCAAGGGGGATTTAAACCGTCATGTTAAGCTACTGCGACCTCCACCTCTCTTCCAAGGGCCATTTAAACCGTCTTATTAAGCTTCTGCGACCTGCACATCTCTTCCAAGGGGCATTTAAACCACCTTATTAAGCTACTGCGACCTGCACGTCTCTTCCAAGGGGCATTTAAACCGTCTTATTAAGCTACTGCGACCTGCACGTCTCTTCCAAGGGGCATTTAAACCCTCTTGTTAAGCTACTGCGACCTGCACATCTCTTCCAAGGGGGATTTAAACCGTCTTGTTAAGCTACTGCGACCTCCTCTTCTCTTTCAAGGGCCATTTAAACCGTCTTGTTTAGCTACTGCGACCTGCTCTTCTCTTCCAAGGGGCATTTAAACCATCTTATTAAGCTACTGCGACTTGCACGTCTCTTCCAAGGGGCAATTAAACCGTCGTGTTAAGCTGCTGTAACCTCCACCACTTTTCCAAGGGGCATTTAAACCGTCTTGTTAAGCTACTGCGACCTCCACCGCTCTTCCAAGGGGCATTTAAACCATCTTATTAGGCTACTGCGACCTGCACGTCTCTTCCAAGGGGCATTTAAACTGTCTTGGTAAGCTACTGCGACCTGCAAGGCTATTCCAAGGGGCATTTAAACCCTCTTGTTAAGCTACTGCGACCTGCGCGTCTCTTCCAAGGGGCATTTAAACTGTCTTCTTAAGCTACTGTAAACTGCACCACTTTTCCAAGGGTCATTTAAACCGTCTTGGTAAGCTAATGCGACCTGCAAGCCTATTCCAAGGGGCATTTAAACCGTCTTATTAAGCTACTGCGACCTGCAAGTCTCTTCCAAGTGGCATTTAAACTGTCTTGTTAAGCTACTGCGACCTGCACGTCTCTACCAAGGGGCATTTAAACCGTTTTGGTAACCTACTGCCACCTGCAAGCCTATTCCAAGGGGCATTTAAACCCTCTTGTTAAGCTACTGCGACCTGCGCGTCTCTTCCAAGGGGCATTTAAACTGTCTTCTTAAGCTACTGTAAACTGCACCACTTTTCCAAGGGTCATTTAAACCGTCTTGGTAAGCTACTGCGACCTCCACCGCTTTTCCAAGGGGCATTTAAACCATTTTGTTAAGCTACTGCGACCTGCACGTCTCTTCCAAGTGGCATTTAAACCGTCATGTTAAGCTACTGCGACCTGCACGTCTCTTCCAAGTGGCATTTAAACTGTCTTGTTAAGCTACTGCGACCTGCACGTCTCTTCCAAGGGGCATTAAAACCATCTTATTATGCTACTGCGACCTCCACCTCTTTTCCAATGGCCATTTAAACCATCTTATTAAGCTACTGCGACCTGCACATCTCTTCCAAGGGGCATTTAAACCATCTTAGTAGGCTACTGCGACCTGCACGTCTCTTCCAAGGGGCATTTAAACTGTCTTGTTAAGCTACTGCGACCTCCAATGCTCTTCCAAGGGGCATTTAAACCGTCTTGTTAAGCTACTGCCACCTGCAAGTCTCTTCCAAGGGGCATTTAAACCGTCTTGGTAAGCTACTGCGACCTGCAAGTCTATTCCAAGGGGCATTTAAACCCTCTTGTTAAGCTACTGCGACCTGCACCTCTCTTCCAAGGGGGATTTAAACTATCTTGTTAAGCTACTGCGACCTGCACGTCTCTTTCAAGGGGCATTTAAACCGTCTTGTTAAGCTACTGCGACCTGCATGTCTCTTCCAAGAGGCATTTAAACCGTTTTGTTAAGCCACTGCCACCTGAAAGTCTCTTCCAAGGGGCATTTAAACCATCTTTTTAAGTTGCTGCGAACAGCATGTCTCTTACAAGGGGCATTTAAACCATCTTGTTAAGCTACTGCAACCTCCACCGCTCTTCCAAGGGGCATTTAAACCATCTTGTTAAGCTACTGCGACCTACACGTCTCTTCCAAGGGGCATTTAAACCGTCTTGGTAAGCTACTGCGACCTGCAAGCCTATTCCAAGGGGCATTTAAACCCTCTTGCTAAGCTACTGCGTCCTGCACGTCTCTTCCAAGGGGCATTTAAACTGTCGTGTTAAGCTACTGTAAACTCCACCAGTTTTCCAAGGGGCATTTAAACCATCTTGTTAAGCTACTGCGACCTGCTCGTCTCTTCCAAGGGGCATTTAAACCGTCCTTTTAAGCTACTGCGACCTGTTCGTCTCTTCCAAGGGGCTTTTAAACCGTCTTGTTAAGCTACTGCGACCTGCACGTCTCTTCCAAGGCGCATTTAAACCGTCTTTTTATGCTACTGCGACTTGCACGTCTTTTCCAAGGGGCATTTAAACCGTCTCGTTAACCTACTGTAACCTCCACCACTTTTCCAAGGGGCATTTAAACCGTCTTGTTAAGCAACTGCGACCTGCACGTCTCTTCCAAGGGGGATTTAAACCGTCATGTTAAGCTACTGCGACCTCCACCTCTCTTCCAAGGGCCATTTAAACCGTCTTATTAAGCTACTGCAACCTGCACATCTCTTCCAAGGGGCATTTAAACCATCTTGTTTAGCTACTGCGACCTGCACGTCTCTTCCAAGGGGCATTTAAACCGTCTTGGTAACCTACTGTGACCTGCAAGCCTATTCCAAGGGGCATCTAAACCCTCTTCCTAAGCTACTGCGACCTGCACGTCTCTTCCAAGGGGCATTTAAACTGTCTTCTTAAGCTACTGTAAACTCCACCACTTTTCCAAGGGTCATTTAAACCGTCTTGTTAAGCTACTGCGACCTGCTCGTCTCTTCCAAGGGGCATTTAAACCGTCTTGTTAAGCTGCTGCGACCTGCATGTCTCTTCCAAGGGGCATTTAAACCATCTTGTTAAGCTACTGCGACCTCCATTGCACTTCCAAGGGGCATTTAAACCGTCTTGTTAAGCTACTGCGACCTGCACGTCTCTTTCAAGGGGTATTTAAACTGTCTTGTTAAGCTACTGCGATCTCCACCGCTCTTCCAAGGGGCATTTAAACCGTCTTGTTAAGCTACTGCAACCTGCACGTCTCTTCCAAGTGGCATTTAAACCGTCTTGCTAAGCTACTGCGACCTGCACGTCTCTTCTAAGGGGCATTTAAACTGTCTTGTTAAGCTACTGCGACCTCCAACTATCTTCCAAGGGGCATTTAAACCGTCTTATTAAGCTACTGCGACCTGCACGTCTCTTCCAAGGGGCATTTAAACCCTCTAGTTAAGCTACTGCGACCTGCACATCTCTTCCAAGGGGGATTTAAACTGACTTGTTAAGCTACTGCGACCTGCACTTCTCTTCCAAGGGGCATTTAAACCGTCATGTTTAGCTACTGCGACCTGCTCTTCTCTTCCAAGGGGCATTTAAACCGTCTTGTTTAGCTACTGCGACCTGCTCTTCTCTTCCAAGGGGCATTTAAACCATCTTTTTAAGCTACTGCGACCTGCATGTCTCTTCCAAGGGGCATTTAAACCGTCTTGTTAAGCTACTGCGACCTGCACGTCTCTTCAAAGGGGCATTTAAACCGTCTTGTTAAGCTACTGCGAACTGCATGTCTCTTCCAAGGGGCATTTAAACCGTCTTGTTAAGCCACTGCGACCTGCAAGTCTCTTCCAAGGGGCATTTAAACCGTCTTTTTAAGTTGCTGCGAACAGCATGTCTCTTCCAAGGGGCATTTAAACTGTCTTCTTAAGCTACTGTAAACTCCACCACTTTTCCAAGGGTCATTTAAACCGTCTTGTTAAGCTACTGCGACCTGCTCGTCTCTTCCACGGGGCATTTAAACCGTCTTTTTAAGCTACTGCGACCTGCTCGTCTCTTCCAAGGGGCATTTAAACCGCCTTGTTAAGCTACTGCGACCTGCACGTCTCTTCCAAGGCGCATTTAAACCGTCTTTTTAAGCTACTGCGACTTGCACCTCTATTCCAAGGGGCATTTAAACCGTCTTTTTAAGCTAATGTAACCTCCACCACTTTTCCAAGGGGCATTTAATCCGTCTTGTTAAGCTACGGCGACCTGCAGGTCTCTTCCAAGGGGATTTTAAACCATCTTGTTAAGCTACTGCGACCTGCATGTCTCTTTCAAGGGGCATTTAAACCGTCTTGTTAAGCCACTGCGACCTGCACGTCTCTTCCAAGGGGCATTTAAACCATCTTGCTAAGCTGCTGCGACCTGCATGTCTCTTCCAAGTGGCATTTAAGCCATCTTGTTAAGTTACTGCGACCTCCACCGCTCTTACAAGGGGCATTTAAACCCTCTTGTTAAGCTACCTCGACCTGCACTTTTTTTTCAAGTGGCATTTAAACCGTCTTGTTAAGCTACCTCGACCTGCACGTTTCTTTCAAGTGGCATTTAAACCGTCTTGTTAAGCTACTGCGACCTGCACGTCTCTTCCAAGTGGCATTTAAACTGTCTTGTTAAGCTACTGCGACCTCCACCGCTCTTCCAAGGGCCATTTAAACCGTCCTATTAAGCTACTGCGACCTGCACATCTCTTCCAAGGGGCATTTAAACCGTCTTGTTTAGCTACTTCGACCTGCTCTTCTCTTCCATGGGGCATTTAAACCATCTTTTTAAGCTACTGGGACTTGCACGTCTCTTCCAAGGGGCAATTAAACCGTCTTGTTAAGCTACTGTAACCTCCACCACTTTTCCAAGGGGCATTTAAACCGTCTTGTTAAGCTACTGCGACCTGCACGTCTCTTCCAAGGGGGATTTAAACCTTCATGTTAAGCTACTGCGACCTCCACCTCTCTTCCAAGGGCCATTTAAACCGTCTTATTAAGCTACTGCGACCTGCACATCTCTTCCAAGGGGCATTTAAACCACCTTATTAAGCTACTGCGACCTGCACGTCTCTTCCAAGGGGCATTTAAACCGTCTTATTAAGCTACTGCGACCTGCACGTCTCTTCCAAGGCATTTAAACCCTCTGGTTAAGCTACTGCGACCTGCACATCTCTTCCAAGGGGGATTTAAACCGTCTTGTTAAGCTACTGCGACCTCCTCTTCTCTTTCAAGGGCCATTTAAACCGTCTTGTTTAGCTACTGCGACCTGCTCTTCTCTTCCAAGGGGCATTTAAACCATCTTATTAAGCTACTGCGACTTGCACGTCTCTTCCAAGGGGCAATTAAACCGTCGTGTTAAGCTGCTGTAACCTCCACCACTTTTCCAAGGGACATTTAAACCGTCTTGTTAAGCTACTGCGACCTCCACCGCTCTTCCAAGGGGCATTTAAACCATCTTATTAGGCTACTGCGACCTGCACGTCTCTTCCAAGGGGCATTTAAACTGTCTTGGTAAGCTACTGCGACCTGCAAGGCTATTCCAAGGGGCATTTAAACCCTCTTGTTAAGCTACTGCGACCTGCGCGTCTCTTCCAAGGGGCATTTAAACTGTCTTCTTAAGCTACTGTAAACTGCACCACTTTTCCAAGGGTCATTTAAACCGTCTTGGTAAGCTAATGCGACCTGCAAGCCTATTCCAAGGGGCATTTAAACCGTCTTATTAAGCTACTGCGACCTGCAAGTCTCTTCCAAGTGGCATTTAAACTGTCTTGTTAAGCTACTGCGACCTGCACGTCTCTTCCAAGGGGCATTTAAACCGTTTTGGTAACCTACTGCCACCTGCAAGCCTATTCCAAGGGGCATTTAAACCCTCTTGTTAAGCTACTGCGACCTGCGCGTCTCTTCCAAGGGGCATTTAAACTGTCTTCTTAAGCTACTGTAAACTGCACCACTTTTCCAAGGGTCATTTAAACCGTCTTGGTAAGCTACTGCGACCTCCACCGCTTTTCCAAGGGGCATTTAAACCATTTTGTTAAGCTACTGCGACCTGCACGTCTCTTCCAAGTGGCATTTAAACCGTCATGTTAAGCTACTGCGACCTGCACGTCTCTTCCAAGTGGCATTTAAACTGTCTTGTTAAGCTACTGCGACCTGCACGTCTCTTCCAAGGGGCATTAAAACCATCTTATTATGCTACTGCGACCTCCACCTCTTTTCCAAGGGCCATTTAAACCATCTTATTAAGCTACTGCGACCTGCACATCTCTTCCAAGGGGCATTTAAACCATCTTAGTAGGCTACTGCGACCTGCACGTCTCTTCCAAGGGGCATTTAAACTGTCTTGTTAAGCTACTGCGACCTCCAATGCTCTTCCAAGGGGCATTTAAACTGTCTTGTTAAGCTACTGCCACCTGCAAGTCTCTTCCAAGGGGCATTTAAACCGTCTTGGTAAGCTACTGCGACCTGCAAGTCTATTCCAAGGGGCATTTAAACCCTCTTGTTAAGCTACTGCGACCTGCACCTCTCTTCCAAGGGGGATTTAAACTATCTTGTTAAGCTACTGCGACCTGCACGTCTCTTTCAAGGGGCATTTAAACCGTCTTGTTAAGCTACTGCGACCTGCATGTCTCTTCCAAGAGGCATTTAAACCGTTTTGTTAAGCCACTGCCACCTGAAAGTCTCTTCCAAGGGGCATTTAAACCGTCTTTTTAAGTTGCTGCGAACAGCATGTCTCTTACAAGGGGCATTTAAACCATCTTGTTAAGCTACTGCAACCTCCACCGCTCTTCCAAGGGGCATTTAAACCATCTTGTTAAGCTACTGCGACCTACACGTCTCTTCCAAGGGGCATTTAAACCGTCTTGGTAAGCTACTGCGACCTGCAAGCCTATTCCAAGGGGCATTTAAACCCTTTTGCTAAGCTACTGCGTCCTGCACGTCTCTTCCAAGGGGCATTTAAACTGTCGTGTTAAGCTACTGTAAACTCCACCAGTTTTCCAAGGGGCATTTAAACCATCTTGTTAAGCTACTACGACCTGCTCGTCTCACCAAGGGGCATTTAAACCGTCCTTTTAAGCTACTGCGACCTGTTCGTCTCTTCCAAGGGGCTTTTAAACCGTCTTGTTAAGCTACTGCGACCTGCACGTCTCTTCCAAGGCGCATTTAAACCGTCTTTTTATGCTACTGCGACTTGCACGTCTTTTCCAAGGGGCATTTAAACCGTCTCGTTAACCTACTGTAACCTCCACCACTTTTCCAAGGGGCATTTAAACCGTCTTGTTAAGCAACTGCGACCTGCACGTCTCTTCCAAGGGGGATTTAAACCGTCATGTTAAGCTACTGCGACCTCCACCTCTCTTCCAAGGGCCATTTAAACCGTCTTATTAAGCTACTGCGACCTGCACATCTCTTCCAAGGGGCATTTAAACCATCTTGTTTAGCTACTGCGACCTGCACGTCTCTTCCAAGGGGCGTTTAAACCGTCTTGGTAACCTACTGTGACCTGCAAGCCTATTCCAAGGGGCATCTAAACCCTCTTCTTAAGCTACTGCGACCTGCACGTCTCTTCCAAGGGGCATTTAAACTGTCTTCTTAAGCTACTGTAAACTCCACCACTTTTCCAAGGGTCATTTAAACCGTCTTGTTAAGCTACTGCGACCTGCTCGTCTCTTCCAAGGGGCATTTAAACCGTCTTGTTAAGCTGCTGCGACCTGCATGTCTCTTCCAAGGGGCATTTAAACCATCTTGTTAAGCTACTGCGACCTCCATTGCACTTCCAAGGGGCATTTAAACCGTCTTGTTAAGCTACTGCGACCTGCACGTCTCTTTCAAGGGGTATTTAAACTGTCTTGTTAAGCTACTGCGATCTCCACCGCTCTTCCAAGGGGCATTTAAACCGTCTTGTTAAGCTACTGCAACCTGCACGTCTCTTCCAAGTGGCATTTAAACCGTCTTGCTAAGCTACTGCGACCTGCACGTCTCTTCTAAGGGGCATTTAAACTGTCTTGTTAAGCTACTGCGACCTCCAACTATCTTCCAAGGGGCATTTAAACCGTCTTATTAAGCTACTGCGACCTGCACGTCTCTTCCAAGGGGCATTTAAACCCTCTAGTTAAGCTACTGCGACCTGCACATCTCTTCCAAGGGGGATTTAAACTGACTTGTTAAGCTACTGCGACCTGCACTTCTCTTCCAAGGGGCACTTAAACCGTCATGTTTAGCTACTGCGACCTGCTCTTCTCTTCCAAGGGGCATTTAAACCATCTTGTTTAGCTACTGCGACCTGCTCTTCTCTTCCAAGGGGCATTTAAACCATCTTTTTAAGCTACTGCGACCTGCATGTCTCTTCCAAGGGGCATTTAAACCGTCTTGTTAAGCTACTGCGACCTGCACGTCTCTTCAAAGGGGCATTTAAACCGTCTTGTTAAGCTACTGCGAACTGCATGTCTCTTCCAAGGGGCATTTAAACCGTCTTGTTAAGCCACTGCGACCTGCAAGTCTCTTCCAAGGGGCATTTAAACCGTCTTTTTAAGTTGCTGCGAACAGCATGTCTCTTCCAAGGGGCATTTAAACTGTCTTCTTAAGCTACTGTAAACTCCACCACTTTTCCAAGGGTCAGTTAAACCGTCTTGTTAAGCTACTGCGACCTGCTCGTCTCTTCCACGGGGCATTTAAACCGTCTTTTTAAGCTACTGCGACCTGCTCGTCTCTTCCAAGGGGCATTTAAACCGCCTTGTTAAGCTACTGCGACCTGCACGTCTCTTCCAAGGCGCATTTAAACCGTCTTTTTAAGCTACTGCGACTTGCACCTCTATTCCAAGGGGCATTTAAACCATCTTGTTAAGCTAATGTAACCTCCACCACTTTTCCAAGGGGCATTTAATCCGTCTTGTTAAGCTACGGCGACCTGCAGGTCTCTTCCAAGGGGATTTTAAACCATCTTGTTAAACTACTGCGACCTGCATGTCTCTTTCAAGGGGCATTTAAACCGTCTTGTTAAGCCACTGCGACCTGCACGTCTCTTCCAAGGGGCATTTAAACCATCTTGCTAAGCTGCTGCGACCTGCATGTCTCTTCCAAGTGGCATTTAAGCCATCTTGTTAAGTTACTGCGACCTCCACCGCTCTTACAAGGGGCATTTAAACCCTCTTGTTAAGCTACCTCGACCTGCACTTTTTTTTCAAGTGGCATTTAAACCGTCTTGTTAAGCTACCTCGACCTGCACGTTTCTTTCAAGTGGCATTTAAACCGTCTTGTTAAGCTACTGCGACCTGCACGTCTCTTCCAAGTGGCATTTAAACTGTCTTGTTAAGCTACTGCGACCTCCACCGCTCTTCCAAGGGCCATTTAAACCGTCCTATTAAGCTACTGCGACCTGCACATCTCTTCCAAGGGGCATTTAAACCGTCTTGTTTAGCTACTTCGACCTGCTCTTCTCTTCCATGGGGCATTTAAACCATCTTTTTAAGCTACTGGGACTTGCACGTCTCTTCCAAGGGGCAATTAAACCGTCTTGTTAAGCTACTGTAACCTCCACCACTTTTCCAAGGGGCATTTAAACCGTCTTGTTAAGCTACTGCGACCTGCACGTCTCTTCCAAGGGGGATTTAAACCGTCATGTTAAGCTACTGCGACCTCCACCTCTCTTCCAAGGGCCATTTAAACCGTCTTATTAAGCTACTGCGACCTGCACATCTCTTCCAAGGGGCATTTAAACCACCTTATTAAGCTACTGCGACCTGCACGTCTCTTCCAAGGGGCATTTAAACCGTCTTATTAAGCTACTGCGACCTGCACGTCTCTTCCAAGGGGCATTTAAACCCTCTTGTTAAGCTACTGCGACCTGCACATCTCTTCCAAGGGGGATTTAAACCGTCTTGTTAAGCTACTGCGACCTCCTCTTCTCTTTCAAGGGCCATTTAAACCGTCTTGTTTAGCTACTGCGACCTGCTCTTCTCTTCCAAGGGGCATTTAAACCATCTTATTAAGCTACTGCGACTTGCACGTCTCTTCCAAGGGGCAATTAAACCGTCGTGTTAAGCTGCTGTAACCTCCACCACTTTTCCAAGGGGCATTTAAACCGTCTTGTTAAGCTACTGCGACCTCCACCGCTCTTCCAAGGGGCATTTAAACCATCTTATTAGGCTACTGCGACCTGCACGTCTCTTCCAAGGGGCATTTAAACTGTCTTGGTAAGCTACTGCGACCTGCAAGGCTATTCCAAGGGGCATTTAAACCCTCTTGTTAAGCTACTGCGACCTGCGCGTCTCTTCCAAGGGGCATTTAAACTGTCTTCTTAAGCTACTGTAAACTGCACCACTTTTCCAAGGGTCATTTAAACCGTCTTGGTAAGCTAATGCGACCTGCAAGCCTATTCCAAGGGGCATTTTAACCGTCTTATTAAGCTACTGCGACCTGCAAGTCTCTTCCAAGTGGCATTTAAACTGTCTTGTTAAGCTACTGCGACCTGCACGTCTCTTCCAAGGGGCATTTAAACCGTTTTGGTAACCTACTGCCACCTGCAAGCCTATTCCAAGGGGCATTTAAACCCTCTTGTTAAGCTACTGCGACCTGCGCGTCTCTTCCAAGGGGCATTTAAACTGTCTTCTTAAGCTACTGTAAACTGCACCACTTTTCCAAGGGTCATTTAAACCGTCTTGGTAAGCTACTGCGACCTCCACCGCTTTTCCAAGGGGCATTTAAACCATTTTGTTAAGCTACTGCGACCTGCACGTCTCTTCCAAGTGGCATTTAAACCGTCATGTTAAGCTACTGCGACCTGCACGTCTCTTCCAAGTGGCATTTAAACTGTCTTGTTAAGCTACTGCGACCTGCACGTCTCTTCCAAGGGGCATTAAAACCATCTTATTATGCTACTGCGACCTCCACCTCTTTTCCAAGGGCCATTTAAACCATCTTATTAAGCTACTGCGACCTGCACATCTCTTCCAAGGGGCATTTAAACCATCTTAGTAGGCTACTGCGACCTGCACGTCTCTTCCAAGGGGCATTTAAACTGTCTTGTTAAGCTACTGCGACCTCCAATGCTCTTCCAAGGGGCATTTAAACCGTCTTGTTAAGCTACTGCCACCTGCAAGTCTCTTCCAAGGGGCATTTAAACCGTCTTGGTAAGCTACTGCGACCTGCAAGTCTATTCCAAGGGGCATTTAAACCCTCTTGTTAAGCTACTGCGACCTGCACCTCTCTTCCAAGGGGGATTTAAACTATCTTGTTAAGCTACTGCGACCTGCACGTCTCTTTCAAGGGGCATTTAAACCGTCTTGTTAAGCTACTGCGACCTGCATGTCTCTTCCAAGAGGCATTTAAACCGTTTTGTTAAGCCACTGCCACCTGAAAGTCTCTTCCAAGGGGCATTTAAACCGTCTTTTTAAGTTGCTGCGAACAGCATGTCTCTTACAAGGGGCATTTAAACCATCTTGTTAAGCTACTGCAACCTCCACCGCTCTTCCAAGGGGCATTTAAACCATCTTGTTAAGCTACTGCGACCTACACGTCTCTTCCAAGGGGCATTTAAACCGTCTTGGTAAGCTACTGCGACCTGCAAGCCTATTCCAAGGGGCATTTAAACCCTCTTGCTAAGCTACTGTGTCCTGCACGTCTCTTCCAAGGGGCATTTAAACTGTCGTGTTAAGCTACTGTAAACTCCACCAGTTTTCCAAGGGGCATTTAAACCATCTTGTTAAGCTACTGCGACCTGCTCGTCTCTTCCAAGGGGCATTTAAACCGTCCTTTTAAGCTACTGCGACCTGTTCGTCTCTTCCAAGGGGCTTTTAAACCGTCTTGTTAAGCTACTGCGACCTGCACGTCTCTTCCAAGGCGCATTTAAACCGTCTTTTTATGCTACTGCGACTTGCACGTCTTTTCCAAGGGGCATTTAAACCGTCTCGTTAACCTACTGTAACCTCCACCACTTTTCCAAGGGGCATTTAAACCGTCTTGTTAAGCAACTGCGACCTGCACGTCTCTTCCAAGGGGCATTTAAACCGTCTTGTTAAGCTACTGCGACCTGCATGTCTCTTCCAAGGGGCATTTAAACCGTCTTGTTAAGCCACTGCGACCTGCATGTCTCTTCCAAGGGCCATTTAAACCGTCTTGGTAAGCTACTGCGACCTGCAAGCCTATTCCAAGGGGCATTTAAACCCTCTTGTTAAGCTACTGCGACCTGCACGTCTCTTCCAAGGGGGATTTAAACCGTCTTGTTAAGCTACTGCTGTCGGGGTCGTAGCGACATTCCACTCGTCCTCCAGTCACTCCAAATTAAGGCTATGAGCATGGGTCAACCATTCAAAGAATGAGTCAGACAACAAGCTGGTTCAAACTCAGAGCATGCTCAGAAGGCTACTGGCAAGCCACGATCTCAGCAATGTTCTGCTTTTATTTCCGCATGCACAAACCTAAATACACTACATAATGGGGAGGGGAAAGGGGTTGTTCGGGGCGGGGTAAGCCATAAATGGATTGTTCGGGGCGGGGTAAGCCATAAATGTCTAGTATCCGGCCACTCCTGATTGGTCCACGTCTCCTTAACTCAGTCTCTGGGCAGACAACCGTCAGTTGATGATTCGGTTTCATTTCTCTGAAACAGGTGCTGGCTGATACCGGCGCCATCTTAGCATAAATTTCGATCTAAGTAACACGTAGCAAGGAAAGCTTATTGTTATAAGACACAAAATGGTGGTTAGTACATAAGCAAAGCGTATAAAAGTAGAGAAAATATATATTCTTTCTTACCCTGACATTCCCCCCTAAACACTAAGCTTTCCCTTGCTTCGGGGCCTTTGAGACTGTCCATGTGTGGGGAGAGGGGAGGTGGATTTCTTCACCCAATTATCTTAGAAGCTGCCCCCTTATGGGACGCCCCCAAACAATTGAGCCCTACCCTAAATGACACATGGAGTTCTCCCAACTGACCCTAAACTAAATCTCTCAATTGGACTCTGTCATGGGGGGTCTGGTCAGGCTTGTTCAAAGGAGTGTATTTCTCCATATCTTCCTTACTGGTATCATCATGTAACAGAGATGTGGTTTCTTGATTCATAAAGGTCCCGGAGGTTGGAACAGCATTGTTTATAGCTTTCCTGTATAAGGGGACTATACAGCATAGGACCACCAGGCCCAATACTAGTAGACCTCCCATTACTAGACAAGCTTGTTGGAGGAATCCCTTGAGCCCTCCCAACCAACCTGAGAAGAAGGAGGTATCTACCCCCGCATTCGCCTTCACTTCCTCTGCCAGGCTTGTTATCCTTCGAAGAGCTTCCACGGTTTTCCCATTCACTCCAGAGTTCTGGGGAATGTATGTGCAACATTCTTCCCCTATCATCCCACATACTCCACCTTTCTCAGCAAGAATCATATCTATTGCCAATCTATTTTGAAGAGTCATCCTCGTATTGGGCCCTAGTTCCTCAACTATGCCCTGGAAGGCATCTCTGCTGTAATTTATAAATCTCTGTTCAGTGTAATAGACATAGTTTATCCAATCTACATTCCTATTGATCTGTATAGCCGGGATGAGTGAGAGAAATCCAGCAACTACTTGATTCTGGGCTTTGTACTCATCTGGGACCCCCCTAGGGACTCCTATAGAGTCTATATAGACCTTCGGGTCTTCTGCATAGCTCATATGCAGCTGTTCCAGACTTCTCTTTTTCCTGGTCAGTTCAGGAGTTGTTTCCGGGTTCCAGGGCAGGATTCTGAATTGCATGGCTAATTTTACTAGGGTGCACTGTCCGGTCCAGGTGGTGGGAAGCCTGGGTCTGAGTCGTCCATCCCCACAGAACCAATAACTATCATATATATATCTAGAATGATTGCTTAGTAGATCAGTGTCCACAGTCTCGTTAGTCTGACAGAAACCGTCTTTGAAAATTCCTAAAGAACGACCGGTAGAGTTGTCAGGGGAGTAGCATGTATGATTATCTTTGGTTATTGTTTCTTCACCTGGGGTCCGAATTTTTGCCTTGGAGCTAACCAGGGGAATGTATTCAGGACAAGAGCTGTCGTCTAATTTATTTTTCAGCAACTTTAATAAGCAGAGGGTACTATTATGGTCAGCTGGGAAAGCATGGGTGTACAGATGAGTATTGGCGGCTGCACAGGTCACGCAACTTACGGATATGTTCTGGGCTCTAACATTGTACCGTACCCATTCTAACCATAAATTTTTACGGGGATTTACCTGGGTTTCTATGGAGAAAACTTCTTCCCACCCAAGCCCTGGGATGGGAATGACCTCGTTTAAAATTTTTTTGCAGCATAACACCTCCGCTAGATTGACTTGTGTTCAAAGGGGCTGGTGTAGGTTTTGTTTGTATATCTTTTAGCTCTATTATTCCTTGATCAGGGTTTATAGCACCATTGTAGCTGCTCAAAACATATTTCCCCAAATCTCCTGTTTGAGGGTTCTCCAGATTCAGATATAAAGGGAAGCAGTCTTTTTCCCATGAGCATTTTGGAATACGTGGCCACTGTACCTTATCTATAAATCCAGTGCTCAGGGTCATTCGGGTTAATAGAGATCTCCCTTCTCGGTCCTTCCTGTTTACAGCTTCCTTTGGTTTATACTCCCAGTTACTATCTCCCGTATTCCACCCCACATCTGACCAATAATAGCAATTTTCGTTTCCTGGACGGGTTACACAGAGATAAAACGTTCCTCGGGCATAAGCATCATACCACTTCCATGTCATTCCTGCACAATCCACTATGTCACAGTAATCAAATCGATACGTCTGAATTTTTGCGTGAGTATCTACCCAAAATGTGGTAGCTGTCCACCCTGGGACAGACAGTAAGCATATGGAAAGGATATAGAAGAAGGTAGTCATCTTTTATAGGCTCGTTTTGTCTCTCTTGCAGTGGGAGGCGTGAATCCAGGTGCTCTTGCCCTCAAGCTTCAGAGCTGTAGGAGTAGTCAGGATCACAGTGTAGGGGCTCTCAAATCTGGGTTGGAGACAGTCTTTCCGGACAAACTTCTTTACGTACACCAGGTCGCCTGGGGTGAAATCATGTACCGCATCACCTGTGGATTCTGGGAGAGAAGCAGATACTGTAGAGCGGGTGTTAGTCAATTCTTTAGACAGAGCAATCACAAATTTTACTACTCTATCATGCGTTTCAGACAACTCTTGGGGCCTAATTTCTCCTATTTTAGGTGGGGTCCCAAACAAAATTTCATAGGGAGTTAGCCCATGTTTAGCTTGTGGGGTGTGTCTGATATGATACAATACTATAGGGAGTAGGTCGGGCCAGGGGAGGGGATGATCTTGGGTCATTTTCAAGAGCTGGGTCTTGAGTGTGGAATTCATCCTTTCCACTTTGCCTGAACTGGCAGGATGGTATGGAGTGTGGAGGCCCAAATCTGTTCCCAACATGTTCCAAAGTTCTTTGCAGTTATTTGCTGTGAAAGCTGGTCCTTGATCCGATTCTATGACTTGGGGAACTCCAAATCTGCAGGCAATTTCAGTGATCAGTTTCTTGGCTGTGACTTTAGCAGTCATGTTAACAACCGTGTAGGCCTCGGGCCAGGCTGAGAACATATCCACGGCTACCAAAACGTACTCATATTTTCCTGCTTTAGGCATTTGGATATAGTCGACTTGTATTCTCTGCCAAGGGTAGTCTGGTTTAGCCAGGTGTTGGAGAGGGACCCGTGCCGTACACGTTGGGTTGCAAGTAGCGCAGACAGAGCAGGATTTTGAGTATGCAGTCACAGTGGAAGAGATTCCGGGTGCAAAGTACAGTTTCTTGATACATGCCAAGGCTTGATTCTTTCCTCTGTGTGTAAGCCCGTGAGCCCATGCTGCCACGGCTGAGTACATGCGCCTGGGCAAGCAAGGTTTTCCGTCCACTTGATAAAGAGTTGAGTCGACCTTTAAATCTTTGCTACCTGCCAGCACGGCTCCCGCCGCTTTCCATTGCTTGACTTCTTCAGTGGGGGTCTTCCTTTGTTCTTCACACAATTTTTCTTCAGGCATCCTGACCCCCCTGGATTCCACTCGTGTCTCCGCTGGACTTGTATGGTCTTCCGCCGGCTGTTCTTTGGCTCTTGCTCTAGTGAGCGCCACAGCTACGGTTTGCAGGGTCTCCCTCATCTCTTCTTCCTTTTCCTGCCACTTTGATGACACATTCTCCACTGCCGCAGTCTTGGCTGCTTGGTCAGCTAGGTGGTTGACCCTGGCTTCCCTGGAATCTAGTCTTCCATGAGCCTTGACCTTGATAACAGCAACCTGAATGGGTAGTTCCAGGGCCTTCATTAGGGCCTTAATCCATGAGGCATGTTTCACTGGTGTACCTGCAGCTGTGATGAATCCTCTAGACTTCCACAAGAGTCCAAAATCATTGCAAATTCCATGTCCATACCTAGAATCGGTATATATGTTTGCCTTTGTTCCAGCTGCCAGGTGGCAGGCTTCTGTAAGAGCTACAAGTTCAGCTTCTTGTGCAGACATGTATGGTGGTAGAGCTTCAGCCTTGAGGACTGTTAGGTCTGTTGTGACAGCATATCCCGTGTGGAACTTCCCTTGAGGGTCTGCGAAACGGGATCCATCAGTCCATAGGTGCAAGGCAGGGTGTGCGAGCGGATGTGCCACCATATTCTCTGGAGCAGAAGTCTCTTCCTGCAAAATTTTTATACAATCATGAGAATCATGAGGTTCCACCAATGGACCTTCACCCTGTTCGTCTTCCCCCCTAGAAGGTGGAAGCAAAGTGTCAGGGTTGATAGTCAGACATCTGGTAAATGTTATATTGGAGGGCAACAATAGGGAACACTGCAGCCGCAGGTGTCTTTGGTTGGTTAGATGTTTCGGAGATGTTTGTTGCAGAACAGCCGAGAGATCATGGCCAGCCTGTATAACTAGATCATGTCCAAGGACAATATCAGCTGACTTGTCAAGGAGGATGTGAGCAGCGTGGACCGCCTTAAGGCACGTGGGGGCAGTTCGGGCGACAGGGTCCAGGCGGGCTGAGTAGTAGCCTAAAGGCCGATACTTATGATCATAGCGTTGTGCTAGAACTCCAGAGGCATGACCTTCCGATTCAGAGACAAAGAGGTGAAATGGCTGAGTATAGTCTGGTAAGCCCAAGGCCGGGGCAGAGACAACAGCCTGTTTAAGGCGGTCAAAACATAGTCTGCGTTGGTGAGAGATACGTGAATCTTCAGCATGAAACCAGATGGAGCCTTCGTCCTTAAGACAGTCATACAGGGGTTGCATAAGCTTTGAGGCATCCGGGATCCATTGCCTGCAGTAAGTGATGAGACCAAGGAAAGTCTGCATAGCGGAGTAGGTGGTTGGGAAGGTGATATCCATGATGGCTTGTTTTCTTTCTTCAGTCAGATGTCTAGCACCTTGTGATATACAATGTCCGAGGAAAATGACCTTGGGCAGACACCATTGGACTTTGCCTTTCGAGACTTTACAGTTAGCTGAGTGAAGAAACCAGAGAAGGGATGCTGACATCTCTGGCAAATTTTCTTCAGTGCCGCAGAGTAAAAGATCATCCACATATTGTAGAAGAGTGACCTGAGGGTTCTCTTGAACCCATGGCTCCAGAATAGACTTCATAGAATGAATGAATTGGTTAGGAGAGTTCTGGGCTCCTTGTGGAGTCCTGGTCCATGTAAGCTGTGCTCCTTGAAAGGTAAAGGCAAAAAGAAACCACGAATCTTCATGCAAGGGTATACTGAAGAAGGCGTTGGCCAGATCTAACACCGTAAACAAGGTGGCCGTTGGAGGCACCTGAGACAAGAGGGTGTTTGGGTTGGGTACCACTGGAGTTTCTAAAATGGTAGCTGCATTGACGGCTCTGAGATCCTGAACCAACCGGTATCTTGGAGGCTCTCCCGGAGCGGTTTTCTTTTTTACAGGAAAGAGGGGTGTATTGCATGGAGATACACATCTGACAAGGACTCCTGACTCCAGGAGGGAAGCGATTTGGGTACCCAAGCTTTGTTCTTGTGCCGCCTTGAGGGGGTATTGTGGCAACCGTGGGTACCTGTGTCCAGGCTTGACGTGTACTTGGACCGGGGGAACCTGCAGGAGGCCAACGTCCTCTGGCCCGCTGGACCACAGAGAGTGAGGGAACTGTGAGGTATCAAGAAGAGTGTGAGGTTGTATGGTCATCATCATGAGAGGGAAGGCTTTGAGAACGCAGCGGTCTTCAGTCCCTTGTTCGGAATGAGGATCTCGCAGAAGAAGCTCCATGCCATGGTTTCCGAAGGTAATAGTTGCCTTCATCCGCTCTAAGAGATCGGCTCCCAACAAATTAACGGGGCAAGTTTCTGAGACCAAGAATCTTGCGAGTACTCCAGTGAATGGTCCTGCAGACACAGGGACTGTGAGTGGAGAGGAAATATGTTGGCCTTCCACCCCAACACAGGTGAGGGTATCCGGTGATAGGGATACCGAGGGAGGGAGCTGTGTGGAAGAAATGACAGATGTGGCCGCCCCAGTGTCCACCAGGAACTTCAATGGTTGATGGTCCACCTGTAAAGTGACAGTCCCACAGGCGGCCGTGGGGTGCGTAGCCGGGAAAGTGGACACTGGTTGACCGGGCCGTCATTGGCGTGGGTGAGATGGTTCACGGGAAGGTCCATGGTTGTGTGGACCGTCATGAAACGAGCGGTCATGGTACTGTCTGCGGGTTGGACAGTCTCTGAGAATGTGATTAGGGCTACCACATTCCCAACACAGCATGCGTCCTTCAGAATCACGAGATTGTCTCTTGTCTCTAGGTGGCCCCCTGTCATTTCTTCTGTCTTGTTTTCTATATGTGGGAGGAGTATCATCACCTGTGCCTTTAACCATTACCCACTTGATTCCATGTTGGTTGCCAGGGGGTGGGTAGCTTTCTTGAGCTTGATATACCATGGCAGGAGCGGCTTTCTTCTTTGGCTTAGTATCCTTTTCCATTTTTAGCATGGCTTTTTGGAAAGCTTTGACAATGTCCACCGCGTCGTTAAAAGAAGAAGAACGAATCTCGGGGCGTACCCTCAGAACCTCATCTCTGAGAGCGTCTTGTAGGCCATCTACTAGGGCCTGAACCAACAGGGCGGCCTGCGTCTTGACGTGAGGACTGTATCCGAGATCCTCAAAATGCATGCTGAGTCTTGCAGCATATCTTTCCACAGATTCATCAGGGTCTTGTTGAACATCTTGTACAGACCCAGCTTGATCTGACAAGCGATCCTGAGCCCAGGCTTTTAACTGTTTCATGTATTCTAGGCCGGATTCATACGTACTAAGGGATCCTGCTTTTGTGGAATCCATGGCCTTTTCGATAGTAGGCAAGAAATATTCCTTGGCCTTCACAGATACCTGCCAAATCAGCCCAGGTTGCACCATAAATGGCTCTGGTTGTGTCCAATCGTCTAGCATACTGCATGGGAGATTTATCGGGATCAGGAAGCTTTGAGACCAGAGTGTCTACTTGTACTGGGGTAAAGGGTTGATATTTGATCATCCCTAAAGGTCCAGGAACTTGTTGAGGACCGGGCAGCGTCGCGTGTGCCTTGGTGGTGTTTGGGGTGGCCGCTAGGGAGGATTCTTCAGGCAACAGAACCGCATTAGGTATCGGTGTTGGGGAGGAGGTTGCCACTAGTAGCTTAAGGGCCAAAGGCATAGCAGCATGAACTGCTGGACTACGGACACATACAATGCGTATTGAGTCCAATCCATGGGGGAGGGTCTCCATGCCTTCCTTGAGGGCTAGTACGTGTTCCTTCATGCACGGCCCGAGTGGGTAGCCGAAAATTCCAAAAGATATAAGTGGTATCGCTAAAGTGCATCTGGGCATATCCTGATGACTCAATTTTCCTGCATGGAGGAGTACTGAACGGATGGTAGATGCGAGAGTGGAACGTGACTCTTCGGGGTTCTGGGGGTCATAAATAGGACCCACTGCATGTATGATGACATCAGCGGGCAGTGTACCCGCACGGGTGACTAAGGTCTGGCCTTTTGAAAGCTCTCCGTTTTCGGCTAAGTGAGCCTGGCATTCTGCAGCCAGAGTGGAACCAGCAGCAAGGGCAATTTTACGAGCCAATCCTCCAGCATGGCTCATACGGGTGTTTGCAGGGTTGACTATGGCCCCCACCCGATGTGTAAGGATGTCACCATAGCCTATTGACAGAGTGACGGGGCGTCCTGATGGGTCTACTAGGTTCCGGGAGCGGCAGGGGTCCCAGACTTCTGAGGGGCTGGGGGGTGGTGCTCTTTCAGCAGTTGCTTGGAGCAAGGGCCGGAGTATGGGTAATGAATGTGGGGTGGAGGATGCCATAGGAGACTATGGGGTAAAGGGGGGGGCGCTGGAGTATCTTGAGCCCATCCCTCATCTGGCTCCGTATCGTCTTGAGTAACAGTATGTTGGCGGAGCGAGAGCAGTCTGGCCTGAAATTCTGGGGAGTTGAGGAGGATATCCCCAGAGATATCCCCAGAGTTATGGGCGACCCCCATGGGGAACAGAGGGAGCGCCTCAGCATCGTGGACTGGAGCAGAGGGTATCACATTAGTTTCAGATGGGTGCTCTGGGACTGCGGGCTTTTCCACCCGTGCTGGCGGCTGGTAATAAGCACCGGACGAATCTAGTAGTGGATATAGGCCGGATTGGGGTCTCCCGGGCCGCCCACAACAAGTAAAAGGTGTAGTAAGATGGCCGTTGGAGGGAGGAGTTGGAGTGGGAGTGGGATTGTTCTTGGGGGCAGGGAAAGGTGTAGTAAGATGGCCGTTGGAGGGAGGAGTTGGAGTGGGGGTGGGATTTTTCTTGGAGACAGGCTGAGCATCGTGCCATGGTCGGCCCGCCCCACAGACACAGCAGAACTTCGCCCAGGGCGGGTTTTGCTCTCCGCACATACGACACGTCCATCCTTCCGATGATTTGGCTTCGGCGCCATTATAGGGTGGTGGCTGAGGGCTCGGTGTAGTGACAGGCATCAACGGGGTTACGGCCAATTTAGAGTCACATAACAAATCACATTCTGCAGCTTTCATGTATCCGAACAAAGGCTCGGCATTCTCTGTTCCCCCTGCACCATCTACTTCTTTTCAGCCCTCAACCTTTAAATCATTTGCTACTCTAAGATGTGCCTGAGCCTGGTGCAGGAGTCCTTCGTCACTCAACTGCCCCTTATTTTGTATAACGTATTCTTTCCACACTGAAGGCTGGAGCCTGCCCGTACTGGGTAAGCTTATCATTTTATACAGATTCCTAACATTCTTAACAGCCTTCTTGCCTTCCCGTGACTCTACTAGCTGGATGACTCCCACTGCACCATCCGGCAACTTGTGAGGTCTTTCAGATTTGAACATACGCAACATTTTCTTATAGAATGCAATGATCTGTCGCGACTCAGATCACTGGTGCAGTCCACAGGTCGCCACCGGTCAGTGTAGAGCACACCTCAATACACTGGTGAGACAGAAAAACACCTCATCTATCTCCTTCCCTAACCTTGAATGGCGACTTTACAGTGCGACTCACCATGGCACCCTGAGTACAGGTCGCCACCCGTCAGTGTAGCGCACACCTCAATACACTGGTGAGACAGAGAGACACCTCATCTATCTCCTTTCTTAACCTTGACTTTACAGCAGTCTCTGTGGTAGACGAAGAGCACTCCTCAATTCGTCACAGATTCTTTCTTCCTTACACTTCAATTTAGGGATGCCTTGGAATCGACTATCAGTCACGGGAGGCAACTATCTAAGAAAAGTACAGTGACCGGGGGAGGAGGAGGTGGTGTGCACACGAGCACGCGCAGGCATGCGACGTCACTCGGTCTCACAGTTGCTGGTTCAGGACGTGGCGCGGGACGCCTGAGGTCTCACCACTCGACCGGTCACCCACCCAGATCCAACTTGACAACCCCACAGGAACCGCTGCGGCTGACACACAGGCAAGTGAAACATATAAAATATATCTCGACTTACCGTGTTCGATGGAGGTTGATCAGGCCTCAAATTCAGCCACCGCGGTCACCACCAGGGAAGTCAACAATATGGGTCCGGGAGGGCGGCGTACCACTAGCCACGCCCCACGTTGAGCGCCATTTGTCGGGGTCGTAGCGACATTCCACTCGTCCTCCAGTCACTCCAAATTAAGGCTATGAGCATGGGTCAACCATTCAAAGAATGAGTCAGACAACAAGCTGGTTCAAACTCAGAGCATGCTCAGAAGGCTACTGGCAAGCCACGATCTCAGCAATGTTCTGCTTTTATTTCCGCATGCACAAACCTAAATACACTACATAATGGGGAGGGGAAAGGGGTTGTTCGGGGCGGGGTAAGCCATAAATGGATTGTTCGGGGCGGGGTAAGCCATAAATGTCTAGTATCCGGCCACTCCTGATTGGTCCACGTCTCCTTAACTCAGTCTCTGGGCAGACAACCGTCAGTTGATGATTCGGTTTCATTTCTCTGAAACAGGTGCTGGATGATACCGGCGCCATCTTAGCATAAATTTCGATCTAAGTAACACGTAGCAAGGAAAGCTTATTGTTATAAGACACAAAATGGTGGTTAGTACATAAGCAAAGCGTATAAAAGTATAAAAGTAGAGAAAATATATATTCTTTCTTACCCTGACACTGCGACCTGCACGTCTCTTCCAAGGTGCATTTAAACGTTCTTGTTAAGCTACTGCGACCTGCACGTCTCTTCCAAGGGGCAATTAAACCGTCTAAGTAAGCTACTGCGACCTGCACGTCTCTTCCAAGGGGCATTTAAACTGTCTTGTTAAGCTACTGCGACCTGCACGTCTCTTCCAAGGGGCATTTAAACTGTCTTGTTAAGCTACTGCGACCTGCACGTCTCTTGCAAGGGGCATTTAAACCATCTTGTTAAGCTACTGCGACCTCCACCTCTCTACCAAGGGGCATCTAAACCGTCTTGTTAAGCTACTGCGACCTGCACGTCTCTTCCTAGGGGATTTAAACCGTTTTGTTAAGCTACTGCGACCTGCACGTCTCTTCCAAGGTGCATTTAAACCGTCTTGTTAAGCTACTGCGACCTGCACGTCTCTTCCAAGGGGCATTTAAACCGTCTTAGTAAGCTACTGCGACCTGCACGTCTCTTCCAAGGGGCATTTAAACTTTCTTGTTAAGCTACTGCGACCTGCACGTCTCTTCCAAGGGGCATTTAAACTGTCTTGTTAAGCTACTGCGACCTGCAAGTCTCTTCCAAGGGGCATTTAAACCATCTTGTTAAGCTACTGCGACCTCCACCTCTCTACCAAGTGGCATTTAAACCGTCTTGTTAAGCTACTGCGACCTGCACGTCTCTTCAAAGGGGCATTTAAACTGTCTTGTTAAGCTACTGCGACCTCCACCTCTCTTCCAAGGGCCATTTAAACCGTCTTATTAAGCTACTGCGACCTACACATCTCTTCCTAGGGGCATTTAAACCATCTTATTAAGCTACTGCGACCTGCACGTCTCTTCCAAGGGGCATTTAAACTGTCTTGTTAAGCTACTGCGACCTCCAATGCTCTTCCAAGGGGCATTTAAACCGTCTTGTTAAGCTACTGTGACCTGCTCGTCTCTTCTAAGGGGCATTTAAACCGTCTTGTTAAGCTATTGCGCCCTGCGCGTCTCTTCCAAGGCGCATTTGACCCGTCTTTTTAAGCTTCTGCGACTTGCACGTCTCTTCTAAGGGGCATTTAAACCGTCTTGTTAAGCTACTGTAAACTCCACCACTTTTCCAAGGGGCATGTAAACCATCTTGTTAAGCTATTGCGACCTGCATGTCTCTTCCAAGGGGCATTTAAACCGTCTTGTTAAGCTAGTGCGACCTGCATGTCTCTTCCAAGGCGCATTTAAACCGTCTTTTTAAGCTACTGCGACTTGCACGTCTCTTCCAAGGGGTCATTTAGACCATCTTGTTAAGCTACTTTAACCTCCACCACTTTTCCAAGGGGCATTTAAACCGTCTTGTTAAGCTACTGCGACCTGCACATCTCTTCCAAGGGGCAATTAAACCATCTTGTTAAGCTACTGCGAACTCCACCGCACTTCCAAGGGACATTAAAACCGTATTGTTAAGCTACTGCGACCTGCACGTCTCTTCCAAGGGGCATCTAAACCCTCTTGTTAAGCTACTGCGACCTGCACGTCTTTTCCAAGGGGGATTTAAACCGTCTTGTTAAGCTACTGCGACCTCCAACTCTCTTCCAAGGGGCATTTAAACCGTCTTATTAAGCTACTGCGACCTACACTTCTCTTCCAAGGGGCATTTAAACCCTCTTGTTAAGCTACTGCGACCTGCACGTCTCTTCCAAGGGGGATTTAAACCGTCTTGTTAAGCTACTGCCACCTGCAAGTTTCTTCAAAGGGGCATTTAAACCGTCTTTTTTAGCTACTGAGACCTGCTCTTCTCTTCCAAGGGGCATTTAAACCATCTTGTTAAGCTGCTGCGACCTGCACGTCTCTTCCAAGGCGCATTTAAACCATCTTTTTAAGCTACTGCGACTTGCACGTCTCTTTCAAGGGGCATTTAAACCATCTTGTTAAGCTACTGTAACCTCCACCAATTTTCCAAGGGGCATTTAAACCGTTTTGTTAAGCTACTGCGACCTGCACGTCTCTTCCAAGGGGCATTTAAACCGTCTTGTTAAGCTACTGCGACCTGCACGTCTCTTCCAAGGGGCATTTAAACCGTCTTGTTAAGCGACTGCGACCTGCAAGTCTCTTCCAAGGGGCATTTAAACCGTCTTTTTAAGCTGCTGCGAACAGCATGTCTCTTCCAAGGGGCACTTAAACCATCTTGTTAAGCTACTGCGACCTCCTCCGCTCTTCCAAGGGGCATTTAAACCATCTTGTTAAGCTACTGCGACCTGCACGTATCTTCCAAGGGGCATTTAAACCGTCTTGGTAAGCTACTGCGTCCTGCACTTCTCTTCCAAGGGGGATTTAAACCGTCTTGTTAAGCTAGTGCGATCTGCAGGTCTCTTCCAAGGTGCATTTAAACCGTCTTGTTAAGCTATTGCGACCAGCACGTCTCTTCCAAGGGGCATCGAAACCGTCTTATTAAGCTACTGCGACCTGCACGTCTATTCCAAGGGGCATTTAAACCGTCTTATTAAGCTACTGCGACCTCCACCTCTCTTCCAAGGGGCATTTAAACCGTCTTTTTAAGCTACTGCGACTTCCACCTCTCTTCCACGGGGCATTTAAACTGTCTTGTTAAGCTACTGCGACCTGCTCGTCTCTTCCAAGGGGCATTTAAACCGTCTTTTTAAGCTACTGCGACCTGCTCGTCTCTTCCAAGGGGCATTTAAACCGTCTTGTTAAGCTACTGCAACCTGCACGTTTCTTCCAAGGGGCATTTAAACCGTCTTTTTAAGCTACTGCGACTTGCACGTCTTTTCCAAGGGGCATTTAAACCGTCTTGTTAAGCTACTGCGACCTGCTCGTCTGTTGCAAGGGGCATTTAAACCGTCTTGTTAAGCTACTGCGACCTGCACGTCTCTTCCAAGGCGCATTTAAACCGTCTTTTTAAGCTACTGCGACTTGTACGTCTTTTCCAAGGGACATTTAAACCGTCTTGTTAAGCTACTGCGACCTCCAATGCTCTTCCAAGGGGCATTTAAACCGGCTTTTTAAGCTACTGCGACTTGCACGTCTTTTCCAAGGGGCATTTAAACGGTCTTGTTAAGCTACTGCGACCTGCACGTCTCTTCCCAGGGGCATTTAAACCGTCTTGTTAAGCTACTGCGACCTCCAACTCTCTTCCAAGGGGCACTTAAACCGTCCTATTAAGCTACTGCGACCTGCACATTTCTTCAACAGGGCATTTAAACGGTCTTGTTAAGCTACTGCGACCTGCACGTCTCTTCCAAGGGGCATTTAAACTGTCTTGTTAAGCTACTGCGACCTCCACCGTTCTTCCAAGGGGCATTTAAACCATCTTGTTAAGCTACTGCGACCTGCACGTCTCTTCCAAGGGGCATTTAAACCGTCTTTTTAAGCTACTGCGACTTCCACCTCTCTTCCACGGGGCATTTAAACTGTCTTGTTAAGCTACTGTAAACTCCATCACTTTTCCAAGGGGCATTTAAACCGTCTTGTTCAGCTACTGCGACCTGCTCGTCTCTTCCAAGGGGCATTTAAACCGTCTTTTTAAGCTACTGCGACCTGTTCGTCTCTTCCAAGGGGCATTTAAACCGTCTTGTTAAGCTACTGCGACCTGCACGTCTCTTCCAAGGGGCATTTAAACCGTCTTTTTAAGCTACTGCGACTTGCACGTCTTTTCCAAGGGGCATTTAAACCGTCTTGTTAAGCTACTGCGACCTGCTCGTCTCTTGCAAGGGGCATTTAAACCGTCTTGTTAAGCTACTGCGACCTGCACGTCTCTTCCAAGGCGCATTTAAACCGTCTTTTTAAGCTACTGCGACTTGTACGTCTTTTCCAAGGGGCATTTAAACCGTCTTGTTAAGCTACTGCGACCTCCAATGCTCTTCCAAGGGGCATTTAAACCGTCTTTTTAAGCTACTGCGACTTGCACGTCTTTTCCAAGGGGCATTTAAACCGTCTTGTTAAGCTACTGCGACTTGCTCGTCTCTTCCAAGGGGCATTTAAACCGTCATGTTAAGCTACTGTGACCAGCACGTCTCTTCCAAGGCGCATTTAAACCGTCTTTTTAAGCTACTGCGACTTGCACGTCTTTTCCAAGGGGCATTTAAACCATCTTGTTAAGCTACTGCGACCTCCAATGCTCTTTTAAGGGGCATTTAAACCGTCTTGTTAATCTACTGCCACCTGCAAGTCTCTTCCAAGGGGGATTTAAACCATCTTGTTAAGCTACTGTAACCTGCTCGTCTCTTCCAAGGCGCATTTAAACCGTATTTTTAAGCTACTGCGACTTGCACGTCTCTTCCAAGGGGCATTTAAACCGTCTTGTTAAGCTACTGAAACCTCCACCACTTTTCCAAGGGTCATTTAAACCGTCTTTTTAAGCTACTGCGACCTGCACGTCTTTCCAAGGGGCATTTAAACCGATTTTTTAAGCTGTTGCGAACAGCATGTCTCTTCCAAAGGGCATTTAAACCGTCTTGTTAAGCTACTGCGACCTGCACGTCTCTTCCAAGGGTCATTTAAACCGTCTTGTTAAGCTACTGCGACCTGCATGTCTCTTCCAAGGGGCATTTAAACCGTCTTGTTAAGCCACTGCGACCTGCACGTCTCTTCCAAGGGGCATTTAAACCGATTTTTTAAGCTGCTGCGAACAGCATGTCTCTTTCAAAGGGCATTTAAACCATCTTGTTAAGCTACTGCGACCTCCACCGCTCTTCAAAGGGGCATATAAACCGTCTTGTTAAGCTAATGCGACCTGCACGTCTCTTCCAAGTGGCATTTAAACTGTCTTGTTAAGCTTCTGCGACCTCCACCTCTCTTCCAAGGGCCATTTAAACCGTATTATTAAGCTACTGCGACCTACACATCTCTTCCAAGGGGCATTTAACCCATCTTATTAAGCTACTGTGACCTGCACGTCTCTTCCAAGGGGCATTTAAACCGTCTTGGTAAGCTACAGCGACCTGCAAGCCTATTCCAAGGGGCAGTTAAACGCTCTTGTTAAGCTACTGCGACCTGCATGTCTCTTCCAAGGTGCATTTAAACCGTCTTGTTAAGCTACTGCGACCTGCACGTCTCTTCCAAGGGTCATTTAAACCGTCCTGTTAAGCTACTGTGACCTGCTCGTCTCTTCCAAGGGGCATTTAAACCGTCTTGTTAAGCTACTGCGACCAGCGCGTCTCTTCCAAGGCGCATTTAAACCGTCTTGTTAAGCTACTGTAACCTCCACCACTTTTCCAAGGGGCATTTATACCGTCTTGTTAAGCTACTGCGACCTGCACGTCTCTTCCTAGGGGCATTTAAACCGTCTTGTTAAGCTACTGTGACCTGCATGCCTCTTCCAAGGCGCATTTAAACCGTCCTTTTATGCTACTGTGACTTGCACGTGTCTTCCATGGGGTCATTTATACCGTCTTGTTAAGCTACTGTAACCTCCACCGCTTTTCCAATGGGCATTTAAACCGTCTTGTTAAGCTACTGCGACCTGCACGTCTCTTTCAAGGGGCATTTAAACTATCTTGTTAAGCTACTGCGACCTCCACCGTTCTTCCAAGGGGCATTTAAACCGTCTTTTTAAGCTACTGCGACCTGCACGTCTCTTCCAAGGGGCATGAAAAACCTATTGTTAAGCTGCTGCGACCTGCATGTCTTTTCCAAGGGGCATTTAAACCGTCTTGTTAAGCTACTGCGACCTCCAACTCTCTTACAAGGGGCATTTAAACCGTCTTATTAAGCTACTGCGACCTGCACGTCTCTTCCAAGGGGCATTTAAAACCTCTTGTTAAGCTACTGCGACCTGCACGTCTCTTCCAAGGGGCACTTAAACCCTCTTGTTAAGCTACTGCGACCTGCACGTCTCTTCAAAGGTTCATTTAAACCGTCTTGTTTAGCTACTGCGACCTGCTCGTCTCTTCCAAGGGACATTTACACCATCTTGTTAAGCTAGTGCGACCTGCACGTCTCTTCCAAGGCGCATTTAAACCATCTTTTTAAGCTACTGCGACTTGCACGTCTCTTCCAAGGGGCATTTAAACCGTCTTGTTAAGCTACTGCGACCTGCATGTCTCTTCCAAGGGGAATTTAAACCGTCTTGTTAAGCCACTGCGACCTGCAAGTCTCTTCCAAGGGGCATTTAAACCGTCTTTTTAAGCTGCTGCGAACAGCATGTCTCTTCCAAGGGGCATTTAAACCATTTTGTTAAGCTACTGCGACCTCCTCCGCTCTTCCAAGGGGCATTTAAACCATCTTGTTAAGCTACTGCGACCTGCACGTCTCTTCCAAGGGGCATTTAAACCGTCTTGGTAAGCTACTGCGACCTCCAATGCTCTTCCAAGGGGCATTTAAACCGTCTTGGTAAGCTACTGCGACCTGCTCGTCTCTTCCAAGGGGCATTTAAACTGTCTTGTTAAGCTACTGCGACCTCCAATGCTCTTCCAAGGGGCATTTAAACCGTCTTATTAAGCTACTGCGACCTGCTCGTCTCTTTCAAGGGACATTTAAACCGTCTTGTTAAGCTACTGCGACCTGCACGTCTCTTCCAAGGCGCATTTAAACCGTCTTTTTAAGCTACTGCGACTTGTACGTGTCTTCCAAGGGGTCAATTAAACCGTCTTGTTAAGCTACTGTAACCTCCACCACTTTTCCAAGGGGCATTTAAACCGTCTTGTTAAGATACTGCGACCTGCACGTCTCTTCAAAGGGGCATTTAAACCGTTTTGTTAAGCTGCTGCGACCTGCATGTCTCTTCCAAGAGGCATTTAAACCATCTTGTTAAGCTACTGCGACCTCCACCGCACTTCCAAGGGGCATTTAAACCGTCTTGTTAAGCTACTGCGGCCTGCACGTCTCTTTCAAGGGGCATTTAAACTGTCTTGTTAAGCTACTGCGACCTCCACCGCTCTTCCAAGGGGCATTTAAACCGTCTTGTTAAGCTACTGCGACCTGCACGTCTCTTCCAAGGGGCATTTAAACCCTCTTGTTAAGCTACTGCGACCTGCACGTCTCTTCAAAGGGGCATTTAAACCGTCTTGTTTAGCTACTGCGACCTGCTCTTCTCTTCCAAGGGGCATTTACACCATCTTGTTAAGCTAGTGCGACCTGCACGTCTCTTCCAAGGCGCATTTAAACCATTTTTATAAGCTACTGCGACTTGCATGTCTCTTCCAAGGGCATTTAAACCGTCTTGTTAAGCTACTGTAACCTCCACCACTTTTCCAAGGGGCATTTAAACCGTCTTGTTAAGCTACTGCGACCTGCACGTCTATTCCAAGGGGCATTTAAACCGTCTTGTTAAGCTACTGCGACCTGCATGTCTCTTCCAAGGGGCATTTAAACCGTCTTGTTAAGCCACTGCAACCTGCAAGTCTCTTCCTAGGGGCATTTAAACCGTCTTTTTAAGCTGCTGCGAACAGCATGTCTCTCCCAAGGGGCATTTAAACCATTTTGTTAAGCTACTGCGACCTCCACCGCTCTTCCAAGGGGCATTTAAACCATCTTGTTAAGCTACTGCGACCTGCACGTCTCTTCCAAGGGGCATTTAAACCGTCTTGGTAAGCTTCTGCGACCTCCAATGCTCTTCCAAGGGGCCTTTAAACCGTTTTGGTAAGCTACTGCGACCTGCTCGTCTGTTCCAAGGGGCATTTAAACTGTCTTGTTAAGCTACTGCGACCTTCAATGCTCTTCCAAGGGGCATTTAAACCGTATGGTAAGCTACTGCGACCTGCTCGTCTCTTCCAAGGGACATTTAAACCGTCTTGTTAAGCTACTGCAACCTGCAAGTCTCTTCCAAGGCGCATTTAAACCGTCTTTTTAAGCTACTGCGACTTGCACGTCTCTTCCAAGGGGTCAATTAAACCGTCTTGTTAAGCTACTGTAACCTCCACCACTTTTCCAAGGGGCATTTAAAACGTCTTGGTAAGATACTGCGACCTGCACGTCTCTTCCAAGGGGCATTTAAACCGTTTTGTTAAGCTGCTGCGACCTGCATGTCTCTTCCAAGAGGCATTTAAACCATCTTTTTAAGCTACTGCTACCTCCACCGCACTTCCAAGGGGCATTTAAACCGTCTTGTTAAGCTACTGTGTCCTGCACGTCTCTTTCAAGGGGCATTTAAACTGTCTAGTTAAGCTACTGCGACCTCCACCGCTCTTCCAAGGGGCATTTAAACCGTCTTGTTAAGCTACTGCAACCTGCACGTCTCTTCCAAGTGGCATTTAAACCGTCTTGTTAAGCTACTGCGACCTGCACGTCTCTTCTAAGGGGCATTTAAACTGTCATGTTAAGCTACAGCGACCTCCAACTCTCTTCCAAGGGACACTTAAACCGTCTTATTAAGCTTCTGCGACCTGCACATCTCTTCAACAGGGCATTTAAACTGTCTTGATAAGCTACTGCGACCTGCACGTCTCTTCCAAGGGGCATTTAAACTGTCTTGTTAAGCTACTGCGACCTCCACCGTTCTTCCAAGGGGCATTTAAACCATCTTGTTAAGCTACTGCGACCTGCACGTCTCTTCCAAGGGGCATCTAAACCCTCTTGTTAAGCTACTGAGACCTGCACGTCTCTTCCAAGGGGCATCTAAACCCTCTTGTTAAGCTACTGCGACCTGCACGTCTTTTCCAAGGGGGATTTAAACCGTCTTGTTAAGCTACTGCGACCTCCAACTCTCTTCCAAGGGGCATTTAAACCGTCTTATTAAGCTACTGCGACCTACACTTCTCTTCCAAGGGGCATTTAAACCCTCTTGTTAAGCTACTGCGACCTGCAGGTCTCTTCCAAGGGGGATTTAAACCGTCTTGTTAAGCTACTGCCACCTGCACGTTTCTTCAAAGGGGCATTTAAACCGTCTTGTTTAGCTACTGCGACCTGCTCTTCTCTTCCAAGGGGCATTTAAACCATCTTGTTAAGCTACTGCGACCTGCACGTCTCTTCCACGGCGCATTTAAACCATCTTCTTAAGCTACTGCGACTTGCAAGTCTCTTCAAAGGGGCATTTAAACCGTCTTGTTAAGCTACTGTAACCTCAACCACTTTTCCAAGGGGCATTTAAACCGTCTTGTTAAGCTACTGCGACCTGCTTGTCTCTTCCAAGGGGCATTTAAACCGTCTTGTTAAGCCACTGCGACCTGCAAGTCTCTTCCAAGGGGAATTTAAACCGTCTTTTTAAGCTGCTGCGAACAGCATGTCTCTTCCAAGGGGCACTTAAACCATCTTGTTAAGCTACTGCGACCTCCTCCGCTCTTCCAAGGGGCATTTAAACCATCTTGTTAAGCTACTGCGACCTGCACGTCTCTTCCAAGGGGCATTTAAACCGTCTTGGTAAGCTACTGCGACCTGCTCGTCTCTTCCAAGGGGGATTTAAACCGTCTTGTTAAGCTAGTGCGATCTGCACGTCTCTTCCAAGGTGCATTTAAACCGTCTTGTTAAGCTATAGCGACCTGCACGTCTCTTCCAAGGGGCATCGAAACCGTCTTATTAAGCTACTGCGACCTGCACGTCTCTTCCAAGGGGCATTTAAACCGTCTTATTAAGCTACTGCGACCTCCACCTCTCTTCCAAGGGGCATTTAAACCGTCTTTTTAAGCTACTGCGACTTGCACGTCTCTTCCAAGGGGCATTTAAACTGTCTTGTTAAGCTACTGTAAACTCCACCACTTTTCCAAGGGGCATTTAAACCGTCTTGTTAAGCGACTGCGACCTGCTCGTCTCTTCCAAGAGGCATTTAAACCGTCTTTTTAAGCTTCTCCGACCTGCTCGTCTCTTCCAAGGGGCATTTAAACCGTCTTGTTAAGCTACTGCGACCTGCACGTCTCTTCCAAGGGGCATTTAAACCGTCTTGTTAAGCTACTGCGACCTGCGCGTCTCTTCCAAGGCGCATTTAAACCGTCTTGTTAAGCTACTGTAACCTCCACCACTTTTCCAAGGGGCATTTAAACCGTCTTGTTAAGCTACTGCGACCTCCAATGCTCTTCCAAGGGGCATTTAAACCGTCTTGTTAAGCTACTGCCACCTGCAAGTCTCTTCCAAGGGGGATTTAAACCATCTTGTTAAGCTACTGCGACCTGCTCGTCTCTTCCAAGGGGCATTTAAACCGTATTTTTAAGCTACTGCGACCTGCACGTCTCTTCCAAGGCGCATTTAAACCGTATTTTTAAGCTTCTGCGACTTGCACGTCTCTTCCAAGGGGCATTTAAACCGTCTTGTTAAGCTACTGTAACCTCCACCATTTTTCCAAGGGTCATTTAAACCGTCTTGTTAAGCTACTGCGACCTGCATGTCTCTTCCAAAGGGCATTTAAACCGTCTTGTTAAGCTACTGCGACCTGCACGTCTCTTCCAAGGGTCATTTAAACCGTCTTGTTAAGCTACTGCGACCTGCATGTCTCTTCCAAGGGGCATTTAAACCGTCTTGTTAAGCCACTGCGACCTGCACGTCTCTTCCAAGGGGCATTTAAACCAATTTTTTAAGCTGCTGCGAACAGCATGTCTCTTCCAAAGGACATTTAAACCATCTTGTTAAGCTACTGCGACCTCCACCGCTCTTCCAAGGGGTATTTAAACCATCTTGTTAAGCTATTGCGACCTGCACGTCTCTTCCAAGGGACTTTTAAACCGTCTTGGTAAGCTACTGCGACCTGCAAACCTATTCCAAGGGGCATTTAAACCCTCTTGTTAAGCTACTGCGACCTGCACGTCTCTTCAAAGAGGCATTTAAACCGTCTTGTTAAGCTACTGAGACCTGCACGTCTCTTCTAAGTGGCATTTAAACTGTCTTGTTAAGCTTCTGCGACCTCCACCTCTCTTCCAAGGGCCATTTAAACCGTATTATTAAGCTACTGCGACCTACACATCTCTTCCAAGGGGCATTTAACCCATCTTATTAAGCTACTGTGACCTGCACGTCTTTTCCAAGGGGCATTTAAACCGTCTTGGTAAGCTACTGCGACCTGCAAGCCTATTCCAAGGGGCAGTTAAACCCTCTTGTTAAGCTACTGCGACCTGCACGTCTCTTCCAAGAGTGATTTAAACCATCTTGTTAAGCTAATGCGACCTGCACGTCTCTTCCAAGGGTCATTTAAACCGTCCTGTTAAGCTACTGTGACCTGCTCGTTTCTTCCAAGGGGCATTTAAACCGTCTTGTTAAGCTACTGCGACCTGCGCGTCTCTTCCAAGGCGCATTTAAACCGTCTTGTTAAGCTACTGTAACCTCCACCACTTTTCCAAGGGGCATTTAAACCGTCTTGTTAAGCTACTGCGACCTGCACGTCTCTTCCAAGGGGCATTTAATCCGTCTTTTTAAGCTACTGCGAGTTGCACGTGTCTTCCAAGGGGTCATTTATACCGTCTTGTTAAGCTACTGTAACCTCCACCACTTTTCCAATGGACATTTAAACCGTCTTGTTAAGCTACTGCGACCTGCACGTCTCTTTCAAGGGGCATTTAAACTGTCTTGTTAAGCTACTGCGACCTCCACCGTTCTTCCAAGGGGCATTTAAACCATCTTGTTAAGCTACTGCGACCTGCACGTCTCTTCCAAGGGGCATGAAAAACCTATTGTTAAGCTGCTGCGACCTGCACGTCTTTTCCAAGGGGCATTTAAACCGTTTTGTTAAGCTACTGCGACCTCCAACTCTCTTCCAAGGGGCATTTAAACCGTCTTATTAAGCTACTGCGACCTGCACGTCTCTTCAAAGGGGCATTTAAACCCTCTTGTTAAGCTACTGCGACCTGCACGTCTCTTCCAAGGGGCATTTAAACCCTCTTGTTAAGCTACTGCGACCTGCACGTCTCTTCAAAGGGGCATTTAAACCGTCTTGTTTAGCTACTGCGACCTGCTCTTCTCTTCCAAGGGGCATTTACACCATCTTGTTAAGCTAGTGCGACCTGCACGTCTCTTCCAAGGCGCATTTAAACCATCTTTTTAAGCTACTGCGACTTGCATGTCTCTTCCAAGGGGCATTTAAACCGTCTTGTTAAGCTACTGTAACCTCCACCACTTTTCCAAGGGGCATTTAAACCGTCTTGTTAAGCTACTGCGACCTGCACGTCTCTTCCAAGGGGCATTTAAACCGTCTTGTTAAGCTACTGCGACCTGCATGTCTCTTCCAAGGGGCATTTAAACCGTCTTGTTAAGCCATTGCGACCTGCAAGTCTCTTCCAAGGGGCATTTAAACCGTCTTTTTAAGCTGCTGCGAACAGCATGTCTCTTCCAAGGGGCATTTAAACCATTTTGTTAAGCTACTGCGACCTCCACCGCTCTTCCAAGGGGCATTTAAACCATCTTGTTAAGCTACTGCGACCTGCACGTCTCTTCCAAGGGGCATTTAAACCGTCTTGTTAAGCTACTGCGACCTGCATGTCTCTTCCAAGGGGCATTTAAACCATCTTGTTAAGCCACTGCGACCTGCAAGTCTCTTCCAAGGGGCATTTAAACCGTCTTTTTAAGCTGCTGCGAACAGCATGTCTCTTCCAAGGGGCATTTAAACCATTTTGTTAAGCTACTGCGACCTCCACCGCTCTTCCAAGGGGCATTTAAACCATCTTGTTAAGCTACTGCGACGTGCACGTCTCTTCCAAGGGGCATTTAAATCGTCTTGGTAAGCTACTGCGACCAGCAAGCCTATTCCAAAGGGCATTTAAACCCTCTTGTTAAGCTACTGCGACCTGCACGTCTCTTCCACATCGGATTTAAACCGCCTTGTTAAGCTACTGCGACCTGCAAGTCTTTTCAAAGGTGCATTTAAACCATCTTGTTAAGCTACTGCGACCTGCACGTCTCTTCCAAGGGGCATCTAAACTGTCTTATTAAGCTACTGCGACCTGCACGTCTCCTCCAAGTGGCATTTAAACCGTCTTGTTAAGCTACTGCGACCGCCTCCGCTCTTCCAAGGGGCATTTAAACCATCTTGTTAAGCTGCTGCGACTTGCATGTCTCTTCCAAGGGGCATTTAAACCGTCTTGTTAAGCTACTGTAACCTCCACCACTTTTTCAAGGGGCATTTAATCCGTCTTGTTAAGCTACTGCGACCTCCAATGCTCTTCCAAGGGGCATTTAAACCGTCTTGTTTAGCTACTGCGACCTGCTCTTCTCTTCCAAGGGGCATTTACACCATCTTGTTAAGCTAGTGCGACCTGCACGTCTCTTCCAAGGCGCATTTAAACCATCTTTTTAAGCTACTGCGACTTGCATGTCTCTTCCAAGGGGCATTTAAACCGTCTTGTTAAGCTACTGTAACCTCCACCACTTTTCCAAGGGGCATTTAAACCGTCTTGTTAAGTTACTGCGACCTGCACGTCTCTTCCAAGGGGCATTTAAACCGTCTTGTTAAGCTACTGCGACCTGCATGTCTCTTCCAAGGGGCATTTAAACCGTCTTGTTAAGCCACTGCGACCTGCAAGTCTCTTCCAATGGGCATTTAAACCGTCTTTTTAAGCTGCTGCGAACAGCATGTCTCTTCCAAGGGGCAATTAAACCATTTTGTTAAGCTACTGCGACCTCCACCGCTCTTCCAAGGGCCATTTAAACCGTATTATTAAGCTACTGCAACCTACACATCTCTTCCAAGGGGCATTTAACCCATCTTATTAAGCTACTGTGACCTGCACGTCTCTTCCAAGGGGCATTTAAACCGTCTTGGTAAGCTACTGCGACCTGCAAACCTATTCCAAGGGGCAGTTAAACCCCCTTGTTAAGCTACTGCGACCTGCACGTCTCTTCCAAGGGTGATTTAAACCGTCTTGTTAAGCTACTGCGACCTGCACGTCTCTTCCAAGGGTCATTTAAACCGTCCTGTTAAGCTACTGTGACCTGCTCGTCTCTTCCAAGGGGCATTTAAACCGTCTTGTTAAGCTACTGCGACCTGCGGGTCTCTTCCAAGGCGCATTTAAACCGTCTTGTTAAGCTACTGTAACCTCCACCACTTTTCCAATGGGCATTTAAACCGTCTTGCTAAGCTACTGCGACCTGTACGTCTCTTCCAAGGGGCATTTAAACCGCCTTGTTAAGCTACTGCGACCTGCATGTCTCTTCCAAGGCGCATTTAAACCGTCTTTTTAAGCTACTGCGACTTGCACGTGTCTTCCAAGGGGTCAATTATACCGTCTTGTTAAGCTACTGTAACCTCCACCACTTTTCCAATGGGCATTTAAACCATCTTGTTAAGTTACTGCGACCTGCACGTCTCTTTCAAGGGGCATTTAAACTGTCTTGTTAAGCTACTGCGACCCCCACCTTTCTTCCAAGGGGCATTTAAACCGTCTTGTTAAGCTGCTGCGACCTGCACGTCTTTTCCAAGGGGCATTTAAACCGTCTTGTTAAGCTACTGCGACCTCCAACTCTCTTCCAAGGGGCATTTAAACCGTCTTATTAAGCTACTGCGACCTGCACGTCTCTTCCAAGGGGCATTTAAACCCTCTTGTTAAGCTACTGCGACCTGCACGTCTCTTCAAAGGGGCATTTAAACCGTTTTGTTTAGCTACTGCGACCTGCTCTTCTCTTCCAAGGGGCATTTACACCATCTTGTTAAGCTAGTGCGACCTGCACGTCTCTTCCAAGGCGCATTTAAACCATCTTTTTAAGCTGCTGCGACTTGCATGTCTCTTCCAAGGGGCATTTAAACCGTCTTGTTAAGCTACTGTAACCTCCACCACTTTTCCAAGGGGCATTTAAACCGTCTTGTTAAGCTACTGCGACCTGCACGTCTCTTCCAAGGGGCATTTAAACCATCTTGTTAAGCTACTGCGACCTGCACGTCTCTTCCACGGCGCATTTAAACCATCTTCTTAAGCTACTGCGACTTGCAAGTCTCTTCAAAGGGGCATTTAAACCGTCTTGTTAAGCTACTGTAACCTCCACCACTTTTCCAAGGGGCATTTAAACCGTCTTGTTAAGCTACTGCGACCTGCTTGTCTCTTCCAAGGGGCATTTAAACCGTCTTGTTAAGCCACTGCGACCTGCAAGTCTCTTCCAAGGGGCATTTAAACCGTCTTTTTAAGCTGCTGCGAACAGCATGTCTCTTCCAAGGGGCACTTAAACCATCTTGTTAAGCTACTGCGACCTCCTCCGCTCTTCCAAGGGGCATTTAAACCATCTTGTTAAGCTACTGCGACCTGCACGTCTCTTCCAAGGGGCATTTAAACCGTCTTGGTAAGCTACTGCGACCTGCTCGTCTCTTCCAAGGGGGATTTAAACCGTCTTGTTAAGCTAGTGCGATCTGCACGTCTCTTCCAAGGTGCATTTAAACCGTCTTGTTAAGCTATAGCGACCTGCACGTCTCTTCCAAGGGGCATCGAAACCGTCTTATTAAGCTACTGCGACCTGCACGTCTCTTCCAAGGGGCATTTAAACCGTCTTATTAAGCTACTGCGACCTCCACCTCTCTTCCAAGGGGCATTTAAACCGTCTTTTTAAGCTACTGCGACTTGCACGTCTCTTCCAAGGGGCATTTAAACTGTCTTGTTAAGCTACTGTAAACTCCACCACTTTTCCAAGGGGCATTTAAACCGTCTTGTTAAGCGACTGCGACCTGCTCGTCTCTTCCAAGAGGCATTTAAACCGTCTTTTTAAGCTTCTCCGACCTGCTCGTCTCTTCCAAGGGGCATTTAAACCGTCTTGTTAAGCTACTGCGACCTGCACGTCTCTTCCAAGGGGCATTTAAACCGTCTTGTTAAGCTACTGCGACCTGCGCGTCTCTTCCAAGGCGCATTTAAACCGTCTTGTTAAGCTACTGTAACCTCCACCACTTTTCCAAGGGGCATTTAAACCGTCTTGTTAAGCTACTGCGACCTCCAATGCTCTTCCAAGGGGCATTTAAACCGTCTTGTTAAGCTACTGCCACCTGCAAGTCTCTTCCAAGGGGGATTTAAACCATCTTGTTAAGCTACTGCGACCTGCTCGTCTCTTCCAAGGGGCATTTAAACCGTATTTTTAAGCTACTGCGACCTGCACGTCTCTTCCAAGGCGCATTTAAACCGTATTTTTAAGCTTCTGCGACTTGCACGTCTCTTCCAAGGGGCATTTAAACCGTCTTGTTAAGCTACTGTAACCTCCACCATTTTTCCAAGGGTCATTTAAACCGTCTTGTTAAGCTACTGCGACCTGCATGTCTCTTCCAAAGGGCATTTAAACCGTCTTGTTAAGCTACTGCGACCTGCACGTCTCTTCCAAGGGTCATTTAAACCGTCTTGTTAAGCTACTGCGACCTGCATGTCTCTTCCAAGGGGCATTTAAACCGTCTTGTTAAGCCACTGCGACCTGCACGTCTCTTCCAAGGGGCATTTAAACCAATTTTTTAAGCTGCTGCGAACAGCATGTCTCTTCCAAAGGACATTTAAACCATCTTGTTAAGCTACTGCGACCTCCACCGCTCTTCCAAGGGGTATTTAAACCATCTTGTTAAGCTATTGCGACCTGCACGTCTCTTCCAAGGGACTTTTAAACCGTCTTGGTAAGCTACTGCGACCTGCAAACCTATTCCAAGGGGCATTTAAACCCTCTTGTTAAGCTACTGCGACCTGCACGTCTCTTCAAAGAGGCATTTAAACCGTCTTGTTAAGCTACTGAGACCTGCACGTCTCTTCTAAGTGGCATTTAAACTGTCTTGTTAAGCTTCTGCGACCTCCACCTCTCTTCCAAGGGCCATTTAAACCGTATTATTAAGCTACTGCGACCTACACATCTCTTCCAAGGGGCATTTAACCCATCTTATTAAGCTACTGTGACCTGCACGTCTTTTCCAAGGGGCATTTAAACCGTCTTGGTAAGCTACTGCGACCTGCAAGCCTATTCCAAGGGGCAGTTAAACCCTCTTGTTAAGCTACTGCGACCTGCACGTCTCTTCCAAGAGTGATTTAAACCATCTTGTTAAGCTAATGCGACCTGCACGTCTCTTCCAAGGGTCATTTAAACCGTCCTGTTAAGCTACTGTGACCTGCTCGTTTCTTCCAAGGGGCATTTAAACCGTCTTGTTAAGCTACTGCGACCTGCGCGTCTCTTCCAAGGCGCATTTAAACCGTCTTGTTAAGCTACTGTAACCTCCACCACTTTTCCAAGGGGCATTTAAACCGTCTTGTTAAGCTACTGCGACCTGCACGTCTCTTCCAAGGGGCATTTAATCCGTCTTTTTAAGCTACTGCGAGTTGCACGTGTCTTCCAAGGGGTCATTTATACCGTCTTGTTAAGCTACTGTAACCTCCACCACTTTTCCAATGGACATTTAAACCGTCTTGTTAAGCTACTGCGACCTGCACGTCTCTTTCAAGGGGCATTTAAACTGTCTTGTTAAGCTACTGCGACCTCCACCGTTCTTCCAAGGGGCATTTAAACCATCTTGTTAAGCTACTGCGACCTGCACGTCTCTTCCAAGGGGCATGAAAAACCTATTGTTAAGCTGCTGCGACCTGCACGTCTTTTCCAAGGGGCATTTAAACCGTTTTGTTAAGCTACTGCGACCTCCAACTCTCTTCCAAGGGGCATTTAAACCGTCTTATTAAGCTACTGCGACCTGCACGTCTCTTCAAAGGGGCATTTAAACCCTCTTGTTAAGCTACTGCGACCTGCACGTCTCTTCCAAGGGGCATTTAAACCCTCTTGTTAAGCTACTGCGACCTGCACGTCTCTTCAAAGGGGCATTTAAACCGTCTTGTTTAGCTACTGCGACCTGCTCTTCTCTTCCAAGGGGCATTTACACCATCTTGTTAAGCTAGTGCGACCTGCACGTCTCTTCCAAGGCGCATTTAAACCATCTTTTTAAGCTACTGCGACTTGCATGTCTCTTCCAAGGGGCATTTAAACCGTCTTGTTAAGCTACTGTAACCTCCACCACTTTTCCAAGGGGCATTTAAACCGTCTTGTTAAGCTACTGCGACCTGCACGTCTCTTCCAAGGGGCATTTAAACCGTCTTGTTAAGCTACTGCGACCTGCATGTCTCTTCCAAGGGGCATTTAAACCGTCTTGTTAAGCCATTGCGACCTGCAAGTCTCTTCCAAGGGGCATTTAAACCGTCTTTTTAAGCTGCTGCGAACAGCATGTCTCTTCCAAGGGGCATTTAAACCATTTTGTTAAGCTACTGCGACCTCCACCGCTCTTCCAAGGGGCATTTAAACCATCTTGTTAAGCTACTGCGACCTGCACGTCTCTTCCAAGGGGCATTTAAACCGTCTTGTTAAGCTACTGCGACCTGCATGTCTCTTCCAAGGGGCATTTAAACCATCTTGTTAAGCCACTGCGACCTGCAAGTCTCTTCCAAGGGGCATTTAAACCGTCTTTTTAAGCTGCTGCGAACAGCATGTCTCTTCCAAGGGGCATTTAAACCATTTTGTTAAGCTACTGCGACCTCCACCGCTCTTCCAAGGGGCATTTAAACCATCTTGTTAAGCTACTGCGACGTGCACGTCTCTTCCAAGGGGCATTTAAATCGTCTTGGTAAGCTACTGCGACCAGCAAGCCTATTCCAAAGGGCATTTAAACCCTCTTGTTAAGCTACTGCGACCTGCACGTCTCTTCCACATCGGATTTAAACCGCCTTGTTAAGCTACTGCGACCTGCAAGTCTTTTCAAAGGTGCATTTAAACCATCTTGTTAAGCTACTGCGACCTGCACGTCTCTTCCAAGGGGCATCTAAACTGTCTTATTAAGCTACTGCGACCTGCACGTCTCCTCCAAGTGGCATTTAAACCGTCTTGTTAAGCTACTGCGACCGCCTCCGCTCTTCCAAGGGGCATTTAAACCATCTTGTTAAGCTGCTGCGACTTGCATGTCTCTTCCAAGGGGCATTTAAACCGTCTTGTTAAGCTACTGTAACCTCCACCACTTTTTCAAGGGGCATTTAATCCGTCTTGTTAAGCTACTGCGACCTCCAATGCTCTTCCAAGGGGCATTTAAACCGTCTTGTTTAGCTACTGCGACCTGCTCTTCTCTTCCAAGGGGCATTTACACCATCTTGTTAAGCTAGTGCGACCTGCACGTCTCTTCCAAGGCGCATTTAAACCATCTTTTTAAGCTACTGCGACTTGCATGTCTCTTCCAAGGGGCATTTAAACCGTCTTGTTAAGCTACTGTAACCTCCACCACTTTTCCAAGGGGCATTTAAACCGTCTTGTTAAGTTACTGCGACCTGCACGTCTCTTCCAAGGGGCATTTAAACTGTCTTGTTAAGCTACTGCGACCCCCACCTTTCTTCCAAGGGGCATTTAAACCGTCTTGTTAAGCTGCTGCGACCTGCACGTCTTTTCCAAGGGGCATTTAAACCGTCTTGTTAAGCTACTGCGACCTCCAACTCTCTTCCAAGGGGCATTTAAACCGTCTTATTAAGCTACTGCGACCTGCACGTCTCTTCCAAGGGGCATTTAAACCCTCTTGTTAAGCTACTGCGACCTGCACGTCTCTTCAAAGGGGCATTTAAACCGTTTTGTTTAGCTACTGCGACCTGCTCTTCTCTTCCAAGGGGCATTTACACCATCTTGTTAAGCTAGTGCGACCTGCACGTCTCTTCCAAGGCGCATTTAAACCATCTTTTTAAGCTGCTGCGACTTGCATGTCTCTTCCAAGGGGCATTTAAACCGTCTTGTTAAGCTACTGTAACCTCCACCACTTTTCCAAGGGGCATTTAAACCGTCTTGTTAAGCTACTGCGACCTGCACGTCTCTTCCAAGGGGCATTTAAACCATCTTGTTAAGCTACTGCGACCTGCACGTCTCTTCCACGGCGCATTTAAACCATCTTCTTAAGCTACTGCGACTTGCAAGTCTCTTCAAAGGGGCATTTAAACCGTCTTGTTAAGCTACTGTAACCTCCACCACTTTTCCAAGGGGCATTTAAACCGTCTTGTTAAGCTACTGCGACCTGCTTGTCTCTTCCAAGGGGCATTTAAACCGTCTTGTTAAGCCACTGCGACCTGCAAGTCTCTTCCAAGGGGCATTTAAACCGTCTTTTTAAGCTGCTGCGAACAGCATGTCTCTTCCAAGGGGCACTTAAACCATCTTGTTAAGCTACTGCGACCTCCTCCGCTCTTCCAAGGGGCATTTAAACCATCTTGTTAAGCTACTGCGACCTGCACGTCTCTTCCAAGGGGCATTTAAACCGTCTTGGTAAGCTACTGCGACCTGCTCGTCTCTTCCAAGGGGGATTTAAACCGTCTTGTTAAGCTAGTGCGATCTGCACGTCTCTTCCAAGGTGCATTTAAACCGTCTTGTTAAGCTATAGCGACCTGCACGTCTCTTCCAAGGGGCATCGAAACCGTCTTATTAAGCTACTGCGACCTGCACGTCTCTTCCAAGGGGCATTTAAACCGTCTTATTAAGCTACTGCGACCTCCACCTCTCTTCCAAGGGGCATTTAAACCGTCTTTTTAAGCTACTGCGACTTGCACGTCTCTTCCAAGGGGCATTTAAACTGTCTTGTTAAGCTACTGTAAACTCCACCACTTTTCCAAGGGGCATTTAAACCGTCTTGTTAAGCGACTGCGACCTGCTCGTCTCTTCCAAGAGGCATTTAAACCGTCTTTTTAAGCTTCTCCGACCTGCTCGTCTCTTCCAAGGGGCATTTAAACCGTCTTGTTAAGCTACTGCGACCTGCACGTCTCTTCCAAGGGGCATTTAAACCGTCTTGTTAAGCTACTGCGACCTGCGCGTCTCTTCCAAGGCGCATTTAAACCGTCTTGTTAAGCTACTGTAACCTCCACCACTTTTCCAAGGGGCATTTAAACCGTCTTGTTAAGCTACTGCGACCTCCAATGCTCTTCCAAGGGGCATTTAAACCGTCTTGTTAAGCTACTGCCACCTGCAAGTCTCTTCCAAGGGGGATTTAAACCATCTTGTTAAGCTACTGCGACCTGCTCGTCTCTTCCAAGGGGCATTTAAACCGTATTTTTAAGCTACTGCGACCTGCACGTCTCTTCCAAGGCGCATTTAAACCGTATTTTTAAGCTTCTGCGACTTGCACGTCTCTTCCAAGGGGCATTTAAACCGTCTTGTTAAGCTACTGTAACCTCCACCATTTTTCCAAGGGTCATTTAAACCGTCTTGTTAAGCTACTGCGACCTGCATGTCTCTTCCAAAGGGCATTTAAACCGTCTTGTTAAGCTACTGCGACCTGCACGTCTCTTCCAAGGGTCATTTAAACCGTCTTGTTAAGCTACTGCGACCTGCATGTCTCTTCCAAGGGGCATTTAAACCGTCTTGTTAAGCCACTGCGACCTGCACGTCTCTTCCAAGGGGCATTTAAACCAATTTTTTAAGCTGCTGCGAACAGCATGTCTCTTCCAAAGGACATTTAAACCATCTTGTTAAGCTACTGCGACCTCCACCGCTCTTCCAAGGGGTATTTAAACCATCTTGTTAAGCTATTGCGACCTGCACGTCTCTTCCAAGGGACTTTTAAACCGTCTTGGTAAGCTACTGCGACCTGCAAACCTATTCCAAGGGGCATTTAAACCCTCTTGTTAAGCTACTGCGACCTGCACGTCTCTTCAAAGAGGCATTTAAACCGTCTTGTTAAGCTACTGAGACCTGCACGTCTCTTCTAAGTGGCATTTAAACTGTCTTGTTAAGCTTCTGCGACCTCCACCTCTCTTCCAAGGGCCATTTAAACCGTATTATTAAGCTACTGCGACCTACACATCTCTTCCAAGGGGCATTTAACCCATCTTATTAAGCTACTGTGACCTGCACGTCTTTTCCAAGGGGCATTTAAACCGTCTTGGTAAGCTACTGCGACCTGCAAGCCTATTCCAAGGGGCAGTTAAACCCTCTTGTTAAGCTACTGCGACCTGCACGTCTCTTCCAAGAGTGATTTAAACCATCTTGTTAAGCTAATGCGACCTGCACGTCTCTTCCAAGGGTCATTTAAACCGTCCTGTTAAGCTACTGTGACCTGCTCGTTTCTTCCAAGGGGCATTTAAACCGTCTTGTTAAGCTACTGCGACCTGCGCGTCTCTTCCAAGGCGCATTTAAACCGTCTTGTTAAGCTACTGTAACCTCCACCACTTTTCCAAGGGGCATTTAAACCGTCTTGTTAAGCTACTGCGACCTGCACGTCTCTTCCAAGGGGCATTTAATCCGTCTTTTTAAGCTACTGCGAGTTGCACGTGTCTTCCAAGGGGTCATTTATACCGTCTTGTTAAGCTACTGTAACCTCCACCACTTTTCCAATGGACATTTAAACCGTCTTGTTAAGCTACTGCGACCTGCACGTCTCTTTCAAGGGGCATTTAAACTGTCTTGTTAAGCTACTGCGACCTCCACCGTTCTTCCAAGGGGCATTTAAACCATCTTGTTAAGCTACTGCGACCTGCACGTCTCTTCCAAGGGGCATGAAAAACCTATTGTTAAGCTGCTGCGACCTGCACGTCTTTTCCAAGGGGCATTTAAACCGTTTTGTTAAGCTACTGCGACCTCCAACTCTCTTCCAAGGGGCATTTAAACCGTCTTATTAAGCTACTGCGACCTGCACGTCTCTTCAAAGGGGCATTTAAACCCTCTTGTTAAGCTACTGCGACCTGCACGTCTCTTCCAAGGGGCATTTAAACCCTCTTGTTAAGCTACTGCGACCTGCACGTCTCTTCAAAGGGGCATTTAAACCGTCTTGTTTAGCTACTGCGACCTGCTCTTCTCTTCCAAGGGGCATTTACACCATCTTGTTAAGCTAGTGCGACCTGCACGTCTCTTCCAAGGCGCATTTAAACCATCTTTTTAAGCTACTGCGACTTGCATGTCTCTTCCAAGGGGCATTTAAACCGTCTTGTTAAGCTACTGTAACCTCCACCACTTTTCCAAGGGGCATTTAAACCGTCTTGTTAAGCTACTGCGACCTGCACGTCTCTTCCAAGGGGCATTTAAACCGTCTTGTTAAGCTACTGCGACCTGCATGTCTCTTCCAAGGGGCATTTAAACCGTCTTGTTAAGCCATTGCGACCTGCAAGTCTCTTCCAAGGGGCATTTAAACCGTCTTTTTAAGCTGCTGCGAACAGCATGTCTCTTCCAAGGGGCATTTAAACCATTTTGTTAAGCTACTGCGACCTCCACCGCTCTTCCAAGGGGCATTTAAACCATCTTGTTAAGCTACTGCGACCTGCACGTCTCTTCCAAGGGGCATTTAAACCGTCTTGTTAAGCTACTGCGACCTGCATGTCTCTTCCAAGGGGCATTTAAACCATCTTGTTAAGCCACTGCGACCTGCAAGTCTCTTCCAAGGGGCATTTAAACCGTCTTTTTAAGCTGCTGCGAACAGCATGTCTCTTCCAAGGGGCATTTAAACCATTTTGTTAAGCTACTGCGACCTCCACCGCTCTTCCAAGGGGCATTTAAACCATCTTGTTAAGCTACTGCGACGTGCACGTCTCTTCCAAGGGGCATTTAAATCGTCTTGGTAAGCTACTGCGACCAGCAAGCCTATTCCAAAGGGCATTTAAACCCTCTTGTTAAGCTACTGCGACCTGCACGTCTCTTCCACATCGGATTTAAACCGCCTTGTTAAGCTACTGCGACCTGCAAGTCTTTTCAAAGGTGCATTTAAACCATCTTGTTAAGCTACTGCGACCTGCACGTCTCTTCCAAGGGGCATCTAAACTGTCTTATTAAGCTACTGCGACCTGCACGTCTCCTCCAAGTGGCATTTAAACCGTCTTGTTAAGCTACTGCGACCGCCTCCGCTCTTCCAAGGGGCATTTAAACCATCTTGTTAAGCTGCTGCGACTTGCATGTCTCTTCCAAGGGGCATTTAAACCGTCTTGTTAAGCTACTGTAACCTCCACCACTTTTTCAAGGGGCATTTAATCCGTCTTGTTAAGCTACTGCGACCTCCAATGCTCTTCCAAGGGGCATTTAAACCGTCTTGTTTAGCTACTGCGACCTGCTCTTCTCTTCCAAGGGGCATTTACACCATCTTGTTAAGCTAGTGCGACCTGCACGTCTCTTCCAAGGCGCATTTAAACCATCTTTTTAAGCTACTGCGACTTGCATGTCTCTTCCAAGGGGCATTTAAACCGTCTTGTTAAGCTACTGTAACCTCCACCACTTTTCCAAGGGGCATTTAAACCGTCTTGTTAAGTTACTGCGACCTGCACGTCTCTTCCAAGGGGCATTTAAACCGTCTTGTTAAGCTACTGCGACCTGCATGTCTCTTCCAAGGGGCATTTAAACCGTCTTGTTAAGCCACTGCGACCTGCAAGTCTCTTCCAATGGGCATTTAAACCGTCTTTTTAAGCTGCTGCGAACAGCATGTCTCTTCCAAGGGGCAATTAAACCATTTTGTTAAGCTACTGCGACCTCCACCGCTCTTCCAAGGGCCATTTAAACCGTATTATTAAGCTACTGCAACCTACACATCTCTTCCAAGGGGCATTTAACCCATCTTATTAAGCTACTGTGACCTGCACGTCTCTTCCAAGGGGCATTTAAACCGTCTTGGTAAGCTACTGCGACCTGCAAACCTATTCCAAGGGGCAGTTAAACCCCCTTGTTAAGCTACTGCGACCTGCACGTCTCTTCCAAGGGTGATTTAAACCGTCTTGTTAAGCTACTGCGACCTGCACGTCTCTTCCAAGGGTCATTTAAACCGTCCTGTTAAGCTACTGTGACCTGCTCGTCTCTTCCAAGGGGCATTTAAACCGTCTTGTTAAGCTACTGCGACCTGCGGGTCTCTTCCAAGGCGCATTTAAACCGTCTTGTTAAGCTACTGTAACCTCCACCACTTTTCCAATGGGCATTTAAACCGTCTTGCTAAGCTACTGCGACCTGCACGTCTCTTCCAAGGGGCATTTAAACCGCCTTGTTAAGCTACTGCGACCTGCATGTCTCTTCCAAGGCGCATTTAAACCGTCTTTTTAAGCTACTGCGACTTGCACGTGTCTTCCAAGGGGTCAATTATACCGTCTTGTTAAGCTACTGTAACCTCCACCACTTTTCCAATGGGCATTTAAACCATCTTGTTAAGTTACTGCGACCTGCACGTCTCTTTCAAGGGGCATTTAAACTGTCTTGTTAAGCTACTGCGACCCCCACCTTTCTTCCAAGGGGCATTTAAACCGTCTTGTTAAGCTGCTGCGACCTGCACGTCTTTTCCAAGGGGCATTTAAACCGTCTTGTTAAGCTACTGCGACCTCCAACTCTCTTCCAAGGGGCATTTAAACCGTCTTATTAAGCTACTGCGACCTGCACGTCTCTTCCAAGGGGCATTTAAACCCTCTTGTTAAGCTACTGCGACCTGCACGTCTCTTCAAAGGGGCATTTAAACCGTTTTGTTTAGCTACTGCGACCTGCTCTTCTCTTCCAAGGGGCATTTACACCATCTTGTTAAGCTAGTGCGACCTGCACGTCTCTTCCAAGGCGCATTTAAACCATCTTTTTAAGCTGCTGCGACTTGCATGTCTCTTCCAAGGGGCATTTAAACCGTCTTGTTAAGCTACTGTAACCTCCACCACTTTTCCAAGGGGCATTTAAACCGTCTTGTTAAGCTACTGCGACCTGCACGTCTCTTCCAAGGGGCATTTAAACCGTCTTGTTAAGCTACTGCGACCTGCATGTCTCTTCCAAGGGGCATTTAAACCGTCTTGTTAAGCCACTGCGACCTGCAAGTCTCTTCCAAGGGGCATTTAAACCGTCTTTTTAAGCTGCTGCGAACAGCATGTCTCTTCCAAGGGGCATTTAAACCATTTTGTTAAGCTACTGCGACCTCCACCGCTCTTCCAAGGGGCATTTAAACCATCTTGTTAAGCTACTGCGACCTGCACGTCTCTTCCAAGGGGCATTTAAACTGTCTTGGTAAGCTACTGCGACCAGCAAGCCTATTCCAAGGGGCATTTAAACCCTCTTGTTAAGCTACTGCGACCTGCACGTCTCTTCCAAGGGGGATTTACTCTGCCTTGCTAAGCTACTGCGACCTGCAAGTCTTTTCAAAGGTGCATTTAAGCCATCTTGTTAAGCTACTGCGAACTGCACGTCTCTTCCAAGGGGCATCTAAACTGTCTTATTAAGCTACTGCGACCTGCACGTCTCCTCCAAGTGGCATTTAAACCGTCTTGTTAAGCTACTGCGACCTGCACGTCTCTTCTAAGGCGCATTTAAACCGTCTTTTTAAGCTACTGCGACTTGCACGTCTCTTCCAAGAGGCATTTAAACCGTCTTGTTAAGCTACTGTAACCTCCACCACTTTTCCAAGGGGCATTTAAACCGTCTTGTTAAGCTACTGCGACCTGCATGTCTCTTCCAAGGGGCATTTAAACGGTCTTGTTAAGCTACTGCGACCTGCAAGTCTCTTACAAGGCTCATTTAAACCGTCTTGTTAAGCTACTGCGACCTGCATGTCTCTTCCAAGGGGCATTTAAACCGTCTTGTTAAGCCACTGCGACCTGCATGTCTCTTCCAAAGGGCATTTAAACCATCTTTTTAAGCTACTGCGACCTCCACCGCTCTTCCAAGGGGCATTTAAACCATCTTGTTACGCTATTACGACCTGCACGTCTCTTCCAAGGGGCATTTAAACCATATTATTAAGCTACTGCGACCTGCGCTTCTCTTCCAAGGGGCATTTAAACCAATTTTTTAAGCTGCTGCGAACAGCATGTCTCTTCCAAAGGGCATTTAAACCATCTTGTTAAGCTACTGCGACCTCCACCGCTCTTCCAAGGGGTATTTAAACCATCTTGTTAAGCTATTGCGACCTGCACGTCTCTTCCAAGGGACATTTAAACCGTCTTGGTAAGCTACTGCGACCTGCAAGCCTATTCCAAGCGGCATTTAAACCCTCTTGTTAAGCTACTGCGACCTGCACGTCTCTTCAAAGGGGCATTTAAACCGTCTTGTTAAGCTACTGAGACCTGCACGTTTCTTCTAAGTGGCATTTAAACTGTCTTGTTAAGCTTCTGCGACCTCCACCTCTCTTCCAAGGGCCATTTAAACCGTATTATTAAGCTACTGCGACCTACACATCTCTTCCAAGGGGCATTTAAACCGTCTTGGTAAGCTACTGCGACCTGCAAGCCTATTCCAAGGGGCAGTTAAACCCTCTTGTTAAGCTACTGCGACCTGCACGTCTCTTCCAAGGGTGATTTAAACCATCTTGTTAAGCTACTGCGACCTGCACGTCTCTTCCAAGGGTCATTTAAACCGTCCTGTTAAGCTACTGTGACCTGCTCGTCTCTTCCAAGGGGCATTTAAACCGTCTCGTTAAGCTACTGCGACCTGCGCGTCTCTTCCAAGGCGCATTTAACCCGTCTTGTTAAGCTACTGTAACCTCCACCACTTTTCCAAGGGGCATTTAAACCGTCTTGTTAAGCTACTGCGACCTGCACGTCTTTTCCAAGGGGCATTTAAACCGTCTTGTTAAGCTACTGCGATCTGCATGTCTCTTCCAAGGCGCATTTAAACCGTCTTTTTAAGCTACTGCGACTTGCACGTGTCTTCCAAGGGGTCATTTATACCGTCTTGTTAAGCTACTGTAACCTCCACCACTTTTCCAATGGGCATTTAAACCGTCTTGTTAAGCTACTGCGACCTGCACGTCTCTTTCAAGGGGCATTTAAACTGTCTTGTTAAGCTACTGCGACCTCCACCGTTCTTCCAAGGGGCATTTAAACCGTCTTGTTAAGCTACTGCGACCTGCACGTCTCTTCCAAGGGGCATGAAAAACCTATTGTTAAGCTGCTGCGACCTGCACGTCTTTTTCAAGGGGCATTTAAACCGTCTTGTTAAGCTACTGCGACCTCCAACTCTCTTCCAAGGGGCATTTAAACCGTCTTATTAAGCTACTGCGACCTGCACGTCTCTTCCAAGGGGCATTTAAACCCTCTTGTTAAGCTACTGCGACCTGCACGTCTCTTCCAAGGGGCATTTAAACCCTCTTGTTAAGCTACTGCGACCTGCACGTCTCTTCAAAGGGGAATTTAAACCGTCTTGTTTAGCTATTGCGACCTGCTCTTCTCTTCCAAGGGGCATTTAAACCATCTTGTTAAGCTAGTGCGACCTGCACTTCTCTTCCAAGGCGCATTTAAACCATCTTTTTAAGCTACTGCGACCTGCAAGTCTTTTCAAAGGTGCATTTAAACCATCTTGTTAAGCTACTGCGACCTGCACGTCTCTTCCAAGGGGCATCTAAACTGTCTTATTAAGCTACTGCGACCTGCACGTCTCCTCCAAGTGGCATTTAAAACGTCTTGTTAAGCTACTGCGACCTGCACGTCTCTTCTAAGGCGCATTTAAACCGTCTTTTTAAGCTACTGCGACTTGCACGTCTCTTCCAAGGGGCATTTAAACTGTCTTGTTAAGCCACTGCGACCTGCACGTCTCTTAAAAGGGGCATTTAAACCGACCTTTTAAGCTGCTGCGAACAGCATGTCTCTTCCAAAGGGCATTTAAACCATCTTGTTAAGCTACTGCGACCGCCTCCGCTCTTCCAAGGGGCATTTAAACCATCTTGTTAAGCTATTGCGACCTGCACGTCTCTTCCAAGGGGCATTTAAACCATCTTTTTAAGCTACTGCGACTTGCATGTCTCTTCCAAGGGGCATTTAAACCGTCTTGTTAAGCTACTGTAACCTCCACCACTTTTTCAAGGGGCATTTAATCCGTCTTGTTAAGCTACTGCGACCTCCAATGCTCTTCCAAGGGGCATTTAAACCGTATTGTTTAGCTACTGCGACCTGCTCTTCTCTTCCAAGGGGCATTTACACCATCTTGTTCAGCTAGTGCGACCTGCACGTCTCTTCCAAGGCGCATTTAAACCATCTTTTTAAGCTACTGCGACTTGCATGTCTCTTCCAAGGGGCATTTAAACCGTCTTGTTAAGCTCCTGTAACCTCCACCACTTTTCCAAGGGGCATTTAAACCGTCTTGTTAAGCTACTGCGACCTGCACGTCTCTTCCAAGGGGCATTTAAACCGTCTTGATAAGCTACTGCGACCTGCATGTCTCTTCCAAGGGGCATTTAAACCGCCTTGTTAAGCCACTGCGACCTGCAAGTCTCTTCCAAGGGGCATTTAAACCGTCTTTTTAAGCTGCTGCGAACAGCATGTCTCTTCCAAGGGGCATTTAAACCATTTTGTTAAGCTACTGCGACCTCCACCGCTCTTCCAAGGGGCATTTAAACCATCTTGTTAAGCTACTGCGACCTGCACGTCTCTTCCAAGGGGCATTTAAACCGTCTTGGTAAGCTACTGCGACCAGCAAGACTATTCCAAAGGGCATTTAAACCCTCTTGTTAAGCTACTGCGACCTGCACGTCTCTTCCAAGGCGGGTTTAAACCGCCTTGTTAAGCTACTGCGACCTGCAAGTCTTTTCAAAGGTGCATTTAAACCATCTTGTTAAGCTACTGCGACCTGCACGTCTCTTCCAAGGGGCATCTAAACTGTATTATTAAGCTACTGCGACCTGCACGTCTCCTCCAAGTGGCATTTAAACCGTCTTGTTAAGCTACTGCGACCTGCACGTCTCTTCTAAGGAGCATTTAAACCGTCTTTTTAAGCTACTGCGACTTGCACGTCTCTTCCAAGGGGCATTTAAACCGTCTTGTTAAGCTACTGTAACCTCCACCACTTTTCCAAGGGTCATTTAAACCGTCTTGTTAAGCTACTGCGACCTGCATGTCTCTTCCAAGGGGCATTTAAACCGTCTTGTTAAGCCACTGCGACCTGCACGTCTCTTCCAAGGGGCATTTAAACCGACTTTTTAAGCTACTGCGACCGCCTCCGCTCCTCCAAGGGACATTTACACCATCTTGTTAAGCTATTGCGACCTGCACGTCTCTTCCAAGGGGCATTTAAACCATCTTTTTAAGCTACTGCGACTTGCATGTCTCTTCCAAGGGGCATTTAAACCGTCTTGTTAAGCTACTGTAACCTCCACCACTTTTTCAAGGGGCATTTAATCCGTCTTGTTAAGCTACTGCGACCTCCAATGCTCTTCCAAGGGGCATTTAAACCGTCTTGTTTAGCTACTGCGACCTGCTCTTCTCTTCCAAGGGGCATTTACACCATCTTGTTAAGCTAGTGCGCCCTGCACGTCTCTTCCAAGGCGCATTTAAACCATCTTTTTAAGCTACTGCGACTTGCATGTCTCTTCCAAGGGGCATTTAAACCGTCTTGTTAAGCTACTGTAACCTCCACCACTTTTCCAAGGGGCATTTAAACCGTCTTGTTAAGTTACTGCGACCTGCACGTCTCTTCCAAGGGGCATTTAAACCATCTTGTTAAGCCACTGCGACCTGCAAGCCTATTCCAAGGGGCATTTAAACCCTCTTGTTAAGCTACTGCGACCTGCACGTCTCTTCCAAGTGGCATTTAAACTGTCTTGTTAAGCTTCTGCGACCTCCACCTCTCTTCCAAGGGCCATTTAAACCGTATTATTAAGCTACTGCAACCTACACATCTCTTCCAAGGGGCATTTAACCCATCTTTTTAAGCTACTGTGACCTGCACGTCTCTTCCAAGGGACATTTAAACCGTCTTGGTAAGCTACTGCGACCTGCAATCGTATTCCAAGGGGCAGTTAAACCCTCTTGTTAAGCTACTGCGACCTGCACGTCTCTTCCAAGGGTGATTTAAACCGTCTTGTTAAGCTACTGCGACCTGCACGTCTCTTCCAAGGGTCATTTAAACCGTCCTGTTAAGCTACTGTGACCTGCTCGTCTCTTCCAAGGGGCATTGAAACCGTCTTGTTAAGCTACTGCGACCTGCGGGTCTCTTCCAAGGCGCATTTAAACCGTCTTGTTAAGCTACTGTAACCTCCACCACTTTTCCAAGGGGCAATTAAACCGTCTTGTTAAGCTACTGCGACCTGCACGTCTCTTCCAAGGGGCATTTAAACCGCCTTGTTAAGCTACTGCGACCTGCATGTCTCTTCCAAGGGGCATTTAAACCGTCTTGTTAAGCCACTGCGACCTGCAAGTCTCTTCCAATGGGCATTTAAACCGTCTTTTTAAGCTGCTGCGAACAGCATGTCTCTTCCAAGGGGCAATTAAACCATTTTGTTAAGCTACTGCGACCTCCACCGCTCTTCCAAGGGGCATTTAAACTGTCTTGTTAAGCTACTGCGACCTGCACGTCTCTTCCAAGGGGCATTTAAACCGTTTTGGTAAGCTACTGCGACCAGCAAGCCTATTCCAAGGGGCATTTAAACCCTCTTGTTAAGCTACTGTTACCTGCACGTCTCTTCCAAGTGGCATTTAAACTGTCTTGTTAAGCTTCTGCGACCTCCACCTCTCTTCCAAGGGCCATTTAAACCGTATTATTAAGCTACTGCAACCTACACATCTCTTCCAAGGGGCATTTAACCCATCTTTTTAAGCTACTGTGACCTGCACGTCTCTTCCAAGGGGCATTTAAACCGTCTTGGTAAGCTACTGCGACCTGCAAGCCTATTCCAAGGGGCAGTTAAACCCTCTTGTTAAGCTACTGCGACCTGCACGTCTCTTCCAAGGGTGATTTAAACCATCTTGTTAAGCTACTGCGACATGCACGTCTCTTCCAAGGGTCATTTAAACCGTCCTGTTAAGCTACTGTGACCTGCTCGTCTCTTCCAAGGGGCATTTAAACCGTCTTTTTAAGCTACTGTAACCTCCACCACTTTTCCAAGGGGCATTTAAACCGTCTTGTTAAGCTACTGCGACCTGCACGTCTCTTCCAAGGGGCATTTAAACCGCCTTGTTAAGCTACTGCGACCTGCATGTCTCTTCCAAGGCGCATTTAAACCGTCTTTTTAAGCTACTGCGATTTGCACTTGTCTTCCAAGGGTTCAATTATACCGTCTTGTTAAGCTACTGTAACCTCCACCACTTTTCCAATGGGCATTTAAACCATCTTGTTAAGCTACTGCGACCTGCACGTCTCTTTCAAGGGGCATTTAAACTGTCTTGTTAAGCTACTGCGACCCCCACCTTTCTTCCAAGGGGCATTTAAACCGTCTTGTTAAGCTACTGCGACCTGCACGTCTCTTCCAAGGGGCATGAAAAACCTATTGTTAAGCTGCTGCGACCTGCACGTCTTTTCCAAGGGGCATTTAAACCGTCTTGTTAAGCTACTGCGACCTCCAACTCTCTTCCAAGGGGCATTTAAACCGTCTTATTAAGCTACTGCGACCTGCACGTATCTTCCAAGGGGCATTTAAACCCTCTTGTTAAGCTACTGCGACCTGCACGTCTCTTCTAAGGGGCATTTAAACCCTCTTGTTAAGCTACTGCGACCTGCACGTCTCTTCAAAGGGGCATTTAAACCGTCTTGTTTAGCTACTGCGACCTGCTCTTCTCTTCCAAGGGGCATTTACACCATCTTGTTAAGCTAGTGCGACCTGCACGTCTCTTCCAAGGCGCATTTAAACCATCTTTTTAAGCTACTGCGACTTGCATGTCTCTTCCAAGGGGCATTTAAACCGTCTTGTTAAGCTACTGTAACCTCCACCACTTTTCCAAGGGGCATTTAAACCGTCTTGTTAAGCTACTGCGACCTGCACGTCTCTTCCAAGGGGCATTTAAACCGTCTTGTTAAGCTACTGCGACCTGCATGTCTCTTCCAAGGGGCATTTAAACCGTCTTGTTCAGCCACTGCGACCTGCAAGTCTCTACCAAGGGGCATTTAAACCGTCTTTTTAAGCTGCTCCGAACAGCATGTCTCTTCCAAGGGGCATTTAAACCATTTTGTTAAGCTACTGCGACCTCCACCGCTCTTCCAAGGGGCATTTAAACAATCTTGTTAAGCTACTGCGACCTGCACGTCTCTTCCAAGGGGCATTTAAACCGTCTTGGTAAGCTACTGCGACCAGCCAAGCCTATTCCAAGGGGCATTTAAACCCTCTTGTTAAGCTACTGCGATCTGCACGTCTCTTCCAAGGGGGATTTAAACCGCCTTGTTAAGCTACTGCGACCTGCAAGTCTTTTCAAAGGTGCATTTAAACCATCTTGTTAAGCTACTGCGACCTGCACGTCTCTTCCAAGGGGCATCTAAACTGTCTTATTAAGCTACTGCGACCTGCACGTCTCCTCCAAGTGGCATTTAAACCGTCTTGTTAAGCTACTGCGACCTGCACGTCTCTTCTAAGGCGCATTTAAACCGTCTTGTTAAGCTACTGTAACCTCCACCACTTTTCCAAGGGGCATTTAAACCGTCTTGATAAGCTACTGCGACCTGCATGTCTCTTCCAAGGGGCATTTAAACCGTCTTGTTAAGCTACTGCGACCTGCACGTCTCTTACAAGGGTCATTTAAACCGTCTTGTTAAGCTACTGCGACCTGCATGTCTCTTCCAAGGGGCATTTAAACCGTCTTGTTAAGCCACTGCGACCTGCATGTCTGTTCCAAAGGGCATTTAAACCATCTTGTTAAGCTGCTGCGACCTCCACCGCTCTTCCAAGGGACATTTAAACCATCTTGTTACGCTATTACGACCTGCACGTCTCTTCCAAGGGGCATTTAAACCATATTATTAAGCTACTGCGACCTGCGCTTCTCTTCCAAGGGGCATTTAAACTGTCTTGTTAAGCTACTGCGACCTCCAATGCTCTTCCAAGGGGCATTTAAACCGTCTTGTTTAGCTTCTGCAACCTGCTCTTCTCTTCCAAGGGGCATTTACACCATCTTGTTAAGCTAGTGCGACCTGCACGTCTCTTCCAAGGCGCATTTAAACCATCTTTTTAAGCTACTGCGACTTTCATGTCTCTTCCAAGGGGCATTTAAACCGTCTTGTTAAGCTACTGTAACCTCCACCACTTTTCCAAGGGGCATTTAAACCGTATTGTTAAGCTACTGCGACCTGCACGTCTCTTCCAAGGGGCATTTAAACCGTCTTGTTAAGCTACTGCGACCTGCACGTCTCTTCCAAGGGGCATTTAAACCGTCTTGTTAAGCTACTGCGACCTGCAAATCTCTTCCAAGGGGCATTTAAACCGTCTTGTTAAGCTACTGCGACCTGCACGTCTCTTCCAAGGGGTATTTAAACCGACTTTTTAAGCTGCTGCGAACAGCATGTCTCTTCCAAAGGCCATTTAAACCATCTTGTTAAGCTACTGCGACCTCCACCGCTCTTCCAAGGGGCATTTAAACCATCTTGTTAAGCTATTGCGACCTGCACGTCTCTTCCAAGGGGCATTTAAACCATATTATTAAGCTACTGCGATCTGCGCTTCTCTTCCAAGGGGCATTTAAACTGTCTTGTTAAGCTACTGCCACCTGCAAGTCTCTTCCAAGGGGGATTTAAACCATTTTGTTAAGCTACTGTGACCTGCTCGTCTCTTCCAAGGGGCATTTAAACCGTATTGTTAAGATACTGAGACCTGCACGTCTTTTCCAAGGCGCATTTAAACCGTCTTTTTAAGCTACTGCGACTTGCACGTCTCTTCCAAGGGGCATTAAACCGTCTTGTTAAGCTACTGTAACCTCCACCACTTTTCCAAGGGTCATTTAAACCGTCTTGTTAAGCTACTGCGACCTGCATGTCTCTTCCAAGGGGCATTTAAAACGTCTTGTTAAGCCACTGCGACCTGCACGTCTCTTCCAAGGGGCATTTAAACCGACTTTTTAAGATGCTCCGAACAGCATGTCTCTTCCAAAGGGCATTTAAACCATCTTGTTAAGCTACTGCGACCTCCACCGCTCTTCCAAGGGGAATTTAAACCATCTTGTTAAGCTATTGCGACCTGCACGTCTCTTCCAAGGGGCATTTAAACCGTCTTGGTAAGCTACTGCGACCTGCATGTCTCTTCCAAGGGGCATTTAAACCGTCTTGTTAAGCTACTGCGATCTGCATGTCTCTTCCAAGGGGCATTTAAACAGTCTTAGTAAGCTACTGCGACCTGCACGTCTCTTCCAAGGGGCATTTAAACTGTCTTTTTAAGCTACTGCGACCTGCGCGTCTCTTCCAAGGGGCATTTAAACTGTCTTGTTAAGCTACTGCGACCTCCAATGCTCTTCCAAGGGGCATTTAAACCATCTTGTTAAGCTATTGCGACCTGCACGTCTCTTCCAAGGGGCATTTAAACCGTCTTGTTAAGCTACTGCGACCTGCACGTCTCTTCCAAGTGGCATTTAAACTGTCTTGTTAAGCTACTGCCACCTGCAAGTCTCTTCCAAGGGGCATTTAAACCGTATTGTTAAGCTACTGCGACCTGCACCTCTCTTCCAAGGCGCATTTAAACCGTCTTTTGAAGCTACTGCGACTTGCACGTCTCTTCCAAGGGGCATTAAACTGTCTTGTTAAGCTACTGTAACCTTCACCACTTTTCCAAGGGTCATTTAAACCGTCTTGTTAAGCTACTGCGACCTGCATGTCTCTTCCAAGGGGCATTTAAACCGTCTTGTTAAGCCACTGCGACCTGCACGTCTCTTCCAAGGGGCATTTAAACCGACTTTTTAAGCTGCTGCGAACAGCATGTCTTTTCCAAAGGGCATTTAAACCATCTTGTTAAGCTACCGCGACCTCCACCGCTCTTCCAAGGGGCATTTAAACCATCTTGTTAAGCTATTGCAACCTGCACGTCTCTTCCAAGGGGCATTTAAGCCGTCTTGGTAAGCTACTGCGACCTGCAAGCCTATTCCAAGGGGCATTTAAAACCTCTTGTTAAGCTACTGCGACCTGCACGTCTCTTCCAAGGGGGATTTAAACCGTCTTGTTAAGCTACTGCGACCTGCACGTCTCTTCCAAGGGGCATTTAAACCGTCTTCTTAAGCTACTGTGATCTGCACGTCTCTTCCAAGGGGCATTTAAACCGTCTTATTAAGCTACTGCGACCTGCACGTCTCTTCCAAGGGGCATTTAAACTGTCTTTTTAAGCTACTGCGACCTCCGCCTCTCTTCCAAGGGGCATTTAAACCCTCTTGTTAAGCTACTGCGACCTGCACGTCTCTTCAAAGGGGCATTTAAACAGTCTTGTTTAGCTACTGCGACCTGCTCTTCTCTTCCATGGGGCATTTACACCATCTTATTAAGCTAGGGCGACCTGCACATCTCTTCCAAGGCGCATTTAAACCATCTTTTTAAGCTACTGCGACTTGCATGTCTCTTCCAAGGAGCATTTAAACCGTCTTAGTAAGCTACTGCGACCTGCACGTCTCTTCCAAGGGGCATTTAAACCGTCTTGTTAAGCTACTGTAACCTCCACCACTTGTCCAAGGAGCATTTAAACCGTCTTAGTAAGCTTCTGCGACCTGCACGTCTCTTCCAAAGGGCATTTAAACCGCCTTGTTAAGCTACTGCGACCTGCATGTCTCTTCCAAGGGGCATTTAAACCGTCTTGTTAAGCCACTGCGACCTGCAAGTCTCTTCCAAGGGGCATTTAAACCGTCTTTTTAAGCTGCTGCGAACAGCATGTCTCTTCCAAGGGGCATTTAAACCATTTTGTTAAGCAACTGCGACCTCCACCGCTCTTCCAAGGGGCATTTAAACCATCTTGTTAAGCTACTGCGACCTGCACGTCTCTTCCAAGGGGCATTTAAGCCGTCTTGGTAAGCTACTGCGACCTGCAAGCCTATTCCAAGGGGCATTTAAACCCTCTTGTTAAGCTACTGCGACCAACACGTCTCTTCCAATGGGGTTTTAAACCGTCTTGTTAAGCTACTGCGACCTGCACGTCTTTTCCAAGGTGCATTTAAACCGTCTTGTTAAGCTACTGCGACCTGCACGTCTCTTCCAAGGGGCATCTAAACTGTCTTATTAAGCTACTGCGACCTGCACGTCTCTTCCAAGGGGCATTTAAACCGTCTTGTTAAGCTACTGCGACCTGCACGTCTCTTCTAATGCGTATTTAAACCTTCTTTTAAAGCTACTGCGACTTGCACGTCTCTTCCAAGGGGCATTTAAACCGTCTTGTTAAGCTACTGCGATCTGCACGTCTCTTCCAAGGGGCATTTAAACCGTCTTAGTAAGCTACTGCGACCTGCACGTCTCTTCCAAGGGGCATTTAAACTGTCTTTTTAAGCTACTGCGACCTCCACCTCTCTTCCAAGGGGCATTTAAACCGTCTTTTTAAGCTACTGCGACCTGCACGTCTCTTCAAAGGGGCATTTAAACCGTCTTGTTAAGCTACTGCGACCTGCACGTCTCTTCCAAGTGGCATTTAAACCGTCTTGTTAAGCTACTGCAACCTGCACGTCTCTTCCAAGTGGCATTTAAACTGTCTTGTTAAGCTTCTGCGACCTCCACCTCTCTTCCAAGGGCGATTTAAACCGTATTATTAAGCTACTGCGATCTACACATCTCTTCCAAGGGGCATTTAATCCATCTTATTAAGCTACTGTGACCTGCATGTCTCTTCCAAGGGGCATTTAAACCGCCTTGGTAAGCTACTGCGATCTACAAGCCTATTCCAAGGGGCAGTTAAACCCTCTTATTAAGCTACTGCGACCTGCACGTCTCTTCCAAGGGGGATTTAAACCGTCTTGTTAAGCTACTGCGACCTGCACGTCTCTTCCAAGGGGCATTTAAACCGTCTTGTTAAGCTACTGTGACCTGCTCGTCTCTTCCAAGGGGCATTTAAACCGTCTTGTTAAGCCACTGCGACCTGCACGTCTCTTCCAAGGGGCATTTAAAATGACTTTTTAAGCTGCTGCGAACAGCATGTCTCTTCCAAAGGGCATTTAAACCATCTTGTTAAGCTACTGCGACCTCCACCGCTCTTCCAAGGGGCATTTAAACCATCTTGTTAAGCTATTGCGACCTGCACGTCTCTTCCAAGGGGCATTTCAACCGTCTTGGTAAGCTACTGCGACCTGCAAGCCTATTCCAAGGGGCATTTAAACCCTCTTGTTAAGCTACTGCGACCTGCACGTCTCTTCCAATGGGGATTTAAACTGTCTTGTTAAGCTACTGCGACCTGCACGTCTCTTCCAAGGGGCATTTAAACCGTCTTGTTAAGCTACTGCGATCTGCACGTCTCTTCCAAGGGGAATTTAACCCTTCTTTTTAAGCTACTGCGACCTGCACGTCTCTTCCAAGGGGCATTTAAACTGTCTTTTTAAGCTACTGAGACCTCCACCTCTCTTCCAAGGGGCATTTAAACCGTCTTTTTAAGCTACTGCGACCTGCACGTCTCTTCAAAGGGCATTTAAACCATCTTGTTAAGCTACTGCGACCTGCACGTCTCTACCAAGTGGCATTTAAACCGTCTTGTTAAGCTACTGCGACCTGCACGTCTCTTCCAAGTGGCATTTAAACTGTCTTGTTAAGCTTCTGCGACCTCCACCTCTCTTCCAAGGGCGATTTAAACCGTATTATTAAGCTACTGCGACCTACACATCTCTTCCAAGGGGCATTTAATCCATCTTATTAAGCTACTGTGACCTGCATGTCTCTTCCAAGGGGCATTTAAACCGTCTTGGTAAGCTACTGCGACCTGCAAGCCTATTCCAAGGGGCAGATAAACCCTCTTGATAAGCTACTGCGACCTGCACGTCTCTTCCAAGGGGGATTTAAACCGTCTTTTTAAGCTACTGCGACCTGCACGTCTCTTCCAAGGGTCATTTAAACCGTATTGTTAAGCTATTGTGACCTGCTCGTCTCTTCCAAGGGGCATTTAAACCGTCTTGTTAAGCTACTGCGACCTGCGCGTCTCTTCCAAGGCGCATTTAAACCGTCTTGTTAAGCTACTGCGACCTCCAACTCTCTTCCAAGGGGCATTTAAACCGTCTTATTAAGCTACTGCGACCTGCACGTCTCTTCCAAGGGGCATTTAAACCCTCTTGTTAAGCTACTGCGACCTGCACGTCTCTTCAAAGGGGCATTTAAACAGTCTTGTTTAGCTACTGCGACCTGCTCTTCTCTTCCAAGGGGCATTTACACCATCTTTTTAAGCTACTGCGACTTGCATGTCTCTTCCAAGCGGCATTTAAACCATCTTGTTAATCTACTGTAACCTCCACCACTTTTCCAAGGGGCATTTAAATCGTCTTGTTAAGCTACTGCGACCTGCACGTCTCTTCCAAGGGGCATTTAAACCGTCTTGTTAAGCTACTGCGACCTGCATGTCTCTTCCAAGGGGCATTTAAACCGTCTTGTTAAGCCACTGCGACCTGCAAGTCTCTTCCAAGGGGCATTTAAACCGTCTTTTTAAGCTGCTGCGAACAGCATGTCTCTTCCAAGGGGCATTTAAACCATTTTGTTAAGCTACTGCGACCTCCACCGCTCTTCCAAGGGGCATTTAAACCATCTTGTTAAGCTACTGCGACCTGCGCGTCTCTTCCAAGGGGCATTTAAACCGTCTTGGTAAGCTACTGCGACCTGCAAGCCTATTCCAAGGGGCATTTAAACCCTCTTGTTAAGCTACTGCGACCTACACGTCTCTTCCAATGGGGTTTTAAACCGTCTTGTTAAGCTACTGCGACCTGCACGTCTTTTCCAAGGTGCATTTAAACCGTCTTGTTAAGCTACTGCGACCTGCACGTCTCTTCCAAGGGGCATCTAAACTGTCTTATTAAGCTACTGCGACCTGCACGTCTCTTCTAATGCGTATTTAATCCTTCTTTTTAAGCTACTGCGACTTGCACGTCTCTTCCAAGGGGCATTTAAACCGTCTTGTTAAGCTACTGCGACCTGCACGTCTCTTCTAATGCGTATTTAAACCTTCTTTTTAAGCTACTGCGACTTGCACGTCTCTTCCAAGGGGCATTTAAACTGTCTTAGTAAGCTACTGCGACCTGCACGTCTCTTCCAAGGGGCATTTAAACCGTCTTAGTAAGCTACTGCGACCTGCACGTCTCTTCCAAGGGGCATTTAAACTGTCTTTTTAAGCTACTGCGACCTCCACCTCTCTTCCAAGGGGCATTTAAACTGTCTTTTTAAGCTACTGCGACCTGCACGTCTCTTCAAAGGGGCATTTAAACCGTCTTGTTAAGCTACTGCGACCTGCACGTCTCTTCCAAGTGGCATTTAAACCGTCTTGTTAAGCTACTGCAACCTGCACGTCTCTTCCAAGTGGCATTTAAACTGTCTTGTTAAGCTTCTGCGACCTCCACCTCTCTTCCAAGGGCGATTTAAACCGTATTATTAAGCTACTGCGACCTACACATCTCTTCCAAGGGGCATTTAATCCATCTTATTAAGCTACTGTGACCTGCATGTCTCTTCCAAGGGGCATTTAAACCGTCTTGGTAAGCTACTGCGATCTGCAAGCCTATTCCAAGGGGCAGTTAAACCCTCTTGTTAAGCTACTGCGACCTGCACGTCTCTTCCAAGGGGGATTTAAACCGTCTTGTTAAGCTACTGCGACCTGCACGTCTCTTCCAAGGGGCATTTAAACCGTCTTGTTAAGCTACTGTGACCTGCTCGTCTCTTCCAAGGGGCATTTAAACCGTCTTGTTAAGCCACTGCGACCTGCACGTCTCTTCCAAGCGGCATTTAAAGCGACTTTTTAAGCTGCTGCGAACAGCATGTCTCTTCCAAAGGGCATTTAAACCATCTTGTTAAGCTACTGCGACCTCCACCGCTCTTCCAAGGGGCATTTAAACCATCTTGTTAAGCTATTGCGACCTGCACGTCTCTTCCAAGGGGCATTTAAACCGTCTTGGTAAGCTACTGCGACCTGCAAGCCTATTCCAAGGGGCATTTAAACCCTCTTGTTAAGCTACTGCGACCTGCACATCTCTTCCAATGGGGATTTAAACTGTCTTGTTAAGCTACTGCGACCTGCACGTCTCTTCCAAGGGGCATTTAAACCGTCTTGTTAAGCTACTGCGATCTGCACGTCTCTTCCAAGGGGAATTTTAACCCTTCTTTTTAAGCTACTGCGACCTGCACGTCTCTTCCAAGGGGCATTTAAACTGTCTTTTTAAGCTACTGAGACCTCCACCTCTCTTCCAAGGGGCATTTAAACCGTCTTTTTAAGCTACTGCGACCTGCACGTCTCTTCAAAGGGGCATTTAAACCATCTTGTTAAGCTACTGCGACCTGCACGTCTCTTCCAAGTGGCTTTTAAACCGTCTTGTTAAGCTACTGCGACCTGCACGTCTCTTCCAAGTGGCATTTAAACTGTCTTGTTAAGCTTCTGCGACCTCCACCTCTCTTCCAAGGGCGATTTAAACCGTATTATTAAGCTACTGCGACCTACACATCTCTTCCAAGGGGCATTTAATCCATCTTATTAAGCTACTGTGACCTGCATGTCTCTTCCAAGGGGCATTTAAACCGTCTTGGTAAGCTACTGCGACCTGCAAGCCTTTTCCAAGGGGCAGATAAACCCTCTTGTTAAGCTACTGCGACCTGCACGTCTCTTCCAAGGGGGATTTAAACCGTCTTGTTAAGCTACTGCGACCTGCACGTCTCTTCCAAGGGTCATTTAAACCGTCTTGTTAAGCTACTGTGACCTGCTCGTCTCTTCCAAGGGGCATTTAAACCGTCTTGTTAAGCTACTGCGACCTGCGCGTCTCTTCCAAGGCGCATTTAAATCGTCTTGTTAAGCTACTGCGACCTCCAACTCTCTTCCAAGGGGCATTTAAACAGTCTTGTTTAGCTACTGCGACCTGCTCTTCTCTTCCAAGGGGCATTTACACCATCTTATTAAGCTAGTGCGACCTGCACGTCTCTTCCAAGGCGCATTTAAACCATCTTTTTAAGCTACTGCGACTTGCATGTCTCTTCCAAGCGGCATTAAAACCTTCTTGTTAATCTACTGTAACCTCCACCACTTTTCCAAGGGGCATTTAAACCGTCTTGTTAAGCTACTGCGACCTGCACGTCTCTTCCAAGGGGCATTTAAACCGTCTTGTTAAGCTACTGCGACCTGCATGTCTCTTCCAAGGGGCATTTAAACCGTCTTGTTAAGCCACTGCGACCTGCAAGTCTCTTCCAAGGGGCATTTAAACCGTCTTTTTAAGCTGCTGCGAACAGCATGTCTCTTCCAAGGGTCATTTAAACCATTTTGTTAAGCTACTGCGACCTCCACCGCTCTTCCAAGGGGCCTTTAAACCATCTTGTTAAGCTACTGCGACCTACACGTCTCTTCCAAGGGGCATTTAAACCGTCTTGGTAAGCTACTGCGACCTGCAAGCCTATTCCAAGGGGCATTTAAACCCTCTTGTTAAGCTACTGCGACCAGCACGTCTCTTCCAATGGGGTTTTAAACCGTCTTGTTAAGCTACTGCGACCTGCACGTCTTTTCCAAGGTGCATTTAAACCGTCTTGTTAAGCTACTGCGACCGGCACGTCTCTGACAAGGGGCATCTAAACTGTCTTATTAAGCTACTGCGACCTGCAGGTCTCTTCCAAGGGGCATTTAAACCGTCTTGTTAAGCTACTGCGACCTGCACGTCTCTTCTAAGGCGTATTTAAACCTTCTTTTTAAGCTACTGCGACTTGCACGTCTCTTCCAAGGGGCATTTAAACCATCTTGTTAAGCTACTGTAACCTCCACCACTTTTCCAAGGGGCATTTAAACCGTCTTGTTAAGCTACTGCAACCTGCATGTCTCTTCCAAGGGGCATTTAAAGGGTCTTGATAAGCTACTGCGACCTGCACGTCTCTTCCAAGGGTCATTTAAACCGTCTTGTTAAGCTACTGAGACCTGCATGTCTCTTCGAAGGGGCATTTAAACCATCTTGTTAAGCCACTGAGACCTGCACGTCTCTTCCAAGGTGCATTTAAACCAACTTTTTAAGCTGCTGCGAACAGCATGTCTCTTCCAAAGGGCATTTAAACCATCTTGTTAAGCGACTGCGACCTCCACCGCTCTTCCAAGGGGCATTTACACAATCTTTTTAAGCTATTGCGACCTGCACGTCTCTTCCAAGGGGCATTTAAACCGATTTGGTAAGCTACTGCGACCTGCAAGCCTATTCCAAGGGGCATTTAAACCCTCTTGTTAATCTACTGCGACCTGCACGTCTCTTCCAAGGGGGATGTAAACGGTCTTGTTAAGCTACTGCAACCTGCACGTCTCTTCCAAGGTGCATTTAAACCGTCTTGTTAAGCTACTGCGACCTGCACGTCTCTACCAAGGGGCATTTAAACCGTCTTAGTAAGCTACTGCTACCTGCACGTCTCTTCCAAGGGGCATTTAAACTGTCTTGTTAAGCTACTGCGACCCCCACCTCTCTTCCAAGGGGCATTTAAACCGTCTTTTTAAGCTACTGCGACCTGCACGTCTCTTCAAAGGGGCATTTAAACCGTCTTTTTAAGCTACTGCGACCTGCACGTCTCTTCCAAGTGGCATTTAAACCGTCTTGTTAAGCTTCTGCGACCTCCACCTCTCTTCCAAGGGCCATTTAAACTGTCTTATTAAGCTACTGCGACCTACACATCTCTTCCAAGGGGCATTTAAACCGTATTGGTAAGCTACTGCGACCTGCAAGCCTATTCCAAGGGGCAGTTAAACCCTCTTGTTAAGCTACTGCGACCTGCACGTCTCTTCCAAGGGGGATTTAAACCGTCTTGTTAAGCTACTGCGACCTGCACGTCTCTTCCAAGGGTCATTTAAACCGTCTTGTTAAGCTACTGTGACCTGCTCGTCTCTTCCAAGGGGCATTTAAACCGTCTTGTTAAGCTACTGCGACCTGCATGTCTCTTCCAAGGTGCATTTAAACTGTCTTTTTAAGCTACTGCGACTTGCACGTCTCTTCCAAGGGGTCATTTAAACCGTCTTGTTAAGCTACTGCGACCTGCAGGTCTCTTCCAAGGGGCATCTAAAACGTCGTGTTAAGCTGCTGCGACCTGCATGTCTCTTCCAAGGGGCATTTAAACCATCTTGTTAAGCTACTGCGACCTCCACCGAACTTCCAAGGGGCATTTAAACCATCATGTAAAGCTACTGCGACCTGCACTTCTCTTCCAAGGGGCATTTAAACCGACTTTTTAAGCTGCTGCGAACTGCATGTCTCTTCCAAGGGGCATTTAAACTTTCTTGTTAAGCTACTGTAACCTCCACCACTTTTCCAAGGGGCATTTAAACCGTCTTGTTAAGCTACTGCGACCTGCATGTCTCTTCCAAGGGGCTTTTAAACCGTCTTGATAAGCTACTGCGACCTGCACGTCTCTTCCAAGGGTCATTTAAACCGTCTTGTTAAGCTACTGAGACCTGCATGTCTCTTCCAAGGGGCATTTAAACCGTCTTGTTAAGCCACTGCGACCTGCACGTCTCTTCCAAGGTGCATTTAAACCGACTTTTTAAGCTGCTGCGAACAGCATGTCTCTTCCAAAGGGCATTTAAACCATCTTGTTAAGCGACTGCAACCTCAACCGCTCTTCCAAGGGGCATTTAAACAATCTTGTTAAGCTATTGCGACCTGCACGTCTCTTCAAAGGGGCATTTAAACCGTCTTGTTAAGCTACTGAGACCTGCACGTTTCTTCTAAGTGGCATTTAAACTGTCTTGTTAAGCTTCTGCGACCTCCACCTCTCTTCCAAGGGCCATTTAAACCGTATTATTAAGCTACTGCAACCTACACATCTCTTCCAAGGGGCATTTAACCCATCTTATTAAGCTACTGTGACCTGCACGTCTTTTCCAAGGGGCATTTAAACCGTCTTGGTAAGCTACTGCGACCTGCAAGCCTATTCCAAGGGGCAGTTAAACCCTCTTGTTAAGCTACTGCGACCTGCACGTCTCTTCCAAGGGTGATTTAAACCATCTTGTTAAGCTACTGCGACCTGCACGTCTCTTCCAAGGGTCATTTAAACCGTCCTGTTAAGCTACTGTGACCTGCTCGTCTCTTCCAAGGGGCATTTAAACCGTCTCGTTAAGCTACTGCGACCGGCGCGTCTCTTCCAAGGCGCATTTAACCCGTCTTGTTAAGCTACTGTAACCTCCACCACTTTTCCAAGGGGCATTTAAACCGTCTTGTTAAGCTACTGCGACCTGCACGTCTCTTCCAAGGGGCATTTAAACCGTCTTGTTAAGCTACTGCGATCTGCATGTCTCTTCCAAGGCGCATTTAAACCGTCTTTTTAAGCTACTGCGACTTGCACGTGTCTTCCAAGGGGTCATTTATACCGTCTTGTTAAGCTACTGTAACCTCCACCACTTTTCCAATGGGCATTTAAACCGTCTGTTAAGCTACTGCGACCTGCAAATCTCTTCCAAGGGGCATTTAAACCGTCTTGTTAAGCTACTGCGACCTGCACGTCTCTTCCAAGGGGTATTTAAACCGACTTTTTAAGCTGCTGCGAACAGCATGTCTCTTCCAAAGGCCATTTAAACCATCTTGTTAAGCTACTGCGACCTCCACCGCTCTTCCAAGGGGCATTTAAACCATCTTGTTAAGCTATTGCGACCTGCACGTCTCTTCCAAGGGGCATTTAAACCATATTATTAAGCTACTGCGACCTGCGCTTCTCTTCCAAGGGGCATTTAAACTGTCTTGTTAAGCTACTGCCACCTGCAAGTCTCTTCCAAGGGGGATTTAAACCATTTTGTTAAGCTACTGTGACCTGCTCGTCTCTTCCAAGGGGCATTTAAACCGTATTGTTAAGATACTGAGACCTGCACGTCTTTTCCAAGGCGCATTTAAACCGTCTTTTTAAGCTACTGCGACTTGCACGTCTCTTCCAAGGGGCATTAAACCGTCTTGTTAAGCTACTGTAACCTCCACCACTTTTCCAAGGGTCATTTAAACCGTCTTGTTAAGCTACTGAGACCTGCATGTCTCTTCCAAGGGGCATTTAAAACGTCTTGTTAAGCCACTGCGACCTGCACGTCTCTTCCAAGGGGCATTTAAACCGACTTTTTAAGATGCTCCGAACAGCATGTCTCTTCCAAAGGGCATTTAAACCATCTTGTTAAGCTACTGCGACCTCCACCGCTCTTCCAAGGGGAATTTAAACCATCTTGTTAAGCTATTGCGACCTGCACGTCTCTTCCAAGGGGCATTTAAACCGTCTTGGTAAGCTACTGCGACCTGCAAGCCTATTCCAAGGGGCATTTAAACCTCTTGTTAAGCTACTGCGACCTGCACGTCTCTTCCAAGGGGGATTTAAACCGTCTTGTTAAGCTACTGCGACCTGCATGTCTCTTCCAAGGGGCATTTAAACCGTCTTGTTAAGCTACTGCGATCTGCATGTCTCTTCCAAGGGGCATTTAAACAGTCTTAGTAAGCTACTGCGACCTGCACGTTTCTTCCAAGGGGCATTTAAACTGTCTTTTTAAGCTACTGCGACCTGCGCGTCTCTTCCAAGGGGCATTTAAACTGTCTTGTTAAGCTACTGCGACCTCCAATGCTCTTCCAAGGGGCATTTAAACCATCTTGTTAAGCTATTGCGACCTGCACGTCTCTTCCAAGGGGCATTTAAACTGTCTTGTTAAGCTACTGCCACCTGCAAGTCTCTTCCAAGGGGCATTTAAACCGTATTGTTAAGCTACTGCGACCTGCACCTCTCTTCCAAGGCGCATTTAAACCGTCTTTTTAAGCTACTGCGACTTGCACGTCTCTTCCAAGGGGCATTAAACTGTCTTGTTAAGCTACTGTAACCTTCACCACTTTTCCAAGGGTCATTTAAACCGTCTTGTTAAGCTACTGCGACCTGCATGTCTCTTCCAAGGGGCATTTAAACCGTCTTGTTAAGCCACTGCGACCTGCACGTCTCTTCCAAGGGGCATTTAAACCGACTTTTTAAGCTGCTGCGAACAGCATGTCTTTTCCAAAGGGCATTTAAACCATCTTGTTAAGCTACCGCGACCTCCACCGCTCTTCCAAGGGGCATTTAAACCATCTTGTTAAGCTATTGCAACCTGCACGTCTCTTCCAAGGGGCATTTAAGCCGTCTTGGTAAGCTACTGCGACCTGCAAGCCTATTCCAAGGGGCATTTAAAACCTCTTGTTAAGCTACTGCGACCTGCACGTCTCTTCCAAGGGGGATTTAAACCGTCTTGTTAAGCTACTGCGACCTGCACGTCTCTTCCAAGGGGCATTTAAACCGTCTTCTTAAGCTACTGTGATCTGCACGTCTCTTCCAAGGGGCATTTAAACCGTCTTATTAAGCTACTGCGACCTGCACGTCTCTTCCAAGGGGCATTTAAACTGTCTTTTTAAGCTACTGCGACCTCCGCCTCTCTTCCAAGGGGCATTTAAACCCTCTTGTTAAGCTACTGCGACCTGCACGTCTCTTCAAAGGGGCATTTAAACAGTCTTGTTTAGCTACTGCGACCTGCTCTTCTCTTCCATGGGGCATTTACACCATCTTATTAAGCTAGGGCGACCTGCACATCTCTTCCAAGGCGCATTTAAACCATCTTTTTAAGCTACTGCGACTTGCATGTCTCTTCCAAGGAGCATTTAAACCGTCTTAGTAAGCTACTGCGACCTGCACGTCTCTTCCAAGGGGCATTTAAACCGTCTTGTTAAGCTACTGTAACCTCCACCACTTGTCCAAGGAGCATTTAAACCGTCTTAGTAAGCTTCTGCGACCTGCACGTCTCTTCCAAGGGGCATTTAAACCGCCATGTTAAGCTACTGCGACCTGCATGTCTCTTCCAAGGGGCATTTAAACCGTCTTGTTAAGCCACTGCGACCTGCAAGTCTCTTCCAAGGGGCATTTAAACCGTCTTTTTAAGCTGCTGCGAACAGCATGTCTCTTCCAAGGGGCATTTAAACCATTTTGTTAAGCTACTGCGACCTCCACCGCTCTTCCAAGGGGCATTTAAACCATCTTGTTAAGCTACTGCGACCTGCACGTCTCTTCCAAGGGGCATTTAAGCCGTCTTGGTAAGCTACTGCGACCTGCAAGCCTATTCCAAGGGGCATTTAAACCCTCTTGTTAAGCTACTGCGACCAACACGTCTCTTCCAATGGGGTTTTAAACCGTCTTGTTAAGCTACTGCGACCTGCACGTCTTTTCCAAGGTGCATTTAAACCGTCTTGTTAAGCTACTGCGACCTGCACGTCTCTTCCAAGGGGCATCTAAACTGTCTTATTAAGCTACTGCGACCTGCACGTCTCTTCCAAGGGGCATTTAAACTGTCTTGTTAAGCTACTGCGACCTGCACGTCTCTTCTAATGCGTATTTAAACCTTCTTTTTAAGCTACTGCGACTTGCACGTCTCTTCCAAGGGGCATTTAAACCGTCTTGTTAAGCTACTGCGATCTGCACGTCTCTTCCAAGGGGCATTTAAACCGTCTTAGTAAGCTACTGCGACCTGCACGTCTCTTCCAAGGGGCATTTAAACTGTCTTTTTAAGCTACTGCGACCTCCACCTCTCTTCCAAGGGGCATTTAAACCGTCTTTTTAAGCTACTGCGACCTGCACGTCTCTTCAAAGGGGCATTTAAACCGTCTTGTTAAGCTACTGCGACCTGCACGTCTCTTCCAAGTGGCATTTAAACCGTCTTGTTAAGCTACTGCAACCTGCACGTCTCTTCCAAGTGGCATTTAAACTGTCTTGTTAAGCTTCTGCGACCTCCACCTCTCTTCCAAGGGCGATTTAAACCGTATTATTAAGCTACTGCGATCTACACATCTCTTCCAAGGGGCATTTAATCCATCTTATTAAGCTACTGTGACCTGCATGTCTCTTCCAAGGGGCATTTAAACCGCCTTGGTAAGCTACTGCGATCTACAAGCCTATTCCAAGGGGCAGTTAAACCCTCTTATTAAGCTACTGCGACCTGCACGTCTCTTCCAAGGGGGATTTAAACCGTCTTGTTAAGCTACTGCGACCTGCACGTCTCTTCCAAGGGGCATTTAAACCGTCTTGTTAAGCTACTGTGACCTGCTCGTCTCTTCCAAGGGGCATTTAAACCGTCTTGTTAAGCCACTGCGACCTGCACGTCTCTTCCAAGGGGCATTTAAAATGACTTTTTAAGCTGCTGCGAACAGCATGTCTCTTCCAAAGGGCATTTAAACCATCTTGTTAAGCTACTGCGACCTCCACCGCTCTTCCAAGGGGCATTTAAACCATCTTGTTAAGCTATTGCGACCTGCACGTCTCTTCCAAGGGGCATTTCAACCGTCTTGGTAAGCTACTGCGACCTGCAAGCCTATTCCAAGGGGCATTTAAACCCTCTTGTTAAGCTACTGCGACCTGCACGTCTCTTCCAATGGGGATTTAAACTGTCTTGTTAAGCTACTGCGACCTGCACGTCTCTTCCAAGGGGCATTTAAACCGTCTTGTTAAGCTACTGCGATCTGCACGTCTCTTCCAAGGGGAATTTAACCCTTCTTTTTAAGCTACTGCGACCTGCACGTCTCTTCCAAGGGGCATTTAAACTGTCTTTTTAAGCTACTGAGACCTCCACCTCTCTTCCAAGGGGCATTTAAACCGTCTTTTTAAGCTACTGCGACCTGCACGTCTCTTCAAAGGGGCATTTAAACCATCTTGTTAAGCTACTGCGACCTGCACGTCTCTACCAAGTGGCATTTAAACCGTCTTGTTAAGCTACTGCGACCTGCACGTCTCTTCCAAGTGGCATTTAAACTGTCTTGTTAAGCTTCTGCGACCTCCACCTCTCTTCCAAGGGCGATTTAAACCGTATTATTAAGCTACTGCGACCTACACATCTCTTCCAAGGGGCATTTAATCCATCTTATTAAGCTACTGTGACCTGCATGTCTCTTCCAAGGGGCATTTAAACCGTCTTGGTAAGCTACTGCGACCTGCAAGCCTATTCCAAGGGGCAGATAAACCCTCTTGATAAGCTACTGCGACCTGCACGTCTCTTCCAAGGGGGATTTAAACCGTCTTTTTAAGCTACTGCGACCTGCACGTCTCTTCCAAGGGTCATTTAAACCGTATTGTTAAGCTATTGTGACCTGCTCGTCTCTTCCAAGGGGCATTTAAACCGTCTTGTTAAGCTACTGCGACCTGCGCGTCTCTTCCAAGGCGCATTTAAACCGTCTTGTTAAGCTACTGCGACCTCCAACTCTCTTCCAAGGGGCATTTAAACCGTCTTATTAAGCTACTGCGACCTGCACGTCTCTTCCAAGGGGCATTTAAACCCTCTTGTTAAGCTACTGCGACCTGCACGTCTCTTCAAAGGGGCATTTAAACAGTCTTGTTTAGCTACTGCGACCTGCTCTTCTCTTCCAAGGGGCATTTACACCATCTTTTTAAGCTACTGCGACTTGCATGTCTCTTCCAAGCGGCATTTAAACCTTCTTGTTAATCTACTGTAACCTCCACCACTTTTCCAAGGGGCATTTAAATCGTCTTGTTAAGCTACTGCGACCTGCACGTCTCTTCCAAGGGGCATTTAAACCGTCTTGTTAAGCTACTGCGACCTGCATGTCTCTTCCAAGGGGCATTTAAACCGTCTTGTTAAGCCACTGCGACCTGCAAGTCTCTTCCAAGGGGCATTTAAACCGTCTTTTTAAGCTGCTGCGAACAGCATGTCTCTTCCAAGGGGCATTTAAACCATTTTGTTAAGCTACTGCGACCTCCACCGCTCTTCCAAGGGGCATTTAAACCATCTTGTTAAGCTACTGCGACCTGCGCGTCTCTTCCAAGGGGCATTTAAACCGTCTTGGTAAGCTACTGCGACCTGCAAGCCTATTCCAAGGGGCATTTAAACCCTCTTGTTAAGCTACTGCGACCTACACGTCTCTTCCAATGGGGTTTTAAACCGTCTTGTTAAGCTACTGCGACCTGCACGTCTTTTCCAAGGTGCATTTAAACCGTCTTGTTAAGCTACTGCGACCTGCACATCTCTTCCAAGGGGCATCTAAACTGTCTTATTAAGCTACTGCGACCTGCACGTCTCTTCTAATGCGTATTTAAACCTTCTTTTTAAGCTACTGCGACTTGCACGTCTCTTCCAAGGGGCATTTAAACCGTCTTGTTAAGCTACTGCGACCTGCACGTCTCTTCTAATGCGTATTTAAACCTTCTTTTTAAGCTACTGCGACTTGCACGTCTCTTCCAAGGGGCATTTAAACCGTCTTGTTAAGCTACTGCGATCTGCATGTCTCTTCCAAGGGGCATTTAAACCGTCTTAGTAAGCTACTGCGACCTGCACGTCTCTTCCAAGGGGCATTTAAACTGTCTTTTTAAGCTACTGCGACCTCCACCTCTCTTCCAAGGGGCATTTAAACTGTCTTTTTAAGCTACTGCGACCTGCACGTCTCTTCAAAGGGGCATTTAAACCGTCTTGTTAAGCTACTGCGACCTGCACGTCTCTTCCAAGTGGCATTTAAACTGTCTTGTTAAGCTACTGCAACCTGCACGTCTCTTCCAAGTGGCATTTAAACTGTCTTGTTAAGCTTCTGCGACCTCCACCTCTCTTCCAAGGGCGATTTAAACCGTATTATTAAGCTACTGCGACCTACACATCTCTTCCAAGGGGCATTTAATCCATCTTATTAAGCTACTGTGACCTGCATGTCTCTTCCAAGGGGCATTTAAACCGTCTTGGTAAGCTACTGCGATCTGCAAGCCTATTCCAAGGGGCAGTTAAACCCTCTTGTTAAGCTACTGCGACCTGCACGTCTCTTCCAAGGGGGATTTAAACCGTCTTGTTAAGCTACTGCGACCTGCACGTCTCTTCCAAGGGGCATTTAAACCGTCTTGTTAAGCTACTGTGACCTGCTCGTCTCTTCCAAGGGGCATTTAAACCGTCTTGTTAAGCCACTGCGACCTGCACGTCTCTTCCAAGGGGCATTTAAAGCGACTTTTTAAGCTGCTGCGAACAGCATGTCTCTTCCAAAGGGCATTTAAACCATCTTGTTAAGCTACTGCGACCTCCACCGCTCTTCCAAGGGGCATTTAAACCATCTTGTTAAGCTATTGCGACCTGCACGTCTCTTCCAAGGGGCATTTAAACCGTCTTGGTAAGCTACTGCGACCTGCAAGCCTATTCCAAGGGGCATTTAAACCCTCTTGTTAAGCTACTGCGACCTGCACATCTCTTCCAATGGGGATTTAAACTGTCTTGTTAAGCTACTGCGACCTGCACGTCTCTTCCAAGGGGCATTTAAACCGTCTTGTTAAGCTACTGCGATCTGCACGTCTCTTCCAAGGGGAATTTAACCCTTCTTTTTAAGCTACTGCGACCTGCACGTCTCTTCCAAGGGGCATTTAAACTGTCTTTTTAAGCTACTGAGACCTCCACCTCTCTTCCAAGGGGCATTTAAACCGTCTTTTTAAGCTACTGCGACCTGCACGTCTCTTCAAAGGGGCATTTAAACCATCTTGTTAAGCTACTGCGACCTGCACGTCTCTTCCAAGTGGCATTTAAACCGTCTTGTTAAGCTACTGCGACCTGCACGTCTCTTCCAAGTGGCATTTAAACTGTCTTGTTAAGCTTCTGCGACCTCCACCTCTCTTCCAAGGGCGATTTAAAACGTATTATTAAGCTACTGCGACCTACACATCTCTTCCAAGGGGCATTTAATCCATCTTATTAAGCTACTGTGACCTGCATGTCTCTTCCAAGGGGCATTTAAACCGTCTTGGTAAGCTACTGCGACCTGCAAGCCTTTTCCAAGGGGCAGATAAACCCTCTTGTTAAGCTACTGCGACCTGCACGTCTCTTCCAAGGGGGATTTAAACCGTCTTGTTAAGCTCTTGCGACCTGCACGTCTCTTCCAAGGGTCATTTAAACCGTCTTGTTAAGCTACTGTGACCTGCTCGTCTCTTCCAAGGGGCATTTAAACCGTCTTGTTAAGCTACTGCGACCTGCGCGTCTCTTCCAAGGCGCATTTAAATCGTCTTGTTAAGCTACTGCGACCTCCAACTCTCTTCCAAGGGGCATTTAAACAGTCTTGTTTAGCTACTGCGACCTGCTCTTCTCTTCCAAGGGGCATTTACACCATCTTATTAAGCTAGTGCGACCTGCACGTCTCTTCCAAGGCGCATTTAAACCATCTTTTTAAGCTACTGCGACTTGCATGTCTCTTCCAAGCGGCATTAAAACCTTCTTGTTAATCTACTGTAACCTCCACCACTTTTCCAAGGGGCATTTAAACCGTCTTGTTAAGCTACTGCGACCTGCACGTCTCTTCCAAGGGGCATTTAAACCGTCTTGTTAAGCTACTGCGACCTGCATGTCTCTTCCAAGGGGCATTTAAACCGTCTTGTTAAGCCACTGCGACCTGCAAGTCTCTTCCAAGGGGCATTTAAACCGTCTTTTTAAGCTGCTGCGAACAGCATGTCTCTTCCAAGGGTCATTTAAACCATTTTGTTAAGCTACTGCGACCTCCACCGCTCTTCCAAGGGGCCTTTAAACCATCTTGTTAAGCTACTGCGACCTACACGTCTCTTCCAAGGGGCATTTAAACCGTCTTGGTAAGCTACTGCGACCTGCAAGCCTATTCCAAGGGGCATTTAAACCCTCTTGTTAAGCTACTGCGACCAGCACGTCTCTTCCAATGGGGTTTTAAACCGTCTTGTTAAGCTACTGCGACCTGCACGTCTTTTCCAAGGTGCATTTAAACCGTCTTGTTAAGCTACTGCGACCGGCACGTCTCTGACAAGGGGCATCTAAACTGTCTTATTAAGCTACAGCGACCTGCACGTCTCTTCCAAGGGGCATTTAAACCGTCTTGTTAAGCTACTGCGACCTGCACGTCTCTTCTAAGGCGTATTTAAACCTTCTTTTTAAGCTACTGCGACTTGCACGTCTCTTCCAAGGGGCATTTAAACCATCTTGTTAAGCTACTGTAACCTCCACCACTTTTCCAAGGGGCATTTAAACCGTCTTGTTAAGCTACTGCAACCTGCATGTCTCTTCCAAGGGGCATTTAAAGGGTCTTGATAAGCTACTGCGACCTGCACGTCTCTTCCAAGGGTCATTTAAACCGTCTTGTTAAGCTACTGAGACCTGCATGTCTCTTCGAAGGGGCATTTAAACCATCTTGTTAAGCCACTGAGACCTGCACGTCTCTTCCAAGGTGCATTTAAACCAACTTTTTAAGCTGCTGCGAACAGCATGTCTCTTCCAAAGGGCATTTAAACCATCTTGTTAAGCGACTGCGACCTCCACCGCTCTTCCAAGGGGCATTTACACAATCTTTTTAAGCTATTGCGACCTGCACGTCTCTTCCAAGGGGCATTTAAACCGATTTGGTAAGCTACTGCGACCTGCAAGCCTATTCCAAGGGGCATTTAAACCCTCTTGTTAATCTACTGCGACCTGCACGTCTCTTCCAAGGGGGATGTAAACGGTCTTGTTAAGCTACTGCAACCTGCACGTCTCTTCCAAGGTGCATTTAAACCGTCTTGTTAAGCTACTGCGACCTGCACGTCTCTACCAAGGGGCATTTAAACCGTCTTAGTAAGCTACTGCTACCTGCACGTCTCTTCCAAGGGGCATTTAAACTGTCTTGTTAAGCTACTGCGACCTCCACCTCTCTTCCAAGGGGCATTTAAACCGTCTTTTTAAGCTACTGCGACCTGCACGTCTCTTCAAAGGGGCATTTAAACCGTCTTTTTAAGCTACTGCGACCTGCACGTCTCTTCCAAGTGGCATTTAAACCGTCTTGTTAAGCTTCTGCGACCTCCACCTCTCTTCCAAGGGCCATTTAAACTGTCTTATTAAGCTACTGCGACCTACACATCTCTTCCAAGGGGCATTTAAACCGTCTTGGTAAGCTACTGCGACCTGCAAGCCTATTCCAAGGGGCAGTTAAACCCTCTTGTTAAGCTACTGCGACCTGCACGTCTCTTCCAAGGGGGATTTAAACCGTCTTGTTAAGCTACTGCGACCTGCACGTCTCTTCCAAGGGTCATTTAAACCGTCTTGTTAAGCTACTGTGACCTGCTCGTCTCTTCCAAGGGGCATTTAAACCGTCTTGTTAAGCTACTGCGACCTGCATGTCTCTTCCAAGGTGCATTTAAACTGTCTTTTTAAGCTACTGCGACTTGCACGTCTCTTCCAAGGGGTCATTTAAACCGTCTTGTTAAGCTACTGCGACCTGCAGGTCTCTTCCAAGGGGCATCTAAAACGTCGTGTTAAGCTGCTGCGACCTGCATGTCTCTTCCAAGGGGCATTTAAACCATCTTGTTAAGCTACTGCGACCTCCACCGAACTTCCAAGGGGCATTTAAACCATCATGTAAAGCTACTGCGACCTGCACTTCTCTTCCAAGGGGCATTTAAACCGACTTTTTAAGCTGCTGCGAACTGCATGTCTCTTCCAAGGGGCATTTAAACTTTCTTGTTAAGCTACTGTAACCTCCACCACTTTTCCAAGGGGCATTTAAACCGTCTTGTTAAGCTACTGCGACCTGCATGTCTCTTCCAAGGGGCTTTTAAACCGTCTTGATAAGCTACTGCGACCTGCACGTCTCTTCCAAGGGTCATTTAAACCGTCTTGTTAAGCTACTGAGACCTGCATGTCTCTTCCAAGGGGCATTTAAACCGTCTTGTTAAGCCACTGCGACCTGCACGTCTCTTCCAAGGTGCATTTAAACCGACTTTTTAAGCTGCTGCGAACAGCATGTCTCTTCCAAAGGGCATTTAAACCATCTTGTTAAGCGACTGCAACCTCAACCGCTCTTCCAAGGGGCATTTAAACAATCTTGTTAAGCTATTGCGACCTGCACGTCTCTTCAAAGGGGCATTTAAACCGTCTTGTTAAGCTACTGAGACCTGCACGTTTCTTCTAAGTGGCATTTAAACTGTCTTGTTAAGCTTCTGCGACCTCCACCTCTCTTCCAAGGGCCATTTAAACCGTATTATTAAGCTACTGCAACCTACACATCTCTTCCAAGGGGCATTTAACCCATCTTATTAAGCTACTGTGACCTGCACGTCTTTTCCAAGGGGCATTTAAACCGTCTTGGTAAGCTACTGCGACCTGCAAGCCTATTCCAAGGGGCAGTTAAACCCTCTTGTTAAGCTACTGCGACCTGCACGTCTCTTCCAAGGGTGATTTAAACCATCTTGTTAAGCTACTGCGACCTGCACGTCTCTTCCAAGGGTCATTTAAACCGTCCTGTTAAGCTACTGTGACCTGCTCGTCTCTTCCAAGGGGCATTTAAACCGTCTCGTTAAGCTACTGTGACCGGCGCGTCTCTTCCAAGGCGCATTTAACCCGTCTTGTTAAGCTACTGTAACCTCCACCACTTTTCCAAGGGGCATTTAAACCATCTTGTTAAGCTACTGCGACCTGCACGTCTCTTCCAAGGGGCATTTAAACCGTCTTGTTAAGCTACTGCGATCTGCATGTCTCTTCCAAGGCGCATTTAAACCGTCTTTTTAAGCTACTGCGACCTGCACGTCTCTTCCAAGGGGCATTTAAACCGTCTGTTAAGCTACTGCGACCTGCACATCTCTTTCAAGGGGCATTTAAACTGTCTTGTTAAGCTACTGCGACCTCCACCGTTCTTCCAAGGGGCATTTAAACCGTCTTGTTAAGCTACTGCGACCTGCACGTCTCTTCCAAGGGGCATGAAAAACCTATTGTTAAGCTGCTGCGACCTGCACGTCTTTTCCAAGGGGCATTTAAACCGTCTTGTTAAGCTACTGCGACCTCCAACTCTCTTCCAAGGGGCATTTAAACCGTCTTATTAAGCTACTGCGACCTGCACGTCTCTTCCAAGGGGCATTTAAACCCTCTTGTTAAGCTACTGCGACCTGCACGTCTCTTCCAAGGGGCATTTAAACCCTCTTGTTAAGCTACTGCGACCTGCACGTCTCTTCAAAGGGGCATTTAAACCGTCTTCTTTAGCTACTGCGACCTGCTCTTCTCTTCCAAGGGGCATTTAAACCATCTTGTTAAGCTAGTGCGACCTGCACGTCGCTTCCAAGGCGCATTTAAACCATCTTTTTAAGCTACTGCGACCTGCAAGTCTTTTCAAAGGTGCATTTAAACCATCTTGTTAAGCTACTGCGACCTGCACGTCTCTTCCAAGGGGCATCTAAACTGTCTTATTAAGCTACTGCGACCTGCACGTCTCCTCCGAGTGGCATTTAAAACGTCTTGTTAAGCTACTGCGACCTGCACGTCTCTTCTAAGGCGCATTTAAACCGTCTTTTTAATCTACTGCGACTTGCACGTCTCTTCCAAGGGGCATTTAAACCGTCTTGTTAAGCCACTGCGACCTGCACGTCTCTTCCAAGGGGCATTTAAACCGACTTTTTAAGCTGCTGCGAACAGCATGTCTCTTCCAAAGGGCATTTAAACCATCTTGTTAAGCTACTGCGACCGCCTCCGCTCTTCCAAGGGGCATTTAAACCATCTTGTTAAGCTATTGCGACCTGCACGTCTCTTCCAAGGGGCATTTAAACCGTCTTGTTAAGCTACTGTAACCTCCACCACTTTTTCAAGGGGCATTTAATCCGTCTTGTTAAGCTACTGCGACCTCCAATGCTCTTCCAAGGGGCATTTAAACCGTCTTGTTTAGCTACTGCGACCTGCTCTTCTCTTCCAAGGGGCATTTTCACCATCTTGTTAAGCTAGTGCGACCTGCACGTCTCTTCCAAGGCGCATTTAAACCATCTTTTTAAGCTACTGCGACTTGCATGTCTCTTCCAAGGGGCATTTAAACCGTCTTGTTAAGCTACTGTAACCTCCACCACTTTTCCAAGGGGCATTTAAACCGTCTTGTTAAGCTACTGCGACCTGCACGTCTCTTCCAAGGGGCATTTAAACCGTCTTGATAAGCTACTGCGACCTGCATGTCTCTTCCAAGGGGCATTTAAACCGTCTTGTTAAGCCACTGCGACCTGCAAGTCTCTTCCAAGGGGCATTTAAACCGTCTTTTTAAGCTGCTGCGAACAGCATGTCTCTTCCAAGGGGCATTTAAACCATTTTGTTAAGCTACTGCGACCTCCACCGCTCTTCCAAGGGGCATTTAAACCATCTTGTTAAGCTACTGCGACCTGCACGTCTCTTCCAAGGGGCATTTAAACCGTCTTGGTAAGCTACTGCGACCAGCAAGCCTATTCCAAAGGGCATTTAAACCCTCTTGTTAAGCTACTGCGACCTGCACGTCTCTTCCAAGGCGGGTTTAAACCGCCTTGTTAAGCTACTGCGACCTGCAAGTCTTTTCAAAGGTGCATTTAAACCATCTTGTTAAGCTACTGCGACCTGCACGTCTCTTCCAAGGGGCATCTAAACTGTCTTATTAAGCTACTGCGACCTGCACGTCTCCTCCAAGTGGCATTTAAACCGTCTTGTTAAGCTACTGCGACCTGCACGTCTCTTCTAAGGCGCATTTAAACCGTCTTTTTAAGCTACTGCGACTTGCACGTCTCTTCCAAGGGGCATTTAAACCGTCTTGTTAAGCTACTGTAACCTCCACCACTTTTCCAAGGGTCATTTAAACCGTCTTGTTAAGCTACTGCGACCTGCATGTCTCTTCCAAGGGGCATTTAAACCGTCTTGTTAAGCCACTGCGACCTGCATGTCTCTTCCAAGGGGCATTTAAACCGACTTTTTAAGCTGCTGCGAACAGCATGTCTCTTCCAAAGGGCATTTAAACCATCTTGTTAAGCTACTGCGACCGCCTCCGCTCTTCCAAGGGACATTTAAATCATCTTGTTAAGCTATTGCGACCTGCACGTCTCTTCCAAGGGGCATTTAAACCATCTTTTTAAGCTACTGCGACTTGCATGTCTCTTCCAAGGGGCATTTAAACCGTCTTGTTAAGCTACTGTAACCTCCACCACTTTTTCAAGGGGCATTTAATCCGTCTTGTTAAGCTACTGCGACCTCCAATGCTCTTCCAAGGGGCATTTAAACCGTCTTGTTTAGCTACTGCGACCTGCTCTTCTCTTCCAAGGGGCATTTACACCATCTTGTTAAGCTAGTGCGACCTGCACGTCTCTTCCAAGGCGCATTTAAACCATCTTTTTAAGCTACTGCGACTTGCATGTCTCTTCCAAGGGGCATTTAAACCGTCTTGTTAAGCTACTGTAACCTCCACCACTTTTCCAAGGGGCATTTAAACTGTCTTGTTAAGTTACTGCGACCTGCACGTCTCTTCCAAGGGGCATTTAAACCATCTTGTTAAGCTACTGCGACCTGCATGTCTCTTCCAAGGGGCATTTAAACCGTCTTGTTAAGCCACTGCGACCTGCAAGCCTATTCCAAGGGGCATTTAAACCCTCTTGTTAAGCTACTGCGACCTGCACGTCTCTTCCAAGTGGCATTTAAACTGTCTTGTTAAGCTTCTGCGACCTCCACCTCTCTTCCAAGGGCCATTTAAACCGTATTATTAAGCTACTGCAACCTACACATCTCTTCCAAGGGGCATTTAACCCATCTTTTTAAGCTACTGTGACCTGCACGTCTCTTCCAAGGGGCATTTAAACCGTCTTGGTAAGCTACTGCGACCTGCAAGCGTATTCCAAGGGGCAGTTAAACCCTCTTGTTAAGCTACTGCGACCTGCAAGTCTCTTCCAAGGGTGATTTAAACCGTCTTGTTAAGCTACTGCGACCTGCACGTCTCTTCCAAGGGTCATTTAAACCGTCCTGTTAAGCTACTGTGACCTGCTCGTCTCTTCCAAGGGGCATTGAAACCGTCTTGTTAAGCTACTGCGACCTGCGGGTCTCTTCCAAGGCGCATTTAAACCGTCTTGTTAAGCTACTGTAACCTCCACCACTTTTCCAAGGGGCAATTAAACCGTCTTGTTAAGCTACTGCGACCTGCACGTCTCTTCCAAGGGGCATTTAAACCGCCTTGTTAAGCTACTGCGACCTGCATGTCTCTTCCAAGGGGCATTTAAACCGTCTTGTTAAGCCACTGCGACCTGCAAGTCTCTTCCAATGGGCATTTAAACCGTCTTTTTAAGCTGCTGCGAACAGCATGTCTCTTCCAAGGGGCAATTAAACCATTTTGTTAAGCTACTGCGACCTCCACCGCTCTTCCAAGGGGCATTTAAACTGTCTTGTTAAGCTACTGCGACCTGCACGTCTCTTCCAAGGGGCATTTAAACCGTCTTGGTAAGCTACTGCGACCAGCAAGCCTATTCCAAGGGGCATTTAAACCCTCTTGTTAAGCTACTGCGACCTGCACGTCTCTTCCAAGTGGCATTTAAACTGTCTTGTTAAGCTTCTGCGACCTCCACCTCTCTTCCAAGGGCCATTTAAACCGTATTATTAAGCTACTGCAACCTACACATCTCTTCCAAGGGGCATTTAACCCATCTTTTTAAGCTACTGTGACCTGCACGTCTCTTCCAAGGGGCATTTAAACCGTCTTGGTAAGCTACTGCGACCTGCAAGCCTATTCCAAGGGGCAGTTAAACCCTCTTGTTAAGCTACTGCGACCTGTACGTCTCTTCCAAGGGTGATTTAAACCGTCTTGTTAAGCTACTGCGACATGCACGTCTCTTCCAAGGGTCATTTAAACCGTCCTGTTAAGCTACTGTGACCTGCTCGTCTCTTCCAAGGGGCATTTAAACCGTCTTGTTAAGCTACTGCGACCTGCGGGTCTCTTCCAAGGCGCATTTAAACCGTCTTGTTAAGCTACGGTAACCTCCACCACTTTTCCAAGAAGCATTTAAACCGTCTTGTTAAGCTACTGCGACCTGCACGTCTCTTCCAAGGGGCATTTAAACCGCCTTGTTAAGCTACTGCGACCTGCATGTCTCTTAATAGGCGCATTTAAACCGTCTTTTTAAGCTACTGCGATTTGCACTTGTCTTCCAAGGGGTTAATTATACCGTCTTGTTAAGCAACTGTAACCTCCACCACTTTTCCAATGGGCATTTAAACCATCTTGTTAAGCTACTGCGACCTGCACGTCTCTTTCAAGGGGCATTTAAACTGTCTTGTTAAGCTACTGCGACCTGCACGTCTCTTCCAAGGGGCATGAAAAACCTATTGTTAAGCTGCTGCGACCTGCACGTCTTTTCCAAGGGGCATTTAAACCGTCTTGTTAAGCTACTGCGACCTCCAACTCTCTTCCAAGGGGCATTTAAACCGTCTTATTAAGCTGCTGCGACCTGCACGTATCTTCCAAGGGGCATTTAAACCGTCTTGGTAAGCTACTGCGACCTGCAAGCCTTTTCCAAGGGGCAGATAAACCCTCTTGTTAAGCTACTGCGACCTGCACGTCTCTTCCAAGGGGGATTTAAACCGTCTTGTTAAGCTACTGCGACCTGCACGTCTCTTCCAAGGGTCATTTAAACCGTCTTGTTAAGCTACTGTGACCTGCTCGTCTCTTCCAAGGGGCATTTAAACCGTCTTGTTAAGCTACTGCGACCTGCGCGTCTCTTCCAAGGCGCATTTAAACCGTCTTGTTAAGCTACTGCGACCTCCAACTCTCTTCCAAGGGGCATTTAAACCGTCTTATTAAGCTACTGCGACCTGCACGTCTCTTCCAAGGGGCATTTAAACCCTCTTGTTAAGCTACTGCGACCTGCACGTCTCTTCAAAGGGGCATTTAAACAGTCTTGTTTAGCTACTGCGACCTGCTCTTCTCTTCCAAGGGGCATTTACACCATCTTATTAAGCTAGTGCGACCTGCACGTCTCTTCCAAGGCGCATTTAAACCATCTTTTTAAGCTACTGCGACTTGCATGTCTCTTCCAAGCGGCATTTATACCTTCTTGTTAAGCTACTGCGACCTGCACGTCTCTTCCAAGGGGCATTTAAACCGTCTTGGTAAGCTACTGCGACCTGCAAGCCTATTCCAAGGGGCATTTAAACCCTCTTGTTAAGCTACTGCGACCAGCACGTCTCTTCCAATGGGGTTTTAAACCGTCTTGTTAAGCTACTGCGACCTGCACGTCTTTTCCAAGGTGCATTTAAACCGTCTTGTTAAGCTACTGCGACCTGCACGTCTCTGACAAGGGGCATCTAAACTGTCTTATTAAGCTACTGCGACCTGCACGTCTCTTCCAAGGGGCATTTAAACCGTCTTGTTAAGCTACTGCGACCTGCACGTCTATTCTAAGGCGTATTTAAACCTTCTTTTTAAGCTACTGCGACTTGCACGTCTCTTCCAAGGGGCATTTAAACCGTCTTGTTAAGCTACTGTAACCTCCACCACTTTTCCAAGGGGCATTTAAACCGTCTTGTTAAGCTACTGCAACCTGCATGTCTCTTCCAAGGGGCATTTAAACCGTCTTGATAAGCTACTGCGACCTGCACGTCTCTTCCAAGGGTCATTTAAACCGTCTTGTTAAGCTACTGAGACCTGCATGTCTCTTCGAAGGGGCATTTAAACCATCTTGTTAAGCCACTGAGACCTGCACGTCTCTTCCAAGGTGCATTTAAACCAACTTTTTAAGCTGCTGCGAACAGCATGTCTCTTCCAAAGGGCATTTAAACCATCTTGTTAAGCGACTGCGACCTCCACCGCTCTTCCAAGGGGCATTTACACAATCTTTTTAAGCTATTGCGACCTGCACGTCTCTTCCAAGGGGCATTTAAACCGATTTGGTAAGCTACTGCGACCTGCAAGCCTATTCCAAGGGGCATTTAAACCCTCTTGTTAATCTACTGCGACCTGCACGTCTCTTCCAAGGGGGATGTAAACGGTCTTGTTAAGCTACTGCAACCTGCACGTCTCTTCCAAGGTGCATTTAAACCGTCTTGTTAAGCTACTGCGACCTGCACGTCTCTACCAAGGGGCATTTAAACCGTCTTAGTAAGCTACTGCTACCTGCACGTCTCTTCCAAGGGGCATTTAAACTGTCTTGTTAAGCTACTGCGACCTCCACCTCTCTTCCAAGGGGCATTTAAACCGTCTTTTTAAGCTACTGCGACCTGAACGTCTCTTCAAAGGGGCATTTAAACCGTCTTTTTAAGCTACTGCGACCTGCACGTCTCTTCCAAGTGGCATTTAAACCGTCTTGTTAAGCTTCTGCGACCTCCACGTCTCTTCCAAGTGGCATTTAAACTGTCTTGTTAAGCTTCTGCGACCTCCACCTCTCTTCCAAGGGCAATTTAAACTGTCTTATTAAGCTACTGCGACCTACACATCTCTTCCAAGGGGCATTTAATCCATCTTATTAAGCTACTGTGACCTGCACGTCTCTTCCAAGGGGCATTTAAACCGTCTTGGTAAGCTACTGCGACCTGCAAGCCTATTCCAAGGGGCAGTTAAACCCTCTTGTTAAGCTACTGCGACCTGCACGTCTCTTCCAACGGGGATTTAAACCGTCTTGTTAAGCTACTGCGACCTGCATGTCTCTTCCAAGGGTCATTTAAACCGTCTTGTTAAGCTACTGTGACCTGCTCGTCTCTTCCAAGGGGCATTTAAACCGTCTTGTTAAGCTACTGCGAATTGCATGTCTCTTCCAAGGTGCATTTAAACTGTCTTTTTAAGCTACTGCGACTTGCACGTCTCTTCCAAGGGGTCATTTAAACCGTCTTGTTAAGCTACTGCGACCTGCAGGTCTCTTCCAAGGGGCATCTAAAACGTCGTGTTAAGCTGCTGCGACCTGCATGTCTCTTCCAAGGGGCATTTAAACCATCTTGTTAAGCTACTGCGACCTCCACCGCACTTCCAAGGGGCATTTAAACCATCTTGTAAAGCTACTGCGACCTGCACGTCTCTTCCAAGGGGCATTTAAACCGACTTTTTAAGCTGCTGCGAACTGCATGTCTCTTCCAAGGGGCATTTAAACCGTCTTGTTAAGCTACTGTAACCTCCACCACTTTTCCAAGGCGCATTTAAACCGTCTTGTTAAGCTACTGCGACCTGCATGTCTCTTCCAAGGGGCTTTTAAACCGTCTTGATAAGCTACTGCGACCTGCACGTCTCTTCCAAGGGTCATTTAAACCGTCTTGTTAAGCTACTGAGACCTGCATGTCTCTTCCAAGGAGCATTTAAACCGTCTTGTTAAGCCACTGCGACATGCACGTCTCTTCCAAGGTGCATTTAAACCGACTTTTTAAGCTGCTGCGAACAGCATGTCTCTTCCAAAGGGCATTTAAACCATCTTGTTAAGCGACTGCAACCTCAACCGCTCTTCCAAGGGGCATTTAAACAATCTTGTTAAGCTATTGCGACCTGCACGTCTCTTCCAAGGGGCATATAAACCGTCTTGGTAAGCTACTGCGACCTGCAAGCCTATTCCAAGGGGCAGTTAAACCCTCTTGTTAAGCTACTGCGACCTGCACGTCTCTTCCAAGGGGGATTTAAACCGTCTTGTTAAGCTACTGCGACCTGCACGTCTCTTCCAAGGGTCATTTAAACCGTCTTTTTAAGCTACTGTGACCTGCTCGTCTCTTCCAAGGGGCATTTAAACCGTCTTGTTAAGCTACTGCGACCTCCAACTCTCTTCCAAGGGGCATTTAAACCGTCTTATTAAGCTACTGCGACCTGCACGTCTCTTCCAAGGGGCATTTAAACCCTCTTGTTAAGCTACTGCGACCTGCACGTCTCTTCAAAGGGGCATTTAAACAGTCTTGTTTAGCTACTGCGACCTGCTCTTCTCTTCCAAGGGGCATTTACACCATCTTATTAAGCTAGTGCGACCTGCACGTCTCTTCCAAGGCGCATTTAAACCATCTTTTTAAGCTACTGCGACTTGCATGTCTCTACCAAGCGGCATTTAAACCTTCTTGTTAATCTACTGTAACCTCCACCACTTTTCCAAGGGGCATTTAAACCGTCTTGTTAAGCTACTGCGACCTGCACGTCTCTTCCAAGGGGCATTTAAACCGTCTTGTTAAGCTACTGCGACCTGCATGTCTCTTCCAAGGGGCATTTAAACCGTCTTGTTAAGCCACTGCGACTTGCAAGTCTCTTCCAAGGGGCATTTAAACCGTCTTTTTAAGCTGCTGCGAACAGCATGTCTCTTCCAAGGGGCATTTAAACCATTTTGTTAAGCTACTGCGACCTCCACCGCTCTTCCAAGGGGCATTTAAACCATCTTGTTAAGCTACTGCGACCTGCACGTCTCTTCCAAGGGGCATTTAAACCGTCTTGGTAAGCTACTGCGACCTGCAAGCCTATTCCAAGGGGCATTTAAACCCTCTTGTTAAGCTACTGCGACCTGCACGTCTCTTCCAATGGGGTTTTAAACCGTCTTGTTAAGCTACTGCGACCTGCACGTCTTTTCCAAGGTGCATTTAAACCGTCTTGTTAAGCTACTGCGACCTGCACGTCTCTGACAAGGGGCATCTAAACTGTCTTATTAAGCTACTGCGACCTGCACGTATCTTCCAAGGGGCATTTAAACCGTCTTTTTAAGCTACTGTGACCTGCTCGTCTCTTCCAAGGGGCATTTAAACCGTCTTGTTAAGCTACTGCGACCTCCAACTCTCTTCCAAGGGGCATTTAAACCGTCTTATTAAGCTACTGCGACCTGCACGTCTCTTCCAAGGGGCATTTAAACCCTCTTGTTAAGCTACTGCGACCTGCACGTCTCTTCAAAGGGGCATTTAAACAGTCTTGTTTAGCTACTGCGACCTGCTCTTCTCTTCCAAGGGGCATTTACACCATCTTATTAAGCTAGTGCGACCTGCACGTCTCTTCCAAGGCGCATTTAAACCATCTTTTTAAGCTACTGCGACTTGCATGTCTCTACCAAGCGGCATTTAAACCTTCTTGTTAATCTACTGTAACCTCCACCACTTTTCCAAGGGGCATTTAAACCGTCTTGTTAAGCTACTGCGACCTGCACGTCTCTTCCAAGGGGCATTTAAACCGTCTTGTTAAGCTACTGCGACCTGCATGTCTCTTCCAAGGGGCATTTAAACCGTCTTGTTAAGCCACTGCGACTTGCAAGTCTCTTCCAAGGGGCATTTAAACCGTCTTTTTAAGCTGCTGCGAACAGCATGTCTCTTCCAAGGGGCATTTAAACCATTTTGTTAAGCTACTGCGACCTCCACCGCTCTTCCAAGGGGCATTTAAACCATCTTGTTAAGCTACTGCGACCTGCACGTCTCTTCCAAGGGGCATTTAAACCGTCTTGGTAAGCTACTGCGACCTGCAAGCCTATTCCAAGGGGCATTTAAACCCTCTTGTTAAGCTACTGCGACCTGCACGTCTCTTCCAATGGGGTTTTAAACCGTCTTGTTAAGCTACTGCGACCTGCACGTCTTTTCCAAGGTGCATTTAAACCGTCTTGTTAAGCTACTGCGACCTGCACGTCTCTGACAAGGGGCATCTAAACTGTCTTATTAAGCTACTGCGACCTGCACGTATCTTCCAAGGGGCATTTAAACCGTCTTGTTAAGCTACTGCGACCTGCACGTCTCTTCTAAGGCGTATTTAAACCTTCTTTTTAAGCTACTGCGACTTGCACGTCTCTTCCAAGGGGCATTTAAACCGTCTTGTTAAGCTACTGTAACCTCCACCACTTTTCCAAGGGGCATTTAAACCGTCTTGTTAAGCTACTGCGACCTGCATGTCTCTTCCAAGGGGCATTTAAACCGTCTTGATAAGCTACTGCGACCTGCACGTCTCTTCCAAGGGTCATTTAAAATGTCTTGTTAAGCTACTGAGACCTGCATGTCTCTTCCAAGGGGCATTTAAACCATCTTGTTAAGCCACTGCGACCTGCACGTCTCTTCCAAGGTGCATTTAAACCGACTTTTTAAGCTGCTGCGAACAGCATGTCTCTTCAAGAGGGCATTTAAACCATCTTGTTAAGCGACTGCGACCTCCACCGCTCTTCCAAGGGGCATTTACACAATCTTTTTAAGCTATTGCGACCTGCACGTCTCTTCCAAGGGGCATTTAAACCGTCTTGGTAAGCTACTGCGACCTGCAAGCCTATTCCAAGGGGCATTTAAACCCTCTTGTTAATCTACTGCCACCTGCACGTCTCTTCCAAGGGGGATGTAAACGGTCTTGTTAAGCTACTGCAACCTGCACGTCTCTTCCAAGGTGCATTTAAACCGTGTTGTTAAGCTACTGCGACCTGCACGTCTCTACCAAGGGGCATTTAAACCGTCTTAGTAAGCTACTGCTACCTGCACGTCTCTTCCAAGGGCCATTTAAACTGTCTTGTTAAGCTACTGCGACCTCCACCTCTCTTCCAAGGGGCATTTAAACCGTCTTTTTAAGCTACTGCGACCTGCACGTCTCTTCAAAGGGGCATTTAAACCGTCTTTTTAAGCTACTGCGACCTGCACGTCTCTTCCATGTGGCATTTAAACCGTCTTGTTAAGCTACTGCGACCTCCACGTCTCTTCCAAGTGGCATTTAAACTGTCTTATTAAGCTTCTGCGACCTCCACCTCTCTTCCAAGGGCCATTTAAACTGTCTTATTAAGCTCCTGCGACCTACACATCTCTTCCAAGGGGCATTTAATCCATCTTATTAAGCTACTGTGACCTGCACGTCTCTTCCAAGGGGCATTTAAACCGTCTTGGTAAGCTACTGCGACCTGCAAGCCTATTCCAAGGGGCAGTTAAACCCTCTTGTTAAGCTACTGCGACCTGCACGTCTCTTCCAAGGGGGATTTAAACCGTCTTGTTAAGCTACTGCGACCTGCATGTCTCTTCCAAGGGTCATTTAAACCGTCTTGTTAAGCTACTGTGACCTGCTCGTCTCTTCCAAGGGGCATTTAAACCGTCTTGTTAAGCTACTGCGACCTGCATGTCTCTTCCAAGGTGCATTTAAACTGTCTTTTTAAGCTACTGCGACTTGCACGTCTCTTCCAAGGGGTCATTTAAACTGTCTTGTTAAGCTACTGCGACCTGCAGGTCTCTTCCAAGGGGCATCTAAAACGTCGTGTTAAGCTGCTGCGACCTGCATGTCTCTTCCAAGGGGCATTTAAACCATCTTGTTAAGCTACTGCGACCTCCACCAAACTTCCAAGGGGCATTTAAACCATCATGTAAAGCTACTGCGACCTGCACGTCTCTTCCAAGGGGCATTTAAACCGACTTTTTAAGCTGCTGCGAACTGCATGTCTCTTCCAAGGGGCATTTAAACCGTCTTGTTAAGCTACTGTAACCTCCACCACTTTTCCAAGGGGCATTTAAACCGTCTTGTTAAGCTACTGCGACCTGCATGTCTCTTCCAAGGGGCTTTTAAACCGTCTTGATAAGCTACTGCGACCTGCACGTCTCTTCCAAGGGTCATTTAAACCGTCTTGTTAAGCTACTGAGACCTGCATGTCTCTTCCAAGGGGCATTTAAACCGTCTTCTTAAGCCACTGCGACCTGCACGTCTCTTCCAAGGTGCATTTAAACCGACTTTTTAAGCTGCTGCGAACAGCATGTCTCTTCCAAAGGGCATTTAAACCATCTTGTTAAGCGACTGCAACCTCAACCGCTCTTCCAAGGGGCATTTAAACAATCTTGTTAAGCTATTGCGACCTGCACGTCTCTTCAAAGGGGCATTTAAACCGTCTTGTTAAGCTACTGAGACCTGCACGTTTCTTCTAAGTGGCATTTAAACTGTCTTGTTAAGCTTCTGCGACCTCCACCTCTCTTCCAAGGGCCATTTAAACCGTATTATTAAGCTACTGCGACCTACACATCTCTTCCAAGGGGCATTTAACCCATCTTATTAAGCTACTGTGACCTGCACGTCTTTTCCAAGGGGCATTTAAACCGTCTTGGTAAGCTACTGCGACCTGCAAGCCTATTCCAAGGGGCAGTTAAACCCTCTTGTTAAGCTACTGCGACCTGCACGTCTCTTCCAAGGGTGATTTAAACCATCTTGTTAAGCTACTGCGACCTGCACGTCTCTCCCAAGGGTCATTTAAACCGTCCTGTTAAGCTACTGTGACCTGCTCGTCTCTTCCAAGGGGCATTTAAACCGTCTCGTTAAGCTACTGCGACCTGCGCGTCTCTTCCAAGGCGCATTTAACCCGTCTTGTTAAGCTACTGTAACCTCCACCACTTTTCCAAGGGGCATTTAAACCGTCTTGTTAAGCTACTGCGACCTGCACGTCTCTTCCAAGGGGCATTTAAACCGTCTTGTTAAGCTACTGCGATCTGCATGTCTCTTCCAAGGCGCATTTAAACCGTCTTTTTAAGCTACTGCGACTTGCACGTGTCTTCCAAGGGGTCATCTATACCGTCTTGTTAAGCTACTGTAACCTCCACCACTTTTCCAATGGGCATTTAAACCGTCTTGTTAAGCTACTGCGACCTGCACGTCTCTTTCAAGGGGCATTTAAACTGTCTTGTTAAGCTACTGCGATCTCCACCGTTCTTCCAAGGGGCATTTAAACCGTCTTGTTAAGCTACTGCGACCTGCACGTCTCTTCCAAGGGGCATGAAAAACCTATTGTTAAGCTGCTGCGACCTGCACGTCTTTTCCAAGGGGCATTTAAACCGTCTTGTTAAGCTACTGCGACCACCAAATCTCTTCCAAGGGGCATTTAAACCGTCTTATTAAGCTACTGCGACCTGCACGTCTCTTCCAAGGGGCATTTAAACCCTCTTGTTAAGCTTCTGCGACCTGCACGTCTCTTCCAAGGGGCATTTAAACCCTCTTGTTAAGCTACTGCGACCTGCACGTCTCTTCAAAGGGGCATTTAAACCATCTTGTTTAGCTACTGCGACCTGCTCTTCTCTTCCAAGGGGCATTTAAACCATCTTGTTAAGCTAGTGCGACCTGCACGTCTCTTCCAAGGCGCATTTAAACCATCTTTTTAAGCTACTGCGACCTGCAAGTCTTTTCAAAGGTGCATTTAAACCATCTTGTTAAGCTACTGCGACCTGCACGTCTCTTCCAAGGGGCATCTAAACTGTCTTATTAAGCTACTGCGACCTGCACGTCTCCTCCAAGTGGCATTTAAAACGTCTTGTTAAGCTACTGCGACCTGCACGTCTCTTCTAAGGCGCATTTAAACCGTCTTTTTAAGCTACTGCGACTTGCACGTCTCTTCCAAGGGGCATTTAAACCGTCTTGTTAAGCCACTGCGACCTGCACGTCTCTTCCAAGGGGCATTTAAACCGACTTTTTAAGCTGCTACGAACAGCATGTCTCTTCCAAAGGGCATTTAAACCATCTTGTTAAGCTACTGCGACCGCCTCCGCTCTTCCAAGGGGCATTTAAACCATCTTGTTAAGCTATTGCGACCTGCACGTCTCTTCCAAGGGGCATTTAAACCATCTTTTTAAGCTACTGCGACTTGCATGTCTCTTCCAAGGGGCATTTAAACCCTCTTGTTAAGCTACTGCGACCTGCACGTCTCTTCTAAGGGGCATTTAAACCCTCTTGTTAAGCTACTGAGACCTGCACGTCTCTTCAAAGGGGCATTTAAACCGTCTTGTTTAGCTACTGCGACCTGCTCTTCTCTTCCAAGGGGCATTTACACCATCTTGTTAAGCTAGTGCGACCTGCACGTCTCTTCCAAGGCTCATTTAAACCATCTTTTTAAGCTACTGCGACTTGCATGTCTCTTCCAAGGGGCATTTAAACCGTCTTGTTAAGCTACTGTAACCTCCACCACTTTTCCAAGGGGCATTTAAACCGTCTTGTTAAGCTACTGCGACCTGCACGTCTCTTCCAAGGGGCATTTAAACCGTCTTGATAAGCTACTGCGACCTGCATGTCTCTTCCAAGGGGCATTTAAACCGTCTTGTTAAGCCACTGCAACCTGCAAGTCTCTTCCAAGGGGCATTTAAACCGTCTTTTTAAGCTGCTGCGAACAGCATGTCTCTTCCAAGGGGCATTTAAACCATTTTGTTAAGCTACTGCGACCTCCACCGCTCTTCCAAGGGGCATATAAACCATCTTGTTAAGCTACTGCGACCTGCACGTCTCTTCCAAGGGGCATTTAAACCGTCTTGGTAAGCTACTGCGACCAGCAAGCCTATTCCAAAGGGCATTTAAACCCTCTTGTTAAGCTACTGCGACCTGCACGTCTCTTCCAAGGCGGGTTTAAACCGCCTTGTTAAGCTACTGCGACCTGCAAGTCTTTTCAAAGGTGCATTTAAACCATCTTGTTAAGATACTGCGACCTGCACGTCTCTTCCAAGGGGCATCTAAACTGTCTTATTAAGCTACTGCGACCTGCACGTCTCCTCCAAGTGGCATTTAAACCGTCTTGTTAAGCTACTGCGACCTGCACGTCTCTTCTAAGGCGCATTTAAACCGTCTTTTTAAGCTACTGCGACTTGCACGTCTCTTCCAAGGGGCATTTAAACCGTCTTGTTAAGCTACTGTAACCTCCACCACTTTTCCAAGGGTCATTTAAACCGTCTTGTTAAGCTACTGCGACCTGCATGTCTCTTCCAAGGGGCATTTAAACCGTCTTGTTAAGCCACTGCGACCTGCACGTCTCTTCCAAGGGGCATTTAAACCGACTTTTTATGCTGCTGCGAACAGCATGTCTCTTCCAAAGGGCATTTAAACCATCTTGTTAAGCTACTGCGACCGCCTCCGCTCTTCCAAGGGACATTTAAACCATCTTGTTAAGCTATTGCGACCTGCACGTCTCTTCCAAGGGGCATTTAAATCATCTTTTTAAGCTACTGCGACTTGCATGTCTCTTCCAAGGGGCATTTAAACCGTCTTGTTAAGCTACTGCAACCTCCACCACTTTTTCAAGGGGCATTTAATCCGTCTTGTTAAGGTACTGCGACCTCCAATGCTCTTCCATGGGGCATTTAAACCGTCTTGTTTAGCTACTGCGACCTGCTCTTCTCTTCCAAGGGGCATTTACACCATCTTGTTAAGCTAGTGCGACCTGCACGTCTCTTCCAAGGCGCATTTAAACCATCTTTTTAAGCTACTGCGACTTGCATGTCTCTTCCAAGGGGCATTTAAACCGTCTTGTTAAGCTACTGTAACCTCCACCACTTTTCCAAGGGGCATTTAAACCGTCTTGTTAAGTTACTGCGACCTGCACGTCTCTTCCAAGGGGCATTTAAACCATCTTGTTAAGCTACTGCGACCTGCATGTCTCTTCCAAGGGGCATTTAAACCGTCTTGTTAAGCCACTGCGACCTGCAAGCCTATTCCAAGGGGCATTTAAACCCTCTTGTTAAGCTACTGCGACCTGCACGTCTCTTCCAAGTGGCATTTAAACTGTCTTGTTAAGCTTCTGCGACCTCCACCTCTCTTCCAAGGGCCATTTAAACCGTATTATTAAGCTACTGCAACCTACACATCTCTTCCAAGGGGCATTTAACCCATCTTTTTAAGCTACTGTGACCTGCACGTCTCTTCCAAGGGGCATTTAAACCGTCTTGGTAAGCTACTGCGACCTGCAAGCGTATTCCAAGGGGCAGTTAAACCCTCTTGTTAAGCTACTGCGACCTGCACGTCTCTTCCAAGGGTGATTTAAACCGTCTTGTTAAGCTACTGCGACCTGCACGTCTCTTCCAAGGGTCATTTAAACCGTCCTGTTAAGCTACTGTGACCTGCTCGTCTCTTCCAAGGGGCATTGAAACCGTCTTGTTAAGCTACTGCGACCTGCGGGTCTCTTCCAAGGCGCATTTAAACCGTCTTGTTAAGCTACTGTAACCTCCACCACTTTTCCAAGGGGCAATTAAACCGTCTTGTTAAGCTACTGCGACCTGCACGTCTCTTCCAAGGGGCATTTAAACCGCCTTGTTAAGCTACTGCGACCTGCATGTCTCTTCCAAGGGGCATTTAAACCGTCTTATTAAGCCACTGCGACCTGCAAGTCTCTTCCAATGGGCATTTAAACCGTCTTGTTAAGCTGCTGCGAACAGCATGTCTCTTCCAAGGGGCAATTAAACCATTTTGTTAAGCTACTGCGACCTCCACCGCTCTTCCAAGGGGCATTTAAACTGTCTTGTTAAGCTACTGCGACCTGCAGGTCTCTTCCAAGGGGCATTTAAACCGTCTTGGTAAGCTACTGCGACCAGCAAGCCTATTCCAAGGGGCATTTAAACCCTCTTGTTAAGCTACTGCGACCTGCACGTCTCTTCCAAGTGGCATTTAAACTGTCTTGTTAAGCTTCTGCGACCTCCACCTCTCTTCCAAGGGCCATTTAAACCGTATTATTAAGCTACTGCAACCTACACATCTCTTCCAAGGGGCATTTAACCCATCTTTTTAAGCTACTGTGACCTGCACGTCTTTTCCAAGGGGCATTTAAACCGTCTTGGTAAGCTACTGCGACCTGCAAGCCTATTCCAAGGGGCAGTTAAACCCTCTTGTTAAGCTACTGCGACCTGCACGTCTCTTCCAAGGGTGATTTAAACCGTCTTGTTAAGCTACTGCGACATGCACGTCTCTTCCAAGGGTCATTTAAACCGTCCTGTTAAGCTACTGTGACCTGCTCGTCTCTTCCAAGGGGCATTTAAACCGTCTTGTTAAGCTACTGCGACCTGCGGGTCTCTTCCAAGGCGCATTTAAACCATCTTGTTAAGCTACTGTAACCTCCACCACTTTTCCAAGGGGCGTTTAAACCGTCTTGTTAAGCTACTGCGACCTGCACGTCTCTTCCAAGGGGCATTTAAACCGCCTTGTTAAGCTACTGCGACCTGCATGTCTCTTCCAAGGCGCATTTAAAACGTCTTTTTAAGCTGCTGCGATTTGCACTTGTCTTCCAAGGGGTCAATTATACCGTCTTGTTAAGCTACTGTAACCTCCACCACTTTTACAATGGGCATTTAAACCATCTTGTTAAGCTACTGCGACCTGCACGTCTCTTTCAAGGGGCATTTAAACTGTCTTGTTAAGCTACTGCGACCCCCACCTTTCTTCCAAGGGGCATTTAAACCGTCTTGTTAAGCTACTGCGACCTGCACGTCTCTTCCAAGGGGCATGAAAAACCTATTGTTAAGCTGCTGCGACCTGCACGTCTTTTCCAAGGGGCATTTAAACCGTCTTGTTAAGCTACTGCGACCTCCAACTCTCTTCCAAGGGGCATTTAAACCGTCTTATTAAGCTACTGCGACCTGCACGTATCTTCCAAGGGGCATTTAAACCCTCTTGTAAAGCTACTGCGACCTGCACGTCTCTTCTAAGGGGCATTTAAACCCTCTTGTTAAGCTACTGAGACCTGCACGTCTCTTCAAAGGGGCATTTAAACCGTCTTGTTTAGCTACTGCGACCTGCTCTTCTCTTCCAAGGGGCATTTACACCATCTTGTTAAGCTAGTGCGACCTGCACGTCTCTTCCAAGGCTCATTTAAACCATCTTTTTAAGCTACTGCGACTTGCATGTCTCTTCCAAGGGGCATTTAAACCGTCTTGTTAAGCTACTGTAACCTCCACCACTTTTCCAAGGGGCATTTAAACCGTCTTGTTAAGCTACTGCGACCTGCACGTCTCTTCCAAGGGGCATTTAAACCGTCTTGTTAAGCTACTGCGACCTGCATGTCTCTTCCAAGGGGCATTTAAACCGTCTTGTTCAGCCACTGCGACCTGCAAGTCTCTACCAAGGGGCATTTAAACCGTCTTTTTAAGCTGCTGCGAACAGCATGTCTCTTCCAAGGGGCATTTAAACCATTTTGTTAAGCTACTGCGACCTCCACCGCTCTTCCAAGGGGCATTTAAACCATCTTGTTAAGCTACTGCGACCTGCACGTCTCTTCCAAGGGGCATTTAAACCGTCTTGGTAAGCTACTGCGACCAGCCAAGCCTATTCCAAGGGGCATTTAAACCCTCTTGTTAAGCTACTGCGACCTGCATGTCTCTTCCAAGGGGGATTTAAACCGCCTTGTTAAGCTACTGCGACCTGCAAGTCTTTTCAAAGGTGCATTTAAACCATCTTGTTAAGCTACTGCGACCTGCACGTCTCTTCCAAGGGGCATCTAAACTGTCTTATTAAGCTACTGCGACCTGCACGTCTCCACCAAGTGGCATTTAAACCGTCTTGTTAAGCTACTGCGACCTGCACGTCTCTTCTAAGGCGCATTTAATCCGTCTTTTTAAGCTACTGCGACTTGCACGTCTCTTGCAAGGGGCATTTAAACCGTCTTGTTAAGCTACTGTAACCTCCACCACTTTTCCAAGGGGCATTTAAACCGTCTTGTTAAGCTACTGCGACCTGCATGTCTCTTCCAAGGGGCATTTAAACCGTCTTGTTAAGCTACTGCGACCTGCACGTCTCTTACAAGGGTCATTTAAACCGTCTTGTTAAGCTACTGCGACCTGCATGTCTCTTCCAAGGGCCATTTAAACCGTCTTGTTAAGCCACTGCGACCTGCATGTCTCTTCCAAAGGGCATTTAAACCATCTTGTTAAGCTGCTGCGACCTCCACCGCTCTTCCAAGGGGCATTTAAACCATCTTGTTACGCTATTACGACCTGCACGTCTTTTCCAAGGGGCATTTAAACCATATTATTAAGCTACTGCGACCTGCGCTTCTCTTCCAAGGGGCATTTAAACCGTCTTGTTTAGCTTCTGCAACCTGCACTTCTCTTCCAAGGGGCATTTACACCATCTTGTTAAGCTAGTGCGACCTCCACGTCTCTTCCAAGGCGCATTTAAACCATCTTTTTAAGCTACTGCGACTTTCATGTCTCTTCCAAGGGGCATTTAAACCGTCTTGTTAAGCTACTACGACCTGCACGTCTCTTCCAAGGGGCATTTAAACCGTCTTGTTAAGCTACTGCGACCTGCACGTCTCTTCCAAGGGGCATTTAAACCGTCTTGTTAAGCTACTGCGACCTGCACGTCTCTTCCAAGGGGCATTTAAACCGTCTTGTTAAGCTACTGCGACCTGCACGTCTCTTCCAAGGGGCATTTAAACCGACTTTTTAAGCTGCTGCGAACAGCATGTCTCTTCCAAAGGGCATTTAAACCATCTTGTTAAGCTTCTGCGACCTCCACCGCTCTTCCAAGGGGCATTTAAACCATCTTGTTAAGCTATTGCGACCTGCACGTCTCTTCCAAGGGGCATTTAAACCATATTATTAAGCTACTGCGACCTGCGCTTCTCTTCCAAGGGGCATTTAAACTGTCTTGTTAAGCTACTGCCACCTGCAAGTCTCTTCCAAGGGGGATTTAAACCATTTTGTTAAGCTACTGTGACCTGCTCGTTTCTTCTTAGGGGCATTTAAACCGTATTGTTAAGATACTGAGACCTGCACGTCTTTTCCAAGGCGCATTTAAACCGTCTTTTTAAGCTACTGCGACTTGCACGTCTCTTCCAAGGGGCATTAAACCTTCTTGTTAAGCTACTGTAACCTCCACCACTTTTCCAAGGGTCATTTAAACCGTCTTGTTAAGCTACTGCGACCTGCATGTCTCTTCCAAGGGGCATTTAAAACGTCTTGTTAAGCCACTGCGACCTGCACGTCTCTTCCAAGGGGCATTTAAACCGACTTTTTAAGATGCTCCCAACAGCATGTCTCTTCCAAAGGGCATTTAAACCATCTTGTTAAGCTACTGCGACCTCCACCGCTCTTCCAAGGGGCATTTAAACCATCTTGTTAAGCTATTGCGACCTGCACGTCTCTTCCAAGGGGCATTTAAACCGTCTTGGTAAGCTACTGCGACCTGCAAGCCTATTCCAAGGGGCATTTAAACCCTCTTGTTAAGCTACTGCGACCTGCACGTCTCTTCCAAGGATGATTTAAACCGTCTTGTTAAGCTACTGCGACCTGCACGTCTCTTCCAAGGGGCATTTAAACCGTCTTGTTAAGCTACTGCGATCTGCATGTCTCTTCCAAGGGGCATTTAAACAGTCTTAGTAAGCTACTGCGACCTGCACGTCTCTTCCAAGGGGCAGTTAAACTGTCTTTTTAAGCTACTGCGACCTGCGCGTCTCTTCCAAGGGGCATTTAAACTGTCTTGTTAAGCTACTGCGACCTCCAATGCTCTTCCAAGGGGCATTTAAACCATCTTGTTAAGCTATTGCGACCTGCACGTCTCTTCCAAGGGACATTTAAACCGTCTTGTTAAGCTACTGCGACCTGCACGTCTCTTCCAAGTGGCATTTAAACTGTCTTGTTAAGCTACTGCCACCTGCAAGTCTCTTCCAAGGGGCATTTAAACCGTATTGTTAAGCTACTGCGACCTGCACCTCTCTTCCAAGGGGCATTTAAACCGTCTTTTTAAGCTACTGCGACTTGCACGTCTCTTCCAAGGGGCATTAAACTGTCTTGTTAAGCTACTGTAACCTTCACCACTTTTCCAAGGGTCATTTAAACCGTCTTTTTAAGCTACTGCGACCTGCATGTCTCTTCCAAGGGGCATTTAAACCGTCTTGTTAAGCCACTGCGACCTGCACGTCTCTTCCAAGGGGCATTTAAACCGACTTTTTAAGCTGCTGCGAACAGCATGTCTTTTCCAAAGGGCATTTAAACCATCTTGTTAAGCTACCGCGACCTCCACCGCTCTTCTAAGGGGCATTTAAACCATCTTGTTAAGCTATTGCAACCTGCACGTCTCTTCCAAGGGGCATTTAAGCCGTCTTGGTAAGCTACTGCGACCTGCAAGCCTATTCCAAGGGGCATTTAAACCCTCTTGTTAAGCTACTGCGACCTGCACGTCTCCTCCAAGGGGGATTTAAACCGTCTTGTTAAGCTACTGCGACCTGCACGTCTCTTCCAAGGGGCATTTAAACCGTCTTGTTAAGCTACTGTGATCTGCACGTCTCTTCCAAGGGGCATTTAAACCGTCTTAGTAAGCTACTGCGACCTGCTCGTCTCTTCCAAGGGACATTTAAACCATCTTCTTAAGCTACTGCGACCTGCATGTCTCTTCCAAGGGGCATTTAAACCCTCTTGTTAAGCTACTGCGACCTGCACGTCTCTTCAAAGGGGCATTTAAACAGTCTTGTTTAGCTACTGCGACCTGCTCTTCTCTTCCAAGGGGCATTTACACCATCTTATTAAGCTAGGGCGACCTGCACATCTCTTCCAAGGCGCATTTAAACCATCTTTTTAAGCTACTGCGACTTGCATGTCTCTTCCAAGGAGCATTTAAACCGTCTTAGTAAGCTACTGCGACCTGCACGTCTCTTCCAAGGGGCATTTAAACCGTCTTGTTAAGCTACTGTAACCTCCACCACTTGTCCAAGGAGCATTTAAACCGTCTTAGTAAGCTACTGCGACCTGCACGTCTCTTCCAAGGGGCATTTAAACCGCCTTGTTAAGCTACTGCGACCTGCATGTCTCTTCCAAGGGGCATTTAAACCGTCTTGTTAAGCCACTGCGACCTGCAAGTCTCTTCCAAGGGGCATTTAAACCGTCTTGTTAAGCTACTGCGACCTGCACGTCTCTTCCAAGTGGCATTTAAACCGTCTTGTTAAGCTACTGCAACCTGCACGTCTCTTCCAAGTGGCATTTAAACTGTCTTGTTAAGCTTCTGCGACCTCCACCTCTCTTCCAAGGGCGATTTAAACCGTATTATTAAGCTACTGCGACCTACACATCTCTTCCAAGGGGCATTTAATCCATCTTATTAAGCTACTGTGACCTGCATGTCTCTTCCAAGGGGCATTTAAACCGTCTTGGTAAGCTACTGCGATCTGCAAGCCTATTCCAAGGGGCAGTTAAACCCTCTTGTTAAGCTACTGCGACCTGCACGTCTCTTCCAAGGGGGATTTAAACCCTCTTGTTAGGCTACTGCGACCTGCACGTCTCTTCCAAGGGGCATTTAAACCGTCTCGTTAAGCTACTGTGACCTGCTCGTCTCTTCCAAGGGGCATTTAAACCATCTTGTTAAGCCACTGCGACCTGCACGTCTCTTCCAAGGGGCATTTAAAATGACTTTTTAAGCTGCTGCGAACAGCATGTCTCTTCCAAGGGGCATTTAAACCATCTTGTTAAGCTATTGCGACCTGCACGTCTCTTCCAAGGGGCATTTAAACCGTCTTGGTAAGCTACTGCGACCTGCAAGCCTATTCCAAGGGGCATTTAAACCCTCTTGTTAAGCTACTGCGACCTGCACTTCTCTTCCAATGGGGATTTAAACTGTCTTGTTAAGCTACTGCGACCTGCACGTCTCTTCCAAGGGGCATTTAAACCGTCTTGTTAAGCTACTGCGATCTGCACGTCTCTTCCAAGGGGAATTTAACCCTTCTTTTTAAGCTACTGCGACCTGCACGTCTCTTCCAAGGGGCATTTAAACTGTCTTTTTAAGCTACTGAGACCTCCACCTCTCTTCCAAGGGGCATTTAAACCGTCTTTTTAAGCTACTGCGACCTGCACGTCTCTTCAAAGGGGCATTTAAACCATCTTGTTAAGCTAGTGCGACCTGCACGTCTCTTCCAAGTGGCATTTAAACCGTCTTGTTAAGCTACTGCGACCTGCACGTCTCTTCCAAGTGGCATTTAAACTGTCTTGTTAAGCTTCTGCGACCTCCACCTCTCTTCCAAGGGCGATTTAAACCGTATTATTAAGCTACTGCGACCTACACATCTCTTCCAAGGGGCATTTAATCCATCTTATTAAGCTACTGTGACCTGCATGTCACTTCCAAGGGGCATTTAAACCGTCTTGGTAAGCTACTGCGACCTGCAAGCCTATTCCAAGGGGCAGATAAACCCTCTTGTTAAGCTACTGCGACCTGCACGTCTCTTCCAAGGGGGATTTAAACCGTCTTTTTAAGCTACTGCGACCTGCACGTCTCTTCCAAGGGTCATTTAAACCGTCTTGTTAAGCTATTGTGACCTGCTCGTCTCTTCCAAGGGGCATTTAAACCGTCTTGTTAAGCTACTGCGACCTGCGCGTCTCTTCCAAGGCGCATTTAAACCGTCTTGTTAAGCTACTGCGACCTCCAACTCTCTTCCAAGGGGCATTTAAACCGTCTTATTAAGCTACTGCGACCTGCACGTCTCTTCCAAGGGGCATTTAAACCTTCTTGTTAAGCTACTGCGACCTGCACGTCTCTTCAAAGGGGCATTTAAACAGTCTTGTTTAGCTACTGCGACCTGCTCTTCTCTTCCAAGGGGCATTTACACCATCTTATTAAGCTAGTGCGACCTGCACGTCTCTTCCAAGGCGCATTTAAACCATCTTTTTAAGCTACTGCGACTTGCATGTCTCTTCCAAGCGGCATTTAAACCTTCTTGTTAATCTACTGTAACCTCCACCACTTTTCCAAGGGGCATTTAAACCGTCTTGTTAAGCTACTGCGACCTGCACGTCTCTTCCAAGGGGCATTTAAACCGTCTTGTTAAGCTACTGCGACCTGCATGTCTCTTCCAAGGGGCATTTAAACCGTCTTGTTAAGCCACTGCGACCTGCAAGTCTCTTCCAAGGGGCATTTAAACCATCTTTTTAAGCTGCTGCCAACAGCATGTCTCTTCCAAGGGGCATTTAAACCATTTTGTTAAGCTACTGCGACCTCCACCGCTCCTCCAAGGGGCATTTAAACCATCTTGTTAAGCTACTGCGACCTGCACATCTCTTCCCAGGGGCATTTAAACCGTCTTGGTAAGCTACTGCGACCTGCAAGCCTATTCCAAGGGGCATTTAAACCCTCTTGTTAAGCTACTGCGACCTACACGTCTCTTCCAATGGGGTTTTAAACCATCTTGTTAAGCTACTGCGACCTGCACGTCTTTTCCAAGGTGCATTTAAACCGTCTTGTTAAGCTACTGCGACCTGCACGTCTCTTCCAAGGGGCATCTAAACGGTCTTATTAAGCTACTGCGACCTGCACGTCTCTTCCAAGGGGCATTTAAACCGTCTTGTTAAGCTACTGCGACCTGCACGTCTCTTCTAATGCGTATTTAAACCTTCTTTTTAAGCTACTGCGACTTGCACGTCTCTTCCAAGGGGCATTTAAACCGTCTTGTTAAGCTACTGCGATCTGCACGTCTCTTCCAAGGGGCATTTAAACCGTCTTAGTAAGCTACTGCGACCTGCACGTCTCTTCCAAGGGGCATTTAAACTGTCTTTTTAAGCTACTGCGACCTCCACCTCTCTTCTAAGGGGCATTTAAACTGTCTTTTTAAGCTACTGCGACCTGCACGTCTCTTCAAAGGGGCATTTAAACCGTCTTGTTAAGCTACTGCGACCTGCACGTCTCTTCCAAGTGGCATTTAAACCGTCTTGTTAAGCTACTGCAACCTGCACGTCTCTTCCAAGTGGCATTTAAACTGTCTTGTTAAGCTTCTGCGACCTCCACCTCTCTTCCAAGGGCGATTTAAACCGTATTATTAAGCTACTGCGACCTACACATCTCTTCCAAGGGGCATTTAATCCATCTTATTAAGCTACTGTGACCTGCATGTCTCTTCCAAGGGGCATTTAAACCGTCTTGGTAAGCTACTGCGATCTGCAAGCCTATTCCAAGGGGCAGTTAAACCCTCTTGTTAAGCTACTGCGACCTGCACGTCTCTTCCAAGGGGGATTTAAACCGTCTTGTTAAGCTACTGCGACCTGCACGTCTCTTCCAAGGGGCATTTAAACCGTCTTGTTAAGCTACTGTGACCTGCTCGTCTCTTCCAAGGGGCATTTAAACCGTCTTGTTAAGCCACTGCGACCTGCACGTCTCTTCCAAGGGGCATTTAAAACGACTTTTTAAGCTGCTGCGAACAGCATGTCTCTTCCAAAGGGCATTTAAACCATCTTTTTAAGCTACTGCGACCTCCACCGCTCTTCCAAGGGGCATTTAAACCATCTTGTTAAGCTATTGCGACCTGCACGTCTCTTCCAAGGGGCATTTAAACCGTCTTGGTAAGCTACTGCGACCTGCAAGCCTATTCCAAGGGGCATTTAAACCCTCTTGTTAAGCTACTGCGACCTGCACGTCTCTTCCAATAGGGATTTAAACTGTCTTGTTAAGCTACTGCGACCTGCACGTCTCTTCCAAGGGGCATTTAAACCGTCTTGTTAAGCTACTGCGATCTGCACGTCTCTTCCAAGGGGAATTTAACCCTTCTTTTTAAGCTACTGAGACCTCCACCTCTCTTCCAAGGGGCATTTAAACCGTCTTTTTAAGCTACTGCGACCTGCACGTCTCTTCAAAGGGGCATTTAAACCATCTTGTTAAGCTACTGCGACCTGCACGTCTCTTCCAAGTGGCATTTAAACCGTCTTGTTAAGCTACTGCGACCTGCACGTCTCTTCCAAGTGGCATTTAAACTGTCTTGTTAAGCTTCTGCGACCTCCACCTCTCTTCCAAGGGCGATTTAAACCGTATTATTAAGCTACTGCGACCTACACATCTCTTCCAAGGGGCATTTAATCCATCTTATTAAGCTACTGTGACCTGCATGTCTCTTCCAAGGGGCATTTAAACCGTCTTGGTAAGCTACTGCGACCTGCAAGCCTTTTCCAAGGGGCAGATAAACCCTCTTGTTAAGCTACTGCGACCTGCACGTCTCTTCCAAGGGGGATTTAAACCGTCTTGTTAAGCTACTGCGACCTGCACGTCTCTTCCAAGGGTCATTTAAACCGTCTTGTTAAGCTACTGTGACCTGCTCGTCTCTTCCAAGGGGCATTTAAACCGTCTTGTTAAGCTACTGCGACCTGCGCGTCTCTTCCAAGGCGCATTTAAACCGTCTTGTTAAGCTACTGCGACCTCCAACTCTCTTCCAAGGGGCATTTAAACCATCTTATTAAGCTACTGCGACCTGCACGTCTCTTCCAAGGGGCATTTAAACCCTGTTGTTAAGCTACTGCGACCTGCACGTCTCTTCAAAGGGGCATTTAAACAGTCTTGTTTAGCTACTGCGACCTGCTCTTCTCTTCCAAGGGGCATTTACACCATCTTATTAAGCTAGTGCGACCTGCACGTCTCTTCCAAGGCGCATTTAAACCATCTTTTTAAGCTACTGCGACTTGCATGTCTCTTCCAAGCGGCATTTAAACCTTCTTGTTAATCTACTGTAACCTCAACCACTTTTCCAAGGGGCATTTAAACCGTCTTGTTAAGCTACTGCGACCTGCACGTCTCTTCCAAGGGGCATTTAAAACGGCTTTTTAAGCTGCTGCGAACAGCATGTCTCTTCCAAGGGGCATTTAAACCATTTTGTTAAGCTACTGCGACCTCCACCGCTCTTCCAAGGGGCCTTTAAACCATCTTTTTAAGCTACTGCGACCTGCACGTCTCTTCCAAGGGGCATTTAAACCGTCTTGGTAAGCTACTGCGACCTGCAAGCCTATTCCAAGGGGCATTTAAACCCTCTTGTTAAGCTACTGCGACCAGCACGTCTCTTCCAATGGGGTTTTAAACCGTCTTGTTAAGCTACTGCGACCTGCACGTCTTTTCCAAGGTGCATTTAAACCGTCTTGTTAAGCTACTGCGACCTGCACGTCTCTGACAAGGGGCATCTAAACTGTCTTATTAAGCTACTGCGACCTGCACGTCTCTTCCAAGGGGCATTTAAACCATCTTGTTAAGCTACTGCGACCTGCACGTCTCTTCTAAGGCGTATTTAAACCTTCTTTTTAAGATACTGCGACTTGCACGTCTCTTCCAAGGGGCATTTAAACCGTCTTGTTAAGCTACTGTAACCTCCACCAATTTTCCAAGGGGCATTTAAACCGTCTTGTTAAGCTACTGCAACCTGCATGTCTCTTCCAAGGGGCATTTAAACCGTCTTGATAAGCTACTGCGACCTGCACGTCTCTTCCAAGGGTCATTTAAACCGTCTTGTTAAGCTACTGAGACCTGCATGTCTCTTCGAAGGGGCATTTAAACCATCTTGTTAAGCCACTGAGACCTGCACGTCTCTTCCAAGGTGCATTTAAACCAACTTTTTAAGCTGCTGCGAACAGCATGTCTCTTCCAAAGGGCATTTAAACCATCTTGTTAAGCGACTGGGACCTCCACCGCTCTTCCAAGGGGCATTTACACAATCTTTTTAAGCTATTGCGACCTGCACGTCTCTTCCAAGGGGCATTTAAACCGATTTGGTAAGCTACTGCGACCTGCAAGCCTATTCCAAGGGGCATTTAAACCCTCTTGTTAATCTACTGCGACCTGCACGTCTCTTCCAAGGGGGATGTAAACGGTCTTGTTAAGCTACTGCAACCTGCACGTCTCTTCCAAGGTGCATTTAAACCGTCTTGTTAAGCTACTGCGACCTGCACGTCTCTACCAAGGGGCATTTAAACCGTCTTAGTAAGCTACTGCTACCTGCACGTCTCTTCCAAGGGGCATTTAAACTGTCTTGTTAAGCTACTGCGACCTCCACCTCTCTTCCAAGGAGCATTTAAACCGTCTTTTTAAGCTACTGCGACCTGCACGTCTCTTCAAAGGGGCATTTAAACCGTCTTTTTAAGCTACTGCGACCTGCACGTCTCTTCCAAGTGGCATTTAAACCGTCTTGTTAAGCTTCTGCGACCTCCACGTCTCTTCCAAGTGGCATTTAAACTGTCTTGTTAAGCTTCTGCGACCTCCACCTCTCTTCCAAGGGCCATTTAAACTGTCTTATTAAGCTACTGCGACCTACACATCTCTTCCAAGGGGCATTTAATCCATCTTATTAAGCTACTGTGACCTGCACGTCTCTTCCAAGGGGCATTTAAACCGTCTTGGTAAGCTACTGCGACCTGCAAGCCTATTCCAAGGGGCAGTTAAACCCTCTTGTTAAGCTACTGCGACCTGCACGTCTCTTCCACGGGGGATTTAAACCGTCTTGTTAAGCTACTGCGACCTGCATGTCTCTTCCAAGGGTCATTTAAACCGTCTTGTTAAGCTACTGTGACCTGCTCGTCTCTTCCAAGGGGCATTTAAACCGTCTTGTTAAGCTACTGCGACCTGCATGTCTCTTCCAAGGTGCATTTAAACTGTCTTTTTAAGCTACTGCGACTTGCACGTCTCTTCCAAGGGGACATTTAAACCGTCTTGTTAAGCTACTGCGACCTGCAGGTCTCTTCCAAGGGGCATCTAAAACGTCGTGTTAAGCTGCTGCGACCTGCATGTCTCTTCCAAGGGGCATTTAAACCATCTTGTTAAGCTACTGCGACCTCCACCGCACTTCCAAGGGGCATTTAAACCATCTTGTAAAGCTACTGCGACCTGCACGTCTCTTCCAAGGGGCATTTAAACCGACTTTTTAAGCTGCTGCGAACTGCATGTCTCTTCCAAGGGGCATTTAAACCGTCTTGTTAAGCTACTGTAACCTCCACCACTTTTCCAAGGGGCATTTAAACTGTCTTGTTAAGCTACTGCGACCTGCATGTCTCTTCCAAGGGGCTTTTAAACCGTCTTGATAAGCTACTGCGACCTGCACGTCTCTTCCAAGGGTCATTTAAACCGTCTTGTTAAGCTACTGAGACCTGCATGTCTCTTCCAAGGAGCATTTAAACCGTCTTGTTAAGCCACTGCGACATGCACGTCTCTTCCAAGGTGCATTTAAACCGACTTTTTAAGCTGCTGCGAACAGCATGTCTCTTCCAAAGGGCATTTAAACCATCTTGTTAAGCGACTGCAACCTCAACCGCTCTTCCAAGGGGCATTTAAACAATCTTGTTAAGCTATTGCGACCTGCACGTCTCTTCCAATGGGCATATAAACCGTCTTGGTAAGCTACTGCGACCTGCAAGCCTATTCCAAGGGGCAGTTAAACCCTCTTGTTAAGCTACTGCGACCTGCACGTCTCTTCCAAGGGGGATTTAAACCGTCTTGTTAAGCTACTGCGACCTGCACGTCTCTTCCAAGGGTCATTTAAACCGTCTTTTTAAGCTACTGTGACCTGCTCGTCTCTTCCAAGGGGCATTTAAACCGTCTTGTTAAGCTACTGCGACCTCCAACTCTCTTCCAAGGGGCATTTAAACCGTCTTATTAAGCTACTGCGACCTGCACGTCTCTTCCAAGGGGCATTTAAACCCTCTTGTTAAGCTACTGCGACCTGCACGTCTCTTCAAAGGGGCATTTAAACAGTCTTGTTTAGCTACTGCGACCTGCTCTTCTCTTCCAAGGGGCATTTACACCATCTTATTAAGCTAGTGCGACCTGCACGTCTCTTCCAAGGCGCATTTAAACCATCTTTTTAAGCTACTGCGACTTGCATGTCTCTACCAAGCGGCATTTAATCCTTCTTTTTAATCTACTGTAACCTCCACCACTTTTCCAAGGGGCATTTAAACCATCTTGTTAAGCTACTGCGACCTGCACGTCTCTTCCAAGGGGCATTTAAACCGTCTTGTTAAGCTACTGCGACCTGCATGTCTCTTCCAAGGGGCATTTAAACCGTCTTGTTAAGCCACTGCGACTTGCAAGTCTCTTCCAAGGGGCATTTAAACCGTCTTTTTAAGCTGCTGCGAACAGCATGTCTCTTCCAAGGGGCATTTAAACCATTTTGTTAAGCTACTGCGACCTCCACCGCTCTTCCAAGGGGCATTTAAACCATCTTGTTAAGCTACTGCGACCTGCACGTCTCTTCCAAGGGGCATTTAAACCGTCTTGGTAAGCTACTGCGACCTGCAAGCCTATTCCAAGGGGCATTTAAACCCTCTTGTTAAGCTACTGCGACCTGCACGTCTCTTCCAATGGGGTTTTAAACCGTCTTGTTAAGCTACTGCGACCTGCACGTCTTTTCCAAGGTGCATTTAAACCGTCTTGTTAAGCTACTGCGACCTGCACGTCTCTGACAAGGGGCATCTAAACTGTCTTATTAAGCTACTGCGACCTGCACGTCTCTTCCAAGGGGCATTTAAACCGTCTTGTTAAGCTACTGCGACCTGCACGTCTCTTCTAAGGCGTATTTAAACCTTCTTTTTAAGCTACTGCGACTTGCACGTCTCTTCCAAGGGGCATTTAAACCGTCTTGTTAAGCTACTGTAACCTCCACCACTTTTCCAAGGGGCATTTAAACCGTCTTGATAAGCTACTGCGACCTGCACGTCTCTTCCAAGGGTAATTTAAACCGTCTTGTTAAGCTACTGAGACCTGCATGTCTCTTCCAAGGGGCATATAAACCATCTTGTTAAGCCACTGCGACCTGCACGTCTCTTCCAAGGTGCATTTAAACCGACTTTTTAAGCTGCTGCGAACAGCATGTCTCTTCGAAAGGGCATTTAAACCATCTTGTTAAGCGACTGCGACCTCCACCGCTCTTCCAAGGGGCATTTACACAATCTTTTTAAGCTATTGTGACCTGCACGTCTCTTCCAAGGGGCATTTAAACCGTCTTGGTAAGCTACTGCGACCTGCAAGCCTATTCCAATGGGCATTTAAACCCTCTTGTTAATCTACTGCGACCTGCACGTCTCTTCCAAGGGGTATGTAAACGGTCTTGTTAAGCTACTGCAACCTGCACGTCTCTTCCAAGGTGCATTTAAACCGTGTTGTTAAGCTACTGCTACCTGCACGTCTCTTCCAAGGGGCATTTAAACTGTCTTGTTAAGCTACTGCGACCTCCACCTCTCTTCCAAGGGGCATTTAAACCGTCTTTTTAAGCTACTGCGACCTGCACGTCTCTTCAAAGGGGCATTTAAACCGTCTTTTTAAGCTACTGCGACCTGCACGTCTCTTCCATGTGGCATTTAAACCGTCTTGTTAAGCTACTGCGACCTCCACGTCTCTTCCAAGTGGCATTTAAACTGTCTTATTAAGCTTCTGCGACCTCCACCTCTCTTCCAAGGGCCATTTAAACTGTCTTATTAAGCTACTGCGACCTACACATCTCTTCCAAGGGGCATTTAATCCATCTTATTAAGCTACTGTGACCTGCACGTCTCTTCCAAGGGGCATTTAAACTGTCTTGGTAAGCTACTGCGACCTGCAAGCCTATTCCAAGGGGCACTTAAACCCTCTTGTTAAGCTACTGCGACCTGCACGTTTCTTCCAAGGGGGAATTAAACCGCCTTGTTAAGCTACTGCGACCTGCATGTCTCTTCCAAGGGTCATTTAAGCCGTCTTGTTAAGCTACTGTGACCTGCTCGTCTCTTCCAAGGGGCATTTAAACCGTCTTGTTAAGCTACTGCGACCTGCATGTCTCTTCCAAGGTGCATTTAAACTGTCTTTTTAAGCTACTGCGACTTGCACGTCTCTTCCAAGGGGTCATTTAAACCGTCTTGTTAAGCTACTGCGACCTGCAGTTCTCTTCCAAGGGGCATCTAAAACGTCGTGTTAAGCTGCTGCGACCTGCATGTCTCTTCCAAGGGGCATTTAAACCATCTTGTTAAGCTACTGCGACCTCCACCGAACTTCCAAGGGGCATTTAAACCATCATGTAAAGCTACTGCGACCTGCACGTCTCTTCCAAGGGGCATTTAAACCGACTTTTTAAGCTGCTGCGAACTGCATGTCTCTTCCAAGGGGCATTTAAACCGTCTTGTTAAGCTACTGTAACCTCCACCACTTTTCCAAGGGGCATTTAAACCGTCTTGTTAAGCTACTGCGACCTGCATGTCTCTTCCAAGGGGCTTTTAAACCGTCTTGATAAGCTACTGCGACCTGCACGTCTCTTCCAAGGGTCATTTAAACCGTCTTGTTAAGCTACTGAGACCTGCATGTCTCTTCCAAGGGGCATTTAAACCGTCTTGTTAAGCCACTGCGACCTGCACGTCTCTTCCAAGGTGCATTTAAACCGACTTTTTAAGCTGCTGCGAACAGCATGTCTCTTCCAAAGGGCATTTAAACCATCTTGATAAGCGACTGCAACCTCAACCTCTCTTCCAAAGGGCATTTAAACAATCTTGTTAAGCTATTGCGACCTGCACGTTTCTTCCAAGGGGCATATAAACCGTCTTGGTAAGCTACTGCGACCTGCAAGCCTATTCCAAGGGGCATTTAAACCCTCTTGTTAAGCTACTGCGACCTGCACGTCTCTTCCAAGGGGGATGTAAATGGCCTTGTTAAGCTATTGCGACCTGCACTTCTCTTCCAAGGTGCATTTAAACCGTCTTCTTATGCTACTGCGACCTGCACGTCTCTTCCAAGGGGCATTTAAACCGTCTTAGTAAGCTACTGCAACCTGCACGTCTCTTCCAAGGGGCATTTAAACTGTCTTGTTAAGCTCCTGCGACCTCCACCTCTCTTCCAAGGGGCATTTAAACCGTCTTTTTAAGCTACTGCGACCTGCACGTCTCTTCAAAGGGGCATTTAAACCGTCTTGTTAAGCTACTGCGATCTGCACGTCTCTTCCAAGTGGCATTTAAACTGTCTTGTTAAGCTTCTGCGACCTCCACCTCTCTTCCAAGGGCCATTTAAACCGTCTTATTCAGCTACTGCGACCTACACATCTCTTCCAATTGGCATTTAATCCATCTTATTAAGCTACTGTGACCTGCACGTCTCTTCCAAGGTTCATTTAAACCGTCTTGGTAAGCTACTGCGACCTGCAAGCCTATTCCAAGGGGCAGTTAAACCCTCTTGTTAATCTACTGCGATCATCACGTCTCTTCCAAGGGGGATTTAAACCGTCTTGTTAAGCTACTGTGACCTGCTCGTCTCTTCCAAGGGGCATTTAAACCGTCTTGTTAAGCTACTGCGACCTGCATGTCTCTTCCAAATTGCATTTAAACCGTCTTTTTAAGCTACTGCGACTTGCACGTCTCTTCCAAGGGGTCATTTAAACCGTCTTGTTAAGCTACTGCGACCTGCAGGTCTCTTCCAAGGGGCATCTAAAACGTTGTGTTAAGCTGCTGCGACCTGCATGTCTCTTCCAAGGGGCATTTAAACCATCTTGTTAAGCTACTGCGACCTCCACCGCACTTCCAAGGGGCATTTAAAGCATCTTCTTAAGCTACTGCGACCTGCACGTCAATTCCAAGAGGCATTTAAACCGACTTTTTAAGCTGCTGCGAACAGCATGTCTCTTCCAAGGGACATTTAAACCGTCTTCTTAAGCTACTGCGACCTGCACGTCTCTTCCAAGTGGCATTTAAACTGTCTTGGTAAGCTACTGCGACCTGCAAGGCTATTCCAAGGGGCATTTAAACCCTCTTGTTAAGCTACTGCGACCTGCACGTCTCTTCCAAGGGGCATTTAAACTGTCTTGTTAAGCTACTGCGACCTCCACCTCTCTTCCAAGGGGCATTTAAACAGTCTTTTTATGCTACTGCGACCTGTATGTCTCTTCAAAGGGGCATTTAAACCGTCTTGCTAAGCTGCTGCGACCTGCACGTCTCTTCCAAGTGGCATTTAAACCGTCTTGTTAAGCTACTGTGACCTGCACGTCTCTTCCAAGTGGCATTTACACTGTCTTGTTAAGCTACTGCGACCTCCACCTCTCTTCCAAGGGCCATTTAAACCGTCTTATTAAGCTACTGCGACCTGCACATCTCTTCCAAGAGGCATTTAAACCATCTTATTAAGCTAATGCGACCTGCACGTCTCTTCCAACGGGCATTTAAACTGTCTTGTTAAGCTACTGCGACCTGCTCGTCTCCTCGAAGGGGCATTTAAACCGTCTTGTTAAGCTACTGCGACCTGCACGTCTCTTCAAAGGGGCATTTAAACCGTCTTTTTAAGCTACTGCGACCTCCACCTCTCTTCCAAGGGGCATTTAAACCGTCTTGTTAAGCTACTGCGACCTGCACGTCTCTTCCAAGTGGCATTTAAACTGTCTTGTTAAGCTTCTGCGACCTCCACCTATCTTCCAAGGGCCATTTAAACCGTCTTATTCAGCTACTGCGACCTACACATCTCCTCCAAGGGGCATTTAATCCATCTTATTAAGCTACTGTGACCTGCACGTCTCTTCCAAGGGGCATTTAAACCATCTTGGTAAGCTACTGCGACCTGCAAGCCTATTCCAAGGGGCAGTTAAACCCTCTTGTTAAGCTACTGCGACCTGCACGTCTCTTCCAAGGGGGATTTAAACCGTCTTGTTAAGCTACTGCGACCTGCACGTCTCTTCCAAGGGGCATTTAAACCGTCTTGTTAAGCTACTGGGACCTGCTCGTCTCTTCCAAGGGGCATTTAAACCGTCTTGTTAAGCTACTGCGACCTGCATGTCTCTTCCAAGGTGCATTTAAACCGTCCTTTTAAGCTACTGCGACTTGCACGTCTCTTCCAAGGGGTCATTTAAACCGTCTTGTTAAGCTACTGCGACCTGCAGGTCTCTTCCAAGGGGCATCTAAAACGTCGTGTTAAGCTGCTGCGACCTGCATGTCTCTTCCAAGGGGCATTTAAACCATCTTGTTAAGCTACTGCGACCTCCACCGCACTTCCAAGGGGCATTTAAACCATCTTGTTAAGCTACTGCGACCTGCACGTCTCTTCCAAGGGGCATTTAAACCGACTTTTTAAGCTGCTGCGAACAGCATGTCTCTTCCAAGGGGCATTTAAACCGTCTTCTTAAGCTACTGCGACCTGCACGTCTCTTCCAAGTGGCATTTAAACTGTCTTGGTAAGCTACTGCGACCTGCAAGGCTATTCCAAGGGGCATTTAAACCCTCTTGTTAAGCTACTGCGACCTGCACGTCTCTTCCAAGGGGCATTTAAACTGTCTTGTTAAGTACTGCGACCTCCACCTCTCTTCCAAGGGGCATTTAAACCATCTTTTTATGCTACTGCGACCTGCATGTCTCTTCAAAGGGGCATTTAAACCGTCTTGTTAAGCTGCTGCGAACTGCACGTCTCTTCCAAGTGGCATTTAAACCGTCTTGTTAAGCTACTGCGACCTGCACGTCTCTTCCAAGTGGCATTTACACTGTCTTGTTAAGCTACTGCGACCTCCACCTCTCTTCCAAGGGCCATTTAAACCGTCTTATTAAGCTACTGCGACCTGCACATCTCTTCCAAGAGGCATTTAAACCATCTTATTAAGCTACTGCGACCTGCACGTCTCTTCCATGGGGCATTTAAACCCTCTTGTTAAGCTGCTGCGACCTTCTCGTCTCTTCCAAGGGGCATTTAAATCGTCTTGTTAAGCTACTGCGACCTGCATGTCTCTTCCAAGGCGTATTTAAACCGTCTTTTTAAGCTACTGCGACTTGCACTTCTCTTCCAAGGGGCATTTAATCCGTCTTGTTAAGCTACTGTAACCTCCACCACTTTTCCAAGGGGCATTTAAACCGTCTTGTTAAGCTACTGCGACCTGCACGTCTCTTCCAAGGGGCATTTAAACCGTCTTGTTAAGCTACTGCGACCTCCAATGCCCTTCCAAGGGGCATTTAAACCGTCTTGGTAAGCTACTGCGACCTGCAAGCCTATTCCAAGGGGCATTTAAACCCTCTTGTTAAGCTACTGCGACCTGCACGTCTCTTCCAAGGGGCATTTATACCTTCTTGTTAAGCTACTGCGACCTGCACGTCTCTTCCAAGGGGCATTTAAACAGTCTTGTTAAGCTACTGTGACCTCCACCTCTCTTACAAGGGCCATTTAAACGGTCTTATTAAGCTACTGCGACGTGCACATCTCTTCCGAGGGGCAATTAAACCATCTTGTTAAGCTACTGCGACCTGCACGTCTCTGCCAAGTGGCATTTAAACTGTCTTGTTAAGCTACTGCGACCTCCACCTCTCTTACAATGGCCATTTAAACCGTCTTATTAAGTTACTGCGACCTGCACATCTCTTCCAAGGGGCAATTAAACCATCTTATTAAGCTACTGCGACCTGCACGTTGTAACGGGTCTGGGAGGCGGAACCTCTGAGCTACTATACAAGGGGGCGGTCCTTGTAAGGGAGCAGGTGGCGACCAAGGAAGACGGGCAGGCAGTCACAGCAGGTGACCGGGACAGTCTCTGGGTGAACGGACAGGAGGTCACGGCAAGTGACCGGGGCAGTCTCTGGATGAACGGGCAGGAGGTCACGGCAAGTGACCGGGGCAGTCTCTGGATGAACGGGCAGGAGGTCACGGCAAGTGACCGGGGCAGTCTCTGGATGAACGGGCAGCAGGTCACGGCAAGTGACCGGGGCAGTCTCTGGGTAAAGGGTTGGTACGACCTGTGACGGCTGAGTCTCCAGGTAGGCTAGCAGGCAGATGGTAGACGTGAGCTCCCAGGTGAGCAGGCGAGAGTCTCTGGATAAGCCGGTGGTCACAGCATGTGACGGCGGAGCCTCCAGGTAGACTAGCAGACAGGCAGCAGATGAGCGCTCCCAGGTGAGCGGGCAGGAGTCTCTGGACAGGCGGGTGGTCACAGCACGTGACGGCGGAGTCTCCAGGTAGACTAGCAGACAAGAAGCAGATGAGCACTCCCAGGTGAGCGGGCAGGAGTCTCTGGACAGGCGGGTGGTCACAGCACGTGACGGCGGAGCCTCCAGGTAGGCTAGCAGGCAGGTAGCAGATGTGCGCTCCCAGGTGAGCGGGCAAGCTGGTCCATAGACAGACTGACAGGAGTTGGAGGGCAGACCGTCGGACCTCAGGCTAGCAGGCAGGTAGCAGAAGTGCGCTCCCAGGTGAGCGGGCAAGCTGGTCCTTAGACAGACTGACAGGAGTCGGTAGGCAGACCGTCGGACCTCAGGCTAGCAGGCAGGTAAGCGGAATATCAGGCAGGAATCAGACAGCAAACTGGCAGGAATCTGGCAGGTAACTGGCAACGGGACCTGAGGGCTGAAGCAGAGTAGTGAACAGTGCAACAACATTGCTCGGGCACCTCCATTTTGGAGGAGGTGCCTTATATATGGTGAAGTCCTCCGGCCATTGGCCGGGGACTCCTTAGGACGGCGCGCGCGGCCCCTTTAAGAGGGAGGGAGCGCGCGCGCGCGCACCCTAAGCACAGTGGCCGGGAAGGAGCGCGCGCTGCCAGCAGAGCGGGAGGAGGACGCCGGGCACGAGCAGAGGGGTAAGGGGAACAGCGTCCCTGCCTAGCAGAGGGCAGGGACGCCGGCGCTACAGTACCCCCCCCCTTTAGGCCCCCCCTTTTTTAGGCCAAAGAGAAATTTAGCTAGGATGAGAGGGGCATGGATGTTCTCCCGGGGCTCCCACGTTCTCTCTTCAGGACCAAACCCCTTCCAATCTACTAGAAAAAAGATCTTCCCTCTTACCCTTTTGGTGGCCAGAATGTTCTCTACCTCAAATTCGTTTTCAGCGGAAACCGGAGCAGGAGGCGTACCTGTAGACTTGGAAAAGGAGTTAAGTACCACAGGTTTGAGGAGAGATACATGGAAGGAGTTAGGGATCTGCAAGTTGGCCGGGAGTTTCAATTTATAGGCCACCGGGTTGATCTGACTGATGACCTCCAGAGGACCGATGAACCGAGGCCCTAACTTATAGGAAGGAATCTTGAGCCGGACATACTTGGACGAGAGCCAGACCTTATCCCCTGGACGGAATTGAGGAGGATCCAGACGTTTTTTGTCCGCATGTCTTTTCATACGCTCGGATGACAGAAGGAGTGCGGACCGGGTGCTCTCCCATATGGAGGAAAATTTGTTAACAAGAGATTCCGCAGCCGGATTATCCACCGAGGTGGAGACGGGAAATGAGATCCGAGGATGCTGACCGAAGACAACAAAAAACGGGGATTTGGAGGAAGATTCGCTCTCGTGATTGTTGTAAGAAAATTCAGCCCATGGCAGGAGATCCACCCAGTCTGAATGGTGGGCATTAACGAAGTGCCGGAGGTAACTGGTCAGGTTCTGATTGATCCGCTCCACTTGACCATTAGACTGTGGGTGGTAAGCGGAGGAGAAGTCCAGGGTGACGTCTAGCAGTTTACAAGTGGCTCTCCAGAAGCGTGAGGTGAACTGTACCCCACGATCCGACACTATGTGGAGGGACAGTCCATGAAGACGGAAGATGTGGCGGATAAAGTCTTTAGCCAGCTCGGGTGCAGACGGGAGGCCTGGCAGGGGAACGAAATGAGCCATCTTGGAAAAGTGGTCAGCGACCACCCAAATGACCGTACAACCGGCAGAGACGGGGAGATCAGTTATAAAGTCCATTGCTATATGCTGCCAGGGGGCAGCAGGTACTGGGAGCGGAAGGAGGCGACCGGCTGGCAGATGTCTCGGAACCTTGCTGCGGGCGCAGGACACACAGGCAGAAACAAAGTCTATTACGTCCTTGTGCAGGGTAGGCCACCAGTAGTGCCGGGTAATAAGCTGGAGGGTCTTTTCCTCACCGGCGTGGCCAGCTAGTTTAGACGAGTGACCCCAGTGTAGGATCTTCTCCCGATCAGGTACTGATACGAACGTCTTACCGAGAGGGAGACGATTTAGACTCACGGGAGCCACCTGCATTACTCTGGCGGGATCGATGATGTGTTTCGGTTCCTCCTCGAGATCAGACACCAGAAAGGATCGGGACAAGGCATCCGCCTTGATGTTTTTGTCAGCCGGGAGAAAATGAAGAATAAAATCAAAGCGAGCAAAAAACAAGGACCACCGAGCTTGGCGCGGGTTAAGTCTCTGGGCATGCTGGAGGTAAGCCAAGTTCTTGTGGTCAGTGTAAATTATTACCGGGTGAAGAGCCCCTTCGAGCAGGTAACGCCACTCCTCCAATGCCAGCTTGATGGCCAATAACTCTCGATCTCCTATGGAATAGTTGCGCTCAGAAGAGGAGAAGAGTTTGGAGAAGCCACAAGTTACCATTCTCCCGGAAGATGATTTTTGGGTAAGTACCGCTCCGGCTCCAGAGGAGGAGGCGTCAACCTCCAGGAAGAACTGCTTGTTGCCATCTGGGCGATGCAGCACCGGGGCGGAAGAGAAGGCCTGTTTTAAGGAAAGAAAGGCCTCCTCTGTTTCGGGCGGCCACTCTCTGGGATTAGTGCCCTTACGGGTGAGCGCGGAAATTGGGGCAGTCCGGGAAGAGAAGTGCGGTATGAAGAGGCGGTAGTAGTTGGCGAAGCCCAGGAACCGCTGAATGGCCTTCAACCCCTCCGGTCGGGGCCATTTCTCGATGGCAGACAGTTTCTCTGGATCCATTCGTAGGCCGGTCTGAGAAATAATGTAGCCCAAAAACGGAAGCGAGGTCTGCTCAAAGAGGCACTTCTCATATTTAGCGAAGAGGTGATTCTACCTGAGCCTGAGCAGGACCTGACGAACATCCCTCCGGTGAGTCTGGAGATCCGGAGAGAAGACCAAGATGTCGTCCAGGTACACCACTACGCAGGAGTAGAGAAGGTCCCGGAAGATGTCATTGACCAACTCTTGAAAGACGGCAGGAGCGTTACAGAGACCAAAGGGCATTACCAGATATTCATAGTGGCCGTCCCGGGTGTTGAATGCAGTCTTCCATTCATCCCCTTGACGGATACGGACCAGGTTGTACGCCCCACGGAGGTCCAGTTTGGTGAAGATTCTAGCCCCCCTCAGACGATCAAATAATTTTGGAATGAGCGGAAGGGGGTACTTATTCTTCACCGTGATCTGGTTAAGGCCTCTATAGTCTATACAGGGACGGAGAGAGCCGTCCTTCTTTTTTACGAAAAAGAAGCCTGCTCCCGCCGGGGAGGTAGATTTCCAGATGAATCCCCTGGCCAAATTCTCCTCAATATATTCGGACATCGACCGGGTCTCAGCAGCGGACAATGGGTAAATACGCCCATGGGGAGGCGTAGTACCGGGTAACAGGTCGATAGGACAGTCGTATGGTCTATGAGGGGGTAATGTCTCTGCCTCCTTTTTATTAAAGACATCAGCAAATGACCAATAGGGAATCGGAAGTCCAGGTAGATTAGTTGGGGTAGGAGAAGGACGGGCGGGATGAACAGGAACCAAACAAGTCTTATGACAGTCATGTCCCCAGCGAAGGACTTCTCCAGTCTGCCAGTCAAGCACGGGTGCATGTCTCTGGAGCCAAGGTAGACCTAGTAAGAGGGCGTGAGAGAGTCCAGGCAGAACATGAAAAGAGATGCTCTCAGAATGCAGCATTCCCACCTGCAGAGTTATGGATTCGGTGATGAGTTGGATGGGACGTGGTAAGAGGCCCCCATCCACAGCAGCGACAGATAATGGTATAGCCAGAGGTTTGGTGGGAATGCTGTATTTTTCTACCAGGGCCTGTGAAATAAGATTCCCGGCCGCTCCAGAGTCAAGTTGGGCTAGTTCGAAATAACGATTCTCCCCGCAGATAATTGAGACTGACAGCAGCAGAGATGGAGAGGATTTATTCTTGTCTAGGTCGACCTCTCTGAGCGAACCTAGACACAGGCGTTTCCCGACCTCTCCGGGCAGGTACGGATCCGGTGCTCCTTACTGCCACAGTAGAAGCAGCTCCCCTCGGCACGGCGTAAGTCCTGCCGGGTTTTGACCATCTTGGTCTGGTCGACCTGCATAGGCTCAGGAGAGTGTACCTGGGGAGAAACGGAGGGAGTGACGGGTTTCTGAAAAGTAGGAGCTAGACGTGGAAACCTCCTCTCACGGGTGACTTCTTTGGCACGCTCCTGGAACCGTAGGTCAATCCGGGTGGCAAGACTTATTAGGTCATCGAGAGTGGTAGGAATGTCTCGACCGGCGAGTTCATCTTTAATACGGCCGGACAGACCCTCCCAGAAGACAGATACCAGAGCGTCGTTATCCCAGGTCAGCTCCGAGGCAAGGGTACGGAACCGTATGGCATATTGGCCCACGGTGAGACTTCCTTGACGGAGGCGTAGCAGAGATGATGCGGATGAGGTCTTCCGTCCGGGTTCGTCGAAGACTTTCCGGAAAACCGTGAGAAAGGCAGGCAAGTCGGACACCAGGGGGTCTCCTCTCTCCCATAGAGGATTTAGCCAGGCCAGGGCCTCCCCGGTGAGATGGGACATGATGAAGGCAATTTTGGCCCGGTCGGAGTTAAACTGGTGGGACAGGAGTTCAAAGTGCAGAGTGCACTGATTTATAAAGCCCCGAGCCTGAGCGGAGTCGCCTCCGAAGCGAGGAGGTTCAGAAAGCCGGGGTCCGGGGTAGGATACCATAGTATTGGTGGGCAGCGGAGCTGCCGGATTGCGAGTCATGGCACGGGCGGTGGTTGCTGGTGGAGCAGTCAGAGTGTCCAGGCGAGAATTGACATTCCGCAGGTGACCCAGGATGGACTCCTGTTGGGACCTCTGACGGGACAGTTCATGGCACAGGTCCGAGAGTGAGGGAGCTTGGGTGCCACCGGGTTCCATGGGCCCGAGCAAACTGTAACGGGTCTGGGAGGCGGAACATCTGAGCTACTATACAAGGGGGCGGTCCTTGTAAGGGAGCGGGTGGCGACCAGGGAAGACGGGCAGGCAGTCACAGCAGGTGACCGGGACAGTCTCTGGGTGAACGGACAGGAGGTCACGGCAAGTGACCGGGGCAGTCTCTGGATGAACGGGCAGGAGGTCACGGCAAGTGACCGGGGCAGTCTCTGGATGAACGGGCAGGAGGTCACGGCAAGTGACCGGGGCAGTCTCTGGGTAAAGGGTTGGTACGACCTGTGACGGCTGAGCCTCCAGGTAGGCTAGCAGGCAGATGGTAGACGTGAGCTCCCAGGTGAGCAGGCGAGAGTCTCTGGATAAGCGGGTGGTCACAGCATGTGACGGCGGAGCCTCTAGGTAGACTAGCAGACAGGCAGCAGATGAGCGCTCCCAGGTGAGCGGGCAGGAGTCTCTGGACAGGCGGGTGGTCACAGCACGTGACGGTAGAGCCTCCAGGTAGGCTAGCAGGCAGGTAGCAGATGTGCGCTCCCAGGAGAGCGGGCAAGCTGGTCCATAGACAGACTGACAGGAGTTGGAGGGCAGACCGTCGGACCTCAGGCTAGCAGGCAGGTAGCAGAAGTGCGCTCCCAGGTGAGCGGGCAAGCTGGTCCTTAGACAGACTGACAGGAGTCAGTAGGCAGACCGTCGGACCTCAGGCTAGCAGGCAGGTAAGCGGAATATCAGGCAGGAATCAGACAGCAAACTGGCAGGAATCTGGCAGGTAACTGGCAACGGGACCTGAGGGCTGAAGCAGAGTAGTGAAAAGTGCAACAACATTGCTCGGGCACCTCCATTTTGGAGGAGGTGCCTTATATATGGTGAAGTCCTCCGGCCATTGGCCGGGGACTCCTTAGGACGGCGCGCGCGGCCCCTTTAAGAGTGAGGGAGCGCGCACGCGCGCGCCCTAATCACAGTGTCCGGGAAGGAGCGCGCGATGCCAGCAGAGCGGGAGGAGGACGCCGGGCACGGAGCAGAGGGGTGAGGGGAACAGCGTCCCTGCCTAGCAGAGGGCAGGGATGCCGGCGCTACACACGTCTCTTCCAAGGGGCATTTAAACTGTCCTGTTAAGCTACTACGACCTCCAATGCTCTTCCAAGGTGCATTTAAACCGTCTTGTTAAGCTACTGCCACCTGCAAGTCTCTTCCAAGGGACATTTAAACCGTCTTGGTAAGCTTCTGCGACCTGCAAGTCTATACCAAGGGGCATTTAAACCCTCTTGTTAAGCTACTGCGAACTGCAAGTCTCTTCCAAGGGGGATTTAAACCATCTTGTTAAGCTACTGCGAGCTGCTCTTCTCTTCCAAGGGGCATTTAAACCATATTGTTAAGCTACTGCGACCTGCACGTCTCTTCCAAGGCGCATTTAAACCATCTTTTTATTCTACTGCGACTTGCACCTCTCTTCCAAGGGGCATTTAAACGGTCTTGTTAAGCTACTGTAACTTCCACCACTTTTCCAAGGGGCATTTAAACCGTATTGTTAAGCTACTGCTACCTGCACGTCTCTTCCAAGGGGCATTTAAACCGTCTTGTTAAGCTACTGCGACCTGCATGTCTCTTCCAAGGTGCATTTAAACCGTCTTGTTAAGCCACTGCGACCTGCAAGGCTCTTCCAAGGGGCATTTAAACCATCTTTTTAAGCTGCTGCGAACAGCATGTCTCTTCCAAGGGGCATTTAAACCGTCTTGTTAAGCTACTGCGACCTCCACCGCTCTTTCAAGGGGCATTTAAACCATCTTGTTAACCTACTGCGACCTGCACGTCTCTTCCAAGGGGCATTGAAACCGTCTTGGTAAGCTACTGCGACTTGCAAGCTTATTCCAAGGGGCATTTAAACCCTCTTGTTAAGCTACTGCGACCTGCACGTCTCTTCCAAGGGGGAATTAAACCGTCTTCTTAAACTACTGCGACCTGCACGTCTCTTCCAAGGGGCATTTAAACGGTCTTGTTAAGCTACTGTGACCTCCACCTCTCTTACAAGGGCCATTTAAACCGTCTTATTAAGCTACTGCGACCTGCACATCTCTTCCGAGGGGCAATTAAACCATCTTGTTAAGCTACTGCGACCTGCATGTCTCTTCCAAGTGGCATTTAAACTGTCTTGTTAAGCTACTGCGACCTCCACCTCTCTTACAAGGGCCATTTAAACCGTCTTATTAAGCTACTGCGACCTGCACATCTCTTCCAAGGGGCAATTAAACCATCTTATTAAGCTACTGCGACCTACACGTTTCTTCCAAGGGGCATTTAAACTGTCCTGTTAAGCTACTGCGACCTCCAATGCTCTACCAAGGTGCATTTAAACCGTCTTGTTAAGCTACTGCCACCTGCAAGTCTCTTCCGAGGGGCATTTAAACCATCTTGGTAAGCTTCTGCGACCTGCAAGTCTATTCCAAGGGGCATTTAAACCGTCTTATTAAGCTACTGCGACCTGCACGTCTCTTCCAAGGGGCATTTAAACCCTCTTGTTAAGCTACTGCGACCTGCACTTCTCTTCCAAGGGGGATTTAAACCGTCTTGTTAAGCTACTGCGAGCTGCTCTTCTCTTCCAAGGGGCATTTAAACCATATTGTTAAGCTACTGCGACCTGCACGTCTTTTCCAAGGGGCATTTAAACCATCTTTTTACGCTACTGCGACTTGCACGTCTCTTCCAAGGGGCATTTAAACGGTCTTGTTAAGCTACTGTAACCTCCACCACTTTTCCAAGGGGCATTTAAACCGTATTGTTAAGCTACTGCGACCTGCACGTCTCTTCCAAGGGGCATTTAAACCGTCTTGTTAAGCTACTGCGACCTGCATGTCTCTTCCAAGGGGCATTTAAACCGACTTGTTAAGCCACTGCGACCTCCAAGGCTCTTCCAAGGGGCATTTAAACCGTCTTTTTAAGCTGCTGAGAACAGCATGTCTCTTCCAAGGGGCATTTAAACTGTCTTGTTAAGCTACTGCGACCTCCACCGCTCTTCCAAGGGGCATTTAAACCATCTTGTTAAGCTACTGCGACCTGCACGTCTCTTCCAACGGGAATTGAAACCGTCTTGGTAAGCTACTGCGACCTGCAAGCCTATTCCAAGCGGCATTTAAACCCTCTTGTTAAGCTACTGCGACCTGCACGTCTCTTCCAAGGGGGAATTAAACCGTCTTGTTAAGCTACTGCGACCTGCACGTCTTTTCCAAGGGGCATTTAAACCATCTTGTTAAGCTATTGCGACCTGCACGTCTCTTCCAAGGGACATCTAAACCGTCTTATTAAGCTACTGCGACCTGCACATCTCTTCCAAGGGGCATTTAAACCGTCTTATTAAGCTACTGCGACCTCCACCTCTCTTCCAAGGGGTATTTAAACTGTCTTTTTAAGCTACTGCGACTTGCACGTCTCTTCCAAGGGGCATTTAAACTGTCTTGTTAAGCTACTGCAAACTCCACCACTTTTCCAAGGGGCATTTAAACCGTCTTGTTAAGCTACTGCGACCTGCACGTCTCTTCCAAGGGGCATTTAATCCGTCTTATTAAGCTACTGCGACCTGCACCTCTCTTCCATGGGGCATTTAAACCGTCTTTTTAAGCTACTGCGACTTGCACGTCTCTTCCAAGGGGCATTTAAACTGTCTTGTTAAGCTACTGCGACCTGCACGTCTCTTCCAAGGGGCATTTAAACCGTCTTGTTAAGCTACTTTGACCTGCATTTCTCTTCCAAGGGGCATTTAAACCGTCTTGTTAAGCTGCTGCGACCTGCATGTCTTTTCCAAGTGGCATTTAAACCATCTGGTTAAGCTACTGCGACCTCCATCGCACTTCCAAGGGGCATTTAAACCGTCTTGTTAAGCTCCTGAGACCTGCACGTCTCTTTCAAGGGGCAATTTTATCCGTCTTGTTAAGCTACTGCGACCTCCACCGCTCTTCCAAGGGGCATTTAAACCATCTTGTTAAGCTACTGCGACCTGCACGTCTCTTCCAAGTGGCATTTAAACCGTCTTGTTAAGCTACTGCGACCTGCACGTCTCTTGCAAGTGGCATTTAAACTGTCTTGTTAAGCTACTGCGAACTCCACCTCTCTTACAAGGGCCATTTAAACCGTCTTGTTAAGCTACTGCGACCTGCACATCTCTTCCAAGGGGCATTTAAACCATCTTATTAAGCTACTGCGACCTGCACGTCTCTTCCAAGGGGCATTTAAACTGTCTTGTTCAGCTACTGCGACCTCCAATGCTCTTCCAAGGGGCATTTAAACCGTCTTGTTAAGCTACTGCCACCTGCAAGTCTCTCCCAAGGGGCATTTAAACCGTCTTTTTAAGCTACTGCGACCTGCAAGTCTATTCCAAGGGGCATTTAAACCCTCTTGTTAAGCTACTGCGACCTGCACGTCTCTTCCAAGAGGGATTTAAACCGTCTTGTTAAGCTACTGCGACCTGCACGTCTCTTCCAAGGGGCATTTAAACCGTCTTGTTATGCTACTGTGACCTTCTCGTCTCTTCCACGGGGCATTTAAACCGTCTTGTTAAGATACTGCGACCTGCACGTCTCTTCCAAGGGGCATTTAAACCGTCTTGTTAAGCTACTGTAACCTCCACCACTTTTCCAAGGGGGATTTAAACCGTTTTGTTACGCTACTGCGACCTGCATTTCTCTTCCAAGGGGCATTTAAACCGTCTTGTTAAGCTACTGCAACCTGCACGTCTCTTCCAAGGGGCATTTAAACCGTCTTGTTAAGCTTCTGCGACCTGCATGTCTCTTCCAAGGGGCATTTAAACCTTCTTGTTAAGCCACTGCGACCTGCACGTCTCTTCCAAGGGGCATTTAACCGACTTTTTAAGCTGCTGCGAACAGCATGCCTCTTCCAAGGGGCATTTAAACCATCTTGTTAAGCTACTGCGACCTCCACCGCTCTTCCAAGGGGCATTTAAACCATCTTGTTAAGCTACTGCGACCTGCAAGTCTCCTCCAAGGGGCATTTAAATTGTCTTGGTAAGCTACTGCGACCTGCAAGCCTATTCCAAGGGGCATTTAAACCCTCTTGTTAAGCTAAAAAACCAAACAATGTGAACTGAGGTCTAAGACGGTACACATGCGAGAAATAGAAGCATGTTCACACTAGCAAAAAGAAGCAAAACCTACAAAAGACAAAAAATATATCTCATACCCAACCATCATTATATATAAATGTAAAGCAAAGTTGCATATTAAATATAGGGTACTTAGTGAACTATTTTTGATCAAAAAAAGTATACAAGCCGTCCTACCAGCGACAAGGTGACCCTAAATTGGGACGGTACCTACACTGTCTATATTAAAAACCTTACTGTATATCAAAGTTGAAGTAATGCATATAAAAGGGTAGACAAATAGGACCGGGTCCCAACTTCAGACCACCTAGGCCTGTGGTAAGCTACATATATACTAATCAGCTCAACAAAGGGCATGCCACACCCTTAACTTGCACAGAATGCAAACAAGACAAAAAACCAATTTAGGGTCACCTTGTCGCTGGTGGAACAGCTTGTATACTTTTTTTGATCAAAAATAGTTCACTAAGTACCCTATATTTAATATGCAACTTTGCTTTACATTTATATATATAATGATGTTAGGGTATGAGATATATTTTTTGTCTTTTGTAGGTTTTGCTTCTTTTTGCTAGTGTGAACATGCTCCTATTTCTTGCATGTGTACCGTCTTAGACCTCAGTTCACATTGCTTGGTTTTTTGTCTTGTTTGCATTCTGTGCAAGTTAAGGGTGTGGCATCCCCTTTGTTGAGCTGATTAGTATATATGTAGCTTACCACAGGCCTAGGTGGTCTGAAGTTGGGACCCGGTCCTATTTGTCTACCCTTTTATATGCATTACTTCAACTTTGATATACAGTAAGGTTTTTAATATAGACAGTGTAGGTACCGTCCCAATTTAGGGTCACCTTGTCGCTGGTGGGACGGCTTGTATACTTTTTTTGATCAAAAATAGTTCACTAAGTACCCTATATTTAATATGCAACTTTGCTTTACATTTATATATAATGATGGTAGGGTATGAGATATATTTTTTGTCTTTTGTAGGTTTTGCTTCTTTTTGCTAGTGTGAACATGCTCCTATTTCTTGCATGTGTACCGTCTTAGACCTCAGTTCACATTGCTTGGTTTTTTGTCTTGTTTGCATTCTGTGCAAGTTAAGGGTGTGGCATCCCCTTTGTTGAGCTGATTAGTATATATGTAGCTTACCACAGGCCTAGGTGGTCTGAAGTTGGGACCCGGTCCTATTTGTCTACCCTTTTATATGCATTACTTCAACTTTGATATACAGTAAGGTTTTTAATATAGACAGTGTAGGTACCGTCCCAATTTAGGGTCACCTTGTCGCTGGTGGGACGGCTTGTATACTTTTTTTGATCAAAAATAGTTCACTAAGTACCCTATATTTAATATGCAACTTTGCTTTACATTTATATATAATGATGGTAGGGTATGAGATATATTTTTTGTCTTTTGTAGGTTTTGCCTCTTGTTAAGCTACTGCGACCTGCACGTCTCTTCCAAGGGGGATTTAAACGGTCTTGTTAAGCTACTGCGACCTGCACGTCTCTTCCAAGATGCATTTAAACCGTCTTGTTAAGCTACTGCGACCTGCACGTCTCTTCCAAGGGGCATTTAAACCGTCTTAGTAAGCTACTGCGACCTGCACGTCTCTTACAAGGGGCATTTAAACTGTCTTGTTAAGCTCCTGCGACCTCCACCTCTCTTCCAAGGGGCATTTAAACCGTCTTTATAAGCTACTGCGACCTGCACGTCTCTTCAAAGGGGCATTTAAACCGTCTTGTTAAGCTACTGCGACCTGCAAGTCTCCTCCAAGGGGCATTTAAATTGTCTTGGTAAGCTACTGCGACCTGCAAGCCTATTCCAAGGGGCATTTAAACCATCTTGATAAGCTACTGCGACCTGCACGTCTCTTCCAAGGGGGATTTAAATGGTCTTGTTAAGCTACTGCGACCTGCACGTCTCTTCCAAGGTGCATTTAAACCATCTTGATAAGCTACTGCGACCTGCACGTCTCTTCCAAGGGGCATTTAAACCGTCTTAGTAAGCTACTGCGACCTGTACGTCTCTTCCAAGGGGTATTTAAACTGTCTTGTTAAGCTACTGCGACTTCCACCTCTCTTCCAAGGGGCATTTAAAGCGTCTTTATAAGCTACTGCGATCTGCACGTCTCTTCAAAGGGGCATTTAAACCGTCTTGTTAAGCTACTGAGACCTGCACGTCTCTTCCAAGTGGGCATTTAAACTATCTTGTTAAGCTACTGCGACCTACACGTCTCTTCCAAGTGGCACTTAAACAGTCATGTTAAGCTACTGCGACCCCCACCTCTCTTCCAAGGGCCATTTAAACCGTCTTATTAAGCTACTGCGACTTGCATGTCTCTTTCAAGGGGCATTTAAACCGTCTTGTTAAGCTACTGTAACCTCCACCACTTTTCCAACGGGCATTTAAACCGTCTTGTTAAGCTACTGCGACCTGCACGTCCCTTCCAAGGCGCATTTAAACCGTCTTTTTAAGCTACTGCGACTTGCATGTCTCTTTCAAGGGGCATTTAAACCGTCTTGTTAAGCTACTGTAACCTCCACCACTTTTCCAACGGGCATTTAAACCGTCTTGATAAGCTACTGCGACCTGCACGTCTCTTCCAAGGGGCATTTAAACCGTCGTGTTAAGCTACTGCGACCTCCAATGCTCTTCCAAGGGGCATTTAAACCGTCTTGGTAAGCTACTGCGACCTGCAAGCCTATTCCAAAGGGCATTTAAACCCTCTTGTTAAGCTACTGCGACCTGCACGTCTCTTCCAAGGGGGATTTAAACCGTCTTGTTAAGCTACTGCGACCTGCACGTCTCTTCCAGGGGGCATTTAAACCGTCTTGTTAAGCTACGGTGACCTGCTCGTCTCTTCCAAGGCGCATTTAGACCGTCTTTTTAAGCTACTGCAACTTGCACGTCTCTTCCAAGGGGCATTTAAACCGTCTTGTTAAGCTACTGTAACCTCCACCACTTTTACAAGGGGCATTTAAATCGTCTTGTTAAGCTACTTCGACCTGCACGTCTCTTCCAAGGGGCATTTAAACCGTCTCGTTAAGCTACTGCAACCTGCACGTCTCTTCCAAGGGGCATTTAAACCGTTTTGTTAAGCTACTGCGACCTGCATGTCTCTTCCAAGGGGCATTTAAACCGTCTTGTTAAGCCACTGCGACCTGCACGTCTCTTCCAAGGGGCATTTAAACCGACTTTTTAAGCTGCTGCGAACAGCATGTCTCTTCCAAGGGGCATTTAAACCATTTTGTTAAGCTACTGCGACCTCCACCGCTCTTCCAAGGGGCATTTAAACTATCTTGTTAAGCTACTGCGACCTGCATGTCTCTTCCAAGGGGTACTTAAACCATCTTGGTAAGCTACTGCGACCTGCATGTCTGTTCCAAGGGGGATTTAAACCGTCTTGTTAAGCTACTGCGAACTGCACGTCTCTTCCAAGGTGCATTTAAACCATCTTGTTAAGCTACTGCGACCTGCACGTCTCTTCAAAGGGGCATTTAAACTGTCTTGTTAAGCCTCTGCGACCTGCACGTCTCTTCCAAGGCACATTTAAAATGTATTTTTAAGCTACTGCGACTTGCACGTCTCTTCCAAGGGGCAATTAAACCGTCTTAGTAAGCTACTGCAACCTGTACGTCTCTTCCAAGGGGCATTTAAACTGTCTTGTTAAGCTACTGCGACTTCCACCTCTTTTCCAAGGGGCATTTAAACCGTCTTTATAAGCTACTGCGATCTGCACGTCTCTTCAAAGGGGCATTTAAACCGTCTTGTTAAGCTACTGCGACCTGCACGTCTCTTCCAAGTGGGCATTTAAACTATCTTGTTAAGCTACTGCGACCTGCACGTCTCTTCCAAGTGGCACTTAAACAGTCTTGTTAAGCTACTGCGACCCCCACCTCTCTTCCAAGGGCCATTTAAACCGTCTTATTAAGCTACTGCGACCTGCACATCTCTTCCAAGAGGCATTTAAACCATCTTATTAAGCTACTGCGACCTGCACATCTCTTCCAAGGGGCATTTAAACTGTCTTGTTAAGCTACTGCGACCTCCAATGCTCTTCCAAGGGGCATTTAAACCGTCTTGGTAAGCTACTGCGACCTGCAAGCCTATTCCAAGGGGCATTTAAACTGTCTTGTTAAGCTACTGTGACCTGCTCCTCTCTTCCAAGTGGCATTTAAACCGTCTTGTTAAGCTACTGCGACCTGCACGTCCCTTCCAAGGCGCATTTAAACCGTCTTTTTAAGCTACTGCGACTTGCATGTCTCTTTCAAGGGGCATTTAAACCGTCTTGTTAAGCTACTGTAACCTCCACCACTTTTCCAACGGGCATTTAAACGTCTTGTTAAGCTACTGCGACCTGCACGTCCCTTCCAAGGCGCATTTAAACCGTCTTTTTAAGCTACTGCGACTTGCATGTCTCTTTCAAGGGGCATTTAAACCGTCTTGTTAAGCTACTGTAACCTCCACCACTTTTCCAACGGGCATTTAAACCGTCTTGATAAGCTACTGCGACCTGCACGTCTCTTCCAAGGGGCATTTAAACCGTCGTGTTAAGCTACTGCGACCTCCAATGCTCTTCCAAGGGGAATTTAAACCGTCTTGGTAAGCTACTGCGATCTGCAAGCCTATTCCAAGGGGCATTTAAACCCTCTTGTTAAGCTACTGCGACCTGCATGTCTCTTCCAAGGGGGATTTAAACCGTCTTGTTAAGCTACTGCGACCTGCACCTCTCTTCCAGGGGGCATTTAAACCATCTTGTTAAGCTACGGTGACCTGCTCGTCTCTTCCAAGGCGCATTTAGACCGTCTTTTTAAGCTACTGCGACTTGCACGTCTCTTCCAAGGGGCATTTAAACCGCATTGTTAAGCTACTGTAACCTCCACCACTATTACAAGGGGCATTTAAATCGTCTTGTTAAGCTACTTCGACCTGCACGTCTCTTCCAAGGGGCATTTAAACCGTCTCGTTAAGCTACTGCAACCTGCACGTCTCTTCCAAGGGGCATTTAAACCGTTTTGTTAAGCTACTGCGACCTGCATGTCTCTTCCAAGGGGCATTTAAACCGTCTTGTTAAGCCACTGCGACCTGCACGTCTCTTCCAAGGGGCATTTAAACCGACTTTTTAAGCTGCTGCGAACAGCATGTCTCTTCCAAGGGGCATTTAAACCATTTTGTTAAGCTACTGCGACCTCCACCGCTTTTCCAAGGGGCATTTAAACCATCTTGTTAAGCTACTGCGACCTGCACGTCTCTTCCAAGGGGCATTTAAACCGACTTTTTAAGCTGCTGCGAACAGCATGTCTCTTCAAAGGGGCATTTAAACTGTCTTGTTAAGACTCTGCGACCTGCACGTCTCTTCCAAGGCACATTTAAAATGTATTTTTAAGCTACTGCGACTTGCACGTCTCTTCCAAGGGGCATTTAAACCGTCTTGTTAAGCTAATGTAACCTCAACCACTATTCCAAGGGGCATTTAAACCGTCTTGTTAAGCTATTGCGACCTGTACGTCTCTTCCAAGGGGCATTTAAACCGTCTTGTTAAGCTACTGCGACCTGCATGTCTGTTCCAAGGGGCATTTAAACCGTCTTGTTAAGCCACTGCGACCTGCACGTCTCTTCCAAGGGGCATTTAAACCGTCTTTTTAAGCTGCTGCGACCTGCATGTCTCTTCCAAGGGGCATTTAAACCATCTTGTTAAGCTACTGCGACCTCCACCGCTCTTTCAAGGGGCATTTAAACCATCTTGTTAAGCTACTGCGACCTGCACGTCTCTTCAAAGGGGCATTTAAACCATCTTGTTACGCTACTGCGACCTCCACCGCTCTTCCAAGGGGCATTTAAACCGTCTTTTTAAGCTACTGCGACCTGCACGTCTATTCAAAGGGGCATTTAAACCGTCTTGTTAAGCTACTACGACCTGCACGTCTCTTACAAGTGGCATTTGAACCGTCTTGTTAAGCTACTGCGTCCTGCACGTCTCTTCCAATTGGCATTTAAACTGTCTTGTTAAGCTACTGCGACCTGCACGTCTCTTCCAAGGGCCATTTAAACCGTCTTATTAAGCTACTGTGACCTGCGCATCTCTTCCAAGAGGCATTTAAACCATCTTATTAAGGTACTGCGACCTGCACATCTCTTCCAAGGGGCATTTAAACTGTTTTGTTAAGCTACTGCGACCTCCAATGCTCTTCCAAGGGGCATTTAAACCGTCTTGGTAAGCTACTGCGACCTGCAAGCCTATTCCAAGGGGCATTTAAACCCTCTTGTTAAGCTACTGCGACCTGCACGTCTCTTCCAAAGGGGATTTAAACCGTCTTATTAAGCTACTGCGACCTGCACGTCTCTTCCAAGGGGCATTTAAACCGTCTTGTTAAGCTACTGTGACCTGCTCGTCTCTTCCAAGGGGCATTTAAACCGTCTTGTTAAGATAGTGCGACCTGCACGTCTCTTCCAAGGCGCATTTAAAGCGTCTTTTTAAGCTACTGCGACCTGCACGTCTCTTTAAAGGGGCATTTAAACCGTCTTGTGAAGCTACTGCGACCTGCACGTCTCTTCCAAGGGGCATTTAAACCGTCTTGTTAAGCTACTGTAACCTCCACCACTTTTCCAAGGGGCATTTAAACCGTCTTGTTAAGCTACTGCGACCTGCACGTCTCTTCCAAGGGGCATTTAAACCGTCTTGTTAAGCTACTGCGACTTCCAATGCTCTTCCAAGGGGCATTTAAAACGTCTTGGTAAGCTACTGCGACCTGCGAGCCTATTCCAAGAGGCATTTAAATCCTCTTGTTGAGCTACGGCGACCAGCACGTCTCTTCCAAGGAGGATTTAAACCGTCTTGTTAAGCTACTGCGACCTGCATGTCTCGTCCAAGGGGCATTTAAACCGTTTTGTTAAGCTACTGTGACCTGCTCGTCTCTTCCAAGGCGCATTTAAACCATCTTTTTAAGCTACAGCGACTTGCACGTCTCTTCCAAGGGGCATTTAAACCTTCTTGTTAAGCTACTGTAACCTCCACCACTTTTCCAAGGGGCATTTAAACCGTCTTGTTAAGCTACTGCGACCTGTACGTCTCTTCCAAGGGGCATTTAAACCGTCTTGTTAAGCTACTGCGACCTGCACCTCTCTTCCAAGTGGCATTTAAACCGTCTTGTTAAGCTACTGCGACCTGCATGTCTCTTCCAAGGGGCATTTAAACCGTTTTGTTAAGCCACTGCGACCTGCACGTCTCTTCCAAGGGGCATTTAAACTGACTTTTTAAGCTGCTGCGAACAGCATGTCTCTTCCAAGGGGCATTTAAACCATCTTGTTAAGCTACTGCGACCTCCACCGCTCTTCCAAGGGGCATTTAAACCATCTTGTTAAGCTTCTGCGACCTGCACGTCTCTTCCAAGGGGCATTTAAACCGTCTTAGTAAGCTACTGCGACCTGCACGTCTCTTCCAAGGGGCATTTAAACTGTCTTGTTAAGCTACTGCGACTTCCACCTCTCTTCCAAGGGGCATTTAAACCGTCTTTATAAGCTACTGCGATCTGCACGTCTCTTCAAAGGGGCATTTAAACCGTCTTGTTAAGCTACTGTGACCTGCACGTCTCTTCCAAGTGGGCATTTAAACCGTCTTGTTAAGCTACTGCAACCTGCACGTCTCTTCCAAGTGGCATTTAAACTGTCTTGCTAAGCTACTGCGACCTCCACCTCTCTTCCAAGGGCCATTTAAACCGTCTTATTAAGCTACTGCGACCTGCACATCTCTTACAAGAGGCATTTAAACCATCTTATTAAACTACTGCGACCTGCACATCACTTCCAAGGGGCATTTAAACTGTCTTGTTAAGCTACTGAGACCTTCAATGCTCTTCCAAGCGGCATTTAAACTGTCTTGTTAAGCTACTGAGACCTCCAATGCTCTTCCAAGGGGCATTTAAACCGTCTTGTTAAGCTACTGCGACCTGCAAGCCTATTCCAAGGGGCATTTAAACCCTCTTGTTAAGCTACTGCGACCTGCACGTCTCTTCCAAGGGGCATTTAAACTGTCTTGTTAAGCTACTGTGACCTCCAATGCTCTTCCAAGGGGCATTTAAACCGTCTTGTTAAGCTACTGCGACCTGCAAGCCTATTCCAAGGGGCATTTAAACCCTCTTGTTAAGCTACTGCGACCTGCTCCTCTCTTCCAAGTGGCATTTAAACCGTCTTGTTAAGCTACTGTGACCTGCACGTCCCTTCCAAGGCACATTTAAACCGTCTTTTTAAGCTACTGCAACTTGCATGTCTCTTTCAAGGGGCATTTAAACCGTCTTGTTAAGCTACTGTAACCTCCACCACTTTTCCAAGGGGCATTTAAACCGTCTTGATTAACTACTGCGACCTGCACTTCTCTTCCAAGGGGAATTTAAACTTCTTGTTAAGCTACTGCGACCTCCAATGCTCTTCCAAGGGGCATTTAAACCGTCTTGGTAAGCTACTGCGACCTGCAAGCCTATTCCAAGGGGCATTTAAACCCTCTTGTTAAGCTACTGCGACCTGCACGTCTCTTCCAAGGGGGATTTAAACAGTCTTGTTAACCTACTGCGACCTGCACGTCTCTTCCAGGGGGCATTTAAACCGTCTTGTTAAGCTACTGTGACCTGCTCGTCTCTTCCAAGGCGCATTTAGACCGTCTTTTTAAGCTACTGCGACTTGCACGTGTCTTCCAAGGGGCATTTAAACCGTCTTGTTAAGCTACTGTAACCTCCACCACTTTTCCAAGAGACATTTAAATCGTCTTGTTAAGCTACTGCGACCTGCACGTCTCTTCCAAGGGGCATTTAAACCGTTTTGTTAAGCTACTGCGACCTGCATGTCTCTTCCAAGGGGCATTTAAACCGTCTTGTTAAGCCACTGCGACCTGCATGTCTCTTCCAAGGGGCATTTAAACCGACTTTTTAAGCTGCTGCGAACAGCATGTCTCTTCCAAGGGGCATTTAAACCATTTTGTTAAGCTACTGCGACCTCAACCGCTCTTCCAAGGGGCATTTAAACCATCTTGTTAAGCTACTGCGACCTGCACGTCTCTTCCAAGGGGCACTTAAACCATCTTGGTAAGCTACTGCGACCTGCACGTCTGTTACAAGGGGGATTTAAACCGTCTTGTTAAGCTACAGCGACCTGCACGTCTCTTCCAAGGTGCATTTAAACCGTCTTGTTAAGCTACTGCGATCTGCACGTCTCTTCCAAGGGGCATTTAAACCATCTTAGTAAGCTACTGCGACCTGCACGTCTCTTCAAAGGGGCATTTACACTGTATTGTTAAGCCTCTGCGACCTGCACGTCTCTTCCAAGGCACATTTAAACCGGATTTTTAAGATACTGCGACTTGCACGTCTCTTCCAAGGGGCATTTAAACCGTCTTGTTAAGCTACTGTAACCTCCACCACTATTCCAAGTGGCATTTAAACCGTCTTGTTAAGCTAATGCGACCTGCATGTCTCTTCCAAGGGGCATTTAAATCGTCTTGTTAAGCTACTGCGACCTGCACGTCTCTTCCAAGGGGCATTTAAACCGTCTTTTTAAGCTGCTGCGACCTGCATGTCTCTTCCAAGGGGCATTTAAACCATCTTGTTAAGCTACTGCGACCTCCACCGCTCTTCCAACGGGCATTTAAACCATCTTGTTAAGCTACTGCGACCTGCACGTCTCTTCAAAGGGGCATTTAAACCATCTTGTTAAGCTACTGCGACCTCCAACGCTCTTCCAAGGGGCATTTAAACCGTCTTTTTAAGCTACTGCGACCTGCACGTCTCTTCAAAGGGGCATTTAAACCGTCTTGTTAAGCTACTACGACCTCCACCTCTCTTCAAGGGCCATTTAAACCGTCTTATTAAGCTACTGTCACCTGCGCATCTCTTCCAAGTGGCATTTGAAACGTCTTGTTAAGCTACTGCGACCTGCACGTCTCTTCCAAGTGGCATTTAAACTGTCTTGTTAAGCTACTGCGACCTCCACCTCTCTTCAAGGGCCATTTAAACCGTCTTATTAAGCTACTGTCACCTGCGCATCTCTTCCAAGAGGCATTTAAACCATCTTATTAAGCTACTGCGACCTGCACGTCTCTTCCAAGGGGCATTTAAACTGTTTTGTTAAGCTACTGCGACCTCCAATGCTCTTCCAAGGGGCATTTAAACCGTCTTGGTAAGGTACTGCGACCTGCAAGCCTATTCCAAGGGGCATTTAAACCCTCTTGCTAAGCTACTGCGACCTGCACGTCTCTTCCAAAGGGGATTTAAACCGTCTTATTAAGCTACTGCGACCTGCACGTCTCTTCCAAGGGGCATTTAAACCGTCTTGTTGATCTACTGTGACCTGCTCGTCTCTTCCAAGGGGCATTTAAACCGTCTTGTTAATATAGTGCGACTTGCACGTCTCTTCCAAGGGGCATTTAAACCGTCTTGTTAAGCTACTGTAACCTCCACCACTTTTCCAAGGGGCATTTAAACCGTCTTGTTAAGCTACTGCGACCTGCACATCTCTTCCAATTGGCATTTAAAACGTCTTGTTAAGCTACTGCGACCTCCAATGCTCTTCCAAGGGGCATTTAAACCGTCTTGGTAAGCTACTGTGACCTGCAAGCCTATTCCAAGAGGCATTTAAACCCTCTTGTTAAGCTACTGCGACCTGCACGTCTCTTCCAAGGAGGATTTAAACCGTCTTGTTAAGCTACTGCGACCTGCATGTCTCTTCCAAGGGGCATTTAAACCGTCTTGTTAAGCTACTGTGACCTGCTCGTCTCTTCCAAGGCGCATTTAAACCATCTTTTTAAGCTACTGTAACCTCCATCACTTTTCCAAGGGGCATTTAAACCGTCTTGTTAAGCTACTGCGACCTGCACGTCTCTTCCAAGGGGCATTTAAACCGTCTTGTTAAGCTACTGCGACCTGCACCTCTCTTCCAAGTGGCATTTAAACCATCTTGTTAAGCTACTGCGACCTGCATGTCACTTCCAAGGGGCATTTAAACCGTTTTGTTAAGCCACTGCGACCTGCACGTCTCTTCCAAGGGGCATTTAAACCGACTTTTTAAGCTGCTGCGAACAGCATGTCTCTTCCAAGGGGCATTTAAACCATCTTGTTAAGCTACTGCGACCTCCACCGCTCTTCCAAGGGGCATTTAAACCGTCTTATTAAGCTACTGCGACCTCCACCTCTCTTCCAAGGGGCATTTAAACCGTCTTTTTAAGCTACTGCGACTTGCACGTCTCTTCCAAGGGGCATTTAAACTGTCTTGTTAAGCTACTGTAAACTCCACCTCTCTTCCAAGGGGCATTTAAACCGTCTTTTTAAGCTACTGCGACCTGCACTTCTCTTCCAAGAGGCATTTAAACCGTCTTGTTAAGCTACTGCGACCTGCATGTCTCTTTCAAGGGGCATTTAAACTGTCTTATTAAGCCACTGCGACCTGGACGTCTCTTCCAAGGGGCATTTAAACCCTCTTGTTAAGCTACTGCGACCTCCACCTCTCTTCCAAGAGGCATTTAAACCGTTTTTATAAGCTACTGCGACCTGCACGTCTCTTCAAAGGGGCATTTAAACCGTCTTGTTAAGCTACTGCGACCTGCAAATCTCCTCCAAGTGGCATTTAAATTGTCTTGGTAAGCTACTGCGACCTGCAAGCCTATTCCAAGTGGCATTTAAACCCTCTTGTTAAGCTACTGCGACCTGTACGTCTCTTCCAAGGGGCATTTAAACCGTCTTAGTAAGCTACTGCGACCTGCACGTCTCTTCCAAGGGGCATTTAAACTGTCTTGTTAAGCTACTGCGACCTCCACCTCTCTTCCAAGGGGCAATTAAACCGTCTTTATAAGCTACTGCGACCTGCACGTCTCTTCAAAAGGGCATTTAAACCGTCTTGTTAAGCTACTGCGACCTGCACGTCTCTTCCAAGTGGCATTTAAACTGTCTTGTTAAGCTACTACGACCTGCACGTCCCTTCCAAGGCGCATTTAAACCGTCTTTTTAAGCTACTGCGACTTGCACGTCTCTTTCAAGGGGCATTTAAAACGTCTTGTTAAGCTACTGCGACCTGCACGTCTCTTCCAAGGGGCATTTAAACCGTCTTGTTAAGCTACTGCGACCTCCAATGTTCTTCCAAGGGGCATTTAAACCGTCTTGGTAAGCTACTGCGACCTGCTAGCCTATTCCAAGGGGCATTTAAACTCTCTTGTTAAGCTACTGGGACCTGCACGTCTCTTCCAAGGGGCATTTAAACCGTCTTGTTAAGCTACTGTGACCTGCTCGTCTCTTCCAAGGCGCATTTAAACCGTCTTCTTAAGCTACTGCGACTTACACGTCTCTTCCAAGGGGCATTTAAATCGTCTTGTTCAGCTACTGCGACCTGCACGTCTCTTCCAAGTGGCATTTGAACCGTCTTGTTAAGCTACTGCGACCAGCACTTCTCTTCCAAGTGGCATTTAAACTGTCTTGTTAAGCTAATGCGACCTCCACCTCTCTTCCAAGGGGCATTTAAACCGTCTTGTTAAGCTACTGCGACCTGCAATGTTCTTCCAAGGGGCATTTAATTCGTCTTGGTAAGCTACTGCGACCTGCAAGCCTATTCCAAGGGGCATTTAAACTCTCTTGTTAAGCTACTGCGACCTGCACGTCTCTTCCAAGGGGCATTTAAACCGTCTTGATAAGCTACTGTGACCTGCTCGTCTCTTCCAAGGCGCATTTAAACCGTCTTATTAAGCTACTGCGACTTGCACGTCTCTTCCAAGGGGCATTTAAACCGTTTTGTTAAGCTACTTTTACCTGCTCGTCTCTTCCAAGGGGCATTTAAACCGTCTTGTTAAGATAGTGCGACCTGCACGTCTCTTCCAAGGCGCAATTAAACCGTCTTTTTAAGCTACTGCGACTTGCACGTCTCTTCCAAGGGGCATTTAAACCGTCTTGTTAAGCTACTGTAACCTCCACCACTTTTCCAAGGGGCATTTAAACCGTCTTGTTAAGCTACTGTAACCTCCACCACTTTTCCAAGGCCCATTTAAATCTTCTTGTTAAACTGCTGCGACCTGCACGTCTCTTCCAAGGGGCATTTAAACCGTCTTGTTAAGCTACTACGACCTGCACGTCTCTTCCAAGTGGCATTTGAACCGTCTTGTTAAGCTACTGCGACCAGCACTTCTCTTCCAAGTGGCATTTAAACTGTCTTGTTAAGCTAATGCGACCTCCACCTCTCTTCCAAGGGGCATTTAAACCGTCTTGTTAAGCTACTGCGACCTGCAATGTTCTTCCAAGGGGCATTTAATTCGTCTTGGTAAGCTACTGCGACCTGCAAGCCTATTCCAAGGGGCATTTAAACTGTCTTGTTAAGCTACTGTAAACTCCACCTCTCTTCCAAGGGGCATTTAAACCGTCTTTTTAAGCTACTGCGACTTGCACGTCTCTTCCAAGGGGCATTTAAACTGTCTTGTTAAGCTACTGTAAACTCCACCTCTCTTCCAAGGGGCATTTAAACCGTCTTTTTAAGCTACTGCGACCTGCACTTCTCTTCCAAGAGGCATTTAAACCGTCTTGTTAAGCTACTGCGACCTGCATGTCTCTTTCAAGGGGCATTTAAACTGTCTTATTAAACCACTGCGACCTGGACGTCTCTTCCAAGGGGCATTTAAACCCTCTTGTTAAGCTACTGCGACCTCCACCTCTCTTCCAAGAGGCATTTAAACCGTTTTTATAAGCTACTGCGACCTGCACATCTCTTCCAAGGGGCATTTAAACTGTCTTGTTAAGCTACTGCGACCTCCAATGCTCTTCCAAGGGGCATTTAAACCGTCTTGGTAATCTACTGCGACCTGCAAGCCTATTCCAATGGGCATTTAAACCCTCTTGTTAAGCTACTGCGACCTGCACGTCTCTTCCAAGGGGCATTTAAACTGTCTTGTTAAGCTACTGTGACCTGCTTCTCTCTTCCAAGTGGCATTTAAACCGTCTTGTTAAGCTACTGCGACCTGCATGTCCCTTCCAAGGCGCATTTAAACCGTCTTTTTAAGCTACTGCGACTTGCATGTCTCTTTCAAGGGGCATTTAAACCGTCTTGTTAAGCTACTGTAACCTCCACCACTTTTCCAAGGGGCATTTAAACCGTCTTGATAAGCTACTGCGACCTGCACGTCTCTTCCAAGGGGCATTTAAACCGTCTTGTTAAGCTACTGCGACCTCCAATGCTCTTCCAAGGGGCATTTAAACCGTCTTGGTAAGCTACTGCGACCTGCAAGCCTATTCCAAGGGACATTTAAACCCTCTTGTTAAGCTACTGCGACCTGCACGTCTCTTCCAAGGGGGATTTAAACCGTCTTTTTAAGCTACTGCGACCTGCACGTCTCTTCCAGGGGGCATTTAAACCGTCTTGTTAAGCTACTGTGACCTGCTCGTCTCCTCCAAGGCGCATTTAGACCGTCTTTTTAAGCTACTGCGACTTGCACGTCTCTTCCAAGGGGCATTTAAACCGTCTTGTTAAGCTACTGTAACCTCCACCACTTTTCCAAGGGGCATTTAAATCGTCTTGTTAAACTACAGCGACCTGCACCTCTCTTCCAAGTGGCATTTAAACCGTCTTGTTAAGCTACTGCGACCTGCATGTCTCTTCCAAGGGGCATTTAAACCATTTTGTTAAGCCACTGCGACCTGCACGTCTCTTCCAAGTGGCATTTAAACCGACTTTTTAAGCTGCTGCGAAAAGCATGTCTCTTCCAAGGGGCAATTAAACCAACTTGTTAAGCTACTGCGACCTCCACCGCTCTTCCAAGGTGCATTTAAACCATCTTGTTAAGCTACTGCGACCTGCAAGTCTCTTCCAAGGGGCACTTAAACGGTCTTGGTAAGCTACTGCGACCTGCACGTCTCTTCCAAGGTGCATTTAAACCATCTTGTTAAGCTACTGCGACCTGCACGTCTCTTCCAAGGGACATCTAACCTGTCTTATTAAGCTACTGCGACCTGCTCATCTCTTCCAAGGGGCATTTAAACCGTCTTATTAAGCTACTGCGACCTCCATCTCTCTTCCAAGGGGCATATAAACCGTCTTTTTAAGCTACTGCGACTTGCACGTCTCTTCCAAGGGGCATTTACACTTTCTTGTTAAGCTACTGTAAACTCCACCACTTTTCCAAGGGGCATTTAAACCGTCTTTTTAAGCTACTGCGACCTGCACGTCTCTTCCAAGGGGCATTTAATCCGTCTTGTTAAGCTACTGCGACCTGCATGTCTCTTTCAAGGGGCATTTAAACTGTCTTGTTAAGCCACTGCGACCTGCACGTCTCTTCCAAGGGGCATTTAAACCGTCTTTTTAAGCTCTTGCGACTTGCACGTCTCTTCCAAGGGGCATTTAAAACATCTTGTTAAGCTACTGTAACCTCCACCACTTTTCCAAGGGGGATTTAAACCGTTTTGTTAAGCTACTGCGACCTGCATGTCTCTTCAAAGGGGCATTTAAACCTCTTTTTTAAGCTACTGCGACCTGCACGTCTCTTCCAAGGGGCATTTAAACCATCTTGTTAAGCTACTGCGACCTGCATGTCTCTTCCAAGGCGCATTTAAACCGTCTTTTTAAGCTACTGCGACCTGCACGTCTCTTCCAAGGGGCATTTAAACCCTCTTGTTAAGCTACTGCGACCTGCACATCTCTTCCAAGGCGCATTTAAACCGTCTTTTTAAGCTCTTGCGACTTGCACGTCTCTTCCAAGGGGCATTTAAAACATCTTGTTAAGCTACTGTAACCTCCACCACTTTTCCAAGGGGGATTTAAACCATTTTGTTAAGCTACTGCGACCTGCATGTCTCTTCAAAGGGGCATTTAAACCGCCTTTTTAAGCTACTGCGACCTGCACGTCTCTTCCAAGGGGCATTTAAACCGTCTTGTTAAGCTACTGCGACCTGCATGTCTCTTCCAAGGCGCATATAAACCGTCTTGTTAAGCCACTGCGACCTGCACGTCTCTCCCAAGGGGCATTTAAACCGACTTTTTAAGCTGCTGCGAACAGCATGTCTCTTCCAAGGGGCATTTCAACCATCTTGTTAAGCTACTGCGACCTCCACCGCTCTTCCAAGGGGCATTTAAACCATCTTGTTAAGCTACTGCGACCTACAAGTCTCCTCCAAGGGGCATTTAAATTGTCTTGGTAAGCTACTGCGACCTGCAAGCCTATTCCAAGGGGCATTTAAACCATCTTGTTAAGCTACTGCGACCTGCACGTCTCTTCCAAGGGGGATTTAAACGATCTTGTTAAGCTACTGCGACCTGCACGTCTCTTCCAAGGGGCATTTAAACCGTCTTAGTAAGCTACTGCGACCTGCACGTCTCTTCCAAGGGGCATTTAAACTGTCTTGTTAAGCTACTGCGACCTCCACCTCTCTTCCAAGAGGCATTTAAACCGTTTTTATAAGCTACTGCGACCTGCACGTCTCTTCAAAGGGGCATTTAAACCGTCTTGTTAAGCTACTGCGACCTGCAAATCTCCTCCAAGGGGCATTTAAATTGTCTTGGTAAGCTACTGCGACCTGCAAGCCTATTCCAAGTGGCATTTAAACCCTCTTGTTAAGCTACTGCGACCTCCACCTCTCTTCCAAGAGGCATTTAAACCGTTTTTATAAGCTACTGCGACCTGCACGTCTCTTCAAAGGGGCATTTAAACCGTCTTGTTAAGCTACTGCGACCTGCAAATCTCCTCCAAGGGGCATTTAAATTGTCTTGGTAAGCTACTGCGACCTGCAAGCCTATTCCAAGTGGCATTTAAACCCTCTTGTTAAGCTACTGCGACCTGTACGTCTCTTCCAAGGGGCATTTAAACCGTCTTAGTAAGCTACTGCGACCTGCACGTCTCTTCCAAGGGGCATTTAAACTGTCTTGTTAAGCTACTGCGACCTCCACCTCTCTTCCAAGGGGCAATTAAACCGTCTTTATAAGCTACTGCGACCTGCACGTCTCTTCAAAAGGGCATTTAAACCGTCTTGTTAAGCTACTGCGACCTGCACGTCTCTTCCAAGTGGCATTTAAACTGTCTTGTTAAGCTACTACGACCTGCACGTCCCTTCCAAGGCGCATTTAAACCGTCTTTTTAAGCTACTGCGACTTGCACGTCTCTTTCAAGGGGCATTTAAAACGTCTTGTTAAGCTACTGCGACCTGCACGTCTCTTCCAAGGGGCATTTAAACCGTCTTGTTAAGCTACTGCGACCTCCAATGTTCTTCCAAGGGGCATTTAAACCGTCTTGGTAAGCTACTGCGACCTGCTAGCCTATTCCAAGGGGCATTTAAACTCTCTTGTTAAGCTACTGCGACCTGCACGTCTCTTCCAAGGGGCATTTAAACCGTCTTGTTAAGCTACTGTGACCTGCTCGTCTCTTCCAAGGCGCATTTAAACCGTCTTCTTAAGCTACTGCGACTTACACGTCTCTTCCAAGGGGCATTTAAATCGTCTTGTTCAGCTACTGCGACCTGCACGTCTCTTCCAAGTGGCATTTGAACCGTCTTGTTAAGCTACTGCGACCAGCACTTCTCTTCCAAGTGGCATTTAAACTGTCTTGTTAAGCTAATGCGACCTCCACCTCTCTTCCAAGGGGCATTTAAACCGTCTTGTTAAGCTACTGCGACCTGCAATGTTCTTCCAAGGGGCATTTAATTCGTCTTGGTAAGCTACTGCGACCTGCAAGCCTATTCCAAGGGGCATTTAAACTCTCTTGTTAAGCTACTGCGACCTGCACGTCTCTTCCAAGGGGGATTTAAACCGTCTTGTTAAGCTACTGCGACCTGCACGTCTCTTCCAAGGGGCATTTAAACCGTCTTGATAAGCTACTGTGACCTGCTCGTCTCTTCCAAGGCGCATTTAAACCGTCTTATTAAGCTACTGCGACTTGCACGTCTCTTCCAAGGGGCATTTAAACCGTCTTGTTAAGCTACTGTTACCTGCTCGTCTCTTCCAAGGGGCATTTAAACCGTCTTGTTAAGATAGTGCGACCTGCACGTCTCTTCCAAGGCGCAATTAAACCGTCTTTTTAAGCTACTGCGACTTGCACGTCTCTTCCAAGGGGCATTTAAACCGTCTTGTTAAGCTACTGTAACCTCCACCACTTTTCCAAGGGGCATTTAAACCGTCTTGTTAAGCTACTGTAACCTCCACCACTTTTCCAAGGCCCATTTAAATCTTCTTGTTAAACTGCTGCGACCTGCACGTCTCTTCCAAGGGGCATTTAAACCGTCTTGTTAAGCTACTACGACCTGCACGTCTCTTCCAAGTGGCATTTGAACCGTCTTGTTAAGCTACTGCGACCAGCACTTCTCTTCCAAGTGGCATTTAAACTGTCTTGTTAAGCTAATGCGACCTCCACCTCTCTTCCAAGGGGCATTTAAACCGTCTTGTTAAGCTACTGCGACCTGCAATGTTCTTCCAAGGGGCATTTAATTCGTCTTGGTAAGCTACTGCAACCTGCAAGCCTATTCCAAGGGGCATTTAAACTCTCTTGTTAAGCTACTGCGACCTGCACGTCTCTTCCAAGGGGGATTTAAACCGTCTTGTTAAGCTACTGCGACCTGCACGTCTCTTCCAAGGGGCATTTAAACCGTCTTGATAAGCTACTGTGACCTGCTCGTCTCTTCCAAGGCGCATTTAAACCGTCTTATTAAGCTACTGCGACTTGCACGTCTCTTCCAAGGGGCATTTAAACCGTCTTGTTAAGCTACTGTTACCTGCTCGTCTCTTCCAAGGGGCATTTAAACCGTCTTGTTAAGATAGTGCGACCTGCACGTCTCTTCCAAGGCGCAATTAAACCGTCTTTTTAAGCTACTGCGACTTGCACGTCTCTTCCAAGGGGCATTTAAACCGTCTTGTTAAGCTACTGTAACCTCCACCACTTTTCCAAGGGGCATTTAAACCGTCTTGTTAAGCTACTGCGACCTGCACGTCTCTTCCAAGGGGCATTTAAACCGTCTTGTTAAGCTACTGCGACCTCCAATGCTCTTCCAAGGGGCATTTAAACCGTCTTGTTAAGCTACTGCGACCTGCAAGCCTTTTCCAAGAGACATTTAAACCCTCTTGTTAAGCTACAGCGACCTGCACGTCTCTTCCAAGGAGGATTTAAACCGTCTTGTTAAGCTACTGCGACCTGCATGTCTCTTCCAAGGGGCATTTAAACCGTCTTGTTAAGCTACTGTGACCTGCTCATCTCTTCCAAGGCGCATTTAAACCGTCTTTTTAAGCTACTGCGACTTGCACGTCTCTTCCAAGGGGCATTTAAACCGTCTTGTTAAGCTACTGTAACCTCCAACACTTTTCCAAGGGGCATTTAAACCGTCTTGTTAAGCTACTGCGACCTGCACGTCTCTTCCAAGGGGCATTTAAACCGTCTTGTTAAGCTACTGCGACCTGCACCTCTCTTCCAAGTGGCATTTAAACCGTCTTGTTAAGCTACTGCGACCTGCAAGTCTGTTCCAAGGGGCACTTAAACGGTCTTGGTAAGCTACTGCGACCTGCACGTCTCTTCCAAGGTGCATTTAAACCATCTTGTTAAGCTACTGCGACCTGCACGTCTCTTCCAAGGGACATCTAACCTGTCTTATTAAGCTACTGCGACCTGCACATCTCTTCCAAGGGGCATTTAAACCGTCTTATTAAGCTACTGCGACCTCCATCTCTCTTCCAAGGGGCATTTAAACCGTCTTTTTAAGCTACTGCTACTTGCACGTCTCTTCCAAGGGGCATTTACACTGTCTTATTAAGCTACTGTAAACTCCACCACTTTTCCAACGGGCATTTAAACTGTCTTTTTAAGCTACTGCGACCTGCACGTCTCTTCCAAGGGGCATTTAAACCGTCTTGTTAAGCTACTGCGACCTGCATGTCTCTTTCAAGGGGCATTTAAAATGTCTTGTTAAGCCACTGCGACCTGCACGTCTCTTCCAAGGGGCATTTAAACCGTCTTTTTAAGCTCTTGCGACTTGCACGTCTCTTCCAAGGGGCATTTAAAACATCTTGTTAAGCTACTATAACCTCCACCACTTTTCCAATGGGGATTTAAACCGTTTTGTTAAGCTACTGCGACCTGCATGTCTCTTCAAAGGGGCATTTAAACCTCCTTTTTAAGCTACTGCGACCTGCACGTCTCTTCCAAGGGGCATTTAAACCGTCTTGTTAAGCTACTGCGACCTGCATGTCTCTTCCAAGGCGCATTTAAACCGTCTTTTTAAGCTACTGCGACCTGCACGTCTCTTCCAAGGGGCACTTAAACCCTCTTGTTAAGCTACTGCGACCTGCACGTCTCTTCCAAGGCGCATTTAAACCGTCTTTTTAAGCTCTTGCGACTTGCACGTCTCTTCCAAGGGGCATTTAAAACATCTTGTTAAGCTACTGTAACCTCCACCACTTTTCCAAGGGGGATTTAAACCATTTTGTTAAGCTACTGCGACCTGCATGTTTCTTCAAAGGGGCATTTAAACCGCCTATTTAAGCTACTTCGACCTGCACGTCTCTTCCAAGGGGCATTTAAACCGTCTTGTTAAGCTACTGCGACCTGCATGTCTCTTCCAAGGGGCATTTAAATTGTCTTGGTAAGCTACTGCGACCTGCAAGCCTATTCCAAGTGGCATTTAAACCCTCTTTTTAAGCTACTGCGACCTGCACGTCTCTTGCAAGGTGCATTTAAACCGTCTTGTTAAGCTACTGCGACCTGTACGTCTCTTCCAAGGGGCATTTAAACCGTCTTAGTAAGCTACTGCGACCTGCACGTCTCTTCCAAGGGGCATTTAAACTGTCTTGTTAAGCTACTGCGACCTCCACCTCTCTTCCAAGGGGCAATTAAACCGTCTTTATAAGCTACTGCGACCTGCACGTCTCTTCAAAGGGGCATTTAAACCGTCTTGTTAAGCTACTGCGACCTGCACGTCTCTTCCAAGTGGCATTTAAACCGTCTTGTTAAGCTACTGCGACCTGCACGTCTCTTCCAAGTGGCATTTAAACTGTCTTGTTAAGCTACTACGACCTGCACGTCCCTTCCAAGGCGCATTTAAACCGTCTTTTTAAGCTACTGCGACTAGCACGTCTCTTTCAAGGGGCATTTAAAACGTCTTGTTAAGCTACTGCGACCTGCACGTCTCTTCCAAGGGGCATTTAAACCGTCTTGTTAAGCTACTGCGACCTCCAATGTTCTTCCAAGGGGCATTTAAACCATCTTGGTAAGCTACTGCGACCTGCAAGCCTATTCCAAGGGGCATTTAAACTCTCTTGTTAGCTACTGCGACCTGCACGTCTCTTCCAAGGGGGATTTAAACCGTCTTGTTAAGCAACTGCGACCTGCACGTCTCTTTCAAGGGGCATTTAAACCGTCTTGTTAAGCTACTGTGACCTGCTCGTCTCTTCCAAGGCGCATTAAAACCGTCTTTTTAAGCTACTGCGACTTGCACGTCTCTTCCAAGGTGCATTTAAATCGTCTTGTTCAGCTACTGTAACCTCCACCACTTTTCCAAGGGGCATTTAAATCTTCTTGTTAAACTGCTGCGACCTGCACGTCTCTTCCAAGGGGCATTTAAACCGTCTTGTTAAGCTACTACGACCTGCACGTCTCTTCCAAGTGGCATTTGAACCGTCTTGTTAAGCTACTGCGACCTGCACGTCTCTTCAAAGTGGCATTTAAACTGTCTTGCTAAGCTAATGCGACCTCCACCTCTCTTCCAAGGGGCATTTAAACCGTCTTGTTAAGCTACTGCAACCTGCAATGTTCTTCCAAGGGGCATTTAATTCGTCTTGGTAAGCTACTGCGACCTGCAAGCCTATTCCAAGGGGCATTTAAACTCTCTTGTTAAGCTACTGCGACCTGCACGTCTCTTCCAAGGGGGATTTAAACCGTCTTGTTAAGCTACTGCGACCTGCACGTCTCTTCCAAGGGGCATTTAAACCGTCTTGTTAAGCTACTGTGACCTGCTCGTCTATTCCAAGGCGCATTTAAACCGTCTTATTAAGCTACTGCGACTTGCACGTCTCTTCCAAGGGGCATTTAAACCGTTTTGTTAAGCTACTGTAACCTGCTCGTCTCTTCCAAGGGGCATTTAAACCATCTTGTTAAGATAGTGCGACCTGCACGTCTCTTCCAAGGCGCAATTAAACCGTCTTTTTAAGCTACTGCGACTTGCACGTCTCTTCCAAGGGGCATTTAAACCGTCTTTTTAAGCTACTGTAACCTCCACCACTTTTCCAAGGGGCATTTAAACCGTCTTGTTAAGCTACTGCGACCTACACGTCTCTTCCAAGGGGCATTTAAACCGTCTTGTTAAGCTACTGCGACCTCCAATGCTCTTCCAAGGGGCATTTAAACCGTCTTGGTAAGCTACTGCGACCTGCAAGCCTATTCCAAGAGGCATTTAAACCCTCTTGTTAAGCTACTGCGACCTGCACGTCTCTTCCAAGGAGGATTTAAACCGTCTTGTTAAGCTACTTCGACCTGCATGTCTCTTCCAAGGGGCATTTAAACCGTCTTGTTAAGCTACTGTGACCTGCTCATCTCATCCAAGGCGCATTTAAACCGTCTTTTTAAGCTACTGCGAGTTGCACGTCTCTTCCAAGGGGCATTTAAACCGTCTTGTTAAGCTACTGTAACCTCCACCACTTTTCCAAGGGGCATTTAAACCGTCTTGTTAAGCTACTGCGACCTGCACGTCTCTTCCAAGGGGCATTTAAACCGTCTTGTTAAGCTACTGCGACCTGCACCTCTCTTCCAAGTGGCATTTAAACCGTCTTGTTAAGCTACTGCGACCTGCAAGTCTGTTCCAAGGGGCACTTAAACGGTCTTGGTAAGCTACTGCGACCTGCACGTCTCTTCCAAGGTGCATTTAAACCATCTTGTTAAGCTACTGCGACCTGCACGTCTCTTCCAAGGGACATCTAACCTGTCTTATTAAGCTACTGCGACCTGCACATCTCTTCCAAGGGGCATTTAAACCGTCTTATTAAGCTACTGCGACCTCCATCTCTCTTCCAAGGGGCATTTAAACCGTCTTTTTAAGCTACTGCTACTTGCACGTCTCTTCCAAGGGGCATTTACACTGTCTTGTTAAGCTACTGTAAACTCCACCACTTTTCCAAGGGGCATTTAAACCGTCTTTTTAAGCTACTGCGACCTGCACGTCTCTTCCAAGGGGCATTTAAACCATCTTGTTAAGCTACTGCGACCTGCATGTCTCTTTCAAGGGGCATTTAAAATGTCTTGTTAAGCCACTGCGACCTGCACGTCTCTTCCAAGGGGCATTTAAACCGTCTTTTTAAGCTCTTGCGACTTGCACGTCTCTTCCAAGGGGCATTTAAAACATCTTGTTAAGCTACTGTAACCTCCACCACTTTTCCAAGGGGGATTTAAACCGTTTTGTTAAGCTACTGCGACCTGCATGTCTCTTCAAAGGGGCATTTAAACCTCCTTTTTAAGCTACTGCGACCTGCACGTCTCTTCCAAGGGGCATTTAAACCGTCTTGTTAAGCTACTGCGACCTGCATGTCTCTTCCAAGGCGCATTTAAACCGTCTTTTTAAGCTGCTGCGACCTGCACGTCTCTTCCAAGGGGCACTTAAACCCTCTTGTTAAGCTACTGCGACCTGCACGTCTCTTCCAAGGCGCATTTAAACCGTCTTTTTAAGCTCTTGCGACTTGCACGTCTCTTCCAAGGGGCATTTAAAACATCTTGTTAAGCTACTGTAACCTCCACCACTTTTCCAAGGGGGATTTAAACCATTTTGTTAAGCTACTGCGACCTGCATGTCTCTTCAAAGGGGCATTTAAACCGCCTTTTTAAGCTACTGCGACCTGCACGTCTCTTCCAAGGGGCATTTAAACCGTCTTGTTAAGCTACTGCGACCTCCACCGCTCTTCCAAGGGGCATTTAAACCATCTTTTTAAGCTACTGCGACCTGCAAGTCTCCTCCAAGGGGCATTTAAATTGTCTTGGTAAGCTACTGCGACCTGCAAGCCTATTCCAAGGGGCATTTAAACCATCTTGTTAAGCTACTGCAACCTGCACGTCTCTTCCAAGGGGGATTTAAACGGTCTTGTTAAGCTACTGCGACCTGCACGTCTCTTCCAAGGGGCATTTAAACCGTTTTAGTAAGCTACTGCGACCTGCACGTCTCTTCCAAGGGGCATTTAAACTGTCTTGTTAAGCTACTGCGACCTCCACCTCTCTTCCAAGAGGCATTTAAACCGTTTTTATAAGCTACTGCGACCTGCACGTCTCTTCAAAGGGGCATTTAAACCGTCTTGTTAAGCTACTGTGACCTGCAAATCTCCTCCAAGGGGCATTTAAATTGTCTTGGTAAGCTACTGCGACCTGCAAGCCTATTCCAAGTGGCATTTAAACCCTCTTGTTAAGCTACTGCGACCTGCACGTCTCTTGCAAGGTGCATTTAAACCGTCTTGTTAAGCTACTGCGACCTGTACGTCTCTTCCAAGGGGCATTTAAACAGTCTTAGTAAGCTACTGCGACCTGCACGTCTCTTTCAAGGGGCATTTAAACTGTCTTGTTAAGCTACTGCGACCTCCACCTCTCTTCCAAAGGGCAATTAAACCGTCTTTATAAGCTACTGCGACCTGCACGTCTCTTCAAAGGGGCATTTAAACCGTCTTGTTAAGCTACTGCGACCTGCACGTCTTTTCCAAGTGGCATTTAAACCGTCTTGTTAAGCTACTGCGACCTGCACGTCTCTTCCAAGTGGCATTTAAACTGTCTTGTTAAGCTACTACGACCTGCACGTCCCTTCCAAGGCGCATTTAAACCGTCTTTTTAAGCTACTGCGACTTGCACTTCTCTTTCAAGGGGCATTTAAAACGTCTTGTTAAGCTACTGCGACCTGCACGTCTCTTCCAAGGGGCATTTAAACCGTCTTGTTAAGCTACTGCGACCTCCAATGTTCTTCCAAGGGGCATTTAAACTCTCTTGTTAAGCTACTGCGACCTGCACGTCTCTTCCAAGGGGGATTTAAACCGTCTTGTTAAGCAACTGCGACCCGCACGTCTCTTCCAAGGGGCATTTAAACCGTCTTGTTAAGCTACTGTGACCTGCTCGTCTCTTCCAAGGCGCATTTAAACCGTTTTTTTAAGCTACTGCGACTTGCACGTCTCTTCCCAGGGGCATTTAAATCGTCTTGTTCAGCTACTGTAACCTCCACCACTTTTCCAAGGGGCATTTAAATCTTCTTGTTAAACTGCTGCGACCTGCACGTCTCTTCCAAGGGGCATTTAAACCGTCTTGTTAAGCTACTACGACCTGCACGTCTCTTCCAAGTGGCATTTGAACCGTCTTGTTAAGCTACTGCGACCTGCACGTCTCTTCCAAGTGGCATTTAAACTGTTTGTTAAGCTGCTGCGACCTCCACCTCTCTTCCAAGGGGCATTTAAACGTCTTGTTAAGCTACTGCGACCTGCAATGTTCTTCCAAGGGGCATTTAATTCGTCTTGGTAAGCTACTGCGACCTGCAAGCCTATTCCAAGGGGCATTTAAACTCTCTTGTTAAGCTACTGCGACCTGCACGTCTCTTCCAAGGGGGATTTAAACCGTCTTGTTAAGCTACTGCGACCTGCACGTCTCTTCCAAGGGGCATTTAAACCGTCTTGTTAAGCTACTGTGACCTGCTCGTCTCTTCCAAGGCGCATTTAAACCGTTTTATTAAGCTACTGCGACTTGCACGTCTCTTCCAAGGGGCATTTAAACCGTCTTGTTAAGCTACTGTTACCTGCTCGTCTCTTCCAAGGGGCATTTAAACCGCCTTTTTAAGATAGTGCGACCTGCACGTCTCTTCCAAGGCGCATTTAAACCGTCTTTTTAAGCTACTGCGACTTGCACGTCTCTTCCAAGGGGCATTTAAACCGTCTTGTTAAGCTACTGTAACCTCCACCACTTTTCCAAGGGGCATTTAAACCGTCTTGTTAAGCTACTGCGACCTGCACGTCTCTTCCAAGGAGGATTTAAACCGTCTTGTTAAGCTACTGCGACCTGCATGTCTCTTCCAAGGGGCATTTAAACCGTCTTGTTAAGCTACTGTGACCTGCTCATCTCTTCCAAGGCGCATTTAAACCGTCTTTTTAAGCTACTGCTACTTGCACGTCTCTTCCAAGGGGCATTTACACTGTCTTGTTAAGCTACTGTAAACTCCACCACTTTTCCAAGGGGCATTTAAACCGTCTTTTTAAGCTACTGAGACCTGCACGTCTCTTCCAAGGGGCATTTAAACCGTCTTGTTAAGCTACTGCGACCTGCATGTCTCTTTCAAGGGGCATTTAAAATGTCTTGTTAAGCCACTGCGACCTGCACGTCTCTTCCAAGGGGCATTTAAACCGTCTTTTTAAGCTCTTGCGACTTGCACGTCTCTTCCAAGGGGCATTTAAAACATCTTGTTAAGCTACTGTAACCTCCACCACTTTTCCAAGGCGCATTTAAACCGTCTTTTTAAGCTACTGCGACTTGCACGTCTCTTCCAAGGGGCATTTAAACCGTCTTGTTAAGCTACTGTAACCTCCACCACTTTTCCAAGGGGCATTTAAACCGTCTTGTTAAGCTACTGCGACCTGCACGTCTCTTCCAAGGAGGATTTAAACCGTCTTGTTAAGCTACTGCGACCTGCATGTCTCTTCCAAGGGGCATTTAAACCGTCTTGTTAAGCTACTGTGACCTGCTCATCTCTTCCAAGGCGCATTTAAACCGTCTTTTTAAGCTACTGCGACTTGCACGTCTCTTCCAAGGGGCATTTAAACCGTCTTGTTAAGCTACTGTAACCTCCACCACTTTTCCAAAGGGCATTTAAACCGTCTTGTTAAGCTACTGCGACCTGCACGTCTCTTCCAAGGGGCATTTAAACCGTCTTGGTAAGCTACTGCGACCTGCACCTCTCTTCCAAGTGGCATTTAAACCGTCTTGTTAAGCTACTGCGACCTGCACGTCTCTTCCAAGGGGCTTTTAAACCGACTTTTTAAGCTGCTGCGGACAGCATGTCTCTTCCAAGGGGCATTTAAACCATCTTGTTAAGCTACTGCGATCTGCAAGTCTCTTCCAAGGGGCACTTAAACGGTCTTGGTAAGCTACTGCGACCTGCACGTCTCTTCCAAGGTGCATTTAAACTATCTTGTTAAGCTACTGCGACCTGCACGTCTCTTCCAAGGGACATCTAAACTGTCTTATTAAGCTACTGCGACCTGCACATCTCTTCCAAGGGGCATTTAAACCGTCTTATTAAGCTACTGCTACCTCCATCTCTCTTCCAAGTGGCATTTAAACCGTCTTTTTAAGCTACTGCGACTAGCACGTCTCTTCCAAGGGGCATTTAAACTGTCTTGTTAAGCTACTGTAAACTCCACCACTTTTCCAAGGGGCATTTAAACCGTCTTTTTAAGCTACTGCGACCTGCTCGTCTCTTCCAAGTGGCATTTAAACCGTCTTGTTAAGCTACTGCGACCTGCACGTCTCTTCCAAGTGGCATTTAAACTGTCTTGTTAAGCTTCTGCGACCTCCACCTCTCTTACAAGGGCCATTTAAACCGACTTATTAAGCTACTGCGACCTGCACATCTCTTCCAAGGGGCATTTAAGCCATTTTATTAAGCTATTGCGACCTGCACGTCTCTTCCAAGGGGCATTTAAACTGTCTTGTTCAGCTACTGCGACCTCCAATGCTCTTCCATGGGGCATTTAAACCGTCTTTTTAAGCTACTGCCACCTGCAAGTCTCTTCCAAGGGGCATTTAAACCGTCTTGGTAAGCTACTGCGACCTGCAAGTCTTTTCCAAGGGGCATTTAAACCCTCTTGTTAAGCTACTGCGACCTGCACGTCTCTTCCAAGGGGGATTTAAACCGTCTTTTTAAGCTACTGCGACCTGCACGTCTCTTCCAAGGGGCATTTAAACCGTCTTGTTATGCTACTGTGACCTGCTCGTCTCTTCCAAGGGGCATTTAAACCGTCTTGTTAAGATACTGCGACCTGCACGTCCATTCCAAGGCGCATTTAAACCGTCTTTTTAAGCTCTTGCGACTTGCATGTCTCTTCCAAGGGGCATTTAAACCGTCTTGTTAAGCTACTGTAACCTCCACCACTTTTCCAAGGGGGATTTAAACCGTTTTGTTAAGCTACTGCAACCTGCATTTCTCTTCCAAGGGGCATTTAAACCGTCTTTTTAAGCTACTGCTACTTGCACGTCTCTTCCAAGGGGCATTTACACTGTCTTGTTAAGCTACTGTAAACTCCACCACTTTTCCAAGGGGCATTTAAACCGTCTTTTTAAGCTACTGCGACCTGCACGTCTCTTCCAAGGGGCATTTAAACCGTCTTGTTAAGCTACTGCGACCTGCATGTCTCTTTCAAGGGGCATTTAAAATGTCTTGTTAAGCCACTGCGACCTGCACGTCTCTTCCAAGGGGCATTTAAACCGTCTTTTTAAGCTCTTGCGACTTGCATGTCTCTTCCAAGGGGCATTTAAACCGTCTTGTTAAGCTACTGTAACCTCCACCACTTTTCCAAGGGGGATTTAAACCGTTTTGTTAAGCTACTGCAACCTGCATTTCTCTTCCAAGGGGCATTTAAACCGTCTTTTTAAGCTACTGCTACTTGCACGTCTCTTCCAAGGGGCATTTACACTGTCTTGTTAAGCTACTGTAAACTCCACCACTTTTCCAAGGGGCATTTAAACCGTCTTTTTAAGCTACTGCGACCTGCACGTCTCTTCCAAGGGGCATTTAAACCGTCTTGTTAAGCTACTGCGACCTGCATGTCTCTTTCAAGGGGCATTTAAAATGTCTTGTTAAGCCACTGCGACCTGCACGTCTCTTCCAAGGGGCATTTAAACCGTCTTTTTAAGGTCTTGCGACTTGCACGTCTCTTCCAAGGGGCATTTAAAACATCTTGTTAAGCTACTGTAACCTCCACCACTTTTCCATGGGGGATTTAAAACGTTTTGTTAAGCTACTGAGACCTGCATGTCTCTTCAAAGGGGCATTTAAACCTCCTTTTTAAGCTACTGCGACCTGCACGTCTCTTCCAAGGGGCATTTAAACCGTCTTGTTAAGCTACTGCGACCTGCATGTCTCTTCCAAGGCGCATTTAAACTGTCTTGTTAAGCTACTACGACCTGCACGTCCCTTCCAAGGCGCATTTAAACCGTCTTTTTAAGCTACTGCGACTTGCACGTCTCTTTCAAGGGGCATTTAAAACGTCTTGTTAAGCTACTGCGACCTGCACGTCTCTTCCAAGGCGCATTTAAACCGTCTTCTTAAGCTACTGCGACCTCCAATGTTCTTCCAAGGGTCATTTAAACCATCTTGGTAAGCTACTGCGACCTGCAAGCCTATTCCAAGGGGCATTTAAACTCTCTTGTTAAGCAACTGCGACCTGCACGTCTCTTCCAAGGGGCATTTAAACCGTCTTTTTAAGCTCTTGCGACTTGTACGTCTCTTCCAAGGGGCATTTAAAACATCTTGTTAAGCTACTGTAACCTCCACCACTTTTCCAAGGGGGATTTAAACCATTTTGTTAAGCTACTGCGACCTGCATGTCTCTTCAAAGGGGCATTTAAACCGCCTTTTTAAGCTACTGCGACCTGCACGTCTCTTCCAAGGGGCATTTAAACCGTCTTGTTAAGCTACTGCGACCTGTATGTCTCTTCCAAGGGGCATATAAACCGTCTTGTTAAGCCACTGCGACCTGCACGTCTCTCCCAAGGGGCATTTAAACCGACTTTTTAAGCTGCTGCGAACAGCATGTCTCTTCCAAGGGGCATTTAAACCATCTTGTTAAGCTACTGCGACCTCCACCGCTCTTCCAAGGGGCATTTAAACCATCTTGTTAAGCTACTGCGACCTGCAAGTCTCCTCCAAGGGGCATTTAAACTGTCTTGTTAAGCTACTGCGACCTGCACATCTCTTCCAAGGGGCATTTAAACCATCTTGTTAAGCTACTGCAACCTGCACGTCTCTTCCAAGGGGGATTTAAACGGTCTTGTTAAGCTACTGCGACCTGCACGTTTCTTCCAAGGGGCATTTAAACCGTCTAGTTAAGCTGCTGCGACCTGCATGTCTCTTCCAAGGGGAATTTAAACTGTCTTGTTAAGCTACTGTAACCTCCACCACTTTTCCAAGGGGCATTTAAACCATCTTGTTAAGCTACTGCGACCAGCACGTCTCTTCCAAGCGGCATTTAAACCGTCTTGTTAAGCTACTGCGACCTCCAATGTTCTTCCAAGGGGCATTTAAACCGTATTGGTAAGCTACTGCGACCTGCAAGCCTATTCCAAGGGGCATTTAAACTCTCTTGTTAAGCTACTGCGACCTGCACGTCTCTGCCAAGGGGGATTTAAATCGTCTTGTTAAGCTACTGCGACCTGTACGTCTCTTCCAAGGGGCATTTAAACCGTCTTGTTAAGCTACTGTGACCTGCTCGTCTCTTCCAAGGCCCATTTAAACCGTCTTTTTAAGCTACTGCGACTTGCACGTCTCTTCCAAGGGGCATTTAAATCGTCTTGTTCAGCTACTGTAACCTCCACCACTTTTCCAAGGGGCATTTAAATCGTCTTGTTAAACTGCTGCGACCTGCACGTCTCTTCCAAGGGGCATTTAAACCGTCTTGTTAAGCTACTGCGACCTGCACGTCTCTTCAAAGGGGCATTTAAACCGTCTTGTTAAGCTACTGCGACCTGCACGTCTCTTCCAAGTGGCATTTAAACCGTCTTGTTAAGCTACTGCGACCTGCACGTCTCTTCCAAGTGGCATTTAAACTGTCTTGTTAAGCTACTGCGACCTGCACGTCCCTTCCAAGGCTCATTTAAACCATCTTTTTAAGCTACTGCGACTTGCACGTCTCTTTCAAGGGGCATTTAAAACGTCTTGTTAAGTTACTGTAACCTCCACCACTTTTCCAAGGGGCATTTAAACCATCTTGTTAAGCTACTGCGACCAGCACGTCTCTTCCAAGCGGCATTTAAACCGTCTTGTTAAGCTACTGCGACCTCCAATGTTCTTCCAAGGGGCATTTAAACCGTATTGGTAAGCTACTGCGACCTGCAAGCCTATTCCAAGGGGCATTTAAACTCTCTTGTTAAGCTACTGCGACCTGCACGTCTCTTCCAAGGGGGATTTAAATCGTCTTGTTTAGCTACTGCGACCTGTACGTCTCTTCCAAGGGGCATTTAAACCGTCTTGTTAAGCTACTGTGACCTGCTCGTCTCTTCCAAGGCCCATTTAAACCGTCTTTTTAAGCTACTGCGACTTGCACGTCTCTTCCAAGGGGCATTTAAATCGTCTTGTTCAGCTACTGTAACCTCCACCACTTTTCCAAGGGGCATTTAAATCGTTTTGTTAAACTGCTGCGACCTGCACGTCTCTTCCAAGGGGCATTTAAACCGTCTTGTTAAGCTACTGCGACCTGCATGTCTCTTCCAAGGGGCATTTAAACCGTTTTGTTAAGCTACTGCGACCTGCATGTCTCTTCCAAGGGGCATTTAAACCGTCTTGTTAAGCCACTGCGACCTGCACGTCTCTTCCAAGGGGCATTTAAACCGTCTTAGTAAGCTACTGCGACCTGCACGTCTCTACCAAGGGGCATTTAAACTGTCTTGTTAAGCCTCTGCGACCTGCACGTCTCTTCCAAGGCGCATTTAAACCGTCTTTTTAAGCTACTGCGACTTGCACGTCTCTTCCAAGGGGCATTTAAACCGTCTTGTTAAGCTACTGTAACCTCCACCACTATTCCAAGGGGCATTTAAATCGTCTTGTTAAGCTACTGCGACCTGCACGTCTCTTCCAAGGGGCATTTAAACCTTCTTGTTAAGCTACTGCGACCTGCATGTCTCTTCCAAGGGGCATTTAAACCGTCTTGTTAAGCCACTGCGACCTGCACAACTCTTCCAAGGGGAATTTAAACCGTCTTTTTAAGCTGCTGCGACCTGCATGTCTCTTCCAAGGGGCATTTAAACCGTCTTGTTAAGCTACTGCGACCTGCACGTCTCTTCAAAGGGGCATTTAAACCATCTTGTTAAGCTACTGCGACCTGCACGTCTCTTCAAAGGGGCATTTAAACCGTCTTGTTAAGCTACTACGACCTGCACGTCTCTTCCACATGGCATTTGAACCGTCTTTTTAAGCTGCTGCGACCTGCACGTCTCTTCCAAGGGGCATTTATACTGTTTTGTTAAGCTATTGCGATCTCCAATGCTCTTCAAAAGGGCATTTAAACCGTCTTGGTAAGCTACTGCGACCTGCAAGCCTATTCCAAGGGGCATTTAAACCCTCTTGTTAAGCTACTGCGACCTGCACGTCTGTTCCAAAGGGGATTTAAACCGTCTTATTAAGCTACTGTAACCTCCACCACTTTTCCAAGGGGCATTTAAACCGTCTTGTTAAGCTACTGTGACCTCCAATGCTCTTCCAAGGGGCATTTAAACCGTCTTGGTAAGCTACTGCGACCTGCAAGCCTATTCCAAGGGGCATTTAAACCCTTTTGTTAAGCTACTGCAACCTGCATGTCTCTTCCAATTGCCATTTAAACCGTCTTGTTAAGCTACTGTGACCTGCTCGTCTCTTCCAAGGCGCATTTAAACCGTCTTTTTAAGCTACTGCGACTTGCACGTCTCTTCCAAGGGGCATTTAAACCGTCTTGTTAAGCTACTGTAACCTCCACCACTATTCCAAGGGGCATTTAGACCCTCTTTTTAAGCTACTGCGACCTGCACGTCTCTTCCAAGGGGCATTTAAACCGTCTTGTTAAGCTACTGCGACCTGCATGTCTCTTCCAAGGGGCATTTAAACCTTTTGTTAAGCCACTGCGACCTGCACGTCTCTTCCAAGGGGCATTTAAACCGTCTTTTTAAGCTGCTGCGACCTGCATGTCTCTTCCAAGGGGCATTTAAACCATCTTGTTAAGCTACTGCGACCTCCACCGCTTTTCCAAGGGGCATTTAAACCATCTTGTTAAGCTACTGCGACCTGCAGGTCTCTTACAAGGGGCATTTAAACCGTCTTGTTAATCTACTGCGACCTGCACGTCTCTTCCATGGGGTATATAACCGTCTTGTTAAGCTACTGCGACCTACACGTCTCTACCAAGAGACTTTTAAACCGTCTTGCTAAGCTACTGCGACCTGCATGTCTCTTCCAAGCGGCATTTAAACTGTCATGTTAAGCTACTGCGACCTCCACCGCTCTTCCAAGGGGCATTTAAACTGTCTTGTTAAGCAACTGCGACCTGCACATCTCTTCCAAGGGGCATTTAAAACGCTTTGTTAAGCTACTGCGACCTGCATGTCTCTTCCAAGGGGCATTAAAACCGTCTTGTTAAGCTACTGCGACCTGCACGTTTCTTCCAAGGGGCATTTAAGCCGTCTAGTTAAGCTGCTGCGAACTGCATGTCTCTTCCAAGGGGCATTTAAACTGTCTTATTAAGCTACTGCGACCTGCACATCTCCTCCAAGGGGCATTTAAACTGTCTTGTTAAGCTACTGCGACCTCCACCGCATTTCCAAGGGGCATTTAAACCGTCTTGTTAAGCTACTGCGACCTGCACATCTCTATCAAGGGGCATTTAAACTGTCTTGTTAAGCTACTGCGACCTCCACCGCTCTTCCAAGGGGCATTTAAACCGTCTTGTTAAGCTTCTTCGACCTACACGTCTCTTCCAAGTGGCATTTAAACAGTCTTGTTAAGCTACTGCTACCTGCACGTCTCTTCCAAGGGGAATTTAAACTGTCTTGTTAAGCTACTGCGACCTCCACCTCTCTTCCAAGGGGCATTTAAACCATCTTATTAAGCTACTGCAACCTGCACATCTCTTCCAAGGGGCATTTAAACTGTCTTATTAAGCTACTGCGACAAGCACGTCTCTTCCAAGGGGCATTTAAACTGTATTCTTAAGCTACTGCGACCTCCACCGCTCTTACAAGGGGCATTTAATCCGTCTTGTTAAGCTACTGCAACCTGCAAGCCTATTCCAAGTGTCATTTAGACCCTCTTGTTAAGCTACTGCGACCTGCAGGTCTCTTCCTAGTGGGATTAAACAGACTTGTTAAGCTACTGCGACCTGCACGACTCTTCCAAGGGGCATTTAAACCGTCTTATTAAGCTACTGCGACCTGCTCGACTATTCCAAAGGGCATTTAAACCGTCTTGTTAAGCTACTGCGACCTGCATGTCTCTTCCAAGGGGTATTTAAACAGTCTTGTTAAGCTACTGCGACCTGCACGTCTCTTCTAAGGCACATTTAAACCGTCTTTTTAAGCTACTGCGAATTGCACGTCTCTTCCAAGGGGCATTTAAACTGTCTTGTTAAGATACTTCGACCTGCACGTCTCTTCCAAGGGGCATTTAAACCGTCTTGTTAAGATACTTCGACCTGCTCGTCTCTTCCAAGGGGCATTTAAACCATCTTGTTAAGCTACTGCGACCTCCACCGCTCTTCCAAGGGGCATTTAAACTACCTTGTTGGGCTACTGCGACCTGCAAGTCTCTTCCAAGGGGCATTTAAACTGTCTTGTTAAGCTTCAGTGACCTGCACGTCTCTTCCAAGGGGCATTTAAACCGTCTTGTTAAGCTACTGCGACTTGCACGTCTCTTCCAAGGCGCATTTAAACGGTCTTGTTAAGCTACTGTAACCTCCACCACTTTTCCAAGTGGCATTTAAACCGTCTTTTTAAGCTACTGCGACCTGCACGTCTCTTCCAAGGGGCATTTAAAACGCTTTGTTAAGCTACTGCGACCTGCATTTCTCTTCCAAGGTGCATTTAAACCGTCTTGTTAAGCTACTGCGACCAGCATGTCTCTTCCAAGGGGCATTTAAACTGTCTTGTTAAGCAACTGCGACCTCCACCGCACTTCCAAGGGGCATTTAAACCGTCTTGTTAAGCTACTGCAACCTGCACATCTCTTTCAAGGGGTATTTAAACTGTCTTGTTAAGCTACTGCGACCTCCACCGCTCTTCCAAGTGGCATTTAACCCGTCTTGTTAAGCTTCTTCGACCTGCACGTCTCTTCCAAGTTGCATTTACACCATCTTGGTAAGCTACTGTGACCTTCACCTCTCTTCCAACGGGCATTTAAACCGTCTTGGTAAGCTACTGTGACCTGCGAGCCTATTCCAAGGGGAATTTAAACCCTCTTGTTAAGCTACTGCGACCTGCAATTCTCTTCCAAGTTGCATTTAAACCATCTTGTTAAGCTACTGCGACCCTCACCTCTCTTCCAAGGGGCATTTAAACGGTCTTATTAAGCTACTGCGACCTGCACGTCTCTTACAAGGGGCATTTAAACTGTCTTGTTAAGCTACTGCGACCTGCACGTCTCTTCCAAGGGGCATTAAACTATCTTGTTAAGCTACTGCGACCTCCACCGCTCTTCCAAGGGGCATTTAAACCGTCTTGTTAAGCTACTGCGACCTGCACATCTCTTCCAAGGGCATTTAAACCGTCTTGGTAAGCTAATGCGACCTGCAAGCCTATTCCAAGGGGCATTTAAACACTCTTGTTAAGCTGCTGCGACCTGCACGTCTCTTCCAAGGGGGATTTAAACTGTCTTGCTAAGCTACTGCGACCTGCACGTCTCTTCCACGGGGCATTTAAACCGTCTTGTTAAGCTACTGCGGCCTGCCCGTCTCTTCCAAGTAGCATTTTTACCGTCTTTTTAAGCTACTGCGACTTGCACGTCTCTACCAAGGGGCATTTAAACCGTCTTGTTAAGCTGCTGTAACCTCCACCACTTTTCCAAGTGGCATTTAAATCGTCTTGTTAAGCTACTGCGACCTGCACGTCTCTTCCAAGGGGCATTTAAACCATCTTGGTAAGCTACTGCTACCTGCAAGCCTATTCCAAGGGGCATTTAAACCCTCTGGGTAAGCTACTGCGACCTGCAAGCCTATTCCATGGGGCATTTAAACCCTTTTTTTAAGCTACTGCGACCTGCACGTCTTTTCCAAGGGGGTTTTAAACCGTCTTGTTAAGCTACTGCGACTTGCACGTCTCTTCCAAGGCGCATTTAAATGGTCTTGTTAAGCTACTGTAACCTCCACCACTTTTCCAAGTGGCATTTAAACCGTCTTTTTAAGCTACTGCGACCTGCACGTCTCTTCCAAGGGGCATTTAAAACGCTTTGTTAAGCTACTGCGACCTGCATTTCTCTTCCAAGGTGCATTTAAACCGTCTTGTTAAGCTACTGCGACCTGCATGTCTCTTCCAAGGGGCATTTAAACTGTCTTGTTAAGCAACTGCGACCTCCACCGCACTTCCAAGGGGCATTTAAACCGTCTTGTTAAGCTACTGCAACCTGCACATCTCTTTCAAGGGGTATTTAAACTGTCTTGTTAAGCTACTGCGACCTCCACCGCTCTTCCAAGTGGCATTTAACCCGTCTTGTTAAGCTTCTTCGACCTGCACGTCTCTTCCAAGTTGCATTTACACCATCTTGGTAAGCTACTGTGACCTTCACCTCTCTTCCAACGGGCATTTAAACCGTCTTGGTAAGCTACTGTGACCTGCGAGCCTATTCCAAGGGGAATTTAAACCCTCTTGTTAAGCTACTGCGAACTGCACGTCTCTTCCAAGGGGGATTTAAACCGTTTTGTTAAGCTACTGCGACCTGCAATTCTCTTCCAAGTTGCATTTAAACCATCTTGTTAAGCTACTGCGACCCTCACCTCTCTTCCAAGGGGCATTTAAACGGTCTTATTAAGCTACTGCGACCTGCACGTCTCTTCCAAGGGGCATTTAAACTGTCTTGTTAAGCTACTGCGACCTGCACGTCTCTTCCAAGGGGCATTAAACTATCTTGTTAAGCTACTGCGACCTCCACCGCTCTTCCAAGGGGCATTTAAACCGTCTTGTTAAGCTACTGCGACCTGCACATCTCTTCCAAGGGCATTTAAACCGTCTTGGTAAGCTAATGCGACCTGCAAGCCTATTCCAAGGGGCATTTAAACACTCTTGTTAAGCTGCTGCGACCTGCACGTCTCTTCCAAGGGGGATTTAAACTGTCTTGCTAAGCTACTGCGACCTGCACGTCTCTTCCAAGGGGCATTTAAACCGTCTTGTTAAGCTACTGCGACCTGCCCGTCTCTTCCAAGTAGCATTTTTACCGTCTTTTTAAGCTACTGCGACTTGCACGTCTCTACCAAGGGGCATTTAAACCGTCTTGTTAAGCTGCTGTAACCTCCACCACTTTTCCAAGTGGCATTTAAATCGTCTTGTTAAGCTACTGCGACCTGCACGTCTCTTCCAAGGGGCATTTAAACCATCTTGGTAAGCTACTGCTACCTGCAAGCCTATTCCAAGGGGCATTTAAACCCTCTGGGTAAGCTACTGCGACCTGCAAGCCTATTCCAAGGGGGTTTTAAACCGTCTTGTTAAGCTACTGTGACTTGCACGTCTCTTCCAAGGGGCATTTAAATCGTCTTGTTAAGCTACTGCGACCTGCACGTCTCTTCCAAGGGGCATTTAAACCGCGTTGTTAAGCCACTGCGACCAGCACGTCTCTACCAAGGGGCATTTAAACCTTCTTTTTAAGCTGCTGCGACCTCCACCGCTCTTCCAAGGGGCATTTAAACCATCTTGTTAAGCTACTGCGACCTGCACTTCTCTTCCATGGGGCATTTAAACCATCTTGTTAAGCTACTGCGACCTGCACGTCTCTTCCAAGGGGCATTTAAACCGTCTTTTTAAGCTACTGCGACCTGCACATCTCTTTCAAGGGGCATTTAAACTCTCTTGTTAAGCTACTGCGACCTCCACCGCTCTTCCAAGGGGCATTTAAACCGTCTTGTTAAGCTTCTTTGACCTACACGTCTCTTCCAATTGGCATTTAAACCATCTTGTTAAGCTACTGCGACCTCCACCGCTCTTCCAAGGGGCATTTAAACCATCTTGTTAAGCTACTGCGACCTGCACGTCTCTTACATGGGGCATTTAAACCGTCTTGTTAAGCTACTGCGTCCTGCACGTCTCTTACATGGGGTATTTAAACCGTCTTGTTAAGCTACTGCGACCTACATGTCTCTACCAAGAGACATTTAAACCGTCTTGTTAAGCTACTGCGACCTGAACGTCTCTTCCAAGGGGCACTTAAACTGTCTTGTTAAGCTGCTGCGACCTGCATGTCTCTTCCAAGCGGCATTTAAACTGCGACCTCCACCGCTCTTCCAAGGGGTATTTAAACCATCTTGTTAAGCTACTGCGACCTGCACGTCTCTTACATGGGGAATTTAAACCATCTTGTTAAGCTACTTCGACCTGCAAGCCTATTCCAAGGGACATTTAAACCCTCTTGATAAGCTACTGCGACCTGCTCGTCTCTTCCGAGGGGGATTTAAACCGTCTTGTTAAGCTACTGCGACCTGCACGTCTCTTCCAAGGGGCATTTAAACCGTCTTGTTAAGCTACTGCGACCTGCTCGTCTCTTCCAAGGGGCATTTAAACCGTCTTGATAAGCTACTGCGACCTGCACTTCTCTTCGAAGGCGCATTTAAACTGTCTTTTTAAGCTACTGCGACTTGCACGTCTCTTCCAAGGGGCATTTAAACCGTCTTGTTAAGCTACTGTAACCTCCATCACTTCTCCAAGGGGCATTTAAACCGTCTTGTTAAGCTACTGCGACATGCACGTCTCTTCCAAGGGGCATTTAAACTGTCTTGTTAAGCTACTGCAACCTGCATGTCTCTTCCAAGGGGCATTTAAACCATCTTGTTAAGCCACTGCGACCTGTACGTCTCTTCCAAGGGGCATTTAAACCGTCTTGTTAAGCTACTGCGTCCTGCACGTCTTTTCCAAGGGGCATTTAAACCGACTTTTTAAGCTGCTGCGACCTGCCCGTCTCTTCCAAGGCGCATTTAAACCGTCTTTTTAAGCCACTGCGACTTGCACGTCTCTTCCAAGGGGCATTTAAACCGTCTTGTTAAGCTACTGTAACCTCCACCACTTTTCCAAGGTTCATTTAATCCGTCTCGTTAAGCTACTGCGACCTGCACGTCGTTTCCAAGGGGCATTTAAACTGTCATTTTAAGCTACTGCGACCTGCATGTCTCTTCCAAGGGGTATTGAAAACGTCTTATTAAGCTACTGCGACCGGCACGTCTCTTCCAAGGGGCATTTAAACTGTCTCTTTTAGCTACTGTGACCTCCACCGCTCTTCCAAGGGGCATTAAAACCTTATTGTTAAGCTAATGCGAGCTGCACATCTCTTCCAAGGGGCATTTAAACCGTCTTGGTAAGCTAATGCGACTTGCACGTCTCTTCCAAGGCGCATTTAAACCGTCTTGTTAAGCTTCTGTAACCTCCACCACTTTTCCAAGGGGCATTTAAACCGTCTTGTTAAGCTACTGCGACCTGCACGTCTCCTCCAATGGGCATTTAAACCGTCTTATTAAGCTACTGCGACCTGCACGTCTCTTCCAAGAGGCATTTAAACTGTCTTGTTAAGCTACTGCGACCTTCACATCTCTTCCAAGGGGCATTGAAACCGTCTAATTAAGCTACTGTGACCTGCACGTCTCTTCCAAGGGGCATTTAAACTGTCTTCTTAAGCTACTGCGACCTCCACCGCTCTTCCAAGGGGCATTTAAACCGTCTTGTTTAGCAACTGCGACCTGCACGTCTCTTCCAAGGGGCATTTAAACCGTCTTGGTAAGCTAATGCGACCTGGAAGCCAATTCCAAGGGGCATTTAAACACTCTTGTTAAGCTTCTGCGACCTGCACGTTTCTTCCATGGCGCATTTAAACCGTCTATTTAAGCTACTGCGACTTGAAAGTCTCTTCCAAGGGGCATTTAAACCGTCTTGTTAAGCTACTGTAACCTCCACCACTTTTCCAAGGGGCATTTAAACCGTCTTGTTAAGCTACTGCGACCTGCACGTCTCTTCCAAGGGACATTTTAACTGTCTTGTTAAGCTGCTGCGACCTGCATGTCTCTTCCAAGGGGCATTTAAACCGTCTTGTTAAGCCACTGCGACCTGCACGTCTCTTCCAAGGGGCATTTAAACCATCTTGTTAAGCTGCTGCGATCTGCATGTCTCTTCCAAGGGGCATTTAAATAATCTTGTTAAGCTACTGCGATCTCCACCGCTCTTCCAAGGGGCATTTAAACCGTCTTGATAAGCTACTGCGACCAGCAAGTCTGTTTCAAGGGGCATTTAATCTGTCTTGTTAAGCTACTGCGACCTGCACATCTCTTCCAAGTGGCATTTAAACCGTCTTGTTAAGCTACTGCGACCTGCAGGTCTCTTCCAAGGGTCATTTAAACCGTCTTGCTAAGCTACTGCGACCTGTTCGTCTCTTCGAAGGGGCATTTAAACCGTCTTGGTAAGCTACTGCGACCTGCACGTCTCTTCCAAGGCGCATTTAAACCATCTTTTTAAGCTACTGCGACTTGCACGTCTCTTCCAAGGGGCATTTAAACCGTCTTGTTAAGCTACTGTAACCTCCACCACTTTTCCAAGGGGCATTTAAACCGTCTTGTTAAGCTACTGCGACCTGCACATCTCTTCCAAGGGGCATTTAAACCGTCTTGTTAAGCTACTGCGACCTGCACGTCTCTTCCAAGGGGCATGTAAACCATCTTATTAAGCTACTGCGACCTGCACATCTCTTCAAAGGGGTATTGAAACCGTCTTATTAAGCTACTGCGACCTGCACGTCTCCTCCAAGGGGCATTTAAACCGTCTTATTAAGCTACTGCGACCTGCACGTCTCTTCCCAGGGGCATTTAAACTGTCTTATTTAGCTACTGTGACCTCCAGCGCTCTTCCAAAGGGCATTTAAACCTTATTGTTAAGCTACTGCGACCTGCACGTCTCTTCCAAGGGGAATTTAAACCGTCTTGTTAAGCTACTGCGACCTGCACGTCTCTTCCAAGGGGAATTTAAACCGTCTTGTTAAGCGACTGCGACCTGCACGTCTCTTCCAAGGTGCATTTAAACCATCTTGTTAATCTACTGCGACCTGCACGTCTCTTCCAAGAGGCATTTAAACCGTCTTATTAAGCTACTGCGACCTGCACGTCTATTCCAAGGGGCATTTAAACAGTCTTGTTAAGCTACTGCGACCTCCACCTCTCTTCCAAGGGGCATTTAAACCATCTTATTAAGCTACTGCGACCTGCACATCTCTTCCAAGGGGTATTGAAACCGTCTTATTAAGCTACTGCGACCTGCACGTCTCTTCCAAGGGGCATTTAAACTGTCTTGTTTAGCTACTGTGACCTTCTCCGCTCTTCCAAGGGGCATTTAAAACTTATTGTTAAGCTACTGCGACCTGCACGTCTCTTCCAAGGGGCATTTATACCGTCTTGGTAAGCTAATGCGACCTGCAAGCCTATTCCAAGGGGCATTTAAACACTCTTGTTAATCTACTGCGACCTGCACGTCTCTTCCAAGGGGCATTTAAACCGTCTTGGTAAGCTAATGCGACCTGCAAGCCTATTCCAAGGGGCATTTAAACACTCTTGTTAAGCTACTGTAACCTCCACCACTTTTCCAAGGGGCATCTAAACGGTCTTGTTAAGCTATTGCGACCTGCACGTCTCTTCCAAGTGGCATTTAAACCGTCTTGTTAAGCCACTGCGACCTGCACGTCTCTTCCAAGGGGCATTTAAACCGTCTTGTTAAGCTACTGCGACCTGCACGTCTCTTCCAAGGGGCATTTAAACCGTCTTGTTAAGCTGCTGCGACTTTCCCGTCTCTTCCAAGGCGCATTTAAACCGTCTTTTTAAGCTACTGCGACTTGCACGTATCTTCCAAGGGGCATTTAAACCGTCTTGTTAAGCTACTGTAACCTCCACCACTTTTCCAAGGGGCATTTAAACCGTCTTGTTAAGCCACTGCGATCTGCACGTCTCTTCCAAGGGGCATTTAAACCGTCTTGTTAAGCTACTGCGACCTGAACGTCTCTTCCAAGGGGCGTTTAAACCGTCTTTTTAAGCTGGTGCGACTTGCCCATCTCTTCGAAGGCGCATTTAAACCGTCTTTTTAAGCTACTGCGACTTGCACGTCTCTTCCAAGGGGCATTTAAACCGTCTTGTTAAGCTACTGTAACCTCCACCACTTTTCCAAGGGGCATTTAAACCGTCTTGTTAAGCTACTGCGACCTGCACGTCTCTTCCAAGGGGAATTTAAACCGTCTTGTTAAGCGACTGCGACCTGCACGTCTCTTCCAAGGTGCATTTAAACCATCTTGTTAATCTACTGCGACCTGCACGTCTCTTCCAAGAGGCATTTAAACCGTCTTATTAAGCTACTGCGACCTGCACGTCTATTCCAAGGGGCATTTAAACAGTCTTGTTAAGCTACTGCGACCTCCACCTCTCTTCCAAGGGGCATTTAAACCATCTTATTAAGCTACTGCGACCTGCACATCTCTTCCAAGGGGTATTGAAACCGTCTTATTAAGCTACTGCGACCTGCACGTCTCTTCCAAGGGGCATTTAAACTGTCTTGTTTAGTTACTGTGACCTTCACCGCTCTTCCAAGGGGCATTTAAAACTTATTGTTAAGCTACTGCGACCTGCACGTCTCTTCCAAGGGGCATTTAAACCGTCTTGGTAAGCTAATGCGACCGGCAAGCCTATTCCAAGGGGCATTTAAACACTCTTGTTAATCTACTGCGACCTGCACGTCTCTTCCAAGGGGCATTTAAACCGTCTTGGTAAGCTAATGCGACCTGCAAGCCTATTCCAAGGGGCATTTAAACACTCTTGTTAAGCTACTGTAACCTCCACCACTTTTCCAAGGGGCATCTAAACGGTCTTGTTAAGCTATTGCGACCTGCACGTCTCTTCCAAGGGGCATTTAAACCGTCTTGTTAAGCCACTGCGACCTGCACGTCTATTCCAAGGGGCATTTAAACCGTCTTGTTAAGCTACTGCGACCTGCACGTCTCTTCCAAGGGGCATTTAAACCGTCTTGTTAAGCTGCTGCGACTTTCCCGTCTCTTCCAAGGTGCATTTAAACCGTCTTTTTAAGCTACTGCGACTTGCACGTATCTTCCAAGGGGCATTTAAACTGTCTTGTTAAGCTACTGTAACCTCCACCACTTTTCCAAGGGGCATTTAAACCGTCTTGTTAAGCCACTGCGATCTGCACGTCTCTTCCAAGGGGCATTTAAACCGTCTTGTTAAGCTACTGCGACCTGCACGTCTCTTCCAAGGGGCATTTAAACCGTCTTTTTAAGCTGTTGCGACTTGCCCGTCTCTTCGAAGGCGCATTTAAACCGTCTTTTTAAGCTACTGCGACTTGCACGTCTCTTCCAAGGGGCATTTAAACCGTCTTGTTAAGCTACTGTAACCTCCACCACTTTGCCAAGGGGCATTTAAACCGTCTTGTTAAGCTACTGCGACCTGCACGTCTCTTCCAAGGGGCATTTAAACCCTGTTGTTAAGCTACTGCGACCTGCTCGTCTCTTCCAAGGGGCATTTAAACCGTCTTGTTAAGCTACTACGACCTGCATATCTCTTCCAAGGCGCATTTAAACCGTCTTTTTAAGCTACTGTAACCTCCATCACTTTTCCAAGGGGCATTTAAACCGTCGTGTTAAGCTACTGTGACCTGCACGTCTCTTCCAAGGGGCATTTAAACTGTCTTGTTAAGCTACTGCGACCTGCATGTCTCTTCCAAGGGGCATTTAAACCGTCTTGTTAAGCCACTGCGACCTGCATGTCTCTTCCAAGGGGCATTTAAACCGTCCTTTTAAGCTTCTGCGACCTGCATGTCTCTTCCAAGGGGCATTTAAACCGGCTTGTTAAGCTACTGCGACCTGCATGTCTCTTCCTACGGGCATTTAAACTGTCTTGTTAAGCTACTGCGACCTCCTCCGCACTTCCAACGGGCATTTAAACCGTCTTGTTAAGCTACTGCGTCCTGCACGTCTCTTTCAAGGGGCATTTAAACTGTCTTGTTAAGCTACTGCGACCTCAACCGCTCTTCCAAAGGGCATTTAAACCGGCTTGTTAAGCTACTGCGACCTGCATGTCTCTTCCTACGGGCATTTAAACTGTCTTGTTAAGCTACTGCGACCTCCTCCGCACTTCCAACGGGCATTTAAACCGTCTTGTTAAGCTACTGCGTCCTGCACGTCTCTTTCAAGGGGCATTTAAACTGTCTTGTTAAGCTACTGCGACCTCCACCTCTCTTCCAAGGGGCATTTAAACCATCTTGTTAAGCTACTGCGACCTGCACGTCTCTTCCAAGTGACATTTAAACCGTCTTGTTAAGCTACTATGACCTGCAAGTCTCTTCCAAGGGGCATTTATACCATCTTGCTAAGCTACTGCGACCTGCACGCCTCTTCCAAGGGGCATTTAAACCATCTTGTAAAGCTACTGCGACCTGCTCGTCTCTTCGAAGGGGTCATTTAAACCGTCTTGTTAAGCTACTGCGACCTGCAAGTCTCTTCCAAGGCGCATTTAAACCGTCTTTTTAAGCTACTGCGAATTGAACATCTCTTCCAAGGGGCATTTAAACCGTCTTGTTAAGCTAATGTAACCTACACCACTTTTCCAAGGGGCATCTAAACGGTCTTGTTAAGCTATTGCGACCTGCACGTCTCTTCCAAGGGGCATTTAAACCTTCTTGTTAAGCTACTGCGACCTGCATGTCTCTTCCAAGGGGCATTTAAACCGTCTTATTAAGCTACTGCGACCTGCACGTCTCTTCCAAGGGTCATTTAAACCCTCTTGTTAAGCTACTGCGACCTGCATGTCTCTTCCAAGGGGCATTTAAACCGTCTTATTAAGCTACTGCGACCTCCACCGCTCTTCCAAGCGGCATTTAAACCATTTTGTTAAGCTACTGCGACCAGCAAGTCTCTTCCAAGGGGCATTTAAACCCTCTTGTTAAGCTCCTGCGACCTGCACGTCTCTTGAAAGGGGCATTTAAACCCTCTTGTTAAGCAACTGCGACCTCCACGTCTCTTCCAAGGGGCATTTAAACTGTCTTTTTAAGCTACTGCCACCTCCACCTCTCTTCCAAGGGGCATTTAAACCGTCTTTTTAAGCTACTGCGACCTGCATGTCTCTTCCAAGGGGCATTTAAACCATCTTGTTAAGCTACTGCGATCTCCACCGCTCTTCCAAGGGGCACTTAAACCATCTTGTTAAGCTACTGCGACCTGCACGTCTCTTCCAAGGGGCATTTAAACCTTCTTGGTAAGCTACTGCGACTTGCAAGCCTATTCCAAGGGGCATTTAAACCCTCTTGTTAAGCTACTGACACCTCCACCTCTCTTCCAAGGTGCATTTAAACCGTCTTTTTAAGCGGCTGCGAACTGCATGTCTCTTCCAAGGGGCATTTAAACCATCTTGTTAAGCTACTGCAATCTCCACCGCTCTTCCAAGGGGCATTTAAACCGTCTTGTTAAGCTACTGCGACCTGCACGTCTCTTCCAAGGGGCATTTAAACCGTCTTGTTAAGCTACTGCGACCTGCACGTTTCTTCCAAGGGGCATTTAAACCATCTTGTTAAGCTAATGCGACCTGCACGTCTCTTGCAAGGGGTATTTAAACCGTTTTGTTAAGCTACTGCGACCTGTACGTCTCTTCCAAGGGGCATTTAAACAATCTTGTTAAGCTACTGGGACCTACACGTCTCTTCCAAGGGGCAATTAAATCGTCTGGTTAAGCTACTGCGACCTCCACCGCCTTTCCAAGTGCCATTTAAAGCGTCTTGTTTAGCTACTGCGACCTGCACGTTTCTACCAAGGGGCATTTAAAGCGTCTTGTTAAGCCACTGCGACCTGCACGTCTCTTCCAAGGTGCATTTAAACCATCTTGTTAATCTACTGCGACCTGCACGTCTCTTCCAAGAGGCATTTAAACCGTCTTATTAAGCTACTGCGACCTGCACGTCTATTCCAAGGGGCATTTAAACAGTCTTGTTAAGCTACTGCGACCTCCACCTCTCTTCCAAGGGGCATTTAAACCATCTTATTAAGCTACTGCGACCTGCACATCTCTTCCAAGGGGTATTGAAACCGTCTTATTAAGCTACTGCGACCTGCACGTCTCTTCCAAGGGGCATTTAAACTGTCTTGTTTAGTTACTGTGACCTTCACCGCTCTTCCAAGGGGCATTTAAAACTTATTGTTAAGCTACTGCGACCTGCACGTCTCTTCCAAGGGGCATTTAAACCGTCTTGGTAAGCTAATGCGACCTGCAAGCCTATTCCAAGGGGCATTTAAACACTCATGTTAATCTACTGCGACCTGCACGTCTCTTCCAAGGGGCATTTAAACCGTCTTGGTAAGCTAATGCGACCTGCAAGCCTATTCCAAGGGGCATTTAAACACTCTTGTTAAGCTACTGTAACCTCCACCACTTTTCCAAGGGGCATCTAAACGGTCTTGTTAAGCTATTGCGACCTGCACGTCTCTTCCAAGGGGCATTTAAACCGTCTTGTTAAGCCACTGCGACCTGCACGTCTATTCCAAGGGGCATTTAAACCGTCTTGTTAAGCTACTGCGACCTGCACGTCTCTTCCAAGGGGCATTTAAACCGTCTTGTTAAGCTGCTGCGACTTTCCCGTCTCTTCCAAGGTGCATTTAAACCGTCTTTTTAGCTACTGCGACTTGCACGTATCTTCCAAGGGGCATTTAAACCGTCTTGTTAAGCTACTGTAACCTCCACCACTTTTCCAAGGGGCATTTAAACCGTCTTGTTAAGCCACTGCGATCTGCACGTCTCTTCCAAGGGGCATTTAAACCGTCTTGTTAAGCTACTGCGACCTGCACGTCTCTTCCAAGGGGCATTTAAACCGTCTTTTTAAGCTGGTGCGACTTGCCCGTCTCTTCGAAGGCGCATTTAAACCATCTTTTTAAGCTACTGCGACTTGCACGTCTCTTCCAAGGGGCATTTAAACCGTCTTGTTAAGCTACTGTAACCTCCACCACTTTTCCAAGGGGCATTTAAACCGTCTTGTTAAGCTACTGCGACCTGCACGTCTCTTCCAAGGGGCATTTAAACCCTGTTGTTAAGCTACTGCGACCTGCTCGCCTCTTCCAAGGGGCATTTAAACCGTCTTGTTAAGCTACTACGACCTGCATATCTCTTCCAAGGCGCATTTAAACCGTCTTTTTAAGCTACTGTAACCTCCATCACTTTTCCAAGGGGCATTTAAACCGTCGTGTTAAGCTACTGTGACCTGCACGTCTCTTCCAAGGGGCATTTAAACTGTCTTGTTAAGCTACTGCGACCTGCATGTCTCTTCCAAGGGGCATTTAAACCGTCTTGTTAAGCCACTGCGACCTGCATGTCTCTTCCAAGGACCGTCCTTTTAAGCTGCTGCGACCTGCATGTCTCTTCCAAGGGGCATTTAAACCGGCTTGTTAAGCTACTGCGATCTGCATGTCTCTTCCTACGGGCATTTAAACTGTCTTGTTAAGCTACTGCGACCTCCTCCGCACTTCCAACGGGCATTTAAACCGTCTTGTTAAGCTACTGCGTCCTGCACGTCTCTTTCAAGGGGCATTTAAACTGTCTTGTTAAGCTACTGCGACCTCAACCGCTCCTCCAAGGGGCATTAAAACCGTCTTGTTAAGCTACTGCGAACTGAACGTCTCTTCCAAGTGGCATTTAAACCTTCCTGTTAAGCTACCATGACCTGCAAGTCTCTTTCAAGGGGCATTTAAACTGTCTTGTTAAGCTACTGCGACCTCAACCGCTCTTCCAAGGGGCATTAAAACCGTCTTGTTAAGCTACTGCGACCTGCACGTCTCTTCCAAGTGACATTTAAACCGTCTTGTTAAGCTACTATGACCTGCAAGTCTCTTCCAAGGGGCATTTAAACCATCTTGCTAAGCTACTGCGACCTGCATGCCTCTTCCAAGGGGCATTTAAACCATCTTGTAAAGCTACTGCGACCTGCTCGTCTCTTCGAAGGGGTCATTTAAACCGTCTTGTTAAGCTACTGCGACCTGCAAGTCTCTTCCAAGGCGCATTTAAACCATCTTTTTAAGCTACTGCAAATTGAACATCTCTTCCAAGGGGCATTTAAACCGTCTTGTTAAGCTAATGTAACCTACACCACTTTTCCAAGGGGCATCTAAACGGTCTTGTTAAGCTATTGCGACCTGCACGTCTCTTCCAAGGGGCATTTAAACCTTCTTGTTAAGCTACTGCTTACTGCATGTCTCTTCCAAGGGGCATTTAAACCGTCTTATTAAGCTACTGCGACCTGCACGTCTCTTCCAAGGGTCATTTAAACCCTCTTGTTAAGCTACTGCGACCTGCATGTCTCTTCCAAGGGGCATTTAAACCGTCTTATTAAGCTACTGCGACCTCCACCGCTCTTCCAAGCGGCATTTAAACCATTTTGTTAAGCTACTGCGACCAGCACGTCTCTTCCAAGGGGCATTTAAACCCTCTTGTTAAGCTCCTGCGACCTGCACGTCTCTTGAAAGGGGCATTTAAACCCTCTTGTTAAGCAACTGCGACCTCCACGTCTCTTCCAAGGGGCATTTAAACTGTCTTTTTAAGCTACTGCCACCTCCACCTCTCTTCCAAGGGGCATTTAAACCGTCTTTTTAAGCTACTGCGACCTGCATGTCTCTTCCAAGGGGCATTTAAACCATCTTGTTAAGCTACTGCGATCTCCACCGCTCTTCCAAGGGGCACTTAAACCATCTTGTTAAGCTACTGCGACCTGCACGTCTCTTCCAAGGGGCAATTAAACCTTCTTGGTAAGCTACTGCGACTTGCAAGCCTATTCCAAGGGGCATTTAAACCCTCTTGTTAAGCTACTGACACCTCCACCTCTCTTCCAAGGTGCATTTAAACCGTCTTTTTAAGCGGCTGCGAACTGCATGTCTCTTCCAAGGGGCATTTAAACCATCTTGTTAAGCTACTGCAATCTTCACCGCTCTTCCAAGGGGCATTTAAACCGTCTTGTTAAGCTACTGCGACCTGCACGTCTCTTCCAAGGGGCATTTAAACCGTCTTGTTAAGCTACTGCGACCTGCACGTTTCTTCCAAGGGGCATTTAAACCATCTTGTTAAGCTAATGCGACCTGCACGTCTCTTGCAAGGGGTATTTAAACCGTTTTGTTAAGCTACTGCGACCTGTACGTCTCTTCCAAGGGGCATTTAAACAATCTTGTTAAGCTACTGGGACCTACACGTCTCTTCCAAGGGGCAATTAAATCGTCTGGTTAAGCTACTGCGACCTCCACCGCCTTTCCAAGTGCCATTTAAAGCGTCTTGTTTAGCTACTGCGACCTGCACGTTTCTACCAAGGGGCATTTAAAGCGTCTTGTTAAGCCACTGCGACCTGCATGTCTCTTCCAAGGGGCATTTAAACCTTTTTGTTTAGCTACTGTAACCTCCACCTCTTTTCCAAGGGGCATTTAAACCGTCTTGTTAATCTACTGCGACCTGCATGTCTCTTCCAAGGGGCATTTAAACCATCTTGTTAAGCTACTGCGACCTGCACGTCTCTTCCAAGGGGCATTTAAACCGTCTTGTTAAGCTACTGCACCTGCATGTCTCTTCCAAGGGGCATTTAAAGCGTCTTGTTAAGCCACTGCGACCTGCACGTCTCTTCCAAGGGGCATTTAAACCATCTTGTTATGCTACTGCGACTTGCACGTCTCTTCCAAGGGGCATTGAAACCTTCTAGTTTAGCTACCGTAACCTCCACCATTTTTCCAAGGGGCATTTAAACCGTCTTGTTAGCTACTGCACCTGCATGTCTCTTCCAAGGGGCATTTAAAGCGTATTGTTAAGCTACTGCGACCTGCACGTCTCTTCCAAGGGGCAATTAAATCGTTTGGTTAAGCTACTGCGACCTCCACCGCCCTTCCAAGTGCCATTTAAACCGTCTAGTTTAGCTACTGCGACCTGCACGTTTCTACCAAGGGGCATTTAAACCGTCTTGTTAATCTACTGTGCCATGCATGTCTCTTCCAAGGGGCATTTAAACCATCTTGTTAAGCTACTGCGACCTGCATGTCTCTTTCAAGGGGCATTTAAACCGTCTTGTTAAGCTACTGCACCTGCATGTCTCTTCCAAGGGGCATTTAAAGCGTCTTGTTAAGCCACTGCGACCTGCACGTCTCTTCCAAGGGGCATTTAAACCATCTTGTTAAGCTACTGCGACTTGCACGTCTCTTCCAAGGGGCATTTAAACCTTCCTGTTTAGCTACTGTAACCTCCACCACTTTTCCAAGGGGCATTTAAACCGTCTTGTTAAGCTACTGCGACCTGCATCTCTCTTCCAAGGGGCATTTAAACCATTTGTTAAGCTACTGCGACTTGCACGTCTCTTCCAAGGGGCATTTAAACCTTTTTGTTTAGCTACTGTAAACTCCACCACTTTTCCAAGGGTCATTTAAACCGTCTTGTTAATCTACTGCGACCTGCATGTCTCTTCCAAGGGGCATTTAAACCGTCTTGTTAAGCTACTGCGAAATGCACGTCACTTCCAAGGGGCATTTAGACCGTCTTTTTAAGCTACTGTGACTTGCACTTCTCTTCCAAGGGGCATTTAAACCTTCTTGTTTAGCTACTGTAACCTCCACCACTTTTCCAAGGGGCATTTAAACCGTCTTGTTAAGCTACTGCGACCTACATGTCCCTTCCAAGGGTTTTTTAAACCGTCTTGTTAAGCTACTGGGACCTGTACGTCTCTTCCAAGGGGCATTTAAACCGTCTTGTTAAGCTGCTGCGACCTGCATGTTTCTTCCAAGGGCACTTAAACCATCTTGTTAAGCTACTGCAACCTCCACCGCTCTTCCAAGAGGCATTTAAACCGTCTTGTTAAGCTACTGCGACCTGAACGTTTCTTCCAAGGGGCATTTAAACCTTCTAGTTTAGCTACTGTAACCTCCACCACTTTTTCAAGGGGCATTTAAACCGTCTTGTTAGCTACTGCACCTGCATGTCTCTTCCAAGGGGCATTTAAAGCGTCTTGTTAAGCTACTGCGACCTGCACGTCTCTTCCAAGGGGCAATTAAATCGTCTGGTTAAGCTACTGCGACCTCCACCGCCCTTCCAAGTGCCATTTAAACCGTCTTGTTTAGCTACTGCGACCTGCACGTTTCTACCAAGGGGCATTTAAACCGTCTTGTTAATCTACTGCGCCATGCATGTCTCTTTCAAGGGGCATTTAAACCGTCTTGTTAAGCTACTGCACCTGCATGTCTCTTCCAAGGGGCATTTAAAGCGTCTTGTTAAGCCACTGCGACCTGCACGTCTCTTCCAAGGGGCATTTAAACCATCTTGTTAAGCTACTGCGACTTGCACGTCTCTTCCAAGGGGCATTTAAACCTTCTTGTTTAGCTACTGTAACCTCCACCAGTTTTCCAAGGGGCATTTAAACCGTCTTGTTAAGCTACTGCGACCTGCATCTCTCTTCCAAGGGGCATTTAAACCATCTTGTTAAGCTACTGCGACTTGCACGTCTCTTCCAAGGGGCATTTAATCCTTTTTGTTTAGCTACTGTAAACTCCACCACTTTTCCAAGGGGCATTTAAACCGTCTTGTTAATCTACTGCGACCTGCATGTCTCTTCCAAGGGGCATTTAAACCGTCTTGTTAAGCTACTGCGAAATGCACGTCACTTCCAAGGGGCACTTAAACCGTCTTTTTAAGCTACTGTGACTTGCACTTCTCTTCCAAGGGGCATTTAAACCTTCTTGTTTAGCTACTGTAACCTCCACCACTCTTCCAAGGGGCATTTAAACCGTCTTGTTAAGCTACTGCGACCTACATGTCCCTTCCAAGGGTTATTTAAACCGTCTTGTTAAGCTACTGGGACCTGTAGGTCTTTTTCAAGGGGCATTTAAACCGTCTTGTTAAGCTGCTGCGACCTGCATGTTTCTTCCAAGGGGCACTTAAACCATCTTGTTAAGCTACTGCAACCTCCACCGCTCTTCCAAGAGGCATTTAAACCGTCTTGTTAAGCTACTGCGACCTGAACGTTTCTTCCAAGGGGCATTTAAACCATCTTGTTAAGCTACTGCGACCTCCACCGCTCTACCAAGGGGCATTTTAACCGTCTTGTTAAGCTGCTGCGACCTGCACGTCTCTTCCAAGGGGTATTTAAACCATCTTGTTAATCTACTGCGACCTCCACTGCTTTTCCAAGGGGCATTAAAACCGTCTTGTTAAGCTACTGCGACCAGCACGTCCCTTTCAAGGGGCATTTAAACCATCTTGTTACGCTACTAAGACCTCCACCGCTCTTCCAAGGGGCATTTAAACCGCCTTGTTAAGCTACTTCGACCTGCACGTCTCTTCCATGGGGCATTTTAACCGTCTTGTTAAGCTTCTGCAACCTGCACATCTCTTCCATGGGGCATTTAAACCGTCTTGTTAAGTTACTGCAACCTGCACGTCTCTTCCAAGGGGCATTTAAACCGTCTAGTTAAGCTACTGCGACCTGCACGTCTCTTCCAACGGGAATTTAAATCATCTTGTTAAGCTACTGCGACCTGCACGTCTCGACCAAGGTGCATTTAAACCGTCTTGTTAAGCTGCTGCGATCTGCACGTCTCTACCAAGGGGCATTTAATTCATCTTGTTAAGCTATTACTTCCTCCACCGCTCTTCCAAGGGGCATTTAAACCGTCTTGTTAAGCTACTGCGACGTGCACGTCTCTTCCAAGGGGCATTTAAACCATCTTGTTAAGCTACTGCGACTTGCACGTCTCTTCCAAGGGGCATTTAAACCTTCTTGTTTAGGTACTGTAACCTCCATCACTCTTCCAAGGGGCATTTAAACCATCTTGTTAAGCTACTGCGACCTGCATCTCTCTTCCAAGGGGCATTTAAACCGTCTTTTTAAGCTACTGCAACCTGCACGTCTCTTCCAAGGGGAATTTAAATCATCTTGTTAAGCTACTGCGACCTGCACATCTCTTCCAAGGGGCATTTAAACGGTCTTGTTAAGCTACTGCGACTTGCACGTCTCTTCCAAGGGGCATTTAAACCTTCTTGTTTAGCTACTGTAACCTCCACCACTTTTCCAAGGGGCACTTAAACCGTCTTGTTAAGCTACTGCGAAATGCACGTCTCTTCCAAGGGGCATTTAAACCGTTTTGTTAAGCTACTGTGACTTGCACGTCTCTTCCAAGGGGCATTTAAATGGTCTTGTTAAGCTACTGCGAGCTGCCCTTATCTTCCAAGGGGCATTTAAACCTTTTTGTTAAGCTACTGCGACCTGTATGTCTCTACCAAGGTGCATTTAATCCGTCTTTTTAAACTACTGCGACCTGCACGTCTCTTCCAAGGGGCATTTAAACCATCTTGTTAAGCTACTGTGACCTGCATGTCTCTTCCGAGGGGCATTTAAACCGTCTTGTTCAGCTTCTGCGACTTGCATGTCTCTTCCAAGGGGCATTTAAACCATCTTGTTAAGCTACTGCGACTTGCACGTCTCTTCCAAGGGGCATTTAAACCTTTTTGTTTAGCTACTGTAACCTCCACCACTTTTCCAAGGGGCATTTAAACCGTCTTGTTAATCTACTGCGACCTGCATGTCTCTTCCAAGGGGCATTTAAACCGTCTTGTTAAGCTACTGCGTAATGCACGTCACTTCCGAGGGGCATTTAAACCGTCTTTTTAAGCTACTGTGACTGGCACTTCTCTTCCAAGGGGCATTTAAACCTTCTTGTTTAGCTACTGTAACCTCCACCACTTTTCCAAGGGGCATTTAAACCTTCTTGTTAAGCTACTGCGACCTACATGTCCCTTCCAAGGGGCATTTAAACCGTCTTGTTAAGCTGCTGCGACCTGCATGTCTCTTCCAAGGGGCACTTAAACCATCTTGTTAAGCTACTGCAACCTCCACCGCTCTTCCAAGAGGCATTTAAACCGTCTTGTTAAGCTACTGCGACCTGCACGTTTCTTCCAAGGGGCATTTAAACCAACTTGTTAAGCTACTGCGACCTCCACCGCTCTACCAAGGGGCATTTTAACCGTCTTGTTAAGCTGCTGCGACCTTCACGTCTCTTCCAAGGGGCATTTAAACCATCTTATTAATCTACTGCCACCTCCACCGCTTTTCCAAGGGGCATTAAAACCGTCTTGTTAAGCTACTGCGACCAGCACGTCCCTTTCAAGGTGCATTTAAACCATCTTGTTACGCTACTGCGACCTCCACCGCTCTTCCAAGGGGCATTTAAACCGCCTTGTTAAGCTACTGCGACCTGCACGTCTCTTCCAAGGGGCATTTAAACCGTCTAGTTAAGCTACTGCGACCTGCACGTCTCTTCCAACAGGAATTTAAACCATCTTGTTAAGCTACTGCGACCTGCACGTCTCTTCCAAGGTGCATTTAAACCGTCTTGTTAAGCTATTACGTCCTCCACCGCTCTTCCAAGGGGCATTTAAACCGTCTTGTTTAGCTACTGCGACTTACACGTCTCTTCCAAGGGGCATTTAAACCTTCTTGTTTAGCTACTGTAACCTCCATCACTTTTCCAAAGGGCATTTAAACCATCTTGTTAAGCTACTGCGACCTGCATCTCTCTTCCAAGGGGCATTTAAGCCGTCTTTTTAAGCTACTGCAACCTGCACGTCTCTTCCAAGGGGAATTTAAACCATCTTGTTAAGCTACTGCGACCTGCACATCTCTTCCAAGGGGCATTTAACCGGTCTTGTTAAGCTACTGCGACTTGCACGTCTCTTCCAAGGTGCATTTAAAACTTCTTGTTTAGCTACTGTAACCTCCACCAGTTTTCCAAGGGGCACTTAAACCATCTTGTTAAGCTACTGCGAAATGCACGTCTCTTCCAAGGGGCATTTAAACCGTTTTGTTAAGCTACTGTAACTTGCACGTCTCTTCCAAGCGGCATTTAAACGGTCTTGTTAAGCTACTGCGAGCTGCCCTTATCTTCCAAGGGGCATGTAAACCTTCTTGTTAAGCTACTGCGACCTGCATGTCTCTTCCAAGGTGCATTTAATCCGTCTTTTTAAGCTACTGCGACCTGCACGTCTCTTCCAAGGGGCATTTAAACCATCTTGTTAAGCTACTGCGACCTGCATGTATCTTCCGAGGGGCATTTAAACCGTCTTGTTCAGCTACTGCGACTTGCACGTCTCTTCCAAGGGGCATTTAAACCTTCTTGTTTAGCTACTGTAACCTCCACCAATTTTCCAAGGGGCATTTAAACCGTTTTGTTAAGCTACTGTGACTTGGACGTCTCTTCCAAGGGGCATTTAAACGGTCTTTTTAAGCTACTGCGAGCTGCCCTTATCTTCCAAGGGGCATTTAAACCTTCTTGTTAAGCTACTGCGACCTGCATGTCTCTTCCAAGGTGCATTTAATCCGTCTTTTTAAGCTACTGCGACCTGCACGTCTCTTCCAAGGGGCATTTAAACCATCTTGTTATGCTACTGCGACCTGCATGTCTCTTCCGAGGGGCATTTAAACCGTCTTGTTCAGCTACTGCGACTTGCACGTCTCTTCCAAGGGGCATTTAAACCTTCTTGTTAAGCTACTGCGACATGCATGTCTCTTCCAAGGGGCATTTAAACCGTCTTGTTAAGCTACTGCGACCTGCACTTATCTTCCAAGCGGCATTTAAACCGTCTTGTTAAGCTACTGCGACATGCATGTCTCTTCCAAGGGGCATTTAAACCGTCTTGTTAAGCTACTGCGACCTGCATGTCTATTCCAAGGGCCATTTAAACCATCTTGTTAAGCTACTGCGACCTGCCTGTCTCTTCCAAGGGGCATTTAAACCGACTTTTTAAGCTACTGCGACTTGCACTTCTCTTCCAATGGGCATTTAAACCATCTTGTTTAGCTACTGTAACCTCCACCATTTTCCAAGGGGCATTTAAACCATCTTGTTAAGCTACTGCGACCTACATGTCTCTTCCAAGGGGTATTTAAACCGTCTTGTTAAGCAACTGGGACCTGTACGTCTCTTCCAAGGGGCATTTAAACCGTCTTGTTAAGCTACTGCGAAATGCACGTCACTTCCAAGGGGCATTTAAACCGTGTTTTTAAGCTACTGCGACTTGCACTTCTCTTCCAAGGAGCATTTAAACCTTCTTGTTTAGCTACTGTAACCTCCACCACTTTTCCAAGGGGCATTTAAACCATCTTGTTAAGCTACTACGACCTACATGTCTCTTCCAAGGGGCATTTAAACCTTCTTGCTAAGCTACTGGGACATGTACGTCTGTTCCAAGGGGCATTTAAACCGTATTGTTAAGCTACTGCGACCTGCACGTTTCTTCCAAGGGGCATTTAAACCATCTTGTTAAGCTACTGCGACCTCCACCGCTCTACCAAGGGGCATTTTAACCGTCTTTTTAAGCTACTGCGACCTGCACGTCTCTTCCAAGGGGCGTTTAAACCATCTTGTTAATCTACTGCGACCTCCACCGCTTTTCCAAGGGGCATTAAAACAGTCTTGTTAAGCTACTACGACCTGCACGTCTCTTTCAAGGGGCTTTTATACCATCTTGTTACGCTACTTCAACCTCCACCGCTCTTCCAAGGGGCATTTAAACCGCCTTGTTAAGCTACTGCGACCTGCACGTCTCTTCCAAGGTGCATTTAAACCGTCTTGTTAAGCTGCTGCGATCTGCACGTCTCTACCAAGGGGAATTTAATCCGTCTTGTTAAGCTATTACGACCTCCACCGCTCTTCCAAGGGGCATTTAAACCGTCTTGTTAAGCTACTGCGACCTGCACGTCTCTTCCAAGGGGCATTTAAACCATCTTGTTAAGTTACTGCGACTTGCACGTCTCTTCCATGGGGCATTTAAACCTTCTTGCTTAGCTACTGTAACCTCCATCACTTTTCCAAGGGGCATTTAAACCGTCTTGTTAAACTACTGCGACCTGCATCTCTCTTCCAAGGGGCATTTAAACCGTATTTTTAAGCTACTGAACTGGCACGTCTCTTCCAAGGGGCATTTAAACCCTCTTGTTAAGCTACTGCGACCTGCACATCTCTTCCAAGGGGCATTTCAACTGTCTTGTTAAGCTACTGCGACTTTCACTTCGCTTCCAATGGGCATTTAAACCTTCTTGTTTAGCTACTGTAACCTCCACCACTTTTCCAAGGGGCATTTAAACCGTCTTGTTAATCTACTGCGACCTGCATGTCTCTTCCAAGGGGCACTTAAACTGTCTTGTTAAGCTACTGCGAAATGCACATGTCTTCCAAGGGGCATTTATTCCGTCTTGTTAAGCTACTGCGACCTGCACTTATCTACCAAGCGGCATTTAAACCGCCTTGTTAAGCTACTGCGACATGCATGTCTCTTCCAAGGGGCATTTAAACCGTCTTGTTAAGCTACTGGGACCTGCATGTCTCTTCCAAGGGGCATTTAAACCATCTTGTTAAGCTACTGCGACCTGCATGTCTCTTCCAAGGGGCATTTAAACCGACTTTTTAAGCTACTGCGACTTGCACTTCTCTTCCAATGGGCATTTAAACCATCTTGTTTAGCGACTGCAACCTCCACCACTTTCCAAGGGGCATTTAAACCATCTTGTTAAGCTACTGCGACCTACATGTCTCTTCCAAGGGGTATTTAAACCGTCTTGTTAAGCAACTGGGATCTGTACGTCTCTTCCAAGGGGCATTTAAACCGTCTTGTTAAGCTATTGCGAAATGCACGTCACTTCCAAGGGGCATTTAAACCGTCTTTTTAAGCTACTGCGACTTGCACTTCTCTTCCAAGGAGCATTTAAACCTTCTTGTTTAGCTACTGTAACCTCCACCACTTTTCCAAGGGGCATTTAAACCGTCTTGTTAAGCTACTACGACCTACATATCTGATCCAAGGGGCATTTAAACCTTCTTGTTAAGCTACTGGGACATGTACGTCTCTTCCAAGGGGCACTTAAACCATCTTGTTAAGCTACTGCGAACTCCACCGCTCTTCCAAGAGGCATTTAAACCGTCTTGTTAAGCTACTGCGACCTGCACGTTTCCTCCAAGGGGCATTTAAACCATCTTGTTAAGCTACTGCGACCTCCACCGCTCTAATAAGGGGTATTTTAACCGTCTTTTTAAGCTACTGCGACCTGCACGTCTCTTCCAAGGGGCATTTAAACCATCTTGTTAATCTACTGCGACCTCCACCGCTTTTCCAAGGGGCATTAAAACAGTCTTGTTAAGCTTCTGCGACCTGCACGTCTCTTTCAAGGGGCTTTTATACCATTTTGTTACGCTACTGCAACCTCCACCGCTCTTCCAAGGGGCATTTAAACCGCCTTGTTAAGCTACTGCGACCTGCATGTCTCTTCCAAGGTGCATTTAAACCATCTTGTTAAGCCGCTGCGATCTGCACCTCTCTACCAAGGGGAATTTAATCCGTCTTGTTAAGCTATTACGACCTCCACCGCTCTTCCAAGGGGCATTTAAACCGTCTTGTTAAGCTACTGCTACCTGCACGTCTCTTCCAAGGGGCATTTAAACCATCTTGTTAAGCTACTGCGACTTGCACGTCTCTTCCAAGGGGCATTTAAACCTTCTTGCTTAGCTACTGTAACCTCCATCACTTTTCCAAGGGGCATTTAAACCGTCTTGTTAAACTACTGCGACCTGCATCTCTCTTCCAAGGGGCATTTAAACCGTCTTTTTAAGCTACTGCAACCGGCACGTCTCTTCCAAGGGGCATTTAAACCCTCTTGTTAAGCTACTGCGACCTGCACATCTCTTCCAAGGGGCATTTAAACGGTCTTGTTAAGCTACTGCGACTTTCACTTCGCTTCGAAGGGGCATTTAAACCTTCTTGTTTAGCTACTGTAACCTCCACCACTTTTCCAAGGCGCATTTAAACCGTCTTGTTAATCTACTGCGACCTGCATGTCTCTTCCAAGGGGCACTTAAACCGTCTTGTTAAGCTACTGCGAAATGCACGTGTCTTCCAAGGGGCATTTAATCCATCTTGTTAAGCTACTGCGACCTGCACTTATCTTCCAAGGGGCATTTAAACCATCTTGTTAAGCTACTGCGACCTGCATGTCTCTTCCAAGGGGCATTTAAACCATCTTGTTCAGCTACTGCGACTTGCATGTCTCTTCCAAGGGGCATTTAAACCTTCTTGTTTAGCTACTGTAACCTCCACCACTTTTCCAAGGAGCATTTAAGCCGTCTTGTTAAGCTACTGGGACATGTACGTCTCTTCCAAGGGGCACTTAAACCATCTTGTTAAGCTACTGCGACCACCACCGCTCTTCCAAGAGGCATTTAAACCGTCTTGTTAAGCTACTGCGACCTGCACGTTTCTTCCAAGGGGCATTTAAACCATCTTGTTAAGCTACTGCGACCTCCACCGCTCTACCAAGAGGCATTTTAACCTTCTTTTTAAGCTACTGCGACCTGCACGTCTCTTCCAAGGGGCATTTAAACCATCTTGTTAATCTACTGCGACCTCCACTGCTTTTCCAAGGGGCATTAAAACAGTCTTGTTAAGCTACTGCGACCTGCACGTCTCTTTCAAGGGGCTTTTAAACCATCTTGTTACGCTACTGCGACCTCCACCGCTCTTCCAAGGGGCATTTAAACCGCCTTGTTAAGGTACTGCGACCTGCACGTCTCTTCCATGGGGCATTTTAACAGTCTTGTTAAGCTTCTGCAACCTGCACATCTCTTCCATTGGGCATTTAAACCGTCTTGTTAAGCTACTGCGACCTGCACGTCTCTTCCAAGGTGCATTTAAACCGTCTTGTTAAGCTGCTGCGATCTGCACATCTCTACCAAGGGGAATTTAATCCGTCTTGTTAAGCTATTACAACCTCCACCGCTCTTCCAAGGGGCATTTAAACCGTCTTGTTAAGCTACTGCGACCTGCACGTCTCTTCCAAGGGGTATTTAAACCATCTTGTTAAGCTACTGCGACTTGCACGTCTCTTCCAAGGGGCATTTAAACCTTCTTGCTTAGCTACTGTAACCTCCATCACTTTTCCAAGGGGCATTTAAACCGTCTTGTTAAGCTACTGCGACCTGCATCTCTCTTCCAAGGGGCATTTAAACCGTCTTTTTAAGCTACTGCAACCGGCACGTCTCTTCCAAGGGGCATTTAAACCCTCTTGTTAAACTACTGCGACCTGCACATCTCTTCCAAGGGGCATTTAAACGGTCTTGTTAAGCTACTGCAACTTTCACTTCGCTTCCAAGGGGCATTTAAACCTTCTTGTTTAGCTACTGTAACCTCCACCACTTTTCCAAGGGGCATTTAAACCGTCTTGTTAATCTACTGCGACCTTCATGTCTCTTCCAAGGGGCACTTAAACCGTCTTGATAAGCTACTGCGAAATGCACGTTTCTTCCAAGGGGCATTTAAACCGTCATGTTAAGCTACTGCGACCTGCACTTATCTTCCAAGCGGCATTTAAACCATCTTGTTAAGCTACTGCGACCTGCATGTCTCTTCCAAGGGGCATTTAAACCGTCTTGTTCAGCTACTGCGACTTGCATGTCTCTTCCAAGGGGCATTTAAATCTTCTTGTTTAGCTACTGTAACCTTCACCACTTTTCCAAGCGGCATTTAAACTGTCTTGTTAAGCTACTGCGACCTGCATGTCTCTTCCAAGGGGCATTTAAATCGACTTTTTAAGCTACTGCAACCTGCACGTCTCTTCCAAGGGGCATTTAAACCGCCTTTTTAAGCTGCTGCGTCCTGCATGTCTCTTCCAAGGGGCATTTAAACCGTTTTGTTAAGATACTGTGACCTGCACGTTTCTTCCAAGGGGCATTTAAACCATCTTGTTAATCTACTGCGAACTCCACCGCTTTTCCAAGGGGCATTTAAACCGTCTTGTTAAGCTACTGCAATCTGCACGTCTCTTCCAAGGGGCATATAAACCGTCTTTTTAAGCTACTGCGACCTCCACCGCTCTTCCAAGGGGCATTTAAACCGTCTTGTTAAGCTAATGCGACCTGCACATCTCTTCCATGGGGCATTTAAACCATCTTGTTAAGCTACTGTGACCTGCACGTCTCTTCCATGGGGCATTTAAACTGTCTTGTTAAGCTACTGCGACCTGCACGTTTCTTCCAAGGGGCATTTAAACCGTCTTGTTAAGCTACTGCGTCCTGCACATTTCTATCAAGGAGCATTTAAACCGTCTTGTTAATCTACTGCGCCATGCATGTCTCTTCCAAGGGGCATTTAAACCGTCTTGTTAAGCTACTGCGTCCTGCACGTCTCTTCAAAGGGGCATTTAAACTGTCTTGTTAAGCTACTGCGACCTGCATGTCTCTTCCAAGGAGCATCTAAACCGTCTTGTTAAGCCACTGCGACCTGCACGTCTCTTCCAAGGGGCATTTAAAACGCCTTTTTAAGCTGCTGCGACCTGCATGTCTCTTCCAAGGGGCATTTAATCTGTCTTGTTAAGCTATTACGACCTCCACCGCTCTTCCAAGCGGCATTTAAACCATCTTGTTAAGCTACTGCGACCTGCACGTCTCTTCCAAGGGGCATTTAAACTGTCCTGTTAAGCTACTGCGACCTGCACGTCTCTTCCAAGGGGCATTTAAACCATCTTGTTAAGCTACTGCGAAATGCACTTCTCTTCCAAGGGGCATTTAAACCGTCTTGTTAAGCTACTGCGACTTGCACTTCTCTTCCAAGGGGCATATAAACCTTCTTATTTAGCTACTGCGAGCTGCCCTTATCTTCCAAGCGGCATTTAAACCATCTTGTTAAGCTACTGCGACCTGCATGTCTCTTCCGAGGGGCATTTAAACCGGCTTGTTAAGCTACTACGACTTGCACGTCTCTTCCAAGGGGCATTTAAACCTTCTTGTTTAGCTACTGTAACCTCCACCACTTTTCCAAGGGGCATTTAAACCGTCTTGTTAAGCTACTGCAACCTGCATTTCTCTTCCAAGGGGCATTTAAACCATCTTTTTAAGCTACTGCAACCTGCACGTCTCTTCCAAGGGGCATTTAAACCGTCTTGTTAAGCAACTGTGACTTGCACGTCTCTTCCAAGGGGCATTTAAATCGTTTTGTTGAGCTAATGCGACCTGCACGTTTCTTCCAAGGGGCATTTAAACCGTCTTGTTAAGTTACTGCGACCTCCACCGCTCTTCCAAGGGGCATTTTAATCATCTTGTTAAGCTACTGCGACCTGCACGTCTCTTCCAAAGGGCATTTAAACCATCTTGTTAATCTACTGCGACCTCCATCGCTCTTCCAAGGGGCATTTAAACCGTCTTGTTAAGCTACTGCGACCTGCATGTCTCTTCCATGGGGCATTTAAACCGTCTTGTTAAGCTACTGCGACCTGCACGTCTCTTCCATGGGGCATTTAAACCGTCTTGTTAAGCTACTGCGACCTGCACGTCTCTTACATGGGGCATTTAAACAGTCTTGTTAAGCTACTGTGACCTGCACGTCTCTTCCAAGGGGCATTTAAACCAACTTGTTAAGCTACTGCGACCTGCACGTCTCTTCCAACGGGCATTTAAACCATCTTGTTAAGCTACTGCGACCTGCACGTCTCTTCCAAGGTGCATTTAAACCGTCTTGTTAAGCTACTGCGACCTGCACGTCTCTTCCAAGGGTCATTTAAAACGTCTTGTTAAGCTACTGCGACCTGCACGTCTCTTCCAAGGGGCATTTAAACCCTCTTGTTAAGCTACTGCGACTTGCACGTCTCTTCCAAGGGGCATTTAAACCATCTTGTTAATCTACTGCGACCTCCACTGCTTTTCCAAGGGGCATTAAAACAGTCTTGTTAAGCTACTGCGACCTGCACGTCTCTTTCAAGGGGCTTTTAAACCATATTGTTACGCTACTGCGACCTCCACCGCTCTTCCAAGGGGCATTTAAACCGCCTTGTTAAGGTACTGCGACCTGCACGTCTCTTCCATGGGGCATTTTAACAGTCTTGTTAAGCTTCTGCAACCTGCACATCTCTTCCATTGGGCATTTAAACCGTCTTGTTAAGCTACTGCGACCTGCACGTCTCTTCCAAGGTGCATTTAAACCGTCTTGTTAAGCTGCTGCGATCTGCACATCTCTACCAAGGGGAATTTAATCCGTCTTGTTAAGCTATTACAACCTCCACCGCTCTTCCAAGGGGCATTTAAACCGTCTTGTTAAGCTACTGCGACCTGCACGTCTCTTCCAAGGGGTATTTAAACCATCTTGTTAAGCTACTGCGACTTGCACGTCTCTTCCAAGGGGCATTTAAACCTTCTTGCTTAGCTACTGTAACCTCCATCACTTTTCCAAGGGGCATTTAAACCGTCTTGTTAAGCTACTGCGACCTGCATCTCTCTTCCAAGGGGCATTTAAACCGTCTTTTTAAGCTACTGCAACCGGCACGTCTCTTCCAAGGGGCATTTAAACCCTCTTGTTAAACTACTGCGACCTGCACATCTCTTCCAAGGGGCATTTAAACGGTCTTGTTAAGCTACTGCAACTTTCACTTCGCTTCCAAGGGGCATTTAAACCTTCTTGTTTAGCTACTGTAACCTCCACCACTTTTCCAAGGGGCATTTAAACCGTCTTGTTAATCTACTGCGACCTTCATGTCTCTTCCAAGGGGCACTTAAACCGTCTTGATAAGCTACTGCGAAATGCACGTTTCTTCCAAGGGGCATTTAAACCGTCATGTTAAGCTACTGCGACCTGCACTTATCTTCCAAGCGGCATTTAAACCATCTTGTTAAGCTACTGCGACCTGCATGTCTCTTCCAAGGGGCATTTAAACCGTCTTGTTCAGCTACTGCGACTTGCATGTCTCTTCCAAGGGGCATTTAAATCTTCTTGTTTAGCTACTGTAACCTTCACCACTTTTCCAAGCGGCATTTAAACTGTCTTGTTAAGCTACTGCGACCTGCATGTCTCTTCCAAGGGGCATTTAAATCGACTTTTTAAGCTACTGCAACCTGCACGTCTCTTCCAAGGGGCATTTAAACCGCCTTTTTAAGCTGCTGCGTCCTGCATGTCTCTTCCAAGGGGCATTTAAACCGTTTTGTTAAGATACTGTGACCTGCACGTTTCTTCCGAGGGGCATTTAAACCATCTTGTTAATCTACTGCGAACTCCACCGCTTTTCCAAGGGGCATTTAAACCGTCTTGTTAAGCTACTGCAATCTGCACGTCTCTTCCAAGGGTCATATAAACCGTCTTTTTAAGCTACTGCGACCTCCACCGCTCTTCTAAGGGGCATTTAAACCGTCTTGTTAAGCTAATGCGACCTGCACATCTCTTCCATGGGGCATTTAAACCATCTTGTTAAGCTACTGTGACCTGCACGTCTCTTCCATGGGGCATTTAAACTGTCTTGTTAAGCTACTGCGACCTGCACGTTTCTTCCAAGGGGCATTTAAACCGTCTTGTTAAGCTACTGCGTCCTGCACATTTCTATCAAGGAGCATTTAAACCGTCTTGTTAATCTACTGCGCCATGCATGTCTCTTCCAAGGGGCATTTAAACCGTCTTGTTAAGCTACTGCGTCCTGCACGTCTCTTCAAAGGGGCATTTAAACTGTCTTGTTAGGCTACTGCGACCTGCATGTCTCTTCCAAGGAGCATCTAAACCGTCTTGTTAAGCCACTGCGACCTGCACGTCTCTTCCAAGGGGCATTTAAAACGCCTTTTTAAGCTGCTGCGACCTGCATGTCTCTTCCAAGGGGCATTTAATCTGTCTTGTTAAGCTATTACGACCTCCACCGCTCTTCCAAGCGGCATTTAAACCATCTTGTTAAGCTACTGCGACCTGCACGTCTCTTCCAAGGGGCATTTAAACTGTCCTGTTAAGCTACTGCGACCTGCACGTCTCTTCCAAGGGGCATTTAAACCATCTTGTTAAGCTACTGCGAAATGCACTTCTCTTCCAAGGGGCATTTAAACCGTCTTGTTAAGCTACTGCGACTTGCACTTCTCTTCCAAGGGGCATATAAACCTTCTTATTTAGCTACTGCGAGCTGCCCTTATCTTCCAAGCGGCATTTAAACCATCTTGTTAAGCTACTGCGACCTGCATGTCTCTTCCGAGGGGCATTTAAACCGGCTTGTTAAGCTACTACGACTTGCACGTCTCTTCCAAGGGGCATTTAAACCTTCTTGTTTAGCTACTGTAACCTCCACCACTTTTCCAAGGGGCATTTAAACCGTCTTGTTAAGCTACTGCAACCTGCATTTCTCTTCCAAGGGGCATTTAAACCATCTTTTTAAGCTACTGCAACCTGCACGTCTCTTCCAAGGGGCATTTAAACCGTCTTGTTAAGCAACTGTGACTTGCACGTCTCTTCCAAGGGGCATTTAAATCGTTTTGTTGAGCTAATGCGACCTGCACGTTTCTTCCAAGGGGCATTTAAACCGTCTTGTTAAGTTACTGCGACCTCCACCGCTCTTCCAAGGGGCATTTTAATCATCTTGTTAAGCTACTGCGACCTGCACGTCTCTTCCAAAGGGCATTTAAACCATCTTGTTAATCTACTGCGACCTCCATCGCTCTTCCAAGGGGCATTTAAACCGTCTTGTTAAGCTACTGCGACCTGCATGTCTCTTCCATGGGGCATTTAAACCGTCTTGTTAAGCTACTGCGACCTGCACGTCTCTTCCATGGGGCATTTAAACCGTCTTGTTAAGCTACTGCGACCTGCACGTCTCTTACATGGGGCATTTAAACAGTCTTGTTAAGCTACTGTGACCTGCACGTCTCTTCCAAGGGGCATTTAAACCAACTTGTTAAGCTACTGCGACCTGCACGTCTCTTCCAACGGGCATTTAAACCATCTTGTTAAGCTACTGCGACCTGCACGTCTCTTCCAAGGTGCATTTAAACCGTCTTGTTAAGCTACTGCGACCTGCACGTCTCTTCCAAGGGTCATTTAAACCGTCTTGTTAAGCTACTGCGACCTGCACGTCTCTTCCAAGGGGCATTTAAACCCTCTTGTTAAGCTACTGCGACTTGCACGTCTCTTCCATGGGGCATTTAAACCATCTTGTTAAGCTACTGCGACTTGCACGTCTCTTCCAAGGTGCATTTAAACCGTCTTGTTAAGCTGCTGCGATCTGCATGTCTCTTACAATGGGCATTTAAACCATCTTGTTAAGCTACTGCGACCTGCACGTCTCTTCCAAGGTGCATTTAAACCGTCTTGTTAAGCTGCTGCGATCTGCATGTCTCTACCAAGGGGCATTTAATCCGTTTTGTTAAGCTATTACGACTTCCACCGCTCTTCCAAAGGGCATTTAAATCTTCTTCTTTAGCTACTGTAACCTCCACCTCTTTTCCAAGGGGCATTTAAACCGTCTTGTTAAGCTACTGCGACTTGCACCTCTCTTCCAAGGGGCATTTAAACCTTCTTGTTTAGCTACTGTAACCTCCACCACTTTTCCAAGGGGCATTTAAACCGTCTTGTTAATCTACTGCGACCTGCATGTCTCTTCCAAGGGGCATTTAAACCGTCTTGTTAAGCTACTGCGAAATGCACGTGTCTTCCAAGGGGCATTTAAACCGTCTTGTTAAGCTATTGCGACCTGCACTTATCTTCCAAGCGGCATTTAAACCATCTTGTTAAGCTACTGCGACCTGCATGTCTCTTCCAAGGGGCATTTAAACCGTCTTTTTAAGCTACTGGGACCTGCATGTCTCTTCCAAGGGGCATTTAAACCGTCTTTTTAAGCTACTGGGACCTGCACGTCTCTTCCAAGGGGCATTTAAACCATCTTGTTAAGCTACTGCGACCTGCATGTCTATTCCAAGGGGCATTTAAACCGTCTTTTTAAGCTACTGCGACCTGCACGTCTCTTCCAAGGGGCATTTAAACCGACTTTATAAGCTACTGCAACCTGCACGTCTCTTCCAAGGAGCATTTAAACCATCTTGTTAAGCTACTGCGACCTGCACGTCTCTTCCAATGGGCATTTAAACCATCTTGTTAAGCTACTGCGACCTGCACGTCTCTTCCAAGGTGCATTTAAACCGTCTTGTTAAGCTGCTACGATCTGCATGTCTCTACCAAGGGGCATTTAATCCGTCTTGTTAAGCTATTATGACCTTCACCGCTCTTCCAAAGGGCATTTAAACCTTCTTGTTTAACTATTGTAACCTCCACCACTTTTCCAAGGGGCATTTAAACCGTCTTGTTAAGCTACTACGACCTACATGTCTCTTCCAAGGGGCATTTAAACCGTCTTGTTAAGCTACTGGGACCTGTACGTCTCTTCCAAGGGGCATTTAAACCGTCATGTTAAGCTGCTGGACCTGCATGTCTCTTCCAAGGGGAACTTAAACCATCTTGTTAAGCTACTGCGACCTCCGCCACTCTTCCAAGAGGCATTTAAACCGTCTTGTTAAGCTACTGCGACCTGCACGTTTCTTCCTAGGGGCATTTAAACCATCTTGTTAAGCTACTGCGACCACCACCGCTATACCAAGGGGCATTTTAACCGTCTTGTTAAGCTACTGCGACCTGCACGTCTCTTCCAAGGGGCATTTAAACCATCTTGTTAATCTACTGCGACCTCCACCGCTTTACCAAGGGGCATTAAAACCGTCTTGTTAAGCTACTGCGACCTGCACGTATCTTTCAAGGGGCATTTAAACCATCTTGTTACGCTACTGCGACCTCCACCGCTCTTCCAAGGGGCATTTAAACCGCCCTGTTAAGCTACTTCGACCTGCACGTCTCTTCCTTGGGGCATTTAAACCGTCTTGTTAAGCTGCTGCGTTCTGCACGTCTCTACCAAGGGGAATGTAATCCGTCTTGTTAAGCTATTACGACCTCCACCGCTCTTCCAAGGGGCATTTAAAGCTTCTTGTTTAAATATTGTAACCTCCACCACTTTTCCAAGGGGCATTTAAACCATCTTGTTAATCTACTGCGACCTGCATGTCTCTTCCAAGGGGCAGTTAAACCGTCTTGTTAAGCTACTGCGAAATGCACGTCTCTTCCATGGGGCATTTAAACCGTCTTGTTAAGCTACTGCGACTTGCACCTCTCTTCCAAGGGGTATTTACACCTTCTTGTTTAGCTACTGTAACCTCCACCACTTTTCCAAGGGGCATTTAAACCGTCTTGTTAATCTACTGCGACCTGCATGTCTCTTCCAAGGGGCATTTAAACCATCTTGTTAAGCTACTGGGACCTGTACGTATCTTCCAAGGGGCATTTAAACCGTCTTGTTAAGCTACTGCGAACTGCACGTCACTTCCAAGGGGCATTTAAACCGTCTTTTTAAGCTACTGCGACTTGCACTTCTCTTCCAAGGGGCATTTAAACCTTCGTGTTTAGCTACTGTAACCTCCACCACTTTTCCAACGGGCATTTAAACCGTCTTGTTAAGCTACTACGACCTACATGTCTCTTCCAAGGGGCATTTAAACCGTCTTGTTAAGCTACTGGGACCTGTACGTCTCTTCCAAGGGGCATTTAAACAGTCATGTTAAGCTGCTGGGACCTGCATGTCTCTTCCAAGGGGCACTTAAACCATCTTGTTAAGCTACTGCGACCTCCACCGCTCTTCCAAGAGACATTTAAACAGTCTTGTTAAGCTACTGCGACCTGCACGTTTCTTCCTAGGGGCATTTAAACCATCTTGTTAAGCTACTGCGACCACCACCGCTCTACCAAGGGGCATTTTAACAGTCTTGTTAAGCTACTGCGACTTGCACGTCTCTTTCAAGGGGCATTTAAACCATCTTGTTAATCTAATGCGACCTCCTCTGCTTTACCAAGGGGCATTGAGACCGTCTTGTTAAGCTACTGCGACCTGCACGTCTCTTTCAAGGGGCATTTAAACCATCTTTTTACGCTACTGCGACCTACACCGCTCTTCCAAGCGGCATTTAAACCGCCTTGTTAAGCTACTTCGACCTGCACGTCTTTTCCTTGGGGCATTTAAACCATCTTGTTAAGATACTGCGACCTGCACGTCTCTTCCAAGGTGCATTTAAACCGTCTTGTTAAGCTGCTGCAATCTTCACGTCTCTACCAAGGGGAATGTAATCCGTCTTGTTAAGCTATTACGACCTCCACCGCTCTTCCAAGGGGCATTTAAACCATCTTGTTAAGCTACTGCGACCTGCACGTCTCTTCCAAGGGGCATGTCAACCATCTTGTTAAGCTACTGCGACTTGCACGTCTCTTCCAAGGGGCATTTAAACCGTCTTGTTAAGCTACTGCGACCTGCACGTCTCTTCCAAGGGGCATTTAAACGGTCTTGTTAAGCTACTGCGACTTGCACTTCGCTTCCAAGGGGCATTTAAACCTTCTTGTTTAGCTGCTGTAACCTCCACCACTTTTCCAAGGGGCATTTAAACCGTCTTGTTAATCTACTGCGACCTGCATGTCTCTTCCAAGGGGCATTTAAACGTCTTGTTAAGCTACTCCGAAATGCACGTCTCTTCCAAGGGGCATTTAAACCGTTTTGTTAAGCTACTGCGAGCTGCCCTTATCTTCCAAGCGGCATTTAAACCTTCTTGTTAAGCTACTGCGACCTGCATGTCTCTTCCAAGGTGCATTTAAACTGTCTTTTTAAGCTACTGCGACCTGCACGTCTCTTCCAAGGGGCATTTAAACCATCTTTTTAAGCTACTGCGACCTGCATGTCGCTTCCGAGGGGCATTTAAACCGTCTTCTTAAGCTACTGCGACTTGCACGTCTCTTCCAAGGGGCATTTAAACCTTCTTGTTTAGCTACTGGTAGCTCCACCACTTTTCCAAGGGGCATTTAAACTGTCTTGTTAAGCTACTGCGACCTGCATTTCTCTTCCAAGGGGCAGTTAAACCATCTTGTTAAGCTACTGCGAAATGCACGTGTCTTCCAAGGGGCTTTTAAAGCATCTTGTTAAGCTACTGCGAAATGCACGTGTCTTCCAAGGGGCATTTAAACCGTCTTGTTAAGCTACTGCGACCTGCAATTATCTTCCAAGCGGCATTTAAACCATCTTGTTAAGCTACTGCGACCTGCACGTCTCTTCCAAGGGGCATTTAAACCGTCTTGTTCAGCTACTGCGACTTGCACGTCTCTTCCAAGGGGCATTTAAACCTTCTTGTTTAGCTACTGTAACCTCCACCACTTTTCCAAGGGGCATTTAAACTGTCTTGTTAAGCTACTGCGACCTGCATGTCACTTCCAAGGGGCATTTAAACCGATCTTTTAAGCTACTGCAACCTGCACGTCTCTTCCAAGGGTAATTTAAACCGTCTTGTTAAGCTACTGCGACCTGCACGTCTCTTCCAAGGGGCATTTAAACCGCCTTTTTAAGCTGCTGCGACCTGCATGTCTCTTCCAAGGGGCATTTAAACCATTTTGTTAAGATACTGTGACCTGCACGTTTCTTCCAAGGGGCATTTAAACCATCTTGTTAATCTACTGCGACCTCCACCGCTTTACCAAGGGGCATTTAAACCGTCTTGTTAAGCTATTACGACCTCCACCGCTCTTCCAAGGGGCATTTAAACCATCTTGTTAAGCTACTGCGACCTGCACGTCTCTTCCAAGGGGCATGTAAACCATCTTGTTAAGCTACTGCGACTTGCACGTCTCTTCCAAGTGGCATTTAAACCGTCTTGTTAAGCTACTGCGACCTGCACTTCTCTTCCAAGGGGCATTTAAATTGTCTTGTTAAGCTACTGCGACTTGCACTTCGATTCCAAGGGGCATTTAAACCTTCTTGTTTAGCTGTTGTAACCTCCACCACTTTTCCAAGGGGCATTTAAACCGTCTTGTTAATCTACTGCGACCTGCATGTCTCTTCCAAGGGGCATTTAAACAGTCTTGTTAAGCTACTCCGAAATGCACGTCTCTTCCAAGTGGCATTTAAACTTTCTTATTTAGCTACTGTAACCTCCACCACTTTTCCAAGGGGCATTTAAACCGTCTTTTTAAGCTACTGCAACCTCCACGTCTCTTCCAAGGGGCATTTAAACTGTCTTGTTAAGCTATTGCAACCTGCACGTCTCTTCCAAGGGGCATTTAAACCGTCTTGTTAAGCTACTGCGACTTGCACGTCTCTTCCAAGGGGCATTTAAACCGTTTTGTTAAGCTACTGCGACCTTCAAGTTTCTTCCAAGGGGCATTTAAACCATCTTCTTAAGCTACTGCGACCTCCACCGCTCTTCCAAGGTGCATTTTAACCTTCTTGTTAAGCTACTGCGACCTGCACGTCTCTTCCAAAGGGCATTTATACCATCTTGTTAATCTACTGCGACCTCCATCGCTCTTGCAAGGGGCATTTAAACCGTCTTGTTAAGCTACTGCGACCTGCACGTCTCTTCCATGGGGCATTTAAACCGTCTTGTTAAGCTACTGCGACCTGCATGTCTCTTCCATGGGGCATTTAAACCGTCTTGTTAAGCTACTGCGACCTGCACGTCTCTTCCAAGGGACATTTAAACCGTCTTGTTAAGCTACTGCGACCTGCACGTCTCTTCCAAGGGGCGTTTAAACCTTCTTGTTTAGCTACTGTAACCTCCACCACTTTTCCAAGGGGCATTTAAACCATCTTGTTAAGCTACTGCGACCGGCATGTCTCTACCAAGGGGCATTTAAACCTTCTTGTTAAGCTACTGCGACCTGCACGTCTCTTCCAAGGGGCATTTAAACCGTCTTGTTAAGCTACTGCGACCTGCACGTTTCTTCCAAGGGGCATTTAAACCGTCTTGTTAAGCTACTGCGACTTGCACGTCTCTTCCAAGGGGCATTTAAACCTTCTTGTTTAGCTACTGTAATCTCCACCACTTATCCAAGGGGCATTTAAACAGTCTTTTAATCTACTGCGTCCAGCACGTTTCTTCCAAGGGGCATTTAAACCGTCTTGTTAAGCTACTGCGACCTGCATGTCTCTTCCGAGGGGCATTTAAACTGTCATGTTCAGCTACTGCGACTTGCACGTCTCTTCCAAGGGGCATTTCAACCTTCTTGTTTAGCTACTGTAACCTCCACCACATTTCCAAGGGGCATTTAAACCGTCTTGTTAAGCTACTGCGACCTGCACTTATCTTCCAAGCGGCATTTAAACCGTCTTGTTAAGCTACTGCGACCTGCATGTCTCTTCCAAGGGGCATTTAAACCGTCTTGTTAAGCTACTGCGACCTGCATGTGTCTTCCAAGCGGCATTTAATCCGACTTTTTAAGCAACTGCAACCAGCACGTCTCTACCAAGGGGCATTTAAACCGTCTTGTTAAGCTACTGCGACCTGCACGTCTCTTCCAAGGGGCCTTTAAACCGTCTTGTTAAGCTACTGCGACCTCCACCGCTCTTCCAAGGGGCATTTAAACCGTCTTGTTAAGCTACTGCAACCTGCACATCTCTTCCATGGGGCATTTATACCGTCTTTTTAAGCTACTGCGACCTGCACGTCTCTTCCATGGGGCATTTAAACAGTCTTGTTAAGCTACTGCGACCTGGACGTCTCTTCCAAGGGGCATTTAAACCAACTTGTTAAGCTACTGCGACCTGCACGTCTCTTCCAACAGGCATTTACACCATCTTGTTAAGCTACTGCGACCTGCACGTCTCTTCCAAGGTGCATTTAAACCGTCTTGTTATGCTACTGTGACCTGCACGTCTCTTACAAGGGGCATATAAACCTTCTTGTTTAGCTACTGTAACCTCCACCACTTTTCCAAGGGTCATTTAAACCGTCTTGTTAAACTACTGCGACCTGCACGTCTATTCCAAGGGGAATTTAAACCCTCTTGTTAAGCTACTGCGACTTGCACGTCTCTTCCATGGGGCATTTAAAACATCTTGTTAGGTGACTGCGACTTGCACGTCTCTTCCAAGGGGCATTTAAACCGTTTTGTTAAGATACTGTGACCTGCACGTTTCTTCCAAGGGGCATTTAAACCATCTTGTTAATCTACTGCGACCTCCACCGCTTTACCAAGGGGCATTTAAACCGTCTTGTTAAGCTACTGCGATCTGCACGTCTCTTCCAAGGGGCATTTAAACCGTCTTGTTAAGCTACTGCGACCTCCACCGCTCTTCCAAGGGGCATTTAAACTGTCTTGTTAAGCTAATGCCACCTGCACGTCTCTTCCATGGGGCATTTAAACCATCTTGTTAAGCTACTGCGACCTGCACGTCTCTTCCATGGGGCATTTAAACTGTCTTGTTAAGCTAATGCGACCTGCACGTTTTTTCCAAGGGGCATTTAAACCGTCTTCTTAAGCTACTGCGACCTGCACATTTCTACCAAGGAGCATTTAAACCATCTTGTTAATGTACTGCGCCATGCATGTCTCTTCCAAGGGGCATTTAAACCGTCTTGTTAAGCTACTGCGACCTGCACCTCTCTTCCAAGGGGCATTTAAACTGTCTTGTTAAGCTACTGCGACCTGCACGTCTCTTCCAAGGGGCATTTAAACCGCCTTTTTAAGCTGCTGCGACCTGCATGTCTCTTCCAAGGGGCATTTAATCTGTCTTGTTAAGCTATTACGACCTCCACCGCTCTTCCAAGCGGCATTTAAACCGTCTTGTTAAGCTACTGCGACCTGCATGTCTTTTCCAAGGGGCATTTAAACCGTCTTGTTAAGCTACTGCGACTTGCACGTCTCTTCCAAGTGGCATTTAAACCTTCTTGTTTAGCTACTGTATCCTCCACCACTTTTCCAAAGGGCATTTAAACCGTCTTGTTAATCTACTGCGACCTGCATGTCTCTTCCAAGGGGCATTTAAACGGTCTTGTTAAGCTACTGCGAAATGTACGTCTCTTCCAAGGGGCATTTAAACTGTCTTGTTAAGCTACTGCGACTTGCACTTCTCTTCCAAGGGGCATGTAAACCTTCTTATTTAGCTACTGTAACCTCCACCAGTTTTCCAAGGGGCATTTAAACCGTTTTGTTAAGCTACTGCGACCTACATGTCTCTTCCAAGGGGCATTTAAACCGTCTTGTTAAGCTACTGGGACCTGTACGTCTCTTCAAAGGGGCATTTAAACCGTCTTGTTAAGCTGCTGTGATCTGCATATCTCTTCCAAGGGGCAATTAAACCATCTTGTTAAGCTACTGCGACCGCCACCGCTCTTCCAAGGGGCATTTAAACCGTCTTGTTAAGCTACTGTGACCTGCACGTCTCTTCCAAGGGGCATTTAAACCATCTTGATAAGCTATTGCGAAATGCACGTCTCTTCCAAGGGGCATTTAAACCGTTTTGTTAAGCTACTGCGACTTGCAAGTCGCTTCCAAGGGGCATTTAAACCGTCTTGTTAAGCTACTGCGACCTGCACGTCTCTTCCAAGGGGCATTTAAACCGTCTTGTTAAGCTACTGCGAGCTGCCCTTATCTTCCTACCGGCATTTAAACCGTCTTGTTTAGCTACTGCGACTTGCACGTCTCTTCCAAGTGGCATTTAAACCTTCTTATTTAGCTACTGTAACCTCCACCACTTTTCCAAGGGGCATTTAAACCGTCTTTTTAAGCTACTGCAACCTCCACGTCTCTTCCAAGGGGCATTTAAACTGTCTTGTTAAGCTATTGCAACCTGCACGTCTCTTCCAAGGGGCATTTAAACCGTCTTGTTAAGCTACTGCGACTTGCACGTCTCTTCCAAGGGGCATTTAAACCGTTTTGTTAAGCTACTGCGACCTTCAAGTTTCTTCCAAAGGGCATTTAAACCATCTTCTTAAGCTACTGCGACCTCCACCGCTCTTCCAAGGTGCATTTTAACCTTCTTGTTAAGCTACTGCGACCTGCACGTCTCTTCCAAAGGGCATTTAAACCATCTTTTTAATCTACTGCGACCTCCATCGCTCTTCCAAGGACATTTAAACCGTCTTGTTAAGCTACTGCGACCTGCACGTCTCTTCCATGGGACATTTAAACCGTCTTGTTAAGCTGCTGAGACCTGCACGTCTCTTGCATGGGGCATTTAAACCGTCTTGTTAAGCTACTGCGACCTGCACATCTCTTCCAAGGGGCATTTAAACCGTCTTGTTAAGCTACAGCGACCTGCACGTCTCTTCCAAGGGGCATTTAAACCGTCTTGTTAAGCTACTGCGACCTGCACGTCTCTTCCAAGGGGCATTTAAACCGTCTTGTTAAGCTACTGCGACCTGCACGTTACTTCCAAGGGGCATTTAAACCGTCTTGTTAAGCTACAGCGACCTGCACGTCTCTTCCAAGGGGCATGTAAACCGTCTTGTTAAGCTACTGCGACCTGCACGTCTCTTCCAAGGGGCATTTAAACTGTCTTGTTAAGCTACTGCGACCTGCACGTTACTTCCAAGGGGCATTTAAACCGTCTTGTTAAGCTACGGCGAACTGCACGTCTCTTCCAAGGGGCATTTAAACCTTCTTGTTTAGCTACTGTAATCTCCACCACTTTTCCAAGGGGCATTTAAACCGTCTTTTTTATCTACTGCGACCTGCAAGTTTCTTCCAAGGGGCATTTAAACAGTCTTGTTAAGCTACTGCGACCTGCATGTCTCTTCCGAGGGGCATTTAAACCGTCTTGTTCAGCTACTGCAACTTGCACGTCGCTTCCAAGGGGCATTTAAGCCTTCTTGTTTAACGACTGTAATCTCTACCACTTTTCCAAGGGACATTTAAACCGTCTTGTTAAGCTACTGCGACCTGCACTTATCTTCCAATCGGCATTTAAATCGTCTTGTTAAGCTACTGCGACCTGCATGTCTCTTCCAAGGGGCATTTAAACCATCTTGTTAATCTACTGCTACCTCCACCGCTTTACCAAGGGGCATTAAAACCGTCTTGTTAAGCTACTGCGACCTGCACGTATCTTTCAAGGGGCATTTAAACCATCTTGTTACGCTACTGCGACCTCCACCGCTCTTCCAAGTGGCATTTAAACCGCCTTGTTAAGCCACTTCGACCTGCACGTCTCTTCCTTGGGGCATTTAAACCGTCTTGTTAAGATACTGCGACCTGCACGTCTCTTCCAAGGTGCATTTAAACCGTCTTGTTAAGCTGCTGCGATCTGCACGTCTCTACCAAGGGGAATGTAATCCGTCTTGTTAAGCTATTACGACCTCCACCGCTCTTCCAAGGGGCATTTAAACCATCTTGTTAAGCTACTGCGACCTGCACGTCTCTTCCAAGGGGCATGTAAACCATCTTGTTAAGCTACTGCGACTTGCACGTCTCTTCCAAGTGGCATTTAAACCGTCTTGTTAAGCTACTGCGACCTGCACTTCTCTTCCAAGGGGCATTTAAATTGTCTTGTTAAGCTACTGCGACTTGCACTTCGATTCCAAGGGGCATTTAAACCTTCTTGTTTAGCTGTTGTAACCTCCACCACTTTTCCAAGGGGCATTTAAACCGTCTTGTTAATCTACTGCGACCTGCATGTCTCTTCCAAGGGGTATTTAAACAGTCTTGTTAAGCTACTCCGAAATGCACGTCTCTTCCAAGGGGCATTTAAACCGTTTTGTTAAGCTACTGCGAGCTGCACTTATCTTCCAAGCGGCATTTAAACCTTCTTGTTAAGCTACTGCGACCTCCATGTCTCTTCCAAGGTGCATTTAAACCGTCTTTTTAAGCTACTGCGACCTGCACGTCTCTTCCAAGGGGCATTTAAACCATCTTGTTAAGCTACTGCGACCTGCATGTCGCTTCCGAGGGGCATTTAAACTGTCTTCTTAAGCTACTGCGACTTGCACGTCTCTTTCAATGGGCATTTAAACCTTCTTGTTTAGCTACTGTAACCTCCACCACTTTTCCAAGGGGCATTTAAACTGTCTTGTTAAGCTACTGCGACCTGCATTTCTCTTCCAAGGGGCATTTAAACCGTCTTTTTAAGCTACTGCAATCTGCACGTCTCTTCCAAGGGGCATTTAAACCGTCTTGTTAAGCTACTGCGACCTGCACGTTTCTTCCAAGGGGCATTTAAACCATCTTGTTAAGCTACTGCGATCTCCACCGCTCTTCCAAGGGGCATTTTAACCATCTTGTTAAGCTACTGCCACCTGCACGTCTCTTCCAAGGGGCATTTAAACCTTCTTGTTTAGCTACTGTAATCTCCACCACTTTTCCAAGGGGCATTTAAACCGTCTTTTTTATCTACTGCGACCTGCAAGTTTCTTCCAAGGGGCATTTAAACAGTCTTGTTAAGCTACTGCGACCTGCATGTCTCTTCCGAGGGGCATTTAAACCGTCTTGTTCAGCTACTGCAACTTGCACGTCCCTTCCAAGGGGCATTTAAGCCTTCTTGTTTAACGACTGTAATCTCTACCACTTTTCCAAGGGACATTTAAACCGTCTTGTTAAGCTACTGCGACCTGCACTTATCTTCCAATCGGCATTTAAATCGTCTTGTTAAGCTACTGCGACCTGCATGTCTCTTCCAAGGGGCATTTAAACCATCTTGTTAATCTACTGCTACCTCCACCGCTTTACCAAGGGGCATTAAAACCGTCTTGTTAAGCTACTGCGACCTGCACGTATCTTTCAAGGGGCATTTAAACCATCTTGTTACGCTACTGCGACCTCCACCGCTCTTCCAAGTGGCATTTAAACCGCCTTGTTAAGCCACTTCGACCTGCACGTCTCTTCCTTGGGGCATTTAAACCGTCTTGTTAAGAAACTGCGACCTGCACGTCTCTTCCAAGGTGCATTTAAACCGTCTTGTTAAGCTGCTGCGATCTGCACGTCTCTACCAAGGGGAATGTAATCCGTCTTGTTAAGCTATTACGACCTCCACCGCTCTTCCAAGGGGCATTTAAACCATCTTGTTAAGCTACTGCGACCTGCACGTCTCTTCCAAGGGGCATGTAAACCATCTTGTTAAGCTACTGCGACTTGCACGTCTCTTCCAAGTGGCATTTAAACCGTCTTGTTAAGCTACTGCGACCTGCATTTCTCTTCCAAGGGGCATTTAAATTGTCTTGTTAAGCTACTGCGACTTGCACTTCGATTCCAAGGGGCATTTAAACCTTCTTGTTTAGCTGTTGTAACCTCCACCACTTTTCCAAGGGGCATTTAAACCGTCTTGTTAATCTACTGCGACCTGCATGTCTCTTCCAAGGGGCATTTAAACAGTCTTGTTAAGCTACTCCGAAATGCACGTCTCTTCCAAGGGGCATTTAAACCGTTTTGTTAAGCTACTGCGAGCTGCACTTATCTTCCAAGCGGCATTTAAACCTTCTTGTTAAGCTACTGCGACCTCCATGTCTCTTCCAAGGTGCATTTAAACCGTCTTTTTAAGCTACTGCGACCTGCACGTCTCTTCCAAGGGGCATTTAAACCATCTTGTTAAGCTACTGCGACCTGCATGTCGCTTCCGAGGGGCATTTAAACTGTCTTCTTAAGCTACTGCGACTTGCACGTCTCTTTCAATGGGCATTTAAACCTTCTTGTTTAGCTACTGTAACCTCCACCACTTTTCCAAGGGGCATTTAAACTGTCTTGTTAAGCTACTGCGACCTGCATTTCTCTTCCAAGGGGCATTTAAACCGTCTTTTTAAGCTACTGCAATCTGCACGTCTCTTCCAAGGGGCATTTAAACCGTCTTGTTAAGCTACTGTGACCTGCACGTTTCTTCCAAGGGGCATTTAAACCATCTTGTTAAGCTACTGCGACCTCCACCGCTCTTCCAAGGGGCATTTTAACCATCTTGTTAAGCTACTGCCACCTGCACGTCTCTTCCAAAGGGCATTTATACCATCTTGTTAATCTACTGCGACCTCCATCGCTCTTGCAAGGGGCATTTAAACCGTCTTGTTAAGCTACTGCGACCTGCATGTCTCTTCCATGGGGCATTTAAACCGTCTTGTTAAGCTACTGCGACCTGCACGTCTCTTCCAAGGGACATTTAAACCGTCTTGTTAAGCTACTGCGACCTGCACGTCTCTTCCAAGGGGCGTTTAAACCTTCTTGTTTAGCTACTGTAACCTCCACCACTTTTCCAAGGGGCATTTAAACCATCTTGTTAAGCTACTGCGACCGGCATGTCTCTACCAAGGGGCATTTAAACCTTCTTGTTAAGCTACTGCGACCTGCACGTCTCTTCCAAGGGGCATTTAAACCGTCTTGATAAGCTACTGCGACCTGCACGTTTCTTCCAAGGGGCATTTAAACCGTCTTGTTAAGCTACTGCGACTTGCACGTCTCTTCCAAGGGGCATTTAAACCTTCTTGTTTAGCTACTGTAATCTCCACCACTTATCCAAGGGGCATTTAAACAGTCTTTTTAATCTACTGCGTCCAGCACGTTTCTTCCAAGGGGCATTTAAACTGTCTTGTTAAGCTACTGCGACCTGCATGTCTCTTCCGAGGGGCATTTAAACCGTCTTGTTCAGCTACTGCGACATGCACGTCTCTTCCAAGGGGCATTTCAACCTTCTTGTTTAGCTACTGTAACCTCCACCACATTTCCAAGGGGCATTTAAACCGTCTTGTTAAGCTACTGCGACCTGCACTTATCTTCCAAGCGGCATTTAAACCGTCTTGTTAAGCTACTGCGACCTGCATGTCTCTTCCAAGGGGCATTTAAACTGTCTTGTTAAGCTACTGCGACCTGCATGTGTCTTCCAAGCGGCATTTAATCCGACTTTTTAAGCAGCTGCAACCAGCACGTCTCTACCAAGGGGCATTTAAACCGTCTTGTTAAGCTACTGCGACCTGCACGTCTCTTCCAAGGGGCCTTTAAACCGTCTTGTTAAGCTACTGCGACCTCCACCGCTCTTCCAAGGGGCATTTAAACCGTCTTGTTAAGCTACTGTAACCTGCACATCTCTTCCATGGGGCATTTATACCGTCTTGTTAAGCTACTGCGACCTGCACGTCTCTTCCATGGGGCATTTAAACAGTCTTGTTAAGCTACTGCGACCTGCACGTCTCTTCCAAGGGGCATTTAAACCAACTTGTTAAGCTACTGCGACCTGCACGTCTCTTTCAACAGGCATTTACACCATCTTGTTAAGCTACTGCGACCTGCACGTCTCTTCCAAGGTGCATTTAAACCGTCTTGTTAAGCTACTGTGACCTGCACGTCTCTTACAAGGGGCATTTAAACCTTCTTGTTTAGCTACTGTAACCTCCACCACTTTTCCAAGGGTCATTTAAACCGTCTTGTTAAACTACTGCGATCTGCACGTCTATTCCAAGGGGAATTTAAACCCTCTTGTTAAGTTACTGCGACTTGCACGTCTCTTCCATGGGGCATTTAAAACATCTTGTTAGGTGACTGCGACTTGCACGTCTCTTCCAAGGGGCATTTGAACCGTCTTGTTAAGCTACTGCGACCTGCATGTCTCTTCCAATGAGCATTTAAACCATCTTGTTAAGCTACTGCGACCTGCACGTCTCTTCCAAGGGGCGTTTAAACCTTCTTGTTTAGCTACTGTAACCTCCACCACTTTTCCAAGGGGCATTTAAACCATCTTGTTAAGCTACTGCGACCGGCATGTCTCTACCAAGGGGCATTTAAACCTTCTTGTTAAGCTACTGCGACCTGCACGTCTCTTCCAAGGGGCATTTAAACCGTCTTGTTAAGCTACTGCGACCTGCACGTTTCTTCCAAGGGGCATTTAAACCGTCTTGTTAAGCTACTGCGACTTGCACGTCTCTTCCAAGGGGCATTTAAACCTTCTTGTTTAGCTACTGTGATCTCCACCACTTATCCAAGGGGCATTTAAACAGTCTTTTTAATCGACTGCATCCAGCACGTTTCTTCCAAGGGGCATTTAAACCGTCTTGTTAAGCTACTGCGACCTGCATGTCTCTTCCGAGGGGCATTTAAACCGTGTTGTTCAGCTACTGCGACTTGCACGTCTCTTCCAAGGGGCATTTCAACCTTCTTGTTTAGCTACTGTAACCTCCACCTCATTTCCAAGGGGCATTTAAACCGTCTTGTTAAGCTACTGCGACCTGCACTTATCTTCCAAGCGGCATTTAAACCGTCTTGTTAAGCTACTGCGACCTGCATGTCTCTTCCAAGGGGCATTTAAACCGTCTTGTTAAGCTACTGCGACCTGCATGTGTCTTCCAAGCGGCATTTAATCCGACTTTTTAAGCAACTGCAACCAGCACGTCTCTACCAAGGGGCATTTAAACCGTCTTGTTAAGCTACTGTGACCTGCACGTCTCTTACAAGGGGCATTTAAACCTTCTTGTTTAGCTACTGTAACCTCCACCACTTTTCCAAGGGTCATTTAAACCGTCTTGTTAAACTACTGCGACCTGCATGTCTCTTCCAATGAGCATTTAAACCATCTTGTTAAGCTACTGCGACCTGCACGTCTCTTCCAAGGTGCATTTAAACCGTCTTGTTAAGCTGCTGTGATCTGCGTGTCTCTAACAAGGGTCATTTAATCCGTTTTGTTAAGCTACTACGACCTCCACCGCTCTTCCAAGGGGCATTTAAACCTTCTTGTTTAGCTACTGTAACCTCCACCACTTTTCCAAGGGGCATTTAAGCCTTCTTGTTAATCTTCTGCGACCTGTATGTCTCTTCCAAGGGGCATTTAAACCGTCTTGTTAAGCTACTGCGAAATGCACGTCTCTTCCAAGGGGCATTTAAACCGTCTTGTTAAGCTACTGCGACTTGCACCTCTCTTCCAAGGGGCATTGAAACCTTCTTGTTTAGCTACTGTAACCTCCACCACTTTTCCAAAGGGCATTTAAACCGTCTTGTTAATCTACTGCGACCTGCATGTCTCTTCCAAGGGCATTTAAACCGTCTTGTTAAGCTACTGCGAAATGCACGTGTCTTCCAAGGGGCATTTAAACCGTCTTGTTAAGCTATTGCGACCTGCACTTATCTTCCAAGCGGCATTTAAACCATCTTGTTAAGCTACTGCGACCTGCATGTCTCTTCCAAGGGGCATAAAAACCGTCTTTTTAAGCTACTGGGACCTGCACGTCTCTTCCAAGGGGCATTTAAACCGACTTGTTAAGCTACTGCGACCTGTACGTCACTACCGAGGGGCATTTAAACAGTCTTGTTCAGCTACTGCGACTTGCACGTCTCTTACAAGGGGCATTTAAACCCTCTTGTTTAGCTACTGTAACCTCCACCACTTTTCCAAGGGGCATTTAAACTGTCTTGTTAAGCTACTGCGACCTGCATGTCTCTTCCAAGGGGCATTTAAACCGACTTTATAAGCTACTGCAACCTGCACGTCTCTTCCAAGGGGCATTTAAACCGTCTTGATAAACTACTGCGACCTGCACGTCTCTTCCAATGGGCATTTAAACCATCTTGTTAAGCTATTGCGACCTGCACGTCTCTTCCAAGGAGCATTTAAACCGTCTTGTTAAGCTGCTGCGATCCGCATGTCTCTACCAAGGGGCATTTAATCCATCTTGTTAAGCTATTATGACCTCCACCGCTCTTCCAAGGGGCATTTAAACATTCTTGTTTAACTACTGTAACCTCCACCACTTTTCCAAGGGGCATTTAAACCGTCTTGTTAATCTACTGCGAAATGCACGTCTCTTCCAAGGGGCATTTAAACCTTCTTGTTAAGCTACTGCGACTTGCACCTCTCTTCCAAGGGGCATTTAAACCTTCTTGTTTAGCTACTGTAACCTCCACCACTTTTCCAAGGGGCATTTAAACCGTCTTGTTAATCTACTGCGAAATGCACGTGTCTTCCAAGGGGCTTTTAAATCGTCTTGTTAAGCTACTGCGCAATGCACGTGTCTTCCAAGGGGCATTTAAACCGTCTTGTTAAGCTACTGCGACCTGCAATTATCTTCCAAGCGGCATTTAAACCATCTTGTTAAGCTATTGCGACCTGCACGTCTCTTCCAAGGAGCATTTAAACCGTCTTGTTAAGCTGCTGCGATCTGCATGTCTCTACCAAGGGGCATTTAATCCATCTTGTTAAGCTATTATGACCTCCACCGCTCTTCCAAGGGGCATTTAAACATTCTTGTTCAGCTACTGCAACTTGCACGTCTCTTCCAAGGGGCATTTAAACCGACTTTTTAAGCTACTGCAACCTGCACGTCTCTTCCAAGGGTTATTTAAACTGTCTTGTTAAGCTACTGCGACCTGCACGTCTCTTCCAAGGGGCATTTAAACCGCCTTTTTAAGCTGCTGCGACCTGCATGTCTCTTCCAAGGGGCATTTAAACCATTTTGTTAAGATACTGTGACCTGCACGTTTCTTCCAAGGGGCATTTAAACCATCTTGTTAATCTACTGAGACCTCCACCGCTTTACCAGGGAGCATTTAAACCGTCTTATTAAGCTACTGCGATCTGCACGTCTCTTCCAAGGGGCATTTAAACCGTCTTGTTAAACTACTGCGACCTCCACCGCTCTTCCAAGGGGCATTTAAACCGTCTTGTTAAGCTAATGCGACCTGCACGTCTCTTCCATGGGGCATTTAAACCATATTGTTAAGCTACTGCAACCTGCACGTTACTGCAATGGGGCATTTAAACTGTCTTGTTAAGCTAATGCGACCTGCACGTTTTTTCCAAGGGGCATTTAAACCGTCTTGTTAAGCTACTGCGACCTGCACATTTCTACCAAGGAGCATTTAAACCGTCTTGTTAATCTACTGCGCCATGCATGTCTCTTCCAAGGGGCATTTAAACCGTCTTGTTAAGCTACTGCTACCTGCACGTCTCTTCCAAGGGGCATTTAAACTGTCTTGTTAAGCTACTGCGACCTGCATGTCTCTTCCAAGGGGCACTTAAACCGCCTTTTTAAGCTGCTGCGACCTGCATGTCTCTTCCAAGGGGCATTTAATCTGTCTTGTTAAGCTATTACGACCTCCAACGCTCTTCCAAGCAGCATTTAAACCGTCTTGTTAAGCTACTGCGACCTGCACGTCTTTTCCAAGGGGCATTTAAACCGTCTTGTTAAGCTACTGCGACTTGCACGTCTCTTCCAAGTGGCATTTAAACCTTCTTGTTTAGCTACTGTATCCTCCACCACTTTTCCAAAGGGCATTTAAACCGTCTTGTTAATCTACTGCGACCTGCATGTCTCTTCCAAGGGGCATTTAAACGGTCTTGTTAAGCTACTGCGAAATGTACGTCTCTTCCAAGGTGCATTTAAACCGTCTTGTTAAGCTACTGCGATCTGCACGTCTCTTCCAAGGGGCATTTAAACCGTCTTGTTAAACTACTGCGACCTCCACCGCTCTTCCAAGGGGCATTTAAACCGTCTTGTTAAGCTAATGCGACCTGCATGTCTCTTCCATGGGGCATTTAAACCATCTTGTTAAGCTACTGCAACCTGCACGTCTCTTCCATGGGGCATTTAAACTGTCTTGTTAAGCTAATGCGACCTGCACGTTTTTTCCAAGGGGCATTTAAACCGTCTTGTTAAGCTACTGCGACCTGCACATTTCTACCAAGGAGCATTTAAACCGTCTTGTTAATCTACTGCGCCATGCATGTCTCTTCCAAGGGGCATTTAAACCGTCTTGTTAAGCTACTGCGACCTGCACGTCTCTTCCAAGGGGCATTTAAACTGTCTTGTTAAGCTACTGCGACTTGCATGTCTCTTCCAAGGGGCATTTAAACCGCCTTTTTAAGCTGCTGCGACCTACATGTCTCTTCCAAGGGGCATTTAATCTGTCTTGTTAAGCTATTACGACCTCCACCGCTCTTCCAAGGGGCATTTAAACCGTCTTGTTAAGCTACTGTGACCTGCACGTCTCTTCCAAGGGGCATTTAAACTGTCTTGTCAAGCTACTGCGAAATGCACGTGTCTTCCAAGGGGCATTTAAACCGTCTTGTTAAGCTACTGCGACCTGCAATTATCTTCCAAGCGGCATTTAAAACATCTTGTTAAGCTACTGCGACCTGCATGTCTCTTCCAAGGGGCATTTAAACCGACTTTTTAAGCTACTGCAACCTGCACGTTACTTCCAAGGGTTATTTAAACCGTCTTGTTAAGCTACTGCGACCTGCACGTCTCTTCCAAGGGGCATTTAAACCGCCTTTTTAAGCTGCTGCGACCTGCATGTCTCTTCCAAGGGGCATTTAAATCGTTTTGTTAAAATACTGTGACCTGCACGTTTCTTCCAAGGGGCATTTAAACCATCTTGTTATTCTACTGCGACCTCCATCGCTTTACCAAGGGGCATTTAAACCGTCTTGTTAAGCTCCTGCGATCTGCACGTCTCTTCCAAGGGGCATTTAAACCGTCTTGTTAAACTACTGCGACCTCCACCGCTCTTCCAAGGGGCATTTAAACCGTCTTGTTAAGCTAATGCGACCTGCACGTCTCTTCCATGGGGCATTTAAACCATATTGTTAAGCTACTGCAACCTGCACGTTACTGCAATGGGGCATTTAAACTGTCTTGTTAAGCTAATGCGACCTGCACGTTTTTTCCAAGGGGCATTTAAACCGTCTTGTTAAGCTACTGCGACCTGCACATTTCTACCAAGGAGCATTTAAACCGTCTTGTTAATCTACTGCGCCATGCATGTCTCTTCCAAGGGGCATTTAAACCGTCTTGTTAAGCTACTGCTACCTGCACGTCTCTTCCAAGGGGCATTTAAACTGTCTTGTTAAGCTACTGCGACCTGCATGTCTCTTCCAAGGGGCACTTAAACCGCCTTTTTAAGCTGCTGCGACCTGCATGTCTCTTCCAAGGGGCATTTAATCTGTCTTGTTAAGCTATTACGACCTCCAACGCTCTTCCAAGCAGCATTTAAACCGTCTTGTTAAGCTACTGCGACCTGCACGTCTTTTCCAAGGGGCATTTAAACCGTCTTGTTAAGCTACTGCGACTTGCACGTCTCTTCCAAGTGGCATTTAAACCTTCTTGTTTAGCTACTGTATCCTCCACCACTTTTCCAAAGGGCATTTAAACCGTCTTGTTAATCTACTGCGACCTGCATGTCTCTTCCAAGGGGCATTTAAACGGTCTTGTTAAGCTACTGCGAAATGTACGTCTCTTCCAAGGTGCATTTAAACCGTCTTGTTAAGCTACTGCGATCTGCACGTCTCTTCCAAGGGGCATTTAAACCGTCTTGTTAAACTACTGCGACCTCCACCGCTCTTCCAAGGGGCATTTAAACCGTCTTGTTAAGCTAATGCGACCTGCATGTCTCTTCCATGGGGCATTTAAACCATCTTGTTAAGCTACTGCAACCTGCACGTCTCTTCCATGGGGCATTTAAACTGTCTTGTTAAGCTAATGCGACCTGCACGTTTTTTCCAAGGGGCATTTAAACCGTCTTGTTAAGCTACTGCGACCTGCACATTTCTACCAAGGAGCATTTAAACCGTCTTGTTAATCTACTGCGCCATGCATGTCTCTTCCAAGGGGCATTTAAACCGTCTTGTTAAGCTACTGCGACCTGCACGTCTCTTCCAAGGGGCATTTAAACTGTCTTGTTAAGCTACTGCGACTTGCATGTCTCTTCCAAGGGGCATTTAAACCGCCTTTTTAAGCTGCTGCGACCTACATGTCTCTTCCAAGGGGCATTTAATCTGTCTTGTTAAGCTATTACGACCTCCACCGCTCTTCCAAGGGGCATTTAAACCGTCTTGTTAAGCTACTGTGACCTGCACGTCTCTTCCAAGGGGCATTTAAACTGTCTTGTCAAGCTACTGCGAAATGCACGTGTCTTCCAAGGGGCATTTAAACCGTCTTGTTAAGCTACTGCGACCTGCAATTATCTTCCAAGCGGCATTTAAAACATCTTGTTAAGCTACTGCGACCTGCATGTCTCTTCCAAGGGGCATTTAAACCGACTTTTTAAGCTACTGCAACCTGCACGTTACTTCCAAGGGTTATTTAAACCGTCTTGTTAAGCTACTGCGACCTGCACGTCTCTTCCAAGGGGCATTTAAACCGCCTTTTTAAGCTGCTGCGACCTGCATGTCTCTTCCAAGGGGCATTTAAATCGTTTTGTTAAAATACTGTGACCTGCACGTTTCTTCCAAGGGGCATTTAAACCATCTTGTTATTCTACTGCGACCTCCATCGCTTTACCAAGGGGCATTTAAACCGTCTTGTTAAGCTCCTGCGATCTGCACGTCTCTTCCAAGGGGCATTTAAACCGTCTTGTTAAACTACTGCGACCTCCACCGCTCTTCCAAGGGGCATTTAAACCGTCTTGTTAAGCTAATGCGACCTGCACGTCTCTTCCATGGGGCATTTAAACCATCTTGTTAAGCTACTGCGACCTGCACTTTTCTTCCATGGGGCATTTAAACTGTCTTGTTAAGCTAATGCGACCTGCACGTTTTTTCCAAGGGGCATTTAAACCGTCTTGTTAAGCTACTGCGACCTGCACATTTCTACCAAGGAGCATTTAAACCGTCTTGTTAATCTACTGCGCCATGCATGTCTCTTCCAAGGGGCATTTAAACTGTCTTGTTAAGCTACTGCTACCTGCACGTCTCTTCCAAGGGGCATTTAAACTGTCTTGTTAAGCTACTGCGACCTGCATGTCTCTTCCAAGGGGCACTTAAACCGCCTTTTTAAGCTGCTGCGACCTGCATGTCTCTTCCAAGGGGCATTTAATCTGTCTTGTTAAGCTATTACGACCTCCAACACTCTTCCAAGCAGCATTTAAACCGTCTTGTTAAGCTACTGCGACCTGCACGTCTTTTCCAAGGGGCATTTAAACCGTCTTGTTAAGCTACTGCGACTTGCACGTCTCTTCCAAGTGGCATTTAAACCTTCTTGTTTAGCTACTGTATCCTCCACCACTTTTCCAAAGGGCATTTAAACCGTCTTGTTAATCTACTGCGACCTGCATGTCTCTTCCAAGGGGCATTTAAACGGTCTTGTTAAGCTACTGCGAAATGTACGTCTCTTCCAAGGTGCATTTAAACCGACTTGTTAAGCTACTGCGACTTGCACTTCTCTTCCAAGGGGCATATAAACCTTCTTATTTAGCTACTGTAACCTCCACCAGTTTTCCAAGGGGCATTTAAAGCGTTTTGTTAAGCTACTGCAACCTACATGTCTCTTCCAAGGGGAATTTAAACCATCTTGTTAAGCTACTGGGACCTGTACGTCTCTTCAAAGGGGCATATAAACCGTCTTGTTAAGCTACTGTGACCTGCACGTCTCTTCCAAGGGGCATTTAAACCGTCTTGTTAAGCTACTGCGAAATGCACGTCTCTTCCAAGGGGCATTTAAACCGTTTTGTTAAGCTACTGCGACTTGCACATCTCTTCCAAGGGGCATTTAAACCATCTTGTTAAGCTACTGCGAGCTGCACTTATCTTCCTAGCGGCATTTAAACCGTCTTGTTTAGCTACTGCGACTTACACGTCTATTCCATTTGGCATTTAAACCTTCTTATTTAGCTACTGTAACCTCCACCACTTTTCCAAGGGGCATTTAAACCTTCTTTTTAAGCTACTGAAACCTGCACGTCTTCTCCAAGGGGCATTTAAACTGTCTTGTTAAGCTACTGCAACCTGCACGTCTCTTCCAAGGGGCATTTAAACCATCTTGTTAAGCTACTGCGACTTGCACGTCTCTTCCAAGGGGCATTTAAACCGTTTTGTTAAGCTACTGCGACCTTCAAGTTTCTTCCAAGGGGCATTTTAACCATCTTGTTAAGCTACTGCGACCTGCACGTCCCTTCCAAAGGGCATTTAAACCATGTTTTTAATCTACTGCGACCTCCATCGCTCTTCCAAGGGGCATTTAAACCGTCTTGTTAAGCTACTGCGACCTGCACGTCTCTTCCATGGGGCATTTAAACCGTCTTGTTAAGCTACTGCGACCGCCACCGCTCTTCCAAGGGGCATTTAAACCGTCTTGTTAAGCTACTGTGACCTGCACGTCTCTTCCAAGGGGCATTTAAACCGTCTTGTTAAGCTACTGCGAAATGCACGTCTCTTCCAAGGGGCATTTAAACCGTTTTGTTAAGCTACTGCGACTTGCACGTCTCTTCCAAGGGGCATTTAAACCGTCTTGTTAAGCTACTGCGAGCTGCCCTTATCTTCCTAGCGGCATTTAAACCGTCTTGTTTAGCTACTGCGACTTGCACGTCTCTTCCAAGTGGCATTTAATCCTTCTTATTTAGCTACTGTAACCTCCACTACTTTTCCAAGGGGCATTTAAACCGTCTTTTTAAGCTACTGCAACCTGCACGTCTCTTCCAAGGGGCATTTAAACTGTCTTGTTAAGCTACTGCAACCTGCACGTCTCTTACAAGGGGAATTTAAACCGTCTTGTTAAGCTACTGCGACTTGCACGTCTCTACCAAGGGGCATTTAAACCGTTTTGTTAAGCTACTGCGACCTTCAAGTTTCTTCCAAGGGGCATTTTAACCATCTTGTTAAGCTACTGCGACCTGCACGTCTCTTCTAAAGGGCATTTAAAACATCTTTTTAATCTACTGCGACCTCCATCGCTCTTCCAAGGGGCATTTAAACTGTCTTGTTAAGCTACTGCGACCTGCACGTCTCTTCCATGGGGCATTTAAACCGTCTTGTTAAGCTACTGTGACCTGCACGTCTCTTCCATGGGGCATTTAAACCGTCTTGTTAAGCTACTGCGACCTGCACGTCTCTTCCATGGGGCATTTAAACCATCTTGTTAAGCTACTGCGACCTGCACGTCTCTTCCAAGGGGCATTTAAACCGTCTTGTTAAGCTACTGCGACCTGCACGTTTCTTCCAAGGGGCATTTAAACCGTCTTGTTAAGCTACTGCGACCTGCACGTCTCTTCCAAGGGGCATTTAAACCGTCTTGTTAAGCTACTGCGACCTGCACGTTACTTCCAAGGGGCATTTAAACCGTCTTGTTAAGCTACTGCGACTTGCACGTCTCTTCCAAGGGGCATTTAAACCTTCTTGTTTAGCTACGGTAATCTCCACCACTTTTCCAAGGGGCATTTAAACCGTCTTTTTTATCTACTGCGACCTGCAAGTTTCTTCCAAGGGGCATTTAAACAGTCTTGTTAAGCTACTGCGACCTGCATGTCTCTTCCGAGGGGCATTTAAACTGTCTTGTTCAGCTACTGCAACTTGCACGTCTCTTCCAAGGGGCATTTAAACCTTCTTGTTTAGCTACAGTAATCTCCACCACTTTTCCAAGGGGCATTTAAACTGTGTTGTTAAGCTACTGCGAACTGCATGTCTCTTCCAAGGGGCATTTAAACCGTTTTGTTAAGCTACTGCGACCTGCACGTCTCTTCCACGGGGCATTTAAACCATCTTGTTAAGCTACTGCGACTTGCACGTCTCTTCAAAGGGGCATTTAAACCGTCTTGTTAAGCTGCTGCGACCTGCACGTCTCTTCCAACGGGCATTTAAACCGTCTTGTTAAGCTGCTGCGATCTGCACGTCTCTACCAAGGGGCATTTAATCCGTCTTGTTAAGCTATTACGACCTCCACCGCTCTTCCAAGGGGCATTTACACCGTCTTGTTAAGCTACTGCGACCTGGACGTCTCTTCCAAGGGGCATTTAAACCGTCTTGTTAAGCTACTGCGACCTGCACGTTTCTTCCAAGGGGCATTTAAACCATCTTGTTAAGCTACTGCGGCTTGCAAATCTCTTGCAAGGGGCATTTAAACCGTCTTGTTAAGCTACAGCGACTTACACCTCTCTTCCAAGGGGCATTTAAACCTTCTTGTTTAGCTACTGTAATCTCTACCACTTTTCCAAGGGGCATTTAAACCGTCTTGTTAATCTACTGCGACCTGCATGTCTCTTCCCAGGGACATTTAAACCGTCTTGTTAAGCTACTGCGAAATGCACGTGTCTTCCAAGGGGCATTTAAACTGTCTTGTTAAGCTACTGCGACCTGCACTTATCTTCCAAGCGGCATTTAAACCATCTTGTTAAGCTACTGCGACCTGCATGTCTCTTCCAAGGGACATTTAAACAGTCTTTTTAAGCGACTGCGACCTGCACGTCTCTTCCAAGGGGCATTTAAAGCGTCTTGTTAAGCTACTGCGACCTGCATGTCACTTCCGAGGGGCATTTAAACCGTCTTGTTCAGCTACTGCGACCTGCACGTCTCTTCCAAGGGGCATTTAAACCGTCTTGTTAAGCTAATGCGACTTGCACGTCTCTTCCAAGAGGCATTTAAACCGTTTTGTTAAGATACTGCGACCTGCACGTTTCTTCCAAGGGGCATTTAAATCATCTTGATAATCTACTGCGACCTCCACCGCCTTTCCAAGGTTCATTTAAACCGTCTTGTTAAGCTACTGCGACCTGCACGTCTCTTACCAGGGCCATTTAAACCGTCTTGTTAAGCTACTGCGACCTCCACCGCTCTTCCAAGGGTCATTTAAACCGTCTTGCTAAGCTACTGCGACCTGCACGTCTCTTCCATGGGGCATTTAAACCGTCTTGTTAAGCTACTGCGGCCTGCTTGTCTCTTCCAAGGGGCATTTAAACCGTCTTGTTAAGCTACTGCGAAATGCACGTCTCTTCGAAGGGGCATTTAAACCGTCTTGTTAAGCTACTGCGACCTACTTGTCTCTTCCAAGGGGCATTTAAACTGTCTTGTTAAGCTACTGCGAAATGCACGTGTCTTCCAAGGGGCATTTAAACCGTCTTGTTAAGCTATTGCGACCTGCACTTATCTTCCAAGCGGCATTTAAACCATCTTGTTAAGCTACTGCCACCTGCATGTCTCTTCCAAGGGGCATAAAAACCGTCTTTTTAAGCTACTGGGACTTACACGTCTCTTCCAAGGGGCATTTAAACCGACTTGTTAAGCTACTGCGACCTGTACGTCACTTCCGAGGGGCATTTAAACAGTCTTGTTCAGCTACTGCGAATTGCACGTCTCTTACAAGGGCCATTTAAACCCTCTTGTTTAGCTACTGTAACCTCCACCACTTTTCCAAGGGGCATTTAAACTGTCTTGTTAAGCTACTGCGAACTGCATGTCTCTTCCAAGGGGCATTTAAACTAACTTTATAAGCTACTGCAACCTGCACGTCTCTTCCAAGGGGCATTTAAACCGTCTTGATAAGCTACTGCGACCTGCACGTCTCTTCCAATGGGCATTTAAAACATCTTGTTAAGCTACTGCGACCTGCACGTCACTTCCAAGGTGCATTTAAACCGTCTTGTTAAGCTGCTGCGATCTGCATGTCTCTACCAAGGGGCATTTAATCCGTCTTGTTAAGCTATTACGACCTCCACCGCTCTTCCAAGGGGCATTTAAACCTTCTTGTTTAACTACTGTAACCTCCACGACTTTTCCAAGGGGCATTTAAACCGTCTTGTTAATCTACTGCGACCTGCATGTCTCTTCCAAGGGGCAGTTAAACCGTCTTGTTAAGCTACTGCGAAATGCACGTCTCTTCCAAGGGGCATTTAAACCTTCTTGTTAAGCTACTGCGACTTGCACCTCTCTTCCAAGGGGCATTTAAACCTTCTTGTTTAGCTACTGTAACCTCCACCACTTTTCCAAGGGGCATTTAAACCGTCTTGTTAATCTACTGCGACCTGCATGTCTCTTCCAAGGGGCATTTAAACCGTCTTGTTAAGCTACTGCGAAATGCACGTGTCTTCCAAGGGGCATTTAAACCGTCTTGTTAAGCTATTGCGACCTGCACTTATCTTCCAAGCGGCATTTAAACCATCTTGTTAAGCTACTGCGACCTGCATGTCTCTTCCAAGGGGCATAAAAACCGTCTTTTTAAGCTACTGGGACCTACACGTCTCTTCCAAGGGGCATTTAAACCGACTTGTTAAGCTACTGCGACCTGTACGTCACTTCCGAGGGGCATTTAAACAGTCTTGTTCAGCTACTGCGACTTGCACGTCTCTTACAAGGGGCATTTAAAACCTCTTGTTTAGCTACTGTAACCTCCACCACTTTTCCAAGGGGCATTAAAACTGTCTTGTTAAGCTACTGCGAACTGCATGTCTCTTCCAAGGGGCATTTAAACTAACTTTATAAGCTACTGCAACCTGCACGTCTCTTCCAAGGGGCATTTAAACCGTCTTGATAAGCTACTGCGACCTGCACGTCTCTTCCAATGGGCATTTAAAACATCTTGTTAAGCTACTGCGACCTGCACGTCTCTTCCAAGGTGCATTTAAACCGTCTTGTTAAGCTGCTGCGATCTGCATGTCTCTACCAAGGGGCATTTAATCCGTCTTGTTAAGCTATTACGACCTCCACCGCTCTTCCAAGGGGCATTTAAACCTTCTTGTTTAACTACTGTAACCTCCACCACTTTTCCAAGGGGCATTTAAACCGTCTTGTTAATCTACTGCGACCTGCATGTCTCTTCCAAGGGGCAGTTAAACCGTCTTGTTAAGCTACTGCGAAATGCACGTCTCTTCCAAGGGGCATTTAAACCTTCTTGTTAAGCTACTGCGACTTGCACCTCTCTTCCAAGGGGCATTTAAACCTTCTTGTTTAGCTACTGTAACCTCCACCACTTTTCCAAGGGGCATTTAAACCGTCTTGTTAAGCTACTGCGAAATGCAAGTGTCTTCCAAGGGGCATTTAAACCGTCTTGTTAAGCTACTGCGACCTGCATGTCTCTTCCAAGGGGCATTTAAACCGTCTTGTTCAGCTACTGCGACTTGCACGTCTCTTCCAAGGGGCATTTAAACATTCTTGTTTAGCTACTGTAACCTCCACCACTTTTCCAAGGGGCATTTAAACTGTCTTGTTAAGCTACTGCAACCTGCACGTCTCTTCCAAGGGGCATTTAAACCGTCTTGTTAAGCTACTGCGACCTGCACGTCTCTTCCAAGGGGCATTTAAACCGCCTTTTTAAGCTGCTGCGACCTGCATGTCTCTTCCAAGGGGCATTTAAACCGTTTTGTTAAGATACTGTGACTTGCACGTTTCTTCCAAGGGGAATTTAAACCATCTTGTTAATCTACTGCGACCTCCACCGCTTTACCAAGGGGCATTTAAACCGTCTTGTTAAGCTACTGCGATCTGCACGTCTCTTCCAAGGGGCATTTAAACCGTCTTGTTAAGCTACTGCGACCTCCACCGCTCTTCCAAGGGGCATTTAAACCGTCTTGTTAAGCTAATGCGACCTGCACGTCTCTTCCATGGGGCATTTAAACCATCTTGTTAAGCTACTGCGACCTGCACGTCTCTTCCATGGGGCATTTAAACTGTCTTGTTAAGCTACTGCGACCTGCACGTTTTTTCCAATGGGCATTTAAAACGTCTTGTTAAGCTACTGCGACCTGCACATTTCTACCAAGGAGCATTTAAACCGTCTTGTTAATCTACTGCGCCATGCATGTCTCTTCCAAGGGGCATTTAAATCGTCTTGTTAAGCTACTGCGACCTGCACGTCTCTTCCAAGGGGCATTTAAGCTGTCTTGTTAAGCTACTGCGACCTGCATGTCTCTTCCAAGGGGCATTTAAACCGTCTTGTTAAGCCACTGCGACCTGCACGTCTCTACCAAGGGGCATTTAAACCGCCTTTTTAAGCTGCTGCGACCTGCATCTCTCTTCCAAGGGGCATTTAATCTGTCTTGTTAAGCTATTACGACCTCCACCGCTCTTCCAAGCGGCATTTAAACCGTCTTGTTAAGCTACTGCGACCTGGACGTCTCTTCCAAGGGGCATTTAAACCGTCTTGTTAAGCTACTGTGACTTGCACGTCTCTTCCAAGTGGCATTTAAACCTTCTTGTTTAGCTACTGTATCCTCCACCACTTTTCCAAAGGGCATTTAAACCGTCTTGTTAATCTACTGCGACCTGCATATCTCTTCCAAGGGGCATATAAACCTTCTTATTTAGCTACTGTAACCTCCACCAGTTTTCCAAGGGGCATTTAAACCGTTTTGTTAAGCTACTGCGACCTACATGTCTCTTCCAAGGGGCATTTAAACCGTCTTGTTAAGCTACTGGGAACTGTACGTCTCTTCAAAGGGGCATTTAAACCGTCTTGTTAAGCTGCTGCGACCTGCATGTCTCTTCCAAGGGGCACTTAAACCATCTTGTTAAGCTACTGCGACCGCCACCGCTCTTCCAAGGGGCATTTAAACCGTCTTGTTAAGCTACTGTGACCTGCTTGTCTCTTCCAAGGGGCATTTAAACCGTCTTGTTAAGCTACTGCGAAATGCACGTCTCTTCCAAGGGGCATTTAAACCATCTTGTTAAGCTACTGCGAGCTGCCCTTATCTTCCTAGCGGCATTTAAACCGTCTTGTTTAGCTACTGCGACTTGCACGGCTCTTCCAAGTGGCATTTAAACCTTCTTATTTAGCTACTGTAACCTCCACCACTTTTCCAAGGGGCATTTAAACCGTCTTTTTAAGCTACTGCAACCTGCACGTCTCTTCCAAGGGGCATTTAAACCGCCTTTTTAAGCTGCTGCGACCTGCATGTCTCTTCCAAGGGGTATTTAATCTGTCTTGTTAAGCTATTACGACCTCCACCGCTGTTCCAAGCGGCATTTAAACCGTCTTGTTAAGCTACTGCGACCTGGAAGTCTCTTCCAAGGGGCATTTAAACCATCTTGTTAAGCTACTGTGACTTGCACGTCTCTTCCAAGTGGCATTTAAACCTTCTTGTTTAGCTACTGTATCCTCCACCACTTTTCCAAAGGGCTTTTAAAGCGTCTTGTTAAACGGTCTTGTTAAGCTACTGCGAAATGTACGTCTCTTCCAAGGGGCATTTAAACCGTCTTGTTAAGCTACTGCGACTTGCACTTCTCTTCCAAGGGGCCTTTAAACCGTCTTGTTAAGCCACTGCGACCTGCACGTCTCTTCCAAGGGGCATTTAAACCGCCTTTTTAAGCTGCTGCGACCTGCATGTCTCTTCCAAGGGGCATTTAATCTATCTTGTTAAGCTATTACGACCTCCACCGCTCTTCCAAGCGGCACTTAAACCGTCTTGTTAAGCTAGTGCGACCTGGACGTCTCTTCCAAGGGGCATTTAAACCGTCTTGTTAAGCTACTGTGACTTGCACGTCTCTTCCAAGTGGCATTTAAACCTTCTTGTTTAGCTACTGTATCCTCCACCACTTTACCAAAGGGCATTTAAACCGTCTTGTTAATCTATTGCGACCTGCATGTCTCTTCCAAGGGGCATTTAAACGGTCTTGTTAAGCTACTGCGAAATGTACGTCTCTTCCAAGGGGCATTTAAACCGTCTAGTTAAGCTACTGCGACTTGCACTTCTCTTCTAAGGGGCATATAAACCTTCTTATTTAGCTACTGTAACCTCCACCAGTTTTCCAAGGGGCATTTAAACCGTTTTGTTAAGCTACTGCGACCTACATGTCTCTTCCAAGGGGCATTTAAACCGTCTTATTAAGCTACTGGGACCTGTACGTCTCTTCAAAGGGGCATTTAAACCGTCTTGTTTAGCTGCTGCGACCTGCATGTCTCTTCCAAGGGGCACTTAAACCGTCTTGTTAAGCTACTGCGACCGCCACCGCTCATCCAAGGGGCATTTAAACCGTCTTGTTAAGCTACTGTGACCTGCTTGTCTCTTCCAAGGGGCATTTAAACCGTCTTGTTAAGCTACTGCGAAATGCACGTCTCTTCCAAAGGGCATTTAAACCGTTTTGTTAAGCTACTGCGACTTGCACGTCTCTTCCAAGGGGCATTTAAACCGTCTTGTTAAGCTACTGCGAGCTGCCCTTATCTTCCTAGCGGCATTTAAACCATCTTGTTTAGCTACTGCGACTTGCACGGCTCTTCCAAGTGGCATTTAAACCTTCTTATTTAGCTACTGTAACCTCCACCACTTTTCCAAGGGGCATTTAAACCGTCTTTTTAAGCTACTGCAACCTGCACGTCTCTTCCAAGGGGCATTTAAACCGCCTTTTCAAGCTGCTGCGACCTGCATGTCTCTTCCAAGAGGCATTTAATCTGTCTTGTTAAGCAATTACGACCTCCACCTCTCTTCCAAGCGGCATTTAAACCGTCTTGTTAAGCTACTGCGACCTGGACTTCTCTTCCAAGTGGTCATTTAAACCGTCTTGTTAAGCTACTGTGACTTGCACGTCTCTTCCAAGTGGCATTTAAACCTTCTTATTTAGCTACTGTAACCTCCAACACTTTTCCAAGGGGCATTTAAACCGTCTTTTTAAGCTACTGCTACCTGCACGTCTCTTCCAAGGGGCATATAAACCGTCTTGTTAAGCTACTGCAACCTGCACGTCTCTTCCAAGGGGCATTTAAACCGTCTTGTTAAGCTACTGCGACTTGCATGTCTCTTCCAAGGGGCATTTAATCCGTTTTGTTAAGCTACTGCGACCTGCAAGTTTCTTCCAAGGGGCATTTAAACCATCTTCTTAAGCTACTGAGACCTCCACCGCTCTTCCAAAGGGCATTTTAACCAGCTTGTTAAGCTACTGCGACCTGCACGTCTCTTCCAAAGGGCATTTAAACCATCTTTTTAATCTATTGCGACCTCCATCGCTCTTCCAAGGGGCATTTAAACCGTATTGTTAAGCTACTGCGACCTGCACGTCTCTTCCATGGGGCATTTAAACCGTCTTGTTAAGCTACTGCGACCTGCACGTCTCTTCCAAGCAGCATTTAAACCGTCTTGTTAAGCTACTGCGACCTGCACGTCTCTTCCAAGGGGCATTTAAACCTTCTTGTTTAGCTACTGTATCCTCCACCACTTTTCCAAGGGGCATTTAAACCATCTTGTTAAGCTACTGCGACCGGCATGTCTCTACCAAGGGGCATTTAAACCGTCTTGTTAAGCTACTGTGACCTGCACGTCTCTTCCAAGGGGCATTTAAACCGTCTTGTTAAGCTACTGCGACCTGCACGTTTCTTCCAAGGGGCATTTAAACCGTCTTGTTAAGCTACTGCGACTTGCATGTCTCTTCCAAGGGGCATTTAAACCTTCTTGTTTAGCTACTGTAATCTCCACCACTTTTGCAAGTGGCATTTAAACCGTCTTTTTTATCTACTGCGACCTGCAAGTTTCTTCCAAGGGGCATTTAAACAGTCTTGTTCAGCTACTGCAACTTGCACGTCTCTTCCAAGGGGCATTTAAACCATCTTGTTAAGCTACTGCGACCTGCACGTCTCTTCCAAGGTGCATTTAAACCGTCTTGTTAAGCTGCTGCGATCTGCACGTCTCTACCAAGGGGCATTTAATCCGTCTTGTTAAGCTATTACGACCTCCACCGCTCTTCCAAGGGGCATTTACACCGTCTTGTTAAGCTACTGCGACCTGGACGTCTCTTCCAAGGGGCATTTAAACCGTCTTGTTAAGCTACTGCGACCTGCACGTTTCTTCCAAGGGGCATTTTAACCATCTTGTTAAGCTACTGCGGCTTGCAAGTCTCTTGCAAGGGGCATTTAAACCGTCTTGTTAAGCTACTGCGATCTGCACGTCTCTTCCAAGGGGCATTTAAACCGTCTTGTTAAGCTACTGCGACCTCCACCGCTCTTCCAAGGGGCATTTAAACCGTCTTGTTAAGCTAATGCGACCTGCACGTCTCTTCCATGGGGCATTTAAACCATCTTGTTAAGCTACTGCGACCTGCACGTCTCTTCCATGGGGCATTTAAACTGTCTTGTTAAGCTACTGCGACCTGCACGTTTTTTCCAAGGGGCATTTAAAACGTCTTGTTAAGCTACTGCGACCTGCACATTTCTACCAAGGAGCATTTAAACCGTCTTGTTAATCTACTGCGCCATGCATGTCTCTTCCAAGGGGCATTTAAATCGTCTTGTTAAGCTACTGCGACCTGCACGTCTCTTCCAAGGGGCATTTAAGCTGTCTTGTTAAGCTACTGCGACCTGCATGTCTCTTCCAAGGGGCATTTAAACCGTCTTGTTAAGCCACTGCGACCTGCACGTCTCTACCAAGGGGCATTTAAACCGCCTTTTTAAGCTGCTGCGACCTGCATCTCTCTTCCAAGGGGCATTTAATCTGTCTTGTTAAGCTATTACGACCTCCACCGCTCTTCCAAGCGGCATTTAAACCGTCTTGTTAAGCTACTGCGACCTGGACGTCTCTTCCAAGGGGCATTTAAACCGTCTTGTTAAGCTACTGTGACTTGCACGTCTCTTCCAAGTGGCATTTAAACCTTCTTGTTTAGCTACTGTATCCTCCACCACTTTTCCAAAGGGCATTTAAACCGTCTTGTTAATCTACTGCGACCTGCATATCTCTTCCAAGGGGCATATAAACCTTCTTATTTAGCTACTGTAACCTCCACCAGTTTTCCAAGGGGCATTTAAACCGTTTTGTTAAGCTACTGCGACCTACATGTCTCTTCCAAGGGGCATTTAAACCGTCTTGTTAAGCTACTGGGAACTGTACGTCTCTTCAAAGGGGCATTTAAACCGTCTTGTTAAGCTGCTGCGACCTGCATGTCTCTTCCAAGGGGCACTTAAACCATCTTGTTAAGCTACTGCGACCGCCACCGCTCTTCCAAGGGGCATTTAAACCGTCTTGTTAAGCTACTGTGACCTGCTTGTCTCTTCCAAGGGGCATTTAAACCGTCTTGTTAAGCTACTGCGAAATGCACGTCTCTTCCAAGGGGCATTTAAACCATCTTGTTAAGCTACTGCGAGCTGCCCTTATCTTCCTAGCGGCATTTAAACCGTCTTGTTTAGCTACTGCGACTTGCACGGCTCTTCCAAGTGGCATTTAAACCTTCTTATTTAGCTACTGTAACCTCCACCACTTTTCCAAGGGGCATTTAAACCGTCTTTTTAAGCTACTGCAACCTGCACGTCTCTTCCAAGGGGCATTTAAACCGCCTTTTTAAGCTGCTGCGACCTGCATGTCTCTTCCAAGGGGTATTTAATCTGTCTTGTTAAGCTATTACGACCTCCACCGCTGTTCCAAGCGGCATTTAAACCGTCTTGTTAAGCTACTGCGACCTGGAAGTCTCTTCCAAGGGGCATTTAAACCATCTTGTTAAGCTACTGTGACTTGCACGTCTCTTCCAAGTGGCATTTAAACCTTCTTGTTTAGCTACTGTATCCTCCACCACTTTTCCAAAGGGCTTTTAAACCGTCTTGTTAAACGGTCTTGTTAAGCTACTGCGAAATGTACGTCTCTTCCAAGGGGCATTTAAACCGTCTTGTTAAGCTACTGCGACTTGCACTTCTCTTCCAAGGGGCCTTTAAACCGTCTTGTTAAGCCACTGCGACCTGCACGTCTCTTCCAAGGGGCATTTAAACCGCCTTTTTAAGCTGCTGCGACCTGCATGTCTCTTCCAAGGGGCATTTAATCTATCTTGTTAAGCTATTACGACCTCCACCGCTCTTCCAAGCGGCACTTAAACCGTCTTGTTAAGCTAGTGCGACCTGGACGTCTCTTCCAAGGGGCATTTAAACCGTCTTGTTAAGCTACTGTGACTTGCACGTCTCTTCCAAGTGGCATTTAAACCTTCTTGTTTAGCTACTGTATCCTCCACCACTTTACCAAAGGGCATTTAAACCGTCTTGTTAATCTATTGCGACCTGCATGTCTCTTCCAAGGGGCATTTAAACGGTCTTGTTAAGCTACTGCGAAATGTACGTCTCTTCCAAGGGGCATTTAAACCGTCTAGTTAAGCTACTGCGACTTGCACTTCTCTTCTAAGGGGCATATAAACCTTCTTATTTAGCTACTGTAACCTCCACCAGTTTTCCAAGGGGCATTTAAACCGTTTTGTTAAGCTACTGCGACCTACATGTCTCTTCCAAGGGGCATTTAAACCGTCTTGTTAAGCTACTGGGACCTGTACGTCTCTTCAAAGGGGCATTTAAACCGTCTTGTTTAGCTGCTGCGACCTGCATGTCTCTTCCAAGGGGCACTTAAACCGTCTTGTTAAGCTACTGCGACCGCCACCGCTCATCCAAGGGGCATTTAAACCGTCTTGTTAAGCTACTGTGACCTGCTTGTCTCTTCCAAGGGGCATTTAAACCGTCTTGTTAAGCTACTGCGAAATGCACGTCTCTTCCAAAGGGCATTTAAACCGTTTTGTTAAGCTACTGCGACTTGCACGTCTCTTCCAAGGGGCATTTAAACCGTCTTGTTAAGCTACTGCGAGCTGCCCTTATCTTCCTAGCGGCATTTAAACCATCTTGTTTAGCTACTGCGACTTGCACGGCTCTTCCAAGTGGCATTTAAACCTTCTTATTTAGCTACTGTAACCTCCACCACTTTTCCAAGGGGCATTTAAACCGTCTTTTTAAGCTACTGCAACCTGCACGTCTCTTCCAAGGGGCATTTAAACCGCCTTTTCAAGCTGCTGCGACCTGCATGTCTCTTCCAAGAGGCATTTAATCTGTCTTGTTAAGCAATTACGACCTCCACCGCTCTTCCAAGCGGCATTTAAACCGTCTTGTTAAGCTACTGCAACCTGGACTTCTCTTCCAAGTGGTCATTTAAACCGTCTTGTTAAGCTACTGTGACTTGCACGTCTCTTCCAAGTGGCATTTAAACCTTCTTATTTAGCTACTGTAACCTCCAACACTTTTCCAAGGGGCATTTAAACCGTCTTTTTAAGCTACTGCTACCTGCACGTCTCTTCCAAGGGGCATATAAACCGTCTTGTTAAGCTACTGCAACCTGCACGTCTCTTCCAAGGGGCATTTAAACCGTCTTGTTAAGCTACTGCGACTTGCATGTCTCTTCCAAGGGGCATTTAATCCGTTTTGTTAAGCTACTGCGACCTGCAAGTTTCTTCCAAGGGGCATTTAAACCATCTTCTTAAGCTACTGAGACCTCCACCGCTCTTCCAAAGGGCATTTTAACCAGCTTGTTAAGCTACTGCGACCTGCACGTCTCTTCCAAAGGGCATTTAAACCATCTTTTTAATCTATTGCGACCTCCATCGCTCTTCCAAGGGGCATTTAAACCGTATTGTTAAGCTACTGCGACCTGCACGTCTCTTCCATGGGGCATTTAAACCGTCTTGTTAAGCTACTGCGACCTGCACGTCTCTTCCAAGCAGCATTTAAACCGTCTTGTTAAGCTACTGCGACCTGCACGTCTCTTCCAAGGGGCATTTAAACCTTCTTGTTTAGCTACTGTATCCTCCACCACTTTTCCAAGGGGCATTTAAACCGTCTTGTTAAGCTACTGCGACTTGCATGTCTCTACCAAGGGGCATTTAAACCGTCTTGTTAAGCTACTGTGACCTGCACGTCTCTTCCAAGGGGCATTTAAACCGTCTTGTTAAGCTACTGCGACCTGCACGTTTCTTCCAAGGGGCATTTAAACCGTCTTGTTAAGCTACTGCGACTTGCACGTCTCTTCCAAGGGGCATTTAAACCTTCTTGTTTAGCTACTGTAATCTCCACCACTTTTGCAAGTGGCATTTAAACCGTCTTTTTTATCTACTGCGACCTGCAAGTTTCTTCCAAGGGGCATTTAAACAGTCTTGTTCAGCTACTGCAACTTGCACGTCTCTTCCAAGGGGCATTTAAACCATCTTGTTAAGCTACTGCGACCTGCACGTCTCTTCCAAGGTGCATTTAAACCGTCTTGTTAAGCTGCTGCGATCTGCACGTCTCTACCAAGGGGCATTTAATCCGTCTTGTTAAGCTATTACGACCTCCACCGCTCTTCCAAGGGGCATTTACACCGTCTTGTTAAGCTACTGCGACCTGGACGTCTCTTCCAAGGGGCATTTAAACCGTCTTGTTAAGCTACTGCGACCTGCACGTTTCTTCCAAGGGGCATTTTAACCATCTTGTTAAGCTACTGCGGCTTGCAAGTCTCTTGCAAGGGGCATTTAAACCGTCTTGTTAAGCTACAGCGACTTGCACCTCTCTTCCAAGGGGCATTTAAACCTTCTTGTTTAGCTACTGTAATCTCCACCACTTTTCCAAGGGGCATTTAAACCGTCTTGTTAATCTACTGCGACCTGCATGTCTCTTCCAAGGGACATTTAAACAGTCTTGTTAAGCTACTGAGAAATGCATGTGTCTTCCAAGGGGCATTTAAACCGTCTTGTTAAGCTACTGCGACCTGCACTTATCTTCCAAGCGGCATTTAAACCATCTTGTTAAGCTACTGCGACCTGCATGTCTCTTCCAAGGGACATTTAAACAGTCTTTTTAAGCGACTGCGACCCGCACGTCTCTTCCAAGGGGCATTTAAAGCATCTTGTTAAGCTACTGCCACCTGCATGTCACTTCCGAGGGGCATTTAAACCGTCTTGTTCAGCTACTGCGACTTGCACGTCTCTTCCAAGGGGCATTTAAACCGTCTTGTTAAGCTACTGCGACTTGCACGTCTCTTCCAAGGGGCATTTAAACCGTTTTGTTAAGATTCTGCGACCTGCACGTTTCTTCCAAGTGGCATTTAAATCATCTTGATAATCTACTGCGACCTCCACCGCCTTTCCAAGGGGCATTTAAACCGTCTTGTTAAGCTACTGCGACCTGCACGTCTCTTACAAGGGGCATTTAAACCGTCTTGTTAAGCTACTGCGACCTCAACCGCTCTTCCAAGGGTCATTTAAACCATCTTGCTAAGCTATTGCGACCTGCACGTCTCTTCCATGGGGCATTTAAACAGTCTTGTTAAGCTACTGCGACCTGCACGTCTCTTCTATGGGGCATTTAAACAGTCTTGTTAACCTACTGCGACCTGCACGTCTGTTCCAAGGGGCACTTAAACCAACTTGTTAAGCTACTGCGACCTGCACGTCTCTTCCAACGGGCATTTAAACCATCTTGTTAAGCTACTGCGACCTGCACGTCTCTTCCAAGGTGCATTTAAACCGTCTTATTAAGCTACTGTGACCTGCTCGTCTCTTACAAGGGGCATTTAAACCTTCTTGTTTAGCTACTGTAACCTCCACCACTTTTCCAAGGGTCATTTAAACCGTCTTGTTAAGCTACTGCGACCTGCACGTCTCTTCCAAGCGGCATTTAAACCCTCTTGTTAAGCTACTGCGACCTGCACGTCTCTTCCAAGGGGCATTTAAACCTTCTTGTTTAGCTACTGTAAACTTCACCACTTTTCCAAGGGGCATTTAAACCGTCTTGTTAAGCTACTGCGACCGGCATGTCTCTTCCAAGGGGCATTTAAACCGTCTTGTTAAGCTACTGCGACTTGCACGTCTCTTCCCTGGGGCATTTAAACCATCTTGTTAAGGTACTGCGACTTGCACGTCTCTTCCAAGGTGCATTTAAACCTACTTTTTAAGCATCTGCAACCTGCACGTCTGCAACCTCCACCACTTTTCCAAGGGGCATTTAAACCGTCTTGTTAAGCTACTGCGACCGGCATGTCTCTTCCAAGGGGCATTTAAACCGTCTTGTTAAGCTACTGCGACTTGCACGTCTCTTCCATGGGGCATTTAAACCATCTTGTTAAGCTACTGTGACTTGCCCGTCTCTTCCAAGGGGCATTTAAACGTCTTGTTAAGCTACTGCGACCTGCACGTCTCTTCCAATGGGCATTTAAACCAACTTGTTAAGCTATTGCGACCTGCACGTCTCTTCCAAGGTGCATTTAAACAGCCTTGTTAAGCTGCTGCGATCTGCACGTCTCTACCAAGGGGCATTTAATCCGTCTTGTTAAGCTATTACGACCTCCACCGCTCTTCCAAGGGGCATTTAAACCTTCTTGTTTAGCTACTGTAACCTCCACCACTTTTTCAAGGGGCATTTTAACCGTCTTGTTAATCTACTGCGACCTGCATGTCTCTTCCAAGGGGCATTTAAACCGTCTTGTTAAGCTACTGCGAAATGCACGTCTCTTCCAAGGGGCATTTATACCGTCTTGTTAAGCTACAGCGACCTGTACCTCTCTTCCAAGGGGCATTTAAACCTTCTTGTTTAGCTACTGTATCCTCCACCACTTTTCCAAGGGGCATTTAAACCTTCTTGTTAATCTACTGCGACCTGCATGTCTCTTCCAAAGGGCATTTAAACCGTCTTGTTAAGCTACTGCGAAATGCACGTGTCTTCCAAGGGGCATTTAAACCGTTTTGTTAAGCTACTGCGACCTGCACGTCTCTTCCAAGGGGCATTTAAACCGTCTTGTTAAGCTACTGCGACCTGCATGTCACTTCCTAGGGGCATTTAAACCGTCTTGTTCAGCTACTGCGACTTGCACGTCTCTTCCAAGGGGCATTTAAACCTTCTTGTTTAGCTACTGTAACCTCCACCACTTTTCCAAGGGGCATTTAAACTGTCTTGTTAAGCTACTGCGACCTGCATGTCTCTTCCAAGGGGCATTTAAACAGACTTTTTAAGCTACTGCAACCTGCATGTCTCTTCCAAGGGGCATTTAAACTGTCTTGTTAAGCTACTGCGACCTGCACGTCTCTTCCAAGTGGCATTTAAACCGCCTTTTTAAGCTGCTGCGACCTGCATGTCTCTTCCATGGGGCAATTAAACCGTTTTGTTAAGATACTGTGACCTGCACGTTTCTTCCAAGGGGCATTTAAACCATCTTGTTAATCTACTGCGAAATCCACCGCTTTTCCAAGGGGCATTTAAACCGTCTTGTTAAGCTACTGCGACCTCCACCGCTCTTCCAAGGGGCATTTAAACCGTCTTGTTAAGCTACTGCGACCTGCACGTCTCTTCCATGGGGCATTTAAACCGTCTTGTTAAGCTACTGCGACCTGCACGCCTCTTCCATGGGGCATTTACACTGTCTTGTTAAGCTACTGCGACCTGCACGTTTTTTCCAAGGGGCATTTAAACCGTCTTGTTAAGCTACTGCGACCTGCACATTTCTACCAAGGGGCATTTAAACCGTCTTGTTAATCTACTGCGCCATACATGTCTCTTCCAAGGGGCATTTAAACCATCTTGTTAAGCTACTGCGACCTGCACGTCTCTTCCAAGGGGCATTTAAACCGTCTTATTAAGCTACTGCGACCTGCATGTCTCTTCCAAGGGGCCTTTAAACCGTCTTGTTAAGCCACTGCGACATGCACGTCTCTTCCAAGGGGCATTTAAACCGCCTTTTTAAGCTGCTGCTACCTGCATGTTGTAACGGGTCAGGGAGGCGGAACCTCTGAGCTACTATACAAGGGGGCGGCCCTTGTAAGGGAGCGGGTGGCAGTCTCTGGAAGAACGGACAGGGAGTTACGGCAAGTGATCAGGGCAGTCTCTGGGTAAAGGGTAGGTACGACCTGTGATGGCAGAGCCTCCGGGTAGGCTAGCAGGCAGAAGGTAGATGTGTGCTCCCAGGTGAGCAAGCGAGAGTCTCTGGAATAGCAGGTGGTCACGGCACGTGACGGCGGAGCCTCCGGGCTGGCAAGCAGGCAGGTAACGGAGAAGCGCTCCCAGGTGAGCGGGCAAGAGTCTCTGAAATAGCTGGTGGTCACAGCACGTGACAGCGGAGCCTCCGGGTAGGCAAGCAGGCAGGTAGTGGAGAAGCGCTCCCAGGTGAGCGGGCAAGAGTCTGGAGTAGCTGGTGGTCACAGCACGTGACAGCGGAGCCTCCGGGCTGGCTAGCAGGCAGGTAACGGAGAAGCGCTCCCAGGTGAGCGGGCAAGCTGGTCCATAGACAGACTGACCGGAGTTGTAAGGCAGACCGTCGGACCTCAGGCAAGCAGGCAGGTAGCTGATGTGCGCTCCCAGGTGAGCGGGCAGGCTGGTCCCTTAGACAGACTGACAGGAGTAGTGAAGCAGACCGTCGGACCTCAGACTGGCAGACAGGTAACAAGTATACAGGCAGGAATCAGGCAGGTAACAGGCAGGTAACTGGCAGGTAACTGGCAGGTAACTGGCAACGGGACCTGAGGGCTGAAGCACAGGTGAGACACAGGTGCAAACAACATTGCTCGGGCACCTCCATTTTGGAGGAGGTGCCTTATATATGATGAAGTCCTCCGGCCATTGGCCGGGGACTCCTTAGGACGGCGCGCGCGGCCCCTTTAAGAGGAGGGGAGCGCGCGCGCGCGCGCCCTAAGCACAGGGGCCGGGAAGGAGCGCGCGCTGAGAGCAGAGCAGGAGGAGGACGCCGGGAAGAAGCGCGCGCTGACAGCAGAGCGGGGGGAGGACGCCGGGCACGGAGCAGAGCGGTGAGTGGAGCAGCGTCCCTGCCTAGCAGAGGGCAGGGACGCCGGCACTACACATGTCTCTACCAAGGGGCATTTAATCTGTCTTGTTAAGATATTACGACCTCCACCGCTCTTCCAAGCGGCATTTAAACCGTCTTGTTAAGCTACTGCGACTTGCACGTCTCTTCCAAGGGGCATTTAAACCATCTTGTTTAGCTACTGTATCCTCCACCACTTTTCCAAAGGGCATTTAAACCGTCTTGTTAATCTACTGCGACCTGCATGTCTCTTCCAAGGGGCATTTAAACTGTCTTGTTAAGCTTCTGCGAAATGCACGTCTCTTCCAAGGGGCATTTAAACCGTCTTGTTAAGCTACTGCGACTTGCACTTCTCTTCCAAGGGGCATCTAAACCTTCTTATTTAGCTACTGTTACCTCCACCACTTTTCCAAGGGGCATTTAAACCGTATTGTTAAGCTACTGCGACCTACATGTCTCTTCCAAGGGGCATTTAAACTGTCTTGTTAAGCTACTGGGACCTGTACGTCTCTTCCAAGGGGCATTTAAACCGTCTTGTTAAGCTACTGCGACCTGCATGTCTCTTCAAAGGGGCACTTAAACCATCTTGTTAAGCTACTGCGACCTCCACCGCTCTTCCAGGGGGCATTTAAACCGTCTTGTTAAGCTACTGTGACCTGCATGTCTCTTCCAACGGGCATTTAAACCATCTTATTAAGCTACTGTGACCTGCACGTCTCTTCCAAGGTGCATTTAAACCATCTTGTTAAGCTACTGCGATCTGCACGTCTATACCAAGTGGCATTTAATCCGTCTTATCAATCTATTACGACCTCCACCGCTCTTCCAAGGGGCATTTAAACCGTCTTGTTATGATACAGCGACCTGCACGTCTCTTCCAAGGGGCACTTAAACCATCTTGTTAAGCTACTACGACTTGCACGTCTCTTCCACGGGGCATTTAAGCCTTCTTGTTTAGCTACTGTAACCTCCACCACTTTTCCAAGGGGCATTTAAACCGTCTTGTTAAGCTACTGCGACCTGCATGTCTCTTCCAAGGGGCATTTAAACCGTCTTTTTAAGCTACTGCAACCTGCACGTCTCTTCCAAGGGGCATTTAAACCCTCTTGTTAAGCTACTGCAACCTGCACGTCTCTTCCAAGGGGCATTTAAACCCTCTTGTTAAGCTACTGCGACCTGCACGTCTCTTGCAAGTGGCATTTAAACCTTCTTGTTTAGCTACTGTAACCTCCATCACTTTTCCAAGGGGCATTTAGACTGTGTTGTTAAGCTACTGCGACCTGCATGTCTCTTCCAAGGGGCATTTAAACCATCTTGTTAAGCTACTGCGACCTGCACGTCTCTTCCATGGGGCATTTACACCGTCTTGTTAAGCTACTGCGACCTGCACGTCTCTTCCAAGCGGCATTTAAACCGTCTTGTTAAGCTACTGCGACCTGCACGTCTCTTCCAAGGGGCATTTAAACCTTCTTGTTTAGCTACTGTAACCTCCACCACTTTTCCAAGGGGCATTTAAACCGTCTTGTTAAGCTACTGCGACCGGCATGTCTCTACCAAGGGGCATTTAAACCGTCTTGTTAAGCTACTGCGACCTGCACGTCTCTTCCAAGGGGCATTTAAACCGTCTTTTTAAGCTACTGCAACCTGCACGTTTCTTCCAAGGGGCATTTAAACCGTCTTGTTAAGCTACTGCGACTTGCACGACTCTTCCAAGGGGCATTTAAACCTTCTTGTTTAGCTACTGTAATCTCCACCACTTTTCCAAGTGGCATTTAAACCGTCTTTTTTATCTACTGCGACCTGCAAGTTTCTTCCAAGGGGCATTTAAACAGTCTTGTTCAGCTACTGCAACTTGCACGTCTCTTCCAAGGGGCATTTAAACCATCTTGTTAAGCTACTGCGACCTGCACGTCTCTTCCAAGGTGCATTTAAACCGTCTTGTTAAGCTGCTGCGATCTGCGCGTCTCTACCAAGGGGCATTTAATCCGTCTTGTTAAGCTATTACGACCTCCAAAGCTCTTCCAAGGGGCATTTACACCGTCTTTTTAAGCTACTGCGACCTGGACGTCTCTTCCAAGGGGCATTTAAACCGTCTTGTTAAGCTACTGCGACCAGCACGTTTCTTCCAAGGGGCATTTAAACCATCTTGTTAAGCTACTGCGGCTTGCAAGTCTCTTGCAAGGGGCATTTAAACCGTCTTGTTAAGCTACAGCGACTTGCACCTCTCTTCCAAGGGGCATTTAAACCTTCTTGTTTAGCTACTGTAATCTCCACCACTTTTCCAAGGGGCATTTAAACCGTCTTGTTAATCTACTGCGACCTGCATGTCTCTTCCAAGGGACATTTAAACCGTCTTGTTAAGCTACTGCGAAATGCACGTGTCTTCCAAGGGGCATTTAAACCGTCTTGTTAAGCTACTGCGACCTGCACTTATCTTCCAAGCGGCATTTAAACCATCTTGTTAAGCTACTGCGACCTGCATGTCTCTTCCAAGGGACATTTAAACAGTCTTTTTAAGCGACTGCGACCTGCACGTCTCTTCCAAGGGGCATTTAAAGCGTCTTGTTAAGCTACTGCGACCTGCATGTCACTTCCAAGGGGCATTTAAACCGTCTTGTTCAGCTACTGCGACTTGCACGTCCCTTCCTAGGGGCATTTAAACCGTCTTGTTAAGCTACTGCGACTTGCACGTCTGTTCCAAAGGGCATTTAAACCGTTTTGTTAAGATACTGCGACCTGCACGTTTCTTCCAAGGGGCATTTAAATCATCTTGATAATCTACTGCGACCTCCACCGCCTTTCCAAGGGGCATTTAAACCGTCTTGTTAAGCTACTGCGACCTGCACGTCTCTTACAAGGGGCATTTAAACATTCTTGTTAAGCTACTGCGACCTCCACCGCTCTTCCAAGGGTCATTTAAACCATCTTGCTAAGCTACTGCGACCTGCACGTCTCTTCCATGGGGCATTTAAACAGTCTTGTTAAGCTACTGCGACCTGCACGTCTGTTCCAAGGGGCACTTAAACCAACTTGTTAAGCTACTGCGACCTGCACGTCTCTTCCAACGGGCATTTAAACCATCTTGTTAAGCTACTGCGACCTGCACGTCTCTTCCAAGGTGCATTTAAACCGTCTTGTTAAGCTACTGTGACCTGCACGTCTCTTACAAGGGGAATTTAAACCTTCTTGTTTAGCTACTGTAACCTCCACCACTTTTCCAAGGGTCATTTAAACCGACTTGTTAAGCTACTGCGACCTGCACGTCTCTTCCAAGGGGCATTTAAACCCTATTGTTAAGCCACTGCCACCTGATCGTCTCTTCCAAGGGGCATTTAAACCTTCTTGTTTAGCTACTGTAAACTCCACCACTTTTCCAAGGGGCATTTAAACCGTCTTGTTAAGCTACTGCGACTTGCACGTCTCTTCCCTGGGGCATTTAAACCATCTTGTTAAGCTACTGCGACTTGCCCGTCTCTTCCAAGGGGCATTTAAACGTCTTGTTAAGCTACTGCGACCTGCACGTCTCTTCCAATGGGCATTTAAACCATCTTGTTAAGCTACTGCGACCTGCACGTCTCTTCCAAGGTGCATTTAAACAGCCTTGTTAAGCTGCTGCGATCTGCACGTCTCTACCAAGGGGCATTTAATCCATCTTGTTAAGCTATTACGACCTCCACCGCTCTTCCAAGGGGCATTGAAACCTTCTTGTTTAGCTACTGTAACCTCCACCACTTTTTCAAGGGGCATTTAAACCTTCTTGTTAATCTACTGCGACCTGCATGTCTCTTCCAAGGGGCATTTAAACCGTCTTGTTAAGCTACTGCGAAATGCACGTCTCTTCCAAGGGGCATTTAAACCGTCTTGTTAAGCTACAGCGACCTGCACCTCTCTTCCAAGGGGCATTTAAACCTTCTTGTTTAGCTACTGTAACCTCCACCACTTTTCCAAGGGGCATTTAAACCTTCTTGTTAATCTACTGCGACCTGCATGTCTCTTCCAAAGGGCATTTAAACCGTCTTGTTAAGCTACTGCGAAATGCACGTGTCTTCCAAGGGGCATTTAAACCGTTTTGTTAAGCTACTGCGACCTGCACTTATCTTCCAAGCGGCATTTAAACCATCTTGTTAAGCTACTGCGACCTGCATGTCTCTTCTAATGGACATTTAAACAGTCTTTTTAAGCTACTGCGACCTGCACGTCTCTTCCAAGGGGCATTTAAACCGTCTTGTTAAGCTACTGCGACCTGCATGTCCCTTCCGAGGGGCATTTAAACCGTCTTGTTCAGCTACTGCGACTTGCACGTCTCTTCCAAGGGGCATTTAAACCTTCTTGTTTAGCTACTGTAACCTCCACCACTTTTCCAAGGGGCATTTAAACTGTCTTGTTAAGCTACTGCGACCTGCATGTCTCTTCCAAGGGGCATTTAAACAGACTTTTTAAGCTACTGCGACCTGCACGTCTCTTCCAAGTGGCATTTAAACCGCCTTTTTAAGCTGCTGCGACCTGCATGTCTCTTCCATGGGTCATTTAAACCGTTTTGTTAAGATACTGTGACCTACACGTTTCTTCCAAGGGGCATTTAAACCATCTTGTTAATCTACTGCGAAATCCACCGCTTTTCCAAGGGGCATTTAAACCGTCTTGTTAAGCTACTGCGACCTCCACCGCTCTTCCAAGGGGCATTTAAACCGTCTTGTTAAGCTACTGCGACCTGCACGTCTCTTCCATGGGGCATTTAAACCGTCTTGTTAAGCTACTGCGACCTGCACGCCTCTTCCATGGGGCATTTAAACTGTCTTGTTAAGCTACTGCGACCTGCACGTTTTTTCCAAGGGGCATTTAAACCGTCTTGTTAAGCTACTGCGACCTGCACATTTCTACCAAGGGGCATTTAAACCGTCTTGTTAATCTACTGCGCAATACATGTCTCTTCCAAGGGGCATTTAAACCGTCTTGTTAAGCTACTGTGACCTGCACGTCTCTTCCAAGGGGCATTTAAACCGTCTTATTAAGCTACTGCGACCTGCATGTCTCTTCCAAGGGGCATTTAAACCGTCTTGTTAAGCCACTGCGACATGCACGTCTCTTCCATGGGGCATTTAAACCGCCTTTTTAAGCTGCTGCTACCTGCATGTCTCTACCAAGGGGCATTTAATCTGTCTTGTTAAGATATTACGACCTCCACCGCTCTTCCAAGCGGCATTTAAACCGTCTTGTTAAGCTACTGCGACCTGCACGTCTCTTCCAAGGGGCATTTAAACCGTCTTGTTAAGCTACTGCGACTTGCACGTCTCTTCCAAGGGGCATTTAAACCTTCTTGTTTAGCTACTGTATCCTCCACCACTTTTCCAAAGGGCATTTAAACCGTCTTGTTAATCTACTGCGACCTGCATGTCTCTTCCAAGGGGCATTTAAACCGTCTTGTTAAGCTACTGCGAAATGCACGTCTCTTCCAAGGGGCATTTAAACCGTCTTGTTAAGCTACTGCGACTTGCACTTCTCTTCCAAGGGGCATTTAAACCTTCCTATTTAGCTACTGTTACCTCCACCACTTTTCCAAGGGGCATTTAAACCGTATTGTTAAGCTACTGCGACCTACATGTCTCTTCCAAGGGGCATTTAAACCGTCTTGTTAAGCTACTGGGACCTGTACGTCTCTTCCAAGGGGCATTTAAACCGTCTTATTAAGCTACTGCGGCCTGCATGTCTCTTCAAAGGGGCACTTAAACCATCTTGTTAAGCTACTGCGACCTCCACCGCTCTTCCAAGGGGCATTTAAACCGTCTTGTTAAGCTACTGCGACCTGCATGTCTCTTCCAACGGGCATTTAAACCATTTTCTTAAGCTACTGTGACCTGCACGTCTCTTCCAAGGTGCATTTAAACCGTCTTGTTAAGCTGCTGCGATCTGCACGTCTATGCCAAGTGGCATTTAATCCGTCTTATCAAGCTATTACGACCTCCACCGCTCTTCCAAGGGGCATTTAAACCGTCTTGTTATGCTACTGCGACCTGCACTTCTCTTCCAAGGGGCACTTAAACCATCTTGTTAAGCTACTACGACTTGCACGTCTGTTCCAAGGGGCATTTAAGCCTTCTTGTTTAGCTACTTTAACCTCCACCACTTTTCCAAGGGGCATTTAAACCGTCTTGTTAAGCTACTGCGACCTGCATGTCTCTTCCAATTGGCATTTAAACCGTCTTTTTAAGTTACTGCAACCTGCACGTCTCTTCCAAGGGGCATTTAAACCCTCTTATTAAGCTACTGCAACCCGCACGTCTCTTCCAAGGGGCATTTAAACCCTCTTGTTAAGCTACTGCGAAATGCACGTCTCTTGCAAGTGGCATTTAAACCTTCTTGTTTAGCTACTGTAACCTCCATCACTTTTCCAAGGGGCACTTAAACTGTGTTGTTAAGCTACTGCGACCTGCATGTCTCTTCCAAGGGTCATTTAAACCATCTTGTTAAGCTACTGCGACCTGCATGTCTCTTCCAAGGGGCATTTAAACAGTCTTGTTAAGCTACTGCGAAATGCACATCTCTTCCAAGGGGCATTTAAACCATTTTGTTAAGCTACTGTGACATGCACGTCTCTTCCAAGGGGCATTTAAACAGTCTTGTTAAGCTACTGCGAGCTGCCCTTATCTTCCAAGCGGCATTTAATCCTTCTTGTTAAGCTACTGCGACCTGCATGTCTCTTCCAAGGTGCATTTAATCCGTCTTTTTAAGCTACTGCGACCTGCACGTCTCTTCCAAGGGGCATTTAAACCATCTTGTTAAGCTACTGCGACCTGCATGTCTCTTCCGAGGGGCATTTAAACCGTCTTGTTCAGCTACTGCGACTTGCATGTCTCTAAGGGGCATTTAAACCTTCTTGTTTAGCTACTGTAACCTCTACCAATTTTCCAAGGGGCATTTAAACCGTCTTTTTAAGCTACTGCGACCTGCACTTATCTTCCAAGCGGCATTTAAACCGTCTTGTTAAGTTACTGCGACCTGCATGTCTCTTCCAAGGGGCATTTAAACCGTCTTGTTAAGCTGCAGCGACCTGTACCTCTCTTCCAAGGGGCATTTAAACCTTCTTATTTAGCTACTGTATCCTCCACCACTTTTCCAAGGGGCATTTAAACCTTCTTGTTAATCTACTGCGACCTGCATGTCTCTTCCAAAGGGCATTTAAACCGTCTTGTTAAGCTACTGCGAAATGCACGTGTCTTCCAAGGGGCATTTAAACCGTTTTGTTAAGCTACTGCGACCTGCACGTCTCTTCCAAGGGGCATTTAAACCGTCTTGTTAAGCTACTGCGACCTGCATGTCACTTCCTAGGGGCATTTAAACCGTCTTGTTCAGCTACTGCGACTTGCACGTCTCTTCCAAGGGGCATTTAAACCTTCTTGTTTAGCTACTGTAACCTCCACCACTTTTCCAAGGGGCATTTAAACTGTCTTGTTAAGCTACTGCGACCTGCATGTCTCTTCCAAGGGGCATTTAAACAGACTTTTTAAGCTACTGCAACCTGCATGTCTCTTCCAAGGGGCATTTAAACTGTCTTGTTAAGCTACTGCGACCTGCACGTCTCTTCCAAGTGGCATTTAAACCGCCTTTTTAAGCTGCTGCGACCTGCATGTCTCTTCCATGGGGCAATTAAACCGTTTTGTTAAGATACTGTGACCTGCACGTTTCTTCCAAGGGGCATTTAAACCATCTTGTTAATCTACTGCGAAATCCACCGCTTTTCCAAGGGGCATTTAAACCGTCTTGTTAAGCTACTGCGACCTCCACCGCTCTTCCAAGGGGCATTTAAACCGTCTTGTTAAGCTACTGCGACCTGCACGTCTCTTCCATGGGGCATTTAAACCGTCTTGTTAAGCTACTGCGACCTGCACGCCTCTTCCATGGGGCATTTACACTGTCTTGTTAAGCTACTGCGACCTGCACGTTTTTTCCAAGGGGCATTTAAACCGTCTTGTTAAGCTACTGCGACCTGCACATTTCTACCAAGGGGCATTTAAACCGTCTTGTTAATCTACTGCGCCATACATGTCTCTTCCAAGGGGCATTTAAACCGTCTTGTTAAGCTACTGCGACCTGCACGTCTCTTCCAAGGGGCATTTAAACCGTCTTGTTTAGCTATTGTAATCTCCACCACTTTTCCAAGTGGCATTTAAACCGTCTTTTTTATCTACTGCGACCTGCAAGTTTCTTCCAAGGGGCATTTAAACAGTCTTGTTCAGCTACTGCAACTTGCACGTCTCTTCCAAGGGGCATTTAAACCATCTTGTTAAGCTACTGCGACCTGCACATCTCTTCCAAGGTGCATTTAAACCGTCTTGTTAAGCTGCTGCGATCTGCGCGTCTCTACCAAGGGGCATTTAATCCGTCTTGTTAAGCTATTACGACCTCCAAAGCTCTTCCAAGGGGCATTTACACCGTCTTTTTAAGCTACTGCGACCTGGACGTCTCTTCCAAGGGGCATTTAAACCGTCTTGTTAAGCTACTGCGACCAGCACGTTTCTTCCAAGGGGCATTTAAACCATCTTGTTAAGCTACTGCGGCTTGCAAGTCTCTTGCAAGGGGCATTTAAACCGTCTTGTTAAGCTACAGCGACTTGCACCTCTCTTCCAAGGGGCATTTAAACCTTCTTGTTTAGCTACTGTAATCTCCACCACTTTTCCAAGGGGCATTTAAACCGTCTTGTTAATCTACTGCGACCTGCATGTCTCTTCCAAGGGACATTTAAACCGTCTTGTTAAGCTACTGCGAAATGCACGTGTCTTCCAAGGGGCATTTAAACCGTCTTGTTAAGCTACTGCGACCTGCATTTATCTTCCAAGCGGCATTTAAACCATCTTGTTAAGCTACTGCGACCTGCATGTCTCTTCCAAGGGACATTTAAACAGTCTTTTTAAGCGACTGCGACCTGCACGTCTCTTCCAAGGGGCATTTAAAGCGTCTTGTTAAGCTACTGCGACCTGCATGTCACTTCCAAGGGGCATTTAAACCGTCTTGTTCAGCTACTGCGACTTGCACGTCCCTTCCTAGGGGCATTTAAACCGTCTTGTTAAGCTACTGCGACTTGCACGTCTCTTCCAAAGGGCATTTAAACCGTTTTGTTAAGATACTGCGACCTGCACGTTTCTTCCAAGGGGCATTTAAATCATCTTGATAATCTACTGCGACCTCCACCGCCTTTCCAAGGGGCATTTAAACCGTCTTGTTAAGCTACTGCGACCTGCACGTCTCTTACAAGGGGCATTTAAACCGTCTTGTTAAGCTACTGCGACCTCCACCGCTCTTCCAAGGGTCATTTAAACCATCTTGCTAAGCTACTGCGACCTGCACGTCTCTTCCATGGGGCATTTAAACAGTCTTGTTAAGCTACTGCGACCTGCACGTCTGTTCCAAGGGGCACTTAAACCAACTTGTTAAGCTACTGCGACCTGCACGTCTCTTCCAACGGGCATTTAAACCATCTTGTTAAGCTACTGCGACCTGCACGTCTCTTCCAAGGTGCATTTAAACCGTCTTGTTAATCTACTGTGACCTGCACGTCTCTTACAAGGGGCATTTAAACCTTCTTGTTTAGCTACTGTAACCTCCACCACTTTTCCAAGGGTCATTTAAACCGACTTGTTAAGCTACTGCGACCTGCACGTCTCTTCCAAGGGGCATTTAAACCCTATTGTTAAGCCACTGCGACCTGATCGTCTCTTCCAAGGGGCATTTAAACCTTCTTGTTTAGCTACTGTAAACTCCACCACTTTTCCAAGGGGCATTTAAACCGTCTTGTTAAGCTACTGCGACTTACACGTCTCTTCCCTGGGGCATTTAAACCATCTTGTTAAGCTACTGCGACTTGCCCGTCTCTTCCAAGGGGCATTTAAACGTCTTGTTAAGCTACTGCGACCTGCACGTCTCTTCCAATGGGCATTTAAACCATCTTGTTAAGCTACTGCGACCTGCACGTCTCTTCCAAGGTGCATTTAAACAGCCTTGTTAAGCTGCTGCGATCTGCACGTCTCTACCAAGGGGCATTTAATCCGACTTGTTAAGCTATTACGACCTCCACCGCTCTTCCAAGGGGCATTTAAACCTTCTTGTTTAGCTACTGTAACCTCCACCACTTTTTCAAGGGGCATTTAAACCTTCTTGTTAATCTACTGCGACCTGCATGTCTCTTCCAAGGGGCATTTAAACCGTCTTGTTAAGCTACTGCGAAATGCACGTCTCTTCCAAGGGGCATTTAAACCGTCTTGTTAAGCTACAGTGACCTGCACCTCTCTTCCAAGGGGCATTTAAACCTTCTTGTTTAGCTACTGTAACCTCCACCACTTTTCCAAGGGGCATTTAAACCTTCTTGTTAATCTACTGCGACCTGCATGTCTCTTCCAAAGGGCATTTAAACCGTCTTGTTAAGCTACTGCGAAATGCACGTGTCTTCCAAGGGGCATTTAAACCGTTTTGTTAAGCTACTGCGACCTGCACTTATCTTCCAAGCGGCATTTAAACCATCTTGTTAAGCTACTGCGACCTGCATGTCTCTTCTAATGGACATTTAAACAGTCTTTTTAAGCTACTGCGACCTGCACGTCTCTTCCAAGGGGCATTTAAACCATCTTGTTAAGCTACTGCGACCTGCATGTCCCTTCCGAGGGGCATTTAAACCGTCTTGTTCAGCTACTGCGACTTGCACGTCTCTTCCAAGGGGCATTTAAACCTTCTTGTTTAGCTACTGTAACCTCCACCACTTTTCCAAGGGGCATTTAAACTGTCTTGTTAAGCTACTGCGACCTGCATGTCTCTTCCAAGGGGCATTTAAACAGACTTTTTAAGCTACTGCGACCTGCACGTCTCTTCCAAGTGGCATTTAAACCGCCTTTTTAAGCTGCTGCGACCTGCATGTCTCTTCCATGGGTCATTTAAACCGTTTTGTTAAGATACTGTGACCTACACGTTTCTTCCAAGGGGCATTTAAACCATCTTGTTAATCTACTGCGAAATCCACCGCTTTTACCAAGGGGCATTTAAACCGTCTTGTTAAGCTACTGCGACCTCCACCGCTCTTCCAAGGGGCATTTAAACCGTCTTGTTAAGCTACTGCGACCTGCACGTCTCTTCCATGGGGCATTTAAACCGTCTTGTTAAGCTACTGCGACCTGCACGCCTCTTCCATGGGGCATTTAAACTGTCTTGTTAAGCTACTGCGACCTGCACGTTTTTTCCAAGGGGCATTTAAACCGTCTTGTTAAGCTACTGCGACCTGCACATTTCTACCAAGGGGCATTTAAACCGTCTTGTTAATCTACTGCGCAATACATGTCTCTTCCAAGGGGCATTTAAACCGTCTTGTTAAGCTACTGCGACCTGCACGTCTCTTCCAAGGTGCATTTAAACCGTCTTATTAAGCTACTGCGACCTGCATGTCTCTTCGAAGGGGCATTTAAACCGTCTTGTTAAGCCACTGCGACATGCACGTCTCTTCCAAGGGGCATTTAAACCGCCTTTTTAAGCTGCTGCTACCTGCATGTCTCTACCAAGGGGCATTTAATCTGTCTTGTTAAGATATTACGACCTCCACCGCTCTTCCAAGCGGCATTTAAACCGTCTTGTTAAGCTACTGCGACCTGCACGTCTCTTCCAAGGGGCATTTAAACCGTCTTGTTAAGCTACTGCGACTTGCACGTCTCTTCCAAGGGGCATTTAAACCTTCTTGTTTAGCTACTGTATCCTCCACCACTTTTCCAAAGGGCATTTAAACCGTCTTGTTAATCTACTGCGACCTGCATGTCTCTTCCAAGGGGCATTTAAACCGTCTTGTTAAGCTACTGCGAAATGCACGTCTCTTCCAAGGGGCATTTAAACCGTCTTGTTAAGCTACTGCGACTTGCACTTCTCTTCCAAGGGGCATTTAAACCTTCCTATTTAGCTACTGTTACCTCCACCACTTTTCCAAGGGGAATTTAAACCGTATTGTTAAGCTACTGCGACCTACATGTCTCTTCCAAGGGGCATTTAAACCGTCTTGTTAAGCTACTGGGACCTGTACGTCTCTTCCAAGGGGCATTTAAACCATCTTATTAAGCTACTGCGGCCTGCATGTCTCTTCAAAGGGGCACTTAAACCATCTTGTTAAGCTACTGCGACCTCCACCGCTCTTCCAAGGGGCATTTAAACCATTTTCTTAAGCTACTGTGACCTGCACGTCTCTTCCAAGGTGCATTTAAACCGTCTTGTTAAGCTGCTGCGATCTGCACGTCTATACCAAGTGGCATTTAATCCGTCTTATCAAGCTATTACGACCTCCACCGCTCTTCCAAGGGGCATTTAAACCGTCTTGTTATGCTACTGCGACCTGCACTTCTCTTCCAAGGGGCACTTAAACCATCTTGTTAAGCTACTACGACTTGCACATCTGTTCCAAGGGGCATTTAAGCCTTCTTGTTTAGCTACTTTAACCTCCACCACTTTTCCAAGGGGCATTTAAACCGTCTTGTTAAGCTACTGCGACCTGCATGTCTCTTCCAAGGGGCATTTAAACCGTCTTTTTAAGTTACTGCAACCTGCACGTCTCTTCCAAGGGGCATTTAAACCCTCTTATTAAGCTACTGCAACCTGCACGTCTCTTCCAAGGGGCATTTAAACCCTCTTGTTAAGCTAATGCGAAATGCACGTCTCTTGCAAGTGGCATTTAAACCTTCTTGTTTAGCTACTGTAACCTCCATCACTTTTCCAAGGGGCACTTAAACTGTGTTGTTAAGCTACTGCGACCTGCATGTCTCTTCCAAGGGTCATTTAAACCATCTTGTTAAGCTACTGCGACCTGCATGTCTCTTCCAAGGGGCATTTAAACAGTCTTGTTAAGCTACTGCGAAATGCACATCTCTTCCAAGGGGCATTTAAACCATTTTGTTAAGCTACTGTGACATGCACGTCTCTTCCAAGGGGCATTTAAACAGTCTTGTTAAGCTACTGCGAGCTGCCCTTATCTTCCAAGCGGCATTTAATCCTTCTTGTTAAGCTACTGCGACCTGCATGTCTCTTCCAAGGTGCATTTAATCCGTCTTTTTAAGCTACTGCGACCTGCACGTCTCTTCCAAGGGGCATTTAAACCATCTTGTTAAGCTACTGCGACCTGCATGACTCTTCCGAGGGGCATTTAAACCGTCTTGTTCAGCTACTGCGACTTGCATGTCTCTAAGGGGCATTTAAACCTTCTTGTTTAGCTACTGTAACCTCTACCAATTTTCCAAGGGGCATTTAAACCGTCTTTTTAAGCTACTGCGACCTGCACTTATCTTCCAAGCGGCATTTAAACCGTCTTGTTAAGTTACTGCGACCTGCATGTCTCTTCCAAGGGGCATTTAAACCGTCTTGTTAAGCTACTGCGACCTGCATGTCTCTTCCAAGGGGCATTTATACCGTCTTGTTAAGCTACTGCGACCTGCATGTCTCTTCCAAGGGGCATTTAAACCGACTTTTTAAGCTACTGCGACTTGCTCTTCTCTTCCAAGGGGCATTTAAACCATCTTGTTTAGCTACTGTAACCTCCACCACTTTTCCAAGGGGCATTTAAACCATCTTGTTAAGCTACTGCAACCTACATGTCTCTCCCAAGGTGTATTTAAACCGTCTTGTTAAGCTACTGGGAACTGTACGTCACTTCCAAGGGGCATTTAAACCGTCTTTTTAAGCTACTGCGACTTGCACTTCTCTTCCAAGGGGCATTTAAACCTTATTGTTTAGCTACTGTACCCTCCACCACTTTTCCAAGGGGCATTTAAACCGTCTTGTTAAGCTACTACGACCTACATGTCTCTTCCAAGGGGAATTTAAACCATCTTGTTAAGCTACTGGGACCTGTACGACTCTTCCAAGGGGCACTTAAACCATCTTGTTAAGCTACTGCGACCTCCACCGCTCTTCCAAGAGGCATTTAAACCGTCTTGTTAAGCTACTGAGACCTGCACGTTTCTTCCAAGGGGCATTTAAACCATCTTGTTAAGCTACTGCGACCTCCACCGCTCTACCAAGGGGCATTTTAACCGACTTGTTAAGCTACTGCGACCTGCACGTCTCTTCAAAGGGGCATTTAAACCATCTTGTTACGCTACTGCGACCTCCACCGCTCTTCCAAGGTGCATTTAAACCTTATTGTTTAGCTACTGTACCCTCCACCACTTTTCCAAGGGGCATTTAAACCGTCTTGTTAAGCTACTACGACCTACATGTCTCTTCCAAGGGGCACTTAAACCATCTTGTTAAGCTACTGCGACCTCCACCGCTCTTCCAAGAGTCATTTAAAACGTCTTGTTAAGCTACTGAGACCTGCACGTTTCTTCCAAGGGGCATTTAAACCATCTTGTTAAGCTACTGCGACCTCCACTGCTCTACCAAGGGGCATTTTAACCGTCTTGTTAAGCTACTGCGACCTGCACGTCTCTTCAAAGGGGCATTTAAACCATCTTGTTACGCTACTGCGACCTCCACCGCTCTTCCAAGGTGCATTTAAACCGCCTTGTTAAGATACTTCGAACTGCATGTCTCTTCCATGGGGCATTTTAATCGTCTTGTTAAGCTTCTGCAACCTGCACATCTCTTCCATGGGGTATTTAAACCGTATTGTTAAGCTACTGCGACCTGCACGTCTCTTCCAAGGTGCATTTAAACCGTCTTGTTAAGCTGCTGCGATCTGCACGTCTCTACCAAGGGGAATTTAATCCATCTTGTTAAGCTATTACGACCTCCACCGATCTTCCAAGGGGCATTTAAACCGTCTTGTTAAGCTACTGCGACTTGCACGTCTCTTCCAAGGGGCATTTAAACCATCTTGTTAAGCTACTGCGACTTGCACGTCTCTTCCAAGGGGCATTTAAACCTTCTTGTTTAGCTACTGTAACCTCCATCACTTTTCCAAGGGGCATTTAAACCGTCTTGTTAAGCTACTGCGACCTGCATCTCTCTTCCAAAGGGCATTTAAACGGTCTTTTTAAGCTACTGCAACCGGCACGTCTCTTCCAAGGGTCATTTAAACCCTCTTGTTAAGCTACTGCGACCTGCACGTCTCTTCCAAGGGGCATTTAAACGGTCTTGTTAAGCTACTGCGACCTGCACATCTCTTCCAAGGGGCATTTACACCCTCTTGTTAAGCTACTGCGACCTGCACGTCTCTTCCAAGGGGCATTAAAACTGTCTTGTTAAGCTACTGCGACCTGCACGTCTCTTCCAAGGGGCATTTAAACCTTCTTGTTTAACTACTGCGACCTCCACCACTTTTCCAAGGGGCATTTAAACCATCTTTTTAATCTACTGCGTCGTGCACGTTTCTTCCAAGGGGCATTTAAACCGTCTTGTTAAGCTACTGCGATCTGCATGTCTCTTCCGAGGGGCATTTAAACTGTCTTGTTCAGCTACTGCGACTTGCACGACACTTCCAAGGGGCATTTTAACCTCCTTGTTTAGCTACTGTAATCTCCACCACTTTTCCAAGGGGCATTTAAACTGTCTTGTTAAGCTACTGCGACCTGCACTCATCTTCCAAGCGGCATTTAAACCGTTTTGTTAAGCTACTGCGACCTGCATATCTCTTCCAAGGGGCATTTAAACCATCTTGTTAAGCTACTGCGACCTGCATGTCTCTTCCAAGGGGCATTTAGACCGACTTTTTAAGCAACTGCAACCAGCACGTCTCTTCCAAGGGGTATTTAAACCGTCTTGTTAAGCTACTGCGACCTGCACGTCTCTTCCAAGGGGCATTTAAACCGTCTTATTAAGCTACTGCGACTTGAAGGTCTCTTCCAAGGGGCATTTAAACCATTTTGTTAAGATACTGCGACCTGCATTTTTCTTCCAAGGGGCATTTAAACCATCTTGATAATCTACTGCGACCTCCACCGCTTTTCCAAGGGGCATTTAAACCGTCTTGTTAAGCTACTGCGACCTGCACGTCTCTTCCAAGGGGCATTTAAACCGTCTTGTTAAGCTACTGCAACCTCCACTGCTCTTCCAAGGGGCATTTAAACCGTCTTGTTAAGCTACTGCGACCTGCACGTCTCTTCCATGGGGCATTTATACCGTCTTTTTAAGCTACTGCGACCTGCACGTCTCTTGCATGGGGCATTTAAACAGTCTTGTTAAGCTACTGCGACCTGCACGTCTCTTACAAGGGGCATTTAAAACTTCTTGTTTAGCTACTGCGACCTCCACCACTTTTCTAAGGGTCATTTAAACCGTCTTGTTAAGCTACTGCGACCTGCACGTGTCTTCCAAGGGGCATTTAAAACTTCTTTTTAAGCTAATGCGACTTGCACGTCTCTTCCATGGGGCATTTAAACCATCTAGTTAAGCTACTGCGACTTGCACGTCTCTTCCAATGGGCATTTAAACCGTCTTGTTAAGCTATTGCGACTTGCACTTATCTTCCAAGCGTCATTTAAACCATCTTGTTAAGCTACTGCGACTGCATATCTCTTCCAAGGGGCATTTAAACCGTCTTTTTAAGCTACTGGGACCTGCACGTCTCTTCCAAGGGGCATTTAAACCGACTTTTTAAGCTACTGCGACCTGCACGTCACTTCCGAAGGGCATTTAAACCGTCTTGTTCAGCTACTGCGACTTGCACGTCTCTTCCAAGGGGCATTTAAACCTTCTTGTTTAGCTACTGCAACCTCCACCACTTTTCCAAGGGGCATTTAAACTGTCTTGTTAATCTACTGCGACCTGCATGTCTTTTCCAAGGGACATTTAAACCGACTTTATAAGCTATTGCAACCTGCACATCTCTTCCAAGGGGCATTTAAACCGTCTTGTTAAGCTACTGCGACCTGCACGTCTCTTCAAATGGGCATTTAAACCATCTTGTTAAGCTACTGCGACCTTCACGTCTCTTCCAAGGTGCATTTAAACCGTTTTGTTAAGCTGCTGCGGTCTGCATGTCTCTACCAAGTGGCATTTAATCCGTCTTTTTAAGCTATTACGACCTCCACCGCTCTTCCAAGGGGCATTTAAACCTTCTTGTTTAACTACTGTAACCTCCACCACTTTTTCAAGGGGCATTTAAACCGTCTTGTTAATCTACTGCGACCTGCATGTCTCTTCCAAGGGGCAGTTAAACCGTCTTGCTAAGCTACTGCGAAATGCACGTCTCTTCCAAGGGGCATTTAAACCGTCTTGTTAAGCTACTGCGACTTGCACCTCTCTTCCAAGGGGCATTTAAATCTTCTTGTTTAGCTACTGTAACCTCCACCACTTTTCCAAGGGGCATTTAAATCGTCTTGTTAATCTACTGCGACCTGCATGTCTCTTCTAAGGGACATTTAAACAGTCTTTTTAAGCTACTGCGACCTGCACGTCTCTGCCAAGGGGCATTTAAACCATCTTGTTAAGCTACTGCGACCTGCATGTCACTTCCGAGGGGCATTTAAACCGTCTTGTTCAGCTACTGTGACTTGCTCGTCTCTTCCAAGGGGCATTTAAACCTTCTTGTTTAGCTACTGTAACCTCCACCACTTTTCCAAGAGGCATTTAAACTGTCTTGTTAAGCAACTGCGACCTGCATGTCTCTTCCAAGGGGCATTTAAACAGACTTTTTAAGCTACTGCAACCTGCACGTCTCTTCCAAGGGGCATTTAAACCGTCTTGTTAAGCTACTGCGACCTGCACGTCTCTTCCAAGGGGCATTTAAACCGCCTTTTTAAGCTGCTGCGACCTGCATGTCTCTTCCATGGGGCATTTAAACCGTTTTGTTAAGATACTGTGACCTGCACGTTTCTTCCAAGGGGCATTTAAACCATCTTGTTAATCTACTGCGAAATCCACCGCTTTTCCAAGGGGCATTTAAACCGTCTTGTTAAGCTACTGCGACCTGTACGTCTCTTCCATGGGGCATTTAAACCGTCTTGTTAAGCTACTGCTACCTGCACGCCTCTTCCATGGGGCATTTAAACTTTCTTGTTAAGCTACTGCGACCTGCACGTTTTTTCCAAGGGGCATTTAAACCGTCTTGTTAAGCTACTGCGACCTGCACGTTTCTACCAAGGGGCATTTAAACCGTCTTGTTAATCTACTGCGCCATACACGTCTCTTCCAAGGGGCATTTAAACCGTCTTGTTAAGCTACTGCGACCTGCACGTCTCTTCCAAGGGGCATTTAAACCGTCTTGTTAAGCTACTGTGACCTGCATGTCTCTTCCAAGGGGAATTTAAACCGTCTTGTTAAGCCACTGCGACCTGCACGTCTCTTCCAAGGGGCATTTAAACCGCCTTTTTAAACTGCTGCGACCTGCATGTCTCTTCCATGGGGCATTTAAACCGCTTTGTTAAGATTCTGTGACCTGCACGTTTCTTCCAAGGGGCATTTAAACCATCTTGTTAATCGACTGCGAAATCCACCGCTTTTCCAAGGGGCATTTAAACCGTCTTGTTAAGCTACTGCGACCTCCACCGCTCTTCCAAGGGGCATTTAAACCGTCTTGTTAAGCTACTGCGACCTGCACGTCTCTTCCATGGGGCATTTAAACCGTCTTGTTAAGCTACTGCTACCTGCACGCCTCTTCCATGGGGCATTTAAACTTTCTTGTTAAGCTACTGCGACCTGCACGTTTTTTCCAAGGGGCATTTAAACCGTCTTGTTAAGCTACTGCGACCTGCACATTTCTACCAAGAGGCATTTAAACCGTCTTGTTAATCTACTGCGCCATACATGTCTCTTCCAAGGGGCATTTAAACCGTCTTGTTAAGCTACTGTGACCTGCATGTCTCTTCCAAGGGGAATTTAAACCGTCTTGTTAAGCCACTGCGACCTGCACGTCTCTTCCAAGGGGCATTTAAACCGCCTTTTTAAGCTGCTGCTACCTGCATGTCTCTACCAAGGGGCATTTAATCTGTCTTGTTAAGATATTACGACCTCCACCGCTCTTCCAAGCGGCATTTAAACCATCTTGTTAAGCTACTGCGACCTGCACGTCTCTTCCAAGGGGCATTTAAACCATCTTGTTAAGCTACTGCGACTTGCACGTCTCTTCCAAGGGGCATTTAAACCTTCTTGTTTAGCTACTGTATCCTCCACCACTTCTCCAAAGGGCATTTAAACCGTCTTGTTAATCTACTGCGACCTGCATGTCTCTTCCAAGGGGCATTTAAACCGTCTTGTTAAGCTACTGCGAAATGCACGTCACTTCCAAGGGGCATTCAAACCGTCTTTTTAAGCTACTGCGACCTGCACGTCTCTTCCAAGGGGCATTTAAACCCTCTTGTTAAGCTAATGCGACTTGCACGTCTCTTCCATGGGGCATTTAAACCATCTTGTTAAGCTACTGCGACTTGCACGTCTCTTCCAAGGGGCATTTAAACCGTCTTGTTAAGCTACTGCGACCTGCATGTCTCTTCCAATGGGCATTTAAACCATCTTGTTAAGCTACTGCGACCTGCACGTCTCTTCCAAGGTGCATATAAACCGTCTTGTTAAGCTGCTGCGATCTGCATGTCTCTACCAAGGGGCATTTAATCCGTTTTGTTAAGCTATTACGACCTCCACCGCTCTTCCAAGGGGCATTTAAACCTTCTTGTTTAGCTACTGTAACCTCCACCTCTTTTCCAAGGGGCATTTAAACCGTCTTGTTAATCTACTGCGACCTGCATGTCTCTTCCAAGGGGCATTTAAACCGTCTTGTTAAGCTACTGCGACTTGCCCCTCTCTTCCAAGGGGCATTTAAACCTTCTTGTTTAGCTACTGTAACCTCCACCACTTTTCCAAGGGGCATTTAAACCATCTTGTTAAGCTACTGCGAACTGCATGTCTCTTCCAAGGGGCATTTAAACAGACTTTTTAAGCTACTGCAACCTGCACGTCTCTTCCAAGGGGCATTTAAACCGTCTTGTTAAGCTACTTGGACCTGCACGTCTCTTCCAAGGGGCATTTAAACCGCCTTTTTAAGCTGCTGCGACCTGCATGTCTCTTCCATGGGGCATTTAAACCGTTTTGCTAAGATACTGTGACCTGCACGTTTCTTCCAAGGGGCATTTAAACCATCTTGTTAATCTACTGCGAAATCCACCGCTTTTCCAAGGGGCATTTAAACCGTCTTGTTAAGCTACTGCGACCTCCACCGCTCTTCCAAGGGGCATTTAATTCGTCTTGTTAAGCTACTGCGACCTGCACGTCTCTTCCATGGGGCATTTAAACCGTCTTGTTAAGCTACTGCTACCTGCACGCCTCTTCCATGGAGCATTTAAACTTTCTTGTTAAGCTACTGCGACCTGCACGTTTTTTCCAAGGGGCATTTAAACCGTCTTGTTAAGCTACTGCGACCTGCACATTTCTACCAAGGGGCATTTAAACCGTCTTGTTAATCTACTGCGCCATACATGTCTCTTCCAAGGGGCATTTAAACCGTCTTGTTAAGCTACTGCGACCTGCACGTCTCTTCCAAGGGGCATTTAAACCGTCTTGTTAAGCTACTGTGACCTGCATGTCTCTTCCAAGGGGAATTTAAACCGTCTTGTTAAGCCACTGCGACCTGCACGTCTCTTCCAAGGGGCATTTAAACCAACTTTTTAAGCTGCTGCGACCTGCATGTCTCCTCCATGGGGCATTTAAACCGTTTTGTTAAGATACTGTGACCTGCATGTTTCTTCCAAGGGGCATTTAAATCATCTTGTTAATCTACTGCGAAATCCACCGCTTTGCCAAGGGGCATTTAAACCGTCTTGTTAAGCTACTGCGACCTCCACCGCTCTTCCAAGGGGTATTTAAACCGTCTTGTTAAGCTACTGCGACCTGCACGTCTCTTCCATGGGGCATTTAAACCGTCTTGTTAAGCTACTGCTACCTGCACGCCTCTTCCATGGGGCATTTAAACTTTCTTGTTAAGCTACTGCGACCTGCACGTTTTTTCCAAGGGGCATTTAAACCGTCTTGTTAAGCTACTGCGACCTGCACATTTCTACCAAGAGGCATTTAAACCGTCTTGTTAATCTACTGCGCCATACATGTCTCTTCCAAGGGGCATTTAAACCGTCTTGTTAAGCTACTGTGACCTGCATGTCTCTTCCAAGGGGAATTTAAACCGTCTTGTTAAGCCACTGCGACCTGCACGTCTCTTCCAAGGGGCATTTAAACCGCCTTTTTAAGCTGCTGCTACCTGCATGTCTCTACCAAGGGGCATTTAATCTGTCTTGTTAAGATATTACGACCTCCACCGCTCTTCTAAGCGGCATTTAAACCATCTTGTTAAGCTACTGCGACCTGCACGTCTCTTCCAAGGGGCATTTAAACCATCTTGTTAAGCTACTGCGACTTGCACGTCTCTTCCAAGGGGCATTTAAACCTTCTTGTTTAGCTACTGTATCCTCCACCACTTTTCTAAAGGGCATTTAAACCGTCTTGTTAATCTACTGCGACCTGCATGTCTCTTCCAAGGGGCATTTAAACCGTCTTTTTAAGCTACTGCGAAATGCATGTCACTTCCAAGGGGCATTCAAACCGTCTTTTTAAGCTACTGCGACCTGCACGTCTCTTCCAAGGGGCATTTAAACCCTCTTGTTAAGCTAATGCGACTTGCACGTCTCTTCCATGGGGCATTTAAACCATCTTGTTAAGCTACTGCGACTTGCACGTCTCTTCCAAGGGGCATTTAAACCGTCTTGTTAAGCTACTGCGACCTGCATGTGTAGCACCCTGAGGATTCGGCTGCTACAGGAGTATTGCACCTCAGCCAGAGGTGTGATATTCCACTCCCGGGCAGGGATGGAGTGTGGAACTGAGCTCGGCAGGCTGCATGCACTACACACATCCCATTTCCGAGGGGCAGGCCGACGGTACTCCCACTTAGAAATGTGCAGGTACGACCGCGTCTGTCCCTGGCTGGAGTGGGAGGGGGTTGGAACATCCCTGTAGTGTAGGGGCAGATAGGGGGAGCAGTCTGGGTAGTGTTAGGAGCTCATTGGGTGCTGGTCACCTGAGCTCACACATAGAGGGATATATAAGGAGGGCACCAACTAAGATCAGGGTCAGTTGCAGAGAACAAGTCAGTAGGAAGAGAAGGAGAAGAGCGGCCCAGAGTGAGAGAGGAGCAGAGAAAGAGAGACCCAGAGGGGGAAGCTGAAAGGACTCCAAGAACCCAAATTCAAACAGCGGGTGAAGAGTAGGCAACAGGGTACCGGAACCCAAACTGGTGGGGGCAGAAGCACACCCTAGCCAGAGACCGGAGGCCGTGGGCAGCATCTGCCACGGCCACCCACCACATCCACCCCGAAGGCAAACCACGTGTAGGGTCAGGGAGCCCAAGGCCAAGGGTTTCCCAACAGAAGGCCCGAGGGAGCTGGACCTAGGTGGATCCCTGGTGGGGACGGCCAGAGGAAAGGACAGAAGGAGAGCTCAGGGCCACGCTCCGGACTTGTTTGGGGGTTGGCCGGATCCAGGACCTGGTGGACGCAGCACGGCTCGGGTGGTCACTTGAAGCTAGAGTGACCGGAACATCTGCAGTAAGTAAACACCCTAAACTGCACAACCCGACTCTGTCTCTGATTGCCGTCTGCACCGCACCACCACAACCCCCATCCTCTGCACCTGTCCCCCTGAGGCTATACCCCTCCCGTTGGGGGTTATCCTACCAAGCTGCACCCACACCATCAGCCTCAGCGGACCCTGCTGCAGCGGCGGCCATAGTGACCGCAACACAACGGGTGGCGTAGTCGACACAAAGAACTTAATAACATCTGTAGGACTGCCACATACAACTGAGTTTGACACCCTGGGCACGGACCGGGTCACAGCCACTCGGAAGACTACAACTCCCATCTGATCCGGCTCCGGGTATTCCCTTAAAAGAATATGGCCCAGGGGGCGCGTCAACTTTGGCGTAGTCGGCAGGATTACGTGCCCGCAACAACCGGGTACTGCGTGCCTGAAGAAAAGTACAAGTTTACCTCAAAAAGAAGTCTCCTGCCGGTTCCGGAGGGTCCACGCCATCGGACTCCATCACCAGTCGTTTCCCGCCGGTTGTCCGCCATTAACAGCTTGTTCCCGCCATCTGCCGAGTTTCCCGCCACTGGGGGACGGTTCCCGCCAATTCCAAGGATTTCCCGCCTTGGAAGAGCAGACGCCATTATGGGCGTGCAAGAGGACGGCGGGAGGCCGCCTCCCATCGTGGGCCGGGACCGAAAGTGGCGCCAAAAGTGGAAACCGCCCCCACCAACAGAGACTGTGATGCTAGAGGTGTCAGTCAGCGTAAAAGAACTGCCCCTGGAGCTGACAATCACCGAGTTGCCCCGGTACCGCCCTCGAAGTAGGAGGAGACTGAACAAAAGAGCAAAGATGGGTGCCGCCTGGAGCAGTCTAGAGCGAGCACACCCGGAGACAAGGAGTCTGGAACGAGCGCACCCGGAGATGAGCAGTATGGAGAGAGCTTACCCGGGAAAAGAGGAAGAGCAGAGCAGCACCGGCCCGCTGGCCAGGAGCCTGCTGGAAGGAGAGCAGAGCAGCACCGACCCGTTGGTCAGGAGCCTGCTAGAAACCACGACCCCACTAGGCCTAGTGGAGGTCCTAGCACAACTCCCCCGAGACCGGGAGTGTGCACAAACTGCCCTGGAGGGCCTCGCACGGAGGATGGCCCGGGTACAGCGCGAGATATTGGCGGAGTGGAGCCGAGAGATGGCCCAGCAAACCGAGACCCGTCAGCGGAGCACGCCACCCTGGATGAGAAGACAGACCGCCTCTGAGGATGGCGCGGGAGGACCCAAGGCCGGAGACGGCGCCGAAAAGGGAGCCGAACGAGTGGAGGCAGGTAAAGGGGACGTCTATACCCCAAACCGGGAAACCGCTTACCTGCCCCAGCTCCCCGTCGCAGAGCCCGAAAGTCCCCCTGCCGTGCCCGTAACCGCCATGTCACCGCTGCAAACTAGGCCTCAGCCGGAAGCCGCGACCCCTGTGACGTCACACGCCTCGACCCGGAGCGTGACCAAGCAGGAAGAACCACTAGCCTGGTCGCAAGGCCTAGTACCCCCGGGCGCCGCATCACCAACAGCGCCCTCTACCTCCGCGGAGCCTCCGGCCTGGTCGCAAGGCCAGGTAGCCCAGGGCGCCGCCGTATTAACGGTGCCCTTCACCTTCCAGGTGCCCCAGGCCTGGCCGCAAGGCCTGGGCAACTCGGGCGCCACCACCGCGCCCGCGCCCGTAAAACCAGGGGTGCCGCATCTGGGAGAGGACTTGTTTTCCCAGCTCGCATGGCCGGACGGGCGGCCCTTCATCTGGCCCGAAGAGTACTACGAGCTGGAGCGGCAAAAGAGAGTAGGGCCCATGTGTGTACCCCTGATCCCGGCTCCGAAGCCCGTGAAAAGGATCTCGCCCCCGCTTGAAGAGACCCAATTTGAGTGGGACCCCACCGGAGAAGACCTAATGGGGTTCACTCAGGAGACCCGGGCGGCTGCGGCAGAGCGTGCAGAGTGTTGCCGGCAGCAGCTCGAGGTCTTCGAGAGGGAGCGGAGAGAGAGGCGGGTCCGAGAACAACAGGCCCAAATAAGGAGCGCCGAGCAGAAGAGCCGGACCAGGAGGGATCCCCATGCAGCACATAGTCCCCGCACCATCGGGACTGTGATCAAATTTAATCTGCAGCATGGGTGGGGCTTTATTCGAGACCGTAACACCCCCGGCAAGGTTTTTGTAACGCGCAGAGACGTTGAGTCCCATCTGCCGGAGGGGCACAGAGGTCGTGACCTTTACATCGGGGACGAGGTCACCTTTACCCGGCACAAGTGTGCCAAAGGACCTTACGCCCTCCACGTGCATCGCCTGACGGAGGAGGAGTTGCGGTGTGAGGAGGAGGAGCAAGAGGACCCGGACGGGTCTGAAGCTACCGCTAACTACAAGGAAAGAGCAGGAGGACGCCGTCGTTGAGGACGGTAGTGAAAGAAACTGTATATAGTTACCCGTAGGGGTACCAAGAAACTGTTGCTGCAAAGATAGTCCCCGTTGGGACCAGCAGATGTGAACTGTTTACCCGTTTGTCCCTTAATCCCACAGGCTGAGGACTGTGAGCAGCCATCCCCCTTCCCTCTTTACCTGGCCGAGGACTGAGAGCGGCCATTCACCCCTGTATATAGTTGCGCTTCCTAAGGCGCCCCCTACTGGTTTTACCGGAAAACCACCTTTAAGAAAAGGACTGTCGCACTTTGCCCGGTCAACAGTTGCACAGTGACCGGAGGAGGAGCTAGAAGACGACGAGAATGTTATTTATATGAAAAAGTTTTATATTTATGTCTATGATAATGTTTTATATGTTTTCATTATGTTATTTAAAAAAAAAAAAAAAAAAAAAAAATTGTATGTTTTGGTGTTTTTGTCTTTACAGCCCGAGTACGTGCTGTGATTTACCAGGGGGGAATGTAGCACCCTGAGGATTCGGCTGCTACAGGAGTATTGCACCTCAGCCAGAGGTGTGATATTCCACTCCCGGGCAGGGATGGAGTGTGGAACTGAGCTCGGCAGGCTGCATGCACTACACACATCCCATTTCCGAGGGGCAGGCCGACGGTACTCCCACTTAGAAATGTGCAGGTACGACCGCGTCTGTCCCTGGCTGGAGTGGGAGGGGGTTGGAACATCCCTGTAGTGTAGGGGCAGATAGGGGGAGCAGTCTGGGTAGTGTTAGGAGCTCATTGGGTGCTGGTCACCTGAGCTCACACATAGAGGGATATATAAGGAGGGCACCAACTAAGATCAGGGTCAGTTGCAGAGAACAAGTCAGTAGGAAGAGAAGGAGAAGAGCGGCCCAGAGTGAGAGAGGAGCAGAGAAAGAGAGACCCAGAGGGGGAAGCTGAAAGGACTCCAAGAACCCAAATTCAAACAGCGGGTGAAGAGTAGGCAACAGGGTACCGGAACCCAAACTGGTGGGGGCAGAAGCACACCCTAGCCAGAGACCGGAGGCCGTGGGCAGCATCTGCCACGGCCACCCACCACATCCACCCCGAAGGCAAACCACGTGTAGGGTCAGGGAGCCCAAGGCCAAGGGTTTCCCAACAGAAGGCCCGAGGGAGCTGGACCTAGGTGGATCCCTGGTGGGGACGGCCAGAGGAAAGGACAGAAGGAGAGCTCAGGGCCACGCTCCGGACTTGTTTGGGGGTTGGCCGGATCCAGGACCTGGTGGACGCAGCACGGCTCGGGTGGTCACTTGAAGCTAGAGTGACCGGAACATCTGCAGTAAGTAAACACCCTAAACTGCACAACCCGACTCTGTCTCTGATTGCCATCTGCACCGCACCACCACAACCCCCATCCTCTGCACCTGTCCCCCTGAGGCTATACCCCTCCCGTTGGGGGTTATCCTACCAAGCTGCACCCACACCATCAGCCTCAGCGGACCCTGCTGCAGCGGCGGCCATAGTGACAGCAACACAACGGGTGGCGTAGTCGACACAAAGAACTTAATAACATCTGTAGGACTGCCACATACAACTGAGTTTGACACCCTGGGCACGGACCGGGTCACAGCCACTCGGAAGACTACAACTCCCATCTGATCCGGCTCCGGGTATTCCCTTAAAAGAATATGGCCCAGGGGGCGCGTCACATGTCTCTTCCAATGGGCATTTAAACCATCTTGTTAAGCTACTGCGACCTGCACGTCTCTTCCAAGGTGCATATAAACCGTCTTGTTAAGCTGCTGCGATCTGCATGTCTCTACCAAGGGGCATTTAATCCGTTTTGTTAAGCTATTACGACCTCCACCGCTCTTCCAAGGGGCATTTAAACCTTCTTGTTTAGCTACTGTAACCTCCACCTCTTTTCCAAGGGGCATTTAAACCGTCTTGTTAATCTACTGCGACCTGCATGTCTCTTCCAAGGGGCATTTAAACCGTCTTGTTAAGCTACTGCGAAATGCACGTCTCTTCCAAGGGGCATTTAAACCGTCTTGTTAAGCTACTGCGACTTGCCCCTCTCTTCCAAGGGGCATTTAAACCTTCTTGTTTAGCTACGGTAACCTCCACCACTTTTCCAAGGGGCACTTAAACCGTCTTGTTAATCTACTGCGACCTGCATGTCTCTTCCAAGGGGCATTTGAACCGTCTTGTTAAGCTACTGCGAAATGCACGTGTCTTCCAAGGGGCATTTAAACCGTCTTGTTAAGCTATTGCGACCTGCATATCTCTTCCAAGGGGCATTTAAACCGTCTTTTTAAGCTACTGGGACCGGCACGTCTCTTCCAAGGGGCATTTAAACCGACTTTTTAAGCTACTGCGACCTGCACGTCACTTCCGAAGGGCATTTAAACCGTCTTGTTCAGCTACTGCGACTTGCACGTCTCTTCCATGGGGCATTTAAAGCCTCTTGTTTAGCTACTGCAACCTCCACCACTTTTCCAAGGGGCATTTAAACTGTCTTGTTAAGCTACTGCGACCTGCATGTCTCTTCCAAGGGGCATTTAAACCGACTTTATAAGCTACTGCAACCTGCATGTCTCTTCCAAGGGCTATTTAAACCGTCTTGTTAAGCTACTGCGACCTGCACGTCTCTTCCAATGGGCATTTAAACCATCTTGTTAAGCTACTGCGACCTGCACGTCTCTTCCAAGGTGCATTTAAACCGTCTTGTTAAGCTGCTGCGATCTGCATGTCTCTACCAAGGGGCATTTAATCCGTCTTGTTAAGCTATTACGACCTCCACCGCTCTTCCAAGGGGCATTTAAACCTTCTTGTTTAACTACTGTAACCTCCACCCCTTTTCCAAGGGGCATTTAAACCGTCTTGTTAATCTACTGCGACCTGCATGCCTCTTCCAAGGGGCAGTTAAACCGTCTTGTTAAGCTACTGCGAAATGCACGTCTCTTCCAAGGGGCATTTAAACCGTCTTGTTAAGCTACTGCGACTTGCACCTCTCTTCCAAGGGGCATTTAAACCTTCTTGTTTAGCTACTGTAACATCCACCACTTTTCAAAGGGGCTTTTAAACCGTCTTGTTATTCTACTGCGCCATACATGTATCTTCCAAGGGGCATTTAAACCGTCTTGTTAAGCTACTGCGACCTGCACGTCTCTTCCAAGGGGCATTTAAACCGTCTTGTTAAGCTACTGTGACCTGCATGTCTCTACCAAGGGGCATTTAATCTGTCTTGTTAAGATATTACGACCTCCACCGCTCTTCCAAGCGGCATTTAAACCGTCTTGTTAAGCTACTGCGACCTGCACGTCTCTTCCAAGGGGCATTTAAACCGTCTTGTTAAGCTACTGCGACTTGCACCTCTCTTCCAAGGGGCATTTAAACCTTCTTGTTTAGCTACTGTAACCTCCACCACTTTTCAAAGGGGCTTTTAAACCGTCTTGTTAATCTACTGCGACCTGCATGTCTCTTCCAAGGGGCATTTAAACCGTCTTGTTAAGCTACTGGGACCTGTACGTCTCTTCCAAGGGGCATTTAAACCGTCTTTTTAAGCTACTGCGAAATGCATGTCACTTCCAAGGGGCATTTAAATCGTTTTTTTAAGCTACTGCGACTTGCACTTCTCTTCCAAGGGGCATTTAAACTATCTTGTTAAGCTACTGCGACCTCCACCGCTCTACCAAGGGGCATTTAAACCGTCTTGTTAATCTACTGCGACCTGCACGTCTCTTCCATGGGGCATTTAAACTGTCTTGTTAAGCTACTGCGAGCTGCCCTTATCTTCCAAGCGGCATTTAAACCTTCTTGTTAAGCTACTGCGACTTGCATGTCTCTTCCAAGGTGCATTTAAACCGTCTTTTTAAGCTACTGCGACCTGAACGTCTCTTCCAAGGGACATTTAAACCATCTTGTTAAGCTACTGCGACCTGCATGTCTCTTCCGAGGGGCATTTAAACCGTCTTGTTAAGCTACTGCGACTTGCACGTCTCTTCCAAGGGGCATTTAAACCTTCTTGTTTAGCTACTGTAACCTCCACCACTTTTCCAAGGGGCATTTAAACAGTCTTGTTAAGCTACTGCGACCTGCATTTCTCTTCCAAGGGGCATTTAAACCATTTTTTTAAGCTACTGCAACCTGCACGTCTCTTCCAAGGGGCATTTAAACCGTCTTGTTAAGCTACTGCGACTTGCACGTCTCTTCCAAGGGGCATTTAAACCGTTTTGTTAAGCTACTGCGACCTGCACGTTTCTTCCAAGGGGCATTTAAACCATCTTGTTAAGCTACTGCGATCTCCACCGCTCTTCCAAGGGACATTTTAACCATCTTGTTAAGCTACAGCGACCTGCACGTCTCTTCCAAAGGGCATTTAAACCATCTTGTTAATCTACTGCGACCTCCATCGCTCTTCCAAGGGGCATTTAAACCGTCTTGTTAAGCTACTGCGACCTGCACGTCTCTTCCAAGGGGCAATTATACCGTCTTGTTAAGCTACTGAGACCTGCACGTCTCTTCCAAGGGGCGTTTAAACCTTCTTGTTTAGCTACTGTAACCTCCACCACTTTTCCAAGGGGCATTTAAACCGTCTTGTTAAGCTACTGCGACCGGCATGTCTCTTCCAAGGGGCGTTTAAACCTTCTTGTTTAGCTACTGTAACCTCCACCACTTTTCCAAGGGGCATTTAAACCGTCTTGTTAAGCTACTGCGACCGGCATGTCTCTACCAAGGGGCATTTAAACCGTCTTGTTAAGCTACTGCGACCTGCACGTCTCTTCCAAGGCTCATTTAAACCGTCTTGTTAAGCTACTGCGACCTGCACGTTTCTTCCAAGGGGCATTTAAACCGTCTTGTTAAGCTACTGCGACTTGCACGTCTCTTCCAAGGGGCATTTAAACCTTCTTGTTTAGCTACTGTAATCTCCACCACTTTTCCAAGGGGCATTTAAACCGCCTTGTAAAGCTACTGCGACCTGCATGTCTCTTCCGAGGGGCATTTAAACCGTCTTGTTCAGCTACTGCGACTTGCACGTCTCTTCCAAGGGGCATTTTAACCTTCTTGTTTAGCTACTGTAACCTCCACCACTTTTCCAAGGGGCATTTAAAAAGGCTTGTAAAGCTAATGCGACCTGCACTTATCTTCCAAGCGGCATTTAAACCGTCTTGTTAAGCTACTGCGACCTGCATGTCTCTTCCAAGGGGCATTTAAACTGTCTTTTTAAGCTACTGCGACCTGCATGTCTCTTCCAAGGGGCATTTAAACCGACTTTTTAAGCAACTGCAACCAGCACGTCTCTTCCAAGGGGCATTTAAACCGTCTTGTTAAGCTACTGCGACCTGCACGTCTCTTCCAAGGGGCATTTAAACCGTCTTGTTAAGCTACTGCGACTTGCACGTCTCTTCCAAGGGGCATTTAAACCATTTTGTTAAGATACTGCGACCTGCACGTTTCTTCCAAGGGGCATTTAAACCATCTTGATAATCTACTGCGACCTCCACCGCTTTTCCAAGGGGCATTTAAACCAACTTGTTAAGCTACTGCGACCTGCACGTCTCTTCCAACGGGCATTTAAACCATCTTGTTAAGCATCTGCGACATGCACGTCTCTTCCAAGGTGCATTTAAACCGTCTTGTTAAGCTACTGCGACGTGCACGTCTCTTACAAGGGGCATTTAAACCTTCTTGTTTAGCTACTGTAACCTCCACCACTTTTCCAAGGGTCATTTAAGCCGTCTTGTTAAGCTACTGCGACCTGCACGTCTCTTCCAAGGGGCATTTAAACCCTCTTGTTAAGCTACTGCGACTTGCAAGTCACTTCCATGGGGCATTTAAAAAATCTTGTTAAGCTACTGCGACTTGCACGTCTCTTCCAAGGGGCATTTAAACCGTCTTGTTAAGCTACTGCGACCTGCATGTCTCTTCCAATGGGCATTTAAAACATCTTGTTAAGCTGCTGCGATCTGCATGTCTCTACCAAGGGGCATTTAATCCGTTTTGTTAAGCTATTACGACGTCCACCGCTCTTCCAAGGGGCATTTAAACCTTCTTGTTTAGCTACTGTAACCTCCACCACTTTTCCAAGGGGCATTTAAACCGTCTTGTTAATCTACTGCGACCTGCATGTCTCTTCCAAGGGGCATTTAAACCGTCTTGTTAAGCTACTGCGAAATGAACGTCTCTTCCAAAGGGCATTTAAACCGTCTTGTTAAGCTACTGCGACTTGCACCTCTCTTCCAAGGGGCATTTAAACCTTCTTGTTTAGCTACTGTAACTTCCACCACTTTTCCAAGGGGCATTTAAACCGTCTTGTTAATCTACTGCGACCGGCATGTCTCTTCCAAGGGGCATTTATACCGTCTTGTTCAGCTACTGCGAAATGCACGTGTCTTCAAAGGGGCATTTAAACCGACTTGTTAAGCTATTGCGACCTGGACTTATCTTCCAAGCGGCATTTAAACCATCTTGTTAAGCAACTGCGACCTGCATGTCTCTTCCAAGGGGCATTTAAACCGACTTTTTAAGCTACTGGGACCTGCACGTCTCTTCCAAGGGGCATTTAAACCGACTTGTTAAACTACTGCGACCTGCACGTCACTTCCGAGGGGCATTTAAACGGTCTTGTTCAGCTACTGCGACTTGCACGTCTCTTCCAAGGGGCATTTAAACCTTCTTGTTTAGCTACTGTAACCTCCACCACTTTTCCAAGGGGCATTTAAACCGTCTTGTTAAGCTTCTGCGACCTGCAATTATCTTCCAAGCGGCATTTAAATCTTCTTGTTAAGCTACTGCGACCTGCATGTCTATTCCAAGGGGCATTTAAACCGTCTTGTTAAGCTACTGCGACCTGCATGTCTCTTCCAAGAGGCATTTAAACCGACTTTTTAAGCAACTGCAACCAGCACGTCTCTTCCAAGGGGCATTTAAACCGTCTTGTTAAGCTACTGCGACCTGCACGTCTCTTCCAAGGGGCATTTAAACTGTCTTGTTAAGCTACTGCGACTTGCACGTCTCTTCCAAGGGGCATTTAAACCATTTTGTTTAGCTACTGTAACCTCCACCACTTTTCCAAGGGGCATTTAAACCATCTTGATAATCTACTGCGACCTCCACCGCTTTTCCAAGGGGCATTTAAACCGTCTTGTTAAGCTACTGCGACCTGAACGTCTCTTCCATGTGGCATTTAAACAGTCTTGTTAAGCTACTGCGACCTTCACGTCTCTTCCAAGGGGCATTTAAACCAACTTGTTAAGCTACTGCGACGTGCACGTCTCTTACAAGGGGCATTTAAACCTTCTTGTTCAGCCACTGTAACCTCCACCACTTTTCCAAGGGTCATTTAAGCCGTCTTGTTAAGCTACTGCGACCTGCACGTCTCTTCCAAGGGGCATTTAAACCCTCTTGTTAAGCTACTGCGACTTGCACGTCTCTTCCATGGGGCATTTAAACAATCTTGTTAAGCTACTGCGACTTGCACGTCTCTTCCATGGGGCATTTAAACCGTCTTGTTAAGCTACTGCGACCTGCATGTCTCTTCCAATGGGCATTTAAACCATCTTGTTAAGCTGCTGCGATCTGCATGTCTCTACCAAGGGGCATTTAATCCGTTTTGTTAAGCTATTACGACCTCCACCGCTCTTCCAAGTGGCATTTAAACCTTCTTGTTTAGCTACTGTAACCTCCACCACTTTTCCAAGGGGCATTTAAACCGTCTTGTTAATCTACTGCGACCTGCATGTCTTTTCCAAGGGGCATTTAAACCGTCTTGTTAAGCTACTGCGAAATGCACGTCTCTTCCAAGGGGCATTTAAACCGTCTTTTTAAGCTACTGGGACCTGCACGTCTCTTCCAAGGGGCATTTAAACCGACTTGATAAGCTACTGCGACCTGCACGTCACTTCCGAGGGGCATTTAAACCGTCTTGTTCAGCTACTGCGACTTGCACGTCTCTTCCAAGGGGCATTTAAACCTTCTTGTTTAGCTACTGTAACCTCCACCTCTTTTCCAAGGGGCATTTAAACTGTCTTGTTAAGCTACTGCGACCTGCATGTCTCTTCCAAGGGGCATTTAAACCGACTCTTTAATCTACTGCAATCTGTACGTCTCTTCCAAGTGGCATTTAAACCGTCTTGTTAAGCTACTGCGACCTGCACGTCTCTTCCAAGGGGCATTTAAACCGCCTTTTTAAGCTGCAGCGACCTGCATGTCTCTTCCAAGTGGCATTTAAACCATTTTGTTAAGATACTGTGACCTGCACTTTTCTTCCAAGGGGAATTTAAACCATCTTGTTAATCTACTGCGACCTCCACCGCTTTTCCAAGGGGCATTTAAACCGTCTTGTTAAGCTACTGCGATCTGCACGTCTCTTCCAAGGGGCATTTAAACCGTCTTGTTAAGGTACTGCGACCTCAACCGCTCTTCCAAGGGGCATTTAAACCGTCTTGTTAAGCTAATGCGACTTGCACATCTCTTCCATGGGGCATTTAAACCGTCTTGTTAAGCTACTGCGACCTGCACGTCTCTTCCATGGGGCATTTAAACTGTCTTGTTAAGCTACTGCGACCTGCAAGTTTCTTCCAAGGGGCATTTAAACCGTCTTGTTAAGCTACTGCGACCTGCACATTTCTACCAAGGAGCATTTAAACCGTCTTGTTAATCTACTGCGCCATGCATGTCTCTTCCAAGGGGCATTTAAACCGTCTTGTTAAGCTACTGCGACCTGCATGTCTCTTCCAAGGGGCATTTAAACTGTCTTGTTAAGGTACTGCGACCTGCATGTCTCTTCCAAGGGGCATTTAAACAGTCTTGTTAAGCCACTGCGACCTGCACGTCTCTTCCAAGGGGCATTTAAACCGCCTTTTTAAGCTGCTGCGACCTGCATGTCTCTTCCAAGGGGCATTTAATCTGTCTTGTTAAGCTATTACGACCTCCACCGCTCTTCCAAGCGGCATTTAAACCATCTTGTTAAGCTACTGCGACCTGCACGTCTCTTCCAAGGGGCATTTACACCGTCTTGTTAAGCTACTGCGACTTGCACGTCTCTTCCAAGTGGCATTTAAACCTTCTTGTTTAGCTACTGTATCCTCCACCACTCTTGCAAAGGGCATTTAAACCGTCTTGTTAATCTGCTGCGACCTGCATGTCTCTTCCAAGGGAATTTAAACCGTCTTGTTAAGCTACTGCGAAATGCACGTCTCTTCCAAGGGGCATTTAAACCGTCTTGTTAAGCTACTGCGACTTGCACTTCTCTTCCAAGGGGCATATAAACCTTCTTATTTAGCTACTGTAACCTCCACCAGTTTTCCAATGGGCATTTAAACCGTTTTCTTAAGCTACTGCGATCTACATGTCTCTTCCAAGGGGCATTTAAACCGTCTTGTTAATCTACTGGGACCTGTGCGTCTCTTCAAAGGGGCATTTAAACCGTCTTGTTAAGCTGCTGCGACCTGCATGTCTCTTCCAAGGGGCATTTAAACCATGTTGTTAAGCTACTGCGACCTGCACGTCTCTTCCAACGGGCATTTAAACCATCTTGTTAAGCTACTGTGACCTGCACGTCTCTTCCAAGGGGCATTTAAACAGTCTTGTTAAGCTACTGCGAAATGCACGTCTCTTCCAAGGGGCATTTAAACCGTCTTGTTAAGCTACTGCGAGCTGCCCTTATCTTCCAAGCGGCATTTAAACCTTCTTCTTAAGCTACTGCGACCTGCATGTCTCTTCCAAGGGGCATTTAAACCGACTTTATAAGCTACTGCAACCTGCACGTTTCTTCCAAGGGGCATTTAAACCGTCTTGTTAAACTACTGCGACCTGCACGTCTCTTCCAATGGGCATTTAAACCATCTTGTTAAGCTACTGCGACCTGCACGTCTCTTCCAAGGTGCATTTAAATCGTCTTGTTAAGCTGCTGCGATCTGAATGTCTCTACCAAGGGGCATTTAATCCGTCTTGTTTAGCTATTACGACCTCCACCGCTCTTCCAAGGGGTCATTTAAACCGTCTTGTTAATCTACTGCGACCTGCATGTCTCTTCCAAGGGGCACTTAAACCGTCTTGTTAAGCTTCTGCGAAATGCACGTGTCTTCCAAGGGGCATTTAAACCGTCTTGTTAATCTACTGCGACCTGCATGTCTCTTCCAAGGGGCACTTAAACCATCTTGTTAAGCTACTGCGAAATGCACGTGTCTTCCAAGGGGCATTTAAACCGTCTTGTTAAGCTACTGCGACCTGCACTTATCTTCCAAGCGGCATTTAAACCATCTTGTTAAGCTACTGAGACCTGCATGTCTCTTCCAAGGGGCATTTAAACCTTCTTGTTTAGCTACTGTAACCTCCACCACTTTTCCAAGGGGCATTTAAACTGTCTTGTTAAGCTACTGCGACCTGCATGTCTCTTCCAAGGGGCATTTAAACAGACTTTTTAAGCTACTGCAACCTGCACGTCTCTTCCAAGGGGCATTTAAACCGTCTTTTTAAGCTACTGCGACCTGCACGTCTCTTCCAAGGGGCATTTAAACCGCCTTTTTAAGCTGCTGCGTCCTGCATGTCTCTTCCAAGGGGCATTTAAACCGTTTTGTTAAGATACTGTAATCTGCACGTTTCTTCCAAGGGGCATTTAAACCATCTTGTTAATCTACTGCGACCTTCACCGCTTTTCCAAGGGGCATTTAAACCGTCTTGTTAAGCTAATGCGATCTGCACGTCTCTTCCAAGTGGCATTTAAACCGTCTTGTTAAGCTACTGCGACCTCCACCGCTCTTCCAAGGGGCATTTAAACGTCTTGTTAAGCTAATGCGACCTGCACATCTCTTCCATGGGGCATTTAAAAAGTCTTGTTAAGCTACTGCAACCTGCACGTCTCTTCCATGGGGCATTTAAACTGTCTTGTTTAGCTACTGTAACATCCACCACTTTTCCAAGGGGCATTTAAACCGTCTTGTTAATCTACTGCGACTGGCATGTCTCTACCAAGGGGCATTTAAACCGTCTTGTTAAGCTACTGCGACTTGCACGTCTCTTCCAAGGGGCATTTAAACCGTCTTGTTAAGCAGCTGCGACCTGCACGTTTCTTCCAAGGGGCATTTAAAACGTCTTTTTTATCTACTGCGACCTGCACGTTTCTTCCAAGGGGCATTTAAACCCTCTTGTTAAGCTACTGCGACCTGTGCGTCTCTTGCAAGTGGCATTTAAACCTTCTTGTTTAGCTACTGTAACCTCCATCACTTTTCCAAGGGGCATTTAAACTGTGTTGTTAAGCAACTGCGACCTGCATGTCTCTTCCAAGAGGCATTTAAACTGTCTTGTTAAGCTACTGCGACCTGCACGTCTCTTCCACGGGGCATTTAAACCATCTTGTTAAGCTACTGCGACTTGCACGTCTCTTCCAAGGGGCATTTAAACCGCCTTGTTAAGCTGCTGCGACCTGCACGTCTCTTCCAACGAGCATTTAAACCATCTTGTTAAGCTACTGCGACCTGCACGTCTCTTCCAAGGTGCATTTAAACCGTCTTGTTAAGTTGCTGCGATCTGCACGTCTCTACCAAGGGGCATTTAATCTGTCTTGTTAAGCTATTACCACCTCCACCGCTCTTCCAAGGGGCATTTATACCGTCTTGTTAAGCTACTGCGACCTGCACGTCTCTTCCAAGGGGCATTTAAACCGTCTTTTTAAGCTAATGCGACCTGCACGTTTCTTCCAAGGGGCATTTAAACCATCTTGTTAAGCTACTGCGACTTGCACGTCTCTTGCAAGGGGCATTTAAACCGTCTTGTTAAGTTACAGCGACTTGCACCTCTCTTCCAAGGGGCATTTAAACCTTCTTGTTTAGCTTCTGTAACCTCCACCACTTTTCCAAGGGGCATTTAAACCGTCTTGTTAATCTACTGAGACCTGCATGTCTCTTCCAAGGGACATTTAAACCGTCTTGTTAAGCTACTGCGAAATGCACGTGTCTTCCAAGGGGCATTTAAACCGTCTTGTTAAGCTACTGCGACCTGCACTTATCTTCCAAGCGGCATTTAAACCAACTTGTTAAGTTACTGCGACCTGCACGTCTCTTCCAACGGGCATTTAAACCATCTTGTTAAGCTACTGCGACCTGCACGTCTCTTCCAAGGTGCATTCAAACCATCTTGTTAAGCTACTGCGACCTGCACGTCTCTTACAATGGACATTTAAACCTTCTTGTTTAGCTTCTGTAACCTCCACCACTTTTCCAAGGGTCATTTAAACCGTCTTGTTAAGCTACTGCGACCTGCACGTCTCTTCCAAGGAGCATTTAAACCCTCTTGTTAAGCTACTGCGACCTGCACGTCTCTTCCAAGGGGTCTTTAAACCTTCTTGTTTAGCTACTGTAAACTCCACCACTTTTCCAAGGGGCATTTAAACCGTCTTGTTAAGCTACTGCGACCGGCATGTCTCTTCCAAGGGGCATTTAAACAGTCTTGTTAAGCTACTGCGACTTGCACGTCTCTTCCATGGGGCATATAAACCATCTTGTTAAGCTACTGCAACTTGCACGTCTCTTCCAAGGGGCATTTAAACGTCTTGTTAAGCTACTGCGACCTGCACATCTCTTCCAATGGGCATTTAAACCATCTTGTTAAGCTACTGCGACCTGCACGTCTCTTCCAAGGTGCATTTAAACCGACTTTTTAAGCAACTGCAACCTGCAAGTCTCTTCCAAGGGGCATTTAAACCGTCTTGTTAAGCTATTGCTACTTGCACGTTTCTTCCAAGGGTCATTTAAATCATCTTGATAATCTACTGCCACCTCCACCGCCTTTCCAAGGGGCATTTAAACCGTCTTGTTAAGCTACTGCGAACTGCAAGTTTCTTCCAAGGGCCATTTAAACAGTCTTGGTAAGCTACTGCTACCTCCACCACTATTCCAAAGGACATTTTAACCGTCTTGTTAAGCTACTGCGACCTTCACCGCTCTTCCAAGGGGCATTTAAACCATCTTGTTAAGCTACTGCGACCTGCACGTCTCTTCCAAGAGGCATTTAAACCGTCTTGGTAAGCTACTGCGACCTGCACGCCTCTTCTAAGGGGCATTTAAACCGTCTTTTTAAGCTAATGCGACCTGCACGTTTCTTCCAAAGAGCATTTAAACCATCTTGTTAAGCTACTGCGACTTGCACGTCTCTTGCAAGGGGCATTTAAACCGTCTTGTTAAGTTACAGCGACTTGCACCTCTCTTCCAAGGGGCATTTAAACGTCTTGTTAAGCTACTGCGACCTGCATGTCTCTTCCATGGGGCATTTAAACTGTCTTGTTTAGCTACTGTAACATCCACCACTTTTCCAAGGGGCATTTAAACCGTCTTGTTAAGCTACTGCGACTGGCATGTCTCTACCAAGGGGCATTTAAACCGTCTTGTTAAGCTACTGCGACTTGCACGTCTCTTCCAAGGGGCATTTAAACCGTCTTGTTAAGCTGCTGCGACCTGCACGTTTCTTCCAAGGGGCATTTAAAACGTCTTTTTTATCTACTGCGACCTGCACGTTTCTTCCAAGGGGCATTTAAACCCTCTTGTTAAGCTACTGCGACCTGTGCGTCTCTTGCAAGTGGCATTTAAACCTTCTTGTTTAGCTACTGTAACCTCCATCACTTTTCCAAGGGGCATTTAAACTGTGTTGTTAAGCAACTGCGACCTGCATGTCTCTTCCAAGAGGCATTTAAACTGTCTTGTTAAGCTACTGCGACCTGCACGTCTCTTCCACGGGGCATTTAAACCATCTTGTTAAGCTACTGCGACTTGCACGTCTCTTCCAAGGGGCATTTAAACCGTCTTGTTAAGCTATTGCGACCTGCACGTCTCTTCCAAGGTGCATTTAAACCGTCTTGTTAAGCTGCTGCGATCTGCACGTCTCTACCAAGGGGCATTTAATCTGTCTTGTTAAGCTATTACCACCTCCACCGCTCTTCCAAGGGGCATTTATACCGTCTTGTTAAGCTACTGCGACCTGCACGTCTCTTCCAAGGGGCATTTAAACCGTCTTTTTAAGCTAATGCGACCTGCACGTTTCTTCCAAGGGGCATTTAAACCATCTTGTTAAGCTACTGCGACTTGCACGTCTCTTGCAAGGGGCATTTAAACCGTCTTGTTAAGTTACAGCGACTTGCACCTCTCTTCCAAGGGACATTTAAACCTTCTTGTTTAGCTTCTGTAACCTCCACCACTTTTCCAAGGGGCATTTAAACCGTCTTGTTAATCTACTGCGACCTGCATGTCTCTTCCAAGGGACATTTAAACCGTCTTGTTAAGCTACTGCGAAATGCACGTGTCTTCCAAGGGGCATTTAAACCGTCTTGTTAAGCTACTGCGACCTGCACTTATCTTCCAAGCGGCATTTAAACCAACTTGTTAAGTTACTGCGACCTGCACGTCTCTTCCAACGGGCATTTAAACCATCTTGTTAAGCTACTGCGACCTGCACGTCTCTTCCAAGGTGCATTTAAACCATCTTGTTAAGCTACTGCGACCTGCACGTCTCTTACAATGGACATTTAAACCTTCTTGTTTAGCTTCTGTAACCTCCAACACTTTTCCAAGGGTCATTTAAACCGTCTTGTTAAGCTACTGCGACCTGCACGTCTCTTCCAAGGGGCATTTAAACCCTCTTGTTAAGCTACTGCGACCTGCACGTCTCTTCCAAGGGGTCTTTAAACCTTCTTGTTTAGCTACTGTAAACTCCACCACTTTTCCAAGGGGCATTTAAACCGTCTTGTTAAGCTACTGCGACCGGCATGTCTCTTCCAAGGGGCATTTAAACAGTCTTGTTAAGCTACTGCGACTTGCACGTCTCTTCCATGGGGCATATAAACCATCTTGTTAAGCTACTGCAACTTGCACGTCTCTTCCAAGGGGCATTTAAACGTCTTGTTAAGCTACTGCGACCTGCACATCTCTTCCAATGGGCATTTAAACCATCTTGTTAAGCTACTGCGACCTGCACGTCTCTTCCAAGGTGCATTTAAACCGACTTTTTAAGCAACTGCAACCTGCAAGTCTCTTCCAAGGGGCATTTAAACCGTCTTGTTAAGCTACTGCGACTTGCACGTTTCTTCCAAGGGGCATTTAAATCATCTTGATAATCTACTGCCACCTCCACCGCCTTTCCAAGGGGCATTTAAACCGTCTTGTTAAGCTACTGCGACCTGCAAGTTTCTTCCAAGGGCCATTTAAACAGTCTTGGTAAGCTACTGCTACCTCCACCACTATTCCAAAGGACATTTTAACCGTCTTGTTAAGCTACTGCGACCTTCACCGCTCTTCCAAGGGGCATTTAAACCATCTTGTTAAGCTACTGCGACCTGCACGTCTCTTCCAAGAGGCATTTAAACCGTCTTGGTAAGCTACTGCGACCTGCACGCCTCTTCTAAGGGGCATTTAAACCCTCTTGTTAAGCTACTGCGACCTGTAAGTCTCTTGCAAGGGGCATTTAAACCGTCTTGTTAAGCTGCTGCGACCTGCACGTTTCTTCCAAGGGGCATTTAAAACGTCTTTTTTATCTACTGCGACCTGCACGTTTCTTCCAAGGGGCATTTAAACCCTCTTGTTAAGCTACTGCGACCTGTGCGTCTCTTGCAAGTGGCATTTAAACCTTCTTGTTTAGCTACTGTAACCTCCATCACTTTTCCAAGGGGCATTTAAACTGTGTTGTTAAGCAACTGCGACCTGCATGTCTCTTCCAAGAGGCATTTAAACTGTCTTGTTAAGCTACTGCGACCTGCACGTCTCTTCCACGGGGCATTTAAACCATCTTGTTAAGCTACTGCGACTTGCACGTCTCTTCCAAGGGGCATTTAAACCGTCTTGTTAAGCTATTGCGACCTGCACGTCTCTTCCAAGGTGCATTTAAACCGTCTTGTTAAGCTGCTGCGATCTGCACGTCTCTACCAAGGGGCATTTAATCTGTCTTGTTAAGCTATTACCACCTCCACCGCTCTTCCAAGGGGCATTTATACCGTCTTGTTAAGCTACTGCGACCTGCACGTCTCTTCCAAGGGGCATTTAAACCGTCTTTTTAAGCTAATGCGACCTGCACGTTTCTTCCAAGGGGCATTTAAACCATCTTGTTAAGCTACTGCGACTTGCACGTCTCTTGCAAGGGGCATTTAAACCGTCTTGTTAAGTTACAGCGACTTGCACCTCTCTTCCAAGGGGCATTTACACCTTCTTGTTTAGCTTCTGTAACCTCCACCACTTTTCCAAGGGGCATTTAAACCGTCTTGTTAACCTACTGCGACCTGCATGTCTCTTCCAAGGGACATTTAAACCGTCTTGTTAAGCTACTGCGAAATGCACGTGTCTTCCAAGGGGCATTTAAACCGTCTTGTTAAGCTACTGCGACCTGCACTTATCTTCCAAGCGGCATTTAAACCAACTTGTTAAGTTACTGCGACCTGCACGTCTCTTCCAACGGGCATTTAAACCATCTTGTTAAGCTACTGCGACCTGCACGTCTCTTCCAAGGTGCATTTAAACCATCTTGTTAAGCTACTGCGACCTGCACGTCTCTTACAATGGACATTTAAACCTTCTTGTTTAGCTTCTGTAACCTCCACCACTTTTCCAAGGGTCATTTAAACCGTCTTGTTAAGCTACTGCGACCTGCACGTCTCTTCCAAGGGGTCTTTAAACCTTCTTGTTTAGCTACTGTAAACTCCACCACTTTTCCAAGGGGCATTTAAACCGTCTTGTTAAGCTACTGCGACCGGCATGTCTCTTCCAAGGGGCATTTAAACAGTCTTGTTAAGCTACTGCGACTTGCACGTCTCTTCCATGGGGCATATAAACCATCTTGTTAAGCTACTGCAACTTGCACGTCTCTTCCAAGGGGCATTTAAACGTCTTGTTAAGCTACTGCGACCTGCACATCTCTTCCAATGGGCATTTAAACCATCTTGTTAAGCTACTGCGACCTGCACGTCTCTTCCAAGGTGCATTTAAACCGACTTTTTAAGCAACTGCAACCTGCAAGTCTCTTCCAAGGGGCATTTAAACCGTCTTGTTAAGCTACTGCGACCTGCAAGTTTCTTCCAAGGGCCATTTAAACAGTCTTGGTAAGCTACTGCTACCTCCACCACTATTCCAAAGGACATTTTAACCGTCTTGTTAAGCTACTGCGACCTTCACCGCTCTTCCAAGGGGCATTTAAACCATCTTGTTAAGCTACTGCGACCTGCACGTCTCTTCCAAGAGGCATTTAAAACGTCTTGGTAAGCTACTGCGACCTGCACGCCTCTTCTAAGGGGCATTTAAACCCTCTTGTTAAGCTACTGCGACCTGTAAGTCTCTTGCAAGGGGCATTTAAACCGTCTTGTTAAGCTACTGCGACCTGCACGTCTCTTCCAAGGGGCATTCAAACCGTCTTGTTAAGCTACTGCGACCTGCACGTCTCTTCCAAGGGGCATTTAAACCATCTTGTTAAGCTTCTGCGAACTGCACGTCTCTTCCAAGGGGCATTTAAACCGTCTTGTTGAGCTACTGCGACTTGCACGTCTCTTCCAAGGGGCATTTAAACCTTCTTGTTAAGCTACTGTAACCCCCACCACTTTTCCAAGGGGCATTTAAACCGTCTTGTTAAGCTAATGCGACCTGCACGTCTCTTCCAAGGGGCATTTAAACCGTCTTCTTAAGCTGCTGTGACCTGCATGTCTCTTCCAATGGGCATTTAAACCTTCTTGTTAAGCTACTGCGACCTCCATCGCTCTTCCAAGGGGCATTTAAACCGCCTTGTTAAGCTACTGCGACCTGCACGTCTCTTCCAAGGGCCATTTAAACCGTCTTGTTAAGCTACTGCGACCTGCATGTCTATTCCAAGGGGCATTTAAACTGTCTTGTTAAGCTACTGCGACCTCCACCGCTCTGCCAAGGGGCATTTAAACCGTCTTGTTAAGCTACTGCGACCTACACGTCTCTTCCAAGGGGCATTTAAACTGTCTTGTTAAGCTACTGCGACCTCCACCGCTCTTCCAAGGGGCATTTAAACCGTCTTTTTAAGCTACTGGGACTTGCACGTCTCTTCCAAGGAGCTTTTAAACCGTTTTGTTAAGCTACTGCGACTTTCACGTCTCTTCCAAGGGCCATTTAAACCGTCTTGTTAAGCTACTGTAACCTGCACCACTTTTCCAAGGGGCATTTAAACCGTCTTGTTAAGCTGCTGCGACCTGCACGTCTCTTCCATGGGGCATTTAAACCGTTTTGTTAAGCTGCTGCGACCTGCATGTCTCTTCCAAGGGGCATTTAAACCGTCTTGTTAAGCTACTGCGACCTGCACGTCTCTTCCACGGGCCATTTAAACCGTCTTGGTAAGCTACTGCGACCTGCAAGCCTCTTCCAAGGGCATTTAAAACGTCTTGTTAGGCTACTGCGACCTGTATGTCTCTTACAAGCGGCATTTAAACCGTCTTGTTAAGCTACTGTAACCTGCACCACTTTTCCAAGGGGCATTTAAACCGTCTTTTTAAGCAACTGCAACCTGCAAGTCTCTTCCAAGGGGCATTTAAACCGTCTTGTTAAGCTACTGCGACCTGCAAGTTTCTTCCAAGGGCCATTTAAACAGTCTTGGTAAGCTACTGCTACCTCCACCACTATTCCAAAGGACATTTTAACCGTCTTGTTAAGCTACTGCGACCTTCACCGCTCTTCCAAGGGGCATTTAAACCATCTTGTTAAGCTACTGCGACCTGCACGTCTCTTCCAAGAGGCATTTAAAACGTCTTGGTAAGCTACTGCGACCTGCACGCCTCTTCTAAGGGGCATTTAAACCCTCTTGTTAAGCTACTGCGACCTGTAAGTCTCTTGCAAGGGGCATTTAAACCGTCTTGTTAAGCTACTGCGACCTGCACGTCTCTTCCAAGGGGCATTCAAACCGTCTTGTTAAGCTACTGCGACCTGCACGTCTCTTCCAAGGGGCATTTAAACCATCTTGTTAAGCTTCTGCGAACTGCACGTCTCTTCCAAGGGGCATTTAAACCGTCTTGTTGAGCTACTGCGACTTGCACGTCTCTTCCAAGGGGCATTTAAACCTTCTTGTTAAGCTACTGTAACCCCCACCACTTTTCCAAGGGGCATTTAAACCGTCTTGTTAAGCTAATGCGACCTGCACGTCTCTTCCAAGGGGCATTTAAACCGTCTTCTTAAGCTGCTGTGACCTGCATGTCTCTTCCAATGGGCATTTAAACCTTCTTGTTAAGCTACTGCGACCTCCATCGCTCTTCCAAGGGGCATTTAAACCGCCTTGTTAAGCTACTGCGACCTGCACGTCTCTTCCAAGGGCCATTTAAACCGTCTTGTTAAGCTACTGCGACCTGCATGTCTATTCCAAGGGGCATTTAAACTGTCTTGTTAAGCTACTGCGACCTCCACCGCTCTGCCAAGGGGCATTTAAACCGTCTTGTTAAGCTACTGCGACCTACACGTCTCTTCCAAGGGGCATTTAAACTGTCTTGTTAAGCTACTGCGACCTCCACCGCTCTTCCAAGGGGCATTTAAACCGTCTTTTTAAGCTACTGGGACTTGCACGTCTCTTCCAAGGAGCTTTTAAACCGTTTTGTTAAGCTACTGCGACTTTCACGTCTCTTCCAAGGGCCATTTAAACCGTCTTGTTAAGCTACTGTAACCTGCACCACTTTTCCAAGGGGCATTTAAACCGTCTTGTTAAGCTGCTGCGACCTGCACGTCTCTTCCATGGGGCATTTAAACCGTTTTGTTAAGCTGCTGCGACCTGCATGTCTCTTCCAAGGGGCATTTAAACCGTCTTGTTAAGCTACTGCGACCTGCACGTCTCTTCCACGGGCCATTTAAACCGTCTTGGTAAGCTACTGCGACCTGCAAGCCTCTTCCAAGGGCATTTAAAACGTCTTGTTAGGCTACTGCGACCTGTATGTCTCTTACAAGCGGCATTTAAACCGTCTTGTTAAGCTACTGTAACCTGCACCACTTTTCCAAGGGGCATTTAAACCGTCTTGTTAAGCTACTGCGACCTGCACGTCTCTTCCACGGGCCATTTAAACCGTCTTGGTAAGCTACTGCGACCTGCAAGCCTCTTCCAAGGGCATTTAAAACGTCTTGTTAGGCTACTGCGACCTGTATGTCTCTTACAAGCGGCATTTAAACCGTCTTGTTAAGCTACTGTAACCTGCACCACTTTTCCAAGGGGCATTTAAACCGTCTTGTTAAACTACTGCGACCTGCACGTCTCTTCCGAGGGGCATTTAAACCGCTTTGTTAAGCTGCTGCGACCTGCATGTCTCTTCCAAGGGGCATTTAAACCGCTTTGTTAAGCTGCAGCGACCTCCACCGAACTTCCAAGGGGCATTTAAACCGTCTTGTTAAACTACTGCGACCTCCACTGCTCTTCCAAGGGGCATTTAATCTGTCTTGTTAAGCTACTGCGACCTGCACGTCTCTTCCAAGGGGCATTTAAAACGTCTTATTAAGCTACTGCGAACTGCACGTCTCTTCCAAGGGGCATTTAAACCGTCTTGTTAAGCTTCTACGACCTGCACGTCTCTTCCAAGGGGCATTTAAACCATCTTATTAAGCTACTGCGACCTGCATGTCTCTTCCAAGGGGCATTTAATCTGTCTTGTTAAGCTACTGCGACCTGCACGTCTCTTACAAGGGGCATTTAAACCGTTTTGTTAAGCTACTGCGACTTTCACGTCTCTTCCAAGGGGCATTTACACCGTCTTGTTAAGCTACTGTAACCTGCACTACTTTTCCAAGGGGCATTTAAACTGTCTTGTTAAGCTACTGCGACCTGCACGTCTCTTCCAAGGGGCATTTAAACCGCTTTGTTAAGCTACTGCGACCTGCATGTCTCTTCCAAGGGGCATTTAATCTGTCTTGTTAAGCTACTGCGACCAGCACGTCTTTTCCAAGGGGCATTTAAACCGTCTTGTTAAGCTACAGCGACCTCCACCGTACTTCCAAGGGGCATTTAAACCGTCTTGTTAAGTTACTGCGACCTGCACGTCTCTTCAAAGGGGCATTTAAACCGTCTTATTAAGCTGCTGTGACCTGCACTTCTCTTCCAATGGGCATTTAAACCGTCATGTTATGCTACTGCGACCTCCCACGATCTTCCAAGGGGCACTTAAACCATCTTGTTAAGCTACTGCGACCTCCACCGCTCTTCCAAGTTGCATTTAAAGCGTCTTGTTAAGTTACTGTGACCTGCACGTCTCTTTCAAAGGGCATTTAAACTGTCTTGTTAAGCTACTGCGACTTCACGTCTCTTCCAAGGGACATTTAAACCGTCTTGTTAAGCTACTGCGACCTGCACGTCTCTTCCAAGGGGCATTTAAACCATCTTGTTAAACTCCTGCGACCTGCACGTCTCTTCCAATGGGCATTTAAACAGTCGTGTTAAGCTGCTGCGACCTGCATGTCTCTTCCAAGGGGCATTTAAACCGTCTTGGTAAGCTGCTGCGACCTGCAAGCCTCTTCCAAGGGGCATTTAAACCGTCTTGTTAAGCTACTGCGACCTGCACGTCTCTTCCAAGAGGCATTTAAACCGTCTTGGTAAGCTACTGCGACATGCACGTCTCTTCCAAGGGCCATTTAAACCGTCTTGGTAAGCTACTGCGACCTGCAAGCCTCTTCCAAGGGGCATTTAAACCATCTTGTTAAGCTACTGCGACCTGCACGTCTCTTCCAAGGGGCTTTTAAACCATCTTGTTAAGCTACTGCGACCTGCACGTCTTTTCCAAGGGGCATTTAAACCGTCTTGTTAAGCTACGGCGACCTCCACCGCTCTTCCAAGGGGCATTTAAACCATCTTGTTAAGCTACTGCGACCTGCATGTCTCTTCCAAGGGGCATTTAATCCATCTTGTTAAGCTTCTGCGACCTGCACGTCTTTTCCAAGGGACATTTAAATCATCTTGTTAAGCTGCTGCGACCTGCATGTCTCTTCCAAGGGGCATTTAAACTGTCTTGTTAAGCTACTGCGACCTCCACCGAACTTCCAAGGGGCATTTGAACCGTCTTGTTAAGCTGCTGCGACCTGCACGTCTCTTCCAAGGGGTATTTAAACCATCTTATTAAGCTACTGCGACCTGCACGTCTCTACCAATGGGCATTTAAACCGTCTTGTTAAGCTACTGCGACTTCCACCGCTCTTCTAAGGGGCATAAAAACCGTCTTGTTATGCTACTGCGACCTGCACGTCTCTTCCAAGTGGCATTTAAACCGTCTTGTTAAGCTACTGTGACATGCACGTCTCTTCCAAGGGGCACTTAAACTGTCTTGTTAAGTTACTGCGACCTGCACGTCTCTTCCAAGGGGCATTTAAACTGTCTTGTTAAGCTACTGCGACTTGCATGTCTCTTCCAACGGGCACTAAAACCGTCTTGTTAAGCTACTGCGACCTGCACGTCTCTTCAAAGGGGCATTTAAACCGTCTTATTAAGCTGCTGTGACCTGCACGTCTCTTCCAATGGGCATTTAAACCGTCTTGTTAAGCTACTGCGACCTCCAACGCTCTTCCAAGGAGCATTTAAACCGTCTTGTTAAGCTACTGCGACCTCCACCGCTCTTCCAAGTTGCATTTAAAGCGTCTTGTTAAGCTACTGTGACCTGCACGTCTCTTTCAAGGGGCATTTAAACTGTCTTGTTAAGCTACTGCGACTTCACGTCTCTTCCAAGGGGCATTTAAACCGTCTTGTTAAGCTACTGCGACCTGCACGTCTCTTCCAAGGGGCATTTAAACCATCTTGTTAAGCTCCTACGACCTGCACGTCTCTTCCAATCGCATTTAAACAGTCGTGTTAAGCTGCTGCGACATGCATGTCTCTTCCAAGGGACATTTAAACCGTCTTGGTAAGCTATTGCGACCTGCAAGCCTCTTCCAAGGGGCATTTAAACCGTCTTGTTAAGCTACTGCGACCTGCACGTCTCTTCCAAGGGGCATTTAAACCGTCTTGGTAAGCTACTGCGACCTGCAAGCCTCTTCCAAGGGGCATTTAAACCGTCTTGTTAAGCTACTGAGACCTGCACGTCTCTTCCAAGGGGCATTTAAACCATCTTGTTAAGCTACTGCGACCTGCACGTCTTTTCCAAGGGGCATTTAAACCGTCTTGTTAAGCTACGGCGACCTCCACCGCTCTTCCAAGGGGCATTTAAACCATCTTGTTAAGCTACTGCGACCTGCATGTCTCTTCCAAGGGGCATTTAATCCATCTTGTTAAGCTACTGCGACCTGCACGTCTTTTCCAAGGGACATTTAAATCATCTTGTTAAGCTGCTGCGACCTGCATGTCTCTTCCAAGGGGCATTTAAACTGTCTTGTTAAGCTACTGCGACCTCCACCGAACTTCCAAGGGGCATTTAAACCGTCTTGTTAAGCTACTGCGACCTGCACGTCTCTTCCAAGGGGCATTTAAACCATCTTATTAAGCTACTGCGAACTGCACGTCTCTACCAATGGGCATTTAAACCGTCTTGTTAAGCTACTGCGACTTCCACCGCTCTTCTAAGGAGCATAAAAACCGTCTTGTTATGCTACTGCGACCTGCACGTCTCTTCCAAGTGGCATTTAAACCGTCTTGTTAAGCTACTGTGACATGCACGTCTCTTCCAAGGGGCACTTAAACTGTCTTTTTAAGTTACTGTGACCTGCACGTCTCTTCCAAGGGGCATTTAAACTGTCTTGTTAAGCTACTGCGACTTGCACGTCTCTTGCAACGGGCATTTAAACCGTCTTGTTAAGCTACTGCGAACTGCACGTCTCTTCAAAGGGGCATTTAAACCGTCTTATTAAGCTGCTGTGACCTGCACGTCTCTTCCAATGGGCATTTAAACCGTCTTGTTAAGCTACTGCTACCTCCAACGCTCTTCCAAGGGGCATTTAAACCGTCTTGTTAAGCTACTGCGACCTCCACCGCTCTTCCAAGTTGCATTTAAAGCGTCTTGTTAAGCTACTGTGACCTGAACGTCTCTTTCAAGGGGCATTTAAACTGTCTTGTTAAGCTACTGCGACTTCACGTCTTTTCCAAGGGGCATTAAACCGTCTTGTTAAGCTACTGCGACCTGCACGTCTCTTCCAAGGGGCATTTAAACCATCTTGTTAAGCTCCTGCGACCTGCACGTCTCTTCCAATCGCATTTAAACAGTCATGTTAAGCTGCTGCGACATGCATGTCTCTTCCAAGGGACATTTAAACCGTCTTGGTAAGCTATTGCGACCTGCAAGCCTCTTCCAAGGGGCATTTAAACCGTCTTGTTAAGCTACTGCGACCTGCACGTCTCTTCCAAGGGGCATTTAAACAGTCTTGGTAAGCTACTGCGACCTGCACGTCTCCTCCAAGGGCCATTTAAACCGTCTTGTTAAGCTACTGCGACCTGCAAGCCTCTTCCAAGGGGCATTTAAACCGTCTTGTTAAGCTACTGAGACCTGCACGTCTCTTCCAAGGGGCATTTAAACCATCTTCTTAAGCTACTGCGACCTGGACGTCTTTTCCAAGGGGCATTTAAACCGTCTTGTTAAGCTACGGCGACCTCCACCGCTCTTCCAAGGGGCATTTAAACCATCTTGTTAAGCTACTGCGACCTGCATGTCTCTTCCAAGGGGCATTTAATCCATCTTGTTAAGCTACTGCGACCTGCACGTCTTTTCCAAGGGACATTTAAATCATCTTCTTAAGCTGCTGCGACCTGCATGTCTCTTCCAAGGGTCATTTAAACCGTCTCATTAAGATACTGCGACCTGCACCGAACTTCCAAGGGGCATTTAAACCGTATTGTTAAGATACTGCGACCTGCACGTCTCTACCAATGGGCATTTAAACCGTCTTGTTAAGCTACAGCGACTTCCATCGCTCTTCCAAGGGGCAAAAAAACCGTCTTGTTATGCTACTGCGACCTGCACGTCTCTTCCAAGTGGCATTTAAACCGTCTTGTTAAGCTACTGTGACATGCACGTCTCTTCCAAGGGGCACTTAAACTGTCTTGTTAAGCTACTGCGACCTGCACGTCTCTTCCAAGGGGCATTTAAACTGTCTTGTTAAGTTACTGCGACCTGCACGTCTCTTCCAAGGGGCATTTAAACTGTCTTGTTAAGCTACTGCGACTTGCACGTCTCTTCCAACGGGCATTTAAACCGTCTTGTTAAGCTACTGCGACCTGCACGTCTCTTCCAAGGGGCATTTAAACCATCTTGTTAAGCTCCTGCGACCTGCACGTCTCTTCCAATGGGCATTTAAACCGTCTTTTTAAGCTGCTGCGACCTGCATGTCTCTTCCAAGGGGCATTTAAACCGTCTTGTTAAGCTACTGCGACCTGCACGTCTCTCCCAAGGGGCATTTAAACCGTCTTGTTAAGCTACTTGCACCTCCACCACTCTTCCAAGGGGCATTTAAACCATCTTGTTAAGCTACTGCGACCTGCACGTCTCTTCCAAGTGGCATTTAAACCGTCTTGTTAAGCTACTGTGACATGCACGTCTCTTCCAAGGGGCACTTAAACTGTCTTGTTAAGCTACTGCGACCTGCACGTCTCTTCCAAGGGGCATTTAAACTGTCTTGTTAAGTTACTGCGACCTGCACGTCTCTTCCAAGGGGCATTTAAACTGTCTTGTTAAGCTACTGCGACTTGCACGTCTCTTCCAACGGGCATTTAAAACGTCTTGTTAAGCTACTGCGACCTGCACGTCTCTTCCAAGGGGCATTTAAACCATCTTGTTAAGCTCCTGCGACCTGCACGTCTCTTCCAATGGGCATTTAAACCGTCTTTTTAAGCTGCTGCGACCTGCATGTCTCTTCCAAGGGGCATTTAAACCGTCTTGTTAAGCTACTGCGACCTGCACGTCTCTCCCAAGGGGCATTTAAACCGTCTTGTTAAGCTACTTGCACCTCCACCACTCTTCCAAGGGGCATTTAAACCATCTTGTTAAGCTACTGCGACCTGCACGTCTCATGCAAAGGGGCATTTAAACCATTTTGTTAAGCTACTGCGACCTGCACGTCTCTTTCAAGGGGCATTTAAACCATCTTGTTATGCTACTGCGACCTGCACGTCTCTTCTAAGGGGCATTTAAACCGTCTTGTTAAGCTACTGCGACCTCCACCGCTCTTCCAAGGGGCATTTAAACCGTCTTGTTAATCTACTGCGACCTGCACGTCTCTTCCAAGAGCCATTTAAATCGTCTTGTTAAGCTACTGCGACCTGCACGTCTCTCCCAAGGGGCATTTAAACCGTCTTGTTAAGCTACTTGCACCTCCACCACTCTTCCAAGGGGCATTTAAACCATCTTGTTAAGCTACTGCGACCTGCACGTCTCTTCCAAGTGGCATTTAAACCGTCTTGTTAAGCTACTGCGACCTCCACCGCTCTTCCAAGGGGCATTTAAACCGTCTTGTTAATCTACTGCGACCTGCACGTCTCTTCCAAGGGCCATTTAAACCGTCTTGTTAAGCTACTGTGACATGCACGTCTCTTCCAAGGGGCACTTAAACTGTCTTGTTAAGCTACTGCGACCTGCACGTCTCTTCCAAGGGGCATTTAAACTGTCTTGTTAAGTTACTGCGACCTGCACGTCTCTTCCAAGGGGCATTTAAACTGTCTTGTTAAGCTACTGCGACTTGCACGTCTCTTCCAACGGGCATTTAAAACGTCTTGTTAAGCTACTGCGACCTGCACCACTCTTCCAAGGGGCATTTAAACCATCTTGTTAAGCTACTGCGACCTGCACGTCTCTTGCAAAGGGGCATTTAAACCATTTTGTTAAGCTACTGCGACCTGCACGTCTCTTCCAAGGGGCATTTAAACCATCTTGTTATGCTACTGCGACCTGCACGTCTCTTCTAAGGGGCATTTAAACCGTCTTGTTAAGCTACTGCGACCTCCACCGCTCTTCCAAGGGGCATTTAAACCGTCTTGTTGATCTACTGCGACCTGCACGTCTCTTCCAAGGGCCATTTAAACCGTCTTGTTAAGCTACTGCGACCTGCATGTTTCTTCCAAGGGGCATTTAAACCTTCTTGTTAAGCTACTGCGACCTCCACCGCTCTTCCAAGGGGCATTTAAACCGTCTTGTTAATCTACTGCGACCTGCACGTCTCTTCCAAGGGCCATTTAAACCGTCTTGGTAAGCTACTGCGACCTATAAGCCTCTTACAAGGGGCATTTAAAACGTCTTCTTAAGCTACTGCGACCTGCATGTCTCTTCCAAGCGGCATTTAAACCGTCTTGGTAAGCTACTGCGACCTCCACGTCTCTTCCAAGGGGCATTTAATCCGTCTTTTTAAGCTACTGCGACCTGCACGTCTTTTCCAAGGGGCATTTAAACCGTCTTGTTAAGCTACTGCGACCTGCACGTCTCTTCCAAGGGGCATTTAAACCTTCTTGGTAAGCTACTGCGACCTGCACGTCTCTTCCAAGGGCCATTTAAACCGTCTTGCTAAGCTACTGCGACCTGCACGTCTCTTCCAAGGGGCATTTAAACCGTCTTGTTAAGCGACTGAGACCTGCACGTCTCTTCCAAGGGGCATTTAAACCATCTTGTTAAGCTACTGCGACCTGCACGTCTTTTCCAAGGGGCATTTAAACCGTCTTGTTAAGCTACGGCGACCTCCACCGCTCTTCCAATGGGCATTTAAACCATCTTGTTAAGCTACTGCGACCTGCATGTCTCTTCCAAGGGGCATTTAATCCATCTTGTTAAGCTACTGCGACCTGCACGTCTTTTCCAAGGGACATTTAAATCATCTTGTTAAGCTGCTGCGACCTGCATGTCTCTTCCAAGGGGCATTTAAACTGTCTTGTTAAGCTACTGCGACCTCCACGGAACTTCCAAGGGGCATTTAAACCGTCTGGTTAAGCTACTGCGACCTGCACGTCTCTTCCAAGGGGCATTTAAACCGTCTTATTAAGCTACTGCGACCTGCACGTCTCTACCAATGGGCATTTAAACCCTCTTGTTAAGCTACTGCGACTTCCACCGCTCTTCCAAGGGGCATAAAAACCATCTTGTTATGCTACTGCGACCTGCACGTCTCTTCCAAGTGGCATTAAACCGTCTTGTTAAGCTACTGTGACATGCACGTCTCTTCCAAGGGGCACTTAAACTGTCTTGTTAAGCTACTGCGACCTGCACGTCTCTTCCAAGGGGCATTTAAACTGTCTTGTTAAGCTACTGCGACCTGCACGTCTCTTCAAAGGGGCATTTAAACCGTCTTATTAAGCTGCTGTGACCTGCACGTCTCTTCCAATGGGCATTTAAACCGTCTTCTTAAGCTACTGCGACCTCCAACGCTCTTCCAAGGGGCATTTAAACCGCCTTGTTAAGCTACTGCGACCTCCACCGCTCCTCCAAGTTGCATTTAAAGCGTCTTGTTAAGCTACTGTGACCTGCACGTCTCTTTCAAGGGGTATTTAAACTGTCTTGTTAAGCTACTGCGACTTCACGTCTCTTCTAAGGGGCATTTAAACTGTCTTTTTAAGCTACTGCGACCTGCACGTCTCTTCCAAGGGGCATTTAAGCCATCTTGTTAAGCTCCTGCGACCTGCACGTCTCTTCTAATCGCATTTAAACAGTCGTGTTAAGCTGCTGCGACCTGCATGTCTCTTCCAAGGGGCATTTAAACCATCTTGGTAAGCTACTGCGACCTGCAAGCCTCTTCCTATGGGCATTAAAACCGTCTTGTTAAGCTACTGCGACTTCCACCGCTCTTCCAAGGGGCATTTAAACCGTCTTGTTATGCTACTGCGACCTGCACGTCTCTTCCTAGTGGCATTTAAACCGTCTTGTTAAGCTACTGCGACCTGCATGTCTCTTCCAAGGGGCTTTTAAACCGTTTTGTTAAGCTACTGCGACTTTCACGTCTCTTCCAAGGGGTATTTAAACTGTCTTATTAAGCTACTGTAACCTGCACCACTTTTCCAAGGGGCATTTATTCCGTCTAGTTAAGCTACTGCGACCTGCAAGCCTCTTCCAAGGGCATTTAAAACCTCTTGTTAAGCTACTGCGACCTGTATGTCTCTTCCAAGCGGCATTTAAACCGTCTTGTTAAGGTAATGCGACCTGCATGTCTCTTCCAAGGGGCATTTAAACGGCTTTGTTAACCTGCTGCGACCAGCATGTCTCTTCCAAGGGGCATTTAAACCGTCTTGTTAAGCTACAGCGACCTCCACCGAACTTCCAAGGGGCATTTAAACCGTCTTGTTAAGCTACTGCGACCTCCACTGCTCTTTCAAGGGGCATTTAATCTGTCTTGTTAAGCTACTGCGACCTGCACGTCTCTTCCAAGGGGCATTTAAAACGTCTTTTTTAGCTACTGCGACCTGCACGTCTCTTCCACGGGCCATTTAAACCGTCTTGGTAAGCTACTGCGACCTGCAAGCCTCTTCCAAGGGCATTTAAAACGTCTTGTTAAGCTACTGCGACCTGTATGTCTCTTCCAAGTGGCATTTAAACCGTCTTGTTAAGCTATTGCGACCTGCACGTCTCTTCCAAAGGCCATTTAAACCATCTTGTTAAGCTACTGTAACCTGCACCTTTTCCAAGGGGCATTTAAACCGTCTTGTTAAACTACTGCGACCTACACTGCTCTTCCAAGGGGCATTTAATCTGTCTTGTTAAGCTACTGCGACCTGCACGTCTCTTCCAAGGGGCATTTAAAACGTCTTATTAAGCTACTGCGAACTGCACGTCTCTTCCAAGGGGCATTTAAACCGTCTTGTTAAGCTTCTACGACCTGCACGTCTCTTCCAAGGGGCATTTAAACCGTCTTGTTAAGCTACTGCGACCTGCATGTCTCTTCCAAGGGGTATTTAATCTGTCTTGTTAAGCTACTGCGACCTCCACCGCTCTGCCAAGGGGCATTTAAACCGTCTTGTTAAGCTACTGCGACCTGCACGTTTCTACCAAGGGGCATTTAAACTGTCTTGTTAAGCTACTGCGACCTGCACGTCTCTTACAAGGAGCATTTAAACCGTTTTGTTAAGCTACTGCGACTTTCACGTCTCTTCCAAGGGGCATTTACACCGTCTTGTTAAGCTACTGTAACCTGCACCACTTTTCCAAGGGTCATTTAAACCCTCTTGTTAAGCTACTGCGACCTGCACGTCTCTTCCAAGGGGCATTTAAACCGCTTTGTTAAGCTACTGCGACCTGCATGTCTCTTCCAAGGGGCATTTAATCTGTCTTGTTAAGCTACTGCGACCTGCACGTCTTTTCCAAGGGGCATTTAAACCGTCTTGTTAATCTGCTGCGACCTGCATGTCTCTTCCAAGGGGCATTTAAACCGTCTTGTTAAGCTACAGCGACCTCCACCGTACTTCCAAGGGGCATTTAAACCGTCTTGTTAAGTTACTGCGACCTGCACGTCTCTTCAAAGGGGCATTTAAACCGTGTTATTAAGCTGCTGTGACCTGCACGTCTCTTCCAATGGTCATTTAAACCGTCTTGTTAAGCTACTGCGACCTCCAACGCTCTTCCAAGGGGCATTTAAACCATCTTGTTAAGCTACTGCGACCTCCACCGCTCTTCCAAGTTGCATTTAAAGCGTCTTGTTAAGCTACTGTGACCTGCACGTCTCTTTCAAGGGGCATTTAAACTGTCTTGTTAAGCTACTGCGACTTCACGTCTCTTCCAAGGGGCATTTAAACCGTCTTGTTAAGCTACTGCGACCTGCACGTCTCTTCCAAGGGGCATTTAAACCATCTTGTTAAGCTCCTGCGACCTGCACGTCTCTTCCAATGGGCATTTAAACAGTCTTGGTAAGCTACTGCGACCTGCAAGCCTCTTCCAAGGGGCATTTAAACCGTCTTGGTAAGCTACTGCGACCTGCAAGCCTCTTCCAAGGGGCATTTAAACCGTCTTGTTAAGCTGCTGCGACCTGCATGTCTCTTCCAAGGGGCATTTAAACCATCTTGTTAAGCTGCTGCGACCTGCATGTCTCTTCCAAGGGGCATTTAAACCGTATTGGTAAGCTACTGCGACCTGCAAGCCTCTTCCAAGGGGCATTTAAACCGTCTTGGCAAGCTACTGCGACCTGCACGTCTCTTCCAAGGGGCATTTAAACCATCTTGTTAAGCTGCTGCGACCTGCATGTCTCTTCCAAGGGGCATTTAAACCGTCTTGGTAAGCTACTGCGACCTGCAAGCCTCTTCCAAGGGGCATTTAAACCGTCTTGGTAAGCTACTGCGACCTGCAAGCCTCTTCCAAGGGGCATTTAAACCGTCTTGTTAAGCTACTGCGACCTGCACGTCTCTTCCAAGGGGCATTTAAACCTTCTTGGTAAGCTACTGCGACCTGCACGTCTCTTCCAAGGGCCATTTAAACCGTCTTGCTAAGCTACTGCGACCTGCAAGCCTCTTCCAAGGGGCATTTAAACCGTCTTGTTAAGCTACTGAGACCTGCACGTCTCTTCCAAGGGGCATTTAAACCATCTTGTTAAGCTACTGCGACCTGCACGTCTTTTCCAAGGGGCATTTAAACCGTGTTATTAAGCTGCTGTGACCTGCACGTCTCTACCAATGGTCATTTAAACCGTCTTGTTAAGCTACTGCGACCTCCAACGCTCTTCCAAGGGGCATTTAAACCGTCTTGTTAAGCTACTGCGACCTCCACCGCTCTTCCAAGTTGCATTTAAAGCGTCTTGTTAAGCTACTGTGACCTGCACGTCTCTTTCAAGGGGCATTTAAACTGTCTTGTTAAGCTACTGCGACTTCACGTCTCTTCCAAGGGGCATTTAAACCGTCTTGTTAAGCTACTGCGACCTGCACGTCTCTTCCAAGGGGCATTTAAACCATCTTGTTAAGCTCCTGCGACCTGCACGTCTCTTCCAATGGGCATTTAAACAGTCTTGGTAAGCTACTGCGACCTGCAAGCCTCTTCCAAGGGGCATTTAAACCGTCTTGGTAAGCTACTGCGACCTGCAAGCCTCTTCCAAGGGGCATTTAAACCGTCTTGTTAAGCTGCTGCGACCTGCATGTCTCTTCCAAGGGGCATTTAAACCATCTTGTAAAGCTGCTGCGACCTGCATGTCTCTTCCAAGGGGCATTTAAACCGTATTGGTAAGCTACTGCGACCTGCAAGCCTCTTCCAAGGGGCATTTAAACCGTCTTGGTAAGCTACTGCGACCTGCACGTCTCTTCCAAGGGGCATTTAAACCATCTTGTTAAGCTGCTGCGACCTGCATGTCTCTTCCAAGGGGCATTTAAACCGTCTTGGTAAGCTACTGCGACCTGCAAGCCTCTTCCAAGGGGCATTTAAACCGTCTTGGTAAGCTACTGCGACCTGCAAGCCTCTTCCAAGGGGCATTTAAACCGTCTTGTTAAGCTACTGCGACCTGCACGTCTCTTCCAAGGGGCATTTAAACCTTCTTGGTAAGCTACTGCGACCTGCACGTCTCTTCCAAGGGCCATTTAAACCGTCTTGCTAAGCTACTGCGACCTGCAAGCCTCTTCCAAGGGGCATTTAAACCGTCTTGTTAAGCTACTGAGACCTGCACGTCTCTTCCAAGGGGCATTTAAACCATCTTGTTAAGCTACTGCGACCTGCACGTCTTTTCCAAGGGGCATTTAAACCGTCTTGTTAAGCTACGGCGACCTCCACCGCTCTTCCAATGGGCATTTAAACCATCTTGTTAAGCTACTGCGACCTGCATGTCTCTTCCAAGGGGCATTTAATCCATCTTGTTAAGCTACTGCGACCTGCACGTCTTTTCCAAGGGACATTTAAATCATCTTGTTAAGCTGCTGCGACCTGCATGTCTCTTCCAAGGGGCATTTAAACTGTCTTGTTAAGCTACTGCGACCTCCACGGAACTTCCAAGGGGCATTTAAACCGTCTGGTTAAGCTACTGCGACCTGCACGTCTCTTCCAAGGGGCATTTAAACCGTCTTATTAAGCTACTGCGACCTGCACGTCTCTACCAATGGGCATTTAAACCCTCTTGTTAAGCTACTGCGACTTCCACCGCTCTTCCAAGGGGCATAAAAACCATCTTGTTATGCTACTGCGACCTGCACGTCTCTTCCAAGTGGCATTAAACCGTCTTGTTAAGCTACTGTGACATGCACGTCTCTTCCAAGGGGCACTTAAACTGTCTTGTTAAGCTACTGCGACCTGCACGTCTCTTCCAAGGGGCATTTAAACTGTCTTGTTAAGTTACTGCGACCTGCACGTCTCTTCCAAGGGGCATTTAAACTGTCTTGTTAAGCTACTGCGACTTGCACGTCTCTTCCAACGGGCATTTAAACCGTCTTGTTAAGCTACTGCGACCTGCACGTCTCTTCAAAGGGGCATTTAAACCGTCTTATTAAGCTGCTGTGACCTGCACGTCTCTTCCAATGGGCATTTAAACCGTCTTCTTAAGCTACTGCGACCTCCAACGCTCTTCCAAGGGGCATTTAAACCGCCTTGTTAAGCTACTGCGACCTCCACCGCTCCTCCAAGTTGCATTTAAAGCGTCTTGTTAAGCTACTGTGACCTGCACGTCTCTTTCAAGGGGTATTTAAACTGTCTTGTTAAGCTACTGCGACTTCACTTCTCTTCCAAGGGGCATTTAAACCGTCTTTTTAAGCTACTGCGACCTGCACGTCTCTTCCAAGGGGCATTTAAGCCATGTTGTTAAGCTCCTGCGACCTGCACGTCTCTTCTAATCGCATTTAAACAGTCGTGTTAAGCTGCTGCGACCTGCACGTCTCTTCCAATGGGCATTTAAACCGTCTTTTTAAGCTGCTGCGACCTGCATGTCTCTTCCAAGGGGCATTTAAACCGTCTTGTTAAGCTACTGCGACCTCCACCGCTCTTCCAAGGGGCATTTAAACCGTCTTGTTAAGCTACTGCGACCTGCACGTCTCTCCCAAGGGGCATTTAAACCGTCTTGTTAAGCTACTTGCACCTCCACCACTCTTCCAAGGGGCATTTAAACCATCTTGTTAAGCTACTGCGACCTGCACGTCTCTTCCAAAGGGGCATTTAAACCGTTTTGTTAAGCTACTGCGACCTGCACGTCTCTTCCAAGGGTCATTTAAACCATCTTGTTATGCTACTGCGACCTGCACGTCTCTTCCAAGGGGCATTTAAACCTTCTTGTTAAGCTACTGCGACCTGCACGTCTCTTCCAAGGGGCATTTAAAACGTCTTGTTAAGCTACTGTGACCTGCATGTTTCTTCCAAGGGGCATTTAAACCTTCTTGTTAAGCTATTGCGACCTCCACCGCTCTTCCAAGGGGCATTTAAACCGTCTTGTTAAGCTACTGCGACCTGCACGTCTCTTCCAAGGGCCATTTAAACCGTCTTGTTAAGCTACTGCGACCTGCAAGCCTCTTCCAAGGGGCATTTAAAACGTCTTGTTAAGCTACTGCGACCTGCATGTCTCTTCCAAGCGGCATTTAAACCGTCTTGTTAAGCTAATGCGACCTGCACGTCTCTTCCAAGGGGCATTTAAACCATCTTGTTAGGCTACTGTGACCTGCACGTCTCTTCCAAGGGGCATTTAAACCGTCTTGGTAAGCTACTGCGAACTCCACGTCTCTTCCAAGGGGCATTTAATCCGTCTTGTTAAGCTACTGCGACCTGCACGTCTTTTCCAAGGGGCATTTAAACCATCTTGTTAAGCTACTGCGACCTCCTCCGCTCTTCCAAGGGGCATTTAAACCATCTTGTTAAGCTACTGCGACCTGCACGTCTCTTCCAAGAGGCATTGAAAACGTCTTGGTAAGCTACTGCGACTTGCAAGCCTCTTCTAAGGGGCATTTAAACCCTCTTGTTAAGCTACTGCGACCTACACGTCTCTTGCAAGGGGTATTTAAACCGTCTTGTTTAGCTACTGCGGCCTGCACGTCTCTTCCAAGGGGCATTTAAACCGTCTTGTTAAGCTACTGCGACCTGCACGTCTCTTCCAAGGGGCATTTAAACTGTCTTGTTAAGCTACTGCGACCTCCACCGCTCTTCCAAGGGGCATTTAAACCGTCTTCTTAAGCTACTGCGACCTGCACGTCTCTTCCAAGGGGCTTTTAAACCGTTTTGTTAAGCGACTGCGACTTTCACGTCTCTTCCAAGGGGTATTTAAACCGTCTTGTTAAGCTACTGTAACCTGCACCACTTTTCCAAGGGGCATTTATACCGTCTAGTTAAGCTACTGCGCCCTGTATGTCTCTTCCAAGCGGTATTTAAACCGTCTTGTTAAGCTAATGCGACCTGCATGTCTCTTCCAAGGGGCATTTGAACGGCTTTGTTAACCTGCTGCGACCAGCATGTCTCTTCCAAGGGGCATTTAAACCGTCTTGTTAAGCTACAGCGACCTCCACCGAACTTCCAAGGGGCATTTAAACCGTCTTGTTAAGCTACTGCGACCTCCACTGCTCTTCCAAGGGGCATTTAATCTGTCTTGTTAAGCTACTGCGACCTGCACGTCTCTTCCAAGGGGCATTTAAAACGTCTTTTTTAGCAACTGCGAACTGCACGTCTCTTCCAAGGGGCATTTAAACCATCTTGTTAAGCTTCTACGACCTGCACGTCTCTTCCAAGAGGCATTTAAACCGCCTTGTTAAGCTACTGCGACCTGCACGTCTCTTCCAAGGGGCATTTAAACCTTCTTGTTAAGCTACTGCGACCTGCACGTCTCTACCAAGGGGCATTTAAACTGTCTTGTTAAGCTACTGCGACCTGCACGTCTCTTACAAGGGGCATTTAAACCGTTTTGTTAAGCTACTGCGACTTTCACGTCTCTTCCAAGGGGCATTTAAACCGTCTTGTTAAGCTACTGTAACCTGCACCACTTTTCCAAGGGGCACTTAAACCGTCTTGTTAAGCTACTGCGACCTGCACGTCTCTTCCAAGGGGCATTTAAACTGTCTTGTTAAGCTACTGCGACCTGCACGTCTTTTCCAAGGTGCATTTAAACCGTCTTGTTAAGCTGCTGCGACCTGCATGTCTCTTCCAAGGGGCATTTAAACCATCTTGTTAAGCTACAGCTACCTCCACCGTACTTCCAAGGGGCAATTAAACCGTCTTGGTAAGCTACTGCGAACTGCACATCTTTTCAAAGGGGCATTTAAACCGTCTTATTAAGCTGCTGTGACCTGCACGTCTCTTCCAAGGGGCATTTAAACCGTCTTGTTAAGCTATTGCGACCTCTACCGCTCTTCCAAGGGGCATTTAAAACGTCTTGTTAAGCTACTGCGACCTGCACGTCTCTTTCAAGTTGCATTTAAACCATCTTGTTAAGCTACTGTGACCTGCACGTCTCTTCCAAGGGGCATTTAAACTGTCTTGTTAAGCTAATGCGTCTTCACGTCTCTTCCAAGGGGCATTTAAACCGTCTTGTTAAGCTACTGCGACCTGCACGTCTCTTCCAAGGGGCATTTAAACTATCTTGTTAAGCTCCTGCGACCTGCACGTCTCTTCCAATGGGCATTTAAACAGTCGGGTTAAGCTGCTGCGACCTGCATGTCTCTTCCAAGGGGCATTTAAACCGTCTTGGTTAGCTACTGCGACCTGCAAGCCTCTTCCAAGGGGCATTTAAACCGTCTTGTTAAGCTACTGCGACCTGCACGTCTCTTCCAAAGGGCATTTAAACCGTCTTGGTTAGCTACTGCGACCTGCACGTCTCTTCCAAGGGCCATTTAAACCGTCTTGGTAAGCTACTGCGACCTACAAGCCTCTTCCAAGGGGCATTTAAACTGTCTTGTTAAGCTACTGCGACCTGCACGTCTCTTCCAAGAGGCACTTAAACCATCTTGTTAAGCTACTGCGACCTGCACGTCTTTTCCAAGGGGCATTTAAACCGTCTTGTTAAGCTACTGCGACCTCCACCGCTCTTCCAAGGGGCATTTAAACCAATCTTGTTAAGCTACTGCGATTTGCATGTCTCTTCCAAGGGGCATTTAATCCATCTTGTTAAGCTACTGCGACCTGCACGTCTTTTCCAAGGGACATTTAAACCATCTTGTTAAGCTGCTGCGACCTGCATGTCTCTTCCAAGGGGCATTTAAACTGTCTTGATAAGCTACTGCGACCTCCACCGAACTTCCAAGGGGCATTTAAACCATTCTGTTAAGCTACTGCGACCTGCACGTCTCTTCCAAGGGGCATGTAAACCGTCTTATTAAGCTACTGCGACCTGCACGTCTCTACCAATGGGCATTAAAACCGTCTTGTTAAGCTACTGCGACTTCCACCGCTCTTCCAAGGGGCATTTAAACCGTCTTGTTATGCTACTGCGACCTGCACGTCTCTTCCTAGTGGCATTTATACCGTCTTGTTAAGCTACTGTGACCTGCACGTCTCTTCCAAGGGGCATTTAAACTGTCTTGTTAAGCTACTGCGACCTGCACGTCTCTTCCAAGGGGCATTTAAACCGTCTTGGTTAGCTACTGCGACCTGCATGTCTCTTCCAAGGGCCATTTAAACCGTCTTGGTAAGCTACTGCGACCTACAAGCCTCTTCCAAGGGGCATTGAAACCGTCTTGTTAAGCTACTGCGACCTGCACGTCTCTTCCAAGGGGCATTTAAACCATCTTGTTAAGCTAATGCGACCTGCACGTCTTTTCCAAGGGGCATTTAAACCGTCTTGTTAAGCTACTGCGACCTCCACCGCTCTTCCAAGGGGCATTTAAACCGTCTTGTTAAGCTACTGCGACCTGCACGTCTCTTCCAAGGGGCATTTAAACCATCTTGTTAAGCTCCTGCGACCTGCACGTCTCTTCCAATGGGCATTTAAACAGTCTTGGTAAGCTACTGCGACCTGCAAGCCTCTTCCAAGGGGCATTTAAACCGTCTTGGTAAGCTACTGCGACCTGCAAGCCTCTTCCAAGGGGCATTTAAACCGTCTTGTTAAGCTGCTGCGACCTGCATGTCTCTTCCAAGGGGCATTTAAACCATCTTGTTAAGCTGCTGCGACCTGCATGTCTCTTCCAAGGGGCATTTAAACCGTATTGGTAAGCTACTGCGACCTGCAAGCTTCTTCCAAGGGGCATTTAAACCGTCTTGGTAAGCTACTGCGACCTGCACGTCTCTTCCAAGGGGCATTTAAACCATCTTGTTAAGCTGCTGCGACCTGCATGTCTCTTCCAAGGGGCATTTAAACCGTCTTGGTAAGCTACTGCGACCTGCAAGCCTCTTCCAAGGGGCATTTAAACCGTCTTGGTAAGCTACTGCGACCTGCAAGCCTCTTCCAAGGGGCATTTAAACCGTCTTGTTAAGCTACTGCGACCTGCACGTCTCTTCCAAGGGGCATTTAAACCTTCTTGGTAAGCTACTGCGACCTGCACGTCTCTTCCAAGGGCCATTTAAACCGTCTTGCTAAGCTACTGCGACCTGCAAGCCTCTTCCAAGGGGCATTTAAACCGTCTTGTTAAGCTACTGAGACCTGCACGTCTCTTCCAAGGGGCATTTAAACCATCTTGTTAAGCTACTGCGACCTGCACGTCTTTTCCAAGGGGCATTTAAACCGTCTTGTTAAGCTACGGCGACCTCCACCGCTCTTCCAATGGGCATTTAAACCATCTTGTTAAGCTACTGCGACCTGCATGTCTCTTCCAAGGGGCATTTAATCCATCTTGTTAAGCTACTGCGACCTGCACGTCTTTTCCAAGGGACATTTAAATCATCTTGTTAAGCTGCTGCGACCTGCATGTCTCTTCCAAGGGGCATTTAAACTGTCTTGTTAAGCTACTGCGACCTCCACGGAACTTCCAAGGGGCATTTAAACCGTCTGGTTAAGCTACTGCGACCTGCACGTCTCTTCCAAGGGGCATTTAAACCGTCTTATTAAGCTACTGCGACCTGCACGTCTCTACCAATGGGCATTTAAACCCTCTTGTTAAGCTACTGCGACTTCCACCGCTCTTCCAAGGGGCATAAAAACCATCTTGTTATGCTACTGCGACCTGCACGTCTCTTCCAAGTGGCATTAAACCGTCTTGTTAAGCTACTGTGACATGCACGTCTCTTCCAAGGGGCACTTAAACTGTCTTGTTAAGCTACTGCGACCTGCACGTCTCTTCCAAGGGGCATTTAAACTGTCTTGTTAAGTTACTGCGACCTGCACGTCTCTTCCAAGGGGCATTTAAACTGTCTTGTTAAGCTACTGCGACTTGCACGTCTCTTCCAACGGGCATTTAAACCGTCTTGTTAAGCTACTGCGACCTGCACGTCTCTTCAAAGGGGCATTTAAACCGTCTTATTAAGCTGCTGTGACCTGCACGTCTCTTCCAATGGGCATTTAAACCGTCTTCTTAAGCTACTGCGACCTCCAACGCTCTTCCAAGGGGCATTTAAACCGCCTTGTTAAGCTACTGCGACCTCCACCGCTCCTCCAAGTTGCATTTAAAGCGTCTTGTTAAGCTACTGTGACCTGCACGTCTCTTTCAAGGGGTATTTAAACTGTCTTGTTAAGCTACTGCGACTTCACTTCTCTTCCAAGGGGCATTTAAACCGTCTTTTTAAGCTACTGCGACCTGCACGTCTCTTCCAAGGGGCATTTAAGCCATGTTGTTAAGCTCCTGCGACCTGCACGTCTCTTCTAATCGCATTTAAACAGTCGTGTTAAGCTGCTGCGACCTGCACGTCTCTTCCAATGGGCATTTAAACCGTCTTTTTAAGCTGCTGCGACCTGCATGTCTCTTCCAAGGGGCATTTAAACCGTCTTGTTAAGCTACTGCGACCTCCACCGCTCTTCCAAGGGGCATTTAAACCGTCTTGTTAAGCTACTGCGACCTGCACGTCTCTCCCAAGGGGCATTTAAACCGTCTTGTTAAGCTACTTGCACCTCCACCACTCTTCCAAGGGGCATTTAAACCATCTTGTTAAGCTACTGCGACCTGCACGTCTCTTCCAAAGGGGCATTTAAACCGTTTTGTTAAGCTACTGCGACCTGCACGTCTCTTCCAAGGGTCATTTAAACCATCTTGTTATGCTACTGCGACCTGCACGTCTCTTCCAAGGGGCATTTAAACCTTCTTGTTAAGCTACTGCGACCTGCACGTCTCTTCCAAGGGGCATTTAAAACGTCTTGTTAAGCTACTGTGACCTGCATGTTTCTTCCAAGGGGCATTTAAACCTTCTTGTTAAGCTATTGCGACCTCCACCGCTCTTCCAAGGGGCATTTAAACCGTCTTGTTAAGCTACTGCGACCTGCACGTCTCTTCCAAGGGCCATTTAAACCGTCTTGTTAAGCTACTGCGACCTGCAAGCCTCTTCCAAGGGGCATTTAAAACGTCTTGTTAAGCTACTGCGACCTGCATGTCTCTTCCAAGCGGCATTTAAACCGTCTTGTTAAGCTAATGCGACCTGCACGTCTCTTCCAAGGGGCATTTAAACCATCTTGTTAGGCTACTGTGACCTGCACGTCTCTTCCAAGGGGCATTTAAACCGTCTTGGTAAGCTACTGCGAACTCCACGTCTCTTCCAAGGGGCATTTAATCCGTCTTGTTAAGCTACTGCGACCTGCACGTCTTTTCCAAGGGGCATTTAAACCATCTTGTTAAGCTACTGCGACCTCCTCCTCTCTTCCAAGGGGCATTTAAACCATCTTGTTAAGCTACTGCGACCTGCACGTCTCTTCCAAGAGGCATTGAAAACGTCTTGGTAAGCTACTGCGACTTGCAAGCCTCTTCTAAGGGGCATTTAAACCCTCTTGTTAAGCTACTGCGACCTACACGTCTCTTGCAAGGGGTATTTAAACCGTCTTGTTTAGCTACTGCGGCCTGCACGTCTCTTCCAAGGGGCATTTAAACCGTCTTGTTAAGCTACTGCGACCTGCACGTCTCTTCCAAGGGGCATTTAAACTGTCTTGTTAAGCTACTGCGACCTCCACCGCTCTTCCAAGGGGCATTTAAACCGTCTTCTTAAGCTACTGCGACCTGCACGTCTCTTCCAAGGGGCTTTTAAACCGTTTTGTTAAGCGACTGCGACTTTCACGTCTCTTCCAAGGGGTATTTAAACCGTCTTGTTAAGCTACTGTAACCTGCACCACTTTTCCAAGGGGCATTTATACCGTCTAGTTAAGCTACTGCGCCCTGTATGTCTCTTCCAAGCGGTATTTAAACCGTCTTGTTAAGCTAATGCGACCTGCATGTCTCTTCCAAGGGGCATTTGAACGGCTTTGTTAACCTGCTGCGACCAGCATGTCTCTTCCAAGGGGCATTTAAACCGTCTTGTTAAGCTACAGCGACCTCCACCGAACTTCCAAGGGGCATTTAAACCGTCTTGTTAAGCTACTGCGACCTCCACTGCTCTTCCAAGGGGCATTTAATCTGTCTTGTTAAGCTACTGCGACCTGCACGTCTCTTCCAAGGGGCATTTAAAACGTCTTTTTTAGCAACTGCGAACTGCACGTCTCTTCCAAGGGGCATTTAAACCATCTTGTTAAGCTTCTACGACCTGCACGTCTCTTCCAAGAGGCATTTAAACCGCCTTGTTAAGCTACTGCGACCTGCACGTCTCTTCCAAGGGGCATTTAAACCTTCTTGTTAAGCTACTGCGACCTGCACGTCTCTACCAAGGGGCATTTAAACTGTCTTGTTAAGCTACTGCGACCTGCACGTCTCTTACAAGGGGCATTTAAACCGTTTTGTTAAGCTACTGCGACTTTCACGTCTCTTCCAAGGGGCATTTAAACCGTCTTGTTAAGCTACTGTAACCTGCACCACTTTTCCAAGGGGCACTTAAACCGTCTTGTTAAGCTACTGCGACCTGCACGTCTCTTCCAAGGGGCATTTAAACCGTTTTGTTAAGCTACTGCGACCTGCACGTCTCTTCCAAGGGGCATTTAAACTGTCTTGTTAAGCTACTGCGACCTGCACGTCTTTTCCAAGGTGCATTTAAACCGTCTTGTTAAGCTGCTGCGACCTGCATGTCTCTTCCAAGGGGCATTTAAACCATCTTGTTAAGCTACAGCTACCTCCACCGTACTTCCAAGGGGCAATTAAACCGTCTTGGTAAGCTACTGCGAACTGCACATCTTTTCAAAGGGGCATTTAAACCGTCTTATTAAGCTGCTGTGACCTGCACGTCTCTTCCAAGGGGCATTTAAACCGTCTTGTTAAGCTATTGCGACCTCTACCGCTCTTCCAAGGGGCATTTAAAACGTCTTGTTAAGCTACTGCGACCTGCACGTCTCTTTCAAGTTGCATTTAAACCATCTTGTTAAGCTACTGTGACCTGCACGTCTCTTCCAAGGGGCATTTAAACTGTCTTGTTAAGCTAATGCGTCTTCACGTCTCTTCCAAGGGGCATTTAAACCGTCTTGTTAAGCTACTGCGACCTGCACGTCTCTTCCAAGGGGCATTTAAACTATCTTGTTAAGCTCCTGCGACCTGCACGTCTCTTCCAATGGGCATTTAAACAGTCGGGTTAAGCTGCTGCGACCTGCATGTCTCTTCCAAGGGGCATTTAAACCGTCTTGGTTAGCTACTGCGACCTGCAAGCCTCTTCCAAGGGGCATTTAAACCGTCTTGTTAAGCTACTGCGACCTGCACGTCTCTTCCAAAGGGCATTTAAACCGTCTTGGTTAGCTACTGCGACCTGCACGTCTCTTCCAAGGGCCATTTAAACCGTCTTGGTAAGCTACTGCGACCTACAAGCCTCTTCCAAGGGGCATTTAAACTGTCTTGTTAAGCTACTGCGACCTGCACGTCTCTTCCAAGAGGCACTTAAACCATCTTGTTAAGCTACTGCGACCTGCACGTCTTTTCCAAGGGGCATTTAAACCGTCTTGTTAAGCTACTGCGACCTCCACCGCTCTTCCAAGGGGCATTTAAACCAATCTTGTTAAGCTACTGCGATTTGCATGTCTCTTCCAAGGGGCATTTAATCCATCTTGTTAAGCTACTGCGACCTGCACGTCTTTTCCAAGGGACATTTAAACCATCCTTTTAAGCTGCTGCGACCTGCATGTCTCTTCCAAGGGGCATTTAAACTGTCTTGATAAGCTACTGCGACCTCCACCGAACTTCCAAGGGGCATTTAAACCATTCTGTTAAGCTACTGCGACCTGCACGTCTCTTCCAAGGGGCATGTAAACCGTCTTATTAAGCTACTGCGACCTGCACGTCTCTACCAATGGGCATTAAAACCGTCTTGTTAAGCTACTGCGACTTCCACCGCTCTTCCAAGGGGCATTTAAACCGTCTTGTTATGCTACTGCGACCTGCACGTCTCTTCCTAGTGGCATTTATACCGTCTTGTTAAGCTACTGTGACCTGCACGTCTCTTCCAAGGGGCATTTAAACTGTCTTGTTAAGCTACTGCGACCTGCACGTCTCTTCCAAGGGGCATTTAAACCGTCTTGGTTAGCTACTGCGACCTGCATGTCTCTTCCAAGGGCCATTTAAACCGTCTTGGTAAGCTACTGCGACCTACAAGCCTCTTCCAAGGGGCATTGAAACCGTCTTGTTAAGCTACTGCGACCTGCACGTCTCTTCCAAGGGGCATTTAAACCATCTTGTTAAGCTAATGCGACCTGCACGTCTTTTCCAAGGGGCATTTAAACCGTCTTGTTAAGCTACTGCGACCTCCACCGCTCTTCCAAGGGGCATTTAAACCATCTTGTTAAGCTACTGCGACCAGCATGTCTCTTCCAAGGGGCATTTAATCCATCTTGTTAAGCTACTGCGACCTGCACGTCTTTTCCAAGGGACATTTAAACCATCTTGTTAAGCTGCTGCGACCTGCATGTCTCTTCCAAGGGGCATTTAAACTGTCTTGTTAAGCTACTGCGAACTACACCGAACTTCCAAGGGGCATTTAAACCATCTTGTTAAGCTACTGCGACCTGCACGTCTCTTCCAAGGGGCATTTAAACCGTCTTATTAAGCTACTGCGACCTGCACGTCTCTTCCAAGGGGCATTTAAACTGTCTTGTTAAGTTACTGCGACCTGCACGTCTCTTCCAAAGGGCATTTAAACTGTCTTGTTAAGCTACTGCGACCTGCACGTTTCTTCCAAAGGGCATTTAAACCGTCTTGTTAAGCTACTGCGACCTGCACGTCTCTTCCATGGGGCATTTAAACCATCTTGTTAAGCTCCTGCGACCTGCACGTCTCTTCCAATGGGAATTTAAACCATCTTTTTAAGCTGCTGCGACCTGCATGTCTCTTCCAAGGGGCATTTAAACCGTCTTGGTAAGCTACTGCGACCTGCAAGCCTCTTCCAAGGGGCATTAAAAACCATCTTGTTAAGCTACTGCGACCTGCACGTCTCTTCCAAGGGGCATTTAAACTGTCTTCTTAAGCTACTGCGACCTCCACCGCTCTTGCAAGGTGCTTTTAAACCGTCATTTTAAGCTACTGTGACCTGCACGTCTCTTCCAAGGGGCATTTAAACCGTCTTGTTAAGCTACTGCGACGTGCACGTCTCTTCCAAGGGGCATTTAAACCATTTTGTTAAGCTACTGCGACTTTCACGTCTCTTCTAAGGGGCATTTAAACAGTCTTGTTAAGCTACTGCGACCTGCACGTCTCTTCCAAGGGGCATTTAAACCGTCTTGGTTAGCTACTGCGACCTGCACGTCTCTTCCAAGGGCCATTTAAACCGTCTTGGTAAGCTACTGCGACCTACAAGCCTCTTCCAAGGGGCATTGAAACCGTCTTGTTAAGCTACTGCGACCTGCACGTCTCTTCCAAGGGGCATTTAAACCATCTTGTTAAGCTAATGCGACCTGCACGTCTTTTCCAAGGGGCATTTAAACCGTCTTGTTAAGCTACTGCGACCTCCACCGCTCTTCCAAGGGGCATTTAAACCATCTTGTTAAGCTACTGCGACCTGCATGTCTCTTCCAAGGGGCATTTAATACATCTTGTTAAGCTACTGCGACCTGCACGTCTTTTCCAAGGGACATTTAAACCATCTTATTAAGCTGCTGCGACCTGCATGTCTCTTCCAAGGGGCATTTAAACTGTCTTGTTAAGCTACTGCGAACTACACCGAACTTCCAAGGGGCATTTAAACCATCTTGTTAAGCTACTGCGACCTGCACGTCTCTTCCAAGGGGCATTTAAACCGTCTTATTAAGCTACTGCGACCTGCACGTCTCTTCCAAGGGGCATTTAAACTGTCTTGTTAAGTTACTGCGACCTGCACGTCTCTTCCAAGGGGCATTTAAACCGTCTTGTTAAGCTACTGCGACCTGCACGTCTCTTCCAAAGGGCATTTAAACCGTCTTGTTAAGCTACTGCGACCTGCACGTCTCTTCCATGGGGCATTTAAACCATCTTGTTAAGCTCCTGCGACCTGCACGTCTCTTCCAATGGGAATTTAAACCGTCTTTTTAAGCTGTTGCGACCTGCATGTCTCTTCCAAGGGGCATTTAAACCGTCTTGGTAAGCTACTGCGACCTGCAAGCCTCTTCCAAGGTGCATTAAAAACCATCTTGTTAAGCTACTGCGACCTGCACGTCTCTTCCAAGGGGCATTTAAACTGTCTTGTTAAGCTACTGCGACCTCCACCACTCTTGCAAGGTGCTTTTAAACCGTCATTTTAAGCTACTGTGACCTGCACGTCTCTTCCAAGGGGCATTTAAACCGTCTTGTTAAGCTACTGCGACCTGCACGTCTCTTAAAAGGGGCATTTAAACCATTTTTTTAAGCTACTGCGACTTTCACGTCTCTTCTAAGGGGCATTTAAACAGTCTTGTTAAGCTACTGCGACCTGCACGTCTCTTCCAAACGGGCATTTAAACCGCTTTGTTAAGCTACTGCGACCTGCACGTCTTTTCCAAGGGGCATTTAAACCGTCTTGTTAAACTGCTGCTACCTGCATGTCTCTACCAAGGGGTATTTAAACCGTCTTGTTAAGCTACAGCGACCTCCACCGAGCTTCCAAGGGGCATTTGAACCGTCTTGTTAAGCTACTGCGACCTGCACGTCTCTTCCAAGGGGCATTTAAACCGTCTTATTAAGCTACTGCACCTGCACGTCTCTTCCAATGGGCATTTAAACAGTCTTGTTAAGCTACTGCGACCTCCACCGCTCTTCCAAGGGTCATTTAAACCGTCTTGTTAAGCTACTGCGACCTGCATGTCTCTTCCAAGGGGCATTTAATCTGTGTTGTTAAGCTACTGCGACCTACACCGCTCTGCCAAGGGGCATTTAAACCGTCTTGTTAAGCTACTGCGACCTGCACGTCTCTACCAAGGGGCATTTAAACTGTCTTGTTAAGCTACTGCGACCTGCACGTCTCTTACAAGGGGCATTTAAACCGTTTTGTTAAGCTACTGCGACTTTCACGTCTCTTCCAAGGGGCATTTAAACGGTCTTGTTAAGCTACTGTAACCTGCACCACTTTTCCAAGGGGCATTTAAACCGTCTTGTTAAGCTACTGCGACCTGCACGTCTCTTCCAAGGGGCATTTAAACCACTTTGTTAAGCTGCTGCGACCTGCATGTCTCTTCCAAGGGGCATTTAATCTGTCTTGTTAAGCTACTGCGACCTGCACGTCTTTTCCAAGGGTCATTTAAACCGTCTTGTTAAGCTGCTGCGACCTGCATGTCTCTTCCAAGGGGCATTTAAACCGTCTTGTTAAGCTACTGCGACCTGCACGTCTATTGCAAGGGGTATTTAAACCGTCTTGTTAAGCTACTGCGACCTGCACGTCTCTTCCAAGGGGCATTTAAACCGTCTTGTTAAGCTACTGCGACCTGCACGTCTCTTCCAAGGGGCATTTAAACTGTCTTGTTAAGCTACTGCGACCTCCACCGCTCTTCCAAGGGGCATTTAAACCAATCTTGTTAAGCTACTGCGATTTGCATGTCTCTTCCAAGGGGCATTTAATCCATCTTGTTAAGCTACTGCGACCTGCACGTCTTTTCCAAGGGACATTTAAACCATCCTTTTAAGCTGCTGCGACCTGCATGTCTCTTCCAAGGGGCATTTAAACTGTCTTGATAAGCTACTGCGACCTCCACCGAACTTCCAAGGGGCATTTAAACCATTCTGTTAAGCTACTGCGACCTGCACGTCTCTTCCAAGGGGCATGTAAACCGTCTTATTAAGCTACTGCGACCTGCACGTCTCTACCAATGGGCATTAAAACCGTCTTGTTAAGCTACTGCGACTTCCACCGCTCTTCCAAGGGGCATTTAAACCGTCTTGTTATGCTACTGCGACCTGCACGTCTCTTCCTAGTGGCATTTATACCGTCTTGTTAAGCTACTGTGACCTGCACGTCTCTTCCAAGGGGCATTTAAACTGTCTTGTTAAGCTACTGCGACCTGCACGTCTCTTCCAAGGGGCATTTAAACCGTCTTGGTTAGCTACTGCGACCTGCATGTCTCTTCCAAGGGCCATTTAAACCGTCTTGGTAAGCTACTGCGACCTACAAGCCTCTTCCAAGGGGCATTGAAACCGTCTTGTTAAGCTACTGCGACCTGCACGTCTCTTCCAAGGGGCATTTAAACCATCTTGTTAAGCTAATGCGACCTGCACGTCTTTTCCAAGGGGCATTTAAACCGTCTTGTTAAGCTACTGCGACCTCCACCGCTCTTCCAAGGGGCATTTAAACCATCTTGTTAAGCTACTGCGACCAGCATGTCTCTTCCAAGGGGCATTTAATCCATCTTGTTAAGCTACTGCGACCTGCACGTCTTTTCCAAGGGACATTTAAACCATCTTGTTAAGCTGCTGCGACCTGCATGTCTCTTCCAAGGGGCATTTAAACTGTCTTGTTAAGCTACTGCGAACTACACCGAACTTCCAAGGGGCATTTAAACCATCTTGTTAAGCTACTGCGACCTGCACGTCTCTTCCAAGGGGCATTTAAACTGTCTTATTAAGCTACTGCGACCTGCACGTCTCTTCCAAGGGGCATTTAAACTGTCTTGTTAAGTTACTGCGACCTGCACGTCTCTTCCAAAGGGCATTTAAACTGTCTTGTTAAGCTACTGCGACCTGCACGTTTCTTCCAAAGGGCATTTAAACCGTCTTGTTAAGCTACTGCGACCTGCACGTCTCTTCCATGGGGCATTTAAACCATCTTGTTAAGCTCCTGCGACCTGCACGTCTCTTCCAATGGGAATTTAAACCATCTTTTTAAGCTGCTGCGACCTGCATGTCTCTTCCAAGGGGCATTTAAACCGTCTTGGTAAGCTACTGCGACCTGCAAGCCTCTTCCAAGGGGCATTAAAAACCATCTTGTTAAGCTACTGCGACCTGCACGTCTCTTCCAAGGGGCATTTAAACTGTCTTCTTAAGCTACTGCGACCTCCACCGCTCTTGCAAGGTGCTTTTAAACCGTCATTTTAAGCTACTGTGACCTGCACGTCTCTTCCAAGGGGCATTTAAACCGTCTTGTTAAGCTACTGCGACGTGCACGTCTCTTCCAAGGGGCATTTAAACCATTTTGTTAAGCTACTGCGACTTTCACGTCTCTTCTAAGGGGCATTTAAACAGTCTTGTTAAGCTACTGCGACCTGCACGTCTCTTCCAAGGGGCATTTAAACCGTCTTGGTTAGCTACTGCGACCTGCACGTCTCTTCCAAGGGCCATTTAAACCGTCTTGGTAAGCTACTGCGACCTACAAGCCTCTTCCAAGGGGCATTGAAACCGTCTTGTTAAGCTACTGCGACCTGCACGTCTCTTCCAAGGGGCATTTAAACCATCTTGTTAAGCTAATGCGACCTGCACGTCTTTTCCAAGGGGCATTTAAACCGTCTTGTTAAGCTACTGCGACCTCCACCGCTCTTCCAAGGGGCATTTAAACCATCTTGTTAAGCTACTGCGACCTGCATGTCTCTTCCAAGGGGCATTTAATACATCTTGTTAAGCTACTGCGACCTGCACGTCTTTTCCAAGGGACATTTAAACCATCTTATTAAGCTGCTGCGACCTGCATGTCTCTTCCAAGGGGCATTTAAACTGTCTTGTTAAGCTACTGCGAACTACACCGAACTTCCAAGGGGCATTTAAACCATCTTGTTAAGCTACTGCGACCTGCACGTCTCTTCCAAGGGGCATTTAAACCGTCTTATTAAGCTACTGCGACCTGCACGTCTCTTCCAAGGGGCATTTAAACTGTCTTGTTAAGTTACTGCGACCTGCACGTCTCTTCCAAGGGGCATTTAAACCGTCTTGTTAAGCTACTGCGACCTGCACGTCTCTTCCAAAGGGCATTTAAACCGTCTTGTTAAGCTACTGCGACCTGCACGTCTCTTCCATGGGGCATTTAAACCATCTTGTTAAGCTCCTGCGACCTGCACGTCTCTTCCAATGGGAATTTAAACCGTCTTTTTAAGCTGTTGCGACCTGCATGTCTCTTCCAAGGGGCATTTAAACCGTCTTGGTAAGCTACTGCGACCTGCAAGCCTCTTCCAAGGTGCATTAAAAACCATCTTGTTAAGCTACTGCGACCTGCACGTCTCTTCCAAGGGGCATTTAAACTGTCTTGTTAAGCTACTGCGACCTCCACCACTCTTGCAAGGTGCTTTTAAACCGTCATTTTAAGCTACTGTGACCTGCACGTCTCTTCCAAGGGGCATTTAAACCGTCTTGTTAAGCTACTGCGACCTGCACGTCTCTTAAAAGGGGCATTTAAACCATTTTTTTAAGCTACTGCGACTTTCACGTCTCTTCTAAGGGGCATTTAAACAGTCTTGTTAAGCTACTGCGACCTGCACGTCTCTTCCAAACGGGCATTTAAACCGCTTTGTTAAGCTACTGCGACCTGCACGTCTTTTCCAAGGGGCATTTAAACCGTCTTGTTAAACTGCTGCTACCTGCATGTCTCTACCAAGGGGTATTTAAACCGTCTTGTTAAGCTACAGCGACCTCCACCGAGCTTCCAAGGGGCATTTGAACCGTCTTGTTAAGCTACTGCGACCTGCACGTCTCTTCCAAGGGGCATTTAAACCGTCTTATTAAGCTACTGCACCTGCACGTCTCTTCCAATGGGCATTTAAACAGTCTTGTTAAGCTACTGCGACCTCCACCGCTCTTCCAAGGGTCATTTAAACCGTCTTGTTAAGCTACTGCGACCTGCATGTCTCTTCCAAGGGGCATTTAATCTGTGTTGTTAAGCTACTGCGACCTACACCGCTCTGCCAAGGGGCATTTAAACCGTCTTGTTAAGCTACTGCGACCTGCACGTCTCTACCAAGGGGCATTTAAACTGTCTTGTTAAGCTACTGCGACCTGCACGTCTCTTACAAGGGGCATTTAAACCGTTTTGTTAAGCTACTGCGACTTTCACGTCTCTTCCAAGGGGCATTTAAACGGTCTTGTTAAGCTACTGTAACCTGCACCACTTTTCCAAGGGGCATTTAAACCGTCTTGTTAAGCTACTGCGACCTGCACGTCTCTTCCAAGGGGCATTTAAACCACTTTGTTAAGCTGCTGCGACCTGCATGTCTCTTCCAAGGGGCATTTAATCTGTCTTGTTAAGCTACTGCGACCTGCACGTCTTTTCCAAGGGTCATTTAAACCGTCTTGTTAAGCTGCTGCGACCTGCATGTCTCTTCCAAGGGGCATTTAAACCGTCTTGTTAAGCTACTGCGACCTGCACGTCTATTGCAAGGGGTATTTAAACCGTCTTGTTAAGCTACTGCGACCTGCACGTCTCTTCCAAGGGGCATTTAAACCGTCTTGTTAAGCTACTGCGACCTGCACGTCTCTTCCAAGGGGCATTTAAACTGTCTTGTTAAGCTACTGCGACCTCCACCGCTCTTCCAAGGGGCATTTAAACCGTCTTGTTAAGCTACTGCGACCTGCAGGTCTCTTCCAAGGGGCTTTTAAACCGTTTTGTTAAGCTATTGCGACTTTCACGTCTCTTCCAAGGGGCATTTAAACCGTCTTGTTAAGCTACTGTAACCTGCACCACTTTTCCAAGGGGCATTTAAACCGTCTTGTTAAGCTACTGCGACCTGCAAGCCTCTTCCAAGGGCATTTAAAATGTCTTGTTAAGCTACTGCGACCTGTATGTCTATTCCAAGCGGCATTTAAACCGTCTTGTTAAGCTAATGAGACCTGCACGTCTCTTCCAAGGGGCATTTAAACGGCTTTGTTAAGCTGCTGCGACCTGCATGTCTCTTCCAAGGGGCATTTAAACGGCTTTGTTAAGCTGCTGCGACCTGCATGTCTCTTCCAAGGGTCATTTAAACCGTCTTGTTAAGCTACTGCGACCTCCACCGAACTTCCAAGGGGCATTTAAACCGTCTTGTTAAGCTACTGCGACCTCCACTGCTCTTCTAAGGGGCATTTAATCTGTCTTGTTAAGCTACTGTGACCTGCACGTCTCTTCCAAGGGGCATTTAAAACGTCTTATTAAGCTACTGCGAACTGCACGTCTCTTCCAAGGGGCATTTAAACCATCTTGTTAAGCTTCTACGACCTGCACGTCTCTTCCAAGGGTCATTTAAACCGTCTTGTTAAGCTACTGCGACCTGCATGTCTCTTCCAAGGTGCATTTAAACTGTCTTGTTAAGCTACTGCGACCTGCACCGCTCTGCCAAGGGGCATTTAAACCGTTTTGTTAAGCTACTGTGACCTTCACGTCTCTTCCAAGGTGCATTTAAACCGTCTTGTTAAGCTACTGTAACCTGCATCACTTTTCCAAGGGGCACTTAAACCGTCTTGTTAAGCTACTGCGACCTGCACGTCTCTTCCAAGGGGCATTTAAACCGCTTTGTTAAGCTACTGCGAACTGCATGTCTCTTCCAAGGGGCATTTAAACCATCTTGTTAAGCTACTGCGACCTGCACGTCTTTTCTAAGGTGCATTTAAACCGTCTTTTTAAGCTACTGCGACCTGCACGTCTCTCCCAAGGGGCATTTAAACCGTCTTGTTAAGCTACTTGCACCTCCACCACTCTTCCAAGGGGCATTTAAACCATCTTGTTAAGCTACTGCGACCTGCACGTCTCTTGCAAAGGGGCATTTAAACCGTTTTGTTAAGCTACTGCGACCTGCACGTCTCTTCCAAGGGGCATTTAAACCATCTTGTTATGCTACTGCTACCTGCACGTCTCTTCCAAGGGGCATTTAAACCTTCTTGTTAAGCTACTGCGACCTGCACGTCTCTTCCAAGGGGCATTTAAAACGTCTTGTTAAGCTACTGTGACCTGCATGTTTCTTCCAAGGGGCATTTAAACCTTCTTGTTAAGCTATTGCGACCTCCACCGCTCTTCCAAGGGGCATTTAAACCGTCTTGTTAAGCTACTGCGACCTGCACGTCTCTTCCAAGGGCCATTTAAACCGTCTTGTTAAGCTACTGCGACCTGCATGCCTCTTCCAAGGGGCATTTAAAACGTCTTGTTAAGCTACTGCGACCTGCATGTCTCTTCCAAGCGGCATTTAAACCGTCTTGTTAAGCTAATGCGACCTGCACGTCTCTTCCAAGGGGCATTTAAACCATCTTGTTAGGCTACTGTGACCTGCACTTCTCTTCCAAGGGGCATTTAAACCGTCTTGGTAAGCTACTGCGAACTCCACGTCTCTTCCAAGGGGCATTTAATCCGTCTTGTTAAGCTACTGCGACCTGCACGTCTTTTCCAAGGGGCATTTAAACCATCTTGTTAAGCTACTGCGACCTCCTCCGCTCTTCCAAGGGGCATTTAAACCATCTTGTTAAGCTACTGCGACCTGCACGTCTCTTCCAAGAGGCATTGAAAACGTCTTGGTAAGCTACTGCGACTTGCAAGCCTCTTCTAAGGGGCATTTAAACCCTCTTGTTAAGCTACTGCGACCTACACGTCTCTTGCAAGGGGTATTTAAACCGTCTTGTTTAGCTACTGCGGCCTGCACGTCTCTTCCAAGGGGCATTTAAACCGTCTTGTTAAGCTACTGCGACCTGCACGTCTCTTCCAAGGGGCATTTAAACTGTCTTGTTAAGCTACTGCGACCTCCACCGCTCTTCCAAGGGGCATTTAAACCGCCTTCTTAAGCTACTGCGACCTGCACGTCTCTTCCAAGGGGCTTTTAAACCGTTTTGTTAAGCGACTGCGACTTTCACGTCTCTTCCAAGGGGTATTTAAACCGTCTTGTTAAGCTACTGTAACCTGCACCACTTTTCCAAGGGGCATTTATACCGTCTAGTTAAGCTACTGCGACCTGTATGTCTCTTCCAAGCGGCATTTAAACCGTCTTGTTAAGCTAATGCGACCTGCATGTCTCTTCCAAGGGGCATTTGAACGGCTTTGTTAACCTGCTGCGACCAGCATGTCTCTTCCAAGGGGCATTTAAACCGTCTTGTTAAGCTACAGCGACCTCCACCGAACTTCCAAGGGGCATTTAAACCGTCTTGTTAAGCTACTGCGACCTCCACTGCTCTTCCAAGGGGCATTTAATCTGTCTTGTTAAGCTACTGCGACCTGCACGTCTCTTCCAAGGGGCATTTAAAACGTCTTTTTTAGCAACTGCGAACTGCACGTCTCTTCCAAGGGGCATTTAAACCATCTTGTTAAGCTTCTACGACCTGCACGTCTCTTCCTAGGGGCATTTAAACCGCCTTGTTAAGCTACTGCGACCTGCACGTCTCTTCCAAGGGGCATTTAAACCGTCTTGTTAAGCTACTGCGACCTGCACGTCTCTACCAAGGGGCATTTAAACTGTCTTGTTAAGCTACTGCGACTTTCACGTCTCTTGCAAGGGGCATTTAAACCGTCTTGTTAAGCTACTGTAACCTGCACCACTTTTCCAAGGGGCACTTAAACCGTCTTGTTAAGCTACTGCGACCTGCACGTCTCTTCCAAGGGGCATTTAAACCGTTTTGTTAAGCTACTGCGACCTGCACGTCTCTTCCAAGGGGCATTTAAACTGTCTTGTTAAGCTACTGCGACCTGCACGTCTTTTCCAAGGTGCATTTAAACCGTCTTGTTAAGCTGCTGCGACCTGCATGTCTCTTCCAAGGGGCATTTAAACCATCTTGTTAAGCTACAGCTACCTCCACCGTACTTCCAAGGGGCAATTAAACCGTCTTGGTAAGCTACTGCGAACTGCACATCTTTTCAAAGGGGCATTTAAACCGTCTTGTTAAGCTACTGCGACCTGCACGTCTCTTCCAAGGGGCATTTAAACTATCTTGTTAAGCTCCTGCGACCTGCACGTCTCTTCCAATGGGCATTTAAACAGTCGGGTTAAGCTGCTGCGACCTGCATGTCTCTTCCAAGGGGCATTTAAACCGTCTTGGTTAGCTACTGCGACCTGCAAGCCTCTTCCAAGGGGCATTTAAACCGTCTTGTTAAGCTACTGCGACCTGCACGTCTCTTCCAAAGGGCATTTAAACCGTCTTGGTTAGCTACTGCGACCTGCAAGCCTCTTCCAAGGGGCATTTAAACTGTCTTGTTAAGCTACTGCGACCTGCACGTCTCTTCCAAGAGGCATTTAAACCATCTTGTTAAGCTACTGCGACCTGCACGTCTTTTCCAAGGGGCATTTAAACCGTCTTGTTAAGCTACTGCGACCTCCACCGCTCTTCCAAGGGGCATTTAAACCAATCTTGTTAAGCTACTGCTATTTGCATGTCTCTTCCAAGGGGCATTTAATCCATCTTGTTAAGCTACTGCGACCTGCACGTCTTTTCCAAGGGACATTTAAACCATCTTGTTAAGCTGCTGCGACCTGCATGTCTCTTCCAAGGGGCATTTAAACTGTCTTGATAAGCTACTGCGACCTCCACTGAACTTCCAAGGGGCATTTAAACCATTCTGTTAAGCTACTGCGACCTGCACGTCTCTTCCAAGGGGCATGTAAACCGTCTTATTAAGCTACTGCGACCTGCACGTCTCTACCAATGGGCATTAAAACCGTCTTGTTAAGCTACTGCGACTTCCACCGCTCTTCCAAGGGGCATTTAAACCGTCTTGTTATGCTACTGCGACCTGCACGTCTCTTCCTAGTGGCATTTAAACCGTCTTGTTAAGCTACTGTGACCTGCACGTCTCTTCCAAGGGGCATTTAAACTGTCTTGTTAAGCTACTGCGACCTGCACGTCTCTTCCAAGGGGCATTTAAACCGTCTTGGTTAGCTACTGCGACCTGCATGTCTCTTCCAAGGGCCATTTAAACCGTCTTGGTAAGCTACTGCGACCTACAAGCCTCTTCCAAGGGGCATTGAAACCGTCTTGTTAAGCTACTGCGACCTGCACGTCTCTTCCAAGGGGCATTTAAACCATCTTGTTAAGCTATTGCGACCTGCACGTCTTTTCCAAGGGGCATTTAAACCGTCTTGTTAAGCTACTGCGACCTGCACGTCTCTTCCAAAGGGCATTTAAACCGTCTTGTTAAGCTACTGCGACCTGCACGTCTCTTCCATGGGGCATTTAAACCATCTTGTTAAGCTCCTGCGACCTGCACGTCTCTTCCAATGGGAATTTAAACCATCTTTTTAAGCTGCTGCGACCTGCATGTCTCTTCCAAGGGGCATTTAAACCGTCTTGGTAAGCTACTGCGACCTGCAAGCCTCTTCCAAGGGGCATTAAAAACCATCTTGTTAAGCTACTGCGACCTGCACGTCTCTTCCAAGGGGCATTTAAACTGTCTTGTTAAGCTACTGCGACCTCCACCGCTCTTGCAAGGTGCTTTTAAACCGTCATTTTAAGCTACTGTGACCTGCACGTCTCTTCCAAGGGGCATTTAAACCGTCTTGTTAAGCTACTGCGACGTGCACGTCTCTTCCAAGGGGCATTTAAACCATTTTGTTAAGCTACTGCGACTTTCACGTCTCTTCTAAGGGGCATTTAAACAGTCTTGTTAAGCTACTGCGACCTGCACGTCTCTTCCAAAGGGCATTTAAACCGTCTTGGTTAGCTACTGCGACCTGCACGTCTCTTCCAAGGGCCATTTAAACCGTCTTGGTAAGCTACTGCGACCTACAAGCCTCTTCCAAGGGGCATTGAAACCGTCTTGTTAAGCTACTGCGACCTGCACGTCTCTTCCAAGGGGCATTTAAACCATCTTGTTAAGCTAATGCGACCTGCACGTCTTTTCCAAGGGGCATTTAAACCGTCTTGTTAAGCTTCTGCGACCTCCACCGCTCTTCCAAGGGGCATTTAAACCATCTTGTTAAGCTACTGCGACCTGCATGTCTCTTCCAAGGGGCATTTAATACATCTTGTTAAGCTACTGCAACCTGCACGTCTTTTCCAAGGGACATTTAAACCATCTTATTAAGCTGCTGCGACCTGCATGTCTCTTCCAAGGGGCATTTAAACTGTCTTGTTAAGCTACTGCGAACTACACCGAACTTCCAAGGGGCATTTAAACCATCTTGTTAAGCTACTGCGACCTGCACGTCTCTTCCAAGGGGCATTTAAACCGTCTTATTAAGCTACTGCGACCTGCACGTCTCTTCCAAGGGGCATTTAAACTGTCTTGTTAAGTTACTGCGACCTGCACGTCTCTTCCAAGGGGCATTTAAACTGTCTTGTTAAGCTACTGCGACCTGCACGTCTCTTCCAAAGGGCATTTAAACCGTCTTGTTAAGCTACTGCGACCTGCACGTCTCTTCCATGGGGCATTTAAACCATCTTGTTAAGCTCCTGCGACCTGCACGTCTCTTCCAATGGGAATTTAAACCGTCTTTTTAAGCTGTTGCGACCTGCATGTCTCTTCCAAGGGGCATTTAAACCGTCTTGGTAAGCTACTGCGACCTGCAAGCCTCTTCCAAGGTGCATTAAAAACCATCTTGTTAAGCTACTGCGACCTGCACGTCTCTTCCAAGGGGCATTTAAACTGTCTTGTTAAGCTACTGCGACCTCCACCGCTCTTGCAAGGTGCTTTTAAACCGTCATTTTAAGCTACTGTGACCTGCACGTCTCTTCCAAGGGGCATTTAAACCGTCTTGTTAAGCTACTGCGACCTGCACGTCTCTTCCAAGGGGCATTTAAACCATTTTTTTAAGCTACTGCGACTTTCACGTCTCTTCTAAGGGGCATTTAAACAGTCTTGTTAAGCTACTGCGACCTGCACGTCTCTTCCAAACGGGCATTTAAACCGCTTTGTTAAGCTACTGCGACCTGCACGTCTTTTCCAAGGGGCATTTAAAACGTCTTGTTAAACTGCTGCTACCTGCATGTCTCTACCAAGGGGTATTTAAACCGTCTTGTTAAGCTACAGCGACCTCCACCGAGCTTCCAAGGGGCATTTGAACCGTCTTGTTAAGCTACTGCGACCTGCACGTCTCTTCCAAGGGGCATTTAAACCGTCTTATTAAGCTAATGCACCTGCACGTCTCTTCCAATGGGCATTTAAACAGTTTTGTTAAGCTACTGCGACCTCCACCGCTCTTCCAAGGGTCATTTAAACCGTCTTGTTAAGCTACTGCGACCTGCATGTCTCTTCCAAGGGGCATTTAATCTGTCTTGTTAAGCTACTGCGACCTACACCGCTCTGCCAAGGGGCATTTAAACCGTCTTGTTAAGCTACTGCGACCTGCACGTCTCTACCAAGGGGCATTTAAACTGTCTTGTTAAGCTACTGCGACCTGCACGTCTCTTACAAGGGGCATTTAAACCGTTTTGTTAAGCTACTGCGACTTTCACGTCTCTTCCAAGGGGCATTTAAACGGTCTTGTTAAGCTACTGTAACCTGCACCACTTTTCCAAGGGGCATTTAAACCGTCTTGTTAAGCTACTGCGACCTGCACGTCTCTTCCAAGGGGCATTTAAACCACTTTGTTAAGCTGCTGCGACCTGCATGTCTCTTCCAAGGGGCATTTAATCTGTCTTGTTAAGCTACTGCGACCTGCACGTCTTTTCCAAGGGGAATTTAAACCGTCTTGTTAAGCTGCTGCGACCTGCATGTCTCTTCCAAGGGGCATTTAAACCGTCTTGTTAAGCTACTGCGACCTGCACGTCTATTGCAAGGGGTATTTAAACCGTCTTGTTAAGCTACTGCGACCTGCACGTCTCTTCCAAGGGGCATTTAAACCGTCTTGTTAAGCTACTGCGACCTGCACGTCTCTTCCAAGGGGCATTTAAACTGTCTTGTTAAGCTACTGCTACCTCCACCGCTCTTCCAAGGGGCATTTAAACCGTCTTGTTAAGCTACTGCGACCTGCAGGTCTCTTCCAAGGGGCTTTTAAACCGTTTTGTTAAGCTATTGCGACTTTCACGTCTCTTCCAAGGGGCATTTAAACCGTCTTGTTAAGCTACTGTAACCTGCACCACTTTTCCAAGGGGCATTTAAACCGTCTTGTTAAGCTACTGCGACCTGCAAGCCTCTTCCAAGGGCATTTAAAATGTCTTGTTAAGCTACTGCGACCTGTATGTCTATTCCAAGCGGCATTTAAACCGTCTTGTTAAGCTAATGAGACCTGCACGTCTCTTCCAAGGGGCATTTAAACGGCTTTGTTAAGCTGCTGCGACCTGCATGTCTCTTCCAAGGGGCATTTAAACGGCTTTGTTAAGCTGCTGCGACCTGCATGTCTCTTCCAAGGGTCATTTAAACCGTCTTGTTAAGCTACTGCGACCTCCACCGAACTTCCAAGGGGCATTTAAACCGTCTTGTTAAGCTACTGCGACCTCCACTGCTCTTCCAAGGGGCATTTAATCTGTCTTGTTAAGCTACTGTGACCTGCACGTCTCTTCCAAGGGGCATTTAAAACGTCTTATTAAGCTACTGCGAACTGCACGTCTCTACCAAGGGGCATTTAAACTGTCTTGTTAAGCTACTGCGACCTGCACGTCTCTACCAAGGGGCATTTAAACTGTCTTGTTAAGCTACTGCGACCTGCACGTCTCTTACAAGAGGCATTTAAACCGTTTTGTTAAGCTACTGTGACCTTCACGTCTCTTCCAAGGTGCATTTAAACCGTCTTGTTAAGCTACTGTAACCTGCATCACTTTTCCAAGGGGCACTTAAACCGTCTTGTTAAGCTACTGCGACCTGCACGCCTCTTCCAAGGGGCATTTAAACCGCTTTGTTAAGCTACTGCGAACTGCATGTCTCTTCCAAGGGGCATTTAAACCATCTTGTTAAGCTACTGCGACCTGCACGTCTTTTCTAAGGTGCATTTAAACCGTCTTTTTAAGCTGCTGCGACCTGCATGTCTCTTCCAAGGGGCAATTAAACCATCTTGTTAAGCTACAACTACCTCCACCGTACTTCCAAGGGGCAATTAAACCGTCTTGTTAAGCTACTGCGACCTGCACGTCTCTTCCAAGGGGCATTTAAACTATCTTGTTAAGCTCCTGCGACCTGCACGTCTCTTCCAATGGGCATTTAAACAGTCGTGTTAAGCTGCTGCGACCTGCATGTCTCTTCCAAGGGGCATTTAAACCGTCTTGGTAAGCTACTGCGACCTGCAAGCCTCTTCCAAGGGGCATTTAAACCGTCTTGTTAAGCTACTGCGACCTGCACGTCTCATCCAAGGGGCATTTAAACCGTCTTGGTTAGCTACTGCGACCTGCTCTTCTCTTCCAAGGGCCATTTAAACCGTCTTGTTAAGCTACTGCGACCTACAAGCCTCTTCCAAGGGGCATTTAAACCGTCTTGTTAAGCTACTCAGACCTGCACGTCTCTTCCAAGGGGCATTTAAATCATCTTGTTAAGCTACTGCGACCTGCACGTCTTTTCCAAGGGGCATTTAAACCGTCTTGTTAAGCTACTGCGACCTCCACCGCTCTTCCAAGGAGCATTTAAACCATCTTGTTAAGCTACTGCGACCTGCTCGTCTTTTCCAAGGGACATTTAAACCATCTTGTTAAGCTGCTGCGACCTGCATGTCTCTTCCAAGGGGCATTTAAACTGTCTTGTTAAGCTACTGCGACCTCCACCGAACTTCCAAGGGGCATTAAAACCATCTTTTTAAGCTACTGCGACCTGCAAGTCTCTTCCAAGGGGCATTTAAACCGTCTTTTTAAGCTACTGCGACCTGCACGTCTCTACCAATGGGCATTTAAACCGTCTTGTTAAGCTACTGCGACTTCCACCGCTCTTCCAAGGGGCATTTAAACCGTCATATTATGCTACTGCGACCTGCACGTCTCTTCCTAGTGGCATTTCAACCGTCTTGTTAAGCTACTGTGACCTGCACGTCTCTTCCAAGGGGCATTTAAACTGTCTTGTTAAGCTACTGTGACCTGCACGTCTCTTCCAAGGGGCATTTAAACCGTCTTGGTTAGCTACTGCGACCTGCACGTCTCTTCCAAGGGCCATTTAAACCGTCTTGGTAAGCTACTGCGACCTACAAGCCTCTTCCAAGGGGCATTTAAACCGTCTTGTTAAGCTACTGCGACCTCCACCGCTCTTCCAAGGGGCATTTAAACCGTCTTGTTAAGCTACTGCGACCTGCACGTCTATCCCAAGGGGCATTTAAACCGTCTTGGTAAGCGACAGCGACCTCCACCGAACTTCCAAGGGGCATTTGAACCATCTTGTTAAGCTACTGCGACCTGCACGTCTCTTCCAAGGGGCATTTAAACTGTCTTGTTAAGCTACTGCGACGTCCACCGCTCTTCCAAGGTGCTTTTAAACTGTCATTTTAAGCTACTGTGACCTGCACGTCTTTTCCAAGGGGCATTTAAACCATCTTGTTAAGCTACTGCGACCTGCACGTCTCTTCCAAGGGGCATATAAACCGTTTTGTTAAGCTACTGCGACTTTCACGTCTCTTCCAAGGGGCATTTAAACAGTCTTTTTAAGCTACTGCGACCTGCACTTCTCTTCCAAGGGGCATTTAAACCGCTTCGTTAAGCTACTGCGACCTGCATGTCTCTTCCAAGGGGCATTTAATCTGTCTTGTTAAGCTACTGCGACCTGCACGTCTTTTCCAAGGGGCATTTAAACCATCTTGTTAAGCTGCTGCTACCTGCTTGTCTCTACCAAGGGGCATTTAAACCGTCTTGTTAAGCTACAGCGACCTCCACCGAACTTCCAAGGGGCATTTGAACCATCTTGTTAAGCTACTGCGACCTGCACGTCTCTTCCAAGGGGCATTTAAACCGTCTTATTAAGCTACTGCACCTGCACGTCTCTTCCAATGGGCATTTAAACCGTCTTGTTAAGCTACTGCGACCTCCACCGCTCTTCCAAGGGGCATTTAAACCGTCTTGTTAAGCTACTGCGACCTGCACGTCTCTTCCAAGGGGCATTTAAACCATCTTGTTAAGCTACTGCGACCTGCACGTCTCTTCCAATGGGCATTTAAACCGTCTTGTTAAGCTACTGCGACCTGCATGTCTCTTCCAAGGGTCATTTAAACCGCCTTGTTAAGCTACTGCGACCTCCACCGCTCTTCCAAGGGGCATTTAAACCATCTTGTTAAGCTATTGCGACCTGCACGTCTCTTCCAGGAGGCATTTAAACCATCTTGGTAAGCTACTGCGACCTGCAAGCCTCTTCTAAGGGGCATTTAAACCCACTTGTTAAGCTACTGCGACCTGCACGTCTCTTCCAAGGGGCATTTAAACCGTCTTGTTAAGCTGCTGTGACCTGCATGTTTCTTCCAAGGGGCATTTAAACCGTCTTGTTAAGCTACTGCGACCTGCACGTGTCTTCCAAGGGCCATTTAAACCGTCTTGGTAAGTTACTGCGACCTGCAAGCCTCTTCCAAGGGGCATTTACAACGGCTTGTTAAGCTACTGCGACCTGCATGTCTCTTCCAAGCGGCATTTAAACCATCTTGTTAGGCTACTGTGACCTACTTGTCTCTTCCAAGGGGCATTTAAACCGTCTTGGTAAGCTACTGCGACCTCCACGTCTCTTCCAAGGGGCATTTAATCCGTCTTGTTAAGCTACTGCGACCTGCACGTCTTTTCCAAGGGGTATTTAAACCGTCTTGTTAAGCTACTGCGACCTCCACCGCTCTTCCAAGGGGCATTTAAACCATCTTGTTAAGCTACTGCGACCTGCACGTCTCTTCCAAGAGGCATTTAAACTGTCTTGGTAAGCTACTGCGACCTGCATTCCTCTTTTAAGGGGCATTTAAACCCTCTTGTTAAGCTACTGCGACCTGCACGTCTCTTGCAAGGGGTATTTAAACCGTCTTGTTAAGCTACTGCAACCTGCACGTCTCTTCCAAGGGGCATTTAAACCGTCTTGTTAAGCTACTGCGACCTGCACGTCTCTTCCAAGGGGCATTTAAACCATCTTTTTAAGCTACTGCGACCTGCACGTCTCTTCCAAGAGGCATATAAACCGTCTTGGTAAGCTACTGCGACCTGCAAGCCTCTTCCAAGGGGCATTTAAACCGTCTTGTTAAGCTACTGCGACCTGCACGTCTCTTCCAAGGGGCATTTAAACCGTCTTGTTAAGCTACTGCGACCTCCTCTGCTCTTCCAAGGGGCATTTAAACCGTCTTGTTAAGCTACTGCGAACTGTACGTCTCTTCCAAGGGGCATTTAAACAGTCTTGTTAAGCTTCTGCGACCTGCACGTCTCTTCCAAGGGGCATTTAAACCGTCTTGTTAAGCTACTGCGACCTGCATGTCTCTTCCAACTGGCATTTAAACTGTCTTGTTATGATACTGCGACCTCCACCGCTCTGCCAAGGGGCATTTAAACCATCTTGTTAAGCTACTGCGACCTGCACGTCTCTTCCAAGCGGCATTTAAACCGATTTGTTAAGCTACTGCGACTTTCATGTCTCTTCCAAGGGGCATTTAAAAAGTCTTGTTAAGCTACTGAGACCTGCACGTCTCTTCCAAGGGGCATTTAAACCGCTTTGTTAAGCTACTGCGACCTGCATGTGTCTTCCAAGGGGCATTTAATCTGTCTTGTTAAGCTACTGCGACCTGCACGTCTTTTCCAAGGGGCATTTAAACCGTCTTGTTAAGGTACAGCGACCTCCACCGAACTTCCAAGGGGCATTTGAACCGTCTTGTTAAGCTACTGCGACCTGCACGTCTCTTCCAATGGGCATTTAAACCGTCTTGTTAAGCTACTGCGACTTCCACCGCTCCTCCAAGGGGCATTTAAACCGTCTTGTTAAGCTACTGCGACCTGCACGTGTCTTCCAAGTTGCATTTAAACCGTCTTGTTAAGCTACTGGGACCTGCACGTCTCTTCCAAGGGGCATTTAAACTGTCTTTTTAAGCTTCTGCGACCTGCACGTGTCTTCCAAGTTGCATTTAAACCGTCTTGTTAAGCTACTGCGACCTGCACGTCTCTTCCAAGGGGCATTTAAGCCATCTTGTTAAGCTACTGCGACCTGCACATCTCTTCCAATGGGCATTTAAACCGTCTTGTTAAGCTACTGCGACCTGCATGTCTCTTCCAAGGGGCATTTAAACCGTCTTGTTAAGCTACTGCGACCTGCACGTCTCTTCCAAGGGACATTTAAATCATCTTGGTAAGCTACTGCGACCTGCAAGCCTCTTCCAAGGGGCATTTAAACCGTCTTTTTAAGCTACTGCGACCTGCATGTCTCTTCCAAGGGGCATTTAAACCATCTTGTTAAGCTACTGCGACCTGCACGTCTCTTGCAGGAGGCATTTAAACCGTCTTGGTAAGCTACTGCGACCTGCAAGCCTCTTCTAAGGGTCATTTAAACCCTCTTGTTAAGCTACTGCGACCTGCACTTCTCTTGCAAGGGGCATTTAAACCGTCTTGTTAAGCTACTGCGACCTGCACGTCTCTTCCAATGGGCATTTAAACCATCTTGTTATGCTACTGCGACCTGCACGTCTCTTCCAATGGGCATTTAAACCGTCTTGTTAAGCTACTGCGACCTGCATGTCTCTTCCATGGGGCATTTAAACCGTCTTGTTAAGCTACTGCGACCTCCATCGCTCTTCCAAGGGGCATTTGAACCATCTTGTTAAGCTACTGCGACCTGCACGTCTCTTCCAAGGGCCATTTAAACCATCTTGGTAAGCTACTGCGACCTGCAAGCGTCTTCCAAGGGGCATGTAAACCGTCTTGTTAAGCTACTGCAACCTGCACTTCTCTTCCAAGGGGCATTTAAACCATCTTGTTAAGCTACTGCGACCTGCACTTCTTTTCCAAGGGGCATTTAAACCGTCTTGTTAAGCTACTGCGACCTCCACCGCTCTTCCAAGGGGCATTTAAACAGTCTTGTTAAGCTACTGCGAACTGCACGTCTCTTCCAAGAGTCATTTAAACCGCCTTGGTAAGCTAATGCGACCTGCAAGCCTCTTCTAAGGGGCATTTAAACCCTCTTGTTAAGCTACTGCGACCTGCACGTCTCTTGCAATGGCCATTTAAACCGTCTTGTTAAGCTACTGCAACCTGCACTTCTCTTCCGAGGGGCATGTAAACCATATTGTTAAGCTACTGCAACCTGCACGTCTCTTCCAAGGGGGATTTAAGCCATTTTGTTAAGCTACTGCGACCTGCACGTCTCTTCCAAGGGGCATTTAAACTGTCTTGTTAAGCTACTGCGACCTCCACCTCTCTTCCAAGGGGCATTTAAACCGTCTTGTTAAGCTACTGCGACCTACACGTCTCTTCCAAGGGCCATTTAAACCGTCTTGGTAAGCTACTGCGACCTGCAAGCCTCTTCCAAGGGGCATTTAAACCGTCTTGTTAAGCTACTGCAACCTGCACGTCTCTTCCAAGGGGCATTTAAACCGTCTTGTTAAGATACTGCGACCTCCACCGCTCTTCCAAAGGGCATTTTAACCGTCTTGTTAGGCTTCTGTGACCTGCACGTCTCTGCCAAGGGGCATTTAAAACGTCATGTTAAACTACTGTGACCTCCTCTGCTCTTCCAAGGGGCATTTAAACCATCTTGTTATGCTACTGCGACCTGCACGTCTCTTCCAAGGGGCATTTAAACCTTCTTGTTAAGCTACTGCGAGCTACACGTCTCTTCCAAGGGCCATTTAAACCGTCTTGGTAAGCTACCGCGACCTGCAAGCCTCTTCCAAGGGGCATTTAAACCGTCTTGTTAAGCTACTGCGACCTGCACGTCTCTTCCAAGGGGCATTTAACCCGTCTTGTTAAGATACTGCGACCACCACCGCTCTTCCAAAGGGCATTTTAACCGTCTTGTTAGGCTACTGTGACCTGCACGTCTCTGCCAAGGGGCAATTAAACCGTCATGTTAAACTACTGTGACCTCCTCTGCTCTTCCAAGGGGCATTTAAACCATCTTGTTATGCTACTGCGACCTGCACGTCTCTTCCAAGGGGCATTTAAACCTTCTTGTTAAGCTACTGCGACCTGCACGTCTCTTCCAAGGGGCATTTAAACCGTCTTGTTAAGCTACTGTAACCTCCACCACTTTTCCAAGAGGCATTTAAACCGTCTTGTTAAGCTGCTGTGACCTGCATGTGTCTTCCAAGGGGCATTTAAACCTTCTTGTTAAGCTATTGCGACCTCCACTTCTCTTCCAAGGGGCATTTAAACCGTCTTGTTAAGATACTGCGACCTGGACGTCTCTTCCAAGGGCCATTTAAACCGTCTTGGTAAGCTACTGCGACCTGCAAGCCTCTTCCAAGGGGAATTTAAAACGTCTTATTAAGCTACTGCGACCTGCATGTCTTTTGCAAGCGGCATTTAAACCGTCTTGTTAAGCTAATGCGACCTGCACGTCTCTTCCAAGGGGCATTTAAACCATCTTGTTAGGTTACTGTGACCTGCACGTCTCTTCCAAGGTGCATTTAAACCGTCTTGGTAAGCTACTGCGACCTCCACGTCTCTTCCAAGGGGCATTTCAACCTTCTTGTTAAGCTACTGCGACCTCCACCGCTCTTACAAGGGGCATTTAAACCATTTTGTTAAGCTAATGAGACCTGCACGTCTCTTCCAAGGGGCATTTAAACCGCTTTGTTAAGCTACTGCGACCTGCATGTCTCTTCCAAGGGGCATTTAAACCGTCTTGTTAAGCTACTGCGACCTGCACGTCTTTTCTAAGGTGCATTTAAACCGTCTTGTTAAGCTGCTGCGACCTGCATGTTTCTTCCAAGGGGCATTTAAACCGTCTTGTTAAGCTACAGCTACCTCCACCGTACTTCCAAGGGGCAATTAAACCGTCTTGTTAAGCTACTGCGACCTGTATGTCTCTTCCAAGGGGCATTTAAACCGTCTTGTTAAGCTAATGCGACCTCCACCGCTCTTCCAAGGGGCATTTAAACCGTCTTGTTAAGCTACTGCGACCTGCACGTCTCTTCCAAGTTGCATTTAAGCCGTCTTGTTAAGCTACTGTGACCTGCACGTCTATTCCAAGGGGCATTTAAAATGTCTTGTTAAGCTACTGCGACTTCACGTCTCTTCCAAGGGGCATTTAAACCGTCTTGTTAAGCTACTGCGACCTCCACCGCTCTTCCAAGGGGCATTTAAACCATCTTGTTAAGCTACTGCGACCTGCACGTTTCTTCCAAGAGGCATTTAAACTGTCTTGGTAAGCTACTGCAACCTGCAAGCCTCTTTTAAGGGGCATTTAAACCCTCTTGTTAAGCTACTGCGACCTGCACGTCTCTTGCAAGGGGTATTTAAACCGTCTTGTTAAGCTACTGCAACCTGCACTTCTCTTCCAAGGGGCATTTAAACCGTCTTGTTAAGCTACTGCGACCTGCACGTCTCTTCCAAGGGGCATTTAAACCATCTTTTTAAGCTACTGCGACCTGCACGTCTCTTCCAAGAGGCATTTAAACCGTCTTGTTAAGCTACTGCGACTTGCACGTCTCTTCCAAGGGGCATTTAAACCGTCTTGTTAAGCTACTGTAACCTCCACCACTTTTCCAAGGGGCATTTAAACCGTCTTGTTAAGCTGCTGTGACCTGCATGTCTCTTCCAAGGGGCATTTCAACCTTCTTGTTAAGCTACTGCGACCTCCACCGCTCTTCCAAGGGGCATTTATACCGTCTTGTTAAGCTACTGCGACCTGCACGTCTCTTCCAAGGGCCATTTAAACCATCTTGGTAAGCTACTGCGACCTGCAAGCCTCTTCCAAGGGGCATTTAAACCATCTTGTTAAGCTACTGCGACCTGCACGTCTCTTCCAAGGGGCATTTAAACCGTCTTGTTAAGCTACTGCGACCTGCACGTATCTTCCAAGTGGCATTTAAACCGTCTTGTTAAGCTAGTGCATCCTGCACGTCTCTTCCAAGGGGCATTTAAACCATCTTGTTAAGCTACTGCTACCTCCACTGCTCTTCCAAAGAGCATTTTAACCGTCCTGTTAGGTTACTGTGACCTGCACGTCTCTACCTAGGGGCATTTAAACCGTCTTGTTAAGCTACTGCGACTTCCTCTGCTCTTCCAAGGGGCATTTAAACCGTCTTGTTAAGCTACTGCGAACTGTACGTCTCTTCCAAGGGGCATTTAAACCATCTTGTTAAGCTACTGCGACCTGCACGTCTCTTCCAAGGGGCATTTAAACCGTCTTGTTAAGCTACTGCGACCTGCACGTATCTTCCAAGTGGCATTTAAACCGTCTTGTTAAGCTAGTGCAACCTGCACGTCTCTTCCAAGGGGCATTTAAACCATCTTGTTAAGCTACTGCTACCTCCACTGCTCTTCCAAAGAGCATTTTAACCGTCCTGTTAGGTTACTGTGACCTGCACGTCTCTACCTAGGGGCATTTAAACCGTCTTGTTAAGCTACTGCGACCTCCTCTGCTCTTCCAAGGGGCATTTAAACCGTCTTGTTAAGCTTCTGCGACCTGCACGTCTCTTCCAAGGGGCATTTAAACTGTCTTGTTAAGATACTGCGACTTCCACCGCTCTTCCAAGGGGCATTTAAACCATCTTGTTAAGCTACTGCGACCTGCACGTCTCTTCCAAGGGGCATTTAAACCGATTTGTTAAGCTACTGCGACTTTCATGTCTCTTCCAAGGGGCATTTAAACAGTCTTGTTAAGCTACTGCGACCTGCACGTCTCTTCCAAGGGGCATTTAAACCGCTTTGTTAAGCTACTGCGACCTGCATGTCTCTTCCAAGGGGCATTTAATCTGTCTTGTTAAGCTACTGCGACTTCCACCGCTCTTCCAAGGGGCATTTAAACCGTCTTGTTAAGCTACTGCGACCTGCACGTGTCTTCCAAGTTGCATTTAAACCGTCTTGTTAAGCTACTGGGACCTCCACCGAACTTCCAAGGGGCATTTGAACTGTCTTGTTAAGCTACTGCGACCTGCACGTCTCTTCCAAGGGACATTTAAACCGTCTTATGAAGCTACTGCGACCTGCACGTCTCTTCCAATGGGCATTTAAACCGTCTTGTTAAGCTACTGCGACTTCCACCGCTTTTCCAAGGGGCATTTAAACCATCTTGTTAAGCTACTGCGACCTGCACGTGTCTTCCAAGTTGCATTTAAACCGTCTTGTTAAGCTAGTGGGACCTGCACGTCTCTTCCAAGGGGCATTTAAACTGTCTTGTTAAGCTTCTGCGACCTGCACGTGTCTTCCAAGTTGCATTTAAACCGTCTTGTTAAGCTACTGCGACCTGCACGTCTCTTCCAAGGGGCATTTAAACCATCTTGTTAAGCTACTGCGACCTGCACGTCTCTTCCAATGGGCATTTAAACCGTCTTGTTAAGCTACTGCGACCTGAATGTCTCTTCCAAGGGGCATTTAAACCGTCTTGTTAAGCTACTGCGACCTGCACGTCTCTTCCAAGGGCCATTTAAATCGTCTTGGTAAGCTACTACGACCTGCAACCCTCTTCCAAGGGGCATTTAAACCGTCTTGTTAAGCTACTGCGACCTGCACGTCTCTTCCAAGGGGCATTTAAACCATCTTGTTAAGCTACTGCGACCTGCACGTCTCTTCCAAGGGGCATTTAAACCATCTTGTTAGGTTACTGTGACCTGCACGTCTCTTCCAAGGGGCATTTAAACCATCTTGGTAAGCTACTGCGACCTCCACGTCTCTTCCAATGGGCATTTAATCCGTCTTGTTAAGCTACTGCAACCTGCACGTCTTTTCCAAGGAGCATTTAAACCGTCTTGTTAAGCTACTGCGACCTCCACCGCTCTTCCAAGGGGCATTTAAACCATCTTGTTAAGCTACTGAGACCTGCACGTCTCTTCGAAGAGGCATTTAAACCGTCTTAGTAAGCTACTGCTACCTGCAAGCCTCTTCTAATAGGCATTTAAACCCTCTTGTTAAGCTACTGCGACCTGCACGTCTCTTGCAAGGGGCATTTAAACCGTCTTGTTAAGCTACTGCGACCTGCACGTCTCTTGCAAGGGGCATTTAAACCGTCTTGTTAAGCTACTGTGACCTGCACGTCTATTCCAAGGGCCATTTAAACCGTCTTGGTAAGCTACTGCAACCTGCAAGCCTCTTCCAAGGGGCATTTAAAACGTCTTGTTAAGCTACTGCGACCTGCATGTCTCTTCCAAGCGGCATTTAAACCGTCTTGTTAAGCTAATGCGACCTGCACATCTCTTCCAAGGGGCATTTAAACCATCTTGTTAGGCTACTGTGACCTGCACGTCTTTTCCAAGGGGCATTTAAACCGTCTTGGTAAGCTACTGCGACCTCCACGTCTCTTCCAAGGGGCATTTAATCCGTCTTGTTAAGCTACTGCGACCTGCACGTCTTTTCCAAGGGGCATTTAAACCGTCTTGTTAAGCTACCGCTACCTCCACCGCTCTTCCAAGGGGCATTTAAACCATCTTGTTAAGCTACTGCGACCTGCACGTCTCTTCCAAGATGCTTTTAAACCATCTTGGTAACCTACTGCGACCTGCAAGCGTCTTCTAAGGGGCATTTAAACCCTCTTGTTAAGCTACTGGGACCTGCACGTCTATTCCAAGGGGCATTTAAACTGTCTTGTTAAGCTACTGCGACCTCCACCGCTCTTCCAAGGGGCATTTAAACCATCTTGTTAAGCTACTGCGACCTGCACGTCTCTTCCAAGAGGCATTTAAACTCTCTTGGTAAGCTACTGCGACCTGCAAGCCTATTTTAAGGGGCATTTAAACCCTCTTGTTAAGCTACTGCGACCTGCACGTCTCTTGCAAGGGGTATTTAAACGGTCTTGTTAAGCTACTGCAACCTGCACGTCTCTTCCAAGGGGCATTTAAACCGTCTTGTTAAGCTACTGCGACCTGCAAGTCTCTTCCAAGGGGCATTTAAACGATCTTTTTAAGCTACTGCGACCTGCACGTCTCTTCCAAGAGGCATTTAAACCATCTTGTTAAGCTACTGCGACTTGCACGTCTCTTCCAAGAGGCATTTAAACTGTCTTGTTAAGCTACTGCGACTTGCACGTCTCTTCCAAGGGGCATTTAAACGATCTTTTTAAGCTACTGCGACCTGCACGTCTCTTCCAAGAGGCATTTAAACCGTCTTGTTAAGCTACTGCGACTTGCACGTCTCTTCCAAGGGGCATTTAAACTGTCTTGTTAAGCTACTGTAACCTCCACCACTTTTCCAAGGGGCATTTAAACCGTCTTGTTAAGCTGCTGTGACCTGCATGTCTCTTCCAAGGGGCATTTCAACCTTCTTGTTAAGCTACTGCGACCTCCACCGCTCTTCCAAGGGGCATTTAAACCGTCTTGTTAAGCTACTGCAACCTGCACGTCTCTTCCAAGGGCTATTTAAACCATCTTGGTAAGCTACTGCGACCTGCAAGCCTCTTCCAAGGGGCATTTAAACCGTCTTATTAAGCTACTGCGACCAGCACGTCTCTTCCAAGGGGCATTTAAACCGTCTTGTTAAGCTACTGCGACCTGCACGTATCTTCCAAGTAGCATTTAAACCGTCTTGTTAAGCTAGTGCAACCTGCACGTCTCTTCCAAGGGGCATTTAAACCATCTTGTTAAGCTACTGCTACCTCCACTGCTCTTCCAAAGAGCATTTTAACCGTCTTGTTAGGCTACTGTGACCTGCACGTCTCTACCTAGGGGCATTTAAACCGTCTTGTTAAGCTACTGCGACCTGCACGTCTCTTCCAAGGGCCATTTAAACCGTCTTGGTAAGCTACTGCAACTTGCAAGCCTCTTCCAAGGGGCATTTAAAACGTCTTGTTAAGCTACTGCGACCTGCATGTCTCTTCCAAGCGGCATTTAAACCGTCTTGTTAAGCTAATGCGACCTGCACATCTCTTCCAAGGGGCATTTAAACCATCTTGTTAGGCTACTGTGACCTGCACGTCTCTTCCAAGGGGCATTTAAACCGTCTTGGTAAGCTACTGCGACCTCCACGTCTCTTCCAAGGGGCATTTAATCCGTCTTGTTAAGCTACTGCGACCTGCACGTCTTTTCCAAGGGGCATTTAAACCGTCTTGTTAAGCTACCGCTACCTCCACCGCTCTTCCAAGGGGCATTTAAACCATCTTGTTAAGCTACTGCGACCTGCACGTCTCTTCCAAGGGCCATTTAAACAGTCTTGGTAAGCTACTGCAACCTGCAAGCCTCTTCCAAGGGGCATTTAAAACGTCTTGTTAAGCTACTGCGACCTGCATGTCTCTTCCAAGCGGCATTTAAACCGTCTTGTTAAGCTAATGCGACCTGCACATCTCTTCCAAGGGGCATTTAAACCATCTTGTTAGGCTACTGTGACCTGCACGTCTCTTCCAAGGGGCATTTCAACCGTCTTGGTGAGCTACTGCGACCTCCACGTCTCTTCCAAGGGGCATTTAATCCGTCTTGTTAAGCTACTGCGACCTGCACGTCTTTTCCAATGGGCATTTAAACAGTCTTGTTAAGCTACCGCTACCTCCACCGCTCTTCCAAGGGGCATTTAAACCATCTTGTTAAGCTACTGCGACCTGCACGTCTCTTCCAAGATGCTTTTAAACCGTCTTGGTAACCTACTGCGACCTGCAAGCGTCTTCTAAGGGGCATTTAAACCCTCTTGTTAAGCTACTGCGACCTGCACGTCTCTTCCAAGATGCTTTTAAACCGTCTTGGTAACCTACTGCGACCTGCAAGCGTCTTCTAAGGGGCATTTAAACCCTCTTGTTAAGCTACTGCGACCTGCACGTCTATTCCATGGGGCATTTAAACTGTCTTGTTAAGCTACTGCGACTTCACATCTCTTCCAAGGGGCATTTAAACCGTCTTGTTAAGCTACTGCGACCTGCACGTCTTTTCCAAGGGGCATTTAAACCGTCTTGTTAAGCTACCGCTACCTCCACCGCTCTTCCAAGGGGCATTTAAACCATCTTGTTAAGCTACTGCGACCTGCACGTCTCTTCCAAGATGCTTTTAAACCGTCTTGGTAACCTACTGCGACCTGCAAGCGTCTTCTAAGGGGCATTTAAACCCTCTTGTTAAGCTACTGCGACCTGCACGTCTATTCCATGGGGCATTTAAACTGTCTTGTTAAGCTACTGCGACTTCACGTCTCTTCCAAGGGGCATTTAAACCGTCTTGTTAAGCTACTGCGACCTCCACCGCTCTTCCAAGGGGCATTTAAACCATCTTGTTAAGCTACTGCGAACTGCACGTCTCTTCCAAGAGGCATTTAAACTGTCTTGGTAAGCTACTGCGACCTGCAAGCCTCTTTTAAGGGGCATTTAAACCCTCTTGTTAAGCTACTGCGACCTGCATGTCTCTTGCAAGGGGTATTTAAACAGTCTTGTTAAGCTACTGCAACCTGCACGTCTCTTCCAAGGGGCATTTAAACCGTCTTGTTAAGCTACTGTGACCTGCAAGTCTCTTCCAAGGGGCATTTAAATGATCTTTTTAAGCTACTGCGACCTGCACGTCTCTTCCAAGAGGCATTTAAACCATCTTGTTAAGCTACTGCGACTTGCACGTCTCTTCCAAGAGGCATTTAAACTGTCTTGTTAAGCTACTGCGACTTGCACGTCTCTTCCAAGGGGCATTTAAACGATCTTTTTAAGCTACTGCGACCTGCACGTCTCTTCCAAGAGGCATTTAAACCGTCTTGTTAAGCTACTGCGACTTGCACGTCTCTTCCAAGGGGCATTTAAACCGTCTTGTTAAGCTACTGTAACCTCCACCACTTTTCCAAGGGGCATTTAAACCGTCTTGTTAAGCTGCTGTGACCTGCATGTCTCTTCCAAGGGGCATTTCAATCTTCTTGTTAAGCTACTGCGACCTCCACCGCTCTTCCAAGGGGCATTTAAACCGTCTTGTTAAGCTACTGCGACTTGCACGTCTCTTCCAAGGGGCATTTAAACTGTCTTGTTAAGCTACTGCGACTTGCACGTCTCTTCCAAGAGGCATTTAAACTGTCTTGTTAAGCTACTGCGACTTGCACGTCTCTTCCAAGGGGCATTTAAACGATCTTTTTAAGCTACTGCGACCTGAACGTCTCTTCCAAGAGGCATTTAAACCGTCTTGTTAAGCTACTGCGACTTGCACGTCTCTTCCAAGGGGCATTTAAACCGTCTTGTTAAGCTACTGTAACCTCCACCACTTTTCCAAGGGGCATTTAAGCCATCTTGTTAAGCTGCTGTGACCTGCATGTCTCTTCCAAGGGTCATTTCAACCTTCTTGTTAAGCTACTGCGACCTCCACTGCTCTTCCAAGGGGCATTTAAACCGTCTTGTTAAGCTACTGCGACCTGCACGTCTCTTCCAAGGGCCATTTAAACAATTTTGGTAAGCTACTGCGACCTGCAAGCCTCTTCCAAGGGGTCATTTAAACCGTCTTGTTAAGCTACTGCGACCTGCACGTCTCTTCCAAGGGGCATTTAAGCCGTCTTGTTAAGCTACTGCGACCTGCACGTATCTTCCAAGTAGCATTTAAACCGTCTTGTTAAGCTAGTGCAACCTGAACGTCTCTTCCAAGGGGCATTTAAACCATCTTGTTAAGCTACTGCTACCTCCACTGCTCTTCCAAAGAGCATTTTAACCGTCTTGTTAGGCTACTGTGACCTGCACGTCTCTACCTAGGGGCATTTAAACCGTCTTGTTAAGCTACTGCGACATCCTCTGCTCTTCCAAAGGGCATTTAAACCGTCTTGTTAAGCTACTGCGAACTGTACGTCTCTTCCAAGGGACATTTAAACAGTCTTGTTAAGCTTCTGCGACCTGCACGTCTCTTCCAAGGGGCATTTAAACCGTCTTGTTAAGCTACTGCGACCTGCATGTCTCTTCCAAGGGGCATTTAAATTGTCTTGTTAAGATACTGCGACCTCCACCGCTCTGCCAAGGTGCATTTAAACCATCTTGTTAAGCTACTGCGACCTGCACGTCTCTTCCAAGGGGCATTTAAACCGATTTGTTAAGCTACTGCGACTTTCATGTCTCTTCCAAGGGGCATTTAAACAGTCTTGTTAAGCTACTGCGACCTGCACGTCTCTTCCAAGGGGCATTTAAACCGCTTTGTTAAGCTACTGCGACCTGTATGTCTCTTCCAAGGGGCATTTAATCTGTCGTGTTAAGCTACTGCGACCTGCATGTCTTTTCCAAGGGGCATTTAAACCGTCTTGTTAAGGTACAGCGACCTCCACCGAACTTCCAAGGGGCATTTGAACCGTCTTGTTAAGCTACTGCGACCTGCACGTCTCTTCCAAGGGGCATTTAAACCATCTTATGAAGCTACTGCGACCTGCACGTCTCTTCCAAGGGGCATTTAAACCGTCTTGTTAAGCTACTGTAACCTCCACCACTTTTCCAAGGGGCATTTAAACCGTCTTGTTAAGCTACTGCGACCTGCACGTCTCTTCCAAGGGCCATTTAAACCGTCTTGGTAAGCTACTGCGACCTGCAAGCCTCTTCCAAGGGGCATTTAAACCGTCTTGTTAAGCTACTGCGACCTGCACGTCTCTTCCAAGGGGCATTTAAACCGTCTTGTTAAGCTACTGCGACCTGCACGTTTCTTCCAAGCGGCATTTAAACCGTCTTTTTAAGCTAATGCGACGTGCACGTCTCTTCCAAGGGGCATTTAAACCATCTTGTTAAGCTCCTGCGACCTGCATGTCTCTTCCAATGGGCCTTTAAACCGTCTTGTTAAGCTACTGCGACCTGCATGTCTCTTCCAAGGGGCATTTAAACTGTCTTGTTAAGCTACTGCGACTTCCACCGCTCTTCCAAGGGGCATTTAAACCGTCTTGTTAAGCTACTGCGACCTGCACGTGTCTTCCAAGGGCCATTTAAATCGTCTTGGTAAGCTACTGCGTCCTGCAAGCCTCTTCCAAGGGGCATTTAAACCGTCTTGTTAAGCTACTGCGACCTGTACGTCTCTTCCAAGGGGCATTTAAACCATCTTGTTAAGCTACTGCGACCTGCACGTCTCTTCCAGGAGGCATTTAAAACGTCTTGGTAGGCTACTGCGACCTGCAAGCCTCTTCTAAGGGGCATTTAAACCCTCTTGTTAAGCTACTGCGACCTGCACGTCTCTTGCAATGGGCATTTAAACCGTCTTGTTAAGCTGCTGCAACCTGCACGTCTCTTCCAAGGGGCATTTAAACCATATTGTTAAGCTACTGCGACCTGCACGTCTCTTCCAAGGGGCATTTAAACCGTTTTGTTAAGCTACTGCGACCTGCACGTCTCTTCCAAGGGGCATTTAAACTGTCTTTTTAAGCTACTGCGACCTCCACCTCTCTTCCAAGGGGCATTTAAACCGTCTTCTTAAGCTACTGCGACCTACACGTCTCTTCCAAGGGCCATTTAAACCGTCTTGGTAAGCTACTGCGACCTGCAAGCCTCTTCCAACGGGCATTTAAACTGTCTTGTTCAGCTACTGCGACCTGCACGTCTCTTCTAAGGGGTATTTAAACCGTCTTGTTAAGCTACTGCGACCTCCACCGCTCTTCCAAAGGGCATTTTAACCGTCTTGTTAGGCTACTGTGACCTGCACGTCTCTGCATAGGGGCATTTAAACCATCTTGTTAAGCTACTGTGACCTCCTCTGCTCTTTCAAGGGGCATATAAACCATCTTGTTATGCTACTGCGACCTGCACGTCTCTTCCAAGGGGCATTTAAACCTTCTTGTTAAGCTACTGCGACCTGCACGTCTCTTCCAAGGGGCATTTAAACCGTCTTGTTAAGCTACTGTAACCTCCACCACTTTTCCAAGGGGCATTTAAACCGTCTTGTTAAGCTACTGCGACCTGCACGTCTCTTCCAAGAGGCATTTAAACCGTCTTGTTAAGCTGCTGTGACCTGCATGTGTCTTCCAAGGGGCATTTAAGCCTTCTTGTTAAGCTATTGCGACCTCCACCGCTCTTCCAAGGGGCATTTATACCGTCTTGTTAAGCTACTGCGACCTGCACGTCTCTTCCAAGGGCCATTTAAACCGTCTTGGTAAGCTACTGCGACCTGCAAGCCTCTTCCAAGGGGAATTTAAAACGTCTTGTTAAGCTACTGCTACCTGCATGTCTCTTCCAAGCGGCATTTAAACCGTCTTGTTAAGCTAATGCGACCTGCACGTCTCTTCCAAGGGGCATTTAAACCATCTTGTTAGGTTACTGTGACCTGCATGTCTCTTCCAAGGGGCATTTAAACCGCCTTGGTAAGCTACTGCGACCTCCACGTCTCTTCCAATGGGCATTTAAACCGTCTTGTTAAGCTACTGCAACCTGCACTTCTTTTCCAAGGGGCATTTAAACCGTCTTGTTAAGCTACTGCGACCTCCACCGCTCTTCCAAGGGGCATTTAAACCATCTTGTTAAGCTACTGAGACCTGCACGTCTCTTCGAAGAGGCATTTATACTGTCTTGGTAAGCTACTGCTACCTGCAAGCCTCTTCTAATAGGCATTTAATCCCTCTTGTTAAGCTACTGCGACCTGCACGTCTCTTGCAAGGGGCATTTAAACCTTCTTGAAAAGCTACTGCGACCTGCACGTCTCTTGCAAGGGGCATTTAAACCGTCTTGTTAAGCTACTGCGACCTGCACGTCTCTTCCAAGGGCCATTTAAACCGTCTTGGTAAGCTACTGCGACCTGCAAGCCTCTTCCAAGGGGCATTTAATCCCTCTTGTTAAGCTACTGCGACCTGCACGTCTCTTCCAAGGGGCATTTAAACCGTCTTGTTAAGCTACTGCGACCTGCACGTCTCTTCCAAGGGGCATTTAAACCATCTTTTTAAGCTACTGCGACCTGCATGTTTCTTCCAAGGGGCATTTAAACCGTCTTGTTAAGCAACTGTAACCTCCACCACTTTTCCAAGGGGCATTTAAACCGCTTTGTTAAGCTACTGCGACCAGCACGTCTCTTCCAAGGGGCATTTAAACCGTCTTGTTAAGCCGCTGTGACCTGCATGTCTCTTCCAAGGGGCATTTAAACCATCTTTTTAAGCTACTGCTACCTCCACCGCTCTTCCAAGGGGCATTTAAACCGTCTTGTTAAGCTACTGCGACCTGCACGTCTCTTCCAAGGGCCATTTAAACCGTGTTGGTAAGCTACTGCGACCTGCATGCCTCTTCCAAGGGGCATTTAAACCGTCTTGTTAAGCTACTGCGACCTGCACGTCTCTTCCAAGGGGCATTTAAACCGTCTTGTTAAGCTACTGCGACCTGCACGTTTCTTCCAAGCGGCATTTAAACCGTCTTGTTAAGCTAATGCGACCTGCTCGTCTCTTCCAAGGGGCATTTAAACCATCTTGTTAAGCTACTGCTACCTCCACAGCTCTTCCAAAGGGCATTTTACCCGTCTTGTTAGGCTACTGTGACCTGCACGTCTCTACCTAGGGGCATTTAAACCTTCTTGTTAAGCTACTGCGACCTCCTCTGCTCTTCCAAGGGGCATTTAACCTGTCTTTTTAAGCTACTGCGACCTGCACGTCTCTTCCAAGGGGCATTTAAACCGTCTTGTTAAGCTACTGCGAACTGCACGTCTCTTCCAAGGGGCATTTAAATCGTCTTGTTAAGCTTCTGTGACCTGCATGTCTCTTCCAAAGGGCATTTAAACCGTCTTGTTAAGCTACTGCGACCTGCACGTCTCTTCCAAGGGCCATTTAAACCGTCTTGGTAAGCTACTGCGACCTGCAAGCCTCTCCAAGGGGCATTTAGAACGTCTTGTTAAGCTACTGCGACCTGCATGTCTCTTCCAAGCGGCATTTAAACCGTCTTGTTAAGCTACTGCGACCTGCACGGCTCTTCCAAGGGGCATTTAAACCATCTTGTTAATCTACTGCGACCTCCACTGCTCTTCCAAGGGGCATTTAATCCGTCTTGTTAAGCTACTGCAACCTGCACGTCTCTTCCAAGGGGCATTTAAACCATCTTGTTAAGCTACTGCGACCTGCACGTCTTTTCCAAGGGGCATTTAACCCGTCTTGTTCAGCTACTGCGACCTCCACCGCTCTTCCAAGGGGCATTTAAACCATCTTGTTAACCTACTGCGACCTGCACGTCTCTTCCAAGAGCCATTTAAACCATCTTGGTAAACTACTGCGACCTGCAAACCTCTTCTAAGGGGCATTTAAACCCCCTTGTTAAGCTACTGCGACCTGGACGTCTCTTGCAAGGGGCATTTAAACCGTCTTGTTAAGCTACTGTGACCGGCACGTCTCTTCCAAGGGGCATTTAAACCGTCTTGTTAAGCTACTGCGACCTGCACGTCTCTTCCAAGGGGCATTTAAACCGTCTTGTTAAGCTACTGTGACCTGCACGTCTTTTCCAAGCGGCATTTAAACCATCTTGTTAAGCTACTGCGACCTCCATGTCTCTTCCAAGGGGCATTTAAACCGTCTTGTTAAGCTACTGCGACCTGCACGTCTCTTCCAAGGGGCATTTAAACCATTTTGTTAAGCTACTGCGACCTGCACGTCTCTTCCAAGGGGCATTTAAACCGTCTTGTTAAGCTACTGCGACCTGCACGTCTCTTCCAAGGGGCATTTAAAACATTTTGTTAAGCTACTGCGACCTGCACGTCTCTTTCAAGGGGCATTTTAAATGTCTTGTTAAGGTACAGTAACATCCACCAATTTTCCCAGGGGCATTTAAACCGTCTTGTTAAGCTACTGCGACCTGCACTTCTCTTCCAAGGGGCATTTAAACCATCTTTTTTAGCTGCTGTGACCTGCATATCTCTTCCAAGGGGCATTTAAACCTTCTTGTTAAGCTGCTGTGAACTCCACCTCTCTTCCAAGGGGCATTTAAACCATCTTGTTAAGCTAGTGCGACCTGCACGTCTCTTCCAAGGGCCATTTAAGCCGTCTTGGTAAGCTACTGCGACCTGCAAGCCTCTTCCAAGGGGCATTTAAACCGTCTTGTTAAGCTACTGTGACCTGTACGTTTCTTCCAAGGGGCATTTAAACCGTCTTGTTAAGCTAATGCGACCTGCACGTCTCTTCCAAGGGGCATTTAACCATCTTGTTAAGCTACTGCTACCTCCTCCTCTCTTCCAAAGGTCATTTTAACCCTCTTGTTAAGCTAATGCGACCTGCACGTCTCTACCTAGGAGCATTTAAACCGTCTTGTTAAGCTACTGCGACCTCCACTGCTCTTCCAAAGGGCATTTAATCTGTCTTGTTAAGCTACTGCGACCTGCACGTCTCTTCCAAGGGGCATTTAAACCGTCTTGTTAAGCTACTGCGAACTGCACGTCTCTTCCATGGGGCATTTAAACCGTCTTGTTAAGCTTCTGCGACCTGCACGTCATTTCCAAGGGGCATTTAAACCGTCTTGTTAAGCTACTGCGACCTGCACGTCACTTCCAAGAGGCATTTAAACCGTCTTGGTAAGCTACTGCGATCTGCAAGCCTCTTGTAAGGGGCATTTAAACCCTCTTTTTAAGCTACTGCGACCTGCACGTCTCTTCCAAGGGGCATTTAAACCGTCTTGTTAAGCTACTGCGAACTGCACGTCTCTTCCAAGGGGCATTTAAATCGTCTTGTTAAGCTTCTGTGACCTGCATGTCTCTTCCAAAGGGCATTTAAACCGTCTTGTTAAGCTACTGCGACCTGCACGTCTCTTCCAAGGGCCATTTAAACCGTCTTGGTAAGCTACTGCGACCTGCAAGCCTCTCCAAGGGGCATTTAGAACGTCTTGTTAAGCTACTGCGACCTGCATGTCTCTTCCAAGCGGCATTTAAACCGTCTTGTTAAGCTACTGCGACCTGCACGGCTCTTCCAAGGGGCATTTAAACCATCTTGTTAATCTACTGCGACCTCCACTGCTCTTCCAAGGGGCATTTAATCCGTCTTGTTAAGCTACTGCAACCTGCACGTCTCTTCCAAGGGGCATTTAAACCATCTTGTTAAGCTACTGCGACCTGCACGTCTTTTCCAAGGGGCATTTAACCCGTCTTGTTCAGCTACTGCGACCTCCACCGCTCTTCCAAGGGGCATTTAAACCATCTTGTTAACCTACTGCGACCTGCACGTCTCTTCCAAGAGCCATTTAAACCATCTTGGTAAACTACTGCGACCTGCAAACCTCTTCTAAGGGGCATTTAAACCCCCTTGTTAAGCTACTGCGACCTGGACGTCTCTTGCAAGGGGCATTTAAACCGTCTTGTTAAGCTACTGTGACCGGCACGTCTCTTCCAAGGGGCATTTAAACCGTCTTGTTAAGCTACTGCGACCTGCACGTCTCTTCCAAGGGGCATTTAAACCGTCTTGTTAAGCTACTGTGACCTGCACGTCTTTTCCAAGCGGCATTTAAACCATCTTGTTAAGCTACTGCGACCTCCATGTCTCTTCCAAGGGGCATTTAAACCGTCTTGTTAAGCTACTGCGACCTGCACGTCTCTTCCAAGGGGCATTTAAACCATTTTGTTAAGCTACTGCGACCTGCACGTCTCTTCCAAGGGGCATTTAAACCGTCTTGTTAAGCTACTGCGACCTGCACGTCTCTTCCAAGGGGCATTTAAAACATTTTGTTAAGCTACTGCGACCTGCACGTCTCTTTCAAGGGGCATTTTAAATGTCTTGTTAAGGTACAGTAACATCCACCAATTTTCCCAGGGGCATTTAAACCGTCTTGTTAAGCTACTGCGACCTGCACTTCTCTTCCAAGGGGCATTTAAACCATCTTTTTTAGCTGCTGTGACCTGCATATCTCTTCCAAGGGGCATTTAAACCTTCTTGTTAAGCTGCTGTGAACTCCACCTCTCTTCCAAGGGGCATTTAAACCATCTTGTTAAGCTAGTGCGACCTGCACGTCTCTTCCAAGGGCCATTTAAGCCGTCTTGGTAAGCTACTGCGACCTGCAAGCCTCTTCCAAGGGGCATTTAAACCGTCTTGTTAAGCTACTGTGACCTGTACGTTTCTTCCAAGGGGCATTTAAACCGTCTTGTTAAGCTAATGCGACCTGCACGTCTCTTCCAAGGGGCATTTAACCATCTTGTTAAGCTACTGCTACCTCCTCCTCTCTTCCAAAGGTCATTTTAACCCTCTTGTTAAGCTAATGCGACCTGCACGTCTCTACCTAGGAGCATTTAAACCGTCTTGTTAAGCTACTGCGACCTCCACTGCTCTTCCAAAGGGCATTTAATCTGTCTTGTTAAGCTACTGCGACCTGCACGTCTCTTCCAAGGGGCATTTAAACCGTCTTGTTAAGCTACTGCGAACTGCACGTCTCTTCCATGGGGCATTTAAACCGTCTTGTTAAGCTTCTGCGACCTGCACGTCATTTCCAAGGGGCATTTAAACCGTCTTGTTAAGCTACTGCGACCTGCACGTCTCTTCCAAGAGGCATTTAAACCGTCTTGGTAAGCTACTGCGATCTGCAAGCCTCTTGTAAGGGGCATTTAAACCCTCTTTTTAAGCTACTGCGACCTGCACGTCTCTTCCAAGGGGCATTTAAACCGTCTTGTTAAGCTACCGCGACCTGCACGTCTCTTCCAAGGGGCATTTAAACCATCTTGTTAAGCTACTGCGACCTGCACGTCTCTTCCAAGGGGCATTTAAACCGTCTTGTTAAGCTACTGCAACTTGCACGTCTCTTCCAAGGGGCATTTAAACCGTCTTGTTAAGCTACTGTAACCTCCACCACTTTTCCAAGGGGCATTTAAACCGTCTTGTTAAGCTACTGCGACCTGCACGTCTCTTCCAAGGGGAATTTAAACCGTCTTGTTAAGCTACTGCGACCTGCACGTCTCTTCCCAGGGACATTTAAACCGTTTTGTTAAGCTACTCCGACTTTCACGTCTCTTCCAAGGGGCATTTAAACCGTCTTGTTAAGCTACTGCGACCTGCACGTCTCTTCCAAGGGGCATTTAAACCGCTTTGTTAAGCTACTGCAACCTGCATGTCTCTTCCAAGGGGCATTTAATCTGTCTTGTTAAGCTACTGCGACCTGCACGTCTTTTCCAAGGGGCATTTAGACCGTCTTGTTAAGCTGCTGCGACCTGCATGTCTCTACCGAGGGGCATTTAAACCATCTTGTTAAGCTACTGCGACCTGCACGTCTCTTCCAATGGGCATTTAAACCGTCTTGTTAAGCTACTGCGACCTGCATGTCTCTACCAATGGGCATTTAAACCGTCTTCTTAAGCTACTGAGACCTGCATGTCTATTCCAAGGGGCATTTAAACCCTCTTGTTAAGCTACTGCGACCTGCACGTCTCTTGCAAAGGGGCATTTAAACAGTCTAGTTAAGCTACTGCGACGTGCACGTCTCTTCCAAGGGGCATTTAAACCGTCTTATTAAGCTACTGCGACCTTCACGTCTCTTCCAATGGGCTTTTAAACCGTCTTGTTAAGCTACTGCGACCTCCACCGCTCTTCAAACGGGCATTTAAACCGTCTTTTTAAGCTACTGCGAAATGCACGTCTCTTGCAAGGGCCATTTAAAACGTCTTGGTAAGCTAATGTGACCTGCACGTCTCTTCTAAGGGGCATTTAAACTGTCTTGTTAAGCTACTGCGACCTGCACGTCTCTTCCAAGGGGCATTTAAACCGTCTTCTTAAGCTACTGCGACCTGCACATCTCTTCCACGGGGCATTTAAACCATCTTGTTAAGCTTCTGCGACCTGCACGTCTCTTCCAAGGGGCATTTAAACCGTCTTTTTAAGCTGCTGCGACCTGCATGTCTCTTCCAAGGGGCATTTAAACCGTCTTGTTAAGCTACTGCGACCTCCACCTCTCTTCCAAGGGGCATTTAAACCGTTTTGTTAAGCTACTGCGACCTACACCTCTCTTCCAAGGGCCATTTAAACCGTCTTGGTAAGCTACTGCGACCTGCACTTCTCTTCCAAGGGGCATTTAAACCATCTTTTTTAGCTGCTGTGACCTGCATATCTCTTCCAAGGGGCATTTAAACCTTCTTGTTAAGCTGCTGTGAACTCCACCTCTCTTCCAAGGGGCATTTAAACCATCTTGTTAAGCTAGTGCGACCTGCACGTCTCTTCCAAGGGCCATTTAAGCCGTCTTGGTAAGCTACTGCGACCTGCAAGCCTCTTCCAAGGGGCATTTAAACCGTCTTGTTAAGCTACTGTGACCTGTACGTTTCTTCCAAGGGGCATTTAAACCGTCTTGTTAAGCTAATGCGACCTGCACGTCTCTTCCAAGGGGCATTTAACCATCTTGTTAAGCTACTGCTACCTCCTCCTCTCTTCCAAAGGTCATTTTAACCCTCTTGTTAAGCTAATGCGACCTGCACGTCTCTACCTAGGAGCATTTAAACCGTCTTGTTAAGCTACTGCGACCTCCACTGCTCTTCCAAAGGGCATTTAATCTGTCTTGTTAAGCTACTGCGACCTGCACGTCTCTTCCAAGGGGCATTTAAACCGTCTTGTTAAGCTACTGCGAACTGCACGTCTCTTCCATGGGGCATTTAAACCGTCTTGTTAAGCTTCTGCGACCTGCACGTCATTTCCAAGGGGCATTTAAACCGTCTTGTTAAGCTACTGCGACCTGCACGTCTCTTCCAAGAGGCATTTAAACCGTCTTGGTAAGCTACTGCGATCTGCAAGCCTCTTGTAAAGGGCATTTAAACCCTCTTTTTAAGCTACTGCGACCTGCACGTCTCTTCCAAGGGGCATTTAAACCGTCTTGTTAAGCTACCGCGACCTGCACGTCTCTTCCAAGGGGCATTTAAACCATCTTGTTAAGCTACTGCGACCTGCACGTCTCTTCCAAGGGGCATTTAAACCGTCTTGTTAAGCTACTGCAACTTGCACGTCTCTTCCAAGGGGCATTTAAACCGTCTTGTTAAGCTACTGTAACCTCCACCACTTTTCCAAGGGGCATTTAAACCGTCTTGTTAAGCTACTGCGACCTGCACGTCTCTTCCAAGGGGAATTTAAACCGTCTTGTTAAGCTACTGCGACCTGCACGTCTCTTCCAAGGGACATTTAAACCGTTTTGTTAAGCTACTCCGACTTTCACGTCTCTTCCAAGGGGCATTTAAACCGTCTTGTTAAGCTACTGCGACCTGCACGTCTCTTCCAAGGGGCATTTAAACCGCTTTGTTAAGCTACTGCAACCTGCATGTCTCTTCCAAGGGGCATTTAATCTGTCTTGTTAAGCTACTGCGACCTGCACATCTCTTCCTTGGGGCATTTAAACCATCTTGTTAAGCTTCTGCGACCTGCACGTCTCTTCCAAGGGGCATTTAAACCGTCTTGTTAAGCTACTGCGACCTGCACGTCTCTTCCAAGGGGCATTTAAACCGCTTTGTTAAGCTACTGCGACCTGCACGTCTCTTCCAAGGGGCATTTAAACCGTCTTCTTAAGCTACTGCGACCTGCACATCTCTTCCACGGGGCATTTAAACCATCTTGTTAAGCTTCTGCGACCTGCACGTCTCTTCCAAGGGGCATTTAAACCGTCTTTTTAAGCTGCTGCGACCTGCATGTCTCTTCCAAGGGGCATTTAAACCGTCTTGTTAAGCTACTGCGACCTCCACCTCTCTTCCAAGGGGCATTTAAACCGTCTTGTTAAGCTACTGCGACCTACACCTCTCTTCCAAGGGCCATTTAAACCGTCTTGGTAAGCTACTGCGACCTGCAAGCCTCTTCCAAGGGGCATTTAAACCGTCTTGTTAAGCTACTGCGACCTGCACGTCTCTTCCAAGGGGCATTTAAACCGTCTTGTTAAGCTACTGCGACCTCCACCGCTCTTCCAAAGGGCATTTTAAACGTCTTGTTAAGCTACTGCGAAATGCACGTCTCTTCCAAGGGCCATTTAAACCGTCTTGGTAAGCTACTGTGACCTGCACGTCTCTTCGAAGGGGCATTTAAACTGTCTTGTTAAGCTACTTCGACCTGCACGTCTCTTCCAAGGGGCATTTAAACCGTCTTGTTAAGATACTGCGACCTGCACGTCTTTTCCAAGGGGCATTTAAACCATCTTGTTAAGCTCCTGCGACCTGCACGTCTTTTCCTATGGGCATTTAAACCTTCTTTTTAAGCTGCTGCGACCTGCATTTCTCTTCCAAGGGGCATTTAAATCATCTTGTTAAGCTACTGCGACCTCCACCTCTCTTCCAAGGGGCATTTAAACCATCTTGTTAAGCTACTGCGACCTACACGTCTCTTCCAAGGGGCATTTAAACCATCTTGGTAAGCTACTGCGACCTGCAAGCCTCTTCCAAGGGACATTTAAACCATCTTGTTAAGCTACTGCGACCTGCATGTCTCTTCCAAGGGGCATTTAAACCATCTTGTTAAGCTACTGCGACCTCCACCGCTCTTCCAAAGGGCATTTTAACCGTCTTGTTAGGCTACTGTGACCTGCACGTCTCTGCCAAGGGGCATATAAAACGTCTTGTTAAGCTACTGTGACCTACTCTGCTCTTCCAACGGGCATTTAAACCATCTTGTTATGCTACTGCGACCTGCACGTCTCTTCCAAGGGGCATTTAAACCTTCTTGTTAAGCTACTGCGACCTGCATTTCTCTTCCAAGGGGCATTTAAACCGTCTTGTTAAGCTAATGCGACTTGCCCGTCTCTTCCAAGCGGCATTTAAACCGTCTTGTTAAGCTAATGCGACCTGCACGTCTCTTCCAAGCGGCATTTAAACCATCTTGTTAAGCTACTGCGACCTCCATCTCTCTTCCAAGGGGCATTTAAACCGTCTTGTTAAGCTACTGCGACCTGCACGTCTCTTCCAATGGGCATTTAAACCATTTTGTTAAGCTACTGCGACCTGCACGTCTCTTCCAAGGGGCATTTAATCCGTCTTGTTAAGCTACTGCGACCTGCACGTCTTTTCCAAGGGGCATTTAAACCATTTTGTTAAGCTACTGCGACCTGCACGTCTCTTTCAAGGGGCATTTTAAATGTCTTGTTAAGCTACAGTAACCTCCATCACTTTTCCCAGGGGCATTTAAACCGTCTTGTTAAGCTACTGCGACCTGCACTTCTCTTCCAAGGGGCATTTAAACCGTCTTTTTAAGCTACTGCGACCTGCACTTCTCTTCCAAGGGGCATTTAAACCTTCTTGTTAAGCTGCTGTGAACTCCACCGCTCTTCCAAGGGGCATTTAAACCGTCTTGTTAAGCTAGTGCGACCTGCACGTCTCTTCCAAGAGCCATTTAAGCAGTCTTGGTAAGCTACTGCGACCTGCAAGCCTCTTCCAAGGGGCATTTAAACCGTCTTGTTAAGCTACTGCGACCTGCACGTTTCTTCCAAGCTGCATTTAAACCGTCTTGTTAAGCTAATGCGACCTGCACGTCTCTTCCAAGGGGCATTTAAACCATCTTGTTAAGCTACTGCTACCTCCACCTCTCTTCCAAAGGTCATTTTAACCGTCTTGTTAAGCTAATGCGACCTGCACGTCTCTACCTAGGGGCATTTAAACCGTCTTGTTAAGCTACTGCGACCTCCACTGCTCTTCCAAAGGGCATTTAATCTGTCTTGTTAAGCTACTGCGACCTGCACGTCTCTTCCAAGGGGCATTTAAACCGTCTTGTTAAGCTACTGCGAACTGCACGTCTCTTCCAAGGGGCATTTAAACCGTCTTGTTAAGCTACTGTAACCTCCACCACTTTTCCAAGGGGCATTTAAACCGTCTTGTTAAGCTACTGCGACCTGCACGTCTCTTCCAAGAGGCATTTAAACCGTCTTGGTAAGCTACTGCGATCTGCAAGCCTCTTGTAAGGGGCATTTAAACCCTCTTGTTAAGCTACTGCGACCTGCACGTCTCTTCCAAGGGGCATTTAAAACGTCTTGTTAAGCTACCGCGACCTGCACGTCTCTTCCAAGGGGCATTTAAACCATCTTGTTAAGCTACTGCGACCTGCACGTCTCTTCCAAGGGGCATTTAAACCGTCTTATTAAGCTACTGCGACTTGCACGTCTCTTCCAAGGGGCATTTAAACCGTCTTGTTAAGCTACTGTAACCTCCACCACTTTTCCAAGGGGCATTTAAACCGTTTTGTTAAGCTACTGCGACCTGCACGTCTCTTCCAAGGGGCATTTAAACTGTCTTGTTAAGCTACTGCGACCTCCACCGCTCTTCCAAGGCGCTTTTAAACCGTCATTTTAATCTACTGTGATCTGCATGTCTCTTCCAAGGGGCATTTAAACCGTCTTGTTAAGCTACTGCGACCTGCACGTCTCTTCCAAGGGGCATTTAAACCGTTTTGTTAAGCTACTCCGACTTTCACGTCTCTTCCAAGGGGCATTTAAACCGTCTTGTTAAGCTACTGCGACCTGCACGTCTCTTCCAAGGGGCATTTAAACAGCTTTGTTAAGCTACTGCGACCTGCATGTCTCTTCCAAAGGGCATTTAATCTGTCTTGTTAAGCTACTGCGATCTGCACGTCTTTTCCAAGGGGCATTTAAACCGTCTTGTTAAGCTGCTGCGACCTGCATGTCTCTACCGAGGGGCATTTAAACCATCTTGTTAAGCTACTGCGACCTGCACGTCTCTTCCAATGGGCATTTAAACCGTCTTGTTAAGCTACTGCGACCTGCATGTCTCTACGAATGGGCATTTAAACCGTCTTCTTAAGCTACTGAGAACTGCATGTCTCTTCCAAGGGGCATTTAAACCCTCTTGTTAAGCGACTGCGACCTGCACGTCTCTTGCAAAGGGGCATTTAAACAGTCTTGTTAAGCTACTGCGACGTGCACGTCTCTTCCAAGGGGCATTTAAACCGTCTTATTAAGCTACTGCGACCTTCACGTCTCTTCCAATGGGCTTTTAAACCGTCTTGTTAAGCTACTGTGACCTCCACCGCTCTTCAAAGGGGCATTTAAACCGTCTTGTTAAGCTACTGCGAAATGCACGTCTCTTCCAAGGGCCATTTAAAACGTCTTGGTAAGCTACTGTGACCTGCACGTCTCTTCCAAGGGGCATTTAAACTGTCTTGTTAAGCTACTGCGACCTGCACGTCTCTTCCAAGGGGCATTTAAACCGTCTTGTTAAGCTACTGCGACCTGCACGTCTCTTCCAAGGGGCATTTAAACCATCTTGTTAAGCTTCTGCGACCTGCACGTCTCTTCCAAGGGGCATTTAAACAGTCTTTTTAAGCTACTGCGACCTGCATGTCTCTTCCAAGGGGCATTTAAACCGTCTTGTTAAGCTACTGCGACCTCCACCTCTCTTCCAAGGGGCATTTAAACCGTCTTGTTAAGCTACTGCGACCTACACCTCTCTTCCAAGGGCCATTTAAACCGTCTTGGTAAGCTACTGCGACCTGCAAGCCTCTTCCAAGGGGCATTTAAACCGTCTTGTTAAGCTACTGCGACCTGCACGTCTCTTCCAAGGGGCATTTAAACCATCTTGTTAAGCTACTGCGACCTCCACCGCTCTTCCAAAGGGCATTTTAAACGTCTTGTTAAGCTACTGCGAAATGCACGTCTCTTCCAAGGGCCATTTAAACCGTCTTGGTAAGCTACTGTGACCTGCACGTCTCTTCCAAGGGGCATTTAAACTGTCTTGTTAAGCTACTTCGACCTGCACGTCTCTTCCAAGGGGCATTTAAACCGTCTTGTTAAGCTACTGCGACCTGCACGTCTTTTCCAAGGGGCATTTAAACCATCTTGTTAAGCTCCTGCGACCTGCACGTCTCTTCCAATGGGCATTTAAACCTTCTTTTTAAGCTGCTGCGACCTGCATGTCTCTTCCAAGGGGCATTTAAATCGTCTTGTTAAGCTACTGCGACCTCCACCTCTCTTCCAAGGGGCATTTAAACCATCTTGTTAAGCTACTGCGACCTACACGTCTCTTCCAAGGGGCATTTAAACCATCTTGGTAAGCTACTGCGACCTGCAAGCCTCTTCCAAGGGACATTTAAACCATCTTGTTAAGCTTCTGCGACCTGCATGTCTCTTCCAAGGGGCATTTAAACCATCTTGTTAAGCTACTGCGACCTCCACCGCTCTTCCAAATGGCATTTTAACCTTCTTGTTAGGCTACTGTGACCTGCACGTCTCTGCCAAGGGGCATTTAAACCGTCTTGTTAAGCTACTGTGACCTACTCTGCTCTTCCAAGGGGCATTTAAACCATCTTGTTATGCTACTGCGAACTGCACGTCTCTTCCAAGGGGCATTTAAACCTTCTTGTTAAGCTACTGCGACCTGCATTTCTCTTCCAAGGGGCATTTAAACCGTCTTGTTAAGCTAATGCGACCTGCACGTCTCTTCCAAGCGGCATTTAAACCGTCTTGTTAAGCTAATGCGACCTGCACGTCTCTTCCAAGGGGCATTTAAACCATCTTGGTAAACTACTGCGACCTGCAAACCTCTTCTAAGGGGCATTTAAACCCCCTTTTTAAGCTACTGCGACCTGCACGTCTCTTGCAAGGGGCATTTAAACCTTCTTGTTAAGCTACTGTGACCTGCACGTCTCTTCCAAGGGGCATTTAAACCGTCTTGTTAAGCTACTGCGACCTGCACGTCTCTTCCAAGGGGCATTTAAACCGTCTTGTTAAGCTACGGTGACCTGCACGTCTCTTCCAAGCGGCATTTAAACCATCTTGTTAAGCTACTGCGACCTCCATCTCTCTTCCAAGGGGCATTTAAACCGTCTTGTTAAGCTACTGCGACCTGCATGTCTCTTCCAATGGGCATTTAAACCATTTTGTTAAGCTACTGCGACCTGCACGTCTCTTCCAAGGGGCATTTAAACCGTCTTGTTAAGCTACTGCGACCTGCACGTCTCTTTCAAGGGGCATTTAAACCATTTTGTTAAGCTACTGCGACCTGCACGTCTCTTCCAAGGGGCATTTAAACCGTCTTTTTAAGCTGCTGTGACCTGCATATCTCTTCCAAGGTGCATTTAAACCTTCTTGTTAAGCTGCTGTGAACTCCACCGCTCTTCCAAGGGGCATTTAAACCGTCTTGTTAAGCTAGTGCGACCTGCACGTCTCTTCCAAGGGCCTTTTAAGCCGTCTTGGTAAGCTACTGCGACCTGCAAGCCTCTTCCAAGGGGCATTTAAACCGTCTTGGTAAGCTACTGCGACCTGCACGTTTCTTCCAAGCTGCATTTAAACCGTCTTGTTAAGCTAATGCGACCTGCACGTCTCTTCCAAGGGGCATTTAAACCATCTTGTTAAGCTACTGCTACCTCCACCTCTCTTCCAAAGGTCATTTTAACCGTCTTGTTAAGCTAATGCGACCTGCACGTCTCTACCTAGGGGCATTTAAACCATCTTGTTAAGCTACTGCGACCTCCACTGCTCTTCCAAAGGGCATTTAATCTGTCTTGTTAAGCTACTGCGACCTGCACGTCTCTTCCAAGGGGCATTTAAACCGTCTTGTTAAGCTACTGCGAACTGCACGTCTCTTCGATGGGGCATTTAAACCGTCTTGTTAAGCTTCTGCGACCTGCACGTCTTTTCCAAGGGGCATTTAAACTGTCTTGTTAAGCTACTGCGACCTGCACGTCTCTTCCAAGAGGCATTTAAACCGTCTTGGTAAGCTACTGCGATCTGCAAGCCTCTTGTAAGGGGCATTTAAACCCTCTTGTTAAGCTACTGCGACCTGCACGTCTCTTCCAAGTGGCATTTAAAACGTCTTGTTAAGCTACCGCGACCTGCACGTCTCTTCCAAGGGGCATTTAAACCATCTTGTTAAGCTACTGCGACCTGCACGTCTCTTCCAAGGGGCATTTAAACCGTCTTATTAAGCTACTGCGACTTGCACGTCTCTTCCAAGGGGCATTTAAACCGTCTTGTTTAGCTACTGTAACCTCCACCACTTTTCCAAGGGGCATTTAATCCGTCTTGTTAAGCTACTGCGACCTGCACGTCTCTTCCAAGGGGCATTTAAACCGTCTTGTTAAGCTACTGCGACCTGCACGTCTCTTCCAAGGGGCATTTAAACCGTCTTGTTAAGCTACTGCGACCTCCACTGCTCTTCCAAGGGGCATTTAATTTGTCTAGTTAAGCTACTGCGACCTGCACTTCTCTACCAAGGGGCATTTAAACCGTCTTGTTAATCTACTGCGAACTGCACGTCTCTTCCAAGGGGCATTTAAACCGTCTTGTTAAGCTACTGCGACCTGCACGTCTCTTCCAAGGGGCATTTAAACCGTCTTGTTAAGCTACTGCGACCTGCATGTCTCTTCCAAGGGGCATTTAAACTGTCTTGTTAAGCTACTGCGACCTCCACCGCTCTGCCAAGGGGCATTTAAACCGTCTTGTTAAGCTACTGCGAGCTGCATGTCTCTTCCAAGGGGCATTTAAACTGTCTTGTTAAGCTACTGCGACCTCCACCGCTCTTCCAAGGCGCTTTTAAACCGTCCTTTTAATCTACTGTGACCTGCATGTCTCTTCCAAGGGGCATTTAAACCGTCTTGTTAAGCTACTGCGACCTGCACGTCTCTTCCAAGGGGCATTTAAACCGTTTTGTTAAGCTACTCCCACTTTCACGTCTCTTCCAAGGGGCATTTAAACCGCTTTGTTAAGCTACTGCGACCTGCATGTCTCTTCCAAGGGGCATTTAAACTGTCTTGTTAAGCTACTGCGACCTCCACCGCTCTTCCAAGGCGCTTTTAAACCGTCCTTTTAATCTACTGTGACCTGCATGTCTCTTCCAAGGGGCATTTAAACCGTCTTGTTAAGCTACTGCGACCTGCACGTCTCTTCCAAGGGGCATTTAAACCGTTTTGTTAAGCTACTCCCACTTTCACGTCTCTTCCAAGGGGCATTTAAACCGCTTTGTTAAGCTACTGCGACCTGCATGTCTCTTCCAAGGGGCATTTAATCTGTCTTGTTAAGCTACTGCGACCTGCACGTCTTTTCCAAGGGGCATTTAAACCGTCTTGTTAAGCTGCTGCGACCTGCATGACTCTACCGAGGGGCATTTAAACCATCTTGTTAAGCTTCTGCGACCTGCACGTCTCTTCCAATGGGCATTTAAACCGTCTTGTTAAGCTACTGCGACCTGCATGTCTCTACCAATGGGCATTTAAACCGTCTTCTTAAGCTACTGCGACCTGCATGTCTCTTCCAAGGGGCATTTAAACCCTCTTGTTAAGCTACTGCGACCTGCACGTCTCTTGCAAAGGGGCATTTAAAAAGTCTTGTTAAGCTACTGCTACGTGCACGTCTCTTCCAAGGGGCATTTAAACCGTCTTATTAAGCTACTGCGACCTTCACGTCTCTTCCAATGGGCTTTTAAACCGTCTTGTTAAGCTACTGCGACCTTCCCCGCTCTTCCAAGGGGCATTTAAACCGTCTTGTTAAGCTTCTGCGAAATGCACCTCTCTTCCAAGGGCCATTTAAAACGTCTTGGTAAGCTACTGTGACCTGCACGTCTCTTCCAAGGGGCATTTAAACTGTCTTGTTAAGCTACTGCGACCTGCACGTCTCTTCCAAGGGGCATTTAAACCGTCTTGTTAAGCTACTGCGACCTGCACGTCTCTTCCAAGGGGCATTTAAACCATCTTGTTAAGCTTCTGCGACCTGCACGTCTCTTCCAAGGTGCATTTAAACCGTCTTTTTAAGCTGCTGCGACCTGCATGTCTCTTCCAAGGGTCATTTAAATCGTCTTGTTCAGCTACTGCGACCTCCACCTCTCTTCCAAGGGGCATTTAAACCGTCTTGTTAAGCTACTGCGACCTACACCTCTCTTCCAAGGGCCATTTAAACCGTCTTGGTAAGCTACTGCGACCTGCAAGCCTCTTCCAAGGGGCATTTAAACCGTCTTGTTAAGCTACTGCGACCTGCACGTCTCTTCCAAGGGGCATTTAAACCGTCTTGTTAAGCTACTGCGACCTCCACCGCTCTTCCAAAGGGCATTTTAAACGTCTTGTTAAGCTACTGCGAAATGCACGTCTCTTCCAAGGGCCATTTAAACCGTCTTGGTAAGCTACTGTGACCTGCACGTCTCTTCCAAGGGGCATTTAAACTGTCTTGTTAAGCTACTTCGACCTGCACGTCTCTTCCAAGGGGCATTTAAACCGTCTTGTTAAGCTAATGCGACCTGCACGTCTTTTCCAAGGGGCATTTAAACCATCTTGTTAAGCTTCTGCGACCTGCACGTCTCTTCCAATGGGCATTTAAACCGTCTTTTTAAGCTGCTGCGACCTGCATGTCTCTTCCAAGGGGCATTTAAATTGTCTTGTTAAGCTACTGCGACCTCCACCTCTCTTCCAAGGGGCATTTAAACCATCTTGTTAAGCTACTGCGACCTACACGTCTCTTCCAAGGGGCATTTAAACCGTCTTGGTAAGCTACTGTGACCTGCAAGCCTCTTCCAAGGGACATTTAAACCATCTTGTTAAGCTACTGCGACCTGCATGTTTCTTCCAAGGTGCATTTAAACCATCTTGTTAAGCTACTGCGACCTCCACCGCTCTTCCAAAGGGCATTTTAACCGTCTTGTTAGGCTACTGTGACCTGCATGTCTCTTCCAAGGGGCATTTAAACCTTCTTGTTAAGCTACTGCGACCTGCATTTCTCTTCCAAGGGGGATTGAAACCGTCTTGTTAAGCTAATGCGACCTGCACGTCTCTTCCAAGCGGCATTTAAACCGTTTTGTTAAGCTAATGCGACCTGCACGTCTCTTCCAAGGGGCATTTAAACCATCTTGTTAATCTACTGCTACCTCCACCGCTCTTCTAAAGGGCATTTTAACCATCTTGTTAGGCTACTGTGACCTGCACGTCTCTTCCAAGGGGCATTTAAACCGTCTTGGTAAGCTACTGCGACCTCCACTGCTCTTCCAAGGGGCATTTAATCCGTCTTGTTAAGCTACTGCGACCTGCACGGCTCTTCCAAGGGGCATTTAAACCGTCTTGTTAAGCTACTGCGACCTGCACGTCTTTTCCAAGGGGCATTTAAACCGTCTTGTTAAGCTACTGCGACCTGCACGTCTCTTCCAAGGGGCATTTAAACCGTCTTGTTAAGCTACTGCGACCTCCACCGCTCTTCCAAAGGGCATTTTAAACGTCTTGTTAAGCTACTGCGAAATGCACGTCTCTTCCAAGGGCCATTAAAACCGTCTTGGTAAGCTACTGTGACCTGCACGTCTCTTCCAAGGGGCATTTAAACTGTCTTGTTAAGCTACTTTGACCTGCACGTCTCTTCCAAGGGGCATTTAAACCGTCTTGTTAAGCTAATGCGACCTGCACGTCTTTTCCAAGGGGCATTTAAACCATCTTGTTAAGCTTCTGCGACCTGCACGTCTCTTCCAATGGGCATTTAAACCGTCTTTTTAAGCTGCTGCGACCTGCATGTCTCTTCCAAGGGGCATTTAAATTGTCTTGTTAAGCTACTGCGACCTCCACCTCTCTTCCAAGGGGCATTTAAACCATCTTGTTAAGCTACTGCGACCTACACGTCTCTTCCAAGGGGCATTTAAACCGTCTTGGTAAGCTACTGTGACCTGCAAGCCTCTTCCAAGGGACATTTAAACCATCTTGTTAAGCTACTGCGACCTGCATGTTTCTTCCAAGGTGCATTTAAACCATCTTGTTAAGCTACTGCGACCTCCACCGCTCTTCCAAAGGGCATTTTAACCGTCTTGTTAGGCTACTGTGACCTGCATGTCTCTTCCAAGGGGCATTTAAACCTTCTTGCTAAGCTACTGCGACCTGCATTTCTCTTCCAAGGGGGATTTAAACCGTCTTGTTAAGCTAATGCGACCTGCACGTCTCTTCCAAGCGGCATTTAAACCGTTTTGTTAAGCTAATGCGACCTGCACGTCTCTTCCAAGGGGCATTTAAACCATCTTGTTAATCTACTGCTACCTCCACCGCTCTTCTAAAGGGCATTTTAACCGTCTTGTTAGGCTACTGTGACCTGCACGTCTCTTCCAAGGGGCATTTAAACCGTCTTGGTAAGCTACTGCGACCTCCACTGCTCTTCCAAGGGGCATTTAATCCGTCTTGTTAAGCTACTGCGACCTGCACGGCTCTTCCAAGGGGCATTTAAACCGTCTTGTTAAGCTACTGCGACCTGCACGTCTTTTCCAAGGGGCATTTAAACCGTCTTGTTAAGCTACTGCGACCTCCACCGCTCTTCCAAGGGGCATTTAAACCATCTTGTTAACCTACTGCGACCTGCGCGTCTCTTCCAAGAGGCATTTAAACCGTCTTGTTAAGCTACTGCGACATGCACGTCTCTTCCATGGGGCATTTAAACCGTCTTGTTAAGCTACTGCGACCTGCACGTCTCTTCCAAGGGGCAATTAAAAGGTCTTGTTAAGCTACTGTAACCTCCACCACTTTTCCAAGGGCATTTAAACCGTATTGTTAAGCTACTGCGACCTGCACTTCTCTTCCAAGGGGCATTTAAACCGTCTTGTTAAGCTGCTGTGACCTGCATATCTCTTCCAAGGGGCATTTAAACCTTCTTGTTAAGCTACTGCGACCTAAACCGCTCTTCCAAGGGGCATTTAAACAGTCTTGTTAAGCTACTGCGACCTGCACGTCTCTTCCAAGGGCCATTTAAACCGTCTTGGTAAGCTACTGCGACCTGCACGCCTCTTCCAAGAGGCATTTAAACCGTCTTGTTAAGCTATTGCCACCTGCATGTTTCTTCCAAGGGGCATTTAAACCGTCTTGTTAAGCTAATGCGACCTGCACGTCTCTTCCAAGGGGCATTTAATCCGTCTTGTTAAGCTACTGCGACCTGCACGTCTCTTCCAAGGGGCATTTAAACCGTCTTGTTAAGCTACTGCGACCTGCACGTCTCTTCCAAGGGGCATTTAAACCGTCTTGTTAAGCTACTGCGACCTCCACTGCTCTTCCAAGGGGCATTTAATTTGTCTAGTTAAGCTACTGCGACCTGCACTTCTCTACCAAGGGGCATTTAAACCGTCTTGTTAATCTACTGCGAACTGCACGTCTCTTCCAAGGGGCATTTAAACCGTCTTGTTAAGCTACTGCGACCTGCACGTCTCTTCCAAGGGGCATTTAAACCGTCTTGTTAAGCTACTGCGACCTGCATGTCTCTTCCAAGGGGCATTTAAACTGTCTTGTTAAGCTACTGCGACCTCCACCGCTCTGCCAAGGGGCATTTAAACCGTCTTGTTAAGCTACTGCGACCTGCATGTCTCTTCCAAGGGGCATTTAAACTGTCTTGTTAAGCTACTGCGACCTCCACCGCTCTTCCAAGGCGCTTTTAAACCGTCCTTTTAATCTACTGTGACCTGCATGTCTCTTCCAAGGGGCATTTAAACCGTCTTGTTAAGCTACTGCGACCTGCACGTCTCTTCCAAGGGGCATTTAAACCGTTTTGTTAAGCTACTCCCACTTTCACGTCTCTTCCAAGGGGCATTTAAACCGCTTTGTTAAGCTACTGCGACCTGCATGTCTCTTCCAAGGGGCATTTAATCTGTCTTGTTAAGCTACTGCGACCTGCACGTCTTTTCCAAGGGGCATTTAAACCGTCTTGTTAAGCTGCTGCGACCTGCATGACTCTACCGAGGGGCATTTAAACCATCTTGTTAAGCTTCTGCGACCTGCACGTCTCTTCCAATGGGCATTTAAACCGTCTTGTTAAGCTACTGCGACCTGCATGTCTCTACCAATGGGCATTTAAACCGTCTTCTTAAGCTACTGCGACCTGCATGTCTCTTCCAAGGGGCATTTAAACCCTCTTGTTAAGCTACTGCGACCTGCACGTCTCTTGCAAAGGGGCATTTAAAAAGTCTTGTTAAGCTACTGCTACGTGCACGTCTCTTCCAAGGGGCATTTAAACCGTCTTATTAAGCTACTGCGACCTTCACGTCTCTTCCAATGGGCTTTTAAACCGTCTTGTTAAGCTACTGCGACCTTCCCCGCTCTTCCAAGGGGCATTTAAACCGTCTTGTTAAGCTTCTGCGAAATGCACCTCTCTTCCAATTGCCATTTAAAACGTCTTGGTAAGCTACTGTGACCTGCACGTCTCTTCCAAGGGGCATTTAAACTGTCTTGTTAAGCTACTGCGACCTGCACGTCTCTTCCAAGGGACATTTAAACCGTCTTGTTAAGCTACTGCGACCTGCACGTCTCTTCCAAGGGGCATTTAAACCATCTTGTTAAGCTTCTGCGACCTGCACGTCTCTTCCAAGGTGCATTTAAACCGTCTTTTTAAGCTGCTGCGACCTGCATGTCTCTTCCAAGGGTCATTTAAATCGTCTTGTTCAGCTACTGCGACCTCCACCTCTCTTCCAAGGGGCATTTAAACCGTCTTGTTAAGCTACTGCGACCTACACCTCTCTTCCAAGGGCCATTTAAACCGTCTTGGTAAGCTACTGCGACCTGCAAGCCTCTTCCAAGGGGCATTTAAACCGTCTTGTTAAGCTACTGCGACCTGCACGTCTCTTCCAAGGGGCATTTAAACCGTCTTGTTAAGCTACTGCGACCTCCACCGCTCTTCCAAAGGGCATTTTAAACGTCTTGTTAAGCTACTGCGAAATGCACGTCTCTTCCAAGGGCCATTTAAACCGTCTTGGTAAGCTACTGTGACCTGCACGTCTCTTCCAAGGGGCATTTAAACTGTCTTGTTAAGCTACTTCGACCTGCACGTCTCTTCCAAGGGGCATTTAAACCGTCTTGTTAAGCTAATGCGACCTGCACGTCTTTTCCAAGGGGCATTTAAACCATCTTGTTAAGCTTCTGCGACCTGCACGTCTCTTCCAATGGGCATTTAAACCGTCTTTTTAAGCTGCTGCGACCTGCATGTCTCTTCCAAGGGGCATTTAAATTGTCTTGTTAAGCTACTGCGACCTCCACCTCTCTTCCAAGGGGCATTTAAACCATCTTGTTAAGCTACTGCGACCTACACGTCTCTTCCAAGGGGCATTTAAACCGTCTTGGTAAGCTACTGTGACCTGCAAGCCTCTTCCAAGGGACATTTAAACCATCTTGTTAAGCTACTGCGACCTGCATGTTTCTTCCAAGGTGCATTTAAACCATCTTGTTAAGCTACTGCGACCTCCACCGCTCTTCCAAAGGGCATTTTAACCGTCTTGTTAGGCTACTGTGACCTGCATGTCTCTTCCAAGGGGCATTTAAACCTTCTTGTTAAGCTACTGCGACCTGCATTTCTCTTCCAAGGGGGATTTAAACCGTCTTGTTAAGCTAATGCGACCTGCACGTCTCTTCCAAGCGGCATTTAAACCGTTTTGTTAAGCTAATGCGACCTGCACGTCTCTTCCAAGGGGCATTTAAACCATCTTGTTAATCTACTGCTACCTCTACCGCTCTTCTAAAGGGCATTTTAACCATCTTGTTAGGCTACTGTGACCTGCACGTCTCTTCCAAGGGGCATTTAAACCGTCTTGGTAAGCTACTGCGACCTCCACTGCTCTTCCAAGGGGCATTTAATCCGTCTTGTTAAGCTACTGCGACCTGCACGGCTCTTCCAAGGGGCATTTAAACCGTCTTGTTAAGCTACTGCGACCTGCACGTCTTTTCCAAGGGGCATTTAAACCGTCTTGTTAAGCTACTGCGACCTGCACGTCTCTTCCAAGGGGCATTTAAACCGTCTTGTTAAGCTACTGCGACCTCCACCGCTCTTCCAAAGGGCATTTTAAACGTCTTGTTAAGCTACTGCGAAATGCACGTCTCTTCCAAGGGCCATTAAAACCGTCTTGGTAAGCTACTGTGACCTGCACGTCTCTTCCAAGGGGCATTTAAACTGTCTTGTTAAGCTACTTTGACCTGCACGTCTCTTCCAAGGGGCATTTAAACCGTCTTGTTAAGCTAATGCGACCTGCACGTCTTTTCCAAGGGGCATTTAAACCATCTTGTTAAGCTTCTGCGACCTGCACGTCTCTTCCAATGGGCATTTAAACCGTCTTTTTAAGCTGCTGCGACCTGCATGTCTCTTCCAAGGGGCATTTAAATTGTCTTGTTAAGCTACTGCGACCTCCACCTCTCTTCCAAGGGGCATTTAAACCATCTTGTTAAGCTACTGCGACCTACACGTCTCTTCCAAGGGGCATTTAAACCGTCTTGGTAAGCTACTGTGACCTGCAAGCCTCTTCCAAGGGACATTTAAACCATCTTGTTAAGCTACTGCGACCTGCATGTTTCTTCCAAGGTGCATTTAAACCATCTTGTTAAGCTACTGCGACCTCCACCGCTCTTCCAAAGGGCATTTTAACCGTCTTGTTAGGCTACTGTGACCTGCATGTCTCTTCCAAGGGGCATTTAAACCTTCTTGCTAAGCTACTGCGACCTGCATTTCTCTTCCAAGGGGGATTTAAACCGTCTTGTTAAGCTAATGCGACCTGCACGTCTCTTCCAAGCGGCATTTAAACCGTTTTGTTAAGCTAATGCGACCTGCACGTCTCTTCCAAGGGGCATTTAAACCATCTTGTTAATCTACTGCTACCTCCACCGCTCTTCTAAAGGGCATTTTAACCGTCTTGTTAGGCTACTGTGACCTGCACGTCTCTTCCAAGGGGCATTTAAACCGTCTTGGTAAGCTACTGCGACCTCCACTGCTCTTCCAAGGGGCATTTAATCCGTCTTGTTAAGCTACTGCGACCTGCACGGCTCTTCCAAGGGGCATTTAAACCGTCTTGTTAAGCTACTGCGACCTGCACGTCTTTTCCAAGGGGCATTTAAACCGTCTTGTTAAGCTACTGCGACCTCCACCGCTCTTCCAAGGGGCATTTAAACCATCTTGTTAACCTACTGCGACCTGCGCGTCTCTTCCAAGAGGCATTTAAACCGTCTTGTTAAGCTACTGCGACATGCACGTCTCTTCCATGGGGCATTTAAACCGTCTTGTTAAGCTACTGCGACCTGCACGTCTCTTCCAAGGGGCAATTAAAAGGTCTTGTTAAGCTACTGTAACCTCCACCACTTTTCCAAGGGCATTTAAACCGTATTGTTAAGCTACTGCGACCTGCACTTCTCTTCCAAGGGGCATTTAAACCGTCTTGTTAAGCTGCTGTGACCTGCATATCTCTTCCAAGGGGCATTTAAACCTTCTTGTTAAGCTACTGCGACCTAAACCGCTCTTCCAAGGGGCATTTAAACAGTCTTGTTAAGCTACTGCGACCTGCACGTCTCTTCCAAGGGCCATTTAAACCGTCTTGGTAAGCTACTGCGACCTGCACGCCTCTTCCAAGAGGCATTTAAACCGTCTTGTTAAGCTATTGCCACCTGCATGTTTCTTCCAAGGGGCATTTAAACCGTCTTGTTAAGCTAATGCGACCTGCACGTCTCTTCCAAGGGGCATTTAATCCGTCTTGTTAAGCTACTGCGACCTGCACGTCTCTTCCAAGGGGCATTTAAACCGTCTTGTTAAGCTACTGCGACCTGCACGTCTCTTCCAAGGGGCATTTAAACCGTCTTGTTAAGCTACTGCGACCTCCACTGCTCTTCCAAGGGGCATTTAATTTGTCTAGTTAAGCTACTGCGACCTGCACTTCTCTACCAAGGGGCATTTAAACCGTCTTGTTAATCTACTGCGAACTGCACGTCTCTTCCAAGGGGCATTTAAACCGTCTTGTTAAGCTACTGCGACCTGCACGTCTCTTCCAAGGGGCATTTAAACCGTCTTGTTAAGCTACTGCGACCTGCATGTCTCTTCCAAGGGGCATTTAAACTGTCTTGTTAAGCTACTGCGACCTCCACCGCTCTGCCAAGGGGCATTTAAACCGTCTTGTTAAGCTACTGCGACCTGCATGTCTCTTCCAAGGGGCATTTAAACTGTCTTGTTAAGCTACTGCGACCTCCACCGCTCTTCCAAGGCGCTTTTAAACCGTCCTTTTAATCTACTGTGACCTGCATGTCTCTTCCAAGGGGTATTTAAACCGCCTTGTTAAGCTACTGCGACCTGCACGTCTCTTCCAAGGGGCACTTAAACCGTTTTGGTAAGCTACTGCGACTTTCACTTCTCTTCCAAGGGGCATTTAAACCATCTTGTTAAGCTACTGCGACCTCCACCTCTCTTCCAAGGGGCATTTAAACCGTCTTGTTAAGCTATTGCGACCTGCACGTCTCTTCCAAGGGGCATTTATACCGTTTTGTTAAGCTACTGCGACTTTAACGTCTCTTCCAAGGGGCATTTAAACCGTCTTATTAAGCTACTGCGAAATGCACGTCTCTTCCAAGGGCCATTTAAATCGTCTTGTTAAGCTACTGCGACCTCCACCGCTCTTCCAAGGGGCATTTAAACCGTCTTGTTAAGCTACTGCGAAATGCACGTCTCTTCCAAGGGCCATTTAAACCGTCTTGGTAAGCTACTGTGACCTGCACGTCTCTTCCAAGGGGCATTTAAACCGTCTTGTTAAGCTACTGCGACCTGCACGTCTCTTCCAAGGGGCATTTAAACCGTCTTGTTAAGCTACTGCGACCTGCATTTCTCTTCCAAGGGGGATTTAAACCGTCTTGTTAAGCTAATGCGACCTGCACGTCTCTTCCAAGCGGCATTTAAACCGTTTTGTTAAGCTAATGCGACCTGCACGTCTCTTCCAAGGGGCATTTAAACCATCTTGTTAATCTACTGCTACCTCCACCGCTCTTCTAAAGGGCATTTTAACCGTCTTGTTAGGCTACTGTGACCTGCACGTCTCTTCCAAGGGGCATTTAAACCGTCTTGTGAAGCTACTGCGACCTGCGCGTCTCTTCCAAGAGGCATTTAAACCGTCTTGTTAAGCTACTGCGACATGCACGTCTCTTCCATGGGGCATTTAAACCGTCTTGTTAAGCTACTGCGACCTGCACGTCTCTTCCAAGGGGCAATTAAAAGGTCTTGTTAAGCTACTGTAACCTCCACCACTTTTCCAAGGGCATTTAAACCGTATTGTTAAGCTACTGCGACCTGCACTTCTCTTCCAAGGGGCATTTAAACCGTCTTGTTAAGCTGCTGTGACCTGCATATCTCTTCCAAGGGGCATTTAAACCTTCTTGTTAAGCTACTGCGACCTAAACCGCTCTTCCAAGGGGCATTTAAACAGTCTTGTTAAGCTACTGCGACCTGCACGTCTCTTCCAAGGGCCATTTAAACCGTCTTGGTAAGCTACTGCGACCTGCACGCCTCTTCCAAGAGGCATTTAAACCGTCTTGTTAAGCTATTGCCACCTGCATGTTTCTTCCAAGGGGCATTTAAACCGTCTTGTTAAGCTAATGCGACCTGCACGTCTCTTCCAAGGGGCATTTAAACCATCTTGTTAAGCTACTGCTAACTCCACCGCTCTTCCAAAGGGCATTTTAACCGTCTTGTTAAGCTAATGCGACCTGCACGTCTCTACCTAGGGGCATTTAAACCGTCTTGTTAAGCTACTGCGACCTCCACTGCTCTTCCAAGGGGCATTTAATCTGTCTTGTTAAGCTACTGCGACCTGCACGTGTCTTCCAAGGGGCATTTAAACCGTCTTGTTAAGCTACTGCGAACTGCACGTCTCTTCCATGGTTCATTTAAACCGTCTTTTTAAGCTTCTGCGACCTGCACGTCTCTTCCAAGGGGCATTTAAACCGTCTTGTTAAGCTACTGCGACCTGCATGTCTCTTCCAAGGGGCATTTAAACTGTCATGTTAAGCTACTGCGACCTCCACCGCTCTGCCAAGGGGTATTTAAACCGTCTTGTTAAGCTACTGCGACCTGCATGTCTCTTCCAAGGGGCATTTAAATTGTCTAGTTAAGCTACTGCGATCTCCACCGCTCTTCCAAGGGGCATTTAAACTGTCATTTTAAGCTACTGTGACCTGCACGTCTCTTCCAAGGGGTATTTAAACCGCCTTGTTAAGCTACTGCGACCTGCACGTCTCTTCCAAGGGGCACTTAAACCGTTTTGGTAAGCTACTGCGACTTTCACTTCTCTTCCAAGGGGCATTTAAACCATCTTGTTAAGCTACTGCGACCTCCACCTCTCTTCCAAGGGGCATTTAAACCGTCTTGTTAAGCTATTGCGACCTGCACGTCTCTTCCAAGGGGCATTTATACCGTTTTGTTAAGCTACTGCGACTTTAACGTCTCTTCCAAGGGGCATTTAAACCGTCTTATTAAGCTACTGCGAAATGCACGTCTCTTCCAAGGGCCATTTAAATCGTCTTGTTAAGCTACTGCGACCTCCACCGCTCTTCCAAGGGGCATTTAAACCGTCTTGTTAAGCTACTGCGAAATGCACGTCTCTTCCAAGGGCCATTTAAACCGTCTTGGTAAGCTACTGTGACCTGCACGTCTCTTCCAAGGGGCATTTAAACTGTCTTGGTAAGCTACTGTGACCTGCACGTCTCTTCCAAGGGGCATTTAAACCGTCTTGTTAAGCTACTGCGACCTGCACGTCTCTTCCAAGGGGCATTTAAACCGTCTTGTTAAGCTACTGCGACCTGCACGTCTCTTCCAAGGGGCATTTAAACCGTCTTGTTAAGCTACTGCGACCTCCACCGCTCTTCCAAAGGGCATTTTAACCGTCTTGTTAAGCTACTGCGAAATGCAAGTCTCTTCCAACGGCCATTTAAACCATCTTGGTAAGCTACTGTGACCTACACGTCTCTTCCAAGGGGCATTTAAACTGTCTTGTTAAGCTACTTCGACCTGCACGTCTCTTCCAAGGGGCATTTAAACCGTCTTGTTAAGCTACTGCGACCTGCACGTCTTTTCCAAGGGGCATTTAAACCATCTTTTTAAGCTCCTGCGACCTGAACGTCTCTTCCAATGGGCATTTAAACCGTCTTTTTAAGCTGCTGCGACCTGCATGTCTCTTCCAAGGGGCATTTAAACCTTCTTGTTAAGCTACTGCGACCTCCATCTCTCTTCCAAGGGGCATTTAAACCATCTTGTAAAGCTACTGCGACCTGCACTTCGCTTCCAAGGGGCATTTAAACCATCTTGTTAAGCTACTGCGACCTGCACGTCTTTTCCAAGGGGCATTTAAACCGTCTTGTTAAGCAACTGCGACCTCCACCGCTCCTCCAAGGGGCATTTAAACCTTATGGTTAAGCAACTGCGACCTCAACCGCTCTTCCAAGGGGCATTTAAACCGTCTTGTTAAGCTAGTGCGACCTGCACGTCTCTTCCAAGGGCCATTTAAATCGTCTTGGTAAGCTACTGCGACCTGCAAGCCTCTCCAAGGGGCATTTAAAATGTCTTGTTAAGCTACTGCGACCTGCATGTCTCTTCCAAGCGGCATTTAAACCGTCTTGTTAAGCTAATGCGACCTGCACGTCTCTTCCAAGGGGCATTTAAACCATCTTGTTAATCTACTGCTACCTCCACCGCTCTTCCAAAGGGCATTTTAACCGTCTTGTTAGGCTACTGTGACCTGCACGTCTCTACCTAGGTGCATTTAAACCGTCTTGTTAAGCTACTGCGACCTCCACTGCTCTTCCAAGGGGCATTTAATCTGTCTTGTTAAGCTATTGCGACCTGCACGTCTCTTCCAAGGGGCATTTAAACCGTCTTGTTAAGCTAGTGCGAACAGCACGTCTCTTCCATGGGGCATTTAAACCGTCTTATTAAGCTTCTGCGACCTGCATGTCTCTTCCAAGGGGCATTTAAACTGTCTTGTTAAGCTACTGCGCCCTCCACCGCTCTGCCAAGGGGCATTTAATCCGGCTTGTTTAGCTACTGCGTCTTGCACGTCTCTTCCAAGGGGCATTTAAACCGTCTTTTTAAGCTACTGTAACCTCCACCACTTTTCCAAGGGGCATTTAAACCGTCTTGTTAAGCTGCTGTGACCTGCATATCTCTTCCAAGGGGCATTTAAACCTTCTTGTTAAGCTACTGCGACCTCCACCGCTCTTCCAAGGGGCATTTAAACCGTCTTGTTAAGCTACTGCGACCTCCACCGCTCTTCCAAGGGGCATTTAAACCATCTTGTTAACCTACTGCGACCTGCGCGTCTCTTCCAACAGGCATTTAAACCGTCTTGGTAAGCTACTGCGACCTCCATCTCTCTTCCAAGGGGCATTTAAACCGTCTTGTTAAGCTACTGCGACCTGCACGTCTCTTCCAATGGGCATTTAAACCATTTTGTTAAGCTACTGCGACCTGCACGTCTCTTCCAAGGGGCATTTAAACCGTCTTGTTAAGCTACTGCGACCTGCACGTCTTTTCCAAGGGGCATTTAAACCATTTTGTTAAGCTACTGCGACCTGCACGTCTCTTTCAAGGGGCATTTTAAATGTCTTGTTAAGCTACAGTAACCTCCACCACTTTTCCCAGGGGCATTTAAACGTCTTGTTAAGCTACTACGACCTGCACTTCTCTTCCAAGGGGCATTTAAACCGTCTTTTTAAGCTGCTGTGACCTGCTTATCTCTTCCAAGGGGCATTTAAACCTTCTTGTTAAGCTGCTGTGAACTCCACCGCTCTGCCAAGGGGCATTTAAACCATCTTGTTAAGCTACTGCGACCTGCACGTCTCTTCCAAGAGGCATTTAAACCGTCTTGTTAAGCTACTGCGACCTGCACGTCTCTTCCAAGGGGCATTTAAACCGTTTTGTTAAGCTACTGCGACCTGCACGTTTCTTCCAAGGGGCATTTAAACCGTCTTGTTAAGCTACTGCGACCTGCACGTCTCTTCCAAGGGACATTTAAACCGTCTTGTTAAGCTAATGCGACCTGCACGTCTCTTCCAAGGGGCATTTAAACCATCTTGTTAAGCTACTGCTAACTCCACCGCTCTTCCAAATGGCATTTTAACCGTCTTTTTAGGCTACTGTGACCTGCACGTCTCTACCTAGGGTCATTTAAACCGTCTTGTTAAGCTACTGCCACCTCCACTGCTCTTCCAAGGGGCATTTAATTTGTCTAGTTAAGCTACTGCGACCTGCACTTCTCTACCAAGGGGCATTTAAACAGTCTTGTTAATCTACTGCAAACTGCACGTCTCTTCCAAGGGGCATTTAAACCGTCTTGTTAAGCTACTGCGACCTGCACGTCTCTTCCAAGGGGCATTTAAACCGTCTTGTTAAGCTACTGCGACCTGCATGTCTCTTCCAAGGGGCATTTAAACTGTCTTGTTAAGCTACTGCGACCTCCACCGCTCTGAAAAGGGGCATTTAAACCGTCTTGTTAAGCTACTGCGACCTGCACGTCTCTTCCAAGGGGCATTTAAACTGTCTTGTTAAGCTACTGCGACCTCCACCGCTCTGAAAAGGGGCATTTAAACCGTCTTGTTAAGCTACTGCGACCTGCATGTCTCTTCCAAGGGGCATTTAAACCGTCTTGTTAAGCTACTGCGACCTGCACGTCTCTTCCAAGGGGCATTTAAACCGTTTTGTTAAGCTACTCCGACTTTCACGTCTCTTCCAAGGGGCATTTAAACCGCTTTGTTAAGCTACTGCGACCTGCATGTCTCTTCCAAGGGGCATTTAAACCATCTTGTTAAGCTGCTGCGACCTGCATGTCTCTACCGAGGGGCATTTAAAACATCTTGTTAAGCTACTGCGACCTGCACGTCTCTTCCAAAGGGCATTTAAACCGTCTTGTTAAGCTACTGCGACCTGCATGTCTCTACCAATGGGCATTTAAACCGTCTTCTTAAGCTACTGCGACCTGCATGTCTCTTCCAAGGGGCATTTAAACCCTCTTGTTAAGCTACTGCGACCTGCACGTCTCTTGCAAAGGGGCATTTAAACATTCTTGTTAAGCTACTGCTACGTGCACGTCTCTTCCAAGGGGCATTTAAACCATCTTATTAAGCTACTGCGACCTTCACGTCTCCTCCAATGGGCTTTTAAACCGTCTTGTTAAGCTATTGCGACCTCCACCGCTCTTCCAAGGGGCATTTAAACCGTCTTGTTAAGCTGCTGCGAAATGCACGTCTCTTCCAAGGGCCATTTAAAACGTCTTGGTAAGCTACTGTGACCTGCACGTCTCTTCCAAGGGGCATTTAAACTGTCTTGTTAAGCTACTGCGACCTGCACGTCTCTTCCAAGGGGCATTTAAACCGTCTTGTTAAGCTACTGCGAAATGCACGTCTCTTCCAAGGGGCATTTAAACCATCTTGTTAAGCTTCTGCGACCTGCACGTCTCTTCCAAGGGGCATTTAAACCGTCTTTTTAAGCTGCTGCGACCTGCATGTCTCTTCCAAGGGGCATTTAAACCGTCTTGTTAAGCTACTGCGACCTCCACCTCTCTTCCAAGGGGCATTTAAACCGTCTTGTTAAGCTACTGCGACCTACACCTCTCTTCCAAGGGCCATTTAAACCGTCTTGTTAAGCTACTGCGACCTGCACGTCTCTTCCAAGGGGCATTTAAACCGTCTTGTTAAGCTACTGCGACCTCCACCGCTCTTCCAAAGGGCATTTTAAACGTCTTGTTAAGCTACTGCGAAATGCACGTCTCTTCCAAGGGCCATTTAAACCGTCTTGGTAAGCTACTGTGACCTGCACGTCTCTTCCAAGGGGCATTTAAACTGTCTTGTTAAGCTACTTCGACCTGCACGTCTCTTCCAAGGGGCATTTAAACCGTCTTGTTAAGCTAATGCGACCTGCACGTCTTTTCCAAGGGGCATTTAAACCATCTTGTTAAGCTTCTGCGACCTGCACGTCTCTTCCAATGGGCATTTAAACCGTCTTTTTAAGCTGCTGCGACCTGCATGTCTCTTCCAAGGGACAATTAAATCGTCTTGTTAAGTTACTGCGACCTCCACCTCTCTTCCAAGGGGCATTTAAACCATCTTGTTAAGCTACTGCGACGTACACGTCTCTTCCAAGGGGCATTTAAACCGTCTTGGTAAGCTACTGCGACCTGCAAGCCTCTTCCAAGGGACATTTAAACCATCTTGTTAAGCTACTGCGACCTGCATGTCTCTTCCAAGGGGCATTTAAACCATCTTGTTAAGCTACTGCGACCTCCACCGCTCTTCCAAAAGGCATTTTAACCGTCTTGTTAGGCTACTGTGACCTGCATGTCTTTTCCAAGGGGCATTTAAACCTTCCTGTTAAGCTACTGCGACCTGCATTTCTCTTCCAAGGGGCATTTAAACCGTCTTGTTAAGCTAATGCGACCTGCACGTCTGTTCCAAGCGGCAGTTAAACCGTCTTGTTAAGCTAATGGGACCTGCACGTCTCTTCCAAGGGGCATTTAAACCGTCTTGGTAAGCTACTGCGACCTCCACTGCTCTTCCAAGGGGCATTTAATCCGTCTTGTTAAGCTACTGCGACCTGCACGGCTCTTCCAAGGGGCATTTAAACCGTCTTGTTAAGCTACTGCGACCTGCACGTCTTTTCCAAGGGGCATTTAAACCGTCTTGTTAAGCTACTGCGACCTCCACCGCTCTTCCAAGGGGCATTTAAACCATCTTGTTAACCTACTGCGACCTGCGCGTCTCTTCCAAGAGGCATTTAAACCGTCTTGGTAAGCTACTGCGACCTGCAAGCCACTTCTAAGGGGCATTTAAACCCTCTTGTTAAGCTACTGCGACCTGCACGTCTCTTACAAGGGGCATTTAAACCGTCTTGTTAAGCTACTGCGACCTGCACGTCTCTTCCAAGGGGCATTTAAAAGGTCTTGTTAAGCTACTGTAACCTCCACCACTTTTCCAAGGGCATTTAAACCGTCTTGTTAAGCTGCTGTGACCTGCATATCTCTTCCAAGGGGCACTTAAACCTTCTTGTTAAGCTACTGCGACCTAAACCGCTCTTCCAAGGGGCATTTAAACAGTCTTGTTAAGCTACTGCGACCTGCACGTCTCTTCCAAGGGCCATTTAAACCGTCTTGGTAAGCTACTGCGACCTGCACGCCTCTTCCAAGGGGCATTTAAACCGTCTTGTTAAGCTATTGCGACCTGCACGTTTCTTCCAAGGGGCATTTAAACCGTCTTGTTAAGCTAATGCGACCTGCACGTCTCTTCCAAGGGGCATTTAAACCATCTTGTTAAGCTACTGCTACCTCCACCGCTCTTCCAAAGGGCATTTTAACCGTCTTGTTAAGCTAATGCAACCTGCACGTCTCTACCAAGGGGCATTTAAACCGTCTTGTTAAGCTACTGCGACCTCCACTGCTCTTCCAAGGGGCATTTAATCTGTCTTGTTAAGCTACTGCGACCTGCACGTGTCTTCCAAGGGGCATTTAAACCGTCTTGTTAAGCTTCTGCGAACTGCACGTCTCTTCCATGGTTCATTTAAACCGTCTTTTTAAGCTTCTGCGACCTGCACGTCTCTTCCAAGGGGCATTTAAACCGTCTTGTTAAGCTACTGCGACCTCCACCGCTCTGCCAAGGGGTATTTAAACCGTCTTGTTAAGCTACTGCGACCTGCACGTCTCTTCCAAGGGGCATTTAAATTGTCTTGTTAAGCTACTGCGACCTCGACCGCTCTTCCAAGGGGCATTTAAACTGTCATTTTAAGCTACTGTGACCTGCACGTCTCTTCCAAGGGGTATTTAAACCGTCTTGTTAAGCTACTGCGACCTGCACGTCTTTTCCAAGGGGCATTTAAACCATCTTGTTAAGCTTCTGCGACCTGCACGTCTCTTCCAATGGGCATTTAAACCGTCTTTTTAAGCTGCTGCGACCTGCATGTCTCTTCCAAGGGGCAATTAAATCGTCTTGTTAAGCTACTGCGACCTCCACCTCTCTTCCAAGGGGCATTTAAACCATCTTGTTAAGCTACTGCGACGTACACGTCTCTTCCAAGGGGCATTTAAACCGTCTTGGTAAGCTACTGCGACCTGCAAGCCTCTTCCAAGGGACATTTAAACCATCTTGTTAAGCTACTGCGACCTGCATGTCTCTTCCAAGGGGTATTTAAACCATCTTGTTAAGCTACTGCGACCTCCACCGCTCTTCCAAAGGGCATTTTAACCGTCTTGTTAGGCTACTGTGACCTGCATGTCTTTTCCAAGGGGCATTTAAACCTTCTTGTTAAGCTACTGCGACCTGCATTTCTCTTCCAAGGGGCATTTAAACCGTCTTGTTAAGCTAATGCGACCTGCACGTCTCTTCCAAGCGGCATTTAAACCGTCTTGTTAAGCTAATGGGACCTGCACGTCTCTTCCAAGGGGCATTTAAACCATCTTGTTAATCTACTGCTACCTCCACCGCTCTTCTAAAGGGCATTTTAACCGTCTTGTTAGGCTACTGTGACCTGCACGTCTCTTCCAAGGGGCATTTAAACCGTCTTGGTAAGCTACTGCGACCTCCACTGCTCTTCCAAGGGGCATTTAATCCGTCTTGTTAAGCTACTGCGACCTGCACGGCTCTTCCAAGAGGCATTTAAACCGTCTTGTTAAGCTACTGCGACCTGCACGTCTTTTCCAAGGGGCATTTAAACCGTCTTGTTAAGCTACTGCGACCTCCACCGCTCTTCCAAGGGGCATTTAAACCATCTTGTTAACCTACTGCGACCTGCGCGTCTCTTCCAAGAGGCATTTAAACCGTCTTGGTAAGCTACTGCGACCTGCAAGCCACTTCTAAGGGGCATTTAAACCCTCTTGTTAAGCTACTGCGACCTGCACGTCTCTTACAAGGGGCATTTAAACCGTCTTGTTAAGCTACTGCGACCTGCACGTCTCTTCCAAGGGGCATTTAAAAGGTCTTGTTAAGCTACTGTAACCTCCACCACTTTTCCAAGGGCATTTAAACCGTCTTGTTAAGCTGCTGTGACCTGCATATCTCTTCCAAGGGGCATTTAAACCTTCTTGTTAAGCTACTGCGACCTAAACCGCTCTTCCAAGGGGCATTTAAACAGTCTTGTTAAGCTACTGCGACCTGCACGTCTCTTCCAAGGGCCATTTAAACCGTCTTGGTAAGCTACTGCGACCTGCACGCCTCTTCCAAGGGGCATTTAAACCGTCTTGTTAAGCTATTGCGACCTGCACGTTTCTTCCAAGGGGCATTTAAACCGTCTTGTTAAGCTAATGCGACCTGCACGTCTCTTCCAAGGGGCATTTAAACCATCTTGTTAAGCTACTGCTACCTCCACCGCTCTTCCAAAGGGCATTTTAACCGTCTTGTTAAGCTAATGCAACCTGCACGTCTCTACCAAGGGGCATTTAAACCGTCTTGTTAAGCTACTGCGACCTCCACTGCTCTTCCAAGGGGCATTTAATCTGTCTTGTTAAGCTACTGCGACCTGCACGTGTCTTCCAAGGGGCATTTAAACCGTCTTGTTAAGCTACTGCGAACTGCACGTCTCTTCCATGGTTCACTTAAACCGTCTTTTTAAGCTTCTGCGACCTGCACGTCTCTTCCAAGGGGCATTTAAACCGTCTTGTTAAGCTACTGCGACCTCCACCGCTCTGCCAAGGGGTATTTAAACCGTCTTGTTAAGCTACTGCGACCTGCACGTCTCTTCCAAGGGGCATTTAAATTGTCTTGTTAAGCTACTGCGACCTCGACCGCTCTTCCAAGGGGCATTTAAACTGTCATTTTAAGCTACTGTGACCTGCACGTCTCTTCCAAGGGGTATTTAAACCGTCTTGTTAAGCTACTGCGACCTGCACGTCTCTTCCAAGGGGCACTTAAACCGTTTTGGTAAGCTACTGCGACTTTCACTTCTCTTCCAAGGGGCATTTAAACCGTCTTGTTAAGCTACTGCGACCTGCACGTCTCTTCCAAGGGGCATTTAAACCGTCTTATTAAGCTAGTGCGACCTGCACGTCTCTTCCAATGGGCATTTAAACCGTCTTATTAAGCTACTGCGAAATGCACGTCTCTTCCAAGGGCCATTTAAACCGTCTTGTTAAGCTACTGCGACCTCCACCGCTCTTCCAAGGGGCATTTAAACCGTCTTGTTAAGCTTCTGCGAAATGCACGTCTCTTCCAAGGACCATTTAAACCGTCTTGGTAAGCTACTGTGACCTGCACGTCTCTTCCAAGGGGCATTTAAACTGTCTTGGTAAGCTACTGTGACCTGCACGTCTCTTCCAAGGGGCATTTAAACTGTCTTGTTAAGCTACTGCGACCTGCACGTCTCTTCCAAGGGGCATTTAAACCGTCTTGTTAAGCTACTGCGACCTGCACGTCTCTTCCAAGGGGCATTTAAACCGTCTTGTTAAGCTACTGCGACCTCCACCGCTCTTCCAAAGGGCATTTTAACCGTCTTGTTAAGCTAATGCGAAATGCACGTCTCTTCCAACGGCCATTTAAACCATCTTGGTAAGCTACTGCGACCTGCACGTCTTTTCCAAGGGGCATATAAACCATCTTTTTAAGCGCCTGCGACCTGCACGTCTCTTCCAATGGGCATTTAAACCGTCTTTTTAAGCTGCTGCGACCTGCATGTCTCTTCCAAGGGGCATTTAAACCTTCTTGTTAAGCTACTGCGACCTCCACCTCTCTTCCAAGGGGCATTTAAACCATCTTGTTAAGCTACTGCGACCTACACGTCTCTTCCAAGGGGCATTTAAACCGTTTTGGTAAGCTACTGCGAACTGCAAGCCTCTTCCAAGGGGCATTTAAACCATCTTGTTAAGCTACTGCGACCTGCATGTCTCTTCCAAGGGGCATTTAAACCATCTTGTTAAGCTATTGCGACCTCCACCGCTCTTCCAAAGGGCATTTTAACCGTCTTGTTAGGCTACTGTGACCTGCACTTCTCTGCCAAGGGGCATTTAAACCGTCTTGTTATGCTACTGCGACCTGCACGTCTCTTCCAAGGGGCATTTAAACCTTCTTGTTAAGCTACTGTAACCTCCACCACTTTTCCAAGGGGCATTTAAACCGTCTTGTTAAGCTACTGCGACCTGCACGTCTCTTCCAAGCGGCATTTAAACCGTCTTGTTAAGCTAATGCGACCTGCACGTCTCTTCCAGGGGCATTTAAACCATCTTGTTAATCTACTGCTACCTCCACAGCTCTTCCAAAGGGCATTTTAACCGTGTTGTTAGGCTACTGTGACCTGCACGTCTCTTCCAAGGGGCATTTAAACCGTCTTGGTAAGCTACTGCGACCTCCACTGCTCTTCCAAGGGGAATTTAATCCGTCTTGTTAAGCTACTGCGACCTGCACGGCTCTTCCAAGGGGCATTTAAACCGTCTTGTTAAGCTACTGCGACCTGCACGTCTTTTCCAAGGGGCATTTAAACCGTCTTGTTAAGCTACTGCGACCTCCACCGCTCTTCCAAGGGGCATTTAAACCATCTTGTTAACCTACTGCGACCTGCGCGTCTCTTCCAACAGGCATTTAAACCGTCTTGGTAAGCTACTGCGACCTGCAAGCCTCTTCTAAGGGGCATTTAAACCCTCTTGTTAAGCTACTGCGACCTGCACGTCTCTTACATGGGGCATTTAAACCGTCTTGTTAAGCTACTGCGACATGCACGTCTCTTCCATGGGGCATTTAAACCGTCTTGTTAAGCTACTGCGACCTGCACGTCTCTTCCAAGGGGCATTTAAAAGGTCTTGTTAAGCTACTATAACCTCCACCACTTTTCCAAGGGCATTTAAACCGTCTTGTTAAGCTACTGCGACCTGCACTTCTCTTCCAAGGGGCATTTAAACCGTCTTGTTAAGCTGCTGTGACCTGCATATCTCTTCCAAGGTGCATTTAAACCTTCTTGTTAAGCTACTGCGACCTCCACCGCTCTTCCACGGGACATTTAAACAGTCTTGTTAAGCTACTGCGACCTGCACGTCTCTTCCAAGGGCCATTTAAACCGTCTTGGTAAGCTACTGCGACCTGCACGCCTCTTCCAAGGGGCATTTAAACCGTCTTGTTAAGCTAATGCGACATGCACGTATCTTCCAAGGGGCATTTAAACCGTCTTGTTAAGCTAATGCAACCTGCACGTCTCTTCCAAGGGGCATTTAAACCATCTTGTTAAGCTACTGCTACCTCCACCGCTCTTCCAAAGGGCAATTAATCCGTCTTGTTAAGCTACTGCGACCTGCACGTCTCTTCCAAGGGACATTTAAACCATCTTGTTAAGCTACTGCGACCTGCACGTCTTTTCCAAGGGGCATTTAAACCGTCTTGTTAAGCTACTGCGAACTGCACGTCTCTTCCATGGTTCATTTAAACCGTCTTTTTAAGCTTCTGCGACCTGCACGTCTCTTCCAAGGGGCATTTAAACCGTCTTGTTAAGCTACTGCGACCTCCACCGCTCTGCCAAGGGGTATTTAAACCGTCTTGTTAAGCTACTGCGACCTGCACGTCTCTTCCAAGGGGCATTTAAATTGTCTTGTTAAGCTACTGCGACCTCCACCGCTCTTCCAAGGGGCATTTAAACTGTCATTTTAAGCTACTGTGACCTGCACGTCTCTTCCAAGGGGTATTTAAACCGTCTTGTTAAGCTACTGCGACCTGCACGTCTCTTCCAAGGGGCACTTAAACCGTTTTGGTAAGCTACTGCGACTTTCACTTCTCTTCCAAGGGGCATTTAAACCATCTTGTTAAGCTACTGCGACCTCCACCTCTCTTTCAAGGGGCATTTAAACCGTCTTGTTAAGCTACTGCGACCTGCACGTCTCTTCCAAGGGGCATTTATACCGTTTTGTTAAGCTACTGCGACTTTAATGTCTCTTCCAATTGGCATTTAAACCGTCTTGTTAAGCTACTGCCACCTGCACGTCTCTTCCAAGGGGCATTTAAACCGTCTTATTAAGCTAGTGCGACCTGCACGTCTCTTCCAATGGGCATTTAAACCGTCTTATTAAGCTACTGCGAAATGCACGTCTCTTCCAAGGGCCATTTAAACCGTCTTGTTAAGCTACTGCGACCTCCACCGCTCTTCCAAGGGGCATTTAAACCGTCTTGTTAAGCTACTGCGAAATGCACGTCTCTTCCAAGGGCCATTTAAACCGTCTTGGTAAGCTACTGTGACCTGCACGTCTCTTCCAAGGGGCATTTAAACTGTCTTGGTAAGCTACTGTGACCTGCACGTCTCTTCCAAGGGGCATTTAAACTGTCTTGTTAAGCTACTGCGACCTGCACGTCTCTTCCAAGGGGAATTTAAACCGTCTTGTTAAGCTACTGCGACCTGCACGTCTCTTCCAAGGGGCATTTAAACCGTCTTGTTAAGCTACTGCGACCTCCACCGCTCTTCCAAAGGGCATTTTAACCGTCTTGTTAAGCTACTGTGAAATGCACGTCTCTTCCAACTGCCATTTAAACCATCTTGGTAAGCTACTGTGACCTGCACGTCTCTTCCAAGGGTCATTTAAACTGTCTTGTTAAGCTACTTCGACCTGCACGTCTCTTCCAAGGGGCATTTAAACCTTCTTGTTAAGCTACTGCGACCTGCACGTCTTTTCCAAGGGGCATTTAAACCATCTTTTTAAGCGCCTGCGACCTGCACGTCTCTTCCAATGGGCATTTAAACCGTCTTTTTAAGCTGCTGCGACCTGCATGTCTCTTCCAAGGGGCATTTAAAACTTCTTGTTAAGCTACTGCGACCTCCACCTCTCTTCCAAGGGGCATATAAACCATCTTGTTAAGCTACTGCGACCTACACGTCTCTTCCAAGGGGCATTTAAACCGTCTTGGTAAGCTACTGCGAACTGCAAGCCTCTTCCAAGGGGCATTTAAACCATCTTGTTAAGCTACTGCGACCTGCATGTCTCTTCCAAGGGGCATTTAAACCGTCTTGTTAAGCTATTGCGACCTCCACCACTCTTCCAAAGGGCATTTTAACCGTCTTGTTAGGCTACTGTGACCTGCACTTCTCTGCCAAGGGGCATTTAAACCGTCTTGTTATGCTACTGCCACCTGCACGTCTCTTCCAAGGGACATTTAAACCTTCTTGTTAAGCTACTGCGACCTGCATTTCTCTTCCAAGGGGCATTTAAACCGTCTTGTTAAGCTACTGTAACCTCCACCACTTTTCCAAGGGGCATTTAAACCGTCTTGTTAAGCTACTGCGACCTGCACGTCTCTTCCAAGCGGCATTTAAACCGTCTTGTTAAGCTAATGCGACCTGCACGTCTCTTCCAAGGGGCATTTAAACCATCTTGTTAATCTACTGCTACCTCCACAGCTCTTCCAAAGGGCATTTTAACCGTGTTGTTAGGCTACTGTGACCTGCACGTCTCTTCCAAGGGGCATTTAAACCGTCTTGGTAAGCTACTGCGACCTCCACTGCTCTTCCAAGGGGCATTTAATCCGTCTTGTTAAGCTACTGCGACCTGCACGGCTCTTCCAAGGGGCATTTAAACCGTCTTGTTAAGCTACTGCGACCTGCACGTCTTTTCCAAGGGGCATTTAAACCGTCTTGTTAAGCTACTGCGACCTCCACCGCTCTTCCAAGGGGCATTTAAACCATCTTGTTAACCTACTGCGACCTGCGCGTCTCTTCCAACAGGCATTTAAACCGTCTTGGTAAGCTACTGCGACCTGCAAGCCTCTTCTAAGGGGCATTTAAACCCTCTTGTTAAGCTACTGCGACCTGCACGTCTCTTACATGGGGCATTTAAACCGTCTTGTTAAGCTACTGCGACATGCACGTCTCTTCCATGGGGCATTTAAACCGTCTTGTTAAGCTACTTGCGACCTGCACGTCTCTTCCAAGGGGCATTTAAAAGGTCTTGTTAAGCTACTATAACCTCCACCACTTTTCCAAGGGCATTTAAACCGTCTTGTTAAGCTACTGCGACCTGCACGTTTCTTCCAAGGGGCATTTAAACCATCTTGTTAATCTACTGCGAAATCCACCGCTTTTCCAAGGGGCATTTAAACCGTCTTGTTAAGCTACTGCGACCTCCACCGCTCTTCCAAGGGGCATTTAAACAGTCTTGTTAAGCTACTGCGACCTGCACGTCTCTTCCAAGGGCCATTTAAACCGTCTTGGTAAGCTACTGCGACCTGCACGCCTCTTCCAAGGGGCATTTAAACCGTCTTGTTAAGCTAATGCGACATGCACGTCCCTTCCAAGGGGCATTTAAACCGTCTTGTTAAGCTAATGCGACCTGCACGTCTCTTCCAAGGGGCATTTAAACCATCTTGTTAAGCTACTGTTACCTCCACTGCTCTTCCAAAGGGCAATTAATCCGTCTTGTTAAGCTACTGCGACCTGGAAGTCTCTTCCAAGGGGCATTTAAACCATCTTGTTAAGCTACTGCGACCTCCACCGCTCCTCCAAGGGGCATTTAAACCTTATGGTTAAGCAACTGCGACCTCAACCGCTCTTCCAAGGGGCATTTAAACCATCTTGTTAACCTACTGCGACCTGCGCGTCTCTTCCAAGAGGCATTTAAACCATCTTGGTAAGCTACTGCGACCTGCAAGCCTCTTCTAAGGGGCATTTAAACCCTCTTGTTAAGCTACTGCGACCTCCACTGCTCTTCCAAGGGGCATTTAATCTGTATTGTTAAGCTACTGCGACCTGCACGTCTCTTTCAAGGGGCATTTAAACCGTCATGATAAGCTACTGCGACCTCCCCCGCTCTGCCAAGGGGTATTTAAACCGTCTTGTTAAGCTACTGCGACCTGCACGTCTCTTCCAAGGGGCATTTAAATTGTCTTGTTAAGCTACTGCGACCTCCACCGCTCTTCCAAGGGGCATTTAAGCTGTCATTTTAAGCTACTGTGACCTGCACGTCTCTTCCAAGGGGTATTTAATCCGTCTTGTTAAGCTACTGCGACCTGCAAGTCTCTTCCAAGGGGCATTTAAACTGTCTTGTTAAGCTACTGCGACCTCCACCTCTCTTCCAAGGGGCATTTAAACCATCTTGTTAAGCTACTGCGACCTGCACGTCTCTTCCAAGGGGCATTTATACCATTTTGTTAAGCTACTGCGACTTTAACGTCTCTTCCAAGGGGCATTTAAACCGTCTTGTTAAGCTACTGCGACCTGCACGTCTCTTCCAAGGGGCATTTAAACCGTCTTATTAAGCTAGTGCGACCTGCACTTCTCTTCCAATGGGCATTTAAACCGTCTTGTTAAGCTACTGCGAAATGCACGTCTCTTCCAAGGGCCATTTAAACCGTCTTGTTAAGCTACTGCGACCTCCACCGCTCTTCCAAGGGGCATTTAAACCGTCTTGTTAAGCTACTGCGAAATGCACGTCTCTTCCAAGGGCCATTTAAACCGTCTTGGTAAGCTACTGTGACCTGCACGGCTCCTCCAAGGGGCATTTAAACTGTCTTGGTAAGCTACTGTGACCTGCACGTCTCTTCCAAGGGGCATTTAAACTGTCTTTTTAAGCTACTGCGACCTGCACGTCTCTTCCAAGGGGCATTTAAACCGTCTTGTTAAGCTACTGCGACCTGCACGTCTCTTCCAAGGGGCATTTAAACCGTCTTGTTAAGCTACTGCGACGTCCACCGCTCTTCCAAAGGGCATTTTAACCGTCTTGTTAAGCTACTGCGAAATGCACGTCTCTTCCAAGGGCCATTTAAAACGTCTTGGTAAGCTACTGTGACCTGCACGTCTCTTCCAAGGGGCATTTAAACTGTCTTGTTAAGCTACTTCGACCTGCACGTCTCTTCCAAGGGGCATTTAAACCGTCTTGTTAAGCTACTGCGACCTGCACGTCTTTTCCAAGGGGCATTTAAACCATCTTGTTAAGCTCCTGCGACCTGCACGTCTCTTCCAATGGGCATTTAAACCGTCTTTTTAAGCTGCTGCGACCTGCATATCTCTTCCAAGGGGCATTTAAACCGTCTTGTTAAGATACTGCGACCTCCACCGCTCTTCCAAGGGGCATTTAAACCATCTTGTTAAGCTACTGCGACCTGCATGTCTCTTCCAAAGGGCATTTAAACCGTCTTGTTAAGCTACTGCGACCTCCACCGCTCTTCCAAAGGGCATTTTAACCGTCTTGTTAGGCTACTGTGACCTGCACGTCTCTGCCAAGGGGCATTTAAACCGTCTTGTTATGCTACTGTGACCTGCACGTCTCTTCCAAGGGTCATTTAAACCTTCTTGTTAAGCTACTGCGACCTGCATTTCTCTTCCAAGGGGCATTTAAACCGTCTTGTTAAGCTACTGTAACCTCCACCACTTTTCCAAGGGGCATTTAAACCGTCTTGTTAGGCTACTGCGACCTGCACGTCTCTTCCAAGCGGTATTTAAGCCGTCTTGTTAAGCTAATGCGACCTGCACGTCTCTTCCAAGGGGCATTTAAACCATCTTGTTAATCTACTGCTACCTCCACCGCTCATCCAAAGGGCATTTTAACCGTCTTGTTAGGCTACTGTGACCTGCACGTCTCTTCCAAGGGGCATTTAAACCGTCTTGGTAAGCTACTGCGACCTCCACTGCTCTTCCAAGGGGCATTTAATCCGTCTTGTTAAGCTACTGCGAAGTGCACGGCTCTTCCAAGGGGCATTTAAACCGTCTTGTTAAGCTACTGCGACCTGCACGTCTTTTCCAAGGGGCATTTAAACCGCCTTGTTAAGCTACTGCGACCTCCACCGCTCTTCCAAGGGGCATTTAAACTGTCTTGTTAACCTACTGCGACCTGCGCGTCTCTTCCAACAGGCATTTAAACCGTCTTGGTAAGCTACTGCGACCTGCAAGCCTCTTCTAAGGGGCATTTAAACCCTCTTGTTAAGCTACTGCGACCTGCACGTCTCTTCCAAGGGGCATATAAACCGTCTTGTTAAGCTACTGCGACCTGCACTTCTCTTCCAAGGGGCATATAAACCGTCTTGTTAAGCTACTGCGACCTGCACTTCTCTTCCATGGGGCATTTAAACCGTCTTGTTAAGCTACTGCGACCTGCACGTCTCTTCCAAGGGGCATTTAAAAGGTCTTGTTAAGCTACTGTAACCTCCACCACTTTTCCAAGGGCATTTAAACCGTCTTGTTAAGCTACTGTGACCTGCACTTCTCTTCCAAGGGGCATTTAAACCGTCTTGTTAAGCTGCTGTGACCTGCATATCTCTTCCAAGGGGCATTTAAACCTTCTTGTTAAGCTACTGCGACCTCCACCGCTCTTCCAAGGGGCATTTAAACAGTCTTGTTAAGCTACTGCGACCTGCACGTCTCTTCCAAGGGCCATTTAAACCGTCTTGGTAAGCTACTGCGACCTGCACGCCTCTTCCAAGGGGCATTTAAACCGTCTTCTTAAGCTATTGCGACCTGCACGTTTCTTCCAAGGGGCATTTAAACCGTCTTGTTAAGCTAATGCGACCTGCACGTCTCTTCCAAGGGGCATTTAAACCATCTTGTTAAGCTACTGCTACCTCCACCGCTCTTCCAAAGGGCATTTAATCCGTCTTGTTAAGCTACTGCGACCTGCACGTCTCTTCCAAGGGGCATTTAAACCATCTTATTAAGCTACTGCGACCTGCACGTCTTTTCCAAGGGGCATTTAAACCGTCTTGTTAAGCAACTGCGACCTCCACCGCTCCTCCAAGGGGCATTTAAACCTTATGGTTAAGCAACTGCGACCTCAACCGCTCTTCCAAGGGGCATTTAAACCATCTTGTTAAGCTACTGAGACCTGCACGTCTCTTCCAAGGGCCATTTAAATGGTCTTGGTAAGCTACTGCGACCTGCAAGCCTCTCCAAGGGGCATTTAAAATGTCTTGTTAAGCTACTGCGACCTGCATGTCTCTTCCAAGCGGCATTTAAACCGTCTTGTTAAGCTAATGCGACCTGCACCTCTCTTCCAAGGGGCATTTAAACCATCTTGTTAAGCTAGTGCGAACAGCACGTCTCTTCCAATTGGCATTTAAACCGTCTTGTTAAGCTAGTGCGAACAGCAAGTCTATTCCATGGGGCATTTAAACCGTCTTATTAAGCTTCTGCGACCTGCACGTCTCTTCCAAGTGGCATTTAAATGGTCTTGGTAAGCTACTGCGACCTCCACTGCTCTTCCAAGGGGCATTTAAACTGTCTTATTAAGCTACTGCGACCTGCACGTCTCTTCCAAGGGGCATTTAAACCATCTTGTTAAGCTACTGCGACCTGCACGTCTTTTCCAAGGGGCATTTAAACCGTCTTGTTAAGCTACTGCGACCTCCACCGCTCTTCCAAGGGGTATTTAAACCGTCTTGTTAATCTACTGCGACCTGCTTGTCTCTTCTAAAGGGCATTTAAACCGTCTTGTTAACCTACTGCGACCTGCACGTCTCTTCCAAGAGGTATTTAAACCGTCTTGGTAAGCTACTGCGACCTGCAAGCCTCTTCTAAGGGGCATTTAAAACCTCTTGTTAAGCTACTGTGATCTGCACGTCTCTTGCAAGTGGCATTTAAATGGTCTTGGTAAGCTACTGCGACCTCCACTGCTCTTCCAAGGGGCATTTAAACCGTCTTGTTAAGCTACTGCGACCTTCACTTCTCTTCCAAGGGGCATTTAAACCGTCTTGTTAAGCTACTGCGACCTGCACGTCTCTTCCAAGGGGCATTTAAACCATCTTGTTAATCTACTGCTACCTCCACCGCTCTTCCAAAGGGCATTTTAACCGTCTTGTTAGGCTACTGTGACCTGCACGTCTCTTCCAAGGGGCATTTAAACCGTCTTGGTAAGCTACTGCGACCTCCACTACTCTTCCAAGGGGCATTTAATCTGTCTTGTTAAGCTACTGTGACCTGCACTTCTCTTCCAAGGGGCATTTAAACCATCTTGTTAAGCTGCTGTGACCTGCATATCTCTTCCAAGGGGCATTTAAACCTTCTTGTTAAGCTACTGCAACCTCCACCGCTCTTCCAAGGGGCATTTAAACTGTCTTGTTAAGCTACTGCGACCTGCACGTCTCTTCCAAGGGGCATTTAAACCGTCTTGGTAAGCTACTGCGACATGCAAGCGTCTTCTAAGGGGCATTTAAACCGTCTTGTTAAGCTAGTGCGAACTGCACGTCTCTTCCATGGGGCATTTAAACCGTCTTGTTAAGCTTCTGTGACCTGCATGTCTCTTCCAAGGGGCATTTAAACCGTCTTGTTAAGCTACTGCGACCTCCACCGCTCTGCCAAGGGGCATTTAAACCATCAAGTTAAGCTACTGCGACCTGCACGTCTCTTCCAAGGGGCATTTATACTGTCTTGTTAAGCTACTGCGACCTCCACCGCTCTTCCAATGGGCTTTTAAACAGTCATTTTAAGCTACTGTGACCTGCACGTCTCTTCCAAGGGGTATTTAAACCGTCTTGTTAAGCTACTGCGACCTGCACGTCTCTTCCAAGGGGCATTTAAACTGTCTTGTTAAGCTACTGCGACCTGCACGTCTCTTCCAAGGGGCATTTAAACCGTTTTGTTAAGCTACTGCGACTTTCACGTCTGTTCCAAGGGGCATTTAAACCGTCTTGTTAAGCTACTGCGACCTGCACGTCTCTTCCAAGGGGCATTTAATCTGTCTTGTTAAGCTACTGCGACCTGCACGTCTTTTCCAAGGGGCATTTAAACCGTCTTGTTAAGCTGCTGCGACATGCAAGTCTCTTCCAAACTACATTTAAACCGTCTTGTTAAGCTAATGCGACCTGCACGTGTCTTCCAAGGGGCATTTAAACCATCTTGTTAATCTACTGCTACCTCCACCGCTCTTCCAAAGGGCATTTTAACCGTCTTGTTAGGCTACTGTGACCTGCACGTCTCTTCCAAGTGGCATTTAAACCGTCTTGGTAAGCTACTGCGATCTCCACTGCTCTTCCAAGGGGCATTTAATCGGTCTTGTAAAGCTGCTGCGACCTGCACTTCTCTTCCAAGGGGCATTTGAACCGTCTTGTTAAGCTGCTGTGACCTGCATTTCTCTTCCAAGGGGCATTTAAACCTTCTTGTTAAGCTACTGCGACCTCCACCGCTCTTCCAAGGGGCATTTAAACCGTCTTGTTAAGCTACTGCGACCTGCACGTCTCTTCCAAGGGCCATTTAAACCGTCTTGGTAAGCTACTGCGATCTCCACTGCTCTTCCAAGGGGCATTTAATCGGTCTTGCAAAGCTACTGCGACCTGCACTTCTCTTCCAAGGGGCATTTAAACCGTCTTGTTAAGCTGCTGTGACCTGCATATCTCTTCCAAGGGGCATTTAAACCTTCTTGTTAAGCTACTGCGACCTCCACCGCTCTTCCAAGGGGCATTTAAACCGTCTTGTTAAGCTACTGCGACCAGCACGTCTCTTCCAAGGGCCATTTAAACCGTCTTGGTAAGCTACTGCGACCTGCAAACGTTTTCCAAGGGGCATTTACACCGTCTTGTTAAGCTACTGCGACCTGCACGTTTCTTCCAATCGGCATTTAAAACGTCTTGTTAAGCTAATGCGACCTGCACGTCTCTTCCAAGGGGCATTTAAAACATCTTGTTAAGCTACTGCTACCTCCTCCGCTCTTCCAAAGGGCAGTTTAACCGTCTTGTTAAGCTAATGCGACCTGCACGTCTCTACCTAGGGGCATTTAAACCGTCTTGTTAAGCTACTGCGACCTGCACGTCTCTTCCAAGGGGCATTTAAACCGTCTTGTTAAGCTAGTGCGAACTGCACGTCTCTTCCATGGGGCATTTAAACCGTCTTGTTAAGCTTCTGCGACCTGCATGTCTCTTCCAAGGGGCATTTAAACCGTCTTGTTAAGTTAATGCGACCTCCACCGCTCTGCCAAGGGGAATTTAAACCGTCTTGTTAAGCTACTGCGACCTGCACGTCTCTTCCAAGGGGCATTTATACTGTCTTGTTAAGCTACTGCGACCTCCACCGCTCTTCCAATGGGCTTTTAAACAGTCATTTTAAGCTACTGTGACCTGCACGTCTCTTCCAAGGGGTATTTAAACCGTCTTGTTAAGCTACTGCGACTTTCACGTCTCTTCCAAGGGGCATTTAAACCGTCTTGTTAAGCTACTGCGACGTGAATGTCTCTTCCAAGCGGCATTTAATCTGTCTTGTTAAGCTACTGCGACCTGCACGTCTTTTCCAATGGGCATTTAAACCGTCTTGTTAAGCTGCTGCGACGTGCATGTCTCTTCCAAACGGCATTTAAACCGTCTTGTTAAGCTACTGCTACCTCCACCGCTCTTCCAAAGGGCATTTTAACCGTCTTGTTAGGCTACTGTGACCTGCACATCTCTGCCAAGGGGCATTTAAATGGTCTTGGTAAGCTACTGCGACCTCCACTGCTCTTCCAAGGGGCATTTAAACTGTCTTGTTAAGCTACTGCGACCTGCACGTCTCTTCCAAGGGGCATTTAAACCATCTTGTTAAGCTACTGCGACCTGCAAGTCTTTTCCAAGGGGCATTTAAACCGTCTTGTTAAGCTACTGCGACCTCCACCGCTCTTCCAAGGGGTATTTAAACCGTCTTGTTAATCTACTGCGACCTGCTGGTCTCTTCTAAAGGGCATTTAAACCATCTTGTTAACCTACTGCGACCTGCACGTCTCTTCCAAGAGGTATTTAAACCGTCTTGGTAAGCTACTGCGACCTGCAAGCCTCTTCTAAGGGGCATTTAAAACCTCTTGTTAAGCTACTGCGACCTGCACGTCTCTTGCAAGGGGCATTTAAACCGTCTTGTTAAGCTACTGCGACCTGCACTTCTCTTCCAAGGGGCATTTAAACCGCCTTGTTAAGCTACTGCGACCTGCACGTCTCTTCCAAGGGGCATTTAAACCGTCTTGTTAAGCTACTGCGACTTGCACTTCTCTTCCAAGGGGCATTTAAACCGTCTTGTTAAGCTGCTGTAACCTCCACCAATTTTCGAAGGGGCATTTAAACCGTCTTGTTAATCTAATGCGACCTGCACGTCTCTTCCAAGGGGCATTTAAACCATATTGTTAATCTACTGCTACCTCCACCGCTCTTCCAAAGGGCATTTTAACCGTCTTGTTAGGCTACTGTGACCTGCACGTCTCTTCCAAGGGGCATTTAAACCGTCTTGGTAAGCTACTGCGACCTCCACTGCTCTTCCAAGGGGCATTTAATCGGTCTTGTTAAGCTACTGCGACCTGCACTTCTCTTCCAAGGGGCATTTAAACCGTCTTGTTAAGCTGCTGTGACCTGCATATCTCTTCCAAGGGGCATTTAAACCTTCTTGTTAAGCTACTGCGACCTCCGCCGCTCTTCCAAGGGGCATTTAAACTGTCTTGTTAAGCTACTGCGACCTGCACGTCTCTTACAAGGGGCATTTAAACCGTCTTGTTAAGCTAATGCGACCTGCACGTCTCTTCCAAGGGGTATTTAAACCATCTTGTTAAGCTACTGCTACCTCCACCGCTCTTCCAAATGGCAGTTTAACCGTCTTGTTAAGCTAATGCGACCAGCACGTCTCTACCTAGGGGCATTTAAACCGTCTTGTTAAGCTACTGCGACCTCCACTGCTCTTCCAAGGGGCATTTAAGCTGTCTTGTTAAGCTACTGCGACCTGCACGTCTCTTCCAAGGGGCATTTAAACCGTCTTGTTAAGCTAGTGCGAACTGCACGTCTCTTCCATTGGGCATTTAAACCGTCTTGTTAAGCTACTGCGACCTGCACGTCTCTTCCAAGGGGCATTTATACTGTCTTGTTAAGCTAGTGCGACCTCCACCGCTCTTCCAATGGGGTTTTAACCAGTCATTTTAAGCTACTGTGACCTGCACGTCTCTTCCACGGGGTATTTAAACCGTCTTGTTACGCTACTGCGACCTGCACGTCTCTTCCAAGGGGCATTTAAACTGTTTTGTTAAGCTACTGCGACTTTCTCGTCTCTTCCAAGGGGCATTTAAACCGTCTTTTTAAGCTACTGCGACCTCCACCGCTCTTCCAAGGGGCTTTTAAACCGTCATTTTAAGCTACTGTGACCTGCACGTGTCTTCCAAGGGGCATTTAAACTGTCTTGTTAAGCTACTGCGACCTGCACGTCTCTTCCAAGGGGCATTGAAACCGTTTTGTTAAGCTACTGCGACTTTTCCGTCTCTTCCAAGTGGCATTTAAACCGTCTTGTTAAGCTACTGCGACCTGCACGTCTCTTCCAAGGGGCATTTAATCTGTCTTGTTAAGCTACTGCGACCTGCACGTCTTTTCCAAGGGGCATTTAAACCGCCTTGTTAAGCTGCTGCGACGTGCATGTCTCTTCCAAGCGGCATTTAAACCGTCTTGTTAAGCTTATGCGACCTGCACGTCTTTTCCAAGGGGCATTTAAACCATCTTGTTAATCTACTGCTACCTCCACCGCTCTTCCAAAGGGCATTTTAACCGTCTTGTTAGGCTACTGTGACCTGCACGTCTCTTCCAAGTGGCATTTAAATGGTCTTGGTAAGCTACTGCGACCTCCACTGCTCTTCCAAGGGGCATTTAAACTGTCTTGTTAAGCTACTGCGACCTGCACGTCTCTTCCAAGGGGCATTTAAACCATCTTGTTAAGCTACTGCGACCTGCACGTCTTTTCCAAGGGGCATTTAAACCGTCTTGTTAAGCTACTGCGACCTCCACCGCTCTTCCAAGGGGTATTTAAACCGTCTTGTTAATCTACTGCGACCTGCTCGTCTCTTCTAAAGGGCATTTAAACCATCTTGTTAACCTACTGCGACCTGCACGTCTCTTCCAAGAGGTATTTAAACCGTCTTGGTAAGCTACTGCGACCTGCAAGCCTCTTCTAAGGGGCATTTAAAACCTCGTGTTAAGCTACTGCGACCTGCACGTCTCTTGCAAGGGGCATTTAAACCGTCTTGTTAAGCTACTGCGACCTGCACTTCTCTTCCAAGGGGCATTTAAACCGTCTTGTTAAGCTACTGCGACCTGCACGTCTCTTCCAAGGGGCATTTAAACCATCTTGTTAATCTACTGCTACCTCCACCGCTCTTTCAAAGGGCATTTTAATCGTCTTGTTAGGCTACTCTGACCTGCACGTCTCTTCCAAGGGGCATTTAAACCGTCTTGGTAAGCTACTGCGACCTCCACTGCTCTTCCATGGGGCATTTAATCGGTATTGTTAAGCTACTGCGACCTGCACTTCTCTTCCAAGGGGCATTTAAACCGTCTTGTTAAGCTGCTGTGACCTGCATATCTCTTCCAAGGGGCATTTAAACCTTCTTGTTAAGCTACTGCGACCTCCACCGCTCTTCCAAGGGGCATTTAAACTGTCTTGTTAAGCTACTGCAACCTGCACGTCTCTTCCAAGGGGCATTTAAACCGTCTTGGTAAGCTACTGCGACATGCAAGCGTCTTCCAAGGGGCATTTACACCGTCTTGTTAAGCTACTGCGACCTGCACGTTTCTTCAATCGGCATTTAAACCGTCTTGTTAAGCTAATGCGACCTGCACGTCTCTTCCAAGGGGCATTTAAACCATCTTGTTAAGCTACTGCTACCTCCACCGCTCTTCCAAATGGCAGTTTAACCGTCTTGTTAAGCTAATGCGACCTGCACGTCTCTACCTAGGGGCATTTAAACCGTCTTGTTAAGCTACTGCGACCTCCACTGCTCTTCCAAGGGGCATTTAAGCTGTCTTGTTAAGCTACTGCGACCTGCACGTCTCTTCCAAGGGGCATTTAAACCGTCTTGTTAAGCTACTGCGACCTCCACCGCTCTTCCAATGGGCTTTTAAACAGTCATTTTAAGCTACTGTGACCTGCACGTCTCTTCCAAGGGGTATTTAAACCGTCTTGTTAAGCTACTGCGACCTGCACGTCTTTTCCAAGGGGCATTTAAACCGTCTTGTTAAGCTACTGCGACCTCCACCGCTCTTCCAAGGGGTATTTAAACCGTCTTGTTAATCTACTGCGACCTGCTCGTCTCTTCTAAAGGGCATTTAAACCATCTTGTTAACCTACTGCGACCTGCACGTCTCTTCCAAGAGGTATTTAAACCGTCTTGGTAAGCTACTGCGACCTGCAAGCCTCTTCTAAGGGGCATTTAAAACCTCGTATTAAGCTACTGCGACCTGCACGTCTCTTGCAAGGGGCATTTAAACCGTCTTGTTAAGCTACTGCGACCTGCACTTCTCTTCCAAGGGGCATTTAAACCGTCTTGTTAAGCTACTGCGACCTGCACGTCTCTTCCAAGGGGCATTTAAACCATCTTGTTAATCTACTGCTACCTCCACCGCTCTTTCAAAGGGCATTTTAACCGTCTTGTTAGGCTACTCTGACCTGCACGTCTCTTCCAAGGGGCATTTAAACCGTCTTGGTAAGCTACTGCGACCTCCACTGCTCTTCCATGGGGTATTTAATCGGTATTGTTAAGCTACTGCGACCTGCACTTCTCTTCCAAGGGGCATTTAAAACGTCTTGTTAAGCTGCTGTGTCCTGCATATCTCTTCCAAGGGGCATTTAAACCTTCTTGTTAAGCTACTGCGACCTCCACCGCTCTTCCAAGGGGCATTTAAACAGTCTTGTTAAGCTACTGCGACCTGCACGTCTCTTCCAAGGGGCATTTAAACCGTCTTGGTAAGCTACTGCGACATGCAAGCGTCTTCCAAGGGGCATTTACACCGTCTTGTTAAGCTACTGCGACCTGCACGTTTCTTCAATCGGCATTTAAACCGTCTTGTTAAGCTAATGCGACCTGCACGTCTCTTCCAAGGGGCATTTAAACCATCTTGTTAAGCTACTACTACCTCCACCGCTCTTCCAAATGGCAGTTCAACCGTCTTGTTAAGCTAATGCGACCTGCACGTCTCTACCTAGGGGCATTTAAACCGTCTTGTTAAGCTACTGCGACCTCCACTGCTCTTCCAATGGGCATTTAAGCTGTCTTGTTAAGCTACTGCGACCTGCACTTCTCTTCCAAGGGGCATTTAAACCGTCTTGTTAAGCTACTGCGACCTCTACCGCTCTTCCAATGGGCTTTTAAACAGTCATTTTAAGCTACTGTGACCTGCACGTCTCTTCCAAGGGGTATTTAAACCGTCTTGTTAAGCTACTGCGACCTGCACGTCTTTTCCAAGGGGCATTCAAAACCGTCTTGTTAAGCTACTGCGACCTCCACCGCTCTTCCAAGGGGTATTTAAACCGTCTTGTTAATCTACTGCGACCTGCTCGTCTCTTCTAAAGGGCATTTAAACCATCTTGTTAACCTACTGCGACCTGCACGTCTCTTCCAAGAGGTATCTAAACCGTCTTGGTAACCTACTGCGACCTGCAAGCCTCTTCTAAGGGGCATTTAAAACCTCGTGTTAAGCTACTGCGACCTGCACGTCTCTTGCAAGGGGCATTTAAACCGTCTTGTTAAGCTACTGCGACCTGCACTTCTCTTCCAAGGGGCATTTAAACCGTCTTGTTAAGCTACTGCGACCTGCACGTCTCTTCCAAGGGGCATTTAAACCATCTTGTTAATCTACTGCTACCTCCACCGCTCTTTCAAAGGGCATTTTAACCGTCTTGTTAGGCTACTCTGACCTGCACGTCTCTTCCAAGGGGCATTAAAACCGTCTTGGTAAGCTACTGCGACCTCCAATGCTCTTCCATGGGGCATTTAATCGGTATTGTTAAGCTACTGCGACCTGCACTTCTCTTCCAAGGGGCATTTAAAACGTCTTGTTAAGCTGCTGTGTCCTGCATATCTCTTCCAAGGGGCATTTAAACCTTCTTGTTAAGCTACTGCGACCTCCACCGCTCTTCCAAGGGGCATTTAAACTGTCTTGTTAAGCTACTGCGACCTGCACGTCTCTTCCAAGGGGCATTTAAACCGTCTTGGTAAGCTACTGCGACATGCAAGCGTCTTCCAAGGGGCATTTACACCGTCTTGTTAAGCTACTGCGACCTGCACTTTTCTTCAATCGGCATTTAAACCGTCTTGTTAAGCTAATGCGACCTGCACGTCTCTTCCAAGGGGCATTTAAACCATCTTGTTAAGCTACTGCTACCTCCACCGCTCTTCCAAATGGCAGTATAACCGTCTTGTTAAGCTAATGCGACCTGCACGTCTCTACCTAGGGGCATTTAAACCGTCTTGTTAAGCTACTGCGACCTCCACTGCTCTTCCAAGGGGCATTTAAGCTGTCTTGTTAAGCTACTGCGACCTGCACGTCTCTTCCAAGGGGCATTTAAACCGTCTTGTTAAGCTACTGTGACCTCCACCGCTCTTCCAATGGGCTTTTAAACAGTCATTTTAAGCTACTGTGACCTGCACGTCTCTTCCAAGGGGTATTTAAACCGTCTTGTTAAGCTACTGCGACCTGCACGTCTCTTCCAAGGGGCATTTAAACTGTCTTGTTAAGCTACTGCGACCTGCACGTCTCTTCCAAGGGGCATTTAAACCGTTTTGTTAAGCTACTGCGACTTTCACGTCTCTTCCAAGGGGCATTTAAACGGTCTTGGTAAGCTACTGCGACCTCCACTGCTCTTCCAAGGGGCATTTATACTGTCTTGTGAAGCTACTGCGAGCTGCACGTCTCTTCCAAGGGGCATTTAAACCATCTTGTTAAGCTACTGCGACCTGCACGTCTTTTCCAAGGGGCATTTAAACCGTCTTGTTAAGCTACTGCGACCTCCACCGCTCTTCCAAGGGGGATTTAAACCGTCTTGTTAATCTACTGCGACCTGCTCGTCTCTTCTAAGGGGCATTTAAACCATCTTGTTAACCTACTGCGACCTGCACGTCTCTTCCAAGAGGTATTTAAACCGTCTTGGTAAGCTACTGCGACCTGCAAGCCTCTTCTAAGGGGCATTTAAAACCTCTTGTTAAGCTACTGCGACCTGCATGTTTCTTGCAAGGGGCATTTAAACCGTCTTGTTAAGCTACTGCGACCTGCACTTCTCTTCCAAGGGGCATTTAAACCGTCTTGTTAAGCTACTGCGACCTGCACGTCTCTTCCAAGTGGCATTTAAACCATCTTGTTAAGCTACTGCGACCTGCACGTCTCTTCCAAGGTGTATTTATACTGTCTTGTTAAGCTACTGCGACCTCCACCGCTCTTCCAAGGGGCTTTTAAACCGTCATTTTTAGCTACTGTGACCTGCACGTCTCTTCCAAGCGGCATTTAAACCGTCTTGTTGAGCTACTGCGACCTGCACGTCTCTTCCAAGGGGCATTTAAACCGTTTTGTTAAGCTACTGTGACTTTCACGTCTCTTCCAAGGGGCATTTAAACCGTCATGTTAAGCTACTGCGACCTGCACGTCTCTTCCAAGGGGCATTTAATCTGTCTTGTTAAGCTACTGCGACCTGCACGTCTTTTCCAAGGGGCATTTAAACCGTCTTGTTAAGCTAATGCGACCTGCACGTCTCTTCCAAGGGGCATTTAAACCGTCTTGTTAAGCTCCTGTAACCTGCACGACTTTTCCAAGGGTCATTTAAACCGTCTTGCTAAGCTTCTGCGACCTGCACGTCTCTTCCAACGGGCATTAAAACCGCTTTGTTAAGCTACTGCTATCTGGATGTCTCTTCCAAGGGGCATTTAATCCGTCTTGTTAAGCTACTGCAACCTGCAAGTCTTTTTCAAGGGGCATTTAAACCGTCTTGTTAAGCTACTGTGACCAGCACATCTCTTTCAAGGGGCATTTAAACTGTCTTGTTAAGAAACTGCGACCTCCACCGCTCGTCCAAGGGGCATTTAAACCGTTTTTTTAAGCTACTGCGACCTGCACGTCTCTTCCAAGGGGCATTTAAACCGTCTTGTTAAGCTACTGCGACCTCCACCGCTCTTCCAAGGGGCATTTAAAACGTCTTGTTAAGCTACTGCGACCTCCACCGCTCTTCCAAGGGGCATTTAAACCGTCTTGTTAAGCTACGGCGAAATGCACATCTCTTCCAAGGGCCATTTAAACCGTCTTGGTAAGCTACTGTGACCTGCACGTCTCTTCCAAGGGGCATTTAAACTGTCTTGTTAAGCTACTGCGATTTGCATGTCTCTTCCAAGGGGCATTTAGACCATCTTGTTAAGCTCCTGCTACCTGCACATCTCTTCCAAGTTGCATTTAAACCATCTTTTTAAGCTGCTGTGACCTGCACGTCTCTTCCAAGGGGCATTTAAACCGTCTTGTTAAGCTACTGCGACCTCCACCGATCTTCCAAGGGGCATTTAAACCGTCATGTTAAGCTAGTGCGAACTGCACGTCTCTTCCAAGGGCCATTTAAACAATCTTGGTAAGCTACTGCTACCTGCACGTCTTTTCCAAGGGGCATTTAAACCGTCTTGTTAAGGTACTGCGACCAGCACATCTCTTTCAAGGGGCATTTAAACTGTCTTGTTAAGGTACTGCGACCTCCACCGCTCTTCCAAGGGGCATTTAAACCATCTTGTTAAGCTACTGCGACCTGCACGTCTCTTCCCAGGGGCATTTAAACCGTCTTGTTAAGCTCCTGTAACCTGCACGACTTTTCCAAGAGTCATTTAAACCGTCTTGTTAAGCTTCTGCGACCTGCACGTCTCTTCCAAGGGGCATTTAAACCGCTTTGTTAAGCTACTGCTATCTGCATGTCTCTTCCAAGGGGCATTTAATCCGTCTTGTTAAGCTACTGCCACCTGCACGTCTTTTCCAAGGGGCATTTAAAACGTCTTGTTAAGCTACTGTGACCAGCACATCTCTTTCAAGGGGCGTTTAAACCGTCTTGTTAAGCTACTGCGACCTCCACCGAACTTCCAAGGGTCATTTAAACCGTCTTGTTAAGCTACTGCGACCTCCACCGAACTTCCAAGGGGCATTTAAATTGTCTTGTTAAGCTACTGCGACCTGCACGTCTCTTCCAAGGGGCATTTAAACTGTTTTGTTAAGCTACTGCGACTTTCACGTCTCTTCCATGGGGCATTTAAACCGTCTTGTTAAGCTACTGCGACCTCCACCTCTCTGCCAAGGGGCATTTAAACCGTCTTGTTAAGCTACTGCGACCTGCACGTCTCTTCCAAGGGGCATTTATACTGTCTTGTTAAGCTACTGCGACCTCCACCGCTCTTCCAAGGGGCTTTTAAACCGTCATTTTAAGCTACTGTGACCTGCACGTCTCTTCCAAGGGGCATTTAATCTGTCTTGTTAAGCTACTGCGACCTGCACGTCTTTTCCAAGGGGCATTTAAACCGTCTTGTTAAGCTAATGCGACCTGCACGTCTCTTCCAAGGGGCATTTAAACCATCTTGTTAATCTACTGCTACCTCCACCGCTCTTCCAAAGGGCATTTTAACCGTCTTGTTAGGCTACTGTGACCTGCACGTCTCTTCCAAGTGGCATTTAAACCGTCTTGGTAAGCTACTGCGACCTCCACTGCTCTTCCAAGGGGCATTTAAACTGTCTTGTTAAGCTACTGCGAACTGCACGTCTCTTCCAAGGGGCATTTAAACCATCTTGTTAAGCTACTGTGACATCCACCACTCTTCCAAGGGGGATTTAAACCGTCTTGTTATTCTACTGCGACCTGCTCGTCTCTTCTAAGGGGCATTTAAACCATCTTGTTAACCTACTGCGACCTGCACGTCTCTTCCAAGAGGTATTTAAACCGTCTTGGTAAGCTACTGCGACCTGCAAGCCTCTTCTAAGGGGCATTTAAACCCTCTTGTTAAGCTACTGCGACCTGCACTTCTCTTGCAAAGGGCATTTAAACCGTCTTTTTAAGCTACTGCGACCTGCACGTCTCTTCCAAGGGGCATTTAAACCGTCTTGTTAAGCTACTGCGACCTGTACGACTCTTCCAAGGGGCATTTAAACCATCTTGTTAAGCTACTGCGACCTGCACGTCTCTTCCAAGGGGCATTTAAACCGTCTTGTTAAGCTACTGCGACTTGCACGTCTCTTCCAAGGGGCATTTAAACCTTCTTGTTAAGCTACTGTAACCTCCACCACTTTGCCAAGGGGCATTTAAACTGTTTTGTTAAGCTACTGCGACCTGCACTTCTCTTCCAAGGGGCATTTAAACCGTCTTGTTAAGCTGCTGTGACCTGCATATCTCTTCCAAGGGGCATTTAAACCTTCTTGTTAAGCTACTGCGACCTCCACCGCTCTTCCAAGGGGCATTTAAACCGTCTTGTTAAGCTACTGCAACCTGCACGTCTCTTCCAAAGGCCATTTAAACCTTCTTGGTAAGCTACTCCGACCTGCACGTCTCTTCCAAGTTGCATTTAATCCATCTTTTTAAGCTGCTGTGACCTGCATGTCTCTTCCAAGGGGCATTTAAACCGTCTTGTTAAGCCACTGCGACCTCCACAGCTCTTCCAAGGGGCATTTAAACCGTCATGTTAAGCTACTGCGACCTGCACGTCTCTTCCAAGGGCCATTTAAACCATCTTGGTAAGCTACTGCGACCTGCAAGCCTCTTCCAAGGGGCATTTAAACCATCTTGTTAAGCTACTGCGACCTGCACGTCTCTTCCAAGGGGCATTTAAACCGTCTTGTTAAGCTACTGCGACCTGCACGTCTTTTCCAAGGGGCATTTAAACCGTCTTGTTAAGCTACTGCGACCTCCACGTCTTTTCCAAGGGGCATTTAAACCGTCTTGTTAAGCTACTGCGACCTCCACCGCTCTTCCAAGGGGCATTTAAACCATCTTGTTAAGCTACTTCGACCTGCACGTCTCTTCCAAGAGGCATTTAAACCGTCTTGGTAAGCTACTGCGACCTGCAAGTCTCTTCTAAGGGGCATTTAAACCCGCTTGTTAAGCTACTGCGACCTGCATGTCTCTTCCAAAGGGGCATTTAAACCGTTTTGTTAAGCTACTGTGACCTCCACCGCTTTTCCAAGGGGCATTTAAACCGTCTTGTTAAGCTACTGCGACCTGCACGTCTCTTCCAAGGGCCATTTAAACCGTCTTGGTAAGCTACTGCGACCTGCAAGCCTCTTCCAAGGGGCATTTAAACCATCTAGTTAAGCTACTGCGACCTGCACGTCTCTTCCAAGGGGCATTTAAACCATCTTGTTAAGCTACTGCGAATTGCACGTCTTTTCCAAGGGGCATTTAAACCGTCTTGTTAAGCTTCTGCGACCTCCACCGCTCTTCCAAGGGGCATTTAAACCTTCTTGTTAAGCTACTGCGATTTGCATGTCTCTTCCAAGGGGCATTTAAACCATCTTGTTAAGCTACTGTAACCTCCACCACTTTTCCAAGGGGCATTTAAGCCGTCTTGTTAAGCTCCTGCGACCTGCACGTCTCTTCCAAGGGGCATTTAAACCGTCTTGTTAAGCTACTGCGACCTCCACCGCTCTTCCAGTGGGCATTTAAAACGTTTTGTTAAGCTACTGCGACCTCCACCGCTCTTCCAAGGGGCATTTAAACTGTCTTGTTAAGAAACTGCGACCTCCACCGCTCGTCCAAGGGGCATTTAAACCGTCTTGTTAAGCTGCGGCGAAATGTACGTCTCTTCCAAGGGCCATTTAAACCGTCTTGGTAAGCTACTGTGACCTGCACGTCTCTTCCAAGGGGCATTTAAACTGTCTTGTTAAGCTACTGCGATCTGCATGTCTCTTCCAAGGGGCATTTAAACCATCTTGTTAAGCTCCGGCTACCTGCACGTCTCTTCCAAGTTGCATTTAAACCATCTTTTTAAGCTGCTGTGACCTGCATGTCTCTTCCAAGGGGCATTTAAACCATCTTGTTAAGCTACTGCGACCTGCACGTCTCTTCCAAGGGGCATTTAAACCATCTTGTTAAGCTACTGCTACCTGCACGTCTTTTCCAAGGGGCATTTAAACCGTCTTGTTAAGGTACTGCGACCTGCACGTCTTTTCCAAGGGGCATTTAAACTGTCTTGTTAAGCTACTGCGACCTCCACCGCTTTTCCAAGGGGCATTTAAACCATCTTGTTAAGCTACTGCGACCTGCACTTCTCTTCCCAGGGGCATTTAAACCGTCTTGTTAAGCTCCTGTAACCTGCACGACTTTTCCAAGGGTCATTTAAACCGTCTTGTTAAGCTTCTGCGACCTGCACGTCTCTTCCAATGGGGATTTAAACCGCTTTGTTAAGCTACTGCTATCTGCATGTATCTTCCAAGGGGCATTTAATCCGTCATGTTAAGCTACTGCGACCTGCACGTCTTTTCCAAGGGGCATTTAAACCGTCTTGTTAAGCTACTGTGACCAGCACATCTCTTTCAAGGGGCATTTAAACTGTCTTGTTAAGCTACTTCGACCTCCACCGCTCGTCCAAGGGGCATTTAAACCGTCTTTTTAAGCTACTGCGACCTGCACGTTTCTACCAAGGGGCATTTAAACCGTCTTGTTAAGCATCTGCGACCTCCACCGAACTTCCAAGGGGCATTTAAACCGTCTTGTTAAGCTACTGCGACCTGCACGTCTCTTCCAAGGGGCATTTAAACCGTCTTGTTAAGCTACTTCGACCTCCACCGAACTTCCAAGGGGCATTTAAACCGTCTTGTTAAGCTACTGCGACCTGCACGTCTCTTCCAAGGGTCATTTAATCCGTCTTATTAAGCTACTGCGACCTGCACGTCTCTTCCAATGGGCATTTAAAACGTCTTGTTAAGCTTCTGTGACCTGCACGTCTCTTCCAAGGGGCATTTAAACCGCTTTGTTAAGCTACTGCTATCTGCATGTCTCTTCCAAGGGGCATTTAATCCATCTTGTTAAGCTACTGCGACCTGCACGTCTTTTCCAAGGGGCATTTAAACCGTCTGGTTTAGCTACTGTGAACAGCACTTCTCTTCCAAGGGGCATTTAAACCGTCTTGTTAAGCTGCTGTGACCTGCATATCTCTTCCAAGGGGCATTTAAACCTTCTTGTTAAGCTACTGCGACCTCCACCGCTCTTCTAAGGGGCATTTAAACCGTCTTGTTAAGCTACTGCGACCTGCACGTCTCTTCCAAAGGCCATTTAAACCGTCTTGGTAAGCTACTCCGACCTGCACTTCTCTTCCAAGTTGCATTTAATCCATCTTTTTAAGCTGCTGTGACCTGCATGTCTCTTCCAAGGGGCATTTAAACCGTCTTGTTAAGCTACTGCGACCTCCACCGCTCTTCCAAGGGGCATTTAAACCGTCATGTTAAGCTACTGCGGCCTGCACGTCTCTTCCAAGGGCCATTTAAACCATCTTGGTAAGCTACTGCGACCTGCAAGCCTCTTCTAAGGGGCATTTAAACCATCTTGTTAAGCTACTGCGACCTGCACGTCTCTTCCAAGGGGCATTTAAACCGTCTTATTAAGCTACTGCGACCTGCACGTCTTTTCCAAGGGGCATTTAAACCGTCTTGTTAAGCTACTGCGACCTCCACCGCTCTTCCAAGGGGCATTTAAACCATCTTGTTAAGCTACTTCGACCTGCACGTCTCTTCCAAGAGGCATTTAAACCGTCTTGGTAAGCTACTGCGACCTGCAAGTCTCTTCTAAGGGGCATTTAAACCCGCTTGTTAAGCTACTGCGACCTGCACGTCTCTTCCAAAGGGGCATTTAAACCGTTTTGTTAAGCTACTGCGACCACCACCGCTTTTCCAAGGGGCATTTAAACCGTCTTGTTAAGCTACTGCGACCTGCACGTCTCTTCCAAGGGCCATTTAAACCGTCTTGGTAAGCTACTGCGACCTGCAAGCCTCTTCCAATGGGCATTTAAACCATCTAGTTAAGCTACTGCGACCTGCACGTCTCTTCCAAGGGGCATTTAAACCATCTTGTTAAGCTACTGCGAATTGCACGTCTTTTCCAAGGGGCATTTAAACCATCTTGTTAAGCTTCTGCGACCTCCACCGCTCTTCCAAGGGGCATTTAAACCTTCTTGTTAAGCTACTGCGATTTGCACGTCTCTTCCAAGGGGCATTTAAACCATCTTGTTAAGCTACTGTAACCTCCACCACTTTTCCAAGGGGCATTTAAGCCGTCTTGTTAAGCTACTGTGACCTGCACGTCTCTTCCAAGGGGCATTTAAACCGTCTTGTTAAGCTACTGTGACCTGCACGTCTTTTCCAAGGGGCATTTAAACCGTCTTGTTAAGCTACTGCGACCTCCACCGCTCTTCCAATGGGCATTTAAAACGTTTTGTTAAGCTACTGCGACCTCCACCGCTCTTCCAAGGGGCATTTAAACTGTCTTGTTAAGAAACTGCGACCTCCACCGCTCGTCCAAGGGGCATTTAAACCGTCTTGTTAAGCTTCGGCGAAATGTACGTCTCTTCCAAGGGCCATTTAAACCGTCTTGGTAAGCTACTGTGACCTGCACGTCTCTTCCAAGGGGCATTTAAACTGTCTTGTTAAGCTACTGCGATCTGCATGTCTCTTCCAAGGGGCATTTAAACCATCTTGTTAAGCTCCTGCTACCTGCACGTCTCTTCCAAGTTGCATTTAAACCATCCTTTTAAGCTGCTGTGACCTGCATGTCTCTTCCAAGGGGCATTTAAACCATCTTGTTAAGCTACTGCGACCTGCACGTCTCTTCCAAGGGGCATTTAAACCATCTTGTTAAGCTACTGCTACCTGCACGTCTTTTCCAAGGGGCATTTAAACCGTCTTGTTAAGCTACTGCGACCTGCACGTCTTTTCCAAGGGGCATTTAAACTGTCTTGTTAAGCTACTGCGACCTCCACCGCTCTTCCAAGGGGCATTTAAACCATCTTGTTAAGCTACTGCGACCTGCACTTCTCTTCCCAGGGGCATTTAAACCGTCTTGTTAAGCTCCTGTAACCTGCACGACTTTTCCAAGGGTCATTTAAACCGTCTTGTTAAGCTTCTGCGACCTGCACGTCTCTTCCAATGGGGATTTAAACCGTTTTGTTAAGCTACTGCTATCTGCATGTCTCTTCCAAGGGGCATTTAATCCGTCATGTTAAGCTACTGCGACCTGCACGTCTTTTCCAAGGGGCATTTAAACCGTCTTGTTAAGCTACTGTGACCAGCACATCTCTTTCAAGGGGCATTTAAACTGTCTTGTTAAGCTACTTCGACCTCCACCGCTCGTCCAAGGGGCATTTAAACCGTCTTTTTAAGCTACTGCGACCTGCACGTTTCTTCCAAGGGGCATTTAAACCGTCTCGTTAAGCATTTGCGACCTCCACCGAACTTCCAAGGGGCATTTAAACCGTCTTGTTAAGCTACTGCGACCTGCACGTCTCTTCCAAGGGGCATTTAAACCGTCTTGTTAAGCTACTGCGACCTCCAACGCTCTTCCAAGGGGCATTTAAACCGTCTTGTTAAGCTACTTCGACCTCCACCGAACTTCCAAGGGGCATTTAAACCGTCTTGTTAAGCTACTGCGACCTGCACGTCTCTTCCAAGGGTCATTTAATCTGTCTTATTAAGCTACTGCGACCTGCACGTCTCTTCCAATGGGCATTTAAAACGTCTTGTTAAGCTTCTGTGACCTGCACGTCTCTTCCAAGGGGCATTTAAACCGCTTTGTTAAGCTACTGCTATCTGCATGTCTCTTCCAAGGGGCATTTAATCCATCTTGTTAAGCTACTGCGACCTGCACGTCTTTTCCAATGGGCATTTAAACCGTCTGGTTAAGCTACTGTGAACAGCACATCTCTTTCAAGGGGCATTTAAACTGTCTTGTTAAGCTACTGCGACCTCCACCGCTCGTCCAATAGGGCATTTAAACCGTCTTTTTAAGCTACTGCGACCTGCACGTCTCTTCCAAGGGGCATTTAAACCGTCTTGTTAAGCTACTGCGACCTCCACCGCTCTTCCAAGGGGCATTTAAAACGTCTTTTTAAGCTGCTGTGACCTGCATGTCTCTTCCAAGGGGCATTTAAACCGTCTTGTTAAGCTACTGCGACCTCCACCGCTCTTCCAAGGGGCATTTAAACCGTCTTGTTAAGCTACTGCGACCTCCACCGAACTTCCAAGGGGCATTTAAACCGTCTAGTTAAGCTACTGCGACCTCCACCGAACTTCCAAGGGGCAATTAAACCGTCTTGTTAAGCTACTGCGACCTGCACGTCTCTTCCAAGGGGCATTTAAACCGTCTTGTTAAGCTACTGCGACCTCCACCGCTCTTCCAAGGGGCATTTAAACCGTCTTGTTAAGCTACTGCGACCTGCACTTCTCTTCCAAGGGGCATTTAAACCGTCTTGTTAAGCTACTGCGACCTCCACCGCTCTTCCAAGGGGCATTTAAACCGTCTTGTTAAGCTACTGCGACCTCCACCGCTCTTCCAAGGGGCATTTAAACCGTCTTGTTAAGCTACGGCGAAATGCACGTCTCTTCCAAGGGCCATTTAAACCGTCTTGGTAAGCTACTGTGACCGGCACGTCTCTCCCAAGGGGCATTTAAACTGTCTTGTTAAGCTACTGCGATCTGGATGTCTCTTCCAAGGGGCATTTAAGCCATCTTGTTAAGCTCCTGCTACCTGCACGTCTCTTCCAAGTTGCATTTAAACCATCTTTTTAAGCTGCTTTGACCTGCATGTCTCTTCCAAGGGGCATTTAAACCGTCTTGTTAAGCTACTGCGACCTCCACCGCTCTTCCAAGGGGCATTTAAACCGTCTTGTTAAGCTACTTCGACCTCCACCGAACTTCCAAGGGGCATTTAAACCGTCTTGTTAAGCTACTGCGACCTGCACGTCTCTTCCAAGGGGCATTTAAACCGTCTTATTAAGCTACTGCGACCTGCACGTCTCTTCCAATGGGCATTTAAACCGTCTTGTTAAGCTACTGCGACCTCCACCGCTCTTCCATGGGGCATTTAAAAAGTCTTGTTAAGCTGCTGTGACCTGCATGTCTCTTCCAAGGGGCATTTAAACCGTCTTGTTAAGCTCCTGCGACCTCCACCGCTCTTCCAAGGGGCATTTAAACCGTCTTGTTAAGCTACTGCGACCTCCACCGCTCTTCCAAGGGGCATTTAAACCGTCTACTTAAGCTACTGCGACCTCCACCGAACTTCCAAGGGGCAATTAAACCGTCTTGTTAAGCTACTGCGACCTGCACGTCTCTTCCAAGGGGCATTTAAACCGTCTTGTTAAGCTACTGCGACCTCCACCGCTCTTCCAAGGGGCATTTAAACCGTCTTGTTAAGCTACTGCGACCTGCACGTCTCTTCCAAGGGGCATTTAAACCGTCTTGTTAAGCTACTGCGACCTCCACCGCTCTTCCAAGGGGCATTTAAACCGTCTTGTTAAGCTACTGCGACCTCCACCGCTCTTCCAAGGGGCATTTAAACCGTCTTGTTAAGCTACGGCGAAATGCACGTCTCTTCCAAGGGCCATTTAAACCGTCTTGGTAAGCTACTGTGACCTGCACGTCTCTCCCAAGGGGCATTTAAACCGTCTTGTTAAGCTACTGCGACCTGCACGTCTCTTCCAAGGGGCATTTAAACCGTCTTGTTAAGCTACTGCGACCTCCACCGCTCTTCCAAGGGGCATTTAAACCGTCTTGTTAAGCTACTGCGACCTCCACCGCTCTTCCAAGGGGAATTTAAACCGTCTTGTTAAGCTACGGCGAAATGCACGTCTCTTCCAAGGGCCATTTAAACCGTCTTGGTAAGCTACTGTGACCTGCACGTCTCTTCCAAGGGGCATTTAAGCCATCTTGTTAAGCTCCTGCTACCTGCACGTCTCTTCCAAGTTGCATTTAAGCCATCTTTTTAAGCTGCTGTGAATTGCATGTCTCTTCCAAGTGGCATTTAAACCATCTTGTTAAGCTACTGCGACCTCCACCGCTCTTCCAAGGGGCATTTAAACCGTCTTGTTAAGCTACTTCGACCTCCACAGAACTTCCAAGGGGCATTTAAACCGTCTTGTTAAGCTACTGCGACCTGCACGTCTCTTCCAAGGGGCATTTAAACCGTCTTATTAAGCTACTGCGACCTGCACGTCTCTTCCAATGGGCATTTAAACCGTCTTGTTAAGCTACTGCAACCTCCACCGCTCTTCCAAGGGGCATTTAAAACGTCTTGTTAAGCTGCTGTGACCTGCATGTCTCTTCCAAGGGGCATTTAAACCGTCTTGTTAAGCTACTGCGACCTCCACCGCTCTTCCAAGGGGCATTTAAACCGTCTTGTTAAGCTACTGCGACCTCCACTGAACTTCCAAGGGGCATTTAAACCGTCTAGTTAAGCTACTGCGACCTCCACCGAACTTCCAAGGGGCAATTAAACCGTCTTGTTAAGCTACTGCGACCTGCACGTCTCTTCCAAGGGGCATTTAAACCTTCTTGTTAAGCTACTGCGACCTCCACCGCTCTTCCAAGGGGCATTTAAACCGTCTTGTTAAGCTACTGCGACCTGCACGTCTCTTCCAAGGGGCATTTAAACCGTCTTGTTAAGCTACTGCGACCTCCACCGCTCTTCCAAGGGGCATTTAAACCGTCTTGTTAAGCTACGGCGACCTCCACCGCTCTTCCAAGGGGCATTTAAACCGTCTTGTTAAGCTACGGCGAAATGCACGTCTCTTCCAAGGGCCATTTAAACCGTCTTGGTAAGCTACTGTGACCTGCACGTCTCTCCCAAGGGGCAATTAGACTGTCTTGTTAAGCTACTGCGATCTGGATGTGTCTTCCAAGGGGCATTTAAGCCATCTTCTTAAGCTCCTGCTACCTGCACGTCTCTTCCAAGTTGCATTTAAACCATCTTTTTAAGCTGCTGTGACCTGCATGTCTCTTCCAAGGGGCATTTAAACCGTCTTGTTAAGCTACTGCGACCTCCACCGCTCTTCCAAGGGGCATTTAAACCGTCTTGTTAAGCTACTTCGACCTCCACTGAACTTCCAAGGGGCATTTAAACCGTCTTGTTAAGCTACTGCGACCTGCACGTCTCTTCCAAGGGGCATTTAAACCGTCTTATTAAGCTACTGCGACCTGCACGTCTCTTCCAATGGGCATTTAAACCGTCTTATTAAGCTTCTGCGACCTGCACGTCTCTTCCAAGGGGCATTTAAACCGCTTTGTTAAGCTACTGCTATCTGCATGTCTCTTCCAAGGGGCATTTAATCCGTCTTGTTAAGCTACTGTGACCTGCACGTCTTTTCCAAGGGGCATTTAAACCTTCTTGTTAAGCTACTGTGACCAGCACATCTCTTTCAAGGGGCATTTAAACTGTCTTGTTAAGCTACTGCGACCTCCACCGCTCGTCCAAGGGGCATTTAAACCGTCTTTTTAAGCTACTGCGACCAGCACGTCTCTTCCAAGGGGCATTTAAAACGTCTTGTTAAGCTACTGCGACCTCCATCGCTCTTCCAAGGGGCATTTAAAACGTCTTGTTAAGCTGCTGTGACCTGCATGTCTCTTCCAAGGGGCATTTAAGCCGTCTTGTTAAGCTACTGCGACCTCCACAGCTCTTCCAAGGGGCATTTAAACCGTCTTGTTAAGCTTCTGCGACCTCCACCGAACTTCCAAGGGGCATTTAAACCGTCTTGTTAAGCCACTGCGACCTCCACCGAACTTCCAAGGGGCATTTAAACCATCTTGTTAAGCTACTGCGACCTGCACGTCTCTTCCAAGGGGCATTTAAACCGTCTTGTTAAGCTACTGCGACCTCCACCGCTCTTCCAAGGGGCATTTAAACCATCTTGTTAAGCTACTGTGACCTGCACGTCTCTTCCAAGGGGCAATTAAACTGTCTTGTTAAGCTTCTGCGATCTGGATGTCTCTTCCAAGGGGCATTTAAACCATCTTGTTAAGCTCCTGCTACCTGCACGTCTCTTCCAAGGGGCATTTAAACCGTCTTGTTAAGCTACTGCGACCTCCACCGCTCTTCCAAGGGGCATTTAAACCGTCTTGTTAAGCTACTGTGACCTCCACCGAACTTCCAAGGTGCATTTAAACCGTCTTGTTAAGCTACTGCGACCTGCACATCTCTTCCAAGGGGCATTTAAACCGTCTTATTAAGCTACTGCAACCTGCACGTCTCTTCCAATGGGCATTTAAACCGTTTTGTTAAGCTACTGCGACCTCCACCGCTCTTCCAAGGGGCATTTAAAGCATCTTCTTAAGCTACGGCGAAATGCACGTCTCTTCCAAGGGCCATTTAAACCGTCTTGGTAAGCTACTGTGACCTGCACGTCTCTTCCAAGGGGCATTTAAACTGTCTTGTTAAGCTACTGCGACCTCCACCGCTCTTCCAAGGGGCATTTAAACCGTCTTGTTAAGCTACTGCGACCTCCACCGAACTTCCAAGGTGCATTTAAACCGTCTTGTTAAGCTACTGCGACCTGCACATCTCTTCCAAGGGGCATTTAAACCGTCTTATTAAGCTACTGCAACCTGCACGTCTCTTCCAATGGGCATTTAAACCGTTTTGTTAAGCTACTGCGACCTCCACCGCTCTTCCAAGGGGCATTTAAACCGTCTTCTTAAGCTACGGCGAAATGCACGTCTCTTCCAAGGGCCATTTAAACCGTCTTGGTAAGCTACTGTGACCTGCACGTCTCTTCCAAGGGGCATTTAAACTGTCTTGTTAAGCTACTGCGATCTGCATGTCTCTTCCAAGGGGCATTTAAACCATCTTGTTAAGCTCCTGCTACCTGCACGTCTCTTCCAAGTTGCATTTAAACCATCTTTTTAAGCTGCTGTGACCTGCATGTCTCTTCCAAGGGGCATTTAAACCGTCTTGTTAAGCTACTGCGACCTCCACCGCTCTTCCAAGGGGCATTTAAACCGTCATGTTAAGCTACTGCGACCTGCACGTCTCTTCCAAGGGCCATTTAAACCATCTTGGTATGCTACTGCGACCTGCAAGCCTCTTCCAAGGGGCATTTAAACCATCTTGTTAAGCCACTGTGACCTGCACGTCTCTTCCAAGGGGCATTTAAACCGTCTTGTTAAGCTACTGCGACCTGCACGTCTTTTCCAAGGGGCATTTAAACCGTCTTGTTAAGCTACTGCGACCTCCACCGCTCTTCCAAGGGGCATTTAAACCATCTTGTTAAGCTACTGCGACCTGCACGTCTCTTCCAAGAGGCATTTAAACCGTCTTGGTAAGCTACTGCGACCTGTAAGCCTCTTCTAAGGGGCATTTAAACCCGCTTGTTAAGCTACTGCGACCTGCACGTCTCTTCCAAATGGGCATTTAAACCGTTTTGTTAAGCTACTGCGACCTCCACCGCTTTTCCAAGGGGCATTTAAACCGTCTTCTTAAGCTACTGCGAGCTGCACGTCTCTTCCAAGGGCCATTTAAACCGTCTTGGTAAGCTACTGCGACCTGCAAGCCTCTTCCAAGGGGCATTTAGACCATCTAGTTCAGCTACTGCGACCTGCACGTCTCTTCCAAGGGGCATTTAAACCATCTTGTTAAGCTACTGCGACCTGCACGTCTTTTCCAAGGGTCATTTAAACCGTCTTGTTAAGCTACTGCGACCTCCACCGCTCTTCCAAGGGGCATTTAAACCATCTTGTTAAGCTACTACGACCTGCATGTCTCTTCCAAGAGGCATTTAAACCGTCTTGGTAAGCTACTGCAACCTGCAAGCCTCTTCTAAGGGGCATTTAAACCGTCTTGTTAAGCTACTGCGACCTGCACGTCTCTTCCAAGGGGCATATAAACCTTCTTGTTAAGCTACTGCGATTTGCACGTCTCTTCCAAGGGGCATTTAAACCATCTTGTTAAGCTACTGTAACCTCCACCACTTTTCCAAGGGGTATTTAAGCCGTCTTGTTAAGCTTCTGCGACCTGCACGTCTCTTCCAAGGGGCATTTAAACCTTCTTGTTAAGCTACTGCGATTTGCACGTCTCTTCCAAGGGGCATTTAAACCATCTTGTTAAGCTACTGTATCCTCCACCACTTTTCCAAGGGGCATTTAAGCCGTCTTGTTAAGCTACTGCGACCTGCACGTCTCTTGAAAGGGGCATTTAAACCGTCTTGTTAAGCTACTGCGACCTCCACCGCTCTTCCAATGGGCATTTAAAACGTCTTGTTAAGCTACTGCGACCTCCACCGCTCTTCCAAGGGGCATTTAAACTGTCTTGTTAAGAAACTGCGACCTCCACCGCTCGTCCAAGGGGCATTTAAACTGTCTTTTTAAGCTACTGCGACCTCCACCGCTCGTCCAAGGAGCATTTAAACTGTCTTTTTAAGCTACTGCGACCTCCACCGCTCTTCCAAGGGGCATTTAAACCGTCATGTTAAGCTACTGCGACCTGCACGTCTCTTCAAAGGGCCATTTAAACCATCTTGGTAAGCTACTGCGACCTGCAAGCCTCTTCCAAGGGGCATTTAAACCATCTTGTTAAGCTACTGCGACCTGCACGTCTCTTCCAAGGGGCATTTAAACCATCTTGTTAAGCTACTGCTACCTGCACGTCTTTTCCAAGGGGCATTTAAACCGTCTTGTTAAGCTACTGCGACCTGCACGTCTTTTCCAAGGGGCATTTAAAACGTCTTGTTAAGCTACTGTGACCAGCACATCTCTTTCAAGGGGCATTTAAACTGTCTTGTTAAGCTACTGCGACCTCCACCGCTCTTCCAAGGGGCATTTAAACCATCTTGTTAAGCTACTGCGACCTGCACGTCTCTTCCCAGGGGCATTTAAACCGTCTTGTTAAGCTCCTGTAACCTGCACGACTTTTCCAAGGGTCATTTAAACCGTCTTGTTAAGCTTCTGCGACCTGCTCGTCTCTTCCAAGGGGCATTTAAACCGCTTTGTTAAGCTACTGCTATCTGCATGTCTCTTCCAAGGGGCATTTAATCCGTTTTGTTAAGCTACTGCGACCTGCACGTCTTTTCCAAGGGGCATATAAACCTTCTTGTTAAGCTACTGCGATTTGCACGTCTCTTCCAAGGGGCATTTAAACCATCTTGTTAAGCTACTGTAACCTCCACCACTTTTCCAAGGGGTATTTAAGCCGTCTTGTTAAGCTTCTGCGACCTGCACGTCTCTTCCAAGGGGCATTTAAACCTTCTTGTTAAGCTACTGCGATTTGCACGTCTCTTCCAAGGGGCATTTAAACCATCTTGTTAAGCTACTGTATCCTCCACCACTTTTCCAAGGGGCATTTAAGCCGTCTTGTTAAGCTACTGCGACCTGCACGTCTCTTGAAAGGGGCATTTAAACCGTCTTGTTAAGCTACTGCGACCTCCACCGCTCTTCCAATGGGCATTTAAAACGTCTTGTTAAGCTACTGCGACCTCCACCGCTCTTCCAAGGGGCATTTAAACTGTCTTGTTAAGAAACTGCGACCTCCACCGCTCGTCCAAGGGGCATTTAAACTGTCTTTTTAAGCTACTGCGACCTCCACCGCTCGTCCAAGGAGCATTTAAACTGTCTTTTTAAGCTACTGCGACCTCCACCGCTCTTCCAAGGGGCATTTAAACCGTCATGTTAAGCTACTGCGACCTGCACGTCTCTTCAAAGGGCCATTTAAACCATCTTGGTAAGCTACTGCGACCTGCAAGCCTCTTCCAAGGGGCATTTAAACCATCTTGTTAAGCTACTGCGACCTGCACGTCTCTTCCAAGGGGCATTTAAACCATCTTGTTAAGCTACTGCTACCTGCACGTCTTTTCCAAGGGGCATTTAAACCGTCTTGTTAAGCTACTGCGACCTGCACGTCTTTTCCAAGGGGCATTTAAAACGTCTTGTTAAGCTACTGTGACCAGCACATCTCTTTCAAAGGGCATTTAAACTGTCTTGTTAAGCTACTGCGACCTCCACCGCTCTTCCAAGGGGCATTTAAACCATCTTGTTAAGCTACTGCGACCTGCACGTCTCTTCCCAGGGGCATTTAAACCGTCTTGTTAAGCTCCTGTAACCTGCACGACTTTTCCAAGGGTCATTTAAACCGTCTTGTTAAGCTTCTGCGACCTGCTCGTCTCTTCCAAGGGGCATTTAAACCGCTTTGTTAAGCTACTGCTATCTGCATGTCTCTTCCAAAGGGCATTTAATACGTTTTGTTAAGCTACTGCGACCTGCACGTCTTTTCCAAGGGGTATTTAAACCGTCTTGTTAAGCTACTGTGACCAGCACATCTCTTTCAAGGGGCATTTAAACTGTCTTGTTAAGCTACTTCGACCTCCACCGCTCGTCCAAGGGGCATTTAAACCGTTTTTTTAAGCTACTGCGACCTGCACGTCTCTTCCAAGGGGCATTTAAACCGTCTTGTTAAGCTACTGCGACCTCCACCGAACTTCCAAGGGGCATTTAAACCGTCTTGTTAAGCTACTGCGACCTGCACGTCTCTTCCAATGGGCATTTAAACCGTCTTGTTAAGCTTCTGCGACCTGCACATCTCTTCCAAGGGGCATTTAAACTGCTTTGTTAAGCTACTGCTATCTGCATGTCTCTTCCAAGGGGCATTTAATCCGTCTTGTTAAGCTACTGCGACCTGCACGTCTTTTCCAAGGGGCATTTAAACCGTCTTGTTAAGCTACTGTGACCAGCACATCTCTTTCAAGGGGCATTTAAACTGTCTTGTTAAGCTACTGCGACCTCCACCGCTCGTCCAAGGGGCATTTAAACCGTCTTTTTAAGTTACTGCGACCTGCACGTCTCTTCCAAGGGGCATTTAAAACATCTTGTTAAGCTACTGCGACCTCCACCGCTCTTCCAAGGGGCATTTAAACCGTCTTGTTAAGCTACTGCGACCTCCACCGAACTTCCAAGGGGCATTTAAACCGTCTAGTTAAGCTACTGCGACCTCCACCGAACTTCCAAGGGGCATTTAAACCGTCTTGTTAAGCTACTGCGACCTGCACGTCTATTCCAAGGGGCATTTAAACCGTCTTGTTAAGCTGCTGCGACCTCCACCGCTCTTCCAAGGGGCATTTAAACCGTCTTGTTAAGCTACTGCGACCTGCACGTCTCTTCCAAGGGGCATTTAAACCGTCTTGTTAAGCTACTGCGACCTCCACGGCTCTTCCAAGGGGCATTTAAACCGTCTTGTTAAGCTACTGCGACCTCCACCGCTCTTCCAAGGGGCATTTAAACCGTCTTGTTAAGCTACGGCGAAATGCAAGTCTCTTCCAAGGGCCATTTAAACCGTCTTGGTAAGCTACTGGACCTGCACGTCTCTCCCAAGGGGCATTTAAACTGTCTTGTTAAGCTACTGCGATCTGGATGTCTCTTCCAAGGGGCATTTAAACCATCTTGTTAAGCTCCTGCTACCTGCACGTCTCTTCCAAGTTGCATTTAAACCATCTTTTTAAGCTGCTGTGACCTGTATGCCTCTTCCAAGGGGCATTTAAACCTTCTTGTTAAGCTACTGCGACCTCCACCGCTCTTCCAAGGGGCATTTAAACCATCTTGTTAAGCTACTTCGACCTCCACCGAACTTCCAAGGGGCATTTAAACCGTCTTGTTAAGCTACTGCGACCTGCACGTCTCTTCCAAGGGGCATTTAAACCATCTTATTAAGCTACTGCGACCTGCACGTCTCTTCCAATGGGCATTTAAACCGTCTTGTTAAGCTTCTGCGACCTGCACGTCTCTTCCAAGGGGCATTTAAACCGCTTTGTTAAGCTACTGCTATCTGCATGTCTCTTCGAAGGGGAATTTAATCCGTCTTGTTAAGCTACTGCGACCTGCAAATCTTTTCCAAGGGGCATTTAAACCGTCTTGTTAAGCTACTGTGACCAGCAAATCTCTTTCAAGGGGCATTTAAACTGTCTTGTTAAGAAACTGCGACCTCCACCGCTCGTCCAAGGGGCATTTAAACCGTCTTTTTAAGCTACTGCGACCTGCACGTCTCTTCCAAGGGGCATTTAAACCGTCTTGTTAAGCTACTGCGACCTCCACCACTCTTCCAAGGGGCATTTAAAACGTCTTGTTAAGCTACTGCGACCTCCACCGCTCTTCCAAGGGGCATTTAAACCGTCTTGTTAAGCTACGGCGAAATGCACATCTCTTCCAAGGGCCATTTAAACCGTCTTGGTAAGCTACTGTGACCTGCACGTCTCTTCCAAGGGGCATTTAAACTGTCTTGTTAAGCTACTGCGATTTGCATGTCTCTTCCAAGGGGCATTTAAACCATCTTGTTAAGCTCCTGCTACCTGCACATCTCTTCAGAGTTGCATTTAAACCATCTTTTTAAGCTGCTGTGACCTGCACGTCTCTTCCAAGGGGCATTTAAACCGTCTTGTTAAGCTACTGCGACCTCCACCGCTCTTCCAAGGGGCATTTAAACCGTCATGTTAAGCTACTGCGACCTGCACGTCTCTTCCAAGGGCCATTTAAACCATCTTGGTAAGCTACTGCTACCTGCACGTCTTTTCCAAGGGGCATTTAAACCGTCTTGTTAAGGTACTGCGACCAGCACATCTCTTTCAAGGGGCATTTAAACTGTCTTGTTAAGGTACTGCGACCTCCACCGCTCTTCCAAGGGGCATTTAAACCATCTTGTTAAGCTACTGCGACCTGCATGTCTCTTCCCAGGGGCATTTAAACCGTCTTGTTAAGCTCCTGTAACCTGCACGACTTTTCCAAGAGTCATTTAAACCGTCTTGTTAAGCTTCTGCGACCTGCACGTCTCTTCCAAGGGGCATTTAAACCGCTTTGTTAAGCTACTGCTATCTGCATGTCTCTTCCAAGGGGCATTTAATCCGTCTTGTTAAGCTACTGCGACCTGCACGTCTTTTCCAAGGGGCATTTAAAACGTCTTGTTAAGCTACTGTGACTAGCACATCTCTTTCAAGGGGCGTTTAAACCGTCTTGTTAAGCTACTGCGACCTCCACCGAACTTCCAAGGGGCATTTAAACCGTCTTGTTAAGCTACTGCGACTTTCACGTCTCTTCCATGGGGCATTTAAATCGTCTTGTTAAGCTACTGCGACCTCCACCTCTCTGCCAAGGGGCATTTAAACCGTCTTTTTAAGTTACTGCGACCTGCACGTCTCTTCCAAGGGGCATTTATAGTGTCTTGTTAAGCTACTGCGACCTCCAGCGCTCTTCGAAGGGGCTTTTAAACCGTCATTTTAAGCTACTGTGACCTGCACGTCTCTTCCAAGGGGCATTTAAACCGTCTTGTTAAGCTACTGCGACCTGCACGTCTCTTCCAAGGGGCATTTAAACCGTTTTGTTAAGCTACTGTGACTTTCACGTCTCTTCCAAGGGGCATTTACACCGTCATGTTAAGCTACTGCGACCTGCACGTCTCTTCCAAGGGGCATTTAATCTGTCTTGTTAAGCTACTGCGACCTGCACGCCTTTTCCAAGGGGCATTTAAACCGTCTTGTTAAGCTAATGCGACCTGCACGTCTCTTCCAAGGGGCATTTAAACCGTCTTGTTAAGCTACTGCGACCTCCACCGCTCTTCCAAGGGGCATTTAAACCGTCTTGTTAAGCTACTGCGACCTCCACCGCTCTTCCAAGGGGCATTTAAACCGTCTTGTTAAGCTACGGCGAAATGCAAGTCTCTTCCAAGGGCCATTTAAACCGTCTTGGTAAGCTACTGTGACCTGCACGTCTCTCCCAAGGGGCATTTAAACTGTCTTGTTAAGCTACTGCGATCTGGATGTCTCTTCCAAGGGGCATTTAAACCATCTTGTTAAGCTCCTGCTACCTGCACGTCTCTTCCAAGTTGCATTTAAACCATCTTTTTAAGCTGCTGTGACCTGCATGTCTCTTCCAAGGGGCATTTAAACCTTCTTGTTAAGCTACTGCGACCTGCACGTCTCTTCCAAGGGGCATTTAAACCGTCTTATTAAGCTACTGCGACCTGCACGTCTCTTCCAATGGGCATTTAAACCGTCTTGTTAAGCTTCTGCGACCTGCACGTCTCTTCCAAGGAACATTTAAACCGCTTTGTTAAGCTACTGCTATCTGCATGTCTCTTCCAAGGGGCATTTAATCCGTCTTGTTAAGCTACTGCGACCTGCAAGTCTTTTCCAAGGGGCATTTAAACCGTCTTGTTAAGCTACTGTGACCAGCACATCTCTTTCAAGGGGCATTTAAACTGTCTTGTTAAGAAACTGCGACCTCCACCGCTCGTCCAAGGGGCATTTAAACCGTCTTTTTAAGCTACTGCGACCTGCACGTCTCTTCCAAGGGGCATTTAAACCGTCTTGTTAAGCTACTGCGACCTCCACCGCTCTTCCAAGGGGCATTTAAAACATCTTGTTAAGCTACTGCGACCTCCACCGCTCTTCCAAGGGACATTTAAACCGTCTTGTTAAGCTACGGCGAAATGCACATCTCTTCCAAGGGCCATTTAAACCGTCTTGGTAAGCTACTGTGACCTGCACGTCTCTTCCAAGGGGCATTTAAACTGTCTTGTTAAGCTACTGCGATTTGCATGTCTCTTCCAAGGGGCATTTAAACCATCTTGTTAAGCTCCTGCTACCTGCACATCTCTTCGAAGTTGCATTTAAACCATCTTTTTAAGCTGCTGTGACCTGCACGTCTCTTCCAAGGGGCATTTAAACCGTCTTGTTAAGCTACTGCGACCTCCACCGCTCTTCCAAGGGGCATTTAAACCGTCATGTTAAGCTACTGCGACCTGCACGTCTCTTCCAAGGGCCATTTAAACCATCTTGGTAAGCTACTGCTACCTGCACGTCTTTTCCAAGGGGCATTTAAACCGTCTTGTTAAGGTACTGCGACCAGCACATCTCTTTCAAGGGGCATTTAAACTGTCTTGTTAAGGTACTGCGACCTCCACCGCTCTTCCAAGGGGCATTTAAACCATCTTGTTAAGCTACTGCGACCTGCACGTCTCTTCCCAGGGGCATTTAAACCGTCTTGTTAATGTTAGAACCTTGCTGTTAGGTTTTTTTTTCCTTTGCTGGTCACATTACCTTGTTGGCCTATTTAATCCTGCTCCGCCCTTCTGGCTTTGCTGGACTTTATTGTATATCTACTTTCTGGCTAGCCTGTGCTCTGTATCTAACTCTGTTAGTTTGCTTGGTCTACGGACCTCTATGTTCTATCTATTTTGTTTGTTCGTCTGTCTGCTACTATTTCTGTTAGGAGGTGTCCCATATTCCTCCCAGTCCTTAGTACCTGTAGGGATTTCCTCCCCACATCTATAGGTCTTCGTACAGACTAGATTAGGACTTTAGCAGGTCTGATCGCAGGATCAGGTTCCCTGTTACATCGTAGGGTTTCAGCTGAGTCTTATAGTAGGGACAGATCTCCTCTCTTTCCTTAGCTTTGGTAGCAGAACATAACAGTAAGTCCAGCCTGCAAATTCTCTAAGGAAAGATTTTTTTTTTTTTTTTTTTTTTTTTTTTTTTTTTCCATCATGGTGTCGGTTCAGGATTTGGCTAAACACCTGCAGGGACTCTCTCTGGAAGTGGCCGAGCTCCGTCAGCACGTGAGTAACTGTCCTGGAGCATATTTCTTGGAGCCTAAGGTATGTTTGCCGGATTTATTTTTTGGTGAACATCGAGAATTTTTTTCATTTAAAAATGCTTGCTTATTGTATTTTCGTTTGAGACCCAAGTCCTCTGGGGATGAATCCCAGCGCGTAGGGTTCATAATGTCACTTTTGCGCAAAGAGCCTCAGGAGTGGGCCTTTTCTTTGCAACCTAGTGATACATGCTTCAGATCAGTGGATAGTTTTTTTTCTGCTTTAGGACTATTATATGATGATCCTGACCGTGTGGCATCAGCTGAGACTGAATTGAGACGTCTAAAACAAGGATCTGGTACTGTAGAAAAATATTGTACACATTTTCGTCGTTGGTCTACTCAAACAGGGTGGAACGATTCTGCTCTGAAAAGTCTATTTCTTGCTGGGCTCAGTGAAAGGGTTAAAGACCTGCTAATTGCTTATCCTACACCTGAGGATTTACAACAGGCTATGCAATTAGCTATACGGGTGGATAGGAGACTGCGTGCTAGGGTTAATGAGAGCAAATCCTCTGCTATGTCAGTTTCTGGTTATGATAATGTGTGTACTAACAGTGGTGAACCGATGGAGATTGGATCGGTGGCACCTCGCTCTCAAGAAAAAGATCGTCGTTTTTCAGAAGGCTTGTGTTTCTATTGCGGGAAATCTGGTCATTTGATTAAAGGCTGTGAGCTTCGTATGAAGAAAGAAAAAAAAATGGTCAGTCACGCCCGTATTGCCTGTTTAAATTCCAAGGGTATATTTTTAGCTGCTTCCACGATTGCTCAGGAAAAATTAATGGAATTTCGGGTGTTTGTTGATTGCGGGTCTACATTGAATGTAATTGATGGGGGATTCGTGGAAAAACTCAATTTAAAACCTGAACCTTTATCATCCCCCATTGCTGTGGTTTCTGTGGATGGCTCCCCTTTGAAGAATATTACTCTCAAGGTCAGTGAATTTCCTCTCACTATTAATGGTGTTCACCATGAGAAATTGGATTTGGTAGTGTTGAATAACTTGCCTTCTCCAGTAATATTGGGTTTGCCCTGGTTAAAATTTCACAATCCTGTACTGGATTGGTCTACCAGTGAAATTAAATCCTGGAGCCATAAATGTTATGACAAGTGTTGTAACGGGCGTATTGCAGCTTTGGATAGGGGAGAATTGCCTGTTCCTATTCAGGATTTTTGGAGAGTTTTTTCTGAGAAAGAATCGCAGGTTTTGCCTCCCCATAGAGACTATGATTGTTCTATTGAATTTGTCCCTGGAGCGACTCTTCCTAAAAGTCGTTTATTTAACCTTACTATTCCTGAGAGGAAGGCTTTGGAGGAATACATACAGACAAGTTTGGCCGCCGGTCACATTAGGCCCTCTAAGTCTCCTGTGGCGGTTGGATTTTTTTTTGTAAAAAAAAAGGACGGTGGTTTACGTCCTTGTCTGGATTTCCGTGAGATTAACAAAATTACGGTACGCAATCCTTACCCACTGCCATTGATTCCTGATCTGTTTAACCAGTTATTGGGGGCCAAGTGGTTCTCTAAAATTGACCTTAAGGGGGCATACAATCTGTTGCGCATGAAGGAGGGTGATGAATGGAAGACTGCTTTTAACACTCCTGTGGGTCATTTTGAGAATTTGGTTATGCCTTTTGGTCTTACTAATGCTCCTGCATTTTTTCAGAATCTGATTAATGACATCCTTAGACCTTTGATTTTTAAAAATGTGGTTGTGTATTTGGATGACATTTTGATTTATTCGCCAGATCTGGAGTCTCATTGGCGGAGCGTGCGTGAGGTATTACAGTTATTAATGGACAATTCGCTTTTTGCTAAGCTGGAGAAATGTGAGTTCGCTGTACAGAGAATTAGTTTTTTGGGCTACATTATCTCCAGCAAAGGTTTTGAGATGGATCCGGTTAAGGTTCAGGCTGTGCAGGAATGGCCTAGGCCTATTGGTTTGAAATCGATACAGAGGTTTTTGGGTTTCGCCAATTACTATAGAAAATTCATAAAAAATTTTTCTAGTATTGTCAAACCTCTGACTGATCTCACCAGGAAAGGTGCTGATGCTGTTCAGTGGTCTTCTGAGGCCATTGAAGCTTTTGTGTATCTCAAGGAGAGGTTCACCTCTGCTCCCATCCTTATGCAGCCTGATGTTACTAGGCCGTTTTTGGTTGAGGTTGATGCTTCCTCTGTGGGGGTTGGCGCAGTATTGTCTCAGGATAACGGGGATGGATTACATCCTTGTGCCTTTTTTTCCAAAAAATTTTCGGAGACTGAATTGAATTACGATATTGGTAATCGGGAATTATTGGCTATTAAACTCGCATTTGAACACTGGCGCCACTTCTTGGAAGGTGCGGAATTTCCCGTTCAGGTTCTTACGGATCATAAAAATCTGATATATCTTGATGCTGCCAAGCGCCTGAATGCCCGTCAGGCTAGGTGGGCACTGTTTTTCTCGCGGTTTAATTTCTCCGTTACTTACATCCCTGGTACTAAGAATGTTAAGGCGGATGCCTTGTCTCGCAGTTTTTCTCCCATAGTCGGTGCTGAGAAAGAGGAAAACATTTTACAAGAAGGTGTTGTGATAGCTGCTTTAGACTCCGTTTTGGAAGATGAGATTCTTAAAGCTCAGGAGAATGCCCCATCTAACACTCCTCATGGGAGGTTGTTTGTGCCTGGGACCTTTAGGAGAGATTTGTTTGTTGAGTGTCACGAATCTCGGTTGGCAGGTCATCCCGGAATCTCTGAGACCAAGAGACTGGTGGGTCGCAGTTTTTGGTGGCCTGGATGGCAGAAGGAAGTCATTAAGTGGGTGCGCCAATGTACTATATGTGCTAGATCCAAGTCCTCACATACTCCTGCTGCGGGGTTGCTTTGTCCTTTGGAGGTCCCCAGTGCTCCTTGGACACATTTGGCTATGGACTTTATAACTGACCTTCCCCCCTCTGAGGGTTTTACTGTCATCTGGGTGGTCGTGGACCGTTTTAGCAAGATGTGTCACTTGGTTCCCTTCGTCAAACTGCCCTGCGCTAAAACTCTCGCTAAGGCCTTTGTCAAGGAAATTGTCAGACTTCATGGCGTTCCTACTGACATTGTTTCTGATAGGGGTCCTCAGTTCGTGGCTCGTTTTTGGCGTGCCTTTTGTGACAGGTTGGGAATTCATTTGTCGTTTTCGTCCGGATACCATCCTGAATCTAATGGCCAAACAGAAAGGAAAAACCAGGATGTTGAGCAGTTCTTGCGTTGTTTTGTGGCAGACAATCAAGAGGGGTGGTCTGAGTTTCTGCCACTTGCCGAATTTGCTCTGAACAATCATACATCTTCTTCTGCTGGTTGTTCGCCTTTTTTTTGTTGTTCTGGGAGACATCCGTCGTTTGGGTCGTTCTCCAAGTTGGGATCTGCCGTGCCTGAGGAGGAGAATTTTTCCGGTGATTTGGAAAGAGTTTGGACGGATGTGCGTGGTAATCTTCAGGAGGCCAACAGAAAATCTAAAGACTACTTTGATAGGAAACGACAGGAGGTTTTGTTCGCTGTTGGTGACATGGTTTGGTTGTCCTCTAGGAATCTGCGGTTGAGGATTCCTTCTAAGAAATTGGGTCCCAAGTTTGTAGGGCCCTTTAAGGTGCTTCAGGTTGTCAACCAATCTGCTGTTAGGTTGGAGGTTCCTACCTCCTGGAGAATTAATCCGGTCTTTCATGTCTCTCTGTTAAAAAAAGCTGTCGTGTCGGATGGTGACGCCTCTGCCTCTGTTCCTCCGGTGGTGGAGGACGGGGAATATGAAATTTCTCGCATCCTTGACTCTAGACGGTATAGAGGTAGTTTGCAGTATCTTGTGGCCTGGAAAGGTTTCGGACCCGAGGATAACTCTTGGGTGAGGTCAGATGATGTTTCCGCGTCCAGACTTATCAGAGCGTTTCACAGGAGATTTCCTGATAAGCCTGGTCCTAGGGGATCCGGAGGATCCTCTTAGAAGGGGGGGTACTGTTAGAACCTTGCTGTTAGGTTTTTTTTTCCTTTGCTGGTCACATTACCTTGTTGGCCTATTTAATCCTGCTCCGCCCTTCTGGCTTTGCTGGACTTTATTGTATATCTACTTTCTGGCTAGCCTGTGCTCTGTATCTAACTCTGTTAGTTTGCTTGGTCTACGGACCTCTATGTTCTATCTATTTTGTTTGTTCGTCTGTCTGCTACTATTTCTGTTAGGAGGTGTCCCATATTCCTCCCAGTCCTTAGTACCTGTAGGGATTTCCTCCCCACATCTATAGGTCTTCGTACAGACTAGATTAGGACTTTAGCAGGTCTGATCGAAGGATCAGGTTCCCTGTTACATCGTAGGGTTTCAGCTGAGTCTTATAGTAGGGACAGATCTCCTCTCTTTCCTTAGCTTTGGTAGCAGAACATAACAGTTAAGCTCCTGTAACCTGCACGACTTTTCCAAGAGTCATTTAAACCGTCTTGTTAAGCTTCTGCGACCTGCACGTCTCTTCCAAGGGGCATTTAAACCGCTTTGTTAAGCTACTGCTATCTGCATGTCTCTTCCAAGGGGCATTTAATCCGTCTTGTTAAGCTACTCCGACCTGCACGTCTTTTCCAAGGGGCATTTAAAACGTCTTGTTAAGCTACTGTGACCAGCACATCTCTTTCAAGGGGCGTTTAAACCGTCTTGTTAAGCTACTGCGACCTCCACCGAATTTCCAAGGGTCATTTAAACCGTCTTGTTAAGCTACTGCGACCTCCACCGAACTTCCAAGGGGCATTTAAACCGTCTTGTTAAGCTACTGCGACCTGCACGTCTCTTCCAAGGGGCATTTAAACTGTTTTGTTAAGCTACTGCGACTTTCACGTCTCTTCCATGGGGCATTTAAACCGTCTTGTTAAGCTACTGCGACCTCCTCCTCTCTGCCAAGGGGCATTTAAACCGTCTTGTTAAGCTACTGCGACCTGCACGTCTCTTCCAAGGGGCATTTATACTGTCTTGTTAAGCTACTGCGACCTCCACCGCTCTTCCAAGGGGCTTTTAAACCGTCATTTTAAGCTAATGTGACCTGCACGTCTCTTCCAAGGGGCATTTAAACCGTCTTGTTAAGCTACTGCGACCTGCACGTCTCTTCCAAGGGGCATTTAAACCGTTTTGTTAAGCTACTGTGACTTTCACATCTCTTCCAAGGGGCATTTACACCGTCATGTTAAGCTACTGCGACCTGCACGTCTCTTCCAAGGGGCATTTAATCTGTCTTGTTAAGCTACTGCGACCTGCACGTCTTTTCCAAGGGGCATTTAAACCGTCTTGTTAAGCTAATGCGACCTGCACGTCTCTTCCAAGGGGCATTTAAACCATCTTGTTAATCTACTGCTACCTCCACCGCTCTTCCAAAGGACATTTTAACCGTCTTGTTAGGCTACTGTGACCTGCACGTCTCTTCCAAGTGGCATTTAAACCGTCTTGGTAAGCTACTGCGACCTCCACTGCTCTTCCAAGGGGCATTTAAACTGTCTTGTTAAGCTACTGCGAACTGCACGTCTCTTCCAAGGGGCATTTAAACTGTCTTGTTAAGCTACTGCGAACTGCACGTCTCTTCCAAGGGGCATTTAAACCATCTTGTTAAGCTACTGTGACATCCACCCCTCTTCCAAGGGGGATTTAAACCGTCTTGTTATTCTACTACGACCTGCTCGTCTCTTCTAAGGGGCATTTAAACCATCTTGTTAACCTACTGCGACCTGCACGTCTCTTCCAAGAGGTATTTAAACCGTCTTGGTAAGCTACTGCGACCTGCAAGCCTCTTCTAAGGGGCATTTAAACCCTCTTGTTAAGCTACTGCGACCTGCACTTCTCTCGCAAAGGGCATTTAAACCGTCTTTTTAAGCTACTGCGACCTGCACGTCTCTTCCAAGGGGCATTTAAACCGTCTTGTTAAGCTACTGCGACCTGTACGACTCTTCCAAGGGGCATTTAAACCATCTTGTTAAGCTACTGCGACCTGCACGTCTCTTCCAAGGGGCATTTAAACCGTCTTGTTAAGCTACTGCGACATGCACGTCTCTTCCAAGGGGCATTTAAACCTTCTTGTTAAGCTACTGTAACCTCCACCACTTTTCCAAGGGGCATTTAAACCGTTTTGTTAAGCTACTGCGACCTGCACTTCTCTTCCAAGGGGCATTTAAACCGTCTTGTTAAGCTGCTGTGACCTGCATATGTCTTCCAAGGGGCATTTAAACCTTCTTGTTAAGCTACTGCGACCTCCACCGCTCTTCCAAGGGGCATTTAAACCGTCTTGTTAAGCTACTGCGACCTGCACGTCTCTACCAAAGGCCATTTAAACCGTCTTGGTAAGCTACTCCGACCTGCACGTCTCTTCCAAGTTGCATTTAATCCATCTTTTTAAGCTGCTGTGACCTGCATGTCTCTTCCAAGGGGCATTTAAACCGTCTTGTTAAGCTACTGCGACCTCCACCGCTCTTCCAAGGGGCATTTAAACCGTCATGTTAAGCTACTGCGACCTGCACGTCTCTTCCAAGGGCCATTTAAACCATCTTGGTAAGCTACTGCGACCTGCAAGCCTCTTCCAAGGGGCATTTAAACCATCTTGTTAAGCTACTGCGACCTGCACGTCTCTTCCAAGGGGCATTTAAACCGTCTTGTTAAGCTACTGCGACCTGCACGTCTTTTCCAAGGGGCATTTAAACCGTCTTGTTAAGCTACTGCGACCTCCACCGCTCTTCCAAGGGGCATTTAAACCATCTTGTTAAGCTACTTCGACCTGCACGTCTCTTCCAAGAGGCATTTAAACCGTCTTGGTAAGCTACTGCGACCTGCAAGTCTCTTCTAAGGGGCATTTAAACCCGCTTGTTAAGCTACTGCGACCTGCACGTCTCTTCCAAAGGGGCATTTAAACCGTTTTGTTAAGCTACTGCGACCTCCACCGCTTTTCCAAGGGGCATTTAAACCGTCTTGTTAAGCTACTGCGACCTGCACCTCTCTTCCAAGGGCCATTTAAACCGTCTTGGTAAGCTACTGCGACCTGCAAGCCTCTTCCAAGGGGTATTTAAACCATCTAGTTAAGCTACTGCGACCTGCACGTCTCTTCCAAGGGGCATTTAAACCATCTTGTTAAGCTACTGCGAATTGCACGTCTTTTCCAAGGGGCATTTAAACCGTCTTGTTAAGTTTCTGCGACCTCCACCGCTCTTCCAAGGGGCATTTACACCTTCTTGTTAAGCTACTGCAATTTGCACGTCTCTTCCAAGGGGCATTTAAACCATCTTGTTAAGCTACTGTAACCTCCACCACTTTTCCAAGGGGCATTTAAGCCGTCTTGTTAAGCTACTGCGCCCTGCACGTCTCTTCCAAGGGGCATTTAAACCGTCTTGTTAAGCTACTGCGACCTCCACCGCTCTTCCAATGGGCATTTAAAACGTTTTGTTAAGCTACTGCGACCTCCACCGCTCTTCCAAGGGGCATTTAAACTGTCTTGTTAAGAAACTGCGACCTCCACCGCTCGTCCAAGGGGCATTTAAGCCGTCTTGTTAAGCTGCGGCGAAATGTACGTCTCTTCCAAGGGCCATTTAAACCGTCTTGGTAAGCTACTGTGACCTGCACGTCTCTTCCAAGGGGCATTTAAACTGTCTTGTTAAGCTACTGCGATCTGCATGTCTCTTCCAAGGGGCATTTAAACCATCTTGTTAAGCTCCTGCTACCTGCACGTCTCTTCCAAGTTGCATTTAAACCATCTTTTTAAGCTGCTGTGACCTTCATGTCTCTTCCAAGGGGCATTTAAACCGTCTTGTTAAGCTACTGCGACCTGCACGTCTTTTCCAAGGGGCATTTAAACCGTCTTGTTAAGCTACTGCGACCTCCACCGCTCTTCCAGGGGGCATTTAAACCGTCATGTTAAGCTACTGCGACCTGCACGACTCTTCCAAGGGCCATTTAAACCATCTTGGTAAGCTACTGCGACCTGCAAGCCTCTTCCAAGGGGCATTTAAACCATCTTGTTAAGCTACTGCGACCTGCACGTCTCTTCCAAGGGGCATTTAAACCATCTTGTTAAGCTACTGCTACCTGCACGTCTTTTCCAAGGGGCATTTAAACCGTCTTGTTAAGCTACTGCGACCTGCACGTCTTTTCCAAGGGGCATTTAAACTGTCTTGTTAAGCTACTGCGACCTCCACCGCTCTTCCAAGGGGCATTTAAACCATCTTTTTAAGCTACTGTGACCTGCACTTCTCTTCCCAGGGGCATTTAAACCGTCTTGTTAAGCTCCTGTAACCTGCACGACTTTTCCAAGGGTCATTTAAACCGTCTTGTTAAGCTTCTGCGACCTGCACGTCTCTTCCAATGGGGATTTAAACCGCTTTGTTAAGCTACTGCTATCTGCATGTCTCTTCCTAGGGGCATTTAATCCGTCATGTTAAGCTACTGCGACCTGCACGTCTTTTCCAAGGGGCATTTAAACCGTCTTGTTAAGCTACTGTGACCAGCACATCTCTTTCAAGGGGCATTTAAACTGTCTTGTTAAGCTACTTCGACCTCCACCGCTCGTCCAAGGGGCATTTAAACCGTCTTTTTAAGCTACTGCGACCTGCACGTTTCTTCCAAGGGGCATTTAAACCGTCTTGTTAAGCATCTGCGACCTCCACCGAACTTCGAAGGGGCATTTAAACCGTCTTGTTAGGCTACTGCGTCCTCCAACGCTCTTCCAAGGGGCAATTAAACCGTCTTGTTCAGCTACTTCGACCTCCACCGAACTTCCAAGGGGCATTTAAAATGTCTTGTTAAGCTACTGCGACCTGCACGTCTCTTCCAAGGGGCATTTAATCCGTCTTATTAAGCTACTGCGACCTGCACGTCTCTTCCAATGGGCATTTAAAACGTCCTGTTAAGCTTCTGTGACCTGCACGTCTCTTCCAAGGGGCATTTAAACCGCTTTGTTAAGCTACTGCTATCTGCATGTCTCTTCCAAGGGGCATTTAATCCGTCTTGTTAAGCTACTGCGACCTGCACGTCTTTTCCAAGGGGCATTTAAACCGTCTGGTTAAGCTACTGTGAACAGCACATCTCTTTCAAGGGGCATTTAAACTGTCTTGTTAAGCTACTGCGACCCCCACCGCTCGTCCAATAGGGCATTTAAACCGTCTTTTTAAGCTACTGCGACCTTCACGTCTCTTCCAAGGGGCATTTAAACCGTCTTGTTAAGCTACTGCGACCTCCACCGCTCTTCCAAGGGGCATTTAAAACGTCTTGTTAAGCTGCTGTGACCTGCATGTCTCTTCCAAGGGGCATTTAAACCGTCTTGTTAAGCTACGGCGAAATGCACATCTCTTCCAAGGGCCATTTAAACCGTCTTGGTAAGCTACTGTGACCTGCACGTCTCTTCCAAGGGGCATTTAAACTGTCTTGTTAAGCTACTGCGATTTGCATGTCTCTTCCAAGGGGCATTTAAACCATCTTGTTAAGCTCCTGCTACCTGCACATCTCTTCAGAGTTGCATTTAAACCATCTTTTTAAGCTGCTGTGACCTGCACGTCTCTTCCAAGGGGCATTTAAACCGTCTTGATAAGCTACTGCGACCTCCACCGCTCTTCCAAGGGGCATTTAAACCGTCATGTTAAGCTACTGCTACCTGCACGTCTTTTCCAAGGGGCATTTAAACCGTCTTGTTAAGGTACTGCGACCAGCACATCTCTTTCAAGGGGAATTTAAACTGTCTTGTTAAGGTACTGCGACCTCCACCGCTCTTCCAAGGGGCATTTAAACCATCTTGTTAAGCTACTGCGACCTGCATGTCTCTTCCCAGGGGCATTTAAACCGTCTTGTTAAGCTCCTGTAACCTGCACGACTTTTTCAAGAGTCATTTAAACCGTCTTGTTAAGCTTCTGCGACCTGCACGTCTCTTCCAAGGGGCATTTAAACCGCTTTGTTAAGCTACTGCTATCTGCATGTCTCTTCCAAGGGGCATTTAATCCGTCTTGTTAAGCTACTGCGACCTGCACGTCTTTTCCAAGGGGCATTTAAAACGTCTTGTTAAGCTACTGTGACTAGCACATCTCTTTCAAGGGGCGTTTAAACCGTCTTGTTAAGCTACTGCGACCTCCACCGAACTTCCAAGGGTCATTTAAACCGTCTTGTTAAGCTACTGCGACCTCCACCGAACTTCCAAGGGGCATTTAAACCGTCTTGTTAAGCTACTGCGACCTGCACGTCTCTTCCAAGGGGCATTTAAACTGTTTTGTTAAGCTACTGCGACTTTCACGTCTCTTCCATGGGGCATTTAAACCGTCTTGTTAAGCTACTGCGACCTCCACCTCTCTGCCAAGGGGCATTTAAACCGTCTTGTTAAGCTACTGCGACCTGCACGTCTCTTCCAAGGGGCATTTATACTGTCTTGTTAAGCTACTGCGACCTGCACGTCTCTTCCAAGGGGCATTTAAACCGTTTTGTTAAGCTACTGTGACTTTCACGTCTCTTCCAAGGGGCATTTACACCGTCATGTTAAGCTACTGCGACCTGCACGTCTCTTCCAAGGGGCATTTAATCTGTCTTGTTAAGCTACTGCGACCTGCACGTCTTTTCCAAGGGGCATTTAAACCGTCTTGTTAAGCTAATGCGACCTGCACGTCTCTTCCAAGGGGCATTTAAACCGTCTTGTTAAGCTACTGCGACCTCCACCGCTCTTCCAAGGGGCATTTAAACCGTCTTGTTAAGCTACTGCGACCTCCACCGCTCTTCCAAGGGGCATTTAAACCGTCTTGTTAAGCTACGGCGAAATGCAAGTCTCTTCCAAGGGCCATTTAAACCGTCTTGGTAAGCTACTGTGACCTGCACGTCTCTCCCAAGGGGCATTTAAACTGTCTTGTTAAGCTACTGCGATCTGGATGTCTCTTCCAAGGGGCATTTAAACCATCTTGTTAAGATCCTGCTACCTGCACGTCTCTTCCAAGTTGCATTTAAACCATCTTTTTAAGCTGCTGTGACCTGCATGTCTCTTCCAAGGGGCATTTAAACCTTCTTGTTAAGCTACTGCGACCTCCACCGCTCTTCCAAGGGGCATTTAAACCATCTTGTTAAGCTACTTCGACCTCCACCGAACTTCCAAGGGGCATTTAAACCGTCTTGTTAAGCTACTGCGACCTGCACGTCTCTTCCAAGGGGCATTTAAACCGTCTTATTAAGCTACTGCGACCTGCACGTCTCTTCCAATGGGCATTTAAACCGTCTTGTTAAGCTTCTGCGACCTGCACGTCTCTTCCAAGGAACATTTAAACCGCTTTGTTAAGCTACTGCTATCTGCATGTCTCTTCCAAGGGGCATTTAATCCGTCTTGTTAAGCTACTGCGACCTGCAAGTCTTTTCCAAGGGGCATTTAAACCGTCTTGTTAAGCTACTGTGACCAGCACATCTCTTTCAAGGGGCATTTAAACTGTCTTGTTAAGAAACTGCGACCTCCACCGCTCGTCCAAGGGGCATTTAAACCGTCTTTTTAAGCTACTGCGACCTGCACGTCTCTTCCAAGGGGCATTTAAACCATCTTGTTAAGCTACTGCGACCTCCACCGCTCTTCCAAGGGGCATTTAAAACGTCTTGTTAAGCTACTGCGACCTCCACCGCTCTTCCAAGGGGCATTTAAACCATCTTGTTAAGCTACGGCGAAATGCACATCTCTTCCAAGGGCCATTTAAACCGTCTTGGTAAGCTACTGTGACCTGCACGTCTCTTCCAAGGGGCATTTAAACTGCCTTGTTAAGCTACTGCGATTTGCATGTCTCTTCCAAGGGGCATTTAAACCATCTTGTTAAGCTCCTGCTACCTGCACATCTCTTCGAAGTTGCATTTAAACCATCTTTTTAAGCTGCTGTGACCTGCACGTCTCTTTCAAGGGGCATTTAAACCGTCTTGTTAAGCTACTGCGACCTCCACCGCTCTTCCAAGGGGCATTTAAACCGTCATGTTAAGCTACTGCTACCTGCACGTCTTTTCCAAGGGGCATTTAAACCGTCTTGTTAAGATACTGCGACCAGCACATCTCTTTCAAGGGGCATTTAAACTGTCTTGTTAAGGTACTGCGACCTCCACCGCTCTTCCAAGGGGCATTTAAACCATCTTGTTAAGCTACTGCTACCTGCACGTCTCTTCCCAGGGGCATTTAAACCGTCTTGTTAAGCTCCTGTAACCTGCACGACTTTTCCAAGCATCATTTAAACCGTCTTGTTAAGCTTCTGCGACCTGCACGTCTCTTCCAAGGGGCATTTAAACCGCTTTGTTAAGCTACTGCTATCTGCATGTCTCTTCCAAGGGGCATTTAATCCGTCTTGTTAAGCTACTGCGACCTGCACGTCTTTTCCAAGGGGCATTTAAAACGTCTTGTTAAGCTACTGTGACCAGCACATCTCTTTCAAGGGGCGTTTAAACCGTCTTGTTAAGCTACTGCGACCTCCACCGAACTTCCAAGGGTCATTTAAACCGTCTTGTTAAGCTACTGCGACCTCCACCGATCTTCCAAGGGGCATTTAAACCGTCTTGTTAAGCTACTGCGACCTGCACGTCTCTTCCAAGGGGCATTTAAACTGTTTTGTTAAGCTACTGCGACTTTCACGTCTCTTCCATGGGGCATTTAAACCGTCTTGTTAAGCTACTGCGACCTCCACCTCTCTGCCAAGGGGCATTTAAACCGTCTTGTTAAGCTACTGCGACCTGCACGTCTCTTCCAAGGGGCATTTATACTGTCTTGTTAAGCTACTGCGACCTCCACCGCTCTTCCAAGGGGCTTTTAAACCGTCATTTTAAGCTACTGTGACCTGCACGTCTCTTCCAAGGGGCATTTAAACCGTCTTGTTAAGCTACTGCGACCTGCACGTCTCTTCCAAGGGGCATTTAAACCGTTTTGTTAAGCTACTGTGACTTTCACATCTCCTCCAAGGGGCATTTACACCGTCATGTTAAGCTACTGCGACCTGCACGTCTCTTCCAAGGGGCATTTAATCTGTCTTGTTAAGCTACTGCGACCTGCACGTCTTTTCCAAGGGGCATTTAAACCGTCTTGTTAAGCTAATGCGACCGGCACGTCTCTTCCAAGGGGCATTTAAACCATCTTGTTAATCTACTGCTACCTCCACCGCTCTTCCAAAGGACATTTTAACCGTCTTGTTAGGCTACTGTGACCTGCACGTCTCTTCCAAGTGGCATTTAAACCATCTTGGTAAGCTACTGCGACCTCCACTGCTCTTCCAAGGGGCATTTAAACTGTCTTGTTAAACTACTGCGAACTGCACGTCTCTTCCAAGGGGCATTTAAACTGTCTTGTTAAGCTACTGCGAACTGCACGTCTGTTCCAAGGGGCATTTAAACCATCTCGTTAAGCTACTGTGACATCCACCCCTCTTCCAAGGGGGATTTAAACCGTCTTGTTATTCTACTGCGACCTGCTCGTCTCTTCTAAGGGGCATTTAAACCATCTTGTTAACCTACTGCGACCTGCACGTCTCTTCCAAGAGGTATTTAAACCGTCTTGGTAAGCTACTGCGACCTGCAAGCCTCTTCTAAGGGGCATTTAAACCCTCTTGTTAAGCTACTGCGACCTGCACTTCTCTTGCAAAGGGCATTTAAACCGTCTTTTTAAGCTACTGCGACCTGCACGTCTCTTCCAAGGGGCATTTAAACCGTCTTGTTAAGCTACTGCGACCTGTACGACTCTTCCAAGGGGCATTTAAACCATCTTGTTAAGCTACTGCGACCTGCACGTCTCTTCCAAGGGGCTTTTAAACCGTCTTGTTAAGCTACTGCGACTTGCACGTCTCTTCCAAGGGGCATTTAAACCTTCTTGTTAAGCTACTGTAACCTCCACCACTTTTCCAAGGGGCATTTAAACCGTTTTGTTAAGCTACTGCGACCTGCACTTCTCTTCCAAGGGGCATTTAAACCGTCTTGTTAAGCTGCTGTGACCTGCATATCTCTTCCAAGGGGCATTTAAACCTTCTTGTTAAGCTACTGCGACCTCCACCGCTCTTCCAAGGGGCATTTAAACCGTCTTGTTAAGCTACTGCGACCTGCACGTCTCTACCAAAGGCCATTTAAACCGTCTTGGTAAGCTACTCCGACCTGCACGTCTCTTCCAAGTTGCATTTAATCCATCTTTTTAAGCTGCTGTGACCTGCATGTCTCTTCCAAGGGGCATTTAAACCGTCATGTTAAGCTACTGCGACCTGCACGTCTCTTCCAAGGGCCATTTAAACCATCTTGGTAAGCTACTGCGACCTGCAAGCCTCTTCCAAGGGGCATTTAAACCATCTTGTTAAGCTACTGCGACCTGCACGTCTCTTCCAAGGGGCATTTAAACCGTCTTGTTAAGCTACTGCGACCTGCACGTCTTTTCCAAGGGGCATTTAAACCGTCTTGTTAAGCTACTGCGACCTCCACCGCTCTTCCAAGGGGCATTTAAACCATCTTGTTAAGCTACTTCGACCTGCACGTCTCTTCCAAGAGACATTTAAACCGTCTTGGTAAGCTACTGCGACCTGCAAGTCTCTTCTAAGGGGCATTTAAACCCGCTTGTTAAGCTACTGCGACCTCCACTGCTTTTCCAAGGGGCATTTAAACCGTCTTGTTAAGCTACTGCGACCTGCACGTCTCTTCCAAGGGCCATTTAAACCGTCTTGGTAAGCTACTGCGACCTGCAAGCCTCTTCCAAGGGGCATTTAAACCATCTAGTTAAGCTACTGCGACCTGCACGTCTCTTCCAAGGGGCATTTAAACCATCTTGTTAAGCTACTGCGAATTGCACGTCTTTTCCAAGGGGCATTTAAACCGTCTTGTTAAGCTTCTGCGACCTCCACCGCTCTTCCGAGGGGCATTTAAACCTTCTTGTTAAGCTACTGCAATTTGCACGTCTCTTCCAAGGGGCATTTAAACCATCTTGTTAAGCGACTGTAACCTCCACCACTTTTCCAAGGGGCATTTAAGCCGTCTTGTTAAGCTACTGCGACCTGCACGTCTCTTCCAAGGGGCATTTAAACCGTCTTGTTAAGCTACTGCGACCTCCACCGCTCTTCCAATGGGCATTTAAAACGTTTTGTTAAGCTACTGCGACCTCCACCGCTCTTCCAAGGGGCATTTAAACTGTCTTGTTTAGAAACTGCGACCTCCACCGCTCGTCCAAGGGGCATTTAAACCGTCTTGTTAAGCTGCGGCGAAATGTACGTCTCTTCCAAGGGCCATTTAAACCGTCTTGGTAAGCTACTGTGACCTGCACGTCTCTTCCAAGGGGCATTTAAACTGTCTTGTTAAGCTACTGCGATCTGCATGTCTCTTCCAAGGGGCATTTAAACCATCTTGTTAAGCTCCTGCGACCTGCACCTCTCTTCCAAGTTGCATTTAAACCATCTTTTTAAGCTGCTGTGACCTGCATGTCTCTTCCAAGGGGCATTTAAACCGTCTTGTTAAGCTACTGCGACCTCCACCGTTCTTCCAGGGGGCATTTAAACCGTCATGTTAAGCTACTGCGACCTGCACGACTCTTCCAAGGGCCATTTAAACCATCTTGGTAAGCTACTGCGACCTGCAAGCCTCTTCCAAGGGGCATTTAAACCATCTTGTTAAGCTACTGCGACCTGCACGTCTCTTCCAAGGGGCATTTAAACCATCTTGTTAAGCTACTGCTACCTGCACGTCTTTTCCAAGGGGCATTTAAACCGTCTTGTTAAGCTACTGCGACCTGCACGTCTTTTCCAAGGGGCATTTAAACTGTCTTGTTAAGCTACTGCGACCTCCACCGCTCTTCCAAGGGGCATTTAAACCATCTTTTTAAGCTACTGCGACCTGCACTTCTCTTCCCAGGGGCATTTAAACCGTCTTGTTAAGCTCCTGTAACCTGCACGACTTTTCCAAGGGTCATTTAAACCGTCTTGTTAAGCTTCTGCGACCTGCACGTCTCTTCCAATGGGGATTTAAACCGCTTTGTTAAGCTACTGCTATCTGCATGTCTCTTCCAAGGGGCATTTAATCCGACATGTTAAGCTACTGCGACCTGCACGTCTTTTCCAAGGGGCATTTAAACCGTCTTGTTAAGCTACTGTGACCAGCACATCTCTTTCAAGGGGCATTTAAACTGTCTTGTTAAGCTACTTCGACCTCCACCGCTCGTCCAAGGGGCATTTAAACCGTCTTTTTAAGCTACTGCGACCTGCACGTTTCTTCCAAGGGGCATTTAAACCGTCCTGTTAAGCATCTGCGACCTCCACCGAACTTCCAAGGGGCATTTAAACCGTCTTGTTAAGCTACTGCGACCTCCAACGCTCTTCCAAGGGGCAATTAAACCGTCTTGTTAAGCTACTTCGACCTCCACCGAACTTCCAAGGGGCATTTAAACCGTCTTGTTAAGCTACTGAGACCTGCACGTCTCTTCCAAGGGGCATTTAATCCGTCTTATTAAGCTACTGCGACCTGCACGTCTCTTCCAATGGGCATTTAAAACGTCTTGTTAAGCTTCTGTGACCTGCACGTCTCTTCCAAGGGGCATTTAAACCGCTTTGTTAAGCTACTGCTATCTGCATGTCTCTTCCAAGGGGCATTTAATCCGTCTTGTTAAGCTACTGCGACCTGCACGTCTTTTCCAAGGGGCATTTAAACCGTCTGGTTAAGCTACTGTGAACAGCACATCTCTTTCAAGGGGCATTTAAACTGTCTTGTTAAGCTACTGCGACCCCCACCGCTCGTCCAATAGGGCATTTAAACCGTCTTTTTAAGCTACTGCGACCTTCACGTCTCTTCCAAGGGGCATTTAAACCGTCTTGTTAAGCTACTGCGACCTCCACCGCTCTTCCAAGGGGCATTTAAAACGTCTTGTTAAGCTGCTGTGACCTGCATTTCTCTTCCAAGGGGCATTTAAACCGTCTTGTTAAGCTACTGCGACCTCCACCGCTCTTCCAAGGGGCATTTAAACCGTCTTGTTAAGCTACTGCGACCTCCACCGAACTTCCAAGGGGCATTTAAACCATCTAGTTAAGCTACTGCGACCTCCACCGAACTTCCAAGGGGCAATTAAACCGTCTTGTTAAGCTACTGCGACCTGCACGTCTCTTCCAAGGGGCATTTAAACCGTCTTGTTAAGCTACTGCGACCTCCACCGCTCTTCCAAGGGGCATTTAAACCATCTTGTTAAGCTACTGCGACTTGCACGTCTATTCCAAGGGGCATTTAAACCGTCTTGTTAAGCTACTGCGACCTCCACCGCTCTTCCAAGGGGCATTTAAACCGTCTTGTTAAGCTACTGCGACCTCCACCGCTCTTCCAAGGGGCATTTAAACCGTCTTGTTAAGCTACGGCGAAATGCACGTCTCTTCCAAGGGCCATTTAAACCGTCTTGGTAAGCTACTGTGACCTGCACGTCTCTCCCAAGGGGCATTTAAACTGTCTTGCTAAGCTACTGCGATCTGGATGTCTCTTCCAAGAGGCATTTAAGCCATCTTGTTAAGCTCCTGCTACCTGCACGTCTCTTCCAAGTGGCATTTAAACCATCTTTTTAAGCTGCTGTGACCTGCATGTCTCTTCCAAGGGGCATTTAAACCGTCTTGTTAAGCTACTGCGACCTCCACCGCTCTTCCAAGGGGCATTTAAACCGTCTTGTTAAGCTACTTCGACCTCCACCGAACTTCCAAGGGGTATTTAAACCGTCTTGTTAAGCTAGTGCGACCTGCACGTCTCTTCCAAGGGGCATTTAAACCGTCTTATTAAGCTACTGCGACCTGCACGTCTCTTCCAATGGGCATTTAAACCGTCTTGTTAAGCTACTGCGACCTCCACCGCTCTTCCATGGGGCATTTAAAAAGTCCTGTTAAGCTGCTGAGACCTGCATGTCTCTTCCAAGGGGCATTTAAACCGTATTGTTAAGCTACTGCGACCTCCACCGCTCTTCCAAGGGGCATTTAAACCGTCTTGTTAAGCTACTGCGACCTCCACCGAACTTCCAAGGGGCATTTAAACCGTCTAGTTAAGCTACTGCGACCTCCACCGAACTTCCAAGGGGCAATTAAACCGTCTTGTTAAGCTACTGCGACCTGCACGTCTCTTCCAAGGGGCATTTAAACCGTCTTGTTAAGCTACTGCGACCTCCAACGCTCTTCCAAGGGGCATTTAAACCATCTTGTTAAGCTACTGCGACCTGCACGTCTCTTCCAAGGGGCATTTAAACCGTCTTGTTAAGCTACTGCAACCTCCACCGCTCTTCCAAGGGGCATTTAAACCGTCTTGTTAAGCTACTGCGACCTCCACCGCTCTTCCAAGGGGCATTTAAACCGTCTTGTTAAGCTACGGCGAAATGCACGTCTCTTCCAAGGGCCATTTAAACCGTCTTGGTAAGCTACTGTGACCTGCACGTCTCTCCCAAGGGGCATTTAAACTGTCTTGTTAAGCTACTGCGATCTGGATGTCTCTTCCAAGGGGCATTTAAGCCATCTTGTTAAGCTCCTGCTACCTGCACGTCTCTTCCAAGTTGCATTTAAACCATCTTTTTAAGCTGCTGTGACCTGCATGTCTCTTCCAAGGGGCATTTAAACCGTCTTGTTAAGCTACTGCGACCTCCACCGCTCTTCCAAGGGGCATTTAAACCGCTTTGTTAAGCTACTGCTATCTGCATGTCTCTTCCAAGGGGCATTTAATCCGTCTTGTTAAGCTACTGTGACCTGCACGTCTTTTCCAAGGGGCATTTAAACCTTCTTGTTAAGCTACTGAGACCAGCACATCTCTTTCAAGTGGCATTTAAACTGTCTTTTTAAGCTACTGCGACCTCCACCGCTCGTCCAACGGGCATTTAAACCGTCTTTTTAAGCTACTGCTACCTGCACGTCTCTTCAAAGGGGCATTTAAACCGTCTTGTTAAGCTACTGAGACCTCCATCGCTCTTCCAATGGGCATTTAAAACGTCTTGTTAAGCTGCTGTAACCTGCATGTCTCTTCCAAGGGGCATTTAAACCGTCTTGTTAAGCTACTGCGACCTCCACCGCTCTTCCAAGGGGCATTTAAACCGTCTTGTTAAGCTTCTGCGACCTCCACCGAACTTCCAAGGGGCATTTAAACCATCTTGTTAAGCCACTGCGACCTCCACCGAACTTCCAAGAGGCATTTAAACCATCTTGTTAAGCTACTGCGACCTGCACGTCTCTTCCAAGGGGCATTTAAACCGTCTTGTTAAGCTACTGCGACCTCCACCGCTCTTCCAAGGGGCATTTAAACCGTCTTGTTAAGCTACTGCGACCTGCACATCTCTTCCAAGGGGCATTTAAACTGTCTTGTTAAGCTTCTGCGATCTGGATGTCTCTTCCAAGGGGCATTTAAACCATCTTGTTAAGCTCCTGCTACCTGCACGTCTCTTCCAAGGGGCATTTAAACCATCTTGTTAAGCTACTGCGACCTCCACCGCTCTTCCAAGGGGCATTTAAACCGTCTTGTTAAGCTACTGCGACCTCCACCGAACTTCCAAGGTGCATTTAAACCGTCTTGTTAAGCTACTGCGACCTGCACATCTCTTCCAAGGGGCATTTAAACCGTCTTATTAAGCTACTGCAACCTGCACGTCTCTTCCAATGGGCATTTAAACCGTTTTGTTAAGCTACTGCGACCTCCACCGCTCTTCCAAGGGGCATTTAAACCGTCTTGTTAAGCTACGGCGAAATGCACGTCTCTTCCAAGGGCCATTTAAACCGTCTTGGTAAGCTACTGTGACCTGCACGTCTCTTCCAAGGGGCATTTAAACTGTCTTGTTAAGCTACTGCGATCTGCATGTCTCTTCCAAGGGGCATTTAAACCATCTTGTTAAGCTCCTGCTACCTGCACGTCTCTTCCAAGTTGCATTTAAACCATCTTTTTAAGCTGCTGTGACCTGCATGTCTCTTCCAAGGGGCATTTAAACCGTCTTGTTAAGCTACTGCGACCTCCACCGCTCTTCCAAGGGGCATTTAAACCGTCATGTTAAGCTACTGCGACCTGCACGTCTCTTCCAAGGGCCATTTAAACCATCTTGGTAAGCTACTGCGACCTGCAAGCCTCTTCCAAGGGGCATTTAAACCATCTTGTTAAGCCACTGCGACCTGCACGTCTCTTCCAAGGGGCATTTAAACCGTCTTGTTAAGCTACTGCGACCTGCACGTCTTTTCCAAGGGGCATTTAAACCGTCTTGTTAAGCTACTGCGACCTCCACCGCTCTTCCAAGGGGCATTTAAACCATCTTGTTAAGCTACTGCGACCTGCACGTCTCTTCCAAGAGGCATTTATACCGTCTTGGTAAGCTACTGCGACCTGCAAGCCTCTTCTAAGGGGCATTTAAACCCGCTTGTTAAGCTACTGCGACCTGCACGTCTCTTCCAAAGGGGCATTTAAACCGTTTGGTTAAGCTACTGCGACCTCCACCGCTTTTCCAAGGGGCATTTAAACCGTCTTCTTAAGCTACTGCGACCTGCACGTCTCTTCCAAGGGCCATTTAAACCGTCTTGGTAAGCTACTGCGACCTGCAAGCCTCTTCCAAGGGGCATTTAGACCATCTAGTTCAGCTACTGCGACCTGCACGTCTCTTCCAAGGGGCATTTAAACCATCTTGTTAAGCTACTGCGACCTGCACGTCTTTTCCAAGGGTCATTTAAACCGTCTTGTTAAGCTACTGCGACATCCACCGCTCTTCCAAGGGGCATTTAAACCGTCTTGTTAAGCTACGGCGAAATGCACGTCTCTTCCAAGGGCCATTTAAACCGTCTTGGTAAGCTACTGTGACCTGCACGTCTCTCCCAAGGGGCATTTAAACTGTCTTGTTAAGCTACTGCGATCTGGATGTCTCTTCCAAGGGGCATTTAAGCCATCTTGTTAAGCTCCTGCTACCTGCACGTCTCTTCCAAGTTGCATTTAAACCATCTTTTTAAGCTGCTGTGACCTGCATGTCTCTTCCAAGGGGCATTTAAACCGTCTTGTTAAGCTACTGCGACCTCCACCGCTCTTCCAAGGGGCATTTAAACCGCTTTGTTAAGCTACTGCTATCTGCATGTCTCTTCCAAGGGGCATTTAATCCGTCTTGTTAAGCTACTGTGACCTGCACGTCTTTTCCAAGGGGCATTTAAACCTTCTTGTTAAGCTACTGAGACCAGCACATCTCTTTCAAGTGGCATTTAAACTGTCTTTTTAAGCTACTGCGACCTCCACCGCTCGTCCAACGGGCATTTAAACCGTCTTTTTAAGCTACTGCTACCTGCACGTCTCTTCAAAGGGGCATTTAAACCGTCTTGTTAAGCTACTGAGACCTCCATCGCTCTTCCAATGGGCATTTAAAACGTCTTGTTAAGCTGCTGTAACCTGCATGTCTCTTCCAAGGGGCATTTAAACCGTCTTGTTAAGCTACTGCGACCTCCACCGCTCTTCCAAGGGGCATTTAAACCGTCTTGTTAAGCTTCTGCGACCTCCACCGAACTTCCAAGGGGCATTTAAACCATCTTGTTAAGCCACTGCGACCTCCACCGAACTTCCAAGAGGCATTTAAACCATCTTGTTAAGCTACTGCGACCTGCACGTCTCTTCCAAGGGGCATTTAAACCGTCTTGTTAAGCTACTGCGACCTCCACCGCTCTTCCAAGGGGCATTTAAACCGTCTTGTTAAGCTACTGCGACCTGCACATCTCTTCCAAGGGGCATTTAAACTGTCTTGTTAAGCTTCTGCGATCTGGATGTCTCTTCCAAGGGGCATTTAAACCATCTTGTTAAGCTCCTGCTACCTGCACGTCTCTTCCAAGGGGCATTTAAACCATCTTGTTAAGCTACTGCGACCTCCACCGCTCTTCCAAGGGGCATTTAAACCGTCTTGTTAAGCTACTGCGACCTCCACCGAACTTCCAAGGTGCATTTAAACCGTCTTGTTAAGCTACTGCGACCTGCACATCTCTTCCAAGGGGCATTTAAACCGTCTTATTAAGCTACTGCAACCTGCACGTCTCTTCCAATGGGCATTTAAACCGTTTTGTTAAGCTACTGCGACCTCCACCGCTCTTCCAAGGGGCATTTAAACCGTCTTGTTAAGCTACGGCGAAATGCACGTCTCTTCCAAGGGCCATTTAAACCGTCTTGGTAAGCTACTGTGACCTGCACGTCTCTTCCAAGGGGCATTTAAACTGTCTTGTTAAGCTACTGCGATCTGCATGTCTCTTCCAAGGGGCATTTAAACCATCTTGTTAAGCTCCTGCTACCTGCACGTCTCTTCCAAGTTGCATTTAAACCATCTTTTTAAGCTGCTGTGACCTGCATGTCTCTTCCAAGGGGCATTTAAACCGTCTTGTTAAGCTACTGCGACCTCCACCGCTCTTCCAAGGGGCATTTAAACCGTCATGTTAAGCTACTGCGACCTGCACGTCTCTTCCAAGGGCCATTTAAACCATCTTGGTAAGCTACTGCGACCTGCAAGCCTCTTCCAAGGGGCATTTAAACCATCTTGTTAAGCCACTGCGACCTGCACGTCTCTTCCAAGGGGCATTTAAACCGTCTTGTTAAGCTACTGCGACCTGCACGTCTTTTCCAAGGGGCATTTAAACCGTCTTGTTAAGCTACTGCGACCTCCACCGCTCTTCCAAGGGGCATTTAAACCATCTTGTTAAGCTACTGCGACCTGCACGTCTCTTCCAAGAGGCATTTATACCGTCTTGGTAAGCTACTGCGACCTGCAAGCCTCTTCTAAGGGGCATTTAAACCCGCTTGTTAAGCTACTGCGACCTGCACGTCTCTTCCAAAGGGGCATTTAAACCGTTTGGTTAAGCTACTGCGACCTCCACCGCTTTTCCAAGGGGCATTTAAACCGTCTTCTTAAGCTACTGCGACCTGCACGTCTCTTCCAAGGGCCATTTAAACCGTCTTGGTAAGCTACTGCGACCTGCAAGCCTCTTCCAAGGGGCATTTAGACCATCTAGTTCAGCTACTGCGACCTGCACGTCTCTTCCAAGGGGCATTTAAACCATCTTGTTAAGCTACTGCGACCTGCACGTCTTTTCCAAGGGTCATTTAAACCGTCTTGTTAAGCTACTGCGACATCCACCGCTCTTCCAAGGGGCATTTAAACCATCTTGTTAAGCTACTACGACCTGCATGTCTCTTCCAAGAGGCATTTAAACCATCTTGGTAAGCTACTGCGACCTGCAAGCCTCTTCTAAGGGGCATTTAAACCCTCTTGTTAAGCTACTGCGACCTGCACGTCTCTTCCAAGGGGCATATAAACCTTCTTGTTAAGCTACTGCGATTTGCACGTCTCTTCCAAGGCGCATTTAAACCATCTTGTTAAGCTACTGTAACCTCCACCACTTTTCCAAGGGGCATTTAAGCCGTCTTGTTAAGCTACTGCGACCTGCACGTCTCTTCCAAGGGGCATTTAAACCTTCTTGTTAAGCTACTGCGATTTGCACGTCTCTTCCAAGGGGCTTTTAAACCATCTTGTTAAGCTACTGTATCCTCCACCACTTTTCCAAGGGGCATTTAAGCCGTCTTGTTAAGCTACTGCGACCTGCACGTCTCTTCCAAGGGGCATTTAAACCGTCTTGTTAAGCTACTGCGACCTCCACCGCTCTTCCAATGGGCATTTAAAACGTCTTGTTAAGCTACTGCGACCTCCACCGCTCTTCCAAGGGGCATTTAAACTGTCTTGTTAAGAAACTGCGACCTCCACCGCTCGTCCAAGGGGCATTTAAACTGTCTTTTTAAGCTACTGCGACCTCCACCGCTCTTCCAAGGGGCATTTAAACCGTCTTGTTAAGCTGCGGCGAAATGTACGTCTCTTCCAAGGGCCATTTAAACCGTCTTGGTAAGCTACTGTGACCTGCACGTCTCTTCCAAGGGGCATTTAAACTGTCTTGTTAAGCTACTGCGATCTGCATGTCTCTTCCAAGGGGCATTTATACCATCTTGTTAAGCTCCTGCTACCTGCATGTCTCTTCCAAGTTGCATTTAAACCATCTTTTTAAGCTGCTGTGACCTGCATGTCTCTTCCAAGGGGCATTTAAACCGTCTTGTTAAGCTACTGCGACCTCCACCGCTCTTCCAATGGGCATTTAAAACGTCTTGTTAAGCTACTGCGACCTCCACCGCTCTTCCAAGGGGCATTTAAACCGTCTTGTTAAGCTACGGCGAAATGCACGTCTCTTCCAAGGGCCATTTAAACCGTCTTGGTAAGCTACTGTGACCTGCACGTCTCTTCCAAGGGGCATTTAAACTGTCTTGTTAAGCTACTGCGATCTGCATGTCTCTTCCAAGGGGCATTTAAACCATCTTGTTAAGCTCCTGCTACCTGCACGTCTCTTCCAAGTTGCATTTAAACCATCTTTTTAAGCTGCTGTGACCTGCATGTCTCTTCCAAGGGGCATTTAAACCGTCTTGTTAAGCTACTGCGACCTCCACCGCTCTTCCAAGGGGCATTTAAACCGTCATGTTAAGCTACTGCGACCTGCACGTCTCTTCAAAGGGCCATTTAAACCATCTTGGTAAGCTACTGCGACCTGCAAGCCTCTTCCAAGGGGCATTTAAACCATCTTGTTAAGCTACTGCGACCTGCACGTCTCTTCCAAGGGGCATTTAAACCATCTTGTTAAGCTACTGCTACCTGCACGTCTTTTCCAAGGGGCATTTAAACCGTCTTGTTAAGCTACTGCGACCTGCACGTCTTTTCCAAGGGGCATTTAAAACGTCTTGTTAAGCTACTGTGACGAGCACATCTCTTTCAAGGGGCATTTAAACTGTCTTGTTAAGCTACTGCGACCTCCACCGCTCTTCCAAGGGGCATTTAAACCATCTTGTTAAGCTACTGCGACCTGCACGTCTCTTCCCAGGGGCATTTAAACCGTCTTTTTAAGCTCCTGTAACCTGCACGACTTTTCCAAGGGTCATTTAAACCGTCTTGTTAAGCTTCTGCGACCTGCTCGTCTCTTCCAAGTGGCATTTAAACCGCTTTGTTAAGCTACTGCTATCTGCATGTCTCTTCCAAGGGGCATTTAATCCGTTTTGTTAAGCTACTGCGACCTGCACGTCTTTTCCAAGGGGCATTTAAACCGTCTTGTTAAGCTACTGTGACCAGCACATCTCTTTCAAGGGGCATGTAAACTGTCTTGTTAAGCTACTTCGACCTCCACCGCTCGTCCAAGGGGCATTTAAACCGTTTTTTTAAGCTACTGCTACCTGCACTTCTCTTCCAAGGGGCATTTAAACCGTCTTGTTAAGCTACTGCGACCTCCACCGAACTTCCAAGGGGCATTTAAACCGTCTTGTTAAGCTACTGCGACCTGCACGTCTCTTCCAATGGGCATTTAAACCGTCTTATTAAGCTACTGCGACCTGCACGTCTCTTCCAATGGGCATTTAAACCGTCTTGTTAAGCTTCTGCGACCTGCACATTTCTTCCAAGGGGCATTTAAACTGCTTTGTTAAGCTACTGCTATCTGCATGTCTCTTCCAAGGGGCATTTAATCCGTCTTGTTAAGCTACTGCGACCTGCACGTCTTTTCCAAGGGGCATTTAAACCGTCTTGTTAAGCTACTGTGACCAGCACATCTCTTTCAAGGGGCATTTAAACTGTCTTGTTAAGCTACTGCGACCTCCACCGCTCGTCCAAGGGGCATTTAAACCGTCTTTTTAAGTTACTGTGACCTGCACGTCTCTTCCAAGGGGCATTTAAAACATCTTGTTAAGCTACTGCGACCTCCACCGCTCTTCCAAGGGGCATTTAAAACGTCTTGTTAAGCTGCTGTGACCTGCATGTCTCTTCCAAGGGGCATTTAAACCGTCTTGTTAAGCTACTGCGACCTCCACCGCTCTTCCAAGGGGCATTTAAACCGTCTTGTTAAGCTACTGCGACCTCCACCGAACTTCCAAGGGGCATTTAAACCGTCTAGTTAAGCTACTGCGACCTCCACCGAACTTCCAAGGGGCATTTAAACCGTCTTGTTAAGCTACTGCGACCTGCACGTCTATTCCAAGGGGCATTTAAACCGTCTTGTTAAGCTACTGCGACCTCCACCGCTCTTCCAAGGGGCATTTAAACCGTCTTGTTAAGCTACTGCGACCTCCACCGCTCTTCCAAGGAGCATTTAAACCGTCTTGTTAAGCTACGTCGAAATGCAAGTCTCTTCCAAGGGCCATTTAAACCGTCTTGGTAAGCTACTGTGACCTGCACGTCTCTCCCAAGGGGCATTTAAACTGTCTTGTTAAGCTACTGCGATCTGGATGTCTCTTCCAAGGGGCATTTAAACCATCTTGTTAAGCTCCTGCTACCTGCACGTCTCTTCCAAGTTGCATTTAAACCATCTTTTTAAGCTGCTGTGACCTGCATGTCTCTTCCAAGGGGCATTTAAACCTTCTTGTTAAGCTACTGCGACCTCCACCGCTCTTCCAAGGGGCATTTAAACCATCTTGTTAAGCTTCTTCGACCTCCACCGAACTTCCAAGGGGCATTTAAACCGGCTTGTTAAGCTACTGCGACCTGCACGTCTCTTCCAAGGGGCATTTAAACCTTCTTATTAAGCTACTGCGACCTGCACGTCTCTTCCAATGGGCATTTAAACCGTCTTGTTAAGCTTCTGCGACCTGCACGTCTCTTCCAAGGGGCATTTAAACCGCTTTGTTAAGCTACTGCTATCTGCATGTCTCTTCCAAGGGGCATTTAATCCCTCTTGTTAAGCTACTGCGACCTGCACGTCTTTTCCAAGGGGCATTTAAACCATCTTGTTAAACTACTGTGACCAGCACATCACTTTCAAGGGGCATTTAAACTGTCTTGTTAAGCTACTGCGACCTCCACCGCTCGTCCAAGGGGCATTTAAACCGTCTTTTTAAGCTACTGCGACCTGCATGTCTCTTCCAAGGGGCATTTAAACCGTCTTGTTAAGCTACTGCGACCTCCACCGCTCATCCAAGGGCCATTTAAAACGTCTTGTTAAGCTGCTGTGACCTGCATGTCTCTTCCAAGGGGCATTTAAACCGTCTTTTTAAGCTACTGCGACCTCCACCGCTCTTCCAAGGGGCATTTAAACCGTCTTGTTAAGCTTCTGCGACCTCCACCGAACTTCCAAGGGGCATTTAAACCGTCTTGTTAAGCCACTGCGACCTCCACCGAACTTCCAAGGAGCATTTAAACCATCTTGTTAAGCTACTGCGACCTGCACGTCTCTTCCAAGGGGCATTTAAACCGTCCTGTTAAGCCACTGCGACCTCCACCGCTCTTCCAAGGGGCATTTAAACCGTCTTGTTAAGCTACTGCGGCCTCCACCGAACTTCCAAGGTGCATTTAAACTGTCTTGTTAAGCTACTGCGACCTGCACATCTCTTCCAAGGGGCATTTAAACCGTCTTATTAAGCTACTGCAACCTGCACGTCTCTTCCAATGGGCATTTAAACCGTCTTGTTAAGCTACTGCGACCTCCACCGCTCTTCCAAGGGGCATTTAAACTGTCTTGTTAAGAAACTGCGACATCCACCGCTCGTCCAAGGGGCATTTAAACTGTCTTTTTAAGCTACTGCGACCTCCACCGCTCTTCCAAGGGGCATTTAAACCGTCTTGTTAAGCTGCGGCGAAATGTACGTCTCTTCCAAGGGCCATTTAAACCGTCTTGGTAAGCTACTGTGACCTGCACGTCTCTTCCAAGGGGCATTTAAACTGTCTTGTTAAGCTACTGCGATCTGCATGTCTCTTCCAAGGGGCATTTATACCATCTTGTTAACCTCCTGCTACCTGCATGTCTCTTCCAAGTTGCATTTAAACCATCTTTTTAAGCTGCTGTGACCTGCATGTCTCTTCCAAGGGGCATTTAAACCGTCTTGTTAAGCTACTGCGACCTCCACCGCTCTTCCAAGGGGCATTTAAAACGTCTTGTTAAGCTACTGCGACCTCCACTGCTCTTCCAAGGGGCATTTAAACCGTCTTGTTAAGCTACGGCGAAATGCACGTCTCTTCCAAGGGCCATTTAAACCGTCTTGGTAAGCTACTGTGACCTGCACGTCTCTTCCAAGGGGCATTTAAACTGTCTTGTTAAGCTACTGCGATCTGCATGTCTCTTCCAAGGGGCATTTAAACCATCTTGTTAAGCTCCTGCTACCTGCACGTCTCTTCCAAGTTGCATTTAAACCATCTTTTTAAGCTGCTGTGACCTGCATGTCTCTTCCAAGGGGCATTTAAACCGTCTTGTTAAGCTACTGCGACCTCCACCGCTCTTCCAAGGGGCATTTAAACCGTCATGTTAAGCTACTGCGACCTGCACGTCTCTTCAAAGGGCCATTTAAACCATCTTGGTAAGCTACTGCGACCTGCAAGCCTCTTCCAAGGGGCATTTAAACCATCTTGTTAAGCTACTGCGACCTGCACGTCTCTTCCAAGGGGCATTTAAACCATCTTGTTAAGCTACTGCTACCTGCACGTCTTTTCCAAGGGGCATTTAAACCGTCTTGTTAAGCTACTGCGACCTGCACGTCTTTTCCAAGGGGCATTTAAAACGTCTTGTTAAGCTACTGCGACCTCCACCGAACTTCCAAGGGGCATTTAAACCGTCTTGTTAAGCTACTTTGACCTGCACGTCTCTTCCAATGGGCATTTAAACCGTCTTATTAAGCTACTGCAACCTGCACGTCTCTTCCAATGGGCATTTTAACCGTCTTGTTAAGCTTCTGCGACCTGCACATTTCTTCCAAGGGGCATTTAAACTGCTTTGTTAAGCTACTGCTATCTGCATGTCTCTTCCAAGGGGCATTTAATCCGTCTTGTTAAGCTACTGCGACCTGCACGTCTTTTCCAAGGGGCATTTAAACCGTCTTGTTAAGCTACTGAGACCAGCACATCTCTTTCAAGGGGCATTTAAACTGTCTTGTTAAGCTACTGCGACCTCCACCGCTCGTCCAAGGGGCATTTAAACCGTCTTTTTAAGTTACTGCGACCTGCACGTCTCTTCCAAGGGGCATTTAAAACATCTTGTTAAGCTACTGCGACCTCCACCGCTCTTCCAAGGGGCATTTAAAACGTCTTGTTAAGCTGCTGTGACCTGCATGTCTCTTCCAAGGGGCATTTAAACCGTCTTGTTAAGCTACTGCGACCTCCACCGCTCTTCCAAGGGGCATTTAAACCGTCTTGTTAAGCTACTGCGACCTCCACGGAACTTCCAAGGGGCATTTAAACCGTCTAGTTAAGCTACTGCGACCTCCACCGAACTTCCAAGGGGCATTTAAACCGTCTTGTTAAGCTACTGCGACCTGCACGTCTATTCCAAGGTGCATTTAAACCGTCTTGTTAAGCTACTGCGACCTCCACCGCTCTTCCAAGGGGCATTTAAACCGTCTTGTTAAGCTACTGCGACCTCCACCGCTCTTCCAAGGGGCATTTAAACCGTCTTGTTAAGCTACGGCGAAATGCAAGTCTCTTCCAAGGGCCATTTAAACCGTCTTGGTAAGCTACTGTGACCTGCACGTCTCTCCCGAGGGGCATTTAAACTGTCTTGTTAAGCTACTGCGATCTGGATGTCTCTTCCAAGGGGCATTTAAACCATCTTGTTAAGCTCCTGCTACCTGCACGTCTCTTCCAAGTTGCATTTAAACCATCTTTTTAAGCTGCTGTGACCTGCATGTCTCTTCCAAGGGGCATTTAAACCTTCTTGTTAAGGTACTGCGTCCTCCACCGCTCTTCCAAGGGGCATTTAAACCATCTTGTTAAGCTTCTTCGACCTCCACCGAACTTCCAAGGGGCATTTAAACCGTCTTGTTAAGCTACTGCGACCTGCACGTCTCTTCCAAGGGGCATTTAAACCGTCTTATTAAGCTACTGCGACCTGCACGTCTCTTCCAATGGGCATTTAAACCGTCTTGTTAAGCTTCTGCGACCTGCACGTCTCTTCCAAGGGGCATTTAAACCGCTTTGTTAAGCTACTGCTATCTGCATGTCTCTTCCAAGGGGCATTTAATCCGTCTTGTTAAGCTACTGCGACCTGCACGTCTTTTCCAAGGGGCATTTAAACCATCTTGTTAAACTACTGTGACCAGCACATCTCTTTCAAGGGGCATTTAAACTGTCTTGTTAAGCTACTGCGACCTCCACCGCTCGTCCAAGGGGCATTTAAACCGTCTTTTTAAGCTACTGCGACCTGCATGTCTCTTCCAAGGGGCATTTAAACCGTCTTGTTAAGCTACTGCGACCTCCACCGCTCATCCAAGGGCCATTTAAAACGTCTTGTTAAGCTGCTGTGACCTGCATGTCTCTTCCAAGGGGCATTTAAACCGTCTTTTTAAGCTACTGCGACCTCCACCGATCTTCCAAGGGGCATTTAAACCGTCTTGTTAAGCTTCTGCGACCTCCACCGAACTTCCAAGGGGCATTTAAACCGTCTTGTTAAGCCACTGCGACCTCCACCGAACTTCCAAGGAGCATTTAAACCATCTTGTTAAGCTACTGCGACCTGCACGACTCTTCCAAGGGGCATTTAAACCGTCTTGTTAAGCTACTGCGACCTCCACCGCTCTTCCAAGGGGCATTTAAACCGTCTTGTTAAGCTACTGCGACCTCCACCGAACTTCCAAGGTGCATTTAAACCGTCTTGTTAAGCTACTGCGACCTGCACATCTCTTCCAAGGGGCATTTAAACCGTCTTATTAAGCTACTGCAACCTGCACGTCTCTTCCAATGGGCATTTAAACAGTCTTGTTAAGCTACTGCGACCTCCACCGCTCTTCCAAGGGGCATTTAAACCGTCTTGTTAAGCTACGGCGAAATGCACGTCTCTTCCAAGGGCCATTTAAACCGTCTTGGTAAACTACTGTGACCTGCACGTCTCTTCCAAGGGGCATTTAAACTGTCTTGTTAAGCTACTGCGATCTGCATGTCTCTTCCAAGGGGCATTTAAACCATCTTGTTAAGCTCCTGCTACCTGCACGTCTCTTCCAAGTTGCATTTAAACCATCTTTTTAAGCTGCTGTGACCTGCATGTCTCTTCCAAGGGGCATGTAAACCGTCTTGTTAAGCTACTGCGACCTCCACCGCTCTTCCAAGGGGCATTTAAACCGTCATGTTAAGCTACTGCGACCTGCACGTCTCTTCAAAGGGCCATTTAAACCATCTTGGTAAGCTACTGCGACCTGCAAGCCTCTTACAAGGGGCATTTAAACCATCTTGTTAAGCTACTGCGACCTGCACGTCTCTTCCAAGGGGCATTTAAACCATCTTGTTAAGCTACTGCTACGTGGACGTCTTTTCCAAGGGGCATTTAAACCGTCTTGTTAAGCTACTGCGACCTGCACGTCTTTTCCAAGGGCCATTTAAAACGTCTTGTTAAGCTACTGTGACCAGTACATCTCTTTCAAGGGGCATTTAAACTGTCTTGTTAAGCTACTGCGACCTCCACCGCTCTTCCAAGGGGCATTTAAACCATCTTGTTAAGCTACTGCGACCTGCACGTCTCTTCCCAGGGGCATTTAAACCGTCTTGTTAAGCTCCTGTAACCTGCACGACTTTTCCAAGGGTCATTTAAACCGTCTTGTTAAGCTTCTGCGACCTGCTCGTCTCTTCCAAGGGGCATTTAAACCGCTTTGTTAAGCTACTGCTATCTGCATGTCTCTTCCAAGGGGCATTTAATCCGTTTTGTTAAGCTACTGCGACCTGCACGTCTTTTCCAAGGGGCATTTAAACCGTCTTGTTAAGCTACTGTGACCAGCACATCTCTTTCAAGGGGCATTTAAACTGTCTTGTTAAGCTACTTCGACCTCCACTGCTCGTCCAAGGGGCATTTAAACCGTTTTTTTAAGCTACTGCGACCTGCACGTCTCTTCCAAGGGGCATTTAAACCATCTTGTTAAGCTACTGCGACCTCCACCGAACTTCCAAGGGGCATTTAAACCGTCTTGTTATGCTACTGCGACCTGCACGTCTCTTCCAATGGGCATTTAAACCGTCTTGTTAAGCTTCTGCGACCTGCACATCTCTTCCAAGGGGCATTTAAACTGCTTTGTTAAGCTACTGCTATCTGCATGTCTCTTTCAAGGGGCATTTAATCCGTCTTGTTAAGCTACTGCGACCTGCACGTCTTTTCCAAGGGGCATTTAAAACATCTTGTTAAGCTACTGCGACCTCCACCGCTCTTCCAAGGGGCATTTAAAACGTATTGTTAAGCTGCTGTGACCTGCATGTCTCTTCCAAGGGGCATTTAAACCGTCTTGTTAAGCTACTGCGACCTCCACCGCTCTTCCAAGGGGCATTTAAACCGTCTTGTTAAGCTACGGTGAAATGCACGTCTCTTCCAAGGGCCATTTAAACCGTCTTGGTAAGCTACTGTGACCTGCACGTCTCTTCCAAGGGGCATTTAAACTGTCTTGTTAAGCTACTGCGATCTGCATGTCTCTTCCAAGGGGCATTTAAACCATCTTGTTAAGCTCCTGCTACCTGCACGTCTCTTCCAAGTTGCAATTTAAACCATCTTTTTAAGCTGCTGTGACCTGCATGTCTCTTCCAAGGGGCATTTAAACCGTCTTGTTAAGCTACTGCGACCTCCACCGCTCTTCCAAGGGGCATTTAAACCGTCATGTTAAGCTACTGCGACCTGCACGTCTCTTCAAAGGGCCATTTAAACCATCTTGGTAAGCTACTGCGACCTGCAAGCCTCTTACAAGTGGCATTTAAACCATCTTGTTAAGCTACTGCGACCTGCACGTCTCTTCCAAGGGGCATTTAAACCATCTTGTTAAGCTACTGCTACGTGGACGTCTTTTCCAAGGGGCATTTAAACCGTCTTGTTAAGCTACTGCGACCTGCACGTCTTTTCCAAGGGCCATTTAAAACGTCTTGTTAAGCTACTGTGACAAGTACATCTCTTTCAAGGGGCATTTAAACTGTCTTGTTAAGCTACTGCGACCTCCACCGCTCTTCCAAGGGGCATTTAAACCATCTTGTTAAGCTACTGCGACCTGCACGTCTCTTCCCAGGGGCATTTAAACCGTCTTGTTAAGCTCCTGTAACCTGCACGACTTTTCCAAGGGTCATTTAAACCGTCTTGTTAAGCTTCTGCGACCTGCTCGTCTCTTCCAAGGGGCATTTAAACCGCTTTGTTAAGCTACTGCTATCTGCATGTCTCTTCCAAGGGGCATTTAATCCGTTTTGTTAAGCTACTGCGACCTGCACGTCTTTTCCAAGGGGCATTTAAACCGTCTTGTTAAGCTACTGTGAACAGCACATCTCTTTCAAGGGGCATTTAAACTGTCTTGTTAAGCTACTTCGACCTCCACTGCTCGTCCAAGGGGCATTTAAACCGTTTTTTTAAGCTACTGCGACCTGCACGTCTCTTCCAAGGGGCATTTAAACCATCTTGTTAAGCTACTGCGACCTCCACCGAACTTCCAAGGGGCATTTAAACCGTCTTGTTATGCTACTGCGACCTGTACGTCTCTTCCAATGGGCATTTAAACCGTCTTGTTAAGCTTCTGCGACCTGCACATCTCTTCCAAGGGGCATTTAAACTGCTTTGTTAAGCTACTGCTATCTGCATGTCTCTTTCAAGGGGCATTTAATCCGTCTTGTTAAGCTACTGCGACCTGCACGTCTTTTCCAAGGGGCATTTAAACCGTCTTGTTAAGCTACTATGACCAGCACATCTCTTTCAAGGGGCATTTAAACTGTCTTGTTAAGCTACTGCGACGTCCACCGCTCGTACAAGGGGCATTTAAACCGTCTTTTTAAGTTACTGCGACCTGCACGTCTCTTCCAAGGGGCATTTAAAACATCTTGTTAAGCTACTGCGACCTCCACCGCTCTTCCAAGGGGCATTTAAAACGTATTGTTAAGCTGCTGTGACCTGCATGTCTCTTCCAAGGGGCATTTAAACCGTCTTGTTAAGCTACTGCGACCTCCACCGCTCTTCCAAGGGGCATTTAAACCGTCTTGTTAAGCTACTGCGACCTCCACCGAACTTCCAAGGGGCATTTAAACCGTCTAGTTAAGCTACTGCGACCTCCACCGAACTTCCAAGGGGCATTTAAAGCGTCTTGTTAAGCTACTGCGACCTGCACGTCTATTCCAAGGGGCATTTAAACCGTCTTGTTAAGCTACTGCGACCTCCACCGCTCTTCCAAGGGGCATTTAAACCGTCTTGTTAAGCTACTGCGACCTGCACGTCTCTTCCAAGGGGCATTTAAACCGTCTTTTTAAGCTACAGCGACCTGCATGTCTCTTCCAAGGGGCATTTAAACCGTCTTGTTAAGCTACTGCGACCTGCATGTCTCTTCCAAGGGGCATTTAAACCGTCTTGTTAAGCTACTGCGACCTCCACCGCTCATCCAAGGGCCATTTAAAACGTCTTGTTAAGCTGCTGTGACCTGCATGTCTCTTCCAAGGGGCATTTAAACCGTCTTTTTAAGCTACTGCGACCTCCACCGCTCTTCCAAGGGGCATTTAAACCGTCTTGTTAAGCTTCTGCGACCTCCACCGAACTTCCAAGGGGCATTTAAACCGTCTTGTTAAGCCACTGCGACCTCCACCGAACTTCCAAGGAGCATTTAAACCATCTTGTTAAGCTACTGCGACCTGCACGTCTCTTCCAAGGGGCATTTAAACCAACTTGTTAAGCTACTGCGACCTCCACCGCTCTTCCAAGCGGCATTTAAACCGTCTTGTTAAGCTACTGCGACCTGCACGTCTCTTCCAAGGGGCATTTAAACTGCCTTGTTAAGCTTCTGCGATCTGGATGTCTATTCCAAGGGGCATTTAAACCATCTTGTTAAGCTCCTGCTACCTGCACGTCTCTTCCAAGGGGCATTTAAACCGTCTTGTTAAGCTACTGCGACCTCCACCGCTCTTCCAAGGGGCATTTAAACCGTCTTGTTAAGCTACTGCGATCTCCACCGAACTTCCAAGGTGCATTTAAACCGTCTTGTGAAGCTACTGCGACCTGCACATCTCTTCCAAGGGGCATTTAAACCGTCTTATTAAGCTACTGAAACCTGCACGTCTCTTCCAATGGGCATTTAAACCGTCTTGTTAAGCTACTGCGACCTCCACCGCTCTTCCAAGGGGCATTTAAACCGTCTTGTTAAGCTACGGCGAAATGCACGTCTCTTCCAAGGGCCATTTAAACCGTCTTGGTAAGCTACTGTGACCTGCACGTCTCTTCCACGGGGCATTTAAACTGTCTTGTTAAGCTACTGCGATCTGCATGTCTCTTCCAAGGGGCATTTAAACCATCTTGTTAAGCTCCTGCTACCTGCACGTCTCTTCCAAGTTGCATTTAAACCATCTTTTTAAGCTGCTGTGACCTGCATGTCTCTTCCAAGGGGCATGTAAACCGTCTTGTTAAGCTACTGCGACCTCCACCGCTGTTCCAAGGGGCATTTAAACCGTCATGTTAAGCTACTGCGACCTGCACGTCTCTTCCAAGGGCCATTTAAACCATCTTGGTAAGCTACTGCGACCTGCAAGCCTCTTCCAAGGAGCATTTAAACCATCTTGTTAAGCCACTGCGACCTGCACGTCTCTTCCAAGGGGCATTTAAACCGTCTTGTTAAGCTACTGCGACCTGCACGTCTTTTCCAAGGGGCATTTAAACCGTCTTGTTAAGCTACTGCGACCTCCACCGCTCTTCCAAGGGGCATTTAAACCATCTTGTTAAGCTACTGCGACCTGCACGTCTCTTCCAAGAGGCATTTAAACCGTCTTGGTAAGCTACTGCGACCTGCAACCCTCTTCTAAGGGGCATTTAAACCCGCTTGTTAAGCTACTGCGACCTGCACGTCTCTTCCAAAGGTGCATTTAAACCGTTTTGTTAAGCTACTGCGACCTCCACCGCTTTTCCAAGGGCCATTTAAACCGTCTTGGTAAGCTACTGTGACCTGCACGTCTCTTCCAAGGGGCATTTAAACTGTCTTGTTAAGCTACTGCGATCTGCATGTCTCTTCCAAGGGGCATTTATACCATCTTGTTAAGCTCCTGCTACCTGCATGTCTCTTCCAAGTTGCATTTAAACCATCTTTTTAAGCTTCTGTGACCTGCATGTCTCTTCCAAGGGGCATTTAAACCATCTTGTTAAGCTACTGCGACCTCCACCGCTCTTCCAAGGGGCATTTAAAACGTCTTGTTAAGCTACTGCGACCTCCACCGCTCTTCCAAGGTGCATTTAAACCGTCTTGTTAAGCTACGGTGAAATGCACGTCTCTTCCAAGGGCCATTTAAACCGTCTTGGTAAGCTACTGTGACCTGCACGTCTCTTCCAAGGGGCATTTAAACTGTCTTGTTAAGCTACTGCGATCTGCATGTCTCTTCCAAGGGGCATTTAAACCATCTTGTTAAGCTCCTGCTACCTGCACGTCTCTTCCAAGTTGCAATTTAAACCATCTTTTTAAGCTGCTGTGACCTGCATGTCTCTTCCAAGGGGCATTTAAACCGTCTTGTTAAGCTACTGCGACCTCCACCGCTCTTCCAAGGGGCATTTAAACCGTCATGTTAAGCTACTGCGACCTGCACGTCTCTTCAAAGGGCCATTTAAACCATCTTGGTAAGCTACTGCGACCTGCAAGCCTCTTACAAGGGGCATTTAAACCATCTTGTTAAGCTACTGCGACCTGCACGTCTCTTCCAAGGGGCACTTAAACCATCTTGTTAAGCTACTGCTACCTGCACGTCTTTTCCAAGGGGCATTTAAACCGTCTTGTTAAGCTACTGCGACCTGCACGTCTTTTCCAAGGGCCATTTAAAACGTCTTGTTAAGCTACTGTGACCAGTACATCTCTTTCAAGGGGCATTTAAACTGTCTTGTTAAGCTACTGCGACCTCCACCTCTCTTCCAAGGGGCATTTAAACCATCTTGTTAAGCTACTGCAACCTGCACGTCTCTTCCCAGGGGCATTTAAACCGTCTTGTTAAGCTCCTGTAACCTGCACGACTTTTCCAAGGGTCATTTAAACCGTCTTGTTAAGCTTCTGCGACCTGCTCGTCTCTTCCAAGGGGCATTTAAACCGCTTTGTTAAGCTACTGCTATCTGCATGTCTCTTCCAAGGGGCATTTAATCCGTTTTGTTAAGCTTCTGCGACCTGCACGTCTTTTCCAAGGGGCATTTAAACCGTCTTGTTAAGCTACTGTGACCAGCACATCTCTTTCAAGGGGCATTTAAACTGTCTTGTTAAGCTACTTCGACCTCCACCGCTCGTCCAAGGGGCATTTAAACCGTTTTTTTAAGCTACTGCGACCTGCACGTCTCTTCCAAGGGGCATTTAAACCATCTTGTTAAGCTACTGCGACCTCCACCGAACTTCCAAGGGGCATTTAAACCATCTTGTTAAGCTACTGCGACCTGCACGTCTCTTCCAATGGGCATTTAAACCGTCTTGTTAAGCTTCTGCGACCTGCACATCTCTTCCAAGGGGCATTTAAACTGATTTGTTAAGCTACTGTTATGTGCATGTCTCTTCCAAGGGGCATTTAATCCGTCTTGTTAAGCTACTGCGACCTGCACGTCTTTTCCAAGGGGCATTTAAACCGTCTTGTTAAGCTACTATGACCAGCACATCTCTTTCAAGGGGCATTTAAACTGTCTTGTTAAGCTACTGCGACGTCCACCGCTCGTCCAAGGGGCATTTAAACCGTCTTTTTAAGTTACTGCGACCTGCACGTCTCTTCCAAGGGGCATTTAAAACATCTTGTTAAGCTACTGCTACCTCCATCGCTCTTCCAAGGGGCATTTAAAACGTATTGTTAAGCTGCTGTGACCTGCATGTCTCTTCCAAGGGGCATTTAAACCGTCTTGTTAAGCTACTGCGACCTCCACCGCTCTTCCAAGGGGCATTTAAACCGTCTTGTTAAGCTACTGCGACCTCCACCGAACTTCCAAGGGGCATTTAAACCGTCTAGTTAAGCTACTGCGACCTCCACCGAACTTCCAAGGGGCATTTAAACCGTCTTGTTAAGCTACTGCGACCTGCACGTCTATTCCAAGGGGCATTTAAACCGTCTTGTTAAGCTACTGCGACCTCCACCGCTCTTCCAAGGGGCATTTAAACCGTCTTGTTAAGCTACTGCGACCTGCACGTCTCTTCCAAGGGGCATTTAAACCGTCTTTTTAAGCTACTGCGACCTGCATCTCTCTTCCAAGGGGCATTTAAACCGTCTTGTTAAGCTACTGCGACCTGCATGTCTCTTCCAAGGGGCATTTAAACCGTCTTGTTAAGCTACTGCGACCTCCACCGCTCATCCAAGGGCCATTTAAAACGTCTTGTTAAGCTGCTGTGACCTGCATGTCTCTTCCAAGGGGCATTTAAACCGTCTTTTTAAGCTACTGCGACCTCCACCGCTCTTCCAAGGGGCATTTAAACCGTCTTGTTAAGCTTCTGCGACCTCCACCGAACTTCCAAGGGGCATTTAAACCGTCTTGTTAAGCCACTGCGACCTCCACCGAACTTCCAAGGAGCATTTAAACCATCTTGTTAAGCTACTGCGACCTGCACGTCTCTTCCAAGGGGCATTTAAACCGTCTTGTTAAGCTACTGCGACCTCCACCGCTCTTCCAAGCGGCATTTAAACCGTCTTGTTAAGCTACTGCGACCTGCACGTCTCTTCCAAGGGGCATTGAAACTGCCTTGTTAAGCTTCTGCGATCTGGATGTCTATTCCAAGGGGCATTTAAACCATCTTGTTAAGCTCCTGCTACCTGCACGTCTCTTCCAAGGGGCATTTAAACCGTCTTGTTAAGCTACTGCGACCTCCACCGCTCTTCCAAGGGGCATTTAAACCGTCTTGTTAAGCTACTGCGACCTCCACCGAACTTCCAAGGTGCATTTAAACCGTTTTGTTAAGCTACTGCGACCTGCACATCTCTTCCAAGGGGCATTTAAACCGTCTTATTAAGCTACTGCAACCTGCACGTCTCTTCCAATGGGCATTTAAACCGTCTTGTTAAGATACTGCGACCTCCACCGCTCTTCCAAGGGGCATTTAAACCGTCTTGTTAAGCTACGGCGAAATGCACGTCTCTTCCAAGGGCCATTTAAACCGTCTTGGTAAGCTACTGTGACCTGCACGTCTCTTCCAAGGGGCATTTAAACTGTCTTGTTAAGCTACTGCGATCTGCATGTCTCTTCCAAGGGGCATTTAAACCATCTTGTTAAGCTCCTGCTACCTGCACGTCTCTTCCAAGTTGCATTTAAACCATCTTTTTAAGCTGCTGTGACCTGCATGTCTCTTCCAAGGGGCATGTAAACCGTCTTGTTAAGCTACTGCGACCTCCACCGCTCTTCCAAGGGGCATTTAAACCGTCATGTTAAGCTACTGCGACCTGCACGTCTCTTCCAAGGGCCATTTAAACCATCTTGGTAAGCTACTGCGACCTGCAAGCCTCTTCCAAGGGGCATTTAAACCATCTTGTTAAGCCACTGCGACCTGCACGTCTCTTCCAAGGGGCATTTAAACCGTCTTGTTAAGCAACTGCGACCTGCACGTCTTTTCCAAGGGGCATTTAAACCGTCTTGTTAAGCTACTGCGACCTCCACCGCTCTTCCAAGGGGCATTTAAACCATCTTGTTAAGCTACTGCGACCTGCACGTCTCTTCCAAGAGGCATTTAAACCGTCTTGGTAAGCTACTGCGACCTGCAAGCCTCTTCTAAGGGGCATTTAAACCCGCTTGTTAAGCTACTGCGACCTGCATGTCTCTTCCAAAGGTGCATTTAAACCGTTTTGTTAAGCTACTGCGACCTCCACCGCTTTTCCAAGGGGCATTTAAACCGTCTTCTTAAGCTACTGCGACCTGCACGTCTCTTCCAAGGGCCATTTAAACCGTCTTGGTAAGCTACTGCGACCTGCAAGCCTCTTCCAAGGGGCATTTAGACCATCTAGTTCAGCTACTGCGACCTGCATGTCTCTTCCAAGGGGCATTTAAACCATCTTGTTAAGCTACTGCGACCTGCACGTCTTTTCCAAGGGTCATTTAAACCGTCTTGTTAAGCTACTGCGACCTCCACCGCTCTTCCAAGGGGCATTTAAACCATCTTTTTAAGCTACTACGACCTGCATGTCTCTTCCAAGAGGCATTTAAACCGTCTTGGTAAGCTACTGCGACCTGCAAGCCTCTTCTAAGGGGCATTTAAACCCTCTGTTAAGCTACTGCGACCTGCACGTCTCTTCCAAGGGGCATATAAACCTTCTTGTTAAGCTACTGCGATTTGCACGTCTCTTCCAAGGGGCATTTAAACCATCTTGTTAAGCTACTGTAACCTCCACCACTTTTCCAAGGGGCATTTAAGCCGTCTTGTTAAGCTACTGCGACCTGCACGTCTCTTCCAAGGGGCATTTAAACCTTCTTGTTAAGCTACTGCGATTTGCACGTCTCTTCCAAGGGGCATTTAAACCATCTTGTTAAGCTACTGTATCCTCCACCACTTTTCCAAGGGGCATTTAAGCCGTCTTGTTAAGCTACTGCGACCTGCACATCTCTTCCAAGGGGCATTTAAACCGTCTTGTTAAGCTACTGCGACCTCCACCGCTCTTCCAATGGGCATTTAAAACGTCTTGTTAAGCTACTGCGACCTCCACCGCTCTTCCAAGGGGCATTTAAACTGTCTTGTTAAGAAACTGCGACCTCCACCGCTCGTCCAAGGGGCATTTAAACTGTCTTTTTAAGCTACTGCGACCTCCACCGCTCTTCCAAGGGGCATTTAAACCGTCTTGTTAAGCTGCGGCGAAATGTACGTCTCTTCGAAGGGCCATTTAAACCGTCTTGGTAAGCTACTGTGACCTGCACGTCTCTTCCAAGGGGCATTTAAACTGTCTTGTTAAGCTACTGCGATCTGCATGTCTCTTCCAAGGTGCATTTATACCATCTTGTTAAGCTCCTGCTACCTGCATGTCTCTAACAAGTTGCATTTAAACCATCTTTTTAAGCTGCTGTGACCTGCATGTCTCTTCCAAGGGGCATTTAAACCGTCTTGTTAAGCTACTGCGACCTCCACCGCTCTTCCAAGGGGCATTTAAAACGTCTTGTTAAGCTACTGCGACCTCCACCGCTCTTCCAAGGTGCATTTAAACCGTCTTGTTAAGCTACGGTGAAATGCACGTCTCTTCCAAGGGCCATTTAAACCGTCTTGGTAAGCTACTGTGACCTGCACGTCTCTTCCAAGGGGCATTTAAACTGTCTTGTTAAGCTACTGCGATCTGCATGTCTCTTCCAAGGGGCATTTAAACCATCTTGTTAAGCTCCTGCTACCTGCACGTCTCTTCCAAGTTGCAATTTAAACCATCTTTTTAAGCTGCTGTGACCTGCATGTCTCTACCAAGGGGCATTTAAACCGTCTTGTTAAGCTACTGCGACCTCCACCGCTCTTCCAAGGGGCATTTAAACCGTCATGTTAAGCTACTGCGACCTGCACGTCTCTTCAAAGGGCCATTTAAACCATCTTGGTAAGCTACTGCGACCTGCAAGCCTCTTACAAGGGGCATTTAAACCATCTTGTTAAGCTACTGCGACCTGCACGTCTGTTCCAAGGGGCATTTAACCCATCTTGTTAAGCTACTGCTGCCTGCACGTCTTTCCAAGGGGCATTTAAACCGTCTTGTTAAGCTACTGCGACCTGCACGTCTTTTCCAAGGGCCATTTAAAACGTCTTGTTAAGCTACTGTGACCAGTACATCTCTTTCAAGGGGCATTTAAACTGTCTTGTTAAGCTACTGTAACCTCCACCACTTTTCCAAGGGGCATTTAAACCGTCTTGTTAAGCTACTTCGACCTGCACGTCTCTTCCAAGGGGCATTTAAACCGTCTTGTTAAGCTACTGCGACCTCCACCGCTCTCCCAATGGGCATTTAAAACGTCTTGTTAAGCTACTGCGACCTCCACCGCTCTTCCAAGGGGCATTTAAACTGTCTTGTTAAGAAACTGCGAACTCCACCGCTCGTCCAAGTGGCATTTAAACCGTCTTTTTAAGCTACTGCGACCTGCACGTCTCTTCCAAGGGGCATTTAAACCGTCTTGTTAAGCTACTGCGACCTCCACCGCTCTTCCAAGGGGCATTTAAAATGTCTTGTTTAGCTACTGCGACCTCCACCGCTCTTCCAAGGGGCATTTAAACCGTCTTGTTAAGCTACGGCGAAATGCACGTCTCTTCCAAGGGCCATTTAAACCGTCTTGGTAAGCTACTGTGACCTGCACGTCTCTTCCAAGGGGCATTTAAACTGTCTTGTTAAGCTACTGCGACCTCCACCGCTCTTCCAAGGAGCATTTAAACCATCTTGTTAAGCTACTGCGACCTGCACGTCTCTTCCCAGGGGCATTTAAACCGTCTTGTTAAGCTCCTGTAACCTGCACGACTTTTCCAACGGTCATTTAAACCGTCTTGTTAAGCTTCTGCGACCTGCTCGTCTCTTCCAAGGGGCATTTAAACCGCTTTGTTAAGCTACTGCTATCTGCATGTCTCTTCCAAGGGGCATTTAATCCGTTTTGTTAAGCTACTGCGACCTGCACGTCTTTTCCAAGGGGCATTTAAACCGTCTTGTTAAGCTACTGTGACCAGCACATCTCTTTCAAGGGGCATTTAAACTGTCTTGTTAAGCTACTTCGACCTCCACCGCTCGTCCAAGGGGCATTTAAACCGTTTTTTTAAGCTACTGCGACCTGCACGTCTCTTCCAAGGGGCATTTAAACCATCTTGTTAAGCTACTGCGACCTCCACCGAACTTCCAAGGGGCATTTAAACCGTCTTGTTAAGCTACTGCGACCTGCACGTCTCTTCCAATGGGCATTTAATCCGTCTTGTTAAGCTTCTGCGACCTGCACATCTCTTCCAAGGGGCATTTAAACTGCTTTGTTAAGCTACTGCTATCTGCATGTCTCTTCCAAGGGGCATTTAATCCGTCTTGTTAAGCTACTGCGACCTACACGTCTTTTCCAAGGGGCATTTAAACCGTCTTGTTAAGCTACTATGACCAGCACATCTCTTTCAAGGGGCATTTAAACTGTCTTGTTAAGCTACTGCGACGTCCACCACTCGTCCAAGGGGCATTTAAACCGTCTTTTTAAGTTACTGCGACCTGCACGTCTCTTCCAAGGGGCATTTAAAACATCTTGTTAAGCTACTGCGACCTCCACCGCTCTTCCAAGGGGCATTTAAAACGTATTGTTAAGCTGCTGTGACCTGCACGTCTCTTCCAAGGGGCATTTAAACCGTCTTGTTAAGCTACTGCGACCTCCACCGAACTTCCAAGGGGCATTTAAACCGTCTAGTTAAGCTACTGCGACCTCCACCGAACTTCCAAGGGGCATTTAAACCCTCTTGTTAAGCTACTGCTACCTCCACCGCTCTTCCAAGGGGCATTTAAACCGTCTTGTTAAGCTACTGCGACCTGCACGTCTCTTCCAAGGGGCATTTAAACCGTCTTGTTAAGCTACTGCGACCTCCACCGCTCTTCCAAGGGGCATTTACACCGTCTTGTTAAGCTACTGCGACCTCCACCGCTCTTCCAAGGGGCATTTAAACCGTCTTGTTAAGCTACGGCGAAATGCAAGTCTCTTCCAAGGGCCATTTAAACCGTCTTGGTAAGCTACTGTGACCTGCACTTCTCTCCCAAGGGGCATTTAAACTGTCTTGTTAAGCTACTGCGATCTGGATGTCTCTTCCAAGGGGCATTTAAACCATCTTGTTAAGCTCCTGCTACCTGCACGTCTCTTCCAAGTTGCATTTAAACCATCTTTTTAAGCTGCTGTGACCTGCATGTCTCTTCCAAGGGGCATTTAAACCTTCTTGTTAAGCTACTGCGACCTCCACCGCTCTTCCAAGGGGCATTTAAACCATCTTGTTAAGCTACTTCGACCTCCACCGAACTTCCAAGGGGCATTTAAACCGTCTTGTTAAGCTACTGCGACCTGCACGTCTCTTCCAAGGGGCATTTAAACCGTCTTATTAAGCTACTGCAACCTGCACTTCTCTTCCAATGGGCATTTAAATCGTCTTGTTAAGCTTCTGCGACCTGCACGTCTCTTCAAAGGGGCATTTAAACCGCTTTGTTAAGCTACTGCTATCTGCATGTCTCTTCCAAGGGGCATTTAATCCGTCTTGTTAAGCTACTGCGACCTGCACGTCTTTTCCAAGGGGCATTTAAACCATCTTGTTAAGCTACTGTGACCAGCACATCTCTTTCAAGGGGCATTTAAACTGTCTTGTTAAGCTACTGCGACCTCCACCGCTCGTCCAAGGGGCATTTAAACCGTCTTTTTAAGCTACTGCGACCTGCATGTCTCTTCCAAGGGGCATTTAAACCGTCTTGTTAAGCTACTGCGACCCCCACCGCTCTTCCAAGGGCCATTTAAAACGTCTTGTTAAGCTGCTGTGACCTGCATGTCTCTTCCAAGGGTCATTTAAACCGTCTTGTTAAGCTACTGCGACCTCCACCGCTCTTCCAAGGGGCATTTAAACCGTCTTGTTAAGCTTCTGCAACCTCCACCGAACTTCCAAGGGGCATTTATACCATCTTGTTAAGCTACTGCGACCTCCACCGAACTTCCAAGGGGCATTTAAACCGTCTTGTTAAGCTTCTGCGACCTGCACGTCTCTTCCAAGGGGCATTTAAACCGTCTTGTTAAGCTACTGCGACCTCTACCGCTCTTCCAAGGGGCATTTAAACCATCTTGTTAAACTACTGCGACCTGCACGTCTCTTCCAAGGGGCATTTAAACAGTCTTGTTAAGCTACTGCGACCTCCACCGCTCTTCCAAGGGGCATTTAAACCGTCTTGTTAAGCTACTGAGACCTCCACCGCTCTTCCAAGGGGCGTTTAAACCGTCATGTTAAGCTACTGCGACCTGCACGTCTCTTCCAAGGGCCATTTAAACCATCTTGGAAAGCTACTGCGACCTGCACGTCTCTCCCAAGGGGCATTTAAACTGTCTTTTTAAGCTGCTGTGAACTGCATGTCTCTTCCAAGGGGCAATTAAACCATCTTGTTAAGCTACTGCGACCTCCACCGCTCTTCCAAGGGGCGTTTAAACCGTCATGTTAAGCTACTGCGACCTGCACGTCTCTTCCAAGGGCCATTTAAACCATCTTGGTAAGCTACTGCGATCTGCAAGCCTCTTCCATGGGGCATTTAAACCATCTTGTTAAGCTACTGCGACCTGCATGTCTCTTCCAAGGGGCATTTAAACCATCTTGTTAAGCTACTGCGACCTGCACGTCTTTTCCAAGGGGCATTTAAACCGTCTTGTTAAGCTACTGCGACCTCCACCGCTCTTCCAATGGGCATTTAAACCATATTGTTAAGCTACTGCGACCTGCACGTCTCTTCCAAGAGGCATTTAAACCATCTTGGTAAGCTACTGCGACCTGCAAGCCTCTTCTAAGGGGCATTTAAACACTCTTGTTAAGCTACTGCGACCTGCACGTCTCTTCCAAAGGGGCATTTAAACCGTTTTGTTAAGCTACTGCGACCTCCACCGCTTTTCCAAGGGGCATTTAAACCGTCTTGTTAAGTTACTGCGACCTGAATGTCTCTTCCAAGGGCTATTTAAACCGTCTTGGTAAGCTACTGCGACCTGCAACCCTCTTCCAAGGGGCATTTAAACCATCTAGTTAAGCTACTGCGACCTGCACGTCTCTTCCAAGGGGCATTTAAACCATCTTGTTAAGCTACTGCGACCTGCACATCTTTTCCAAGGGGCATTTAAACAGTCTTGTTAAGCTACTGCGACCTCCACCGCTCTTCCAAGGGGCATTTAAACCATATTGTTAAGCTACTGCGACCTGCACGTCTCTTCCAAGAGGCATTTAAACCGTCTTGGTAAGCTACTGCGACCTGCAAGCCTCTTCTAAGGGGCATTTAAACCCTCTTGTTAAGCTACTGCGACCCGCACGTCTCTTCCAAGGGGCATTTAAACCTTCTTGTTAAGCTACTGCGATTTGCACTTCTCTTCCAAGGGGCATTTAAACTGTCTTGTTAAGCTACTGTAACCTCCACCACTTTTCCAAGGGGCATTTAAACCGTCTTGTTAAGCTACTGCGACCTGCACGTCTCTTCCAAGGGGCATTTAAACCGTCTTGTTAAGCTACTGCGACCTCCACCGCTCTTCCAATGGGCATTTAAAACGTCTTGTTAAGCTACTGCGACCTCCACCGCTCTTCCAAGGGGCATTTAAACTGTCTTGTTAAGAAACTGCGAACTCCACCGCTCGTCCAAGTGGCATTTAAACCGTCTTTTTAAGCTACTGCGACCTGCACGTCTCTTCCAAGGGGCATTTAAACCGTCTTGTTAAGCTACTGCGACCTCCACCGCTCTTCCAAGGGGCATTTAAAATGTCATGTTAAGCTACTGCGACCTCCACCGCTCTTCCAAGGGGCATTTAAACCGTCTTGTTAAGCTACGGCGAAATGCACGTCTCTTCCAAGGGCCATTTAAACCGTCTTGGTAAGCTACTGTGACCTGCACGTCTCTTCCAAGGGGCATTTAAACTGTCTTGTTAAGCTACTGCGATCTCCATGTCTCTTCCAAGGAGCATTTAAACCATCTTGCTAAGATCCTGCTACCTGCACGTCTCTTCCAAGTTGCATTTTAACCAGCTTTTTAAGCTGATGTGACCTGCATGTCTCTTCCAAGGGGCATTTAAACCATCTTGTTAAGCTACTGCGACCTCCACCGCTCTTCCAAGGGGCATTTAAAACGTCTTGTTAAGCTGCTGTGACCTGCATGTCTCTTCCAAGGGGCATTTAAAACGTCTTGTTAAGCTACTGCGACCTCCACCGCTATTCCAAGGGGCATTTAAACCGTCTTGTTAAGCTACGGCGAAATGCACGTCTCTTCCAATGGCCATTTAAACCATCTTGGTAAGCTACTCTGACCTGCACGTCTCTTCCAAGGGGCATTTAAACTGTCTTGTTAAGCTTCTGCGATCTGCATGTCTCTTCCAAGGGGCATTTAAACCATCTTGTTAAGCTCCTGCTACCTGCACGTCTCTTCCAAGTTGCATTTTAACCATCTTTTTAAGCTGCTGTGACCTGCATGTCTCTTCCAAGGGGCATTTAAACCATCTTGTTAAGCTACTGCGACCTCTACCGCTCTTCCATGGGGCATTTAAACCGTCATGTTAAGCTACTGCGAACTGAACGTCTCTTCCAAGGGCCATTTAAACCATCTTGGTAAGCTACTGCGACCTGCAAGACTCTTCCAAGGGGCATTTAAACCATCTTGTTAAGCTACTGCGACCTGCACGTCTCTTCCAAGGGGCATTTAAACCATCTTGTTAAGCTACTGCCACCTGCACGTCTTTTCCAAGGGGCATTTAAACCGTCTTGTTAAGCTACTTTGACCTGCACGTCTTTTCCAAGGGGCATTTAAACCGTCTTGTTAAGCTACTGTGACCAGCACATCTCTTTCAAGGGGCATTTAAACTGTCTTGTTAAGCTACTGCGACCTCCACCGCTCTTCCAAGGGGCATTTAAACCATCTTGTTAAGCTACTGCGACCTGCACGTCTCTTCCCAGGGGCATTTAAACCGTCTTGTTTAGCTCCTGTAACCTGCACGACTTTTCCAAGGGTCATTTAAACCGTCTTGTTAAGCTTCTGCGACCTGCACGTCTCTTCCAAGGGGCATTTAAACCGCTTTGTTAAGCTACTGCTATCTGCATGTCTCTTCCAAGGGGCATTTAATCCGTCTTGTTAAGCTACTGCGACCTGAACGTCTTTTCCAAGGGGCAATTAAACCAACTTGTTAAGCTACTGTGACCTGCATGTCTCTCCCAAGGGGCATTTAAACCGTCTTGTTAAGCTACTGCGACCTCCACCGCTCTTCCAAGGGGCATTTAAACCGTCTTGTTATGCTACTGCGACCTCCACCGCTCTTCCAAGGGGCATTTAAACCGTCTTTTTAAGCTACTGCGACCTGCACGTCTCTTCCAAGGGGCATTTAAACCGTCTTGTTAAGCTACTGCGACCTCCACCGCTCTTCCAAGGGGCATTTAAAACGTCTTGTTAAGCTGCTGTGACCTGCATGTCTCTCCCAAGGGGCATTTAAACCGTCTTGTTAAGCTACTGCGACCTCCACCGCTCTTCCAAGGGGCATTTAAACCGTCTTTTTATGCTACTGCGTCCTCCACCGAACTTCCAAGGGGCATTTAAACCGTCTTGTTAAGCTACTGCGACCTTCACCGAACTTCCAAGGGGCATTTAAACCGTCTTGTTAAGCTACTGCGACCTGCACGTCTCTTCCAAGGGGCATTTAAACCGTTTTGTTAAGCTACTGCGACCTCCACCGCTCTTCCAAGGGGCATTTAAACCGCTTTGTTAATCTACTGCTATCTGCATGTCTCTTCCAAGGGGCATTTAATCCATTTTCTTAAGCTTCTGCGACCTGCACGTCTTTTCCAAGGGGCATTTAAACCGTCTTTTTAAGCTACTGTGACCAGCACATCTCTTTCAAGGGGCATTTAAACTGTCTTGTTAAGCTACTGCGACCTCCACCGCTCGTCCAAGGGGCATTTAAACCGTCTTTTTAAGCTACTGCGACCTGCACGTCTCTTCCAAGGGGCATTTAAACCGTCTTGTTAAGCTACTGCGACCTCCACCACTCTTCCAAGGGGCATTTAAAACGTCTTGTTAAGCTGCTGTGACCTGCATGTCTCTTCCAAGGGGCATTTAAACCGTCTTGTTAAGCTACTGCGACCTCCACCGCTCTTCCAAGGGGCATTTAAACCGTGTTGTTAAGCTACTGCGACCTCCACCGAACTTCCAAGGGGCATTTAAACCGTCTTGTTAAGCTACTGCGACCTCCACTGAACTTCCAAGGGGCATTTAAACCGTCTTGTTAAGCTACTGCGACCTGCACGTCTCTTCCAAGGGGCATTTAAACCGTCTTGTTAAGCCACTGCGACCTCCACCGCTCTTCCAAGGGGCATTTAAACCGTCTTGTTAAGCTACTGCGACCTGCACGTCTCTTCCAAACGGCATTTAAACCGTCTTGTTAAGCTACTGCGACCTCCACCGCTCTTCCAAGGGGCATTTAAACCGCTTTGTTAATCTACTGCTATCTGCATGTCTCTTCCAAGGGGCATTTAATCCATTTTCTTAAGCTTCTGCGACCTGCACGTCTTTTCCAAGGGGCATTTAAACCGTCTTTTTAAGCTACTGTGACCAGCACATCTCTTTCAAGGGGCATTTAAACTGTCTTGTTAAGCTACTGCGACCTCCACCGCTCGTCCAAGGGGCATTTAAACCGTCTTTTTAAGCTACTGCGACCTGCACGTCTCTTCCAAGGGGCATTTAAACCGTCTTGTTAAGCTACTGCGACCTCCACCACTCTTCCAAGGGGCATTTAAAACGTCTTGTTAAGCTGCTGTGACCTGCATGTCTCTTCCAAGGGGCATTTAAACCGTCTTGTTAAGCTACTGCGACCTCCACCGCTCTTCCAAGGGGCATTTAAACCGTGTTGTTAAGCTACTGCGACCTCCACCGAACTTCCAAGGGGCATTTAAACCGTCTTGTTAAGCTACTGCGACCTCCACTGAACTTCCAAGGGGCATTTAAACCGTCTTGTTAAGCTACTGCGACCTGCACGTCTCTTCCAAGGGGCATTTAAACCGTCTTGTTAAGCCACTGCGACCTCCACCGCTCTTCCAAGGGGCATTTAAACCGTCTTGTTAAGCTACTGCGACCTGCACGTCTCTTCCAAACGGCATTTAAACCGTCTTGTTAAGCTACTGCGACCTCCACCGCTCTTCCAAGGGGCATTTAAACCGTCTTGTTAAGCTTCTGCGACCTCCACCGCTCTTCCAAGGGGCATATAAACCGTCTTGTTAAGCTACGGCGAAATGCACGTCTCTTCCAAGGGCCATTTAAACCGTCTTGGTAAGCTACTGTGACCTGCACGTCTCTCCCAAGGGGCATTTAAACTGTCTTGTTAAGCTACTGCGATCTGGATGTCTCTTCCAAGGGGCAGTTAAACCATCTTGTTAAGCTCCTGCTACCTGCACGTCTCTTCCAAGTTGCATTTAAACCATCTTTTTAAGCTGCTGTGACCTGCATGTCTCTTCCAAGGGGCATTTAAACCGTCTTGTTAAGCTACTGCGACCTCCACCGCTCTTCCAAGGGGCATTTAAACCGTCATGTTAAGCTACTGCGACCTGCACGTCTCTTCCAAGGGCCATTTAAACCATCTTGGTAAGCTACTGCGACCTCCAACGCTCTTCCAAGGGGCATTTAAACCATCTTGTTAAGCTACTGCGACCTGCACGTCTCTTCCAAGAGGCATTTAAACCGTCTTGGTAAGCTACTGCGACCTGCAAGCCTCTTCTAAGGGGCATTTAAACCCTCTTGTTAAGCTACTGCGACCTGCACGTCTCTTCCAAAGGGGCATTTAAACCGTTTTGTTAAGCTACTGCGACCTCCACCGCTCTTCCAAGGGGCATTTAAACCGTCTTGTTAAGCTACTGCGACCTCCACCGAACTTCCAAGGGGCATTTAAACCGTATTGTTAAGCTCCTGCTACCTGCACGTCTCTTCCAAGTTGCATTTAAACCATCTTTTAAGCTGCTGTGACCTGTATGTCTCTTCCAAGGGGCATTTAAACCGTCTTGTTAAGCTACTGCGACCTCCACCGCTCTTCCAAGGGGCATTTAAACCGTCATGTTAAGCTACTGCGACCTGCACGTCTCTTCCATGGGCCATTTAAACCATCTTGGTAAGCTACTGCGACCTGCAAGCCTCTTCCAAGGGGCATTTAAACTATCTTGTTAAGCTACTGCGACCTGCACGTCTCTTCCAAGGGGCATTTAAACCGCCTTGTTAAGCTACTGCGACCTGCAAGCCTCTTCTAAGGGGCATTTAAACCCTCTTGTTAAGCTACTGCGACCTGCACGTCTCTTCCAAAGGGGCATTTAAACCGTTTTGTTAAGCTACTGCGACCTCCACCGCTTTTCCAAGGGGCATTTAAACCGTCTTGTTAAGCTACTGCGACCTGCACGTCTATTCCAAGGGCTATTTAAACCGTCTTGGTAAGCTACTGCGACCTGCAAGCCTCTTCCAAGGGGCATTTAAGCCATCTAGTTAAGCTACTGCGACCTGCACGTCTCTTCCGAGGGGAATTTAAACCATCTTGTTAAGCTACTGCGACCTGCACGTCTTTTCCAAGGGGCATTTAAACCGTCTTGTTAAGCTACTGCGACCTCCACCGCTCTTCCAAGGGGCATTTAAACCATCTTGTTAAGCTACTGCGACCTGCATGTCTCTTCCAAGAGGCATTTAAACAGTCTTGGTAAGCTTCTGCGACCTGCAAGCCTCTTCTAAGGGGCATTTAAACCCTCTTGTTAAGCTACTGCGACCTGCACTTCTCTTCCAAGGGGCATTTAAACCTTCTTGTTAAGCTACTGCGATTTGCACGTCTCTTCTAAGGGGCATTTAAACCGTCTTGTTAAGCTACTGTAACCTCCACCACTTTTCCAGGGGGCATTTAAATCGTCTTGTTAAGCTACTGCGACCTGCACGTCTCTTCCAAGGGGCATTTAAACCGTCTTGTTAAGCTGCTGTGACCTGCATATCTCTTTCAAGGGGCATTTAAACCTTCTTGTTAAGCTACTGCGACCTCCACCGCTCTTCCAAGGGCCATTTAAACCGTCTTGTTAAGCTACTGCGACCTGCACGTCTCTTCCAAGGGGCATTTAAACCATCTAGTTAAGCTACTGCGACCTGCACGTCTCTTCCAAGGGGAATTTAAACCGTCTTTTTAAGCTGCTGCGACCTGCACGTCTTTTCCAAGGGGCATTTAAACCGTCTTTTTAAGCTACTGCGACCTGCACGTCTCTTCCAAGGGGAATTTAAACCATCTTGTTAAGCTCCTGCGACCTGCACGTCTCTTCCAATGGGCATTTAAACCGTCTTTTTAAGCTGCTGCGACCTGCATGTCTCTTCCAAGGGGCATTTAAACCGTCTTGTTAAGCTACTGCGACCTCCACCGCTCTTCCAAGGGGCATTTAAACCGTCATGTTAAGCTACTGCGACCTGCACGTCTCTTCCAAGGGCCATTTAAACCATCTTGGTAAGCTACTGCGACCTGCAAGCCTCTTCCAAGGGCCATTTAAACCGTCTTGTTAAGCTACTGCGACATGCTCGTCTCTTCCAAGAGGCTTTTAAACCGTCTTGGTAAGCTACTGCGACCTGCACGTCTCTTCCAAGGGGCATTTAAACCTTCTTGTTAAGCTACTGCGATTTGCACGTCTCTTCTAAGGGGCATTTAAACCGTCTTGTTAAGCTACTGTAACCTCCACCACTTTTCCAAGGGGCATTTAAACCGTCTTGTTAAGCTGCTGTGACCTGCATGTCTCTTTCAAGGGGCATTTAAACCTTCTTGTTAAGCTACTGCGACCTCCACCGCTCTTCCAAGGGCCATTTAAACCGTCTTGTTAAGCTACTGCGACCTGCTCGTCTCTTCCAAGGGGCATTTAAACCATCTAGTTAAGCTACTGCGACCTGCACGTCATTTCCAAGGGGAATTTAAACCATCTTGTTAAGCTACTGCGACCTGCACGTCTTTTCCAAGGGGCATTTAAACCGTCTTTTTAAGCTGCTGCGACCTGCATGTCTCTTCCAAGGGGCATTTAAACCATCTAGTTAAGCTACTGCGACCTGCACGTCTCTTCCAAGGGGAATTTAAACCATCTTGTTAAGCTACTGCGACCTGCACGTCTTTTCCAAGGGGCATTTAAACCGTCTTTTTAAGCTGCTGCGACCTGCACGTCTCTTCCAAGGGGCATTTAAACCATCTAGTTAAGCTACTGCGACCTGCACGTCTCTTCCAAGGGGAATTTAAACCATCTTGTTAAGCTCCTGCGACCTGCACGTCTCTTCCAATGGGCATTTAAACCGTCTTTTTAAGCTGCTGCGACCTGCATGTCTCTTCCAAGGGGCATTTAAACCGTCTTGTTAAGCTACTGCGACCTCCACCGCTCTTCCAAGGGGCATTTAAACCGTCATGTTAAGCTACTGCGACCTGCACGTCTCTTCCAAGGGCCATTTAAACCATCTTGGTAAGCTACTGCGACCTGCAAGCCTCTTCCGAGGGGCATTTAAACCATCTTGTTAAGCTACTGCGACCTGCACAACTCTTCCAAGGGGCATTTAAACCATCTTGTTAAGCTACTGCGACCTGCACGTCTTTTCCAAGGGGCATTTAAACCGTCTTGTTAAGCTACTGCGACCTCCACCGCTCTTCCAAGGGGCATTTAAACCATCTTGTTAAGCTACTGCGACCTGCACGTCTCTTCCAAGAGGCATTTAAACCATCTTGGTAAGCTACTGCGCCCTGCAAGCCTCTTCTAAGGGGCATTTAAACCCTCTTGTTAAGCTACTGCGACCTGCACGTCTCTTCCAAAGGGGCATTTAAACCGTTTTGTTAAGCTACTGCGACCTCCACCGCTTTTCCAAGGGGCATTTAAACCGTCTTGTTAAGCTACTGCGACCTGCACGTCTCTTCCAAGGGGCATTTAAACCATCTAGTTAATCTACTGCGACCTGCACGTCTCTTCCAAGGGGAATTTAAACCATCTAGTTAAGCTACTGCGACCTGCACGTCTCTTACAAGGGGAATTTAAACCGTCTTGGTAAGCTACTGCGACCTGCAAGCCTCTTCCAAGGGGCATTTAAACCATCTAGTTAAGCTACTGCGACCTGCACGTCTCTTCCAAGGGGAATTTAAACCATCTTGTTAAGCTACTGCGACCTGCACGTCTTTTCCAAGGGGCATTTAAACCGTCTTGTTAAGCTACTGCGACCTCCACCGCTCTTCCAAGGGGCATTTAAACCATCTTGTTAAGCTACTGCGACCTGCACGTCTCTTCCAAGAGGCTTTTAAACCGTCTTGGTAAGCTACTGCGACCTGCAAGCCTCTTCTAAGGGGCATTTAAACCCTCTTGTTAAGCTACTGCGACCTGCACGTCTCTTCCAAGGGGCATTTAAACCTTCTTGTTAAGCTACTGCGATTTGCACGTCTCTTCCAAGGGGCATTTAAACCGTCTTGTTAAGCTACTGTAACCTCCGCCACTTTTCCAAGGGGCATTTAAACCGTCTTGTTAAGCTACTGCGACCTGCACGTCTCTTCCAAGTGGCATTTAAACCGTCTTATTAAGCTGCTGTGACCTGCATGTCTCTTCCAAGGGGCATTTAAACCTTCTTGTTAAGCTACTGCGACCTCCACCGCTCTTCCAAGGGGCATTTAATCCGTCTTGTTAAGCTACTGCGACCTGTACGTCTCTTCCAAGGGCCATTTAAACCGTCTTGGTAAGCTACTGCGACCTGCAAGCCTCTTCCAAGGGGCATTTAAAACGTATTGTTAAGCTACTGCAAGCTGCATGTCTCTTCCAAGCGGCATTTAAACCGTCTTGTTAAGCTAATGCGACCTGAACGTCTCTTCCAAGAGGCATTTAAACAATCTTGTTAATCTACTGCTACCTCCACCGCATTTCCAAAGGGCATTTTAACTGTCTTGTTAGGCTACTGTGACCTGCACGTCTTTTCAAAGGGGCATTTAAACCATCTTGTTAAGCTACTGCGACTTGCACTGCTCTTCCAAGGGGCATTTAATCCGTCTTGTTAAGCTACTGCGACCTGCACGTCTCTTCCAAGGGGCATTTAAACCATCTTGTTAAGCTGCTGCGACCTGCACGTCTTTTCCAAGGGGCATTTAAACCGTCTTGTTAAGCTACTGCGACATCCACCGCTCTTCCAAGGGGCATTTAAATCATCTTGTTAAGCTCCTGCGACCTGCACGTCTCTTCCAAGGGGCATTTAAACCATCTTCTTAAGCTCCTGCTACCTGCACGTCTCTTCTATTGGGCATTTAAACCGCCTTTTTAAGCTGATGCGATCTGCATGTCTCTTCCAAGGGGCATTTAAACCGTCTTGTTAAGCTACTGTGACCAGCACATCTCTTTCAAGGGGTATTTAAACTGTCTTGTTAAGCTACTGCGACCTGCAAGCCTCTTCTAAGGGGCATTTAAACCCTCTTGTTAAGCTACTGCGACCTGCACGTCTCTTCCAAAGGGGCATTTAAACCGTTTTGTTAAGCTACTGCGACCTCCACCGCTTTTCCAAGGGGCATTTAAACCGTCTTGTTAAGCTACTGCGACCTGCACGTCTATTCCAAGGGCTATTTAAACCGTCTTGGTAAGCTACTGCGACCTGCAAGCCTCTTCCAAGGGGCATTTAAGCCATCTAGTTAAGCTACTGCGACCTGCACGTCTCTTCCGAGGGGAATTTAAACCATCTTGTTAAGCTACTGCGACCTGCACGTCTTTTCCAAGGGGCATTTAAACCGTCTTGTTAAGCTACTGCGACCTCCACCGCTCTTCCAAGGGGCATTTAAACCATCTTGTTAAGCTACTGCGACCTGCATGTCTCTTCCAAGAGGCATTTAAACAGTCTTGGTAAGCTTCTGCGACCTGCAAGCCTCTTCTAAGGGGCATTTAAACCCTCTTGTTAAGCTACTGCGACCTGCACTTCTCTTCCAAGGGGCATTTAAACCTTCTTGTTAAGCTACTGCGATTTGCACGTCTCTTCTAAGGGGCATTTAAACCGTCTTGTTAAGCTACTGTAACCTCCACCACTTTTCCAGGGGGCATTTAAATCGTCTTGTTAAGCTACTGCGACCTGCACGTCTCTTCCAAGGGGCATTTAAACCGTCTTGTTAAGCTGCTGTGACCTGCATATCTCTTTCAAGGGGCATTTAAACCTTCTTGTTAAGCTACTGCGACCTCCACCGCTCTTCCAAGGGCCATTTAAACCGTCTTGTTAAGCTACTGCGACCTGCACGTCTCTTCCAAGGGGCATTTAAACCATCTAGTTAAGCTACTGCGACCTGCACGTCTCTTCCAAGGGGAATTTAAACCATCTTGTTAAGCTACTGCGACCTGCACGTCTTTTCCAAGGGGCATTTAAACCGTCTTTTTAAGCTGCTGCGACCTGCATGTCTCTTCCAAGGGGCATTTAAACCATCTAGTTAAGCTACTGCGACCTGCACGTCTCTTCCAAGGGGAATTTAAACCATCTTGTTAAGCTACTGCGACCTGCACGTCTTTTCCAAGGGGCATTTAAACCGTCTTTTTAAGCTGCTGCGACCTGCACGTCTCTTCCAAGGGGCATTTAAACCATCTAGTTAAGCTACTGCGACCTGCACGTCTCTTCCAAGGGGAATTTAAACCATCTTGTTAAGCTCCTGCGACCTGCACGTCTCTTCCAATGGGCATTTAAACCGTCTTTTTAAGCTGCTGCGACCTGCATGTCTCTTCCAAGGGGCATTTAAACCGTCTTGTTAAGCTACTGCGACCTCCACCGCTCTTCCCAGGGGCATTTAAACCGTCATGTTAAGCTACTGCGACCTGCACGTCTCTTCCAAGGGCCTTTTAAACCATCTTGGTAAGCTACTGCGACCTGCAAGCCTCTTCCAAGGGGCATTTAAACCGTCTTGTTAAGCTACTGCGACCTCCACCGCTCTTCCAAGGGGCATTTAAACCATCTTGTTAAGCTACTGCGACCTGCACGTCTCTTCCAAGAGGCATTTAAACCGTCTTGGTAAGCTACTGCGACCTGCAAGCCTCTTCTAAGGGGCATTTAAACCCTCTTGTTAAGCTACTGCGACCTGCACGTCTCTTCCAAAGGGGCATTTAAACCGTTTTGTTAAGCTACTGCGACCTCCACCGCCTTTCCAAGGGGCATTTAAACCGTCTTGTTAAGCTACTGCGACCTGCACGTCTCTTCCAAGGGGCATTTAAACCATCTAGTTAATCTACTGCGACCTGCACGTCTCTTCCAAGGGGAATTTAAACCATCTAGTTAAGCTACTGCGACCTGCACATCTCTTACAAGGGGAATTTAAACCGTCTTGGTAAGCTACTGCGACCTGCAAGCCTCTTCCAAGGGGCATTTAAACCATCTAGTTAAGCTACTGCGACCTGCACGTCTCTTCCAAAGGGAATTTAAACCATCTTGTTAAGCTACTGCGACCTGCACGTCTTTTCCAAGGGGCATTTAAACCGTCTTGTTAAGCTACTGCGACCTCCACCGCTCTTCCAAGGGGCATTTAAACCATCTTGTTAAGCTACTGCGACCTGCACGTCTCTTCCAAGAGGCTTTTAAACCGTCTTGGTAAGCTACTGCGACCTGCACGTCTCTTCCAAGGGGCATTTAAACCTTCTTGTTAAGCTACTGCGATTTGCACGTCTCTTCTAAGGGGCATTTAAACCGTCTTGTTAAGCTACTGTAACCTCCACCACTTTTCCAAGGGGCATTTAAACCGTCTTGTTAAGCTACTGTGACCTGCATGTCTCTTTCAAGGGGCATTTAAACCTTCTTGTTAAGCTACTGCGACCTCCACCGCTCTTCCAAGGGCCATTTAAACCGTCTTGTTAAGCTACTGCGACATGCTCGTCTCTTCCAAGAGGCTTTTAAACCGTCTTGGTAAGCTACTGCGACCTGCACGTCTCTTCCAAGGGGCATTTAAACCTTCTTGTTAAGCTACTGCGATTTGCACGTCTCTTCTAAGGGGCATTTAAACCGTCTTGTTAAGCTACTGTAACCTCCACCACTTTTCCAAGGGGCATTTAAACCGTCTTGTTAAGCTGCTGTGACCTGCATGTCTCTTTCAAGGGGCATTTAAACCTTCTTGTTAAGCTACTGCGACCTCCACCGCTCTTCCAAGGGCCATTTAAACCGTCTTGTTAAGCTACTGCGACCTGCTCGTCTCTTCCAAGGGGCATTTAAACCATCTAGTTAAGCTACTGCGACCTGCACGTCATTTCCAAGGGGAATTTAAACCATCTTGTTAAGCTACTGCGACCTGCACGTCTTTTCCAAGGGGCATTTAAACCGTCTTTTTAAGCTGCTGCGACCTGCATGTCTCTTCCAAGGGGCATTTAAACCATCTAGTTAAGCTACTGCGACCTGCACGTCTCTTCCAAGGGGAATTTAAACCATCTTGTTAAGCTACTGCGACCTGCACGTCTTTTCCAAGGGGCATTTAAACCGTCTTTTTAAGCTGCTGCGACCTGCACGTCTCTTCCAAGGGGCATTTAAACCATCTAGTTAAGCTACTGCGACCTGCACGTCTCTTCCAAGGGGAATTTAAACCATCTTGTTAAGCTCCTGCGACCTGCACGTCTCTTCCAATGGGCATTTAAACCGTCTTTTTAAGCTGCTGCGACCTGCATGTCTCTTCCAAGGGGCATTTAAACCGTCTTGTTAAGCTACTGCGACCTCCACCGCTCTTCCAAGGGGCATTTAAACCGTCATGTTAAGCTACTGCGACCTGCACGTCTCTTCCAAGGGCCATTTAAACCATCTTGGTAAGCTACTGCGACCTGCAAGCCTCTTCCGAGGGGCATTTAAACCATCTTGTTAAGCTACTGCGACCTGCACAACTCTTCCAAGGGGCATTTAAACCATCTTGTTAAGCTACTGCGACCTGCACGTCTTTTCCAAGGGGCATTTAAACCGTCTTGTTAAGCTACTGCGACCTCCACCGCTCTTCCAAGGGGCATTTAAACCATCTTGTTAAGCTACTACGACCTGCACGTCTCTTCCAAGAGGCATTTAAACCATCTTGGTAAGCTACTGCGCCCTGCAAGCCTCTTCTAAGGGGCATTTAAACCCTCTTGTTAAGCTACTGCGACCTGCACGTCTCTTCCAAAGGGGCATTTAAACCGTTTTGTTAAGCTACTGCGACCTCCACCGCTTTTCCAAGGGGCATTTAAACCGTCTTGTTAAGCTACTGCGACCTGCACGTCTCTTCCAAGGGGCATTTAAACCATCTAGTTAATCTACTGCGACCTGCACGTCTCTTCCAAGGGGAATTTAAACCATCTAGTTAAGCTACTGCGACCTGCACGTCTCTTACAAGGGGAATTTAAACCGTCTTGGTAAGCTACTGCGACCTGCAAGCCTCTTCCAAGGGGCATTTAAACCATCTAGTTAAGCTACTGCGACCTGCACGTCTCTTCCAAGGGGAATTTAAACCATCTTGTTAAGCTACTGCGACCTGCACGTCTTTTCCAAGGGGCATTTAAACCGTCTTGTTAAGCTACTGCGACCTCCACCGCTCTTCCAAGGGGCATTTAAACCATCTTGTTAAGCTACTGCGACCTGCACGTCTCTTCCAAGAGGCTTTTAAACCGTCTTGGTAAGCTACTGCGACCTGCAAGCCTCTTCTAAGGGGCATTTAAACCCTCTTGTTAAGCTACTGCGACCTGCACGTCTCTTCCAAGGGGCATTTAAACCTTCTTGTTAAGCTACTGCGATTTGCACGTCTCTTCCAAGGGGCATTTAAACCGTCTTGTTAAGCTACTGTAACCTCCGCCACTTTTCCAAGGGGCATTTAAACCGTCTTGTTAAGCTACTGCGACCTGCACGTCTCTTCCAAGTGGCATTTAAACCGTCTTATTAAGCTGCTGTGACCTGCATGTCTCTTCCAAGGGGCATTTAAACCTTCTTGTTAAGCTACTGCGACCTCCACCGCTCTTCCAAGGGGCATTTAATCCGTCTTGTTAAGCTACTGCGACCTGTACGTCTCTTCCAAGGGCCATTTAAACCGTCTTGGTAAGCTACTGCGACCTGCAAGCCTCTTCCAAGGGGCATTTAAAACGTATTGTTAAGCTACTGCAAGCTGCATGTCTCTTCCAAGCGGCATTTAAACCGTCTTGTTAAGCTAATGCGACCTGAACGTCTCTTCCAAGAGGCATTTAAACAATCTTGTTAATCTACTGCTACCTCCACCGCATTTCCAAAGGGCATTTTAACTGTCTTGTTAGGCTACTGTGACCTGCACGTCTTTTCAAAGGGGCATTTAAACCATCTTGTTAAGCTACTGCGACTTGCACTGCTCTTCCAAGGGGCATTTAATCCGTCTTGTTAAGCTACTGCGACCTGCACGTCTCTTCCAAGGGGCATTTAAACCATCTTGTTAAGCTGCTGCGACCTGCACGTCTTTTCCAAGGGGCATTTAAACCGTCTTGTTAAGCTACTGCGACATCCACCGCTCTTCCAAGGGGCATTTAAATCATCTTGTTAAGCTCCTGCGACCTGCACGTCTCTTCCAAGGGGCATTTAAACCATCTTCTTAAGCTCCTGCTACCTGCACGTCTCTTCTATTGGGCATTTAAACCGTCTTTTTAAGCTGATGCGATCTGCATGTCTCTTCCAAGGGGCATTTAAACCGTCTTGTTAAGCTACTGTGACCAGCACATCTCTTTCAAGGGGTATTTAAACTGTCTTGTTAAGCTACTGCGACCTCCACCGCTCGTCCAAGGGGCATTTAAACCGTCTTTTTAAGCTACTGCGAACTGCACGTCTCTTCCAAACGGCATTTAAACCATCTTGTTAAGCTACTGCGACCTCCACCGCTCTTCCAAGGGGCATTTAAAACGTCTTGTTATCCTGCTGTGACCTGCATGTCTCTTCCAAGGGGCATTTAAACCGTCTTGTTAAGCTACTGCGACCTCCATCGAACTTTGAAGGGGCATTTAAACCGTCTTGTTAAGCTACTGCGAACTCCACCGCTCTTCCAAGGGGCATTTAAACCATCTTGTTAAGCTACTGCGAAATGCACGTCTCTTCCAAGGGCCATTTAAACTGTCTTCTTAAGCTACTGCGATCTGCATGTCTCTTCCAAGAGGCATTTAAACCATCTTGTTAAGTTCCTGCGACCTGCACGTCTCTTCCAAGTTGCATTTAAACCATATTGTTAAGCTCCTGCGACCTGCACGTCTCTTCCAATGGGCATTTAAACCGTCTTTTTAAGCTGCTGCGACCTGCATGTCTCTTCCAAGGGGCATTTAAACCGGCTTGTTAAGCTACTGCGACCTCCACCGCTCTTCCAAGGCGCATTTAAACCGTCATGTTAAGCTACTGCGACCTGCACGTCTCTTCCAAGGGCCATTTAAACCATCTTGGTAAGCTACTGCGACCTGCAAGCCTCTTCCAAGGGGCATTTAAACCATCTTGTTAAGCTACTGCGACCTGCACGTCTCTTCTAAGGGGCATTTAAACCATCTTGTTAAGCTACTGCGACCTGCACGTCTTTTCCAAGGGGCATTTAAACCGTCTTGTTAAGCTACTGCGACCTCCACCGCTCTTCCAAGGGGCATTTAAACCATCTTGTTAAGCTACTGCGACCTGCACGTCTCTTCCAAGAGGCATTTAAACCGTCTTGGTAAGCTACTGCGACCTGCAAGCCTCTTCTAAGGGGCATTTAAACCCTCTTGTTAAGCTACTGCGACCTGCACGTCTCTTCCAAGGGGCATTTAAACCATCTTGTTAAGCTACTGCGACCTGCATGTCTTTTCCAAGGGGCATTTAAACCGTCTTGTTAAGCTACTGTGACCTCCACCGCTCTTCCAAGGGGCATTTAAACCATCTTGTTAAGCTACTGCGACCTGCACGTCTCTTCCAAGGGGCATTTAAACCGTCTTGGTAAGCTACTGCGACCTGCAAGCCTCTTCGAAGGCGCATTTAAACCCTCTTGTTAAGCTACTGCGACCTGCACGTCTCTTGCAATGGGCATTTAAACCGTCTTGTTAAGCTACTGTGACCTGCACGTCTCTTCTAAGGGGCATTTAAACCGTCTTGTTAAGCTACTGCGACCTGCACGTCTCTTCCAAGGGGCATTTAACCTGTCTTGTTAAGCTACTGCGAACTCCACCTCTCTTCCAAGGGGCATTTAAACCATCTTGTTAAGCTACTGCGACCTGCTCATCTCTTCCAAGGGGCATTTAAACCATCTTGTTAAGCTACTGCGACCTGCATGTCTTTTCCAAGGGGCATTTAAACCGTCTTGTTAAGCTACTGTGACCTCCACCGCTCTTCCAAGGGGCATTTAAACCATCTTTTTAAGCTACTGCGACCTGCACGTCTCTTCCAAGGGCATTTAAACCGTCTTAGTAAGCTACTGTGACCTGCAAGCCTCTTCGAAGGGGCATTTAAGCCCTCTTGTTAAGCTACTGCGACCTGCACGTCTCTTGCAATGGGGATTTAAACCGTCTTGTTAAGCTACTGTGACCCCCACCGCTCTTCCAAGGGGCATTTAAACCATCTTGTTAAGCTACTGCGACCTGCACGTCTCTTCCAAGGGTCATTTAAACCGTCTTGGTAAGCTACTGCGACCTGCAAGCCTCTTCGAAGGGGCATTTAAACTCTCTTGTTAAGCTACTGCGACCTTCACGTCTCTTGCAATGGGCATTTAAACCGTCTTGTTAAGCTACTGTGACCTCCACCGCTCTTCCAAGGGACATTTAAACCATCTTGTTAAGCTACTGCGACCTGCACTTCTCTTCCAAGGGGCACTTAAACCGTCTTGGTAAGCTACTGCGACCTGCAAGCCTCTTCGAAGGGGCATTTAAACCCTCTTGTTAAGCTTCTGCAACCTGCACGTCTCTTGCAATGGGCATTTAAACCGTCTTGTTAAGCTACTGTGACCTCCACCGCTCTTCCAAGGGGCATTTAAACCATCTTGTTAAGCTACTGCGACCTGCACGTCTCTTCCAAGGGGCATTTAAACCATCTTGGTATGCTACTGCGACCTGCAAGCCTCTTCGAAGGGGCATTTAAACTCTCTTGTTAAGCTACTGCGACCTGCACGTCTCTTGCAATGGGCATTTAAACCGTCTTGTTAAGCTACTGCGACCTGCACGTCTCTTCTAAGGGGCGTTTAAACCGTCTTGTTAAGCTACTGCCACCTGCACGTCTCTTCCAAGGGGCATTTAAACTGTCTTGTTAAGCTACTGCGACCTGCACATCTCTTCCAAGGGGCATTTAAACCGTCTTGTTAAGCTACTGCGACCTGCACATCTCTTCCATGGGCATTTAAACCGTCTTGTTAAGCTACTGCGACCTTCACCGCTCTTCCAAAGGGCATTTAAACTGTCTTGTTAAGCTACTGTGACCTTCATCGCTCTTCCAAAGGGCATTTTAACAGTCTTGTTAAGCTACTGTGACCTGCACGTCTCTACCAAGGTGCATTTAAATGGTCTTGTTAAGCTACTGCGACCTCCACTGCTCTTCCAAGGGCCATTTAAACCCTCTTGTTAAGCTACTGCGACATGCACGTCTCTTGCAAGGGGCTTTTAAACACTCTTGTTAAGCTACTGCGACCTGCACGTCTCTTCCAAGGGGCATTTAAACCATCTTGGTAAGCTACTGCGACCTGCACGTCTCTTTCAAGGGGCATTTAAACCGTCTTGTTAAGCTACTTCGACCTGCGCGTCTCTTCCAAGGGGCATTTAAACCGTCTTGTTAAGCTACTGCAACCTGCACGTTTGTTCCAAGGGTCATTTAAACCGTCTTGTTAAGCTACTGTGACCTCCACCGCTCTTCCAAGGGGCATTTAAACCATCTTGTTAAGCTACTGCGACCTGCACGTCTCTTCCAAGGGGCATTTAAACCATCTTGGTATGCTACTGCGACCTGCAAGCCTCTTCGAAGGGGCATTTAAACTCTCTTGTTAAGCTACTGCGACCTGCACGTCTCTTGCAATGGGCATTTAAACCGTCTTGTTAAGCTACTGTGACCCCCACCGCTCTTCCAAGGGGCATTTAAACCATCTTGTTAAGCTACTGCGACCTGCACGTCTCTTCCAAGGGTCATTTAAACCGTCTTGGTAAGCTACTGCAACCTGCAAGCCTCTTCGAAGGGGCATTTAAACTCTCTTGTTAAGCTACTGCGACCTTCACGTCTCTTGCAAGGGGCTTTTAAACACTCTTGTTAAGCTACTGCGACCTGCACGTCTCTTCCAAGGGGCATTTAAACCATCTTGGTAAGCTACTGCGACCTGCACGTCTCTTTCAAGGGGCATTTAAACCGTCTTGTTAAGCTACTGCGACCTGCGCGTCTCTTCCAAGGGGCATTTAAACCGTCTTGTTAAGCTACTGCGACCTCCACCGCTCTTCCCAGGGGCATTTAAACCGTCATGTTAAGCTACTGCGACCTGCACGTCTCTTCCAAGGGCCTTTTAAACCATCTTGGTAAGCTACTGCGACCTGCAAGCCTCTTCCAAGGGGCATTTAAACCGTCTTGTTAAGCTACTGCGACCTCCACCGCTCTTCCAAGGGGCATTTAAACCATCTTGTTAAGCTACTGCGACCTGCACGTCTCTTCCAAGAGGCATTTAAACCGTCTTGGTAAGCTACTGCGACCTGCAAGCCTCTTCTAAGGGGCATTTAAACCCTCTTGTTAAGCTACTGCGACCTGCACGTCTCTTCCAAAGGGGCATTTAAACCGTTTTGTTAAGCTACTGCGACCTCCACCGCCTTTCCAAGGGGCATTTAAACCGTCTTGTTAAGCTACTGCGACCTGCACGTCTCTTCCAAGGGGCATTTAAACCATCTAGTTAATCTACTGCGACCTGCACGTCTCTTCCAAGGGGAATTTAAACCATCTAGTTAAGCTACTGCGACCTGCACATCTCTTACAAGGGGAATTTAAACCGTCTTGGTAAGCTACTGCGACCTGCAAGCCTCTTCCAAGGGGCATTTAAACCATCTAGTTAAGCTACTGCGACCTGCACGTCTCTTCCAAAGGGAATTTAAACCATCTTGTTAAGCTACTGCGACCTGCACGTCTTTTCCAAGGGGCATTTAAACCGTCTTGTTAAGCTACTGCGACCTCCACCGCTCTTCCAAGGGGCATTTAAACCATCTTGTTAAGCTACTGCGACCTGCACGTCTCTTCCAAGAGGCTTTTAAACCGTCTTGGTAAGCTACTGCGACCTGCACGTCTCTTCCAAGGGGCATTTAAACCTTCTTGTTAAGCTACTGCGATTTGCACGTCTCTTCTAAGGGGCATTTAAACCGTCTTGTTAAGCTACTGTAACCTCCACCACTTTTCCAAGGGGCATTTAAACCGTCTTCTTAAGCTACTGTGACCTGCATGTCTCTTTCAAGGGGCATTTAAACCTTCTTGTTAAGCTACTGCGACCTCCACCGCTCTTCCAAGGGCCATTTAAACCGTCTTGTTAAGCTACTGCGACATGCTCGTCTCTTCCAAGAGGCTTTTAAACCTTCTTGGTAAGCTACTGCGACCTGCACGTCTCTTCCAAGGGGCATTTAAACCTTCTTGTTAAGCTACTGCGATTTGCACGTCTCTTCTAAGGGGCATTTAAACCGTCTTGTTAAGCTACTGTAACCTCCACCACTTTTCCAAGGGGCATTTAAACCGTCTTGTTAAGCTGCTGTGACCTGCATGTCTCTTTCAAGGGGCATTTAAACCTTCTTGTTAAGCTACTGCGACCTCCACCGCTCTTCCAAGGGCCATTTAAACCGTCTTGTTAAGCTACTGCGACCTGCTCGTCTCTTCCAAGGGGCATTTAAACCATCTAGTTAAGCTACTGCGACCTGCACGTCATTTCCAAGGGGAATTTAAACCATCTTGTTAAGCTACTGCGACCTGCACGTCTTTTCCAAGGGGCATTTAAACCGTCTTTTTAAGCTGCTGCGACCTGCATGTCTCTTCCAAGGGGCATTTAAACCATCTAGTTAAGCTACTGCGACCTGCACGTCTCTTCCAAGGGGAATTTAAACCATCTTGTTAAGCTACTGCGACCTGCACGTCTTTTCCAAGGGGCATTTAAACCGTCTTTTTAAGCTGCTGCGACCTGCACGTCTCTTCCAAGGGGCATTTAAACCATCTAGTTAAGCTACTGCGACCTGCACGTCTCTTCCAAGGGGAATTTAAACCATCTTGTTAAGCTCCTGCGACCTGCACGTCTCTTCCAATGGGCATTTAAACCGTCTTTTTAAGCTGCTGCGACCTGCATGTCTCTTCCAAGGGGCATTTAAACCGTCTTGTTAAGCTACTGCGACCTCCACCGCTCTTCCAAGGGGCATTTAAACCGTCATGTTAAGCTACTGCGACCTGCACGTCTCTTCCAAGGGCCATTTAAACCATCTTGGTAAGCTACTGCGACCTGCAAGCCTCTTCCGAGGGGCATTTAAACCATCTTGTTAAGCTACTGCGACCTGCACAACTCTTCCAAGGGGCATTTAAACCATCTTGTTAAGCTACTGCGACATGCACGTCTTTTCCAAGGGGCATTTAAACCGTCTTGTTAAGCTACTGCGACCTCCACCGCTCTTCCAAGGGGCATTTAAACCATCTTGTTAAGCTACTGCGACCTGCACGTCTCTTCCAAGAGGCATTTAAACCATCTTGGTAAGCTACTGCGCCCTGCAAGCCTCTTCTAAGGGGCATTTAAACCCTCTTGTTAAGCTACTGCGACCTGCACGTCTCTTCCAAAGGGGCATTTAAACCGTTTTGTTAAGCTACTGCGACCTCCACCGCTTTTCCAAGGGGCATTTAAACCGTCTTGTTAAGCTACTGCGACCTGCACGTCTCTTCCAAGGGGCATTTAAACCATCTAGTTAATCTACTGCGACCTGCACGTCTCTTCCAAGGGGAATTTAAACCATCTAGTTAAGCTACTGCGACCTGCACGTCTCTTACAAGGGGAATTTAAACCGTCTTGGTAAGCTACTGCGACCTGCAAGCCTCTTCCAAGGGGCATTTAAACCATCTAGTTAAGCTACTGCGACCTGCACGTCTCTTCCAAGGGGAATTTAAACCATCTTGTTAAGCTACTGCGACCTGCACGTCTTTTCCAAGGGGCATTTAAACCGTCTTGTTAAGCTACTGCGACCTCCACCGCTCTTCCAAGGGGCATTTAAACCATCTTGTTAAGCTACTGCGACCTGCACGTCTCTTCCAAGGGGCATTTAAACCGTCTTGGTAAGCTACTGCGACCTGCAAGCCTCTTCGAAGGCGCATTTAAACCCTCTTGTTAAGCTACTGCGACCTGCACGTCTCTTGCAATGGGCATTTAAACCGTCTTGTTAAGCTACTGTGACCTGCACGTCTCTTCTAAGGGGCATTTAAACCGTCTTGTTAAGCTACTGCGACCTGCACGTCTCTTCCAAGGGGCATTTAACCTGTCTTGTTAAGCTACTGCGAACTCCACCTCTCTTCCAAGGGGCATTTAAACCATCTTGTTAAGCTACTGCGACCTGCTCATCTCTTCCAAGGGGCATTTAAACCATCTTGTTAAGCTACTGCGACCTGCATGTCTTTTCCAAGGGGCATTTAAACCGTCTTGTTAAGCTACTGTGACCTCCACCGCTCTTCCAAGGGGCATTTAAACCATCTTTTTAAGCTACTGCGACCTGCACGTCTCTTCCAAGGGCATTTAAACCGTCTTAGTAAGCTACTGTGACCTGCAAGCCTCTTCGAAGGGGCATTTAAGCCCTCTTGTTAAGCTACTGCGACCTGCACGTCTCTTGCAATGGGGATTTAAACCGTCTTGTTAAGCTACTGTGACCCCCACCGCTCTTCCAAGGGGCATTTAAACCATCTTGTTAAGCTACTGCGACCTGCACGTCTCTTCCAAGGGTCATTTAAACCGTCTTGGTAAGCTACTGCGACCTGCAAGCCTCTTCGAAGGGGCATTTAAACTCTCTTGTTAAGCTACTGCGACCTTCACGTCTCTTGCAATGGGCATTTAAACCGTCTTGTTAAGCTACTGTGACCTCCACCGCTCTTCCAAGGGACATTTAAACCATCTTGTTAAGCTACTGCGACCTGCACTTCTCTTCCAAGGGGCACTTAAACCGTCTTGGTAAGCTACTGCGACCTGCAAGCCTCTTCGAAGGGGCATTTAAACCCTCTTGTTAAGCTTCTGCAACCTGCACGTCTCTTGCAATGGGCATTTAAACCGTCTTGTTAAGCTACTGTGACCTCCACCGCTCTTCCAAGGGGCATTTAAACCATCTTGTTAAGCTACTGCGACCTGCACGTCTCTTCCAAGGGGCATTTAAACCATCTTGGTATGCTACTGCGACCTGCAAGCCTCTTCGAAGGGGCATTTAAACTCTCTTGTTAAGCTACTGCGACCTGCACGTCTCTTGCAATGGGCATTTAAACCGTCTTGTTAAGCTACTGCGACCTGCACGTCTCTTCTAAGGGGCGTTTAAACCGTCTTGTTAAGCTACTGCCACCTGCACGTCTCTTCCAAGGGGCATTTAAACTGTCTTGTTAAGCTACTGCGACCTGCACATCTCTTCCAAGGGGCATTTAAACCGTCTTGTTAAGCTACTGCGACCTGCACATCTCTTCCATGGGCATTTAAACCGTCTTGTTAAGCTACTGCGACCTTCACCGCTCTTCCAAAGGGCATTTAAACTGTCTTGTTAAGCTACTGTGACCTTCATCGCTCTTCCAAAGGGCATTTTAACAGTCTTGTTAAGCTACTGTGACCTGCACGTCTCTACCAAGGTGCATTTAAATGGTCTTGTTAAGCTACTGCGACCTCCACTGCTCTTCCAAGGGCCATTTAAACCCTCTTGTTAAGCTACTGCGACATGCACGTCTCTTGCAAGGGGCTTTTAAACACTCTTGTTAAGCTACTGCGACCTGCACGTCTCTTCCAAGGGGCATTTAAACCATCTTGGTAAGCTACTGCGACCTGCACGTCTCTTTCAAGGGGCATTTAAACCGTCTTGTTAAGCTACTTCGACCTGCGCGTCTCTTCCAAGGGGCATTTAAACCGTCTTGTTAAGCTACTGCAACCTGCACGTTTGTTCCAAGGGTCATTTAAACCGTCTTGTTAAGCTACTGTGACCTCCACCGCTCTTCCAAGGGGCATTTAAACCATCTTGTTAAGCTACTGCGACCTGCACGTCTCTTCCAAGGGGCATTTAAACCATCTTGGTATGCTACTGCGACCTGCAAGCCTCTTCGAAGGGGCATTTAAACTCTCTTGTTAAGCTACTGCGACCTGCACGTCTCTTGCAATGGGCATTTAAACCGTCTTGTTAAGCTACTGTGACCCCCACCGCTCTTCCAAGGGGCATTTAAACCATCTTGTTAAGCTACTGCGACCTGCACGTCTCTTCCAAGGGTCATTTAAACCGTCTTGGTAAGCTACTGCAACCTGCAAGCCTCTTCGAAGGGGCATTTAAACTCTCTTGTTAAGCTACTGCGACCTTCACGTCTCTTGCAAGGGGCTTTTAAACACTCTTGTTAAGCTACTGCGACCTGCACGTCTCTTCCAAGGGGCATTTAAACCATCTTGGTAAGCTACTGCGACCTGCACGTCTCTTTCAAGGGGCATTTAAACCGTCTTGTTAAGCTACTGCGACCTGCGCGTCTCTTCCAAGGGGCATTTAAACCGTCTTGTTAAGCTACTGCGACCTCCACCGCTCTTCCCAGGGGCATTTAAACCGTCATGTTAAGCTACTGCGACCTGCACGTCTCTTCCAAGGGCCTTTTAAACCATCTTGGTAAGCTACTGCGACCTGCAAGCCTCTTCCAAGGGGCATTTAAACCGTCTTGTTAAGCTACTGCGACCTCCACCGCTCTTCCAAGGGGCATTTAAACCATCTTGTTAAGCTACTGCGACCTGCACGTCTCTTCCAAGAGGCATTTAAACCGTCTTGGTAAGCTACTGCGACCTGCAAGCCTCTTCTAAGGGGCATTTAAACCCTCTTGTTAAGCTACTGCGACCTGCACGTCTCTTCCAAAGGGGCATTTAAACCGTTTTGTTAAGCTACTGCGACCTCCACCGCCTTTCCAAGGGGCATTTAAACCGTCTTGTTAAGCTACTGCGACCTGCACGTCTCTTCCAAGGGGCATTTAAACCATCTAGTTAATCTACTGCGACCTGCACGTCTCTTCCAAGGGGAATTTAAACCATCTAGTTAAGCTACTGCGACCTGCACATCTCTTACAAGGGGAATTTAAACCGTCTTGGTAAGCTACTGCGACCTGCAAGCCTCTTCCAAGGGGCATTTAAACCATCTAGTTAAGCTACTGCGACCTGCACGTCTCTTCCAAAGGGAATTTAAACCATCTTGTTAAGCTACTGCGACCTGCACGTCTTTTCCAAGGGGCATTTAAACCGTCTTGTTAAGCTACTGCGACCTCCACCGCTCTTCCAAGGGGCATTTAAACCATCTTGTTAAGCTACTGCGACCTGCACGTCTCTTCCAAGAGGCTTTTAAACCGTCTTGGTAAGCTACTGCGACCTGCACGTCTCTTCCAAGGGGCATTTAAACCTTCTTGTTAAGCTACTGCGATTTGCACGTCTCTTCTAAGGGGCATTTAAACCGTCTTGTTAAGCTACTGTAACCTCCACCACTTTTCCAAGGGGCATTTAAACCGTCTTCTTAAGCTACTGTGACCTGCATGTCTCTTTCAAGGGGCATTTAAACCTTCTTGTTAAGCTACTGCGACCTCCACCGCTCTTCCAAGGGCCATTTAAACCGTCTTGTTAAGCTACTGCGACATGCTCGTCTCTTCCAAGAGGCTTTTAAACCTTCTTGGTAAGCTACTGCGACCTGCACGTCTCTTCCAAGGGGCATTTAAACCTTCTTGTTAAGCTACTGCGATTTGCACGTCTCTTCTAAGGGGCATTTAAACCGTCTTGTTAAGCTACTGTAACCTCCACCACTTTTCCAAGGGGCATTTAAACCGTCTTGTTAAGCTGCTGTGACCTGCATGTCTCTTTCAAGGGGCATTTAAACCTTCTTGTTAAGCTACTGCGACCTCCACCGCTCTTCCAAGGGCCATTTAAACCGTCTTGTTAAGCTACTGCGACCTGCTCGTCTCTTCCAAGGGGCATTTAAACCATCTAGTTAAGCTACTGCGACCTGCACGTCATTTCCAAGGGGAATTTAAACCATCTTGTTAAGCTACTGCGACCTGCACGTCTTTTCCAAGGGGCATTTAAACCGTCTTTTTAAGCTGCTGCGACCTGCATGTCTCTTCCAAGGGGCATTTAAACCATCTAGTTAAGCTACTGCGACCTGCACGTCTCTTCCAAGGGGAATTTAAACCATCTTGTTAAGCTACTGCGACCTGCACGTCTTTTCCAAGGGGCATTTAAACCGTCTTTTTAAGCTGCTGCGACCTGCACGTCTCTTCCAAGGGGCATTTAAACCATCTAGTTAAGCTACTGCGACCTGCACGTCTCTTCCAAGGGGAATTTAAACCATCTTGTTAAGCTCCTGCGACCTGCACGTCTCTTCCAATGGGCATTTAAACCGTCTTTTTAAGCTGCTGCGACCTGCATGTCTCTTCCAAGGGGCATTTAAACCGTCTTGTTAAGCTACTGCGACCTCCACCGCTCTTCCAAGGGGCATTTAAACCGTCATGTTAAGCTACTGCGACCTGCACGTCTCTTCCAAGGGCCATTTAAACCATCTTGGTAAGCTACTGCGACCTGCAAGCCTCTTCCGAGGGGCATTTAAACCATCTTGTTAAGCTACTGCGACCTGCACAACTCTTCCAAGGGGCATTTAAACCATCTTGTTAAGCTACTGCGACATGCACGTCTTTTCCAAGGGGCATTTAAACCGTCTTGTTAAGCTACTGCGACCTCCACCGCTCTTCCAAGGGGCATTTAAACCATCTTGTTAAGCTACTGCGACCTGCACGTCTCTTCCAAGAGGCATTTAAACCATCTTGGTAAGCTACTGCGCCCTGCAAGCCTCTTCTAAGGGGCATTTAAACCCTCTTGTTAAGCTACTGCGACCTGCACGTCTCTTCCAAAGGGGCATTTAAACCGTTTTGTTAAGCTACTGCGACCTCCACCGCTTTTCCAAGGGGCATTTAAACCGTCTTGTTAAGCTACTGCGACCTGCACGTCTCTTCCAAGGGGCATTTAAACCATCTAGTTAATCTACTGCGACCTGCACGTCTCTTCCAAGGGGAATTTAAACCATCTAGTTAAGCTACTGCGACCTGCACGTCTCTTACAAGGGGAATTTAAACCGTCTTGGTAAGCTACTGCGACCTGCAAGCCTCTTCCAAGGGGCATTTAAACCATCTAGTTAAGCTACTGCGACCTGCACGTCTCTTCCAAGGGGAATTTAAACCATCTTGTTAAGCTACTGCGACCTGCACGTCTTTTCCAAGGGGCATTTAAACCGTCTTGTTAAGCTACTGCGACCTCCACCGCTCTTCCAAGGGGCATTTAAACCATCTTGTTAAGCTACTGCGACCTGCACGTCTCTTCCAAGAGGCTTTTAAACCGTCTTGGTAAGCTACTGCGACCTGCAAGCCTCTTCTAAGGGGCATTTAAACCCTCTTGTTAAGCTACTGCGACCTGCACGTCTCTTCCAAGGGGCATTTAAACCTTCTTGTTAAGCTACTGCGATTTGCACGTCTCTTCCAAGGGGCATTTAAACCGTCTTGTTAAGCTACTGTAACCTCCGCCACTTTTCCAAGGGGCATTTAAACCGTCTTGTTAAGCTACTGCGACCTGCACGTCTCTTCCAAGTGGCATTTAAACCGTCTTATTAAGCTGCTGTGACCTGCATGTCTCTTCCAAGGGGCATTTAAACCTTCTTGTTAAGCTACTGCGACCTCCACCGCTCTTCCAAGGGGCATTTAATCCGTCTTGTTAAGCTACTGCGACCTGTACGTCTCTTCCAAGGGCCATTTAAACCGTCTTGGTAAGCTACTGCGACCTGCAAGCCTCTTCCAAGGGGCATTTAAAACGTATTGTTAAGCTACTGCAAGCTGCATGTCTCTTCCAAGCGGCATTTAAACCGTCTTGTTAAGCTAATGCGACCTGAACGTCTCTTCCAAGAGGCATTTAAACAATCTTGTTAATCTACTGCTACCTCCACCGCATTTCCAAAGGGCATTTTAACTGTCTTTTTAGGCTACTGTGACCTGCACGTCTTTTCAAAGGGGCATTTAAACCATCTTGTTAAGCTACTGCGACTTGCACTGCTCTTCCAAGGGGCATTTAATCCGTCTTGTTAAGCTACTGCGACCTGCACGTCTCTTCCAAGGGGCATTTAAACCATCTTGTTAAGCTGCTGCGACCTGCACGTCTTTTCCAAGGGGCATTTAAACCGTCTTGTTAAGCTACTGCGACATCCACCGCTCTTCCAAGGGGCATTTAAATCATCTTGTTAAGCTCCTGCGACCTGCACGTCTCTTCCAAGGGGCATTTAAACCATCTTCTTAAGCTCCTGCTACCTGCACGTCTCTTCTATTGGGCATTTAAACCGTCTTTTTAAGCTGATGCGATCTGCATGTCTCTTCCAAGGGACATTTAAACCGTCTTGTTAAGCTACTGTGACCAGCACATCTCTTTCAAGGGGCATTTAAACTGTCTTGTTAAGCTACTGCGACCTCCACCGCTCGTCCAAGGGGCATTTAAACCGTCTTTTTAAGCTACTGCGAACTGCACGTCTCTTCCAAACGGCATTTAAACCATCTTGTTAAGCTACTGCGACCTCCACCGCTCTTCCAAGGGGCATTTAAAACGTCTTGTTATCCTGCTGTGACCTGCATGTCTCTTCCAAGGGGCATTTAAACCGTCTTGTTAAGCTACTGCGACCTCCATCGAACTTCGAAGGGGCATTTAAACCGTCTTGTTAAGCTACTGCGAACTCCACCGCTCTTCCAAGGGGCATTTAAACCATCTTGTTAAGCTACTGCGAAATGCACGTCTCTTCCAAGGGCCATTTAAACTGTCTTCTTAAGCTACTGCGATCTGCATGTCTCTTCCAAGAGGCATTTAAACCATCTTGTTAAGTTCCTGCGACCTGCACGTCTCTTCCAAGTTGCATTTAAACCATATTGTTAAGCTCCTGCGACCTGCACGTCTCTTCCAATGGGCATTTAAACCGTCTTTTTAAGCTGCTGCGACCTGCATGTCTCTTCCAAGGGGCATTTAAACCGGCTTGTTAAGCTACTGCGACCTCCACCGCTCTTCCAAGGGGCATTTAAACCGTCATGTTAAGCTACTGCGACCTGCACGTCTCTTCCAAGGGCCATTTAAACCATCTTGGTAAGCTACTGCGACCTGCAAGCCTCTTCCAAGGGGCATTTAAACCATCTTGTTAAGCTACTGCGACCTGCACGTCTCTTCTAAGGGGCATTTAAACCATCTTGTTAAGCTACTGCGACCTGCACGTCTTTTCCAAGGGGCATTTAAACCGTCTTGTTAAGCTACTGCGACCTCCACCGCTCTTCCAAGGGGCATTTAAACCATCTTGTTAAGCTACTGCGACCTGCACGTCTCTTCCAAGAGGCATTTAAACCGTCTTGGTAAGCTACTGCGACCTGCAAGCCTCTTCTAAGGGGCATTTAAACCCTCTTGTTAAGCTACTGCGACCTGCACGTCTCTTCCAAGGGGCATTTAAACCATCTTGTTAAGCTACTGCGACCTGCATGTCTTTTCCAAGGGGCATTTAAACCGTCTTGTTAAGCTACTGTGACCTCCACCGCTCTTCCAAGGGGCATTTAAACCATCTTGTTAAGCTACTGCGACCTGCACGTCTCTTCCAAGGGGCATTTAAACCGTCTTGGTAAGCTACTGCGACCTGCAAGCCTCTTCGAAGGCGCATTTAAACCCTCTTGTTAAGCTACTGCGACCTGCACGTCTCTTGCAATGGGCATTTAAACCGTCTTGTTAAGCTACTGTGACCTGCACGTCTCTTCTAAGGGGCATTTAAACCGTCTTGTTAAGCTACTGCGACCTGCACGTCTCTTCCAAGGGGCATTTAACCTGTCTTGTTAAGCTACTGCGAACTCCACCTCTCTTCCAAGGGGCATTTAAACCATCTTGTTAAGCTACTGCGACCTGCTCATCTCTTCCAAGGGGCATTTAAACCATCTTGTTAAGCTACTGCGACCTGCATGTCTTTTCCAAGGGGCATTTAAACCGTCTTGTTAAGCTACTGTGACCTCCACCGCTCTTCCAAGGGGCATTTAAACCATCTTTTTAAGCTACTGCGACCTGCACGTCTCTTCCAAGGGCATTTAAACCGTCTTAGTAAGCTACTGTGACCTGCAAGCCTCTTCGAAGGGGCATTTAAGCCCTCTTGTTAAGCTACTGCGACCTGCACGTCTCTTGCAATGGGGATTTAAACCGTCTTGTTAAGCTACTGTGACCCCCACCGCTCTTCCAAGGGGCATTTAAACCATCTTGTTAAGCTACTGCGACCTGCACGTCTCTTCCAAGGGTCATTTAAACCGTCTTGGTAAGCTACTGCGACCTGCAAGCCTCTTCGAAGGGGCATTTAAACTCTCTTGTTAAGCTACTGCGACCTTCACGTCTCTTGCAATGGGCATTTAAACCGTCTTGTTAAGCTACTGTGACCTCCACCGCTCTTCCAAGGGACATTTAAACCATCTTGTTAAGCTACTGCGACCTGCACTTCTCTTCCAAGGGGCACTTAAACCGTCTTGGTAAGCTACTGCGACCTGCAAGCCTCTTCGAAGGGGCATTTAAACCCTCTTGTTAAGCTTCTGCAACCTGCACGTCTCTTGCAATGGGCATTTAAACCGTCTTGTTAAGCTACTGTGACCTCCACCGCTCTTCCAAGGGGCATTTAAACCATCTTGTTAAGCTACTGCGACCTGCACGTCTCTTCCAAGGGGCATTTAAACCATCTTGGTATGCTACTGCGACCTGCAAGCCTCTTCGAAGGGGCATTTAAACTCTCTTGTTAAGCTACTGCGACCTGCACGTCTCTTGCAATGGGCATTTAAACCGTCTTGTTAAGCTACTGCGACCTGCACGTCTCTTCTAAGGGGCGTTTAAACCGTCTTGTTAAGCTACTGCCACCTGCACGTCTCTTCCAAGGGGCATTTAAACTGTCTTGTTAAGCTACTGCGACCTGCACATCTCTTCCAAGGGGCATTTAAACCGTCTTGTTAAGCTACTGCGACCTGCACATCTCTTCCATGGGCATTTAAACCGTCTTGTTAAGCTACTGCGACCTTCACCGCTCTTCCAAAGGGCATTTAAACTGTCTTGTTAAGCTACTGTGACCTTCATCGCTCTTCCAAAGGGCATTTTAACAGTCTTATTAAGCTACTGTGACCTGCACGTCTCTACCAAGGTGCATTTAAATGGTCTTGTTAAGCTACTGCGACCTCCACTGCTCTTCCAAGGGCCATTTAAACCCTCTTGTTAAGCTACTGCGACATGCACGTCTCTTGCAAGGGGCTTTTAAACACTCTTGTTAAGCTACTGCGACCTGCACGTCTCTTCCAAGGGGCATTTAAACCATCTTGGTAAGCTACTGCGACCTGCACGTCTCTTTCAAGGGGCATTTAAACCGTCTTGTTAAGCTACTTCGACCTGCGCGTCTCTTCCAAGGGGCATTTAAACCGTCTTGTTAAGCTACTGCAACCTGCACGTTTGTTCCAAGGGTCATTTAAACCGTCTTGTTAAGCTACTGTGACCTCCACCGCTCTTCCAAGGGGCATTTAAACCATCTTGTTAAGCTACTGCGACCTGCACGTCTCTTCCAAGGGGCATTTAAACCATCTTGGTATGCTACTGCGACCTGCAAGCCTCTTCGAAGGGGCATTTAAACTCTCTTGTTAAGCTACTGCGACCTGCACGTCTCTTGCAATGGGCATTTAAACCGTCTTGTTAAGCTACTGTGACCCCCACCGCTCTTCCAAGGGGCATTTAAACCATCTTGTTAAGCTACTGCGACCTGCACGTCTCTTCCAAGGGTCATTTAAACCGTCTTGGTAAGCTACTGCAACCTGCAAGCCTCTTCGAAGGGGCATTTAAACTCTCTTGTTAAGCTACTGCGACCTTCACGTCTCTTGCAAGGGGCTTTTAAACACTCTTGTTAAGCTACTGCGACCTGCACGTCTCTTCCAAGGGGCATTTAAACCATCTTGGTAAGCTACTGCGACCTGCACGTCTCTTTCAAGGGGCATTTAAACCGTCTTGTTAAGCTACTGCGACCTGCGCGTCTCTTCCAAGGGGCATTTAAACCGTCTTGTTAAGCTACTGCAACCTGCACGTTTGTTCCAAGGGGCATTTAAACCGTCTTGTTAAGCTACTGTGACCTCCAACGCTCTTACAAGGGGCATTTAAACCATCTTGTTTAGCTACTGCAACCTGCACGTCTCTCCCAAGGGTCATTTAAACCTTCTTGTTAAGCTACTGCGACCTCCAACTCTCTTCCAAGGGGCATTTAAACAGTCTTGTTAAGCTACTGCGACCTGCACGTCTCTTCCAAGGGGCATTTAAACCGTATTGCTAAGCTACTGCTTCCAGCATGTCTCTTCCAAGGGCCATTTAAACCGTCTTGTTAAGCTACTGCGACCTGCACATCTCTTCCAAGGGGCATTTAAACCGTCTTGTTAAGCTACTGCGACCTTCACGTCTCTTCTAAAGGGCATTTTAACCGTCTTGTTAAGCTACTGTGACCTGCACGTCTCTACCAAGGGGCATTTAAACCGTCTTGTTAAGCTACTGCGATCTCCACTGCTCTTCCAAGGGGCATTTAATCCGTCTTTTTAAGCTACTGCGAACTGCACGTCTCTTCCAAGGGGCATTTAAACTGTCTTGTTAAGCTACTGCGACCTGCACGTCTCTTCCAAGGGGCATTTAAACCGTCTTGTTAAGCTACTGAGAACTGCACGTCTCTTCCAAGGGGCATTTAAACTGTCTTGTTAAGCTACTGCGACCTGCACGTCTCTTCCAAGGGGCATTTAAACCGTCTTGTTAAGCTACTGCGACCTGCACGTCTCTTCCAAGGGGCATTTAAACCATCTTGTTAAGCTACTGCGACCTGTACATCTCTTCCAATGGGCATTTAAAGCGTCTTGTTAAGCTGCTGTGACCTGTATGTCTCTTCCAAGGGGCATGTAAACCGTCTTGTTAAGCCACTGCGACCTCCACCGCTCTACCAAGGGGCATTTAAACCGTCTTGTTAAGCTACTGCGACCTGCACGTCTCTTTCAAGGGGCATTTAAACCGTCTTGTTAAGCTACTGCGACCTGCACGTCTCTTCCAATGGGCATTTAAACTGTCTTGTTAAGTTACTGCGAGCAGCAAGTCTCTTCCAAGGGGCATTTAAACCGTCTTGTTAAGCTACTGCGACCTGCACATCTCTTCCAAGGGGCATTTAAACCGTCTTGTTAAGCTACTGCGACCTGCACGTCTCTTCCAAGGGGCATTTTAACCATCTTGTTAATCTACTGCGACCTGCACGTCTCTTCCATGGGGCATTTAAACCGTCTTGTTAAGCTGCTGCGACCTGCACATCTCTTCCAAGGGGCATTAAAACCGTCTTGTTAAGCTACTGCGACCTTCACCGCTCTTCCAAAGGGCATTTAATCCGTCTTGTTAAGCTACTGCGACCAGTACGTCTCTTCCAATGGGCATTTAAACCGTCTTGTTAAGCTGCAGTGACCAGTATGTCTCTTCCAAGGGGCATTTAAACTGTCTTGTTAAGCTACTGCGACCTCCACCGCTCTTCCAAGGGGCATTTATACCGTCTTGTTAAGCTACTGCGACCTGCACGTCTCTTCCAAGGGGCATTTAAACCATCTTGGTAAGCTACTGCGACCTGCAATCCTCTTCCAAGGGGCATTTAAACCGTCTTGTTAAGCTACTGCGACCTGCTCATCTCTTCCAAGGGGCATTCAAACCATCTTGTTAAGCTACTGCGAACTGCATGTCTTTTCCAAGGGGCATTTAAACCGTCTTGTTAAGCTACTGTGACCTCCACCGCTCTTCCAAGGGGCATTTAATCCTTCTTTTTAAGCTACTGCGACCTGCACGTCTCTTCCAAGGGGCATTTAAACCGTCTTGTTATGCTAATGCGAACTGCACGTCTATTCCAAGGGGCATTTAAACTGTCTTGTTAAGCTACTGCGACCTGCACTTCTCTTCCAAGGGGCATTTAAACCGTCTTGTTAAGCGACTGCCACCTGCACGTCTCTTCCAAGGGGCATTTAAACCATCTTGTTAAGCTTCTGCGACCTGTACGTCTCTTCCAATGGGCATTTAAACCGTCTTGTTAAGCTACTGTGACCTGTATGTCTCTTCCAAGGGGCATGTAAACCGTCTTGTTAAGCCACTGCGACCTCCACAGCTCTACCAAGGGGCATTTAAACCGTCTTGTTAAGCTACTGCGACCTACACGTCTCCTCCAAGGGGCATTTAAACCGTCTTGGTAAGCTACTGCGACCTGGAAGCCTCTTCCAAGGGGCATTTAAACCGTCTTGTTAAGCTACTGTGACCTGCACATCTCTTCCAAGGGGCATTTAAACCGTCTTGTTAAGCTACTGCGACCTGCACGTCTCTTCCAAGGGGCATTTAAACTGTCTTGTTAAGCTACTGCGAGCTGCACGTCTCTTCCAAGGGGCATTTAAACCGTCTTGTTAAGCTACTGCGACCTGCACATCTCTTCCAAGGGGCATTTAAACCGTCTTGTTAAGCTACTGCGACCTGCACGTCTCTTCCAAGGGGCATTTTATCCATCTTGTTAAGCTACTGCGACCTGCACGTCTCTTCCAAGGGGCATTTAAACCGTCTTGTTAAGCTGCTGCGACCTGCACGTCTCTTCCAAGGGGCATTTAAACCGTCTTGTTAAGCTACTGCGACCTTCACCGCTCTTCCAAAGGGCATTTAATCCGTCTTGTTAAGCTACTGCGACCTGCACGTCTCCTCCAAGGGGCATTTAAACCGTCTTGTTAAGCTACTGCGAACTGCACGTCTCTTCCAAGGGGCATTTAAACTGTCTTGTTAAGCTACTGCGACCTGCACGTCTCTTCCAAGGGATATTTAAACCATCTTGTTAAGCTACTGCGACCTGCACGTCTCTTACAAGGGGCATTTAAACCTTCTTGTTAAGCTACTGCGACCAGTACGTCTCTTCCAATGGGCATTTAAACCGTCTTGTTAAGCTGCTGCGACCAGTATGTCTCTTCCAAGGGGCATTTAAACTGTCTTGTTAAGCTACTGCGACCTCCACCGCTCTTCCAAGGGGCATTTAAACCGTCTTTTTAAGCTACTGCGACCTGCACGTCTCTTCCAAGGGGCATTTAAACCATCTTGGTAAGCTACTGCGACCTGCACCTCTCTTCCAAGGGGCATTTAAACCGTCTTGTTAAGCTACTGCGACCTGCACGTCTCTTCCAAGGGGCATTTTAACCATCTTGTTAAGCTACTGCGACCTGCACGTCTCTTCCAAGGGGCATTTAAACCGTCTTGTTAAGCTGCTGCGACCTGCACGTCTCTTCCAAGGGGCATTTAAACCGTCTTGTTAAGCTACTGCGACCTTCACCGCTCTTCCAAAGGGCATTTAATCCGTCTTTTTAAGCTACTGCGACCTGCACGTCTCTTCCAAGGGGCATTTAAACCGTCTTGTTAAGCTACTGCGAACTGCACGTCTCTTCCAAGGGGCATTTAATCTGTCTTGTTAAGCTACTGCGACCTGCACGTCTCTTCCAAGGGATATTTAAACCATCTTGTTAAGCTACTGCGACCTGCTCGTCTCTTCCAAGGGGCATTTAAACCGTCTTGTTAAGCTACTGCGACCAGTAGGTCTCTTCCAATGGGCATTGAAACCGTCTTGTTAAGCTGCTGCGACCAGTAGGTCTCTTCCAAGGGGCATTTAAACTGTCTTGTTAAGCTACTGCGACCTCCACCGCTCTTCCAAGGGGCATTTAAACCGTCTTGTTAAGCTACTGCGACCTGCACGTCTCTTCCAAGGGGCATTTAAACCATCTTGGTAAGCTACTGCGACCTGCAATCCTCTTCCAAGGGGCATTTAAACCGTCTTGTTAAGCTACTGCGACCTGCTCATCTCTTCCAAGGGGCATTTAAACCATCTTGTTAAGCTACTGCGACCTGCATGTCTTTTCCAAGGGGCATTTAAACCGTCTTGTTAAGCTACTATGACCTCCACCGCTCTTCCAAGGGGCATTTAAACCATCTTGTTAAGCTACTGCGACCTGCACGTCTCTTCCAAGGGGCATTTAAACCGTCTTGGTAAGCTACTGCAACCTGCAAGCCTCTTCGAAGGGGCATTTAAACCCTCTTGTTAAGCTACTGCGACCTGCACGTCTCTTGCAATGGGCATTTAAACCGTCTTGTTAAGCTACTGTGACCTCCACCGCTCTTCCAAGGGGCATTTAAACCATCTTGTTAAGCTACTGCGACCTGCACGTCTCTTCCAAGGGGCATTTAAACCGTCTTGGTAAGCTACTGCGACCTGCAAGCCTCTTCGAAGGGGCATTTAAAGCCTCTTGTTAAGCTGCTGCGACCTGCACGTCTCTTGCAATGGGATTTAAACCGTCTTGTTAAGCGACTGCGACCTGCACGTCTCTTCCAAGGGGCATTTAAATCGTCTTGTTAAGCTACTGCCACCTGCACGTCTCTTCCAAGGGGCATTTAAACTGTCTTGTTAAGCTACTGCGACCTCCACCTCTCTTCCAAGGGGCATTTAAACCGTCTTATTAAGCTACTGCGACCTGCACGTCTCTTCCAAGGGGCATTTAAACGGTCTTGTTAAGCTACTGCGACCTGCACATCTCTTCCAAGGGGCATTTAAACCGTCTTGTTAAGCTACTGCGACCTTCACCGCTCTTCCAAAGGGCATTTTAACCGTCTTGTTAAGCTACTCTGACCTCCACTGCTCTTCCAAGGGGCGTTTATACCGTCTTGTTGAGCTACTGCGACCTGCACGTCTTTTCCACAGGGCATTTAAACCGTCTTGTTAAGCTACTGCGACCTGCACGTCTCTTCCAAGGGGCATTTAAACTGTCTTGTTAAGCTACTGCTAACTCCACCTCTCGTACAAGGGGCATTTAAACCGTCTTGTTAAGCTACTGCGACCTGCACGTCTCTTCCAAGGGGCATTTTAACCATCTTGTTAAGCTACTGCCACCTGCACGTCTCTTCCAAGGGTCATTTAAACCGTCTTCTTAAGCTACTGCGACCTGCACATCTCTTCCAAGGGGCATTTAAACTGTCTTGTTAAGCTACTGTGACCTTCATCGCTCTTCCAAAGGGCATTTTAACAGTCTTGTTAAGCTACTGTGACCTGCACGTCTCTACCAAGGTGCATTTAAATGGTTTTGTTAAGCTACTGCGACCTCCACTGCTCTTCCAAGGGCCATTTAAACCCTCTTGTTAAGCTACTGCGACATGCACGTCTCTTGCAAGGGGCTTTTAAACACTCTTGTTAAGCTACTGCAACCTGCACGTCTCTTCCAAGGGGCATTTAAACCATCTTGGTAAGCTACTGCGACCTGCACGTCTCTTCCAAGGGGCATTTAAACCGTCTTGTTAAGCTACTGCAACCTGCACGTTTGTTCCAAGGGGCATTTAAACCGTCTTGTTAAGCTACTGTGACCTCCACCGCTCTTCCAAGGGGCATTTAAACCATCTTGTTTAGCTACTGCAACCTGCACGTCTCTCCCAAGGGTCATTTAAACCTTCTTGTTAAGCTACTGCGACCTCCACCTCTCTTCCAAGGGGCATTTAAACCGTCTTGTTAAGCTACTGCGACCTGCACGTCTCTTCCAAGGGGCATTTAAACCGTATTGCTAAGCTACTGCTTCCAGCACGTCTCTTCCAAGGGCCATTTAAACCGTCTTGTTAAGCTACTGCGACCTGCACATCTCTTCCAAGGGGCATTTAAATCGTCTTGTTAAGCTACTGCGACCTTCACGTCTCTTCCAAAGGGCATTTTAACCGTCTTGTTAAGCTACTGTGACCTGCACGTCTCTACCAAGGGGCATTTAAACCGTCTTGTTAAGCTACTGCGATCTCCTCTGCTCTTCCAAGGGGCATTTATTCCGTTTTTTTAAGCTACTGCGAACTGCACGTCTCTTCCAGGGGGCATTTAAACTGTCTTGTTAAGCTACTGCGACCTGCACGTCTCTTCCAAGGAGCATTTAAACCATCTTGTTAAGCTACTGCGAACTGCACGTCTCTTCCAAGGGGCATTTAAACGGTCTTGTTAAGCTACTGCGACCTGCACTTCTCTTCCAAGGGGCATTTAAACCGTCTTGTTAAGCTACTGCGACCTGCACGTCTCTTCCAAGGGGCATTTAAACCATCTTGTTAAGCTACTGCGACCTGTACATCTCTTCCAATGGGCATTTAAAGCGTCTTGTTAAGCTGCTGTGACCTGTATGTCTCTTCCAAGGGGCATGTAAACCGTCTTGTTAAGCCACTGCGACCTCCACCGCTCTACCAAGGGGCATTTAAACCGTCTTGTTAAGCTACTGCAACCTGCACGTCTCTTGCAAGGGGCATTTAAACCGTCTTGTTAAGCTACTGCGACCTGCACGTCTCTTCCAAGGGGCATTTAAACTGTCTTGTTACGCTACTGCGAGCAGCACGTCTCTTCCAAGGGGCATTTAAACCGTCTTGTTAAGCTACTGCGACCTGCACATCTCTTCCAAGGGGCATTTAAACCGTCTTGTTAAGCTACTGCGACCTGCACGTCTCTTCCAAGGGGCATTTTAACCATCTTGTTAAGCTACTGCGACCTGCACGTCTCTTCCAAGGGGCATTTAAACCGTCTTGTTAAGCTGCTGCGACCTGCACATCTCTTCCAAGGGGCATTTAAACCGTCTTGTTAAGCTACTGCGACCTTCATCGCTCTTCCAAAGGGCATTTAATCCTTCTTGTTAAGCTACTGCGACCTGCACGTCTCTTCCAAGGGGCATTTAAACCGTCTTGTTAAGCTACTGCGAACTGCACGTCTCTTCCAAGGGGCATTTAAACTGTCTTGTTAAGCTACTGCGACCAGCACGTCTCTTCCAAGGGATATTTAAACCATCTTGTTAAGCTACTGCGACCTGCACGTCTCTGCCAAGGGGCATTTAAACCATCTTGTTAAGCTACTGCGACCTGTACGTCTCTTCCAAGGGGCATTTAAACCGTCTTGTTAAGCTGCTGCGACCAGTATGTCTCTTCCAAGGGGCATTTAAACCGTCTTGTTAAGCTACTGCTAACTCCACCTCTCGTACAAGGGGCATTTAAACCGTCTTGTTAAGCTACTGCGACCTGCACGTCTCTTCCAAGGGGCATTTTAACCGTCTTCTTAAGCTACTGCGACCTGCACATCTCTTCCAAGGGGCATTTAAACCGTCTTGTTAAGCTACTGCGACCTGCACGTCTCCTCCAAGGGGCATTTTAACCATCTTGTTAAGCTACTGCGACCTGCACGTCTCTTCCAAGGGGCATTTAAACCGTCTTGTTAAGCTGCTGCGACCTGCACATCTCTTCCAAGGGGCATTTAAACCGTCTTGTTAAGCTACTGCGACCTTCATCGCTCTTCCAAAGGGTATTTAATCCTTCTTGTTAAGCTACTGCGACCTGCACGTCTCTTCCAAGGGGCATTTAAACCGTCTTGTTAAGCTACTGCGAACTGCATGTCTCTTCCAAGGGGCATTTAAACTGTCTTGTTAAGCTACTGCGACCTGCACGTCTCTTCCAAGGGATATTTAAACCATCTTGTTAAGCTACTGCGACCTGCACGTCTCTGCCAAGGGGCATTTAAACCATCTTGTTAAGCTACTGCGACCTGTACGTCTCTTCCAAGGGGCATTTAAACCGTCTTGTTAAGCTGCTGCGACCAGTATGTCTCTTCCAAGGGGCATTTAAACCGTCTTGTTAAGCTACTGCGACCTCCACCGCTCTTCCAAGGGGCATTTAAACCGTCTTGTTAAGCTACTGCGACCTGCACATCTCTTCCAAGGGGCATTTAAACCATCTTGTTAAGCTACTGCGACCTGCATGTCTTTTCCAAGGGGCATTTAAACCGTCTTGTTAAGCTACTGCCACCTGCACGTCTCTTCCAAGGGACATTTTAACCGTCTTGTTTATCTACTGCCACCTGCACGTCTCTTCCAAGGGGCATTTAAACCACCTTGTTAAGCTACTGCGACCTGCATGTCTCTTCCAAGGGGCATTTTAAACGTCTTGTTAAGCTACTGCGACCTGCACGTCTCTTCCAAGGGGCATTTTAACCATCTTGTTAAGCTACTGCGACCTGCACGTCTCTTCCAAGGGGCATTTAAATCATCTTGTTAAGCTGCTGCGACCTGCACGTCTCTTCCAAGGGGCATTTAAACCGTCTTGTTAAGCTACTGCGACCTTCACCGCTCTTCCAAAGGGCATTTAATCCATCTTGTTAAGCTACTGCAACCTGCACGTCTCTTCCAAGGGGCATTTAAACCGTCTTGTTAAGCTACTGCGAACTGCACGCCTCTTCCAATGGGCATTTAAACTGTCTTGTTAAGCTACTGCGACCTGCACGTCTCTTCCAAGGGACATTTAAACCATCTTGTTAAGCTACTGCTACCTGCACGTCTCTTCCAAGGGGCATTTAAACCATCTTGTTAAGCTACTGCGAACTGTACGTCTCTTCCAATGGGCATTTAAACCGTCTTTTTAAGCTGCTGCGACCAGTATGTCTCTTCCAAGGGGCATTTAAACCATCTTGTTAAGCTACTGCGACCTCCACCGCTCTTCCAAGGGGCATTTAAACCGTCTTGTTAAGCTACTGCGACCTGCACGTCTCTTCCAAGGGGCATTTAAACCATCTTGGTAAGCTACTGCGACCTGCAATCCTGTTCCAAGGGGCATTTAAACCGTCTTGTTAAGATACTGCGACCTGCTCATCTCTTCGAAGGGGCAATTAAACCATCTTGTTAAGCTACTGTGACCTCCACCGATCTTCCAAGGGGAATTTAAACCATCTTGTTAAGCTACTGCGACTTGCACGTCTCTTCCAAGGGGCATTTAAACCGTCTTGGTAAGCTACTGCTACCTGAAAGCCTCTTCTAAGGGGCATTTAAACCCTCTTGTTAAGCTACTGCGACCTGCACGTCTCTTGCAAGGGGCATTTAAACCATCTTGTTAAGCTACTGCGACCTGAGTGTCTCTTCTAAGGGGCATTTAAACCGTCTTGTTAAGCTACTGCGACCTGCACGTCTCTTCTAAGGGGCATTTAAACAGACTTGTTAAGCTACTGCGACCTCCACCTCTCTTCCAAGGGGCATTTAAACAGTCTTGTTAAGCTACTGCGACTCGCACGTCTCTTTCAAGGGGCATTTAAACCGTCTTGTTAAGCTACTGCGACCTGCACGTCTCTTCCAAGGGGCATTTAAACCGTCTTATTAAGCTACTGCGACCTGCACATCTCTTCCAAGGGGCATTTAAACCATCTTGTTAAGCTACTGCGACCTTCACCGCTCTTCCAAAGGGCATTTTAACCGTCTTGTTAAGCTACTGTGACCTCCACTGCTCTTCCAAGCGGCATTTGAACCGTCTTGTTAAGCTACTGCGACCTGCACGTCTCTTCCAATGGGCATTTAAAGCGTCTTGTTAAGCTGCTGTGACCTGTATGTCTCTTCCAAGGGGCATGTAAACCGTCTTGTTAAGCCACTGCGACCTCCACCGCTCTACCAAGGGGCATTTAAACCGTCTTGTTAAGCTACTGCGACCTGCACGTCTCTTGCAAGGGGCATTTAAACCGTTTTGTTAAGCTACTGCGACCTGCACGTCTCTTCCAAGGGGCATTTAAACTGTCTTGTTACGCTACTGCGAGCAGCACGTCTCTTCCAAGGGGCATTTAAACCGTCTTGTTAAGCTACTGCGACCTGCACATCTCTTCCAAGGGGCATTTAAACCGTCTTGTTAAGCTACTGCGACCTGCACGTCTCTTCCAAGGGGCATTTTAACCATCTTGTTAAGCTACTGCGACCTGCACGTCTCTTCCAAGGGGCATTTAAACCGTCTTGTTAAGCTGCTGCGACCTGCACATCTCTTCCAAGGGGCATTTAAACCGTCTTGTTAAGCTACTGCGATCTTCATCGCTCTTCCAAAGGGCATTTAATCGTCTTGTTAAGCTACTGCGACCTGCACGTCTCTTCCAAGGGGCATTTAAACCGTCTTGTTAAGCTGCTGCGACCAGTATGTCTCTTCCAAGGGGCATTTAAACCGTCTTGTTAAGCTACTGCGACCTCCACCGCTCTTCCAAGGGGCATTTAAACCGTCTTGTTAAGCTACTGCGACCTGCACGTCTCTTCCAAGGGGCATTTAAACCATCTTGGTAAGCTACTGCGACCTGCAATCCTCTTCCAAGGGGCATTTAAACCGTCTTGTTAAGCTACTGCGACCTGCTCATCTCTTCCAAGGGGCATTTAAACCGTCTTGTTAAGCTACTGCGACCTGCATGTCTTTTCCAAGGGGCATTTAAACCGTCTTGTTACGCTACTGCCACCTGCACGTCTCTTCCAAGGGACATTTTAACCGTCTTGTTAAGCTACTGCCACGTGCACGTCTCTTCCAAGGGGCATTTAAACCACCTTGTTAAGCTACTGCGACCTGCATGTCTCTTCCAAGGGGCATTTTAAACGTCTTGTTAAGCTACTGCGACCTGCACGTCTCTTCCAAGGGGCATTTTAACCATCTTGTTAAGCAACTGCGACCTGCACGTCTCTTCCAAGGGGCATTTAAATCGTCTTGTTAAGCTGCTGCGACCTGCACGTCTCTTCCAAGGGGCATTTAAACCGTCTTGTTAAGCTACTGCGAACTGCACGCCTCTTCCAATGGGCATTTAAACTGTCTTGTTAAGCTACTGCGACCTGCACATCTCTTCCAAGGGACATTTAAACCATCTTGTTAAGCTACTGCTACCTGCACGTCTCTTCCAAGGGGCATTTAAACCGTCTTGTTAAGCTACTGTGACCTGCATATCTCTTTCAAGGGGCATTTAAACCTTCTTGTTAAGCTACTGCGACCTCCACCGCTCTTCCAAGGGCCATTTAAACCGTCTTGTTAAGCTACTGCGACCTGCACGTCTCTTCCAAGGGGCATTTAAACCATCTAGTTAAGCTACTGCGACCTGCACGTCTCTTCCAAGGGGAATTTAAACCATCTTGTTAAGCTACTGCGACCTGCACGTCTTTTCCAAGGGGCATTTAAACCGTCTTTTTAAGCTGCTGCGACCTGCATGTCTCTTCCAAGGGGCATTTAAACCATCTAGTTAAGCTACTGCGACCTGCACGTCTCTTCCAAGGGGAATTTAAACCATCTTGTTAAGCTACTGCGACCTGCACGTCTTTTCCAAGGGGCATTTAAACCGTCTTTTTAAGCTGCTGCGACCTGCACGTCTCTTCCAAGGGGCATTTAAACCATCTAGTTAAGCTACTGCGACCTGCACGTCTCTTCCAAGGGGAATTTAAACCATCTTGTTAAGCTCCTGCGACCTGCACGTCTCTTCCAATGGGCATTTAAACCGTCTTTTTAAGCTGCTGCGACCTGCATGTCTCTTCCAAGGGGCATTTAAACCGTCTTGTTAAGCTACTGCGACCTCCACCGCTCTTCCCAGGGGCATTTAAACCGTCATGTTAAGCTACTGCGACCTGCACGTCTCTTCCAAGGGCCTTTTAAACCATCTTGGTAAGCTACTGCGACCTGCAAGCCTCTTCCAAGGGGCATTTAAACCATCTTGTTAAGCTACTGCGACCTGCACAACTCTTCCAAGGGGCATTTAAACCATCTTGTTAAGCTACTGCGACCTGCACGTCTTTTCCAAGGGGCATTTAAACCGTCTTGTTAAGCTACTGCGACCTCCACCGCTCTTCCAAGGGGCATTTAAACCATCTTGTTAAGCTACTGCGACCTGCACGTCTCTTCCAAGAGGCATTTAAACCGTCTTGGTGAGCTACTGCGACCTGCAAGCCTCTTCTAAGGGGCATTTAAACCCTCTTGTTAAGCTACTGCGACCTGCACGTCTCTTCCAAGGGGCATTTAAACCGTTTTGTTAAGCTACTGCGACCTCCACCGCCTTTCCAAGGGGCATTTAAACCGTCTTGTTAAGCTACTGCGACCTGCACGTCTCTTCCAAGGGGCATTTAAACAATCTAGTTAATCTACTGCGACCTGCACGTCTCTTCCAAGGGGAATTTAAACCATCTAGTTAAGCTACTGCGACCTGCACATCTCTTACAAGGGGAATTTAAACCGTCTTGGTAAGCTACTGCGACCTGCAAGCCTCTTCCAAGGGGCATTTAAACCATCTAGTTAAGCTACTGCGACCTGCACGTCTCTTCCAAAGGGAATTTAAACCATCTTGTTAAGCTACTGCGACCTGCACGTCTTTTCCAAGGGGCATTTAAACCGTCTTGTTAAGCTACTGCGACCTCCACCGCTCTTCCAAGGGGCATTTAAACCATCTTGTTAAGCTACTGCGACCTGCACGTCTCTTCCAAGAGGCTTTTAAACCGTCTTGGTAAGCTACTGCGACCTGCACGTCTCTTCCAAGGGGCATTTAAACCTTCTTGTTAAGCTACTGCGATTTGCACGTCTCTTCTAAGGGGCATTTAAACCGTCTTGTTAAGCTACTGTAACCTCCACCACTTTTCCAAGGGGCATTTAAACCGTCTTGTTAAGCTACTGTGACCTGCATGTCTCTTTCAAGGGGCATTTAAACCTTCTTGTTAAGCTACTGCGACCTCCACCGCTCTTCCAAGGGCCATTTAAACCGTCTTGTTAAGCTACTGCGACATGCTCGTCTCTTCCAAGAGGCTTTTAAACCGTCTTGGTAAGCTACTGCGACCTGCACGTCTCTTCCAAGGGGCATTTAAACCTTCTTGTTAAGCTACTGCGATTTGCACGTCTCTTCTAAGGGGCATTTAAACCGTCTTGTTAAGCTACTGTAACCTCCACCACTTTTCCAAGGGGCATTTAAACCGTCTTGTTAAGCTGTTGTGCCCTGCATGTCTCTTTCAAGGGGCATTTAAACCTTCTTGTTAAGCTACTGCGACCTCCACCGCTCTTCCAAGGGCCATTTAAACCGTCTTGTTAAGCTACTGCGACCTGCTTGTCTCTTCCAAGGGGCATTTAAACCATCTAGTTAAGCTACTGCGACCTGCACGTCTCTTCCAAGGGGAATTTAAACCATCTTGTTAAGCTACTGCGACCAGCACGTCTTTTCCAAGGGGCATTTAAACCGTCTTTTTAAGCTGCTGCGACCTGCATGTCTCTTCCAAGGGGCATTTAAACCATCTAGTTAAGCTACTGCGACCTGCACGTCTCTTCCAAGGGGAATTTAAACCATCTTGTTAAGCTACTGCGACCTGCACGTCTTTTCCAAGGGGCATTTAAACCGTCTTTTTAAGCTGCTGCGACCTGCACGTCTCTTCCAAGGGGCATTTAAACCATCTAGTTAAGCTACTGCGACCTGCACGTCTCTTCCAAGGGGAATTTAAACCATCTTGTTAAGCTCCTGCGACCTGCACGTCTCTTCCAAGGGGCATTTAAACCGTCTTGTTAAGCTGCTGCGACCAGTATGTCTCTTCCAAGGGGCATTTAAACCGTCTTGTTAAGCTACTGCTAACTCCACCTCTCGTACAAGGGGCATTTAAACCGTCTTGTTAAGCTACTGCGACCTGCACGTCTCTTCCAAGGGGCATTTTAACCGTCTTCTTAAGCTACTGCGACCTGCACATCTCTTCCAAGGGGCATTTAAACCGTCTTGTTAAGCTACTGCGACCTGCACGTCTCCTCCAAGGGGCATTTTAACCATCTTGTTAAGCTACTGCGACCTGCACGTCTCTTCCAAGGGGCATTTAAACCGTCTTGTTAAGCTGCTGCGACCTGCACATCTCTTCCAAGGGGCATTTAAACCGTCTTGTTAAGCTACTGCGACCTTCATCGCTCTTCCAAAGGGCATTTAATCCTTCTTGTTAAGCTACTGCGACCTGCACGTCTCTTCCAAGGGGCATTTAAACCGTCTTGTTAAGCTACTGCGAACTGCACGTCTCTTCCAAGGGGCATTTAAACTGTCTTGTTAAGCTACTGCGACCTGCACGTCTCTTCCAAGGGATATTTAAACCATCTTGTTAAGCTACTGCGACCTGCACGTCTCTGCCAAGGGGCATTTAAACCATCTTGTTAAGCTACTGCGACCTGTACGTCTCTTCCAAGGGGCATTTAAACCGTCTTGTTAAGCTGCTGCGACCAGTATGTCTCTTCCAAGGGGCATTTAAACCGTCTTGTTAAGCTACTGCGACCTCCACCGCTCTTCCAAGGGGCATTTAAACCGTCTTGTTAAGCTACTGCGACCTGCACATCTCTTCCAAGGGGCATTTAAACCATCTTGGTAAGCTACTGCGACCTGCAATCCTCTTCCAAGGGGCATTTAAACCGTCTTGTTAAGCTACTGCGACCTGCTCATCTCTTCCAAGGGGCATTTAAACCATCTTGTTAAGCTACTGCGACCTGCATGTCTTTTCCAAGGGGCATTTAAACCGTCTTGTTAAGCTACTGCCACCTGCACGTCTCTTCCAAGGGACATTTTAACCGTCTTGTTAAGCTACTGCCACCTGCACGTCTCTTCCAAGGGGCATTTAAACCACCTTGTTAAGCTACTGCGACCTGCATGTCTCTTCCAAGGGGCATTTTAAACGTCTTGTTAAGCTACTGCGACCTGCACGTCTCTTCCAAGGGGCATTTTAACCATCTTGTTAAGCTACTGCGACCTGCACGTCTCTTCCAAGGGGCATTTAAATCATCTTGTTAAGCTGCTGCGACCTGCACGTCTCTTCCAAGGGGCATTTAAACCGTCTTGTTAAGCTACTGCGACCTTCACCGCTCTTCCAAAGGGCATTTAATCCATCTTGTTAAGCTACTGCAACCTGCACGTCTCTTCCAAGGGGCATTTAAACCGTCTTGTTAAGCTACTGCGAACTGCACGCCTCTTCCAATGGGCATTTAAACTGTCTTGTTAAGCTACTGCGACCTGCACGTCTCTTCCAAGGGACATTTAAACCATCTTGTTAAGCTACTGCTACCTGCACGTCTCTTCCAAGGGGCATTTAAACCATCTTGTTAAGCTACTGCGAACTGTACGTCTCTTCCAATGGGCATTTAAACCGTCTTTTTAAGCTGCTGCGACCAGTATGTCTCTTCCAAGGGGCATTTAAACCATCTTGTTAAGCTACTGCGACCTCCACCGCTCTTCCAAGGGGCATTTAAACCGTCTTGTTAAGCTACTGCGACCTGCACGTCTCTTCCAAGGGGCATTTAAACCATCTTGGTAAGCTACTGCGACCTGCAATCCTGTTCCAAGGGGCATTTAAACCGTCTTGTTAAGATACTGCGACCTGCTCATCTCTTCGAAGGGGCAATTAAACCATCTTGTTAAGCTACTGTGACCTCCACCGATCTTCCAAGGGGAATTTAAACCATCTTGTTAAGCTACTGCGACTTGCACGTCTCTTCCAAGGGGCATTTAAACCGTCTTGGTAAGCTACTGCTACCTGAAAGCCTCTTCTAAGGGGCATTTAAACCCTCTTGTTAAGCTACTGCGACCTGCACGTCTCTTGCAAGGGGCATTTAAACCATCTTGTTAAGCTACTGCGACCTGAGTGTCTCTTCTAAGGGGCATTTAAACCGTCTTGTTAAGCTACTGCGACCTGCACGTCTCTTCTAAGGGGCATTTAAACAGACTTGTTAAGCTACTGCGACCTCCACCTCTCTTCCAAGGGGCATTTAAACAGTCTTGTTAAGCTACTGCGACTCGCACGTCTCTTTCAAGGGGCATTTAAACCGTCTTGTTAAGCTACTGCGACCTGCACGTCTCTTCCAAGGGGCATTTAAACCGTCTTATTAAGCTACTGCGACCTGCACATCTCTTCCAAGGGGCATTTAAACCATCTTGTTAAGCTACTGCGACCTTCACCGCTCTTCCAAAGGGCATTTTAACCGTCTTGTTAAGCTACTGTGACCTCCACTGCTCTTCCAAGCGGCATTTGAACCGTCTTGTTAAGCTACTGCGACCTGCACGTCTCTTCCAAGGGGCATTTAAACTGTCTTGTTACGCTACTGCGAGCAGCACGTCTCTTCCAAGGGGCATTTAAACCGTCTTGTTAAGCTACTGCGACCTGCACATCTCTTCCAAGGGGCATTTAAACCGTCTTGTTAAGCTACTGCGACCTGCACGTCTCTTCCAAGGGGCATTTTAACCATCTTGTTAAGCTACTGCGACCTGCACGTCTCTTGCAAGGGGCATTTAAACCGTTTTGTTAAGCTACTGCGACCTGCACGTCTCTTCCAAGGGGCATTTAAACTGTCTTGTTACGCTACTGCGAGCAGCACGTCTCTTCCAAGGGGCATTTAAACCGTCTTGTTAAGCTACTGCGACCTGCACATCTCTTCCAAGGGGCATTTAAACCGTCTTGTTAAGCTACTGCGACCTGCACGTCTCTTCCAAGGGGCATTTTAACCATCTTGTTAAGCTACTGCGACCTGCACGTCTCTTCCAAGGGGCATTTAAACCGTCTTGTTAAGCTGCTGCGACCTGCACATCTCTTCCAAGGGGCATTTAAACCGTCTTGTTAAGCTACTGCGATCTTCATCGCTCTTCCAAAGGGCATTTAATCCGTCTTGTTAAGCTACTGCGACCTGCACGTCTCTTCCAAGGGGCATTTAAACCGTCTTGTTAAGCTGCTGCGACCAGTATGTCTCTTCCAAGGGGCATTTAAACCGTCTTGTTAAGCTACTGCGACCTCCACCGCTCTTCCAAGGGGCATTTAAACCGTCTTGTTAAGCTACTGCGACCTGCACGTCTCTTCCAAGGGGCATTTAAACCATCTTGGTAAGCTACTGCGACCTGCAATCCTCTTCCAAGGGGCATTTAAACCGTCTTGTTAAGCTACTGCGACCTGCTCATCTCTTCCAAGGGGCATTTAAACCGTCTTGTTAAGCTACTGCGACCTGCATGTCTTTTCCAAGGGGCATTTAAACCGTCTTGTTACGCTACTGCCACCTGCACGTCTCTTCCAAGGGACATTTTAACCGTCTTGTTAAGCTACTGCCACCTGCACGTCTCTTCCAAGGGGCATTTAAACCACCTTGTTAAGCTACTGCGACCTGCATGTCTCTTCCAAGGGGCATTTTAAACGTCTTGTTAAGCTACTGCGACCTGCACGTCTCTTCCAAGGGGCATTTTAACCATCTTGTTAAGCAACTGCGACCTGCACGTCTCTTCCAAGGGGCATTTAAATCGTCTTGTTAAGCTGCTGCGACCTGCACGTCTCTTCCAAGGGGCATTTAAACCGTCTTGTTAAGCTACTGCGAACTGCACGCCTCTTCCAATGGGCATTTAAACCCTCTTGTTAAGCTACTGCGACCTGCACATCTCTTCCAAGGGACATTTAAACCATCTTGTTAAGCTACTGCTACCTGCACGTCTCTTCCAAGGGGCATTTAAACCGTCTTGTTAAGCTGCTGTGACCTGCATATCTCTTTCAAGGGGCATTTAAACCTTCTTGTTAAGCTACTGCGACCTCCACCGCTCTTCCAAGGGCCATTTAAACCGTCTTGTTAAGCTACTGCGACCTGCACGTCTCTTCCAAGGGGCATTTAAACCATCTAGTTAAGCTACTGCGACCTGCACGTCTCTTCCAAGGGGAATTTAAACCATCTTGTTAAGCTACTGCGACCTGCACGTCTTTTCCAAGGGGCATTTAAACCGTCTTTTTAAGCTGCTGCGACCTGCATGTCTCTTCCAAGGGGCATTTAAACCATCTAGTTAAGCTACTGCGACCTGCACGTCTCTTCCAAGGGGAATTTAAACCATCTTGTTAAGCTACTGCGACCTGCACGTCTTTTCCAAGGGGCATTTAAACCGTCTTTTTAAGCTGCTGCGACCTGCACGTCTCTTCCAAGGGGCATTTAAACCATCTAGTTAAGCTACTGCGACCTGCACGTCTCTTCCAAGGGGAATTTAAACCATCTTGTTAAGCTCCTGCGACCTGCACGTCTCTTCCAATGGGCATTTAAACCGTCTTTTTAAGCTGCTGCGACCTGCATGTCTCTTCCAAGGGGCATTTAAACCGTCTTGTTAAGCTACTGCGACCTCCACCGCTCTTCCCAGGGGCATTTAAACCGTCATGTTAAGCTACTGCGACCTGCACGTCTCTTCCAAGGGCCTTTTAAACCATCTTGGTAAGCTACTGCGACCTGCAAGCCTCTTCCAAGGGGCATTTAAACCATCTTGTTAAGCTACTGCGACCTGCACAACTCTTCCAAGGGGCATTTAAACCATCTTGTTAAGCTACTGCGACCTGCACGTCTTTTCCAAGGGGCATTTAAACCGTCTTGTTAAGCTACTGCGACCTCCACCGCTCTTCCAAGGGGCATTTAAACCATCTTGTTAAGCTACTGCGACCTGCACGTCTCTTCCAAGAGGCATTTAAACCGTCTTGGTGAGCTACTGCGACCTGCAAGCCTCTTCTAAGGGGCATTTAAACCCTCTTATTAAGATACTGCGACCTGCACGTCTCTTCCAAAGGGGCATTTAAACCGTTTTGTTAAGCTACTGCGACCTCCACCGCCTTTCCAAGGGGCATTTAAACCGTCTTGTTAAGCTACTGCGACCTGCACGTCTCTTCCAAGGGGCATTTAAACAATCTAGTTAATCTACTGCGACCTGCACGTCTCTTCCAAGGGGAATTTAAACCATCTAGTTAAGCTACTGCGACCTGCACATCTCTTACAAGGGGAATTTAAACCGTCTTGGTAAGCTACTGCGACCTGCAAGCCTCTTCCAAGGGGCATTTAAACCATCTAGTTAAGCTACTGCGACCTGCACGTCTCTTCCAAAGGGAATTTAAACCATCTTGTTAAGCTACTGCGACCTGCACGTCTTTTCCAAGGGGCATTTAAACCGTCTTGTTAAGCTACTGCGACCTCCACCGCTCTTCCAAGGGGCATTTAAACCATCTTGTTAAGCTACTGCGACCTGCACGTCTCTTCCAAGAGGCTTTTAAACCGTCTTGGTAAGCTACTGCGACCTGCACGTCTCTTCCAAGGGGCATTTAAACCTTCTTGTTAAGCTACTGCGATTTGCACGTCTCTTCTAAGGGGCATTTAAACCGTCTTGTTAAGCTACTGTAACCTCCACCACTTTTCCAAGGGGCATTTAAACCGTCTTGTTAAGCTACTGTGACCTGCATGTCTCTTTCAAGGGGCATTTAAACCTTCTTGTTAAGCTACTGCGACCTCCACCGCTCTTCCAAGGGCCATTTAAACCGTCTTGTTAAGCTACTGCGACATGCTCGTCTCTTCCAAGAGGCTTTTAAACCGTCTTGGTAAGCTACTGCGACCTGCACGTCTCTTCCAAGGGGCATTTAAACCTTCTTGTTAAGCTACTGCGATTTGCACGTCTCTTCTAAGGGGCATTTAAACCGTCTTGTTAAGCTACTGTAACCTCCACCACTTTTCCAAGGGGCATTTAAACCGTCTTGTTAAGCTGTTGTGCCCTGCATGTCTCTTTCAAGGGGCATTTAAACCTTCTTGTTAAGCTACTGCGACCTCCACCGCTCTTCCAAGGGCCATTTAAACCGTCTTGTTAAGCTACTGCGACCTGCTTGTCTCTTCCAAGGGGCATTTAAACCATCTAGTTAAGCTACTGCGACCTGCACGTCTCTTCCAAGGGGAATTTAAACCATCTTGTTAAGCTACTGCGACCTGCACGTCTTTTCCAAGGGGCATTTAAACCGTCTTTTTAAGCTGCTGCGACCTGCATGTCTCTTCCAAGGGGCATTTAAACCATCTAGTTAAGCTACTGCGACCTGCACGTCTCTTCCAAGGGGAATTTAAACCATCTTGTTAAGCTACTGCGACCTGCACGTCTTTTCCAAGGGGCATTTAAACCGTCTTTTTAAGCTGCTGCGACCTGCACGTCTCTTCCAAGGGGCATTTAAACCATCTAGTTAAGCTACTGCGACCTGCACGTCTCTTCCAAGGGGAATTTAAACCATCTTGTTAAGCTCCTGCGACCTGCATGTCTCTTCCAAGGGGCATTTAAACCATCTAGTTAAGCTACTGCGACCTGCACGTCTCTTCCAAGGGGAATTTAAACCATCTTGTTAAGCTACTGCGACCTGCACGTCTTTTCCAAGGGGCATTTAAACCGTCTTTTTAAGCTGCTGCGACCTGCACGTCTCTTCCAAGGGGCATTTAAACCATCTAGTTAAGCTACTGCGACCTGCACGTCTCTTCCAAGGGGAATTTAAACCATCTTGTTAAGCTCCTGCGACCTGCACGTCTCTTCCAATGGGCATTTAAACCGTCTTTTTAAGCTGCTGCGACCTGCATGTCTCTTCCAAGGGGCATTTAAACCGTCTTGTTAAGCTACTGCGACCTCCACCGCTCTTCCCAGGGGCATTTAAACCGTCATGTTAAGCTACTGCGACCTGCACGTCTCTTCCAAGGGCCTTTTAAACCATCTTGGTAAGCTACTGCGACCTGCAAGCCTCTTCCAAGGGGCATTTAAACCATCTTGTTAAGCTACTGCGACCTGCACAACTCTTCCAAGGGGCATTTAAACCATCTTGTTAAGCTACTGCGACCTGCACGTCTTTTCCAAGGGGCATTTAAACCGTCTTGTTAAGCTACTGCGACCTCCACCGCTCTTCCAAGGGGCATTTAAACCATCTTGTTAAGCTACTGCGACCTGCACGTCTCTTCCAAGAGGCATTTAAACCGTCTTGGTGAGCTACTGCGACCTGCAAGCCTCTTCTAAGGGGCATTTAAACCCTCTTGTTAAGCTACTGCGACCTGCACGTCTCTTCCAAAGGGGCATTTAAACCGTTTTGTTAAGCTACTGCGACCTCCACCGCCTTTCCAAGGGGCATTTAAACCGTCTTGTTAAGCTACTGCGACCTGCACGTCTCTTCCAAGGGGCATTTAAACAATCTAGTTAATCTACTGCGACCTGCACGTCTCTTCCAAGGGGAATTTAAACCATCTAGTTAAGCTACTGCGACCGGCACATCTCTTACAAGGGGAATTTAAACCGTCTTGGTAAGCTACTGCGACCTGCAAGCCTCTTCCAAGGGGCATTTAAACCATCTAGTTAAGCTACTGCGACCTGCACGTCTCTTCCAAAGGGAATTTAAACCATCTTGTTAAGCTACTGCGACCTGCACGTCTTTTCCAAGGGGCATTTAAACCGTCTTGTTAAGCTACTGCGACCTCCACCGCTCTTCCAAGGGGCATTTAAACCATCTTGTTAAGCTACTGCGACCTGCACGTCTCTTCCAAGAGGCTTTTAAACCGTCTTGGTAAGCTACTGCGACCTGCACGTCTCTTCCAAGGGGCATTTAAACCTTCTTGTTAAGCTACTGCGATTTGCACGTCTCTTCTAAGGGGCATTTAAACCGTCTTGTTAAGCTACTGTAACCTCCACCACTTTTCCAAGGGGCATTTAAACCGTCTTGTTAAGCTACTGTGACCTGCATGTCTCTTTCAAGGGGCATTTAAACCTTCTTGTTAAGCTACTGCGACCTCCACCGCTCTTCCAAGGGCCATTTAAACCGTCTTGTTAAGCTACTGCGACATGCTCGTCTCTTCCAAGAGGCTTTTAAACCGTCTTGGTAAGCTACTGCGACCTGCACGTCTCTTCCAAGGGGCATTTAAACCTTCTTGTTAAGCTACTGCGATTTGCACGTCTCTTCTAAGGGGCATTTAAACCGTCTTGTTAAGCTACTGTAACCTCCACCACTTTTCCAAGGGGCATTTAAACCGTCTTGTTAAGCTGTTGTGCCCTGCATGTCTCTTTCAAGGGGCATTTAAACCTTCTTGTTAAGCTACTGCGACCTCCACCGCTCTTCCAAGGGCCATTTAAACCGTCTTGTTAAGCTACTGCGACCTGCTTGTCTCTTCCAAGGGGCATTTAAACCATCTAGTTAAGCTACTGCGACCTGCACGTCTCTTCCAAGGGGAATTTAAACCATCTTGTTAAGCTACTGCGACCTGCACGTCTTTTCCAAGGGGCATTTAAACCGTCTTTTTAAGCTGCTGCGACCTGCATGTCTCTTCCAAGGGGCATTTAAACCATCTAGTTAAGCTACTGCGACCTGCACGTCTCTTCCAAGGGGAATTTAAACCATCTTGTTAAGCTACTGCGACCTGCACGTCTTTTCCAAGGGGCATTTAAACCGTCTTTTTAAGCTGCTGCGACCTGCACGTCTCTTCCAAGGGGCATTTAAACCATCTAGTTAAGCTACTGCGACCTGCACGTCTCTTCCAAGGGGAATTTAAACCATCTTGTTAAGCTCCTGCGACCTGCACGTCTCTTCCAATGGGCATTTAAACCGTCTTTTTAAGCTGCTGCGACCTGCATGTCTCTTCCAAGGGGCATTTAAACCGTCTTGTTAAGCTACTGCGACCTCCACCGCTCTTCCAAGGGGCATTTAAACCGTCATGTTAAGCTACTGCGACCTGCACGTCTCTTCCAAGGGCCATTTAAACCATCTTGGTAAGCTACTGCGACCTGCAAGCCTCTTCCGAGGGGCATTTAAACCATCTTGTTAAGCTACTGCGACCTGCACAACTCTTCCAAGGGGCATTTAAACCATCTTGTTAAGCTACTGCGACCTGCACGTCTTTTCCAAGGGGCATTTAAACCGTCTTGTTAAGCTACTGCGACCTCCACCGCTCTTCCAAGGGGCATTTAAACCATCTTGTTAAGCTACTGCGACTTGCACGTCTCTTCCAAGAGGCATTTAAACCATCTTGGTAAGCTACTGCGCCCTGCAAGCCTCTTCTAAGGGGCATTTAAACCCTCTTGTTAAGCTACTGCGACCTGCACGTCTCTTCCAAAGGGGCATTTAAACCATTTTGTTAAGCTACTGCGACCTCCACCGCTTTTCCAAGGGGCATTTAAACCGTCTTGTTAAGCTACTGCGACCTGCACGTCTCTTCCAAGGGGCATTTAAACCATCTAGTTAATCTACTGCGACCTGCACGTCTCTTCCAAGGGGAATTTCAACCATCTAGTTAAGCTACTGCGACCTGCACGTCTCTTACAAGGGGAATTTAAACCGTCTTGGTAAGCTACTGCGACCTGCAAGCCTCTTCCAAGGGGCATTTAAACCATCTAGTTAAGCTACTGCGACCTGCACGTCTCTTCCAAGGGGAATTTAAACCATCTTGTTAAGCTACTGCGACCTGCACGTCTTTTCCAAGGGGCATTTAAACCGTCTTGTTAAGCTACTGCGACCTCCACCGCTCTTCCAAGGGGCATTTAAACCATCTTGTTAAGCTACTGCGACCTGCACGTCTCTTCCAAGAGGCTTTTAAACCGTCTTGGTAAGCTACTGCGACCTGCAAGCCTCTTCTAAGGGGCATTTAAACCCTCTTGTTAAGCTACTGCGACCTGCACGTCTCTTCCAAGGGGCATTTAAACCTTCTTGTTAAGCTACTGCGATTTGCACGTCTCTTCCAAGGGGCATTTAAACCGTCTTGTTAAGCTACTGTAACCTCCGCCACTTTTCCAAGGGGCATTTAAACCGTCTTGTTAAGCTACTGCGACCTGCACGTCTCTTCCAAGTGGCATTTAAACCGTCTTATTAAGCTGCTGTGACCTGCATGTCTCTTCCAAGGGGCATTTAAACCTTCTTGTTAAGCTACTGCGACCTCCACCGCTCTTCCAAGGGGCATTTAATCCGTCTTGTTAAGCTACTGCGACCTGTACGTCTCTTCCAAGGGCCATTTAAACCGTCTTGGTAAGCTACTGCGACCTGCAAGCCTCTTCCAAGGGGCATTTAAAACGTATTGTTAAGCTACTGCAAGCTGCATGTCTCTTCCAAGCGGCATTTAAACCGTCTTGTTAAGCTAATGCGACCTGAACGTCTCTTCCAAGAGGCATTTAAACAATCTTGTTAATCTACTGCTACCTCCACCGCATTTCCAAAGGGCATTTTAACTGTCTTGTTAGGCTACTGTGACCTGCACGTCTTTTCAAAGGGGCATTTAAACCATCTTGTTAAGCTACTGCGACTTGCACTGCTCTTCCAAGGGGCATTTAATCCGTCTTGTTAAGCTACTGCGACCTGCACGTCTCTTCCAAGGGGCATTTAAACCATCTTGTTAAGCTGCTGCGACCTGCACGTCTTTTCCAAGTTGCATTTAAACCGTCTTGTTAAGCTACTGCGACATCCACCGCTCTTCCAAGGGGCATTTAAATCATCTTGTTAAGCTCCTGCGACCTGCACGTCTCTTCCAAGGGGCATTTAAACCATCTTCTTAAGCTCCTGCTACCTGCACGTCTCTTCTATTGGGCATTTAAACCGTCTTTTTAGGCTGATGCGATCTGCATGTCTCTTCCAAGGGGCATTTAAACCGTCTTGTTAAGCTACTGTGACCAGCACATCTCTTTCAAGGGGCATTTAAACTGTCTTGTTAAGCTACTGCGACCTCCACCGCTCGTCCAAGGGGCATTTAAACCGTCTTTTTAAGCTACTGCGAACTGCACGTCTCTTCCAAACGGCATTTAAACCATCTTGTTAAGCTACTGCGACCTCCACCGCTCTTCCAAGGGGCATTTAAAACGTCTTGTTATCCTGCTGTGACCTGCATGTCTCTTCCAAGGGGCATTTAAACCGTCTTGTTAAGCTACTGCGACCTCCACCGAACTTCGAAGGGGCATTTAAACCGTCTTGTTAAGCTACTGCGAACTCCACCGCTCTTCCAAGGGGCATTTAAACCATCTTGTTAAGCTACTGCGAAATGCACGTCTCTTCCAAGGGCCATTTAAACTGTCTTCTTAAGCTACTGCGATCTGCATGTCTCTTCCAAGAGGCATTTAAACCATCTTGTTAAGTTCCTGCGACCTGCACGTCTCTTCCAAGTTGCATTTAAACCATATTGTTAAGCTCCTGCGACCTGCACGTCTCTTCCAATGGGCATTTAAACCGTCTTTTTAAGCTCCTGCGACCTGCATGTCTCTTCCAAGGGGCATTTAAACCGGCTTGTTAAGCTACTGCGACCTCCACCGCTCTTCCAAGGGGCATTTAAACCGTCATGTTAAGCTACTGCGACCTGCACGTCTCTTCCAAGGGCCATTTAAACCATCTTGGTAAGCTACTGCGACCTGCAAGCCTCTTCCAAGGGGCATTTAAACCATCTTGTTAAGCTACTGCGACCTGCACGTCTCTTCTAAGGGGCATTTAAACCATCTTGTTAAGCTACTGCGACCTGCACGTCTTTTCCAAGGGGCATTTAAACCGTCTTGTTAAGCTACTGCGACCGCCACCGCTCTTCCAAGGGGCATTTAAACCATCTTGTTAAGCTACTGCGACCTGCACGTCTCTTCCAAGAGGCATTTAAACCGTCTTGGTAAGCTACTGCGACCTGCAAGCCTCTTCTAAGGGGCATTTAAACCCTCTTGTTAAGCTACTGCGACCTGCACGTCTCTTCCAAGGGGCATTTAAACCATCTTGTTAAGCTACTGCGACCTGCATGTCTTTTCGAAGGGGCATTTAAACCATCTTGTTAAGCTACTGCGACCTGCATGTCTTTTCCAAGGGGCATTTAAACCGTCTTGTTAAGCTACTGTGACCTCCACCGCTCTTCCAAGGGGCATTTAAACCATCTTGTTAAGCTACTGCGACCTGCACGTCTCTTCCAAGGGGCATTTAAACCGTCTTGGTAAGCTACTGCGACCTGCAAGCCTCTTCGAAGGCGCATTTAAACCCTCTTGTTAAGCTACTGCGACCTGCACGTCTCTTGCAATGGGCATTTAAACCGTCTTGTTAAGCTACTGTGACCTGCACGTCTCTTCTAAGGGGCATTTAAACCGTCTTGTTAAGCTACTGCGACCTCCACCGCTCTTCCAAGGGGCATTTAAACCATCTTTTTAAGCTACTGCGACCTGCACGTCTCTTCCAAGGGGCATTTAAACCGTCTTAGTAAGCTACTGCGACCTGCAAGCCTCTTCGAAGGGGCATTTAAGCCCTCTTGTTAAGCTACTGCGACCTGCACGGCTCTTGCAATGGGGATTTAAACCGTCTTGTTAAGCTACTGTGACCCCCACCGCTCTTCCAAGGGGCATTTAAACCATCTTGTTAAGCTACTGCGACCTGCACGTCTCTTCCAAGGGTCATTTAAACCGTCTTGGTAAGCTACTGCGACCTGCAAGCCTCTTCGAAGGGGCATTTAAACTCTCTTGTTAAGCTACTGCGACCTTCACGTCTCTTGCAATGGGCATTTAAACCGTCTTGTTAAGCTACTGTGACCTCCACCGCTCTTCCAAGGGACATTTAAACCATCTTGTTAAGCTACTGCGACCTGCACGTCTCTTCCAAGGGGCACTTAAACCGTCTTGGTAAGCTACTGCGACCTGCAAGCCTCTTCGAAGGGGCATTTAAACCCTCTTGTTAAGCTTCTGCAACCTGCACGTCTCTTGCAATGGGCATTTAAACCGTCTTGTTAAGCTACTGTGACCTCCACCGCTCTTCCAAGGGGCATTTAAACCATCTTGTTAAGCTACTGCGACCTGCACGTCTCTTCCAAGGGGCATTTAAACCATCTTGGTAAGCTACTGCGACCTGCAAGCCTCTTCGAAGGGGCATTTAAACCCTCTTGTTAAGCTACTGCGACCTGCACGTCTCTTGCAATGGGCATTTAAACCGTCTTGTTAAGCTACTGCGACCTGCACGTCTCTTCTAAGGGGCGTTTAAACCGTCTTGTTAAGCTACTGCCACCTGCACGTCTCTTCCAAGGGGCATTTAAACTGTCTTGTTAAGCTACTGCGACCTGCACATCTCTTCCAAGGGGCATTTAAACCGTCTTGTTAAGCTACTGCGACCTGCACATCTCTTCCATGGGCATTTAAACCGTCTTGTTAAGCTACTGCGACCTCCACCGCTCTTCCAAGGGGCATTTAAACCGTCTTTTTAAGCTACTGCGACCTGCACGTCTCTTCCAAGGGGCATTTAAACCATCTTGGTAAGCTACTGCGACCTGCACCTCTCTTCCAAGGGGCATTTAAACCGTCTTGTTAAGCTACTGCGACCTGCACGTCTCTTCCAAGGGGCATTTTAACCATCTTGTTAAGCTACTGCGACCTGCACGTCTCTTCCAAGGGGCATTTAAACCGTCTTGTTAAGCTGCTGCGACCTGCACGTCTCTTCCAAGGGGCATTTAAACCGTCTTGTTAAGCTACTGCGACCTTCACCGCTCTTCCAAAGGGCATTTAATCCGTCTTTTTAAGCTACTGCGACCTGCACGTCTCTTCCAAGGGGCATTTAAACCGTCTTGTTAAGCTACTGCGAACTGCACGTCTCTTCCAAGGGGCATTTAAACTGTCTTGTTAAGCTACTGCGACCTGCACGTCTCTTCCAAGGGATATTTAAACCATCTTGTTAAGCTACTGCGACCTGCTCGTCTCTTCCAAGGGGCATTTAAACCGTCTTGTTAAGCTACTGCGACCAGTAGGTCTCTTCCAATGGGCATTTAAACCGTCTTGTTAAGCTGCTGCGACCAGTAGGTCTCTTCCAAGGGGCATTTAAACTGTCTTGTTAAGCTACTGCGACCTCCACCGCTCTTCCAAGGGGCATTTAAACCGTCTTGTTAAGCTACTGCGACCTGCACGTCTCTTCCAAGGGGCATTTAAACCATCTTGGTAAGCTACTGCGACCTGCAATCCTCTTCCAAGGGGCATTTAAACCGTCTTGTTAAGCTACTGCGACCTGCTCATCTCTTCCAAGGGGCATTTAAACCATCTTGTTAAGCTACTGCGACCTGCATGTCTTTTCCAAGGGGCATTTAAACCGTCTTGTTAAGCTACTATGACCTCCACCGCTCTTCCAAGGGGCATTTAAACCATCTTGTTAAGCTACTGCGACCTGCACGTCTCTTCCAAGGGGCATTTAAACCGTCTTGGTAAGCTACTGCAACCTGCAAGCCTCTTCGAATGGGCATTTAAACCCTCTTGTTAAGCTACTGCGACCTGCACGTCTCTTGCAATGGGCATTTAAACCGTCTTGTTAAGCTACTGTGACCTCCACCGCTCTTCCAAGGGGCATTTAAACCATCTTGTTAAGCTACTGCGACCTGCACGTCTCTTCCAAGGGGCATTTAAACCGTCTTGGTAAGCTACTGCGACCTGCAAGCCTCTTCGAAGGGGCATTTAAAGCCTCTTGTTAAGCTGCTGCGACCTGCACGTCTCTTGCAATGGGATTTAAACCGTCTTGTTAAGCGACTGCGACCTGCACGTCTCTTCCAAGGGGCATTTAAATCGTCTTGTTAAGCTACTGCCACCTGCACGTCTCTTCCAAGGGGCATTTAAACTGTCTTGTTAAGCTACTGCGACCTCCACCTCTCTTCCAAGGGGCATTTAAACCGTCTTATTAAGCTACTGCGACCTGCACGTCTCTTCCAAGGGGCATTTAAACGGTCTTGTTAAGCTACTGCGACCTGCACATCTCTTCCAACGGTCATTTAAACCGTCTTGTTAAGCTACTGCGACCTTCACCGCTCTTCCAAAGGGCATTTTAACCGTCTTGTTAAGCTACTCTGACCTCCACTGCTCTTCCAAGGGGCGTTTATACCGTCTTGTTGAGCTACTGCGACCTGCACGTCTTTTCCACAGGGCATTTAAACCGTCTTGTTAAGCTACTGCGACCTGCACGTCTTTTCCAAGGGGCATTTAAACTGTCTTGTTAAGCTACTGCTAACTCCACCTCTCGTACAAGGGGCATTTAAACCGTCTTGTTAAGCTACTGCGACCTGCACGTCTCTTCCAAGGGGCATTTTAACCGTCTTGTTAAGCTACTGCCACCTGCACGTCTCTTCCAAGGGTCATTTAAACCGTCTTCTTAAGCTACTGCGACCTGCACATCTCTTCCAAGGGGCATTTAAACTGTCTTGTTAAGCTACTGTGACCTTCATCGCTCTTCCAAAGGGCATTTTAACAGTCTTGTTAAGCTACTGTGACCTGCACGTCTCTACCAAGGTGCATTTAAATGGTTTTGTTAAGCTACTGCGACCTCCACTGCTCTTCCAAGGGCCATTTAAACCCTCTTGTTAAGCTACTGCGACATGCACGTCTCTTGCAAGGGGCTTTTAAACACTCTTGTTAAGCTACTGCAACCTGCACGTCTCTTCCAAGGGGCATTTAAACCATCTTGGTAAGCTACTGCGACCTGCACGTCTCTTCCAAGGGGCATTTAAACCGTCTTGTTAAGCTACTGCAACCTGCACGTTTGTTCCAAGGGGCATTTAAACCGTCTTGTTAAGCTACTGTGACCTCCACCGCTCTTCCAAGGGGCATTTAAACCATCTTGTTTAGCTACTGCAACCTGCACGTCTCTCCCAAGGGTCATTTAAACCTTCTTGTTAAGCTACTGCGACCTCCACCTCTCTTCCAAGGGGCATTTAAACCGTCTTGTTAAGCTACTGCGACCTGCACGTCTCTTCCAAGGGGCATTTAAACCGTATTGCTAAGCTACTGCTTCCAGCACGTCTCTTCCAAGGGCCATTTAAACCGTCTTGTTAAGCTACTGCGAACTGCACATCTCTTCCAAGGGGCATTTAAATCGTCTTTTTAAGCTACTGCGAACTTCACGTCTCTTCCAAAGGGCATTTTAACCGTCTTGTTAAGCTACTGTGACCTGCACGTCTCTACCAAGGGGCATTTAAACCGTCTTGTTAAGCTACTGCGCTCTCCACTGCTCTTCCAAGGGGCATTTAATCCGTTTTTTTAAGCTACTGCGAACTGCACGTCTCTTCCAGGGGGCAATTAAACTGTCTTGTTAAGCTACTGCGACCTGCACGTCTCTTCCAAGGAGCATTTAAACCATCTTGTTAAGCTACTGCGAACTGCACGTCTCTTCCAAGGGGCATTTAAACGGTCTTGTTAAGCTACTGCGACCTGCACTTCTCTTCCAAGGGGCATTTAAACCGTCTTGTTAAGCTACTGCGACCTGCACGTCTCTTCCAAGGGGCATTTAAACCATCTTGTTAAGCTACTGCGACCTGTACATCTCTTCCAATGGGCATTTAAAGCGTCTTGTTAAGCTGCTGTGACCTGTATGTCTCTTCCAAGGGGCATGTAAACCGTCTTGTTAAGCCACTGCGACCTCCACCGCTCTACCAAGGGGCATTTAAACCGTCTTTTTAAGCTACTGCAACCTGCACGTCTCTTGCAAGGGGCATTTAAACCGTCTTGTTAAGCTACTGCGACCTGCACGTCTCTTCCAAGGGGCATTTAAACTGTCTTGTTACGCTACTGCGAGCAGCACGTCTCTTCCAAGGGGCATTTAAACCGTCTTGTTAAGCTACTGCGACCTGCACATCTCTTCCAAGGGGCATTTAAACCGTCTTGTTAAGCTACTGCGACCTGCACGTCTCTTCCAAGGGGCATTTTAACCATCTTGTTAAGCTACAGCGACCTGCACGTCTCTTCCAAGGGGCATTTAAACCGTCTTGTTAAGCTGCTGCGACCTGCACATCTCTTCCAAGGGGCATTTAAACCGTCTTGTTAAGCTACTGCGACCTTCATCGCTCTTCCAAAGGGCATTTAATCCTTCTTGTTAAGCTACTGCGACCTGCACGTCTCTTCCAAGGGGCATTTAAACCGTCTTGTTAAGCTACTGCGAACTGCACGTCTCTTCCAAGGGGCATTTAAACTGTCTTGTTAAGCTACTGCGACCAGCACGTCTCTTCCAAGGGATATTTAAACCATCTTGTTAAGCTACTGCGACCTGCACGTCTCTGCCAAGGGGCATTTAAACCATCTTGTTAAGCTACTGCGACCTGTACGTCTCTTCCAAGGGGCATTTAAACCGTCTTGTTAAGCTGCTGCGACCAGTATGTCTCTTCCAAGGGGCATTTAAACCGTCTTGTTAAGCTACTGCTAACTCCACCTCTCGTACAAGGGGCATTTAAACCGTCTTGTTAAGCTACTGCGACCTGCACGTCTCTTCCAAGGGGCATTTTAACCGTCTTCTTAAGCTACTGCGACCTGCACATCTCTTCCAAGGGGCATTTAAACCGTCTTGTTAAGCTACTGCGACCTGCACGTCTCTTCCAAGGGGCATTTTAACCATCTTGTTAAGCTACTGCGACCTGCACGTCTCTTCCAAGGGGCATTTAAACCGTCTTGTTAAGCTGCTGCGACCTGCACATCTCTTCCAAGGGGCATTTAAACCGTCTTGTTAAGCTACTGCGACCTTCATCGCTCTTCCAAAGGGCATTTAATCCTTCTTGTTAAGCTACTGCGACCTGCACGTCTCTTCCAAGGGGCATTTAAACCGTCTTGTTAAGCTACTGCGAACTGCACGTCTCTTCCAAGGGGCATTTAAACTGTCTTGTTAAGCTACTGCGACCAGCACGTCTCTTCCAAGGGATATTTAAACCATCTTGTTAAGCTACTGCGACCTGCACGTCTCTGCCAAGGGGCATTTAAACCATCTTGTTAAGCTACTGCGACCTGTACGTCTCTTCCAAGGGGCATTTAAACCGTCTTGTTAAGCTGCTGCGACCAGTATGTCTCTTCCAAGGGGCATTTAAACCGTCTTGTTAAGCTACTGCGACCTCCACCGCTCTTCCAAGGGGCATTTAAACCGTCTTGTTAAGCTACTGCGACCTGCACATCTCTTCCAAGGGGCATTTAAACCATCTTGGTAAGCTACTGCGACCTGCAATCCTCTTCCAAGGGGCATTTAAACCGTCTTGTTAAGCTACTGGGACCTGCTCATCTCTTCCAAGGGGCATTTAAACCATCTTGTTAAGCTACTGCGACCTGCATGTCTTTTCCAAGGGGCATTTAAACCGTCTTGTTAAGCTACTGCCACCTGCACGTCTCTTCCAAGGGACATTTTAACCGTCTTGTTAAGCTACTGCCACCTGCACGTCTCTTCCAAGGGTCATTTAATCCACCTTGTTAAGCTACTGCGACCTGCATGTCTCTTCCAAGGGGCATTTTAAACGTCTTGTTAAGCTACTGCGACCTGCACGTCTCTTCCAAGGGGCATTTTAACCATCTTGTTAAGCTACTGCGACCTGCACGTCTCTTCCAAGGGGCATTTAAATCATCTTGTTAAGCTGCTGCGACCTGCACGTCTCTTCCAAGGGGCATTTAAACCGTCTTGTTAAGCTACTGCGACCTTCACCGCTCTTCCAAAGGGCATTTAATCCATCTTGTTAAGCTACTGCAACCTGCACGTCTCTTCCAAGGGGCATTTAAACCGTCTTGTTAAGCTACTGCGAACTGCACGCCTCTTCCAATGGGCATTTAAACTGTCTTGTTAAGCTACTGCGACCTGCACGTCTCTTCCAAGGGACATTTAAACCGTCTTGTTAAGCTACTGCGATCTCCACTGCTCTTCCAAGGGGCATTTAATCCGTTTTTTTAAGCTACTGCGAACTGCACGTCTCTTCCAGGGGGCATTTAAACTGTCTTGTTAAGCTACTGCGACCTGCACGTCTCTTCCAAGGAGCATTTAAACCATCTTGTTAAGCTACTGCGAACTGCACGTCTCTTCCAAGGGGCATTTAAACGGTCTTGTTAAGCTACTGCGACCTGCACTTCTCTTCCAAGGGGCATTTAAACCATCTTGTTAAGCTACTGCGACCTGCACGTCTCTTCCAAGGGGCATTTAAACCATCTTGTTAAGCTACTGCGACCTGTACATCTCTTCCAATGGGCATTTAAAGCGTCTTGTTAAGCTGCTGTGACCTGTATGTCTCTTCCAAGGGGCATGTAAACCGTTTTGTTAAGCCACTGCGACCTCCACCGCTCTACCAAGGGGCATTTAAACCGTCTTGTTAAGCTACTGCAACCTGCACGTCTCTTGCAAGGGGCATTTAAACCGTCTTGTTAAGCTACTGCGACCTGCACTTCTCTTCCAAGGGGCATTTAAACTGTCTTGTTACGCTACTGCGAGCAGCACGTCTCTTCCAAGGGGCATTTAAACCGTCTTGTTAAGCTACTGCGACCTGCACATCTCTTCCAAGGGGCATTTAAACCGTCTTGTTAAGCTACTGCGACCTGCACGTCTCTTCCAAGGGGCATTTTAACCATCTTGTTAAGCTACAGCGACCTGCACGTCTCTTCCAAGGGGCATTTAAACCGTCTTGTTAAGCTGCTGCGACCTGCACATCTCTTCCAAGGGGCATTTAAACCGTCTTGTTAAGCTACTGCGACCTTCATCGCTCTTCCAAAGGGCATTTAATCCTTCTTGTTAAGCTACTGCGACCTGCACGTCTCTTCCAAGGGGCATTTAAACCGTCTTGTTAAGCTACTGCGAACTGCACGTCTCTTCCAAGGGGCATTTAAACTGTCTTGTTAAGCTACTGCGACCAGCACGTCTCTTCCAAGGGATATTTAAACCATCTTGTTAAGCTACTGCGACCTGCACGTCTCTGCCAAGGGGCATTTAAACCATCTTGTTAAGCTACTGCGACCTGTACGTCTCTTCCAAGGGGCATTTAAACCGTCTTGTTAAGCTACTGCGAACTGCACGTCTCTTACAAGGGGCATTTAAACTGTCTTGTTAAGCTACTGCGAACTGCACGTCTCTTCCAAGGGGCATTTAAACTGTCTTGTTAAGCTACTGCGACCAGCACGTCTCTTCCAAGGGATATTTAAACCATCTTGTTAAGCTACTGCGACCTGCACGTCTCTGCCAAGGGGCATTTAAACCATCTTGTTAAGCTACTGCGACCTGTACGTCTCTTCCAAGGGGCATTTAAACCGTCTTGTTAAGCTACTGCGAACTGCACGTCTCTTCCAAGGGGCATTTAAACTGTCTTGTTAAGCTACTGCGACCAGCACGTCTCTTCCAAGGGATATTTAAACCATCTTGTTAAGCTACTGCGACCTGCACGTCTCTGCCAAGGGGCATTTAAACCATCTTGTTAAGCTACTGCGACCTGTACGTCTCTTCCAAGGGGCATTTAAACCGTCTTGTTAAGCTGCTGCGACCAGTATGTCTCTTCCAAGGGGCATTTAAACCGTCTTGTTAAGCTACTGCGACCTCCACCGCTCTTCCAAGGGGCATTTAAACCGTCTTGTTAAGCTACTGCGACCTGCACATCTCTTCCAAGGGGCATTTAAACCATCTTGGTAAGCTACTGCGACCTGCAATCCTCTTCCAAGGGGCATTTAAACCGTCTTGTTAAGCTACTGGGACCTGCTCATCTCTTCCAAGGGGCATTTAAACCATCTTGTTAAGCTACTGCGACCTGCATGTCTTTTCCAAGGGGCATTTAAACCGTCTTGTTAAGCTACTGCCACCTGCACGTCTCTTCCAAGGGACATTTTAACCGTCTTGTTAAGCTACTGCCACCTGCACGTCTCTTCCAAGGGTCATTTAATCCACCTTGTTAAGCTACTGCGACCTGCATGTCTCTTCCAAGGGGCATTTTAAACGTCTTGTTAAGCTACTGCGACCTGCACGTCTCTTCCAAGGGGCATTTTAACCATCTTGTTAAGCTACTGCGACCTGCACGTCTCTTCCAAGGGGCATTTAAATCATCTTGTTAAGCTGCTGCGACCTGCACGTCTCTTCCAAGGGGCATTTAAACCGTCTTGTTAAGCTACTGCGACCTTCACCGCTCTTCCAAAGGGCATTTAATCCATCTTGTTAAGCTACTGCAACCTGCACGTCTCTTCCAAGGGGCATTTAAACCGTCTTGTTAAGCTACTGCGAACTGCACGCCTCTTCCAATGGGCATTTAAACTGTCTTGTTAAGCTACTGCGACCTGCACGTCTCTTCCAAGGGACATTTAAACCGTCTTGTTAAGCTACTGCGATCTCCACTGCTCTTCCAAGGGGCATTTAATCCGTTTTTTTAAGCTACTGCGAACTGCACGTCTCTTCCAGGGGGCATTTAAACTGTCTTGTTAAGCTACTGCGACCTGCACGTCTCTTCCAAGGAGCATTTAAACCATCTTGTTAAGCTACTGCGAACTGCACGTCTCTTCCAAGGGGCATTTAAACGGTCTTGTTAAGCTACTGCGACCTGCACTTCTCTTCCAAGGGGCATTTAAACCATCTTGTTAAGCTACTGCGACCTGCACGTCTCTTCCAAGGGGCATTTAAACCATCTTGTTAAGCTACTGCGACCTGTACATCTCTTCCAATGGGCATTTAAAGCGTCTTGTTAAGCTGCTGTGACCTGTATGTCTCTTCCAAGGGGCATGTAAACCGTTTTGTTAAGCCACTGCGACCTCCACCGCTCTACCAAGGGGCATTTAAACCGTCTTGTTAAGCTACTGCAACCTGCACGTCTCTTGCAAGGGGCATTTAAACCGTCTTGTTAAGCTACTGCGACCTGCACTTCTCTTCCAAGGGGCATTTAAACTGTCTTGTTACGCTACTGCGAGCAGCACGTCTCTTCCAAGGGGCATTTAAACCGTCTTGTTAAGCTACTGCGACCTGCACATCTCTTCCAAGGGGCATTTAAACCGTCTTGTTAAGCTACTGCGACCTGCACGTCTCTTCCAAGGGGCATTTTAACCATCTTGTTAAGCTACAGCGACCTGCACGTCTCTTCCAAGGGGCATTTAAACCGTCTTGTTAAGCTGCTGCGACCTGCACATCTCTTCCAAGGGGCATTTAAACCGTCTTGTTAAGCTACTGCGACCTTCATCGCTCTTCCAAAGGGCATTTAATCCTTCTTGTTAAGCTACTGCGACCTGCACGTCTCTTCCAAGGGGCATTTAAACCGTCTTGTTAAGCTACTGCGAACTGCACGTCTCTTCCAAGGGGCATTTAAACTGTCTTGTTAAGCTACTGCGACCAGCACGTCTCTTCCAAGGGATATTTAAACCATCTTGTTAAGCTACTGCGACCTGCACGTCTCTGCCAAGGGGCATTTAAACCATCTTGTTAAGCTACTGCGACCTGTACGTCTCTTCCAAGGGGCATTTAAACCGTCTTGTTAAGCTGCTGCGACCAGTATGTCTCTTCCAAGGGGCATTTAAACCGTCTTGTTAAGCTACTGCTAACTCCACCTCTCGTACAAGGGGCATTTAAACCGTCTTGTTAAGCTACTGCGACCTGCACGTCTCTTCCAAGGGGCATTTTAACCGTCTTCTTAAGCTACTGCGACCTGCACATCTCTTCCAAGGGGCATTTAAACCGTCTTGTTAAGCTACTGCGACCTGCACGTCTCTTCCAAGGGGCATTTTAACCATCTTGTTAAGCTACTGCGACCTGCACGTCTCTTCCAAGGGGCATTTAAACCGTCTTGTTAAGCTGCTGCGACCTGCACATCTCTTCCAAGGGGCATTTAAACCGTCTTGTTAAGCTACTGCGACCTTCATCGCTCTTCCAAAGGGCATTTAATCCTTCTTGTTAAGCTACTGCGACCTGCACGTCTCTTCCAAGGGGCATTTAAACCGTCTTGTTAAGCTACTGCGAACTGCACGTCTCTTCCAAGGGGCATTTAAACTGTCTTGTTAAGCTACTGCGACCAGCACGTCTCTTCCAAGGGATATTTAAACCATCTTGTTAAGCTACTGCGACCTGCACGTCTCTGCCAAGGGGCATTTAAACCATCTTGTTAAGCTACTGCGACCTGTACGTCTTTTCCAAGGGGCATTTAAACCGTCTTGTTAAGCTGCTGCGACCAGTATGTCTCTTCCAAGGGGCATTTAAACCGTCTTGTTAAGCTACTGCGACCTCCACCGCTCTTCCAAGGGGCATTTAAACCGTCTTGTTAAGCTACTGCGACCTGCACATCTCTTCCAAGGGGCATTTAAACCATCTTGGTAAGCTACTGCGACCTGCAATCCTCTTCCAAGGGGCATTTAAACCGTCTTGTTAAGCTACTGGGACCTGCTCATCTCTTCCAAGGGGCATTTAAACCATCTTGTTAAGCTACTGCGACCTGCATGTCTTTTCCAAGGGGCATTTAAACCGTCTTGTTAAGCTACTGCCACCTGCACGTCTCTTCCAAGGGACATTTTAACCGTCTTGTTAAGCTACTGCCACCTGCACGTCTCTTCCAAGGGGCATTTAAACCACCTTGTTAAGCTACTGCGACCTGCATGTCTCTTCCAAGGGGCATTTTAAACGTCTTGTTAAGCTACTGCGACCTGCACGTCTCTTCCAAGGGGCATTTTAACCATCTTGTTAAGCTACTGCGACCTGCACGTCTCTTCCAAGGGGCATTTAAATCATCTTGTTAAGCTGCTGCGACCTGCACGTCTCTTCCAAGGGGCATTTAAACCGTCTTGTTAAGCTACTGCGACCTTCACCGCTCTTCCAAAGGGCATTTAATCCATCTTGTTAAGCTACTGCAACCTGCACGTCTCTTCCAAGGGGCATTTAAACCGTCTTGTTAAGCTACTGCGAACTGCACGCCTCTTCCAATGGGCATTTAAACTGTCTTGTTAAGCTACTGCGACCTGCACGTCTCTTCCAAGGGACATTTAAACCATCTTGTTAAGCTACTGCTACCTGCACGTCTCTTCCAAGGGGCATTTAAACCATCTTGTTAAGCTACTGCGAACTGTACGTCTCTTCCAATGGGCATTTAAACCATCTTTTTAAGCTGCTGCGACCAGTATGTCTCTTCCAAGGGGCATTTAAACCGTCTTGTTAAGCTACTGCGACCTCCACCGCTCTTCCAAGGGGCATTTAAACCGTCTTGTTAAGCTACTGCGACCTGCACGTCTCTTCCAAGGGGCATTTAAACCATCTTGGTAAGCTACTGCGACCTGCAATCCTGTTCCAAGGGGCATTTAAACCGTCTTGTTAAGATACTGCGACCTGCTCATCTCTTCGAAGGGGCAATTAAACCATCTTGTTAAGCTACTGTGACCTCCACCGATCTTCCAAGGGGAATTTAAACCATCTTGTTAAGCTACTGCGACTTGCACGTCTCTTCCAAGGGGCATTTAAACCGTCTTGGTAAGCTACTGCTACCTGAAAGCCTCTTCTAAGGGGCATTTAAACCCTCTTGTTAAGCTACTGCGACCTGCACGTCTCTTGCAAGGGGCATTTAAACCATCTTGTTAAGCTACTGCGACCTGAGTGTCTCTTCTAAGGGGCATTTAAACCGTCTTGTTAAGCTACTGCGACCTGCACGTCTCTTCTAAGGGGCATTTAAACAGACTTGTTAAGCTACTGCGACCTCCACGTCTCTTCCAAGGGGCATTTAAACCGTCTTGTTAAGCTACTGCGACTCGCACGTCTCTTTCAAGGGGCATTTAAACCGTCTTGTTAAGCTACTGCGACCTGCACGTCTCTTCCAAGGGGCATTTAAACCGTCTTATTAAGCTACTGCGACCTGCACATCTCTTCCAAGGGGCATTTAAACCATCTTGTTAAGCTACTGCGACCTTCACCGCTCTTCCAAAGGGCATTTTAACCGTCTTGTTAAGCTACTGTGACCTCCACTGCTCTTCCAAGCGGCATTTGAACCGTCTTGTTAAGCTACTGCGACCTGCACGTCTCTTCCAATGGGCATTTAAAGTGTCTTGTTAAGCTGCTGTGACCTGTATGTCTCTTCCAAGGGGCATGTAAACTGTCTTGTTAAGCCACTGCGACCTCCACCGCTCTACCAAGGGGCATTTAAACCGTCTTATTAAGCTACTGCGACCTGCACGTCTCTTGCAAGGGGCATTTAAACCGTTTTGTTAAGCTACTGCGACCTGCACGTCTCTTCCAAGGGGCATTTAAACTGTCTTGTTACGCTACTGCGAGCAGCACGTCTCTTCCAAGGGGCATTTAAACCGTCTTGTTAAGCTACTGCGACCTGCACATCTCTTCCAAGGGGCATTTAAACCGTCTTGTTAAGCTACTGCGACCTGCACGTCTCTTCCAAGGGGCATTTTAACCATCTTGTTAAGCTACTGCGACCTGCACGTCTCTTCCAAGGGGCATTTAAACCGTCTTGTTAAGCTGCTGCGACCTGCACATCTCTTCCAAGGGGCATTTAAACCGTCTTGTTAAGCTACTGCGATCTTCATCGCTCTTCCAAAGGGCATTTAATCCGTCTTGTTAAGCTACTGCGACCTGCACGTCTCTTCCAAGGGGCATTTAAACCGTCTTGTTAAGCTGCTGCGACCAGTATGTCTCTTCCAAGGGGCATTTAAACCGTCTTGTTAAGCTACTGCGACCTCCACCGCTCTTCCAAGGGGCATTTAAACCGTCTTGTTAAGCTACTGCGACCTGCACGTCTCTTCCAAGGGGTATTTAAACCATCTTGGTAAGCTACTGCGACCTGCAATCCTCTTCCAAGGGGCATTTAAACCGTCTTTTTAAGCTACTGGGACCTGCTCATCTCTTCCAAGGGGCATTTAAACCGTCTTGTTAAGCTACTGCGACCTGCATGTCTTTTCCAAGGGGCATTTAAACCGTCTTGTTAAGCTACTGCCACCTGCACGTCTCTTCCAAGGGACATTTTAACCGTCTTGTTAAGCTACTGCCACCTGCACGTCTCTTCCAAGGGGCATTTAAACCACCTTGTTAAGCTACTGCGACCTGCATGTCTCTTCCAAGGGGCATTTTAAACGTCTTGTTAAGCTACTGCGACCTGCACGTCTCTTCCAAGGGGCATTTTAACCATCTTGTTAAGCAACTGCGACCTGCACGTCTCTTCCAAGGGGCATTTAAATCGTCTTGTTAAGCTGCTGCGTCCTGCACGTCTCTTCCAAGGGGCATTTAAACCGTCTTGTTAAGCTACTGCGAACTGCACGCCTCTTCCAATGGGCATTTAAACTGTCTTGTTAAGCTACTGCGACCTGCACATCTCTTCCAAGGGACATTTAAACCATCTTGTTAAGCTACTGCTACCTGCACGTCTCTTCCAAGGGGCATTTAAACCATCTTGTTAAGCTACTGCGACATGTACGTCTCTTCCAATGGGCATTTAAACCGTCTTGTTAAGCTGCTGCGACCAGTATGTCTCTTCCAAGGGGCATTTAAACCATCTTGTTAAGCTACTGCGACCTCCACCGCTCTTCCAAGGGGCATTTAAACCGTCTTGTTAAGCTACTGCGACCTGCACGTCTCTTCCAAGGGGCATTTAAACCGTCTTGTTAAGATACTGCGACCTGCTCATCTCTTCGAAGGGGCAATTAAACCATCTTGTTAAGCTACTGTGACCTCCACCGATCTTCCAAGGGGAATTTAAACCATCTTGTTAAGCTACTGCGACTTGCATGTCTCTTCCAAGGGGCATTTAAACCGTCTTCGTAAGCTACTGCGACCTGAAAGCCTCTTCTAAGGGGCATTTAAACCCTCTTGTTAAGCTACTGCGACCTGCACGTCTCTTGCAAGGGGCATTTAAACCATCTTGTTAAGCTACTGCGACCTGCGTGTCTCTTCTAAGGGGCATTTAAACCGTCTTGTTAAGCTACTGCGACCTGCACGTCTCTTCTAAGCGGCATTTAAACAGTCTTGTTAAGCTACTGCGACCTCCAACTCTCTTCCAAGGGGCATTTAAACTGTCTTGTTAAGCTACTGCGACTCGCACGTCTCTTTCAGGGGGCATTTAAACCGTCTTGTTAAGCTACTGCGACCTGCACGTCTCTTCCAAGGGGCATTTAAACCGTCTTATTAAGCTACTGCGACCTGCACATCTCTTCCAAGGGGCATTTAAACCATCTTGTTAAGCTACTGCGACCTTCACCGATCTTCCAAAGGGCATTTTAACCGTCTTGTTAAGCTACTGTGACCTCCACTGCTCTTCCAAGCGGCATTTGAACCGTCTTGTTAAGCTACTGCGACCTGCACGTCTCTTCCAATGGGCATTTAAAGCGTCTTGTTAAGCTGCTGTGACCTGTATGTCTCTTCCAAGGGGCATGTAAACCGTCTTGTTAAGCCACTGCGAACTCCACCGCTCTACCAAGGGGCATTTAAACCGTCTTGTTAAGCTACTGCGACCTGTACATCTCTTCCAAGGGGCATTTAAACCGTCTTCTTAAGCTACTGCGACCTGCACGTCTCTTCCAAGGGGCATTTAAACCATCTTGTTAAGCTACTGCGACCTTCACCGCTCTTCCAAAGGGCATTTTAACCGTCTTGTTAAGCTACTGTGACCTCCACTGCTCTTCCAAGCGGCATTTGAACAGTCTTGTTAAGCTACTGCGACCTGCACGTCTCTTCCAATGGGCATTTAAAGCGTCTTGTTAAGCTGCTGTGACCTGTATGTCTCTTCCAAGGGGCATGTAAACCGTCTTGTTAAGCCACTGCGACCTCCACCGCTCTACCAAGGGGCATTTAAACCGTCTTGTTAAGCTACTGCGACCTGCACGTCTCTTGCAAGGGGCATTTAAACCGTTTTGTTAAGCTACTGCGACCTGCACGTCTCTTCCAAGGGGCATTTAAACTGTCTTGTTACGCTACTGCGAGCAGCACGTCTCTTCCAAGGGGCATTTAAACCGTCTTGTAAAGCTACTGCGACCTGCACATCTCTTCCAAGGGGCATTTAAACCGTCTTGTTAAGCTACCGCGACCTGCACGTCTCTTCCAAGGGGCATTTTAACCATCTTGTTAATCTACTGCGACCTGCACGTCTCTTCCAAGGGGCATTTAAACCATCTTGTTAAGCTGCTGCGATCTGCACATCTCTTCCAAGGGGCATTTAAACCGTCTTGTTAAGCTACTGCGACCTTCATCGCTCTTCCAAAGGGCATTTAATCCGTCTTGTTAAGCTACTGCGACCTGAACGTCTCTTCCAAGGGGCATTTAAACCGTCTTGTTAAGCTACTGCGAACTGCACGTCTCTTCCAAGGGGCATTTAAACTGTCTTGTTAAGCTACTGCGACCAGCACGTCTCTTCCAAGGGATATTTAAACCATCTTGTTAAGCTACTGCGACCTGCACGTCTCTGCCAAGGGGCATTTAAACCATCTTGTTAAGCTACTGCGACCTGTACGTCTCTTCCAAGGGGAATTTAAACCGTCTTGTTAAGCTGCTGCGACCAGTATGTCTCTTCCAAGGGGCATTTAAACCATCTTGTTAAGCTACTGCGACCTCCACCGCTCTTCCAAGGGGCATTTAAACCGTCTTGTTAAGCTACTGCGACCTGCACGTCTCTTCCAAGGGGCATTTAAACCATCTTGGTAAGCTACTGCGACCTGCAATCCTCTTCCAAGGGGCATTTAAACCGTCTTGTTAAGCTACTGCGACCTGCTCATCTCTTCCAAGGGGCATTTAAACCATCTTGTTAAGCTACTGCGACCTGCATGTCTTTTCCAAGGGGCATTTAAACCGTCTTGTTAAGCTACTGCCACCTGCACGTCTCTTCCAAGGGACATTTTAACCGTCTTGTTAAGCTACTGCCACCTGCACGTCTCTTCCAAGGGGCATTTAAACCACCTTGTTAAGCTACTGCGACCTGCATGTCTCTTCCAAGGGGCATTTTAAACGTCTTGTTAAGCTACTGCGACCTGCACGTCTCTTCCAAGGGGCATTTTAACCATCTTGTTAAGCTACTGGGACCTGCACGTCTCTTCCAAGGGGCATTTAAATCGTCTTGTTAAGCTACTGCAACCTGCACGTCTCTTCCAAGGGGCATTTAAACCGTCTTGTTAAGCTACTGCGAACTGCACGCCTCTTCCAATGGGCATTTAAACTGTCTTGTTAAGCTACTGCGACCTGCACGTCTCTTCCAAGGGACATTTAAACCATCTTGTTAAGCTACTGCTACCTGCACGTCTCTTCCAAGGGGCATTTAAACCATCTTGTTAAGCTACTGCGACCTGTACGTCTCTTCCAATGGGCATTTAAACCGTCTTGTTAAGCTGCTGCGACCAGTATGTCTCTTCCAAGGGGCATTTAAACCATCTTGTTAAGCTACTGCGACCTCCACCGCTCTTCCAAGGGGCATTTAAACCGTCTTGTTAAGCTACTGCGACCTGCACGTCTCTTCCAAGGGGCATTTAAACCATCTTGGTAAGCTACTGCGACCTGCAATCCTGTTCCAAGGGGCATTTAAACCGTCTTGTTAAGATACTGCGACCTGCTCATCTCTTCGAAGGGGCAATTAAACCATCTTGTTAAGCTACTGTGACCTCCACCGATCTTCCAAGGGGAATTTAAACCATCTTGTTAATCTACTGCGACTTGCACGTCTCTTCCAAGGGGCATTTAAACCGTCTTGGTAAGCTACTGCGACCTGAAAGCCTCTTCTAAGGGGCATTTAAACCCTCTTGTTAAGCTACTGCGACCTGTATGTCTCTTCCAAGGGGCATGTAAACCGTCTTGTTAAGCCACTGCGAACTCCACCGCTCTACCAAGGGGCATTTAAACCGTCTTGTTAAGCTACTGCGACCTGTACATCTCTTCCAAGGGGCATTTAAACCGTCTTCTTAAGCTACTGCGACCTGCACGTCTCTTCCAAGGGGCATTTAAACCATCTTGTTAAGCTACTGCGACCTTCACCGCTCTTCCAAAGGGCATTTTAACCGTCTTGTTAAGCTACTGTGACCTCCACTGCTCTTCCAAGCGGCATTTGAACCGTCTTGTTAAGCTACTGCGACCTGCACGTCTCTTCCAATGGGCATTTAAAGCGTCTTGTTAAGCTGCTGTGACCTGTATGTCTCTTCCAAGGGGCATGTAAACCGTCTTGTTAAGCCACTGCGACCTCCACCGCTCTACCAAGGGGCATTTAAACCGTCTTGTTAAGCTACTGCGACCTGCACGTCTCTTGCAAGGGGCATTTAAACCGTTTTGTTAAGCTACTGCGACCTGCACGTCTCTTCCAAGGGGCATTTAAACTGTCTTGTTACGCTACTGCGAGCAGCACGTCTCTTCCAAGGGGCATTTAAACCGTCTTGTTAAGCTACTGCGACCTGCACATCTCTTCCAAGGGGCATTTAAACCGTCTTGTTAAGCTACCGCGACCTGCACGTCTCTTCCAAGGGGCATTTTAACCATCTTGTTAATCTACTGCGACCTGCACGTCTCTTCCAAGGGGCATTTAAACCATCTTGTTAAGCTGCTGCGATCTGCACATCTCTTCCAAGGGGCATTTAAACCGTCTTGTTAAGCTACTGCGACCTTCATCGCTCTTCCAAAGGGCATTTAATCCGTCTTGTTAAGCTACTGCGACCTGAACGTCTCTTCCAAGGGGCATTTAAACCGTCTTGTTAAGCTACTGCGAACTGCACGTCTCTTCCAAGGGGCATTTAAACTGTCTTGTTAAGCTACTGCGACCAGCACGTCTCTTCCAAGGGATATTTAAACCATCTTGTTAAGCTACTGCGACCTGCACGTCTCTGCCAAGGGGCATTTAAACCATCTTGTTAAGCTACTGCGACCTGTACGTCTCTTCCAAGGGGAATTTAAACCGTCTTGTTAAGCTGCTGCGACCAGTATGTCTCTTCCAAGGGGCATTTAAACCGTCTTGTTAAGCTACTGCGACCTCCACCGCTCTTCCAAGGGGCATTTAAACCGTCTTGTTAAGCTACTGCGACCTGCACGTCTCTTCCAAGGGGCATTTAAACCATCTTGGTAAGCTACTGCGACCTGCAATCCTCTTCCAAGGGGCATTTAAACCGTCTTGTTAAGCTACTGCGACCTGCTCATCTCTTCCAAGGGGCATTTAAACCATCTTGTTAAGCTACTGCGACCTGCATGTCTTTTCCAAGGGGCATTTAAACCGTCTTGTTAAGCTACTGCCACCTGCACGTCTCTTCCAAGGGACATTTTAACCGTCTTGTTAAGCTACTGCCACCTGCACGTCTCTTCCAAGGGGCATTTAAACCACCTTGTTAAGCTACTGCGACCTGCATGTCTCTTCCAAGGGGCATTTTAAACGTCTTGTTAAGCTACTGCGACCTGCACGTCTCTTCCAAGGGGCATTTTAACCATCTTGTTAAGCTACTGGGACCTGCACGTCTCTTCCAAGGGGCATTTAAATCGTCTTGTTAAGCTACTGCAACCTGCACGTCTCTTCCAAGGGGCATTTAAACCGTCTTGTTAAGCTACTGCGAACTGCACGCCTCTTCCAATGGGCATTTAAACTGTCTTGTTAAGCTACTGCGACCTGCACGTCTCTTCCAAGGGACATTTAAACCATCTTGTTAAGCTACTGCTACCTGCACGTCTCTTCCAAGGGGCATTTAAACCATCTTGTTAAGCTACTGCGACCTGTACGTCTCTTCCAATGGGCATTTAAACCGTCTTGTTAAGCTGCTGCGACCAGTATGTCTCTTCCAAGGGGCATTTAAACCATCTTGTTAAGCTACTGCGACCTCCACCGCTCTTCCAAGGGGCATTTAAACCGTCTTGTTAAGCTACTGCGACCTGCACGTCTCTTCCAAGGGGCATTTAAACCATCTTGGTAAGCTACTGCGACCTGCAATCCTGTTCCAAGGGGCATTTAAACCGTCTTGTTAAGATACTGCGACCTGCTCATCTCTTCGAAGGGGCAATTAAACCATCTTGTTAAGCTACTGTGACCTCCACCGATCTTCCAAGGGGAATTTAAACCATCTTGTTAATCTACTGCGACTTGCACGTCTCTTCCAAGGGGCATTTAAACCGTCTTGGTAAGCTACTGCGACCTGAAAGCCTCTTCTAAGGGGCATTTAAACCCTCTTGTTAAGCTACTGCGACCTGCACGTCTCTTTCAAGGGGCATTTAAACCATCTTGTTAAGCTACTGCGACCTGCGCGTCTCTTCTAAGGGGCATTTAAACCGTCTTGTTAAGCTACTGCGACCTGCACGTCTCTTCTAAGGGGCATTTAAACAGTCTTGTTAAGCTACTGCGACCTCCAACTCTCTTCCAAGGGGCATTTAAACCGTCTTGTTAAGCTACTGCGACTCGCACGTCTCTTTCAAGGGGCATTTAAACCGTCTTGTTAAGCTACTGCGACCTGCACGTCTCTTCCAAGGGACATTTAAACCGTCTTATTAAGCTACTGCGACCTGCACATCTCTTCCAAGGGGCATTTAAACCATCTTGTTAAGCTACTGCGACCTTCACCGCTCTTCCAAAGGGCATTTTAACCGTCTTGTTAAGCTACTGTGACCTCCACTGCTCTTCCAAGCGGCATTTGAACCGTCTTGTTAAGCTACTGCGACCTGCACGTCTCTTCCAAGGGGCATTTAAACTGTCTTGTTAAGCTACTGCGACCTGCACATCTCTTCCAAGGGACATTTAAACCATCTTGTTAAGCTACTGCGACCTGTACGTCTCTTCCAATGGGCATTTAAACCGTCTTGTTAAGCTGCTGCTACCAGTATGTCTCTTCCAAGGGGCATTTAAACCGTCTTGTTAAGCTACTGCGACCTACACCGCTCTTCCAAGGGGCATTTAAACCGTCTTGAAAAGCTACTGCGACCTGCACGTCTCTTCCAAGCGGCATTTAAACCATCTTGGTAAGCTACTGCGACCTGCAATCCTGTTCCAAGGGGCATTTAAACCGTCTTGTTAAGCTACTGCGACCTGCTCATCTCTTCCAAGGGGCATTTAAACCATCTTGTTAAGCTACTGCGACCTGCATGTCTTTTCCAAGGGTCATTTAAACCGTCTTGTTAAGCTACTGCGACCTTCACCGCTCTTCCAAAGGGCATTTAATCCGTCTTGTTAAGCTTCTGCGACCTGCACGTCTCTTCCAAGGGGCATTTTAACCGTCTTGTTAAGCTACTGCGAACAGCACGTCTCTTCCAAGGGGCATTTAAACTGTCTTGTTAAGCTACTGCGACCTGCACGTCTCTTCCAAGGGATATTTAAACCATCTTGTTAAGCTACTGCGACCTGCACGTCTCTTCCAAGGGGCATTTAAACCGTCTTGTTAAGCTACTGCGACCAGTACGTCTCTTCCAATGGGCATTTAAACCGTCTTGTTAAGCTGCTGCGACCAGTATGTCTCTTCCAAGGGGCATTTAAACTGTCTTGTTAAGCTACTGCGAACAGCACGTCTCTTCCAAGGGGCATTTAAACTGTCTTGTTAAGCTACTGCGACCTCCACCGCTCTTCCAAGGGGCATTTAAACCGTCTTGTTAAGCTACTGCGACCTGCACGTCTCTTCCAAGGGGCATTTAAACCATCTTGGTAAGCTACTGCGACCTGCAATCCTCTTCCAAGGGGCATTTAAACCGTCTTGTTAAGCTACTGCGACCTGCTCATCTCTTCCAAGGGGCATTTAAACCATCTTGTTAAGCTACTGCGAACTGCATGTCTTTTCCAAGGGGCATTTAAACCGTCTTGTTAAGCTACTGTGACCTCCACCGCTCTTCCAAGGGGCATTTAAACCATCTTGTTAGGCTACTGCGACCTGCACTTCTCTTCCAAGGGGCTTTTAAACCGTCTTGGTAAGCTACTGCGACCTGCAAGCCTCTTCGAAGGGGCATTTAAACCCTCTTGTTAAGCTACTGCGACCTGCACGTCTCTTGCAATGGGCATTTAAACCGTCTTGTTAAGCTACTGCGACCGGCACGTCTCTTCCAAGGGGCATTTAAACCGTCTTGTTAAGCAACTGCCACCTGCACGTCTCTTCCAAGGGGCATTTAAACTGTCTTGTTAAGCTACTGCGACCTCCACCTCTCTTCCAAGCGGCATTTAAACCGTCTTGTTAAGCTACTGCGACCTGCACGTCCCTTCCAAGGGGCATTTAAACGGTCTTGTTAAGCTACTGCGACCTGCACATCTCTTCCAAGGGGCATTTAAACCATCTTGTTAAGCTACTGCGACCTGCACATCTCTTCCAAGGGGCATTTAAACCGACTTGTTAAGCTACTGCGACCTTCACCGCTCTTCCAAAGGGCATTTTAACCGTCTTGTTAAGCTACTCTGACCTCCACTGCTCTTCCAAGGGGCGTTTAAACCGTCTTGTTAAGCTACTGCGACCTGCACCTCTTTTCCAAGGGGCATTTAAACCGTCTTGTTAAGCTACTGCGACCTGCACGTCTCTTCCAAGGGGCATTTAAACTGTCTTGTTAAGCTACTGCGACCTCCACCTCTCGTACAAGGGGCATTTAAACCGTCTTGTTAAGCTACTGCGACATGCACGTCTCTTCCTAGGGGAATTTTAACCGTCTTGTTAAGCTACTGCGACCTGCACATCTCTTCCAAGTGGCATTTAAACTGTCTTGTTAAGCTACTGTGACCTTCACCGCTCTTCCAAAGGGCATTTTAACAGTCTTGTTAAGCTACTGTGACCTGCACGTCTCTACCAGGGTGCATTTAAATGGTCTTGTCAAGCTACTGCGACCTCCACTGCTCTTCCAAGGGCCATTTAAACAGTCTTGTTAAGCTACTGCGACCTGCACATCTCTTCCAAGGGGCATTTAAACCGTCTTCTTAAGCTACTGCGACCTGCACGTCTCTTCCAAGGGGCATTTTAACCATCTTGTTAACCTACTGCGACCTGCACGTCTCTTCCAAGGGGCATTTAAACCGTCTTGTTAAGCTACTGCGACTTGAACGTCTCTTCCAAGGGGCATTTAAACCGTCTTGGTAAGCTACTGTGACCTGCAAGCCTCTTCTAAGGGGCATTTAAACCCTCTTGTTAAGCTACTGCGACATGCACTTCTCTTGCAAGGTGCTTTTAAACACTCTTGTTAAGCTACTGAGACCTGCACGTCTCTTCCAAGGGGCATTTAAACCATCTTGTTAAGCTACTGTGACCTCCACCGCTCTTCCAAGGGTCATTTAAACCTTCTTGTTAAGCTACTGCGACCTGCACGTCTCTTCCAAGGGGCATTTAAACCGTCTTGTTAAGCTACTGCGACATGCACGTCTCTTCCATGGGGCATTTAAAACGTATTGCTAAGCTACTGCTTCCAGCACGTCTCTTCCAAGGGCCATTTAAACCGTCTTGTTAAGCTACTGCGACCTGCACATCTCTTCCAAGGGGCATTTAAACCGTCTTGTTAAGCCACTGCTACCTTCACCGCTCTTCCAAAGGGCATTTTAATCGTCTTGTTAAGCTACTGTGACCTGCACGTCTTTACCAAGGGGCATTTAAACCGTCTTGTTAAGCTACTGCGATCTCCACTGCTCTTCCAAGGGGCATTTAATCCGTCTTGTTAAGCTACTGCGACATGCACGTCTCTTCCATGGGGCATTTAAACCGTATTGGTAAGCTACTGCTTCCAGCACGTCTCTTCCAAGGGCCATTTAAACCGTCTTGTTAAGCTAATGCGACCTGCACATCTCTTCCAAGGGGCATTTAAACCGTCTTGTTAAGCTACTGCGACCTGCACATCTCTTCCAAGGGGCATTTAAACCGTCTTGTTAAGCTACTGCTACCTTCACCGCTCTTAAAAAGGGCATTTTAACCGTCTTGTTAAGCTACTGTGACCTGCACGTCTCTACCAAGGGGCATTTAAACCGTCTTGTTAAGCTACTGCGATCTCCACTGCTCTTCCAAGGGGCATTTAATCCGTCTTTTTAAGCTACTGCGAACTGCACGTCTCTTCCAAGGTGCATTTAAACTGTCTTGTTAAGCTACTGCGACCTGCACGTCTCTTCCAAGGGGCATTTAAACCGTGTTGTTAAGCTAATGTGAACTGCACGTCTCTTCCAAGGGACATTTAAACTGTCTTGTTAAGCTACTGCGACCTGCACGTCTCTTCCAAGGGGCATTTAAACCGTTTTGTTAAGCTACTGCGACCTGCACGTCTCTTCCAAGGGGCATTTAAACCATCTTGTTAAGCTACTGCTACCTGTACGTCTCTTCCAATGGGCATTTAAAGCATCTTGTTAAGCTGCTGTGACCTGTATGTCTCTTCCAAGGGGCATGTAAACCGTCTTGTTAAGCCACTGCGACCTCCACCGCTCTAGCAAGGGGCATTTAAACCGTCTTGTTAAGCTACTGCGACCTGCACGTCTCTTCCAAGGGGCATTTAAACCGTCTTGGAAAGCTACTGTGACCTGGAAGCCTCTTCCAAGGGGCATTTAAACCGTCTTGTTAAGCTACTGTGACCTGCACGTCTCTTCCAAGGGGCATTTAAAACGTCTTGTTAAGCTACTGCGACCTGCACGTCTCTTCCAAGGGGCATTTAAACTGTCTTTTTATGCTACTGCGAGCAGCACGTCTCTTCCAAAGGGCATTTAAACCGTCTTGTTAAGTTACTGCGACCTGCACATCTCTTCCAAGGGGCATTTAAACCGTCTTGTTAAGCTACTGCGACCTGCACGTCTCTTCCAAGGGGCATTTTAACCATCTTGTTAAGCTACTGCGACCTGCATGTCTCTTCCAAGGGGCATTTAAACCGTCTTGTTAAGCTACTGCGACCTTCACCGCTCTTCCAAAGGGCATTTAATCCGTCTTGTTAAGCTACTGCGACCTGCACGCCTCTTCCAAGGGGCATTTAAACCGTCTTGTTAAGCTACTGCGAACTGCACGTCTCTTCCAAGGGGCATTTAAACTGTCTTGTTAAGCTACTGCGACCAGCACGTCTCTTCCAAGGGATATTTAAACCATCTTGTTAAGCTACTGCGACCTGCTCGTCTCTGCCAAGGGGCATTTAAACCATCTTGTTAAGCTACTGCGACCTGTATGTCTCTTCCAATGGGCATTTAAACCGTCTTGTTAAGCTGCTGCGACCAGTATGTCTCTTCCAAGGGGCATTTAAACCGTCTTGTTAAGCTACTGCGACCTCCACCGCTCTTCCAAGGGGCATTTAAACCGTCTTGTTAAGCTACTGCGACCTGCACGTCTCTTCCAAGGGGCATTTAAACCATCTTGGTAAGCTACTGCGACCTGCAATCCTCTTCCAAGGGGCATTTAAACCGTCTTGTTAAGCTACTGCGACCTGCTCATCTCTTCCAAGGGGCATTTAAACCATCTTGTTAAGCTACTGCGACCTGCATGTCTTTTCCAAGGGGCATTTAAACCGTCTTGTTAAGCTACTGCCACCTGCACGTCTCTTCCAAGGGACATTTTAACCGTCTTGTTAAGCTACTGCCACCTGCACGTCTCTTCCAAGGGGCATTTAAACCACCTTGTTAAGCTACTGCGACCTGCATGTCTCTTCCAAGGGGCATTTTAACCGTCTTGTTAAGCTACTGCGACCTGCACGTCTCTTCCAAGGGGCATTTTAAGCATCTTGTTAAGCTACTGCGACCTGCACGTCTCTTCCAAGGGGCATTTAAATCGTCTTGTTAAGCTGCTGTGACCTGCACGTCTCTTCCAAGGGGCATTTAAACCGTCTTGTTAAGCTACTGCGACCTTCACCGCTCTTCCAAAGGTCATTTAATCCGTCTTGTTAAGCTACTGCGACCTGCACGTCTCTTCCAAGGGGCATTTAAACCGTCTTGTTAAGCTCCTGCGTACTGCATGCCTCTTTGATTTGGCATTTAATCTGTCTTGTTAAGCTACTTCGACCTGCACGTCTCTTCCAAGGGACATTTAAACCATCTTGTTAAGCTACTGCTACCTGCACGTCTCTTCCAAGGGGCATTTAAACCATCTTGTTAAGCTACTGCGACCTGTACGTCTCTTCCAATGGGCATTTAAACCGTCTTGTTAAGCTGCTGCGACCAGTATGTCTCTTCCAAGGGGCATTTAAACAGTCTTGTTAAGATACTGCGACCTCCACCGCTCTTCCAAGGGGCATTTAAATCGTCTTGTTAAGCTACTGCGTCCTGCATGTCTCTTCCAAGGGGCATTTAAACCATCTTGGTAAGCTACTGCGACCTGCATGTCTTTTCCAAGGGGCATTTAAACCGTCTTGTTAAGCTACTGCGACCTTCACCGCTCTTCCAAAGGGCATTTAATCCGTCTTGTTAAGCTTCTGCGACCTGCACTTCTCTTCCAAGGGGCATTTTAACCGTCTTGTTAAGCTACTGCGAACAGCACGTCTCTTCCAAGGGGCATTTAAACTGTCTTGTTAAGCTACTGCGACCTGCACGTCTCTTCCAAGGGATATTTAAACCATCTTGTTAAGCTACTGCGACCTGCACGTCTCTTCCAAGGGGCATTTAAACAGTCCTGTTAAGCTGCTGCGACCAGTATGTCTCTTCCAAGGGGCATTTAAACCGTCTTGTTAAGCTGCTGCGACCAGTATGTCTCTTCCAAGGGGCATTTAAACTGTCTTGTTAAGCTACTGCGACCTGCACGTCTCTTCCAAGGGATATTTAAACCATCTTGTTAAGCTACTGCGACCTGCACGTCTCTTCCAAGGGGCATTTAAACCGTCTTGTTAAGCTACTGCGACCTGTACGTCTCTTCCAATGGGCATTTAAACCGTCTTGTTAAGCTGCTGCGACCAGTATGTCTCTTCCAAGGGGCATTTAAACCGTCTTGTTAAGATACTGCGACCTCCACCGCTCTTCCAAGGGGCATTTAAATCGTCTTGTTAAGCTACTGCGACCTGCACGTCTCTTCCAAGGGGCATTTAAACCATCTTGGTAAGCTACTGCGACCTGCATGTCTTTTCCAAGGGGCATTTAAACCGTCTTGTTAAGCTACTGCGACCTTCACCGCTCTTCCAAAGGGCATTTAATCCGTCTTGTTAAGCTTCTGCGACCTGCACGTCTCTTCCAAGGGGCATTTTAACCGTCTTGTTAAGCTACTGCGAACAGCACATCTCTTCCAAGGGGCATTTAAACTGTCTTGTTAAGCTACTGCGACCTGCACGTCTCTTCCAAGGGATATTTAAACCATCTTGTTAAGCTACTGCGACCTGCACGTCTCTTCCAAGGGGCATTTAAACCGTCTTGTTAAGCTACTGCGACCAGTACGTCTCTTCCAATGGGCATTTAAACCCTCTTGTTAAGCTGCTGCGACCAGTATGTCTCTTCCAAGGGGCATTTAAACTGTCTTGTTAAGCTACTGCGACCTCCACCGCTCTTCCAAGGGGCATTTAAACCATATTGTTAAGCTACTGCGACCTGCACGTCTCTTCCAAGGGGCATTTAAACCATCTTGGTAAGCTACTGCGACCTGCAATCCTCTTCCAAGGGGCATTTAAACCGTCTTGTTAAGCTACTGTGACCTGCATGTCTCTTCCAAGGGGCATTTAAACCGTCTTGTTAAGCTACTGCGACCTGCACGTCTCTTCCAAGGGGCATTTAAACTGTCTTTTTAAGCTACTGCGAGCAGCACGTCTCTTCCAAGGTGCATTTAAACCGTCTTGTTAAGTTACTGCGACCTGCACATCTCTTCCAAGGGGCATTTAAACCGTCTTGTTAAGCTACTGCGACCTGCACGTCTCTTCCAAGGGGCATTTTAACCATCTTGTTAAGCTACTGCGACCTGCACGTCTCTTCCAAGGGGCATTTAAACCGTCTTGTTAAGCTGCTGCGACCTGCACGTCTCTTCCAAGGGGCATTTAAACCGTCTTGTTAAGCTACTGCGACCTTCACCGCTCTTCCAAAGGGCATTTAATCTGTCTTGTTAAGCTACTGCGACCTGCACGTCTCTTCCAAGGGGCATTTAAACCGTCTTGTTAAGCTACTGCGAACTGCACGTCTCTTCCAAGGGGCATTTAAACTGTCTTGTTAAGCTACTGCGACCAGCACGTCTCTTCCAAGGGGTATTTAAACCATCTTGTTAAGCTACTGCGACCTGCTCGTCTCTGCCAAGGGGCATTTAAACCATCTTGATAAGCTACTGCGACCTGTACGTCTCTTCCAATGGGCATTTAAACTCTCTTGTTAAGCTGCTGCGACCAGTATGTCTCTTCCAAGGGGCATTTAAACCGTTTTGTTAAGCTACTGCGACCTGCACGTCTCTTCCAAGGGGCATTTAAACCATCTTGGTAAGCTACTGCGACCTGCAATCCTCTTCCAAGGGGCATTTAAACCGTCTTGTTAAGCTACTGCGACCTGCTCATCTCTTCCAAGGGGCATTTAAACCATCTTGTTAAGCTACTGCGACCTGCATGTCTTTTCCAAGGGGCATTTAAACCGTCTTGTTAAGTTACTGCGACCTGCACATCTCTTCCAAGGGGCATTTAAACCGTCTTGTTAAGCTACTGCGACCTGCACGTCTCTTCCAAGGGGCATTTTAACCATCTTGTTAAGCTACTGCGACCTGCACGTCTCTTCCAAGGGGCATTTAAACCGTCTTGTTAAGCTGCTGCGACCTGCACGTCTCTTCCAAGGGGCATTTAAACCGTCTTGTTAAGCTACTGCGACCTTCACCGCTCTTCCAAAGGGCATTTAATCTGTCTTGTTAAGCTACTGCGACCTGCACGTCTCTTCCAAGGGGCATTTAAACCGTCTTGTTAAGCTACTGCGAACTGCACGTCTCTTCCAAGGGGCATTTAAACTGTCTTGTTAAGCTACTGCGACCAGCACGTCTCTTCCAAGGGATATTTAAACCATCTTGTTAAGCTACTGCGACCTGCTCGTCTCTGCCAAGGGGCATTTAAACCATCTTGATAAGCTACTGCGACCTGTACGTCTCTTCCAATGGGCATTTAAACTCTCTTGTTAAGCTGCTGCGACCAGTATGTCTCTTCCAAGGGGCATTTAAACCGTTTTGTTAAGCTACTGCGACCTGCACGTCTCTTCCAAGGGGCATTTAAACCATCTTGGTAAGCTACTGCGACCTGCAATCCTCTTCCAAGGGGCATTTAAACCGTCTTGTTAAGCTACTGCGACCTGCTCATCTCTTCCAAGGGGCATTTAAACCATCTTGTTAAGCTACTGCGACCTGCATGTCTTTTCCAAGGGGCATTTAAACCGTCTTGTTAAGCTACTGCCACCTGCACGTCTCTTCCAAGGGACATTTTAACCGTCTTGTTAAGCTACTGCCACCTGCACGTCTCTTCCAAGGGGCATTTAAACCACCTTCTTAAGCTACTGCGACCTGCATGTCTCTTCCAAGGGGCATTTTAACCGTCTTGTTAAGCTACTGCGACCTGCACGTCTCCTCAAAGGGGCATTTTAACCATCTTGTTAAGCTACTGCGACCTGCATGTCTCTTCCAAGGGGCATTTAAATCGTCTTGTTAAGCTGCTGCGACCTGCACGTCTCTTCCAAGGGGCATTTAAACCGTCTTGTTAAGCTACTGCGACCTTCACCGCTCTTCCAAAGGGCATTTAATCCGTCTTGTTAAGCTACTGCGACCTGCACGTCTCTTCCAAGGGGCATTTAAACCGTCTTGTTAAGATACTGCAACCTCCACCGCTCTTCCAAGGGGCATTTACATCGTCTTGTTAAGCTACTGCGACCTGCACGTCTCTTCCAAGGGGCATTTAAACCATCTTGGTAAGCTACTGCGACCTGCAATCCTGTTCCAAGGGGCATTTAAACCGTCTTGTTAAGCTACTGCGACCTGCTCATCTCTTCCAAGGGGCAATTAAACCATCTTGTTAAGCTACTGTGACCTCCACCGCTCTTCCAAGGGGCATTTCAACCATCTTGTTAAGCTACTGCGACTTGCACGTCTCTTCCAAGGGGCATTTAAACCATCTTGGTAAGCTACTGCGACCTGAAAGCCTCTTCTAAGGGGCATTTAAACCCTCTTGTTAAGCTACTGCGACCTGCACGTCTCTTGCATGGGGCATTTAAACCGTTTTGTTAAGCTACTGCGACCTGCACGTCTCTTCTAAGGGGCATTTAAACTGTCTTGTTAAGCTACTGCGACCTGCACGTCTCTTCCAAGGGGCATTTAAACCGTCTTGTTAAGCTACTGCCATCTGCACGTCTCTTCCAAGGGGCATTTAAACAGTCTTGTTAAGCTACTGCGACCTCCAACTCTCTTCCAAGGGGCATTTAAACCGTCTTGTTAAGCTACTGCGACTCGCACGTCTCTTTCAAGGGGCATTTAAACCATCTTGTTAAGCTACTGCGACCTGCACGTCTCTTCCAAGGGGCATTTAAACCGTCTTATTAAGCTACTGCAACCTGCACATCTCTTCCAAGGGGCATTTAAACCGTCCTGTTAAGCTACTGCGACCTTCACCGCTCTTCAAAAGGGCATTTTAACCGTCTTGTTAAGCTACTGTGACCTCCACTGCTCTTCCAAGGGGCATTTGAACCGTCTTGTTAAGCTACTGCGAACTGCACGTCTCTTCCAAGGGGCATTTAAACTGTCTTGTTAAGCTACTGTGACCAGCACGTCTCTTCCAAGGGATATTTAAACCATCTTGTTAAGCTACTGCGACCTGCTCGTCTCTGCCAAGGGGCATTTAAACCATCTTGTTAAGCTACTGCGACCTGTACGTCTCTTCCAATGGGCATTTAAACCGTCTTGTTAAGCTGCTGCGACCAGTATGTCTCTTCCAAGGGGCATTTAAACCGTCTTGTTAAGCTACTGCGACCTCCACCGCTCTTCCAAGGGGCATTTAAACCGTCTTGTTAAGCTACTGCGACCTGCACGTCTCTTCCAAGGGGCATTTAAACCATCTTGGTAAGCTACTGCGACCTGCAATCCTCTTCCAAGGGGCATTTAAACCGTCTTGTTAAGCTACTGCGACCTGCTCATCTCTTCCAAGGGGCATTTAAACCATATTGTTAAGCTACTGCGACCTGCACGTCTCTTCCAAGGGGCATTTAAACCACCTTGTTAAGCTACTGCGACCTGCATGTCTCTTCCAAGGGGCATTTTAACCGTCTTGTTAAGCTACTGCGACCTGCACGTCTCTTCCAAGGGGCATTTTAACCATCTTGTTAAGCTACTGCGACCTGCACGTCTCTTCCAAGGGGCATTTAAATTGTCTTGTTAAGCTGCTGCGACCTGCACGTCTCTTCCAAGGGGCATTTAAACCGTCTTGTTAAGCTAATGCGACCTTCACCGCTCTTCCAAAGGTCATTTAATCCGTCTTGTTAAGCTACTGTGACCTGCACGTCTCTTCCAAGGGGCATTTAAACCGTCTTGTTAAGCTCCTGCGTACTGCACGCCTCTTTGATTTGGCATTTAATCTGTCTTGTTAAGCTACTTCGACCTGCACGTCTCTTCCACGGGACATTTAAACCATCTTGTTAAGCTACTGCTACCTGCACGTCTCTTCCAAGGGGCATTTAAACCATCTTGTTAACTACTGCGACCTGTACGTCTCTTCCAATGGGCATTTAAACCTTCTTGTTAAGCTGCTGCGACCAGTATGTCTCTTCCAAGGGGCATTTAAACAGTCTTGTTAAGATACTGCGACCTCCACCGCTCTTCCAAGGGGCATTTAAATCGTCTTGTTAAGCTACTGCGTACTGCATGTCTCTTCCAAGGGGCATTTAAACCATCTTGGTAAGCTACTGCGACCTGCATGTCTTTTCCAAGGTGCATTTAAACCGTCTTGTTAAGCTACTGCGACCTTCACCGCTCTTCCAAAGGGCATTTAATCCGTCTTGTTAAGCTTCTGCGACCTGCACGTCTCTTCCTAGGGGCATTTTAACCGTCTTGTTAAGCTACTGCGAACAGCACGTCTCTTCCAAGGGGCATTTAAACTGTCTTGTTAAGCTACTGCGACCTGCACGTCTCTTCCAAGGGATATTTAAACCATCTTGTTAAGCTACTGCGACCTGCACGTCTCTTCCAAGGGGCATTTAAACCGTCTTGTTAAGCTGCTGCGACCAGTATGTCTCTTCCAAGGGGCATTTAAACCGTCTTGTTAAGATGCTGCGACCAGTATGTCTCTTCCAAGGGGCATTTAAACTGTCTTGTTAAGCTACTGCGACCTGCACGTCTCTTCCAAGGGATATTTAAACCATCTTGTTAAGCTACTGCGACCTGCACGTCTCTTCCAAGGGGCATTTAAACCGTCTTGTTAAGCTACTGCTACCTGTACGTCTCTTCCAATGGGCATTTAAACCGTCTTGTTAAGCTGCTGCGACCAGTATGTCTCTTCCAAGGGGCATTTAAACCGTCTTGTTAAGATACTGCGACCTCCACCGCTCTTCCAAGGGGCATTTAAATCGTCTTGTTAAGCTACTGCGACCTGCACGTCTCTTCCAAGCGGCATTTAAACCATCTTGGTAAGCTACTGCGACCTGCATGTCTTTTCCAAGGGGCATTTAAACCGTCTTGTTAAGCTACTGCGACCTTCACCGCTCTTCCAAAGGGCATTTAATCCGTCTTGTTAAGCTTCTGCGACCTGCACGTCTCTTCCAAGGGGCATTTTAACCGTCTTGTTAAGCTACTGCGAACAGCACGTCTCTTCCAAGGGGCATTTAAACTGTCTTGTTAAGCTACTGCGACCTGCACCTCTCTTCCAAGGGATATTTAAACCATCTTGTTAAGCTACTGCGACCTGCACGTCTCTTCCAAGGGGCATTTAAACCGTCTTGTTAAGCTACTGCGACCAGTACGTCTCTTCCAATGGGCATTTAAACCCTCTTGTTAAGCTGCTGCGACCAGTATGTCTCTTCCAAGGGGCATTTAAACTGTCTTGTTAAGCTACTTCGACCTCCACCGCTCTTCCAAGGGGCATTTAAACCGTATTGTTAAGCTACTGCGACCTGCACGTCTCTTCCAAGGGGCATTTAAACCATCGTGGTAAGCTACTGCGACCTGCAGTCCTCTTCCAAGGGGCATTTAAACCGTCTTGTTAAGCTACTGCGACCTGCTCATCTCTTCCAAGGGGCATTTAAACCATCTTGTTAAGCTACTGCGAACTGCATGTCTTTTCAAAGGGGCATTTAAACCGTCTTGTTAAGCTACTGTGACCTCCACCGCTCTTCCAAGGGGCATTTAAACCATCTTGTTAGGCTACTGCGACCTGCACGTCTCTTCCAAGGGGCATTTAAACCGTCTTGGTAAGCTACTGCGACCTGCAAGCCTCTTCGAAGGGGCATTTAAACCCTCTTGTTAAGCTATTGCGACCTGCACGTCTCTTGCAATGGGCATTTAAACCGTCTTGTTAAGCTACTGCGACCTGCACGTCTCTTCCAAGGGGCATTTAAACCGTCTTGTTAAGCTACTGCCACCTGCACGTCTCTTCCAAGGGGCATTTAAACTGTCTTGTTAAGCTACTGCGACCTCCACCTCTCTTCCAAGCGGCATTTAAACCGTCTTGTTAAGCTACTGCGACCTGCACGTCTCTTCCAAGGGGCATTTAAACGGTCTTGTTAAGCTACTGCGACCTGCACATCTCTTCCAAGGGGCATTTAAACCGTCTTGTTAAGCTACTGCGACCTGCACATCTCTTCCAAGGGGCATTTAAACCGACTTGTTAAGCTACTGCGACCTTCACCGCTCTTCCATAGGGCATTTTAACCGTCTTGTTAAGCTACTCTGACCTCCACTGCTCTTCCAAGGGGCGTTTAAACCGTCTTGTTAAGCTACTGCGACCTGCACGTCTTATCCAAGGGGCATTTAAACCGTCTTGTTAAGCTACTGCGACCTGCACGTCTCTTCCAAGGGGCATTTAAACTATCTTGTTAAGCTACTGCGACCTCCACCTCTCGTACAAGGGGCATTTAAACCGTCTTGTTAAGCTACTGCGACCTGCACGTCTCTTCCAAGGGGCATTTAAACCATCTTGTTAAGCTACTGCGACCTGCACATCTCTTCCAAGTGGCATTTAAACTGTCTTGATAAGCTACTGTGACCTTCATCGCTCTTCCAAAAGGCATTTTAACAGTCTTGTTAAGCTACTGTGACCTGCACGTCTCTAACAAGGTGCATTTAAATGGTCTTGTTAAGCTACTGCGACCTCCACTGCTCTTCCAAGGGCCATTTAAACAGTCTTGTTAAGCTACTGCGACCTGCACATCTCTTCCAAGGGGCATTTAAACCGTCTTGTTAAGCTACTGCGACCTGCACGTCTCTTCCAAGGGGCATTTTAACCATCTTGTTAAGCTACTGCGACCTGCACGTCTCTTCCAAGGGGCATTTAAACCGTCTTGTTAAGCTACTGCGACTTGCACGTTTCTTCCAAGGGGCATTTAAACCGTCTTGGTAAGCTACTGTGACCTGCAAGCCTCTTCTAAGGGGCATTTAAACCCTCTTGTTAAGCTACTGCGACATGCACGTCTCTTGCAAGGGGCTTTTAAACACTCTTGTTAAGCTACTGCGACCTGCACGTCTCTTCCAAGGGGCATTTAAACCATCTTGGTAAGCTACTGCGACCTGCACGTCTCTTTCAAGGGGCATTTAAACCGTCTTGCTAAGCTACTGCAACCTGCACGTTTGTTCCAAGGGGCATTTAAACCGTCTTGTTAAGCTACTGTGACCTCCACCGCTCTTCCAAGGGTCATTTAAACCTTCTTGTTAAGCTACTGCGACCTGCACGTCTCTTCCAAGGGGCATTTAAACCGTCTTGTTAAGCTACTGCGACATGCACGTCTCTTCCATGGGGCATTTAAACCGTACTGCTAAGCTACTGCTTCCAGCACGTCTCTTCCAAGGGCCATTTAAACCGTCTTGTTAAGCTACTGCGACCTGCACATCTCTTCCAAGGGGCATTTAAACCGTCTTGTTAAGCCACTGCTACCTTCACCGCTCTTCCAAAGGGCATTTTAACCCTCTTGTTAAGCTAATGTGACCTGCACGTCTTTACCAAGGGGCATTTAAACCGTCTTGTTAAGCTACTGCGATCTCCACTGCTCTTCCAAGGGGCATTTAATCCGTCTTGTTAAGCTACTGCGACATGCACGTCTCTTCCATGGGGCATTTAAACCGTATTGCTAAGCTACTGCTTCCAGCACGTCTCTTCCAAGGGCCATTTAAACCGTCTTGTTAAGCTACTGCGACCTTCACATCTCTTCCAAGGGGCATTTAAACCATCTTGTTAAGCTACTGCGACCTGCACATATCTTCCAAGGGGCATTTAAACCGTCTTCTTAAGCTACTGCTACCTTCACCGCTCTTCCAAAGGGCATTTTAACCGTCTTGTTAAGCTACTGTGACCTGCACGTCTCTACCAAGGGGCATTTAAACCGTCTTGTTAAGCTACTGCGATCTCCACTGCTCTTCCAAGGGGCATTTAATCCGTCTTTTTAAGCTACTGCGAACTGCACGTCTCTTCCAAGGTGCATTTAAACTGTCTTTTTAAGCTACTGCGACCTGCACGTCTCTTCCAAGGGGCATTTAAACCGTCTTGTTAAGCTACTGTGAACTGCACGTCTCTTCCAAGGGACATTTAAACTGTCTTGTTAAGCTACTGCGACCTGCACGTCTCTTCCAAGGGGCATTTAAACCGTCTTGTTAAGCTACTGCGACCTGTACGTCTCTTCCAATGGGCATTTAAAGCGTCTTGTTAAGCTGCTGTGACCTGTATGTCTCTTCCAAGGGGCATGTAAACCGTCTTGTTAAGCTACTGCGACCTGCATGTCTCTTCCAAGGGGCATTTAAACCGTCTTGGTAAGCTACTGTGACCTGGAAGCCTCTTCCAAGGGGCATTTAAACTGTCTTGTTAAGCTACTGTGACCTGCATGTCTCTTCCAAGGGGCATTTAAACCGTCTTGTTAAGCTACTGCGACCTGCACGTCTCTTCCAAGGGGCATTTAAACTGTCTTTTTAAGCTACTGCGAGCAGCACGTCTCTTCCAAGGTGCATTTAAACCGTCTTGTTAAGCTGCTGCGACCTGCACGTCTCTTCCAAGGGGCATTTAAACCGTCTTGTTAAGCTACTGCGACCTGCACGTCTCTTCCAAGGGGCATTTTAACCATCTTGTTAAGCTACTGCGACCTGCACGTCTCTTCCAAGGGGCATTTAAACCGTCTTGTTAAGCTGCTGCGACCTGCACGTCTCTTCCAAGGGGCATTTAAACCGTCTTGTTAAGCTACTGCGACCTTCACCGCTCTTCCAAAGGGCATTTAATCTGTATTGTTAAGCTACTGCGACCTGCACGTCTCTTCCAAGGGGCATTTAAACCGTCTTGTTAAGCTACTGCGAACTGCACGTCTCTTCCAAGGGGCATTTAAACTGTCTTGTTAAGCTACTGCGACCAGCACGTCTCTTCCAAGGGATATTTAAACCATCTTGTTAAGCTACTGCGACCTGCTCGTCTCTGCCAAGGGGCATTTAAACCATCTTGTTAAGCTACTGCGACCTGTACGTCTCTTCCAATGGGCATTTAAACCGTCTTGTTAAGCTGCTGCGACCAGTATGTCTCTTCCAAGGGGCATTTAAACCGTCTTGTTAAGCTACTGCGACCTGCACGTCTCTTCCAAGGGGCATTTAAACCATCTTGGTAAGCTACTGCGACCTGCAATCCTCTTCCAAGGGGCATTTAAACCGTCTTGTTAAGCTACTGCGACCTGCTCATCTCTTCCAAGGGGCATTTAAACCATCTTGTTAAGCTACTGTGACCTGCATGTCTTTTCCAAGGGGCATTTAAACCGTCTTGTTAAGCTGCTGCCACCTGCACGTCTCTTCCAAGGGACATTTTAACCGTCTTGTTAAGCTACTGCCACCTGCACGTCTCTTCCAAGGGGCATTTAAACCACCTTGTTAAGCTACTGCGACCTGCATGTCTCTTCGAAGGGGCATTTTAACCGTCTTGTTAAGCTACTGCGACCTGCACGTCTCTTCCAAGGGGCATTTTAACCATCTTGTTATGCTACTGCGACCTGCACGTCTCTTCCAAGGGGCATTTAAATCGTCTTGTTAAGCTGCTGTGACCTGCACGTCTCTTCCAAGGGGCATTTAAACCCTCTTGTTAAGCTACTGCGACCTTCACCGCTCTTCCAAAGATCATTTAATCCGTCTTGTTAAGCTACTGCGACCTGCACGTCTCTTCCAAGGGGCATTTAAACCGTCTTGTTAAGCTACTGCGTACTGCACGCCTCTTTGAATGGGCATTTAATCTGTCTTGTTAAGCTACTTCGACCTGCACGTCTCTTCCAAGGGACATTTAAACCATCTTGTTAAGCTATTGCTACCTGCACGTCTCTTCCAAGGGGCATTTAAACCGTCTTGTTAAGCTACTGCGTACTGCACGCCTCTTTGAATGGGCATTTAATCTGTCTTGTTAAGCTACTTCGACCTGCACGTCTCTTCCAAGGGACATTTAAACCATCTTGTTAAGCTATTGCTACCTGCACGTCTCTTCCAAGGGGCATTTAAACCATCTTGTTAAGCTACTGCGACCTGTACGTCTCTTCCAATGGGCATTTAAACCGTCTTGTTAAGCTGCTGCGACCAGTATGTCTCTTCCAAGGGGCATTTAAACTGTCTTGTTAAGATACTGCGACCTGCACGTCTCTTCCAAGGGGCATTTAAACCGTCTTGTTAAGCTACTGCCATCTGCACGTCTCTTCCAAGGGGCATTTAAATAGTCTTGTTAAGCTACTGCGACCTCCAACTCTCTTCCAAGGGGCATTTAAACCGTCTTGTTAAGCTACTGCGACTCGCACGTCTCTTTCAAGGGGCATTTAAACCATCTTGTTAAGCTACTGCGACCTGCACGTCTCTTCCAAGGGGCATTTAAACCGTCTTATTAAGCTACTGCGACCTGCACATCTCTTCCAAGGGGCATTTAAACTGTCTTGTTAAGCTACTGCGACCTTCACCGCTCTTCCAAAGGGCATTTTAACCGTCTTGTTAAGCTACTGTGACCTCCACTGCTCTTCCAAGGGGCATTTGAACCGTCTTGTTAAGCTACTGCGACCTGCACGTCTCTTCCAAGGGGCATTTAAACTGTCTTGTTAAGCTACTACGACCTGCACATCTCTTCCAAGGGACATTTAAACCATCTTGTTAAGCTACTGCTACCTGCACGTCTCTTCCAAGGGGCATTTAAACCATCTTGTTAAGCTACTGCGACCTGTACGTCTCTTCCAATGGGCATTTAAACCGTCTTGTTAAGCTGCTGCTACCAGTATGTCTCTTCCAAGGGGCATTTAAACCGTCTTGTTAAGCCACTGCGACCTGCACGTCTCTTCAAAGGGGCATTTAAACCATCTTGGTAAGCTACTGCGACCTGCAATCCTGTTCCAAGGGGCATTTAAACCGTCTTGTTAAGCTACTGCGACCTGCTCATCTCTTCCAAGGGGCATTTAAACCATCTTGTTAAGCTACTGCGACCTGCAAGTCTTTTCCAAGGGGCATTTAAACCGTCTTGTTAAGCTACTGTGACCTCCACCGCTCTTCCAAGGGGCATTTAAACCATCTTGTTAAGCTACTGCGACCTGCATGCCTCTTCTAAGGGGCATTTAAACCCTCTTGTTAAGCTACTGCGACCTGCACGTCTCTTGCAAGGGGCATTTAAACCGTATTGTTAAGCTACAGCGACCTGCACGTCTCTTCTAAGGGGCATTTAAACCGTCTTGTTAAGCTACTGCGACCTGCACGTCTCTTCCAAGGGGCATTTAAACCGTCTTGTTAAGCTACTGCCATCTGCACGTCTCTTCCAAGGGGCATTTAAACTGTCTTGTTAAGCTACTGCGACCTCCAACTCTCTTCCAAGGGGCATTTAAACCGTATTGTTAAGCTACTGCGACCTGCACGTTTCTTCCAAGGGGCATTTAAACCATCTTGTTAAGCTACTGCGACCTGCACGTCTCTTCCAAGGGGCATTTAAACCGTCTTGTTAAGCTACTGCGGCCTGCACATCTCTTCCAAGGGGCATTTAAACCGTCTTATTAAGCTACTGTGACCTCCACTGCTCTTCCCAGGGGCATTTAAACCGTCTTGTTAAGCTACTGCGACCTGCACGTCTCTTCCAAGGGGCATTTAAACCGTCTTGTTAACCTACTGCGACCTGCACGTCTCTTCCAAGGGGCATTTAAACTGTCTTTTTAAGCTACTGCGACCTCCACCTCTCTTACAAGGGGCATTTAAACCGTCTTGTTAAGCTACTGCGACCTGCACGTCTCTGCTAAGGGGCATTTAAACCATCTTGTTAAGCTACTGCGACCGGCACGTCTCTTCCAAGGGGCATTTAAACCGTCTTGTTAAGCTACTGCGACTTGCACGTCTCTTCCAAGGGGCATTTAAACCGTCTTGGTAAGCTACTGTGACCTGCAAGCCTCTTCTAAGGGGCATTTAAACCCTCTTGTTAAGCTACTGCGACCTGCACGTCTCTTGCAAGGGGCTTTTAAACACTCTTGTTAAGCTACTGCGACCTGCACGTCTCTTCCAAGGGGCATTTAAACCATCTTGGTAAGCTACTGCGACCTGCACGTCTCTTTCAAGGGGCATTTAAACCGTCTTGTTAAGCTACTGCGACTTGCGCGTCTCTTCCAAGGGGCATTTAAACCGTCTTGCTAAGCTACTGCAACCTGCACGTTTGTTCCAAGGGGCATTTAAACCGTCTTGTTAAGCTACTGTGACCTCCACCGCTCTTCCAAGGGTCATTTAAACCTTCTTGTTAAGCTACTGCGACCTGCACGTCTCTTCCAAGGGGCATTTAAACCGTCTTGTTAAGCTACTGCGACATGCACGTCTCTTCCATGGGGCATTTAAACCGTATTGCTAAGCTACTGCTTCCAGCACGTCTCTTCCAAGGGCCATTTAAACCGCCTTGTTAAGCTACTGCGACCTGCACATCTCTTCCAAGGGGCATTTAAACCGTCTTGTTAAGCCACTGCTACCTTCACCGCTCTTCCAAAGGGCATTTTAACCGTCTTGTTAAGCTACTGTGACCTGCACGTCTTTACCAAGGGGCATTTAAACCGTCTTGTTAAGCTACTGCGATCTCCACTGCTCTTCCAAGGGGCATTTAATCCGTCTTGTTAAGCTACTGCGACATGCACGTCTCTTCCATGGGACATTTAAACCGTATTGCTAAGCTACTGCTTCCAGCACGTCTCTTCCAAGGGCCATTTAAACCGTCTTGTTAAGCTACTGCGACCTGCACATCTCTTCCAAGGGGCATTTAAACCGTCTTGTTAAGCTACTGCGACCTGCACATATCTTCCAAGGGGCATTTAAACCGTCTTGTTAAGCTACTGCTACCTTCACCGCTCTTCCAAAGGGCATTTTAACCGTCTTGTTAAGCTACTGTGACCTGCACGTCTCTACCAAGGGGCATTTAAACCGTCTTGTTAAGCTACTGCGATCTCCACTGCTCTTCCAAGGGGCATTTAATCCGTCTTTTTAAGCTACTGCGAACTGCACGTCTCTTCCAAGGTGCATTTAAACTGTCTTTTTAAGCTACTGCGACCTGCACGTCTCTTCCAAGGGGCATTTAAACCGTCTTGTTAAGCTACTGTGAACTGCACGTCTCTTCCAAGGGACATTTAAACTGTCTTGTTAAGCTACTGCGACCTGCACGTCTCTTCCAAGGGGCATTTAAACCGTCTTGTTAAGCTACTGCGACCTGCACGTCTCTTCCAAGGTGCATTTAAACCATCTTGTTAAGCTACTGCGACCTGTACGTCTCTTCCAATGGGCATTTAAAGCGTCTTGTTAACCTGCTGTGACCTGTATGTCTCTTCCAAGGGGCATGTAAACCGTCTTGTTAAGCCACTGCGACCTCCACCGCTCTACCAAGGGGCATTTAAACCGTCTTGTTAAGCTACTGCGACCTGCACGTCTCTTCCAAGGGGCATTTAAACCGTCTTGGTAAGCTACTGTGACCTGGAAGCCTCTTCCAAGGGGCTTTTAAACCGTCTTGTTAAGCTACTGTGACCTGCATGTCTCTTCCAAGGGGCATTTAAACCGTCTTGTTAAGCTACTGCGACCTGCACATATCTTCCAAGGGGCATTTAAACCGTCTTGTTAAGCTACTGCTACCTTCACCGCTCTTCCAAAGGGCATTTTAACCGTCTTGTTATCAACATGGATTCATGAGGGATCGCTCCTGCCAAACAAACCTGATCGCCTTCTACGAGGAGGTGAGCTCACAGCTGGACCGGGGAGAGTCAGTGGATGTTGTATACCTTGACTTCTCCAAAGCGTTTGATACCGTGTCACACAAAAGGTTGGTATATAAAATGAGAATGCTTGGTCTGGGGGATAATGTGTGTAAGTGGGTAAATAGCTGGCTGAGTGATAGAAAGCAGAGGGTGGTTATCAATGGAGTAAGCTCAGGGTGTGTCAGGGTTACTAGCGGGGTGCCTCAAGGGTCTGTCTTGGGCCCTATATTATTTAATATATTTATTAATGATCTAGTGGAAGGGTTGCATAGTAAAATAGCAATATTTGCAGATGATACTAAACTTTGTAAAGTAGTTAACACAGATGAGGATAGGGCACAGCTACAGGAGGATTTAGATAAATTGGGGAGTTGGGCCAAAAAATGGCAAATGGGGTTCAATGCCGATAAATGTACGGTCATGCACATGGGAAAGAAAAACAGCAGTCACCCATACATATTAAATGGGAAACCGTTGGGGAAATCTGACATGGAGAAGGACCTGGGCGTCTTGGTTAATAGCAAATTAAATTGGAGTGCCCAGTGTCAGGCAGCAGCTGCGAAGGCAAATAGAGTCATGGCATGCATCAGAAGAGGAATAGGGGCATATGATGAGAACATTGTTCTTCCTCTGTATAAAGCGCTGGTAAGGCCGCACTTAGAATATTGTGCACAGTTCTGGGCTCCGGTGCTCAGGAAAGACATATTGGAGCTAGAGAGGGTACAAAGGAGGGCGACTAAGGTAATAAAGGGAATGGAGGGACTAGAATACCCAGAGAGGTTGTCAAAATTAGGCCTATTTACGTTGGAAAAGAGAAGGCTTAGGGGAGACCTCATAAACATGTATAAATACATCAGGGGGCAGTACAGAGATCTCTCCCATGACCTGTTTATACCAAGGATGGTGACAAAGACGAGGGGGCACACTATGCGTCTGGAGGAAAGGAGGTTCCTGCACCAGCATAGAAGGGGATTCTTTACGGTCAGAGCCGTGAGACTCTGGAACTCTCTGGGAGAGGAAGTGGTGATGTCCAACTCACTTAATGAGTTCAAGAGAGGCCTGGACGCCTTTCTTGAGAACAATAAAATTACATCTTATGCTTAGTGATAGTTAATTAATCCAGATTGGTGTCGGGAAGTGAATTTTTTCCTCAATGATGTCAATTGGCCTATACCGCGTGTTTTTTTTTTTTTTTTTTTTTTTGCGTTCCCCAGGATCAACGCTGCGGAATAGCTGCAGTGCACAAGAAATAGGCTGAACTGGATGGACGCTTGTCTTTTTTCGGCCTTATAAACTATGTAACTATGTAACTATGTAACTATGTTAAGCTACTGTGACCTGCACGTCTCTACCAAGGGGCATTTAAACCGTCTTGTTAAGCTACTGCGATCTCCACTGCTCTTCCAAGGGGCATTTAATCCGTCTTTTTAAGCTACTGCGAACTGCACGTCTCTTCCAAGGTGCATTTAAACTGTCTTTTTAAGCTACTGCGACCTGCACGTCTCTTCCAAGGGGCATTTAAACCGTCTTGTTAAGCTACTGTGAACTGCACGTCTCTTCCAAGGGACATTTAAACTGTCTTGTTAAGCTACTGCGACCTGCACGTCTCTTCCAAGGGGCATTTAAACCGTCTTGTTAAGCTACTGCGACCTGCACGTCTCTTCCAAGGTGCATTTAAACCATCTTGTTAAGCTACTGCGACCTGTACGTCTCTTCCAATGGGCATTTAAAGCGTCTTGTTAAGCTGCTGTGACATGTATGTCTCTTCCAAGGGGCATGTAAACCGTCTTGTTAAGCCACTGCGACCTCCACCGCTCTACCAAGGGGCATTTAAACCGTCTTGTTAAGCTACTGCGACCTGCACGTCTCTTCCAAGGGGCATTTAAACCGTCTTGGTAAGCTACTGTGACCTGGAAGCCTCTTCCAAGGGGCTTTTAAACTGTCTTGTTAAGCTACTGTGACCTGCATGTCTCTTCCAAGGGGCATTTAAACCGTCTTGTTAAGCTACTGCGACCTGCACGTCTTTTCCAAGGGGCATTTAAACTGTCTTTTTAAGCTACTGCGAGCAGCACGTCTCTTCCAAGGTGCATTTAAACCGTCTTGTTAAGTTACTGCGACCTGCACATCTCTTCCAAGGGGCATTTAAACCGTCTTGTTAAGCTACTGCGACCTGCACGTCTCTTCCAAGGGGCATTTTAACCATCTTGTTAAGCTACTGCGACCTGCACGTCTCTTCCAAGGGGCATTTAAACCGTCTTGTTAAGCTGCTGCGACCTGCACGTCTCTTCCAAGGGGCATTTAAACTGTCTTTTTAAGCTACTGCGACCTTCACCGCTCTTCCAAAGGGCATTTAATCCGTCTTGTTAAGCTACTGCGACCTGCTCGTCTCTTCCAAGGGGCATTTAAACCGTCTTGTTAAGCTACTGCGTACTGCACGCCTCTTTGAATGGGCATTTAATCTGTCTTGTTAAGCTACTTCGACCTGCACGTCTCTTCCAAGGGACATTTAAACCATCTTGTTAAGCTACTGCTACCTGCACGTCTCTTCCAAGGGGCATTTAAACCATCTTGTTAAGCTACTGCGACCTGTACGTCTCTTCCAATGGGCATTTAAACCGTCTTGTTAAGCTGCTGCAACCAGTATGTCTCTTCCAAGGGGCATTTAAACCGTCTTGTTAAGATACTGCGACCTCCACCGCTCTTCCAAGGGGCATTTAAATCGTCTTGTTAAGCTACTGCGACCTGCACGTCTCTTCCAAGGGGCATTTAAACCATCTTGGTAAGCTACTGCGACCTGAAAGCCTCTTCTAAGGGGCATTTAAACCCTCTTGTTAAGCTACTGCGACCTGCACGTCTCTTGCAAGGGGCATTTAAACCGTCTTGTTAAGCTACTGCGTCCTGCACGTCTCTTCTAAGGGGCATTTAAACTGTCTTGTTAAGCTACTGCGACCTGCACGTCTCTTCCAAGGGGCATTTAAACCGTCTTGTTAAGCTACTGCCATCTGCACGTCTCTTCCAAGGGGCATTTAAACAGTCTTGTTAAGCTACTGCGACCTCCAACTCTCTTCCAAGGGGCATTTAAACCGTCTTGTTAAGCTACTGCGACTCGCACGTCTCTTTCAAGGGGCATTTAAACGATCTTGTTAAGCTACTGCGACCTGCACGTCTCTTCCAAGGGGCATTTAAACCGTCTTATTAAGCTACTGCGACCTGCACATCTCTTCCAAGGGGCATTTAAACCGTCTTGTTAAGCTACTGCGACCTTCACCGCTCTTCCAAAGGGCATTTTAACCGTCTTGTTAAGCTACTGTGACCTCCACTGCTCTTCCAAGAGGCATTTGAACCGTCTTGTTAAGCTACTGCGACCTGCACATCTCTTCCAAGGGGCATTTAAACTGTCTTGTTAAGCTACTACGACCTGCACATCTCTTCCAAGGGACATTTAAACCATCTTGTTAAGCTACTGCTACCTGCACGTCTCTTCCAAGGGGCATTTAAACCATCTTGTTAAGCTACTGCGACCTGTACGTCTCTTCCAATGGGCATTTAAACCGTCTTATTAAGCTGCTGCTACCAGTATGTCTCTTCCAAGGGGCATTTAAACCGTCTTGTTAAGCCACTGCGACCTGCACGTCTCTTCAAAGGGGCATTTAAACCATCTTGGTAAGCTACTGCGACCTGCAATCCTGTTCCAAGGGGCATTTAAACCGTCTTGTTAAGCTACTGCGACCTGCTCATCTCTTCCAAGGGGCATTTAAACCATCTTGTTAAGCTACTGCGACCTGCAAGTCTTTTCCAAGGGGCATTTAAACCGTCTTGTTAAGCTACTGTGACCTCCACCTCTCTTCCAAGGGGCATTTAAACCATCTTGTTAAGCTACTGCGACCTGCATGCCTCTTCTAAGGGGCATTTAAACCCTCTTGTTAAGCTACTGCGTCCTGCACGTCTCTTGCAAGGGGCATTTAAACCGTATTGTTAAGCTACAGCGACCTGCACGTCTCTTCTAAGGGGCATTTAAACCGTCTTGTTAAGCTACTGCGACCTGCACGTCTCTTCCAAGGGGCATTTAAACCATCTTGTTAAGCTACTGCCATCTGCACGTCTCTTCCAAGGGGCATTTAAACTGTCTTGTTAAGCTACTGCGACCTCCAACTCTCTTACAAGGGGCATTTAAACCGTATTGTTAAGCTACTGCGACCTGCACGTTTCTTCCAAGGGGCATTTAAACCATCTTGTTAAGCTACTGCGACCTGCACGTCTCTTCCAAGGGGCATTTAAACCGTCTTGTTAAGCTACTGCGACCTGCACATCTCTTCCAAGGGGCATTTAAACCGTCTTATTAAGCTACTGTGACCTCCACTGCTCTTCCCAGGGGCATTTAAACCGTCTTGTTAAGCTACTGCGACCTCCACGTCTCTTCCAAGGGGCATTTAAACCGTCTTGTTAAGCTACTGCGACCTGCACGTCTCTTCCAAGGGGCATTTAAACTGTCTTTTTAAGCTACTGCGACCTCCACCTCTCTTACAAGGGGCATTTAAACCGTCTTGTTAAGCTACTGCGACCTGCACATCTCTTCCAAGGGGCATTTAAACCGTCTTGTTAAGCTACTGCGACCTGCACGTCTCTTCCAAGGGGCATTTTAACCATCTTGTTAAGCTTCTGCGACCTGCACGTCTCTTCCAAGGGGCATTTAAACCATCTTGTTAAGCTGCTGCGACCTGCACGTCTCTTCCAAGGTGCATTTAAACCGTCTTGTTAAGCTACTGCGACCTTCACCGCTCTTCCAAAGGGCATTTAATCCGTCTTGTTAAGCTACTGCGACCTTCACCGCTCTTCCAAAGGGCATTTAATCCATCTTGTTAAGCTACTGCGACCTGCACGTCTCTTCCAAGGGGCATTTAAACCGTCTTGTTAAGCCACTGCGACCTGCACGTCTCTTCAAAGGGGCATTTAAACCATCTTGGTAAGCTACTGCGACCTGCAATCCTGTTCCAAGGGGCATTTAAACCGTCTTGTTAAGCTACTGCGACCTGCTCATCTCTTCCAAGGGGCATTTAAACCATCTTGTTAAGCTACTGCGACCTGCAAGTCTTTTCCAAGGGGCATTTAAACCGTCTTGTTAAGCTACTGTGACCTCCACCTCTCTTCCAAGGGGCATTTAAACCATCTTGTTAAGCTACTGCGACCTGCATGCCTCTTCTAAGGGGCATTTAAACCCTCTTGTTAAGCTACTGCGACCTGCACGTCTCTTGCAAGGGGCATTTAAACCGTATTGTTAAGCTACAGCGACCTGCACGTCTCTTCTAAGGGGCATTTAAACCGTCTTGTTAAGCTACTGCGACCTGCACGTCTCTTCCAAGGGGCATTTAAACCATCTTGTTAAGCTACTGCCATCTGCACGTCTCTTCCAAGGGGCATTTAAACTGTCTTGTTAAGGTACTGCGACCTCCAACTCTCTTACAAGGGGCATTTAAACCGTATTGTTAAGCTTCTGCGACCTGCACGTTTCTTCCAAGGGGCATTTAAACCATCTTGTTAAGCTACTGCGACCTGCACGTCTCTTCCAAGGGGCATTTAAACCGTCTTGTTAAGCTACTGCGACCTGCACATCTCTTCCAAGGGGCATTTAAACCGTCTTATTAAGCTACTGTGACCTCCACTGCTCTTCCCAGGGGCATTTAAACCGTCTTGTTAAGCTACTGCGACCAGCACGTCTCTTCCAAGGTGCATTTAAACTGTCTTTTTAAGCTACTGCGACCTGCACGTCTCTTCCAAGGGGCATTTAAACCGTCTTGTTAAGCTACTGTGAACTGCACGTCTCTTCCAAGGGACATTTAAACTGTCTTGTTAAGCTACTGCGACCTGCACGTCTCTTCCAAGGGGCATTTAAACCGTCTTGTTAAGCTACTGCGACCTGCACGTCTCTTCCAAGGTGCATTTAAACCATCTTGTTAAGCTACTGCGACCTGTACGTCTCTTCCAATGGGCATTTAAAGCGTCTTGTTAACCTGCTGTGACCTGTATGTCTCTTCCAAGGGGCATGTAAACCGTCTTGTTAAGCCACTGCGACCTCCACCGCTCTACCAAGGGGCATTTAAACCGTCTTGTTAAGCTACTGCGACCTACACGTCTCTTCCAAGGGGCATTTGAACCGTCTTGGTAAGCTACTGTGACCTGGAAGCCTCTTCCAAGGGGCTTTTAAACCGTCTTGTTAAGCTACTGTGACCTGCATGTCTCTTCCAAGGGGCATTTAAACCGTCTTGTTAAGCTACTGCGACCTGCACATATCTTCCAAGGGGCATTTAAACCGTCTTGTTAAGCTACTACTACCTTCACCGCTCTTCCAAAGGGCATTTTAACCGTCTTGTTAAGCTACTGTGACCTGCACGTCTCTACCAAGGGGCATTTAAACCGTCTTGTTAAGCTACTGCGATCTCCACTGCTCTTCCAAGGGGCATTTAATCCGTCTTTTTAAGCTACTGCGAACTGCACGTCTCTTCCAAGGTGCATTTAAACTGTCTTTTTAAGCTACTGCGACCTGCACGTCTCTTCCAAGGGGCATTTAAACCGTCTTGTTAAGCTACTGTGAACTGCACGTCTCTTCCAAGGGACATTTAAACTGTCTTGTTAAGCTACTGCGACCTGCACGTCTCTTCCAAGGGGCATTTAAACCGTCTTGTTAAGCTACTGCGACCTGCACGTCTCTTCCAAGGTGCATTTAAACCATCTTGTTAAGCTACTGCGACCTGTACGTCTCTTCCAATGGGCATTTAAAGCGTCTTGTTAAGCTGCTGTGACATGTATGTCTCTTCCAAGGGGCATGTAAACCGTCTTGTTAAGCCACTGCGACCTCCACCGCTCTACCAAGGGGCATTTAAACCGTCTTGTTAAGCTACTGCGACCTGCACGTCTCTTCCAAGGGGCATTTAAACCGTCTTGGTAAGCTACTGTGACCTGGAAGCCTCTTCCAAGGGGCTTTTAAACCGTCTTGTTAAGCTACTGTGACCTGCATGTCTCTTCCAAGGGGCATTTAAACCGTCTTGTTAAGCTACTGCGACCTGCACGTCTCTTCCAAGGGGCATTTAAACTGTCTTTTTAAGCTACTGCGAGCAGCACGTCTCTTCCAAGGTGCATTTAAACCGTCTTGTTAAATTACTGCGACCTGCACATCTCTTCCAAGGGGCATTTAAACCGTCTTGTTAAGCTACTGCGACCTGCACGTCTCTTCCAAGGGGCATTTTCACCATCTTGTTAAGCTAGTGCGACCTGCACGTCTCTTCCAAGGGGCATTTAAACCGTCTTGTTAAGCTGCTGCGACCTGCACGTCTCTTCCAAGGGGCATTTAAACCGTCTTGTTAAGCTACTGCGACCTTCACCGCTCTTCCAAAGGGCATTTAATCTGTCTTGTTAAGCTACTGCGACCTGCACGTCTCTTCCAAGGGGCATTTAAACCGTCTTGTTAAGCTACTGCGAACTGCACGTCTCTTCCAAGGGGCATTTAAACTGTCTTGTTAAGCTACTGCGACCAGCACGTCTCTTCCAAGGGATATTTAAACCATCTTGTTAAGCTACTGCGACCTGCTCGTCTCTGCCAAGGGGCATTTAAACCATCTTGTTAAGCTACTGCGACCTGTACGTCTCTTCCAATGGGCATTTAAACCGTCTTGTTAAGCTGCTGCGACCAGTATGTCTCTTCCAAGGGGCATTTAAACCGTCTTGTTAAGCTACTGCGACCTGCACGTCTCTTCCAAGGGGCATTTAAACCATCTTGGTAAGCTACTGCGACCTGCAATCCTCTTCCAAGGGGCATTTAAACCGTCTTGTTAAGCTACTGCGACCTGCTCATCTCTTCCAAGGGGCATTTAAACCATCTTGTTAAGCTACTGCGACCTGCATGTCTTTTCCAAGGGGCATTTAAACCGTCTTGTTAAGCTACTGCCACCTGCACGTCTCTTCCAAGGGACATTTTAACCGTCTTGTTAAGCTACTGCCACCTGCACGTCTCTTCCAAGGGGCATTTAAACCACCTTGTTAAGCTACTGCGACCTGCATGTCTCTTCCAAGGGGCATTTTAACCGTCTTGTTAAGCTACTGCGACCTGCACGTCTCTTCCAAGGGGCATTTTAACCATCTTGTTAAGCTACTGCGACCTGCACGTCTCTTCCAAGGGGCATTTAAATCGTCTTGTTAAGCTGCTGCGACCTGCACGTCTCTTCCAAGGGGCATTTAAACCGTTTTGTTAAGCTACTGCGACCTTCACCGCTCTTCCAAAGGGCATTTAATCCGTCTTGTTAAGCTACTGCGACCTGCTCGTCTCTTCCAAGGGGCATTTAAACCGTCTTGTTAAGCTACTGCGTACTGCACGCCTCTTTGAATGGGCATTTAATCTGTCTTGTTAAGCTACTTCGACCTGCACGTCTCTTCCAAGGGACATTTAAACCATCTTGTTAAGCTACTGCTACCTGCACGTCTCTTCCAAGGGGCATTTAAACCATCTTGTTAAGCTACTGCGACCTGTACGTCTCTTCCAATGGACATTTAAACCGTCTTGTTAAGCTGCTGCGACCAGTATGTCTCTTCCAAGGGGCATTTAAACCGTCTTGTTAAGATACTGCGACCTCCACCGCTCTTCCAAGGGGCATTTAAATCGTCTTGTTAAGCTACTGCGACCTGCACGTCTCTTCCAAGGGGCATTTAAACCATCTTGGTAAGCTACTGCGACCTGAAAGCCTCTTCTAAGGGGCATTTAAACCCTCTTGTTAAGCTACTGCGACCTGCACGTCTCTTGCAAGGGGCATTTAAACCGTCTTGTTAAGCTACTGCGTCCTGCACGTCTCTTCTAAGGGGCATTTAAACTGTCTTGTTAAGCTACTGCGACCTGCACGTCTCTTCCAAGGGGCATTTAAACCGTCTTGTTAAGCTACTGCCATCTGCACGTCTCTTCCAAGGGGCATTTAAACAGTCTTGTTAAGCTACTGCGACCTCCAACTCTCTTCCAAGGGGCATTTAAACCGTCTTGTTAAGCTACTGCGACTCGCACGTCTCTTTCAAGGGGCATTTAAACGATCTTGTTAAGCTACTGCGACCTGCACGTCTCTTCCAAGGGGCATTTAAACCGTCTTATTAAGCTACTGCGACCTGCACATCTCTTCCAAGGGGCATTTAAACCGTCTTGTTAAGCTACTGCGACCTTCACCGCTCTTCCAAAGGGCATTTTAACCGTCTTGTTAAGCTACTGTGACCTCCACTGCTCTTCCAAGGGGCATTTGAACCGTCTTGTTAAGCTACTGCGACCTGCACATCTCTTCCAAGGGGCATTTAAACTGTCTTGTTAAGCTACTACGACCTGCACATCTCTTCCAAGGGACATTTAAACCATCTTGTTAAGCTACTGCTACCTGCACGTCTCTTCCAAGGGGCATTTAAACCATCTTGTTAAGCTACTGCGACCTGTACGTCTCTTCCAATGGGCATTTAAACCGTCTTATTAAGCTGCTGCTACCAGTATGTCTCTTCCAAGGGGCATTTAAACCGTCTTGTTAAGCCACTGCGACCTGCACGTCTCTTCAAAGGGGCATTTAAACCATCTTGGTAAGCTACTGCGACCTGCAATCCTGTTCCAAGGGGCATTTAAACCGTCTTGTTAAGCTACTGCGACCTGCTCATCTCTTCCAAGGGGCATTTAAACCATCTTGTTAAGCTACTGCGACCTGCAAGTCTTTTCCAAGGGGCATTTAAACCGTCTTGTTAAGCTACTGTGACCTCCACCTCTCTTCCAAGGGGCATTTAAACCATCTTGTTAAGCTACTGCGACCTGCATGCCTCTTCTAAGGGGCATTTAAACCCTCTTGTTAAGCTACTGCGTCCTGCACGTCTCTTGCAAGGGGCATTTAAACCGTATTGTTAAGCTACAGCGACCTGCACGTCTCTTCTAAGGGGCATTTAAACCGTCTTGTTAAGCTACTGCGACCTGCACGTCTCTTCCAAGGGGCATTTAAACCATCTTGTTAAGCTACTGCCATCTGCACGTCTCTTCCAAGGGGCATTTAAACTGTCTTGTTAAGCTACTGCGACCTCCAACTCTCTTACAAGGGGCATTTAAACCGTATTGTTAAGCTACTGCGACCTGCACGTTTCTTCCAAGGGGCATTTAAACCATCTTGTTAAGCTACTGCGACCTGCACGTCTCTTCCAAGGGGCATTTAAACCGTCTTGTTAAGCTACTGCGACCTGCACATCTCTTCCAAGGGGCATTTAAACCGTCTTATTAAGCTACTGTGACCTCCACTGCTCTTCCCAGGGGCATTTAAACCGTCTTGTTAAGCTACTGCGACCTGCACGTCTCTTCCAAGGGGCATTTAAACCGTCTTGTTAAGCTACTGCGACCTGCACGACTCTTCCAAGGGGCATTTAAACTGTCTTTTTAAGCTACTGCGACCTCCACCTCTCTTACAAGGGGCATTTAAACCGTCTTGTTAAGCTACTGCGACCTGCACGTCTCTGCTAAGGGGCATTTAAACCATCTTGTTAAGCTACTGCGACCTGCACGTCTCTTCCAAGGGGCATTTAAACCGTCTTGGTTAGCTACTGCGACCTGCGCGTCTCTTCCAAGGGGCATTTAAATCGTCTTGTTAAGCTACTGCGACCTGCACATCTCTTCCAAGGGGCATTTAAACCGTCTTGTTAAGCTACTGCGACCTGCACGTCTCTTCCAAGGGGCATTTTAACCATCTTGTTAAGCTTCTGCGACCTGCACGTCTCTTCCAAGGGGCATTTAAACCATCTTGTTAAGCTGCTGCGACCTGCACGTCTCTTCCAAGGTGCATTTAAACCGTCTTGTTAAGCTACTGCGACCTTCACCGCTCTTCCAAAGGGCATTTAATCCGTCTTGTTAAGCTACTGCGACCTTCACCGCTCTTCCAAAGGGCATTTAATCCATCTTGTTAAGCTACTGCGACCTGCACGTCTCTTCCAAGGGGCATTTAAACCGTCTTGTTAAGCCACTGCGACCTGCACGTCTCTTCAAAGGGGCATTTAAACCATCTTGGTAAGCTACTGCGACCTGCAATCCTGTTCCAAGGGGCATTTAAACCGTCTTGTTAAGCTACTGCGACCTGCTCATCTCTTCCAAGGGGCATTTAAACCATCTTGTTAAGCTACTGCGACCTGCAAGTCTTTTCCAAGGGGCATTTAAACCGTCTTGTTAAGCTACTGTGACCTCCACCTCTCTTCCAAGGGGCATTTAAACCATCTTGTTAAGCTACTGCGACCTGCATGCCTCTTCTAAGGGGCATTTAAACCCTCTTGTTAAGCTACTGCGACCTGCACGTCTCTTGCAAGGGGCATTTAAACCGTATTGTTAAGCTACAGCGACCTGCACGTCTCTTCTAAGGGGCATTTAAACCGTCTTGTTAAGCTACTGCGACCTGCACGTCTCTTCCAAGGGGCATTTAAACCATCTTGTTAAGCTACTGCCATCTGCACGTCTCTTCCAAGGGGCATTTAAACTGTCTTGTTAAGCTACTGCGACCTCCAACTCTCTTACAAGGGGCATTTAAACCGTATTGTTAAGCTACTGCGACCTGCACGTTTCTTCCAAGGGGCATTTAAACCATCTTGTTAAGCTACTGCGACCTGCACGTCTCTTCCAAGGGGCATTTAAACCGTCTTGTTAAGCTACTGCGACCTGCACATCTCTTCCAAGGGGCATTTAAACCGTCTTATTAAGCTACTGTGACCTCCACTGCTCTTCCCAGGGGCATTTAAACCGTCTTGTTAAGCTACTGCGACCTGCACGTCTCTTCCAATGGGCATTTAAACCGTCTTGTTAAGCTGCTGCGACCAGTATGTCTCTTCCAAGGGCCATTTAAACCGTCTTGTTAAGCTACTGCGACCTCCACCGCTCTTCCAAAGGGCATTTTAACCGTCTTGTTAAGCTACTGTGACCTCCACTGCTCTTCCAAGGGGCATTTAAACCGTCTTGTTAAGCTACTGCGACCTGCACGTCTCTTCCAAGGGACATTTAAACCATCTTGTTAAGCTACTGCTACCTGCACGTCTCTTCCAAGGGGCATTTAAACCATCTTATTAAGCTACTGTGACCTGTATGTCTCTTCCAATGGGAATTTAAACCGTCTTGTTAAGCTGCTGCAACCAGTATGTCTCTTCCAAGGGGCATTTAAACCTTCATGTTAATCTACTGCGACCTCCACCGCTCTTCCCAGGGGCATTTAAACCGTCTTGTTAAGCTACTGCGACCTGCACGTCTCTTCCAAGGGGCATTTAAACCGTCTTGTTAAGCTACTGCGACCTGCACGTCTCTTCCAAGGGGCATTTAAACTGTCTTTTTAAGCTACTGCGACCTCCACCTCTCTTACAAGGGGCATTTAAACCGTCTTGTTAAGCTACTGCGACCTGCACGTCTCTGCTAAGGGGCATTTAAACCATCTTGTTAAGCTACTGCGACCTGCACGTCTCTTCCAAGGGGCATTTAAACCGTCTTGGTTAGCTACTGCGACCTGCGCGTCTCCTCCAAGGGGCATTTAAATCGTCTTGTTAAGCTACTGCGACCTGCACATCTCTTCCAAGGGGCATTTAAACCGTCTTGTTAAGCTACTGCGACCTGCACGTCTCTTCCAAGGGGCATTTTAACCATCTTGTTAAGCTTCTGCGACCTGCACGTCTCTTCCAAGGGGCATTTAAACCATCTTGTTAAGCTGCTGCGACCTGCACGTCTCTTCCAAGGTGCATTTAAACCGTCTTGTTAAGCTACTGCGACCTTCACCGCTCTTCCAAAGGGCATTTAATCCGTCTTGTTAAGCTACTGCGACCTGCACGTCTCTTCCAAGGGGCATTTAAACCGTCTTGTTAAGCTACTGCGACCTGCCCGTCTCTTCCAAGGGGCATTTAAACTGTCTTATTAAGCTACTGCGACCTGCACATCTCTTCCAAGGGGCATTTAAACAATCTTGTTAAGCTACTGCGACCTTCACCGCTCTTCCAAGGGGCATTTTAACCGTCTTGTTAAGCTACTGTGACCTCCACCGCTCTTCCAAGGGGCATTTAAACCGTCTTGTTAAGCTACTGCGACCTGCACGTCTCTTCCAAGGGGCATTTAAACCATCTTGGTAAGCTACTGCGACCTGCGATCCTCTTCCAAGGGGCATTTAAACCGTCTTGTTAAGCTACTGCGACCTGCTCATCTCTTCCAAGGGGCATTTAAACTGTCTTGTTAAGCTACTGCGACCTGCATGTCTTTTTTTCAAGGGGCATTTAAACTGTCTTGTTAAGCTACTGCGACCTCCACCTCTCTTCCAAGGGGCATTTAAACCGTCTTGTTAAGCTACTGCGACCTGCATGTCTTTTTTTCAAGGGGCATTTAAACTGTCTTGTTAAGCTACTGCGACCTCCACCTCTCTTCCAAGGGGCATTTAAACCGTCTTGTTAAGCTACTGCGAGCTGCACGTCTCTTCCAAGGGGCATTTAAATCGTCTTGTTAAGCTACTGCGACCTGCACATCTCTTTCAAGGGGCATTTAAACCGTCTTGTTAAGCTACTGCGACCTGCACGTCTCTTCCAAGGGGCATTTTAACCATCTTGTTAAGCTACTGCGACCTGCACGTCTCTTCCAAGGGGCATTTAAACCATCTTGTTAAGCTGCTGCGACCTGCACGTCTCTTCCAAGGTGCATTTAAACCGTCTTGTTAAGCTACTGCGACCTTCACCGCTCTTCCAAAGGGCATTTAATCCGTCTTGTTAAGCTACTGCGACCTGCACGTCTCTTCCAAGGGGCATTTAAACCGTCTTGTTAAGCTACTGCCACCTGCCCGTCTCTTCCAAGGGGCATTTAAACCGTCTTATTAAGCTACTGCGACCTGCCCATCTCTTCCAAGGGGCATTTAAACTGTCTTGTTAAGCCACTGCGACCTTCACCGCTCTTCCAAAGGGCATTTTAACCGTCTTGTTAAGCTACTGTGACCTCCACTGCTCTTCCAAGGGGCATTTAAACGGTATTGTTAAGCTACTGCGACCTGCGCATCTCTTCCAAGGGGCATTTAAACTGTCTTGTTAAGCTACTGCGACCTGCACGTCTCTTCCAAGGGACATTTAAACCATCTTGTTAAGCTACTGCTACCTGCACGTCTCTTCCAAGGGGCATTTCAACCATCTTGTTAAGCTACTGCGACCTGTACGTCTCTTCCAATGGGCATTTAAAAGGTCTTGTTAAGCTGCTGCGACCAGTATGTCTCTTCCAAGGGGCATTTAAACTGTCTTGTTAAGCTACTGCGACCTCCACCGCTCTTCCAAGGGGCATTTAAACCGTCTTGTTAAGCTACTGCGACCTGCACGTCTCTTCCAAGGGGCATTTAAACCATCTTGGTAAGCTACTGCGACCTGCAATCCTCTTCCAAGGGGCATTTAAACCGTCTTGTTAAGCTACTGCGACCTGCTCATCTCTTCCAAGGGGCATTTAAACCATCTTTTAAACTACTGCGACCTGCATGCCTTTTTTTCAAGGGGCATTTAAACCGTCTTGTTAAGCTACTGTGACCTCCACCGCTCTTCCAAGGGGCATTTAAACCATCTTATTAAGCTACTGCGACCTGCACGTCTCTTCCAAGGGGCATTTAAACCGTCTTGGTAAGCTACTGCGACCTGGAAGCCTCTTCTAAGGGGCATTTAAACCCTCTTGTTAAGCTACTGCGACCTGCACGTCTCTTGCAAGGGGCATTTAAACCGTCTTGTTAAGCTACTGCGACCTGCACGTCTCTTCTAAGGGGCATTTAAACCGTCTTGTTAAGCTACTGCGACCTGCACGTCTCTTCCCAGGGGCATTTAACCCGTCTTGTTAAGCTACTGCCATCTGCACGTCTCTTCCAAGGGGCATTTAAACTGTCTTGTTAAGCTACTGCGACCTCCACTTCTCTTCCAAGGGGCATTTAAACCTTCTTGTTAAGCTACTGCGACCTGCACGTCTCTTCCAAGGGGCATTTAAACCGTCTTGTTAAGCTACTGCGACCTGCACGTCTCTTCCAAGGGGCATTTAAACCGTCTTATTAAGCTACTGCGACCTGCACATCTCTTCCAATGGGCATTTAAACCGTTTTGTTAAGCTACTGCGACCTTCACCGCTCTTCCAAAGGGCATTTTAACCGTCTTGTTAAGCTACTGTGACCTCCACTGCTCTTCCAAGGGGCATTTAAACCGTCTTGTTAAGCGACTGCGACCTGCACGTCTCTTCCAAGGGGCATTTAAACTGTCTAGTTAAGCTACTGCTACCTGCACGTCTCTTCCAAGGGGCATTTAAACCATCTTATTAAGCTACTACGACCTGTACGTCTCTTCCAATGGGCATTTAAACCGTCTTGTTAAGCTGCTGCGACCAGTATGTCTCTTCCAAGGGCCATTTAAACCGTCTTGTTAAGCTACTGCGACCTCCACCGCTTTTCCAAAGGGCATTTTAACCGTCTTGTTAAGCTACTGTGACCTCCACTGCTCTTCCAAGGGGCATTTAAACCGTCTTGTTAAGCTACTGCGACCTGCACGTCTCTTCCAAGGGACATTTAAACCATCTTGTTAAGCTACTGCTACCTGCACGTCTCTTCCAAGGGGCATTTAAACCATCTTATTAAGCTACTGTGACCTGTATGTCTCTTCCAATGGGAATTTAAACCGTCTTGTTAAGCTGCTGCAACCAGTATGTCTCTTCCAAGGAGCATTTAAACCTTCTTGTTAAACTACTGCGACCTCCACCGCTCTTCCAAGGGGCATTTAAATCGTCTTGTTAAGCTACTGCGACTTGCACGTCTCTTCCAAGGGGCATTTAAACCATCTTGGTAAGCTACTGCGACCTGCAATCCTGTTCCAAGGGGCATTTAAACCGTCTTGTTAAGCTACTGTGACCTGCTCATCTCTTCCAAGGGGCATTTAAACCATCTTGTTAAGCTACTGTGACCTGCATATCTTTTCCAAGGGGCATTTAAACCGTCTTGTTAAGCTACTGTGACCTCCACCGCTCTTCCAAGGGGCATTTAAACCATCTTGTAAAGCTACTGCGACCTGCACGTCTCTTCCAAGGGGCATTTAAACCGTCTTGGTAAGCTACTGCGACCTGCAAGCCTCTTCTAAGGGGCATTTAAACCCTCTTGTTAAGCTAATGCGACCTGCACGTCTCTTGCAAGGGGCATTTAAACCATCTTGTTAAGCTACTGCGACCTGCACGTCTCTTCTAAGGGGCATTTAAACCGTCTTGTTAAGCTACTGCGACCTGCACGTCTCTTCCAAGGGGAATTTAAACCGTCTTGTTAAGCTACTGCCACCTGCACGTCTCTTCCAAGGGGCATTTAAACTGTTTTGTTAAGCTACTGCGACCTCCACCTCTCTTCCAAGGGGCATTTAAACCATCTTGGTAAGCTACTGCGACCTGCAATCCTCTTCCAAGGGGCATTTAAACCGTCTTGTTAAGCTACTGCGACCTCCAACTCTCTTCCAAGGGGCATTTAAACCGTATTGTTAAGCTACTGCGACCTGCACGTTTCTTCCAAGGGGCATTTAAACCATCTTGTTAAGCTACTGCGACCTGCACGTCTCTTCCAAGGGGCATTTAAACCGTCTTGTTAAGCTACTGCGACCTGCACATCTCTTCCAAGGGGCATTTAAACCGTCTTATTAAGCTACTGCGACCTGCACATCTCTTCCAAGGGGCATTTAAACCGTCTTGTTAAGCTACTGCGACCTTCACCGCTCTTCCAAAGCGCATTTTAACCGTCTTGTTAGGCTACTGTGACCTCCACTGCTCTTCCAAGGGGCATTTACACCGTCTTGTTAAGCTACTGCGACCTGCACGTCTCTTCCAAGGGGCATTTAAACTGTCTTGTTAAGCTACTGCGACCTGCACGTCTCTTCCAAGGGGCATTTAAACTGTCTTGTTAAGCTCCTGCGACCTCCACCTCTCTTACAAGGGGCATTTAAACCGTCTTGTTAAGCTACTGCGACCTGCACGTCTCTGCCAAGGGGCATTTAAACCATCTTGTTAAGCCACTGCGACCTGCACGTCTCTTCCAAGGGGCATTTAAACCGTCTTGGTTAGCTACTGCGACCTGCAAGCCTCTCCTAAGGGGCATTAAACCCTCTTGTTAAGCTACTGCGACCTGCACGTCTCTTGCAAGGGGCATTTAAACCGTCTTGTTAAGCTACTGCGACCTGCACGTCTTTTCCAAGGAGCATTTTAACCGTCTTGTTAAGCTACTGTGATCTCCACCTCTCTTCCAAGGGGCATTTAAACCGTCTTGTTAAGCTACTGCGACCTGCACGTCTCTTTCAAGGGGCATTTAAACCGTCTTGTTAAGCTACTGCGACCTGCACGTCTCTTCCAAGCGGCATTTAAACCATCTTGTTAAGCTACTGCGACCTGCACATCTCTTCCAAGGGGCATTTAAACCGTCTTGTTAAACTACTGCGACCTTCACCGCTCTTCCAAAGGGCATTTTAACCGTCTTGTTAAGCTACTGTGACCTGCACGTCTATACCAAGGGGCTTTTAAACCAACTGGTTAAGCTACTGCGATCTCCACTACTCTTCCAAGGGGCATTTAATCCGCCTTTTTAAGCTACTGCGACGTGCACGTCTCTTCCAAGGGGCATTTAAACCGTCTTGTTAAGCTACTGCGAACTGCACGTCTCTTCCAAGGGGCATTTAAACTGCCTTGTTAAGCTACTGCGACCTGCACGTCTCTTCCAATGGGCATTTAAACCGTCTTGTTAAGCTGCTGTGACCTGTATGTCTCTTCCAAGGGGCATGTAAACCGTCTTGTTAAGCCACTGCGACCTCCACCGCTCTAAGAAGGGGCATTTAAACTGTCTTGTTAAGCTACTGCGACCTGCACGTCTCTTCCAAGGGAGTATTAAAACCGTCTTGGTAAGCTACTGCGACCTGGAAGCCTCTTCCAAGGGGCATTTAAACTGTCTTGTTAAGCTACTGCGACCTGCACTTCTCTTCCAAGGGGCATTTAAACCGTCTTCTTAAGCTACTGCGACCTGCACGTCTCTTCCAAGGGGCATTTAAACTGTCTTGTTAAGCTGCTGCGAGCTGCACGTCTCTTCCAAGGGGCATTTAAACCGTCTTGTTAAGCTACTGCGACCTGCACATCTCTTCCAAGGGGCATTTAAACCGTCTTGTTAAGCTACTGCGACCTGCACGTCTCTTCCAAGGGGCATTTTAACCGTCTTGTTAAGCTACTGCGACCTGCACGTCTCTTCCAAGGGGCATTTAAACCATCTTGTTTAGCTACTGCGACCTTCACCGCTCTTCCAAAGTGCATTTAATCCGTCTTGTTAAGCTACTGCGACCTGCACGTCTCTTCCAAGGGGCATTTAAACCGTCTTGTTAAGCTACTGCGACCTGCCCGTCTCTTCCAAGGGGCATTTAAACCGTCTTATTAAGCTACTGCGACCTGCACATCTCTTCCAAGGGGCATTTAAACTGTCTTGTTAAGCTACTGCGACCTTCACCGCTCTTCCAAAGGGCATTTTAACCGTCTTGTTAAGCTACTGTGACCTCCTCTGCTCTTCCAATGGGCATTTAAACCGTATTGTTAAGCTACTGCGACCTGCACGTCTCTTCCAAGGGGCATTTAAACTGTCTTGTTAAGCTACTGCGACCTGCACGTCTCTTCCAAGGGACATTTAAACCGTCTTGTTAAGCTACTGCTACCTGCACGTCTCTTCCAAGGGATATTTAAACCATCTTGTTAAGCTACTGTGACCTGTATGTCTCTTCCAATGGGCATTTAAACCGTCTTGTTAAGCTGCTGCGACCAGTATGTCTCTTCCAAGGGGCATTTAAACTGTCTTGTTAAGCTACTGCGACCTCCACCGCTCTTCCAAGGGGCATTTAAACCGTCTTGTTAAGCTACTGCGACCTGCACATCTCTTCCAAGGGGCATTTAAACCATCTTGGTAAGCTACTGCGACCTGCAATCCTGTTCCAAGGGGCATTTAAACCGTCTTGTTAAGCTACTGCGACCTGCTCATCTCTTCCAAGGGGCATTTAAACCATCTTGTTAAGCTACTGCGACCTGCATGTCTTTTTTTCAAGGGGCATTTAAACCGTCTTGTTAAGCTACTGTGACCTCCACCGCTCTACCAAGGGGAATTTAAACCATCTTGTTAAGCTTCTGCGACCTGCACGTCTCTTCCAAAGGGCATTTAAACCGTCTTGGTAAGCTACTGCGACCTGGAAGCCTCTTCTAAGGGGCATTTAAACCCTCTTGTTAAGCTACTGCGACCTGCACGTCTCTTGCAAGGGGCATTTAAACCGTCTTGTTAAGCTACTGCGACCTGCACGTCTCTTCTAAGGGGCATTTAAACCGTCTTGTTAAGCTACTGCGACCTGCACGTCTCTTCCAAGGGGCATTTAATCCGTCTTGTTAAGCTACTGCCATCTGCACGTCTCTTCCAAGGGGCATTTAAACTGTCTTGTTAAGCTACTGCGACCTCCAACTCTCTTCCAAGAGGCATTTAAACTGTCTTGTTAAGCTACTGCGACCTACACGTCTCTTCCAAGGGGCATTTAAACCGTCTTGTTAACCTACTGCGACCTGCACGTCTCTTCCAAGGGGCATTTGAACCGTCTTATTAAGCTACTGCGACCTGCACATATCTTCCAAGGGGCATTTAAACCGTCTTGTTAAGCTGCTGCGACCTTCACCGCTCTTCCAAAGGGAATTTTAACCGTCTTGTTAAGCTACTGTGACCTCTACTGCTCTTCCAAGGGGCATTTAAACTGTCTTGTTAAGCTACTGCGACCTGCACGTCTCTTCCAAGGGACATTTAAACTATCTTGTTAAGCTACTGCTACCTGCACGTCTCTTTCAAGGGGCATTTAAACCATCTTATAAAGCTTCTGCGACCTGCACTGCTCTTCCAATGGGCATTTAAACTGTCTTGGTAAGCTGCTGAGACCAGTATGTCTCTTCCAAGGGGCATTTAAACCGTCTTGTTAAGCTACTGCAACCTGCACGTCTCTTCCAAGGGGCATTTAAACCATCTTGGTAAGCTACTGCGACCTGCAATCCTGTTCCAAGGGGCATTTAAACCGTCTTGTTAAGCTACTGCGACCTGCTCATCTCTTCCAAGGGGCATTTAAACCATCTTGTTAAGCTACTGCGACCTGCATGTCTTTTACAAGGGGCATTTAAACCGTCTTGTTAAGCTACTGTGACCTCCACCGCTCTTCCAAGGGGCATTTAAACCATCTTGTAAAGCTACTGCGACCTGCACGTCTCTTCCAAGGGGCATTTAAACCGTCTTGGTAAGCTACTGCGACCTGCAAGCCTCTTCTAAGGGGCATTTAAACCCTCTTGTTAAGCTACTGCGACCTGCACGTCTCTTGCAAGGGGCATTTAAACCATCTTGTTAAGCTACTGCAACCTGCACGTCTCTTCTAAGGGGCATTTAAACCGCCTTGTTAAGCTACTGCGACCTGCACGTCTCTTCCAAGGGGCATTTAAACCGTCTTGTTAAGCTACTGCCACCTGCACGTCTCTTCCAAGGGGCATTTAAACTGTCTTGATAAGCTACTGCGACCTCCACCTCTCTTCCAAAGGTCATTTAAACCATCTTGGTAAGCTACTGCAACCTGCAATCCTCTTCTAAGGGGCATTTAAACCGTCTTGTTAAGCTACTGCGACCTGCTCATCTCTTCCAAGGGGCATTTAAACCGTCTTGTTAAGCTACTGCCACCTGCACGTCTCTTCCAAGGGGCATTTAAACCACCTTGTTAAGCTACTGCGACCTGCATGTCTCTTCCAAGGGGCATTTTAACCGTCTTGTTAAGCTACTGCGACCTGCACGTCTCTTCCAAAGGTCATTTTAACCATCTTGTTAAGCTACTGCGACCTGCACGTCTCTTTCAAGGGGCATTTAAATCGTCTTGTTAAGCTGCTGCGACCTGCACGTCTCTTCCAAGGGGCATTTAAACCGTCTTGTTAAGCTACTGCGACCTTCACCGCTCTTCCAAAGGGCATTTAATCCATCTTGTTAAGCTACTGCGACCTGCACGTCTCTTTCAATGGGCATTTAAACTGTCTTGTTAAGCTACTGCGACCTGCACGTCTCTTCCAAGGGACATTTAAACCATCTTGTTAAGCTACTGCTACCTGCACGTCTCTTCCAAGGGGCATTTAAACCATCTTGTTAAGCTACTGCTACCTGCACGTCTCTTCCAAGGGGCATTTAAACCATTTTGTTAAGCTACTGCGACCTGTACGTCTCTTCCAATGGGCATTTACACCGTCTTGTTAAGCTGCTGCGACCAGTATGTCTCTTCCAAGGGGCATTTAAACCATCTTGTTAAGCTACTGCGACCTCCACTGCTCTTCCAAGGAGCATTTAAACCGTCTTGTTAAGCTACTGCGACCTGCACGTCTCTTCCAAGGGGCATTTAAACCATCTTGGTAAGCTACTGCGACCTGCAATCCTGTTCCAAGGGGCATTTAAACCGTCTTGTTAAGCTACTGCGAAATGCTCATCTCTTACAAGGGGCAATTAAACCATCTTGTTAAGCTACTGTGACCTCCACCGCTCTTCCAAGGGGCATTTAAACCATCTTGTTAACCTACTGCGACCTGCACGTCTCTTCCAAGGGGCATTTAAACCGTCTTGGTAAGCTACTGCGACCTGAAAGCCTCTTCTAAGGGGCATTTAAACCCTCTTGTTAAGCTACTGCGACCTGCACGTCTCTTGCAAGGGGCATTTAAACCGTCTTGTTAAGCTACTGCGACCTGCACGTCTCTTCTAAGGGGCATTTAAACCGTCTTGTTAAGCTACTGCGACCTGCACGTCTCTTCCAAGGGGCATTTAAACCGTCTTGTTAAGCTACTGCCACCTGCATGTCTCTTCCAAGGGACATTTTAACCGTCTTGTTAAGCTACTGCCACCTGCACGTCTCTTCCAAGGGGCATTTAAACCACCTTGTTAAGTTACTGCGACCTGGATGTCTCTTCCAAGGGGCATTTTAACCATCTTGTTAAGCTACTGCGACCTGCACGTCTCTTCCAAGGGGCATTTTAACCATCTTGTTAAGCTACTGCGACCTGCACGTCTCTTCCAAGGGGCATTTAAATCGTCTTGTTAAGCTGCTGCGACCTGCACGTCTCTTCCAAGGGGCATTTAAACCGTCTTGTTAAGCTACTGCGACCTTCACCGCTCTTCCAAAGGGCATTTAATCCGTCTTGTTAAGCTACTGCGACCTGCACGTCTCTTCCAAGGGGCATTTAAACCGTCTTGTTAAGCTACTGCGAACTGCACGCCTCTTCCAATGGGCATTTAAACTGACTTGTTAAGCTACTGCGACCTGCACGTCTCTTCCAAGGGACATTTAAACCATCTTGTTAAGCTACTGCTACCTGCACGTCTCTTCCAAGGGGCATTTAAACCATCTTGTTAAGCTACTGCGACCTGTACGTCTCTTCCAATGGGCATTTAAACCGTCTTGTTAAGCTGCTGTGACCAGTATGTCTCTTCCCAGGGTCATTTAAACCGTCTTGTTAAGCTACTGCGACCTCCACCGCTCTTCCAAGGGGCATTTAAACCGTCTTGTTAAGCTACTGCGACCTGCACGTCTCTTCCAAGGGGCATTTAAACCGTCTTGGTAAGCTACTGCGACCTGCATGCCTCTTATAAGGGGCATTTAAACCCTCTTGATAAGCTACTGCGACCTGCACGTCTCTTGCAAGGGGCATTTAAACCGTCTTATTAAGCTACTGCGACCTGCACATCTCTTCCAAGGGGCATTTAAACCGTCTTGTTAAGCTACTGCGACCTTCACCGTTCTTCCAAGGGGCATTTGAACCGTCTTGTTAAGCTACTGCGACCTGCACGTCTCTTCCAATGGGCATTTAAACTGTCTTGTTAAGCTACTGCGACCTGCACATCTCTTCCAAGGGACATTTAAACCATCTTGTTAAGCTACTGCTACCTGGACGTCTCTTCCAATGGGCATTTAAACCGTCTTGTTTAGCTACTGCGACCTCCACCGCTCTTCCAAGGGGCATATAAACCGTCTTGTTAAGCTTCTGCGACCTGCACGTCTCTTCCAAGGGGCATTTAAACCATCTTGGTAAGCTACTGTGACCTGCAATCCTCTTCCAAGGGGCATTTAAACCGTCTTGTTAAGCTACTGCGACCTGCTCATCTCTTCCAAGGGGCATTTAAACCATCTTGTTAAGCTACTGCGACCTGCATGTCTTTTCCAAGGGGCATTTAAACCGTCTTGTTAAGCTACTGTGACCTCCACCGCTCTTCCAAGGGGCATTGAAACCATCTTGTTAAGCTACTGCGACCTGCACGTCTCTTCTAAGGGGCATTTAAACCGTCTTGTTAAGCTACAGGGACCTGCACGTCTCTTCTAAGGGGCATTTAAACCGTCTTGTTAAGCTACTACGACCTGCACGTCTCTTCCAAGGGGCATTTAAACCGTCTTGTTAAGCTACAGCGACCTGCACGTCTCTTCTAAGGGGCATTTAAACCGTCTTATTAAGCTACTGCGACTTGCACGTCTCTTCCAAGGGGCATTTAGACCGTCTTGTTAAGCTACTGCCATCTGCACGTCTCTTCCAAGGGGCATTTAAACTGTCTTGTTAAGCTACTGCGACCTCCAACTCTCTTCCAAGGGGCATTTAAACCGTCTTATTAAACTACTGCGACCTGCACATCTCTTCCAAGGGGCATTTAAACCGTCTTGTTAAGCTACTGCGACATTCACCGCTCTTCCAAAGCGCATTTTAACCGTCTTGTTAAGCTACTGTGACCTCCACTGCTCTTCCAAGGGGCATTTAAACCGTCTTTTTAAGCTACTGCGACCTGCACGTCTCTTCCAAGGGGCATTTAAACCGTCTTGTTAAGCTACTCCGACCTGCACGTCTCTTCCAAGGGGCATTTAAACTGTCTTGTTAAGCTACTGCGACCTCCACCTCTCTTACAAGGGGCATTTAAACCGACTTGTTAAGCTACTGGGACCTGCACGTCTCTGCCAAGGGGCATTTAAACCATCTTTTTAAGCTACTGCGACCTGCACGTCTCTTCCAAGGGGCATTTAAACCGTCTTGGTTAGCTACTGCGACCTGCAAGCCTCTTGTAAGGGGCATTTAAACCGTCTTATTAAGCTACTGCGACCTGAACTTCTCTTCCAAGTGGGATTTAAACCGTCTTGTTAAGCTACTGCGACCTGCACGTCTCTTCCAAGGGGCATTTAAACCGTCTTATTAAGCTACTGCGACCTGCTCGTCTATTCCAACTGGCATTTAAACCGTCTTGTTAAGCTACTGCGACCTGCACGTCTCTTCCAAGGCACATTTAAACCGTCTTTTTAAGCTACTGCGACTTGCACGTCTCTTCCAAGGGGTCATTTAAACCGTCTTGTTAAGCTACTGCGACCAGCACGTCTCTTCCAGGGTTCATTTAAACCGTCTTGTTAAGCTACTGCGACGTGCACGTCTCTTCCAAGGCGCATTTAAACCGTCTTTTTAAGCTACTGCGACTTGCACGTCTCTTCCAATGGGCATTTAAACCGTCTTGTTAAGCCACTGCGACCTGCACGTCTCTTCCAAGGTTCATTTAAACCGTCTTGTTAAGCTACTGCGACCTGCACGTCTCTTCCAAGGCGCATTTAAACCGTCTTTTTAAGCTACTGCGATTTGCACGTCTCTTCCAAGGGGCATTTAAAACGTCTTATTAAGCTACTGTAACCTCCACCACTTTTCCAAGGGGCACTTACCCGTCTTCTTAAGCTACTGCAACCTGCTCGTCTCTTCCATGGGGCATTTAAACCGTCTTGTTAAGCTACTGCAACCTGCACGTCTCTTCCAAGGGGCATTTAAACAGTCTTGTTAAGCTGCTGCGACCTGCATGTGTCTTCCAAGGGGCATTTGAACTGTCTTGTTAAGCTACTGCGACCTCCACCGCTCTTCCAAGGGGCATTTAAACCGTCTTGTTAAGCTACTGCCACCTGCACGTCTCTTCCAAGGGGCATTTAAACTGTCTTGATAAGCTACTGCGACCTCCACCTCTCTTCCAAAGGTCATTTAAACCATCTTGGTAAGCTACTGCAACCTGCAATCCTCTTCTAAGGGGCATTTAAACCGTCTTGTTAAGCTACTGCGACCTGCTCATCTCTTCCAAGGGGCATTTAAACCGTCTTGTTAAGCTACTGCCACCTGCACGTCTCTTCCAAGGGGCATTTAAACCACCTTGTTAAGCTACTGCGACCTGCATGTCTCTTCCAAGGGGCATTTTAACCGTCTTGTTAAGCTACTGCGACCTGCACGTCTCTTCCAAAGGTCATTTTAACCATCTTGTTAAGCTACTGCGACCTGCACGTCTCTTTCAAGGGGCATTTAAATCGTCTTGTTAAGCTGCTGCGACCTGCACGTCTCTTCCAAGGGGCATTTAAACCGTCTTGTTAAGCTACTGCGACCTTCACCGCTCTTCCAAAGGGCATTTAATCCGTCTTGTTAAGCTACTGCGACCTGCACGTCTCTTTCAATGGGCATTTAAACTGTCTTGTTAAGCTACTGCGACCTGCACGTCTCTTCCAAGGGACATTTAAACCATCTTGTTAAGCTACTGCTACCTGCACGTCTCTTCCAAGGGGCATTTAAACCATCTTGTTAAGCTACTGCTACCTGCACGTCTCTTCCAAGGGGCATTTAAACCATTTTGTTAAGCTACTGCGACCTGTACGTCTCTTCCAATGGGCATTTACACCGTCTTGTTAAGCTGCTGCGACCAGTATGTCTCTTCCAAGGGGCATTTAAACCATCTTGTTAAGCTACTGCGACCTCCACTGCTCTTCCAAGGAGCATTTAAACCGTCTTGTTAAGCTACTGCGACCTGCACGTCTCTTCCAAGGGGCATTTAAACCATCTTGGTAAGCTACTGCGACCTGCAATCCTGTTCCAAGGGGCATTTAAACCGTCTTGTTAAGCTACTGCGACCTGCTCATCTCTTACAAGGGGCAATTAAACCATCTTGTTAAGCTACTGTGACCTCCACCGCTCTTCCAAGGGGCATTTAAACCATCTTGTTAACCTACTGCGACCTGCACGTCTCTTCCAAGGGGCATTTAAACCGTCTTGGTAAGCTACTGCGACCTGAAAGCCTCTTCTAAGGGGCATTTAAACCCTCTTGTTAAGCTACTGCGACCTGCACGTCTCTTGCAAGGGGCATTTAAACCGTCTTGTTAAGCTACTGCGACCTGCACGTCTCTTCTAAGGGGCATTTAAACCGTCTTGTTAAGCTACTGCGACCTGCACGTCTCTTCCAAGGGGCATTTAAACCGTCTTGTTAAGCTACTGCCACCTGCATGTCTCTTCCAAGGGACATTTTAACCGTCTTGTTAAGCTACTGCCACCTGCACGTCTCTTCCAAGGGGCATTTAAACCACCTTGTTAAGTTACTGCGACCTGGATGTCTCTTCCAAGGGGCATTTTAACCATCTTGTTAAGCTACTGCGACCTGCACGTCTCTTCCAAGGGGCATTTTAACCATCTTGTTAAGCTACTGCGACCTGCACGTCTCTTCCAAGGGGCATTTAAATCGTCTTGTTAAGCTGCTGCGACCTGCACGTCTCTTCCAAGGGGCATTTAAACCGTCTTGTTAAGCTACTGCGACCTTCACCGCTCTTCCAAAGGGCATTTAATCCGTCTTGTTAAGCTACTGCGACCTGCACGTCTCTTCCAAGGGGCATTTAAACCGTCTTGTTAAGCTACTGCGAACTGCACGCCTCTTCCAATGGGCATTTAAACTGACTTGTTAAGCTACTGCGACCTGCACGTCTCTTCCAAGGGACATTTAAACCATCTTGTTAAGCTACTGCTACCTGCACGTCTCTTCCAAGGGGCATTTAAACCATCTTGTTAAGCTACTGCGACCTGTACGTCTCTTCCAATGGGCATTTAAACCGTCTTGTTAAGCTGCTGTGACCAGTATGTCTCTTCCCAGGGTCATTTAAACCGTCTTGTTAAGCTACTGCGACCTCCACCGCTCTTCCAAGGGGCATTTAAACCGTCTTGTTAAGCTACTGCGACCTGCACGTCTCTTCCAAGGGGCATTTAAACCGTCTTGGTAAGCTACTGCGACCTGCATGCCTCTTATAAGGGGCATTTAAACCCTCTTGATAAGCTACTGCGACCTGCACGTCTCTTGCAAGGGGCATTTAAACCGTCTTATTAAGCTACTGCGACCTGCACATCTCTTCCAAGGGGCATTTAAACCGTCTTGTTAAGCTACTGCGACCTTCACCGTTCTTCCAAGGGGCATTTGAACCGTCTTGTTAAGCTACTGCGACCTGCACGTCTCTTCCAATGGGCATTTAAACTGTCTTGTTAAGCTACTGCGACCTGCACATCTCTTCCAAGGGACATTTAAACCATCTTGTTAAGCTACTGCTACCTGGACGTCTCTTCCAATGGGCATTTAAACCGTCTTGTTTAGCTACTGCGACCTCCACCGCTCTTCCAAGGGGCATATAAACCGTCTTGTTAAGCTTCTGCGACCTGCACGTCTCTTCCAAGGGGCATTTAAACCATCTTGGTAAGCTACTGTGACCTGCAATCCTCTTCCAAGGGGCATTTAAACCGTCTTGTTAAGCTACTGCGACCTGCTCATCTCTTCCAAGGGGCATTTAAACCATCTTGTTAAGCTACTGCGACCTGCATGTCTTTTCCAAGGGGCATTTAAACCGTCTTGTTAAGCTACTGTGACCTCCACCGCTCTTCCAAGGGGCATTGAAACCATCTTGTTAAGCTACTGCGACCTGCACGTCTCTTCTAAGGGGCATTTAAACCGTCTTGTTAAGCTACAGGGACCTGCACGTCTCTTCTAAGGGGCATTTAAACCGTCTTGTTAAGCTACTACGACCTGCACGTCTCTTCCAAGGGGCATTTAAACCGTCTTGTTAAGCTACAGCGACCTGCACGTCTCTTCTAAGGGGCATTTAAACCGTCTTATTAAGCTACTGCGACTTGCACGTCTCTTCCAAGGGGCATTTAGACCGTCTTGTTAAGCTACTGCCATCTGCACGTCTCTTCCAAGGGGCATTTAAACTGTCTTGTTAAGCTACTGCGACCTCCAACTCTCTTCCAAGGGGCATTTAAACCGTCTTATTAAACTACTGCGACCTGCACATCTCTTCCAAGGGGCATTTAAACCGTCTTGTTAAGCTACTGCGACATTCACCGCTCTTCCAAAGCGCATTTTAACCGTCTTGTTAAGCTACTGTGACCTCCACTGCTCTTCCAAGGGGCATTTAAACCGTCTTTTTAAGCTACTGCGACCTGCACGTCTCTTCCAAGGGGCATTTAAACCGTCTTGTTAAGCTACTCCGACCTGCACGTCTCTTCCAAGGGGCATTTAAACTGTCTTGTTAAGCTACTGCGACCTCCACCTCTCTTACAAGGGGCATTTAAACCGACTTGTTAAGCTACTGGGACCTGCACGTCTCTGCCAAGGGGCATTTAAACCATCTTTTTAAGCTACTGCGACCTGCACGTCTCTTCCAAGGGGCATTTAAACCGTCTTGGTTAGCTACTGCGACCTGCAAGCCTCTTGTAAGGGGCATTTAAACCGTCTTATTAAGCTACTGCGACCTGAACTTCTCTTCCAAGTGGGATTTAAACCGTCTTGTTAAGCTACTGCGACCTGCACGTCTCTTCCAAGGGGCATTTAAACCGTCTTATTAAGCTACTGCGACCTGCTCGTCTATTCCAACTGGCATTTAAACCGTCTTGTTAAGCTACTGCGACCTGCACGTCTCTTCCAAGGCACATTTAAACCGTCTTTTTAAGCTACTGCGACTTGCACGTCTCTTCCAAGGGGTCATTTAAACCGTCTTGTTAAGCTACTGCGACCAGCACGTCTCTTCCAGGGTTCATTTAAACCGTCTTGTTAAGCTACTGCGACGTGCACGTCTCTTCCAAGGCGCATTTAAACCGTCTTTTTAAGCTACTGCGACTTGCACGTCTCTTCCAAGGGGCATTTAAACCGTCTTGTTAAGCCACTGCGACCTGCACGTCTCTTCCAAGGTTCATTTAAACCGTCTTGTTAAGCTACTGCGACCTGCACGTCTCTTCCAAGGCGCATTTAAACCGTCTTTTTAAGCTACTGCGATTTGCACGTCTCTTCCAAGGGGCATTTAAAACGTCTTATTAAGCTACTGTAACCTCCACCACTTTTCCAAGGGGCACTTACCCGTCTTCTTAAGCTACTGCAACCTGCTCGTCTCTTCCATGGGGCATTTAAACCGTCTTGTTAAGCTACTGCAACCTGCACGTCTCTTCCAAGGGGCATTTAAACAGTCTTGTTAAGCTGCTGCGACCTGCATGTGTCTTCCAAGGGGCATTTGAACTGTCTTGTTAAGCTACTGCGACCTCCACCGCTCTTCCAAGGGGCATTTAAACTGTCTTGTTAAGCTACTGCGACCTGCACGTCTCTTCCAAGCGGCATTTAAATCATCTTGGTAAGCTACTGCGACCTGTAAGCCTCTTCCAAGGGGCATTTAAACTGTCTTGTTAAGCTACTGCGACCTCCACATCTCTTCCAAGGGGCATTTAAACCGTCTTATTTAGCTACTGCGACCTGCACATCTCTTCCAAGGGGCATTTAAAACGTCTTATTAAGCTACTGCGACCTGCACGTCTCTTCCAAGGGGCATTTAAACTGTCTTGTTAAGCTACTGCAACCTCCACATCTCTTCCAAGGGGCATTTAAACCGTCTTATTTAGCTACTGCGACCTGCACATCTCTTCCAAGGGGCATTTAAACCATCTTGGTAAGCTACTGCAACCTGCAATCCTCTTCCAAGGGGCATTTAAACCGTCTTGTTAAGCTACTGCGATCTGCTCATCTCTTCAAAGGGGCATTTAAACCATCTTGTTAAGCTACTGCGACCTGCATGTCTTTTCCAAGGGGCATTTAAACCGTCTTGTTAAGCTACTGCCAACTGTACGTCTCTTCCAAGGGACATTTTAACCGTCTTGTTAAGCTACTGCCACCTGCACGTTTCTTCCAAGGGGCATTTAAACCACCTTGTTAAGCTACTGCGACCTGCATGTCTCTTACAAGGGGCATTTTAACCATCTTGTTAAGCTACTGCGACCTGCACGTCTCTTCCAAGGGGCATTTTAACCATCTTGTTAAGCTACTGCGACCTGCACGTCTCTTTCAAGGGGCATTTAAATCGTCTTGTTAAGCTGCTGCGACCTGCACGTCTCTTCCAAGGTGCATTTAAACCGTCTTGTTAAGCTACTGCGACCTTCACCGCTCTTCCAAACGGCATTTAATCCGTCTTGTTAAGCTACTGCGACCTGCACGTCTCTTCCAAGGGTCATTTAAACCGTCTTGTAAAGCTACTGCGAACTGAACACCTCTTCCAATGGGCATTTAAACTGTCTTGTTAAGCTACTGCGACCTGCACGTCTCTTCCAAGGGACATTTAAACCATCTTGTTAAGCTACTGCTACCTGCACGTCTCTTCCAAGGGGCATTTTAACCATGTTGTTAAGCTACTGCTACCTGCACGTCTCTTCCAAGGGGCATTTAAACCATCTTTTTAAGCTACTGCGACCTGCACATCTCTTCCAAGGGGCATTTAAACTGTCTTATTAAGCTACTGCGACCTGCACATCTCTTCCAAGGGGCATTTAAAACATCTTGTTAAGCTATTGCGACCTGCACGTCTCTTCCAAGGGGCATTTAAACCATCTTGGTAAGCTACTGCGAAATGCAAGCCTATTCCAAGGGGCAATTAAACACCCTTGTTAAGCTACTGCGACCTGCACGTCTCTTCCAAGGGGCATTTAAACCGTCTTTTTAAGCTATTGTGACCTGCTCTTCTCTTCCAAGGGGCATTTAAACCGTCTTGTTAAGCTACTGCGACTTGCACGTCTATTCCAAGGGGCATTTAAATCGTCTTGTTAAGCTGCTGTAACCTCCACCACTTTTCGAAGGGGCATTTAAACCGTCTTGTTAAGCTACTGTGACCTGCACGTCTCTTGCAAGGGGCATTTAAACCGTCTTGTTAAGCGACTGCGACCTGAACGTCTCTTCCAAGGGGCATTTAAACCATCTTGTTAAGCTACTGCGACCTGCATGTCTCTTCCAAGGGGCATTTAAACCGTCTTGTTAAGCCACTGCGACCTGCACGTCTTTTTCAAGGGGCATTTATACTGTCTTGTTAAGCTGCTGCGACCTGCATGTCTCTTCCAAGGGGCATTTAAACCGTCTTGTTAAGCTACTGCGACCTCCACCGCACTTCCAAGGGGCGTTTAAACCGTCTTGTTAAGCTACTGCGACCTGCACTTCTCTTTCAAGGGGCATTTAAACTGACTTGTTAAGCTACTGCAACCTCCACCGCTCTTCCAAGGGCCATTTAAACCGTCTTGTTAAGCTACTGCGACCTGCACGTCTCTTCCAAGGGGCATTTAAACCGTCTTATTAAGCTACTGCGACCTGCACGTCTCTTCCAAGGGGCATTTAAACTGTGTTGTTAAGCTACTGCGACCTCCAACGCTCTTCCAAGGGGCATTTAAACCGTCTTTTTAAGCTACTGCGACCTGCACGTCTCTTCCAAGTTGCTTTTAAACTGTCTTGTTAAGCTACTGCGACCTCCAACGCTCTTCCAAGTGGCATTTAAGCCGTCTTGTTAAGCTGCTGCGACCTGCACGTCTCTTCCAAGGGGCATTTAAACCGTCTTGGTAAGCTACTGCGACCTGCAAGCCTATTCCAAGGGGCATTTAAACCCTCTTGTTAAGCCACTACGACCTGCACGTCTCTTCCAAGGGGCATTTAAAACGTCTTTTTAAGCTGCTGCGACCTGCATGTCTCTTCCAAGGGGCATTTAAACCATCTTGTTAAGCTACTGCGACCTCCACAGCTCTTCCAAGTGGCATTTAAACCATCTTGTTAAGCTACTGCGACCTGCACGTCTCTTCCAAGGGGCATTTACACCGTCTTGTTAAGCTACTGTGACTTGCACGTCTCTTCCAAGGGTCATTTAAACCGTCTTGTTAAGCTACTGCAACCTGCACCACTTTTCCAAGGGGCATTTACCCGTCTTGTTAAGCTACTGCGACCTACATGTCTCTACCAAGGGACATTTAAACCGTCTTGTTAAGCTTCTGCGACCTGCACGTCTCTTCCAAGGGTCATTTAAACAGTCTTGTTAAGCTGCTGCGACCTGCATGTCTCTTCCAAGGGGCATTTAAACCGTCTTGTTAAGCTACTGTAACCTCCACCACTTTTCCAAGGGGCATTTACCCGTCTTGTTAAGTGACTGCGACCTGCACGTCTCTTCCAAGGGGCATTTAAACTGTCTTTTTAAGCTACTGCGACCTGCACGTCTCTTCCAAGTTGCATTTAAACTGTCTTGTTAAGCTACTGCGACCTCCAACGCTCTTCCAAGTGGCATTTAAGCCTTCTTGTTAAGCTGCTGCGACCTGCACGTCTCTTCCAAGGGGCATTTAAACCATCTTGGTAAGCTACTGCGACCTGCAAGCCTATTCCAAGGGGCATTTAAACCCTCTTGTTAAGCTACTGCGACCTGCACGTCTCTTCCAAGGGGCATTTAAAACTTCTTTTTAAGCTGCTGCGACCTGCATGTCTTTTCCAAGGGGCATTTAAACCATCTTGGTAAGCAACTGCGACCTGCAATCCTGTTCCAAGGGGCATTTAAACCGTCTTGTTAAGCTACTGCGACCTGCTCATCTCTTCCAAGGGGCATTTAAACCATCTTGTTAAGCTACTGCGACCTGCATGTCTTTTCCAAGGGGCATTTAAACCGTTTTGTTAAGCTACTGTGACCTCCACCGCTCTTCCAAGGGGCATTTAAACCATCTTGTAAAGCTACTGCGACCTGCACGTCTCTTACAAGGGGCATTAAAACCGTCTTGGTAAGCTACTGCGACCTGCACATCTCTTCCAAGGGGCATTTAAACTGTCTTATTAAGCTACTGCGACCTGCACATCTCTTCCAAGGGGCATTTAAACCGTCTTGTTAAGCTACTGCGACCTGCACGTCTCTTCCAAGGGGCATTTAAACCATCTTGGTAAGCTACTGCGAAATGCAAGCCTATTCCAAGGGGCAATTAAACACCCTTGTTAAGCTACTGCGACCTGCACGTCTCTTCCAAGGGGCATTTAAACCGTCTTTTTAAGCCATTGTGACCTGCTCGTCTCTTCCAAGGGGCATTTAAACCGTCTTGTTAAGCTACTGCGACCTGCACATCTCTTCCAAGGGGCATTTAAACTGTCTTATTAAGCTACTGCGACCTGCACATCTCTTCCAAGGGGCATTTAAACCGTCTTGTTAAGCTACTGCGACCTGCACGTCTCTTCCAAGGGGCATTTAAACCATCTTGGTAAGCTACTGCGAAATGCAAGCCTATTCCAAGGGGCAATTAAACACCGTTGTTAAGCTACTGCGACCTGCACGTCTCTTCCAAGGGGCATTTAAACCGTCTTTTTAAGCTATTGTGACCTGCTCGTCTCTTCCAAGGGGCATTTAAACCGTCTTGTTAAGCTACTGCGACTTGCACGTCTATTCCAAGGGGCATTTAAATCGTCTTGTTAAGCTGCTGTAACCTCCACCACTTTTCCAAGTTGCATTTAAACCGTCTTGTTAAGCTACTGTGACCTGCACGTCTCTTGCAAGGGGCATTTAAACCGTCTTGTTAAGCGACTGCGACCTGCACGTCTCTTCCAAGGGGCATTTAAACCATCTTGTTAAGCTACTGCGACCTGCATGTCTCTTCCAAGGGGCATTTAAACCGTCTTGTTAAGCCACTGCGACCTGCACGTCTTTTTCAAGGGGCATTTATACCGTCTTGTTAAGCTGCTGCGACCTGCATGTCTCTTCCAAGGGGCATTTAAACCGTCTTGTTAAGCTACTGCGACCTCCACCGCACTTCCAAGGGGCGTTTAAACCGTCTTGTTAAGCTACTGCGACCTGCACTTCTCTTTCAAGGGGCATTTAAACTGTCTTGTTAAGCTACTGCAACCTCCACCGCTCTTCCAAGGGCCATTTAAACCGTCTTGTTAAGCTACTGCGACCTGCACGTCTCTTCCAAGGGGCATTTAAACCGTCTTATTAAGCTACTGCGACCTGCACGTCTCTTCCAAGGGGCATTTAAACTGTGTTGTTAAGCTACTGCGACCTCCAGTGCTCTTCCAAGGGGCATTTAAACCGTCTTTTTAAGCTACTGCGACCTGCACGTCTCTTCCAAGTTGCATTTAAACTGTCTTGTTAAGCTACTGCGAACTCCAACGCTCTTCCAAGTGGCATTTAAGCCGTCTTGTTAAGCTGCTGCGACCTGCACGTCTCTTCCAAGGGGCATTTAAACCGTCTTGGTAAGCTACTGCGACCTGCAAGACTATTCCAAGGGGCATTTAAACCCTCTTGTTAAGCTACTGCGACCTGCACGTTTCTTCCAAGGGGCATTTAAAACGTCTTTTTAAGCTGCTGCGACCTGCATGTCTCTTCCAAGGGGCATTTAAACCATCTTGTTAAGCTACTGCGACCTCCACAGCTCTTCCAAGGGGCATTTAAACCATCTTGTTAAGCTACTGCGACATGCACGTCTCTTCCAAGGGGCATTTAAACCGTCTTGTTAAGCTTCTGTGACTTGCACGTCTCTTCCAAGGGTCATTTAAACCGTCTTGTTAAGCTACTGTAACCTCCACCACTTTTCCAAGGGGCACTTACCCGTCTTGTTAAGCTACTGCGACCTACATGTCTCTACCAAGGGACATTTAAACCGTCTTGTTAAGCTTCTGCGACCCGCACGTCTCTTCCAAGGGTCATTTAAACAGTCTTGTTAAGCTGCTGCGACCTGCATGTCTCTTCCAAGGGGCATTTAAACCGTCTTGTTAAGCTACTGTAACCTCCACCACTTTTCCAAGGGGCATTTACCCGTCTTGTTATGTGACTGCGACCTGCACGTCTCTTCCAAGGGGCATTTAAACCGTCTTTTTAAGCTACTGCGACCTGCACGTCTCTTCCAAGTTGCATTTAAACCGTCTTGTTAAGCTACTGCGACCTCCAACGCTCTTCCAAGAGGCATTTAAGCCTTCTTGTTAAGCTGCTGCGACCTGCACGTCTCTTCCAAGGGGCATTTAAACCGTCTTGGTAAGCTACTGCGACCTGCAAGCCTATTCCAAGGGGCATTTAAACCCTCTTGTTAAGCTACTGCGACCTGCACGTCTCTTCCAAGGGGCATTTAAAACGTCTTTTTAAGCTGCTGCGACCTGCATGTCTCTTCCAAGGGGCATTTAAACCATCTTGGTAAGCTACTGCGACCTGCAATCCTGTTCCAAGGGGCATTTAAACCGTCTTGTTAAGCTACTGCGACCTGCTCATCTCTTCCAAGGGGCATTTAAACCATCTTGTTAAGCTACTGCGACCTGCATGTCTTTTCCAAGGGGCATTTAAACCGTCTTGTTAAGCTATTGTGACCTCCACCGCTCTTCCAAGGGGCATTTAAACCATCTTGTAAAGCTACTGCGACCTGCACGTCTCTTCCAAGGGGCATTTAAACCGTCTTGGTAAGCTACTGCGTCCTGCAAGCCTCTTCTAAGGGGCATTTAAACCCTCTTGTTAAGCTACTGCGACCTGCACGTCTCTTGCAAGGGGCATTTAAACCATCTTGTTAAGCTACTGCAACCTGCACTTCTCTTCTAAGGGGCATTTAAACCGCCTTGTTAAGCTACTGCGACCTGCACGTCTCTTCCAAGGGGCATTTAAACCGTCTTGTTAAGCTACTGCCACCTGCACTTCTCTTCCAAGGGGCATTTAAACTGTCTTGATAAGCTACTGCGACCTCCACCTCTCTTCCAAGGGTCATTTAAACCATCTTGGTAAGCTACTGCTACCTGCAATCCTCTACCAAGGGGCATTTAAACCGTCTTGTTAAGCTACTGCGACCTGCTCATCTCTTCCAAGGGGCATTTAAACCATCTTGTTAAGCTTCTGCGACCTGCATGTCTTTTCCAAGGGGCATTTAAACCGTCTTGTTAAGCTACTGCCACCTGTACGTCTCTTCCAAGGGACATTTTAACCGTGTTGTTAAGCTACTGCCACCTGCACGTCTCTTTCAAGGGGCATTTAAACCACCTTGTTAAGCTACTGCGACCTGCATGTCTCTTCCAAGGGGCATTTTAACCGTCTTGTTAAGCTACTGCGACCTGCACGTCTCTTCCAAGGGGCATTTTAACCATCTTGTTAAGCTACTGCGACCTGCACGTCTCTTTCAAGGGGCATTTAAATCGTCTTGTTAAGCTGCTGCGACCTGCACGTCTCTTCCAAGGGGCATTTAAACCGTCTTGTTAAGCCACTGCGACCTTCACCGCTATTCCAAAGGGCATTTAATCCGTCTTGTTAAGCTACTGCGACCTGCACGTCTCTTCCAAGGGTCATTTAAACCGTCTTGTAAAGCTACTGCGAACTGCACGCCTCTTCCAATGGGCATTTAAACTGTCTTGTTAAGCTACTGCGACCTGCACGTCTCTTCCAAGGGACATTTAAACCATCTTGTTAAGCTACTGCTACCTGCACGTCTCTTCCAAATGGCATTTAAACCATGTTGTTAAGCTACTGCTACCTGCACGTCTCTTCCAAGGGGCATTTAAAACGTCTTTTTAAGCTGCTGCGACCTGCATGTCTCTTCCAAGGGGCATTTAAACCATCTTGGTAAGCTACTGCGACCTGCAATCCTGTTCCAAGGGGCATTTAAACCGTCTTGTTAAGCTACTGCGACCTGCTCATCTCTTCCAAGGGGCATTTAAACCATCTTGTTAAGCTACTGCGACCTGCATGTCTTTTCCAAGGGGCATTTAAACCGTCTTGTTAAGCTATTGTGACCTCCACCGCTCTTCCAAGGGGCATTTAAACCATCTTGTAAAGCTACTGCGACCTGCACGTCTCTTCCAAGGGGCATTTAAACCGTCTTGGTAAGCTACTGCGTCCTGCAAGCCTCTTCTAAGGGGCATTTAAACCCTCTTGTTAAGCTACTGCGACCTGCACGTCTCTTGCAAGGGGCATTTAAACCATCTTGTTAAGCTACTGCAACCTGCACGTCTCTTCTAAGGGGCATTTAAACCGCCTTGTTAAGCTACTGCGACCTGCACGTCTCTTCCAAGGGGCATTTAAACCGTCTTGTTAAGCTACTGCCACCTGCACTTCTCTTCCAAGGGGCATTTAAACTGTCTTGATAAGCTACTGCGACCTCCACCTCTCTTCCAAGGGTCATTTAAACCATCTTGGTAAGCTACTGCTACCTGCAATCCTCTTCCAAGGGGCATTTAAACCGTCTTGTTAAGCTACTGCGACCTGCTCATCTCTTCCAAGGGGCATTTAAACCATCTTGTTAAGCTTCTGCGACCTGCATGTCTTTTCCAAGGGGCATTTAAACCGTCTTGTTAAGCTACTGCCACCTGTACGTCTCTTCCAAGGGACATTTTAACCGTGTTGTTAAGCTACTGCCACCTGCACGTCTCTTTCAAGGGGCATTTAAACCACCTTGTTAAGCTACTGCGACCTGCATGTCTCTTCCAAGGGGCATTTTAACCGTCTTGTTAAGCTACTGCGACCTGCACGTCTCTTCCAAGGGGCATTTTAACCATCTTGTTAAGCTACTGCGACCTGCACGTCTCTTTCAAGGGGCATTTAAATCGTCTTGTTAAGCTGCTGCGACCTGCACGTCTCTTCCAAGGGGCATTTAAACCGTCTTGTTAAGCCACTGCGACCTTCACCGCTATTCCAAAGGGCATTTAATCCGTCTTGTTAAGCTACTGCGACCTGCACGTCTCTTCCAAGGGTCATTTAAACCGTCTTGTAAAGCTACTGCGAACTGCACGCCTCTTCCAATGGGCATTTAAACTGTCTTGTTAAGCTACTGCGACCTGCACGTCTCTTCCAAGGGACATTTAAACCATCTTGTTAAGCTACTGCTACCTGCACGTCTCTTCCAAATGGCATTTAAACCATGTTGTTAAGCTACTGCTACCTGCACCTCTCTTCCAAGGGGCATTTAAACCATCTTGTTAAGCTACCGCGACCTGTACGTCTCTTCCAATGGGCATTTAAACCGTCTTGTTAAGCTGCTGCGACCAGTATGTCTCTTCCAAGGGGCATTTAAACCGTCTTGTTAAGCTACTGCGACCTCCACTGCTCTTCCAAGGAGCATTTAAACCGTCTTGTTAAGCTACTGCGACCTGCACGTCTCTTCCAAGGGGCATTTAAACCATCTTGGTAAGCTACTGCGACCTGCAATCCTGTTCCAAGGGGCATTTAAACCGTCTTGTTAAGCTACTGCGACCTGCTCATCTCTTCCAAGGGGCAATTAAACCATCTTGTTAAGCTACTGTGACCTCCACCGCTCTTCCAAGGGGCATTTAAACCATCTTGTTAACCTACTGCGACCTGCACGTCTTTTCCAAGGGGCATTTAAACCGTCTTGGTAAGCTACTGCGACCTGAAAGCCTCTTCTAAGGGGCATTTAAACCCTCTTGTTAAGCTACTGCGACCTGCACGTCTCTTGCAAGGGGCATTTAAACCGTCTTGTTAAGCTACTGCGACCTGCACGTCTCTTCTAAGGGGCATTTAAACCGTCTTGTTAAGCTACTGCTGTTATGCACACGCCCGGGCTGAGCGGCGTGTGCGTGTGATTGTAGTGATTCCACTGGACCGTGCCGGAGAGTGAATGCCTGGAGGGGCGTAACTAGGTATTCACCCGATCCGACCAGGGTCGCACGACGGCATACGACGCCAGTGCACCAAGGAGGAACCGAGCAGAGGGACCAGGTGCTACTCCAGGACAGACCCCGGACACGGCTGTTGACCCACACAGGGGAATACAGGAACAGACTGGTAGGCTGGCACACAGACTGGTGGGTATAGGCAGGCGGGTATGCAGTCCGGGGGGTACAGGCAAGCACAGCTAGAGTGCAGACAGGGAGGCACTAGCAGGTAGGAACACAGGCGGGATAGGACCCAGTACACACTGGGACTCAGGAACAATACAGGCAGAGGGGTACAGGCAAGCACAGCTAGAGTGCAGACAGGGAGGCACTAGCAGGTAGGGACACTGGCGGGATAGGACCCAGTACACACTGAGACTAAGGAACAGAACCACAGATGTGGCGGACAAACACAGCAGAGTGAGGCCGCCCAGAGAGGTGAGCGAGAACAGGGCAGGACAAGGCCGCCTGGAGCGGTGAGCAAAGGATCAGAGCGAGACTGCCGGAGCAGTGAGCAAGAGTAAAGCAGGACGAGACCGCCTGGAGCGGTGAGCAAGAGTGGAGCAAGACTGCCGGAGCAGTGAGCAAAAGGGTCAGAGCGGAGCAAGGCTGCCGGAGCAGCGAGCAAAGGAGTCAGAGCAGGCTAGAACCGCCGGAGCGGTGAGCAAAGGAGTCAGAGCAGGCTAGAACCGCCGGAGCGGTGAGCAAAGGAGTCAGAGCAGGCTAGAACCGCCGGAGCGGTGAGCAAAGGAGTCAGAGCAGGCTAGAACTGCCGGAGCGGTGAGCAAAGGAGTCAGAGCAGGCTAGAACCGCCGGAGCGGTGAGCAAAGGAGTCAGAGCAGGCTAGAACCGCCGGAGCGGTGAGCAAAGGAGTCAGAGCAGGCTAGAACCGCCGGAGCGGTGAGCAAAGGAGTCAGAGCTGGCAAGGCTGAGCAGGGGGGACAGGGCTCTGTTCACACGGAACAGACAGGAAGGGAAAGGCAGAGCCAGATACTCACAGAGTACTTGCAGAGAAGTAGCGAGTGGACCACAAACTCACAAACGGGAGTACAGAGACAACAAGCAGGAGTTAGGTACGAGTTCAGACTCTGCAGAAAAAGGAAGGGAACGGACATAGAGGCAAAACAGGTAAAGGATAGGAGAGAGTTCAGACTGGAACTGAGTGTACGGAGGAGACCGGCACAGGAGCGGGTCTGGGAATACGGCCCCCAGAGAGGCGGGACAAACAGGCAAGGAGCGTGTTCAGACAGGACAGACAAGATACAGGAGCAGGTCTGGGTAATCAGCCCCCAGAGAGGCAGGACAAACAGGCAAGGAGCGTGTTCAGACAGGACAGACAAGATACAGGAACGGATCTAGGTAATCGGCCCCTAGAAGGCGGGAGGAACAGGCTAGGAGCGTGTTCAGACAGGCCTGGAAATACAGCCTCCAGGAAAGGCAGCAGGCAAGAGTACACAGACAGGACTCAGTTCAGACACGGGAACTGATATCGCAAGGCAGGAGACAAAGACAGGACTCAGTTCAGACACGGGAACTGATACCACAAGGCAGGAGACATAGACAGGACTCAGTTCAGACACGGGAACTGATACCGCAAGGCAGGAGACATAGACAGGACTCAGTTCAGACACGGGAACTGATACCACAAAGCAGGAGACAAAGAACGGGACCTGGCACCTTCAGAGTGCAAGCACACACTGAATGAAACACTATGCTCAGGCAGGGATAGATGGGAGCAGCTGAGCTATATACCAGGTGACAGACAGCAATAGGCTGAGGACGCACAAGGGGTGTGACCCACAGCAGGTACAAAAAGCAGGAAGTGATCGGGCGCCGCCCTTAAGCAGCAGAAACAGACACAAACAGACAGCATGGAGGGAAGCCAGAGAGACATTCTGGACAGGAGATCAAGTGCACGCTCTTGCACAGTGGGAGATGGACCACTATGCAAGGACGCCGCCAGGTATGTTACAGTACCCCCCCCCTTACGCCCCCTCTTCTTCAGGCCTGCCAGAATCTTCCGCAGGGAATTCGAGGGCCAATTCTTCACTTCGAAGAGATCACTTCCACTGTCCACCGGAAAAACTGGTCTCCTCTGGGTAGCTAGGATGCTACCTCCCATCCAGCCACCCTTAGCAACAGACGAAACGGGTGGAGTACCAGGAACAGCACACAAGGAAGTCTCTCTCCACATATTTTCAGGTGGCACCCCAGAGGGTACAGGAGACAACTGGAAGTCCTCCACCGGGTTGGAGGGGGACAGAGACTTGGGGGTAATCTCTGCTTCGAGGTACATCTTGTCAAGCTCACAGGAAGAAATAGACGGGTTATCAGGTACATAATGAGGAAAAGTCACTGTCTCTTTGTTATCTGGTGGTACCCCGGAGGATTCAGGAAACAACTGGAGGTCCTCCGCCGGGTCAGAAGAGTGCAGAGGCTCAGAGAAAACATCTGCTTCAGAGTACACTAGGTCGGACTCACTGGACGAAGCAGGCGAGGTATCGGGTACCGAGTATAGGAAAGTCTCTGTCCATTGTCCACCAGGTGGCACCCCGAAGGGTTCTGGAGACAACTGGCGGTCCTCCGCCTGGTCAGAGGGGTGTAGAGACTCACAGGTAACCTCTGCTTCAGAGTACACTAGGTCGGACTCACTGGACGAAGCAAGCGAGGTATCAGATCCAGGATATAGGGAAGTCTCTGTCCATTTACCACCAGGTGGCACCCCGAAGGGTTCTGGAGACAACTGGAGGTCCTCCGCCTGGTCAGAGGAGTGTAGAGACTCGGGAGTAACCACTGCTTCGGAGTACACTAGGTTGGACTCACTGGACGAAGCGAGCGAGGTATCAGGTACAGAGTATAGGAGAGTCTCTGTCCTTTCGCTACCAGGTAGCACCCCGAAGGGTTCAGGAGACAACTGGAGGTCCTCCGCCTGGTCGGAGGGGTGTAGAGACTCGGGAGTAACCTCTGCTTCGGAGTACACTAGGTTGGACTCACTGGACGAAGCGAGCGAGGTATCAGGTACAGAGTATAGGAGAGTCTCTGTCCTTTCGCTACCAGGTAGCACCCCGAAGGGTTCAGGAGACAACTGGAGGTCCTCCGCCTGGTCGGAGGGGTGTAGAGACTCGGGGGTAACTACCACTTTGGGGTACCCATTGTCAGGCTCACAGGACGAAGCGGACAAAGTATCGAGTACCGGGTGTAGAGAATTCTCTCTCCATTTGTCATCGAGTGGTATCCCGGAGGATTCAGGAGGCAACAGGGGGTCCTCCGCCAGGTAGTAGAGGTGCACAGACTCTGAGGTAACCACAGCTTTGGAGCATCCTTGGACATGCACACCGGTTAAAGTGGGTGAAGCATCTGATGCCGGGTGCAGGAAGTTCTCCTGTGTGGAGTCTGGATGGGCAGAAGTCTCTTCGGGCAGGAGAACTGGTGCACTACCCACGCACATTACCCGTTGGGGCTTCTCCGGGATACAGGGAGATGAAGCTTCAGTAGGGACTTCAAGGTTGGGGTCAGGAGGTCTCCGGGAGGACAGACCCTGGCGTGACGGCTTGCCTCTACGTTTAGCACGTCTGGACTGCCTGTTGAGGTTGGGAGAAGTATTCCGGAAAGCGTAGTCACCCTGTGAGGATTCTGGGTGGGCAGTAGTCTCATTGGGCTGGAGGACTATTGCGCTACCCACACACATTACCCATTGGGGCTGCTCCGGGATATTGGGAAGTGAAGCTTCAGCAGGAGCCTCCGGGTTAGGATCATCGAAGACCATTAGAAAGGCCACCAGGAAGGCCATTAGGTCCAGGAGGATCGGATCCTGTGTTTCATATAGGGGGTTGATCCATTCCAAGGCATCACCCGCCAGGTAAGACATAATGAATGCCACCTTAACCCGATCGGTGGGAAAACATAGAGGGTAGAACTTGAAGTGTAGCATACATTGCTCCACAAATGCAAGACTTTGTCTAGGATCCCCATAATAACGTAGCGGATCCGCGGGAACGAGAGCAGATAGATCCATCTGGACGGGTGCGTAATTCGCCTGGAACTCAGCTAAAGTAAAAAAAAAATATATTTATTTATTTATTTTAATGCATGTATTCGCTGGAAAACTTCTCAGAGAGCGAAGGCCGTGGGGCTCAACGGGAACCATGGCCTGAGCATGCTGTTATGCACACGCCCGGGCTGAGCGGCGTGTGCGTGTGATTGTAGTGATTCCACTGGACCGTGCCGGAGAGTGAATGCCTGGAGGGGCGTAACTAGGTATTCATCCGATCCGACCAGGGTCGCACGACGGCATACGACGCCAGTGCACCAAGGAGGAACCGAGCAGAGGGACCAGGTGCTACTCCAGGACAGACCCCGGACACGGCTGTTGACCCACACAGGGGAATACAGGAACAGACTGGTAGGCTGGCACACAGACTGGTGGGTATAGGCAGGCGGGTATGCAGGCCGGGGGGTACAGGCAAGCACAGCTAGAGTGCAGACAGGGAGGCACTAGCAGGTAGGAACACAGGCGGGATAGGACCCAGTACACACTGGGACTCAGGAACAATACAGGCAGAGGGGTACAGGCAAGCACAGCTAGAGTGCAGACAGGGAGGCACTAGCAGGTAGGGACACTGGCTGGATAGGACAGAGTACACACTGAGACTAAGGAACAGAACCACAGATGTGGCGGACAAACACAGCAGAGTGAGGCCGCCCAGAGAGGTGAGCGAGAACAGGGCAGGACAAGGCCGCCTGGAGCGGTGAGCAAAGGATCAGAGCGAGACTGCCGGAGCAGTGAGCAAGAGTAAAGCAGGACGAGACCGCCTGGAGCGGTGAGCAAGAGTGGAGCAAGACTGCCGGAGCAGTGAGCAAAAGGATAAGAGCGGAGCGAGACTGCCGGAGCAGTGAGCAAAAGGGTCAGAGCGGAGCAAGGCTGCCGGAGCAGCGAGCAAAGGAGTCAGAGCAGGCTAGAACCGCCGGAGCGGTGAGCAAAGGAGTCAGAGCAGGCTAGAACCGCCGGAGCGGTGAGCAAAGGAGTCAGAGCAGGCTAGAACCGCTGGAGCGGTGAGCAAAGGAGTCAGAGCAGGCTAGAACCGCCGGAGCGGTGAGCAAAGGAGTCAGAGCAGGCTAGAACCGCCGGAGCGGTGAGCAAAGGAGTCAGAGCAGGCTAGAACCGCCGGAGCGGTGAGCAAAGGAGTCAGAGCAGGCTAGAACCGCCGGAGCGGTGAGCAAAGGAGTCAGAGCAGGCTAGAACCGCCGGAGCGGTGAGCAAAGGAGTCAGAGCAGGCTAGAACCGCCGGAGCGGTGAGCAAAGGAGTCAGAGCTGGCAAGGCTGAGCAGGGGGGACAGGGCTCTGTTCACACGGAACAGACAGGAAGGGAAAGGCAGAGCCAGATACTCACAGAGTACTTGCAGAGAAGTAGCGAGTGGACCACAAACTCACAAACGGGAGCACAGAGACAACAAGCAGGAGTTAGGTACGAGTTCAGACTCTGCAGAAAAAGGAAGGGAACGGACATAGAGGCAAAACAGGTAAAGGATAGGAGAGAGTTCAGACTGGAACTGAGTGTACGGAGGAGACCGGCACAGGAGCGGGTCTGGGAATACGGCCCCCAGAGAGGCGGGACAAACAGGCAAGGAGCGTGTTCAGACAGGACAGACAAGATACAGGAGCAGGTCTGGGTAATCAGCCCCCAGAGAGGCAGGACAAACAGGCAAGGAGCGTGTTCAGACAGGACAGACAAGATACATGAGCAGGTCTGGGTAATCAGCCCCCAGAGAGGCAGGACAAACAGGCAAGGAGCGTGTTCAGACAGGACAGACAAGATACAGGAACGGATCTAGGTAATCGGCCCCTAGAAGGCGGGAGGAACAGGCTAGGAGCGTGTTCAGACAGGCCTGGAAATACAGCCTCCAGGAAAGGCAGCAGGCAAGAGTACACAGACAGGACTCAGTTCAGACACGGGAACTGATATCGCAAGGCAGGAGACAAAGACAGGAATCAGTTCAGACACGGGAACTGATACCACAAGGCAGGAGACATAGACAGGACTCAGTTCAGACACGGGAACTGATACAGCAAGGCAGGAGACATAGACAGGACTCAGTTCAGACACGGGAACTGATACCACAAAGCAGGAGACAAAGAACGGGACCTGGCACCTTCAGAGTGCAAGCACACACTGAATGAAACACTATGCTCAGGCAGGGATAGATGGGAGCAGCTGAGCTATATACCAGGTGACAGACAGCAATAGGCTGAGGACGCACAAGGGGTGTGACCCACAGCAGGTACAAAAAGCAGGAAGTGATCGGGCGCCGCCCTTAAGCAGCAGAAACAGACACAAACAGACAGCATGGAGGGAAGCCAGAGAGACATTCTGGACAGGAGATCAAGTGCGCGCTCTTGCACAGTGGAAGATGGACCACTATGCAAGGACGCCGCCAGGTATGTTACAACATGTCTCTTCCAAGGGGCATTTTAACCATCTTGTTAAGCTACTGCGACCTGCACGTCTCTTCCGAGGGGCATTTAAACCGTCTTGTTAAGCTACTGCCACCTGCACGTCTCTTCCAAGGGGCATTTAAACCACCTTGTTAAGCTCCTGCGACCTGCATGTCTCTTCCAAGGGGCATTTTAACCATCTTGTTAAGCTACTGCGACCTGCATGTCTTTTCCAAGGGGCATTTAAACCGTCTTGTTAAGCTACTGTGACCTCCAGCGCTCTTCCAAGGGGCATTTAAACCGTCTTGGTAAGCTACTGCGACCTGCAAGCCTCTTCTAAGGGGCATTTAAACCCTCTTGTTAAGCTACTGCGACCTGCACGTCTCTTGCAAGGGGCGTTTAAACCATCTTGTTAAGCTACTGCCACCTGTACGTCTCTTCCAAGGGACATTTTAACCGTCTTGTTAAGCTACTGCCACCTGCACGTCTCTTCCAAGGGGCATTTAAACCACTTTGTTAAGCTACTGCGACCTGCATGTCTCTTCCAAGGGGCATTTTAACCGTCTTGTTAAGCTACTGCGACCTGCACGTCTCTTCCAAGGGGCATTTTAACCATCTTGTTAAGCTACTGCGACCTGCACGTCTCTTTCAAGGGGCATTTAAATAGTCTTGTTAAGCTGCTGCGCCCTGCACGTCTCTTCCAAGGGGCATTTAAACCGTCTTGTTAAGCTACTGCGACCTTCACCGCTCTTCCAAAGGGCATTTAATCCGTCTTGTTAAGCTACTGCGACCTGCACGTCTCTTCCAAGGGGCATTTAAACCGTCTTGTTAAGCTACTGCGAACTGCACGCCTCTTCCAATGGGCATTTAAACTGTCTTGTTAAGCTACTGCGACCTGCACGTCTCTTCCAAGGGACATTTAAACCATCTTGTTAAGCTACTGCTACCTGCACGTCTCTTCCAAGGGGCATTTAAACCATCTTGTTAAGCTACTGCGACCTGTACGTCTCTTCCAATGGGCATTTAAACCGTCTTGTTAAGCTGCTGTGACCAGTATGTCTCTTCCAAGGGGCATTTAAACCGTCTTGTTAAGCTACTGCGACCTCCACCGCTCTTCCAAGGGGCATTTAAACCGTCTTGTTAAGCTACTGCGACCTGCACGTCTCTTCCAAGGGGCAATTAAACCGTCTTGGTAAGCTACTGCGACCTGCATGCCTCTTATAAGGGGCATTTAAACCGTCTTGTTAAGCTACTGCGACCTGCACGTCTCTTGCAAGGGGCATTTAAACCATCTTATTAAGCTACTGCGACCTGCACATCTCTTCCAAGGGGCATTTAAACCGTCTTGTTAAGCTACTGCGACCTTCACCGTTCCTCCAAGGGGCATTTGAACCGACTTGTTAAGCTACTGCGACCTGCACGTCTCTTCCAATGGGCATTTAAACTGTCTTGTTAAGCTACTGCGACCTGCACATCTCTTCCAAGGGACATTTAAACCATCTTGTTAAGCTACTGCTACCTGTACGTCTCTTCCAAGGGGCATTTAAACCATCTTGTTAAGCTACTGCGACCTGTACGTCTCTTCCAATGGGCATTTAAACCGTCATGTTAAGCTGCTGCTACCAGTATGTCTCTTCCAAGGGGCATTTAAACCGTCTTGTTTAGCTACTGCGACCTCCACCGCTCTTCCAAGGGGCATTTAAACCGTCTTGTTAAGCTTCTGCAACCTGCACGTCTCTTCCAAGGGGCATTTAAACCATCTTGGTAAGCTACTGCGACCTGCAATCCTATTCCAAGGGGCATTTAAACCGTCTTGTTAAGCTACTGCGACCTGCTCATATCTCCCAAGGGGCATTTAAACCGTCTTGTTAAGCTACTGCGACCTGCATGTCTTTTCCAAGGGGCATTTAAACCGTCTTGTTAAGCTACTGTGACCTCCACCGCTCTTCCAAGGGGCATTTAAACCATCTTGTTAAGCTACTGCGATCTGCACGTCTCTTCCAAGGGGCATTTAAACCGTCTTGTTAAGCTACAGGGACCTGCACGTCTCTTCTAAGGGGCATTTAAACCGTCTTGTTAAGCTACTGCGACCTGCACGTCTCTTCCAAGGGGCATTTAAACCGTCTTGTTAAGCTACAGCGACCTGCACGTCTCTTCCAAGGGGCATTTAAACTGTCTTGTTAAGCTACTGCGACCTCCAACTCTCTTCCAAGGGGCATTTAAACCGTCTTATTAAGCTACTGCGACCTGCACATCTCTTCCAAGGGGCATTTAAACCGTCTTGTTAAGCTACTGCGACCTTCACCGCTCTTCCAAAGCGCATTTTAACCGTCTTGTTAAGCTACTGTGACCTCCACTGCTCTTCCAAGGGGCATTTAAACCGTCTTGTTAAGCTACTGCGACCTGCACGTCTCTTCCAAGGGGCATTTAAACCGTCTTGTTAAGCTACTCCGACCTGCACGTCTCTTCCAAGGGGCATTTAAACTGTCTTGTTAAGCTACTGCGACCTCCACCTCTCTTACAAGGGGCATTTAAACCGACTTGTTAAGCTACTGTGACCTGCACGTCTCTGCCAAGGGGCATTTAAACCATCTTGTTAAGCTACTGCGACCTGCACGTCTCTTCCAAGTGGCATTTAAACTGTCTTGGTTAGCTACTGCGACCTGCAAGCCTCTTCTAAGGGGCATTTAAACCGTCTTATTAAGCTACTGCGACCTGAACTTCTCTTCCAAGTGGGATTTAAACCGTCTTGTTAAGCTACTGCGACCTGCACGTCTCTTCCAAGGGGCATTTAAACCGTCTTATTAAGCTACTGCGACCTGCTCGTCTATTCCAACTGGCATTTAAACCGTCTTGTTAAGCTACTGCGACCTGCACGTCTCTTCCAAGGCGCATTTAAACCATCTTTTTAAGCTACTGCGACTTGCACGTCTCTTCCAAGGTTCATTTAAACCGTCTTGTTAAGCTACTGCGACCTGCACGTCTCTTCCAAGGCGCATTTAAACCGTCTTTTTAAGCTACTGCTACTTGCACGTCTCTTCCAAGGGGCATTTAAAACGTCTTATTAAGCTACTGTAACCTCCACCACTTTTACAAGGGGCATTTACCCGTCTTCTTAAGCTACTGCAACCTGCACGTCTCTTCCATGGGGCATTTAAACCGTCTTGTTAAGCTACTGCAACCTGCACGTCTCTTCCAAGGGGCATTTAAACAGTCTTGTTAAGCTGCTGCGACCTGCATGTCTCTTCCAAGGGGCATTTAAACTGTCTTGTTAAGCTACTGCGATCTCCACCGCTCTTCCAAGGGGCATTTAAACTGTCTTGTTAAGCTACTGCGACCTGCACGTCTCTTCCAAGCGGCATTTAAATCGTCTTGGTAAGCTACTGCGACCTGTAAGCCTCTTCCAAGGGGCATTTAAACCGTCTTGTTAAGCTACTGCGAAATGCACGTCTCTTCCAAGGGGCATTTAAACCGTCTTGTTAAGCTACTACGACCTGCACGTCTCTTCCAATGGGCATTTAATCCCTCTCGTTAAGCTCCTGCGACCTGCACGTTTCTTGAAAGGGGCATTTAAACCCTCTTGTTTAGCTACTGCGACCTGCACGTCTCTTCCAAGGGGCATTTAAACTGTCTTGTTAAGCTACTGCGACCTCCACATCTCTTCCAAGGGGCATTTAAACCGTCTTATTTAGCTACTGCGACCTGCACATCTCTTCCAAGGGGCATTTAAAACGTCTTATTAAGCTACTGCGACCTGCACGTCTCTTCCAAGGGGCATTTAAACTGTCTTGTTAAGCTACTGCGACCTCCACATCTCTTCCAAGGGGCATTTAAACCGTCTTATTTAGCTACTGCGACCTGCACATCTCTTCCAAGGGGCATTTAAACTGTCTTATTAAGCTACTGCGACCTGCACATCTCTTCCAAGGGGCATTTAAACCGTCTTGTTAAGCTACTGCGACCTGCACGTCTCTTCCAAGGGGCATTTAAACCATCTTGGTAAGCTACTGCGATATGCAAGCCTATTCCAAGGGGCAATTAAACACCCTTGTTAAGCTACTGCGACCTGCACGTTTCTTCCAAGGGGCATTTAAACCGTCTTGTTAAGCTATTGTGACCTGCTCGTCTCTTCCAAGGGGCATTTAAACCGTCTTGTTAAGCTACTGCGACTTGCACGTCTATTCCAAGGGGCATTTAATTCGTGTTGTTAAGCTGTTGTAACCTCCACCACTTTTCCAAGGGGCATTTAAACCGTCTTGTTAAGCTACTGTGACCTGCACGTCTCTTGCAAGGGGCATTTAAACCATCTTGTTAAGCGACTGCGACCTGCACGTCTCTTCCAAGGGGCATTTAAACCATCTTGTTAAGCTACTGCGACCTGCACGTCTCTTCCAAGGGGCATTTAAACCGTCTTGTTAAGCTACTGCGACCTCCACCGCACTTCCAAGGGGCGTTTAAACCGTCTTGTTAAGCTACTGCGACCTGCACTTCTCTTTCAAGGGGCATTTAAACTGTCTTGTTAAGCTACTGCAACCTCCACCGCTCTTCCAAGGGCCATTTAAACCGTCTTGTTAAGCTACTGCGACCTGCACGTCTCTTCCAAGGGGCATTTAAACCGTCTTATTAAGCTACTGCGACCTGCACGTCTCTTCCAAGGGGCATTTAAACTGTGTTGTTAAGCTACTGCGACCTCCAACGCTCTTCCAAGGGGCATTTAAACCGTCTTTTTAAGCTACTGCGACCTGCACGTCTCTTCCAAGTTGCATTTAAACTGTCTTGTTAAGCTACTGCGACCTCCAGCGCTCTTCCAAGTGGCATTTAAGCCGTCTTGTTAAGCTGCTGCGACCTGCACGTCTCTTCCAAGGGGCATTTAAACCGTCTTGGTAAGCTACTGCGACCTGCAAGCCTATTCCAAGGGGCATTTAAACCCTCTTGTTAAGCTACTGCGACCTGCACGTCTCTTCCAAGGGGCATTTAAAACGTCTTTTTAAGCTGCTGCGACCTGCATGTCTCTTCCAAGGGGCATTTAAACAGTCTTGTTAAGCTGCTGCGACCTGCATGTCTCTTCCACGGGGCATTTAAACCATCTTGTTAAGCTACTGTAACCTCCACCACTTTTCCAAGGGGCATTTACCCGTCTTGTTAAGTGACTGCGACCTGCACGTCTCTTCCAAGGGGCATTTAAACCGTCTTTTTAAGCTACTGCGACCTGCACGTCTCTTCCAAGGGGCATTTAAAACGTCTTTTTAAGCTGCTGCGACCTGCATGTCTCTTCCAAGGGGCATTTAAACCATCTTGTTAAGCTACTGCGACCTCCACAGCTCTTCCAAGGGGCATTTAAACCATCTTGTTAAGCTACTGCGACCTGCACGTCTCTTCCAAGGGGCATTTAAACCGTCTTGTTAAGCTACTGTGACTTGCACGTCTCTTCCAAGGGTCATTTAAACCGTCTTGTTAAGCTACTGTAACCTCCACCACTTTTCCAAGGGGCATTTACCCGTCTTGTTAAGCTACTGCGACCTACATGTCTCTACCAAGGGACATTTAAACCGTCTTGTTAAGCTTCTGCGACCTGCACGTCTCTTCCAAGGGTCATTTAAACAGTCTTGTTAAGCTGCTGCGACCTGCATGTCTCTTCCAAGGGGCATTTAAACTGTCTTGTTAAGCTACTGCGACCTCCACCGCTCTTCCAAGGGGCATTTAAACGGTCTTGGTAAGCTACTGCGAGCTGCACTTGTCTTCCAAGGGGGACTTAAACCGTCTTGTTAAGCTTCTGCGACCTGCACGTCTCTTCTAAGGGGCATTTAAACCATCTTGTTAAGCTACTGCGACTTGCATGTCTCTTCCAAGGGGCATTTAAACCGTCTTGATATGCTACTGTAACCTCCACCACTTTTCCAAGGGGCATTTAAACCGTCTTGTTAAGCTACTGCGACCTGCACATCTCTTACAAGGGGCATTTAAAACGCTTTGTTAAGCTACTGCGACCAGCATGTTTCTTCCAAGGGGCATTTAAACCGTCTTGGTAAGCTACTGCGACCTGCAAACCTATTCCACGGGGCATTTAAACCCTCTTGTTAAGCTACTGTGACCTGCACGTCTCTTCCAAGGGGCATTTAAACCGTCTTGTTATGCTACTGTAACCTACACCACTTTTCCAAGGGGCATTTAAACCGTCTTGTTAAGCTACTGCGACCTACACGTCTCTTACAAGGGGCATTTAAAACGCTTTGCTAAGCTACTGCGACCTGCACGTCTCTTCCAAGGTTCATTTAAACCATCTTGGTAAGCTACTGCGACCTGCAAACCTATTCCAAGGGGCATTTAATCCCTCTTGTTTAGCTACTGCGACCTGCTCGTCTCTACCAAGGGGGATTTAAACCATCTTGTTAAGCCACTGCGACCTGCACGTCTCTTCCAAGTGGCATTTAAACCATCTTGTTAAGCTACTGCGACCTGCACGTCTCTTCCAAGGGACATTTAAACCGTCTTGTTAAGCTAATGCGACTTCCACCTCTCTTCCAAGGGGCATTTAAACCGTCTTATTAAGCTGCTGCGACCTGCACGTCTCTTCCAAGGGGCATTTAAACTGTCTTGTTAAGCTACTGTGACCTCCACCGCTCTTCCAAGGGGCATTTAAACCGTCTTGTTAAGCTTCTGCGACCAGCAAGCCTATTCCAAGGGGCATTTAAACTCTCTTGTTAAGCTACTGCGACCTGCACGTCTCTTCCAAGGGGGATTTAAACCGTCTTGTTAAGCTACTGCGACCTGCACTTCTCTTCCAAGGGGCATTTAAACTGTCTTGTTAAGCTACTGCGACTTTCTCGTCTATTCCATGGGGCATTTAAACCGTCTTGTTAAGCTACTGTAACCTACACCACTTTTCCAAGGGGCATTTAAACCGTCATGTTAAGCTACTGCGACCTGCACGTCTCTTCCAAGGGGCATTTAAACCATCTTGTTAAGCCACTGCGACCTGCACGTCTCTTCCAAGGGGCATTTAAAACATCTTGTTAAGCTACTGCGAGCTCCACCGCTCTTCCAAGGGGCATTTAAACCATCTTGTTAAGCTACTGCGAACTGCACGTCCCTTCCAAGGGGCATTTAAACCGTCTTGGTAAGCTACTGCGACCTGCAAGCCTATTCCAAGGGGCATTTAAACCGTCTTGATAAGCTACTGCGACCTGCTCGTCTCTTCCAAGGGGCATTTAAACCGTCTTGTCAAGATATTGTAACCTCCACCACTTTTCCAAGGGGCATTTAAACCTTCTTGTTAAGCTACTGTGACCTGCACGTCTCTTCCAAGGGGGATTTAAACTGTCTTTTTAAGCTTCTGAGAAGAGCACGTTTCTTCCAAGGGGCATTTAAACCTAATTGTTAAGCTACAGTAACCTCCACCACTATTCCAACGTGCATCTCAACAGTCTTGTTAAGCTACTGCGACCTGCACGTCTCTTCCAAGGGGCATTTAAACCGTCTTGTTAAGCTACTACGACCTGCATGTCTCTTCCAAGGGGCATTTAAACCATCTTGTTAAGCTACTGCGACCAGCACATCTCTTCCAAGGGGCTTTTAATCCCTCTCGTTAAGCTCCTGCGACCTGCACGTCTCTTGAAAGTGGCATTTAAACCCTCTTGTTTAGCTACTGCGTCCTGCACGTCTCTTCCAAGGGGCATTAAAACTGTCTTGTTAAGCTACTGCGACCTCCACCGCTCTTCCAAGGGGCACTTAAACCGTCTTTTTAAGCTACTGCGACCTGCACGTCTTTTCCAAGGGGCATTTAAACCATCTTGGTAAGCTACTGCGACCTGCAAGCCTATTCCAAGGGGCATTTAAACACTCTTGTTAAGCTACTGCGACCTGCACGTCTCTTCCAAGGGGCATTTAAACTGTCTTGTTAAGCTACTGCGACCTCCACCGCTCTTCCAAGGGACATTTAAACTGTCTTGTTAAGCTTCTGCGACCTGCACGTCTCTTCTAAGGGGCATTTAAACCATCTTGTTAAGCTACTGCGACTTGCATGTCTCTTCCAAGGGGCATTTTAACCGTCTTGTTATGCTACTGTGACCTCCACCACTTTTCCAAGGGGCATTTAAACCGTCTTGTTAAGCTACTGCGACCTGCACATCTCTTACAAGGGGCATTTAAAACGCTTTGTTAAGCTACTGCGACCAGCATGTTTCTTCCAAGGGGCATTTAAACCGTCTTGGTAAGCTACTGCGACCTGCAAACCTATTTCATGGGGCATTTAAATCCTCTTGTTAAGCTACTGTGACCTGCACGTCTCTTCCAAGGGGCATTTAAACCGTCTTGTTATGCTACTGTAACCTACACCACTTTTCCAAGGGGCATTTAAACCGTCTTGTTAAGCTACTGCGACCTACACGTCTCTTACAAGGGGCATTCAAAACGCTTTGTTAAGCTACTGCGACCTGCACGTCTCTTCCAAGGTTCATTTAAACCATCTTGGTAAGCTACTGCGACCTGCAAACCTATTCCAAGGGTCATTTAAACCCTCTTGTTAAGCTACTGCGACCTGCTCGTCTCTACCAAGGGGGATTTAAACCATCTTGTTAAGCCACTGCGACCTGCACGTCTCTTCCAAGTGGCATTTAAACCATCTTGTTAAGCTACTGCGACCTGCACGTCTCTTCCAAGGGACATTTAAACCGTCTTGTTAAGCTACTGTAACCTCCACCACATTTCCAAGGGGCATTTAAACCGTCTTGTTAAGCTACTGCGACCTGCATGTCTCTACCAAGGGGCATTTAAACCATCTTGTTAAGCCACTGCGACCTGCACGTCTCTTCCAAGGGGCATTTAAACCGTCTTTTTAAGCTGCTGTGAACTGCATGTCTCTTCCAAGGGGCATTTAAAACATCTTGTTAAGCTACTGCGACCTCCACCGCTCTTCCAAGGGGCATTTAAACTGTCTTGTTAAGCTACTGCGACCTCCACCGCTCTTCCAAGGGGCATTTAAACTGTCTTGTTAAGCTACTGCGACCTGCACGTCTCTTCCAAGCGGCATTTAAATCGTCTTGGTAAGCTACTGCGACCTGTAAGCCTCTTCCAAGGGGCATTTAAACCGTCTTGTTAAGCTACTGCGAAATGCACGTCTCTTCCAAGGGGCATTTAAACCGTCTTGTTAAGCTACTACGACCTGCACATCTCTTCCAAGGGGCATTTAATCCCTCTCGTTAAGCTCCTGCGACCTGCACGTTTCTTGAAAGGGGCATTTAAACCCTCTTGTTTAGCTACTGCGACCTGCACGTCTCTTCCAAGGGGCATTTAAACTGTCTTGTTAAGCTACTGCGACCTCCACATCTCTTCCAAGGGGCATTTAAACCGTCTTATTTAGCTACTGCGACCTGCACATCTCTTCCAAGGGGCATTTAAAACGTCTTATTAAGCTACTGCGACCTGCACGTCTCTTCCAAGGGGCATTTAAACTGTCTTGTTAAGCTACTGCGACCTCCACATCTCTTCCAAGGGGCATTTAAACCGTCTTATTTAGCTACTGCGACCTGCACATCTCTTCCAAGGGGCATTTAAACTGTCTTATTAAGCTACTGCGACCTGCACATCTCTTCCAAGGGGCATTTAAACCGTCTTGTTAAGCTACTGCGACCTGCACGTCTCTTCCAAGGGGCATTTAAACCATCTTGGTAAGCTACTGCGATATGCAAGCCTATTCCAAGGGGCAATTAAACACCCTTGTTAAGCTACTGCGACCTGCACGTCTCTTCCAAGGGGCATTTAAACCGTCTTGTTAAGCTATTGTGACCTGCTCGTCTCTTCCAAGGGGCATTTAAACCGTCTTGTTAAGCTACTGCGACTTGCACGTCTATTCCAAGGGGCATTTAAATCGTGTTGTTAAGCTGCTGTAACCTCCACCACTTTTCCAAGGGGCATTTAAACCGTCTTGTTAAGCTACTGTGACCTGCACGTCTCTTGCAAGGGGCATTTAAACCGTCTTGTTAAGCGACTGCGACCTGCACGTCTCTTCCAAGGGGCATTTAAACCATCTTGTTAAGCTACTGCGACCTGCACGTCTCTTCCAAGGGGCATTTAAACCGTCTTGTTAAGCTACTGCGACCTCCACCGCACTTCCAAGGGGCGTTTAAACCGTCTTGTTAAGCTACTGCGACCTGCACTTCTCTTTCAAGGGGCATTTAAACTGTCTTGTTAAGCTACTGCAACCTCCACCGCTCTTCCAAGGGCCATTTAAACCGTCTTGTTAAGCTACTGCGACCTGCACGTCTCTTCCAAGTGGCATTTAAACCGTCTTATTAAGCTACTGCGACCTGCACGTCTCTTCCAAGGGGCATTTAAACTGTGTTGTTAAGCTACTGCGACCTCCAACGCTCTTCCAAGGGGCATTTAAACCGTCTTTTTAAGCTACTGCGACCTGCACGTCTCTTCCAAGTTGCATTTAAACTGTCTTGTTAAGCTACTGCGACCTCCAACGCTCTTCCAAGTGGCATTTAAGCCGTCTTGTTAAGCTGCTGCGACCTGCACGTCTCTTCCAAGGGGCATTTAAACCGTCTTGGTAATCTACTGCGACCTGCAAGCCTATTCCAAGGGGCATTTAAACCCTCTTGTTAAGCTACTGCGACCTGCACGTCTCTTCCAAGGGGCATTTAAAACGTCTTTTTAAGCTGCTGCGACCTGCATGTCTCTTCCAAGGGGCATTTAAACAGTCTTGTTAAGCTGCTGCGACCTGCATGTCTCTTCCACGGGGCATTTAAACCATCTTGTTAAGCTACTGTAACCTCCACCACTTTTCCAAGGGACATTTACCCGTCTTGTTAAGTGACTGCGACCTGCACGTCTCTTCCAAGGGGCATTTAAACCGTCTTTTTAAGCTACTGCGACCTGCACGTCTCTTCCAAGTTGCATTTAAACTGTCTTGTTAAGCTACTGCGACCTCCAACGCTCTTCCAAGTGGCATTTAAGCCTTCTTGTTAAGCTGCTGCGACCTGCATGTCTCTTCCAAGGGGCATTTAAACCGTCTTGGTAAGCTACTGCGACCTGCAAGCCTATTCCAAGGGGCATTTAAACCCTCTTGTTAAGCTACTGCGACCTGCACGTCTCTTCCAAGGGGCATTTAAAACGTCTTTTTAAGCTGCTGCGACCTGCATGTCTCTTCCAAGGGGCATTTAAACCATCTTGTTAAGCTACTGCGACCTCCACAGCTCTTCCAAGGGGCATTTAAACCATCTTGTTAAGCTACTGCGACCTGCACGTCTCTTCCAAGGGGCATTTAAACCGTCTTGTTAAGCTACTGTGACTTGCACGTCTCTTCCAAGGGTCATTTAAACCGTCTTGTTAAGCTACTGTAACCTCCACCACTTTTCCAAGGGGCATTTACCCGTCTTGTTAAGCTACTGCGACCTACATGTCTCTACCAAGGGACATTTAAACCGTCTTGTTAAGCTTCTGCGACCTGCACGTCTCTTCCAAGGGTCATTTAAACAGTCTTGTTAAGCTGCTGCGACCTGCATGTCTCTTCCAAGGGGCATTTAAATTGTCTTGTTAAGCTACTGCGACCTCCACCGCTCTTCCAAGGGGCATTTAAACGGTCTTGGTAAGCTACTGCGAGCTGCACTTGTCTTCCAAGGGGGATTTAAACCGTCTTGTTAAGCTTCTGCGACCTGCACGTCTCTTCTAAGGGGCATTTAAACCATCTTGTTAAGCTACTGCGACTTGCATGTCTCTTCCAAGGGGCATTTAAACCGTCTTGTTATGCTACTGTAACCTCCACCACTTTTCCAAGGGGCATTTAAACCGTCTTGTTAAGCTACTGCGACCTGCACATCTCTTACAAGGGGCATTTAAAACGCTTTGTTAAGCTACTGCGACCAGCATGTTTCTTCCAAGGGGCATTTAAACCGTCTTGGTAAGCTACTGCGACCTGCAAACCTATTCCACGGGGCATTTAAACCCTCTTGTTAAGCTACTGTGACCTGCACGTCTCTTCCAAGGGGCATTTAAACCGTCTTGTTATGCTACTGTAACCTACACCACTTTTCCAAGGGGCATTTAAACCGTCTTGTTAAGCTACTGCGACCTACACGTCTCTTACAAGGGGCATTTAAAACGCTTTGCTAAGCTACTGCGACCTGCACGTCTCTTCCAAGGTTCATTTAAACCATCTTGGTAAGCTACTGCGACCTGCAAACCTATTCCAAGGGGCATTTAATCCCTCTTGTTAAGCTACTGCGACCTGCTCGTCTCTACCAAGGGGGATTTAAACCATCTTGTTAAGCCACTGCGACCTGCACGTCTCTTCCAAGTGGCATTTAAACCATCTTGTTAAGCTACTGCGACCTGCACGTCTCTTCCAAGGGACATTTAAACCGTCTTGTTAAGCTAATGCGACTTCCACCTCTCTTCCAAGGGGCATTTAAACCGTCTTATTAAGCTGCTGCGACCTGCACGTCTCTTCCAAGGGGCATTTAAACTGTCTTGTTAAGCTACTGTGACCTCCACCGCTCTTCCAAGGGGCATTTAAACCGTCTTGTTAAGCTTCTGCGACCAGCAAGCCTATTCCAAGGGGCATTTAAACTCTCTTGTTAAGCTACTGCGACCTGCACGTCTCTTCCAAGGGGGATTTAAACCGTCTTGTTAAGCTACTGCGACCTGCACTTCTCTTCCAAGGGGCATTTAAACTGTCTTGTTAAGCTACTGCGACTTTCTCGTCTATTCCATGGGGCATTTAAACCGTCTTGTTAAGCTACTGTAACCTACACCACTTTTCCAAGGGGCATTTAAACCGTCATGTTAAGCTACTGCGACCTGCACGTCTCTTCCAAGGGGCATTTAAACCATCTTGTTAAGCCACTGCGACCTGCACGTCTCTTCCAAGGGGCATTTAAAACATCTAGTTAAGCTACTGCGAGCTCCACCGCTCTTCCAAGGGGCATTGAAACCATCTTGTTAAGCTACTGCGAATTGCACGTCCCTTCCAAGGGGCATTTAAACCTTCTTGGTAAGCTACTGCGACCTGCAAGCCTATTCCAAGGGGCATTTAAACCGTCTTGATAAGCTACTGCGACCTGCTCGTCTCTTCCAAGGGGCATTTAAACCGTCTTGTCAAGATATTGTAACCTCCACCACTTTTCCAAGGGGCATTTAAACCTTCTTGTTAAGCTACTGTGACCTGCACGTCTCTTCCAAGGGGGATTTAAACTGTCTTTTTAAGCTTCTGAGAAGAGCACGTTTCTTCCAAGGGGCATTTAAACCTAATTGTTAAGCTACAGTAACCTCCACCACTATTCCAACGTGCATCTCAACAGTCTTGTTAAGCTACTGCGACCTGCACGTCTCTTCCAAGGGGCATTTAAACCGTCTTTTTAAGCTACTACGACCTGCATGTCTCTTCCAAGGGGCATTTAAACCATCTTGTTAAGCTACTGCGACCAGCACATCTCTTCCAAGGGGCTTTTAATCCCTCTCGTTAAGCTCCTGCGACCTGCACGTCTCTTGAAAGTGGCATTTAAACCCTCTTGTTTAGCTACTGCGTCCTGCACGTCTCTTCCAAGGGGCATTAAAACTGTCTTGTTAAGCTACTGCGACCTCCACCGCTCTTCCAAGGGGCACTTAAACCGTCTTTTTAAGCTACTGCGACCTGCACGTCTTTTCCAAGGGGCATTTAAACCATCTTGGTAAGCTACTGCGACCTGCAAGCCTATTCCAAGGGGCATTTAAACACTCTTGTTAAGCTACTGCGACCTGCACGTCTCTTCCAAGGGGCATTTAAACTGTCTTGTTAAGCTACTGCGACCTCCACCGCTCTTCCAAGGGACATTTAAACTGTCTTGTTAAGCTTCTGCGACCTGCACGTCTCTTCTAAGGGGCATTTAAACCATCTTGTTAAGCTACTGCGACTTGCATGTCTCTTCCAAGGGGCATTTAAACCGTCTTGTTATGCTACTGTGACCTCCACCACTTTTCCAAGGGGCATTTAAACCGTCTTGTTAAGCTACTGCGACCTGCACATCTCTTACAAGGGGCATTTAAAACGCTTTGTTAAGCTACTGCGACCAGCATGTTTCTTCCAAGGGGCATTTAAACCGTCTAGGTAAGCTACTGCGACCTGCAAACCTATTTCATGGGGCATTTAAATCCTCTTGTTAAGCTCCTGTGACCTGCACGTCTCTTCCAAGGGGCATTTAAACCGTCTTGTTATGCTACTGTAACCTACACCACTTTTCCAAGGGGCATTTAAACCGTCTTGTTAAGCTACTGCGACCTACACGTCTCTTACAAGGGGCATTTAAAATGCTTTGTTAAGCTACTGCGACCTGCACGTCTCTTCCAAGGTTCATTTAAACCATCTTGGTAAGCTACTGCGACCTGCAAACCTATTCCAAGGGTCATTTAAACCCTCTTGTTAAGCTACTGCGACCTGCTCGTCTCTACCAAGGGGGATTTAAACCATCTTGTTAAGCCACTGCGACCTGCACGTCTCTTCCAAGTGGCATTTAAACCATCTTGTTAAGCTACTGCGACCTGCACGTCTCTTCCAAGGGACATTTAAACCGTCTTGTTAAGCTACTGTAACCTCCACCACATTTCCAAGGGGCATTTAAACCGTCTTGTTAAGCTACTGCGACCTGCATGTCTCTACCAAGGGGCATTTAAACCATCTTGTTAAGCCACTGCGACCTGCACGTCTCTTCCAAGGGGCATTTAAACCGTCTTTTTAAGCTGCTGTGAACTGCATGTCTCTTCCAAGGGGCATTTAAAACATCTTATTAAGCTACTGCGACCTCCACCGCTCTTCCAAGGGGCATTTAAACGGTCTTGGTAAGCTACTGCGACCTGCAAGCCTATTCCAAGTGGCATTTAAACCGTCTTGTTAAGCCACTGCGACCTGCACGTCTCTTCCAAGGGGCATTTAAACTGTCTTATTAAGCTAATGCGACTTCCACCTCTCTTCCAAGGGGCATTTAAACCGTCTTATTAAGCTGCTGCGACCTGCACGTCTCTTCCAAGGGGCATTTAAACTGTCTTGTTAAGCTACTGCGACCTCCACCGCTCTTCCAAGGGGCATTTAAACCGTCTTGTTAAGCTTCTGCGACCAGCAAGCCTATTCCAAGGGGCATTTAAACTCTCTTGTTAAGCTACTGCGACCTGCACGTCTCTTTCAAGGGGGATTTAAACCGTCTTGTTATGCTACTGCGACCTGCACTTCTCTTCCAAGGGGCATTTAAACCGTCTTGTTAAGCTACTGCGACTTTCTCGTCTATTCCATGGGGCATTTAAACCGTCTTGTTAAGCTACTGCGACCTGCACGTCTCTTCAAAGGCGCATTTAAACCATCTTGTTAAGCTACTGTAACCTACACCACTTTTCCAAGGGGCATTTAAACCGTCTTGTTAAGCTACTGCGACCTGCACGTCTCTTCCAAGGGGCATTTAAACCATCTTGTTAAGCCACTGCGACCTGCACGTCTCTTCCAAGGGGCATTTAAAACATCTTGTTAAACTACTGCGAGCTCCACCGCTCTTCCAAGGGGCATTTAAACCATCTTGTTAAGCTACTGCGAACTGGACGTCCCTTCCAAGGGGCATTTAAACCGTCTTGGTAAGCTACTGCGACCTGCAAGCCTATTCCAAGGGGCATTTATACCGTCTTGATAAGCTTCTGCGACCTGCACGTCTCTTGAAAGTGGCATTTAAACCCTCTTGTTTAGCTACTGCGTCCTGCACGTCTCTTCCAAGGGGCATTAAAACTGTCTTGTTAAGCTACTGCGACCTCCACCGCTCTTCCAAGGGGCACTTAAACCGTCTTTTTAAGCTACTGCGACCTGCACGTCTCTTCCAAGGGGCATTTAAACCACCTTGGTAAGCTACTGCCACCTGCAAGCCTATTCCAAGGTGCATTTAAACACTCTTGTTAAGCTACTGCGACCTGCACGTCTCTTCCAAGGGGCATTTAAACCGTCTTGTTAAGCTACTGTGACCTGCTCGTCTCTTCCAAGGGGCATTTAAACCATCTTGTTAAGCTACTGCGACTTGCACGTCTATTCCAATGGGCATTTAAATCGTCTTGTTAAGCGACTGCGACCTGCACGTCTCTTCCAAGGGGCATTTAAACCATCTTATTAAGCTACTGCGACCTGCATGTCTCTTCCAAGGGGCATTTAAACCGTCTTCTTAAGCCTCTGCGACCTGCACGTCTCTTTCAAGGGGCATTTATACCGTCTTGTTAAGCTGCTGCGACCTGCATGTCTCTTCCAAGGGGCATTTAAACCGTCTTGTTAAGCTACTGCGACCTCCACCGCACTTCCAAGGGGCATTTAAACCGTCTTGTTAAGCTACTGCGACCTGCACGTCTTTTCCAAGGGGCATTTAAACTGTCTTCTTAAGCTACTGCGACCTCCACCTCTCTTCCAAGGGGCATTTAGACCGTCTTATTAAGCTACTGCGACCTGCACGTCTCTTCCAAGTTGCATTTAAACTGTCTTGTTAAGCTACTGCGACCTCCAACGCTCTTCCAATGGGCATTTAAACCGTCTTGTTAAGCTACTGCGACCTGCACGTCTCTTCCAAGGGGCATTTAAACCGTCTTGGTAAGCTACTGCGACCTGCAAGCATCTTCCAAGGGGCATTTAAACTGTCTTGTTAAGCTACTGCGACCTCCACCTCTCTTCCAAGGGGCATTTAGACCGTCTTATTAAGCTACTGCGACCTGCACGTCTCTTCCAAGTTGCATTTAAACTGTCTTGTTAACCTACTGCGACCTCCAACGCTCTTCCAATGTGCATTTAAACCGTCTTGTTAAGCTACTGCGACCTGCACGTCTCTTCCAAGGGGCATTTAAACTGTCTTGTTATGCTACTGTAACCTCCACCACTTTTCCAAGGAGCATTTAAACCGTCTTGTTAAGCTACTGCGACCTGCACGTCTCTTCCAAGGGGCATTTAAACCGTCTTGTTAAGCTACTGCGACCTCAACCGCTTTTCCAAGGGGCATTTACCCGTCTTGTTAAGCTACAGCGACCTGCACGTCTCTTCCAAGGGACATTTAAACCGTCTTGTTAAGCTACTGTGACTTGTACGTCTCTTCCAAGGGGCATTGAAACCGTCTTGTTAAGCTACTGCGACCTTTACCACTTTTCCAAGGGGCATTTACGCGTCTTGTTAAGCTACTGCGACCTGCACGTCTCTTCCATGGGGCATTTAAACTGACTTGTTAAACTACTGCGACCTGCACGTCTCTTCCAAGGGGAATTTAAATAGTCTTGTTAAGCTGCTGCAACCTGCATGTCTCTTCCAAGTGGCATTTAAACTGTCTTGTTAAGCTAATGCGACCTCCACCGCTCTTCCAAGGGGCATTTAAACTGTCTTATTAAGCTACTGCCACCTGCAAGCCTCTTCCTAGGGGCATTTAAACCGTCTTGTTAAGCTACTGCGACCTGCACGTCTCTTCCAAGGGGCATTTAAACTGTCTTGTTAAGCTACTGCGACCTCCACCGCTCTTCCTAGGGGCATTTAATCTGTCTTGATAAGCTACTGCGACCTGCACGTCTCTTCCAAGGGGCATTTAAACCGTCTTGTTAAGCTACTGCGACTTGCAATTCTCTTCCAAGGGGCATTTAAACCGTCTTATTAAGCTACTGCGACCTGCACGTCTCTTCCAAGTTGCATTTAAACTGTCTTGTTAACCTACTGCGACCTCCAACGCTCTTCCAATGGGCATTTAAACCGTCTTGTTAAGCTACTGCGACCTGCACGTCTCTTCCAAGGGGCATTTAAACTGTCTTGTTATGCTACTGTAACCTCCACCACTTTTCCAAGGAGCATTTAAACCGTCTTGTTAAGCTACTGCGACCTGCACGTCTCTTACAAGGGGCATTTAAAACGCTTTGTTAAGCTACTGCGACCTGCATGTGTCTTCCAAGGGGCATTTAAACCGTCTTGGTAAGCTATTGCGACCTGCAAATCTATTCCAAGGGGCATTTAAACCCTCTTGTTAAGCTACTGCGACCTGCTCGTCTCTTCCAAGGGGGATTTAAACCGTCTTGTTAAGCTACTGAGACCTGCACGTCTCTTCCAAGGGGCATTTAAAACATCTTGTTAAGCTACTGCGACCTCCACCGCTCTTCCAAGGGGCATTTAACCATTTTGTTAAGCTACTGCGACCTGCACGTCTCTTCCAAGGGGCATTTAAACCATCTTGTTAAGCTGCTGCGACCTGCATGTCTCTTCTAAGGGGCATTTAAACCGTCTTGTTAAGCTACTGCGACCTCCACCGCACTTCCAAGGGGCATTTAAACCGTCTTGTTAAGCTACTGCGACCTGCACGTCTTTTCCAAGGGGCATTTAAACTGTCTTGTTAAGCTACTGCAACCTCCACCTCTCTTCCAAGGGGCATTTAGACCGTCTTATTAAGCTACTGCGACCTGCACGTCTCTTCCAAGTTGCATTTAAACTGTCTTGTTAAGCTACTGCGACCTCCAACGCTCTTCCAATGGGCATTTAAACCGTCTTATTAAGCTACTGCGACCTGCACGTCTCTTCCAAGGGGCATTTGAACCGTCTTGGTAAGCTACTGCGACCTGCAAGCATCTTCCAAGGGGCATTTAAACTGTCTTGTTAAGCTACTGCGACCTCCAACTCTCTTCCAAGGGGCATTTAGACCGTCTTATTAAGCTACTGCGACCTGCACGTCTCTTCCAAGTTGCATTTAAACTGTCTTGTTAAGCTACTGCGACCTCCAGCGCTCTTCCAATGGGCATTTAAACCGTCTTGTTAAGCTACTGCGACCTGCACGTCTCTTCCAAGGGGCATTTAAACTGTCTTGTTATGCTACTGTAACCTCCACCACTTTTCCAAGGGGCATTTAAACCGTCTTGTTAAGCTACTGCGACCTGCACGTCTCTTACAAGGGGCATTTAAAACGCTTTGTTAAGCTACTGCGACCTGCATGTGTCTTCCAAGGGGCATTTAAACCGTCTTGGTAAGCTATTGCGACCTGCAAATCTATTCCAAGGGGCATTTAAACCCTCTTGTTAAGCTACTGCGACCTGCTCGTCTCTTCCAAGGGGGATTTAAACCGTCTTGTTAAGCTACTGAGACCTGCACGTCTCTTCCAAGGGGAATTTAAAACATCTTGTTAAGCTACTGCGACCTGCACGTCTCTTCCAAGGGGCATTTAACCATTTTGTTAAGCTACTGCGACCTGCACGTCTCTTCCAAGGGGCATTTAAACCATCTTGTTAAGCTACTGTGACTTGCATGTCTCTTCCAAGGGGCATTTAAACCGTCTTGTTAAGCTACTGCGACCTCAACCGCTTTTCCAAGGGGCATTTACCCGTCTTGTTAAGCTACTGCGACCTGCACGTCTCTTCCAAGGGACATTTAAACCGTCTTGTTAAGCTACTGTGACTTGTACGTCTCTTCCAAGGGGCATTTAAACCGTCTTGTTAAGCTACTGCGACCTTTACCACTTTTCCAAGGGGCATTTACGCGTCTTGTTAAGCTACTGCGACCTGCACGTCTCTTCCATGGGGCATTTAAACCGACTTGATAAACTACTGCGACCTGCACGTCTCTTCCAAGGGGAATTTAAATAGTCTTGTTAAGCTGCTGCAACCTGCATGTCTCTTCCAAGGGGCATTTAAACTGTCTTGTTAAGATAATGCGACCTCCACCGCTCTTCCAAGGGGCATTTAAACTGTCTTATTAAGCTACTGCCACCTGCAAGCCTCTTCCTAGGGGCATTTAAACCGTCTTGTTAAGCTACTGCGACCTGCACGTCTCTTCCAAGGGGCATTTAAACTGTCTTGTTAAGCTACTGCGACCTCCACCGCTCTTCCTAGGGGCATTTAATCTGTCTTGATAAGCTACTGCGACCTGCACGTCTCTTCCAAGGGGCATTTAAACCGTCTTGTTAAGCTACTGCGACTTGCAATTCTCTTCCAAGGGGCATTTAAACCGTCTTGTTAAGCTTCTGCGACCTGCAAGTCTCTTCCAAGGGGCATTTAAACCGTCTTGTTAAGCTACTGCGACCTGCACGTCTCTTCCAAGTGGCATTTAAACTGTCTTGTTAAGCTACTGCGACCTCCACCGCACTTCCAAGGGGCATTTAAACCGTCTTCTTAAGCTACTGCGACCTCCACCGCTCTTCCAAGGGGCATTTAAACCCTCCTGCTTAGCTACTGCGACCTGCACGTCTCTACCAAGGGGCATTTAAACCGTCTTGATAATCTACTGCGACATGCACGTCTCTTCCAAGGGGCATTTAAACCGTCTTGTTAAGCTACTGCGACCTGCACGTCTCTTCCAAGGGGCATTAAACCGTCTTGTTAAGCTACTGCGACCTCCACCGCTCTTCCAAAGGGCATTTTAACCGTCTTGTTAAGCTACTGTGACCTGCACGTCTCTTCCAAGGGGCATTTAAACCATCTTGTTAAGCTACTGCGACCTCCACTGCTCTTCCAAGGGGCGTTTAAACCATCTTGTTAAGCTACTGCGACCTGCACGTCTCTTCCAATGGGCATTTAAACTGTCTTGTTAAGCTGCTGCGACCTGCACGTCTCTTCCAAGGGGCATTTAAACCTTCTTGTTAAGCTACTGCGACCTGCACGTCTCTTCCAAGGAGCATTTAAACTGTCTTGTTAAGCTACTGAGACCTGCACGTCTTTTCCAAGGGGCATTTAAACCGTCTTAATAAGCTACTGCGACCTGCATGTCTCTTCCAATGGGCATTTAAACCGTCTTGTTAAGCTACTGCGACCTCCACCGCTCTTCCAAGGGGCAATTAAGCAGTCTCGTTAAGCTACTGCGACCTGCACGTCTCTTCCAAGGGGCATTTAAACCTTCTTGTTAAGCTACTGCGACCTGCACGTCTCTTCCAAGGGGCATTTAAACTGTCTTGTTAAGCTACTGCGACCTGCACGTCTCTTCCAAGGGGCATTTAAACTGTCTTGTTAAGCTACTGCGACCTGCAAGTCTCTACCAAGGGGCATTTAAACCGTCTTTTTAAGCTACTGCGACCTGCACGTCTCTTCCAATGGGCATTTAAACCGTCTTGTTAAGCTACTGCGACCTCCACTGATCTTCCAAGGGGCATTTAAACCATCTTGTTAAGCTACTGCGACCTGTAAGTCTCTTCCAAGTGGCATTTAAACCGTCCTGTTAAGCTACTGTGATCTGCACGTCTCTTCCAAGGGGCATTTAATCTGTCTTGTTAAGCTACTGCGACCTGCACGTCTCTTCCAAGGGGCATTTAAACTGTCTTGTTAAGCTACTGCGACCTGCAGGTCTCTTCCAAGGGGCATTTAAACCGTCTTATTAAGCTACTGCGACCTGCACGTCTCTTGCAAGAGGCATTTAAACCGTCTTGTTAAGCTACTGTGATCTGCACGTCTCTTCCAAGGGGCATTTAAACTGTCTTGTTAAGCTTCTCCGACCTGCACGTCTCTTCCAAGGGGCATTAAACCGTCTTGATAAGCTACTGCGACCTCCACCGCTCTTCCAAAGGCATTTTAACCGTCTTGTTAAGCTACTGTGACCTGCACGTCTCTTCCAAGGGGCATTTAAACTGTCTTGTTAAGCTACTGCGACCTGCACGTCTCTTCCAAGGGGCATTTAAACTGTCTTGTTAAGCTACTGCGACCTGCAAGTCTCTACCCAGGGGCATTTAAACCGTCTTTTTAAGCTACTGCGACCTGCACGTCTCTTCCAATGGGCATTTAAACCGTCTTGTTAAGCTACTGCGACCTCCACTGATCTTCCAAGGGGCATTTAAACCATCTTGTTAAGCTACTGTGACCTGTAAGTCTCTTCCAAGTGGCATTTAAACCGTCCTGTTAAGCTACTGTGATCTGCACGTCTCTTCCAAGGGGCATTTAATCTGTCTTGTTAAGCTACTGCGACCTGCACGTCTCTTCCAAGGGGCATTTAAACTGTCTTGTTAAGCTACTGCGACCTGCAGGTCTCTTCCAAGGGGCATTTAAACCGTCTTATTAAGCTACTGCGACCTGCAAGTCTCTTGCAAGAGGCATTTAAACCGTCTTGTTAAGCTACTGTGATCTGCACGTCTCTTCCAAGGGGCATTTAAACTGTCTTGTTAAGCTTCTCCGACCTGCACGTCTCTTCCAAGGGGCATTAAACCGTCTTGATAAGCTACTGCGACCTCCACCCCTCTTCCAAAGGGCATTTTAACCGTCTTGTTAAGCTACTGTGACCTGCACGTCTCTACCAAGGGGCATTTAAACCGTCTTGTTAAGCTATTGCGACCTCCACTGCTCTTCCAAGGGGCATTTACTCCATCTTGCTAAGCTACTGCGACCTGCACGTCTCTTCCAAGGGGCATTTAAACTGTCTTGTTAAGCTACTGCGACCTCCACCGCTCTTCCAACGGGCATTTAAACAGTCTTGTTAAGCTGCTGCGACCTGCACATCTCTTCAAAGGGGCATTTAAACCTTCTTGTTAAGCTACTGCGACCTGCACGTCTCTTCCAAGGGGCATTTAAACTGTCTTGTTAAGCTACTGCGACCTGCACGTCTTTTCCAAGGGGCATTTAAACCGTCTTAATAAGCTACTGCGACCTGCATGTCTCTTCCAATGGGCATTTAAACCGTCTTGTTAAGCTACTGCGACCTCCACCGCTCTTCCAAGGGGCAATTAAGCAGTCTTGTTAAGCTTCTGCGACCTGCACGTCTCTTCCAAGGGGCATTTAAACCTTCTTGTTAAGCTACTGCGACCTGCACGTCTCTTCCAAGGGGCATTTAAACTGTCTTGTTAAGCTACTGCGACCTGCACGTCTCTTACAAGGGGCATTTAAACTGTCTTGTTAAGCTACTGCGACCTGCACGTCTCTTCCAAGGGGCATTTAAACCGTCTTATTAAGCGACTGCAACCTGCACGTCTCTCCCAATGGGCATTTAAACCGTCTTGTTAAGCTACTGCGACCTCCACTGATCTTCCAAGGGGCATTTAAACCATCTTGTTAAGCTACTGCGACCTGTAAGTCTCTTCCAAGTGGCATTTAAACCGTATTGTTAAGCTACTGTGATCTGCACTTCTCTTCCAAGGGGCATTTAATCTGTCTTGTTAAGCTACTGCGACCTGCACGTCTCTTCCAATGGGCATTTAAACCGTCTTGTTAAGCTACTGCGACCTCCACTGATCTTCCAAGGGGCATTTAAACCATCTTGTTAAGCTACAGCGACCTGTAAGTCTCTTCCAAGTGGCATTTAAACCGTCCTGTTAAGCTACTGTGATCTGCACGTCTCTTCCAAGGGGCATTTAATCTGTCTTGTTAAGCTACTGCGACCTGCACGTCTCTTCCAAGGGGCATTTAAACTGTCTTGTTAAGCTACTGCGACCTGCAGGTCTCTTCCAAGGGGCATTTAAACCGTCTTATTAAGCTACTGCGACCTGCACGTCTCTTGCAAGAGGCATTTAAACCGTCTTGTTAAGCTACTGTGATCTGCACGTCTCTTCCAAGGGGCATTTAAACTGTATTGTTAAGCTTCTCCGACCTGCACGTCTCTTCCAAGGGGCATTAAACCGTCTTGATAAGCTACTGCGACCTCCACCGCTCTTCCAAAGGGCATTTTAACCGTCTTGTTAAGCTACTGTGACCTGCACGTCTCTTCCAAGGGGCATTTAAACTGTCTTGTTAAGCTACTGCGACCTGCACGTCTTTTCCAAAGGGCATTTAAACCGTCTTAATAAGCTATTGCGACCTGCATGTCTCTTCCAATGGGCATTTAAACCGTCTTGTTAAGCTACTGCGACCTCCACCGCTCTTCCAAGGGGCAATTAAGCAGTCTTGTTAAGCTACTGCGACCTGCACGTCTCTTCCAAGGGGCATTTAAACCTTCTTGTTAAGCTACTGCGACCTGCACGTCTCTTCCAAGGGGCATTTAAACTGTCTTGTTAAGCTACTGCGACCTGCACGTCTCTTACAAGGGGCATTTAAACTGTCTTGTTAAGCTACTGCGACCTGCACGTCTCTTCCAAGGGGCATTTAAACCGTCTTATTAAGCGACTGCAATCTGCACGTCTCTTCCAATGGGCATTTAAACCGTCTTGTTAAGCTACTGCGACCTCCACTGATCTTCCAAGGGGCATTTAAACCATCTTGTTAAGCTACTGCGACCTGTAAGTCTCTTCCAAGTGGCATTTAAACCGTATTGTTAAGCTACTGTGATCTGCACGTCTCTTCCAAGGGGCATTTAATCTGTCTTGTTAAGCTACTGCGACCTGCACGTCTCTTCCAAGGGGCATTTAAACTGTCTCGTTAAGCTACTGCGACCTGCAGGTCTCCTCCAAGGGGCATTTAAACCGTCTTATTAAGCTACTGCGACCTGCACGTCTCTTGGAAGAGGCATTTAAACCGTCTTGTTAAGCTACTGTGATCTGCACGTCTCTTCCAAGGGGCATTTAAACTGTCTTGTTAAGCTTCTCCGACCTGCACGTCTCTTCCAAGGGGCATTAAACCGTCTTGATAAGCTACTGCGACCTCCACCGCTCTTCCAAAGGGCATTTTAACCGTCTTGTTAAGCTACTGTGACCTGCACGTCTCTACCAAGGGGCATTTAAACCGTCTTGTTAAGCTACTGCGACCTCCACTGCTCTTCCAAGGGACATTTACTCCATCTTGTTAAGCTACTGCGACCTGCACGTCTCTTCCAAGGGGCATTTAAACTGTCTTGTTAAGCTACTGCGACCTCCACCGCTCTTCCAACGGGCATTTAAACAGTCTTGTTAAGCTGCTGCGACCTGCACATCTCTTCAAAGGGGCATTTAAACCTTCTTGTTAAGCTACTGCGACCTGCATGTCTCTTCCAAGGGGCATTTAAACTGTCTTGTTAAGCTACTGCGACCTGCACGTCTTTTCCAAGGGGCATTTAAACCGTCTTAATAAGCTACTGCGACCTGCATGTCTCTTCCAAGGGGCATTTAAACCGTCTTGTTAAGCTACTGCGACCTCCACCGCTCTTCCAAGGGGCAATTAAGCAGTCTTGTTAATCTACTGCGACCTGCACGTCTCTTCCAAGGGGCATTTAAACCTTCTTGTTAAGCTACTGCGACCTGCACGTCTCTTCCAAGGGGCATTTAAACTGTCTTGTTAAGCTACTGCGACCTGCACGTCTCTTACAAGGGGCATTTAAACTGTCTTGTTAAGCGACTGCGACCTGCACATCTCTTCCAAGGGGCATTTAAACCTTCTTGTTAAGCTACTGCGAGCTGCACGTCTCTTCCAATGGGCATTTAAACTGTCTTGTTAAGCTACTGCGACCTGCACGTCTCTTACAAGGGGCATTTAAACTGTCTTGTTAAGCTACTGCGACCTGCACGTCTCTTCCAAGGGGCATTTAAACCGTCTTATTAAGCGACTGCAACCTGCACGTCTCTTCCAATGGGCATTTAAACCGTCTTGTTAAGCTACTGCGACCTCCACTGATCTTCCAAGGGGCATTTAAACCATCTTGTTAAGCTACTGCGACCTGTAAGTCTCTTCCAAGTGGCATTTAAACCGTATTGTTAAGCTACTGTGATCTGCACGTCTCTTCCAAGGGGCATTTAATCTGTCTTGTTAAGCTACTGCGACCTGCACGTCTCTTCCAAGGGGCATTTAAACTGTCTTGTTAAGCTACCGCGACCTGCAGGTCTCCTCCAAGGGGCATTTAAACCGTCTTATTAAGCTACTGCGACCTGCACGTCTCTTGCAAGAGGCATTTAAACCGTCTTGTTAAGCTACTGTGATCTGCACGTCTCTTCCAAGGGGCATTTAAACTGTCTTGTTAAGCTTCTCCGACCTGCACGTCTCTTCCAAGGGGCATTAAACCGTCTTGATAAGCTACTGCGACCTCCACCGCTCTTCCAAAGGGCATTTTAACCGTCTTGTTAAGCTACTGTGACCTGCACGTCTCTACCAAGGGGCATTTAAACCGTCTTGTTAAGCTACTGCGACCTCCACTGCTCTTCCAAGGGGCATTTACTCCATCTTGTTAAGCTACTGCGACCTGCACGTCTCTTCCAAGGGGCATTTAAACTGTCTTGTTAAGCTACTGCGACCTCCACCGCTCTTCCAACGGGCATTTAAACAGTCTTGTTAAGCTGCTGCGACCTGCACATCTCTTCAAAGGGGCATTTAAACCTTCTTGTTAAGCTACTGCGACCTGCACGTCTCTTCCAAGGGGCATTTAAACTGTCTTGTTAAGCTACTGCGACCTGCACGTCTTTTCCAAGGGGCATTTAAACCGTCTTAATAAGCTACTGCGACCTGCATGTCTCTTCCAATGGGCATTTAAACCGTCTTGTTAAGCTACTGCGACCTCCACCGCTCTTCCAAGGGGCAATTAAGCAGTCTTGTTAAGCTACTGCGACCTGCACGTCTCTTCCAAGGGGCATTTAAACCTTCTTGTTAAGCTACTGCGACCTGCACGTCTCTTCCAAGGGGCATTTAAACTGTCTTGTTAAGCTACTGCGACCTGCACGTCTCTTACAAGGGGCATTTAAACTGTCTTGTTAAGCTACTGCGACCTGCACGTCTCTTCCAAGGGGCATTTAAACCGTCTTATTAAGCGACTGAAACCTGCACGTCTCTTCCAATGGGCATTTAAACCGTCTTGTTAAGCTACTGCGACCTCCACTGATCTTCCAAGGGGCATTTAAACCATCTTGTTAAGCTACTGCGACCTGTAAGTCTCTTCCAAGTGGCATTTAAACCGTATTGTTAAGCTACTGTGATCTGCACGTCTCTTCCAAGGGGCATTTAATCTGTCTTGTTAAGCTACTGCGACCTGCACGTCTCTTCCAAGGGGCATTTAAACTGACTTGTTAAGCTACTGCGACCTGCAGGTCTCCTCCAAGGGGCATTTAAACCGTCTTATTAAGCTACTGCGACCTGCACGTCTCTTGCAAGAGGCATTTAAACCGTCTTGTTAAGCTACTGTGATCTGCACGTCTCTTCCAAGGGGCATTTAAACTGTCTTGTTAAGCTTCTCCGACCTGCACGTCTCTTCCAAGAGGCATTAAACCGTCTTGATAAGCTGCTGCGACCTTCACCGCTCTTCGAAAGGGCATTTTAACCGTCTTGTTAAGCTACGGTGACCTGCACGTCTCTTCCAAGGGGCATTTAAACTGTCTTGTTAAGCTACTGCAACCTGCACATCTCTTCCAAGGGGCATTTAAACTGTCTTGTTAAGCTACTGCGACCTGCAAGTCTCTACCAAGGGGCATTTAAACCGTCTTTTTAAGCTACTGCGACCTGCACGTCTCTTCCAATGGGCATTTAAACCGTCTTGTTAAGCTACTGCGACCTCCACTGATCTTCCAAGGGGCATTTAAACCATCTTGTTAAGCTACTGCGACCTGTAAGTCTCTTCCAAGTGGCATTTAAACCGTCCTGTTAAGCTACTGTGATCTGCACGTCTCTTCCAAGGGGCATTTAATCTGTCTTGTTAAGCTACTGCGACCTGCACGTCTCTTCCAAGGGGCATTTAAACTGTCTTGTTAAGCTACTGCGACCTGCAGGTCTCTTCCAAGGGGCATTTAAACCATCTTATTAAGCTACTGCGACCTGCACGTCTCTTGCAAGAGGCATTTAAACCGTCTTGTTAAGCTACTGTGATCTGCACGTCTCTTCCAAGGGGCATTTAAACTGTCTTGTTAAGCTTCTCCGACCTGCACGTCTCTTCCAAGGGGTATTAAACCGTCTTGATAAGCTACTGCGACCTCCACCGCTCTTCCAAAGGGCATTTTAACCGTCTTGTTAAGCTACTGTGACCTGCACGTCTCTACCAAGGGGCATTTAAACCGTCTTGTTAAGCTACTGCGACCTCCACTGCTCTTCCAAGGGGCATTTACTCCATCTTTTAAGCTACTGCGACCTGCACGTCTCTTCCAAGGGGCATTTAAACTGTCTTGTTAAGCTACTGCGACCTCCACCGCTCTTCCAACGGGCATTTAAACAGTCTTGTTAAGCTGCTGCGACCTGCACATCTCTTCAAAGGGGCATTTAAACCTTCTTGTTAAGCTACTGCGACCTGCACGTCTCTTCCAAGGGGCATTTAAACTGTCTTGTTAAGCTACTGCGACCTGCACGTCTTTTCCAAGGGGCATTTAAACCGTCTTAATAAGCTACTGCGACCTGCATGTCTCTTCCAATGGGCATTTAAACCGTCTTGTTAAGCTACTGCGACCTCCACCGCTCTTCCAAGGGGCAATTAAGCAGTCTTGTTAAGCTACTGCGACCTGCACGTCTCTTCCAAGGGGCATTTAAACCTTCTTGTTAAGCTACTGCGACCTCCACCGCTCTTCCAAAGGGCATTTTAACCGTCTTGTTAAGCTACTGTGACCTGCACGTCTCTACCAAGGGGCATTTAAACCGTCTTGTTAAGCTACTGCGACCTCCACTGCTCTTCCAAGGGGCATTTACTCCATCTTGTTAAGCTACTGCGACCTGCACGTCTCTTCCAAGGGGCATTTAAACTGTCTTGTTAAGCTACTGCGACCTCCACCGCTCTTCCAACGGGCATTTAAACAGTCTTGTTAAGCTACTGCGACCTGCACATCTCTTCAAAGGGGCATTTAAACCTTCTTGTTAAGCTACTGCGACCTGCACGTCTCTTCCAAGGGGCATTTAAACTGTCTTGTTAAGCTACTGCGACCTGCACGTCTTTTCCAAGGGGCATTTAAACCGTCTTAATAAGCTACTGCGACCTGCATGTCTCTTCCAATGGGCATTTAAACCGTCTTGTTAAGCTACTGCGACCTCCACCGCTCTTCCAAAGGGCAATTAAGCAGTCTTGCTAATCTACTGCGACCTGCACGTCTCTTCCAAGGGGCATTTAAACCTTCTTGTTAAGCTACTGCGACCTGCACGTCTCTTCCAAGGGGCATTTAAACTGTCTTGTTAAGCTACTGCGACCTGCACGTCTCTTACAAGGGGCATTTAAACTGTCTTGTTAAGCTACTGCGACCTGCACGTCTCTTCCAAGGGGCATTTAAACCGTCTTATTAGCGACTGAAACCTGCACGTCTCTTCCAATGGGCATTTAAACCGTCTTGTTAAGCTACTGCGACCTCCACTGATCTTCCAAGGGGCATTTAAACCATCTTGTTAAGCTACTGCGACCTGTAAGTCTCTTCCAAGTGGCATTTAAACCGTATTGTTAAGCTACTGTGATCTGCACGTCTCTTCCAAGGGGCATTTAATCTGTCTTGTTAAGCTACTGCGACCTGCACGTCTCTTCCAAGGGGCATTTAAACTGTCTTGTTAAGCTACTGCGACCTGCAGGTCTCCTCCAAGGGGCATTTAAACCGTCTTATTAAGCTACTGCGACCTGCACGTCTCTTGCAAGAGGCATTTAAACCTTCTTGTTAAGCTACTGTGATCTGCACGTCTCTTCCAAGGGGCATTTAAACTGTCTTGTTAAGCTTCTCCGACCTGCACGTCTCTTCCAAGGGGCATTAAACCGTCTTGACAAGCTACTGCGACCTCCACCGCTCTTCCAAAGGGCATTTTAACCGTCTTGTTAAGCTACTGTGACCTGCACGTCTCTACCAAGGGGCATTTAAACCGTCTTGTTAAGCTACTGCGACCTCCACTGCTCTTCCAAGGGGCATTTACTCCATCTTGTTAAGCTTCTGCGACCTGCACGTCTCTTCCAAGGGGCATTTAAACTGTCTTGTTAAGCTACTGGGACCTCCACCGCTCTTCCAACGGGCATTTAAACAGTCTTGTTAAGCTGCTGCGACCTGCACATCTCTTCAAAGGGGCATTTAAACCTTCTTGTTAAGCTACTGCGACCTGCACGTCTCTTCCAAGGGGCATTTAAACTGTCTTGTTAAGCTACTGCGACCTGCACGTCTTTTCCAAGGGGCATTTAAACCGTCTTAATAAGCTAATGCGACCTGCATTTCTCTTCCAATGGGCATTTAAACCGTCTTGTTAAGCTACTGCGACCTCCACCGCTCTTCCAAGGGGCAATTAAGCAGTCTTGTTAATCTACTGCGACCTGCACGTCTCTTCCAAGGGGCATTTAAACCGTCTTGTTAAGCTACTGCGACCTCCACTGCTCTTCCAAGGGGCATTTACTCCATCTTGTTAAGCTTCTGCGACCTGCACGTCTCTTCCAAGGGGCATTTAAACTGTCTTGTTAAGCTACTGCGACCTGCACGTCTCTTACAAGGGGCATTTAAACTGTCTTGTTAAGCTACTGCGACCTGCACATCTCTTCCAAGGGGCATTTAAACCTTCTTGTTAAGCTACTGCGAGATGCACGTCTCTTCCAAGGGGCATTTAAACTGTCTTGTTAAGCTACTGCGACCTGCACGTCTCTTACAAGGGGCATTTAAACTGTCTTGTTAAGCTACTGCGACCTGCACGTCTCTTCCAAGGGGCATTTAAACCGTCTTATTAAGCGACTGCAACCTGCACGTCTCTTCCAATGGGCATTTAAACCGTCTTGTTAAGCTACTGCGACCTCCACTGATCTTCCAAGGGGCATTTAAACCATCTTGTTAAGCTACTTCGACCTGTAAGTCTCTTCCAAGTGGCATTTAAACCGTATTGTTAAGCTACTGTGATCTGCACGTCTCTTCCAAGGGGCATTTAATCTGTCTTGTTAAGCTACTGCGACCTGCACGTCTCTTCCAAGGGGCATTTAAACTGTCTTGTTAAGCTACTGCGACCTGCAGGTCTCCTCCAAGGGGCATTTAAACAGTCTTATTAAGCTACTGCGACCTGCACGTCTCTTGCAAGAGGCATTTAAACCGTCTTGTTAAGCTACTGTGATCTGCACGTCTCTTCCAAGGGGCATTTAAACTGTCTTGTTAAGCTTCTCCGACCTGCACGTCTCTTCCAAGGGGCATTAAACCGTCTTGATAAGCTACTGCGACCTCCACCGCTCTTCCAAAGGGCATTTTAACCGTCTTGTTAAGCTACTGTGACCTGCACGTCTCTACCAAGGGGCATTTAAACCGTCTTGTTAAGCTACTGGGACCTCCACTGCTCTTCCAAGGGGCATTTACTCCATCTTGTTAAGCTACTGCGACCTGCACGTCTCTTCCAAGGGGCATTTAAACTGTCTTGTTAAGCTACTGCGACCTGCACGTCTTTTCCAAGGGGCATTTAAACCGTCTTAATAAGCTACTGCGACCTGCATGTCTCTTACAATGGGCATTTAAACCGTCTTGTTAAGCTACTGCGACCTCCACTACTCTTCCAAGGGGCAATTAAGCAGTCTTGTTAATCTACTGCGACCTGCACGTCTCTTCCAAGGGGCATTTAAACCTTCTTGTTAAGCTACTGCGACCTGCACGTCTCTTCCAAGGGGCATTTAAACTGTCTTGTTAAGCTACTGCGACCTGCACGTCTCTTACAAGGGGCATTTAAACTGTCTTGTTAAGCTACTGCGACCTGCACGTCTCTTCCAAGGGGCATTTAAACCGTCTTATTAAGCTACTGCAACCTGCACGTCTCTTCCAATGGGCATTTAAACCGTCTTGTTAAGCTACTGCGACCTCCACTGATCTTCCAAGGGGCATTTAAACCATCTTGCTAAGCTACTGCGACCTGTAAGTCTCTTCCAAGTGGCATTTAAACCGTATTGTTAAGCTACTGTGATCTGCACGTCTCTTCCAAGGGGCATTTAATCTGTCTTGTTAAGCTACTGCGACCTGCACGTCTCTTCCAAGGGGCATTTAAACCGTCTTATTAAGCTACTGCGACCTGCACGTCTCTTGCAAGAGACATTTAAACCGTCTTGTTAAGCTACTGTGATCTGCACGTCTCTTCCAAGGGGCATTTAAACTGTCTTGTTAAGCTACTGCGACCTGCACGTCTCTTCCAAGGGGCCATTAAACCGTCTTGATAAGCTACTGCGACCTGAACGTCTCTTCCAATGGGCATTTAAACCGTCTTGTTAAGCTACTGCGACCTGCATGTCTCTTCCAAGGGGCATTTAAACTGTCTTGTTAAGCTACTGCGACCTCCACCTCTCTTCCAAGGGGCATTTAAACCATCTTGTTAAGCTACTGCGACCTGCACGTCTCTTCCAAGGGGCATTTAAACTGTCTTGTTAAGCTACTGCGACCTCCACCGCTCTTCCAAGGGGCATTTAAACCATCTTGTTAAGCTACTGCGACCTGCACGTCTCTTCCAAGGGGCATTTACACTGTCTTGTTAAGCTACTGCGAACTGCAAGTCTCTTCTAAGGGGCATTTAAACAGTCTTGTTTTGCTACTGCGACTTGCACGTCTCGTCCAAGGGGCATTTAAACCGTCTTGTTAAGCTACTGTAACCTCCACCACATTTCCAAGGGGCAATTAAACCATCTTGTTTAGCTACTGCGACCTGCACGTCTCTTCCAAGGGGCATTTAAACCGTCTTGTTAAGCTACTGCGACCTCCAACGCTCTTACAAAGGGCATTTAAACCGTCTTGTTAAGCTACTGTGACCTGCACGTCTCTAACAAGGGGCATTTAAACCGTCTAGTTAAGCTACTGCGACCTCCACTGCTCTTCCAAGGGGCGTTTAATCCATCTTGTTAAGCTACTGCGACCTGCATTTCTCTTCCAAGGGGCATTTAAACTGTCTTGTTAAGCTACTGCGACCTGCACGTCTCTTCCCAGGGCCATTTAAACCTTCTTGTTAAGCTACTGCGACCTGCACGTCTCTTCCAAGGGGCATTTAAACTGTCTTGTTAAGCTTCTGCGACCTGCACGTCTCTTCCAAGGGGCATTTAAACCGTCTTATTAAGCTTCTGCGACCTGCATGTCTTTTCCAAGGGGCATTTAAACCGTCTTGTTAAGCTACTGTGACCTGCACGTCTCTTCCAAGTGGCTTTTGAACTGTCTTGTTAAGCTACTGCGATCGCCACCGCACTTCCAAGGGGCATTTAAACGGTCTTGTTAAGCTACTGCGACCTGCACGTCTCTTCCAAGGAGCATTTAAACTGTCTTGTTAAGCTACTGCGACCTCCACCTCTCCTCCAATGGGCATTTAAACTATCTTGTTAAGCTACTGCGACCTCCACCGCTTTTCAAAGGGGCATTTAAACCGTCTTGTTAAGCTACTGCGACCTGCACGTCTCTTCCAAGGGGCATTTAAACCGTCTTATTAAGCTACTGCGACCTGCACGTCTCTTCCAAGGGGCATTTAAACCGTCTTGTTAAGCTACTGCGTCCTGCAATTCTCTTCCAAGGGGCATTTAAACCGTCTTGTTAAGCTTCTGCGACCTGCATGTCTCTTCCAAGGGGCATTTAAACCGTCTTGTTAAGCTACTGCGACCTGCACGTCTCTTCCAAGTGGCATTTAAACTGTCTTCTTAAGTTACTGCGACCTCCACCGCACTTCCAAGGGGCATTTAAACCGTCTTGTTAAGCTACTGCGACCTCCACCGCTCTTCCAAGGGGCATTTAAACCCTCTTGTTTAGCTACTGCGACCTGCACGTCTCTACCAAGGGGCATTTAAACCGTCTTGATAATCTACTGCGACCTGCACGTCTCTTCCAAGGGCCATTTAAACCTTCTTGTTAAGCTACTGCGACCTGCACGTCTCTTTCAAAGGGCATTTAAACCGTCTTATTAAGCTTCTGCGACCTGCACGTCTTTTCCAAGGGGCATTTAAACCATCTTGTTAAGCTACTGCGACCTGCACGTCTCTTCCAAGTGGCTTTTAAACTGTCTTGTTAAGCTACTGCGACGGCCACAGCACTTCCAAGGGGCATTTAAACGGTCTTGTTAAGGTACTGCGACCTGCACGTCTCTTCCAAGGGGCATTTAAACTGTCTTGTTAAGCTACTGCGACCTCCACCTCTCCTCCAATGGGCATTTAAACCGTCTTGTTTAGCTACTGCGACCTCCACCGCTTTTCAAAGGGGCATTTAAACCGTCTTGTTAAGCTACTGCGACCTCCACCGCTCTTCCAAGGGGCATTTAAACCCTCTTGTTTAGCTACTGCGACCTGCACATCTCTACCAAGGGGCATTTAATCCGTCTTGATAATCTACTGCGACATGCACGTCTCTTCCAAGGGGCATTTAAACCGTCTTGTTAAGCTACTGCGACCTCCACGTCTCTTGCAAGGGGCATTAAACCGTCTTGTTAAGCTACTGCGACCTCCACCGCTCTTCCAAAGGGCATTTTAACCGTCTTGTTAAGCTACTGTGACCTGCACGTCTCTACCAAGGGGCATTTAAACCTTCTTGTTAAGCTACTGCGACCTCCACTGCTCTTCCAAGGGGCGTTTAAACCATCTTGTTAAGCTACTGCGACCTGCACGTCTCTTCCAATGGGCATTTAAACTGTCTTGTTAAGCTGCTGCGACCTGCACGTCTCTTCCAAGAGGCATTTAAACCTTCTTGTTAAGCTACTGCGACCTGCACGTCTCTTCCAAGGAGCATTTAAACTGTCTTGTAAAGCTACTGAGACCTGCACGTCTTTTCCAAGGGGCATTTAAACCGTCTTAATAAGCTACTGCGACCTGCATGTCTCTTCCAATGGGCATTTAAACCGTCTTGTTAAGCTACTGCGACCTCCACCGCTCTTCCAAGGGGCAATTAAGCAGTCTTGTTAAGCTACTGCGACCTGCACGTCTCTTCCAAGGGGCATTTAAACCTTCTTGTTAAGCTACTGCGACCTGCACGTCTCATCCAAGGGGCATTTAAACTGTCTTGTTAAGATACTGCGACCTGCACTTCTCTTCCAAGGGGCATTTAAACTGTCTTGTTAAGCTACTGCGACCTGCAAGTCTCTACCAAGGGGCATTTAAACCATCTTTTTAAGCTACTGCGACCTGCACGTCTCTTCCAATGGGCATTTAAACCGTCTTGTTAAGCTACTGCGACCTCCACTGATCTTCCAAGGGGCATTTAAACCATCTTGTTAAGCTACTGCGACCTGTAAGTCTCTTCCAAGTGGCATTTAAACCGTCCTGTTTAGCTACTGTGATCTGCACGTCTCTTCCAAGGGGCATTTAATCTGTCTTGTTAAGCTACTGCGACCTGCACGTCTCTTCCAAGGGGCATTTAAACTGTCTTATTAAGCTACTTCGACCTGCACGTCTCTTCCAAGGGGCATTTAAACCGTCTTATTAAGCTACTGCGACCTGCACGTCTCTTGCAAGAGGCATTTAAACCGTCTTGTTAAGCTACTGTGATCTGCACGTCTCTTCCAAGGGGCATTTAAACTGTCTTGTTAAGCTTCTCCGACCTGCACGTCTCTTCCAAGGGGCATTAAACCGTCTTGATAAGCTACTGCGACCTCCACCGCACTTCCAAAGGGCATTTTAACCGTCTTGTTAAGCTACTGTGACCTGCACGTCTCTACCAAGGGGCATTTAAACCGTCTTGTTAAGCTACTGCGACCTCCACTGCTCTTCCAAGGGGCATTTAATCAATCTTGTTAAGCTACTGCGACCTGCACGTCTCTTCCAAGGGGCATTTAAACTGCCTTGTTAAGCTACTGCGACCTCCACCGCTCTTCCAACGGGCATTTAAACAGTCTTGTTAAGCTGCTGCGACCTGCACATCTCTTCAAAGGGGCATTTAAACCTTCTTGTTAAGCTACTGCGATCTGCACGTCTCTTCCAAGGGGCATTTAAACTGTCTTGTTAAGCTACTGCGACCTGCACGTCTCTTCCAAGGGGTATTTAAACTGTCTTGTTAAGCTACTGCGACCTGCCAGTCTCTACCAAGGGGCTTTTAAACCGTCTTTTTAAGCTACTGCGACCTGCACGTCTCTTCCAATTGGCATTTAAACCATCTTGTTAAGCTACTGCGACCTGTAAGTCTCTTCCAAGTGGCATTTAAACCGTCCTGTTAAGCTACTGTGATCTGCATGTCTCTTCCAAGGGGCATTTAATCTGTCTTGTTAAGCTACTGCGACCTGCACGTCTCTTCCAAGGGGCATTTAAACTGTCTTGTTAAGCTACTGCGACCTGCACGTCTCTTCAAATGGGCATTTAAACCGTCTTATTAAGCTACTGCGACCTGCACGTCTCTTGCAAGAGGCATTTAAACCGTCTTGTTAAGCTACTGTGATCTGCACGTCTCTTCCAAGAGGCATTTAAACTGTCTTGTTAAGCTTCTCCGACCTGCACTTCTCTTCCAAGGGGCATTAAACCGTCTTGATAAGCTACTGCGACCTCCACCGCTCTTCCAAAGGGCATTTTAACCGTCTTGTTAAGCTACTGTGACCTGCACGTCTCTACCAAGGGGCATTTAAACCGTCTTGTTAAGTACTGCGACCTCCACTGCTCTTCCAAGGGGCATTTAATCCATCTTGTTAAGCTACTGCGACCTGCACGTCTCTTCCAAGGGGCATTTAAACTGCCTTGTTAAGCTACTGCGACCTCCACCGCTCTTCCAACGGGCATTTAAACAGTCTTGTTAAGCTGCTGCGACCTGCACATCTCTTCAAAGGGGCATTTAAACCTGCTTGTTAAGCTACTGCGACCAGCACGTCTCTTCCAAGGGGCATTTAAACTGTCTTGTTAAGCTACTGCGACCTGCACGTCTTTTCCAAGGGGCATTTAAACCGTCTTAATAAGCTACTGCGACCTGCATCTCTCTTCCAATGGGCATTTAAACCGTCTTGTTAAGCTACTGCGACCTCCACCGCTCTTCCAAGGGGCAATTAAGCAGTCTTGTTAAGCTACTGCGACCTGCACGTCTCTTCCAAGGGGCATTTAAACCTTCTTGTTAAGCTACTGCGACCTGCACGTCTCTTCCAAGGGGCATTTAAACTGTCTTGTTAAGCTACTGCGACCTGCACGTCTCTTCCAAGGGGCATTTAAACTGTCTTGTTAAGCTACTGCGACCTGCACGTCTCTTCCAAGGGGAATTTAAACCGTCTTATTAAGCTACTGAGACCTGCACGTCTCTTCCAATGGGCATTTAAACCGTCTTGTTAAGCTACTGCGAAGTCCACTGATCTTCCAAGGGGCATTTAAACCATCTTGTTAAGCTACTGCGACCTGTAAGTCTCTTCCAAGTGGCATTTAAACCGTCTTGTTAAGCTACTGTGATCTGCACATCTCTTCCAAGGGGCATTTAAACCGTCTTGCTAAGCTCCTGCGACCTGCAATTCTCTTCCAAGGGGCATTTAAACCGTCTTGTTAAGCTTCTGCGACCTGCAAGTCTCTTCCAAGGGGCATTTAAACCGTCTTGTTAAACTACTGCGACCTGCACGTCTCTTCCAAGTGGCATTTAAACTGTCTTGTTAAGCTACTGCGACCTCCACCACAATTCCAAGGGGCATTTAAACCGTCTTGTTAAGCTACTGCGACCTCCACCGCTCTTCCAAGGGGCATTTAAACCCTCTTGTTTAGCTACTGCGACCTGCACGTCTCTGCCAAGGGGCATTTAATCCGTCTTGATAATCTACTGCGACATGCACGTCTCTTCCAAGGGGCATTTAAACCGTCTTAATAAGCTACTGCGACCTGCATGTCTCTTCCAATGGGCATTTAAACCGTCTTGTTAAGCTACTGTGACCTGCACGTCTCTACCAAGGGGCATTTAAACCGTCTTGTTAAGCTACTGCGACCTCCACTGCTCTTCCCAGGGGCGTTTAAACCATCTTGTTAAGCTACTGCGACCTGGACGTCTCTTCCAATGGGCATTTAAACTGTCTTGTTAAGCTGCTGCGACCTGCACGTCTCTTCCAAGAGGCATTTAAACCGCCTTGTTATGCTACTGCGACCTGCACGTCTTTTCCAAGGGCCATTTAAACCGTCTTAATAAGCTACTGCGACCTGCATGTCTTATCCAATGGGCATTTAAACCGTCTTGTTAAGCTACTGTGACCTCCACCGCTCTTCCAAGGGGCAATTAAGCAGTCTTGTTAAGCTACTGCTACCTGCAAGTCTCTTCCAAGGGGCATTTAAACCTTCTTGTTAAGCTACTGCGACCTGCACGTCTCTTCCAAGGGGCATTTAAACTGTCTTCTTAAGCTACTGCGACCTCCACTGATCTTCCAAGGGGCATTTAAACCATCTTGTTAAGCTACTGCGACCTGTAAGTCTCTTCCAAGTGGCATTTAAACCGTCCTGTTAAGCTACTGTGATCTGCACGTCTCTTCCAAGGGGCATTTAATCTGTCTTGTTAAGCTACTGCGACCTGCACGTCTCTTCCAATGGGCATTTAAACCGTCTTGTTAAGCTACTGCGACCTCCACTGATCTTCCAAGGGGCATTTAAACCATCTTGTTAAGCTACTGCGACCTGTAAGTCTCTTCCAAGTGGCATTTAAAACGTCCTGTTAAGCTACTGTGATCTGCACGTCTCTTCCAAGGGGCATTTAATCTGTCTTGTTAAGCTACTGCGACCTGCACGTCTCTTCCAAGGGGCATTTAAACTGTCTTGTTAAGCTACTGCGACCTGCACGTCTCTTCAAATGGGCATTTAAACCGTCTTATTAAGCTACTGCGACCTGCACGTCTCTTGCAAGAGGCATTTAAACCGTCTTGTTAAGCTACTGTGATCTGCACGTCTCTTCCAAGGGGCATTTAAACTGTCTTGTTAAGCTTCTCCGACCTGCACGTCTCTTCCAAGGGGCATTAAACCGTCTTGATAAGCTACTGCGACCTCCACCGCTCTTCCAAAGGGCATGTTAACCGTCTTGTTAAGCTACTGTGACCTGCACGTCTCTACCAAGGGGCATTTAAACCGTCTTGTTAAGCTACTGCGACCTCCACTGCTCTTCCAAGGGGCATTTAATCCATCTTGTTAAGCTACTGCGACCTGCACGTCTCTTCCAAGGGGCATTTAAACTGCCTTGTTAAGCTACTGCGACCTCCACCGCTCTTCCAACGGGCATTTAAACAGTCTTGTTAAGCTGCTGCGACCTGCACATCTCTTCAAAGGGGCATTTAAACCTTCTTGTTAAGCTACTGCGACCTGCACGTCTCTTCCAAGGGGCATTTAAACTGTCTTGTTAAGCTACTGCGACCTGCACGTCTTTTCCAAGGGGCATTTAAACCGTCTTAATAAGCTACTGCGACCTGCATCTCTCTTCCAATGGGCATTTAAACCGTCTTGTTAAGCTACTGCGACCTCCACCGCTCTTCCAAGGGGCAATTAAGCAGTCTTGTTAAGCTACTGCGACCTGCACGTCTCTTCCAAGGGGCATTTAAACCTTCTTGTTAAGCTACTGCGACCTGCACGTCTCTTCCAAGGGGCATTTAAACTGTCTTGTTAAGCTACTGCGACCTGCACGTCTCTTCCAAGGGGCATTTAAACTGTCTTGTTAAGCTACTGCGACCTGCACGTCTCTTCCAAGGGGAATTTAAACCGTCTTATTAAGCTACTGAGACCTGCACGACTCTTCCAATGGGCATTTAAACCGTCTTGTTAAGTTACTGCGAAGTCCACTGATCTTCCAAGGGGCATTTAAACCATCTTGTTAAGCTACTGCGACCTGTAAGTCTCTTCCAAGTGGCATTTAAACCGTCTTGTTAAGCTACTGTGATCTGCACATCTCTTCCAAGGGGCATTTAAACCGTCTTGTTAAGCTACTGCGACCTGCAATTCTCTTCCAAGGGGCATTTAAACCGTCTTGTTAAGCTTCTGCGACCTGCAATTCTCTTCCAAGGGGCATTTAAACCGTCTTGTTAAGCTTCTGCGACCTGCACGTCTCTTCCAAGTGGCATTTAAACTGTCTTGTTAAGCTACTGCGACCTCCTCCGCACTTCCAAGGGGCATTTAAACCGTCTTGTTAAGCTACTGCGACCTCCACCGCTCTTCCAAGGGGCATTTAAACCCTCTTGTTTAGCTACTGCGACCTGCACGTCTCTACCAAGGGGCATTTAATCCGTCTTGATAATCTACTGCGACATGCACGTCTCTTCCAAGGGGCATTTAAACCGTCTTGTTAAGCTACTGCGACCTGCACGTCTCTTCCAAGGGGCATTAAACCATCTTGTTAAGCTACTGCGACCTCCACTGCTCTTCCAAGGGGCGTTTAAACCATCTTGTTAAGCTACTGCGACCTGCACGTCTCTTCCAATGGGCATTTAAACTGTCTTGTTAAGCTGCTGCGACCTGCACGTCTCTTCCAAGAGGCATTTAAACCGCCTTGTTATGCTACTGCGACCTGCACGTCTTTTCCAAGGGGCATTTAAACCGTCTTAATAAGCTACTGCGACCTGCATGTCTTTTCCAATGGGCATTTAAACCGTCTTGTTAAGCTACTGTGACCTGCACGTCTCTACCAAGGGGCATTTAAACCGTCTTGTTAAGCTACTGCGACCTCCACTGCTCTTCCAAGGGGCGTTTAAACCATCTTGTTAAGCTACTGCGACCTGCACGTCTCTTCCAATGGGCATTTAAACTGTCTTGTTAAGCTGCTGCGACCTGCACGTCTCTTCCAAGAGGCATTTAAACCGCCTTGTTATGCTACTGCGACCTGCACGTCTTTTCCAAGGGCCATTTAAACCGTCTTAATAAGCTACTGCGACCTGCATGTCTCTTCCAATGGGCATTTAAACCGTCTTGTTAAGCTACTGCGACCTCCACCGCTCTTCCAAGGGGCAATTAAGCAGTCTTGTTAAGCTACTGCGACCTGCACGTCTCTTCCAAGGGGCATTTAAACCTTCTTGTTAAGCTACTGCGACCTGCACGTCTCTTCCAAGGGGCATTTAAACTGTCTTGTTAAGCTACTGCGACCTGCACGTCTCTTCCAAGGGGCATTTAAACTGTCTTGTTAAGCTACTGCGACTTGCAAGTCTCTACCAAGGGGCATTTAAACCGTCTTTTTAAGCTACTGCGACCTGCACGTCTCTTCCAATGGGCATTTAAACCGTCTTGTTAAGCTACTGCGACCTCCACTGATCTTCCAAGGGGCATTTAAACCATCTTGTTAAGCTACTGCGACCTGTAAGTCTCTTCCAAGTGGCATTTAAACCGTCCTTTTAAGCTACTGTGATCTGCACGTCTCTTCCAAGGGGCATTTAATCTGTCTTGTTAAGCTACTGCGACCTGCACGTCTCTTCCAAGGGGCATTTAAACTGTCTTGTTAAGCTACTGCGACCTGCACGTCTCTTCCAAGGGGCATTTAAACCGTCTTATTAAGCTACTGCGACCTGCACGTCTCTTGCAAGAGGCATTTAAACCGTCTTGTTAAGCTACTGTGATCTGCACGTCTCTTCCAAGGGGCATTTAAACTGTCTTGTTAACCTTCTCCGACCTGCACGTCTCTTCCAAGGGGCATTAAACCGTCTTGATAAGCTACTGCACCTCCACCGCTCTTCCAAAGGGCATTTTAACCGTCTTGTTAAGCTACTGTGACTTGCACGTCTCTACCAAGGGGCATTTAAACCGTCTTGTTAAGCTACTGCGACCTCCACTGCTCTTCCAAGGGGCATTTAATCCATCTTGTTAAGCTACTGCGACCTGCACGTCTCTTCCAAGGGGCATTTAAACTGCCTTGTTAAGCTACTGCGACCTCCACCGCTCTTCCAACGGGCATTTAAACAGTCTTGTTAAGCTGCTGCGACCTGCACATCTCTTCAAAGGGGCATTGAAACCTTCTTGTTAAGCTACTGCGACCTGCACGTCTCTTCCAAGGGGCATTTAAACTGTCTTGTTAAGCTACTGCGACCTCCACCGCTCTTCCAACGGGCATTTAAGCAGTCTTGTTAAGCTACTGCGACCTGCATCTCTCTTCCAATGGGCATTTAAACCGTCTTGTTAAGCTACTGCGACCTCCACCGCTCTTCCAAGGGGCAATTAAGCAGTCTTGTTAAGCTACTGCGACCTGCACGTCTCTTCCAAGGGGCATTTAAACCTTCTTGTTAAGCTACTGCGACCTGCATGTCTCTTCCAAGGGGCATTTAAACTGTCTTGTTAAGCTACTGCGACCTGCACGTCTCTTCCAAGGGGCATTTAAACTGTCTTGTTAAGCTACTGCGACCTGCACGTCTCTTCCAAGGGGAATTTAAACCGTCTTATTAAGCTACTGCGACCTGCACGTCTCTTCCAATGGGCATTTAAACCGTCTTGTTAAGCTACTGCGACCTCCACTGATCTTCCAAGGGGCATTTAAACCATCTTGTTAAGCTACTGCGACCTGTAAGTCTCTTCCAAGTGGCATTTAAACCGTCTTGTTAAGCTACTGTGATCTGCACGTCTCTTCCAAGGGGCATTTAATCTGTCTTGTTAAGCTACTGCGACCTGCACGTCTCTTCCAAGGGGCATTTAAACCGTCTTGTTAAGCTACTGCGACCTGCACATCTCTTCCAAGGGGCCTTTAAACCATCTTGTTAAGCTACTGCGACCTGAACGTCTCTTCCAATGGGCATTTAAACCGTCTTGTTAAGCTACTGCGACCTGCATGTCTCTTCCAAGGGCATTTAAACTGTCTTGTTAAGCTACTGCGACTTCCACCTCTCTTCCAAGGGGCATTTAAACCATCTTGTTAAGCTACTGCGACCTGCACGTCTCTTCCAAGGGGCATTTAAACTGTCTTGTTAAGCTACTGCGACCTCCACCGCTCTTCCAAGGGGCATTTAAACTATCTTGTTAAGCTACTGCGACCTGCACGTCTCTTCCAAGGGGCATTTACACTGTCTTGTTAAGCTACTGCGACTTGCACGTCTCGTCAAAGGGGCATTTAAACCGTCTTGTTAAGCTACTGTAACCTCCACCACTTTTCCAAGGGGCAATTAAACCGTCTTGTTTAGCTACTGCGACCTGCACGTCTCTTCCAAGGGGCATTTAAACCGTCTTGTTAAGCTACTGCGACATGTACCGCTCTTCCAAGGGGCATTTAAACCATCTTGTTAAGCTACTGCGACCTGCAAGTCTCTTCCAAGTGGCATTTAAACCGTCTTGTTAAGCTACTGTGATCTGCAGGTCTCTTCCAAGGGGCATTTAAACTGTCTTGTTAAGCTACTGCGACCTGCACCTCTCTTCCAAGGGGCATTTAAACCGTCTTATTAAGCTTCTGCGACCTGCACGTCTCTTCCAAGGGGCATGTAAACCATCTTGTTAAGCTACTGCGACCTGTGCGTCGCTTCCAATGGTCATTTAAATGGTCTTGTTAACTCCACCGCTCTTCCAAGGAGCATTTAAACCATCTTGTTAAGCTACTGCGACCTGCACGTCTCTTCCAAGGGGCATTTAAACTGTCTTGTTAAGCTACTGCGACCTCCACCGCTCTTCCAAGGGGAATTTAAACCCTCTTGTTTAGCTACTGCGACCTGCAAGTCTCTAACAAGGGGCATTTAAACCATCTTGATAATCTACTGCGACATGCACGTCTCTTCCAAGGGGCATTAAAACCGTCTTGTTAAGCTAATGCGACCTGCACGTCTCTTCCAAGGGGCATTAAACCGTCTTGTTAAGCTACTGCGACCTCCACCGCTCTTCCAAAGGGCATTTTAACCGTCTTGTTAAGCTACTGTGACCTGCACGTCTCTACCAAGGGGCATTTAAACCGTCTTGTTAAGCTTCTGCGACCTGCACGTCTCTTCTAAGGGGCATTTAAACAGTCTTGTTAAGCTACTGCGACTTGCACGTCTCTTCCAAGGGGCATTTAAACCGTCTTGTTAAGCTACTGTAACCTCCACCACTTTTCTAAGGGGCAAGTAAACCGTCTTGTTTAGCTACTGCGACCTGCACGTCTCTTCCAAGGGGCATTTAAACCGTTTTGTTAAGCTACTGCGACATGCACGTCTCTTCCAAGGGGCATTTAAAATGCTTTCTTAAGCTACTGCGACCTCCACCGCTCTTCCAAGGGGCATTTAAACCATCTTGTTAAGCTACTGCGACCTGCAAGTCTCTTCCAAGTGGCATTTAAACCGTCTTGTTAAGCTACTGTGATCTGCACGTCTCTTCCAAGGGGCATTTAAACCATCTTGTTAAGCTACTGCGACCTGTACGTCTCTTCCAAGGGGCATTTAAACTGTCTTGTTAAGCTACTGCGACCTCCACCGCACTTCCAAGGGGCATTTAAACCGTCTTGTTAAGCTACTGCGACTTCCACCGCTCTTCCAAGGGGAATTTAAACCCTCTTGTTTAGCTACTGCGACCTGCACGTCTCTACCAAGGGGCATTTACACCGTCTTGATAATCTACTGCGACATGCACGTCTCTTCCAAGGGGCATTTAAACAGTCTTGTTAAGCTAATGCGACCTGCACGTCTCTTCCAAGGGGCATTAAACCGTCTTGTTAAGCTACTGCGACCTCCACTGCTCTTCCAAGGGGCATTTAAACAGTCTTGTTAAGCTGCTGCGACCTGCACGTCTCTTCCAAGGGGCATTTAAACCTTCTTGTTAATCTACTTCGACCTGCACATCTCTTCCAAGGGGCATTTAAACTGTCTTGTTAAGCTACTGCGACCTGCGCGTCTCTTCCAAGGGGCATTTAAACCGTCTTATTAAGCTACTGCGACCTGCATGTCTCTTCCAATGGGCATTTAAACCATCTTGTTAAGCTACTGCGACCTCCACCGCTCTTCCAAGGGGCATTTAAGCAGTCTTGTTAAGCTACTTCGACCTGCACGTCTCTTCCAAGGGGCATTTAAACCTTCTTGTTAAGCTACTGCGCCCTTCACGTCTCTTCCAAGGGGCATTTAAACTGTCTTGTTAAGCTACTGCGACCTGCACGTCTCTTCCAAGGGGCATTTAAACTGTCTTGTTAAGCTACTGCGACCTGCACGTCTCTTCCAAGGGGCATTTAAACCGTCTTATTAAGCTACTGCGACCTGCACGTCTCTTCCAATGGGCATTTAAACCGTCTTGTTAAGCTACTGCGACCTCCACTGATCTTCCAAGGGGCATTTAAACCATCTTGTTAAGCTACTGCGACCTGTAAGTCTCTTCCAATTGGAATTTAAACCATCTTGTTAAGCTACTGTGATCTGCACGTCTCTTCCAAGGGGCATTTTAACTGTCTAGTTAAGCTACTGCGACCTGCACGTCTCATCCAAGGGGCATTTAAACTGTCTTGTTAAGCTACTGCGACCTGCACGTCTCTTTCAAGGGGCATTTAAACTGTTTTATTAAGCTACTGCGACCTGCACGTCTCTTGCAAGAGGCATTTAAACCGACTTGTTAAGCTACTGTGATCTGCACGTCTCTTCCAAGGGGCATTTAAACTGTCTTGTTAAGCTTCTCCGACCTGCACGTCTCTTCCAAGGGGCATTTAAACTGTCTTGTTAAGCTACTGCGACCTGCACGTCTCTTCCAAGGGGCCTTTAAACCATCTTGTTAAGCTACTGCGACCTGAACGTCTCTTCCAATGGGCATTTAAACCATCTTGTTAAGCTACTGCGATCTGTACGTCGCTTACAATGGGCTTTTAAACCGTCTTGTTAAGCTACTGCGAACTCAACCGCTCTTCCAAGGAGCATTTAAACTGTCTTGTTAAGCTACTGCGACCTGCATGTCTCATCCAAGGGGCATTTAAATAGTCTTGGTAAGCTACTGCGACCTGCAAGCCTCTTCCAAGGGGCATTTAAACTGTCTTGTTAAGCTACTGCGACCTGCACGTCTCTTCCAAGGGGCATTTAAACTGTCTTGTTAAGCTACTGCGACCTCCACTGCTCTTCCAAGGGGCATTTAAACCATCTTGTTAAGATACTGCGACCTGCACGTCTCTTCCAAGGAGCATTTAAACTGTCTTGTTAAGCTACTGCTACCTGCACGTCTCTTCCAAGGGGCATTTAAATAGTCTTGGTAAGCTACTGCGACCTGCAAGCCTCTTCCAAGGGGCATTTAAACTGTCTTGTTAAGCTACTGCGACCTGCACGTCTCTTCCAAGGGGCATTTAAACTTTCTTGTTAAGCTACTGCGACCTCCACCGCTTTTCCAAGGGGCATTTAAACCATCTTTTTAAGCTACTGCGACCTGCACGTCTCTTCCAAGGGGCATTTAAACTGTCTTGTTAAGCTACTGCGACCTGCACGTCTCTTCTAAGGGGCATTTAAACAGTCTTGTTAAGCTACTGCGACTTGCACGTCTCTTCCAAGGGGCATTTAAACCGTCTTGTTAAGCTACTGTAACCTCCACCACTTTTCCAAGGGGCATTTTAACCGTCTTGTTAAGCAACTGAGACCTGCAATTCTCTTCCAAGGGGCATTTAAACCGTCTTGTTAAGCTTCTGCGATCTGCAAGTCTCTTCCAAGGGGCATTTAAACCGTCTTGTTAAGCTACTGCGACCTCCACCGCACTTCCAAGGGGCATTTATACCATCTTGTTAAGCTACTGCGACCTGCACGTCTCTTCCAAGTGGCATTTAAACTGTCTTGTTTAGCTACTGCGACCTGCACTTTTCTTCTAAGGGGCATTTAAACAGTCTTGTTAAGCTACTGCGACTTGCACGTCTCTTCCAAGGGGCATTCAAACCGTCTTGTTAAGCTACTGTAACCTCCACCACTTTTCCAAGGGGCATTTAAACCATCTTGTTTAGCTATTGCGACTTGCACGTCTCTTCCAAGGGGCATTTAAAACACTTTGTCAAGCTACTGCGACCTGCACGTCTCTTCCAAGGGGCATTTAAACCGTCTTGTTAAGCTACTGTAACCTCCACCACGTTTCCAAGGGGCATTTAAACCGTCTTGTTAAGCTACTGCGACCTGCAATTCTCTATCAAGGGGCATTTAAACCGTCTTGTTAAGCTTCTGCGACCTGCAAGTCTCTTCCAAGGGGCATTTAAAACGTCTTGTTAACTACTGCGACCTCCACCGCTTTTCAAAGGGGCATTTAAACCGTCTTGTTAAGCTACTGTGACCTGCACGTCTCTTCCAAGGGGTATTTAAACCGTCTTATTAAGCTACTGTGACCTACACGTCTCTTCCAAGGGGCAATTAAATCGTCTTGTTAAGCTACTTCGACCTCCACCGCTCTTCCAAGGGGCATTTAAACCGTCTTGTTTACTTACTGCGACCTGCACGTCTCTTCCAAGGGGCATTTAAACTGTCTTGTTAAGCTACTGCGACCTGCACGTCTCTTCCAAGGGGCATTTAAACCATCTTATTAAGCTACTGCGACCTGCACGTCTCTTGCAAGAGGCATTTAAACCGTCTTGTTAAGCCACTGCGACCTGCATGTCTCTTCCAAGGGGCATTTAAACCATCTTGTTAAGATACTGCGACCTGCACGTCTCTTCCAAGGAGCATTTAAACTGTCTTGTTAAGCTACTGCTACCTGCACGTCTCTTCCAAGGGGCATTTAAATAGTCTTGGTAAGCTACTGCGACCTGCAAGCCTCTTCCAAGGGGCATTTAAACTGTCTTGTTAAGCTACTGCGACCTGCACGTCTCTTCCAAGGGGCATTTAAACTGTCTTGTTAAGCTACTGCGACCTCCACCGCTCTTCCAAGGGGCATTTAAACCATCTTTTTAAGCTACTGCGACCTGCACGTCTCTTCCAAGGGGCATTTAAACTGTCTTGTTAAGCTACTGCGACCTGCACGTCTCTTCTAAGGGGCATTTAAACAGTCTTGTTAAGCTACTGCAACTTGCACGTCTCTTCCAAGGGGCATTTAAACCGTCTTGTTAAGCTACTGTAACCTCCACCACTTTTCCAAGGGGCATTTAAACCATCTTGTTTAGCTACTGCGACTTGCACATCTCTTCCAAGGGGCATTTAAAACACTTTGTCAACCTACTGCGACCTGCACGTCTCTTCCAAGGGGCATTTAAACCGTCTTGTTAAGCTACTGTAACCTCCACCACTTTTCCAAGGGGCATTTTAACCGTCTTGTTAAGCTACTGCGACCTGCAATTCTCTTCCAAGGGGCATTTAAACCGTCTTGTTAAGCTTCTGCGATCTGCAAGTCTCTTCCAAGGGGCATTTAAACCGTCTTGTTAAGCTACTGCGACCTCCACCGCACTTCCAAGGGGCATTTATACCGTCTTGTTAAGCTACTGCGACCTGCACGTCTCTTCCAAGTGGCATTTAAACCGTCTTGTTAACTACTGCGACCTCCACCGCTTTTCAAAGGGGCATTTAAACCGTCTTGTTAAGCTACTGTGACCTGCACGTCTCTTCCAAGGGGTATTTAAACCATCTTATTAAGCTACTGTGACCTGCACGTCTCTTCCAAGGGGCAATTAAATCGTCTTGTTAAGCTACTTCGACCTCCACCGCTCTTCCAAGGGGCATTTAAACCGTCTTGTTTAGCTACTGCGACCTGCACGTCTCTTCCAAGGGGCAATTAAACCATCTTGTTAAGCCACTGCGACCTGCACGTCTCTTCCAAGGGGCATTTAAACCATCTTGTTAAGCTACTGCGACCTGTACGTCTCTTCCAATGGGCATTTAAACCGTCTTGTTAAGCTACTGCGACCTGCACGTCTCTTCTAAGGGGCATTTAAACTGTCTTGTTAAGCTACTGCGACCTGCACGTCTCTTCTAAGGGGCATTTAAACAGTCTTGTTAAGCTACTGCGACTTGCACGTCTCTTCCAAGGTGCATTTAAACCGTCTTGTTAAGCTACTGCGACCTCCACCACTTTTCCAAGGGGCATTTATCTATCTTGTTAAGCTACTGCGACCTGCACGTCTCTTCTAAGGGGCATTTAAACAGTCTTGTTAAGCTACTGTGACCTGCACGTCTCTTCCAAGGGGTATTTAAACCGTCTTATTAAGCTACTGTGACCTGCACGTCTCTTCCAAGGGGCAATTAAATCGTCTTGTTAAGCTACTTCGACCTCCACCGCTCTTCCAAGGGGCATTTAAACCGTCTTGTTTAGCTACTGCGACCTGCACGTCTCTTCCAAGGGGTCATTTAAAACATCTTGTTAAGCTACTGCGACCTGTACGTCTCTTCCAATGGGCATTTAAACTGTCTTCTTAAGCTACTGCGACCTGCACGTCTCTTCTAAGGGGCACTTAAACAGTCTTGTTAAGCTACTGCGACCTCCACCACTTTTCCAAGGGGCATTTAAACCGTCTTGTTAAGCTACTGCGACATGCACGTCTCTTCCAAGGGGCATTTAAAATGCTTTCTTAAGCTACTGCGACCTCCACCGCTCTTCCAAGGGGCATTTAAACCTTCTTGTTAAGCTACTGCGACCTGCACATCTCTTCCAAGGGGCATTTAAACTGTCTTGTTAAGCTACTGCAACCTGCACGTCCCTTCCAAGGGGCATTTAAACCGTCTTATTAAGCTACTGCGACCTGCATGTCTCTTCCAATGGGCATTTAAACCATCTTGTTAAGCTACTGCGACCTGCACGTCTCTTCCAAGGGGCATTTAAACCTTCTTGTTAAGCTACTGCGACCTGCACGTCTCTTCCAAGGGGCATTTAAACTGTCTTGTTAAGCTACTGCGACCTTCACGTCTCTTCCAAGGGGCATTTAAACCGTCTTATTAAGCTACTGCGACCTGCACGTCTCTTCCAATGGGCATTTAAACCGTCTTGTTAAGCTACTGCGACCTGTAAGTCTCTTTCAATTGGCATTTAAACCATCTTGTTAAGCTACTGTGATCTGCACGTCTCTTCCAAGGGGCATTTAAACTGTCTTGTTAAGCTACTGCGACCTGCACGTCTCTTGCAAGAGGCATTTAAACCGTCTTGTTAAGCTACTGTGATATGCATGTCTCTTCCAAGGGGCATTTAAACTGTCTTGTTAAGCTTCTCCGACTTGCACGTCTCTTCCAAGGGGCATTTAAACTGTCTTGTTAAGCTACTGCGACCTGCACGTCTCTTCCAAGGGGTCTTTAAACCATCTTGTTAAGCTACTGCGACCTGAACGTCTCTTCCAATGGGCATTTAAACCGTCTTGTTAAGCTACTGCGACCTGCACGTCTCTTCCAAGGGGCATCTTAACTGTCTTGTTACGCTACTGCGACCTCCACCGCTCTTCCAAGGGGCATTTAAACCATTTTGTTAAGCTACTGCGACCTGCACGTCTCTTCCATTGGGCATTTAAACCGTCCTGTTAAGCTACTGCGACCTGCATGTCTCTTCCAAGGGGCATTTAAAGCGTCTTCTTAAGCTACTGCGACCTCCACCGCTCTTCCAAGGGGCATTTAAACCATCTTGTTAAGCTACTGCGACCTGCACGTCTCTTCCAAGGGGCATTTAAACTGTCTTGTTAAGCTACTGCGACCTCCACCGTTCTTCCAAAGGGCATTTAAACCATCTTGTTAAGCTACTGCGACCTGCACGTCTCTTCTAAGGGGCATTTAAACAGTCTTGTTAAGCTACTGCGACTTCCACGTCTCTTCCAAGGTGCATTTAAACCGTCTTGTTAAGCTACTGCGACCTCCACCACTTTTCCAAGGGGCATTTAAACCGTCTTGTTAAGCTACTGCGACATGCACGTCTCTTCCAAGGGGCATTTAAAACGCTTTCTTAAGCTACTGCGACCTCCACCGCTCTTTCAAGGGGCATTTAAACCATCTTGTTAAGCTACTGTGACCTGCAAGTCTCTTCCAAGTGGCATTTAAACCGTCTTGTTAAGCTACTGCGACCTGCACCTCTCTTCCAAGGGGCATTTAAACCGTCTTATTAAGCTACTGCGACCTGCACGTCTCTTGCAAGGGGAATTTAAAAAGTCTTGTTAAGCTACTGTGATCTGCACGTCTCTTCCAAGGGGCATTAAAACTGTCTTGTTAAGCTTCTGCGACCTGCACGTCTCTTCCAAGGGGCATTTAAACCATCTTGTTAAGCTACTGCGACCTGTACAACGCTTCCAATGGGCATTTAAACCGTCTTGTTAAGCTACTGCGAACTCAACCGCTCTTCCAAGGAGCATTTAAACTGTCTTGTTAAGCTACTGCGACCAGCATGTCTCTTCCAAGGGGCATTTAAATAGTCTTGGTAAGCTACTGCGACCTGCAAGCCTATTCCAAGGGGCATTTAAACTGTCTTGTTAAGCTACTGCGACCTCCACTGCTCTTCCAAGGGGCATTTAAACCATCTTGTTAAGCTACTGCAACCTGCACGTCTCTTCCAAGGGGCATTTAAACTGTCTTGTTAAGCTACTGCGACCTGCACGTCTCTTCCAAGGGGCATTTAAATAGTCTTGGTAAGCTACTGCAACCTGCAAGCCTCTTCCAAGGGGCATTTAAACTGTCTTGTTAAGCTACTGCGACCTGCACGTCTCTTGCAAGGGGCATTTAAACTGTCTTGTTAATCTACTGCGACCTCCACCGCTCTTCCAAGGGGCATTTAAACCATCTTTTTAAGCTACTGCGACCTGCTCGTCTCTTCCAAGGGGCATTTAAACTGTCTTGTTTAGCTACTGCGACCTGCACTTCTCTTCTAAGGGGCATTTAAACAGTTTTGTTAAGCTACTGCGACTTGCACGTCTCTTCCAAGGGGCATTCAAACCGTCTTGTTAAGCTACTGTAACCTCCACCACTTTTCCAAGGGGCATTTAAACCATCTTGTTTAGCTATTGCGACTTGCACGTCTCTTCCAAGGGGCATTTAAAACACTTTGTCAAGCTACTGCGACCTGCACGTCTCTTCCAAGGGGCATTTAAACCGTCTTGTTAAGCTACTGTAACCTCCACCACGTTTCCAAGGGGCATTTAAACCGTCTTGTTAAGCTACTGCGACCTGCAATTCTCTACCAAGGGGCATTTAAACCGTCTTGTTAAGCTTCTGCGACCTGCAAGTCTCTTCCAAGGGGCATTTAAACCGTCTTGTTAACTACTGCGACCTCCACCGCTTTTCAAAGGGGCATTTAAACCGTCTTGTTAAGCTACTGTGACCTGCACGTCTCTTCCAAGGGGTATTTAAACCGTCTTATTAAGCTACTGTGACCTACACGTCTCTTCCAAGGGGCAATTAAATCGTCTTGTTAAGCTACTTCGACCTCCACCGCTCTTCCAAGGGGCATTTAAACCGTCTTGTTTACTTACTGCGACCTGCACGTCTCTTCCAAGGGGCATTTAAACTGTCTTGTTAAGCTACTGCGACCTGCACGTCTCTTCCAAGGGGCATTTAAACCATCTTATTAAGCTACTGCGACCTGCATGTCTCTTGCAAGAGGCATTTAAACCGTCTTGTTAAGCCACTGCGACCTGCATGTCTCTTCCAAGGGGCATTTAAACCATCTTGTTAAGCTACTGCGACCTGTACGTCTCTTCCAATGGGCATTTAAACCGTCTTGTTAAGCTACTGCGACCTGCACGTCTCTTCTAAGGGGCATTTAAACCGTCTTATTAAGCTACTGCGACCTGCACGTCTCTTCTAAGGGGCATTTAAACCGTCTTATTAAGCTACTGCAACCTGCACGTCTTTTGCAAGGGGCATTTAAACCGTCTTGTTAAGCTACTGTGATCTGCATGTCTCTTCCAAGGGGCATTTAAACTGTCTTGTTAAGTTTCTGCGACCTGCACGTCTCTACCAAGGGGCATTTAAACCATCTTGTTAAGCTACTGCGACCTGTACGTCGCTTCCAATGGTCATTTAAACCGTCTTGTTAAGCTACTGCGACCTGCACCGCTCTTCTAAGGGGCATTTAAACAGTCTTGTTAAGCTACTGCGACTTCCACGTTTCTTCTAAGGGGCATTTAAACCATCTTGTTAAGCTACTATAACCTCCACCACTTTTCCAAGGGGCATTTAAACCGTCTTGTTAAGCTACTGCGACATACACGTCTCTTCCAAGGGGCATTTAAAACGCTCTCTTAATCTACTGCGACCTCCACCGCTCTTCCAAGGGGCATTTAAACCATCTTGTTAAGCTACTGCGACCTGCAAGTCTCTTCCAAGTGGCATTTAAACCGTTTTGTTAAGCTACTGTGATCTACACGTCTCTTCCAGGGGGCATTTAAACTGTCTTGTTAAGCTACTTCGACCTGCTCGTCTCTTCCAAGGGGCATTTAAATCGTCTTATTAAGCTACTGCGACCTGCACGTCTCTTGCAAGGGGCATTTAAACCGTCTTGTTAAGCTACTGTGATACGCACGTCTCTTCCAAGGGGCATTTAAACTTTCTTGTTAAGCTACTGCGACCTGCACGACTCTTCCAAGGGGCATTTAAACCATCTTGTTAAGCTACTGCGACCTGTACGTCTCTTCCAATGGGCATTTAAACCGTCTTGTTAAGCTACTGCGACCTGCACGTCTCTTCTAAGGGGCATTTAAACCGTCTTATTAAGCTACTGCGACCTGCACGTCTCTTCTAAGGGGCATTTAAACCGTCTTATTAAGCTACTGCAACCTGCACGTCTTTTGCAAGGGGCATTTAAACCGTCTTGTTAAGCTACTGTGATCTGCATGTCTCTTCCAAGGGGCATTTAAACTGTCTTGTTAAGTTTCTGCGACCTGCACGTCTCTACCAAGGGGCATTTAAACCATCTTGTTAAGCTACTGCGACCTGTACGTCGCTTCCAATGGTCATTTAAACCGTCTTGTTAAGCTACTGCGACCTGCACCGCTCTTCTAAGGGGCATTTAAACAGTCTTGTTAAGCTACTGCGACTTCCACGTTTCTTCCAAGGGGCATTTAAACCATCTTGTTAAGCTACTATAACCTCCACCACTTTTCCAAGGGGCATTTAAACCGTCTTGTTAAGCTACTGCGACATACACGTCTCTTCCAAGGGGCATTTAAAACGCTCTCTTAATCTACTGCGACCTCCACCGCTCTTCCAAGGGGCATTTAAACCATCTTGTTAAGCTACTGCGACCTGCAAGTCTCTTCCAAGTGGCATTTAAACCGTTTTGTTAAGCTACTGTGATCTGCACGTCTCTTCCAGGGGGCATTTAAACTGTCTTGTTAAGCTACTTCGACCTGCTCGTCTCTTCCAAGGGGCATTTAAATCGTCTTATTAAGCTACTGCGACCTGCACGTCTCTTGCAAGGGGCATTTAAACCGTCTTGTTAAGCTACTGTGATACGCACGTCTCTTCCAAGGGGCATTTAAACTTTCTTGTTAAGCTACTGCGACCTGCACGACTCTTCCAAGGGGCATTTAAACCATCTTGTTAAGCTACTGCGACCTGTACTTCTCTGCCAATGGGCATTTAAACCGTCTTGTTAAGCTACTGCGTCCTGCATGTCTCTTCCAAGGGGCATTTAAACCGTCTTGTTAAGCTACAGCGACCTCCACCGCTCTTCCAAGGAGCATTTAAACTGTCTTGTTAAGCTACTGCGACCTGCACGTCTCTTCCAACGGGCAATTAAATAGTCTTGATAAGCTACTGCGACCTGCAAGCCTCTTCCAAGGGGCATTTAAACTGTCTTGTTAAGCTACTGCGACCTGCACGTCTCTTCCAAGGGGCATTTAAACTGTCTTGTTAAGCTACTGCGACCTCCACCGCTCTTCCAAGGGGCATTTAAACCATCTTGTTAAGCTACTGCGACCTGCACGTCTCTTCTAAGGGGTCATTTAAATAGTCTTGTTAAGCTGCTGTGACTTGCACGTCTCTTTAAAGGGGCATTTAAACCGTCTTGTTAAGCTACTGTAACCTCCACCACTTTTCCAAGGGGCATTTAAACCATCTTGTTTAGCTACTGTGAGATGCACGTCTCTTCCAAGGGGCATTTAAAACGCTTTGTTAAGCTACTGCGACCTGCACGTCTCTTCCAAGGGGCATTTAAACCGTATTGTTAAGTTACTGCGACCTGCAATTCTCTTCCAAGGGGCATTTAAACCGTTTTGTTAAGCTTCTGCGACCTGCAAGTCTCTTCCAAGGGGCATTTAAACCGTCTTGTTAAGCTACTGCGACCTCCACCGCACTTCCAAGGGGCATTTAAACCGTCTTGTTAAGCTACTGCGACTTGCACGTCTTTTCCAAGTGGCATTGAAACCGTCTTGTTAAGCTTCTGCGACCTGCAAGTCTCTTCCAAGGGGCATTTAAACCATCTTGTTAAGCTACTGCGACCTGCACGTCTCTTCCAAGGGGCATTTAAACTCTCTTGTTAAGCTACTGCGACCTCCACCGCTCTTCCAAGGGGCATTTAAACCATCTTGTTAAGCTACTGCGACCTGCACGTCTCTTCCAATGGGCATTTAAACTGTCTAGTTAAGCTACTGCAACCTGCACGTCTCTTCTAAGGGGTCATTTAAATAGTCTTGTTAAGCTGCTGTGACTTGCACGTCTCTTTAAAGGGGCATTTAAACCGTCTTGTTAAGCTACTGTAACCTCCACCACTTTTCCAAGGGGCATTTAAACCATCTTGTTTAGCTACTGTGACATGCACGTCTCTTCCAAGGGGCATTTAAAACGCTTTGTTAAGCTACTGCGACCTGCACGTCTCTTCCAAGGGGCATTTAAACCGTCTTGTTAAGTTACTGCGACCTGCAATTCTCTTCCAAGGGGCATTTAAATCGTCTTGTTAAGTTACTGCGACCTGCAATTCTCTTCCAAGGGGCATTTAAACCGTTTTGTTAAGCTTCTGCGACCTGCAAGTCTCTTCCAAGGGGCATTTAAACCGTCTTGTTAAGCTACTGCGACCTCCACCGCACTTCCAAGGGGCATTTAAACCGTCTATTTAAGCTACTGCGACCTGCACGTCTTTTCCAAGTGGCATTGAAACCGTCTTGTTAAGCTTCTGCGACCTGCAAGTCTCTTCCAAGGGGCATTTAAACCATCTTGTTAAGCTTCTGCGACCTGAAAGTCTCTTCCAAGGGGCATTTAAACCGTCTTGTTAAGCTACTGTGACCTCCACCGCACTTCCAAGGGGCATTTAAACCGTCTTGTTAAGCTACTGCGACCTGCAATTCTCTTCTAAGGGGCATTTAAACCGTCTTGTTAAGCTTCTGCGACCTGCAAGTCTCTTACAAGGGGCATTTAAACCGTCTTGTTAAGCTACTGGGACCTCCACCGCACTTCCGAAGTGCATTTAAACCGTCTTGTTAAGCCACTGCGACCTGCACGTCTCTTCCAAGTGGCATTTAAACCGTCTTGTTAAGCTACTGCGACCTCCACCGCTTTTCAAAGGGGCATTTAAACCATCTTGTTAAGCTACTGCGACCTGCACGTCTCTTCCAAGGAGTATTTAAACCGTCTTATTAAGCTACTGTGACCTGCACCTCTCTTCCAAGGGGCAATTAAATCGTCTTAATAAGCTACTTCGACCTCCACCGCTCTTCCAATGGGCATTTAAATCATCTTGTTTAGCTATTGCGACCTGCACGTCTCTTCCAAGGGGCATTTAAACTGTCTTGTTAAGCTACTGCGACCTGCACGTCTCTTCCAATGGGCATTTAAACCGTCTTGTTAAGCTACTGCGACCTCCACTGATCTTCCAAGGGGCATTTAAACCATCTTGTTAAGCTACTGCGACCTGTAAGTCTCTACCAAGTGGCATTTAAACCGTCTTGTTAAGCTACAGTGATCTGCACGTCTCTTCCAAGGGGCATTTAAACTGTCTTGTTAAGCTACTGCGACCTGCACGTCTCTTCCAAGGCGCATTTAAATTGTCTTGTTAAGCTACTGCGACCTGCACGTCTCTTCCAAGGGGCATTTAAACTGTCTTATTAAGCTACTGCGACCTGCACGTCTCTTGCAAGAGGCATTTAAACCGTCTTGTTAAGCTACTGTGATCTGCACGTCTCTTCCAAGGGGCATTTAAACTGTCTTGTTAAGCTTCTCCGACCTGCACGTCTCTTCCAAGGGACATTTAAACTGTCTTGCTAAGCTACTGCGACCTGCACGTCTCTTCCGAGGGGCCTTTAAACCATCTTGTTAAGCTACTGCGACCTGTACGTCTCTTCCAATGGGCATTTAAACCGTCTTGTTAAGCTACTGCAACCTGCACGTCTCTTCCAAGGGGCATTTAAAACATATTTTTAAGCTGCTGCGACCTTCATGTCTCTTCCAAGGGGCATTTAAACCATCTTGTTAAGCTACTGCGACCTCCACCGCTCTTCCAAGGGGCATTTAACCATCTTGTTAAGCTACTGCGACCTGCAAGTCTCTTCCAAGGGGCATTTAAACCATCTTGTTAAGCTACTGTGACTTGCACGTCTTTTCCAAGGGGCATTTAAACCGTCTTGTTAAGTTACTGCGACCTCAACCGCTTTTCCAAGGGGCATTTACCCGTCTTGTTAAGCTACTGCGACCTGCACGTCTCTTCCAAGGGACATTTAAACCGTCTTGTTAAGCTACTGCGACCTTTACCACTTTTCCAAGGGGCATTTACGCATCTTGTTAAGCTACTGCGACCTGCACGTCTCTTCCATGGGGCATTTAAACCGACTTGTTAAGCTACTGCGACCTGCACGTCTCTTCCAAGGGGAATTTAAATAGTCTTGTTAAGCTGCTGCAACCTGCATGTCTCTTCCAAGGGGCATTTAAACCATCTTGTTAAGCTAGTGCGACTTGCATGTCTATTCCAAGGGGCATTTAAATCGTCTTGTTAAGCTGCTGTAACCTCCACCACTTTTCCAAGGGGCATTTAAACGTCTTGTTTAGCGACTGCGACCTGCACGTCTCTTCCAAGGGGCATTTAAACCATCTTATTAAGCTACTGCGACCTGCATGTTTCTTCCAAGGGGCATTTAAACCGTCTTCTTAAGCCTCTGCGACCTGCACGTCTCTTTCAAGGGGCATTTATACCGTCTTGTTAAGCTGCTGCGACCTGCATGTCTCTTCCAAGGGGCATTTAAACCGTCTTGTTAAGCTACTGCCACCTCCACCGCACTTCCAAGGGGCATTTAAACCGTCTTATTAAGCTACTGCGACCTGCACGTCTCTTTCAAGGGGCATTTAAACTGTCTTGTTAAGCTACTGCGACCTCCACCGCTCTTCCAAGGGGCATTTAAACCGTCTTGTTAAGCTACTGCGACCTGCACGTCTCTTCCAAGTGGCATTTAAACCATCTTGTTAAGCTACTGCGACCTGCACGTCTTTTCCAAGGGGCATTTAAACTGTCTTGTTAAGCTACTGCGACCTCCAACGCTCTTCCAATGGGCATTTAGACCGTCTTATTAAGCTACTGCGACCTGCACGTCTCTTCCAAGTTGCATTTAAACTGTCTTGTTAAGCTACTGCGACCTCCAACGCTCTTCCAATGGGCATTTAAACCGTCTTATTAAGCTACTGCGACCTGCACGTCTCTTCCAAGGGGCATTTAAACTGTCTTGTTATGCTACTGTAACCTCCACCACTTTTCCAAGGGGCATTTAAACCGTCTTGTTAAGCTACTGCGACCTGCGCGTCTCTTACAAGGGGCATTTAAAACGCTTTGTTAAGCTACTGCAACCTGCATGTGTCTTCCAAGGGGCATTTAAACCGTCTTGGTAAGCTATTGCGACCTGCAAATCTATTCCAAGGGGCATTTAAACCCTCTTGTTAAGCTGCTGCGACCTGCTCGTCTCTTCCAAGGGGGATTTAAACCGTCTTTTTAAGCTACTGCGACCTGCACGTCTCTTCCAAGGGGCATTTAAAACATCTTGTTAAGCTACTGCGAGCTCCACCGCTCTTCCAAGGGGCATTTAAACCATCTTGTTAAGCTACTGCGAACTGCATGTCCCTTCCAACGGGCATTTAAACCGTCTTGGTAAGCTACTGCGACCTGCAAGCCTATTCCAAGGGGCATTTAAACCGTCTTGATAAGCTACTGCGACCTGCTCGTCTCTTCCAAGGGGCATTTAAACCGTCTTGTTAAGATATTGTAACCTCCACCGCTTTTCCAAGGGGCATTTAAACTGCCTTGTTAAGCTACTGTGACCTGCACGTCTCTTACAAGGGGGATTTAAACTGTCTTGTTAAGCTTCTGAGAAGAGCACGTTTCTTCCAAGGAGCATTTAAACCTAATTGTTAAGCTACTGTAACCTCCACCACTATTCCAAGGGGCATCTCAACAGTCTTGTTAAGCTACTGTGACCTGCACGTCTCTTCCAATGGGCATTTAAACCGTCTTGTTAAGCTACTACGACCTGCATGTCTCTTCCAAGGGGCATTTAAACCATCTTGTTAAGCTACTGCGACCTGCACGTCTCTTCCAAGGGGCATTTAATCCCTCTCGTTAAGCTCCTGCGACCTGCACGTCTCTTGAAAGTGGCATTTAAACCCTCTTGTTTAGCTACTGTGACCTGCACGTCTCTTCCAAGGTGCATTAAAACTGTCTTGTTAAGCTACTGCGACCTCCACCGCTCTTCCAAGGGGCACTTAAACCGTCTTTTTAAGCTACTGCGACCTGCAAGCCTATTCCAAGGGGCATTTAAACACTCTTGTTAAGCTACTGCGACCTGCACGTCTCTTCCAAGGGGCATTAAACCGTCTTGTTAAGCTAGTGTGACCTGCTCGTCTCTTCGAAGGGGCATTTAAACCATCTTGTTAAGCTACTGCGACCTGCACGTCTCTTCCAAGGCGCATTTAAACCATATTTTTAAGCTACTGCGACTTGCACGTCTATTCCAAGGGGCATTTAAATCGTCTTGTTAAGCTGCTGTAACCTCCACCACTTTTCCAAGGGGCATTTAAACCGTCTTGTTAAGCGACTGCGACCTGCACGTCTCTTCCAAGGGGCATTTAAACCATCTTGTTAAGCTACTGCGACCTGCATGTCTCTTCCAAGGGGCATTTAAACCGTCTTCTTAAGCCTCTGCGACCTGCACGTCTCTTTCAAGGGTCATTTATACCGTCTTGTTAAGCTGCTGCGACCTTCATGTCTCTTCCAAGGGGCATTTAAACCGTCTTGTTAAGCTTCTGCAACCTGCACGTCTCTTTCAAGGGGCATTTAAACTGTCTTGTTAAGCTACTGCGACCTCCACCGCTCTTCCAATGGGCATTTAAACCGTCTTGTTAAGCTACTGTGACCTGCACGTCTCTTCCAAGGTGCATTAAAACTGTCTTGTTAAGCTACTGCGACCTCCACCGCTCTTCCAAGGGGCACTTAAACCGTCTTTTTAAGCTACTGCGACCTGCAAGCCTATTCCAAGGGGCATTTAAACACTCTTGTTAAGCTACTGCGACCTGCACGTCTCTTCCAAGGGGCATTAAACCGTCTTGTTAAGCTAGTGTGACCTGCTCGTCTCTTCCAAGGGGCATTTAAACCATCTTGTTAAGCTACTGCGACCTGCACGTCTCTTCCAAGGCGCATTTAAACCATATTTTTAAGCTACTGCGACTTGCACGTCTATTCCAAGGGGCATTTAAATCGTCTTGTTAAGCTGCTGTAACCTCCACCACTTTTCCAAGGGGCATTTAAACCGTCTTGTTAAGCGACTGCGACCTGCACGTCTCTTCCAAGGGGCATTTAAACCATCTTGTTAAGCTACTGCGACCTGCATGTCTCTTCCAAGGGGCATTTAAACCGTCTTCTTAAGCCTCTGCGACCTGCACGTCTCTTTCAAGGGTCATTTATACCGTTTTGTTAAGCTGCTGCGACCTTCATGTCTCTTCCAAGGGGCATTTAAACCGTCTTGTTAAGCTTCTGCAACCTGCACGTCTCTTTCAAGGGGCATTTAAACTGTCTTGTTAAGCTACTGCGACCTCCACCGCTCTTCCAATGGGCATTTAAACCGTCTTGTTAAGCTACTGCGACCTGCATGTCTCTTCCAAGTGGCATTTAAACCATCTTGTTAAGCTACTGCGACCTGCACGTCTTTTCCAAGGGGCATTTAAACTGTCTTGTTAAGCTACTGCGACCTCCACCTCTCTTACAAGGGGCCTTTAGACCGTCTTATTAAGCTACTGCGACCTGCACGTCTCTTACAAGTTGCATTTAAACTGTCGTGTTAAGCTACTGCGACCTCCAACGCTCTTCCAATGGGCATTTAAACCATCTTGTTAAGCTACTGCGACCTGCACGTCTCTTCCAAGGGGCATTTAAAACGTCTTTATAAGCTGCTGCGACCTTCATGTCTCTTCCAAGGGGCATTTAAACCATCTTGTTAAGCTACTGCGACCTCCACCGCTCTTCCAAGGGGCATTTAACCATCTTGTTAAGCTACTGCGACCTGCACGTCTCTTCCAAGGGGCATTTAAACCATCTTGTTAAGCTACTGTGACTTGCATGTCTCTTCCAAGGGGCATTTAAACCGTCTTGTTAAGCTACTGCGACCTCAACCGCTTTTCCAAGGGGCATTTACCCGTCCTGTTAAGCTACTGCGACCTGCACGTCTCTTCCAAGGGACATTTAAACTGTCTTGTTAAGCTACTGTGACTTGTACGTCTCTTCCAAGGGGCATTTAAACCATCTTGTTAAGCTACTGCGACCTTTACCACTTTTCCAAGGGGCATTTACGCGTCTTGTTAAGCTACTGCGACCTGCACGTCTCTTCCATGGGGCATTTAAACCGACTTGTTAAGCTACTGCGACCTGCACGTCTCTTCCAAGGGGAATTTAAATAGTCTTGTTAAGCTGCTGCAACCTGCATGTCTCTTCCAAGGGGCATTTAAACTGTCTCGTTAAGCTAATGCGACCTCCACCGCTCTTCCAAGGGGCATTTAAAATGTCTTATTAAGCTACTGCGACCTGCAAGCCTTTTCCTAGGGGCATTTAAACCGTCTTGTTAAGCTACTGCGACCTGCACGTCTCTTCCAAGGGGCATTTAAACTGTCTTGTTAAGCTATTGCGACCTCCACCGCTCTTCCTAGGGGCATTTAATCTGTTTTGATAAGCTACTGCGACCTGCACGTCTCTTCCAAGGGGCATTTAAACCACCTTGTTAAGCTACTGCGGCCTGCACGTCTCTTCCAAGGGGCATTTAAACTGTCTTATTAAGCTTCTGCGACCTGCACGTCTCTTCCAAGGGGCATTTAAACCGTCTTGTTATGCTACTGTAACCTCCACCACTTTTCCAAGGGGCATTTAAACCGTCATGTTAAGCTACTGCGACCTGCTCTTCACTTCCAAGGCGAATTTAAACCATCTTGTTAAGCTACTGTAACCTTCACCACATTTCCAAGGGGCATTTAAACCGTCTTGTTAAGCTACTGCGACCTGCACGTCTCATCCAAGGGGCATTTAAACCGTCTTGTTAAGCTACTGCGACAGCACTTCTCTTCCAAGGGGCATTTAAACCGTCTTTGTAAGCTGCTGTGAACTGCATGTCTCTTCCAAGGTGCATTTAAACCATCTTGTTAAGCTACTGCGACCTCCAACGCTCTTCCAAGGGACATTTAAACCGTCTTGTTAAGCTACTGCCACCTGCACTTCTCTTCCAAGGGGCATTTAAACCGTCTTTGTAAGCTACTGCGAACAGCACGTCTCTTCCAAGGGGCATTTAAACCGTCCTGGTAAGCTACTGCGACCTGCAAGCCTATTACAAGGGGCATTTTAACACTCTTGTTAAGCTACTGCGACCTCCACCACTTTTCCAAGGTGCATTTAAACCGTCTTGTTAAGCTACTGCGACCTGCACGTCTCTTCCATGGGGCATTTAAACCGTCTTGTTAAGGTACTACGACCTGCACGTCTCTTCCAAGGGGCATTTAAATCGTCTTGTTAAGCTGCTGCCACCTGCTTGTCTCTTCCAAGGGGCATTTAAACCGTCTTGTTAAGCTACTGCGATCTACAAAGCACTTCCAAGGAGCATTTAAACTATCTTGTTAAGCTTCTGCGACCTGCACGTCTCTTTCAAGGGGCATTTAAACTGTCTTGTTTAGCTACTGCGACCACCACCGCTCTTCCAAGGGGCATTTAAACCGTCTTTTTAAGCTACTGTGACCTGCACGTCTCTTCCAAGTTGCATTTAAACTGTCTTGTTAAGCTACTGCAACCTCCAACGCTCTTCCAAGGAGCATTTAAATCGTCTTGTTAAGCTACTGCGACCTGCAAATCTCTTCCACGGGGCATTTAAACCGTCTTGGTAAGCTACTGCGACCTGAAAGCCTATTCCAAGGGGCATTTAAACCCTCTTGTTAAGCTACTGCAACCTGCATGTCTCTTCCAAGGGGGATTTAAACCGTCTTGTTAAGATACTGCGACCTGCTCGTCTCTTCCAAGGGGCATTTAAACCGTCTTGTTAAGCTACTGTAACCTCCAACACTTTTCCAAGGGCATTTAAACCGTCTTTTTAAGCTGCTGCGACCTGAATGTCTCTTCCAAGGGGTATTTAAACCATCTTGTTAAGCAACTGCGACCTCCACCGCTCTTCCAAGGGGCATTTAAACCGTCTTGTTAAGCTACTGAGACCTGCAAGCCTCTTCCAAGGGGCATTTAAACTGTTTTGTTAAGCCTCTGCTACTTGCACGTCTCTTCCAAGGGGCATTTAAACCGTCTTGTTAAGCTACTGCGACCTGCACGTCTCTTTCAAGGGGCATTTAAACTGTCTTGTTAAGCTACTGCGACCTCCACCGCTCTTCCAAGGGGCATTTAAACTGTCTTGTTAAGCTAGTACGACCTGCACGTCTCTTCCAATTGGCATTTAAACCGTCTTTTTAAGCTACTGCGACCTGCACGTCTCTTCGAAGGGGCATTTAAACCGTCTTGCTAAGCTACTGCGATTTGCACGTCTCTTCCAAGAGGCATTTAAACCGTCTTGTAATGCTACTGTAACCTACACCACTTCTCCAAGGGGCATTTAAACCGTCTTGTTAAGCTACTGCGACCTGCACGTCTCTTCCAAGGGGCATTTAAAACGCTTTGTTTAGCTACTGAGACCTGCATGTTTCTTCCAAGGGGCATTTAAACCGTCTTGTTAAGCTACTGCGACCTGCACGTCTCTTCCAAGGGGCATTTAAACCGCCTTGTTAAGCTGCTGCGACCTGCATGTCTCTTCCAAGGGGCATTTAAATCGTCTTGATAAGCTACTGCGACCTCCACCGCACTTCCAAGGGGCATTTAAACCGTCTTGTTAAGCTACTGCGACCTGCACGTCTCTTTCAAGGGGCATTTAAACTGTCTTGTTAAGCTACTGCGACCTCCACCACTCTTCAAAGGGGCATTTAAACGGTCTTGTTAAGCTAGTACGACCTGCACGTCTCTTCCAAGTGGCATTTAAACCATCTTGTTAAGCTACTGCGACCTGCACGTCTCTTCTAAGGGGCATTTAAACCGTCTTGTAAAGCTACTGCGACTTGCATGTCTCTTCCAAGGGGCATTTAAACCGTCTTGTTAAGCTACTGTAACCTCCCCCACTTTTCCAAGGGGCATTTAAACAGTCTTATTAAGCTACTGTGATCTGCACGTCTCTTCCAAGGGGCATTTAAAATGTCTTGTTAAGCTATTGTGATCTGCACGTCTCTTCCAAGGGGCATTTGAACCGTCTTGTTAAGCTACTGCGACCTGCACATCTCTTGCAAGGGGCATTTAAACCGTTTTGTTAAGCTACTGTGATCTGCACGTCTCTTCCAAGGGGCATTTAAACTGTCTTGAAAAGCTTCTGCGACCTGCACGTCTCTTCCAAGGGTCATTTAAACTGTCTTGTTAAGCTACTGCGACCTGCACGTCTCTTCCAAGGAGCATTTAAACCATCTTGTTAAGCTACTGCGACCTGTACGTCTCTTCCAATGGGCATTTAAACCATCTTGTTAAACTACTGTGATCTGCACGTCTCTTCGAAGGGGCATATAAACTGTCTTGTTAAGCTACTGCGACCTCCACCGCTCTTCCAAGGGGCATTTAAACCGTCTTGTTAAGCTAGTACGACCTGCAAGTCTCTTCCAAGTGGCATTTAAACCGTCTTGTTAAGCTACTGCGACCTGCACGTCTCTTCTAAGGGGCATTTAAACAGTCTTGCTAAGCTACTGCGACTTGCACGTCTCTTCCAAGGGGCATTTAAACCGTCTTGTTAAGCTACTGTGATCTACAAAGCACTTCCAAGGAGCATTTAAACTATCTTGTTAAGCTTCTGCGACCTGCACGTCTCTTTCAAGGGGCATTTAAACTGTCTTGTTTAGCTACTGCGACCACCACCGCTCTTCCAAGGGGCATTTAAACCGTCTTTTTAAGCTACTGTGACCTGCACGTCTCTTCCAAGTTGCATTTAAACTGTCTTGTTAAGCTACTGCAACCTCCAACGCTCTTCCAAGGAGCATTTAAATCGTCTTGTTAAGCTACTGCGACCTGCAAATCTCTTCCACGGGGCATTTAAACCGTCTTGGTAAGCTACTGCGACCTGAAAGCCTATTCCAAGGGGCATTTAAACCCTCTTGTTAAGCTACTGCAACCTGCATGTCTCTTCCAAGGGGGATTTAAACCGTCTTGTTAAGATACTGCGACCTGCTCGTCTCTTCCAAGGGGCATTTAAACCGTCTTGTTAAGCTACTGTAACCTCCAACATTTTTCCAAGGGCATTTAAACCGTCTTTTTAAGCTGCTGCGACCTGAATGTCTCTTCCAAGGGGTATTTAAACCATCTTGTTAAGCAACTGCGACCTCCACCGCTCTTCCAAGGGGCATTTAAACCGTCTTGTTAAGCTACTGAGACCTGCAAGCCTCTTCCAAGGGGCATTTAAACTGTTTTGTTAAGCCTCTGCTACTTGCACGTCTCTTCCAAGGGGCATTTAAACCGTCTTGTTAAGCTACTGCGACCTGCACGTCTCTTTCAAGGGGCATTTAAACTGTCTTGTTAAGCTACTGCGACCTCCACCGCTCTTCCAAGGGGCATTTAAACTGTCTTGTTAAGCTAGTACGACCTGCACGTCTCTTCCAATTGGCATTTAAACCGTCTTTTTAAGCTACTGCGACCTGCACGTCTCTTCGAAGGGGCATTTAAACCGTCTTGCTAAGCTACTGCGATTTGCACGTCTCTTCCAAGGGGCATTTAAACCGTCTTGTAATGCTACTGTAACCTCCACCACTTCTCCAAGGGGCATTTAAACCGTCTTGTTAAGCTACTGCGACCTGCACGTCTCTTCCAAGGGGCATTTAAAACGCTTTGTTTAGCTACTGCGACCTGCATGTTTCTTCCAAGGGGCATTTAAACCGTCTTGTTAAGCTACTGCGACCTGCACGTCTCTTCCAAGGGGCATTTAAACCGTCTTGTTAAGCTGCTGCGACCTGCATGTCTCTTCCAAGGGGCATTTAAATCGTCTTGATAAGCTACTGCGACCTCCACCGCACTTCCAAGGGGCATTTAAACCGTCTTGTTAAGCTACTGCGACCTGCACGTCTCTTTCAAGGGGCATTTAAACTGTCTTGTTAAGCTACTGCGACCTCCACCACTCTTCAAAGGGGCATTTAAACGGTCTTGTTAAGCTAGTACGACCTGCACGTCTCTTCCAAGTGGCATTTAAACCATCTTGTTAAGCTACTGCGACCTGCACGTCTCTTCTAAGGGGCATTTAAACCGTCTTGTAAAGCTACTGCGACTTGCATGTCTCTTCCAAGGGGCATTTAAACCGTCTTGTTAAGCTACTGTAACCTCCCCCACTTTTCCAAGGGGCATTTAAACAGTCTTATTAAGCTACTGTGATCTGCACGTCTCTTCCAAGGGGCATTTAAAATGTCTTGTTAAGCTATTGTGATCTGCACGTCTCTTCCAAGGGGCATTTGAACCGTCTTGTTAAGCTACTGCGACCTGCACATCTCTTGCAAGGGGCATTTAAACCGTTTTGTTAAGCTACTGTGATCTGCACGTCTCTTCCAAGGGGCATTTAAACTGTCTTGAAAAGCTTCTGCGACCTGCACGTCTCTTCCAAGGGTCATTTAAACTGTCTTGTTAAGCTACTGCGACCTGCACGTCTCTTCCAAGGAGCATTTAAACCATCTTGTTAAGCTACTGCGACCTGTACGTCTCTTCCAATGGGCATTTAAACCATCTTGTTAAACTACTGTGATCTGCACGTCTCTTCGAAGGGGCATATAAACTGTCTTGTTAAGCTACTGCGACCTCCACCGCTCTTCCAAGGGGCATTTAAACCGTCTTGTTAAGCTAGTACGACCTGCACGTCTCTTCCAAGTGGCATTTAAACCATCTTGTTAAGCTACTGCGACCTGCACGTCTCTTCTAAGGGGCATTTAAACCGTCTTGTAAAGCTACTGCGACTTGCATGTCTCTTCCAAGGGGCATTTAAACCGTCTTGTTAAGCTACTGTAACCTCCCCCACTTTTCCAAGGGGCATTTAAACAGTCTTATTAAGCTACTGTGATCTGCACGTCTCTTCCAAGGGGCATTTAAAATGTCTTGTTAAGCTATTGTGATCTGCACGTCTCTTCCAAGGGGCATTTGAACCGTCTTGTTAAGCTACTGCGACCTGCACATCTCTTGCAAGGGGCATTTAAACCGTTTTGTTAAGCTACTGTGATCTGCACGTCTCTTCCAAGGGGCATTTAAACTGTCTTGAAAAGCTTCTGCGACCTGCACGTCTCTTCCAAGGGTCATTTAAACTGTCTTGTTAAGCTACTGCGACCTGCACGTCTCTTCCAAGGAGCATTTAAACCATCTTGTTAAGCTACTGCGACCTGTACGTCTCTTCCAATGGGCATTTAAACCATCTTGTTAAACTACTGTGATCTGCACGTCTCTTCGAAGGGGCATATAAACTGTCTTGTTAAGCTACTGCGACCTCCACCGCTCTTCCAAGGGGCATTTAAACCGTCTTGTTAAGCTAGTACGACCTGCAAGTCTCTTCCAAGTGGCATTTAAACCGTCTTGTTAAGCTACTGCGACCTGCACGTCTCTTCTAAGGGGCATTTAAACAGTCTTGCTAAGCTACTGCGACTTGCACGTCTCTTCCAAGGGGCATTTAAACCGTCTTGTAATGCTACTGTAACCTCCACCACTTCTCCAAGGGGCATTTAAACCGACTTGTTAAGCTACTGCGACCTGCACGTCTCTTCCAAGGGGCATTTAAAACGCTTTGTTAAGCTACTGCGACCTGCATGTTTCTTCCAAGGGGCATTTAAACCGTCTTGTTAAGCTACTGCGACCTGCACGTCTCTTCCAAGGGGCATTTAAACCGTCTTGTTAAGCTGCTGCGACCTGCATGTCTCTTCCAAGGGGCATTTAAACCGTCTTGATAAGCTACTGCGACCTCCACCGCACTTCCAAGGGGAATTTAAACCGTCTTGTTAAGCTACTGCGACCTGCACGTCTCTTTCAAGGGGCATTTAAACTGTCTTGTTAAGCTACTGCGACCTCCACCGCTCTTCCAAGGGGCATTTAAACCGTCTTGTTAAGCTAGTACGACCTGCACATCTCTTCCAAGTGGCATTTAAACCGTCTTGTTAAGCTACTGCGACCTGCACGTCTCTTCGAAGGGGCATTTAAACCGTTTTGCTAAGCTACTGCGACTTGCACGTCTCTTCCAAGGGGCATTTAAACCGTCTTGTAATGCTACTGTAACCTCCACCACTTCTTCAAGGGGCATTTAAACCGTCTTGTTAAGCTACTGCGACCTGCACGTCTCTTCCAAGGGGCATTTAAAATTCTTTGTTAAGCTACTGCGACCTGCATGTTTCTTCCAAGGGGCATTTAAACCGTCTTGTTAAGCTACTGCGACCTGCACGTCTCTTCCAAGGGGCATTTAAATAGTCTTGGTAAGCTACTGCGACCTGCAAGCCTCTTCTAAGGATCATTTAAACTGTCTTGTTAAGCGACTGCAACCTGCACGTCGCTTCCAAGTGGCATTTAAACTGTCTTGTTAAGCTACTGCGACCTCCACCGCTCTTCCAAGGGGCATTTAAACCATCTTGTTAAGCTACTGCGACCTGCACGTCTCTTCTAAGGGGCATTTAAACCGTCTTGTAAAGCTACTGCGACTTGCATGTCTCTTCCAAGGGGCATTTAAACCGTCTTTTTAAGCTACTGTAACCTCCCCCACTTTTCCAAGGGGCATTTAAACCGTCTTATTAAGCTACTGTGATCTGCACATCTCTTCCAAGGGGCATTTGAACCGTCTTATTAAGCTACTGCGACCTGCACGTCTCTTGCAAGGGGCATTTAAACCATCTTGTAATGCTACTGTAACCTCCACCACTTCTCCAAGGGGCATTTAAACCGTCTTGTTAAGCTACTGCGACCTGCACGTCTCTTCCAAGGGGCATTTAAACCGTCTTGTTAAGCTGCTGCGACCTGCATGTCTCTTCCAAGGGGCATTTAAACCGTCTTGATAAGCTACTGCGACCTCCACCGCACTTCCAAGGGGCATTTAAACCGTCTTGTTAAGCTACTGCGACCTGCACGTCTCTTTCAAGGTGCATTTAAACTGTCTTGTTAAGCTACTGCGACCTCCACCACTCTTCCAAGGGGCATTTAAACCGTCTTGTTAAGCTAGTACGACCTGCACGTCTCTTCTAAGGGGCATTTAAACCGTCTTATAAAGCTACTGCGACTTGCATGTCTCTTCCAAGGGGCATTTAAACCGTCTTGTTAAGCTACTGTTACCTCCCCCACTTTTCCAAGGGGCATTTAAACCGTCTTATTAAGCTACTGTGATCTGCACGTCTCTTCCAAGGGGCATTTAAAATGTCTTGTTAAGCTATTGTGATCTGCACGTCTCTTCCAAGGGGCATTTGAACCGTCTTATTAAGCTACTGCGACCTGCACGTCTCTTGCAAGGGGCATTTAAACCGTTTTGTTAAGCTACTGTGATCTGCACGTCTCTTCCAAGGGGCATTTAAACTGTCTTGTTAAGCTTCTGCGACCTGCACGTCTCTTCCAAGGGTCATTTAAACTGTCATGTTAAGCTACTGCGACCTGCACGTCTCTTCCAAGGAGCATTTAAACCATCTTGTTAAGCTACTGCGACCTGTACGTCTCTTCCAATGGGCATTTAAACCGTCTTGTTAAACTACTGTGATCTGCACGTCTCTTCCAAGGGGCATATAAACTGTCTTGTTAAGCTACTGCGACCTCCACCGCTCTTCCAAGGGGCATTTAAACCGTCTTGTTAAGCTAGTACGACCTGCAAGTCTCTTCCAAGTGGCATTTAAACCGTCTTGTTAAGCTACTGCGACCTGTACGTCTCTTCCAATGGGCATTTAAACCGTCTTGTTAAACTACTGTGATCTGCACGTCTCTTCCAAGGGGCATATAAACTGTCTTGTTAAGCTACTGCGACCTCCACCGCTCTTCCAAGGGGCATTTAAACCGTCTTGTTAAGCTAGTACGACCTGCAAGTCTCTTCCAAGTGGCATTTAAATCGTCTCGTTAAGCTACTGCGACCTGCACGTCTCTTCGAAGGGGCATTTAAACAGTCTTGCTAAGCTACTGCGACTTGCACGTCTCTTCCAAGGGGCATTTAAACCGTCTTGTAATGCTACTGTAACCTCCACCACTTCTCCAAGGGGCATTTAAACCGTCTTGTTAAGCTACTGCGACCTGCACGTCTCTTCCAAGGGGCATTTAAAACGCTTTGTTAAGCTACTGCGACCTGCATGTTTCTTCCAAGGGGCATTTAAACCGTCTTGTTAAGCTACTGCGACCTGCACGTCTCTTCCAAGGGGCATTTAAACCGTCTTGTTAAGCTGCTGCGACCTGCATGTCTCTTCCAAGGGGCATTTAAACCGTCTTGATAAGCTACTGCGACCTCCACCGCACTTCCAAGGGGAATTTAAACCGTCTTGTTAAGCTACTGCGACCTGCACGTCTCTTTCAAGGGGCATTTAAACTGTCTTGTTAAGCTACTGCGACCTCCACCGCTCTTCCAAGGGGCATTTAAACCGTCTTGTTAAGCTAGTACGACCTGCACATCTCTTCCAAGTGGCATTTAAACCGTCTTGTTAAGCTACTGCGACCTGCACGTCTCTTCGAAGGGGCATTTAAACCGTCTTGCTAAGCTACTGCGACTTGCACGTCTCTTCCAAGGGGCATTTAAACCGTCTTGTAATGCTACTGTAACCTCCACCACTTCTCCAAGGGGCATTTAAACCGTCTTGTTAAGCTACTGCGACCTGCACGTCTCTTCCAAGGGGCATTTAAAATTCTTTGTTAAGCTACTGCGACCTGCATGTTTCTTCCAAGGGGCATTTAAACCGTCTTGTTAAGCTACTGCGACCTGCACGTCTCTTCCAAGGGGCATTTAAATAGTCTTTTTAAGCTACTGCGACCTGCAAGCCTCTTCTAAGGATCATTTAAACTGTCTTGTTAAGCGACTGCAACCTGCACGTCTCTTCCAAGTGGCATTTAAACTGTCTTGTTAAGCTACTGCGACCTCCACCGCTCTTCCAAGGGGCATTTAAACCATCTTGTTAAGCTACTGCGACCTGCACGTCTCTTCTAAGGGGCACTTAAACCATCTTGTAAAGCTACTGCGACTTGCATGTCTCTTCCAAGGGGCATTTAAACCGTCTTGTTAAGCTACTGTAACCTCCCCCACTTTTCCAAGGGGCATTTAAACCGTCTTATTAAGCTACTGTGATCTGCACATCTCTTCCAAGGGGCATTTAAAATGTCTTGTTAAGATATTGTGATCTGCACGTCTCTTCCAAGGGGCATTTGAACTGTCTTATTAAGCTACTGCGACTTGCACGTCTCTTTCAAGGGGCATTTAAACTGTCTTGTTAAGCTACTGCGACCTCCACCGCTCTTCCAAGGGGCATTTAAACCGTCTTGTTAAGCTAGTACGACCTGCTTGTCTCTTCCAAGTGGCACTTAAACCGTCTTGTTAAGCTACTGCGACCTGCACGTCTCTTCCAAGGGGCATTTAAACCGTCTTGTTAAGCTACTGCGACCTGCGCGTCTCTTCCAAGGGCATTTAAACAGTCTTGTTAAGCTGCTGCGAGCTGCACGTCTCTTCCAAGGGCATTTAAACAGTCTTGTTAAGCTACTGCGACCTGCATGTCTTTTCCAATGGGCATCAAAACTGTCTTGTTAAGCTTCTGCGACCTCCACCGCTCTTTCAAGGGGCATTTAAACTGTCTTGTTAAGCTACCGCGACTTGCACGTCTCTTCCAAGGGGCATTTAAACCATCTTGTTAAGCTACTGTGATCTGCACATCTCTTCCAAGGGGCATTTAAACAGTCTTGGTAAGTTGCTGCGAACTGCATGTCTCTTCCATGGGGCATTTAAACCGTCTTGTTAAGCTACTGCGACCTGCATATCTCTACCAAGGGACATTTACAATGTCTTGTTAAGCTACTGCGACCTCCACAGCTCTTCCAAGGGGCATTTAAACTGTCTTGAAAAGCTTCTGCGACCTGCACGTCTCTTCCAAGGGTCATTTAAACTGTCTTGTTAAGCTACTGCGACCTGCACGTCTCTTCCAAGGAGCATTTAAACCATCTTGTTAAGCTACTGCGACCTGTACGTCTCTTCCAATGGGCATTTAAACCATCTTGTTAAACTACTGTGATCTGCACGTCTCTTCGAAGGGGCATATAAACTGTCTTGTTAAGCTACTGCGACCTCCACCGCTCTTCCAAGGGGCATTTAAACCGTCTTGTTAAGCTAGTACGACCTGCAAGTCTCTTTCAAGTGGCATTTAAACCGTCTTGTTAAGCTACTGCGACCTGCACGTCTCTTCTAAGGGGCATTTAAACAGTCTTGCTAAGCTACTGCGACTTGCACGTCTCTTCCAAGGGGCATTTAAACCGTCTTGTTAAGCTACTGCGATCTACAAAGCACTTCCAAGGAGCATTTAAACTATCTTGTTAAGCTTCTGCGACCTGCACGTCTCTTTCAAGGGGCATTTAAACTGTCTTGTTTAGCTACTGCGACCACCACCGCTCTTCCAAGGGGCATTTAAACCGTCTTTTTAAGCTACTGTGACCTGCACGTCTCTTCCAAGTTGCATTTAAACTGTCTTGTTAAGCTACTGCAACCTCCAACGCTCTTCCAAGGAGCATTTAAATCGTCTTGTTAAGCTACTGCGACCTGCAAATCTCTTCCACGGGGCATTTAAACCGTCTTGGTAAGCTACTGCGACCTGAAAGCCTATTCCAAGGGGCATTTAAACCCTCTTGTTAAGCTACTGCAACCTGCATGTCTCTTCCAAGGGGGATTTAAACCGTCTTGTTAAGATACTGCGACCTGCTCGTCTCTTCCAAGGGGCATTTAAACCGTCTTGTTAAGCTACTGTAACCTCCAACACTTTTCCAAGGGCATTTAAACCGTCTTTTTAAGCTGCTGCGACCTGAATGTCTCTTCCAAGGGGTATTTAAACCATCTTGTTAAGCAACTGCGACCTCCACCGCTCTTCCAAGGGGCATTTAAACCGTCTTGTTAAGCTACTGAGACCTGCAAGCCTCTTCCAAGGGGCATTTAAACTGTTTTGTTAAGCCTCTGCTACTTGCACATCTCTTCCAAGGGGCATTTAAACCGTCTTGTTAAGCTACTGCGACCTGCACGTCTCTTTCAAGGGGCATTTAAACTGTCTTGTTAAGCTACTGCGACCTCCACCGCTCTTCCAAGGGGCATTTAAACTGTCTTGTTAAGCTAGTACGACCTGCACGTCTCTTCCAATTGGCATTTAAACTGTCTTTTTAAGCTACTGCGACCTGCACGTCTCTTCGAAGGGGCATTTAAACCGTCTTGCTAAGCTACTGCGATTTGCACGTCTCTTCCAAGGGGCATTTAAACCGTCTTGTAATGCTACTGTAACCTCCACCACTTCTCCAAGGGGCATTTAAACCGTCTTGTTAAGCTACTGCGACCTGCACGTCTCTTCCAAGGGGCATTTAAAACGCTTTGTTTAGCTACTGCGACCTGCATGTTTCTTCCAAGGGGCATTTAAACCGTCTTGTTAAGCTACTGCGACCTGCACGTCTCTTCCAAGGGGCATTTAAACCGTCTTGTTAAGCTGCTGCGACCTGCATGTCTCTTCCAAGGGGCATTTAAATCGTCTTGATAAGCTACTGCGACCTCCACCGCACTTCCAAGGGGCATTTAAACCGTCTTGTTAAGCTACTGCGACCTGCACGTCTCTTTCAAGGGGCATTTAAACTGTCTTGTTAAGCTACTGCGACCTCCACCACTCTTCAAAGGGGCATTTAAACGGTCTTGTTAAGCTAGTACGACCTGCACGTCTCTTCCAAGTGGCATTTAAACCATCTTGTTAAGCTACTGCGACCTGCACGTCTCTTCTAAGGGGCATTTAAACCGTCTTGTAAAGCTACTGCGACTTGCATGTCTCTTCCAAGGGGCATTTAAACCGTCTTGTTAAGCTACTGTAACCTCCCCCACTTTTCCAAGGGGCATTTAAACAGTCTTATTAAGCTACTGTGATCTGCACGTCTCTTCCAAGGGGCATTTAAAATGTCTTGTTAAGCTATTGTGATCTGCACGTCTCTTCCAAGGGGCATTTGAACCGTCTTGTTAAGCTACTGCGACCTGCACATCTCTTGCAAGGGGCATTTAAACCGTTTTGTTAAGCTACTGTGATCTGCACGTCTCTTCCAAGGGGCATTTAAACTGTCTTGAAAAGCTTCTGCGACCTGCACGTCTCTTCCAAGGGTCATTTAAACTGTCTTGTTAAGCTACTGCGACCTGCACGTCTCTTCCAAGGAGCATTTAAACCATCTTGTTAAGCTACTGGGACCTGTACGTCTCTTCCAATGGGCATTTAAACCATCTTGTTAAACTACTGTGATCTGCACGTCTCTTCGAAGGGGCATATAAACTGTCTTGTTAAGCTACTGCGACCTCCACCGCTCTTCCAAGGGGCATTTAAACCGTCTTGTTAAGCTAGTACGACCTGCAAGTCTCTTCCAAGTGGCATTTAAACCGTCTTGTTAAGCTACTGCGACCTGCACGTCTCTTCTAAGGGGCATTTAAACAGTCTTGCTAAGCTACTGCGACTTGCACGTCTCTTCCAAGGGGCATTTAAACCGTCTTGTAATGCTACTGTAACCTCCACCACTTCTCCAAGGGGCATTTAAACCGACTTGTTAAGCTACTGCGACCTGCACGTCTCTTCCAAGGGGCATTTAAAACGCTTTGTTAAGCTACTGCGACCTGCATGTTTCTTCCAAGGGGCATTTAAACCGTCTTGTTAAGCTACTGCGACCTGCACGTCTCTTCCAAGGGGCATTTAAACCGTCTTGTTAAGCTGCTGCGACCTGCATGTCTCTTCCAAGGGGCATTTAAACCGTCTTGATAAGCTACTGCGACCTCCACCGCACTTCCAAGGGGAATTTAAACCGTCTTGTTAAGCTACTGCGACCTGCACGTCTCTTTCAAGGGGCATTTAAACTGTCTTGTTAAGCTACTGCGACCTCCACCGCTCTTCCAAGGGGCATTTAAACCGTCTTGTTAAGCTAGTACGACCTGCACATCTCTTCCAAGTGGCATTTAAACCGTCTTGTTAAGCTACTGCGACCTGCACGTCTCTTCGAAGGGGCATTTAAACCGTTTTGCTAAGCTACTGCGACTTGCACGTCTCTTCCAAGGGGCATTTAAACCGTCTTGTAATGCTACTGTAACCTCCACCACTTCTTCAAGGGGCATTTAAACCGTCTTGTTAAGCTACTGCGACCTGCACGTCTCTTCCAAGGGGCATTTAAAATTCTTTGTTAAGCTACTGCGACCTGCATGTTTCTTCCAAGGGGCATTTAAACCGTCTTGTTAAGCTACTGCGACCTGCACGTCTCTTCCAAGGGGCATTTAAATAGTCTTGGTAAGCTACTGCGACCTGCAAGCCTCTTCTAAGGATCATTTAAACTGTCTTGTTAAGCGACTGCAACCTGCACGTCGCTTCCAAGTGGCATTTAAACTGTCTTGTTAAGCTACTGCGACCTCCACCGCTCTTCCAAGGGGCATTTAAACCATCTTGTTAAGCTACTGCGACCTGCACGTCTCTTCTAAGGGGCATTTAAACCGTCTTGTAAAGCTACTGCGACTTGCATGTCTCTTCCAAGGGGCATTTAAACCGTCTTTTTAAGCTACTGTAACCTCCCCCACTTTTCCAAGGGGCATTTAAACCGTCTTATTAAGCTACTGTGATCTGCACATCTCTTCCAAGGGGCATTTGAACCGTCTTATTAAGCTACTGCGACCTGCACGTCTCTTGCAAGGGGCATTTAAACCATCTTGTAATGCTACTGTAACCTCCACCACTTCTCCAAGGGGCATTTAAACCGTCTTGTTAAGCTACTGCGACCTGCACGTCTCTTCCAAGGGGCATTTAAACCGTCTTGTTAAGCTGCTGCGACCTGCATGTCTCTTCCAAGGGGCATTTAAACCGTCTTGATAAGCTACTGCGACCTCCACCGCACTTCCAAGGGGCATTTAAACCGTCTTGTTAAGCTACTGCGACCTGCACGTCTCTTTCAAGGGGCATTTAAACTGTCTTGTTAAGCTACTGCGACCTCCACCACTCTTCCAAGGGGCATTTAAACCGTCTTGTTAAGCTAGTACGACCTGCACGTCTCTTCCAAGTGGCATTTAAACCATCTTGTTAAGCTACTGCGACCTGCACGTCTCTTCTAAGGGGCATTTAAACCGTCTTATAAAGCTACTGCGACTTGCATGTCTCTTCCAAGGGGCATTTAAACCGTCTTGTTAAGCTACTGTTACCTCCCCCACTTTTCCAAGGGGCATTTAAACCGTCTTATTAAGCTACTGTGATCTGCACGTCTCTTCCAAGGGGCATTTAAAATGTCTTGTTAAGCTATTGTGATCTGCACGTCTCTTCCAAGGGGCATTTGAACCGTCTTATTAAGCTACTGCGACCTGCACGTCTCTTGCAAGGGGCATTTAAACCGTTTTGTTAAGCTACTGTGATCTGCACGTCTCTTCCAAGGGGCATTTAAACTGTCTTGTTAAGCTTCTGCGACCTGCACGTCTCTTCCAAGGGTCATTTAAACTGTCATGTTAAGCTACTGCGACCTGCACGTCTCTTCCAAGGAGCATTTAAACCATCTTGTTAAGCTACTGCGACCTGTACGTCTCTTCCAATGGGCATTTAAACCGTCTTGTTAAACTACTGTGATCTGCACGTCTCTTCCAAGGGGCATATAAACTGTCTTGTTAAGCTACTGCGACCTCCACCGCTCTTCCAAGGGGCATTTAAACCGTCTTGTTAAGCTAGTACGACCTGCAAGTCTCTTCCAAGTGGCATTTAAATCGTCTCGTTAAGCTACTGCGACCTGCACGTCTCTTCGAAGGGGCATTTAAACAGTCTTGCTAAGCTACTGCGACTTGCACGTCTCTTCCAAGGGGCATTTAAACCGTCTTGTAATGCTACTGTAACCTCCACCACTTCTCCAAGGGGCATTTAAACCGTCTTGTTAAGCTACTGCGACCTGCACGTCTCTTCCAAGGGGCATTTAAAACGCTTTGTTAAGCTACTGCGACCTGCATGTTTCTTCCAAGGGGCATTTAAACCGTCTTGTTAAGCTACTGCGACCTGCACGTCTCTTCCAAGGGGCATTTAAACCGTCTTGTTAAGCTGCTGCGACCTGCATGTCTCTTCCAAGGGGCATTTAAACCGTCTTGATAAGCTACTGCGACCTCCACCGCACTTCCAAGGGGAATTTAAACCGTCTTGTTAAGCTACTGCGACCTGCACGTCTCTTTCAAGGGGCATTTAAACTGTCTTGTTAAGCTACTGCGACCTCCACCGCTCTTCCAAGGGGCATTTAAACCGTCTTGTTAAGCTAGTACGACCTGCACATCTCTTCCAAGTGGCATTTAAACCGTCTTGTTAAGCTACTGCGACCTGCACGTCTCTTCGAAGGGGCATTTAAACCGTCTTGCTAAGCTACTGCGACTTGCACGTCTCTTCCAAGGGGCATTTAAACCGTCTTGTAATGCTACTGTAACCTCCACCACTTCTCCAAGGGGCATTTAAACCGTCTTGTTAAGCTACTGCGACCTGCTCGTCTCTTCCAAGGGGCATTTAAAATTCTTTGTTAAGCTACTGCGACCTGCATGTTTCTTCCAAGGGGCATTTAAACCGTCTTGTTAAGCTACTGCGACCTGCACGTCTCTTCCAAGGGGCATTTAAATAGTCTTTTTAAGCTACTGCGACCTGCAAGCCTCTTCTAAGGATCATTTAAACTGTCTTGTTAAGCGACTGCAACCTGCACGTCTCTTCCAAGTGGCATTTAAACTGTCTTGTTAAGCTACTGCGACCTCCACCGCTCTTCCAAGGGGCATTTAAACCATCTTGTTAAGCTACTGCGACCTGCACGTCTCTTCTAAGGGGCACTTAAACCATCTTGTAAAGCTACTGCGACTTGCATGTCTCTTCCAAGGGGCATTTAAACCGTCTTGTTAAGCTACTGTAACCTCCCCCACTTTTCCAAGGGGCATTTAAACCGTCTTATTAAGCTACTGTGATCTGCACATCTCTTCCAAGGGGCATTTAAAATGTCTTGTTAAGATATTGTGATCTGCACGTCTCTTCCAAGGGGCATTTGAACTGTCTTATTAAGCTACTGCGACTTGCACGTCTCTTTCAAGGGGCATTTAAACTGTCTTGTTAAGCTACTGCGACCTCCACCGCTCTTCCAAGGGGCATTTAAACCGTCTTGTTAAGCTAGTACGACCTGCTTGTCTCTTCCAAGTGGCACTTAAACCGTCTTGTTAAGCTACTGCGACCTGCACGTCTCTTCCAAGGGGCATTTAAACCGTCTTGTTAAGCTACTGCGACCTGCGCGTCTCTTCCAAGGGCATTTAAACAGTCTTGTTAAGCTGCTGCGAGCTGCACGTCTCTTCCAAGGGCATTTAAACAGTCTTGTTAAGCTACTGCGACCTGCATGTCTTTTCCAATGGGCATCAAAACTGTCTTGTTAAGCTTCTGCGACCTCCACCGCTCTTTCAAGGGGCATTTAAACTGTCTTGTTAAGCTACCGCGACTTGCACGTCTCTTCCAAGGGGCATTTAAACCATCTTGTTAAGCTACTGTGATCTGCACATCTCTTCCAAGGGGCATTTAAACAGTCTTGGTAAGTTGCTGCGAACTGCATGTCTCTTCCAATGGGCATTTAAACCATCTTGTTAAGCTACTGCGACCTGCATATCTCTTCCAAGGGGCATTTAAACCGTCTTGTTAAGCTACTGCGACCTGCATATCTCTACCAAGGGACATTTACAATGTCTTGTTAAGCTACTGCGACCTCCACAGCTCTTCCAAGGGGCATTTAAACCGTCTTGTTAAGCTACTGCGACCTGCACGTCTCCTCTAAGGGGCATTTAAACCGTCTTGTAAAGCTACTGCGACTTGCATGTCTCTTCCAACGGGCATTTAAACCGTCTTGTTAAGGTACTGTAACCTCCACCACTTTTCCAAGGGGCATTTAAACCGTCTTATTAAGCTACTGTGTTCTGCACGTCTCTTCCAAGGGGCATTTAAAATGTCTTGTTAAGCTATTGTGATCTGCACGTCTCTTCCAAGGGGCATTTGAACCGACTTATTAAGCTACTGCGACCTGCACGTCTCTTGCAAGGGGCATTTAAACCGTCTTGTTAAGCTACTGTGATCTGCACGTCTCTTCCAAGGGGCATTTAAACTGTCATGTTAAGCTTCTGCGACCTGCACGTCTCTTCCAAGGGGCATTTAAACTGTCTTGTTAAGCTACTGCGACCTGCACGTCTCTTCCAAGGAGCATTTAAACCATCTTGTTAAGCTACTGCGACCTGTACGTCTCTTCCAATGGGCATTTAAACCGTCTTGTTAAACTACTGTGATTTGCACGTCTCTTCCAAGGGGCATTTAAACTGTCTTGTTAAGCTACTGCGACCTCCACCGCTCTTCCAAGGGGCATTTAAACCATCTTGTTAAGCTACTGCGACCTGCACGTCTCTTCCAAGGGGTATTTAAACTGTCTTGTTAAGCTACTGCGACCTGCACGTCTCTTCTAAGGGGCATTTAAATCGTCTTGTTAAGCTACTGCGACTTGCACGTCTCTTCCAAGGGGCATTTAAACCGTCTTGTTAAGCTACTGTAACCTCCACCACTTTTCCAAGGGGCATTTAAACAGTCTTGTTTAGCTACTGCGACATGCACGTCTCTTCCAAGGGGCATTTAAAACGCTTTGTTAAGCTACTGAGGCCTGTACGTTTCTTCCAAGGTGCATTTAAACCGTCTTGTTAAGCTACTGCGACCTGCAATTCTCTTTCAAGGGGCATTTAAACCGTCTTGTTAAGCTTCTGCGACCTGCAAGTCTCTTCCAAGGGGCATTTAAACCGTCTTGTTAAGCTACTGCGTCCTCCACCGCACTTCCAAGGGGCATTTAAACCGTCTTGTTAAGCTACTGTGATCTGCACATCTCTTCCAAGGGGCATTTGAACCGTCTTATTAAGCTACTGCGACCTGCACATCTCTTTCAAGGGGCATTTAAACTGTCTTGTTAAGCTACTGCGACTTGCATGTCTCTTCCAAGGGGCATTTAAACCATCTTGTTAAGCTACTGTAACCTCCCCCACTTTTCCAAGGGGCATTTAAACCGTCTTATTAAGCTACTGTGATCTGCACGTCTCTTCCAAGGGGCATTTAAAATGTCTTGTTAAGATATTGTGATCTGCACGTCTCTTCCAAGGGGCATTTGAACCGTCTTATTAAGCTACTGCGACCTGCACGTCTCTTTCAAGGGGCATTTAAACTGTCTTGTTAAGCTACTGCGACCTCCACCACTCTTCCAAGGGGCATTTAAACCGTCTTGTTAAGCTAGTACGACCTGCACGTCTCTTCCAAGTGGCATTTAAACCGTCTTGTTAAGCTACTGCGACCTTCACGTCTCTTCGAAGGGGCATTTAAGCCGTCTTGCTAAGCTACTGCGACTTGCACGTCTCTTCCAAGGGGCATTTAAACCGTCTTGTAATGCTACTGTAACCTCCACCACTTCTCCAAGGGGCATTTAAACCGTCTTGTTAAGCTACTGCGACCTGCATGTTTCTTCCAAGGGGCATTTAAACCGTCTTGTTAAGCTACTGCAACCTGCACGTCTCTTCCAAGGGGAATTTAAACCGTCTTGTTAAGCTGCTGCGACCTGCATGTCTCTTCCAAGGGGCATTTAAACCGTCTTGATAAGCTACTGCGACCTCCACCGCAGTTCCAAGGGGCATTTAAACCTCTTGTTAAGCTACTGCGACCTGCACGTCTCTTTCAAGGGCATTTAAACTGTCTTGTTAAGCTACTGCGACCTCCACCGCTCTTCCAAGGGGCATTTAAACCGTCTTCTTAAGCTAGTACGACCTGCACGTCTCTTCCAAGTGGCATTTAAACCCTCTTGTTAAGCTTCTGCGACCTGCACATCTCCTCCAAGGGGCATTTAAACCCTCTTATTAAGCTACTGCGACCTGCACGTCTCTTCCAAGGGGCATTTAAACCGTCTTGTTAATCTACTGTAACCTCCACCACTTTACCAAGGGGCATTTAAACCGTCTTGTTAAGCTACTGCGATCTGCACGTCTCTTCCATGGGGCATTTAAACCGTCTTGTTAAGCTACTGCGACCTGCATGTCTCTACCAAGGGACATTTAAACCGTCTTGTTAAGCTACTGCGACCTGCACGTCTCTTCCAAGGGCATTTAAACAGTTTTGTTAAGCTGCTGCGACCTGCACCGCTCTTTCAAGGGGCATTTAAACTGTCTTGTTAAGCTACCGCGACTTGCTCGTCTCTTCCAAGGGGCATTTAAACCATCTTGTTAAGCTACTGTAACCTCCACGACTTTTCCAAGGGGCATTTAAACCATCTTGTTAAGCAACTGTGATCTGCACATCTCTTCCAAGGGGCATTTAAACAGTCTTGTTAAGCTGCTGCGAACTGCATGTCTCTTCCATGGGGCATTTAAACCGTTTTGTTAAGCTACTGCGACCTGCATGTCTCTACCAAGGGACATTTACAATGTCTTGTTAAGCTACTGCGACCTGCACGTCTCTTCCAAGGGGCATTTAAACAGTCTTGTTAAGCTGCTGCGACCTGCATGTCTCTTCCAAGGGGCATTTAAACTGTCTTGTTAAGCTACTGCGACCTGCACGTCTCTTACAAGGGGCATTTAAATAGTCTTGGTAAGCTACTGCGACCTGCAAGCCTCTTCCAAGGATCATTTAAACTGTCTTGTTAAGCTACTGCAACCTGCACGTCTCTTCCAAGTGGCATTTAAGCTGTCTTGTTAAGCTACTGCGACCTCCACCGCTCTTCCAAGGGGCATTTAAACCATCTTGTTAAGCTACTGCGACCTGCACGTCTCTTCTAAGGGGCATTTAAACCGTCTTGTAAAGCTACTGCGACTTGCATGTCTCTTCCAAGGGGCATTTAAACCGTCTTGTTAAGCTACTGTAACCTCCCCCACTTTTCCAAGGGGCATTTAAACCGTCTTATTAAGCTACTGTGATCTGCACGTCTCTTCCAAGGGGCATTTAAAATGTCTTGTTAAGCTATTGTGATCTGCACGTCTCTTCCAAGGGGCATTTGAACCGTCTTATTAAGCTGCTGCGACCTGCACGTCTCTTCCAAGGGGCATTTAAACCGTCTTGTTAAGCTACTGTGATCTGCACGTCTCTTCCAAGGGGCATTTAAACTGTCTTGTTAATCTTCTGCGACCTGCACGTCTCTTCCAAGGGTCATTTAAACTGTCTTGTTAAGCTACTGCGACCTGCACGTCTCTTCCAAGGAGCATTTAAACCATCTTGTTAAGCTACTGCGACCTGTACGTCTCTTCCAATGGGCATTTAAACCGTCTTGTTAAACTACTGTGATCTGCACGTCTCTTCCAAGGGGCATTTAAACTGTCTTGTTAAGCTACTGCGACCTCCACCGCTCTTCCAAGGGGCATTTAAACCGTCTTGTTAAGCTAGTACGACCTCCACGTCTCTTCCAAGTGGCATTTAAACCGTCTTGTTAAGCTACTGCGACCTGCACGTCTCTTCGAAGGGGCATTTAAACAGTCTTGCTAAGCTACTGCGACTTGCACGTCTCTTCCAAGGGGCATTTAAACCGTCTTGTAATGCTACTGTAACCTCCACCACTTCTCCAAGGGGCATTTAAACCGTCTTGTTAAGATACTGCGACCTGCACGTCTCTTCCAAGGGGCATTTAAAATGCTTTGTTAAGCTACTGCGACCTGCATGTTTCTTCCAAGGGGCATTTAAACCGTCTTGTTAAGCTACTGCGACCTGCACGTCTCTTCCAAGGGGCATTTAAACCGTCTTGTTAAGCTGCTGCGACCTGCATGTCTCTACCAAGGGGCATTTAAACCGTCTTGATAAGCTACTGCGACCTCCACCGCTCTTCCAAGGGGCATTTAAACCGTCTTGTTAAGCTACTGTGATCTGCACGTCTCTTCCAAGGGGCATTTAAACCGTCTTGTTAAGCTACTGCGACCTGTACGTCTCTTTCAAGGGGCATTTAAATTGTCTTGTTAAGCTACTTGCACCTCCACCGCTCTTCCAAGGGGCATTTAAACCATCTTGTTAAGCTAGTACGACCTGCACGTCTCTTCCAAGTGGCATTTAAACCGTCTTGTTAAGCTACTGCGACCTGCACGTCTCTTCGAAGGGGCACTTAAACCGTCTTGCTAAGCTACTGCGACTTGCACGTCTCTTCCAAGGGGCATTTAAACCGTCTTGTAATACTACTGTAACCTCCACCACTTCTCCAAGGGGCATTTAAAGAGTCTTGTTAAGCTACTGCGACCTGCACGTCTCTTCCAAGGGGCATTTAAAATTCTTTGTTAAGCTACTGCGACCTGCATGTTTCTTCCAAGGGGCATTTAAACCGTCTTGTTAAGCTACTGCGACCTGCACGTCTCTTCCAAGGGGCATTTAAATAGTCTTGGTAAGCTACTGCGACCTGCAAGCCTCTTCCAAGGATCATTTAAACTGTCGTGTTAAGCTACTGCAACCTGCACGTCTCTTCCAAGTGGCATTTAAACTGTCTTGTTAAGCTACTGCGACCTCCACCGCTATTCCAAGGGGCATTTAAACCATCTTGTTAAGCTACTGCGACCTGCACGTCTCTTCTAAGGGGCATTTAAACCGTCTTGTAAAGCTACTGCGACTTGCATGTCTCTTCCAAGGGGCATTTAAACCGTCTTGTTAAGCTACTGTGATCTGCACGTCTCTTCCAAGGGGCATTTAAAATGTCTTGTTAAGATATTGTGATCTGCACGTCTCTTCCAAGGGGCATTTGAATCGTCTTATTAAGCTACTGCGACCTGCACGTCTCTTTCAAGGGGCATTTAAACTGTCTTGTTAAGCTACTGCGACCTCCACCGCTCTTCCAAGGGGCATTTAAACCGTCTTGTTAAGCTAGTATGACCTGCACGTCTCTTCCAAGTGGCACTTAAACCGTCTTGTTAAGCTACTGCGACCTGCACGTCTCTTCCAAGGGGCATTTAAACTGTCTTGTTAAGCTACTGCAACTTCCACCTCTCTTCCAAGGGGCATTTAAACCGTCCTATTAAGCTTCTGCGACCTGCACATCTCCTCCAAGGGGCATTTAAACCCTCTTATTAAGCTACTGCGACCTGCACGTCTCTACCAAGGGGCATTTAAACCGTCTTGTTAATCTACTGTAACCTCCACCACTTTACCAAGGGGCATTTAAACCGTCTTGTTAAGCTACTGCGATCTGCACGTCTCTTCCATGGGGCATTTAAACCGTCTTGTTAAGCTACTGCGACCTGCGCGTCTCTTCCAAGGGCATTTAAACAGTCTTGTTAAGCTGCTGCGAGCTGCACGTCTCTTCCAAGGGCATTTAAACAGTCTTGTTAAGCTGCTGCGACCTGCATGTCTTTTCCAAGGGGCATCAAAACTGTCTTGTTAAGCTTCTGCGACCTCCACCGCTCTTTCAAGGGGCATTTAAACTGTCTTGTTAAGCTACCGCGACTTGCACGTCTCTTCCAAGGGGCATTTAAACCATCTTGTTAAGCTACTCTAACCTCCACCACTTTTCCAAGGGGCATTTAAACCATCTTGTTAAGCTACTGTGATCTGCACATCTCTTCCAAGGGGCATTTAAACAGTCTTGTTAAGCTGCTGCGAACTGCATGTCTCTTCCATGGGGTATTTAAACCGTCTTGTTAAGCTACTGCGACCTGCATATCTCTACCAAGGGACATTTACAATGTCTTGTTAAGCTACTGCAACCTCCACCCCTCTTCCAAGGGGCATTTAAACCGTCTTGTTAAGCTACTGCGACCTGCACGTCTCTTCTAAGGGGCAATTAAACCGTCTTGAAAAGCTACTGCGACTTGCATGTCTCTTCCAAGGGCCATTTAAACCGTCTTGTTAAGGTACTGTAACCTCCACCACTTTTCCAAGGGGCATTTAAACCGTCTTATTAAGCTACTGTGTTCTGCACGTCTCTTCCAAGGGGCATTTAAAATGTCTTGTTAAGCTATTGTGATCTGCAAGTCTCTTCCAGGGGGCTTTTAAACTGTCTTGTTAAGCTTCTGCTACCTGCACGTCTCTTCCAAGGGGCATTTAAACTGTCTTGTTAAGCTACTGCGACCTGCACGTCTCTTCCAAGGAGCATTTAAACCATCTTGTTAAGCTACTGCGACCTGTACGTCTCTTCCAATGGGCATTTAAACCGTCTTGTTAAACTACTGTGATCTGCACGTCTCTTCCAAGGGGCATTTAAACTGTCTTGTTAAGCTACTGCGACCTCCACCGCTCTTCCAAGGGGCATTTAAACTGTCTTGTTAAGCTACTGCGACCTGCACGTCTCTTCCAAGGGGTATTTAAACTGTCTTGTTAAGCTACTGCGACCTGCACGTCTCTTCTAAGGGGCATTTAAACAGTCTTGTTAAGCTACTGCGACTTGCACGTCTCTTCCATGGGGCATTTAAACCGTCTTGTTAAGCTACTGTAACCTCCACCACTTTTCCAAGGGTCATTTAAACAGTCTTGTTTAGCTACTGCGACATGCACGTCTCTTCCAAGGGGCATTTAAAACGCTTTGTTAAGCTACTGAGGCCTGTACGTTTCTTCCAAGGTGCATTTAAACCGTCTTGTTAAGCTACTGCGACATGCAATTCTCTTCCAAGGGGCATTTAAACCGTCTTGTTAAGCTTCTGCGACCTGCAAGTCTCTTCCAAGGGGTATTTAAACCGTCTTGTTAAGCTACTGCGTCCTCCACCGCACTTCCAAGGGGCATTTAAACCGTCTTGTTAAGCTACTGCGACCTGCAAATCTCTTCCAAGTGGCATTTAAACCGTCTTGTTAAGCTACTGCGACCTGCACGTCTCTTCCAAGGGGCATTTAAACTGTCTTGTTAAGCTACTGCGACCTGCATGTCTCTTCCAAGGGGCATTTAAACCGTCTTATTAAGCTACTGCGACCTGCACGTCTCTTCCAAGGGGCATTTAAACTGTCTTGTTAAGCTACTGCGACCTCCACGTCTCTTCCAAGGGGCATTTAAACCGTCTTGTTAAGCTACTGCGACCTCCACCGCTTTTCAAAGGGGCATTTAAACCATCTTGTGAAGCTACTGCGACCTGCACGTCTCTTCCAAGGGGCATTTAAACTGTCTTGTTAAGCTACTGCGACATGCACGTCTCTTACAAGGGGCATTTAAACTGTCTTGTTAAGCTACTGTATCCTCCACCACTTTTCCAAGGGGCATCTAAACCGTCTTGTTAAGCTACTGCGACATGCACGTCTCTTACAAGGGGCATTTAAAACGCTTTGTTAAGCTGCTGCGAACTGCATGTCTCTTCCATGGGGCATTTAAACCGTCTTGTTAAGCTACTGCGACCTGCATATCTCTACCAAGGGACATTTACAATGTCTTGTTAAGCTACTGCGACCTCCACCGCTCTTCCAAAGGGCACTTAACCGTCTTGTTAAGCTGCTGCGACCTGCACGTCTCTTCTAAGGGGCAATTAAACCGTCTTGTAAAGCTACTGCGACCTGCACGTCTCTTCCAAGGAGCATTTAAACCATCTTGTTAAGCTACTGCGACCTGTACGTCTCTTCCAATGGGCATTTAAACCGTCTTGTTAAACTACTGTGATCTGCACGTCTCTTCCAAGGGGCATTTAAACTGTCTTGTTAAGCTACTGCGACCTCCACCGCTCTTCCAAGGGGCATTTAAACCATCTTGTTAAGCTACTGCGACCTGCACGTCTCTTCCAAGGGGTATTTAAACTGTCTTGTTAAGCTACTGCGACCTGCACGTCTCTTCTAAGGGGCATTTAAACAGTCTTGTTAAGCTACTGCGACTTGCACGTCTCTTCCAAGGGGCATTTAAACCATCTTGTTAAGCTACTGTAACCTCCACCACTTTTCCAAGGGGCATTTAAACAGTCTTGTTTAGCTACTGCGACATGCACGTCTCTTCCAAGGGGCATTTAAAACGCTTTGTTAAGCTACTGAGGCCTGTACGTTTCTTCCAAGGTGCATTTAAACCGTCTTGTTAAGCTACTGCGACCTGCAATTCTCTTCCAAGGGGCAGTTAAACCGTCTTGTTAAGCTTCTGCGACCTGCAAGTCTCTTCCAAGGGGCATTTAAACCGTCTTGTTAAGCTACTGCGTCCTCCACCGCACTTCCAAGGGGCATTTAAACCGTCTTGTTAAGCTACTGCGACCTGCACATCTCTTCCAAGTGGCATTTAAACCGTCTTGTTAAGCTACTGCGACCTGCACGTCTCTTCCAAGGGGCATTTAAACTGTCTTGTTAAGCTACTGCGACCTGCACGTCTCTTCCAAGGGGCATTTAAACCGTCTTATTAAGCTACTGCGACCTGCACGTCTCTTCCAAGGGGCATTTAAACTGTCTTGTTAAGCTACTGCGACCTCCACCTCTCTTCCAAGGGGCATTTAAACCGTCTTGTTAAGCTACTGCGACCTCCACCGCTTTTCAAAGGGGCATTTAAACTGTCTTGTTAAGCTACTGCGACCTCCACCGCTCTTCCAAGGGGCATTTAAACCATCTTGTGAAGCTACTGCGACCTGCACGTCTCTTCCAAGGGGCATTTAAACTGTCTTGTTAAGCTACTGCGACATGCACGTCTCTTACAAGAGGCATTTGAACTGTCTTGTTAAGCTACTGTAACCTCCACCACTTTTCCAAGGGGCATCTAAACCGTCTTGTTAAGCTACTGCGACACGCACGTCTCTTGCAAGGGGCATTTAAAACTCTTTGTTAAGCTACTGCGACCTGCATGTCTCTTCCAAGGGGCATTTAAACCGTCTTGGTAAGCTATTGCGACCTGCAAACCTATTCCAAGGGGCATTTAAACTCTCTTGTTCAGCTACTGCGACCTGCTCGTCTCTTCCAAGGGGGATTTAAACCGTCTTGTTAAGCTACTGTGACCTGCACGTCTCTTTCAAGGGGCATTTAAACCATCTTGTTAAGCTACTGCGACCTCCACCACTTTTCCAAGGGGCATTTAAACCGTCTTGTTAAGCTATTGCGACCTGCTCTTCTCTTCCAAGTCGAATTTAAACCATCTTGTTAAGCTACTGTAACCTCCGCCACTTTTCCAAGGGGCATTTAAACCGTCTTGTTAAGCTACTGCGACCTGCACGTCTCATCCAAGGGGCATTTAAACCGTCTTGTTAAGCTACTGCGACCTGCACTTCTCTTCCAAGGGGCATTTAAACCGTCTTTGTAAGCTGCTGCGAACTGCATGTCTCTTCCAAGGGGCTTTAAACCATCTTGTTAAGCTACTGCGACCTCCAACGCTCTTCCAAGGGGCATTTAAACCGTCTTGTTAAGCTACTGCGACCTGCACGTCTATTCCAAGGGGCATTTAAACCGTCTGGTTAAGCTATTACGACCTGCACTTCTCTTCCAAGGGGCATTTAACCGTCTTGTTAAGCTGCTGCCACCTACATGTCTCTTCCAAGGGGCATTTAAACCGTCTTGTTAAGCTACTGCGACGTACACCGCACTTCCAAGGGGCATTTAAACCATCTTGTTAAGCTACTGCGACCTGCACGTCTCTTTCAAGGGGCATTTAAACTGTCTTGTTAAGCTACTGTAACCTCCCCCACTTTTCCAAGGGGCATTTAAACCGTCTTATTAAGCTACTGTGATCTGCACGTCTCTTCCAAGGGGCATTTAAAATGTCTTGTTAAGATATTGTGATCTGCACGTGTGTTCCAAGGGGCATTTGAACCGTCTTATTAAGCTACTGCGACCTGCACGTCTCTTTCAAGGGGCATTTAAACTGTCTTGTTAAGCTACTGCGACCTCCACCGCTCTTCCAAGGGGCATTTAAACCGTCTTGTTAAGCTAGTATGACCTGCACGTCTCTTCCAAGTGGCACTTAAACCGTCTTGTTAAGCTACTGCGACCTGCACGTCTCTTCCAAGGGGCATTTAAACTGTCTTGTTAAGCTACTGCAACTTCCACCTCTCTTCCAAGGGGCATTTAAACCGTCCTATTAAGCTTCTGCGACCTGCACATCTCCTCCAACGGGCATTTAAACCCTCTTATTAAGCTACTGCGACCTGCACGTCTCTACCAAGGGGCATTTAAACCGTCTTGTTAATCTACTGTAACCTCCACCACTTTACCAAGGGGCATTTAAACCGTCTTGTTAAGCTACTGCGATCTGCACGTCTCTTCCATGGGGCATTTAAACCGTCTTGTTAAGCTACTGCGACCTGCGCGTCTCTTCCAAGGGCATTTAAACAGTCTTGTTAAGCTGCTGCGAGCTGCACGTCTCTTCCAAGGGCATTTAAACAGTCTTGTTATGCTGCTGCGACCTGCATGTCTTTTCCAAGGGGCATCAAAACTGTCTTGTTAAGCTTCTGCGACCTCCACCGCTCTTTCAAGGGGCATTTAAACTGTCTTGTTAAGCTACCGCGACTTGCACGTCTCTTCCAAGGGGCATTTAAACCATCTTGTTAAGCTACTCTAACCTCCATCACTTTTCCAAGGGGCCTTTAAACCATCTTGTTAAGCTACTGTGATCTGCACATCTCTTCCAAGGGGCATTTAAACAGTCTTGTTAAGCTGCTGCGAACTGCATGTCTCTTCCATGGGGCATTTAAACCGTCTTGTTAAGCTACTGCGACCTGCATATCTCTACCAAGGGACATTTACAATGTCTTGTTAAGCTACTGCGACCTCCACCGCTCTTCCAAGGGGCATTTAAACCGTCTTGTTAAGCTACTGCGACCTGCACGTCTCTTCTAAGGGGCAATTAAACCGTCTTGTAAAGCTACTGCGACTTGCATGTCTCTTCCAAGGGGCATTTAAACCGTCTTGTTAAGGTACTGTAACCTCCACCACTTTTCCAAGGGGCATTTAAACCGTCTTATTAAGCTACTGTGTTCTGCACGTCTCTTCCAAGGGGCATTTAAAATGTCTTGTTAAGCTATTGTGATCTGCACGTCTCTTCCAAGGGGCATTTGAACCGTCTTATTAAGCTACTGCGACCTGCACGTCTCTTGCAAGGGGCATTTAAACCGTCTTGTTAAGCTACTGTGATCTGCAAGTCTCTTCCAAGGGGCATTTAAACTGTCTTGTTAAGCTTCTGCTACCTGCACGTCTCTTCCAAGGGGCATTTAAACTGTCTTGTTAAGCTACTGCGACCTGCACGTCTCTTCCAAGGAGCATTTAAACCATCTTGTTAAGCTACTGCGACCTGTACGTCTCTTCCAATGGGCATTTAAACCGTCTTGTTAAACTACTGTGATCTGCACGTCTCTTCCAAGGTGCATTTAAACTGTCTTGTTAAGCTACTGCGACCTCCACCGCTCTTCCAAGGGGCATTTAAACCATCTTGTTAAGCTACTGCGACCTGCACGTCTCTTCCAAGGGGTATTTAAACTGTCTTGTTAAGCTACTGCGACCTGCACGTCTCTTCTAAGGGGCATTTAAACAGTCTTGTTAAGCTACTGCGACTTGCACGTCTCTTCCAAGGGGCATTTAAACCGTCTTGTTAAGCTACTGTAACCTCCACCACTTTTCCAAGGAGCATTTAAACAGTCTTGTTTAGCTACTGCGACATGCACGTCTCTTCCAAGGGGCATTTAAAACGCTTTGTTAAGCTACTGAGGCCTGTACGTTTCTTCCAAGGTGCATTTAAACCGTCTTGTTAAGCTACTGCGACCTGCAATTCTCTTCCAAGGGGCATTTAAACCGTCTTGTTAAGCTTCTGCGACCTGCAAGTCTCTTCCAAGGGGCATTTAAACCGTCTTGTTAAGCTACTGCGTCCTCCACCGCACTTCCAAGGGGCATTTAAACCGTCTTGTTAAGCTACTGCGACCTGCAAATCTCTTCCAAGTGGCATTTAAACCGTCTTGTTAAGCTACTGCGACCTGCACGTCTCTTCCAAGGGGCATTTAAACTGTCTTGTTAAGCTACTGCGACCTGCACGTCTCTTCCAAGGGGCATTTAAACCGTCTTATTAAGCTACTGCGACCTGCACATCTCTTCCAAGGGGCATTTAAACTGTCTTGTTAAGCTACTGCGACCTCCACCTCTCTTCCAAGGGGCATTTAAACCGTCTTGTTAAGCTACTGCGACCTCCACCGCTTTTCAAAGGGGCATTTAAACTGTCTTGTTAAGCTACTGCGACCTCCACCGCTCTTCCAAGGGGCATTTAAACCATCTTGTGAAGCTACTGCGACCTGCACGTCTCTTCCAAGGGGCATTTAAACTGTCTTGTTAAGCTACTGCGACATGCACGTCTCTTACAAGGGGCATTTAAACTGTCTTGTTAAGCTACTGTATCCTCCACCACTTTTCCAAGGGGCATCTAAACCGTCTTGTTAAGCTACTGCGACATGCACGTCTCTTACAAGGGGCATTTAAAACGCTTTGTTAAGCTGCTGCGAACTGCATGTCTCTTCCATGGGGCATTTAAACCGTCTTGTTAAGCTACTGCGACCTGCATATCTCTACCAAGGGACATTTACAATGTCTTGTTAAGCTACTGCGACCTCCACCGCTCTTCTAAGGGGCATTTAAACCGTCTTGTTAAGCTGCTGCGACCTGCACGTCTCTTCTAAGGGGCAATTAAACCGTCTTGTAAAGCTACTGCGACCTGCACGTCTCTTCCAAGGAGCATTTAAACCATCTTGTTAAGCTACTGCGACCTGTACGTCTCTTCCAATGGGCATTTAAACCGTCTTGTTAAACTACTGTGATCTGCACGTCTCTTCCAAGGGGCATTTAAAACGCTTTGTTAAGCTACTGAGGCCTGTACGTTTCTTCCAAGGTGCATTTAAACCGTCTTGTTAAGCTACTGCGACCTGCAATTCTCTTCCAAGGGGCATTTAAACCGTCTTGTTAAGCTTCTGCGACCTGCAAGTCTCTTCCAAGGGGCATTTAAACCGTCTTGTTAAGCTACTGCGTCCTCCACCGCACTTCCAAGGGGCATTTAAACCGTCTTGTTAAGCTACTGCGACCTGCACATCTCTTCCAAATGGCATTTAAACCGTCTTGTTAAGCTACTGCGACCTGCACGTCTCTTCCAAGGGGCATTTAAACCGTCTTGTTAAGCTACTGCGACCTCCACCGCTTTTCAAAGGGGCATTTAAACTGTCTTGTTAAGCTACTGCGACCTCCACCGCTCTTCCAAGGGGCATTTAAACCATCTTGTGAAGCTACTGCGACCTGCTCGTCTCTTCCAAGGGGCATTTAAACTGTCTTGTTAAGCTACTGCGACATGCACATCTCTTACAAGGGGCATTTAAACTGTCTTGTTAAGCTACTGTAACCTCCACCACTTTTCCAAGGGGCATCTAAACCGTCTTGTTAAGCTACTGCGACAAGCACGTCTCTTGCAAGGGGCATTTAAAACGCTTTGTTAAGCTACTGCGACCTGCATGTCTCTTCTAAGGGGCATTTAAACCGTCTTGGTAAGCTATTGCGACCTGCAAACCTATTCCAAGGGGCATTTAAACCCTCTTGTTAAGCTACTGCGACCTGCTCGTCTCTTCCAAGGGGGATTTAAACCGTCTTGTTAAGCTACTGTGACCTGCACGTCTCTTTCAAGGGGCATTTAAACCATCTTGTTAAGCTACTGCGACCTCCACCACTTTTCCAAGGGGCATTTAAACCGTCTTGTTAAGCTATTGCGACCTGCTCTTCTCTTCCAAGTCGAATTTAAACCATCTTGTTAAGCTACTGTAACCTCCACCACTTTTCCAAGGGGCATTTAAACCGTCTTGTTAAGCTACTGCGACCTGCACGTCTCATCCAAGGGGCATTTAAACCGTCTTGTTAAGCTACTGCGACCTGCACTTCTCTTCCAAGGGGCATTTAAACCGTCTTTGTAAGCTGCTGCGAACTGCATGTCTCTTCCAAGGGGCTTTAAACCATCTTGCTAAGCTACTGCGACCTCCAACGCTCTTCCAAGGGGCATTTAAACCGTCTTGTTAAGCTACTGCGACCTGCACTTCTTTTCCAAGGGGCATTTAAACCGTCTTTGTAAGCTACTGCGAACAGCACGTCTCTTCCAGGGGCATTTAAACCGTCTTGTTAAGCTACTGCGACCTCCACCACTTTTCCAAGGGGCATTTAAACCATCTTGTTAAGCTACTGCGACCTGCACGTCTCTTCCAAGGGGCATTTAAACCGTCTGGTTAAGCTACTACGACCTGCACTTCTCTTCCAAGGGGCATTTAAACCGTCTTGTTAAGCTGCTGCCACCTACATGTCTCTTCCAAGGGGCATTTAAACCGTCTTGTTAAGCTACTGCGATGTACACCGCACTTCCAAGGGGCATTTAAACCATCTTGTTAAGCTACTGCGACCTGCACGTCTCTTTCAAGGGGCATTTAAACTGTCTTGTTAAGCTACTGCGACCTCCACCCCTCTTCCATGGGGCATTTAAAGCGTCTTTTTAAGCTACTGCGACCTGCACGTCTCTTCCAAGTTGCATTTAAACTGTCTTGTTAAGCTACTGCAACCTCCAACGCTGTTCCAAGGGGCATTTAAATCGTCTTGTTAAGCTACTGCGACCTGCACGTCTCTTCCACGGGGCATTTAAACCGTCTTGGTAAGCTACTGCGATCTGCTCATCTCTTCCAAGGGGCATTTAAACCGTCTTGTTAAGCTACTGCGACCTGCTCGTCTCTTCCAAGGGGCATTTAAACCGTCTTGTTAAGCTACTGTAACCTCCAACACTTTTCCAAGGGACATTTAAACCGTCTTTTTAAGCTGCTGCGACCTGCATGTCTCTTCCAAGGGGTATTTAAACCATCTTGTTAAGCAACTGTGACCTCCAACACTTTTCCAAGGGACACTTAAACCGTCTTTTTAAGCTGCTGCGACCTGCACGTCTCTACCAAGGGACATTTAAACCGTCTTGTTAAGCTACTGCGACCTGCACTTCTCTTCCAAGCGGCATTTCAACAGTCTTGTTAAGCTGCTGCGACCTGCATGTCTCTTCCAAGTGGCATTTAAACCGTCTTGTTAAGCTATTGCGACCTCCACCGCTCTTCCAAGGGGCATATAAATCATCTTGGTAAGCTACTGCAACCTGCAAGCCTCTTCCAAGGGGCATTTAAACTGTCTTGTTAAGCTACTGCGACTTGCACGTCTCTTCCAAGGGGCATTTAAACCGTCTTGTAAAGCTACTGCGACCTGCACGTCTCTTTCAAGGGGCATTTAAACTGTCTTGTTAAGCTACTGGGACCTCCACCGCTCTTCCAAGGGGCATTTAAACCGTCTTGTTAAGCTAGTACGACCTGCACGTCTCTTCCAAGTGGCATTTAAACCGTCTTGTTAAGCTACTGCGACCTGCACGTCTCTTCGAAGGGGCATTTAAACCGTCTTGTTAAGCTACTGCGACTTGCACGTCTCTTCCAAGGGGCATTTAAACCGTCTTGTAATGCTACTGTAACCTCCACCACTTCTCCAAGGGGCATTTAAACCGTCTTGTTAAGCTACTGCCACCTGCACGTCTCTTCCAAGGGGCATTTAAAACGCTTTGTTAAGCTTCTGCGACCTGCATGTTTCTTCCAAGGGGCATTTAAACTGTCTTGTTAAGCTACTGCGACCTGCATGTTTCTTCCAAGGGGCATTTAAACTGTCTTGTTAAGCTACTGCGACCTCCACTGCTCTTCCAAGGGGCATTTAAACCATCTTGTTAATCTACTGCGACCTGCACGTCTCTTCCAAGGGGCATTTAAACCGTCTTGTTAAGCTACTGCGACCTGCAGGTCTCTTCCAAAGGGCATTTAAACTGTCTTGTTAAGCTACTGCGACCTCCACCTCTCTTCCAAGAGGCATTTTAACCGTCTTGTTAAGCTACTGCGACCTGCACGTCTCTTCCAAGGGGCATTTAAACCTTCTTGCTAAGCTACTGCGACCTGCACTTCTCTTCCAAGGGGCATTTAAACCGTCTTGTTAAGCTACTGCGACTTTCACGTCTCTTCCAAAGGGCATTAAAACCGTCTTTTTAAGCTACTGTAACCTCAACCACTTTTCCAAGGAACATTTAAACCGTCTTTTTAAGCTACTGCGACCTGCAAGTCTCTTCCAAGGGGCATTTAAACCGCTTTGTTAAGCTACTGCGACCTGCATGCCTCTTCCAAGGGGCATTTAATCCATCTTGTTAAGCTACTGCGACCTGCACGTCTTTTCCAAGGGGCATTTAAACCGTCTTCTTAAGCTACTGCGACCTCCACAGCACTTCCAAGGGGCATTTAAACAGTCTTGTTAAGCTACTGCGACCTCCACAGCACTTCCAAGGGGCATTTAAACCGCATTGTTAAGCTACTGCGACCTGCAAGTCTCTTCCAAGGTGCATTTAAACCGTCTTTTTAAGCTACTGCGACCTGCACGTCTCTTCCAAGGGGCATTTAAACTGTCTTGTTAAGCTACTGCGACCTGCACGTCTCTTCCAAAGGGCATTTAAACCATCTTATTAAGCTACTGCGATCTGCACATCTCTTCCAATGGGCATTTAAACCGTCTTGTTAAGCTACTGCGACCTCCACCGCTCTTCCAAGGGGCATTTAAACCATCTTGTTAAGATACTACGACCTGCAAGTCTCTTCCAAGTGGCATTTAAACCGTCTTGTTAAGCTACTGTGATCTGCACGTCTCTTTCAAGGGGCATTTAAACTGTCTTGTTAAGCTACTGCGACCTGCACTTCTCTTCCAAGGGGCCTTTAAACCATCTTGTTAAGCTACTGCGACCTGTACGTCTCTTCCAATGGGCATTTAAACCGTATTGTTAAGCTACTGCGACCTGCATGTCTCTTCCAAGGGGCATTTAAACCGTCTTGTTAAGCTACTGCGACCTCCACCGCTCTTCCAAGGGGCATTTAAACTGTCTTGTTAAGCTACTGCGTCCTGCACGTCTCTTCCAAGGGGCATTTAAACTGTCTTGTTAAGCTACTGCGACCTCCACCTCTCTTCCAATGGGCATTTAAACCGTCTTGTTAAGCTACTGCGACCTCCACCGCTTTTCAAAGGGCATTTAAACCATCTTGTTAAGCTACTGCGACCTCCACCGCTCTTCCAAGGGGCATCTAAACCCTCTTGTTTAGCTACTGCGACTTGCACGTCTCTACCAAGGGGCATTTAAACCGTCTTGTTAATCTACTGCGACATGCACGTCTCCTCCAAGGGGCATTTAAACCATCTGGTTAAGCTACTGCAACCTCCACTGCTCTTCCAAGGGGCATCTAAACCCTGTTGTTTAGCTACTGCGACCTGCACGTCTCTACCAAGGGGCATTTAAACCATCTTGTTATTCTACTGCGACATGCACGTCTCCTCCAAGGGGCATTTAAACCGTCTTCTTAAGCTACTGCGACCTCCACCGCTCTTCCAAAGTGCATTTTAGCCATCTTGTTAAACTACTGTGACCTGCACGTCTCTTCCAAGTGGCATTTAAACCGTCTTGTTAAGCTACTGCGACCTGCACGTCTCTTCCAAGGGGCATTTAAACCATCTTGTTAAGCTACTGCGACCTGCACGTCTCTTCCAAGGGGCATTTAAACCGTCTTATTAATCTACTGCGACCTGCACGTCTCTTCCAAGGTGCATTTAATCTGTCTTGTTAAGCTACTGCGACCTACACGTCTCTTCCAAGGGGCATTTAAACCGTCTTATTAATCTACTGCGACATGCACGTCTCTTCCAAGGGGCATTTAAAACACTTTGTTAAGCTACTGCGACCTGCACGTCTCTTCCAAGGGGCATTTAAACCGTCTTGTTAAGCTACTGCGACCTGCAATTCTCTTCCAAGGGGCATTTAAACCGTCTTTTTAAGCTTCTGCGACCTGCATGTCTCTTCCAAGGGGCATTTAAACCATCTTATTAAGCTACTGCGATCTGCACGTCTCTTCCAATGGGCATTTAAACCGTCTTGTTAAGCTACTGCGACCTGCAAGTCTCTTCCAAGTGGCATTTAAACCGTCCTGTTAAGCTACTGCGATCTGCACGTCTCTTCCAAGGGGCATTTAAACCGTCTTGTTAAGCTTCTGTGACCTGCACGTCTCTTCCAAGGGGCATTTAAACTGTCTTGTTAAGCTACTGCGACCTGCACATCTCTTCCAAGGGGCCTTTAAACCATCTTGTTAAGCTACTGCGACCTGTACGTCTCTTCCAATGGGCATTTAAACCGTCTTGTTAAGCTACTGCGACCTGCATGTCTCTTCCAAGGGGCATTTAAACAGTCTTGTTAAGCTACTGCGACCTCTACCGCTCTTCCAAGGGGCATTTAAACTGTCTTGTTAAGCTACTGCGACCTGCACGTCTCTTCCAAGGGGCATTTAAACTGTCTTGTTAAGCTACTGCGACCTCCACCTCTCTTCCAATGGGCATTTAAACCGTCTTGTTAAGCTACTGCGACCTCCACCTTTTTTTCAAAGGGGCATTTAAACCGTCTTGTTAAGCTACTGCGACCTGCACCGCTCTTCCAAGGGGCATTTAAACCCTCTTGTTTAGCTGCTGCGACCTGCACGTCTCTACCAAGGGGCATTTAAACCGTCTTGTTAATCTACTGCGACATGCACGTGTCCTCCAAGGGGCATTTATACCGTCTTGTTAAGCTACTGCGACCAGCACGTCTCTTCCAAGAGGCAATAAACCATCTTGTTAAGCTACTGCGACCTCCACCGCTCTTCCAAAGTGCATTTTAACCGTCTTGTTAAACTACTGTGACCTGCACGTCTCTTCCAAGTGGCATTTAAACCGTCTTGTTAAGCTTCTGCGACCTGCACGTCTCTTCCAAGGGGCATTTAAACCGTCTTATTAATCTACTGCGACATGCACGTCTCTTCCAAGGGGCATTTAAAACGCTTTGTTAAGCTACTGCGACCTGAACGTCTCTTCCAAGGGGCATTTAAACTGTCTTGTTAAGCTACTGTGACCTGCACGTCTCTTCTAAGGGGCATTTAAACCTTCTTGTTAAGCTACTGCGACATGCACGTCTCTTACAAGGGGCATTTAAACTGTCTTGTTAAGCTACGGTAACCTCCACCACTTTTCCAAGGGGCATTTAAACCGTCTTGTTAAGCTACTGCGACATGCACGTCTCTTACAAGGGGCATTTAAAACGCTTTGTTAAGCTACTGCGACCTGCACGTCTCCTCCAAGGGGCATTTAAACCGTCTTGTTAAGCTACTGCGACCTGCACGTCTCTTCCAAGGGGCATTAAACCATCTTGTTAAGCTACTGCGACCTCCACCGCTCTTCCAAAGTGCATTTTAACCGTCTTGTTAAACTACTCTGACCTGCACGTCTCTTCCAAGTGGCATTTAAACCGTCTTGTTAAGCTACTGCGACCTTCACGTCTCTTCCAAGGGGCATTTAAACTGTCTTGTTAAGCTACTGCGACCTGCACGTCTCTTCCAAGGGGCATTTAAACCGCCTTATTAAGCTATTGCGACCTGCACGTCTGTTCCAAGGGGCATTTAAACTGTCTTGTTAAGCTACTGCGACCTCCACCTCTCTTCCAAGGGGCATTTAAACCGTCTTGTTAAGCTACTGCGACCTGCACGTCTCTTCCAAGTGGCATTTAAACCGTCTTGTTAAGCTACTGTGATCTGCACGTCTCTTCTAAGGGCATTTAAACTGTCTTGTTCAGCTACTGTGACCTGCACGTCTCTTCCAAGTGGCATTTAAACCGTCTTGTTAAGCTACTGCGACCTGCACGTCTCTTCCAAGGGGCATTTAAACTGTCTTGTTAAGCTACTGCGACCTGCACGTCTCTTATAAGGGGCATTTACACCGTCTTATTAAGCTATTGCGACCTGCACGTCTCTTCCAAGGGGCATTTAAACCATCTTATTAAGCTACTGCGACCTGCACGTCTCCTCCAAGGGGCATTTACACGGTCTTATTAAGCTATTGCGACCTGCACGTGTCTTCCAAGGGGCATTTAAACCATCTTATTAAGCTACTGCGATCTGCACGTCTCTTCCAATGGGCATTTAAACCGTCTTGTTAAGCAACTGCGACTAGCAAGTCTCTTCCAAGTGGCATTTAAACCGTCTTGTTAAGCTACTGCGATCTGCACGTCTCTTCCAAGGGGCATTTAAACCGTCTTGTTAAGCTTCTGTGACCAGCACGTCTCTTCCAAGGGGCATTTAAACTGTCTTGTTAAGCTACTGCGACCTGCACATCTCTTCCAAGGGGCCTTTAAACCATCTTGTTAAGCTACTGCGACCTGTACGTCTCTTCCAATGGGCATTTAAACCGTCTTGTTAAGCTACTGCGACCTGCATGTCTCTTCCAAGGGGCATTTAAACCGTCTTGTTAAGCTACTTCGACCTCTACCGCTCTTCCAAGGGGCATTTAAACTGTCTTGTTAAGCTACTGCGACCTGCATGTCTCTTCCAAGGGGCATTTAAACTGTCTTGTTAAGCTACTGCGACCTCCACCTCTCTTCCAATGGGCATTTAAACCGTCTTGTTAAGCTACTGCGACCTCCACCTTTTTTTCAAAGGGGCATTTAAACCGTCTTGTTAAGCTACTGCGACCTCCACCGCTCTTCCAAGGGGCATTTAAACCCTCTTGTTTAGCTACTGCGACCTGCACGTCTCTACCAAGGGGCATTTAAACCGTCTTGTTAATCTACTGCGACATGCACGTCTCCTCTAAGGGGCATTTATACCGTCTTGTTAAGCTACTGCGACCTGCACGTCTCTTCCAAGAGGCAATAAACCATCTTGTTAAGCTACTGCGACCTCCACCGCTCTTCCAAAGTGCATTTTAACCGTCTTGTTAAACTACTGTGACCTGCACGTCTCTTCCAAGTGGCATTTAAACCCTCTTGTTAAGCTACTGCGACCTGCACGTCTCTTCCAAGGGGCATTTAAACCGTCTTATTAATCTACTGCGACATGCACGTCTCTTCCAAGGGGCATTTAAAAGGCTTTGTTAAGCTACTGCGACCTGCACGTCTCTTCCAAGGGGCATTTAAACTGTCTTGTTAAGCTACTGTGACCTGCACGTCTCTTCTAAGGGGCATTTAAACCTTCTTGTTAAGCTACTGCGACATGCACGTCTCTTCCAAGGGGCATTTAAAACGCTTTGTTAAGCTACTGCGACCTGCACCTCTCTTCCAAGGGGCATTTAAACCGTCTTGTTAAGCTACTGCGACCTGCAATTCTCTTCCAAGGGGCATTTAAACCGTCTTTTTAAGCTTCTGCGACCTGCATGTCTCTTCCAAGGGGCATTTAAACCATCTTATTAAGCTACTGCGATCTGCACGTCTTTTCCAATGGGCATTTAAACCGTCTTGTTAAGCTACTGCGACCTGCAAGTCTCTTCCAAGTGGCATTTAAACCGTCTTGTTAAGCTACTGCGATCTGCACGTCTCTTCCAAGGGGCATTTAAACCATCTTGTTAAGCTTCTGTGACCTGCACGTCTCTTCCAAGGGGCATTTAAACTGTCTTGTTAAGCTACTGCGACCTGCACATCTCTTCCAAGGGGCCTTTAAACCATCTTGTTAAGCTACTGCGACCTGTACGTCTCTTCCAATGGGCATTTAAACCGTCTTGTTAAGCTACTGCGACCTGCATGTCTCTTCCAAGGGGCATTTAAACCGTCTTGTTAAGCTACTGCGACCTCTACCGCTCTTCCAAGGGGCATTTAAACTGTCTTGTTAAGCTACTGCGACCTGCACGTCTCTTCCAAGGGGCATTTAAACTGTCTTGTTAAGCTACTGCGACCTCCACCTCTCTTCCAATGGGCATTTAAACCGTCTTGTTAAGCTACTGCGACCTCCACCTTTTTTTCAAAGGGGCATTTAAACCGTCTTGTTAAGCTACTGCGACCTCCACCGCTCTTCCAAGGGGCATTTAAACCCTCTTGTTAAGCTACTGCGACCTGCACGTCTCTACCAAGGGGCATTTAAACCGTCTTGTTAATCTACTGCGACATGCACGTCTCCTCCAAGTGGCATTTATACCGTCTTGTTAAGCTACTGCGACCTGCACGTCTCTTCCAAGAGGCAATAAACCATCTTGTTAAGCTACTGCGACCTCCACCGCTCTTCCAAAGTGCATTTTAACCGTCTTGTTAAACTACTGTGACCTGCACGTCTCTTCCAAGTGGCATTTAAACCGTCTTGTTAAGCTACTGCGACCTGCACGTCTCTTCCAAGGGGCATTTAAACCGTCTTATTAATCTACTGCGACATGCACGTCTCTTCCAAGGGGCATTTAAAACGCTTTGTTAAGCTACTGCGACCTGCACGTCTCTTCCAAGGGGCATTTAAACTGTCTTGTTAAGCTACTGTGACCTGCACGTCTCTTCTAAGGGGCATTTAAACCTTCTTGTTAAGCTACTGCGACATGCACGTCTCTTACAAGGGGCATTTAAACTGTCTTATTAAGCTACTGTAACCTCCACCACTTTTCCAAGGGGCATTTAAACCGTCTTGTTAAGCTACTGCGACATGCACGTCTCTTACAAGGCGCATTTAAAACGCTTTGTTAAGCTACTGCGACCTGCACGTCTCCTCCAAGGGGCATTTAAACCGTCTTGTTAAGCTACTGCGACCTGCACGTCTCTTCCAAGGGGCATTAAACCATCTTGTTAAGCTACTGCGACCTCCACCGCTCTTCCAAAGTGCATTTTAACCGTCTTGTTAAACTTCTGTGACCTGCACGTATCTTCCAAGTGGCATTTAAACCGTCTTGTTAAGCTACTGCGACCTGCACTTCTCTTCCAAGGGGCATTTAAACTGTCTTGTTAAGCTACTGCGACCTGCACGTCTCTTCCAAGGGGCATTTAAACCGTCTTATTAAGCTATTGCGACCTGCACGTCTGTTCCAAGGGGCATTTAAACTGTCTTGTTAAGCTACTGCGACCTCCACCTCTCTTCCAAGGGGCATTTAAACCGTCTTGTTAAGCTACTGCGACCTGCACGTCTCTTCCAAGGGGCATTTAAACCATCTTGTTAAGCTACTGCGACCTGCAAGTCTCTTCCAAGTGGCATTTAAACCGTCTTGTTAAGCTACTGTGATCTGCACGTCTCTTCTAAGGGGCATTTAAACTGTCTTGTTAAGCTACAGCGACCTGCAAGTCTCTTCCAAGGGGCATTTAAACTGTCTTGTTAAGCTACTGCGACCTCCACCTCTCTTCCAATGGGCATTTAAACCGTCTTGTTAAGCTACTGCGACCTCCACCTTTTTTTCAAAGGGGCATTTAAACCGTCTTGTTAAGCTACTGCGACCTTCACCGCTCTTCCAAGGGGCATTTAAACCCTCTTGTTTAGCTACTGCGACCTGCACGTCTCTACCAAGGGGCATTTAAACCGTCTTGTTAATCTACTGCGACATGCACGTCTCCTCCAAGGGGCATTTATACCGTCTTGTTAAGCTACTGCGACCTGCACGTCTCTTCCAAGAGGCAATAAACCATCTTGTTAAGCTACTGCGACCTCCACCGCTCCTCCAAAGTGCATTTTAACCGTCTTGTTAAACTACTGTGACCTGCACGTCTCTTCCAAGTGGCATTTAAACCGTCTTGTTAAGCTACTGCGACCTGCACGTCTCTTCCAAGGGGCATTTAAACCGTCTTATTAATCTACTGCGACATGCACGTCTCTTCCAAGGGGCATTTAAAACGCTTTGTTAAGCTACTGCGACCTGCACGTCTCTTCCAAGGGGCATTTAAACTGTCTTGTTAAGCTACTGTGACCTGCACGTCTCTTCTAAGGGGCATTTAAACCTTCTTGTTAAGCTACTGCGACATGCACGTCTCTTCCAAGGGGCATTTAAAATGCTTTGTTAAGCTACTGCGACCTGCACGTCTCTTCCTTGGGGCATTTAAACCATCTTGTTAAGCTACTGCGACCTGCAATTCTCTTCCAAGGGGCATTTAAACCGTCTTTTTAAGCTTCTGCGACCTGCATGTCTCTTCCAAGGGGCATTTAAACCATCTTATTAAGCTACTGCGATCTGCACGTCTCTTCCAATGGGCATTTAAACCGTCTTGTTAAGCTACTGCGACCTGCAAGTCTCTTCCAAGTGGCATTTAAACCGTCTTGTTAAGCTACTGCGATCTGCACGTCTCTTCCAAGGGGCATTTAAACCATCTTGTTAAGCTTCTGTGACCTGCACGTCTCTTCCAAGGGGCATTTAAACTGTCTTGTTAAGCTACTGCGACCTGCACATCTCTTCCAAGGGGCCTTTAAACCATCTTGTTAAGCTACTGCGACCTGTACGTCTCTTCCAATGGGCATTTAAACCGTCTTGTTAAGCTACTGCGACCTCCACCTTTTTTTCAAATGGGCATTTAAACCGTCTTGTTAAGCTACTGCGACCTCTACCGCTCTTCCAAGGGGCATTTAAACTGTCTTGTTAAGCTACTGTGACCTGCACGTCTCTTCCAAGGGGCATTTAAACTGTGTTGTTAAGCTACTGCGACCTCCACCTCTCTTCCAATGGGCATTTAAACCGTCTTGTTAAGCTACTGCGACCTCCACCTTTTTTTCAAAGGGGCATTTAAACCGTCTTGTTAAGCTACTGCGACCTGCACGTCTCTTCCAAGGGGCATTTAAACCGTCTTATTAATCTACTGCGACATGCACGTCTCTTCCAAGGGGCATTTAAAACGCTTTGTTAAGCTACTGCGACCTGCACGTCTCTTCCAAGGGGCATTTAAACTGTCTTGTTAAGCTACTGTGACCTGCACGTCTCTTCTAAGGGGCATTTAAACCTTCTTGTTAAGCTACTGCGACATGCACGTCTCTTACAAGGGGCATTTAAACTGTCTTGTTAAGCTACTGTAACCTCCACCACTTTTCCAAGGGGCATTTAAACCGTCTTGTTAAGCTACTGCGACATGCACGTCTCTTACAAGGCGCATTTAAAACGCTTTGTTAAGCTACTGCGACCTGCACGTCTCCTCCAAGGGGCATTTAAACCATCTTGTTAAGCTACTGCGACCTGCACGTCTCTTCCAAGGGGCATTAAACCATCTTGTTAAGCTACTGCGACCTCCACCGCTCTTCCAAAGTGCATTTTAACCGTCTTGTTAAACTACTGTGACCTGCACGTCTCTTCCAAGTGGCATTTAAACCGTCTTGTTAAGCTACTGCGACCTGCACTTCTCTTCCAAGGGGCATTTAAACTGTCTTGTTAAGCTACTGCGACCTGCACGTCTCTTCCAAGGGGCATTTAAACCGTCTTATTAAGCTATTGCGACCTGCACGTCTGTTTCAAGGGGCATTTAAACTGTCTTGTTAAGCTACTGCGACCTCCACCTCTCTTCCAAGGGGCATTTAATCCTTCTTGTTAAGCTACTGCGACCTGCACGTCTCTTCCAAGGGGCATTTAAACCATCTTGTTAAGCTACTGCGACCTGCAAGTCTCTTCCAAGTGGCATTTAAACCGTCTTGTTAAGCTACTGTGATCTGCACGTCTCTTCTAAGGGGCATTTAAACTGTCTTGTTCAGCTACTGCGACCTGCACGTCTCTTCCAAGGGGCAATTAAACCGTCTTATTAATCCACTGCGACCTGCACGTCTCTTCCAAGGGGCATTTATTCTGTCTTTTTAAGCTACTGCGACCTGCACGTCTCTTCCAAGGGGCATTTAAACCGTCTTATTAATCTACTGCGACATGCACGTCTCTTCCAAGGGGCATTTAAAACGATTTGTTAAGCTACTGCGACCTGCACGTCTCTTCCAAGGGGCATTTAAACCATCTTGTTAAGCTACTGCGACCTGCAATTCTCTTCCAAGGGGCATTTAAACCGTCTTGTTAAGTTTCTGCGACCTGCATGTCTCTTCCAAGGGGCATTTAAACCATCTCATTAAGCTACTGCGATCTGCATGTCTCTTCCAATGGACATTTAAACCGTCTTGTTAAGCTACTGCGACCTCCACCGCTCTTCCAAGGGGCATTTAAACCATCTTTTTAAGCTACTGCAACCTGCACGTCTCTTCCAAGGGGCATTTAAACTGTCTTGTTAAGCTACTGTGACCTGCACGTCTCTTCTAAGGGGCATTTAAACCTTCTTGTTAAGCTACTGCGACATGCACGTCTCTTACAAGGGGCATTTAAACTGTCTTGTTCAGCTACTGTAACCTCCACCACTTTTCCAAGGGGCATTTAAACCGTCTTGTTAAGCTACTGCGACATGCACGTCTCTTACAAGGGGCATTTAAAACGCTTTGTTAAGCTACTGCGACCTGCATGTCTCTTCCAAGGGGCATTTAAACCGTCTTGGTAAGCTATTGCGACCTGCAAACCTATTCCAAGGGGCATTTAAACCCTCTTGTTAAGCTACTGTGACCTGCACGTCTCTTCCAAGGGGCATTTAAACCATCTTGTTAAGCTACTGCGACCTCCACCACTTTTCCAAGGGGCATTTAAACCGTTTTGTTAAGCTACTGCGACCTGCACTTCTCTTCCAAGGGGCATTTAAACCGTCTTTGTAAGCTACTGCGAACAGCACGTCTCTTCCAAGGGGCATTTAAACCGTCTTGGTAAGCTACTGCGACCTGAAAGCATATTCCAAGGGGCATTTAAACACTCTTGTTAAGCTACTGCGACCTCCACCACTTTTCCAAGAGGCATTTAAACCATCTTGTTAAGCTACTGCGACCTGCACGTCTCTTACAAGGGGCATTTAAACAGTCTGGTTAAGCTACTACGACCTACACGTCTCTTCCAAGGGGCATTTAAACCGTCTTGTTAAGCTGCTGCCACCTACATGTCTCTTCCAAGGGGCATTTAAACCGTCTTGTTAAGCTACTGCGACCTGCACGTCTCTTTCAATGGGCATTTAAACTGTCTTGTTAAGCTACTGCGACCTCCACTGCTCTTCCATGGGGCATTTAAACCGTCTTTTTAAGCTACTGCGACCTGCACGTCTCTTCCAAGTTGCATTTAAACTGTCTTGTTAAGCTACTGCAACCTCCAACGCTCTTCCAAGGGGCATTTAAATCGTCTTGTTAAGCTACTGCGACCTGCACGTCTCTTCCACGGGGCATTTAAACCGTCTTGGTAAGCTACTGCGACCTGCTCATCTCTTCCAAGGGGCATTTAAACCGTCTTGTTAAGCTACTGCTACCTGCTCGTCTCTTCCAAAGGGCATTTAAACCGTCTTTTTAAGCTGCTGCGACCTGCATGTCTCTTCCAAGGGGTATTTAAACCATCTTGTTAAGCAACTGTGACCTGCATGTCTCTACCAAGGGACATTTAAACGTCTTGTTAAGCTACTGCGACCTGCACTTCTCTTCCAAGCGGCATTTCAACAGTCTTGTTAAGCTGCTGCGACCTGCATGTCTCTTCCAAGTGGCATTTAAACCGTCTTGTTAAGCTATTGCGACCTCCACCGCTCTTCCAAGGGGCATATAAATCATCTTGGTAAGCTACTGCAACCTGCAAGCCTCTTCCAAGGGGCATTTAAACTGTCTTGTTAAGCTACTGCGACTTGCACGTCTCTTCCAAGGGGCATTTAAACCGTCTTGTTAAGCTACTGCGACCTCCACCGCTCTTCCAAGGGGCATTTAAACCATCTTATTAAGCTAGTACGACCTGCACGTCTCTTCCAAGTGACATTTAAACCGTCTTGTTAAGCTACTGCGACCTGCACGTCTCTTCGAAGGGGCATTTAAACCGTCTTGTTAAGCTACTGCGACTTGCACGTCTCTTCCAAGGGGCATTTAAACCGTCTTGTAATGCTACTGTAACCTCCACCACTTCTCCAAGGGGCATTTAAACCGTCTTGTTAAGCTACTGCCACCTGCACGTCTCTTCCAAGGGGCATTTAAAACGCTTTGTTAAGCTACTGCGACCTGCATGTTTCTTCCAAGGGGCATTTAAACTGTCTTGTTAAGCTACTGTGACCTGCACGTCTCTTCTAAGGGGCATTTAAACCTTCTTGTTAAGCTACTGCGACATGCACGTCTCTTCCAAGGGGCATTTAAACTGTCTTGTTAAGCTACTGCGACCTGCACGTCTCTTCCAAGGGGCATTTAAACTGTCTTGTTAAGCTACTGAGACCTCCACTGCTCTTCCAAGGGGCATTTAAACCATCTTGTTAAGCTACTGCGACCTGCAAGTCTCTTCCAAGTGGCATTTAAACCGTCTTGTTAATCTACTGCGACCTGCATGTCTCTTCCAAGGGGCATTTAAACCGTCTTGTTAAGCTACTGCGACCTGCACGTCTCTTCCAAAGGGCATTTAAACTGTCTTGTTAAGCTACTGCGACCCCCACCGCTCTTCCAAGGGGCATTTAAACCATCTTGTTAAGCTACTGCAACCTGCACGTCTCTTCCAAGGGGCATTTAAACCTTCTTGCTAAGCTACTGCGACCTGCACTTCTCTTCCAAGGGGCAATTAAACCGTCTTGTTAAGCTACTGCGACTTTCACGTCTCTTCCAAAGAGGCATTTAAACCGTCTTGTTAAGCTGCTGCCACCTGCACGTCTCTTCCAAGGGGCATTTAAACCGTCTGGTTAAGCTACTACGACCTGCACGTCTCTTCCAAGGGGCATTTAAACTGTCTTGTTAAGCTGCTGCCACCTACATGTCTCTTCCAAGGGGCATTTAAACCATCTTGTTAAGCTACTGGGACCTACACCGCACTTCCAAGGGGCATTTAAACCATCTTGTTAAGCTACTGCGACCTGCACGTCTCTTTCAAGGGGCATTTAAACTGTCTTGTTAAGCTACTGCGACCTCCACCGCTCTTCCATGGGGCATTTAAACCGTCTTTTTAAGCTACTGCGACCTGCACGTCTGTTCCAAGTTGCATTTAAACTGTCTTGTTAAGCTACTGCAACCTCCAACGCTCTTCCAAGGGGCATTTAAATCGTCTTGTTAAGCTACTGCGACCTGCACGTCTCTTCCACGGGCCATTTAAACCGTCTTGTGAAGCTACTGCGACCTGCTCGTCTCTTCCAAGGGGCATTTAAACCGTCTTGTTAAGCTACTGTAACCTCCAACACTTTTCCAAGGGACATTTAAACCGTCTTTTTAAGCTGCTGCGACCTGCATGTCTCTTCCAAGGGGTATTTAAACCATCTTGTTAAGCAACTGTGACCTGCATGTCTCTACCAAGGGACATTTAAACCGTCTTGTTAAGCTACTGCGACCTGCACTTCTTTTCCAAGCGGCATTTCAACAGTCTTGATAAGCTGCTGCGACCTGCATGTCTCTTCCAAGTAGCATTTAAACCGTCTTGTTAAGCTATTGCGACCTCCACCGCTCTTCCAAGGGGCATATAAATCATCTTGGTAAGCTACTGCGACCTGCAAGCCTCTTCCAAGGGGCATTTAAACTGTCTTGTTAAGCTACTGCGACTTGCACGTCTCTTCCAAGGGGCATTTAAACCGTCTTGTTAAGCTACTGCGACCTGCACGTCTCTTTCAAGGGGCATTTAAACTGTCTTGTTAAGCTACTGCGACCTCCACCGCTCTTCCAAGGGGCATTTAAACCGTCTTGTTAAGCTAGTACGACCTGCACGTCTCTTCCAAGTGACATTTAAACCGTCTTGTTAAGCTACTGCGACCTGCACGTCTCTTCGAAGGGGCATTTATACCGTCTTGTTAAGCTACTGCGACTTGCACGTCTCTTCCAAGGGGCATTTAAACCGTCTTATTAATCTACTGCGACATGCACGTCTCTTCCAAGGGGCATTTAAAACGCTTTGTTAAGCTACTGCGACCTGCACGTCTCTTCCAAGGGGCATTTAAACTGTCTTGTTAAGCTACTGTGACCTGCACGTCTCTTCTAAGGGGCATTTAAACCTTCTTGTTAAGCTACTGCGACATGCACGTCTCTTTCAAGGGGCATTTAAACTGTCTTGTTAAGCTACTGTAACCTCCACCACTTTTCCAAGGGGCATTTAAACGTCTTGTTAAGCTACTGCGAAATGCACGTCTCTTACAAGGGGCATTTAAAACGCTTTGTTAAGCTACTGCGACCTGCACGTCTCTTCCAAGGGGCATTTAAACCGTCTTGTTAAGCTACTGCGACCTGCAATTCTCTTCCAAGGGGAATTTAAACCGTCTTGTTAAGCTACTGCCACCTGCATGTCTCTTCCAAGGGGCATTTAAACCGTCTTGTTAAGCTACTGCGACCTCCACCGCACTTCCAAGGGTCATTTAAACCGTCTTGTTAAGCTACTGCGACCTGCACGTCTCTTCCAAGTGGCATTTAAACTGTCTTGTTAAGCTACTGCAACCTCCACCGCACTTCCAAGGGGCATTTAAATCGTCTTGTTAAGCTACTGCGACCTGCACGTCTCTTCCAAGGGGCATTTAAACTGTCTTGTTAAGCTACTGCGACCTCCACCTCTCTTCCAATGGGCATTTAAACCGTCTTGTTAAGCTACTGCGACCTGCACGTCTCTTCCAAGGGGCATTTAAACCGTCTTGTTAAGCTACTGTGATCTGCACGTCTCTTCCAAGGGGCATTTAAACCCTCTTGTTAAGCTTCTGTGACCTGCACGTCTCTTTCAAGGGGCATTTAAACTGTATTGTTAAGCTACTGCGACCTACACATCTCTTCCAAGGGGCCTTTAAACCATCTTGTTAAGCTACTGCGACCTGTACGTCTCTTGCAATGGGCATTTAAACCGTCTTGTTAAGCTACTGCGACCTCCACCGCTCTTCCAAGGGGCATTTAAACTGTCTTGTTAAGCTACTGCGACCTGCACTTCTCTTCCAAGGGGCATGTAAACTGTCTTGTTAAGCTACTACGACCTCCACTGCTCTTCCAAGGGGCATTTAAACCATCTTGTTAAGCTACTGCGACCTGCAAGTCTCTTTCAAGTGGCATTTAAACCGTCTTGTTAATCTACTGCGACCTGCACGTCTCTTCCAAGGGGCATTTAAACCGTCTTGTTAAGCTACTGCGACCTGCACGTCTCTTCCAAAAGGCATTTAAACTGTCTTGTTAAGCTACTGTGATCTGCACTTCTCTTCCAAGGGGCAGTTAAACCGTCTTGTTAAGCTTCTGTGACCTGCACGTCTCTTCCAAGGGGCATTTAAACTGTATTGTTAAGCTACTGCGACCTGCACATCTCTTCCAAGGGGCCTTTAAACCATCTTGTTATGCTACTGCGACCTGTACGTCTCTTCCAATGGGCATTTAAACCATCTTGTTAAGCTACTGCGACCTCCACCGCTCTTCCAAGGGGCATTTAAACTGTCTTGTTAAGCTACTGCGACCTGCACGTCTCTTCCAAGGGGCATGTAAACTGTCTTGTTAAGCTACTGCGACCTCCACTGCTCTTCCAAGGGGCATTTAAACCATCTTGTTAATCTACTGCGACCTGCACGTCTCTTCCAAGTGGCATTTAAACCGTCTTGATAATCTACTGCGACCTGCACGTCTCTTCCAATGGGCATTTAAACCGTCTTGTTAAGCTACTGCGATCTGCACGTCTCTTCCAAAATGCATTTAAACTGTCTTGTTAAGCTACTGCGACCTCCACCGCTCTTCCTAGGGGCATTTAAACCGTCTTGTTAAGCTACTGCGACTTTCACGTCTCTTCCAAGGGGCATTTAAACCGTCTTTTTAAGCTACTGTAACCTGCACCACTTTTCCAAGGAACATTTAAACCGTCTTTTTAAGCTACTGCGACCTGCACGTCTCTTCCAAGGGGCATATAAACTGTCTTGTTAAGCTACTGCGACCTGCACGTCTCTTCCAAGGGGCATTTAAACCGTCTTATTAAGCTACTGCGACCTGCACGTCTCTTCCAAGGGGCATTTAAACCGTCTTGTTAAGCTACAGTGATCTGCACGTCTCTTCCAAGGGGCATATAAACCGTCTTGTTAAGCTTCTGTGACCTGCACGTCTCTTCCAAGGGGCATTTAAACTGTCTTGTTAAGCTACTGCGACCTGCACATCTCTTCCAAGGGGCCTTTAAAAAATCTTGTTAATCTACTGCGACCTGTACGTCTCTTCCAATGGGCATTTAAACAGTCTTGTTAAGCTACTGCGACCTGCATGTCTCTTCCAAGGGGCATTTAAACCGTCTTGTTAAGCTACTGCGACCTCCACCGCTCTTCCAAGGGGCATTTAAACTGTCTTGCTAAGCTACTTCGACCTGCACGTCTCTTCCAAGGGGCATTTAAACTGTCTTGTTAAGTTACTGCGACCTCCACCTCTCTTCCAATGGGCATTTAAACCGTCTTGTTAAGCTACTGCGACCTCCACCGCTTTTCAAAGGGGCATTTAAACCGTCTTGTTAAGCTACTGCGACCTCCACCGCTCTTCCAAGCGGCATTTAAACCCTCTTGTTTAGCTACTGCGACCTGCACGTCTCTACCAAGGGGCATTTAAACCGTCTTGTTAATCTACTGCGACATGCACGTCTCCTTCAAGGGGCATTTAAACCGTCTTGTGAAGCTACTGCGACCTGCACGTCTCTTCCAAGGGGCATTAAACCATCTTGTTAAGCTACTGCGACCTCCACCGCTCTTCCAAAGTGCATTTTAACCGTCTTGTTAAACTACTGTGACCTGCATGTCTCTTCCAAGTGGCATTTAAACTGTCTTGTTAAGCTACTGCGACCTGCACGTCTCTTCCAAGGGGCATTTAAACTGTCTTGTTAAGCTACTGCGACCTGCACGTCTCTTCCAAGGGGCATTTAAACCGTCTTATTAAGCTATTGCGACCTGCACGTCTCTTACAAGGGGCATTGAAACTGTCTAGTTAAGCTACTACGACCTCCACCTCTCTTCCAAGGGGCATTTAAACCGTCTTGTTAAGCTACTGAGACCTGCACGTCTCTTCCAAGGGGCATTTAAACCATCTTGTTAAGCTACTGCGACCTGCAAGTCTCTTCCAAGTGGCATTTAAACCGTCTTAAGCTACTGTGATCTGCACGTCTCTTCCAAGGGGCATTTAAACTGTCTTGTTAAGCTACTGCGACCTGCACGTCTCTTCCAAGGGGCATTTAAACCCTCTTATTAATCTACTGCGACCTGCACGTCTCTTCCAAGGGTCATTTAAACTGTCTTGTTAAGCTACTGCGACCTGCATGTCTCTTCCAAGGGGCATTTAAACCGTTTTATTAATCTACTGCGACATGCACGTCTCTTTCAAGGGGCATTTAAAACGCTTTGTTAAGCTACTGCGACCTGCATGTCTCTTCCAAGGGGCATTTAAACTGTCTTGTTAAGCTACTGTGACCTGCACGTCTCTTCTAAGAGGCATTTAAACCTTCTTGTTAAGCTACTGCGACATGCACGTCTCTTACAAGGGGCATTTAAACTGTCTTGTTAAGCTACTGTAACCTCCACCACTTTTCCAAGGGGCATTTAAACCGTCTTGTTAAGCTACTGCGACATGCACGTCTCTTACAAGGGGCATTTAAAACGCTTTGTTAAGCTACTGCCACCTGCACGTCTCTTCCAAGGGGCATTTAAACCATCTTGTTAAGTTACTGCGACCTGCAATTCTCTTCCAAGGGGCATTTAAACCGTCTTGTTACGCTTCTGCGACCTGCACGACTCTTCCAAGTGGCATTTAAACTGTCTTGTTAAGCTACTGCGACCTCCACCGCACTTCCAAGGGGCATTTAAACCATCTTGATAAGCTACTGCGACCTGCACCTCTCTTCCAAGGGGCATTTAAACTGTCTTGTTAAGCTACTGCGACCTCCACCTCTCTTCCAATGGGCATTTAAACCGTCTTGTTAAGCTACTGCGACCTGCACGTCTCTTCCAAGGGGCATTTAAACCGTCTTGTTAAGCTACTGTGATCTGCACGTCTCTTCCAAGGGGCATTTAAACCGTCTTGTTAAGCTTCTGTGACCTGCACGTCTCTTCCAAGGGGCATTTAAACTGTCTTGTTAAGCTACTGCGACCTGCACATCTCTTCCAAGGGGCCTTTAAACCATCTTGTTAAGCTACTGTGACCTGTACGTCTCTTCCATTGGGCATTTAAACCGTCTTGTTAAGCTACTGCGACCTCTACCGCTCTTCCAAGGGGCATTTAAATTGTCTTGTTAAGCTACTGCGACCTGCACGTCTCTACCAAGGGGCATTTAAACTGTCTTGTTAAGCTACTGCGACCTCCACTGCTCTTCCAAGGGGCATTTAAACCATCTTGATAAGCTACTGCGACCTGCAAGTCTCTTCCAAGTGGCATTTAAACCGTCTTGTTAATCTACTGCGACCTGCACGTCTCTTCCAAGGGGCATTTAAACCGTCTTGTTAAGCTACTGCGACGTGCACGTCTCTTCCAAAAGGCATTTAAACTGTCTTGTTAAGCTACTGCGACCTCCACCGCTCTTCCAAGGGGCATTTAAACCGTCTTGTTAAGCTGCTGCGACCTTCACGTCTCTTCCAAGGGGCATTTAAACTGTCTTTTTAAGCTACTGTAACCTGCACCACTTTTCCAAGGAACATTTAAACCGTCTTTTTAAGCTACTGCGACCTGCAAGTCTCTTCCAAGGGGCATTTAAACCGCTTTGTTAAGCTACTGCGACCTGCATGTCTCTTCCAAGGAGAATTTAATCCGTCTTGTTAATCTACTGCGACCTGCACGTCCTTTCCAAGGGGCATTGAAACCGTCTTGTTAAGCTACTGCGACCTCCATAGCACTTCCAAGGGGCATTTAAACAGTCTTGTTAAGCTACTGCGACCTCCACAGCACTTCCAAGGGGCATTTAAACCGCATTGTTAAGCTACTGCGACCTGCACGTCTCTTCCAAGGTGCATTTAAACCGTCTTTTTAAGTTACTGCGACCTGCACGTCTCTTCCAAGGGGCATTTAAACTGTCTTGTTAAGCTAATGCGACCTGCACGTCTCTTCCAAGGGGCATTTAAACCATCTTATTAAGCTACTGCGATCTGCACGTCTCTTACAATGGGCATTTAAACCGTCTTGTTAAGCTACTGCGACCTCCACCGCTCTTCCAAGGGGCATTTAAACCATCTTGTTAAGCTACTGCGACCTGCAAGTCTCTTCCAAGTGGCATTTAAACCGTCTTGTTAAGCTACTGTGATCTGCACGTCTCTTCCAAGGGGCATTTAAACTGTCTTGTTAAGCTACTGCAACCTGCACGTCTCTTCCAAGGGGCATTTAAACCGTCTTATTAAGCTACTGCGACCTGCACGTCTCTTCCAAGGGGCATTTAAGCCGTCTTGTTAAGCTTCTGTGACCTGCACGTCTCTTCCAAGGGGCATTTAAACTGTCTTGTTAAGCTACTGCGACCTGCACATCTCTTCCAAGGGGCCTTTAAACCATCTTGTTAAGCTAATGCGACCTGTACGTCTCTTACAATGGGCATTTAAACCGTCTTGTTAAGCTACTGCGACCTGCATGTCTCTTCCAAGGGGCATTTAAACCGTCTTGTTAAGCTAATGCGACCTCCACCGCTCTTCCAAGGGGCATTTAAACTGTTTTGTTAAGCTACTGCGACCTGCACGTCTCTTCCAAGGGGCATTTAAACTGTCTTGTTAAGCTACTGCGACCTCCACCTCTCTTCCAATGGGCATTTAAATCGTCTTGTTAAGCTACTGCGACCTCCACCGCTTTTCAAAGGGGCATCTCAACCGTCTTCTTAAGCTACTGCGACCTCCACCGCTCTTCCAAGGGGCATTTAAACCCTCTTGTTTAGCTACTGCGACCTGCACGTCTCTACAAAGGGGCATTTAAACCTTCTTGTTAATCTACTGCGACATGCACGTCTCCTCCAAGGGGCATTTAAACCGTCTTGTTAAGCTACTGCGACCTGCACGTCTCTTCCAAGGGGCATTAAACCATCTTGTTAAGCAACTGAGACCTCCACCGCTCTTCCAAAGTGCATTTTAACCGTCTTGTTAAGCTACTGCGACCTGCACGTCTCTTCCAAGGGGCATTTAAACCGTCTTATTAAGCTATTGCGACCTGCACGTCTCTTCCAAGGGGCATTTAAACTGTCTTGTTAAGCTACTGCGACCTCCACCTCTCTTCCAAGGGGCATTTAAACCGTCTTGTTAAGCTTCTGTGACCTGCACGTCTCTTCCAAGGGGCATTTAAACTGTCTTGTTAAGCTACTGCGACCTGCACATCTCTTCCAAGGGGCCTTTAAACCATCTTGTTAAGCTACTGCGACCTGTACGTCTCTTCCAATGGGCATTTAAACCGTCTTGTTAAGCTACTGCGACCTGCATGTCTCTTCCAAGGGGCATTTAAACCGTCTTGTTAAGCTACTGCGACCTCCACCGCTCTTCCAAGGGGCATTTAAACTGTCTTGTTAAGCTACTGCGACTTGCACGTCTCTTACAAGGGGCATTTAAACTGTCTTGTTAAGCTACTGCGACCTCCACCTCTCTTCCAATGGGCATTTAAACCGTCTTGTTAAGCTACTGCGACCTCCACCGCTTTTCAAAGGGGCATTTAAACCGTCTTGTTAAGCTACTGCGACCTCCAACGCTCTTCCAAGGGGCATTTAAACCCTCTTGTTTAGCTACTGTGACCTGCACGTCTCTACCAAGGGGCATTTAAACCGTCTTGTTAATCTACTGCGACATGCACGTCTCCTCCAAGGGGCATTTAAACCGTCTTGTTAAGCTACTGCGACCTGCACGTCTCTTCCAAGGGGCATTAAACCATCTTGTTAAGCTACTGAGACCTCCACCGCTCTTCCAAAGTGCATTTTAACCGTCTTGTTAAACTACTGTGACCTGCACGTCTCTTCCAAGTGGCATTTAAACCGTCTTGTTAGGCTACTGCGACCTGCACGTCTCTTCCAAGGGGCATTTAAACCGTCTTATTAAGCTATTGCGACCTGAAAGTCTCTTCCAAGGGGCATTTAAACTGTCTTGTTAAGCTACTGCGACCTCCACCTCTCTTCCAAGGGGCATTTAAACCGTCTTGTTAAGCTAATGCGACCTGCAAGTCTCTTCCAAGTGGCATTTAAACCGTCTTGTTAAGCTACTGTGATCTGCACGTCTCTTCCAAGGGGCATTTAAACTGTCTTGTTAAGCTACTGCGACCTGCACGTATCTTCCAAGGGGCATTTAAACCATCTTATTAATCTACTGCGACCTGCACGTCTCTTCCAAGGGGCATTTAAACTGTCTTGTTAAGCTACTGCGATATGCACGTCTCTTCCAAGGGGCATTTAAACCGTCTTATTAATCTACTGCGACATGCACGTCTCTTCCAAGGGGCATTTAAAACGCTTTGTTAAGCTACTGCGACCTGCGCGTCTCTTCCAAGGGGCATTTAAACCGTCTTGTTAAGCTACTGCGACCTACAATTCTCTTCCAAGGGGCATTTAAACCGTCTTGTTAAGCTTCTGCGACCTGCATGTCTCTTCCAAGGGGCATTTAAACCATCTTATTAAGCTTCTGCGATCTGCACGTCTCTTCCAATGGGCATTTAAACCGTCTTGTTAAGCTACTGCGACCTCCACCGCTCTTCCAAGGGGCATTTAAACCATCTTGTTAAGCTACTGCGACCTGCAAGTCTTTTCCAAGTGACATTTAAACCGTCTTGTTAAGCTACTGTGATCTGCACGTCTCTTCCAAGGGGCATTTAAACCGTCTTGTTAAGCTTCTGTGACCTCCACGTTTCTTCCAAGGGGCATTTAAACTGTCTTGTTAAGCTACTGCGACCTGCACGTCTCTTCCAAGGGGCATTTAAACCGTCTTATTAAGCTACTGCGACATGCACGTCTCTTCCAAGGGGCATTTAATCCGTCTTGTTAAGCTACTGTGATCTGCACGTCTCTTCCAAGGGGCATTTAAACCGTCTTGTTAAGCTTCTGTGACCTCCACGTTTCTTCCAAGGGGCATTTAAACTGTCTTGTTAAGCTACTGCGACCTGCACATCTCTTCCAAGGGACCTTTAAACCATCTTGTTAAGCTACTGCGACCTGTACGTCTCTTCCAATGGGCATCTAAACCGTCTTGTTAAGCTACTGCGACCTGCATGTCTCTTCCAAGGGGCATTTAAACCGTCTTGTTAAGCTACTGCGACCTCCACCGCTCTTCCAAGGGGCATTTAAACTGTCTTGTTAAGCTACTGCAACCTGCACGTCTCTTCCAAAGGGCATTTAAACTGTCTTGTTAAGCTACTGCGACCTCCACCTCTCTTCCAATGGGCATTTAAACCGTCTTGTTAAGCTACTGCGACCTCCACCGCTTTTCAAAGGGGCATTTAAACCGTCTTGTTAAGCTACTGCGACCTCCACCGCTCTTCCAAGGGGCATTTAAACCATCTTGTTAACCTACTGCGACCTGCAAGTCTCTTCCAAGTGACATTTAAACCGTCTTGTTAAGGTACTGTGATCTGGACGTCTCTTCCAAGGGGCATTTAAACTGTCTTGTTAAGCTACTGCGACCTGCACGTCTCTTCCAAGGGGCATTTAAACCGTCTTGTTAAGCTACTGCGACCTCCACCGCTCTTCCAAGGGGCATTTAAACTGTCTTGTTAAGCTACTGCGACCTGCACGTCTCTTACAAGGGGCATTTAAACTGTCTTGTTAAGCTACTGCGACCTCCACCTCTCTTCCAATGGGCATTTAAACCGTCTTGTTAAGCTACTGCGACCTCCACCGCTTTTCAAAGGGGCATTTAAACCGTCTTGTTAAGCTACTGCGACCTCCGCCGCTCTTCCAAGGGGCATTTAAACCCTCTTGTTTAGCTACTGCGACCTGCATGTCTCTACCAAGGGGCATTTAAACCGTCTTGTTAATCTACTGCGACATGCACGTCTCCTCCAAGGGGCATTTAAACCGTCTTGTTAAGCTACTGCGACCTGCACGTCTCTTCCAAGGGGCATTAAACCATCTTGTTAAGCTACTGAGACCTCCACCGCTCTTCCAAAGTGCATTTTAACCGTCTTGTTAAACTACTTTGACCTGCACGTCTCTTCCAAGTGGCATTTAAACCGTCTTGTTAGGCTACTGGGACCTGCACGTCTCTTCCAAGGGGCATTTAAACCGTCTTATTAAGCTATTGCGACCTGAAAGTCTCTTCCAAGGGGCATTTAAACTGTCTTGTTAAGCTACTGCGACCTCCACCTCTCTTCCAAGGGGCATTTAAACCGTCTTGTTAAGCTAATGCAACCTGCAAGTCTCTTCCAAGTGGCATTTAAACCGCCTTGTTAAGTTACTGTGATCTGCACGTCTCTTCCAAGGGGCATTTAAACTGTCTTGTTAAGCTACTGCGACCTGCACGTATCTTCCAAGGGGCATTTAAACCATCTTATTAATCTACTGCGACCTGCACGTCTCTTCCAAGGGGCATTTAAAACGTCTTGTTAAGCTACTGCGACCTACAATTCTCTTCCAAGGGGCATTTAAACCGTCTTGTTAAGCTTCTGCGACCTGCATGTCTCTTCCAAGGGGCATTTAAACCATCTTATTAAGCTTCTGCGATCATCACGTCTCTTCCAATGGGCATTTAAACCGTCTTGTTAAGCTACAGCGACCTCCACCGCTCTTCCAAGGGGCATTTAAACCATCTTGTTAAGCTACTGCGACCTGCAAGTCTTTTCCAAGTGACATTTAAACCGTCTTGTTAAGCTACTGTGATCTGCACGTCTCTTCCAAGGGGCATTTAAACCGTCTTGTTAAGCTTCTGTGACCTCCACGTTTCTTCCAAGGGGCATTTAAACTGTCTTGTTAAGCTACTGCGACCTGCACGTCTCTTCCAAGGGGCATTTAAACCGTCTTATTAAGCTACTGCGACCTGCACGTCTCTTCCAAGGGGCATTTAATCCGTCTTGTTAAGCTACTGTGATCTGCACGTCTCTTCCAAGGGGCATTTAAACCGTCTTGTTAAGCTTCTGTGACCTCCACGTTTCTTCCAAGGGGCATTTAAACTGTCTTGTTAAGCTACTGCGACCTGCACATCTCTTCCAAGGGGCCTTTAAACCATCTTGTTAAGCTACTGCGACCTGTACGTCTCTTCCAATGGGCATCTAAACCGTCTTGTTAAGCTACTGCGACCTGCATGTCTCTTCCAAGGGGCATTTAAACCATCTTGTTAAGCTACTGCGACCTCCACCGCTCTTCCAAGGGGCATTTAAACTGTCTTGTTAAGCTACTGCAACCTGCACGTCTCTTCCAAAGGGCATTTAAACTGTCTTGTTAAGCTACTGCGACCTCCACCTCTCTTCCAATGGGCATTTAAACCGTCTTGTTAAGCTACTGCGACCTCCACCGCTTTTCAAAGGGGCATTTAAACCGTCTTGTTAAGCTACTGCGACCTCCACCGCTCTTCCAAGGGGCATTTAAACCATCTTGTTAACCTACTGCGACCTGCAAGTCTCTTCCAAGTGACATTTAAACCGTCTTGTTAAGGTACTGTGATCTGGACGTCTCTTCCAAGGGGCATTTAAACTGTCTTGTTAAGCTACTGCGACCTGCACGTCTCTTCCAAGGGGCACTTAAATCGTCTTATTAAGCTACTGCGACCTGCACGTCTCTTCCAAGGGGCATTTAAACTGTCTTGTTAAGCTACTGTGACCTCCACCTCTCTTCCAATGGGCATTTAAATCGTCTTGTTAAGCTACTGCGACCTCCACCGCTTTTCAAAGGGGCATTTCAACCATCTTCTTAAGCTACTGCGACCTCCACCGCTCTTCCAAGGGGCATTTAAACCCTCTTGTTTAGCTACTGCGACTGCACGTCTCTACCAAGGGGCATTTAAACCGTCTTGTTAATCTACTGCGACATGCACGTCTCCTCCAAGGGGCATTTAAACCGTCTTGTTAAGCTACTGCGACCTGCACGTCTCTTCCAAGGGGCATTAAACCATCTTGTTAAGCTACTGAGACCTCCACCGCTCTTCCAAAGTGCATTTTAACCGTCTTGTTAAACTACTGTGACCTGCACGTCTCTTCCAAGTGGCATTTAAACCGTCTTGTTAGGCTACTGCGACCTGCACGTCTCTTCCAAGGGGCATTTAAACCATCTTATTAAGCTATTGCGACCTGAAAGTCTCTTCCAAGGGGCATTTAAACTGTCTTGTTAAGCTACTGCGACCTCCACCTCTCTTCCAAGGGGCATTTAAACCGTCTTGTTAAGCTAATGCGACCTGCAAGTCTCTTCCAAGTGGCATTTAAACCGTCTTGTTAAGCTACTGTGATCTGCACGTCTCTTCCAAGGGGCATTTAAACTGTCTTGTTAAGCTACTGCGACCTGCACGTATCTTCCAAGGGGCATTTAAACCATCTTATTAATCTACTGCGACCTGCACGTCTCTTCCAAGGGGCATTTAAACCGTCTTGTTAAGCTACTGCGACCTACAATTCTCTTCCAAGGGGCATTTAAACCGTCTTGTTAAGCTTCTGCGACCTGCATGTCTCTTCCAAGGGGCATTTAAACCATCTTATTAAGCTTCTGCGATCATCACGTCTCTTCCAATGGGCATTTAAACCGTCTTGTTAAGCTACTGCGACCTGCATGTCTCTTCCAAGGGGCATTTAAACCGTCTTGTTAAGCTACTGCGACCTCCACCGCTTTTCCAAGGGGCATTTAAACTGTCTTGTTAAGCTACTGCGACCTGCACGTCTCTTCCAAGGGGCATTTAAACTGTCTTGTTAAGCTACTGCGACCTCCACCTCTCTTCCAATGGGCATTTAAACCGTCTTGTTAAGCTACTGCGACCTCCACCGCTTTTCAAAGGGGCATTTAAACCGTCTTGTTAAGCTACTGCGACCTCCACCGCTCTTCCAAGGGGCATTTAAACCCTCTTGTTTAGCTACTGCGACCTGCACGTCTCTACCAAGGGGCATTTAAACCGTCTTGTTAATCTACTGCGACATGCACGTCTCCTCCAAGGGGCATTTAAACCGTCTTGTTAAGCTACTGCGACCTGCACGTCTCTTCCAAGGGGCATTAAACCATCTTGTTAAGCTACTGAGACCTCCACCGCTCTTCCAAAGTGCATTTTAACCGTCTTGTTAAACTACTGTGACCTGCACGTCTCTTCCAAGTGGCATTTAAACCGTCTTGTTAGGCTACTGCGACCTGCACGTCTCTACCAAGGGGCATTTACACCGTCTTATTAAGCTATTGCGACCTGAAAGTCTCTTCCAAGGGGCATTTAAACTGTCTTGTTAAGCTACTGCGACCTCCACCTCTCTTCCAAGGGGCATTTAAGCCGTCTTGTTAAGCTACTGCGACCTGCAAGTCTCTTCCAAGTGGCATTTAAACCGTCTTGTTAAGCTACTGTGATCTGCACGTCTCTTCCAAGGGGCATTTAAACTGTCTTGTTAAGCTACTGCGACCTGCACGTATCTTCCAAGGGGCATTTAAACCATCTTATTAATCTACTGCGACCTGCACGTCTCTTCCAAGGGGCATTTAAACTGTCTTGTTAAGCTACTGCGACATGCACGTCTCTTCCAAGGGGCATTTAAACCGTCTTATTAATCTACTGCGACCTACAATTCTCTTCCAAGGGGCATTTAAACCGTCTTGTTAAGCTTCTTCGACCTGCATGTCTCTTCCAAGGGGCATTTAAACCATCTTATTAAGCTTCTGCGATCTGCACGTCTCTTCCAATGGGCATTTAAACCGTCTTGTTAAGCTACTGCGACCTCCACCGCTCTTCCAAGGGGCATTTAAACCATCTTGTTAAGCTACTGCGACCTGCAAGTCTTTTCCAAGTGACATTTAAACCGTCTTGTTAAGCTACTGTGATCTGCACGTCTCTTCCAAGGGGCATTTAAACCATCTTGTTAAGCTTCTGTGACCTCCACGTTTCTTCAAGGGGCATTTAAACTGTCTTGTTAAGCTACTGCGACCTGCACGTCTCTTCCAAGGGGCATTTAAACCGTCTTATTAAGCTACTGCGACCTGCACGTCTCTTCCAAGGGGCATTTAATCCGTCTTGTTAAGCTACTGTGATCTGCACGTCTCTTCCAAGGGGCATTTAAACCGTCTTGTTAAGCTTCTGTGACCTCCACGTTTCTTCCAAGGGGCATTTAAACTGTCTTGTTAAGCTACTGCGACCTGCACAACTCTTCCAAGGGGCCTTTAAACCATCTTGTTAAGCTACTGCGACCTGTACGTCTCTTCCAATGGGCATCTAAACCGTCTTGTTAAGCTACTGCGACCTGCATGTCTCTTCCAAGGGGCATTTAAACCGTCTTGTTAAGCTACTGCGACCTCCACCGCTCTACCAAGAGGCATTTAAACTGTCTTGTTAAGCTACTGCAACCTGCACGTCTCTTCCAAAGGGCATTTAAACTGTCTTGTTAAGCTACTGCGACCTCCACCTCTCTTCCAATGGGCATTTAAACCGTCTTGTTAAGCTACTGCGACCTCCACCGCTTTTCAAAGGGGCATTTAAACCGTCTTGTTAAGCTACTGCGACCTCCACCGCTCTTCCAAGGGGCATTTAAACCATCTTGTTAACCTACTGCGACCTGCAAGTCTCTTCCAAGTGACATTTAAACCGTCTTGTTAAGGTACTGTGATCTGGACGTCTCTTCCAAGGGGCATTTAAACTGTCTTGTTAAACTACTGCGACCTGCACGTCTCTTCCAAGGGGCACTTAAATCGTCTTATTAAGCTACTGCGACCTGCACGTCTCTTCCAAGGGGCATTTAATCCGTCTTGTTAAGCTACTGTGATCTGCAGGTCTCTTCCAAGGGGCATTTAAACCGTCTTGTTAAGCTTCTGTGACCTCCACGTTTCTTCCAAGGGGCATTTAAACTGTCTTGTTAAGCTACTGCGACCTGCACATCTCTTCCAAGGTGCCTTTAAACCATCTTGTTAAGCTACTGCGACCTGTACGTCTCTTCCAATGGGCATTTAAACTGTCTTGTTAAGCTACTGCGACCTGCATGTCTCTTGCAAGGGGCATTTAAACAGTCTTGATAAGCTACTGCGACCTCCACCGCTTTTCCAAGGGGCATTTAAACTGTCTTGTTAAGCTACTGCGACCTGCACGTCTCTTCCAAGGGGCATTTAAACTGTCTTGTTAAGCTACTGCGACCTCCACCTCTCTTCCAATGGGCATTTAAACCGTCTTGTTAAGCTACTGCAACCTCCACCGCTTTTCAAAGGGGCATTTAAACCGTCTTGTTAAGCTACTGCGACCTCCACCGCTCTTCCAAGGGGCATTTAAACCCTCTTGTTTAGCTACTGCGACCTGCACGTCTCTACCAAGGGGCATTTAAACCGTCTTGTTAATCTACTGCGACATGCACGTCTCCTCCAAGGGGCATTTAAACCGTCTTGTTAAGCTACTGCGACCTGCACGTCTCTTCCAAGGGGCATTAAACCATCTTGTTAAGCTACTGAGACCTCCACCGCTCTTCCAAAGTGCATTTTAACCGTCTTGTTAAACTACTGTGACCTGCACGTCTCTTCCAAGTGGCATTTAAACCGTCTTGTTAGGCTACTGCGACCTGCACGTCTCTACCAAGGGGCATTTAAACCGTCTTATTAAGCTATTGCGACCTGAAAGTCTCTTCCAAGTGGCATTTAAACTGTCTTGTTAAGCTACTGCGACCTCCACCTCTCTTCCAAGGGGCATTTAAAACGTCTTGTTAAGCTACTGCGACCTGCAAGTCTCTTCCAAGTGGCATTTAAACCGTCTTGTTAAGCTACTGTGATCTGCACGTCTCTTCCAAGGGGCATTTAAACTGTCTTGTTAAGCTACTGCGACCTGCACGTATCTTCCAAGGGGCATTTAAACCATCTTATTAATCTACTGCGACCTGCACGTCTCTTCCAAGGGGCATTTAAACTGTCTTGTTAAGCTACTGCGACATGCACGTCTCTTCCAAGGGGCATTTAAACCGTCTTATTAATCTACTGCGACATGCACGTCTCTTCCAAGGGGCATTTAAAACGCTTTGTTAAGCTACTGCGACCTGCACGTCTCTTCCAAGGGGCATTTAAACCGTCTTGTTAAGCTACTGCGACCTACAATTCTCTTCCAAGGGGCATTTAAACCGTCTTGTTAAGCTTCTGCGACCTGCATGTCTCTTCCAAGGGGCATTTAAACCATCTTATTAAGCTTCTGCGATCTGCACGTCTCTTCCAATGGGCATTTAAACCGTCTTGTTAAGCTACTGCGACCTCCACCGCTCTTCCAAGGGGCATTTAAACCATCTTGTTAAGCTACTGCGACCTGCAAGTCTTTTCCAAGTGACATTTAAACCGTCTTGTTAAGCTACTGTGATCTGCACGTCTCTTCCAAGGGGCATTTAAACCGTCTTGTTAAGCTTCTGTGACCTCCACGTTTCTTCCAAGGGGCATTTAAACTGTCTTGTTAAGCTACTGCGACCTGCACGTCTCTTCCAAGGGGCATTTAAACCGTCTTATTAAGCTACTGCGACCTGCACGTCTCTTCCAAGGGGCATTTAATCCGTCTTGTTAAGCTACTGTGATCTGCACGTCTCTTCCAAGGGGCATTTAAACCGTCTTGTTAAGCTTCTGTGACCTCCACGTTTCTTCCAAGGGGCATTTAAACTGTCTTGTTAAGCTACTGCGATCTGCACATCTCTTCCAAGGGGCCTTTAAACCATCTTGTTAAGCTACTGCGACCTGTACGTCTCTTCCAATGGGCATCTAAACCGTCTTGTTAAGCTACTGCGACCTTTACGTCTCTTCCAAGGGGCATTTAAACTGTCTTGTTAAGCTACTGCGACCTGCACGTCTCTTCCAAGGGGCATTTAAACCGTATTATTAAGTTATTGCGACCTGCAGGTCTCTTTTATGGCGCATTTAAACTGTCTTGTTAAGCTACTGCGACCTCCACCTCTCTTCCAAGGGGCATTTAAACCGTCTTATTAAGCTACTGCGACCTGCACGTCTCTTCCAAGGGGCATTTAAACCATCTTGTTAAGCTATTGCGACCTGCAAGTCTCTTCCAAGTGGCATTTAAACCATCTTGTTAAGCTACTGTGATCTGCACGTCTCTTCCAAGGGGCATTTAAACTGTCTTGTTAAGCTACTGCGACCTGCACGTCTCTTCCAAGGGGCATTTAAACTGTCTTGTTAAGCGACTGCGAAGTGCACGTCTCTTCCAAGGGGCATTTAAACCGTCTTATTGATCTACTGCGACATGCACGTCTCTTCCAAGGGGCATTTAAAACGCTTTGTTAAGCTACTGCGACCTGCACGTCTCTTCCAAGGGGCATTTAAACCGTCTTGTTAAGCTACTGCGACCTGCAATTCTCTTCCAAGGTGCATTTAAACCGTCTTGTTAAGCTACTGCGACCTCCACCGCACTTCCAAGGGTCATTTAAACCGTCTTGTTAAGCTACTGCGACCTGCACGTCTCTTCCAAGTGGCATTTAAACTGTCTTGTTAAGCTACTGCGACCTCCACCGCACTTCCAAGGGGCATTTAAACCGTCTTGTTAAGCTACTACGACCTGCACGTCTCTTCCAAGGGGCATTTAAACCGTCTTATTAAGCTGCTGTGACCTGCACGTCTCTTTCTAGAGGCAATAAAATTGTCTTGTTAAGCTACTTCGACCTCCATCGCTCTTCCAAGGGGCATTTAAACCCTCTAGTTTAGCTACTGCGACCTGCACGTCTCTACCAAGGGGCATTTAAACCGTCTTTTTAATCTACTGCGACATGCACGTCTCCTCCTAGGGGCATTTAAACCGTCTTGTTAAGCTACTGCGACCTGCACGTCTCTTCCAAGGGGCATTAAACCGTCTTGTTAAGCTACTGCGACCTCCACCGCTCTTTCAAAGTGCATTTTAACTGTCTTGTTAAGCTACTGTGACCTGCACGTCTCTACCAAGGGGCATTTAAACCGTCTTGTTAAGCTACTGCGACCTCCACTGCTCTTCCAAGGGGCGTTTAATCCATCTTGTTAAGCTACTGCGACCTGCACGTCTCTTCCAAGGGGCATTTAAACTGTCTTGTTAAGCTACTGCGACCTCCACCGCTCTTCCAAGGGGCATTTAAACAGTCTTGTTAAGCTACTGCGAACTACAGGTCTCTTCCAAGGGGCATTTAAACCTTCTTGTTAAGCTACTGCGAACTGCACGTCTCTTCCAAGGGGCATTTAAACTGTCTTGTTAAGCTACTGCGACCTGCACGTCTCTTCCAAGGGGCATTTAAACCGTCTTATTAAGCTACTGCGACCTGCACGTCTCTTCCAATAGAAATTTAAACCGTCTTGTTAAGCTACTGTGACCTGCACGTCTCTTCCAAGGGGCATTTAAACTGTCTTGTTAAGCTACTGCGACCTCCACCGCTCTTCCAAAGTGCATTTTAACTGTCTTGTTAAGCTACTGTGACCTGCACGTCTCTACCAAGGGGCATTTAAACCATCTTTTTAAGCTACTGCGACCTCCACTGCTCTTCCAAGGGGCGTTTAATCCATCTTGTTAAGCTACTGCGACCTGCACGTCTCTTGCAAGGGGCATTTAAACTGTCTTGTTAAGCTACTGCGACCTCCACCACTCTTCCAAGGGGCATTTAAACAGTCTTGTTAAGCTACTGCGAACTGCAGGTCTCTTCCAAGGGGCATTTAAACCTTCTTGTTAAGCTACTGCGAACTGCACGTCTCTTCCAAGGGGCATTTAAACTGTCTTGTTAAGCTACTGCGACCTGCACGTCTCTTCCAAGGGGCATTTAAACCGTCTTATTAAGCTACTGCGACCTGCACGTCTCTTCCAATGGGCATTTAAACCGTCTTGTTAAGCTACTGTGACCTGCACGTCTCTTCCAAGGGGCATTTAAACTGTCTTGTTAAGCTACTGCGACCTCCACCGCTCTTCCAAGGGGCATTTAAACAGTTTTGTTAAGCTACTGCGAACTGCAGGTCTCTTTCAAGGGGCATTTAAACCTACTTGTTAAGCTACTGCGACCTGCACGTCTCTTCCAAGGGGCATTTAAACTGTCTTGTTAAGCTACTGCTACCTGCACGTCTCTTCCAAGGGGCATTTAAACCGTCTTATTAAGCTACTGGGACCTGCACGTCTCTTCCAATGGGCATTTAAACCATCTTGTCAAGCTACTGCGACCTCCACTGCTCTTCCAAGTGGCATTTAAACCGTCTTGTTAAGCTACTGTGATCTGCACTTCTCTTCCAAGGGGCATTTAAACTGTCTTAATAAGCTACTGCGACCTGCACGTCTCTTCCAAGGGGAATTTAAACTGTGTTGTTAAGCTACTGAGACCTGCCCGTCTCTTCCAAGGGGCATTTAAACCGTCTTATTAAGCTACTGCGACCTGCACGTCTCTTCCAATGGGCATATAAACCGTCTTGTTAAGCTACTGCGACCTCCACCGCTCTTCCAAGCGGCATTTAAATGATATTGTTAAGCTACTGCAACCTGCAAGTCTCTTCCAAGTGGCATTTAATCCGTCTTGTTAAGCTGCTTTGACCTGCACGTCTCTTGCAAGGGGCATTTAAACTGTCTTGTTAAGCTACTGTGATCTGCACGTCTCTTCCAAGGGGCTTTTAATCCGTCTTGTTAAGCTTCTGCGACCTGCACGTCTCTTCCAAGGGGCATTTAAACAGTCTTGTAAAGCTACTGCGACCTGCACGTCTCTTCCAAGGGGCCTTTAAACCATCTTGTTAAGCTGTTGCGACCTGTATGTCTCTTACAATGGGCATTTAAACCATCTTGTTAGGCTACTGCGACCTGCATGTCTCTTCCAAGGGGCATTTAAACCACCTTGTTAAGCTACTGCGACCTCCACCGCTCTTCCAAGGGGCATTTAAACTGTCTTGTTAAGCTACTGCGACCTGCACTTCTCTTCCAAAGGGCATTTAAATAGTCTTGGAAAGCTACTGCGGCCTGCAAGCCTATTCCAAGGGGCATTTAAACTTTCTTGTTAAGCTACTGCGACCTCCACCGCTCTTCCAAGGGGCATTTAAACCATCTTGTTAAGCTACTGCGACCTGCATGTCTCTTCCAAGGTTCATTTAAACTGTCTTGTTAAGCTACTGCGACCTGCACTTCTCTTCCAAGGGGAATTTAAACCGTCTTATTAATCTACTGCGACCTGCACGTCTCTTCCAAGGGGCATTTAAACTGTCTTATTAAGCTACTGCGACCTGTCCGTCTCTTCCAAGGGGCATTTAAACCGTCTTATTAAGCTACTGCGACCTGCCCGTCTCTTCCAAGGGGCATTTAAACAGTCTTGTTAAGCTACTGCGACCTGCACTTCTCTTCCAAAGGGCATTTAAATAGTCTTGGAAAGCTACTGCGACCTGCAAGCCTCTTCCAAGGGGCATTTAAACTTTCTTGTTAAGCTACTGCGACCTCCACCGCTCTTCCAAGGGGCATTTAAACCATCTTGTTAAGCTTCTGCGACCTGCACGTCTCTTCCAAGGGACATTTAAACTGTCTTGTTAAGCTACTGCGACCTCCACCGCTCTTCCAAGGGGCATTTAAACCATCTTGTTAAGCTACTGTGATCTGCACGTCTCTTCCAAGGGCCATTTAAAATGTCTTGTTAAGCTACTGTGATCTGCACGTCTCTTCCAAGGGGCATTTAAACTCTCTTGTAAAGCTTCTGCGACCTGCACGTCTCTTCCAAGGGGCATTTAAACCGTCTTGTTAAGCTACTGCGACCTGCATGTCTCTTCCAAGGGGCATTTATACCATCTTGTTAAGCTACTGCGACCTGTACGTCTCTTCCAATGGGCATTTAAACAGTCTTGTTAAACTACTGTGACTGCACGTCTCTTCCAAGGGGCATTTAAACTGTCTTGTGAAGCTACTGCGACCTCCACCTCTCTTCCAATGGGCATTTAAACCGTCTTGTTTAGCTACTGCGACCTGCACGTCTCTACCAAGGGGCATGTAAACCGTCTTGTTAATCTACTGCAACATGCACGTCTCTTCCAAGGGGCATTAAACCATCTTGTTAAGCTACTGTGACCTCCACCGCTCTTCCAAAGTGCATTTTAACCGTCTTGTTAAACTACTGTAACCTGCACGTCTCTTCCAAGTGGCATTTAAACCGTCTTGTTAAGCTACTGCGACCTGCACGTCTCTTCCAAGGGGCATTTAAACTGTCTTGTTAAGCTACTGCGACCTGCACGTCTCTTCCAAGGGGCATTTAAACTGTCTTATTAAGCTATTGCGACCTGCACGTCTCTTTTAAGGGGCATTTAAACTGTCTTGTTAAGCTACTGCGACCTCCACCTCTCTTCCAAGGGGCATTTAAACCGTCTTGTTAAGCTACTGCGACCTGCACGTCTCTTCCAAGGGGCATTTAAACCATCTTGTTAAGCTACTGCGACCTGCAAGTCTCTTCCAAGTGGCATTTAAACCGTCTTGTTAAGCTACTGTGATCTGCACGTCTCTTCCAAGGGGCATTTAAACTGTCTTGTTAAGCTACTGCGACCTGCACGTCTCTTCCAAGGGGCATTTAAACCGTCTTATTAATCTACTGCGACATGCACGTCTCTTCCAAGGGGCATTTAAAACGCTTTGTTAAGCTACTGCGACCTGCACGTCTCTTCCAAGGGGCATTTAAACAGTCTTGTTAAGCTACTGCGACCTGCAATTCTCTTCCAAGGTGCATTTAAACCGTCTTGTTAAGCTTCTGCGACCTGCATGTCTCTTCCAAGGGGCTTTTAAACCGTCTTGTTAAGCTACTGCGACCTCCACCGCACTTCCAAGGGTCATTTAAAACGTCTTGTTAAGCTACTGCGATCTCCACGTCTCTTCCAAGTGGCATTTAAACTGTCTTGTTAAGCTACTGCGACCTCCACCGCACTTCCAAGGGGCATTTAAACCGTCTTGTTAAGCTACTGCGACCTGCACGTCTCTTCCAAGGGGCATTTAAACTGTCTTGTTAAGCCACTGCGACCTCCACCTTTCTTCCAATGGGCATTTAAACCGTCTGGTTAAGCTACTGCGACCTCTACCGCTTTTCAAAGGGGCATTTAAAACGTCTTGTTAAGCTAGTACGACCTGCACGTCTCTTCCAAGGGGCATTTAAACCGTCTTATTAAGCTACTGTGACCTGCACGTCTCTTTCAAGGGGCAATTAAATCGTCTTGTTAAGTTACTTCGACCTCCACCGCTCTACTAAGGGGCATTTAAACCCTCTTGTTTAGCTACTGCGACCTGCACGTCTCTACCAAAGGGCATTTAAACCGTCTTGTTAATCTACTGCGACATGCACGTCTCCTCCAAGGGGCATTTAAACCGTCTTGTTAAGCTACTGCGACCTGCACGTCTCTTCCTAGGGGCATTAAACCGTCTTGTTAAGCTACTGCGACCTGCACGTCTCTACCAAGGGGCATTTAAACCGTCTTGTTAAGCTACTGCGACCTCCACTGCTCTTCCAAGGGGCGTTTACTCCATCTTGTTAAGCTACTGCGACCTGCACGTCTCTTCCAAGGGGCATTTAAACTGTCTTGTTAAGCCACTGCGACCTCCACCGCTCTTCCAAGGGGCATTTAAGCAGTCTTGTTAAGCTACTGCGACCTGCAGGTCTCTTCCAAGGGGCATTTAAACCTTCTTGTTAAGCTAATGCGAACTGCACGTCTCTTCCAAGGGGCATTTAAACTGTCTTTTTAAGCTACTGCGACCTGCACGTCTCTTCCAAGGGGCATTTAAACCGTCTTATTAAGCTACTTCGACCTGCACGTCTCTTCCAATGGGCATTTAAACCGTCTTGTTAAGCTACTGCGACCTGCACGTCTCTTCCAAGGGGCATTTAAACTGTCTTTTTAAACTACTGAGACCTCCACCACTCTTCCAAGGGGCATTTAAACAGTTTTGTTAAGCTACTGCGAACTGCAGGTCTCTTCCAAGGGGCATTTAAACCATCATGTTAAGCTACTGCGACCTGCAAGTCTCTTCCAAGTGGCATTTAAACAGTCTAGTTAATCTACTGCGACCTGCACGTCTCTTCCAAGGGGCATTTAAACCGTGTTGTTAAGCTACTGCGACATGCACGTCTCTTCCAAAGGGCATTTAAACTGTCTTGTTAAGCTACTGCGACCTCCACCGCTCTTCCAAGGGGCATTTAAACCGTCTTGTTAAGCTACTGCGACCTGCACGTCTCTTCCAAGGGGCATTTAAACCTTCTTGCTAAGCTACTGCGACCTGAAGGTCTCTTCCAAGGGGCATTTAAACCGTCTTGTTAAGCTACTGCGACTTTCACGTCTCTTCCATGGGGCAGTTAAACCGTCTTTTTAAGCTACTGTAACCTGCACCACTTTTCCAAGGAACATTTAAACCGTCTTGTTAAGCTACTGCGACCTGCACGTCTCTTCCAAGGGGCATTTAATCCGTCTTCTTAAGCTACTGCGACCTGCACGTCTTTTCCAAGGAGCATTTAAACCGTCTTCTTAAGCTACTGCGACCTCCACAGCACTTCCAAGGTGCATTTAAACCGCATTGTTAAGCTACTGCGACCTGCAGGTCTCCTCCAAGGTGCATTTAAACTGTCTTTTTAAGATACTGCGACCTGCACGTCTCTTCCAAGGGGCATTTAAACCATCTTGTTAAGCTACTGCGACCTGCATGTCTCTTCCAAGTGGCATTTAAACCGTCTTGTTAAGCTACTGTGATCTGCACTTCTCTTCCAAGGGGCATTTAAACTGTCTTGTTAAGCTACTGCGACCTGCACGTCGCTTCCAAGGGGCATTTAAACCGTCTTATTAATCTACTGCGACCTGCACGTCTCTTCCAAGGGGCATTTAAACCGTCTTGTTAAGCTACTGCGACCTCCACCGCTCTTCCAAGGGGCATTTAAACCATCTTGTTAACCTACTGCGACCTGCAAGTCTCTTCCAAGTGACATTTAAACCGTCTTGTTAAGGTACTGTGATCTGGACGTCTCTTCCAAGGTGCATTTAAACTGTCTTGTTAAGCTACTGCGACCTGCACGTCTCTTCCAAGGGGCATTTAAATCGTCTTATTAAGCTACTGCGACCTGCACGTCTCTTCCAAGGGGCATTTAATCCGTCTTGTTAAGCTACTGTGATCTGCAGGTCTCTTCCAAGGGGCATTTAAACCGTCTTGTTAAGCTTCTGTGACCTCCACGTTTCTTCCAAGGGGCATTTAAACTGTCTTGTTAAGCTACTGCGACCTGCACATCTCTTCCAAGGTGCCTTTAAACCATCTTGTTAAGCTACTGCGACCTGTACGTCTCTTGCAATGGGCATTTAAACTGTCTTGTTAAGCTACTGCGACCTGCATGTCTCTTGCAAGGGGCATTTAAACAGTCTTGTTAAGCTACTGCGACCTCCACCGCTCTTCCAAGGGGCATTTAAACTGTCTTGTTAAGCTACTGCGACCTGCACGACTCTTCCAAGGGGCATTTAAACTGTCTTGTTAAGCTACTGCGACCTCCACCTCTCTTCCAATGGGCATTTAAACCGTCTTGTTAAGCTACTGCGACCTCCACCCCTTTTCAAATGGGCATTTAAACCGTCTTGTTAAGCTACTGCGACCTCCACCGCTCTTCCAAGGGGCATTTAAACCTTCTTGTTTAGCTACTGCGACCTGCACGTCTCTACCAAGGGGCATTAAAACCGTCTTGTTAATCTACTGCGACATGCACGTCTCCTCCAAGGGGCATTTAAACCGTCTTGTTAAGCTACTGCGACCTGCACGTGTCTTCCAAGGGGCATTAAACCATCTTGTTAAGTTACTGCGACCTCCACCGCTCTTCCAAAGTGCATTTTAAACGTCTTGTTAAACTATTGTGACCTGCACGTCTCTTCCAAGTGGCATTTAAACCGTCTTGTTAAGCTACTGCGACCTTTACGTCTCTTCCAAGGGGCATTTAAACAGTCTTGTTAAGCTACTGCGACCTGCACGTCTCTTCCAAGGGGCATTTAAACCGTCTTATTAAGCTATTGCGACCTGCAGGTCTCTTTTATGAGGCATTTAAACTGTCTTGTTAAGCTACTGCGACCTCCACCTCTCTTCCAAGGGGCATTTAAACCGTCTTGTTAAGCTACTGCGACCTGCACGTCTCTTCCAAGGGGCATTTAAACCATCTTGTTAAGCTATTGCGACCTGCAAGTCACTTCCAAGTGGCATTTAAACCGTCTTGTTAAGCTACTGTGATCTGCACGTCTCTTCCAAGGGGCATTTAAACTGTCTTGTTAAGCTACTGCGACCTGCACGTCTCTTCCAAGGGGCATTTAAACTGTCTTGTTAAGCGACTGCGACCTGCACGTCTCTTCCAAGGGGCATTTAAACCGTCTTATTAATCTACTGCGACATGCACGTCTCTTCCAAGGGGCATTTAAAACGCTTTGTTAAGCTACTGCGACCTGCACGTCTCTTCCAAGGGGCATTTAAACCGTCTTGTTAAGCTACTGCGACCTGCAGTTCTCTTCCAAGGTGCATTTAAACCATCTTGTTAAGCTACTGCGACCTCCACCGCACTTCCAAGGGTCATTTAAACCGTCTTGTTAAGCTACTGCGACCTGCACGTCTCTTCCAAGTGGCATTTAAACTGTCTTGTTAAGCTACTGCGACCTCCACTGCACTTCCAAGGGGCATTTAAACCGTCTTGTTAAGCTACTACGACCTGCACGTCTCTTCCAAGGGGCATTTAAACCGTCTTATTAAGCTACTGTGACCTGCACGTCTCTTTCTAGGGGCAATAAAATCGTCTTGTTAAGCTACTTCGACCTCCATCGTTCTTCCAAGGGGCATTTAAACCCTCTAGTTTAGCTACTGCGACCTGCACGTCTCTACCAAGGGGCATTTAAACCGTCTTTTTAATCTACTGCGACATGCACGTCTCCTCCTAGGGGCATTTAAACCGTCTTCTTAAGCTACTGCGACCTGCACGTCTCTTCCAAGGGGCATTAAACCGTCTTGTTAAGCTACTGCGACCTCCACCGCTCTTCCAAAGTGCATTTTAACTGTCTTGTTAAGCTACTGTGACCTGCACGTCTCTACCAAGGGGCATTTAAACCGTCTTGTTAAGCTACTGCGACCTCCACTGCTCTTCCAAGGGGCGTTTAATCCATCTTGTTAAGCTACTGCGACCTGCACGTCTCTTCCAAGGGGCATTTAAACTGTCTTGTTAAGCTACTGCGACCTCCACCGCTCTTCCAAGGGGCATTTAAACAGTCTTGTTAAGCTACTGCGAACTTCAGGTCTCTTCCAAGGGGCATTTAAACCTTCTTGTTAAGCTACTGCGAACTGCACGTCTCTTCCAAGGGGCATTTAAACTGTCTTGTTAAGCTACTGCGACCTGCACGTCTCTTCCAAGGGGCATTTAAACCGTCTTATTAAGCTACTGCGACCTGCACGTCTCTTCCAATAGGCATTTAAACCGTCTTGTTAAGCTACTGTGACCTGCACGTCTCTTCCAAGGGGCATTTAAACTGTCTTGTTAAGCTACTGCGACCTCCACCGCTCTTCCAAAGTGCATTTTAACTGTCTTGTTAAGCTACTGTGACCTGCACGTCTCTACCAAGGGGCATTTAAACCGTCTTGTTAAGCTACTGCGACCTCCACTGCTCTTCCAAGGGGCGTTTAATCCATCTTGTTAAGCTACTGCGACCTGCACGTCTCTTGCAAGGGGCATTTAAACTGTCTTGTTAAGCTATTGCGACCTCCACCGCTCTTCCAAGGGGCATTTAAACAGTCTTGTTAAGCTACTGCGAACTGCAGGTCTCTTCCAAGGGGCATTTAAACCTTCTTGTTAAGCTACTGCGAACTGCAGGTCTCTTTCAAGGGGCATTTAAACCTACTTGTTAAGCTACTGCGACCTGCACGTCTCTTCCAAGGGGCATTTAAACCGTCTTATTAAGCTACTGGGACCTGCACGTCTCTTCTAATGGGCATTTAAACCGTCTTGTCAAGCTACTGCGACCTCCACTGCTCTTCCAAGTGGCATTTAAACCGTCTTGTTAAGCTACTGTGATCTGCACTTCTCTTCCAAGGGGCATTTAAACTGTCTTGTTAAGCTACTGCGACCTGCACGTCTCTTCCAAGGGGAATTTAAACTGTCTTGTTAAGCTACTGAGACCTGCCCGTCTCTTCCAAGGGGCATTTAAACCGTCTTATTAAGCTACTGCGACCTGCACGTCTCTTCCAATGGGCATATAAACCGTCTTGTTAAGCTACTGCGACCTCCACCGCTCTTCCAAGCGGCATTTAAACGATATTGTTAAGCTACTGCAACCTGCAAGTCTCTTCCAAGTGGCATTTAATCCGTCTTGTTAAGCTGCTTTGACCTGCACGTCTCTTGCAAGGGGCATTTAAACTGTCTTGTTAAGCTACTGTGATCTGCACGTCTCTTCCAAGGGGCTTTTAATCCGTCTTGTTAAGCTTCTGCGAACTGCACGTCTCTTCCAAGGGGCATTTAAACTGTCTTGTAAAGCTACTGCGACCTGCACGTCTCTTCCAAGGGGACTTTAAACCATCTTGTTAAGCTATTGCGACCTGTACGTCTCTTACAATGGGCATTTAAACCATCTTGTTAGGCTACTGCGACCTGCATGTCTCTTCCAAGGGGCATTTAAACCACCTTGTTAAGCTACTGCGACCTCCACCGCTCTTCCAAGGGGCATTTAAATTGTCTTGTTAAGCTACTGCGACCTGCACTTCTCTTCCAAAGGGCATTTAAATAGTCTTGGAAAGCTACTGCGACCTGCAAGCCTCTTCCAAGGGGCATTTAAACTTTCTTGTTAAGCTACTGCGACCTCCACCGCTCTTCCAAGGGGCATTTAAACCATCTTGTTAAGCTACTCCGACCTGCATGTCTCTTCCAAGGGTCATTTAAACTGTCTGGTTAAGCTACTGCGACCTGCACGTCTCTTCCAAGGGGAATTTAAACCGTCTTATTAATTTACTGTGACCTGCACGTCTCTTCCAAGGGGCATTTAAACTGTCTTATTAAGCTACTGCGACCTGCCCGTCTCTTCCAAGGGGCATTTAAACCGTCTTATTAAGCTACTGCGACCTGACCGTCTCTTCCAAGGGGCATTTAAACTGTCTTGTTAAGCTACTGCGACCTGCAAGCCTCTTCCAAGGGGCATTTAAACTGTCTTGTTAAGCTACTGCGACCTCCACCGCTCTTCCAAGGGGCATTTAAACCATCTTGTTAAGCTACTGCGACCTGCACGTCTCTTCCAAGGGTCATTTAAACTGTCTTGTTAAGCTACTGCGACCTCCACCGCTCTTCCAAGGGGCATTTAAACCATCTTGTTAAGCTACTGTGATCTGCACGTCTCTTCCAAGTGGCATTTAAAATGTCTTGTTAAGCTACTGTTATCTGCACGTCTCTTCCAAGGGGCATTTAAATTGTCTTGTTAAGCTACTGCGACCTGCACGTCTCTTGCAAGGGCCATTTAAACCGTCTTATTAAGCTACTGTGATCAGCACGTCTCTTCCAAGGGGCATTTTAACTGTCTTGCTAAGCTTCTGCGACCTGCACGTCTCTTCCAAGGGGCATTTAAACTGTCTTGTTAAGCTACTGCGACCTCCACCGCACTTCCAAGGGTCATTTAAACCGTCTTGTTAAGCTACTGCGACCTGCACGTCTCTTCCAAGTGGCATTTAAACTGTCTTGTTAAGCTACTGCGACCTCCACCGCACTTCCAAGGGGCATTTAAACCGTCTTGTTAAGCTACTACGACCTGCACGTCTCTTCCAAGGGGCATTTAAACCGTCTTATTAAGCTGCTGTGACCTGCACGTCTCTTTCTAGAGGCAATAAAATTGTCTTGTTAAGCTACTTCGACCTCCATCGCTCTTCCAAGGGGCATTTAAACCCTCTAGTTTAGCTACTGCGACCTGCACGTCTCTACCAAGGGGCATTTAAACCGTCTTTTTAATCTACTGCGACATGCACGTCTCCTCCTAGGGGCATTTAAACCGTCTTGTTAAGCTACTGCGACCTGCACGTCTCTTCCAAGGGGCATTAAACCGTCTTGTTAAGCTACTGCGACCTCCACCGCTCTTTCAAAGTGCATTTTAACTGTCTTGTTAAGCTACTGTGACCTGCACGTCTCTACCAAGGGGCATTTAAACCGTCTTGTTAAGCTACTGCGACCTCCACTGCTCTTCCAAGGGGCGTTTAATCCATCTTGTTAAGCTACTGCGACCTGCACGTCTCTTCCAAGGGGCATTTAAACTGTCTTGTTAAGCTACTGCGACCTCCACCGCTCTTCCAAGGGGCATTTAAACAGTCTTGTTAAGCTACTGCGAACTACAGGTCTCTTCCAAGGGGCATTTAAACCTTCTTGTTAAGCTACTGCGAACTGCACGTCTCTTCCAAGGGGCATTTAAACTGTCTTGTTAAGCTACTGCGACCTGCACGTCTCTTCCAAGGGGCATTTAAACCGTCTTATTAAGCTACTGCGACCTGCACGTCTCTTCCAATAGGCATTTAAACCGTCTTGTTAAGCTACTGTGACCTGCACGTCTCTTCCAAGGGGCATTTAAACTGTCTTGTTAAGCTACTGCGACCTCCACCGCTCTTCCAAAGTGCATTTTAACTGTCTTGTTAAGCTACTGTGACCTGCACGTCTCTACCAAGGGGCATTTAAACCATCTTTTTAAGCTACTGCGACCTCCACTGCTCTTCCAAGGGGCGTTTAATCCATCTTGTTAAGCTACTGCGACCTGCACGTCTCTTGCAAGGGGCATTTAAACTGTCTTGTTAAGCTACTGCGACCTCCACCACTCTTCCAAGGGGCATTTAAACAGTCTTGTTAAGCTACTGCGAACTGCAGGTCTCTTCCAAGGGGCATTTAAACCTTCTTGTTAAGCTACTGCGAACTGCACGTCTCTTCCAAGGGGCATTTAAACTGTCTTGTTAAGCTACTGCGACCTGCACGTCTCTTCCAAGGGGCATTTAAACCGTCTTATTAAGCTACTGCGACCTGCACGTCTCTTCCAATGGGCATTTAAACCGTCTTGTTAAGCTACTGTGACCTGCACGTCTCTTCCAAGGGGCATTTAAACTGTCTTGTTAAGCTACTGCGACCTCCACCGCTCTTCCAAGGGGCATTTAAACAGTTTTGTTAAGCTACTGCGAACTGCAGGTCTCTTTCAAGGGGCATTTAAACCTACTTGTTAAGCTACTGCGACCTGCACGTCTCTTCCAAGGGGCATTTAAACTGTCTTGTTAAGCTACTGCTACCTGCACGTCTCTTCCAAGGGGCATTTAAACCGTCTTATTAAGCTACTGGGACCTGCACGTCTCTTCCAATGGGCATTTAAACCATCTTGTCAAGCTACTGCGACCTCCACTGCTCTTCCAAGTGGCATTTAAACCGTCTTGTTAAGCTACTGTGATCTGCACTTCTCTTCCAAGGGGCATTTAAACTGTCTTAATAAGCTACTGCGACCTGCACGTCTCTTCCAAGGGGAATTTAAACTGTGTTGTTAAGCTACTGAGACCTGCCCGTCTCTTCCAAGGGGCATTTAAACCGTCTTATTAAGCTACTGCGACCTGCACGTCTCTTCCAATGGGCATATAAACCGTTTTGTTAAGCTACTGCGACCTCCACCGCTCTTCCAAGCGGCATTTAAATGATATTGTTAAGCTACTGCAACCTGCAAGTCTCTTCCAAGTGGCATTTAATCCGTCTTGTTAAGCTGCTTTGACCTGCACGTCTCTTGCAAGGGGCATTTAAACTGTCTTGTTAAGCTACTGTGATCTGCACGTCTCTTCCAAGGGGCTTTTAATCCGTCTTGTTAAGCTTCTGCGACCTGCACGTCTCTTCCAAGGGGCATTTAAACTGTCTTGTAAAGCTACTGCGACCTGCACGTCTCTTCCAAGGGGCCTTTAAACCATCTTGTTAAGCTTTTGCGACCTGTATGTCTCTTACAATGGGCATTTAAACCATCTTGTTAGGCTACTGCGACCTGCATGTCTCTTCCAAGGGGCATTTAAACCACCTTGTTAAGCTACTGCGACCTCCACCGCTCTTCCAAGGGGCATTTAAACTGTCTTGTTAAGCTACTGCGACCTGCACTTCTCTTCCAAAGGGCATTTAAATAGTCTTGGAAAGCTACTGCGGCCTGCAAGCCTCTTCCAAGGGGCATTTAAACTTTCTTGTTAAGCTACTGCGACCTCCACCGCTCTTCCAAGGGGCATTTAAACCATCTTGTTAAGCTACTGCGACCTGCATGTCTCTTCCAAGGTTCATTTAAACTGTCTTGTTAAGCTACTGCGACCTGCACTTCTCTTCCAAGGGGAATTTAAACCGTCTTATTAATCTACTGCGACCTGCACGTCTCTTCCAAGGGGCATTTAAACTGTCTTATTAAGCTACTGCGACCTGTCCGTCTCTTCCAAGGGGCATTTAAACCGTCTTATTAAGCTACTGCGACCTGCCCGTCTCTTCCAAGGGGCATTTAAACAGTCTTGTTAAGCTACTGCGACCTGCACTTCTCTTCCAAAGGGCATTTAAATAGTCTTGGAAAGCTACTGCGACCTGCAAGCCTCTTCAAAGGGGCATTTAAACTTTCTTGTTAAGCTACTGCGACCTCCACCGCTCTTCCAAGGGGCATTTAAACCATCTTGTTAAGCTTCTGCGACCTGCACGTCTCTTCCAAGGGACATTTAAACTGTCTTGTTAAGCTACTGCGACCTCCACCGCTCTTCCAAGGGGCATTTAAACCATCTTGTTAAGCTACTGTGATCTGCACGTCTCTTCCAAGGGCCATTTAAAATGTCTTGTTAAGCTACTGTGATCTGCACGTCTCTTCCAAGGGGCATTTAAACTCTCTTGTAAAGCTTCTGCGACCTGCACGTCTCTTCCAAGGGGCATTTAAACCGTCTTGTTAAGCTACTGCGACCTGCATGTCTCTTCCAAGGGGCATTTATACCATCTTGTTAAGCTACTGCGACCTGTACGTCTCTTCCAATGGGCATTTAAACAGTCTTGTTAAACTACTGTGACTGCACGTCTCTTCCAAGGGGCATTTAAACTGTCTTGTGAAGCTACTGCGACCTCCACCTCTCTTCCAATGGGCATTTAAACCGTCTTGTTTAGCTACTGCGACCTGCACGTCTCTACCAAGGGGCATGTAAACCGTCTTGTTAATCTACTGCAACATGCACGTCTCTTCCAAGGGGCATTAAACCATCTTGTTAAGCTACTGCGACCTCCACCGCTCTTCCAAAGTGCATTTTAACCGTCTTGTTAAACTACTGTAACCTGCACGTCTCTTCCAAGTGGCATTTAAACCGTCTTGTTAAGCTACTGCGACCTGCACGTCTCTTCCAAGGGGCATTTAAACTGTCTTGTTAAGCTACTGCGACCTGCACGTCTCTTCCAAGGGGCATTTAAACTGTCTTATTAAGCTATTGCGACCTGCACGTCTCTTTTAAGGGGCATTTAAACTGTCTTGTTAAGCTACTGCGACCTCCACCTCTCTTCCAAGGGGCATTTAAACCGTCTTGTTAAGCTACTGCGACCTGCACGTCTCTTCCAAGGGGCATTTAAACCATCTTGTTAAGCTACTGCGACCTGCAAGTCTCTTCCAAGTGGCATTTAAACCGTCTTGTTAAGCTACTGTGATCTGCACGTCTCTTCCAAGGGGCATTTAAACTGTCTTGTTAAGCTACTGCGACCTGCACGTCTCTTCCAAGGGGCATTTAAACCGTCTTATTAATCTACTGCGACATGCACGTCTCTTCCAAGGGGCATTTAAAACGCTTTGTTAAGCTACTGCGACCTGCACGTCTCTTCCAAGGGGCATTTAAACAGTCTTGTTAAGCTACTGCGACCTGCAATTCTCTTCCAAGGTGCATTTAAACCGTCTTGTTAAGCTTCTGCGACCTGCATGTCTCTTCCAAGGGGCTTTTAAACCGTCTTGTTAAGCTACTGCGACCTCCACCGCACTTCCAAGGGTCATTTAAAACGTCTTGTTAAGCTACTGCGATCTCCACGTCTCTTCCAAGTGGCATTTAAACTGTCTTGTTAAGCTACTGCGACCTCCACCGCACTTCCAAGGGGCATTTAAACCGTCTTGTTAAGCTACTGCGACCTGCACGTCTCTTCCAAGGGGCATTTAAACTGTCTTGTTAAGCCACTGCGACCTCCACCTTTCTTCCAATGGGCATTTAAACCGTCTGGTTAAGCTACTGCGACCTCTACCGCTTTTCAAAGGGGCATTTAAAACGTCTTGTTAAGCTAGTACGACCTGCACGTCTCTTCCAAGGGGCATTTAAACCGTCTTATTAAGCTACTGTGACCTGCACGTCTCTTTCAAGGGGCAATTAAATCGTCTTGTTAAGTTACTTCGACCTCCACCGCTCTACTAAGGGGCATTTAAACCCTCTTGTTTAGCTACTGCGACCTGCACGTCTCTACCAAAGGGCATTTAAACCGTCTTGTTAATCTACTGCGACATGCACGTCTCCTCCAAGGGGCATTTAAACCGTCTTGTTAAGCTACTGCGACCTGCACGTCTCTTCCTAGGGGCATTAAACCGTCTTGTTAAGCTACTGCGACCTGCACGTCTCTACCAAGGGGCATTTAAACCGTCTTGTTAAGCTACTGCGACCTCCACTGCTCTTCCAAGGGGCGTTTACTCCATCTTGTTAAGCTACTGCGACCTGCACGTCTCTTCCAAGGGGCATTTAAACTGTCTTGTTAAGCCACTGCGACCTCCACCGCTCTTCCAAGGGGCATTTAAGCAGTCTTGTTAAGCTACTGCGACCTGCAGGTCTCTTCCAAGGGGCATTTAAACCTTCTTGTTAAGCTAATGCGAACTGCACGTCTCTTCCAAGGGGCATTTAAACTGTCTTTTTAAGCTACTGCGACCTGCACGTCTCTTCCAAGGGGCATTTAAACCGTCTTATTAAGCTACTTCGACCTGCACGTCTCTTCCAATGGGCATTTAAACCGTCTTGTTAAGCTACTGCGACCTGCACGTCTCTTCCAAGGGGCATTTAAACTGTCTTTTTAAACTACTGAGACCTCCACCACTCTTCCAAGGGGCATTTAAACAGTTTTGTTAAGCTACTGCGAACTGCAGGTCTCTTCCAAGGGGCATTTAAACCATCTTGTTAAGCTACTGCGACCTGCAAGTCTCTTCCAAGTGGCATTTAAACAGTCTAGTTAATCTACTGCGACCTGCACGTCTCTTCCAAGGGGCATTTAAACCGTGTTGTTAAGCTACTGCGACATGCACGTCTCTTCCAAAGGGCATTTAAACTGTCTTGTTAAGCTACTGCGACCTCCACCGCTCTTCCAAGGGGCATTTAAACCGTCTTGTTAAGCTACTGCGACCTGCACGTCTCTTCCAAGGGGCATTTAAACCTTCTTGCTAAGCTACTGCGACCTGCAGGTCTCTTCCAAGGGGCATTTAAACCGTCTTGTTAAGCTACTGCGACTTTCACGTCTCTTCCATGGGGCAGTTAAACCGTCTTTTTAAGCTACTGTAACCTGCACCACTTTTCCAAGGAACATTTAAACCGTCTTGTTAAGCTACTGCGACCTGCACGTCTCTTCCAAGGGGCATTTAATCCGTCTTCTTAAGCTACTGCGACCTGCACGTCTTTTCCAAGGAGCATTTAAACCGTCTTCTTAAGCTACTGCGACCTCCACAGCACTTCCAAGGTGCATTTAAACCGCATTGTTAAGCTACTGCGACCTGCAGGTCTCCTCCAAGGTGCATTTAAACTGTCTTTTTAAGATACTGCGACCTGCACGTCTCTTCCAAGGGGCATTTAAACCATCTTGTTAAGCTACTGCGACCTGCATGTCTCTTCCAAGTGGCATTTAAACCGTCTTGTTAAGCTACTGTGATCTGCACTTCTCTTCCAAGGGGCATTTAAACTGTCTTGTTAAGCTACTGCGACCTGCACGTCGCTTCCAAGGGGCATTTAAACCGTCTTATTAATCTACTGCGACCTGCACGTCTCTTCCAAGGGGCATTTAAACCGTCTTGTTAAGCTACTGCGACCTCCACCGCTCTTCCAAGGGGCATTTAAACCATCTTGTTAACCTACTGCGACCTGCAAGTCTCTTCCAAGTGACATTTAAACCGTCTTGTTAAGGTACTGTGATCTGGACGTCTCTTCCAAGGTGCATTTAAACTGTCTTGTTAAGCTACTGCGACCTGCACGTCTCTTCCAAGGGGCATTTAAATCGTCTTATTAAGCTACTGCGACCTGCACGTCTCTTCCAAGGGGCATTTAATCCGTCTTGTTAAGCTACTGTGATCTGCAGGTCTCTTCCAAGGGGCATTTAAACCGTCTTGTTAAGCTTCTGTGACCTCCACGTTTCTTCCAAGGGGCATTTAAACTGTCTTGTTAAGCTACTGCGACCTGCACATCTCTTCCAAGGTGCCTTTAAACCATCTTGTTAAGCTACTGCGACCTGTACGTCTCTTGCAATGGGCATTTAAACTGTCTTGTTAAGCTACTGCGACCTGCATGTCTCTTGCAAGGGGCATTTAAACAGTCTTGTTAAGCTACTGCGACCTCCACCGCTCTTCCAAGGGGCATTTAAACTGTCTTGTTAAGCTACTGCGACCTGCACGACTCTTCCAAGGGGCATTTAAACTGTCTTGTTAAGCTACTGCGACCTCCACCTCTCTTCCAATGGGCATTTAAACCGTCTTGTTAAGCTACTGCGACCTCCACCCCTTTTCAAATGGGCATTTAAACCGTCTTGTTAAGCTACTGCGACCTCCACCGCTCTTCCAAGGGGCATTTAAACCTTCTTGTTTAGCTACTGCGACCTGCACGTCTCTACCAAGGGGCATTAAAACCGTCTTGTTAATCTACTGCGACATGCACGTCTCCTCCAAGGGGCATTTAAACCGTCTTGTTAAGCTACTGCGACCTGCACGTCTCTTCCAAGGGGCATTAAACCATCTTGTTAAGTTACTGCGACCTCCACCGCTCTTCCAAAGTGCATTTTAAACGTCTTGTTAAACTACTGTGACCTGCACGTCTCTTCCAAGTGGCATTTAAACCGTCTTGTTAAGCTACTGCGACCTTTACGTCTCTTCCAAGGGGCATTTAAACAGTCTTGTTAAGCTACTGCGACCTGCACGTCTCTTCCAAGGGGCATTTAAACCGTCTTATTAAGCTATTGCGACCTGCAGGTCTCTTTTATGAGGCATTTAAACTGTCTTGTTAAGCTACTGCGACCTCCACCTCTCTTCCAAGGGGCATTTAAACCGTCTTGTTAAGCTACTGCGACCTGCACGTCTCTTCCAAGGGGCATTTAAACCATCTTGTTAAGCTATTGCGACCTGCAAGTCACTTCCAAGTGGCATTTAAACCGTCTTGTTAAGCTACTGTGATCTGCACGTCTCTTCCAAGGGGCATTTAAACTGTCTTGTTAAGCTACTGCGACCTGCACGTCTCTTCCAAGGGGCATTTAAACTGTCTTGTTAAGCGACTGCGACCTGCACGTCTCTTCCAAGGGGCATTTAAACCGTCTTATTAATCTACTGCGACATGCACGTCTCTTCCAAGGGGCATTTAAAACGCTTTGTTAAGCTACTGCGACCTGCACGTCTCTTCCAAGGGGCATTTAAACCGTCTTGTTAAGCTACTGCGACCTGCAGTTCTCTTCCAAGGTGCATTTAAACCGTCTTGTTAAGCTACTGCGACCTCCACCGCACTTCCAAGGGTCATTTAAACCGTCTTGTTAAGCTACTGCGACCTGCACGTCTCTTCCAAGTGGCATTTAAACTGTCTTGTTAAGCTACTGCGACCTCCACCGCACTTCCAAGGGGCATTTAAACCGTCTTGTTAAGCTACTACGACCTGCACGTCTCTTCCAAGGGGCATTTAAACCGTCTTATTAAGCTACTGTGACCTGCACGTCTCTTTCTAGGGGCAATAAAATCGTCTTGTTAAGCTACTTCGACCTCCATCGTTCTTCCAAGGGGCATTTAAACCCTCTAGTTTAGCTACTGCGACCTGCACGTCTCTACCAAGGGGCATTTAAACCGTCTTTTTAATCTACTGCGACATGCACGTCTCCTCCTAGGGGCATTTAAACCGTCTTCTTAAGCTACTGCGACCTGCACGTCTCTTCCAAGGGGCATTAAACCGTCTTGTTAAGCTACTGCGACCTCCACCGCTCTTCCAAAGTGCATTTTAACTGTCTTGTTAAGCTACTGTGACCTGCACGTCTCTACCAAGGGGCATTTAAACCGTCTTGTTAAGCTACTGCGACCTCCACTGCTCTTCCAAGGGGCGTTTAATCCATCTTGTTAAGCTACTGCGACCTGCACGTCTCTTCCAAGGGGCATTTAAACTGTCTTGTTAAGCTACTGCGACCTCCACCGCTCATCCAAGGGGCATTTAAACAGTCTTGTTAAGCTACTGCGAACTGCAGGTCTCTTCCAAGGGGCATTTAAACCTTCTTGTTAAGCTACTGCGAACTGCACGTCTCTTCCAAGGGGCATTTAAACTGTCTTGTTAAGCTACTGCGACCTGCACGTCTCTTCCAAGGGGCATTTAAACCGTCTTATTAAGCTACTGCGACCTGCACGTCTCTTCCAATAGGCATTTAAACCGTCTTGTTAAGCTACTGTGACCTGCACGTCTCTTCCAAGGGGCATTTAAACTGTCTTGTTAAGCTACTGCGACCTCCACCGCTCTTCCAAAGTGCATTTTAACTGTCTTGTTAAGCTACTGTGACCTGCACGTCTCTACCAAGGGGCATTTAAACCGTCTTGTTAAGCTACTGCGACCTCCACTGCTCTTCCAAGGGGCGTTTAATCCATCTTGTTAAGCTACTGCGACCTGCACGTCTCTTGCAAGGGGCATTTAAACTGTCTTGTTAAGCTATTGCGACCTCCACCGCTCTTCCAAGGGGCATTTAAACAGTCTTGTTAAGCTACTGCGAACTGCAGGTCTCTTCCAAGGGGCATTTAAACCTTCTTGTTAAGCTACTGCGAACTGCAGGTCTCTTTCAAGGGGCATTTAAACCTACTTGTTAAGCTACTGCGACCTGCACGTCTCTTCCAAGGGGCATTTAAACCGTCTTATTAAGCTACTGGGACCTGCACGTCTCTTCTAATGGGCATTTAAACCGTCTTGTCAAGCTACTGCGACCTCCACTGCTCTTCCAAGTGGCATTTAAACCGTCTTGTTAAGCTACTGTGATCTGCACTTCTCTTCCAAGGGGCATTTAAACTGTCTTGTTAAGCTACTGCGACCTGCACGTCTCTTCCAAGGGGAATTTAAACTGTCTTGTTAAGCTACTGAGACCTGCCCGTCTCTTCCAAGGGGCATTTAAACCGTCTTATTAAGCTACTGCGACCTGCACGTCTCTTCCAATGGGCATATAAACCGTCTTGTTAAGCTACTGCGACCTCCACCGCTCTTCCAAGCGGCATTTAAACGATATTGTTAAGCTACTGCAACCTGCAAGTCTCTTCCAAGTGGCATTTAATCCGTCTTGTTAAGCTGCTTTGACCTGCACGTCTCTTGCAAGGGGCATTTAAACTGTCTTGTTAAGCTACTGTGATCTGCACGTCTCTTCCAAGGGGCTTTTAATCCGTCTTGTTAAGCTTCTGCGAACTGCACGTCTCTTCCAAGGGGCATTTAAACTGTCTTGTAAAGCTACTGCGACCTGCACGTCTCTTCCAAGGGGACTTTAAACCATCTTGTTAAGCTATTGCGACCTGTACGTCTCTTACAATGGGCATTTAAACCATCTTGTTAGGCTACTGCGACCTGCATGTCTCTTCCAAGGGGCATTTAAACCACCTTGTTAAGCTACTGCGACCTCCACCGCTCTTCCAAGGGGCATTTAAACTGTCTTGTTAAGCTACTGCGACCTGCACTTCTCTTCCAAAGGGCATTTAAATAGTCTTGGAAAGCTACTGCGACCTGCAAGCCTCTTCCAAGGGGCATTTAAACTTTCTTGTTAAGCTACTGCGACCTCCACCGCTCTTCCAAGGGGCATTTAAACCATCTTGTTAAGCTACTCCGACCTGCATGTCTCTTCCAAGGGTCATTTAAACTGTCTGGTTAAGCTACTGCGACCTGCACGTCTCTTCCAAGGGGAATTTAAACCGTCTTATTAATTTACTGTGACCTGCACGTCTCTTCCAAGGGGCATTTAAACTGTCTTATTAAGCTACTGCGACCTGCCCGTCTCTTCCAAGGGGCATTTAAACCGTCTTATTAAGCTACTGCGACCTGACCGTCTCTTCCAAGGGGCATTTAAACTGTCTTGTTAAGCTACTGCGACCTGCAAGCCTCTTCCAAGGGGCATTTAAACTGTCTTGTTAAGCTACTGCGACCTCCACCGCTCTTCCAAGGGGCATTTAAACCATCTTGTTAAGCTACTGCGACCTGCACGTCTCTTCCAAGGGTCATTTAAACTGTCTTGTTAAGCTACTGCGACCTCCACCGCTCTTCCAAGGGGCATTTAAACCATCTTGTTAAGCTACTGTGATCTGCACGTCTCTTCCAAGTGGCATTTAAAATGTCTTGTTAAGCTACTGTTATCTGCACGTCTCTTCCAAGGGGCATTTAAATTGTCTTGTTAAGCTACTGCGACCTGCACGTCTCTTGCAAGGGCCATTTAAACCGTCTTATTAAGCTACTGTGATCAGCACGTCTCTTCCAAGGGGCATTTTAACTGTCTTGCTAAGCTTCTGCGACCTGCACGTCTCTTCCAAGGGGCATTTAAACTGTCTTGTTAAGCTACTGCGACCTGCACGTCTCTTCCAAGGGGCAATTAAACCATCTTGTTAAGCTACTGCGACCTGTACGTCTCTTCCAATGGGCATTTAAACTGTCTTGTTAAACTACTGTGATCTGCACGTCTCTTCCAAGGGGCATTTAAACTGTCTTGTTAAGCTACTGCGACCTCCACCGCTCTTCCAAGGGGCATTTAAACCATCTTGTTAGGCTACTGCAACTTGCACGTCTCTTCCAAGGGGTATTTAAACTGTCTTATTAAGCTACTGCGACCTGCACGTCTCTTCTAAGGGGCATTTAAACAGTCTTGTTAAGCTACTGCAACTTGCACGTCTCTTCCAAGGGGCATTAAAACCGTCTTGTTAAGCTACTGTAACCTCCACCACTTTTCCAAGGGGCATTTAAACCGTCTTGTTTAGCTACTGCGACATGCACGTCTCTTCCAAGGGGCATTTAAAACGCTTTGTTAAGCTACTGCGACCTGTACGTTTCTTCCAAGGTGCATTTAAACCGTCTTGATAAGCTACTGCGACCTGCAATTCTCTTCCAAGGGGCATTTAAACCGTCTTGTTAAGCTTCTGCGACCTGCATGTCTCTTCAAGGGGCATTTAAACCGTCTTGTTAAGCTACTGCGACCTCCACCGCACTTCCAAGGGGCATTTAAACCGCCTTGTTAAGCTACTGCGACCTGCACGTCTCTTCCAAGTGGCATTTAAACCGTCTTGTTAAGATTCTGCGACCTGCACGGCTCTTCCAAGGGGCATTTAAACTGTCTTGTTAAGCTACTGCGACCTGCATGTCTCTTCCAAGGTGCATTTATACCATCTTGTTAAGCTACTGCGACCTGTCCGTCTCTTCCAATGGGCATTTAAACAGTCTTGTTAAACTACTGTGACTGCACGTCTCTTCCAAGGGGCATTTAAACTGTCTTGTTAAGCTACTGCGACCTCCACCTCTCTTCCAATGGGCATTTAAACCGTCTTCTTTAGCTACTGCGACCTGCACGTCTCTACCAAGGGGCATGTAAACCGTCTTGTTAATCTACTGCGACATGCACGTCTCCTCCAAGGGGCATTTAAACCGTCTTGTTAAGCTACTGCGACCTGCACGTCTCTTCCAAGGGGCATTAAACCATCTTGTTAAGCTACTGCGACCTCCACCGCTCTTCCAAAGTGCATTTTAACCATCTTGTTAAACTACTGTGACCTGCACGTCTCTTCCAAGTGGCATTTAAACCGTCTAGTTAAGCTACTGCGACCTGCACGTCTCTTCCAAGGGGCATTTAAACTGTCTTGTTAAGCTACTGCGACCTGCACGTCTCTTCCAAGGGGCATTTAAACTGTCTTATTAAGCTATTGCGACCTGCACGTCTCTTTTAAGGGGCATTTAAACTGTCTTGTTAAGCTACTGCGACCTCCACCTCTCTTCCAAGGGGCATTTAAACCGTCTTGTTAAGCTACTGCGACCTGCACGTCTCTTCCAAGGGGCATTTAAACCATCTTGTTAAGCTACTGCGACCTGCAAGTCTCTTCCAAGTGGCATTTAAACCGTCTTGTTAAGCTACTGTGATCTGCACGTCTCTTCCAAGGGGCATTTAAACTGTCTTGTTAAGCTACTGCGACCTGCACGTTTCTTCCAAGGGGCATTTAAACCGTCTTATTAATCTACTGCGACCTGCACGTCTCTTCCAAGGGGCATTTAAACTGTCTTGTTAAGCTACTGCGACCTGCACGTCTCTTCCAAGGGGCATTTAAACCGTCTTATTAATCTACTGCGACATGCACGTCTCTTCCAAGGGGCATTTAAAACGCTTTGTTAAGCTACTGCGACCTGCACGTCTCTTCCAAGGGGCATTTAAACCGTCTTGTTAAGCTACTGCGACCTGCAATTCTCTTCCAAGGTGCATTTAAACCGTCTTGTTAAGCTTCTGCGACCTGCATGTCTCTTCCAAGGGGCTTTTAAACCGTCTTGTTAAGCTACTGCGACCTCCACCGCACTTCCAAGGGTCATTTAAACCGTCTTGTTAAGCTACTGCGACCTCCACGTCTCTTCCAAGTGGCATTTAAACTGTCTTGTTAAGCTACTGCGACCTCCACCGCACTTCCAAGGGGCATTTAAACCGTCTTGTTAAGCTACTGCGACCTGCACGTCTCTTCCAAGGGGCATTTAAACTGTCTTGTTAAGCCACTGCGACCTCCGCCTTTCTTCCAATGGGCATTTAAACCGTCTGGTTAAGCTACTGCGACCTCTACCGCTTTTCAAAGGGGCATTTAAAACGTCTTGTTAAGCTAGTACGACCGGCACGTCTCTTCCAAGGGGCATTTAAACCGTCTTATTAAGCTACTGTGACCTGCACGTCTCTTTCAAGGGGCAATTAAATCGTCTTGTTAAGTTACTTCGACCTCCACCGCTCTTCTAAGGGGCATTTAAACCCTCTTGTTTAGCTACTGCGACCTGCATGTCTCTACCAAAGGGCATTTAAACCGTCTTGTTAATCTACTGCGACATGCACGTCTCCTCCAAGGGGCATTTAAACCGTCTTGTTAAGCTACTGCGACCTGCACGTCTCTTCCTAGGGGCATTAAACCGTCTTGTTAAGCTACTGCGACCTGCACGTCTCTACCAAGGGGCATTTAAACCGTCTTGTTAAGCTACTGCGACCTCCACTGCTCTTCCAAGGGGCGTTTACTCCATCTTGTTAAGCTACTGCGACCTGCACGTCTCTTCCAAGGGGCATTTAAACTGTCTTGTTAAGCTACTGCGACCTCCACTGCTCTTCCAAGGGGCATTTAAGCAGTCTTGTTAAGCTACTGCGACCTGCAGGTCTCTTCCAAGGGGCATTTAAACCTTCTTGTTAAGCTAATGCGAACTGCACGTCTCTTCCAAGGGGCATTTAAACTGTCTTGTTAAGCTACTGCGACCTGCACGTCTCTTCCAAGGGGCATTTAAACCGTCTTATTAAGCTACTGCGACCTGCACGTCTCTTCCAATGGGCATTTAAACCGTCTTGTTAAGCTACTGCGACCTGCACGTCTCTTCCAAGGGGCATTTAAACTGTCTTTTTAAACTACTGAGACCTCCACCACTCTTCCAAGGGGCATTTAAACAGTTTTGTTAAGCTACTGCGAACTGCACGTCTCTTCCAAGGGGCATTTAAACCGTCTTGTTAAGCTACTGCGACATGCACGTCTCTTCCAAAGGTCATTTAAACTGTCTTGTTAAGCTACTGCGACCTCCACCGCTCTTCCAAGGGGCATTTAAACCGTCTTGTTAAGCTACTGCGACCTGCACGTCTCTTCCAAAGGGCATTTAAACCTTCTTGCTAAGCTACTGCAACTTGCACGTCTCTTCCAAGGGGTATTTAAACTGTCTTGTTAAGCTACTGCGACCTGCACGTCTCTTCCAAGGGGCATTTAAACCGTCTTATTAAGCTACTGCGACCTGCACGTCTCTTCCAATGGGCATTTAAACCGTCTTGTTAAGCTACTGCGACCTGCACGTCTCTTCCAAGGGGCATTTAAACTGTCTTTTTAAACTACTGAGACCTCCACCACTCTTCCAAGGGGCATTTAAACAGTTTTGTTAAGCTACTGCGAACTGCAGGTCTCTTCCAAGGGGCCTTTAAACCATCTTGTTAAGCTACTGCGACCTGTACGTCTCTTCCAATGGGCATTTAAACCGTCTTGTTAAGCTACTGCGACCTGCATGTCTCTTCCAAGGGGCATTTAAACCATCTTGTTAAGCTACTGCGACCTCCACCGCTCTTCCAAGGGGCATTTAAACTGTCTTGTTAAGCTACTGCGACCTGCACATCTCTTCCAAAGGGCATTTAAATAGTCTTGGAAAGCTACTGCGACCTGCAAGCCTCTTCCAAGGGACATTTAAACTGTCTTGTTAAGCTACTGCGACCTCCACCGCTCTTCCAAGGGGCATTTAAACCATCTTGTTAAGCTACTGCGACCTGCACGTCTCTTCCAAGGGTCATTTAAACTGTCTTGTTGAGCTACTGCGACCTCCACCGCTCTTCCAAGGGGCAATTAAACCATATTGTTAAGCTACTGTGATCTGCACGTCTCATCCAAGTGGCATTTAAAATGTCTTGTTAAGCTACTGTTATCTGCACGTCTCTTCCAAGGGGCATTTAAATTGTCTTGTTAAGCTACTGCGACCTGCACGTCTCTTGCAAGGGGCATTTAAACCGTCTTATTAAGCTACTGCGACCTGCACGTCTCTTGCAAGGGGCATTTAAACCGTCTTGTTAAGCTACTGTGATCAGCACGTCTCTTCCAAGGGGCATTTTAACTGTCTTGTTAAGCTTCTGCGACCTGCACGTCTCTTTCAAGGGGGAATTAAACCATCTTGTTAAGCTACTGCGACCTGTACGTCTCTTCCAATGGGCATTTAAACTGTCTTGTTAAACTACTGTGATCTGCACGTCTCTTCCAAGGGGCATTTAAACTGTCTTTTTAAGCTACTGCGACCTCCACCGCTCTTCCAAGGGGCATTTAAACCATCTTGTTAAGCTACTGCGACCTGCACGTCTCTTCCAAGGGTCATTTAAACTGTCTTGTTAAGCTACTGCGACCTCCACCGCTCTTCCAAGGGGCATTTAAACCATCTTGTTAAGCTACTGTTATCTGCACGTCTCTTCCAAGGGGCATTTAAATTGTCTTGTTAAGCTACTGCGACCTGCACGTCTCTTGCAAGGGCCATTTAAACCGTCTTATTAAGCTACTGCGACCTGCACGTCTCTTGCAAGGGGCATTTAAACTGTCTTGTTAAGCTACTGCGACCTGCACGTCTCTTCCAAGGGGCAATTAAACCATCTTGTTAAGCTACTGCGACCTGTACGTCTCTTCCAATGGGCATTTAAACTGTCTTGTTAAACTACTGTGATCTGCACGTCTCTTCCAAGTGGCATTTAAACTGTCTTGTTAAGCTACTGCGACCTCCACCGCTCTTCCAAGGGGCATTTAAACCATCTTGTTAAGCTACTGCAACTTGCACGTCTCTTCCAAGGGGTATTTAAACTGTCTTATTAAGCTACTGCGACCTGCACGTCTCTTCTAAGGGGCATTTAAACAGTCTTGTTAAGCTACTGCAACTTGCACGTCTCTTCCAAGGGGCATTAAAACCGTCTTGTTAAGCTACTGTAACCTCCACCACTTTTCCAAGGGGCATTTAAACCGTCTTGTTTAGCTACTGCGACATGCACGTCTCTTCCAAGGGGCATTTAAAACGCTTTGTTAAGCTACTGCGACCTGTACGTTTCTTCCAAGGTGCATTTAAACCGTCTTGATAAGCTACTGCGACCTGCAATTCTCTTCCAAGGGGCATTTAAACCGTCTTGTTAAGCTTCTGCGACCTGCATGTCTCTTCAAGGGGCATTTAAACCGTCTTGTTAAGCTACTGCGACCTCCACCGCACTTCCAAGGGGCATTTAAACCGCCTTGTTAAGCTACTGCGACCTGCACGTCTCTTCCAAGTGGCATTTAAACCGTCTTGTTAAGCTTCTGCGACCTGCACGGCTCTTCCAAGGGGCATTTAAACTGTCTTGTAAAGCTACTGCGACCTGCATGTCTCTTCCAAGGGGCCTTTAAACCATCTTGTTAAGCTACTGCGACCTGTACGTCTCTTCCAATGGGCATTTAAACCGCCTTGTTAAGCTACTGCGACCTGCACGTCTCTTCCAAGTGGCATTTAAACCGTCTTGTTAAGATTCTGCGACCTGCACGGCTCTTCCAAGGGGCATTTAAACTGTCTTGTTAAGCTACTGCAACCTGCATGTCTCTTCCAAGGTGCATTTATACCATCTTGTTAAGCTACTGCGACCTGTCCGTCTCTTCCAATGGGCATTTAAACAGTCTTGTTAAACTACTGTGACTGCACGTCTCTTCCAAGGGGCATTTAAACTGTCTTGTTAAGCTACTGCGACCTCCACCTCTCTTCCAATGGGCATTTAAACCGTCTTCTTTAGCTACTGCGACCTGCACGTCTCTACCAAGGGGCATGTAAACCGTCTTGTTAATCTACTGCGACATGCACGTCTCCTCCAAGGGGCATTTAAACCGTCTTGTTAAGCTACTGCGACCTGCACGTCTCTTCCAAGGGGCATTAAACCATCTTGTTAAGCTACTGCGACCTCCACCGCTCTTCCAAAGTGCATTTTAACCATCTTGTTAAACTACTGTGACCTGCACGTCTCTTCCAAGTGGCATTTAAACCGTCTAGTTAAGCTACTGCGACCTGCACGTCTCTTCCAAGGGGCATTTAAACTGTCTTGTTAAGCTACTGCGACCTGCACGTCTCTTCCAAGGGGCATTTAAACTGTCTTATTAAGCTATTGCGACCTGCACGTCTCTTTTAAGGGGCATTTAAACTGTCTTGTTAAGCTACTGCGACCTCCACCTCTCTTCCAAGGGGCATTTAAACCGTCTTGTTAAGCTACTGCGACCTGCACGTCTCTTCCAAGGGGCATTTAAACCATCTTGTTAAGCTACTGCGACCTGCAAGTCTCTTCCAAGTGGCATTTAAACCGTCTTGTTAAGCTACTGTGATCTGCACGTCTCTTCCAAGGGGCATTTAAACTGTCTTGCTAAGCTACTGCGACCTGCACGTTTCTTCCAAGGGGCATTTAAACCGTCTTATTAATCTACTGCGACCTGCACGTCTCTTCCAAGGGGCATTTAAACTGTCTTGTTAAGCTACTGCGACCTGCACGTCTCTTCCAAGGGGCATTTAAACCGTCTTATTAATCTACTGCGACATGCACGTCTCTTCCAAGGGGCATTTAAAACGCTTTGTTAAGCTACTGCGACCTGCACGTCTCTTCCAAGGGGCATTTAAACCGTCTTGTTAAGCTACTGCGACCTGCAATTCTCTTCCAAGGTGCATTTAAACCGTCTTGTTAAGCTTCTGCGACCTGCATGTCTCTTCCAAGGGGCTTTTAAACCGTCTTGTTAAGCTACTGCGACCTCCACCGCACTTCCAAGGGTCATTTAAACCGTCTTGTTAAGCTACTGCGACCTCCACGTCTCTTCCAAGTGGCATTTAAACTGTCTTGTTAAGCTACTGCGACCTCCACCGCACTTCCAAGGGGCATTTAAACCGTCTTGTTAAGCTACTGCGACCTGCACGTCTCTTCCAAGGGGCATTTAAACTGTCTTGTTAAGCCACTGCGACCTCCGCCTTTCTTCCAATGGGCATTTAAACCGTCTGGTTAAGCTACTGCGACCTCTACCGCTTTTCAAAGGGGCATTTAAAACGTCTTGTTAAGCTAGTACGACCGGCACGTCTCTTCCAAGGGGCATTTAAACCGTCTTATTAAGCTACTGTGACCTGCACGTCTCTTTCAAGGGGCAATTAAATCGTCTTGTTAAGTTACTTCGACCTCCACCGCTCTTCTAAGGGGCATTTAAACCCTCTTGTTTAGCTACTGCGACCTGCATGTCTCTACCAAAGGGCATTTAAACCGTCTTGTTAATCTACTGCGACATGCACGTCTCCTCCAAGGGGCATTTAAACCGTCTTGTTAAGCTACTGCGACCTGCACGTCTCTTCCTAGGGGCATTAAACCGTCTTGTTAAGCTACTGCGACCTGCACGTCTCTACCAAGGGGCATTTAAACCGTCTTGTTAAGCTACTGCGACCTCCACTGCTCTTCCAAGGGGCGTTTACTCCATCTTGTTAAGCTACTGCGACCTGCACGTCTCTTCCAAGGGGCATTTAAACTGTCTTGTTAAGCTACTGCGACCTCCACCGCTCTTCCAAGGGGCATTTAAGCAGTCTTGTTAAGCTACTGCGACCTGCAGGTCTCTTCCAAGGGGCATTTAAACCTTCTTGTTAAGCTAATGCGAACTGCACGTCTCTTCCAAGGGGCATTTAAACTGTCTTGTTAAGCTACTGCGACCTGCACGTCTCTTCCAAGGGGCATTTAAACCGTCTTATTAAGCTACTGCGACCTGCACGTCTCTTCCAATGGGCATTTAAACCGTCTTGTTAAGCTACTGCGACCTGCACGTCTCTTCCAAGGGGCATTTAAACTGTCTTTTTAAACTACTGAGACCTCCACCACTCTTCCAAGGGGCATTTAAACAGTTTTGTTAAGCTACTGCGAACTGCAGGTCTCTTCCAAGGGGCATTTAAACCATCTTGTTAAGCTACTGCGACCTGCAAGTCTCTTCCAAGTGGCATTTAAACAGTCTTGTTAATCTACTGCGACCTGCACGTCTCTTCCAAGGGGCATTTAAACCGTCTTGTTAAGCTACTGCGACATGCACGTCTCTTCCAAAGGTCATTTAAACTGTCTTGTTAAGCTACTGCGACCTCCACCGCTCTTCCAAGGGGCATTTAAACCGTCTTGTTAAGCTACTGCGACCTGCACGTCTCTTCCAAAGGGCATTTAAACCTTCTTGCTAAGCTACTGCAACTTGCACGTCTCTTCCAAGGGGTATTTAAACTGTCTTGTTAAGCTACTGCGACCTGCACGTCTCTTCCAAGGGGCATTTAAACCGTCTTATTAAGCTACTGCGACCTGCACGTCTCTTCCAATGGGCATTTAAACCGTCTTGTTAAGCTACTGCGACCTGCACGTCTCTTCCAAGGGGCATTTAAACTGTCTTTTTAAACTACTGAGACCTCCACCACTCTTCCAAGGGGCATTTAAACAGTTTTGTTAAGCTACTGCGAACTGCAGGTCTCTTCCAAGGGGCATTTAAACCATCTTGTTAAGCTACTGCGACCTGCAAGTCTCTTCCAAGTGGCATTTAAACCGTCTTGTTAAGCTACTGTGATCTGCACGTCTCTTCCAAGGGGCATTTAAACTGTCTTGTTAAGCTACTGCGACCTGCACGTTTCTTCCAAGGGGCATTTAAACCGTCTTATTAATCTACTGCGACCTGCACGTCTCTTCCAAGGGGCATTTAAACTGTCTTGTTAAGCTACTGCGACCTGCACGTCTCTTCCAAGGGGCATTTAAACCGTCTTATTAATCTACTGCGACATGCACGTCTCTTCCAAGGGGCATTTAAAACGCTTTGTTAAGCTACTGCGACCTGCACGTCTCTTCCAAGGGGCATTTAAACCGTCTTGTTAAGCTACTGCGACCTGCAATTCTCTTCCAAGGTGCATTTAAACCGTCTTGTTAAGCTTCTGCGACCTGCATGTCTCTTCCAAGGGGCTTTTAAACCGTCTTGTTAAGCTACTGCGACCTCCACCGCACTTCCAAGGGGCATTTAAACCATCTTGTTAAGCTACTGCGACCTGCAAGTCTCTTCCAAGTGGCATTTAAACCGTCTTGTTAAGCTACTGTGATCTGCACGTCTCTTCCAAGGGGCATTTAAACTGTCTTGTTAAGCTACTGCGACCTGCACGTTTCTTCCAAGGGGCATTTAAACCGTCTTATTAATCTACTGCGACCTGCACGTCTCTTCCAAGGGGCATTTAAACTGTCTTGTTAAGCTACTGCGACCTGCACGTCTCTTCCAAGGGGCATTTAAACCGTCTTATTAATCTACTGCGACATGCACGTCTCTTCCAAGGGGCATTTAAAACGCTTTGTTAAGCTACTGCGACCTGCACGTCTCTTCCAAGGGGCATTTAAACCGTCTTGTTAAGCTACTGCGACCTGCAATTCTCTTCCAAGGTGCATTTAAACCGTCTTGTTAAGCTTCTGCGACCTGCATGTCTCTTCCAAGGGGCTTTTAAACCGTCTTGTTAAGCTACTGCGACCTCCACCGCACTTCCAAGGGTCATTTAAACCGTCTTGTTAAGCTACTGCGACCTCCACGTCTCTTCCAAGTGGCATTTAAACTGTCTTGTTAAGCTACTGCGACCTCCACCGCACTTCCAAGGGGCATTTAAACCGTCTTGTTAAGCTACTGCGACCTGCACGTCTCTTCCAAGGGGCATTTAAACTGTCTTGTTAAGCCACTGCGACCTCCGCCTTTCTTCCAATGGGCATTTAAACCGTCTGGTTAAGCTACTGCGACCTCTACCGCTTTTCAAAGGGGCATTTAAAACGTCTTGTTAAGCTAGTACGACCGGCACGTCTCTTCCAAGGGGCATTTAAACCGTCTTATTAAGCTACTGTGACCTGCACGTCTCTTTCAAGGGGCAATTAAATCATCTTGTTAAGTTACTTCGACCTCCACCGCTCTTCTAAGGGGCATTTAAACCCTCTTGTTTAGCTACTGCGACCTGCATGTCTCTACCAAAGGGCATTTAAACCGTCTTGTTAATCTACTGCGACATGCACGTCTCCTCCAAGGGGCATTTAAACCGTCTTGTTAAGCTACTGCGACCTGCACGTCTCTTCCTAGGGGCATTAAACCGTCTTGTTAAGCTACTGCGACCTGCACGTCTCTACCAAGGGGCATTTAAACCGTCTTGTTAAGCTACTGCGACCTCCACTGCTCTTCCAAGGGGCGTTTACTCCATCTTGTTAAGCTACTGCGACCTGCACGTCTCTTCCAAGGGGCATTTAAACTGTCTTGTTAAGCTACTGCGACCTCCACCGCTCTTCCAAGGGGCATTTAAGCAGTCTTGTTAAGCTACTGCGACCTGCAGGTCTCTTCCAAGGGGCATTTAAACCTTCTTGTTAAGCTAATGCGAACTGCACGTCTCTTCCAAGGGGCATTTAAACTGTCTTGTTAAGCTACTGCGACCTGCACGTCTCTTCCAAGGGGCATTTAAACCGTCTTATTAAGCTACTGCGACCTGCACGTCTCTTCCAATGGGCATTTAAACCGTCTTGTTAAGCTACTGCGACCTGCACGTCTCTTCCAAGGGGCATGTAAACTGTCTTTTTAAACTACTGAGACCTCCACCACTCTTCCAAGGGGCATTTAAACAGTTTTGTTAAGCTACTGCGAACTGCAGGTCTCTTCCAAGGGGCATTTAAACCATCTTGTTAAGCTACTGCGACCTGCAAGTCTCTTCCAAGTGGCATTTAAACAGTCTTGTTAATCTACTGCGACCTGCACGTCTCTTCCAAGGGGCATTTAAACCGTCTTGTTAAGCTACTGCGACATGCACGTCTCTTCCAAAGGTCATTTAAACTGTCTTGTTAAGCTACTGCGACCTCCACCGCTCTTCCAAGGGGCATTTAAACCGTCTTGTTAAGCTACTGCGACCTGCACGTCTCTTCCAAAGGGCATTTAAACCTTCTTGCTAAGCTACTGCAACTTGCACGTCTCTTCCAAGGGGTATTTAAACTGTCTTGTTAAGCTACTGCGACCTGCACGTCTCTTCCAAGGGGCATTTAAACCGTCTTATTAAGCTACTGCGACCTGCACGTCTCTTCCAATGGGCATTTAAACCGTCTTGTTAAGCTACTGCGACCTGCACGTCTCTTCCAAGGGGCATTTAAACTGTCTTTTTAAACTACTGAGACCTCCACCACTCTTCCAAGGGGCATTTAAACAGTTTTGTTAAGCTACTGCGAACTGCAGGTCTCTTCCAAGGGGCCTTTAAACCATCTTGTTAAGCTACTGCGACCTGTACGTCTCTTCCAATGGGCATTTAAACCGTCTTGTTAAGCTACTGCGACCTGCATGTCTCTTCCAAGGGGCATTTAAACCATCTTGTTAAACTACTGCGACCTCCACCGCTCTTCCAAGGGGCATTTAAACTGTCTTGTTAAGCTACTGCGACCTGCACATCTCTTCCAAAGGGCATTTAAATAGTCTTGGAAAGCTACTGCGACCTGCAAGCCTCTTCCAAGGGACATTTAAACTGTCTTGTTAAGCTACTGCGACCTCCACCGCTCTTCCAAGGGGCATTTAAACCATCTTGTTAAGCTACTGCGACCTGCACGTCTCTTCCAAGGGTCATTTAAACTGTCTTGTTGAGCTACTGCGACCTCCACCGCTCTTCCAAGGGGCAATTAAACCATATTGTTAAGCTACTGTGATCTGCACGTCTCATCCAAGTGGCATTTAAAATGTCTTGTTAAGCTACTGTTATCTGCACGTCTCTTCCAAGGGGCATTTAAATTGTCTTGTTAAGCTACTGCGACCTGCACGTCTCTTGCAAGGGGCATTTAAACCGTCTTATTAAGCTACTGCGACCTGCACGTCTCTTGCAAGGGGCATTTAAACCGTCTTGTTAAGCTACTGTGATCAGCACGTCTCTTCCAAGGGGCATTTTAACTGTCTTGTTAAGCTTCTGCGACCTGCACGTCTCTTTCAAGGGGCAATTAAACCATCTTGTTAAGCTACTGCGACCTGTACGTCTCTTCCAATGGGCATTTAAACTGTCTTGTTAAACTACTGTGATCTGCACGTCTCTTCCAAGGGGCATTTAAACTGTCTTTTTAAGCTACTGCGACCTCCACCGCTCTTCCAAGGGGCATTTAAACCATCTTGTTAAGCTACTGCGACCTGCACGTCTCTTCCAAGGGTCATTTAAACTGTCTTGTTAAGCTACTGCGACCTCCACCGCTCTTCCAAGGGGCATTTAAACCATCTTGTTAAGCTACTGTTATCTGCACGTCTCTTCCAAGGGGCATTTAAATTGTCTTGTTAAGCTACTGCGACCTGCACGTCTCTTGCAAGGGCCATTTAAACCGTCTTATTAAGCTACTGCGACCTGCACGTCTCTTGCAAGGGGCATTTAAACCGTCTTGTTAAGCTACTGTGATCAGCACGTCTCTTCCAAGGGGCATTTTAACTGTCTTGCTAAGCTTCTGCGACCTGCACGTCTCTTCCAAGGGGCATTTAAACTGTCTTGTTAAGCTACTGCGAAGTGCACGTCTCTTCCAAGGGGCAATTAAACCATCTTGTTAAGCTACTGCGACCTGTACGTCTCTTCCAATGGGCATTTAAACTGTCTTGTTAAACTACTGTGATCTGCACGTCTCTTCCAAGTGGCATTTAAACTGTCTTGTTAAGCTACTGCGACCTCCACCGCTCTTCCAAGGGGCATTTAAACCATCTTGTTAAGCTACTGCAACTTGTACGTCTCTTCCAAGGGGTATTTAAACTGTCTTATTAAGCTACTGCGACCTGCACGTCTCTTCTAAGGGGCATTTAAACAGTCTTGTTAAGCTACTGCAACTTGCACGTCTCTTCCAAGGGGCATTAAAACCGTCTTGTTAAGCTACTGTAACCTCCACCACTTTTCCAAGGGGCATTTAAACCGTCTTGTTTAGCTACTGCGACATGCACGTCTCTTCCAAGGGGCATTTAAAACGCTTTGTTAAGCTACTGCGACCTGTACGTTTCTTCCAAGGTGCATTTAAACCGTCTTGATAAGCTACTGCGACCTGCAATTCTCTTCCAAGGGGCATTTAAACCGTCTTGTTAAGCTTCTGCGACCTGCATGTCTCTTCAAGGGGCATTTAAACCGTCTTGTTAAGCTACTGCGACCTCCACCGCACTTCCAAGGGGCATTTAAACCGCCTTGTTAAGCTACTGCGACCTGCACGTCTCTTCCAAGTGGCATTTAAACCGTCTTGTTAAGCTTCTGCGACCTGCACGGCTCTTCCAAGGGGCATTTAAACTGTCTTGTAAAGCTACTGCGACCTGCATGTCTCTTCCAAGGGGCCTTTAAACCATCTTGTTAAGCTACTGCGACCTGTACGTCTCTTCCAATGGGCATTTAAACCGTCTTGTTAAGCTACTGCGACCTGCATGTCTCTTCCAAGGGGCATTTAAACCATCTTGTTAAGCTACTGCGACCTCCACCGCTCTTCCAAGGGGCATTTAAACTGTCTTGTTAAGCTACTGCGACCTGCACATCTCTTCCAAAGGGCATTTAAATAGTCTTGGAAAGCTACTGCGACCTGCAAGCCTCTTCCAAGGGACATTTAAACTGTCTTGTTAAGCTACTGCGACCTCCACCGCTCTTCCAAGGGGCATTTAAACCATCTTGTTAAGCTACTGCGACCTGCACGTCTCTTCCAAGGGTCATTTAAACTGTCCTGTTAAGCTACTGCGACCTCCACCGCTCTTCCAAGGGGCAATTAAACCATATTGTTAAGCTACTGTGATCTGCACGTCTCATCCAAGTGGCATTTAAAATGTCTTGTTAAGCTACTGTTATCTGCACGTCTCTTCCAAGGGGCATTTAAATTGTCTTGTTAAGCTACTGCGACCTGCACGTCTCTTGCAAGGGGCATTTAAACCGTCTTATTAAGCTACTGCGACCTGCACGTCTCTTGCAAGGGGCATTTAAACCGTCTTGTTAAGCTACTGTGATCAGCACGTCTCTTCCAAGGGGCATTTTAACTGTCTTGTTAAGCTTCTGCGACCTGCACGTCTCTTTCAAGGTGCAATTAAACCATCTTGTTAAGCTACTGCGACCTGTACGTCTCTTCCAATGGGCATTTAAACTGTCTTGTTAAACTACTGTGATCTGCACGTCTCTTCCAAGGGGCATTTAAACTGTCTTTTTAAGCTACTGCGACCTCCACCGCTCTTCCAAGGGGCATTTAAACCATCTTGTTAAGCTACTGCAACTTGCACGTCTCTTCCAAGGGGTATTTAAACTGTCTTATTAAGCTACTGCGACCTGCACGTCTCTTCTAAGGGGCATTTAAACAGTCTTGTTAAGCTACTGCGACTTGCACGTCTCTTCCAAGGGGCATTAAAACCGTCTTGTTAAGCTACTGTAACCTCCACCACTTTTCCAAGGGGCATTTAAACCGTCTTGTTTAGCTACTGCAACATGCACGTCTCTTCCAAGGGGCATTTAAAATGCTTTGTTAAGCTACTGCGACCTGTACGTCTCTTCCAAGGGGCATTTAAAATGCTTTGTTAAGCTACTGCGACCTGTACGTTTCTTCCAAGGGGCATTTAAACCGTCTTGATAAGTTACTGCGACCTGCAATTCTCTTCCAAGGGGAATTTAAACCGTCTTGTTAAGCTTCTGCGACCTGCATGTCTCTTCCAAGGGGCATTTAAACCGTCTTGTTAAGCTACTGCGACCTCCACCGCACTTCCAAGGGGCATTTAGACCGCCTTGTTAAGCTACTGCGACCTGCACGTCTCTTCCAAGTGGCATTTAAACCGTCTTGTTAAGCTACTGCGACCTGCACGTCTCTTCCAAGGGGCATTTAAACTGTCTTGTTAAGCTACTCCGACCTGCACGTCTCTTCCAAGGGGCATTTAAACCGTCTTATTAAGCTACTGCGACCTGCACGTCTCTTCCAAGGGGCATTTAAACTGTCTTGTTAAGCTACTGCGACCTCCACCTCTCTTCCAAGGGGCATTTAAACCGTCTTGTTAAGCTACTGCGACCTCCACCTCTTTTCAAAGGGGCATTTAAACTGTCTTGTTAAGCTACTGCGACCTCCACCGCTCTTCCAAGTGGCAATTAAACCATCTTGTGAAGCTACTGCGACCTGCACGTCTCTTCCAAGGGGCATTTAAACCGTCTTATTAAGCTACTGCGACCTGTACATCTCTTCCAAGGGGCATTTAAACCATCTTGTTAAGCTACTGCGACCTTCACCGCTCTTCCAAAGGGCATTTTAACCGTCTTGTTAAGCTACTGTGACCTCCACTGCTCTTCCAAGGGGCATTTAAACCGTCTTGTTAAGCTACTGCGACCTGCACGTCTCTTCCAAGGGGCATTTAAACTGTCTTGTTAAGCTACTGCGACCTGCACGTCTCTTCTAAGTGGCATTTAAACCTTCTTGTTAAGCTACTGCGACTTGCACGTCTCTTCCAAGGGGCATTTAAACCGTCTTGTTAAGCTACTGTAACCTCCACCACTTTTCCATTAGCCATTTAAACCGTCTTGTTAAGCTACTGCGACCTGCACGTCTCTTCTAAGGGGCATTTAAACCTTCTTGTTAAGCTACTGCGACTTGCACGTCTCTTCCAAGGGGCATTTAAACCGTCTTGTTAAGCTACTGTAACCTCCACCACTTTTCCATTAGGCATTTAAACTGTCTTGTTAAGCTACTGCGACCTGCACGTCTCTTCTAAGGGGCATTTAAACCTTCTTGTTAAGCTACTGCGACTTGCACGTCTCTTCCAAGGGGCATTTAAACCGTCTTGTTAAGCTACTGTAACCTCCACCACTGTTCCATTAGGCATTTAAACCGTCTTGTTAAGCTACTGCGACCTCCACCTCTCTTCCAATGGGCATTTAAACCGTCTTGTTAAGCTACTGCGACCTGCACGTCTCTTCCAAGGGTCATTTATACCGTCTTGTTAAGCTACTGTGATCTGCACGTCTCTTCCAAGGGGCATTTAAACCGTCTTGTTAAGCTTCTGTAACCTGCACGTCTCTGCCAAGGGGCATTTAAACTGTCTTGTTAAGCTACTGCGACCTGCACATCTCTTCCAAGGTGCCTTTAAACCATCTTGTTCAGCTTCTGCGACCTGTACGTCTCTTCCAATGGGCATTTAAACCGTCTTGTTAAGCTACTGCGACCTGCATGTCTCTTCCAAGGGGCATTTAAACTGTCTTGTTAATCTACTGCGACCTGCAGTGCTCTTCCAAGGGGCATTTAAACCGTCTTGTTAAGCTACTGTGACCTGCACGTCTCTTCCAAGGGGCATTTAAACTGTCTTGTTAAGCTACTGCGACCTCCACCGCTCTTCCAAGGGGCATTTAAACCGTCTTGTTAAGCTACTCCGACATGCAGGTCTCTTCCAAGGGGCATTTAAACCGTCTTGTTAAGCTACTGCGACTTTCACGTCTCATCCAAGGGGCATTTAAACCGTCTTGTTAAGCTACTGTGACCTGCACGTCTCTTCCAAGGGGCATTTAAACTGTCTTGTTAAGCTACTGCGACCTCCACCGCTCTTCCAAGGGGCATTTAAACCGTCTTGTTAAGCTACTCCGACATGCAGGTCTCTTCCAAGTGGCATTTAAACCGTCTTGTTAAGCTTCTGCGACCTGCACGGCTCTTCCAAGGGGCATTTAAACTGTCTTGTAAAGCTACTGCGACCTGCATGTCTCTTCCAAGGGGCCTTTAAACCATCTTGTTAAGCTACTGCGACCTGTACGTCTCTTCCAATGGGCATTTAAACCGTCTTGTTAAGCTACTGCGACCTGCATGTCTCTTCCAAGGGGCATTTAAACCATCTTGTTAAGCTACTGCGACCTCCACCGCTCTTCCAAGGGGCATTTAAACTGTCTTGTTAAGCTACTGCGACCTGCACATCTCTTCCAAAGGGCATTTAAATAGTCTTGGAAAGCTACTGCGACCTGCAAGCCTCTTCCAAGGGACATTTAAACTGTCTTGTTAAGCTACTGCGACCTCCACCGCTCTTCCAAGGGGCATTTAAACCATCTTGTTAAGCTACTGCGACCTGCACGTCTCTTCCAAGGGTCATTTAAACTGTCCTGTTAAGCTACTGCGACCTCCACCGCTCTTCCAAGGGGCAATTAAACCATATTGTTAAGCTACTGTGATCTGCACGTCTCATCCAAGTGGCATTTAAAATGTCTTGTTAAGCTACTGTTATCTGCACGTCTCTTCCAAGGGGCATTTAAATTGTCTTGTTAAGCTACTGCGACCTGCACGTCTCTTGCAAGGGGCATTTAAACCGTCTTATTAAGCTACTGCGACCTGCACGTCTCTTGCAAGGGGCATTTAAACCGTCTTGTTAAGCTACTGTGATCAGCACGTCTCTTCCAAGGGGCATTTTAACTGTCTTGTTAAGCTTCTGCGACCTGCACGTCTCTTTCAAGGTGCAATTAAACCATCTTGTTAAGCTACTGCGACCTGTACGTCTCTTCCAATGGGCATTTAAACTGTCTTGTTAAACTACTGTGATCTGCACGTCTCTTCCAAGGGGCATTTAAACTGTCTTTTTAAGCTACTGCGACCTCCACCGCTCTTCCAAGGGGCATTTAAACCATCTTGTTAAGCTACTGCAACTTGCACGTCTCTTCCAAGGGGTATTTAAACTGTCTTATTAAGCTACTGCGACCTGCACGTCTCTTCTAAGTGGCATTTAAACAGTCTTGTTAAGCTACTGCGACTTGCACGTCTCTTCCAAGGGGCATTTAAACCGTCTTGTTAAGCTACTGTAACCTCCACCACTTTTCCATTAGCCATTTAAACCGTCTTGTTAAGCTACTGCGACCTGCACGTCTCTTCTAAGGGGCATTTAAACCTTCTTGTTAAGCTACTGCGACTTGCACGTCTCTTCCAAGGGGCATTTAAACCGTCTTGTTAAGCTACTGTAACCTCCACCACTTTTCCATTAGGCATTTAAACTGTCTTGTTAAGCTACTGCGACCTGCACGTCTCTTCTAAGGGGCATTTAAACCTTCTTGTTAAGCTACTGCGACTTGCACGTCTCTTCCAAGGGGCATTTAAACCGTCTTGTTAAGCTACTGTAACCTCCACCACTTTTCCATTAGGCATTTAAACCGTCTTGTTAAGCTACTGCGACCTCCACCTCTCTTCCAATGGGCATTTAAACCGTCTTGTTAAGCTACTGCGACCTGCACGTCTCTTCCAAGGGGCATTTATACCGTCTTGTTAAGCTACTGTGATCTGCACGTCTCTTCCAAGGGGCATTTAAACCGTCTTGTTAAGCTTCTGTAACCTGCACGTCTCTGCCAAGGGGCATTTAAACTGTCTTGTTAAGCTACTGCGACCTGCACATCTCTTCCAAGGTGCCTTTAAACCATCTTGTTCAGCTTCTGCGACCTGTACGTCTCTTCCAATGGGCATTTAAACCGTCTTGTTAAGCTACTGCGACCTGCACGTGTCTTCCAAGGGGCATTTAAACTGTCTTGTTAATCTACTGCGACCTGCAGTGCTCTTCCAAGGGGCATTTAAACCGTCTTGTTAAGCTACTGTGACCTGCACGTCTCTTCCAAGGGGCATTTAAACTGTCTTGTTAAGCTACTGCGACCTCCACCGCTCTTCCAAGGGGCATTTAAACCGTCTTGTTAAGCTACTGCGACTTTCACGTCTCATCCAAGGGGCATTTAAACTGTCTTTTTAAGCTACTGTAACCTGCACCACTTTTCCAAGGTACATTTAAACCGTCATGTTAAGCTACTGCAACCTGCAAGTCTCTTCCAAAGGGCATTTAAACCACTTTGTTAAGCTACTGCGACCTGCATGTCTCTTCCAAGGGGCATTTAATCCATCTTGTTAAGCTGCTGCGACCTGCAAGTCTTTTCCAAGGGGCATTTAAACCGTCTTCTTAAACTACTGCGACCTCCACAGCACTTCCAAGGGGCATTTAAACCGAGTTTTTAAGCTACTGCGACCTCCACAGCACTTCCAAGGGGCATTTAAACCACACTGTTAAGCTACTGCGACCTGCACGTCTCTTCCAAGGTGCATTTAAACCGTCTTTTTAAGCTACTGCGACCTGCACGTCTTTTCCAAGGGGCATTTAAACCGTCTTGTTAAGCTACTGCGACCTCCACCGCTCTTCTAAGGGGCATTTAAACCATCTTGTTAAGCTACTGCGACCTGCAAGTCTCTTCCAAGTGGCATTTAAACCGTCTTGTTAGCTACTGTGATCTGCACGTCTCTTCCAAGGGGCATTTAAACTGTCTTGTTAAGCTACTGCGACCTGCACGTCTCTTCCAAGGGGTCATTTAAACCGTCTTATTGAGCTACTGCGACCTGCACGTCTCTTGCAAGGGGCATTTAAACCATCTTGTTAAGCTACTGTGATCTGCACGTCTCTTCCAAGGGGCATTTAAACTCTCTTGTTAAGCTTCTGCGACCTGCACCTCTCTTCCAAGGGGCATTTAAACTGTCTTGTTAAGCTACTGCGACCTGCACGTCTCTTCCAAGGGGCATTTAAACCATCTTGTTAAGCTACTGCGACCTGTACGTCTCTTCCAATGGGCATTTAAACTGTCTTGTTAAACTACTGTGATCTGCACGTCTCTTCCAAGGGGCATTTAAACTGTCTTGTTAAGCTACTGCGATCTCCACCGCTCTTCCAAGGGGCATTTAAACCATCTTGTTAAGCTACTGCGACCTGTACGTCTCTTCCAATGGGTATTTAAACTGTCTTATTAAGCTACTGCGACCTGCACGTCTCTTCTAAGGGGCATTTAAACAGTCTTGTTAAGCTACTGCGACTTGCACGTCTCTTCCAAGGGGCATTTAAACCGTCTTGTTAAGCTACTGTAACCTCCACCACTTTTCCAAGGGGCATTTAAACCGTATTGTTTAGCTACTGCGACATGCACGTCTCTTCCAAGGGGCATTTAAAACGCTTTGTTAAGCTACTGCGACCTGTACGTTTCTTCCAAGGGGCATTTAAACCGTCTTGTTAAGCTACTGCGACCTGCAATTCTCTTCCAAGGGGCATTTAAACCGTCTTGTTAAGCTTCTGCGACCTGCAAGTCTCTTCCAAGGGGCATTTAAACTGTCTTGTTAAGCTACTGCGACCTCCACCGCTCTTCAAAGGAACATTTAAACCGTCTTGTTAAGCTACTGCGACCTGCACGTCTTTTCCAAGGGGCATTTAATCCGTCTTCTTAAGCTACTGCGACCTGCACGTCTCTTCCAAGGGGCATTTAAACCGTCTTCTTAAGCTACTGCGACCTCCACAGCACTTCCAAGGGGCATTTAAACCGCATTGTTAAGCTACTGCGACCTGCAGGTCTCCTCCAAGGTGCACTTAAACCGTCTTTTTAAGCTACTGCGACCTGCACGTCTCTTCCAAGGGGCATTTAAACTGTCTTTTTAAGCTACTGCGACCTGCAAGTCTCTTCCAAGGGGCATTTAAACCATCTTGTTAAGCTACTGCGACCTGCAAGTCTCTTCCAAGTGGCATTTAAACCGTCTTGTTAAGCTACTGTGATCTGCACTTCGCTTCCAAGGGGCATTTACACTGTCTTGTTAAGCTACTGCGACCTGCACGTCGCTTCCAAGGGGCATTTAAACCGTCTTATTAATCTACTGCGACCTGCACGTCTCTTCCAAGGGGCATTTAATCTGTCTTGTTAAGCTACTGCGACCTGCACGTCTCTTCCAAGGGCATTTAAACCGTCTTATTAAGCTACTGCGACCTGCACGTCTCTTCCAATGGGCATTTAAACCGTCTTGTTAAGCTACTGCGACCTCCACCGCTCTTCCAAGGGGCATTTAAACCATCTTGTTTAGCTACTGCGACCTGCAAGTCTCTTCCAAGTGGCATTTAATCCGTCTTGTTAAGCTGCTTTGACCTGCACGTCTCTTGCAAGGGGCATTTAAACCGTCTTGTTAAGCTACTGTGATCTGCACGTCTCTTCCAAGGGGCATTTAATCCGTCTTGTTAAGCTTCTGCGACCTGCACGTCTCTTCCAAGGGGCATTTAAACTGTCTTGTAAAGCTACTGCGACCTGCATGTCTCTTCCAAGGGGCCTTTAAACCATCTTGTTAAGCTACTGCGACCTGTACGTCTCTTCCAATGGGCATTTAAAACGTCTTGTTAAGCTACTGCGACCTGCATGTCTCTTCCAAGGGGCATTTAAACCATCTTGTTAAGCTACTGCGACCTCCACCGCTCTTCCAAGGGGCATTTAAACTGTCTTGTTAAGCTACTGCGACCTGCACATCTCTTCCAAAGGGCATTTAAAAAGTCTTGGAAAGCTACTGCGACCTGCAAGCCTCTTCCAAGGGGCATTTAAACTGTCTTGTTAAGCTACTGCGACCTGCAGTGCTCTTCCAAGGGGCATTTAAACCGTCTTGTTAAGCTACTGCGACCTGCACGTCTCTTCCAAGGGGCATTTAAACTGTCTTGTTAAGCTACTGCGACCTCCACCGCTCTTCCAAGGGGCATTTAAACCGTCTTGTTAAGCTACTGCGACCTGCACGTCTCTTCCAAGGGGCATTTAAACCGTCTTGTTAAGCTACTGCGACTTTCACGTCTCATCCAAGGGGCATTTAAACTGTCTTTTTAAGCTACTGTAACCTGCACCACTTTTCCAAGGAACATTTAAGCCGTCATGTTAAGCTACTGCAACCTGCAAGTCTCTTCCAAAGGGCATTTAAACCACTTTGTTAAGCTACTGCGACCTGCATGTCTCTTCCAAGGGGCATTTAATCCGTCTTGTTAAGCTGCTGCGACCTGCAAGTCTTTTCCAAGGGGCATTTAAACCGTCTTCTTAAGCTACTGCGACCTCCACAGCACTTCCAAGGGGCATTTAAACTGTCTTGTTAAGCTACTGCGACCTCCACAGCACTTCCAAGGGGCATTTAAACCACACTGTTAAGCTACTGCGACCTGCACGTCTCTTCCAAGGTGCATTTAAACCGTCTTTTTAAGCTACTGCGACCTGCACGTCTCTTCCAAGGGGCATTTAAACCGTCTTGTTAAGCTACTGCGACCTCCACCGCTCTTCTAAGGGGCATTTAAACCATCTTGTTAAGCTACTGCGACCTGCAAGTCTCTTCCAAGTGGCATTTAAACCGTCTTGTTAGCTACTGTGATCTGCACGTCTCTTCCAAGGGGCATTTAAACTGTCTTGTTAAGCTACTGCGACCTGCACGTCTCTTCCAAGGGGTCATTTAAACCGTCTTATTGAGCTACTGCGACCTGCACGTCTCTTGCAAGGGGCATTTAAACCATCTTGTTAAGCTACTGTGATCTGCACGTCTCTTCCAAGGGGCATTTAAACTCTCTTGTTAAGCTTCTGCGACCTGCACGTCTCTTCCAAGGGGCATTTAAACCATCTTGTTAAGCTACTGCGACCTGTACATCTCTTACAATGGGCATTTAAACTGTCTTGTTAAACTACTGTGATCTGCACGTCTCTTCCAAGGGGCATTTAAACTGTCTTGTTAAGCTACTGCGACCTCCACCGCTCTTCCAAGGGGCATTTAAACCATCTTGTTAAGCTACTGCGACCTGTTCGTCTCTTCCAATGGGTATTTAAACTGTCCTATTAAGCTACTGGGACCTGCACGTCTCTTCTAAGGGGCATTTAAACAGTCTTGTTAAGCTACTGCGACTTGCACGTCTCTTCCAAGGGGCATTTAAACCGTCTTGTTAAGCTACTGTAACCTCCACCACTTTTCCAAGGGGCATTTAAACCGTATTGTTTAGCTACTGCGACATGCACGTCTCTTCCAAGGGGCATTTAAAACGCTTTGTTAAGCTACTGCGACCTGTACGTTTCTTCCAAGGGGCATTTAAACCGTCTTGTTAAGCTACTGCGACCTGCAATTCTCTTCCAAGGTGCATTTAAACCGTCTTGTTAAGCTTCTGCGACCTGCAAGTCTCTTCCAAGGGGCATTTAAACCGTCTTGTTAAGCTACTGCGACCTCCACCGCACTTCCAAGGGGCATTTAAACCGTCTTGTTAAGCTACTGCGACCTGCACTTCTCTTCCAAGTGGCATTTAAACCGTCTTGTTAAGCTACTGCGACCTGCACGTCTCTTCCAAGGGGCATTTAAACTGTCTTGTTAAGCTACTGCGACCTGCACGTCTCTTCCAAGGGGCATTTAAACTGTCTTGTTAAGCTACTGCGACCTCCACCTCTCTTCCAAGGGGCATGTAAACCGTCTTGTTAAGCTACTGCGACTTCCACCGCTTTTCAAAGGGACATTTAAACTGTCTTGTTAAGCTACTGCGACCTCCACCGCTCTTCCAAGGGGCATTTAAACCATCTTGTGAAGCTACTGCGACCTGCTCGTCTCTTCCAAGGGGAATTTAAACTGTCTTGTTATGCTACTGCGACCTGCACGTCTCTTCTAAGGGGCATTTAAACCTTCTTGTTAAGCTACTGCGACTTGCACGTCTCTTCCAAGTGGCATTTAAACCGTCTTGTTAAGCTACTGTAACCTCCACCACTTTTCCATGGGGCATTTAAACCGTCTTGTTAAGCTACTGCAACATGCACGTCTCTTACAAGGGGCATTTAAAACGCTTTGTTAAGCTACTGCGACCTGCACGTCTCTTCCAAGGGGCATTTAAACCGTCTTGTTAAGCTTCTGCGACCTGCATGTCTCTTCCAAGGGGCATTTAAACCGTCTTGTTAAGCTACTGCGACCTCCACCGCACTTCCAAGGGTCATTTAAACCGTCTTGTTAAGCTACTGCGACCTGCACGTCTCTTCCAAGTGGCATTTAAACTGTCTTGTTAAGCTACTGCGACCTCCACCGCACTTCCAAGGGGCATTTAAACCGTCTTGTTAAGCTACTGCGACCTGCACGTCTCTTCCAAGGGGTATTTAAACTGTCTTGTTAAGCTATTGCGACCTGCACGTCTCTTCCAAGGGGCATTTAAACCGTCTTGTTAAGCTACTGTGATCTGCACGTTTCTTCCAAGGGGCATTTAAACCGTCTTGTTAAGCTTCTGTGACCTGCACGTCTCTGCGAAGGGGCATTTAAACTGTCTTGTTAAGCTACTGCGACCTGCACATCTCTTCCAAGGGGCCTTTAAACCATCTTGTTAAGCTACTGCGACCTGTACGTCTCTTCCAATGGGCATTTAAACCGTCTTGTTAATGTTAGAACCTTGCTCTTAGGTTTTTTCCTTTGCTGGTCACATGACCTTGTTGGCCTATTTAATCCTGCTCCGCCATTTTGGCTTTGCTGGACTTCATTGTATAACTACTTTCTAGCTAGCCTGTGCTCTGTATCTAACTCTGTTAGTTTGCTTGGTCTACGGACCTCAGTGTTCTATATATTTTGTTTGTTTGTCTGTCTGCTACTATTTCTGTTAGGAGGTGTCCCATTTTCTTCTCAGTCCTTAGTACTTGTAGGGATTCCTTCCCCACATCTATAGGTCTCCGTACAGACTAGCTTAGGACTTTAGCAGGTCTGATCGCAGGATCAGGTCCCCTGTTACATCGTAGGGATAAAGCTGAGTTCTATCGTAGGGACAGATCTCCTCTCTTTCCTTAGCTCTGGTAGTAGAACATAACAGTAAGTCCAGCCAAGCCAGAAGGGCGGAGAAGGATTAAATAGGCCAACAAGGTTATGTGACTAGCAAAGGAAAAAACCTAAGAGCAAGGTTCTAACAGTTTCACCATGAGAAATTGGATTTGGTAGTTTTGAATAACTTGCCTTCTCCAGTAATATTGGAATTGCCCTGGTTAAAATTTCACAATCCTGTACTGGATTGGTCTACCAGTGAAATTAAATCCTGGAGTCATAAATGTTATGACAAGTGTTGTAACGGGCGTATTGCAGCTTTGGATAGGGGAGAATTGCCTGTTCCTATTCAGGATTTTTGGAGAGTTTTTTCTGAGAAGGAATCGCAGGTTTTGCCTCCCCATAGAGACTATGATTGTTCTATTGAATTTGTCCCTGGAGCGACTCTTCCTAAAAGTCGTTTATTTAACCTTACTATTCCTGAGAGGAAGGCTTTGGAGGAATACATACAGACAAGTTTGGCCGCCGGTCACATTAGGCCTTCTAAGTCTCCTGTGGCGGTTGGATTTTTTTTTTGTAAAAAAAAAGGACGGCGGTTTACGTCCTTGTCTGGATTTTCGTGAGATTAACAAAATTACTGTACGCAATCCTTACCCACTGCCATTGATTCCTGATTTATTTAACCAGTTAATGGGGGCCAAGTGGTTCTCTAAAATTGAGCTTAAGGGGGCACACAATCTGTTGCGCATGAAGGAGGGTGACGAATGGAAGACTGCTTTTAACACTCCTGTGGGTCATTTTGAGAATCTGGTTATGCCTTTTGGTCTTACTAATGCTCCTGCATTTTTTCAGAATCTTGTTAATGACATCCTTAGACCTTTGATCGGCAAAAATGTGGTTGTGTATTTGGATGACATTTTGATTTATTCGCCGGATCTGGAGTCTCATTGGCGGAGCGTACATGAGGTATTACAGTTGTTAATGGACAATTCGCTTTTTGCTAAGCTGGAGAAATGTGAGTTCGCTGTACAGAGAATTAGTTTTTTGGGTTACATTATCTCCAGCGAAGGTTTTGAGATGGACCCGGTTAAAGTTCAAGCTGTACAGGAATGGCCTAGGCCTATTGGTTTGAAATCGATACAGAGGTTTTTAGGTTTCGCCAATTATTACAGAATATTCATAAAAAATTTTTCTAGTATTGTCAAACCTCTGACCAATCTCACCAGGAAAGGTGCTGATGCGGTTCAGTGGTCTTCTGAGGCTATTGAAGCTTTTGTGTATCTCAAGGAGAGGTTCACCTCTGCTCCCATCCTTATGCAGCCTGATGTGACTAAGCCGTTTTTGGTTGAGGTTGATGCTTCCTCTGTGGGGGTTGGCGCAGTATTGTCTCAGGATAACGGGGATGGATTACATCCCTGTGCCTTTTTTTCAAAAAAATTTTCGGAGACTGAACTGAATTACGATATTGGTAATCGGGAATTATTGGCTATTAAACTCGCATTTGAACACTGGCGCCACTTCTTGGAAGGTGCGGAATTTCCCGTTCAGGTTCTTACGGATCATAAAAATCTGATATATCTTGATGCTGCCAAGCGCCTGAATGCCCGTCAGGCTAGGTGGGCACTGTTTTTCTGGCGGTTTAATTTCTCCGTTACTTACATCCCTGGTACTAAGAATGTTAAGGCGAATGCCTTGTCTCGCAGTTTTTCTCCCATAGTCGGTGCTGAGAAAGAGGAGAACATTTTACAAGAAGGTGTTGTGATAGCTGCTTTGGACTCCGTTTTGGAAGATGAGATTCTTAAAGCACAGGAGAATGCCCCATCTAACACTCCTCATGGGAGGTTGTTTGTGCCTGGGACCTTTAGGAGAGATTTGTTTGTTGAGTGTCACGAATCTCGGTTGGCAGGTCATCCCGGAATCTCTGAGAACAAGAGACTGGTGGGTCGCAGTTTTTGGTGGCCTGGATGGCAGAAGGAAGTCATTAAGTGGGTGCGTCAATGTACTATATGTGCTAGATCTAAGTCCTCACATACTCCTGCTGTGGGGTTGCTTTGTCCTTTGGAGGTTCCCAGTGCTCCTTGGACACATTTGGCTATGGACTTTATAACTGACCTTCCCCCCTCTGAGGGTTTTACTGTCATCTGGGTGGTCGTGGACCGTTTTAGCAAGATGTGTCACTTGGTTCCCTTCGTCAAACTGCCCTGCTCTAAAACTCTCGCTAAGGCCTTTGTCAAGGAAATTGTCAGACTTCATGGCGTTCCTACTGACATTGTTTCTGATAGGGGTCCTCAGTTCGTGGCTCGTTTTTGGCGTGCCTTTTGTGACAGGTTGGGAGTTCATTTATCGTTCTCGTCCGGATATCATCCTGAATCTAATGGCCAGACAGAAAGGAAAAACCAGGATGTTGAGCAGTTCTTGCGTTGTTTTGTGGCAGACAATCAAGAGGGGTGGTCTGAGTTTCTGCCACTTGCTGAATTTGCTCTGAACAATCATACATCTTCTTCTGCTGGTTGTTCGCCTTTTTTTTGTTGTTCTGGGAGACATCCGTCGTTTGGGTCGTTCTCCAAGTTGGGATCTGCCGTGCCTGAGGAGGAGAATTTTTCCGGTGATTTGAAGAGAGTTTGGACGGATGTGCGTGGTAATCTTCAGGAGGCCAACAGAAAATCTAAAGACTACTTTGATAGGAAACAACAGGAGGTTTTGTTCGCTGTTGGTGACATGGTTTGGTTGTCCTCTAGAAATCTGCGGTTGAGGATTCCTTCTAAGAAATTGGGTCCCAAGTTTGTAGGGCCCTTTAAGGTGCTTCAGGTTGTCAACCAATCTGCTGTTAGGTTGGAGGTTCCTACCTCCTGGAGAATTAATCCGGTATTTCATGTCTCTCTGTTAAAAAAAGCTGTTGTGTCGGATGGTGACGCCTCTGCCTCTGTTCCTCCGGTGGTGGAGGACGGGGAATATGAAATTTCTCGCATCCTTAACTCTAGACGGTATAGAGGTAGTTTGCAGTATCTTGTGGCCTGGAAAGGTTTCGGACCCGAGGATAACTCTTGGGTGAGGTCAGATGATGTTTCCGCGTCCAGACTTATCAGAGCGTTTCACAGGAGATTTCCTGATAAGCCTGGTCCTAGGGGATCCGGAGGATCCTCTTAGAAGGGGGGGTACTGTTAGAACCTTGCTCTTAGGTTTTTTCCTTTGCTGGTCACATGACCTTGTTGGCCTATTTAATCCTGCTCCGCCCTTCTGGCTTTGCTGGACTTCATTGTATAACTACTTTCTAGCTAGCCTGTGCTCTGTATCTAACTCTGTTAGTTTGCTTGGTCTACGGACCTCAGTGTTCTATATATTTTGTTTGTTTGTCTGTCTGCTACTATTTCTGTTAGGAGGTGTCCCATTTTCCTCCCAGTCCTTAGTACTTGTAGGGATTCCTTCCCCACATCTATAGGTCTCCGTACAGACTAGCTTAGGACTTTAGCAGGTCTGATCGCAGGATCAGGTCCCCTGTTACATCGTAGGGATAAAGCTGAGTTCTATCGTAGGGACAGATCTCCTCTCTTTCCTTAGCTCTGGTAGTAGAACATAACAGTTAAGCTACTGCGACCTCCACTGCTCTTCCAAGGGGCATTTAAAAAATCTTGTTAAGCTACTGTGACCTGCAAGTCTCTTCCAAGTGGCATTTAAACCGTCTTGTTAATCTACTGCGGCAGGCACGTCTCTTCCAAGGGGCATTTAAACTGTCTTGCTAAGCTACTGCGACCTCCACCGCTCTTGCAAGGGGCATTTAAACCGTCTTGTTAAGCTACTGCGACCTGCACGTCTCTTCCAAGGGGCATTTAAACCGTCTTGTTAAGCTACTGTGACTTTCACGTCTCTTCCAAGGGGCATTTAAACCGTCTTGTTAAGCTACTGCGACCTGCATGTCTTTTCCAAGGGGCATTTAAACCGTCTTCTTAAGCTACTGCGACCTCCACAGCACTTCCAAGGGGCATTTAAACCGCATTGTTAAGCTACTGCGACCTGCACGTCTCCTCCAAGGTGCATTTATACCGTCTTTTTAAGCTACTGCGACCTGCATGTCTCTTCCAAGGGGCATTTAAACTGTCTTGTTAAGCTACTGCGACCTGCAAGTCTCTTCCAAGGAGCATTTAAACCATCTTGTTAAGCTACTGCGACCTGCAAGTCTCTTCCAAGTGGCATTTAAACCGGCTTGTTAAGCTACTGTGATCTGCACTTCTCTTCCAACGGGCATTTAAACTGTCTTGTTAAGCTACTGCGACCTGCACGTCGCTTCCAAGGGGCATTTAAACCGTCTTATTAATCTACTGCGACCTGCACGTCTCTTCCAATGGGCATTTAAACTGTCTTGTTAAGCTACTGCGACCTCCACCGCTCTTCCAAGGGGCATTTAAACCATCTTGTTAAGCTACTGCGACCTGCACGTCTCTTCCAAGGGTCATTTAAACTGTCTTGTTAAGCTACTGCGACCTCCACCGCTCTTCCAAGGGGCATTTAAACCATCTTGTTAAGCTACTGTGATCTGCACGTCTCTTCCAAGGGGCATTTAAAATGTCTTGTTAAGCTACTGTGATCTGCACGTCTCTTCCAAGGGGCATTTAAATTTCTTGTTAAGCTACTGCGACCTGCACGTCTCTTGCAAGGGGCATTTAAACCGTCTTATTAAGCTACTGCGACCTGCACGTCTCTTGCAAGGGGCATTTAAACCGTCTTGTTAAGCTACTGTGATCTGCACGTCTCTTCCAAGGGGCATTTAAAATGTCTTGTTAAGCTTCTGCGACCTGCACGTCTCTTCCAAGGGGCATTTAAACTGTCTTGTTAAGCTACTGCGACCTGCACGTCTCTTCCAAGGGGCATTTAAACCATCTTGTTAAGCTACTGCGACCTGTACGTCTCTTACAATGGGCATTTAAACTGTCTTGTTAAACTACTGTGATCTGCACGTCTCTTCCAAGGGGCATTTAAACTGTCTTGTTAAGCTACTGCGACCTCCACCGCTCTTCCAAGGGGCATTTAAACCATCTTGTTAAGCTACTGCAACCTGCACGTCTCTTCCAAGGGGTATTTAAACTGTCTTATTAAGCTACTGCGACCTGCACGTCTCTTCTAAGGGGCATTTAAACAGTCTTGTTAAGCTACTGTGACCTGCACGTCTCTTCCAAGGGGCATTTAAATCGTCTTGTTAAGCTACTGTAACCTCCACCACTTTTCCAAGGGGCATTTAAACCGTCTTGTTTAGCTACTGCGACATGCACGTCTCTTCCAAGGGGCATTTAAAACGCTTTGTTAAGCTACTGAGACCTGTACGTTTCTTCCAAGGGGCATTTAAACCGTCTTGTTAAGCTACTGCGACCTGCAATTCTCTTCCAAGGGGCATTAAAACCGTCTTGTTAAGCTTCTGCGACCTGCAAGTCTCTTCCAAGGGGCATTTAAACCGTCTTGTTAAGCTACTGCGACCTCCACCGCACTTCCAAGGGGCATTTAAACCGCCTTGTTAAGCTACTGCGACCTGCACGTCTCTTCCAAGTGGCATTTAAACCATCTTGTTAAGCTACTGCGACCTGCACGTCTCTTCCAAGGGGCATTTAAACTGTCTTGTTAAGCTACTGCGACCTGCACGTCTCTTCCAAGGGGCATTTAAACCGTCTAATTAAGCTACTGCGACCTGCACGTCTGTTCCAAGGGGCATTTAAACTGTCTTGTTAAGCTACTGCGACCTCCACCTCTCTTCCAAGGGGCATTTAAACCGTCTTGTTAAGCTACTGCGACATCCACCGCTTTTCAAAGGGGCATTTAAACTGTCTTGGTAAGCTACTGCGACCTCCACCGCTCTTCCAAGGGGCATTTAAACCATCTTGTGAAGCTACTGCGACCTGCACGTCTCTTCCAAGGGGCATTTAAACCGTCTTATTAAGCTACTGCGACCTGCACATCTCTTCCAAGGGGCATTTAAACCGTCTTGTTAAGCTACTGCGACCTTCACCGCTCTTCCAAAGTGCATTTTAACTGTCTTGTTAAGCTACTGTGACCTCCACTGCTCTTCCAAGGGGCATTTAAACTGTCTTATTAAGCTACTGCGACCTGCACATCTCTTCCAAGGGGCATTTAAACCGTCTTGTTAAGCTACTGCGACCTTCACCGCTCTTCCAAAGGGCATTTTAACCGTCTTGTTAAGCTACTGCGACCTGCACGTCTCTTCCAAGGGGCATTTAAACTGGCTTGTTAAGCTACTGCGACCTGCACGTCTCTTCCAAGGGGCATTTAAACCGTCTTGTTAAGCTACTGCGACTTTCACGTCTCTTCCAAGGGGCATTTAAACCGTCTTGTTAAGCTACTGCGACCTGCATGTCTTTTCCAAGGGGCATTTAAACCGTCTTCTTAAGCTACTGCGACCTCCACAGCACTTCCAAGGGGCATTTAAACCGCATTGTTAAGCTATTGCGACCTGCAGGTCTCCTCCAAGGTGCATTTCAACCGTCTTTTAAGCTACTACGACCTGCACGTCTCTTCCAAGGGGCATTTAAACTGCCTTGTTAAGCTACTGCGACCTGCAAGTCTCTTCCAAGGAGCATTTAAACCATCTTGTTAAGCTACTGCGACCTGCAAGTCTCTTCCAAGTGGCATTTAAACCGTCTTGTTAAGCTACTGTGATCTGCACTTCTCTTCCAACGGGCATTTAAACTGTCTAGTTAAGCTACTGCGACCTGCACGTCGCTTCCAAGGGGCATTTAAACCGTCTTATTAATCTACTGCGAACTGCACGTCTCTTCCAAGGGGCATTTAAACTGTCTTGTTAAGCTTCTGCGACCTGCACGTCTCTTCCAAGGGGCATTTAAACTGTCTTGTTAAGCTACTGCGACCTGCACGTCTCTTCCAAGGGGCATTTAAACCATCTTGTTAAGCTCCTGCGACCTGTACGTCTCTTACAATCATTTAAACTGTCTTGTTAAACTACTGTGATCTGCACGTCTCTTCCAAGGGGCATTTAAACTGTCTTGTTAAGCTACTGCGACCTCCACCGCTCTTCCAAGGGGCATTTAAACCATCTTGTTAAGCTACTGCAACCTGCACGTCTCTTCCAAGGGGTATTTAAACTGTCTTATTAAGCTACTGCGACCTGCACGTCTCTTCTAAGGGGCATTTAAACAGTCTTGTTAAGCTACTGCGACCTGCACGTCTCTTCCAAGGGGCATTTAAACCGTCTTGTTAAGCTACTGCAACCTGCACGTCTCTTCCAAGGGGTATTTAAACTGTCTTATTAAGCTACTGCGACCTGCACGTCTCTTCTAAGGGGCATTTAAACAGTCTTGTTAAGCTACTGCGACCTGCACGTCTCTTCCAAGGGGCATTTAAATCGTCTTGTTAAGCTACTGTAACCTCCACCACTTTTCCAAGGGGCATTTAAACCGTCTTGTTTAGCTACTGCGACATGCACGTCACTTCCAAGGGGCATTTAAAACGCTTTGTTAAGCTACTGCGACCTGTACATTTCTTCCAAGGGGCATTTAAACAGTCTTGTTAAGCTACTGCGACCTGCACGTCTCTTCCAAGGGGCATTTAAACCGTCTTGTTAAGCTACTGTAACCTCCACCACTTTTCCAAGGGGCATTTAAACCGTCTTGTTTAGCTACTGCGACATGCACGTCTCTTCCAAGGGGCATTTAAAATGCTTTGTTAAGCTACTGCGACCTGTACGTTTCTTCCAAGGGGCATTTAAACCGTCTTGTTAAGCTACTGCGACCTGCAATTCTCTTCCAAGGGGCATTTAAACCGTCTTGTTAAGCTTCTGCGACCTGCAAGTCTCTTCCTAGGGGCATTTAAACCGTCTTGTTAAGCTACTGCGACCTCCACCGCACTTCCAAGGGGCATTTAAACTGCCTTGTTAAGCTACTGCGACCTACAAGTCTCTTCCAAGTGGCATTTAAACCGTCTTGTTAAGCTACTGTGATCTGCACTTCTCTTCCAACGGGCATTTAAACTGTCTTGTTAAGCTACTGCGACCTGCACGTCGCTTCCAAGGGGCATTTAAACCGTCTTATTAATCTACTGCGACCTGCACGTCTCTTCCAAGGGGCATTTAAACTGTCTTGTTAAGCTACTGCGACCTGCACATCTCTTCCAAGGGGCATTTAAACCGTCTTATTAAGCTACGCGACCTGCACGTCTCTTCCAATGGGCATTTAAACCGTCTTGTTAAGCTACAGCGACCTCCACCGCTCTTCCAAGGGGCATTTAAACCGTCTTGTTAAGCTACTGCGACCTGCATGTCTCTTCCAAGGGGCATTTAAACCATCTTGTTAAGCTACTGCGACCTCCACCGCTCTTCCAAGGGGCATTTAAACTGTCTTGTTAAGCTACTGCGACCTGCACGTCTCTTCCAAAGGGCATTTAAATAGTCTTGGAAAGCTACTGCGACCTCCACCGCTCTTCCTAGGGGCATTTAAACCATCTTGTTAAGCTACTGCAACCTGCACGTCTCTTCCAAGGGGTATTTAAACTGTCTTATTAAGCTACTGCGACCTGCACGTCTCTTCTAAGGGGCATTTAAACAGTCTTGTTAAGCTACTGCGACCTGCACGTCTCTTCCAAGGAGCATTTAAATCGTCTTGTTAAGCTACTGTAACCTCCACCACTTTTCCAAGGGGCATTTAAACCGTCTTGTTTAGCTACTGCAACATGCACGTCACTTCCAAGGGGCATTTAAAACGCTTTGTTAAGCTACTGCGACCTGTACATTTCTTCCAAGGGGCATTTAAACCGTCTTGTTAAGCTACTGCGACCTGCAATTCTCTTCCAAGGGGCATTTAAACCATCTTGTTAAGCTTCTGCGACCTGCAAGTCTCTTCCAAGGGGCATTTAAACCGTCTTGTTAAGCTACTGCGACCTCCACCGCACTTCCAAGGGGCATTTAAACCGCCTTGTTAAGCTACTGCGACCTGCACGTCTCTTCCAAGTGGCATTTAAACCATCTTGTTAAGCTACTGCGACCTGCACGTCTCTTCCAAGGGGCATTTAAACTGTCTTGTTAAGCTACTGCGACCTGCACGTCTCTTCCAAGGGGCATTTAAACCGTCTTATTAAGCTACTGCGACCTGCACGTCTCTTCCAAGGGGCATTTAAACTGTCTTGTTAAGCTACTGCGACCTCCACCTCTCTTCCAAGGGGCATTTAAACCGTCTTGTTAAGCTACTGCGACATCCACCGCTTTTCAAAGGGGCATTTAAACTGTCTTGGTAAGCTACTGCGACCTCCACCGCTCTTCCAAGGGGCATTTAAACCATCTTGTTAAGCTACTGCGACCTGCACGTCTCTTCCAAGGGGCATTTAAATCGTCTTGTTAAGCTACTGTAACCTCCACCACTTTTCCAAGGGGCATTTAAACCGTCTTGTTTAGCTACTGCAACATGCACGTCACTTCCAAGGGGCATTTAAAACGCTTTGTTAAGCTACTGCGACCTGTACATTTCTTCCAAGGGGCATTTAAACCGTCTTGTTAAGCTACTGCGACCTGCAATTCTCTTCCAAGGGGCATTTAAACCATCTTGTTAAGCTTCTGCGACCTGCAAGTCTCTTCCAAGGGGCATTTAAACCGTCTTGTTAAGCTACTGCGACCTCCACCGCACTTCCAAGGGGCATTTAAACCGCCTTGTTAAGCTACTGCGACCTGCACGTCTCTTCCAAGTGGCATTTAAACCATCTTGTTAAGCTACTGCGACCTGCACGTCTCTTCCAAGGGGCATTTAAACTGTCTTGTTAAGCTACTGCGACCTGCACGTCTCTTCCAAGGGGCATTTAAACCGTCTTATTAAGCTACTGCGACCTGCACGTCTCTTCCAAGCGGCATTTAAACTGTCTTGTTAAGCTACTGCGACCTCCACCTCTCTTCCAAGGGGCATTTAAACCGTCTTGTTAAGCTACTGCGACATCCACCGCTTTTCAAAGGGGCATTTAAACTGTCTTGGTAAGCTACTGCGACCTCCACCGCTCTTCCAAGGGGCATTTAAACCATCTTGTGAAGCTACTGCGACCTGCACGTCTCTTCCAAGGGGCATTTAAACCGTCTTATTAAGCTACTGCGACCTGCACGTCTCTTCCAAGGGGCATTTAAACCGTCTTATTAAGCTACTGCGACCTGCACGTCTCTTCCAATGGGCATTTAAACCGTCTTGTTAAGCTACAGCGACCTCCACCGCTCTTCCAAGGGGCATTTAAACCATCTTGTTAAGCTACTGCGACCTGCAAGTCTCTTCCAAGTGGCATTTAATCCTTCTTGTTAAGCTGCTTTGACCTGCACGTCTCTTGCAAGGGGCATTTAAACCGTCTTGTTAAGCTACTGTGATCTGCACGTCTCTTCCAAGGGGCATTTAATCCGTCTTGTTAAGCTTCTGCGACCTGCACGTCTCTTCCAAGGGGCATTTAAACTGTCTTGTAAAGCTACTGCGACCTGCACGTCTCTTCCAAGGGGCCTTTAAACCATCTTGTTAAGCTACTGCGACCTGTACGTCTCTTCCAATGGGCATTTAAACCGTCTTGTTAAGCTACTGCGACCTGCATGTCTCTTCCAAGGGGCATTTAAACCATCTTGTTAAGCTACTGCGACCTCCACCGCTCTTCCAAGGGGCATTTAAACTGTCTTGTTAAGCTACTGCGACCTGCACGTCTCTTCCAAAGGGCATTTAAATAGTCTTGGAAAGCTACTGCGACCTCCACCGCTCTTCCAAGGGGCATTTAAACCATCTTGTTAAGCTACTGCAACCTGCACGTCTCTTCCAAGGGGTATTTAAACTGTCTTATTAAGCTACTGCGACCTGCACGTCTCTTCTAAGGGACATTTAAACAGTCTTGTTAAGCTACTGCGACCTGCACGTCTTTTCCAAGGGGCATTTAAATCGTCTTGTTAAGCTACTGTAACCTCCACCACTTTTCCAAGGGGCATTTAAACCGTCTTGTTTAGCTACTGCGACATGCACGTCACTTCCAAGGGGCATTTAAAACGCTTTGTTAAGCTACTGCGACCTGTACATTTCTTCCAAGGGGCATTTAAACCGTCTTGTTAAGCTACTGCGACCTGCAATTCTCTTCCAAGGGGCATTTAAACCATCTTGTTAAGCTTCTGCGACCTGCAAGTCTCTTCCAAGGGGCATTTAAACCGTCTTGTTAAGCTACTGCGACCTCCACCGCACTTCCAAGGGGCATTTAAACCGCCTTGTTAAGCTACTGCGACCTGCACGTCTCTTCCAAGTGGCATTTAAACCATCTTGTTAAGCTACTGCGACCTGCACGTCTCTTCCAAGGGGCATTTAAACTGTCTTGTTAAGCTACTGCGACCTGCACGTCTCTTCCAAGGGGCATTTAAACCGTCTTATTAAGCTACTGCGACCTGCACGTCTCTTCCAAGGGGCATTTAAACTGTCTTGTTAAGCTACTGCGACCTCCACCTCTCTTCCAAGGGGCATTTAAACCGTCTTGTTAAGCTACTGCGACATCCACCGCTTTTCAAAGGGGCATTTAAACTGTCTTGGTAAGCTACTGCGACCTCCACCGCTCTTCCAAGGGGCATTTAAACCATCTTGTGAAGCTACTGCGACCTGCACGTCTCTTCCAAGGGGCATTTAAACCGTCTTATTAAGCTACTGCGACCTGCACGTCTCTTCCAAGGGGCATTTAAACCGTCTTATTAAGCTACTGCGACCTGCACGTCTCTTCCAATGGGCATTTAAACCGTCTTGTTAAGCTACAGCGACCTCCACCGCTCTTCCAAGGGGCATTTAAACCATCTTGTTAAGCTACTGCGACCTGCAAGTCTCTTCCAAGTGGCATTTAATCCGTCTTGTTAAGCTGCTTTGACCTGCACGTCTCTTGCAAGGGGCATTTAAACCGTCTTGTTAAGCTACTGTGATCTGCACGTCTCTTCCAAGGGGCATTTAATCCGTCTTGTTAAGCTTCTGCGACCTGCACGTCTCTTCCAAGGGGCATTTAAACTGTCTTGTAAAGCTACTGCGACCTGCACGTCTCTTCCAAGGGCCTTTAAACCATCTTGTTAAGCTACTGCGACCTGTACGTCTCTTCCAATGGGCATTTAAACCGTCTTGTTAAGCTACTGCGACCTGCATGTCTCTTCCAAGGGGCATTTAAACCATCTTGTTAAGCTACTGCGACCTCCACCGCTCTTCCAAGGGGCATTTAAACTGTCTTGTTAAGCTACTGCGACCTGCATGTCTCTTCCAAAGGGCATTTAAATAGTCTTGGAAAGCTACTGCGACCTGCAAGCCTCTTCCAAGGGGCATTTAAACTGTCTTGTTAAGCTACTGCGACCTCCACCGCTCTTCCAAGGGGCATTTAAACCATCTTGTTAAGCTACTGCGACCTGCACGTCTCTTCCAAGGGTCATTTAAGCTGTCTTGTTAAGCTACTGCGACCTCCACCGCTCTTCCAAGGGGCATTTAAACCATCTTGTTAAGCTACTGTGATCTGCACGTCTCTTCCAAGGGGCATTTAAAATGTCTTGTTAAGCTACTGTGATCTGCACGTCTCTTCCAAGGGGCATTTAAATTTCTTGTTAAGCTACTGCGACCTGCACGTCTCTTCCAAGGGGCATTTAAACCGTCTTATTAAGCTACTGCGACCTGCACGTCTCTTCCAAGGGGCATTTAAACTGTCTTGTTAAGCTACTGCGACCTCCACCTCTCTTCCAAGGGGCATTTAAACCGTCTTGTTAAGCTACTGCGACATCCACCGCTTTTCAAAGGGGCATTTAAACTGTCTTGGTAAGCTACTGCGACCTCCACCGCTCTTCCAAGGGGCATTTAAACCATCTTGTGAAGCTACTGCGACCTGCACGTCTCTTCCAAGGGGCATTTAAACCGTCTTATTAAGCTACTGCGACCTGCACGTCTCTTCCAAGGGGCATTTAAACCGTCTTATTAAGCTACTGCGACCTGCACGTCTCTTCCAATGGGCATTTAAACCGTCTTGTTAAGCTACAGCGACCTCCACCGCTCTTCCAAGGGGCATTTAAACCATCTTGTTAAGCTACTGCGACCTGCAAGTCTCTTCCAAGTGGCATTTAATCCGTCTTGTTAAGCTGCTTTGACCTGCACGTCTCTTGCAAGGGGCATTTAAACCGTCTTGTTAAGCTACTGTGATCTGCACGTCTCTTCCAAGGGGCATTTAATCCGTCTTGTTAAGCTTCTGCGACCTGCACGTCTCTTCCAAGGGGCATTTAAACTGTCTTGTAAAGCTACTGCGACCTGCACGTCTCTTCCAAGGGCCTTTAAACCATCTTGTTAAGCTACTGCGACCTGTACGTCTCTTCCAATGGGCATTTAAACCGTCTTGTTAAGCTACTGCGACCTGCATGTCTCTTCCAAGGGGCATTTAAACCATCTTGTTAAGCTACTGCGACCTCCACCGCTCTTCCAAGGGGCATTTAAACTGTCTTGTTAAGCTACTGCGACCTGCATGTCTCTTCCAAAGGGCATTTAAATAGTCTTGGAAAGCTACTGCGACCTGCAAGCCTCTTCCAAGGGGCATTTAAACTGTCTTGTTAAGCTACTGCGACCTCCACCGCTCTTCCAAGGGGCATTTAAACCATCTTGTTAAGCTACTGCGACCTGCACGTCTCTTCCAAGGGTCATTTAAGCTGTCTTGTTAAGCTACTGCGACCTCCACCGCTCTTCCAAGGGGCATTTAAACCATCTTGTTAAGCTACTGTGATCTGCACGTCTCTTCCAAGGGGCATTTAAAATGTCTTGTTAAGCTACTGTGATCTGCACGTCTCTTCCAAGGGGCATTTAAATTTCTTGTTAAGCTACTGCGACCTGCACGTCTCTTACAAGGGGCATTTAAACCGTCTTGTTAAGCTTCTGTGACCTGCACGTCTCTTCCAAGGGGCATTTAAACCGTCTTGTTAAGCTACAGCGACCTCCACCGCTCTTCCAAGGGGCATTTAAACCGTCTTGTTAAGCTACTGCGACCTGCATGTCTCTTCCAAGGGGCATTTAAACCATCTTGTTAAGCTACTGCGACCTCCACCGCTCTTCCAAGGGGCATTTAAACTGTCTTGTTAAGCTACTGCGACCTGCACGTCTCTTCCAAAGGGCATTTAAATAGTCTTGGAAAGCTACTGCGACCTCCACCGCTCTTCCTAGGGGCATTTAAACCATCTTGTTAAGCTACTGCAACCTGCACGTCTCTTCCAAGGGGTATTTAAACTGTCTTATTAAGCTACTGCGACCTGCACGTCTCTTCTAAGGGGCATTTAAACAGTCTTGTTAAGCTACTGCGACCTGCACGTCTCTTCCAAGGGGCATTTAAATCGTCTTGTTAAGCTACTGTAACCTCCACCACTTTTCCAAGGGGCATTTAAACCGTCTTGTTTAGCTACTGCAACATGCACGTCACTTCCAAGGGGCATTTAAAACGCTTTGTTAAGCTACTGCGACCTGTACATTTCTTCCAAGGGGCATTTAAACCGTCTTGTTAAGCTACTGCGACCTGCAATTCTCTTCCAAGGGGCATTTAAACCATCTTGTTAAGCTTCTGCGACCTGCAAGTCTCTTCCAAGGGGCATTTAAACCGTCTTGTTAAGCTACTGCGACCTCCACCGCACTTCCAAGGGGCATTTAAACCGCCTTGTTAAGCTACTGCGACCTGCACGTCTCTTCCAAGTGGCATTTAAACCATCTTGTTAAGCTACTGCGACCTGCACGTCTCTTCCAAGGGGCATTTAAACTGTCTTGTTAAGCTACTGCGACCTGCACGTCTCTTCCAAGGGGCATTTAAACCGTCTTATTAAGCTACTGCGACCTGCACGTCTCTTCCAAGGGGCATTTAAACTGTCTTGTTAAGCTACTGCGACCTCCACCTCTCTTCCAAGGGGCATTTAAACCGTCTTGTTAAGCTACTGCGACATCCACCGCTTTTCAAAGGGGCATTTAAACTGTCTTGGTAAGCTACTGCGACCTCCACCGCTCTTCCAAGGGGCATTTAAACCATCTTGTGAAGCTACTGCGACCTGCACGTCTCTTCCAAGGGGCATTTAAACCGTCTTATTAAGCTACTGCGACCTGCACGTCTCTTCCAAGGGGCATTTAAACCGTCTTATTAAGCTACTGCGACCTGCACGTCTCTTCCAATGGGCATTTAAACCGTCTTGTTAAGCTACAGCGACCTCCACCGCTCTTCCAAGGGGCATTTAAACCATCTTGTTAAGCTACTGCGACCTGCAAGTCTCTTCCAAGTGGCATTTAATCCTTCTTGTTAAGCTGCTTTGACCTGCACGTCTCTTGCAAGGGGCATTTAAACCGTCTTGTTAAGCTACTGTGATCTGCACGTCTCTTCCAAGGGGCATTTAATCCGTCTTGTTAAGCTTCTGCGACCTGCACGTCTCTTCCAAGGGGCATTTAAACTGTCTTGTAAAGCTACTGCGACCTGCACGTCTCTTCCAAGGGGCCTTTAAACCATCTTGTTAAGCTACTGCGACCTGTACGTCTCTTCCAATGGGCATTTAAACCGTCTTGTTAAGCTACTGCGACCTCCACCGCTCTTCCAAGGGGCATTTAAACTGTCTTGTTAAGCTACTGCGACCTGCACGTCTCTTCCAAAGGGCATTTAAATAGTCTTGGAAAGCTACTGCGACCTCCACCGCTCTTCCAAGGGGCATTTAAACCATCTTGTTAAGCTACTGCAACCTGCACGTCTCTTCCAAGGGGTATTTAAACTGTCTTATTAAGCTACTGCGACCTGCACGTCTCTTCTAAGGGGCATTTAAACAGTCTTGTTAAGCTACTGCGACCTGCACGTCTTTTCCAAGGGGCATTTAAATCGTCTTGTTAAGCTACTGTAACCTCCACCACTTTTCCAAGGGGCATTTAAACCATCTTGTTTAGCTACTGCGACATGCACGTCACTTCCAAGGGGCATTTAAAACGCTTTGTTAAGCTACTGCGACCTGTACATTTCTTCCAAGGGGCATTTAAACCGTCTTGTTAAGCTACTGCGACCTGCAATTCTCTTCCAAGGGGCATTTAAACCATCTTGTTAAGCTTCTGCGACCTGCAAGTCTCTTCCAAGGGGCATTTAAACCGTCTTGTTAAGCTACTGCGACCTCCACCGCACTTCCAAGGGGCATTTAAACCGCCTTGTTAAGCTACTGCGACCTGCACGTCTCTTCCAAGTGGCATTTAAACCATCTTGTTAAGCTACTGCGACCTGCACGTCTCTTCCAAGGGGCATTTAAACTGTCTTGTTAAGCTACTGCGACCTGCACGTCTCTTCCAAGGGGCATTTAAACCGTCTTATTAAGCTACTGAGACCTGCACGTCTCTTCCAAGGGGCATTTAAACTGTCTTGTTAAGCTACTGCGACCTCCACCTCTCTTCCAAGGGGCATTTAAACCGTCTTGTTAAGCTACTGCGACATCCACCGCTTTTCAAAGGGGCATTTAAACTGTCTTGGTAAGCTACTGCGACCTCCACCGCTCTTCCAAGGGGCATTTAAACCATCTTGTGAAGCTACTGCGACCTGCACGTCTCTTCCAAGGGGCATTTAAACCGTCTTATTAAGCTACTGCGACCTGCACGTCTCTTCCAAGGGGCATTTAAACCGTCTTATTAAGCTACTGCGACCTGCACGTCTCTTCCAATGGGCATTTAAACCGTCTTGTTAAGCTACAGCGACCTCCACCGCTCTTCCAAGGGGCATTTAAACCATCTTGTTAAGCTACTGCGACCTGCAAGTCTCTTCCAAGTGGCATTTAATCCGTCTTGTTAAGCTGCTTTGACCTGCACGTCTCTTGCAAGGGGCATTTAAACCGTCTTGTTAAGCTACTGTGATCTGCACGTCTCTTCCAAGGGGCATTTAATCCGTCTTGTTAAGCTTCTGCGACCTGCACGTCTCTTCCAAGGGGCATTTAAACTGTCTTGTAAAGCTACTGCGACCTGCACGTCTCTTCCAAGGGCCTTTAAACCATCTTGTTAAGCTACTGCGACCTGTACGTCTCTTCCAATGGGCATTTAAACCGTCTTGTTAAGCTACTGCGACCTGCATGTCTCTTCCAAGGGGCATTTAAACCATCTTGTTAAGCTACTGCGACCTCCACCGCTCTTCCAAGGGGCATTTAAACTGTCTTGTTAAGCTACTGCGACCTGCATGTCTCTTCCAAAGGGCATTTAAATAGTCTTGGAAAGCTACTGCGACCTGCAAGCCTCTTCCAAGGGGCATTTAAACTGTCTTGTTAAGCTACTGCGACCTCCACCGCTCTTCCAAGGGGCATTTAAACCATCTTGTTAAGCTACTGCGACCTGCACGTCTCTTCCAAGGGTCATTTAAGCTGTCTTGTTAAGCTACTGCGACCTCCACCGCTCTTCCAAGGGGCATTTAAACCATCTTGTTAAGCTACTGTGATCTGCACGTCTCTTCCAAGGGGCATTTAAAATGTCTTGTTAAGCTACTGTGATCTGCACGTCTCTTCCAAGGGGCATTTAAATTTCTTGTTAAGCTACTGCGACCTGCACGTCTCTTCCAAGGGGCATTTAAACCGTCTTATTAAGCTACTGCGACCTGCACGTCTCTTCCAAGGGGCATTTAAACTGTCTTGTTAAGCTACTGCGACCTCCACCTCTCTTCCAAGGGGCATTTAAACCGTCTTGTTAAGCTACTGCGACATCCACCGCTTTTCAAAGGGGCATTTAAACTGTCTTGGTAAGCTACTGCGACCTCCACCGCTCTTCCAAGGGGCATTTAAACCATCTTGTGAAGCTACTGCGACCTGCACGTCTCTTCCAAGGGGCATTTAAACCGTCTTATTAAGCTACTGCGACCTGCACGTCTCTTCCAAGGGGCATTTAAACCGTCTTATTAAGCTACTGCGACCTGCACGTCTCTTCCAATGGGCATTTAAACCGTCTTGTTAAGCTACAGCGACCTCCACCGCTCTTCCAAGGGGCATTTAAACCATCTTGTTAAGCTACTGCGACCTGCAAGTCTCTTCCAAGTGGCATTTAATCCGTCTTGTTAAGCTGCTTTGACCTGCACGTCTCTTGCAAGGGGCATTTAAACCGTCTTGTTAAGCTACTGTGATCTGCACGTCTCTTCCAAGGGGCATTTAATCCGTCTTGTTAAGCTTCTGCGACCTGCACGTCTCTTCCAAGGGGCATTTAAACTGTCTTGTAAAGCTACTGCGACCTGCACGTCTCTTCCAAGGGCCTTTAAACCATCTTGTTAAGCTACTGCGACCTGTACGTCTCTTCCAATGGGCATTTAAACCGTCTTGTTAAGCTACTGCGACCTGCATGTCTCTTCCAAGGGGCATTTAAACCATCTTGTTAAGCTACTGCGACCTCCACCGCTCTTCCAAGGGGCATTTAAACTGTCTTGTTAAGCTACTGCGACCTGCATGTCTCTTCCAAAGGGCATTTAAATAGTCTTGGAAAGCTACTGCGACCTGCAAGCCTCTTCCAAGGGGCATTTAAACTGTCTTGTTAAGCTACTGCGACCTCCACCGCTCTTCCAAGGGGCATTTAAACCATCTTGTTAAGCTACTGCGACCTGCACGTCTCTTCCAAGGGTCATTTAAGCTGTCTTGTTAAGCTACTGCGACCTCCACCGCTCTTCCAAGGGGCATTTAAACCATCTTGTTAAGCTACTGTGATCTGCACGTCTCTTCCAAGGGGCATTTAAAATGTCTTGTTAAGCTACTGTGATCTGCACGTCTCTTCCAAGGGGCATTTAAATTTCTTGTTAAGCTACTGCGACCTGCACGTCTCTTACAAGGGGCATTTAAACCGTCTTATTAAGCTACTGCGACCTGCACGTCTCTTGCAAGGGGCATTTAAATCGTCTTGTTAAGCTACTGTGATCTGCACGTCTCTTCCAAGGGGCATTTAAACTGTCTTGTTAAGCTTCTGCGACCTGCACGTCTCTTCCAAGGGGCATTTAAAATGTTTGTTAAGCTACTGCGACCTGCACGTCTCTTCCAAGGGGCATTTAAACCATCTTGTTAAGCTACTGCGACCTGTACGTCTCTTACAATGGGCATTTAAACTGTCGTGTTAAACTACTGTGATCTGCACGTCTCTTCCAAGGGGCATTTAAACTGTCTTGTTAAGCTACTGCGACCTCCACCGCTCTTCCAAGGGGCATTTAAACCATCTTGTTAAGCTACTGCAACCTGCACGTCTCTTCCAAGGGGTATTTAAACTGTCTTATTAAGCTACTGCGACCTGCACGTCTCTTCTAAGGGGCATTTAAACAGTCTTGTTAAGCTACTGCGACCTGCACGTCTCTTCCAAGGGGCATTTAAATCGTCTTGTTAAGCTACTGTAACCTCCACCACTTTTCCAAGGGGCATTTAAAACGTCTTGTTTAGCTACTGCGACATGCACGTCTCTTCCAAGGGGCATTTAAAATGCTTTGTTAAGCTACTGAGACCTGTACGTTTCTTCCAAGGGGCATTTAAACCGTCTTGTTAAGCTACTGCGACCTGCAATTCTCTTCCAAGGGGCATTAAAACCGTCTTGTTAAGCTTCTGCGACCTGCAAGTCTCTTCCAAGGGGCATTTAAACCGTCTTGTTAAGCTACTGCGACCTCCACCGCACTTCCAAGGGGCATTTAAACCGCCTTGTTAAGCTACTGCGACCTGCACGTCTCTTCCAAGGGGCATTTAAACTGTCTTGTTAAGCTACTGCGACCTGCACGTCTCTTCCAAGGGGCATTTAAACCGTCTTATTAAGCTACTGCGACCTGCACGTCTCTTCCAAGGGGCATTTAAACTGTCTTGTTAAGCTACTGCGACCTCCACCTCTCTTCCACGGGGCATTTAAACTGTCTTATTAAGCTACTGCGACCTGCACATCTCTTCCAAGGGGCATTTAAACCGTCTTGTTAAGCTACTGCGACCTTCACCGCTCTTCCAAAGGGCATTTTAACCGTCTTGTTAAGCTACTGCGACCTGCACGTCTCTTCCAAGGGGCATTTAAACTGGCTTGTTAAGCTACTGCGACCTGCACGTCTCTTCCAAGGGGCAATTAAACTGTCTTGTTAAGCTACTGCGACTTTCACATCTCTTCCAAGGGGCATTTAAACCGTCTTGTTAAGCTACTGCGACCTGCATGTCTTTTCCAAGCGGCATTTAAACCGTCTTCTTATGCTACTGCGACCTCCACAGCACTTCCAAGGGGCATTTAAACCGCATGGTTAAGCAACTGCGACCTGCACGTCTCCTCCAAGGTGCATTTAAACCGTCTTTTAAGCTACTGCGACCTGCACATCTCTTCCAAGGGGCATTTAAACTGCCTTGTTAAGCTACTGCGACCTGCAAGTCTCTTCCAAGGAGCATTTAAACCATCTTGTTAAGCTAGTGCGACCTGCAAGTCTCTTCCAAGTGGCATTTAAACCGTCTTGTTAAGCTACTGTGATCTGCACTTCTCTTCCAACGGGCATTTAAACTGTCTTGTTAAGCTACTGCGACCTGCACGTCGCTTCCAAGGGGCATTTAAACCGTCTTATTAATCTACTGCGAAACTGCACGTCTCTTCCAAGGGGCATTTAAACTGTCTTGTTAAGCTACTGCGACCTGCACGTCTCTTCCAAGGGGCATTTAAACCGTCTTATTAAGATACTGCGACCTGCACGTCTCTTCCAATGGGCATTTAAACCGTCTTGTTAAGCTACTGCGACCTGCAAGTCTCTTCCAAGTGGCATTTAATCCGTCTTGTTAAGCTGCTTTGACCTACACGTGTCTTCCAAGGGGCATTTAAACCGTCTTGTTAAGCTACTGTGATCTGCACGTCTCTACCAAGGGTCATTTAATCCGTCTTGTTAAGCTTCTGCGACCTGCACGTCTCTTCCAAGGGGCATTTAAACTGTCTTGTAAAGCTACTGCGACCTGCACGTCTCTTCCAAGGGGCCTTTAAACCATCTTGTTAAGCTACTGCGACCTGTAAGTCTCTTCCAAGTGGCATTTAATCCGTCTTGTTAAGCTGCTTTGACCTACACGTCTCTTCCAAGGGGCATTTAAATCGTCTTGTTAAGCTACTGTGATCTGCACGTCTCTACCAAGGGGCATTTAATCCGTCTTGTTAAGCTTCTGCGACCTGCACGTCTCTTCCAAGGGGCATTTAAACTGTCTTGTAAAGCTACTGCGACCTGCACGTCTCTTCCAAGGGGCCTTTAAACCATCTTGTTAAGCTACTGCGACCTGTACGTCTCTTCCAATGGGCATTTAAACCATCTTGTTAAGCTACTGCGACCTGCATGTCTCTTCCAAGGGGCATTTAAACCATCTTTTTAAGCTACTGCGACCTCCACCGCTCTTCCAAGGGGCATTTAAACTGTCTTTTTAAGCTACTGCGACCTGCACGTCTCTTCCAAAGGGCATTTAAATAGTCTTGGAAAGCTACTGCGACCTGCAAGCCTCTTCCAAGGGGCATTTAAACTGTCTTGTTAAGCTACTGCGACCTCCACCGCTCTTCCAAGGGGCATTTAAACCATCTTGTTAAGCTACTGCGACCTGCACGTCTCTTCCAAGGGTCATTTAAACTGTCTTGTTAAGCTACTGCGACCTCCACCGCTCTTCCAAGGGGCATTTAAACCATCTTGTTAAGCTACTGTGATCTGCACGTCTCTTCCAAGGGGCATTTAAAATGTCTTGTTAAGCTACTGTGATCTGAACGTCTCTTCCAAGGGGCATTTAAATTTCTTGTTAAGCTACTGCGACCTGCACGTCTCTTGCAAAGGGCATTTAAACCGTCTTATTAAGCTACTGCGACCTGCACGTCTCTTGCAAGGGGCATTTAAACCGTCTTGTTAAGCTACTGTGATTTGCACGTCTCTTCCAAGGGGCATTTAAACTGTCTTGTTAAGCTTCTGCGACCTGCACGTCTCTTCCAAGGGGCATTTAAACTGTCTTGTTAAGCTACTGCGACCTGCACGTCTCTTCCAAAGGGGCATTTAAACCATCTTGTTAAGCTACTGCGACCTGTACGTCTCTTACAATGGGCATTTAAACTGTCTTGTTAAACTACTGTGATCTGCACGTCTCTTCCAAGGGGCATTTAAACTGTCTTGTTAAGCTACTGCGACCTCCACCGCTCTTCCAAGGGGCATTTAAACCATCTTGTTAAGCTACTGCAACCTGCACGTCTCTTACAAGGGGTATTTAAACTGTCTTATTAAGCTACTGCGACCTGCACGTCTCTTCTAAGGGGCATTTAAACAGTCTTGTTAAGCTACTCCGACCTGCACGTCTCTCCCAAGGGGCATTTAAACCGTCTTGTTAAGCTACTGTAACCTCCACCACTTTTCCAAGGGGCATTTAAACCGTCTTGTTTAGCTACTGCGACATGCACGTCTCTTCCAAGGGGCATTTAAACCGTTTTGTTAAGCTACTGCGACCTGCAAGTCTCTTCCTAGGGGCATTTAAACCGTCTTGTTAAGCTACTGCGACCTCAACCGCACTTCCAAGGGGCATTTAAACCGCCTTGATAAGCTACTGCGACCTGCAAGTCTCTTCCAAGTGGCATTTAAACCGTCTTGTTAAGCTACTGTGATCTGCACTTCTCTTCCAACGGGCATTTAAACTGTCTTGTTAAGCTACTGCGACCTGCACGTCACTTCCAAGGGGCATTTAAACCGTCTTATTAATCTACTGCGACCTGCACGTCTCTTCCAAGGGGCATTTAAACTGTCTTGTTAAGCTACTGCGACCTGCACGTCTCTTCCAAGGGGCATTTAAACCGTCTTATTAAGCTACTGCGACCTGCACGTCTCTTCCAAGGGGCATTTAAACTGTCTTGTTAAGCTACTGTGATCTGCACGTCTCTTCCAAGGGGCATTTAAACCGTCTTGTTAAGCTTCTGTGACCTGCACGTCTCTGCCAAGGGGCATTATAACCGTCTTGTTAAGCTACTTCGACCTCCACTGCTCTTCCAAGGGGCATTTAAACCGTCTTGTTAAGCTACTGCGACCTGCACGTCTCTTCCAAGGGGCATTTAAACTGTCTTGTTAATCTTCTGCGACCTGCACGTCTCTTCCAATGGGCATTTAAACCGTCTTGTTAAGCTACAGCGACCTCCACCGCTCTTCCAAGGGGCATTTAAACCATCTTGTTAAGCTACTGCGACCTGCAAGTCTCTTCCAAGTGGCATTTAATCCTTCTTGTTAAGCTGCTTTGACCTGCACGTCTCTTGCAAGGGGCATTTAAACCGTCTTGTTAAGCTACTGTGATCTGCACGTCTCTTCCAAGGGGCATTTAATCCGTCTTGTTAAGCTTCTGCGACCTGCACGTCTCTTCCAAGGGGCATTTAAACTGTCTTGTAAAGCTACTGCGACCTGCACGTCTCTTCCAAGGGGCCTTTAAACCATCTTGTTAAGCTACTGCGACCTGTACGTCTCTTCCAATGGGCATTTAAACCGTCTTGTTAAGCTACTGCGACCTGCATGTCTCTTCCAAGGGGCATTTAAACCATCTTGTTAAGCTACTGCGACCTCCACCGCTCTTCCAAGGGGCATTTAAACTGTCTTGTTAAGCTACTGCGACCTGCACGTCTCTTCCAAAGGGCATTTAAATAGTCTTGGAAAGCTACTGCGACCTCCACCGCTCTTCCAAGGGGCATTTAAACCATCTTGTTAAGCTACTGCAACCCGCACGTCTCTTCCAAGGGGTATTTAAACTTTCTTATTAAGCTACTGCTACCTGCACGTCTCTTCTAAGGGGCATTTAAACAGTCTTGTTAAGCTACTGCGACCTGCACGTCTTTTCCAAGGGGCATTTAAATCGTCTTGTTAAGCTACTGTAACCTCCACCACTTTTCCAAGGGGCATTTAAACCGTCTTGTTTAGCTACTGCGACATGCACGTCACTTCCAAGGGGCATTTAAAACACTTTGTTAAGCTACTGCGACCTGTACATTTCTTCCAAGGGGCATTTAAACCGTCTTGTTAAGCTACTGCGACCTGCAATTCTCTTCCAAGGGGCATTTAAACCATCTTGTTAAGCTTCTGCGACCTGCAAGTCTCTTCCAAGGGGCATTTAAACCGTCTTGTTAAGCTACTGCGACCTCCACCGCACTTCCAAGGGGCATTTAAACCGCCTTGTTAAGCTACTGCGACCTGCACGTCTCTTCCAAGTGGCATTTAAACCATCTTGTTAAGCTACTGCGACCTGCACGTCTCTTCCAAGGGGCATTTAAACCATCTTATTAAGCTACTGCGACCTGCACGTCTCTTCCAAGGGGCATTTAAACTGTCTTGTTAAGCTACTGCGACCTCCACCTCTCTTCCAAGGGGCATTTAAACCGTCTTGTTAAGCTACTGCGACATCCACCGCTTTTCAAAGGGGCATTTAAACTGTCTTGGTAAGCTACTGCGACCTCCACCGCTCTTCCAAGGGGCATTTAAACCATCTTGTGAAGCTACTGCGACCTGCACGTCTCTTCCAAGGGGCATTTAAACCGTCTTATTAAGCTACTGCGACCTGCACGTCTCTTCCAAGGGGCATTTAAACCGTCTTATTAAGCTACTGCGACCTGCACGTCTCTTCCAATGGGCATTTAAACCGTCTTGTTAAGCTACTGCGACCTGCACGTCTCTTCCAAGGGGCATTTAAACCGTCTTATTAAGCTACTGCGACCTGCACGTCTCTTCCAATGGGCATTTAAACCGTCTTGTTAAGCTACAGCGACCTCCACCGCTCTTCCAAGGGGCATTTAAACCATCTTGTTAAGCTACTGCGACCTGCAAGTCTCTTCCAAGTGGCATTTAATCCGTCTTGTTAAGCTGCTTTGACCTGCACGTCTCTTGCAAGGGGCATTTAAACCGTCTTGTTAAGCTACTGTGATCTGCACGTCTCTTCCAAGGGGCATTTAATCCGTCTTGTTAAGCTTCTGCGACCTGCACGTCTCTTCCAAGGGGCATTTAAACTGTCTTGTAAAGCTACTGCGACCTGCACGTCTCTTCCAAGGGCCTTTAAACCATCTTGTTAAGCTACTGCGACCTGTACGTCTCTTCCAATGGGCATTTAAACCGTCTTGTTAAGCTACTGCGACCTGCATGTCTCTTCCAAGGGGCATTTAAACCATCTTGTTAAGCTACTGCGACCTCCACCGCTCTTCCAAGGGGCATTTAAACTGTCTTGTTAAGCTACTGCGACCTGCACGTCTCTTCCAAAGGGCATTTAAATAGTCTTGGAAAGCTACTGCGACCTGCAAGCCTCTTCCAAGGGGCATTTAAACTGTCTTGTTAAGCTACTGCGACCTCCACCGCTCTTCCAAGGGGCATTTAAACCATCTTGTTAAGCTACTGCGACCTGCACGTCTCTTCCAAGGGTCATTTAAGCTGTCTTGTTAAGCTACTGCGACCTCCACCGCTCTTCCAAGGGGCATTTAAACCATCTTGTTAAGCTACTGTGATCTGCACGTCTCTTCCAAGGGGCATTTAAAATGTCTTGTTAAGCTACTGTGATCTGCACGTCTCTTCCAAGGGGCATTTAAATTTCTTGTTAAGCTACTGCGACCTGCACGTCTCTTACAAGGGGCATTTAAACCGTCTTATTAAGCTACTGCGACCTGCACGTCTCTTGCAAGGGGCATTTAAATCGTCTTGTTAAGCTACTGTGATCTTCACGTCTCTTCCAAGGGGCATTTAAACTGTCTTGTTAAGCTTCTGCGACCTGCACGTCTCTTCCAAGGGGCATTTAAACTGTCTTGTTAAGCTACTGCGACCTGCACGTCTCTTCCAAAGGGGCATTTAAACCATCTTGTTAAGCTACTGCGACCTGTACGTCTCTTACAATGGGCATTTAAACTGTCTTGTTAAACTACTGTGATCTGCACGTCTCTTCCAAGGGGCATTTAAACTGTCTTGTTAAGCTACTGCGACCTCCACCGCTCTTCCAAGGGGCATTTAAACCATCTTGTTAAGCTACTGCAACCTGCACGTCTCTTACAAGGGGTATTTAAACTGTCTTATTAAGCTACTGCGACCTGCACGTCTCTTCTAAGGGGCATTTAAACAGTCTTGTTAAGCTACTCCGACCTGCACGTCTCTCCCAAGGGGCATTTAAACCGTCTTGTTAAGCTACTGTAACCTCCACCACTTTTCCAAGGGGCATTTAAACCGTCTTGTTTAGCTACTGCGACATGCACGTCTCTTCCAAGGGGCATTTAAACCGTTTTGTTAAGCTACTGCGACCTGCAAGTCTCTTCCTAGGGGCATTTAAACCGTCTTGTTAAGCTACTGCGACCTCAACCGCACTTCCAAGGGGCATTTAAACCGCCTTGATAAGCTACTGCGACCTGCAAGTCTCTTCCAAGTGGCATTTAAACCGTCTTGTTAAGCTACTGTGATCTGCACTTCTCTTCCAACGGGCATTTAAACTGTCTTGTTAAGCTACTGCGACCTGCACGTCACTTCCAAGGGGCATTTAAACCGTCTTATTAATCTACTGCGACCTGCACGTCTCTTCCAAGGGGCATTTAAACTGTCTTGTTAAGCTACTGCGACCTGCACGTCTCTTCCAAGGGGCATTTAAACCGTCTTATTAAGCTACTGCGACCTGCACGTCTCTTCCAATGGGCATTTAAACCGTCTTGTTTAGCTACAGCGACCTCCACCGCTCTTCCAAGGGGTATTTAAACCATCTTGTTAAGCTACTGCGACCTGCAAGTCTCTTCCAAGTGGCATTTAATCCGTATTGTTAAGCTGCTTTGACCTGCACGTCTCTTGCAGGGGGCATTTAAACCGTCTTGTTAAGCTACTGTGATCTGCACGTCTCTTCCAAGGGGCATTTAATCCGTCTTGTTAAGCTTCTGCGACCTGCACGTCTCTTCCAAGGGGCATTTAAACTGTCTTGTAAAGCTACTGCGACCTGCACGTCTCTTCCAAGGGGCCTTTAAACCATCTTGTTAAGCTACTGCGACCTGCACGTCTCTTCCAATGGGCATTTAAACCGTCTTGTTAAGCTACTGCGACCTGCAAGTCTCTTCCAAGTGGCATTTAATCCGTCTTGTTAAGCTGCTTTGACCTACACGTGTCTTCCAAGGGGCATTTAAACCGTCTTGTTAAGCTACTGTGATCTGCACGTCTCTACCAAGGGTCATTTAATCCGTCTTGTTAAGCTTCTGCGACCTGCACGTCTCTTCCAAGGGGCATTTAAACTGTCTTGTAAAGCTACTGCGACCTGCACGTCTCTTCCAAGGGGCCTTTAAACCATCTTGTTAAGCTACTGCGACCTGTAAGTCTCTTCCAAGTGGCATTTAATCCGTCTTGTTAAGCTGCTTTGACCTACACGTCTCTTCCAAGGGGCATTTAAACCGTCTTGTTAAGCTACTGTGATCTGCACGTCTCTACCAAGGGGCATTTAATCCGTCTTGTTAAGCTTCTGCGACCTGCACGTCTCTTCCAAGGGGCATTTAAACTGTCTTGTAAAGCTACTGCGACCTGCACGTCTCTTCCAAGGGGCCTTTAAACCATCTTGTTAAGCTACTGCGACCTGTACGTCTCTTCCAATGGGCATTTAAACCATCTTGTTAAGCTACTGCGACCTGCATGTCTCTTCCAAGGGGCATTTAAACCATCTTTTTAAGCTACTGCGACCTCCACCGCTCTTCCAAGGGGCATTTAAACTGTCTTTTTAAGCTACTGCGACCTGCACGTCTCTTCCAAAGGGCATTTAAATAGTCTTGGAAAGCTACTGCGACCTGCAAGCCTCTTCCAAGGGGCATTTAAACTGTCTTGTTAAGCTACTGCGACCTCCACCGCTCTTCCAAGGGGCATTTAAACCATCTTGTTAAGCTACTGCGACCTGCACGTCTCTTCCAAGGGTCATTTAAACTGTCTTGTTAAGCTACTGCGACCTCCACCGCTCTTCCAAGGGGCATTTAAACCATCTTGTTAAGCTACTGTGATCTGCACGTCTCTTCCAAGGGGCATTTAAAATGTCTTGTTAAGCTACTGTGATCTGAACGTCTCTTCCAAGGGGCATTTAAATTTCTTGTTAAGCTACTGCGACCTGCACGTCTCTTGCAAAGGGCATTTAAACCGTCTTATTAAGCTACTGCGACCTGCACGTCTCTTGCAAGGGGCATTTAAACCGTCTTGTTAAGCTACTGTGATCTGCACGTCTCTTCCAAGGGGCATTTAAACTGTCTTGTTAAGCTTCTGCGACCTGCACGTCTCTTCCAAGGGGCATTTAAACTGTCTTGTTAAGCTACTGCGACCTGCACGTCTCTTCCAAAGGGGCATTTAAACCATCTTGTTAAGCTACTGCGACCTGTACGTCTCTTACAATGGGCATTTAAACCATCTTGTTAAGCTACTGCAACCTGCACGTCTCTTACAAGGGGTATTTAAACTGTCTTATTAAGCTACTGCGACCTGCACGTCTCTTCTAAGGGGCATTTAAACAGTCTTGTTAAGCTACTCCGACCTGCACGTCTCTCCCAAGGGGCATTTAAACAGTCTTGTTAAGCTACTGTAACCTCCACCACTTTTCCAAGGGGCATTTAAACCGTCTTGTTTAGCTACTGCGACATGCACGTCTCTTCCAAGGGGCATTTAAAACGCTTTGTTAAGCTACTGCGACCTGTACGTTTCTTCCAAGGGGCATTTAAACCGTTTTGTTAAGCTACTGCGACCTGCAAGTCTCTTCCTAGGGGCATTTAAACCGTCTTGTTAAGCTACTGCGACCTCAACCGCACTTCCAAGGGGCATTTAAACCGCCTTGATAAGCTACTGCGACCTGCAAGTCTCTTCCAAGTGGCATTTAAACCGTCTTGTTAAGCTACTGTGATCTGCACTTCTCTTCCAACGGGCATTTAAACTGTCTTGTTAAGCTACTGCGACCTGCACGTCACTTCCAAGGGGCATTTAAACCGTCTTATTAATCTACTGCGACCTGCACGTCTCTTCCAAGGGGCATTTAAACTGTCTTGTTAAGCTACTGCGACCTGCACGTCTCTTCCAAGGGGCATTTAAACCGTCTTATTAAGCTACTGCGACCTGCACGTCTCTTCCAATGGGCATTTAAACCGTCTTGTTTAGCTACAGCGACCTCCACCGCTCTTCCAAGGGGTATTTAAACCATCTTGTTAAGCTACTGCGACCTGCAAGTCTCTTCCAAGTGGCATTTAATCCGTCTTGTTAAGCTGCTTTGACCTGCACGTCTCTTGCAGGGGGCATTTAAACCGTCTTGTTAAGCTACTGTGATCTGCACGTCTCTTCCAAGGGGCATTTAATCCGTCTTGTTAAGCTTCTGCGACCTGCACGTCTCTTCCAAGGGGCATTTAAACTGTCTTGTAAAGCTACTGCGACCTGCACGTCTCTTCCAAGGGGCCTTTAAACCATCTTGTTAAGCTACTGCGACCTGTACGTCTCTTCCAATAGGCATTTAAACCGTCTTGTTAAGCTACTGCGACCTGCATGTCGCTTCCAAGGGGCATTTAAACCATCTTGTTAAGCTACTGCGACCTCCACCGCTCTTCCAAGGGGCATTTAAACTGTCTTGTTAAGCTACTGCGACCTGCACGTCTCTTCCAAAGGGCATTTAAATAGTCTTGGAAAGCTACTGCGACCTGCAAGCCTCTTCCAAGGGGCATTTATACTGTCTTGTTAAGCTACTGCGACCTCCACCGCTCTTCCAAGGGGCATTTAAACCATCTTGTTAAGCTACTGCGACCTGCACGTCTCTTCCAAGGGTCATTTAAACTGTCTTGTTAAGCTACTGCGACCTCCACCGCTCTTCCAAGGGGCATTTAAACCATCTTGTTAAGCTACTGTGATCCGCACGTCTCTTCCAAGGGACATTTAAATTTCTTGTTAAGCTACTGCGACCTGCACGTCTCTTGCAAGGGGCATTTAAACCGTCTTATTAAGCTACTGCGACCTGCACGTCTCTTGCAAGGGGCATTTAAACCGTCTTGTTAAGCTACTGTGATCTGCACGTCTCTTCCAAGGGGCATTTAAACTGTCTTGTTAAGCTTCTGCGACCTGCACGTCTCTTCCAAGGGGCATTTAAACTGTCTTGTTAAGCTACTGCGACCTGCACGTCTCTTCCAAGGGGCATTTAAACCATCTTGTTAAGCTACTGCGACCTGTACGTCTCTTACAATGGGCATTTAAACTGTCTTGTTAAACTACTGTGATCTGCACGTCTCTTCCAAGGGGCATTTAAACTGTCTTGTTAAGCTACTGCGACCTCCACCGCTCTTCCAAGGGGCATTTAAACCATCTTGTTAAGCTACTGCAACCTGCACGTCTCTTCCAAGGGGTATTTAAACTGTCTTTTTAAGCTACTGCGACCTGCACGTCTCTTCTAAGGGGCATTTAAACAGTCTTGTTAAGCTACTGCGACCTGCACGTCTCTTCCAAGGGGCATTTAAATCGTCTTGTTAAGCTACTGTAACCTCCATCACTTTTCCAAGGGGCATTTAAACCGTCTTGTTTAGCTACTGCGACATGCACGTCTCTTCCAAGGGGCATTTAAAACGCTTTGTTAAGCTACTGCGACCTGTACGTTTCTTCCAAGGGGCATTTAAACCATCTTGTTAAGCTACTGCGACCTGCATGTCTCTTCCAAGGGGCATTTAAACCTTCTTGTTAAGCTACTGTGACCTGCAATTCTCTTCCAAGGGGCATTTAAACCGTCTTGTTAAGCTTCTGCCACCTGCAAGTCTCTTCCAAGGGGCATTTAAACCGTCTTGTTAAGCTACTGCGACCTCCACCGCACTTCCAAGGGGCATTTAAACCGCCTTGTTAAGCTACTGCGACCTGCACGTCTCTTCCAAGTGGCATTTAAAACATCTTGTTAAGCTACTGCGACCTGCACGTCTCTTCCAAGGGGCATTTAAACTGTCTTGTTAAGCTACTGCGACCTGCACGTCTCTTCCAAGGGGCATTTAAACCGTCTTATTAAGCTACTGCGACCTGCACGTCTCTTCCAAGGGGCATTTAAACTGTCTTGTTAAGCTACTGCGACCTCCACCTCTCTTCCAAGGGGCATTTAAACCGTCTTGTTAAGCTACTGCGACTTCCACCGCTTTTCAAAGGGGCATTTAAACTGTCTTGGTAAGCTACTGCGACCTCCACTGCTGTTCCAAGGGGCATTTAAACCATCTTGTGAAGCTACTGCGACCTGCACGTCTATTCCAAGGGGCATTTAAACCGTCTTATTAAGCTACTGCGACCTGCACATCTCTTCCAAGGGGCATTTAAACCGTCTTGTTAAGCTACTGCGACCTTCACCGCTCTTCCAAAGGGCATTTTAACAGTCTTGTTAAGCTACTGTGACCTCCACTGCTCTTCCAAGGGGCATTTAAACTGTCTTATTAAGCTACTGCGACCTGCACATCTCTTCCAAGGGGCATTTAAACCGTCTTGTTAAGCTACTGCGACCTTCACCGCTCTTCTAAAGGGCATTTTAACCGTCTTGTTAAGCTACTGCGACCTGCACGTCTCTTCCAAGGGGCATTTAAACTGGCTTGTTAAGCTACTGCGACCTGCACGTCTCTTCTAAGGGGCATTTAAACCTTCTTGTTAAGCTACTGCGACTTGCACGTCTCTTCCAAGGGGCATTTAAACTGTCTTGTTAAGCTACTGCGACCTGCACGTCTCTTCCAAGGGGCATTTAAACTGTCTTGTTAAGCTACTGTGATCTGCACGTCTCTTCCAAGGGGCATTTAAACCGTCTTGTTAAGCTTCTGTGACCTGCACGTCTCTGCCAAGGGGCATTATAACCGTCTTGTTAAGCTACTGCGACCTCCACTGCTCTTCCAAGGGGCATTTAAACCGTCTTGTTAAGCTACTGCGACCTGCACGTCTCTTCCAAGGGGCATTTAAACTGTCTTGTTAATCTTCTGCGACCTGCACGTCTCTTCCAATGGGCATTTAAACCGTCTTGTTAAGCTACAGCGACCTCCACCGCTCTTCCAAGGGGCATTTAAACCATCTTGTTAAGCTACTGCGACCTGCAAGTCTCTTCCAAGTGGCATTTAATCCTTCTTGTTAAGCTGCTTTGACCTGCACGTCTCTTGCAAGGGGCATTTAAACCGTCTTGTTAAGCTACTGTGATCTGCACGTCTCTTCCAAGGGGCATTTAATCCGTCTTGTTAAGCTTCTGCGACCTGCACGTCTCTTCCAAGGGGCATTTAAACTGTCTTGTAAAGCTACTGCGACCTGCACGTCTCTTCCAAGGGGCCTTTAAACCATCTTGTTAAGCTACTGCGACCTGTACGTCTCTTCCAATGGGCATTTAAACCGTCTTGTTAAGCTACTGTGACCTGCATGTCTCTTCCAAGGGGCATTTAAACCATCTTGTTAAGCTACTGCGACCTGCACGTCTCTTCCAAAGGGCATTTAAATAGTCTTGGAAAGCTACTGCGACCTCCACCGCTCTTCCAAGGGGCATTTAAACTGTCTTGTTAAGCTACTGCGACCTGCACGTCTCTTCCAAAGGGCATTTAAATAGTCTTGGAAAGCTACTGCGACCTCCACCGCTCTTCCAAGGGGCATTTAAACCATCTTGTTAAGCTACTGCAACCCGCACGTCTCTTCCAAGGGGTATTTAAACTTTCTTATTAAGCTACTGCTACCTGCACGTCTCTTCTAAGGGGCATTTAAACAGTCTTGTTAAGCTACTGCGACCTGCACGTCTTTTCCAAGGGGCATTTAAATCGTCTTGTTAAGCTACTGTAACCTCCACCACTTTTCCAAGGGGCATTTAAACCGTCTTGTTTAGCTACTGCGACATGCACGTCACTTCCAAGTGGCATTTAAAACGCTTTGTTAAGCTACTGCGACCTGTACATTTCTTCCAAGGGGCATTTAAACCGTCTTGTTAAGCTACTGCGACCTGCAATTCTCTTCCAAGGGGCATTTAAACCATCTTGTTAAGCTTCTGCGACCTGCAAGTCTCTTCCAAGGGGCATTTAAACCGTCTTGTTAAGCTACTGCGACCTCCACCGCACTTCCAAGGGGCATTTAAACCGCCTTGTTAAGCTACTGCGACCTGCACGTCTCTTCCAAGTGGCATTTAAACCATCTTGTTAAGCTACTGCGACCTGCACGTCTCTTCCAAGGGGCATTTAAACCGTCTTATTAAGCTACTGCGACCTGCACGTCTCTTCCAAGGGGCATTTAAACTGTCTTGTTAAGCTACTGCGACCTCCACCTCTCTTCCAAGGGGCATTTAAACCGTCTTGTTAAGCTACTGCGACATCCACCGCTTTTCAAAGGGGCATTTAAACTGTCTTGGTAAGCTACTGCGACCTCCACCGCTCTTCCAAGGGGCATTTAAACCATCTTGTGAAGCTACTGCGACCTGCACGTCTCTTCCAAGGGGCATTTAAACCGTCTTATTAAGCTACTGCGACCTGCACGTCTCTTCCAAGGGGCATTTAAACCGTCTTATTAAGCTACTGCGACCTGCACGTCTCTTCCAATGGGCATTTAAACCGTCTTGTTAAGCTACAGCGACCTCCACCGCTCTTCCAAGGGGCATTTAAACCATCTTGTTAAGCTACTGCGACCTGCAAGTCTCTTCCAAGTGGCATTTAATCCGTCTTGTTAAGCTGCTTTGACCTGCACGTCTCTTGCAAGGGGCATTTAAACCGTCTTGTTAAGCTACTGTGATCTGCACGTCTCTTCCAAGGGGCATTTAATCCGTCTTGTTAAGCTTCTGCGACCTGCACGTCTCTTCCAAGGGGCATTTAAACTGTCTTGTAAAGCTACTGCGACCTGCACGTCTCTTCCAAGGGCCTTTAAACCATCTTGTTAAGCTACTGCGACCTGTACGTCTCTTCCAATGGGCATTTAAACCGTCTTGTTAAGCTACTGCGACCTGCATGTCTCTTCCAAGGGGCATTTAAACCATCTTGTTAAGCTACTGCGACCTCCACCGCTCTTCCAAGGGGCATTTAAACTGTCTTGTTAAGCTACTGCGACCTGCACGTCTCTTCCAAAGGGCATTTAAATAGTCTTGGAAAGCTACTGCGACCTGCAAGCCTCTTCCAAGGGGCATTTAAACTGTCTTGTTAAGCTACTGCGACCTCCACCGCTCTTCCAAGGGGCATTTAAACCATCTTGTTAAGCTACTGCGACCTGCACGTCTCTTCCAAGGGTCATTTAAGCTGTCTTGTTAAGCTACTGCGACCTCCACCGCTCTTCCAAGGGGCATTTAAACCATCTTGTTAAGCTACTGTGATCTGCACGTCTCTTCCAAGGGGCATTTAAAATGTCTTGTTAAGCTACTGTGATCTGCACGTCTCTTCCAAGGGGCATTTAAATTTCTTGTTAAGCTACTGCGACCTGCACGTCTCTTACAAGGGGCATTTAAACCGTCTTATTAAGCTACTGCGACCTGCACGTCTCTTGCAAGGGGCATTTAAATCGTCTTGTTAAGCTACTGTGATCTTCACGTCTCTTCCAAGGGGCATTTAAACTGTCTTGTTAAGCTTCTGCGACCTGCACGTCTCTTCCAAGGGGCATTTAAAATGTTTGTTAAGCTACTGCGACCTGCACGTCTCTTCCAAGGGGCATTTAAACCGTCTTGTTAAGCTACTGCGACCTGTACGTCTCTTACAATGGGCATTTAAACTGTCTTGTTAAACTACTGTGATCTGCACGTCTCTTCCAAGGGGCATTTAAACTGTCTTGTTAAGCTACTGCGACCTCCACCGCTCTTCCAAGGGGCATTTAAACCATCTTGTTAAGCTACTGCAACCTGCACGTCTCTTCCAAGGGGTATTTAAACTGTCTTATTAAGCTACTGCGACCTGCACGTCTCTTCTAAGGGGCATTTAAACAGTCTTGTTAAGCTACTGCGACCTGCACGTCTCTTCCAAGGGGTATTTAAATCGTCTTGTTAAGCTACTGTAACCTCCACCACTTTTCCAAGGGGCATTTAAAACGTCTTGTTTAGCTACTGCGACATGCACGTCTCTTCCAAGGGGCATTTAAAATGCTTTGTTAAGCTACTGAGACCTGTACGTTTCTTCCAAGGGGCATTTAAACCGTCTTGTTAAGCTACTGCGACCTGCAATTGTCTTCCAAGGGGCATTAAAACCGTCTTGTTAAGCTTCTGCGACCTGCAAGTCTCTTCCAAGGGGCATTTAAACCGTCTTGTTAAGCTACTGCGACCTCCACCGCACTTCCAAGGGGCATTTAAACCGCCTTGTTAAGCTACTGCGACCTGCACGTCTCTTCCAAGGGGCATTTAAACTGTCTTGTTAAGCTACTGCGACCTGCACGTCTCTTCCAAGGGGCATTTAAACCGTCTTATTAAGCTACTGCGACCTGCACGTCTCTTCCAAGGGGCATTTAAACTGTCTTGTTAAGCTACTGCGACCTGCACATCTCTTCCAAGGGGCATTTAAACCGTCTTGTTAAGCTACTGCGACCTTCACCGCTCTTCCAAAGGGCATTTTAACCGTCTTGTTAAGCTACTGCGACCTGCACGTCTCTTCCAAGGGGCATTTAAACTGGCTTGTTAAGCTACTGCGACCTGCACGTCTCTTCCAAGGGGCAATTAAATTGTCTTGTTAAGCTACTGCGACTTTCACATCTCTTCCAAGGGGCATTTAAACCGTCTTGTTAAGCTACTGCGACCTGCATGTCTTTTCCAAGGGGCATTTAAACCGTCTTCTTAAGCTACTGCGACCTCCACAGCACTTCCAAGGGGCATTTAAACCGCATGGTTAAGCAACTGCGACCTGCACGTCTCCTCCAAGGTGCATTTAAACCGTCTTTTAAGCTACTGCGACCTGCACATCTCTTCCAAGGGGCATTTAAACTGCCTTGTTAAGCTACTGCGACCTGCAAGTCTCTTCCAAGGAGCATTTAAACCATCTTGTTAAGCTAGTGCGACCTGCAAGTCTCTTCCAAGTGGCATTTAAACCGTCTTGTTAAGCTACTGTGATCTGCACTTCTCTTCCAACGGGCATTTAAACTGTCTTGTTAAGCTACTGCGACCTGCACGTCGCTTCCAAGGGGCATTTAAACCGTCTTATTAATCTACTGCGAAACTGCACGTCTCTTCCAAGGGGCATTTAAACTGTCTTGTTAAGCTACTGCGACCTGCACGTCTCTTCCAAGGGGCATTTAAACCGTCTTATTAAGATACTGCGACCTGCACGTCTCTTCCAATGGGCATTTAAACCGTCTTGTTAAGCTACTGCGACCTGCAAGTCTCTTCCAAGTGGCATTTAATCCGTCTTGTTAAGCTGCTTTGACCTACACGTCTCTTCCAAGGGGCATTTAAACCGTCTTGTTAAGCTACTGTGATCTGCACGTCTCTACCAAGGGGCATTTAATCCGTCTTGTTAAGCTTCTGCGACCTGCACGTCTCTTCCAAGGGGCATTTAAACTGTCTTGTAAAGCTACTGCGACCTGCACGTCTCTTCCAAGGGGCCTTTAAACCATCTTGTTAAGCTACTGCGACCTGTAAGTCTCTTCCAAGTGGCATTTAATCCGTCTTGTTAAGCTGCTTTGACCTACACGTCTCTTCCAAGGGGCATTTAAACCGTCTTGTTAAGCTACTGTGATCTGCACGTCTCTACCAAGGGGCATTTAATCCGTCTTGTTAAGCTTCTGCGACCTGCACGTCTCTTCCAAGGGGCATTTAAACTGTCTTGTAAAGCTACTGCGACCTGCACGTCTCTTGCAAGGGGCCTTTAAACCATCTTGTTAAGCTACTGCGACCTGTACGTCTCTTCCAATGGGCATTTAAACCATCTTGTTAAGCTACTGCGACCTGCATGTCTCTTCCAAGGGGCATTTAAACCATCTTTTTAAGCTACTGCGACCTCCACCGCTCTTCCAAGGGGCATTTAAACTGTCTTTTTAAGCTACTGCGACCTGCACGTCTCTTCCAAAGGGCATTTAAATAGTCTTGGAAAGCTACTGCGACCTGCAAGCCTCTTCCAAGGGGCATTTAAACTGTCTTGTTAAGCTACTGCGACCTCCACCGCTCTTCCAAGGGGCATTTAAACCATCTTGTTAAGCTACTGCGACCTGCACGTCTCTTCCAAGGGTCATTTAAACTGTCTTGTTAAGCTACTGCGACCTCCACCGCTCTTCCAAGGGGCATTTAAACCATCTTGTTAAGCTACTGTGATCTGCACGTCTCTTCCAAGGGGCATTTAAAATGTCTTGTTAAGCTACTGTGATCTGAACGTCTCTTCCAAGGGGCATTTAAATTTCTTGTTAAGCTACTGCGACCTGCACGTCTCTTGCAAAGGGCATTTAAACCGTCTTATTAAGCTACTGCGACCTGCACGTCTCTTGCAAGGGGCATTTAAACCGTCTTGTTAAGCTACTGTGATCTGCACGTCTCTTCCAAGGGGCATTTAAACTGTCTTGTTAAGCTTCTGCGACCTGCACGTCTCTTCCAAGGGGCATTTAAACTGTCTTGTTAAGCTACTGCGACCTGCACGTCTCTTCCAAAGGGGCATTTAAACCATCTTGTTAAGCTACTGCGACCTGTACGTCTCTTACAATGGGCATTTAAACTGTCTTGTTAAACTACTGTGATCTGCACGTCTCTTCCAAGGGGCATTTAAACTGTCTTGTTAAGCTACTGCGACCTCCACCGCTCTTCCAAGGGGCATTTAAACCATCTTGTTAAGCTACTGCAACCTGCACGTCTCTTACAAGGGGTATTTAAACTGTCTTATTAAGCTACTGCGACCTGCACGTCTCTTCTAAGGGGCATTTAAACAGTCTTGTTAAGCTACTCCGACCTGCACGTCTCTCCCAAGGGGCATTTAAACCGTCTTGTTAAGCTACTGTAACCTCCACCACTTTTCCAAGGGGCATTTAAACCGTCTTGTTTAGCTACTGCGACATGCACGTCTCTTCCAAGGGGCATTTAAAACGCTTTGTTAAGCTACTGCGACCTGTACGTTTCTTCCAAGGGGCATTTAAACTGTTTTGTTAAGCTACTGCGACCTGCAAGTCTCTTCCTAGGGGCATTTAAACCGTCTTGTTAAGCTACTGCGACCTCAACCGCACTTCCAAGGGGCATTTAAACCGCCTTGATAAGCTACTGCGACCTGCAAGTCTCTTCCAAGTGGCATTTAAACCGTCTTGTTAAGCTACTGTGATCTGCACTTCTCTTCCAACGGGCATTTAAACTGTCTTGTTAAGCTACTGCGACCTGCACGTCACTTCCAAGGGGCATTTAAACCGTCTTATTAATCTACTGCGACCTGCACGTCTCTTCCAAGGGGCATTTAAACTGTCTTGTTAAGCTACTGCGACCTGCACGTCTCTTCCAAGGGGCATTTAAACCGTCTTATTAAGCTACTGCGACCTGCACGTCTCTTCCAATGGGCATTTAAACCGTCTTGTTTAGCTACAGCGACCTCCACCGCTCTTCCAAGGGGTATTTAAACCATCTTGTTAAGCTACTGCGACCTGCAAGTCTCTTCCAAGTGGCATTTAATCCGTCTTGTTAAGCTGCTTTGACCTGCACGTCTCTTGCAGGGGGCATTTAAACCGTCTTGTTAAGCTACTGTGATCTGCACGTCTCTTCCAAGGGGCATTTAATCCGTCTTGTTAAGCTTCTGCGACCTGCACGTCTCTTCCAAGGGGCATTTAAACTGTCTTGTAAAGCTACTGCGACCTGCACGTCTCTTCCAAGGGGCCTTTAAACCATCTTGTTAAGCTACTGCGACCTGTACGTCTCTTCCAATAGGCATTTAAACCGTCTTGTTAAGCTACTGCAACCTGCATGTCGCTTCCAAGGGGTATTTAAACCATCTTGTTAAGCTACTGCGACCTCCACCGCTCTTCCAAGGGGCATTTAAACTGTCTTGTTAAGCTACTGCGACCTGCACGTCTCTTCCAAAGGGCATTTAAATAGTCTTGGAAAGCTACTGCGACCTGCAAGCCTCTTCCAAGGGGCATTTATACTGTCTTGTTAAGCTACTGCGACCTCCACCGCTCTTCCAAGGGGCATTTAAACCATCTTGTTAAGCTACTGCGACCTGCACGTCTCTTCCAAGGGGCATTTAAACCATCTTGTTAAGCTACTGTGATCCGCACGTCTCTTCCAAGGGGCATTTAAAATGTCTTGTTAAGCTACTGTGATCTGCACGTCTCTTCCAAGGGGCATTTAAATTTCTTGTTAAGCTACTGCGACCTGCACGTCTCTTGCAAGGGGCATTTAAACCGTCTTATTAAGCTACTGCGACCTGCACGTCTCTTGCAAGGGGCATTTAAACCGTCTTGTTAAGCTACTGTGATCTGCACGTCTCTTCCAAGGGGCATTTAAACTGTCTTGTTAAGCTTCTGCGACCTGCACGTCTCTTCCAAGGGGCATTTAAACTGTCTTGTTAAGCTACTGCGACCTGCACGTCTCTTCCAAGGGGCATTTAAACCATCTTGTTAAGCTACTGCGACCTGTACGTCTCTTACAATGGGCATTTAAACTGTCTTGTTAAACTACTGTGATCTGCACGTCTCTTCCAAGGGGCATTTAAACTGTCTTGTTAAGCTACTGCGACCTCCACCGCTCTTCCAAGGGGCATTTAAACCATCTTGTTAAGCTACTGCAACCTGCACGTCTCTTCCAAGGGGTATTTAAACTGTCTTTTTAAGCTACTGCGACCTGCACGTCTCTTCTAAGGGGCATTTAAACAGTCTTGTTAAGCTACTGCGACCTGCACGTCTCTTCCAAGGGGCATTTAAATCGTCTTGTTAAGCTACTGTAACCTCCATCACTTTTCCAAGGGGCATTTAAACCGTCTTGTTTAGCTACTGCGACATGCACGTCTCTTCCAAGGGGCATTTAAAACGCTTTGTTAAGCTACTGCGACCTGTACGTTTCTTCCAAGGGGCATTTAAACCGTCTTGTTAAGCTACTGCGACCTGCATGTCTCTTCCAAGGGGCATTTAAACCTTCTTGTTAAGCTACTGTGACCTGCAATTCTCTTCCAAGGGGCATTTAAACCGTCTTGTTAAGCTTCTGGCACCTGCAAGTCTCTTCCAAGGGGCATTTAAACCGTCTTGTTAAGCTACTGCGACCTCCACCGCACTTCCAAGGGGCATTTAAACCGCCTTGTTAAGCTACTGCGACCTGCACGTCTCTTCCAAGTGGCATTTAAAACATCTTGTTAAGCTACTGCGACCTGCACGTCTCTTCCAAGGGGCATTTAAACTGTCTTGTTAAGCTACTGCGACCTGCACGTCTCTTCCAAGGGGCATTTAAACCGTCTTATTAAGCTACTGCGACCTGCACGTCTCTTCCAAGGGGCATTTAAACTGTCTTGTTAAGCTACTGCGACCTCCACCTCTCTTCCAAGGGGCATTTAAACCGTCTTGTTAAGCTACTGCGACTTCCACCGCTTTTCAAAGGGGCATTTAAACTGTCTTGGTAAGCTACTGCGACCTCCACCGCTGTTCCAAGGGGCATTTAAACCATCTTGTGAAGCTACTGCGACCTGCACGTCTATTACAAGGGGCATTTAAACCGTCTTATTAAGCTACTGCGACCTGCACATCTCTTCCAAGGGGCATTTAAACCGTCTTGTTAAGCTACTGCGACCTTCACCGCTCTTCCAAAGGGCATTTTAACAGTCTTGTTAAGCTACTGTGACCTCCACTGCTCTTCCAAGGGGCATTTAAACTGTCTTATTAAGCTACTGCGACCTGCACATCTCTTCCAAGGGGCATTTAAACCGTCTTGTTAAGCTACTGCGACCTTCACCGCTCTTCTAAAGGGCATTTTAACCGTCTTGTTAAGCTACTGCGACCTGCACGTCTCTTCCAAGGGGCATTTAAACTGTCTTGTTAAGCTACTGCGACCTGCACGTCTCTTCCAAGGGGCATTTAAACTGTCTTGTTAAGCTACTGTGATCTGCACGTCTCTTCCAAGGGGCATTTAAACCGTCTTGTTAAGCTTCTGTGACCTGCACGTCTCTGCCAAGGGGCATTTAAACCGTCTTGTTAAGCTACTGCGACCTCCACTGCTCTTCCAAGGGGCATTTAAACCGTCTTGTTAAGCTACTGCGACCTGCACGTCTCTTCCAAGGGGCATTTAAACTGTCTTGTTAATCTTCTGCGACCTGCACGTCTCTTCCAAGGGGGATTTAAACCGTCTTGTTAAGCTACTGCGACCTGCACGTCTCTTCCAAGGGGCATTTAAACTGTCTTGTTAAGCTACTGCGACCTCCACCGCTCTTCCAAGGGGTATTTAAAACGTCTTGTTAAGCTACTGCGACATGCACGTCTCTTCCAAGGGGCATTTAAACCTTCTTGCTAAGCTACTGCAACCTGCACGTCTCTTCCAAGGGGCATTTAAACCGTCTTGTTAAGCTACTGCGACTTTCACGTCTCATCCAAGGGGCATTTAAACCGTCTTTTTAAGCTACTGTAACATGCAACACTTTTCCAAGGAACATTTAAACCGTCATGTTAAGCTACTGCGACCTGCAAGTCTCTTCCAAAGGGCATTTAAACCGCTTTGTAAAGCTACTGCGACCTGCATGTCTCTTCCAAGGGGCATTTAATCCGTCTTGTTAAGCTACTGCGACCTGCAAGTCTTTTCCAAGGGGCATTTAAACCGTCTTCTTAAGCTACTGCGACCTCCACAGCGCTTCCAAGGGGCATTTAAATCGTCTTGTTAAGCTACTGCGACCTCCACAGCACTTCCAAGGGGCATTTAAACTCTCTTGTTAAGCTACTGCGACCTGCACGTCTCTTCCAAGGTGCATTTAAACCGTCTTTTTAAGCTACTGCGACCTGCACGTCTCTTCCAAGGGGCATTTAAACCATCTTATTAAGCTACTGCGACCTGCACGACTCTTCAAATGGGCATTTAAACCGTCTTGTTAAGCTACTGCGACCTCCACCGCTCTTCTAAGGGGCATGTAAACCATCTTGTTAAGCTACTGCGACCTGCAAGTCTCTTCCAAGTGGCATTTAAACCGTTTTGTTAAGCTACTGTGCTCTGCACGTCTCTTCCAAGGGGCATTTAAACTGTCTTGTTAAGCTACTGCGACCTGCACGTCTCTTCCAAGGGGCATTTAAACCGTCTTATTAAGCTACTGCGACCTGCACGTCTCTTGCAAGGGGCATTTAAACCGTCTTGTTAAGCTACTGTGATCTGCACGTCTCTTCCAAGGGGCATTTAAACTGTCTTGTTAAGCTTCTGCGACCTGCACGTCTCTTCCAAGGGGCATTTAAACTGTCTTGTTAAGCTACTGCGACCTGCACGTCTCTTCCAAGGGGCATTTAAACCATCTTGTTAAGCTACTGCGACCTGTACGTCTCTTCCAATGGGCTTTTAAACTGTCTTGTTAAACTACTGTGATCTGCACGTCTCTTACAAGGGGCATTTAAACTGTCTTGTTAAGCTACTGCGACCTCCACCGCTCTTCCAAGGGGCATTTAAACCATCTTGTTAAGCTACTGCGACCTGCACGTCTCTTCCAATGGGTATTTAAACTGTCTTATTAAGCTACTGCGACCTGCACGTCTCTTCTAAGGGGCATTTAAACAGTCTTGTTAAGCTACTGCGACTTGCACGTCTATTCCAAGGGGCATTTAAACCGTCTTGTTAAGCTACTGTAACCTCCACCACTTTTCCAAGGGGCATTTAAACCGTCTTGTTTAGCTACTGCGACATGCACGTCTCTTCCAAGGGGCATTTAAAACGCTTTGTTAAGCTACTGCGACCTGTACGTTTCTTCCAAGGGGCATTTAAACCGTCTTGTTAAGCTACTGCGACCTGCAATTCTCTTCCAAGGGGCATTTAAACCGTTTGTTAAGCTTCTGCGACTTGCAAGTCTCTTCCAAGGGGCCTTTAAACCGTCTTGTTAAGCTACTGCGACCTCCACCGCACTTCCAAGGGGCATTTAAACCGTCTTGTTAAGCTACTGCGACCTGCACGTCTCTTCCAAGTGGCATTTAAACCGTCTTGTTAAGCTACTGCGACCTGCACGTCTCTTCCAAGGGGCATTTAAACTGTCTTGTTAAGCTACTGCGACCTGCACGTCTCTTCCAAGGGGCATTTAAACTGTCTTGTTAAGCTACTGCGACCTCCACCTCTCTTCCAATCGGCATTTAAATCGTCTTGTTAAGCTACTGCGACCTCCACCGCTTTTCAAAGGGACATTTAAACTGTCTTGTTAAGCTACTGCGACCGCCACCGCTCTTCCAAGGGGCATTTAAACCATCTTGTGAAGCTACTGCGACCTGCACGTCTCTTCCAAGGGGCATTTAAACTGTCTTGTTATGCTACTGTGACCTGCACGACTCTTCAAATGGGCATTTAAACCGTCTTGTTAAGCTACTGCGACCTCCACCGCTCTTCTAAGGGGCATGTAAACCATCTTGTTAAGCTACTGCGACCTGCAAGTCTCTTCCAAGTGGCATTTAAACCGTTTTGTTAAGCTACTGTGATCTGCACGTCTCTTCCAAGGGGCATTTAAACTGTCTTGTTAAGCTACTGCGACCTGCACGTCTCTTCCAAGGGGCATTTAAACCGTCTTATTAAGCTACTGCGACCTGCACGTCTCTTGCAAGGGGCATTTAAACCGTCTTGTTAAGCTACTGTGATCTGCACGTCTCTTCCAAGGGGCATTTAAACTGTCTTGTTAAGCTTCTGCGACCTGCACCTCTCTTCCAAGGGGCATTTAAACTGTCTTGTTAAGCTACTGCGACCTGCACGTCTCTTCCAAGGGGCATTTAAACCATCTTGTTAAGCTACTGCGACCTGTACGTCTCTTCCAATGGGCTTTTAAACTGTCTTGTTAAACTACTGTGATCTGCACGTCTCTTACAAGGGGCATTTAAATCGTCTTGTTAAGCTACTTCGACCTCCACCGCTCTTCAAAGGGGCATTTAAACCATATTGTTTAGCTACAGCGACCTGCACATCTCTACCAAGGGGCATTTAAACCATCTTGTTAATCTACTGCGACCTGCACGTCTCTTCCAAGGGGCATTTAAACCGTCTTGTTAAGCTACTGCGACCTGCACGTCTCTTCCAAGGGGCATTAAACCGTCTTGTTAAGCTACTGCGACCTCCACCGCTCTTCCAAAGGGCATTTTAACCGTCTTGTTAAGCTACTGTGATCTGCACTTCTCTACCAAGGGGCATTTAAACCGTCTTTTTAAGCTACTGTGACCTCCACTGCTCTTCCAAGGGGCGTTTAATCCGTCTTGTTAAGCTACTGCGACCTGCACGTCTCTTCCAAGGGGCATTTAAATCGTCTTGTTAAGCTACTTCGACCTCCACCGCTCTTCCAAGGGCCATTTAAACCCTCTTGTTTTGCTACTGCGACCTGTACGTCTCTACGAAGGGGCATTTAAACTGTCTTGTTAAGCTACTGCGACCTCCACCTCTCTTCCAATGGGCATTTAAACCGTCTTGTTAAGCTGCTGCGACCTGCACGTCTCTTCCAAGGGGCATTTAAATCGTCTTGTTAAGCTACTTCGACCTCCACCGCTCTTCCAAGGGGCATTTAAATCCTCTTGTTTAGCTACTGCGACCTGCACGTCTCTTGCAAGGGGCATTTAAACTGTTTTGTTAAGCTACTGCGACCTCCACCTCTCTTCCAATGGGCATTTAAACCGTCTTGTTAAGCTACTGCAACCTGCACGTCTCTTCCAAGGGGCATTTAAACCGTCTTGTTAAGCTACCGTGATCTGCACGTCTCTTCCAAGGGGCATTTAAACCATCTTGTTAAGCTTCTGTGACCTGCACGTCTCTGCCAAGGGGCATTTAAACTGTCTTGTTAAGCTACTGCGACCTCCACCGCTCTTCCAAGGGGCCTTTAAACCATCTTGTTAAGCTACTGCGACCTGTACGTCTCTACCAATGGGCATTTAAACCGTCTTGTTAAGCTACTGCGACCTGCACGTCTCTTCCAAGGGGCATTTAAACCGTCTTGTTAAGCTACTGCGACCTCCACTGCTCTTCCAAGGGGCATTTAAACCATCTTGCTAAGCTACTGCGACCTGCAAGTCTCTTCCAAGTGGCATTTAAACCGTCTTGTTAATCTACTGCGACCTGTACGTCTCTTCCAAGGGGCATTTAAACCGTCTTGTTAAGCTACTGCGACCTGCACGTCTCTTCCAAGGGGCATTTAAACTGTCTTGTTAAGCTACTGCGACCTCCACCGCTCTTCCAAGGGGCATTTAAATCGTCTTGTTAAGCTACTGCGACTTTCACGTCTCTTCCAAGGGGCATTTAAACCGTCTTTTTAAGCTACTGTAACCTGCACCACTTTTCCAAGGAACATTTAAACCGTCATGTTAAGCTATTGCGACCTGCAAGTCTCTTCCAAAGGGCATTTAAACCGCTTTGTTAAGCTACTGCGACCTGCATGTCTCTTCCAAGGGGCATTTAATTCGTCTTGTTAAGCTACTGCGACCTCCACAGCACTACCAAGGGGCATTTAAACCTCATTGTTAAGCTACTGCGACCTGCACGTCTCTTCCAAGGTGCATTTAAACCGTCTTTTTAAGCTACTGCGACATGCACGTCTCTTCCAAGGGGCATTTAAACTGTCTTGTTAAGCTACTGCGACCTGCACGTCTCTTCCAAGGGGCATTTAAACCAACTTATTAAGCTACTGCGACCTGCACGTCTCTTCCAATGGGCATTTAAACCGTCTTGTTAAGCTACTGCGACCTCCACCGATCTTCCAAGGGGCATTTAAATTATCTTGTTAAGCTACTGCGACCTGCAAGTCTCTTCCAAGTGGCATTTAAACCGTCTTGTTAAGCTACTGCAACCTGCACGACTCTTCCAAGGGGCATTTAAACCGTCTTATTAAGCTACTGCGACCTGCACGTCTCTTGCAAGGGGCATTTAAACCGTCTTGTTAAGCTACTGTGATCTGCAAGTCTCTTCCAAGGGGCATTTAAACTGTCTTGTTAAGCTTCTGCGACCTGCACATCTCTTCCAAGGGGCATTTAAACTGTCTTGTTAAGCTACTGCGACCTGCACGTCTCTTCCAAGGGGCATTTAAACCATCTTGTTAAGCTACTGCGACCTGTACGTGTCTTCCAATGGGCATTTAAACTGTCTTGTTAAACTACTGTGATCTGCACGTCTCTTCCACGGGGCATTTAAACTGTCTTGTTAAGCTACTGCGACCTCCACCGCTCATCCAAGGGGCATTTAAACCATCTTGTTAAGCTACTGCGACCTGCACGTCTCTTCCAAGGGGTATTTAAACTGTCTTATTAAGCTACTGCGACCTCCACGCCTCTTCTAAGGGGCATTTAAACAGTCTTGTTAAGCTACTGCGACCTGCACGTCTCTTCCAAGGGGCATTTAAATCGTCTTGTTAAGCTACTGTAACCTCCATCACTTTTCCAAGGGGCATTTAAACCGTCTTGTTTAGCTACTGCGACATGCACGTCTCTTCCAAGGGGCATTTAAAACGCTTTGTTAAGCTACTGCGACCTGTACGTTTCTTCCAAGGGGCATTTAAACCGTCTTGTTAAGCTACTGCGACCTGCATGTCTCTTCCAAGGGGCATTTAAACCTTCTTGTTAAGCTACTGTGACCTGCAATTCTCTTCCAAGGGGCATTTAAACCGTCTTGTTAAGCTACTGCGACCTCCACCGCACTTCCAAGGGGCATTTAAACCGCCTTGTTAAGCTACTGCGACCTGCACGTCTCTTCCAAGTGGCATTTAAAACATCTTGTTAAGCTACTGCGACCTGCACGTCTCTTCCAAGGGGCATTTAAACTGTCTTGTTAAGCTACTGCGACCTGCACGTCTCTTCCAAGGGGCATTTAAACCGTCTTATTAAGCTACTGCGACCTGCACGTCTCTTCCAAGGGGCATTTAAACTGTCTTGTTAAGCTACTGCGACCTCCACCTCTCTTCCAAGGGGCATTTAAACCGTCTTGTTAAGCTACTGCGACTTCCACCGCTTTTCAAAGGGGCATTTAAACTGTCTTGGTAAGCTACTGCGACCTCCACCGCTGTTCCAAGGGGCATTTAAACCATCTTGTGAAGCTACTGCGACCTGCACGTCTATTACAAGGGGCATTTAAACCGTCTTATTAAGCTACTGCGACCTGCACATCTCTTCCAAGGGGCATTTAAACCGTCTTGTTAAGCTACTGCGACCTTCACCGCTCTTCCAAAGGGCATTTTAACAGTCTTGTTAAGCTACTGTGACCTCCACTGCTCTTCCAAGGGGCATTTAAACTGTCTTATTAAGCTACTGCGACCTGCACATCTCTTCCAAGGGGCATTTAAACCGTCTTGTTAAGCTACTGCGACCTTCACCGCTCTTCTAAAGGGCATTTTAACCGTCTTGTTAAGCTACTGCGACCTGCACGTCTCTTCCAAGGGGCATTTAAACTGTCTTGTTAAGCTACTGCGACCTGCACGTCTCTTCCAAGGGGCATTTAAACTGTCTTGTTAAGCTACTGTGATCTGCACGTCTCTTCCAAGGGGCATTTAAACCGTCTTGTTAAGCTTCTGTGACCTGCACGTCTCTGCCAAGGGGCATTTAAACCGTCTTGTTAAGCTACTGCGACCTCCACTGCTCTTCCAAGGGGCATTTAAACCGTCTTGTTAAGCTACTGCGACCTGCACGTCTCTTCCAAGGGGCATTTAAACTGTCTTGTTAATCTTCTGCGACCTGCACGTCTCTTCCAAGGGGGATTTAAACCGTCTTGTTAAGCTACTGCGACCTGCACGTCTCTTCCAAGGGGCATTTAAACTGTCTTGTTAAGCTACTGCGACCTCCACCGCTCTTCCAAGGGGTATTTAAAACGTCTTGTTAAGCTACTGCGACATGCACGTCTCTTCCAAGGGGCATTTAAACCTTCTTGCTAAGCTACTGCAACCTGCACGTCTCTTCCAAGGGGCATTTAAACCGTCTTGTTAAGCTACTGCGACTTTCACGTCTCATCCAAGGGGCATTTAAACCGTCTTTTTAAGCTACTGTAACATGCAACACTTTTCCAAGGAACATTTAAACCGTCATGTTAAGCTACTGCGACCTGCAAGTCTCTTCCAAAGGGCATTTAAACCGCTTTGTAAAGCTACTGCGACCTGCATGTCTCTTCCAAGGGGCATTTAATCCGTCTTGTTAAGCTACTGCGACCTGCAAGTCTTTTCCAAGGGGCATTTAAACCGTCTTCTTAAGCTACTGCGACCTCCACAGCGCTTCCAAGGGGCATTTAAATCGTCTTGTTAAGCTACTGCGACCTCCACAGCACTTCCAAGGGGCATTTAAACTCTCTTGTTAAGCTACTGCGACCTGCACGTCTCTTCCAAGGTGCATTTAAACCGTCTTTTTAAGCTACTGCGACCTGCACGTCTCTTCCAAGGGGCATTTAAACCATCTTATTAAGCTACTGCGACCTGCACGACTCTTCAAATGGGCATTTAAACCGTCTTGTTAAGCTACTGCGACCTCCACCGCTCTTCTAAGGGGCATGTAAACCATCTTGTTAAGCTACTGCGACCTGCAAGTCTCTTCCAAGTGGCATTTAAACCGTTTTGTTAAGCTACTGTGCTCTGCACGTCTCTTCCAAGGGGCATTTAAACTGTCTTGTTAAGCTACTGCGACCTGCACGTCTCTTCCAAGGGGCATTTAAACCGTCTTATTAAGCTACTGCGACCTGCACGTCTCTTGCAAGGGGCATTTAAACCGTCTTGTTAAGCTACTGTGATCTGCACGTCTCTTCCAAGGGGCATTTAAACTGTCTTGTTAAGCTTCTGCGACCTGCACGTCTCTTCCAAGGGGCATTTAAACTGTCTTGTTAAGCTACTGCGACCTGCACGTCTCTTCCAAGGGGCATTTAAACCATCTTGTTAAGCTACTGCGACCTGTACGTCTCTTCCAATGGGCTTTTAAACTGTCTTGTTAAACTACTGTGATCTGCACGTCTCTTACAAGGGGCATTTAAACTGTCTTGTTAAGCTACTGCGACCTCCACCGCTCTTCCAAGGGGCATTTAAACCATCTTGTTAAGCTACTGCGACCTGCACGTCTCTTCCAATGGGTATTTAAACTGTCTTATTAAGCTACTGCGACCTGCACGTCTCTTCTAAGGGGCATTTAAACAGTCTTGTTAAGCTACTGCGACTTGCACGTCTATTCCAAGGGGCATTTAAACCGTCTTGTTAAGCTACTGTAACCTCCACCACTTTTCCAAGGGGCATTTAAACCGTCTTGTTTAGCTACTGCGACATGCACGTCTCTTCCAAGGGGCATTTAAAACGCTTTGTTAAGCTACTGCGACCTGTACGTTTCTTCCAAGGGGCATTTAAACCGTCTTGTTAAGCTACTGTGACCTGCAATTCTCTTCCAAGGGGCATTTAAACCGTTTTGTTAAGCTTCTGCGACTTGCAAGTCTCTTCCAAGGGGCATTTAAACCGTCTTGTTAAGCTACTGCGACCTCCACCGCACTTCCAAGGGGCATTTAAACCGTCTTGTTAAGCTACTTCGACCTGCACGTCTCTTCCAAGTGGCATTTAAACCGTCTTGTTAAGCTACTGCGACCTGCACGTCTCTTCCAAGGGGCATTTAAACTGTCTTGTTAAGCTACTGCGACCTGCACGTCTCTTCCAAGGGGCATTTAAACTGTCTTGTTAAGCTACTGCGACCTCCACCTCTCTTCCAATCGGCATTTAAATCGTCTTGTTAAGCTACTGCGACCTCCACCGCTTTTCAAAGGGACATTTAAACTGTCTTGTTAAGCTACTGCGACCGCCACCGCTCTTCCAAGGGGCATTTAAACCATCTTGTGAAGCTACTGCGACCTGCACGTCTCTTCCAAGGGGCATTTAAACTGTCTTGTTATGCTACTGTGACCTGCACGACTCTTCAAATGGGCATTTAAACCGTCTTGTTAAGCTACTGCGACCTCCACCGCTCTTCTAAGGGGCATGTAAACCATCTTGTTAAGCTACTGCGACCTGCAAGTCTCTTCCAAGTGGCATTTAAACCGTTTTGTTAAGCTACTGTGATCTGCACGTCTCTTCCAAGGGGCATTTAAACTGTCTTGTTAAGCTACTGCGACCTGCACGTCTCTTCCAAGGGGCATTTAAACCGTCTTATTAAGCTACTGCGACCTGCACGTCTCTTGCAAGGGGCATTTAAACCGTCTTGTTAAGCTACTGTGATCTGCACGTCTCTTCCAAGGGGCATTTAAACTGTCTTGTTAAGCTTCTGCGACCTGCACGTCTCTTCCAAGGGGCATTTAAACTGTCTTGTTAAGCTACTGCGACCTGCACGTCTCTTCCAAGGGGCATTTAAACCATCTTGTTAAGCTACTGCGACCTGTACGTCTCTTCCAATAGGCTTTTAAACTGTCTTGTTAAACTACTGTGATCTGCACGTCTCTTACAAGGGGCATTTAAATCGTCTTGTTAAGCTACTTCGACCTCCACCGCTCTTCAAAGGGGCATTTAAACCATATTGTTTAGCTACAGCGACCTGCACATCTCTACCAAGGGGCATTTAAACCATCTTGTTAATCTACTGCGACCTGCACGTCTCTTCCAAGGGGCATTTAAACCGTCTTGTTAAGCTACTGCGACCTGCACGTCTCTTCCAAGGGGCATTAAACCGTCTTGTTAAACTACTGCGACCTCCACCGCTCTTCCAAAGGGCATTTTAACCGTCTTGTTAAGCTACTGTGATCTGCACTTCTCTACCAAGGGGCATTTAAACCGTCTTTTTAAGCTACTGTGACCTCCACTGCTCTTCCAAGGGGCGTTTAATCCGTCTTGTTAAGCTACTGCGACCTGCACGTCTCTTCCAAGGGGCATTTAAATCGTCTTGTTAAGCTACTTCGACCTCCACCGCTCTTCCAAGGGCCATTTAAACCCTCTTGTTTTGCTACTGCGACCTGTACGTCTCTACGAAGGGGCATTTAAACTGTCTTGTTAAGCTACTGCGACCTCCACCTCTCTTCCAATGGGCATTTAAACCGTCTTGTTAAGCTGCTGCGACCTGCACGTCTCTTCCAAGGGGCATTTAAATCGTCTTGTTAAGCTACTTCGACCTCCACCGCTCTTCCAAGGGGCATTTAAATCCTCTTGTTTAGCTACTGCGACCTGCACGTCTCTTGCAAGGGGCATTTAAACTGTCTTGTTAAGCTACTGCGTCCTGCACATCTCTTCCAAGGGGACTTTAAACCATCTTGTTAAGCTACTGCGACCTGTACGTCTCTTCCAATGGGCATTTAAACCGTCTTGTTAAGCTACTGCGACCTCCACCGCTCTTCCAAGGGGCATTTAAACTGTCTTGTTAAGCTACTGCGACCTGCATGTCTCTTCCAAGGGGCATTTAAACTGTCTTGTTAAGCTACTGCGACTTTCACGTCTCTTCCAAGGGGCATTTAAACCGTCTTTTTAAGCTACTGTAACCTGCACCACTTTTCCAAGGAACATTTAAACCGTCATGTTAAGCTACTGCGACCTGCAAGTCTCTTCCAAAGGGCATTTAAACCGCTTTGTTAAGCTACTGTGACCTGCATGTCTCTACCAAGGGGCATTTAATCCGTCATGTTAAGCTACTGCGACCTGCACGTCTCTTCCAAGGGGCATTAAAACCATATTATTAAGCTACTGCGGCCTGCACATCTCTTCCAATGGGCATTTAAACCGTCTTGTTAAGCTACTGCGACCTCCACCGCTCTTCCAAGGGGCATTTAAACCATCTTGTTAAGCTACTGCGACGTGCAAGTTTCTTCCAAGTGGCATTTAAACCGTCTTGTTAAGCTACTGTGATCTGCACGTCTCTTCCAAGGGGCATTTAAACTGTCATGTTAAGCTACTGCGACCTGCACGTCTCTTCCAAGGGGCATTTAAACTATCTTGTTAAGCTACTGCGACCTCCACCTCTTTTCAAAGGGGCATATAAACCGTCTTGTTAAGCTACAGCGACCAGCACGTCTCTTCCAATGGGCATTTAAACCGTCTTATTAAGCTACTGTGACCTGCACGTCTCTTCCAAGGGGCAATTAAATCGTCTTGTTAAGCTACTTCGACCTCCACCGCTCTTCAAAGGGGCATTTAAACCCTCTTGTTTAGCTACAGCGACCTGCACGTCTCTTCCAAGGGGCATTTAAACCGTCTTGTTAATCTACTGCGACCTGCACGTCTCTTCCAAAGGGCATTTAAACCGTCTTGTTAAGCTACTGCGACCTGCACGTCTCTTCCAAGGGGCATTAAACGGTCTTGTTAAGCTACTGCGACCTCCACCGCTCTTCCAAAGGGCATTTTAACCGTCTTGTTAAGCTACTGTGACCTCCACTGCTCTTCCAAGGGGCGTTTAATCCGTCTTGTTAAGCTACTGCGACCTGCACGTCTCTTCCAAGGGGCATTTAAATCGTCTTGTTAAGCTACTTCGACCTCCACCGCTCTTCCAAGGGGCATTTAAACCCTCTTGTTTAGCTACTGCGACCTGCACGTCTCTACCAAGGGGCATTTAAACCGTCTTGTTAATCTACTGCGACCTGCACGTCTCTTGCAAGGGGCATTTAAACTGTCTTGTTAAGCTACTGCGACCTCCACCTCTCTTACAATGGGCATTTAAACCGTCTTGTTAAGCTACTGCGACCTGCACGTCTCTTCCAAGGGGCATTTAAACCATCTTGTTAAGCTACCGTGATCTGCACGTCTCTTCCAAGGGGCATTTAAACTATCTTGTTAAGCTTCTGTGACCTGCACGTCTCTGCCAAGGGGCATTTAAACTGTCTTGTTAAGCTACTGCGACCTGCACATCTCTTCCAAGGGGCCTTTAAACCATCTTGTTAAGCTACTGCGACCTGTACGTCTCTACCAATGGGCATTTAAACTGTCTTGTTAAGCTACTGCGACCTGCACGTCTCTTCCAAAGGGCATTTAAACCGTCTTGTTAAGCTACTGCGACCTCCACTGCTCTTCCAAGGGGCATTTAAACCATCTTGTTAAGCTACTGCGACCTGCAAGTCTCTTCCAAGTGGCATTTAAACCGTCTTGTTAATTTACTGCGACCTGTACGTCTCTTCCAAGGGGCATTTAAACCGTCTTGTTAAGCTAATGCGACCTGCACGTCTCTTCCAAGGGGCATTTAAACTGTCTTGTTAAGCTACTGCGACCTCCACCGCTCTTCCAAGGGGCATTTAACCCGTCTTGTTAAGCTACTGCGACATGCACGTCTCTTCCAAGGGGCATTTAAACCTTCTTGATAAGCTACTGCAACCTGCACGTCTCTTCCAAGGGGCATTTAAATCGTCTTGTTAAGCTACTGCGACTTTCACGTCTCTTCCAAGGGGCATTTAAACAGTCTCCTTAAGCTACTGTAACCTGCACCACTTTTCCAAGGAACATTTAAACCGTCATGTTAAGCTACTGCGACCCGCAAGTCTCTTCCAAAGGGCATTTAAACCGCTTTGTTAAGCTACTGCGACCTGCATGTCTCTTCCAAGGGGCATTTAATCCGTCTTGTTAAGCTACAGCGACCTGCACGTCTTTTCCAAGGGGTATTTAAACCGTCTTCTTAAGCTACTGCGACCTCCACAGCACTTCCAAGGGGCATTTAAACCGTCTTGTTCAGCTACTGCGACCTCCACAGCACTTCCAAGGGGCATTTAAACCGCATTGTTAAGCTACTGCGACCTGCACGTCTCTTCCAAGGTGCATTTAAACCGTCTTTTTAAGCTACTCCGACATGCACGTCTCTTCCAAGGGGCATTTAAACTGTCTTGTTAAGCTACTGCGACCTGCACGTCTCTTCCAAGGGGCATTTAAAGCATCTTATTAAGCTACTGCGACCTGCACGTCTCTTCCAATGGGCATTTAAACCGTCTTGTTAAGCTACTGCGACCTCCACCGCTCTTCCAAGCGGCATTTAAATTATCTTGTTAAGCTACTGAGACCTGCAAGTCTCTTCCAAGTGGCATTTAAACCGTCTTGTTAAGCTACTGTGTTCTGCACGTCTCTTCCAAGGGGCATTTAAACTGTCTTGTTAAGCTACTGCAACCTGCACATCTCTTCCAAGGGGCATTTAAACCGTCTTATTAAGCTACTGCGACCTGCACGTCTCTTGCAAGGGGCATTTAAACCGTCTTGTTAAGCTTCTGTGATCTGCAAGTCTCTTCCAAGGGGCATTTAAACTGTCTTGTTAAGCTTCTGCGACCTGCACGTCTCTTCCAAGGGGCATTTAAACTGTCTTGTTAAGCTACTGCGACCTGTACGTCTCTTCCAATGGGCATTTAAACTGTCTTGTTAAACTACTGTGATCTGCACGTCTCTTCCAATGGGCATTTAAACTGTCTTGTTAAGCTACTGCGACCTCCACCGCTCTTCCAAGGGGCATTTAAACCATCTTGTTAAGCTACTGCGACCTGCACGTCTCTTCCAAGGGGTATTTAAACTGTCTTATTAAGCTACTGCGACCTGCACGTCTCTTCTAAGGGGCATTTAAACAGTCTTGTTAAGCTACTGCGACCTGCAAGTCTCTTCCAAAGGGCATTTAAACCGCTTTGTTAAGCTACTGCGACCTGAACGTCTCTTCCAAGGGGCATTTAATCCGTCTTGTTAAGCTACTGCGACCTGCACGTCTTTTCCAAGGGGCATTTAAACCGTCTTCTTAAGCTACTGCGACCTCCACAGCACTTCCAAGGGGCATTTAAGCCGTCTTGTTAAGCTACTGCGACCTCCACAGCACTTCCAAGGGGCATTTAAACTGCATTGTTAAGCTGCTGCGACCTGTACGTCTCTTCCAAGGTGCATTTAAACCGTCTTTTTAAGCTACTGCGACATGCACGTCTCTTCCAAGGGGCATTTAAACTGTCTTGTTAAGCTACTGCGACCTGCACGTCTCTTCCAAGGGGCATTTAAACCATCTTATTAAGCTACTGCGACCTGCACGTCTCTTCCAAGGGGCATTTAAACTGTCTTGTTAAGCTACTGCGACCTCCACCTCTCTTCCAAAAGGCATTTAAACCGTCTTGTTAAGCTACTGCGGCCTCCACCGCTTTTCAAAGGGACATTTAAACTGTCTTGTTAAGCTACTGCGACCTCCACCGCTCTTCCAAGGGGCATTTAAACCATCTTGTGAAGCTACTGCGACCTGTACGTCGCTTCCAAGGGGCATTTAAAGTGTCTTGTTATGCTACTGCGACCTGCACGTCTCTTCTAAGGGGCATTTAAACCGTCTTGTTAAGCTACTGCGACTTGCACGGCTCTTCCAAGTGGCATTTAAACCGTCTTGTTAAGCTACTGTAACTTCCACCACTTTTCCATGGGGCATTTAAACCGTCTTGTTAAGCTACTGCGACATGCATGTCTCTTACAAGGGGCATTTAAAACGCTTTGTTAATCTACTGCGACCTGCACGTCTCTTCCAAGGGGCATTTAAACCGTCTTGTTAAGATTCTGCGATCTGCATGTCTCTTCCAAGGGGCATTTAAAAGGTCTTGTTAAGCTACTGCGACCTCCACCGCACTTCCAAGGGTCATTTAAACCGTCTTGTTAAGCTACTGCGACCTGCACGTCTCTTCCAAGTGGCATTTAAACTGTCTTGTTAAGCTACTGCGACCTGCACCGCACTTCCAAGGGGCATTTAAACTGTCTAGTTAAGCTACTACGACCTGCACGTCTCTTCCAAGTGGTATTTAAACTGTCTTGTTAAGCTACTGTGACCTCCACCTCTCTTCCAATGGGCATTTAAACCGTCTTGTTAAGCTACTGCGACCTGCACGTCTCTTCCAAGGGGCATTTAAACCGTCTTGTTAAGCTACTGTGATCTGCACGTCTCTTCCAAGGGGCATTTAAACCGTCTTGTTAAGCTTCTGTGACCTGCACGTCTCTGCGAAGGGGCATTTAAACTGTCTTGTTAAGCTACTGCGACCTGCACATCTCTTCCAAGGGGCCTTTAAACCATCTTGTTAAGCTACTGCAACCTGTACGTCTCTTCCAATGGGCATTTAAACTGTCTTGTTAAGCTACTGCGACCTCCACCGCTCTTCCAAGGGTCATTTAAACTGTCTTGTTAAGCTACTGCGACCTGCATGTCTCTTTCAAGGGGCATTTAAACTGTCTTGTTAAGCTACTGCGACTTTCACGTCTCTTCCAAGGGGCATTTAAACCGTCTTTTTAAGCTACTGTAACCTGCACCACTTTTCCAAGGAGCATTTAAACCGTCATGTTAAGCTACTGCGACCTGCAAGTCTCTTCCAAAGGGCATTTAAACCGCTTTGTTAAGCTACTGTGACCTGCATGTCTCTACCAAGGGGCATTTAATCCGTCTTGTTAAGCTACTGCGACCTGCACGTCTTTTCCAAGGGGCATTTAAACCGTCCTCTTAAGCTACTGCGACCTCCACAGCACTTCCAAGGTGCATTTAAACCGTATTTTTAAGCTACTGCGACCTGCACGTCTCTTCCAAGGGGCATTTAAACTGTCTTGTTAAGCTACTGCGACCTGCACGTGTCTTCCAAAGGGCATTTAAACCGCTTTGTTAAGCTACTGCGACCTGAACGTCTCTTCCAAGGGGCATTTAATCCGTCTTGTTAAGCTACTGCGACCTGCACGTCTTTTCCAAGGGGCATTTAAACCGTCTTCTTAAGCTACTGCGACCTCCACAGCACTTCCAAGGGGCATTTAAACCGTCTTGTTAAGCTACTGCGACCTCCACAGCACTTCCAAGGGGCATTTAAACCGCATTGTTAAGCTACTGCGACCTGTACGTCTCTTCCAAGGGGCATTTAAACCGTCTTGTTAAGCTTCTGCGATCTGCATGTCTCTTCCAAGGGGCATTTAAACCGTCTTGTTAAGCTACTGCGACCTCCACCGCACTTCCAAGGGTCATTTAAACCGTCTTGTTAAGCTACTGCGACCTGCACGTCTCTTCCAAGTGGCATTTAAACTGTCTTGTTAAGCTACTGCGACCTCCACCGCACTTCCAAGGTGCATTTAAACTGTCTAGTTAAGCTACTACGACCTGCACGTCTCTTCCAAGTGGTATTTAAACTGTCTTGTTAAGCTACTGCGACCTCCACCTCTCTTCCAATGGGCATTTAAACCGTCTTGTTAAGCTACTGCGACCTGCACGTCTCTTCCAAGGGGCATTTAAACCGTCTTGTTAAGCTACTGTGATCTGCACGTCTCTTCCAAGGGGCATTTAAACCGTCTTGTTAAGCTTCTGTGACCTGCACGTCTCTGCGAAGGGGCATTTAAACTGTCTTGTTAAGCTACTGCGACCTGCACATCTCTTCCAAGGGGCCTTTAAACCATCTTGTTAAGCTACTGCGACCTGTACGTCTCTTCCAATGGGCATTTAAACCGTCTTGTTAAGCTACTGCGACCTCCACCGCTCTTCCAAGGGGCATTTAAACTGTCTTGTTAAGCTACTGCGACCTGCATGTCTCTTCCAAGGGGCATTTAAACTGTCTTGTTAAGCTACTGCGACTTTCACGTCTCTTCCAAAGGGCATTTAAACCGCTTTGTTAAGCTACTGTGACCTGCATGTCTCTACCAAGGGGCATTTAATCCGTCTTGTTAAGCTACTGCGACCTGCACGTCTTTTCCAAGGGGCATTTAAACCGTCCTCTTAAGCTACTGCGACCTCCACAGCACTTCCAAGGTGCATTTAAACCGTATTTTTAAGCTACTGCGACCTGCACGTCTCTTCCAAGGGGCATTTAAACTGTCTTGTTAAGCTACTGCGACCTGCACGTGTCTTCCAAGGGGCATTTAAACCATATTGTTAAGCTACTGCGACCTGCACATCTCTTCCAATGGGCATTTAAACCGTCTTTTTAAGCTACTGCGACCTCCACCGCTCTTCCAAGGGGCATTTAAACCATCTTGTTAAGCTACTGCGACCTGCAAGTTTCTTCCAAGTGGCATTTAAACCGTCTTGTTAAGCTACTGTGATCTGCACGTCTCTTCCAAGGGGCATTTAAACTGTCTTGTTAAGCTACTGCGACCTGCACGTCTCTTCCAAGGGGCATTTAAACTATCTTGTTAAGCTACTGCGACCTCCACCTCTTTTCAAAGGGGCATATAAACCGTCTTGTTAAGCTTCAGCGACCAGCACGTCTCTTCCAAGGGGCATTTAAACCGTCTTATTAAGCTACTGTGACCTGCACGTCTCTTCCAAGGGGCAATTAAATCGTCTTGTTAAGCTACTTCGACCTCCACCTCTCTTCAAAGGGGCATTTAAACCCTCTTGTTTAGCTACAGCGACCTGCACGTCTCTTCCAAGGGGCATTTAAACCGTCTTGTTAATCTACTGCGACCTGCACGTCTCTTCCAAGGGGCATTTAAACCGTCTTGTTAAGCTACTGCGACCTGCACGTCTCTTCCAAGGGGCATTAAACGGTCTTGTTAAGCTTCTGTGATCTGCAAGTCTCTTCCAAGGGGCATTTAAACTGTCTTGTTAAGCTACTGCGACCTGTACGTCTCTTCCAATGGGCATTTAAACTGTCTTGTTAAACTACTGTGATCTGCACGTCTCTTCCAAGGGGCATTTAAACTGTCTTGTTAAGCTACTGCGACCTCCACCGCTCTTCCAAGGGGCATTTAAACCATCTTGTTAAGCTACTGCGACCTGCACGTCTCTTCCAAGGGGTATTTAAACTGTCTTATTAAGCTACTGCGACCTGCACGTCTCTTCTAAGGGGCATTTAAGCAGTCTTGTTAAGCTACTGCGACCTGCAAGTCTCTTCCAAAGGGCATTTAAACTGCTTTGTTAAGCTACTGCGACCTGCATGTCTCTTCCAAGGGGCATTTAATCCGTCTTGTTAAGCTACTGCGACCTGCACGTCTTTTCCAAGGGGCATTTAAACCGTCTTCTTAAGCTACTGTGACCTCCACAGCACTTCCAAGGGGCATTTAAACCGTCTTGTTAAGCTACTGCGACCTCCACAGCACTTCCAAGGGGCATTTAAACCGCATTGTTAAGCTACTGCGACCTGCACGTCTCTTCCAAGGTGCATTTAAACCGTCTTTTTAAGCTACTGCGACATGCACGTCTCTTCCAAGGGGCATTTAAACTGTCTTGTTAAGCTACTGCGACCTGCACGTCTCTTCCAAGGGGCATTTAAACCATTTTATTAAGCTACTGCGACCTGCATGTCTCTTCCAATGGGCATTTAAACCGTCTTGTTAAGCTACTGCGACCTCCACCGCTCTTCCAAGCGGCATTTAAACCATCTTGTTAAGCTACTGCGACCTGCAAGTCTCTTCCAAGTGGCATTTAAACCGTCTTGCTAAGCTACTGTGATCTGCACGTCTCTTCCAAGGGGCATTTAAACTGTCTTGTTAAGCTACTGCAACCTGCACGTCTCTTCCAAGGGGCATTTAAACCGTCTTATTAAACTACTGCGACCTGAACGTCTCTTGCAAGGGGCATTTAAACCGTCTTGTTAAGCTACTGTGATCTGCAAGTCTCTTCCAACGGGCATTTAAACTGTCTTGTTAAGCTACTGCGACCTGCACGTCTCTTCCAAGGGGCATTTAAACCGTCTTGTTAAGCTACTGCGACCTGCACGTCTCTTCCAATGGGCATTTAAACTGTCTTGTTAAACTACTGTGATCTGCACGTCTCTTCCAAGGGGCATTTAAACCGTCTTGTTAAGCTACTGCGACCTCCACCGCTCTTCCAAGGGGCATTTAAACCATCTTGTTAAGCTACTGCGACCTGCACGTCTCTTCCAAGGGGCATTTAAACTGTCTTGATAAGCTACTGCGACCTCCACCTCTCTTCTAAGGGGCATTTAAACAGTCTTGTTAAGCTACTGCGACCTGCACGTCTCTTCCAAGGGGTATTTAAACTGTCTTATTAAGCTACTGCGACCTGCACGTCTCTTCTATGGGGCGTTTAAACAGTCTTGTTAAGCTACTACAACTTGCACGTCTCTTCCAAGGGGTATTTAAACCGTCTTGTTAAGCTACTGTAACCTCCACCACTTTTCCAAGGGGCATTTAAACCGTCTTGTTTAGCTACTACGACATGCACGTCTCTTCCAAGGGGCATTTAAAACGCTTTGTTAAGCTACTGCGACCTCCACCGCACTTCCAAGGGGCATTTAAACCGTCTTGTTAAGCTACTGCGACCTGCAATTCTCTTCCAAGGGGCATTTAAACCGTCTTGTTAAGCTTCTGCGACCTCCAAGTCTCTTCCAAGGGGCATTTAAACCGTCTTGTTAAGCTACTGCGACCTCCACCGCACTTCCAAGGGGCATTTAAACCGTCTTGTTAAGCTACTGCGACCTGCACGTCTCTTCCAAGTGGCATTTAAACCGTCTTGTTAAGCTACTGCGACCTCCACCGCTCTTCCAAGGGGCATTTAAACCATCTTGTGAAGCTACTGCGACCTGCACTTCTCTTCCAAGGGGCATTTAAACTGTTTGTTAAGCTACTGCGACCTGCACGTCTATTCTAAGGGGAATTTAAAACTTCTTGTTAAGCTACTGCGACTTGCACGTCTCTTCCAAGGGGCATTTAAACCGTCTTGTTAAGCTACTGTAACCTCCACCACTTTTCCATGGGGCATTTAAACCGTCTTGTTAAGCTACTGCGACATGCACGTCTCTTACAAGGGGCATTTAAAACGCTTTGTTAGGCTACTGCGACCTGCACGTCTCTTCCAAGGGGCATTTAAACCGTCTTGTTAAGCTTCTGCGACCTGCATGTCTCTTCCAAGGGGCATTTAAACCGTCTTGTTAAGCTACTGCGACCTCCACCGCACTTCCATGGGTCATTTAAACCGTCTTGTTAAGCTACTGCGACCTGCACGTCTCTTCCAAGTGGCATTTAATCTGTCTTGTTAAGCTACTGCGACCTCCACCGCACTTCCAAAGGGCATTTAAACCATCTTGTTAAGCTACTGCGACCTGCACGTCTCTTCCAAGGGGCATTTAAACTGTCTTGTTAAGCTACTGCGACCTCCACCTCTCTTCCAATGGGCATTTAAACCGTCTTGTTAAGCTTCTGCGACCTGCACGTCTCTTCCAAGGGGCATTTAAACCGTCTTGTTAAGCTACTGTGATCTGCACGTCTCTTCCAAGGGGCATTTAAACCGTCTTGTTAAGCTACTGCGACCTCCACTGCTCTTCCAAGGGGCATTTAAACCATCTTGTTAAGCTACTGCGACCTGCAAGTCTCTTCCAAGTGGCATTTAAACCGTCTTGTTAATCTGCTGCGACCTGCACGTCTTTTCCAAGGGGCATTTAAACCGTCTTGTTAAGCTACTGCGACCTGCACGTCTCTTCCAAGGGGCATTTAAACTGTCTTGTTAAGCTACTGCGACCTCCACCGCTCTTCCAAGGGGCATTTAAACCGTCTTGTTAAGCTACTGCGACATGCACGTCTCTTCCAAGTGGCATTTAAACCGTCCTGTTAAGCTACTGTGATCTGCACGTCTCTTCCAAGGGGCATTTAAACTGTCTTGTTAAGCTACTGCGACCCGCACGTCTCTTCCAAGGGGCATTTAAACTATCTTGTTAAGCTACTGCAACCTCCACCGCTTTTCAAAGGGGCATATAAAACGTCTTGTTAAGCTACAGAGACCTGCACGTCTCTTCCAAGGGGCATTTAAACCGTCTTATTAAGCTACTGTGACCAGCACGTCTCTTCCAAGGGGCAATTAAATTGTCTTGTTAAGCTACTTCGACCTCCACCGCTCTTAAAGGGGCATTTAAACCCTCTTGTTTAGCTACAGCGACCTGCACGTCTCTACCAAGTGGTATTTAAACCGTCTTGTTAATCTACTGCGACCTGCACGTCTCTTCCAATGGGCATTTAAACCGTCTTGTTAAGCTACTGCGACCTGCACGTCTCTTCCAAGGGGCATTAAACCGTCTTGTTAAGCTACTGCGACCTCCACCGCTCTTCCAAAGGGCATTTTAACCGTCTTGTTAAGCTACTGTGATCTGCACGTCTCTACCAAGGGGCATTTAAACCGTCTTGATAAGCTACTGTGACCTCCACTGCTCTTCCAAGGGGCGTTTAATCCGTCTTGTTAAGCTACTGCGATCTGCACTTCTCTTCCAAGGGGCATTTAAATCGTCTTGTTAACCTACTTCGACCTCCACCGCTCTTCCAAGGGGCATTTAAACCCTCTTGTTTAGCTACTGCGACCTGCACGTCTCTACCAAGGGGCATTTAAACCGTCTTGTTAATCTACTGCGACCTGCACGTCTCTTGCAAGGGGCATTTAAACCGTCTTGTTAAGCTACTGCGACCTGCACGTCTCTTCCAAGGGGCATTAAACCGTCTTGTTAAGCTACTGCGACCTCCACCGCTCTTCCAAAGGGCATTGTAACCGTCTTGTTAAGCTACTGTGATCTGCACGTCTCTTCCAAGGGGCATTTAAACCGTCTTGTTAAGCTACTGCGACCTGCACGTCTCTTCCAAGGGGCATTTAATCCATCTTGTTAAGCTACTGTGACCTGCACGTCTTTTCCAAGGGGCATTAAAACCGTCTTGTTAAGCTACTGCGACCTGCACGTCTCTTCCAAGGGGCATTAAGCCGTCTTGTTAAGCTACTGCGACCTCCACCGCTCTTCCAAAGGGCATTGTAACCGTCTTGTTAAGCTACTGTGATCTGCACGTCTCTACCAAGGGGCATTTAAACCGAATTGTTAAGCTACTGTGACCTCCACTGCTCTTCCAAGGGGCGTTTAATCCGTCTTGTTAAGCTACTGCGACCTGTACGTCTCTTACAAGGGGCATTTAAACTGTCTTGTTAATCTACTGCGACCTCCACCGCTCTTCCAAGGGGCATTTAAACCGTCTTGTTAAGCTAGTGCGACCTGCACGTCTCTTCCAAGGGGCATTTTAACCTTCTTGCTAAGCTACTGCGACCTGCACGTCTCTTCCAAGGGACATTTAAACCGTCTTGTTAAGCTACTGCGACTTTCACGTCTCTTCCAAGGGGCATTTAAACCGTCTTTTTAAGCTACTGTAACCTGCACCACTTTTCCAAGGGGCATTTAAACCGTCTTGTTAAGCTACTGCGACCTTCACGTCTCTTCCAAGGGGCTTTTAAACCGCTTTGTTAAGCTACTGCGACCTGCATGTCTCTTCCAAGGGGCATTTAATCCATCTTGTTAAGCTACTGCGACCTGCACGTCTTTTCCAAGGGGCATTTAAACCATCTTGTTAAGCTACTGCGACCTCCACAGCACTTCCAAGGGGCATTTAAACCGCTTTGTTAAGCTACTGCAACTTGCACGTCTCTTCCAAGGTGCATTTAAACCGTCTTTTTAAGCAACTGCGACCTGCACGTCTCTTCCAAGGGGCATTTAAACTGTCTTGTTAAGCTACTGCGACCTGCACGTCTCTTCCAAGGGGCATTTAAACCGTCTTATTAAGCTACTGCGACCTGCACGTCTCTTCCAATGGGAATTTAAACCGTCTTGTTAAGCTACTGCGACCTCCACCGCTCTTCCAAGGGGCATTTAAACCATCTTGTTAAGCTACTGCGACCTACAAGTCTCTTCCAAGTGGCATTTAAACCGTCTTGTTAAGCTACTGTGATCTGCACGTCTCTTCCAAGGGGCATTTAAACCTTCTTATTAAGCTGCTTCGACCTGCACGTCTCTTGCAAGGGGCATTTAAACCGTCTTGTTAAGCTACTGTGATCTGTACGTCTCTTCCAAGGGGCATTTAAACCGTCTTGTTAAGCTTCTGCGACCTGCACGTCTCTTCCAAGGGGCATTTAAACTGTCTTGTAAAGCTACTGCGACCTGCACGTCTCTTCCAAGGGGCCTTTAAACCATCTTGTTAAGCTACTGCGACCTGTACGTCTCTTCCAATGGGCATTTAAACCGTCTTGTTAAGCTACTGCGACCTGCATGTCTCTTCCAAGGGGCATTTAAACCATCTTGTTAAGCTACTGCGACCTCCACCGCTCTTCCAAGGGGCATTTAAACTGTCTTGTTAAGCTACCGCGACCTGCACGTCTCTTCCAAAGGGCATTTAAATAGTCTTGGAAAGCTACTGCGACCTGCAAGCCTCTTCCAAGGGGCATTTAAACTGTCTTTTTAAGCTACTGGGGACCTCCACCACTCTTCCAAGGGGCATTTAAACCATCTTGTTAAGCTACTGCGACCTGCACGTCTCTTCCAAGGGTCATTTAAACTGTCTTGTTAAGCTACTGCGACTTCCACCGCTCTTCCAAGGGGCATTTAAACCATCTTGTTAAGCCACTGTGATCTGCACGTCTCTTCCAAGGGGCATTTAAACTGTCTTGTTAAGCTACTGCGACCTGCACGTCTCTTCCAAGGGGCATTTAAACCGTCTTATTGAGCTACTGCGACCTGCACGTCTCTTGCAAGGGGCATTTAAACCGTCTTGTTAAGCTACTGTGATCTGCACGTCTCTTCCAAGTGGCATTTAAACTGTCTTGTTAAGCTTCTGCGACCAGCACGTCTCTCCCAAGTGGCGTTTAAACTGTCTTGTTAAGCTACTGCGACCTACACGTCTCTTCCAAGGGGCATTTAAACCATCTTGTTAAGCTACTGCGACCTGTACGTCTCTTCCAATGGGCATTTAAACTGTCTTGTTAAACTACTGTGATCTGCACGTCTCTTCCAAGGGGCATTTAAACTGTCTTGTTAAGCTACTGCGACCTCCACCGCTCTTCCAAGGGGCATTTAAACCATCTTGTTAAGCTACTGCGACCTGCACGTCTCTTCCAAGGGGTATTTAAACTGTCTTCTTAAGCTACTGCGACCTGCATGTCTCTTCTAAGGGGCATTTAAACAGTCTTGTTAAGCTACAGTGAATTGCACGTCTCTTCCAAGGGGCATTTAAACCATCTTGTTAAGCTACTGTAACCTCCACCACTTTTCCAAGGGGCATTTAAACCGTCTTGTTTAGCTACTGCGACATGCACGTCTCTTCCAAGGGGCATTTAAAACGCTTTGTTAAGCTACTGCGACCTGTACGTTTCTTCCAAGGGGCATTTAAACCGTCTTGTTAAGCTACTTCCACCTGCAATTCTCTTCCAAGGGGCATTTAAACCGTCTTGTTAAGCTTCTGCGACCTGCAAGTCTCTTCCAAGGGGCATTTAAACCGTCTTGTTAAGCTACTTTGACCTCCACCGCACTTCCAAGGGGTATTTAAACCGTCTTGTTAAGCTACTGCGACCTGCACGTCTCTTCCAAGTGGCATTTAAACCATCTTGTTAAGCTACTGCGACCTGCACGTCTCTTCCAAGGGGCATTTAAACTGTCTTGTTAAAATACTGCGACCTGCACGTCTCTTCCAAGGGGCATTTAAACTGTCTTGTTAAGCTACTGCGACCTCCACCTCTCTTCCAAGGTACATTTAAACCGTCTTGTTAAGCTACTGCGGCCTTCACCGCTTTTCAAAGGGGCATTTAAACTGTCTTACTAAGCTACTGCGACCTCCACCGCTCTTCCAAGGGGCATTTAAACCATCTTGTGAAGCTACTGCGACCTGCACGTCTCTTCCAAGGGGCATTTAAACTGTCTTGTTAAGCTACTGCGACCTGCACGTCTGTTCTAAGGGGCATTTAAACCTTCTTGTTAAGCTACTGCGACTTGCACGTCTCTTCCAAGGGGCATTTAAACAGTCTTGTTAAGCTACTGTAAACTCCACCACTTTTCCAAGGGGCATTTAAACCGTCTTGATAAGCTTCTGCGACATGCACGTCTCTTACAAGGGGCATTTCAAATGCTTTGTTAAGCTACTGCGACCTGCACGTCTCTTCCAAGGGGCATTTAAACCGTCTTGTTAAGCTACTGCGACCTGCAATTCTCTTCCAAGGGGCATTTAAACCGTCTTGTTAAGCTTCTGCGACCTGCATGTCTCTTCCACGGGGCATTTAAACCGTCTTGTTAAGCTACTGCGACCTCCACCGCACTTCCAAGGGTCATTTAAACCGTCTTGTTAAGCTACTGCGACCTGTACGTCTCTTCCAAGTGGCATTTAAACTGTCTTGTTAAGCTACTGCGACCTCCACTGCACTTCCAAGGGGCATTTAAACCGTCTTGTTAAGCTTCTGCGACCTGCACGTCTCTTCCAAGGGGCATTTAAACTGTCTTGTTAAGCTACTGCGACCTCCACCTCTCTTCCAATGGGCATTTAAACCGTCTTGTTAAGCTACTGCGACCTGCACGTCTCTTCCAAGGGGCATTTAAACCGTCTTGTTAAGCTACTGTGATCTGCACATCCCTTCCAAGGGGCATTTAAACCGTCTTGTTAAGCTTCTGTGACCTGCATGTCTCTTCCAAGGGGCATTTAAACCATCTTGTTAAGCTACTGCGACCTGCAGGTCTCTTCCAAGGGGCATTTAAACCGTCTTGTTAAGCTACTGTGATCTGCACGTCTCTTCCAAGGGGCATTTAAACCGTCTTGTTAAGCTTCTGTGACCTGCACGTTTCTTCCAAGGGGCATTTAAACTGTCTTGTTAAGCTAGTGCGACCTGCACATCTCTTCCAAGGGGCCTTTAAACCATCTTGTTAAGCTACTGCGACCTGTACGTCTCTTCCAATGGGCATTTAAACCGTCTTGTTAAGCTACTGCGACCTCCACCGCACTTCCAAGGGGCATTTAAACCGTCTTGTTAAGCTTCTGCGACCTGCACGTCTCTTCCAAGGGGCATTTAAACTGTCTTGTTAAGCTACTGCGACCTCCACCTCTATTCCAATGGGCATTTAAACCGTCTTGTTAAGATACTGCGACCTGCACGTCTCTTCCAAGGGGCATTTAAACCGTCTTGTTAAGCTACTGTGATCTGCACATCTCTTCCAAGGGCCATTTAAACCGTCTTGTTAAGCTTCTGTGACCTGCACGTCTCTTCCAAGGGGCATTTAAACCGTCTTGTTAAGCTACTGCGACCTGCACGTCTCTTCCAAGGGTCATTTAAACCGTCTTCTTAAGCTACTGCGACCAGCAATTCTCTTCCAAGGGGCATTTAAACCGTCTTGTTAAGCTTCTGCGACCTGCATGTCTCTTCCAAGGGGCATTTAAACCGTCTTGTTAAGCTACTGCGACCTCCACCGCACTTCCAAGGGGCATTTAAACCGTCTTGTTAAGCTTCTGCGACCTGCACGTCTCTTCCAAGGGGCATTTAAACTGTCTTGTTAAGCTACTGCGACCTCCACCTCTCTTCCAATGGGCATTTAAACCGTCTTGTTAAGCTACTGCGACCTGCAGGTCTCTTCCAAGGCGCGTTTAAACCGTCTTGTTAAGCTACTGTGATCTGCACGTCTCTTCCAAGGGGCATTTAAACCGTCTTGTTAAGCTTCTGTGACCTGCACGTCTCTTCCAAGGGGCATTTAAACTGTCTTGTTAAGGTACTGCGACCTGCACATCTCTTCCAAGGGGCCTTTAAACCATCTTGTTAAGCTACTGCGACCTGTACGTCTCTTCCAATGGGCATTTAAACCTTCTTGTTAAGCTACTGCGACCTCCACTGCTCTTCCAAGGGGCATATAAACCATCTTGTTAAGCTACTGCGACCTGCAAGTCTCTACCAAGTGGCATTTAAACCTTCTTGTTAAGCTACTACGACCTCCACTGCACTTCCAAGGGGCATTTAAACCGTCTTGTTAAGCTTCTGCGACCTGCACGTCTCTTCCAAGGGGCATTTAAACTGTCTTGTTAAGCTACTGCGACCTCCACCTCTCTTCCAATGGGCATTTAAACCGTCTTGTTAAGCTACTGCGACCTGCACGTCTCTTCCAAGGGGCATTTAAACCGTCTTGTTAAGCTACTGTGATCTGCACATCCCTTCCAAGGGGCATTTAAACCGTCTTGTTAAGCTTCTGTGACCTGCATGTCTCTTCCAAGGGGCATTTAAACCATCTTGTTAAGCTACTGCGACCTGCAGGTCTCTTCCAAGGGGCATTTAAACCGTCTTGTTAAGCTACTGTGATCTGCACGTCTCTTCCAAGGGGCATTTAAACCGTCTTGTTAAGCTTCTGTGACCTGCACGTCTCTTCCAAGGGGCATTTAAACTGTCTTGTTAAGCTACTGCGACCTGCACATCTCTTCCAAGGGGCCTTTAAACCATCTTGTTAAGCTACTGCGACCTGTACGTCTCTTCCAATGGGCATTTAAACCGTCTTGTTAAGCTACTGCGACCTCCACCGCACTTCCAAGGGGCATTTAAACCGTCTTGTTAAGCTTCTGCGACCTGCACGTCTCTTCCAAGGGGCATTTAAACTGTCTTGTTAAGCTACTGCGACCTCCACCTCTCTTCCAATGGGCATTTAAACCGTCTTGTTAAGATACTGCGACCTGCACGTCTCTTCCAAGGGGCATTTAAACCGTCTTGTTAAGCTACTGTGATCTGCACATCTCTTCCAAGGGCCATTTAAACCGTCTTGTTAAGCTTCTGTGACCTGCACGTCTCTTCCAAGGGGCATTTAAACCGTATTTTTAAGCTACTGCGACCTGCACGTCTCTTCCAAGGGTCATTTAAACCGTCTTCTTAAGCTACTGCGACCAGCAATTCTCTTCCAAGGGGCATTTAAACCGTCTTGTTAAGCTTCTGCGACCTGCATGTCTCTTCCAAGGGGCATTTAAACCGTCTTGTTAAGCTACTGCGACCTCCACCGCACTTCCAAGGGGCATTTAAACCGTCTTGTTAAGCTTCTGCGACCTGCACGTCTCTTCCATGGGGCATTTAAACTGTCTTGTTAAGCTACTGCGACCTCCACCTCTCTTCCAATGGGCATTTAAACCGTCTTGTTAAGCTACTGCGACCTGCAGGTCTCTTCCAAGGCGCGTTTAAACCGTCTTGTTAAGCTACTGTGATCTGCACGTCTCTTCCAAGGGGCATTTAAACCGTCTTGTTAAGCTTCTGTGACCTGCACGTCTCTTCCAAGGGGCATTTAAACTGTCTTGTTAAGGTACTGCGACCTGCACATCTCTTCCAAGGGGCCTTTAAACCATCTTGTTAAGCTACTGCGACCTGTACGTCTCTTCCAATGGGCATTTAAACCTTCTTGTTAAGCTACTGCGACCTCCACTGCTCTTCCAAGGGGCATATAAACCATCTTGTTAAGCTACTGCGACCTGCAAGTCTCTACCAAGTGGCATTTAAACCGTCTTGTTAATCTACTGCGACCTGCACGTCTCTTCCAAGGGGCATTTAAACCGTCTTGTTAAGCTACTGCGACCTGCACGTCTCTTCCAAGGGGCATTTAAACTGTCTTGTTAAGCTACTGCGACCTCCACCGCTCTTCCAAGGGGCATTTAAACCATCTTGTTAAGCTACTGCGACCTGCACGTCTCTTCCAAGGGGCATTTAAACCTTCTTGCTAAGCTACTGCGACCTGCACGTCTCTTCCAAGGGGCATTTAAACCGTCTTGTTAAGCTACTGCGACTTTCACGTCTCTTCAAAGGGACATTTAAACCGTCTTTTTAAGCTACTGTAACCTGCACCACTTTTCCAAGGAACATTTAAACCGTCTTGATAAGCTACTGCGACCTGCAAGTCTCTTCCAAGGGGCATTTAAACCGCTTTGTTAAGCTACTGCGACCTGCACGTCTTTTCCAAGGGGTATTTAAACAGTCTTCTTAAGCTACTGCGACCTCCACAGCACTTCCAAGGGGCATTTAAACCGTCTTGTTAAGCTACTGCGACCTCCTCAGCACTTCCAAGGGGCATCTAAACCGCATTGTTAAGCTACTGCGACCTGCACGTCTCTTCCAAGGTGCATTTAAACCGTCTTTTTAAGCTACTGCGACCTCCATGTCTCTTCCAAGGGGCATTTAATCCGTCTTGTTAAGCTACTGCTACCTGCACGTCTCTTCCAAGGGGCATTTAAACCATCTTATTAAGCTACTGCGATCTGCCCGTCTCTTCCAATGGGCATTTAAACCGTCTTGTTAAGCTACTGCGACCTCCACCGCTCTTCCAAGGGGCATTTAAACCATCTTGTTAAGCTACTGCGACCTGCAAGTCTCTTCCAAGTGGCATTTAAACCGTCTTGTTAAGCTACTGTGATCTGCACGTCTCTTCCAAGGGGCATTTAAACTGTCTTGTTAAGCTGCTGCGACCTGCACGTCTCTTCCAAGGGACATTTAAACCGTCTTATTAAGCTACTGCGACCGGCACGTCTCCTCCAAGGGGCATTTAAACCGTCTTGTTAATCTACTGTGATCTGCACGTCTCTTCCAAGGGGCATTTAAACCGTCTTGTTAAGCTTCTGTGACCTGCACGTCTGTTCCAAGGGGCATTTAAACTGTCTTGTTAAGCTCCTGCGACCTGCACATCTCTTCCAAGGGGCCTTTAAACCATCTTGTTAAGCTACTGCGACCTGTACGTCTCTTCCAATGGGCATTTAAACCGTCTTGTTAAGCTACTGCGACCTGCACGTCTCTTGCAAGGGGCATTAAAACCGTCTTGTTAAGCTACTGTGATCTGCACGTTTCTTCCAAGGGGCATTTAAACTGTCTTGTTAAGCTTCTGCGACCTGCACGTCTCTTCCAAGGGGCATTTAAACTGTCTTGTTAAGCTACTGCGACCTGCACGTCTCTTCCAAGGGGCATTTAAACCATCTTATTAAGCTACTGCGACCTGTACGTCTCTTCCAATGGGCATTTAAACTGTCTTGTTAAACTACTGTGATCTGCACGTCTCTTCCAAGGGGCATTTAAACTGTCTTGTTAAGCTACTGCGACCTCCACCGCTCTTCCAAGGGGCATTTAAACCATCTTGTTAAGCTACTGCGACCTGCACGTCTCTTCCAAGGGGTATTTAAACTGTCTTATTAAGCTACTGCGACCTGCACGTCTCTTCTAAGGGGCATTTAAACCGTCTTGTTAAGCTACTGCGACCTGCAATTCTCTTCCAAGGGGCATTTAAACCGTCTTGTTAAGCTTCTGCGACCTGCAAGTCTCTTCCAAGGGGCATTTAAACCGTCTTGTTAAGCTACTGCGACCTGCATGTCTCTTCCAAGGGGCATTTAAACCATCTTGTTAAGCTACTGCGACCTCCACCGCTCTTCCAAGGGGCATTTAAACTGTCTTGTTAAGCTACCGCGACCTGCACGTCTCTTCCAAAGGGCATTTAAATAGTCTTGGAAAGCTACTGCGACCTGCAAGCCTCTTCCAAGGGGCATTTAAACTGTCTTGTTAAGCTACTGCGACCTCCACCGCTCTTCCAAGGGGCATTTAAACCATCTTGTTAAGCTACTGCGACCTGCACGTCTCTTCCAAGGGTCATTTAAACTGTCTTGTTAAGCTACTGCGACTTCCACCGCTCTTCCAAGGGGCATTTAAACCATCTTGTTAAGCTACTGTGATCTGCACGTCTCTTCCAAGGGGCATTTAAAATGTCTTGTTAAGCTACTGTGATCTGCACGTCTCTTCCAAGGGGCTTTTAAACTGTCTTGTTAAGCTACTGCGACCTGCACGTCTCTTCCAAGGGGCATTTAAACCGTCTTATTGAGCTACTGCGACGTGCGCGTCTCTTGCAAGGGGCATTTAAACCGTCTTGTTAAGCTACTGTTATCTGCACGTCTCTTCCAAGGGGCATTTAAACTGTCTTGTTAAGCTTCTGCGACCAGCACATCTCTCCCAAGTGGCGTTTAAACTGTCTTGTTAAGCTACTGCGACCTGCATGTCTATTCTAAGGGGCATTTAAACAGTCTTGTTAAGCTACTGTGACTTGCACGTCTCTTCCTAGGGGCATTTAAACCATCTTGTTAAGCTACTGTAACCTCCACCACTTTTCCAAGGGGCATTTAAACCATCTTCTTTAGCTACTGCGACATGCACGTCTCTTCCAAGGGGCATTTAAAACGCTTTGTTAAGCTACTGCGACCTGTACGTTTCTTCCAAGGGGCATTTAAACCGTTTTGTTAAGCTACTGCGACCTGCAATTCTCTTCCAAGGGGCATTTAAACTGTCTTGTTAAGCTTCTGCGACCTGCAAGTCTCTTCCAAGGGGCATTTAAACCGTCTTGTTAAGCTACTGTGACCTCCACCGCACTTCCAAGGGGCATTTAAACCATCTTGTTAAGCTACTGCGACCTGCAGGTCTCTTCCAAGTGGCATTTAAACCATCTTGTTAAGCTACTGCGACCTGCACGTCTCTTCCAAGGGGCATTTAAACTGTCTTGTTAAGCTACTGCGACCTGCACGTCTCTTCCAAGGGGCATTTAAACTGTCTTGTTAAGCTACTGCGACCTCCACCTCTCTTCCAAGGGGCATTTAAACCGTCTTGTTAAGCTACTGCGGCCTCCACCGCTTTTCAAAGGGGCATTTAAACTGTCTTGTTAAGCTACTGCGAACTCCACCGCTCTTCCAAGGGGCATTTAAACCATCTTGTGAAGCTACTGCGACCTGCACGTCTCTTCCAAGGGGCATTTAAACTGTCTTGTTAAGCTACTGTGACCTGCACGTCTGTTCAAAGGGGCATTTAAACCTTCTTGTTAAGCTACTGCGACTTGCACGTCTCTTCCAAGGGGTCATTTAAACAGTCTTGTTAATCTACTGTAAACTCCACCACTTTTCCAAGGGGCATTTAAACCGTCTTGTTAAGCTACTGCGACATGCACGTCTCTTACAAGGGGCATTTAAAACGCTTTGTTAAGCTACTGGGACCTGCACGTCTCTTCCAAGGGGCATTTAAACCGTCTTGTTAAGCTACTGCGACCTGCAATTCTTTTCCAAGGGGCATTTAAACCGTCTTGTTAAGCTTCTGCAACCTGCATATCTCTTCCAAGGAGCATTTAAACCATCTTGTTAAGCTACTGCGACCTCCACCGCACTTCCAAGGGTCATTTAAACCGTCTTGTTAAGCTACTGCGACCTGTACGTCTCTTCCAAGTGGCATTTAAACTATCTTGTTAAGCTACTGCGACCTCCACCGCACTTCCAAGGGGCATTTAAACCGTCTTGTTAAGCTTCTGCGACCTGCACGTCTCTTCCAAGGGGCATTTAAACTGTCTTGCTAAGCTACTGCGACCTCCACCTCTCTTCCAATGGGCATTTAAACCGTCTTGTTAAGCTTCTGCGACTAGCACGTCTCTCCCAAGTGGCGTTTAAACTGTCTTGTTAAGCTACTGCGACCTGCACGTCTCTTCCAAGGGGCATTTAAACCATCTTGTTAAGCTACTGCGACCTGTACGTCTCTTCCAATGGGCATTTAAACCGTCTTTTTAAACTACTGTGATATGCACGTCTCTTCCAAGGGGCATTTAAACTGTCTTGTTAAGCTACTGCGACCTCCACCGCTCTTCCAAGGGGCATTGAAACCATCTTGTTAAGCTACTGCGACCTGCACGTCTCTTCCAAGGGGTATTTAAACTGTCTTGTTACGCTACTGCGACCTGCATGTCTATTCTAAGGTGCATTTAAACAGTCTTGTTAAGCTACTGTGACTTGCACGTCTCTTCCAAGGGGCATTTAAACCATCTTGTTAAGCTACTGTAACCTCCACCACTTTTCCAAGGGGCATTTAAACCGTCTTGTTTCGCTACTGCGACATGCACGTCTCTTCCAAGGGGCATTTAAAACGCTTTGTTAAGCTACTGCGACCTGTACGTTTCTTCCAAGGGGCATTTAAACCATCTTGTTAAGCTACTGCGACCTGCAATTCTCTTCCAAGAGGCATTTAAACCGTCTTGTTAAGCTTCTGCGACCTGCAAGTCTCTTCCAAGGGGCATTTAAACCGTCTTGTTAAGCTACTGTGACCTCCACCGCACTTCCAAGGGGCATTTAAACCATCTTGTTAAGCTACTGTGACCTGCACGTCTCTTCCAAGTGGCATTTAAACCATCTTGTTAAGCTACTGCGACCTGCACGTCTCTTCCAAGGGGCATTTAAACTGTCTTGTTAAGCTACTGCGACCTGCACGTCTCTTCCAAGGGGCATTTAAACTGTCTTGTTAAGCTACTGCGACCTCCACCTCTCTTCCAAGGGGCATTTAAACCGTCTTGTTAAGCTACTGAGGCCTCCACTGCTTTTCAAAGGGGCATTTAAACTGTCTTGTTAAGCTACTGCGACCTCCACCGCTCTTCCAAGGGGCATTTAAACCATCTTGTGAAGCTACTGCGACCTGCACGTCTCTTCCAAGGGGCATTTAAACTGTCTTGTTAAGCTACTGCGACCTGCACGTCTGTTCTAAGGGGCATTTAAACCTTCTTGTTAAGCTACTGTGACTTGCACGTCTCTTCCAAGGTTTCATTTAAACAGTCTTGTTAAACTACTGTAAACTCCACCACTTTTCCAAGTGGCATTTAAACCGTCTTGTTAAGCTACTGCGACATGCACGTCTCTTACAAGGGGCATTTAAAACGCTTTGTTAGGCTACTGCGACCTGCCGTCTCTTCCAAGGGGCATTTAAACCGTCTTGTTAAGCTACTGCGACCTGCAATTCTCTCCCAAGGGGCATTTAAACCGTCTTGTTAAGCTTCTGCAACCTGCATGTCTCTTCCAAGGAGCATTTAAACCGTCTTGTTAAGCTACTGCGACCTCCACCGCACTTCCAAGGGTCATTTAAACCATCTTGTTAAGCTACTGCGACCTGTACGTCTCTTCCAACTGGCATTTAAACTATCTTGTTAAGCTACTGCGACCTCCACCGCACTTCCAAGGGGCATTTAAACCGTCTTGTTAAGCTTCTGCGACCTGCACGTCTGTTCCAAGGGGCATTTAAACTGTCTTGCTAAGCTACTGCGACCTCCACCTCTCTTCCAATGGGCATTTAAACCGTCTTGTTAAGCTACTGCGACCTGCACGTCTCTTCCAAGGGGCATTTAAAACGTCTTGTTAAGCTACTGTGATCTGCACATCTCTTCCAAGGGGCATTTAAACCGTCTTGTTAAGCTTCTGTGACCTGCACGTCTCTTCCAAGGGGCATTTAAACTGTCTTGTTAAGCTACTGCGACCTGCACGTCTCTTCCAAGGGGCATTTAAACCGTCTTGTTAAGCTACTGCGACCTGCAATTCTCTTCCAAGGGGCATTTAAACCGTCTTGTTAAGCTTCTGCGACCTGCATGTCTCTTCCAAGGGGCATTTAAACCGTCTTGTTAAGCTACTGCGACCTCCACCGCACTTCCAAGGGTCATTTAAACCGTCTTGTTAAGCTACTGCGACCTGTACGTCTCTTCCAAGTGGCATTTAAACTGTCTTGTTAAGCTACTGCGACCTCCACCGCACTTCAAGGGGCATTTAAACCGTCTTGTTAAGCTTCTGCGACCTGCACGTCTCTTCCAAGGGGCATTTAAACTGTCTTGTTAAGCTACTGCGACCTCCACCTCTCTTCCAATGGGCATTTAAACCGTCTTGTTAAGCTACTGCGACCTGCACGTCTCTTCCAAGGGGCATTTAAAGCGTCTTGTTAAGCTACTGTGATCTGCACGTCTCTTCCAAGGGGCATTTAAACCGTCTTGTTAAGCTTCTGTGACCTGCACGTCTCTTCCAAGGGGCATTTAAACTGTCTTGTTAAGCTACTGCGACCTGCACATCTCTTCCAAGGGGCCTTTAAACCATCTTGTTAAGCTACTGCGACCTGTACGTCTCTTCCAATGGGCATTTAAACCGTCTTGTTAAGCTACTGCGACCTCCACCGCTCTTCCAAGGGGCATTTAAACTGTCTTGTTAAGCTACTGCGATCTGCACGTCTCTTCCAAGGGGCATTTAAACCATCTTGTTAATCTACTGCGACCTGCACGTCTCTTCCAAGGGGCATTTAAAACGTCTTGTTAAGCTACTGCGACCTGCACGTCTCTTCCAAGGGGCATTTAAACTGTCTTGTTAAGCTACTGCGACCTCCACCGCTCTTCCAAGGGGCATTTAAACCATCTTGTTAAGCTACTGCGACCTGCACGTCTCTTCCAAGGGGCATTTAAACCTTCTTGCTAAGCTACTGCGACCTGCACGTCTCTTCCAAGGGGCATTTAAACCGTCTTGTTAAGCTACTGTGACTTTCACGTCTCTTCAAAGGGACATTTAAACCGTCTTTTTAAGCTACTGTAACCTGCACCACTTTTCCAAGGAACATTTAAACCGTCTTGATAAGCTACTGCGACCTGCAAGTCTCTTCCAAGGGGCATTTAAACTGCTTTGTTAAGCTACTGCGAACTGCACGTCTTTTCCAAGGGGTATTTAAACAGTCTTCTTAAGCTACTGCGACCTCCACAGCACTTCCAAGGGGCATTTAAACCGTCTTGTTAAGCTACTGCGACCTCCTCAGCACTTCCAAGGAGCATTTAAACCGCATTGTTAAGCTATTGCGATCTGCACGTCTCTTCCAAGGTGCATTTAAACCGTCTTTTTAAGCTACTGCGACCTCCATGTCTCTTCCAAGGGGCATTTAATCCATCTTGTTAAGCTGCTGCTACCTGCACGTCTCTTCCAAGGGGCATTTAAACCATCTTATTAAGCTACTGCGATCTGCACGTCTCTTCCAATGGGCATTTAAACCGTCTTGTTAAGCTACTGTGACCTCCACCGCTCTTCCAAGGGGCATTTAAACCATCTTGTTAAGCTACTGCGACCTGCAAGTCTCTTTCAAGTGGCATTTAAACCGTCTTGTTAAGCTACTGTGATCTGCACGTCTCTTCCAAGGGGCATTTAAACTGTCTTGTTAACCTGCTGCGACCTGCAATTCTCTTCCAAGGGGCATTTAAACCGTCTTCTTAAGCTTCTGCGACCTGCATGTCTCTTCCAAGTGGCATTTAAACTGTCTTGTTAAGCTACTGCGACCTCCTCCGCACTTCCAAGGGGCATTTAAACCGTCTTGTTAAGCTTCTGCGACCTGCACGTCTCTTCCAAGGGGCATTTAAACTGTCTTGTTAAGCTACTGCGACCTCCACCTCTCTTCCAATGGGCATTTAAACCGTCTTGTTAAGCTACTGCGACCTGCACGTCTCTTCCAAGGGGCATTTAAAGCGTCTTGTTAAGCTACTGTGATCTGCACGTCTCTTCCAAGGGGCATTTAAACCGTCTTGTTAAGCTTCTGTGACCTGCACGTCTCTTCCAAGGGGCATTTAAACTGTCTTGTTAAGCTACTGCGACCTGCACATCTCTTCCAAGGGGCCTTTAAACCATCTTGTTAAGCTACTGCGACCTGTACGTCTCTTCCAATGGGCATTTAAACCGTCTTGTTAAGCTACTGCGACCTCCACCGCTCTTCCAAGGGGCATTTAAACTGTCTTGTTAAGCTACTGCGATCTGCACGTCTCTTCCAAGGGGCATTTAAACCATCTTGTTAATCTACTGCGACCTGCACGTCTCTTCCAAGGGGCATTTAAAACGTCTTGTTAAGCTACTGCGACCTGCACGTCTCTTCCAAGGGGCATTTAAACTGTCTTGTTAAGCTACTGCGACCTCCACCGCTCTTCCAAGGGGCATTTAAACCATCTTGTTAAGCTACTGCGACCTGCACGTCTCTTCCAAGGGGCATTTAAACCTTCTTGCTAAGCTACTGCGACCTGCACGTCTCTTCCAAGGGGCATTTAAACCGTCTTGTTAAGCTACTGTGACTTTCACGTCTCTTCAAAGGGACATTTAAACCGTCTTTTTAAGCTACTGTAACCTGCACCACTTTTCCAAGGAACATTTAAACCGTCTTGATAAGCTACTGCGACCTGCAAGTCTCTTCCAAGGGGCATTTAAACTGCTTTGTTAAGCTACTGCGAACTGCACGTCTTTTCCAAGGGGTATTTAAACAGTCTTCTTAAGCTACTGCGACCTCCACAGCACTTCCAAGGGGCATTTAAACCGTCTTGTTAAGCTACTGCGACCTCCTCAGCACTTCCAAGGAGCATTTAAACCGCATTGTTAAGCTATTGCGATCTGCACGTCTCTTCCAAGGTGCATTTAAACCGTCTTTTTAAGCTACTGCGACCTCCATGTCTCTTCCAAGGGGCATTTAATCCGTCTTGTTAAGCTGCTGCTACCTGCACGTCTCTTCCAAGGGGCATTTAAACCATCTTATTAAGCTACTGCGATCTGCACGTCTCTTCCAATGGGCATTTAAACCGTCTTGTTAAGCTACTGTGACCTCCACCGCTCTTCCAAGGGGCATTTAAACCATCTTGTTAAACTACTGCGACCTGCAAGTCTCTTTCAAGTGGCATTTAAACCGTCTTGTTAAGCTACTGTGATCTGCACGTCTCTTCCAAGGGGCATTTAAACTGTCTTGTTAACCTGCTGCGACCTGCAATTCTCTTCCAAGGGGCATTTAAACCGTCTTCTTAAGCTTCTGCGACCTGCATGTCTCTTCCAAGTGGCATTTAAACTGTCTTGTTAAGCTACTGCGACCTCCTCCGCACTTCCAAGGGGCATTTAAACCGTCTTGTTAAGCTTCTGCGACCTGCACGTCTCTTCCAAGGGGCATTTAAACTGTCTTGTTAAGCTACTGCGACCTCCACCTCTCTTCCAATGGGCATTTAAACCGTCTTGTTAAGCTTCTGCGACCAGCACGTCTCTCCCAAGTGGCGTTTAAACTGTCTTGTTAAGCTACTGCGACCTGCACGTCTCTTCCAAGGGGCATTTAAACCATCTTGTTAAGCTACTGCGACCTGTACGTCTCTTCCAATGGGCATTTAAACCGTCTTGTTAAACTACTGTGATCTGCACGTCTCTTCCAAGGGGCATTTAAACTGTCTTGTTAAGCTACTGCGACCTCCACCGCTCTTCCAAGGGGCATTTAAACCATCTTGTTAAGCTACTGCGACCTGCACGTCTCTTCCAAGGGGTATTTAAACTGTCTTGTTACGCTACTACGACCTGCATGTCTATTCTAAGGGGCATTTAAACAGTCTTGTTAAGCTACTGTGACTTGCACGTCTCTTCCAAGGTGCATTTAAACCATCTTGTTAAGCTACTGTAACCTCCACCACTTTTCCAAGGGGCATTTAAACCGTCTTGTTTCCCTACTGCGACATGCACGTCTCTTCCAAGGGGCATTTAAAACGCTTTGTTAAGCTACTGCGACCTGTACGTTTCTTCCAAGTGGCATTTAAACCGTCTTGTTAAGCTTCTGCGACCTGCAAGTCTCTTCCAAGGGGCATTTAAACCATCTTGTTAAGCTACTGCGACCTGCACGTCTCTTCCAAGTGGCATTTAAACCATCTTGTTAAGCTACTGCGACCTGCACGTCTCTTCCAAGTGGCATTTAAACTGTCTTGTTAAGCTACTGCGACCTGCACATCTCTTCCAAGGGGCCTTTAAACCATCTTGTTAAGCTACTGCGACCTGTACGTCTCTTCCAATGGGCATTTAAACCGTCTTGTTAACTACTGCGACCTGCACGTCTCTTCCAAGGGGCATTTAAACCGTCTTGTTAAGCTACTGTGATCTGCACGTCTCTTCCAAGGGGCATTTAAACCGTCTTGTTAAGCTTCTGTGACCTGCACGTCTCTTCCAAGTGGCATTTAAACTGTCTTGTTAAGCTACTGCGACCTGCACATCTCTACCAAGGGGCCTTTAAACCATCTTGTTAAGCTACTGCGACCTGTACGTCTCTTCCAATGGGCATTTAAACCGTCTTGTTAAGCTACTGCGACCTCCACCGCTCTTCCAAGGGGCATTTAAACTTTCTTGTTAAGCTACTGCGACCTGCACGTCTCTTCCAAGGGGCATTTAAACCGTCTTGTTAAGCTACTGCGACCTCCACTGCTCTTCCAAGGGGCATATAAACCATCTTGTTAAGCTACTGCGACCTGCAAGTCTCTTCCAAGTGGCATTTAAACCGTCTTGTTAATCTACTGCGACCTGCACGTCTCTTCCAAGGGGCATTTAAACCGCTTTGTTAAGCTACTGCGACCTGCACGTCTTTTCCAAGGGGCATTTAAACAGTCTTCTTAAGCTACTGCGACCTCCACAGCACTTCCAAGGGGCATTTAAACCGTCTTGTTAAGCTACTGCGACCTCCGCAGCAATTCCAAGGGGCATTTAAACCGCATTGTTAAGCTACTGCGACCTGCACGTCTCTTCCAAGGTGCATTTAAACCGTCTTTTTAAGCTACTGCGACCTCCATGTCTCTTCCAAGGGGCATTTATTCCGTCTTGTTAAGCTACTGCTACCTGCTCGTCTCTTCCAAGGGGCATTTAAACCATCTTATTAAGCTACTGCGATCTGCACATCTCTTCCAATGGGCATTTAAGCCGTCTTGTTAAGCTACTGCGACCTCCACCGCTCTTCCAAGGGGCATTTAAACCATCTTGTTAAGCTACTGCGACCTGCAAGTCTCTTCCAAGTGGCATTTAAACCGTCTTGTTAAGCTACTGTGATCTGCACGTCTCTTCCAAGGGGCATTTAAACTGTCTTGTTAAGCTGCTGCGACCTGCACGTCTCTTCCAAGGGGCATTTAAACCGTCTTATTAAGCTACTGCGACCAGCACGTCTCTTCCAAGGGGCATTTAAACCGTCTTGTTAAGCTACTGTGATCTGCACGTCTCTTCCAAGGGGCATTTAAACCGTCTTCTTAAGCTTCTGTGACCTCCACCGCTCTACCAAGGGGCATTTAAACCATCTTGTTAAGCTACTGTGATCTGCACGTCTCTTCCAAGGGGCATTTAAACTGTCTTGTTAAGCTACTGCGACCTGCACATCTCTTCCAAGGGGTCTTTAAAGCATCTTGTTAAGCTACTGCGACCTGTACGTCTCTTCCAATGGGCATTAAAACCGTCTTGTTAAGCTACTGCGACCTGCACGTCTCTTCCAAGGGGCATTTAAACCGTCTTATTAAGCTACTGCGACCTGCACGTCTCTTGCAAGGGGCATTTAAACCGTCTTGTTAAGCTACTGTGATCTGCACGTCTCTTCCAAGGGGCATTTAAACTGTCTTGTTAAGCTTCTGCGACCTGCACGTCTCTTCCAAGGGGCATTTAAACTGTCTTGTTAAGCTACTGCGACCTGCACGTCTCTTCCAAGGGGCATTTAAACCATCTTATTAAGCTACTGCGACCTGTACGTCTCTTCCAATGGGCATTTAAACTGTCTTGTTAAGCTACTGTGATCTGCACGTCTCTTCCAAGGGGCATTTAAACTGTCTTGTTAAGCTACTGCGACCTCCACCGCTCTTCCAAGGGGCATTTAAACCATCTTATTAAGCTACTGCGATCTGCACATCTCTTCCAATGGGCATTTAAGCCGTCTTGTTAAGCTACTGCGACCTCCACCGCTCTTCCAAGGGGCATTTAAACCATCTTGTTAAGCTACTGCGACCTGCAAGTCTCTTCCAAGTGGCATTTAAACCGTCTTGTTAAGCTACTGTGATCTGCACGTCTCTTCCAAGGGGCATTTAAACTGTCTTGTTAAGCTGCTGCGACCTGCACGTCTCTTCCAAGGGGCATTTAAACCGTCTTATTAAGCTACTGCGACCAGCACGTCTCTTCCAAGGGGCATTTAAACCGTCTTGTTAAGCTACTGTGATCTGCACGTCTCTTCCAAGGGGCATTTAAACCGTCTTCTTAAGCTTCTGTGACCTCCACCGCTCTACCAAGGGGCATTTAAACCATCTTGTTAAGCTACTGTGATCTGCACGTCTCTTCCAAGGGGCATTTAAACTGTCTTGTTAAGCTACTGCGACCTGCACATCTCTTCCAAGGGGTCTTTAAAGCATCTTGTTAAGCTACTGCGACCTGTACGTCTCTTCCAATGGGCATTAAAACCGTCTTGTTAAGCTACTGCGACCTGCACGTCTCTTCCAAGGGGCATTTAAACCGTCTTATTAAGCTACTGCGACCTGCACGTCTCTTGCAAGGGGCATTTAAACCGTCTTGTTAAGCTACTGTGATCTGCACGTCTCTTCCAAGGGGCATTTAAACTGTCTTGTTAAGCTTCTGCGACCTGCACGTCTCTTCCAAGGGGCATTTAAACTGTCTTGTTAAGCTACTGCGACCTGCACGTCTCTTCCAAGGGGCATTTAAACCATCTTATTAAGCTACTGCGACCTGTACGTCTCTTCCAATGGGCATTTAAACTGTCTTGTTAAGCTACTGTGATCTGCACGTCTCTTCCAAGGGGCATTTAAACTGTCTTGTTAAGCTACTGCGACCTCCACCGCTCTTCCAAGGGGCATTTAAACCATCTTGTTAAGCTACTGCGACCTGCACGTCTCTTCCAAGGGGTATTTAAACTGTCTTATTAAGCTACTGCGACCTGCACGTCTCTTCTAAGGGGCATTTAAACAGTCTTGTTAAGCTACTGCGACTTGCACGTCTCTTGCAAGGGGCATTTAAACCGTCTTGTTTAGCTACTGCGACATGCACGTCTCTTCCAAGGGGCATTTAAAACACTTTGTTAAGCTACTGCGACCTGTACGTTTCTTCCAAGGGGCATTTAAACCGTCTTGTTAAGCTACTGCGACCTGCAATTCTCTTCCAAGGGGCATTTAAACTGTCTTGTTAAGCTTCTGCGACCTGCAAGTCTCTTCCAAGGTGCATTTAAACCGTCTTTTTAAGCTACTGTGACTTTCACGTCTCTTCCAAGGGGCATTTAAACCGTCTTTTTAAGCTACTGTAACCTGCCCCACTTTTCCAAGGAACATTTAAACCGTCATGTTAAGCTACTGCGACGTGCAAGTCTCTTCCAAAGGGCATTTAAACCGCTTTGTTAAGCTACTGCGACCTGCATGTCTCTTCCAAGGGGCATTTAATCCGTCTTGTTAAGCTACTGCGACCTGCACGTCTTTTCCAAGGGGCATTTAAACCGTCTTCTTAAGCTACTGCGACCTCCACAGCACTTCCAAGGGGTCATTTAAACCATCTTCTTAAGCTCCTGCGACCTCCACAGCACTTCCAAGGGGCATTTAAACTGTCTTGTTAAGCTACTGCGACCTGCACGTCTCTTCCAAGTGGCATTTAAACCATCTTATTAAGCTACTGCGACCTGCACGTCTCTGCCAATGGGCATTTAAACCGTCTTGTTAAGCTACTGCGACCTCCACCGCTCTTCCAAGGGGCATTTAAACCATCTTGTTAAGCTACTGCGACCTGCAAGTCTCTTCCAAGTGGCATTTAAACCGTCTTGTTAAGCTACTGTGATCTGCACGTCTCTTCCAAGGGGCATTTAAACTGTCTTGTTAAGCTACTGCGACCTGCACGTCTCTTCCAAGGGGCATTTAAACTATCTTGTTAAGCTACTGCGACCTCCACCGCTTTTCAAAGGGGCATATAAACCGTCTTGTTAAGCTACAGCGACCTGCACGTCTCTTCCAAGGGGCATTTAAACCGTCTTATTAATCTACTGTGACCTGCACGTCTCTTCCAAGGGTCAATTAAATCGTCTTGTTAAGCTACTTCGACCTCCACCGCTCTTCAAAGGGGCATTTAAACCCTCTTGTTTAGCTACAGCGACCTGCACGTCTCTACCAAGTGGCATTTAAACCGTCTTGTTAATCTACTGCGACCTGAACGTCTCTTCCAAGGGGCATTTAAACCGTCTTGTTAAGCTACTGCGACCTGCACGTCTCTTCCAAGGGGCATTAAACCGTCTTGTTAAGCTACTGCGACCTCCAACGCTCTTCAAAAGGGCATTTTAACCGTCTTGTTAAGCTACTGTGATCTGCACGTCTCTACCAAGGGGCATTTAAACCGTCTTGTTAAGCTACTGCGACCTGCACGTCTTTTCCAAGGGGCATTTAAACCGTCTTCTTAAGCTACTGCGACCTCCACAGCACTTCCAAGGGGTCATTTAAACCATCTTGTTAAGCTACTGCGACCTCCACAGCACTTCCAAGGGGCATTTAAACCGCATTGTTAAGCTACTGCGACCTGCACGTCTCTTCCAAGGTGCATTTAAACCGTCTTTTTAAGCTACTGCGACCTGCACGTCTCTTCCAAGGGGCATTTAAACTGTCTAGTTAAGCTACTGCGACCTGCACGTCTCTTCCAAGGGGCATTTCAACCATCTTATTAAGCTACTGCGACCTGCACGTCTCTGCCAATGGGCATTTAAACCGTCTTGTTAAGCTACTGCGACCTCCACCGCTCTTCCAAGGGGCATTTAAACCATCTTGTTAAGCTACTGCGACCTGCAAGTCTCTTCCAAGTGGCATTTAAACCGTCTTGTTAAGCTACTGTGATCTGCACGTCTCTTCCAAGGGGCATTTAAATTGTCTTGTTAAGCTAATGCGACCTGCACGTCTCTTCCAAGGGGCATTTAAACTATCTTGTTAAGCTACTGCGACCTCCACCGCTTTTCAAAGGGGCATATAAACCGTCTTGTTAAGCTACAGCGACCTGCACGTCTCTTCCAAGGGGCATTTAAACCGTCTTATTAATCTACTGTGACCTGCACGTCTCTTCCAAGGGTCAATTAAATCTTCTTGTTAAGCTACTTCGACCTCCACCGCTCTTCAAAGGGGCATTTAAACCCTCTTGTTTAGCTACAGCGACCTGCACGTCTCTACCAAGTGGCATTTAAACCGTCTTGTTAATCTACTGCGACCTGAACGTCTCTTCCAAGGGGCATTTAAACCGTCTTGTTAAGCTACTGCGACCTGCACGTCTCTTCCAAGGGGCATTAAACCGTCTTGTTAAGCTACTGCGACCTCCAACGCTCTTCAAAAGGGCATTTTAACCGTCTTGTTAAGCTACTGTGATCTGCACGTCTCTACCAAGGGGCATTTAAACCGTCTTGTTAAGCTACTGCGACCTGCACGTCTTTTCCAAGGGGCATTTAAACCGTCTTCTTAAGCTACTGCGACCTCCACAGCACTTCCAAGGGGTCATTTAAACCATCTTGTTAAGCTACTGCGACCTCCACAGCACTTCCAAGGGGCATTTAAACCGCATTGTTAAGCTACTGCGACCTGCACGTCTCTTCCAAGGTGCATTTAAACCGTCTTTTTAAGCTACTGTGACCTGCACGTCTCTTCCAAGGGGCATTTAAACTGTCTAGTTAAGCTACTGCGACCTGAACGTCTCTTCCAAGGGGCATTTAAACCATCTTATTAAGCTACTGCGACCTGCACGTCTCTGCCAATGGGCATTTAAACCGTCTTGTTAAGCTACTGCGACCTCCACCGCTCTTCCAAGGGGCATTTAAACCATCTTGTTAAGCTACTGCGACCTGCACGTCTCTTCCAAGGGGCATTTAAACTATCTTGTTAAGCTACTGCGACCTCCACCGCTTTTCAAAGGGGCATATAAACCGTCTTGTTAAGCTACAGCGACCTGCACGTCTCTTCCAAGGGGCATTTAAACCGTCTTATTAATCTACTGTGACCTGCACGTCTCTTCCAAGGGTCAATTAAATCTTCTTGTTAAGCTACTTCGACCTCCACCGCTCTTCAAAGGGGCATTTAAACCCTCTTGTTAAGCTACAGCGACCTGCACGTCTCTACCAAGTGGCATTTAAACCGTCTTGTTAATCTACTGCGACCTGAACGTCTCTTCCAAGGGGCATTTAAACCGTCTTGTTAAGCTACTGCGACCTGCACGTCTCTTCCAAGGGGCATTAAACCGTCTTGTTAAGCTACTGCGACCTCCAACGCTCTTCAAAAGGGCATTTTAACCGTCTTGTTAAGCTACTGTGATCTGCACGTCTCTACCAAGGGGCATTTAAACCGTCTTGTTAAGCTACTGCGACCTGCACGTCTTTTCCAAGGGGCATTTAAACCGTCTTCTTAAGCTACTGCGACCTCCACAGCACTTCCAAGGGGTCATTTAAACCATCTTGTTAAGCTACTGCGACCTCCACAGCACTTCCAAGGGGCATTTAAACCGCATTGTTAAGCTACTGCGACCTGCACGTCTCTTCCAAGGTGCATTTAAACCGTCTTTTTAAGCTACTGTGACCTGCACGTCTCTTCCAAGGGGCATTTAAACCATCTTATTAAGCTACTGCGACCTGCACGTCTCTGCCAATAGGCATTTAAACCGTCTTATTAAGCTACTGCGACCTCCACCGCTCTTCCAAGGGGCATTTAAACCATCTTGTTAAGCTACTGCGACCTGCACGTCTCTTCCAAGGGGCATTTAAACTATCTTGTTAAGCTACTGCGACCTCCACCGCTTTTCAAAGGGGCATATAAACCGTCTTGTTAAGCTACAGCGACCTGCACGTCTCTTCCAAGGGGCATTTAAACCGTCTTATTAATCTACTGTAACCTGCACGTCTCTTCCAAGGGTCAATTAAATCGTCTTGTTAAGCTACTTCGACCTCCACTGCTCTTCAAAGGGGCATTTAAACCCTCTTGTTTAGCTACAGCAACCTGCGCGTCTCTACCAAGTGGCATTTAAACCGTCTTGATAATCTACTGCGACCTGAACGTCTCTTCCAAGGGGCATTTAAACCGTCTTGTTAAGCTACTGCGACCTGCACGTCTCTTCCAAGGGGCATTAAACCGTCTTGTTAAGCTACTGCGACCTCCAACGCTCTTCCAAAGGGCATTTTAACCGTCTTGTTAAGCTTCTGTGATCTGCACGTCTCTACCAAGGGGCATTTAAACCGTCTTGTTAAGCTTCTGTGACCTGCACGTCTCTTCCAAGGGGCATTTAAACTGTCTTGTTAAGCTACTGCGATCTGCACATCTCTTCCAAGGGGCCTTTAAACCATCTTGTTAAGCTACTGGGACCTGTACGTCTCTTCCAATGGGCATTTAAACCATCTTGTTAAGCTACTGCGACCTCCACCGCTCTTCCAAGGGGCATTTAAACTGTCTTGTTAAGCTACTGCGACCTCCACCGCACTTCCAAGGGTCATTTAAACCGTCTTGTTAAGCTACTGCGACCTGTACGTCTCTTCCAAGTGGCATTTAAACTGTCTTGTTAAGCTACTGCGACCTCCACGGCACTTCCAAGGGGCATTTAAACCGTCTTGTTAAGCTTCTGCGACCTGCACGTCTCTTCCAAGGGGCATTTAAACTGTCTTGCTAAGCTACTGCGACCTCCACCTCTCTTCCAATGGGCATTTAAACCGTCTTGTTAAGCTACTGCGACCTGCACGTCTCTTCCAAGGGGCATTTAAACCGTCTTGTTAAGCTTCTGTGACCTGCACGTCTCTTCCAAGGGGCATTTAAACTGTTTTGTTAAGCTACTGCGACCTGCACGTCTCTTCCAAGGGGCATTTAAACCGTCTTGTTAAGCTACTGCGACCTGCAATTCTCTTCCAAGGGGCATTTAAACCGTCTTGTTAAGCTTCTGCGACCTGCATGTCTCTTCCAAGGGGCATTTAAACCGTCTTGTTAAGCTACTGCGACCTCCACCGCACTTCCAAGCGTCATTTAAACCGTCTTGTTAAGCTACTGCGACCTGTACGTCTCTTCCAAGTGGCATTTAAACTGTCTTGTTAAGCTACTGCGACCTCCACCGCACTTCCAAGGGGCATTTAAACCGTCTTGTTAAGCTTCTGAGACCTGCACGTCTCTTCCAAGGGGCATTTAAACTGTCTTGTTAAGCTACTGCGACCTCCACCTCTCTTCCAATGGGCATTTAAACCGTCTTGTTAAGCTACTGCGACCTGCACGTCTCTTCCAAGGGGCATTTAAACCGTCTTGTTAAGCTACTGCGACCTCCACCGCTCTTCCAAGGGGCATTTAAACCATCTTGTTAAGCTACTGCGACCTGCAAGTCTCTTTCAAGTGGCATTTAAACCGTCTTATTAAGCTACTGCGACCGGCACGTCTCTTCCAAGGGGCATTTAAACCGTCTTGTTAAGCTACTGTGATCTGCACGTCTCTTCCAAGGGGCATTTAAACCGACTTGTTAAGCTTCTGTGACCTGCACGTCTCTTCCAAGGGGCATTTAAACTGTCTTGTTAAGCTACTGCGACCTGCACATCTCTTCCAAGGGGCCTTTAAACCATCTTGTTAAGCTACTGCGACCTGTATGTCTCTTCCAATGGGCATTTAAACCGTCTTGTTAACTACTGCGACCTGCACGTCTCTTCCAAGGGGCATTTAAACCGTCTTGTTAAGCTACTGCGACCTGCACGACTCTTCCAAGGGGCATTTAAACTGTCTTGTTAAGCTACTGCGACCTGCACATCTCTTCCAAGGGGCATTTAAACCATCTTGTTAAGCTACTGCGACCTGTACGTCTCTTCCAATGGGCAATTAAACCGTCTTGTTAAGCTACTGCGACCTCCACCGCTCTTCCAAGGGGCATTTAAACTGTCTTGTTAAGCTACTGCGACCTGCACGTCTCTTGCAAGGGGCATTTAAACCGTCTTGTTAAGCTACTGCGACCTCCACTGCTCTTCCAAGGGGCATATAAACCATCTTGTTAAGCTACTGCGACCTGCAAGTCTCTTCCAAGTGGCATTTAAACCGTCTTGTTAATCTACTGCGACCTGCACGTCTCTTCCAAGGGGCATTTAAACCGTCTTGTTAAGCTACTACGACCTGCACGTCTCTTCCAAGGGGCATTTAAACCGTCTTGTTAAGCTACTGCGACCTCCACCGCTCTTCCAAGGGGCATTTAAACCATCTTGTTAAGCTACTGCGACCTGCACGTCTCTTCCAAGGGGCATTTAAACCTTCTTGCTAAGCTACTGCGACCTGCACGTCTCTTCCAAGGGGCATTTAAACCGTCTTGTTAAGCTACTGCGACTTTCACGTCTCTTCAAAGGGACATTTAAACCGTCTTTTTAAGCTACTGTAACCTGCACCACTTTTCCAAGGAACATTTAAACCGTCTTGATAAGCTACTGCGACCTGCAAGTCTCTTCCAAGGGGCATTTAAACCGCTTTGTTAAGCTACTGCGACCTGCACGTCTTTTCCAAGGGGCATTTAAACAGTCTTCTTAAGCTACTGCGACCTCCACAGCACTTCCAAGGGGCATTTAAACCGTCTTGTTAAGCTACTGCGACCTCCTCAGCACTTCCAAGGGGCATTTAAACAGCATTGTTAAGCTACTGCGACCTGCACGTCTCTTCCAAGGTGCATTTAAACCGTCTTTTTAAGCTACTGCGACCTCCATGTCTCTTCCAAGGGGCATTTGTTCCGTCTTGTTAAGCTACTGCTACCTGCTCGTCTCTTCCAAGGGGCATTTAAACCATCTTATTAAGCTACTGCGAACTGCACGTCTCTTCCAATGGGCATTTAAACCGTCTTGTTAAGCTACTGCGACCTCCACCGCTCTTCCAAGGGGCATTTAAACCATCTTGTTAAGCTACTGCGACCTGCAAGTCTCTTCCAAGTGGCATTTAAACCGTCTTGTTAAGCTACTGTGATCTGCACGTCTCTTCCAAGGGGCATTTAAACTGTCTTGTTAAGCTGCTGCGACCTGCACGTCTCTTCCAAGGGGCATTTAAACCGTCTTATTAAGCTACTGCGACCGGCACGTCTCTTCCAAGGGGCATTTAAACCGTCTTGTTAAGCTACTGTGATCTGCACGTCTCTTCCAAGGGGCATTTAAACCGTCTTGTTAAGCTTCTGTGACCTCCACCGCTCTACCAAGGGGCATTTAAACCATCTTGTTAAGCTACAGTGATCTGCACGTCTCTTCCAAGGGGCACTTAAACTGTCTTGTTAAGCTACTGCGACCTGCACATCTCTTCCAAGGGGCCTTTAAACCATCTTGTTAAGCTACTGCGACCTGTACGTCTCTTCCAATGGGCATTTAAACCGTCTTGTTAAGCTACTGCGACCTGCACGTCTCTTCCAATGGGCATTTAAACCGTCTTATTAAGCTACTGCGACCTGCACGTCTCTTGCAAGGGGCATTTAAACCATCTTGTTAAGCAACTGTGATCTGCACGCCTCTTCCAAGGGGCATTTAAACTGTCTTGTTAAGCTTCTGCGACCTGCACGTCTCTTCCAAGGGGAATTTAAACTGTCTTGTTAAGCTACTGCGACCTGCACGTCTCTTCCAAGGGGCATTTAAACCATCTTATTAAGCTACTGCGACCTGTACGTCTCTTCCAATGGGCACTTAAACTGTCTTGTTAAACTACTGTGATCTGCACGTCTCTTCCAAGGGGCATTTAAACTGTCTTGTTAAGCTACTGCGACCTCCACCGCTCTTCCAAGGGGCATTTAAACCATCTTGTTAAGCTACTGCGACCTGCACGTCTCTGCCAAGGGGTATTTAAACTGTCTTATTAAGCTACTGCGACCTGCACGTCTCTTCTAAGGGGCATTTAAACAGTCTTGTTAAGCTACTGCGACTTGCACGTCTCTTCCAAGGGGCATTTAAACCGTCTTGTTTAGCTACTGCGACATGCACGTCTCTTCCAAGGGGCATTTAAAACACTTTGTTAAGCTACTGCGACCTGTACGTTTCTTCCAAGGGGCATTTAAACCGTCGTGTTAAGCTACTGCGACCTGCAATTCTCTTCCAAGGGGAATTTAAACTGTCTTGTTAAGCTTCTGCGACCTGCAAGTCTCTTCCAAGGGGCATTTAAACCGTCTTGTTAAGCTACTCTGACTTTCACGTCTCTTCCAAGGGGCATTTAAACCGTCTTTTTAAGCTACTGTAACCTGCACCACTTTTCCAAGGAACATTTAAACCGTCATGTTAAGCTACTGCGACGTGCAAGTCTCTTCCAAAGGGCATTTAAATCGCTTTGTTAAGCTACTCCGACCTGCATGTCTCTTCCAAGGGGCATTTAATCGGTCTTGTTAAGCTACTGCGACCTGCACGTCTTTTCCAAGGGGCATTTAAACCGTCTTCTTAAGCTACTGCGACCTCCACAGCACTTCCAAGGGGTCATTTAAACCATCTTGTTAAGCTACTGCGACCTCCACAGCACTTCCAAGAGGCATTTAAACCGCATTGTTAAGCTACTGCGACCTGCACGTCTCTTCCAAGGTGCATTTAAACCGTCTTTTTAAGCTACTGCGACCTGCAAGTCTCTTCCAAGGGGCATTTAAGCTGTCTTGTTAAGCTACTGCGACCTGCACGTCTCTTCCAAGGGGCATTTAAACCATCTTATTAAGCTACTGCGACCTGCACGTCTCTGCCAATGGGCATTTAAACCGTCTTGTTAAGCTACTGCGACCTCCACCGCTCTTCCAAGGGGCATTTAAACCATCTTGTTAAGCTACTGCGACCTGCAAGTCTCTTCCAAGTGGCATTTAAACCGTCTTGTTAAGCTACTGTGATCTGCACGTCTCTTCCAAGGGGCATTTAAACTGTCTTGTTAAGCTACGGCGACCTGCACGTCTCTTCCAAGGGGCATTTAAACTATCTTGTTAAGCTACTGCGACCTCCACCGCTTTTCAAAGGGGCATATAAACCGTCTTGTTAAGCTACAGCGACGTGCACGTCTCTTCCAAGGGGCATTTAAACCGTCTTATTAATCTACTGTGACCTGCACGTCTCTTCCAAGGGGCAATTAAATCGTCTTGTTAAGCTACTTCGACCTCCACCGCTCTTCAAAGGGGCATTTAAACCCTCTTGTTTAGCTACAGCGACCGGCACGTCTCTACCAAGTGGCATTTAAACAGTCTTGTTAATCTACTGCGACCTGAACGTCTCTTCCAAGGGGCATTTAAACCGTCTTGTTAAGCTACTGCGACCTGCACGTCTCTTCCAAGGGGCATTAAACCGTCTTGTTAAGCTACTGCGACCTCCAACGCTCTTCCAAAGGGCATTTTAACCGTCTTGTTAAGCTACTGTGATCTGCACGTCTCTACCAAGGGGCATTTAAACCGTCTTGTTAAGCTACTGTGACCTGCACGTCTCTTCCAAGGGGCATTTAAACTGTCTTGTTAAGCTACTGCGACCTGCACATCTCTTCCAAGGGGGCCTTTAAACCATCTTGTTAAGCTACTGCGACCTGTACGTCTCTTCCAATGGGCATTTAAACCGTCTTGTTAAGCTACTGCGACCACCACCGCTCTTCCAAGGGGCATTTAAACTGTCTTGTTAAGCTACTGCGACCTGCACGTCTCTTCCAAGGGGCATTTAAACCGTCTTGTTAAGCTACTGCGACCTCCACTGCTCTTCCAAGGGGCATATAAACCATCTTGTTAAGCTACTGCGACCTGCATGTCTCTTCCAAGTGGCATTTAAACCGTCTTGTTAAGCTACTTCGACCTCCACCGCTCTTCCAAGGGGCATTTAAACCATCTTGTTAAGCTACTGCGACCTGCAAGTCTCTTCCAAGTGGCATTTAAACCGTCTTGTTAAGCTACTGTGATCTGCACGTCTCTTCCAAGGGGCATTTAAACTGTCTTGTTAAGCTGCTGCGACCTGCACGTCTCTTCCAAGGGGCATTTAAACCGTCTTATTAAGCTACTGTGACCGGCACGTCTCTTCCAAGGGGCATTTAAACCGTCTTGTTAAGCTACTGTGATCTGCACGTCTCTTCCAAGGGGCATTTAAACCGTCTTGTTAAGCTTCTGTGACCTCCACCGCTCTACCAAGGGGCATTTAAACCATCTTGTTAAGCTACAGTGATCTGCACGTCTCTTCCAAGGGGCACTTAAACTGTCTTGTTAAGCTACTGCGACCTGCACATCTCTTCCAAGGGGCCTTTAAACCATCTTGTTAAGCTACTGCGACCTGTACGTCTCTTCCAATGGGCATTTAAACCGTCTTGTTAAGCTACTGCGACCTGCACGTCTCTTCCAATGGGCATTTAAACCGTCTTATTAAGCTACTGCGACCTGCACGTCTCTTGCAAGGGGCATTTAAACCATCTTGTTAAGCAACTGTGATCTGCACGCCTCTTCCAAGGGGCATTTAAACTGTCTTGTTAAGCTTCTGCGACCTGCACGTCTCTTCCAAGGGGAATTTAAACTGTCTTGTTAAGCTACTGCGACCTGCACGTCTCTTCCAAGGGGCATTTAAACCATCTTATTAAGCTACTGCGACCTGTACGTCTCTTCCAATGGGCATTTAAACTGTCTTGTTAAACTACTGTGATCTGCACGTCTCTTCCAAGGGGCATTTAAACTGTCTTGTTAAGCTTCTGCGACCTCCACCGCTCTTCCAAGGGGCATTTAAACCATCTTGTTAAGCTACTGCGACCTGCACGTCTCTGCCAAGGGGTATTTAAACTGTCTTATTAAGCTACTGCGACCTGCACGTCTCTTCTAAGGGGCATTTAAACAGTCTTGTTAAGCTACTGCGACTTGCACGTCTCTTCCAAGGGGCATTTAAACCGTCTTGTTTAGCTACTGCGACATGCACGTCTCTTCCAAGGGGCATTTAAAACACTTTGTTAAGCTACTGCGACCTGTACGTTTCTTCCAAGGGGCATTTAAACCGTCGTGTTAAGCTACTGCGACCTGCAATTCTCTTCCAAGGGGAATTTAAACTGTCTTGTTAAGCTTCTGCGACCTGCAAGTCTCTTCCAAGGGGCATTTAAACCGTCTTGTTAAGCTACTCTGACTTTCACGTCTCTTCCAAGGGGCATTTAAACCGTCTTTTTAAGCTACTGTAACCTGCACCACTTTTCCAAGGAACATTTAAACCGTCATGTTAAGCTACTGCGACGTGCAAGTCTCTTCCAAAGGGCATTTAAATCGCTTTGTTAAGCTACTCCGACCTGCATGTCTCTTCCAAGGGGCATTTAATCTGTCTTGTTAAGCTACTGCGACCTGCACGTCTTTTCCAAGGGGCATTTAAACCGTCTTCTTAAGCTACTGCGACCTCCACAGCACTTCCAAGGGGTCATTTAAACCATCTTGTTAAGCTACTGCGACCTCCACAGCACTTCCAAGGGGCATTTAAACCGCATTGTTAAGCTACTGCGACCTGCACGTCTCTTCCAAGGTGCATTTAAACCGTCTTTTTAAGCTACTGCGACCTGCAAGTCTCTTCCAAGGGGCATTTAAACTGTCTTGTTAAGCTACTGCGACCTGCACGTCTCTTCCAAGGGGCATTTAAACCATCTTATTAAGCTACTGCGACCTGCACGTCTCTGCCAATGGGCATTTAAACCGTCTTGTTAAGCTACTGCGACCTCCACCGCTCTTCCAAGGGGCATTTAAACCATCTTGTTAAGCTACTGCGACCTGCAAGTCTCTTCCAAGTGGCATCTAAACAGTCTTGTTAAGCTACTGTGATCTGCACGTCTCTTCCAAGGGGCATTTAAACTGTCTTGTTAAGCTACTGCGACCTGCACGTCTCTTCCAAGGGGCATTTAAACTATCTTGTTAAGCTACTGCGACCTCCACCGCTTTTCAAAGGGGCATATAAACCGTCTTGTTAAGCTACAGCGACGTGCACGTCTCTTCCAAGGGGCATTTAAACCGTCTTATTAATCTACTGTGACCTGCACGTCTCTTCCAAGGGGCAATTAAATCGTCTTGTTAAGCTACTTCGACCTCCACCGCTCTTCAAAGGGGCATTTAAACCCTCTTGTTTAGCTACAGCGACCTGCACGTCTCTACCAAGTGGCATTTAAACCGTCTTGTTAATCTACTGCGACCTGAACGTCTCTTCCAAGGGGCATTTAAACCGTCTTGTTAAGCTACTGCGACCTGCACGTCTCTTCCAAGGGGCATTAAACCGTCTTGTTAAGCTACTGCGACCTCCAACGCTCTTCCAAAGGGCATTTTAACCGTCTTGTTAAGCTACTGTGATCTGCACGTCTCTACCAAGGGGCATTTAAACCGTCTTGTTAAGCTACTGTGACCTGCACGTCTCTTCCAAGGGGCATTTAAACTGTCTTGTTAAGCTACTGCGACCTGCACATCTCTTCCAAGGGGGCCTTTAAACCATCTTGTTAAGCTACTGCGACCTGTACGTCTCTTCCAATGGGCATTTAAACCGTCTTGTTAAGCTACTGCGACCACCACCGCTCTTCCAAGGGGCATTTAAACTGTCTTGTTAAGCTACTGCGACCTGCACGTCTCTTCCAAGGGGCATTTAAACCGTCTTGTTAAGCTACTGCGACCTCCACTGCTCTTCCAAGGGGCATATAAACCATCTTGTTAAGCTTCTGCGACCTGCAAGTCTCTTCCAAGTGGCATTTAAACCGTCTTGTTAAGCTACTTCGACCTCCACCGCTCTTCCAAGGGGCATTTAAACCATCTTGTTAAGCTACTGCGACCTGCAAGTCTCTTCCAAGTGGCATTTAAACCGTCTTGTTAAGCTACTGTGATCTGCACGTCTCTTCCAAGGGGCATTTAAACTGTCTTGTTAAGCTGCTGCGACCTGCACGTCTCTTCCAAGGGGCATTTAAACCGTCTTATTAAGCTACTGTGACCGGCACGTCTCTTCCAAGGGGCATTTAAACCGTCTTGTTAAGCTACTGTGATCTGCACGTCTCTTCCAAGGGGCATTTAAACCGTCTTGTTAAGCTTCTGTGACCTCCACCGCTCTACCAAGGGGCATTTAAACCATCTTGTTAAGCTACAGTGATCTGCACGTCTCTTCCAAGGGGCACTTAAACTGTCTTGTTAAGCTACTGCGACCTGCACATCTCTTCCAAGGGGCCTTTAAACCATCTTGTTAAGCTACTGCGACCTGTACGTCTCTTCCAATGGGCATTTAAACCGTCTTGTTAAGCTACTGCGACCTGCACGTCTCTTCCAATGGGCATTTAAACCGTCTTATTAAGCTACTGCGACCTGCACGTCTCTTGCAAGGGGCATTTAAACCATCTTGTTAAGCAACTGTGATCTGCACGCCTCTTCCAAGGGGCATTTAAACTGTCTTGTTAAGCTTCTGCGACCTGCACGTCTCTTCCAAGGGGAATTTAAACTGTCTTGTTAAGCTACTGCGACCTGCACGTCTCTTCCAAGGGGCATTTAAACCATCTTATTAAGCTACTGCGACCTGTACGTCTCTTCCAATGGGCATTTAAACTGTCTTGTTAAACTACTGTGATCTGCACGTCTCTTCCAAGGGGCATTTAAACTGTCTTGTTAAGCTTCTGCGACCTCCACCGCTCTTCCAAGGGGCATTTAAACCATCTTGTTAAGCTACTGCGACCTGCACGTCTCTGCCAAGGGGTATTTAAACTGTCTTATTAAGCTACTGCGACCTGCACGTCTCTTCTAAGGGGCATTTAAACAGTCTTGTTAAGCTACTGCGACTTGCACGTCTCTTCCAAGGGGCATTTAAACCGTCTTGTTTAGCTACTGCGACATGCACGTCTCTTCCAAGGGGCATTTAAAACACTTTGTTAAGCTACTGCGACCTGTACGTTTCTTCCAAGGGGCATTTAAACCGTCGTGTTAAGCTACTGCGACCTGCAATTCTCTTCCAAGGGGAATTTAAACTGTCTTGTTAAGCTTCTGCGACCTGCAAGTCTCTTCCAAGGGGCATTTAAACCGTCTTGTTAAGCTACTCTGACTTTCACGTCTCTTCCAAGGGGCATTTAAACCGTCTTTTTAAGCTACTGTAACCTGCACCACTTTTCCAAGGAACATTTAAACCGTCATGTTAAGCTACTGCGACGTGCAAGTCTCTTCCAAAGGGCATTTAAATCGCTTTGTTAAGCTACTCCGACCTGCATGTCTCTTCCAAGGGGCATTTAATCTGTCTTGTTAAGCTACTGCGACCTGCACGTCTTTTCCAAGGGGCATTTAAACCGTCTTCTTAAGCTACTGCGACCTCCACAGCACTTCCAAGGGGTCATTTAAACCATCTTGTTAAGCTACTGCGACCTCCACAGCACTTCCAAGGGGCATTTAAACCGCATTGTTAAGCTACTGCGACCTGCACGTCTCTTCCAAGGTGCATTTAAACCGTCTTTTTAAGCTACTGCGACCTGCAAGTCTCTTCCAAGGGGCATTTAAACTGTCTTGTTAAGCTACTGCGACCTGCACGTCTCTTCCAAGGGGCATTTAAACCATCTTATTAAGCTACTGCGACCTGCACGTCTCTGCCAATGGGCATTTAAACCGTCTTGTTAAGCTACTGCGACCTCCACCGCTCTTCCAAGGGGCATTTAAACCATCTTGTTAAGCTACTGCGACCTGCAAGTCTCTTCCAAGTGGCATCTAAACAGTCTTGTTAAGCTACTGTGATCTGCACGTCTCTTCCAAGGGGCATTTAAACTGTCTTGTTAAGCTACTGCGACCTGCACGTCTCTTCCAAGGGGCATTTAAACTATCTTGTTAAGCTACTGCGACCTCCACCGCTTTTCAAAGGGGCATATAAACCGTCTTGTTAAGCTACAGCGACGTGCACGTCTCTTCCAAGGGGCATTTAAACCGTCTTATTAATCTACTGTGACCTGCACGTCTCTTCCAAGGGGCAATTAAATCGTCTTGTTAAGCTACTTCGACCTCCACCGCTCTTCAAAGGGGCATTTAAACCCTCTTGTTTAGCTACAGCGACCTGCACGTCTCTACCAAGTGGCATTTAAACCGTCTTGTTAATCTACTGCGACCTGAACGTCTCTTCCAAGGGGCATTTAAACCGTCTTGTTAAGCTACTGCGACCTGCACGTCTCTTCCAAGGGGCATTAAACCGTCTTGTTAAGCTACTGCGACCTCCAACGCTCTTCCAAAGGGCATTTTAACCGTCTTGTTAAGCTACTGTGATCTGCACGTCTCTACCAAGGGGCATTTAAACCGTCTTGTTAAGCTACTGTGACCTGCACGTCTCTTCCAAGGGGCATTTAAACTGTCTTGTTAAGCTACTGCGACCTGCACATCTCTTCCAAGGGGCCTTTAAACCATCTTGTTAAGCTACTGCGACCTGTACGTCTCTTCCAATGGGCATTTAAACCGTCTTGTTAAGCTACTGCGACCACCACCGCTCTTCCAAGGGGCATTTAAACTGTCTTGTTAAGCTACTGCGACCTGCACGTCTCTTCCAAGGGGCATTTAAACCGTCTTGTTAAGCTACTGCGACCTCCACTGCTCTTCCAAGGGGCATATAAACCATCTTGTTAAGCTACTGCGACCTGCAAGTCTCTTCCAAGTGGCATTTAAACCGTCTTGTTAAGCTACTTCGACCTCCACCGCTCTTCCAAGGGGCATTTAAACCATCTTGTTAAGCTACTGCGACCTGCAAGTCTCTTCCAAGTGTCATTTAAACCGTCTTGTTAAGCTACTGTGATCTGCACGTCTCTTCCAAGGGGCATTTAAACTGTCTTGTTAAGCTGCTGCGACCTGCACGTCTCTTCCAAGGGGCATTTAAACCGTCTTATTAAGCTACTGCGACCGGCACGTCTCTTCCAAGGGGCATTTAAACCGTCTTGTTAAGCTACTGTGATCTGTACGTCTCTTCCAAGGGGCATTTAAACCGTCTTGTTAAGCTTCTGTGACCTCCACCGCTCTACCAAGGGGCATTTAAACCATCTTGTTAAGCTACAGTGATCTGCACGTCTCTTCCAAGGGGCACTTAAACTGTCTTGTTAAGCTACTGCGACCTGCACATCTCTTCCAAGGGGCCTTTAAACCATCTTGTTAAGCTACTGCGACCTGTATGTCTCTTCCAATGGGCATTTAAACCGTCTTGTTAAGCTACTGCGACCTGCACGTCTCTTCCAATGGGCATTTAAACCGTCTTATTAAGCTACTGCGACCTGCACGTCTCTTGCAAGGGGCATTTAAACCATCTTGTTAAGCAACTGTGATCTGCACGCCTCTTCCAAGGGGCATTTAAACTGTCTTGTTAAGCTTCTGCGACCTGCACGTCTCTTCCAAGGGGAATTTAAACTGTCTTGTTAAGCTACTGCGACCTGCACGTCTCTTCCAAGGGGCATTTAAACCATCTTATTAAGCTACTGCGACCTGTACGTCTCTTCCAATGGGCATTTAAACTGTCTTGTTAAACTACTGTGATCTGCACGTCTCTTCCAAGGGGCATTTAAACTGTCTTGTTAAGCTACTGCGACCTCCACCGCTCTTCCAAGGGGCATTTAAACCATCTTGTTAAGCTACTGCGACCTGCACGTCTCTGCCAAGGGGTATTTAAACTGTCTTATTAAGCTACTGCGACCTGCACGTCTCTTCTAAGGGGCATTTAAACAGTCTTGTTAAGCTACTGCGACTTGCACGTCTCTTCCAAGGGGCATTTAAACCGTCTTGTTTAGCTACTGCGACATGCACGTCTCTTCCAAGGGGCATTTAAAACACTTTGTTAAGCTACTGCGACCTGTACGTTTCTTCCAAGGGGCATTTAAACCGTCGTGTTAAGCTACTGCGACCTGCAATTCTCTTCCAAGGGGAATTTAAACTGTCTTGTTAAGCTTCTGCGACCTGCAAGTCTCTTCCAAGGGGCATTTAAACCGTCTTGTTAAGCTACTCTGACTTTCACGTCTCTTCCAAGGGGCATTTAAACCGTCTTTTTAAGCTACTGTAACCTGCACCACTTTTCCAAGGAACATTTAAACCGTCATGTTAAGCTACTGCGACGTGCAAGTCTCTTCCAAAGGGCATTTAAATCGCTTTGTTAAGCTACTCCGACCTGCATGTCTCTTCCAAGGGGCATTTAATCTGTCTTGTTAAGCTACTGCGACCTGCACGTCTTTTCCAAGGGGCATTTAAACCGTCTTCTTAAGCTACTGCGACCTCCACAGCACTTCCAAGGGGTCATTTAAACCATCTTGTTAAGCTACTGCGACCTCCACAGCACTTCCAAGGGGCATTTAAACCGCATTGTTAAGCTACTGCGACCTGCACGTCTCTTCCAAGGTGCATTTAAACCGTCTTTTTAAGCTACTGCGACCTGCAAGTCTCTTCCAAGGGGCATTTAAACTGTCTTGTTAAGCTACTGCGACCTGCACGTCTCTTCCAAGGGGCATTTAAACCATCTTATTAAGCTACTGCGACCTGCACGTCTCTGCCAATGGGCATTTAAACCGTCTTGTTAAGCTACTGCGACCTCCACCGCTCTTCCAAGGGGCATTTAAACCATCTTGTTAAGCTACTGCGACCTGCAAGTCTCTTCCAAGTGGCATCTAAACAGTCTTGTTAAGCTACTGTGATCTGCACGTCTCTTCCAAAGGGCATTTAAACTGTCTTGTTAAGCTACTGCGACCTGCACGTCTCTTCCAAGGGGCATTTAAACTATCTTGTTAAGCTACTGCGACCTCCACCGCTTTTCAAAGGGGCATATAAACCGTCTTGTTAAGCTACAGCGACGTGCACGTCTCTTCCAAGGGGCATTTAAACCGTCTTATTAATCTACTGTGACCTGCACGTCTCTTCCAATGGGCAATTAAATCGTCTTGTTAAGCTACTTCGACCTCCACCGCTCTTCAAAGGGGCATTTAAACCCTCTTGTTTAGCTACAGCGACCTGCACGTCTCTACCAAGTGGCATTTAAACCGTCTTGTTAATCTACTGCGACCTGAACGTCTCTTCCAAGGGGCATTTAAACCGTCTTGTTAAGCTACTGTGACCTGCACGTCTCTTCCAAGGGGCATTTAAACTGTCTTGTTAAGCTACTGCGACCTGCACATCTCTTCCAAGGGGCCTTTAAACCATCTTGTTAAGCTACTGCGACCTGTACGTCTCTTCCAATGGGCATTTAAACCGTCTTGTTAAGCTACTGCGACCACCACCGCTCTTCCAAGGGGCATTTAAACTGTCTTGTTAAGCTACTGCGACCTGCATGTCTCTTCCAAGGGGCATTTAAACCGTCTTGTTAAGCTACTGCGACCTCCACTGCTCTTCCAAGGGGCATATAAACCATCTTGTTAAGCTACTGCGACCTGCAAGTCTCTTCCAAGTGGCATTTAAACCGTCTTGTTAAGCTACTTTGACCTCCACCGCTCTTCCAAGGGGCATTTAAACCATCTTGTTAAGCTACTGCGACCTGCACGTCTCTTCCAAGGGGCATTTAAACCTTCTTGCTAAGCTACTGCGACCTGCACGTCTCTTCCAAGGGGCATTTAAACTGTCTTGTTAAGCTGCTGCGACCTGCACGTCTCTTCCAAGGGGCATTTAAACCGTCTTATTAAGCTACTGCGACCGGCACGTCTCTTCCAAGGGGCATTTAAACCGTCTTGTTAAGCTACTGTGATCTGCACGTCTCTTCCAAGGGGCATTTAAACCGTCTTGTTAAGCTTCTGTGACCTCCACCGCTCTACCAAGGGGCATTTAAACCATCTTGTTAAGCTACAGTGATCTGCACGTCTCTTCCAAGGGGCACTTAAACTGTCTTGTTAAGCTACTGCGACCTGCACATCTCTTCCAAGGGGCCTTTAAACCATCTTGTTAAGCTACTGCGACCTGTACGTCTCTTCCAATGGGCATTTAAACCGTCTTGTTAAGCTACTGCGACCTGCACGTCTCTTCCAATGGGCATTTAAACCGTCTTATTAAGCTACTGCGACCTGCACGTCTCTTGCAAGGGGCATTTAAACCATCTTGTTAAGCAACTGTGATCTGCACGCCTCTTCCAAGGGGCATTTAAACTGTCTTGTTAAGCTTCTGCGACCTGCACGTCTCTTCCAAGGGGAATTTAAACTGTCTTGTTAAGCTACTGCGACCTGCACGTCTCTTCCAAGGGGCATTTAAACCATCTTATTAAGCTACTGCGACCTGTACGTCTCTTCCAATGGGCACTTAAACTGTCTTGTTAAACTACTGTGATCTGCACGTCTCTTCCAAGGGGCATTTAAACTGTCTTGTTAAGCTACTGCGACCTCCACCGCTCTTCCAAGGGGCATTTAAACCATCTTGTTAAGCTACTGCGACCTGCACGTCTCTGCCAAGGGGTATTTAAACTGTCTTATTAAGCTACTGCGACCTGCACGTCTCTTCTAAGGGGCATTTAAACAGTCTTGTTAAGCTACTGCGACTTGCACGTCTCTTCCAAGGGGCATTTAAACCGTCTTGTTTAGCTACTGCGACATGCACGTCTCTTCCAAGGGGCATTTAAAACACTTTGTTAAGCTACTGCGACCTGTACGTTTCTTCCAAGGGGCATTTAAACCGTCGTGTTAAGCTACTGCGACCTGCAATTCTCTTCCAAGGGGAATTTAAACTGTCTTGTTAAGCTTCTGCGACCTGCAAGTCTCTTCCAAGGGGCATTTAAACCGTCTTGTTAAGCTACTCTGACTTTCACGTCTCTTCCAAGGGGCATTTAAACCGTCTTATTAAGCTACTGTAACCTGCACCACTTTTCCAAGGAACATTTAAACCGTCATGTTAAGCTACTGCGACGTGCAAGTCTCTTCCAAAGGGCATTTAAATCGCTTTGTTAAGCTACTCCGACCTGCATGTCTCTTCCATGGGGCATTTAATCGGTCTTGTTAAGCTACTGCGACCTGCACGTCTTTTCCAAGGGGCATTTAAACCGTCTTCTTAAGCTACTGCGACCTCCACAGCACTTCCAAGGGGTCATTTAAACCATCTTGTTAAGCTACTGCGACCTCCACAGCACTTCCAAGGGGCATTTAAACCGCATTGTTAAGCTACTGCGACCTGCACGTCTCTTCCAAGGTGCATTTAAACCGTCTTTTTAAGCTACTGCGACCTGCAAGTCTCTTCCAAGGGGCATTTAAACTGTCTTGTTAAGCTACTGCGACCTGCACGTCTCTTCCAAGGGGCATTTAAACCATCTTATTAAGCTACTGCGACCTGCACGTCTCTGCCAATGGGCATTTAAACCGTCTTGTTAAGCTACTGCGACCTCCACCGCTCTTCCAAGGGGCATTTAAACCATCTTGTTAAGCTACTGCGACCTGCAAGTCTCTTCCAAGTGGCATTTAAACCGTCTTGTTAAGCTACTGTGATCTGCACGTCTCTTCCAAGGGGCATTTAAACTGTCTTGTTAAGCTACGGCGACCTGCACGTCTCTTCCAAGGGGCATTTAAACTATCTTGTTAAGCTACTGCGACCTCCACCGCTTTTCAAAGGGGCATATAAACCGTCTTGTTAAGCTACAGCGACGTGCACGTCTCTTCCAAGGGGCATTTAAACCGTCTTATTAATCTACTGTGACCTGCACGTCTCTTCCAAGGGGCAATTAAATCGTCTTGTTAAGCTACTTCGACCTCCACCGCTCTTCAAAGGGGCATTTAAACCCTCTTGTTTAGCTACAGCGACCGGCACGTCTCTACCAAGTGGCATTTAAACAGTCTTGTTAATCTACTGCGACCTGAACGTCTCTTCCAAGGGGCATTTAAACCGTCTTGTTAAGCTACTGCGACCTGCACGTCTCTTCCAAGGGGCATTAAACCGTCTTGTTAAGCTACTGCGACCTCCAACGCTCTTCCAAAGGGCATTTTAACCGTCTTGTTAAGCTACTGTGATCTGCACGTCTCTACCAAGGGGCATTTAAACCGTCTTGTTAAGCTACTGTGACCTGCACGTCTCTTCCAAGGGGCATTTAAACTGTCTTGTTAAGCTACTGCGACCTGCACATCTCTTCCAAGGGGGCCTTTAAACCATCTTGTTAAGCTACTGCGACCTGTACGTCTCTTCCAATGGGCATTTAAACCGTCTTGTTAAGCTACTGCGACCACCACCGCTCTTCCAAGGGGCATTTAAACTGTCTTGTTAAGCTACTGCGACCTGCACGTCTCTTCCAAGGGGCATTTAAACCGTCTTGTTAAGCTACTGCGACCTCCACTGCTCTTCCAAGGGGCATATAAACCATCTTGTTAAGCTACTGCGACCTGCAAGTCTCTTCCAAGTGGCATTTAAACCGTCTTGTTAAGCTACTTCGACCTCCACCGCTCTTCCAAGGGGCATTTAAACCATCTTGTTAAGCTACTGCGACCTGTAAGTCTCTTCCAAGTGGCATTTAAACCGTCTTGTTAAGCTACTGTGATCTGCACGTCTCTTCCAAGGGGCATTTAAACTGTCTTGTTAAGCTGCTGCGACCTGCACGTCTCTTCCAAGGGGCATTTAAACCGTCTTATTAAGCTACTGCGACCGGCACGTCTCTTCCAAGGGGCATTTAAACCGTCTTGTTAAGCTACTGTGATCTGCACGTCTCTTCCAAGGGGCATTTAAACCGTCTTGTTAAGCTTCTGTGACCTCCACCGCTCTACCAAGGGGCATTTAAACCATCTTGTTAAGCTACAGTGATCTGCACGTCTCTTCCAAGGGGCACTTAAACTGTCTTGTTAAGCTACTGCGACCTGCACATCTCTTCCAAGGGGCCTTTAAACCATCTTGTTAAGCTACTGCGACCTGTACGTCTCTTCCAATGGGCATTTAAACCGTCTTGTTAAGCTACTGCGACCTGCACGTCTCTTCCAATGGGCATTTAAACCGTCTTATTAAGCTACTGCGACCTGCACGTCTCTTGCAAGGGGCATTTAAACCATCTTGTTAAGCAACTGTGATCTGCACGCCTCTTCCAAGGGGCATTTAAACTGTCTTGTTAAGCTTCTGCGACCTGCACGTCTCTTCCAAGGGGAATTTAAACTGTCTTGTTAAGCTACTGCGACCTGCACGTCTCTTCCAAGGGGCATTTAAACCATCTTATTAAGCTACTGCGACCTGTACGTCTCTTCCAATGGGCATTTAAACTGTCTTGTTAAACTACTGTGATCTGCACGTCTCTTCCAAGGGGCATTTAAACTGTCTTGTTAAGCTACTGCGACCTCCACCGCTCTTCCAAGGGGCATTTAAACCATCTTGTTAAGCTACTGCGACCTGCACGTCTCTGCCAAGGGGTATTTAAACTGTCTTATTAAGCTACTGCGACCTGCACGTCTCTTCTAAGGGGCATTTAAACAGTCTTGTTAAGCTACTGCGACTTGCACGTCTCTTCCAAGGGGCATTTAAACCGTCTTGTTTAGCTACTGCGACATGCACGTCTCTTCCAAGGGGCATTTAAAACACTTTGTTAAGCTACTGCGACCTGTACGTTTCTTCCAAGGGGCATTTAAACCGTCGTGTTAAGCTACTGCGACCTGCAATTCTCTTCCAAGGGGAATTTAAACTGTCTTGTTAAGCTTCTGCGACCTGCAAGTCTCTTCCAAGGGGCATTTAAACCGTCTTGTTAAGCTACTCTGACTTTCACGTCTCTTCCAAGGGGCATTTAAACCGTCTTTTTAAGCTACTGTAACCTGCACCACTTTTCCAAGGAACATTTAAACCGTCATGTTAAGCTACTGCGACGTGCAAGTCTCTTCCAAAGGGCATTTAAATCGCTTTGTTAAGCTACTCCGACCTGCATGTCTCTTCCAAGGGGCATTTAATCTGTCTTGTTAAGCTACTGCGACCTGCACGTCTTTTCCAAGGGGCATTTAAACCGTCTTCTTAAGCTACTGCGACCTCCACAGCACTTCCAAGGGGTCATTTAAACCATCTTGTTAAGCTACTGCGACCTCCACAGCACTTCCAAGGGGCATTTAAACCGCATTGTTAAGCTACTGCGACCTGCACGTCTCTTCCAAGGTGCATTTAAACCGTCTTTTTAAGCTACTGCGACCTGCAAGTCTCTTCCAAGGGGCATTTAAACTGTCTTGTTAAGCTACTGCGACCTGCACGTCTCTTCCAAGGGGCATTTAAACCATCTTATTAAGCTACTGCGACCTGCACGTCTCTGCCAATGGGCATTTAAACCGTCTTGTTAAGCTACTGCGACCTCCACCGCTCTTCCAAGGGGCATTTAAACCATCTTGTTAAGCTACTGCGACCTGCAAGTCTCTTCCAAGTGGCATCTAAACAGTCTTGTTAAGCTACTGTGATCTGCACGTCTCTTCCAAGGGGCATTTAAACTGTCTTGTTAAGCTACTGCGACCTGCACGTCTCTTCCAAGGGGCATTTAAACTATCTTGTTAAGCTACTGCGACCTCCACCGCTTTTCAAAGGGGCATATAAACCGTCTTGTTAAGCTACAGCGACGTGCACGTCTCTTCCAAGGGGCATTTAAACCGTCTTATTAATCTACTGTGACCTGCACGTCTCTTCCAAGGGGCAATTAAATCGTCTTGTTAAGCTACTTCGACCTCCACCGCTCTTCAAAGGGGCATTTAAACCCTCTTGTTTAGCTACAGCGACCTGCACGTCTCTACCAAGTGGCATTTAAACCGTCTTGTTAATCTACTGCGACCTGAACGTCTCTTCCAAGGGGCATTTAAACCGTCTTGTTAAGCTACTGCGACCTGCACGTCTCTTCCAAGGGGCATTAAACCGTCTTGTTAAGCTACTGCGACCTCCAACGCTCTTCCAAAGGGCATTTTAACCGTCTTGTTAAGCTACTGTGATCTGCACGTCTCTACCAAGGGGCATTTAAACCGTCTTGTTAAGCTACTGTGACCTGCACGTCTCTTCCAAGGGGCATTTAAACTGTCTTGTTAAGCTACTGCGACCTGCACATCTCTTCCAAGGGGCCTTTAAACCATCTTGTTAAGCTACTGCGACCTGTACGTCTCTTCCAATGGGCATTTAAACCGTCTTGTTAAGCTACTGCGACCACCACCGCTCTTCCAAGGGGCATTTAAACTGTCTTGTTAAGCTACTGCGACCTGCACGTCTCTTCCAAGGGGCATTTAAACCGTCTTGTTAAGCTACTGCGACCTCCACTGCTCTTCCAAGGGGCATATAAACCATCTTGTTAAGCTACTGCGACCTGCAAGTCTCTTCCAAGTGGCATTTAAACCGTCTTGTTAAGCTACTTCGACCTCCACCGCTCTTCCAAGGGGCATTTAAACCATCTTGTTAAGCTACTGCGACCTGCAAGTCTCTTCCAAGTGGCATTTAAACCGTCTTGTTAAGCTACTGTGATCTGCACGTCTCTTCCAAGGGGCATTTAAACTGTCTTGTTAAGCTGCTGCGACCTGCACGTCTCTTCCAAGGGGCATTTAAACCGTCTTATTAAGCTACTGCGACCGGCACGTCTCTTCCAAGGGGCATTTAAACCGTCTTGTTAAGCTACTGTGATCTGTACGTCTCTTCCAAGGGGCATTTAAACCGTCTTGTTAAGCTTCTGTGACCTCCACCGCTCTACCAAGGGGCATTTAAACCATCTTGTTAAGCTACAGTGATCTGCACGTCTCTTCCAAGGGGCACTTAAACTGTCTTGTTAAGCTACTGCGACCTGCACATCTCTTCCAAGGGGCCTTTAAACCATCTTGTTAAGCTACTGCGACCTGTATGTCTCTTCCAATGGGCATTTAAACCGTCTTGTTAAGCTACTGCGACCTGCACGTCTCTTCCAATGGGCATTTAAACCGTCTTATTAAGCTACTGCGACCTGCACGTCTCTTGCAAGGGGCATTTAAACCATCTTGTTAAGCAACTGTGATCTGCACGCCTCTTCCAAGGGGCATTTAAACTGTCTTGTTAAGCTTCTGCGACCTGCACGTCTCTTCCAAGGGGAATTTAAACTGTCTTGTTAAGCTACTGCGACCTGCACGTCTCTTCCAAGGGGCATTTAAACCATCTTATTAAGCTACTGCGACCTGTACGTCTCTTCCAATGGGCATTTAAACTGTCTTGTTAAACTACTGTGATCTGCACGTCTCTTCCAAGGGGCATTTAAACTGTCTTGTTAAGCTACTGCGACCTCCACCGCTCTTCCAAGGGGCATTTAAACCATCTTGTTAAGCTACTGCGACCTGCACGTCTCTGCCAAGGGGTATTTAAACTGTCTTATTAAGCTACTGCGACCTGCACGTCTCTTCTAAGGGGCATTTAAACAGTCTTGTTAAGCTACTGCGACTTGCACGTCTCTTCCAAGGGGCATTTAAACCGTCTTGTTTAGCTACTGCGACATGCACGTCTCTTCCAAGGGGCATTTAAAACACTTTGTTAAGCTACTGCGACCTGTTCGTTTCTTCCAAGGGGCATTTAAACCGTCGTGTTAAGCTACTGCGACCTGCAATTCTCTTCCAAGGGGAATTTAAACTGTCTTGTTAAGCTTCTGCGACCTGCAAGTCTCTTCCAAGGGGCATTTAAACCGTCTTGTTAAGCTACTCTGACTTTCACGTCTCTTCCAAGGGGCATTTAAACCGTCTTTTTAAGCTACTGTAACCTGCACCACTTTTCCAAGGAACATTTAAACCGTCATGTTAAGCTACTGCGACGTGCAAGTCTCTTCCAAAGGGCATTTAAATCGCTTTGTTAAGCTACTCCGACCTGCATGTCTCTTCCAAGGGGCATTTAATCTGTCTTGTTAAGCTACTGCGACCTGCACGTCTTTTCCAAGGGGCATTTAAACCGTCTTCTTAAGCTACTGCGACCTCCACAGCACTTCCAAGGGGTCATTTAAACCATCTTGTTAAGCTACTGCGACCTCCACAGCACTTCCAAGGGGCATTTAAACCGCATTGTTAAGCTACTGCGACCTGCACGTCTCTTCCAAGGTGCATTTAAACCGTCTTTTTAAGCTACTGCGACCTGCAAGTCTCTTCCAAGGGGCATTTAAACTGTCTTGTTAAGCTACTGCGACCTGCACGTCTCTTCCAAGGGGCATTTAAACCATCTTATTAAGCTACTGCGACCTGCACGTCTCTGCCAATGGGCATTTAAACCGTCTTGTTAAGCTACTGCGACCTCCACCGCTCTTCCAAGGGGCATTTAAACCATCTTGTTAAGCTACTGCGACCTGCAAGTCTCTTCCAAGTGGCATCTAAACAGTCTTGTTAAGCTACTGTGATCTGCACGTCTCTTCCAAGGGGCATTTAAACTGTCTTGTTAAGCTACTGCGACCTGCACGTCTCTTCCAAGGGGCATTTAAACTATCTTGTTAAGCTACTGCGACCTCCACCGCTTTTCAAAGGGGCATATAAACCGTCTTGTTAAGCTACAGCGACGTGCACGTCTCTTCCAAGGGGCATTTAAACCGTCTTATTAATCTACTGTGACCTGCACGTCTCTTCCAATGGGCAATTAAATCGTCTTGTTAAGCTACTTCGACCTCCACCGCTCTTCAAAGGGGCATTTAAACCCTCTTGTTTAGCTACAGCGACCTGCACGTCTCTACCAAGTGGCATTTAAACCGTCTTGTTAATCTACTGCGACCTGAACGTCTCTTCCAAGGGGCATTTAAACCGTCTTGTTAAGCTACTGCGACCTGCACGTCTCTTCCAAGGGGCATTAAACCGTCTTGTTAAGCTACTGCGACCTCCAACGCTCTTCCAAAGGGCATTTTAACCGTCTTGTTAAGCTACTGTGATCTGCACGTCTCTACCAAGGGGCATTTAAACCGTCTTGTTAAGCTACTGTGACCTGCACGTCTCTTCCAAGGGGCATTTAAACTGTCTTGTTAAGCTACTGCGACCTGCACATCTCTTCCAAGGGGCCTTTAAACCATCTTGTTAAGCTACTGCGACCTGTACGTCTCTTCCAATGGGCATTTAAACCGTCTTGTTAAGCTACTGCGACCACCACCGCTCTTCCAAGGGGCATTTAAACTGTCTTGTTAAGCTACTGCGACCTGCATGTCTCTTCCAAGGGGCATTTAAACCGTCTTGTTAAGCTACTGCGACCTCCACTGCTCTTCCAAGGGGCATATAAACCATCTTGTTAAGCTACTGCGACCTGCAAGTCTCTTCCAAGTGGCATTTAAACCGTCTTGTTAAGCTACTTTGACCTCCACCGCTCTTCCAAGGGGCATTTAAACCATCTTGTTAAGCTACTGCGACCTGCACGTCTCTTCCAAGGGGCATTTAAACCTTCTTGCTAAGCTACTGCGACCTGCACGTCTCTTCCAAGGGGCATTTAAACCGTCTTGTTAAGCTACTGCGACTTTCACGTCTCTTCAAAGGGACATTTAAACCGTCTTTTTAAGCTACTGTAACCTGCACCACTTTTCCAAGGAACATTTAAACCGTCTTGATAAGCTACTGCGACCTGCAAGTCTCTTCCAAGGGGCATTTAAACCGCTTTGTTAAGCTGCTGCGACCTGCACGTCTTTTCCAAGGGGCATTTAAACAGTCTTCTTAAGCTACTGCGACCTCCACAGCACTTCCAAGGGGCATTTAAACCGTCTTGTTAAGCTACTGCGACCTCCTCAGCACTTCCAAGGGGCATTAAAACCGCATTGTTAAGCTACTGCGACCTGCACGTCTCTTCCAAGGTGCATTTAAACCGTCTTTTTAAGCTACTGCGACCTCCATGTCTCTTCCAAGGGGCATTTATTCCATCTTGTTAAGCTACTGCTACCTGCTCGTCTCTTCCAAGGGGCATTTAAACCATCTTATTAAGCTACTGGGATCTGCACGTCTCTTCCAATGGGCATTTAAACCGTCTTGTTAAGCTACTGCGACCTCCACCGCTCTTCCAAGGGGCATTTAAACCATCTTGTTAAGCTACTGCGACCTGCAAGTCTCTTCCAAGTGGCATTTAAACCGTCTTATTAAGCTACTGCGACCGGCACGTCTCTTCCAAGGGGCATTTAAACCGTCTTGTTAAGCTACTGTGATCTGCACGTCTCTTCCAAGGGGCATTTAAACTGTCTTGTTAAGCTGCTGCGACCTGCACGTCTCTTCCAAGGGGCATTTAAACCGTCTTATTAAGCTACTGCGACCGGCACGTCTCTTCCAAGGGGCATTTAAACCGTCTTGTTAAGCTACTGTGATCTGCACGTCTCTTCCAAGGGGCATTTAAACCGTCTTGTTAAGCTTCTGTGACCTCCACCGCTCTACCAAGGGGCATTTAAACCATCTTGTTAAGCTACTGTGATCTGCACGTCTCTTCCAAGGGGCACTTAAACTGTCTTGTTAAGCTACTGCGACCTGCACATCTCTTCCAAGGGGCCTTTAAACCATCTTGTTAAGCTACTGCGACCTGTACGTCTCTTCCAATGGGCATTTAAACCGTCTTGTTAAGCTACTGCGACCTGCACGTCTCTTCCAAGGGGCATTTAAACCGTCTTATTAAGCTACTGCGACCTGCACGTCTCTTGCAAGGGGCATTTAAACCGTCTTGTTAAGCTACTGTGATCTGCACGTCTCTTCCAAGGGGCATTTAAACTGTCTTGTTAAGCTTCTGCGACCTGCACGTCTCTTCCAAGGGGCATTTAAACTGTCTTGTTAAGCTCCTGCGACCTGCACGTCTCTTCCAAGGGGCATTTAAACCATCTTATTAAGCTACTGCGACCTGTACGTCTCTTCCAATGGGCATTTAAACTGTCTTGTTAAACTACTGTGATCTGCACATCTCTTCCAAGGGGCATTTAAACTGTCTTGTTAAGCTACTGCGACCTACACCGCTCTTCCAAGGGGCATTTAAACCATCTTGTTAAGCTACTGCGACCTGCACGTCTCTTCCAAGGGGTATTTAAACTGTCTTATTAAGCTACTGCGACCTGCACGTCTCTTCTAAGGGGCATTTAAACAGTCTTGTTAAGCTACTGCGACTTACACGTCTCTTCCAAGGGGCATTTAAACCGTCTTGTTTAGCTACTGCGACATGCTCGTCTCTTCCAAGGGGCATTTAAAACACTTTGTTAAGCTACTGCGACCTGTACGTTTCTTCCAAGGGGCATTTAAACCGTCTTGGTAAGCTACTGCGACCTGCAATTCTCTTCCAAGGGGCATTTAAACTGTCTTGTTAAGCTTCTGCGACCTGCAAGTCTCTTCCAAGGGGCATTTAAACCGTCTTGTTAAGCTACTGTGACTTTCACGTCTCTTCCAAGGGGCATTTAAACCGTCTTGTTTAGCTACTGCGACATGCTCGTCTCTTCCAAGGGGCATTTAAAACACTTTGTTAAGCTACTGCGACCTGTACGTTTCTTCCAAGGGGCATTTAAACCGTCTTGGTAAGCTACTGCGACGTGCAAGTCTCTTCCAAAGGGCATTTAAACCGCTTTGTTAAGCTACTGCGACCTGCATGTCTCTTCCAAGGGGCATTTAATCCGTCTTGTTAAGCTACTGCGACCTGCACGTCTTTTCCAAGGGGCATTTAAACCGTCTTCTTAAGCTACTGCGAACTCCACAGCACTTCCAAGGGGTCATTTAAACCATCTTGTTAAGCTACTGCGACCTCCACAGCACTTCCAAGGGGCATTTAAACCATCTTATTAAGCTACTGCGACCTGCACGTCTCTGTCAATGGGCATTTAAACCGTCTTGTTAAGCTACTGCGACCTCCACAGCTCTTCCAAGGGGCATTTAAACCATCTTGTTAAGCTACTGCGACCTGCAAGTATCTTCCAAGTGGCATTTAAACCGTCTTTTTAAGCTACTGTGATCTGCACGTCTCTTCCAAGGGGCATTTAAACTGTCTTGTTAAGCTACTGCAACCTGCACGTCTCTTCCAAGGGGCATTTAAACTTTCTTGTTAAGCTACTGCGACCTCCACCGCTTTTAAAAGGGGCATATAAACCGTCTTGTTAAGCTACAGCGACCTGCACGTCTCTTCCAAGGGGCATTTAAACCGTCTTATTAATCTACTGTGACCTGCACGTCTCTTCCAAGGGGCAATGAAATCGTCTTGTTAAGCTACTTCGACCTCCACCGCTCTTCAAAGGGGCATTTAAAACCTCTTGTTTAGCTACAGCGACCTGCACGTCTCTACCAAGTGGCATTTAAACCGTCTTGTTAATCTACTGCGACCTGAACGTCTCTTCCAAGGGGCATTTAAACCGTCTTGTTAAGCTACTGCGACCTGCACGTCTCTTCCAAGGGGCATTAAACCGTCTTGTTAAGCTACTGCGACCTCCAACGCTCTTCCAAAGGGCATTTTAACCGTCTTGTTAAGCTACTGTGATCTGCATGTCTCTACCAAGGGGCATTTAAACCGTCTTGTTAAGCTACTGTGACCTCCACTGCTCTTCCAAGGGGCGTTTAATCCGTCTTGTTAAGCTACTGCGACCTGCACGTCTCTTCCAAGGGGCATTTAAATCGTCTTGTTAAGCTGCTTCGACCTCCACCGCTCTTTCAAGGGGCATTTAAACCCTCTTGTTAAGCTACTGCGACCTGCACGTCTCTTCCAAGGGGCATTAAACCGTCTTGTTAAGCTACTGCGACCTTCCCCGCTCTTCCAAAGGGCATTGTAAACGTCTTGTTAAGCTACTGTGATCTGCACCTCTCCACCAAGGGGCATTTAAACCGACTTTTTAAGCTACTGTGACCTCCACTGCTCTTCCAAGGGGCATTTAACTGTCTTGTTAATCTACTGCGACCTCCACCGCTCTTCCAAGGGGCATTTAAACCGTCTTGTTAAGCTAGTGCGACCTGCACGTCTCTTCCAAGGGGCATTTAAGCCTTCTTGCTAAGCTACTGTGACCTGCACGTCTCTTTCATGGGGCATTTAAACCGTCTTGTTAAGCTACTGCGACTTTCACGTCTCTTCCAAGGGGCATTTAAACCGTCTTTTTAAGCTACTGTAACCTGCACCACTTTTCCAAGGGGCATTTAAACCGTCTTGTTAAGCTACTGCGACCTGCATGTTTCTTCCAAGGGGCATTTAAACCGCTTTGTTAAGCTACTGCGACATGCGTGTCTCTTCCAAGGGGCATTAAACCGTCTTGTTAAGCTACTGCGACCTGCACGTCTCTTCCAAGGGGCATTAAACCGTCTTGTTAAGCTACTGCTACCTCCACCGCTCTTCCAAAGGGCATTGTAACCGTCTTGTTAAACTACTGTGATCTAAACGTCTCTACAAAGGGGCATTTAAACCGACTTATTAAGATACTGTGACCTCCACTTCTCTTCCAAGGGGCGTTTAACCCGTCTTGTTAAGCTACTGCGACCTGCACGTCTCTTCCAAGGGGCATTTAAACTGTCTTGTTAATCTACTGCGACCTCCACCGCTCTTCCAAGGGGCATTTAAACCGTCTTGTTAAGCTACTGCGACCTGCGCGTCTCTTCCAAGGGGCATTTAAACCGTCTTGTTAAGCTACTGCGACTTTCACGTCTCTTCCAAGGGGCATTTAAACCTTCTTGCTAAGCAACTGCGACCTGCATGTCTCTTCCAAGGGGCATTTAAACCGTCTTGTTAAGCTATTGCGACCTGCACGTCTCTTCCAAGGGGCATTAAACCGTCTTGTTAAGCTACTGCAACCTCCAACGCTCTTCCAAAGGGCATTTTAACCGTCTTGTTAAGCTACTGTGATCTGCATGTCTCTACCAAGGGGCATTTAAACCGTCTTGTTAAGCTACTGTGACCTCCACTGCTCTTCCAAGGGGCGTTTAATCCGTCTTGTTAAGCTACTGCGACCTGCACGTCTCTTCCAAGGGGCATTTAAATCGTCTTGTTAAGCTGCTTCGACCTCCACCGCTCTTTCAAGGGGCATTTAAACCCTCTTGTTAAGCTACTGCGACCTGCACGTCTCTTCCAAGGGGCATTAAACCGTCTTGTTAAGCTACTGCGACCTTCCCCGCTCTTCCAAAGGGCATTGTAAACGTCTTGTTAAGCTACTGTGATCTGCACCTCTCTACCAAGGGGCATTTAAACCGACTTGTTAAGCTACTGTGACCTCCACTGCTCTTCCAAGGGGCATTTAACTGTCTTGTTAATCTACTGCGACCTCCACCGCTCTTCCAAGGGGCATTTAAACCGTCTTGTTAAGCTAGTGCGACCTGCACGTCTCTTCCAAGGGGCATTTAAGCCTTCTTGCTAAGCTACTGTGACCTGCACGTCTCTTCCAAGGGGCATTTAAACCGTCTTGTTAAGCTACTGCGACTTTCACGTCTCTTCCAAGGGGCATTTAAACCGTCTTTTTAAGCTACTGTAACCTGCACCACTTTTCCAAGGGGCATTTAAACGGTCTTGTTAAGCTACTGCGACCTGCATGTTTCTTCCAAGGGGCATTTAAACCGCTTTGTTAAGCTACTGCGACCTGCGTGTCTCTTCCAAGGGGCATTAAACCGTCTTGTTAAGCTACTGCGACCTGCACGTCTCTTCCAAGGGGCATTAAACCGTCTTGTTAAGCTACTGCGACCTCCACCGCTCTTCCAAAGGGCATTGTAACCGTCTTGTTAAGCTACTGTGATCTAAACGTCTCTACCAAGGGGCATTTAAACCGACTTATTAAGATACTGTGACCTCCACTGCTCTTCCAAGGGGCGTTTAACCCGTCTTGTTAAGCTACTGCGACCTGCACGTCTCTTCCAAGGGGCATTTAAACTGTCTTGTTAATCTACTGCGACCTCCACCGCTCTTCCAAGGGGCATTGAAACCGTCTTGTTAAGCTACTGCGACCTGCGCGTCTCTTCCAAGGGGCATTTTTAACCGTCTTGTTAAGCTACTGCGACTTTCACGTCTCTTCCAGGGGGCATTTAAACCTTCTTGCTAAGCAACTGCGACCTGCATGTCTCTTCCAAGGGGCATTTAAACCGTCTTGTTAAGCTACTGCGACCTGCACGTCTCTTCCAAGAGGCTTTTAAACCGCTTTGTTAAGCTACTGCGACCTGCATGTCTCTTCCAAGGGGCATTTAATCCATCTTGTTAAGCAACTCCGACCTGCACGTCTTTTCCAAGGGGCATTTAAATCGTCTTGTTAAGCTACTGCGACCTCCACAGTACTTCCAAGGGGCATTTAAACCGTCTTGTAAGCTACTGCGACCTCCACCGCTCTTCCAAGGGGCATTTAAACCGTCTTGTTAAGCTACTGTGATCTGCACGTCTCTTCCAAGGGGCATTTAAACTGTCTTGTTAAGCTACTGCGACCTGCACGTCTCTTCCAAGGGGCATTTAAACTATCTTGTTAAGCTACTGCGACCTCCACCGCTTTTCAAAGGGGCATATAAACCTTCTTGTTAAGCTACAGCGACCTGCACGTCTCTTCCAAGGTGCATTTAAACCGTCTTATTAATCTACTGTGACCTGCACGTCTCTTCCAAGGGGCAATTAAATCGTCTTGTTAAGCTACTTCGACCTCCACCGCTCTTCAAAGGGCCATGTAAACCCTCTTGCTTAGCTACAGCGACCTGCACGTCTCTAACAAGTGGCATTTAAACTGTCTTGTTAATCTACTGCAACCTGCACGTCTCTTCCAAGGGGCATTTAAACCATCTTGTTAAGCTACTGCGACCTGCAAGTCTCTTCCAAGGGGCATTAAACCGTCTTGTTAAGCTACTGCGACCTCCACCGCTCTTCCAAAGGGCATTTTAACCGTCTTGTTAATCTACTGTGATCTGCACGTCTCCACCAAGGGGCATTTAAACCATCTTGTTAAGCTACTGTGACCTCCACTGCTCTTCCAAGGGGCGTTTAATCCATCTTGTTAAGCTACTGCGACCTGCACGTCTCTTCCAAGGGGCATTTAAACCATCTTGTTAAGCTAGTGCGACCTGCACGTCTCTTCCAAGGGGCATTTAAACCTTCTTGCTAAGCTACTGCGACCTGAATGTCTCTTCCAAGGGGCATTTAAACCGTCTTGTTAAGATACTGCGACTTTCACGTCTCTTCCAAGGGGCATTTAAACCGTCTTTTTAAGCTACTGTAACCTGCACCACTTTTCCAAGGGGCATTTAAACCGTCTTGTTAAACTACTGCGACCTGCACGTCTCTTCCAAGGGGCTTTTAAACCGCTTTGTTAAGCTACTGCGACCTGCATGTCTCTTCCAAGGGGCATTTAATCCATCTTGTTAAGCTACTGCGACCTGCGTGTCTCTTCCAAGGGGCATTAAACCGTCTTGTTAAGCTACTGCGACCTGCACGTCTCTTCCAAGGGGCATTAAACCGTCTTGTTAAGCTACTGCGACCTCCACCGCTCTTCCAAAGGGCATTGTAACCGTCTTGTTAAGCTACTGTGATCTAAACGTCTCTACCAAGGGGCATTTAAACCGACTTATTAAGATACTGTGACCTCCACTGCTCTTCCAAGGGGCGTTTAACCCGTCTTGTTAAGCTACTGCGACCTGCACGTCTCTTCCAAGGGGCATTTAAACTGTCTTGTTAATCTACTGCGACCTCCACCGCTCTTCCAAGGGGCATTTAAACCGTCTTGTTAAGCTACTGCGACCTGCGCGTCTCTTCCAAGGGGCATTTAAACCGTCTTGTTAAGCTACTGCGACTTTCACGTCTCTTCCAGGGGGCATTTAAACCTACTTGCTAAGCAACTGCGACCTGCATGTCTCTTCCAAGGGGCATTTAAACCGTCTTGTTAAGCTACTGCGACCTGCACGTCTCTTCCAAGGGGCTTTTAAACCGCTTTGTTAAGCTACTGCGACCTGCATGTCTCTTCCAAGGGGCATTTAATCCATCTTGTTAAGCTACTCCGACCTGCACGTCTTTTCCAAGGGGCATTTAAATCGTCTTGTTAAGCTACTGCGACCTCCACAGTACTTCCAAGGGGAATTTAAACCGTCTTGTTAAGCTACTGCGACCTCCACCGCTCTTCCAAGGGGCATTTAAACCGTCTTGTTAAGCTACTGTGATCTGCACGTCTCTTCCAAGGGGCATTTAAACTGTCTTGTTAAGCTACTGCGACCTGCACGTCTCTTCCAAGGGGCATTTAAACTATCTTGTTAAGCTACTGCGACCTCCACCGCTTTTCAAAGGGGCATATAAACCTTCTTGTTAAGCTACAGCGACCTGCACATCTCTTCCAAGGGGCATTTAAACCGTCTTATTAATCTACTGTGACCTGCACGTCTCTTCCAAGGGGCAATTAAATCGTCTTGTTAAGCTACTTCGACCTCCACCGCTCTTCAAAGGGGCATTTAAACCCTCTTGTTTAGCTACAGCGACCTGCACGTCTCTAACAAGTGGCATTTAAACTGTCTTGTTAATCTACTGCAACCTGCACGTCTCTTCCAAGGGGCATTTAAACCATCTTGTTAAGCTACTGTGACCTCCACTGCTCTTCCAAGGGGCGTTTAATCCATCTTGTTAAGCTACTGCGACCTGCACGTCTCTTCCAAGGGGCATTTAAACTATCTTGTTAAGCTAGTGCGACCTGCACGTCTCTTCCAAGGGGCATTTAAACCTTCTTGCTAAGCTACTGCGACCTGAATGTCTCTTCCAAGGGGCATTTAAACCGTCTTGTTAAGCTACTGCGACTTTCACGTCTCTTCCAAGGGGCATTTAAACCGTCTTTTTAAGCTACTGTAACCTGCACCACTTTTCCAAGGGGCATTTAAACCGTCTTGTTAAACTACTGCGACCTGCACGTCTCTTCCAAGGGGCTTTTAAACCGCTTTGTTAAGCTACTGCGACCTGCATGTCTCTTCCAAGGGGCATTTAATCCATCTTGTTAAGCTACTGCGACCTGCACGTCTTTTCCCAGGGGCATTTAAATCGTCTTGTTAAGCTACTGCGACCTCCACAGCACTTCCAAGGGGCATTTAAACCGTCTTGTTAAGCTACTGCGACCTCCACAGCACTTCCAAGGGGCATTTAAACCACTTTGTTAAGCTACTGCGACCTGCACGTCTCTTCCAAGGTGCATTTAAACCGTTTTTTTAAGCAACTGCGACCTGCACGTCTCTTCCAAGGGGCATTTAAACTGTCTTGTTAAGCTACTGCGACCTGCACATCTCTTCCAAGGGGCATTTAAACCGTCTTATTAAGCTACTGCGACCTGCACGTCTCTTCCAATGGGCATTTAAACCATCTTGTTAAGCTACTGCGACCTCCCCCGCTCTTCCAAAGGGCATTGTAAACGTCTTGTTAAGCTACTGTGATCTGCACGTCTCTTCCAAGGGGCATTTAAACTGTCTTGTTAATCTACTGCGACCTCCACCGCTCTTCCAAGGGGCATTTAAACCGTCTTGTTAAGCTAGTGCTACCTGCACGTCTCTTCCAAGGGGCATTTAAGCCTTCTTGCTAAGCTACTGCGACCTGCACGTCTCTTCCAAGGGGCATTTAAACCGTCTTGTTAAGCTACTGCGACTTTCACTTCTCTTCCAAGGGGCATTTAAACCGTCTTTTTAAGCTACTGTAACCTGCACCACTTTTCCAAGGGGCATTTAAACCGTCTTGTTAAGCTACTGCGACCTGCACGTTTCTTCCAAGGGGCATTTAAACCGCTTTGTTAAGCTACTGCGACCTGCGTGTCTCTTCCAAGGGGCATTTAATCCATCTTGTTAAGCTACTGCGACCTGCACGTCTTTTCCAAGGGGCATTTAAACCGTCTTGTTAAGCTACTGCGACCTGCACGTCTCTTCCAAGGGGCATTAAACCGTCTTGATAAGCTACTGCGACCTCCACCGCTCTTCCAAAGGGCATTGTAACCGTCTTGTTAAGCTACTGTGATCTACACATCTCTACCAAGGGGCATTTAAACCGACTTGTTAAGATACTGTGACCTCCACTGCTCTTCCAAGGGGCGTTTAACCCGTCTTGTTAAGTTACTGCGACCTGCACGTCTCTTCCAAGGGGCATTTAAACTGTCTTGTTAATCTACTGCGACCTCCACCGCTCTTCCAAGGGGCATTTAAACCGTCTTGTTAAGCTACTGCGACCTGCGCGTCTCTTCCAAGGGGCATTTAAACCTTCTTGCTAAGCTACTGCGACCTGCATGTCTCTTCCAAGGGGCATTTAAACCGTCTTGTTAAGCTACTGCGACTTTCACGTCTCTTCCAAGGGGCATTTAAACCTTCTTGCTAAGCTACTGCGACCTGCATGTCTCTTCTAAGGGGCATTTAAACCGTCTTGTTAAGCTACTGCGACTTTCACGTCTCTTCCAAGGGGCATTTAAACCGTCTTTTTAAGCTACTGTAACCTGCACCACTTTTCCAAGGGGCATTTAAACCGTCTTGTTAAGCTACTGCGACCTGCACGTCTCTTCCAAGGGGCTTTTAAACCGCTTTGTTAAGCTACTGCGACCTGCATGTCTCTTCCAAGGGGCATTTAATCCATCTTGTTAAGCTACTCCGACCTGCACGTCTTTTCCAAGGGGCATTTAAATCGTCTTGTTAAGCTACTGCGACCTCCACAGCACTTCCAAGGGGCATTTAAACTGTCTTGTTAAGCTACTGCGACCTCCACCGCTCTTACAAGGGGCATTTAAACCATCTTGTTAAGCTACTGCGACCTGCAAGTCTCTTCCAAGTGGCATTTAAACCGTCTTGTTAAGCTACTGTGATCTGCACGTCTCTTCCAAGGGGCATTTAAACTGTCTTGTTAAGCTACTGCGACCTGCACGTCTCTTCCAAGGGGCATTTAAACTGTCTTGTTAAGCTACTGCGACCTCCAACGCTCTTCCAAAGGGCATTTTAACCGTCTTGTTAAGCTACTGTGATCTGCATGTCTCTACCAAGGGGCATTTAAACCGTCTTGTTAAGCTACTGTGACCTCCACTGCTCTTCCAAGGGGCGTTTAATCCGTCTTGTTAAGCTACTGCGACCTGCACGTCTCTTCCAAGGGGCATTTAAATCGTCTTGTTAAGCTGCTTCGACCTCCACCGCTCTTTCAAGGGGCATTTAAACCCTCTTGTTAAGCTACTGCGACCTGCACGTCTCTTCCAAGGGGCATTAAACCGTCTTGTTAAGCTACTGCGACCTTCCCCGCTCTTCCAAAGGGCATTGTAAACGTCTTGTTAAGCTACTGTGATCTGCACCTCTCCACCAAGGGGCATTTAAACCGACTTTTTAAGCTACTGTGACCTCCACTGCTCTTCCAAGGGGCATTTAACTGTCTTGTTAATCTACTGCGACCTCCACCGCTCTTCCAAGGGGCATTTAAACCGTCTTGTTAAGCTAGTGCGACCTGCACGTCTCTTCCAAGGGGCATTTAAGCCTTCTTGCTAAGCTACTGTGACCTGCACGTCTCTTTCATGGGGCATTTAAACCGTCTTGTTAAGCTACTGCGACTTTCACGTCTCTTCCAAGGGGCATTTAAACCGTCTTTTTAAGCTACTGTAACCTGCACCACTTTTCCAAGGGGCATTTAAACCGTCTTGTTAAGCTACTGCGACCTGCATGTTTCTTCCAAGGGGCATTTAAACCGCTTTGTTAAGCTACTGCGACCTGCGTGTCTCTTCCAAGGGGCATTAAACCGTCTTGTTAAGCTACTGCGACCTGCACGTCTCTTCCAAGGGGCATTAAACCGTCTTGTTAAGCTACTGCTACCTCCACCGCTCTTCCAAAGGGCATTGTAACCGTCTTGTTATACTACTGTGATCTAAACGTCTCTACAAAGGGGCATTTAAACCGACTTATTAAGATACTGTGACCTCCACTTCTCTTCCAAGGGGCGTTTAACCCGTCTTGTTAAGCTACTGCGACCTGCACGTCTCTTCCAAGGGGCATTTAAACTGTCTTGTTAATCTACTGCGACCTCCACCGCTCTTCCAAGGGGCATTTAAACCGTCTTGTTAAGCTACTGCGACCTGCGCGTCTCTTCCAAGGGGCATTTAAACCGTCTTGTTAAGCTACTGCGACTTTCACGTCTCTTCCAAGGGGCATTTAAACCTTCTTGCTAAGCAACTGCAACCTGCATGTCTCTTCCAAGGGGCATTTAAACCGTCTTGTTAAGCTATTGCGACCTGCACGTCTCTTCCAAGGGGCATTAAACCGTCTTGTTAAGCTACTGCAACCTCCAACGCTCTTCCAAAGGGCATTTTAACCGTCTTGTTAAGCTACTGTGATCTGCATGTCTCTACCAAGGGGCATTTAAACCGTCTTGTTAAGCTACTGTGACCTCCACTGCTCTTCCAAGGGGCGTTTAATCCATCTTGTTAAGCTACTGCGACCTGCACGTCTCTTCCAAGGGGCATTTAAATCGTCTTGTTAAGCTGCTTCGACCTCCACCGCTCTTTCAAGGGGCATTTAAACCCTCTTGTTAAGCTACTGCGACCTGCACGTCTCTTCCAAGGGGCATTAAACCGTCTTGTTAAGCTACTGCGACCTTCCCCGCTCTTCCAAAGGGCATTGTAAACGTCTTGTTAAGCTACTGTGATCTGCACCTCTCTACCAAGGGGCATTTAAACCGACTTGTTAAGCTACTGTGACCTCCACTGCTCTTCCAAGGGGCATTTAACTGTCTTGTTAATCTACTGCGACCTCCACCGCTCTTCCAAGGGGCATTTAAACCGTCTTGTTAAGCTAGTGCGACCTGCACGTCTCTTCCAAGGGGCATTTAAGCCTTCTTGCTAAGCTACTGTGACCTGCACGTCTCTTCCAAGGGGCATTTAAACCGTCTTGTTAAGCTACTGCGACTTTCACGTCTCTTCCAAGGGGCATTTAAACCGTCTTTTTAAGCTACTGTAACCTGCACCACTTTTCCAAGGGGCATTTAAACCGTCTTGTTAAGCTACTGCGACCTGCATGTTTCTTCCAAGGGGCATTTAAACCGCTTTGTTAAGCTACTGCGACCTGCGTGTCTCTTCCAAGGGGCATTAAACCGTCTTGTTAAGCTACTGCGACCTGCACGTCTCTTCCAAGGGGCATTAAACCGTCTTGTTAAGCTACTGCGACCTCCACCGCTCTTCCAAAGGGCATTGTAACCGTCTTGTTAAGCTACTGTGATCTAAACGTCTCTACCAAGGGGCATTTAAACCGACTTATTAAGATACTGTGACCTCCACTGCTCTTCCAAGGGGCGTTTAACCCGTCTTGTTAAGCTACTGCGACCTGCACGTCTCTTCCAAGGGGCATTTAAACTGTCTTGTTAATCTACTGCGACCTCCACCGCTCTTCCAAGGGGCATTGAAACCGTCTTGTTAAGCTACTGCGACCTGCGCGTCTCTTCCAAGGGGCATTTTTAACCGTCTTGTTAAGCTACTGCGACTTTCACGTCTCTTCCAGGGGGCATTTAAACCTTCTTGCTAAGCAACTGCGACCTGCATGTCTCTTCCAAGGGGCATTTAAACCGTCTTGTTAAGCTACTGCGACCTGCACGTCTCTTCCAAGGGGCTTTTAAACCGCTTTGTTAAGCTACTGCGACCTGCATGTCTCTTCCAAGGGGCATTTAATCCATCTTGTTAAGCAACTCCGACCTGCACGTCTTTTCCAAGGGGCATTTAAATCGTCTTGTTAAGCTACTGCGACCTCCACAGTACTTCCAAGGGGCATTTAAACCGTCTTGTAAGCTACTGCGACCTCCACCGCTCTTCCAAGGGGCATTTAAACCGTCTTGTTAAGCTACTGTGATCTGCACGTCTCTTCCAAGGGGCATTTAAACTGTCTTGTTAAGCTACTGCGACCTGCACGTCTCTTCCAAGGGGCATTTAAACTATATTGTTAAGCTACTGCGACCTCCACCGCTTTTCAAAGGGGCATATAAACCTTCTTGTTAAGCTACAGCGACCTGCACGTCTCTTCCAAGGTGCATTTAAACCGTCTTATTAATCTACTGTGACCTGCACGTCTCTTCCAAGGGGCAATTAAATCGTCTTGTTAAGCTACTTCGACCTCCACCGCTCTTCAAAGGGCCATGTAAACCCTCTTGCTTAGCTACAGCGACCTGCACGTCTCTAACAAGTGGCATTTAAACTGTCTTGTTAATCTACTGCAACCTGCACGTCTCTTCCAAGGGGCATTTAAACCGTCTTGTTAAGCTACTGCGACCTGCAAGTCTCTTCCAAGGGGCATTAAACCGTCTTGTTAAGCTACTGCGACCTCCACCGCTCTTCCAAAGGGCATTTTAACCGTCTTGTTAATCTACTGTGATCTGCACGTCTCTACCAAGGGGCATTTAAACCATCTTGTTAAGCTACTGTGACCTCCACTGCTCTTCCAAGGGGCGTTTAATCCATCTTGTTAAGCTACTGCGACCTGCACGTCTCTTCCAAGGGGCATTTAAACCATCTTGTTAAGCTAGTGCGACCTGCACGTCTCTTCCAAGGGGCATTTAAACCTTCTTGCTAAGCTACTGCGACCTGAATGTCTCTTCCAAGGGGAATTTAAACCGTCTTGTTAAGCTACTGCAACTTTCACGTCTCTTCCAAGGGGCATTTAAACCGTCTTTTTAAGCTACTGTAACCTGCACCACTTTTCCAAGGGGCATTTAAACCGTCTTGTTAAACTACTGCGACCTGCACGTCTCTTCCAAGGGGCTTTTAAACCGCTTTGTTAAGCTACTGCGACCTGCATGTCTCTTCCAAGGGGCATTTAATCCATCTTGTTAAGCTACTGCGACCTGCGTGTCTCTTCCAAGGGGCATTAAACCGTCTTGTTAAGCTACTGCGACCTGCACGTCTCTTCCAAGGGGCATTAAACCGTCTTGTTAAGCTACTGCGACCTCCACCGCTCTTCCAAAGGGCATTGTAACCGTCTTGTTAAGCTACTGTGATCTAAACGTCTCTACCAAGGGGCATTTAAACCGTCTTGTTAAGCTACTGCGACCTGCACGTCTCTTCCAAGGGGCATTTAAACCGTCTTGTTAAGCTACTGCGACCTGCACGTCTCTTCCAAGGGGCTTTTAAACCGCTTTGTTAAGCTACTGCGACCTGCATGTCTCTTCCAAGGGGCATTTAATCCATCTTGTTAAGCTACTGCGACCTGCACGTCTTTTCCAAGGGGCATTTAAATCGTCTTGTTAAGCTACTGCGACCTCCACAGCACTTCCAAGGGGCATTTAAACCGTCTTGTTAAGCTACTGCGACCTCCACAGCACTTCCAAGGGGCATTTAAACCACTTTGTTAAGCTACTGCGACCTGCACGTCTCTTCCAAGGTGCATTTAAACCGTTTTTTTAAGCAACTGCGACCTGCACGTCTCTTCCAAGGGGCATTTAAACTGTCTTGTTAAGCTACTGCGACCTGCACATCTCTTCCAAGGGGCATTTAAACCGTCTTATTAAGCTACTGCGACCTGCACGTCTCTTCCAATGGGCATTTAAACCATCTTGTTAAGCTACTGCGACCTCCCCCGCTCTTCCAAAGGGCATTGTAAACGTCTTGTTAAGCTACTGTGATCTGCACGTCTCTTCCAAGGGGCATTTAAACTGTCTTGTTAATCTACTGCGACCTCCACCGCTCTTCCAAGGGGCATTTAAACCGTCTTGTTAAGCTAGTGCTACCTGCACGTCTCTTCCAAGGGGCATTTAAGCCTTCTTGCTAAGCTACTGCGACCTGCACGTCTCTTCCAAGGGGCATTTAAACCGTCTTGTTAAGCTACTGCGACTTTCACTTCTCTTCCAAGGGGCATTTAAACCGTCTTTTTAAGCTACTGTAACCTGCACCACTTTTCCAAGGGGCATTTAAACCGTCTTGTTAAGCTACTGCGACCTGCACGTTTCTTCCAAGGGGCATTTAAACCGCTTTGTTAAGCTACTGCGACCTGCGTGTCTCTTCCAAGGGGCATTTAACCCATCTTGTTAAGCTACTGCGACCTGCACGTCTTTTCCAAGGGGCATTTAAACCGTCTTGTTAAGCTACTGCGACCTGCACGTCTCTTCCAAGGGGCATTAAACCGTCTTGTTAAGCTACTGCGACCTCCACCGCACTTCCAAAGGGCATTGTAACCGTCTTGTTAAGCTACTGTGATCTACACATCTCTACCAAGGGGCATTTAAACCGACTTGTTAAGATACTGTGACCTCCACTGCTCTTCCAAGGGGCGTTTAACCCGTCTTGTTAAGTTACTGCGACCTGCACGTCTCTTCCAAGGGGCATTTAAACTGTCTTGTTAATCTACTGCGACCTCCACCGCTCTTCCAAGGGGCATTTAAACCGTCTTGTTAAGCTACTGCGACCTGCGCGTCTCTTCCAAGGGGCATTTAAACCTTCTTGCTAAGCTACTGCGACCTGCATGTCTCTTCCAAGGGGCATTTAAACCGTCTTGTTAAGCTACTGCGACTTTCACGTCTCTTCCAAGGGGCATTTAAACCCTCTTGCTAAGCTACTGCGACCTGCATGTCTCTTCTAAGGGGCATTTAAACCGTCTTGTTAAGCTACTGCGACTTTCACGTCTCTTCCAAGGGGCATTTAAACCGTCTTTTTAAGCTACTGTAACCTGCACCACTTTTCCAAGGGGCATTTAAACCGTCTTGTTAAGCTACTGCGACCTGCACGTCTCTTCCAAGGGGCTTTTAAACCGCTTTGTTAAGCTACTGCGACCTGCATGTCTCTTCCAAGGGGCATTTAATCCATCTTGTTAAGCTACTCCGACCTGCACGTCTTTTCCAAGGGGCATTTAAATCGTCTTGTTAAGCTACTGCGACCTCCACAGCACTTCCAAGGGGCATTTAAACCGTCTTGTTAAGCTACTGCGACCTCCACCGCTCTTACAAGGGGCATTTAAACCATCTTGTTAAGCTACTGCGACCTGCAAGTCTCTTCCAAGTGGCATTTAAACCGTCTTGTTAAGCTACTGTGATCTGCACGTCTCTTCCAAGGGGCATTTAAACTGTCTTGTTAAGCTACTGCGACCTGCACGTCTCTTCCAAGGGGCATTTAAACTATCTTGTTAAGCTACTGCGACCTCCACCGCTTTTCAAAGGGGCATATAAACCGTCTTGTTAAGCTACAGCGACCTGCACGTCTCTTCCAAGGGGCATTTAAACCGTCTTATTAATCTACTGTGACCTGCATGTCTCTTCCAAGGGGCAATTAAATCGTCTTGTTAAGCTACTTCAACCTCCACCGCTCTTCAAAGGGGCATTTAAACGCTCTTGTTTAGCTACAGCGACCTGCACATCTCTAACAAGTGGCATTTAAACTGTCTTGTTAATCTACTGCAACCTGCACGTCTCTTCCAAGGGGCATTTAAACCGTCTTGTTAAGCTACTGCGACCTGCAAGTCTCTTCCAAGGGGCATTAAACCGTCTTGTTAAGCTACTGCGACCTCCACCGCTCTTCCAAAGGGCATTTTATCCGTCTTGTTAATCTACTGTGATCTGCACGTCTCTACCAAGGGGCATTTAAACCGTCTTGTTAAGCTTCTGTGACCTCCACTGCTCTTCCAAGGGGCATTTAATCCATCTTGTTAAGCTACTGCGACCTGCACGTCTCTTCCAAGGGGCATTTAAACCATCTTGTTAAGCTAGTGCGACCTGCACGTCTCTTCCAAGGGGCATTTAAACCTTCTTGCTAAGCTACTGCGACCTGCATGTCTCTTCCAAGGGGCATTTAAACCGTCTTGTTAAGCTACTGCGACTTTCACGTCTCTTCCAATGGGCATTTAAACCGTCTTTTTAAGCTACTGTAACCTGCACCACTTTTCCATGGGGGCATTTAAACCGTCTTGTTAAACTACTGCGACCTGCACGTCTCTTCCAAGGGGCTTTTAAACCGCTTTGTTAAGCTACTGCGACCTGCATGTCTCTTCCAAGGGGCATTTAATCCATCTTGTTAAGCTACTGCGACCTGCACGTCTCTTCCAAGGGGCATTAAACCGTCTTGTTAAGCTACTGCGACCTCCACCGCTCTTCCAAAGGGCATTGTAACCGTCTTGTTAAGCTACTGTGATCTACACATCTCTACCAAGGGGCATTTAAACCGACTTGTTAAGATACTGTGACCTCCACTGCTCTTCCAAGGGGCGTTTAACCCGTCTTGTTAAGCTACTGCGACCTGCACGTCTCTTCCAAGGGGCATTTAAACTGTCTTGTTAATCTACTGCGACCTCCACCGCTCTTCCAAGGGGCATTTAAACCGTCTTGTTAAGCTACTGCGACCTGCGCGTCTCTTCCAAGGGGCATTTAAACCTTCTTGCTAAGCTACTGCGACCTGCATGTCTCTTCCAAGGGGCATTTAAACCGTCTTGTTAAGCTACTGCGACTTTCACGTCTCTTCCAAGGGGCATTTAAACCTTCTTGCTAAGCTACTGCGACCTGCATGTCTCTTCCAAGGGGCATTTAAACCGTCTTGTTAAGCTACTGCGACTTTCACGTCTCTTCCAAGGGGCATTTAAACCGTCTTTTTAAGCTACTGTAACCTGCACCACTTTTCCAAGGGGCATTTAAACCATCTTGTTAAGCTACTGCTACCTGCACGTCTCTTCCAAGGGGCTTTTAAACCGCTTTGTTAAGCTACTGCGACCTGCATGTCGCTTCCAAGGGGCATTTAATCCATCTTGTTAAGCTACTCCGACCTGCACGTCTTTTCCAAGGGGCATTTAAATCGTCTTGTTAAGCTACTGCGACCTCCACAGCACTTCCAAGGGGCATTTAAACCGTCTTGTTAAGCTACTGCGACCTCCACCGCTCTTCCAAGGGGCATTTAAACCATCTTGTTAAGCTACTGCGACCTGCAAGTCAATTCCAAGTGGCATTTAAACCGTCTTGTTAAGCTACTGTGATCTGCACGTCTCTTCCAAGGGGCATTTAAACTGTCTTGTTAAGCTACTCCGACCTGCACGTCTCTTCCAAGGGGCATTTAAACTATCTTGTTAAGCTACTGCGACCTCCACCGCTTATCAAAGGGGCATATAAACCGTCTTGTTAAGCTACAGCGACCTGCACGTCTCTTCCAAGGGGCATTTAAACCGTCTTATTAATCTACTGTGACCTGCATGTCTCTTCCAAGGGGCAATTAAATCGTCTTGTTAAGCTACTTCGACCTCCACCGCTCTTCAAAGGGGCATTTAAACCCTCTTGTTTAGCTACAGCGACCTGCACGTCTCTAACAAGTGGCATTTAAACTGTCTTGTTAATCTACTGCAACCTGCACGTCTCTTCCAAGGGGCATTTAAACCGTCTTGTTAAGCTACTGCGACCTGCAAGTCTCTTCCAAGGGGCATTAAACCGTCTTGTTAAGCTACTGCGACCTCCACCGCTCTTCCAAAGGGCATTTTAACCGTCTTGTTAATCTACTGTGATCTGCACGTCTCTACCAAGGGGCATTTAAACCGTCTTGTTAAGCTTCTGTGACCTCCACTGCTCTTCCAAGGGGCATTTAATCCATCTTGTTAAGCTACTGCGACCTGCACGTCTCTTCCAAGGGGCATTTAAACCATCTTGTTAAGCTAGTGCGACCTGCACGTCTCTTCCAAGGGGCATTTAAACCTTCTTGCTAAGCTACTGCGACCTGCATGTCTCTTCCAAGGGGCATTTAAACCGTCTTGTTAAGCTACTGCGACTTTCACGTCTCTTCCAATGGGCATTTAAACCGTCTTTTTAAGCTACTGTAACCTGCACCACTTTTCCATGGGGGCATTTAAACCGTCTTGTTAAACTACTGCGACCTGCACGTCTCTTCCAAGGGGCTTTTAAACCGCTTTGTTAAGCTACTGCGACCTGCATGTCTCTTCCAAGGGGCATTTAATCCATCTTGTTAAGCTACTGCGACCTGCACGTCTCTTCCAAGGGGCATTAAACCGTCTTGTTAAGCTACTGCGACCTCCACCGCTCTTCCAAAGGGCATTGTAACCGTCTTGTTAAGCTACTGTGATCTACACATCTCTACCAAGGGGCATTTAAACCGACTTGTTAAGATACTGTGACCTCCACTGCTCTTCCAAGGGGCGTTTAACCCGTCTTGTTAAGCTACTGCGACCTGCACGTCTCTTCCAAGGGGCATTTAAACTGTCTTGTTAATCTACTGCGACCTCCACCGCTCTTCCAAGGGGCATTTAAACCGTCTTGTTAAGCTACTGCGACCTGCGCGTCTCTTCCAAGGGGCATTTAAACCTTCTTGCTAAGCTACTGCGACCTGCATGTCTCTTCCAAGGGGCATTTAAACCGTCTTGTTAAGCTACTGCGACTTTCACGTCTCTTCCAAGGGGCATTTAAACCTTCTTGCTAAGCTACTGCGACCTGCATGTCTCTTCCAAGGGGCATTTAAACCGTCTTGTTAAGCTACTGCGACTTTCACGTCTCTTCCAAGGGGCATTTAAACCGTCTTTTAAGCTACTGTAACCTGCACCACTTTTCCAAGGGGCATTTAAACCATCTTGTTAAGCTACTGCTACCTGCACGTCTCTTCCAAGGGGCTTTTAAACCGCTTTGTTAAGCTACTGCGACCTGCATGTCGCTTCCAAGGGGCATTTAAACCGTCTTGTTAAGCTACTGCGACCTGCGCGTCTCTTCCAAGGGGCATTTAAACCTTCTTGCTAAGCTACTGCGACCTGCATGTCTCTTCCAAGGGGCATTTAAACCGTCTTGTTAAGCTACTGCGACTTTCACGTCTCTTCCAAGGGGCATTTAAACCGTCTTTTAAGCTACTGTAACCTGCACCACTTTTCCAAGGGGCATTTAAACCATCTTGTTAAGCTACTGCTACCTGCACGTCTCTTCCAAGGGGCTTTTAAACCGCTTTGTTAAGCTACTGCGACCTGCATGTCGCTTCCAAGGGGCATTTAATCCATCTTGTTAAGCTACTCCGACCTGCACGTCTTTTCCAAGGGGCATTTAAATCGTCTTGTTAAGCTACTGCGACCTCCACAGCACTTCCAAGGGGCATTTAAACCGTCTTGTTAAGCTACTGCGACCTCCACCGCTCTTCCAAGGGGCATTTAAACCATCTTGTTAAGCTACTGCGACCTGCAAGTCAATTCCAAGTGGCATTTAAACCGTCTTGTTAAGCTACTGTGATCTGCACGTCTCTTCCAAGGGGCATTTAAACTGTCTTGTTAAGCTACTCCGACCTGCACGTCTCTTCCAAGGGGCATTTAAACTATCTTGTTAAGCTACTGCGACCTCCACCGCTTATCAAAGGGGCATATAAACCGTCTTGTTAAGCTACAGCGACCTGCACGTCTCTTCCAAGGGGCATTTAAACCGTCTTATTAATCTACTGTGACCTGCATGTCTCTTCCAAGGGGCAATTAAATCGTCTTGTTAAGCTACTTCGACCTCCACCGCTCTTCAAAGGGGCATTTAAACCCTCTTGTTTAGCTACAGCGACCTGCACGTCTCTAACAAGTGGCATTTAAACTGTCTTGTTAATCTACTGCAACCTGCACGTCTCTTCCAAGGGGCATTTAAACCGTCTTGTTAAGCTACTGCGACCTGCAAGTCTCTTCCAAGGGGCATTAAACCGTCTTGTTAAGCTACTGCGACCTCCACCGCTCTTCCAAAGGGCATTTTAACCGTCTTGTTAATCTACTGTGATCTGCACGTCTCTACCAAGGGGCATTTAAACCGTCTTGTTAAGCTTCTGTGACCTCCACTGCTCTTCCAAGGGGCATTTAATCCATCTTGTTAAGCTACTGCGACCTGCACGTCTCTTCCAAGGGGCATTTAAACCATCTTGTTAAGCTAGTGCGACCTGCACGTCTCTTCCAAGGGGCATTTAAACCTTCTTGCTAAGCTACTGCGACCTGCATGTCTCTTCCAAGGGGCATTTAAACCGTCTTGTTAAGCTACTGCGACTTTCACGTCTCTTCCAATGGGCATTTAAACCGTCTTTTTAAGCTACTGTAACCTGCACCACTTTTCCAAGGGGCATTTAAACCGTCTTGTTAAACTACTGCGACCTGCACGTCTCTTCCAAGGGGCTTTTAAACCGCTTTGTTAAGCTACTGCGACCTGCATGTCTCTTCCAAGGGGCATTTAATCCATCTTGTTAAGCTACTGCGACCTGCACGTCTTTTCCAAGGGGCATTTAAATCGTCTTGTTAAGCTACTGCGACCTCCACAGCACTTCCAAGGGGCATTTAAACCGTCTTGTTAAGCTACTGCGACCTCCACAACACTTCCAAGGGGCATTTAAACCGCTTTGTTAAGCTACTGCGACCTGCACGTCTCTTCCAAGGTGCATTTAAACCGTCTTTTTAAGCAACTGCGACCTGCACGTCTCTTCCAAGGGGCATTTAAACTGTCTTGTTAAGCTACTGCGACCTGCACGGCTCTTCCAAGGGGCATTTAAACCATCTTATAAAGCTACTGCGACCTGCACGTCTCTTCCAATGGGCATTTAAACCATCTTGTTAAGTTACTGCGACCTCCACCGCTCTTCCAAGGGGCATTTAAACCATCTTGTTAAGCTACTGCGACCTGCAAGTCTCTTCCAAGTGGCATTTAAACCGTCTTGTTAAGCTACTGTGATCTGCACGTCTCTTCCAAGGGGCATTTAAACCGTCTTATTAAGCTGCTTCGACCTGCACGTCTCTTGCAAGGGGCATTTAAAACGTCTTGTTAAGCTACTGTGATCTGCACGTCTCTTCCAAGGGGCATTTAAACCTCTTGTTAAGCTTCTGCGACCTGCACGTCTCTTCCAAGGGGCATTTAAACTGTCTTGTAAAGCTACTGCGACCTGCACGTCTCTTCCAAGGGGCCTTTAAACCATCTTGTTAAGCTACTGCGACCTGTACGTCTCTTCCAATGGGCATTTAAACCGTCTTGTTAAGCTACTGCGACCTGCATGTCTCTTCCAAAGGGCATTTAAACCATCTTGTTAAGCTACTGCGACATCCACTACTCTTCCAAGGGGCATTTAAACTGTCTTGTTAAGCTACTGCGACCTGCACGTCTCTTCCAAGGGTCATTTAAACTGTCTAGTTAAGCTACTGCGACCTCCACCGCTCTTCCAAGGGGCATTTAAACCATCTTGTTAAGCTACTGTGATCTGCACGTCTCTTCCAAGGGGCATTTAAAATGTCTTGTTAAGCTACTGTGACCTGCACGTCTCTTCCAAGGGGCATTTAAACTGTCTTGTTAAGCTACTGCGACCTGCAGGTCTCTTCCAAGGGGCATTTAAACCGTCTTATTAAGCTACTGCGACCTGCACGTCTCTTGCAAGGGGCATTTAAACCCTCTTGTTAAGCTACTGTGATCTGCACGTTTCTTCCAAGGGGCATTTAAACTGTCTTGTTAAGCTTCTGCGACCTGCACGTCTCTTCCAAATGGCGTTTAAACTGTCTTGTTAAGCTACTGCGACCTGCACGTCTCTTCCAAGGGGCATTTAAACCATCTTGTTAAGCTACTGCAACCTGTACGTCTCTTCCAATGGGCATTTAAACCGTCTTTTTAAACTACTGTGATCTGCACGTCTCTTCCAAGGGGCATTTAAACTGTCTTGTTAAGCTACTGCGACCTCCACCGCTCTTCCAAGGGGCATTTAAACCATCTTGTTAAGCTACTGCGACCTGCATGTCTCTTCCAAGGGGTATTTAAACTGTCTTGTTAAGCTACTGCGACCTGCATGTCTCTTCTAAGGGGCATCTAAACAGTCTTGTTACGCTACTGCGACTTGCACGTCTCTTCCAAGTGGCATTTAAACCGTCTTTTTAAGCTACTGTAACCTCCACCACTTTTCCAAGTGGCATTTAAACCGTCTTGTTTAGCTACTGCGACATGCACGTCTCTTCCAAGGGGCATTTAAAACGCTTTGTTAAGCTACTGCGACCTGTACGTTTCTTCCAAGGGGCATTTAAACCGTCTTGTTAAGCTACTGCGACCTGCAATTCTCTTCCAAGGGGCATTTAAACCGTCTTGTTAACCTTCTGCGACCTGCAAGTCTCTTCCAAGGGGCATTTAAACCGTCTTGTTAAGCTACTGTGACCTCCACCGCACTTCCAAGGGGCATTTAAACCGTCTTGTTAAGCTACTGCGACCTGCACGTCTCTTCCAAGTGGCATTTAAACCATCGTGTTAAGCTACTGCGACCTGCACGTCTCTTCCAAGGGCCATTTAAACTGTCTTGTTAAGCTACTGCGACCTGCACGTCTCTTCCAAGGGGCATTTAAACCGTCTTATTAAGCTACTGCGACCTGCACGTCTCTTCCAAGGGGCATTTAAACTGTCTTGTTAAGCTACTGCGACCTCCACATCTCTTCCAAGGGGCATTTAAACCGTCTTGTTAAGCTACTGCGACCTCCACCGCTTTTCAAAGGGGCATTTAAACTGTCTTGTTAAGCTACTGCGACCTCCACCGCTCTTCCAAGGGGCATTTAAACCATCTTGAGAAGCTACTGCGACCTGCACGTCTCTTCCAAGGGGCATTTAAACTGTCTTGTTAAGCTACTGCGACCTGCACGTCTGTTTTAAGGGGCATTTAAACCTTCTTGTTAAGCTACTGCGACTTGCACGTCTCTTCCAAGGGGCATTTAAACCGTCTTGTTAAGCTACTGTAAACTCAACCACTTTTCCAAGGGGCATTTAAACCGTCTTGTTAAGCTACTGCGACCTGCAATTCTCTTCCAGGGGGCATTTAAACCATCTTGTTAAGCTTCTGTGACCTGCATGTCTCTTCCAAGGGGCATATAAACCGTCTTGTTAAGCTACTGCGACCTGCACGTCTCTTCCAAGTGGCATTTAAACTGTCTTGTTAAGCTACTGCGACCTCCACCGCACTTCCAAGGGGCATTTAAACCATCTTGTTAAGCTTCTGCGACCTGCACGTCTCTTCCAAGGGGCATTTAAACTGTGTTGTTAAGCTACTGCGACCTCCACCTCTCTTCCAATGGGCATTTAAACCGTCTTGTTAAGCTACTGCGACCTGAACGTCTCTTCCAAGGGGCATTTAATCCGTCTTGTTAAGCTACTGTGATCTGCACGTCTCTTCCAAGGGTCATTTAAACCGTCTTGTTAAGCTTCTGTGACCTGCACGTTTCTTCTAAGGAGCATTTAAACTGTCTTGTTAAGCTACTGCGACCTGCACATCTCTTCCAAGGGGCCTTTAAACCATCTTGTTAAGCTACTGCGACCTGCACATCTCTTCCAAGGGGCATTTATTCTGTCTTGTTAAGCTATTGCGACCTCCACTGCTCTTCCAAGGGGCATTTAAACCATCTTGTTAAGCTACTGCGACCTGCAAGTCTCTTCCAAGTGGCATTTAAACCGTCTTGTTAATCTACTGCGACCTGCACGTCTCTTCCAAGGGACATTTAAACCGTCTTGTTAAGCTACTGCGACCTGCACGTCTCTTCCAAGGGGCATTTAAACTGTATTGTTAAGCTACTGCGACCTCCACCGCTCTTCCAAGGGGCATTTAACCATCTTGTTAAGCTACTGCGACCTGCACGTCTCTTCCAAGGGGCATTTAAACCTTCTTGCTAAGCTACTGCGACCTGCACGTCTCTTCCAAGGGGCATTTAAACCGTCTTGTTAAGCTACTGCGACTTTCACGTCTCTTCCAAGGGGCATTTAAACCGTCTTTTTAAGATACTGTAACCTGCACCACTTTTCCAAGGAACATTTAAACCATCTTGATAAGCTACTGCGACCTGCAAGTCTCTTCCAAGGGGCATTTAAACCGCTTTGTTAAGCTACTGCGACCTGCATGTCTCTTCCAAGGGGCATTTAATCCCTCTTGTTAAGCTACTGCGACCTGCATGTCTCTTCCAAGGCGCATTTAATCTGTCTTATTAAGCTTCTGCGACCTGCACGTCTTTTCCAAGGGGCATTTAAACCGTCTTGTTAAGCTACTTCGACCTCCACTGCTCTTCCAAGGGGCATTTAAACGATCTTGTTAAGCTACTGCGACCTGCAAGTCTCTTCCAAGTGGCATTTAAACCGTCTTGTTAATCTACTGCGACCTGCACGTCTCTTCCAAGGGGCATTTAAACCGTCTTGTTAAGCTACTGCGACTTTCACGTCTCTTCCAAGGGGCATTTAAACCGTCTTTTTAAGCTACTGTAACCTGCACCACTTTTCCAAGGAACATTTAAACCGTCTTGTTAAGCTACTGCGACATGCACGTCTCTTCCAAGGGGCATTTAAACCGCTTTGTTAAGCTACTGCGACCTGCATGTCTCTTCCAAGGGGCATTTAATCCGTCTTGTTAAGCTACTGCGACCTGCACGTCTTTTCCAAGGGGCATTTAAACAGTCTTCTTAAGCTACTGCGACCTCCACAGCACTTCCAAGGGGCATTTAAACCCTCTTGTTAAGCTACTGCGACCTCCCCAGCACTTCCAAGGAGCATTTAAACCGCATTGTTAAGCTACTGCGACCTGCACGTCTCTTCCAAGGTGCATTTATACCTTCTTTTTAATCTACTGCGACCTGCAAGTCTCTTCCAAGTGGCATTTAAACCGTCTTGTTAAGCTACTGTGATCTGCACGTCTCTTCCAAGGGGCATTTAAACTGTCTTGTTAAGCTACTGCGACCTGCACGTCTCTTCCAAGGGGCATTTAAACTATCTTGTTAAGCTACTGCGACCTCCACCGCTTTTCAAAGGGGCATATAAACCGTCTTGTTAAGCTACAGCGACCTGCACGTCTCTTCCAAGGGGCATTTAAACCGTCTTATTAATCTACTGTGACCTGCACGTCTCTTCCAAGGGGCAATTAAATCGTCTTGTTAAGCTACTTCGACCTCCACCGCTCTTCAAAGGGGCATTTAAACCCTCTTGTTTAGCTACAGCGACCTGCACGTCTCTAACAAGTGGCATTTAAACTGTCTTGTTAATCTACTGCAACCTGCACGTCTCTTCCTAGGGGCATTTAAACCGTCTTGTTAAGCTACTGCGACCTGCAAGTCTCTTCCAAGGGGCATTAAACCGTCTTGTTAAGCTACTGCGACCTCCACCGCTCTTCCAAAGGGCATTTTAACCGTCTTGTTAATCTACTGTGATCTACACGTCTCTACCAAGGGGCATTTAGACCGTCTTGTTAAGCTTCTGTGACCTCCACTGCTCTTCCAAGGGGCGTTTAATCCATCTTGTTAAGCTAGTGCGACCTGCACGTCTCTTCCAAGGGGCATTTAAACCATCTTGTTAACCTAGTGCGACCTGCACGTCTCTTCCAAGGGGCATTTAAACTGTCTTGTTAAGCTACTGCGACCTCCACCGCTCTTCCAAGGGGCATTTAAACCATCTTGTTAAGCTACTGCGACCTGCATGTCTCTTCCAAGGGGTATTTAAACTGTCTTGTTAAGCTACTGCGACCTGCATGTCTCTTCTAAGGGGCATCTAAACAGTCTTGTTACGCTACTGCGACTTGCACGTCTCTTCCAAGTGGCATTTAAACCGTCTTTTTAAGCTACTGTAACCTCCACCACTTTTCCAAGTGGCATTTAAACCGTCTTGTTTAGCTACTGCGACATGCACGTCTCTTCCAAGGGGCATTTAAAACGCTTTGTTAAGCTACTGCGACCTGTACGTTTCTTCCAAGGGGCATTTAAACCGTCTTGTTAAGCTACTGCGACCTGCAATTCTCTTCCAAGGGGCATTTAAACCGTCTTGTTAACCTTCTGCGACCTGCAAGTCTCTTCCAAGGGGCATTTAAACCGTCTTGTTAAGCTACTGTGACCTCCACCGCACTTCCAAGGGGCATTTAAACCATCTTGTTAAGCTACTGCGACCTGCACGTCTCTTCCAAGTGGCATTTAAACCATCGTGTTAAGCTACTGCGACCTGCACGTCTCTTCCAAGGGCCATTTAAACTGTCTTGTTAAGCTACTGCGACCTGCACGTCTCTTCCAAGGGGCATTTAAACCGTCTTATTAAGCTACTGCGACCTGCACGTCTCTTCCAAGGGGCATTTAAACTGTCTTGTTAAGCTACTGCGACCTCCACATCTCTTCCAAGGGGCATTTAAACCGTCTTGTTAAGCTACTGCGACCTCCACCGCTTTTCAAAGGGGCATTTAAACTGTCTTGTTAAGCTACTGCGACCTCCACCGCTCTTCCAAGGGGCATTTAAACCATCTTGAGAAGCTACTGCGACCTGCACGTCTCTTCCAAGGGGCATTTAAACTGTCTTGTTAAGCTACTGCGACCTGCACGTCTGTTTTAAGGGGCATTTAAACCTTCTTGTTAAGCTACTGCGACTTGCACGTCTCTTCCAAGGGGCATTTAAACCGTCTTGTTAAGCTACTGTAAACTCAACCACTTTTCCAAGGGGCATTTAAACCGTCTTGTTAAGCTACTGCGACATGCACGTCTCTTACAAGGGGCATTTAAAACGCTTTGTTAAGCTACTGCGACCTGCACGTCTCTTCCAAGGGGCACTTAAACCATCTTGTTAAGCTACTGCGACCTGCAATTCTCTTCCAGGGGGCATTTAAACCATCTTGTTAAGATTCTGTGACCTGCATGTCTCTTCCAAGGGGCATATAAACCGTCTTGTTAAGCTACTGCGACCTGCACGTCTCTTCCAAGTGGCATTTAAACTGTCTTGTTAAGCTACTGCGACCTCCACCGCACTTCCAAGGGGCATTTAAACCATCTTGTTAAGCTTCTGCGACCTGCACGTCTCTTCCAAGGGGCATTTAAACTGTGTTGTTAAGCTACTGCGACCTCCACCTCTCTTCCAATGGGCATTTAAACCGTCTTGTTAAGCTACTGCGACCTGAACGTCTCTTCCAAGGGGCATTTAATCCGTCTTGTTAAGCTACTGTGATCTGCACGTCTCTTCCAAGGGTCATTTAAACCGTCTTGTTAAGCTTCTGTGACCTGCACGTCTCTTCTAAGGAGCATTTAAACTGTCTTGTTAAGCTACTGCGACCTGCACATCTCTTCCAAGGGGCCTTTAAACCATCTTGTTAAGCTACTGCGACCTGCACATCTCTTCCAAGGGGCATTTATTCTGTCTTGTTAAGCTATTGCGACCTCCACTGCTCTTCCAAGGGGCATTTAAACCATCTTGTTAAGCTACTGCGACCTGCAAGTCTCTTCCAAGTGGCATTTAAACCGTCTTGTTAATCTACTGCGACCTGCACGTCTCTTCCAAGGGACATTTAAACCGTCTTGTTAAGCTACTGCGACCTGCACGTCTCTTCCAAGGGGCATTTAAACTGTATTGTTAAGCTACTGCGACCTCCACCGCTCTTCCAAGGGGCATTTAACCATCTTGTTAAGCTACTGCGACCTGCACGTCTCTTCCAAGGGGCATTTAAACCTTCTTGCTAAGCTACTGCGACCTGCACGTCTCTTCCAAGGGGCATTTAAACCGTCTTGTTAAGCTACTGCGACTTTCACGTCTCTTCCAAGGGGCATTTAAACCGTCTTTTTAAGATACTGTAACCTGCACCACTTTTCTAAGGAACATTTAAACCATCTTGATAAGCTACTGCGACCTGCAAGTCTCTTCCAAGGGGCATTTAAACCGCTTTGTTAAGCTACTGCGACCTGCATGTCTCTTCCAAGGGGCATTTAATCCCTCTTGTTAAGCTACTGCGACCTGCATGTCTCTTCCAAGGCGCATTTAATCTGTCTTATTAAGCTTCTGCGACCTGCACGTCTTTTCCAAGGGGCATTTAAACCGTCTTGTTAAGCTACTTCGACCTCCACTGCTCTTCCAAGGGGCATTTAACCGATCTTGTTAAGCTACTGCGACCTGCAAGTCTCTTCCAAGTGGCATTTAAACCGTCTTGTTAATCTACTGCGACCTGCACGTCTCTTCCAAGGGGCATTTAAACCGTCTTGTTAAGCTACTGCGACTTTCACGTCTCTTCCAAGGGGCATTTAAACCGTCTTTTTAAGCTACTGTAACCTGCACCACTTTTCCAAGGAACATTTAAACCGTCTTGTTAAGCTACTGCGACATGCACGTCTCTTCCAAGGGGCATTTAAACCGCTTTGTTAAGCTACTGCGACCTGCATGTCTCTTCCAAGGGGCATTTAATCCGTCTTGTTAAGCTACTGCGACCTGCACGTCTTTTCCAAGGGGCATTTAAACAGTCTTCTTAAGCTACTGCGACCTCCACAGCACTTCCAAGGGGCATTTAAACCCTCTTGTTAAGCTACTGCGACCTCCCCAGCACTTCCAAGGAGCATTTAAACCGCATTGTTAAGCTACTGCGACCTGCACGTCTCTTCCAAGGTGCATTTATACCTTCTTTTTAATCTACTGCGACCTGCAAGTCTCTTCCAAGTGGCATTTAAACCGTCTTGTTAAGCTACTGTGATCTGCACGTCTCTTCCAAGGGGCATTTAAACTGTCTTGTTAAGCTACTGCGACCTGCACGTCTCTTCCAAGGGGCATTTAAACTATCTTGTTAAGCTACTGCGACCTCCACCGCTTTTCAAAGGGGCATATAAACCGTCTTGTTAAGCTACAGCGACCTGCACGTCTCTTCCAAGGGGCATTTAAACCGTCTTATTAATCTACTGTGACCTGCACGTCTCTTCCAAGGGGCAATTAAATCGTCTTGTTAAGCTACTTCGACGTCCACCGCTCTTCAAAGGGGCATTTAAACCCTCTTGTTTAGCTACAGCGACCTGCACGTCTCTAACAAGTGGCATTTAAACTGTCTTGTTAATCTACTGCAACCTGCACGTCTCTTCCTAGGGGCATTTAAACCGTCTTGTTAAGCTACTGCGACCTGCAAGTCTCTTCCAAGGGGCATTAAACCGTCTTGTTAAGCTACTGCGACCTCCACCGCTCTTCCAAAGGGCATTTTAACCGTCTTGTTAATCTACTGTGATCTGCACGTCTCTACCAAGGGGCATTTAGACCGTCTTGTTAAGCTTCTGTGACCTCCACTGCTCTTCCAAGGGGCGTTTAATCCATCTTGTTAAGCTAGTGCGACCTGCACGTCTCTTCCAAGGGGCATTTAAACCATCTTGTTAACCTAGTGCGACCTGCACGTCTCTTCCAAAGGGCATTTAAACCTTCTTGCTAAGCTACTGCGACCTGCATGTCTCTTCCAAGGGGCATTTAAACCGTCTTGTTAAGCTACTGCGACTTTCACGTCTCTTCCATGGGGCATTTAAACCGTCTTTTTAAGCTACTGTAACCTGCACCACTTTTCCAAGGGGCATTTAAACCGTCTTGTTAAACTACTGCGACCTGCACGTCTCTTCCAAGGGGCTTTTAAACCGCTTTGTTAAGCTACTGCGACCTGCATGTCTCTTCCAAGGGGCATTTAATCCATCTTGATAATCTACTGCGACCTGCACGTCTTTTCCAAGGGGCATTTAAATCGTCTTGTTAAGCTACTGCGACCTCCACAGCACTTCCAAGGGGCATTTAAACCTTCTTGTTAAGCTACTGCGACCTCCACAGCACTTCCAAGGGGCATTTAAACCGCTTTGTTAAGCTACTGCGACCTGCACGTCTCTTCCAAGGTGCATTTAAACCGTCTTTTTAAGCAACTGCGACCTGCACGTCTCTTCCAAGGGGCATTTAAACTGTCTTGTTATGCTACTGTGACCTGCACGTCTCTTCCAAGGGGCATTTAAACCGTCTTATTAAGCTACTGCGACCTGCACGTCTCTTCCAATGGGCATTTAAACCATCTTGTTAAGTTACTGCGACCTCCACCGCTCTTCCAAGGGGCATTTAAACCATCTTGTTAAGCTACTGCGACCTGCAAGTCTCTTCCAAGTGGCATTTAAACCGTCTTGTTAAGCTACTGTGACCTGCACGTCTCTTCCAAGGGGCATTTAAACCGTCTTATTAAGCTGCTTCGACCTGCACGTCTCTTGCAAGGGGCATTTAAAACGTCTTGTTAAGCTACTGTGATCTGCACGTCTCTTCCAAGGGGCATTTAAACCTCTTGTTAAGCTTCTGCGACCTGCACGTCTCTTCCAAGGGGCATTTAAACTGTCTTGTAAAGCTACTGCGACCTGCACGTCTCTTCCAAGGGGCCTTTAAACCATCTTGTTAAGCTACTGCGACCTGTACGTCTCTTCCAATGGGCATTTAAACCGTCTTGTTAAGCTACTGCGACCTCCACATCTCTTCCAAGGGGCATTTAAACCGTCTTGTTAAGCTACTGCGACCTCCACCGCTTTTCAAAGGGGCATTTAAACTGTCTTGTTAAGCTACTGCGACCTCCACCGCTCTTCCAAGGGGCATTTAAACCATCTTGAGAAGCTACTGCGACCTGCACGTCTCTTCCAAGGGGCATTTAAACTGTCTTGTTAAGCTACTGCGACCTGCACGTCTGTTTTAAGGGGCATTTAAACCTTCTTGTTAAGCTACTGCGACTTGCACGTCTCTTCCAAGGGGCATTTAAACCGTCTTGTTAAGCTACTGTAAACTCAACCACTTTTCCAAGGGGCATTTAAACCATCTTGTTAAGCTACTGCGACATGCACGTCTCTTACAAGGGGCATTTAAAACGCTTTGTTAAGCTACTGCGACCTGCACGTCTCTTCCAAGGGGCATTTAAACCATCTTGTTAAGCTACTGCGACCTGCAATTCTCTTCCAGGGGGCATTTAAACCATCTTGTTAAGCTTCTGTGACCTGCATGTCTCTTCCAAGGGGCATATAAACCGTCTTGTTAAGCTACTGCGACCTGCACGTCTCTTCCAAGTGGCATTTAAACTGTCTTGTTAAGCTACTGCGACCTCCACCGCACTTCCAAGGGGCATTTAAACCATCTTGTTAAGCTTCTGCGACCTGCACGTCTCTTCCAAGGGGCATTTAAACTGTGTTGTTAAGCTACTGCGACCTCCACCTCTCTTCCAATGGGCATTTAAACCGTCTTGTTAAGCTACTGCGACCTGAACGTCTCTTCCAAGGGGCATTTAATCCGTCTTGTTAAGCTACTGTGATCTGCACGTCTCTTCCAAGGGTCATTTAAACCGTCTTGTTAAGCTTCTGTGACCTGCACGTCTCTTCTAAGGAGCATTTAAACTGTCTTGTTAAGCTACTGCGACCTGCACATCTCTTCCAAGGGGCCTTTAAACCATCTTGTTAAGCTACTGCGACCTGCACATCTCTTCCAAGGGGCATTTATTCTGTCTTGTTAAGCTATTGCGACCTCCACTGCTCTTCCAAGGGGCATTTAAACCATCTTGTTAAGCTACTGCGACCTGCAAGTCTCTTCCAAGTGGCATTTAAACCGTCTTGTTAATCTACTGCGACCTGCACGTCTCTTCCAAGGGGCATTTAAACCGTCTTGTTAAGCTACTGCGACCTGCACGTCTCTTCCAAGGGGCATTTAAACTGTATTGTTAAGCTACTGCGACCTCCACCGCTCTTCCAAGGGGCATTTAACCATCTTGTTAAGCTACTGCGACCTGCACGTCTCTTCCAAGGGGCATTTAAACCTTCTTGCTAAGCTACTGCGACCTGCACGTCTCTTCCAAGGGGCATTTAAACCGTCTTGTTAAGCTACTGCGACTTTCACGTCTCTTCCAAGGGGCATTTAAACCGTCTTTTTAAGATACTGTAACCTGCACCACTTTTCCAAGGAACATTTAAACCATCTTGTTAAGCTACTGCGACCTGCATGTCTCTTCCAAGGGGCATTTAATCCCTCTTGTTAAGCTACTGCGACCTGCATGTCTCTTCCAAGTCGCATTTAATCTGTCTTATTAAGCTTCTGCGACCTGCACGTCTTTTCCAAGGGGCATTTAAACCGTCTTGTTAAGCTACTTCGACCTCCACTGCTCTTCCAAGGGGCATTTAAACGATCTTGTTAAGCTACTGCGACCTGCAAGTCTCTTCCAAGTGGCATTTAAACCGTCTTGTTAATCTACTGCGACCTGCACGTCTCTTCCAAGGGGCATTTAAACCGTCTTGTTAAGCTACTGCGACTTTCACGTCTCTTCCAAGGGGCATTTAAACCGTCTTTTTAAGCTACTGTAACCTGCACCACTTTTCCAAGGAACATTTAAACCGTCTTGTTAAGCTACTGCGACATGCACGTCTCTTCCAAGGGGCATTTAAACCGCTTTGTTAAGCTACTGCGACCTGCATGTCTCTTCCAAGGGGCATTTAATCCGTCTTGTTAAGCTACTGCGACCTGCACGTCTTTTCCAAGGGGCATTTAAACAGTCTTCTTAAGCTACTGCGACCTCCACAGCACTTCCAAGGGGCATTTAAACCCTCTTGTTAAGCTACTGCGACCTCCCCAGCACTTCCAAGGAGCATTTAAACCGCATTGTTAAGCTACTGCGACCTGCACGTCTCTTCCAAGGTGCATTTATACCTTCTTTTTAATCTACTGCAACCTGCAAGTCTCTTCCAAGTGGCATTTAAACCGTCTTTTTAAGCTACTGTGATCTGCACGTCTCTTCCAAGGGGCATTTAAACTGTCTTGTTAAGCTACTGCGACCTGCACGTCTCTTCCAAGGGGCATTTAAACTATCTTGTTAAGCTACTGCGACCTCCACCGCTTTTCAAAGGGGCATATAAACCGTCTTGTTAAGCTACAGCGACCTGCACGTCTCTTCCAAGGGGCATTTAAACCGTCTTATTAATCTACTGTGACCTGCACGTCTCTTCCAAGGGGCAATTAAATCGTCTTGTTAAGCTACTTCGACCTCCACCGCTCTTCAAAGGGGCATTTAAACCCTCTTGTTTAGCTACAGCGACCTGCACGTCTCTAACAAGTGGCATTTAAACTGTCTTGTTAATCTACTGCAACCTGCACGTCTCTTCCTAGGGGCATTTAAACCGTCTTGTTAAGCTACTGCGACCTGCAAGTCTCTTCCAAGGGGCATTAAACCGTCTTGTTAAGCTACTGCGACCTCCACCGCTCTTCCAAAGGGCATTTTAACCGTCTTGTTAATCTACTGTGATCTGCACGTCTCTACCAAGGGGCATTTAGACCGTCTTGTTAAGCTTCTGTGACCTCCACTGCTCTTCCAAGGGGCGTTTAATCCATCTTGTTAAGCTAGTGCGACCTGCACGTCTCTTCCAAGGGGCATTTAAACCATCTTGTTAACCTAGTGCGACCTGCACGTCTCTTCCAAAGGGCATTTAAACCTTCTTGGTAAGCTACTGCGACCTGCATGTCTCTTCCAAGGGGCATTTAAACCGTCTTGTTAAGCTACTGCGACTTTCACGTCTCTTCCATGGGGCATTTAAACCGTCTTTTTAAGCTACTGTAACCTGCACCACTTTTCCAAGGGGCATTTAAACCGTCTTGTTAAACTACTGCGACCTGCACGTCTCTTCCAAGGGGCTTTTAAACCGCTTTGTTAAGCTACTGCGACCTGCATGTCTCTTCCAAGGGGCATTTAATCCATCTTGATAATCTACTGCGACCTGCACGTCTTTTCCAAGGGGCATTTAAATCGTCTTGTTAAGCTACTGCGACCTCCACAGCACTTCCAAGGGGCATTTAAACCTTCTTGTTAAGCTACTGCGACCTCCACAGCACTTCCAAGGGGCATTTAAACCGCTTTGTTAAGCTACTGCGACCTGCACGTCTCTTCCAAGGTGCATTTAAACCGTCTTTTTAAGCAACTGCGACCTGCACGTCTCTTCCAAGGGGCATTTAAACTGTCTTGTTATGCTACTGTGACCTGCACGTCTCTTCCAAGGGGCATTTAAACCGTCTTATTAAGCTACTGCGACCTGCACGTCTCTTCCAATGGGCATTTAAACCATCTTGTTAAGTTACTGCGACCTCCACCGCTCTTCCAAGGGGCATTTAAACCATCTTGTTAAGCTACTGCGACCTGCAAGTCTCTTCCAAGTGGCATTTAAACCGTCTTGTTAAGCTACTGTGACCTGCACGTCTCTTCCAAGGGGCATTTAAACCGTCTTATTAAGCTGCTTCGACCTGCACGTCTCTTGCAAGGCGCATTTAAAACGTCTTGTTAAGCTACTGTGATCTGCACGTCTCTTCCAAGGGGCATTTAAACCTCTTGTTAAGCTTCTGCGACCTGCACGTCTCTTCCAAGGGGCATTTAAACTGTCTTGTAAAGCTACTGCGACCTGCACGTCTCTTCCAAGGGGCCTTTAAACCATCTTGTTAAGCTACTGCGACCTGTACGTCTCTTCCAATGGGCATTTAAACCGTCTTGTTAAGCTACTGCGACCTGCATGTCTCTTCCAAAGTGCATTTAAACCATCTTGTTAAGCTACTGCGACATCCACTGCTCTTCCAAGGGGCATTTAAACTGTCTTGTTAAGCTACTGCGACCTGCACGTCTCTTCCAAGGGTCATTTAAACTGTCTAGTTAAGCTACTGCGACCTCCACCGCTCTTCCAAGGGGCATTTAAACCATCTTGTTAAGCTACTGTGATCTGCACGTCTCTTCCAAGGGGCATTTAAAATATCTTGTTAAGCTACTGTGATCTGCACGTCTCTTCCAAGTGGCATTTAAACTGTCTTGTTAAGCTTCTGCGACCTGCACGTCTCTTCCAAATGGCGTTTAAACTGTCTTGTTAAGCTACTGCGACCTGCACGTCTCTTCCAAGGGGCATTTAAACCATCTTGTTAAGCTACTGCGACCTGTACGTCTCTTCCAATGGGCATTTAAACCGTCTTTTTAAACTACTGTGATCTGCACGTCTCTTCCAAGGGGCATTTAAACTGTCTTGTTAAGCTACTGCGACCTCCACCGCTCTTCCAAGGGGCATTTAAACCATCTTGTTAAGCTACTGCGACCTGCATGTCTCTTCCAAGGGGTATTTAAACTGTCTTGTTAAGCTACTGCGACCTGCATGTCTCTTCTAAGGGGCATTTAAACAGTCTTGTTACGCTACTGCGACTTGCACGTCTCTTCCAAGTGGCATTTAAACCGTCTTTTTAAGCTACTGTAACCTCCACCACTTTTCCAAGTGGCATTTAAACCGTCTTGTTTAGCTACTGCGACATGCACGTCTCTTCCAAGGGGCATTTAAAACGCTTTGTTAAGCTACTGCGACCTGTACGTTTCTTCCAAGGGGCATTTAAACCGTCCTGTTAAGCTACTGCGACCTGCAATTCTCTTCCAAGGGGCATTTAAACCGTCTTGTTAACCTTCTGCGACCTGCAAGTCTCTTCCAAGGGGCATTTAAACCGTCTTGTTAAGCTACTGTGACCTCCACCGCACTTCCAAGGGGCATTTAAACCGTCTTGTTAAGCTACTGCGACCTGCACGTCTCTTCCAAGGGGCATTTAAACTGTCTTGTTAAGCTACTGCGACCTGCACGTCTCTTCCAAGGGGCATTTAAACCGTCTTATTAAGCTTCTGCGACCTGCACGTCTCTTCCAAGGGGCATTTAAACTGTCTTGTTAAGCTACTGCGACCGCCACCTCTCTTCCAAGGGGAATTTAAACCGTCTTGTTAAGCTACTGCGACCTCCACCGCTTTTCAAAGGGGCATTTAAACTGTCTTGTTAAGCTACTGCGACCTCCACCGCTCTTCCAAGGGGCATTTAAACCATCTTGTGAAGCTACTGCGACCTGCACGTCTCTTCCAAGGGGCATTTAAACTGTCTTGTTAAGCTACTGCGACCTGCACGTCTGTTCTAAGGGGCATTTAAACCTTCTTGTTAAGCTACTGCGACTTGCACGTCTCTTCCAAGGGGCATTTAAACCGTCTTGTTACGCTACTGTAAACTCCACCACTTTTCCAAGGGGCATTTAAACCGTCTTGTTAAGCTACTGCTACTTGCACGTCTCTTACAAGGGGCATTTAAAACGCTTTGTTAAGCTACTGCGACCTGCACGTCTCTTCCAAGGGGCATTGAAACCGTCTTGTTAAGCTACTGCGACCTGCAATTCTCTTCCAAGGGGCATTTCAACCATCTTGTTAAGCTTCTGTGACCTGCATGTCTCTTCCAAGGGGCATATAAACCGTCTTCTTAAGCTACTGCGACCTGCACGTCTCTTCCAAGTGGCATTTAAACTATCTTGTTAAGCTACTGCGACCTCCACCGCACTTCCAAGGGGCATTTAAACCGTCTTGTTAAGCTTCTGTGACCTGCACGTCTCTTCCAAGGGGCATTTAAACTGTCTTGTTAAGCTACTGCGACCTCCACCTCTCTTCCAATGGGCATTTAAACCGTCTTGTTAAGCTACTGCAACCTGCACGTCTCTTCCAAGGGGCATTTAATCCGTCTTGTTAAGCTACTGTGATCTGCACGTCTCTTCCAAGGGTCATTTAAACCGTCTTGTTAAGCTTCTGTGACCTGCACGTTTCTTCTAAGGAGCATTTAAACTGTCTTGTTAAGCTACTGCGACCTGAACATCTCTTCCAAGGGGCCTTTAAACCATCTTGTTAAGCTACTGCGACCTGCACATCTCTTCCAAGGGGCATTTAATCCGTCTTGTTAAGCTACTGCGACCTCCACTGCTCTTCCAAGGGGCATTTAAACCATCTTGTTAAGCTACTGCGACCTGCAAGTCTCTTCCAAGTGGCATTTAAACCGTCTTGTTAATCTACTGCGACCTGCACTTCTCTTCCAAGGGGCATTTAAACCGTCTTGTTAAGCTACTGCGACCTGCATGTCTCTTCCAAGGGGCATTTAAACTGTATTGTTAAGCTACTGCGACCTCCACCGCTCTTCCAAGGGGCATTTAAACCATCTTGTTAAGCTACTGCGACCTGCACGTCTCATCCAAGGGGCATTTAAACCTTCTTGCTAAGCTACTGCGACCTGCACGTCTCTTCCAAGGGGCATTTAAACCGTCTTGTTAAGCTACTGCGACTTTCACGTCTCTTCCAAGGGGCATTTAAACCGTCTTTTTAAGCTACTGTAACCTGCACCCCTTTTCCAAGGAACATTTAAACCGTCTTGATAAGCTACTGCGACCTGCAAGTCTCTTCCAAGGGGCATTTAAACCGCTTTGCTAAGCTACTGCGACCTGCATGTCTCTTCCAAGGGGCATTTAATCCATCTTGTTAAGCTACTGCGACCTGCATGTCTCTTCCAAGGCGCATTTAATCTGTCTTGTTAAGCTTCTGCGACCTGCACGTCTTTTCCAAGGGGCATTTAAACCGTCTTGTTAAGCTACTTCGACCTCCACTGCTGTTCCAAGGGGCATTTAAACGATCTTGTTAAGCTACTGCGACCTGCAAGTCTCTTCCAAGTGGCATTTAAACCGTCTTGTTAATCTACTGCGACCTGCACGTCTCTTCCAAGGGGCATTTAAACCGTCTTGTTAAGCTACTGCGACTTTCACGTCTCTTCCAAGGGGCATTTAAACCGTCTTTTTAAGCTACTGTAACCTGCACCACTTTTCCAAGGAACATTTAAACCGTCTTGTTAAGCTACTGCGACATGCATGTCTCTTCCAAGGGGCATTTAAACCGCTTTGTTAAGCTACTGCGACCTGCATGTCTCTTCCAAGGGGCATTTAATCCGTCTTGTTAAGCTACTGCGACCTGCACGTCTTTTCCAAGGGGCATTTAAACAGTCTTCTTAAGCTACTGCGACCTCCACAGCACTTCCAAGGGGCATTTAAACCCTCTTGTTAAGCTACTGCGACCTCCCCAGCACTTCCAAGGAGCATTTAAACCGCATTGTTAAGCTACTGCGACCTGCACGTCTCTTCCAAGGTGCATTTAAACCTTCTTTTTAATCTACTGCGACCTGCATGTCTCTTCCAAGGGGCATTTAATCCGTCTTGTTAAGCTAATGCAACCTGCACGTCTCTTCCAAGGGGCATTTAAACCATCTTATTAAGCTACTGCGATCTGCACGTCTCTTCCAATGGGCATTTAAACCGTCTTGCTAAGCTACTGCGACCTCCACCGCTCTTCCAAGGGGCATTTAAACCATCTTGTTAAGCTACTGCGACATGCAAGTCTCTTCCAAGTGGCATTTAAACCGTCTTGTTAAGCTACTGTGATCTGCACGTCTCTTCCAAGGGGCATTTAAACTGTCTTCTTAAGCTACTGCGACCTGCACGTCTCTTCCAAGGGGCATTTAAACCTTCTTTTTAATCTACTGCGACCTGCATGTCTATTCCAAGGGGCATTTAATCCGTCTTGTTAAGCTAATGCAACCTGCACGTCTCTTCCAAGGGGCATTTAAACCATCTTATTAAGCTACTGCGATCTGCACGTCTCTTCCAATGGACATTTAAACCGTCTTGTTAAGCTACTGCGACCTCCACCGCTCTTCCAAGGGGCATTTAAACCATCTTGTTAAGCTACTGCGACATGCAAGTCTCTTCCAAGTGGCATTTAAACCGTCTTGTTAAGCTACTGTGATCTGCACGTCTCTTCCAAGGGGCATTTAAACTGTCTTCTTAAGCTACTGCGACCTGCAAGTCTCTTCCAAGGGGCATTTAAACCGTCTTATTAAGCTACTGCGACCGGCATGTCTCTTCCAAGGGGCATTTAAACCGTCTTGTTAAGCTACTGTGATCTGCACGTCTCTTCCAAGGGGCATTTAAACCGTCTTGTTAAGCTTCTGTGACCTGCACGTCTCTTCCAAGGGGCATTTAAACTGTCTTGTTAAGCTACTGCGACCTGCACATCTCTTCCAAGGGGCCTTTAAACCATCTTGTTAAGCTACTGCGACCTGTACGTCTCTTCCAATGGGCATTTAAACCGTCTTGTTAAGCTACTGCGACCTGCATGTCTCTTCCAAGGGGGCATTTAAACCATCTTGTTAAGCTACTGCGACCTTCACCGCTCTTCCAAGGGGCATTTAAACTGTCTTGTTAAGCTACTGCGACCTGCACGTCTCTTCCAAGGGGCATTTAAACTGTCTTGTTAAGCTACTGCGACCTCCACTTCTCTTCCAATGGGCATTTAAACCGTCTTGTTAAGCTACTTCGACCTCCACCGCTCTTCCAAGGGGCATTTAAATCCTCTTGTTTAGCTACTGCGACCTGCACGTATCTATCAAGGGGCATTTAAACCGTCTTGTTAATCTACTGCGACCTGCACGTCTCTTCCAAGGGGCATTAAACCGTCTTGTTAAGCTACTGCGACCTCCACCGCTCTTCCAAAGTCCATTTTAACCGTCTTGTTAAACTACTGTGACCTGCACGTCTCTTCCAAGTGGCATTTAAACCGTCTTGTTCAGCTACTGCGACCTGCACGTCTCTTCCAAGGGGCATTTAAACTGTCTTGTTAAGCTACTGCGACCTGCACGTCTCTTCCAAGGGGCATTTAAACCGTCTTATTAAGCTATTGCAACCTGCACGTCTCTTCCAAGGGCATTTAAAATGTCTTGTTAAGCTACTGCGACCTCCACCTCTCTTTCAAGGGGCATTTAAACCGTCTTGTTAAGCTACTGCGACCTGCACCGCTTTTGAAAGGGGCATTTAAACTGTCTTGTTAAGCTACTGCGACCTCCACCGCTCTTCCAAGGGGCATTTAAATCATCTTGTTGAGCTACTGCGACCTGCACGTCTCTTCCAAGGGGCATTTAAACTGTCTTGTTAAGCTACTGCGACCTGCACGTCTCTTCTAAGGGGCATTTAAACCGTCTTGTTAAGCTACTGCGACTTGCACGTCTCTTCCAAGGGGCATTTAAACCGTCTTGTTAAGCTACTGTAACCTCCACCACTTTTCCAAGGGGCATTTAAACCGTCTTGTTAAGCTACTGCGACATGCACGTCTCTTCCAAGGGGCATTTAAAACGCTTTGTTAAGCTACTGCGACCTGCACGTCTCTTCCAAGGGGCATTTAAACCTTCTTGTTAAGCTACTGCGACCTGCAATTCTCTTCCAAGGGACATTTAAACCGTCTTGTTAAGCTTCTGCGACCTGCATGTCTCTTCCAAGGGGCATTTAAACCGTCTTGTTAAGCTTCTGCGACCTGCATGTCTCTTCCAAGGGGCATTTAAACCGTCTTGTTAAGCTACTGTGACCTCCACCGCACTTCCAAGGGTCATTTAAACCGTCTTGTTAAGCTACTGCGACCTGCACGTCTCTTCCAAGGGGCATTTAAACCGTCTTGTTAAGCTACTGCGACCTCCAACTCTCTTCCAATGGGCATTTAAACCATCTTGTTATGCTACTGCGACCTCCACCGCTTTTCAAAGGGGCATTTAAACCGTCTTGTTAAGCTACTGCGACCTGCACGTCTCTTCCAAGGGGCATTTAATCCGTCTTATTAAGCTACTGTGACCTGCACGTCTCTTTCAAGGGGCAATTAAATCGTCTTGTTAAGCTACTTCGACCTCCACCGCTCTTCCAAGGGGCATTTAAACCCTCTTGTTTAGCTACTGCGACCTGCACGTCTCTACCAAGGGACATTTAAACCGTCTTGTTAATCTACTGCGACATGCACGTCTCCTCCAAGGGGCATTTAAACCTTCTTCTTAAGCTACTGCGACCTGCACGTCTCTTCCAAGGGGCATTAAACCGTCTTGTTAAGCTACTGCGACCTCCACCGCTCTACCAAAGTGCATTTTAACCGTCTTGTTAAGCTACTGTGACCTGCACGTCTCTACCAAGGGGCATTTAAACCGTCTTGTTAAGCTACAGCGACCTCCACTGCTCTTCCAAGGGGCGTTTAATCCATCTTGTTAAGCTACTGCGACCTGCACGTCTCTTCCAAGGGGCATTTAAACTGTCTTGTTAAGCTAATGCGACCTCCACCGCTCTTCCAAGGGGCATTTAAACAGTCTTGTTAAGCTACTGCGAACTGCAGGTCTCTTCCAAGGGGCATTTAAACCTTCTTGTTAAGCTACTGCGACCTGCACATCTTTTCCAAGGGGCATTTAAACTGTCTTGTTAACCTACTGCGACCTGCACGTCTCTTCCAAGGGGCATTTAAACCGTCTTATTAAGCTACTGCGTCCTGCACGTCTCTTCCAATGGGCATTTAAACCGTCTTGTTAAGCTACCTCGACCTCCACTGCTCTTCCAAGGGGCATTTAAACCATCTTGTTAAGCTACTGCGACCTGTAAGTCTCTTCCAAGTGGCATTTAAACAGTCTTGCTAATCTACTGCAACCTGCACGTCTCTTCCAAGGGGCATTTAAACCGTGTTGTTAAGCTACTGCGACCTGCACGTCTCTTCCAAGGGGCATTTAAACTGTCTTGTTAAGCTACTGCGACCTCCACCGCTCTTCCAAGGGGCATTTAAACCGTCTTGTTAAGCTACTGCGACCTGCACGTCTCTTCCAAGGGGCATTTAAACCGCTTTGTTAAGCTACTGCGACCTGCATGTCTCTTCCAAGGGGCATTTAATCCGTCTTGTTAAGCTTCTGCGACCTGCACGTCTTTTTCAAGGGGCATTTAAACCGTCTTGTTAAGCTACTTCGACCTCCACTGCTCTTCCAAGGGGCATTTAAACCATCTTGTTAAGCTACTGCGACCTGCAAGTCTCTTCCAAGTGGCATTTAAACCGTCTTGTTAATCTACTGCGACCTGCACGTCTCTTCCAAGGGGCATTTAAACCGTCTTGTTAAGCTACTGCCACCTGCACGTCTCTTCCAAGGGGCATTTAAACTGTCTTGTTAAGCTACTGCGACCTCCACCGCTCTTCCAAGCGGCATTTAAACCGTCTTTTTAAGCTACTGCGACCTGCGCGTCTCTTCCAAGGGGCATTTAAACCTTCTTGCTAAGCTACTGCGACCTGCACGTCTATTCTAAGGGGCATTTAAACTGTCTTGTTAAGCTACATAAACCTGCAAAGAATGCTAACCAGCCAGAGTAAATATAACCAAAAAAGGAGCCAAAAATGGAGAAGTGAAACCAATATCCACAGAATATCGTGAAGGACACTGCTCACACTAATATAAAACAAAGGAATACCATAGATAGTAAAACAGATAATAATATTTTATTAGGTAAAAACAATATTCCAAAATAAATAATTGTGGAAAATATATATAATAGTATATGGCTAAGATGGAAGGTACGGTAAGGGGTGAGCAAAAGCAGACCCCAACAAAGAGAGAGGAAGACTCAAACCCTCCTACAGACAGCAATCCGTCTAGTGTGCCCAACTACAAGTCCTGTCTTGTTAAGCTACTGCGACCTCCATCGCTCTTCCAAGGGGCATTTAAACTGTCTTGTTAATCTACTGCGACCTGCACGTCTCTTCCAAGGGGCATTTAAACCGTCTTGTTAAGCTACTGCGACTTTCACGTCTCTTCCAAGGGGCATTTAAACCGTCTTTTTAAGCTACTGTAACCTGCACCACTTTTCCAAGGAACATTTAAACCGCATTGTTAAGCTACTGCGACCTGCACGTCTCTTCCAAGGTGCATTTAAACCTTCTTTTTAATCTACTGCGACCTGCATGTCTCTTCCAAGGGGCATTTAATCCGTCTTGTTAAGCTAATGCAACCTGCACGTCTCTTCCAAGGGGCATTTAAACCATCTTATTAAGCTACTGCGATCTGCACGTCTCTTCCAATGGGCATTTAAACCGTCTTGCTAAGCTACTGCGACCTCCACCGCTCTTCCAAGGGGCATTTAAACCATCTTGTTAAGCTACTGCGACATGCAAGTCTCTTCCAAGTGGCATTTAAACCGTCTTGTTAAGCTACTGTGATCTGCACGTCTCTTCCAAGGGGCATTTAAACTGTCTTCTTAAGCTACTGCGACCTGCACGTCTCTTCCAAGGGGCATTTAAACCTTCTTTTTAATCTACTGCGACCTGCATGTCTCTTCCAAGGGGCATTTAATCCGTCTTGTTAAGCTAATGCAACCTGCACGTCTCTTCCAAGGGGCATTTAAACCATCTTATTAAGCTACTGCGATCTGCACGTCTCTTCGAATGGGCATTTAAACCGTCTTGTTAAGCTACTGCGACCTCCACCGCTCTTCCAAGGGGCATTTAAACCATCTTGTTAAGCTACTGCGACATGCAAGTCTCTTCCAAGTGGCATTTAAACCGTCTTGTTAAGCTACTGTGATCTGCACGTCTCTTCCAAGGGGCATTTAAACTGTCTTCTTAAGCTACTGCGACCTGCACGTCTCTTCCAAGGGGCATTTAAACCGTCTTATTAAGCTACTGCGACCGGCACGTCTCTTCCAAGGGGCATTTAAACCGTCTTGTTAAGCTACTGTGATCTGCACGTCTCTTCCAAGGGGCATTTAAACCGTCTTGTTAAGCTTCTGTGACCTGCACGTCTCTTCCAAGGGGCATTTAAACTGTCTTGTTAAGCTACTGCGACCTGCACATCTCTTCCAAGGGGCCTTTAAACCATCTTGTTAAGCTACTGCGACCTGTACGTCTCTTCCAATGGGCATTTAAACCGTCTTGTTAAGCTACTGCGACCTGCATGTCTCTTCCAAGGGGGCATTTAAACCATCTTGTTAAGCTACTGCGACCTTCACCGCTCTTCCAAGGGGCATTTAAACTGTCTTGTTAAGCTACTGCGACCTGCACGTCTCTTCCAAGGGGCATTTAAACTGTCTTGTTAAGCTACTGCGACCTCCACTTCTCTTCCAATGGGCATTTAAACCGTCTTGTTAAGCTACTTCGACCTCCACCGCTCTTCCAAGGGGCATTTAAACCCTCTTGTTTAGCTACTGCGACCTGCACGTATCTACCAAGGGGCATTTAAACCGTCTTGTTAATCTACTGCGACCTGCACGTCTCTTCCAAGGGGCATTAAACCGTCTTGTTAAGCTACTGCGACCTCCACCGCTCTTCCAAAGTGCATTTTAACCGTCTTGTTAAACTACTGTGACCTGCACGTCTCTTCCAAGTGGCATTTAAACCGTCTTGTTCAGCTACTGCGACCTGCACGTCTCTTCCAAGGGGCATTTAAACTGTCTTGTTAAGCTACTGCGACCTGCACGTCTCTTCCAAGGGGCATTTAAACCGTCTTATTAAGCTATTGCAACCTGCACGTCTCTTCCAAGGGCATTTAAAATGTCTTGTTAAGCTACTGCGACCTCCACCTCTCTTCCAAGGGGCATTTAAACCGTCTTGTTAAGCTACTGCGACCTGCACCGCTTTTGAAAGGGGCATTTAAACTGTCTTGTTAAGCTACTGCGACCTCCACCGCTCTTCCAAGGGGCATTTAAATCATCTTGTTAAGCTACTGCGACCTGCACGTCTCTTCCAAGGGGCATTTAAACTGTCTTGTTAAGCTACTGCGACCTGCACGTCTCTTCTAAGGGGCATTTAAACCGTCTTGTTAAGCTACTGCGACTTGCACGTCTCTTCCAAGGGGCATTTAAACCGTCTTGTTAAGCTACTGTAACCTCCACCACTTTTCCAAGGGGCATTTAAACCGTCTTGTTAAGCTACTGCGACATGCACGTCTCTTCCAAGGGGCATTTAAAACGCTTTGTTAAGCTACTGCGACCTGCACGTCTCTTCCAAGGGGCATTTAAACCTTCTTGTTAAGCTACTGCGACCTGCAATTCTCTTCCAAGGGACATTTAAACCGTCTTGTTAAGCTTCTGCGACCTGCATGTCTCTTCCAAGGGGCATTTAAACCGTCTTGTTAAGCTTCTGCGACCTGCATGTCTCTTCCAAGGGGCATTTAAACCGTCTTGTTAAGCTACTGTGACCTCCACCGCACTTCCAAGGGTCATTTAAACCGTCTTGTTAAGCTACTGCGACCTGCACGTCTCTTCCAAGGGGCATTTAAACCGTCTTGTTAAGCTACTGCGACCTCCAACTCTCTTCCAATGGGCATTTAAACCATCTTGTTATGCTACTGCGACCTCCACCGCTTTTCAAAGGGGCATTTAAACCGTCTTGTTAAGCTACTGCGACCTGCACGTCTCTTCCAAGGGGCATTTAATCCGTCTTATTAAGCTACTGTGACCTGCACGTCTCTTTCAAGGGGCAATTAAATCGTCTTGTTAAGCTACTTCGACCTCCACCGCTCTTCCAAGGGGCATTTAAACCCTCTTGTTTAGCTACTGCGACCTGCACGTCTCTACCAAGGGGCATTTAAACCATCTTGTTAATCTACTGCGACATGCACGTCTCCTCCAAGGGGCATTTAAACCTTCTTCTTAAGCTACTGCGACCTGCACGTCTCTTCCAAGGGGCATTAAACCGTCTTGTTAAGCTACTGCGACCTCCACCGCTCTACCAAAGTGCATTTTAACCGTCTTGTTAAGCTACTGTGACCTGCACGTCTCTACCAAGGGGCATTTAAACCGTCTTGTTAAGCTACAGCGACCTCCACTGCTCTTCCAAGGGGCGTTTAATCCATCTTGTTAAGCTACTGCGACCTGCACGTCTCTTCCAAGGGGCATTTAAACTGTCTTGTTAAGCTAATGCGACCTCCACCGCTCTTCCAAGGGGCATTTAAACAGTCTTGTTAAGCTACTGCGAACTGCAGGTCTCTTCCAAGGGGCATTTAAACCTTCTTGTTAAGCTACTGCGACCTGCACATCTTTTCCAAGGGGCATTTAAACTGTCTTGTTAACCTACTGCGACCTACACGTCTCTTCCAAGGGGCATTTAAACCGTCTTATTAAGCTACTGCGTCCTGCACGTCTCTTCCAATGGGCATTTAAACCGTCTTGTTAAGCTACCTCGACCTCCACTGCTCTTCCAAGGGGCATTTAAACCATCTTGTTAAGCTACTGCGACCTGTAAGTCTCTTCCAAGTGGCATTTAAACAGTCTTGCTAATCTACTGCAACCTGCACGTCTCTTCCAAGGGGCATTTAAACCGTGTTGTTAAGCTACTGCGACCTGCACGTCTCTTCCAAGGGGCATTTAAACTGTCTTGTTAAGCTACTGCGACCTCCACCGCTCTTCCAAGGGGCATTTAAACCGTCTTGTTAAGCTACTGCGACCTGCACGTCTCTTCCAAGGGGCATTTAAACCTTCTTGCTAAGCTACTGCGACCTGCACCTCTCTTCCAAGGGGCATTTAAACCGTCTTGTTAAGCTACTGCGACTTTCACGTCTCTTCCAAGGGGCATTTAAACCGTCTTTTTAAGCTACTGTAACCTGCACCACTTTTCCAAGGAACATTTAAACCGTCTTGTTAAGCTACTGCGACCTGCACGTCTCTTCCAAGGGGCATTTAAACCGCTTTGTTAAGCTACTGCGACCTGCATGTCTCTTCCAAGGGGCATTTAATCCGTCTTGTTAAGCTTCTGCGACCTGCACGTCTTTTCCAAGGGGCATTTAAACCGTCTTGTTAAGCTACTTCGACCTCCACTGCTCTTCCAAGGGGCATTTAAACCATCTTGTTAAGCTACTGCGACCTGCAAGTCTCTTCCAAGTGGCATTTAAACCGTCTTGTTAATCTACTGCGACCTGCACGTCTCTTCCAAGGGGCATTTAAACCGTCTTGTTAAGCTACTGCCACCTGCACGTCTCTTCCAAGGGGCATTTAAACTGTCTTGTTAAGCTACTGCGACCTCCACCGCTCTTCCAAGGGGCATTTAAACCGTCTTTTTAAGCTACTGCGACCTGCGCGTCTCTTCCAAGGGGCATTTAAACCTTCTTGCTAAGCTACTGCGACCTGCACGTCTATTCTAAGGGGCATTTAAACTGTCTTGTTAAGCTACATAAACCTGCAAAGAATACTAACCAGCCAGAGTAAATATAACCAAAAAAGGAGCCAAAAATGGAGAAGTGAAACCAATATCCACAGAATATCGTGAAGGACACTGCTCACACTAATATAAAACAAAGGAATACCATAGATAGTAAAACAGATAATAATATTTTATTAGGTAAAAACAATATTCCAAAATAAATAATTGTGGAAAATATATATAATAGTATATGGCTAAGATGGAAGGTACGGTAAGGGGTGAGCAAAAGCAGACCCCAACAAAGAGAGAGGAAGACTCAAACCCTCCTACAGACAGCAATCCGTCTAGTGTGCCCAACTACAAGTCCTGTCTTGTTAAGCTACTGCGACCTCCATCGCTCTTCCAAGGGGCATTTAAACTGTCTTGTTAAGCTACTGCGACCTGCACGTCTCTTCCAAGGGGCATTTAAACCGTCTTGTTAAGCTACTGCGACTTTCAGGTCTCTTCCAAGGGGCATTTAAACCGTCTTTTTTAGCTACTGTCACCTGCACCACTTTTCCAAGGAACATTTAAACCGTCTTGTTAAGCTACTGCGACCTGCACGTCTCTTCCAAGGGGCATTTAAACCGCTTTGTTAAGCTACTGCGACCTGCAAGTCTCTTCCAAGGGGCATTTAATCCGTCTTGTTAAGCTTCTGCGACCTGCACGTCTTTTCCAAGGGGCATTTAAACCGTCTTGTTAAGCTACTGCGACCTCCAGCGCTCTTCCAATGGGCATTTAAACCATCTTGTTAAGCTACTGCGACCTGCAAGTCTCTTCCAAGTGGCATTTAAACTGTCTTGTTAAGCTACTGTGATCTGCACGTCTCTTCCATGGGGCATTTAAACTGTCTTGTTAAGCTGCTGCGACCTGCACGTCTCTTCCAAGGGGCATTTAAACCGTCTTATTAAGCTACTGCGACCTGCACGTCTCTTCCAAGGGGCATTTAAACTGTCTTGTTAAGCTACTGCGACCTGCACGTCTCTTCCAAGGGGCATTTAAACCGTCTTATTAAGCTACTGCGACCTGCACGTCTCTTCCAATGGGCATTTAAACCGTCTTGTTAAGCTACTTCGACCTCCACTGCTCTTCCAAGGAGCATTTAAACCATCTTGTTAAGCTACTGCGACCTGCAAGTCTCTTCCAAGTGGCATTTAAACCGTCTTGTTAATCTACTGCGACCTGCACGTCTCTTCCAAGGGGCATTTAAACCGTCTTGTTAAGCTACTGCGAGCTGCACGTCTCTTCCAAGGGGCATTTAAACTGTCTTGTTAAGCTACTGCGACCTCCACCGCTCTTACAAGGGGCATTTAAACCGTCTTGTTAAGCTACTGCGACCTGCGCGTCTCTTCCAAGGGGCATTTAAACATTCTTGCTAAGCTACTGTAACCTGCACCAGTTTTCCAAGGAACATTTAAAACGTCTTTTTAAGCTACTGCGACATGCACGTCTCTTCCAAGGGGCATTTAAACCGCTTTGTTAAGCTACTGCGATCTGCATGTCTCTTATAAGGCGCATTTAATCCGTCTTGTTAAGCTTCTGCGACCTGCACGTCTTTTCCAAGGGGCATTTAAACCGTCTTGTTAAGCTACTTCGACCTCCACTGCTCTTCCAAGGGGCATTTAAACGATCTTGTTAAGCTACTGCGACCTGCAAGTCTCTTCCAAGTGGCATTTAAACCGTCTTGTTAATCTACTGCGACCTGCACGTCTCTTCCAAGGGGCATTTAAACCGTCTTGTTAAGCTACTGCGACTTTCACGTCTCTTCCAAGGGGCATTTAAACCGTCTTTTTAAGCTACTGTTACCTGCACCACTTTTCCAAGGAACATTTAAACCGTCTTGTTAAGCTACTGCGACATGCACGTCTCTTCCAAGGGGCATTTAAACCGCTTTGTTAAGCTACTGCGACCTGCACGTCTCTTCCAAGGGGTCATTTAAACTGTCTTGTTAAGCTACTGCGACCTCCACCGCTCTTCCAAGGGGCATTTAAACCGTCTTGTTAAGCTACTGTGACCTGCGCGTCTCTTCCAAGGGGCATTTAAACCTTCTTGCTAAGCTACTGCGACCTGCACGTCTCTTCCAAGGGGCATTTAAACCGTCTTATTAAGCTACTGTGACTTTCACGTCTCTTCCAAGGGGCATTTAAACCGTCTTTTTAAGCTACTGTAACCTGCACCACTTTTCCAAGGAACATTTAAACCGTCTTGTTAAGCTACTGCGACCTGCATGTCTCTTCCAAGGGGCATTTAATCTGTCTTGTTAAGCTTCTGCGACCTGCACGTCTCTTCCAAGGGGCATTTAAACCGTCTTGTTAAGCTACTGTGATCTGCACGTCTCTTCCAAGGGGCATTTAAACTGTCTTGTTAAGCTACTGCGACCTGCACGTCTCTTCCAAGGGGCATTTAAACCGTCTTATTAAGCTACTGCGACCTGCACGTCTCTTCCAAGGGGCATTTAAACCGTCTTGTTAAGCTACTGTGATCTGCACGTCTCTTCCAAGGGGCATTTAAACTGTCTTGTTAAGCTACTGCGACCTGCATGTCTCTTCCAAGGGGCATTTAAACTGTCTTATTAAGCTACTGCGACCTGCACGTCTCTTCCAAGGGGCATTTAAACTGTCTTGTTAAGCTACTGCGACCTGCACGTCTCTTCCAAGGGGCATTTAAACCGTCTTATTAAGCTCCTGCGACCTGCACGTCTCTTCCAATGGGCATTTAAACCGTCTAGTTAAGCTACTGCGACCTCCACCGCTCTTCCAAGGGGCATTTAAACCATCTTGTTAAGCTACTGCGACCTGCAAGTCTCTTCCAAGTGGCATTTAAACCGTCTTGTTAAGCTACTGTGATCTGCACGTCTCTTCCAAGGGGCATTTAAACCTTCTTATTAAGCTGCTTCGACCTGCACGTCTCTTGCAAGGGGCATTTAAACCGTCTTGTTAAGCTACTGTGATCTGCACGTCTCTTCCAAGGGGCATTTAAACCATCTTGTTAAGCTTCTGCGACCTGCACGTCTCTTCCAAGGGGCATTTAAACTGTCTTGTAAAGCTACTGCGACCTGCACGTCTCTTCCAAGGGGCCTTTAAACCATCTTGTTAAGCTACTGCGACCTGTACGTCTCTTCCAAGGGGCATTTAAACCGTCTTGTTAAGCTACTGAGACCTGCATGTCTCTTCCAAGGGGCATTTAAACCATCTTGTTAAGCTACTGCGACCTCCACCGCTCTTCCAAGGGGCATTTAAACTGTCTTGTTAAGCTACTGCGACCTGCACGTCTCTTCCAAAGGGCATTTAAATAGTCTTGGAAAGCTACTGCGACCTGCAAGCCTCTTCCAAGGGGCATTTAATCTGTCTTATTATGCTACTGCGACCTTCACCGCTCTTCCAATGGGCATTTAAACCATCTTGTTAAGCTACTGCGACCTGCACGTCTCTTCCAAGGGTCATTTAAACTGTCTTGTTAAGCTACTGCGACCTCCACCGCTCTTCCAAGGGGCATTTAAACCATCTTGTTAAGCTACTGTGATCTGCACGTCTCTTCCAAGGGGCATTTAAAATGTCTTGTTAAGCTACTGTGATCTGCACGTCTCTTCCAAGGGGCATTTAAACTGTCTTGTTAAGCTACTGCGACCTGCACGTCTCTTCCAAGGGGCATTAAAACCGTCTTATTAAGCTACTGCGACCTGCACGTCTCTTACAAGGGGCATTTAAACCGTCTTGTTAAGCTACTGTGATCTGCACGTCTCTTCCAAGGGGCATTTAAACTGTCTTGTTAAGCTTCTGCGATCTGCACGTCTCTTCCAAGGGGCATTTAAACCGTCTTATTAAGCTACTGCGTCCTGCACGTCTCTTCCAATGGGCATTTAAACCGTCTTCTTAAGCTACTTCGACCTCCACTGCTATTCCAAGGGGCATTTAAACCATCTTGTTAAGCTACTGCGACCTGCAAGTCTCTTCCAAGGGGCATTTAAACCGTGTTGTTAAGCTACTGCTACCTGCACGTCTCTTCCAAGGGTCATTTAAACTGTCTTGTTAAGCTACTGCGACCTCCACCGCTCTTCCAAGGGGCATTTAAACAATCTTGTTAAGCTACTGCGACCTGCGCGTCTCTTCCAAGGGGCATTTAAACCTTCTTGCTAAGCTACTGCGACCTGCACGTCTCTTCCAAGGGGCATTTAAACCGTCTGGTTAAGCTACTGCGACTTTCACGTCTCTTCCAAGGGGCATTTAAACCGTCTTTTTAAGCTACTGTAACCTGCACCACTTTTCCAAGGAACATTTAAACCGTCTTGTTAAGCTACTGCGACCTGCACGTCTCTTCCAAGGGGCATTTAAACCGCTTTGTTAAGCTACTGCGACCTGCATGTCTCTTCCAAGGGGCATTTAATCCATCTTGTTAAGCTACTGCGACCTGCACGTCTCTTCCAAGTGGCATTTAAACCGTCTTCTTAATCTACTGCGACCTGCACGTCTCTTCCAAGGGGCATTTAAACCGTCTTGTTAAGCTACTGCGACCTGCACGTCTCTTCCAAGGGAAATTTAAACTGTCTTGTTAAGCTACTGCGACTTCCACCGCCCTTCCAAGGGGCATTTAAACCGTCTTGTTAAGCTACTGCGACCTGCACGTCTCTTCCAAGGGGCATTTAAACCTTCTTGCTAAGCTACTGCGACCTGCACGTCTCTTCCAAGGGGCATTTAAACCGTCTTGTTAAGCTACTGCGACTTTCACGTCTCTTCCAAGGGGCATTTAAACCGTCTTTTTAAGCTACTGTAACCTGCACCACTTTTCCAAGGAACATTTAAACCATCTTGTTAAGCTACAGCAATCTGCACGTCTCTTCCATGGGGCATTTAAACCGCTTTGTTAAGCTACTGCGACCTGTATGTCTCTTCCAAGGGGCATTTAATCCGTCTTGTTAAGCTTCTGCGACCTTCAACGCTCTTCCAAGGGGCATTTAAACCATCTTGTTAAGCTACTGCGACCTGCACGTCTCTTCCAAGGGGCATTTAAACTGTCTTGTTAACCTACTGCGACCTGCACGTCTCTTCCAAGGGGCATTTAAACCATCTTATTAAGCTACTGCGACCTGCACGTCTCTTCCAATGGGAATTTAAACCGTCTTGTTAAGCTACTTCGACCTCCACTGCTCTTCCAAGGAGCATTTAAACCGTCTTGTTAAGCTACTTCGACCTCCACTGCTCTTCCAAGGAGCATTTAAACCATCTTGTTAAGCTACTGCGACCTGCAAGTCTCTTCCAAATGGCATTTAAACCGTCTTGTTAATCTACTGCTACCTGCACGTCTCTTCCAAGGGGCATTTAAACCGTTTTGTTAAGCTACTGCGACCTGCACGTCTCTTCCAAGGGGCATTTAAACTGTCTTGTTAAGCTATTGCGACCTCCACCGCTCTTCCAAGGGGCATTTAAACAATCTTGTTAAGCTACTGCGACCTGCGCGTCTCTTCCAAGGGGCATTTAAACCTTCTTGCTAAGCTACTGTGACCTGCACGTCTCTTCCAAGGGGCATTTAAACCGTCTTGTTAAGCTACTGCGACTTTCACGTCTCTTCCAAGGGGCATTTAAACAGTCTTTTTAAGCTACTGTAACCTGCACCACTTTTCCAAGGAACATTTAAACCGTCTTGTTAAGCTACTGCGACTTGCACGTCTCTTCCAAGGGGCATTTAAACCGCTTTGTTAAGCTACTGCGACCTGCATGTCTCTTCCAAGGGGCATTTAATCCGTCTTGTTAAGCTTCTGCGACCTGCACGTCTCTACCAAGGGGCATTTAAACTGTCTTGTTAAGCTTCTGCGACCTGCACGTCTCTTCCAAGGGGCATTTTAAAGTGTCTTGTTAACCTACTGCGACCTGCACGTCTCTTCCAAGTGGCATTTAAACCATATTGTTAAGCTACTGCGACCTGTACGTCTCTTCCAATGGGCATTTAAACCGTCTTGTTAAACTACTGTGATCTGCACGTCTCTTCCAAGGGGCATTTAAACTGTCTTGTTAAGCTACTGCGACCTGCACGTCTCTTCCAAGGGGCATTTAAACTGTCTTGTTAAGCTACTGCGACCTCCACCGCTGTTCCAAGGGGCATTTAAACCATCTTGTTAAGCTACTGCGACCTGCACGTCTCTTCCAAGGGGTATTTAAACTGTCTTGTTAAGCTACTGCGACCTGCACGTCTCTTCTAAGGGGCATTTAAACAGTCTTGTTAAGCTACTGCGACTTGCACGTCTCTTCCAAGGGGCATTTAAACCGCTTTGTTAAGCTACTGCGACCTGCATGTCTCTTCCAAGGGGCATTTAATCCGTCTTGTTAAGCTTCTGCGACCTGCACGTCTCTTCCAAGGGGCATTTAAACCGCTTTGTTAAGCTACTGCGACCTGCATGTCTCTTCCAAGGGGCATTTAATCCGTCTTGTTAAGCTTCTGCGACCTGCATGGCTCTTCCAAGGGACATTTAAACCGTCTTGTTAAGCTACTGCGACCTCCACAGCACTTCCAAGGGGCATTTAAACCGCATTGTTAAGCTACTGCCACCTGCACGTCTCTTCCAAGGTGCATTTAAACCATCTTTTTAAGCTACTGCGACCTGCACGTCTCTTCCAAGGGGCATTTAAACTGTCTTGTTAAGCTACTGCGACCTGCAAGTCTCTTCCAAGGGGCATTTAAACCATCTTGTTAAGCTACTGCGACCTGCAAGTCTCTTCCAAGGGGCATTTAAACCATCTTGTTAAGCTACTGCGACCTGCAAGTCTCTTCCAAGTGGCATTTAAACCATCTTGTTAAGCTACTGTGATGTGCAGGTCTCTTCCAAGGGGCATTTAAACTGTCTTGTTAAGCTACTGCGACCTGCACGTCTCTTCCAAGGGGCATTTAAACCGTCTTATTAAGATACTGCGACCTGCACGTCTCTTCCAAGGTGCATTTAATCTGTCTTGTTAAGCTACTGCGACCAGCACATCTCTTCCAATGGGCATTTAAACCGTCTTATTAAGCTACTGCGACCTGCACGTCTATTCCAATGGGCATTTAAACCGTCTTGTTAAGCTACTGCGACCTCCACCGCTCTTCCAAGGGGCATTTAAACCATCTTGTTAAGCTACTGCGACCTGCAAGTCTCTTCCAAGTGGCATTTAAACCGTCTTGTTAAGCTACTGTGATCTGCACGTCTCTTCCAAGGGGCATTTAAACCGTCTTATTAAGCTGCTTCGACCTGCACGTCTCTTGCAAGGGGCAATTAAACCATCTTGTTAAGCTACTGTGATCTGCACATCTCTTCCAAGGGGCATTTAAACCGTCTTGATAAGCTTCTGCGACCTGCACGTCTCTTCCAAGGGGCATTTAAACTGTCTTGTTAAGCTACTGCGACCTGCACGTCTCTTCCAAGGGGCATTTAAACCATATTGTTAAGGTACTGCGACCTGTACGTCTCTTCCAATGGGCATTTAAACCATCTTGTTAAACTACTGTGATCTGCACGTCTCTTCCAAGGGGCATTTAAACTGTCTTGTTAAGCTACTGCGATCTGCACGTCTCTTCCAAGGGGCATTTAAACTGTCTTTTTAAGCTACTGCGACCTCCACCGCTCTTCCAAGGGGCATTTAAACCATCTTGTTAAGCTACTGCGACCTGCACGTCTCTTCCAAGGGGTATTTAAACTGTCTTGTTAAGCTACTGCGACCTGCACGTCTCTTCTAAGGGGCATTTAAACAGTCTTGTTAAGCTACTGCAACCTCCACCACTTTTCCAAGGGGCATTTAAACCGTCTTGTTTAGCTACTGCGACATGCACGTCTCTTCCAAGGGGCATTTAAAACGCTTTGTTAAGCTACTGCGACCTGTACGTTTCTTCCAAGGGGCATTTAAACCATCTTGTTAAGCTACTGCGACCTGCAATTCTCTTCCAAGGGGCATTTAAACCGTCTTGTTAAGCTTCTGCGACCTGCAAGTCACTTCCAAGGGGCATTTAAACCGTCTTGTTAAGCTACTGCGACCTTCACCGCACTTCCAAGGGGCATTTAAACCGTCTTTTTAAGCTACTGTAACCTGCACCACTTTTCCAAGGAACATTTAAACCGTCTTGTTAAGCTACTGCGACCTGCACGTCTCTTCCAAGGGGCATTTAAACCGCTTTGTTAAGCTACTGCGACCTGCATGTCTCTTCCAAGGGGCATTTAATCCGTCTTGTTAAGCTTCTGCGACCTGAACGTCTTTTCCAAGGGGCATTTAAACCGTCTTGTTAAGCTACTGCGACCTCCACAGCACTTCCAAGGGGCATTTAAACCGCATTGTTAAGCTACTGCGACCTGCACGTCTCTTCCAAGGTGCATTTAAACCGTCTTTTTAAGCTACTGCGACCTGCATGTCTCTTCCAAGGGGCATTTAAACTGTCTTGTTAAGCTACTGCGACCTGCACGTCTCTTCCAAGGGGCATTTAAACCGTCTTATTAAGCTACTGCGACCTGCATGTCTCTTCCAATGGGCATTTAAACCGTCTTATTAAGCTACTGCGACCTGCAATTCTCTTCCAAGGGGCATTTAAACCATCTTGTTAAGCTACTGCGACCTGCAAGTTTCTTCCAAGGGGCATTTAAACCATCTTGTTAAGCTACTGCGACCTGCAAGTCTCTTCCAAGTGGCATTTAAACCATCTTGTTAAGCTACTGCGACCTGCAAGTCTCTTCCAAGGGGCATTTAAACCGCATTGTTAAGCTACTGCGACCTGCACGTCTCTTCCAAGGTGCATTTAAACCATCTTATTAAGCTACTGCGACCTGCACGTCTCTTCCAATGGGCATTTAAACCGTCTTGTTAAGCTACTGCGACCTACACCGCTCTTCCAAGGGGCATTTAAACCATCTTGTTAAGCTACTGCGACCTGCAAGTCTCTTCCAAGGGGCATTTAAACCGTCCTATTAAGCTACTGCGACCTGCACGTCTCTTCCAAGGGGCATTTAAACCGTCTTGTTAAGCTACTGTGATCTGCAAGTCTCTTCCAAGGGGCATTTAAACCGTCTTGTTAAGCCTCTGAGACCTGCACGTCTCTTCCAAGGGGCATTTATACCGTCTTGTTAAGCTACTGCAACCTCCACCACTTTTCCAAGGGGCATTTAAACCGTCTTGTTTAGCTACTGCGACATGCACGTCTCTTCCAAGGGGCATTTAAAACGCTTTGTTAAGCTACTGCGACCTGTACGTTTCTTCCAAGGGGCATTTAAACCGTCTTGTTAAGCTACTGCGACCTGCAATTCTCTTCCAAGGGACATTTAAACCATCTTGTTAAGCTTCTGCGACCTGCAAGTCTCTTCCAAGGGGCATTTAAACCGTCTTGTTATGCTACTGCTACCTCCACCGCACTTCCAAGTGGCATTTAAACTGTCTTTTTAAGCTACTTTAACTTGCACCACGTTTCCAAGGAACATTTAAACCGTCTTGTTAAGCTACTGCGACCTGCACGTCTCTCCCAAGGGGCATTTAAACCGCTTTGTTAAGCTACTGCGACCTGCATGTCTCTTCCAAGGGGCACTTAATCCGTCTTGTTAAGCTTCTGCGACCTGCACGTCTTTTCCAAGGGGCATATAAACCGTCTTCTTAAGCTACTGCGACCTCCACAGCACTTCCAAGGGGCATTTAAACCGTCTTGTTAAGCTACTGCGACCTCCACAGCACTTCCAAGGGGCATTTAAACAGCATTGTTTAGCTACTGCCACCTGCACGTCTCTTCCAAGGTGCATTTAAACCGTCTTTTTAAGCTACTGCGACCTGCACGTCTCTTCCAAGGGGCATTTAAACTGTCTTGTTAAGCTACTGCGACCTGCATTTCTCTTCCAAGGGGCATTGAAACCGTCTTATTAAGCTACTGCGACCTGCATGTCTCTTCCAATGGTCATTTAAAACGTCTTGTTAAGCTACTGTGACCTGCAAGTCTCTTCCAAGGGGCATTTAAACCATCTTGTTAAGCTACTGCGACCTGCAAGTCTCTTCCAAGGGGCATTTAAACCATCTTGTTAAGCTACTGCGACCTGCAAGTCTCTTCCAAGTGGCATTTAAACCATCTTGTTAAGCTACTGTGATCTGCACGTCTCTTCCAAGGGGCATTTAAACCGTCTTATTAAGCTACTGCGACCTGCACGTCTCTTCCAAGGGGCATTTAAACTGTCTTGTTAAGCTACTGCGACCTGCACATCTCTTCCAAGGGGCATTTAAACAGTCTTATTAAGCTACTGAGACCTGCACGTCTCTTTCAATGGGCATTAAAACCGTCTTGTTAAGCTACTGCAACCTCCACCGCTCTTCCAAGGGGCATTTAAACCATCTTGTTAAGCTACTGCGACCTGCAAGTCTCTTTCAAGTGGCATTTAAACCATCTTGTTAAGCTACTGTGATCTGCACGTCTCTTCCAAGGGGCATTTAAACCGTCTTGTTAAGCTTCTGCGACCTGCACGTCTCTTCCAAGGGGCATTTAAACCATATTGTTAAGCTACTGCGACCTGTACGTCTTTTCCAATGGGCATTTAAACCATCTTGTTTAACTACTGTGATCTGCACATCTCTTCCAAGGGGCATTTAAACTGTCTTGTTAAGCTACTGCGACTTTCACGTCTCTTCCAAGGGGCATTTAAACTGTCTTGTTAAGCTACTGCGACCTCCACCGCTCTTCCAAGGGGCATTTAAACCATCTTGTTAAGCTACTGCGACCTGCACGTCTCTTCCAAGGGGTATTTAAACTGTCTTGTTAAGCTACTGCGACCTGCACGTCTCTTCTAAGGGGCATTTAAACAGTCTTGTTAAGCTACTGCGACTTGCACTTCTCTTCCAAGGGGCATTTAAACCGTCTTGTTAAGCTACTGCAACCTCCACCACTTTTCCAAGGGGCATTTAAACCGTCTTGTTTAGCTACTGCGACATGCACCTCTCTTCCAAGGGGCATTTAAAACGCTTTATTAAGCTACTGCGACCTGTACGTTTCTTCCAAGGGGCATTTAAACAGTCTTGTTAAGCTACTGCGAACTGCAATTCTCTTCCAAGGGGCATTTAAACCGTCTTGTTAAGCTTCTGCGACCTGCAAGTCTCTTCCAAGGGGCATTTAAACCGTCTTGTTAAGCTACTGCGTCCTCCACCGCACTTCCAATGGGCATTTAAACCGACTTTTTAAGCTACTGTAACCTGCATCGCTTTTCCAAGGAACATTTAAACCATCTTGTTAAGCTACTGCGACCTGCACGTCTCTTCCAAGGGGCAAGTAAACCGCTTTGTTAATCTACTGTGACCTGCATGTCTCTTCCAAGGGGCATTTAATCCGTCTTGTTAAGCTTCTGCGACCTGCACGTCTTTTCCAAGGGGCATTTAAACCGTCTTCTTAAGCTACTGCGACCCCCACAGCACTTCCAAGGGGCATTTAAACTGTCTTGTTAAGCTACTGCGACCTCCACAGCACTTCCAAGGGGCATTTAAACCGCATTGTTAAGCTACTGCGACCTGCACGTCTCTTCCAAGGGGCATTTAAACTGTCTTGTTAAACTACTGCGACCTGCACGTCTCTTCCAAGGGGCATTTAAACCGTCTTATTAAGCTACTGCGACCTGCACGTCTCTTCCAATGGGCATTTAAACCGTCTTGTTAAGCTACTGCGACCTGCAAGTCTCTTCCAAGGGGCATTTAAACCATCTTGTTAAGCTACTGTGACCTGCAAGTCTCTTCCAAGGGGCATTTAAACCATCTTGTTAAGCTACTGCAACCTGCAAGTCTCTTCCAAGGGGCATTAAAACCATCTTGTTAAGCTACTGCGACCTGCAAGTCTCTTCCAAGGGGCATTTAAACCGCATTGTTAAGCTACTGCGACCAACACGTCTCTTCCAAGGTGCATTTAAACCATCTTATTAAGCTATTGCGACCTGCACGTCTCTTCCAATGGGCATTTAAACCGTCTTGTTAAGCTACTGCGACCTCCACCGCTCTTCCAAGGGGCATTTAAACCACCTTGTTAAGCTACTGCGACCTGCAAGTCTCTTCCAAGTGGCATTTAAACCGTCTTGTCAAGCTACTGTGATCTGCACGTCTCTTCCAAGGGGCATTTAAACTGTCTTGTTAAGCTACTGCGACCTGCACGTCTCTTCCAAGGGGCATTTAAACCGTCTTATTAAGCTACTGCGACCTGCACGTCTCTTCCAAGGGGCACTTAAACCGTCGTGTTAAGCTACTGTGATCTGCACGTCTCTTTCAAGGATCATTTAAACCGTCTTGTTAAGCCTCTGTGACCTGCACGTCTCTTCCAAGGGGCATTTAAACTGTCTTGTTAAGCTACTGCGACCTGCACATCTCTTCCAAGGGGCCTTCAATCCATCTGTCTTGTTAAGCTACTGCGACCTGTACGTCTCTTCCAATGGGCATTTAAACCGTCTTGTTAAGCTACTGCGACCTGCATGTCTCTTCCAACGGGCATTTAAACTGTCTTGTTAAGCTACTGCGTCCTCCACCGCTCTTCCAAGGGGCATTTAAACTGTCTTGTTAAGCTACTGCGACCTGCACGTCTCTTCCAAGGGGCATTTAAACTGTCTTGTTAAGCTACTGCGACCTCCACCTCTCTTCCAATGGGCATTTAAACCGTCTTGTTAAGCTACTGCGACCTCCACCGCTCTTCCAAGGGGCATTTAAACCCTCTTGTTTAGCTACTGCGACCTGCACGTCTCTACCAAGGGGCATTTAAACCGTCTTGTTAATCTACTGTGATCTGCACGTCTCTTCCAAGGGGCATTTAAACTGTCTTGTTAAGCTATTGCGACCTGCACGTCTCTTCCAAGGGGCATTTAAACCGTCTTATTAAGCTACTGCGACCTGCACGTCTCTTCCAAGGGGCACTTAAACCGTCGTGTTAAGCTACTGTGATCTGCACGTCTCTTTCAAGGATCATTTAAACCGTCTTGTTAAGCCTCTGTGACCTGCACGTCTCTTCCAAGGGGCATTTAAACTGTCTTGTTAAGCTACTGCGACCTGCACATCTCTTCCAAGGGGCCTTCAATCCATCTGTCTTGTTAAGCTACTGCGACCTGTACGTCTCTTCCAATGGGCATTTAAACCGTCTTGTTAAGCTACTGCGACCTGCATGTCTCTTCCAACGGGCATTTAAACTGTCTTGTTAAGCTACTGCGTCCTCCACCGCTCTTCCACGGGGCATTTAAACTGTCTTGTTAAGCTACTGCAACCTGCACGTCTCTTCCAAGGGGCATTTAAACTGTCTTGTTAAGCTACTGCGACCTCCACCTCTCTTCCAATGGGCATTTAAACCGTCTTGTTAAGCTACTGCGACCTGCACGTCTCTACCAAGGGGCATTTAAACCGTCTTGTTAATCTACTGTGACATGCACGTCTCCTCCAAGGGGCATTTAAACCGTCTTGTTAAGCCACTGCGACCTGCACGTCTCTTCCAAGGGGCATTTAAACCGTCTTATTAAGATACTGCGACCTGCACGTCTCTTCCAAGGTGCATTTAATCTGTCTTGTTAAGCTACTGCGACCAGCACATCTCTTCCAAGGGGCATTTAAACCGTCTTATTAAGCTACTGCGACCTGCACGTCTCTTCCAACGGGCATTTAAACTGTCTTGTTAAGCTACTGCGTCCTCCACCGCTCTTCCAAGGGGCATTTAAACTGTCTTGTTAAGCTACTGCGACCTGCACGTCTCTTCCAAGGGGCATTTAAACTGTCTTGTTAAGCTACTGCGACCTCCACCTCTCTTCCAATGGGCATTTAAACCGTCTTGTTAAGCTACTGCGACCTCCACCGCTCTTCCAAGGGGCATTTAAACCCTCTTGTTTAGCTACTGCGACCTGCACGTCTCTACCAAGGGGCATTTAAACCGTCTTGTTAATCTACTGTGATCTGCACGTCTCTTCCAAGGGGCATTTAAACTGTCTTGTTAAGCTACTGCGACCTGCACGTCTCTTCCAAGGGGCATTTAAACCGTCTTATTAAGCTACTGCGACCTGCACGTCTCTTCCAAGGGGCACTTAAACCATCGTGTTAAGCTACTGTGATCTGCACGTCTCTTTCAAGGATCATTTAAACCGTCTTGTTAAGCCTCTGTGACCTGCACGTCTCTTCCAAGGGGCATTTAAACTGTCTTGTTAAGCTACTGCGACCTGCACATCTCTTCCAAGGGGCCTTCAATCCATCTGTCTTGTTAAGCTACTGCGACCTGTACGTCTCTTCCAATGGGCATTTAAACCGTCTTGTTAAGCTACTGCGACCTGCATGTCTCTTCCAACGGGCATTTAAACTGTCTTGTTAAGCTACTGCGTCCTCCACCGCTCTTCCACGGGGCATTTAAACTGTCTTGTTAAGCTACTGCGACCTGCACGTCTCTTCCAAGGGGCATTTAAACTGTCTTGTTAAGCTACTGCGACCTCCACCTCTCTTCCAATGGGCATTTAAACTGTCTTGTTAAGCTACTGCGACCTGCACGTCTCTACCAAGGGGCATTTAAACCGTCTTGTTAATCTACTGCGACATGCACGCCTCCTCCAAGGGGCATTTAAACCGTCTTGTTAAGCTACTGCGACCTGCACGTCTCTTCCAAGGGGCATTTAAACCGTCTTATTAAGATACTGCGACCTGCACGTCTCTTCCAAGGTGCATTTAATGTGTCTTGTTAAGCTACTGCGACCAGCACATCTCTTCCAAGGGGCATTTAAACCGTCTTATTAAGCTACTGCGACCTGCACGTCTATTCCAATGGGCATTTAAACCGTCTTGTTAAGCTACTGCGACCTCCACCGCTCTTCCAAGGGGCATTTAAACCATCTTGTTAAGCTACTGCGACCTGCAAGTCTCTTCCAAGTGGCATTTAAACCGTCTTGTTAAGCTACTGGGATCTGCACGTCTCTTCCAAGGGGCATTTAAACCGTCTTATTAAGCTGCTTCGACCTGCACGTCTCTTGCAAGGGGCAATTAAACCGTCTTGTTAAGCTACTGTGATCTGCACATCTCTTCCAAGGGGCATTTAAACCGTCTTGTTAAGCTTCTGCGACCTGCACGTCTCTTCCAAGGGGCATTTAAACTGTCTTGTTAAGCTACTGCGACCTGCACGTCTCTTCCAAGGGGCATTTAAACCATATTGTTAAGGTACTGCGACCTGTACGTCTCCTCCAATGGGCATTTAAACCATCTTGTTAAACTACTGTGATCTGCACGTCTCTTCCAAGGGGCATTTAAACTGTCTTGTTAAGCTACTGCGATCTGCACGTCTCTTCCAAGGGGCATTTAAACTGTCTTTTTAAGCTACTGCGACCTCCACCGCTCTTCCAAGGGGCATTTAAACCATCTTGTTAAGCTACTGCGACCTGCACGTCTCTTCCAAGGGGTATTTAAACTGTCTTGTTAAGCTACTGCGACCTGCACGTCTCTTCTAAGGGGCATTTAAACAGTCTTGTTAAGCTACTGCAACCTCCACCACTTTTCCAAGGGGCATTTAAACCGTCTTGTTTAGCTACTGCGACCTGTACGTTTCTTCCAAGGGGCATTTAAACCGTCTTGTTAAGCTACTGCGACCTGCAATTCTCTTCCAAGGGACATTTAAACCATCTTGTTAAGCTTCTGCGACCTGCAAGTCTCTTCCAAGGGGCATTTAAACCGTCTTGTTATGCTACTGCTACCTCCACCGCACTTCCAAGTGGCATTTAAACCGTCTTTTTAAGCTACTTTAACTTGCACCACGTTTCCAAGGAACATTTAAACCGTCTTGTTAAGCTACTGCGACCTGCACGTCTCTCCCAAGGGGCATTTAAACCGCTTTGTTAAGCTACTGCGACCTGCATGTCTCTTCCAAGGGGCATTTAATCCGTCTTGTTAAGCTTCTGCGACCTGCACGTCTTTTCCAAGGGGCATATAAACCGTCTTCTTAAGCTACTGCGACCTCCACAGCACTTCCAAGGGGCATTTAAACCGTCTTGTTAAGCTATTGCGACCTCCACAGCACTTCCAAGGGGCATTTAAACAGCATTGTTAAGCTACTGCCACCTGCACGTCTCTTCCAAGGTGCATTTAAACCGTCTTTTTAAGCTACTGCGACCTGCACGTCTCTTCCAAGGGGCATTTAAACTGTCTTGTTAAGCTACTGCGACCTGCATTTCTCTTCCAAGGGGCATTGAAACCGTCTTATTAAGCTACTGCGACCTGCATGTCTCTTCCAATGGTCATTTAAAACGTCTTGTTAAGCTACTGTGACCTGCAAGTCTCTTCCAAGGGGCATTTAAACCATCTTGTTAAGCTACTGCGACCTGCAAGTCTCTTCCAAGGGGCATTTAAACCATCTTGTTAAGCTACTGCGACCTGCAAGTCTCTTCCAAGTGGCATTTAAACCATCTTGTTAAGCTACTGTGATCTGCACGTCTCTTCCAAGGGGCATTTAAACCGTCTTATTAAGCTACTGCGACCTGCACGTCTCTTCCAAGGGGCATTTAAACTGTCTTGTTAAGCTACTGCGACCTGCACATCTCTTCCAAGGGGCATTTAAACAGTCTTATTAAGCTACTGCGACCTGCACGTCTCTTCCAATGGGCATTAAAACCGTCTTGTTAAGCTACTGCAACCTCCACCGCTCTTCCAAGGGGCATTTAAACCATCTTGTTAAGCTACTGCGACCTGCAAGTCTCTTTCAAGTGGCATTTAAACCATCTTGTTAAGCTACTGTGATCTGCACGTCTCTTCCAAGGGGCATTTAAACCGTCTTGTTAAGCTTCTGCGACCTGCACGTCTCTTCCAAGGGGCATTTAAACCATATTGTTAAGCTACTGCGACCTGTACGTCTTTTCCAATGGGCATTTAAACCATCTTGTTTAACTACTGTGATCTGCACATCTCTTCCAAGGGGCATTTAAACTGTCTTGTTAAGCTACTGCGACTTTCACGTCTCTTCCAAGGGGCATTTAAACTGTCTTGTTAAGCTACTGCGACCTCCACCGCTCTTCCAAGGGGCATTTAAACCATCTTGTTAAGCTACTGCGACCTGCACGTCTCTTCCAAGGGGTATTTAAACTGTCTTGTTAAGCTACTGCGACCTGCACGTCTCTTCTAAGGGGCATTTAAACAGTCTTGTTAAGCTACTGCGACTTACACTTCTCTTCCAAGGGGCATTTAAACCGTCTTGTTAAGCTACTGCAACCTCCACCACTTTTCCAAGGGGCATTTAAACCGTCTTGTTTAGCTACTGCGACATGCACCTCTCTTCCAAGGGGCATTTAAAACGCTTTATTAAGCTACTGCGACCTGTACGTTTCTTCCAAGGGGCATTTAAACCGTCTTGTTAAGCTACTGCGACCTGCAATTCTCTTCCAAGGGGCATTTAAACCGTCTTGTTAAGCTTCTGCGACCTGCAAGTCTCTTCCAAGGGGCATTTAAACCGTCTTGTTAAGCTTCTGCGTCCTCCACCGCACTTCCAAGGGGCATTTAAAGCGACTTTTTAAGCTACTGTAACCTGCATCGCTTTTCCAAGGAACATTTAAACCATCTTGTTAAGCTACTGCGACCTGCACGTCTCTTCCAAGGGGCAAGTAAACCGCTTTGTTAAGCTACTGTGACCTGCATGTCTCTTCCAAGGGGCATTTAATCCGTCTTGTTAAGCTTCTGCGACCTGCACGTCTTTTCCAAGGGGCATTTAAACCGTCTTCTTAAGCTACTGCGACCCCCACAGCACTTCCAAGGGGCATTTAAACTGTCTTGTTAAGCTACTGCGACCTCCACAGCACTTCCAAGGGGCATTTAAACCGCATTGTTAAGCTACTGCGACGTGCACGTCTCTTCCAAGGGGCATTTAAACTGTCTTGTTAAACTACTGCGACCTGCACGTCTCTTCCAAGGGGCATTTAAACCGTCTTATTAAGCTACTGCGACCTGCACGTCTCTTCCAATGGGCATTTAAACCGTCTTGTTAAGCTACTGCGACCTGCAAGTCTCTTCCAAGGGGCATTTAAACCATCTTGTTAAGCTACTGTGACCTGCAAGTCTCTTCCAAGGGGCATTTAAACCATCTTGTTAAGCTACTGCAACCTGCAAGTCTCTTCCAAGGGGCATTAAAACCATCTTGTTAAGCTACTGCGACCTGCAAGTCTCTTCCAAGGGGCATTTAAACCGCATTGTTAAGCTACTGCGACCAACACGTCTCTTCCAAGGTGCATTTAAACCATCTTATTAAGCTATTGCGACCTGCACGTCTCTTCCAATGGGCATTTAAACCGTCTTGTTAAGCTACTGCGACCTCCATCGCTCTTCCAAGGGGCATTTAAACCATCTTGTTAAGCTACTGCGACCTGCAAGTCTCTTCCAAGTGGCATTTAAACCGTCTTGTTAAGCTACTGTGATCTGCACGTCTCTTCCAAGGGGCATTTAAACTGTCTTGTTAAGCTACTGCGACCTGCACGTCTCTTCCAAGGGGCATTTAAACCGTCTTATTAAGCTACTGCGACCTGCACGTCTCTTCCAAGGGGCACTTAAACCGTCGTGTTAAGCTACTGTGATCTGCACGTCTCTTTCAAGGATCATTTAAACCGTCTTGTTAAGCCTCTGTGACCTGCACGTCTCTTCCAAGGGGCATTTAAACTGTCTTGTTAAGCTACTGCGACCTGCACATCTCTTCCAAGGGGCCTTCAATCCATCTGTCTTGTTAAGCTACTGCGACCTGTACGTCTCTTCCAATGGGCATTTAAACCGTCTTGTTAAGCTACTGCGACCTGCATGTCTCTTCCAAGGGGCATTTAAACTGTCTTGTTAAGCTACTGCGACCTGCACGTCTCTTCCAAGGGGCATTTAAACTGTCTTGTTAAGCTACTGCGACCTCCACCTCTCTTCCAATGGGCATTTAAACCGTCTTGTTAAGCTACTGCGACCTCCACCGCTCTTCCAAGGGGCATTTAAACCCTCTTGTTTAGCTACTGCGACCTGCACGTCTCTACCAAGGGGCATTTAAACCGTCTTGTTAATCTGCTGCGACATGCACGTCTCCTCCAAGGGGCATTTAAACCGTCTTGTTAAGCTACTGCGACCTGCACGTCTCTTCCAAGGGGCATTAAACCGTCTTTTTAAGCTACTGCGACCTCCACCGCTCTTCCATAGTGCATTTTAACCGTCTTGTTAAACTACTGTGACCTGCACGTCTCTTCCATGTGGCATTTAAACCGTCTTGTTAAGCTACTGCGACCTGCACGTCTCTTCCAAGGGGCATTTAAACTGTCTTGTTAAGCTACTGCGACCTGCACGTCTCTTCCAAGGGGCATTTAAACCGTCTTATTAAGCTATTGCGACCTGCACGTCTCTTCCAAGGGGCATTTAAACTGTCTTGTTAAGCTACTGCGACCTCCACCTCTCTTCCAAGGGGCATTTAAACCGTCTTTTTAAGCTACTGCGACCTCCACCGCTTTTCAAAGGGGCATTTAAACTGTCTTGTTAAGCTACTGCGACCTGCACGTCTCTTCCAAGGGGCATTAAACCGTCTTGTTAAGCTACTGCGACCTCCACCTCTCTTCCAAAGTGCATTTTAGTCTTGTGAAGCTACTGTGACCTGCACGTCTCTACCAAGGGGCATTTACACCGTCTTGTTAAGCTACTGTGACCTCCACTGCTCTTCCAATGGGCGTTTAATCCATCTTGTTAAGCTACTGCGACCTGCACGTCTATTCCAAGGGGCATTTAAACTGTCTTGTTAAGCTACTGCGACCTCCACCGCTCTTCCAAGGGGCATTTAAACAGTCTTGTTAAGCTACTGCGAACTGCAGGTCTCTTCCAAGGGGCATTTAAACCTTCTTGTTAAGCTACTGCGACCTGCACGTCTCTTCCAAGGGGCATTTAAACCGTCTTGTTAAGCTACTGCGACCTGCACGTCTCTTCCAAGGGGCATTTAAACCGCCTTATTAAGCTACTGCGACCTGCACGTCTCTTCCAATGGGCATTTAAACCGTCTTGTTAAGCTACTGCGAACTCCACCGCTCTTCCAATGGGCATTTAAATCGTCTTGCTAAGCTACTGCGACCTCCACCGCTCTTCCAAGGGGCATTTAAACCGTCTTGTTAAGCTACTGCGACCTGCAAGTCTCTTCCAAGTGGCATTTAAACCGTCTTGTTAATCTACTGCGACCTGCACGTCTCTTCCAAGGGGCATTTAAACCGTCTTGTTAAGCTACTGCGACCTGCACGTCTCTTCCAAGGGGCATTTAAACTGTCTTGTTAAGCTACTGCGACCTCCACCTCTCTTCCAATGGGCATTTAAACCATCTTTTTAAGCTACTGCGACCTCCACCGCTTTTCAAAGGGGCAATTAAACCGTCTTGTTAAGCTACTGCGACCTGCACGTCTCTTCCAAGGGGCATTTAAACCGTCTAATTAAGCTACTGTGACCTGCACGTCTCTTTCAAGGGGCAATTAAATCGTCTTGTTAAGCTAATTCGACCTCCGCCGCTCTTCCAAGGGGCATTTAAACCCTCTTGTTTAGCTACTGTAACCTGCACGTCTCTTCCAAGGGGCATTTAAAACGCTTTGTTAAGCTACTGCGACCTGCATGTCTCTTCCAAGGGGCATTTAATCCGTCTTGTTAAGCTAATGTGAACTGCACGTCTCTTCCAAGGGGCATTTAAACCGTCTTGTTAAGCTACTGCGACCTGCAATTCTCTTCCAAGGGGCATTTAAACCGTCTTGTTAAGTTTCTGCGACCTGCAAGTCTCTTCCAAGGGGTATTTAAACCGTCTTGTTAAGCTACTGCGACCTCCACCGCACTTTCAAGGGGCATTTAAACCGTCTTGTTAAGCTACTGCGACCTGCACGTCTCTTCCAAGTGGCATTTAAACCGTCTTGTTAAGCTACTGCGACCTTCACGTCTCTTCCAAGGGGCATTTAAACTGTCTTGTTAAGCTACTGCGACCTGCACGTCTCTTCCAAGGGGCATTTAAATCGTCTTATTAAACTACTGTGACCTGCACGTCTCTTCCAAGGGGCATTTAAACTGTCTTGTTAAGCTACTGCGACCTCCACTTCTCTTCCAAGGGGCATTTAAACTGTCTTGTTAAGCTACTGCGACCTGCACGTCTCTTCCAAGTGGCTTTTAAACTTTCTTGTTAAGCTACTGTGACCTCCACCGCACTTCCAAGGGGCATTTAAACTGTCTTGTTAAGCTACTGCGACCTGCACGTCTCTTCCAAGGGGCATTTAAACTGTCTTGTTAAGCTACTGCGACCTCCACCTCTCTTCCAATGGGCATTTAAACCGTCTTGTTAAGCTACTGCAACCTCCACCGCCTTTCATAGGGGCATTTAAACCGTCTTGTTAAGCTACTGCGACCTGCACGTCTCTTCCAAGGGGCATTTAAACCGTCTTATTAAGCTACTGCCACCTGCGCGTCTCTTCCAAGGGGCATTTAAACAGTCTTGTTAAGCTACTGCAACCTGCAATTCTCTTCCAAGGGGCATTTAAACCGTCTTGTTAAGCTTCTGCGACCTGCATGTCTCTTCCAAGGGGCATTTAAACCGTCTTGTTAAGCTACTGCGACCTGCACGTCTCTTCCAAGTGGCATTTAAACTGTCTTGTTAAGCTACTGCGACCTCCACCGCACTTCCAAGGGGCATTTAAACCGTCTTGTTAAGCTACTGCGACCTCCACCCCTCTTCCAAGGGGCATTTAAACCATCTTGTTTAGCTACAGCGACCTGCACGTCTCTACCAAGGGGCATTTAAACCGTCTTGATAATCTACTGCGACATGCACGTCTCTTCCAAGGGGCATTTAAACCGTCTTGTTAAGCTACTGCGACCTGCACGTCTCTTCCAAGGGGCATTAAACCGTCTTGTTAAGCTACTGCGACCTCCACCTCTCTTCCAAGGGGCATTTAAAAGTCTTGTTAAGCTACTGCGACCAGCACGTCTCTTCCAAGGGGCATTTAAACTGTCTTGTTAAGCTACTGCGACCTGCACGTCTCTTCCAAGGGGCATTTAAACTGTCAGGTTAAGCTACAGCGACCTGCACGTCTCTTCCAATGGGCATGTAAACCGTTTTGTTAAGCTACTGCGACCTCCACTGATCTTCCAAGGGGAATTTAGACCATCTTGTTAAGCTACTGCGACCTGTAAGTCTCTTCCAAGTGGCATTTAAACCGTCTTGTTAAGCTACTGTGATCTGCACGTCTTTTCCAAGGGGCATTTAAACTGTCTTGTTAAGCTACTGCAGCCTGCACGTCTCTTCCAAGGGGCATTTAAACTGTCTTGTTAAGCTACTGCGAACTGCACGTCTCTTCCAAGGTTCATTTAAACCGTCTTATTAAGCTACTGCGACCTGCACGTCTCTTGCAAGAGGCATTTAAACCGTCTTCTTAAGCTACTTTGATCTGCATGTCTCTTCCAAGGGGCATTTAAACTGTCTTGTTAAGCTTCTCCGACCTGCACGACTCTTCCAAGGGGCATTTAAACTGTCTTGTTAAGCTACTGCGACCTGCACGTCTCTTCCAAGGGGCCTTTAAGCAATCTTGTTAAGCTACTGCGACCTGAACGTCTCTTCCAATGGTCATTTAAACTGTCTTGTTAAGCTACTGCGACCTGCATGTCTCTTCCAAGGGGCATTTAAACTGTCTTGTTAAGCTACTGCGACCTCCACCGCTCTTCCAAGGGGCATTTAAACCATCTTGTTAAGCTACTGCGACCTGCACGTCTCTTCCAAGGTGCATTTAAACTGTCTTGTTAAGCTACTGCGACCTCCACGGCTCTTCCAAGGGGCATTTAAACCATCTTGTTAAGCTACTGCGGCCTGCACGTCTCTTCCAAGGGGCATTTACACTGTCTTGTTAAGCTACTGCGACCTGCACGTCTCTTCTAAGGGGCATTTAAACAGTCTTGTTAAGCTACTGTAACCTCCACCACTTTTCCAAGGGGCAATTAAACCGTCTTGTTTAGCTACTGCGACATGAACGTCTCTTCCAAGGGGCAATTAAAACGCTTTGTTAAGCTACTGCGACCTGCACGTATCTTCCAAGGGGCATTTAAACCGTCTTGTTAAGCTACTGCGACCTGCAATTCTCTTCCAAGGGGCATTTAAACTGTCTTGTTAAGCTACTGCGACCTGCACGTCTCTTCCAAGGGGCATTTAAACCGTCTTATTAAGCTACTGCGACCTGCACGTCTCTTCCAAGGGGCATTTAAACCGTCTTGTTAAGCTACTGCGACCTGCAATTCTCTTCCAAGGGGCATTTAAACTGTCTTGTTAAGCTACTGCGCCCTGCACGTCTCTTCCAAGGGGCATTTAAACCGTCTTATTAAGCTACTGCGACCTGCACGTCTCTTCCAAGGGGCATTTAAACTGTCTTGTTAAGCTACAGCGACCTGCATGTCTCTTCCAAGGGGCATTTAAACCATCTTATTAAGCTACTGCGACCTGCACGTCTCTTCCAATGGGCATTTAAACCGTCTTGTTAAGCTACTGCGACCTCCACTGATCTTCCAAGGGGCATTTAAACCATCTTGTTAAGCTACTGCGACCTGTAAGTCTCTTCCAAGTGGCATTTAAACCGTCTTGTTAAGCTACTGTGATGTGCACGTCTTTTCCAAGGGGCATTTAAACTGTATTGTTAAGCTACTGCGACCTGCACGTCTCTTCCAAGGGGCATTTAAACTGTCTTGTTAAGCTACTGCGACCTGCACGTCTCTTCCAAGGGGCATTTAAACCGTCTTATTAAGCTACTGCGACCTGCACGTCTCTTGCAAGAGGCATTTAAACCGTCTTGTTAAGCTACTGTGATCTGCACGTCTCTTCCAAGGTGCATTTAAACTGTCTTGTTAAGCTTCTCCGACATGCACGTCTCTTCCAAGGGGCATTTAAACTGTCTTGTTAAGCTACTGCGACCTGCACGTCTCTTCCAAGGGGCCTTTAAACAATCTTGTTAAGCTACTGCGACCTGAACGTCTCTTCCAATGGGCATTTAAACCGTCTTGATAAGCTACTGCGACCTGCATGTCTCTTCCAAGGGGCATTTAAACTGTCTTGTTAAGCTACTGCGACCTCCACCGCTCTTTCAAGGAGCATTTAAACCATCTTGTTAAGCTACTGCGACCTGCACGTCTCTTCCAAGGTGCATTTAAACTGTCTTGTTAAGCTACTGCGACCTCCACCGCTCTTCCAAGGGGCATTTAAACCATCTTGTTAAGCTACTGCGGCCTGCACGTCTCTTCCAAGGGGCATTTACACTGTCTTGTTAAGCTGCTGCGACCTGCACGTCTCTTCTCAGGGGCATTTAAACAGTCTTGTTAAGCTACTGCGACTTGCACGTCTCTTCCAAGGGGCATTTAAACCGTCTTGTTAAGCTACTGTAACCTCCACCACTTATCCAAGGGGCAATTAAACAGTCTTGTTTAGCTACTGCGACATGCACGTCTCTTCCAAGGGGCATTTAAAACGCTTTGTTAAGCTACTGCGACCTGCACGTCTCTTCCAAGGGGCATTTAAACCGTCTTGTTAAGCTACTGCGACCTGCAATTGTCTTCCAAGGGGCATTTAAACCGTCTTGTTAAGCTTCTGCGACCTGCACGTCTCTTCCAAGGGGCATTTAAACCGTCTTGTTAAGCTACTGCGACCTCCACCGCACTTCCAAGGGGAATTTAAACCGTCTTCTTAAGCAACTGCGACCTGCACGTCTCTTCCAAGGGGCATTTAAACCGTCTTGTTAAGCTACTGCGACCTGCATGTCTCTTCCTAGGGGCATATAAACTGTCTTGTTAAGCTACTGCGACCTCCACCGCTTTTCAAATGGGCACTTAAACTGACTTGTTAAGCTACTGCGACCTCCACCGCTCTTCCAAGGGGCATTTAAACCATCTTGTTAAGCTACTGCGACCTGCACGTCTCTTCCAAGGGGCATTTAAACTGTCTTGTTAAGCTACTGCGACCTGCACGTCTCTTCTAAGGGGCATTTAAACCGTCTTGTTAAGCTACTGCGACTTGCACGTCTCTTCCAAGGGGCATTTAAACCGTCTTGTTAAGCTACTGTAACCTCCACCACTTTTCCAAGGGGCATTTAAACCATCTTGTTAAGCTACTGCGACATGCACGTCTCTTCCAAGGGGCATTTAATACGCTTTGTTAAGCTACTGCGACCTGCACGTCTCTTCCAAGGGGCATTTAAACCGTCTTGTTAAGCTACTGCGACCTGCAATTCTCTTCCAAGGGGCATTTAAACCGTCTTGTTAAGCTTCTGCCACCTGCATGTCTCTTCCAAGGGGCATTTAAACCGTCTTGTTAAGCTACTGCGACCTGCACGTCTCTACCAAGTGGCATTTAAACTGTCTTGTTAAGCTACTGCGACCTCCACCGCACTTCCAAGGGGCATTTAAACCGTCTTGTGAAGCTACTGTGACCTCAACCGCTTTTCAAAGGGGCATTTAAACCGTCTTGTTAAGCTACTGCGACCTGCACGTCTCTTCCAAGGGGCATTTAATTCGTCTTATTAAGCTACTGTGACCAGCACGTCTCTTCCAAGGGGCAATTAAATCGTCTTGTTAAGCTACTTCGACCTCCACCGCTCTACCAAGGGGCATTTAAACCGTCTTGTTAATCTACTGCTACATGCACGTCTCTTCCAAGGGGCATTTAAACCGTCTTGTTAAGCTACTGCGACCTGCACGTCTCTTTCAAGGGGCAATAAACCGTCTTGTTAAGCTACTGCGACCTCCAACGCTCTTACAAAGGGCATTTAAACCGTCTTGTTAAGCTACTGTGACCTGCACGTCTCTACTAAGGGGCATTTAAACCGTCTAGTTAAGCTACTGCGACCTCCACTGCTCTTCCAAGGGGCGTTTAATCCATCTTGTTAAGCTACTGCGACCTGCATTTCTCTTCCAATGGGTATTTAAACTGTCTTGTTAAGCTACTGCGATCCACCGCTCTTCCATGGGGCATTTAAACAGTCTTGTTAAGCTACTGCGACCTGCACGTCTCTTCCCAGGGCCATTTAAACCTTCTTGTTAAGCTACTGCGACCTGCACGTCTCTTCCAAGGGGCATTTAAACTGTCTTGTTAAGCTTCTGCGACCTGCACGTCTCTTCCAAGGGACATTTAAACCGTCTTGTTAAGCTACTGCGACCTGCACGTCTCTTCCAAGTGGCTTTTGAACTGTCTTGTTAAGCTACTGCGATCGCCACCGCACTTCCAAGGGGCATTTAAACGGTCTTGTTAAGCTACTGCGAACTGCACGTCTCTTCCAAGGGGCATTTAAACTGTCTTGTTAAGCTACTGCGACCTCCACCTCTCCTCCAATGGGCATTTAAACCGTCTTGTTAAGCTACTGCGACCTCCACCGCTTTTCAAAGGGGCATTTAAACCGTCTTGTTAAGCTACTGCGACCTGCACGTCTCTTCCAAGGGGCATTTAAACCGTCTTGTTAAGCTACTGCGACCTGCAATTCTCTTCCAAGGGGCATTTAAACCGTCTTGTTAAGCTTCTGCGACCTGCAAGTCTCTTCCAAGGGGCATTTAAACCGTCTTGTTAAGCTACTGCGACCTGCACGTCTCTTCCAAGTGGCATTTAAACTGTCTTGTTAAGCTACTGCAGCCTGCACGTCTCTTCCAAGGGGCATTTAAACTGTCTTGTTAAGCTACTGCGAACTGCACGTCTCTTCCAAGGTTCATTTAAACCGTCTTATTAAGCTACTGCGACCTGCACGTCTCTTGCAAGAGGCATTTAAACCGTCTTCTTAAGCTACTTTGATCTGCATGTCTCTTCCAAGGGGCATTTAAACTGTCTTGTTAAGCTTCTCCGACCTGCACGACTCTTCCAAGGGGCATTTAAACTGTCTTGTTAAGCTACTGCGACCTGCACGTCTCTTCCAAGGGGCCTTTAAGCAATCTTGTTAAGCTACTGCGACCTGAACGTCTCTTCCAATGGTCATTTAAACCGTCTTGTTAAGCTACTGCGACCTGCATGTCTCTTCCAAGGGGCATTTAAACTGTCTTGTTAAGCTACTGCGACCTCCACCGCTCTTCCAAGGGGCATTTAAACCATCTTGTTAAGCTACTGCGACCTGCACGTCTCTTCCAAGGTGCATTTAAACTGTCTTGTTAAGCTACTGCGACCTCCACGGCTCTTCCAAGGGGCATTTAAACCATCTTGTTAAGCTACTGCGGCCTGCACGTCTCTTCCAAGGGGCATTTACACTGTCTTGTTAAGCTACTGCGACCTGCACGTCTCTTCTAAGGGGCATTTAAACAGTCTTGTTAAGCTACTGTAACCTCCACCACTTTTCCAAGGGGCAATTAAACCGTCTTGTTTAGCTACTGCGACATGAACGTCTCTTCCAAGGGGCAATTAAAACGCTTTGTTAAGCTACTGCGACCTGCACGTATCTTCCAAGGGGCATTTAAACCGTCTTGTTAAGCTACTGCGACCTGCAATTCTCTTCCAAGGGGCATTTAAACTGTCTTGTTAAGCTACTGCGACCTGCACGTCTCTTCCAAGGGGCATTTAAACCGTCTTATTAAGCTACTGCGACCTGCACGTCTCTTCCAAGGGGCATTTAAACCGTCTTGTTAAGCTACTGCGACCTGCAATTCTCTTCCAAGGGGCATTTAAACTGTCTTGTTAAGCTACTGCGCCCTGCACGTCTCTTCCAAGGGGCATTTAAACCGTCTTATTAAGCTACTGCGACCTGCACGTCTCTTCCAAGGGGCATTTAAACTGTCTTGTTAAGCTACAGCGACCTGCATGTCTCTTCCAAGGGGCATTTAAACCATCTTATTAAGCTACTGCGACCTGCACGTCTCTTCCAATGGGCATTTAAACCGTCTTGTTAAGCTACTGCGACCTCCACTGATCTTCCAAGGGGCATTTAAACCATCTTGTTAAGCTACTGCGACCTGTAAGTCTCTTCCAAGTGGCATTTAAACCGTCTTGTTAAGCTACTGTGATGTGCACGTCTTTTCCAAGGGGCATTTAAACTGTATTGTTAAGCTACTGCGACCTGCACGTCTCTTCCAAGGGGCATTTAAACTGTCTTGTTAAGCTACTGCGACCTGCACGTCTCTTCCAAGGGGCATTTAAACCGTCTTATTAAGCTACTGCGACCTGCACGTCTCTTGCAAGAGGCATTTAAACCGTCTTGTTAAGCTACTGTGATCTGCACGTCTCTTCCAAGGTGCATTTAAACTGTCTTGTTAAGCTTCTCCGACATGCACGTCTCTTCCAAGGGGCATTTAAACTGTCTTGTTAAGCTACTGCGACCTGCACGTCTCTTCCAAGGGGCCTTTAAACAATCTTGTTAAGCTACTGCGACCTGAACGTCTCTTCCAATGGGCATTTAAACCGTCTTGATAAGCTACTGCGACCTGCATGTCTCTTCCAAGGGGCATTTAAACTGTCTTGTTAAGCTACTGCGACCTCCACCGCTCTTTCAAGGAGCATTTAAACCATCTTGTTAAGCTACTGCGACCTGCACGTCTCTTCCAAGGTGCATTTAAACTGTCTTGTTAAGCTACTGCGACCTCCACCGCTCTTCCAAGGGGCATTTAAACCATCTTGTTAAGCTACTGCGGCCTGCACGTCTCTTCCAAGGGGCATTTACACTGTCTTGTTAAGCTGCTGCGACCTGCACGTCTCTTCTCAGGGGCATTTAAACAGTCTTGTTAAGCTACTGCGACTTGCACGTCTCTTCCAAGGGGCATTTAAACCGTCTTGTTAAGCTACTGTAACCTCCACCACTTATCCAAGGGGCAATTAAACAGTCTTGTTTAGCTACTGCGACATGCACGTCTCTTCCAAGGGGCATTTAAAACGCTTTGTTAAGCTACTGCGACCTGCACGTCTCTTCCAAGGGGCATTTAAACCGTCTTGTTAAGCTACTGCGACCTGCAATTGTCTTCCAAGGGGCATTTAAACCGTCTTGTTAAGCTTCTGCGACCTGCACGTCTCTTCCAAGGGGCATTTAAACCGTCTTGTTAAGCTACTGCGACCTCCACCGCACTTCCAAGGGGAATTTAAACCGTCTTCTTAAGCAACTGCGACCTGCACGTCTCTTCCAAGGGGCATTTAAACCGTCTTGTTAAGCTACTGCGACCTGCATGTCTCTTCCTAGGGGCATATAAACTGTCTTGTTAAGCTACTGCGACCTCCACCGCTTTTCAAATGGGCACTTAAACTGACTTGTTAAGCTACTGCGACCTCCACCGCTCTTCCAAGGGGCATTTAAACCATCTTGTTAAGCTACTGCGACCTGCACGTCTCTTCCAAGGGGCATTTAAACTGTCTTGTTAAGCTACTGCGACCTGCACGTCTCTTCTAAGGGGCATTTAAACCGTCTTGTTAAGCTACTGCGACTTGCACGTCTCTTCCAAGGGGCATTTAAACCGTCTTGTTAAGCTACTGTAACCTCCACCACTTTTCCAAGGGGCATTTAAACCATCTTGTTAAGCTACTGCGACATGCACGTCTCTTCCAAGGGGCATTTAATACGCTTTGTTAAGCTACTGCGACCTGCACGTCTCTTCCAAGGGGCATTTAAACCGTCTTGTTAAGCTACTGCGACCTGCAATTCTCTTCCAAGGGGCATTTAAACCGTCTTGTTAAGCTTCTGCCACCTGCATGTCTCTTCCAAGGGGCATTTAAACCGTCTTGTTAAGCTACTGCGACCTGCACGTCTCTACCAAGTGGCATTTAAACTGTCTTGTTAAGCTACTGCGACCTCCACCGCACTTCCAAGGGGCATTTAAACCGTCTTGTGAAGCTACTGTGACCTCAACCGCTTTTCAAAGGGGCATTTAAACTGTCTTGTTAAGCTACTGCGACCTGCACGTCTCTTCCAAGGGGCATTTAATTCGTCTTATTAAGCTACTGTGACCAGCACGTCTCTTCCAAGGGGCAATTAAATCGTCTTGTTAAGCTACTTCGACCTCCACCGCTCTACCAAGGGGCATTTAAACCGTCTTGTTAATCTACTGCTACATGCACGTCTCTTCCAAGGGGCATTTAAACCGTCTTGTTAAGCTACTGCGACCTGCACGTCTCTTTCAAGGGGCAATAAACCGTCTTGTTAAGCTACTGCGACCTCCAACGCTCTTACAAAGGGCATTTAAACCGTCTTGTTAAGCTACTGTGACCTGCACGTCTCTACTAAGGGGCATTTAAACCGTCTAGTTAAGCTACTGCGACCTCCACTGCTCTTCCAAGGGGCGTTTAATCCATCTTGTTAAGCTACTGCGACCTGCATTTCTCTTCCAATGGGTATTTAAACTGTCTTGTTAAGCTACTGCGATCCACCGCTCTTCCATGGGGCATTTAAACAGTCTTGTTAAGCTACTGCGACCTGCACGTCTCTTCCCAGGGCCATTTAAACCTTCTTGTTAAGCTACTGCGACCTGCACGTCTCTTCCAAGGGGCATTTAAACTGTCTTGTTAAGCTTCTGCGACCTGCACGTCTCTTCCAAGGGACATTTAAACCGTCTTGTTAAGCTACTGCGACCTGCACGTCTCTTCCAAGTGGCTTTTGAACTGTCTTGTTAAGCTACTGCGATCGCCACCGCACTTCCAAGGGGCATTTAAACGGTCTTGTTAAGCTACTGCGAACTGCACGTCTCTTCCAAGGGGCATTTAAACTGTCTTGTTAAGCTACTGCGACCTCCACCTCTCCTCCAATGGGCATTTAAACCGTCTTGTTAAGCTACTGCGACCTCCACCGCTTTTCAAAGGGGCATTTAAACCGTCTTGTTAAGCTACTGCGACCTGCACGTCTCTTCCAAGGGGCATTTAAACCGTCTTGTTAAGCTACTGCGACCTGCAATTCTCTTCCAAGGGGCATTTAAACCGTCTTGTTAAGCTTCTGCGACCTGCAAGTCTCTTCCAAGGGGCATTTAAACCGTCTTGTTAAGCTACTGCGACCTGCACGTCTCTTCCAAGTGGCATTTAAACTGTCTTGTTAAGCTACTGCGACCTCCACCGCTCTTCCAAAGGGCATTTTAACCGTCTTGTTAAGCTACTGTGACCTGCACGTCTCTACCAAGGGGCATTAAAACCGTCTTGATAATCTACTGCGACATGCACGTCTCTTCCAAGGGGCATTTAAACCGTCTTGTTAAGCTACTGCGACCTGCACGTCTCTTCCAAGGGGCATTAAACCGTCTTGTTAAGCTACTGCGACCTCCACCGCTCTTCCAAAGGGCATTTTAACCGTCTTGTTAAGCTACTGTGACCTGCACGTCTCTTCCAATGGGCATTTAAACTGTCTTGTTAAGCTGCTGCGACCTGCACGTCTCTTCCAAGGGGCATTTAAACCTTCTTGTTAAGCTACTGCGACCTGCACGTCTCTTCCAAGGAGCATTTAAACTGTCTTGTTAAGCTACTGAGACCTGCACGTCTTTTCCAAGGGGCATTTAAACCGTCTTAATAAGCTACTGCGACCTGCATGTCTCTTCCAATGGGCATTTAAACCGTCTTGTTAAGCTACTGCGACCTCCACCGCTCTTCCAATTTGCAATTAAGCAGTCTTGTTAAGCTACTGCGACCTGCACGTCTCTTCCAAGGGGCATTTAAACCTTCTTGTTAAGCTACTGCGACCTGCACGTCTCTTCCAAGGGGCATTTAAACTGTCTTGTTAAGCTACTGCGACCTGCACGTCTCTTCCAAGGGGCATTTAAACTGTCTTGTTAAGCTACTGCGACCTGCATGTCTCTACCAAGGGGCATTTAAACCGTCTTTTTAAGCTACTGCGACCTGCACGTCTCTTCCAAGTGGCTTTTAAACTGTCTTGTTAAGCTACTGCGACCGCCACCGCACTTCCAAGGGGCATTTAAACGGTCTTGTTAAGCTACTGCGACCTGCACGTCTCTTCCAAGGGGCATTTAAACTGTCTTGTTAAGCTACTGCGACCTCCACCTCTCCTCCAATGGGCATTTAAACCGTCTTGTTAAGCTACTGCGACCTCCACCGCTTTTCAAAGGGGCATTTAAACCGTCTTGTTAAGCTACTGCGACCTGCACGTCTCTTCCAAGGGGCATTTAAACCGTCTTGTTAAGCTACTGCGACCTGCAATTCTCTTCCATGGGGCATTTAAACCGTCTTGTTAAGCTTCTGCGACCTGCAAGTCTCTTCCAAGGGGCATTTAAACCGTCTTGTTAAGCTACTGCGACCTGCACGTCTCCTCCAAGTGGCATTTAAACTGTCTTGTTAAGCTACTGCGACCTCCACCGCACTTCCAAGGGGCATTTAAACCGTCTTGTTAAGCTACTGCGACCTCCACCGCACTTTCAAGGGGCATTTAAACCGTCTTGTTAAGCTACTGCGACCTGTACGTCTCTTGCAAGAGGCATTTAAACCGTCTTGTTAAGCTACTGTGATCTGCACGTCTCTTCCAAGGGGCATTAAACCGTCTTGATAAGCTACTGCGACCTCCACCGCTCTTCCAAAGGGCATTTTAACCGTCTTCTTAAGCTACTGAGACCTGCACGTCTCTACCAAGGGGCATTTAAACCGACTTGTTAAGCTACTGCGACCTCCACTGCTCTTCCAAGGGGCATTTAATCCATCTTGTTAAGCTACTGCGACCTGCACGTCTCTTCCAAGGGGCATTTAAACTGTCTTGTTAAGCTACTGCGACCTCCACCGCTCTTCCAACGGGCATTTAAACAGTCTTGTTAAGCTGCTGCGACCTGCAAGCCTTTTCTAAGGGGCATTTAAACCCTCTTGTTAAGCTACTGCGACCTGCTTGTCTCTTGCAAGGGGCATTTAAACCGTCTTGTAAAGCTACTGCGACCAGCTCGTCTCTTCCAAGGGGCATTTAAACCCTCTTGTTAAGCTACTGTGACCTGCACATCTCTTCAAAGGGGCATTTAAACCTTCTTGTTAAGCTACTGCGACCTGCACGTCTCTTCCAAGGGGCATTTAAACTGTCTTTTTAAGCTACTGCGACCTGCACGTCTTTTCCAAGGGGCATTTAAACCGTCTTAATAAGCTACTGCGAACTGCATGTCTCTTCCAATGGCCATTTAAACCGTCTTGTTAAGCTACTGCGACCTCCACCGCTCTTCCAAGGGGCAATTAAGCAGTCTTGTTAAGCTACTGCGACCTGCACGTCTCTTCCAAGGGTCACTTAAACCTTCTTTTTAAGCTACTGCGACCTGCACGTCTCTTCCAAGGGGCATTTAAACTGTCTTGTTAAGCTACTGCGACCTGCACGTCTCTTCCAACGGGCATTTAAACTGTCTTGTTAAGCTACTGCGACCTGCACGTCTCCTCCAAGGGGCATTTAAACCTTCTTTTTAAGCTACTGCGACCTGCACGTCTCTTCCAATGGGCATTTAAACCGTCTTGTTAAGCTATTGCGACCTCCACTGATCTTCCAAGGGCCATTTAAACCATCTTGTTAAGCTACTGCGACCTGTAAGTCTCTTCCAAGTGGCATTTAAACCGTATTGTTAAGCTACTGTGATCTGCACGTCTCTTCCAAGGGGCATTTAATCTGTCTTGTTAAGCTACTGCGACCTGAACGTCTCTTCCAATGGGCATTTAAACCGTCTTGTTAAGCTACTGCGACCTGCATGTCTCTTCCAAGGGGCATTTAAACTGTCTTGTTAAGCTACTGCGACCTCCACCTCTCTTCCAAGGGGCATTTAAACCATCTTGTTAAGCTAATGCGACCTGCACGTCTCTTCCAAGTTGCATTTAAACTGTCTTGTTAAGCTACTGCAAACTGCACGTCTCTTCCAAGGAGCATTTACACTGTCTTGTTAAGCTACTGCAAACTGCAAGTCTCTTCTAAGGGGCATTTAAACAGTCTTGTTAAGCTACTGCGACTTGCACGTCTCGTCTAAGGGGCATTTAAACCGTCTTGTTAAGCTACTGTAACCTCCACCACTTTTCCAAGGGGCAATTAAACCGTCTTGTTTAGCTACTGCGACCTGCACGTCTCTTCCAAGGGGCATTTAAACCGCCTTGTTAAGCTACTGCGACCTGCACGTCTCTTTCAAGGGGCAATAAACCGTCTTGTTAAGCTACTGCGACCTCCAACGCTCTTACAAAGGGCATTTAAACCGTCTTGTTAAGCTACTGTGACCTGCACGTCTCTACCAAGGGGCATTTAAACGGTCTAGTTAAGCTACTGCGACCTCCACTGCTCTTCCAAGGGGCGTTTAATCCATCTTGTTAAGCTACTGCGACCTGCATTTCTCGTTCAAAATGGCATTTAAACAGTCTTGTTAAGCTACTGCGACCTGCACGTCTCTTCCCAGGGCCATTTAAACCTTCTTGTTAAGCTACTGCGACCTGCACGTCTCTTCCAAGGGGCATTTAAACTGTCTTGTTAAGCTTCTGCGACCTGCACGTCTCTTCCAAGGGGCATTTAAACCGTCTTATTAAGCTTCTGCGACCTGCATGTCTTTTCCAAGTTGCATTTAAACCGTCTTGTTAAGCTACTTCGACCTGCACGTCTCTTCCAAGTGGCGTTTGAACTGTCTTGTTAAGCTACTGCGATCGCCACCGCACTTCCAAGGGGCATTTAAACGGTCTTGTTAAGCTACTGCGACCTGCACGTCTCTTCCAAGGGGCATTTAAACCGTCTTGTTAAGCTACTGCGACCTCCACCGCTCTTCCAAGGGGCAATTAAGCAGTCTTGTTAAGCTACTGCGACCTGCACGTCTCTTCCAAGGGGCATTTAAACCTTCTTGTTAAGCTACTGCGACCTGCACGTCTCTTCCAAGGGGCATTTAAACTGTCTTGTTAAGCTGCTGCGACCTGCACGTCTCTTCCAAGGGGCATTTAAACTGTCTTGTTAAGCTACTGCGACCTGCAAGTCTCTACCAAGGGGCATTTAAACCGTCTTTTTAAGCTACTGCGACCTGCACGTCTCTTCCAATGTGCATTTAAACCGTCTTGTTAAGCTACTGCGACCTCCACTGATCTTCCAAGGGGCATTTAAACCATCTTGTTAAGCTACTGCGACCTGTAAGTCTCTTCCAAATGGCATTTAAACCGTCCTGTTAAGCTACTGTGATCTGCACGTCTCTTCCAAGGGGCATTTAATCTGTCTTGTTAAGCTACTGCGACCTGCACGTCTCTTCCAAGGGGCATTTAAACTGTCTTGTTAAGCTACTGCGACCTGCACGTCTCTTCCAAGGGGCATTTAAACCGTCTTATTAAGCTACTGCGACCTGTACGTCTCTTGCAAGAGGCATTTAAACCGTCTTGTTAAGCTACTGTTATCTGCACGTCTCTTCCAAGGGGCATTAAACCGTCTTGATAAGCTACTGCGACCTCCACCGCTCTTCCAAAGGGCATTTTAACCATCTTGTTAAGCTACTGAGACCTGCACGTCTCTACCAAGGGGCATTTAAACCGACTTGTTAAGCTACTGCGACCTCCACTGCTCTTCCAAGGGGCATTTAATCCATCTTGTTAAGCTACTGCGACCTGCACGTTTCTTCCAAGGGGCATTTAAACTGGCTTGTTAAGCTACTGCGACCTCCACCGCTCTTCCAACGGGCATTTAAACAGTCTTGTTAAGCTACTGCGACCTGCACGTCTCTTCCAAGGGGCATTTAAACTGTCTTGTTAAGCTACTGCGACCTGCACGTCTTTTTCAAGGGGCATTTAAACCGTCTTAATAAGCTATTGCGACCTGCATGTCTCTTCCAATGGGCATTTAAACCGTCTTGTTAAGCTACTGCGACCTCCACCGCTCTTCCAAGGGGCAATTAAGCAGTCTTGTTAAGCTACTGCGACCTGCACGTCTCTTCCAAGGGGCACTTAAACCTTCTTGTTAAGCTACTGCGACCTGCACGTCTCTTCCAAGGGGCATTTAAACTGTCTTGTTAAGCTACTGCGACCTGCACGTCTCTTCCAAGGGGCATTTAAACTGTCTTGTTAAGCTACTGCGACCTGCACGTCTCCTCCAAGGGGCATTTAAACCGTCTTTTTAAGATACTGCGACCTGCACGTCTCTTCCAATGGGCATTTAAACCGTCTTGTTAAGCTACTGCGACCTCAACTGATCTTCCAAGGGCCATTTAAACCATCTTGTTAAGCTACTGCGACCTGTAAGTCTCTTCCAAGTGGCATTTAAACCGTATTGTTAAGCTACTGTGATCTGCACGTCTCTTCCAAGGGGCATTTAATCTGTCTTGTTAAGCTACTGCGACCTGCACGTCTCTTCCAAGGGGCATTTAAACCGTCTTACTAAGCTACTGCGACCTGCACGTCTATTGCAAGAGGCATTTAAACCGTCTTGTTAAGCTACTGTGATCTGCACGTCTCTTCCAAGGGGCATTTAAACTGTCTTGTTAAGCTTCTCCGACCTGCACGTCTCTTCCAAGGGGCATTTAAACTGTCTTGTTAAGCTACTGCGACCTGCACGTCTCTTCCAAGGGGCCTTTAAACCATCTTGTTAAGCTACTGCGACCTGAACGTCTCTTCCAATGGGCATTTAAACCGTCTTGTAAAGCTACTGCGACCTGCATGTCTCTTCCAAGGGGCATTTAAACTGTCTTGTTAAGCTACTGCGACCTCCACCTCTCTTCCAAGGGGCATTTAAACCATCTTGTTAAGCTACTGCGACCTGCACGTCTCTTCCAAGTTGCATTTAAACTGTCTTGTTAAGCTACTGCGACCTCCACCGCTCTTCCAAGGGGCATTTAAACCATCTTGTTAAGCTACTGCGACCTGCACGTCTCTTCCAAGGGGCATTTACACTGTCTTGTTAAGCTACTGCAAATTGCAAGTCTCTTCTAAGGGGCATTTAAACAGTCTTGTTAAGCTACTGCGACTTGCACGTCTCGTCCAAGGGGCATTTAAACCGTCTTGTTAAGCTACTGTATCCTCCACCACTTTTCCAAGGGGCAATTAAACCGTCTTGTTTAGCTACTGCGACCTGCACGTCTCTTCCAAGGGGCATTTAAACCGTCTTGTTAAGCTACTGCGACCTGCACGTCTCTTTCAAGGGGCAATAAACCGTCTTGTTAAGCTGCTGCGACCTCCAACGCTCTTACAAAGGGCATTTAAACCGTCTTGTTAAGCTACTGTGACCTGCACGTCTCTACCAAGGGGCATTTAAACCGTCTAGTTAAGCTACTGCGACCTCCACTGCTCTTCCAAGGGGCGTTTAATCCATCTTGTTAAGCTACTGCGACCTGCATTTCTCTTCCAAAATGGCATTTAAACTGTCTTGTTAAGATACTGCGATCCACCGCTCTTCCAAGGGGCATTTAAACAGTCTTGTTAAGCTACTGCGACCTGCACGTCTCTTCCCAGGGCCATTTAAACCTTCTTGTTAAGCTACTGCGACCTGCACGTCTCTTCCAAGGGGCATTTAAACTGTCTTGTTAAGCTTCTGCGACCTGCATGTCTCTTCCAAGGGGCATTTAAACCGTCTTATTAAGCTTCTGCGACCTGCATGTCTTTTCCAAGGGGCATTTAAAACGTCTTGTTAAGCTACTTCGACCTGCACGTCTCTTCCAAGTGGCTTTTGAACTGTCTTGTTAAGCTACTGCGATAGCCACCGCACTTCCAAGGGGCATTTAAACGGTCTTTTTAAGCTACTGCGACCTGCACGTCTCCTCCAATGGGCATTTAAACCGTCCTGTTAAGCTACTGCAACCTCCACCGCTTTTCAAAGGGGCATTTAAACCGTCTTGTTAAGCTACTGCGACCTGCACGTCTCTTCCAAGGGGCATTTAAACCGTCTTATTAAGCTACTGCGACCTGCACGTCTCTTCCAAGGGGCATTTAAACCGTCTTGTTAAGCTACTGCGACCTGCAATTCTCTTCCAAGGGGCATTTAAACCGTCTTGTTAAGCTACTGCGACCTGCACGTCTCTTCCAAGTGGCATTTAAACTGTCTTCTTAAGCTACTGCAACCTCCACCGCACTTCCAAGGGGCATTTAAACCGTCTTGTTAAGCTACTGCGACCTCCACCGCTCTTCCAAGGGGCATTTAAACCCTCTTGTTTAGCTACTGCGACCTGCACGTCTTTACCAAGGGCCATTTAAACCTTCTTGTTAAGCTACTGCGACCTGCACGTCTCTTCCAAGGGGCAATTAAAATGTCTTGTTAAGCTACTGCGACCTGCACGTCTCTTCCAAGGGGCATTTAAACCGTCTTATTAAGCTTCTGCGACCTGCACGTCTCTTCCAAGGGGCATTTAAACCATCTTATTAATCTTCTGCGACCTGCACGTCTTTTCCAAGGGGCATTTAAACCATCTTGTTAAGCTACTGCGACCTGCACGTCTCTTCCAAGTGGCTTTTAAACTGTCTTGTTAAGCTACTGCGACCACCACCGCACTTCCAAGGGGCAGTTAAACGGTCTTGTTAAGCTACTGCGACCTGCACGTCTCTTCCAAGGGGCATTTAAACTGTCTTGTTAAGCTACTGCAACCTCCACCTCTCCTCCAATGGGCATTTAAACCGTCTTGTTAAGCTACTGCTACCTCCACCGCTTTTCAAAGGGGCATTTAAACCGTCTTGTTAAGCTACTGCGACCTGCACGTCTCTTCCAAGGGGCATTTAAACCGTCTTGTTAAGCTACTGCAAACTGCAATTCTCTTCCAAGGGGCATTTAAACCGTCTTGTTAAGCTTCTGCGACCTGCAAGTCTCTTCCAAGGGGCATTTAAACTGTCTTGTTAAGCTACTGCGACCTGCACGTCTCTTCCAAGTGGCATTTAAACTGTCTTGTTAAGCTACTGCGACCTCCACCGCACTTCCAAGGGGCATTTAAACCGTCTTGTTAAGCTACTGCGACCTCCACCCCTCTTCCAAGGGGCATTTAAACCCTCTTGTTTAGCTACTGCGACCTGCACGTCTCTACCAAGGGGCATTTAAACCATCTTGATAATCTACTGCGACATGCACGTCTCTTCCAAGGGGCATTTAAACCGTCTTGTTAAGCTGCTGCGACCTGCACGTCTCTTCCAAGGGGCATTAAACCGTCTTGTTAAGCTACTGCGACCTCCACCGCTCTTCCAAAGGGCATTTTAACCGTCTTGTTAAGCTACTGTGACCTGCACGTCTCTACCAAGGGGCATTTAAACCGTCTTGTTAAGCTACTGCGACCTGCACGTCTCTACCAAGGGGCATTTAAACCATCTTGTTAAGCTACTGCGACCTCCACTGCTCTTCCAAGGGGCGTTTAAACCATCTTGTTAAGCTACTGCGACCTGCACGTCTCTTCCAATGCGCATTTAAACTGTCTTGTTAAGCTGCTGCGACCTGCACATCTCTTCCAAGAGGCATTTAAACCTTCTTGTTAAGCTACTGAGACCTGCACGTCTTTTCCAAGGGGCATTTAAACCGTCTTAATAAGCTACTGCGACCTGCATGTCTCTTCCAATGGGCATTTAAACCGTCTTGTTAAGCTACTGCGACCTCCACCGCTCTTCCAAGGGGCAATTAAGCAGTCTTGTTAAGCTACTGCGACCTGCACGTCTCTTCCAAGGGGCATTTAAACCTTCTTGTTAAGCTACTGCGACCTGCACGTCTTTTCCAAGGGGCATTTAAACTGTCTTGTTAAGCTACTGCGACCTGCACGTCTCTTCCAAGGGGCATTTAAACCGTCTTGTTAAGCTACTGTGACCTGCACGTCTCTACCAAGGGGCATTTAAACCGTCTTGTTAAGCTACTGTGACCTGCACGTCTCTACCAAGGGGCATTTAAACCATCTTGATAAGCTACTGCGACCTCCTCTGCTCTTCCAAGGGGCATTTAAACCATCTTGTTAAGCTACTGCGACCTGCACGTCTCTTCCAATGGGCATTTAAACTGTCTTGTTAAGCTGCTGCGACCTGCACGTCTCGTCCAAGAGGCATTTAAACCTTTTTGTTAAGCTACTGAGACCTGCACGTCTTTTCCAAGGGGCATTTAAACCGTCTTAATAAGCTACTGCAACCTGCATGTCTCTTCCAATGGGCATTTAAACCGTCTTGTTAAGCTACTGCGACCTCCACCGCTCTTCCAAGGGGCAATTAAGCAGTCTTGTTAAGCTACTGCGAACTGCACGTCTCTTCCAAGGGGCATTTAAACCTTCTTGTTAAGCTACTGCGACCTGCACGTCTCTTCCACGGGGCATTTAAACTGTCTTGTTAAGCTACTGCGACCTGCACGTCTCTTCCAAGGGGCATTTAAACTGTCTTGTTAAGCTACTGCAACCTGCAAGTCTTCACCAAGGGGCATTTAAACCGTCTTTTTAAGCTACTGCGACCTGCACGTCTCTTCCAATGGGCATTTAAACCGTCTTGTTAAGCTACTGCGTCCTCCACTGAACTTCCAAGGGGCATTTAAACCATCTTGTTAAGCTACTGCGACCTGTAAGTCTCTTCCAAGTGGCATTTAAACCGTCCTGTTAAGCTACTGTGATCTGCACGTCTCTTCCAAGGGGCATTTATTCTGTCTTGTTAAGCTACTGTGACCTGCACGTCTCTTCCAAGGGGCATTTAAACTGTCTTGTTAAGCTACTGTGACCTGCACGTCTCTTCCAAGGGGCATTTAAACCGTCTTGTTAAGCTACTGCGACCTGCACGTCTCTTCCAAGGGGCATTTAAACCGTCTTATTAAGCTACTGCGACCTGCACGTCTCTTGCAAGAGGCATTTAAACCGTCTTGTTAAGCTACTGTGATCTGCACGTCTCTTCCAAGGGGCATTTAAACTGTCTTGTTAAGCTTCTCCGACCTGCACGTCTCTTCCAAGGGGCATTAAACCGTCTTGATAAGCTACTGCGACCTCCACCGCTCTTCCAAAGGGCATTTTAACCGTCTTGTTAAGCTACTGTGACCTGCACGTCTCTACCAAGGGGCATTTAAACCGTCTTGTTAAGCTACTGCGACATCCACTGCTCTTCCAAGGGGCATTTAATCCATCTTGTTAAGCTACTGCGACCTGCACGTCTCTTCCAAGGGGCATTTAAACTGTCTTGTTAAGCTACTGCGACCTCCACCGCTCTTCCAACGGGCATTTAAACAGTCTTGTTAAGCTGCTGCGACCTGCACATCTCTTCAACGGGGCATTTAAACCTTCTTGTTAAGCTACTGCGACCTGCACGTCTCTTCCAAGGGGCATTTAAACTGTCTTGTTAAGCTACTGCGACCTGCACGTCTCTTCCAAGGGGCATTTAAACTGTCTTGTTAAGCTACTGCGACCTGCACGTCTTTTCCAAGGGGCATTAAAACCGTCTTAATAAGCTACTGCGAACTGCATGTCTCTTCCAATGGGCATTTAAACCGTCTTGTTAAGCTACTGCTTCTTCCACCGCTCTTCCAAGGGGCAATTAAGCAGTCTTGTTAAGCTACTGCGACCTGCACGTCTCTTCCAAGGGGCATTTAAACCTTCTTGTTAAGCTACTGCGACCTGCACGTCTCTTCCAAGGGGCATTTAAACTGTCTTGTTAAGCTACTGCGACCTGCACGTCTCTTCTAAGGGGCATTTTAACTGTCTTGTTAAGCTACTGCGACCTGCACGTCTCTTCCAAGGGGAATTTAAACCGTCTTATTAAGCTACTGCGACCTGCACGTCTCTTCCAATGGCCATTTAAACCGTCTTGTTAAGCTACTGCGACCTCCACTGATCTTCCAAGGGGCATTTAAACCATCTTGTTAAGCTACTGCGACCTGTAAGTCTCTTCCAAGTGGCATTTAAACCGTCCTGTTAAGCTACTGTGATCTGCACGTCTCTTCCAAGGGGCATTTAATCTGTCTTGTTAAGCTACTGTGACCTGCACGTCTCTTCCAAGGGGCATTTAAACTGTCTTGTTAAGCTACTGCGACCTGCACGTCTCTTCCAACGGGCATTTAAACCGTCTTATTAAGCTACTGCGACCTGCACGTCTTTTGCAAGAGGCATTTAAACTGTCTTGTTAAGCTACTGTGATCTGCACGTCTCTTCCAAGGGGCATTTAAACTGTCTTGTTAAGCTTCTCCGACCTGCAAGCCTATTCCAAGGGGCATTAAACCGTCTTGATAAGCTACTGCGACCTCCACCGCTCTTCCAAAGGGCATTTTAACCGTCTTGTTAAGCTACTGTGACCTGCACGTCTCTACCAAGGGGCATTTAAACTGTCTTGTTAAGCTACTGCGACCTCCACTGCTCTTCCAAGGGGCATTTAATCCATCTTGTTAAGCTACTGCGACCTGCACGTCTCTTCCAAGGGGCATTTAAACTGTCTTGTTAAGCTACTGCGACCTCCACCGCTCTTCCAACGGGCATTTAAACAGTCTTGTTAAGCTGCTGCGACCTGCACATCTCTTCAAAGGGGCATTTAAACCTTCTTGTTAAGCTACTGCGACCTGCACGTCTCTTCCAAGGGGCATTTAAACTGTCTTGTTAAGCTACTGCGACCTGCACGTCTCTTCCAAGGGGTATTTAAACTGTCTTGTTAAGCTACTGCGACCTGCACGTCTTTTCCAAGGGGCATTAAAACCGTCTTAATAAGCTACTGCGAACTGTATGTCTCTTCCAATGGGCATTTAAACCGTCTTGTTAAGCTACTGCGACCTCCAACGCTCTTCCAAGGGGCAATTAAGCAGTCTTGTTAAGCTACTGCAACCTGCACGTCTCTTCCAAGGGGCATTTAAACCTTCTTGTTAAGCTACTGCGACCTGCACGTCTCTTCCAAGGGGCATTTAAACTGTCTTGTTAAGCTACTGCGACCTGCACGTCTCTTCCAAGGGGCATTTTAACCGTCTTGTTAAGCTACTGCAAACTGCAATTCTCTTCCAAGGGGCATTTAAACCGTCTTGTTAAGCTTCTGCGACCTGCAAGTCTCTTCCAAGGGGCATTTAAACCGTCTTGTTAAGCTACTGCGACCTGCACGTCTCTTCCAAGTGGCATTTAAACTGTCTTGTTAAGCTACTGCGACCTCCACCGCACTTCCAAGGGGCATTTAAACCGTCTTGTTAAGCTACTGCGACCTCCACCCCTCTTCCAAGGGGCATTTAAACCCTCTTGTTTAGCTACTGCGACCTGCACGTCTCTACCAAGGGGCATTTAAACCGTCTTGTTAAGCTGCTGCGACCTGCACGTCTCTTCCAAGGGGCATTAAACCGTCTTGTTAAGCTACTGCGACCTCCACCGCTCTTCCAAAGGGCATTTTAACCGTCTTGTTAAGCTACTGTGACCTGCACGTCTCTACCAAGGGGCATTTAAACCGTCTTGTTAAGCTACTGCGACCTGCACGTCTCTACCAAGGGGCATTTAAACCATCTTGTTAAGCTACTGCGACCTCCACTGCTCTTCCAAGGGGCGTTTAAACCATCTTGTTAAGCTACTGCGACCTGCACGTCTCTTCCAATGCGCATTTAAACTGTCTTGTTAAGCTGCTGCGACCTGCACATCTCTTCCAAGAGGCATTTAAACCTTCTTGTTAAGCTACTGAGACCTGCACGTCTTTTCCAAGGGGCATTTAAACCGTCTTAATAAGCTACTGCGACCTGCATGTCTCTTCCAATGGGCATTTAAACCGTCTTGTTAAGCTACTGCGACCTCCACCGCTCTTCCAAGGGGCAATTAAGCAGTCTTGTTAAGCTACTGCGACCTGCACGTCTCTTCCAAGGGGCATTTAAACCTTCTTGTTAAGCTACTGCGACCTGCACGTCTTTTCCAAGGGGCATTTAAACTGTCTTGTTAAGCTACTGCGACCTGCACGTCTCTTCCAAGGGGCATTTAAACCGTCTTGTTAAGCTACTGTGACCTGCACGTCTCTACCAAGGGGCATTTAAACCGTCTTGTTAAGCTACTGTGACCTGCACGTCTCTACCAAGGGGCATTTAAACCATCTTGATAAGCTACTGCGACCTCCTCTGCTCTTCCAAGGGGCATTTAAACCATCTTGTTAAGCTACTGCGACCTGCACGTCTCTTCCAATGGGCATTTAAACTGTCTTGTTAAGCTGCTGCGACCTGCACGTCTCGTCCAAGAGGCATTTAAACCTTTTTGTTAAGCTACTGAGACCTGCACGTCTTTTCCAAGGGGCATTTAAACCGTCTTAATAAGCTACTGCGACCTGCTCGTCTCTTCCAATGGGCATTTAAACCGTCTTGTTAAGCTACTGCGACCTCTACCGCTCTTCCAAGGGGCAATTAAGCAGTCTTGTTAAGCTACTGCGAACTGCACGTCTCTTCCAAGGGGCATTTAAACCTTCTTGTTAAGCTACTGCGACCTGCACGTCTCTTCCACGGGGCATTTAAACTGTCTTGTTAAGCTACTGCGACCTGCACGTCTCTTCCAAGGGGCATTTAAACTGTCTTGTTAAGCTACTGCAACCTGCAAGTCTTCACCAAGGGGCATTTAAACCGTCTTTTTAAGCTACTGCGACCTGCACGTCTCTTCCAATGGGCATTTAAACCGTCTTGTTAAGCTACTGCGTCCTCCACTGAACTTCCAAGGGGCATTTAAACCATCTTGTTAAGCTACTGCGACCTGTAAGTCTCTTCCAAGTGGCATTTAAACCGTCCTGTTAAGCTACTGTGATCTGCACGTCTCTTCCAAGGGGCATTTATTCTGTCTTGTTAAGCTAATGTGACCTGCACGTCTCTTCCAAGGGGCATTTAAACTGTCTTGTTAAGCTACTGTGACCTGCACGTCTCTTCCAAGGGGCATTTAAACCGTCTTGTTAAGCTACTGCGACCTGCACGTCTCTTCCAAGGGGCATTTAAACCGTCTTATTAAGCTACTGCGACCTGCACGTCTCTTGCAAGAGGCATTTAAACCGTCTTGTTAAGCTACTGTTATCTGCACGTCTCTTCCAAGGGGCATTTAAACTGTCTTGTTAAGCTTCTCCGACCTGCACGTCTCTTCCAAGGGGCATTAAACCGTCTTGATAAGCTACTGCGACCTCCACCGCTCTTCCAAAGGGCATTTTAACCGTCTTGTTAAGCTACTGTGACCTGCACGTCTCTACCAAGGGGCATTTAAACCGTCTTGTTAAGCTACTGCGACATCCACTGCTCTTCCAAGGGGCATTTAATCCATCTTGTTAAGCTACTGCGACCTGCACGTCTCTTCCAAGGGGCATTTAAACTGTCTTGTTAAGCTACTGCGACCTCCACCGCTCTTCCAACGGGCATTTAAACAGTCTTGTTAAGCTGCTGCGACCTGCACATCTCTTCAACGGGGCATTTAAACCTTCTTGTTAAGCTACTGCGACCTGCACGTCTCTTCCAAGGGGCATTTAAACCGTCTTATTAAGCTACTGCGACCTGCACGTCTTTTGCAAGAGGCATTTAAACTGTCTTGTTAATCTACTGTGATCTGCACGTCTCTTCCAAGGGGCATTTAAACTGTCTTGTTAAGCTACTGCGACCTGCACGTCTCTTCCAAGGGGCATTTAAACCGTCTTATTAAGCTACTGCGACCTGCACGTCTTTTGCAAGAGGCATTTAAACTGTCTTGTTAAGCTACTGTGATCTGCACGTCTCTTCCAAGGGGCATTTAAACTGTCTTGTTAAGCTTCTCCGACCTGCAAGCCTATTCCAAGGGGCATTAAACCGTCTTGATAAGCTACTGCGACCTCCACCGCTCTTCCAAAGGGCATTTTAACCGTCTTGTTAAGCTACTGTGACCTGCACGTCTCTACCAAGGGGCATTTAAACCGTCTTGTTAAGCTACTGCGACCTCCACTGCTCTTCCAAGGGGCATTTAATCCATCTTGTTAAGCTACTGCGACCTGCACGTCTCTTCCAAGGGGCATTTAAACTGTCTTGTTAAGCTACTGCGACCTCCACCGCTCTTCCAACGGGCATTTAAACAGTCTTGTTAAGCTGCTGCGACCTGCACATCTCTTCAAAGGGGCATTTAAACCTTCTTGTTAAGCTACTGCGACCTGCACGTCTCTTCCAAGGGGCATTTAAACTGTCTTGTTAAGCTACTGCGACCTGCACGTCTCTTCCAAGGGGTATTTAAACTGTCTTGTTAAGCTACTGCGACCTGCACGTCTTTTCCAAGGGGCATTAAAACCGTCTTAATAAGCTACTGCGAACTGTATGTCTCTTCCAATGGGCATTTAAACCGTCTTGTTAAGCTACTGCGACCTCAAACGCTCTTCCAAGGGGCAATTAAGCAGTCTTGTTAAGCTACTGCAACCTGCACGTCTCTTCCAAGGGGCATTTAAACCTTCTTGTTAAGCTACTGCGACCTGCACGTCTCTTCCAAGGGGCATTTAAACTGTCTTGTTAAGCTACTGCGACCTGCACGTCTCTTCCAAGGGGCATTTTAACCGTCTTGTTAAGCTACTGCAAACTGCAATTCTCTTCCAAGGGGCATTTAAACCGTCTTGTTAAGCTTCTGCGACCTGCAAGTCTCTTCCAAGGGGCATTTAAACCGTCTTGTTAAGCTACTGCGACCTGCACGTCTCTTCCAAGTGGCATTTAAACTGTCTTGTTAAGCTACTGCGACCTCCACCGCACTTCCAAGGGGCATTTAAACCGTCTTGTTAAGGTACTGCGACCTCCACCCCTCTTCCAAGGGGCATTTAAACCCTCTTGTTTAGCTACTGCGACCTGCACGTCTCTACCAAGGGGCATTTAAACCGTCTTGATAATCTACTGCGACATGCACGTCTCTTCCAAGGGGCATTTAAACCGTCTTGTTAAGCTGCTGCGACCTGCACGTCTCTTCCAAGGGGCATTAAACCGTCTTGTTAAGCTACTGCGACCTCCACCGCTCTTCCAAAGGGCATTTTAACCGTCTTGTTAAGCTACTGTGACCTGCACGTCTCTACCAAGGGGCATTTAAACCGTCTTGTTAAGCTACTGCGACCTGCACGTCTCTACCAAGGGGCATTTAAACCATCTTGTTAAGCTACTGCGACCTCCACTGCTCTTCCAAGGGGCGTTTAAACCATCTTGTTAAGCTACTGCGACCTGCACGTCTCTTCCAATGCGCATTTAAACTGTCTTGTTAAGCTGCTGCGACCTGCACATCTCTTCCAAGAGGCATTTAAACCTTCTTGTTAAGCTACTGAGACCTGCACGTCTTTTCCAAGGGGCATTTAAACCGTCTTAATAAGCTACTGCGACCTGCATGTCTCTTCCAATGGGCATTTAAACCGTCTTGTTAAGCTACTGCGACCTCCACCGCTCTTCCAAGGGGCAATTAAGCAGTCTTGTTAAGCTACTGCGACCTGCACGTCTCTTCCAAGGGGCATTTAAACCTTCTTGTTAAGCTACTGCGACCTGCACGTCTTTTCCAAGGGGCATTTAAACTGTCTTGTTAAGCTACTGCGACCTGCACGTCTCTTCCAAGGGGCATTTAAACCGTCTTGTTAAGCTACTGTGACCTGCACGTCTCTACCAAGGGGCATTTAAACCGTCTTGTTAAGCTACTGTGACCTGCACGTCTCTACCAAGGGGCATTTAAACCATCTTGATAAGCTACTGCGACCTCCTCTGCTCTTCCAAGGGGCATTTAAACCATCTTGTTAAGCTACTGCGACCTGCACGTCTCTTCCAATGGGCATTTAAACTGTCTTGTTAAGCTGCTGCGACCTGCACGTCTCGTCCAAGAGGCATTTAAACCTTTTTGTTAAGCTACTGAGACCTGCACGTCTTTTCCAAGGGGCATTTAAACCATCTTAATAAGCTACTGCAACCTGCATGTCTCTTCCAATGGGCATTTAAACCGTCTTGTTAAGCTACTGCGACCTCCACCGCTCTTCCAAGGGGCAATTAAGCAGTCTTGTTAAGCTACTGCGAACTGCACGTCTCTTCCAAGGGGCATTTAAACCTTCTTGTTAAGCTACTGCGACCTGCACGTCTCTTCCACGGGGCATTTAAACTGTCTTGTTAAGCTACTGCGACCTGCACGTCTCTTCCAAGGGGCATTTAAACTGTCTTGTTAAGCTACTGCAACCTGCAAGTCTTCACCAAGGGGCATTTAAACCGTCTTTTTAAGCTACTGCGACCTGCACGTCTCTTCCAATGGGCATTTAAACCGTCTTGTTAAGCTACTGCGTCCTCCACTGAACTTCCAAGGGGCATTTAAACCATCTTGTTAAGCTACTGCGACCTGTAAGTCTCTTCCAAGTGGCATTTAAACCGTCCTGTTAAGCTACTGTGATCTGCACGTCTCTTCCAAGGGGCATTTATTCTGTCTTGTTAAGCTACTGTGACCTGCACGTCTCTTCCAAGGGGCATTTAAACTGTCTTGTTAAGCTACTGTGACCTGCACGTCTCTTCCAAGGGGCATTTAAACCGTCTTGTTAAGCTACTGCGACCTGCACGTCTCTTCCAAGGGGCATTTAAACCGTCTTATTAAGCTACTGCGACCTGCACGTCTCTTGCAAGAGGCATTTAAACCGTCTTGTTAAGCTACTGTGATCTGCACGTCTCTTCCAAGGGGCATTTAAACTGTCTTGTTAAGCTTCTCCGACCTGCACGTCTCTTCCAAGGGGCATTAAACCGTCTTGATAAGCTACTGCGACCTCCACCGCTCTTCCAAAGGGCATTTTAACCGTCTTGTTAAGCTACTGTGACCTGCACGTCTCTACCAAGGGGCATTTAAACCGTCTTGTTAAGCTACTGCGACATCCACTGCTCTTCCAAGGGGCATTTAATCCATCTTGTTAAGCTACTGCGACCTGCACGTCTCTTCCAAGGGGCATTTAAACTGTCTTGTTAAGCTACTGCGACCTCCACCGCTCTTCCAACGGGCATTTAAACAGTCTTGTTAAGCTGCTGCGACCTGCACATCTCTTCAACTGGGCATTTAAACCTTCTTGTTAAGCTACTGCGACCTGCACGTCTCTTCCAAGGGGCATTTAAACTGTCTTGTTAAGCTACTGCGACCTGCACGTCTCTTCCAAGGGGCATTTAAACTGTCTTGTTAAGCTGCTGCGACCTGCACGTCTTTTCCAAGGGGCATTAAAACCGTCTTAATAAGCTACTGCGAACTGCATGTCTCTTCCAATGGGCATTTAAACCGTCTTGTTAAGCTACTGCTTCTTCCACCGCTCTTCCAAGGGGCAATTAAGCAGTCTTGTTAAGCTACTGCGACCTGCACGTCTCTTCCAAGGGGCATTTAAACCTTCTTGTTAAGCTACTGCGACCTGCACGTCTCTTCCAAGGGGCATTTAAACTGTCTTGTTAAGCTACTGCGACCTGCACGTCTCTTCTAAGGGGCATTTTAACTGTCTTGTTAAGCTACTGCGACCTGCACGTCTCTTCCAAGGGGAATTTAAACCGTCTTATTAAGCTACTGCGACCTGCACGTCTCTTCCAATGGCCATTTAAACCGTCTTGTTAAGCTACTGCGACCTCCACTGATCTTCCAAGGGGCATTTAAACCATCTTGTTAAGCTACTGCGACCTGTAAGTCTCTTCCAAGTGGCATTTAAACCGTCCTGTTAAGCTACTGTGATCTGCACGTCTCTTCCAAGGGGCATTTAATCTGTCTTGTTAAGCTACTGTGACCTGCACGTCTCTTCCAAGGGGCATTTAAACTGTCTTGTTAAGCTACTGCGACCTGCACGTCTCTTCCAAGGGACATTTAAACCGTCTTATTAAGCTACTGCGACCTGCACGTCTTTTGCAAGAGGCATTTAAACTGTCTTGTTAAGCTACTGTGATCTGCACGTCTCTTCCAAGGGGCATTTAAACTGTCTTGTTAAGCTTCTCCGACCTGCAAGCCTATTCCAAGGGGCATTAAACCGTCTTGATAAGCTACTGCGACCTCCACCGCTCTTCCAAAGGGCATTTTAACCGTCTTGTTAAGCTACTGTGACCTGCACGTCTCTACCAAGGGGCATTTAAACCGTCTTGTTAAGCTACTGCGACCTCCACTGCTCTTCCAAGGGGCATTTAATCCATCTTGTTAAGCTACTGCGACCTGCACGTCTCTTCCAAGGGGCATTTAAACTGTCTTGTTAAGCTACTGCGACCTCCACCGCTCTTCCAACGGGCATTTAAACAGTCTTGTTAAGCTGCTGCGACCTGCACATCTCTTCAAAGGGGCATTTAAACCTTCTTGTTAAGCTACTGCGACCTGCACGTCTCTTCCAAGGGGCATTTAAACTGTCTTGTTAAGCTACTGCGACCTGCACGTCTCTTCCAAGGGGCATTTTAACTGTCTTGTTAAGCTACTGCGACCTGCACGTCTCTTCCAAGGCGAATTTAAACCGTCTTATTAAGCTACTGCGACCTGCACGTCTCTTACAATGGGCATTTAAACCGTCTTGTTAAGCTACTGCGACCTCCACTGATCTTCCAAGGGGCCTTTTAACAATCTTGTTAAGCTACTGTGATCTGCACGTCTCTTCCAAGGGGCATTTAATCTGTCTTGTTAAGCTACTGCGACCTGCACTTCTCTTCCAATGGGCATTTAAACCATCTTGTTAAGCTACTGCGACCTGCACGTCTCTTGCAAGAGGCATTTAAACCGTTTTGTTAAGCTACTGTGATCTGCACGTCTCTTCCAAGGGGCATTTAAACTGTCTTGTTAAGCTTCTCCGACCTGCACGTCTCTTCCAAGGGGCATTTAAACTGTCTTGTTAAGCTACTGCGACCTGCACGTCTCTTCCAAGGGGCCTTTAAACCATCTTGTTAAGCTACTGCGACCTGAACTTCTCTTCCAATGGGCATTTAAACCGTCTTGTTAAGCTACTGCGACCTGCATGTCTCTTCCAAGGGGCATTTAAACTGTCTTGTTAAGCTACTGCGACCTCCACCTCTCTTCCAAGGGGCATTTAAACCATCTTGTTAAGCTACTGCGACCTGCACGTCTCTTCCAAGGGGCATTTAAACTGTCTTGTTAAGTTACTGCGACCTCCACCGCTCTTCCAAGGGGCATTTAAACCATCTTGTTAAGCTAATGCGACCTGCACGTCTCTTCCAAGGGGCATTTACACTGTCTTGTTAAGCTACTGCGAACTGCACGTCTCTTCTAAGGGGCATTTAAACAGTCTTGTTAAGCTACTGCGACTTGCACGTCTCGTCAAAGGGGCATTTAAACCGTCTTGTTAAGCTACTGTAACCTCCACCACTTTTCCAAGGGGCAATTAAACCGTCTTGTTTAGCTACTGCGACCTGCACGTCTCTTCCAAGGGGCATTTAAACCGTCTTGTTAAGCTACTGCGACATGCACGTCTCTTCCAAGGGGCATTTAAAATGCTTTCTTAAGCTACTGCAACATCCACCGCTATTCCAAGGGGCATTTAAACCATCTTGTTAAGCTACTGCGACCTGCAAGTCTCTTCCAAGTGGCATTTAAACCATCTTGTTAAGCTACTGTGATCTGCACGTCTCTTCCAAGGGGCATTTAAACTGTCTTGTTAAGCTACTGCGACCTGCACCTCTCTTCCAAGGGGCATTTAAACCGTCTTATTAAGCTACTGCGACCTGCACGTCTCTTGCAAGGGGCATTTAAACCGTCTTGTTAAGCTACTGTGATCTGCACGTCTCTTCCAAGGGGCATTTAAACTGTCTTGTTAAGCTACTGCGACCTCCAACGCACTTCCAAGGGGCATTTAAACCGTCTTGTTAAGCTACTGCGACCTCCACCGCTCTTCCAAGGGGAATTTAAACCCTCTTGTTTAGCTACTGCGACCTGCAAGTCTCTAACAAGGGGCATTTAAACCATCTTGATAATCTACTGCGACATGCACGTCTCTTCCAAGGGGCATTTAAACCGTCTTGTTAAGCTAATGCGACCTGCACGTCTCTTCCAAGGGGCATTAAACCGTCTTGTTAAGCTACTGCGACCTCCACCGCTCTTCCAAAGGGCATTTTAACTGTCTTGTTAAGCTACTGTGACCTGCACGTCTCTACCAAGGGGCATTTAAACCGTCTTGTTAAGCTACTGCGACCTCCACTGCTCTTCCAAGGGGCGTTTAATCCATCTTGTCTAGCTTCTGCGACCTGCACGTCTCTTCCAAGGGGCATTTACACTGTCTTGTTAAGCTACTGCGACCTGCACGTCTCTTCTAAGGGGCATTTAAACAGTCTTGTTAAGCTACTGCGACTTGCACGTCTATTCCAAGTGGCATTTAAACCGTCTTGTTAAGCTACTGTAACCTCCACCACTTTTCCAAGGGGCAAGTAAACCGTCTTGTTTAGCTACTCCGACCTGCACGTCTCTTCCAAGGGGCATTTAAACCGTCTTGGTAAGCTACTGCGACATGCACGTCTCTTCCAAGGGGCATTTAAAATGCTTTCTTAAGCTACTGCGACCTCCACCGCTCTTCCAAGTGGCATTTAAACCGTCTTGTTAAGCTACTGCGACCTCCAACGCTCTTCCAAGGGGCAATTAAGCAGTCTTGTTAAGCTACTGCGACCTGCACGTCTCTTCCAAGGGGCATTTAAACCTTCTTGTTAAGCTACTGCGACCTGCACGTCTCTTCCAAGGGGCATTTAAACTGTCTTGTTAAGCTACTGCGACCTGCACGTCTCTTCCAAGGGGCATTTTAACTGTCTTGTTAAGCTACTGCGACCTGCACGTCTCTTCCAAGGCGAATTTAAACCGTCTTATTAAGCTACTGCGACCTGCACGTCTCTTCCAATGGGCATTTAAACCGTCTTGTTAAGCTACTGCGACCTCCACTGATCTTCCAAGGGGCATTTAAACCATCTTGTTAAGCTACTGCGACCTGTAAGTCTCTTACAAGTGGCATTTAAACCGTCTTGTTAAGCTACTGTGATCTGCACGTCTCTTCCAAGGGGCATTTAATCTGTCTTGTTAAGCTACTGCGACCTGCACGTCTCTTCCAAGGGGCATTTAAACCGTCTTATTAAGCTACTGCGACCTGCACGTCTCTTGCAAGAGGCATTTAAACCGTTTTGTTAAGCTACTGTGATCTGCACGTCTCTTCCAAGGGGCATTTAAACTGTCTTGTTAAGCTACTGCGACCTGCACGTCTCTTCCAAGGGGCCTTTAAACCATCTTGTTAAGCTACTGCGACCTGAACGTCTCTTCCAATGGGCATTTAAACCGTCTTGTTAAGCTACTGCGACCTGCATGTCTCTTCCAAGGGGCCTTTAAACCATCTTGTTAAGCTACTGCGACCTGAACGTCTCTTCCAATGGGCATTTAAACCGTCTTGTTAAGCTACTGCGACCTGCATGTCTCTTCCAAGGGGCATTTAAACTGTCTTGTTAAGCTACTGCGACCTCCACCTCTCTTCCAAGGGGCATTTAAACCATCTTGTTAAGCTACTGCGACCTGCACGTCTCTTCCAAGGGGCATTTAAACTGTCTTGTTAAGCTACTGCGACCTCCACCGCTCTTCCAAGTGGCATTTAAACCATCTTGTTAAGCTAATGCGACCTGCACGTCTCTTCCAAGGGGCATTTACACTGTCTTGTTAAGCTACTGCGACTTGCACGTCTCGTCAAAGGGGCATTTAAACCGTCTTGTTAAGCTACTGTAACCTCCACCACTTTTCCAAGGGGCAATTAAACCTTCTTGTTTAGCTACTGCGACCTGCACGTCTCTTCCAAGGGGCATTTAAACCGTCTTGTTAAGCTACTGCGACATGCACGTCTCTTCCAAGGGGCATTTAAAATGCTTTCTTAAGCTACTGCAACCTCCACCGCTCTTCCAAGGGGCATTTAAACCATCTTGTTAAGCTACTGCGACCTGCAAGTCTCTTCCAAGTGGCATTTAAACCGTCTTGTTAAGCTACTGTGATCTGCACGTCTCTTCCAAGGGGCATTTAAACTGTCTTGTTAAGCTACTGCGACCTGCACCTCTCTTCCAAGGGGCATTTAAACCGTCTTATTAAGCTACTGCGACCTGCACGTCTCTTCCAAGGGGCATTTAAACCATCTTGATAATCTACTGCGACATGCACGTCTCTTCTAAGGGGCATTTAAACCGTCTTGTTAAGCTAATGCGACCTGCACGTCTCTTCCAAGGGGCATTAAACCGTCTTGTTAAGCTACTGCGACCTCCACCGCTCTTCCAAAGGGCATTTTAACCGTCTTGTTAAGCTACTGTGACCTGCACGTCTCTACCAAGGGGCATTTAAACCGTCTTGTTAAGCTACTGCGACCTCCACTGCTCTTCCAAGGGGCGTTTAATCCATCTTGTCTAGCTTCTGCGACCTGCACGTCTCTTCCAAGGGGCATTTACACTGTCTTGTTAAGCTACTGCGACCTGCACGTCTCTTCTAAGGGGCATTTAAACAGTCTTGTTAAGCTACTGCGACTTGCACGTCTCTTCCAAGGGGCATTTAAACCGTCTTGATAAGCTACTGTAACCTCCACCACTTTTCCAAGGGGCAAGTAAACCGTCTTGTTTAGCTACTGCGACCTGCACGTCTCTTCCTAGGGGCATTTAAACCGTCTTGTTAAGCTACTGCGACATGCACGTCTCTTCCAAGGGGCATTTAAAATGCTTTCTTAAGCCACTGCGACCTCCACCGCTCTTCCAAGTTGCATTTAAACCGTCTTGTTAAGCTACTGTGATCTGAACGTCTCTTCCAAGGGGCATTTAAACTGTCTTGTTAAGCTACTGCGACCTGCACGTCTCTTCCAAGGGACATTTAAACCGTCTTATTAAGCTACTGCGACCTGCACGTCTCTTGCAAGGGGCATTTAAACCGTCTTGTTAAGCTACTGTGATCTGCACGTCTCTTCCAAGGGGCATTTAAACTGTCTTGTTAAGCTTCTGCGACCTGCACGTCTCTTCCAAGGGGCATTTAAACCATCTTGTTAAGCTACTGCGACCTGTACGTCTCTTCCAAGGGGCATTTAAACTGTCTTGTTAAGCTACTGCGACCTCCACCGCACTTCCAAGGGGCATTTAAACCGTCTTGTTAAGCTACTGCGACCTACACCGCTCTTCCAAGGGGAATTTAAACCCTCTTGTTTAGCTACTGCGACCTGCACGTCTCTACCAAGGGGCATTTACACCGTCTTGATATTCTACTGCGACATGCACGTCTCTTCCAAGGGGCATTTAAACCGTCTTGTTAAGCTAATGCGACCTGCACGTCTCTTCCAAGGGGCATTAAACCGTCTTGTTAAGCTACTGCGACATCCACCGCTCTTCCAAAGGGCATTTTAACCGTCTTGTTAAGCTACTGCGACCTCCACTGCTCTTCCAAGGAGCGTTTAATCCATCTTGTTAAGCTACTGCGACCTGCACGTCTCTTCCAAGGGGCATTTAAACTGTCTTGTTAAGCTACTGCGACATCCACCGCTCTTACAAGGGGCATTTAAACAGTCTTGTTAAGCTGCTGCGACCTGCACGTCTCTTCCAAGGGGCATTTAAACCTTCTTGTTAATCTACTGCAACCTGCACATCTCTTCCAAGGGGCATTTATACTGTCTTGTTAAGCTACAGCGACATGCGCGTCTCTTCCAAGGGGCATTTAAACTGTCTTATTAAGCTACTGCGACCTGCATGTCTCTTCCAATGGGCATTTAAACCGTCTTGTTAAGCTACTGCGACCTCCACCGCTCTTCCAAGGGGCATTTAAGCAGTCTTGTTAAGCTACTGCGACCTGCACGTCTCTTCCAATGGGCATTTAAACCTTCTTGTTAAGCTACTGCGCCCTTCACGTCTCTTCCAAGGGGCATTTAAACTGTCTTGTTAAGCTACTGCGACCTGCACGTCTCTTCCAAGGTGCATTTAAACTGTCTTGATAAGCTACTGCGACCTGCACGTCTCTTCCAAGGGGCATTTAAACCGTCTTATTAAGCTACTGCGACCTGCATGTCTCTTCCAATGGGCATTTAAACCGTCTTGTTAAGATACTGCGACCTCCACTGATCTTCCAAGGGGCATTTAAACAATCTTGTTAAGCTACTGCGACCTGTAAGTCTCTTCCAATTGGCATTTAAAACATCTTGTTAAGCTACTGTGATCTGCACGTCTCTTCCAAGGGGCATTTTAACTGTCTAGTTAAGCTACTGCGACCTGCAAGTCTCTTCCAAGGGGCATTTAAACTGTCTTGTTAAGCTACTGCGACCTGCACGTCTCTTCCAAGGGGCATTTAAACCGTCTTATTAAGCTACTGCGACCTGCACGTCTCTTGCAAGAGGCATTTAAACCGTCTTGTTAAGCTACTGTGATCTGCACGTCTCTTCCAAGGGGCATTTAAACTGTCTTGTTAAGCTTCTCCGACCTGCACGTCTCATCCAAGGGGCATTTAAACTGTCTTGTTAAGCTACTGCGACCTGCACGTCTCTTCCAAGGGGCCTTTAAACCATCTTGTTAAGCTACTGCGACCTAAACGTCTCTTCCAATGGGCATTTAAACCATCTTGTTAAGCTACTGCGATCTGTACGTCGCTTACAATGGGCATTTAAACCGTCTTTTTAAGCTACTGCGAACTCAACCGCTCTTCCAAGGAGCATTTAAACTGTCTTGTTAAGCTACTGCGACCTGCATGTCTCATCCAAGGGGCATTTAAATAGTCTTGGTAAGCTACTGCGACCTGCAAGCCTCTTCCAAGGGGCATTTAAACTGTCTTGTTAAGCTACTGCGACCTGCACGTCTCTTCCAAGGGGCATTTAATCTGTCTTGTTAAGCTTCTGCGACCTCCACTGCTCTTCCAAGGGGCATTTAAACCATCTTGTTAAGATACTGCGACCTGCACGTCTCTTCCAAGGAGCATTTAAACTGTCTTGTTAAGCTACTGCGACCTGCACGTCTCTTCCAAGGGGCATTTAAATAGTCTTGGTAAGCTACTGCGACCTGCAAGCCTCTTCCAAGGGGCATTTAAACTGTCTTGTTAAGCTACTGTGACCTGCACGTCTCTTCCAAGGGGCATTTAAACTGTCTTGTTAAGCTACTGCGACCTCCACTGCTCTTCCAAGGGGTATTTAAACCATCTTTTTAAGCTACTGCGACCTGCACGTCTCTTCTAAGGGGCATTTAAACAGTCTTGTTAAGCTACTGCGACTTGCACGTCTCTTCCAAGGGGCATTTAAACCGTCTTGTTAAGCTACTGTAACCTCCACCACTTTTCCAAGGGGCATTTAAACCATCTTGTTTAGCTACTGCGACTTGCACGTCTCTTCCAAGGGGCATTTAAAACACTTTGTCAACCTACTGCGACCTGCACGTCTCTTCCAAGGGGCATTTAAACCGTCTTGTTAAGTTACTGTAACCTCCACCACTTTTCCAAGGGGCATTTTAACCGCCTTGTTAAGCTACTGCGACCTGCAATTCTCTTCCAAGGGGCATTTAAACCGTCTTGTTAAGCTTCTGCGACCTGCAAGTGTCTTTCAAGGGGCATTTAAACCGTCTTGTTAAGCTACTGCGACCTCCACCGCACTTCCAAGGGGCATTTATACCGTCTTGTTAAGCTACTGCGACCTGCACGTCTCTTCCAAGTGGCATTTAAACCGTCTTGTTAACTACTGCAACCTCCACCGCTTTTCAAAGGGGCATTTAAACCGTCTTGTTAAGCTACTGTGACCTGCACGTCTCTTCCAAGGGGTATTTATACCGTCTTATTAAGCTACTGTGACCTGCACGTCTCTTCCAAGGTGCAATTAAATCGTCTTATTTAGCTACTTCGACCTCCACCGCTCTTCCAAGGGGCATTTAAACCGTCTTGTTTAGCTACTGCGACCTGCACGTCTCTTCCAAGGGGCATTTAAACCATCTTGTTAAGCCACTGTGACCTGCACGTCTCTTCCAAGGGGCATTTAAACCATCTTGTTAAGCTACTGCGACCTGTATGTCTCTTCCAATGGGCATTTAAACCGTCTTCTTAAGCTACTGCGACCTGCACATCTCTTCTAAGGGGCATTTAAACTGTCTTGTTAAGCTACTGCGACCTGCACGTCTCTTCTAAGGGGCATTTAAACAGTCTTGTTAAGCTACTGCGACTTGCACGTCTCTTCCAAGGTGCATTTAAACCGTCTTGTTAAGCTACTGCGACCTCCACCACTTTTCCAAGGGGCATTTAAACCGTCTTGTTAAGCTACTGCGACATGCACGTCTCTTCCAAGGGGCATTTAAAACGCTTTCTTAAGCTACTGCGACCTCCACCGCTCTTCCAAGAGGCATTTAAACCTTCTTGTTAAGCTACTGCGACCTGCACATCTCTTCCAAGGGGCATTTAAACTGTCTTGTTAAGCTACTGCGACCTGCGCGTCCCTTCCAAGGGGCATTTAAACCGTCTTATTAAGCTACTGCGACCTGCATGTCTCTTCCAATGGGCATTTAAACCGTCTTGTTAAGCTACTGCGACCTCCACCGCTCTTCCAAGGGGCATTTAAGCAGTCTTGTTAAGCTACTGCGACCTGCACGTCTCTTCCAAGGGGTATTTAAACCTTCTTGTTAAGCTACTGCGACCTGCACGTCTCTTCCAAGGGGCATTTAAACTCTCTTGTTAAGCTACGGCGACCTGCACGTCTCTTCCAAGGGGCATTTAATCCGTCTTATTAAGCTACTGCGACCTGCACGTCTCTTCCAATGGGCATTTAAACTGTCTCGTTAAGCTACTTTGACCTGCTCGTCTCTTCCAAGGGGCATTTAAACCGTCTTATTAAGCTACTGCGACCTGCACGTCTCTTGCAAGGGGCATTTAAACCGTCTTGTTAAGCTACTGTGATCTGCACGTCTCTTCCAAGGGGCATTTAAACTGTCTTGTTTAGTTTCTGCGACCTGCTCGTCTCTACCAAGGGGCATTTAAACCATCTTGTTAAGCTACTGCGACCTGTACGTCGCTTCCAATGGGCATTTAAACCGTCTTGTTAAGCTACTGCGACCTGCACCGCTCTTCTAAGGGGCATTTAAACAGTCTTGTTAAGCTACTGCGACTTCCACGTTTCTTCCAAGGGGCATTTAAACCGTCTTGTTAAGCTACTGTAACCTCCACCACTTTTCCAAGGGGCATTTAAACCGTCTTGTTAAGCTACTGCGACATACACGTCTCTTCCAAGGGGCATTTAAAACTCTCTCTTAAGCTACTGCGACCTCCACCGCTCTTCCAAGGGGCATTTAAACCATCTTGTTAAGCTACTGCGACCTGCAAGTCTCTTCCAAGTGGCATTTAAACCGTTTTGTTAAGCTACTGTGATCTGCACGTCTCTTCCAGGGGGCATTTAAACTGTCTTGTTAAGCTACTTCGACCTGCTCGTCTCTTCCAAGGGGCATTTAAACCGTCTTATTAAGCTACTGCGACCTGCACGTCTCTTGCAAGGGTCATTTAAACCGTCTTGTTAAGCTACTGTGCTATGCACATTTCTTCCAAGGGGCATTTAAACTGTCTTGTTAAGCTACTGCGACCTGCACGTCTCTTCCAAGGGGCATTTAAACCATCTTGTTAAGCTACTGCGACCTGTACTTCTCTTCCAATGGGCATTTAAACCGTCTTGTTAAGCTACTGCGTCCTGCATGTCTCTTCCAAGGGGCATTTAAACCGTCTTGTTAAGCTACAGCGACCTCCACCGCTCTTCCAAGGAGCATTTAAACTGTCTTGTTAAGCTACTGTGACCTGCACGTCTCTTCCAAGGGGCAATTAAATAGTCTTGATAAGCTACTGCGACCTGCAAGCCTCTTCCAAGGGGCATTTAAACTGTCTTGTTAAGCTACTGCGACCTGCACGTCTCTTCCAAGGGGCATTTAAACTGTCTTGTTAAGCTACTGCGACATCCACCGCTCTTCCAAGGGGCATTTAAACCATCTTGTTAAGCTACTGCGACCTGCACGTCTTTTCCAAGGGGCATTTAAACTGTCTAGTTAAGCTACTGCGACCTGCACGTCTCTTCTAAGGGGCATTTAAATAGTCTTGTTAAGCTACTGCGACTTGCACGTCTCTTTAAAGGGGCATTTAAACCGTCTTGTTAAGCTACTGTAACCTCCACCACTTTTCCAAGGGGCATTTAAACCATCTTGTTTAGCTACTGTGACATGCACGTCTCTTCCAAGGGGCATTTAAAACGCTTTGTTAAGCAACTGCGACCTGCACGTCTCTTCCAAGGGGCATTTAAACCTTCTTGTTAATCTACTGCAACCTGCACATCTCTTCCAAGGGGCATTTAAACTGTCTTGTTAAGCTACAGCGACCTGCGCGTCTCTTCCAAGGGGCATTTAAACCGTCTTATTAAGCTACTGCGACCTGCATGTCTCTTCCAATGGGCATTTAAACTGTCTTGTTAAGCTACTGCGACCTCCACCGCTCTTCCAAGGGGCATTTAAGCAGTCTTGTTAAGCTACTGCGACCTGCACGTCTCTTCCAATGGGCATTTAAACCTTCTTGTTAAGCTACTGCGCCCTTCACGTCTCTTCCAAGGGGCATTTCAACTGTCTTGTTAAGCTACTGCGACCTGCACGTCTCTTCCAAGGTGCATTTAAACTGTCTTGATAAGCTACTGCGACCTGCACGTCTCTTCCAAGGGGCATTTAAATAGTCTTGGTAAGCTACTGCGACCTGCAAGCCTCTTCCAAGGGGCATTTAAACTGTCTTGTTAAGCTACTGTGACCTGCACGTCTCTTCCAAGGGGCATTTAAACTGTCTTGTTAAGCTACTGCGACCTCCACTGCTCTTCCAAGGGGCATTTAAACCATCTTTTTAAGCTACTGCGACCTGCACGTCTCTTCTAAGGGGCATTTAAACAGTCTTGTTAAGCTACTGCGACCTGCATGTCTCTTCCAATGGGCATTTAAACCGTCTTGTTAAGCTACTGCGACCTCCACCGCTCTTCGAAGGGGCATTTAAGCAGTCTTGTTAAGCTACTGCGACCTGCACGTCTCTTCCAATGGGCATTTAAACCTTCTTGTTAAGCTACTGCGCCCTTCACGTCTCTTCCAAGGGGCATTTAAACTGTCTTGTTAAGCTACTGCGACCTGCACGTCTCTTCCAAGGTGCATTTAAACTGTCTTGATAAGCTACTGCGACCTGCACGTCTCTTCCAAGGGGCATTTAAACCGTCTTATTAAGCTACTACGACCTGAACGTCTCTTCCAATGGGCATTTAAACCGTCTTGTTAAGATACTGCGACCTCCACTGATCTTCCAAGGGGCATTTAAACCATCTTGTTAAGCTACTGCGACCTGTAAGTCTCTTCCAATTGGCATTTAAACCATCTTGTTAAGCTACTGTGATCTGCACGTCTCTTCCAAGGGGCATTTTAACTGTCTAGTTAAGCTACTGCGACCTGCACGTCTCTTCCAAGGGGCATTTAAACCGTCTTATTAAGCTACTGCGACCTGCACGTCTCTTGCAAGAGGCATTTAAACCGTCTTGTTAAGCTACTGTGATCTGCACGTCTCTTCCAAGGGGCATTTAAACTGTCTTGTTAAGCTTCTCCGACCTGCACGTCTCTTCCAAGGGGCATTTAAACTGTCTTGTTAAGCTACTGCGACCTGCACGTCTCTTCCAAGGGGCCTTTAAACCATCTTGTTAAGCTACTGCGACCTGAACGTCTCTTCCAATTGGCATTTAAACCATCTTGTTAAGCTACTGCGATCTGTACGTCGCTTACAATGGGCATTTAAACCATCTTGTTAAGCTACTGCGAACTCAACCGCTCTTCCAAGGAGCATTTAAACTGTCTTGTTAAGCTACTGCGACCTGCATGTCTCATCCAAGGGGCATTTAAATAGTCTTGGTAAGCTACTGCGACCTGCAAGCCTCTTCCAAGGGGCATTTAAACTGTCTTGTTAAGCTACTGCGACCTGCACGTCTCTTCCAAGGGGCATTTAATCTGTCTTGTTAAGCTACTGCGACCTCCACTGCTCTTCCAAGGGGCATTTAAACCATCTTGTTAAGATACTGCGACCTGCACGTCTCTTCCAAGGAGCATTTAAACTGTCTTGTTAAGCTACTGCGACCTGCACGTCTCTTCCAAGGGGCATTTAAATAGTCTTGGTAAGCTACTGCGACCTGCAAGCCTCTTCCAAGGGGCATTTAAACTGTCTTGTTAAGCTACTGTGACCTGCACGTCTCTTCCAAGGGGCATTTAAACTGTCTTGTTAAGCTACTGCGACCTCCACTGCTCTTCCAAGGGGCATTTAAACCATCTTTTTAAGCTACTGCGACCTGCACGTCTCTTCTAAGGGGCATTTAAACAGTCTTGTTAAGCTACTGCGACTTGCACGTCTCTTCCAAGGGGCATTTAAACCGTCTTGTTAAGCTACTGTAACCTCCACCACTTTTCCAAGGGGCATTTAAACCATCTTGTTTAGCTACTGCGACTTGCACGTCTCTTCCAAGGGGCATTTAAAACACTTTGTCATCCTACTGCGACCTGCACGTCTCTTCCAAGGGGCATTTCAACCGTCTTGTTAAGCTACTGTAAAGTCCACCACTTTTCCAAGGGGCATTTTAACCGTCTTGTTAAGCTACTGCGACCTGCAATTCTCTTCCAAGGGGCATTTAAACCGTCTTGTTAAGCTTCTGCGACCTGCAAGTCTCTTCCAAGGGGCATTTAAACCATCTTGTTAAGCTACTGCGACCTCCACTGCACTTCCAAGGAGCATTTATACCGTCTTGTTAAGCTACTGCGACCTGCACGTCTCTTCCAAGTGGCATTTAAACCGTCTTGTTAACTACTGCAACCTCCACCGCTTTTCAAAGGGGCATTTAAACCGTCTTGTTAAGCTACTGTGACTTGCACGTCTCTTCCAAGGGGTATTTAAACCGTCTTATTAAGCTACTGTGACCTGCACGTCTCTTCCAAGGTGCAATTAAATCGTCTTATTTAGCGACTTCGACCTCCACCGCTCTTCCAAGGGGCATTTAAACCGTCTTGTTTAGCTACTGCGACCTGCACGTCTCTTCCAAGGGGCATTTAAACCATCTTGTTAAGCCACTGCGACCTGCACGTCTCTTCCAAGGGGCATTTAAACCATCTTGTTAAGCTACTGCGACCTGTACGTCTCTTCCAATGGGCCTTTAAACCGTCTTCTTAAGCTACTGCGACCTGCACGTCTCTTCTAAGGGGCCTTTAAACTGTCTTGTTAAGCTACTGCGACCTCCACCACTTTTCCAAGGGGCATTTAAACAGTCTTGTTAAGCTACTGCGACTTGCACGTCTCTTCCAAGGTGCATTTAAACCGTCTTGTTAAGCTACTGCGACCTCCACCACTTTTCCAAGGGGCATTTAAACCGTCTTGTTAAGCTACTGCGACATGCACGTCTCTTCCAAGGGGCATTTAAAACGCTTTCTTAAGCTACTGCGACCTCCACCGCTCTTCCAAGAGGCATTTAAACCTTCTTGTTAAGCTACTGCGACCTGCACATCTCTTCCAAGGGGCATTTAAACTGTCTTGTTAAGCTACTGCGACCTACGCGTCCCTTCCAAGGGGCATTTAAACCGTCTTATTAAGCTACTGCGACCTGCATGTCTCTTCCAATGGGCATTTAAACCGTCTTGTTAAGCTACTGCGACCTCCACCGCTCTTCCAAGGGGCATTTAAGCAGTCTTGTTAAGCTACTGCGACCTGCACGTCTCTTCCAAGGGGTATTTAAACCTTCTTGTTAAGCTACTGCGACCTGCACGTCTCTTCCAAGGGGCATTTAAACTCTCTTGTTAAGCTACTGCGACCTGCACGTCTCTTCCAAGGGGCATTTAATCCGTCTTATTAAGCTACTGCGACCTGCACGTCTCTTCCAATGGGCATTTAAACTGTCTCGTTAAGCTACTTCGACCTGCTCGTCTCTTCCAAGGGGCATTTAAACCGTCTTATTAAGCTACTGCGACCTGCACGTCTCTTGCAAGGGGCATTTAAACCGTCTTGTTAAGCTACTGTGATCTGCACGTCTCTTCCAAGGGGCATTTAAACTGTCTTGTTAAGTTTCTGCGACCTGCTCGTCTCTACCAAGGGGCATTTAAACCATCTTGTTAAGCTACTGCGACCTGTACGTCGCTTCCAATGGGCATTTAAACCGTCTTGTTAAGCTACTGCGACCTGCACCGCTCTTCTAAGGGGCATTTAAACAGTCTTGTTAAGCTACTGCGACTTCCACGTTTCTTCCAAGGGGCATTTAAACCGTCTTGTTAAGCTACTGTAACCTCCACCACTTTTCCAAGGGGCATTTAAACCGTCTTGTTAAGCTACTGCGACATACACGTCTCTTCCAAGGGGCATTTAAAACTCTCTCTTAAGCTACTGCGACCTCCACCGCTCTTCCAAGGGGCATTTAAACCATCTTGTTAAGCTACTGCGACCTGCAAGTCTCTTCCAAGTGGCATTTAAACCGTTTTGTTAAGCTACTGTGATCTGCACGTCTCTTCCAGGGGGCATTTAAACTGTCTTGTTAAGCTACTTCGACCTGCTCGTCTCTTCCAAGGGGCATTTAAACCGTCTTATTAAGCTACTGCGACCTGCACGTCTCTTGCAAGGGGCATTTAAACCGTCTTGTTAAGCCACTGTGCTATGCACGTTTCTTCCAAGGGGCATTTAAACTGTCTTGTTAAGCTACTGCGACCTGCACGTCTCTTCCAAGGGGCATTTAAACCATCTTGTTAAGCTATTGCGAACTGTGCTTCTCTTCCAATGGGCATTTAAACCGTCTTGTTAAGCTACTGCGTCCTGCATGTCTCTTCCAAGGGGCATTTAAACCGTCTTGTTAAGCTACAGCGACCTCCACCGCTCTTCCAAGGAGCATTTAAACTGTCTTGTTAAGCTACTGCGACCTGCACGTCTCTTCCAAGGGGCAATTAAATAGTCTTGATAAGCTACTGCGACCTGCAAGCCTCTTCCAAGGGGCATTTAAACTGTCTTGTTAAGCTACTGCGACCTGCACGTCTCTTCCAAGGGGCATTTAAACTGTCTTGTTAAGCTACTGCGACCTCCACCGCTCTTCCAAGGGTCATTTAAACCATCTTGTTAAGCTACTGCGACCTGCACGTCTTTTCCAAGGGGCATTTAAACTGTCTAGTTAAGCTACTGCGACCTGCACGTCTCTTCTAAGGGGCATTTAAATAGTCTTGTTAAGCTACTGCGACTTGCACGTCTCTTTAAAGGGGCATTTAAACCGTCTTGTTAAGCTACTGTAACCTCCACCACTTTTCCAAGGGGCATTTAAACCATCTTGTTTAGCTACTGTGACATGCACGTCTCTTCCAAGGGGCATTTAAAACGCTTTGTTAAGCTACTGCGATCTGCACGTCTCTTCCAAGGGGCATTTAAACCTTCTTGTTAATCTACTGCAACCTGCACATCTCTTCCAAGGGGCATTTAAACTGTCTTGTTAAGCTACAGCGACCTGCGCGTCTCTTCCAAGGGGCATTTAAACCGTCTTATTAAGCTACTGCGACCTGCATGTCTCTTCCAATGGGCATTTAAACCGTCTTGTTAAGCTACTGCGACCTCCACCGCTCTTCCAAGGGGCATTTAAGCAGTCTTGTTAAGCTACTGCGACCTGCACGTCTCTTCCAATGGGCATTTAAACCTTCTTGTTAAGCTACTGCGCCCTTCACGTCTCTTCCAAGGGGCATTTCAACTGTCTTGTTAAGCTACTGCGACCTGCACGTCTCTTCCAAGGTGCATTTAAACTGTCTTGATAAGCTACTGCGACCTGCACGTCTCTTCCAAGGGGCATTTAAACCGTCTTATTAAGCTACTGCGACCTGCACGTCTCTTCCAATGGGCATTTAAAGCGTCTTGTTAAGATACTGCGACCTCCACTGATCTTCCAAGGGGCATTTAAACCATCTTGTTAAGCTACTGCGACCTGTAAGTCTCTTCCAATTGGCATTTAAACCATCTTGTTAAGCTACTGTGATCTGCACGTCTCTTCCAAGGGGCATTTTAACTGTCTAGTTAAGCTACTGCGACCTGCACGTCTCTTCCAAGGGGCATTTAAACCGTCTTATTAAGCTACTGCGACCTGCACGTCTCTTGCAAGAGGCATTTAAACCGTCTTGTTAAGCTACTGTGATCTGCACGTCTCTTCCAAGGGGCATTTAAACTGTCTTGTTAAGCTTCTCCGACCTGCACGTCTCTTCCAAGGGGCATTTAAACTGTCTTGTTAAGCTACTGCGACCTGTACGTCTCTTCCAAGGGGCCTTTAAACCATCTTGTTAAGCTACTGCGACCTGAACGTCTCTTCCAATGGGCATTTAAACCATCTTGTTAAGCTACTGCGATCTGTACGTCGCTTACAATGGGCATTTAAACCGTCTTGTTAAGCTACTGCGACCTGCACGTCTCTTCCAAGGGGCATTTAAACTGTCTTGTTAAGCTACTGCGACCTCCACCGCTCTTCCAAGGGGCATTTAAACCATCTTGTTAAGCTACTGCGACCTGCACGTCTTTTCCAAGGGGCATTTAAACTGTCTATTTAAGCTACTGCGACCTGCACGTCTCTTCTAAGGGGCATTTAAATAGTCTTGTTAAGCTACTGCGACTTGCACGTCTCTTTAAAGGGGCATTTAAACCGTCTTGTTAAGCTACTTTAACCTCCACCACTTTTCCAAGGGGCATTTAAACCATCTTGTTTAGCTACTATGACATGCACGTCTCTTCCAAGGGGCATTTAAAACGCTTTGTTAAGCTACTGCGACCTGCACGTCTCTTCCAAGGGGCATTTAAACCGTCTTGTTAAGCTACTGCGACCTGCAATTCTCTTCCAAGGGTCATTTAAACCGTTTTGTTAAGCTTCTGCGACCTGCAAGTCTCTTCCAAGGGGCATTTAAACCGTCTTGTTAAGCTACTGCGACCTCCACCGCACTTCCAAGGGGCATTTAAACCGTCTTGTTAAGCTACTGCGACCTGCACGTCTTTTCCAAGTGGCATTGAAACAGTCTTGTTAAGCTTCTGCGACCTGCAAGTCTCTTCCAAGGGGCATTTAAACCGTCTTGTTAAGCTTCTGCGACCTGAAAGTCTCTTGCAAGGGGCATTTAAACCGTCTTGTTAAGCTGCTGCGACCTCCACCGCACTTCCAAGGGGCATTTAAACCGTCTTGTTAAGCTACTGCTTCCTGCACCGCTCTTCTAAGGGGCATTTAAACAGTCTTGTTAAGCTACTGCACTTGCACGTTTTTTCCAAGGGGCATTTAAACCGTCTTGTTAAGCTACTGTAACCTCCACCACTTTTCCAAGGGGCATTTAAACCGTCTTGTTAAGCTACTGCGACATACACGTCTCTTCCAAGGGGCATTTAAAACGCTCTCTTAAGCTACTGCGAGCTCCACCGCTCTTCCAAGGGGCATTTAAACCATCTTGTTAAGCTACTGCGACCTGCAAGTCTCTTCCAAGTGGCAATTAAACCGTTTTGTTAAGCTACTGTGATCTGCACGTCTCTTCCAGGGGGCATTTAAACTGTCTTGTTAAGCTACTTCGACCTGCTCGTCTCTTCCATGGGGCATTTAAACCATCTTATTAAGCTACTGCGACCTGCACGTCTCTTGCAAGGGGCATTTAAACCGTCTTGTTAAGGTACTGTGATATGCACGTCTATTCCAAGGGGCATTTAAACCGTCTTGTTAAGCTTCTGCGACCTGCAAGTCTCTTCCATGGGGCATTTAAACCGTCTTGTTAAGCTACTGCGACCTCCACCGCACTTCCGAAGGGCATTTAAACCGTCTTGTTAAGCCACTGCGACATGAACGTCTCTTCCAAGTGGCATTTAAACCATCTTGTTAAGCTACTGCGACCTCCACCGCTTTTCAAAGGGGCATTTAAACCGTCTTGTTAAGCTACTGCGACCTGCACGTCTCTTCCAAGGGGTATTTAAACCGTCTTATTAAGCTACTGTGACCTGCACCTCTCTTCCAAGGGGCAATTAAATCGTCTTAATAAGCTACTTCGACCTCCACCGCTCTTCCAATGGGCATTTAAATCGTCTTGTTTAGCTATTGCGACATGCACGTCTCTTACACGGGGCATTTAAACTGTCTTGTTAAGCTACTGCGACCTGCACGTCTCTTCCAATGTGCATTTAAACCGTCTTGTTAAGCTACTGCGACCTCCACTGATCTTCCAAGGGGCATTTAAACCATCTTGTTAAGCTACTGCGACCTGTAAGTCTCTACCAATGGCATTTAAACCGTCTTGTTAAGCTACAGTGATCTGCACGTCTCTTCCAAGGGGCATTTAAACTGTCTTATTAAGCTACTGCGACCTGCACGTCTCTTCCAAGGGGCATTTAAACTGTCTTGTTAAGCTACTGCGACCTGCACGTCTCTTCCAAGGGGCATTTAAACTGTCTTATTAAGCTACTGCGACCTGCACGTCTCTTGCAAGAGGCATTTAAACCGTCTTGTTAAGCTACTGTGATCTGCACGTCTCTTCCAAGGGGCATTTAAACTGTCTTGTTAAGCTTCTCCGACCTGCACGTCTCTTCCAAGGGGCATTTAAACTGTCTTGTTAAGCTACTGCGACCTGCACGTCTCTTCCGAGGGGCCTTTAAACCATCTTGTTAAGCTACTGCGACCTATACGTCTCTTCCAATGGGCATTTAAACCGTCTTGTTAAGCTACTGAGACCTGCATGTCTCTTCCAAGGGGCACTTAAACCGTCTTGTTAAGCTTCTGCGACCTCCACCGCTCTTCCAAGGGGCATTTAAACCATCTTGTTAAGCTACTGCGACCTGCACGTCTCTTACAAGGGGCATTTAAACTGTCTTGTTAAGCTACTGCGACCTCCAACGCACTTCCAATGGGCATTTAAACCATCTTGTTAAGCTACTGCGACCTGCACGTCTCTTCCAAGGGGCATTTAAACTGTCTTGTTAAGCTACTGTGACCTGCACGTCTGTTCTAAGGGGCATTTAAACCTTCTTTTTAAGCTACTGCTACCTCCACCACTTTTACAAGGGGCAATTAAACCGTCTTGTTAAGCTACTGCGACATGCACGTCTCTTCCAAGGGGCATTTAAAACGCTTTCTTAAGCTACTGCGACCTCCACCGCTCTTCCAAGGGGCATTTAAACCATCTTGTTAAGCTACTGCGACCTGCAAGACTCTTTCAAGTGGCATTTAAACCGTCTTGTTAAGCTACTGTGATCTGCACGTCTCTTCCAAAGGGCATTTAAACTGTCTTGTTAAGCTACTGCGACCTGCACGTCTCTTCCAAGGGGCATTTAAACCGTCTTATTAAGCTACTGCGACCTGCACGTCTCTTGAAAGGGGCATTTAAACCGTCTTGTTAAGCTACTGTGATCTGCACGTCTCTTCCAAGGGGCATTTAAACTGTCTTGTTAAGCTTCTGCGACCTGCATGTCTCTTCCAAGGGGCATTTAAACCATCTTGTTAAGCTACTGCGAACTGTACGTCTCTTCCAATGGGCATTTAAACCGTCTTGTTAAGCTATTGCGACCTGCATATCTCTTCCAAGGGGCATTTAAACCATCTTGTTAAGCTACTGCGACCTCCACCACTCTTCCAAGGGGCATTTAAACCATCTTTTTAAGCTACTGCGACCTGAACGTCTTTTCCAAGGGGCATTTAAACTGTGTTGTTAAGCTACTGCGACCTGCACGTCTCTTCCAAGGGGCATTTAAATAGTCTTGGTAAGATTCTGCGACCTGCAAGCCTCTTCCAGGGGGCATGTAAACTGTGTTGTTAAGCTACTGCGACCTGCACGTCTCTTCCAAGGGGCATTTAAACTGTGTTGTTAAGCTACTGCGACCTGCACGTCTCTTCCAAGGGACATTTAAATAGTCTTGGTAAGCTACTGCGACCTGCAAGCCTCTTCCAAGGGGCATTTAAACTGTCTTGTTAAGCTACTGAGACTTGCACGTGTCTTCCAAGGTTCATTTAAACCGTCTTGTTAAGCTACTGAACCTCCACCACTTTTCCAAGGGGCATTTAAACCATCTTGTTTAGCTACTGCGACATGCACGTCTCTACCAAGGGGCATTTAAAACGCTTTGTTTAGCTACTGCGACCTCCACGTCTCTTCCAAGGGGCATTTAAACCGTCTTGTTAAGCTTCTGCGACCTGCAATTCTCTTCCAAGGGGCATTTAAACCGTCTTGTTAAGCTACTGCGACCTCCACCGCACTTCCAAGGGGCATTTATATCGTCTTGTTAAGCTACTGCGACCTGCACGTCTCTTCCAAGTGGCATTTAAACCGTCTTGTTAATTACTGCAACCTCCACCGCTTTTCAAAGGGACATTTAAACCGTCTTGTTAAGCTACTGTGACCTGCACGTCTCTTCCAAGGGGTATTTAAACCGTCTTATTAAGCTACTGTTACCTACACGTCTCTTCCAAGGGGCAATTAAATCGTCTTGTTAAGCTACTTCGACCTCCACCGCTCTTCCAAGGGGCATTTAAACCGTCTTGTTTAGCTCCTGCGACCTGCACGTCTCTTCCAAGGGGCATTTAAACTGTCTTGTTAAGCTACTGCGACCTGCACGTCTCTTCCAAGGGGCATTTAAACCGTCTTATTAAGCCACTGCGACCTGCACGTCTCTTGCAAGAGGCATTTAAACCGTCTTTTTAAGCCACTGCGACCTGCACATCTCTTCCAAGGGGCATTTAAACCATCTTGTTAAGCTACTGCGACCTGTACGTCTCTTCCAATGGGCATTTAAACCGTCTTGTTAAGCTACTGCGACCTGGACGTCTCTTCTAAGGGGCATTTAAACTGTCTTGTTAAGCTACTGCGACCTGCACGTCCCTTCTAAGGGGCATTTAAACAGTCTTGTTAAGCTACTGCGACTTGCACGTCTCTTCCAAGGTGCATTTAAACCGTCTTGTTAAGCTACTGCGACCTATACCACTTTTCCAAGGGGCATTTAAACCGTCTTGTTAAGCTACTGCGACCTGCATGTCTCTTCCAAGGGGCATTTAAAACGCTTTCTTAAGCTACTGCGACCTCCACCGCTCTTCCAAGGGGCATTTAAACCATCTTGTTAAGCTACTATGATCTGCACGTCTCTTCCAAGGGGCATTTAAACTGTCTTGTTAAGCTACTGCGACCTGCACCTCTCTTCCAAGGGGCATTTAAACAGTCTTGTTAAGCTACTGTGATCTGCACGTCTCTTCCAAGGGGCATTTAAACTGTCTTGTTAAGTTTCTGCGACCTGCACGTCTCTACCAAGGGGCATTTAAACCATCTTGTTAAGCTACTGCGACCTGTACATCGCTTCCAATGGGCATTTAAACCGTCTTGTTAAGCTACTGCTTCCTGCACCGCTCTTCTAAGGGGCATTTAAACAGTCTTGTTAAGCTACTGCACTTGCACGTTTTTTCCAAGGGGCATTTAAACCGTCTTGTTAAGCTACTGTAACCTCCACCACTTTTCCAAGGGGCATTTAAACCGTCTTGTTAAGCTACTGCGACATACACGTCTCTTCCAAGGGGCATTTAAAACGCTCTCTTAAGCTACTGCGAGCTCCACCGCTCTTCCAAGGGGCATTTAAACCATCTTATTAAGCTACTGCGACCTGCACGTCTCTTGCAAGGGGCATTTAAACCGTCTTGTTAAGCTACTGTGATATGCACGTCTCTTCCAAGGGGCATTTAAACTGTCTTGTTAAGCTACTGCGACCTGCACGTCTCTTCCAAGGGGCATTTAAACCATCTTGTTAAGCTACTGCGACCTGTACGTCTCTTCCAATGGGCATTTAAACCGTCTTGTTAAGCTACTGCGTCCTGCATATCTCTTCCAAGGGGCATTTAAACAGTCTTGTTAAGCTACAGCGACCTCCACCGCTCTTCCAAGGAGCATTTAAACTGTCTTGTTAAGCTACCGCGACCTGCACGTCTCTTCCAAGGGGCAATTAAATAGTCTTGATAAGCTACTGCGACCTGCAAGTCTCTTCCAAGGGGCATTTAAACTGTCTTGTTAAACTACTGTGACCTGCACGTCTCTTCCAAGGGGCATTTAAACTGTCTTGTTAAGCTACTGCGACGTTTACCGCTCTTCCAAGGGGCATTTAAACCATCTTGTTAAGCTACTGCGACCTGCACGTCTCTTCCAAGGGGCATTTAAACTATCTTGTTAAGCTACTGCGACCTATACCGCTCTTCCAAGGGGCATTTAAACCATCTTGTTAAGCTACTGCGACCTGCAGGTCTCTTCTAAGGGGCATTTACACAGTCTTGTTAAGCTACTGCGACTTGCACGTCTCTTCCAAGTGGCATTTAAACCGTCTTATTAAGCTACTGTAACCTCCACCACTTTTCCAAGGGGCATTTAAACCATCTTGTTTAGCTACTGTGACATGCACGTCTCTTCCAAGGGGCATTTAAAATGCTTTGTTAAGCTACTGCGACCTGCACGTCTCTTCCAAGGGGCATTTAAACCGTCTTGTTAAGCTACTGCTACCTGCAATTCTCTTCCAAGGGGCATTTAAACCGTCTTGTTAAGCTTCTGCGACCTGCAAGTCTCTTCCAAGGGGCATTTAAACTGTCTTGTTAAGCTACTGCGACCTCCACCGCACTTCCAAGGGGCATATAAACCGTCTTGTTAAGCTAATGCGACCTGCATGTCTCTTCCAAGTGGCATTGAAACCGTCTTGTTAAGCTTCTGCGACCTGCAAGTCTCTTCCAAGGGGCATTTAAACCGTCTTGTTAAGCTTCTGCGACCTGAAAGTCTCTTCCAAGGGGCATTTAAACCGTCTTGTTAAGCTACTGCGACCTCCACCGCACTTCCAAGGGGCATTTAAAACGTCTTGTTAAGCTACTGCGACCTGCAATTCTCTTCCAAGGGGCATTTAAACCGTCTTGTTAAGGTTCTGCGACCTGCAAGTCTCTTCCAAGGGGCATTTAAACCGTCTTGTTAAGCTACTGCGACCTCCACCGCACTTCCAAGGGGCATTTAAACCGTCTTGTTAAGCCACTGCGACCTGCACGTCTCTTCCAAGTGGCATTTAAACCGTCTTGTTAAGCTACTGCGACCTGCACGTCTCTTCCAAGTGGCATTTAAACCGTCTTGTTAAGCCACTGCGACCTCCACCGCTTTTCAAAGGGGCATTTAAACCGTCTTGTTAAGCTACTGCGACCTGCACGTCTCTTCCAAGGGGTATTTAAACCGTCTTTTTAAGCTACTGCGACCTGGACGTCTCTTCTAAGGGGCATTTAAACTGTCTTGTTAAGCTACTGCGACCTGCACGTCCCTTCTAAGGGGCATTTAAACAGTCTTGTTAAGCTACTGCGACTTGCACGTCTCTTCCAAGGTGCATTTAAACCGTCTTGTTAAGCTACTGCGACCTCCACCACTTTTCCAAGGGGCATTTAAACCGTCTTGTTAAGCTACTGCGACCTGCATGTCTCTTCCAAGGGGCATTTAAAATGCTTTCTTAAGCTACTGCGACCTCCACCGCTCTTCCAAGGGGCATTTAAACCATCTTGTTAAGCTACTATGATCTGCACGTCTCTTCCAAGGGGCACTTAAACTGTCTTGTTAAGCTACTGCGACCTGCACCTCTCTTCCAAGGGGCATTTAAACCGTCTTATTAAGCCACTGCGACCTGCACGTCTCTTGCAAGGGGCATTTAAACAGTCTTGTTAAGCTACTGTGATCTGCACGTCTCTTCCAAGGGGCATTTAAACTGTCCTGTTAAGTTTCTGCGACCTGCACGTCTCTATCAAGGGGCATTTAAACCATCTTGTTAAGCTACTGCGACCTGTACGTCGCTTCCAATGGGCATTTAAACCGTCTTGTTAAGCTACTGCTTCCTGCACCGCTCTTCTAAGGGGCATTTAAACAGTCTTGTTAAGCTACTGCACTTGCACGTTTTTTCCAAGGGGCATTTAAACCGTCTTGTTAAGCTACTGTAACCTCCACCACTTTTCCAAGGGGCATTTAAACCGTCTTGTTAAGCTACTGCGACATACACGTCTCTTCCAAGGGGCATTTAAAACGCTCTCTTAAGCTACTGCGAGCTCTACCGCTCTTCCAAGGGGCATTTAAACCATCTTGTTAAGCTACTGCAACCTGCAAGTCTCTTCCAAGTGGCAATTAAACCGTTTTGTTAAGCTACTGTGATCTGCACGTCTCTTCCAGGGGGCATTTAAACTGTCTTGTTAAGCTACTTCGACCTGCTCGTCTCTTCCAAGGGGCATTTAAACCATCTTATTAAGCTACTGCAACCTGCACGTCTCTTGCAAGGGGCATTTAAACCGTCTTGTTAAGGTACTGTGATATGCACGTCTATTCCAAGGGGCAATTAAACCGTCTTGTTAAGCTACTGCGACCTGCACGTCTCTTCCAAGGGGCATTTAAACCATCTTGTTAAGCTACTGCGACCTGTACGTCTCTTCCAATGGGCATTTAAACCGTCTTGTTAAGCTACTGCGTCCTGCATATCTCTTCCAAGGGGCATTTAAACCGTCTTGTTAAGCTACAGCGACCTCCACCGCTCTTCCAAGGAGCATTTAAACTGTCTTGTTAAGCTACCGCGACCTGCACGTCTCTTCCAAGGGGCAATTAAATAGTCTTGATAAGCTACTGCGACCTGCAAGTCTCTTCCAAGGGCCATTTAAACTGTCTTGTTAAACTACTGCGACCTGCACGTCTCTTCCAAGGGGCATTTAAACTGTCTTGTTAAGCTACTGCGACCTTTACCGCTCTTCCAAGGGGCATTTAAACCATCTTGTTAAGCTACTGCGACCTGCACGTCTCTTCCAAGGGGCATTTAAACTATCTTGTTAAGCTACTTCGACCTATACCGCTCTTCCAAGGGGCATTTAAACCATCTTGTTAAGCTACTGCGACCTGCAGGTCTCTTCTAAGGGGCATTTAAACAGTCTTGTTAAGCTACTGCGACTTGCACGTCTCTTCCAAGGGGCATTTAAACCGTCTTATTAAGCTACTGTAACCTCCACCACTTTTCCAAGGGGCATTTAAACCATCTTGTTAAGCTACTGCTACCTGCAATTCTCTTCCAAGGGGCATTTAAACCGTCTTGTTAAGCTTCTGCGACCTGCAAGTCTCTTCCAAGGGGCATTTAAACTGTCTTGTTAAGCTACTGCGACCTCCACCGCACTCCCAAGGGGCATATAAACCGTCTTGTTAAGCTAAGGCGACCTGCATGTCTCTTCCAAGTGGCATTTAAACCGTCTTGTTAAGCTTCTGCGACCTGCAAGTCTCTTCCAAGGGGCATTTAAACCGTCTTGTTAAGCTTCTGCGACCTGAAAGTCTCTTCCAAGGGGCATTTAAACCGTCTTGTTAAGCTACTGCGACCTCCACCGCACTTCCAAGGGGCATTTAAAACGTCTTGTTAAGCTACTGCGACCTGCAATTCTCTTCCAAGGGGCATTTAAACCGTCTTGTTAAGCTTCTGCGACCTGCAAGTCTCTTCCAAGGGGCATTTAAACCGTCTTGTTAAGCTACTGCGACCTCCACCGCACTTCCAAGGGGCATTTAAACCATCTTGTTAAGCCACTGCGACCTGCACGTCTCTTCCAAGTGGCATTTAAACCGTCTCGTTAAGCTACTGCGACCTGCACGTCTCTTCCAAGTGGCATTTAAACCGTCTTGTTAAGCTACTGCGACCTCCACCGCTTTTCAAAGGGGCATTTAAACCGTCTTGTTAAGCTACTGCGACCTGCACGTCTCTTCCAAGGGGTATTTAAACCGTCTTATTAAGCTACTGTGACCTGCACGTCTCTTCCAAGGGGCAATTAAATCGTCTTAATAAGCTACTTCGACCTCCACCGCTCTTCCAATGGGCATTTAAATCGTCTTGTTTAGCTATTGCGACCTGCACGTCTCTTCCAAGGGGCATTTAAACTGTCTCGTTAAGCTACTTCGACCTGCACGTCTCTTCCAAGGGGCATTTAAACCGTGTTATTAAACTACTGCGACCTGCACGGCTCTTCCAATGGGCATTTAAACCGTCTTGTTAAGCTACTGCGACCTCCACTGATCTTCCAAGGGGCATTTAAACCATCTTGTTAAGCTACTGCGACCTGTAAGTCTCTACCAAGTGGCATTTAAACCGTCTTGTTAAGCTACAGTGATCTGCACGTCTCTTCCAAGGGGCATTTAAACTGTCTTGTTAAGCTACTGCGACCTGCACGTCTCTTCCAAGGGGCATTTAAACTGTCTTGTTAAGCTACTGCGACCTGCACGTCTCTTCCAAGGGGCATTTAAACTGTCTTATTAAGCTACTGCGACCTGCACGTCTCTTGCAAGAGGCATTTAAATCGTCTTGTTAAGCTACTGTGATCTGCACGTCTCTTCCAAGGGGCATTTAAACTGTCTTGTTAAGCTTCTCCGACCTGCACGTCTCTTCCAAGGGGCATTGAAACCCTCTTTTTAAGCTACTGCGACCTGCACGTCTCTTCCGAGGGGCCTTTAAAACATCTTGTTAAGCTACTGCGACCTGTACGTGTCTTCCACTGGGCATTTAAACCGTCTTTTTAAGCTACTGCGACCTGCATGTCTCTTTCAAGGGGCATTTAAACCATCTTGTTAAGCTTCTGCGACCTCCACCTCTCTTCCAAGGGGCATTTAAACCATCTTGTTAAGCTACTGCGACCTGCACGTCTCTTCCAAGGGGCATTTAAACTGTCTTGTTAAGCTACTGCGACCTCCACCGCTCTTCCAAGGGGCATTTAATCCATCTTGTTAAGCTACTGCGACCTGCATGTCTCTTCCAAGGGGCATTTAAACTGTGTTGTTAAGCTACTGCGACCTGCACGTCTCTTCCAAGGGGCATTTAAATAGTCTTGGTAAGCTTCTGGGACCTGCAAGCCTCTTCCAAGGGGCATTTAAACTGTCTTGTTAAGCTACTGCGACCTGCACGTCTCTTCCAAGTGGCATTTAAACTGTCTTGTTAAGCTACTGCGACCTGCACGTCTCTTCCAAGGGGCATTTAAATAGTCTTGGTAAGCTACTGCGACCTGCAAGCCTCTTCCAAGGGGCATTTAAACTGTCTTGTTAAGCTACTGCGACTTGCACGTCTCTTCCAAGGGGCATTTAAACCGTCTTGTTAAGCTACTGAAACCTCCACCACTTTTCCAAGGGGCATTTAAACCATCTTGTTTAGCTACTGCGACATGCACGTCTCTTCCAAGGGGCATTTAAAACGCTTTGTTTAGCTACTGCGATCTCCACCTCTCTTCCAAGGGTCATTTAAACCGTCTTGTTAAGCTACTGCGATCTGCAATTCTCTTCCAAGGGGCATTTAAACCGTCTTGTTAAGCTTCTGCGACCTGCAAGTCTCTTCCAAGGGGCATTTAAACCGTCTTGTTAAGCTACTGCGACCTCCACCGCACTTCCAAGGGGCATTTATACCGTCTTGTTAAGCTACTGCGACCTGCACGTCTTTTCCAAGTGGCATTGAAACAGTCTTGTTAAGCTTCTGCGACCTGCAAGTCTCTTCCAAGGGGCATTTAAACCGTCTTGTTAAGCTTCTGCGACCTGAAAGTCTCTTCCAAGGCGCATTTAAACCGTCTTGTTAAGCTACTGCGACCTCCACCGCACTTCCAAGGGGCATTTAAACCGTCTTGTTAAGCTACTGCGACCTGCAATTCTCTTCCAAGGGGCATTTAAACCGTCTTGTTAAGCTTCTGCGACCTGCAAGTCTCTTCCAAGGGGCATTTAAACCGTCTTGTTAAGCTACTGCGACCTCCACCGCACTTCCGAAGGGCATTTAAACCGTCTTGTTAAGCCACTGCGACATGAACGTCTCTTCCAAGTGGCATTTAAACCGTCTTGTTAAGCTACTGCGACCTCCACCGCTTTTCAAAGGGGCATTTAAACCGTCTTAATAAGCTACTTCGACCTCCACCGCTCTTCCAATGGGCATTTAAATCGTCTTGTTTAGCTATTGCGACCTGCACGTCTCTTCCACGGGGCATTTAAACTGTCTTGTTAAGCTACTGCGACCTGCACGTCTCTTCCAATGGGCATTTAAACCGTCTTGTTAAGCTACTGCGACCTCCACTGATCTTCCAAGGGGCATTTAAACCATCTTGTTAAGCTACTGCGACCTGTAAGTCTCTACCAAGTGGCATTTAAACCGTCTTGTTAAGCTACAGTGATCTGCACGTCTCTTCCAAGGGGCATTTAAACTGTCTTGTTAAGCTACTGCGACCTGCACGTCTCTTCCAAGGGGCATTTAAACTGTCTTGTTAAGCTACTGCGACCTGCACGTCTCTTCCAAGTGCCATTTAAACTGTCTTATTAAGCTACTGCGACCTGCACATCTCTTGCAAGAGGCATTTAAACCGTCTTGTTAAGCTACTGTGATCTGCACGTCTCTTCCAAGGGGCATTTAAACTGTCTTGTTAAGCTTCTCCGACCTGCACGTCTCTTCCAAGGGGAATTTAAACTGTCTTGTTAAGCTACTGCGACCTGCACGTCTCTTCCGAGGGGCCTTTAAACCATCTTGTTAAGCTACTGCGACCTGTACGTCTCTTCCAATGGGCATTTAAACCGTCTTGTTAAGCTACTGCGACCTGCATGTCTCTTCCAAGGGGCACTTAAACCGTCTTGTTAAGCTTCTGCGACCTCCACCGCTCTTCCAAGGGGCATTTAAACCATCTTGTTAAGCTACTGCGACCTGCACGTCTCTTCCAAGGGGCATTTAAACTGTCTTGTTAAGCTACTGCGACCTACAACGCACTTCCAAGGGGCATTTAAACCATCTTGTTAAGCTACTGCGACCTGCACGTCTCTTCCAAGGGGCATTTAAACTGTGTTGTTAAGCTACTGCGACCTGCACGTCTGTTCTAAGGGGCATTTAAACCTTCTTGTTAAGCTACTGCCACCTCCACCACTTTTACAAGGGGCAATTAAACCGTCTTGTTAAGCTACTGCGACATGCACGTCTCTTCCAAGGGGCATTTAAAACGCTTTCTTAAGCTACTGCGACCTCCACCGCTCTTCCAAGGGGCATTTAAACCATCTTGTTAAGCTACTGCGACCTGCAAGACTCTTTCAAGTGGCATTTAAACCGTCTTGTTAAGCTACTGTGATCTGCACGTCTCTTCCAAGGGGCATTTAAACTGTCTTGTTAAGCTACTGCGACCTGCACGTCTCTTCCAAGGGGCATATAAACCGTCTTATTAAGCTACTGCGACCTGCACGTCTCTTGAAAGGGGCATTTAAACCGTCTTGTTAAGCTACTGTGATCTGCACGTCTCTTCCAAGGGGCATTTAAACTGTCTTGTTAAGCTTCTGCGACCTGTACGTCTCTTCCAAGGGGCATTTAAACCATCTTGTTAAGCTACTGCGACCTGTACATCTCTTCCAATGGGCATTTAAACCGTCTTGTTAAGCTACTGCGACCTGCATATCTCTTCCAAGGGGCATTTAAACCGTCTTGTTAAGCTACTGCGACCTCCACCACTCTTCCAAGGGGCACTTAAACCATCTTGTTAAGCTACTGCGACCTGCATGTCTCTTCCAAGGGGCATTTAAATAGTCTTGGTAAGCTACTGCGACCTGCATGCCTCTTCCAAGGGGCATTTAAACTGTCTTGTTAAGCTACTGCGACCTGCACGTCTCTTCCAAGGGGCATTTAAACTGTCTTGTTAAGCTACTGCGACCTCCACCGCTCTTCCAAGGGGCATTTAATCCACCTTGTTAAGCTACTGCGACCTGAACGTCTTTTCCAAGGGGCATTTAAACTGTGTTGTTAAGCTACTGCGACCTGCACGTCTCTTCCAAGGGACATTTAAATAGTCTTGGTAAGCTAATGCGACCTGCAAGCCTCTTCCAAGGGGCATTTAAACCGTCTTGTTAAGCTACTGTGATCTGCACGTCTCTTCCAAGGGGCATTTAAACTGTCCTGTTAAGCTTCTGCGACCTGCACGTCTCTTGCAAGAGGCATTTAAACCGTCTTTTTAAGCCACTGCGACCTGCACGTCTCTTCCAAGGGGCATTTAAACCATCTTGTTAAGCTACTGCGACCTGTACGTCTCTTCCAATGGGCATTTAAACCGTCTTGTTAAGCTACTGCGACCTGGACGTCTCTTCTAAGGGGCATTTAAACAGTCTTGTTAAGCTACTGCGACCTGCACGTCCCTTCTAAGGGGCATTTAAACAGTCTTGTTAAGCTACTGCGACTTGCACGTTTCTTCCAAGGTGCATTTAAACCGTCTTGTTAAGCTACTGCGACCTCCACCACTTTTCCAAGGGGCATTTAAACCGTCTTGTTAAGCTACTGCGACCTGCATGTCTCTTCCAAGGGGCATTTAAAACGCTTTCTTAAGCTACTGCGACCTCCACCGCTCTTCCAAGGGTCATTTAAACCATCTTGTTAAGCTACTATGATCTGCACTTCTCTTCCAAGGGGCATTTAAACTGTCTTGTTAAGCTACTGCGACCTGCACCTCTCTTCCAAGGGGCATTTAAACCGTCTTATTAAGCTACTGCGACCTGCATGTCTCTTGCAAGGGGCATTTAAACAGTCTTGTTAAGCTACTGTGATCTGCACGTCTCTTCCAAGGGGCATTTAAACTGTCTTGTTAAGTTTCTACGACCTGCACGTCTCTACCAAGGGGCATTTAAACCATCTTGTTAAGCTACTGCGACCTGTACGTCGCTTCCAATGGGCATTTAAACCGTCTTGTTAAGCTACTGCGACCTGCACCGCTCTTCTAAGGAGCATTTAAACAGTCTTGTTAAGCTACTGCACTTGCACGTTTTTTCCAAGGGGCATTTAAACCGTCTTGTTAAGCTACTGTAACCTCCACCACTTTTCCAAGGGGCATTTAAACCGTCTTGTTAAGCTACTGCGACATACACGTCTCTTCCAAGGGGCATTTAAAACGCTCTCTTAAGCTACTGCGAGCTCCACCGCTCTTCCAAGGGGCATTTAAACCATCTTTTTAAGCTACTGCGACCTGCAAGTCTCTTCCAAGTGGCATTTAAACCGTTCTGTTATGCTACTGTGATCTGCACGTCTCTTCCAGGGGGCATTTAAACTGTCTTGTTAAGCTACTTCGACCTGCTCGTCTCTTCCAAGGGGCATTTAAACCATTTATTAAGCTACTGCGACCTGCACGTCTCTTGCAAGGGGCATTTAAACCGTCTTGTTAAGCTACTGTGATATGCACGTCTCTTCCAAGGGGCATTTAAACTGTCTTGTTAAGCTACTGCGACCTGCACGTCTCTTCCAAGGGGCATTTAAACTGTCTTGTTAAGCTACTGCGACCTTTACCGCTCTTCCAAGGGGCATTTAAACCATCTTGTTAAGCTACTGCGACCTGCACGTCTCTTCCAAGGGGCATTTAAACTGTCTTGTTAAGCTACTGCGACCTATACCGCTCTTCCAAGGGGCATTTAAACCATCTTGTTAAGCTACTGCGACCTGCACGTCTCTTCTAAGGGGCATTTAAACAGTCTTGTTAAGCTACTGCGACTTGCACGTCTCTTCCAAGGGGCATTTAAACCGTCTTGTTAAGCTACTGTAACCTCCACCACTTTTCCAAGGGGCATTTAAACTATCTTGTTTAGCTACTGTGACATGCACGTCTCTTCCAAGGGGCATTTAAAACGCTTTGTTAAGCTACTGCGACCTGCACGTCTCTTCCAAGGGGCATTTAAACCGTCTTGTTAAGCTACTGCTACCTGCAATTCTCTTCCAAGGGGCATTTAAACCGTCTTGTTAAGCTTCTGCGACCTGCAAGTCTCTTCCAAGGGGCATTTAAACTGTCTTGTTAAGCTACTGCGACCTCCACCGCACTTCCAAGGGGCATTTAAACCGTCTTGTTAAGCTACTGCGACCTGCATGTCTCTTCCAAGTGGCATTGAAACCGTCATGTTAAGCTTCTGCGACCTGCAAGTCTCTTCCAAGGGGCATTTAAACCGTCTTGTTAAGCTTCTGCGACCTGAAAGTATCTTCCAAGGGGCATTTAAACCGTCTTGTTAAGCTACTGCGACCTCCACCGCACTTCCAAGGGGCATTTAAAACGTCTTGTTAAGCTACTGCGACCTGCAATTCTCTTCCAAGGGGCATTTAAACCGTCTTGTTAAGCTTCTGTGACCTGCAAGTCTCTTCCAAGGTTCATTTAAACCGTCTTGTTAAGCTACTGCGACCTCCACCGCACTTCCAAGGGGCATTTAAACCGTCTTGTTAAGCCACTGCGACCTGCACGTCTCTTCCAAGTGGCATTTAAACCGTCTTGTTAAGGTACTGCGACCTGCACGTCTCTTCCAAGTGGCATTTAAACCGTCTTGTTAAGCTACTGCGACCTCCACCGCTTTTCAAAGGGGCATTTAAACCGTCTTGTTAAGCTACTGCGACCTGCACGTCTCTTCCAAGGGGTATTTAAACCGTCTTATTAAGCTACTGTGACCTGCACGTCTCTTCCAAGGGGCAATTAAATCGTCTTAATAAGCTACTTCGACCTCCACCGCTCTTCCAATGGGCATTTAAATCGTCTTGTTTAGCTATTGCGACCTGCACGTCTCTTCCAAGGGGCATTTAAACTGTCTTGTTAAGCTACTTCGACCTGCACGTCTCTTCCAAGGGGCATTTAAACCGTGTTATTAAGCTACTGCGACCTGCACGGCTCTTCCAATGGGCATTTAAACCGTCTTGTTAAGCTACTGCGACCTCCACTGATCTTCCAAGGGGCATTTAAACCATCTTGTTAAGCTACTGCGACCTGTAAGTCTCTACCAAGTGGCATTTAAACCGTCTTGTTAAGCTACAGTGATCTGCACGTCTCTTCCAAGGGGCATTTAAACTGTCTTGTTAAGCTACTGCGACCTGCACGTCTCTTCCAAGGGGCATTTAAACTGTCTTATTAAGCTACTGCGACCTGCACGTCTCTTGCAAGAGGCATTTAAATCGTCTTGTTAAGCTACTGCGACCTGCATGTCTCTTCCAAGGGGCATTTAAACCGTCTTGTTAAGCTACAGTGATCTGCACGTCTCTTCCAAGGGGCATTTAAACCGTCTTGTTAAGCTACAGTGATCTGCACGTCTCTTCCAAGGGGCATTTAAACTGTCTTGTTAAGCTTCTCCGACCTGCACGTCTCTTCCAAGGGGCATTTAAACCCTCTTTTTAAGCTACTGCGACCTGCACGTCTCTTCCGAGCGGCCTTTAAGCCCTCTTTTTAAGCTACTGCGACCTGCACGTCTCTTTCAAGGGGCATTTAAACTGTCTTGTTAAGCTACTGCGACCTGCATGTCTCTTCCAAGGGGCATTTAAACCATCTTGTTAAGCTTCTGCGACCTCCACCGCTCTTCCAAGGGGCATTTAAACCATCTTGTTAAGCTACTGCGACCTGCACGTCTCTTCCAAGGGGCATTTAAACTGTCTTGTTAAGCTACTGCGACCTCCACCGCTCTTCCAAGGGGCATTTAATCCATCTTGTTAAGCTACTGCGACCTGCACGTCTCTTCCAAGGGGCATTTAAACTGTGTTGTTAAGCTACTGCGACCTGCATGTCTCTTCCAAGGGGCATTTAAATAGTCTTGGTAAGCTTCTGCGACCTGCAATCCTCTTCCAAGGGGCATTTAAACTGTCTTGTTAAGCTACTGCGACCTGCACGTCTCTTCCAAGGGGCATTTAAACTGTCTTGTTAAGCTACTGCGACCTGCACGTCTCTTCCAAGGGGCATTTAAATAGTCTTGGTAAGCTACTGCGACCTGCAAGCCTCTTCCAAGGGGCATTTAAACTGTCTTTTTAAGCTACTGCGACTTGCACGTCTCTTCCAAGGGGCATTTAAACCGTCTTGTTAAGCTACTGAAACCTCCACCACTTTTCCAAGGGGCATTTAAACCATCTTGTTTAGCTACTGCGACATGCACGTCTCTTCCAAGGGGCATTTAAAACGCTTTGTTTAGCTACTGCGACCTCCACGTCTCCTCCAAGGGACATTTAAACCGTCTTGTTAAGCTACTGCGACCTGCAATTCTCTTCCAAGGGGCATTTAAACCGTCTTGTTAAGCTTCTGCGACCTGCAAGTCTCTTCCAAGGGGCATTTAAACCGTCTTGTTAAGCTACTGCGACCTCCACCGCACTTCCAAGGGGCATTTATACTGTCTTGTTAAGCTACTACGACCTGCACGTCTCTTCCAAGTGGCATTTAAACCGTCTTGTTAACTAATGCAACCTCCACCGCTTTTCAAAGGGGCATTTAATCCGTCTTGTTAAGCTGCTGTGACCTGCACGTCTCTTCCAAGGGGTATTTAAACCGTCTTGTTAAGCTACTTCGACCTCCACCGCTCTTCCAAGGGGCATTTAAACAGTCTTGTTAAGCTACTGCGACTTGCGTGTCTCTTCCAAGGTGCATTTAAACCGTCTTGTTAAGCTACTGCGACCTCCACCACTTTTCCAAAGGGCAATTAAACCGTCTTGTTAAGCTACTGCGACATGCACGTCTCTTCCAAGGGGCATTTAAAACGTTTTCTTAAGCTACTGCGACCTCCACCGCTCTTCCAAGGGGCATTTAAACCATCTTGTTAAGCTACTGCGACCTGCAAGACTCTTTCAAGTGGCATTTAAACCGTCTTGTTAAGCTACTGTGATCTGCACGTCTCTTCTAAGGTGCATTAAAACTGTCTTGTTAAGCTACTGCGACCTGCACGTCTCTTCCAAGGGGCATTTAAACCGTCTTTTTAAGCTACTGCGACCTGCACGTCTCTTGGAAGGGGCATTTAAACCGTCTTGTTAAGCTACTGTGATCTGCACGTCTCTTCCAAGGGGCATTTAAACTGTCTTGTTAAGCCACTGCGATCTGCACGTCTCTTCCAAGGGGCATTTAAACCATCTTGTTAAGCTACTGCGACCTGTACTTCTCTTCCAATGGGCATTTAAACCGTCTTGTTAAGCTACTGCGTCCTGCATGTCTCTTCCAAGGGGCATTTAAACCGTCTTGTTAAGCTACAGCGACCTCCACCGCTCTTCCAAGGAGCATTTAAACTGTCTTGTTAAGCTACTGCGACCTGCACGTCTCTTCCAAGGGGCAATTAAATAGTCTTGATAAGCTACTGCGACCTGCAAGCCTCTTCCAAGGGGCATTTAAACTGTCTTGTTAAGCTACTGCGACCTGCACGTCTCTTCCAAGGGGCATTTAAACTGTCTTGTTTAGCTACTGCGACCTCCACCGCTCTTCCAAGGGGCATTTAAACCATCTTGTTAAGCTACTGCGACCTGCACGTCTCTTCCAAGGGGCATTTAAACTGTCTAGTTAAGCTACTGCGACCTGCACATCTCTTCCAAGGGGCATTTAAATAGTCTTGTTAAGCTACTGCGACTTGCACGTCTCTTTAAAGTGGCATTTAAACCGTCTTGTTAAGCTACTGTAACCTCCACCACTTTTCCAAGGGGCATTTAAACCATCTTGTTTAGCTACTGTGACATGCAAGTCTCTTCCAAGGGGCATTTAAAACGCTTTGTTAAGCTACTGCGACCTGCACGTCTCTTCCAAGGGGCATTTAAACCGTCTTGTTAAGCTACTGCGACCTGCAATTCTCTTCCAAGGGGCATTTAAACCGTTTTGTTAAGGTTCTGCGACCTGCAAGTCTCTTCCAAGGGGCATTTAAACCGTCTTGTTAAGCTACTGCGACCTCCACCGCACTTCCAAGGGGCATTTAAACCGTCTTGTTAAGCTACTGCGACCTGCACGTCTTTTCCAAGTGGCATTGAAACCGTCTTGTTAAGCTTCTGCGACCTGCAAGTCTCTTCCAAGGGTCATTTAAACCGTCTTGTTAAGCTTCTGCGACCTGAACGTCTCTTCCAAGGGGCATTTAAACCGTCTTGTTAAGCTACTGCGACCTCCACCGCACTTCCAAGGGGCATTTAAACCGTCTTGTTAAGCTACTGCGACCTGCAATTCTCTTCCAAGGGGCATTTAAACCGTCTTGTTAAGCTTCTGCGACCTGCAAGTCTCTTCCAAGGGGCATTTAAACCGTCTTGTTAAGCCACTGCGACCTGCACGTCTCTTCCAAGTGGAATTTAAACCGTCTTGTTAAGCTACTGCGACCTGCACGTCTCTTCCAAGTGGCATTGAAACCGTCTTGTTAAGCTACTGCGACCTCCACCGCTTTTCAAAGGGGCATTTAAACCGTCTTGTTAAGCTACTGCGACCTGCACGTCTCTTCCTAGGGGTATTTAAACCGTCTTATTAAGCTACTGTGACCTGCACCTCTCTTCCAAAGGGCAATTAATTTGTCTTAATAAGCTACTTCGACCTCCACCGCTCTTCCAATGGGCATTTAAATCGTCTTGTTTAGCTATTGCGACCTGCGCGTCTCTTCCAAGGGGCATTTAAACTGTCTTGTTAAGCTACTGCGACCTGCACATCTCTTCCAAGGGGCATTTAAACCGTCTTATTAAGCTACTGCGACCTGCACGTCTCTTCCAATGGGCATTTAAACCGTCTTGTTAAGCTACTGCGACCTGTAAGTCTCTACCAAGTGGCATTTAAACCGTCTTGTTAAGCTACAGTGATCTGCACGTCTCTTCCAAGGGGCATATAAACTGTCTTGTTAAGCTACTGCGACCTGCACGTCTCTTCCAAGGGGCATTTAAACTGTCTTGTTAAGCTACTGCGACCTGCACATCTCTTCCAAGGGGAATTTAAACTGTATTATTAAGCTACTGCGACCTGCACGTCTCTTGCAAGAGGCATTTAAACCGTCTTGTTAAGCTACTGTGATCTGCACGTCTCTTCCAAGGGGCATTTAAAGTGTCTTGTTAAGCTTCTCCGACCTGCACGTCTCTTCCAAGGGGCATTTAAACTGTCTTGTTAAGCCACTGCGACCTGCACGTCTCTTCCAAGTGGAATTTAAACCGTCTTGTTAAGCTACTGCGACCTGCACGTCTCTTCCAAGTGGCATTTAAACCGTCTTGTTAAGCTACTGCGACCTCCACCGCTTTTCAAAGGGGCATTTAAATTGTCTTGTTAAGCTACTGCGACCTGCACGTCTCTTCCAAGGGGTATTTAAACCGTCTTATTAAGCTACTGTGACCTGCACCTCTCTTCCAAGGGGCAATTAATTCGTCTTAATAAGCTACTTCAACCTCCACCGCTCTTCCAATGGGCATTTAAATCGTCTTGTTTAGCTATTGCGACCTGCGCGTCTCTTCCAAGGGGCATTTAAACTGTCTTGTTAAGCTACTGCGACCTGCACGTCTCTTCCAAGGGGCATTTAAACCGTCTTATTAAGCTACTGCGACCTGCACGTCTCTTCCAATGGGCATTTAAACCGTCTTGTTAAGCTACTGCGACCTGCACATCTCTTCCAAGGGGCATTTAAACTGTATTATTAAGCTACTGCGACCTGCACGTCTCTTGCAAGAGGCATTTAAACCGTCTTGTTAAGCTACTGTGATCTGCACGTCTCTTCCAAGGGGCATTTAAACTGTATTGTTAAGCTTCTCCGACCTGCACGTCTCTTCCAAGGGGCTTTTAAACTGTCTTGTTAAGCTACTGCGACCTGCACGTCTCTTCCGAGGGGCCTTTAAACCATCTTGTTAAGCTACTGCGACCTTTACGTCTCTTCCAATGGGCATTTAAACCGTCTTGTTAAGCTACTGCAACCTGCATGTCTCTTCCGAGGGGCACTTAAACCGTCTTGTTAAGCTTCTGCTACCTCCACCGCTCTTCCAAGGGGCATTTAAACCGTCTTGATAAGCTACTGCGACCTGCACGTCTCTTCCAAGGGGCATTTAAACTGTCTTGTTAAGCTACTGCGACCTCCAATGCACTTCCAAGGGGCAATTAAACCATCTTGTTAAGCTACTGCGACCTGCACGTCTCTTCCAAGGGGCATTTAAACTGTCTTGTTAAGCTACTGCGACCTGCACGTCTCTTCTAAGGGGCATTTAAACAGTCTTGTTAAGCTTCTGCGATTTGCGTGTCTCTTCCAAGGTGCATTTAAACCGTCTTGTTAAGCTACTGCGACATTGCACGTCTCTTCCAAGGGGCATTTAAAACGCTTTCTTAAGCTACTGCGACCTCCACCGCTCTTCAAAGGGGCATTTAAACCATCTTGTTAAGCTACTGCGACCTGCAAGACTCTTTCAAGTGGCATTTAAACCGTCTTGTTAAGCTACTGTGATCTGCACGTCTCTTCCAAGGGTCATTTAAACTGTCTTGTTAAGCTACTGCGACCTGCACGTCTCTTCCAAGGGGCAATTAAATAGTCTTGATAAGCTACTGCGACCTGCAAGCCTCTTCCAAGGGGCATTTAAACTGTCTTGTTAAGCTACTGCGACCTGCACGTCTCTTCCAAGGGGCATTTAAACTGTCTTGTTTAGCTACTGCGACCTCCACCGCTCTTCCAAGGGGCATTTAAACCATCTTGTTAAGCTACTGCGACCTGCATGTCTCTTCCAAGGGGCATTTAAACTGTCTAGTTAAGCTACTGCGACCTGCACATCTCTTCCAAGGGGCATTTAAATAGTGTTGTTAAGCTACTGCGACTTGCACGTCTCTTTAAAGGGGCATTTAAACCGTCTTGTTAAGCTACTGTAACCTCCACCACTTTTCCAAGGGGCATTTAAACCATCTTGTTTAGCTACTGTGACATGCACGTCTCTTCCAAGGGGCATTTAAAACGCTTTGTTAAGCTACTGCGACCTGCACGTCTCTTCCAAGGGGCATTTAAACCGTCTTGTTAAGCTACTGCGACCTGCAATTCTCTTCCAAGGGGCATTTAAACCGTTTTGTTAAGCTTCTGCGACCTGCAAGTCTCTTCCAAGGGGCATTTAAACCGTCTTGTTAAGCTACTGCGACCTCCACCGCACTTCCAAGGGGCATTTAAACCGTCTTGTTAAGCTACTGTGACCTGCACGTCTTTTCCAAGTGGCATTGAAACCGTCTTGTTAAGCTTCTGCGACCTGCAAGTCTCTTCCAAGGGTCATTTAAACCGTCTTGTTAAGCTTCTGCGACCTGAACGTCTCTTCCAAGGGGCATTTAAACCGTCTTGTTAAGCTACTGCGACCTCCACCGCACTTCCAAGGGGCATTTAAACCGTCTTGTTAAGCTACTGCGACCTGCAATTCTCTTCCAAGGGGCATTTAAACCGTCTTGTTAAGCTTCTGCGACCTGCAAGTCTCTTCCAAGGGGCATTTAAACCGTCTTGTTAAGCCACTGCGACCTGCACGTCTCTTCCAAGTGGAATTTAAACCGTCTTGTTAAGCTACTGCGACCTGCACGTCTCTTCCAAGTGGCATTGAAACCGTCTTGTTAAGCTACTGCGACCTCCACCGCTTTTCAAAGGGGCATTTAAACCGTCTTGTTAAGCTACTGCGACCTGCACGTCTCTTCCTAGGGGTATTTAAACCGTCTTATTAAGCTACTGTGACCTGCACCTCTCTTCCAAAGGGCAATTAATTTGTCTTAATAAGCTACTTCGACCTCCACCGCTCTTCCAATGGGCATTTAAATCGTCTTGTTTAGCTATTGCGACCTGCGCGTCTCTTCCAAGGGGCATTTAAACTGTCTTGTTAAGCTACTGCGACCTGCACGTCTCTTCCAAGGGGCATTTAAACCGTCTTATTAAGCTACTGCGACCTGCACGTCTCTTCCAATGGGCATTTAAACCGTCTTGTTAAGCTACTGCGACCTCCACTGATCTTCCAAGGGGCATTTAAACCATCTTGTTAAGCTACTGCGACCTGTAAGTCTCTACCAAGTGGCATTTAAACCGTCTTGTTAAGCTACAGTGATCTGCACGTCTCTTCCAAGGGGCATATTAACTGTCTTGTTAAGCTACTGCGACCTGCACGTCTCTTCCAAGGGGCATTTAAACTGTCTTGTTAAGCTACTGCGACCTGCACATCTCTTCCAAGGGGAATTTAAACTGTATTATTAAGCTACTGCGACCTGCACGTCTCTTGCAAGAGGCATTTAAACCGTCTTGTTAAGCTACTGTGATCTGCACGTCTCTTCCAATAGGCATTTAAAGTGTCTTGTTAAGCTTCTCCGACCTGCACGTCTCTTCCAAGGGGCATTTAAACTGTCTTGTTAAGCCACTGCGACCTGCACGTCTCTTCCAAGTGGAATTTAAACCGTCTTGTTAAGCTACTGCGACCTGCACGTCTCTTCCAAGTGGCATTTAAACCGTCTTGTTAAGCTACTGCGACCTCCACCGCTTTTCAAAGGGGCATTTAAATCGTCTTGTTAAGCTACTGCGACCTGCACGTCTCTTCCAAGGGGTATTTAAACCGTCTTATTAAGCTACTGTGACCTGCACCTCTCTTCCAAGGGGCAATTAATTCGTCTTAATAAGCTACTTCGACCTCCACCGCTCTTCCAATGGGCATTTAAATCGTCTTGTTTAGCTATTGCGACCTGCGCGTCTCTTCCAAGGGGCATTTAAACTGTCTTGTTAAGCTACTGCGACCTGCACGTCTCTTCCAAGGGGCATTTAAACCGTCTTATTAAGCTACTGCGACCTGCACGTCTCTTCCAATGGGCATTTAAACCGTCTTGTTAAGCTACTGCGACCTGCACATCTCTTCCAAGGGGCATTTAAACTGTATTATTAAGCTACTGCGACCTGCACGTCTCTTGCAAGAGGCATTTAAACCGTCTTGTTAAGCTACTGTGATCTGCACGTCTCTTCCAAGGGGCATTTAAACTGTCTTGTTAAGCTTCTCCGACCTGCACGTCTCTTCCAAGGGGCTTTTAAACTGTCTTGGTAAGCTACTGCGACCTGCACGTCTCTTCCGAGGGGCCTTTAAACCATCTTGTTAAGCTACTGCGACCTTTACGTCTCTTCCAATGGGCATTTAAACCGTCTTGTTAAGCTACTGCAACCTGCATGTCTCTTCCAAGGGGCACTTAAACCGTCTTGTTAAGCTTCTGCTATCTCCACCGCTCTTCCAAGGGGCATTTAAACCGTCTTGTTAAGCTACTGCGACCTGCACGTCTCTTCCAAGGGGCATTTAAACTGTCTTGTTAAGCTACTGCGACCTCCAATGCACTTCCAAGGGGCAATTAAACCATCTTGTTAAGCTACTGCGACCTGCACGTCTCTTCCAAGGGGCATTTAAACTGTCTTGTTAAGCTACTGCGACCTGCACGTCTCTTCTAAGGGGCATTTAAACAGTCTTGTTAAGCTTCTGCGATTTGCGTGTCTCTTCCAAGGTGCATTTAAACCGTCTTGTTAAGCTACTGCGACCTCCACCACTTTTACAAGGGGCAATTACACCGTCTTGTTAAGCTACTGCGACATTGCACGTCTCTTCCAAGGGGCATTTAAAACGCTTTCTTAAGCTACTGCGACCTCCACCGCTCTTCAAAGGGGCATTTAAACCATCTTGTTAAGCTACTGCGACCTGCAAGACTCTTTCAAGTGGCATTTAAACCGTCTTGTTAAGCTACTGTGATCTGCACGTCTCTTCCAAGGGTCATTTAAACTGTCTTGTTAAGCTACTGCGACCTGCACGTCTCTTCCAAGGGGCATTTAAACCGTCTTATTAAGCTACTGCGACCTGCACGTCTCTTGCAAGGGGCATTTAAACCGTCTTCTTAAGCTACTGTGATCTGCACGTCTCTTCCAAGGGGCATTTAAACTGTCTTGTTAAGCTTCTGCGACCTGCACGTCTCTTCCAAGGGGCATTTAAACCATCTTGTTAAGCTACTGCGACCTGTACGTCTCTTCCAATGGGCATTTAAACCGTCTTGTTAAGCTACTGCGACCTGCATATCTCTTCCAAGGGGCATTTAAACTGTCTTGTTAAGCTACTGCGACCTACACCGCTCTTCCAAGGGGCATTTAAATCATCTTGTTAAGCTACTGCGACCTGCACGTCTCTTCCAAGGGGCATTTAAATAGTCTTGGTAAGCTACTGCGACCTGCAAGCCTCTTCCAAGGGGCATTTAAACTGTCTTGTTAAGCTACTGCGACCTGCACGTCTCTTCCAAGGGGCATTTAAACTGTCTTGTTAAGCTACTGCGACCTCCACCGCTCTTCCAAGGGGCATTTAAACCATCTTGTTAAGCTACTGTGACATGCACGTCTCTTCCAAAGGGCATTTAAATAGTCTTGGTAAGCTACTGCGACCTGCACTTCTCTTCCAAGGTGCATTTAAACTGTGTTGTTAAGCTACTGCGACTTGCACGTCTCTTCCAAGGGGCATTTAAACCATCTTGTTAAGCTACTGCGACCTGCACGTCTCTTCCAAAGGGCATTTAAATAGTCTTGGTAAGCTACTGCGACCTGCACGTCTCTTCCAAGGGGCATTTAAACCATCTTGTTTAGCTACTGCGACATGCACGTCTCTTCCATGGGGCATTTAAAACGCTTTGTTTAGCTACTGCGACCTCCACGTCTCTTCCAAGGGTCATTTAAACCGTCTTGTTAAGCTACTGCGACCTGCAATTCTCTTCCAAGGGGCATTTAAACCGTCTTGTTAAGCTTCTGCGACCTGCAAGTCTCTTCCAAGGGGCATTTAAACCGTCTTGTTAAGCTACTGCGACTTCCACCGCACTTCCAAGGGGCATTTATACCATCTTGTTAAGCTACTGCGACCTGCACGTCTCTTCCAAGTGGCATTTAAACCGTCTTGTTAACTACTGCAACCTCCACCGCTTTTCAAACGGGCATTTAAACCGTCTTGTTAAGCTACTGTGACCTGCACGTCTCTTCCAAGGGGCATTTAAACCGTCTTATTAAGATACTGTGACCTACACGTCTCTTACAAGGGGCAATTAAATCGTCTTGTTAAGCTACTTCGACCTCCACCGCTCTTCCAAGGGGCATTTAAACCGTCTTGTTTAGCTACTGCGACCTGCACGTCTCTTCCAAGGGGCATTTAAACTGTCTTGTTAAGCCACTGCGACCTGCACGTCTCTTCCGAGGGTCATTTAAACCATCTTGTTAAGCTACTGCGACCTGTACGTCTCTTCCAATGGGCATTTAAAGAGTCTTGTTAAGCTACTGCGACCTGCACGTCCCTTCTAAGGGGCATTTAAACAGTCTTGTTAAGCTACTGCGACCTGCATGTCTCTTCCAAGGGGCATTTAAAACGCTTTCTTAAGCTACTGCGACCTCCACCGCTCTTCCAAAGGGCATTTAAACCATCTTGTTAAGCTACTATGATCTGCACGTCTCTTCCAAGGGGCATTTAAACTGTCTTGTTAAGCTACTGCGACCTGCACCTCTCTTCCAAGGGGCATTTAAACCGTCTTATTAAGCTACTGCGACCTGCACGTCTCTTGCAAGGGGCATTTAAACAGTCTTGTTAAGCTACTGTGATCTGCACGTCTCTTCCAAGGGGCATTTAAACTGTCTTGTTAAGTTTCTGCGACCTGCACGTCTCTACCAAGGGGCATTTAAACCATCTTGTTAAGCTACTGCGACCTGTACGTCGCTTCCATTGGGCATTTAAACCGTCTTGTTAAGCTACTGCGACCTGCACCGCTCTTCTAAGGGGCATTTAAACAGTCTTGTTAAGCTACTGCACTTGCACGTTTCTTCCAAGGGGCATTTAAACCATCTTGTTAAGCTACTGTAACCTCCACCACTTTTCCAAGGGGCATTTAAACCGTCTTGTTAAGCTACTGCGACATACACGTCTCTTCCAAGGGGCATTTAAAACGCTCTCTTAAGCTACTGCGAGCTCCACCGCTCTTCCAAGGGGCATTTAAACCATCTTGTTAAGCTACTGCGACCTGCAAGTCTCTTCCAAGTGGCATTTAAACCGTTTTTTTAAGCTACTGTGATCTGCAGGTCTCTTCCAGGGGGCATTTAAACTGTCTCGTTAAGCTACTTCGACCTGCTCGTCTCTTCCGAGGGGCATTTCAACCTTCTTATTAAGCTACTGCGACCTGCACGTCTCTTGCAAGGGGCATTTAAACCGTCTTGTTAAGCTACTGTGATCTGCACATCTCTTCCAAGGGGCATTTAAACTGTCTTGTTAAGTTTCTGCGACCTGCACGTCTCTACCAAGGGGCATTTAAACTGTCTTGTTAAGCTACTGCGACCTGCACGTCTCTTCCAAGGGGCATTTAAACCATCTTATTAAGCTACTGCGACCTGCACGGCTCTTCCAATGGGCATTTAAACCGTCTTGTTAAGCTACTGCGACCTCCACTGATCTTCCAAGGGGCATTTAAACCATCTTGTTAAGCTACTGCGACCTGTAAGTCTCTACCAAGTGGCATTTAAACCGTCTTGTTAAGCTACAGTGATCTGCAAGTCTCTTCCAAGGGGCATTTAAACTGTCTTGCTAAGCTACTGCGACCTGCACGTCTCTTCCAAGGGGCATTTAAACTGTCTTGTTAAGCTACTGCGACCTGCACGTCTCTTCCAAGGGACATTTAAACTGTCTTATTAAGCTACTGCGACCTGCACGTCTCTTGCAAGAGGCATTTAAACCGTCTTGTTAAGCTACTGTGATCTGCACGTCTCTTCCAAGGGGTGATTTAAACTGTCTTGTTAAGCTTCTCCGACCTGCACGTCTCTTCCAAGGGGCATTTAAACCGTCTTGTTAAGCTACAGCGACCTCCACCGCTCTTCCAAGGAGCATTTAAACTGTCTTGTTAAGCTACTGCGACCTGCACGTCTCTTCCAAGGGGCAATTAAATAGTCTTGATAAGCTACTGCGACCTGCAAGCCTCTTCCAAGGGGCATTTAAACTGTCTTGTTAAGCTACTGCCACCTGCACGTCTCTTCCAAGGGGCATGTAAACTGTCTTGTTAAGCTACTGCGTCCTCCACCGCTCTTCCAAGGGGCATTTAAACCATCTTGTTAAGCTACTGAGACCTGCACGTCTCTTCCAAGGGGCATTTAAACTGTCTACTTAAGCTACTGCGACCTGCACGTCTCTTCTAAGGGGCATTTAAACAGTCTTGTTAAGCTACTGCGACTTGCACGTCTCTTGCAAGGGGCATTTAAACCGTCTTGTTAAGCTACTGCGACCTGCAATTCTCTTCCAAGGGGCATTTAAACCGTCTTGTTAAGCTTCTACGACCTGCAAGTCTCTTCCAAGGGGCATTTAAACCGTCTTGTTAAGCTACTGCGACCTCCACCGCACTTCCAAGGGGCATTTAAACCGTCTTGTTAAGCTACTGCGACCTGCATGTCTCTTCCAAGTGGCATTGAAACCGTCTTGTTAAGCTTCTGCGACCTGCAAGTCTCTTCCAAGGGGCATTTAAACTGTCTTGTTAAGCTACTGCGACCTGCACGTCTCTTCCAAGGGACATTTAAACTGTCTTATTAAGCTACTGCGACCTGCACGTCTCTTGCAAGAGGCATTTAAACCGTCTTGTTAAGCTACTGTGATCTGCACGTCTCTTCCAAGGGGTGATTTAAACTGTCTTGTTAAGCTTCTCCGACCTGCACGTCTCTTCCAAGGGGCATTTAAACCGTCTTGTTAAGCTACAGCGACCTCCACCGCTCTTCCAAGGAGCATTTAAACTGTCTTGTTAAGCTACTGCGACCTGCACGTCTCTTCCAAGGGGCAATTAAATAGTCTTGATAAGCTACTGCGACCTGCAAGCCTCTTCCAAGGGGCATTTAAACTGTCTTGTTAAGCTACTGCGACCTGCACGTCTCTTCCAAGGGGCATGTAAACTGTCTTGTTAAGCTACTGCGTCCTCCACCGCTCTTCCAAGGGGCATTTAAACCATCTTGTTAAGCTACTGAGACCTGCACGTCTCTTCCAAGGGGCATTTAAACTGTCTACTTAAGCTACTGCGACCTGCACGTCTCTTCTAAGGGGCATTTAAACAGTCTTGTTAAGCTACTGCGACTTGCACGTCTCTTGCAAGGGGCATTTAAACCGTCTTGTTAAGCTACTGCGACCTGCAATTCTCTTCCAAGGGGCATTTAAACCGTCTTGTTAAGCTTCTACGACCTGCAAGTCTCTTCCAAGGGGCATTTAAACCGTCTTGTTAAGCTACTGCGACCTCCACCGCACTTCCAAGGGGCATTTAAACCGTCTTGTTAAGCTACTGCGACCTGCATGTCTCTTCCAAGTGGCATTGAAACCGTCTTGTTAAGCTTCTGCGACCTGCAAGTCTCTTCCAAGGGGCATTTAAACCGTCTTGTTAAGCTTCTGCGACCTGAAAGTCTCTTCCAAGGGGCATTTAAACCGTCTTGTTAAGCTACTGCGACCTCCACCGCACTTCCAAGGGGCATTTAAACCGTCTTGTTAAGCCACTGCGACCTGCACGTCTCTTCCAAGTGGCATTTAAACCGTCTTGTTAAGCTACTGCGACCTCCACCGCTTTTCAAAGGGGCATTTAAACCGTCTTGTTAACCTACTGCGACCTGCACGTCTCTTCCAAGGGCAATTAAATCGTCTTAATAAGCTACTTCGACCTCCACCGATCTTCCAATGGGCATTTAAATCGTCTTGTTTAGCTATTGCGACCTGCACGTCTCTTCCAAGGGGCATTTAAACTGTCTTGTTAAGCTACTGCGACCTGCACGTCTCTTCCAAGGGGCATTTAAACCATCTTATTAAGCTACTGCGACCTCCACTGATCTTCCAAGGGGCATTTAAACCATCTTGTTAAGCTACTGCTACCTGTAAGTCTCTACCAAGTGGCATTTAAACCGTCTTGTTAAGCTACAGTGATCTGCACGTCTCTTCCAAGGGGCATTTAAACTGTCTTGCTAAGCTACTGCGACCTGCACGTCTCTTCCAAGGGGCATTTAAACTGTCTTGTTAAGCTACTGCGACCTGCACGTCTCTTCCAAGGGACATTTAAACTGTCTTATTAAGCTACTGCGACCTGCACGTCTCTTCCAAGAGGCATTTAAACCGTCTTGTTAAGCTACTGTGATCTGCACGTCTCTTCCAAGGGGTCATTTAAACTGTCTTGTTAAGCTTCTCCGACCTGCACGGCTCTTCCAAGGGTCATTTAAACCCTCTTTTTAAGCTACTGCGACCTGCATGTCTCTTCCGAGGGGCCTTTAAACCATCTTGTTAAGCTACTGCGACATGTACTTGTCTTCCACTGGGCATTTAAACCGTCTTGTTAAGCTACTGCGACCTGCATGTCTCTTCCAAGGGGCATTTAAACCGTCTTGTTAAGCTTCTGCGACCTCCACCGCTCTTCCAAGGGGCATTTAAACCATCTTGTTAAGCTACTGCGACCTGCACGTCTCTTCCAAGGGGCATTTAAACTGTCTTGTTAAGCTACTGCGACCTGCACGTCTCTTCCAAGGGGCATTTAAACCATCTTATTAAGCTACTGCGACCTGCACGTCTCTTGCAAGGGGCATTTAAACCGTCTTCTTAAGCTACTGTGATCTGCACGTCTTTTCCAAGGGGCATTTAAACTGTCTTGTTAAACTTCTGCGACCTGCACGTCTCTTCCAAGGGGCATTTAAACCATCTTGTTAAGCTACTGCGACCTGTACGTCTCTTCCAATGGGCATTTAAACCGTCTTGTTAAGCTACTGCGACCTGCATATCTCTTCCAAGGGGCATTTAAACCGTCTTGTTAAGCTACTGCGACCTCCACCGCTCTTCCAAGGGGCATTTAAATCATCTTCTTAAGCTACTGCGACCTGCACGTCTCTTCCAAGGGGCATTTAAATAGTCTTGGTAAGCTACTGCGACCTGCAAGCCTCTTCCAAGGGGCATTTAAACTGTCTTGTTAAGCTACTGCGACCTGCACGTCTCTTCCAAGGGGCATTTAAACTGTCTTGTTAAGCTACTGCGACCTCCACCGCTCTTCCAAGGGGCATTTAAACCATCTAGTTAAGCTACTGCGACCTGCACGTCTCTTCCAAGGGGCATTTAAACCGTCTTGTTAAGCTACTGCGACCTCCACCGCTCTTCCAAGGGGCATTTAAACCATCTTGTTAAGCTACTGCGACCTGCACGTCTCTTCCAAAGGGCATTTAAATAGTCTTGGTAAGCTACTGCGACCTGCACGTCTCTTCCAAGGGGCATTTAAACTGTGTTGTTAAGCTACTGCGACCTGCACGTCTCTTCCAAGGGACATTTAAATAGTCTTGGTAAGCTACTGCGACCTGCAAGCCTCTTCCAAGGGGCATTTAAACTGTCTTGTTAAGCTACTGCGACTTGCACTTCTCTTCCAAGGGGCATTTAAACCGTCTTGTTAAGCTACTGAAACCTCCACCACTTTTCCAAGGGGCATTTAAACCATCTTGTTTAGCTACTGTGACATGCACGTCTCTTCCATGGGGCATTTAAAACGCTTTGTTTAGCTACTGCGACCTCCACGTCTCTTCCAAGGGTCATTTAAACCGTCTTGTTAAGCTACTGCGACCTGCAATTCTCTTCCAAGGGGCATTTAAACCGTCTTGTTAAGCTTCTGCGACCTGCAAGTCTCTTCCAAGGGGCATTTAAACCGTCTTGTTAAGCTACTGCGACCTCCACCGCACTTCCAAGGGGCATTTATACAGTCTTGTTAAGCTACTGCGACCTGCACGTCTCTTCCAAGTGGCATTTAAACCGTCTTGTTAACTACTGCAACCTCCACCGCTTTTCAAACGGGCATTTAAACCGTCTTGTTAAGCTACTGTGACCTGCACGTCTCTTCCAAGGGGTATTTAAACCGTCTTATTAAGATACTGTGACCTACACGTCTCTTCCAAGGGGCAATTAAATCGTCTTGTTAAGCTACTTCGACCTCCACCGCTCTTCCAAGGGGCATTTAAACCGTCTTGTTTAGCTACTGCGACCTGCACGTCTCTTCCAAGGGGCATTTAAACTGTCTTGTTAAGCTACTGCGACCTGCACGTCTCTTCCAAGGGGCATTTAAACCATCTTATTAAGCTACTGCGAACTGCACGGCTCTTCCAATGGGCATTTAAACCGTCTTGTTAAGCTACTGCGACCTCCACTGATCTTCCAAGGGGCATTTAAACCATCTTGTTAAGCTACTGCTACCTGTAAGTCTCTACCAAGTGGCATTTAAACCGTCTTGTTAAGCTACAGTGATCTGCACGTCTCTTCCAAGGGGCATTTAAACTGTCTTGCTAAGCTACTGCGACCTGCACGTCTCTTCCAAGGGGCATTTAAACTGTCTTGTTAAGCTACTGCGACCTGCACGTCTCTTCCAAGGGACATTTAAACTGTCTTATTAAGCTACTGCGACCTGCACGTCTCTTCCAAGAGGCATTTAAACCGTCTTGTTAAGCTACTGTGATCTGCACGTCTCTTCCAAGGGGTCATTTAAACTGTCTTGTTAAGCTTCTCCGACCTGCACGGCTCTTCCAAGGGGCATTTAAACCCTCTTTTTAAGCTACTGCGACCTGCATGTCTCTTCCGAGGGGCCTTTAAACCATCTTGTTAAGCTACTGCGACCTGTACTTGTCTTCCACTGGGCATTTAAACCGTCTTGTTAAGCTACTGCGACCTGCACGTCTCTTCCAAGGGGCATTTAAACTGTCTTGTTAAGCTACTGCGACCTGCACGTCTCTTCCAAGGGGCATTTAAACCGTCTTATTAAGCTACTGCGACCTGCACGTCTCTTGCAAGGGGCATTTAAACCGTCTTCTTAAGCTACTGTGATCTGCACGTCTTTTCCAAGGGGCATTTAAACTGTCTTGTTAAGCTTCTGCGACCTGCACGTCTCTTCCAAGGGGCATTTAAACCATCTTGTTAAGCTACTGCGACCTGTACGTCTCTTCCAATGGGCATTTAAACCGTCTTGTTAAGCTACTGCGACCTGCATATCTCTTCCAAGGGGCATTTAAACCGTCTTGTTAAGCTACTGCGACCTCCACCACTCTTCCAAGGGGCATTTAAATCATCTTCTTAAGCTACTGCGACCTGCACGTCTCTTCCAAGGGGCATTTAAATAGTCTTGGTAAGCTACTGCGACCTGCAAGCCTCTTCCAAGGGGCATTTAAACTGTCTTGTTAAGCTACTGCGACCTGCATGTCTCTTCCAAGGGGCATTTAAACTGTCTTGTTAAGCTACTGCGACCTCCACCGCTCTTCCAAGGGGCATTTAAACCATCTAGTTAAGCTACTGCGACCTGCACGTCTCTTCCAAGGGGCATTTAAACCGTCTTGTTAAGCTACTGCGACCTCCACCGCTCTTCCAAGGGGCATTTAAATCATCTTCTTAAGCTACTGCGACCTGCACGTCTCTTCCAAGGGGCATTTAAATAGTCTTGGTAAGCTACTGCGACCTGCAAGCCTCTTCCAAGGGGCATTTAAACTGTCTTGTTAAGCTACTGCGACCTGCACGTCTCTTCCAAGGGGCATTTAAACTGTCTTGTTAAGCTACTGCGACCTCCACCGCTCTTCCAAGGGGCATTTAAACCATCTAGTTAAGCTACTGCGACCTGCAAGTCTCTTCCAAGGGGCATTTAAACCGTCTTGTTAAGCTACTGCGACCTCCACCGCTCTTCCAAGGGGCATTTAAACCATCTTGTTAAGCTACTGCGACCTGCACGTCTCTTCCAAAGGGCATTTAAATAGTCTTGGTAAGCTACTGCGACCTGCACGTCTCTTCCAAGGGGCATTTAAACTGTGTTGTTAAGCTACTGCGACCTGCACGTCTCTTCCAAGGGACATTTAAATAGTCTTGGTAAGCTACTGCGACCTGCAAGCCTCTTCCAAGGAGCATTTAAACTGTCTTGTTAAGCTACTGCGACTTGCACTTCTCTTCCAAGGGGCATTTAAACCGTCTTGTTAAGCTACTGAAACCTCCACCACTTTTCCAAGGGGCATTTAAACCATCTTGTTTAGCTACTGTGACATGCACGTCTCTTCCATGGGGCATTTAAAACGCTTTGTTTAGCTACTGCGACCTCCACGTCTCTTCCAAGGGTCATTTAAACCGTCTTGTTAAGCTACTGCGACCTGCAATTCTCTTCCAAGGGGCATTTAAACCGTCTTGTTAAGCTTCTGCGACCTGCAAGTCTCTTCCAAGGGGCATTTAAACCGTCTTGTTAAGCTACTGCGACCTCCACCGCACTTCCAAGGGGCATTTATACAGTCTTGTTAAGCTACTGCGACCTGCACGTCTCTTCCAAGTGGCATTTAAACCGTCTTCTTAACTACTGCAACCTCCACCGCTTTTCAAACGGGCATTTAAACCGTCTTGTTTAGCTACTGCGACCTGCACGTCTCTTCCAAGGGGCATTTAAACTGTCTTGTTAAGCCACTGCGACCTGCACGTCTCTTCCAAGGGTCATTTAAACCATCTTGTTAAGCTACTGCGACCTGTACGTCTCTTCCAATGGGCATTTAAACCATCTTGTTAAGCTACTGCGACCTGCACGTCCCTTCTAAGGGGCATTTAAACAGTCTTGTTAAGCTACTGCGACCTGCATGTCTCTTCCAAGGGGCATTTAAAACGCTTTCTTAAGCTACTGCGACCTCCACCGCTCTTCCAAGGGGCATTTAAACCATCTTGTTAAGCTACTATGATCTGCACGTCTCTTCCAAGGGGCATTTAAACTGTCTTGTTAAGCTACTGCGACCTGCACCTCTCTTCCAAGGGGCATTTAAACAGTCTTGTTAAGCTACTGCGACTTGCACGTCTCTTCCAAGGGGCATTTAAACCATCTTGTTTAGCTACTGTGACATGCACGTCTCTTCCAAGGGGCATTTAAAACGCTTTGTTTAGCTACTGCGACCTGCACGTCTCTTCCAAGGGGCATTTAAACCGTCTTGTTAAGCTACTGCGACCTGCAATTCTCTTCCAAGGGGCATTTAAACCGTCTTGTTAAGCTTCTACGACCTGCAAGTCTCTTCCAAGGGGCATTTAAACCGTCTTGTTAAGCTACTGCGACCTCCACCGCACTTCCAAGGGGCATTTAAACCGTCTTGTTAAGCTACTGCGACCTGCATGTCTCTTCCAAGTGGCATTGAAACCGTCTTGTTAAGCTTCTGCGACCTGCAAGTCTCTTCCAAGGGGCATTTAAACCGTCTTGTTAAGCTTCTGCGACCTGAAAGTCTCTTCCAAGGGGCATTTAAACCGTCTTGTTAAGCTACTGCGACCTCCACCGCACTTCCAAGGGGCATTTAAACCGTCTTGTTAAGCCACTGCGACCTGCACGTCTCTTCCAAGTGGCATTTAAACCGTCTTGTTAAGCTACTGCGACCTCCACCGCTTTTCAAAGGGGCATTTAAACCGTCTTGTTAAGCTACTGCGACCTGCACGTCTCTTCCAAGGGGCAATTAAATCGTCTTAATAAGCTACTTCAACCTCCACCGATCTTCCAATGGGCATTTAAATCGTCTTGTTTAGCTATTGCGACCTGCACGTCTCTTCCAAGGGGCATTTAAACTGTCTTGTTAAGCTACTGCGACCTGCACGTCTCTTCCAAGGGGCATTTAAATCATCTTATTAAGCTACTGCGACCTGCACGGCTCTTCCAATGGGCATTTAAACCGTCTTGTTAAGCTACTGCGACCTCCACTGATCTTCCAAGGGGCATATAAACCATCTTGTTAAGCTACTGCGACCTGTAAGTCTCTACCAAGTGGCATTTAAACCGTCTTGTTAAGCTACAGTGATCTGCACGTCTCTTCCAAGGGGCATTTAAACTGTCTTGCTAAGCTACTGCGACCTGCACGTCTCTTCCAAGGGGCATTTAAACTGTCTTGTTAAGCTACTGCGACCTGCACGTCTCTTCCAAGGGACATTTAAACTGTCTTATTAAGCTACTGCGACCTGCACGTCTCTTCCAAGAGGCATTTAAACCGTCTTGTTAAGCTACTGTGATCTGCACGTCTCTTCCAAGGGGCATTTAAACTGTATTGTTAAGTTTCTGCGACCTGCACGTCTCTACCAAGGGGCATTTAAACCATCTTGTTAAGCTACTTCGACCTGTACGTCGCTTCCATTGGGCATTTAAACCGTCTTGTTAAGCTACTGCGACCTGCACCGCTCTTCTAAGGGGCATTTAAACAGTCTTGTTAAGCTACTGCACTTGCACGTTTCTTCCAAGGGGCATTTAAACCGTCTTGTTAAGCTACTGTAACCTCCACCACTTTTCCAAGGGGCATTTAAACCGTCTTGTTAAGCTACTGCGACATACACGTCTCTTCCAAGGTTCATTTAAAACGCTCTCTTAAGCTACTGCCAGCTCCACCGCTCTTCCAAGGGGCATTTAAACCATCTTGTTAAGCTACTGCGACCTGCAAGTATCTTCCAAGTGGCATTTAAACCGTTTTGTTAAGCTACTGTGATCTGCAGGTCTCTTCCAGGGGGCATTTAAACTGTCTCGTTAAGCTACTTCGACCTGCTCGTCTCTTCCAAGGGGCATTTAAACCGTCTTATTAAGCTACTGCGACCTGCACGTCTCTTGCAAGGGGCATTTAAACCGTCTTGTTAAGCTACTGTGATCTGCACGTCTCTTCCAAGGGGCATTTAAACTGTCTTGTTAAGTTTCTGCGACCTGCACGTCTCTACCAAGGGGCATTTAAACCATCTTGTTAAGGTACTGCGACCTGTACGTCGCTTTCAATGGGCATTTAAACCGTCTTGTTAAGCTACTGCGACCTGCACCGCTCTTCTAAGGGGCATTTAAACAGTCTTGTTAAGCTACTGCGACCTGCACGTCTCTTCCAAGGGGCATTTAAACCATCTTATTAAGCTACTGCGACCTGCACGGCTCTTCCAATGGGCATTTAAACCGTCTTGTTAAGCTACTGCGACCTCCACTGATCTTCCAAGGGGCATTTAAACCATCTTGTTAAGCTACTGCAACCTGTAAGTCTCTACCAAGTGGCATTTAAACCGTCTTGTTAAGCTACAGTGATCTGCACGTCTCTTCCAAGGGGCATTTAAACTGTCTTGCTAAGCTACTGCGACCTGCACGTCTCTTCCAAGGGGCATTTAAACTGTCTTGTTAAGCTACTGCGACCTGCACGTCTCTTCCAAGGGACATTTAAACTGTCTTATTAAGCTACTGCGACCTGCACGTCTCTTCCAAGAGGCATTTAAACCGTCTTGTTAAGCTGCTGTGATCTGCACGTCTCTTCCAAGGGGTGATTTAAACTGTCTTGTTAAGCTTCTCCGACCTGCACGTCTCTTCCAAGGGGCATTTAAACAGTCTTGTTAAGCTACAGCGACCTCCACCGCTCTTCCAAGGAGCATTTAAACTGTCTTGTTAAGCTACTGCGACCTGCACGTCTCTTCCAAGGGGCAATTAAATAGTCTTGATAAGCTACTGCGACCTGCAAGCCTCTTCCAAGGGGCATTTAAACTGTCTTGTTAAGCTACTGCGACCTGCACGTCTCTTCCAAGGGGCATTTAAACTGTCTTGTTAAGCTACTGCGTCCTCCACCGCTCTTCCAAGGGGCATTTAAACCATCTTGTTAAGCTACTGAGACCTGCACGTCTCTTCCAAGGGGCATTTAAACTGTCTAGTTAAGCTACTGCGACCTGCACGTCTCTTCTAAGGGGCATTTAAACAGTCTTGTTAAGCTACTGCGACTTGCACGTCTCTTCCAAGGGGCATTTAAACCATCTTGTTTAGCTACTGTGACATGCACGTCTCTTCCAAGGGGCATTTAAAACGCTTTGTTTAGCTACTGCGACCTGCACGTCTCTTCCAAGGGGCATTTAAACCGTCTTGTTAAGCTACTGCGACCTGCAATTCTCTTCCAAGGGGCATTTAAACCGTCTTGTTAAGCTTCTACGACCTGCAAGTCTCTTCCAAGGGGCATTTAAACCGTCTTGTTAAGCTACTGCGACCTCCACCGCACTTCCAAGGGGCATTTAAACCGTCTTGTTAAGCTACTGCGACCTGCATGTCTCTTCCAAGTGGCATTGAAACCGTCTTGTTAAGCTTCTGCGACCTGCAAGTCTCTTCCAAGGGGCATTTAAACCGTCTTGTTAAGCTTCTGCGACCTGAAAGTCTCTTCCAAGGGGCATTTAAACCTTCTTGTTAAGCTACTGCGACCTCCACCGCACTTCCAAGGGGCATTTAAACCGTCTTGTTAAGCCACTGCTACCTGCACGTCTCTTCCAAGTGGCATTTAAACCGTCTTGTTAAGCTACTGCGACCTCCACCGCTTTTCAAAGGGGCATTTAAACCGTCTTGTTAAGCTACTGCGACCTGCACGTCTCTTCCAAGGGGCAATTAAATCGTCTTAATAAGCTACTTCAACCTCCACCGATCTTCCAATGGGCATTTAAATCGTCTTGTTTAGCTATTGCGACCTGCACGTCTCTTCCAAGGGGCATTTAAACTGTCTTGTTAAGCTACTGCGACCTGCACGTCTCTTCCAAGGGGCATTTAAACCATCTTATTAAGCTACTGCGACCTGCACGGCTCTTCCAATGGGCATTTAAACCGTCTTGTTAAGCTACTGCGACCTCCACTGATCTTCCAAGGGGCATATAAACCATCTTGTTAAGCTACTGCGACCTGTAAGTCTCTACCAAGTGGCATTTAAACCGTCTTGTTAAGCTACAGTGATCTGCACGTCTCTTCCAAGGGGCATTTAAACTGTCTTGCTAAGCTACTGCGACCTGCACGTCTCTTCCAAGGGGCATTTAAACTGTCTTGTTAAGCTACTGCGACCTGCACGTCTCTTCCAAGGGACATTTAAACTGTCTTATTAAGCTACTGCGACCTGCACGTCTCTTCCAAGAGGCATTTAAACCGTCTTGTTAAGCTACTGTGATCTGCACGTCTATTCCAAGGGGTCATTTAAACTGTCTTGTTAAGCTTCTCCGACCTGCACGTCTCTTCCAAGGGGCATTTAAACCCTCTTTTTAAGCTACTGCGACCTGCATGTCTCTTCCGAGGGGCCTTTAAACCATCTTGTTAAGCTACTGCGACCTGTACGTGTCTTCCACTGGGCATTTAAACCGTCTTGTTAAGCTACTGCGACCTGCATGTCTCTTCCAAGGGGCATTTAAACCGTCTTGTTAAGCTTCTGCGACCTCCACCGCTCTTCCAAGGGGCATTTAAACCATCTTGTTAAGCTACTGCGACCTGCACGTCTCTTCCAAGGGGCATTTAAACTGTCTTTTTAAGCTACTGCGACCTGCACGTCTCTTCCAAGGGGCATTTAAACCGTCTTATTAAGCTACTGCGACCTGTACGTCTCTTGCAAGGGGCATTTAAACCGTCTTCTTAAGCTACTGTGATCTGCACGTCTTTTCCAAGGGGCATTTAAACTGTCTTGTTAAGCTTCTGCGACCTGCACGTCTCTTCCAAGGGGCATTTAAACCATCTTGTTAAGCTACTGCGACCTGTACGTCTCTTCCAATGGGCATTTAAACCGTCTTGTTAAGCTACTGCGACCTGCATATCTCTTCCAATGGGCATTTAAACCATCTTGTTAAGCTACTGCGACCTCCACCGCTCTTCCAAGGGGCATTTAAATCATCTTCTTAAGCTACTGCGACCTGCACGTCTCTTCCAAGGGGCATTTAAATAGTCTTGGTAAGCTACTGCGACCTGCAAGCCTCTTCCAAGGGGCATTTAAACTGTCTTGTTAAGCTACTGCGACCTGCACGTCTCTTCCAAGGGGCATTTAAACTGTCTTGTTAAGCTACTGCGACCTCCACCGCTCTTCCAAGGGGCATTTAAACCATCTTGTTAAGCTACTGCGACCTGCACGTCTCTTCCAAGGGGCATTTAAACCGTCTTGTTAAGCTACTGCGACCTCCACCGCTCTTCCAAGGGGCATTTAAACCATCTTGTTAAGCTACTGCGACCTGCACGTCTCTTCCAAAGGGCATTTAAATAGTCTTGGTAAGCTACTGCGACCTGCACGTCTCTTCCAAGGGGCATTTAAACTGTGTTGTTAAGCTACTGCGACCTGCACGTCTCTTCCAAGGGACATTTAAATAGTCTTGGTAAGCTACTGCGACCTGCAAGCCTCTTCCAAGGGGCATTTAAACTGTCTTGTTAAGCTACTGCGACTTGCATGTCTCTTCCAAGGGGCATTTAAACCGTCCTGTTAAGCTACTGAAACCTCCACCACTTTTCCAAGGGGCATTTAAACCATCTTGTTTAGCTACTGCGACATGCACGTCTCTTCCATGGGGCATTTAAAACGCTTTGTTTAGCTACTGCGACCTCCACGTCTCTTCCAAGGGTCATTTAAACCGTCTTGTTAAGCTACTGCGACCTGCAATTCTCTTACAAGGGGCATTTAAACCGTCTTGTTAAGCTTCTGCGACCTGCAAGTCTCTTCCAAGGGGCATTTAAACCGTCTTGTTAAGCTACTGCGACCTCCACCGCACTTCCAAGGGGCATTTAAACCGTCTTGTTAAGCTACTGCGACCTCCACCGCACTTCCAAGGGGCATTTATACCGTCTTGTTAAGCTACTGCGACCTGCACGTCTCTTCCAAGTGGCATTTAAACCGTCTTGTTAACTACTGCAACCTCCACCGCTTTTCAAACGGGCATTTAAACCGTCTTGTTAAGCTACTGTGACCTGCACGTCTCTTCCAAGGGGTATTTAAACCGTCATATTAAGATACTGTGACCTACACGTCTCTTCCAAGGGGCAATTAAATCGTCTTGTTAAGCTACTTCGACCTCCACCGCTCTTCCAAGGGGCATTTAAACCGTCTTGTTTAGCTACTGCGACCTGCACGTCTCTTCCAAGGGGCATTTAAACTGTCTTGTTAAGCCACTGCGACCTGCACGTCTCTTCCAAGGGTCATTTAAACCATCTTGTTAAGCTACTGCGACCTGTACGTCTCTTTCAATGGGCATTTAAACCGTCTTGTTAAGCTACTGCGACCTGCACGTCCCTTCTAAGGGGCATTTAAACAGTCTTGTTAAGCTACTGCGACCTGCATGTCTCTTCCAAGGGGCATTTAAAACGCTTTCTTAAGCTACTGCGACCTCCACCGCTCTTCCAAGGGGCATTTAAACCATCTTGTTAAGCTACTATGATCTGCACGTCTCTTCCAAGGGGCATTTAAACTGTCTTGTTAAGCTACTGCGACCTGCACCTCTCTTCCAAGGGGCATTTAAACCGTCTTATTAAGCAACTGCGACCTGCACGTCTCTTGCAAGGGGCATTTAAAAAGTCTTGTTAAGCTACTGCGACCTGCACCGCTCTTCTAAGGGGCATTTAAACAGTCTTGTTAAGCTACTGCACTTGCACGTTTCTTCCAAGGGGCATTTAAACCGTCTTGTTAAGCTTCTGTAACCTCCACCACTTTTCCAAGGGGCATTTAAACCGTCTTGTTAAGCTACTGCGACATACACGTCTCTTCCAAGGGGCATTTAAAACGCTCTCTTAAGCTACTGCGAGCTCCACCGCTCTTCCAAGGGGCATTTAAACCATCTTGTTAAGCTACTGCGACCTGCAAGTCTCTTCCAAGTGGCATTTAAACCGTTTTGTTAAGCTACTGTGATCTGCAGGTCTCTTCCAGGGGGCATTTAAACTGTCTCGTTAAGCTAATTCGACCTGCTCGTCTCTTCCAAGGGGCATTTAAACCGTCTTATTAAGCTACTGCGACCTGCACGTCTCTTGCAAGGGGCATTTAAACCGTCTTGTTAAGCTACTGTGATCTGCACGTCTCTTCCAAGGGGCATTTAAACTGTCTTGTTAAGTTTCTGCGACCTGCACGTCTCTACCAAGGGGCATTTAAACCATCTTGTTAAGCTACTGCGACCTGTACGTCGCTTCCAATGGGCATTTAAACCGTCTTGTTAAGCTACTGCGACCTGCACCGCTCTTCTAAGGGGCATTTAAACAGTCTTGTTAAGCTACTGCGACTTGCACGTTTCTTCCAAGGGGCATTTAAACCGTCTTGTTAAGCTACTATTACCTCCACCACTTTTCCAAGGGGCATTTAAACCGTCTTGTTAAGCTACTGCGACATACACGTCTCTTTCAAGGGGCATTTAAAACGCTCTCTTAAGCTACTGCGACCTCCAACGCTCTTCCAAGGGGCATTTAAACCATCTTGTTAAGCTACTGCGACCTGCAAGTCTCTTCCAAGGGGCATTTAAACCATCTTGTTAAGCTACTGTGATCTGCACGTCTCTTACAAGGGGCATTTAAACTGTCTTGTTAAGCTTCTGCGACCTGCAAGTCTCTTCCAAGGGGCATTTAAACCGTCTTGTTAAGCTACTGCGACCTGCACGTCTCTTCCAATGGGCATTTAAACCATCTTGTTAAGCTACTGCGACCTGCATATCTCTTCCAAGGGGCATTTAAACCGTCTTGTTAAGCTACTGCGATCTCCACCACTTTTCCAAGGGGCAATTAAACCGTCTTGTTAAGCTACTGCGACATGCACGTCTCTTCCAAGGGGCATTTAAAATGCTTTCTTAAGCTACTGCGACCTCCACCGCTGTTCCAAGGGGCATTTAAACCATCTTGTTAAGCTACTGAGACCTGCACGTCTCTTCCAAGGGGCATTTAAACTGTCTAGTTAAGCTACTGCGACCTGCACGTCTCTTCTAAGGGGCATTTAAACAGTCTTGTTAAGCTACTGCGACTTGCACGTCTCTTCCAAGGGGCATTTAAACCATCTTGTTTAGCTACTGTGACATGCACGTCTCTTCCAAGGGGCATTTAAAACGCTTTGTTAAGCTACTGCGACCTGCACGTCTCTTCCAAGGGGCATTTAAACCGTCTTGTTAAGCTACTGCGACCTGCAATTCTCTTCCAAGGGGCATTTAAACCGTCTTGTTAAGCTTCTACGACCTGCAAGTCTCTTCCAAGGAGCATTTAAACCGTCTTCTTAAGCTACTGCGACCTCCACCGCACTTCCAAGGGGCATTTAAACCGTCTTGTTAAGCTACTGCGACCTGCATGTCTCTTCCAAGTGGCATTGAAACCGTCTTGTTAAGCTTCTGCGACCTGCAAGTCTCTTCCAAGGGGCATTTAAACCGTCTTGTTAAGCTTCTGCGACCTGAAAGTCTCTTCCAAGGGGCATTTAAACCGTCTTGTTAAGTTACTGCGACCTCCACCGCACTTCCAAAAGGCATTTAAACCGTCTTGTTAAGCCACTGCGACCTGCACGTCTCTTCCAAGTGGCATTTAAACCGTCTTGTTAAGCTACTGCGACCTCCACCGCTTTTCAAAGGGGCATTTAAACCGTCTTGTTAAGCTACTGCGACCTGAACGTCTCTTCCAAGGGGTATTTAAACCATCTTATTAAGCTACTGTGACCTGCACGTCTCTTCCAAGGGGCAATTAAATCGTCTTAATAAGCTACTTCGACCTCCACCGCTCTTCCAATGGGCATTTAAATCGTCTTGTTTAGCTATTGCGACCTGCACGTCTCTTCCAAGGGGCATTTAAACTGTCTTGTTAAGCTACTGCGACCTGTAAGTCTCTACCAAGTGGCATTTAAACCGTCTTGTTAAGCTACAGTGATCTGCACGTCTCTTCCAAGGGGCATTTAAACTGTCTTGCTAAGCTGCTGCGACCTGCACGTCTCTTCCAAGGGGCATTTAAACTGTCTTGTTAAGCTACTGCGACCTGCACGTCTCTTCCAAGGGGCATTTAAACTGTCTTATTAAGCTACTGCGACCTGCACGTCTCTTGCAAGAGGCATTTAAACCGTCTTGTTAAGCTACTGTGATCTGCACGTCTCTTCCAAGGGGTCATTTAAACTATCTTGTTAAGCTTCTCCGACCTGCACGTCTCTTCCAAGGGGCATTTAAACCCTCTTTTTAAGCTACTGCGACCTGCATGTCTCTTCCGAGGGGCCTTTAAACCATCTTGTTAAGCTACTGCGACCTGTACGTGTCTTCCACTGGGCATTTAAACCGTCTTGTTAAGCTACTGCGACCTGCCTGTCTCTTCCAAGGGGCATTTAAACCGTCTTGTTAAGCTTCTGCGACCTCCACCGCTCTTCCAAGGGGCATTTAAACCATCTTGTTAAGCTACTGCGACCTGCACGTCTCTTCCAAGGGGCATTTAAACTGTCTTGTTAAACTACTGCGACCTGCACGTCTCTTCCAAGGGGCATTTAAATAGTCTTGGTAAGCTACTGCGACCTGCAAGCCTCTTCCAAGGGGCATTTAAACTGTCTTGTTAAGCTACTGCGACTTGCACGTCTCTTCCAAGGGGCATTTAAACCGTCTTGTTAAGCTACTGAAACCTCCACCACTTTTCCAAGGGGCATTTAAACCATCTTGTTTAGCTACTGCGACATGCACGTCTCTTCCAAGGGGCATTTAAAACGCTTTGTTTAGCTACTGCGACCTCCACGTCTCTTCCAAGGGTCATATAAACCGTCTTGTTAAGCTACTGCGACCTGCAATTCTCTTCCAAGGGGCATTTAAACCGTCTTGTTAAGCTTCTGCGACCTGCAAGTCTCTTCCAAGGGGCATTTAAACCGTCTTGTTAAGCTACTGCGACCTCCACCGCACTTCCAAGGGGCATTTATACCGTATTGTTAAGCTACTGCGACCTGCACGTCTCTTCCAAGGGGCATTTAAAACGCTTTCTTAAGCTACTGCGACCTCCACCGCTCTTCCAAGGGGCACTTAAACCATCTTGTTAAACTACTGCGACCTGCAAGACTCTTTCAAGTGGCATTTAAACCGTCTTGTTAAGCTACTGTGATCTGCACGTCTCTTCTAAGGGGCATTTAAACTGTCTTGTTAAGCTACTGCGACCTGCACATCTCTTCCAAGGGGCATTTAAACCGTCTTATTAAGCTACTGCGACCTGCACGTCTCTTGGAAGGGGCATTTAAACCGTCTTGTTAAGCTACTGTGATCTGCACGTCTCTTCCAAGGGGCATTTAAACTGTCTTGTTAAGCTTCTGCGACCTGCAAGTCTCTTCCAAGGGGCATTTAAACCATCTTGTTAAGCTACTGCGACCTGTACGTCTCTTCGAATGGGCATTTAAACCATCTTGTTAAGCTACTGCGACATGCATATCTCTTCCAAGGGGCATTTAAACCGTCTTGTTAAGCTACTGCGACCTGCACGTCTCTTCCAATGGGCATTTAAACCATCTTGTTAAGCTACTGCGACCTGCATATCTCTTCCAAGGGGCATTTAAACCGTCTTGTTAAGCTACTGCGACCTCCACCACTTTTCCAAGGGGCAATTAAACCGTCTTTTTAAGCTACTGCGACATGCACGTCTCTTCCAAGGGGCATTTAAAATGCTTTCTTAAGCTACTGCGACCTCCACCGCTCTTCCAAGGGGTATTTAAACCATCTTGTTAAGCTACTGCGACCTGCAAGCCTCTTCCAAGGGGCATTTAAACTGTCTTGTTAAGCTACTGCGACCTGCACGTCTCTTCCAAGGGGCATTTAAACTGTGTTGTTAAGCTACTGCGATCTGCACGTCTCTTCCAAGGGGCATTTAAATAGTCTTGGTAAGCTACTGCGACCTGCAAGCCTCTTCCAAGGGGCATTTAAACTGTCTTGTTAAGCTACTGCGACCTGCACGTCTCTTCTTAGGGGCATTTAAACAGTCTTGTTAAGCTACTGCGACTTGCACGTCTCTTCCAAGGGGCATTTAAACCGTCTTGTTAAGCTACTGCGACATGCACGTCTCTTCCAAGGGGCAATTAAACCGTCTTGTTAAGCTACTGCGACATGCACGTCTCTTCCAAGGGGCATTTAAACTGTCTTGTTAAGCTACTGCGACCTGCACGTCTCTTTTAATGGGCATTTAAACAGTCTTGTTAATATACTGCGACTTGCGTGTCTCTTCCAAGGTGCATTTAAACCGTCTTGTTAAGCTACTGCGACCTCCACCGCACTTCCAAGGGGCATTTAAACCGTCTTGTTAAGCTACTGCGACCTCCACCGCACTTCCAAGGGGCATTTATACCGTCTTGTTAAGCTACTGCGACCTGCACGTCTCTTCCAAGTGGCATTTAAACCGTCTTGTTAACTACTGCAACCTCCACCGCTTTTCAAACGGGCATTTAAACCGTCTTGTTAAGCTACTGTGACCTGCACGTCTCTTCCAAGGGGTATTTAAACCGTCATATTAAGATACTGTGACCTACACGTCTCTTCCAAGGGGCAATTAAATCGTCTTGTTAAGCTACTTCGACCTCCACCGCTCTTCCAAGGGGCATTTAAACCGTCTTGTTTAGCTACTGCGACCTGCACGTCTCTTCCAAGGGGCATTTAAACTGTCTTGTTAAGCCACTGCGACCTGCACGTCTCTTCCAAGGGTCATTTAAACCATCTTGTTAAGCTACTGCGACCTGTACGTCTCTTTCAATGGGCATTTAAACCGTCTTGTTAAGCTACTGCGACCTGCACGTCCCTTCTAAGGGGCATTTAAACAGTCTTGTTAAGCTACTGCGACCTGCATGTCTCTTCCAAGGGGCATTTAAAACGCTTTCTTAAGCTACTGCGACCTCCACCGCTCTTCCAAGGGGCATTTAAACCATCTTGTTAAGCTACTATGATCTGCACGTCTCTTCCAAGGGGCATTTAAACTGTCTTGTTAAGCTACTGCGACCTGCACCTCTCTTCCAAGGGGCATTTAAACCGTCTTATTAAGCAACTGCGACCTGCACGTCTCTTGCAAGGGGCATTTAAAAAGTCTTGTTAAGCTACTGCGACCTGCACCGCTCTTCTAAGGGGCATTTAAACAGTCTTGTTAAGCTACTGCACTTGCACGTTTCTTCCAAGGGGCATTTAAACCGTCTTGTTAAGCTTCTGTAACCTCCACCACTTTTCCAAGGGGCATTTAAACCGTCTTGTTAAGCTACTGCGACATACACGTCTCTTCCAAGGGGCATTTAAAACGCTCTCTTAAGCTACTGCGAGCTCCACCGCTCTTCCAAGGGGCATTTAAACCATCTTGTTAAGCTACTGCGACCTGCAAGTCTCTTCCAAGTGGCATTTAAACCGTTTTGTTAAGCTACTGTGATCTGCAGGTCTCTTCCAGGGGGCATTTAAACTGTCTCGTTAAGCTAATTCGACCTGCTCGTCTCTTCCAAGGGGCATTTAAACCGTCTTATTAAGCTACTGCGACCTGCACGTCTCTTGCAAGGGGCATTTAAACCGTCTTGTTAAGCTACTGTGATCTGCACGTCTCTTCCAAGGGGCATTTAAACTGTCTTGTTAAGTTTCTGCGACCTGCACGTCTCTACCAAGGGGCATTTAAACCATCTTGTTAAGCTACTGCGACCTGTACGTCGCTTCCAATGGGCATTTAAACCGTCTTGTTAAGCTACTGCGACCTGCACCGCTCTTCTAAGGGGCATTTAAACAGTCTTGTTAAGCTACTGCGACTTGCACGTTTCTTCCAAGGGGCATTTAAACCGTCTTGTTAAGCTACTATTACCTCCACCACTTTTCCAAGGGGCATTTAAACCGTCTTGTTAAGCTACTGCGACATACACGTCTCTTTCAAGGGGCATTTAAAACGCTCTCTTAAGCTACTGCGACCTCCAACGCTCTTCCAAGGGGCATTTAAACCATCTTGTTAAGCTACTGCGACCTGCAAGTCTCTTCCAAGGGGCATTTAAACCATCTTGTTAAGCTACTGTGATCTGCACGTCTCTTACAAGGGGCATTTAAACTGTCTTGTTAAGCTTCTGCGACCTGCAAGTCTCTTCCAAGGGGCATTTAAACCGTCTTGTTAAGCTACTGCGACCTGCACGTCTCTTCCAATGGGCATTTAAACCATCTTGTTAAGCTACTGCGACCTGCATATCTCTTCCAAGGGGCATTTAAACCGTCTTGTTAAGCTACTGCGATCTCCACCACTTTTCCAAGGGGCAATTAAACCGTCTTGTTAAGCTACTGCGACATGCACGTCTCTTCCAAGGGGCATTTAAAATGCTTTCTTAAGCTACTGCGACCTCCACCGCTGTTCCAAGGGGCATTTAAACCATCTTGTTAAGCTACTGAGACCTGCACGTCTCTTCCAAGGGGCATTTAAACTGTCTAGTTAAGCTACTGCGACCTGCACGTCTCTTCTAAGGGGCATTTAAACAGTCTTGTTAAGCTACTGCGACTTGCACGTCTCTTCCAAGGGGCATTTAAACCATCTTGTTTAGCTACTGTGACATGCACGTCTCTTCCAAGGGGCATTTAAAACGCTTTGTTAAGCTACTGCGACCTGCACGTCTCTTCCAAGGGGCATTTAAACCGTCTTGTTAAGCTACTGCGACCTGCAATTCTCTTCCAAGGGGCATTTAAACCGTCTTGTTAAGCTTCTACGACCTGCAAGTCTCTTCCAAGGAGCATTTAAACCGTCTTCTTAAGCTACTGCGACCTCCACCGCACTTCCAAGGGGCATTTAAACCGTCTTGTTAAGCTACTGCGACCTGCATGTCTCTTCCAAGTGGCATTGAAACCGTCTTGTTAAGCTTCTGCGACCTGCAAGTCTCTTCCAAGGGGCATTTAAACCGTCTTGTTAAGCTTCTGCGACCTGAAAGTCTCTTCCAAGGGGCATTTAAACCGTCTTGTTAAGTTACTGCGACCTCCACCGCACTTCCAAAAGGCATTTAAACCGTCTTGTTAAGCCACTGCGACCTGCACGTCTCTTCCAAGTGGCATTTAAACCGTCTTGTTAAGCTACTGCGACCTCCACCGCTTTTCAAAGGGGCATTTAAACCGTCTTGTTAAGCTACTGCGACCTGAACGTCTCTTCCAAGGGGTATTTAAACCATCTTATTAAGCTACTGTGACCTGCACGTCTCTTCCAAGGGGCAATTAAATCGTCTTAATAAGCTACTTCGACCTCCACCGCTCTTCCAATGGGCATTTAAATCGTCTTGTTTAGCTATTGCGACCTGCACGTCTCTTCCAAGGGGCATTTAAACTGTCTTGTTAAGCTACTGCGACCTGTAAGTCTCTACCAAGTGGCATTTAAACCGTCTTGTTAAGCTACAGTGATCTGCACGTCTCTTCCAAGGGGCATTTAAACTGTCTTGCTAAGCTGCTGCGACCTGCACGTCTCTTCCAAGGGGCATTTAAACTGTCTTGTTAAGCTACTGCGACCTGCACGTCTCTTCCAAGGGGCATTTAAACTGTCTTATTAAGCTACTGCGACCTGCACGTCTCTTGCAAGAGGCATTTAAACCGTCTTGTTAAGCTACTGTGATCTGCACGTCTCTTCCAAGGGGTCATTTAAACTATCTTGTTAAGCTTCTCCGACCTGCACGTCTCTTCCAAGGGGCATTTAAACCCTCTTTTTAAGCTACTGCGACCTGCATGTCTCTTCCGAGGGGCCTTTAAACCATCTTGTTAAGCTACTGCGACCTGTACGTGTCTTCCACTGGGCATTTAAACCGTCTTGTTAAGCTACTGCGACCTGCCTGTCTCTTCCAAGGGGCATTTAAACCGTCTTGTTAAGCTTCTGCGACCTCCACCGCTCTTCCAAGGGGCATTTAAACCATCTTGTTAAGCTACTGCGACCTGCACGTCTCTTCCAAGGGGCATTTAAACTGTCTTGTTAAACTACTGCGACCTGCACGTCTCTTCCAAGGGGCATTTAAATAGTCTTGGTAAGCTACTGCGACCTGCAAGCCTCTTCCAAGGGGCATTTAAACTGTCTTGTTAAGCTACTGCGACTTGCACGTCTCTTCCAAGGGGCATTTAAACCGTCTTGTTAAGCTACTGAAACCTCCACCACTTTTCCAAGGGGCATTTAAACCATCTTGTTTAGCTACTGCGACATGCACGTCTCTTCCAAGGGGCATTTAAAACGCTTTGTTTAGCTACTGCGACCTCCACGTCTCTTCCAAGGGTCATATAAACCGTCTTGTTAAGCTACTGCGACCTGCAATTCTCTTCCAAGGGGCATTTAAACCGTCTTGTTAAGCTTCTGCGACCTGCAAGTCTCTTCCAAGGGGCATTTAAACCGTCTTGTTAAGCTACTGCGACCTCCACCGCACTTCCAAGGGGCATTTATACCGTATTGTTAAGCTACTGCGACCTGCACGTCTCTTCCAAGGGGCATTTAAAACGCTTTCTTAAGCTACTGCGACCTCCACCGCTCTTCCAAGGGGCACTTAAACCATCTTGTTAAACTACTGCGACCTGCAAGACTCTTTCAAGTGGCATTTAAACCGTCTTGTTAAGCTACTGTGATCTGCACGTCTCTTCTAAGGGGCATTTAAACTGTCTTGTTAAGCTACTGCGACCTGCACATCTCTTCCAAGGGGCATTTAAACCGTCTTATTAAGCTACTGCGACCTGCACGTCTCTTGGAAGGGGCATTTAAACCGTCTTGTTAAGCTACTGTGATCTGCACGTCTCTTCCAAGGGGCATTTAAACTGTCTTGTTAAGCTTCTGCGACCTGCAAGTCTCTTCCAAGGGGCATTTAAACCATCTTGTTAAGCTACTGCGACCTGTACGTCTCTTCGAATGGGCATTTAAACCATCTTGTTAAGCTACTGCGACATGCATATCTCTTCCAAGGGGCATTTAAACCGTCTTGTTAAGCTACTGCGACCTGCACGTCTCTTCCAATGGGCATTTAAACCATCTTGTTAAGCTACTGCGACCTGCATATCTCTTCCAAGGGGCATTTAAACCGTCTTGTTAAGCTACTGCGACCTCCACCACTTTTCCAAGGGGCAATTAAACCGTCTTTTTAAGCTACTGCGACATGCACGTCTCTTCCAAGGGGCATTTAAAATGCTTTCTTAAGCTACTGCGACCTCCACCGCTCTTCCAAGGGGTATTTAAACCATCTTGTTAAGCTACTGCGACCTGCAAGCCTCTTCCAAGGGGCATTTAAACTGTCTTGTTAAGCTACTGCGACCTGCACGTCTCTTCCAAGGGGCATTTAAACTGTGTTGTTAAGCTACTGCGATCTGCACGTCTCTTCCAAGGGGCATTTAAATAGTCTTGGTAAGCTACTGCGACCTGCAAGCCTCTTCCAAGGGGCATTTAAACTGTCTTGTTAAGCTACTGCGACCTGCACGTCTCTTCTTAGGGGCATTTAAACAGTCTTGTTAAGCTACTGCGACTTGCACGTCTCTTCCAAGGGGCATTTAAACCGTCTTGTTAAGCTACTGCGACATGCACGTCTCTTCCAAGGGGCAATTAAACCGTCTTGTTAAGCTACTGCGACATGCACGTCTCTTCCAAGGGGCATTTAAACTGTCTTGTTAAGCTACTGCGACCTGCACGTCTCTTTTAATGGGCATTTAAACAGTCTTGTTAATATACTGCGACTTGCGTGTCTCTTCCAAGGTGCATTTAAACCGTCTTGTTAAGCTACTGCGACCTCCACCACTTTTCCAAGGGGCAATTAAACCGTCTTGTTAAGCTACTGTGACATGCACGTCTCTTCCAAGGGGCATTTAAAATGCTTTCTTAAGCTACTGCGACCTCCACCGCTCTTCCAAGGGGCATTTAAACCATCTTGTTAAGCTACTGCGACCTGCAAGACTCTTTCAAGTGGCATTTAAACCGTCTTGTTAAGCTACTGTGATCTGCACGTCTCTTCCAAGGGGCATTTAAACTGTCTTGTTAAGCTACTGCGACCTGCACGTCTCTTCCAAGGGGCATTTAAACCGTCTTATTAAGCTACTGCGACCTGCACGTCTCTTGCAAGGGGCATTTAAACCGTCTTGTTAAGCTACTGTGATCTGCACGTCTCTTCCAAGGGGCATTTAAACTGTCTTGTTAAGCTTCTGCGACCTGCACGTCTCTTCCAAAGGGCATTTAAACCATCTTGTTAAGCTACTGCGACCTGTACGTCTCTTCCAATGGGCATTTAAACCATCTTGTTAAGCTACTGCGACCTGCATATATCTTCCAAGGGGCATTTAAACCGTCTTGTTAAGATACTGCGACCTCCACCGCTCTTCCAAGGGGCATTTACACCATCTTGTTAAGCTACTGCGACCTGCACGTCTCTTCCAAGGGGCATTTAAATAGTCTTGGTAAGCTACTGCGACCTGCAAGCCTCTTCCAAGGGGCATTTAAACAGTATTGTTAAGCTACTGCGACCTGCACGTCTCTTCCAAGGGGCATTTAAACTGTCTTGTTAAGCTACTGCGACCTCCACCGCTCTTCCAAGGGGCAATTAATCCATCTTGTTAAGCTACTGCGACCTGCACGTCTCTTCCAAGGGGCATTTACACTGTGTTGTTAAGCTACTGCGACCTGCACGTCTCTTCCAAGGGGCATTTAAATAGTCTTGGTAAGCTACTGCGACCTGCAAGCCTCTTACTAGGGGCATTTAAACTGTCTTGTTAAGCTACTGCGACCTGCACGTCTCTTCCAAGGGGCATTTAAACTGTGTTGTTAAGCTACTGCGACCTGCACGTCTCTTCCAAGGGGCATTAAAATAGTCTTGGTAAGCTACTTCGTCCTGCAAGCCTCTTCCAAGGGGCATTTAAACTGTCTTCTTAAGCTACTGCGACTTGCACGTCTCTTCCAAGGGGCATTTAAACCGTGTTGTTAAGCTACTGAAACCTCCACCACTTTTCCAAGGGGCATTTAAACCATCTTGTTTAGCTACTTCGACCTGCAAGTCTCTTCCAAGGGGTATTTAAACCGTCTTTTTAAGCTACTGTGACCTGCACGTCTCTTCCAAGGGGCAATTAAATCGTCTTGTTAAGCTACTTCGACCTCCACCTCTCTTCCAAGGGGCATTTAAACCGTCTTGTTTAGCTACTGCGACCTGCACGTCTCTTCCAAGGGGCATTTAAACCATCTTGTTAAGCTACTGCGACCTGTACGTCTCTTCCAATGGACATTTAAACCGTCTTGTTAAGCTACTGCGACCTGCACGTCTGTTCCAAGGGGCATTTAAACCGTCTTATTAAGCTACTGCGACCTGCACGTCTCTTGCAAGAGGCATTTAAACCGTCTTGTTAAGCTACTGTGATCTGCACGTCTCTTCCAAGGGGCATTTAAACTGTCTTGTTAAGCTACTGCGACCTGCACGTCTCTTCCAATGGGCCTTTAAACCTTCTTGTTAAGCTACTGCGACCTGTACGTCTCTTCCAATGGGCATTTATACCGTCTTGTTAAGCTACTGCGACCTGCATGTCTCTACCAAGGGGCATTTAAACCATCTTGTTAAGCTACTGCGACCTCCACCGCTCTTCCAAGGTGCATTTAAACCATCTTGTTAAGCTACTGCGACCTGCACGTCTCTTCCAAGGGGCATTTAAACTGTCTTGTTAAGCTACTGCGACCTCCACCGCTCTTCCAAGGGGCATTTAAACCATCTTGTTAAGCTACTGCGACCTGCACGTCTTTTCCAAGGGGCATTTACACTGTCTTGTTAAGCTACTGCGACCTGCTCATCCACTTTTCCAAGGGGCATTTAAACCGTCTTGTTAAGCTGCTGTGATCTGCACGTCTCTTCCAAGGGGCATTTAAACTGTCTTGTTAAGCTTCTGCGACCTGCACGTCTCTTCCAAAGGGCATTTAAACCATCTTGTTAAGCTACTGAGACCTGCACGTCTCTTCCAAGGGGCATTTAAACCGTCTAGTTAAGCTACTGCGACCTGCACGTCTCTTCTAAGGGGCATTTAAACAGTCTTGTTAAGCTACTGCGACTTGCACGTCTCTTCCAAGGGGCATTTAAACCATCTTGTTTAGCTACTGTGACATGCACGTCTCTTCCAAGGGGCATTTAAAACGCTTTGTTAAGCTACTGCGACCTGCACGTCTCTTCCAAGGGGCATTTAAATCGTCTTGTTAAGCTACTGCGACCTGCAATTCTCTTCCAAGGGGCATTTAAACCGTCTTGTTAAGCTTCTGCGACCTGCAAGTCTCTTCCAAGGGGCATTTAAACCGTCTTGTTAAGCTTCTGCGACCTGAAAATCTCTTCCAAGGGGCATTTAAACCGTCTTGTTAAGTTACTGCGACTTCCACCGCACTTCCAAGGGGCATTTAAACCGTCTTGTTAAGCCACTGCGACCTGCACGTCTCTTCCAAGTGGCATTTAAACCGTCTTGTTAAGCTACTGCGACCTCCACCGCTTTTCAAAGGGGCATTTAAACCGTCTTGTTAAGCTACTGCGACCTGCACGTCTCTTCCAAGGGGTATTTAAACCGTCTTATTAAGCTACTGTGACCTGCACGTCTCTTCCAAGGGGCAATTAAATCATCTTAATAAGCTACTTCGACCTCCACCGCTCTTCCAATGGGCATTTAAATCGTCTTGTTTAGCTATTGCGATCTGCACGTCTCTTCCAAGGGGCATTTAAACTGTCTTGTTAAGCTACTGCGACCTGTAAGTGTCTACCAAGTGGCATTTAAACCGTCTTGTTAAGCTACAGTGATCTGCACGTCTCTTCCAAGGGGCATTTAAACTGTCTTGCTAAGCTACTGCGACCTGCACGTCTCTTCCAAGGGGCATTTAAACTGTCTTGTTAAGCTACTGTGACGTGCACGTCTCTTTCAAGGGGAATTTAAACTGTCTTATTAAGCTACTGCGACCTGCACGTCTCTTGCAAGAGGCATTTAAACCGTCTTGTTAAGCTACTGTGATCTGCACGTCTCTTCCAAGGGGTCATTTAAACTGTCTTGTTAAGCTTCTCCGACCTGCACGTCTCTTCCAAGGGGCATTTAAACCCTCTTTTTAAGCTTCTGCGACCTGCATGTCTCTTCCGAGGGGCCTTTAAACCATCTTGTTAAGCTACTGCGACCTGAACGTGTCTTCCACTGGGCATTTAAACCATCTTGTTAAGCTACTGCGACCTGCCTGTCTCTTCCAAGGGGCATTTAAACCGTCTTGTTAAGCTTCTGCGACCTCCACCGCTCTTCCCAGGGGCATTTAAAACATCTTGTTAAGCTACTGCGACCTGCACGTCTCTTCCAAGGGGCATTTAAACTGTCTTGTTAAGCTACTGCGACCTGCACGTCTCTTCCAAGGGGCATTTAAATAGTCTTGGTAAGCTACTGCGACCTGCAAGCCTCTTCCAAGGGGCATTTAAACTGTCTTGTTAAGCTACTGCGACTTGCACGTCTCTTCCAAGGGGCATTTAAACCGTCTTGTTAAGCTACTGAAACCTCCACCACTTTTCCAAGGGGCATTTAAACCATCTTGTTTAGCTACTGCGACATGCACGTCTCTTCCAAGGGGCATTTAAAACGCTTTGTTTAGCTACTGCGACCTCCACGTCTCTTCCAAGGGTCATTTAAACCGTCTTGTTAAGCTACTGCGACCTGCAATTCTCTTCCAAGGGGCATTTAAACCATCTTGTTAAGCTTCTGCGACCTGCAAGTCTCTTCCAAGGGGCATTTAAACCATCTTGTTAAGCTACTGCGACCTCCACTGCACTTCCAAGGGACATTTATACCGTATTGTTAAGCTTCTGCGACCTGCACGTCTCTTCCAAGTGGCATTTAAACCGTCTTGTTAACTACTGCAAACTCCACCGCTTTTCAAAGGGGCATTTAAACCGTCTTGTTAAGCTGCTGTGACCTGCACGTCTCTTCCAAGGGGTATTTAAACTGTCTTATTAAGCTACTGTGACCTACACGTCTCTTCCAAGGGGCAATTAAATCGTCTTGTTAAGCTACTTTGACCTCCACCGCTCTTCCAAGGGGAATTTAAACAGTCTTGTTAAGCTACTGCGACTTGCGTGTCTCCTCCAAGGTGCATTTAAACCGTCTTGTTAAGCTACTGCGACCTCCACCACTTTTCCAAAGGGCAATTAAACCGTCTTGTTAAGCTACTGCGACATGCACGTCTCTTCCAAGGGGCATTTAAAACGCTTTCTTAAGCTACTGCGACCTCCACCGCTCTTCCATGGGGCATTTGAACCATCTTGTTAAGCTACTGCGACCTGCAAGACTCTTTCAAGTGGCATTTAAACCGTCTTGTTAAGCTACTGTGATCTGCACGTCTCTTCTAAGGGGCATTTAAACTGTCTTGTTAAGCTACTGCGACCTGCACGTCTCTTCCAAGGGGCATTTAAACCGTCTTATTAAGCTACTGCGACCTGCACGTCTCTTGGAAGGGGCATTTAAACCGTCTTGTTAAGCTACTGTGATCTGCACGTCTCTTCCAAGGGGCATTTAAACTGTCTTGTTAAGCTTCTGCGACCTGCAAGTCTCTTCCAAGGGGCATTTAAACCATCTTGTTAAGCTACTGCGACCTGTACGTCTCTTCCAATGGGCATTTAAACCATCTTGTTAAGCTACTGCGACCTGCATATCTCTTCCAAGGGGCATTTAAACCGTCTTGTTAAGCTACTGCGACCTGCACGTCTCTTCCAATGGGCATTTAAACCATCTTGTTAAGCTACTGCGACCTGCATATCTCTTCCAAGGGGCATTTAAACCGTCTTGTTAAGCTACTGCGACCTCCACCACTTTTCCAAGGGGCAATTAAACCATCTTGTTAAGCTACTGCGACATGCACGTCTCTTCCAAGGGGCATTTAAAATGCTTTCTTAAGCTACTGCGACCTCCACCGCTCTTCCAAGGGGCATTTAAACCATCTTGTTAAGCTACTGCGACCTGCAAGCCTCTTCCAAGGGGCATTTAAACTGTCTTGTTAAGCTACTGCGACCTGCACGTCTCTTCCAAGGGGCATTTAAACTGTGTTGTTAAGCTACTGCGACCTGCACGTCTCTTCCAAGGGGCATTTAAATAGTCTTGGTAAGCTACTGCGACCTGCAAGCCTCTTCCAAGGGGCATTTAAACTGTCTTGTTAAGCTACTGCGACCTGCACGTCTCTTCTAAGGGGCATTTAAACAGTCTTGTTAAGCTACTGCGACTTGCGTGTCTCTTCCAAGGTGCATTTAAAGCGTCTTGTTAAGCTACTGCGACCTCCACCACTTTTCCAAGGGGCAATTAAACCGTCTTGTTAAGCTACTGCGACATGCACGTCTCTTCCAAGGGGCATTTAAACTGTCTTGTTAAGCTACTGCGACCTGCACGTCTCTTTTAATGGGCATTTAAACAGTCTTGTTAAGATACTGCGACTTGCGTGTCTCTTCCAAGTTGTATTTAAACCGTCTTGTTAAGCTACTGCGACCTCCACCACTTTTCCAAGGGGCAATTAAACCGTCTTGTTAAGCTACTGCGACATGCACGTCTCTTCCAAGGGGCATTGAAAATGCTTTCTTAAGCTACTGCGACCTCCACCGCTCTTCCAAGGGGCATTTAAACCACGTTGTTAAGCTACTGCGACCTGCAAGACTCTTTCAAGTGGCATTTAAACCGTCTTGTTAAGCTACTGTGATCTGCACGTCTCTTCCAAGGGGCATTTAAACTGTCTTGTTAAGCTACTGCGACCTGCACGTCTCTTCCAAGGGGCATTTAAACCGTCTTATTAAGCTACTGCGACCTGCACGTCTCTTGCAAGGGGCATTTAAACCGTCTTGTTAAGCTACTGTGATCTGCACGTCTCTTCCAAGGGGCATTTAAACTGTCTTGTTAAGCTTCTGCGACCTGCACGTCTCTTCCAAAAGGCATTTAAACCATCTTGTTAAGCTACTGCGACCTGTACGTCTCTTCCAATGGGCATTTAAACCGTCTTGTAAAGCTACTGCGACCTGCACATATCTTCCAAGGGGCATTTAAACCGTCTTGTTAAGCTACTGCGACCTCCACCGCTCTTCCAAGGGGCATTTTCACCATCTTGTTAAGCTACTGCGACCTGCACGTCTCTTCCAAGGGGCATTTAAATAGTCTTGGTAAGCTACTGCGACCTGCAAGCCTCTTCCAAGGGGCATTTAAACAGTATTGTTAAGCTACTGCGACCTGCACGTCTCTTCCAAGGGGCATTTAAACTGTCTTGTTAAGCTACTGCGACCTCCACCGCTCTTCCAAGGGGCAATTAATCCATCTTGTTAAGCTACTGCGACCTGCACGTCTCTTCCAAGGGGCATTTAAACTGTGTTGTTAAGCTACTGCGACCTGCACGTCTCTTCCAAGGGGCATTTAAATAGTCTTGGTAAGCTACTGCGACCTGCAAGCCTCTTCCAAGGGGCATTTAAACTGTCTTGTTAAGCTACTGCGACCTGCACGTCTCTTCCAAGGGGCATTTAAACTGTGTTGTTAAGCTACTGCGACCTGCACGTCTCTTCCAAGGGGCATTAAAATAGTCTTGGTAAGCTACTTCGTCCTGCAAGCCTCTTCCAAGGGGCATTTAAACTGTCTTCTTAAGCTACTGCGACTTGCACGTCTCTTCCAAGGGGCATTTAAACCGTGTTGTTAAGCTACTGAAACCTCCACCACTTTTCCAAGGGGCATTTAAACCATCTTGTTTAGCTACTGCGACATGCACGTCTCTTCCAAGGGGCATTTAAAACGCTTTGTTAAGCTACTGCGACCTCCACGTCTCTTCCAAGGGTCATTTAAACCGTCTTGTTAAGCTACTGCGACCTGCAATTCTCTTCCAAGGGGCATTTAAACCGTCTTGTTAAGCTTCTGCGACCTGCAAGTCTCTTCCAAGGGGTTTTTAAACCGTCTTTTTAAGCTACTGTGACCTGCACGTCTCTTCCAAGGGGCAATTAAATCGTCTTGTTAAGCTACTTCGACCTCCACCTCTCTTCCAAGGGGCATTTAAACCGTCTTGTTTAGCCACTGCGACCTGCACGTCTCTTCCAAGGGGCATTTAAACCATCTTGTTAAGCTACTGCGACCTGTACGTCTCTTCCAATGGGCATTTAAACCGTCTTGTTAAGCTACTGCGACCTGCACGTCTGTTCCAAGGGGCATTTAAACCGTCTTGTTAAGCTACTGCGACCTGCACGTCTCTTGCAAGAGGCATTTAAACCGTCTTGTTAAGCTACTGTGATCTGCACGTCTCTTCCAAGGGGCATTTAAACTGTCTTGTTAAGCTACTGCGACCTGCACGTCTCTTCCAAGGGGCCTTTAAACCTTCTTGTTAAGCTACTGCGACCTGTACGTCTCTTCCAATGGGCATTTATACCGTCTTGTTAAGCTACTGCGACCTGCATGTCTCTACCAAGGGGCATTTAAACCATCTTGTTAAGCTACTGCGACCTCCACCTCTCTTCCAAGGGGCATTTAAACAATCTTGTTAAGCTACTGCGACCTGCACGTCTCTTCCAAGGGGCATTTAAACTGTCTTGTTAAGCTACTGCGACCTCCACCGCTCTTCCAAGGGGCATTTAAACCATCTTGTTAAGCTACTGCGACCTGCACGTCTTTTCCAAGGGGCATTTACACTGTCTTGTTAAGCTACTGCGACCTGCTCATCTCTTCTAAGGGGCATTTAAACAGCCTTGTTAAGCTACTGCGACTTGCACGTCTCTTCCAAGGTGCATTTAAACCGTCTTTTTAAGCTACTGCGACCTGCACGTCTCTTCCAAGGGGCATTTAAACTGTCTTGTTAAGCTACTGCGACCTCCACCGCTCTTCCAAGGGGCATTTAAACCATCTTGTTAAGCTACTGCGACCTGCACGTCTTTTCCAAGGGGCATTTACACTGTCTTGTTAAGCTACTGCGACCTGCTCATCTCTTCTAAGGGGCAATTAAACCGTCTTGTTAAGCTACTGCGACATGCACGTCTCTTCCAAGGGGCATTTAAAACGCTTTGTTAAGCTACTGTGACCTGCACGTCTCTACCAAGGGGCATTTAAACCGTTTTGTTAAGCTACTGCGACTTGCAATTCTCTTCCAAGGGGCATTTAAACCGTCTTGTTAAGCTTCTGCGACCTGCAAGTCTCTTTCAAGGGGCATTTAAACCGTCTTGTTAAGCTACTGCGACCTCCACCGCACTTCCAAGGGGCATTTAAATAGTCTTGGTAAGCTACTGCGACCTGCAAGTCTCTTACAAGGGGCATTTAAACTCTCTTATTAAGCTACTGCCACCTGCACGTCTCTTCCATTGGGCATTTAAACCATCTTGTTAAGCTACTGCGACCTGCACGTCTGTTCCAAGGGGCATTTAAACCGTCTTATTAAGCTACTGCGACCTGCACGTCTCTTGCAAGAGGCATTTAAACCGTCTTGTTAAGCTACTGTGATCTGCACGTCTCTTCCAAGGGGCATTTAAACTGTTTTGTTAAGCTTCTCCGACCTGCACGTCTCTTCCAAGGGGCATTTAAACTGTCTTTTTAAGCTACTGCGACCTGCACGTCTCTTCCAAGGGGCCTTTAAACTGTGTTGTTAAGCTACTGCGACCTGCACGTCTCTTCCAAGGGGCATTAAAATAGTCTTGGTAAGCTACTTCGTCCTGCAAGCCTCTTCCAAGGGACATTTAAACTGTCTTCTTAAGCTACTGCGACTTGCACGTCTCTTCCAAGGGGCATTTAAACCGTGTTGTTAAGCTACTGAAACCTCCACCACTTTTCCAAGGGGCATTTAAACCATCTTGTTTAGCTACTGCGACATGCACGTCTCTTCCAAGGGGCATTTAAAACGCTTTGTTAAGCTACTGCGACCTCCACGTCTCTTCCAAGGGTCATTTAAACCGTCTTGTTAAGCTACTGCGACCTGCAATTCTCTTCCAAGGGGCATTTAAACCGTCTTGTTAAGCTTCTGCGACCTGCAAGTCTCTTCCAAGGGGTATTTAAACCGTCTTTTTAAGCTACTGTGACCTGCACGTCTCTTCCAAGGGGCAATTAAATCGTCTTGTTAAGCTACTTCGACCTCCACCTCTCTTCCAAGGGGCATTTAAACCGTCTTGTTTAGCTACTGCGACCTGCACGTCTCTTCCAAGGGGCATTTAAACCATCTTGTTAAGCTACTGCGACCTGTACGTCTCTTCCAATGGGCATTTAAACCGTCTTGTTAAGCTACTGCGACCTGCACGTCTGTTCCAAGGGGCATTTAAACCGTCTTGTTAAGCTACTGCGACCAGCACGTCTCTTGCAAGAGGCATTTAAACCGTCTTGTTAAGCTACTGTGATCTGCACGTCTCTTCCAAGGGGCATTTAAACTGTCTTGTTAAGCTACTGCGACCTGCACGTCTCTTCCAAGGGGCCTTTAAACCTTCTTGTTAAGCTACTGCGACCTGTACGTCTCTTCCAATGGGCATTTATACCGTCTTGTTAAGCTACTGCGACCTGCATGTCTCTACCAAGGGGCATTTAAACCATCTTGTTAAGCTACTGCGACCTCCACCGCTCTTCCAAGGGGCATCTAAACAATCTTGTTAAGCTACTGCGACCTGCACGTCTCTTCCAAGGGGCATTTAAACTGTCTTGTTAAGCTACTGCGACCTCCACCGCTCTTCCAAGGGGCATTTAAACCATCTTGTTAAGCTACTGCGACCTGCACGTCTTTTCCAAGGGGCATTTACACTGTCTTGTTAAGCTACTGCGACCTGCTCATCTCTTCTAAGGGGCATTTAAACAGTCTTGTTAAGCTACTGCGACTTGCATGTCTCTTCCAAGGTGCATTTAAACCGTCTTGTTAAGCTACTGCGAACTCCACCACTTTTCCAAGGGGCATTTAAACCGTCTTGTTAAGCTACTGCGACATGCACGTCTCTTCCAAGGGGCATTTAAAACGCTTTGTTAAGCTACTGTGACCTGCACGTCTCTACCAAGGGGCATTTAAACCGTTTTGTTAAGCTACTGCGACTTGCAATTCTCTTCCAAGGGGCATTTAAACCGTCTTGTTAAGCTTCTGCGACCTGCAAGTCTCTTTCAAGGGGCATTTAAACCGTCTTGTTAAGCTACTGCGACCTCCACCGCACTTCCAAGGGGCATTTAAATAGTCTTGGTAAGCTACTGCGACCTGCAAGTCTCTTACAAGGGGCATTTAAACTCTCTTATTAAGCTACTGCCACCTGCACGTCTCTTCCAAGGGGCATTTAAACTGTCTTGTTAAGCTACTGCGACCTACACCGCTCTTCCAAGGGGCATTTAAACAATCTTGTTAAGCTACTGCGACCTGCACGTCTCTTCCAAGGGGCATTTAAACTGTCTTGTTAAGCTTCTGCGAGTTGCACGTCTCTTCCAAGGGTCATTTGAACTGTCTTGTTAAGCTACTGTATCCTCCACCACTTTTCCAAGGGGCATTTAAACCGTCTTGTTTAGCTACTGTGACATGCACGTCTCTTCCAAGGGACATTTAAAACGCTTTGTTAAGCTACTGCGACCTGCACGTCTATTCCAAGGGGCATTTAAACCGTCTTGTTAAGCTACTGCGACCTGCAATTTTCTTCCAAGGGGCATTTAAACCGTGTTGTGAAGCTTCTGCGACCTGCAAGTCTCTTCCAAGGGGCATTTTAACCGTCTTGTTAAGCTACTGCGACCTGCACTTCTCTAGCAAGTGGCATTTAAACCGTCTTGTTAAGCTACTGCGACCTGCACGTCTCTTCCAAGTGGCATTTAAACACTCTTATTAAGCTACTGCGACCTGCACGTCTCTTCCAAGGGGCATTTAAACTGTCTTGTTAAGCTACTGCGACTTGCACGTCTCTTCCAAGGGGCATTTAAACCATCTTGTTAAGCTACTGCGACCTCCACCGCTTTTCAAAGGGGCATGTAAACCGTCTAGTTAAGCTACTGCGACCTGCACGTCTCTTCCAAGGGGTATTTAAACCATCTTATTAAGCTACTGTGACCTGCACGTCTCTTCCAAGGGGCAATTAAATCGTCTTGTTAAGCTACTTCGACCTCCACCGCTCTTCCAAGGGGCATTTAAACCGTCTTTTTTAGCTCCTGCCACCTGCACGTCTCTTCCAAGGGGCATTTAAAGCGTCTTGTTAAGCTACTGCGACCTGCACTTCTCTTCCAATGTGCATTTAAACCGTCTTGTTAAGCTACTGCGACCTGCATGTCTCTTCCAAGGTGCATTTAAAACGTCTTGTTAAGCTACTGCGACCTCCACCCCTCTTCCAAGGAGCATTTAAACTGTCTTGCTAAGCTTCTGCGACCTGCACGTCTCTTCCAAGGGGCATTTAAATAGTCTTGGTAAGCTACTGCGACCTGCAAGCCTCTTCCAAGGGGCATTTAAACTGTCTTGTTAAGCTACTGCGACCTGCACGTCTCTTCCAAGGGGCATTTAAACTGTCTTGTTAAGCTTCTGCGACTTGCACGTCTCTTCCAAGGGGCATTTAAACCGTCTTGTTAAGCTACTGAAACCTCCACCACTTTTCCAAGGGACATTTAAACCATCTTGTTTAGCTACTGCGACATGCACGTCTCTTCCAAGGGGCATTTAAAACGCTTTGTTAAGCTACTGCGACCTCCACGTCTCTTCCAAGGGTCATTTAAACCGTCTTGTTAAGCTACTGCGACCTGCAATTCTCTTCCAAGGGGCATTTAAACCGTCTTTTTAAGCTTCTGCGACCTGCAAGTCTCTTCCAAGGGGCATTTAAACCGTCTTGTTAAGCTACTGCGACCTCCACCGCACTTCCAAGGGGCATTTAAACCGTCTTGTTAAGCTATTGCGACCTGCACGTCTCTTCCAAGTGGCATTTAAACCGTCTTGTTAAGCTACTGCGACCTCCACTTCTTTTCAAAGGGGCATTTAAACCGTCTTGTTAAGCTACTGCGACCTGCACGTCTCTTCCAAGGGGTATTTAAACCGTCTTTTTAAGCTACTGTGACCTGCACGTCTCTTCCAAGGGGCAATTAAATCGTCTTGTTAAGCTACTTCGACCTCCACCTCTCTTCCAAGGGGCATTTAAACCGTCTTGTTTAGCTACTGCGACCTGCACGTCTCTTCCAAGGGGCATTTAAACTGTCTTGTTAAGCTACTGCGACCTGCACGTCTCTTCCAAGGGGCATTTAAACCGTCTTGTTAAGCTACTGCGACCTGTACGTCTCTTTCATTGGGCATTTAAACCATCTTGTTAAGCTACTGCGACCTGCACGTCTGTTCCAAGGGGCATTTAAACCGTCTTATTAAGCTACTGCGACCTGCACGTCTCTTGCAAGAGGCATTTAAACCGTCTTGTTAAGCTACTGTGATCTGCACGTCTCTTGCAAGGGGCATTTAAACTGTTTTGTTAAGCTTCTCCGACCTGCACGTCTCTTCCAAGGGGCATTTAAACTGTCTTGTTAAGCTACTGCGACCTGCACGTCTCTTCCAAGGGGCCTTTAAACCTTCTTGTTAAGCTACTGCGACCTGTACGTCTCTTCCAATGGGCATTTAAACCGTCTTGTTAAGCTACTGCGACCTGCATGTCTCTACCAAGGGGCATTTAAACCATCTTGTTAAGCTACTGCGACCTCCACCGCTCTTCCAAGGGGCATTTAAACCATCTTGTTAAGCTACTGCGACCTGCACGTCTCTTCCAATGGGCATTTAAACTGTCTTGTTAAGCTACTGCGACCTCCACCGCTCTTCCAAGGGGCATTTAAACCATCTTGTTAAGCTACTGCGACCTGCGCGTCTTTTCCAAGGCGCATTTACACTGTCTTGTTAAGCTACTGTGACCTGCACATCTCTTCTAAGGGTCATTTAAACAGTCTTGTTAAGCTACTGCGACTTGCACGTCTCTTCCAAGGTGCATTTAAACCGTCTTGTTAAGCTACTGCGAACTCCACCACTTTTCCAAGGGGCATTTAAACCGCCTTGTTAAGCTACTGCGACATGCACGTCTCTTCCAAGGCTCATTTAAAACGCTTTGTTAAGCTACTGTGACCTGCACGTCTCTTCCAAGGGGCATTTAAACCGTTTTGTTAAGCTACTGCGACCTGCAATTCTCTTACAAGGGGCATTTAAACCATCTTGTTAAGCTTCTGCGACCTGCAAGTCTCTTCCAAGGGGCATTTAAACCATCTTGTTAAGCTACTGCGACCTCCACCGCACTTCCAAGGGGCATTTAAACCATCTTGTTAAGCTACTGCGACCTGCGCGTCTCTTTCAAGTGGCATTTAAACCGTCTTGTTAAGCTACTGCGACCTCCACCGCTTTTCAAAGGGGCATTTAAACCGTCTTGTTAAGCTACTGCGACCTGCACGTCTCTTCCAAGGTGTATTTAAACCTTCTTATTAAGCTACTGTGACCTGCACGTCTCTTCCAAGGGGCAATTAAATCGTCTTGTTAAGCTACTTCGACCTCCACCGCTCTTCCAAGGGGCATTTAAACCGTCTTGTTTAGCTTCTGCGGCCTGCACGTCTCTTCCAAGGGGCATTCAAACTGTCATGTTAAGCTACTGCGACCTGCACGTCTCTTTCAAGGGGCATTTAAACCATCTTGTTAAGCTACTGCGACCTGTACGTCTCTTCCCATGGTCATTTAAACTGTCTTGTTAAGCTACTGCGACCTGCATGTGTCTTCCAAGGGGCATTTAAACCGTCTTGTTAAGCTACTGCGACCTGCACGTCTCTTCCAAGGGGCATTTAAATAGTCTTGGCAAGCTACTGCGACCTGGAAGTCTCTTCCAAGGGGCATTTAAACTGTCTTGTTAAGCTACTGCGACCTGCACGTCTCTTCCAAGGGGTATTTAAACTGTCTTGTTACGCTACTGCGACCTACACCGCTCTTCCAAGGGGCATTTATACCATCTTGTTAAGCTACTGCGACCTGCACGTCTCTTCCAAGGGGCATTTAAACTGTCTTGTTAAGCTACTGCGAGTTGCACGTCTCTTCCAAGGGGCATTTAAACCGTCTTGTTAAGCTACTGTATCCTCCACCACTTTTCGAAGGGGCATTTAAACCGTCTTGTTTAGCTACTGCGACATGCAAGTCTCTTCCAAGGGGCATTAAAACTGTCTTGTTAAGCTACTGCGACCTGCACGTCTCTTCTAAGGGGCATTTAAACAGTCTTGTTAAGCTACTGCGACTTGCGTATCTCTTCCAAGGTGCATTTAAACCGTCTTGTTAAGCTACTGCGACCTCCACCACTTTTCCAAGGGGCAATTAAACCGTCTTGTTAAGCTACTGCGACATGCACGTCTCTTCCAAGGGGCATTTAAACTGTCTTGTTAAGCTACTGCGACCTGCACGTCTCTTCTAAGGGGCATTTAAACAGTCTTGTTAAGCTACTGCGACTTGCGTGTCTCTTCCAAGGTGCATTTAAACCGTTTGTTAAGCTACTGCGACCTCCACCACTTTTCCAAGGGGCAATTAAACCGTCTTGTTAAGCTACTGCGACATGCACGTCTCTTCCAAGGGGCATTTAAAACGTCTTATTAAGCTACTGCGACCTGCACGTCTCTTGCAAAGGGCATTTAAACCGTCTTGTTAAGCTACTGTGATCTGCACGTCTCTTCCAAGGGGCATTTAAACTGTCTTGTTAAGCTTCTGCGACCTGCACGTCTCTTCCAAGGGGCATTTAAACCATCTTGTTAAGCTACTGCGACTTGCAAGACTCTTTCAAGTGGCATTTAAACCGTCTTGTTAAGCTACTGTGATCTGCAGGTCTCTTCCAAGGGGCATTTAAACTGTCTTGTTAAGCTACTGCGACCTGCACGTCTCTTCCAAGGGGCATTTAAAACGTCTTATTAAGCTACTGCGACCTGCACGTCTCTTGCAAAGGGCATTTAAACCGTCTTGTTAAGCTACTGTGATCTGCACGTCTCTTCCAAGGGGCATTTAAACTGTCTTGTTAAGCTTCTGCGACCTGCACGTCTCTTCCAAGGGGCATTTAAACCATCTTGTTAAGCTACTGCGACCTGTACGTCTCTTCCAATGGGCATTTAAACCGTCTTGTTAAGCTACTGCGACCTCCACAGCTTTTCAAAGGGGCATTTAAACAGTTTTGTTAAGCTACTGCGACCTGCTCGTCTCTTCCAAGGGGTATTTAAACCGTGTTATTTAGCTACTGTGACCTGCACGTCTCTTCCAAGGGGCAATTAAATCGTCTTGTTAAGCTACTTCGACCTCCACCGCTCTTCCAAGGGGCATTTAAACCGTCTTGTTTAGCTACTGCGACCTGCACGTCTCTTCCAAGGGGCATTTAAACTGTCTTGTTAAGGTACCGCGTCCTCCACCGCTCTTCCAAGGGGCATTTAAACCATCTTGTTAAGCTACTGCGACCTGCACGTCTCTTCCAAGGGGCATTTAAACCGTCTTGTTAAGCTACTGCGACATGCACGTCTCTTCCAAGGGGCATTTAAATAGTCTTGGTAAGCTACTGTGACCTGCAAGCCTCTTCCAAGGGGCATTTAAACTGTTTTGTTAAGCTACTGCGACCTGCACGTCTCTTCCAAGGGGCATTTAAACTGTCTTGTTAAGCTACTGTGACCTCCACCGCTCTTCCAAGGGGCATTTAAACCATTTTGTTAAGCTACTGCTACCTGCACGTCTCTTCCAAGGGGCATTTAAACTGTCTTGTTAAGCTACTGCAACCTGCACGTCTCTTCTAAGGGGCATTTAAACAGTCTTGTTAAGCTACTGCGACTTGCACGTGTCTTCCAATGGGCATTTAAACCGTCTTGTTAAGCTACTGTAACCTCCATCACTTTTCCAAGGGGCATTTAAACCATCTTGTTTAGCTACTGCGAAATGCACGTCTCTTCCAAGGGGCATTTAAAACGCTTTGTTAAGCTACTGCGACCTGCACGTCTCTTCCACGGGGCATTTAAACTGTCTTGTTAAACTACTGCGACCTGAAATTCTCTTCCAAGGGGCATTTAAACCATCTTGTTAAGCTTCTGCGACCTGCAAGTCTCTTCCAAGGGGCATTTAAACAGTCTTGTTAAGCTACTGCGACCTCCAGCGCACTTCCAAGGGGCATTTAAACCGTCTTGTTAAGCTACTGCGACCTGTACGTCTCTTCCAAGTGGCATTTATTCTTCTTGTTAAGCTACTGCGACCTCCACCGCTTTTCAAAGGGGCATTTAAACCATCTTGCTAAGCTACTGCGACCTGCACGTCTCTTCCAAGGGGTATTTAAACTGTCTTATTAAGCTACTGTGACCTGCACGTCTCTTCCAAGGGGCAATTAAATCGTCTTGTTAAGCTACTGCGACCTGCAAGCCTCTTCCAAGGGGCATTTAAACTGTCTTGTTAAGCTACTGCGACCTGCACGTCTCTTCCAAGGGGCATTTAAACTGTCTTGGTAAGCTACTGCGACCTCCACCGCTCTTCCAAGGGGCATTTAAACCATCTTGTTAAGCTACTGCGACCTGCACGTTTCTTCCAAGGGGCATTTAAACTGTCTTGTTAAGCTACTGTAACCTCCACTACTTTTCCAAGGGGCATTTAAACTGTCTTGTTTAGCTACTGCGACATGCACGTCTCTTCCAAGGGGCATTTAAAATGCTTTGTTAAGCTTCTGCGACATGCAAGTCTCTTCCAAGGGGCATTTAAACCGTCTTGTTAAGCTACTGCGACCTCCACCGCACTTCCAAGGGGGATTTAAACCGTCTTGTTAAGCTACTGCGACCTGCACGTCTCTTCCAAGGGGCATTTAAATAGTCTTTGTAAGCTACTGCGACCTGCAAGCCTCTTCCAAGGGGCATTTAAACTGTCTTGTTAAGCTACTGCGACCTGCACGTCTCTTCCAATGGGCATTTAAACTGTCTTGTTAAGCTACTGCGACCTCCACCGCTCTTCCAAGGGGCATTTAAACCATCTTGTTAAGCTACTGCGACCTGCACGTCTCTTCCAAGGGGCATTTAAACTGTCTTGTAAAGCTACTGCGACTTGCACGTCTCTTCCAAGGGTCATTTAAACCGTCTTGTTAAGCTACTGTAACCTCCACCACTTTTCCAAGGGGCATTTAAACCGTCTTGTTTAGCTACTGCGACATGCACGTCTCTTCCAAGGGGCATTTAAAACGCTTTGTTAAGCTACTGCGACCTGCACGTCTCTTCCAAGGGGCATTTAAACCGTCTTGTTAAGCTACTGCGACCTGCAATTCTCTTCCAAGGGGCATTTAAACCGTCTTGTTAAGCTACTGCGACCTCCACCACTTTTCAAAGGGGCATTTAAACCGTCTTGTTAAGATACTGCGACCTGCACGTCTCTTCCAAGGGGCAATTAAATCGTCTTGTTAAGCTACTTCGACCTCCACCGCTCTTCCAAGGGGCATTTAAACTGTCTTGTTAAGCTACTGCGACCTGCACGTCTCTTCCAAGGGGCATTTAAATAGTCTTTGTAAGCTACTGCGACCTGCAAGCCTCTTCCAAGGGGCATTTAAACTGTCTTGTTAAGCTACTGCGACCTGCACGTCTCTTCCAATGGGCATTTAAACTGTCTTGTTAAGCTACTGCGACCTCCACCGCTCTTCCAAGGGGCATTTAAACCATCTTGTTAAGCTACTGCGACCTGCACGTCTCTTCCAAGGGGCATTTAAACTGTCTTGTAAAGCTACTGCGACTTGCACGTCTCTTCCAAGGGTCATTTAAACCGTCTTGTTAAGCTACTGTAACCTCCACCACTTTTCCAAGGGGCATTTAAACCGTCTTGTTTAGCTACTGCGACATGCACGTCTCTTCCAAGGGGCATTTAAAACGCTTTGTTAAGCTACTGCGACCTGCACGTCTCTTCCAAGGGGCATTTAAACCGTCTTGTTAAGCTACTGCGACCTGCAATTCTCTTCCAAGCGGCATTTAAACCGTCTTGTTAAGCTTCTGTGACCTGCAAGTCTCTTCCAAGGGGCATTTAAACCGTCTTCTTAAGCTACTGCGACCTCCAGCGCACTTCCAACGGGCATTTAAACTGTCTTGTTAAGCTACTGCGACCTGCATGTCTCTTCCAAGTGGCATTTAAACTGTCTTGTTAAGCTACTGCGACCTCCACAGCTTTTCAAAGGGGCAATTAAATCGTCTTGTTAAGCTACTGCGACCTGCACGTCTCTTCCAAGGGGTATTTAAACCGTCTTATTAAGCTACTGTGACCTGCACGTCTCTTCCAAGGGGCAATTAAATCGTCTTGTTAAGCTACTTCGACCTCCACCGCTCTTCCAAGGGGCATTTAAACCGTCTTGTTTAGCTACTGCGACCTGCACTTCTCTTCCAAGGGGCATTTAAACTGTCTTGTTAAGCTACTGCGACCTGCACGTCTCTTCCAAGAGGCATTTAAACCATCTTGTTAAGCTACTGCGACCTGTACGTCTCTTCCAATGGGCATTTAAACCGTCTTGTTAAGGTACTGCGACCTGCACTTCTCTTCCAAGGGGCATTTAAACTGTCTTATTAAGCTAATGCGACCTGCACGTCTCTTGCAAGAGGCATTTAAACCGTCTTGTTAAGCTACTGTGATCTGCACGTCTCTTCCAAGGGGCATTTAAACTGTCTTGTTAAGCTTCTCCGACCTGCACGTCTCTTCCAAGGGGCATTTAAACTGTCTTGTTAAGCTACTGCGACCTGCACGTCTCTTACAAGGGGCTTTTAAACCATGTTGTTAAGCTACTGCGACCTGTACGTCTCTTCCAAGGGGCATTTAAACCGTCTTGTTCAGCTACTGCGACCTGCAATTCTCTTCCAAGGGGCATTTAAACCGTCTTGCTAAACTTCTGCGACATGCAAGTCTCTTCCAAGGGGCATTTAAACCGTCTTGTTAAGCTACTGTGACCTCCACCGCACTTCCAAGGGGCATTTAAACCGTCTTGTTAAGCTACTGCGACCTGCACGTCTCTTCCAAGTGGCATTTAAACCGTCTTGTTAAGCTACTTCGACCTCCACCGCTCTTCCAAGAGGCATTTAAACCGTCTTGTTTAGCTATTGCAACCTGAACGTCTCTTCCAAGGGGCATTTAAACTGTCTTGTTAAGCTACTGCGACCTGCACGTCTCTTCCAAGGGGCATTTAAATAGTCTTGGTAAGCTACTGCGACCTGCAAGCCTCTTCCAAGGGGCATTTAAACTATCTTGTTAAGCTACTGCGACCTCCAACGCTCTTCCAAGGGGCATTTAAACCATCTTCTTAAGCTACTGCGACCTGCACGTCTCTTCCAAGGGGCATTTAAACTGTCTTGTTAAGCTACTGCGACCTGCACGTCTCTTCCAAGGGGCATTTAAATAGTCTTGGTAAGATACTGCGACCTGCAAGCCTCTTACAAGGGGCATTTAAACTGTCTTGTTAAGCTACTGCGACCTGCACGTCTCTTCCAAGGGGCATTTAAACTGTCTTGTTAAGCTACTGCGACCTCCACCGCTCTTCCAAGGGGCATTTCAACCATCTTGTTAAGCTACTGCGACCTGCACGTCTCTTCCAAGGGGCATTTAAACTGTCTTGTTAAGCTACTGCGACCTGCACGTCTCTTCTAAGGGGCATTTAAACAGTCTTGTTAAGCTACTTCGACTTGCACGTCTCTTCCAAGGGGCATTTAAACCGTCTTGTTAAGCTACTGTAACCTCCACCAGTTTTCCAAGGGGCATTTAAACCATCTTGTTTAGCTACTGCGACATGCACGTCTCTTCCAAGGGGCATTTAAAACGCTTTGTTAAGCTACTGCGACCTGCACGTCTCTTCCAAGGGGCATTTAAACTGTCTTGTTAAGCTACTGCGACCTGCAATTCTCTTCCAAGGGGCATTTAAACCGTCTTGTTAAGCTACTGCGACCTCCACCGCTTTTCAAAGGGGCATTTAAACCGTCTTGTTAAGCTACTGCGACCTGCATGTCTCTTCCAAGGGGTATTTAAACCGTCTTATTAAGCTACTGAGACCTGCACGTCTCTTCCAAGGGGCAATTAAATCTTCTTGTTAAGCTACTTCGACCTTCACCGCTCTTCCAAGGGGCATTTAAACCGTCTTGTTTAGCTAGTGCGACCTGCACGTCTCTTCCAAGGGGCATTTAAACTGTCTTGCTAAGCTACTGCGACCTCCACCATTTTTCCAAGGGGCATTTAAAACCGTCTTGTTAAGCTACTGCGACATGAACGTCTCTTCCAAGGGGCATTTAAACTGTCTTGTTAAGCTACTGCGACCTCCACCGCTTTTCCAAGGGGCATTTAAACCATCTTGTTAAGCTACTGCGACCTGCACGTCTCTTCCAAGGGGCATTTAAACTGTCTTGTTAAGCTACTGCGACTTGCACGTCTCTTCCAAGGGGCATTTAAACCATCTTGTTAAGCTACTGTAAACTCCACCACTTTTCCAAGGGGCATTTAAACCGTCTTGTTTAGCTACTGCGACATGCACGTCTCTTCCAAGGGGCATTTAAAACGCTTTGTTAAGCTACTGCGACCTGCACGTCTCTTCCAAGGGGCATTTAAACAGTCTTGTTAAGCTACTGCGACCTGCAATTCTCTTCCAAGGGCCATTTAAACCGTCTTGTTAAGCTTCTGCGACATGCAAGTCTCTTCCAAGGGACATTTAAACCGTCTTGTTAAGCTACTGCGACCTCCACCGCACTTCCAAGGGGCATTTAAACCGTCTTGTTAAGCTACTGCGACCTGCACGTCTCTTCCAAGTGGCATTGAAACCGTCTTGTTAAGCTACTGCGACCTCCACCAGTTTTAAAAGGGGCATTTAAACCATCTTGTTAAGCTACTGCGACCTACACGTCTCTTCCAAGGGGTATTTAAACCGTCTTAATAAGCTACTGTGACCTGAATGTCTCTTCCAAGGGGCATTTAAACCGTCTTGTTAAGCTACTGCGACCTTCACCACTTTTCAAAGGGGCATTTAAACCGTCTTTTTAAGCTACTGCGACCTGCACGTCTCTTCCAAGGGGCATTTAAATAGTCTTTGTAAGCTACTGCGACCTGCAAGCCTCTTCCAAGGGGCATTTAAACTGTCTTGTTAAGCTACTGCGACCTGCACGTCTCTTCCAATGGGCATTTAAACTGTCTTGTTAAGCTACTGCGACCTCCACCGCTCTTCCAAGGGGCATTTAAACCATCTTGTTAAGCTACTGCGACCTGCACGTCTCTTCCAAGGGGCATTTAAACTGTCTTGTTAAGCTACTGCGACTTGCACGTCTCTTCCAAGGGGCATTTAAACCGTCTTATTAAGCTACTGTAACCTCCACCACTTTTCCAAGGGGCATTTAAACCGTCTTGTTTAGCTACTGCGACCTGCACGTCTCTTCCAAGGGGCATTTAAACCGTTTTGTTAAGCTACTGTAACCTCCACCACTTTTCCAAGGGGCATTTAAACCATCTTGTTAAGCTACTGCGACCTGCACGTCTCTTCCAAGGGGCTTTTAAAACGCTTTGTTAAGCTACTGCGACTTGCAATTCTCTTCCTAGGGTCATTTAAACCGTCTTGTAAAGCTTCTGCGACCTGCAAGTCTCTTCCAAGGGGCATTTAAACCGTCTTGTTAAGCTACTGCGAACTCCACCGCACTTCCAAGGGGCATTTAAACTGTCTTGTTAAGCTACTGCGACCTGCACGTCTCTTCCAAGTGGCATTTAAACTGTCTTGTTAAGCTACTGCGACCTCCACAGCTTTTCAAAGGGGCATTTAAACAGTCTTGTTAAGCTACTGCGACCTACACCTATCTTCCAAGGGGTATTTAAACCGTCTTATTAAGCTACTGTGACCTGCACGTCTCTTCCAAGGGGCAATTAAATCGTCTTGTTAAGCTACTTCGACCTCCACCGCTCTTCCAAGGGGCATTTAAACCGTCTTGTTTAGCTACTGCGACCTGCACGTCTCTTCCAAGGGGCATTTAAACTGTCTTGTTAAGGTACCGTGACCTCCAACGCTCTTCCAAGGGGCATTTAAACCATCTTGTTAAGCTACTGCGACCTGCACGTCTCTTCCAAGGGGCATTTAAACCGTCTTGTTAAGCTACTGCGACATGCACGTCTCTTCCAAGGGGCATTTAAATAGTCTTGGTAAGCTACTGTGACCTGCAAGCCTCTTCCAAGGGGCATTTAAACTGTCTTGTTAAGCTACTGCGACCTGCACGTCTCTTCCAAGGGGCATTTAAACTGTCTTGTTAAGCTACTGCGACCTCCATCGCTTTTCCAATAGGCATTTAAACCATCTTGTTAAGCTACTGCTACCTGCACGTCTCTTCCAAGGGGCATTTAAACTGTCTTGTTAAGCTACTGCAACCTGCACGTCTCTTCTAAGGGGCATTTAAACAGTCTTGTTAAGCTACTGCGACTTGCACGTGTCTTCCAAGGGGCATTTAAACCGTCTTGTTAGGCTACTGTAACCTCCATCACTTTTCCAAGGGGCATTTAAACCATCTTGTTTAGCTACTGCGAAATGCACGTCTCTTCCAAGGGGCATTTAAAACGCTTTGTTAAGCTACTGCGACCTGCACGTCTCTTCCACGGGGCATTTAAACTGTCTTGTTAAGCTACTGCGACCTGCAATTCTCTTCCAAGGGGCATTTAAACCGTCTTGTTAAGCTTCTGCGACCTGCAAGTCTCTTCCAAGGGGCATTTAAACCGTCTTGTTAAGCTACTGCGACCTCCAGCGCACTTCCAAGGGGCATTTAAACCGTCTTGTTAAGCTACTGCGACCTGTACGTCTCTTCCAAGTGGCATTTAATCTTCTTGTTAAGCTACTGCGACCTCCACCGCTTTTCAAAGGGGCATTTAAACCATCTTGTTAAGCTACTGCGACCTGCACGTCTCTTCCAAGGGTTATTTAGACCGTCTTATTAAGCTACTGTGACCTGCACGTCTCTTCCAAGGGGCAATTAAATCATCTTGTTAAGCTACTTCGACCTCCACCGCTCTTCAAGGGTCATTTAAACTGTCTTGTTAAGCTACTGCGACCTGCACGTCTCTTTCAAGGGGCATTTAAATAGTCTTGATAAGCTACTGCGACCTGCAAGCCTCTTCCAAGGGGCATTTAAACTGTCTTGTTAAGCTACTGCGACCTGCACGTCTCTTCCAAGGGGCATTTAAACTGTCTTGGTAAGCTACTGCGACCTCCACCGCTCTCCCAAGGGGCATTTAAACCATCTTGTTAAGCTACTGCGACCTGCACGTTTCTTCCAAGGGGCATTTAAACTGTCTTGTTAAGCTACTGCAACATACACTTCTCTTCCAAGTGGCATTTAAACCGTCTTGTTAAGCTACTGCAACATGCACTTCTCTTCCAAGTGGCATTTAAACCGTCTTGTTAAGCTACTGCGACCTGCACTTCTCTTCCAAGTGGCATTTAAACCGTCTTGTTAAGCTACTGCGACCTCCACCACTTTTCCAAGGGGCATTTAAACCGTCTTGTTTAGCTACTGCAACATGCACTTCTCTTCCAAGTGGCATTTAAACCGTCTTGTTAAGCTACTGCGACCTGCACTTCTCTTCCAAGTGGCATTTAAACCGTCTTGTTAAGCTACTGCAACCTCCACCACTTTTCAAAGAGGCATTTAAACCGTCTTGTTAAGCTACTGCGACCTGCAAGTCTCTTCCAAGTGGCATTTAAACCGTCTTGTTAAGCTACTGTCTCTTCCAAGGGGCATTTAAATAGTCTTGTTAAGCTACTTCGACCTGCAAGCCTCTTCCAAGGGGCATTTAAACTGTCTTGTTAAGCTACTGCGACGTGCACGTCTCTTCCAAGGGGCATTTAAACTGTCTTGTTAAGGTACTGCGACCTCCACCGCTCTTCCAAAGGGCATTTAAACCATCTTGTTAAGCTACTGCGACCTGCACGTCTCTTCCAAGGGGCATTTAAACCGTCTTGTTAAGGTACTGCGACCTGCACGTCTCTTCCAAGGGGCATTTAAAGAGTCTTGGTAAGCTACTGTGACCTGCAAGCCTCTTCCAAGGGGCATTTAAACTGTCTTGTTAAGGTACTGCGACCTCCACCGCTCTTCCAAGGGGCATTTAAACCATCTTGTTAAGCTACTGCGACCTGCACGTCTCTTCCAAGGGTCATTTAAATAGTCTTGGTAAGCTTCTGTGACCTGCACGTCTCTTCCAAGGGGCATTTAAACCATCTTGTTAAGCTACTGTGACCTGCATGCCTCTTACAAGGGGCATTTAAACTGTCTTGTTAAGCTACTGCGACCTGCACGTCTCTTCCAAGGGGCATTTAAACTGTCTTGTTAAGCTACTGCGACCTCCACCGTTCTTCCAAGGGGCATTTAAACCATCTTTTTAAGCTACTGCGACCTGCACGTCTCTTCCAAGGGGCATTTAAACCGTCTTGTTAAGCTACTGCGACATGCACATCTCTTCCAAGGGGCATTTAAATAGTCTTGGTAAGCTACTGTGACCTGCAAGCCTCTTCCAAGGGGCATTTAAACTGTCTTGTTAAGCTACTGCGACCTGCACGTCTCTTCCAAGGGGCATTTAAACTGTCTTGTTAAGCTACTGCGACCTCCACCGCTCTTCCAAGGGGCATTTAAACCATCTTGTTAAGCTACTGCTACCTGCACGTCTCTTCCAAGGGGCATTTAAACTGTCTTGTTAAGCTACTGCAACCTGCACGTCTCTTCTAAGGGGCATTTAAACAGTCTTGTTAAGCTACTGCGACTTGCACGTGTCTTCCAAGGGGCATTTAAACCGTCTTCTTAAGCTACTGTAACCTCCATCACTTTTCCAAGGGGCATTTAAACCATCTTGTTTAGCTACTGCGAAATGCACGTCTCTTCCAAGGGGCATTTAAAACGCTTTGTTAAGCTACTGCGACCTGCACGTCTCTTCCACGGGGCATTTAAACTGTCTTTTTAAGCTACTGCGACCTGCAATTCTCTTCCAAGGGGCATTTAAACCGTCTTGTTAAGCTTCTGCGACCTGCAAGTCTCTTCCAAGGGGCATTTAAACCATCTTGTTAAGCTACTGCGACCTCCAGCGCACTTCCAAGGGGCATTTAAACCGTCTTGTTAAGCTACTGCGACCTGTACGTCTCTTCCAAGTGGCATTTAATCTTCTTGTTAAGCTACTGCGACCTCCACCGCTTTTCAAAGGGGCATTTAAACCATCTTGTTAAGCTACTGCGACCTGCACCTCTCTTCCAAGGGGTATTTAAACCGTCTTATTAAACTACTGTGACCTGCACGTCTCTTCCAAGGGGCAAATAAATCGTCTTGTTAAGCTACTTCGACCTCCACCGCTCTTCCAAGGGTCATTTAAACTGTCTTGTTAAGCTACTGCGACCTGCACGTCTCTTTCAAGGGGCATTTAAATAGTCTTGATAAGCTACTGCGACCTGCAAGCCTCTTCCAAGGGGCATTTAAACTGTCTTGTTAAGCTACTGCGACCTGCACGTCTCTTCCAAGGGGCATTTAAACTGTCTTGTTAAGGTACTGCGACCTCCACCGCTCTTCCAAGGGGCATTTAAACCATCTTGTTAAGCTACTGCGACCTGCACGTCTGTTCCAAGGGTCATTTAAATAGTCTTGGTAAGCTTCTGTGACCTGCACGTCTCTTCCAAGGGGCATTTAAACCATCTTGTTAAGCTACTGTGACCTGCATGCCTCTTACAAGGGGCATTTAAACTGTCTTGTTAAGCTACTGCGACCTGCACGTCTCTTCCAAGGGGCATTTAAACTGTCTTGTTAAGCTACTGCGACCTCCACCGTTCTTCCAAGGGGCATTTAAACCATCTTTTTAAGCTACTGCGACCTGCACGTCTCTTCCAAGGGGCATTTAAACCGTCTTGTTAAGCTACTGCGACATGCACATCTCTTCCAAGGGGCATTTAAATAGTCTTGGTAAGCTACTGTGACCTGCAAGCCTCTTCCAAGGGGCATTTAAACTGTCTTGTTAAGCTACTGCGACCTGCACGTCTCTTCCAAGGGGCATTTAAACTGTCTTGTTAAGCTACTGCGACCTCCACCGCTCTTCCAAGGGGCATTTAAACCATCTTGTTAAGCTACTGCTACCTGCACGTCTCTTCCAAGGGGCATTTAAACTGTCTTGTTAAGCTACTGCAACCTGCACGTCTCTTCTAAGGGGCATTTAAACAGTCTTGTTAAGCTACTGCGACTTGCACGTGTCTTCCAAGGGGCATTTAAACCGTCTTCTTAAGCTACTGTAACCTCCATCACTTTTCCAAGGGGCATTTAAACCATCTTGTTTAGCTACTGCGAAATGCACGTCTCTTCCAAGGGGCATTTAAAACGCTTTGTTAAGCTACTGCGACCTGCACGTCTCTTCCACGGGGCATTTAAACTGTCTTTTTAAGCTACTGCGACCTGCAATTCTCTTCCAAGGGGCATTTAAACCGTCTTGTTAAGCTTCTGCGACCTGCAAGTCTCTTCCAAGGGGCATTTAAACCGTCTTGTTAAGCTACTGCGACCTCCAGCGCACTTCCAAGGGGCATTTAAACCGTCTTGTTAAGCTACTGCGACCTGTACGTCTCTTCCAAGTGGCATTTAATCTTCTTGTTAAGCTACTGCGACCTCCACCGCTTTTCAAAGGGGCATTTAAACCATCTTGTTAAGCTACTGCGACCTGCACCTCTCTTCCAAGGGGTATTTAAACCGTCTTATTAAACTACTGTGACCTGCACGTCTCTTCCAAGAGGCAAATAAATCGTCTTGTTAAGCTACTTCGACCTCCACCGCTCTTCCAAGGGTCATTTAAACTGTCTTGTTAAGCTACTGCGACCTGCACGTCTCTTTCAAGGGGCATTTAAATAGTCTTGATAAGCTACTGCGACCTGCAAGCCTCTTCCAAGGGGCATTTAAACTGTCTTGTTAAGCTACTGCGACCTGCACGTCTCTTCCAAGGGGCATTTAAACTGTCTTAGTAAGCTACTGCGACCTCCACCGCTCTTCCAAGGGGCATTTAAACCATCTTGTTAAGCTACTGCGACCTGCACGTTTCTTCCAAGGGGCATTTAAACTGTCTTGTTAAGCTACTGTAACCTCCACTACTTTTCCAAGGGGCATTTAAACCGTCTTGTTTAGCTACTGCGACATGCACGTCTCTTCCAAGGGGCATTTAAAATGCTTTGTTAAGCTACTGCGACCTGCACGTCTCTTCCAAGGGGCATTTAAACCGTCTTGTTAAGCTACTGCGACCTGCAATTCTCTTCCAAGGGGCATTTAAACCGTCTTGTTAAGCTTCTGCGACATGCAAGTCTCTTCCAAGGGGCATTTAAACTGTCTTGTTAAGCTACTGCGACCTCCACCGCACTTCCAAGGGGCATTTAAACCGTCTTGTTAAGCTACTGCGACCTGCACTTCTCTTCCAAGTGGCATTTAAACCGTCTTGTTAAGCTACTGCGACCTCCACCACTTTTCAAAGGGGCATTTAAACCGTCTTGTTAAGCTACTGCGATCTGCACGTCTCTTCCAAGGGGCATTTAAATAGTCTTTGTAAGCTACTGCGATCTGCAAGCCTCTTCCAAGGGGCATTTAAACTGTCTTGTTAAGCTACTGCGACCTGCACGTCTCTTCCAATGGGCATTTAAACTGTCTTGTTAAGCTACTGCGACCTCCACCGCTCTTCCAAGGGGCATTTAAACCATCTTGTTAAGCTACTGCGACCTGCACGTCTCTTCCAAGGGGCATTTAAACTGTCTTGTAAAGCTACTGCGACTTGCACGTCTCTTCCAAGGGGCATTTAAACCGTCTTGTTAAGCTACTGTAACCTCCACCACTTTTCCAAGGGGCATTTAAACCGTCTTGTTTAGCTACTGCGACATGTACGTCTCTTCCAAGGGGCATTTAAAACGCTTTGTTAAGCTACTGCGACCTGCAAGTCTCTTCCAAGGGGCATTTAAACCGTCTTCTTAAGCTACTGCGACCTGCAATTCTCTTCCAAGGGGCATTTAAACCGTCTTGTTAAGCTTCTGCGACCTGCAAGTCTCTTCCAAGGGGCATTTAAACCGTCTTGTTAAGCTACTGCGACCTCCAGCGCACTTCCAAGGGGCATTTAAACTGTCTTGTTAAGCTACTGCGACCTGCATGTCTCTTCCAAGTGGCATTTAAACTGTCTTGTTAAGCTACTGCGACCTCCACAGCTTTTCAAAGGGGCAATTAAACAGTCTTGTTAAGCTACTGCGACCTGCACGTCTCTTCCAAGGAGTATTTAAACCGTCTTATTAAGCTACTGTGACCTGCACGTCTCTTCCAAGGGGCAATTAAATCGTCTTGTTAAGCTACTTCGACCTCCACCGCTCTTCCAAGGGGCATTTATACCGTCTTGTTTAGCTACTGCGACCTGCAGATCTCTTCCAAGGGGCATTTAAACTGTCTTGTTAAGCTACTGCGACCTGCACGTCTCTTCCAAGGGGCATTTAAACCATCTTGTTAAGCAACTACGACCTGTACGTCTCTTCCAATGGGCATTTAAACCGTCTTGTTAAGCTACTGCGACCTGCACTTCTCTTCCAAGGGGCATTTAAACCGTCTTATTAAGCTAAAGCGACCTGCACGTCTCTTGCAAGAGGCATTTAAACCGTCTTGTTAAGCTACTGTGATCTGCACGTCACTTCCAAGGGGCATTTAAACTGTCTTGTTAAGCTTCTCCGACCTGCACGTCTCTTCCGAGGGGCATTTAAACTGTCTTGTTAAGCTACTGCGACCTGCACGTCTCTTCCAAGGGGCTTTTAAACCATCTTGTTAAGCTACTGCGACCTGTACGTCTTTTCCAAGGGGCATTTAAACCGTCTTGTTAAGCTACTGCGACCTTCAATTCTCTTCCAAGGGGCATTTAAACCGTCTTGTTAAACTTCTGCGACATGTAAGTCTCTTCCAAGGGGCATTTAAACCGTCTTGTTAAGCTACTGTGACCTCCACCGCACTTCCAAGGGGCATTTAAACGGTCTTGTTAAGCTACTGCGACCTGCACGTCTCTTCCAAGGGGCATTTAAATAGTCTTGGTAAGCTACTGCGACCTGCAAGCCTCTTCCAAGGGGCATTTAAACTGTCTTTTTAAGCTACTGTGACCTGCACGTCTCTTCCAAGGGGCATTTAAACTGTCTTGTTAAGCTACTGCGACTTCCACCGCTCTTCCAAGGGGCATTTAAACCATCTTGTTAAGCTACTGCGACCTGCATGTCTCTTACAAGGGGCATTTAAACTGTCTTGTTAAGCTACTGCGACCTCCAACGCTCTTCCAAGGGGCATTTAAACCATCTTGTTAAGCTACTGCGACCTGCACGTTTCTTCCAAGGGGCATTTAAACTGTCTTGGTAAGATACTGCGACCTGCAAGCCTCTTCCAAGGGGCATTTAAACTGTCTTGTTAAGCTACTGCGACCTGCACGTCTCTTCCAAGGGGCATTTAAACTGTCTTGTTAAGCTACTGCGACCTCCACCGCTCTTCCAAGGGGCATTTCAACCATCTTGTTAAGCTACTGCGACCTGCACGTCTCTTCCAAGGGGCATTTAAACTGTCTTGTTAAGCTACTGCGACCTGCACGTCTCTTCTAAGGGGCATTTAAACAGTCTTGTTAAGCTACTTCGACTTGCACGTCTCTTCCAAGGGGCATTTAAACCGTCTTGTTAAACTACTGTAACCTCCACCAGTTTTCCAAGGGGCATTTAAACCATCTTGTTTAGCTACTGCGACATGCACGTCTCTTCCAAGGGGCATTTAAAACACTTTGTTAAGCTACTGCGACCTGCAATTCTCTTCCAAGGGGCATTTAAACCGTCTTGTTAAGCTACTGCGACCTCCACCGCTTTTCAAAGGGGCATTTAAACCGTCTTGTTAAGCTACTGCGACCTGCATGTCTCTTCCAAGGGGTATTTAAACCATCTTATTAAGCTACTGAGACCTGCACGTCTCTTCCAAGGGGCAATTAAATCTTCTTGTTAAGCTACTTCGACCTCCACCGCTCTTCCAAGGGGAATTTAAACCGTCTTGTTTAGCTACTGCGACCTGCACGTCTCTTCCAAGGGGCATTTAAACTGTCTTGTTAAGCTACTGCGACCTGCACGGCTCTTCCAAGGGGCATTTAAACCATCTTGTTAAGCTACTGCGACCTGTACGTCTCTTCCAATGGGCATTTAAACAGTCTTGTGAAGCTACTGCGACCTGCACGTCTCTTCCAAGGGGCATTTAAACCGTCTTATTAAGCTACTGCGACTTGCACGTCTCTTGCAAGAGGCATTTAAACCGTCTTGTTAAGCTACTGTGATCTGCACATCTCTTCCAAGGGGCATTTAAACTATCTTGTTAAGCTTCTCCGACCTGCACGTCTCTTCCAAAGGGCATTTAAACTGTCTTGTTAAGCTACTGAGACCTGCAAGTCTCTTCCAAGGGGCCTTTAAACCATCTTGTTAAGCTACTGCGACCTGCACGTCTCTTCCAAGGGGCATTTAAACTGTCTTGTTAAGGTACTGCGACCTGCACGTCTCTTCTAAGTGGCATTTAAACAGTCTTGTTAAGCTACTGCGACTTGCACGTCTCTTCCAAGGTGCATTTAAACCGTCTTGTTAAGCTACTGCGACCTCCACCATTTTTCCAAGGGGCATTTAAACCGTCTTGTTAAGCTACTGCGACATGAACGTCTCTTCCAAGGGGCATTTAAAACGCTTTCTTAAGCTACTGCGACCTCCACCGCTCTTCTAAGGGGCATTTAAACCATCTTTTTAAGCTACTGCGACCTGCAAGTCTCTTCCAAGTGGCATTTAAACCGTCTTGTTAAGCTACTGTCTCTTCCAAGGGGCATTTAAATAGTCTTGTTAAGCTACTTCGACCTGCAAGCCTCTTCCAAGGGGCATTTAAACTGTCTTGTTAAGCTACTGTGACGTGCACGTCTCTTCCAAGGGGCATTTAAACTGTCTTGTTAAGGTACTGCGACCTCCACCGCTCTTCCAAAGGGCATTTAAACCATCTTGTTAAGCTACTGCGACCTGCACGTCTCTTCCAAGGGGCATTTAAACCGTCTTGTTAAGGTACTGCGACCTGCACGTCTCTTCCAAGGGGCATTTAAATAGTCTTGGTAAGCTACTGTGACCTGCAAGCCTCTTCCAAGGGGCATTTAAACTGTCTTGTTAAGGTACTGCGACCTCCACCGCTCTTCCAAGGGGCATATAAACCATCTTGTTAAGCTACTGTGACCTGCACGTCTCTTCCAAGGGTCATTTAAACCATCTTGTTAAGCTACTGCCACCTGCATGCCTCTTACAAGGGGCATTTAAACTGTCTTGTTAAGCTACTGAGACCTGCACTTCTCTTCCAAGTGGCATTTAAACCGTCTTGTTAAGCTACTGCGACCTCCACCACTTTTCAAAGGGGCATTTAAACCGTCTTGTTAAGCTACTGCGACCTGCACGTCTCTTCCAAGGGGCATTTAAATAGTCTTTGTAAGCTACTGCGACCTGCAAGCCTCTTCCAAGGGGCATTTAAACTGTCTTGTTAAGCTGCTGCGACCTGCATGTCTCTTCCAATGGGCATTTAAACTGTCTTGTTAAGCTACTGCGACCTCCACCGCTCTTCCAAGGGGCATTTAAACCATCTTGTTAAGCTACTGTGACCTGCACGTCTCTTCCAAGGGGCATTTAAACTGTCTTGTAAAGCTACTGCGACTTGCACGTCTCTTCCAAGGGGCATTTAAACCGTCTTGTTAAGCTACTGTAACCTCCACCACTTTTCCAAGGGGCATTTAAACCGTCTTGTTTAGCTACTGCGACATGCACGTCTCTTCCAAGGGGCATTTAAAACGCTTTGTTAAGCTACTGCGACCTGCAAGTCTCTTCCAAGGGGCATTTAAACCGTCTTCTTAAGCTACTGCGACCTGCAATTCTCTTCCAAGGGGCATTTAAACCGTCTTGTTAAGCTTCTGCGACCTGCAAGTCTCTTCCAAGGCGCATTTAAACCGTCTTGTTAAGCTACTGCGACCTCCAGCGCACTTCCAAGGGGCATTTAAACTGTCTTGTTAAGCTACTGCGACCTGCATGTCTCTTCCAAGTGGCATTTAAACTGTCTTGTTAAGCTACTGCGACCTCCACAGCTTTTCAAAGGGGCAATTAAACAGTCATGTTAAGCTACTGCGACCTGCACGTCTCTTCCAAGGGGTATTTAAACCGTCTTATTAAGCTACTGTGACCTGCACGTCTCTTCCAAGGGGCAATTAAATCGTCTTGTTAAGCTACTTCGACCTCCACCGCTCTTCCAAGGGGCATTTAAACCGTCTTGTTTAGCTACTTTGACCTCCACCGCTCTTCCAAAGGGCATTTAAACCATCTTGTTAAGCTACTGCGACCTGCACGTCTCTTCCAAGGGGCATTTAAACCGTCTTGTTAAGGTACTGCGACCTGTACGTCTCTTCCAAGGGGCATTTAAATAGTCTTGGTAAGCTACTGTGACCTGCAAGCCTCTTCCAAGGGGCATTTAAACTGTCTTGTTAAGGTACTGCGACCTCCACCGCTCTTCCAAGGGGCATTTAAACCATCTTGTTAAGCTACTGTGACCTGCACGTCTCTTCCAAGGGTCATTTAAACCATCTTGTTAAGCTACTGCCACCTGCATGCCTCTTACAAGGGGCATTTAAACTGTCTTGTTAAGCTACTGCGACCTGCACTTCTCTTCCAAGTGGCATTTAATCCGTCTTGTTAAGCTACTGCGACCTCCACCACTTTTCAAAGGGGCATTTAAACCGTCTTGTTAAGCTACTGCGACCTGCACGTCTCTTCCAAGGGGCATTTAAATAGTCTTTGTAAGCTACTGCGACCTGCAAGCCTCTTCCAAGGGGCATTTAAACTGTCTTGTTAAGCTACTGCGACCTGCATGTCTCTTCCAATGGGCATTTAAACTGTCTTGTTAAGCTACTGCGACCTCCACCGCTCTTCCAAGGGGCATTTAAACCATCTTGTTAAGCTACTGTGACCTGCACGTCTCTTCCAAGGGGCATTTAAACTGTCTTGTAAAGCTACTGCGACTTGCACGTCTCTTCCAAGGGGCATTTAAACCGTCTTGTTAAGCTACTGTAACCTCCACCACTTTTCCAAGGGGCATTTAAACCGTCTTGTTTAGCTATTGCGACATGCACGTCTCTTCCAAGGGGCATTTAAAACGCTTTGTTAAGCTACTGCGGCCTGCAAGTCTCTTCCAAGGGGCATTTAAACCGTCTTCTTAAGCTACTGCGACCTGCAATTCTCTTCCAAGGGGCATTTAAACCGTCTTGTTAAGCTTCTGCGACCTGCAAGTCTCTTCCAAGGGGCATTTAAACCGTCTTGTTAAGCTACTGCGACCTCCAGCGCACTTCCAAGGGGCATTTAAACTGTCTTGTTAAGCTACTGCGACCTGCATGTCTCTTCCAAGTGGCATTTAAACTGTCTTGTTAAGCTACTGCGACCTCCACAGCTTTTCAAAGGGGCAATTAAACAGTCATGTTAAGCTACTGCGACCTGCACGTCTCTTCCAAGGGGTATTTAAACCGTCTTATTAAGCTACTGTGACCTGCACGTCTCTTCCAAGGGGCAATTAAATCGTCTTGTTAAGCTACTTCGACCTCCACCACTCTTCCAATGGGCATTTAAACCGTCTTGTTTAGCTACTGCGACCTGCACATCTCTTCCAAGGGGCATTTAAACCGTCTTGTTTAGCTACTGCGACCTGCACATCTCTTCCAAGGGGCATTTAAACCGTCTTGTTAAGCTACTTCGACCTGCATGTCTCTTCCAAGGGGCATTTAAACCATCTTGTTAAGCTACTACGACCTGTACGTCTCTTCCAATGGGCATTTAAACCGTCTTGTTAAGCTACTGCGACCTGCACTTCTCTTCCAAGGGGCATTTAAACCGTCTTATTAAGCTACTGTGATCTGCACGTCTCTTCCAAGGGGCATTTAAACTGTCTTGTTAAGCTTCTCCGACCTGCACGTCTCTTCCAAGGGGCATTTAAACTGTCTTGTTAAGCTACTGCGACCTGCACGTCTCTTCCAAGGGGCTTTTAAACCATCTTGTTAAGCTACTGCGACCTGTACGTCTCTTCCAAGGGGCATTTAAACCGTCTTGTTAAGCTACTGCGACCTTCAATTCTCTTCCAAGGGGCATTTAAACCGTCTTGTTAAACTTCTGCGACATGCAAGTCTCTTCCAAGGGGCATTTAAACCGTCTTGTTAAGCTACTGTGACCTCCACCGCACTTCCAAGGGGCATTTAAACCGTCTTGTTAAGCTACTGCGACCTGCACGTCTCTTCCAAGTGGCATTTAAACCGTCTTGTTAAGCTACTTCGACCTCCACCGCTCTTCCAAGAGGCATTTAAACTGTCTTGTTTAGCTACTGCGACCTGAACGTCTCTTCCAAGGGGCATTTAAACTGTCTTGTTAAGCTACTGCGACCTGCACGTCTCTTCCAAGGGGCATTTAAATAGTCTTGGTAAGCTACTGAGACCTGCACGTCTCTTCCAAGGGGCATTTAAACTGTCTTGTTAAGCTACTGCGACCTCCACCGCTCTTCCAAGGGGCATTTAAACTATCTTGTTAAGCTACTGCGACCTGCATGTCTCTTACAAGGGGCATTTAAACTGTCTTGTTAAGCTACTGCGACCTCCAACGCTCTTCCAAGGGGCATTTAAACCATCTTGTTAAGCTACTGCGACCTGCACGTTTCTTCCAAGGGGCATTTAAACTGTCTTGGTAAGATACTGCGACCTGCAAGCCTTTTCCAAGGGGCATTTAAACTGTCTTGTTAAGCTACTGCGACCTGCACGTCTCTTCCAAGGGGCATTTAAATATTCTTGGTAACATACTGCGACCTGCAAGCCTCTTCCAAGGGGCATTTACACTGTCTTGTTAAGCTACTGCGACCTGCACGTCTCTTCCAAGGGGCATTTAAACTGTCTTGTTAAGCTACTGCGACCTCCACCGCTCTTCCAAGGGGCATTTCAACCATCTTGTTAAGCTACTGCGACCTGCACGTCTCTTCCAAGGGGCATTTAAACTGTCTTGTTAAGCTACTGCGACCTGAACGTCTCTTCTAAGGGGCATTTAAACAGTCTTGTTAAGCTACTTCGACTTGCACGTCTCTTCCAAGGGGCATTTAAACCGTCTTGTTAAGCTACTGTAACCTCCACCAGTTTTCCAAGGGGCATTTAAACCATCTTGTTTAGCTACTGCGACATGCACGTCTCTTCCAAGGGGCATTTAAAACGCTTTGTTAAGCTACTGCGACCTGAACGTCTCTTCCAAGGGGCATTTAAACCGTCTTGTTAAGCTACTGCGACCTGCAATTCTCTTCCAAGGGGCATTTAAACCCTCTTGTTAAGCTACTGCGACCTCCACCGTATTTCAAAGGGGCATTTAAACCATCTTGTTAAGCTACTGCGACCTGCATGTCTCTTCCAAGGGGTATTTAAACCGTCTTATTAAGCTACTGAGACCTGCACGTCTCTTCCAAGGGGCAATTAAGTCTTCTTGTTAAACTACTTCGACCTCCACCGCTCTTCCAAGGGGCATTTAAACCGTCTTGTTTAGCTACTGCGACCTGTACGTCTCTTCCAAGGGGCATTTAAACTGTCTTGTTAAGCTACTGAGACCTGCAAGTCTCTTCCAAGGGGCCTTTAAACCATCTTGTTAAGCTACTGCGACCTGCACGTCTCTTCCAAGGGGCATTTAAACTGTCTTGTTAAGCTACTGCGACCTGAACGTCTCTTCTAAGTGGCATTTAAACAGTCTTGTTAAGCTACTGCAACTTGCACGTCTCTTCCAAGGTGCATTTAAACCGTCTTGTTAAGCTACTGCGACCTCCACCATTTTTCCAAGGGGCATTTAAACCGTCTTGTTAAGCTACTGCGACATGAACGTCTCTTCCAAGGGGCATTTAAAACGCTTTCTTAAGCTACTGCGACCTCCACCGCTCTTCTAAGTGGCATTTAAACCATCTTTTTAAGCTACTGCGACCTGCAAGTCTCTTCCAAGTGGCATTTAAACCGTCTTGTTAAGCTACTGTCTCTTCCAAGGGGCATTTAAATAGACTTGTTAAGCTACTTCGACCTGCAAGCCTCTTCCAAGGGGCATTTAAACTGTCTTGTTAAGCTACTGCGACGTGCACGTCTCTTCCAAGGGGCATTTAAACTGTCTTGTTAAGGTACTGCGACCTCCACCGCTCTTCCAAAGGGCATTTAAACCATCTTGTTAAGCTGCTGCGACCTGCACGTCTCTTCCAAGGGGCATTTAAACCGTCTTGTTAAGGTACTGCGACCTGCACGTCTCTTCCAAGGGGCATTTAAATTGTCTTGGTAAGCTACTGTGACCTGCAAGCCTCTTCCAAGGGGCATTTAAACTGTCTTGTTAAGGTACTGCGACCTCCACCGCTCTTCCAAGGGGCATTTAAACCATCTTGTTAAGCTACTGCGACCTGCACGTCTCTTCCAAGGGTCATTTAAATAGTCTTGGTAAGCTTCTGTGACCTGCACGTCTCTTCCAAGGGGCATTTAAACCATCTTGTTAAGCTACTGCGACCTGCATGCCTCTTACAAGGGGCATTTAAACTGTCTTGTTAAGCTACTGCGACCTGCACGTCTCTTCCAAGGGGCATTTAAACTGTCTTGTTAAGCTACTGCGACCTCCACCGCTCTTCCAAGGGGCATTTAAACCATCTTGTTAAGCTACTGCGACCTGCACGTCTCCTCCAAGGGGTATTTAAACCGTCTTATTTAGCTACTGTGACCTGCACGTCTCTTCCAAGGGGCAATAAAATCGTCTTGTTAAGCTACTTCGACCTCCACCGCTCTTCCAAGGGTCATTTAAACTGTCTTGTTAAGTTACTGCGACCTGCACGTCTCTTTCAAGGGGCATTTAAATAGTCTTGGTAAGCTACTGCGACCTGCAAGCCTCTTCCAAGGGGCATTTAAACTGTCTTGTTAAGCTACTGCGACCTGCACGTCTCTTCCAAGGGGCATTTAAACTGTCTTGTTAAGCTACTGCGACCTCCACCGCTCTTCCAAGGGGCATTTAAACCATTTTGTTAAGCTACTGCGACCTGCACGTCTCTTCCAAGGGGCATTTAAACTGTCTTGTTAAGCTACTGAGACTTGCACGTCTCTTCCAAGGGGCATTTAAACCATCTTGTTAAGCTACTGTAAACTCCACCACTTTTCCAAGGGGCATTTAATCCGCCTTGTTTAGCTACTGCGACATGCACGTCTCTTCCAAGGGGCATTTAAAACGCTTTGTTAAGCTACTGCGAACTGCACGTCTCTTCCAAGGGGCATTTAAACCGTCTTGTTAAGGTACTGCGACCTGCACGTCTCTTCCAAGGGGCATTTAAATAGTCTTGGTAAGCTACTGTGACCTGCAAGCCTCTTCCAAGGGGCATTTAAACTGTCTTGTTAAGGTACTGCGACCTCCACCGCTCTTCCAAGGGGCATTTAAACCATCTTGTTAAGCTACTGCGACCTGCATGCATCTTACAAGGGGCATTTAAACTGTCTTGTTAAGCTACTGCGACCTGCACGTCTCTTCCAAGGGGCATTTAAACTGTCTTGTTAAGCTACTGCGACCTCCACCGCTCTTCCAAGGGGCATTTAAACCATCTTGTTAAGCTACTGCGACCTGCACGTCTCTTCCAAGGGGTATTTAAACCGTCTTATTTAGCTACTGTGACCTGCACGTCTCTTCCAAGGGGCAATAAAATCGTCTTGTTAAGCTACTTCGACCTCCACCGCTCTTCCAAGGGTCATTTAAACTGTCTTGTTAAGTTACTGCGACCTGCACGTCTCTTTCAAGGGGCATTTAAATAGTCTTGGTAAGCTACTGCGACCTGCAAGCCTCTTCCAAGGGGCATTTAAACTGTCTTGTTAAGCTACTGCGACCTGCACGTCTCTTCCAAGGGGCATTTAAACTGTCTTGTTAAGCTACTGCGACCTCCACCGCTCTTCCAAGGGGCATTTAAACCATCTTGTTAAGCTACTGCGACCTGCACGTCTCTTCCAAGGGGCATTTAAACTGTCTTGTTAAGCTACTGCGACTTGCACGTCTCTTCCAAGGGGCATTTAAACCATCTTGTTAAGCTACTGTAAACTCCACCACTTTTCCAAGGGGCATTTAATCCGTCTTGTTTAGCTACTGTGACATGCACGTCTCTTCCAAGGGGCATTTAAAACGCTTTGTTAAGCTACTGCGACCTGCACGTCTCTTCCAAGGGGCATTTAAACCGTCTTGTTAAGCTACTGCGACCTGCAATTCTCTTCCAAGGGGCATTTAAACTGTCTTGTTAAGCTAGTGCGACCTGCACGTCTCTTCCAAGTGGCATTTAAATAGTCTTTGTAAGCTACTGCGACCTGCAAGCCTCTTCCAAGGGGCATTTAAACCGTCTTGTTAAGCTACTGCGACCTGCAATTCTCTTCCAAGGGGCATTTAAACCGTCTTGTTAAGCTTCTGCGACCTGCAAGTCTCTTCCAAGGGGCATTTAAACCGTCTTGTTAAGCTACTGCGACCTCCAGCGCACTTCCAAGGGGCATTTAAACTGTCTTGTTAAGCTACTGCGACCTGCATGTCTCTTCCAAGTGGCATTTAAACTGTCTTGTTAAGCTACTGCGACCTCCACAGCTTTTCAAAGGGGCAATTAAACAGTCATGTTAAGCTACTGCGACCTGCACGTCTCTTCCAAGGGGTATTTAAACCGTCTTATTAAGCTACTGTGACCTGCACGTCTCTTCCAAGGGGCAATTAAATCGTCTTGTTAAGCTACTTCGACCTCCACCACTCTTCCAATGGGCATTTAAACCGTCTTGTTTAGCTACTGCGACCTGCACATCTCTTCCAAGGGGCATTTAAACCGTCTTGTTTAGCTACTGCGACCTGCACATCTCTTCCAAGGGGCATTTAAACCGTCTTGTTAAGCTACTTCGACCTGCATGTCTCTTCCAAGGGGCATTTAAACCATCTTGTTAAGCTACTACGACCTGTACGTCTCTTCCAATGGGCATTTAAACCGTCTTGTTAAGCTACTGCGACCTGCACTTCTCTTCCAAGGGGCATTTAAACCGTCTTATTAAGCTACTGTGATCTGCACGTCTCTTCCAAGGGGCATTTAAACTGTCTTGTTAAGCTTCTCCGACCTGCACGTCTCTTCCAAGGGGCATTTAAACTGTCTTGTTAAGCTACTGCGACCTGCACGTCTCTTCCAAGGGGCTTTTAAACCATCTTGTTAAGCTACTGCGACCTGTACGTCTCTTCCAAGGGGCATTTAAACCGTCTTGTTAAGCTACTGCGACCTTCAATTCTCTTCCAAGGGGCATTTAAACCGTCTTGTTAAACTTCTGCGACATGCAAGTCTCTTCCAAGGGGCATTTAAACCGTCTTGTTAAGCTACTGTGACCTCCACCGCACTTCCAAGGGGCATTTAAACCGTCTTGTTAAGCTACTGCGACCTGCACGTCTCTTCCAAGTGGCATTTAAACCGTCTTGTTAAGCTACTTCGACCTCCACCGCTCTTCCAAGAGGCATTTAAACTGTCTTGTTTAGCTACTGCGACCTGAACGTCTCTTCCAAGGGGCATTTAAACTGTCTTGTTAAGCTACTGCGACCTGCACGTCTCTTCCAAGGGGCATTTAAATAGTCTTGGTAAGCTACTGAGACCTGCACGTCTCTTCCAAGGGGCATTTAAACTGTCTTGTTAAGCTACTGCGACCTCCACCGCTCTTCCAAGGGGCATTTAAACTATCTTGTTAAGCTACTGCGACCTGCATGTCTCTTACAAGGGGCATTTAAACTGTCTTGTTAAGCTACTGCGACCTCCAACGCTCTTCCAAGGGGCATTTAAACCATCTTGTTAAGCTACTGCGACCTGCACGTTTCTTCCAAGGGGCATTTAAACTGTCTTGGTAAGATACTGCGACCTGCAAGCCTTTTCCAAGGGGCATTTAAACTGTCTTGTTAAGCTACTGCGACCTGCACGTCTCTTCCAAGGGGCATTTAAATATTCTTGGTAACATACTGCGACCTGCAAGCCTCTTCCAAGGGGCATTTACACTGTCTTGTTAAGCTACTGCGACCTGCACGTCTCTTCCAAGGGGCATTTAAACTGTCTTGTTAAGCTACTGCGACCTCCACCGCTCTTCCAAGGGGCATTTCAACCATCTTGTTAAGCTACTGCGACCTGCACGTCTCTTCCAAGGGGCATTTAAACTGTCTTGTTAAGCTACTGCGACCTGAACGTCTCTTCTAAGGGGCATTTAAACAGTCTTGTTAAGCTACTTCGACTTGCACGTCTCTTCCAAGGGGCATTTAAACCGTCTTGTTAAGCTACTGTAACCTCCACCAGTTTTCCAAGGGGCATTTAAACCATCTTGTTTAGCTACTGCGACATGCACGTCTCTTCCAAGGGGCATTTAAAACGCTTTGTTAAGCTACTGCGACCTGAACGTCTCTTCCAAGGGGCATTTAAACCGTCTTGTTAAGCTACTGCGACCTGCAATTCTCTTCCAAGGGGCATTTAAACCCTCTTGTTAAGCTACTGCGACCTCCACCGTATTTCAAAGGGGCATTTAAACCATCTTGTTAAGCTACTGCGACCTGCATGTCTCTTCCAAGGGGTATTTAAACCGTCTTATTAAGCTACTGAGACCTGCACGTCTCTTCCAAGGGGCAATTAAGTCTTCTTGTTAAACTACTTCGACCTCCACCGCTCTTCCAAGGGGCATTTAAACCGTCTTGTTTAGCTACTGCGACCTGTACGTCTCTTCCAAGGGGCATTTAAACTGTCTTGTTAAGCTACTGAGACCTGCAAGTCTCTTCCAAGGGGCCTTTAAACCATCTTGTTAAGCTACTGCGACCTGCACGTCTCTTCCAAGGGGCATTTAAACTGTCTTGTTAAGCTACTGCGACCTGAACGTCTCTTCTAAGTGGCATTTAAACAGTCTTGTTAAGCTACTGCAACTTGCACGTCTCTTCCAAGGTGCATTTAAACCGTCTTGTTAAGCTACTGCGACCTCCACCATTTTTCCAAGGGGCATTTAAACCGTCTTGTTAAGCTACTGCGACATGAACGTCTCTTCCAAGGGGCATTTAAAACGCTTTCTTAAGCTACTGCGACCTCCACCGCTCTTCTAAGTGGCATTTAAACCATCTTTTTAAGCTACTGCGACCTGCAAGTCTCTTCCAAGTGGCATTTAAACCGTCTTGTTAAGCTACTGTCTCTTCCAAGGGGCATTTAAATAGACTTGTTAAGCTACTTCGACCTGCAAGCCTCTTCCAAGGGGCATTTAAACTGTCTTGTTAAGCTACTGCGACGTGCACGTCTCTTCCAAGGGGCATTTAAACTGTCTTGTTAAGGTACTGCGACCTCCACCGCTCTTCCAAAGGGCATTTAAACCATCTTGTTAAGCTGCTGCGACCTGCACGTCTCTTCCAAGGGGCATTTAAACCGTCTTGTTAAGGTACTGCGACCTGCACGTCTCTTCCAAGGGGCATTTAAATTGTCTTGGTAAGCTACTGTGACCTGCAAGCCTCTTCCAAGGGGCATTTAAACTGTCTTGTTAAGGTACTGCGACCTCCACCGCTCTTCCAAGGGGCATTTAAACCATCTTGTTAAGCTACTGCGACCTGCACGTCTCTTCCAAGGGTCATTTAAATAGTCTTGGTAAGCTTCTGTGACCTGCACGTCTCTTCCAAGGGGCATTTAAACCATCTTGTTAAGCTACTGCGACCTGCATGCCTCTTACAAGGGGCATTTAAACTGTCTTGTTAAGCTACTGCGACCTGCACGTCTCTTCCAAGGGGCATTTAAACTGTCTTGTTAAGCTACTGCGACCTCCACCGCTCTTCCAAGGGGCATTTAAACCATCTTGTTAAGCTACTGCGACCTGCACGTCTCCTCCAAGGGGTATTTAAACCGTCTTATTTAGCTACTGTGACCTGCACGTCTCTTCCAAGGGGCAATAAAATCGTCTTGTTAAGCTACTTCGACCTCCACCGCTCTTCCAAGGGTCATTTAAACTGTCTTGTTAAGTTACTGCGACCTGCACGTCTCTTTCAAGGGGCATTTAAATAGTCTTGGTAAGCTACTGCGACCTGCAAGCCTCTTCCAAGGGGCATTTAAACTGTCTTGTTAAGCTACTGCGACCTGCACGTCTCTTCCAAGGGGCATTTAAACTGTCTTGTTAAGCTACTGCGACCTCCACCGCTCTTCCAAGGGGCATTTAAACCATTTTCTTAAGCTACTGCGACCTGCACGTCTCTTCCAAGGGGCATTTAAACTGTCTTGTTAAGCTACTGAGACTTGCACGTCTCTTCCAAGGGGCATTTAAACCATCTTGTTAAGCTACTGTAAACTCCACCACTTTTCCAAGGGGCATTTAATCCGCCTTGTTTAGCTACTGCGACATGCACGTCTCTTCCAAGGGGCATTTAAAACGCTTTGTTAAGCTACTGCGAACTGCACGTCTCTTCCAAGGGGCATTTAAACCGTCTTGTTAAGGTACTGCGACCTGCACGTCTCTTCCAAGGGGCATTTAAATAGTCTTGGTAAGCTACTGTGACCTGCAAGCCTCTTCCAAGGGGCATTTAAACTGTCTTGTTAAGGTACTGCGACCTCCACCGCTCTTCCAAGGGGCATTTAAACCATCTTGTTAAGCTACTGCGACCTGCATGCATCTTACAAGGGGCATTTAAACTGTCTTGTTAAGCTACTGCGACCTGCACGTCTCTTCCAAGGGGCATTTAAACTGTCTTGTTAAGCTACTGCGACCTCCACCGCTCTTCCAAGGGGCATTTAAACCATCTTGTTAAGCTACTGCGACCTGCACGTCTCTTCCAAGGGGTATTTAAACCGTCTTATTTAGCTACTGTGACCTGCACGTCTCTTCCAAGGGGCAATAAAATCGTCTTGTTAAGCTACTTCGACCTCCACCGCTCTTCCAAGGGTCATTTAAACTGTCTTGTTAAGTTACTGCGACCTGCACGTCTCTTTCAAGGGGCATTTAAATAGTCTTGGTAAGCTACTGCGACCTGCAAGCCTCTTCCAAGGGGCATTTAAACTGTCTTGTTAAGCTACTGCGACCTGCACGTCTCTTCCAAGGGGCATTTAAACTGTCTTGTTAAGCTACTGCGACCTCCACCGCTCTTCCAAGGGGCATTTAAACCATCTTGTTAAGCTACTGCGACCTGCACGTCTCTTCCAAGGGGCATTTAAACTGTCTTGTTAAGCTACTGCGACTTGCACGTCTCTTCCAAGGGGCATTTAAACCATCTTGTTAAGCTACTGTAAACTCCACCACTTTTCCAAGGGGCATTTAATCCGTCTTGTTTAGCTACTGTGACATGCACGTCTCTTCCAAGGGGCATTTAAAACGCTTTGTTAAGCTACTGCGACCTGCACGTCTCTTCCAAGGGGCATTTAAACCGTCTTGTTAAGCTACTGCGACCTGCAATTCTCTTCCAAGGGGCATTTAAACTGTCTTGTTAAGCTAGTGCGACCTGCACGTCTCTTCCAAGTGGCATTTAAATAGTCTTTGTAAGCTACTGCGACCTGCAAGCCTCTTCCAAGGGGCATTTAAACCGTCTTGTTAAGCTACTGCGACCTGCAATTCTCTTCCAAGGGGCATTTAAACCGTCTTGTTAAGCTTCTGCGACATGCAAGTCTCTTCCAAGGGGCATTTAAACTGTCTTGTTAAGCTACTGCGACCTCCACCGCACTTCCAAGGGGCATTTAAACCGTCTTGTTAAGCTACTGCGACCTGCACGTCTCTTCCAAGTGGCATTTAAACCGTCTTGTTAAGCTACTGCGACCTCCACCACTTTTCAAAGGGGCATTTAAACCGTCTTGTTAAGCTACTGCGACCTACACGTCTCTTCCAAGGGGTATTTAAACCATCTTATTCAGCTACTGTGACCTGCACGTCTCTTCCAAGGGGCATTTAAACCGTCTTGTTAAGCTACTGCGACCTCCAACACTTTTCAAAGGGGCATTTAAACCGTCTTGTTAAGCTACTGCGACCTGCACGTCTCTTCCAAGGGGCATTTAAACTGTCTTGTTAAGCTACTGCGACCTGCACGTCTCTTCCAATTGGCATTTAAATAGTCTTTGTAAGCTACTGCGACCTGCAAGCCTCTTCCAAGGGGCATTTAAACTGTCTTGTTAAGCTACTGCGACCTGCACGTCTCTTCCAATGGGCATTTAAACTGTCTTGTTAAGCTACTGCGACCTCCACCGCTCTTCCATTGGGCATTTAAACCATCTTGTTAAGCTACTGCAACCTGCACGTCTCTTCCAAGGGGCATTTAAACTGTCTTGTTAAGCTACTGCGACTTGCACGTCTCTTCCAAGGGGCATTTAAACCGTCTTGTTAAGCTACTGCGACCTGCACGTATCTTGCAAGGGGCATTTAAACTGTCTTGTTAAGTTACTGCGACCTGCACGTCTCTTCCAAGGGGCATTTAAACCGTCTTGTTAAGCTACTGCGACCTGCACGTCTCTTCCAAGGCGCATTTAAACAGTATTTTTAAGCTACTGCGACTTACACGTCTCTTCCAAGGGGCATTTAAACCGTCTTGTTAAGCTACTGTAACCTCCACCACTTTTCCAAGGGGCATTTAAACCGTCTTGTTTTGCTACTGCGACCTGCACGTCTCTTCCAAGGGGCATTTAAACCGTCTTGTTAAGCTACTGTAACCTCCACCACTTTTCCAAGGGGCATTTAAACCATCTTGTTAAGCTACTGCGACCTGCATGTCTCTTCCAAGGGGCATTTAAAACGCTTTGTTAAGCTACTGCGACCTGCAATTCTCTTCCAAGGGGCATTTAAACCGTCTTGTTAAGCTTCTGCGACCTGCAAGTCTCTTCCAAGGGGCATTTAAACCGTCTTGTTAAGCTACTGAGACCTCCACCGCACTTCCAAGGGGCATTTAAACTGTCTTGTTAAGCTACTGTGACCTGCACGTCTCTTCCAAGGGGCATTTAAACCGTCTTGTTAAGCTACTGTAACCTCCACCACTTTTCCAAGGGGCATTTAAACCGTCTTGTTTAGCTACTGCGTCCTGCACGTCTCTTCCAAGGGGCATTTAAACCGTCTTGTTAAGCTACTGTAACCTCCACCACTTTTCCAAGGGGCATTTAAACCATCTTGTTAAGCTACTGCGACCTGCACGTCTCTTCCAAGGGGCTTTTAAAATGCTTTGTTAAGCTACTGAGACCTGCAATTCTCTTCCAAGGGGCATTTAAACCGTCTTGTTAAGCTTCTGCGACCTGCAAGTCTTTTCCAAGGGGCATTTAAACCGTCTTGTTAAGCTACTGTAACCTCCACCACTTTTCCAAGGGGCATTTAAACCATCTTGTTAAGCTACTGCGACCTGCACGTCTCTTCCAAGGGGCATTTAAAACGCTTTGTTAAGCTACTGCGACCTGCAATTCTCTTCCAAGGGGCATTTAAACCATCTTGTTAAGCTTCTGCGACCTGCAAGTCTCTTCCAAGGGGCATTTAAACCGTCTTGTTAAGATACTGTAACCTCCACCACTTTTCCAAGGGGCATTTAAACCATCTTGTTAAGCTACTGCGACCTGCACGTCTCTTCCAAGGGGCATTTAAAACGCTTTGTTAAGCTACTGCGACCTGCAATTCTCTTCCAAGGGGCATTTAAACCATCTTGTTAAGCTTCTGCGACCTGCAAGTCTCTTCCAAGGGGCATTTAAACCGTCTTGTTAAGCTACTGCGACCTCCACCGCACTTCCAAGGGGCATTTAACCTGTCTTGTTAAGCTACTGTGACCTGCACGTCTCTTCCAAGGGGCATTTAAAACATCTTGTTAAGCTACTGCGACCTCCTCCACTTTTCAAAGGGGCATTTAAACCGTCTTGTTAAGCTACTGCGACCTGCACGTCTCTTCCAAGGGGCATTTAAACTGTCTTGTTAAGCTAGTGCGACCTGCACGTCTCTTCCAAGTGGCATTTAAATAGTCTTTGTAAGCTACTGCGACCTGCAAGCCTCTTCCAAGGGGCATTTAAACTGTCTTGTTAAGCTACTGCGACCTGCACGTCTCTTCCAATGGGCATTTAAACTGTCTTGTTAAGCTACTGCGACCTCCACCGCTCTTCCAAGGGGCATTTAAACCATCTTGTTAAGCTACTGCGACCTGCACGTCTCTTCCAAGGGGCATTTAAACTGTCTTGTTAAGCTACTGCGACTTGCACGTCTCTTCCAAGGGGCATTTAAACCGTCTTGTTAAGCTACTGTAACCTCCACCACTTTTCCAAGGGGCATTTAAACCGTCTTGTTTAGCTACTGCGACCTGCACGTCTCTTCCAAGGGGCATTTAAACCGTCTTGTTAAGCTACTGTAACCTCCACCACTTTTCCAAGGGGCATTTAAATCGTCTTGTTTAGCTACTGCGACATGCACGTCTCTTCCAAGGGGCATTTAAAACGCTTTGTTAAGCTACTGCGACCTGCACGTCTCTTCCAAGGGGCATTTAAACCGTCTTGTTAAGCTACTGCGACCTGCACGTCTCTTCCAAGGGGTATTTAAACCATCTTGTTAAGCTACTGTGACCTGTACGTCTCTTCCAATGGGCATTTAAACCGTCTTGTTAAGCTACTGCGACCTGCACTTCTCTTCCAAGGGGCATTTAAACCGTCTTATTAAGCTAATGCGACCTGCACGTCTCTTGCAAGAGGCTTTTAAACGGTCTTGTTAAGCTACTGTGATCTGCACGTCTCTTCCAAGGGGCATTTAAACTGTCTTGTTAAGCTTCTCCGACCTGCACGTCTCTTCCAAGGGGCATTTAAACTGTCTTGTTAAGCTACTGCGACCTGCACGTCTCTTCCAAGGGGCTTTTAAACCATCTTGTTAAGCTACTGCGAGCTGTACGTCTCTTCCAAGGGGCATTTAAACCGTCTTTTTAAGCTACTGCGACCTGCAATTCTCTTCCAAGGGGCATTTAAACCGTCTTGTTAAACTTCTGCGACATGCAAGTCTCTTCCAAGGGGCATTTAAACCGTCTTGTTAAGCTACTGTGACCTCCACCGCACTTCCAAGGGGCATTTAAACCGTCTTGTTAAGCTACTGCGACCTGCACGTCTCTTCCAAGTGGCAATTAAACCGTCTTGTTAAGCTACTTCGACCTCCACCGCTCTTCCAAGAGGCATTTAAACCGTCTTGTTTAGCTACTGCGACCTGCACGTCTCTTCCAAGGGGCATTTCAACTGTCTTGTTAAGCTACTGCGACCTGCACGTCTCTTCCAAGGGGCATTTAAATAGTCTTGGTAAGCTACTGCGACCTGCAAGCCTCTTCCAAGGGGCATTTAAACTGTCTTTTTAAGCTACTGTGACCTGCAGGTCTCTTCAAAGGGGCATTTAAAGTGTCTTGTTAAGCTACTGCGACCTCCACCGCTCTTCCAAGGGGCATTTAAACCATCTTGTTAAGCTACTGCGACCTGCATGTCTCTTACAAGGGGCATTTAAACTGTCTTGTTAAGCTACTGCGACCTCCACCGCTCTTCCAATGGGCATTTAAACCATCTTGTTAAGCTACTGTGACCTGCACGTCTCTTCCAAGGGGCATTTAAACTGTCTTGTTAAGCTACTGCGACCTGCATGTCTCTTCCAAGGGGCATTTAAATAGTCTTGGTAAGCTACTGCGACCTGCACATCTCTTCCAAGGGGCATTTAAACTGTCTTGTTAAGCTACTGTGACCTGCACGTCTCTTCCAAGGGGCATTTAAACCGTCTTGTTAAGCTACTGCGACCTCTACCACTTTTCAAAGGGGCATTTAAACCATCTTGTTAAGCTACTGCGACCTGCACGTCTCTTCCAAGGGGCATTTAAACTGTCTTGTTAAGCTACTGCGACCTGCACGTCTCTTCCAAGTGGCATTTAAATAGTCTTTGTAAGCTACTGCGACCTGCAAGCCTCTTCCAAGGGGCATTTAAACTGTCTTGTTAAGCTACTGCGACCTGCACGTCTCTTCCAATGGGCATTTAAACTGTCTTGTTAAGCTACTGCGACCTCCACCGCTCTTCCAAGGGGCATTTAAACCATCTTGTTAAGCTACTGCGACCTGCACGTCTCTTCCAAGGGGCATTTAAACTGTCTTGTTAAGCTACTGCGACTTGCACGTCTCTTCCAAGGGGCATTTAAACCGTCTTGTTAAGCTACTGTAACCTCCACCACTTTTCCAAGGGGCATTTAAACCGTCTTGTTTAGCTACTGCGACCTGCACGTCTCTTCCAAGGGGCATTTAAACCGTCTTGTTAAGCTACTGTAACCTCCACCACTTTTCCAAGGGGTATTTAAACCATCTTGTTAAGCTACTGCGACCTGCACGTCTCTTCCAAGGGGCATTTAAAATGCTTTGTTAAGCTACTGCGACCTGCACGTCTCTTCCAAGGGGCATTTAAACCATCTTGTTAAGCTACTGCGACCTGCAATTCTCTTCCAAGGGGCATTTAAACCGTCTTGTTAAGCTTCTGCGACATGCAAGTATCTTCCAAGGGGCATTTAAACCGTCTTGTTAAGCTACTGCGACCTCCACCGCACTTCCAAGGGGCATTTAAACCGTCTTGTTAAGCTACTGCGACCTGCACTTCTCTTCCAAGTGGCATTTAAACCGTCTTGTTAAGCTACTGCGACCTCCACCACTTTTCAAAGGGGCATCTAAACCGTCTTGTTAAGCTACTGCGACCTGCACGTCTCTTCCAAGGGGTATTTAAACCGTCTTATTAAGCTACTGTGACCTGCACGTCTCTTCCAAGGGGCAATTAAATCGTCTTGTTAAGCTACTTCGACCTCCACCGCTCTTCCAAGGGGCATTTAAACTGTCTTGTTAAGCTACTGCGACCTGCACGTCTCTTCCAAGGGGCATTTAAATAGTCTTTGTAAGCTACTGCGACCTGCAAGCCTCTTACAAGGGGCATTTAAACTGTCTTGTTAAGCTACTGCGACCTGCACGTCTCTTCCAATGGGCATTTAAACTGTCTTTTTAAGCTACTGCGACCTCCACCGCTCTTCCAAGGGGCATTTAAACCATCTTGTTAAGCTACTGCGACCTGCATGTCTCTTCCAAGGGGCATTTAAACTGTCTTGTTTAGCTACTGCGACTTGCATGTCTCTTCCAAGGGGCATTTAAACCGTCTTGTTAAGCTACTGTAACCTCCACCACTTTTCCAAGGGGCATTTAAATCGTCTTGTTTAGCTACTGCGACATGCACGTCTCTTCCAAGGGGCATTTAAAACGCTTTGTTAAGCTACTGCGACCTGCACGTCTCTTCCAAGGGGCATTTAAACCGTCTTGTTAAGCTACTGCGACCTGCATGTCTCTTCCAAGGGGCATTTAAACCATCTTGTTAAGCTACTGCGACCTGTACGTCTCTTCCAATGGGCATTTAAACCGTCTTGTTAAGCTACTGCGACCTGCACTTCTCTTCCAAGGGGCATTTAAACCGTCTTATTAAGCTAATGCGACCTGCACGTCTCTTGCAAGAGGCATTTAAACGGTCTTGTTAAGCTACTGTGATCTGCACGTCTCTTCCAAGGGGCATTTAAACTGTCTTGTTAAGCTTCTCCGACCTGCACGTCTCTTCCAAGGGGCATTTAAACTGTCTTGTTAAGCTACTGCGAACTGCACGTCTCTTCCAAGGGGCTTTTAAACCATCTTGTTAAGCTACTGCGAGCTGTACGTCTCTTCCAAGGGGCATTTAAACGGTCTTGTTAAGCTACTGCGACCTGCAATTCTCTTCCAAGGAGCATTTAAACCGTCTTGTTAAACTTCTGCGACATGCAAGTCTCTTCCAAGGGGCATTTAAACCGTCTTGTTAAGCTACTGTGACCTCCACCGCACTTCCAAGGGGCATTTAAACCGTCTTGTTAAGCTACTGCGACCTGCACGTCTCTTACAAGTGGCAATTAAACCGTCTTGTTAAGCTACTTCGACCTCCACCGCTCTTCCAAGAGGCATTTAGACCGTCTTGTTTAGCTACTGCGACCTGCACGTCTCTTCCAAGGGGCATTTAAACTGTCTTGTTAAGCTACTGCGACCTGCACGTCTCTTCCAAGGGGCATTTAAATAGTCTTGGTAAGCTACTGCGACCTGCAAGCCTCTTCCAAGGGGCATTTAAACTGTCTTTTTAAGCTACTGTGACCTGCACGTCTCTTCCAAGGGGCATTTAAAGTGTCTTGTTAAGCTACTGCGACCTCCACCGCTCTTCCAAGGGGCATTTAAACCATCTTGTTAAGCTACTGCGACCTGCATGTCTCTTACAAGGGGCATTTAAACTGTCTTGTTAAGCTACTGCGACCTCCACCGCTCTTCCAATGGGCATTTAAACCATCTTGTTAAGCAACTGCGACCTGCACGTCTCTTCCAAGGGGCATTTAAACTGTCTTGTTAAGCTACTGCGACCTGCATGTCTCTTCCAAGGGGCATTTAAATAGTCTTGGTAAGATACTGCGACCTGCATGCCTCTTCCAAGGGGCATTTAAACTGTCTTGTTAAGCTACTGCGACCTGCACATCTCTTCCAAGGGGCATTTAAACTGTCTTGTTAAGCTGCTGTGACCTGCACGTCTCTTCCAAGGGGCATTTAAACCGTCTTGTTAAGCTACTGCGACCTCCACCACTTTTCAAAGGGGCTTTTAAACCGTCTTGTTAAGCTACTGCGACCTGCACGTCTCTTCCAAGGGGCATTTAAACTGTCTTGTTAAGCTACTGCGACCTGCACGTCTCTTCCAAGTGGCATTTAAATAGTCTTTGTAAGCTACTGCGACCTGCAAGCCTCTTCCAAGGGGCATTTAAACTGTCTTGTTAAGCTACTGCGACCTGCACGTCTCTTCCAATGGGCATTTAAACTGTCTTGTTAAGCTACTGCGACCTCCACCGCTCTTCCAAGGGGCATTTAAACCATCTTGTTAAGCTACTGCGACCTGCACGTCTCTTCCAAGGGGCATTTAAACTGTCTTGTTAAGCTACTGCGACTTGCACGTCTCTTCCAAGGGGCATTTAAACCGTCTTGTTAAGCTACTGTAACCTCCACCACTTTTCCAAGGGGCATTTAAACCGTCTTGTTTAGCTACTGCGACCTGCACGTCTCTTCCAAGGGGCATTTAAACCGTCTTGTTAAGCTACTGTAACCTCCACCACTTTTCCAAGGGGCATTTAAACCATCTTGTTAAGCTACTGCGACCTGCACGTCTCTTCCAAGGGGCATTTAAAACGCTTTGTTCAGCTACTGCGACCTGCAATTCTCTTCCAAGGGGCATATTAACCGTCTTGTTAAGCTTCTGCGACCTGCAAGTCTCTTCCAAGGGGCATTTAAACAGTCTTGTTAAGCTACTGCGAAATCCACCGCACTTCCAAGGGGCATTTAAACTGTCTTGTTAAGCTACTGCGACCTGCACGTCTCTTCCAAGTGGCATTTAAACTGTCTTGTTAAGCTACTGCGACTTCCACAGCTTTTCAAAGGGGCATTTAAACAGTCTTGTTAAGCTACTGCGACCTGCACGTCTCTTCCAAGGGGTATTTAAACCATCTTATTAAGCTACTGTGACCTGCACGTCTCTTCCAAGGGGCATTTAAACCGTCTTGTTTAGCTACTGCGACCTGCACGTCTCTTCCAAGGGGAATTTAAACTGTCTTGTTAAGGTACCGCGACCGGCACGTCTCTTCCAAGGGGCATTTAAACCGTCTTGTTAAGCTACTGCGACATGCACGTCTCTTCCAAGGGGCATTTAAATAGTCTTGGTAAGCTACTGTGACCTGCAGGCCTCTTCCAAGAGGCATTTAAACTGTCTTGTTAAGCTACTGCGACCTGCACTTCTCTTCCAAGGGGCATTTAAACTGTCTTGTTAAGCAACTGCGACCTCCACCGCTCTTCCAAGGGGCATTTAAACCATCTTGTTAAGCTCCTGCTACCTGCACGTCTCTTCCAAGGGGCATTTAAACTGTCTTGTTAAGCTACTGCGACCTGCACGTCTCTTCTAAGGGGCATTTAAACAGTCTTGTTAAGCTACTGCGACCTGCAAGTCTCTTCCACGGGGCATTTAAACTGTCTTGTTAAGCTACTGCGACCTGCAAGTCTCTTCCAAGGGGCATTTAAACCGTCTTGTTAAGCTACTGCGACCTCCAGCGCACTTCCAAGGGGCATTTAAACCGTCTTGTTAAGCTACTGCGACATGCACGTCTCTTCCAAGTGGCATTTAATCTTCTTGTTAAGCTACTGCGACCTCCACCGCTTTTCAAAGGGGCATTTAAACCATCTTGTTAAGCTACTGCGACCTGCACGTCTCTTCCAAGGGGTATTTAAACCGTCTTATTATGCTACTGTGACCTGCACGTCTCTTCCAAGGGGCAATTAATTCGTCTTGTTAACCTACTTCGACCTCCACCGCTCTTCCAAGGGTCATTTAAACTGTCTTGTTAACCTACTGCGACCTGCACGTCTCTTTCAAGGGGCATTTAAATAGTCTTGATAAGCTACTGCAACCTGCAAGCCTCTTCCAAGGGGCATTAAAACTGTCTTGTTAAGCTACTGCGACCTGCACGTCTCTTCCAAGGGGCATTTAAACTGTCTTAGTAAGCTACTGCGACCTCCACCGCTCTTCCAAGGGGCATTTAAACCATCTTGTTAAGCTACTGCGACCTGCACGTCTCTTCCAAGGGGCATTTAAACTGTCTTGTTAAGCTGCTGTAACCTCCACTACTTTTCCAAGGGGCATTTAAACCGTCTTGTTTAGCTACTGCGACATGCACGTCTCTTCCAAGGGGCATTTAAAATGCTTTGTTAAGCTACTGCGACCTGCACGTCTCTTCCAAGGGGCATTTAAACCATCTTGTTAAGCTACTGCGACCTGCAATTCTCTTCCAAGGGGCATTTAAACCGTCTTGTTAAGCTTCTGCGACATGCAAGTATCTTCCAAGGGGCATTTAAACCGTCTTGTTAAGCTACTGCGACCTGCACTTCTCTTCCAAGTGGCATTTAAACCGTCTTGTTAAGCTACTGCGACCTCCACCACTTTTCAAAGGGGCATTTAAACCGTCTTGTTAAGCTACTGCGACCTGCACGTCTCTTCCAAGGGGTATTTAAACCGTCTTATTAAGCTACTGTGACCTGCACGTCTCTTCCAAGGGGCAATTAAATCGTCTTGTTAAGCTACTTCGACCTCCACCGCTCTTCCAAGGGGCATTTAAACTGTCTTGTTAAGCTACTGCGACCTGCACGTCTCTTCCAAGGGGCATTTAAATAGTCTTTGTAAGCTACTGCGACCTGCAAGCCTCTTACAAGGGGCATTTAAACTGTCTTGTTAAGCTACTGCGACCTGCACGTCTCTTCCAATGGGCATTTAAACTGTCTTGTTAAGCTACTGCGACCTCCACCGCTCTTCCAAGGGGCATTTAAACCATCTTGTTAAGCTACTGCGACCTGCACGTCTCTTCCAAGGGGCATATAAACTGTCTTGTAAAGCTACTGCGACTTGCATGTCTCTTCCAAGGGGCATTTAAACCGTCTTGTTAAGCTACTGTAACCTCCACCACTTTTCCAAGGGGCATTTAAATCGTCTTGTTTAGCTACTGCGACATGCACGTCTCTTCCAAGGGGCATTTAAAACGCTTTGTTAAGCTACTGCGACCTGCACGTCTCTTCCAAGGGGCATTTAAACTGTCTTGTTAAGCTACTGCGACCTGCACGTCTCTTCCAAGGGGCATTTAAACCATCTTGTTAAGCGACTGCGACCTGTACGTCTCTTCCAATGGGCATTTAAACCGTCTTGTTAAGCTACTGCGACCTGCACTTCTCTTCCAAGGGGCATTTAAACTGTATTGTTAAGCTACTGCGACCTACACGTCTCTTCCAAGTGGCATTTAAATAGTCTTTGTAAGCTACTGCGACCTGCAAGCCTCTTCCAAGGGGCATTTAAACTGTCTTGTTAAGCTACTGCGACCTGCACGTCTCTTCCAATGGGCATTTAAACTGTCTTGTTAAGCTACTGCGACCTCCACCGCTCTTCCAAGTGGCATTTAAACCATCTTGTTAAGCTACTGCGACCTGCACGTCTCTTCCAAGGGGCATTTAAACTGTCTTGTTAAGCTACTGCGACTTGCACGTCTCTTCCAAGGGGCATTTAAACCGTCTTGTTAAGCTACTGTAACCTCCACCACTTTTCCAAGGGGCATTTAAACCGTCTTGTTTAGCTACTGCGACCTGCACGTCTCTTCCAAGGGGCATTTAAACCGTCTTGTTAAGCTACTGTAACCTCCACCACTTTTCCAAGGGGCATTTAAACCATCTTGTTAAGCTACTGCAACCTGCACGTCTCTTCCAAGGGGCATTTAAAACGCTTTGTTAAGCTACTGCGACCTGCAATTCTCTTCCAAGGGGCATATTAACCGTCTTGTTAAGCTTCTGCGACCTGCAAGTCTCTTCCAAGGGGCATTTAAACAGTCTTGTTAAGCTACTGCGAAATCCACCGCACTTCCAAGGGGCATTTAAACTGTCTTGTTAAGCTACTGCGACCTGCACGTCTCTTCCAAGTGGCATTTAAACTGTCTTGTTAAGCTACTGCGACTACCTCAGCTTTTCAAAGGGGCATTAAAACAGTCTTGTTAAGCTACTGCGACCTGCACGTCTCTTCCAAGGGGTATTTAAACCATCTTATTAAGCTACTGTGACCTGCACGTCTCTTCCACGGGGCAATTAAATCGTCTTGTTAAGCTACTTCGACCTCCACCGCTCTTCCAAGGGGCATTTAAACCGTCTTGTTTAGCTACTGCGACCTGCACGTCTCTTCCAAGGGGCATTTAAACTGTCTTGTTAAGGTACCGCGACCTCCACCGCTCTTCCAAGGGGCATTTAAACCATCTTGTTAAGCTACTGCGACCTGCACATCTCTTCCAAGGGGCATTTAAACCGTCTTGTTAAGCTACTGCGACATGCACGTCTCTTCCAAGGGGCATTTAAATAGTCTTGGTAAGCTACTGTGACCTGCAAGCCTCTTCCAAGAGGCATTTAAACTGTCTTGTTAAGCTACTGCGACCTGCACTTCTCTTCCAAGGGGCATTTAAACTGTCTTGTTAAGCTACTGCGACCTCCACCGCTCTTCCAAGGGGCATTTAAACCATCTTGTTAAGCTACTGCTACCTGCACGTCTCTTCCAAGGGGCATTTAAACTGTCTTGTTAAGCTACTGCGACCTGCACGTCTCTTCTAAGGGGCATTTAAACAGTCTTGTTAAGCTACTGTGACTTGCACGTGTCTTCCAAGGGGCATTTAAACCTTCTTGTTAAGCTACTGTAACCTCCACCACTTTTCCAAGGGGCATTTAAACCATCTTGTTTAGCTACTGCGACCTGCACGTCTCTTCCACGGGGCATTTAAACTGTCTTGTTAAGCTACTGCGACCTGCAAGTCTCTTCCAAGGGGCATTTAAACCGTCTTGTTAAGCTACTGCGACCTCCAGCGCACTTCCAAGGGGCATTTAAACCGTCTTGTTAAGCTACTGCGACATGCACGTCTCTTCCAAGTGGCATTTAATCTTCTTGTTAAGCTACTGCGACCTCCACCGCTTTTCAAAGAGGCATTTAAACCATCTTGTTAAGCTACTGCGACCTGCACGTCTCTTCCAAGGGGTATTTAAACCGTCTTATTATGCTACTGTGACCTGCACGTCTCTTCCAAGGGGCAATTAATTCGTCTTGTTAACCTACTTCGACCTCCACCGCTCTTCCAAGGGTCATTTAAACTGTCTTGTTAACCTACTGCGACCTGCACGTCTCTTTCAAGGGGCATTTAAATAGTCTTGATAAGTTACTGCGACCTGCAAGCCTCTTCCAAGGGGCATTAAAACTGTCTTGTTAAGCTACTGCGACCTGCACGTCTCTTCCAAGGGGCATTTAAACTGTCTTAGTAAGCTACTGCGACCTCCACCGCTCTTCCAAGGGGCATTTAAACCATCTTGTTAAGCTACTGCGACCTGCACGTCTCTTCCAAGGGGCATTTAAACTGTCTTGTTAAGCTACTGTAACCTCCACTACTTTTCCAAGGGGCATTTAAACCGTCTTGTTTAGCTACTGCGACATGCACGTCTCTTCCAAGGGGCATTTAAAATGCTTTGAAAAAGCTACTGCGACCTGCACGTCTCTTCCAAGGGGCATTTAAACCGTCTTGTTAAGCTACTGCGACCTGCAATTCTCTTCCAAGGGGCATTTAAACCGTCTTGTTAAGCTTCTGCGACATGCAAGTATCTTCCAAGGGGCATTTAAACCGTCTTGTTAAGCTACTGCGACCTCCACCGCACTTCCAAGGGGCATTTAAACCATCTTGTTAAGCTACTGCGACCTGCACTTCTCTTCCAAGTGGCATTTAAACCGTCTTGTTAAGCTACTGCGACCTGCAAGCCTCTTACAAGGGGCATTTAAACTGTCTTGTTAAGCTACTGCGACCTGCACGTCTCTTCCAATGGGCATTTAAACTGTCTTGTTAAGCTACTGCGACCTCCACCGCTCTTCCAAGGGGCATTTAAACCATCTTGTTAAGCTACTGCGACCTGCACGTCTCTTCCAAGGGGCATTTAAACTGTCTTGTAAAGCTACTGAGACTTGCATGTCTCTTCCAAGGGGCATTTAAACCTTCTTGTTAAGCTACTGTAACCTCCACCACTTTTCCAAGGGGCATTTAAACCGTCTTGTTTAGCTACTGCGACATGCACGTCTCTTCCAAGGGGCATTTAAAACGCTTTGTTAAGCTACTGCGACCTGCACGTCTCTTCCAAGGGGCATTTAAACCGTCTTGTTAAGCTACTGCGACCTGCAATTCTCTTCCAAGGGGCATTTAAACCGTCTTGTTAAGCTACTGCGACCTGCAATTCTCTACCAAGGGGCATTTAAACCGTCTTGTTAAGCTACTGCGACCTCCACAGCTTTTCAAAGGGGAAATTAAACAGTCTTGTTAAGCTTCTGCGACCTGCACGTCTCTTCCAAGGGGTATTTCAACCGTCTTATTAAGCTACTGTGACCTGCACGTCTCTTCCAAGGGGCAATTAAATCGTCTTGTTAAGCTACTTCGACCTCCACCGCTCTTCCAAGGGGCATTTAAACCGTCTTGTTTAGCTACTGCGACCTGCACGTCTCTTCCAAGGGGCATTTAAACTGTCTTGTTAAGCTACTGCGACCTGCACGTCTCTTCCAAGGGGCATTTAAACCATCTTGTTAAGCTACTGCGACCTGTACGTCTCTTCCAATGGGCATTTAAACCGTCTTGTTAAGCTACTGCGACCTGCACTTCTCTTCCAAGGGGCATTTAAACCGTCTTATTAAGCTAATGCGACCTGCATGTCTCTTGCAAGAGGCATTTAAACGGTCTTGTTAAGCTACTGTGATCTGCACGTCTCTTCCAAGGGGCATTTAAACTGTCTTGTTAAGCTTCTCCGACCTGCACGTCTCTTCCAAGGGGCATTTAAACTGTCTTGTTAAGCTACTGCGACCTGCACGTCTCTTCCAAGGGGCTTTTAAACCATCTTGTTAAGCTACTGCGAGCTGTACGTCTCTTCCAAGGGGCATTTAAACCGTCTTGTTAAGCTACTGCGACCTGCAATTCTCTTCCAAGGGGCATTTAAACCGTCTTGTTAAACTTCTGCGACATGCAAGTCTCTTCCAAGGGGCATTTAAACCGTCTTGTTAAGCTACTGTGACCTCCACCGCACTTAAAAGGAGCATTTAAACCGTCTTGTTAAACTACTGCGACCTGCACGTCTCTTCCAAGTGGCATTTAAACCGTCTTGTTAAGCTACTTCGACCTCCACCGCTCTTCCAAGAGGCATTTAAACCGTCTTGTTTAGCTACTGCGACCTGCACGTCTCTTCCAAGGGGCATTTAAACTGTCTTGTTAAGCTACTACGACCTGCACGTCTCTTCCAAGGGGCATTTAAATAGTCTTGGTAAGCTACTGCGACCTGCAAGCCTCTTCCAAGGGGCATTTAAACTGTCTTTTTAAGCTACTGTGACATGCACATCTCTTCCAAGGGGCATTTAAACTGTCTTGATAAGCTACTGCGTCCTCCACCGCTCTTCCAAGGGGCATTTAAACCATCTTGTTAAGCTACTGCGACCTGCATGTCTCTTACAAGGGGCATTTAAACTGTCTTGTTAAGCTACTGCGACCTGCACGGCTCTTCCAATGGGCATTTAAACCATCTTGTTACGCTACTGCGACCTGCACGTCTCTTCCAAGGGGCATTTAAACTGTCTTGTTAAGCTACTGCGACCTGCATGTCTCTTCCAAGGGGCATTTAAATAGTCTTGGTAAGATACTGCGACCTGCATGCCTCTTCCAAGGGGCATTTAAACTGTCTTGTTAAGCTACTGTGACCTCCACCGCACTTAAAAGGAGCATTTAAACCGTCTTGTTAAACTACTGCGACCTGCACGTCTCTTCCAAGTGGCATTTAAACCGTCTTGTTAAGCTACTTCGACCTCCACCGCTCTTCCAAAGGGCATTTAAACCATCTTGTTAAGCTTCTGTGACCTACAAGCCTCTTCCAAGGGGCATTTAAACTGTCTTGTTAAGCTACTGCGACATGAACGTCTCTTCCAAGTGGCATTTAAACTGTCTTGTTAAGCTACTGCGACCTCCACCGCTCTTCCAAAGGGCATTTAAACCATCTTGTTAAGCTTCTGTGACCTACAAGCCTCTTCCAAGGGGCATTTAAACTGTCTTGTTAAGCTACTGCGACCTGCACGTCTCTTTCAAGGGGCATTTAAATAGTCTTGTTAAGCTACTGCGACCTGCAAGCCTCTTCCAAGGGGCATTTAAACTGTCTTGTTAAGCTACTGCGACCTCCACCGCTCTTCCAAGGGGCATTTAAACCATCTTGTTAAGCTACTGCGACCTGCACGTCTCTTCCAAGGGGCAGTTAAACTGTCTTGTTATGCTACTGCGACTTGCACGTCTCTTCCAAGGGGCATTTAAACCATCTTGTTAAGCTACTGTAACCTCCACCACTTTTGCAAGGAGCATTTAAACCGTCTTGTTTAGCTACTGCGACATGCACGTCTCTTCCAAGGGGCATTTAAAACGCTTTGTTAAGCTACTGCGACCTGCACGTCTCTTCCAAGGGGCATTTAAACCGTCTTGTTAAGCTACTACGACCTGCAATTCTCTTCCAAGGGGCATTTAAACCGTCTTGTTAAGCTACTGTAACCTCCACCAGTTTTCCAAGGGGCATTTAAACCATCTTGTTTAGCTACTGCGACATGCACGTCTCTTCCAAGGGGCATTTAAAACGCTTTGTTAAGCTACTGCGACCTGCACGTCTCTTCCAAGGGGCATTTAAACCGTCTTGTTAAGCTACTGCGACCTGCAATTCTCTTCCAAGGGGCATTTAAACCGTCTTGTTAAGCTACTGCGACCTCCACCGCTTTTCAAAGGGGCATTTAAACCGTCTTGTTAAGCTACTGCGACCTGCATGTATCTTCCAAGGGGTATTTAAACCGTCTTGTTAAGCTACTGCGACCTGCATGTCTCTTCCAAGGGGCAATTAAATCTTCTTGTTAAGCTACTTCGACCTCCACCGCTCTTCCAAGGGGCAATTAAATCTTCTTGTTAAGCTACTTCGACCTCCACCGCTCTTCCAAGGGGCATTTAAACCGTCTTGTTTAGCTACTGCGACCTGCACGTCTCTTCCAAGGGGCATTTAAACTGTCTTGTTAAGCTACTGCGACCTGCACGGCTCTTCCAAGGGGCATTTAAACCATCTTGTTAAGCTACTGCGACCTGTACGTCTCTTCCAATGGGCATTTAAACAGTCTTGTTAAGCTACTGCGACCTGCACGTCTCTTCCAAGGGGCATTTAAACCGTCTTATTAAGCTACTGAGACCTGCACGTCTCTTGCAAGAGGCATTTAAACTGTCTTGTTAAGCTACTGTGATCTGCACGTCTCTTCCAAGGGGCACTTAAACTGTCTTGTTAAGCTTCTCCGACCTGCACGTCTCTTCCAAAGGGCATTTAAACTGTCTTGTTAAGCTACTGAGACCTGCAAGTCTCTTCCAAGGGGCCTTTAAATCATCTTGTTAAGCTACTGCGACCTCCACCGCTCTTCCATGGGGCATTTAAACAATCTTGTTAAGCTACTGCGACCTGCACGTCTCTTCCAAGGGGTATTTAAATCGTCTTATTAAGCTACTGTGACCTGCACGTCTCTTCCAAGGGGCATTAAACCGTCTTGTTAAGCTACTGCGACCTCCACCGCACTTCCAAGGGGCATTTAAACTATCTTGTTAAGCTACTGTGACCTGCACGTCTCTTCCAAGGGGCATTTAAACCGTCTTGTTAAGCTACTGCCACCTCCACCACTTTTCCAAGGGGCATTTAAACCGTCTTGTTTAGCTACTGCGACCTGCACGTCTCTTCCAAGGGGCATTTAAACCGTCTTGTTAAGCTACTGTAACCTCCACCACTTTTCCAAGGGGCATTTAAACCATCTTGTTAAGCTACTGCGACCTGCTCGTCTCTTCCAAGGGGCTTTTGAAACGCTTTGTTAAGCTACTGAGACCTGCAATTCTCTTACAAGGGGCATTTAAACCGTCTTGTTAAGCTTCTGCGACCTGCAAGTCTCTTCCAAGGGGCATTTAAACCGTCTTGTTAAGCTACTGTAACCTCCACCACTTTTCCAAGGGGCATTTAAACCATCTTGTTAAGCTACTGCGACCTGCACGTCTCTTCCAAGGGGCATTTAAAACGCTTTGTTAAGCTACTGCGACCTGCAATTCTCTTCCAAGGGGCATTTAAACCATCTTGTTAAGCTTCTGCGACCTGCAAGTCTCTTCCAAGGGGCATTTAAACCGTCTTGTTAAGCTACTGCGACCTCCACCGCACTTCCAAGGGGCATTTAACCTGTCTTGTTAAGCTACTGTGACCTGCACGTCTCTTCCAAGGGGCATTTAAACCGTCTTGTTAAGCTACTGCGACCTCCACCACTTTTCAAAGGGGCATTTAAACCGTCTTGTTAAGCTACTGCGACCTGCACGTCTCTTCCAAGTGGCATTTAAATAGTCTTTGTAAGCTACTGCGACCTGCAAGCCTCTTCCAAGGGGCATTTAAACTGTCTTGTTAAGCTACTGCGACCTGCACGTCTCTTCCAATGGGCATTTAAACTGTCTTGTTAAGCTACTGCGACCTCCACCGCTCTTCCAAGGGGCATTTAAACCATCTTGTTAAGCTACTGCGACCTGCACGTCTCTTCCAAGGGGCATTTAAACTGTCTTGTTAAGCTACTGCGACTTTCACGTCTCTTCCAAGGGGCATTTAAACCGTCTTGTTAAGCTACTGTAACCTCCACCACTTTTCCAAGGGGCATTTAAACCGTCTTGTTTAGCTACTGCGACCTGCATGTCTCTTCCAAGGGGCATTTAAACCGTCTTGTTAAGCTACTGTAACCTCCACCACTTTTCCAAGGGGCATTTAAACCATCTTGTTAAGCTACTGCGACCTGCACGTCTCTTCCAAGGGGCATTTAAAACGCTTTGTTAAGCTACTGCGACCTGCAATTCTCTTCCAAGGGGCATATTAACCGTCTTGTTAAGCTTCTGCGACCTGCAAGTCTCTTCCAAGGGGCATTTAAACAGTCTTGTTAAGCTACTGCGAAATCCACCGCACTTCCAAGGGGCATTTAAACTGTCTTGTTAAGCTACTGCGACCTGCACGTCTCTTCCAAGTGGCATTTAAGCTGTCTTGTTAAGCTTCTGCGACTTCCACAGCTTTTCAAAGGGGCATTTAAACAGTCTTGTTAAGCTACTGCGACCTGCACATCTCTTCCAAGGGGTATTTAAACCGTCTTATTAAGCTACTGTGACCTGCACGTCTCTTCCAAGAGGCAATTAAATCGTCTTGTTAAGCTACTTCGACCTCCACCGCTCTTCCAAGGGGCATTTAAACCGTCTTGTTTAGCTACTGCGACCTGCACGTCTCTTCCAAGGGGCATTTAAACTGTCTTGTTAAGGTACCGCGACCTCCACCGCTCTTCCAAGGGGCATTTAAACCATCTTGTTAAGCTACTGCGACCTGCACGTCTCTTCCAAGGGGCATTTAAACCGTCTTGTTAAGCTACTGCGACATGCACGTCTCTTCCAAGGGGCATTTAAATAGTCTTGGTAAGCTACTGTGACCTGCAAGCCTCTTCCAAGAGGCATTTAAACTGTCTTGTTAAGCTACTGCGACCTGCACTTCTCTTCCAAGGGGCATTTAAACTGTCTTGTTAAGCTACTGCGACCTCCAACGCTCTTCCAAGGGGCATTTAAACCATCTTGTTAAGCTACTGCTACCTGCACGTCTCTTCCAAGGGGCATTTAAACTGTCTTGTTAAGCTACTGCGACCTGCACGTCTCTTCTAAGGGGCATTTAAACAGTCTTGTTAAGCTACTGCGACTTGCACGTGTCTTCCAAGGGGCATTTAAACCGTCTTATTAAGCTACTGTAAACACCACTTTTCCAAGGGGCATTTAAACCATCTTGTTTAGCTACTGCGACCTGCACGTCTCTTCCACGGGGCATTTAAACTGTCTTGTAAAGCTACTGCGACTTGCATGTCTCTTCCAAGGGGCATTTAAACCGTCTTGTTAAGCTACTGTAACCTCCACCACTTTTCCAAGGGGCATTTAAACCGTCTTGTTTAGCTACTGCGACATGCACGTCTCTTCCAAGGGGCATTTAAAACGCTTTGTTAAGCTACTGCGACCTGCACGTCTCTTCCAAGGGGCATTTAAACCGTCTTGTTAAGCTACTGCGACCTGCAATTCTCTTACAAGGGGCATTTAAACCGTCTTGTTAAGCTACTGCGACCTGCAATTCTCTTCCAAGGGGCATTTAAACCGTCTTGTTAAGCTACTGCGACCTGCACGTCTCTTCCAAGGGGTATTTAAACCGTCTTATTAAGCTACTGTGACCTGCACGTCTCTTCCAAGGGGCAATTAAATCGTCTTGTTAAGCTACTTCGACCTCCACCGCTCTTCCAAGGGGCATTTAAACCGTCTTGTTTAGCTACTACGACCTGCACGTCTCTTCCAAGGGGCATTTAAACTGTCTTGTTAAGCTACTGCGACCTGCACGTCTCTTCCAAGGGGCATTTAAACCATCTTGTTAAGCTACTGCGACCTGTACGTCTCTTCCAATGGGCATTTAAACCGTCTTGTTAAGCTACTGCGACCTGCACTTCTCTTCCAAGGGGCATTTAAACCGTCTTATTAAGCTAATGCGACCTGCACGTCTCTTACAAGAGGCATTTAAACGGTCTTGTTAAGCTACTGTGATCTGCACGTCTCTTCCAAGGGGCATTTAAACTGTCTTGTTAAGCTTCTCCGACCTGCACGTCTCTTCCAAGGGGCATTTAAACTGTCTTGTTAAGCTACTGCGACCTGCACGTCTCTTCCAAGGGGCTTTTAAACCATCTTGTTAAGCTACTGTGAGCTGTACGTCTCTTCCAAGGGGCATTTAAACCATCTTGTTAAGCTACTGCGACCTGCAATTCTCTTCCAAGGGGCATTTAAACCGTCTTGTTAAACTTCTGCGACATGCAAGTCTCTTCCAAGGGGCATTTAAACCGTCTTGTTAAGCTACTGTGACCTCCACCGCACTTCCAATGGGCATTTAAACCGTCTTGTTAAGCTACTGCGACCTGCACGTCTCTTCCAAGTGGCATTTAAACCTTCTTGTTAAGCTACTTCGACCTCCACCGCTCTTCCAAGAGGCATTTAAACCGTCTTGTTTAGCTACTACGACCTGCACGTCTCTTCCAAGGGGCATTTAAACTGTCTTGTTAAGCTACTGCGACCTGCACGTCTCTTCCAAGGGGCATTTAAATAGTCTTGGTAAGCTACTGCGACCTGCAAGCCTCTTCCAAGGGGCATTTAAACTGTCTTTTTAAGCTACTGTGACCTGCACGTCTCTTCCAAGGGGCATTTAAACTGTCTTGTTAAGCTACTGCGACCTCCACCGCTCTTCCAAGGGGCATTTAAACCATCTTGTTAAGCTACTGCGACCTGCATGTCTCTTACAAGGGGCATTTAAACTGTCTTGTTAAGCTACTGCGACCTCCACCGCTCTTCCAAAGGGCATTTAAACCATCTTGCTAAGCTACTGCGACCTGCACGTCTCCTCCAAGGGGCATTTAAACTGTCTTGTTAAGCTACTGCGACCTGCACGTCTCTTCCAAGGGGCATTTAAATAGTCTTGGTAAGATACTGCGACCTGCATGCCTCTTCCAAGGGGCATTAAAACTGTCTTGTTAAGCTACTGCGACCTGCACGTCTCTTCCAAGGGGCATTTAAACTGTCTTGTTAAGCTACTGCGACCTCCACCGCTCTTCCAAGGGGCATTTCAACCATCTTGTTAAGCTACTGCGACCTGCACGTCTCTTCCAAGGGGCATTTAAACTGTCTTGTTAAGCTACTGCGACCTGCACGTCTCTTCTAAGGGGCATTTAAACAGTCTTGTTAAGCTACTTCGACTTGCACGTCTCTTCCAAGGGGCATTTAAACCGTCTTGTTAAGCTACTGTAACCTCCACCAGTTTTCCAAGGGGCATTTAAACCATCTTGTTTAGCTACTGCGACATGCACGTCTCTTCCAAGGGGCATTTAAAACGCTTTGTTAAGCTACTGCGACCTGCACGTCTCTTCCAAGGGGCATTTAAACCGTCTTGTTAAGCTACTGCGACCTGAAATTCTCTTCCAAGGGGCATTTAAACCGTCTTGTTAAGCTACTGCGACCTCCACCGCTTTTCAAAGGGGCATTTAAACCGTCTTGTTAAGCTACTGCGACCTGCACGTCTCTTCCAAGGGGCATTTAAACCATCTTGTTAAGCTACTGCGACCTGTACGTCTCTTCAAATGGGCATTTAAACCGTCTTGTTAAGCTACTGCGACCTGCACTTCTCTTCCAAGGGGCATTTAAACCGTCTTATTAAGCTAATGCGACCTGCACGTCTCTTACAAGAGGCATTTAAACGGTCTTGTTAAGCTACTGTGATCTGCACGTCTCTTCCAAGGGGCATTTAAAACGCTTTGTTAAGCTACTGCGACCTGCACGTCTCTTCCAAGGGGCATTTAAACCGTCTTGTTAAGCTACTGCGACCTGAAATTCTCTTCCAAGGGGCATTTAAACCGTCTTGTTAAGCTACTGCGACCTCCACCGCTTTTCAAAGGGGCATTTAAACCGTCTTGTTAAGCTACTGCGACCTGCACGTCTCTTCCAAGGGGCATTTAAACCATCTTGTTAAGCTACTGCTACCTGTACGTCTCTTCCAATGGGCATTTAAACCGTCTTGTTAAGCTACTGCGACCTGCACTTCTCTTCCAAGGGGCATTTAAACCGTCTTATTAAGCTAATGCGACCTGCACGTCTCTTACAAGAGGCATTTAAACGGTCTTGTTAAGCTACTGTGATCTGCACGTCTCTTCCAAGGGGCATTTAAACTGTCTTGTTAAGCTTCTCCGACCTGCACGTCTCTTCCAAGGGGCATTTAAACTGTCTTGTTAAGCTACTGCGACCTGCACGTCTCTTCCAAGGGGCTTTTAAACCATCTTGTTAAGCTACTGTGAGCTGTACGTCTCTTCCAAGGGGCATTTAAACCGTCTTGTTAAGCTACTGCGACCTGCAATTCTCTTCCAAGGGGCATTTAAACCGTCTTGTTAAACTTCTGCGACATGCAAGTCTCTTCCAAGGGGCATTTAAACCGTCTTGTTAAGCTACTGTGACCTCCACCGCACTTCCAAGGGGCATTTAAACCGTCTTGTTAAGCTACTGCGACCTGCACGTCTCTTCCAAGTGGCATTTAAACTGTCTTGTTAAGCTACTTCGACCTCCACCGCTCTTCCAAGAGGCATTTAAACCGTCTTGTTTAGCTACTGCGACCTGCACGTCTCTTCCAAGGGGCATTTAAACTGTCTTGTTAAGCTACTGCGACCTGCACGTCTCTTCCAAGGGGCATTTAAATAGACTTGGTAAGCTACTGCGACCTGCAAGCCTCTTCCAAGGGGCATTTAAACTGTCTTTTTAAGCTACTGTGACCTGCACGTCTCTTCCAAGGGGCATTTAAACTGTCTTGTTAAGCTACTGCAACCTCCACCGCTCTTCCAAGGGGCATTTAAACCATCTTGTTAAGCTACTGCGACCTGCATGTCTCTTACAAGGGGCATTTAAAATGTCTTGTTAAGCTACTGCGACCTCCACCGCTCTTCCAATGGGCATTTAAACCATCTTGTTAAGCTACTGCGACCTGCACGTCTCCTCCAAGGGGCATTTAAACTGTCTTGTTAAGCTACTGCGACCTGCACGTCTCTTCCAAGGGGCATTTAAATAGTCTTGGTAAGATACTGCGACCTGCATGCCTCTTCCAAGGGGCATTTAAACTGTCTTGTTAAGCTACTGCGACCTGCACGTCTCTTCCAAGGGGCATTTAAACTGTCTTGTAAAGCTACTGCGACCTCCACCGCTCTTCCAAGGGGCATTTCAACCATCTTGTTAAGCTACTGCGACCTGCACGTCTCTTCCAAGGGGCATTTAAACTGGCTTGTTAAGCTACTGCGACCTGCACGTCTCTTCTAAGGGGCATTTAAACAGTCTTGTTAAGCTACTTCGACTTGCACGTCTCTTCCAAGGGGCATTTAAACCGTCTTGTTAAGCTACTGTAACCTCCACCAGTTTTCCAAGGGGCATTTAAACCATCTTGTTTAGCTACTGCGACATGCACGTCTCTTCCAAGGGGCATTTAAAATGCTTTGTTAAGCTACTGCGACCTGCACGTCTCTTCCAAGGGGCATTTAAACCGTCTTGTTAAGCTACTGCGACCTGCAATTCTCTTCCAAGGGGCATTTAAACCGTCTTGTTAAGCTACTGCGACCTCCACCGCTTTTCAAAGGGGCATTTAAACCGTCTTGTTAAGCTACTGCGACCTGCATGTCTCTTCCAAGGGGTATTTAAACCGTCTTATTAAGCTACTGAGACCTGCACGTCTCTTCCAAGGGGCAATTAAATCTTCTTGTTAAGCTACTTCGACCTCCAACGCTCTTCCAAGGGGCATTTAAACCGTCTTGTTTAGCTACTGCGACCTGCACGTCTCTTCCAAGGGGCATTTAAACTGTCTTGTTAAGCTACTGCGACCTGCACGGCTCTTCCAAGGGGCATTTAAACCATCTTGTTAAGCTACTGCGACCTGTACGTCTCTTCCAATGGGCATTTAAACAGTCTTGTTAAGCTACTGCGACCTGCACGTCTCTTCCAAGGGGTCATTTAAACCGTCTTATTAAGCTACTGCGACCTGCACGTCTCTTGCAAGAGGCATTTAAACCGTCTTGTTAAGCTACTGTGATCTGCACGTCTCTTCCAAGGGGCATTTCAACTGTCTTGTTAAGCTTCTCCGACCTGCACGTCTCTTCCAAAGAGCATTTAAACTGTCTTGTTAAGCTACTGAGACCTGCAAGTCTCTTCCAAGGGGCCTTTAAACCATCTTGTTAAGTTACTGCGACCTGTACGTCTCTTCCAAGGGGCATTTAAACCGTCTTGTTAAGCTACTGCGACCTGCACGTCTCTTCCAAGGGGCATTTAAACCGTCTTGTTAAGCTACTGCGACCTGCATGTCTCTTCCAAGTGGCATTTAAACTGTCTTGTTAAGCTACTGCGACCTCCACCGCTCTTCCATGGGGCATTTAAACAATCTTGTTAAGCTACTGCGACCTGCACTTCTCTTCCAAGGGGAATTTAAACTGTCTTGTTAAGCTACTGCGACCTGCACGTCTCTTCTAAGTGGCATTTAAACAGTCTTGTTAAGCTACTGCGACTTGCACGTCTCTTCCAAGGTGCATTTAAACCGTCTTGTTAAGCTACTGCGACCTCCACCATTTTTCCAAGGGGCATTTAAACTGTCTTGTTAAGCTACTGCGACATGAACGTCTCTTCCAAGTGGCATTTAAACTGTCTTGTTAAGCTACTGCGACTTCCACCGCTCTTCCAAAGGGCATTTAAACCATCTTGTTAAGCTTCTGTGACCTACAAGCCTCTTCCAAGGGGCATTTAAACTGTCTTGTTAAGCTACTGCGACCTGCACGTCTCTTTCAAGGGGCAGTTAAACTGTCTTGTTAAGCTACTGCGACTTGCACGTCTCTTCCAAGGGGCATTTAAACCATCTTGTTAAGCTACTGTAACCTCCACCACTTTTGCAAGGAGCATTTAAACCGTCTTGTTTAGCTACTGCGACATGCACGTCTCTTCCAAGGGGCATTTAAAACGCTTTGTTAAGCTACTGCGACCTGCACGTCTCTTCCAAGGGGCATTTAAACCGTCTTGTTAAGCTACTACGACCTGCAATTCTCTTCCAAGGGGCATTTAAACCGTCTTGTTAAGCTTCTGCGACATGCAAGTCTCTTCCAAGGGGCATTTAAACCGTCTTGTTAAGCTACTGCGACCTCCACCGCACTTCCAAGGGGCATTTAAACCGTCTTGTTAAGCTACTGCGACCTGCACTTCTCTTCCAAGTGGCATTTAAACCGTCTTGTTAAGCTACTGCGACCTCCACCACTTTTCAAAGGGGCATTTAAACCGTCTTGTTAAGCTACTGCGACCTGCACGTCTCTTCCAAGGGGTATTTAAACCGTCTTATTAAGCTACTGAGACCTGCACGTCTCTTCCAAGGGGCAATTAAATCTTCTTGTTAAGCTACTTCGACCTCCACCGCTCTTCCAAGGGGCATTTAAACCGTCTTGTTTAGCTACTGCGACCTGCACGTCTCTTCCAAGGGGCATTTAAACTGTCTTGTTAAGCTACTGCGACCTGCACGGCTCTTCCAAGGGGCATTTAAACCATCTTGTTAAGCTACTGCGACCTGTACGTCTCTTCCAATGGGCATTTAAACAGTCTTGTTAAGCTACTGCGACCTGCACGTCTCTTCCAAGGGGTCATTTAAACCGTCTTATTAAGCTACTGCGACCTGCACGTCTCTTGCAAGAGGCATTTAAACCGTCTTGTTAAGCTACTGTGATCTGCACGTCTCTTCCAAGGGGCATTTCAACTGTCTTGTTAAGCTTCTCCGACCTGCACGTCTCTTCCAAAGGGCATTTAAACTGTCTTGTTAAGCTACTGAGACCTGCAAATCTCTTCCAAGGGGCCTTTAAACCATCTTGTTAAGCTACTGCGACCTGTACGTCTCTTCCAATGGGCATTTAAACCGTCTTGTTAACCTACTGCGACCTGCATGTCTCTTCCAAGTGGCATTTAAACTGTCTTGTTAAGCTACTGCGACCTCCACCGCTCTTCCATGGGGCATTTAAACAATCTTGTTAAGCTACTGCGACCTGCACTTCTCTTCCAAGTGGAATTTAAACTGTCTTGTTAAGCTACTGCGACCTGCACGTCTCTTCTAAGTGGCATTTAAACAGTCTTGTTAAGCTACTGCGACTTGCACGTCTCTTCCAAGGTGCATTTAAACCGTCTTGTTAAGCTACTGCGACCTCCACCATTTTTCCAAGGGGCATTTAAACTGTCTTGTTAAGCTACTGCGACATGAACGTCTCTTCCAAGTGGCATTTAAACTGTCTTGTTAAGCTACTGCGACCTCCACCGCTCTTCCAAAGGGCATTTAAACCATCTTGTTAAGCTTCTGTGACCTACAAGCCTCTTCCAAGGGGCATTTAAACTGTCTTGTTAAGCTACTGCGACCTGCACGTCTCTTTCAAGGGGCATTTAAATAGTCTTGTTAAGCTACTGCGACCTGCAAGCCTCTTCCAAGGGGCATTTAAACTGTCTTGTTAAGCTACTGCGACCTCCACCGCTCTTCCAAGGGGCATTTAAACCATCTTGTTAAGCTACTGCGACCTGCACGTCTCTTCCAAGGGGCAGTTAAACTGTCTTGTTAAGCTACTGCGACTTGCACGTCTCTTCCAAGGGGCATTTAAACCATCTTGTTAAGCTACTGTAACCTCCACCACTTTTGCAAGGAGCATTTAAACCGTCTTGTTTAGCTACTGCGACATGCACGTCTCTTCCAAGGGGCATTTAAAACGCTTTGTTAAGCTACTGCGACCTGCACGTCTCTTCCAAGGGGTCATTTAAACCGTCTTGTTAAGCTACTACGACCTGCAATTCTCTTCCAAGGGGCATTTAAACCGTCTTGTTAAGCTTCTGCGACATGCAAGTCTCTTCCAAGGGGCATTTAAACCGTCTTGTTAAGCTACTGCGACCTCCACCGCACTTCCAAGGGGCATTTAAACCGTCTTGTTAAGCTACTGCGACCTGCACTTCTCTTCCAAGTGGCATTTAAACCGTCTTGTTAAGCTACTGCGACCTCCACCACTTTTCAAAGAGGCATTTAAACCGTCTTGTTAAGCTACTGCGACCTGCACGTCTCTTCCAAGGGGTATTTAAACCGTCTTATTAAGCTACTGTGACCTGCACGTCTCTTCCAAGGGGCAATTAAATCGTCTTGTTAAGCTACTTCGACCTCCACCGCTCTTCCAAGGGGCATTTAAACTGTCTTGTTAAGCTACTGCGACCTGCACGTCTCTTCCAAGGGGCATTTAAATAGTCTTTGTAAGCTACTGCGACCTGCAAGCCTCTTCCAATGGGCATTTAAACTGTCTTGTTAAGCTACTGCGACCTGCACGTCTCTTCCAATGGGCATTTAAACTGTCTTGTTAAGCTACTGCGACCTCCACCGCTCTTCCAAGGGGCATTTAAACCATCTTGTTAAGCTACTGCGACCTGCACGTCTCTTCCAAGGGGCATTTAAACTGTCTTGTAAAGCTACTGCGACTTGCACGTCTCTTCCAAGGGGCATTTAAACCGTCTTGTTAAGCTACTGTAACCTCCACCACTTTTCCAAGGGGCATTTAAACCATCTTGTTTAGCTACTGCGACATGCACGTCTCTTCCAAGGGGCATTTAAAACGCTTTGTTAAGCTACTGCGACCTGCACGTCTCTTCCAAGGGGCATTTAAACCGTTTTGTTAAGCTACTGCGACCTGCACGTCTCTTCCAAGGGGCATTTAAACCGTCTTGTTAAGCTACTGCGACCTGCACATCTCTTCCAAGGGGTATTTAAACCGTCTTATTAAGCTACTGCGACCTGCACGTCTCTTCCAAGGGGCAATTAAATCGGCTTATTAAGCTACTTCGACCTCCACCGCTCTTCCAAGGGGCATTTAAACCGTCTTGTTTAGCTACTGCAACCTGCACGTCTCTTCCAAGGGGCATTTAAACTGTCTTGTTAAGCTACTGCGACCTGCACGTCTCTTCCAAGGGGCATTTAAACCATCTTGTTAAGCTACTGCGACCTGTACGTCTCTTCCAATGGGCATTTAAACCGTCTTGTTAAGCTACTGCGACCTGCACTTCTCTTCCAAGGGGCATTTAAACCGTCTTATTGAGCTAATGCGACCTGCACGTCTCTTGCAAGAGGCATTTAAACCGTCTTGTTAAGCTACTGTGATCTGCACGTCTCTTCCAAGGGGCATTTAAACTGTCTTGTTAAGCTTCTCCGACCTGCACGTCTCATCCAAGGGGCATTTAAACTGTCTTTTTAAGCTACTGCGACCTGCACGTCTCTTCCAAGGGGCTTTTAAACCTTCTTGTTAAGCTACTGCGACCTGTACGTCTCTTCCAAGGGGCATTTAAACCGTCTTGTTAAGCTACTGCGACCTGCAATTCTCTACCAAGGGGCATTTAAACCGTTTTGTTAAACTTCTGCGACATGCAAGTCTCTTCCAAGGGGCATTTAAACCGTCTTGTTAAGCTACTGTGACCTCCACTGCACTTCCAAGGGGCATTTAAACCATCTTGTTAAGCTACTGCGACCTGCACGTCTCTTCCAAGTGGCATTTAAACCGTCTTGTTAAGCTACTTCGACCTCCACCGCTCTTCCAAGAGGCATTTAAACCGTCTTGTTTAGCTACTGTGACCTGCACGTCTCTTCCAAGGGGCATTTAAACTGTCTTGTTAAGCTACTGCGACCTCCACCGCTCTTCCAAGGGGCATTTAAACCATCTTGTTAAGCTACTGCGACCTGCATGTCTCTTCCAAGGGGCATTTAAACTGTCTTGTTAAGCTACTGCGACCTGCACGTCTCTTCCAAGGGGCATTTAAATAGTCTTGGTAAGATACTGCGACCTGCATGCCTCTTCCAAGGGGCATTTAAACTGTCTTGTTAAGCTACTGCGACCTGCACGTCTCTTCCAAGGGGCATTTAAACTGTCTTGTTAAGCTCCTGCGACCTCCACCGCTCTTCCAAGGGGCATTTCAACCATCTTGTTAAGCTACTGCGACTTGCACGTCTCTTCCAAGGGGCATTTAAACTGTCTTGTTAAGCTACTGCGACCTGCACGTCTCTTCTAAGGGGCATTTAAACAGTCTTGTTAAGCTACTTCGACTTGCACGTCTCTTCCAAGGGGCATTTAAACCGCCTTGTTAAGCTACTGTAACCTCCACCAGTTTTCCAAGGGGCATTTAAACCATCTTGTTCAGCTACTGCGACATGCACGTCTCTTCCAAGGGGCATTTAAAACGCTTTGTTAAGCTACTGCGACCTGCACGTCTCTTCCAAGGGGCATTTAAACCGTCTTGTTAAGCTACTGCGACCTGCAATTCTCTTCCAAGGGGCATTTAAACCGTCTTGTTAAGCTACTGCGACCTCCACCGCTTTTCAAAGGGGCATTTAAACCGTCTTGTTAAGCTACTGCGACCTGCAAGTCTCTTCCAAGGGGTATTTAAACCGTCTTATTAAGCTACTGAGACCTGCACGTCTCTTCCAAGGGGCAATTAAATCTTCTTGTTAAGCTACTTCGACCTCCACCGCTCTTCCAAGGGGCATTTAAACCGTCTTGTTTAGCTACTGCGACCTGCACGTCTCTTCCAAGGGGCATTTAAACTGTCTTGTTAAGCTACTGCGACCTGCACGGCTCTTCCAAGGGGCATTTAAACCATCTTGTTAAGCTACTGCGACCTGTACGTCTCTTCCAATGGGCATTTAAACAGTCTTGTTAAGCTACTGCGACCTGCACGTCTCTTCCAAGGGGTCATTTAAACCGTCTTATTAAGCTACTGCGACCTGCACGTCTCTTGCAAGAGGCATTTAAACCGTCTTGTTAAGCTACTGTGATCTGCACGTCTCTTCCAAGGGGCATTTAAACTGTCTTGTTAAGCTTCTCCGACCTGCACGTCTCTTCCAAAGGGCATTTAAACTGTTTTGTTAAGCTACTGAGACCTGCAAGTCTCTTCCAAGGGGCCTTTAAACCATCTTGTTAAGCTACTGCGACCTGTACGTCTCTTCCAATGGGCATTTAAACCGTCTTGTTAAGCTACTGCGATCTGCATGTCTCTTCCAAGGGGCATTTAAACTGTCTTGTTAAGCTACTGCGACCTCCACCGCTCTTCCATGGGGCATTTAAACAATCTTGTTAAGCTACTGCGACCTGCACTTCTCTTCCAAGGGGAATTTAAACTGTCTTGTTAAGCTACTGCGACCTGCACGTCTCTTCTAAGTGGCATTTAAACAGTCTTGTTAAGCTACTGCGACTTGCACGTCTCTTCCAAGGTGCATTTAAACCGTCTTGTTAAGCTACTGCGACCTCTACCATTTTTCCAAGGGGCATTTAAACTGTCTTGTTAAGCTACTGCGACATGAACGTCTCTTCCAAGTGGCATTTAAACTGTCTTGCTAAGCTACTGCGACCTCCACCGCTCTTCCAAAGGGCATTTAATCCATCTTGTTAAGCTTCTGTGACCTACAAGCCTCTTCCAAGGGGCATTTAAACTGTCTTGTTAAGCTACTGCGACCTGCACGTCTCTTTCAAGGGGCATTTAAATAGTCTTGTTAAGCTACTGCGACCTGCAAGCCTCTTCCAAGGGGCATTTAAACTGTATTGTTAAGCTACTTCGACCTGCACGTCTCTTCCAAGGGGCATTTAAACTGTCTTGTTAAGCTACTGCGACCTCCACCGCTCTTCCAAGGGGCATTTAAACCATCTTGTTAAGCCACAGCGACCTGCACGTCTCTTCCAAGGGGCAGTTAAACTGTCTTGTTAAGCTACTGCGACTTGCACGTCTCTTCCAAGGGGCATTTAAACCATCTTGTTAAGCTACTGTGACCTCCACCACTTTTGCAAGGAGCATTTAAACCGTCTTGTTTAGCTACTGCGACATGCACGTCTCTTCCAAGGGGCATTTAAAACGCTTTGTTAAGCTACTGCGACCTGCACGTCTCTTCCAAGGGGCATTTAAACCGTCTTGTTAAGCTACTACGACCTGCAATTCTCTTCCAAGGGGCATTTAAACCGTCTTGTTAAGCTTCTGCGACATGCAAGTCTCTTCCAAGGGGCATTTAAACCGTCTTTTTAAGCTATTGCGACCTCCACCGCACTTCCAAGGGGCATTTAAACCGTCTTGTTAAGCTACTGCGACCTGCACTTCTCTTCCAAGTGGCATTTAAACCGTCTTGTTAAGCTACTGCGACCTCCAACACTTTTCAAAGGGGCATTTAAACCGTCTTGTTAAGCTACTGCGACCTGCACGTCTCTTCCAAGGGGTATTTACACCGTCTTATTAAGCTACTGTGACCTGCACGTCTCTTCCAAGGGGCAATTAAATCGTCTTGTTAAGCTACTTCGACCTCCACCGCTCTTCCAAGGGGCATTTAAACTGCCTTGTTAAGCTACTGCGACCTGCACGTCTCTTCCAAGGGGCATTTAAATAGTCTTTGTAAGCTACTGCGACCTGCAAGCCTCTTCCAATGGGCATTTAAACTGTCTTGTTAAGCTACTGCGACCTGCACGTCTCTTCCAATGGGCATTTAAACTGTCTTGTTAAGCTACTGCGACCTCCACCGCTCTTCCAAGGGGCATTTAAACCATCTTGTTAAGCTACTGCGACCTGCACGTCTCTTCCAAGGGGCATTTAAACCGTCTTGTTAAGCTACTGCGACCTGCACGTCTCTTCCAAGGGGCATTTAAACTATCTTGTAAAGCTACTGCGACTTGCACGTCTCTTCCAAGGGGCATTTAAACCGTCTTGTTAAGCTACTGTAACCTCCACCACTTTTCCAAGGGGCATTTAAACCGTCTTGTTTAGCTACTGCGACATGCACGTCTCTTCCAATCGGCATTTAAAACGCTTTGTTAAGCTACTGCGACCTGCACGTCTCTTCCAAGGGGCATTTAAACCGTCTTGTTAAGCTACTGCAACCTGCAATTCTCTTCCAAGATGCATTTAAACCGTCTTGTTAAGCTACTGCGACCTGCACGTCTCTTCCAAGGGGCATTTAAACCATCTTGTTAAGCTACTGCGACCTGCACGTCTCTTCCAAGGGGTATTTAAACCGTCTTATTAAGCTACTGTGACCTGCACGTCTCTTCCAAGGGGCAATTAAATCGTCTTGTTAAGCTACTTCGACCTCCACCGCTCTTCCAAGGGGCATTTAAACCGTCTTGTTTAGCTACTGCAACCTGCACGTCTCTTCCAAGGGGAATTTAAACTGTCTTGTTAAGCTAATGCGACCTGCAAGTCTCTTCTAAGTGGCATTTAAACAGTCTTGTTGAGCTACTGCGACTTGCTCGTCTCTTCCAAGGTGCATTTAAACCTTCTTGTTAAGCTACTGCGACCTCCACCATTTTTCCAAGGGGCATTTAAACCGTCTTGTTAAGCTACTGCGACATGAACGTCTCTTCCAAGTGGCATTTAAACTGTCTTGTTAAGCTACTGCGACCTCCACCGCTCTTCCAAAGGGCATTTAAACCATCTTGTTAAGCTACTGCGACCTGCACGTCTCTTCCAAGGGGCATTTAAACCGTCTTGTTAAGGTACTGCGACCTGCACGTCTCTTCCAAGGGGCATTTAAATAGTCTTGGTAAGCTACTGTGACCTGCAAGCCTCTTCCAAGGGGCATTTAAACTGTCTTTTTAAGCTACTGCGACCTGCATGTCTCTTCCAAGGGGCATTTAAACTGTCTTGTTAAGGTACTGCGACCTCTACCGCTCTTCCAAGGGGCATTTAAACCATCTTGTTAAGCTACTGCGACCTGCACGTCTCTTCCAAGGGGCATTTAAATAGTCTTGGTAAGCTTCTGTGACCTACAAGCCTCTTCCAAGGGGCATTTAAACCATCTTGTTAAGCTACTGCGACCTCCACGACTCTTTCAAGGGGCATTTAAACTGTCATGTTAAGCTACTGCGACTTGCACGTCTCTTCCAAGGGGCATTTAAACCATCTTGTTAAGCTACTGTAACCTCCACCACTTTTCCAAGGAGCATTTAAACCGTCTTGTTTAGCTACTGCGACATGCACGTCTCTTCCAAGGGGCATTTAAAACGCTTTGTTAAGCTACTGCGACCTGCACGTCTCTTCCAAGGGGCATTTAAACCGTCTTGTTAAGCTACTACGACCTGCAATTCTCTTCCAAGGGGCATTTAAACCGTCTTGCTAAGCTTCTGCGACATGCAAGTCTCTTCCAAGGGGCATTTAAACCGTCTTGTTAAGCTACTGCGACCTCCACCGCACTTCCAAGTTGCATTTAAACTGTCTTGTTATGCTACTGCGACCTGCACGTCTCTTCCAAGTGGCATTTAAACTGTCTTGTTAAGCTACTGCGACCTCCACAGCTTTTCAAAGGGGTATTTAAACCGTCTTATTAAGCTACTGTGACCTGCACGTCTCTTCCAAGGGGCAATTAAATCGTCTTGTTAAGCTACTACGACCTGCAATTCTCTTCCAAGGGGCATTTAAACCGTCTTGTTAAGCTTCTGCGACATGCAAGTCTCTTCCAAGGGGCAATTAAATCTTCTTGTTAAGCTACTTCGACCTCCACCGCTCTTCCAAGGGGCATTTAAACCGTCTTGTTTAGCTACTGCGACCTGCACGTCTCTTCCAAGGGGCATTTAAACTGCCTTGTTAAGCTACTGCGACCTGCATGGCTCTTCCAAGGGGCATTTAAACCATCTTGTTAAGCTACTGCGACCTGTACGTCTCTTCCAATGGGCATTTAAACAGTCTTGTTAAGCTACTGCGACCTGCACGTCTCTTACAAGGGGCATTTAAACCGTCTTATTAAGCTACTGCGACCTGCACGTCTATTGCAAGAGGCATTTAAACCATCTTGTTAAGCTACTGTGATCTGCACGTCTCTTCCAAGGGGCATTTAAACTGTCTTGTTAAGCTTCTCCGACCTGCACATCTCTTCCAAAGGGCATTTAAACTGTCTTGTTAAGCTACTGAGACCTGCAAGTCTCTTCCAAGGGGCCTTTAAACCTTCTTGTTAAGCTACTGCGACCTGTACGTCTCTTCCAATGGGCATTTAAACCGTCTTGTTAAGCTACTGCGACCTGCATGTCTCTTCCAAGGGGCATTTAAACTGTCTTGTTAAGCTACTGCGACCTCCACCGCTCTTCCATGGGGCATTTAAACAATCTTGTTAAGCTACTGTGACCTGCACGTCTCTTCCAAGGGGCATTTAAACTGTCTTGTTAAGCTACTGCAACCTCCACCGCTCTTCCAAGGGGCATTTAAACCATCTTGTTAAGCTACTGCCACATGCACGTCTCTTCCAAGGGGAATTTAAACTGTCTTGTTAAGCTACTGCGACCTGCAAGTCTCTTCCAAGGGGCATTTAAACCATCTTGTTAAGCTACTGCGACCTGCACGTCTCTTTCAAGGGGCATTTAAACTGTCATGTTAAGCTACTGCGATTTGCACGTCTCTTCCAAGGGGCATTTAAACCATCTTGTTAAGCTACTGTAACCTCCACCACTTTTCCAAGGAGCATTTAAACCGTCTTGTTTAGCTACTGCGACATGCACGTCTCTTCCAAGGGGCATTTAAACCGTCTTGTTAAGCTACTACGACCTGCAATTCTCTTCCAAGGGGCATTTAAACCGTCTTGTTAAGCTTCTGCGACATGCAAGTCTCTTCCAAGGGGCATTTAAACCGTCTTGTTAAGCTACTGCGACCTCCACCGCACTTCCAAGTTGCATTTAAACTGTCTTGTTATGCTACTGCGACCTGCACGTCTCTTCCAAGTGGCATTTAAACTGTCTTGTTAAGCTACTGCGACCTCCACAGCTTTTCAAAGGGGTATTTAAACCGTCTTATTAAGCTACTGTGACCTGCACGTCTCTTCCAAGGGGCAATTAAATCATCTTGTTAAGCTACTACGACCTGCAATTCTCTTCCAAGGGGCATTTAAACCGTCTTGTTAAGCTTCTGCGACCTGCACGTCTCTTCCAAGGGGCATTTAAACCGTCTTGTTAAGCTACTGCGACCTGCACGTCTCTTCCAAGGGGCATTTAAATAGTCTTGGTAAGCTACTGTGACCTGCAAGCCTCTTCCAAGGGGCATTTAAACTGTCTTGTTAAGCTACAGCGACCTGCACGTCTCTTCCAAGGGGCATTTAAACTGTCTTGTTAAGCTACTGCGACCTCCACCGCTCTTCCAAGGGGTCATTTAAACCATCTTGTTAAGTTACTGCGACCTGCACGTCTCTTCCAAGGGGCATTTAAACTGTATTGTTAAGCTACTGCAACCTGCACGTCTCTTCTAAGGGGCATTTAAACAGTCTTGTTAAGCTACTGCGACTTGCACGTGTCTTCCAAGGGGCATTTAAACCGTCTTGTTAAGCTACTGTAACCTCCACCACTTTTCCACGGGGCATTTAAACCATCTTGTTTAGCTACTGCGACATGCACGTCTCTTCCAAGGGGCATTTAAAACGCGTTGTTAAGCTACTGCGACCTGCACGTCTCTTCCACGGGGCATTTAAACTGTCTTGTTAAGCTACTGCGACCTGCAATTCTCTTCCAAAGGGCATTTAAACCGTCTTGTTAAGCTTCTGCGACCTGCAAGTCTCTTCCAAGGGGCATTTAAACCGTCTTGTTAAGCTACTGCGACCTCCAGCTCACTTCCAAGCGGCATTTAAACCGTCTTGTTAAGCTACTGCGACCTGCACGTCTCTTCCAAGTGGCATTTAATCTTCTTGTTAAGCTACTGCGACCTCCACCGCTTTTCAAAGGGGCATTTAAACCATCTTGTTAAGCTACTGCGACCTGCACGTCTCTTCCAAGGGGTATTTAAACCGTCTTATTAAGCTACTGTGACCTGCACGTCTCTTCCAAGGGGCAATTAAATCGTCTTGTTAGCTACTTCGACCTCCACCGCTCTTCCAAGGGGCATTTAAACTGTCTTGTTAAGCTTCTGCGACCTGCACGTCTATTCCAAGGGGCATTTAAATAGTCTTTGTAAGCTACTGCGACCTGCAAGCCTCTTCCAAGGGTCATTTAAACTGTCTTGTTAAGCTACTGCGACCTGCACGTCTCTTCCAATGGGCATTTAAACTGTCTTGCTAAGCTACTGCGACCTCCACCGCTCTTCCAAGGGGCATTTTACCATCTTGTTAAGCTACTGCGACCTGCACGTCTCTTCCAAGGGGCATTTAAACTGTCTTGTTAAGCTACTGCGACTTGCACGTCTCTTCCAAGGGGCATTTAAACCTTCTTGTTAAGCTACTGTAACCTCCACCACTTTTCCAAGGGGCATTTAAACCGTCTTGTTTAGCTACTGCGACATGCACGTCTCTTCCAAGGGGCATTTAAAACGCTTTGTTAAGCTACTGCGACCTGCACGTCTCTTCCAAGGGGCATTTAAGCCGTCTTGTTAAGCTACTGCGACCTGCAATTCTCTTCCAAGGGGCATTTAAACCGTCTTGTTAAGCTTCTGCGACCTGCAAGTCTCTTCCAAGGGGCACTTAAACCGTCTTGTTAAGCTACTGCGACCTCCACCGCACATCCAAGGGGCATTTAAACTGTCTTGTTAAGCTACTGCGAACTGCACGTCTCTTCCAAGTGGCATTTAAACTGTCTTGTTAAGCTACTGCGACCTCCACAGCTTTTCAAAGGGGTATTTAAACCGTCTTATTAAGCTACTGTGACCTGCACATCTCTTCCAAGGGGCAATTAAATCGTCTTGTTAAGCTACTTCGACCTCCACCGCTCTTCCAAGGGGCATATAAACCGTCTTGTTTAGCTACTGCGACCTGCACGTCTCTTCCAAGGGGCATTTAAACTGTCTTGTTAAGGTACTGCGACCTCCACCGCTCTTCCAAGGGGCATTTAAACCATCTTGTTAAGCTACTGAGACGTGCACGTCTCTTCCAAGGGGCATTTAAACCATCTTGTTAAGCTACTGCGACATGCACGTCTCTTCCAAGGGGCATTTAAATAGTCTTGGTAAGCTACTGTGACCTGCAAGCCTCTTCCAAGGGGCATTTAAACTGTCTTGTTAAGCTACTGCGACCTGCACGTCTCTTCCAAGGGGCATTTAAACTGTCTTGTTAAGCTACTGCGACCTCCACCGCTCTTCCAAGGGGCATTTAAACCATCTTGTTAAGCTACTGCGACCTGCACGTCTCTTCCATGGGGCATTTAAACTGTCTTGTTAAGCTACTGCAACCTGCACGTCTCTTCTAAGGGGCATTTAAACAGTCTTGTTAAGCTACTGCGACTTGCACGTGTCTTCCAAGCGGCATTTAAACCGTCTTGTTAAGCTACTGTAACCTCCACCACTTTTCCAAGGGGCATTTAAACCATCTTGTTTAGCTACTGCGACATGCACGTCTCTTCCAAGGGGCATTTAAAACGCCTTGTTAAGCTACTGCGACCTGCACGTCTCTTCCACGGGGCATTTAAACTGTCTTGCTAAGCTACTGCGACCTGCAATTCTCTTCCAAAGGGCATTTAAACCGTCTTGTTAAGCTTCTGCGACCTGCATGTCTCTTCCAAGGGGCATTTAAACCGTCTTGTTAAGCTACTGCGACCTCCAGCGCTCTTCCAAGCTGCATTTAAACGTCTTGTTAAGCTACTGCGACCTGAACGTCTCTTCCAAGTGGCATTTAATCTTCTTGTTAAGCTACTGCGACCTCCACCGCTTTTCAAAGGGGCATTTCAACCATCTTGTTAAGTTACAGCGACCTGCACGTCTCTTCCAAGGGGTATTTAAACCGTCTTATTAAGCTACTGTGACCTGCACGTCTCTTCCAAGGGGCAATTAAATCGTCTTGTTAAGCTACTTCGACCTCCACCGCTCTTCCAAGGGTCATTTAAACTGTCTTGTTAAGCTACTGCGACCTGCACGTCTCTTCCAAGGGGCATTTAAACTGTCTTGTTAAGCTACTGCGACCTCCACGGCTCTTCCAAGGGGCATTTAAACCATCTTGTTAAGCTACTGCGACCTGCACGTCTCTTCCAAGGGGCATTTAAACTGTCTTGTTAAGCTACTGCGACTTGCACGTCCCTTCCAAGGGGCATTTAAAACATCTTGTTAAGCTACTGTAACCTCCACCACTTTTCCAAGGGGCATTTAAACCGTCTTGTTTAGCTACTGCGACATGCACTTCTCTTCCAAGGGGCATTTAAAACGCTTTGTTAAGCTACTGCGACCTGCACGTCTCTTCCAAGGGGCATTTAAACCGTCTTGTTAAGCTACTGCGACCTGCAATTCTCTTCCAAGGGGCATTTAAACCGTCTTGTTAAACTTTTGCGACATGCAAGTCTCTTCCAAGGGGCATTTAAACCGTCTTGTTAAGCTACTGCGACCTCCACCGCACTTCCAAGGGGCATTTAAACCGTCTTGTTAAGCTACTGCGACCTGCACGTCTCTTCCAAGTGGCATTTAAACCGTCTTGTTAAGCTACGGCGACCTCCACCACTTTTCAAAGGGGCATTTAAACCGTCTTGTTAAGCTACTGCGACCTGCACGTCTATTCCAAGGGGTATTTAAACCGTCTTATTAAGCTACTGTGACCTGCAAGTCTCTTCCAAGGGGCAATTAAATCGTCTTGTTAAGCTACTTCGACCTCCACCGCTCTTCCAAGGGGCATTTAAACTGTCTTGTTAAGCTACTGCGACCTGCACGTCTCTTCCAAGGGGCATTTACATAGTCTTTGTAAGCTACTGCGACCTGCAAGCCTCTTCCAAGGGGCATTTAAACTGTCTTGTTAAGCTACTGCAACCTGCACGTCACTTCCAATGGGCATTTAAACTGTCTTGTTAAGCTACTGCGACCTCCACCGCTATTCCAAGGGGCATTTAAACCATCTTGTTAAGCTACTGCGACCTGCACGTCTCTTCCAAGGGGCATTTAAACTGTCTTGTTAAGCTACTGCGACTTGCACGTCTCTTCCAAGGGCATTTAAACCGTCTTGTTAAGCTACTGTAACCTCCACCACTTTTCCAAGGGGCATTTAAACCGTCTTGTTTAGCTACTGCGACATGCACGTCTCTTCCAAGGGGCATTTAAAACGCTTTGTTAAGCTACTGCGACCTGCACGTCTCTTCCAAGGGGCATTTAAACCGTCTTGTTAAGCTACTGCGACCTGCACGTCTCTTCCAAGGGGCATTTAAACTGTCTTGTTAAGCTACTGCGACTTGCACGTCTCTTCCAAGGGGCATTTAAACCGTCTTGTTAAGCTACTGTAACCTCCACCACTTTTCCAAGGGGCATTTAAACCGTCTTGTTTACTACTGCGACATGCACGTCTCTTCCAAGGGGCATTTAAAACGCTTTGTTAAGCTACTGCGACCTGCACGTCTCTTCCAAGGGGCATTTAAGCCGTCTTGTTAAGCTACTGCGACCTGCAATTCTCTTACAAGGGGCATTTAAACCGTCTTGTTGAGCTGCTGCGACCTGCAAGTCTCTTCCAAGGGACATTTAAACCATCTTGTTTAGCTACTGCGACCTGCACGTCTCTTCCAAGGGGCATTTAAACTGTCTTGTTAAGTTACTGCGACCTCCACCGCTCTTCCAAGGGGCATTTAAACCATCTTGTTAAGCTACTGCGACCTGCATGTCTCTTCCAAGGGGCATTTAAACCGTCTTGTTAAGCTACTGCGACCTGCACGTCTCTTCCAAGGGGCATTTAAATAGTCTTGGTAAGCTACTGTGACCTGCAAGCCTCTTCCAAGGGGCATTTAAACTGTCTTGTTAAGCTACTGCGACCAGCACGTCTCTTCCAAGGGGCATTTAAACTGTCTTGTTAAGCTACTGCGACCTCCACCGCTCTTCCAAGGGGCATTTAAACCATCTTGTTAAGCTACTGCGACCTGCACGTCTCTTCCAAGGGGCATTTAAACTGTCTTGTTAAGCTACTGCGACTTGCACGTCTCTTCCAAGGGGCATTTAAACCGTCTTGTTAAGCTACTGTGATCTGCACGTCTCTTCCAATGGGCATTTAAACTGTCTTGTTAAGCTTCTCCGGCCTGCACGTCTCTTCCAAGGGGCATTTAAACCGTCTTATTAAGTTAATGCGACCTGCACGTCTCTTGCAAGAGGCATTTAAACCGTCTTGTTAAGCTACTGTGATCTGCACGTCTCTTCCAATGGGCATTTAAACTGTCTTGTTAAGCTTCTCCGGCCTGCACGTCTCTTCCAAGGGGCATTTAAACTGTCTTGTTAAGCTACTGTGACCTGCACGTCTCTTCCAAGGGGCTTTTAAACCATCTTGTTAAGCTACTGCGACCTGTACGTCTCTTCCAAGGGGCATTTAAACCGTCTTGTTAAGCTACTGCGACCTGCAATTCTCTTCCAAGGGGCATTTAAACCGTCTTGTTAAGCTTCTGCGACATGCAAGTCTCTTCCAAGGGGCATTTAAACCGTCTTGTTAAGTTACTGCGACCTCCACCGCACTTCCAAGGGGCATTTAAACCGTCTTGTTAAGCTACTGCGACCTGCACGTCTCTTCCAAGTGGCATTTAAAGCATCTTGTTAAGCTACTGCGACCTCCACCACTTTTCAAAGGGGCATTTTAACCGTCTTGTTAAGCTACTGCGACCTGCACGTCTCTTCCAAGGGGCATTTAAACCATCTTGTTAAGCTACTGCGACCTTCACGTCTCTTCCAAGGGGCATTTAAACTGTCTTGTTAAGCTACTGCGACTTGCATGTCTCTTCCAAGGGGCATTTAAACCGTCTTGTTAAGCTACTGTAACCTCCACCACTTTTCCAAGGGGCATTTAAACCGTCTTGTTAAGCTACTGCGACATGCACGTCTCTTCCAAGGGGCATTTAAAACCCTTTGTTAAGCTACTGCGACCTGCACGTCTCTTCCAAGGGGCATTTAAGCCGTCTTGTTAAGCTACTGCGACCTGCAATTCTCTTCCAAGGGGCATTTAAACCGTCTTGTTAAGCTTCTGCGACCTGCAAGTCTCTTCCAAGGGGCATTTAAACCGTCTTGTTAAGCTACTGCGACCTCCACCGCACTTCCAAGGGGCATTTAAACTGTCTTGTTAAGCTACTGCGCCCTCCACAGCTTTTCAAAGGGGGATTTAAACCGTCTTGTTTAGCTACTGTGTCCTGCACGTCACTTCCAAGGGGCATTTAAACTGTCTTGTTAAGGTACTGCGACCTCCACCGCTCTTCCAAGGAGCATTTAAACCATCTTGTTAAGCTACTGCGACCTGCACGTCTCTTCCAAGGGGCATTTAAACCATCTTGTTAAGTTACTGCGATCTGTACGTCTCTTCCAAGGGGCATTTAAACCGTCTTGGTAAGCTACTGCGACCTGCACGTCTCTTACAAGGGGCATTTAAACCGTCTTATTAAGCTAATGCGACCTGCACGTCTCTTGCAAGAGGCATTTAAACCGTCTTGTTAAGCTACTGTGATCTGCACGTCTCTTCCAATGGGCATTTAAACTGTCTTGTTAAGCTTCTCCGGCCTGCACGTCTCTTCCAAGGGGCATTTAAACTGTCTTGTTAAGCTACTGTGACCTGCACGTCTCTTCCAAGGGGCTTTTAAACCATCTTGTTAAGCTACTGCGACCTGTACGTCTCTTCCAAGGGGCATTTAAACAGTCTTGTTAAGCTACTGCGACCTGCAATTCTCTTCAAAGGGGCATTTAAACCGTCTTGTTAAGCTTCTGCGACATGCAAGTCTCTTCCAAGGGGCATTTAAACCGTCTTGTTAAGCTACTGCGACCTCCACCGCACTTCCAAGGGGCATTTAAACCGTCTTGTTAAGCTACTGCGACCTGCACGTCTCTTACAAGTGGCATTTAAACCGTCTTGTTAAGCTACTGCGACCTCCACCACTTTTCAAAGGGGCATTTAAACCGTCTTGTTAAGCTACTGCGACTTGCACGTCTCTTCCAAGGGGCATTTAAACCATCTTGTTAAGCTACTGCGACCTGCACGTCTCTTCCAAGGGGCATTTAAACTGTCTTGTTAAGCTACTGCGACTTGCACGTCTCTTCCAAGGGGCATTTAAACCGTCTTGTTAAGCTACTGTAACCTCCACCACTTTTCCAAGGGGCATTTAAACCGTCTTGTTAAGCTACTGCGACATGCACGTCTCTTCCAAGGGGCATTTAAAACGCTTTGATAAGCTTCTGCGACCTGCACGTCTCTTCCAAGGGGCATTTAAGCCGTCTTGTTAAGCTACTGCGACCTGCAATTCTCTTCCAAGGGGCATTTAAACCGTCTTGTTAAGCTTCTGCGACCTGCAAGTCTCTTCCAAGGGGCATTTAAACCGTCTTGTTAAGCTACTGCGACCTCCACCGCACTTCCAAGGGGCATTTAAACTGTCTTGTTAAGCTACTGCGACCTGCACGTCTCTTCCAAGTGGCATTTAAACTGTCTTGTTAAGCTACTGCGACCTCCACAGCTTTTCAAAGGGGTATTTAAACCGTCTTATTAAGCTACTGTGACCTGCACGTCTCTTCAAAGGGGCAATTAAATCGTCTTGTTAAGCTACTTCGACCTCCACCGCTCTTCCAAGGGGCATTTAAACCGTCTTGTTTAGCTACTGCGACCTGCACGTCTCTTCCAAGGGGCATTTAAACTGTCTTGTTAAGGTACTGCGACCTCCACCGCTCTTCCAAGGAGCATTTAAACCATCTTGTTAAGCTACTGCGACCTGCACGTCTCTTCCAAGGGGCATTTAAACCATCTTGTTAAGCTACTGCGACATGCATGTCTCTTCCAAGGGGCATTTAAATAGTCTTGGTAAGCTACTGTGACCTGCAAGCCTCTTCCAAGGGGCATTTAAACCGTCTTGTTAAGCTACTGCGACCTCCACCGCACTTCCAAGGGGCATTTAAACCGTCTTGTTAAGCTACTACGACCTGCACGTCTCTTCCAAATGGCATTTAAACCGTCTTGTTAAGCTACTGCGACCTCCACCACTTTCCAAAGGGGCATTTAAACTGTCTTGTTAAGCTACTGCGACTTGTACGTCTCTTCCAAGGGGCATTTAAACCGTCTTATTAAGCTACTGTAACCTCCACCACTTTTCCAAGGGGCATTTAAACCGTCTTGTTTAGCTACTGCGACATGCACGTCTCTTCCAAGGGGCATTTAAAACGCTTTGTTAAGCTACTGCGACCTGCACGTCTCTTCCAAGGGGCATTTAAGCCGTCTTTTTAAGCTACTGCGACCTGCAATTCTCTTCCAAGGGGCATTTAAACCGTCTTGTTAAGCTTCTGCGACCTGCAAGTCTCTTCCAAGGGGCATTTAAACCGTCTTGTTAAGCTACTGCGACCTCCAGCGCACTTCCAAGGGGCATTTAAACTGTCTTGTTAAGCTACTGCGACCTGCACGTCTCTTCCAAGTGGCATTTAAACTGTCTTGTTAAGCTACTGCGACCTCCACAGCTTTTCAAAGTGGTGTTTAAACCGTCTTATTAAGCTACTGTGACCTGCACGTCTCTTCCAAGGGGCAATTAAATCGTCTTGTTAAGCTACTTCGACCTCCACTGCTCTTCCAAGGGGCATTTAAACCGTCTTGTTTAGCTACTGCGACCTGCCCGTCTCTTCCAAAGGGGCATTTAAACTGTCTTGTTAAGGTACTGCGACCTCCACCGCTCTTCCAAGGGGCATTTAAAACATCTTGTTAAGCTACTGCGACCTGCACGTCTCTTCCAAGGGGCATTTAAACCATCTTGTTAAGCTACTGCGACATGCACGTCTCTTCCAAGGGGCATTTAAATAGTCTTGGTAAGCTACTGTGACCTGCAAGCCTCTTCCAAGGGGCATTTAAACTGTCTTGTTAAGCTACTGCGACCTCCACCGCTCTTCCAAGGGGCATTTAAACCATCTTGTTAAGCTACTGCGACCTGCACGTCTCTTCCAAGGGGCATTTAAACTGTCTTGTTAAGCTACTGCAACCTGCACGTCTCTTCTAAGGGGCATTTAAACAGTCTTGTTAAGCTACTGCGACTTGCACGTGTCTTCCAAGGGGCATTTAAACCGTCTTGTTAACCTACTGTAACCTCCACCACTTTTCCAAGGGGCATTTAAACCATCTTGTTTAGCTACTGCGACCTGCACGTCTCTTCCAAGGGGCATTTAAAACGCTTTGTTAAGCTACTGCGACCTGCACGTCTCTTCCACGGGGCATTTAAACTGTCTCGCTAAGCTACTGCGACCTGCAATTCTCTTCCAAAGGGCATTTAAATCGTCTTGTTAAGCTTCTGCGACCTGCAAGTCTCTTCCAAGGGGCATTTAAACCGTCTTGTTAAGCTACTGCGACCTGCACGTCTCTTCCAAGTGGCATTTAATCTTCTTTTTAAGCTACTGCGACCTCCACCGCTTTTCAAAGGGGCATTTAAACCATCTTGTTAAGCTACTGCGACCTGCACGTCTCTTCCACGGGGCATTTAAACTGTCTTGCTAAGCTACTGCGACCTGCAATTCTCTTCCAAAGGGCATTTAAACTGTCTTGTTAAGCTTCTGCGACCTGCAAGTCTCTTCCAAGGGGCATTTAAACCGTCTTGTTAAGCTACTGCGACCTGCACGTCTCTTCCAAGTGGCATTTAATCTTCTTGTTAAGCTACTGCGACCTCCACCGCTTTTCAAAGGGGCATTTAAACCATCTTGTTAAGCTACTGCGACCTGCACGTCTCTTCCAAGGGGTATTTAAACCGTCTTATTAAGCTACTGTGACCTGCACGTCTCTTCCAAGGGGCAATTAAATCGTCTTGTTAAGCTACTTCGACCTCCACCGCTCTTCCAAGGGTCATTTAAACTGTCTTGTTAAGCTACTAAGACCTGCACGTCTGTTTCAAGGGGCATTTAAATAGTCTTGGTAAGCTACTGCGACCTGCAATCCTCTTCCAAGGGGCATTTAAACTGTCTTGTTAAGCTACTGCGACCTGCACGTCTCTTCCAAGGGGTATTTAAACTGTCTTGTTAAGTTACTGCGACCTCCACCGCTCTTCCAAGGGGCATTTAAACCATCTTGTTAAGCTACTGCGACCTGCACGTCTCTTCCAAGGGGCATTTAAACTATCTTGTTAAGCTACTGCGACTTGCACGTCTCTTCCAAGGGGCATTTAAACCATCTTGTTAAGCTACTGTAACCTCCACCACTTTTCCAAGGGGCATTTAAACCGTCTTGTTTAGCTACTGCGACATGCACGTCTCTTCCAAGGGGCATTTAAACCGTCTTGTTAAGCTACTGCGACCTGCAATTCTCTTCCAAGGGGCATTTAAACCATCTTGTTAAGCTTTTGCGACATGCAAGTCTCTTCCAAGGGGCATTTAAACCGTCTTGTTAAGCTACTGCGACCTCCACCGCACTTCCAAGGGGCATTTAAACCGTCTTTTTAAGCTACTGCGACCTGCACGTCTCTTCCAAGTGGCATTTAAACCGTCTTGTTAAGCTACTGCGACCTCCACCACATTTCAAAGGGGCATTTAAACCGTCTTGTTAAGCTACTGCGACCTGCACGTCTATTCCAAGGGGTATTTAAACCGTCTTATTAAGCTACTGTGACCTGCAAGTCTCTTCCAAGGGGCAATTAAATCGTCTTGTTAAGCTACTTCGACCTCCACCGCTCTTCCAAGGGGCATTTAAACTGTCTTGTTAAGCTACTGCGACCTGCACGTCTCTTCCAAGGGGCATTTAAATAGTCTTTGTAAGCTACTGCGACCTGCAAGCCTCTTCCAAGGGGCATTTAAACTGTCTTGTTAAGCTACTGCAACCTGCACGTCACTTCCAATGGGCATTTAAACTGTTTTGTTAAGCTACTGCGACCTCCACCGCTCTTCCAAGGGGCATTTAAACCGTCTTGTTAAGCTACTGCGACCTGCACGTCTCTTCCAAGGGGCATTTAAACTGTCTTGTTAAGCTACTGCGAATTGCACGTCTCTTCCAAGGGGCATTTAAACCGTCTTGTTAAGCTACTATAACCTCCACCACTTTTCCAAGGGGCATTTAAACCGCCTTGTTTAGCTACTGCGACATGCACGTCTCTTCCAAGGGGCATTTAAAACGCTTTGTTAAGCTACTGCGACCTGCACGTCTCTTCCAAGGGGCATTTAAACTGTCTTGTTAAGCTTCTCCGACCTGCACGTCTCTTCCAAGGGGCATTTAAACTGTCTTGTTAAGCTACTGCGACCTCCACCGCACTTCCAAGGGGCATTTAAACTGTCTTGTTAAGCTACTGTGACCTGCACGTCTCTTCCAAGTGGCATTTAAACTGTCTTGTTAAGCTACTGCGACCTCCACAGCTTTTCAAAGGGGTATTTAAACCGTCTTATTAAGCTACTGTGACCTGCACGTCTCTTCCAAGGGGCAATTAAATCGTCTTGTTAAGCTACTTCGACCTCCACCGCTCTTCCAAGGGGCATTTAACCCGTCTTGTTTAGCTACTGCGACCTGCACGTCTCTTCCAAGGGGCATTTAAACTGTCTTGTTAAGGTACTGCGACCTCCACCGCTCTTCCAAGGAGCATTTAAACCATCTTGTTAAGCTACTGCGAGCTGCACGTCTCTTCCAAGGGGCATTTAAACCATCTTGTTAAGCTACTGCGACATGCATATCTCTTCCAAGGGGCATTTAAATAGTCTTGGTAAGCTACTGTGACCTGCAAGCCTCTTCCAAGGGGCATTTAAACCGTCTTGTTAAGCTACTGCGACCTCCACCGCACTTCCAAGGGGCATTTAAACCGTCTTGTTAAGCTACTACGACCTGCACGTCTCTTCCAAATGGCATTTAAACCGTCTTGTTAAGCTACTGCGACCTCCACCACTTTCCAAAGGGGCATTTAAACCGTCTTGTTAAGCTACTGCGACCTGCACGTCTCTTCCAAGGGGCATTTAAACCATCTTGTTAAGCTACTGCGACCTGCACGTCTCTTCCAAGGGGCATTTAAACTGTCTTGTTAAGCTACTGCGACTTGTACGTCTCTTCCAAGGGGCATTTAAACCGTCTTATTAAGCTACTGTAACCTCCACCACTTTTCCAAGGGGCATTTAAACCGTCTTGTTTAGCTACTGCGACATGCACGTCTCTTCCAAGGGGCATTTAAAACGCTTTGTTAAGCTACTGCGACCTGCACGTCTCTTCCAAGGGGCATTTAAGCCGTCTTGTTAAGCTACTGCGACTTGCAATTCTCTTCCAAGGGGCATTTAAACCGTCTTGTTAAGCTTCTGCGACCTGCAAGTCTCTTCCAAGGGGCATTTAAACCGTCTTGTTAAGCTACTGCGACCTCCAGCGCACTTCCAAGGGGCATTTAAACTGTCTTGTTAAGCTACTGCGACCTGCACGTCTCTTCCAAGTGGCATTTAAACTGTCTTGTTAAGCTACTGCGACCTCCACAGCTTTTCAAAGTGGTATTTAAACCGTCTTATTAAGCTACTGTGACCTGCACGTCTCTTCCAAGGGGCAATTAAATCGTCTTGTTAAGCTACTTCGACCTCCACTGCTCTTCCAAGGGGCATTTAAACCGTCTTGTTTAGCTACTGCGACCTGCCCGTCTCTTCCAAAGGGGCATTTAAACTGTCTTGTTAAGGTACTGCGACCTCCACCGCTCTTCCAAGGGGCATTTAAAACATCTTGTTAAGCTACTGCGACCTGCACGTCTCTTCCAAGGGGCATTTAAACCATCTTGTTAAGCTACTGCGACATGCACGTCTCTTCCAAGGGGCATTTAAATAGTCTTGGTAAGCTACTGTGACCTGCAAGCCTCTTCCAAGGGGCATTTAAACTGTCTTGTTAAGCTACTGCGACCTCCACCGCTCTTCCAAGGGGCATTTAAACCATCTTGTTAAGCTACTGCGACCTGCACGTCTCTTCCAAGGGGCATTTAAACTGTCTTGTTAAGCTACTGCAACCTGCACGTCTCTTCTAAGGGGCATTTAAACAGTCTTGTTAAGCTACTGCGACTTGCACGTGTCTTCCAAGGGGCATTTAAACCGTCTTGTTAACCTACTGTAACCTCCACCACTTTTCCAAGGGGCATTTAAACCATCTTGTTTAGCTACTGCGACCTGCACGTCTCTTCCAAGGGGCATTTAAAACGCTTTGTTAAGCTACTGCGACCTGCACGTCTCTTCCACGGGGCATTTAAACTGTCTTGCTAAGCTACTGCGACCTGCAATTCTCTTCCAAAGGGCATTTAAATCGTCTTGTTAAGCTTCTGCGACCTGCAAGTCTCTTCCAAGGGGCATTTAAACCGTCTTGTTAAGCTACTGCGACCTGCACGTCTCTTCCAAGTGGCATTTAATCTTCTTTTTAAGCTACTGCGACCTCCACCGCTTTTCAAAGGGGCATTTAAACCATCTTGTTAAGCTACTGCGACCTGCACGTCTCTTCCACGGGGCATTTAAACTGTCTTGCTAAGCTACTGCGACCTGCAATTCTCTTAAAAAGGGCATTTAAACTGTCTTGTTAAGCTTCTGCGACCTGCAAGTCTCTTCCAAGGGGCATTTAAACCGTCTTGTTAAGCTACTGCGACCTGCACGTCTCTTCCAAGTGGCATTTAATCTTCTTGTTAAGCTACTGCGACCTCCACCGCTTTTCAAAGGGGCATTTAAACCATCTTGTTAAGCTACTGCGACCTGCACGTCTCTTCCAAGGGGTATTTAAACCGTCTTATTAAGCTACTGTGACCTGCACGTCTCTTCCAAGGGGCAATTAAATCGTCTTGTTAAGCTACTTCGACCTCCACCGCTCTTCCAAGGGTCATTTAAACTGTCTTGTTAAGCTACTAAGACCTGCACGTCTGTTTCAAGGGGCATTTAAATAGTCTTGGTAAGCTACTGCGACCTGCAAGCCTCTTCCAAGGGGCATTTAAACTGTCTTGTTAAGCTACTGCGACCTGCACGTCTCTTCCAAGGGGTATTTAAACTGTCTTGTTAAGTTACTGCGACCTCTACCGCTCTTCCAAGGGGCATTTAAACCATCTTGTTAAGCTACTGCGACCTGCACGTCTCTTCCAAGGGGCATTTAAACTGTCTTGTTAAGCTACTGCGACTTGCACGTCTCTTCCAAGGGGCATTTAAACCATCTTGTTAAGCTACTGTAACCTCCACCACTTTTCCAAGGGGCATTTAAACCGTCTTGTTTAGCTACTGCGACATGCACTTCTCTTCCAAGGGGCATTTAAAACGCTTTGTTAAGCTACTGCGACCTGCACGTCTCTTCCAAGGGGCATTTCAACCGTCTTGTTAAGCTACTGCGACCTGCAATTCTCTTCCAAGGGGCATTTAAACCGTCTTGTTAAGCTTTTGCGACATGCAAGTCTCTTCCAAGGGGCATTTAAACCGTCTTGTTAAGCTACTGCGACCTCCACCGCACTTCCAAGGGGCATTTAAACCGTCTTTTTAAGCTACTGCGACCTGCACGTCTCTTCCAAGTGGCATTTAAACCGTCTTGTTAAGCTACTGCGACCTCCACCACATTTCAAAGGGGCATTTAAACCGTCTTGTTAAGCTACTGCGACCTGCACGTCTATTCCAAGGGGTATTTAAACCGTCTTATTAAGCTACTGTGACCTGCAAGTCTCTTCCAAGGGGCAATTAAATCGTCTTGTTAAGCTACTTCGACCTCCACCGCTCTTCCAAGGGGCATTTAAACTGTCTTGTTAAGCTACTGCGACCTGCACGTCTCTTCCAAGGGGCATTTAAATAGTCTTTGTAAGCTACTGCGACCTGCAAGCCTCTTCCAAGGGGCATTTAAACTGTCTTGTTAAGCTACTGCAACCTGCACGTCACTTCCAATGGGCATTTAAACTGTTTTGTTAAGCTACTGCGACCTCCACCGCTCTTCCAAGGGGCATTTAAACCGTCTTGTTAAGCTACTGCGACCTGCACGTCTCTTCCAAGGGGCATTTAAACTGTCTTGTTAAGCTACTGCGAATTGCACGTCTCTTCCAAGGGGCATTTAAACCGTCTTGTTAAGCTACTATAACCTCCACCACTTTTCCAAGGGGCATTTAAACCGCCTTGTTTTGCTACTGCGACATGCACGTCTCTTCCAAGGGGCATTTAAAACGCTTTGTTAAGCTACTGCGACCTGCACGTCTCTTCCAAGGGGCATTTAAACTGTCTTGTTAAGCTTCTCCGACCTGCACGTCTCTTCCAAGGGGTATTTAAACTGTCTTGTTAAGCTACTGTGACCTGCACGTCTCTTCCAAGGGGCTTTTAAACCATCTTGTTAAGCTACTGCGACCTGCAAGCCTCTTCCAAGGGGCATTTAAACTGTCTTGTTAAGCTACTGCTACCTGCACGTCTCTTCCAAGGGGCATTTAAACTGTCTTGTTAAGTTACTGCGACCTCCACCGCTCTTCCAAGGGGCATTTAAACCATCTTTTTAAGCTACTGCGACCTGCACGTCTCTTCCAAGGGGCATTTAAACTGTCTTGTTAAGCTACTGCGACTTGCACGTCTCTTCCAAGGGGCATTTAAACCGTCTTGGTAAGCTACTGCGACCTGCACGTCTCTTACAAGGGGCATTTAAACCGTCTTATTAAGCTAATGCGACCTGCAAGTCTCTTGCAAGAGGCATTTAAACCGTCTTGTTAAGCTACTGTGATCTGCACGTCTCTTCCAATGGGCATTTAAACTGTCTTGTTAAGCTTCTCCGGCCTGCACGTCTCTTCCAAGGGGCATTTAAACTGTCTTGTTAAGCTACTGTGACCTGCACGTCTCTTCCAAGGGGCTTTTAAACCATCTTGTTAAGCTACTGCGACCTGTACGTCTCTTCCAAGGGGCATTTAAACAGTCTTGTTAAGCTACTGCGACCTGCAATTCTCTTCCAAGGGGCATTTAAACCGTCTTGTTAAGCTTCTGCGACATGCAAGTCTCTTCCAAGGGGCATTTAAACCGTCTTGTTAAGCTACTGCGACCTCCACCGCACTTCCAAGGGGCATTTAAACCGTCTTGTTAAGCTACTGCGACCTGCACGTCTCTTACAAGTGGCATTTAAACCGTCTTGTTAAGCTACTGCGACCTCCACCACTTTTCAAAGGGGCATTTAAACCGTCTTGTTAAGCTACTGCGACTTGCACGTCTCTTCCAAGGGGCATTTAAACCATCTTGTTAAGCTACTGCGACCTGCACGTCTCTTCCAAGGGGCATTTAAACTGTCTTGTTAAGCTACTGCGACTTGCACGTCTCTTCCAAGGGGCATTTAAACCGTCTTGTTAAGCTACTGTAACCTCCACCACTTTTCCAAGGGGCATTTAAACCGTCTTGTTAAGCTACTGCGACATGCACGTCTCTTCCAAGGGGCATTTAAAACGCTTTGATAAGCTTCTGCGACCTGCACGTCTCTTCCAAGGGGCATTTAAGCCGTCTTGTTAAGCTACTGCGACCTGCAATTCTCTTCCAAGGGGCATTTAAACCGTCTTGTTAAGCTTCTGCGACCTGCAAGTCTCTTCCAAGGGGCATTTAAACCGTCTTGTTAAGCTACTGCGACCTCCACCGCACTTCCAAGGGGCATTTAAACTGTCTTGTTAAGCTACTGCGACCTGCACGTCTCTTCCAAGTGGCATTTAAACTGTCTTGTTAAGCTACTGCGACCTCCACAGCTTTTCAAAGGGGTATTTAAACCGTCTTATTAAGCTACTGTGACCTGCACGTCTCTTCCAAGGGGCAATTAAATCGTCTTGTTAAGCTACTTCGACCTCCACCGCTCTTCCAAGGGGCATTTAAACCGTCTTGTTTAGCTACTGCGACCTGCACGTCTCTTCCAAGGGGCATTTAAACTGTCTTGTTAAGTTACTTCGACCTCCACCGCTCTTCCAAGGGGCATTTAAACCATCTTTTTAAGCTACTGCGACCTGCACGTCTCTTCCAAGGGGCATTTAAACTGTCTTGTTAAGCTACTGCGACTTGCACGTCTCTTCCAAGGGGCATTTAAACCGTCTTGGTAAGCTACTGCGACCTGCACGTCTCTTACAAGGGGCATTTAAACCGTCTTATTAAGCTAATGCGACCTGCAAGTCTCTTGCAAGAGGCATTTAAACCGTCTTGTTAAGCTACTGTGATCTGCACGTCTCTTCCAATGGGCATTTAAACTGTCTTGTTAAGCTTCTCCGGCCTGCACGTCTCTTCCAAGGGGCATTTAAACTGTCTTGTTAAGCTACTGTGACCTGCACGTCTCTTCCAAGGGGCTTTTAAACCATCTTGTTAAGCTACTGCGACCTGTACGTCTCTTCCAAGGGGCATTTAAACAGTCTTGTTAAGCTACTGCGACCTGCAATTCTCTTCCAAGGGGCATTTAAACCGTCTTGTTAAGCTTCTGCGACATGCAAGTCTCTTCCAAGGGGCATTTAAACCGTCTTGTTAAGCTACTGCGACCTCCACCGCACTTCCAAGGGGCATTTAAACCGTCTTGTTAAGCTACTGCGACCTGCACGTCTCTTACAAGTGGCATTTAAACCGTCTTGTTAAGCTACTGCGACCTCCACCACTTTTCAAAGGGGCATTTAAACCGTCTTGTTAAGCTACTGCGACTTGCACGTCTCTTCCAAGGGGCATTTAAACCATCTTGTTAAGCTACTGCGACCTGCACGTCTCTTCCAAGGGGCATTTAAACTGTCTTGTTAAGCTACTGCGACTTGCACGTCTCTTCCAAGGGGCATTTAAACCGTCTTGTTAAGCTACTGTAACCTCCACCACTTTTCCAAGGGGCATTTAAACCGTCTTGTTAAGCTACTGCGACATGCACGTCTCTTCCAAGGGGCATTTAAAACGCTTTGATAAGCTTCTGCGACCTGCACGTCTCTTCCAAGGGGCATTTAAGCCGTCTTGTTAAGCTACTGCGACCTGCAATTCTCTTCCAAGGGGCATTTAAACCGTCTTGTTAAGCTTCTGCGACCTGCAAGTCTCTTCCAAGGGGCATTTAAACCGTCTTGTTAAGCTACTGCGACCTCCACCGCACTTCCAAGGGGCATTTAAACTGTCTTGTTAAGCTACTGCGACCTGCACGTCTCTTCCAAGTGGCATTTAAACTGTCTTGTTAAGCTACTGCGACCTCCACAGCTTTTCAAAGGGGTATTTAAACCGTCTTATTAAGCTACTGTGACCTGCACGTCTCTTCCAAGGGGCAATTAAATCGTCTTGTTAAGCTACTTCGACCTCCACCGCTCTTCCAAGGGGCATTTAAACCGTCTTGTTTAGCTACTGCGACCTGCACGTCTCTTCCAAGGGGCATTTAAACTGTCTTGTTAAGGTACTGCGACCTCCACCGCTCTTCCAAGGACCATTTAAACCATCTTGTTAAGCTACTGCGACCTGCACGTCTCTTCCAAGGGGCATTTAAACCATCTTGTTAAGCTACTGCGACATGCATGTCTCTTCCAAGGGGCATTTAAATAGTCTTGGTAAGCTACTGTGACCTGCAAGCCTCTTCCAAGGGGCATTTAAACCGTCTTGTTAAGCTACTGCGACCTCCACCGCACTTCCAAGGGGCATTTAAACCGTCTTGTTAAGCTACTACGACCTGCACGTCTCTTCCAAATGGCATTTAAACCGTCTTGTTAAGCTACTGCGACCTCCACCACTTTCCAAAGGGGCATTTAAACCGTCTTGTTAAGCTACTGCGACCTGCACGTCTCTTCCAAGGGGCATTTAAACCATCTTGTTAAGCTACTGCGACCTGCACGTCTCTTCCAAGGGGCATTTAAACTGTCTTGTTAAGCTACTGCGACTTGTACGTCTCTTCCAAGGGGCATTTAAACCGTCTTATTAAGCTACTGTAACCTCCACCACTTTTCCAAGGGGCATTTAAACCGTCTTGTTTAGCTACTGCGACATGCACGTCTCTTCCAAGGGGCATTTAAAACGCTTTGTTAAGCTACTGCGACCTGCACGTCTCTTCCAAGGGGCGTTTAAGCCGTCTTGTTAAGCTACTGCGACCTGCAATTCTCTTCCAAGGGGCATTTAAACCGTCTTGTTAAGCTTTTGCGACCTGCAAGTCTCTTCCAAGGGGCATTTAAACCGTCTTGTTAAGCTACTGCGACCTCCACCGCACTTCCAAGGGGCATTTAAACTGTCTTGTTAAGCTACTGCGACCTGCACGTCTCTTCCAAGTGGCATTTAAACTGTCCTGTTAAGCTACTGCGACCTCCACAGCTTTTCAAAGTGGTATTTAAACCGTCTTATTAAGCTACTGTGACCTGCACGTCTCTTCCAAGGGGCAATTAAATCGTCTTGTTAAGCTACTTCGACCTCCACTGCTCTTCCAAGGGGCATTTAAACCGTCTTGTTTAGCTACTGCGACCTGCCCGTCTCTTCCAAAGGGGCATTTAAACTGTCTTGTTAAGGTACTGCGACCTCCACCGCTCTTCCAAGGGGCATTTAAAACATCTTGTTAAGCTACTGCGACCTGCACGTCTCTTCCAAGGGGCATTTAAACCATCTTGTTAAGCTACTGCGACATGCACGTCTCTTCCAAGGGGCATTTAAATAGTCTTGGTAAGCTACTGTGACCTGCAAGCCTCTTCCAAGGGGCATTTAAACTGTCTTGTTAAGCTACTGCGACCTCCACCGCTCTTCCAAGGGGCATTTAAACCATCTTGTTAAGCTACTGCGACCTGCACGTCTCTTCCAAGGGGCATTTAAACTGTCTTGTTAAGCTACTGCAACCTGCACGTCTCTTCTAAGGAGCATTTAAACAATCTTGTTAAGCTACTGCGACTTGCACGTGTCTTCCAAGGGGCATTTAAACCGTCTTGTTAACCTACTGTAACCTCCACCACTTTTCCAAGGGGCATTTAAACCATCTTGTTTAGCTACTGCGACCTGCACGTCTCTTCCAAGGGGCATTTAAAACGCTTTGTTAAGCTACTGCGACCTGCACGTCTCTTCCACGGGGCATTTAAACTGTCTTGCTAAGCTACTGCGACCTGCAATTCTCTTCCAAAGGGCATTTAAATCGTCTTGTTAAGCTTCTGCGACCTGCAAGTCTCTTCCAAGGGGCATTTAAACCGTCTTGTTAAGCTACTGCGACCTGCACGTCTCTTCCAAGTGGCATTTAATCTTCTTGTTAAGCTACTGCGACCTCCACCGCTTTTCAAAGGGGCATTTAAACCATCTTGTTAAGCTACTGCGACCTGCACGTCTCTTCCACGGGGCATTTAAACTGTCTTGCTAAGCTACTGCGACCTGCAATTCTCTTCCAAAGGGCATTTAAACTGTCTTGTTAAGCTTCTGCGACCTGCAAGTCTCTTCCAAGGGGCATTTAAACCGTCTTGTTAAGCTACTGCGACCTGCACGTCTCTTCCAAGTGGCATTTAATCTTCTTGTTAAGCTACTGCGACCTCCACCGCTTTTCAAAGGGGCATTTAAACCACCTTGTTAAGCTACTGCGACCTGCACGTCTCTTCCAAGGGGTACTTAAACCGTCTTATTAAGCTACTGTGACCTGCACGTCTCTTCCAAGGGGCAATTAAATCGTCTTGTTAAGCTACTTCGACCTCCACCGCTCTTCCAAGGGTCATTTAAACTGTCTTGTTAAGCTACTAAGACCTGCACGTCTGTTTCAAGGGGCATTTAAATAGTCTTGGTAAGCTACTGCGACCTGCAAGCCTCTTCCAAGGGGCATTTAAACTGTCTTGTTAAGCTACTGCGACCTGCACGTCTCTTCCAAGGGGTATTTAAACTGTCTTGTTAAGTTACTGCGACCTCCACCGCTCTTCCAAGGGGCATTTAAACCATCTTGTTAAGCTACTGCGACCTGCACGTCTCTTCCAAGGGGCATTTAAACTGTCTTGTTAAGCTACTGCGACTTGCACGTCTCTTCCAAGGGGCATTTAAACCATCTTGTTAAGCTACTGTAACCTCCACCACTTTTCCAAGGGGCATTTAAACCGTCTTGTTTAGCTACTGCGACATGCACTTCTCTTCCAAGGGGCATTTAAAACGCTTTGTTAAGCTACTGCGACCTGCACGTCTCTTCCAAGGGGCATTTAAACCGTCTTGTTAAGCTACTGCGACCTGCAATTCTCTTCCAAGGGGCATTTAAACCGTCTTGTTAAGCTTTTGCGACATGCAAGTCTCTTCCAAGGGGCATTTAAACCGTCTTGTTAAGCTACTGCGACCTCCACCGCACTTCCAAGGGGCATTTAAACCGTCTTTTTAAGCTACTGCGACCTGCACGTCTCTTCCAAGTGGCATTTAAACCGTCTTGTTAAGCTACTGCGACCTCCACCACATTTCAAAGGGGCATTTAAACCGTCTTGTTAAGCTACTGCGACCTGCACGTCTATTCCAAGGGGTATTTAAACCGTCTTATTAAGCTACTGTGACCTGCAAGTCTCTTCCAAGGGGCAATTAAATCGTCTTGTTAAGCTACTTCGACCTCCACCGCTCTTCCAAGGGGCATTTAAACTGTCTTGTTAAGCTACTGCCACCTGCACGTCTCTTCCAAGGGGCATTTAAATAGTCTTTGTAAGCTACTGCGACCTGCAAGCCTCTTCCAAGGGGCATTTAAACTGTCTTGTTAAGCTACTGCAACCTGCACGTCACTTCCAATGGGCATTTAAACTGTTTTGTTCAGCTACTGCGACCTCCACCGCTCTTCCAAGGGGCATTTAAACCGTCTTGTTAAGCTACTGCGACCTGCACGTCTCTTCCAAGGGGCATTTAAACTGTCTTGTTAAGCTACTGCGAATTGCACGTCTCTTCCAAGGGGCATTTAAACCGTCTTGTTAAGCTACTATAACCTCCACCACTTTTCCAAGGGGCATTTAAACCGCCTTGTTTAGCTACTGCGACATGCACGTCTCTTCCAAGGGGCATTTAAAACGCTTTGTTAAGCTACTGCGACCTGCACGTCTCTTCCAAGGGGCATTTAAACTGTCTTGTTAAGCTTCTCCGACCTGCACGTCTCTTCCAAGGGGCATTTAAACTGTCTTGTTAAGCTACTGTGACCTGCACGTCTCTTCCAAGGGGCTTTTAAACCATCTTGTTAAGCTACTGCGACCTGCAAGCCTCTTCCAAGGGGCATTTAAACTGTCTTGTTAAGCTACTGCTACCTGCACGTCTCTTCCAAGGGGCATTTAAACTGTCTTGTTAAGTTACTGCGACCTCCACCGCTCTTCCAAGGGGCATTTAAACCATCTTGTTAAGCTACTGCGACCTGCACGTCTCTTCCAAGGGGCATTTAAACTGTCTTGTTAAGCTACTGCGACTTGCACGTCTCTTCCAAGGGGCATTTAAACCGTCTTGTTAAGCTTTTGCGACATGCAAGTCTCTTCCAAGGGGCATTTAAACCGTCTTGTTAAGCTACTGCGACCTCAACCGCACTTCCAAGGGGCATTTAAACCATCTTGTTAAGCTACTGCGACCTTCACGTCTCTTCCAAGTGGCATTTAAACCGTCTTGTTAAGCTACTGCGACCTCCAACACTTTTCAAAGGGGCATTTAAACCGTCTTGTTAAGCTACTGCGACCTGCACGTCTATTCCAAGGGGTATTTAAACCGTCTTATTAAGCTACTGTGACCTGCAAGTCTCTTCCAAGGGGCAATTAAATCGTCTTGTTAAGCTACTTCGACCTCCACCGCTCTTCCAAGGGGCATTTAAACTGTCTTGTTAAGCTACTGCGACCTGCACGTCTCTTCCAAGGGGCATTTAAACTGTCTTGTTAAGCTACTGCAACCTGCACGTCACTTCCAATGGGCATTTAAACTGTCTTGTTAAGCTACTGCGACCTCCACCGCTCTTCCAAGGGGCATTTAAACCGTCTTGTTAAGTTACTGCGACCTGCACGTCTCTTCCAAGGGGCATTTAAACTGTCTTGTTAAGCTACTGCGAATTGCACGTCTCTTCCAAGGGGCATTTAAACCGTCTTGTTAAGCTACTGTAACCTCCACCACTTTTCCAAGGGGCATTTAAACCGCCTTGTTTAGCTACTGCGACATGCACGTCTCTTCCAAGGGGCATTTAAAACGCTTTGTTAAGCTACTGCGACCTGCACGTCTCTTCCAAGGGGCATTTAAACTGTCTTGTTAAGCTACTGCGACTTGCACGTCTCTTCCAAGGGGCATTTAAACCGTCTTGTTAAGCTACTGTAACCTCCACCACTTTTCCAAGGGGCATTTAAACCGTCTTGTTTACTACTGCGACATGCACGTCTCTTCCAAGGGGCATTTAAAACGCTTTGTTAAGCTACTGCGACCTGCACGTCTCTTCCAAGGGGCATTTAAGACGTCTTGTTAAGCTACTGCGACCTGCAATTCTCTTCCAAGGGGCATTTAAACTGTCTTGTTAAGCTTCTGCGACCTGCAAGTATCTTCCAAGGGACATTTAAACCATCTTGTTAAGCTACTGCGACTTGCACGTGTCTTCAAAGGGGCATTTAAACCGTCTTGTTAAGCTACTGTAACCTCCACCACTTTTCCAAGGGGCATTTAAACCATCTTATTTAGCTACTGCGACCTGCACGTCTCTTCCAAGGGGTATTTAAACCGTCTTATTAAGCTACTGTGACCTGCACGTCTCTTCCAAGGGGCAATTAAATCGTCTTGTTAAGCTACTGCGACCTCCAGCGCACTTACAAGGGGCATTTAAACCGTCTTGTTAAGCTACTGCGACCTGCACGTCTCTTCCAAGTGGCATTTAATCTTCTTGATAAGCTACTGCGACCTCCACCGCTTTTCAAAGGGGCATTTAAACCATCTTGTTAAGCTACTGCGACCTGCCCGTCTCTTCCAAGGGGTATTTAAACCATCTTATTAAGCTACTGTGACCTGCACGTCTCTTCCAAGGGGCAATTAAATCGTCTTGTTAAGCTACTTCGACCTCCACCGCTCTTCCAAGGGTCATTTAAACTGTCTTGTTAAGCTACTGCGACTTGCACGTCTCTTCCAAGGGGCATTTAAACTGTCTTGTTAAGCTACTGCGACCTGCACGTCTTTTCCAAGGGGCATTTAAACTGTCTTGTTAAGCTACTGCGACCTGCACGTCTCTTCCAAGGGGCATTTAAACTGTCTTGTTAAGCTACTGCGACCTCCACCGCTCTTCCAAGGGGCATTTAAACCATCTTGTTAAGCTACTGCGACTTGCACGTCTCTTCCAAGGGGCATTTCAACCATCTTGTTAAGCTACTGTAAACTCCACTACTTTTCCAAGGGGCATTTAAACCGTCTTGTTTAGCTACTGCGACATGCACGTCTCTTCCAAGGGGCATTTAAAATGCTTTGTTAAGCTACTGCGACCTGCACGCCTCTTCCAAGGGGCATTTAAACCGTCTTGTTAAACTACTGCGACCTGCAATTCTCCCAAGGGGCATTTAAACCGTCTTGTTAAGCTTCTGCGACATGCAAGTCTCTTCCAAGGAGCATTTAAACCGTCTTGTTAAGCTACTGCGACCTCCACCGCACTTCCAAGGGGCATTTAAACCGTCTTGTTAAGCTACTGCGACCTACACGTCTCTTCCAAGTGCCATTTAAACCGTCTTGTTAAGCTACTGCGACCTCCACCACTTTTCAGAGGGGCATTTAAACCGTCTTGTTAAGCTACTGCGACCTGCACGTCTCTTCCAAGTGGCATTTAAACCGTCTTGTTAAGCTACTTCAACCTCCACCGCTCTTCCAAGGGGCATTTAAACCGTCTTGTTTAGCTACTGCGACCTGCACGTCTCTTCCAAGGGGCATTTAAACTGTCTTGTTAAGCTACTGCGACCTGCACGTCTCTTCCAAGGGGCATTTAAACCATCTTTTTAAGTTACTGCCATCTGTACGTCTCTTCCAAGGGGCATTTAAACCGTCTTGGTAAGCTACTGCGACCTGCACGTCTCTTACAAGGGGCATTTAAACCGTCTTATTAAGCTAATGCGACCTGCACGTCTCTTGCAAGAGGCATTTAAACCGTCTTGTTAAGCTACTGTGATCTGCACGTCTCTTCCAATGGGCATTTAAACTGTCTTGTTAAGCTTCTCCGACCTGCACGTCTCTTCCAAGGGGCATTTAAACTGTCTTGTTAAGCTACTGCGACCTCCACCGCTCTTCCAAGGGGCATTTAAACCATCTTGTTAAGCTACTGCGACCTGCACGTCTCTTCCAAGGGGCATTTAAACTGTCTTGTTAAGCTACTGCGAATTGCACGTCTCTTCCAAGGGGCATTTAAACCGTCTTGTTAAGCTACTATAACCTCCACCACTTTTCCAAGGGGCATTTAAACCGCCTTGTTTAGCTACTGCGACATGCACGTCTCTTCCAAGGGGCATTTAAAACGCTTTGTTAAGCTACTGCGACCTGCACGTCTCTTCCAAGGGGCATTTAAACTGTCTTGTTAAGCTTCTCCGACCTGCACGTCTCTTCCAAGGGGCATTTAAACTGTCTTGTTAAGCTACTGTGACCTGCACGTCTCTTCCAAGAGGCTTTTAAACCATCTTGTTAAGCTACTGCGACCTGTACGTCTCTTCCAGGGGGCATTTAAACCATCTTGTTAAGCTACTGCGACCTGCAATTCTCTTCCAAGGGGCATTTAAACCGTCTTGTTAAGCTTCTGCGACATGCAAGTCTCTTCCAAGGGGCATTTAAACCGTCTTGTTAAGCTACTGCGACCTCCACCGCACTTTCAAGGGGCATTTAAACCGTCTTGTTAAGCTACTGCGACCTGCACGTCTCTTCCAAGTGGCATTTAAACCATCTTGTTAAGCTACTGCGACCTTCCCCACTTTTCAAAGGGGCATTTAAACCGTCTTGTTAAGCTACTGCAACCTGCACGTATCTTCCAAGGGGCATTTAAACCATCTTGTTAAGCTACTGCGACCTGCACGTCTCTTCCAAGGGGCATTTAAACTGTCTTGTTAAGCTACTGCGACTTGCACGTCTCTTCCAAGGGGCATTTAAACCATCTTGTTAAGCTACTGTAACCTCCACCACTTTTCCAAGGGGCATTTAAACTGTCTTGTTTAGCTACTGCGACATGCACGTCTCTTCCAAGGGGCATTTAAAACGCTTTGTTAAGCTACTGCGACCTGCACGTCTCTTCCAAGGGGCATTTAAGCCGTCTTGTTAAGCTACTGCGACCTGCAATTCTCTTCCAAGGGGCATTTAAACCGTCTTGTTAAGCTTCTGCGACCTGCAAGTCTCTTCCAAGGGGCATTTAAACCGTCTTGGTAAGCTACTGCGACCTCCACCGCACTTCCAAGGGGCATTTAAACTGTCTTGTTAAGCTACTGCGACCTGCACGTCTCTTCCAAGTGGCATTTAAACTGTCTTGTTAAGCTACTGCGACCTCCACAGCTTTTCAAAGGGGTATTTAAACCGTCTTATTAAGCTACTGTGACCTGCACGTCTCTTCCAAGGGGCAATTAAATCGTCTTGTTAAGCTACTTTGACCTCCACCGCTCTTCCAAGGGTCATTTAAACTGTCTTGTTAAGCTACTAAGACCTGCACGTCTGTTTCAAGGGGCATTTAAATAGTCTTGTTAAGGTACTGCGACCTCCACCGCTCTTCCAAGGGGCATTTAAACCATCTTGTTAAGCTACTGCGACCTGCACGTCTCTTCCAAGGGGCATTTAAACCATCTTGTTAAGCTACTGCGACATGCACGTCTCTTCCAAGGGGCATTTAAATAGTCTTGGTAAGCTACTGTGACCTGCAAGCCTCTTCCAAGGGGCATTTAAACTGTCTTGTTAAGCTACTGCGACCTCCACCGCTCTTCCAATGGGCATTTAAACCATCTTGTTAAGCTACTGCGACCTGCACCTCTCTTCCAAGGGGCATTTAAACTGTCTTGTTAAGCTACTGCAACCTGCACGTCTCTTCTAAGGGGCATTTAAACAGTCTTGTTAAGCTACTGCGACTTGCACGTGTCTTCCAAGGGGCATTTAAACCGTCTTGTTAACCTACTGTAACCTCCACCACTTTTCCAAGGGGCATTTAAACCATCTTGTTTAGCTACTGCGACCTGCACGTCTCTTCCAAGGGGCATTTAAAACGCTTTGTTAAGCTACTGCGACCTGCACGTCTCTTCCACGGGGCATTTAAACTGTCTTGCTAAGCTACTGCGACCTGCAATTCTCTTCCAAAGGGCATTTAAACCGTCTTGTTAAGCTTCTAAGACCTGCACGTCTGTTTCAAGGGGCATTTAAATAGTCTTGGTAAGCTACTGCGACCTGCAAGCCTCTTCCAAGGGGCATTTAAACTGTCTTGTTAAGCTACTACGACCTGTACGTCTCTTCCAAGGGGTATTTAAACTGTCTTGTTAAGTTACTGCGACCTCCACCGCTCTTCCAAGGGGCATTTAAACCATCTTGTTAAGCTACTGCGACCTGCACGTCTCTTCCAAGGGGCATTTAAACTGTCTTGTTAAGCTACTGCGACTTGCACGTCTCTTCCAAGGGGCATTTAAACCATCTTGTTAAGCTAGTCTAACCTCCACCACTTTTCCAAGGGGCATTTAAACCGTCTTGTTTAGCTACTGCGACATGCACTTCTCTTCCAAGGGGCATTTAAACCGCTTTGTTAAGCTACTGCGACCTGCACGTCTCTTCCAAGGGGCATTTAAACCGTCTTGTTAAGCTACTGCGACCTGCAATTCTCTTCCAAGGGGCATTTAAACCGTCTTGTTAAGCTTTTGCGACATGCAAGTCTCTTCAAAGGGGCATTTAAACCGTCTTGTTAAGCTACTGCGACCTCCACCGCACTTCAAAGGGGCATTTAAACCGTCTTTTTAAGCTACTGCGACCTGCACCTCTCTTCCAAGTGGCATTTAAACCGTCTTGTTAAGCTACTGCGACCTCCACCACATATCAAAGGGGCATTTAAACCGTCTTGTTAAGCTACTGCAACCTGCACGTCTATTCCAAGGGGTATTTAAACCGTCTTATTAAGCTACTGTGACCTGCAAGTCTCTTCCAAGGGGCAATTAAATCGTCTTGTTAAGCTACTTCGACCTCCACCGCTCTTCCAAGGGGCATTTAAACTGTCTTGTTAAGCTACTGCGACCTGCACGTCTCTTCCAAGGGGCATTTAAATAGTCTTTGTAAGCTACTGCGACCTGCAAGCCTCTTCCAAGGGGCATTTAAACTGACTTGTTAAGCTACTGCAACCTGCACGTCACTTCCAATGGGCATTTACACTGTTTTGTTAAGCTACTGCGACCTCCACCGCTTTTCCAAGGGGCATTTAAACCGTCTTGTTAAGCTACTACGACCTGCACGTCTCTTCCAAGGGGCATTTAAACTGTCTTGTTAAGCTACTGCGAATTGCACGTCTCTTCCAAGGGGCATTTAAACCGTCTTGTTAAGCTACTATAACCTCCACCACTTTTCCAAGGGGCATTTAAACCGCTTTGTTTAGCTACTGCGACATGCACGTCTCTTCCAAGGGGCATTTAAAACGCTTTGTTAAGCTACTGCGACCTGCACGTCTCTTCCAAGGGGCATTTAAACTGTCTTGTTAAGCTACTGCGACATGCACGTCTCTTCCAAGGGGCATTTAAAACGCTTTGTTAAGCTACTGCGACCTGCACGTCTCTTCCAAGGGGCATTTAAGACGTCTTGTTAAGCTACTGCGACCTGCAATTCTCTTCCAAGGGGCATTTAAACCGTCTTGTTAAGCTTCTGCGACCTGCAAGTCTCTTCCAAGGGACATTTAAACCATCTTGTTCAGCTACTGCGACTTGCACGTGTCTTCCAAGGGGCATTTAAACCGTCTTGTTAAGCTACTGTAACCTCCACCACTTTTCCTAGGGGTATTTAAACCATCTTATTTAGCTACTGCGACCTGCACGTCTCTTCCAAGGGGTAATTAAACCGTCTTATTAAGCTACTGTGACCTGCACGTCTCTTCCAAGGGGCAATTAAATCGTCTTGTTAAGCTACTGCGACCTCCAGCGCACTTCCAAGGGGCATTTAAACCGTCTTGTTAAGCTACTGCGACCTGCACGTCTCTTCCAAGTGGCATTTAATCTTCTTGTTAAGCTACTGCTACCTCCACCGCTTTTCAAAGGGGCATTTAAACCATCTTGTTAAGCTACTGCGACCTGCACGTCTCTTCCAAGGGGTATTTAAACCGTCTTATTAAGCAACTGTGACCTGCACGTCTCTTCCAAGGGGCAATTAAATCGTCTTGTTAAGCTACTTCGACCTCCACCGCTCTTCCAAGGGTCATTTAAACTGTCTTGTTAAGCTACTGCGACTTGCACGTCTCTTCCAAGGGGCATTTAAACTGTCTTGTTAAGCTACTGCGACCTGCACGTCTCTTCCAAGGGGCATTTAAACTGTCTTGTTAAGCTACTGCGACCTGCACGTCTCTTCCAAGGGGCATTTAAACTGTCTTGTTAAGCTACTGCGACCTCCACCGCTCTTCCAAGGGGCATTTAAACCATCTTGTTAAGCTACTGCGACCTGCACGTCTCTTCCAAGGGGCATTTAAACTTTCTTGTTAAGCTACTGCGACTTGCACGTCTCTTCCAAGGGGCATTTCAACCATCTTGTTAAGCTACTGTAACCTCCACTACTTTTCCAAGGGGCATTTAAACCGTCTTGTTTAGCTACTGCGACATGCACGTCTCTTCCAAGGGGCATTTAAACCGTCTTGTTAAGCTACTGCGACCTGCAATTCTCTTCCAAGGGGCATTTAAACCGTCTTGTTAAGCTTCTGCGACATGCAAGTCTCTTCCAAGGGGCATTTAAACCGTCTTGTTAAGCTACTGCGACCTCCACCGCACTTCCAAGGGGCATTTAAACCGTCTTGTTAAGCTACTGCGACCTGCACGTCTCTTCCAAGTGGCATTTAAACCGTCTTGTTAAGCTACTGCGACCTCCACCACTTTTCAGAGGGGCATTTAAACCGTCTTGTTAAGCTACTGCGACCTGCACGTCTCTTCCAAGTGGCATTTAAACCGTCTTGTTAAGCTACTTCGACCTCCACCGCTCTTCCAAGGGGCATTTAAACCGTCTTGTTTAGCTACTGCGACCTGCACGTCTCTTCCAAGGGGCATTTAAACTGTCTTGTTAAGCTACTGTTATCTGCACGTCTCTTCCAATGGGCATTTAAACTGTCTTGTTAAGCTTCTCCGGCCTGCACGTCTCTTCCAAGGGGCATTTAAACTGTCTTGTTAAGATACTGTGACCTGCACGTCTCTTCCAAGGGGCTTTTAATTCATCTTGTTAAGCTACTGCGACCTGTACGTCTCTTCCAAGGGGCATTTAAACTTTCTTGTTAAGCTACTGCGACTTGCACGTCTCTTCCAAGGGGCATTTCAACCATCTTGTTAAGCTACTGTAACCTCCACTACTTTTCCAAGGGGCATTTAAACCGTCTTGTTAAGCTACTGCGACCTGCAATTCTCTTCCAAGGGGCATTTAAACCGTCTTGTTAAGCTTCTGCGACATGCAAGTCTCTTCCAAGGGGCATTTAAACCGTCTTGTTAAGCTACTGCGACCTCCACCGCACTTCCAAGGGGCATTTAAACCGTCTTGTTAAGCTACTGCGACCTGCACGTCTCTTCCAAGTGGCATTTAAACCGTCTTGTTAAGCTACTGCGACCTCCACCACTTTTCAGAGGGGCATTTAAACCGTCTTGTTAAGCTACTGCGACCTGCACGTCTCTTCCAAGTGGCATTTAAACCGTCTTGTTAAGCTACTTCGACCTCCACCGCTCTTCCAAGGGGCATTTAAACCGTCTTGTTTAGCTACTGCGACCTGCACGTCTCTTCCAAGGGGCATTTAAACTGTCTTGTTAAGCTACTGTGATCTGCACGTCTCTTCCAATGGGCATTTAAACTGTCTTGTTAAGCTTCTCCGGCCTGCACGTCTCTTCCAAGGGGCATTTAAACTGTCTTGTTAAGATACTGTGACCTGCACGTCTCTTCCAAGGGGCTTTTAATTCATCTTGTTAAGCTACTGCGACCTGTACGTCTCTTCCAAGGGGCATTTAAACCGTCTTGTTAAGCTACTGCGACCTGCAATTCTCTTCCAAGGGGCATTTAAACCGTCTTGTTAAGCTTCTGCGACATGCAAGTCTCTTCCAAGGGGCATTTAAACCGTCTTGTTAAGCTACTGCGACCTCCACCGCACTTCCAAGGGGCATTTAAACCGTCTTCTTAAGCTACTGCGACCTGCACGTCTCTTCCAAGGGGCATTTAAACTGTCTTGTTAAGCTACTGCGACTTGCACGTCTCTTCCAAGGGGCATTTAAACCATCTTGTTAAGCTACTGTAACCTCCACCACTTTTCCAAGGGGCATTTAAACTGTCTTGTTTAGCTACTGCGACATGCACGTCTCTTCCAAGGGGCATTTAAAACGCTTTGTTAAGCTACTGCGACCTGCACGTCTCTTCCAAGGGGCATTTAAGCCGTCTTGTTAAGCTACTGCGACCTGCAATTCTCTTCCAAGGGGCATTTAAACCGTCTTGTTAAGCTTCTGCGACCTGCAAGTCTCTTCCAAGGGGCATTTAAACCGTCTTGTTAAGCTACTGCGACCTCCACCGCACTTCCAAGGGGCATTTAAACTGTCTTGTTAAGCTACTGCGACCTGCACGTCTCTTCCAAGTGGAATTTAAACTGTCTTGTTAAGCTACTGCGACCTCCACAGCTTTTCAAAGGGGTATTTAAACCGTCTTATTAAGCTACTGTGACCTGCACGTCTCTTCCAAGGGGCAATTAAATCGTCTTGTTAAGCTACTTCGACCTCCACCGCTCTTCCAAGGGGCATTTAAACCGTCTTGTTTAGCTACTGCGACCTGCACGTCTCTTCCAAGGGGCATTTAAACTGTCTTGTTAAGGTACTGCGACCTCCACCGCTCTTCCAAGGGGCATTTAAACCATCTTGTTAAGCTACTGCGACCTGCACGTCTCTTCCAAGGTGCATTTAAACCATCTTGTTAAGCTACTGCGACATGCACGTCTCTTCCAAGGGGCATTTAAATAGTCTTGGTAAGCTACTATGACCTGCAAGCCTCTTCCAAGGGGCATTTAAACTGTCTTGTTAAGCTACTGCGACCTGCACGTCTCTTCCAAGGGGCATTTAAACTGTCTTGTTAAGCTACTGCGACCTCCACCGCTCTTCCAAGTGGCATTTAAACCATCTTGTTAAGCTACTGCGACCTGCACGTCTCCTCCAAGGGGCATTTAAACTGTCTTGTTAAGCTACTGCAACCTGCACGTCTCATCTAAGGGGCTTTTAAACAGTCTTGTTAAGCTACTGCGACTTGCACGTGTCTTCCAAGGGGCATCTAAACCGTCTTGTTAAGCTACTGTAACCTCCACCATTTTTCCAAGGGGCATTTAAACCATCTTGTTTTGCTACTGCGACATGAACGCCTCTTCCAAGGGGCATTTAAAACGCTTTGTTAAGCTACTGCGACCTGCACGTCTCTTCCACGGGGCATTTAAACTGTCTTGCTAAGCTACTGCGACCTGCAATTCTCTTCCAAAGGGCACTTAAACCGTCTTGTTAAGCTTCTGTGACCTGCAAGTCTCTTCCAAGGGGCATTTAAACCGTCTTGTTAAGCTACTGCGACCTCCAGCGCACTTCCAAGCGGCATTTAAACTGTCTTGTCAAGCTACTGCGACCTGCACGTCTCTTCCAAGTGGCATTTAATCTTCTTGTTAAGCTACTGCGACCTCCACCGCTTTTCAAAGGGGCATTTAAACCATCTTGTTAAGCTACTGCGACCTGCACGTCTCTTCCAAGGGGTATTTAAACCGTCTTATTAAGCCACTGTGACCTGCACGTCTCTTCCAAGGGGAAATTAAATCGTCTTGTTAAGCTACTTCGACCTCCACCGCTCTTCCAACGGTCATTTAAACTGTCTTGTTAAGCTACTGCGACCTGCATTTCTCTTTCAAGGGGCATTTAAATAGTCTTGGTAAGCTACTGCGACCTGCAAGCCTCTTCCAAGGGGCATTTAAACTGTCTTGTTAAGCTACTGCGACCTGCACGTCTCTTCCAAGGGGCATTTAAACTGTCTTGTTAAGCTACTGCGACCTCCACCGCTCTTCCAAGGGGCATTTAAACCATCTTGTTAAGCTACTGCGACCTGCACGTCTCTTCCAAGGGGCATTTAACTGTCTTGTTCAGCTACTGTAACCTCCACCACTTTTCCAAGGGGCATTTAAACCGTCTTGTTTAGCTACTGCGACATGCACTTCTCTTCCAAGGGGCATTTAAGCCGTCTTGTTTAGCTACTGCGACATGCACTTCTCGTCCAAGGGGCATTTAAAACGCTTTGTTAAGCTACTGCGACCTGCACGTCTCTTCCAAGGGGCATTTAAACCGTCTTGTTAAGCTACTGTGACCTGCAATTCTCTTCCAATGGGCATTTAAACCGTCTTGTTAAGCTTTTGCGACATGCAAGTCTCTTCCAAGGGGCATTTAAACCGTCTTGTTAATCTACTGCGACCTCCACCGCACTTCCAAGGGGCATTTAAACCGTCTTGTTAAGCTACTGCGACCTGCACGTCTCTTCCAAGTGGCATTTAAACCGTCTTGTTAAGCTACTGCGACCTGCACGTCTATTCCAAGGGGTATTTAAACCGTTTATTAAGCTACTGTGACCTGCAAGTCTCTTCCAAGGGGCAATTAAATCGTCTTGTTAAGCTACTTCGAACTCCACCGCTCTTCCAAGGGGCATTTAAACTGTCTTGTTAAGCTACTGCGACCTGCACGTCTCTTCCAAGGGGCATTTAAATAGTCTTTGTAAGCTACTGCGACCTGCAAGCCTCTTCCAAGGGGCATTTAAACTGTCTTGTTAAGCTACTGCAACCTGCACGTCTCTTCCAATGGGCATTTAAACTGTCTTGTTAAGCTACTGCGACCTCCACCGCTCTTCCAAGGGGCATTTAAACCATCTTGTTAAGCTACTGCGACCTGCACGTCTCTTCCAAGGGGCATTTAAACTGTCTTGTTAAGCTACTGCGACTTGCACGTCTCTTCCAAGGGGCATTTAAACCGTCTTGTTTAGCTACTGCGACATGGACGTCTCTTCCAAGGGGCATTTAAACTGTCTTGTTAAGCTACTGCGACCTGCAATTCTCTTCCAAGGGGCATTTAAACCGTCTTGTTAAGCTTTTGAGACATGCAAGTCTCTTCCAAGGGGCATTTAAACCGTCTTGTTAAGCTACTGCGACCTCCACCGCACTTCCAAGGGGCATTTAAACCGTCTTGTTAAGCTACTGCGACCTGCACATCTCTTTCAAGTGGCATTTAAACCGTCTTGTTAAGCTACTGCGACCTCCACCACTTTTCAAAGGGGAATTTAAACCGTCTTGTTAAGCTACTGCGACCTGCACGTCTATTTCAAGGGGTATTTAAACCGTCTTATTAAGCTACTGTGACCTGCAAGTCTCTTCCAAGGGGCAATTAAATCGTCTTGTTAAGCTACTTCGACCTCCACCGCTCTTCCAAGGGGCATTTAAACTGTCTTGTTAAGCTACTGCGACCTGCACGTCTCTTCCAAGGGGCATTTAAATAGTCTTTGTAAGCTACTGCGACCTGCAAGCCTCTTCCAAGGGGCATTTAAACTGTCTTGTTAAGCTACAGCAACCTGCACGTCTCTTCCAATGGGCATTTAAACTGTCTTGTTAAGCTACTGCGACCTCCACCGCTCTTCCAAGGGGCATTTAAACTGTCTTGTTAAGCTACTGCGACTTGCACGTCTCTTCCAAGGGGCATTTAAACCGTCTTGTTAAGTTACTGTAACCTCCACCACTTTTCCAAGGGGCATTTAAACCGTCTTGTTTACTACTGCGACATGCACGTCTCTTCCAAGGGGCATTTAAGCCGTCTTGTTAAGCTACTGCGACCTGCAATTCTCTTCCAAGGGGCATTTAAACCGTCTTGTTAAGCTTCTGCGACCTGCAAGTCTCTTCCAAGGGACATTTAAACCATCTTGTTAAGCTACTGCGACCTCCACCGCACTTCCAAGGGGCATTTAAACTGTCTTGTTAAGCTACTGCGACCTGCACGTCTCTTCCAAGGGGCATATAAACTGTTTTGTTAAGCTACTGTGACCTGCACGTCTCTTCCAAGGGGCAATTAAATCCTCTTGTTAAGCTACTTCGACCTCCACCGCTCTTCCAAGGGGCATTTAAACCGTCTTGTTTAGCTACTGCGACCTGCACGTCTCTTCCAAGGGGCATTTAAACTGTCTTGTTAAGGTACTGCGACCTCCACCGCTCTTCCAAGGGGCATTTAAACCATCTTGTTAAGCTACTGCGACCTGCACGTCTCTTCCAAGGGGCATTTAAACCGTCTTGTTAAGCTACTGCGACCTGCACGTCTCTTCCAAGGGGCATTTAAATAGTCTTGGTAAGCTACTGTGACCTGCAAGCCTCTTCCAAGGGGCATTTAAAATGTCTTGTTAAGCTACTGCGACCTGCACGTCTCTTCCAAGGGGCATTTAAACTGTCTTGTTAAGCTACTGCGACCTCCACCGCTCTTCCAAGGGGCATTTAAACCATCTTGTTAAGCTACTGCGACCTGCACGTCTCTTCCAAGGGGCATTTAAACTGTCTTGTTAAGCTACTGCAACCTGCACTTCTCTTCTAAGGGGCATTTAAACAGTCTTGTTAAGCTACTGCGACTTGCACGTGTCTTCCAAGAGGCATTTAAACCGTCTTGTTAAGCTACTGTAACCTCCACCACTTTTCCAAGGGGCATTTAAACCATCTTGTTTAGCTACTGCGACCTGCACGTCTCTTCCAAGGGGTATTTAAACCGTCTTATTAAGCTACTGTGACCTGCACGTCTCTTCCAAGGGGCAATTAAATCGTCTTGTTAAGCTACTGCGACCTCCAGCGCACTTCCAAGGGGCATTTAAACCGTCTTGTTAAGCTACTGCGACCTGCATGTCTCTTCCAAGGGGCATTTAAACTGTCTTAAGGTACTGCGACCTCCACCGCTCTTCCAAGGGGCATTTAAACCATCTTGTTAAGCTACTGCGACCTGCACGTCTCTTCCAAGTGGCATTTAATCTTCTTGTTAAGCTACTGCGACCTCCACCGCTTTTCAAAGGGGCATTTAAACCATCTTGTTAAGCCACTGCGACCTGCACGTCTCTTCCAAGGGGTATTTAAACCGTCTTATTAAGCTACTGTGACCTGCACGTCTCTTCCAAGGGGCAATTAAATCGTCTTGTTAAGCTACTTCGACCTCCACCTCTCTTCCAAGGGTCATTTAAACTGTCTTGTTAAGCTACTGCGACTTGCACGTCTCTTCCAAGGGGCATTTAAACTGTCTTGTTAAGCTACTGCGACCTGCATGTCTCTTCCAAGGGGCATTTAAACTGTCTTGTTAAGCTACTGCGACCTGCACGTCTCTTCCAAGGGGCATTTAAACTGTCTTGTTAAGCTACTGTGACCTCCACCGCTCTTCCAAGGGGCATTTAAACCATCTTGTTAAGCTACTGCGACCTGCACGTCTCTTCCAAGGGGCATTTAAACTGTCTTGTTAAGCTACTGCGACCTGCACGTCTCTTCCAAGGGGCATTTAAACCGTCTTGTTTAGCTACTGCGACATGCACGTCTCTTCCAAGAGGCATTTAAACCGTCTTGTTTAGCTACTGCGACATGCACGTCTCTTCCAAGGGGCATTTAAAACGCTTTGTTAAGCTACTGCGACCTCCAATTCTCTTCCAAGGGGCATTTAAACCGTCTTGTTAAGCTACTGCGACCTCCAATTCTCTTCCAAGGGGCATTTAAACCGTCTTGTTAAGCTACTGTGACATGCAAGTCTCTTCCAAGGGGCATTTAAACCGTCTTGTTAAGCTACTGCGACCTGCACGTCTCTTCCAAGTGGCATTTAAACCGTCTTGTTAAGCTACTGCGACCTCCACCACTTTTCAGAGGGGCATTTAAACCGTCTTGTTAAGCTACTGTGACCTGCACGTCTCTTCCAAGGGGTATTTAAACCGTCTTATTAAGCTACAGTGACCTGCAATTCTCTTCCAAGGGGCAATTAAATCGTCTTGTTAAGCTACTTCGACCTCCACCGCTCTTCCAAGGGGCATTTAAACTGTCTTGTTAAGCTACTGCGACCTGCACGTCTCTTCGAAGGGGCATTTAAATAGTCTTTGTAAGCTACTGCGACCTGCAAGCCTCTTCCAAGGGGCATTTAAACTGTCTTGTTAAGCTACTGCGACCTGCACGTCTCTTCCAATGGGCATTTAAACTGTCTTGTTAAGCTACTGCAACCTCCACCGCTCTTCCAAGGGGGATTTAACCATCTTGTTAAGCTACTGCGACCTGCAATTCTCTTCCAAGGGGCATTTAAACCGTCTTGTTAAGCTTCTGCGACCTGCAAGTCTCTTCCAAGGGACATTTAAACCATCTTGTTAAGCTACTGCGACCTCCACCGCACTTCCAAGGGGCATTTAAACTGTCTTGTTAAGCTACTGCGACCTGCACGTCTCTTCCAAGGGGCATTTAAACTGTTTTGTTAAGCTACTGTGACCTGCACGTCTCTTCCAAGGGGCAATTAAATCCTCTTGTTAAGCTACTTCGACCTCCACCGCTCTTCCAAGGGGCATTTAAACCGTCTTGTTTAGCTACTGCGACCTGCACGTCTCTTCCAAGGGGCATTTAAACTGTCTTGTTAAGGTACTGCGACCTCCACCGCTCTTCCAAGGGGCATTTAAACCATCTTGTTAAGCTACTGCGACCTGCACGTCTCTTCCAAGGGGCATTTAAACCGTCTTGTTAAGCTACTGCGACCTGCACGTCTCTTCCAAGGGGCATTTAAATAGTCTTGGTAAGCTACTGTGACCTGCAAGCCTCTTCCAAGGGGCATTTAAAATGTCTTGTTAAGCTACTGCGACCTGCACGTCTCTTCCAAGGGGCATTTAAACTGTCTTGTTAAGCTACTGCGACCTCCACCGCTCTTCCAAGGGGCATTTAAACCATCTTGTTAAGCTACTGCGACCTGCACGTCTCTTCCAAGGGGCATTTAAACTGTCTTGTTAAGCTACTGCAACCTGCACTTCTCTTCTAAGGGCATTTAAACAGTCTTGTTAAGCTACTGCGACTTGCACGTGTCTTCCAAGAGGCATTTAAACCGTCTTGTTAAGCTACTGTAACCTCCACCACTTTTCCAAGGGGCATTTAAACCATCTTGTTTAGCTACTGCGACCTGCACGTCTCTTCCAAGGGGTATTTAAACCGTCTTATTAAGCTACTGTGACCTGCACGTCTCTTCCAAGGGGCAATTAAATCGTCTTGTTAAGCTACTGCGACCTCCAGCGCACTTCCAAGGGGCATTTAAACCGTCTTGTTAAGCTACTGCGACCTGCATGTCTCTTCCAAGGGGCATTTAAACTGTCTTAAGGTACTGCGACCTCCACCGCTCTTCCAAGGGGCATTTAAACCATCTTGTTAAGCTACTGCAACCTGCACGTCTCTTCCAAGGGGCATTTAAACCGTCTTGTTAAGCTACTGCGACCTGCACGTCTCTTCCAAGGGGCATTTAAATAGTCTTGGTAAGCTACTGTGACCTGCAAGCCTCTTCCAAGGGGCATTTAAACTGTCTTGTTAAGCTACTGCGACCTGCACGTCTCTTCCAAGGGGCATTTAAACTGTCTTGTTAAGCTACTGCGACTTCCACCGCTCTTCCAAGGGGCATTTAAACCATCTTGTTAAGCTACTGCGACCGGCACGTCTCTTCCAATGGGCATTTAAACTGTCTTGTTAAGCTACTGCAACCTGCACTTCTCTTCTAAGGGGCATTTAAACAGTCTTGTTAAGCTACTGTGACTTGCACGTGTCTTCCAAGGGGCATTTAAACCGTCTTGTTAAGCTACTGTAACCTCCACCACTTTTCCAAGGGGCATTTAAACCATCTTGTTTAGCTACTGCGACCTGCACGTCTCTTCCAAGGGGTATTTAAACCGTCTTATTAAGCTACTGTGACCTGCACGTCTCTTCCAAGGGGCAATTAAATCGTCTTGTTAAGCTACTGCGACCTCCAGCGCACTTCCAAGGGGCATTTAAACCGTCTTGTTAAGCTACTGCGACCTGCACGTCTCTTCCAAGTGGCATTTAATCTTCTTGTTAAGCTACTGCGACCTCCACCGCTTTTCAAAGGGGCATTTAAACCATCTTGTTAAGCCACTGCGACCTGCACGTCTCTTCCAAGGGGTATTTAAACCGTCTTATTAAGCTACTGTGACCTGCACGTCTCTTCCAAGGGGCAATTAAATCGTCTTGTTAAGCTACGTCGACCTCCACCTCTCTTCCAAGGGTCATTTAAACTGTCTTGTTAAGCTACTGCGACTTGCACGTCTCTTCCAAGGGGCATTTAAACTGTCTTGTTAAGCTACTGCGACCTGCATGTCTCTTCCAAGGGGCATTTAAACTGTCTTGTTAAGCTACTGCGACCTGCACGTCTCTTCCAAGGGGCATTTAAACTGTCTTGTTAAGCTACTGTGACCTCCACCGCTCTTCCAAGGGGCATTTAAACCATCTTGTTAAGCTACTGCGACCTGCACGTCTCTTCCAAGGGGCATTTAAACTGTCTTGTTAAGCTACTGCGACCTGCACGTCTCTTCCAAGGGGCATTTAAACCGTCTTGTTTAGCTACTGCGACATGCACGTCTCTTCCAAGGGGCATTTAAACCGTCTTGTTTAGCTACTGCGACATGCACGTCTCTTCCAAGGGGCATTTAAAACGCTTTGTTAAGCTACTGCGACCTCCAATTCTCTTCCAAGGGGCATTTAAACCGTCTTGTTAAGCTACTGCGACCTCCAATTCTCTTCCAAGGGGCATTTAAACCGTCTTGTTAAGCTTCTGTGACATGCAAGTCTCTTCCAAGGGGCATTTAAACCGTCTTGTTAAGCTACTGCGACCTGCACGTCTCTTCCAAGTGGCATTTAAACCGTCTTGTTAAGCTACTGCGACCTCCACCACTTTTTAGAGGGGCATTTAAACCGTCTTGTTAAGCTACTGTGACCTGCACGTCTCTTCCAAGGGGTATTTAAACCGTCTTATTAAGCTACAGTGACCTGCAATTCTCTTCCAAGGGGCAATTAAATCGTCTTGTTAAGCTACTTCGACCTCCACCGCTCTTCCAAGGGGCATTTAAACTGTCTTGTTAAGCTACTGCGACCTGCACGTCTCTTCGAAGGGGCATTTAAATAGTCTTTGTAAGCTACTGCGACCTGCAAGCCTCTTCCAAGGGGCATTTAAACTGTCTTGTTAAGCTACTGCGACCTGCACGTCTCTTCCAATGGGCATTTAAACTGTCTTGTTAAGCTACTGCAACCTCCACCGCTCTTCCAAGGGGCATTTAACCATCTTGTTAAGCTACTGCGACCTGCACGTCTCTTCCAAGGGGCATTTAAACTGTCTTGTTAAGCTACTGCGACTTGCACGTCTCTTCCAAGGGGCATTTAAACCATCTTGTTAAGCTACTGTTACCTCCACCACTTTTCCAAGGGGCATTTAAACCGTCTTGTTTAGCTACTGCAACATGCACGTCTCTTCCAAGAGGCATTTAAAACGCTTTGTTAAGCTACTGCGACCTGCACGTCTCTTCCAAGGGGCATTTTAACCGTCTTGTTAAGCTACTGCGACCTGCAATTCTCTTCCAAGGGGCATTTAAACCGTCTTGTTAAGCTTCTGCGACCTGCAAGTCTCTTCCAAGGGGCATTTAAACCGTCTTGTTAAGCTACTGCGACCTCCACCGCACTTCCAAGTGGCATTTAAACTGTCTTGTTAAGCTACTGCGACCTCCACAGCTTTTCAAAGGGGCATTTAAACAGTCTTGTTAAGCTACTGCGACCTGCACGTCTCTTCCAAGGGGTATTTAAACCGTCTTATTAAGCTACTGTGACCTGCACGTCTCTTCCAAGGGGCAATTAAATCGTCTTGTTAAGCTACTTCGACCTCCACCGCTCTTCCAAGGGGCATTTAAACCGTCTTGTTTAGCTACTGCGACCTGCACGTCTCTTCCAAGGGGCATTTAAACTGTCTTGTTAAGCTACTGCGACCTGCATGTCTCTTCCAAGGGGCATTTAAACCATCTTGTTAAGCTACTGCGACCTGTACTTCTCTTCCAATGGGCATTTAAACTGTCTTGTTAAGCTACTGCGACCTGCACGTCTCTTCCAAGGGGCATTTAAACCGTCTTATTAAGCTAATGCGACCTGCACGTCTCTTGCAAGAGGCATTTAAACCGTCTTGTTAAGCTACTGTGATCTGCACGTCTCTTCCAAGGGGCATTTAAACTGTCTTGTTAAGCTTCTCCGACCTGCACGTCTCTTCCAAGGGGCATTTAAACTGTCTTGTTAAGCTACTGCGACCTGCATGTCTCTTCCAAGGGGCATTTAAACTGTCTTGTTAAGCTACTGCGACCTGCAATTCTCTTCCAAGGGGCATTTAAACCGTCTTGTTAAACTTCTCCGACATGCAAGTCTCTTCCAAGGGGCATTTAAACCGTCTTGTTAAGCTACTGCGACCTCCACCTCACTTCCAAGGAGCATTTAAACCGTCTTGTTAAGCTACTGCGACCTGCACGTCTCTTCCAAGGGGCATTTAAACTGTCTTGTTAAGGTACTGCGACCTCCACCGCTCTTCCAAGGGGCATTTAAAGCATCTTGTTAAGCTACTGCGACCTGCACGTCTCTTCCAAGGGGCATTTAAACCGTCTTGTTAAGCTACTGCGACCTGCACGTCTCCTCCAAGGGGCATTTAAATAGTCTTGGTAAGCTACTGTGACCTGCAAGCCTCTTCCAAGGGGCATTTAAACTGTCTTGTTAAGCTACTGCGACCTGCACGTCTCTTCCAAGGGGCATTTAAACTGTCTTGTTAAGCTACTGCGACCTCCACCGCTCTTCCAAGGGGCATTTAAACCATCTTGTTAAGCTACTGCGACCTCCACGTCTCTTCCAAGGGGCATTTAAACTATCTTGTTAAGCTACTGCAACCTGCACTTCTCTTCTAACGGGCATTTAAACAGTCTTGTTAAGCTACTGCGACTTGCACGTGTCTTCCAAGGGGCATTTAAACCGTCTTGTTAAGCTACTGTAACCTCCACCACTTTTCCAAGGGGCATTTAAACCATCTTTTTTAGCTACTGCGACCTGCACGTCTCTTCCAAGGGGCAATTATATCGTCTTGTTAAGCTACTGCGACCTCCAGCGCACTTCCAAGGGGCATTTAAACCGTCTTGTTAAGCTACTGCGACATCCACCACTTTTCAAAGGGGCATTTAAACCGTCTTGTTAAGCTACTGCGACCTGCAATTCTCTTCCAAGGGGCATTTAAACCGTCTTATTAAGCTACTGTGACCTGCACGTCTCTTCCAAGGGGCAATTAAATCGTCTTGTTAAGCTACTTCGACCTCCACCGCTCTTCCAAGGGGCATTTAAACCGTCTTGTTTAGCTACTGCGACCTGCACGTCTCTTCCAAGGGGCATTTAAACTGTCTTGTTAAGCTACTGCGACCTGCACCTCTCTTCCAAGGGGCATTTAAACCATCTTGTTAAGCTACTGCGATCTGTACGTCCCTTCCAAGGGGCATTTAAACCGTCTTGGTAAGCTACTGCGACCTGCACGTCTCTTCCAAGGGGCATTTAAACCGTCTTATTAAGCTAATGCGACCTGCACGTCTCTTGCAAGAGGCATTTAAACCGTCTTGTTAAGCTACTGTGATCTGCACGTCTCTTCCAAGGGGCATTTAAACTGTCTTTTTAAGCTTCTCCGGCCTGCACGTCTCTTCCAAGGGGCATTTAAACTGTCTTGTTAAGCTACTGTGACCTGCACGTCTCTTCCAAGGGGCTTTTAAACCATCTTGTTAAGCTACTGCGACCTGTACGTCTCTTCCAAGGGGCATTTAAACCGTCTTGTTAAGCTACTGCGACCTGCAAGTCTCTTCCAAGGGGCATTTAAACCGTCTTGTTAAGCTACTGCGACCTCCACCGCACTTCCAAGGGGCATTTAAACCGTCTTGTTAAGATACTGCGACCTGCACGTCTCTTCCAAGTGGCATTTAAACCTTCTTGTTAAGCTCCTGCGACCTCCATCACTTTTCAAAGGGGCATTTAAACCGTCTTGTTAAGCAACTGCGACCTGCACGTCTCTTCCAAGGGGCATTTAAACCATCTTGTTAAGCTACTGCGACCTGCACGTCTCTTCCAAGGGGCATTTAAACTGTCTTGTTAAGCTACTGCGACTTGCACGTCTCTTCCAAGGGGCATTTAAACCGTCTTGTTAAGTTACTGTAACCTCCACCACTTTTCTAAGGGGCATTTAAACCGTCTTGTTTAGCTACTGCGACATGCACGTCTCTTCCAAGGGGCATTTAAAACGCTTTGTTAAGCTACTGCGACCTGCACGTCTCTTCCAAGGGGCATTTAAGCCGTCTTGTTAAGCTACTGCGACCTGCAATTCTCTTCCAAGGGACATTTAAACCATCTTGTTAAGCTACTGCGACATCCACAGCTTTTCAAAGGGGTATTTAAACCGTCTTATTAAGCTACTGTGACCTGCACGTCTCTTCCAAGGGGCAATTAAATCCTCTTGTTAATCTACTTCGACCGCCACCGCTCTTCCAAGGGGCATTTAAACCGTCTTGTTTAGCTACTGCGACCTGCACGTCTCTTCCAAGGGGCATTTAAACTGTCTTGTTAAGGTACTGCGACCTCCACCACTCTTCCAAGGGGCATTTAAAGCATCTTGTTAAGCTACTGCGACCTGCACGTCTCTTCCAAGGGGCATTTAAACCGTCTTGTTAAGCTACTGCGACCTGCACGTCTCCTCCAAGGGGCATTTAAATAGTCTTGGTAAGCTACTGTGACCTGCAAGCCTCTTCCAAGGGGCATTTAAACTGTCTTGTTAAGCTACTGCGACCTGCACGTCTCTTCCAAGGGGCATTTAAACTGTCTTGTTAAGCTACTGCGACCTCCACCGCTCTTCCAAGGGGCATTTAAACCATCTTGTTAAGCTACTGCGACCTCCACGTCTCTTCCAAGGGGCATTTAAACTATCTTGTTAAGCTACTGCAACCTGCACTTCTCTTCTAACGGGCATTTAAACAGTCTTGTTAAGCTACTGCGACTTGCACGTGTCTTCCAAGGGGCATTTAAACCGTCTTGTTAAGCTACTGTAACCTCCACCACTTTTCCAAGGGGCATTTAAACCATCTTTTTTAGCTACTGCGACCTGCACGTCTCTTCCAAGGGGCAATTATATCGTCTTGTTAAGCTACTGCGACCTCCAGCGCACTTCCAAGGGGCATTTAAACCGTCTTGTTAAGCTACTGCGACATCCACCACTTTTCAAAGGGGCATTTAAACCGTCTTGTTAAGCTACTGCGACCTGCAATTCTCTTCCAAGGGGCATTTAAACCGTCTTATTAAGCTACTGTGACCTGCACGTCTCTTCCAAGGGGCAATTAAATCGTCTTGTTAAGCTACTTCGACCTCCACCGCTCTTCCAAGGGGCATTTAAACCGTCTTGTTTAGCTACTGCGACCTGCACGTCTCTTCCAAGGGGCATTTAATCTTCTTGTTAAGCTACTGCGACCTCCACCGCTTTTCAAAGGGGCATTTAAACCATCTTATTAAGCTACTGCGACCTGCACGTCTCTTCCAAGGGGTATTTAAACCGTCTTATTAAGCTACTGTGACCTGCACTTCTCTTCCAATGGGCAATTAAATCGTCTTGTTAAGCTACTTCGACCTCCACCGCTCTTCCAAGGGTCATTTAAACTGTCTTGTTAAGCTACTGCGACTTGCACGTCTCTTCCAAGGGGCATTTAAACTGTCTTGTTAAGCTACTGCGACCTGCACGTCTCTTCCAAGGGGCATTTAAACTGTCTTGTTAAGCTACTGCGACCTGCACGTCTCTTCCAAGGGGCATTTAAACTGTCTTGTTAAGCTACTGCGACCTCCACCGCTCTTCCAAGGGGCATTTAAACCATCTTGTTAAGCTACTGCGACCTGCACGTCTCTTCCAAGGGGCATTTAAACTGTCTTGTTAAGCTACTGCGACTTGCACGTCTCTTCCAAGGGGCATTTCAACCATCTTGTTAAGCTACTGTAACCTCCACTACTTTTCCAAGGGGCATTTAAACCGTCTTGTTTAGCTACTGCGACATGCACGTCTCTTCCAAGGGGCATTTAAAACGCTTTGTTAAGCTACTGCGACCTGCACGCCTCTTTCAAGGGGTATTTAAACCGTCTTGTTAAGCTACTGCGACCTGCAATTCTCTTCCAAGGGGCACTTAAACCGTCTTGTTAAGCTTCTGCGACATGCAAGTCTCTTCCAAGGGGCATTTAAACCGTCTTGTTAAGCTACTGCGACCTCCACCGCACTTCCAAGGGGCATTTAAACCGTCTTGTTAAGCTACTGCGACCTGCACGTCTCTTCCAAGTGGCATTTAAACCGTCTTGTTAAGCTACTGCGACCTCCACCACTTTTCAAAGGGGCATTTAAACCGTCTTGTTAAGCTACTGCGACCTGCAATTCTCTTCCAAGGGGCATTTAAACCGTCTTATTAAGCTACTGTGACCTGCACGTCTCTTCCAAGGGGCAATTAAATCGTCTTGTTAAGCTACTTCGACCTCCACCGCTCTTCCAAGGGGCATTTAAACCGTCTTGTTTAGCTACTGCGACCTGCACGTCTCTTCCAAGGGGCATTTAAACTGTCTTGTTAAGCTACTGCGACCTGCACGTCTCTTCCAAGGGGCATTTAAACCATCTTGTTAAGCTACTGCGACCTGTACGTCTCTTCCAATGGGCATTTAAACTGTCTTGTTAAACTACTGCGACCTGCACATCTCTTCCAAGGGTCATTTAAACCGTCTTATTAAGCTAATGCGACCTGCACGTCTCTTGCAAGAGGCATTTAAAACGTCTTGTTAAGCTACTGTAATCTACACGTCTCTTCCAAGGGGCATTCAAACCGTCTTGTTAAGCTACTGCGACCTGCACGTCTCTTCCAAGTGGCATTTAAACCGTCTTGTTAAGCTACTTCGACCTCCACCGCTCTTCCAAGGGGCATTTAAACCGTCTTGTTTAGCTACTGCGACCTGCACATCTCTTCCAAGGGGCATTTAAACTGTCTTGTTAAGCTACTGCGATCTGTACGTCTCTTCCAAGTGGCATTTAAACCGTCTTGGTAAGCTACTGCGACCTGCACGTCTCTTCCAAGTGGCATTTAAACTGTCTTGGTAAGCTACTGCGACCTGCACGTCTCTTCCAAGGGGCATTTAAACCGTCTTATTAAGCTAATGCGACCTGCACGTCTCTTCCAAGGGGCATTTAAACCGTCTTGTTAAGCTACTTCGACCTCCACCGCTCTTCCAAGGGGCATTTAAACCGTCTTGTTTAGCTACTGCGACCTGCACATCTCTTCCAAGGGGCATTTAAACTGTCTTGTTAAGCTACTGCGATCTGTACGTCTCTTCCAAGTGGCATTTAAACCGTCTTGGTAAGCTACTGCGACCTGCACGTCTCTTCCAAGTGGCATTTAAACCGTCTTGGTAAGCTACTGCGACCTGCACGTCTCTTCCAAGGGGCATTTAAACCGTCTTATTAAGCTAATGCGACCTGCACGTCTCTTCCAAGGGGCATTTAAACCGTCTTATTAAGCTAATGCGACCTGCACGTCTCTTCCAAGGGGCATTTAAACCGTCTTGTTAAGCTACTGTGATCTGCACTTCTCTTCCAAGGGGCATTTAAACTGTCTTGTTAAGCTTCTCCGGCCTGCACGTCTCTTCCAAGGGGCATTTAAACTGTCTTGTTAAGCTACTGTGACCTGCACATCTCTTCCAAGGGGCTTTTAAACCATCTTGTTAAGCTACTGCGACCTGTACGTCTCATCCAAGGGGCATTTAAACCGTCTTGTTAAGCTACTGCGACCTGCAATTCTCTTCCAAGGGGCATTTAAACCGTCTTGTTAAACTTCTGCAACATTCAAGTCTCTTCCAAGGGGCATTTAAACCGTCTTGTTAAGCTACTGCGACCTCCACCGCACTTCCAAGGGGCATTTAAACCATCTTGTTAAGCTACTGCGACCTGCACGTCTCTTCCAAGTGGCATTTAAACCGTCTTGTTAAGCTACTGCGACCTCCACCACTTTTCAAAGGGGCATTTAAACCATCTTGTTAAGCTAGTGCGACCAGCACGTCTCTTCCAAGGGGTATTTAAACCGTGTTATTAAGCTACTGTGACCTGCACGTCTCTTCCAAGGGGCAATTAATTCGTCTTGTTAAGCTACTTCGACCTCCACCGCTCTTCCAAGGGGCATTTAAACTGTCTTGTTAAGCTACTGCGACCTGCACGTCTCTTCCAAGGGGCATTTAAATAGTCTTGGTAAGCTACTGCGACCTGCAAGCCTCTTCCAAGGGGCATTTAAACTGTCTTGTTAAGCTACTGCGAACTGCACGTCTCTTCCAAGGGGCATTTAAACTGTCTTTTAAGCTACTGCGACCTCCATCGCTCTTCCAAGGGGCATTTAAACCATCTTGTTAAGCTACTGCGACCTGCACGTGTCTTCCAAGGGGCATTTAAACTGTCTTGTTAAGCTACTGCGACTTGCACGTCTCTTCCAAGGGGCATTTAAACCGTCTTGTTAAGCTACTGTAACCTCCACCACTTTTCCAAGGGGCATTTAAACCGTCTTGTTTAGCTACTGCGACATGCTCGTCTCTTCCAAGGGGCATTTAAAACGCTTTGTTAAGCTACTGCGACCTGCACGTCTCTTCCGAGGGGCATTTAAACCGTCTTGTTAAGCTACTGCGACCTGCAATTCTCTTCCAAGGGGCATTTAAACCGTCTTGTTAAGCTTCTGCGACCTGCAAGTCTCTTCCAAGGGGCATTTAAACCGTCTTTTTAAGCTACTGCGACCTCCACCGCACTTCCAAGGGGCATTTAAACTGTCTTGTTAATCTACTGCAACCTGCACGTCTCTTCCAAGTGGCATTTAATTCGTCTTGTTAAGCTACTGGGACCTCCACAGCTTTACAAAGGGGCACTTAAACCGTCTTGTTAAGCTACTGCGACCTGCACGTCTCCTCCAAGGGGTATTTAAACCGTCTTATTAAGCTACTGTGACCTGCACGTCTCTTCCAAGGGGCAATTAAATCGTCTTTTTAAGCTACTTCGACCTCCACCGCTCTTCCAAGGGGCATTTAAACCGTCTTGTTTAGCTACTGCGACCTGCACGTCTCTTCCAAGGGGCATTTAAACTGTCTTGTTAAGCTACTGCGACCTGCACGTTTCTTCCAAGGGGCATTTAAACCATCTTGTTAAGCTACTGCGACCTGTACGTCTCTTCCAATGGGCATTTAAACCATCTTGTTAAGCTACTGTGATCTGCACATCTCTTCCAAGGGGCCTTTAAACCATCTTGTTAAGCTACTGCGACCTGTACGTCTCATCCAATGGGCATTTAAACCGTGTTGTTAAGCTACTGCGACCTGCATGTCTCTTCCAAGGGGCATTTAAACTGTGTTGTTAAGCTTCTCCGACCTGCACGTCTCTTCCAAGGGGCATTTAAACTCTCTTGCTAAGCTACTGCGACCTGCACGTCTCTTCCAAGGGGCCTTTAAACCATCTTGTTAAGCTACTGCGACCTGTACGTCTCGTCCAATGGGCATTTAAACCGTGTTGTTAAGCTACTGCGACCTGCATGTCTCTTCCAAGGGGCATTTAAACCGTCTTGTTAAGCTACTGCGACCTCCACCGCTCTTCCAAGGGGCATTTAAACCATCTTGTTAAGCTACTGCGACCTGCACGTCTCTTCCAAGGGGCATTTAAACCGTCTTGTTCAGCTACTGCGACATGCACGTCTCTTCCAAGGGGCATTTAAAACGCTTTGTTAAGCTACTGCGACCTGCACGTCTCTTCCAAGGGGCATTTAAACCGTCTTGTTAAGCTACTGTGACCTGCAATTCTCTTCCAAGGGGCATTTAAACCGTCTTGTTAAGCTTCTGCGACCTGCAAGTCTCTTCCAAGGGGCATTTAAACCGTCTTGTTAAGCTACTGCGACCTCCACCGCACTTCCAAGGGGCATTTAAACCGTCTTGTTAAGCTACTGCGACCTGCACGTCTCTTCCAAGTGGCATTTAAACCGTCTTGTTAAGCTAATGCGACCTCCACAGCTATTCAAAGGGGCATTTAAACCGTCTTGTTAAGCTACTTCGACCTGCACGTCTCTTCCAAGGGGTATTTAAACCGTCTTATTAAGCTACTGTGACCTGCACGTCTCTTCCAAGGGGCAATTAAATCGTCTTTTTAAGCTACTTCAACCTCCACCGCTCTTCCAAGGGGCATTTAAACCCTCTTGTTTAGCTACTGCAAACTGCACGTCTCTTCCAAGGGGCATTTAAACAGTCTTGTTAAGCTACTGCGACCAGCACTTCTCTTCCAATGTGTATTTAAACATTCTTGTTAAGCTACTGCGACCTGCATGTCTCTTCCAAGGGGCATTTAAACCGTCTCATAAAGCTACTGCGACCTGCACGTATCTTCCAAGTGGCATTTAAACTGTCTTGTAAGCTACTGCGACCTCCACCGCTCTTCCAAGGGGCATATAAACCGTCTTGTTAAGCTACTGCGACCTGCACGTCTCTTCCAAGGGGCATTTAAACCGTCTTGTTAAGCTACTGCGACCTGCACGTCTCTTCCAAGGGGCATTTAAACCGTCTTATTAAGCTACTGCGACTTGCACGTCTCTTCCAAGGGGCATTTAAACCATCTTGTTAAGCTACTGTAACCTCCACTACTTTTCCAAGGGACATTTAAACCGTCTTGTTTAGCTACTGCGACATGCACGTCTCTTCCAAGGGGCATTTAAAACGCTTTGTTAAGCTACTGCGACCTGCACGCCTATTCCAAGGGGCATTTAAACCGTCTTGTTAAGCTACTGCGACCTGCAATTCTCTTCCAAGGGGCATTTAAACCGTCTTGTTAAGCTTCTGCGTCATGCAAGTCTCTTCCAAGGGGCATTTAAACCGTCTTGTTAAGCTACTGCGACCTCCACCGCACTTCCAAGGGTTATTTAAACCGTCTTGTTAAGCTACTGCGACCTGCACGTCTCTTCCAAGTGGCATTTAAACCGTCTTGTTAAGCTACTGCGACCTCCACCACTTTTCAAAGGGGCATTTAAACTGTCTTGTTAAGCTACTGCGACCTGCAATTCTCTTCCAAGGGGCATTTAAACCGTCTTATTAAGCTACTGTGACCTGCACGTCTCTTCCAAGGGGCAATTAAATCGTCTTGTTAAGCTACTTCGACCTCCACCGCTCTTCCAAGGGGCATGTAAACCGTCTTGTTTAGCTACTGCGACCTGTACGTCTCTTCCAAGGGGCATTTAAACTGTCTTGTTAAGCTACGGCGACCTGCACGTCTCTTCCAAGGGGCATTTAAACCTTCTTGTTAAGCTACTGCGACCTGTACGTCTCTTCCAATGGGCATTTAAACTGTCTTGTTAAGCTACTGCGACCTGCACGTCTCTTCCAAGGGGCATTTAAACTGTCTTGTTAAGCTTCTCTGACCTGCACGTCTCTTCCAAGGGGCATTTAAACTGTCTTGTTAAGCTACTGCGACCTGCACGTCTCTTCCAAGGGGCATTTAAACCGTCTTGTTAAGCTACTGCGACCTGCAATTCTCTTCCAAGGGGCATTTAAACCGTCTTGTTAATCTTCTGCGACATGCAAGTCTCTTCCAAGGGGCATTTAAACCGTCTTGTTAAGCTACTGCGACCTCCACCGCACTTCCACGGGGCATTTAAACCGTCCTGTTAAGCTACTGCGACCTTCACGTCTCTTCCAAGTGGCATTTAAACCGTCTTGTTAAGCTACTTCGACCTCCACCGCTCTTCCACGGGGCATTTAAACCGTCTTGTTTAGCTACTGCGACCTGCACGTCTCTTCCAAGGGGCATTTAAACTGTCTTGTTAAGCTACTGCGATCTGTACGTCTCTTCCAAGGGGCATTTAAACCGTCTTGGTAAGCTACTGCCACCTGCACGTCTCTTCCAAGGGGCATTTAAACCGTCTTATTAAGCTAATGCGACCTGCACGTCTCTTGCAAGAGGCATTTAAACCGTCTTGTTAAGCTACTGTGATCTGCACGTCTCTTCCAAGGGGCATTTAAACTGTCTTGTTAAGCTTCTCCGGCCTGCACGTCTCTTCCAAGGGGCATTTAAACTGTCTTGTTAAGCTACTGTGACCTGCACGTCTCTTCCAAGGGGCTTTTAAACCATCTTGTTAAGCTACTGCGACCTGTACGTCTCTTCCAAGGGGCATTTAAACCGTCTTGTTAAGCTACTGCGACCTGCAATTCTCTTCCAAGGGGCATTTAAACCGTCTTGTTAAACTTCTGCAACATGCAAGTCTCTTCCAAGGGGCATTTAAACCGTCTTGTTAAGCTACTGTGACCTCCACCGCACCTCCAAGGGGCATTTAAACCATCTTGTTAAGCTACTGCGACCTGCACGTCTCTTCCAAGTGGCATTTAAACCGTCTTGTTAAGCTACTGCGACCTCCACCACTTTTCAAAGGGGCATTTAAACCGTCTTGTTAAGCTAGTGCGACCAGCACTTCTCTTCCAAGGGGTATTTAAACCGTCTTATTAAGCTACTGTGACCTGCACGTCTCTTCCAAGGGGCAATTAATTAATCTTGTTAAGCTACTTCGACCTCCACCGCTCTTCCAAGGGGCATTTAAACTGTCTTGTTAAGCTACTGCGACCTGCACGTCTCTTCCAAGGGGCATTTAAATAGTCTTGGTAAGCTACTGCGACCTGCAAGCCTCTTCCAAGGGGCATTTAAACTGTCTTGTTAAGCTACTGCGAACTGCACGTCTCTTCCAAGGGGCATTTAAACTGTCTTTTTAAGCTACTGCGACCTCCACCGCTCTTCCAAGGGGCATTTAAACCATCTTGTTAAGCTACTGCGACCTGCACGTGTCTTCCAAGGGGCAATTAAACTGTCTTGTTAAGCTACTGCGACTTGCACGTCTCTTCCAAGGGGCATTTAAACCGTCTTGTTAAGCTACTGTAACCTCCACCACTTTTCCAAGGGGCATTTAAACCGTCTTGTTTAGCTACTGCGACATGCTCGTCTCTTCCAAGGGGCATTTAAAACGCTTTGTTAAGCTACTGCGACCTGCACGTCTCTTCCAAGGGGCATTTAAACCGTCTTGTTAAGCTACTGCGACCTGCAATTCTCTCCCAAGGGGCATTTAAACCGTCTTGTTAAGCTTCTGCGACCTGCAAGTCTCTTCCAAGGGGCATTTAAACCGTCTTGTTAAGCTACTGCGACCTCCACCGCACTTCCAAGGGGCATTTAAACTGTCTTGTTAAGCTACTGCAACCTGCACGTCTCTTCCAAGTGGCATTTAAACCGTCTTGTTAAGCTACTGCGACCTCCACAGCTTTACAAAGGGGCACTTAAACCGTCTTGTTAAGCTACTGCGACCTGCACATCTCCTCCAAGGGGTATTTAAACCGTCTTATTAAGCTACTTTGACCTGCACGTCTCTTCCAAGGGGCAATTAAATCGTCTTTTTAAGCTACTTCGACCTCCACCGCTCTTCCAAGGGGCATTTAAACCGTCTTGTTTAGCTACTGCGACCTGCACGTCTCTTCCAAGGGGCATTTAAACTGTCTTGTTAAGCTACTGCGACCTGCACGTTTCTTCCAAGGGTCATTTAAACCATCTTGTTAAGCTACTGCGACCTGCACGTCTCTTCCAATGGGCATTTACACCGTCTTGTTAAGCTACTGCGACCTGCACGTCTCTTCCAAGGGGCATTTAAACCGTCTTATTAAGCTACTGCGACCTGCACGTCTCTTGCAAGAGGCATTTAAACCGTCTTGTTAAGCTACTGTGATCTGCACGTCTCTTCCAAGGGGCCTTTAAACCATCTTGTTAAGCTACTGCGACCTGTACGTCTCATCCAATGGGCATTTAAACCGTGTTGTTAAGCTACTGCGACTTGCATGTCTCTTCCAAGGGGCATTTAAACTGTGTTGTTAAGCTTCTCCGACCTGCACGTCTCTTCCAAGGGGCATTTAAACTGTCTTGCTAAGCTACTGCGACCTGCACGTCTCTTCCAAGGGGCCTTTAAACCATCTTGTTAAGCTACTGTGACCTGTACGTCTCGTCCAATGGGCATTTAAACCGTGTTGTTAAGCTACTGCGACCTGCATGTCTCTTCCAAGGGGCATTTAAACCGTCTTGTTAAGCTACTGCGACCTCCATCGCTCTTCCAAGGGGCATTTAAACCATCTTGTTAAGCTACTGCGACCTGCACGTCTCTTCCAAGGGGCATTTAAACCGTCTTGTTCAGCTACTGCGACATGCACGTCTCTTCCAAGGGGCATTTAAAACGCTTTGTTAAGCTACTGCGACCTGCACGTCTCTTCCAAGGGGCATTTAAACCGTCTTGTTAAGCTACTGCGACCTGCAATTCTCTTCCAAGGGGCATTTAAACCGTCTTGTTAAGCTTCTGCGACCTGCAAGTCTCTTCCAAGGGGCATTTAACCGTCCTGTTAAGCTACTGCGACCAACACCGCACTTCCAAGGGGCATTTAAACCGTCTTGTTAAGCTACTGCGACCTGCACGTCTCTTCCAAGTGTCATTTAAACAGTCTTGTTAAGCTACTGCGACCTCCACAGCTTTTCAAAGGGGCATTTAAACCGTCTTATTAAGCTACTTCGACCTGCACGTCTCTTCCAAGGGGTATTTAAACCGTCTTATTAAGCTACTGTGACCTGCACGTCTTTTCCAAGGGGCAATTAAATCGTCTTGTTAAGCTACTTCGACCTCCACCGCTCTTCCAAGGGGCATTTAAACCGTCTTGTTTAGCTACTGCAAACTGCACGTCTCTTCCAAGGGGCATTTAAACAGTCTTGTTAAGCTACTGCGACCTCCACTTCTCTTCCAATGTGCATTTAAACAGTCTTGTTAAGCTACTGCGACCTGCATGTCTCTTCCAAGGGGCATTTAAACCGTCTCATTAAGCTACTGCGACCTGCACGTCTCTTCCAAGCGGCATTTAAACTGTCTTGTAAGCTACTGCGACCTCCACCACTCTTCCAAGGGGCATATAAACCGTCTTGTTAAGCTACTGCGACCTGCACGTGTCTTCCAAGGGGCATTTAAACCGTCTTGTTAAGCTACTGCGACCTGCACGTCTCTTCGAAGGGGCATTTAAACCGTCTTATTAAGCTACTGCGACTTGCACGTCTCTTCCAAGGGGCATTTAAACCGTCTTGTTAAGCTACTGTAACCTTCACTACTTTTCCAAGGGGCATTTAAACAGTCTTGTTAAGCTGCTGCGACCTGCATGTCTCTTCAAAGGGGCATTTAACCCGTCTTGTTAAGCTACTGTGACCTGCACGTCCCTTCCAAGGGGCATTTAAACCGTCTTATTAAGCTACTGTGACCTGCACGTCTCTTCCAATGTGCAATTAATCGTCTTGTTAAGCTACTTCGACCTTCACCGCTCTTCCAAGGGGCATTTAAACCCTCTTGTTTAGCTACTGCGACCTGCACGTCTCTACCAAGGGGCATTTAAACCGTCTTGTTAATCTACTGCGATATGCACGTCTCTTCCAAGGGGCATTTAAACCGTCTTGTTAAGCTACTGCGACCTGCATGTTTTCTTGCAAGGGTCATTTAAACCGTCTTGTTAAGCTACTGCGACCTGCACGTGTCTAACAAGGGGCATTTAAACCGTCTTGCTAAGCTACTGCGACCTCCATCGCTCTTCCAAGGGCCATTTAAACCATCTTGTTAAGCTACTGCGTCCTGCACGTCTCTTCCAAGGGGCATTTAAACTGTCTTGTTAAGCTACTGCGACCTGCACGTCTATTCTAATGGGCATTTAAACAGTCTTGTTAAGCTACTGCGACTTGCACTTCTCTTCCAAGGGGCATTTAAACCGTCTTGTTAAGCTACTGTAACCTGCCCCACTTTTCCAAGGGGCATTTAAACCATCTTGTTAAGCTACTGCGACCTGCTCGTTTCTTCCAAGGGGCATTTAAACTGTCTTGTTAAGCTACTGCGACCTCCACCTCTCTTCCAAGGGGCATTTACACCTTCTTGTTAAGCTACTGCGACCTCCACCACTTTTCAAAGGGGCATTTAAACCGTCTTGTTAAGCTACTGCGACCTGCACGTCTCTTCCAAGGGGTATTTAAACCGTCTTATTAAGCTACTGTGACCTGCACGTCTCTTCCAAGGGGCATTTAAACCATCTTGTTAAGCTACTGCGACCTGTACGTCTCTTCCATTGGGCATTTAAACCGTCTTGTTAAGCTACTGCGACCTGCATGTCTCTTCCAAGGGGCAATTAAATCGTCTTGTTAAGCTACTTCGACCTCCACCGCTCTTCCAAGGGGCATTTAAACCGTCTTGTTTAGCTACTGCGACCTGCACGTCTCTTCCAAGGGGCATTTAAACTGTCTTGTTAAGCTACTGCGACCTGCACATCTCTTCCAAGGGGCATTTAAACCATCTTGTTAAGCTACTGCGACCTGTACGTCTCTTCCAATGGGCATTTAAACCGTCTTGTTAAGCTACTGCCACCTGCATGTCTCTTCCAAGGGGCATTTAAACCGTCTTGTTAATCTACTGCGACCTGCACGTCTCTTCCAAGGGGCATTTAAATAGTCTTGGTAAGCTACTGCGACCTGCAAGCCTCTTCCAAAGGGCATTTAAACTGTCTTTTTAAGCTTCTGCGACCTGCACGTCTCTTCCAAGTGGCATTTAAACTGTCTTGTTATGCTACTGCGACCTCCACCGCTCTTCCAAGGGGCATTTAAACCATCTTGTTAAGCTACTGCGACTTGCACGGCTCTTCCAAGGGGCATTTAAACTGTCTTGTTAAGCTACTGTGACTTGCAGGTCTCTTCCAAGGGGCATTTAAACCGTCTTGTTAAGCTGCTGTAACCTCCACCACTTTTCCAAGGGGCATTTAAACCGTCTTGTTTAGCTACTGCGACATGCACGTCTCTTCCAAGGGGCATTTAAAACGCTTTGTTAAGCTACTGCGACCTGCACGTCTCTTCCAAGGGGCATTTAAACCGTCTTGTTAAGCTACTGCGACCTGAAATTGTCTTCCAAGGGGCATTTATACCGTCTTGTTAAGCTTCTGCGACCTGCAAGTCTCTTCCAAGGGGCATTTAAACCGTCTTGTTAAGCTACTGCGACCTCCACCGCACTTCCAATGGGCATTTAAACCGTCTTGTTAAGCTACTGCGACCTGCACGTCTCTTCCAAGTGGCATTTAAACCGTCTTGTTAAGGTACTGCGACCTGCACGTCTCTTTCAAGGGGCATATAAACTGTCTTGTTAAGCTACTGCGACCTGCACGTCTCTTCAAAGGGGCATTTAAACCGTCTTATTAAGCTACTGCGACCTGCACGTCTCTTCCAAGGGGCATTTAAACCGTCTTGTTAAGCTACTGCGACCTGCACGTCTCTTCCAAGGGGCATTTAAACCGTCTTTTTAAGCTACTGCAACCTCCACCGCTTTTCAAAGGGCCATTTAAACCGTCTTGTTAAGCTTCTGCGACCGGCACGTCTCTACCAAGGGGTATTTAAACCGTCTTATTAAGCTACTGTGACCTGCACGTCTCTTCCAAGGGGCAATCAAATCGTCTTGTTAAGCTACTTCGACCTCCACCTCTCTTACAAGGGGCATTTAAACCGTCTTGTTTAGCTACTGCGACCTGCACTTCTCTTCCAAGGTGCATTTAAGCCGTCTCATTAAGCTACTGCGACCTGCACGTCTCTTCCAAGGGGCATTTAAACCGTCTTGTTCAGCTACTGCGACATGCACGTCTCTTCCAAGGGGCATTTAAAACGCTTTGTTAAGCTACTGCGACCTGCACGTCTCTTCCAAGGGGCATTTAAACCGTCTTGTTAAGCTACTGTGACCTGCAATTCTCTTCCAAGGGGCATTTAAACCGTCTTGTTAAGCTTCTTCGACCTGCAAGTCTCTTCCAAGGGGCATTTATACCGTCTTGTTAAGCTACTGCGACCTCCACCGCACTTCCAAGGGGCATTTAAACCGTCTTGTTAAGCTACTGCGACCTGCACGTCTCTTCCAAGTGGCATTTAAACCGTCTTGTTAAGCTACTGCGACCTCTACAGCTATTCAAAGGGGCATTTAAACCGTCTTGTTAAGCTACTTCGACCTGCACGTCTCTTCCAAGGGGTATTTAAACCGTCTTATTAAGCTACTGTGACCTGCACGTCTCTTCCAAGGGGCAATTAAATCGTCTTGTTAAGCTACTTCGACCTCCACCGCTCTTCCAAGGGGCATTTAAACCCTCTTGTTTAGCTACTGCAAACTGCACGTCTCTTCCAAGGGGCATTTAAACAGTCTTGTTAAGCTACTGCGACCAGCACTTCTCTTAAAATGTGCATTTAAACATTCTTGTTAAGCTACTGCGACCTGCATGTCTCTTCCAAGGGGCATTTAAACCGTCTCATTAAGCTACTGCGACCTGCACGTATCTTCCAAGTGGCATTTAAACTGTCTTGTAAGCTACTGCGACCTCCACCGCTCTTCCAAGGGGCATATAAACCGTCTTTTTAAGCTACTGCGACCTGCACGTCTCTTCCAAGGGGCATTTAAACCGTCTTGTTAAGCTACTGCGACCTGCACGTCTCTTCCAAGGGGCATTTAAACCGTCTTATTAAGCTACTGCGACTTGCACGTCTCTTCCAAGGGGCATTTAAACCATCTTGTTAAGCTACTGTAACCTCCACTACTTTTCCAAGGGGCATTTAAACCGTCTTGTTTAGCTACTGCGACATGCACGTCTCTTCCAAGGGGCATTTAAAACGCTTTGTTAAGCTACTGCGACCTGAACGCCTCTTACAAGGGGCATTTAAACCATCTTGTTAAGCTACTGCGACCTGCAATTCTCTTCCAAGGGGCATTTAAACCGTCTTGTTAAGCTTCTGCGACATGCAAGTCTCTTCCAAGGGGCATTTAAACCGTCTTGTTAAGCTACTGCGACCTCCACCGCACTTCCAAGGGGTATTTAAACCGTCTTGTTAAGCTACTGCGACCTGCACGTCTCTTCCAAGTGGCATTTAAACCGTCTTGTTAAGCTACTGCGACCTCCACCACTTTTCAAAGGGGCATTTAAACCGTCTTGTTAAGCTACTGCGACCTGCAATTCTCTTCCAAGGGGCATTTAAACCGTCTTATTAAGCTACTGTGACCTGCACGTCTCTTCCAAGGGGCAATTAAATCGTCTTGTTAAGCTACTTCGACCTCCACCGCTCTTCCAAGGGGCATGTAAACCGTCTTGTTTAGCTACTGCGACCTGTACGTCTCTTCCAAGGGGCATTTAAACTGTCTTGTTAAGCTACTGCGACCTGCACGTCTCTTCCAAGGGGCATTTAAACAATCTTGTTAAGCTACTGCGACCTGTACGTCTCTTCCAATGGGCATTTAAACTGTCTTGTTAAGCTACTGCGACCTGCACGTCTCTTCCAAGGGGCATTTAAACCGTCTTATTAAGCTAATGCGACCTGCACGTCTCTTGCAAGAGGCATTTAAACCGTCTTGTTAAGCTACTGTGATCTGCACGTCTCTTCCAAGGGGCATTTAAACTGTCTTGTTAAGCTTCTCAGACCTGCACGTCTCTTCCAAGGGGCATTTAAACTGTCTTGTTAAGCTACTGCGACCTGCACGTCTCTTCCAAGGGGCATTTAAACCGTCTTGTTAAGCTACTGCGACCTGCAATTCTCTTCCAAGGGGCATTTAAACCGTCTTGTTAAACTTCTGTGACATGCAAGTCTCTTCCAAGGGGCATTTAAACCGTCTTGTTAAGCTACTGCGACCTCCACCGCACTTCCACGGGGCATTTAAACCGTCTTGTTAAGCTACTGCGACCTTCACGTCTCTTCCAAGTGGCATTTAAACCGTCTTGTTAAGCTACTTCGACCTCCACCGCTCTTCCAAGGGGCATTTAAACCGTCTTGTTTAGCTACTGCGACCTGCACGTCTCTTCCAAGGGGCATTTAAACTGTCTTGTTAAGCTACTGCGATCTGTTCGTCTCTTCCAAGGGGCATTTAAACCGTCTTGGTAAGCTACTGCCACCTGCACGTCTCTTCCAAGGGGCATTTAAACTGTCTTGTTAAGCTTCTCCGGCCTGCACGTCTCTTCCAAGGGGCATTTAAACTGTCTTGTTAAGCTACTGTGACCTGCACGTCTCTTCCAAGGGGCTTTTAAACCATCTTGTTAAGCTACTGCGACCTGTACGTCTCTTCCAAGGGGCATTTAAACCGTCTTGTTAAGCTACTGCGACCTGCAATTCTCTTCCAAGGGGCATTTAAACCGTCTTGTTAAACTTCTGCAACATGCAAGTCTCTTCCAAGGGGCATTTAAACCGTCTTTTTAAGCTACTGCGACCTCCACCGCACTTCCAAGGGGCATTTAAACCATCTTTTTAAGCTACTGCGACCTGCACGTCTCTTCCAAGTGGCATTTAAACCGTCTTGTTAAGCTACTGCGACCTCCACCACTTTTCAAAGGGGCATTTAAACCGTCTTGTTAAGCTAGTGCGACCAGCACGTCTCTTCCAAGGGGTTTTTAAACCGTCTTATTAAGCTACTGTGACCTGCACGTCTCTTCCAAGGGGCAATTAATTCGTCTTGTTAAGCTACTTCGACCTCCACCGCTCTTCCAAGGGGCATTTAAACTGTCTTGTTAAGCTACTGCGACCTGCACGTCTCTTCCAAGGGGCATTTAAATAGTCTTGGTAAGCTACTGCGACCTGCAAGCCTCTTCCAAGGGGCATTTAAACTGTCTTGTTAAGCTACTGCGAACTGCACGTCTCTTCCAAGGGGCATTTAAACTGTCTTGTTAAGCTACTGCGACCTCCACCGCTCTTCCAAGGGGCATTTAAACCATCTTGTTAAGCTACTGCGACCTGCACGTGTCTTCCAAGGGGCAATTAAACAGTCTTGTTAAGCTACTGCGACTTGCACGTCTCTTCCAAGGGGCATTTAAACCGTCTTGTTAAGCTACTGTAACCTCCACCACTTTTCCAAGGGGCATTTAAACCGTCTTGTTTAGCTACTGCGACATGCTCGTCTCTTCCAAGGGGCATTTAAAACGCTTTGTTAAGCTACTGCGACCTGCACGTCTCTTCCAAGGGGCATTTAAACCGTCTTGTTAAGCTACTGCGACCTGCAATTCTCTCCCAAGGGGCATTTAAACCGTCTTGTTAAGCTTCTGCGACCTGCAAGTCTCTTCCAAGGGGCATTTAAACCGTCTTGTTAAGCTACTGCGACCTCCACCGCACTTCCAAGGGGCATTTAAACTGTCTTGTTAAGCTACTGCAACCTGCACGTCTCTTCCAAGTGGCATTTAAACCGTCTTGTTAAGCTACTGCGACCTCCACAGCTTTACAAAGGGGCACTTAAACCGTCTTGTTAAGCTACTGCGACCTGCACATCTCCTCCAAGGGGTATTTAAACCGTCTTATTAATCTACTTTGACCTGCACGTCTCTTCCAAGGGGCAATTAAATCGTCTTTTTAAGCTACTTCGACCTCCACCGCTCTTCCAAGGGGCATTTAAACCGTCTTGTTTAGCTACTGCGACCTGCACGTCTCTTCCAAGGGGCATTTAAACTGTCTTGTTAAGCTACTGCGACCTGCACGTTTCTTCCAAGGGGCATTTACACGGTCTTGTTAAGCTACTGCGACCTGCACGTCTCTTCCAAGGGGCATTTAAACCGTCTTATTAAGCTACTGCGACCTGCACGTCTCTTGCAAGAGGCATTTAAACCGTCTTGTTAAGCTACTGTGATCTGCACGTCTCTTCCAAGGGGCCTTTAAACCATCTTGTTAAGCTACTGCGACCTGTACGTCTCATCCAATGGGCATTTAAACCGTGTTGTTAAGCTACTGCGACCTGCATGTCTCTTCCAAGGGGCAATTAAATCGTCTTTTTAAGCTACTTCGACCTCCACCGCTCTTCCAAGGGGCATTTAAACCGTCTTGTTAAGCTACTGCGACCTGCATGTTTTCTTGCATTTGTCATTTAAACCGTCTTGTTAAGCTACTGCGACCTGCACGTGTCTAACAAGGGGCATTTAAATAGTCTTGGTAAGCTACTGCGACCTGCAAGCCTCTTCCAAGGGGCATATAAACTGTCTTGTTAAGCTGCTGCGACCTGCATGTCTCTTCCAAGGGCCATTTAAACCGTCTTGCTAAGCTACTGCGACCTCCATCGCTCTTCCAAGGGCCATTTAAACCATCTTGTTAAGCTACTGCGACCTGTACGTCTCTTCCAAGGGGCATTTAAACTGTCTTGTTAAGCTACTGCGACCTGCACGTCTCTTCTAATGGGCATTTAAACAGTCTTGTTAAGCTACTGCGACTTGCACTTCTCTTCCAAGGGGCATTTAAACCGTCTTGTTAAGCTACTGTAACCTGCCCCACTTTTCCAAGGGGCATTTAAACCGTCTTGTTTAGCTACTGCGACATGCACGTCTCTTCCAAGGGGCATTTAAAACGCTTTGTTAAGCTGCTGAGTCCTGCACGTCTCTTCCAAGGGGCATTTAAACCGTCTTGTTAACCTACTGCGACCTGCAATTCTCTTCCAAGGGGCATTTAAACCGTCTTGTTAAGCTTCTGCGACCTGCAAGTCTCTTCCAAGGGGCATTTAAACCGTCTTGTTAAGCTACTGCGACCTCCACCGCACTTCCAAGGGGCATTTAAACCGTCTTGTTAAGCTACTGCGACCTGCACGTCTCTTCCAAGTGGCATTTAAACCATCTTGTTAAGCTACTGCGACATGCACGTCTCTTCCAAGGGGCATTTAAAACGCTTTTTTAAGCTACTGCGACCTGCAGGTCTCTTCCAAGGGACATTTAAACCGTCTTGTTAAGCTACTGCGAACTGCAATTCTCTTCCAAGGGGCATTGAAACCGTCTTGTTAAGCTTCTGCGACCTGCATGTCTCTTCCAAGGGGCATTTAAACCATCTTGATAAGCTACTGCGACCTCCACCGCACTTCCAAGGGGCATTTAAACCATCTTGTTAAGCTACTGCGACCTGCACTTCTCTTCCAAGTGGCATTTAAATAGTCTTGTTAAGCTACTGCGACCTGCAAGTCTCTTCTAATGGGCATTTAAACAGTCTTGTTAAGCTACTGCGACTTGCACATCTCTTCCAAGGGGCATTTAAACCGTCTTATTAAGCTACTGTAGCCTCCACCACTTTTCCAAGGGGCATTTAAACCATCTTGTTTAGCTACTGCGTCATGCACGTCTCTTCCAAGGGGCATTTAAAACGCTTTGTTAAGCTACTGAGACCTGCACGTCTCTTCCAAGGGGCATTTAAACCGTCTTGTTAAGCTGCTGCGACCTGCAATTCTCTTCCAAGGGGCATTTAAACCTTCTTGTTAAGCTTCTGTGACCTGCAAGTCTCTTCCAAGGGGTATTTAAACCGTCTTGTTAAGCTACTGCGACCTCCACAGCACTTCCAAGGGGAATTTAAACCATCTTGTTAAGCTACTGCGACCTGCACGTCTCTTCCAAGTGGCATTTAAACCGTCTTGTTAAGCTACTGCGACCTGCACGTTTCTTCCAAGGGGCATTTAAACTGTCTTGTTAAGCTACTGCAACCTGCACGTCTCTTCCAAGGGGCATTTAAACCGTCTTATTAAGCTACTGAGACCTACACGTCTCTTCCAAGGGGCATTTAATCTGTCTTGTGAAGCTACTGCGACCTCCACCTCTCTTCCAAGGGGCATTTACACCTTCTTGTTAAGCTACTGCGACCTCCACCACTTTTCAAAGGGGCATTTAAACCGTCTTGTTAAGCTACTGCGACCTGCACGTCTCTTTCAAGGGGTATTTAAACCGTCTTATTAAGCTATTGTGACCTGCACGTCTCTTCCAAGGGGCATTTAAACCATCTTGTCAAGCTACTGCGACCTGTACGTCTCTTCCATTGGGCATTTAAACCGTCTTGTTAAGCTACTGCGACCTGCATGTCTCTTCCAAGGGGCAATTAAATCGTCTTCTTAAGCTACTTCGACCTCCACCGCTCTTCCAAGGGGCATTTAAACCGTCTTGTTTAGCTACTGCGACCTGCACGTCTCTTCCAAGGGGCATTTAAACTGTCTTGTTAAGCTACTGCGACCTGCACATCTCTTCCAAGGGGCATTTAAACCATCTTGTTAAGCTACTGCGACCTGTACGTCTCTTCCAATTGGGCATTTAAACCGTCTTGTTAAGCTACTGCCACCTGCATGTCTCTTCCAAGGGGCATTTAAACCGTCTTGTTAATCTACTGCGACCTGTACGTCTCTTCCAAGGGGCATTTAAATAGTCTTGGTAAGCTACTGCGACCTGCAAGCCTCTTCCAAAGGGCATTTAAACTGTCTTTTTAAGCTACTGCGAACTGCACGTCTCTTCCAAGTGGCATTTAAACTGTCTTGTTATGCTACTGCGACTTCCACCGCTCTTCCAAGGGGCATTTAAACCATCTTGTTAAGCTACTGCGACTTGCACGGCTCTTCCAAGGGGCATTTAAACTGTCTTGTTAAGCTACTGTGACTTGCAGGTCTCTTCCAAGGGGCATTTAAACCGTCTTATTAAGCTGCTGTAACCTCCACCACTTTTCCAAGGGGCATTTAAACCGTCTTGTTTAGCTACTGCGACATGCACGTCTCTTCCAAGGGGCATTTAAAACGCTTTGTTAAGCTACTGCGACCTGCACGTCTCTTCCAAGGGGCATTTAAACCGTCTTGTTAAGCTACTGCGACCTGAAATTCTCTTCCAAGGGGCATTTATACCGTCTTGTTAAGCTTCTGCGACCTGCAAGTCTCTTCCAAGGGGCATTTAAACCGTCTTGTTAAGCTACTGCGACCTCCACCGCACTTCCAAGGGGCATTTAAACCGTCTTGTTAAGCTACTGCGACCTGCACGTCACTTCCAAGTGGCATTTAAACCGTCTTGTTAAGGTACTGCGACCTGCACGTCTCTTTCAAGGTGCATATAAACTGTCTTGTTAAGCTACTGCGACCTGCACGTCTCTTCAAAGGGGCATTTAAACCGTCTTATTAAGCTACTGCGACCTGCACGTCTCTTCCAAGGGGCATTTAAACTGTCTTGTTAAGCTACTGCGACCTGCACGTCTCTTCCAAGGGGCATTTAAACCGTCTTTTTAAGCTACTGCAACCTCCACCGCTTTTCAAAGGGCCATTTAAACCGTCTTGTTAAGCTTCTGCGACCGGCACGTCTCTACCAAGGGGTATTTAAACCGTCTTATTAAGCTACTGTGACCTGCACGTCTCTTCCAAGGGGCAATCAAATCGTCTTGTTAAGCTACTTCGACCTCCACCGCTCTTACAAGGGGCATTTAAACCGTCTTGTTTAGCTACTGCGACCTGCACTTCTCTTCCAAGGTGCATTTAAGCCGTCTCATTAAGCTACTGCGACCTGCACGTCTCTTCCAAGGGGCATTTAAACCTTCTTGTTCAGCTACTGCGACATGCACGTCTCTTCCAAGGGGCATTTAAAACGCTTTGTTAAGCTACTGCGACCTGAACGTCTCTTCCAAGGGGCATTTAAACCGTCTTGTTAAGCTACTGTGACCTGCAATTCTCTTCCAAGGGGCATTTAAACCGTCTTGTTAAGCTTCTGCGACCTGCAAGTCTCTTCCAAGGGGCATTTAAACCGTCTTGTTAAGCTACTGCGACCTCCACCGCACTTCCAAGGGGCATTTAAACCGTCTTGTTAAGCTACTGCGACCTGCACGTCTCTTCCAAGTGGCATTTAAACCGTCTTGTTAAGCTACTGCGACCTCTACAGCTATTCAAAGGGGCATTTAAACCGTCTTGTTAAGCTACTTCGACCTGCACGTCTCTTCCAAGGGGTATTTAAACCGTCTTATTAAGCTACTGTGACCTGCACGTCTCTTCCAAGGGGCAATTAAATCGTCTTGTTAAGCTACTTCGACCTCCACCGCTCTTCCATGGGGCATTTAAACCCTCTTGTTTAGCTACTGCAAACTGCACGTCTCTTCCAAGGGGCATTTAAACAGTCTTGTTAAGCTACTGCGACCAGCACTTCTCTTCCAATGTGCATTTAAACATTCTAGTTAAGCTACTGCGACCTGCATGTCTCTTCCAAGGGGCATTTAAACCGTCTCATTAAGCTACTGCGACCTGCACGTATCTTCCAAGTGGCATTTAAACTGTCTTGTAAGCTACTGCGACCTCCACCGCTCTTCCAAGGGGCATATAAACCGTCTTGTTAAGCTACTGCGACCTGCACGTCTCTTCCAAGGGGCATTTAAACCGTCTTGTTAAGCTACTGCGACCTGCACGTCTCTTCCAAGGGGCATTTAAACCGTCTTATTAAGCTACTGCGACTTGCACGTCTCTTCCAAGGGGCATTTAAACCATCTTGTTAAGCTACAGTAACCTCCACTACTTTTCCAAGGGGCATTTAAACCGTCTTGTTTAGTTACTGCGACATGCACGTCTCTTCCAAGGGGCATTTAAAACGCTTTGTTAAGCTACTGCGACCTGCACGCCTCTTCCAAGGGGCATTTAAACCGTCTTGTTAAGCTACTGCGACCTGCAATTCTCTTCCAAGGGGCATTTAAACCGTCTTGTTAAGCTTCTGCGACATGCAAGTCTCTTCCAAGGGGCATTTAAACCGTCTTGTTAAGCTACTGCGACCTCCACCGCACTTCCAAGGGGTATTTAAACCGTCTTGTTAAGCTACTGCGACCTGCACGTCTCTTCCAAGTGGCATTTAAACCGTCTTGTTAAGCTACTGCGACCTCCACCACTTTTCAAAGGGGCATTTAAACCGTCTTGTTAAGCTACTGCGACCTGCAGTTCTCTTCCAAGGGGCATTTAAACCGTCTTATTAAGCTACTGTGACCTGCACGTCTCTTCCAAGGGGCAATTAAATCGTCTTGTTAAGCTACTTCGACCTCCACCGCTCTTCCAAGGGGCATGTAAACCGTCTTGTTTAGCTACTGCGACCTGTACGTCTCTTCCAAGGGGCATTTAAACTGTCTTGTTAAGCTACTGCGACCTGTACGTCTCTTCCAAGGGGCATTTAAACCATCTTGTTAAGCTACTGCGACCTGTACGTCTCTTCCAATGGGCATTTAAACTGTCTTGTTAAGCTACTGCGACCTGCACGTCTCTTCCAAGGGGCATTTAAACCGTCTTATTAAGCTAATGCGACCTGCACGTCTCTTGCAAGAGGCATTTAAACCGTCTTGTTAAGCTACTGTGATCTGCACGTCTATTCCAAGGGGCATTTAAACTGTCTTGTTAAGCTTCTCCGACCTGCACGTCTCTTCCAAGGGGCATTTAAACTGTCTTGTTAAGCTACTGCGACCTGCACGTCTCTTCCAAGGGGCATTTAAACCGTCTTGTTAAGCTACTGCGACCTGCAATTCTCTTCCAAGGGGCATTTAAACCATCTTGTTAAACTTCTGCGACATGCAAGTCTCTTCCAAGGGGCATTTAAACCGTCTTGTTAAGCTACTGCGACCTCCACCGCACTTCCACGGGGCATTTAAACCGTCTTGTTAAGCTACTGCGACCTTCACGTCTCTTCCAAGTGGCATTTAAACCGTCTTGTTAAGCTACTTCGACCTCCACCGCTCTTCCAAGGGGCATTTAAACCGTCTTGTTTAGCTACTGCGACCTGCACGTCTCTTCCAAGGGGCATTTAAACTGTCTTGTTAAGCTACTGCGATCTGTACGTCTCTTCCAAGGGGCATTTAAACCATCTTGGTAAGCTACTGCCACCTGCACGTCTCTTCCAAGGGGCATTTAAACCGTCTTATTAAGCTAATGCGACCTGCACGTCTCTTGCAAGAGGCATTTAAACCGTCTTGTTAAGCTACTGTGATCTGCACGTCTCTTCCAAGGGGCATTTAAACTGTCTTGTTAAGCTTCTCCGGCCTGCACGTCTCTTCCAAGGGGCATTTAAACTGTCTTGTTAAGCTACTGTGACCTGCACGTCTCTTCCAAGGGGCTTTTAAACCATCTTGTTAAGCTACTGCGACCTGTACGTCTCTTCCAAGGGGCATTTAAACCGTCTTGTTAAGCTACTGCGACCTGCAATTCTCTTCCAAGGGGCATTTAAACCGTCATGTTAAACTTCTGCAACATGCAAGTCTCTTCCAAGGGGCATTTAAACCGTCTTGTTAAGCTACTGCGACCTCCACCGCACTTCCAAGGGGCATTTAAACCATCTTGTTAAGCTACTGCGACCTGCACGTCTCTTCCAAGTGGCATTTAAACCGTCTTGTTAAGCTACTGCGACCTCCACCACTTTTCAAAGGGGCATTTAAACCGTCTTGTTAAGCTAGTGCGACCAGCACGTCTCTTCCAAGGGGTATTTAAACCGTCTTATTAAGCTACTGTGACCTCCACGTCTCTTCCAAGGGGCAATTAATTCGTCTTGTTAAGCTACTTCGACCTCCACCGCTCTTCCAAGGGGCATTTAAACTGTCTTGTTAAGCTAATGCGACCTGCACGTCTCTTCCAAGGGGCATTTAAATAGTCTTGGTAAGCTACTGCGACCTGCAAGCCTCTTCCAAGGGGCATTTAAACTGTCTTGTTAAGCTACTGCGAACTTCACTTCTCTTCCAAGGGGCATTTAAACTGTCTTGTTAAGCTACTGCGACCTCCACCGCTCTTCCAAGGGGCATTTAAACCATCTTGTTAAGCTACTGCGACCTGCACGTGTCTTCCAAGGGGCAATTAAACTGTCTTGTTAAGCTACTGCGACCTGCACGTCTCTTCCAAGGGGCATTTAAATAGTCTTGGTAAGCTACTGCGACCTGCAAGCCTCTTCCAAGGGGCATTTAAACTGTCTTGTTAAGCTACTGCGAACTTCACTTCTCTTCCAAGGGGCATTTAAACCGTCTTGTTAAGCTACTGTAACCTCCACCACTTTTCCAAGGGGCATTTAAACCGTCTTGTTTAGCTACTGCGACATGCTCGTCTCTTCCAAGGGGCATTTAAAACGCTTTGTTAAGCTACTGCGACCTGCACGTCTCTTCCAAGGGGCATTTAAACCGTCTTGTTAAGCTACTGCGACCTGCAATTCTCTCCCAAGGGGCATTTAAACCGTCTTGTTAAGCTTCTGCGACCTGCAAGTCTCTTCCAAGGGGCATTTAAACCGTCTTGTTAAGCTACTGCGACCTCCACCGCACTTCCAAGGGGCATTTAAACTGTCTTGTTAAGCTACTGCAACCTGCACGTCTCTTCCAAGTGGCATTTAAACCGTCTTGTTAAGCTCCTGCGACCTCCACAGCTTTACAAAGGGGCACTTAAACCGTCTTGTTAAGCTACTGCGACCTGCACATCTCCTCCAAGGGGTATTTAAACCGTCTTATTAAGCTACTTTGACCTGCACGTCTCTTCCAAGGGGCAATTAAATCGTCTTTTTAAGCTACTTCGACCTCCACCGCTCTTCCAAGGGGCATTTAAACCGTCTTGTTTAGCTACTGCGACCTGCACGTCTCTTCCAAGGGGCATTTAAACTGTCTTGTTAAGCTACTGCGACCTGCACGTTTCTTCCAAGGGGCATTTAAACCATCTTGTTAAGCTACTGCGACCTGCACATCTCTTCCAATGGGCATTTACACCGTCTTGTTAAGCTACTGCGACCTGCACGTCTCTTCCAAGGGGTATTTAAACCGTCTTATTAAGCTACTGCGACCTGCACGTCTCTTGCAAGAGGCATTTAAACCGTCTTGTTAAGCTACTGTGATCTGCACGTCTCTTCCAAGGGGCCTTTAAACCATCTTGTTAAGCTACTGCGACCTGTACGTCTCATCCAATGGGCATTTAAACCGTGTTGTTAAGCTACTGCGACCTGCATGTCTCTTCCAAGGGGCATTTAAACCGTGTTGTTAAGCTACTGCGACCTGCATGTCTCTTCCAAGGGGCATTTAAACCGTCTTGTTAAGGTACTGCGACCTCCACCCCTCTTCCAAGGGGCATTTAAACCATCTTGTTAAGCTACTGCGACCTGCACGTCTCTTCCAAGGGGCATTTAAACCGTCTTGTTCAGCTACTGCGACATGCACGTCTCTTCCAAGGGGCATTTAAAACGCTTTGTTAAGCTACTGCGACCTGCACGTCTCTTCCAAGGGGCATTTAAACCGTCTTGTTAAGCTACTGCGACCTGCAATTCTCTTCCAAGGGGCATTTAAACCGTCTTGTTAAGCTTCTGCGACCTGCAAGTCTCTTCCAAGGGGCATTTAAACCGTCCTGTTAAGCTACTGCGACCTCCACCGCACTTCCAAGGGGCATTTAAACCGTCTTGTTAAGCTACTGCGACCTGCACGTCTCTTCCAAGTGTCATTTAAACCATCTTGTTAAGCTACTGCGACCTCCACAGCTTTTCAAAGGGGCATGTAAACCGTCTTATTAAGCTACTTCGACCTGCACGTCTCTTCCAAGGGGTATTTAAACCGTCTTATTAAGCTACTGTGACCTGCACGTCTTTTCCAAGGGGCAATTAAATCGTCTTGTTAAGCTACTTCGACCTCCACCGCTCTTCCAAAGGGCATTTAAACCGTCTTGTTTAGCTACTGCAAACTGCACGTCTCTTCCAAGGGGCATTTAAACAGTCTTGTTAAGCTACTGCGACCTCCACTTCTCTTCCAATGTGCATTTAAACAGTCTTGTTAAGCTACTGCGACCTGCATGTCTCTTCCAAGGGTCATTTAAACCGTCTCATTAAGCTACTGCGACCTGCACGTCTCTTCCAATTGGCATTTAAACTGTCTTGTAAGCTACTGCGACCTCCACCACTCTTCCAAGGGGCATATAAACCGTCTTGTTAAGCTACTGCGACCTGTACGTGTCTTCCAAGGGGCATTTAAACCGTCTTGTTAAGCTACTGCGACCTGCACGTCTCTTCGAACGGGCATTTAAACCGTCTTATTAAGCTACTGCGACTTGCACGTCTCTTCCAAGGGGCATTTAAACCGTCTTGTTAAGCTACTGTAACCTTCACTACTTTTCCAAGGGGCATTTAAACAGTCTTGTTAAGCTGCTGCGACCTGCATGTCTCTTCAAAGGGGCATTTAAACCGTCTTGTTAAGCTACTGCGACCTGCACGTCCCTTCCAAGGGGCATTTAAACCGTCTTATTAAGCTACTGTGACCTGCACGTCTCTTCCAGTGGGCAATTAATCGTCTTGTTAAGCTACTTCGACCTTCACCGCTCTTCCAAGGGGCATTTAAACCCTCTTGTTTAGCTACTGCGACCTGCACGTCTCTACCAAGGGGCATTTAAACCGTCTTGTTAATCTACTGCGATATGCACGACTCTTCCAAGGGGCATTTAAACCGTCTTGTTAAGCTACTGCTACCTGCATGTTTTCTTGCAAGGGTCATTTAAACCGTCTTGTTAAGCTACTGCGACCTGCACGTGTCTAACAAGGGGCATTTAAATAGTCTTGGTAAGCTACTGCGACCTGCAAGCCTCTTCCAAGGGGCATATAAACTGTCTTGTTAAGCTGCTGCGACCTGCACGTCTCTTCCAAGGGCCATTTAAACCGTCTTGCTAAGCTACTGCGACCTCCATCGCTCTTCCAAGGGCCATTTAAACCATCTTGTTAAGCTACTGCGACCTGCACGTCTCTTCCAAGGGGCATTTAAACTGTCTTGTTAAGCTACTGCGACCTGCACATCTCTTCTAATGGGCATTTAAACAGTCTTGTTAAGCTACTGCGACTTGCACTTCTCTTCCAAGGGGCATTTAAACCGTCTTGTTAAGCTACTGTAACCTGCCCCACTTTTCCAAGGGGCATTTAAACCGTCTTGTTTAGCTACTGCGACATGCACGTCTCTTCCAAGGGGCATTTAAAATGCTTTGTTAAGCTACTGAGTCCTGCACGTCTCTTCCAAGGGGCATTTAAACCGTCTTGTTAACCTACTGCGACCTGCAATTCTCTTCCAAGGGGCATTTAAACCGTCTTGTTAAGCTTCTGTGACCTGCAAGTCTCTTCCAAGGGGCATTTAAACCGTCTTGTTAAGCTACTGCGACCTCCACCGCACTTCCAAGGGGCATTTAAACCGTCTTGTTAAGCTACTGCGACCTGCACGTCTCTTCCAAGTGGCATTTAAACCATCTTGTTAAGCTACTGCGACATGCACGTCTCTTCCAAGGGGCATTTAAAACGCTTTTTTAAGCTACTGCGACCTGCAGGTCTCTTCCAAGGGACATTTAAACCGTCTTGTTAAGCTACTGCGACCTGCAATTCTCTTCCAAGGGGCATTGAAACCGTCTTGTTAAGCTTCTGCGACCTGCATGTCTCTTCCAAGGGGCATTTAAATCATCTTGATAAGCTACTGCGACCTCCACCGCACTTCCAAGGGGCATTTAAACCATCTTGTTAAGCTACTGCGACCTGCACTTCTCTTTCAAGTGGCATTTAAATAGTCTTGGTAAGCTACTGCGACCTGCACGTCTCTTCTAATGGGCATTTAAACAGTCTTGTTAAGCTACTGCGACTTGCTCGTCTCTTCCAAGGGGCATTTAAACCGTCTTATTAAGCTACTGTAGCCTCCACCACTTTTCCAAGGGGCATTTAAACCGTCTTGTTTAGCTACTGCGTCATGCACGTCTCTTCCAAGGGGCATTTAAAACGCTTTGTTAAGCTACTGAGACCTGTACGTCTCTTCCAAGGGGCATTTAAACCGTCTTGTTAAGCTGCTGCGACCTGCAATTCTCTTCCAAGGGGCATTTAAGCCTTCTTGTTAAGCTTCTGTGACCTGCAAGTCTCTTCCAAGGGGTATTTAAACCGTCTTGTTAAGCTACTGCGACCTCCACAGCACTTCCAAGGGGTATTTAAACCATCTTGTTAAGCTACTGCGACCTGCACGTCTCTTCCAAGTGGCATTTAAACCGTCTTGTTAAGCTACTGCGACCTGCACGTTTCTTCCAAGGGGCATTTAAACTGTCTTGTTAAGCTACTGCAACCTGCACGTCTCTTCCAAGGGGCATTTAAACCGTCTTATTAAGCTACTGCAACCTACACGTCTCTTCCAAGGGGCATTTAATCTGTCTTGTGAAGCTACTGCGACCTCCACCTCTCTTCCAAGGGGCATTTACACCTTCTTGTTAAGCTACTGCGACCTCCACCACTTTTCAAAGGGGCATTTAAACCGTCTTGTTAAGCTACTGCGACCTGCACGTCTCTTCCAAGGGGTATTTAAACCGTCTTATTAAGCTACTGTGACCTGCACGTCTCTTCCAAGGGGCATTTAAACCATCTTGTTAAGCTACTGCGATCTGTACGTCTCTTCCATTGGGCATTTAAACCGTCTTGTTAAGCTACTGCGACCTGCATGTCTCTTCCAAGGGGCAATTAAATCGTCTTGTTAAGCTACTTCGACCTCCACCGCTCTTCCAAGGGGCATTTAAACCGTCTTGTTTAGCTACTGCGACCTGCACGTCTCTTCCAAGGGGCATTTAAACTGTCTTGTTAAGCTACTGCGACCTGCACATCTCTTCCAAGGGGCATTTAAACCATCTTGTTAAGCTACTGCGACCTGTACGTCTCTTCCAATGGGCATTTAAACCGTCTTGTTAAGCTACTGTCACCTGCATGTCTCTTCCAAGGGGCATTTAAACCGTCTTGTTAATCTACTGCGACCTGCACGTCTCTTCCAAGGGGCATTTAAATAGTCTTGGTAAGCTACTGCGACCTGCAAGCCTCTTCCAAAGGGCATTTAAACTGTCTTTTTAAGCTACTGCGACCTGCACGTCTCTTCCAAGTGGCATTTAAACTGTCTTGTTATGCTACTGCGACCTCCACCGCTCTTCCAAGGGGCATTTAAACCATCTTGTTAAGCTACTGCGACTTGCACGGCTCTTCCAAGGGGCATTTAAACTGTCTTGTTAAGCTACTGTGACTTGCAGGTCTCTTCCAAGGGGCATTTAAACCGTCTTGTTAAGCTGCTGTAACCTCCACCACTTTTCCAAGGGGCATTTAAACCGTCTTGTTTAGCTACTGCGACATGCACGTCTCTTCCAAGGGGCATTTAAAACGCTTTGTTAAGCTACTGCGACCTGCACGTCTCTTCCAAGGGGCATTTAAACCGTCTTGTTAAGCTACTGCGACCTGAAATTCTCTTCCAAGGGGCATTTATACCGTCTTGTTAAGATTCTGCGACCTGCAAGTCTCTTCCAAGGGGCATTTAAACCGTCTTGTTAAGCTACTGCGACCTCCACCGCACTTCCAAGGGGCATTTAAACCATCTTGTTAAGCTACTGCGACCTGCACGTCTCTTCCAAGTGGCATTTAAACCGTCTTGTTAAGGTACTGCGACCTGCACGTCTCTTTCAAGGGGCATATAAACTGTCTTGTTAAGCTACTGCGACCTGCACGTCTCTTCAAAGGGGCATTTAAACCGTCTTATTAAGCTACTGCGACCTGCACGTCTCTTCCAAGGGGCATTTAAACTGTCTTGTTAAGCTACTGCGACCTGCACGTCTCTTCCAAGGGGCATTTAAACCGTCTTTTTAAGCTACTGCAACCTCCACCGCTTTTAAAAGGGCCATTTAAACCGTCTTGTTAAGCTTCTGCGACCGGCACGTCTCTACCAAGGGGTATTTAAACCGTCTTATTAAGCTACTGTGACCTGCACGTCTCTTCCAAGGGGCAATCAAATCGTCTTGTTAAGCTACTTCGACCTCCACCGCTCTTACAAGGGGCATTTAAACCGTCTTGTTTAGCTACTGCGACCTGCACTTCTCTTCCAAGGTGCATTTAAGCCGTCTCATTAAGCTACTGCGACCTGCACGTCTCTTCCAAGGGGCATTTAAACTGTCTTGTTAAGCTACGGCGACCTCCACCGCTCTTCCAAGGGGCATTTAAACCGTCTTGTTAAGCTACTGCGACCTGCACGTCTCTTCCAAGGGGCATTTAAACCGTCTTGTTAAGCTACTGCGACCTGCACTTCTCTTCCAAGGTGCATTTAAGCCGTCTCATTAAGCTACTGCGACCTGCACGTCTCTTCCAAGGGGCATTTAAACTGTCTTGTTAAGCTACGGCGACCTCCACCGCTCTTCCAAGGGGCATTTAAACCGTCTTGTTTAGCTACTGCGACCTGCACGTCTCTTCCAAGGGGCATTTAAACCGTCTTTTTAAGCTACTGCGACCTGCAAGTCTCTTCCAAGGGGCATTTAAACCGTCTTGTTTAGCTACTGCGACCTGCACATCTCTTCCAAGGGGCATTTAAACCGTCTTGTTAAGCTACTGTAACCTCCACCACTTTTCCAAGGGGCATTTAAACCGTCTTGTTTAGCTACTGCAACATGCTCGTCTCTTCCAAGGGGCATTTAAAACGCTTTGTTAAGCTACTGCGACCTGCACGTCTCTTCCAAGGGGCATTTAAACCGTCTTGTTAAGCTACTGCGACCTGCAATTCTCTCCCAAGGGGCATTTAAACCGTCTTGTTAAGCTTCTGCGACCTGCAAGTCTCTTCCAAGGGGCATTTAAACCTTCTTGTTAAGCTACTGCGACCTCCACCGCACTTCCAAGGGGCATTTAAACTGTCTTGTTAAGCTACTGCAACCTGCACGTCTCTTCCAAGTGGCATTTAAACCGTCTTGTTAAGGTACTGCGACCTCCACAGCTTTACAAAGGGGTACTTAAACCGTCTTGTTAAGCTACTGCGACCTGCACATCTCCTCCAAGGGGTATTTAAACCGTGTTATTAAGCTACTTTGACCTGCACGTCTCTTCCAAGGGGCAATTAAATCGTCTTTTTAAGCTACTTCGACCTCCACCGCTCTTCCAAGGGGCATTTAAACCGTCTTGTTTAGCTACTGCGACCTGCACGTCTCTTCCAAGGGGCATTTAAACTGTCTTGTTAAGCTACTGCGACCTGCACGTTTCTTCCAAGGGGCATTTAAACCATCTTTTTAAGCTACTGCGACCTGCACGTCTCTTCCAATGGGCATTTACACCGTCTTGTTAAGCTACTGCGACCTGCACGTCTCTTCCAAGGGGCATTTAAACCGTCTTATTAAGCTACTGCGACCTGCACGTCTCTTGCAAGAGGCATTTAAACCGTCTTGTTAAGCTACTGTGATCTGCACGTCTCTTCCAAGGGGCCTTAAAACCATCTTGTTAAGCTACTGCGACCTGTACGTCTCATCCAATGGGCATTTAAACCGTGTTGTTAAGCTACTGCGACCTGCATGTCTCTTCCAAGGGGCATTTAAACCGTGTTGTTAAGCTACTGCGACCTGCATGTCTCTTCCAAGGGGCATTTAAACCGTCTTGTTAAGCTACTGCGACCTCCACCGCTCTTCCAAGGGGCATTTAAACCATCTTGTTAAGCTACTGCGACCTGCACGTCTCTTCCAAGGGGCATTTAAACCGTCTTGTTCAGCTACTGCGACATGCACGTCTCTTCCAAGGGGCATTTAAAACGCTTTGTTAAGCTACTGCGACCTGCACGTCTCTTCCAAGGGGCATTTAAACCGTCTTGTTAAGCTACTGCGACCTGCAATTCTCTTCCAAGGGGCATTTAAACCGTCTTGTTAAGCTTCTGCGACCTGCAAGTCTCTTCCAAGGGGCATTTAAACCGTCCTGTTAAGCTACTGCGACCTCCACCGCACTTCCAAGGGGCATTTAAACCGTCTTGTTAAGCTACTGCGACCTGCACGTCTCTTCCAAGTGTCATTTAAACCGTCTTGTTAAGCTACTGCGACCTCCACAGCTTTTCAAAGGGGCATTTAAACCGTCTTATTAAGCTACTTCGACCTGCACGTCTCTTCCAAGGGGTATTTAAAACGTCTTATTAAGCTACTGTGACCTGCACGTCTTTTCCAAGGGGCAATTAAATCGTCTTGTTAAGCTACTTCAACCTCCACCGCTCTTCCAAGGGGCATTTAAACCGTCTTGTTTAGCTACTGCAAACTGCACGTCTCTTCCAAGGGGCATTTAAACAGTCTTGTTAAGCTACTGCGACCTCCACTTCTCTTCCAATGTGCATTTAAACAGTCTTGTTAAGCTACTGCGACCTGCATGTCTCTTCCAAGGGGCATTTAAACCGTCTCATTAAGCTACTGCGACCTGCACGTCTCTTCCAAGTGGCATTTAAACTGTCTTGTAAGCTACTGCGACCTCCACCGCTCTTCCAAGGGGCATATAAACCGTCTTGTTAAGCTACTGCGACCTGCACGTGTCTTCCAAGGGGCATTTAACCGTCTTGTTAAGCTACTGCGACCTGCACGTCTCTTCGAAGGGGCATTTAAACCGTCTTATTAAGCTACTGCGACTTGCACGTCTCTTCCAAGGGGCATTTAAACCGTCTTGTTAAGCTACTGTAACCTTCACTACTTTTCCAAGGGGCATTTAAACAGTCTTGTTAAGCTGCTGCGACCTGCATGTCTCTTCAAAGGGGCATTTAAACCGTCTTGTTAAGCTACTGCGACCTGCACGTCCCTTCCAAGGGGCATTTAAACCGTCTTATTAAGCTACTGTGACCTGCACGTCTCTTCCAATGGGCAATTAATCGTCTTGTTAAGCTACTTCGACCTTCACCGCTCTTCCAAGGGGCATTTAAACCCTCTTGTTTAGCTACTGCGACCTGCACGTCTCTACCAAGGGGCATTTAAACCGTCTTGTTAATCTACTGCGATATGCACGTCTCTTCCAAGGGTCATTTAAACCGTCTTGTTAAGCTACTGCGACCTGCACGTGTCTAACAAGGGGCATTTAAATAGTCTTGGTAAGCTACTGCGACCTGCAAGCCTCTTCCAAGGGGCATATAAACTGTCTTGTTAAGCTGCTGCGACCTGCACGTCTCTTCCAAGGGCCATTTAAACCGTCTTGCTAAGCTACTGCGACCTCCATCGCTCTTCCAAGGGCCATTTAAACCATCTTGTTAAGCTACTGCGACCTGCACGTCTCTTCCAAGGGGCATTTAAACTGTCTTGTTAAGCTACTGCGACCTGCACGTCTCTTCTAATGGGCATTTAAACAGTCTTGTTAAGCTACTGCGACTTGCACTTCTCTTCCAAGGGGCATTTAAACCGTCTTGTTAAGCTACTGTAACCTGCCCCACTTTTCCAAGGGGCATTTAAACCGTCTTGTTTAGCTACTGCGACATGCACGTCTCTTCCAAGGGGCATTTAAAACGCTTTGTTAAGCTACTGAGTCCTGCACGTCTCTTCCAAGGGGCATTTAAACCGTCTTGTTAACCTACTGCGACCTGCAATTCTCTTCCAAGGGGCATTTAAACCGTCTTGTTAAGCTTCTGCGACCTGCAAGTCTCTTCCAAGGGGCATTTAAACCGTCTTGTTAAGCTACTGCGACCTCCACCGCACTTCCAAGGGGCATTTAAACCGTCTTGTTAAGCTACTGCGACCTGCACGTCTCTTCCAAGTGGCATTTAAACCATCTTGTTAAGCTACTGCGACATGCACGTCTCTTCCAAGGGGCATTTAAAATGCTTTTTTAAGCTACTGCGACCTGCAGGTCTCTTCCAAGGGACATTTAAACCGTCTTGTTAAGCTACTGCGACCTGCAATTCTCTTCCAAGGGGCATTGAAACCGTCTTGTTAAGCTTCTGCGACCTGCATGTCTCTTCCAAGGGGCATTTAAACCATCTTGATAAGCTACTGCGACCTCCACCGCACTTCCAAGGGGCATTTAAACCATCTTGTTAAGCTACTGCGACCTGCACTTCTCTTCCAAGTGGCATTTAAATAGTCTTGGTAAGCTACTGCGACCTGCACGTCTCTTCTAAAGGGCATTTAAACAGTCTTGTTAAGCTACTGCGACTTGCACGTCTCTTCCAAGGGGCATTTAAACCGTCTTATTAAGCTACTGTAGCCTCCACCACTTTTCCAAGGGGCATTTAAACCGTCTTGTTTAGCTACTGCGTCATGCACGTCTCTTCCAAGGGGCATTTAAAACGCTTTGTTAAGCTACTGAGACCTGCACGTCTCTTCCAAGGGGCATTTAAACCGTCTTGTTAAGCTGCTGCGACCTGCAATTCTCTTCCAAGGGGCATTTAAACCTTCTTGTTAAGCTTCTGTGACCTGCAAGTCTCTTCCAAGGGGTATTTAAACCGTCTTGTTAAGCTACTGCGACCTCCACAGCACTTCCAAGGGGCATTTAAACCATCTTGTTAAGCTACTGCGACCTGCACGTCTCTTCCAAGTGGCATTTAAACCATCTTGTTAAGCTACTGCGACCTGCATGTTTCTTCCAAGGGGCATTTAAACTGTCTTGTTAAGCTACTGCAACCTGGACGTCTCTTCCAAGGGGCATTTAAACAGTCTTATTAAGCTACTGCGACCTACACGTCTCTTCCAAGGGGCATTTAATCTGTCTTGTGAAGCTACTGCGACCTCCACCTCTCTTCCAAGGGGCATTTACACCTTCTTGTTAAGCTACTGCGACCTCCACCACTTTTCAAAGGGGCATTTAAACCGTCTTTTTAAGCTACTGCGACCTGCACGTCTCTTCCAAGGGGTATTTAAACCGTCTTATTAAGCTACTGTGACCTGCACGTCTCTTCCAAGGGGCATTTAAACCATCTTGTTAAGCTACTGCGACCTGTACGTCTCTTCCATTGGGCATTTAAACCGTCTTGTTAAGCTACTGCGACCTGCATGTCTCTTCCAAGGGGCAATTAAATCGTCTTGTTAAGCTACTTCGACCTCCACCGCTCTTCCAAGCGGCATTTAAACCGTCTTGTTTAGCTACTGGGACCTGCACGTCTCTTCCAAGGGGCATTTAAACTGTCTTGTTAAGCTACTGCGACCTGCACATCTCTTCCAAGGGGCATTTAAACCATCTTGTTAAGCTACTGCGACCTGTACGTCTCTTCCAATGGGCATTTAAACCGTCTTGTTAAGCTACTGCCACCTGCATGTCTCTTCCAAGGGGCATTTAAACCGTCTTGTTAATCTACTGCGACCTGCACGTCTCTTCCAAGGGGCATTTAAATAGTCTTGGTAAGCTATTGCGACCTGCAAGCCTCTTCCAAAGGGCATTTAAAATGTCTTTTTAAGCTACTGCGACCTGCACGTCTCTTCCAAGTGGCATTTAAACTGTCTTGTTATGCTACTGCGACCTCCACCGCTCTTCCAAGGGGCATTTAAACCATCTTGTTAAGCTACTGCGACTTGCATGGCTCTTCCAAGGGGCATTTAAACTGTCTTGTTAAGCTACTGTGACTTGCAGGTCTCTTCCAAGGGGCATTTAAACCGTCTTGTTAAGCTGCTGTAACCTCCACCACTTTTCCAAGGGGCATTTAAACCGTCTTGTTTAGCTACTGCGACATGCACGTCTCTTCCAAGGGGCATTTAAAACGCTTTGTTAAGCTACTGCGACCTGCACGTCTCTTCCAAGGGGCATTTAAACCGTCTTGTTAAGCTACTGCGACCTGAAATTCTCTTCCAAGGGGCATTTATACCGTCTTGTTAAGCTTCTGCGACCTGCAAGTGTCTTCCAAGGGGCATTTAAACCGTCTTGTTAAGCTACTGCGACCTCCACCGCACTTCCAAGGGGCATTTAAACCGTCTTGTTAAGCTACTGCGACCTGCACGTCTCTTCCAAGTGGCATTTAAACCGTCTTGTTAAGCTACTGCGACCTGCACGTCTCTTCAAAGGGGCATTTAAACCGTCTTATTAAGCTACTGCGACCTGCACGTCTCTTCCAAGGGGCATTTAAACTGTCTTGTTAAGCTACTGCGACCTGCACGTCTCTTCCAAGGGGCATTTAAACCGTCTTGTTAAGCTACTGCAACCTCCACCGCTTTTCAAAGGGCCATTTAAACCGTCTTGTTAAGCTTCTGCGACCGGCACGTCTCTACCAAGGGGTATTTAAACCGTCTTATTAAGCTACTGTGACCTGCACGTCTCTTCCAAGGGGCAATCAAATCGTCTTGTTAAGCTACTTCGACCTCCACCGCTCTTACAAGGGGCATTTAAACCGTCTTGTTTAGCTACTGCGACCTGCACTTCTCTTCCAAGGTGCATTTAAGCCGTCTCATTAAGCTACTGCGACCTGCACGTCTCTTCCAAGGGGCATTTAAACTGTCTTGTTAAGCTACGGCGACCTCCACCGCTCTTCCAAGGGGCATTTAAACCGTCTTGTTAAGCTACTGCGACCTGCACGTCTCTTCCAAGGGGCATTTAAACCGTCTTTTTAAGCTACTGCGACCTGCACGTCTCTTCCAAGGGGCATTTAAACCGTCTTGTTTAGCTACTGCGACCTGCACATCTCTTCCAAGGGGCATTTAAACCGTCTTGTTAAGCCACGGTAACCTCCACCACTTTTCCAAGGGGCATTTAAACCGTCTTGTTTAGCTACTGCGACATGCTCGTCTCTTCCAAGGGGCATTTAAAACGCTTTGTTAAGCTACTGCGACCTGCACGTCTCTTCCAAGGGGCATTTAAACCGTCTTGTTAAGCTACTGCGACCTGCAATTCTCTCCCAAGGGGCATTTAAACCGTCTTGTTAAGCTTCTGCGACCTGCAAGTCTCTTCCAAGGGGCATTTAAACCGTCTTGTTAAGCTACTGCGACCTCCACCGCACTTCCAAGGGGCATTTAAACTGTCTTGTTAAGCTACTGCAACCTGCACGTCTCTTCCAAGTGGCATTTAAACCGTCTTGTTAAGCTACTGCGACCTCCACAGCTTTACAAAGGGGCACTTAAACCGTCTTGTTAAGCTACTGCGACCTGCACATCTCCTCCAAGGGGTATTTAAACCGTCTTATTAAGCTACTTTGACCTGCACGTCTCTTCCAAGGGGAAATTAAATCGTCTTTTTAAGCTACTTCGACCTCCACCGCTCTTCCAAGGGGCATTTAAACCGTCTTGTTTAGCTACTGCGACCTGCACGTCTCTTCCAAGGGGCATTTAAACTGTCTTGTTAAGCTACTGCGACCTGCACGTTTCTTCCAAGGGGCATTTAAACCGTCTTGTTAAGCTACTGCGACCTGCACGTCTCTTCCAATGGGCATTTACACCGTCTTGTTAAGCTACTGCGACCTGCACGTCTCTTCCAAGGGGCATTTAAACCGTCTTATTAAGCTACTGCGACCTGCACGTCTCTTGCAAGAGGCATTTAAACCGTCTTGTTAAGCTACTGTGATCTGCACGTCTCTTCCAAGGGGCCTTTAAACCATCTTGTTAAGCTACTGCGACCTGTACGTCTCATCCAATGGGCATTTAAACCGTGTTGTTAAGCTACTGCGACCTGCATGTCTCTTCCAAGGGGCATTTAAACCGTGTTGTTAAGCTACTGCGACCTGCATGTCTCTTCCAAGGGGCATTTAAACCGTCTTGTTAAGCTACTGCGACCTCCACCGCTCTTCCAAGGGGCATTTAAACCATCTTGTTAAGCTACTGCGACCTGCACGTCTCTTCCAAGGGGCATTTAAACCGTCTTGTTCAGCTACTGCGACATGCACGTCTCTTCCAAGGGGCATTTAAAACGCTTTGTGAAGCTACTGCGACCTGCACGTCTCTTCCAAGGGGCATTTAAACCGTCTTGTTAAGCTACTGCGACCTGCAATTCTCTTCCAAGGGGCATTTAAACCGTCTTGTTAAGCTTCTGCGACCTGCAAGTCTCTTCCAAGGGGCATTTAAACCGTCCTGTTAAGCTACTGCGACCTCCACCGCACTTCCAAGGGGCATTTAAACCGTCTTGTTAAGCTACTGCGACCTGCACGTCTCTTCCAAGTGTCATTTAAACCGTCTTGTTAAGCTACTGCGACCTCCACAGCTTTTCAAAGGGGCATTTAAACCGTCTTATTAAGCTACTTCGACCTGCACGTCTCTTCCAAGGGGTATTTAAACCGTCTTATTAAGCTACTGTGACCTGCACGTCTTTTCCAAGGGGCAATTAAATCGTCTTGTTAAGCTACTTCAACCTCCACCGCTCTTCCAAGGGGCATTTAAACCGTCTTGTTTAGCTACTGCAAACTGCACGTCTCTTCCAAGGGGCATTTAAACAGTCTTGTTAAGCTACTGCGACCTCCACTTCTCTTCCAATGTGCATTTAAACAGTCTTGTTAAGCTACTGCGACCTGCATGTCTCTTCCAAGGGGCATTTAAACCGTCTCATTAAGCTACTGCGACCTGCACGTCTCTTCCAAGTGGCATTTAAACTGTCTTGTAAGCTACTGCGACCTCCACCGCTCTTCCAAGGGGCATATAAACAGTCTTGTTAAGCTACTGCGACCTGCACGTGTCTTCCAAGGGGCATTTAACCGTCTTGTTAAGCTACTGCGACATGCACGTCTCTTCGAAGGGGCATTTAAACCGTCTTATTAAGCTACTGCGACTTGCACGTCTCTTCCAAGGGGCATTTAAACCGTCTTGTTAAGCTACTGTAACCTTCACTACTTTTCCAAGGGGCATTTAAACAGTCTTGTTAAGCTGCTGCGACCTGCATGTCTCTTCAAAGGGGCATTTAAACCGTCTTGTTAAGCTACTGCGACCTGCACGTCCCTTCCAAGGGGCATTTAAACCGTCTTATTAAGCTACTGTGACCTGCACGTCTCTTCCAATGGGCAATTAATCGTCTTGTTAAGCTACTTCGACCTTCACCGCTCTTCCAAGGGGCATTTAAACCCTCTTGTTTAGCTACTGCGACCTGCACGTCTCTTCCAAGGGGCATTTAAACTGTCTTGTTAAGCTACTGCGACCTGCACGTCTCTTCCAAGGGGCATTTAAACCGTCTTTTTAAGCTACTGCAACCTCCACCGCTTTTAAAAGGGCCATTTAAACCGTCTTGTTAAGCTTCTGCGACCGGCACGTCTCTACCAAGGGGTATTTAAACCGTCTTATTAAGCTACTGTGACCTGCACGTCTCTTCCAAGGGGCAATCAAATCGTCTTGTTAAGCTACTTCGACCTCCACCGCTCTTACAAGGGGCATTTAAACCGTCTTGTTTAGCTACTGCGACCTGCACTTCTCTTCCAAGGTGCATTTAAGCCGTCTCATTAAGCTACTGCGACCTGCACGTCTCTTCCAAGGGGCATTTAAACTGTCTTGTTAAGCTACGGCGACCTCCACCGCTCTTCCAAGGGGCATTTAAACCGTCTTGTTAAGCTACTGCGACCTGCACGTCTCTTCCAAGGGGCATTTAAACCGTCTTGTTAAGCTACTGCGACCTGCACTTCTCTTCCAAGGTGCATTTAAGCCGTCTCATTAAGCTACTGCGACCTGCACGTCTCTTCCAAGGGGCATTTAAACTGTCTTGTTAAGCTACGGCGACCTCCACCGCTCTTCCAAGGGGCATTTAAACCGTCTTGTTTAGCTACTGCGACCTGCACGTCTCTTCCAAGGGGCATTTAAACCGTCTTTTTAAGCTACTGCGACCTGCAAGTCTCTTCCAAGGGGCATTTAAACCGTCTTGTTTAGCTACTGCGACCTGCACATCTCTTCCAAGGGGCATTTAAACCGTCTTGTTAAGCTACTGTAACCTCCACCACTTTTCCAAGGGGCATTTAAACCGTCTTGTTTAGCTACTGCAACATGCTCGTCTCTTCCAAGGGGCATTTAAAACGCTTTGTTAAGCTACTGCGACCTGCACGTCTCTTCCAAGGGGCATTTAAACCGTCTTGTTAAGCTACTGCGACCTGCAATTCTCTCCCAAGGGGCATTTAAACCGTCTTGTTAAGCTTCTGCGACCTGCACGTCTCTTCCAAGGGGCATTTAAACCTTCTTGTTAAGCTACTGCGACCTCCACCGCACTTCCAAGGGGCATTTAAACTGTCTTGTTAAGCTACTGCAACCTGCACGTCTCTTCCAAGTGGCATTTAAACCGTCTTGTTAAGGTACTGCGACCTCCACAGCTTTACAAAGGGGCACTTAAACCGTCTTGTTAAGCTACTGCGACCTGCACATCTCCTCCAAGGGGTATTTAAACCGTCTTATTAAGCTACTTTGACCTGCACGTCTCTTCCAAGGGGCAATTAAATCGTCTTTTTAAGCTACTTCGACCTCCACCGCTCTTCCAAGGGGCATTTAAACCGTCTTGTTTAGCTACTGCGACCTGCACGTCTCTTCCAAGGGGCATTTAAACTGTCTTGTTAAGCTACTGCGACCTGCACGTTTCTTCCAAGGGGCATTTAAACCATCTTTTTAAGCTACTGCGACCTGCACGTCTCTTCCAATGGGCATTTACACCGTCTTGTTAAGCTACTGCGACCTGCACGTCTCTTGCAAGAGGCATTTAAACCGTCTTGTTAAGCTACTGTGATCTGCACGTCTCTTCCAAGGGGCCTTAAAACCATCTTGTTAAGCTACTGCGACCTGTACGTCTCATCCAATGGGCATTTAAACCGTGTTGTTAAGCTACTGCGACCTGCATGTCTCTTCCAAGGGGCATTTAAACCGTGTTGTTAAGCTACTGCGACCTGCATGTCTCTTCCAAGGGGCATTTAAACCGTCTTGTTAAGCTACTGCGACCTCCACCGCTCTTCCAAGGGGCATTTAAACCATCTTGTTAAGCTACTGCGACCTGCACGTCTCTTCCAAGGGGCATTTAAACCGTCTTGTTCAGCTACTGCGACATGCACGTCTCTTCCAAGGGGCATTTAAAACGCTTTGTTAGCTACTGCGACCTGCACGTCTCTTCCAAGGGGCATTTAAACCGTCTTGTTAAGCTACTGCGACCTGCAATTCTCTTCCAAGGGGCATTTAAACCGTCTTGTTAAGCTTCTGCGACCTGCAAGTCTCTTCCAAGGGGCATTTAAACCGTCCTGTTAAGCTACTGCGACCTCCACCGCACTTCCAAGGGGCATTTAAACCGTCTTGTTAAGCTACTGCGACCTGCACGTCTCTTCCAAGTGTCATTTAAACCGTCTTGTTAAGCTACTGCGACCTCCACAGCTTTTCAAAGGGGCATTTAAACCGTCTTATTAAGCTACTTCGACCTGCACGTCTCTTCCAAGGGGTATTTAAACCGTCTTATTAAGCTACTGTGACCTGCACGTCTTTTCCAAGGGGCAATTAAATCGTCTTGTTAAGCTACTTCAACCTCCACCGCTCTTCCAAGGGGCATTTAAACCGTCTTGTTTAGCTACTGCAAACTGCACGTCTCTTCCAAGGGGCATTTAAACAGTCTTGTTAAGCTACTGCGACCTCCACTTCTCTTCCAATGTGCATTTAAACAGTCTTGTTAAGCTACTGCGACCTGCATGTCTCTTCCAAGGGGCATTTAAACCGTCTCATTAAGCTACTGCGACCTGCACGTCTCTTCCAAGTGGCATTTAAACTGTCTTGTAAGCTACTGCGACCTCCACCGCTCTTCCAAGGGGCATATAAACCGTCTTGTTAAGCTACTGCGACCTGCACGTGTCTTCCAAGGGGCATTTAACCGTCTTGTTAAGCTACTGCGACCTGCACGTCTCTTCGAAGGGGCATTTAAACCGTCTTATTAAGCTACTGCGACTTGCACGTCTCTTCCAAGGGGCATTTAAACCGTCTTGTTAAGCTACTGTAACCTTCACTACTTTTCCAAGGGGCATTTAAACAGTCTTGTTAAGCTGCTGCGACCTGCATGTCTCTTCAAAGGGGCATTTAAACCGTCTTGTTAAGCTACTGCGACCTGCACGTCCCTTCCAAGGGGCATTTAAACCGTCTTATTAAGCTACTGTGACCTGCACGTCTCTTCCAATGGGCAATTAATCGTCTTGTTAAGCTACTTCGACCTTCACCGCTCTTCCAAGGGGCATTTAAACCCTCTTGTTTAGCTACTGCGACCTGCACGTCTCTACCAAGGGGCATTTAAACCGTCTTGTTAATCTACTGCGATATGCACGTCTCTTCCAAGGGTCATTTAAACCGTCTTGTTAAGCTACTGCGACCTGCACGTGTCTAACAAGGGGCATTTAAATAGTCTTGGTAAGCTACTGCGACCTGCAAGCCTCTTCCAAGGGGCATATAAACTGTCTTGTTAAGCTGCTGCGACCTGCACGTCTCTTCCAAGGGCCATTTAAACCGTCTTGCTAAGCTACTGCGACCTCCATCGCTCTTCCAAGGGCCATTTAAACCATCTTGTTAAGCTACTGCGACCTGCACGTCTCTTCCAAGGGGCATTTAAACTGTATTGTTAAGCTACTGCGACCTGCACGTCTCTTCTAATGGGCATTTAAACAGTCTTGTTAAGCTACTGCGACTTGCACTTCTCTTCCAAGGGGCATTTAAACCGTCTTGTTAAGCTACTGTAACCTGCCCCACTTTTCCAAGGGGCATTTAAACCGTCTTGTTTAGCTACTGCGACATGCACGTCTCTTCCAAGGGGCATTTAAAACGCTTTGTTAAGCTACTGAGTCCTGCACGTCTCTTCCAAGGGGCATTTAAACCGTCTTGTTAACCTACTGCGACCTGCAATTCTCTTCCAAGGGGCATTTAAACCGTCTTGTTAAGCTTCTGCGACCTGCAAGTCTCTTCCAAGGGGCATTTAAACCGTCTTGTTAAGCTACTGCGACCTCCACCGCACTTCCAAGGGGCATTTAAACCGTCTTGTTAAGCTACTGCGACCTGCACGTCTCTTCCAAGTGGCATTTAAACCATCTTGTTAAGCTACTGCGACATGCACGTCTCTTCCAAGGGGCATTTAAAATGCTTTTTTAAGCTACTGCGACCTGCAGGTCTCTTCCAAGGGACATTTAAACCGTCTTGTTAAGCTACTGCGACCTGCAATTCTCTTCCAAGGGGCATTGAAACCGTCTTGTTAAGCTTCTGCGACCTGCATGTCTCTTCCAAGGGGCATTTAAACCATCTTGATAAGCTACTGCGACCTCCACCGCACTTCCAAGGGGCATTTAAACCATCTTGTTAAGCTACTGCGACCTGCACTTCTCTTCCAAGTGGCATTTAAATAGTCTTGGTAAGCTACTGCGACCTGCACGTCTCTTCTAAAGGGCATTTAAACAGTCTTGTTAAGCTACTGCGACTTGCACGTCTCTTCCAAGGGGCATTTAAACCGTCTTATTAAGCTACTGTAGCCTCCACCACTTTTCCAAGGGGCATTTAAACCGTCTTGTTTAGCTACTGCGTCATGCACGTCTCTTCCAAGGGGCATTTAAAACGCTTTGTTAAGCTACTGAGACCTGCACGTCTCTTCCAAGGGGCATTTAAACCGTCTTGTTAAGCTGCTGCGACCTGCAATTCTCTTCCAAGGGGCATTTAAACCTTCTTGTTAAGCTTCTGTGACCTGCAAGTCTCTTCCAAGGGGTATTTAAACCGTCTTGTTAAGCTACTGCGACCTCCACAGCACTTCCAAGGGGCATTTAAACCATCTTGTTAAGCTACTGCGACCTGCACGTCTCTTCCAAGTGGCATTTAAACCATCTTGTTAAGCTACTGCGACCTGCATGTTTCTTCCAAGGGGCATTTAAACTGTCTTGTTAAGCTACTGCAACCTGGACGTCTCTTCCAAGGGGCATTTAAACAGTCTTATTAAGCTACTGCGACCTACACGTCTCTTCCAAGGGGCATTTAATCTGTCTTGTGAAGCTACTGCGACCTCCACCTCTCTTCCAAGGGGCATTTACACCTTCTTGTTAAGCTACTGCGACCTCCACCACTTTTCAAAGGGGCATTTAAACCGTCTTTTTAAGCTACTGCGACCTGCACGTCTCTTCCAAGGGGTATTTAAACCGTCTTATTAAGCTACTGTGACCTGCACGTCTCTTCCAAGGGGCATTTAAACCATCTTGTTAAGCTACTGCGACCTGTACGTCTCTTCCATTGGGCATTTAAACCGTCTTGTTAAGCTACTGCGACCTGCATGTCTCTTCCAAGGGGCAATTAAATCGTCTTGTTAAGCTACTTCGACCTCCACCGCTCTTCCAAGCGGCATTTAAACCGTCTTGTTTAGCTACTGCGACCTGCACGTCTCTTCCAAGGGGCATTTAAACTGTCTTGTTAAGCTACTGCGACCTGCACATCTCTTCCAAGGGGCATTTAAACCATCTTGTTAAGCTACTGCGACCTGTACGTCTCTTCCAATGGGCATTTAAACCGTCTTGTTAAGCTACTGCCACCTGCATGTCTCTTCCAAGGGGCATTTAAACCGTCTTGTTAATCTACTGCGACCTGCACGTCTCTTCCAAGGGGCATTTAAATAGTCTTGGTAAGCTATTGCGACCTGCAAGCCTCTTCCAAAGGGCATTTAAAATGTCTTTTTAAGCTACTGCGACCTGCACGTCTCTTCCAAGTGGCATTTAAACTGTCTTGTTATGCTACTGCGACCTCCACCGCTCTTCCAAGGGGCATTTAAACCATCTTGTTAAGCTACTGCGACTTGCATGGCTCTTCCAAGGGGCATTTAAACTGTCTTGTTAAGCTACTGTGACTTGCAGGTCTCTTCCAAGGGGCATTTAAACCGTCTTGTTAAGCTGCTGTAACCTCCACCACTTTTCCAAGGGGCATTTAAACCGTCTTGTTTAGCTACTGCGACATGCACGTCTCTTCCAAGGGGCATTTAAACCGTCTTGTTAAGCTACTGCGACCTGAAATTCTCTTCCAAGGGGCATTTATACCGTCTTGTTAAGCTTCTGCGACCTGCAAGTGTCTTCCAAGGGGCATTTAAACCGTCTTGTTAAGCTACTGCGACCTCCACCGCACTTCCAAGGGGCATTTAAACCGTCTTGTTAAGCTACTGCGACCTGCACGTCTCTTCCAAGTGGCATTTAAACCGTCTTGTTAAGCTACTGCGACCTGCACGTCTCTTCAAAGGGGCATTTAAACCGTCTTATTAAGCTACTGCGACCTGCACGTCTCTTCCAAGGGGCATTTAAACTGTCTTGTTAAGCTACTGCGACCTGCACGTCTCTTCCAAGGGGCATTTAAACCGTCTTGTTAAGCTACTGCAACCTCCACCGCTTTTCAAAGGGCCATTTAAACCGTCTTGTTAAGCTTCTGCGACCGGCACGTCTCTACCAAGGGGTATTTAAACCGTCTTATTAAGCTACTGTGACCTGCACGTCTCTTCCAAGGGGCAATCAAATCGTCTTGTTAAGCTACTTCGACATCCACCGCTCTTACAAGGGGCATTTAAACCGTCTTGTTTAGCTACTGCGACCTGCACTTCTCTTCCAAGGTGCATTTAAGCCGTCTCATTAAGCTACTGCGACCTGCACGTCTCTTCCAAGGGGCATTTAAACTGTCTTGTTAAGCTACGGCGACCTCCACCGCTCTTCCAAGGGGCATTTAAACCGTCTTGTTAAGCTACTGCGACCTGCACGTCTCTTCCAAGGGGCATTTAAACCGTCTTTTTAAGCTACTGCGACCTGCACGTCTCTTCCAAGGGGCATTTAAACCGTCTTGTTTAGCTACTGCGACCTGCACATCTCTTCCAAGGGGCATTTAAACCGTCTTGTTAAGCTACTGCGACCTGCAATTCTCTCCCAAGGGGCATTTAAACCGTCTTGTTAAGCTTCTGCGACCTGCAAGTCTCTTCCAAGGGGCATTTAAACCGTCTTGTTAAGCTACTGCGACCTCCACCGCACTTCCAAGGGGCATTTAAACTGTCTTGTTAAGCTACTGCAACCTGCACGTCTCTTCCAAGTGGCATTTAAACCGTCTTGTTAAGCTACTGCGACCTCCACAGCTTTACAAAGGGGCACTTAAACCGTCTTGTTAAGCTACTGCGACCTGCACATCTCCTCCAAGGGGTATTTAAACCGTCTTATTAAGCTACTTTGACCTGCACGTCTCTTGAGAGGGGCAATTAAATCGTCTTTTTAAGCTACTTCGACCTCCACCGCTCTTCCAAGGGGCATTTAAACCGTCTTGTTTAGCTACTGCGACCTGCACGTCTCTTCCAAGGGGCATTTAAACTGTCTTGTTAAGCTACTGCGACCTGCACGTTTCTTCCAAGGGGCATTTAAACCGTCTTGTTAAGCTACTGCGACCTGCACGTCTCTTCCAATGGGCATTTACACCGTCTTGTTAAGCTACTGCGACCTGCACGTCTCTTCCAAGGGGCATTTAAACCGTCTTATTAAGCTACTGCGACCTGCACGTCTCTTGCAAGAGGCATTTAAACCGTCTTGTTAAGCTACTGTGATCTGCACGTCTCTTCCAAGGGGCCTTTAAACCATCTTGTTAAGCTACTGCGACCTGTACGTCTCATCCAATGGGCATTTAAACCGTGTTGTTAAGCTACTGCGACCTGCATGTCTCTTCCAAGGGGCATTTAAACCGTGTTGTTAAGCTACTGCGACCTGCATGTCTCTTCCAAGGGGCATTTAAACCGTCTTGTTAAGCTACTGCGACCTCCACCGCTCTTCCAAGGGGCATTTAAACCATCTTGTTAAGCTACTGCGACCTGCACGTCTCTTCCAAGGGGCATTTAAACCGTCTTGTTCAGCTACTGCGACATGCACGTCTCTTCCAAGTGGCATTTAAAACGCTTTGTTAAGCTACTGCGACCTGCACGTCTCTTCCAAGGGGCATTTAAACCGTCTTGTTAAGCTACTGCGACCTGCAATTCTCTTCCAAGGGGCATTTAAACCGTCTTGTTAAGCTTCTGCGACCTGCAAGTCTCTTCCAAGGGGCATTTAAACCGTCCTGTTAAGCTACTGCGACCTCCACCGCACTTCCAAGGGGCATTTAAACCGTCTTGTTAAGCTACTGCGACCTGCACGTCTCTTCCAAGTGTCATTTAAACCGTCTTGTTAAGCTACTGCGACCTCCACAGCTTTTCAAAGGGGCATTTAAACCGTCTTATTAAGCTACTTCGACCTGCACGTCTCTTCCAAGGGGTATTTAAACCGTCTTATTAAGCTACTGTGACCTGCACGTCTTTTCCAAGGGGCAATTAAATCGTCTTGTTAAGCTACTTCAACCTCCACCGCTCTTCCAAGGGGCATTTAAACCGTCTTGTTTAGCTACTGCAAACTGCACGTCTCTTCCAAGGGGCATTTAAACAGTCTTGTTAAGCTACTGCGACCTCCACTTCTCTTCCAATGTGCATTTAAACAGTCTTGTTAAGCTACTGCGACCTGCATGTCTCTTCCAAGGGGCATTTAAACCGTCTCATTAAGCTACTGCGACCTGCACGTCTCTTCCAAGTGGCATTTAAACTGTCTTGTAAGCTACTGCGACCTCCACCGCTCTTCCAAGGGGCATATAAACAGTCTTGTTAAGCTACTGCGACCTGCACGTGTCTTCCAAGGGGCATTTAACCGTCTTGTTAAGCTACTGCGACCTGCACGTCTCTTCGAAGGGGCATTTAAACCGTCTTATTAAGCTACTGCGACTTGCACGTCTCTTCCAAGGGGCATTTAAACCGTCTTGTTAAGCTACTGTAACCTTCACTACTTTTCCAAGGGGCATTTAAACAGTCTTGTTAAGCTGCTGCGACCTGCATGTCTCTTCAAAGGGGCATTTAAACCGTCTTGTTAAGCTACTGCGACCTGCACGTCCCTTCCAAGGGGCATTTAAACCGTCTTATTAAGCTACTGTGACCTGCACGTCTCTTCCAATGGGCAATTAATCGTCTTGTTAAGCTACTTCGACCTTCACCGCTCTTCCAAGGGGCATTTAAACCCTCTTGTTTAGCTACTGCGACCTGCACGTCTCTACCAAGGGGCATTTAAACCGTCTTGTTAATCTACTGCGATATGCACGTCTCTTCCAAGGGTCATTTAAACCGTCTTGTTAAGCTACTGCGACCTGCACGTGTCTAACAAGGGGCATTTAAATAGTCTTGGTAAGCTACTGCGACCTGCAAGCCTCTTCCAAGGGGCATATAAACTGTCTTGTTAAGCTGCTGCGACCTGCACGTCTCTTCCAAGGGCCATTTAAACCGTCTTGCTAAGCTACTGCGACCTCCATCGCTCTTCCAAGGGCCATTTAAACCATCTTGTTAAGCTACTGCGACCTGCACGTCTCTTCAAAGGGGCATTTAAACTGTCTTGTTAAGCTACTGCGACCTGCACGTCTCTTCTAATGGGCATTTAAACAGTCTTGTTAAGCTACTGCGACTTGCACTTCTCTTCCAAGGGGCATTTAAACCGTCTTGTTAAGCTACTGTAACCTGCCCCAATTTTCCAAGGGGCATTTAAACCGTCTTGTTTAGCTACTGCGACATGCACGTCTCTTCCAAGGGGCATTTAAAACGCTTTGTTAAGCTACTGAGTCCTGCACGTCTCTTCCAAGGGGCATTTAAACCGTCTTGTTAACCTACTGCGACCTGCAATTCTCTTCCAAGGGGCATTTAAACCGTCTTGTTAAGCTTCTGCGACCTGCAAGTCTCTTCCAAGGGGCATTTAAACCGTCTTGTTAAGCTACTGCGACCTCCACCGCACTTCCATGGGGCATTTAAACCGTCTTGTTAAGCTACTGCGACCTGCACGTCTCTTCCAAGTGGCATTTAAACCATCTTGTTAAGCTACTGCGACATGCACGTCTCTTCCAAGGGGCATTTAAAATGCTTTTTTAAGCTACTGCGACCTGCAGGTCTCTTCCAAGGGACATTTAAACCGTCTTGTTAAGCTACTGCGACCTGCAATTCTCTTCCAAGGGGCATTGAAACCGTCTTGTTAAGCTTCTGCGACCTGCATGTCTCTTCCAAGGGGCATTTAAACCATCTTGATAAGCTACTGCGACCTCCACCGCACTTCCAAGGGGCATTTAAACCATCTTGTTAAGCTACTGCGACCTGCACTTCTCTTCCAAGTGGCATTTAAACCGTCTTGGTAAGCTACTGCGACCTGCACGTCTCTTCTAAAGGGCATTTAAACAGTCTTGTTAAGCTACTGCGACTTGCACGTCTCTTCCAAGGGGCATTTAAACCGTCTTATTAAGCTACTGTAGCCTCCACCACTTTTCCAAGGGGCATTTAAACCGTCTTGTTTAGCTACTGCGTCATGCACGTCTCTTCCAAGGGGCATTTAAAACGCTTTGTTAAGCTACTGAGACCTGCACGTCTCTTCCAAGGGGCATTTAAACCGTCTTGTTAAGCTGCTGCGACCTGCAATTCTCTTCCAAGGAGCATTTAAACCTTCTTGTTAAGCTTCTGTGACCTGCAAGTCTCTTCCAAGGGGTATTTAAACCGTCTTGTTAAGCTACTGCGACCTCCACAGCACTTCCAAGGGGCATTTAAACCATCTTGTTAAGCTACTGCGACCTGCACGTCTCTTCCAAGTGGCATTTAAACCATCTTGTTAAGCTACTGCGACCTGCACGTTTCTTCCAAGGGGCATTTAAACTGTCTTGTTAAGCTACTGCAACCTGGACGTCTCTTCCAAGGGGCATTTAAACAGTCTTATTAAGCTACTGCGACCTACACGTCTCTTCCAAGGGGCATTTAATCTGTCTTGTGAAGCTACTGCGACCTCCACCTCTCTTCCAAGGGGCATTTACACCTTCTTGTTAAGCTACTGCGACCTCCACCACTTTTCAAAGGGGCATTTAAACCGTCTTTTTAAGCTACTGCGACCTGCACGTCTCTTCCAAGGGGTATTTAAACCGTCTAATTAAGCTACTGTGACCTGCACGTCTCTTCCAAGGGGCATTTAAACCATCTTGTTAAGCTACTGCGACCTGTACGTCTCTTCCATTGGGCATTTAAACCGTCTTGTTAAGCTACTGCGACCTGCATGTCTCTTCCAAGGGGCAATTAAATCGTCTTGTTAAGCTACTTCGACCTCCACCGCTCTTCCAAGCGGCATTTAAACCGTCTTGTTTAGCTACTGCGACCTGCACGTCTCTTCCAAGGGGCATTTAAACTGTCTTGTTAAGCTACTGCGACCTGCACATCTCTTCCAAGGGGCATTTAAACCATCTTGTTAAGCTACTGCGACCTGTACGTCTCTTCCAATGGGCATTTAAACCGTCTTGTTAAGCTACTGCCACCTGCATGTCTCTTCCAAGGGGCATTTAAACCGTCTTGTTAATCTACTGCGACCAGCACGTCTCTTCCAAGGGGCATTTAAATAGTCTTGGTAAGCTACTGCGACCTGCAAGCCTCTTCCAAAGGGCATTTAAAATGTCTTTTTAAGCTACTGCGACCTGCACGTCTTTTCCAAGTGGCATTTAAACTGTCTTGTTATGCTACTGCGACCTCCACCGCTCTTCCAAGGGGCATTTAAACCATCTTGTTAAGCTACTGCGACTTGCATGGCTCTTCCAAGGGGCATTTAAACTGTCTTGTTAAGCTACTGTGACTTGCAGGTCTCTTCCAAGGGGCATTTAAACCGTCTTGTTAAGCTGCTGTAACCTCCACCACTTTTCCAAGGGGCATTTAAACCGTCTTGTTTAGCTACTGCGACATGCACGTCTCTTCCAAGGGGCATTTAAAACGCTTTGTTAAGCTACTGCGACCTGCACGTCTCTTCCAAGGGGCATTTAAACCGTCTTGTTAAGCTACTGCGACCTGAAATTCTCTTCCAAGGGGCATTTATACCGTCTTGTTAAGCTTCTGCGACCTGCAAGTGTCTTCCAAGGGGCATTTAAACCATCTTGTTAAGCTACTGCGACCTCCACCGCACTTCCAAGGGGCATTTAAACCGTCTTGTTAAGCTACTGCGACCTGCATTTCTCTTCCAAGTGGCATTTAAACCGTCTTGTTAAGGTACTGCGACCTGCACGTCTCTTTCAAGGGGCATATAAACTGTCTTGTTAAGCTACTGCGACCTGCACGTCTCTTCAAAGGGGCATTTAAACCGTCTTATTAAGCTACTGCGACCTGCACGTCTCTTCCAAGGGGCATTTAAACTGTCTTGTTAAGCTACTGCGACCTGCACGTCTCTTCCAAGGGGCATTTAAACCGTCTTTTTAAGCTACTGCAACCTCCACCGCTTTTCAAAGGGCCATTTAAACCATCTTGTTAAGCTTCTGCGACCGGCACGTCTCTACCAAGGGGTATTTAAACCGTCTTATTAAGCTACTGTGACCTGCACGTCTCTTCCAAGGGGCAATCAAATCGTCTTGTTAAGCTACTTCGACCTCCACCGCTCTTACAAGGGGCATTTAAACCGTCTTGTTTAGCTACTGCGACCTGCACTTCTCTTCCAAGGTGCATTTAAGTCGTCTCATTAAGCTACTGCGACCTGCACGTCTCTTCCAAGGGGCATTTAAACTGTCTTGTTAAGCTACGGCGACCTCCACCGCTCTTCCAAGGGGCATTTAAACCGTCTTGTTAAGCTACTGCGACCTGCACGTCTCTTCCAAGGGGCATTTAAACCGTCTTTTTAAGCTACTGCGACCTGCACGTCTCTTCCAAGGGGCATTTAAACCGTCTTGTTAAGCTACTGCGACCTGCACTTCTCTTCCTAGGTGCATTTAAGCCGTCTCATTAAGCTACTGCGACCTGCACGTCTCTTCCAAGGGGCATTTAAACTGTCTTGTTAAGCTACGGCGACCTCCACCGCTCTTCCAAGGGGCATTTAAACCGTCTTGTTTAGCTACTGCGACCTGCACGTTTCTTCCAAGGGGCATTTAAACCGTCTTTTTAAGCTACTGCGACCTGCACGTCTCTTCCAAGGGGCATTTAAACCATCTTGTTTAGCTACTGCGACCTGCACGTCTCTTCCAAGGGGCATTTAAACCGTCTTGTTAAGCTACTGCGACCTGCACTTCTCTTCCAAGGTGCATTTAAGCCGTCTCATTAAGCTACTGCGACCTGCACGTCTCTTCCAAGGGGCATTTAAACTGTCTTGTTAAGCTACGGCGACCTCCACCGCTCTTCCAAGGGGAATTTAAACTGTCTTGTTAAGCTACTGCGACCTGCACGTCTCTTCCAAGGGGCATTTAAACCGTCTTTTTAAGCTACTGCCACCTGCACGTCTCTTCCAAGGGGCATTTAAGCCGTCTCATTAAGCTACTGCGACCTGCACGTCTCTTCCAAGGGGCATTTAAACTGTCTTGTTAAGCTACTGCGACCTCCACCGCTCTTCCAAGGGGCATTGAAACCGTCTTGTTAAGCGACTGCGACCTGCACGTCTCTTCCAAGGGGCATTTAAACCGTCTTGTTAAGCTACTGCAACCTGCACGTCTCTTTCATGGGGCATTTAAACCATCTTGTTAAGCTAATGTGACTTGCACTTCTCTTCCAAGGGGCATTTAAAGCGTCTTGTTAAGCTACTGTGACCTTCACCACTTTTCCAACGGGCATTTAAACCGTCTTATTAAGCTACTGCAACCTGCACGTCTCTTTCATGGGGCATTTAAACCATCATGTTAAGCTCCTGCAACCTGCATGTCTCTACCAAGGGACATTTAAACCGTCTTGTTAAGCTACTGCGACCTGCACGTCTCTTCCAAGGGGCATTTAAACTGTCTTGTTAAGCTACTGCGACCTCCACCGCTCTTCGAAGGGGCATTTAAACTGTCTTGTAACGCTACTGCGACCTGCACGTCTCTTCCAAGGGACATTTAAACCGTCTTGTTAAGCTACTGCGACCTGCAATTCTCTTCCAAGGGGCATTGAAACCGTCTTGTTAAGCTTCTGCGACCTGCATGTCTCTTCCATGGGGCATTTAAACCGTCTTGATAAGCTACTGCGACCTCCAACGCACTTCCAAGGGGCATTTAAACCATCTTGTTAAGCTATTGCGACCTGCACTTCTCTTCCAAGTGGCATTTAAACCATCTTGTTAAGCTACTGCGACCTGCACGTCTCTTCCAAGGGGCATTTAAACTGTCTTGTTAAGCTACTGCGACCTCCACCTCTCTTCCAAGGGGCATTTAAACCGTCTTGTTAAGCTACTGCGACCTCCACCACTTTTCAAAGGGGCATTTAAACCGTCTTGTTAAGCTACTGCGACCTGCACGTCTCTTCCAAGGGGCATTTAATCCGTATTATTAAGCTACTGTGACCTGCACGTCTCTTCCAAGGGTCAATTAAATCGTCTTTTTAAGCTACTTCGACCTCCACCACTCTTCCAAGGGGCATTTAAACCCTCTTGTTTAGCTACTGCAACCTGCACGTCTCTACCAAGGGGCATTTAAACCGTCTTGTTAATCCACTGCGACATGCACGTCTCTTCCAAGGGGCATTTAAACTGTCTTGTTAAGCTACTGCGACCTGCACGTCTCTTCCAAGGGGCATTTAACCGTCTTGTTAAGCTATTGCGACCTCCACCGCTCTTCCAAAGGGCATTTTAACCGTCTTGTTAAGCTACTGTGACCTGCACGTCTCTACCAAGGTGCATTTAAACCGTCTTGTTAAGCTACTGCGACCTCCACTGCTCTTCCAAGGGGCGTTTAATCCGTCTTGTTAAGATGCTGCGACCTGCACGTCTCTTCCAAGGGGCATTTAAAATGTCTTGTTAAGCTACTGCGACCTCCACCGCTCTTCCAAGGGGCATTTAAAACGTCTTGTTAAACTCCTGCGACCTGCACGTCTCTTCCAAGGGGCATTTAAACCTTCTTGTTAAGCTACTGCGACCTGCACGTCTCTTCCAAGGGGCATTTAAACCGTCTTGCTAAGCTACTGCGACTTTCACGTCTCTTCCAAGGGGCATTTAAACAGTCTTTTTAAGCTACTGTAACCTGCACCACTTTTCCAAGGGGCATTTACATCGTCTTGTTAAGCTACTGCGACCTGCACGTCTCTTCCAAGGGGCATTTAAACCGCTTTGTTAAGCTACTGCGACCTGCATTTCTCTTCCAAGGGGCATTAAATCCATCTTGTTAAGCTACTGCGACCTGCACGTCTCTTCCAAGGGGCATTTAAAACATCTTGTTAAGCTACTGCGACCTCCACAGCACTTCCAAGGGGCAAGTAAACCGTCTTCTTAAGCTACTGCGACCTCCACAGCACTTCCAATGGGCATTTAAACCGCTTTGTTAAGCTACTGCGACCTGCATGTCTCTTCCAAGGGGCATTTAAACTGTCTAGTTAAGCTACTGTGACCTCCACCTCTCTTCCAAGGGGCATTTAAACAGTCTTGTTAAGCTACTCGACCCGCACGTCTCTTCCAAGGGGCATTTAAACCGTCTTGTTAAACTACTGCGACCTGCACGTCTCTTCCAAGGGGCATTTAAACCATCTTTTTAAGCTACTGCGACCTGTACGTCTCTTCCAACGGGCATTTAAACCGTCTTGTTAAGTTGCTGCGACCAGTATGTCTCTTCCAAGGGGCATTTAAACCGTCTTGTTAAGCTACTGCGACCTCCACCGCTCTTCCAAGGGTCATTTAAACCGTCTTGTTAAGCTACTGCGACCTGCACGTCTCTTCCAAGGGGCATTTAAACCGTCTTGTTAAGCTACTAGACCTGCAAGTCTATTCCAAGTGGCATTTAAACAGTCTTGTTAAGCTACTGTGATCTGCACGTCTCTTCAAAGGGGCATTTAAACCGTATTGTTAAGCTACTCTAACCTCCACCACTTTTCCAAGGGGCATTTAAACCATCTTGTTAAGCTACTGCGACCTGCACGTCTCTTCCAAGGGTCATTTAAACTGTCTTGTTAAGCTACTGCGACTTGCACGTCTCTTCCAAGGGGCATTTAAACCATCTTGTTAAGCTACGGTAACTTCCACCACTTTTCCAAGGGGCATTTAAACCGTCTTGTTAAGCTACTGCGACCTGCACGTCTCTTCCAAGGGGCATTTAAACAGTCTTGTTAAGCTGCTGCGACCTGCATGTCTCTTCCAAGGGGCATTTAAACTGTCTTGTTAAGCTACTGCGACCTCCACCGCTCTTCCAAGGGGCATTTAAACTGTCTTGTTAAGCTACTGCGACCTGCACGTCTCTTCCAAGGGGCATTTAAATCATCTTGGTAAGCTACTGCGACCTGAAAGCCTCTTCCAAGGGGCATTTAAACCGTCTTGTTAAGCTACTGCGACCTGCACGTCTCTTCCAAGGAGCATTTAAACCATCTTGTTAAGCTACTGCGGCCTGCACGTCTCTTCCAAGGGACATTTAAACTGTCTTGTTAAGCTTCTGCGACCTGCACGTCTCTTCTAAGGGGCATTTAAACCGTCTTATTAAGCTACTGCGACTTGAACGTCTCTTCCAAGGGGCATTTAAACCGTCTTGTTATGCTACTGTAACCTCCACCACTTTTCCAAGGGGCTTTTAAACCGTCTTGTTAAGCTACTGCGACCTGCACGTCTCTTCCAAGTGGCATTTAAACCGTCTTGCTAAGCTACTGCGACCTGCATGTCTCTTCCAAGGGGCATTTAAACCGTCGTATTAAGCCACGGCTACCTGCACGTCTCTTGCAAGGGGCATATAAACCATCTTGTTAAGCTGCTGCGACCTTCATGTCTCTTCCAAGGGGCATTTAAACCGTCTTGTTAAGCTACTGCGACCTCCACCGAACTTCCAAGGGGCATTTAAACTGTCTTGTTAAGCTACTTTGACCTGCACGTCTCTTTCAAGGGGCATTTAAACTGTCTTGTTAAGCTACTGCGACCTCCACCGCTCTTCCAAGGGGCATTTAAACCTTCTTGTTAAGCTACTGCGACATGCACGTCTCTTCCAAGTGGCATTTAAACCGTCTTTTTAAGCTACTGCGACCTGCACGTCTCTTCCAAGGGGCATTTAAACAGTCTTGTTAAGCTACTGCGACCTCCACCTCTCTTGCAAGGGGCATATAAACTGTCTTATTAAGCTACTGCGACCTGCACGTCTCTTCCAAGGGGCATTTAAACCGTCTTATTAAGCTACTGCGACCTGCACGTCTCTTCCAAGAGGCATTTAAACTGTCTTGTTAAGCTACTGCTACCTCCACCGCTCTTCCAAGGGGCATTTAAACCGTCTTGTTAAGCTACTGCGACCTGCACGTCTCTTCCAAGGGGGATTTAAACCGTCTTGTTAAGCTTCTGCGACCTGCACGTCTCTTCCAAGGGGCATTTACACCGTCTTGTTAAGCTACTGCGACTTGCACTTCTCTTCCAAGGGGTTATTTAAACCGTCTTGTTAAGCTACTGTAACCTCCACCACTTTTCCAAGGGGCATTTAAACCATCTTGTTAAGCTACTGCGACCTGCACGTCTCTTCCAAGGGGTATTTAAACAGTCTTGTTAAGCTACTGCGACCTGCATGTCTCTTCCAAGGGGCATTTAAGCCATCTTGTTAAGCCACTGCGACCTGCTCGTCTCTTCCAAGGGGCATTTAAAACATCTTGTTAAGCTACTGCGACCTCCACCGCTCTTCCAAGGGGCATTTAAACGGTCTTGGTAAGCTACTGCGACCTGCAAGCCTATTCCAAGTGGCATTTAAACATTCTTGTTAAGCTACTGCGACCTGCAATTCTCTTCCAAGGGGCATTTAAACTGTCTTGTTAAGCTACTGCGACCTCCACCGCTCTTCCAAGGGGCTTTTAAACCGTCTTGTTAAGCTACTGCGACCTGCAAGCCTATTCCAAGGGGCATTTAAACCGTCTTGTTAAGCTACGGCGACCTGCAAGTCTCTTCCAAGGGGCATTTAAACCGTCTTGTTAAGCTACTGTAACCTCCACCACTTTTTCAAGGGGCATTTAAACTGTCTTGTTAAGCTACTGCGACCTCCACGTCTGTTCCAAGGGGCATTTAAACCGTCTTGTTAAGCTACTGCGACCTGCACGTCTCTTCCAAGGGGCATTTAAACCGTCTTGTTAAGATGCTGCGACCCGTATGTCTCTTCCAAGGGGCATTTAAACCGTTTTTTTAAGCTACTGCCATCTCCACCGCTCTTCCAAGGGGCATTTAAACCGTCTTTTAAGCTACTGCGACCTGCACGTCTCTTCCAAGGGGCATTTAAAACATTTTGCTAAGCTAATGCGACCTGCACATCTCTTCCAAGGGGCAATTAAACCATCTTGTTAAGCTACTGCGACCTGCATGTCTTTTCCAAGGGGCATTTAAACCGTCTTTTTAAGCTACTGCGACCTCCACCGCTCTTCCAAGGGGCATTTAAACCGTCTTGTTACGCTACTCGACCCGCACGTCTCTTCCAAGGGGCATTTAAACCGCCTTGTTACGCTACTCGACCTGCACGTCTCTTCCAAGGGGCATTTAAACCATCTTTTTAAGCTACTGCGACCTGTACGTCTCTTCCAACGGGCATTTAAACCGTCTTTTTAAGTTGCTGCGACCAGTATGTCTCTTCCAAGGGGCATTTAAACCGTCTTGTTAAGCTACTGCGACCTGCACGTCTCTTCCAAGGGTCATTTAAACCGTCTTGTTAAGCTACTGCGACCTGCACGTCTCTTTCAAGGGGCATTTAAACCGTCTTGTTAAGCTACTAGACCTGCAAGTCTATTCCAAGTGGCATTTAAACAGTCTTGTTAAGCTACTGTGATCTGCACGTCTCTTCAAAGGGGCATTTAAACCGTCTTGTTAAGCTACTGTAACCTCCACCACTTTTCCAATCGGCATTTAAAACGTCTTGTTAAGCTACTGCGACCTGCACGTCTCTTCCAAGGGGCATTTAAACCGTCTTGTTAAGCTACTGCGACCTGCACGTCTCTTCCAAGGGGCATTTAAACCGTATTGTTAAGCTACTGCGACCTGCATGTCTCTTCCAAGTGGCATTTAATCCGTCTTGTTAAGCTACTGTAACCTCCACCACTTTTCCAAGGGGCATTTAAACCATTTTGTTAAGCTACTGCGACCTGCACGTCTCTTCCAAGGCGCATTTAAACCGTCTTGTTAAGCTACTGCGACCTGCAAGTCTCTTCCAAGGGGCATTTAAACCGTCTTGTTAAACTACTGCGACCTGCACGTCTCTTCCAAGGGGCATTTAAACTATCTTTTTAAGCTACTGCGACCTGTACGTCTCTTCCAACGGGCATTTAAACCGTCTTGTTAAGTTGCTGCGACCAGTATGTCTCTTCCAAAGGGCATTTAAACCGTCTTGTTAAGCTACTGTGACTTCCACCGCTCTTCCAAGGGGCATTTAAACCGTCTTGTTAAGCTACTGCGACCTGCACGTCTCTTCCAAGGGGCATTTAAACCGTCTTGGTAAGCTACTGCGACCTGCAAGCCGCTTCCATGGGGCATTTAAACCGTTTTGTTAAGCTACTGCGACCTGCACATATCTCCCAAGGGGCATTTAATCCATCTTGTTAAGCTACTGCGACCTGCATGTCTTTTCTAAGGGGCATTTAAACCATCTTGTTAAGCTACTTCGACCTGTAAGTCTCTTCCAAGTGGCATTTAAACGGTCTTGTTAAGCAACTGCGACCTGCACATCTCTTCCAAGGGGCATTTAAACCGTCTTGTTAAGCTACTGCGACCTGCACGTCTCTTCCAAGGGGCATTTAAACCGTCTTGTTAAGCTACTGTGACCTGCACGTCTCTATCAAGGGGCATTTAAACCGTCTTGTTAAGCTACTGCGACTTTCACCGCTCTTTCAAAGGGCATTTAAACCGTCTTGTTAAGCTACTGCGACCTGCACGTCTCTTCCAAGGGGCATTTTAAACGTCTTATTAAGCTACTGCGACCTGCACTTCTCTTCCAAGGGGCATTTAAACTGTCTTGGTAAGCTACTGCGAACTGCAAGCCTATTCCAAGGGGCATTTAAACCCTCTTGTTAAGCTACTGCGACCTGCACGTCTCTTCCAAGGGGGATTTAAACCATGTTGTTAAGCTACTGCGACCTGCACGTCTCTTCCAAGGGGCATTTACACCGTCTTGTTAAGCTACTGCAACTTGCACGTCTCTTCCAAGGGGTTATTTGAACCAGCTTGTTAAGCTACTGTAACCTCCACCACTTTTCCAAGGTGCATTTAAACCATCTTGTTAAGCTACTGCGACCTGCACGTCTCTTACAAGGGGTATTTAAACAGTCTTGTTAAGCTACTGCGACCTGCATGTCTCTTCCAAGGGGCATTTAAGCCATCTTGTTAAGCCACTGCGACCTGCTCGTCTTTTCCAAGGGGTATTTAAAACATCTTGTTAAGCTACTGCGACCTCCACCACTCTTCCAAGGGGCATTTAAACGGTCTTGGTAAGATACTGCGACCTGCAAGCCTATTCCAAGTCGCATTTAAACATTCTTGTTAAGCTACTGCGACCTGCAATTCTCTTCCAAGGGGCATTTAAACCGTCTTGTTAAGCTACTGCGACCTGCAAGCCTATTCCAAGGTGCATTTAAACCCTCTTGTTAAGCTACTGTAACCTCCACCACTTTTCCAAGGGGGCATTTAAACCGTCTTGTTAAGCTACTGCGACCTGCACGTCTCTTCCAAGGGGCATTTAAACCGTCTTGTTAAGCTACTGCGACCTGCAAGTCTCTTCCAAGGGGCATTTAAACCGTCTTTTTAAGCTACTGTAACCTCCAGCACTTTTTTAAGTGGCATTTAAACCGTCTTGTTAAGCTACTGCGACCTCCACATCTGTTCAAAGGGGCATTTAAACCGTCCTGTTAAGCTACTGCGACCTGCACGTCTCTTCCAAGGGGCATTTAAACCGTCTTGTTAAGCTTATGCGACCTGCACGTCTCTTCCAAGGGGCATTTAAACCGTCTTGTTAAGATGCTGCGACCTGTATGTCTCTTCCAAGGGGCATTTAAACCGTTTTTTTAAGCTACTGCGATCTCCACCGCTCTTCCAAGGGGCATTTAAACCGTATTTTAAGCTACTGCGACCTGCACGTCTCTTCCAAGGGGCATTTAAAACATTTTGCTAAGCTACTGCGACCTGCACATCTCTTCCAAGGGGCAATTAAACCATCTTGTTAAGCTACTGCGACCTGCATGTCTTTTCCAAGGGGCATTTAAACCGTCTTTTTAAGCTACTGCGACCTGCACGTCTCTTCCAAGGGGCATTTAAACCGTCTTGTTAAGCTTTTGCGACTTTCTCGTCTATTCCAAGGGGCATTTAAACCCTCTTGTTAAGCTACTGTAACCTCCACCACTTTTCCAAGGGGGCATTTAAACCGTCTTGTTAAGCTACTGCGACCTGCACGTCTCTTCCAAGGGGCATTTAAACCGTCTTGTTAAGCTACTGCGACCTGCAAGTCTCTTCCAAGGGGCATTTAAACCTTCTTTTTAAGCTACTGTAACCTCCAGCACTTTTTTAAGTGGCATTTAAACCGTCTTGTTAAGCTACTGCGACCTCCACATCTGTTCAAAGGGGCATTTAAACCGTCCTGTTAAGCTACTGCGACCTGCACGTCTCTTCCAAGGGGCATTTAAACCGTCTTGTTAAGCTTATGCGACCTGCACGTCTCTTCCAAGGGGCATTTAAACCGTCTTGTTAAGATGCTGCGACCTGTATGTCTCTTCCAAGGGGCATTTAAACCGTTTTTTTAAGCTACTGCGATCTCCACCGCTCTTCCAAGGGGCATTTAAACCGTATTTTAAGCTACTGCGACCTGCACGTCTCTTCCAAGGGGCATTTAAAACATTTTGCTAAGCTACTGCGACCTGCACATCTCTTCCAAGGGGCAATTAAACCATCTTGTTAAGCTACTGCGACCTGCATGTCTTTTCCAAGGGGCATTTAAACCGTCTTTTTAAGCTACTGCGACCTCCACCGCTCTTCCAAGGGGCATTTAAACCGTCTTGTTACGCTACTCGACCCGCACGTCTCTTCCAAGGGGCATTTAAACCGTCTTGTTACGCTACTCGACCTGCACGTCTCTTCCAAGGGGCATTTAAACCATCTTTTTAAGCTACTGCGACCTGTACGTCTCTTCCAACGGGCATTTAAACCGTCTTGTTAAGTTGCTGCGACCAGTATGTCTCTTCCAAGGGGCATTTAAACCGTCTTGTTAAGCTACTGCGACCTGCACGTCTCTTCCAAGGGTCATTTAAACCGTCTTGTTAAGCTACTGCGACCTGCACGTCTCTTTCAAGGGGCATTTAAACCGTCTTGTTAAGCTACTGCGACCTGCATGTCTCTTCCAAGTGGCATTTAATCCGTCTTGTTAAGCTACTGTAACCTCCACCACTTTTCCAAGGGGCATTTAAACCATTTAGTTAAGCGACTGCGACCTGCACGTCTCTTCCAAGGGGCATTTAAACCGTCTTGTTAAGCTACTGCGACCTGCACGTCTCTTCCAAGGGGCATTTAAACCGTCTTGTTAAACTACTGCGACCTGCACGTCTCTTCCAAGGGGCATTTAAACTATCTTTTTAAGCTACTGCGACCTGTACGTCTCTTCCAACGGGCATTTAAACCGTCTTGTTAAGTTTCTGCGACCAGTATGTCTCTTCCAAGGGACATTTAAACCGTCTTCTTAAGCTACTGCGACCTCCACCGCTCTTCCAAGGGGCATTTAAACCGTCTTGTTAAGCTACTGCGACCTGCACGTCTCTTCCAAGGGGCATTTAAACCGTCTTGGTAAGCTACTGCGACCTGCAAGCCGCTTCCAAGGGGCATTTAAACCGTTTTGTTAAGCTACTGCGACCTGCACATATCTCCCAAGGGGCATTTAATCCATCTTGTTAAGCTACTGCGACCTGCATGTCTTTTCTAAGGGGCATTTAAACCATCTTGTTAAGCTACTTCGACCTGTAAGTCTCTTCCAAGTGGCATTTAAACCGTCTTGTTAAGCTACTGCGACCTGCACATCTCTTCCAAGGGGCATTTAAACCGTCTTGTTAAGCTACTGCGACCTGCACGTCTCTTCCAAGGGGCATTTAAACCGTCTTGTTAAGCTACTGTGACCTGCACGTCTCTACCAAGGGGCATTTAAACCGTCTTGTTAAGCTACTGCGACTTTCACCGCTCTTTCAAAGGGCATTTACACCGTCTTGTTAAGCTACTGCGACCTGCACGTCTCTTCCAAGGGGCATTTTAAACGTCTTATTAAGCTACTGCGACCTGCATGTCTCTTCCAAGGGGCATTTAAACTGTCTTGTTAAGCTACTGCGACCTCCACCTTTCTTCCAAGGGCATTTAAACCGTCTTGTTAAGCTGCTGCGACTTGCACGTCTCTTCCAATGGGCATTTAAACCATCTTGTTAAGCTACTGCGACCTGCACGTCTCTTCCAAGGGGCATTTAAACCGTCTTATTAAGCTACTGCGACCTGCTCGTCTCTACGAAGGGGCATTTAAACCGTCTTGTTAAGCTACTGCGACCTGCACATCTCTTCCAAGGGGCATTTAAACCGTCTTGTTAAGCTACTGCGACCTTCACCGCTCTACCAAAGGGCATTTTAACCGTCTTGTTAAGCTACTGTGACCTGCACGTCTCTACCAAGGGGCATTTAAACCGTCTTGTTAAGCTACTGCGACCTGCACGTCTCTTGCAAGGGGCATTTAAACCGTCTTGTTAAGCTACTGTGACCTGCACGTCTCTATCAAGGGGCATTTAAACCGTCTTGTTAAGCTACTGCGACTTTCACCGCTCTTTCAAAGGGCATTTAAACCGTCTTGTTAAGCTACTGCGACCTGCACGTCTCTTCCAAGGGGCATTTTAAACGTCTTATTAAGCTACTGCGACCTGCACGTCTCTTCCAAGGGGCATTTAAACTGTCTTGGTAAGCTACTGCGAACTGCAAGCCTATTCCAAGGGGCATTTAAACCCTCTTGTTAAGCTACTGCGACCTGCACGTCTCTTCCAATGGGGATTTAAACCGTGTTGTTAAGCTACTGCGACCTGCACGTCTCTTCCAAGGGGCATTTTAAACGTCTTATTAAACAACTGCGACCTGCACGTCTCTTCCATGGGGCATTTAAACTGTCTTGTTAAGCTACTGCGACCTCCACCTCTCTTCCAAGGGCATTGAAACCGTCTTGTTAAGCTACTGCGACCTGCATTTCTCTTCCAATGGGCATTTAAACCATCTTGTTAAGCTTCTGCGACCTGCACGTCTCTTCCAAGGGGCATTTAAGCCGTCTTATTAAGCTACTGCGACCTGCAAGCCTATTCCAAGGGGCATTTAAACACTCTTGTTAAGCTACTGCGACCTGCACGTCTCTTCGAAGGGGGATTTAAACCATCTTGCTAAGCTACTGCGACCTGCACGTCTCTTCCAAGGGGAATTTAAACCGTCTTGTTAAGCTGCTGCGACCTGCATGTCACTTCCAATGGGCATTTAAACCGTCTTGTTAAGCTACTGCGACCTTCACCGCTCTACCAAAGGGCATTTTAACCGTCTTGTTAAGCTACTGTGACCTGCACGTCTCTACCAAGGGGCAATTAAACCGTCTTGTTAAGCTACTGCGACCTGCACGTCTCTTGCAAGGGGCATTTAAACCGTCTTGTTAAGCTACTGCGACCTGCACGTCTCTTCCAAGGGGCATTTTAAACGTCTTATTAAGTTACTGCGACCTGCATGTCTCTTCCAAGGGGCATTTAAACTGTCTTTTTAAGCTACTGCGACCTCCACCTTTCTTCCAAGGGCATTTAAACCGTCTTGTTAAGCTGCTGCGACTTGCACGTCTCATCCAATGGGCATTTAAACCATCTTGTTAAGCTACTGCGACCTGCACGTCTCTTCCAAGGGGCATTTAAACCGTCTTATTAAGCTCCTGCGACCTGCAAGTCTCTTCCAAGGGGCACTTAAACTGTCTTGTTAAGCTTCTGCGACCTCCACCGCTCTTCCAAAGGGCATTTAAACCATCTTGTTAAGCTACTGCGTCCTGCACGTCTCTTGCAAGAGGCATTTAAAACACCTTGTTAAGCTACTACGACCTGCACATCTCTTCAAAGGGGCATTTCAACCATCTTGTTAAGCTACTGCGACCTGCACGTCTCTTCCAAGGGGCATTTTAACCGTCTTATTAAACAACTGCGACCTGCACGTCTCTTCCAAGGGCATTTAATCCGTCTTGTTAAGCTACTGCGACCTGCATGTCTCTTCCAATGGGCATTTAAACCATCTTGTTAGTCTTCTGCGACCTGCACGTCTCTACCAAGGGGCATTTAAGCCGTCTTATTAAGCTACTGCGACCTGCAAGTCTCTTCCAAGGGGCATTTAAACTGTCTTGTTAAGCTACTGCGACCTCCAACGCTCTTCCAAGGGGCTCTAAAACCGTCTTGTTAAGATACTGCGACCTGCACGTCTCTTCCAAGGGGCATTTAAACCATCTTGGTAAGCTACTGCGACCTGTAAGCCTATTCCAAGGGGCATTTAAACACTCTTGTTAAGCTACTGCGACCTGCACGTCTCTTCTAAGGGGGATTTAAACCATCTTGCTAAGCTACTGCGACCTGCACGTCTCTTCCAAGGGGCATTTAAACCGTCTTGTTAAGCTGCTGCGACCTGCATGTCACTTCCAATGGGCATTTAAACCATCTTGTTAAGCTTCTGCGACCAGCACGTCTCTTCCAAGGAGCATTTAAACCGTCTTGTTAAGCCTCTGTGACCTGCACGTCTCTTCCAAGGGGCATTTAAACCGTCTTGTTAAGCTACTGTAATCTACACCACTCTTCCAAGGGGCATTTAAACCGTCTTGTTAAGCTACTGCGACCTGCACGTCTCTTCCAAGGGGCATTTAAACCATCTTGTTAAGCCACTGCGACCTGCAGGTCTCTTCCAAGGCGCATTTAAACCGTCTTTTTAAGCTGCTGCGAACTGCACGTCTCTTCCAATGGGCATTTAAACCGTCTTGTTAAGCTGCTTCGACCTGTATGTCTCTTCCAAGGGGCATTTAAACCGTTTTGTTAAGCTACTGCGACCTCCACTTCTCTTCCAAGGGGCTCTAAAACTGTCTTGTTAAGCTACTGCGAAATGCACGTCTCTTCCAAGGGGCATTTAAACCATCTTGGTAAGCTACTGCAACCTGCAAGCCTATTCCAAGGGGCATTTAAACACTCTTGTTAAGCTACTGCGACCTGCACGTCTCTTCGAAGGGGGATTTAAACCATCTTGTTAAGCTACTGCGAACTGCACGCCTCTTCCAAGGGGAATTTAAACCGTCTTGTTAAGCTACTGTGATCTGCTCGTCTCTTCCAAGGGGCATTTAAACCGTCTTGTTAAGCTACTGCGACCTGCACGTCTCTTCCATGGGGCATTTAAACCGTCTTGTTAAGCTACTGCGACCTACACGTCTCTTCCAAGGGGCAATTAAACATTCTTGTTAAGCTGCTGCGACCTGCATGTCTCTTCCAAGGGGCATTTAAACTGTCTTGTTAAGCTACTGCGACCTCCACCTTGATTCCAAGGGCATTTAAACCGTCTTGTTAAGCTGCTGCGACTTGCACGTCTCTTCCAATGGCCATTTAAACCATCTTGTTAAGCTACTGCGACCTGAACGTCTCTTCCAAGGGGCATTTAAACCGTCTTATTAAGCTACTGCGACCTGCAAGTCTCTTCCAAGGGGCACTTAAACTGTCTTGTTAAGCTTCTGCGACCTCCACCGCTCTTCCAAGGGGCATTTAAACCATCTTGTTAAGCTACTGCGACCTGCACGTCTCTTGCAAGAGGCATTTAAAACGTCTTGTTAAGCTACTGCGACCTGCACATCTCTTCCAAGGGGCATTTCAACCATCTTGTTAAGCTACTGCGACCTGCACGTCTCTTCCAAGCGGCATTTAAACTGTCTTGTTAAGCTACTGCGACCTCCACCTCTCTTCCAAGCGCATTTAAACCGTCTTGTTAAGCTACTGCGACCTGCATGTCTCTTCCAATGGGCATTTAAACCATCTTGTTAAGCTTCTGCGACCTGCACGTCTCTTCCAAGGGGCATTTAAGCCGTCTTATTAAGCTACTGCGACCTGCAAGTCTCTTCCGAGGGGCATTTAAACTGTCTTGTTAAGCTACTGCGACCTCCACCGCTCTTCCAAGGGGCATTTAAACCGTCTTGTTAAGCTACTGCGAACTGCACGTCTCTTCTAAGGGGCATTTAAACCGTCTTGTTAAGCTACTGCGACCTCCACCGCTCTTCCAAGGGGCATTTAAACCATCTTGCTAAGCTACTGCAAGCTGCACGTCTCTTCCAAGGGGCATTTAAACTGTCTTGTTAAGCTACTGCGACCTCCACCGCTCTTCCAAGGGGCTCTAAAACCGTATTGTTAAGCTACTGCGACCTGCACGTCTCTTCCAAGGGGCATTTATACCATCTTGGTAAGCTACTGCGACCTGCAAGCCTATTCCAAGGGGCATTTAAACACTCTTGTTAAGCTACTGCGACCTGCACGTCTCTTCGAAGGGGGATTTAAACCATCTTGCTAAGCTACTGCGACATGCACGTCTCTTCCAAGGGGCATTTAAACCATCTTGTTATGCTGCTGCGACCTGCATGTCACTTCCAATGGGCATTTAAACAATCTTTTTAAGCTTCTGCGACATGCACGTCTCTTCCAAGGGGCATTTAAACCGTCTTGTTAAGCCTCTGTGACCTGCACGTCTCTTCCAAGGGGCATTTAAACCGTCTTGTTAAGCTACTGTAACCTACAACACTTTTCCAAGGGGCATTTAAACCGTCTTGTTAAGCTACTGCGACCGGCACGTCTCTTCCAAGGGGCATTTAAACCATCTTGTTAAGCCACTGCGACCTGCAGGTCTCTTCCAAGGGGCATTTAAACCGTCTTTTTAAGCTGCTGCGAACTGCACGTCAATTCCAATGGGCATTTAAACCGTCTTGTTAAGCTACTGCGACCTGCACATCTCTTCCAATGGGCATTTAAACCATCTTGTTAAGCTTCTGCGACCTGCACGTCTCTTCCAAGGGGCATCTTAACAGTCTTGTTAAGCTACTGCGACCTGCACGTCTCTTCCAAGGGCATTTAAACCGTCTTATCATGGTACTGCGACCTACATGTCTCTTCCAATGGGCATTTAAACCCTCTTCTTAAGCTACTGCGACCTCCACCGCTCTTCCAAGGGGCATTTAAACCATCTTGCTAAGCTACTGCAACCTGCACGTCTCTTCCAAGGGGCATTTATACTGTCTTGTTAAGCTACTGCGACCTCCACCGCTCTTCCAAGGGGCTCTAAAACCGTCTTGTTAAGCTACTGCGACCTGCACGTCTCTTCCAAGGGGCATTTAAACCATCTTGGTAAGCTACTGCGACCTGCAAGCCTATTCCAAGGGGCATTTAAACACTCTTGTTAAGCTACTGCGACCTGCACGTCTCTTCGAAGGGGGATTTAAACCATCTTGTTAAGCTACTGCGACCTGCACGTCTCTTCCAAGGGGAATTTAAACCGTCTTGTAAAGCTACTGTGATCTGCTCGTCTCTTCCAAGGGGCATTTAAACAGTCTTGTTAAGCTACTGCGACCTGCACATCTCTTCCATGGGGCATTTAAACCGTCTTGTTAAGCTACTGCGACCTGCACGTCTCTTCCAAGGGGCATTTAAACAGTCTTGTTAAGCTGCTGCTACCTGCATGTCTCTTCCAAGGGGCATTTAAACTGTCTTGTTAAGCTACTGCGACCTCCACCGCTCTTCCAAGGGGCATTTAAACTGTCTTGTTAAGCTACTGCGACCTGCACGTCTCTTCCAAGGGGCATTTAAATCATCTTGGTAAGCTACTGCGACCTGCAAGCCTCTTCCAAGGGGCATTTAAACTGTCTTGTTAAGCTACTGCGACCTGCACGTCTCTTCCAAGGAGCATTTAAACCATCTTGTTAAGCTACTGCGGCCTGCACGTCTCTTCCAAAGGGCATTTAAACTGTCTTGTTAAGCTTCTGCGACCTGCACGTCTCTTCTAAGGGGCATTTAAACCGTCTTGTTAAGCTACTGCAACTTGAACGTCTCTTCCAAGGTGCATTTAAACCATCTTGTTATGCTACTGTAACCTCCACCACTTTTCCAAGGGGCTTTTAAACCGTCTTGTTAAGCTACTGCGACCTGCACGTCTCTTCCAAGTGGCATTTAAACCGTCTTGTTAAGCTACTGCGACCTGCATGTCTCTTCCAAGGGGCATTTAAACCGTCGTGTTAAGCCACGGCCACCTGCACGTCTCTTGCAACGGGCATTTAAACCATCTTGTTAAGCTACTGTGACCTGCACGTCTCTTTCAAGGGGCATTTAAACTGTCTTGTTAAGCTACTGCGACCTCCACCGCTCTTCCAAGGGGCATTTAAACCTTCTTGTCAAGCTACTGCGACATGCACGTCTCTTCCAAGTGGCATTTAAACCGTCTTTTTAAGCAACTGCGACCTGCACGTCTCTTCCAAGGGGCATTTAAACTGTCTTGTTAAGCTACTGTGACCTCCACCTCTCTTGCAAGGGGCATTTAAACCGTCTTATTAAGCTAATGCAACCTGCACATCTCTTCCAAGGGGCTTTTAAACCGTCTTATTAAGCTACTGCGACCTGCACGTCTCTTACAAGGGGCATTTAAACTGTCTTGTTAAGCTACTGCTACCTCCACCGCTCTTCCAAGGGGCATTTAAACCGTCTTGTTAAGCTACTGCGACCTGCATGTCTCTTCCAAGGGGCATTTAAACTGTCTTGGTAAGCTACTGCGACCTGCAAGCCTATTCCAAGGGGCATTTAAACCCTCTTGTTAAGCTACTGCGACCTGCACGTCTCTTCCAAGGGGGATTTAAACCGTCTTGTTAAGCTACTGCGACCTGCACCTCTCTTCCAAGGGGCATTTACACCGTCTTGTTAAGCTACTGCGTCTTGCACTTCTCTTCCAAGGTTTTATTTAAACCGTCTTGTTAAGCTACTGTAACCTCCACCACTTTTCCAAGGGGCATTTAAACCATCTTGTTAAGCTACTGCGACCTGCATGTCTCTTCCAAGGGGCATTTAAGCCATCTTGTTAAGCCACTGCGACCTGCTCGTCTCTTCCAAGGGGCATTTAAAACATCTTGTTAAGCTACTGCGACCTCCACCGCTCTTCCAAGGGGCATTTAAACGGTCTTGGTAAGCTACTGCGACCTGCAAGCCTATTCCAAGTGGCATTTAAACATTCTTGTTAAGCTACTGCGACCTGCAATTCTTTTCCAAGGTGCATTTAAACTGTCTTGTTAAGCTACTGCGACCTCCACTGCTCTTCCAAGGGGCATTTAAACCGTCTTGTTAAGCTACTGCGACCTGCAAGCCTATTCCAAGGGGCATTTAAACCTTCTTGTTAAGCTACTGCGACCTACACTTCTCTTCCAAGGGGGATTTAAACCGTCTTGTTAAGCTACTGCGACCTGCACGTCTCTTCCAAGGGGCATTTAAACCGTCTTGTTAAGCTTCTGTGACTTTCTCGTCTATTCCAAGGGGCATTTAAACCGTCTTGTTAAGCTACTGCGACCTGCAAGTCTCTTCCAAGGCGCATTTAAACCGTCTTGTTAAACTACTGTAACCTATACCAATTTTCCAAGGGGCATTTAAACCGTCTTGTTAAGCTACTGCAACCTGCACTTCTCTTCCAAGGGGGATTTAAACTGTCTTGTTAAGCTACTGCAACTTGCATGTCTCTTCCAAGGGGCATTTAAACCGTCTTGTTAAGCTACTGCGACTTTCTCGTCTATTCCAAGGGGCATTTAATCCGTCTTGTTAAGCTACTGCGACCTGCATTTCTCTTCCAAGGCGCATTTAAAAAGTCTTGTTAAGCTACTGTAACCTACAACACTTTTCCAAGGGGCATTCAAACCATCGTGTTAAGCTACTGCGACCTGCACGTCTCTTCCAGGGGGCATTTAAACCATCTTGTTAAGCCACTGCGACCTGCACGTCTCTCTTCCAAGGGGCATTTAAACCGTCTTGTTAAGCTACTGCGACCTGCACGTCTTTTCCAAGGCGCATTTAAACCGTCTTGTTAAGCTACTGTAACCTACTTCACTTTTCCAAGGGGCATTTAAACCGTCTTGTTAAGCTACTGCGACCTGCACTTCTCTTCCAAGGGGGATTTAAACTGTCTTGTTAAGCTACTGCAACTTGCATGTCTCTTCCAAGGGGCATTTAAACCGTCTTGTTAAGCTGCTGCGACTTTCTCGTCTATTCCAAGGGGCATTTAATCCGTCTTGTTAAGCTACTGCGACCTGCATTTCTCTTCCAAGGCGCATTTAAAAAGTCTTGTTAAGCTACTGTAACCTACAACACTTTTCCAAGGGGCATTCAAACCGTCGTGTTAAGCTACTGCGACCTGCACGTCTCTTCCAGGGGGCATTTAAACCATCTTGTTAAGCTACTGCGACCTGCATGTCTCTTCCAAGGGGCATTTAAACCGTCTTGTTAAGCTACTGCGATCTCCACCACTCTTCCAAGGGGCATTTAAACCGTCTTGTTAAGCTACTGCGACCGGCACGTCTCTTCCAAGGGCCATTTAAACCGTCTTGGTAAGCTACTGCGACCAGCAAGCCTCTTCCAAGGTGCATTTAAACCATCTTGTTAAGCTACTGCGACCTGCACGCCTTTTCCAAGGGGCATTTAAACCATCTTCTTAAGCTACTGCGACCTCCACCGCTCTTCCAAGGGGCATTTAAACCATCTTGTTAAGCTACTGCGACCTGCACGTCTCTTCCAAGGGGCATTTAAACAGTCTTGTTAAGCTACTGCGACCTCCACCGCTCTTCCAAGGGGCATTTAAACCATCTTGTTAAGTTACTGCGACCTGCACGTCTCTTCCAAGGGGCATTTAAACCGTCTTGTTAAGCTACTGCGACCTGCACCTCTCTTCCAAGGCGTGTTTAAACCGTCTTTTTAAGCTACTGCGACTTGCACGTCTATTCCAAGGGGCATTTAAACCGTCTTGCTAAGCTGCTGTAACCTCCACCACTTTTCCAAGGGGCATTTAAACCGTCTTGTTAAGCGACTGCGACCTGCACGTCTCTTCCAAGGGGCATTTAAACCATCTTGTTAAGCTACTGCGACCTGCATGTCTCTTCCAAGGGCCATTTAAACCGTCTTGTTAAGCCACTGCGACCTGCATGTCTCTTTCAAGGGGCATTTATACCGTCTTGTTAAGCCACTGTGACCTGCACGTCTCTTTCAAGGGGCATTTATACCGTCTTGTTAAGCTACTGCGACCTGCACGTCTCTTTCAAGGGGCATTTAAACTGTCTTGTTAAGCTGCTGCGACCTCCACCGCTCTTCCAAGGGGCACTAAAACCGTCTTGTTAAGCTACTGCGACCTGCACGTCTCTTACAAGGGGCATTTAAATCATCTTGGTAAGCTACTGCGACCTGCAAGCCTATTCCAAGGGGCATTTAAACACTCTTGTTAAGCTACTGCGACCTGCACGTCTCTTCGAAGGGGGATTTAAACCGTGTTGTTAAGCTACTGCGACCTGCATGTCTTTTCCAAGGGGCATTTAAACCCTCTTCTTAAGCTTCTGCGACCTCCAACGCTCTTCCAAGGGGCATTTAAACCATCTTGTTAAGCTACTGCAACCTGCACTTCTTTTCCAAGGGGCATTTAAACTGTCTTGTTAAGCTACTGCGACCTCCACCTCTCTTCCAAGGGGCATTTAAACCATCTTATTAAGCTACTGCGACCTGAACATCTCTTCCAAGGGGCATTTAAACCGTCTTATTAAGCTACTGCGACCTGCACGTCTCTTCCAAGGGGCATTTAAACCATCTTGTTAAGCTACTGCGACCTGCATGTCTCTTCCAAGGGGCATTTAAACCGTCTTGTTAAGCTACTGCGACCTGCACGTCTCTTGCAAGGGGCATTTAAAACGTTTTGTTAAGCTCCTGCGACTTTCACATCTCTTCCAAGGGGCATTTCAACCATCTTGTTAAGCTACTGCGACCTGCACGTCTCTTCCAAGGGGCATTTTAAACGTCTTGTTAAGCAACTGCGACCTGCACGTCTCTTCCAAGGGGCATTTAAACTGTCTTGTTAAGCTACTGCGACCTCCACCTCTCTTCCAAGGGCATTTAAACCGTCTTGTTAACCTATTGCAACCTGCATGTCTCTTCCAATGGGCATTTAAACAGTCTTGTTAAGCTACTGCGACCTCCACCGCTCTTCCAAGGGGCATTTAAACCATCTTGTTAAGTTAATGCGACCTGCACGTCTCTTCCAAGGGGCATTTAAACCATCTTGTTAAGCTACTGCGACCTGCACGTCTCTTCCAAGGCGTGTTTAAACCGTCTTTTTAAGCTACTGCGACTTGCACGTCTATTCCAAGGGGCATTTAAACCGTCTTGCTAAGCTGCTGTAACCTCCACCACTTTTCCAAGGGGCATTTAAACCGTCTTGTTAAGCAACTGCCACCTGCACGTCTCTTCCAAGGGGCATTTAAACCATCTTGTTAAGCTACTGCGACCTGCATGTCTCTTCCAAGGGGCATTTAAACCGTCTTGTTAAGCCACTGCAACCTGCATGTCTCTTTCAAGGGGCATTTATACCATCTTGTTAAGCCACTGCGACCTGCATGTCTCTTCCAAGGGGCATTTATACCGTCTTGTTAAGCTACTGCGACCTGCACGTCTCTTTCAAGGGGCATTTAGACTGTCTTGTTAAGCTGCTGCGACCTCCACCACTCTTCCAAGGGGCACTAAAACCGTCTTGTTGAGCTACTGCGACCTGCACGTCTCTTCCAAGGGGCATTTAAATCATCTTGGTAAGCTACTGCGACCTGCAAGCCTATTCCAAGAGGCATTTAAACACTCTTGTTAAGCTACTGCGACCTGCACGTCTCTTCGAAGGGGGATTTAAACCGTGTTGTTAAGCTACTGCGACCTGCATGTCTCTTCCAAGGGGCATTTAAACCCTATTCTTAAGCTACTGCGACCTCCAACGCTCTTCCAAGGGGCATTTAAACCATCTTGTTAAGCTACTGCAACCTGCACTTCTTTTCCAAGGGGCATTTAAACTGTCTTGTTAAGCTACTGCGACCTCCACCTCTCTTCCAAGGGGCATTTAAAACGTCTTATTAAGCTACTGCGACCTGAACATCTCTTCCAAGGGGTATTTAAACCGTCTTATTAAGCTACTGCGACCTGCACATCTCTTCCAAGGGGCATTTAAACTGTCTTGTTAAGCTACTGCGACCTCCACCGCTCTTCCAAGGGGCACTAAAACCGTCTTGTTAAGCTACTACGACCTGCAAGCCTATTCCAAGGGGAATTTAAACACTCTTGTTAAGCTACTGCGACCTGCACGTCTCTTCGAAGGGGGATTTAAACCGTCTTGTTAAGCTACTGCGACCTGCACGTCTCATCCAACAGGCATTTAAACCGTCTTGTTAAGCTACTGTGACCTCCACCGCTCTTCCAAGGGGCATTTAAACCGTTTTGTTAAGCTATTGCGACCTGCACGTCTCTTCCAAGGGGCATTTAAACCGTCTTGTTAAGCTACTGCGACTTGCACGTCTCTTCCAAGGTGCATTTAAACCGTCTTGTTAAGCTGCTGTAACCTCCACCACTTTTCCAAGGAGCATTTAAACCGTCTTCTTAAGCTACTGCGACCTGCACATCGCTTCCAAGGGGCATTTAAGCCATCTTTTTAAGCTACTGCGACCTGCATGTCTTTTCCAAGGGGCATTTAAACCGTCTTTTTAAGCTACTGCAACCTTCACCGCTCTTCCAAGGGGCATTTAAACCATCTTGTTAAGCTACTTCGACATGAAAGTCTCTTCCTAGTGGCATTTAAACCGTCTTGTTAAGCTACTGTGATCTGCACGTCTCTTCCAAGGGGCATTTAAACTGTCTTGTTAAGCTACTGCGAACTGCACGTCTCTTCCAAGGGGCATTTAAATCGTCTTATTAAGCTACTGCGACGTGCACGACTCTTGCAAGGGGCATTTAAACCATCTTGTTAAGCTACTCTGATCTGCACGTCTCTTTCAAGGGGCATGTAAACTGTCTTGTTAAGCTTCTGCGACCTGCACGTCTCTTCCAAGGGGCATTTAAACTGTCTTGTTAAGCTACTGCGACCTGCACGTCTCTTCCAAGGGGCATTTAAACCATCTTGTTAAGCTACTGCGACCTGTACGTCTCTTCCAATGGGCATTTAAACTGTCTTGTTAAGATACTGCGACCTGCATGTCTCTTCCAAGGGGCAATTAAACCGTCTTGTTAAGCTAATGCGACCTCCACCGCTCTTCCAAGGGGCATTTAAACGGTCTTGTTAAGCTACTGCGACCGGCACGTCTCTTCCAAGGGCCATTTAAACCGTCTTGTTAAGCTACTGCGACCAGCAAGCCTCTTCCAAGGTGCATTTAAACCGTCTAGTTAAGCTCCTGCGACCTGCACGTCTCTTCCAAGGGTCATTTAAACCATCTTATTAAGCTACTGTGACCTCCACCTCTCTTCCAAGGGCATTTAAACCGTCTTGTTAAGCTACTGCGACCTGCATGTCTCTTCCAATGGGCATTTAAACTATCTTGTTAAGCTTCTGCGACCTGCACGTCTCTTACAAGGGGCATTCAAGCCGTCTTATTAAGCTACTGCGACCTGCAAGTTTCTTCCAAGGGGCATTTAAACTGTCTTGTTAAGCTACTGCGACCTCCACCCCTCTTCCAAGGGGCATTTAAACCGTCTTGTTAAGTTACTGCGACCTGCACGTCTCTTCCAAGGGGCATTTAAACCGTCTTGTTAAGCTACTGCGACCTGCACTTCTCTTCCAAGGGGCATTTAATCCGTCTTTTTAAGCTCCTGCGACCTGCACGTCTCTTCCAAGGGGCATTTAAACCGTCTTGTTAAGCTACTGCGACTTGCACGTCTCTTCCAAGGGGCATTTAAACCATCTTGTTAAGCTACTGCGACCTGCACGTCTCTTCCAAGGGGCATTTAAACCGTCTTGTTAAGCTACTGCGACCTGCACGTCTCTTCCAAGGGGCATATAAACCGTCTTGTTAAGCTACTGCGACCTGCACGTCTCTTCCAAGGTGTATTTAAACCATCTTATTAAGCTATTGCGACCTATATGTCTCTTCCAATGGGCATTTAAACCGTCTTGTTAAGCTACTGCGACCTGCACGTCTCTTCCAAGGGGCATTTAAACCGTCTTGTTAATCTACTGCGACCTGCACGTCTCTTCCAAGGGGCATTTAAACCATCTTGTTAAGCTACTGTGACTTGCACGTCTCTTCCAAGGGGCATTTAAACCGTCTTGTTAAGCTGCTGTAACCTCCACCACTTTTCCAAGGGGCATTTAAACCGTCTTGTTAAGCTACTGCGACTTGCACGTCTCTTCCAAGGGGCATTTAAACCGTCTTGTTAAGCTACTGCGACCTGAATGTCTCTTCCAAAGGGCATTTGAACCGTCTTGTTAAGCTACTGTAACCTCCACCACTTTTCCAAGGGGCACTTAAACCGTCTTGTTAAGCTACTGCGACCTGCACGTCTCTTCCAAGGGGCATTTAAGCCGTCTTGTTAAGCTACTGCGATCTGCACGTCTCTTCCAAGGGGCATTTAAACCGTCTTGTTAAGCTACTGCGACCTGCACGTCTCTTCCAAGGGGCATTTAAACCATCTTGTTAAGCTACTGCGACCTGTACATCTCTTCCAATGGTCATTTAAACCATCTTATTAAGCTACTGCGACCTCCACCTCTCTTCCAAGGGCATTTAAACCGTCTTGTTAAGCTACTGCGACCTGCATGTCTCTTCCAATGGGCATTTAAACTATCTTGTTAAGCTCCTGCGACCTGCACGTCTCTTCCAAGGGGCATTCAAGCCGTCTTATTAAGCTACTGCGACCTGCAAGTCTCTTCCATGGGGCATTTAAACTGTCTTGTTAAGCTACTGCGACCTCCACTGCTCTTCCAAGGGGCATTTAAACCGTCTTGTTAACTAACTGTGACCTGCACGTCTCTTCCAAGGGGCATTTAAACCGTCTTGTTAAGCTACTGCGACCTGCACGTCTCTTCCAAGGGGCATTTAAAACGTCTTGTTAAGCTCCTGCGACCTGCACGTCTCTTCCAAGGGGCATTTAAACCGTCTTGTTAAGCTACTGTGACTTGCACGTCTCTTACAAGGGGCATTTAAACCATCTTATTAAGCTACTGCGACCTGTATGTCTCTTCCAATGGGCATTTAAACCGTCTTGTTAAGCTACTGCGACCTGCACGTCTCTTCCAAGGGGCATTTAAACCGTCTTGTTAATCTACTGCGATCTGCACGTCTCTTCCAAGGGGCATTTAAACCATCTTGTTAAGCTACTGCGACTTGCACGTCTCTTCCAAGGGGCATTTAAACCGTCTTGTTAAGCTGCTGTAACCTCCACCACTTTTCCAAGGGGCATTTAAACCGTCTTGTTAAGCTACTGCAACTTGCACGTCTCTTCCAAGGGGAATTTAAACCGTCTTGTTAAGCTGCTGTAAACTCCACCACTTTTCCAAGGGGCATTTAAACCGTCTTGTTAAGCTACTGCGACCTGCACGTCTCTTCCAAGGGGCATTTAAACCGTCTTGTTAAGCTACTGCGACCTGCATGTCTTTTCCAAAGGGCATTTAAACCGTCTTGTTAAGCTACTGTAACCTCCACCACTTTTCCAAGGGGCACTTAAACCCTCTTGTTAAGCTACTGCGACCTGCACGTCTCTTCCAAGGGGCATTTAAGCCGTCTTGTTAAGATACTGCGACCTGCATGTCTCTTCCAAGGGGCATTAAAACCGTCTTGTTAAGCTACTGCGACCTGCACGTCTCTTCCAAGGGGCATTTAAACCATCTTGTTAAGCTACTGCGACCTGTACATCTCTTCCAATGGGCATTTAAACCGTCTTGTTAAGCTGCTGCGACCTGTATGTTTCTTCCAAGGGGCAATTAAACCTTCTTGTTAAGCTACTGCGACCTCCACTACTCTTCCAAGAGGCATTTAAACCGTCTTGTTAAGCTACTGCGACCTGCACGTCTCTTCCAAGGGGCATTTAAACCATCTTGGTAAGCTACTGCGACCTGCAAGCCTATTCCAAGGGGAATTTAAACACTCTTGTTAAGCTACTGCGACCTGCACGTCTCTTCGAAGGGGGATTTAAACCGTCTTGTTAAGCTACTGCGACCTGCACGTCTCTTCCAAGAGGCATTTCAACCGTCTTGTTAAGCTACTGTGACCTCCACCGCTCTTTCAAGGGGCATTTAAACCGTCTTGTTAAGCTACTGCGACCTGCACGCCTCTTCCAAGTGGCATTTAAACCGTCTTGTTAAGCTACTGCGACCTGCACGTCTCTTCCAAGGGGCATTTCAACCATCTTGTTAAGCTACTGCGACTTGCACGTCTCTTCCAAGGGGCATTTAAACCGTCTTGTTAAGCTACTGCGACCTGCACGTCTCTTCCAAGGGGCATTTCAACCGTCTTTTTAAGCTACTGCGAATTGCACGTCTCTTCCAAGGGGCATTTAAACCGTCTTGTTAAGCTGCTGTAACCCAAACCACTTTTCCAAGGGGCATTTAAACCATCTTGTTAAGCTACTGCGACCTGCACATCTCTTCCAAGGGGCATTTAAGCGATCTTTTTAAGCTGCTGCGACCTGCATGTCTTTTCCAAGGGGCATTTAAACCATCTTGTTAAGCTACTGCGACATGCAAGTCTCTTGCTAGTGGCATTTAAACCGTCTTGTTAAGCTACTGTGATCTGCACGTCTCTTCCAAGGGGCATTTAATCTGTCTTGTTAAGCTACTGCGAACTGCACGTCTCTTCCAAGGGGCATTTTTATCGTCTTATTAAGCTACTGCGACCTGCACGTCTCTTGCAAGGGGCATTTAAAACATCTTGTTAAGCTACTCTGATCTGCACGTCTCTTTCAAGGGGCATTTAAACTGTCTTGTTAAGCTTCTGCGACCTGCACGTCTCTTCCAAGGAGCATTTAAACTGTCTTGTTAAGCTACTGTGACCTGCACGTCTCTTCCAAGGGGCATTTAAACCATCTTGTTAAGCTACTGCGACCTGTACGTCTCTTCCAATGGGCATTTAAACTGTCTTGTTAAGCTACTGCGACCTCCACTGCTCTTCCAAGGGGCATTTAAACCATCTTGTTAAGCTACTGCGACCTTCATGTCTCTTCCAAGGGGCATTTAAACCGTCTTTAAGCTACTGCGACCTCCACCGCTCTTCCAACTGGCATTTAAATCGTCTTGTTAAGCTACTGCGACCAGCAAGCCTCTTCCAAGGTGCATTTAAACCGTCTAGTTAAGCTCCTGTGACCTGCACGTCTCTTCCAAGGGGCATTTAAACCATCTTGTTAAGCTACTGCGACCTGTACGTCTCTTCCAATGGGCATTTAAACTGTCTTGTTAAGCTACTGCGACCTCCACTGCTCTTCCAAGGGGCATTTAAACCATTTTGTTAAGCTACTGCGACCTGCATGTCTCTTCCAAGGGGCATTTAAACCGTCTTTAAGCTACTGCGACCTCCACCGCTCTTCCAAGGGGCATTTAAATCATCTTGTTAAGCTACTGCGACCAGCAAGCCTCTTCCAAGGTGCATTTAAACCGTCTAGTTAAGCTCCTGAGACCTGCACGTCTCTTCCAAGGGTCATTTAAACCATCTTGTTAAGCTGCTGCGACCTGCATGCCTTTTCCAAGGGGTATTTAAACCATCTTCTTAAGCTACTGCGACCTGCACATCTCTTCCAAGGGCATTTAAACCGTCTTGGTAAGCTACTGCGTCCTGCACATCTCTTCCAAGGGCATTTAAACCGTCTTGTTAAGCTACTGCGACCTGCACGTCTCTTGCAAGGGGCATTTAAAACGTCTTGTTAAGCTCCTGCGACTTTCACATCTCTTCCAAGGGGCATTTCAACCATCTTGTTAAGCTACTGCGACCTACACGTCTCTTCCAAGGGGCATTTTAAACGTCTTGTTAAGCAACTGCGACCTGCACGTCTCTTCCAAGGGGCATTTAAACTGTCTTGTTAAGCTACTGCGACCTCCACCTCTCTTCCAAGGGCATTTAAACTGTCTTGTTAAGCTACTGCAACCTGCATGTCTCTTCCAATGGGCATTTAAACTATCTTGTTAAGCTTCTGCGACCTGCATGTCTCTTCCAAGGGGCATTCAAGCCGTCTTATTAAGCTACTGCGACCTGCAAGTCTCTTCCAAGGGGCTTTTAAACCGTCTTGTTAAGCTACTGCGACCTGCACGTCTCTTCCAAGGTGCATTTAAACCGTCGTGTTAAGTTGCTGCGACCTGCACGTCTCTTCCAAGGTGCATTTAAACCCTCTTGTTAAGCTACTGCGACCTGCACGTCTCTTCCAAGGCGTGTTTAAGCCGTCTTTTTAAGCTACTGCGACTTGCACGTCTATTCCAAGGGGCATTTCAACCGTCTTGCTAAGCTGCTGTAACCTCCACCACTTTTCCAAGGGGCATTTAAACCGTCTTGTTAAGCGACTGCGACCTGCATGTCTCTTCCAAGGGGCATTTAAACCGTCTTGTTAAGCCACTGCGACCTGCATGTCTCTTTCAAGGGGCATTTATACCGTCTTGGTAAGCCACTGCGACCTGCATGTCTCTTTCAAGGGGCATTTATACCATCTTGTTAAGCTACTGCGACCTGCACGTCTCTTCCAAGGGGCATTTAAATCATCTTGGTAAGCTACTGCGACCTGCAAGCCTATTCCAAGGGGAATTTAAACACTCTTGTTAAGCTACTGCGACCTGCATGTCTCTTCGAAGGGGGATTTAAACCGTGTTGTTAAGCTACTGCGACCTACATGTCTCTTCCAAGGGGCATTTAAACCCTCTTCTTAAGCTACTGCGACCTCCAACGCTCTTCCAAGGGGCATTTAAACTATCTTGTTAAGCTACTGCAACCTGCACTTCTTTTCCAAGGGGCATTTAAACCATCTTGTTAAGCTACTGCGACCTGCACGTCTCTTCCAAGGCGTGTTTAAGCCGTCTTTTTAAGCTTCTGCGAATTGCACGTCTATTCCAAGGGGCATTTCAACCGTCTTGCTAAGCTGCTATAACCTCCACCACTTTTCCAAGGGGCATTTAAACCGTCTTGTTAAGCAACTGCGACCTGCACGTCTCTTCCAAGGGGCATTTAAACCATCTTGTTAAGCTACTGCGACCTGCATGTCTCTTCCAAGGGGCATTTAAACCGTCTTGTTAAGCCACTGCGACCTGCATGTCTCTTTCAAGGGGCATTTACACCGTCTTGTTAAGCCACTGCGACCTGCACGTCTCTTTCAAGGGGCATTTATACCGTCTTGTTAAGTTACTGCGACCTGCACGTCTCTTTCAAGGGGCATTTAAACTGTCTTGTTAAGCTGCTGCGACCTCCACCGCTCTTCCAAGGGGCACTAAAACCGTCTTGTTAAGCTACTGCGACCTGCACGTCTCTTCCAAGGAGCATTTAAATCATCTTGGTAAGCTACTGCGGCCTGCAAGCCTAGTCCAAGGGGCATTTAAACACTCTTGTTAAGTTCTGCGACATGCATGTCTCTTCGAAGGGGGATTTAAACCGTGTTGTTAAGCTACTGCGACCTGCATGTCTCTTCCAAGGGGCATTTAAACCCTCTTCTTAAGCTACTGCGACCTCCAACACTCTTCCAAGGGGCATTTAAACCATCTTGTTAAGCTACTGCAACCTGCACTTCTTTTCCTAGGGGCATTTAAACTGTCTTGTTAAGCTACTGCGACCTCCAACTCTCTTCCAAGGGGCATTTAAACCGTCTTATTAAGCTACTGCGACCTGAACATCTCTTCCAAGGGGCATTTAAACCGTCTTATTAAGCTACTGCGACCTGCACATCTCTTCCAAGGGGCATTTAAACTGTCTTGTTAAGCTACTGCGACCTCCACCGCTCTTCCAAGGGGCACTAAAACTGTCTTGTTAAGCGACTACGACCTGCACGTCTCTTCCAAGGAGCATTTAAACCATCTTGGTAAGCTACTGCGACCTGCAAGCCTATTCCAAGGGGAATTTAAACACTCTTGTTAAGCTACTGCGACCTGCACGTCTCTTCGAAGGGGGATTTAAACCGTCTTGTTAAGCTACTGCGACCTGCACGTCTCTTCCAAGAGGCATTTAAACCGTCTTGTTAAGCTACTGTGACCTCCACTGCTCTTCCAAGGGGCATTTAAACCGTCTTGTTAAGCTACTGCGACCTGCACGCCTCTTCCAAGGGGCATTTAAACCGTTTTGTTAAGCTACTGCGACCTGCACGTCTCTTCCAAGGGGCATTTAAACCGTCTTGTTAAGCTACTGCGACTTGCACGTCTCTTCCAAGGGGCATTTAAACCGTCTTGTTAAACTGCAGTAACCTCCACCACTTTTCCAAGGGGCATTTAAACCATCTTCTTAAGCTACTGCGAACTGAACATCGCTTCCAAGGGGCATTTAAGCCATCTTTTTAAGCTACTGCGACCTGCATGTCTTTTCCAAGGGGCATTTAAACCTTCTTTTTAAGCAACTGCAACCTTCACCGCTCTTCCAAGGGGCATTTAAACCATCTTGTTAAGCTACTTCGACATGCAAGTCTCTTCCTAGTGGAATTTAAACCGTCTTGTTAAGCTACTGTGATCTGCACGCCTCTTCCAAGGGGCATTTAAACTGTCTTGTTAAGCTACTGCGAACTGCACGTCTCTTCCAAGGGGCATTTAAATCGTCTTATTAAGCTACTGCGACCAGCACGTGTCTTGCAAGGGGCATTTAAACCATCTTGTTAAGCTACTCTGATCTGCACGTCTCTTTCAAGGGGCATTTAAACTGTCTTGTTAAGCTTCTGAGACCTGCACGTCTCTTCCAAGGGGCATTTAAACTGTCTTGTTAAGCTACTGCGACCTGCACGTCTCTTCCAAGGGGCATTTAAACCATCTTGTTAAGCTACTGCGACCTGTACGTCTCTTCCAATGGGCATTTAAACTGTCTTGTTAAGATACTGCGACCTGCATGTCTCTTCCAAGGGGCATATAAACCGTCTTGTTAAGCTACTGCGACCTCCACCGCTCTTCCAAGGGGCACTTAAACCATCTTGTTAAGCTACTGCGACAGGCACGTCTCTTCCAAGGGCCATTTAAACCGTCTTGTTAAGCTACTGCGACCAGCAAGCCTCTTCCAAGGTGCATTTAAACCGTCTAGTTAAGCTCCTGAGACCTGCACGTCTCTTCCAAGGGTCATTTAAACCATCTTATTAAGCTACTGCGACCTCCACCTCTCTTCCAAGGGCATTTAAACCGTCTTGTTAAGCTACTGCGACCTGCATGTCTCTTCCAATGGGCATTTAAACTATCTTCTTAAGCTACTGCGACCTGGAAGTCTCTTCCAAGGGGCATTTAAACTGTCTTGTTAAGCTACTGCGACCTCCACCGCTCTTCCAAGGGGCATTTAAACTGTCTTGTTAAGTTACTGCGACCTGCACGTCTCTTCCAAGGGGCATTTAAACCGTCTTGTTAAGCTACTGCGACCTGCACGTCTCTTCCAAGGGGCATTTAAACCGTCTTGTTAAGCTACTGCGACTTGCACGTCTCTTCCAAGGGGCATTTAAACCGTCTTGTTAAGCTACTGTAACCTCCACCACTTTTCCAAGGGGCATTTAAACCATCTTGTTAAGCTACTGCGACCTGCACGTCTCTTCCAAGGGGCATTTAAACCATCTTGTTAAGCTACTGCGACTTGCACGTCTCTTCCAAGGGGCATTTAAACCGTCTTGTTAAGCTGCTGTAACCTCCACCACTTTTCCAAGGGGCATTTAAACCGTCTTGTTAAGCTACTGCGACTTGCACGTCTCTTCCAAGGGGCATTTAAACCGTCTTGTTAAGCTACTGCGGCCTGCACGTCTCTTCCAAGGGGCATTTAAACCGTCTTGTTAAGCTGCTGCGACCTGCATGTCTTTTCCAAAGGGCATTTAAACCGTCTTGTTAAGCTACTGTAACCTCCACCACTTTTCCAAGGGGCACTTAAACCGTCTTGTTAAGCTACTGCGACCTGCACTTCTCTTCCAAGGGGCATTTAAGCCGTCTTGTTAAGCTACTGCGACCTGCACGTCTCTTCCAAGGGGCATTTAAACCGTCTTGTTAAGCTACTGCGACCTGCACGTCTCTTCCAAGGGGCATTTAAACCATCTTGTTAAGCTACTGCGACCTGTACCTCTCTTCCAATGGGCATTTAAACCGTCTTGTTAAGCTGCTGCGACCTGTATGTCTCTTCCAAGGGGCAATTAAACCGTCTTGTTAAGCTACTGCGACCTCAACCGCTCTTCCAAGAGGCATTTAAACCGTCTTGTTAAGCTACTGCGACCTGCACGTCTCTTCCAAGTGGCATTTAAACCGTCTTGGTAGGCTTCTGCGACCTGCAAGCCTATTTCAAGGGGCATTTAAACCTTTTTGTTAAGCTACTGCGACCTGCACATCTCTTCCAAGGGGCATTTAAACCATCTTGTTAAGCTACTGCGATCTGCATGTCTTTTCCAAGGGGCATTTAAACCGTCTTTTTAAGCTACTGCGACCTCCACCGCTCTTCCAAGGGGCATTTAAACCGTCTTGTTAAGCTACTTCGACCTGCAAGTCTCTTCCAAGTGGCATTTAAACCGTCTTGTTAAGCTAATGTGATCTGCACGTCTCTTCCAAGGGGCATTTAAACTGTCTTGTTAAGCTACTGCGACCTGCACGTCTCTTCCAAGGGGCATTTAAACCGTCTTATTAAGCTACTGCGACCTGCACGTCTCTTGCAAGGGGCATTTAAACCGTCTTCTTAAGCTACTGTGATCTGCACGTCTTTTCCAAGGGGCATTTAAACTGTCTTGTTAAGCTACTGCGACCTGCAAGTCTCTTCCAAGGGGCATTTAAACCGTCTTATTAAGCTACTGCGACCTGCACGTCTCTTGCAAGGGGCATTTAAACCGTCTTGTTAAGCTACTGTGATCTGCACGTCTCTTCCAAGGGGCATTTAAACTGTCTTGTTAAGCTACTGCGACCTGCACGTCTCTTCCAAGGGGCATTTAAACCATCTTGTTAAGCTACTGCGACCTGTACGTCTCTTCCAATGGGCATTTAAACTGTCTTGTTAAGCTACTGCGACCTGCATGTCTCTTCCAAGGGGCATTTAAACCGTCTTGTTAAGCTACTGCGACCTCCACCGCTCTTCCAAGGGGCATTTAATACGTCTTGTTAAGCTACTGCGACCGGCACGTCTCTTCAAAGGGCCATTTAAACCGCCTTGGTAAGCTACTGCGACCAGCAAGCCTCTTCCAAGGTGCATTTAAACCGTCTAGTTAAGCAACTGAGACCTACACGTGTCTTCCAAGGGGCATTTAAACCATCATGTTAAGCTACTGCGGCCTGCACGCCTTTTCCAAGGGGCATTTAAACCATCTTCTTAAGCTACCGCGACCTCCACTGCTCTTCCAAGGGGCATTTAAACCGTCTTGTTAAGCTACTGCGACCTGCATGTCTCTTCCAAAGGGCATTTAAACCGTCTTGATAAGCTACTGCAACCTGCAAGCCTCTTCTAAGGGGCATTTAAACCCTCTTGTTAAGCTACTGCGACCTGCACATCTCTTTCAAGGGGCATTTCAACCATCTTGTTAAGCTGCTGTGACCTGCATGTTTCTTCCAAGGGGCATTTCAACCATCTTGTTAAGCTACTGCGACCTGCACGTCTCTTCCAAGGGGCATTTAAACTGTCTTGTTAAGCTACTGCGACCTCCACCTCTCTTCCAAGGGCATTTAAACCGTCTTGTTATGCTACTGCGACCTGCACGTCTCTTCCAAGGGGCATTTAAACCATCTTGTTAATCTACTGCGACCTGCATGTCTCTTCCAAGGGGCATTTAAACCGTCTTGTTAAGCTACTGCGACCTGCACGTCTCTTCCAAGGGGCATTTAAACCATCTTGTTAAGCTACTGCGAACTGTATGTCTCTTCCAATGGGCATTTAAAACGTCTTGTTAAGCTGCTGCGACCTGTATGTCTCTTCCTAGGGGCATTTAAACCATTTTGTTAAGCTACTGCGACCTCCACCGCTCTTCCAAGGAACATTTAAACGGTCTTTTAAGCTGCTGCGACCTGCACGTCTCTTCCAAGGGGCATTTAAACCATCTTGTTAAACTCCTGCGACCTGCATGTCTTTTCCAAGGGGCATTTAAACCATCTTTTTAAGCTACTGCGACCTCCACCGCTCTTCCAAGGGGCATTTAAACCATCTTGTTAAGCTACTGCGACCTGCACGTCTCTTTCAAGGGGCATTTAAACCATCTTGGTAAGCTACTGCGACCTGCAAGCCTCATCTAAGGGGCATTTAAACCCTCTTGTTACGCTACTGTGACCTGCATGTCTCTTGCGAGGGGAATTTAATCCGTCTTGTTAAGCTTCTGCAACCTGCACGTCTCTTCCAAGGGGCATTTAAACCGTCTTGTTAAGCTACTGCGACCTGCATGTCTCTTCCAAAGGGCATTTAAACCATCTTGATAAGCTACTGCAACCTGCAAGCCTCTTCTAAGGGGCATTTAAACCCTCTTGTTAAGCTACTGCGACCTGCACATCTCTTTCAAGGGGCATTTCAACCATCTTGTTAAGCTGCTGTGACCTGCATGTTTCTTCCAAGGGGCATTTCAACCATCTTGTTAAGCTACTGCGACCTGCACGTCTCTTCCAAGGGGCATTTAAACTGTCTTGTTAAGCTACTGCGACCTCCACCTCTCTTCCAAGGGCATTTAAACCGCCTTGGTAAGCTACTGCGACCAGCAAGCCTCTTCCAAGGTGCATTTAAACCGTCTAGTTAAGCAACTGAGACCTGCACGTCTCTTCCAAGGGGCATTTAAACCATCATGTTAAGCTACTGCGACCTGCACGCCTTTTCCAAGGGGCATATAAACCATCTTCTTAAGCTACCGCGACCTCCACTGCTCTTCCAAGGGGCATTTAAACCGTCTTGTTAAGCTACTGCGACCTGCATGTCTCTTCCAAAGGGCATTTAAACCGTCTTGATAAGCTACTGCAACCTGCAAGCCTCTTCTAAGGGGCATTTAAACCCTCTTGTTAAGCTACTGCGACCTGCACATCTCTTTCAAGGGGCATTTCAACCATCTTGTTAAGCTGCTGTGACCTGCATGTTTCTTCCAAGGGGCATTTCAACCATCTTGTTAAGCTACTGCGACCTGCACGTCTCTTCCAAGGGGCATTTAAACTGTCTTGTTAAGCTACTGCGACGTCCACCTCTCTTCCAAGGGCATTTAAACCGTCTTGTTAAGCTACTGCGACCTGCACGTCTCTTCCAAGGGGCATTTAAACCATCTTGTTAATCTACTGCGACCTGCATGTCTCTTCCAAGGGGCATTTAAACCGTCTTGTTAAGCTACTGCGACCTGCACTTCTCTTCCAAGGGGCATTTAAACCATCTTGTTAAGCTACTGCGAACTGTATGTCTCTTACAATGGGCATTTAAAACGTCTTGTTAAGCTGCTGCGACCTGTATGTCTCTTCCTAGGGGCATTTAAACCATTTTGTTAAGCTACTGCGACCTCCACCGCTCTTCCAAGGGACATTTAAATGGTCTTTTAAGCTGCTGCGACCTGCACGTCTCTTCCAAGGGGCATTTAAACCATCTTGTTAAACTCCTGCGACCTGCATGTCTTTTCCAAGGGGCATTTAAACCATCTTGTTAAGCTACTGCGACCTGCACTTCTCTTCCAAGGGGTATTTAAACCATCTTGTTAAGCTACTGCGAACTGTATGTCTCTTACAATGGGCATTTAAAACGTCTTGTTAAGCTGCTGCGACCTGTATGTCTCTTCCTAGGGGCATTTAAACCATTTTGTTAAGCTACTGCGACCTCCACCGCTCTTCCAAGGGACATTTAAATGGTCTTTTAAGCTGCTGCGACCTGCACGTCTCTTCCAAGGGGCATTTAAACCATCTTGTTAAACTCCTGCGACCTGCATGTCTTTTCCAAGGGGCATTTAAACCATCTTTTTAAGCTACTGCGACCTCCACCGCTCTTCCAAGGGGCATTTAAACCATCTTGTTAAGCTACTGCGACCTGCACGTCTCTTTCAAGGGGCATTTAAACCATCTTGGTAAGCTACTGCGACCTGCAAGCCTCATCTAAGGGGCATTTAAACCCTCTTGTTACGCTACTGCGACCTGCACGTCTCTTGCGAGGGGAATTTAATCCGTCTTGTTAAGCTTCTGCAACCTGCTCGTCTCTTCCAAGGGGCATTTAAACCGTCTTGTTAAGCTACTGCGACCTGCATGTCTCTTCCAAAGGGCATTTAAACCGTCTTGATAAGCTACTGCAACCTGCAAGCCTCTTCTAAGGGGCATTTAAACCCTCTTGTTAAGCTACTGCGACCTGCACATCTCTTTCAAGGGGCATTTCAACCATCTTGTTAAGCTGCTGTGACCTGCATGTTTCTTCCAAGGGGCATTTCAACCATCTTGTTAAGCTACTGCGACCTGCACGTCTCTTCCAAGGGGCATTTAAACTGTCTTGTTAAGCTACTGCGACCTCCACCTCTCTTCCAAGGGCATTTAAACCGTCTTGTTAAGCTACTGCGACCTGCACGTCTCTTCCAAGGGGCATTTAAACCATCTTGTTAATCTACTGCGACCTGCACGTCTCTTCCAAGGGGCATTTAAACCGTCGTGTTAAGCTACTGCGACCTGCACGTCTCTTCCAAGGGGCATTTAAACCATCTTGTTAAGCTACTGCGAACTGTATGTCACTTCCAATGGGCATTTAAAACGTCTTGTTAAGCTGCTGCGACCTGTATGTCTCTTCCTAGGGGCATTTAAACCATTTTGTTAAGCTACTGCGACCTCCACCGCTCTTCCAAGGGACATTTAAACGGTCTTTTAAGCTGCTGCGACCTGCACGTCTCTTCCAAGGGGCATTTAAACCATCTTGTTAAACTCCTGCGACCTGCATGTCTTTTCCAAGGGGCATTTAAACCATCTTTTTAAGCTACTGCGACCTCCACCACTCTTCCAAGGGGCATTTAAACCATCTTGTTAAGCTACTGCGACCTGCACGTCTCTTTCAAGGGGCATTTAAACCATCTTGGTAAGCTACTGCGACCTGCAAGCCTCATCTAAGGGGCATTTAAACCCTCTTGTTACGCTACTGCGACCTGCACGTCTCTTGCGAGGGGAATTTAAACCGTCTTGTTAAGCTTCTGCAACCTGCACGTCTCTTCCAAGGGGCATTTAAACCGTTTTGTTAAGCTACTGCGACCTGCACGTCTCTTCCAAGAGGCATTTAAACTGTCTTGTTAAGCTACTGCGACCTGCACCTCTCTTCCAAGGGGCATTAAAACCGTCTTGCTAAGCTACTGCGACCTGCACGTCTCTTCCAGGGGGCATTTAAACCGTCTTGTTAAGCTACTGCGACATGCACTTCTCTTAAAAGGGGCATTTAAACTGTCTTGTTAAGCTACTGCGACATGCACTTCTCTTAAAAGGGGCATTAAAACCGTCTTGTTAAGCTACTGCGAACTGCACGTCTCTTCCAAGGGGCATTTAAACTGTCTTGTTAAGCTACTGCGACCTGCACTTCTCTTCCAAGGGGCATTTAAACCGTCTTGTTAAGCTACTGCGACCTGCACGTCTCTTCCAAGGGGCATTTAAACCATCTTGTTAAGCTACTGCTACCTGTACGTCTCTTCAATGGGCATTTAAACCGTCTTATTAAGCTGCTGCGACCTGTATGTCTCTTCCAAGGGGCATTTAAACCGTCTTGTTAAGCTACTGCGACCTGCAAGTCTCTTCCAAGGTTCATTTAAACCGTCTTGGTAAGCTACTGTGACCTGCAAGCCTCTTCCAAGGGGCATTTAAACTGTCTTGTTATGCTACTGCAACCTGCACATCTCTTCCAAAGGGCATTTATACCATTTTGTTAAGCTACTGCGACCTGCACGTCTCTTCCAAGGGGCATTTTAACTGTCTTGTTAAGCTACTGCGACCTCCACCTCTCTTCCAAGGGCATTTAAACCGTCCTGTTAAGATACTGTGACCTTCACGTCTCTTCCAATGGGCATTTAAACCATCTTGTTAAGCTACTGCGACCAGCACGTCTCTTCCAAGGGGCATTTAAACCGTCTTATTAAGCTACTGCGACCTTCAAGTCTCTTCCAAGGGGCATTTAAACTGTCTTGTTAAGCTACTGCGACCTCCACCGCTCTTCCAAGGGGCATTTAAACAGTCTTGTTAAGCTACTGCGACCTGCACTCCTCTTCCAAGGGGCAATTAAACCGTCTTGTTAAGCTACTGCAACCTTCACGTCTCTTCCAAGGGGCATTTAAACCGTCTTGTTAAGCTACTGCGACTTGCACGTCTCTTCCAATGGGCATTTAATCCGTCTTGTTAAGCTGCTGTATCCTCCACCACTTTTCCAAGGGGCATTTAAACAGTCTTGTTAAGCTACTGCGACCTGCACGTCTCTTCCAAGGGGCATTTAAACCGTCTTGTTAATCTACTGTAACCTGCAAGCCTCTTCTAAGGGGCATTTAAACCCTCTTGTTAAGCTACTGCGACCTGTATGTCTCTTGCAAGGGGCATTTAACCGTCTTGTTAAGCAACTGCGACCTGCACGTCTCTTCCAAGGGTCATTTAAACCGTCTTGTTAAGCTACTGCGACCTGCACATCTCTTCCAAGGGGCATTTAAAACGTCTTGTTAAGCTACTGCGACCTCCACTGCTCTTCCAAGGGGCATTTAAACTGTCTTGTTAAGCTACTGCGACTTGCACTTCTCTTCCAAGGGGCATTTAAACTGTCTTGTTAAGTTACTGCGAACTGCACGTCTCTTCCAAGGGACATTTAAACTGTCTTGTTAAGGTACTGCGACCTGCACTTCTCTTCCAAGGGGCATTTAAACCGTCTTGTTAAGCTACTGCGACCTACACGTCTCTTCCAAGGGGCATTTAAACCATCTTGTTAAGCTACTGCGACCTGTACGTCTCTTCAATGGGCATTTAAACCGTCTTATTAAGCTGCTGCGACCAGTATGTCTCTTCCAAGGGGCATTTAAACCGTCTTGTTAAGCTACTGTGACCTACACGTCTCTTCCAAGGGGCATTTAAACCGTCTTGTTAAGCTACTGTGACCTACACGTCTCTTCCAAGGGGCATTTAAACCATCTTGTTAAGCTACTGCGACCTGTACGTCTCTTCAATGGCCATTTAAACCGTCTTATTAAGCTGCTGCGACCAGTATGTCTCTTCCAAGGGGCATTTAAACCGTCTTGTTAAGCTACTGCGACCTCCACCGCTCTTCCAAGGGGCATTTAAACCGTCTTGTTAAGCTACTGCGACCTGCACGTCTCTTCCAAGGGGCATTTAAACCGTCTTGGTAAGCTCCGGCGACCTGCAAGCCTCTTCCAAGGGACATTTAAACTGTCTTGTTAAGCTACTGCAACCTGCACATCTCTTCCAAAGGGCATTTATACCATTTTGTTTAGCTACTGCGACCTGCACGTCTCTTCCAAGGGGCATTTTAACTGTCTTATTAAGCTACTGCGACCTCCACCTCTCTTCCAAGGGCATTTATACAGTGTTGTTAAGATACTGCGACCTGCACGTCTCTTCCAATGGGCATTTAAACCATCTTGTTAAGCTACTGCGACCTGCACGTCTCTTCCAAGGGGCATTTAAACCGTCTTATTAAGCTACTGCAACCTTCAAGTCTCTTCCACGGGGCATTTAAACTGTCTTGTTAAGCTACTGCGACCTCCACCGCTCTTCCAAGGGGCATTTAAACAGTCTTGTTAAGCTACTGCGACCTGCACGCCTCTTCCAAGGGGCAATTAAACCATCTTGTTAAGCTACTGCGACCTGCACGTCTTTTCCAAGGGGCATTTAAACCGTCTTGTTAAGCTGCTGTAACCTCCACCACTTTTCCAAGGGGCATTTAAACCGTCTTGTTAAGCTACTGCGACCTGCACGTCTCTTCCAAGGGGCATTTAAACCGTCTTGTTAAGCTACTGCGACCTGCACGTCTCTTCCAAGGGGCATTTAAACCGTCTTGTTAAGCTACTGCGACCTGCATGTCTCTTCCAAGGGGCATTTAAACCATCTTGTTAAGCTACTGCGAGCTGCATGTCTCTTCCAAGGGGCATTTAAACCCTCTTGTTAAGCTGCTGCGAAATGTATGTCTCTCCCAAGGGGCATTTAAATCATCTTGTTAAGCTACTGTAACCCCCACCACTTTTCCAAGGGGCATTTAAACCGTCTTATTAAGCTACTGAGACCTGCATGTCTCTTCCAAGGGGCATTTAAACCGTCTTGTTAAGCTACTGCGACCTGCATGTCTCTTTCAAGGGGCATTTAAACCGTCTTGTTAAGCTACTGTAACCTCCACCACTTTTCCAAGGGGCATTTAAACCTTCTTGTTAAGCTACTGCGACCTGCACGTCTCTTCCAAGGGGCATTTAAACCGTCTTGTTAAGCTACTGCGACTTGCACGTCTCTTCCAAGGGGCATTTAAACCATCTTGTTAAGCTACTGCGACCTGCACGTCTCTTCCAAGGGGCAATTAAACCATCTTGTTAAGCTACTGCGACCTGTATGTCTCTTCCAAGGGGCATTTAAACCATCTTGTTAAGCTGCTGCGACCTGTATGTCTCTCCCAAGGGGCATTTAAACCGTTTTGTTAAGCTACTGCGACCTCCACCGCTCTTCCAAGGGGCATTTAATTCATCTTGTTAAGCTACTGCGACCTGCATGTCTTTTCCAAGGGCCATTTAAACCGTCTTTTTAAGCTACTGCGACCTCCACCGCTCTTCCAAGGGGCATTTAAACCATCTTGTTAAGCTACTGCGTCCTGCACGTCTCTTCCAAGGGGCATTTAAACCGTCTTGTTAAGCTACTGCGACTTGCACGTCTCTTCCAAGGACTATTTAAACTGTCTTGTTAAGCTACTGCGACCTGCACCTCTCTTCCAAGGGGCATTTAAACCGTCTTGCTAAGCTACTGCGACCTGCACGTCTCTTCCAAGGGGGATTTAAACCGTCTTGTTAAGCTACTGCGACCTGCACGTCTCTTCCAATGTGCATTTAAACCATCTTGTTAAGCTACTGCGACCTGCACATCTCTTCCAAGGGGCATTTAAACCGTCTTGTTAAGCTACTGCGACTTGCACGTCTCTTCCAAGGGGCATTTAAACCGTCTTGTTAAGCTGCTGTATCCTCCACCACTTTTCCAAGGGGATTTAAACCGTCTTGTTAAGCTACTGCGACCTGCACGTCTCTTCCAAGGGGCATTTAAACCGTCTTGTTAAGCTACTGTAACCTCCACCACTTTTCCAAGGGACATTTAAACCATCTTGTAAATCTACTGCGACCTGCACGTCTCTTCCAAGGGGCATTTAAACCGTCTTGTTAAGCTACTGTGACCTGCAAGTCTCTTCCAAGGGGCATTTAAACCGTCTTGTTAAGCTTCTGCGACCTGCACGTCTCTTCCAAGGGGCATTTAAACCATCTTCTTAAGCTACTGCGACCTGTACGTCTCTACCAATGGGCATTTAAACCGTCTTGTTAAGCTGCTGCGACCTGTATGTCTCTTCCAAGGGGCATTTAAACCATCTTGTTAAGCTACTGTGACCTCCACCGCTCTTCCAAGGGGCATTTAAACTGTCTTGTTAAGCTACTGCGACCTGCACGTCTCTACCAATGGGGCATTTAAACCGTCTTATTAAGCTACTGCGACCTGCTTGTCTCTTGCAAGGAGCATTTAAACCGTCTTGTTAAGCTACTGCGACCTCCACCGCTCTTCCACGGGGCATTTATACCGTCTTGTTAAGCTACTGCGACCTGCACGTCTCTTCCAAGGGGCATTTAAACCGTCTTGGTAGGCTACTGCCACCTGCAAGCCTCTTCCAAATGGCATTTATACCGTTTTGTTAAGCTACTGTGACTTGCACATCTCTTCCAAGGGGCATTTAAAGCATCTTGTTAAGCTACTGCGACCAGCATGTCTTTTCCAAGGGGCATTTAAACCGTCTTTTTAAGCTACTGCGACCACCACCGCTCTTCCAAGGGGCATTTAAAACGTCTTGTTAAGCTGCTGCGACCTGTATGTCTCTTCCAAGGGGCATTTAAACCATCTTGTTAAGCTACTGCGACCTCCACCGCTCTTCCAAGGGGCATTTAAACTGTCTTGTTAAGCTACTGCGACCTGCACGTCTCATCCAATGGGGCATTTAAACCGTCTTATTAAGCTACTGCGACCTGCATGTCTCTTGCAAGGAGCATTTAAACCGTCTTGTTAAGCTACTGCGACCTCCACCGCTCTTCCACGGGGCATTTAAACCGTCTTTTTAAGCTACTGTGATCTGCACGTCTCTTCCACGGGGCATTTTAACTGTCTTGTTAAGCTACTGCGACCTGCACGTCTCTTCCAATGGGGCATTTAAACCGTCTTATTAAGCTACTGCGACCTGCATGTCTCTTGCAAGCAACATTTAAACCATCTTGTTAAGCTACTGTGATCTGCACGTCTCTTCCAAGGGGCATTTAAACTGTCTTGTTAAGCTTCTGCCACCTGCACGTCTCTTCCAAGAGGCATTGAAACTGTCTTGTTAAGCTACTGCGACCTGCACGTCTCTTCCAAGGGCATTTAAACCATCTTGTTAAGCTACTGCGACCTGCATGTCTCTTCCAAGGGGCATTTAAACGGTCTTGTTAAGCTACTGCGACCTCCACCTCTCTTCCAAGGGGCATTTAAACCGTCTTGTTAAGCTACTGCGACCGGCACGTCTCTTCCAAAGGCCATTTAAACCGTCTTTGTAAGCTACTGCAACCAGCAAGCCTCTTCCAAGGTGCATTTAAACCGTCTAGTTAAGCTACTGAGACCTGCACTTCTCTTCCAAGGGGCATTTAAACCATCTTGTTAAGCTACTGCGACCTGCATGCCTTTTCCAAGGGGCATTTAAACCATAGAATCATAGAATCATAGAATGGTAGAGTTGGAAAGGACCTCCTGGGTCATCTGGTCCAACCCCCTGCTCAAAGCAGGATTCACTAGATCATCTCAGACAGATGTCTGTCCAGCCTCTGTTTGAAGACGTCCATTGAAGGGGAACTCACCACCTCTCGTGGCAGCCTGTTCCACTCATTAATCACCCTAACTGTCAAAAAGTTTTTTCTAATATCTAATCTGTGTCTCCTCCCATTTAGTTTCATCCCATTGCTTCTAGTCTTTCCTTGTGCAAATGAGAATAAAGATGATCCTTCTACAATGTGACAGCCCTTGACATATTTGTAGACAGCTATTAAGTCTCCTCTCAGTCTTCTTTTTTGCAAGCTAAACATTCCCAAATCCTGCAACCGTTCCTCATAGGACATGGTTTGCAGACCAGTCACCATTCTGGTCGCTCTTCTCTGAACTTGCTCCAGTTTGTCTATGTCTTTTTTAAAATGTGGTGCCCAAAACTGTACACAGTATTCCAGATGAGGTCTGACCAAAGAGGAGTAAAGACCGATAATGACTTCACGTGATCTAGACTGTATGCTTCTGTTAATACATCCCAGAATTGTATTTGCCTTTTTTGCTGCTGCATCACACTGTTGACTCATGTTCAGTCTATGATCTATTAGTATACCTAAGTCTTTTTCACATGTACTGTTGCTTAGCTCTATTCCTCCCATTCTGTATATGCTTTTTTCATTTTTATTGCCCAGATGTAGTACTTTGCATTTTTCCCTGTTAAAAACCATTCTGTTGGTTGCTTCCCACTGCTCCAGTTTATTTAGGTCTTTTTGAATCCTCTCTCTCTCTTCTCTAGTATTAGCTATCCCTCCTAGCTTTGTGTCATCAGCAAATTTAATCAGTTTACCCTCAATTCCTTCATCTAAATCATTGATAAAGATGTTGAACAATACAGGTCCCAGGACGGAGCCCTGTGGTACCCCACTTGAGACATTCATCCAGCTGGATGTGAAGCCATTTACAACCACCCTTTGAGTCCGATCACTAAGCCAGTTATGAATCCACCTAACAGTTGCCTGGTCCATTGCATACTTGGTCATTTTTTCAATAAGGATGGTGTGAGATACTTTGTCAAATGCTTTGCTGAAGTCAAGATATACTATATCTACAGCATTTCCCTGATCCACCCAGTCAGTGATTCTGTCATAGAAGGAAATTAAGTTAGTCTGACATGACTTGTTAGTTACAAACCCATGCTGACTCTGGTTAATCACTTCATTCTTATCCATGTACTTACATACATGTTGTTTAATAATTTGTTCAAAGATCTTTCCTGGTATAGAAGTCAGACTCACCGGCCTATAGTTCCCTGGGTCCACCTTCTTCCCCTTTTTGAAGATAGGAACAACATTTGCTCTTCTCCAGTCTTCTGGGACTTCTCCTGTTCTCCAAGAATTTTCAAAGATTATGGAGAGTGGTTCTAAAATTTCTTCTACGATCTCCTTCAGTACTCTGGGGTGTAATTCATCTGGACCTGGAGACTTGAACTCATTCATGTTAGCTAAATATTCCCTCACAATCTTTCTGTTTACAGATAACTTGGATTCCTCTATTCCTTTAAAAGGACAGTGAAGATCAGTTGATGTTACATTTTCTTTCTGAGAGAAAACAGATGCAAAATAGGAATTAAAAAGTTCGGCCTTCTCAACATCCTCTCTTACTATTTCTCCATTTTCATCCTGTAAAAATCCTATAGCATCTTTGACTTTTCTTTTACTTTTGACATACCCCCAAAATCCTTTTTTATTGCTTTTGACATCTCTTGCAAGCCTTAATTCATTGTCAGCTTTAGCTAACCTGATACGTGCCCTACAGGATCTGCAGACTGCATTATAATCTTCTTTAGATATGCCTCCCTCTTTCCATTTAATAAACATTTCTTTCTTTCTTTTTAGCATGTGTTTAAGTTCTGTGTTCATCCATCCTGGTTTCCTTAAATGCTTCCCATTCTTCCTACTTTTCGGGATTGTTAACGATTGTGCTTTGAGAATCTCATTTTTAAAAATTTCCCATCCTTCCTGGACATTTTTGTAATTAAGGACATCCAGCCATTGGATCCCTCCTATTCTCTTTCTGAGTCTCTTAAAATCTGCCTTTCTAAAATCTAACCTTGAAGTTTGAGTCTTCACATGTCTTCCTCCTCTAGTTATCCAAAATTCTATAATAGCATGATCGCTGCCTCCTAGGGTCCCAGCCACCTTTACCTCCTCAACCATTTCCTCCCTGTTTATAAGGATTAGATCCAAAGTAGCAGATAGCAGATCCCCTTGTTTTCTCCCCTACCTTTTGGAAGATAAAGTTGTCAGCAAGAGAGGATATGAATTTGCTTGACCTGTTAGTTTTACTTGAGAGAGATTCCCAACAAATGTCTGGATAGTTGAAATCTCCCATGACCACTACGTCATATTTTTTGGAGAACTTGGTCATTTGATACATAAAGAGTTCATCCATATCTTCAGCTTGCCCAGGTGGCCTGTAGTAAATGCCTACAATGGTGTCCTTTCCGTTGCTCTCTCCTTGTATTCTTACCCAAACAGTTTCCACAGAACTCCCAGTCTCTGAAGCTTCAATCTCTGTGCAGATATACGCTTTTCTAACATACAATGCAACACCTCCTCCTCGTTTATCAAGTCTGTTTCTTGCAAATAAGTTGTATCCTTTTAGCCTTTTATTCCAATCATGTGTATCGTCCCACCAAGTTTCAGTGATTCCATCTTCCATCTTCCATCTTCTTAAGCTACTGCGACCTCCACCACTCTTCCAAGGGGCATTTAAACCATCTTGTTAAGCTACTGCGACCTGCAAGTCTCTTTCAAGGGGCATTTAAACCATCTTGGTAAGCTACTGCAACCTGCAAGCCTCTTCTAAGGGGCATTTAAACCCTCTTGTTAAGCTACTGCGACCTGTACGTCTCTTCCAAGGGGCATTGAAACTGTCTTGTTAAGCTACTGCGACCTGCACGTCTCTTCCAAGGGGCATTGAAACTGTCTTGTTAAGCTACTGCGACCTGCACGTCTCTTCCAAGGGGCATTTAAACCATCTTGTTAAGCTACTGCGACCTGCATGTCTCTTCCAAGGGGCATTTAAACGGTCTTGTTAAGCTACTGCGACCTCCACCTCTCTTCCAAGGGGCATTTAAACCGTCTTGTTAAGCTACTGCGACCGGCACGTCTCTTCCAAAGGCCATTTAAACCGTCTTTGTAAGCTACTGCAACCAGCAAGCCTCTTCCAAGGTGCATTTAAACCGTCTAGTTAAGCTACTGAGACCTGCACGTCTCTTCCAAGGGGCATTTAAACCATCTTGTTAAGCTACTGCGACCTGCACGCCTTTTCCAAGGGGCATTTAAACCATCTTCTTAAGCTACTGCGACCTCCACCACTCTTCCAAGGGGCATTTAAACCATCTTGTTAAGCTACTGCAACCTGCAAGCCTCTACTAAGGGGCATTTAAACCCTCTTGTTAAGCTACTGCGACCTGTACGTCTCTTGCAAGTGGCATTTAACCGTCTTGTTAAGCTACTGCGACCTGCACATCTCTTCCAAGGGGCATTTTAAACGTCTTATTAAGCAACTGCGACCTGCACGTCTCTTCCAAGGGGCATTTAAACCGTCTTATTAAGCTACTGCGACCTGCACATCTCTTCCAAGGGGCATTTAAACTGTCTTGTTAAGCTACTGCGACCTCCACTGCTCTTCCAAGGGGCATTTAATCCATCTTGTTAATCTACTGCGACCTGCACGTCTCTTCCAAGGGACATTTAAACCGTCTTGTTAAGCTACTGCGAACTGCACGTCTCTTCTAAGGGGCATTTAAACTGTCTTGTTAAGCTACTGCGACCTGAACTTCTCTTCCAAGGGGCATTTAAACTGTCTTGTTAAGCTACTGCAACCTGCACTTCTCTTCCAAGGGGCATTTAAACTGTCTTGTTAAGTTACTGCGACCTGCACTTCTCTTCCAAGGGGCATTTAAACCGTCTTGTTAAGCTACTGCGACCTGCACGTCTCTTCCAAGGGGCATTTAAACCATCTTGTTAAGCTACTGCGACCTGTACGTCTCTTCAATGGGCATTTAAACCGTCTTATTAAGCTGCTGCGACCAGTATGTCTCTTCCAAGGGGCATTTAAACCGTCTTGTTAAGCTACTGCGACCTCCACCGCTCTTCCAAGGGGCATTTAAACCGTCTTGTTAAGCTACTGCGACCTGCACGTCTCTTCCAAGGGGCATTTAAACCGTCTTGGTAAGCTCCTGCGACCTGCAAGCCTCTTCCAAGGGACATTTAAACTGTCTTGTAAAGCTACTGCAACCTGCACATCTCTTCCAAAGGGCATTTATACCATTTTGTTAAGCTACTGCGACCTGCACGTCTCTTCCAAGGGGCATTTTAACTGTCTTGTTAAGCTACTGCGACCTCCACCTCTCTTCCAAGGGCATTTAAACAGTCTTGTTAAGATACTGGGACCTGCACGTCTCTTCCAATGGGCATTTAAACCATCTTGTTAAGCTGCTGTAACCTCCACCACTTTTCCAAGGGGCATTTAAACCGTCTTGTTAAGCTGCTGTAACCTCCACCACTTTTCCAAGGGGCATTTAAACCGTCTTGTTAATCTACTGCGACCTGTACGTCTCTTCCAAGGGGCATTTAAACCGTCTTGTTAAGCTACTGCGACCTGCACATCTCTTCCAAGGGGCATTTAAACCGTCTTGTTAAGCTACTGCGACCTGCATGTCTCTTCCAAGGGGAATTTAAACCATCTTGTTAAGCTACTGCGACCTGTATGTCTCTTCCAAGGGGCATTTAAACCGTCTTGTTAAGCTGCTGCGACCTGTATGTCTCTCCCAAGGGGCATTTAAATCGTCTTGTTAAGCTACTGTAACCCCCACCACTTTTCCAAGGGGCATTTAAACCGTCTTGTTAAGCTACTGAGACATGGACGTCTCTTCCAAGGGGCATTTAAACCGTCTTGTTAAGCTACTGCGACCTGCATGTCTCTTCCAAGGGGCATTTAAACCGTCTTGTTAAGCTACTGTAACCTCCACCACTTTTCCAAGGGGCATTTAAACCGTCTTGTTAAGCTACTGCGACCTGCACGTCTCTTCCAAGGGGCATTTAAACCGTCTTGTTAAGCTACTGCGACCTGCACGTCTCTTCCAAGGGGCATTTAAACCATCTTGTTAAGCTACTGCGACCTGCACGTCTCTTCCAAGGGGCATTTAAACCATCTTGTTAAGCTACTGCGACCTGTATGTCTCTTCCAAGGGGCATTTAAACCGTCTTGTTAAGCTGCTGCGACCTGTATGTCTCTCGAAAGGGGCATTTAAACCGTTTTGTTAAGCTACTGCGACCTCTCCCGCTCTTCCAAGGGGCATTTAAACCATCTTGTTAATCTACTGCTACCTGAATGTCTTTTCCAAGGGGCATTTAAACCGTCTTTTTAAGCTACTGCGACCTCCACCGCTCTTCCAAGGGACATTTAAATCATCTTGTTAAGCTACTGCGACCTGCACGTCTCTTCCAAGGGGCATTTAAACCGTCTTGTTAAGCTACTGCGACTTGCACGTCTCTTCCAAGGGCCATTTAAACTGTCTTGTTAAGCTGCTGCGACCTGCACCTCTCTTCCAAGGGGCATTTAAACCGTCTTGCTAAGCTACTGCGACCTGCACGTCTCTTCCAAGGGGGATTTAAACCGTCTTGTTAAGCTACTGCGACCTGCACGTCTCTTCCAAGGGGCATTTAAACCGTCTTGTTAAGCTACTGCGACCTGCACGTCTCTTCCAATGGGCACTTAAACCGTCTTGTTAAGCTGCTTCGACCTGTATGTCTCTTCCAAGGGGCATTTAAACCGTCTTGTTAAGCTACTGCGACCTCCACCGCTCTTCCAAGGGGCATTTAAACAGTCTTGTTATGCTACTGCGACCTGCACGTCTCTTCCAAGGGGCAATTAAACCGTCTTGTTAGGCTACTGCCACCTGCAAGCCTCTTCCAAGGGGCATATAAACCGTTTTGTTAAGCTACTGCGACCTGCCCATCTCTTCCAAGGGGCATTTAAACTATCTTGTTAAGCTACTGCGACCAGCATGTCTTTTCCAAGGGGCATTTAAACCGTCTTTTTAAGCTACTGCGACCACCACCGCTCTTCCAAGGGGCATTTAAAACGTCTTGTTAAGCTGCTGCGACCTGCACGTCTCTTCCAAGGGGCATTTAAACCATCTTATTAGGCTACTGCGACCTGCATCTCTCTTGCAAGGGGCATTTAAACCATCTTGTTAAGCTACTGTGATCTACACGTCTCTTCCAAGGGGCATTTAAACTGTCTTGTTAAGCTTCTGCGACCTGCACGTCTCTTCCAAGGGGCATTGAAACTGACTTGTTAAGCTACTGCGACCTGCATGTCTCTTCCAAGGGGCATTTAAACCATCTTGTTAAGCTACTGCGACCTGTACGTCTCTTCCAATAGGCATTTAAACTGTCTTGTTAATCTACTGCGACCTGCATGTCTCTTCCAAGGGGCATTTAAACCGTCTTGTTAAGCTACTGCGACCTCCACCTCTCTTCCAAGGGGCATTTAAACCGTCTTGTTAAGCTACTGCGACCGGCACGTCTCTTCCAAAGGCCATTTAAACCGTCTTGGTAAGCTACTGCGACCAGCAAGCCTCTTCCAAGGTGCATTTAAACCGTCTAGTTAAGCTACTGAGACCTGCACGTCTCTTCCAATGGGCATTTAAACCATCTTATTAAGCTACTGCGACCTGCACGCCTTTTCCAAGGGGCATTTAAACCATCTTCTTAAGCTACTGCGACCTCCACCGCTCTTCCAAGGGGCATTTAAACCATCTTGTTAAGCTACTGCGACCTGCATGTCTCTTCCAAGGGACATTTAAACCCTCTTGTTAAGCTACTGCGACCTGTACGTCTCTTGCAAGGGGCATTTAACCGTCTTGTTAAGCTACTGCGACCTGCACATCTCTTCCAAGGGGCATTTCAACCATCTTGTTAAGCTACTGCGACCTGAACGTCTCTTCCAAGGGGCATTTTAAACGTCTTATTAATCAACTGCGACCTGCACGTCTCTTCCAAAGGGCATTTAAACTGTCTTGTTAAGCTACTGCGACCTCCTCCTCTCTTCCAAGGGCATTTAAACCGTCTTGTTAAGCTACTGCGACCTGCACATCTCTTCCAAGGGGCATTTAAGCCGTCTTATTAAGCTACTGTGACCTGCAAGTCTCTACCAAGGGGCATTTAAACTGTCTTGTTAAGCTACTGCGACCTCCACCGCTCTTCCAAGGGGCATTTAAATCGTCTTGTTAAGCTACTGCGACCTGCACGTCTCTTCTAAGGGGCATTTAACCCGTCTTGTTAAGCTACTGCGACCTGCATGTCTCTTCCAAGGGGCATTTAAACCGTCTTGTTAAGCTACTGCGACTTGCACGTCTCTTCCAAGGGGCATTTAAACCGTCTTGTTAAGCTACTGTATCCTCCACCACTTTTCCTAGGGGCATTTAAACCGTCTTGTTAAGCTACTGCGACCTGCACGTCTCTTCCAAGGGGCATTTAAACCGTCTTGTTAAGCTACTGCGACCTGCATGTCTCTTCCAAGGGGCATTTAAACCGTCTTGTTAAGCTACTGTAACCACCACCACTTTTCCAAGGGGCATTGAAACCGTCTTGTTAAGCTACTGCGACCTGCACGTCTCTTCCAAGGGGCATTTAAACCGTCTTGTTAAGCTACTGCGACCTGCACGTCTCTTCCAAGGGGCATTTAAACCGTCTTGTTAAGCTACTGCGACCTGCACGTCTCTTCCAAGGGGCATTTAAACCATCTTGTTAAGCTACTGCGACCTGTATGTCTCTTCCAAGGGGCATTTAAACCGTCTTGTTAAGCTGCTGCGACCTGTATGTCTCTCCCAAGGGGCATTTAAATCGTCTAGTTAATCTACTGTAACCCCCACCACTTTTCCAAGGGGCATTTAAACCGTCTTGTTAAGCTACTGAGACCTGCACGTCTCTTCCAAGGGGCATTTAAACCGTCTTGTTAAGCTACTGCGACCTGCATGTCTCTTCCAAGGGGCATTTAAACCGTCTTGTTAAGCTCCTGTAACCTCCACCACTTTTCCAAGGGGCATTTAAACCGTCTTGTTAAGCTACTGCGACCTGCACGTCTCTTCCAAGGGGCATTTAAACCGTCTTGTTAAGCTACTGCGACCTGCATGTCTCTTCCAAGGGGCATTTAAACCGTCTTGTTAAGCTACTGCGACCTGCACGTCTCTTCCAAGGGGCATTTAAACCATCTTGTTAAGCTACTGCGACCTGTATGTCTCTTCCAAGGGGCATTTAAACCGTCTTTTTAAGCTGCTGCGACCTGTATGTCTCTCCCAAGGGCATTTAAACCGTTTTGTTAAGCTACTGCGACCTCCACCGCTCTTCCAAGGGGCATTTAAACCATCTTTTAAGCTACTGCGACCTGCACGTCTCTTCCAAGGGGCATTTAAACCGTCTTGGTAAGCTAATGCGACCTACAAGCCTCTTGCAAGGGGCATTTAAACCACCTTGTTAAGCTACTGCGACCTGCATGTCTTTTCCAAGGGGCATTTAAACCGTCTTTTTAAGCTACTGCGACCTCCTTCTCTTCCAAGGGGCATTTAAACCATCTTGTTAAGCTACTGCGACCTGCACGTCTCTTCCAAGGGGCATTTAAACCGTCTTGTTAAGCTACTGCGACTTGCACGTCTCTTCCAAGGGCCATTTAAACTGTGTTGTTAAGGTACTGCGACCTGCACCTCTCTTCCAAGGGGCATTTAAACCGTCTTGCTAAGCTACTGCGACCTGCACGTCTCTTCCAAGGGGGATTTAAACCGTCTTGTTAAGCTACTGCGACCTGCACATCTCTTCCAAGGGGCATTTAAACCGTCTTGTTAAGCTACTGCGACCTCCACTGCTCTTCCAAGGGGCATTTAATCCATCTTGTTAATCTACTCCGACCTGCACGTCTCTTCCAAGGGGCTTTTAAACCGTCTTGTTAAGCTACTGCGAACTGCAAATCTCTTCCAAGGGGCATTTAAACTGTCTTGTTAAGCTACTGCGACTTGCACTTCTCTTCCAAGGGGCATTTAAACCGTCTTGTTAAGCTACTGCGACCTGCAAGCCTCTTCTAAGGGGCATTTAAACCCTCTGGTTAAGCTACTTTGACCTGCACGTCTCTTGCAAGGGGCATTTAAACCGTCTTGTTAAGCTACTACAACCTGATCGTCTATTCCAAGGGGCATTTAAACCGTCTTGTTAAGCTACTGCGACCTGCACGTCTCTTCCAAGGGGCATTTAAACCGTCTTGTTAAGCTACTGCGACCTGCATGTCTCTTCCAAGGGGCATTTAAACCGTCTTGTTAAGCTACTGCAACCTGCATGTCTCTTCCAAGGGACATTTAAACCGTCTTGTTAAGCTACTGTAACCTCCACAACTTTTCCATGGGGCATTTAAACCGTCTTGTTAAGCTACTGCGACCTGCACTTCTCTTGCAAGGGGCATTTAAACCGTCTTGTTAAGCTACTGCGACCTGCACAACTCTTCCAAGGGGCATTTAAACCTTCTTGTTAAGCTGCTGCTACCTGTATGTCTCTTTCACGGGGCATTTAAACCGTCTTGTTAAGCTACTGTGACCTGTATGTCTCTTCCAAGGGGCATTTAAACCGTCTTGTTAAGCTACTGCGACCTCCACCGCTCTTCCAAGGGGCATTTAAACCGTCTTTTAAGCTACTGCAACCTGCACGTCTTTTCCAAGGGGCATTTAAACCGTCTTGGTAAGCTACTGCGACCTGCAAGCCTATTCCAAGGGGCATTTAAACCATCTTGTTAAGCTACTGCGACCTGCATGTCTTTTCCAAGGGGCATTTAAACCGTCTTTTTAAGCTACTGCGACCTCCACCGCTCTTCCAAGGGGCATTTAAACCATCTTGTTAAGCTACTGCGATCTGCACGTCTCTTCCAAGGGGCATTTAAACCGTCTTGGTAAGCTACTGCGACCTGCATGTCTCTTCTAAGGGGCATTTAAACCCTCTTGTTAAGCTACTGCGACCTGCACGTCTCTTGCAAGGGGCATTTAAACCGTCTTGTTAAGCTACTGCGACCTGCACGTCTCTTCCAAGGGGCATTTAAACCATCTTGTTAAGCTACTGAGACCTGTACGTCTCTTCCAATGGGCATTTAAACTGTCTTGTTAATCTACTGCGACCTGCATGTCTCTTCCAAGGGGCATTTAAACTGTCTTGTTAAGCTACTGCGACCTCCACCTCTCTTCCAAGGGGCATTTAAACTGTCTTGTTAAGCTACTGCGACCGGCACGTCTCTTCCAAAGGCCATTTAAATCGTCTAGGTAAGCTACTGCGACCAGCAAGCCTCTTCCAAGGTGCATTTAAACCGTCTAGTTAAGCTACTGAGACCTGCACGTCTCTTCCAATGGGCATTTAAACCATCTTGTTAAGCTACTGCGACCTGCACGCCTTTTCCAAGGGGCATTTAAACCATCTTCTTAAGCTACTGCGACCTCCACCGCTCTTCCAAGGGGCATTTAAACCATCTTGTTAAGCTACTGCGACCTGCAAGTCTCTTCCAAGGGACATTTAAACCCTGTTGTTAAGCAACTGCGACCTGTACGTCTCTTGCAAGGGGCATTTAACCGTCTTGTTAAGCTACTGCGACCTCCACCTCTCTTCCAAGGGCATTTAAACCATCTTGTTAAGCTACTGCGACCTGCACATCTCTTCTAAGGGGCATTTAAGCCGTCTTGTTAAGCTGATGCGACCTGTATGTCTCTCCCAAGGGGCATTTAAACCGTTTTGTTAAGCTACTGCGACCTCCACCGCTCTTCCAAGGGGCATTTAAACCATCTTTTAAGCTACTGCGACCTGCACGTCTCTTCCAAGGGGCATTTAAACCGTCTTGGTAAGCTACTGCGACCTGCACGTCTCTTCCAAGGGGGATTTAAACCGTCTAGTTAAGCTACTGAGACCTGCACGTCTCTTGCAAGGGGCATTTAAACCGTCTTGTTAAGCTACTGCGACCTGCACGTCTCTTCCAAGGGGCATTTAAACTGTCTTGTTAAGCTACTGCGACCTGCACGTCTCTTCCAAGGGGCATTTAAACTGTCTTGTTAAGCTACTGCGACCTGCACCTCTCTTCCAAGGGGCATTTAAACCGTCTTGCTAAGCTACTGCGACCTGCACGTCTCTTCCAAGGGGCATTTAAACCGTCTTGCTAAGCTACTGCGACCTGCACGTCTCTTCCAAGGGGCATTTAAACCGTCTTGTTAAGCTACTGCGACCTGCACGTCTCTTCCAAGGGGCATTTAAACCGTCTTGTTAAGCTACTGCAACCTGCATGTCTCTTCCAAGGGACATTTAAACCGTCTTGTTAAGCTACTGTAACCTCCACCACTTTTCCAAGGGGCATTTAAACCGTCTTGTTAAGCTACTACAACCTGATCGTCTATTACAAGGGGCATTTAAACCGTCTTGTTAAGCTACTGTAACCTCGACCACTTTTCCAAGGGGCATTTAAACCGTCTTGTTAAGCTACTGCGACCTGCACGTCTCTTCCAAGGGGCATTTAAACCGTCTTGTTAAGGTACTGCGACGGGAACGTCTCTTCCAAGGGGCATTTAAACCGTCTTGTTAAGCTACTGCGACCTGCACGTCTCTTCCAAGGGGCATTTAAACTGTCTTGTTAAGCTACTGCGACCTGCACCTCTCTTCCAAGGGGCATTTAAACCGTCTTGCTAAGCTACTGCGACCTGCACGTCTCTTCCAAGGGGCATTTAAACCGTCTTGTTAAGCTACTGCGACCTGCACGTCTCTTCCAAGGGGCATTTAAACCGTCTTGTTAAGCTACTGCAACCTGCATGTCTCTTCCAAGGGACATTTAAACCGTCTTGTTAAGCTACTGTAACCTCCACCACTTTTCCAAGGGGCATTTAAACCGTCTTGTTAAGCTACTGCGACCTGCACGTCTCTTGCAAGGGGCATTTAAACCGTCTTGTTAAGCTACTGCGACCTGCACGACTCTTCCAAGGGGCATTTAAACCATCTTGTTAAGCTACTGCGACCTGTATGTCTCTTCCAATGGGCATTTAAACCGTCTTGTTAAGCTGCTGCTACCTGTATATCTCTTCCACGGGGCATTTAAACCGTCTTGTTAAGCTACTGCGACCTGTATGTCTCTTCCAAGGGGCATTTAAACCGTCTTGTTAAGCTACTGCGACCTCCACCGCTCTTCCAAGGGGCATTTAAACCGTCTTTTAAGCTACTGCGACCTGCACGTCTTTTCCAAGGGGCATTTAAACCGTCTTGGTAAGCTACTGCGACCTGCAAGCCTATTCCAAGGGGCATTTAAACCATCTTGTTAAGCTACTGCGACCTGCACGTCTCTTCCAAGGGGCATTTAAACCGTCTTGGTAAGCTACTGCGACCTGCATGTCTCTTCTAAGGGGCATTTAAACCCTCTTGTTAAGCTACTGCGACCTGCACGTCTCTTGCAAGGGGCATTTAAACCGTCTTGTTAAGCTACTGCGACCTGCACGTCTCTTCCAAGGGGCATTTAAACTGTCTTGTTAAGCTACTGCGACCTGCACGTCTGTTCCAAGGGGCATTTAAACTGTCTTGTTACGCTACTGCGACCTGCACCTCTCTTCCAAGGGGCATTTAAACCGTCTTCCTAAGCTACTGCGACCTGCACGTCTCTTCCAAGGGGCATTTAAACCGTCTTGTTAAGCTACAGCGACCTGCACGTCTCTTCCAAGGGGCATTTAAACCGTCTTGTTAAGCTACTGCGACCTGTATGTCTCTTCCAAGGGGCATTTAAACCGTCTTGTTAAGCTACTGTAACCTCCACCACTTTTCCAAGGGGCATTTATACCGTCTTGTTAAGCTTCTGCGACCTGCACGTCTCTTCCAAGGGGCATTTAAACCGTCTTGTTAAGCTACTGCGACCTGTATGTCTCTTCCAATGGGCATTTAAACCATCTTGTTAAGCTGCTGCGACCTGTATGTCTCTTCCAAGGGGCATTTAAACAGTCTTGTTAAGCTACTGCGACCTGTATGTCTCTTCCAAGGGGCATTTAAACCGTCTTGTTAAGCTACTGCGACCTCCACCGCTCTTCCAAGGGGCATTTAAACCGTCTTGTTAAGCTACGGCGACCAGCACGTCTCTTCCAAGGGGCATTTAAACCGTCTTAGTAAGCTACTGCGACCTGCAAGCCTATTCCAAGGGGCATTTAAACCATCTTGTTAAGCTACTGCGACCTGCATGTCTTTTCCAAGGGGCATTTAAACAGTCTTTTTAAGCAACGGCGACCTCCACCGCTCTTCCAAGGGGCATTTAAACCATCTTGTTAAGCTACTGCGACCTGCACGTCTCTTCCACGGGGCATTTAAACCATCTTGGTAAGCTACTGCGACCGGCATGCCTCTTCTAAGGGGCATTTAAGCCGTCTTGTTAAGCTGATGCGACCTGTATGTCTCTCCCAAGGGGCATTTAAACCGTTTTGTTAAGCTACTGCGACCTCCACCGCTCTTCCAAGGGGCATTTAAACCATCTTTTAAGCTACTGTGACCTGCACGTCTCTTCCAAGGGGCATTTAAACCGTCTTGGTAAGCTAATGCGACCTACAAGCCTCTTCCAAGGGGCATATAAACCACCTTGTTAAGCTACTGCGACCTGCATGTCTTTTCCAAGGGGCATTTTAAACGTCTTATTAATCAACTGCCACCTGCACGTCTCTTCCAAAGGGCATTTAAACTGTCTTGTTAAGCTACTGCGACCTCCACCTCTCTTTCAAGGTCATTTAAACCGTCTTGTTAAGCTACTGCGACCTGCACATCTCTTCTAAGGGGCATTTAAGCCGTCTTGTTAAGCTGATGCGACCTGTATGTCTCTCCCAAGGGGCATTTAAACCGTTTTGTTAAGCTACTGCGACCTCCACCGCTCTTCCAAGGGGCATTTAAACCATCTTTTAAGCTACTGCGACCTGCACGTCTCTTCCAAGGGGCATTTAAACCTTCTTGGTAAGCTAATGCGAACTACAAGCCTCTTCCAAGGGGCATTTAAACCACCTTGTTAAGCTACTGCGACCTGCATGTCTTTTCCAAGTGGCATTTAAACTGTCTTTTTAAGCTACTGCGACCTCCACCGCTCTTCCAAGGGGCATTTAAACCATCTTGTTAAGCTACTGCGACCAGCACGTCTCTTCCAAGGGGCATTTAAACCGTCCTGTTAAGCTACTGCGACTTGCACGTCTCTTCCAAGGGCCATTTAAACTGTCTTTTTAAGCTACTGCGACCTGCACCTCTCTTCCAAGGGGCATTTAAACCGTCTTGCTAAGCTACTGCGACCTGCACGTCTCTTCCAAGGGGGATTTAAACCGTCTTGTTAAGCTACTGCGACCTGCACGTCTCTTCCAAGGGGAATTTAAACCGTCTTGTTAAGCTACTGCAACCTGCACATCTCTTCCAAGGGGCATTTAAACCGTCTTGTTAAGCTACTGCGACCTCCACTGCTCTTCCAAGGGGCATTTAATCCATCTTGTTAATCTACTGCGACCTGCACGTCTCTTCCAAGGGGCATTTAAACCGTCTAGTTAAGCTACTGCGAACTGCAAATCTCTTCCAAGGGGCATTTAAACTGTCTTGTTAAGCTACTGCAACTTGCACTTCTCTTCCAAGGGGCATTTAAACCGTCTTGTTAAGCTACTGCGACCTGCAAGCCTCTTCTAAGGGGCATTTAAACCCTATGGTTAAGCTACTTTGACCTGCACGTCTCTTGCAAGGGGCATTTAAACCGTCTTGTTAAGCTACTACAACCTGATCGTCTATTACAAGGGGCATTTAAACCGTCTTGTTAAGCTACTGCGACCTGCACGTCTCTTCCAAGGGGCATTTAAACCGTCTTGTTAAGCTACTGCGACCTGCACGTCTCTTCCAAGGGGCATTTAAACTGTCTTGTTAAGCTACTGCGACCTGCACCTCTCTTCCAAGGGGCATTTAAACCGTCTTGCTAAGCTACTGCGACCTGCACGTCTCTTCCAAGGGGCATTTAAACCGTCTTGTTAAGCTACTGCGACCTGCACGTCTCTTCCAAGGGGCATTTAAACCGTCTTGTTAAGCTACTGCAACCTGCATGTCTCTTCCAAGGGACATTTAAACCGTCTTGTTAAGCTACTGTAACCTCCACCACTTTTCCAAGGGGCATTTAAACCGTCTTGTTAAGCTACTGCGACCTGCACGTCTCTTGCAAGGGGCATTTAAACCGTCTTGTTAAGCTACTGCGACCTGCACGACTCTTCCAAGGGGCATTTAAACCGTCTTTTAAGCTACTGCGACCTGCACGTCTTTTCCAAGGGGCATTTAAACCGTCTTGGTAAGCTACTGCGACCTGCAAGCCTATTCCAAGGGGCATTTAAACCATCTTGTTAAGCTACTGCGACCTGCATGTCTTTTCCAAGGGGCATTTAAACCGTCTTTTTAAGCTACTGCGACCTCCACCGCTCTTCCAAGGGGCATTTAAACCATCTTGTTAAGCTACTGCGACCTGCACGTCTCTTCCAAGGGGCATTTAAACCGTCTTGGTAAGCTACTGCGACCTGCATGTCTCTTCTAAGTGGCATTTAAACCCTCTTGTTAAGCTACTGCGACCTGCACGTCTCTTGCAACGGGCATTTAAACCGTCTTGTTAAGCTACTGCGACCTGCACGTCTCTTCCAAGGGGCATTTAAACTGTCTTGTTAAGCTACTGCGACCTGCACGTCTCTTCCAAGGGGCATTTAAACTGTCTTGTTACGCTACTGCGACCTGCACCTCTCTTCCAAGGGGCATTTAAACCGTCTTGCTAAGCTACAGCGACCTGCACGTCTCTTCCAACGGGCATTTAAACCGTCTTGTTAAGCTACTGCGACCTGCATGTCTCTTCCAAGGGGCATTTAAACCGTCTTGTTAAGCTACTGTAACCTCCACCACTTTTCCAAGGGGCATTTAAACCGTCTTGTTAAGCTACTGTGACCTGCACGTCTCTTCCAAGGGGCATTTAAACCGTCTTGTTAAGCTACTGTAACCTCCACCACTTTTCCAAGGGGCATTTAAACCGTCTTGTTAAGCTACTGTGACCTGCACGTCTCTTCCAAGGGGCATTTAAACCGTGTTGTTAAGCTACTGCGACGGGAACGTCTCTTCCAAGGGGCATTTAAACCGTCTTGTTAAGCTACTGCGACCTGCACGTCTCTTCCAAGGGGCATTTAAACTGTCTTGTTAAGCTACTGCGACCTTCACCTCTCTTCCAAGGGGCATTTAAACCGTCTTGCTAAGCTACTGCGACCTGCACGTCTCTTCCAAGGGGCATTTAAACCGTCTTGTTAAGCTACTGCGACCTGCACGTCTCTTCCACGGGGCATTTAAACCGTCTTGTTAAGCTACTGCAACCTGCATGTCTCTTCCAAGGGACATTTAAACCGTCTTGTTAAGCTACTGTAACCTCCACCACTTTTCCAAGGGGCATTTAAACCGTCTTGTTAAGCTACTGCGACCTGCACGTCTCTTCCAAGGGGCATTTAAACTGTCTTGTTAAGCTACTGCGACCTGCACGTCTGTTCCAAGGGGCATTTAAACTGTCTTGTTACGCTACTGCGACCTGCACCTCTCTTCCAAGGGGCATTTAAACCGTCTTCCTAAGCTACTGCGACCTGCACGTCTCTTCCAAGGGGCATTTAAACCGTCTTGTTAAGCTACAGCGACCTGCACGTCTCTTCCAAGGGGCATTTAAACCATCTTGTTAAGCTACTGCGACCTGTATGTCTCTTCCAAGGGGCATTTAAACCGTCTTGTTAAGCTACTGTAACCTCCACCACTTTTCCAAGGGGCATTTAAACCGTCTTGTTAAGCTTCTGCGACCTGCACGTCTCTTCCAAGGGGCATTTAAACCGTCTTGTTAAGCTACTGCGACCTGTATGTCTCTTCCAATGGGCATTTAAACCATCTTGTTAAGCTGCTGCGACCTGTATGTCTCTTCCAAGGGGCATTTAAACCGTCTTGTTAAGCTACTGCGACCTGTATGTCTCTTCCAAGGGGCATTTAAACCGTCTTGTTAAGCTACTGCGACCTCCACCGCTCTTCCAAGGGGCATTTAAACCGTCTTGTTAAGCTACGGCGACCAGCACGTCTCTTCCAAGGGGCATTTAAACCGTCTTAGTAAGCTACTGCGACCTGCAAGCCTATTCCAAGGGGCATTTAAACCATCTTGTTAAGCTACTGCGACCTGCATGTCTTTTCCAAGGGGCATTTAAACAGTCTTTTTAAGCAACGGCGACCTCCACCGCTCTTCCAAGGGGCATTTAAACCATCTTGTTAAGCTACTGCGACCTGCACGTCTCTTCCACGGGGCATTTAAACCATCTTGGTAAGCTACTGCGACCGGCATGCCTCTTCTAAGGGGCATTTAAGCCGTCTTGTTAAGCTGATGCGACCTGTATGTCTCTCCCAAGGGGCATTTAAACCGTTTTGTTAAGCTACTGCGACCTCCACCGCTCTTCCAAGGGGCATTTAAACCATCTTTTAAGCTACTGTGACCTGCACGTCTCTTCCAAGGGGCATTTAAACCGTCTTGGTAAGCTAATGCGACCTACAAGCCTCTTCCAAGGGGCATATAAACCACCTTGTTAAGCTACTGCGACCTGCATGTCTTTTCCAAGGGGCATTTTAAACGTCTTATTAATCAAATGCCACCTGCACGTCTCTTCCAAAGGGCATTTAAACTGTCTTGTTAAGCTACTGCGACCTCCACCTCTCTTCCAAGGTCATTTAAACCGTCTTGTTAAGCTACTGCGACCTGCACATCTCTTCTAAGGGGCATTTAAGCCGTCTTGTTAAGCTGATGCGACCTGTATGTCTCTCCCAAGGGGCATTTAAACCGTTTTGTTAAGCTACTGCGACCTCCACCGCTCTTCCAAGGGGCATTTAAACCATCTTTTAAGCTACTGCGACCTGCACGTCTCTTCCAAGGGGCATATAAACCTTCTTGGTAAGCTAATGCGAACTACAAGCCTCTTCCAAGGGGCATTTAAACCACCTTGTTAAGCTACTGCGACCTGCATGTCTTTTCCAAGTGGCATTTAAACTGTCTTTTTAAGCTACTGCGACCTCCACCGCTCTTCCAAGGGGCATTTAAACCATCTTGTTAAGCTACTGCGACCTGCACGTCTCTTCCAAGGGGCATTTAAACCGTCCTGTTAAGCTACTGCGACTTGCACGTCTCTTCCAAGGGCCATTTAAACTGTCTTTTTAAGCTACTGCGACCTGCACCTCTCTTCCAAGGGGCATTTAAACCGTCTTGCTAAGCTACTGCGACCTGCTCGTCTCTTCCAAGGGGGATTTAAACCGTCTTGTTAAGCTACTGCGACCTGCACGTCTCTTCCAAGGGGCATTTAAACCGTCTTGTTAAGCTACTGCAACCTGCACATCTCTTCCAAGGGGCATTTAAACCGTCTTGTTAAGCTACTGCGACCTCCACTGCTCTTCCAAGGGGCATTTAATCCATCTTGTTAATCTACTGCGACCTGCACGTCTCTTCCAAGGGGCATTTAAACCGTCTTGTTAAGCTACTGCGAACTGCAAATCTCTTCCAAGGGGCATTTAAACTGTCTTGTTAAGCTACTGCAACTTGCACTTCTCTTCCAAGGGGCATTTAAACCGTCTTGTTAAGCTACTGCGACCTGCAAGCCTCTTCTAAGGGGCATTTAAACCCTATGGTTAAGCTACTTTGACCTGCACGTCTCTTGCAAGGGGCATTTAAACCGTCTTGTTAAGCTACTACAACCTGATCGTCTATTACAAGGGGCATTTAAACCGTCTTGTTAAGCTACTGCGACCTGCACGTCTCTTCCAAGGGGCATTTAAACCGTCTTGTTAAGCTACTGCGACCTGCACGTCTCTTCCAAGGGGCATTTAAACTGTCTTGTTAAGCTACTGCGACCTGCACCTCTCTTCCAAGGGGCATTTAAACCGTCTTGCTAAGCTACTGCGACCTGCACGTCTCTTCCAAGGGGCATTTAAACCGTCTTGTTAAGCTACTGCGACCTGCACGTCTCTTCCAAGGGGCATTTAAACCGTCTTGTTAAGCTACTGCAACCTGCATGTCTCTTCCAAGGGACATTTAAACCGTCTTGTTAAGCTACTGTAACCTCCACCACTTTTCCAAGGGGCATTTAAACCGTCTTGTTAAGCTACTGCGACCTGCACGTCTCTTGCAAGGGGCATTTAAACCGTCTTGTTAAGCTACTGCGACCTGCACGACTCTTCCAAGGGGCATTTAAACCGTCTTTTAAGCTACTGCGACCTGCACGTCTTTTCCAAGGGGCATTTAAACCGTCTTGGTAAGCTACTGCGACCTGCAAGCCTATTCCAAGGGGCATTTAAACCATCTTGTTAAGCTACTGCGACCTGCATGTCTTTTCCAAGGGGCATTTAAACCGTCTTTTTAAGCTACTGCGACCTCCACCGCTCTTCCAAGGGGCATTTAAACCATCTTGTTAAGCTACTGCGACCTGCACGTCTCTTCCAAGGGGCATTTAAACCGTCTTGGTAAGCTACTGCGACCTGCATGTCTCTTCTAAGTGGCATTTAAACCCTCTTGTTAAGCTACTGCGACCTGCACGTCTCTTGCAAGGGGCATTTAAACCGTCTTGTTAAGCTACTGCGACCTGCACGTCTCTTCCAAGGGGCATTTAAACTGTCTTGTTAAGCTATTGCGACCTGCACGTCTCTTCCAAGGGGCATTTAAACTGTCTTGTTACGCTACTGCGACCTGCACCTCTCTTCCAAGGGGCATTTAAACCGTCTTGCTAAGCTACTGCGACCTGCACGTCTCTTCCAAGGGACATTTAAACCGTCTTGTTAAGCTACAGCGACCTGCACGTCTCTTCCAACGGGCATTTAAACCGTCTTGTTAAGCTACTGCGACCTGCATGTCTCTTCCAAGGGGCATTTAAACCGTCTTGTTAAGCTACTGTAACCTCCACCACTTTTCCAAGGGGCATTTAAACCGTCTTGTTAAGCTACTGTGACCTGCACGTCTCTTCCAAGGGGCATTTAAACCGTCTTGTTAAGCTACTGCGACGGGAACGTCTCTTCCAAGGGGCATTTAAACCGTCTTGTTAAGCTACTGCGACCTGCACGTCTCTTCCAAGGGGCATTTAAACTGTCTTGTTAAGCTACTGCGACCTTCACCTCTCTTCCAAGGGGCATTTAAACCGTCTTGCTAAGCTACTGCGACCTGCACGTCTCTTCCAAGGGGCATTTAAACCGTCTTGTTAAGCTACTGCGACCTGCACGTCTCTTCCACGGGGCATTTAAACCGTCTTGTTAAGCTACTGCAACCTGCATGTCTCTTCCAAGGGACATTTAAACCGTCTTGTTAAGCTACTGTAACCTCCACCACTTTTCCAAGGGGCATTTAAACCGTCTTGTTAAGCTACTGTGACCTGCTCGACTCTTCCAAGGGGCATTTAAACCATCTTGTTAAGCTACTGCGACCTGTATGTCTCTTCCAATGGGCATTTAAACCGTCTTGTTAAGCTGCTGCTACCTGTATATCTCTTCCACGGGGCATTTAAACCGTCTTGTTAAGCTACTGCGACCTGTATGTCTCTTCCAAGGGGCATTTAAACCGTCTTGTTAAGCTACTGCGACCTCCACCGCTCTTCCAAGGGGCATTTAAACCGTCTTTTAAGCTACTGCGACCTGCACGTCTTTTCCAAGGGGCATTTAAACCGTCTTGGTAAGCTACTGCGACCTGCAAGCCTATTCCAAGGGGCATTTAAACCATCTTGTTAAGCTACTGCGACCTGCATGTCTTTTCCAAGGGGCATTTAAACCGTCTTTTTAAGCTACTGCGACCTCCACCGCTCTTCCAAGGGGCATTTAAACCATCTTGTTAAGCTACTGCGACCTGCACGTCTCTTCCAAGGGGCATTTAAACCGTCTTGGTAAGCTACTGCGACCTGCATGTCTCTTCTAAGGGGCATTTAAACCCTCTTGTTAAGCTACTGCGACCTGCACGTCTCTTGCAAGGGGCATTTAAACCGTCTTGTTAAGCTACTGCGACCTGCACGTCTCTTCCAAGGGGCATTTAAACTGTCTTGTTAAGCTACTGCGACCTGCACGTCTGTTCCAAGGGGCATTTAAACTGTCTTGTTACGCTACTGCGACCTGCACCTCTCTTCCAAGGGGCATTTAAACCGTCTTCCTAAGCTACTGCGACCTGCACGTCTCTTCCAAGGGGCATTTAAACCGTCTTGTTAAGCTACAGCGACCTGCACGTCTCTTCCAAGGGGCATTTAAACCGTCTTGTTAAGCTACTGCGACCTGCATGTCTCTTCCAAGGGGCATTTAAACCGTCTTGTTAAGCTACTGTAACCTCCACCACTTTTCCAAGGGGCATTTAAACCGTCTTGTTAAGCTACTGCGACCTGCACGTCTCTTCCAAGGGGCATTTAAACCGTCTTGTTAAGCTACTGCGACCTGTATGTCTCTTCCAATGGGCATTTAAACCATCTTGTTAAGCTGCTGCGACCTGTATGTCTCTTCCAAGGGGCAATTAAACCGTCTTGTTAAGCTACTGCGACCTGTATGTCTCTTCCAAGGGGCATTTAAACCGTCTTGTTAAGCTACTGCGACCTCCACCGCTCTTCCAAGGGGCTTTTAAACCGTCTTGTTAAGCTACGGCGACCAGCACGTCTCTTCCAAGGGGCATTTAAACCGTCTTAGTAAGCTACTGCGACCTGCAAGCCTATTCCAAGGGGCATTTAAACCATCTTGTTAAGCTACTGCGACCTGCATGTCTTTTCCAAGGGGCATTTAAACAGTCTTTTTAAGCAACGGCGACCTCCACCGCTCTTCCAAGGGGCATTTAAACCATCTTGTTAAGCTACTGCGACCTGCACGTCTCTTCCAAGGGGCATTTAAACCATCTTGGTAAGCTACTGCGACCTGCACGTCTCTTCCAAGGGGCATTTAAACCATCTTGGTAAGCTACTGCGACCTGCATGCCTCTTCTAAGGGGCATTTGAACCCTCTTGTTAAGCTACTGCGACCTGCACGTCTCTTGCAAGGGGCATTTAAACCGTCTTGTTAAGCTACTGCGACCTGCATGTCTTTTCCAAGGGGCATTTAAACCGTCTTGTTAAGCTACTGCGACCTGCACGTCTCTTCCAAGGGGCATTTAATCCATCTTGTTAATCTGCTGCGACCTGCACGTCTCTTCCAAGGGGCATTTAAACCGTCTTGTTAAGCTACTGCGACCTGCACGTCTCTTCCAAGGGGCATTTAAACCATCTTGTTAAGCTACTGCGACCTGTATGTCTCTTCCAAGGGGCATTTAAACCGTCTTATTAAGCTGCTGCGACCTGTATGTCTCTCCCAAGGGGCATTTAAACCGTTTTGTTAAGCTACTGCGACCTCCACCGCTCTTCCAAGGGGCATTTAAACCATCTTTTAAGCTACTGCGACCTGCACGTCTCTTCCAAGGGGCATTTAAACCGTCTTGGTAAGCTAATGCGACCTACAAGCCTCTTCCAAGGGGCATTTAAACCACCTTGTTAAGCTACTGCGACCTGCATGTCTTTTCCAAGGGGCATTTAAACCGTCTTTTTAAGCTACTGCGACCTCCACCGCTCTTCCAAGGGGCATTTAAACCATCTTGTTAAGCTACTGCGACTTGCACGTCTCTTCCAAGGGGCATTTAAACCGTCTTGTTAAGCTACTGCGACTTGCACGTCTCTTCCAAGGGCCATTTAAACTGTCTTTTTAAGCTACTGCGACCTGCACCTCTCTTCCAAGGGGCATTTAAACCGTCTTGCTAAGCTACTGCGACCTGCACGTCTCTTCCAAGGGGGATTTAAACCGTCTTGTTAAGCTACTGCGACCTGCACGTCTCTTCCAAGGGGCATTTAAACCGTCTTGTTAAGCTACTGCGACCTGCACATCTCTTCCAAGGGGCATTTAAACCGTCTTGTTAAGCTACTGCGACCTCCACTGCTCTTCCAAGGGGCATTTAATCTATCTTGTTAATCTACTGCGACCTGCTCGTCTCTTCCAAGGGGCATTTAAACCGTCTTGTTAAGCTACTGCGAACTGCAAATCTCTTCCAAGGGGCATTTAAACTGTCTTGTTAAGCTACTGCGACTTGCACTTCTCTTCCAAGGGGCATTTAAACCGTCTTGTTAAGCTACTGCGACCTGCAAGCCTCTTCTAAGGGGCATTTAAACGCTCTGGTTAAGCTACTTTGACCTGCACGTCTCTTGCAAGGGGCATTTAAACCGTCTTGTTAAGCTACTACAACCTGATCGTCTATTACAAGGGGCATTTAAACCATCTTGTTAAGCTACTGCGACCTGCACGTCTCTTCCAAGGGGCATTTAAACTGTCTTGTTAAGCTACTGCGACCTGCACCTCTCTTCCAAGGGGCATTTAAACCGTCTTGCTAAGCTACTGCGACCTGCACGTCTCTTCCAAGGGGCATTTAAACCGTCTTGTTAAGCTACTGCGACCTGCACGTCTCTTCCAAGGGGCATTTAAACCGTCTTGTTAAGCTACTGCAACCTGCATGTCTCTTCCAAGGGACATTTAAACCGTCTTGTTAAGCTACTGTAACCTCCACCACTTTTCCAAGGGGCATTTAAACCATCTTGTTAAGCTACTGCGACCTGCACGTCTCTTGCAAGGGGCATTTAAACCGTCTTGTTAAGCTACTGCGACCTGCACGTCTCTTCCAAGGGGCATTTAAACCGTCTTGTTAAGCTACTGCAACCTGCATGTCTCTTCCAAGGGACATTTAAACCGTCTTGTTAAGCTACTGTAACCTCCACCACTTTTCCAAGGGGCATTTAAACCGTCTTGTTAAGCTACTGCGACCTGCACGTCTCTTGCAAGGGGCATTTAAACCGTCTTGTTAAGCTACTGCGACCTGCACGACTCTTCCAAGGGGCATTTAAACCATCTTGTTAAGCTACTGCGACCTGTATGTCTCTTCCAATGGGCATTTAAACCGTCTTGTTAAGCTGCTGCTACCTGTATGTCTCTTCCACGGGGCATTTAAACCGTCTTGTTAAGCTACTGCGACCTGTATGTCTCTTCCAAGGGGCATTTAAACCGTCTTGTTAAGCTACTGCGACCTCCACCGCTCTTCCAAGGGGCATTTAAACCGTCTTTTAAGCTACTGCGACCTGCACGTCTTTTCCAAGGGGCATTTAAACCGTCTTGGTAAGCTACTGCGACCTGCAAGCCTATTCCAAGGGGCATTTAAACCATCTTGTTAAGCTACTGCGACCTGCATGTCTTTTCCAAGGGGCATTTAAACCGTCTTTTTAAGCTACTGCGACCTCCACTGCTCTTCCAAGGGGCATTTAAACCATCTTGTTAAGCTACTGCGACCTGCACGTCTCTTCCAAGGGGCATTTAAACCGTCTTGGTAAGCTACTGCGACCTGCATGTCTCTTCTAAGGGGCATTTAAACCCTCTTGTTAAGCTACTGCGACCTGCACGTCTCTTGCAAGGGGCATTTAAACCGTCTTGTTAAGCTACTGCGACCTGCACGTCTCTTCCAAGGGGCATTTAAACTGTCTTGTTAAGCTACTGCGACCTGCACGTCTCTTCCAAGGGGCATTTAAACTGTCTTGTTACGCTACTGCGACCTGCACCTCTCTTCCAAGGGGCATTTAAATCGTCTTGCTAAGCTACTGCGACCTGCACGTCTCTTCCAAGTGGCATTTAAACCGTCTTGTTAAGCTACAGCGACCTGCACGTCTCTTCCAACGGGCATTTAAACCGTCTTGTTAAGCTACTGCGACCTGCATGTCTCTTCCAAGGGGCATTTAAACCGTCTTGTTAAGCTACTGTAACCTCCACCACTTTTCCAAGGGGCATTTAAACCGTCTTGTTAAGCTACTGCGACCTGCACGTCTCTTCCAAGGGGCATTTAAACCGTCTTGTTAAGCTACTGCGACCTGTATGTCTCTTCCAATGGGCATTTAAACCATCTTGTTAAGCTGCTGCGACCTGTATGTCTCTTTCAAGGGGCATTTAAACCGTCTTGTTAAGCTACTGCGACCTGTATGTCTCTTCCAAGGGGCATTTAAACCGTCTTGTTAAGCTACTGCGACCTCCACCGCTCTTCCAAGGGGCATTTAAACCGTCTTGTTAAGCTACGGCGACCAGCACGTCTCTTCCAAGGGGCATTTAAACCGTCTTAGTAAGCTACTGCGACCTGCAAGCCTATTCCAAGGGGCATTTAAACCATCTTGTTAAGCTACTGCGACCTGCATGTCTTTTCCAAGGGGCATTTAAACAGTCTTTTTAAGCAACGGCGACCTCCACCGCTCTTCCAAGGGGCATTTAAACCATCTTGTTAAGCTACTGCGACCTGCACGTCTCTTCCAAGGGGCATTTAAACCATCTTGGTAAGCTACTGCGACCTGCATGCCTCTTCTAAGGGGCATTTGAACCCTCTTGTTAAGCTACTGCGACCTGCACGTCTCTTGCAAGGGGCATTTAAACCGTCTTGTTAAGCTACTGCGACCTGCATGTCTTTTCCAAGGGGCATTTAAACCGTCTTGTTAATCTGCTGCGACCTGCACGTCTCTTCCAAGGGGCATTTAAACCGTCTTGTTAAGCTACTGCGACCTGCACGTCTCTTCCAAGGGGCATTTAAACCATCTTGTTAAGCTACTGCGACCTGTATGTCTCTTCCAAGGGGCATTTAAACCGTCTTGTTAAGCTGCTGCGACCTGTATGTCTCTCCCAAGGGGCATTTAAACCGTTTTGTTAAGCTACTGCGACCTCCACCGCTCTTCCAAGGGGCATTTAAACCATCTTTTAAGCTACTGCGACCTGCACGTCTCTTCCAAGGGGCATTTAAACCGTCTTGGTAAGCTAATGCGACCTACAAGCCTCTTCCAAGGGGCATTTAAACCACCTTGTTAAGCTACTGCGACCTGCATGTCTTTTCCAAGGGGCATTTAAACCGTCTTTTTAAGCTACTGCGACCTCCACTGCTCTTCCAAGGGGCATTTAAACCATCTTGTTAAGCTACTGCGACCTGCACGTCTCTTCCAAGGGGCATTTAAACCGTCTTGTTAAGCTACTGCGACTTGCGCGTCTCTTCCAAGGGCCATTTAAACTGTCTTTTTAAGCTACTGCGACCTGCACCTCTCTTCCAAGGGGCATTTAAACCGTCTTGCTAAGCTACTGCGACCTGCACGTCTCTTCCAAGGGGGATTTAAACCGTCTTGTTAAGCTACTGCGAACTGCACGTCTCTTCCAAGGGGCATTTAAACCGTCTTGTTAAGCTACTGCGACCTGCACATCTCTTCCAAGGGGCATTTAAACCGTCTTGTTAAGCTACTGCGACCTCCACTGCTCTTCCAAGGGGCATTTAATCCATCTTGTTAATCTACTGCGACCTGCTCATCTCTTCCAAGGGGCATTTAAACCGTCTTGTTAAGCTACTGCGAACTGCAAATCTCTTCCAAGGGGCATTTAAGCTGTCTTGTTAAGCTACTGCGACTTGCACTTCTCTTCCAAGGGGCATTTAAACCGTCTTGTTAAGCTACTGAGACCTGCAAGCCTCTTCTAAGGGGCATTTAAACCCTCTGGTTAAGATACTTTGACCTGCACGTCTCTTGCAAGGGGCATTTAAACCGTCTTGTTAAGCTACTTCAACCTGATCGTCTATTACAAGGGGCATTTAAACCGTCTTGTTAAGCTACTGCGACCTGCACGTCTCTTCCAAGGGGCATTTAAACCGTCTTGTTAAGCTACTGCGACCTGCACGTCTCTTCCAAGGGGCATTTAAACTGTCTTGTTAAGCTACTGCGACCTGCACCTCTCTTCCAAGGGGCATTTAAACCGTCTTGCTAAGCTACTGCGACCTGCACGTCTCTTCCAAGGGGCATTTAAACCGTCTTGTTAAGCTACTGCGACCTGCACGTCTCTTCCAAGGGGCATTTAAACCGTCTTGTTAAGCTACTGCAACCTGCATGTCTCTTCCAAGGGACATTTAAACCGTCTTGTTAAGCTACTGTAACCACCACCACTTTTCCAAGGGGCATTTAAACCGTCTTGTTAAGCTACTGCGACCTGCACGTCTCTTGCAAGGGGCATTTAAACCGTCTTGTTAAGCTACTGCGAACTGCACGATTCCTCCAAGGGGCATTTAAACCATCTTGTTAAGCTACTGCAACCTGTATGTCTCTTCCAATGGGCATTTAAACCGTCTTGTTAAGCTGCTGCTACCTGTATGTCTCTTCCACGGGGCATTTAAACCATCTTGTTAAGCTTCTGCGACCTGTATGTCTCTTCCAAGGGGCATTTAAACCATCTTGTTAAGCTACTGCCACCTCCACCGCTCTTCCAAGGGGCATTTAAACCGTCTTTTAAGCTACTGCGACCTGCACGTCTTTTCCAACGGGCATTTAAACCGTCTTGGTAAGCTACTGCGACCTGCAAGCCTATTCCAAGGGGCATTTAAACCATCTTGTTAAGCTACTGCGACCTGCATGTCTTTTCCAAGGGGCATTTAAACCGTCTTTTTAAGCTACTGCGACCTCCACCGCTCTTCCAAGGGGCATTTAAACCATCTTTTTAAGCTACTGCGACCTGCACGTCTCTTCCAAGGGGCATTTAAACCGTCTTGGTAAGCTACTGCGACCTGCATGTCTCTTCTAAGGGGCATTTAAACCCTCTTGTTAAGCTACTGCGACCTGCACGTCTCTTGCAAGGGGCATTTAAACCGTCTTGTTAAGCTACTGCGACCTGCACGTCTCTTCCAAGGGGCATTTAAACTGTCTTGTTACGCTACTGCGACCTGCACCTCTTTTCCAAGGTGCATTTAAACCGTCTTGCTAAGCTACTGCGACCTGCACGTCTCTTCCAAGGGGCATTTAAACCGTCTTGTTAAGCTACTGCGACCTGCACGTCTCTTCCAAGGGGCATTTAAACCGTCTTGTTAAGCTACTGCAACCTGCATGTCTCTTCCAAGGGACATTTAAACCGTCTTGTTAAGCTACTGTAACCTCCACCACTTTTCCAAGGGGCATTTAAACCATCTTGTTAAGCTACTGCGACCTGCACGTCTCTTGCAAGGGGCATTTAAACCGTCTTGTTAAGCTACTGCGAACTGCACGTCTCTTCCAAGGGGCATTTAAACCGTCTTGTTAAGCTACTGCAACCTGCATGTCTCTTCCAAGGGACATTTAAACCGTCTTGTTAAGCTACTGTAACCTCCACCACTTTTCCAAGGGGCATTTAAACCGTCTTGTTAAGCTACTGCGACCTGCACGTCTCTTGCAAGGGGCATTTAAACCGTCTTGTTAAGCTACTGCGACCTGCACGACTCTTCCAAGGGGCATTTAAACCATCTTGTTAAGCTACTGCGACCTGTATGTCTCTTCCAATGGGCATTTAAACCGTCTTGTTAAGCTGCTGCTACCTGTATGTCTCTTCCACGGGGCATTTAAACCGTCTTGTTAAGCTACTGCGACCTGTATGTCTCTTCCAAGGGGCATTTAAACCGTCTTGTTAAGCTACTGTGACCTCCACCGCTCTTCCAAGGGGCATTTAAACCGTCTTTTAAGCTACTGCGACCTGCACGTCTTTTCCAAGGGGCATTTAAACCGTCTTGGTAAGCTACTGCGACCTGCAAGCCTATTAAAAGGGGCATTTAAACCATCTTGTTAAGCTACTGCGACCTGCATGTCTTTTCCAAGGGGCATTTAAACCGTCTTTTTAAGCTACTGCGACCTCCACTGCTCTTCCAAGGGGCATTTAAACCATCTTGTTAAGCTACTGCAACCTGCACGTCTCTTCCAAGGGGCATTTAAACCGTCTTGGTAAGCTACTGCGACCTGCATGTCTCTTCTAAGGGGCATTTAAACCCTCTTGTTAAGCTACTGCGACCTGCACGTCTCTTGCAAGGGGCATTTAAACCGTCTTGTTAAGCTACTGCGACCTGCACGTCTCTTCCAAGGGGCATTTAAACTGTCTTGTTAAGCTACTGCGACCTGCACGTCTCTTCCAAGGGGCATTTAAACTGTCTTGTTACGCTACTGCGACCTGCACCTCTCTTCCAAGGGGCATTTAAATCGTCTTGCTAAGCTACTGCGACCTGCACGTCTCTTCCAAGGGGCATTTAAACCGTCTTGTTAAGCTACAGCGACCTGCACGTCTCTTCCAACGGGCATTTAAACCGTCTTGTTAAGCTACTGCGACCTGCATGTCTCTTCCAAGGGGCATTTAAACCGTCTTGTTAAGCTACTGTAACCTCCACCACTTTTCCAAGGGGCATTTAAACCGTCTTGTTAAGCTACTGCGACCTGCACGTCTCTTCCAAGGGGCATTTAAACCGTCTTGTTAAGCTACTGCGACCTGTATGTCTCTTCCAATGGGCATTTAAACCATCTTGTTAAGCTGCTGCGACCTGTATGTCTCTTTCAAGGGGCATTTAAACCGTCTTGTTAAGCTACTGCGACCTGTATGTCTCTTCCAAGGGGCATTTAAACCGTCTTGTTAAGCTACTGCGACCTCCACCGCTCTTCCAAGGGGCATTTAAACCGTCTTGTTAAGCTACGGCGACCAGCACGTCTCTTCCAAGGGGCATTTAAACCGTCTTAGTAAGCTACTGCGACCTGCAAGCCTATTCCAAGGGGCATTTAAACCATCTTGTTAAGCTACTGCGACCTGCATGTCTTTTCCAAGGGGCATTTAAACAGTCTTTTTAAGCAACGGCGACCTCCACCGCTCTTCCAAGGGGCATTTAAACCATCTTGTTAAGCTACTGCGACCTGCACGTCTCTTCCAAGGGGCATTTAAACCATCTTGGTAAGCTACTGCGACCTGCATGCCTCTTCTAAGGGGCATTTGAACCCTCTTGTTAAGCTACTGCGACCTGCACGTCTCTTGCAAGGGGCATTTAAACCGTCTTGTTAAGCTACTGCGACCTGCATGTCTTTTCCAAGGGGCATTTAAACCGTCTTGTTAATCTGCTGCGACCTGCACGTCTCTTCCAAGGGGCATTTAAACCGTCTTGTTAAGCTACTGCGACCTGCACGTCTCTTCCAAGGGGCATTTAAACCATCTTGTTAAGCTACTGCGACCTGTATGTCTCTTCCAAGGGGCATTTAAACCGTCTTGTTAAGCTGCTGCGACCTGTATGTCTCTCCCAAGGGGCATTTAAACCGTTTTGTTAAGCTACTGCGACCTCCACCGCTCTTCCAAGGGGCATTTAAACAATCTTTTAAGCTACTGCGACCTGCACGTCTCTTCCAAGGGGCATTTAAACCGTCTTGGTAAGCTAATGCGACCTACAAGCCTCTTCCAAGGGGCATTTAAACCACCTTGTTAAGCTACTGCGACCTGCATGTCTTTTCCAAGGGGCATTTAAACCGTCTTTTTAAGCTACTGCGACCTCCACTGCTCTTCCAAGGGGCATTTAAACCATCTTGTTAAGCTACTGCGACCTGCACGTCTCTTCCAAGGGGCATTTAAACCGTCTTGTTAAGCTACTGCGACTTGCGCGTCTCTTCCAAGGGCCATTTAAACTGTCTTTTTAAGCTACTGCGACCTGCACCTCTCTTCCAAGGGGCATTTAAACCGTCTTGCTAAGCTACTGCGACCTGCACGTCTCTTCCAAGGGGGATTTAAACCGTCTTGTTAAGCTACTGCGACCTGCACGTCTCTTCCAAGGGGCATTTAAACCGTCTTGTTAAGCTACTGCGACCTGCACATCTCTTCCAAGGGGCATTTAAACCGTCTTGTTAAGCTACTGCGACCTCCACTGCTCTTCCAAGGGGCATTTAATCCATCTTGTTAATCTACTGCGACCTGCTCATCTCTTCCAAGGGGCATTTAAACCGTCTTGTTAAGCTACTGCGAACTGCAAATCTCTTCCAAGGGGCATTTAAGCTGTCTTGTTAAGCTACTGCGACTTGCACTTCTCTTCCAAGGGGCATTTAAACCGTCTTGTTAAGCTACTGAGACCTGCAAGCCTCTTCTAAGGGGCATTTAAACCCTCTGGTTAAGCTACTTTGACCTGCACGTCTCTTGCAAGGGGCATTTAAACCGTCTTGTTAAGCTACTTCAACCTGATCGTCTATTACAAGGGGCATTTAAACCGTCTTGTTAAGCTACTGCGACCTGCACGTCTCTTCCAAGGGGCATTTAAACCGTCTTGTTAAGCTACTGCGACCTGCACGTCTCTTCCAAGGGGCATTTAAACTGTCTTGTTAAGCTACTGCGACCTGCACCTCTCTTCCAAGGGGCATTTAAACCGTCTTGCTAAGCTACTGCGACCTGCACGTCTCTTCCAAGGGGCATTTAAACCGTCTTGTTAAGCTACTGCGACCTGCACGTCTCTTCCAAGGGGCATTTAAACCGTCTTGTTAAGCTACTGCAACCTGCATGTCTCTTCCAAGGGACATTTAAACCGTCTTGTTAAGCTACTGTAACCACCACCACTTTTCCAAGGGGCATTTAAACCGTCTTGTTAAGCTACTGCGACCTGCACGTCTCTTGCAAGGGGCATTTAAACCGTCTTGTTAAGCTACTGCGAACTGCACGATTCTTCCAAGGGGCATTTAAACCATCTTGTTAAGCTACTGCAACCTGTATGTCTCTTCCAATGGGCATTTAAACCGTCTTGTTAAGCTGCTGCTACCTGTATGTCTCTTCCACGGGGCATTTAAACCATCTTGTTAAGCTTCTGCGACCTGTATGTCTCTTCCAAGGGGCATTTAAACCGTCTTGTTAAGCTACTGCCACCTCCACCGCTCTTCCAAGGGGCATTTAAACCGTCTTTTAAGCTACTGCGACCTGCACGTCTTTTCCAACGGGCATTTAAACCGTCTTGGTAAGCTACTGCGACCTGCAAGCCTATTCCAAGGGGCATTTAAACCATCTTGTTAAGCTACTGCGACCTGCATGTCTTTTCCAAGGGGCATTTAAACCGTCTTTTTAAGCTACTGCGACCTCCACCGCTCTTCCAAGGGGCATTTAAACCATCTTTTTAAGCTACTGCGACCTGCACGTCTCTTCCAAGGGGCATTTAAACCGTCTTGGTAAGCTACTGCGACCTGCATGTCTCTTCTAAGGGGCATTTAAACCCTCTTGTTAAGCTACTGCGACCTGCACGTCTCTTGCAAGGGGCATTTAAACCGTCTTGTTAAGCTACTGCGACCTGCACGTCTCTTCCAAGGGGCATTTAAACTGTCTTGTTACGCTACTGCGACCTGCACCTCTTTTCCAAGGTGCATTTAAACCGTCTTGCTAAGCTACTGCGACCTGCACGTCTCTTCCAAGGGGCATTTAAACTGTCTTGTTAAGCTACAGCGACCTGCACGTCTCTTCCAAGGGGCATTTAAACCGTCTTGTTAAGCTACTGCGACCTGCATGTCTCTTCCAAGGGGCATTTAAACCGTCTTGTTAAGCTACTGTAACCTCCACCACTTTTCCAAGGGGCATTTAAACCGTCTTGTTAAGCTACTGCGACCTGCACGTCTCTTCCAAGGGGCATTTAAACCATATTGTTAAGCTACTGCGACCTGTATGTCTCTTCCAATGGGCATTTAAACCATCTTGTTAAGCTGCTGCGACCTGTATGTCTCTTCCAAGGGGCATTTAAACCGTCTTGTTAAGCTACTGCGACCTGTATGTCTCTTCCAAGGGGCATTTAAACCGTCTTGTTAAGCTACGGCGACCAGCACGTCTCTTCCAATGGGCATTTAAACCGTCTTAGTAAGCTACTGCGACCTGCAAGCCTATTCCAAGGGGCATTTAAACCATCTTGTTAAGCTACTGCGACCTGCATGTCTTTTCCAAGGGGCATTTAAACCGTCTTTTTAAGCAACGGCGACCTCCACCGCTCTTCCAAGTGGCATTTAAACCATCTTGTTAAGCTACTGCGACCTGCACGTCTCTTCCAAGGGGCATTTAAACCGTCTTGGTAAGCTACTGCGACCTGCATGCCTCTTCTAAGGGGCATTTAAGCCCTCTTGTTAAGCTACTGCGACCTGCACGTCTCTTGCAAGGGGCATTTAAACCGTCTTGTTAGGCTACTGCGACCTGCATGTCTTTTCCAAGGTGCATTTAAACCGTCTTGTTAAGCTACTGCGACCTGCACGTCTCTTCCAAGGGGCATTTAATCCATCTTGTTAATCTGCTGCGACCTGCACGTCTCTTCCAAGGGGCATTTAAACCGTCTTGTTAAGCTACTGCGACATGCACGTCTCTTCCAAGGGGCATTTAAACCGTCTTTTTAAGCTACTGCGACCTGCACATCTCTTCCAATGGGCATTTAAACCGTCTTGTTAAGCTACTGCGACCTCCACTGCTCTTCCAAGGGGCATTTAATCCATCTTGATAATCTACTGCGACCTGCACGTCTCTTCCAAGGGGCATTTAAACCATCTTGTTAAGCTACTGCGAACTGCACGTCGCTTCCAAGGGGCATTTAAACTCTCTTGTTAAGCTACTGCCACCAGCATGTCTCTTCCAAGGGGCATTTAAACCGTCTTGTTAAGCTACTGTAACCTCCACCACTTTTCCAAGGGGCATTTAAACCGTCTTGTTAATCTACAGCGACCTGCACGTCTCTTCCAAGGGGCATTTAAACCGTCTTGTTAAGCTACTGTGACCTGCACGTCTCTTCCAAGGGGCATTTAAACCGTCTTGTTAAGCTTCTGCGACCTGCACGTCTCTTCCAAGGGGCATTTAAACCATCTTGTTAAGCTACTGTGACGTGTACGTCTCTTCCAATGGGCATTTAAACCATCTTGTTAAGCTGCTGCGACCTGTATGTCTCTTCCAAGGGGCATTTAAACCGTCTTTTTAAGCTACTGCTACCTCCACCGCTCTTCCAAGGGGCATTTAAACCGTCTTTGAAGCTACTGCGACCTGCACGTCTTTTCCAAGGGGCATTTAAACCGTCTTGGTAAGCTACTGCGACCTGCAAGCCTATTCCAAGGGGCATTTAAACCATCTTGTTAAGCTACTGCGACCTGCATGTCTTTTCCAAGGGGCATTTAAACCGTCTTTTTAAGCTACTGCGACCTCCACCGCTCTTCCAAGGGGCATTTAAACCATCTTGTTAAGCTACTGCGACCTGCACGTCTCTTCCAAGGGGCATTTAAACCGTCTTGGTAAGCTACTGCGACCTGCATGTCTCTTCTAAGGGGCATTTAAACCCTCTTGTTAAGCTACTGCGACCTGCACGTCTCTTGCAAGGGGCATTTAAACCGTCTTGTTAAGCTACTGCGACCTGCACGTCTCTTCCAAGGGGCATTTAAACTGTCTTGTTAAGCTACTGCGACCTGCACGTCTCTTCCAAGGGGCATTTAAACTGTCTTGTTACGCTACTGGGACCTGCACCTCTCTTCCAAGGGGCATTTAAACCGTCTTGCTAAGCTACTGCGACCTGCACGTCTCTTCCAAGGGGCATTTAAACCGTCTTGTTAAGCTACAGCGACCTGCACGTCTCTTCCAAGGGGCATTTAAACCGTCTTGTTAAGCTACTGCGACCTGCATGTCTCTTCCAAGGGGCATTTAAACCATCTTGTTAAGCTACTGTAACCTCCACCACTTTTCCAAGGGGCATTTAAACCGTCTTGTTAAGCTACTGCGACCTGCACGTCTCTTCCAAGGGGCATTTAAACCGTCTTGTTAAGCTACTGCGACCTGTATGTCTCTTCCAATGGGCATTTAAACCATCTTGTTAAGCTACTGCGACCTCCACCGCTCTTCCAAGGGGCATTTAAACCATCTTTTTAAGCTGCTGCGACCTGTATGTCTCTTCCAAGGGGCATTTAAACAGTCTTGTTAAGCTACGGCGACCAGCACGTCTCTTCCAAGGGGCATTTAAACCATCTTGTTAAGCTAATGCGACCTGCATGTCTTTTCCAAGGGGCATTTAAACCGTCTTTTTAAGCAACGGCGACCTCCACCGCTCTTCCAAGGGGCATTTAAACCATCTTGTTAAGCTACTGCGACCTGCACGTCTCTTCCAAGGGGCATTTAAACCGTCTTGGTAAGCTACTGCGACCTTCATGCCTCTTCTAAGAGGCATTTAAACGCTCTTGTTAAGCTACTGCGACCTGCACGTCTCTTGCAAGGGGCATTTAAACCGTATTGTTAAGCTACTGCAACCTGCACGTCTCTTCCAAGCGGCATTTAAACCGTCTTGTTAAGCTACTGCGACCTGCACGTCTCTTCCAAGGGGCATTTAATCCATCTTGTTAATCTGCTGCGACCTGCACGTCTCTTCCAAGGGGCATTTAATCCGTCTTGTTAAGCTACTGAGACCTGCACGTCTCTTCCAAGGGGCATTTAAACCGTCTTGTTAAGCTACTGCGACCTGCACATCTCTTCCAAAGGGCATTTAAACCGTCTTGTTAAGCTACTGCGACCTCCACTGCTCTTCCAAGGGGCATTTAATCCATCTTGTTAATCTACTGCGACCTGCACGTCTCTTCCAAGGGGCATTTAAACCATCTTGTTAAGCTACTGCGAACTGCACGTCTCTTCCAAGGGGCATTTAAACTGTCTTGTTAAGCTACTGCGACCTGCATGTCTCTTCCAAGGGGCATTTAAACCGTCTTTTTAGGCTACTGTAACCTCCACCACTTTTCCAAGGGGCATTTAAACCGTCTTGTTAATCTACTGCGACCTGCACGTCTCTTCCAAGGGGCATTTAAACCGTCTTGTTAAGCTACTGTGACCTGCACGTCTCTACCAAGGGGCATTTAAACCGTCTTGTTAAGCTTCTGCAACCTGCACGTCTCTTCCAAGGGGCATTTAAACCATCTTGTTAAGCTACTGCAACGTGTACGTCTCTTCCAATGGGCATTTAAACCGTCTTGTTAAGCTACTGCGACCTCCATCGCTCTTCCAAGGGGAATTTAAACCGTCTTGTTAAGCTACTGCGACCTGCACGTCTCTTCCAAGGGGCATTTAAACCGTCTTGGTAGGCTACTGACACCTGCAAGCCTCTTCCAAGTGGCATTTAAACCGTTTTGTTAAGCTACTGCGACCTACACATCTCTTCCAAGGGGCATTTAAACCATCTTGTTAAGCTACTGCGACCAGCATGTCTTTTCCAAGGGGCATTTAAACCGTCTTTTTAAGCTACTGCGACCACCACCGCTCTTCCAAGGGGCATTTAAAACGTCTTGTTAAGCTACTTCGACCTGCAAGTCTCTTCCAAGTGGCATTTAAACCGTCTTTTTAAGCTACTGTGATCTGCACGTCTCTTCCACGGGGCATTTTAACCATCTTGTTAAGCTACTGCGACCTGCACGTCTCTTCCAATGGGGCAATTAAACCGTCTTATTAAGCTACTGCGACCTGCATGTCTCTTGCAAGGAGCATTTAAACCATCTTGTTAAGCTACTGTGATGTGCACGTCTCTTCCAAGGGGCATTTAAACTGTCTTGTTAAGCTTCTGCGACCTGCACGTCTCTTCCAAGGGGCATTGAAACTGTCTTGTTTAGCTACTGCGACCTGCACGTCTCTTCCAAGGGGCATTTAAACTGTCTTGTTAAGCTACTGCGACCTGCATGTCTCTTCCAAGGGGCATTTAAACCGTCTTTTTAGGCTACTGTAACCTCCACCACTTTTCCAAGGGGCATTTAAACCGTCTTGTTAATCTACTGCGACCTGCACGTCTCTTCCAAGGGGCATTTAAACCGTCTTGTTAAGCTACTGTGACCTGCACGTCTCTACCAAGGGGCATTTAAACCGTCTTGTTAAGCTTCTGCAACCTGCACGTCTCTTCCAAGGGGCATTTAAACCATCTTGTTAAGCTACTGCAACGTGTACGTCTCTTCCAATGGGCATTTAAACCGTCTTGTTAAGCTACTGCGACCTCCATCGCTCTTCCAAGGGGAATTTAAACCGTCTTGTTAAGCTACTGCGACCTGCACGTCTCTTCCAAGGGGCATTTAAACCGTCTTGGTAGGCTACTGACACCTGCAAGCCTCTTCCAAGTGGCATTTAAACCGTTTTGTTAAGCTACTGCGACCTACACATCTCTTCCAAGGGGCATTTAAACCATCTTGTTAAGCTACTGCGACCAGCATGTCTTTTCCAAGGGGCATTTAAACCGTCTTTTTAAGCTACTGCGACCACCACCGCTCTTCCAAGGGGCATTTAAAACGTCTTGTTAAGCTACTTCGACCTGCAAGTCTCTTCCAAGTGGCATTTAAACCGTCTTTTTAAGCTACTGTGATCTGCACGTCTCTTCCACGGGGCATTTTAACCATCTTGTTAAGCTACTGCGACCTGCACGTCTCTTCCAATGGGGCAATTAAACCGTCTTATTAAGCTACTGCGACCTGCATGTCTCTTGCAAGGAGCATTTAAACCATCTTGTTAAGCTACTGTGATGTGCACGTCTCTTCCAAGGGGCATTTAAACTGTCTTGTTAAGCTTCTGCGACCTGCACGTCTCTTCCAAGGGGCATTGAAACTGTCTTGTTTAGCTACTGCGACCTGCACGTCTCTTCCAAGGGGCATTTAAACCATCTTGTTAAGCTACTGCGACCTGTACCTCTCTTCCAATGGGCATTTAAACTGTCTTGTTAATCTACTGCGACCTGCATGGCTCTTCCAAGGGGCATTTAAACCGTCTTGTTAAGCTACTGCGACCTCCACCTCTCTTCCAAGGGGCATTTAAACCGTCTTGTTAAGCTACTGCGACCGTCACGTCTCTTCCAAAGGCCATTTAAACCGTCTTTGTAATCTACTGCGACCTGCATGTCTCTTCCAAGGGACATTTAAACCGTCTTGTTAAGCTACTGCGAACTGCACGTCTCTTCAAGGGGCATTTAAACTGTCTTGTTAAGCTTCTGCGACCTGAACTTCTCTTCCAAGGGGCATTTAAACTGTCTTGTTAAGCTACTGCGACCTGCACTTCTCTTCCAAGGGGCATTTAAACTGTCTTGTTAAGCTACTGAGAACTGCACGTCTCTTCCAAGGGGCATTTAAACTGTCTTGTTAAGCTACTGCGACCTGCACTTCTCTTCCAAGGGGCATTTAAACCGTCTTGTTCAGCTACTGCGACCTGCTGTTATGTTCTGCTACCAAAGCTAAGGAAAGAGAGGAGATCTGTCCCTACGATAGAACTCAGCTTAATCCCTACGATGTAACAGGGGACCTGATCCTGCGATCAGACCTGCTAAAGTCCTAATCTAGTCTGTACGGAGACCTATAGATGTGGGGAGGGAATCCCTACAAGTACTAAGGACTGGGAGGAATATGGGACACCTCCTAACAGAAACAGTAGCAGACAGACGAACAAACAAAATAGAAAGAACATAGAGGTCCGTATACAAAGAAAACTAACAGAGTTAGATACAGAGCACAGGCTAGCTAGAAAGTAGATATACAATGAATTCCAGCAAAGCCAGAAGGGCGGAGCAGGATTAAATAGGCCAACAAGGTCATGTGACCAGCAAAGGAAAAAAAGACCTAAGAGCAAGGTTCTAACACCTGCACGTCTCTTCCAATGGGGCATTTAAACCTGCTTATTAAGCTACTGCGACCTGCATGTCTCTTGCAAGGAGCATTTAAACCATCTTGTTAAGCTACTGTGATGTGCACGTCTCTTCCAAGGGGCATTTAAACTGTCTTGTTAAGCTTCTGCGACCTGCACGTCTCTTCCAAGGGGCATTGAAACTGTCTTGTTTAGCTACTGCGACCTGCACGTCTCTTCCAAGGGGCATTTAAATCATCTTGTTAAGCTACTGCGACCTGTACGTCTCTTCAAATGGGCATTTAAACTGTCTTGTTAATCTACTGCGACCTGCATGTCTCTTCCAAGGGGCATTTAAACCGTCTTGTTAAGCTACTGCGACCTCCACCTCTCTTCCAAGGGGCATTTAAACCGTCTAGTTAAGCTACTGAGACCTACACGTCTCTTCCAAGGGGCATTTAAACCATCTTGTTAAGCTACTGCGACCTGCACGCCTTTTCCAAGGGGCATTTAAACCATCTTCTTAAGCTACTGCGACCTCCACTGCTCTTCCAAGGGGCATTTAATCCATCTTGTTAATCTACTGCGACCTGCACGTCTCTTCCAAGGGACATTTAAACCGTCTTGTTAAGCTACTGTGAACTGCCCGTCTCTTCCAAGGGGCATTTAAACTGTCTTGTTAAGCTACTGCGACCTGAACTTCTCTTCCAAGGGGCATTTAAACTGTCTTGTTAAGCTACTGCGACCTGCACTTCTCTTCCAAGGGGCATTTAAACTGTCTTGTTAAGCTACTGAGAACTGCACGTCTCTTCCAAGGGGCATTTAAACTGTCTTGTTAAGCTACTGCGACCTGCACTTCTCTTCCAATGGGGCATTTAAACCGGCTTATTAAGCTACTGCGACCTGCATGTCTCTTGCAAGGAGCATTTAAACCATCTTGTTAAGCTACTGTGATGTGCACGTCTCTTCCAAGGGGCATTTAAACTGTCTTGTTAAGCTTCTGCGACCTGCACGTCTCTTCCAAGGGGCGTTGAAACTGTCTTGTTTAGCTACTGCGACCTGCACGTCTCTTCCAAGGGGCATTTAAATCATCTTGTTAAGCTACTGCGACCTGTACGTCTCTTCCAATGGGCATTTAAACTGTCTTGTTAATCTACTGCGACCTGCATGTCTCTTCCAAGGGGCATTTAAACCGTCTTGTTAAGCTACTGCGACCTCCACCTCTCTTCCAAGGGGCATTTACACCGTCTAGTTAAGCTACTGAGACCTGCACGTCTCTTCCAAGGGGCATTTAAACCATCTTGTTAAGCTACTGCGACCTGCACGCCTTTTCCAAGGGGCATTTAAACCATCTTCTTAAGCTACTGCGACCTCCACTGCTCTTCCAAGGGGCATTTAATCCATCTTGTTAATCTACTGCGACCTGCACGTCTCTTCCAAGGGACATTTAAACCGTCTTGTTAAGCTACTGTGAACTGCCCGTCTCTTCCAAGGGGCATTTAAACTGTCTTGTTAAGCTACTGCGACCTGAACTTCTCTTCCAAGGGGCATTTAAACTGTCTTGTTAAGCTACTGCGACCTGCACTTCTCTTCCAAGGGGCATTTAAACTGTCTTGTTAAGCTACTGAGAACTGCACGTCTCTTCCAAGGGGCATTTAAACTGTCTTGTTAAGCTACTGCGACCTGCACTTCTCTTCCAAGGGGCATTTAAACCGTCTTGTTAACCTACTGCGACCTGCACGTCTCTTCCAAGGGGCATTTAAACCGTCTTGTTAAGCTACTGCGACCTGTACGTCTCTTCAATGGGCATTTAAACCATCTTATTAAGCTGCTGCGACCAGTATGTCTCTTCCAAGGGGCATTTAAACCACCTTGTTAAGCTACTGCGACCTCCACCGCTCTTCCAAGGGGCATTTAAACATTCTTGTTAAGCTACTGCGACCTGCACGTCTCTTCCAAGGGGCATTTAAACCGTCTTGGTAAGCTCCTGCGACCTGCAAGCCTCCTCCAAGGGACATTTAAACTGTCTTGTAAAGCTACTGCAACCTGCACATCTCTTCCAAAGGGCATTTATACCATTTTGTTAAGCTACTGCGACCTGCACGTCTCTTCCAAGGTGCATTTTAACTGTCTTGTTAAGCTACTGCGACCTCTACCTCTCTTCCAAGGGCATTTAAACAGTCTTGTTAAGATACTGCGACCTGCACGTCTCTTCCAATGGGCATTTAAACCATCTTGTTAAGCTACTGCGACCTGCACGTCTCTTCCAAGGGCCATTTAAACCGTCTTATTAAGCTACTGCGACCTTCAAGTCTCTTCCACGGGGCATTTAAACTGTCTTGTTAAGCTACTGCGACCTCCACCCCTCTTCCAAGGGGCATTTAAACAGTCTTGTTAAGCTACTGCGACCTGCACGCCTCTTCCAAGGGGCAATTAAACCGTCTTGTTAAGCTACTGCGACCTGCACGTCTCTGCCAAGGGGCATTTAAACCGTCTTGTTAAGCTACTGCGACTTGCACGTCTCTTCCAAGGGGCATTTAAACCGTCTTGTTAAGCTGCTGTAACCTCCATCACTTTTCCAAGGGGCATTTAAACCGTCTTGTTAAGCTACTGCGACCTGCACGTCTCTTCCAAGGGGTATTTAAAACGTCTTGTTAAGCTATTGCGACCTGCACGCCTCTTCCAAGGGGCAATTAAACCGTCTTGTTAAGCTACTGCGACCTGCACGTCTCTGCCAAGGGGCATTTAAACCGTCTTGTTAAGCTACTGCGACTTGCGCGTCTCTTCCAAGTGGCATTTAAACCGTCTTGATAAGCTGCTGTAACCTCCACCACTTTTCCAAGGGGCATTTAAACCGTCTTGTTAATCTACTGCGACCTGCACTTCTCTTCCAAGGGGCATTCAAACCGTCTTGTTAAGCTACTGCGACCTGCACGTCTCTTCCAAGGGGCATTTAAACTGTCTTGTTAAGCTACTGCGACCGGCACGTCTCTTCCAAGGGGCATTTAAACCATCTTGTTAAGCTACTGCGACCTGTACGTCTCTTCCAATGGGCATTTAAACCGTCTTGTTAAGCTGCTGCGACCTGTATGTCTCTTCCAAGGGGCATTTAAACCGTCTTGTTAAGCTACTGCAACCTGCACATCTCTTCCAAGGGGCATTTAAACCGTCTTGGTAGGCTACTGCCACCTGCAAGCCTCTTCCAAGAGGCATTTAAACCATTTTGTTAAGCTACTGCGACCTGCACATCTCTTCCAAGGGGCATTTAAACTATCTTGTTAAGCTACTGCGACCAGCATGTCTTTTCTAAGGGGCATTTAAACCGTCTTTTTAAGCTACTGCGACCACCACCGCTCTTCCAAGGGGCATTTAAAACGTCTTGTTAAGCTACTTCGACCTGCAAGTCTCTTCCAAGTGGCATTTAAACCGTCTTGTTAAGCTACTGTGATCTGCACTTCTCTTCCACGGGCCATTTTAACTGTCTTGTTAAGCTACTGCGACGTGCACGTCTCTTCCAAGGGGCATTTAAACCGTCTTATTAAGCTACTGCGACCTGCATGTCTCTTGCAAGGGGCATTTAAACCATCTTGTTAAGCTACTGTGATCTACACGTCTCTTCCAAGGGGCATTTAAACTGTCTTGTTAAGCTTCTGCGACCTGCACGTCTCTTCCAAGGGGCATTGAAACTGTCTTGTTAAGCTACTGCGACCTGCACGTCTCTTCCAAGGGGCATTTAAACCATCTTGTTAAGCTACTGCGACCTGTACGTCTCTTCCAATGGGCATTTAAACTGTCTTGTTAATCTACTGCGACCTGCATGTCTCTTCCAAGGGGCATTTAAAACGTCTTGTTAAGCTACTGCGACCTCCACCTCTCTTCCAAGGGGCATTTAAACCGTCTTGTTAAGCTACTGCGACCGGCACGTCTCTTGAAAAGGCCATTTAAACCGTCTTGGTAAGCTACTGCGACCAGCAAGCCTCTTCCAAGGTACATTTAAACTGTCTAGTTAAGCTACTGAGACCTGCACGTCTCTTCCAAGCTGCATTTAAAACGTCTAGTTAAGCTACTGCGACCTGCACGTCTCTTCCAAGGGCCATTTAAGCTGTCTTGTTAAGCTACTGCGACCTGCACCTCTCTTCCAAGGGGCATTTAAACCGTCTTGCTAAGCTACTGCGACCTGCACGTCTCTTCCAAGGGGGATTTATACCGTCTTGTTAAGCTACTGCGACCTGCACTTCTCTTCCAAGGGGCATTTAAACCGTCTTGTTAAGCTACTGCGACCTGCACATCTCTTCCAAGGGGCATTTAAACCGTCTTGTTAAGCTACTGCGACCTCCACTGCTCTTCCAAGGGGCATTTAATCCATCTTGTTAATCTACTGCGACCTGTACGTCTCTTCCAAGGGGCATTTAAACTGTCTTGTTAAGCTACTGCGACTTGCACTTCTCTTCCAAGGGGCATTTAAACCGTCTTGTAAAGCTACTGCGACCTGCAAGCCTCTTCCAAGGGGCATTTAAACCTTCTTGTTAAGCTACTGCGACCTGCATGTCTTTTGCAAGGGGCATTTAAACCGTCTTGTTAAGCTACTGCGACCTGCACCTCTCTTCCAAGGGGCAATTAAACCGTCTTGCTAAGCTACTGCGACCTGCACGTTTCTTCCAAGGGGCATTTAAACCGTCTTGTTAAGCTACTGCGACCTGCACGTCTCTTCCAAGGGGCATTTAAACCGTCTTGTTAAGCTACTATAACCTTCACCACTTTTCCAAGGGGCATTTAAACCGTCTTGTTAAGCTACTGCGACCTGCACGTCTCTTCCAAGGGGCATTTAAACCGACTTGTTAAGCTACTGCAACCTGCATGTCTCTTCCAAGGGACATTTAAACCGTCTTGTTAAGCTACTGTAACCTCCACCACTTTTCCAAGGGGCATTTAAACCGTCTTGTTAAGCTACTGCGACCTGCACGTCTCTTGCAAGGGGCATTTAAACCGTCTTGTTAAGCTACTGCGACCTGCACGACTCTTCCAAGGGACATTTAAACCATCTTGTTAAGCTACTGCGACCTGCATGTCTCTTCCAATGGGTATTTAACCGTCTTGTTAAGCTGCTGCGACCTGTATGTCTCTTCCACGGGGCATTTAAACCGTCTTGTTAAGCTACTGCGACCTGTATGTCTCTTCCAAGGGGCATTTAAACCGTCTTGTTAAGCTACTGCGACCTCCACCGCTCTTCCAAGGGGCATTTAAACCGTCTTTTAAGCTACTGCGACCTGAACGTCTCTTCCAAGGGGCATTTAAACCGTCTTGGTAAGCTACTGCGACCTGCAAGCCTATTCCAAGGGGCATTTAAACCATCTTGTTAAGCTACTGCGACCTGCATGCCTTTTCCAAGGGGCATTTAAACGGTCTTTTTAAGCTACTGCGACCTCCACCGCTCTTCCAAGGGGCATTTAAACCATCTTGTTAAGCTACTGCGACCTGTACGTCTCTTCCAATGGGCATTTAAACTGTCTTGTTAATCTACTGCGACCGGCATGTCTCTTCCAAGGGGCATTTAAACCGTCTTGTTCAGCTACTGCGACCTCTACCTCTCTTCCAAGGGGCATTTAAACCGTCTTGTTAAGCTACTGCGACTGGCATGTCTCTTCCAAAGGCCATTTAAACCGTCTTTGTAAGCTACTGCGACCAGCAAGCCTCTTCCAAGGTGCATTTAAACCGTCTAGTTAAGCTACTGAGACCTGCACGTCTCTTCCAAGGGGCATTTAAGCCAACTTGTTAAGCTACTGCAACCTGCACGCCTTTTCCAAGGGGCATTTAAACCATCTTCTTAAGCTACTGCGACCTCCACCCCTCTTCCAAGGGGCATTTAAACCATCTTGTTAAGCTACTGCGACCTGCAAGTCTCTTCCAAGGGGCATTTAAACCGTCTTGGTAAGCTACTGCGACTTGCACGTCTCTTCCAAGGGGCATTTAAACCGTCTTGTTAAGCTGCTGTAACCTCCACCACTTTTCCAAGGGGCATTTAAACCGTCTTGTTAAGTTACTGCGACCAGCAAGCCTCTTCCAAGGTGCATTTAAACCGTCTAGTTAAGCTACTGCGACCTCCACCGCTCTTCCAAGGGGCATTTAAACCATCTTGTTAAGCTACTGCGACCTGCAAGTCTCTTCCAAGGGGCATTTAAACCGTCTTGGTAAGCTACTGCAACCTGCAAGCCTCTTCTAAGGGGCATTTAAACCCTCTTGTTAAGCTACTGCGACCTGTACGTGTCTTGCAAGGGGCATTTAACCGTCTTGTTAAGCTACTGCGACCTGCACATCTCTTCCAAGGGGCATTTTAAACGTCTTATTAAGCAACTGCGACCTGCACGTCTCTTCCAAGGGGCATTTAAACCGTCTTGTTAAGCTACTGCGACCTGCACATATCTTCCAAGGGGCATTTAAACCGTCTTGTTAAGCTACTGCGACCTCCACTGCTCTTCCAAGGGGCATTTAATCCATCTTGTTAATCTACTGCGACCTGCACGTCTCTTCCAACTGACATTTAAACCGTATTGCTAAGCTACTGCGAACTGCACGTCTCTTCCAAGGGGCATTTAAACTGTCTTGTTAAGCTACTGCGACCTGAACTTCTCTTCCAAGGGGCATTTAAACTGTCTTGTTAAGCTACTGCGACCTGCACTTCTCTTCCAAGGGGCATTTAAACTGTCTTGTTAAGCTACTGAGACCTGCACTTCTCTTCCAAGGGGCATTTAAACCGTCTTGTTAAGCTACTGCGACCTGCACATCTCTTCCAAGGGGCATTTAAACCATCTTTTTAAGCTACTGCGACCTGTACGTCTCTTCAATGGGCATTTAAACCGTCTTATTAAGCTGCTGCGACCAGTATGTCTCTTCCAAGGGGCATTTAAACCGTCTTGTTAAGCTACTGCGACCTGCACGTCTCTTCCAAGGGGCATTTAAACCGTCTTGGTAAGCTCCTGCGACCTGCAAGCCTCTTCCAAGGGACATTTAAACAGTCTTGTTAAGCTACTGCGACCTGCACGCCTCTTCCAAGGGGCAATTAAACCGTCTTGTTAAGCTACTGCGACCTGCACGTCTCTTCCAAGGGGCATTTAAACCGTCTTGTTAAGCTACTGCGACTTGCACGTCTCTTCCAAGGGGTATTTAAACCATCTTGTTAAGCTGCTGTAACCTCCACCACTTTTCCAAGGGGCATTTAAACCGTCTTGTTAAGCTACTGCGACCTGCACGTCTCTTCCAAGGGGTATTTAAAACGTCTTGTTAAGCTACTGCGACCTGCACGCCTCTTCCAAGGGGCAATTAAACCGTCTTGTAAAGCTACTGCGACCTGCACGTCTCTTCCAAGGGGCATTTAAACCGTCTTGTTAAGCTACTGCGACTTGCACGTCTCTTCCAAGGGGCATTTAAACCGTCCTGTTAAGCTGCTGTAACCTCCACCACTTTTCCAAGGGGCATTTAAACCGTCTTGTTAAGCTACTGCGACCTGCACGTCTCTTCCAAGGGTTATTTAAAACGTCTTGTTAAGCTACTGCGACCTGTATGTCTCTTCCAAGGGGCATTTAAACCGTCTTGATAAGCTACTGCGACCTCCACCGCTCTTCCAAGGGGCATTTAAACCGTCTTTTAAGCTACTGCGACCTGCACGTCTCTTCCAAGGGGCATTTAAACCGTCTTCGTATGCTACTGCGACCTGCAAGCCTATTCCAAGGGGCATTTAAACCATCTTGTTAAGCTACTGCGACCTCCACCGCTCTTCCAAGGGGCATTTAAACCATCTTGTTCAGCTACTGCGAACTCCACCTCTCTTCCAAGGGGCATTTAAACCGTCTTGTTAATCTACTGCGACCGGCACGTCTCTTCCAAAGGCCATTTAAACCGTCTTTGTAACCTACTGCGACCAGCAAGCCTCTTCCAAGGTGCATTTAAACCGTCTAGTTAAGCTACTGAGACCTGCACGTCTCTTCCAAGGGGCATTTAAACCATCTTGTTAAGCTACTGCGACCTGCACGCCTTTTCCAAGGGGCATTTAAACCATCTTCTTAAGCTACTGCGACCTCCACCGCTCTACCAAGGGGCATTTAAACCATCTTGTTAAGCTACTGCGACCTGCAAGTCTCTTCCAAGGGGCATTTAAACCGTCTTGGTAAGCTACTGCAACCTGCAAGCCTCTTCTATGGGGCATTTAAACCCTCTTGTTAAGCTACTGCGACCTGTACGTCTCTTGCAAGGGGCATTTAACCATCTTGTTAAGCTACTGCGACCTGCAAATCTCTTCCAAGGGGCATTTTAAATGTCTTATTAAGCAACTGCGACCTGCACGTCTCTTCCAAGGGGCATTTAAACCGTCTTGTTAAGCTACTGCGACCTGCACATATCTTCCAAGGGGCATTTAAACCGTCTTGTTAAGCTACTGCGACCTCCACTGCTCTTCCAAGGGGCATTTAATCCATCTTGTTAATCTACTGCGACCTGCACGTCTCTTCCAAGGGACATTTAAACCATCTTGTTAAGCTACTGCGAACTGCACGTCTCTTCCAAGGGGCATTTAAACTGTCTTGTTAAGCTACTGCGACCTGAACTTCTCATCCAAGGGGCATTTAAACTGTCTTGTTAAGCTACTGCGACCTGCACTTCTCTTCCAAGGGGCATTTAAACTGTCTTGTTAAGCTACTGAGACCTGCACTTCTCTTCCAAGGGGCATTTAAACCGTCTTGTTAAGCTACTATAACCTTCACCACTTTTCCAAGGGGCATTTAAACCGTCTTGTTAAGCTACTGCGACCTGCACGTTTCTTCCAAGGGGCATTTAAACCGACTTGTTAAGCTATTGCAACCTGCATGTCTCTTCCAAGGGACATTTAAACCGTCTTGTTAAGCTACTGTAACCTCCACCACTTTTCCAAGGGGCATTTAAACCGTCTTGTTAAGCTACTGCGACCTGCACGTCTCTTGCAAGGGGCATTTAAACCGTCTTGTTAAGCTACTGCGACCTGCACGACTCTTCCAAGGGACATTTAAACCATCTTGTTAAGCTACTGCGACCTGCATGTCTCTTCCAATGGGCATTTAAACCGTCTTGTTAAGCTTCTGCGACCTGTATGTCTCTTCCACGGGGCATTTAAACCGTCTTGTTAAGCTACTGCGACCTGTATGTCTCTTCCAAGGGGCATTTAAACCGTCTTGTTAAGCTACTGCGACCTCCACCGCTCTTCCAAGGGGCATTTAAACCGTCTTTTAAGCTACTGCGACCTGCACGTCTCTTCCAAGGGGCATTTAAACCGTCTTGGTAAGCTACTGCGACCTGCAAGCCTATTCCAAGGGGCATTTAAACCATCTTGTTAAGCTACTGCGACCTGCATGCCTTTTCCAAGGGGCATTTAAACGGTCTTTTTAAGCTACTGCGACCTCCACCGCTCTTCCAAGGGGCATTTAAACCATCTTGTTAAGCTACTGCGACCTGTACGTCTCTTACAATGGGCATTTAAACTGTCTTGTTAATCTACTGCGACCGGCATGTCTCTTCCAAGGGGCATTTAAACCATCTTGTTAAGCTACTGCAAACTGCACGTCTTTTCCAAGGGGCATTTAAACTGTCTTGTTAATCTACTGCGACCTGCACGTCTCTTCCAAGGGACATTTAAACCATCTTGTTAAGCTACTGCGAACTGCACGTCTCTTCCAAGGGGCATTTAATCTGTCTTGTTAAGCTACTGCGACCTGAACTTCTCTTCCAAGGGGCATTTAAACTGTCTTGTTAAGCTACTGCGACCTGCACTTCTCTTCCAAGGGGCATTTAAACTGTCTTGTTAAGCTACTGAGACCTGCACTTCTCTTCCAAGGGGCATTTAAACTGTCTTGTTAAGCTACTGCGACCTGCACCTCTCTTCCAAGGGCCATTTAAACCGTCTTGCTAAGCTACTGCGACCTGCACGTTTCTTCCAAGGGGCATTTAAACCGTCTTGTTAAGCTACTGCGACCTGCACTTCTCTTCCAAGGGGCATTTAAACCGTCTTGTTAAGCTACTATAACCTTCACCACTTTTCCAAGGGACATTTAAACCGTCTTGTTAAGCTACTGCGACCTGCACGTTTCTTCCAAGGGGCATTTAAACCGTCTTGTTAAGCTACTGCAACCTGCATGTCTCTTCCAAGGGACATTTAAACCGTCTTGTTAAGCTACTGTAACCTCCACCACTTTTCCAAGGGGCATTTAAACCGTCTTGTTAAGCTACTGCGACCTGCACGTCTCTTGCAAGGGGCATTTAAACCGTCTTGTTAAGCTACTGCGAGCTGCACGACTCTTCCAAGGGACATTTAAACCATCTTGTTAAGCTACTGGGACCTGCATGTCTCTTCCAATGGGCATTTAAACCGTCTTGTTAAGCTGCTGCGACCTGTATGTCTCTTCCACGGGGCATTTAAACCATCTTGTTAAGCTACTGCGACCTGTATGTCTCTTCCAAGGGGCATTTAAACCGTCTTGTTAAGCTACTGCGACCTCCACCGCTCTTCCAAGGGGCATTTAAACCGTCTTTTAAGCTACTGCGACCTGCACGTCTCTTCCAAGGGGCATTTAAACCGTCTTGGTAAGCTACTGCGACCTGCAAGCCTATTCCAAGGGGCATTTAAACCATCTTGTTAAGCTACTGCGACCTGCATGCCTTTTCCAAGGGGCATTTAAACGGTCTTTTTAAGCTACTGCGACCTCCACCGCTCTTCCAAGGGGCATTTAAACCATCTTGTTAAGCTACTGCGACCTGTACGTCTCTTCCAATGGGCATTTAAACTGTCTTGTTAATCTACTGCGACCGGCATGTCTCTTCCAAGGGGCATTTAAACCGTCTTGTTCAGCTACTGCGACCTCCACCTCTCTTCCAAGGGGCATTTAAACCGTCTTGTTAAGCTACTGCGACTGGCACGTCTCTTCCAAAGGCCATTTAAACCATCTTTGTAAGCTACTGCGACCAGCAAGCCTCTTCCAAGGTGCATTTAAACCGTCTAGTTAAGCTACTGAGACCTGCACGTCTCTTCCAAGGGGCATTTAAGCCAACTTGTTAAGCTACTGCGACCTGCACGCCTTTTCCAAGGGGCATTTAAACCATCTTCTTAAGCTACTGCGACCTCCACCGCTCTTCCAAGGGGCATTTAAACCATCTTGTTAAGCTACTGCGACCTGCAAGTCTCTTCCAAGGGGCATTTAAACCGTCTTGGTAAGCTACTGCAACCTGCAAGCCTCTTCTAAGGGGCATTTAAACCCTCTTGTTAAGCTACTGCGACCTGTACGTCTCTTGAAAGGGGCATTTAACCGTTTTGTTAAGCTACTGCGACCTGCACATCTCTTCCAAGGGGCATTTTAAACGTCTTATTAAGCAACTGCGACCTGCACGTCTCTTCCAAGGGGCATTTAAACCGTCTTGTTAAGCTACTGCGACCTGCACATCTCTTCCAAGGGGCATTTAAACCGTCTTGTTAAGCTACTGCGACCTCCACTGCTCTTCCAAGGGGCATTTAATCCATCTTGTTAATCTACTGCGACCTGCACGTCTCTTCCAAGGGACATTTAAATCGTATTGTTAAGCTACTGCGAACTGCACTTCTCTTCCAAGGGGCATTTAAACTGTCTGGTTAAGCTACTGCGACCTGCACTTCTCTTCCAAGGGGCATTTAAACTGTCTTGTTAAGCTACTGAGACCTGCACTTCTCTTCCAAGGGGCATTTAAACCGACTTGTTAAGCTACTGCGACCTGCACATCTCTTCCAAGGGGCATTTAAACCATCTTGTTAAGCTACTGCGACCTGTACGTCTCTTCAATGGGCACTTAAACCGTCTTATTAAGCTGCTGCGACCAGTATGTCTCTTCCAAGGGGCATTTAAACCGTCTTGTTAAGCTACTGCGACCTGCACGTCTCTTCCAAGGGGCATTTAAACCGTCTTGGTAAGCACCTGCGACCTGCAAGCCTCTTCCAAGGGACATTTAAACAGTCTTGTTAAGCTACTGCGACCTGCACGCCTCTTCCAAGGGGCAATTAAACCGTTTTGTTAAGCTACTGCGACCTGCACGTCTCTTCCAAGGGGCATTTAAACCGTCTTGTTAAGCTACTGCGACTTGCACGTCTCTTCCAAGGGGTATTTAAACAGTCTTGTTAAGCTGCTGTAACCTCCATCACTTTTCCAAGGGGCATTTAAACCGTCTTGTTAAGCTACTGCGACCTGCACGTCTCTTCCAAGGGGTATTTAAAACGTCTTGTTAAGCTACTGCGACCTGCACGCCTCTTCCAAGGGGCAATTAAACCGTCTTGTAAAGCTACTGCGACCTGCACGTCTCTTCCAAGGGGCATTTAAACCGTCTTGTTAAGCTACTGCGACTTGCACGTCTCTTCCAAGGGGCATTTAAACCGTCTTGTTAAGCTACTGCGACCTGCACGTCTCTTCCAAGGGGTATTTAAAACGTCTTGTTAAGCTACTGCGACCTGTATGTCTCTTCCAAGGGGCATTTAAACCATCTTGATAAGCTACTGCGACCTCCACCGCTCTTCCAAGGGGCATTTAAACCGTCTTTTAAGCTACTGCGACCTGCACGTCTCTTCCAAGGGGCATTTAAACCGTCTTGGTAAGCTACTGCGACCTGCAAGCCTATTCCAAGGGGTATTTAAACCATCTTGTTAAGCTACTGCGACCTGCATGTCTTTTCCAAGGGGCATTTAAACCGTCTTTTTAAGCTACTGCGACCTCCACTGCTCTTCCAAGGGGCATTTAATCCATCTTGTTAATCTACTGCGACCTGCACGTCTCTTCCAAGGGACATTTAAACCATCTTGTTAAGCTACTGCGAACTGCACGTCTCTTCCAAGGGGCATTTAAACCATCTTGTTCAGCTACTGCGACCTCCAACTCTCTTCCAAGGGGCATTTAAACCGTCTTGTTAATCTACTGCGACCGGCACGTCTCTTCCAAAGGCCATTTAAACCATCTTTGTAACCTACTGCGACCAGCAAGCCTCTTCCAAGGTGCATTTAAACCGTCTAGTTAAGCTACTGAGACCTGCACGTCTCTTCCAAGGGGCATTTAAACCATCTTGTTAAGCTACTGCGACCTGCACGCCTTTTCCAAGGGGCATTTAAACCATCTTCTTAAGCTACTGCGACCTCCACCGCTCTACCAAGGGGCATTTAAACCATCTTGTTAAGCTACTGCGACCTGCAAGTCTCTTCCAAGGGGCATTTAAACCGTCTTGGTAAGCTACTGCAACCTGCAAGCCTCTTCTAAGGGGCATTTAAACCCTCTTGTTAAGCTACTGCGACCTGTACGTCTCTTGCAAGGGGCATTTAACCGTCTTGTTAAGCTACTGCGACCTGCAAATCTCTTCCAAGGGGCATTTTAAATGTCTTATTAAGCAACTGCGACTTGCACGTCTCTTCCAAGGGGCATTTAAACCGTCTTGTTAAGCTACTGCGACCTGCACATATCTTCCAAGGGGCATTTAAACCGTCTTGTTAAGCTACTGCGACCTCCACTGCTCTTCCAAGGGGCATTTAATCCATCTTGTTAATCTACTGCGACCTGCACGTCTCTTCCAAGGGACATTTAAACCATCTTGTTAAGCTACTGCGAACTGCACGTCTCTTCCAAGGGGCATTTAAACTGTCTTGTTAAGCTACTGCGACCTGAACTTCTCTTCCAAGGAGCATTTAAACTGTCTTGTTAAGCTACTGCGACCTGCACTTCTCTTCCAAGGGGCATTTAAACTGTCTTGTTAAGCTACTGAGACCTGCACTTCTCTTCCAAGGGGCATTTAAACCGTATTGTTAAGCTACTGCGACCTGCACGTCTCTTCCAAGGGGCATTTAAACCGTCTTGTTAAGCTACTATAACCTTCACCACTTTTCCAAGGGGCATTTAAACCGTCTTGTTAAGCTACTGCGACCTGCACGTTTCTTCCATGGGGCATTTAAACCGTCTTGTTAAGCTACTGCAATTTGCATGTCTCTTCCAAGGGACATTTAAACCGTCTTGTTAAGCTACTGTAACCTCCACCACTTTTCCAAGGGGCATTTAAACCGTCTTGTTAAGCTACTGCGACCTGCACGTCTCTTGCAAGGGGCATTTAAACCGTCTTGTTAAGCTACTGCGACCTGCACGACTCTTCCAAGGGACATTTAAACCGTCTTGTTAAGCTGCTGCGACCTGTATGTCTCTTCCACGGGGCATTTAAACCGTCTTGTTAAGCTACTGCGACCTGTATGTCTCTTCCAAGGGGCATTTAAACCGTCTTGTTAAGCTACTGCGACCTCCACCGCTCTTCCAAGGGGCATTTAAACCGTCTTTTAAGCTACTGCGACCTGCACGTCTCTTCCAAGGGGCATTTAAACCGTCTTGGTAAGCTACTGCGACCTGCAAGCCTATTCCAAGGGGCATTTAAACCATCTTGTTAAGCTACTGCGACCTGCATGCCTTTTCCAAGGGGCATTTAAACGGTCTTTTTAAGCTACTGCGACCTCCACCGCTCTTCCAAGGGGCATTTAAACCATCTTGTTAAGCTACTGCGACCTGTACGTCTCTTCCAATGGGCATTTAAACTGTCTTGTTAATCTACTGCGACCGGCATGTCTCTTCCAAGGGGCATTTAAACCATCTTGTTAAGCTACTGCGAACTGCACGTCTCTTCCAAGGGGCATTTAAACTGTCTTGTTAATCTACTGCGACCTGCACGTCTCTTCCAAGGGACATTTAAACCATCTTGTTAAGCTACTGCGAACTGCACGTCTCTTCCAAGGGGCATTTAATCTGTCTTGTTAAGCTACTGCGACCTGAACTTCTCTTCCAAGGGGCATTTAAACTGTCTTGTTAAGCTACTGCGACCTGCACTTCCCTTCCAAGGGGCATTTAAACTGTTTTGTTAAGCTACTGAGACCTGCACTTCTCTTCCAAGGGGCATTTAAACTGTCTTATTAAGCTACTGCGACCTGCACCTCTCTTCCAAGGGGCATTTAAACCGTCTTGCTAAGCTACTGCGACCTGCACGTTTCTTCCAAGGGGCATTTAAACCGTCTTGTTAAGCTACTGCGACCTGCACGTCTCTTCCAAGGGGCATTTAAACCGTCTTGTTAAGCTACTATAACCTTCACCACTTTTCCAAGGGGCATTTAAACCGTCTTGTTAAGCTACTGCGACCTGCACGTTTCTTCCAAGGGGCATTTAAACCGTCTTGTTAAGCTACTGCAACCTGCATGTCTCTTCCAAGGGACATTTAAACCGTCTTGTTAAGCTACTGTAACCTCCACCACTTTTCCAAGGGGCATTTAAACCGTCTTGTTAAGCTACTGCGACCTGCACGTCTCTTGCAAGGGGCATTTAAACCGTCTTGTTAAGCTACTGCGACCTGCACGACTCTTCCAAGGGACATTTAAACCATCTTGTTAAGCTACTGCGACCTGCATGTCTCTTCCAATGGGCATTTAAACCGTCTTGTTAAGCTGCTGCGACCTGTATGTCTCTTCCACGGGGCATTTAAACCGTCTTGTTAAGCTACTGCGACCTGTATGTCTCTTCCAAGGGGCATTTAAACCGTCTTGTTAAGCTACTGCGACCTCCACCGCTCTTCCAAGGGGCATTTAAACCGTCTTTTAAGCTACTGCGACCTGCACGTCTCTTCCAAGGGGCATTTAAACCGTCTTGGTAAGCTACTGCGACCTGCAAGCCTATTCCAAGGGGCATTTTAACCATCTTGTTAAGCTACTGCGACCTGCATGCCTTTTCCAAGGGGCATTTAAACGGTCTTTTTAAGCTACTGCGACCTCCACCGCTCTTCCAAGGGGCATTTAAACCATCTTGTTAAGCTACTGCGACCTGTACGTCTCTTCCAATGGGCATTTAAACTGTCTTGTTAATCTACTGCGACCGGCATGTCTCTTCCAAGGGGCATTTAAACCGTCTTGTTCAGCTACTGCGACCTCCACCTCTCTTCCAAGGGGCATTTAAACCGTCTTGTTAAGCTACTGCGACTGGCACGTCTCTTCCAAAGGCCATTTAAACCGTCTTTGTAAGCTACTGCGACCAGCAAGCCTCTTCCAAGGTGCATTTAAACCGTCTAGTTAAGCTACTGAGACCTGCACGTCTCTTCCAAGGGGCATTTAAGCCAACTTGTTAAGCTACTGCGACCTGCACGCCTTTTCCAAGGGGCATTTAAACCATCTTCTTAAGCTACTGCGACCTCCACCGCTCTTCCAAGGGGCATTTAAACCATCTTGTTAAGCTACTGCGACCTGCAAGTCTCTTCCAAGGGGCATTTAAACCGTCTTGGTAAGCTACTGCAACCTGCAAGCCTCTTCTAAGGGGCATTTAAACCCTCTTGTTAAGCTACTGCGACCTGTACGTCTCTTGAAAGGGGCATTTAACCATTTTGTTAAGCTACTGCGACCTGCACATCTCTTCCAAGGGGCATTTTAAACGTCTTATTAAGCAACTGCGACCTGCACGTCTCTTCCAAGGGGCATTTAAACCGTCTTGTTAAGCTACTGCGACCTGCACATCTCTTCCAAGGGGCATTTAAACCGTCTTGTTAATCTACTGCGACCTCCACTGCTCTTACAAGGGGCATTTAATCCATCTTGTTAATCTACTGCGACCTGCACGTCTCTTCCAAGGGATATTTAAACCGTATTGTTAAGCTACTGCGAACTGCACTTCTCTTCCAAGGGGCATTTAAACTGTCTTGTTAAGCTACTGCGACCTGCACTTCTCTTCCAAGGGGCATTTAAACTGTCTTGTTAAGCTACTGAGACCTGCACTTCTCTTCCAAGGGGCATTTAAACCGTCTTGTTAAGCTACTGCGACCTGCACATCTCTTCCAAGGGGCATTTAAACCATCTTGTTAAGCTACTGCGACCTGTACGTCTCTTCAATGGGCATTTAAACCGTCTTATTAAGCTGCTGCGACCAGTATGTCTCTTCCAAGGGGCATTTAAACCGTCTTGTTAAGCTACTGCGATCTGCACGTCTCTTCCAAGGGGCATTTAAACCGTCTTGGTAAGCTCCTGCGACCTGCAAGCCTCTTCCAAGGGACATTTAAACAGTCTTGTTAAGCTACTGCGACCTGCACGCCTCTTCCAAGGGGCAATGAAACCGTTTTGTTAAGCTACTGCGACCTGCACGTCTCTTCCAAGGGGCATTTAAACCGTCTTGTTAAGCTACTGCGACTTGCACGTCTCTTCCAAGGGGTATTTAAACCGTCTTGTTAAGCTGCTGTAACCTCCACCACTTTTCCAAGGGGCATTTAAACCGTCTTGTTAAGCTACTGCGACCTGCACGTCTCTTCCAAGGGGTATTTAAAACGTCTTGTTAAGCTACTGCGACCTGCACGCCTCTTCCAAGGGGCAATTAAACCGTCTTGTAAAGCTACTGCGACCTGCACGTCTCTTCCAAGGGGCATTTAAACCGTCTTGTTAAGCTACTGCGACTTGCACGTCTCTTCCAAGGGGCATTTAAACCGTCTTGTTAAGCTACTGCGACCTGCACGTCTCTTCCAAGGGGTATTTAAAACGTCTTGTTAAGCTACTGCGACCTGTATGTCTCTTCCAAGGGGCATTTAAACCGTCTTGATAAGCTACTGCGACCTCCACCGCTCTTCCAAGGGGCATTTAAACCGTCTTTTAAGCTACTGCGACCTGCACGTCTCTTCCAAGGGGCATTTAAACCGTCTTAGTAAGCTACTGCGACCTGCAAGCCTATTCCAAGGGGTATTTAAACCATCTTGATAAGCTACTGCGACCTGCATGTCTTTTCCAAGGGGCATTTAAACCATCTTTTTAAGCTACTGCGACCTCCACCGCTCTTCCAACGGGCATTTAAACCATCTTGTTCATCTACTGCGACCTCCAACTCTCTTCCAAGGGGCATTTAAACCGTCTTGTTAATCTACTGCGACCGGCACGTCTCTTCCAAAGGCCATTTAAACCGTCTTTGTAACCTACTGCGACCAGCAAGCCTCTTCCAAGGTGCATTTAAACCGTCTAGTTAAGCTACTGAGACCTGCACGTCTCTTCCAAGGGGCATTTAAACCATCTTGTTAAGCTACTGCGACCTGCACGCCTTTTCCAAGGGGCATTTAAACCATCTTCTTAAGCTACTGCGACCTCCACCGCTCTTCCAAGGGGCATTTAAACCATCTTGTTAAGCTACTGCGACCTGCAAGTCTCTTCCAAGGGGCATTTAAACCGTCTTGGTAAGCTACTGCAACCTGCAAGCCTCTTCTAAGGGGCATTTAAACCCTCTTGTTAAGCTACTGCGACCTGTACGTCTCTTGCAAGGGGCATTTAACCGTCTTGTTAAGCTACTGCGACCTGCACATCTCTTCCAGGGGGCATTTTAAACGTCTTATTAAGCAACTGCGACCTGCACGTCTCTTCCAAGGGGCATTTAAACCGTCTTGTTAAGCTACTGCGACCTGCACATATCTTCCAAGGGGCATTTAAACCGTCTTGTTAAGCTATTGCGACCTCCACTGCTCTTCCAAGGGGCATTTAATCCATCTTGTTTATCTACTGCGACCTGCACGTCTCTTCCAAGGGACATTTAAACCATCTTGTTAAGCTACTGCGAACTGCACGTCTCTTCCAAGGGGCATTTAAACTGTCTTGTTAAGCTACTGCGACCTGAACTTCTCTTCCAAGGGGCATTTAAACTGTCTTGTTAAGCTACTGCGACCTGCACTTCTCTTCCAAGGGGCATTTAAACTGTCTTGTTAAGCTACTGAGACCTGCACTTCTCTTCCAAGGGGCATTTAAACTGTCTTGTTAAGCTACTGCGACCTGCACCTCTCTTCCAAGGGGCATTTAAACCGTCTTGCTAAGCTACTGCGACCTGCACGTTTCTTCCAAGGGGCATTTAAACCGTCTTGTTAACCTACTGCGACCTGCACGTCTCTTCCAAGGGATATTTAAACCGTCTTGTTAAGCTACTATAACCTTCACCACTTTTCCAAGGGGCATTTAAACCGTCTTGTTAAGCTACTGCGACCTGCACGTCTCTTCCAAGGGTCATTTAAACCGTCTTGTTAAGCTACTGCAACCTGCATGTCTCTTCCAAGGGACATTTAAACTGTCTTGTTAAGCTACTGTAACCTCCACCACTTTTCCAAGGGGCATTTAAACCATCTTGTTAAGCTACTGCGACCTGCAAGTCTCTTGCAAGGGGCATTTAAACCGTCTTGTTAAGCTACTGCGACCTGCACGACTCTTCCAAGGGACATTTAAACCATCTTGTTAAGCTACTGCGACCTGCATGTCTCTTCCAATGGGCATTTAAACCGTCTTGTTAAGCTGCTGCGACCTGTATGTCTCTTCCACGGGGCATTTAAACCGTCTTGTTAAGCTACTGCGACCTGTATGTCTCTTCCAAGGGGCATTTAAACCGTCTTGTTAAGCTACTGCGACCTCCACCGCTCTTCCAAGGGCCATTTAAACCGTCTTTTAAGCTACTGCGACCTGCACGTCTCTTCCAAGGGGTCATTTAAACCGTCTTGGTAAGCTACTGCGACCTGCAAGCCTATTCCAAGGGGCATTTAAACCATCTTGTTAAGCTACTGCAACCTGCAAGCCTCTTCTAAGGGGCATTTAAACCCTCTTGTTAAGCTACTGCGACCTGTACGTCTCTTGCAAGGGGCATTTAACCGTCTTGTTAAGCTACTGCGACCTGCAAATCTCTTCCAAGGGGCATTTTAAATGTCTTATTAAGCAACTGCGACCTGCACGTCTCTTCCAAGGGGCATTTAAACCGTCTTGTTAAGCTACTGCGACCTGCACATATCTTCCAAGGGGCATTTAAACCGTCTTGTTAAGCTACTGTGACCTCCACTGCTCTTCCAAGGGGCATTTAATCCATCTTGTTAATCTACTGCGACCTGCACGTCTCTTCCAAGGGACATTTAAACCATCTTGTTAAGCTACTGCGAACTGCACGTCTCTTCCAAGGGGCATTTAAACTGTCTTGTTAAGCTACTGCGACCTGAACTTCTCTTCCAAGGGGCATTTAAACTGTCTTGTTAAGCTACTGCGACCTGCACTTCTCTTCCAAGGGGCATTTAAACTGTCTTGTTAAGCTACTGAGACCTGCACTTCTCTTCCAAGGGGCATTTAAACCGTATTGTTAAGCTACTGCGACCTGCACGGCTCTTCCAAGGGGCATTTAAACCGTCTTGTTAAGCTACTATAACCTTCACCACTTTTCCAAGGGGCATTTAAACCGTCTTGTTAAGCTACTGCGACCTGCACGTTTCTTCCAAGGGGCATTTAAACTGTCTTGTTAAGCTATTGCAACCTGCATGTCTCTTCCAAGGGACATTTAAACCGTCTTGTTAAGCTACTGTAACCTCCACCACTTTTCCAAGGGGCATTTAAACCGTCTTGTTAAGCTACTGCGACCTGCACGTCTCTTGCAAGGGGCATTTAAACCGTCTTGTTAAGCTACTGCGACCTGCACGACTCTTCCAAGGGACATTTAAACCATCTTGTTAAGCTACTGCGACCTGCATGTCTCTTCCAATGGGCATTTAAACCGTCTTGTTAAGCTGCTGCGACCTGTATGTCTCTTCCACGGGGCATTTAAACCGTCTTGTTAAGCTACTGCGACCTGTATGTCTCTTCCAAGGGGCATTTAAACCGTCTTTTAAGCTACTGCGACCTGCACGTCTCTTCCAAGGGGCATTTAAACCGTCTTGGTAAGCTACTGCGACCTGCAAGCCTATTCCAAGGGGCATTTAAACCATCTTGTTAAGCTACTGCGACCTGCATGCCTTTTCCAAGGGGCATTTAAACGGTCTTTTTAAGCTACTGCGACCTCCACCGCTCTTCCAAGGGGCATTTAAACCATCTTGTTAAGCTACTGCGACCTGTACGTCTCTTACAATGGGCATTTAAACTGTCTTGTTAATCTACTGCGACAGGCATGTCTCTTCCAAGGGGCATTTAAACCATCTTGTTAAGCTACTGCAAACTGCACGTCTTTTCCAAGGGGCATTTAAACTGTCTTGTTAATCTACTGCGACCTGCACGTCTCTTCCAAGGGACATTTAAACCATCTTGTTAAGCTACTGCGAACTGCACGTCTCTTCCAAGGGGCATTTAATCTGTCTTGTTAAGCTACTGCGACCTGAACTTCTCTTCCAAGGGGCATTTAAACTGTCTTGTTAAGCTACTGCGACCTGCACTTCTCTTCCAAGGGGCATTTAAACTGTCTTGTTAAGCTACTGAGACCTGCACTTCTCTTCCAAGGGGCATTTAAACTGTCTTGTTAAGCTACTGCGACCTGCACCTCTCTTCCAAGGGCCATTTAAACCGTCTTGCTAAGCTACTGCGACCTGCACGTTTCTTCCAAGGGGCATTTAAACCGTCTTGTTAAGCTACTGCGACCTGCACTTCTCTTCCAAGGGGCATTTAAACCGTCTTGTTAAGCTAATATAACCTTCACCACTTTTCCAAGGGACATTTAAACCGTCTTGTTAAGCTACTGCGACCTGCACGTTTCTTCCAAGGGGCATTTAAACCGTCTTGTTAAGCTACTGCAACCTGCATGTCTCTTCCAAGGGACATTTAAACCGTCTTGTTAAGCTACTGTAACCTCCACCACTTTTCCAAGGGGCATTTAAACCGTCTTGTTAAGCTACTGCGACCTGCACGTCTCTTGCAAGGGGCATTTAAACCGTCTTGTTAAGCTACTGCGACCTGCACGACTCTTCCAAGGGACATTTAAACCATCTTGTTAAGCTACTGGGACCTGCATGTCTCTTCCAATGGGCATTTAAACCGTCTTGTTAAGCTGCTGCGACCTGTATGTCTCTTCCACGGGGCATTTAAACCATCTTGTTAAGCTACTGCGACCTGTATGTCTCTTCCAAGGGGCATTTAAACCGTCTTGTTAAGCTACTGCGACCTCCACCGCTCTTCCAAGGGGCATTTAAACCGTCTTTTAAGCTACTGCGACCTGCACGTCTCTTCCAAGGGGCATTTAAACCGTCTTGGTAAGCTACTGCGACCTGCAAGCCTATTCCAAGGGGCATTTAAACCATCTTGTTAAGCTACTGCGACCTGCATGCCTTTTCCAAGGGGCATTTAAACGGTCTTTTTAAGCTACTGCGACCTCCACCGCTCTTCCAAGGGGCATTTAAACCATCTTGTTAAGCTACTGCGACCTGTACGTCTCTTCCAATGGGCATTTAAACTGTCTTGTTAATCTACTGCGACCGGCATGTCTCTTCCAAGGGGCATTTAAACCGTCTTGTTCAGCTACTGCGACCTCCACCTCTCTTCCAAGGGGCATTTAAACCCTCTTGTTAAGCTACTGCGACTGGCACGTCTCTTCCAAAGGCCATTTAAACCATCTTTGTAAGCTACTGCGACCAGCAAGCCTCTTCCAAGGTGCATTTAAACCGTCTAGTTAAGCTACTGAGACCTGCACGTCTCTTCCAAGGGGCATTTAAGCCAACTTGTTAAGCTACTGCGACCTGCACGCCTTTTCCAAGGGGCATTTAAACCATCTTCTTAAGCTACTGCGACCTCCACCGCTCTTCCAAGGGGCATTTAAACCATCTTGTTAAGCTACTGCGACCTGCAAGTCTCTTCCAAGGGGCATTTAAACCGTCTTGGTAAGCTACTGCAACCTGCAAGCCTCTTCTAAGGGGCATTTAAACCCTCTTGTTAAGCTACTGCGACCTGTACGTCTCTTGAAAGGGGCATTTAACCGTTTTGTTAAGCTACTGCGACCTGCACATCTCTTCCAAGGGGCATTTTAAACGTCTTATTAAGCAACTGCGACCTGCACGTCTCTTCCAAGGGGCATTTAAACCGTCTTGTTAAGCTACTGCGACTTGCACATCTCTTCCAAGGGGCATTTAAACCGTCTTGTTAAGCTACTGCGACCTCCACTGCTCTTCCAAGGGGCATTTAATCCATCTTGTTAATCTACTGCGACCTGCACGTCTCTTCCAAGGGACATTTAAATCGTATTGTTAAGCTACTGCGAACTGCACTTCTCTTCCAAGGGGCATTTAAACTGTCTGGTTAAGCTACTGCGACCTGCACTTCTCTTCCAAGGGGCATTTAAACTGTCTTGTTAAGCTACTGAGACCTGCACTTCTCTTCCAAGGGGCATTTAAACCGTCTTGTTAAGCTACTGCGACCTGCACATCTCTTCCAAGGGGTATTTAAACCATCTTGTTAAGCTACTGCGACCTGTACGTCTCTTCAATGGGCACTTAAACCGTCTTATTAAGCTGCTGCGACCAGTATGTCTCTTCCAAGGGGCATTTAAACCGTCTTGTTAAGCTACTGCGACCTGCACGTCTCTTCCAAGGGGCATTTAAAACGTCTTGGTAAGCTCCTGCGACCTGCAAGCCTCTTCCAAGGGACATTTAAACAGTCTTGTTAAGCTACTGCGACCTGCACGCCTCTTCCAAGGGGCAATTAAACCGTTTTGTTAAGCTACTGCGACCTGCACGTCTCTTCCAATGGGCATTTAAACCGTCTTGTTAAGCTACTGCGACTTGCACGTCTCTTCCAAGGGGTATTTAAACCGTCTTGTTAAGCTGCTGTAACCTCCATCACTTTTCCAAGGGGCATTTAAACCGTCTTGTTAAGCTACTGCGACCTGCACGTCTCTTCCAAGGGGTATTTAAAACGTCTTGTTAAGCTACTGCGACCTGCACGCCTCTTCCAAGGGGCAATTAAACCGTCTTGTAAAGCTACTGCGACTTGCACGTCTCTTACAAGGGGCATTTAAACCGTCTTGTTAAGCTACTGCGACTTGCACGTCTCTTCCAAGGGGCATTTAAACCGTCTTGTTAAGCTACTGCGACCTGCACGTCTCTTCCAAGGGGTATTTAAAACGTCTTGTTAAGCTACTGCGACCTGTATGTCTCTTCCAAGGGGCATTTAAACCATCTTGATAAGCTACTGCGACCTCCACCGCTCTTCCAAGGGGCATTTAAACCGTCTTTTAAGCTACTGCGACCTGCACGTCTCTTCCAAGGGGCATTTAAACCGTCTTGGTAAGCTACTGCGACCTGCAAGCCTATTCCAAGGGGTATTTAAACCATCTTGTTAAGCTACTGCGACCTGCATGTCTTTTCCAAGGGGCATTTAAACCGTCTTTTTAAGCTACTGCGACCTCCACTGCTCTTCCAAGGGGCATTTAATCCATCTTGTTAATCTACTGCGACCTGCACGTCTCTTCCAAGGGACATTTAAACCATCTTGTTAAGCTACTGCGAACTGCACGTCTCTTCCAAGGGGCATTTAAACCATCTTGTTCAGCTACTGCGACCTCCAACTCTCTTCCAAGGGGCATTTAAACCGTCTTGTTAATCTACTGCGACCGGCACGTCTCTTCCAAAGGCCATTTAAACCATCTTTGTAACCTACTGCGACCAGCAAGCCTCTTCCAAGGTGCATTTAAACCGTCTAGTTAAGCTACTGAGACCTGCACGTCTCTTCCAAGGGGCATTTAAACCATCTTGTTAAGCTACTGCGACCTGCACGCCTTTTCCAAGGGGCATTTAAACCATCTTCTTAAGCTACTGCGACCTCCACCGCTCTACCAAGGGGCATTTAAACCATCTTGTTAAGCTACTGCGACCTGCAAGTCTCTTCCAAGGGGCATTTAAACCGTCTTGGTAAGCTACTGCAACCTGCAAGCCTCTTCTAAGGGGCATTTAAGCCCTCTTGTTAAGCTACTGCGACCTGTACGTCTCTTGCAAGGGGCATTTAACCGTCTTGTTAAGCTACTGCGACCTGCAAATCTCTTCCAAGGGGCATTTTAAATGTCTTATTAAGCAACTGCGACCTGCACGTCTCTTCCAAGGGGCATTTAAACCGTCTTGTTAAGCTACTGCGACCTGCACATATCTTCCAAGGGGCATTTAAACCGTCTTGTTAAGCTACTGCGACCTCCACTGCTCTTCCAAGGGGCATTTAATCCATCTTGTTAATCTACTGCGACCTGCACGTCTCTTCCAAGGGACATTTAAACCATCTTGTTAAGCTACTGCGAACTGCACGTCTCTTCCAAGGAGCATTTAAACTGTCTTGTTAAGCTACTGCGACCTGCACTTCTCTTCCAAGGGGCATTTAAACTGTCTTGTTAAGCTACTGAGACCTGCACTTCTCTTCCAAGGGGCATTTAAACCGTATTGTTAAGCTACTGCGACCTGCACGTCTCTTCCAAGGGGCATTTAAACCGTCTTGTTAAGCTACTATAACCTTCACCACTTTTCCAAGGGGCATTTAAACCGTCTTGTTAAGCTACTGCGACCTGCACGTTTCTTCCAAGGGGCATTTAAACCGTCTTGTTAAGCTACTGCAACTTGCATGTCTCTTCCAAGGGACATTTAAACCGTCTTGTTAAGCTACTGTAACCTCCACCACTTTTCCAAGGGGCATTTAAACCGTCTTGTTAAGCTACTGCGACCTGCACGTCTCTTGCAAGGGGCATTTAAACCGTCTTGTTAAGCTACTGCGACCTGCAAGACTCTTCCAAGGGACATTTAAACCGTCTTGTTAAGCTGCTGCGACCTGTATGTCTCTTCCACGGGGCATTTAAACCGTCTTGTTAAGCTACTGCGACCTGTATGTCTCTTCCAAGGGGCATTTAAACCGTCTTGTTAAGCTACTGCGACCTCCACCGCTCTTCCAAGGGGCATTTAAACCGTCTTTTAAGCTACTGCGACCTGCACGTCTCTTCCAAGGGGCATTTAAACCGTCTTGGTAAGCTACTGCGACCTGCAAGCCTATTCCAAGGGGCATTTAAACCATCTTGTTAAGCTACTGCGACCTGCATGCCTTTTCCAAGGGGCATTTAAACGGTCTTTTTAAGCTACTGCGACCTCCACCGCTCTTCCAAGGGGCATTTAAACCATCTTGTTAAGCTACTGCGACCTGTACGTCTCTTCCAATGGGCATTTAAACTGTCTTGTTAATCTACTGCGACCGGCATGTCTCTTCCAAGGGGCATTTAAACCATCTTGTTAAGCTACTGCGAACTGCACGTCTCTTCCAAGGGGCATTTAAACTGTCTTGTTAATCTACTGCGACCTGCACGTCTCTTCCAAGGGACATTTAAACCATCTTGTTAAGCTACTGTGAACTGCACGTCTCTTCCAAGGGGCATTTATTCTGTCTTGTTAAGCTACTGCGACCTGAACTTCTCTTCCAAGGGGCATTTAAACTGTCTTGTTAAGCTACTGCGACCTGCACTTCCCTTCCAAGGGGCATTTAAACTGTTTTGTTAAGCTACTGAGACCTGCACTTCTCTTCCAAGGGGCATTTAAACTGTCTTGTTAAGCTACTGCGACCTGCACCTCTCTTCCAAGGGGCATTTAAACCGTCTTGCTAAGCTACTGCGACCTGCACGTTTCTTCCAAGGGGCATTTAAACCGTCTTGTTAAGCTACTGCGACCTGCACGTCTCTTCCAAGGGGCATTTAAACCGTCTTGTTAAGCTACTATAACCTTCACCACTTTTCCAAGGGGCATTTAAACCGTCTTGTTAAGCTACTGCGACCTGCACGTTTCTTCCAAGGGGCATTTAAACCGTCTTGTTAAGCTACTGCAACCTGCATGTCTCTTCCAAGGGACATTTAAACCGTCTTGTTAAGCTACTGTAACCTCCACCACTTTTCCAAGGGGCATTTAAACCGTCTTGTTAAGCTACTGCGACCTGCACGTCTCTTGCAAGGGGCATTTAAACCGTCTTGTTAAGCTACTGCGACCTGCACGACTCTTCCAAGGGACATTTAAACCATCTTGTTAAGCTACTGCGACCTGCATGTCTCTTCCAATGGGCATTTAAACCGTCTTGTTAAGCTGCTGCGACCTGTATGTCTCTTCCACGGGGCATTTAAACCGTCTTGTTAAGCTACTGCGACCTGTATGTCTCTTCCAAGGGGCATTTAAACCGTCTTGTTAAGCTACTGCGACCTCCACCGCTCTTCCAAGGGGCATTTAAACCGTCTTTTAAGCTACTGCGACCTGCACGTCTCTTCCAAGGGGCATTTAAACCGTCTTGGTAAGCTACTGCGACCTGCAAGCCTATTCCAAGGGGCATTTTAACCATCTTGTTAAGCTACTGCGACCTGCATGCCTTTTCCAAGGGGCATTTAAACGGTCTTTTTAAGCTACTGCGACCTCCACCGCTCTTCCAAGGGGCATTTAAACCATCTTGTTAAGCTACTGCGACCTGTACGTCTCTTCCAATGGGCATTTAAACTGTCTTGTTAATCTACTGCGACCGGCATGTCTCTTCCAAGGGGCATTTAAACCGTCTTGTTCAGCTACTGCGACCTCCACCTCTCTTCCAAGGGGCATTTAAACCGTCTTGTTAAGCTACTGCGACTGGCACATCTCTTCCAAAGGCCATTTAAACCGTCTTTGTAAGCTACTGCGACCAGCAAGCCTCTTCCAAGGTGCATTTAAACCGTCTAGTTAAGCTACTGAGACCTGCACGTCTCTTCCAAGGGGCATTTAAGCCAACTTGTTAAGCTACTGCGACCTGCACGCCTTTTCCAAGGGGCATTTAAACCATCTTCTTAAGCTACTGCGACCTCCACCGCTCTTCCAAGGGGCATTTAAACCATCTTGTTAAGCTACTGCGACCTGCAAGTCTCTTCCAAGGGGCATTTAAACCGTCTTGGTAAGCTACTGCAACCTGCAAGCCTCTTCTAAGGGGCATTTAAACCCTCTTGTTAAGCTACTGCGACCTGTACGTCTCTTGAAAGGGGCATTTAACCATTTTGTTAAGCTACTGCGACCTGCACATCTCTTCCAAGGGGCATTTTAAACGTCTTATTAAGCAACTGCGACCTGCACGTCTCTTCCAAGGGGCATTTAAACCGTCTTGTTAAGCTACTGCGACCTGCACATCTCTTCCAAGGGGCATTTAAACCGTCTTGTTAAGCTACTGCGACCTCCACTGCTCTTACAAGGGGCATTTAATCCATCTTGTTAATCTACTGCGACCTGCACGTCTCTTCCAAGGGACATTTAAACCGTATTGTTAAGCTACTGCGAACTGCACTTCTCTTCCAAGGGGCATTTAAACTGTCTTGTTAAGCTACTGCGACCTGCACTTCTCTTCCAAGGGGCATTTAAACTGTCTTGTTAAGCTACTGAGACCTGCACTTCTCTTCCAAGGGGCATTTAAACCGTCTTGTTAAGCTACTGCGACCTGCACATCTCTTCCAAGGGGCATTTAAACCATCTTGTTAAGCTACTGCGACCTGTACGTCTCTTCAATGGGCATTTAAACCGTCTTATTAAGCTGCTGCGACCAGTATGTCTCTTCCAAGGGGCATTTAAACCGTCTTGTTAAGCTACTGCGACCTGCACGTCTCTTCCAAGGGGCATTTAAACCGTCTTGGTAAGCTCCTGCGACCTGCAAGCCTCTTCCAAGGGACATTTAAACAGTCTTGTTAAGCTACTGCGACCTGCACGCCTCTTCCAAGGGGCAATGAAACCGTTTTGTTAAGCTACTGCGACCTGCACGTCTCTTCCAAGGGGCATTTAAACCGTCTTGTTAAGCTACTGCGACTTGCACGTCTCTTCCAAGGGGTATTTAAACTGTCTTGTTAAGCTGCTGTAACCTCCACCACTTTTCCAAGGGGCATTTAAACCGTCTTGTTAAGCTACTGCGACCTGCACGTCTCTTCCAAGGGGTATTTAAAACGTCTTGTTAAGCTACTGCGACCTGCACGCCTCTTCCAAGGGGCAACTAAACCGTCTTGTAAAGCTACTGCGACCTGCACGTCTCTTCCAAGGGGCATTTAAACCGTCTTGTTAAGCTACTGCGACTTGCACGTCTCTTCCAAGGGGCATTTAAACCGTCTTGTTAAGCTACTGCGACCTGCACGTCTCTTCCAAGGGGTATTTAAAACGTCTTGTTAAGCTACTGCGACCTGTATGTCTCTTCCAAGGGGCATTTAAACCGTCTTGATAAGCTACTGCGACCTCCACCGCTCTTCCAAGGGGCATTTAAACCGTCTTTTAAGCTACTGCGACCTGCACGTCTCTTCCAAGGGGCATTTAAACCGTCTTAGTAAGCTACTGCGACCTGCAAGCCTATTCCAAGGGGTATTTAAACCATCTTGATAAGCTACTGCGACCTGCATGTCTTTTCCAAGGGGCATTTAAACCATCTTTTTAAGCTACTGCGACCTCCACCGCTCTTCCAACGGGCATTTAAACCATCTTGTTCAGCTACTGCGACCTCCAACTCTCTTCCAAGGGGCATTTAAACCGTCTTGTTAATCTACTGCGACCGGCACGTCTCTTCCAAAGGCCATTTAAACCGTCTTTGTAACCTACTGCGACCAGCAAGCCTCTTCCAAGGTGCATTTAAACCGTCTAGTTAAGCTACTGAGACCTACACGTCTCTTCCAAGGGGCATTTAAACCATCTTGTTAAGCTACTGCGACCTGCACGCCTTTTCCAAGGGGCATTTAAACCATCTTCTTAAGCTACTGCGACCTCCACCGCTCTTCCAAGGGGCATTTAAACCATCTTGTTAAGCTACTGCGACCTGCAAGTCTCTTCCAAGGGGCATTTAAACCGTCTTGGTAAGCTACTGCAACCTGCAAGCCTCTTCTAAGGGGCATTTAAACCCTCTTGTTAAGCTACTGCGACCTGTACGTCTCTTGCAAGGGGCATTTAACCGTCTTGTTAAGCTACTGCGACCTGCACATCTCTTCCAGGGGGCATTTTAAACGTCTTATTGAGCAACTGCGACCTGCACGTCTCTTCCAAGGGGCATTTAAACCGTCTTGTTAAGCTACTGCGACCTGCACATATCTTCCAAGGGGCATTTAAACCGTCTTGTTAAGCTATTGCGACCTCCACTGCTCTTCCAAGGGGCATTTAATCCATCTTGTTTATCTGCTGCGACCTGCACGTCTCTTCCAAGGGACATTTAAACCATCTTGTTAAGCTACTGCGAACTGCACGTCTCTTCCAAGGGGCATTTAAACTGTCTTGTTAAGCTACTGCGACCTGAACTTCTCTTCCAAGGGGCATTTAAACTGTCTTGTTAAGCTACTGCGACCTGCACTTCTCTTCCAAGGGGCATTTAAACTGTCTTGATAAGCTACTGAGACCTGCACTTCTCTTCCAAGGGGCATTTAAACTGTCTTGTTAAGCTACTGCGACCTGCACCTCTCTTCCAAGGGGCATTTAAACCGTCTTGTTAAGCTACTGCGACCTGCACGTTTCTTCCAAGGGGCATTTAAACCGTCTTGTTAACCTACTGCGACCTGCACGTCTCTTCCAAGGGATATTTAAACCGTCTTGTTAAGCTACTATAACCTTCACCACTTTTCCAAGGGGCATTTAAACCGTCTTGTTAAGCTACTGCGACCTGCACGTCTCTTCCAAGGGGCATTTAAACCGTCTTGTTAAGCTACTGCAACCTGCATGTCTCTTCCAAGGGACATTTAAACTGTCTTGTTAAGCTACTGTAACCTCCACCACTTTTCCAAGGGGCATTTAAACCGTCTTGTTAAGCTACTGCGACCTGCAAGTCTCTTGCAAAGGGCATTTAAACCGTCTTGTTAAGCTACTGCGACCTGCACGACTCTTCCAAGGGACATTTAAACCATCTTGTTAAGCTACTGCGACCTGCATGTCTCTTCCAATGGGCATTTAAACCGTCTTGTTAAGCTGCTGCGACCTGTATGTCTCTTCCACGGGGCATTTAAACCGTCTTGTTAAGCTACTGCGACCTGTATGTCTCTTCCAAGGGGCATTTAAACCGTCTTGTTAAGCTACTGCGACCTCCACCGCTCGTCCAAGGGCCATTTAAACCGTCTTTTAAGCTACTGCGACCTGCACGTCTCTTCCAAGGGGTCATTTAAACCGTCTTGGTAAGCTACTGCGACCTGCAAGCCTATTCCAAGGGGCATTTAAACCATCTTGTTAAGCTACTGCGACCTGCATGCCTTTTCCAAGGGGCATTTAAACGGTCTTTTTAAGCTACTGCGACCTCCACCGCTCTTCCAAGGGGCATTTAAACCATCTTGTTAAGCTACTGCGACCTGTACGTCTCTTCCAATGGGCATTTAAACTGTCTTGTTAATCTACTGCGACCGGCATGTCTCTTCCAAGGGGCATTTAAACCGTCTTGTTCAGCTACTGCGACCTCCACCTCTCTTCCAAGGGGCATTTAAACCGTCTTGTTAAGCTACTGCGACTGGCACGTCTCTTCCAAAGGCCATTTAAACCGTCTTTGTAAGCTACTGCGACCAGCAAGCCTCTTCCAAGGTGCATTTAAACCGTCTAGTTAAGATACTGAGACCTGCACTTCTCTTCCAAGGGGCATTTAAGCCAACTTTTTAAGCTACTGCGACCTGCACGCCTTTTCCAAGGGGCATTTAAACCATCTTCTTAAGCTACTGCGACCTCCACCGCTCTTCCAAGGGGCATTTAAACCATCTTGTTAAGCTACTGCGACCTGCACGTCTCTTCCAAGGGGCATTTAAACCGTCTTGGTAAGCTACTGCAACCTGCAAGCCTCTTCTAAGGGGCATTTAAACCCTCTTGTTAAGCTACTGCGACCTGTACGTCTCTTGAAAGGGGCATTTAACAGTTTTGTTAAGCTACTGCGACCTGCACATCTCTTCCAAGGGCCATTTTAAACGTCTTATTAAGCAACTGCGACCTGCACGTCTCTTCCAAGGGGCATTTAAACCGTCTTGTTAATCTACTGCGACCTCCACTGCTCTTCCAAGGGGCATTTAATCCATCTTGTTAATCTACTGCGACCTGCACGTCTCTTCCAAGGGACATTTAAACCGTATTGTTAAGCTACTGCGAACTGCACGTCTCTTCCAAGGGGCATTTAAACTGTCTTGTTAAGCTACTGCGACCTGAACTTCTCTTCCAAGGGGCATTTAAACTGTCTTGTTAAGCTACTGCGACCTGCACTTCTCTTCCAAGGGGCATTTAAACTGTCTTGTTAAGCTACTGAGACCTGCACTTCTCTTCCAAGGGGCATTTAAACCGTCTTGTTAAGCTACTGCGACCTGCACATCTCTTCCAAGGGGCATTTAAACCATCTTGTTAAGCTACTACGACCTGTACGTCTCTTCAATGGGCATTTAAACCGTCTTATTAAGCTGCTGCGACCAGTATGTCTCTTCCAAGGGGCATTTAAACCGTCTTGTTAAGCTACTGCGACCTGCACGTCTCTTCCAAGGGGCATTTAAACCGTCTTGCTAAGCTACTGCGACTTGCTCGTCTCTTCCAAGGGGTATTTAAACCGTCTTGTTAAGCTGCTGTAACCTCCACCACTTTTCCAAGGGGCATTTAAACCGTCTTGTTAAGCTACTGCGACCTGCACGTCTCTTCCAAGGGGTATTTAAAACGTCTTGTTAAGCTACTGCGACCTGCACGCCTCTTCCAAGGGGCAATTAAACCGTCTTGTAAAGCTACTGCGACCTGCACGTCTCTTCCAAGGGGCATTTAAACCGTCTTGTTAAGCTACTGCGACTTGCACGTCTCTTCCAAGGGGCATTTAAACCGTCTTGTTAAGCTGCTGTAACCTCCACCACTTTTCCAAGGGGCATTTAAACCGTCTTGTTAAGCTACTGCGACCTGCACGTCTCTTCCAAGGGGTATTTAAAACGTCTTGTTAAGCTACTGCGACCTGTATGTCTCTTCCAAGGGGCATTTAAACCGTCTTGATAAGCTACTGCGACCTCCAACGCTCTTCCAAGCGGCATTTAAACCGTCTTTTAAGCTACTGCGACCTGCACGTCTCTTCCAAGGGGCATTTAAACCGTCTTGGTAAGCTACTGCGACCTGCAAGCCTATTCCAAGGGGCATTTAAACCATCTTTTTAAGCTAATGCGACCTGCATGTCTTTTCCAAGGGGCATTTAAACCGTCTTTTTAGCTACTGCGACCTCCACCGCTCTTCCAATGGGCATTTAAACCATCTTGTTCAGCTACTGCGACCTCCACCTCTCTTCCAAGGGGCATTTAAACCGTCTTGTTAATCTACTGCGACCGGTACGTCTCTTCCAAAGGCCATTTAAACCGTCTTTTTAACCTACTGCGACCAGCAAGCCTCTTCCAAGGTGCATTTAAACCGTCTAGTTAAGCTACTGAGACCTGCACGTCTCTTCCAAGGGGCATTTAAACCATCTTGTTAAGCTACTGCGACCTGCACGCCTTTTCCAAGGGGCATTTAAACCATCTTCTTAAGCTACTGCGACCTCCACCGCTCTTCCAAGGGGCATTTAAACCATCTTGTTAAGCTACTGCGACCTGCAAGTCTCTTCCAAGGGGCATTTAAACCGTCTTGGTAAGCTACTGCAACCTGCAAGCCTCTTCTAAGGGGCATTTAAACCCTCTTGTTAAGCTACTGCGACCTGTACGTCTCTTGCAAGGGGCATTAAACCGTCTTGTTAAGCTACTGCGACCTGCACATCTCTTCCAAGGGGCATTTTAAACGTCTTATTAAGCAACTGCGACCTGCACGTCTCTTCCAAGGGGCATTTAAACCGGCTTGTTAAGCTACTGCGACCTGCACATATCTTCCAAGGGGCATTTAAACTGTCTTGTTAAGCCACTGCGACCTCCACTGCTCTTCCAAGGGGCATTTAATCCATCTTGTTAATCTACTGCGACCTGCACGTCTCTTCCAAGGGACATTTAAACCATCTTGTTAAGCTACTGCGAACTGCACGTCTCTTCCAAGGGGCATTTAAACTGTCTTGTTAAGCTACTGCGACCTGAACTTCTCTTCCAAGGGGAATTTAAACTGTTTTGTTAAGCTACTGCGACCTGCACTTCTCTTCCAAGAGGCATTTAAACTGTCTTGTTAAGCTACTGAGACCTGCACTTCTCTTCCAAGGGGCATTTAAACCGTCTTGTTAAGCTACTGCGACCTGCACGTCTCTTCCAAGGGGCATTTAAACCATCTTGTTAAGCTACTGTGACCTGTACGTCTTTTCAATGGGCATTTAAACCGTCTTATTAAGCTGCTGCGACCAGTATGTCTCTTCCAAGGGGCATTTAAACCGTCTTGTTAAGCTACTGCGACCTCCACCGCTCTTCCAAGGGGCATTTAAACTGTCTTGTTAAGCTACTGCGACCTGCACGTCTCTTCCAAGGGACATTTTAACTGTCTTGGTAAGCTCTTGCGAACTGCAAGCCTCTTCCAAGGGACATTTAAACAGTCTTGTTAAGCTACTGCGACCTGCACGCCTCTTCCAAGGGGCAATTAAACCGTCTTGTTAAGCTACTGCGACTTGCACGTCTCTTCCAAGGGGCATTTAAACCGTCCTGTTAAGCTGCTGTAACCTCCACCACTTTTCCAAGGGGCATTTAAACCATCTTGTTAAGCTACTGCGACCTGCACGTCTCTTCCAAGGGGTATTTAAAAGCCTTGTTAAGCTACTGCGACCTGCATGTCTCTCCCAAGGTGCATTTAAACCGTCTTGTTAAGCTACTGTAACCTCCACCACTTTTCCAAGGGGCATTTAAACCGTCTTGTTAATCTACTGCGACCTGCACGTCTCTTCCAAGGGGCATTTAAACCGTCTTGTTAAGCTACTGCGACCTGCACCTCTGTTCCAAGGGGCATTTAAACCATCTTGTTAAGCTACTGCGACCTGCACGTCTCTTCCAAGGGGCATTTAAACCATCTTGTTAAGCTACTGCGACCTGTACGTCTCTTCCAATGGGCATTTAAACCGTCTTGTTAAGCTGTTGCGACCTGTATGTCTCTTCCAATGGGCATTTAAACCGTCTTGTTAAGCTGCAGCGACCTGTATGTCTCTTCCAATGGGCATTTAAACCGTCTTGTTAAGCTGCTGCGACTTGTATGTCTCTTCCAAGGGGCATTTAAACCGTCTTGTTAAGCTGCTGCGACCTGTATGTCTCTTCCAATGGGCATTTAAACCGTCTTATTAAGCTGCTGCGACCAGTATGTCTCTTCCAAGGGGCATTTAAACCGTCTTGTTAATCTACTGCGACCTGCACGTCTCTTCCAAGGGGCATTTAAACCGTCTTGGTAAGCTCCTGCGACCTGCAAGCCTCTTCCAACGGACATTTAAACAGTCTTGTTAAGCTACTGCGACCTGCACGCCTCTTCCAAGGGGCAATTAAACCGTCTTGTTAAGCTACTGCGACCTGCACGTCTCTTCCAAGGGGCATTTAAACCGTCTTATAAAGCTACTGCGACTTGCACGTCTCTTCCAAGGGGTATTTAAACCGTCTTGTTAAGCTGCTGTAACCTCCACCACTTTTCCAAGGGGCATTTAAACCGTCTTGTTAAGCTACTGAGACCTGCACGTCTCTTCCAAGGGGTATTTAAAACATCTTGTTAAGCTACTGCGACCTGCACGCCTCTTCCAAGGGGCAATTAAACTGTCTTGTAAAGCTACTGCGACCTGCACGTCTCTTCCAAGGGGCATTTAAACCGTCTTGTTAAGCTACTGCGACTTGCACGTCTCTTCCAAGGGGCATTTAAACCGTCTTGTTAAGCGGCTGTAACCTCCACCACTTTTCCAAGGGGCATTTAAACCGTCTTGTTAAGCTACTGCGACCTGCACGTCTCTTCCAAGGGGTATTTAAAACGTCTTGTTAAGCTACTGCGACCTGTATGTCTCTTCCAAGGGGCATTTAAACCGTCTTGATAAGCTACTGCGACCTCCACCGCTCTTCCAAATGGCATTTAAACCGTCTTTTAAGCTACTGCGACCTGCACGTCTCTTCCAAGGGGCATTTAAACCGTCTTGGTAAGCTACTGCGACCTGCAAGCCTATTCCAAGGGGCATTTAAACCATCTTGTTAAGCTACTGCGACCTGCATGTCTTTTACAAGGGGCATTTCAACCGTCTTTTTAAGCTACTGCGACCTCCACCGCTCTTCCAAGGGGCATTTAAACCATCTTGTTCAGCTACTGCGACCTCCACCTCTCTTCCAAGGGGCATTTAAACCGTCTTGTTAATCTACTGCGACCGGCACGTCTCTTCCAAAGGCCATTTAAACCGTCTTTGTAACCTACTGCGACCAGCAAGCCTCTTCCAAGGTGCATTTAAACCGTCTAGTTAAGCTACTGCGACCTGCACGCCTTTTCCAAGGGGCATTTAAACCATCTTCTTAAGCTACTGCGACCTCCACCGCTCTTCCAAGGGGCATTTAAACCATCTTGTTAAGCTACTGCGACCTGCAAGTCTCTTCCAAGGGGCATTTAAACCGTCTTGGTAAGCTACTGCAACCTGCAAGCCTCTTCTAAGGGGCATTTAAACCCTCTTGTTAAGCTACTGCGACCTGTACGTCTCTTGCAAGGGGCATTTAACCGTCTTGTTAAGCTACTGCGACCTGCACATCTCTTCCAAGGGGCATTTAAACCGTCTTATTAAGCAACTGCGACCTGCATGTCTCTTCCAAGGGGCATTTAAACCGTCTTGTTAAGCTACTGCGACCTGCACATATCTTCCAAGGGCCATTTAAACCGTCTTGTTAAGCAACTGCGACCTGCACGTCTCTTCCAAGGGGCATTTAAACCGTCTTGTTAAGCTACTGCGACCTGAACATCTCTTCCAAGGGGCATTTAAACATCTTATTAAGCAACTGCGACCTGCACGTCTCTTCCAAGGGGCATTTAAACCGTCTTGTTAAGCTACTGCGACCTGCACATATCTTCCAAGGGGCATTTAAACCGTCATGTTAAGCTACTGCGACCTCCACTGCTCTTCCAAGGGGCATTTAATACATCTTGTTAATCTACTGCGACCTGCACGTCTCTTCCAAGGGACATTTAAACCATCTTGTTAAGCTACTGCGAACTGAACGTCTCTTCCAAGGGGCAATTAAACCGTCTTGTAAAGCTACTGCGACCTGCACGTCTCTTCCAAGGGGCATTTAAACCGTCTTGTTAAGCTACTGCGACTTGCACGTCTCTTCCAAGGGGCATTTAAACCGTCTTGTTAAGCGGCTGTAACCTCCACCACTTTTCCAAGGGGCATTTAAACCGTCTTGTTAAGCTACTGCGACCTGCACGTCTCTTCCAAGGGGTATTTAAAACGTCTTGTTAAGCTACTGCGACCTGTATGTCTCTTCCAAGGGGCATTTAAACCGTCTTGATAAGCTACTGCGACCTCCACCGCTCTTCCAAGGGGCATTTAAACCGTCTTTTAAGCTACTGCGACCTGCACGTCTCTTCCAAGGGGCATTTAAACCGTCTTGGTAAGCTACTGCGACCTGCAAGCCTATTCCAAGGGGCATTTAAACCATCTTGTTAAGCTACTGCGACCTGCATGTCTTTTCCAAGGGGCATTTAAACCGTCTTTTTAAGCTACTGCGACCTCCACCGCTCTTCCAAGGGGCATTTAAACCATCTTGTTCAGCTACTGCGACCTCCACCTCTCTTCCAAGGGGCATATAAACCGTCTTGTTAATCTACTGCGACCGGCACGTCTCTTCCAAAGGCCATTTAAACCGTCTTTGTAACCTACTGCGACCAGCAAGCCTCTTCCAAGGTGCATTTAAACCGTCTAGTTAAGCTACTGCGACCTGCACGCCTTTTCCAAGGGGCATTTAAACCATCTTCTTAAGCTACTGCGACCTCCACCGCTCTTCCAAGGGGCATTTAAACCATCTTGTTAAGCTACTGCGACCTGCAAGTCTCTTCCAAGGGGCATTTAAACCGTCTTGGTAAGCTACTGCAACCTGCAAGCCTCTTCTAAGGGGCATTTAAACCCTCTTGTTAAGCTACTGCGACCTGTACGTCTCTTGCAAGGGGCATTTAACCGTCTTGTTAAGCTACTGCGACCTGCACATCTCTTCCAAGGGGCATTTAAACCGTCTCATTAAGCAACTGCGACCTGCATGTCTCTTCCAAGGGGCATTTAAACCGTCTTGTTAAGCTACTGCGACCTGAACATCTCTTCCAAGGGGCATTTAAACATCTTATTAAGCAACTGCGACCTGCACGTCTCTTCCAAGGGGCATTTAAACCGTCTTGTTAAGCTACTGCGACCTCCACTGCTCTTCCAAGGGGCATTTAATCCATCTTGTTAATCTACTGCGACCTGCACGTCTCTTCCAAGGGACATTTAAACCATCTTGTTAAGCTACTGCGAACTGCACGTCTCTTCCAAGGGGCATTTAAACTGTATTGTTAAGCTACTGCGACCTGAACTTCTCTTCCAAGGGGCATTTAAACTGTCTTGTTAAGCTACTGCGACCTGCACTTCTCTTCCAAGGGGCATTTAAACTGTCTTGTTAAGCTACTGAGACCTGCACTTCTCTTCAAAGGGGCATTTAAACTGTCTTGTTAAGCTACTGCGACCTGCACGTCTCTTCCAATGGGCATTTAAACCGTCTTATTAAGCTACTGCTACCTGCATGTCTCTTGCAAGGGGCATTTAAACCATCTTGTTAAGCTACTGTGATCTACACGTCTCTTCCAAGGGGCATTTAAACTGTCTTGTTAAGCTTCTGCGACCTGCACGTCTCTTCCAAGGGGCATTGAAACTGTATTGTTAAGCTACTGCGACCTGCACGTCTCTTCCAAGGGGCATTTAAACCATCTTGTTAAGCTACTGCGACCTGTACGTCTCTTCCAATGGGCATTTAAACTGTCTTGTTAATCTACTGCGACCTGCATGTCTCTTCCAAGGGGCATTTAAACCGTCTTGTTAAGCTACTGCGACCTCCACCTCTCTTCCAAGGGGCATTTAAACCGTCTTGTTAAGCTACTGCGACCGGCACGTCTCTTCCAAAGGCCATTTAAACCATCTTGGTAAGCTACTGCGACCAGCAAGCCTCTTCCAAGGTACATTTAAACCGTCTAGTTAAGCTACTGAGACCTGCACGTCTCTTCCAAGGTGCATTTAAACCGTCTAGTTAAGCTACTGCGACCTGCATGTCTCTTCCAAGGGCCTTTTAAACTGTCTTGTTAAGCTACTGCGACTTGCACCTCTCTTCCAAGGGGCATTTAAACCGTCTTGCTAAGCTACTGCGACCTGCCTCTCTCTTCCAAGGGGGATTTAAACCGTCTTTTTAAGCTACTGCGACCTGCACGTCTCTTCCAAGGGGCATTTAAACCGTCTTGTTAAGCTACTGCGACCTGCACATCTCTTCCAAGGGGCATTTAAATCGTCTTGTTAAGCTACTGCGACCTCCACTGCTCTTCCAAGGGGCATTTAATCCATCTTGTTAATCTACTGCGACCTGCACCTCTCTTCCAAGGGGCATTTAAACCGTCTTGTTAAGCTACTGCGAACTGCAAATCTCTTCCAAGGGGCATTTAAACTGTTTTGTTAAGCTACTGCGACTTGCACTTCTCTTCCAAGGGGCATTTAAACCGTCTTGTTAAGCTACTGCGACCTGCAAGCCTCTTCCAAGGGGCATTTAAACTTTCTTGTTAAGCCACCACGACCTGCATGTCTTTTGCAAGGGGCATTTAAACCGTCTTTTTAAGCTACTGCGACCTCCCCCGCTCTTCCAAAGGGCATTTAAACCATCTTGGTAAGCTACTGCGACCTGCAAGCCTCTTCTAAGGGGCATTTAAACCCTCTGTTTAAGCTACTGTGACCTGCACGTCTCTTGCAAGGGGCATTTAAACCGTCTTGTTAAGCTACTGCGACCTGCAAGTCTCTTCCAAGGGGCATTTAAACCGTCTTGTTAAGCTACTATAACCTTCACCATTTTTCCAAGGGGCATTTAAACCGTCTTGTTAAGCTACTGCGACCTGCACGTCTCTTCCAAGGGCCATTTAAACCGTCTTGTTAAGCTACTGCAACCTGCATATTCTCTTCCAAGGGACATTTAAACCGTCTTGTTAAGCTACTGTAACCTCCACCACTTTTCCAAGGGGCATTTAAACCGTCTTGTTAAGCTACAGCGACCTGCACGTCTCTTGCAAGGGGCATTTAAACCGTCTTGTTAAGCTACTGCGACCTGCACGACTCTTCCAAGGGGCATTTATACCATCTTGTTAAGCTACTGCGACCTGTATGTCTCTTCCAATGGGCATTTAAACCGTCTTGTTAAGCTGCTGCGACCTGTATGTCTCTTCCACGGGGCATTTAAACCGTCTTGTTAAGCTACTGCGACCTGTATGTCTCTTCCAAGGGGCATTTAAACCGTCTTGTTAAGCTACTGCGACCTCCACGTCTCTTCCAAGGGGCATTTAAACCGTCTTGGTAAGCTACTGCGACCTGCATGCCTATTCCAAGGGGCATTTAAACCATCTTTTTAAGCTACTGCGACCTGCATGTCTTTTCCAAGGGGCATTTAAACCGTCTTTTTAAGCTACTGCGACCTCCACCGCTCTTCCAAGGGGCATTTAAACCATCTTGGTAAGATACTGCGACCTGCATGTCTCTTCTAAGGGGCATTTAAACCCTCTTGTTAAGCTACTGCGACCTGCACGTCTCTTGCAAGGGGCATTTAAATCGTCTTGTTAAGCTACTGCGACCTGCACGTCTCTTCCAAGGTGCGTTTAAACTGTCTTGTTAAGCTACTGCGACCTGCACGTCTCTTCCAAGGGGCATTTAAACTGTCTTGTCACGCTACTGCGACCTGCACCTCTCTTCCAAGGGGCATTTAAGCCGTCTTGTTAAGCTACTGCGACCTGCACGTCTCTTCCAAGGGGCATTTAAACCGTCTTGTTAAGCTACTGCGACCTGCACGTCTCTTACAAGGGGCATTTAAACCATCTTGTTAAGCTACTGCGATCTGTATGTCTCTTCCAAGGGGCATTTAAACCGTCTTGTTAAGCTACTGCGACCTGTATGTCTCTTCCAAGGGGCATTTAAACCGTCTTCTTAAGCTACTGCGACCTCCACCGCTCTTCCAAGGGGCATTTAAACCATCTTGTTAAGCTGCTGCGACCTGTATGTCTCTTCCAAGGGGCATTTAAACAGTCTTGTTAAGCTACGGCGACCAGCACGTCTCTTCCAAGGGGCATTTAAACCGTCTTGGTAAGCTACTGCGACCTGCAAGCCTATTCCAAGGGGCATTTAAACAATCTTGTTAAGCTACTGCGACGTGCATGTCTTTTCCAAGGGGCATTTAAACCATCTTTTTAAGCTACGGCGACCTCCAACGCTCTTCCAAGGGGCATTTAAACCATCTTGTTAAGCTACTGCAACCTGCACGTCTCTTCCAAGGGGCATTTAAACCGTCTTGGTAAGCTACTGCGACCTGCACGTCTCTTGCAAGGGGCATATAAACCGTCTTGTTAAGCTACTGCAACCGGCACGTCTCTTCCAAGCGGCATTTAAACCGTCTTGTTAAGCTACTGCGACCTGCATGTCTTTTCCAAGGGGCATTTAATCCGTCTTGTTAAGCTACTGCGACCTGCATGTCTCTTCCAAGGGGCATTTAAACTGTCTTGTTAAGCTACTGCGACCTGCACATCTCTTCCAAGGGGCATTTAAACCGTCTTGCTAAGCTACTGCGACCTGCACGTCTCTTCCAAGGGGCATGAAAACCGTCTTGTTAAGATAATGCGACCTGCACTTCTCTTCCAAGGGGCATTTAAACCGTCTTGTTAAGCTACTGCGTCCTCCACTGCTCCTCCAAGGGGCATTTAATCCATCTTGTTAATCTGCTGCGACCTGCACGTCTCTTCCAAGGGGCATTTAAACCGTCTTGTTAAGCTACTGCGACCTGCACGTCTCTTCCAAGGGGCATTTAAACCGTCTTGTTCAGCTACTGCGACCAGCACATCTCTTCCAAGGGGCATTTAAACCGTCTTGTTAAGCTACAGCGACCTCCACTGCTCTTCCAAGGGGCATTTAATCCATCTTGTTAATCTACGGCGACCTGCACGTCTCTTCCAAGGGGCATTTAGACCGTCTTGTTAAGCTACTGCGAACTGCACGTCTCTTCCAAGGGGCATTTAAACTCTCTTGTTAAGCTACTGCGACCTGAACTTCTCTTCCAAGGGGCATTTAAAACGTCTTGTTAAGCTTCTGTGACCTGCAAGCCTCTTCCAAGGGGCATTTAAACTTTCTTGTTAAGCCACCACGACCTGCATGTCTTTTGCAAGGGGCATTTAAACCGTCTTTTTAAGCTACTGCGACCTCCACCGCTCTTCCAAGGGGCATTTAAACCATCTTGGTAAGCTACTGCGACCTGCAAGCCTCTTCTAAGGGGCATTTAAACCCTCTGTTTAAGCTACTGTGACCTGCACGTCTCTTGCAAGGGGCATTTAAACCGTCTTGTTAAGCTACTGCGACCTGCAAGTCTCTTCCAAGGGGCATTTAAACCGTCTTGTTAAGCTACTGCAACCTGCATGTCTCTTCCAAGGGACATTTAAACCGTCTTGTTAAGCTACTGTAACCTCCACCACTTTTCCAAGGGGCATTTAAACCGTCTTGTTTAGCTACAGCGACCTGCACGTCTCTTGCAAGGGGCATTTAAACCGTCTTGTTAAGCTACTGCGACCTGCACGACTCTTCCAAGGGGCATTTAAACCATCTTGTTAAGCTACTGCGACCTGTATGTCTCTTCCAATGGGCATTTAAACCGTCTTGTTAAGCTGCTGCGACCTGTATGTCTCTTCCACGGGGCATTTAAACCGTCTTGTTAAGCTACTGCGACCTGTATGTCTCTTCCAAGGGGCATTTAAACCGTCTTGTTAAGCAACTGCGACCTCCACGTCTCTTCCAAGGGGCATTTAAACCGTCTTGGTAAGCTACTGCGACCTGCATGCCTATTCCAAGGGGCATTTAAACCATCTTGTTAAGCTACTGCGACCTGCATGTCTTTTCCAAGGGGCATTTAAACCGTCATTTTAAGCTACTGCGACCTCCACCGCTCTTCCAAGGGGCATTTAAACCATCTTGGTAAGATACTGCGACCTGCATGTCTCTTCTAAGGGGCATTTCAACCCTCTTGTTAAGCTACTGCGACCTGCACGTCTCTTGCAAGGGGCATTTAAATCGTCTTGTTAAGCTACTGCGACCTGCACGTCTCTTCCAAGGTGCATTTAAACTGTCTTGTTAAGCTACTGCGACCTGCACGTCTCTTCCAAGGGGCATTTAAACTGTCTTGTCACGCTACTGCGACCTGCACCTCTCTTCCAAGGGGCATTTAAGCCGTCTTGTTAAGCTACTGCGACCTGCACGTCTCTTCCAAGGGGCATTTAAACCGTCTTGTTAAGCTACTGCGACCTGCACGTCTCTTACAAGGGGCATTTAAACCATCTTGTTAAGCTACTGCGATCTGTATGTCTCTTCCAAGGGGCATTTAAACCGTCTTGTTAAGCTACTGCGACCTGTATGTCTCTTCCAAGGGGCATTTAAACCGTCTTCTTAAGCTACTGCGACCTCCACCGCTCTTCCAAGGGGCATTTAAACCATCTTGTTAAGCTGCTGCGACCTGTATGTCTCTTCCAAGGGGCATTTAAACAGTCTTGTTAAGCTACGGCGACCAGCACGTCTCTTCCAAGGGGCATTTAAACCGTCTTGGTAAGCTACTGCGACCTGCAAGCCTATTCCAAGGGGCATTTAAACCATCTTGTTAAGCTACTGAGACGTGCATGTCTTTTCCAAGGGGCATTTAAACCATCTTTTTAAGCTACGGCGACCTCCAACGCTCTTCCAAGGGGCATTTAAACCATCTTGTTAAGCTACTGCAACCTGCACGTCTCTTCCAAGGGGCATTTAAACCGTCTTGGTAAGCTACTGCGACCTGCACGTCTCTTGCAAGGGGCATATAAACCGTCTTGTTAAGCTACTGCAACCGGCACGTCTCTTCCAAGCGGCATTTAAACCGTCTTGTTAAGCTACTGCGACCTGCATGTCTTTTCCAAGGGGCATTTAAACCGTCTTGTTAAGCTACTGCGACCTGCATGTCTCTTCCAAGGGGCATTTAAACTGTCTTGTTAAGCTACTGCGACCTGCACCTCTCTTCCAAGGGGCATTTAAACCGTCTTGCTAAGCTACTGCGACCTGCACGTCTCTTCCAAGGGGCATGAAAACCGTCTTGTTAAGCTACTGCGACCTGCACTTCTCTTCCAAGGGGCATTTAAACCGTCTTGTTAAGCTACTGCGTCCTCCACTGCTCCTCCAAGGGGCATTTAATCCATCTTGTTAATCTGCTGCGACCTGCACGTCTCTTCCAAGGGGCATTTAAACCGTCTTGTTAAGCTACTGCGACCTGCACGTCTCTTCCAAGGGGCATTTAAACCGTCTTGTTCAGCTACTGCGACCAGCACATCTCTTCCAAGGGGCATTTAAACCGTCTTGTTAAGCTACTGCGACCTCCACTGCTCTTCCAAGGGGCATTTAATCCATCTTGTTAATCTACGGCGACCTGCACGTCTCTTCCAAGGGGCATTTAGACCGTCTTGTTAAGCTACTGCGAACTGCACGTCTCTTCCAAGGGGCATTTAAACTCTCTTGTTAAGCTACTGCGACCTGAACTTCTCTTCCAAGGGGCATTTAAACCGTCTTGTTAAGCTTCTGTGACCTGCAAGCCTCTTCCAAGGGGCATTTAAACCATCTTGTTAAGCTACTGAGACCTGCATGTCTTTTCCAAGGGGCATTTAAACCGTCTTTTTAAGCTACTGCGACCTCCACCGCTCTTCCAAGGGGCATTTAAACCATCTTGTTAAGCTACTGCGACCTGCACGTCTCTTCCAAGGGGCATTTAAACAGTCTTGGTAAACTACTGCGACCTGCAAGCCTCTTCTAAGGGGCATTTAAACCCTCTGGTTAAGCTACTGCGACCTGCACGTCTCTTGCAAGGGGCATTTAAACCGTCTTGTTAAGCTACTGCAACCTGCACGTCTCTTCCAAGGGGCATTTAAACTGTCTTGTTAAGCTACTGCGACCTGCACGTCTCTTCCAAGGGGCATTTAAACTGTCTTGTTAAGCTACTGTGACCTGCACCCCTCTTCCAAGGGGCATTAAAACCGTCTTGCTAAGCTACTGCGACCTGCACGTCTCTTCCAAGGGGCATTTAAACCGTCTTGTTAAGCTACTGCGACCTGCACGTCTCTTTCAAGGGGCATTTAAACCACCTTGTTAAGCTACTGCGACCTGCACATCTCTTCCAAGGGGCATTTAAACCATCTTGTTAAGCTACTGCGACCTCCACTTCTCTTTCAAGGGACATTTAATACATCTTGTTAATCTAGTGCGACCTGCACGTCTCTTCCAAGGGGCATTTAAACCGTCTTGTTAAGCTACTGTGAACTGCACGTCTCTTCCAAGGTGCAATTAAACTGTCTTGTTAAGCTACTGCGACCTGCACTTCTCTTCCAAGGGGCATTTAAACCGTCTTGTTAAGCGACTGTGATATGCACGTCTCTTCCAAGGGGCATTTAAACCATCTTGTTAGGCTACTGCGACCTGTACGTCTCTTCAATGGGCATTTAAACCGTCTTGTTAAGCTGCTGCGACCTATATGTCTCTTGCAAGGGGCATTTAAACCGTCTTTTTTAAGCTACTGCGACCTGCACGTCTCTTCCAAGGGGCATTTAAAGGGTCTTGTTAAGCTACTATAACCTTCACCATTTTTCCAAGGGGCATTTAAAACGTCTTGTTAAGCTACTGCGACCTGCACGTCTCTTCCAAGGGCCATTTAAACCGTCTTGTTAAGCTACTGCAACCTGCATGTCTCTTCCAAGGGACATTTAAACCGTCTTGTTAAGCTACTGTAACCTCCACCACTTTTCCAAGGGGCATTTAAACCGTCTTGTTAAGCTACTGCTACCTGCACGTCTCTTGCAAGGGGCATTTAAACCGTCTTGTTAAGCTACTGCGACCTGCACGACTCTTCCAAGGGGCATTTAAACCATCTTGTTAAGCTACTGCGACCTGTATGTCTCTTCCAATGGGCATTTAAACCGTCTTGTTAAGCTGCTGCGACCTGTATGTCTCTTCCACGGGGCATTTAAACCGTCTTGTTAAGCTACTGCGACCTGTATGTCTCTTCCAAGGGGCATTTAAACCGTCTTGTTAAGCTACTGCGACCTCCACGTCTCTTCCAAGGGGCATTTAAAACGTCTTGGTAAGCTACTGCGACCTGCATGCCTATTCCAAGGGGCATTTAAACCATCTTGTTAAGCTACTGCGACCTGCATGTCTTTTCCAAGGGCATTTAAACCGTCTTTTTAAGCTACTGCGACCTCCACCGCTCTTCCAAGGGGCATTTAAACCATCTTGGTAAGATACTGCGACCTGCATGTCTCTTCTAAGGGGCATTTAAACCCTCTTGTTAAGCTACTGCGACCTGCACGTCTCTTGCAAGGGGCATTTAAATCGTCTTGTTAAGCTACTGCGACCTGCACGTCTCTTCCAAGGTGCATTTAAACTGTCTTGTTAAGCTACTGCGACCTGCACGTCTCTTCCAAGGGGCATTTAAACTGTCTTGTCACGCTACTGCGACCTGCACCTCTCTTCCAAGGGGCATTTAAGCCGTCTTGTTAAGCTACTGCGACCTGCACGTCTCTTCCAAGGGGCATTTAAACCGTCTTGTTAAGCTACTGCGACCTGCACGTCTCTTACAAGGGGCATTTAAACCATCTTGTTAAGCTACTGCGATCTGTATGTCTCTTCCAAGGGGCATTTAAACCGTCTTGTTAAGCTACTGCGACCTGTATGTCTCTTCCAAGGGGCATTTAAACCGTCTTCTTAAGCTACTGCGACCTCCACCGCTCTTCCAAGGGGCATTTAAACCATCTTGTTAAGCTGCTGCGACCTGTATGTCTCTTCCAAGGGGCATTTAAACAGTCTTGTTAAGCTACGGCGACCAGCACGTCTCTTCCAAGGGGCATTTAAACCGTCTTGGTAAGCTACTGCGACCTGCAAGCCTATTCCAAGGGGCATTTAAACCATCTTGTTAAGCTACTGCGACGTGCATGTCTTTTCCAAGGGGCATTTAAACCATCTTTTTAAGCTACGGCGACCTCCAACGCTCTTCCAAGGGGCATTTAAACCATCTTGTTAAGCTACTGCAACCTGCACGTCTCTTCCAAGGGGCATTTAAACCGTCTTGGTAAGCTACTGCGACCTGCACGTCTTTTGCAAGGGGCATATAAACCGTCTTGTTAAGCTACTGCAACCGGCACGTCTCTTCCAAGCGGCATTTAAACCGTCTTGTTAAGCTACTGCGACCTGCATGTCTTTTCCAAGGGGCATTTAAACCGTCTTGTTAAGCTACTGCGACCTGCATGTCTCTTCCAAGGGGCATTTAAACTGTCTTGTTAAGCTACTGCGACCTGCACCTCTCTTCCAAGGGGCATTTAAACCGTCTTGCTAAGCTACTGCGACCTGCACGTCTCTTCCAAGGGGCATGAAAACCGTCTTGTTAAGCTACTGCGACCTGCACTTCTCTTCCAAGGGGCATTTAAACCGTCTTGTTAAGCTACTGCGTCCTCCACTGCTCCTCCAAGGGGCATTTAATCCATCTTGTTAATCTGCTGCGACCTGCACGTCTCTTCCAAGGGGCATTTAAACCGTCTTGTTAAGCTACTGCGACCTGCACGTCTCTTCCAAGGGGCATTTAAACCGTCTTGTTCAGCTACTGCGACCAGCACATCTCTTCCAAGGGGCATTTAAACCGTCTTGTTAAGCTACTGCGACCTGCAAGCCTCTTCCAAGGGGCATTTAAACCATCTTGTTAAGCTACTGCGACCTGCATGTCTTTTCCAAGGGGCATTTAAACCGTCTTTTTAAGCTACTGCGACCTCCACCGCTCTTCCAAGGGGCATTTAAACCATCTTGTTAAGCTACTGCGACCTGCACGTCTCTTCCAAGGGGCATTTAAACAGTCTTGGTAAGCTACTGCGACCTGCAAGCCTCTTCTAAGGGGCATTTAAACCCTCTGGTTAAGCTACTGCGACCTGCACGTCTCTTGCAAGGGGCATTTAAACCGTCTTGTTAAGCTACTGCAACCTGCACGTCTCTTCCAAGGGGCATTTAAACTGTCTTGTTAAGCTACTGCGACCTGCACGTCTCTTCCAAGGGGCATTTAAACTGTCTTGTTAAGCTACTGTGACCTGGACCTCTCTTCCAAGGGGCATTTAAACCGTCTTGCTAAGCTACTGCGACCTGCACGTCTCTTCCAAGGGGCATTTAAACCGTCTTGTTAAGCTACTGAGACCTGCACGTCTCTTTCAAGGGGCATTTAAACTATCTTGTTAAGCTACTGCGACCTGCACATCTCTTCCAAGGGGCATTTAAACCATCTTGTTAAGCTACTGCGACCTCCACTGCTCTTTCAAGGGACATTTAATACATCTTGTTAATCTACTGCGACCTGCACGTCTCTTCCAAGGGGCATTTAAACTGTCTTGTTAAGCTACTGCTACCTGCACTTCTCTTCCAAGGGGCATTTAAACCGTCTTGTTAAGCGACTGTGATATGCACGTCTCTTCCAAGGGGCATTTAAACCATCTTGTTAGGCTACTGCGACCTGTACGTCTCTTCAATGGGCATTTAAACCGTCTTTTTAAGCTGAGCGACCTATATGTCTCTTCCAAGGGGCATTTAAACCGTCTTGTTAAGCTACTGCGACCTGCAAGCCTCTTCCAAGGGGCATTTAAACCATCTTGTTAAGCTACTGCGACCTGCATGTCTTTTCCAAGGGGCATTTAAACCGTCTTTTTAAGCTACTGCGACCTCCACCGCTCTTCCAAGGGGCATTTAAACCATCTTGTTAAGCTACTGCGACCTGCACGTCTCTTCCAAGGGGCATTTAAACAGTCTTGGTAAGCTACTGCGACCTGCAAGCCTCTTCTAAGGGGCATTTAAACCCTCTGGTTAAGCTACTGCGACCTGCACGTCTCTTGCAAGGGGCATTTAAACCGTCTTGTTAAGCTACTGCAACCTGCACGTCTCTTCCAAGGGGCATTTAAACTGTCTTGTTAAGCTACTGCGACCTGCACGTCTCTTCCAAGGGGCATTTAAACTGTCTTGTTAAGCTAATGTGACCTGCACCTCTCTTCCAAGGGGCATTTAAACCGTCTTGTTAAGCTACTGCGACCTGCACGTCTCTTCCAAGGGGCATTTAAACCGTCTTGTTAAGCTACTGCGACCTGCACGTCTCTTTCAAGGGGCATTTAAACCATCTTGTTAAGCTACTGCGACCTGCACATCTCTTCCAAGGGGCATTTAAACCATCTTGTTAAGCTACTGCGACCTCCACTGCTCTTTCAAGGGACATTTAATACATCTTGTTAATCTACTGCGACCTGCACGTCTCTTCCAAGGGGCATTTAAACCGTCTTGTTAAGCTACTGTGAACTGCACGTCTCTTCCAAGGTGCAATTAAACTGTCTTGTTAAGCTACTGCGACCTGCACTTCTCTTCCAAGGGGCATTTAAACCGTCTTGTTAAGCGACTGTGACATGCACGTCTCTTCCAAGGGGCATTTAAACCATCTTGTTAAGCTACTGCGACCTGTACGTCTCTTCAATGGGCATTTAAACCGTCTTGTTAAGCTGCTGCGACCTATATGTCTCTTCCAAGGGGCATTTAAACCGTCTTGTTAAGCTACTGCGACCTGCACATCTCTTCCAAGGGGCATTTAAACTGTCTTGTTAAGCTACTGCGACCTCCACCTCTCTTCCAAGGTGCATTTAAACCGTCTTGTTAAGCTACTGCGACCTGCACGTCTCTTCCAAGGGGCATTTAAACCGTCTTGTTAAGCTACTGCGACCTGCACGTCTCTTCCAAGGGGCATTTAAACCGTCTTGTTAAGCTACTGCGACCTTCACTGCTCTTCCAAAGGGCATTTTAAGCGTCTTGATAAGCTACTGTGACCTGCACGTCTCTAACAAGGGGCATTTAAACCATTTGTTAAGCTACTGCGACCTGCACGCCTTTTCCAAGGGGCATTTAAACCATCTTCTTAAGCTACTGCGACCTCCACCGCTCTTCCAAGGGGCATTTAAACCATCTTGTTAAGCTACTGCGACCTGCAAGTCTCTTCCAAGGGGCATTTAAACCGTCTTGGTAAGCTACTGCAACCTGCAAGCCTCTTCTAAGGGGCATTTAAACCCTCTTGTTAAGCTACTGCGACCTGTACGTCTCTTGCAAGGGGCATTAAACCGTCTTGTTAAGCTACTGCGACCTGCACATCTCTTCCAAGGGGCATTTTAAACGTCTTATTAAGCAACTGCGACCTGCAAGTCTCTTCCAAGGGGCATTTAAACCGTCTTGTTAAGCTACTGCGACCTGCACATATCTTCCAAGGGGCATTTAAACCGTCTTGTTAAGCTACTGCGACCTCCACTGCTCTTCCAAGGGGCATTTAATCCATCTTGTTAATCTACTGCGACCTGCACGTCTCTTCCAAGGGACATTTAAACCATCTTGTTAAGCTACTGCGAACTGCACGTCTCTTCCAAGGGGCATTTAAACTGTCTTGTTAAGCTACTGCGACCTGAACTTCTATTCCAAGGGGCATTTAAACTGTCTTGTTAAGCTACTGAGACCTGCACTTCTCTTCCAAGGGGCATTTAAACCGTCTTGTTAAGCTACTGCGACCTGCACGTCTCTTCCAAGGGGCATTTAAACCATCTTGTTAAGCTACTGTGACCTGTACGTCTTTTCAATGGGCATTTAAACCGTCTTATTAAGCTGCTGCGACCAGTATGTCTCTTCCAAGGGGCATTTAAACCGTCTTGTTAAGCTACTGCGACCTCCACCGCTCTTCCAAGGGGCATTTAAACCGTCTTGTTAAGCTACTGCGACCTGCACGTCTCTTCCAAGGGACATTTTAATCGTCTTGGTAAGCTCTTGCAAACTGCAAGCCTCTTCCAAGGGACATTTAAACAGTCTTGTTAAGCTACTGCGACCTGCACGCCTCTTCCAAGGGGCAATTAAACCGTCTTGTTAAGCTACTGCGACTTGCACGTCTCTTCCAAGGGGCATTTAAACCGTCTTGTTAAGCTGCTGTAACCTCCACCACTTTTCCAAGGGGCATTTAAACCATCTTGTTAAGCTACTGAGACCTGCACGTCTCTTCCAAGTGGTATTTAAAACGCCTTGTTAAGCTAATGCGACCTGCATGTCTCTTCCAAGGGGCATTTAAACCGTCTTGTTAAGCTACTGTAACCTCCACCACTTTTCCAAGGGGCATTTAAACCGTCTTGTTAATCTACTGCGACCTGCACGTCACTTCCAAGGGGCATTTAAACCGTCTTGTTAAGCTACTGCGACCTGCAGCTCTCTTCCAAGGGGCATTTAAACCATCTTGTTAAGCTACTGCGACCTGCACGTCTCTTCCAAGGGGCATTTAAACCATCTTGTTAAGCTACTGCGACCTGTACGTCTCTTCCAATGGGCATTTAAACCGTCTTGTTAAGCTGTTGCGACCTGTATGTCTCTTCCAATGGGCATTTAAACCATCTTGTTAAGCTGCAGCGACCTGTATGTCTCTGCCAATGGGCATTTAAACCGTCTTGTTAAGCTGCTGCGACCTGTATGTCTCTTCCAAGGGGCATTTAAACCGTCTTGTTAAGCTGCTGCGACCTGTATGTCTCTTCCAAGGGGCATTTAAACCGTCTTATTAAGCTGCTGCGACCAGTATGTCTCTTCCAAGGGGCATTCAAACCGTCTTGTTAAGCTACTGCGACCTGCACGTCTTTTCCAAGGGGCATTTAAACCGTCTTGGTAAGCTTCTGCGACCTGCAAGCCTCTTCCAACGGACATTTAAACAGTCTTGTTAAGCTACTGCGACCTGCACGCCTCTTCCAAGGGGCAATTAAACCGTCTTGTTAAGCTACTGCGACCTGCACGTCTCTACCAAGGGGCATTTAAACCGTCTTATAAAGCTACTGCGACTTGCACGTCTCTTCCAAGGGGTATTTAAACCGTCTTGTTAAGCTGCTGTAACCTCCACCACTTTTCCAAGGGGCATTTAAACCGTCTTGTTAAGCTACTGAGACCTGCACGTCTCTTCCAAGGGGTATTTAAAACATCTTGTTAAGCTACTGCGACCTGCACGCCTCTTCCAAGGGGCATTTAAACCGTCTTGTTAAGCTACTGCGACCTTCACTGCTCTTCCAAAGGGCATTTTAAGCGTCTTGATAAGCTACTGTGACTTGCACGTCTCTAACAAGGGGCATTTAAACCATTTGTTAAGCTACTGCGACCTGCACGCCTTTTCCAAGGGGCATTTAAACCATCTTCTTAAGCTACTGCGACCTCCACCGCTCTTCCAAGGGGCATTTAAACCATCTTGTTAAGCTACTGCGACCTGCAAGTCTCTTCCAAGGGGCATTTAAACCGTCTTGGTAAGCTACTGCAACCTGCAAGCCTCTTCTAAGGGGCATTTAAACCCTCTTGTTAAGCTACTGCGACCTGTACGTCTCTTGCAAGGGGCATTAAACCGTCTTGTTAAGCTACTGCGACCTGCACATCTCTTCCAAGGGGCATTTTAAACGTCTTATTAAGCAACTGCGACCTGCAAGTCTCTTCCAAGGGGCATTTAAACCGTCTTGTTAAGCTACTGCGACCTGCACATATCTTCCAAGGGGCATTTAAACCGTCTTGTTAAGCTACTGCGACCTCCACTGCTCTTCCAAGGGGCATTTAATCCATCTTGTTAATCTACTGCGACCTGCACGTCTCTTCCAAGGGACATTTAAACCATCTTGTTAAGCTACTGCGAACTGCACGTCTCTTCCAAGGGGCATTTAAACTGTCTTGTTAAGCTACTGCGACCTGAACTTCTATTCCAAGGGGCATTTAAACTGTCTTGTTAAGCTACTGAGACCTGCACTTCTCTTCCAAGGGGCATTTAAACCGTCTTGTTAAGCTACTGCGACCTGCACGTCTCTTCCAAGGGGCATTTAAACCATCTTGTTAAGCTACTGTGACCTGTACGTCTTTTCAATGGGCATTTAAACCGTCTTATTAAGCTGCTGCGACCAGTATGTCTCTTCCAAGGGGCATTTAAACCGTCTTGTTAAGCTACTGCGACCTCCACCGCTCTTCCAAGGGGCATTTAAACCGTCTTGTTAAGCTACTGCGACCTGCACGTCTCTTCCAAGGGACATTTTAATCGTCTTGGTAAGCTCTTGCAAACTGCAAGCCTCTTCCAAGGGACATTTAAACAGTCTTGTTAAGCTACTGCGACCTGCACGCCTCTTCCAAGGGGCAATTAAACCGTCTTGTTAAGCTACTGCGACTTGCACGTCTCTTCCAAGGGGCATTTAAACCGTCTTGTTAAGCTGCTGTAACCTCCACCACTTTTCCAAGGGGCATTTAAACCATCTTGTTAAGCTACTGAGACCTGCACGTCTCTTCCAAGTGGTATTTAAAACGCCTTGTTAAGCTAATGCGACCTGCATGTCTCTTCCAAGGGGCATTTAAACCGTCTTGTTAAGCTACTGTAACCTCCACCACTTTTCCAAGGGGCATTTAAACCGTCTTGTTAATCTACTGCGACCTGCACGTCACTTCCAAGGGGCATTTAAACCGTCTTGTTAAGCTACTGCGACCTGCAGCTCTCTTCCAAGGGGCATTTAAACCATCTTGTTAAGCTACTGCGACCTGCACGTCTCTTCCAAGGGGCATTTAAACCATCTTGTTAAGCTACTGCGACCTGTACGTCTCTTCCAATGGGCATTTAAACCGTCTTGTTAAGCTGGTGCGACCTGTATGTCTCTTCCAATGGGCATTTATACCGTCTTGTTAAGCTGCAGCGACCTGTATGTCTCTGCCAATGGGCATTTAAACCGTCTTGTTAAGCTGCTGCGACCTGTATGTCTCTTCCAAGGGGCATTTAAACCGTCTTGTTAAGCTGCTGCGACCTGTATGTCTCTTCCAAGGGGCATTTAAACCGTCTTATTAAGCTGCTGCGACCAGTATGTCTCTTCCAAGGGGCATTCAAACCGTCTTGTTAAGCTACTGCGACCTGCACGTCTTTTCCAAGGGGCATTTAAACCGTCTTGGTAAGCTTCTGCGACCTGCAAGCCTCTTCCAACGGACATTTAAACAGTCTTGTTAAGCTACTGCGACCTGCACGCCTCTTCCAAGGGGCAATTAAACCGTCTTGTTAAGCTACTGCGACCTGCACGTCTCTACCAAGGGGCATTTAAACCGTCTTATAAAGCTACTGCGACTTGCACGTCTCTTCCAAGGGGTATTTAAACCGTCTTGTTAAGCTGCTGTAACCTCCACCACTTTTCCAAGGGGCATTTAAACCGTCTTGTTAAGCTACTGAGACCTGCACGTCTCTTCCAAGGGGTATTTAAAACATCTTGTTAAGCTACTGCGACCTGCACGCCTCTTCCAAGGGGCAATTAAACCGTCTTGTTAAGCTACTGCGACCTGCACGACTCTTCCAAGGGGCATTTAAACCATCTTGTTAAGCTACTGCGACCTGTATGTCTCTTCCAATGGGCATTTAAACCGTCTTGTTAAGCTGCTGCGACCTGTATGTCTCTTCCACGGGGCATTTAAACCGTCTTGTTAAGCTACTGCGACCTGTATGTCTCTTCCAAGGGGCATTTAAACCGTCTTGTTAAGCTACTGCGACCTCCACGTCTCTTCCAAGGGGCATTTAAACCGTCTTGGTAAGCTACTGCGACCTGCATGCCTATTCCAAGGGGCATTTAAACCATCTTGTTAAGCTACTGCGACCTGCATGTCTTTTCCAAGGGGCATTTAAAACGTCTTTTTAAGCTACTGCGACCTCCACCGCTCTTCCAAGGGGCATTTAAACCATCTTGGTAAGATACTGCGACCTGCATGTCTCTTCTAAGGGGCATTTAAACCCTCTTGTTAAGCTACTGCGACCTGCACGTCTCTTGCAAGGGGCATTTAAATCGTCTTGTTAAGCTACTGCGACCTGCACGTCTCTTCCAAGGTGCATTTAAACTGTCTTGTTAAGCTACTGCGACCTGCACGTCTCTTCCAAGGGGCATTTAAACTGTCTTGTCACTCTACTGCGACCTGCACCTCTCTTCCAAGGGGCATTTAAGCCGTCTTGTTAAGCTACTGCGACCTGCACGTCTCTTCCAAGGGGCATTTAAACCGTCTTGTTAAGCTACTGCGACCTGCACGTCTCTTACAAGGGGCATTTAAACCATCTTGTTAAGCTACTGCGATCTGTATGTCTCTTCCAAGGGGCATTTAAACCGTCTTGTTAACTACTGCGACCTGTATGTCTCTTCCAAGGGGCATTTAAACCGTCTTCTTAAGCTACTGCGACCTCCACCGCTCTTCCAAGGGGCGTTTAAACCATCTTGTTAAGCTGCTGCGACCTGTATGTCTCTTCCAAGGGGCATTTAAACAGTCTTGTTAAGCTACGGCGACCAGCACGTCTCTTCCAAGGGGCATTTAAACCGTCTTGGTAAGCTACTGTGACCTGCAAGCCTATTCCAAGGGGCATTTAAACCATCTTGTTAAGCTACTGCGACGTGCATGTCTTTTCCAAGGGGCATTTAAACCATCTTTTTAAGCTACGGCGACCTCCAACGCTCTTCCAAGGGGCATTTAAACCATCTTGTTAAGCTACTGCAACCTGCACGTCTCTTCCAAGGGGCATTTAAACCGTCTTGGTAAGCTACTGCGACCTGCACGTCTCTTGCAAGGGGCATATAAACCGTCTTGTTAAGCTACTGCGACCTGCATGTCTCTTCCAAGGGGCATTTAAACTGTCTTGTTAAGCTACTGCGACCTGCACCTCTCTTCCAAGGGGCATTTAAACCGTCTTGCTAAGCTACTGCGACCTGCACGTCTCTTCCAAGGGGCATGAAAACCGTCTTGTTAAGCTACTGCGACCTGCACTTCTCTTCCAAGGGGCATTTAAACCGTCTTGTTAAGCTACTGCATCCTCCACTGCTCCTCCAAGGGGCATTTAATCCATCTTGTTAATCTGCTGCGACCTGCACGTCTCTTCCAAGGGGCATTTAAACCGTCTTGTTAAGCTACTGCGACCTGCACGTCTCTTCCAAGGGGCATTTAAACCGTCTTGTTCAGCTACTGCGACCAGCATATCTCTTCCAAGGGGCATTTAAACCGTCTTGTTAAGCTACTGCGACCTCCACTGCTCTTCCAAGGGGCATTTAATCCATCTTGTTAATCTACGGCGACCTGCACGTCTCTTCCAAGGGGCATTTAGACCGTCTTGTTAAGCTACTGCGAACTGCACGTCTCTTCCAAGGGGCATTTAAACTCTCTTGTTAAGCTACTGCGACCTGAACTTCTCTTCCAAGGGGCATTTAAACCGTCTTGTTAAGCTACTGCGACCTGCAAGCCTCTTCCAAGGGGCATTTAAACCATCTTGTTAAGCTACTGCGACCTGCATGTCTTTTCCAAGGGGCATTTAAACCATCTTTTTAAGCTACTGCGACCTTCACCGCTCTTCCAAGGGGCATTTAAACCATCTTGTTAAGCTACTGCGACCTGCACGTCTCTTCCAAGGGGCATTTAAACAGTCTTGGTAAGCTACTGCGACCTGCAAGCCTCTTCTAAGGGGCATTTAAACCCTCTGGTTAAGCTACTGCGACCTGCACGTCTCTTGCAAGGGGCATTTAAACCGTCTTGTTAAGCTACTGCAACCTGCACGTCTCTTCCAAGGGGCATTTAAACTGTCTTGTTAAGCTACTGCGACCTGCACGTCTCTTCCAAGGGGCATTTAAACTGTCTTGTTAAGCTAATGTGACCTGCACCTCTCTTCCAAGGGGCATTTAAACCGTCTTGCTAAGCTACTGCGACCTGCACGTCTCTTACAAGGGGCATTTAAACCGTCTTGTTAAGCTACTGCGGCCTGCACGTCTCTGTCAAGGGGCATTTAAACCATCTTGTTAAGCTACTGCGACCTGCACATCTCTTCCAAGGGGCATTTTAACCGTCTTGTTAAGCTACTGTGACCTCCACTGCTCTTCCAAGGGGCATTTAATCCGTCTTGTTAAGCTACTGCGCCCTGCACGTCTCTTCCAAGGGGCATTTAAACCGTTTTGTTCAGCTACTGCGAACTGCACGTCTCTTCCAAGGGGCATTTATACTGTCTTGTTAAGCTACTGCGACCTGCACGTCTCTTCCAAGGGGCATTTAAACTGTCTTGTTAAGGTACTGCGACCTGCACATCTCTTCCAAGGGGCATTTAAACCGTTTTGTTAAGCTACTGCGACCTTCACCGCTCTTCCAAAGGGCATTTTAACCGTCTTGTTAATCTACTGCGACCTCCACTGCTCTTCCAAGGGGCTTTTAATCCGTCTTGTTAAGCTACTGCGACTTGCAAGTCTCTTCCAAGGGACAATTAAACCATGTTGTTAAGCTACTGCGAACTGCACGTCTCTTCCAAGGTGCGTTTAAACCATCTTGTTAAGCTACTGCGACCTGTTCGTCTCTTCCAATCGGCATTTAAACAGTCTTGTTAAGTTGCTGCGACCTGTATGTCTCTTCCAAGGGGCATTTAAACCGTCTTGTTAAGCTACTGCGACCTCCACCGCCCTTCCAAGGGGCATTTAAACTGTCTTGTTAATCTACTGCGACCTGCACGTCTCTTCCAAGGGGCATTTAAACCGTCTTGGCAAGCTACTGCGACCTGCACGTCTCTTCCAAGGGGCATTTAAACCGTCTTGTTAAGCTACTGCGACCTGCACGTCTCTTCCAAGGGTCATTTAAACCGTCTTGTTAATCTACTGCGACCTCCACTGCTCTTACAAGGGGCATTTAATCCGTCTTGGTAAGCTAATGCGACCTGCACGTCTCTTCCAAGGGGCATTTAAACCGTCTTGTTAAGCTACTGCGAACTGCACGTCTCTTCCAAGGGGCACTTAAACAGTCTTGTTAAGCTACTGCGACCTGCACGTCTCTTCCTAGGCGCATTTAAACCGTCTTGTTAAGCTACTGCGACCTGCACGTCTCTTCCAAGGGGCATTTAACCCGTCTTGGCAAGCTACTGCGACCTGCACGTCTCTTCCAAGGGGCATTTAAACCATCTTGTTAAGCTACTGCGACCTGCACGTCTCTTCCAAGGGGCATTTAACCCGTCTTGGCAAGCTACTGCGACCTGCACGTCTCTTCCAAGGGGCATTTAAACCATCTTGTTAAGCTACTGCGACCTGCACGTCTCTTCCAAGGGGCATTTAACCCGTCTTGGCAAGCTACTGCGACCTGCACGTCTCTTCCAAGGGGCATTTAAACCATCTTGTTAAGCTACTGCGACCTGCACGTCTCTTCCAAGGGGCATTTAACCCGTCTTGGCAAGCTACTGCGACCTGCACGTCTCTTCCAAGGGGCATTTAAACCGTCTTGTTAATCTACTGCGACCTCCACTGCTCTTACAAGGGGCATTTAATCCGTCTTGGTAAGCTACTGCGACCTGCACGTCTCTTCCAAGGGGCATTTAAACTGTCTTGTTAAGCTACTGCGAACTGCACGTCTCTTCCAAGGGGCATTTAAACAGTCTTGTTAAGCTACTGCGACCTGCACGTCTCTTCCAAGGGGCATTTAAACCGTCTTGTTAAGCTACTGCAACCTGCACGTCTCTTCCAAGGGGCATATAAACCGTCTTGTTAAGCTACTGCGACCTGCACTTCTCTTCCATGGGGCATTTAAACCATCTTGTTAAGCTACTGCAACCTGTACGTCTCTTCCAATGGGCATTTAAACCGTCTTGTTAAGCTGCAGAAACCTGTATGTCTCTTCCAATGGGCATTTAAACCGTCTTGTTAAGCTCCTGCGACCTCCACCGCTCTTAGAAGGGGCATTTAATCCGTCTTGTTAAGCTACTGCGACCTGCACGTCTCTTCCAAGGGGCATTTAAACCGTCTTGGTAAGCTACTGCGACCTGCAAGCCTCTTCCAAGGGGCATTTAAACCGTATTCTTAAGCTCCTGCGACCTCCACCGCTCTTCCAAGGGGCATTTAAACCATCTTGTAAAGCTACTGCGACCTGCAAGCCTCTTCCAAGGGGCATTTAAACCGTATTCTTAAGCTACTGCGATCTGCACATCTCTTCCAAAGGGCATTTAAACCATCTTGTTAAGCTACTGCGACCTGCATGTCTTTTCCAAGGGGCATTTAAACAGTCTTGTTAAGCTACTGCAACCTGCACGTCTCTTCCAAGGGACATTTAAACCGTCTTGGTAAGCTACTGCGACCTGCAAGCCTCTTCCAAGAAGCATTTAAACCATCTTGTTAAGATACTGCGACCTGCGCATCTCTTCCAAGGGGCATTTAAACCATCTTGTTAAGCTACTGCTACCTGCATGTCTTTTCCAAGGGGCATTTAAACCGTCTTGTTAAGCTACTGTGACCTCCACCGCTCTTCCAAGGGGCATTTAAACCATCTTGTTAAGCTACTGCGTCCTGCACGTCTCGTCCAAGGGGCATTTAAACCCTCTTGTTAAGCTGCTGCGACCTGCACGTCTCTTGCAAGGGCCATTTAAACCATCTTGTTAAGCTACTGCGAACTTCACGTCTCTTCCAAGGGGCATTTAAACCGTCTTGTTTAGCTACTGCGACCTCCACCGCTCTTCCAAGGGGCATTTAAACCATCTTGGTAAGCTACTGCGACCTCCACTGCTCTTCCAAGGGGCATTTAAACCGTCTTGTTAAGCTACTGCGACCTGCACGTCTCTTCCAGGGGGCATTTAAACCATCTTGTTAAGCTACTGCGACCTGCACGTCTCTTCCAAGGGGCATTTAAACCATCTTTTTAACCTACTGTGACCTGCACGTCTCTTCTAAGGGGCATTTAAACCCTCTTGTTAAGCTGCTGCGACCTGTACTTCTCTTGCAAGGGGCAAATAAACCCTCTTGTTAAGCTGCTGCGACCTGCACGTCTCTTCTAAGAGGCATTTAAACCCTCTTGTTAAGCTGCTGCGACCTGCACTTCTCTTCCAAAGGGCATTTTAACCTTCTTGTTAAGCTACTGTGACCTCCACTGCTCTTCCAAGGGGCATTTAATCCGTCTTGTTAAGCTACTGCGACCTGCACGTCTCTTCCAAGGGGCATTTAAACCGTCTTGTTCAGCTACTGCAAACTGCACGTCTCTGCCAAGGGGCATTTATACTGTCTTGTTAAGCTACTGGGACCTGCACGTTTCTTCCAAGGGGCATTTAAACCGTCTTGTTAAGCTACTGTGACCTCCACCGCTCTTCCAAGGGGCATTTAAACCCTCTTGTTAAGCTGTTGCGACCTGCACTTCTCTTGCAAGGGGCAAATAAACCCTCTTGTTAAGCTGCTGCGACCTGCATGTCTCTTCCAAAGGGCATTTAAACCGTCTTGTTAAGGTACTTCGACCTGCACATCTCTTCCAAGAGGCATTTAAACCGTTTTGTTAAGCTACTGCGACCTTCACCGCTCTTCCAAAGGGCATTTTAACCGTCTTGTTAATCTACTGCGACCTCCACTGCTCTTCCAAGGGGCTTTTAATCCGTCTTGTTATGCTACTGCGACTTGCACGTCTCTTCCAAGGGACAAGTAAACCGTGTTGTTAAGCTACTGCGACCTGCATGTCTTTTCCAAGGGGCATTTAAACCATCTTGTTAAGCTACTGTGACCTCCACCGCTCTTCCAAGGGGCATTTAAACCATCTTGTTAAGCTACTGCGACCTGCACGTCTCTTCCAAGGGGCATTTAAACCGTCTTGGTAAGCTACTGCGACCTGCAAGCCTCCTCTAAGGGGCATTTAAACCCTCTTGCTAAGCTACTGTGACCTGCACATCTCTTCCAAGGGGCATTTTAACCGTCTTGTTAAGCTACTGCTACCTTCACCGCTCTTCCAAAGGGCATTTTAAGCGTCTTGTTAAGCTACTGTGACCTGCACGTCTCTACCAAGGGGCATTTAAACCGTCTTGGTAAGCAACGGCGAACTGTAAGCCTCTTCCAAGGGGCATTTAAACTGTCTTGTTTAGCTACTGCGACCTGAACATCTCTTCCGAGGGGCATTTAAACCATCTTGATAAGCTACTGCGACCTGCATGTCTTTTCCAAGGGGCATTTAAACCGTCTTGTTAAGCTACTGTGACCTCTACCGCTCTTCCAAGGAGCATTTAAACCATCTTGTTAAGCTACTGCGACCTACACGTCTCTTCCAAGGGGCATTTAAACCGTTTTGGTTAGCTACTGCGACCTGCAAGCCTCTTCTAAGGGGCATTTAAACCCTCTTGTTAAGCTACTGAGACCTGCACGTCACTTCCAAGGGGCATTTAAACAGTCTTGTTAAGCTACTGCAACCTGCACGTCTCTTCCAAGGGGCATTTAAACCGTCTTTTTAAGCTACTGCGACTTGCACCTCTCTTCCAAGGGGCATTTAAACCGGCTTGTTAAGCAGCTGCGAACTGCACGTCTCTTCCAAGGGGCATTTAAACCCTCTTGTTAAGCTACTGCGACCTGCACGTCTCTTCCAAGGTATATTTAAACCGTCTTGTTAAGCTACTGCGACCTGCACATCTCTTCCAAGGGGCATTTAAACCGTCTTGTTAAGCTACTGCGAACTTCACCGCTCTTCCAAAGGGCATTTTAACCGTCTTGTTAAGTTACTGTGACCTCCACTGCTCTTCCAAGGGGCATTAAATCCGTCTTGTTAAGCTACTGCGACCTGCACGTCTCTTCCAATGGGCATTTAAACCGTCTTGTTCAGCTACAGCGAACTGCACGTCTCTTCCAAGGGGCATTTATACTGACTTGTTAAGCTACTGCGAACTGCACGTCTCTTCCAAGGGGCATTTAAATCGTCTTGTTCAGCTACAGCGAACTGCACGTCTCTTCCAAGGGGCATTTATACTGACTTGTTAAGCTGCTGCGAACTGCACGTCTCTTCCAAGGGGCATTTAAACCGTCTTGTTCAGCTACAGCGAACTGCACGTCTCTTCCAAGGGGCATTTATACTGACTTGTTAAGCTGCTGCGACCTGCACGTCTCTTCCAAGGGGCATTTAAACCATCTTGTTAAGCCACTGCGACCTGTTCGTCTCTTCCAATGGCCATTTAAACCGTCTTGTTAAGTTGCTGCGACCTGTATGTCTCTTCCAAGGGGCATTTAAACCGTCTTGTTAAGCTACTGCGACCTGTACGTCTCTTCCAAGGGGCATTTAAACCGTCTTGGTAAGCTACTTCGACCTGCACGCCTCTGCCAAGGGGAATTTAAACCGTCTTGTTAAGCTACTGCGACCTGAACATCTCTTCCAAGGGACATTTAAACCGTCTTGGTAAGCTACTGCGACCTGCAAGCCTCTTCCAAGGAGCATTTAAACCGTCTTGTTAAGCTACTGCTACCTGCATGTCTTTTCCAAGCGGCATTTAAACCGTCTTGTTAAGCTACTGTGACCTCCACTGCTCTTCCAAAGGGCATTTAAACCATCTTGTTAAGCTACTGCGACCTGCACGTCTCGTCCAAGGGGCATTTAATCCATCTTGTTAAGCTGCTGCGACCTGCACGTCTCTTGCAAGGGGCATTTAAACCGTCTTGTTAAGCTACTGCGAACTTCACGTCTCTTCCAAGGGGCATTTAAACCGTCTTGTTAAGCTACTGCGACCTGCACGTCTCTTCCAAGGGGCATTTAAACAGTCTTGTTAAGCTACTAAGTCCTCCACCGCTCTTCCAAAGGGCATTTTAACCGTCTTGGTAAGCTACTGAGACCACCACGTCTCTTCCAAGGGGCATTTAAACTGGCTTGTTAAGCTGCTGCGACCTGCACGTCTCTTCCAAGGGGCATTTAAACCCTCTTGTTAAGCTACTGCGACCTGCACGTCTCTTCCAAGCGGCATTTAAACCATCTTGTTAACCTACTGTGACCTGCACGTCTCTTCTAAGGGGCATTTAAACCCTCTTGTTAAGCTGCTGCGACCTGCACTTCTCTTGCAAGGGGCATTTAAACCGTCTTGTTAAGCTACTGCGAACTGCACGTCTCTTCCTAGGGGCATTTAAACCGTCTTGTTAAGCTACTGCGACCTGCACGTCTCTTCCAAGGGGCATTTAAACCGTCTTGTTAAGCTACTGCGACCTGCAGGTCTCTTCCAAGGGGCATTTAAACCATCTTGTTAAGCTACTGCGACCTGCACGTCTCTTCCAAGGGGCATTTAAACTGTCTTGGTAAGCTACTGTGACCTCCACCTCTCTTCCAAGGGGCATTTAAACCGTCTTGTTAAGCTACTGCGACCGGCACGTCTCTTCCAAGGGGCATTTAAACCATCTTGTTAAGCTACTGCGACCTGCACATCTATTCCAAGGGGCATTTAAACCGTCTTGTTAAGCTACTGTGACCTGCACATCTCTTCCAACGGGCATTTTAACCGTCATGTTAAGCTACTACGACCTTCACCGCTCTTCCAAAGGGCATTTTAACCGTCTTGTTAAGCTACTGTGACCTGCACGTCTCTACCAAGGGGCATTTAAACCGTCTAGTTAAGCTACTGCGACCTCCACTGCTCTTCCAAGGGGCATTTAATCCGTCTTCTTAAGCTACTGCGACCTGCACATCTCTTCCAAGGGGCATTTAAACGGTCTGGTTAAGCTACTGCGAAGTGCACGTCTCTTCCAAGGGGCATTTAAACTGTCTTGTTAAGCTACTGCGACCTGCACGTCTCTTCCAAGGGGCATTTAAACCGTCTTGTTAAGCTACTGCGACCTGCACGTCTCCTCCAAGGGGCATTTAAACCATCTTGTTAAGCTACTGGGACCTGTACGTCTCTTCCAATGGGCATTTAAGCCGTCTTGTTAAGCTGCTGCGACCTGTATGTCTCTTCCAAGGGGCATTTAAACCGTCTTCTTAAGCTACTGCGACCTTCACATCTCTTGCAAGGGGCATTTAAACCATCTTGTTAAGCTACTGCAATCTGCATGTCTTTTCCAAGGGGCATTTAAACCGTCTTGTTAAGCTACTGTGACCTGCACGTCTCTTCCAATGGGCATTTAAACCGTCTTGTTAAGCTGCTGCGTACTGTATGTCTCTTCCAAGGGGCATTTAAACGTCTTGTTAAGCTACTGCGACATCCACCGCTCTTCCAAGGGGCAATTAAACCATCTTGTTAAACTACTGCGACCTGCACGTCTCTGCCAAGGGGCATTTAAACCGACTTGGTAAGCTACTGCGACCTGCAAGCCTTTTCCAAGGGGCATTTAAACCGTTTTGTTAAGCTACTGCGACCTGCACATGTCTTCCAAGGGGCATTTAAACCATCTTGTTAAGCTACTGCGACCTGCATGTCTTTTCCAAGGGGCATATAAACCATCTTGTTAAGCTGCTGTGACCTCCACCGCTCTTCCAAGGGGCATTTAAACCATCTTGTTAAGCTACTGCGACATGCAAGTCTCTTCCAATGGGCATTTAAAACCGTCTTGGTAAGCTACTGCGACCTGCAAGCCTCTTCTAAGGGGCATTTAAACCCTCTTGTTAAGCTGCTGCGACCTGCACGTCTCTTGCAAGGGGCATTTAAACCGTCTTGTTAAGCTACTGCTAACTGCACGTCTCTTCCAAGGGGCATTTAAACCGTCTTGTTAAGCTACTGCGACCTGCACGTCTCTTCCAAGGTGCATTTAAACTGTCTTGTTAAGCTACTGCGAACTTCACCGCTCTTCCAAAGGGCATTTTAACCTTCTTGTTAAGCTACTGTGACCTCCACTGCTCTTCCAAGGGGCATTTAATCCGTCTTGTTAAGATACTGCGACCTGCACGTCTCTTCCAATGGGCATTTAAACCGTCTTGTTAAGCTACTGCGAACTGCACGTCTATTCCATGGGGCATTTAAACCGTCTTCTTAAGCTTCTGCGACCTCCACTGCTCTTCCAAGGGGCATATAAACCATCTTGTTAAGCTACTGCGACCTGCATGTCTCTTCCAATGGGCATTTAAAAATTCTTTTTAAGCTACTGCGACCTGCACGTCTCTTCCAAGTGGCATTTAAATCGTCTTGTTAAGCTACTGCGACCTGCACGTCTCTTCCAAGGGGCATTTAAACCGTCTTGTTAATCTACTGCGACTTTCCCTTCTATTCCAAGGATAATTTAAACCGTCTTGTTAAGCTACTGTAACCTGCACCACTTTTCCAAGGGGCATTTAAACCGTCTTGTTAAGCTACTGCGACCTCCACTGCTCTTCCAAGGGGCATTTAATCCGTCTTCTTAAGCTACTGCGACCTGCACATCTCTTCCAAGGGGCATTTAAACGGTCTGGTTAAGCTACTGCGAAGTGCACGTCTCTTCCAAGGGGCATTTAAACTGTCTTGTTAAGCTACTGCGACCTGCACGTCTCTTCCAAGGGACATTTAAACTGTCTTGTTAAGCTACTGCGACCTGCACGTCTCCTCCAAGGGGCATTTAAACCATCTTGTTAAGCTACTGGGACCTGTACGTCTCTTCCAATGGGCATTTAAGCCGTCTTGTTAAGCTGCTGCGACCTGTATGTCTCTTACAAGGGGCATTTAAACCGTCTTCTTAAGCTACTGCGACCTTCACATCTCTTGCAAGGGGCATTTAAACCATCTTGTTAAGCTACTGCAATCTGCATGTCTTTTCCAAGGGGCATTTAAACCGTCTTGTTAAGCTACTGTGACCTGCACGTCTCTTCCAATGGGCATTTAAACCGTCTTGTTAAGCTGCTGCGTACTGTATGTCTCTTCCAAGGGGCATTTAAACGTCTTGTTAAGCTACTGCGACATCCACCGCTCTTCCAAGGGGCAATTAAACCATCTTGTTAAACTACTGCGACCTGCACGTCTCTGCCAAGGGGCATTTAAACCGACTTGGTAAGCTACTGCGACCTGCATGTCTTTTCCAAGGGGCATATAAACCGTCTTGTTAAGCTGCTGTGACCTCCACCGCTCTTCCAAGGGGCATTTAAACCATCTTGTTAAGCTACTGCGACATGCACGTCTCTTCCAATGGGCATTTAAAACCGTCTTGGTAAGCTACTGCGACCTGCAAGCCTCTTCTAAGGGGCATTTAAACCCTCTTGTTAAGCTGCTGCGACCTGCACGTCTCTTGCAAGGGGCATTTAAACCGTCTTGTTAAGCTACTGCTAACTGCACGTCTCTTCCAAGGGGCATTTAAACCGTCTTGTTAAGCTACTGCGACCTGCACGTCTCTTCCAAGGTGCATTTAAACCGTCTTGTTAAGCTACTGCGAACTTCACCACTCTTCCAAAGGGCATTTTAACCTTCTTGTTAAGCTACTGTGACCTCCACTGCTCTTCCAAGGGGCATTTAATCCGTCTTGTTAAGATACTGCGACCTGCACGTCTCTTCCAAGGGGCATTTAAACCGTCTTGTTCAGCTACTGCAAACTGCACGTCTCTTCCAAGGGGCATTTATACTGTCTTGTTAAGCTACTGCGACCTGCACGTCTCTTCCAAGGGGCATTTAAACCGTCTTGTTAAGCTACTGTGACCTGCATGTCTCTTCCAAAGGGCATTTAAACCGTCTTGTTAAGGTACTTCGACCTGCACATCTCTTCCAAGGGGCATTTAAACCGTTTTGTTAAGCTACTGCCACCTTCACCGCTCTTCCAAAGGGCATTTTAACCGTCTTGTTAATCTACTGCGACCTCCACTGCTCTTCCAAGGGGCTATTAATCCGTCTTGTTAAGCTACTGCGACTTGCACGTCTCTTCCAAGGGACAATTAAACTGTGTTGTTAAGCTACTGCGACCTGCATGTCTTTTCCAAGGAGCATTTAAACCATCTTGTTAAGCTACTGTGACCTCCACCGCTCTTCCAAGGGGCATTTAAACCATCTTGTTAAGCTACTGCGACCTGCACGTCTCTTCCAAGGGGCATTTAAACCGTCTTGGTAAGCTACTGCGACCTGCAAGCCTCCTCTAAGGGGCATTTAAACCCTCTTGTTAAGGTACTGTGACCTGCACATCTCTTCCAAGGGGCATTTTAACCGTCTTGTTAAGCTACTGCGACCTTCACCGCTCTTCCAAAGGGCATTTTAACCGTCTTGTTAAGCTACTGTGACCTGCAAGTCTCTACCAAAAGGCATTTAAACCGTCTTGGTAAGCAACGGCGACCTGTAAGCCTCTTCCAAGGGGCATTTAAACTGTCTTGTTAAGCTACTGCGACCTGAACATCTCTTCCGAGGGGCATTTAAACCATCTTGTTAAGCTACTGCGACCTGCATGTCTTTTCCAAGGGGCATTTAAACCGTCTTGTTAAGCCACTGTGACCTCTACCGCTCTTCCATGGAGCATTTAAACCATCTTGTTAAGCTACTGCGACCTGCACGTCTCTTCCAAGGGGCATTTAAACCGTTTTGGTTAGCTACTGCGACCTGCAAGCCTCTTCTAAGGGGCATTTAAACCCTCTTGTTAAGCTACTGAGAACTGCACGTCACTTCCAAGGGGCATTTAAACCGTCTTGTTAAGCTACTGCAACCTGCACTTCTCTTCCAAGGGGCATTTAAACCGTCTTTTTAAGCTACTGCGACTTGCACGTCTCTTCCAAGGGGCATTTAAACCGGCTTGTTAAGCAGCTGCGACCTGCACGTCTCTTCCAAGGGGCATTTAAACCGTCTTGTTAAGCTACTGCGACCTGCACGTCTCTTCCAAGGTGTATTTAAACCGTCTTGTTAAGCTACTGCGACCTGCACATCTCTTCCAAGGGGCATTTAAACCGTCTTGTTAAGCTACTGCGAACTTCACCGCTCTTCCAAAGGGCATTTTAACCGTCTTGTTAAGCTACTGTGACCTCCACTGCTCTTCCAAGGGGCATTTAATCCGTCTTGTTAAGCTACTGCGACCTGCACGTCTCTTCCAATGGGCATTTAAACCGTCTTGCTCAGCTACAGCGAACTGCACGTCTCTTCCAAGGGGCATTTAAACCGTCTTGTTCAGCTACAGCGAACTGCATTGTCTTCCAAGGGGCATTTATACTGACTTCTTAAGCTACTGCGACCTGCACGTCTCTTCCAAGGGGCATTTAAATCTTCTTGTTAAGCCACTGCGAGCTGTTCGTCTCTTCCAATGGCCATTTAAACCGTCTTGTTAAGTTGCTGCGACCTGTATGTCTCTTCCAAGGGGCATTTAAACCGTCTTGTTAAGCTACTGCGACCTGCACGTCTCTTCCAAGGGGCATTTAAACCGTCTTGGTAAGCTACTGCGACTTGCATGCCTCTGCCAAGGGGAATTTAAACCGTCTTGTTAAGCTACTGCGACCTGAACATCTCTTCCGAGGGGCATTTAAACCATCTTGTTAAGCTACTGCGACCTCCATGTCTTTTCCAAGGGGCATTTAAACCATCTTGTTAAGCTACTGTGACCTCTACCGCTCTTCCAAGGAGCATTTAAACCATCTTGTTAAGCTACATGCGACCTGCACGTCTCTTCCAAGGGGAATTTAAACCGTCTTGGTTAGCTACTGCGACATGCAAGCCTCTTCAAAGGGGCACTTAAACAGTCTTGTTAAGGTACTGCTACCTGCACATCTCTTCCAAGGGGCATTTAAACCGTTTTGTTATGCTACTGCGACCTTCACCGCTCTTCCAAAGGGCATTTTAACCGTCTTGTTAATCTACTGCGACCTCCACTGCTCTTCCAAAGGGCTTTTAATCCGTCTTGTTAAGCTACTGCGACTTGCAGGTCTCTTCCAAGGGGCAATTAAACCGTCTTGTTAAGCTACTGCGAACTACACGTCTCTTCCAAGGGGCATTTAAACTGACTTGTTAAGCTACTGCGAACTGCACGTCTCTTCCAAGGGGCATTTAAACCGTCTTGTTAAGCTACTGCGACCTGCACGTCTCTTCCAAGGGGCATTTAAACCATCTTGTTAAGCTACTGCGACCTGTTCGTCTCTTCCAATGGGCATTTAAACCGTCTTGTTAAGTTGCTGCGACCTGTATGTCTCTTCCAAGGCGCATTTAAACCGTCTTGTTAAGCTACTGCGACCTCCACCGCTCTTCCAAGGGGCATTTAAACCGTCTTGTTAAGCTACTGCGACCTGCACGTCTATTCCAAGGGGCATTTAAACCAACTTGGTAAGCTACTGCGACCTGCACGTCTATTCCAAGGGGCATTTAAACCGTCTTGTTAAGCTACTGTGACCTGCTCATCTCTTCCAAGGGGCATTTTAACAGTCTTGTTAAGCTACTGCGACCTTCACCGCTCTTCCAAAGGGCATTTTAACCGTCTTGTTAAGCTACTGTGACCTGCACGTCTCTACCAAGGGGCATTTAAACCGTCTTGTTAAGCTACTGCGACCTCCACTGCTCTTACAAGGGGCATTTAATCCGTCTTCTTAAGCTACTGCGACCTGCACGTCTCTTCCAAGGGGCATTTAAACCATCTTGTTAAACTACTGTGAACTGCACGTCTCTTCCATGTGGCATTTAAACTATCTTGTTAAGCTACTGCGACCTGCACGTCTCTTCCAAGGGGCATTTAAACCGTCTTGGTAAGAAACTGCGACCTGTAAGCCTCTTCCAAGGGGCATTTAAACTGTCTTGTTAAGCTACTGTGACCTGAACATCTCTTCCGAGGGGCATTTAAACCATCTTGTTAAGCTACTGCGACCTGCACGTCTCTTCCAAGGGGCATTTAAACCGTCTTGGTTAGCTACTGCGACCTGCAAGCGTCTACTAAGGGGCATTTAAACCCTCTTGTTAAGCTACTGCGACCTTCACCGCTCTTCCAAGGGGCATTTAAACCGTATTTTTAAGCTACTGCGACTTGCACGTCTCTTCCAAGGGGCATTTAAACCGGCTTGTTAAGCTGCTGCGACCTACACGTCTCTTCCAAGGCGCATTTAAACCCTCTTGTTAAGCTACTGCAACCTACACGTCTCTTCCAAGGTGCATTTAAACCGTCTTGTTAAGCTACTGTGACCTCCACTGCTCTTCCAAAGGGCATTTAATCCATCTTGTTAAGCTACTGCGACCTGCACGTCTCTTCCAAGGGGCATTTAAACCGTCTTGTTAAGGTACTGCGACCTGCACATCTCTTCCAAGGGGCATATAAACCATTTTGTTAAGCTACTGCGACTTTCACCGCTCTTCAAAAGGGCATTTTAACCGTCTTGTTAATCCACTGCGACCTACACTGCTCTTCCAAGTCGCTTTTAATCCGTCTTGTTAAGGTACTGCGAACTGCACGTCTCTTACAAGGGGCATTTAAACCGTCTTGTTAAGCTACTGCGAACTTCACCGCTCTTCCAAAGGGTATTTTAACCGTCTTGTTAAGCTACTGCGAACTGCATGTCTATTCCAAGGGGCATTTTTATTGTCTTGTTAAGCTACTGCGACCTGCACGTCTCTTCCAAGGGGCATTTAAACCGTCTTATTAAGCTACTGCGACCTGCACGTCTCTTCCAATGGGCATTTAAACCATCTTGTTAAGGTACTGCGACCTGCACATCTCTTCCAAGGGGCATTTAAACCATTTTGTTAAGCTACTGCGACCTTCACCGCTCTTCCAAAGGGCATTTTAACCGTCTTGTTAATCTACTGCGACCTCCACTGCTCTTCCAAGGGGCTTTTAATCCGTCTTGTTAAGCTACTGCGACTTGCACGTCTCTTCCAAGGGGCAATTAAACCGTCTTGTTAAGCTACTGCGAACTGCACGTCTCTTCCAAGGGGCATTGAAACTGACTTGTTAAGCTAATGCGAACTGCACGTCTCTTCCAAGGGGCATTTAAACCGTGTTGTTAAGCTACTGCGACCTGCACGTCTCTTCCAAGGGGCATTTAAACCATCTTGTTAAGCTACTGCGACCTGTTCGTCTCTTCCAATGGGCATTTAAACCGTCTTGTTAAGTTGCTGCGACCTGGATGTCTCTTCTAAGGGGCATTTAAACCGTCTTGTTAAGCTACTGCGACCTCCACCGCTCTTCCAAGGGGCATTTAACCTGTCTTGTTAAGCTACTGCGACCTGCACGTCTCTTCCAAGGGGCATTTAAACCGTATTGGTAAGCTACTGCGACCTGCAAGCCTCTTCCAAGGGTCATTTAAACCGTTTTGTTAAGCTACTGCGACCTTAGCATCTCTTCCAAGGGGCATTTAAACCACCTTGTTAAGCTACTGTGACCTGCATGTCTTTTCCAAGGGGCATTTAAACTGTCTTGATAAGCTACTGTGAACTCCACCGCTGTTCCAATGGGCATTTAAACCATCTTGTTAAGCTTCTGCGAACTGCACGTCTCTTCCAAGTGGCATTTAAACCGTCTTCTTAAGCTACTGCGACCTGCAAGCCTCTTCTAAGGGGCATTAAAACCCTCTTGTTAAGCTACTGCGACCTGCACGTCTCTTGCAAGGTGCATTTAAACCTTCTTGTTAAGCTACTGCGACCTGCACGTCTCTTCCAAGGGGCATTTAGACCGTCTTGTTAAGCTACTGCGACCTGCATGTCTCTTCCAAGGCGCATTTAAACCGTCTTGTTAAGCTACTGCGACCTGCACGTCTCTTCCAAGGGGCATTTAAACTGTCTTGGTAAGCTACTGCAACCTCCACCTCTCTTCCAAGGGGCATTTAAACCGTCTTGTTAAGCTACTGCGACCTGCACCTCTCTTCCAACGGGCATTTAAACCATCTTGTTAAGCTACTGCGACCTGCACGTCTATTCCAAGGGGCATTTAAACCGTCTTGTTAAGCTACTGTGACCTGCACATCTCTTCCAAGGGGCATTTTAACCGTCTTGTTAAGCTACTGCGACCTTCACCGCTCTTCCAAAGTGCATTTTAACCGTCTTGTTAAGCTACTGTGACCTGCACGTCTCTACGAAGGGGCATTTAAACCGTCTTGTTAAGCTTCTGCGACCTCCACTGCTCTTCCAAGGGGCATTTAATCCGTCTTCTTAAGCTACTGCGAACTGCACGTCTCTTGCAAGTGGCAATTAAACTGTCTTGTTAAGCTACTGCGATCTGCACGTCTCTTCCAAGGGGCATTTAAACCGTCTTGGTAAGCAACTGCGATCTGTAAGCCTCTTCCAAGGGGCATTTAAACTGTCTTGTTAAGCTACTGCGACCTGAACATCTCTTCCGAGAGGCATTTAAACCATCTTGTTAAGCTACTGCGACCTGCATGTCTTTTCCAAGGGGCATTTAAACCGTCTTGTTAAGCTACTGTGACCTCTACCGCTCTTCCAAGGGGCATTTAAACCATCTTGTTAAGCTACTGCGACCTGCACGTCTCTTCCAAGGGGCATTTAAACCATGTTGTTAAGCTAATGGGACCTGTACGTCTCTTCCAATGGACATTTAAGCCGTCTTGTTAAGCTGCTGCGACCTGTATGTCTCTTCCAAGGGGCATTTAAACCATCTTGTTAAGCTACTGCAACCTGCATGTCTTTTCCAAGGGGCATTTAAACCGTCTTGTTAAGCTACTGTGACCTGCACGTCTCTTCCAATGGGCATTTAAACTGTCTTGTTAAGCTGCTGCGTTCTGTATGTCTCTTCCAAGGGGCATTTAAACCGTCTTGTTAAGCTATTGCGACCTGCACGTCTCTTCCAAGGTGCATTTAAACCGTCTTGTTAAGCTACTGCGACCTCCACCGCCCTTCCAAGGGGCATTTAAACTGTCTTGTTAAGCTACTGCGACCTGCACGTCTCTTCCAAGGGGCATTTAAACCGTCTTGGCAAGCTACTGCGACCTGCACGTCTTTTCCAAGGGGCATTTAAACCGTCTTGTTAAGCTACTGCGACCTGCACGTCTCTTCCAAGGGGCATTTAAACCGTCTTGTTAATCTACTGCGACCTCCACTGCTCTTACAAGGGACATTTAATCCGTCTTGGTAAGCTACTGCGACCTGCACGTCTCTTCCAAGGGGCATTTAAACCGTCTTGTTAAGCTACTGCAAACTGCACGTCTCTTCCAAGGGGCACTTAAACAGTCTTGTTAAGCTACTGCGACCTGCACGTCTCTTCCTAGGCGCATTTAAACCGTCTTGTTAAGCTACTGCGACCTGCACGTCTCTTCCAAGGGGCATTTAACCCGTCTTGGCAAGCTACTGCGACCTGCACGTCTCTTCCAAGGGGCATTTAAATCATCTTGTTAAGCTACTGCGACCTGCACGTCTCTTCCAAGGGGCATTTAACCCGACTTGGCAAGCTACTGCGACCTGCATGTCTCTTCCAAGGCGCATTTAAACCGTCTTGTTAAGCTACTGCGACCTGCACGTCTCTTCCAAGGGGCATTTAAACTGTCTTGGTAAGCTACTGCAACCTCCACCTCTCTTCCAAGGGGCATTTAAACCGTCTTGTTAAGCTACTGCGACCTGCACCTCTCTTCCAACGGGCATTTAAACCATCTTGTTAAGCTACTGCGACCTGCACGTCTATTCCAAGGGGCATTTAAACCGTCTTGTTAAGCTACTGTGACCTGCACATCTCTTCCAAGGGGCATTTTAACCGTCTTGTTAAGCTACTGCGACCTTCACCGCTCTTCCAAAGTGCATTTTAACCGTCTTGTTAAGCTACTGTGACCTGCACGTCCCTACCAAGGGGCATTTAAACCGTCTTGTTAAGCTTCTGCGACCTGCACGTCTATTCCAAGGGGCATTTAATCCGTCTTCTTAAGCTACTGCGAACTGCACGTCTCTTGCAAGTGGCAATTAAACTGTCTTGTTAAGCTACTGCGATCTGCACGTCTCTTCCAAGGGGCATTTAAACCGTCTTGTTAAGCAACTGCGACCTGTAAGCCTCTTCCAAGGGGCATTTAAACTGTCTTGTTAAGCTACTGCGACCTGAACATCTCTTCCGAGAGGCATTTAAACCATCTTGTTAAGCTACTGCGACCTGCATGTCTTTTCCAAGGGGCATTTAAACCGTCTTGTTAAGCTACTATGACCTCTACCGCTCTTCCAAGGGGCATTTAAACCATCTTGTTAAGCTACTGCGACCTGCACGTCTCTTCCAAGGGGCATTTAAACCATCTTGTTAAGCTAATGGGACCTGTACGTCTCTTCCAATGGACATTTAAGCCGTCTTGTTAAGCTGCTGCGACCTGTATGTCTCTTCCAAGGGGCATTTAAACCGTCTTCTTAAGCTACTGCGACCTTCACATCTCTTCCAAGGGGCATTTAAACCATCTTGTTAAGCTACTGCAACCTGCATGTCTTTTCCAAGGGGCATTTAAACCGTCTTGTTAAGCTACTGTGACCTGCACGTCTCTTCCAATGGGCATTTAAACTGTCTTGTTAAGCTGCTGCGTTCTGTATGTCTCTTCCAAGGGGCATTTAAACCGTCTTGTTAAGCTACTGCGACCTGCACGTCTCTTCCAAGGTGCATTTAAACCGTCTTCTTAAGCTACTGCGACCTGCACATCTCTTCCAAGGGGCATTTAAACCGTCTTGTTAAGCTCCTGCGAACTTCACCGCTCTTCCAACGGGCATTTTAACCGTCTTGTTAAGCTATTGTGACATCCACTGCTCTTCCAAGGGGCATTTAATCCATCTTGTTAAGCTACTGCGACCTGCACGTCTCTTCCAAGGGGCATTTAAACCGTCTTGTTAAGCTACTGCGAACTGCACGTCTCTTCCAAGGGGCATTTATACTGTCTTGTTAAGCTACTGCGACCTGCACGTCTCTTCCAAGGGGCATTTAAACCGTCTTGTTAAGCTACTGCGACCTGCACGTCTCTTCCAAGGGGCATTTAAACCGTCTTGTTAAGCTACTGCGACCTGCATGTCTCTTCCAAGGGGCACTTAAACAGTCTTGTTAAGGTACTGCGACCTGCACATCTCTTCCAAGGGGCATTTAAACCGTCTTGTTGAGCTACTGCGACCTGCATGTCTCTTCCAAGGGGCATTTAAATCGTCTTGTTAAGCTACTGCGACCTGCACGTCTCTTCCAAGGGGCATTTAAACTGTCTAGGTAAGCTACTGCGACCTCCACCTCTCTTCCAGGGGGAATTTAAACCGTCTTGTTAAGCTACTGTGACCTGCACGTCTCTTCCAAGTAGCATTTAAACTATCTTGTTAAGCTACTGCGACCTGCACGTCTATTCCAAGGGGCATTTAAACCGTCTTGTTAAACTACTGTGACCTGCACATCTCTTCCAAGGGGCATTTTAACCGTCTTGTTAAGCTACTGCGACCTGCACGTCTCTTCCAAGGGGCATTTAAACCATCTTGTTAAACTACTGCGAACTGCACGTCTCTTCCAAGTGGCATTTAAACTGTCTTGTTAAGCTACTGCGACCGGGACGTCTCTTCCAAGGGGCATTTAAACCGTCTTGGTAAGCAACTGCGACCTGTAAGCCTCTTCCAAGGGGCATTTAAACTGTCTTGTTAAGCTACTGCGACCTGAACATCTCTTCCGAGGGGCATTTAAACCATCTTGTTAAGCTACTGCGACCTGCATGTCTTTTCCAAGGGGCATTTAAACCGTGTTGTTAAGCTACTGTGACCTCTACCGCTCTTCCAAGGGGCATTTAAACTATCTTGTTAAGCTACTGCGACCTGCACGTCTCTTCCAAGGGGCATTTAAACCGTCTTGGTTAGCTACTGCGACCTGCAAGCCTCTTCTAAGGGGCATTTAAACCCTCTTGTTAAGCTACTGCGACCTGCACGTCTCTTGCAAGGGGATTTTAAACCGTCTTGTTAAGCTACTGCGACCTGCACGTCACTTCCAAGGGGCATTTAAACCGTCTTGTTAAGACACTGCAACCTGCACGTCTCTTCCAAGGGGCATTTAAACCGTCTTTTTAAGCTACTGCGACCTGCACGTCTCTTCCAAGGGGCATTTAAACCGTCTTGGTAAGCTACTGCGACCTGCAAGCCTCCTCTAAGGGGCATTTAAACCCTCTTGCTAAGCTACTGTGACCTGCACATCTCTTCCAAGGGGCATTTTAACCGTCTTGTTAAGCTACTGCTACCTTCACCGCTCTTCCAAAGGGCATTTTAAGCGTCTTGTTAAGCTACTGTGACCTGCACGTCTCTACCAAGGGGCATTTAAACCGTCTTGGTAAGCAACGGCGAACTGTAAGCCTCTTCCAAGGGGCATTTAAACTGTCTTGTTTAGCTACTGCGACCTGAACATCTCTTCCGAGGGGCATTTAAACCATCTTGATAAGCTACTGCGACCTGCATGTCTTTTCCAAGGGGCATTTAAACCGTCTTGTTAAGCTACTGTGACCTCTACCGCTCTTCCAAGGAGCATTTAAACCATCTTGTTAAGCTACTGCGACCTGCACGTCTCTTCCAAGGGGCATTTAAACCGTTTTGGTTAGCTACTGCGACCTGCAAGCCTCTTCTAAGGGGCATTTAAACCCTCTTGTTAAGCTACTGAGACCTGCACGTCACTTCCAAGGGGCATTTAAACAGTCTTGTTAAGCTACTGCAACCTGCACGTCTCTTCCAAGGGGCATTTAAACCGTCTTTTTAAGCTACTGCGACTTGCACCTCTCTTCCAAGGGGCATTTAAACCGGCTTGTTAAGCAGCTGCGAACTGCACGTCTCTTCCAAGGGGCATTTAAACCCTCTTGTTAAGCTACTGCGACCTGCACGTCTCTTCCAAGGTGTATTTAAACCGTCTTGTTAAGCTACTGCGACCTGCACATCTCTTCCAAGGGGCATTTAAACCGTCTTGTTAAGCTACTGCGAACTTCACCGCTCTTCCAAAGGGCATTTTAACCGTCTTGTTAAGTTACTGTGACCTCCACTGCTCTTCCAAGGGGCATTAAATCCGTCTTGTTAAGCTACTGCGACCTGCACGTCTCTTCCAATGGGCATTTAAACCGTTTTTTCAGCTACAGCGAACTGCACGTCTCTTCCAAGGGGCATTTATACTGACTTGTTAAGCTACTGCGAACTGCACGTCTCTTCCAAGGGGCATTTAAATCGTCTTGTTCAGCTACAGCGAACTGCACGTCTCTTCCAAGGGGCATTTATACTGACTTGTTAAGCTGCTGCGAACTGCACGTCTCTTCCAAGGGGCATTTAAACCGTCTTGTTCAGCTACAGCGAACTGCACGTCTCTTCCAAGGGGCATTTATACTGACTTGTTAAGCTGCTGCGACCTGCACGTCTCTTCCAAGGGGCATTTAAACCATCTTGTTAAGCCACTGCGACCTGTTCGTCTCTTCCAATGGCCATTTAAACCGTCTTGTTAAGTTGCTGCGACCTGTATGTCTCTTCCAAGGGGCATTTAAACCGTCTTGTTAAGCTACTGCGACCTGTACGTCTCTTCCAAGGGGCATTTAAACCGTCTTGGTAAGCTACTTCGACCTGCACGCCTCTGCCAAGGGGAATTTAAACCGTCTTGTTAAGCTACTGCGACCTGAACATCTCTTCCAAGGGACATTTAAACCGTCTTGGTAAGCTACTGCGACCTGCAAGCCTCTTCCAAGGAGCATTTAAACCGTCTTGTTAAGCTACTGCTACCTGCATGTCTTTTCCAAGCGGCATTTAAACCGTCTTGTTAAGCTACTGTGACCTCCACTGCTCTTCCAAAGGGCATTTAAACCATCTTGTTAAGCTACTGCGACCTGCACGTCTCGTCCAAGGGGCATTTAATCCATCTTGTTAAGCTGCTGCGACCTGCACGTCTCTTGCAAGGGGCATTTAAACCGTCTTGTTAAGCTACTGCGAACTTCACGTCTCTTCCAAGGGGCATTTAAACCGTCTTGTTAAGCTACTGCGACCTGCACGTCTCTTCCAAGGGGCATTTAAACAGTCTTGTTAAGCTACTAAGTCCTCCACCGCTCTTCCAAAGGGCATTTTAACCGTCTTGGTAAGCTACTGAGACCACCACGTCTCTTCCAAGGGGCATTTAAACTGGCTTGTTAAGCTGCTGCGACCTGCACGTCTCTTCCAAGGGGCATTTAAACCCTCTTGTTAAGCTACTGCGACCTGCACGTCTCTTCCAAGCGGCATTTAAACCATCTTGTTAACCTACTGTGACCTGCACGTCTCTTCTAAGGGGCATTTAAACCCTCTTGTTAAGCTGCTGCGACCTGCACTTCTCTTGCAAGGGGCATTTAAACCGTCTTGTTAAGCTACTGCGAACTGCACGTCTCTTCCTAGGGGCATTTAAACCGTCTTGTTAAGCTACGGCGACCTGCACGTCTCTTCCAAGGGGCATTTAAACCGTCTTGTTAAGCTACTGCGACCTGCAGGTCTCTTCCAAGGGGCATTTAAACCATCTTGTTAAGCTACTGCGACCTGCACGTCTCTTCCAAGGGGCATTTAAACTGTCTTGGTAAGCTACTGTGACCTCCACCTCTCTTCCAAGGGGCATTTAAACCGTCTTGTTAAGCTACTGCGACCGGCACGTCTCTTCCAAGGGGCATTTAAACCATCTTGTTAAGCTACTGCGACCTGCACATCTATTCCAAGGGGCATTTAAACCGTCTTGTTAAGCTACTGTGACCTGCACATCTCTTCCAACGGGCATTTTAACCGTCATGTTAAGCTACTACGACCTTCACCGCTCTTCCAAAGGGCATTTTAACCGTCTTGTTAAGCTACTGTGACCTGCACGTCTCTACCAAGGGGCATTTAAACCGTCTAGTTAAGCTACTGCGACCTCCACTGCTCTTCCAAGGGGCATTTAATCCGTCTTCTTAAGCTACTGCGACCTGCACATCTCTTCCAAGGGGCATTTAAACGGTCTGGTTAAGCTACTGCGAAGTGCACGTCTCTTCCAAGGGGCATTTAAACTGTCTTGTTAAGCTACTGCGACCTGCACGTCTCTTCCAAGGGGCATTTAAACCGTCTTGTTAAGCTACTGCGACCTGCACGTCTCCTCCAAGGGGCATTTAAACCATCTTGTTAAGCTACTGGGACCTGTACGTCTCTTCCAATGGGCATTTAAGCCGTCTTGTTAAGCTGCTGCGACCTGTATGTCTCTTCCAAGGGGCATTTAAACCGTCTTCTTAAGCTACTGCGACCTTCACATCTCTTCCAAGGGGCATTTAAACCATCTTGTTAAGCTACTGCGTCCTGCACGTCTCGTCCAAGGGGCATTTAAACCCTCTTGTTAAGCTGCTGCGACCTGCACGTCTCTTGCAAGGGCCATTTAAACCATCTTGTTAAGCTACTGCGAACTTCACGTCTCTTCCAAGGGGCATTTAAACCGTCTTGTTTAGCTACTGCGACCTCCACCGCTCTTCCAAGGGGCATTTAAACCATCTTGGTAAGCTACTGCGACCTCCACTGCTCTTCCAAGGGGCATTTAAACCGTCTTGTTAAGCTACTGCGACCTGCACGTCTCTTCCAGGGGGCATTTAAACCATCTTGTTAAGCTACTGCGACCTGCACGTCTCTTCCAAGGGGCATTTAAACCATCTTTTTAACCTACTGTGACCTGCACGTCTCTTCTAAGGGGCATTTAAACCCTCTTGTTAAGCTGCTGCGACCTGTACTTCTCTTGCAAGGGGCAAATAAACCCTCTTGTTAAGCTGCTGCGACCTGCACGTCTCTTCTAAGAGGCATTTAAACCCTCTTGTTAAGCTGCTGCGACCTGCACTTCTCTTCCAAAGGGCATTTTAACCTTCTTGTTAAGCTACTGTGACCTCCACTGCTCTTCCAAGGGGCATTTAATCCGTCTTGTTAAGCTACTGCGACCTGCACGTCTCTTCCAAGGGGCATTTAAACCGTCTTGTTCAGCTACTGCAAACTGCACGTCTCTGCCAAGGGGCATTTATACTGTCTTGTTAAGCTACTGGGACCTGCACGTTTCTTCCAAGGGGCATTTAAACCGTCTTGTTAAGCTACTGTGACCTCCACCGCTCTTCCAAGGGGCATTTAAACCCTCTTGTTAAGCTGTTGCGACCTGCACTTCTCTTGCAAGGGGCAAATAAACCCTCTTGTTAAGCTGCTGCGACCTGCATGTCTCTTCCAAAGGGCATTTAAACCGTCTTGTTAAGGTACTTCGACCTGCACATCTCTTCCAAGAGGCATTTAAACCGTTTTGTTAAGCTACTGCGACCTTCACCGCTCTTCCAAAGGGCATTTTAACCGTCTTGTTAATCTACTGCGACCTCCACTGCTCTTCCAAGGGGCTTTTAATCCGTCTTGTTATGCTACTGCGACTTGCACGTCTCTTCCAAGGGACAAGTAAACCGTGTTGTTAAGCTACTGCGACCTGCATGTCTTTTCCAAGGGGCATTTAAACCATCTTGTTAAGCTACTGTGACCTCCACCGCTCTTCCAAGGGGCATTTAAACCATCTTGTTAAGCTACTGCGACCTGCACGTCTCTTCCAAGGGGCATTTAAACCGTCTTGGTAAGCTACTGCGACCTGCAAGCCTCCTCTAAGGGGCATTTAAACCCTCTTGCTAAGCTACTGTGACCTGCACATCTCTTCCAAGGGGCATTTTAACCGTCTTGTTAAGCTACTGCTACCTTCACCGCTCTTCCAAAGGGCATTTTAAGCGTCTTGTTAAGCTACTGTGACCTGCACGTCTCTACCAAGGGGCATTTAAACCGTCTTGGTAAGCAACGGCGAACTGTAAGCCTCTTCCAAGGGGCATTTAAACTGTCTTGTTTAGCTACTGCGACCTGAACATCTCTTCCGAGGGGCATTTAAACCATCTTGATAAGCTACTGCGACCTGCATGTCTTTTCCAAGGGGCATTTAAACCGTCTTGTTAAGCTACTGTGACCTCTACCGCTCTTCCAAGGAGCATTTAAACCATCTTGTTAAGCTACTGCGACCTACACGTCTCTTCCAAGGGGCATTTAAACCGTTTTGGTTAGCTACTGCGACCTGCAAGCCTCTTCTAAGGGGCATTTAAACCCTCTTGTTAAGCTACTGAGACCTGCACGTCACTTCCAAGGGGCATTTAAACAGTCTTGTTAAGCTACTGCAACCTGCACGTCTCTTCCAAGGGGCATTTAAACCGTCTTTTTAAGCTACTGCGACTTGCACCTCTCTTCCAAGGGGCATTTAAACCGGCTTGTTAAGCAGCTGCGAACTGCACGTCTCTTCCAAGGGGCATTTAAACCCTCTTGTTAAGCTACTGCGACCTGCACGTCTCTTCCAAGGTATATTTAAACCGTCTTGTTAAGCTACTGCGACCTGCACATCTCTTCCAAGGGGCATTTAAACCGTCTTGTTAAGCTACTGCGAACTTCACCGCTCTTCCAAAGGGCATTTTAACCGTCTTGTTAAGTTACTGTGACCTCCACTGCTCTTCCAAGGGGCATTAAATCCGTCTTGTTAAGCTACTGCGACCTGCACGTCTCTTCCAATGGGCATTTAAACCGTCTTGTTCAGCTACAGCGAACTGCACGTCTCTTCCAAGGGGCATTTATACTGACTTGTTAAGCTACTGCGAACTGCACGTCTCTTCCAAGGGGCATTTAAATCGTCTTGTTCAGCTACAGCGAACTGCACGTCTCTTCCAAGGGGCATTTATACTGACTTGTTAAGCTGCTGCGAACTGCACGTCTCTTCCAAGGGGCATTTAAACCGTCTTGTTCAGCTACAGCGAACTGCACGTCTCTTCCAAGGGGCATTTATACTGACTTGTTAAGCTGCTGCGACCTGCACGTCTCTTCCAAGGGGCATTTAAACCATCTTGTTAAGCCACTGCGACCTGTTCGTCTCTTCCAATGGCCATTTAAACCGTCTTGTTAAGTTGCTGCGACCTGTATGTCTCTTCCAAGGGGCATTTAAACCGTCTTGTTAAGCTACTGCGACCTGTACGTCTCTTCCAAGGGGCATTTAAACCGTCTTGGTAAGCTACTTCGACCTGCACGCCTCTGCCAAGGGGAATTTAAACCGTCTTGTTAAGCTACTGCGACCTGAACATCTCTTCCAAGGGACATTTAAACCGTCTTGGTAAGCTACTGCGACCTGCAAGCCTCTTCCAAGGAGCATTTAAACCGTCTTGTTAAGCTACTGCTACCTGCATGTCTTTTCCAAGCGGCATTTAAACCGTCTTGTTAAGCTACTGTGACCTCCACTGCTCTTCCAAAGGGCATTTAAACCATCTTGTTAAGCTACTGCGACCTGCACGTCTCGTCCAAGGGGCATTTAATCCATCTTGTTAAGCTGCTGCGACCTGCACGTCTCTTGCAAGGGGCATTTAAACCGTCTTGTTAAGCTACTGCGAACTTCACGTCTCTTCCAAGGGGCATTTAAACCGTCTTGTTAAGCTACTGCGACCTGCACGTCTCTTCCAAGGGGCATTTAAACAGTCTTGTTAAGCTACTAAGTCCTCCACCGCTCTTCCAAAGGGCATTTTAACCGTCTTGGTAAGCTACTGAGACCACCACGTCTCTTCCAAGGGGCATTTAAACTGGCTTGTTAAGCTGCTGCGACCTGCACGTCTCTTCCAAGGGGCATTTAAACCCTCTTGTTAAGCTACTGCGACCTGCACGTCTCTTCCAAGCGGCATTTAAACCATCTTGTTAACCTACTGTGACCTGCACGTCTCTTCTAAGGGGCATTTAAACCCTCTTGTTAAGCTGCTGCGACCTGCACTTCTCTTGCAAGGGGCATTTAAACCGTCTTGTTAAGCTACTGCGAACTGCACGTCTCTTCCTAGGGGCATTTAAACCGTCTTGTTAAGCTACTGCGACCTGCACGTCTCTTCCAAGGGGCATTTAAACCGTCTTGTTAAGCTACTGCGACCTGCAGGTCTCTTCCAAGGGGCATTTAAACCATCTTGTTAAGCTACTGCGACCTGCACGTCTCTTCCAAGGGGCATTTAAACTGTCTTGGTAAGCTACTGTGACCTCCACCTCTCTTCCAAGGGGCATTTAAACCGTCTTGTTAAGCTACTGCGACCGGCACGTCTCTTCCAAGGGGCATTTAAACCATCTTGTTAAGCTACTGCGACCTGCACATCTATTCCAAGGGGCATTTAAACCGTCTTGTTAAGCTACTGTGACCTGCACATCTCTTCCAACGGGCATTTTAACCGTCATGTTAAGCTACTACGACCTTCACCGCTCTTCCAAAGGGCATTTTAACCGTCTTGTTAAGCTACTGTGACCTGCACGTCTCTACCAAGGGGCATTTAAACCGTCTAGTTAAGCTACTGCGACCTCCACTGCTCTTCCAAGGGGCATTTAATCCGTCTTCTTAAGCTACTGCGACCTGCACATCTCTTCCAAGGGGCATTTAAACGGTCTGGTTAAGCTACTGCGAAGTGCACGTCTCTTCCAAGGGGCATTTAAACTGTCTTGTTAAGCTACTGCGACCTGCACGTCTCTTCCAAGGGGCATTTAAACCATCTTGTTAAGCTACTGCGACCTGCATGTCTTTTCCAAGGGGCATATAAACCATCTTGTTAAGCTGCTGTGACCTCCACCGCTCTTCCAAGGGGCATTTAAACCATCTTGGTAAGCTACTGCGACCTGCAAGCCTCTTCTAAGGGGCATTTAAACCCTCTTGTTAAGCTGCTGCGACCTGCACGTCTCTTGCAAGGGGCATTTAAACCGTCTTGTTAAGCTACTGCTAACTGCACGTCTCTTCCAAGGGGCATTTAAACCGTCTTGTTAAGCTACTGCGACCTGCACGTCTCTTCCAAGGTGCATTTAAACTGTCTTGTTAAGCTACTGCGAACTTCACCGCTCTTCCAAAGGGCATTTTAACCTTCTTGTTAAGCTACTGTGACCTCCACTGCTCTTCCAAGGGGCATTTAATCCGTCTTGTTAAGATACTGCGACCTGCACGTCTCTTCCAATGGGCATTTAAACCGTCTTGTTAAGCTACTGCGAACTGCACGTCTATTCCATGGGGCATTTAAACCGTCTTCTTAAGCTTCTGCGACCTCCACTGCTCTTCCAAGGGGCATATAAACCATCTTGTTAAGCTACTGCGACCTGCATGTCTCTTCCAATGGGCATTTAAAAATTCTTTTTAAGCTACTGCGACCTGCACGTCTCTTCCAAGTGGCATTTAAATCGTCTTGTTAAGCTACTGCGACCTGCACGTCTCTTCCAAGGGGCATTTAAACCGTCTTGTTAATCTACTGCGACTTTCCCTTCTATTCCAAGGATAATTTAAACCGTCTTGTTAAGCTACTGTAACCTGCACCACTTTTCCAAGGGGCATTTAAACCGTCTTGTTAAGCTACTGCGACCTCCACTGCTCTTCCAAGGGGCATTTAATCCGTCTTCTTAAGCTACTGCGACCTGCACATCTCTTCCAAGGGGCATTTAAACGGTCTGGTTAAGCTACTGCGAAGTGCACGTCTCTTCCAAGGGGCATTTAAACTGTCTTGTTAAGCTACTGCGACCTGCACGTCTCTTCCAAGGGACATTTAAACTGTCTTGTTAAGCTACTGCGACCTGCACGTCTCCTCCAAGGGGCATTTAAACCATCTTGTTAAGCTACTGGGACCTGTACGTCTCTTCCAATGGGCATTTAAGCCGTCTTGTTAAGCTGCTGCGACCTGTATGTCTCTTACAAGGGGCATTTAAACCGTCTTCTTAAGCTACTGCGACCTTCACATCTCTTGCAAGGGGCATTTAAACCATCTTGTTAAGCTACTGCAATCTGCATGTCTTTTCCAAGGGGCATTTAAACCGTCTTGTTAAGCTACTGTGACCTGCACGTCTCTTCCAATGGGCATTTAAACCGTCTTGTTAAGCTGCTGCGTACTGTATGTCTCTTCCAAGGGGCATTTAAACGTCTTGTTAAGCTACTGCGACATCCACCGCTCTTCCAAGGGGCAATTAAACCATCTTGTTAAACTACTGCGACCTGCACGTCTCTGCCAAGGGGCATTTAAACCGACTTGGTAAGCTACTGCGACCTGCATGTCTTTTCCAAGGGGCATATAAACCGTCTTGTTAAGCTGCTGTGACCTCCACCGCTCTTCCAAGGGGCATTTAAACCATCTTGTTAAGCTACTGCGACATGCACGTCTCTTCCAATGGGCATTTAAAACCGTCTTGGTAAGCTACTGCGACCTGCAAGCCTCTTCTAAGGGGCATTTAAACCCTCTTGTTAAGCTGCTGCGACCTGCACGTCTCTTGCAAGGGGCATTTAAACCGTCTTGTTAAGCTACTGCTAACTGCACGTCTCTTCCAAGGGGCATTTAAACCGTCTTGTTAAGCTACTGCGACCTGCACGTCTCTTCCAAGGTGCATTTAAACCGTCTTGTTAAGCTACTGCGAACTTCACCACTCTTCCAAAGGGCATTTTAACCTTCTTGTTAAGCTACTGTGACCTCCACTGCTCTTCCAAGGGGCATTTAATCCGTCTTGTTAAGATACTGCGACCTGCACGTCTCTTCCAAGGGGCATTTAAACCGTCTTGTTCAGCTACTGCAAACTGCACGTCTCTTCCAAGGGGCATTTATACTGTCTTGTTAAGCTACTGCGACCTGCACGTCTCTTCCAAGGGGCATTTAAACCGTCTTGTTAAGCTACTGTGACCTGCATGTCTCTTCCAAAGGGCATTTAAACCGTCTTGTTAAGGTACTTCGACCTGCACATCTCTTCCAAGGGGCATTTAAACCGTTTTGTTAAGCTACTGCCACCTTCACCGCTCTTCCAAAGGGCATTTTAACCGTCTTGTTAATCTACTGCGACCTCCACTGCTCTTCCAAGGGGCTATTAATCCGTCTTGTTAAGCTACTGCGACTTGCACGTCTCTTCCAAGGGACAATTAAACTGTGTTGTTAAGCTACTGCGACCTGCATGTCTTTTCCAAGGAGCATTTAAACCATCTTGTTAAGCTACTGTGACCTCCACCGCTCTTCCAAGGGGCATTTAAACCATCTTGTTAAGCTACTGCGACCTGCACGTCTCTTCCAAGGGGCATTTAAACCGTCTTGGTAAGCTACTGCGACCTGCAAGCCTCCTCTAAGGGGCATTTAAACCCTCTTGTTAAGGTACTGTGACCTGCACATCTCTTCCAAGGGGCATTTTAACCGTCTTGTTAAGCTACTGCGACCTTCACCGCTCTTCCAAAGGGCATTTTAACCGTCTTGTTAAGCTACTGTGACCTGCAAGTCTCTACCAAAAGGCATTTAAACCGTCTTGGTAAGCAACGGCGACCTGTAAGCCTCTTCCAAGGGGCATTTAAACTGTCTTGTTAAGCTACTGCGACCTGAACATCTCTTCCGAGGGGCATTTAAACCATCTTGTTAAGCTACTGCGACCTGCATGTCTTTTCCAAGGGGCATTTAAACCGTCTTGTTAAGCCACTGTGACCTCTACCGCTCTTCCATGGAGCATTTAAACCATCTTGTTAAGCTACTGCGACCTGCACGTCTCTTCCAAGGGGCATTTAAACCGTTTTGGTTAGCTACTGCGACCTGCAAGCCTCTTCTAAGGGGCATTTAAACCCTCTTGTTAAGCTACTGAGAACTGCACGTCACTTCCAAGGGGCATTTAAACCGTCTTGTTAAGCTACTGCAACCTGCACTTCTCTTCCAAGGGGCATTTAAACCGTCTTTTTAAGCTACTGCGACTTGCACGTCTCTTCCAAGGGGCATTTAAACCGGCTTGTTAAGCAGCTGCGACCTGCACGTCTCTTCCAAGGGGCATTTAAACCGTCTTGTTAAGCTACTGCGACCTGCACGTCTCTTCCAAGGTGTATTTAAACCGTCTTGTTAAGCTACTGCGACCTGCACATCTCTTCCAAGGGGCATTTAAACCGTCTTGTTAAGCTACTGCGAACTTCACCGCTCTTCCAAAGGGCATTTTAACCGTCTTGTTAAGCTACTGTGACCTCCACTGCTCTTCCAAGGGGCATTTAATCCGTCTTGTTAAGCTACTGCGACCTGCACGTCTCTTCCAATGGGCATTTAAACCGTCTTGCTCAGCTACAGCGAACTGCACGTCTCTTCCAAGGGGCATTTAAACCGTCTTGTTCAGCTACAGCGAACTGCATTGTCTTCCAAGGGGCATTTATACTGACTTCTTAAGCTACTGCGACCTGCACGTCTCTTCCAAGGGGCATTTAAATCTTCTTGTTAAGCCACTGCGAGCTGTTCGTCTCTTCCAATGGCCATTTAAACCGTCTTGTTAAGTTGCTGCGACCTGTATGTCTCTTCCAAGGGGCATTTAAACCGTCTTGTTAAGCTACTGCGACCTGCACGTCTCTTCCAAGGGGCATTTAAACCGTCTTGGTAAGCTACTGCGACTTGCATGCCTCTGCCAAGGGGAATTTAAACCGTCTTGTTAAGCTACTGCGACCTGAACATCTCTTCCGAGGGGCATTTAAACCATCTTGTTAAGCTACTGCGACCTCCATGTCTTTTCCAAGGGGCATTTAAACCATCTTGTTAAGCTACTGTGACCTCTACCGCTCTTCCAAGGAGCATTTAAACCATCTTGTTAAGCTACATGCGACCTGCACGTCTCTTCCAAGGGGAATTTAAACCGTCTTGGTTAGCTACTGCGACATGCAAGCCTCTTCAAAGGGGCACTTAAACAGTCTTGTTAAGGTACTGCTACCTGCACATCTCTTCCAAGGGGCATTTAAACCGTTTTGTTATGCTACTGCGACCTTCACCGCTCTTCCAAAGGGCATTTTAACCGTCTTGTTAATCTACTGCGACCTCCACTGCTCTTCCAAGGGGCTTTTAATCCGTCTTGTTAAGCTACTGCGACTTGCAGGTCTCTTCCAAGGGGCAATTAAACCGTCTTGTTAAGCTACTGCGAACTACACGTCTCTTCCAAGGGGCATTTAAACTGACTTGTTAAGCTACTGCGAACTGCACGTCTCTTCCAAGGGGCATTTAAACCGTCTTGTTAAGCTACTGCGACCTGCACGTCTCTTCCAAGGGGCATTTAAACCATCTTGTTAAGCTACTGCGACCTGTTCGTCTCTTCCAATGGGCATTTAAACCGTCTTGTTAAGTTGCTGCGACCTGTATGTCTCTTCCAAGGCGCATTTAAACCGTCTTGTTAAGCTACTGCGACCTCCACCGCTCTTCCAAGGGGCATTTAAACCGTCTTGTTAAGCTACTGCGACCTGCACGTCTATTCCAAGGGGCATTTAAACCAACTTGGTAAGCTACTGCGACCTGCACGTCTATTCCAAGGGGCATTTAAACCGTCTTGTTAAGCTACTGTGACCTGCTCATCTCTTCCAAGGGGCATTTTAACAGTCTTGTTAAGCTACTGCGACCTTCACCGCTCTTCCAAAGGGCATTTTAACCGTCTTGTTAAGCTACTGTGACCTGCACGTCTCTACCAAGGGGCATTTAAACCGTCTTGTTAAGCTACTGCGACCTCCACTGCTCTTACAAGGGGCATTTAATCCGTCTTCTTAAGCTACTGCGACCTGCACGTCTCTTCCAAGGGGCATTTAAACCATCTTGTTAAACTACTGTGAACTGCACGTCTCTTCCATGTGGCATTTAAACTATCTTGTTAAGCTACTGCGACCTGCACGTCTCTTCCAAGGGGCATTTAAACCGTCTTGGTAAGAAACTGCGACCTGTAAGCCTCTTCCAAGGGGCATTTAAACTGTCTTGTTAAGCTACTGTGACCTGAACATCTCTTCCGAGGGGCATTTAAACCATCTTGTTAAGCTACTGCGACCTGCACGTCTCTTCCAAGGGGCATTTAAACCGTCTTGGTTAGCTACTGCGACCTGCAAGCGTCTACTAAGGGGCATTTAAACCCTCTTGTTAAGCTACTGCGACCTTCACCGCTCTTCCAAGGGGCATTTAAACCGTATTTTTAAGCTACTGCGACTTGCACGTCTCTTCCAAGGGGCATTTAAACCGGCTTGTTAAGCTGCTGCGACCTACACGTCTCTTCCAAGGCGCATTTAAACCCTCTTGTTAAGCTACTGCAACCTACACGTCTCTTCCAAGGTGCATTTAAACCGTCTTGTTAAGCTACTGTGACCTCCACTGCTCTTCCAAAGGGCATTTAATCCATCTTGTTAAGCTACTGCGACCTGCACGTCTCTTCCAAGGGGCATTTAAACCGTCTTGTTAAGGTACTGCGACCTGCACATCTCTTCCAAGGGGCATATAAACCATTTTGTTAAGCTACTGCGACTTTCACCGCTCTTCAAAAGGGCATTTTAACCGTCTTGTTAATCCACTGCGACCTACACTGCTCTTCCAAGTCGCTTTTAATCCGTCTTGTTAAGGTACTGCGAACTGCACGTCTCTTACAAGGGGCATTTAAACCGTCTTGTTAAGCTACTGCGAACTTCACCGCTCTTCCAAAGGGTATTTTAACCGTCTTGTTAAGCTACTGCGAACTGCATGTCTATTCCAAGGGGCATTTTTATTGTCTTGTTAAGCTACTGCGACCTGCACGTCTCTTCCAAGGGGCATTTAAACCGTCTTATTAAGCTACTGCGACCTGCACGTCTCTTCCAATGGGCATTTAAACCATCTTGTTAAGGTACTGCGACCTGCACATCTCTTCCAAGGGGCATTTAAACCATTTTGTTAAGCTACTGCGACCTTCACCGCTCTTCCAAAGGGCATTTTAACCGTCTTGTTAATCTACTGCGACCTCCACTGCTCTTCCAAGGGGCTTTTAATCCGTCTTGTTAAGCTACTGCGACTTGCACGTCTCTTCCAAGGGGCAATTAAACCGTCTTGTTAAGCTACTGCGAACTGCACGTCTTTTCCAAGGGGCATTGAAACTGACTTGTTAAGCTAATGCGAACTGCACGTCTCTTCCAAGGGGCATTTAAACCGTGTTGTTAAGCTACTGCGACCTGCACGTCTCTTCCAAGGGGCATTTAAACCATCTTGTTAAGCTACTGCGACCTGTTCGTCTCTTCCAATGGGCATTTAAACCGTCTTGTTAAGTTGCTGCGACCTGGATGTCTCTTCTAAGGGGCATTTAAACCGTCTTGTTAAGCTACTGCGACCTCCACCGCTCTTCCAAGGGGCATTTAACCTGTCTTGTTAAGCTACTGCGACCTGCACGTCTCTTCCAAGGGGCATTTAAACCGTATTGGTAAGCTACTGCGACCTGCAAGCCTCTTCCAAGGGTCATTTAAACCGTTTTGTTAAGCTACTGCGACCTTAGCATCTCTTCCAAGGGGCATTTAAACCACCTTGTTAAGCTACTGTGACCTGCATGTCTTTTCCAAGGGGCATTTAAACTGTCTTGATAAGCTACTGTGAACTCCACCGCTGTTCCAATGGGCATTTAAACCATCTTGTTAAGCTTCTGCGAACTGCACGTCTCTTCCAAGTGGCATTTAAACCGTCTTCTTAAGCTACTGCGACCTGCAAGCCTCTTCTAAGGGGCATTAAAACCCTCTTGTTAAGCTACTGCGACCTGCACGTCTCTTGCAAGGTGCATTTAAACCTTCTTGTTAAGCTACTGCGACCTGCACGTCTCTTCCAAGGGGCATTTAGACCGTCTTGTTAAGCTACTGCGACCTGCATGTCTCTTCCAAGGCGCATTTAAACCGTCTTGTTAAGCTACTGCGACCTGCACGTCTCTTCCAAGGGGCATTTAAACTGTCTTGGTAAGCTACTGCAACCTCCACCTCTCTTCCAAGGGGCATTTAAACCGTCTTGTTAAGCTACTGCGACCTGCACCTCTCTTCCAACGGGCATTTAAACCATCTTGTTAAGCTACTGCGACCTGCACGTCTATTCCAAGGGGCATTTAAACCGTCTTGTTAAGCTACTGTGACCTGCACATCTCTTCCAAGGGGCATTTTAACCGTCTTGTTAAGCTACTGCGACCTTCACCGCTCTTCCAAAGTGCATTTTAACCGTCTTGTTAAGCTACTGTGACCTGCACGTCTCTACGAAGGGGCATTTAAACCGTCTTGTTAAGCTTCTGCGACCTCCACTGCTCTTCCAAGGGGCATTTAATCCGTCTTCTTAAGCTACTGCGAACTGCACGTCTCTTGCAAGTGGCAATTAAACTGTCTTGTTAAGCTACTGCGATCTGCACGTCTCTTCCAAGGGGCATTTAAACCGTCTTGGTAAGCAACTGCGATCTGTAAGCCTCTTCCAAGGGGCATTTAAACTGTCTTGTTAAGCTACTGCGACCTGAACATCTCTTCCGAGAGGCATTTAAACCATCTTGTTAAGCTACTGCGACCTGCATGTCTTTTCCAAGGGGCATTTAAACCGTCTTGTTAAGCTACTGTGACCTCTACCGCTCTTCCAAGGGGCATTTAAACCATCTTGTTAAGCTACTGCGACCTGCACGTCTCTTCCAAGGGGCATTTAAACCATCTTGTTAAGCTAATGGGACCTGTACGTCTCTTCCAATGGACATTTAAGCCGTCTTGTTAAGCTGCTGCGACCTGTATGTCTCTTCCAAGGGGCATTTAAACCATCTTGTTAAGCTACTGCAACCTGCATGTCTTTTCCAAGGGGCATTTAAACCGTCTTGTTAAGCTACTGTGACCTGCACGTCTCTTCCAATGGGCATTTAAACTGTCTTGTTAAGCTGCTGCGTTCTGTATGTCTCTTCCAAGGGGCATTTAAACCGTCTTGTTAAGCTATTGCGACCTGCACGTCTCTTCCAAGGTGCATTTAAACCGTCTTGTTAAGCTACTGCGACCTCCACCGCCCTTCCAAGGGGCATTTAAACTGTCTTGTTAAGCTACTGCGACCTGCACGTCTCTTCCAAGGGGCATTTAAACCGTCTTGGCAAGCTACTGCGACCTGCACGTCTTTTCCAAGGGGCATTTAAACCGTCTTGTTAAGCTACTGCGACCTGCACGTCTCTTCCAAGGGGCATTTAAACCGTCTTGTTAATCTACTGCGACCTCCACTGCTCTTACAAGGGACATTTAATCCGTCTTGGTAAGCTACTGCGACCTGCACGTCTCTTCCAAGGGGCATTTAAACCGTCTTGTTAAGCTACTGCAAACTGCACGTCTCTTCCAAGGGGCACTTAAACAGTCTTGTTAAGCTACTGCGACCTGCACGTCTCTTCCTAGGCGCATTTAAACCGTCTTGTTAAGCTACTGCGACCTGCACGTCTCTTCCAAGGGGCATTTAACCCGTCTTGGCAAGCTACTGCGACCTGCACGTCTCTTCCAAGGGGCATTTAAATCATCTTGTTAAGCTACTGCGACCTGCACGTCTCTTCCAAGGGGCATTTAACCCGACTTGGCAAGCTACTGCGACCTGCATGTCTCTTCCAAGGCGCATTTAAACCGTCTTGTTAAGCTACTGCGACCTGCACGTCTCTTCCAAGGGGCATTTAAACTGTCTTGGTAAGCTACTGCAACCTCCACCTCTCTTCCAAGGGGCATTTAAACCGTCTTGTTAAGCTACTGCGACCTGCACCTCTCTTCCAACGGGCATTTAAACCATCTTGTTAAGCTACTGCGACCTGCACGTCTATTCCAAGGGGCATTTAAACCGTCTTGTTAAGCTACTGTGACCTGCACATCTCTTCCAAGGGGCATTTTAACCGTCTTGTTAAGCTACTGCGACCTTCACCGCTCTTCCAAAGTGCATTTTAACCGTCTTGTTAAGCTACTGTGACCTGCACGTCCCTACCAAGGGGCATTTAAACCGTCTTGTTAAGCTTCTGCGACCTCCACTGCTCTTCCAAGGGGCATTTAATCCGTCTTCTTAAGCTACTGCGAACTGCACGTCTCTTGCAAGTGGCAATTAAACTGTCTTGTTAAGCTACTGCGATCTGCACGTCTCTTCCAAGGGGCATTTAAACCGTCTTGTTAAGCAACTGCGACCTGTAAGCCTCTTCCAAGGGGCATTTAAACTGTCTTGTTAAGCTACTGCGACCTGAACATCTCTTCCGAGAGGCATTTAAACCATCTTGTTAAGCTACTGCGACCTGCATGTCTTTTCCAAGGGGCATTTAAACCGTCTTGTTAAGCTACTATGACCTCTACCGCTCTTCCAAGGGGCATTTAAACCATCTTGTTAAGCTACTGCGACCTGCACGTCTCTTCCAAGGGGCATTTAAACCATCTTGTTAAGCTAATGGGACCTGTACGTCTCTTCCAATGGACATTTAAGCCGTCTTGTTAAGCTGCTGCGACCTGTATGTCTCTTCCAAGGGGCATTTAAACCGTCTTCTTAAGCTACTGCGACCTTCACATCTCTTCCAAGGGGCATTTAAACCATCTTGTTAAGCTACTGCAACCTGCATGTCTTTTCCAAGGGGCATTTAAACCGTCTTGTTAAGCTACTGTGACCTGCACGTCTCTTCCAATGGGCATTTAAACTGTCTTGTTAAGCTGCTGCGTTCTGTATGTCTCTTCCAAGGGGCATTTAAACCGTCTTGTTAAGCTACTGCGACCTGCACGTCTCTTCCAAGGTGCATTTAAACCGTCTTCTTAAGCTACTGCGACCTGCACATCTCTTCCAAGGGGCATTTAAACCGTCTTGTTAAGCTCCTGCGAACTTCACCGCTCTTCCAACGGGCATTTTAACCGTCTTGTTAAGCTATTGTGACATCCACTGCTCTTCCAAGGGGCATTTAATCCATCTTGTTAAGCTACTGCGACCTGCACGTCTCTTCCAAGGGGCATTTAAACCGTCTTGTTAAGCTACTGCGAACTGCACGTCTCTTCCAAGGGGCATTTATACTGTCTTGTTAAGCTACTGCGACCTGCACGTCTCTTCCAAGGGGCATTTAAACCGTCTTGTTAAGCTACTGCGACCTGCACGTCTCTTCCAAGGGGCATTTAAACCGTCTTGTTAAGCTACTGCGACCTGCATGTCTCTTCCAAGGGGCACTTAAACAGTCTTGTTAAGGTACTGCGACCTGCACATCTCTTCCAAGGGGCATTTAAACCGTCTTGTTGAGCTACTGCGACCTGCATGTCTCTTCCAAGGGGCATTTAAATCGTCTTGTTAAGCTACTGCGACCTGCACGTCTCTTCCAAGGGGCATTTAAACTGTCTAGGTAAGCTACTGCGACCTCCACCTCTCTTCCAGGGGGAATTTAAACCGTCTTGTTAAGCTACTGTGACCTGCACGTCTCTTCCAAGTAGCATTTAAACTATCTTGTTAAGCTACTGCGACCTGCACGTCTATTCCAAGGGGCATTTAAACCGTCTTGTTAAACTACTGTGACCTGCACATCTCTTCCAAGGGGCATTTTAACCGTCTTGTTAAGCTACTGCGACCTGCACGTCTCTTCCAAGGGGCATTTAAACCATCTTGTTAAACTACTGCGAACTGCACGTCTCTTCCAAGTGGCATTTAAACTGTCTTGTTAAGCTACTGCGACCGGGACGTCTCTTCCAAGGGGCATTTAAACCGTCTTGGTAAGCAACTGCGACCTGTAAGCCTCTTCCAAGGGGCATTTAAACTGTCTTGTTAAGCTACTGCGACCTGAACATCTCTTCCGAGGGGCATTTAAACCATCTTGTTAAGCTACTGCGACCTGCATGTCTTTTCCAAGGGGCATTTAAACCGTGTTGTTAAGCTACTGTGACCTCTACCGCTCTTCCAAGGGGCATTTAAACTATCTTGTTAAGCTACTGCGACCTGCACGTCTCTTCCAAGGGGCATTTAAACCGTCTTGGTTAGCTACTGCGACCTGCAAGCCTCTTCTAAGGGGCATTTAAACCCTCTTGTTAAGCTACTGCGACCTGCACGTCTCTTGCAAGGGGATTTTAAACCGTCTTGTTAAGCTACTGCGACCTGCACGTCACTTCCAAGGGGCATTTAAACCGTCTTGTTAAGACACTGCAACCTGCACGTCTCTTCCAAGGGGCATTTAAACCGTCTTTTTAAGCTACTGCGACCTGCACGTCTCTTCCAAGGGGCATTTAAACCGTCTTGGTAAGCTACTGCGACCTGCAAGCCTCCTCTAAGGGGCATTTAAACCCTCTTGCTAAGCTACTGTGACCTGCACATCTCTTCCAAGGGGCATTTTAACCGTCTTGTTAAGCTACTGCTACCTTCACCGCTCTTCCAAAGGGCATTTTAAGCGTCTTGTTAAGCTACTGTGACCTGCACGTCTCTACCAAGGGGCATTTAAACCGTCTTGGTAAGCAACGGCGAACTGTAAGCCTCTTCCAAGGGGCATTTAAACTGTCTTGTTTAGCTACTGCGACCTGAACATCTCTTCCGAGGGGCATTTAAACCATCTTGATAAGCTACTGCGACCTGCATGTCTTTTCCAAGGGGCATTTAAACCGTCTTGTTAAGCTACTGTGACCTCTACCGCTCTTCCAAGGAGCATTTAAACCATCTTGTTAAGCTACTGCGACCTGCACGTCTCTTCCAAGGGGCATTTAAACCGTTTTGGTTAGCTACTGCGACCTGCAAGCCTCTTCTAAGGGGCATTTAAACCCTCTTGTTAAGCTACTGAGACCTGCACGTCACTTCCAAGGGGCATTTAAACAGTCTTGTTAAGCTACTGCAACCTGCACGTCTCTTCCAAGGGGCATTTAAACCGTCTTTTTAAGCTACTGCGACTTGCACCTCTCTTCCAAGGGGCATTTAAACCGGCTTGTTAAGCAGCTGCGAACTGCACGTCTCTTCCAAGGGGCATTTAAACCCTCTTGTTAAGCTACTGCGACCTGCACGTCTCTTCCAAGGTGTATTTAAACCGTCTTGTTAAGCTACTGCGACCTGCACATCTCTTCCAAGGGGCATTTAAACCGTCTTGTTAAGCTACTGCGAACTTCACCGCTCTTCCAAAGGGCATTTTAACCGTCTTGTTAAGTTACTGTGACCTCCACTGCTCTTCCAAGGGGCATTAAATCCGTCTTGTTAAGCTACTGCGACCTGCACGTCTCTTCCAATGGGCATTTAAACCGTTTTGTTCAGCTACAGCGAACTGCACGTCTCTTCCAAGGGGAATTTATACTGACTTGTTAAGCTACTGCGAACTGCACGTCTCTTCCAAGGGGCATTTAAATCGTCTTGTTCAGCTACAGCGAACTGCACGTCTCTTCCAAGGGGCATTTATACTGACTTGTTAAGCTGCTGCGAACTGCACGTCTCTTCCAAGGGGCATTTAAACCGTCTTGTTCAGCTACAGCGAACTGCACGTCTCTTCCAAGGGGCATTTATACTGACTTGTTAAGCTGCTGCGACCTGCACGTCTCTTCCAAGGGGCATTTAAACCATCTTGTTAAGCCACTGCGACCTGTTCGTCTCTTCCAATGGCCATTTAAACCGTCTTGTTAAGTTGCTGCGACCTGTATGTCTCTTCCAAGGGGCATTTAAACCGTCTTGTTAAGCTACTGCGACCTGTACGTCTCTTCCAAGGGGCATTTAAACCGTCTTGGTAAGCTACTTCGACCTGCACGCCTCTGCCAAGGGGAATTTAAACCGTCTTGTTAAGCTACTGCGACCTGAACATCTCTTCCAAGGGACATTTAAACCGTCTTGGTAAGCTACTGCGACCTGCAAGCCTCTTCCAAGGAGCATTTAAACCGTCTTGTTAAGCTACTGCTACCTGCATGTCTTTTCCAAGCGGCATTTAAACCGTCTTGTTAAGCTACTGTGACCTCCACTGCTCTTCCAAAGGGCATTTAAACCATCTTGTTAAGCTACTGCGACCTGCACGTCTCGTCCAAGGGGCATTTAATCCATCTTGTTAAGCTGCTGCGACCTGCACGTCTCTTGCAAGGGGCATTTAAACCGTCTTGTTAAGCTACTGCGAACTTCACGTCTCTTCCAAGGGGCATTTAAACCGTCTTGTTAAGCTACTGCGACCTGCACGTCTCTTCCAAGGGGCATTTAAACAGTCTTGTTAAGCTACTAAGTCCTCCACCGCTCTTCCAAAGGGCATTTTAACCGTCTTGGTAAGCTACTGAGACCACCACGTCTCTTCCAAGGGGCATTTAAACTGGCTTGTTAAGCTGCTGCGACCTGCACGTCTCTTCCAAGGGGCATTTAAACCCTCTTGTTAAGCTACTGCGACCTGCACGTCTCTTCCAAGCGGCATTTAAACCATCTTGTTAACCTACTGTGACCTGCACGTCTCTTCTAAGGGGCATTTAAACCCTCTTGTTAAGCTGCTGCGACCTGCACTTCTCTTGCAAGGGGCATTTAAACCGTCTTGTTAAGCTACTGCGAACTGCACGTCTCTTCCTAGGGGCATTTAAACCGTCTTGTTAAGCTACGGCGACCTGCACGTCTCTTCCAAGGGGCATTTAAACCGTCTTGTTAAGCTACTGCGACCTGCAGGTCTCTTCCAAGGGGCATTTAAACCATCTTGTTAAGCTACTGCGACCTGCACGTCTCTTCCAAGGGGCATTTAAACTGTCTTGGTAAGCTACTGTGACCTCCACCTCTCTTCCAAGGGGCATTTAAACCGTCTTGTTAAGCTACTGCGACCGGCACGTCTCTTCCAAGGGGCATTTAAACCATCTTGTTAAGCTACTGCGACCTGCACATCTATTCCAAGGGGCATTTAAACCGTCTTGTTAAGCTACTGTGACCTGCACATCTCTTCCAACGGGCATTTTAACCGTCATGTTAAGCTACTACGACCTTCACCGCTCTTCCAAAGGGCATTTTAACCGTCTTGTTAAGCTACTGTGACCTGCACGTCTCTACCAAGGGGCATTTAAACCGTCTAGTTAAGCTACTGCGACCTCCACTGCTCTTCCAAGGGGCATTTAATCCGTCTTCTTAAGCTACTGCGACCTGCACATCTCTTCCAAGGGGCATTTAAACGGTCTGGTTAAGCTACTGCGAAGTGCACGTCTCTTCCAAGGGGCATTTAAACTGTCTTGTTAAGCTACTGCGACCTGCACGTCTCTTCCAAGGGGCATTTAAACCGTCTTGTTAAGCTACTGCGACCTGCACGTCTCCTCCAAGGGGCATTTAAACCATCTTGTTAAGCTACTGGGACCTGTACGTCTCTTCCAATGGGCATTTAAGCCGTCTTGTTAAGCTGCTGCGACCTGTATGTCTCTTCCAAGGGGCATTTAAACCGTCTTCTTAAGCTACTGCGACCTTCACATCTCTTGCAAGGGGCATTTAAACCATCTTGTTAAGCTACTGCAATCTGCATGTCTTTTCCAAGGGGCATTTAAACCGTCTTGTTAAGCTACTGTGACCTGCACGTCTCTTCCAATGGGCATTTAAACCGTCTTGTTAAGCTGCTGCGTACTGTATGTCTCTTCCAAGGGGCATTTAAACGTCTTGTTAAGCTACTGCGACATCCACCGCTCTTCCAAGGGGCAATTAAACCATCTTGTTAAACTACTGCGACCTGCACGTCTCTGCCAAGGGGCATTTAAACCGACTTGGTAAGCTACTGCGACCTGCAAGCCTTTTCCAAGGGGCATTAAAACCGTTTTGTTAAGCTACTGCGACCTGCACATGTCTTCCAAGGGGCATTTAAACCATCTTGTTAAGCTACTGCGACCTGCATGTCTTTTCCAAGGGGCATATAAACCATCTTGTTAAGCTGCTGTGACCTCCACCGCTCTTCCAAGGGGCATTTAAACCATCTTGTTAAGCTACTGCGACATGCAAGTCTCTTCCAATGGGCATTTAAAACCGTCTTGGTAAGCTACTGCGACCTGCAAGCCTCTTCTAAGGGGCATTTAAACCCTCTTGTTAAGCTGCTGCGACCTGCACGTCTCTTGCAAGGGGCATTTAAACCGTCTTGTTAAGCTACTGCTAACTGCACGTCTCTTCCAAGGGGCATTTAAACCGTCTTGTTAAGCTACTGCGACCTGCACGTCTCTTCCAAGGTGCATTTAAACTGTCTTGTTAAGCTACTGCGAACTTCACCGCTCTTCCAAAGGGCATTTTAACCTTCTTGTTAAGCTACTGTGACCTCCACTGCTCTTCCAAGGGGCATTTAATCCGTCTTGTTAAGATACTGCGACCTGCACGTCTCTTCCAATGGGCATTTAAACCGTCTTGTTAAGCTACTGCGAACTGCACGTCTATTCCATGGGGCATTTAAACCGTCTTCTTAAGCTTCTGCGACCTCCACTGCTCTTCCAAGGGGCATATAAACCATCTAGTTAAGCTACTGCGACCTGCATGTCTCTTCCAATGGGCATTTAAAAATTCTTTTTAAGCTACTGCGACCTGCACGTCTCTTCCAAGTGGCATTTAAATCGTCTTGTTAAGCTACTGCGACCTGCACGTCTCTTCCAAGGGGCATTTAAACCGTCTTGTTAATCTACTGCGACTTTCCCTTCTATTCCAAGGATAATTTAAACCGTCTTGTTAAGCTACTGTAACCTGCACCACTTTTCCAAGGGGCATTTAAACCGTCTTGTTAAGCTACTGCGACCTCCACTGCTCTTCCAAGGGGCATTTAATCCGTCTTCTTAAGCTACTGCGACCTGCACATCTCTTCCAAGGGGCATTTAAACGGTCTGGTTAAGCTACTGCGAAGTGCACGTCTCTTCCAAGGGGCATTTAAACTGTCTTGTTAAGCTACTGCGACCTGCACGTCTCTTCCAAGGGACATTTAAACTGTCTTGTTAAGCTACTGCGACCTGCACGTCTCCTCCAAGGGGCATTTAAACCATCTTGTTAAGCTACTGGGACCTGTACGTCTCTTCCAATGGGCATTTAAGCCGTCTTGTTAAGCTGCTGCGACCTGTATGTCTCTTACAAGGGGCATTTAAACCGTCTTCTTAAGCTACTGCGACCTTCACATCTCTTGCAAGGGGCATTTAAACCATCTTGTTAAGCTACTGCAATCTGCATGTCTTTTCCAAGGGGCATTTAAACCGTCTTGTTAAGCTACTGTGACCTGCACGTCTCTTCCAATGGGCATTTAAACCGTCTTGTTAAGCTGCTGCGTACTGTATGTCTCTTCCAAGGGGCATTTAAACGTCTTGTTAAGCTACTGCGACATCCACCGCTCTTCCAAGGGGCAATTAAACCATCTTGTTAAACTACTGCGACCTGCACGTCTCTGCCAAGGGGCATTTAAACCGACTTGGTAAGCTACTGCGTCCTGCAAGCCTCTTCCAAGGGGCATTTAAACAATTTTGTTAAGCTACTGCGACCTGCACATGTCTTCCAAGGGGCATTTAAACCATCTTGTTAAGCTACTGCGACCTGCATGTCTTTTCCAAGGGGCATATAAACCGTCTTGTTAAGCTGCTGTGACCTCCACCGCTCTTCCAAGGGGCATTTAAACCATCTTGTTAAGCTACTGCGACATGCACGTCTCTTCCAATGGGCATTTAAAACCGTCTTGGTAAGCTACTGCGACCTGCAAGCCTCTTCTAAGGGGCATTTAAACCCTCTTGTTAAGCTGCTGCGACCTGCACGTCTCTTGCAAGGGGCATTTAAACCGTCTTGTTAAGCTACTGCTAACTGCACGTCTCTTCCAAGGGGCATTTAAACCGTCTTGTTAAGCTACTGCGACCTGCACGTCTCTTCCAAGGTGCATTTAAACCGTCTTGTTAAGCTACTGCGAACTTCACCACTCTTCCAAAGGGCATTTTAACCTTCTTGTTAAGCTACTGTGACCTCCACTGCTCTTCCAAGGGGCATTTAATCCGTCTTGTTAAGATACTGCGACCTGCACGTCTCTTCCAAGGGGCATTTAAACCGTCTTGTTCAGCTACTGCAAACTGCACGTCTCTTCCAAGGGGCATTTATACTGTCTTGTTAAGCTACTGCGACCTGCACGTCTCTTCCAAGGGGCATTTAAACCGTCTTGTTAAGCTACTGTGACCTGCATGTCTCTTCCAAAGGGCATTTAAACCGTCTTGTTAAGGTACTTCGACCTGCACATCTCTTCCAAGGGGCATTTAAACCGTTTTGTTAAGCTACTGCCACCTTCACCGCTCTTCCAAAGGGCATTTTAACCGTCTTGTTAATCTACTGCGACCTCCACTGCTCTTCCAAGGGGCTATTAATCCGTCTTGTTAAGCTACTGCGACTTGCACGTCTCTTCCAAGGGACAATTAAACTGTGTTGTTAAGCTACTGCGACCTGCATGTCTTTTCCAAGGAGCATTTAAACCATCTTGTTAAGCTACTGTGACCTCCACCGCTCTTCCAAGGGGCATTTAAACCATCTTGTTAAGCTACTGCGACCTGCACGTCTCTTCCAAGGGGCATTTAAACCGTCTTGGTAAGCTACTGCGACCTGCAAGCCTCCTCTAAGGGGCATTTAAACCCTCTTGTTAAGGTACTGTGACCTGCACATCTCTTCCAAGGGGCATTTTAACCGTCTTGTTAAGCTACTGCGACCTTCACCGCTCTTCCAAAGGGCATTTTAACCGTCTTGTTAAGCTACTGTGACCTGCAAGTCTCTACCAAAAGGCATTTAAACCGTCTTGGTAAGCAACGGCGACCTGTAAGCCTCTTCCAAGGGGCATTTAAACTGTCTTGTTAAGCTACTGCGACCTGAACATCTCTTCCGAGGGGCATTTAAACCATCTTGTTAAGCTACTGCGACCTGCATGTCTTTTCCAAGGGGCATTTAAACCGTCTTGTTAAGCCACTGTGACCTCTACCGCTCTTCCATGGAGCATTTAAACCATCTTGTTAAGCTACTGCGACCTGCACGTCTCTTCCAAGGGGCATTTAAACCGTTTTGGTTAGCTACTGCGACCTGCAAGCCTCTTCTAAGGGGCATTTAAACCCTCTTGTTAAGCTACTGAGAACTGCACGTCACTTCCAAGGGGCATTTAAACCGTCTTGTTAAGCTACTGCAACCTGCACTTCTCTTCCAAGGGGCATTTAAACCGTCTTTTTAAGCTACTGCGACTTGCACGTCTCTTCCAAGGGGCATTTAAACCGGCTTGTTAAGCAGCTGCGACCTGCACGTCTCTTCCAAGGGGCATTTAAACCGTCTTGTTAAGCTACTGCGACCTGCACGTCTCTTCCAAGGTGTATTTAAACCGTCTTGTTAAGCTACTGCGACCTGCACATCTCTTCCAAGGGGCATTTAAACCGTCTTGTTAAGCTACTGCGAACTTCACCGCTCTTCCAAAGGGCATTTTAACCGTCTTGTTAAGCTACTGTGACCTCCACTGCTCTTCCAAGGGGCATTTAATCCGTCTTGTTAAGCTACTGCGACCTGCACGTCTCTTCCAATGGGCATTTAAACCGTCTTGCTCAGCTACAGCGAACTGCACGTCTCTTCCAAGGGGCATTTAAACCGTCTTGTTCAGCTACAGCGAACTGCATTGTCTTCCAAGGGGCATTTATACTGACTTCTTAAGCTACTGCGACCTGCACGTCTCTTCCAAGGGGCATTTAAATCTTCTTGTTAAGCCACTGCGAGCTGTTCGTCTCTTCCAATGGCCATTTAAACCGTCTTGTTAAGTTGCTGCGACCTGTATGTCTCTTCCAAGGGGCATTTAAACCGTCTTGTTAAGCTACTGCGACCTGCACGTCTCTTCCAAGGGGCATTTAAACCGTCTTGGTAAGCTACTGCGACTTGCATGCCTCTGCCAAGGGGAATTTAAACCGTCTTGTTAAGCTACTGCGACCTGAACATCTCTTCCGAGGGGCATTTAAACCATCTTGTTAAGCTACTGCGACCTCCATGTCTTTTCCAAGGGGCATTTAAACCATCTTGTTAAGCTACTGTGACCTCTACCGCTCTTCCAAGGAGCATTTAAACCATCTTGTTAAGCTACATGCGACCTGCACGTCTCTTCCAAGGGGAATTTAAACCGTCTTGGTTAGCTACTGCGACATGCAAGCCTCTTCAAAGGGGCACTTAAACAGTCTTGTTAAGGTACTGCGACCTGCACATCTCTTCCAAGGGGCATTTAAACCGTTTTGTTATGCTACTGCGACCTTCACCGCTCTTCCAAAGGGCATTTTAACCGTCTTGTTAATCTACTGCGACCTCCACTGCTCTTCCAAAGGGCTTTTAATCCGTCTTGTTAAGCTACTGCGACTTGCAGGTCTCTTCCAAGGGGCAATTAAACCGTCTTGTTAAGCTACTGCGAACTGCACGTCTCTTCCAAGGGGCATTTAAACTGACTTGTTAAGCTACTGCGAACTGCACGTCTCTTCCAAGGGGCATTTAAACCGTCTTGTTAAGCTACTGCGACCTGCACGTCTCTTCCAAGGGGCATTTAAACCATCTTGTTAAGCTACTGCGACCTGTTCGTCTCTTCCAATGGGCATTTAAACCGTCTTGTTAAGTTGCTGCGACCTGTATGTCTCTTCCAAGGCGCATTTAAACCGTCTTGTTAAGCTACTGCGACCTCCACCGCTCTTCCAAGGGGCATTTAAACCGTCTTGTTAAGCTACTGCGACCTGCACGTCTATTCCAAGGGGCATTTAAACCAACTTGGTAAGCTACTGCGACCTGCACGTCTATTCCAAGGGGCATTTAAACCGTCTTGTTAAGCTACTGTGACCTGCTCATCTCTTCCAAGGGGCATTTTAACAGTCTTGTTAAGCTACTGCGACCTTCACCGCTCTTCCAAAGGGCATTTTAACCGTCTTGTTAAGCTACTGTGACCTGCACGTCTCTACCAAGGGGCATTTAAACCGTCTTGTTAAGCTACTGCGACCTCCACTGCTCTTACAAGGGGCATTTAATCCGTCTTCTTAAGCTACTGCGACCTGCACGTCTCTTCCAAGGGGCATTTAAACCATCTTGTTAAACTACTGTGAACTGCACGTCTCTTCCATGTGGCATTTAAACTATCTTGTTAAGCTACTGCGACCTGCACGTCTCTTCCAAGGGGCATTTAAACCGTCTTGGTAAGAAACTGCGACCTGTAAGCCTCTTCCAAGGGGCATTTAAACTGTCTTGTTAAGCTACTGTGACCTGAACATCTCTTCCGAGGGGCATTTAAACCATCTTGTTAAGCTACTGCGACCTGCACGTCTCTTCCAAGGGGCATTTAAACCGTCTTGGTTAGCTACTGCGACCTGCAAGCGTCTACTAAGGGGCATTTAAACCCTCTTGTTAAGCTACTGCGACCTTCACCGCTCTTCCAAGGGGCATTTAAACCGTATTTTTAAGCTACTGCGACTTGCACGTCTCTTCCAAGGGGCATTTAAACCGGCTTGTTAAGCTGCTGCGACCTACACGTCTCTTCCAAGGCGCATTTAAACCCTCTTGTTAAGCTACTGCAACCTACACGTCTCTTCCAAGGTGCATTTAAACCGTCTTGTTAAGCTACTGTGACCTCCACTGCTCTTCCAAAGGGCATTTAATCCATCTTGTTAAGCTACTGCGACCTGCACGTCTCTTCCAAGGGGCATTTAAACCGTCTTGTTAAGGTACTGCGACCTGCACATCTCTTCCAAGGGGCATATAAACCATTTTGTTAAGCTACTGCGACTTTCACCGCTCTTCAAAAGGGCATTTTAACCGTCTTGTTAATCCACTGCGACCTACACTGCTCTTCCAAGTCGCTTTTAATCCGTCTTGTTAAGGTACTGCGAACTGCACGTCTCTTACAAGGGGCATTTAAACCGTCTTGTTAAGCTACTGCGAACTTCACCGCTCTTCCAAAGGGTATTTTAACCGTCTTGTTAAGCTACTGCGAACTGCATGTCTATTCCAAGGGGCATTTTTATTGTCTTGTTAAGCTACTGCGACCTGCACGTCTCTTCCAAGGGGCATTTAAACCGTCTTATTAAGCTACTGCGACCTGCACGTCTCTTCCAATGGGCATTTAAACCGTCTTGTTAAGGTACTGCGACCTGCACATCTCTTCCAAGGGGCATTTAAACCATTTTGTTAAGCTACTGCGACCTTCACCGCTCTTCCAAAGGGCATTTTAACCGTCTTGTTAATCTACTGCGACCTCCACTGCTCTTCCAAGGGGCTTTTAATCCGTCTTGTTAAGCTACTGCGACTTGCACGTCTCTTCCAAGGGGCAATTAAACCGTCTTGTTAAGCTACTGCGAACTGCACGTCTCTTCCAAGGGGCATTGAAACTGACTTGTTAAGCTAATGCGAACTGCACGTCTCTTCCAAGGGGCATTTAAACCGTGTTGTTAAGCTACTGCGACCTGCACGTCTCTTCCAAGGGGCATTTAAACCATCTTGTTAAGCTACTGCGACCTGTTCGTCTCTTCCAATGGGCATTTAAACCGTCTTGTTAAGTTGCTGCGACCTGGATGTCTCTTCAAAGGGGCATTTAAACCGTCTTGTTAAGCTACTGCGACCTCCACCGCTCTTCCAAGGGGCATTTAACCTGTCTTGTTAAGCTACTGCGACCTGCACGTCTCTTCCAAGGGGCATTTAAACCGTATTGGTAAGCTACTGCGACCTGCAAGCCTCTTCCAAGGGTCATTTAAACCGTTTTGTTAAGCTACTGCGACCTTAGCATCTCTTCCAAGGGGCATTTAAACCACCTTGTTAAGCTACTGTGACCTGCATGTCTTTTCCAAGGGGCATTTAAACTGTCTTGATAAGCTACTGTGAACTCCACCGCTCTTCCAATGGGCATTTAAACCATCTTGTTAAGCTTCTGCGAACTGCACGTCTCTTCCAAGTGGCATTTAAACCGTCTTCTTAAGCTACTGCGACCTGCACGTCTCTTGCAAGGTGCATTTAAACCTTCTTGTTAAGCTACTGCGACCTGCACGTCTCTTCCAAGGGGCATTTAGACCGTCTTGTTAAGCTACTGCGACCTGCATGTCTCTTCCAAGGCGCATTTAAACCGTCTTGTTAAGCTACTGCGACCTGCACGTCTCTTCCAAGGGGCATTTAAACTGTCTTGGTAAGCTACTGCAACCTCCACCTCTCTTCCAAGGGGCATTTAAAACGTCTTGTTAAGCTACTGCGACCTGCACCTCTCTTCCAACGGGCATTTAAACCATCTTGTTAAGCTACTGCGACCTGCACGTCTATTCCAAGGGGCATTTAAACCGTCTTGTTAAGCTACTGTGACCTGCACATCTCTTCCAAGGGGCATTTTAACCGTCTTGTTAAGCTACTGCGACCTTCACCGCTCTTCCAAAGTGCATTTTAACCGTCTTGTTAAGCTACTGTGACCTGCACGTCTCTACGAAGGGGCATTTAAACCGTCTTGTTAAGCTTCTGCGACCTCCACTGCTCTTCCAAGGGGCATTTAATCCGTCTTCTTAAGCTACTGCGAACTGCACGTCTCTTGCACGTGGCAATTAAACTGTCTTGTTAAGCTACTGCGATCTGCACGTCTCTTCCAAGGGGCATTTAAACCGTCTTGGTAAGCAACTGCGATCTGTAAGCCTCTTCCAAGGGATATTTAAACTGTCTTGTTAAGCTACTGCGACCTGAACATCTCTTCCGAGAGGCATTTAAACCATCTTGTTAAGCTACTGCGACCTGCATGTCTTTTCCAAGGGGCATTTAAACCGTCTTGTTAAGCTACTGTGACCTCTACCGCTCTTCCAAGGGGCATTTAAACCATCTTGTTAAGCTACTGCGACCTGCACGTCTCTTCCAAGGGGCATTTAAACCATCTTGTTAAGCTAATGGGACCTGTACGTCTCTTCCAATGGACATTTAAGCCGTCTTGTTAAGCTGCTGCGACCTGTATGTCTCTTCCAAGGGGCATTTAAACCATCTTGTTAAGCTACTGCAACCTGCATGTCTTTTCCAAGGGGCATTTAAACCGTCTTGTTAAGCTACTGTGACCTGCACGTCTCTTCCAATGGGCATTTAAACTGTCTTGTTAAGCTGCTGCGTTCTGTATGTCTCTTCCAAGGGGCATTTAAACCGTCTTGTTAAGCTATTGCGACCTGCACGTCTCTTCCAAGGTGCATTTAAACCGTCTTGTTAAGCTACTGCGACCTCCACCGCCCTTCCAAGGGGCATTTAAACTGTCTTGTTAAGCTACTGCGACCTGCACGTCTCTTCCAAGGGGCATTTAAACCGTCTTGGCAAGCTACTGCGACCTGCACGTCTTTTCCAAGGGGCATTTAAACCGTCTTGTTAAGCTACTGCGACCTGCACGTCTCTTCCAAGGGGCATTTAAACCGTCTTGTTAATCTACTGCGACCTCCACTGCTCTTACAAGGGACATTTAATCCGTCTTGGTAAGCTACTGCGACCTGCACGTCTCTTCCAAGGGGCATTTAAACCGTCTTGTTAAGCTACTGCGAACTGCACGTCTCTTCCAAGGGGCACTTAAACAGTCTTGTTAAGCTACTGCGACCTGCACGTCTCTTCCTAGGCGCATTTAAACCTTCTTGTTAAGCTACTGCGACCTGCACGTCTCTTCCAAGGGGCATTTAAGCCGTCTTGGCAAGCTACTGCGACCTGCACGTCTCTTCCAAGGGGCATTTAAATCATCTTGTTAAGCTACTGCGACCTGCACGTCTCTTCCAAGGGGCATTTAACCCGACTTGGCAAGCCACTGCGACCTGCATGTCTCTTCCAAGGCGCATTTAAACCGTCTTGTTAAGCTACTGCGACCTGCACGTCTCTTCCAAGGGGCATTTAAACTGTCTTGGTAAGCTACTGCAACCTCCACCTCTCTTCCAAGGGGCATTTAAACCGTCTTGTTAAGCTACTGCGACCTGCACCTCTCTTCCAACGGGCATTTAAACCATCTTGTTAAGCTACTGCGACCTGCACGTCTATTCCAAGGGGCATTTAAACCGTCTTGTTAAGCTACTGTGACCTGCACATCTCTTCCAAGGGGCATTTTAACCGTCTTGTTAAGCTACTGCGACCTTCACCGCTCTTCCAAAGTGCATTTTAACCGTCTTGTTAAGCTACTGTGACCTGCACGTCCCTACCAAGGGGCATTTAAACCGTCTTGTTAAGCTTCTGCGACCTCCACTGCTCTTCCAATGGGCATTTAATCCGTCTTCTTAAGCTACTGCGAACTGCACGTCTCTTGCAAGTGGCAATTAAACTGTCTTGTTAAGCTACTGCGATCTGCACGTCTCTTCCAAGGGGCATTTAAACCGTCTTGTTAAGCAACTGCGACCTGTAAGCCTCTTCCAAGGGGCATTTAAACTGTCTTGTTAAGCTACTGCGACCTGAACATCTCTTCCGAGAGGCATTTAAACCATCTTGTTAAGCTACTGCGACCTGCATGTCTTTTCCAAGGGGCATTTAAACCGTCTTGTTAAGCTACTATGACCTCTACCGCTCTTCCAAGGGGCATTTAAACCATCTTGTTAAGCTACTGCGACCTGCACGTCTCTTCCAAGGGGCATTTAAACCATCTTGTTAAGCTAATGGGACCTGTACGTCTCTTCCAATGGACATTTAAGCCGTCTTGTTAAGCTGCTGCGACCTGTATGTCTCTTCCAAGGGGCATTTAAACCGTCTTCTTAAGCTACTGCGACCTTCACATCTCTTCCAAGGGGCATTTAAACCATCTTGTTAAGCTACTGCAACCTGCATGTCTTTTCCAAGGGGCATTTAAACCGTCTTGTTAAGCTACTGTGACCTGCACGTCTCTTCCAATGGGCATTTAAACTGTCTTGTTAAGCTGCTGCGTTCTGTATGTCTCTTCCAAGGGGCATTTAAACCGTCTTGTTAAGCTACTGCGACCTGCACGTCTCTTCCAAGGTGCATTTAAACCGTCTTCTTAAGCTACTGCGACCTGCACATCTCTTCCAAGGGGCATTTAAACCGTCTTGTTAAGCTCCTGCGAACTTCACCGCTCTTCCAACGGGCATTTTAACCGTCTTGTTAAGCTATTGTGACATCCACTGCTCTTCCAAGGGGCATTTAATCCATCTTGTTAAGCTACTGCGACCTGCACGTCTCTTCCAAGGGGCATTTAAACCGTCTTGTTAAGCTACTGCGAACTGCACGTCTCTTCCAAGGGGCATTTATACTGTCTTGTTAAGCTACTGCGACCTGCACGTCTCTTCCAAGGGGCATTTAAACCGTCTTGTTAAGCTACTGCGACCTGCACGTCTCTTCCAAGGGGCATTTAAACCGTCTTGTTAAGCTACTGCGACCTGCATGTCTCTTCCAAGGGGCACTTAAACAGTCTTGTTAAGGTACTGCGACCTGCACATCTCTTCCAAGGGGCATTTAAACCGTCTTGTTGAGCTACTGCGACCTGCATGTCTCTTCCAAGGGGCATTTAAATCGTCTTGTTAAGCTACTGCGACCTGCACGTCTCTTCCAAGGGGCATTTAAACTGTCTAGGTAAGCTACTGCGACCTCCACCTCTCTTCCAGGGGGAATTTAAACCGTCTTGTTAAGCTACTGTGACCTGCACGTCTCTTCCAAGTAGCATTTAAACTATCTTGTTAAGCTACTGCGACCTGCACGTCTATTCCAAGGGGCATTTAAACCGTCTTGTTAAACTACTGTGACCTGCACATCTCTTCCAAGGGGCATTTTAACCGTCTTGTTAAGCTACTGCGACCTGCACGTCTCTTCCAAGGGGCATTTAAACCATCTTGTTAAACTACTGCGAACTGCACGTCTCTTCCAAGTGGCATTTAAACTGTCTTGTTAAGCTACTGCGACCGGGACGTCTCTTCCAAGGGGCATTTAAACCGTCTTGGTAAGCAACTGCGACCTGTAAGCCTCTTCCAAGGGGCATTTAAACTGTCTTGTTAAGCTACTGCGACCTGAACATCTCTTCCGAGGGGCATTTAAACCATCTTGTTAAGCTACTGCGACCTGCATGTCTTTTCCAAGGGGCATTTAAACCGTGTTGTTAAGCTACTGTGACCTCTACCGCTCTTCCAAGGGGCATTTAAACTATCTTGTTAAGCTACTGCGACCTGCACGTCTCTTCCAAGGGGCATTTAAACCGTCTTGGTTAGCTACTGCGACCTGCAAGCCTCTTCTAAGGGGCATTTAAACCCTCTTGTTAAGCTACTGCGACCTGCACGTCTCTTGCAAGGGGATTTTAAACCGTCTTGTTAAGCTACTGCGACCTGCACGTCACTTCCAAGGGGCATTTAAACCGTCTTGTTAAGACACTGCAACCTGCACGTCTCTTCCAAGGGGCATTTAAACCGTCTTTTTAAGCTACTGCGACTTGCACGTCTCTTCCAAGGGGCATTTAAACCGGCTTGTTAAGCAGCTGCGACCTGCACGTCTCTTCCAAGGGGCATTTAAATCCTCTTGTTAAGCTACTGCGACCTGCACGTCTCTTCCAAGGTGCATTTAAACCGTCTTGTTAAGCTACTGCGACCTGCACATCTCTTCCAAGGGGCATTTTAACCGTCTTGTAAAGCTACTGTGACCTCCACTGCTCTTCCAAGGGGCATTTAATCCGTCCTGTTAAGCTACTGCGCCCTGCACGTCTCTTCCAAGGGGCATTTAAACCGTTTTGTTCAGCTACTGCGAACTGCACGTCTCTTCCAAGGGGCATTTATACTGTCTTGTTAAGCTACTGCGACCTGCACGTCTCTTCCAAGGGGCATTTAAACTGTCTTGTTAAGGTACTGCGACCTGCACATCTCTTCCAAGGGGCATTTAAACCGTTTTGTTAAGCTACTGCGACCTTCACCGCTCTTCCAAAGGGCATTTTAACGGTCTTGTTAATCTACTGCGACCTCCACTGCTCTTCCAAGGGGCTTTTAATTCGTCTTGTTAAGCTACTGCGACTTGCAAGTCTCTTCCAAGGGACAATTAAACCATGTTGTTAAGCTACTGCGAACTGCACGTCTCTTCCAAGGTGCATTTAAACCATCTTGTTAAGCTACTGCGACCTGTTCGTCTCTTCCAATCGGCATTTAAACAGTCTTGTTAAGTTGCTGCGACCTGTATGTCTCTTCCAAGGGGCATTTAAACCGTCTTGTTAAGCTACTGCGACCTCCACCGCCCTTCCAAGGGGCATTTAAACTGTCTTGTTAAGCTACTGCGACCTGCACGTCTCTTCCAAGGGGTATTTAAACCGTCTTGGCAAGCTACTGCGACCTGCACGTCTTTTCCAAGGGGCATTTAAACCGTCTTGTTAAGCTACTGCGACCTGCACGTCTCTTCCAAGGGGCATTTAAACCGTCTTGTTAATCTACTGCGACCTCCACTGCTCTTACAAGGGACATTTAATCCGTCTTGGTAAGCTACTGCGACCTGCACGTCTCTTCCAAGGGGCATTTAAACCGTCTTGTTAAGCTACTGCGAACTGCACGTCTCTTCCAAGGGGCACTTAAACAGTCTTGTTAAGCTACTGCGACCTGCACGTCTCTTCCTAGGCGCATTTAAACCGTCTTGTTAAGCTACTGCGACCTGCACGTCTCTTCCAAGGGGCATTTAACCCGTCTTGGCAAGCTACTGCGACCTGCACGTCTCTTCCAAGGGGCATTTAAACCATCTTGTTAAGCTACTGCGACCTGCACGTCTCTTCCAAGGGGCATTTAACCCGTCTTGGCAAGCTACTGCGACCTGCACGTCTCTTCCAAGGGGCATTTAAACCATCTTGTTAAGCTACTGCGACCTGCACGTCTCTTCCAAGGGGCATTTAACCCGTCTTGGCAAGCTACTGCGACCTGCACGTCTCTTCCAAGGGGCATTTAAACCGTCTTGTTAATCTACTGCGACCTCCACTGCTCTTACAAGGGGCATTTAATCCGTCTTGGTAAGCTACTGCGACCTGCACGTCTCTTCCAAGGGGCATTTAAACTGTCTTGTTAAGCTACTGCGAACTGCACGTCTCGTCCAAGGGGCATTTAAACAGTCTTGTTAAGCTACTGCGACCTGCACGTCTCTTCCAAGGGGCATTTAAACCGTCTTGTTAAGCTACTGCAACCTGCACGTCTCTTCCAAGGGGCATATAAACCGTCTTGTTAAGCTACTGCGACCTGCACTTCTCTTCCATGGGGCATTTAAACCATCTTGTTAAGCTACTGCAACCTGTACGTCTCTTCCAATGGGCATTTAAACCGTCTTGTTAAGCTGCAGAAACCTGTATGTCTCTTCCAATGGGCATTTAAACCGTCTTGTTAAGCTCCTGCGACCTCCACCGCTCTTAGAAGGGGCATTTAATCCGTCTTGTTAAGCTACTGCGACCTGCACGTCTCTTCCAAGGGGCATTTAAACCATCTTGGTAAGCTACTGCGACCTGCAAGCCTCTTCCAAGGGGCATTTAAACCGTATTCTTAAGCTCCTGCGACCTCCACCGCTCTTCCAAGGGGCATTTAAACCATCTTGTTAAGCTACTGCGACCTGCAAGCCTCTTCCAAGGGGCATTTAAACCGTATTCTTAAGCTACTGCGATCTGCACATCTCTTCCAAAGGGCATTTAAACCATCTTGTTAAGCTACTGCGACCTGCATGTCTTTTCCAAGGGGCATTTAAACAGTCTTGTTAAGCTACTGCAACCTGCACGTCTCTTCCAAGGGACATTTAAACCGTCTTGGTAAGCTACTGCGACCTGCAAGCCTCTTCCAAGAAGCATTTAAACCGTCTTGTTAAGCTACTGCGACCTGCGCATCTCTTCCAAGGGGCATTTAAACCATCTTGTTAAGCTACTGCTACCTGCATGTCTTTTCCAAGGGGCATTTAAACCGTCTTGTTAAGCTACTGTGACCTCCACCGCTCTTCCAAGGGGCATTTAAACCATCTTGTTAAGCTACTGCGTCCTGCACGTCTCGTCCAAGGGGCATTTAAACCCTCTTGTTAAGCTGCTGCGACCTGTACGTCTCTTGCAAGGGCCATTTAAACCATCTTGTTAAGCTACTGCGAACTTCACGTCTCTTCCAAGGGGCATTTAAACCGTCTTGTTTAGCTACTGCGACCTCCACCGCTCTTCCAAGGGGCATTTAAACCATCTTGGTAAGCTACTGCGACCTCCACTGCTCTTCCAAGGGGCATTTAAACCGTCTTGTTAAGCTACTGCGACCTGCACGTCTCTTCCAGGGGGCATTTAAACCATCTTGTTAAGCTACTGCGACCTGCACGTCTCTTCCAAGGGGCATTTAAACCATCTTTTTAACCTACTGTGACCTGCACGTCTCTTCTAAGGGGCATTTAAACCCTCTTGTTAAGCTGCTGCGACCTGCACTTCTCTTGCAAGGGGCAAATAAACCCTCTTGTTAAGCTGCTGCGACCTGCACGTCTCTTCTAAGGGGCATTTAAACCCTCTTGTTAAGCTGCTGCGACCTGCACTTCTCTTCCAAAGGGCATTTTAACCTTCTTGTTAAGCTACTGTGACCTCCACTGCTCTTCCAAGGGGCATTTAATCCATCTTGTTAAGATACTGCGACCTGCACGTCTCTTCCAAGGGGCATTTAAACCGTCTTGTTCAGCTACTGCAAACTGCACGTCTCTGCCAAGGGGCATTTATACTGTCTTGTTAAGCTACTGGGACCTGCACGTTTCTTCCAAGGGGCATTTAAACCGTCTTGTTAAGCTACTATGACCTGCATGTCTCTTCCAAAGGGCATTTAAACCGTCTTGTTAAGGTACTTCGACCTGCACATCTCTTCCAAGGGGCATTTAAACCGTTTTGTTAAGCTACTGCGACCTTCACCGCTCTTCCAAAGGGCATTTTAACCGTCTTGTTAATCTACTGCGACCTCCACTGCTCTTCCAAGGGGCTTTTAATCCGTCTTGTTAAGCTACTGCAACTTGCACGTCTCTTCCAAGGGACAAGTAAACCGTGTTGTTAAGCTACTGCGACCTGCATGTCTTTTCCAAGGGGCATTTAAACCATCTTGTTAAGCTACTGTGACTTCCACCGCTCTTCCAAGGGGCATTTAAACCATCTTGTTAAGCTACTGCGACCTGCACGTCTCTTCCAAGGGGCATTTAAACCCTCTTGTTAAGCTACTGTGACCTGCACATCTCTTCCAAGGGGCATTTTAACCGTCTTGTTAAGCTACTGCTACCTTCACCGCTCTTCCAAAGGGCATTTTAAGCGTCTTGTTAAGCTACTGTGACCTGCACGTCTCTACCAAGGGGCATTTAAACCGTCTTGGTAAGCAACGGCGAACTGTAAGCCTCTTCCAAGGGGCATTTAAACTGTCTTGTTAAGCTACTGCGACCTGAACATCTCTTCCAAGGGGCATTTAAACCATCTTGTTAAGCTACTGCGACCTGCATGTCTTTTCCAAGGGGCATTTAAACCGTCTTGTTAAGCTACTGTGACCTCTACCGCTCTTCCAAGGAGCATTTAAACCATCTTGTTAAGCTACTGCGACCTGCACGTCTCTTCCAAGGGGCATTTAAACCGTTTTGGTTAGCTACTGCGACCTGCAAGCCTCTTCTAAGGGGCATTTAAACCCTCTTGTTAAGCTACTGAGACCTGCACGTCTCTTCCAAGGGGCATTTAAACCGTCTTTTTAAGCTACTGCGACTTGCACCTCTCTTCCAAGGGGCATTTAAACCGGCTTGTTAAGCAGCTGCGAACTGCACGTCTCTTCCAAGGAGCATTTAAACCCTCTTGTTAAGCTACTGCGACCTGCACGTCTCTTCCAAGGTGTATTTAAACCGTCTTGTTAAGGTACTTCGACCTGCACATCTCTTCCAAGGGGCATTTAAACCGTTTTGTTAAGCTACTGCGACCTTCACCGCTCTTCCAAAGGGCATTTTAACCGTCTTGTTAATCTACTGCGACCTCCACTGCTCTTCCAAGGGGCTTTTAATCCGTCTTGTTAAGCTACTGCAACTTGCACGTCTCTTCCAAGGGACAAGTAAACCGTGTTGTTAAGCTACTGCGACCTGCATGTCTTTTCCAAGGGGCATTTAAACCATCTTGTTAAGCTACTGTGACTTCCACCGCTCTTCCAAGGGGCATTTAAACCATCTTGTTAAGCTACTGCGACCTGCACGTCTCTTCCAAGGGGCATTTAAACCCTCTTGTTAAGCTACTGTGACCTGCACATCTCTTCCAAGGGGCATTTTAACCGTCTTGTTAAGCTACTGCTACCTTCACCGCTCTTCCAAAGGGCATTTTAAGCGTCTTGTTAAGCTACTGTGACCTGCACGTCTCTACCAAGGGGCATTTAAACCGTCTTGGTAAGCAACGGCGAACTGTAAGCCTCTTCCAAGGGGCATTTAAACTGTCTTGTTAAGCTACTGCGACCTGAACATCTCTTCCAAGGGGCATTTAAACCATCTTGTTAAGCTACTGCGACCTGCATGTCTTTTCCAAGGGGCATTTAAACCGTCTTGTTAAGCTACTGTGACCTCTACCGCTCTTCCAAGGAGCATTTAAACCATCTTGTTAAGCTACTGCGACCTGCACGTCTCTTCCAAGGGGCATTTAAACCGTTTTGGTTAGCTACTGCGACCTGCAAGCCTCTTCTAAGGGGCATTTAAACCCTCTTGTTAAGCTACTGAGACCTGCACGTCTCTTCCAAGGGGCATTTAAACCGTCTTTTTAAGCTACTGCGACTTGCACCTCTCTTCCAAGGGGCATTTAAACCGGCTTGTTAAGCAGCTGCGAACTGCACGTCTCTTCCAAGGAGCATTTAAACCCTCTTGTTAAGCTACTGCGACCTGCACATCTCTTCCAAGGGGCATTTAAACCGTCTTGTTAAGCTACTGCGAACTTCACCGCTCTTCCAAAGGGCATTTTAACCGTCTTGTTAAGTTACTGTGACCTCCACTGCTCTTCCAAGGGGCATTTAATCCGTCTTGTTAAGCTACAGCGAACTGCACGTCTCTTCCAAGGGGCATTTATACTGACTTGTTAAGCTACTGCGAACTGCACGTCTCTTCCAAGGGGCATTTAAACCGTCTTGTTCAGCTACAGCGAACTGCACGTCTCTTCCAAGGGGCATTTATACTGACTTGTTAAGCTGCTGCTAACTGCACGTCTCTTCCAAGGGGCATTTAAACCGTCTTGTTCAGCTACAGCGAACTGCACGTCTCTTCCAAGGGGCATTTATACTGACTTGTTAAGCTGCTGCGACCTGCACGTCTCTTCCAAGGGGCATTTAAACCATCTTGTTAAGCCACTGCGACCTATTCGTCTCTTCCAATGGCCATTTAAACCGTCTTGTTAAGTTGCTGCGACCTGTATGTCTCTTCCAAGGGGCATTTAAACCGTCTTGTTAAGCTACTGCGACCTGTACGTCTCTTCCAAGGGGCATTTAAACCGTTTTGGTAAACTACTTCGACCTGCACGCCTCTGCCAAGGGGAATTTAAACCGTCTTGTTAAGCTACTGCGTCCTGAACATCTCTTCCAAGGGACATTTAAACCGTCTTGGTAAGCTACTGCGACCTGCAAGCCTCTTCCAAGGAGCATTTAAACCGTCTTGTTAAGCTACTGCGACTTGCACATCTCTTCCAAGGGGCATTTAAACCATCTTGTTAAGCTACTGCTACCTGCATGTCTTTTCCAAGGGGCATTTAAACCGTCTTGTTAAGCTACTGTGACCTCCACTGCTCTTCCAAAGGGCATTTAAACCATCTTGTTAAGCTACTGCGACCTGCACGTCTCGTCCAAGGGGCATTTAATCCATCTTGTTAAGCTGCTGCGACCTGCACGTCTCTTGCAAGGGGCATTTAAATCGTCTTGTTAAGCTACTGCGAACTTCACGTCTCTTCCAAGGGGCATTTAAACCGTCTTGTTAAGCTACTGCGACCTGCACGTCTCTTCCAAGGGGCATTTAAACAGTCTTGTTAAGCTACTGAGTCCTCCACCGCTCTTCCAAAGGGCATTTTAACCGTCTTGGTAAGCTACTGCGACCACCACGTCTCTTCCAAGGGGCATTTAAACTGGCTTGTTAAGCTGCTGCGACCTGCACGTCTCTTCCAAGGGGCATTTAAACCCTCTTGTTAAGCTACTGCGACCTGCACGTCTCTTCCAAGCGGCATTTAAACCATCTTGTTAACCTACTGTGACCTGCACGTCTCTTCTAAGGGGCATTTAAACCCTCTTGTTAAGCTGCTGTGACCTGCACTTCTCTTCCAAGGGGCATTTAAACCGTCTTGTTAAGCTACTGCGAACTGCACGTCTCTTCCTAGGGGCATTTAAACCGTCTTGTTAAGCTACTGCGACTTGCACGTCTCTTCCAAGGGGCATTTAAACCGTCTTGTTAAGCTACTGCGACCTGCAGGTCTCTTCCAAGGGGCATTTAAACCATCTTGTTAAGCTACTGCGACCTGCACGTCTCTTCCAAGGGGCATTTAAACTGTCTTGGTAAGCTACTGTGACCTCCACCTCTCTTCCAAGGGGCATTTAAACCGTCTTGTTAAGCTACTGCGACCTGCACGTCTCTTCCAAGGGGCATTTAAACCATCTTGTTAAGCTACTGCGACCTGCACATCTATTCCAAGGGGCATTTAAACCGTCTTGTTAAGCTACTGTGACCTGCACATCTCTTCCAACGGGCATTTTAACCGTCATGTTAAGCTACTACGACCTTCACCGCTCTTCCAAAGGGCATTTTAACCGTCTTGTTAAGCTACTGTGACCTGCACGTCTCTACCAAGGGGCATTTAAACCGTCTAGTTAAGCTACTGCGACCTCCACTGCTCTTCCAAGGGGCATTTAATCCGTCTTCTTAAGCTACTGCGACCTGCCCATCTCTTCCAAGGGGCATTTAAACGGTCTGGTTAAGCTACTGCGAAGTGCACGTCTCTTCCAAGGGGCATTTAAACAGTCTTGTTAAGCTGCTGCGACCTGTATGTCTCTTCCAAGGGGCATTTAAACCGTCTTCTTAAGCTACTGCGACCTTCACATCTCTTGCAAGGGGCATTTAAACCATCTTGTTAAGCTACTGCAATCTGCATGTCTTTTCCAAGGGGCATTTAAACCGTCTTGTTAAGCTACTGTGACCTGCACGTCTCTTCCAATGGGCATTTAAACCGTCTTGTTAAGCTGCTGCGTACTGTATGTCTCTTCCAAGGGGCATTTAAACGTCTTGTTAAGCTACTGCGACATCCACCGCTCTTCCAAGGGGCAATTAAACCATCTTGTTAAACTACTGCGACCTGCACGTCTCTGCCAAGGGGCATTTAAACCGACTTGGTAAGCTACTGCGACCTGCAAGCCTTTTCCAAGGGGCATTTAAACCGTTTTGTTAAGCTACTGCGACCTGCACATGTCTTCCAAGGGGCATTTAAACCATCTTGTTAAGCTACTGCGACCTGCATGTCTTTTCCAAGGGGCATATAAACCGTCTTGTTAAGCTGCTGTGACCTCCACCGCTCTTCCAAGGGGCATTTAAACCATCTTGTTAAGCTACTGCGACATGCACGTCTCTTCCAATGAGCATTTAAAACCGTCTTGGTAAGCTACTGCGACCTGCAAGCCTCTTCTAAGGGGCATTTAAACCCTCTTGTTAAGCTGCTGCGACCTGCACGTCTCTTGCAAGGGGCATTTAAACCGTCTTGTTAAGCTACTGCTAACTGCACGTCTCTTCCAAGGGGCATTTAAACCGTCTTGTTAAGCTACTGCGACCTGCACGTCTCTTCCAAGGTGCATTTAAACCGTCTTGTTAAGCTACTGCGAACTTCACCGCTCTTCCAAAGGGCATTTTAACCTTCTTTTTAAGCTACTGTGACCTCCACTGCTCTTCCAAGGGGCATTTAATCCGTCTTGTTAAGATACTGCGACCTGCACGTCTCTTCCAATGGGCATTTAAACCGTCTTGTTAAGCTACTGCGAACTGCACGTCTATTCCATGGGGCATTTAAACCGTCTTCTTAAGCTTCTGCGACCTCCACTGCTCTTCCAAGGGGCATGTAAACCATCTTGTTAAGCTACTGCGACCTGCATGTCTCTTCCAATGGGCATTTAAACATTCTTTTTAAGCTACTGCGACCTGCACGTCTCTTCCAAGTGGCATTTAAATCGTCTTGTTAAGCTACTGCGACCTGCACGTCTCTTCCAAGGGGCATTTAAACCGTCTTGTTAATCTACTGCGACTTTCCCTTCTATTCCAAGGATAATTTAAACCGTCTTGTTAAGCTACTGTAACCTGCACCACTTTTCCAAGGGGCATTTAAACCGTCTTGTTAAGCTACTGCGACCTCCACTGCTCTTCCAAGGGGCATTTAATCCGTCTTCTTAAGCTACTGCGACCTGCACATCTCTTCCAAAGGGCATTTAAACGGTCTGGTTAAGCTACTGCGAAGTGCACGTCTCTTCCAAGGGGCATTTAAACTGTCTTGTTAAGCTACTGCGACCTGCACGTCTCTTCCAAGGGACATTTAAACTGTCTTGTTAAGCTACTGCGACCTGCACGTCTCCTCCAAGGGGCATTTAAACCATCTTGTTAAGCTACTGGGACCTGTACGTCTCTTCCAATGGGCATTTAAGCCGTCTTGTTAAGCTGCTGCGACCTGTATGTCTCTTCCAAGGGGCATTTAAACCGTCTTCTTAAGCTACTGCGACCTTCACATCTCTTGCAAGGGGCATTTAAACCATCTTGTTAAGCTACTGCAATCTGCATGTCTTTTCCAAGGGGCATTTAAACCGTCTTGTTAAGCTACTGTGACCTGCACGTCTCTTCCAATGGGCATTTAAACCGTCTTGTTAAGCTGCTGCGTACTGTATGTCTCTTCCAAGGGGCATTTAAACGTCTTGTTAAGCTACTGCGACATCCACCGCTCTTCCAAGGGGCAATTAAACCATTTTGTTAAACTACTGCGACCTGCACGTCTCTGCCAAGGGGCATTTAAACCGACTTGGTAAGCTACTGCGACCTGCAAGCCTCTTCCAAGGGGCATTTAAACCGTTTTGTTAAGCTACTGCGACCTGCACATGTCTTCCAAGGGGCATTTAAACCATCTTGTTAAGCTACTGCGACCTGCATGTCTTTTCCAAGGGGCATATAAACCGTCTTGTTAAGCTGCTGTGACCTCCACCGCTCTTCCAAGGGGCATTTAAACCATCTTGTTAAGCTACTGCGACATGCACGTCTCTTCCAATGGGCATTTAAAACCGTCTTGGTAAGCTACTGCGACCTGCAAGCCTCTTCTAAGGGGCATTTAAACCCTCTTGTTAAGCTGCTGCGACCTGCACGTCTCTTGCAAGGGGCATTTAAACCGTCTTGTTAAGCTACTGCTAACTGCACGTCTCTTCCAAGGGGCATTTAAACCGTCTTGTTAAGCTACTGCGACCTGCACGTCTCTTCCAAGGTGCATTTAAACCGTCTTGTTAAGCTACTGCGAACTTCACCGCTCTTCCAAAGGGCATTTTAACCTTCTTGTTAAGCTACTGTGACCTCCACTGCTCTTCCAAGGGGCATTTAATCCGTCTTGTTAAGATACTGCGACCTGCACGTCTCTTCCAAGGGGCATTTAAACCGTCTTGTTCAGCTACTGCGACCTGCACGTCTCTTCCAAGGGGCATTTAAACCGTCTTGTTAAGCTACTGTGACCTGCATGTCTCTTCCAAAGGGCATTTAAACCGTCTTGTTAAGGTACTTCGACCTGCACATCTCTTCCAAGGGGCATTTAAACCGTTTTGTTAAGCTACTGCCACCTTCACCGCTCTTCCAAAGGTTATTTTAACCGTCTTGTTAATCTACTGCGACCTCCACTGCTCTTCCAAGGGGCTATTAATCCGTCTTGTTAAGCTACTGCAACTTGCACCTCTCTTCCAAGGGACAATTAAACCGTGTTGTTAAGCTACTGCGACCTGCATGTCTTTTCCAAGGGTCATTTAAACCATCTTGTTAAGCTACTGTGACCTCCACCGCTCTTCCAAGGGGCATTTAAACCATCTTGTTAAGCTACTGCGACCTGCACGTCTCTTCCAAGGGGCATTTAAACCGTCTTGGTAAGCTACTGCGACCTGCAAGCCTCCTCTAAGGGGCATTTAAACCCTCTTGTTAAGGTACTGTGACCTGCACATCTCTTCCAAGGGGCATTTTAACCGTCTTGTTAAGCTACTGCGACCTTCACCGCTCTTCCAAAGGGCATTTTAACCGTCTTTTTAAGCTACTGTGACCTGCAAGTCTCTACCAAAAGGCATTTAAACCATCTTGGTAAGCAACGGCGACCTGTAAGCCTCTTCCAAGGGGCATTTAAACTGTCTTGTTAAGCTACTGCGACCTGAACATCTCTTCCGAGGGGCATTTAAACCATCTTGTTAAGCTACTGCGACCTGCATGTCTTTTCCAAGGGGCATTTAAACCGTCTTGTTAAGCCACTGTGACCTCTACCGCTCTTCCATGGAGCATTTAAACCATCTTGTTAAGCTACTGCGACCTGCACGTCTCTTCCAAGGGGCATTTAAACCGTTTTGGTTAGCTACTGCGACCTGCAAGCCTCTTCTAAGGGGCATTTAAACCCTCTTGTTAAGCTACTGAGAACTGCACGTCACTTCCAAGGGGCATTTAAACCGTCTTGTTAAGCTACTGCAACCTGCACTTCTCTTCCAAGGGTCATTTAAACCGTCTTTTTAAGCTACTGCGACTTGCACGTCTCTTCCAAGGGGCATTTAAACCGGCTTGTTAAGCAGCTGCGACCTGCACGTCTCTTCCAAGGGGCATTTAAACCGTCTTGTTAAGCTACTGCGACCTGCACGTCTCTTCCAAGGTGTATTTAAACCGTCTTGTTAAGCTACTGCGACCTGCACATCTCTTCCAAGGGGCATTTAAACCGTCTTGTTAAGCTACTGCGAACTTCACCGCTCTTCCAAAGGGCATTTTAACCGTCTTGTTAAGCTACTGTGACCTCCACTGCTCTTCCAAGGGGCATTTAATCCGTCTTGTTAAGCTACTGCGACCTGCACGTCTCTTCCAATGGGCATTTAAACCGTCTTGCTCAGCCACAGCGAACTGCACGTCTCTTCCAAGGGGCATTTATACTGACTTGTTAAGCTACTGCGAACTGCACGTCTCTTCCAAGGGGCATTTAAACCGTCTTGTTCAGCTACAGCGAACTGCATTGTCTTCCAAGGGGCATTTATACTGACTTCTTAAGCTACTGCGACCTGCACGTCTCTTCCAAGGGGCATTTAAATCTTCTTGTTAAGCCACTGCGAGCTGTTCGTCTCTTCCAATGGCCATTTAAACCGTCTTGTTAAGTTGCTGCGACCTGTATGTCTCTTCCAAGGGGCATTTAAACCGTCTTGTTAAGCTACTGCGACCTGAACATCTCTTCCGAGGGGCATTTAAACCATCTTGTTAAGCTACTGCGACCTCCATGTCTTTTCCAAGGGGCATTTAAACCATCTTGTTAAGCTACTGTGACCTCTACCGCTCTTCCAAGGAGCATTTAAACCATCTTGTTAAGCTACATGCGACCTGCACGTCTCTTCCAAGTGGCATTTAAACCGTCTTGGTTAGCTACTGCGACATGCAAGCCTCTTCAAAGGGGCACTTAAACAGTCTTGTTAAGGTACTGCGACCTGCACATCTCTTCCAAGGGGCATTTAAACCGTTTTGTTATGCTACTGCGACCTTCACCGCTCTTCCAAAGGGCATTTTAACCGTCTTGTTAATCTACTGCGAGCTCCACTGCTATTCCAAAGGGCTTTTAATCCGTCTTGTTAAGCTACTGCGACTTGCAGGTCTCTTCCAAGGGGCAATTAAACCGTCTTGTTAAACTACTGCGAACTGCACGTCTCTTCCAAGGGGCATTTAAACTGACTTGTTAAGCTACTGCGAACTGCACGTCTCTTCCAAGGGGCATTTAAACCGTCTTCTTAAGCTACTGCGACCTGCACGTCTCTTCCAAGGGGCATTTAAACCATCTTGTTAAGCTACTGCGACCTGTTCGTCTCTTCCAATGGGCATTTAAACCGTCTTGTTAAGTTGCTGCGACCTGTATATCTCTTCCAAGGCGCATTTAAACCGTCTTGTTAAGCTACTGCGACCTCCACCGCTCTTCCAAGGGGCATTTAAACCGTCTTGTTAAGCTACTGCGACCTGCACGTCTATTCCAAGGGGCATTTAAACCGTCTTGTTAAGCTACTATGACCTGCTCATCTCTTCCAAGGGGCATTTTAATGGTCTTGTTAAGCTACTGCGACCTTCACCGCTCTTCCAAAGGGCATTTTAACCGTCTTGTTAAGCTACTGTGACCTGCACGTCTCTACCAAGGGGCATTTAAACCGTCTTGTTAAGCTACTGCGACCTCCACTGCTCTTACAAGGGGCATTTAATCCGTCTTCTTAAGCTACTGCGACCTGCACGTCTCTTCCAAGGGGCATTTAAACCATCTTGTTAAACTACTGCGAACTGCACGTCTCTTCCAAGTGGCATTTAAACTGTCTTGTTAAGCTACTGCGACCTGCACGTCTCTTCCAAGGGACATTTAAACCGTCTTGGTAAGAAACTGCGACCTGTAAGCCTCTTCCAAGGGGCATTTAAACTGTCTTGTTAAGCTACTGTGACCTGAACATCTCTTCCGAGGGGCATTTAAACCATCTTGTTAATCTACTGTGACCTCTACCGTTCTTCCAAGGTGCATTTAAACCATCTTCTTAAGCTACTGCGACCTGCACGTCTCTTCCAAGGGGCATTTAAACCGTCTTGGTTAGCTACTGCGACCTGCAAGCGTCTACTAAGGGGCATTTAAACCCTCTTGTTAAGCTACTGCGACCTTCACCGCTCTTCCAAGGGGCATTTAAACCGTATTTTTAAGCTACTGCGACTTGCACGTCTCTTCCAAGGGGCATTTAAACCGGCTTGTTAAGCTGCTGCGACCTACACGTCTCTTCCAAGGCGCATTTAAACCCTCTTGTTAAGCTACTGCAACCTACACGTCTCTTCCAAGGTGCATTTAAACCGTCTTGTTAAGCTACTGTGACCTCCACTGCTCTTCCAAAGGGCATTTAATCCATCTTGTTAAGCTACTGCGACCTGCACGTCTCTTCCAAGGGGCATATAAACCATTTTGTTAAGCTACTGCGACCTTCACCGCTCTTCAAAAGGGCATTTTAACCGTCTTGTTAATCCACTGCGACCTACACTGCTCTTCCAAGTCGCTTTTAATCCGTCTTGTTAAGGTACTGCGAACTGCACGTCTCTTACAAGGGGCATTTAAACCGTCTTGTTAAGCTACTGCGAACTTCACCGCTCTTCCAAAGGGTATTTTAACCGTCTTGTTAAGCTACTGCGAACTGCATGTCTATTCCAAGGGGCATTTTTACTGTCTTGTTAAGCTACTGCGACCTGTACGTCTCTTCCAAGGGGCATTTAAACCGTCTTATTAAGCTACTGCGACCTGCACGTCTCTTCCAATGGGCATTTAAACCGTCTTGTTAAGGTACTGCGACCTGCACATCTCTTCCAAGGGGCATTTAAACCATTTTGTTAAGCTACTGCGACCTTCACCGCTCTTCCAAAGGGCATTTTAACCGTCTTGTTAATCTACTGCGACCTCCACTGCTCTTCCAAGGGGCTTTTAATCCGTCTTGTTAAGCTACTGCGACTTGCACGTCTCTTCCAAGGGGCAATTAAACCGTCTTGTTAAGCTACTGCGAACTGCACGTCTCTTCCAAGGGGCATTGAAACTGACTTGTTAAGCTAATGCGAAGTGCACGTCTCTTCCAAGGGGCATTTAAACCGTGTTGTTAAGCTACTGCGACCTGCACGTCTCTTCCAAGGGGCATTTAAACCATCTTGTTAAGCTACTGCGACCTGTTCGTCTCTTCCAATGGGCATTTAAACCGTCTTGTTAAGTTGCTGCGACCTGGATGTCTCTTCTAAGGGGCATTTAAACCGTCTTGTTAAGCTACTGCGACCTCCACCGCTCTTCCAAGGGGCATTTAAACTGTCTTGTTAAGCTACTGCGACCTGCACGTCTCTTCCAAGGGGCATTTAAACCGTATTGGTAAGCTACTGCGACCTGCAAGCCTCTTCCAAGGGTCATTTAAACCGTATTGTTAAACTACTGCGACCTTAGCATCTCTTCCAAGGGGCATTTAAACCACCTTGTTAAGCTACTGTGACCTGCATGTCTTTTCCAAGGGGCATTTAAACTGTCTTGATAAGCTACTGTGACCTCCACCGCTCTTCCAATGGGCATTTAAACCATCTTGTTAAGCTTCTGCGAACTGCACGTCTCTTCCAAGTGGCATTTAAACCGTCTTCTTAAGCTACTGCGACCTGCAAGCCTCTTCTAAGGGGCATTAAAACCCTCTTGTTAAGCTACTGCGACCTGCACGTCTCTTGCAAGGTGCATTTAAACCTTCTTGTTAAGCTACTGCGACCTGCACGTCTCTTCCAAGGGGCATTTAGACCGTCTTGTTAAGCTACTGCGACCTGCATGTCTCTTGCAAGGCGCATTTAAACCGTCTTGTTAAGCTACTGTGACCTGCACGTCTCTTCCAAGGGGCATTTAAACTGTCTTGGTAAGCTACTGCAACCTCCACCTCTCTTCCAAGGGGCATTTAAACCGTCTTGTTAAGCTACTGCTACCTGCACCTCTCTTCCAACGGGCATTTAAACCATCTTGTTAAGCTACTGCGACCTGCACGTCTATTCCAAGGGGCATTTAAACCGTCTTGTTAAGCTACTGTGACCTGCACATCTCTTCCAAGGGGCATTTTAACCGTCTTGTTAAGCTACTGCGACCTTCACCGCTCTTCCAAAGTGCATTTTAACCGTCTTGTTAAGCTACTGTGACCTGCACGTCTCTACCAAGGGGCATTTAAACCGTCTTGTTAAGCTTCTGCGACCTCCACTGCTCTTCCAAGGGGCATTTAATCCGTCTTCTTAAGCTACTGCGAACTGCACGTCTCTTGCAAGTGGCATTTAAACTGTCTTGTTAAGCTACTGCGACCTGCACGTCTCTTCCAAGGGGCATTTAAACCGTCTTGGTAAGCAACTGCGACCTGTAAGCCTCTTCCAAGGGGCATTTAAACTGTCTTGTTAAGCTACTGCGACCTGAACATCTCTTCCGAGAGGCATTTAAACCATCTTGTTAAGCTACTGCGACCTGCATGTCTTTTCCAAGGGGCATTTAAACCGTCTTGTTAAGCTACTGTGACCTCTACCGCTCTTCCAAGGGGCATTTAAACCATCTTGTTAAGCTACTGCGACCTGCACGTCTCTTCCGAGGGGCATTTAAACCATCTTGTTAAGCTAATGGGACCTGTACGTCTCTTCCAATGGACATTTAAGCCGTCTTGTTAAGCTACTGCGACCTGTATGTCTCTTCCAAGAGGCATTTAAACCGTCTTCTTAAGCTACTGCTACCTTCACATCTCTTCCAAGGGGCATTTAAACCATCTTGTTAAGCTACTGCAACCTGCATGTCTTTTCCAAGGGGCATTTAAACCGTCTTGTTAAGCTACTGTGACCTGCACGTCTCGTCCAATGGGCATTTAAACTGTCTTGTTAAGCTGCTGCGTTCTGTATGTCTCTTCCAAGGGGCATTTAAACCGTCTTGTTAAGCTACTGCGACCTGCACGTCTCTTCCAAGGTGCATTTAAACCGTCTTCTTAAGCTACTGCGACCTGCACATCTCTTCCAAGGGGCATTTAAACCGTCTTGTTAAGCTCCTGCGAACTTCACCGCTCTTCCAAAGGGCATTTTAACCGTCTTGTTAAGCTATTGTGACCTCCACTGCTCTTCCAAGGGGCATTTAATCCATCTTGTTAAGCTACTGCGAACCGCACGTCTCTTCCAAGGGGCATTTAAACCGTCTTGTTAAGCTACTGCGAACTGCACGTCTCTTCCAAGGGGCATTTATACTGTCTTGTTAAGCTACTGCGACCTGCACGTCTCTTCCAAGGGGCATTTAAACCGTCTTGTTAAGCTACTGCGACCTGCACGTCTCTTCCAAGGGGCATTTAAACCGTCTTGTTAAGCTACTGCGACCTGCATGTCTCTTCCAAGGGGCACTTAAACAGTCTTGTTAAGGTACTGCGACCTGCACATCTCTTCCAAGGGGCATTTAAACCGTTTTGTTATGCTACTGCGACCTTCACCGCTCTTCCAAAGGGCATTTTAACCGTCTTGGTAATCTACTGCGACCTCCACTGCTCTTCCAAAGGGCTTTTAATCCGTCTTGTTAAGCTACTGCGACCTGCACGTCTCTTCCAAGGGGCATTTAAACTGTCTTGGTAAGCTACTGCGACCTCCACCTCTCTTCCAAGGGGCATTTAAACCGTCTTGTTAAGCTACTGCGACCTGCACGTCTCGTCCAAGGGGCATTTAAACCATCTTGTTAAGCTACTGCGACCTGCACATCTCTTCCAAGGGGCATTTTAACCGTCTTGTTAAGCTACTGCGACCTTCACCGCACTTCCAAAGGGCATTTTAACCGTCTTGTTAAGCTACTGTGACCTGCACGTCTCTACCAAAGGGCATTTAAACCGTCTAGTTAAGCTACTGCGAAGTGCACGTCTCTTCCAAGGGGCATTTAAACTGTCTTGTTAAGCTACTGCGACCTGCACGTCTCTTTCAAGGGGCATTTAAACGGTCTGGTTAAGCTACTGAGAAGTGCACGTCTCTTCCAAGGGGCATTTAAACTGTCTTGTTAAGCTACTGCGACCTGCACGTCTCTTCCAAGGGGCATTTAAACCGTCTTGTTAAGCTACTGCGACCTGCACGTCTCTTCCAAGGGGCATTTAAACCATCTTGTTAAGCTACTGGGACCTGTACATCTCTTCCAATGGGCATTTAAGCCGTCTTGTTAAGCTGCTGCGACCTGTATGTCTCTTCCAAGGGGCATTTAAAACGTCTTCTTAAGCTACTGCGACCTTCACATCTCTTCCAAGGGGCATTTAAACCATCTTTTTAAGCTACTGCAACCTGCATGACTTTTCCAAGGGGCAATTAAACCGTCTTGTTAAGCTACTGTGACCTGCACATCTCTTCCAAGGGGCATTTTAACCGTCTTGTTAAGCTACTGCGACTTTCACCGCTCTTCCAAAGGGCATTTTAACCGTCTTGTTAAGCTACTGTGACCTGCACGTCTCTACCAAGGGGCATTTAAACCGTCTAGTTAAGCTACTGCGACCTCCACTGCTCTTCCAAGGGGCATTTAATCCGTCTTCTTAAGCTACTGCGACCTGCACGTCTCTTTCAAGGGGCATTTAAACGGTCTGGTTAAGCTACTGCGAAGTGCACGTCTCTTCCAAGGGGCATTTAAACCATCTTGTTAAGCTACTGGGACCTGTACGTCTCTTCCAAGGGGCATTTAAACCGTCTTGTTAATCTACTGCGACCTTCTCATCTCTTCCAAGGGGCATTTAAACCGTCTTGTTAAGCTACTTCGACCAGCACGTCTCTTCCAAGGCGCATTTAAACCGTCTTTTTAAGCTACTGCGACTTGCACGTCTCTTCCAAGGGGCATTTAAACCGTCTTGTTAAGCTACTGTAACCTCCACCACTTTTCCAAGGGGCATTTAAACCGTCTTGTTAAGCTACTGCGACGTGCAAGTCTCTTCCAAGGGGCATTTAAACCGTCTTGCTAACCTACTGCGACCTGTTTGTCTCTTCGAAGGGGCATTTAAACCGTCTTGGTAAGCTACTGCGAACTGCACGTCTCTTCCAAGGGGCATTTAAACCGTCTTGTTAAGCTACTGTAACCTCCACCACTTTTCCAAGGGGCACTTAAACCGTCTTGTTAAGCTACTGCGACCTGCACGTCTCTTCCAAGGGGCATTTAAACCGTCTTCTTAAGCTACTGCGACCTTCACATCTCTTCCAAGGGGCATTTAAACCATCTTGTTAAGCTACTGCAACCTGCATGTCTTTTCCAAGGGGCATTTAAACCGTCTTGTTAAGCTACTGTGACCTGCACGTCTCTTCCAATGGGCATTTAAACTGTCTTGTTAAGCTGCTGCGTACTGTATGTCTCTTCCAAGGGGCATTTAAACCGTCTTGTTAAGCTACTGCGACATCCACCGCTCTTCCAAGGGGCAATTAAACCGTCTTGTTAAGCTACTGCGACCTGCAAGCCTCTTCCAAGGGGCATTTAAACCGATTTGTTAAGCTACTGCGACCTGCACATGTCTTCCAAGGGGCATTTAAACCATCTTGTTAAGCTACTGCGACCTGCATGTCTTTTCCAAGGGGCATTTAAACCGTCTTGTTAAGCTGCTGTGACCTCCACCGCTCTTCCAAGGGGCATTTAAACCATCTTGTTAAGCTACTGCGACCTGCACGTCTCTTCCAATGGGCATTTAAAACCGTCTTGTTAAGCTACTGCGACCTGCAAGCCTCTTCTAAGGGGCATTTAAACCCTCTTGTTAAGCTGCTGCGACCTGCACGTCTCTTGCAAGGGGCATTTAAACCGTCTTGTTAAGCTACTGCGAACTGCACGTCTCTTCCAAGGGTCATTTAAACCGTCTTGTTAAGCTACTGCGACCTGCACGTCTCTTCCAAGGTGCATTTAAACCGTCTTGTTAAGCTACTGCGAACTTCACCGCTCTTCCAAAGGGCATTTTAACCATCTTGTTAAGCTACTGTGACCTCCACTGGTCTTCCAAGGGGCATTTAAACCGTTTTGTTAAGCTACTGCGACCTTCACCGCTCTTCCAAAGGGCATTTTAACCGTCTTGTTAATCTACTGTGACCTCCACTGCTCTTCCAAGGGGCTTTTAATCCGTCTTGTTAAGCTACTGCGACTTGCACGTCTCTTCCAAGGGACAATTAAACCGTGTTGTTAAGCTACTGTGACCTGCATGTCTTTTCCAAGGGGCATTTAAACCGTCTTGTTAAGCTACTGTGACCTCCACCGCTCTTCCAAGGGGCATTTAAACCATCTTGTTAAGCTACTGCGACCTGCACGTCTCTTCCAAGGGGCATTTAAACCATCTTGTTAAGCTACTGCGACCTGCAAGCCTCCTCTAAGGGGCATTTAAACCCTCTTGTTAAGCTACTGTGACCTGCACATCTCTTCCAAGGGGCATTTTAACCGTCTTGTTAAGCTACTGTGACCTTCACCGCTCTTCCAAAGGGCATTTTAACCGTCTTGGTAAGCAACGGCGACCTGTAAGCCTCTTCCAAGGGGCATTTAAACTGTCTTGTTAAGCTACTGCGACCTGAACATCTCTTCAGAGGGGCATTTAAACCATCTTGTTAACCTACTGCGACCTGCATGTCTTTTCCAAGGGGCATTTAAACCGTCTTGTTAATCTACTGTGACCTCTACCGCTCTTCCAAGGGGCATTTAAACCATCTTCTTAAGCTACTGCGACCGGCACGTCTCTTCCAAGGGGCATTTAAACCGTCTTGGTTAGCTACTGCGACCTGCAAGCGTCTTCAAAGGGGCATTTAAACCCTCTTGTTAACCTACTGCGACCTGCACGTCTCTTCCAAGGGGCATTTAAACCGTCTTTTTAAGCTACTGCGACTTGCAGATCTCTTCCAAGGGGCATTTAAACCGGCTTGTTAAGCTACTGCGACCTCCACCGCTCTTCCAAGGGGCATTTAAACCCTCTTGTTAAGCTACTGTGACCTACACGTTTCTTCCAAGGAGCATTTAAACCCTCTTGTTAAGCTACTGCAACCTGCACGTCTCTTCCAAGGTGCATTTAAACCGTCTTGTTAAGCTACTGAGACCTGCACATCTCTTCCAAGGGGCATTTAAACCGTCTTGTTAAGCTACTGCGAACTTCACCGCTCTTCCAAAGGGCATTTTAACTGTCTTGTTAAGCTACTGTGAACTCCACTGCTCTTCCAAGGGGCATTTAATCCGTCTTGTTAAGCTACTGCGACCTGCACGTCTCTTCCAAGGGGCATTTAAACCGTCTTGTTAAGCTACTGCGACCTGCACGTCTCTTCCAAGGGGCATTTAAACCGTCTTGTTAAAGTACTGCGACCTGCACATCTCTTCCAAGGGGCATATAAACCGTTTTGTTAAGCTACTGCGACCTTCACCGCTCTTCCAAAGGGCATTTTAACCGTCTTGTTTATCCACTGCGACCTACACTGCTCTTCTAAGGGGCTTTTAATCCGTCTTGCTAAGGTACTGATACCTGCACTTCTCTTCCAAGGGGCATTTAAACCGTCTTGTCAAGCTACTGCGAACTTCACCGCTCTTCCAAAGGGTATTTTAACCGTCTTGTTAAGCTACTGCGAACTGCACGTCTCTTCCAAGGGGCACTTATACTGTCTTGTTAAGCTACTGCGACCTGCACGTCTCCTCCAAGGGGCATTTAAACCATCTTGTTAAGCTACTAGGACCTGTACGTCTCTTCCAATGGGCATTTAAGCCGTCTTGTTAAGCTGCTGCGACCTGTATCTCTCTTCCAAGGGGCATTTAAACCGTCTTCTTAAGCTACTGCGACCTTCACATCTCTTCCAAGGGGCATTTAAACCATCTTGTTAAGCTACTGCAACCTGCATGTCTTTTCCAAGGGGCATTTAAACCGTCTTGTTAAGCTACTGTGACCTGCACGTCTCTTCCAATGGGCATTTAAACTGTCTTGTTAAGCTGCTGCGTACTGTATGTCTCTTCCAAGGGGAATTTAAACCGTCTTTTTAAGCTGCTGCGACCTGCCCGTCTCTTCCAAGGCGCATTTAAACCGTCTTTTTAAGCTACTGCTACTTGCACGTCTCTTCCAAGGGGCATTTAAACCGTCTTGTTAAGCTACTGTAACCTCCACCACTTTTCCAAAGGGCATTTAATGCGTCTCGTTAAGCTACTGCGACCTGCAAGCCTATTCCAAGGGGCAATTAAACCCTCTTGTTAAGCTACTGCGACCGGCACGTCTCTTCCAAGGGGGATTTAAACCGTATTGTTAAGCTACTGCGACCTGCACGTCTCTTCCAAGGGGCATTTAAACCGTCTTGTTAATCTACTGCGACCTTCTCATCTCTTCCAAGGGGCATTTAAACCGTCTTGTTAAGCTACTTCGACCAGCACGTCTCTTCCAAGGCGCATTTAAACCGTCTTTTTAAGCTACTGCGACTTGCACGTCTCTTCCAAGGGGCATTTAAACCGTCTTGTTAAGCTACTGTAACCTCCACCACTTTTCCAAGGGGCATTTAAACCGTCTTGTTAAGCTACTGCGACGTGCAAGTCTCTTCCAAGGGGCATTTAAACCGTCTTGCTAACCTACTGCGACCTGTTTGTCTCTTCGAAGGGGCATTTAAACCGTCTTGGTAAGCTACTGCGAACTGCACGTCTCTTCCAAGGGGCATTTAAACCGTCTTGTTAAGCTACTGTAACCTCCACCACTTTTCCAAGGGGCACTTAAACCGTCTTGTTAAGCTACTGCGACCTGCACGTCTCTTCCAAGGGGCATTTAAACCGTCTTGTTAAGCCACTGCGACCTGCAAGTCTCTTCAAAAGGGCATTTAAACCATCTTTTTAAGCTGCTGCGAACTGCATGTCTCTTCCAAGGGGCATTTAAACCATCTTGTTAAGCTACTGAGACCTGCACGTCTCTTCCAAGGGGCATTTAAACCATCTTGGTAAGCTACTGTGACCTGCAAGCCTATTTCAAGGTGCATTTAAACCCCCTTGTTAAGCTACTGCGACCTGCAAGTCTCTTCCAAGGGGTATTTAAACCGTCTTGTTAAGCGACTGCGACCTGCACGTCTCTTCCAAGGTGCATTTAAACCATCTTGTTAATCTACTGCGACCTGCAAGTCTCTTCCAAGGGGTATTTAAACCGTCTTGTTAAGCGACTGCGACCTGCACGTCTCTTCCAAGGTGCATTTAAACCATCTTGTTAATCTACTGCGACCTGCACGTCTATTCTAAGGGGCATTTAAACTGTCTTGTTAAGCTACTGCGACCTCTACCTCTCTTCCAAGGGGCATTTAAACCATCTTATTAAGCTACTGCGACCTGCACATCTCTTCCAAGGGGTATTGAAACCGTCTTATTAAGCTACTGCGACCTGCACGTCTCTTCCAAGGGGCATTTAAACTGTCTTGCTTAGCTACTGCGACCTCCACCGCTCTTCCAAAGGGCATGTAAACCTTATTGTTAAGCTACTGCGACCTGCACGTCTCTTCCAAGGGGCATTTAAACCGTCTTGGTAAGCTAATGCGACCTGCAAGCCTATTCCAAGGGGCATTTAAACACTCTTGTTAAGCTACTGCGACCTGCACGTCTCTTCAAAGGAGGATTTAAAATGTCTTGTTAAGCTACTGCGACCTGCACGTCTCTTCCAAGGGGCATTTAAACAGTCTTGTTAAGCTACTGCGACCTGCACGTCTCTTCCAAGGTGCATTTAAACCGTCTTGTTAAGCTACTGCAACCTGTACGTCTCTTCCAAGGGGCATTTAAACCGTCTTGTTAAGCTACTGTAACCTGCACCACTTTTCCAAGGGGCATTTAAACCGTCTTGTTAAGCTACTGCGACCTGCACATATTTTCCAAGGGGCATTTAAACCGCTTTGTTAAGCTACTGCAACCTGCACGTCTCTTCCAAGGGGCATTTAAACCGTCTTGTTAAGCTACTGCGACCTGCACGTCTCTTCCAAGGGGCATTTAAACCATCTTGGTAAGCTACTGCGACCTGCAATCCTCTTCCAAGGGGCATTTAAACTGTCTTGTTAAGCTACTGCGACCTGCACATCTATTCCAAGGGGCATTTAAACCATCTTGTTAAGCTACTGCGACCTGCATGTCTTTTCCAAGGTGCATTTAAACCTTCTTGTTAAGCTACTGTGACCTCCACCGCTCTTCCAAGGGGCATTTAAACCATCTTGTTAAGCTACTGCGACCTGCATGTCTTTTCCAAGGGGCATTTAAACTGTCTTGTTAAGCTACTGTGACCTCCACCGCTCTTCCAAGGGGCATTTAAACCATCTTGTTAAGCTACTGCGACCTGCACATCTCTTCCAAGGGGCATTTAAACCGTCTTGTTAAGCTACTGCGACCTTCACCGCTCTTCCAAAGGGCATTTTAACCATCTTGTTAAGCTACTGTGACCTCCACGTCTCTTCCAAGGGGCATTTAAACCGTCTTGTTAAGCCTCTGCGACATCCACTGCTCTTCCAAGGGGCATTTAATCCGTCTTATTAAGCTACTGCGACCTGCACGTCTCTTCCAAGGGGCATTTAAACCGTCTTGTTAAGCTACTGCGACCTGCACGTCATTTCCAAGGGGCATTTAAACCGTCTTGTTAAGGTACTGCGAACTGCACGTCTCTTGCATGGGGCACTACACCGTCTTGTTAAGCTTCTGCGACCTGCACGTCTCTTCCAAGGGGCATATAAACCGTCTTGTTAAGCTACTGCGACCTGCATGTCTCTTCCAATGGGCATTTAAACAGTCTTTTAAGCTACTGCGACCTGCACGTCTCTTCCAAGTGGCATTTAAATCGTCTTGTTAAGCTACTGCGACCTGCATATCTCTTCCAATGGGCATTTAAACAGTCTTTTTAAGCTACTGCGACCAGCACATCTCTTCCAAGGGGCATTTAAACCATCTTGATAAGCTACTGCGATCTGCATGTCTTTTCCAAGGGGCATTTAAACCATCTTTTAAGCTTCTGCGACCTGCACGTCTCTTCCAAGGGGCATTTAAACCGTCTTGGTAAGCTACTGCGACCTGCAAGCCTCTTCAAAGGGGCATTTAAATCCTCTTGTTAAGCTACTGCGACCTGCACATCCCTTGCAAAGGGCATTTAAACCGTCTTGTTAAGCTACTGCGACCTGCATGTCTTTTCCAAGGGGCATTTAAACTGTCTTGTTAAGCTACTGTGACCTCCACCGCTCTACCAAGGGGCATTTTAACCTTCTTGTTAAGCTACTGTGACCTCCACCGCTCTTCCAAGGGGCATTTAAACCATCTTGTTAAGCTACTGCGACCTGCATGTCTTTTACAAGGGGCATTTAAACTGTCTTGTTAAGCTACTGTGACCTCCACCGCCCTTCCAAGGGGCATTTAAACCGTCTTGTTAAGCTACTGCGACCTGTACATCTCTTCCAAGGGGCATTTAAACCGTCTTGTTAAGCTACTGCGACCTTCACCGCTCTTCCAAAGGGCATTTTAACCGTCTTGTTAAGCTACTGTGACCTCCACGTCTCTTCCAAGGGGCATTTAAACCGTCTTGTTAAGCCTCTGCGACCTCCACTGCTCTTCCAAGGGGCATTTAATCCGTCTTATTAAGCTATTGCGACCTGCACGTCTCTTCCAAGGGGCATTTAAACCGTCTTGTTAAGCTACTGCGACCTGCACGTCATTTCCAAGGGGCATTTAAACCGTCTTGTTAAGCTACTGCGAACTGCACGTCTCTTGCATGGGGCATTACACTGTCTTGTTAAGCTTCTGCGACCTGCACGTCTCTTCCAAGGGGCATATAAACCGTCTTGTTAAGCTACTGCGACCTGCATGTCTCTTCCAATGGGCATTTAAACAGTCTTTTTAAGCTACTGCGACCTGCACGTCTCTTCCAAGTGGCATTTAAATCGTCTTGTTAAGCTACTGCGACCTGCATATCTCTTCCAATGGGCATTTAAACAGTCTTTTTAAGCTACTGCGACCTGCACATCTCTTCCAAGGGGCATTTAAACCATCTTGTTAAGCTACTGCGATCTGCATGTCTTTTCCAAGGGGCATTTAAACCATCTTTTAAGCTTCTGCGACCTGCACGTCTCTTCCAAGGGGCATTTAAACCGTCTTGGTAAGCTACTGCGACCTGCAAGCCTCTTCAAAGGGGCATTTAAATCCTCTTGTTAAGCTACTGCGACCTGCACATCCCTTGCAAAGGGCATTTAAACCGTCTTGTTAAGCTACTGCGACCTGCACGTCTCTTCCAAGGGGCATTTAAACCGTCTTGTTAAGCTACTGCGACCTGCACGTCTCTTCCAAGGGGCATTTAAACCGTCTTGTTAAGCTACTGCGACCTGCACGTCTCTTCCAAGGGGCATTTAAACTGTCTTGCTAAGCTACTGCGACCTCCACCTCTCTTCCAAGGGGCATTTAAACCTTCTTGTTAAGCTACTGCGACCTGCACATCTCTTCCAAGGGGCATTTAAACCGTCTTGTTAAGCTACTGCGACCTTCACCGCTCTTCCAAGGGGCATTTAAACCGTCATGTTAAGCCTCTGAGACCTCCACTGCTCTTCGAAGGGGCATTTAATCCATCTTGTTAAGCTACTGCGACCTGCACGTCTCTTCCAAGGGGCATTTAATCCGTCTTGTTAAGCTACTGTGACCTGCATGTCATTTCCAAGGGGCATTTAAACAGTCTTGTTAAGCTACTGCGAACTGCACGTCTCTTCCATGGGGCATTTAAACCGTCTTGTTAAGCTTCTGCGACCTGCACGTCTCTTCCAAGGGGCATATAAACCGTCTTGTTAAGCTACTGCGACCTGCATGTCTCTTTCAATGGGCATTTAAACAGTCTTTTTAAGCTACTGCGACCTGCACGTCTCTTCCAAGTGGCATTTAATTCGTCTTTTTAAGCTACTGCGACCTGCACGTCTCTTCCAAGGGGCATTTAAACCGTCTTGTTAATCTACTGCGACTTTCACTTCTCTTCCAAGGGGCATTTAAACCGTCTTGTTAAGCTACTGTAACCTGCACCACTTTTCCAAGGGGCATTTAAACCGTCTTGTTAAGCTACTGCGACCTGCACGTCTCTTCCAAGGGGCATTTAAACCGCTTTGTTAAGCTACTGCGACCTGCACGTCTCTTCCAAGGGGCATTTAAACCGTCTTGTTAAGCTACTGCGACCTGCACATCTCTTCCAAGGGGCATTTAAACCATCTCGTTAAGCTACTGCGACCTGCATGTCTTTTCCCAGGTGCATTTAAACCGTCTTCTTAAGCTACTGTGACCTCCACCGCTCCTCCAAGGGGCATTTAAACCATCTTGTTAAGCTACTGCGACCTGCAAGTCTTTTCCAAGGGGCATTTAAACCGTCTTGTTAAGCTACTGTGACCTCCACCGCTCTTCCAAGGGGCATTTAAACCGTCTTGTTAAGCTACTGCGACCTGCACATCTCTTCCAAGGGGCATTTAAACCTTCTTTTTAAGCTACTGCGATCTTCACCGCTCTTCCAATGGGCATTTTAACCATCTTGTTAAGCTACTGTGACCTCCACGTCTCTTCCAAGGGGCATTTAAACCATCTTGTTAATCCTCTGCAACCTCCACTGCTCTTCCAAGGGGCATTTAATCCGTCTTGTTAAGCTACTGCGACCTGCACGTCTTTTCCAAGGGGTATTTAAACTGTCTTGTTAAGCTACTGCTGTTAGAACCTTGCTGTTAGGTTTTTTTTCCTTTGCTGGTCACATGACCTTGTTGGCCTATTTAATCCTGCTCCGCCCTTCTGGCTTTGCTGGACTTCATTGTATATCTACTTTCTAGCTAGCCTGTGCTCTGTATCTACTCTGTTAGTTTGCTTGGTCTACGGACCTCTATGTTCTATCTATTTTGTTTGTTTGTCTGTCTGCTACTATTTCTGTTAGGAGGTGTCCCATATTCCTCCCAGTCCTTAGTACTTGTAGGGATTCCCTCCCCACATCTATAGGTCTCCGTACAGACTAGATTAGGACTTTAGCAGGTCTGATCGTAGGATCAGGTTCCCTGTTACATCGTAGGGTTTCAGCTGAGTCCTATAGTAGGGACAGATCTCCTCTCTTTCCTTAGCTTTGGTAGCAGAACATAACAGTAAGTCCAGCCTGCAAATTCTCTAAGGAAAGATTTTTCTGTTCCATCATGGTGTCGGTTCAGGATTTGGCTAAACACCTGCAGGGACTCTCTCTGGAAGTGGCCGAGCTCCGTCAGCACGTGAGTAACTGTCCTGGAGCATATTTCTTGGAGCCTAAGGTATGTTTGCCGGATTTATTTTTTGGTGAACATCGAGAATTTTTTTCATTTAAAAATGCTTGCTTATTGTATTTTCGTTTGAGACTCAAGTCCTCTGGGGATGAATCCCAGCGCGTAGGGTTCATAATGTCACTTTTGCGCAAAGAGCCTCAGGAGTGGGCCTTTTCTTTGCAACCTAGTGATACATGCTTCAGATCAGTGGATAGTTTTTTTTCTGCTTTAGGACTATTATATGATGATCCTGACCGTGTGGCATCAGCTGAGACTGAGTTGAGACGTTTAAAACAAGGATCAGGTAATGTGGAAAAATATTGTACTCATTTTCGTCGTTGGTCCACTCAAACAGGGTGGAACGATTCTGCTCTGAAAAGTCTATCTCTTGCTGTGCTCAGTGAAAGGGTTAAAGACCTGCTAATTGCTTATCCTACACCTGAAGATTTGCAACAGACTATGCAATTAGCTATACGGGTGGATAGAAGACTGCGTGCTAGGGTTAATGAGAGCAAATCCTCTGCTATGTCAGTTTCTGGTTCTGATAATGTGTGTACTAACAGTGGTGAACCGATGGAGATTGGATCGGTGACACCTCGCTCTCAAGAAAAAGATCGTCGTTTTTCGGAAGGCTTGTGTTTCTATTGCGGAAAAGCTGGTCATTTGATTAAAGGCTGTGAGCTTCGTATGAAGAAAGAAAAAAAAATGGTCAGTCACGCCCGTATTGCCTGTTTAAATTCCAAGGGTATATTTTTAGCTGCTTCCACGATTGCTCAGGAAAAATTAATGGAATTTCGGGTGTTTGTTGATTGCGGGTCTACACTGAATGTAATTGATGGGGGATTCGTGGAAAAACTCAATTTAAAACCTGAACCTTTATCATCCCCCATTGCTGTGGTTTCTGTGGATGGCTCCCCTTTGAAGAATATTACCCTCAAGGTCAGTGAATTTCCTCTCACTATTAATGGTGTTCACCATGAGAAATTGGATTTGGTAGTGTTGAATAACTTGCCTTCTCCAGTAATATTGGGTTTGCCCTGGTTAAAATTTCACAATCGTGTACTGGATTGGTCTACCAGTGAAATTAAATCCTGGAGCCATAAATGTTATGACAAGTGTTGTAACAGGTGTATTGCAGCTTTGGATAGGGGAGAATTGCCTGTTCCTATTCAGGATTTTTGGAGAGTTTTTTCTGAGAAGGAATCGCAGGTTTTGCCTCCCCATAGAGACTATGATTGCTCTATTGAATTTGTCCCTGGAGCGACTCTTCCTAAAAGTCGTTTATTTAACCTTACTATTCCTGAGAGGAAGGCTTTGGAGGAATACATACAGACAAGTTTGGCCGCCGGTCACATTAGGCCCTCTAAGTCTCCTGTGGCGGTTGGATTTTTTTTTGTAAAAAAAAAGGACGGCGGTTTACGTCCTTGTCTGGATTTTCGTGAGATTAACAAAATTACGGTACGCAATCCTTACCCACTGCCGTTGATTCCTGATCTGTTTAACCAGTTATTGGGGGCCAAGTGGTTCTCTAAAATTGACTTTAAGGGGGCATACAATCTGTTGCGCATGAAGGAGGGTGATGAATGGAAGACTGCTTTTAACACTCCTGTAGGTCATTTTGAGAATCTGGTTATGCCTTTTGGTCTTACTAATGCTCCTGCATTTTTTCAGAATCTGATTAATGACATCCTTAGACCTTTGATCGGTAAAAATGTGGTTGTGTATTTGGATGACATTTTGATTTATTCGCCAGATCTGGAGTCTCATTGGCGGAGCGTGCGTGAGGTATTACAGTTATTAATGGACAATTCGCTTTTTGCTAAGCTGGAGAAATGTGAGTTCGCTGTACAGAGAATTAGTTTTTTGGGCTACATTATCTCCAGCAAAGGTTTTGAGATGGATCCGGTTAAGGTTCAGGCTGTGCAGGAATGGCCTAGAACTATTGGTTTGAAATCGATACAGAGGTTTTTGGGTTTCGCCAATTACTATAGAAAATTCATAAAAAATTTTTCTAGTATTGTCAAACCTCTGACTGATCTCACCAGGAAAGGTGCTGATGCGGTTCAGTGGTCTTCTGAGGCCATTGAAGCTTTTGTGTATCTCAAGGAGAGGTTCACCTCTGCTCCCATCCTTATGCAGCCTGATGTTACTAGGCCGTTTTTGGTTGAGGTTGATGCTTCCTCTGTGGGGGTTGGCGCAGTATTGTCTCAGGATAACGGGGATGGATTACATCCCTGTGCCTTTTTTTCAAAAAAATTTTCGGAGACTGAACTGAATTACGATATTGGTAATCGGGAATTATTGGCTATTAAACTCGCATTTGAACACTGGCGCCACTTCTTGGAAGGTGCGGAATTTCCCGTTCAGGTTCTTACGGATCATAAGAATCTGATATATCTTGATGCTGCTAAGCGCCTGAATGCCCGTCAGGCTAGGTGGGCACTGTTTTTCTCGCGGTTTAATTTCTCCGTTACTTACATCCCTGGTACTAAGAATGTTAAGGCGGATGCCTTGTCTCGCAGTTTTTCTCCCATAGTCGGTGCTGAGAAAGAGGAGAACATTTTACAAGAAGGTGTTGTGATAGCTGCTTTGGACTCCGTTTTGGAAGATGAGATTCTTAAAGCTCAGGAGAATGCCCCATCTAACACTCCTCATGGGAGGTTGTTTGTGCCTGGGACCTTTAGGAGAGATTTGTTTGTTGAGTGTCACGAATCTCGGTTGGCAGGTCATCCCGGAATCTCTGAGACCAAGAGACTGGTGGGTCGCAGTTTTTGGTGGCCTGGATGGCAGAAGGAAGTCATTAAGTGGGTGCGCCAATGTACTATATGTGCTAGATCTAAGTCCTCCCATACTCCTGCTGCGGGGTTGCTTTGTCCTTTGGAGGTCCCCAGTGCTCCTTGGACACATTTGGCTATGGACTTTATAACTGACCTTCCCCCCTCTGAGGGTTTTACTGTCATCTGGGTGGTCGTGGACCGTTTTAGCAAGATGTGTCACTTGGTTCCCTTTGTCAAACTGCCCTGCGCGAAAACTCTCGCTAAGGCCTTTGTCAAGGAAATTGTCAGACTTCATGGCGTTCCTACTGACATTGTTTCTGATAGGGGTCCTCAATTCGTGGCTCGTTTTTGGCGTGCCTTTTGTGACAGGTTGGGAATTCATTTGTCGTTTTCGTCCGGATATCATCCTGAATCTAATGGCCAGACAGAAAGGAAAAACCAGGATGTTGAGCAGTTCTTGCGTTGTTTTGTGGCAGACAATCAAGAGGGGTGGTCTGAGTTTCTGCCACTTGCCGAATTTGCTCTGAACAATCATACATCTTCTTCTGCTGGGTGTTCGCCTTTTTTTTGTTGTTCTGGGAGACATCCGTCGTTTGGGTCGTTCTCCAAGTTGGGATCTGCCGTGCCTGAGGAGGAGAATTTTTCCGGTGATTTGGAAAGAGTTTGGACTGATGTGCATGGTAATCTTCAGGAGGCCAACAGAAAATCTAAAGACTACTTTGATAGGAAACGACAGGAGGTTTTGTTCGCTGTTGGTGACATGGTTTGGTTGTCCTCTAGGAATCTGCGGTTGAGGATTCCTTCTAAGAAATTGGGTCCCAAGTTTGTAGGGCCCTTTAAGGTGCTTCAGGTTGTCAACCAATCTGCTGTTAGGTTGGAGGTTCCTACCTCCTGGAGAATTAATCCGGTATTTCATGTCTCTCTGTTAAAAAAAGCTGTTGTGTCGGATGGTGACGCCTCTGCCTCTGTTCCTCCGGTGGTGGAGGACGGGGAATATGAAATTTCTCGCATCCTTGACTCTAGACGGTATAGAGGTAGTTTGCAGTATCTTGTGGCCTGGAAAGGTTTCGGACCCGAGGATAACTCTTGGGTGAGGTCAGATGATGTTTCCAGACTTATCAGAGCGTTTCACAGGAGATTTCCTGATAAGCCTGGTCCTAGGGGATCCGGAGGATCCTCTTAGAAGGGGGGGTACTGTTAGAACCTTGCTGTTAGGTTTTTTTTCCTTTGCTGGTCACATGACCTTGTTGGCCTATTTAATCCTGCTCCGCCCTTCTGGCTTTGCTGGACTTCATTGTATATCTACTTTCTAGCTAGCCTGTGCTCTGTATCTACTCTGTTAGTTTGCTTGGTCTACGGACCTCTATGTTCTATCTATTTTGTTTGTTTGTCTGTCTGCTACTATTTCTGTTAGGAGGTGTCCCATATTCCTCCCAGTCCTTAGTACTTGTAGGGATTCCCTCCCCACATCTATAGGTCTCCGTACAGACTAGATTAGGACTTTAGCAGGTCTGATCGCAGGATCAGGTTCCCTGTTACATCGTAGGGTTTCAGCTGAGTCCTATAGTAGGGACAGATCTCCACTCTTTCCTTAGCTTTGGTAGCAGAACATAACAACTGCGACCTGCACGTCTCTTCCAAGGGGCATTTAAACTGTCTTGTTAAGCTACTGCGACCTGCATGTCTCTTCCAAGGGGCATTTAAACCGTCTTGTTAAGCCACTGCGACCTGCACGTCTCTTCCAAGGGGCATTTAAACCGTCTTGTTAAGCTACTGCGACCTGCACGTCTCTTCCAAGGGGCATTTAAACCGTCTTTTTAAACTGCTGCAACCTGCCCGTCTCTTCCAAGGCGCATTTAAACCGTCTTTTTAAGCTACTGCGACTTGCACGTCTCTTCCAAGGGGCATTTAAACCGTCTTGTTAAGCTACTGTAACCTCCACCACTTTTCCAAAGGGCATTTAATGCGTCTCATTAAGCTACTGCGACCTGCAAGCCTATTCCAAGGGGCAATTAAAGCCTCTTGTTAAGCTACTGCGACCGGCACGTCTCTTCCAAGGGGGATTTAAACCGTCTTGTTAAGCTACTGCGACCTGCACGTCTCTTCCAAGGTGCATTTAAACCGTCTTGTTATACTACTGCGACCTTCTCGTCTCTTCCAAGGGGCATTAAAACCGTCTTGTTAAGCTACTGCGACCTGCACGTCTCTTCCAAGGGGCATTTAAACCGTCTTGTTAAGCTACTGTAACCTCCACCACTTTTCCAAGGGGCATTTAAACCGTCTTGTTAAGCTACTGCGACCTGCACGTCTCTTCCAAGGGGCATTTAAGCAATCTTGTTAAGATACTGCGACCTGCACCGCACTTCCAAGGGGCATTTAATCTGTCTTGTTAAGCTACTGCGACCTGCACATCTCTTCCTAGTGGCATTTAAACCGTCTTGTTAAGCTACTGCGACCTGCACGTCTCTTCCAAGGGGCATTTAAACCGTCTTGCTAAGCTACTGCGACCTGTTCGTCTCTTCGAAGGGGCATTAAAACCGTCTTGGTAAGCTACTGCGACCTGCACGTCTCTTCCAAGGCGCATTTAAACCGTCTTTTTAAGCTACTGCGACTTGCACGTCTCTTCCAAGGGGCATTTAAACCGTCTTGTTAAGCTACTGTAACCTCCACCACTTTTCCAAGGGGCATTTAAACCGTCTTGTTAAGCTACTGCGACCTGCACGTCTCTTCCAAGGGGCATTTAAACCGTCTTGTTAAGCCACTGCGACCTGCACGTCTCTTCCAAGGGGCATTTAAACCGTCTTTTTAAGCTGCTGCGAACTGCATGTCTCTTCCAAGGGGCATTTAAACCATCTTGTTAAGCTACTGCAAACTGCACGTCTCTTCCAAGGGGCATTTAAACCGTCTTGGTAAGCTACTGTGACCTGCAAGCCTATTTCAAGGGGCATTTAAACCCCCTTGTTAAGCTACTGCGACCTGCACGTCTCTTCCAAGGGGTATTTAAACAGTCTTGTTAAGCGACTGCGACCTGCACGTCTCTTCCAAGGGGCATTTAAACCGTCTTATTAAGCTACTGCGACCTGCACGTCTCTTCCAAGGGGTATTTAAACCGTCTTGTTAAGCGACTGCGACCTGCTCGTCTATTCTAAGGGGCATTTAAACTGTCTTGTTAAGCTACTGCGATCTGCACATCTCTTACAAGGGGTATTGAAACCGTCTTATTAAGCTACTGCGACCTGTACGTCTCTTCCAAGGGGCATTTAAACCGTCTTGGTAAGCTAATGCGACCTGCAAGCCTATTCCAAGGGGCATTTAAACACTCTTGTTAAGATACTGCGACCTGCACGTCTCTTCCAAGGGGGATTTAAAATGTCTTGTTAAGCTACTGCGACCTGCACGTCTATTCCAAGGGGCATTTAAACAGTCTTGTTAAGCTACTGCGACCTGCACGTCTCTTCCAAGGTGCATTTAAACCGTCTTGTTAAGCTACTGCAACCTGTACGTCTCTTCCAAGGGGCATTTAAACCGTCTTGTTAAGCTACTGTAACCTGCACCACTTTTCCAAGGGGCATTTAAACCGTCTTGTTAAGCTACTGCGACCTGCACGTCTCTTCCAAGGGGCATTTAAACCGCTTTGTTAAGCTACTGCGACCTGCACGTCTCTTCCAAGGGGCATTTAAACCGTCTTGTTAAGCTACTGCGACCTGCACGTCTCTTCCAAGAGGCATTTAAACCATCTTGGTAACCTACTGGACCTGTAATCCTCTTCCAAGGGGCATTTAAACTGTCTTGTTAAGCTACTGCGACCTGCACATCTCTTCCAAGGGGCATTTAAACCATCTTGTTAAGCTACTGCGACCTGCATGTCTTTACCAAGGTGCATTTAAACCTTCTTGTTAAGCTACTGTGACCTCCACCGCTCTTCCAAGGGGCATTTAAACCATCTTGTTAAGCTACTGCGACCTGCATGTCTCTTCCAAGGTGGCATTTAAACTGTCTTGTTAAGCTACTGTGACCTCCAACGCTCTTCCAAGGGGCATTTAAACCGTCTTGTTAAGCCACTGCGACCTGCACATCTCTTCCAAGGGGCATTTAAACCGTCTTGTTAAGCCTCTGCGACCTCCACTGCTCTTCCAAGGGGCATTTAAACCGTCTTGTTAAGCTACTGCGACCTGCACGTCATTTCCAAGGGGCATTTAAACCGTCTTGTTAAGCTACTGCGACCTGCATATCTCTTCCAAGGGGCATTTAAACCATCTTTTAAGCTTCTGCGACCTGCACGTCTCTTCCAAGGGGCATTTAAACCGTCTTGGTAAGCTACTGCGACCTGCAAGCCTCTTCTAAGGGGCATTTAAATCCTCTTGTTAAGCTACTGCGACCTGCACATCCCTTGCAAAGGGCATTTAAACCGTCTTTTTAAGCTACTGCGACCTGCACGTCTCTTCCAAGGGGCATTTAAACCGTCTTGTTAAGCTACTGCGACCTGCACGTCTCTTCCAAGGGGCATTTAAACCGTCTTGTTAAGCTCCTGCTACCTGCACGTCTCTTCCAAGGGGCATTTAAACTGTCTTGCTAAGCTACTGCGACCTCCACCTCTCTTCCAAGGGGCATTTAAACCGTCTTGTTAAGCTATTGCGACCTGCACATCTCTTCCAAGGGGCATTTAAACCGTCTTGTTAAGCTACTGCGACCTTCACCGCTCTTCCAAGGGGCATTTAAACCGTCTTGTTAAGCCTCTGCGACCTCCACTGCTCTTCGAAGGGGCATTTAATCCGTCTTGTTAAGCTACTGTGACCTGCACGTCATTTCCAAGGGGCATTTAAACCGTCTTGTTAAGCTACTGCGAACTGCACGTCTCTTCGATGGGGCATTTACACCGTCTTGTTAAGCTACTGCGACCTGCACGTCTCTTCCAAGGGGCATTTAAACCGTCTTGTTAAGCTACTGTGACCTCCACTGCTCTTCCAAGGGGCATTTAATCCGTCTTGTTAAGCTACTGTGACCTGCACGTCATTTCCAAGGGGCATTTAAACCGTCTTGTTAAGCTACTGCGAACTGCACGTCTCTTCCATGGGGCATTTAAACCGTCTTGTGAAGCTTCTGCGACCTGCACGTCTCTTCCAAGGGGCATATAAACCGTCTTGTTAAGCTACTGCGACCTGCATGTCTCTTCCAATGGGCATTTAAACAGTCTTTTTAAGCTACTGCGACCTGCACGTCTCTTCCAAGTGGCATTTAATTCGTCTTGTTTAGCTACTGCGACCTGCACGTCTCTTCCAAGGGGCATTTAAACCGTCTTGTTAATCTAATGCGACTTTCACTTCTCTTCCAAGGGGCATTTAAACCGTCTTGTTAAGCTACTGTAACCTGCACCACTTTTCCAAGGGGCATTTAAACCGTCTTGTTAAGCTACTGCGACCTGCACATCTCTTCCAAGGGGCATTTAAACCATCTTGTTAAGCTACTGCGACCTGCATGTCTTTTCCAAGGTGCATTTAAACCTTCTTGTTAAGCTACTGTGACCTCCACCGCTCTTCCAAGGGGCATTTAAACCGTCTTGTTAAGCCACTGCGACCTGCACATCTCTTCCAAGGGGCATTTAAACCGTCTTGTTAAGCTACTGCGACCTTCACCGCTCTTCCAAAGGGCATTTTAACCGTCTTGTTAAGCTACTGTGACCTCCACGTCTCTTCCAAGGGACATTTAAACCGTCTTGTTAAGCCTCTGCGACCTCCACTGCTCTTCCAAGGGGCATTTAAACCGTCTTGTTAAGCTACTGCGACCTGCACGTCATTTCCAAGGGGCATTTAAACCGTCTTGTTAAGCTACTGCGACCTGCATATCTCTTCCAATGGGCATTTAAACAGTATTTTAAAGCTACTGCGACCTGCACGTCTCTTCCAAGGGGCATTTAAACCATCTTGTTAAGCTACTGCGACCAGCATGTCTTTTCCAAGGGGCATTTAAACCATCTTTTAAGCTTCTGCGACCTGCACGTCTCTTCCAAGGGGCATTTAAACCGTCTTGGTAAGCTACTGCGACCTGCAAGCCTCTTCTAAGGGGCATTTAAATCCTCTTGTTAAGCTACTGCGACCTGCACATCCCTTGCAAAGGGCATTTAAACCGTCTTTTTAAGCTACTGCGACCTGCACGTCTCTTCCAAGGGGCATTTAAACCGTCTTGTTAAGCTACTGCGACCTGCACGTCTCTTCCAAGGGGCATTTAAACCATCTTGTTAAGCTACTGCGACCTGCACGTCTCTTCCAAGGGGCATTTAAACTGTCTTGCTAAGCTACTGCGACCTCCACCTCTCTTCCAAGGGGCATTTAAACCGTCTTGTTAAGCTATTGCGACCTGCACATCTCTTCCAAGGGGCATTTAAACCGTCTTGTTAAGCTACTGCCACCTTCATCGCTCTTCCAAGGGGCATTTAAACCGTCTTGTTAAGCCTCTGCGACCTCCACTGCTCTTCGAAGGGGCATTTAATCCGTCTTGTTAAGCTACTGTGACCTGCACGTCATTTCCAAGGGGCATTTAAACCGTCTTGTTAAGCTACTGCGAACTGCACGTCTCTTCCATGGGGCATTTAAACCGTCTTGTTAAGCTACTGCGACCTGCACGTCTCGTCCAAGGGGCATTTAAACCGTCTTTGTTAAGCTACTGTGACCTCCACTGCTCTTCCATGGGGCATTTAATGCGTCTTGTTAAGCTACTGTGACCTGCACGTCATTTCCAAGGGGCATTTAAACCGTCTTGTTAAGCTACTGCGAACTGCACGTCTCTTCCATGGGGCATTTAAACCGTCTTGTGAAGCTTCTGCGACCTGCACGTCTCTTCCAAGGGGCATATAAACCGTCTTGTTAAGCTACTGCGACCTGCATGTCTCTTCCAATGGGCATTTAATCCGTCTTGTTAAGCTACTGCGACCTGCACGTCTCTTCCAAGTGGCATTTAATTCGTCTTGTTTAGCTACTGCGACCTGCACGTCTCTTCCAAGGGGCATTTAAACCGTCTTGTTAATCTAATGCGACCTTCACTTCTCTTCCAAGGGGCATTTAAACCATCTTGTTAAGCTACTGTAACCTGCACCACTTTTCCAAGGGGCATTTAAACCGTCTTGTTAAGCTACTGCGACCTGCACGTCTCTTCCAAGGGGCATTTAAACCGCTTTGTTAAGCTACTGCGACCTGCACATCTCTTCCAAGGGGCATTTAAACCGTCTTGTTAAGCTACTGCTACCTGCACATCTCTTCCTAGGGGCATTTAAACCATCTCGTTAAGCTACTGCGACCTGCCTGTCTTTTCCAAGGTGCATTTAAACCGTCTTCTTAAGCTACTGTAACCTCCACCGCTCCTCCAAGGGGCATTTAAACCATCTTGTTAAGCTACTGCGACCTGCATGTCTCTTCCAAGGGGCATTTAAGCCGTCTTGTTAAGCTACTGCGACCTGCACGTCTCTTCCAAGGGGCATTTAAACTGTCTTGCTAAGCTACTGCGACCTCCACCTCTCTTCCAAGGGGCATTTAAAACGTCTTGTTAAGCTACTGCGACCTGCACATCTCTTCCAAGCGGCATTTAATCCGTCTTGTTAAGCTACTGCGACCTTCACTGCTCTTCCAAGGGGCATTTAAACCGTCTTGTTAAGCCTCTGCGACCTCCACTGCTCTTCGAAGGGGCATTTTATCTGTCTTGTTAAGCTACTGCGACCTGCACGTCTCTTCCAAGGGGCATTTAAACCGTCTTGTTAAGCTACTGTGACCTCCACTGCTCTTCCAAGGGGCATTTAATCCGTCTTGTTAAGCTACTGTGACCTGCACGTCATTTCCAAGGGGCATTTAAACCGTCTTGTTAAGCTACTGCGAACTGCACGTCTCTTCCATGGGGCATTTAAACCGTCTTGTGAAGCTTCTGCGACCTGCACGTCTCTTCCAAGGGGCATATAAACCGTCTTGTTAAGCTACTGCGACCTGCATGTCTCTTCCAATGGGCATTTAAACAGTCTTTTTAAGCTACTGCGACCTGCACGTCTCTTCCAAGTGGCATTTAATTCGTCTTGTTAAGCTACTGCGACCTGCACGTCTCTTCCAAGGGGCATTTAAACCGTCTTGTTAATCTACTGCGACTTTCACTTCTCTTCCAAGGGGCATTTAAACCGTCTTGTTAAGCTACTGTAACCTGCACCACTTTTCCAAGGGGCATTTAAACCATCTTGTTAAGCTACTGCGACCTGCACATCTCTTCCAAGGGGCATTTAAACCATCTGGTTAAGCTACTGCGACCTGCATGTCTTTTCCAAGGTGCATTTAAACCGTCTTCTTAAGCTACTGTGACCTCCACCGCTCCTCCAAGGGGCATTTAAACCATCTTGTTAAGCTACTGTGACCTGCATGTCTTTTCCAAGGGGCATTTAAACCGTCTTGTGAAGCTACTGTGACCTCCAGAGCTCTTCCAAGGGGCATTTAAACCGTCTTGTTAAGCTACTGCGACCTGCACATCTCTTCCAAGGGGCATTTAAACCGTCTTGTTAAGCTACTGCGACCTTCACCGCTCTTCCAAAGGGCATTTAAACCGTCTTGTTAAACCTCTGCAACCTCCACTGCTCTTCCAAGGGGCATTAAAACCGTCTTGGTAAGCTACTGCGACCTGCACGTCTCTTCCAAGGCGCATTTAAACCGTCTTTTTAAGCTACTGCGACTTGCACGTCTCTTCCAAGGGGCATTTAAACCGTCTTGTTAAGCTACTGTAACCTCCACCACTTTTCCAAGGGGCATTTAAACCGTCTTGTTAAGCTACTGCGACCTGCACGTCTCTTCCAAGGGGCATTTAAACCGTCTTGTTAAGCCACTGCGACCTGCACGTCTCTTCCAAGGGGCATTTAAACCGTCTTTTTAAGCTGCTGCGAACTGCATGTCTCTTCCAAGGGGCATTTAAACCATCTTGTTAAGCGACTGCGACCTGCATGTCTCTTCCAAGGGGCATTTAAACCGTCTTGTTAAGCTACTGCGACCTGCACGTCTCTTCCAAGGGGCAGTTAAACTGTCTTGCTAAGCTACTGCGACCTCCACCTCTCTTCCAAGGGGCATTTAAAACGTCTTGTTAAGCTACTGCGACCTGCACATCTCTTCCAAGCGGCATTTAATCCGTCTTGTTAAGCTACTGCGACCTTCACTGCTCTTCCAAGGGGCATTTAAACCGTCTTGTTAAGCTACTGTGACCTCCACTGCTCTTCCAAGGGGCATTTAATCCGTCTTGTTAAGCTACTGTGACCTGCACGTCATTTCCAAGGGGCATTTAAACCGTCTTGTTAAGCTACTGCGAACTGCACGTCTCTTCCATGGGGCATTTAAACCGTCTTGTGAAGCTTCTGCGACCTGCACGTCTCTTCCAAGGGGCATATAAACCGTCTTGTTAAGCTACTGCGACCTGCATGTCTCTTCCAATGGGCATTTAAACAGTCTTTTTAAGCTACTGCGACCTGCACGTCTCTTCCAAGTGGCATTTAATTCGTCTTGTTAAGCTACTGCGACCTGCACGTCTCTTCCAAGGGGCATTTAAACCGTCTTGTTAATCTACTGCGACTTTCACTTCTCTTCCAAGGGGCATTTAAACCGTCTTGTTAAGCTACTGTAACCTGCACCACTTTTCCAAGGGGCATTTAAACCATCTTGTTAAGCTACTGCGACCTGCACGTCTCTTCCAAGGGGCATTTAAACCGCTTTGTTAAGCTACTGCGACCTACACTTCTCTTCCAAGGGGCATTTAAACCGTCTTGTTAAGCTACTGCGACCTGCACATCTCTTCCAAGGGGCATTTAAACCATCTCGTTAAGCTACTGCGACCTGCATGTCTTTTCCAAGGTGCATTTAAACCGTCTTCTTAAGCTACTGTGACCTCCACCGCTCCTCCAAGGGGCATTTAAACCATCTTGTTAAGCTACTGTGACCTGCATGTCTTTTCCAAGGGGCATTTAAACCGTCTTGTGAAGCTACTGTGACCTCCAGAGCTCTTCCAAGGGGCATTTAAACTGTCTTGTTAAGCTACTGCGACCTGCACATCTCTTCCAAGGGGCATTTAAACCGTCTTGTTAAGCTACTGCGACCTTCACCGCTCTTCCAAAGGGCATTTAAACCGTCTTGTTAAACCTCTGCAACCTCCACTGCTCTTCCAAGGGGCATTTAATCCGTCTTGTTAAGCTACTGCGACCTGCACGTCTTTTCCAAGGGGCATTTAAACCGTCTTATTAAGCTACTGCGACCTCCACTGCTCTTCCAAGGGGCATTTAATCCGTCTTGTTAAGCTACAGCGACCTGCAAGTCATTTCCAAGGGCCATTTAAACCGTCTTGTTAAGCTACTGCGAACTGCACGTCTCTTCCATGGGGCATTTAAACCGTCTTGTTAAGCTTCTGCGACCTGCACTTCTCTTCCAAGGGGCATATAAACCATCTTGTTAAGCTACTGCGACCTGCATGTCTCTTCCAATGGCCATTGAATCAGTCTTTTTAAGCTACTGCGACCTGCACGTCTCTTCCAAGTGACATTTAAATCGTCTTGTTAAGCTACTGCGACCTGCACGTCTCTTCCAAGGGGCATTTAAACCGTCTTGTTAATCTACTGCGACTTTCACTTCTCTTCCAAGGGGCATTTAAACCCTCTTGTTAAGCTACTGTAACCTGCACCACTTTTCCAAGGGGCATTTAAACCGTCTTGTTAAGCTACTGCGACCTCCACTCCTCTTCCAAGGGGCATTTAATCTGTCTTTTTAAGCTACTGCGACCTGCCCGTCATTTCCAAGGGGCATTTAAACCGTCTTGTTAAGCTACTGCGAACTGCACGTCTCTTCCATGGGGCATTTAAACCGTCTTGTTAAGCTTCTGCGACCTGCACGTCTCTTCCAAGGGGCATATAAACCGTCTTGTTAAGCTACTGCGACCTGCACGTCTCTTCCAAGGGGCATATAAATCATCTTGTTAAACTACTGCGACCTGCATGTCTCTTCCAATGGGCATTTAAACAGTCTTTTTAAGCTACTGCGACCTGCACGTCTCTTCCAAGTGGCATTTAAATCGTCTTGTTTAGCTACTGCGACCTGCACGTCTCTTCCAAGGGGCATTTAAACCGTCTTGTTAATCTACTGCGACTTTCACTTCTCTTCCAAGGGGCATTTAAACCGTCTTGTTAAGCTACTGTAACCTGCACCACTTTTCCAAGGGGCATTTAAACCGTCTTGTTAAGCTACTGCGACCTGCACGTCTCTTCCAAGGGGCATTTAAACCGCCTTGTTAAGCTACTGCGACCTGCACGTCTGTTCCAAGGGGCATTTAAACCATCTTGTTAAGCTACTGCGACCTGCACGTCTCTTCCAAGGGACATTTAAACCATCTTGTTAAGCTGCTGCGACCAGTATGTCTCTTCCAAGGGGCATTTACACTGTCTTGTAAAGCTACTGCGACCTCCACCGCTCTTCCAAGGGGCATTTAAACCGTCTTGTTAAGCTACTGCGACCTGCACGTCTCTTACAAGGGCCATTTAAACCATCTTGGTAAGCTACTGCGCCTGCAATCCTCTTCCAAGGGGCATTTAAACCGTCTTGTTAAGCTACTGCGACCCTCACATCTCTTCCAAGGGGCATTTAAACCATCTAGTTAAGCTACTGCGACATGCATGTCTTTTCCAAGGTGCACTTAAACCGTCTTGTTAAGCTACTGTGACCTCCACCGCTCTTCCAAGGGGCATTTAAACCATCTAGTTAAGCTACTGCGACCTGCATGTCTTTTCCAAGGGGCATTTAAACCATCTTGTTAAGCTGCTGCGACATGCATGTCTTTTCCAAGGTGCATTTAAACCGCCTTGTTAAGCTACTGTGACCTCCACCGCTCTTCCAAGGGGCATTTAAACCGTCTTGGTAAGCTACTGCGACCTGCAAGCATCTTCTAAGGGGCATTTTAAACCCTCTTGTTAAGCTACTGCGACCTGCACGACTCTTGCAAGGGGCATTTAAACCGTCTTGTTAAGCTACTGCGACCTGCACGTCTCTTCTAAGGGGCATTTAAACCGTCTTGTTAAGCTACTGCGACCTGCACGTCTCTTCCAAGGGGCATTTAAACCGTCTTGTTAAGCTACTGCAACCTGCACGTCTCTTCCAAGTGGCATTTAAACTGTCTTGTTAAGCTACTGCGACCTCCACCTCTCTTCCAAGGGGCATTTAAACCTTCTTGTTAAGCTACTGCGACCTGCACGTCTCTTCCAAGTGTCGTTTAAACCGTCTTGTTAAGCTACTGCGACCTGCACATCTCTTCCAAGGGGCATTAAAACCATCTTGTTAAGCTACTGCCACCTTCACCGCTCTTCCAAAGGGCATTTTAACCATCTTGTTAAGCTACTGTGACCTCCACTGCTCTTCCAAGGGGCATTGAAACTGTCTTATTAAGCTACTGCGACCTGCACGTCTCTTCCAAGGGGCATTTAAACTGTCTTGTTAAGCTACTGCGAACTGCACGTCTCTTCGATGGGGCATTTAAACCGTCTTGTTAAGCTACTGCGACCTGCACGTCTCTTCCAAGGGGCATTTAAACCGTCTTGTTAAGCTACTGTGACCTCCACTGCTCTTCCAAGGGGCATTTAAACCGTCTTGTTAAGCTACTGTGACCTGCACGTCATTTCCAAGGGGCATTTAAACCGTCTTGTTAAGCTACTGCGAACTGCACGTCTCTTCCATGGGGCATTTAAACCGTCTTGTGAAGCTTCTGCGACCTGCACGTCTCTTCCAAGGGGCATATAAACCGTATTGTTAAGCTACTGCGACCTGCATGTCTCTTCCAATGGGCATTTAAACAGTCTTTTTAAGCTACTGCGACCTGCACGTCTCTTCCAAGTGGCATTTAATTCGTCTTGTTTAGCTACTGCGACCTGCACGTCTCTTCCAAGGGGCATTTAAACCGTCTTGTTAATCTAATGCGACTTTCACTTCTCTTCCAAGGGGCATTTAAACCGTCTTGTTAAGCTACTGTAACCTGCACCACTTTTCCAAGGGGCATTTAAACCGTCTTGTTAAGCTACTGCGACCTGCACATCTCTTCCAAGGGGCATTTAAACCATCTTGTTAAGCTACTGCGACCTGCATGTCTTTTCCAAGGTGCATTTAAACCTTCTTGTTAAGCTACTGTGACCTCCACCGCTCTTCCAAGGGGCATTTAAACCATCTTGTTAAGCTACTGCGACCTGCATGTCTTTTCCAAGGGGCATTTAAACTGTCTTGTTAAGCTACTGTGACCTCCACCGCTCTTCCAAGGGGCATTTAAACCGTCTTGTTAAGCCACTGCGACCTGCACATCTCTTCCAAGGGGCATTTAAACCGTCTTGTTAAGCTACTGCGACCTTCACCGCTCTTCCAAAGGGCATTTTAACCGTCTTGTTAAGCTACTGTGACCTCCACGTCTCTTCCAAGGGGCATTTAAACCGTCTTGTTAAGCCTCTGCGACCTCCACTGCTCTTCCAAGGGGCATTTAAACCGTCTTGTTAAGCTACTGCGACCTGCACGTCATTTCCAAGGGGCATTTAAACCGTCTTGTTAAGCTACTGCGACCTGCATATCTCTTCCAATGGGCATTTAAACAGTATTTTTAAGCTACTGCGACCTGCACGTCTCTTCCAAGGGGCATTTAAACCATCTTTTAAGCTTCTGCGACCTGCACGTCTCTTCCAAGGGGCATTTAAACCGTCTTGGTAAGCTACTGCGACCTGCAAGCCTCTTCTAAGGGGCATTTAAATCCTCTTGTTAAGCTACTGCGACCTGCACATCCCTTGCAAAGGGCATTTAAACCGTCTTTTTAAGCTACTGCGACCTGCACGTCTCTTCCAAGGGGCATTTAAACCGTCTTGTTAAGCTACTGCGACCTGCACGTCTCTTCCAAGGGGCATTTAAACCGTCTTGTTAAGCTACTGTGACCTCCACTGCTCTTCCAAGGGGCATTTAATCCGTCTTGTTAAGCTACTGTGACCTGCACGTCATTTCCAAGGGGCATTTAAACCGTCTTGTTAAGCTACTGCGAACTGCACGTCTCTTCCATGGGGCATTTAAACCGTCTTGTGAAGCTTCTGCGACCTGCGCGTCTCTTCCAAGGGGCATATAAACCGTCTTGTTAAGCTACTGCGACCTGCATGTCTCTTCCAATGGGCATTTAAACAGTCTTTTTAAGCTACTGCGACCTGCACGTCTCTTCCAAGTGGCATTTAATTCGTCTTGTTAAGCTACTGCGACCTGCACGTCTCTTCCAAGGGGCATTTAAACCGTCTTGTTAATCTACTGCGACTTTCACTTCTCTTCCAAGGGGCATTTAAACCGTCTTGTTAAGCTACTGTAACCTGCACCACTTTTCCAAGGGGCATTTAAACCATCTTGTTAAGCTACTGCGACCTGCACGTCTCTTCCAAGGGGCATTTAAACCGCTTTGTTAAGCTACTGCGACCTACACGTCTCTTCCAAGGGGCATTTAAACCGTCTTGTTAAGCTACTGCGACCTGCACATCTCTTCCAAGGGGCATTTAAACCATCTCGTTAAGCTACTGCGACCTGCATGTCTTTTCCAAGGTGCATTTAAACCGTCTTCTTAAGCTACTGTGACCTCCACTGCTCCTCCAAGGGGCATTTAAACCATCTTGTTAAGCTACTGTGACCTGCATGTCTTTTCCAAGGGGCATTTAAACCGTCTTGTGAAGCTACTGTGACCTCCAGAGCTCTTCCAAGGGGCATTTAAACCGTCTTGTTAAGCTACTGCGACCTGCACATCTCTTCCAAGGGGCATTTAAACCGTCTTGTTAAGCTACTGCGACGTTCACCGCTCTTCCAAAGGGCATTTAAACCGTCTTGTTAAACCTCTGCAACCTCCACTGCTCTTCCAAGGGGCATTAAAACCGTCTTGGTAAGCTACTGCGACCTGCACGTCTCTTCCAAGGCGCATTTAAACCGTCTTGGTAAGCTACTGCGACCTGCAAGCCTCTTCTAAGGGGCATTTAAATCCTCTTGTTAAGCTACTGCGACCTGCACATCCCTTGCAAAGGGCATTTAAACCGTCTTTTTAAGCTACTGCGACCTGCACGTCTCTTCCAAGGGGCATTTAAACCGTCTTGTTAAGCTACTGCGACCTGCACGTCTCTTCCAAGGGGCATTTAAACCGTCTTGTTAAGCTACTGTGACCTCCACTGCTCTTCCAAGGGGCATTTAATCCGTCTTGTTAAGCTACTGTGACCTGCACGTCATTTCCAAGGGGCATTTAAACCGTCTTGTTAAGCTACTGCGAACTGCACGTCTCTTCCATGGGGCATTTAAACCGTCTTGTGAAGCTTCTGCGACCTGCGCGTCTCTTCCAAGGGGCATATAAACCGTCTTGTTAAGCTACTGCGACCTGCATGTCTCTTCCAATGGGCATTTAAACAGTCTTTTTAAGCTACTGCGACCTGCACGTCTCTTCCAAGTGGCATTTAATTCGTCTTGTTAAGCTACTGCGACCTGCACGTCTCTTCCAAGGGGCATTTAAACCGTCTTGTTAATCTACTGCGACTTTCACTTCTCTTCCAAGGGGCATTTAAACCGTCTTGTTAAGCTACTGTAACCTGCACCACTTTTCCAAGGGGCATTTAAACCATCTTGTTAAGCTACTGCGACCTGCACGTCTCTTCCAAGGGGCATTTAAACCGCTTTGTTAAGCTACTGCGACCTACACGTCTCTTCCAAGGGGCATTTAAACCGTCTTGTTAAGCTACTGCGACCTGCACATCTCTTCCAAGGGGCATTTAAACCATCTCGTTAAGCTACTGCGACCTGCATGTCTTTTCCAAGGTGCATTTAAACCGTCTTCTTAAGCTACTGTGACCTCCACTGCTCCTCCAAGGGGCATTTAAACCATCTTGTTAAGCTACTGTGACCTGCATGTCTTTTCCAAGGGGCATTTAAACCGTCTTGTGAAGCTACTGTGACCTCCAGAGCTCTTCCAAGGGGCATTTAAACCGTCTTGTTAAGCTACTGCGACCTGCACATCTCTTCCAAGGGGCATTTAAACCGTCTTGTTAAGCTACTGCGACGTTCACCGCTCTTCCAAAGGGCATTTAAACCGTCTTGTTAAACCTCTGCAACCTCCACTGCTCTTCCAAGGGGCATTAAAACCGTCTTGGTAAGCTACTGCGACCTGCACGTCTCTTCCAAGGCGCATTTAAACCGTCTTTTTAAGCTACTGCGACTTGCACGTCTCTTCCAAGGGGCATTTAAACCGTCTTGTTAAGCTACTGTAACCTCCACCACTTTTCCAAGGGGCATTTAAACCGTCTTGTTAAGCTACTGCGACCTGCACTTCTCTTCCAAGGGGCATTTAAACCGTCTTGTTAAGCCACTGCGACCTGCACGTCTCTTCCAAGGGGCATTTAAACCGTCTTTTTAAGCTGCTGCGAACTGCATGTCTCTTCCAAGGGGCATTTAAACCATCTTGTTAAGCTACTGCAAACTGCACGTCTCTTCCAAGGGGCATTTAAACCGTCTTGGTAAGCTACTGTGACCTGCAAGCCTATTTCAAGGGGCATTTAAACCCCCTTGTTAAGCTACTGCGACCTGCACGTCTCTTCCAAGGGGTATTTAAACAGTCTTGTTAAGCGACTGCGACCTGCACGTCTCTTCCAAGGGGCATTTAAACCGTCTTATTAAGCTACTGCGACCTGCACGTCTCTTCCAAGGGGTATTTAAACCGTCTTGTTAAGCGACTGCGACCTGCTCGTCTATTCTAAGGGGCATTTAAACTGTCTTGTTAAGCTACTGCGATCTGCACATCTCTTACAAGGGGTATTGAAACCGTCTTATTAAGCTACTGCGACCTGTACGTCTCTTCCAAGGGGCATTTAAACCGTCTTGGTAAGCTAATGCGACCTGCAAGCCTATTCCAAGGGGCATTTAAACACTCTTGTTAAGATACTGCGACCTGCACGTCTCTTCCAAGGGGGATTTAAAATGTCTTGTTAAGCTACTGCGACCTGCACGTCTCTTCCAAGGGGCATTTAAACAGTCTTGTTAAGCTACTGCGACCTGCACGTCTCTTCCAAGGTGCATTTAAACCGTCTTGTTAAGCTACTGCAACCTGTACGTCTCTTCCAAGGGGCATTTAAACCGTCTTGTTAAGCTACTGTAACCTGCACCACTTTTCCAAGGGGCATTTAAACCGTCTTGTTAAGCTACTGCGACCTGCACGTCTCTTCCAAGGGGCATTTAAACCGCTTTGTTAAGCTACTGCGACCTGCACGTCTCTTCCAAGGGGCATTTAAACCGTCTTGTTAAGCTACTGCGACCTGCACGTCTCTTCCAAGAGGCATTTAAACCATCTTGGTAACCTACTGGACCTGTAATCCTCTTCCAAGGGGCATTTAAACTGTCTTGTTAAGCTACTGCGACCTGCACATCTCTTCCAAGGGGCATTTAAACCATCTTGTTAAGCTACTGCGACCTGCATGTCTTTTCCAAGGTGCATTTAAACCTTCTTGTTAAGCTACTGTGACCTCCACCGCTCTTCCAAGGGGCATTTAAACCATCTTGTTAAGCTACTGCGACCTGCATGTCTTTTCCAAGGTGGCATTTAAACTGTCTTGTTAAGCTACTGTGACCTCCAACGCTCTTCCAAGGGGCATTTAAACCGTCTTGTTAAGCCACTGCGACCTGCACATCTCTTCCAAGGGGCATTTAAACCGTCTTGTTAAGCTACTGCGACCTTCACCTCTCTTCCAAAGGGCATTTTAACCGTCTTGTTAAGCTACTGTGACCTCCACGTCTCTTCCAAGGGGCATTTAAACCGTCTTGTTAAGCCTCTGCGACCTCCACTGCTCTTCCAAGGGGCATTTAAACCGTCTTGTTAAGCTACTGCGAACTGCACGTCATTTCCAAGGGGCATTTAAACCGTCTTGTTAAGCTACTGCGACCTGCATATCTCTTCCAAGGGGCATTTAAACCATCTTTTAAGCTTCTGCGACCTGCACGTCTCTTCCAAGGGGCATTTAAACCGTCTTGGTAAGCTACTGCGACCTGCAAGCCTCTTCTAAGGGGCATTTAAACCGTCTTGTTAAGCTACTGCGACCTGCACGTCTCTTCCAAGGGGCATTTAAACTGTCTTGCTAAGCTACTGCGACCTCCACCTCTCTTCCAAGGGGCATTTAAACCGTCTTGTTAAGCTATTGCGACCTGCACATCTCTTCCAAGGGGCATTTAAACCGTCTTGTTAAGCTACTGCGACCTTCACCGCTCTTCCAAGGGGCATTTAAACCGTCTTGTTAAGCCTCTGCGACCTCCACTGCTCTTCGAAGGGGCATTTAATCCGTCTTGTTAAGCTACTGTGACCTGCACGTCATTTCCAAGGGGCATTTAAACCGTCTTGTTAAGCTACTGCGAACTGCACGTCTCTTCGATGGGGCATTTACACCGTCTTGTTAAGCTACTGCGACCTGCACGTCTCTTCCAAGGGGCATTTAAACCGTCTTGTTAAGCTACTGTGACCTCCACTGCTCTTCCAAGGGGCATTTAATCCGTCTTGTTAAGCTACTGTGACCTGCACGTCATTTCCAAGGGGCATTTAAACCGTCTTGTTAAGCTACTGCGAACTGCACGTCTCTTCCATGGGGCATTTAAACCGTCTTGTGAAGCTTCTGCGACCTGCACGTCTCTTCCAAGGGGCATATAAACCGTCTTGTTAAGCTACTGCGACCTGCATGTCTCTTCCAATGGGCATTTAAACAGTCTTTTTAAGCTACTGCGACCTGCACGTCTCTTCCAAGTGGCATTTAATTCGTCTTGTTTAGCTACTGCGACCTGCACGTCTCTTCCAAGGGGCATTTAAACTGTCTTGCTAAGCTACTGCGACCTCCACCTCTCTTCCAAGGGGCATTTAAACCGTCTTGTTAAGCTATTGCGACCTGCACATCTCTTCCAAGGGGCATTTAAACCGTCTTGTTAAGCTACTGCGACCTTCACCGCTCTTCCAAGGGGCATTTAAACCGTCTTGTTAAGCCTCTGCGACCTCCACTGCTCTTCGAAGGGGCATTTAATCCGTCTTGTTAAGCTACTGTGACCTGCACGTCATTTCCAAGGGGCATTTAAACCGTCTTGTTAAGCTACTGCGAACTGCACGTCTCTTCGATGGGTCATTTACACCGTCTTGTTAAGCTACTGCGACCTGCACGTCTCTTCCAAGGGGCATTTAAACCGTCTTGTTAAGCTACTGTGACCTCCACTGCTCTTCCAAGGGGCATTTAATCCGTCTTGTTAAGCTACTGTGACCTGCACGTCATTTCCAAGGGGCATTTAAACCGTCTTGTTAAGCTACTGCGAACTGCACGTCTCTTCCATGGGGCATTTAAACCGTCTTGTGAAGCTTCTGCGACCTGCACATCTCTTCCAAGGGGCATATAAACCGTCTTGTTAAGCTACTGCGACCTGCATGTCTCTTCCAATGGGCATTTAAACAGTCTTTTTAAGCTACTGCGACCTGCACGTCTCTTCCAAGTGGCATTTAATTCGTCTTGTTTAGCTACTGCGACCTGCACGTCTCTTCCAAGGGGCATTTAAACCGTCTTGTTAATCTAATGCGACTTTCACTTCTCTTCCAAGGGGCATTTAAACCGTCTTGTTAAGCTACTGTAACCTGCACCACTTTTCCAAGGGGCATTTAAACCGTCTTGTTAAGCTACTGCGACCTGCACATCTCTTCCAAGGGGCATTTAAACCATCTTGTTAAGCTATTGCGACCTGCATGTCTTTTCCAAGGTGCATTTAAACCTTCTTGTTAAGCTACTGTGACCTCCACCGCTCTTCCAAGGGGCATTTAAACCGTCTTGTTAAGCCACTGCGACCTGCACATCTCTTCCAAGGGGCATTTAAACCGTCTTGTTAAGCTACTGCGACCTTCACCGCTCTTCCAAAGGGGATTTTAACCGTCTTGTTAAGCTACTGTGACCTCCACGTCTCTTCCAAGGGGCATTTAAACCGTCTTGTTAAGCCTCTGCGACCTCCACTGCTCTTCCAAGGGGCATTTAAACCGTCTTGTTAAGCTACTGCGACCTGCACGTCATTTCCAAGGGGCATTTAAACCGTCTTGTTAAGCTACTGCGACCTGCATATCTCTTCCAATGGGCATTTAAACAGTATTTTAAAGCTACTGCGACCTGCACGTCTCTTCCAAGGGGCATTTAAACCATCTTGTTAAGCTACTGCGACCAGCATGTCTTTTCCAAGGGGCATTTAAACCATCTTTTAAGCTTCTGCGACCTGCACGTCTCTTCCAAGGGGCATTTAAACCGTCTTGGTAAGCTACTGCGACCTGCAAGCCTCTTCTAAGGGGCATTTAAATCCTCTTGTTAAGCTACTGCGACCTGCACATCCCTTGCAAAGGGCATTTAAACCGTCTTTTTAAGCTACTGCGACCTGCACGTCTCTTCCAAGGGGCATTTAAACCGTCTTGTTAAGCTACTGCGACCTGCACGTCTCTTCCAAGGGGCATTTAAACCGTCTTGTTAAGCTACTGCGACCTGCACGTCTCTTCCAAGGGGCATTTAAACTGTCTTGCTAAGCTACTGCGACCTCCACCTCTCTTCCAAGGGGCATTTAAACCGTCTTGTTAAGCTATTGCGACCTGCACATCTCTTCCAAGGGGCATTTAAACCGTCTTGTTAAGCTACTGCGACCTTCATCGCTCTTCCAAGGGGCATTTAAACCGTCTTGTTAAGCCTCTGCGACCTCCACTGCTCTTCGAAGGGGCATTTAATCCGTCTTGTTAAGCTACTGTGACCTGCACGTCATTTCCAAGGGGCATTTAAACCGTCTTGTTAAGCTACTGCGAACTGCACGTCTCTTCCATGGGGCATTTAAACCGTCTTGTTAAGCTACTGCGACCTGCACGTCTCGTACAAGGGGCATTTAAACCGTCTTTGTTAAGCTACTGTGACCTCCACTGCTCTTCCATGGGGCATTTAGTGCGTCTTGTTAAGCTACTGTGACCTGCACGTCATTTCCAAGGGGCATTTAAACCGTCTTGTTAAGCTACTGCGAACTGCACGTCTCTTCCATGGGGCATTTAAACCGTCTTGTGAAGCTTCTGCGACCTGCACGTCTCTTCCAAGGGGCATATAAACCGTCTTGTTAAGCTACTGCGACCTGCATGTCTCTTCCAATGGGCATTTAATCCGTCTTGTTAAGCTACTGCGACCTGCACGTCTCTTCCAAGTGGCATTTAATTTGTCTTGTTTAGCTACTGCGACCTGCACGTCTCTTCCAAGGGGCATTTAAACCGTCTTGTTAATCTAATGCGACCTTCACTTCTCTTCCAAGGGGCATTTAAACCGTCTTGTTAAGCTACTGTAACCTGCACCACTTTTCCAAGGGGCATTTAAACCGTCTTGTTAAGCTACTGCGACCTGCACGTCTCTTCCAAGGGGCATTTATACCGCTTTGTTAAGCTACTGCGACCTGCACATCTCTTCCAAGGGGCATTTAAACCGTCTTGTTAAGCTACTGCTACCTGCACATCTCTTCCAAGGGGCATTTAAACCATCTCGTTAAGCTACTGCGACCTGCCTGTCTTTTCCAAGGTGCATTTAAACCGTCTTCTTAAGCTACTATAACCTCCACCGCTCCTCCAAGGGGCATTTAAACCATCTTGTTAAGCTACTGCGACCTGCATGTCTCTTCCAAGGGGCATTTAAACCGTCTTGTTAAGCTACTGCGACCTGCACGTCTCTTCCAAGGGGCATTTAAACTGTCTTGCTAAGCTACTGCGACCTCCACCTCTCTTCCAAGGGGCATTTAAAACGTCTTGTTAAGCTACTGCGACCTGCACATCTCTTCCAAGCGGCATTTAATCCGTCTTGTTAAGCTACTGCGACCTTCACTGCTCTTCCAAGGGGCATTTAAACCGTCTTGTTAAGCCTCTGCGACCTCCACTGCTCTTCGAAGGGGCATTTTATCTGTCTTGTTAAGCTACTGCGACCTGCACGTCTCTTCCAAGGGGCATTTAAACCGTCTTGTTAAGCTACTGTGACCTCCACTGCTCTTCCAAGGGGCATTTAATCCGTCTTGTTAAGCTACTGTGACCTGCACGTCATTTCCAAGGGGCATTTAAACCGTCTTGTTAAGCTACTGCGAACTGCACGTCTCTTCCAAGGGGCATTTAAACCGTCTTGTTAAGCTACTGCGAACTGCATGTCTCTTCCAATGGGCATTTAAACAGTCTTTTTAAGCTACTGCGACCTGCACGTCTCTTCCAAGTGGCATTTAATTCATCTTGTTAAGCTACTGCGACCTGCACGTCTCTTCCAAGGGGCATTTAAACCGTCTTGTTAATCTACTGCGACTTTCACTTCTCTTCCAAGGGGCATTTAAACCGTCTTGTTAAGCTACTGTAACCTGCACCACTTTTCCAAGGGGCATTTAAACCATCTTGTTAAGCTACTGCGACCTGCACGTCTCTTCCAAGGGGCATTTAAACCGCTTTGTTAAGCTACTGCGACCTACACGTCTCTTCCAAGGGGCATTTAAACCGTCTTGTTAAGCTACTGCGACCTGCACATCTCTTCCAAGGGGCATTTAAACCATCTCGTTAAGCTACTGCGACCTGCATGTCTTTTCCAAGGTGCATTTAAACCGTCTTCTTAAGCTACTGTGACCTCCACCGCTCCTCCAAGTAGCATTTAAACCATCTTGTTAAGCTACTGTGACCTGCATGTCTTTTCCAAGGGGCATTTAAACCGTCTTGTGAAGCTACTGTGACCTCCAGAGCTCTTCCAAGGGGCATTTAAACTGTCTTGTTAAGCTACTGCGACCTGCACATCTCTTCCAAGGGGCATTTAAACCGTCTTGTTAAGCTACTGCGACCTTCACCGCTCTTCCAAAGGGCATTTAAACCGTCTTGTTAAACCTCTGCAACCTCCACTGCTCTTCCAAGGGGCATTTAATCCGTCTTGTTAAGCTACTGCGACCTGCACGTCTTTTCCAAGGGGCATTTAAACCGTCTTATTAAGCTACTGCGACCTCCACTGCTCTTCCAAGGGGCATTTAATCCGTCTTGTTAAGCTACAGCGACCTGCAAGTCATTTCCAAGGGCCATTTAAACCGTCTTGTTAAGCTACTGCGAACTGCACGTCTCTTCCATGGGGCATTTAAACCGTCTTGTTAAGCTTCTGCGACCTGCACGTCTCTTCCAAGGGGCATATAAACCATCTTGTTAAGCTACTGCGACCTGCATGTCTCTTCCAATGGCCATTGAATCAGTCTTTTTAAGCTACTGCGACCTGCACGTCTCTTCCAAGTGACATTTAAATCGTCTTGTTAAGCTACTGCGACCTGCACGTCTCTTCCAAGGGGCATTTAAACCGTCTTGTTAATCTACTGCGACTTTCACTTCTCTTCCAAGGGGCATTTAAACCCTCTTGTTAAGCTACTGTAACCTGCACCACTTTTCCAAGGGGCATTTAAACCGTCTTGTTAAGCTACTGCGACCTCCACTCCTCTTCCAAGGGGCATTTAATCTGTCTTTTTAAGCTACTGCGACCTGCCCGTCATTTCCAAGGGGCATTTAAACCGTCTTGTTAAGCTACTGCGAACTGCACGTCTCTTCCATGGGGCATTTAAACCGTCTTGTTAAGCTTCTGCGACCTGCACGTCTCTTCCAAGGGGCATATAAACCGTCTTGTTAAGCTACTGCGACCTGCACGTCTCTTCCAAGGGGCATATAAATCATCTTGTTAAACTACTGCGACCTGCATGTCTCTTCCAATGGGCATTTAAACAGTCTTTTTAAGCTACTGCGACCTGCACGTCTCTTCCAAGTGGCATTTAAATCGTCTTGTTAAGCTACTGCGACCTGCACGTCTCTTCCAAGGGGCATTTAAACCGTCTTGTTAATCTACTGCGACTTTCACTTCTCTTCCAAGGGGCATTTAAACCGTCTTGTTAAGCTACTGTAACCTGCACCACTTTTCCAAGGGGCATTTAAACCGTCTTGTTAAGCTACTGCGACCTGCACGTCTCTTCCAAGGGGCATTTAAACCGCCTTGTTAAGCTACTGCGACCTGCACGTCTGTTCCAAGGGGCATTTAAACCATCTTGTTAAGCTACTGCGACCTGCACGTCTCTTCCAAGGGACATTTAAACCATCTTGTTAAGCTGCTGCGACCAGTATGTCTCTTCCAAGGGGCATTTACACTGTCTTGTAAAGCTACTGCGACCTCCACCGCTCTTCCAAGGGGCATTTAAACCGTCTTGTTAAGCTACTGCGACCTGCACGTCTCTTACAAGGGCCATTTAAACCATCTTGGTTAGCTACTGCGCCTGCAATCCTCTTCCAAGGGGCATTTAAACCGTCTTGTTAAGCTACTGCGACCCTCACATCTCTTCCAAGGGGCATTTAAACCATCTAGTTAAGCTACTGCGACATGCATGTCTTTTCCAAGGTGCAATTAAACCGTCTTGTTAAGCTACTGTGACCTCCACCGCTCTTCCAAGGGGCATTTAAACCATCTAGTTAAGCTACTGCGACCTGCATGTCTTTTCCAAGGGGCATTTAAACCATCTTGTTAAGCTGCTGCGACATGCATGTCTTTTCCAAGGTGCATTTAAACCGCCTTGTTAAGCTACTGTGACCTCCACCGCTCTTCCAAGGGGCATTTAAACCGTCTTGGTAAGCTACTGCGACCTGCAAGCCTCTTCTAAGGGGCATTTTAAACCCTCTTGTTAAGCTACTGCGACCTGCACGACTCTTGCAAGGGGCATTTAAACCGTCTTGTTAAGCTACTGCGACCTGCACGTCTCTTCTAAGGGGCATTTAAACCGTCTTGTTAAGCTACTGCGACCTGCACGTCTCTTCCAAGGGGCATTTAAACCGTCTTGTTAAGCTACTGCAACCTGCACGTCTCTTCCAAGTGGCATTTAAACTGTCTTGTTAAGCTACTGCGACCTCCACCTCTCTTCCAAGGGGCATTTAAACCTTCTTGTTAAGCTACTGCGACCTGCACGTCTCTTCCAAGTGTCGTTTAAACCGTCTTGTTAAGCTACTGCGACCTGCACATCTCTTCCAAGGGGCATTAAAACCATCTTGTTAAGCTACTGCCACCTTCACCGCTCTTCCAAAGGGCATTTTAACCGTCTTGTTAAGCTACTGTGACCTCCACTGCTCTTCCAAGGGGCATTGAAACTGTCTTATTAAGCTACTGCGACCTGCACGTCTCTTCCAAGGGGCATTTAAACTGTCTTGTTAAGCTACTGCGAACTGCACGTCTCTTCGATGGGGCATTTAAACCGTCTTGTTAAGCTACTGCGACCTGCACGTCTCTTCCAAGGGGCATTTAAACCGTCTTGTTAAGCTACTGTGACCTCCACTGCTCTTCCAAGGGGCATTTAATCCGTCTTGTTAAGCTACTGTGACCTGCACGTCATTTCCAAGGGGCATTTAAACCCTCTTGTTAAGCTACTGCGAACTGCACGTCTCTTCCATGGGGCATTTAAACCGTCTTGTGAAGCTTCTGCGACCTGCACGTCTCTTCCAAGGGGCATATAAACCGTCTTGTTAAGCTACTGTGACCTGCATGTCTCTTCCAATGGGCATTTAAACAGTCTTTTTAAGCTACTGCGACCTGCACGTCTCTTCCAAGTGGCATTTAATTCGTCTTGTTTAGCTACTGCGACCTGCACGTCTCTTCCAAGGGGCATTTAAACCGTCTTGTTAATCTAATGCGACTTTCACTTCTCTTCCAAGGGGCATTTAAACCGTCTTGTTAAGCTACTGTAACCTGCACCACTTTTCCAAGGGGCATTTAAACCGTCTTGTTAAGCTACTGCGACCTGCACATCTCTTCCAAGGGGCATTTAAACCATCTTGTTAAGCTACTGCGACCTGCATGTCTTTTCCAAGGTGCATTTAAACCTTCTTGTTAAGCTACTGTGACCTCCACCGCTCTTCCAAGGGGCATTTAAACCATCTTGTTAAGCTACTGCGACCTGCATGTCTTTTCCAAGGGGCATTTAAACTGTCTTGTTAAGCTACTGTGACCTCCACCGCTCTTCCAAGGGGCATTTAAACCGTCTTGTTAAGCCACTGCGACCTGCACATCTCTTCCAAGGGGCATTTAAACCGTCTTGTTAAGCTACTGCGACCTTCACCGCTCTTCCAAAGGGCATTTTAACCGTCTTGTTAAGCTACTGTGACCTCCACGTCTCTTCCAAGGGGCATTTAAACCGTCTTGTTAAGCCTCTGCGACCTCCACTGCTCTTCCAAGGGGCATTTAAACCGTCTTGTTAAGCTACTGCGACCTGCACGTCATTTCCAAGGGGCATTTAAACCGTCTTGTTAAGCTACTGCGACCTGCATATCTCTTCCAATGGGCATTTAAACAGTATTTTTAAGCTACTGCGACCTGCACGTCTCTTCCAAGGGGCATTTAAACCATCTTGTTAAGCTACTGCGACCTGCATGTCTTTTCCAAGGGGCATTTAAACCATCTTTTAAGCTTCTGCGACCTGCACGTCTCTTCCAAGGGGCATTTAAACCGTCTTGGTAAGCTACTGCGACCTGCAAGCCTCTTCTAAGGGGCATTTTAAACCCTCTTGTTAAGCTACTGCGACCTGCACGACTCTTGCAAGGGGCATTTAAACCGTCTTGTTAAGCTACTGCGACCTGCACGTCTCTTCTAAGGGGCATTTAAACCGTCTTGTTAAGCTACTGCGACCTGCACGTCTCTTCCAAGGGGCATTTAAACCGTCTTGTTAAGCTACTGCAACCTGCACGTCTCTTCCAAGTGGCATTTAAACTGTCTTTTTAAGCTACTGCGACCTCCACCTCTCTTCCAAGGGGCATTTAAACCTTCTTGTTAAGCTACTGCGACCTGCACGTCTCTTCCAAGTGTCGTTCAAACCGTCTTGTTAAGCTACTGCGACCTGCACATCTCTTCCAAGGGGCATTAAAACCATCTTGTTAAGCTACTGCCACCTTCACCGCTCTTCCAAAGGGCATTTTAACCGTCTTGTTAAGCTACTGTGACCTCCACTGCTCTTCCAAGGGGCATTGAAACTGTCTTATTAAGCTACTGCGACCTGCACGTCTCTTCCAAGGGGCATTTAAACTGTCTTGTTAAGCTACTGCGAACTGCACGTCTCTTCGATGGGGCATTTAAACCGTCTTGTTAAGCTACTGCGACCTGCACGTCTCTTCCAAGGGGCATTTAAACCGTCTTGTTAAGCTACTGTGACCTCCACTGCTCTTCCAAGGGGCATTTAATCCGTCTTGTTAAGCTACTGTGACCTGCACGTCATTTCCAAGGGGCATTTAAACCGTCTTGTTAAGCTACTGCGAACTGCACGTCTCTTCCATGGGGCATTTAAACCGTCTTGTGAAGCTTCTGCGACCTGCACGTCTCTTCCAAGGGGCATATAAACCGTCTTGTTAAGCTACTGTGACCTGCATGTCTCTTCCAATGGGCATTTAAACAGTCTTTTTAAGCTACTGCGACCTGCACGTCTCTTCCAAGTGGCATTTAATTCGTCTTGTTTAGCTACTGCGACCTGCACGTCTCTTCCAAGGGGCATTTAAACCGTCTTGTTAATCTAATGCGACTTTCACTTCTCTTCCAAGGGGCATTTAAACCGTCTTGTTAAGCTACTGTAACCTGCACCACTTTTCCAAGGGGCATTTAAACCGTCTTGTTAAGCTACTGCGACCTGCACATCTCTTCCAAGGGGCATTTAAACCATCTTGTTAAGCTACTGCGACCTGCATGTCTTTTCCAAGGTGCATTTAAACCTTCTTGTTAAGCTACTGTGACCTCCACCGCTCTTCCAAGGGGCATTTAAACCATCTTGTTAAGCTACTGCGACCTGCATGTCTTTTCCAAGGGGCATTTAAACTGCCTTGTTAAGCTACTGTGACCTCCACCGCTCTTCCAAGGGGCATTTAAACCGTCTTGTTAAGCCACTGCGACCTGCACATCTCTTCCAAGGGGCATTTAAACCGTCTTGTTAAGCCTCTGCGACCTCCACTGCTCTTCCAAGGGGCATTTAAACCGTCTTGTTAAGCTACTGCGACCTGCACGTCATTTCCAAGGGGCATTTAAACCGTCTTGTTAAGCTACTGCGACCTGCATATCTCTTCCAATGGGCATTTAAACAGTATTTTTAAGCTACTGCGACCTGCACGTCTCTTCCAAGGGGCATTTAAACCATCTTGTTAAGCTACTGCGACCTGCATGTCTTTTCCAAGGGGCATTTAAACCATCTTTTAAGCTTCTGCGACCTGCACGTCTCTTCCAAGGGGCATTTAAACCGTCTTGGTAAGCTACTGCGACCTGCAAGCCTCTTCTAAGGGGCATTTTAAACCCTCTTGTTAAGCTACTGCGACCTGCACGACTCTTGCAAGGGGCATTTAAACCGTCTTGTTAAGCTACTGCGACCTGCACGTCTCGTCTAAGGGGCATTTAAACCGTCTTGTTAAGCTACTGCGACCTGCACGTCTCTTCCAAGGGGCATTTAAACCGTCTTGTTAAGCTACTGCAACCTGCACGTCTCTTCCAAGTGGCATTTAAACTGTCTTGTTAAGCTACTGCGACCTCCACCTCTCTTCCAAGGGGCATTTAAACCTTCTTGTTAAGCTACTGCGACCTGCACGTCTCTTCCAAGTGTCGTTCAAACCGTCTTGTTAAGCTACTGCGACCTGCACATCTCTTCCAAGGGGCATTAAAACCATCTTGTTAAGCTACTGCCACCTTCACCGCTCTTCCAAAGGGCATTTTAACCGTCTTGTTAAGCTACTGTGACCTCCACTGCTCTTCCAAGGGGCATTGAAACTGTCTTATTAAGCTACTGCGACCTGCACGTCTCTTCCAAGGGGCATTTAAACTGTCTTGTTAAGCTACTGCGAACTGCACGTCTCTTCGATGGGGCATTTAAACCGTCTTGTTAAGCTACTGCGACCTGCACGTCTCTTCCAAGGGGCATTTAAACCGTCTTGTTAAGCTACTGTGACCTCCACTGCTCTTCCAAGGGGCATTTAATCCGTCTTGTTAAGCTGCTGTGACCTGCACGTCATTTCCAAGGGGCATTTAAACCGTCTTGTTAAGCTACTGCGAACTGCACGTCTCTTCCATGGGGCATTTAAACCGTCTTGTGAAGCTTCTGCGACCTGCACGTCTCTTCCAAGGGGCATATAAACCGTCTTGTTAAGCTACTGCGACCTGCACGTCTCTTCCAATGGGCATTTAAACAGTCTTTTTAAGCTACTGCGACCTGCACGTCTCTTCCAAGTGGCATTTAATTCATCTTGTTTAGCTACTGCGACCTGCACGTCTCTTCCAAGGGGCATTTAAACCGTCTTGTTAATCTAATGCGACTTTCACTTCTCTTCCAAGGGGCATTTAAACCGTCTTGTTAAGCTACTGTAACCTGCACCACTTTTCCAAGGGGCATTTGAACCATCTTGTTAAGCTACTGCGACCTGCACGTCTCTTCCAAGGGGCATTTAAACCGCTTTGTTAAGCTACTGCGACCTACACGTCTCTTCCAAGGGGCATTTAAACCGTCTTGTTAAGCTACTGCGACCTGCACATCTCTTCCAAGGGGCATTTAAACCATCTCGTTAAGCTACTGCGACCTGCATGTCTTTTCCAAGTTGCATTTAAACCGTCTTCTTAAGCTACTGTGACCTCCACCGCTCCTCCAAGGGGCATTTAAACCATCTTGTTAAGCTACTGCGACCTGCATGTCTTTTCCAAGGGGCATTTAAACCGTCTTGTTAAGCTGCTGTGACCTCCAGAGCTCTTCCAAGGGGCATTTAAACCGTCTTGTTAAGCTACTGCGACCTGCACATCTCTTCCAAGGGGCATTTAAACCGTCTTGTTAAGCTACTGCGACCTGCACGTCTTTTCCAAGGGGCATTTAAACCGTCTTCTTAAGCTACTGCGAACTGCACGTCTCTTCCATGGGGCATTTAAACCGTCTTGTTAAGCTTCTGCGACCTGCACGTCTCTTCCAAGGGGCATATAAACCATCTTGTTAAGCTTCTGCGACCTGCATGTCTCTTCCAATGGCCATTTAAACAGTCTTTTTAAGCTACTGCGACCTGCACGTCTCTTCCAAGTGACATTTAAATCGTCTTGTTAAGCTACTGCGACCTGCACGTCTCTTCCAAGGGGCATTTAAACCGTCTTGTTAAGCTACTGCGACCTGCACGTCTCTTCCAAGGGGCATTTGAACCATCTTGTTAAGCTACTGCGACCTGCACGTCTCTTCCAAGGGGCATTTAAACCGCTTTGTTAAGCTACTGCGACCTACACGTCTCTTCCAAGGGGCATTTAAACCGTCTTGTTAAGCTACTGCGACCTGCACATCTCTTCCAAGGGGCATTTAAACCATCTCGTTAAGCTACTGCGACCTGCATGTCTTTTCCAAGGTGCATTTAAACCGTCTTCTTAAGCTACTGTGACCTCCACCGCTCCTCCAAGGGGCATTTAAACCATCTTGTTAAGCTACTGCGACCTGCATGTCTTTTCCAAGGGGCATTTAAACCGTCTTGTTAAGCTGCTGTGACCTCCAGAGCTCTTCCAAGGGGCATTTAAACCGTCTTGTTAAGCTACTGCGACCTGCACATCTCTTCCAAGGGGCATTTAAACCGTCTTGTTAAGCTACTGCGACCTGCACGTCTTTTCCAAGGGGCATTTAAACCGTCTTCTTAAACTACTGCGAACTGCACGTCTCTTCCATGGGGCATTTAAACCGTCTTGTTAAGCTTCTGCGACCTGCACGTCTCTTCCAAGGGGCATATAAACCATCTTGTTAAGCTTCTGCGACCTGCATGTCTCTTCCAATGGCCATTTAAACAGTCTTTTTAAGCTACTGCGACCTGCACGTCTCTTCCAAGTGACATTTAAATCGTCTTGTTAAGCTACTGAAACCTGCACGTCTCTTCCAAGGGGCATTTAAACCGTCTTGTTAATCTACTGCGACTTTCACTTCTCTTCCAAGGGGCATTTAAACCCTCTTGTTAAGCTACTGTAACCTGCACCACTTTTCCAAGGGGCATTTAAACCGTCTTGTTAAGCTACTGCGACCTCCACTCCTCTTCCAAGGGGCATTTAATCTGTCTTTTTAAGCTACTGCGACCTGCCCGTCATTTCCAAGGGGCATTTAAACCGTCTTGTTAAGCTACTGCGAACTGCACGTCTCTTCCATGGGGCATTTAAACCGTCTTGTTAAGCTTCTGCGACCTGCACGTCTCTTCCAAGGGGCATATAAACCGTCTTCTTAAGCTACTGCGACCTGCACGTCTCTTCCAAGGGGCATATAAATCGTCTTGTTAAACTACTGCGACCTGCATGTCTCTTCCAATGGGCATTTAAACAGTCTTTTTAAGCTACTGCGACCTGCACGTCTCTTCCAAGTGGCATTTAAATCGTCTTGTTAAGCTACTGCGACCTGCACGTCTCTTCCAAGGGGCATTTAAACAGTCTTGTTAAGCTACTGTAACCTGCACCACTTTTCCAAGGGGCATTTAAACCGTCTTGTTAAGCTACTGCGACCTGCACGTCTCTTCCAAGGGGCATTTAAACCGCTTTGTTAAGCTACTGCGACCTGCACTTCTCTTCCAAGAGGCATTTAAACCATCTTGTTAAGCTACTGCGACCTGCACGTCTCTTCCAAGGGACATTTAAACCATCTTGTTAAGCTGCTGCGACCAGTATGTCTCTTCCAAGGGGCATTTACACTGTCTTGTAAAGCTACTGCGACCTCCACCGCTCTTCCAAGGGGCATTTAAACCGTCTTGTTGAGCTACTGCGACCTGCACGTCTCTTACAAGGGGCATTTAAACCATCTTGGTAAGCTACTGCGCCTGCAATCCTCTTCCAAGGGGCATTTAAACCGTCTTGTTAAGCTACTGCGACCCTCACATCTCTTCCAAGGGGCATTTAAACCATCTTGTTAAGCTACTGCGACATGCATGTCTTTTCCAAGGTGCATTTAAACCGTCTTGTTAAGCTACTGTGACCTCCACCGCTCTTCCAAGGGGCATTTAAACCGTCTTGTTAAGCTACTGCGACCTGCACATCTCTTCCAAGGGGCATTTAAACCATCTCGTTAAGCTACTGTGACCTGCATGTCTTTTCCAAGGTGCATTTAAACCGTCTTCTTAAGCTACTGTGACCTCCACCGCTCCTCCAAGGGGCATTTAAACTATCTTGTTAAGCTACTGCGACCTGCATGTCTTTTCCAAGGGGCATTTAAACCGTCTTGTTAAGCTGCTGTGACCTCCAGAGCTCTTCCAAGGGGCATTTAAACCGTCTTGTTAAGCTACTGCGACCTGCACATCTCTTCCAAGGGGCATTTAAACCGTCTTGTTAAGCTACTGCGACCTGCACGTCTTTTCCAAGGGGCATTTAAACCGTCTTCTTAAGCTACTGCGAACTGCACGTCTCTTCCATGGGGCATTTAAACCGTCTTGTTAAGCTTCTGCGACCTGCACGTCTCTTCCAAGGGGCATATAAACCATCTTGTTAAGCTTCTGCGACCTGCATGTCTCTTCCAATGGCCATTTAAACAGTCTTTTTAAGCTACTGCGACCTGCACGTCTCTTCCAAGTGACATTTAAATCGTTTTGTTAAGCTACTACGACCTGCACGTCTCTTCCAAGGGGCATTTAAACCGTCTTGTTAATCTACTGCGACTTTCACTTCTCCTCCAAGGGGCATTTAAACCCTCTTGTTAAGCTACTGTAACCTGCACCACTTTTCCAAGGGGCATTTAAACCATCTTGTTAAGCTACTGCGACCTCCACTCCTCTTCCAAGGGGCATTTAATCTGTCTTTTTAAGCTACTGCGACCTGCCCGTCATTTCCAAGGGGCATTTAAACCGTCTTGTTAAGCTACGGCGAACTGCACGTCTCTTCCATGGGGCATTTAAACCGTCTTGTTAAGCTTCTGCGACCTGCACGTCTCTTCCAAGGGGCATAAACCGTCTTCTTAAGCTACTGCGACCTGCACGTCTCTTCCAAGGGGCATATAAATCGTCTTGTTAAACTACTGCGACCTGCATGTCTCTTCCAATGGGCATTTAAATCGTCTTGTTAAGCTACTGCGACCTGCACGTCTCTTCCAAGGGGCATTTAAACCGTCTTGTTAATCTACTGCGACTTTCACTTCTCTTCCAAGGGGCATTTAAACCGTCTTGTTAAGCTACTGTAACCTGCACCACTTTTCCAAGGGGCATTTAAACCGTCTTGTTAAGCTACTGCGACCTGCACGTCTCTTCCAAGGGGCATTTAAACCGCCTTGTTAAGCTACTGCGATCTGCACTTCTCTTCCAAGGGGCATTTAAACCATCTTGTTAAGCTACTGCGACCTGCACGTCTCTTCCAAGGGACATTTAAACCATCTTGTTAAGCTGCTGCGACCAGTATGTCTCTTCCAAGGGGCATTTACACTGTCTTGTAAAGCTACTGCGACCTCCACCGCTCTTCCAAGGGGCATTTAAACCGTCTTGTTGAGCTACTGCGACCTGCACGTCTCTTACAAGGGGCATTTAAACCATCTTGGTAAGCTACTGCGCCTGTAATCCTCTTCCAAGGGGCATTTAAACCGTCTTGTTAAGCTACTGCGACCCTCACATCTCTTCCAAGGGGCATTTAAACCATCTTGTTAAGCTACTGCGACATGCATGTCTTTTCCAAGGTGCATTTAAACCGTCTTGTTAAGCTACTGTGACCTCCACCGCTCTTCCAAGGGGCATTTAAACCATCTAGTTAAGCTACTGCGACCTGCATGTCTTTTCCAAGGGGCATTTAAACCATCTTGTTAAGCTACTGTGACATGCATTTCTTTTCCAAGGTGCATTTAAACCGTCTTGTTAAGCTACTGTGACCTCCACCGCTCTTCCAAGGGGCATTTAAACCGTCTTGGTAAGCTACTGCGACCTGCAAGCCTCTTCTAAGGGGCATTTTAAACCCTCTTGTAAAGCTACTGCGACCTGCACGTCTCTTGCAAGGGGCACTTAAACCGTCTTGTTAAGCTACTGCGACCTGCACGTCTCTTCCAAGGGGTATTTAAACCATCTTGTTAAGCTACTGCAACCTGCATGTCTCTTCCAAGTGGCATTTAAACTGTCTTGTTAAGCTACTGCGACCTCCACCTCTCTTCCAAGGGGCATTTAAACCGTCTTGTTAAGCTACTGCGACCTGCACGTCTCTTCCAAGTGTCGTTTAAACCGTCTTGTTAAGCTACTGCGACCTGCACATCTCTTCCAAGGGGCATTAAAACCATCTTGTTAAGCTACTGCCACCTTCACCGCTCTTCCAAAGGGCATTTTAACCGTCTTGTTAAGCTACTGTGACCTCCACTGCTCTTCCAAGGGGCATTGAAACCGTCTTATTAAGCTACTGCGACCTGCACGTCTCTTCCAAGGGGCATTTAAACTGTCTTGTTAAGCTACTGCGACCTCCACCGCTCTTCCAAGGGGCATTTAAACCGTCTTGTTAAGCTACTGCGACCTGCACGTCTCTTCCAAGGGGCATTTAAACCGTCTTGGTAAGCTAATGCGACCTGCAAGCCTATTCCAAGGGGCATTTAAACACTCTTGTTAAGCTACTGCGACCTGCACGTCTCTTCCAAGGGGGATTTAAACTGTCTTGTTAAGCTACTGCGACCTGCACGTCTCTTCCAAGGGGCATTTAAACCGTCTTGTTAATCTACTGCGACCTGCCCGTCTCTTCCAAGGCGCATTTAAAGCGTCTTTTTAAGCTACTGCGACTTGCACGTCTCTTCCAAGGGGCATTTAAACCGTCTTGTTAAGCTACTGTAACTTCCAACACTTTTCCAAGGGGCATTTAAACCGTCTTGTTAAGCTACTGCGACCTGCACTTCTCTTCCAAGGGGCATTTAAACCGTCTTGTTAAGCTACTGCGACCTGCATGTCTCTTCCAAGGGGCATTTAAACCGTCTTGTTAAGCTACTGCGACCTGCACGTCTCTTCCAAGGGGCATTTAAACCGTCTTGTTAAGCTACTGCGACCTGCCCGTCTATTCCAAGGGGCATTTTAACCGTCTTGTTAAGGTACTGCGACCTGCTCGTCTCTTCCAAGGGGCATTTAAATTGTCTTATTAAGCTACTGCGACCTGCACGTCTCTTCCAAGGCGCATTTAAACTGTCTTTTTAAGCTACTGCGACTTGCAAGTCTCTTCCAATGGGCATTTAAACCGTCTTGTTAAGCTACTTTAACCTCCACCACTTTTCCAAGGGGCATTTAAACCATCTTGTTAAGCTACTGCGACCTGCACGTCTCTTCCAAGGGGCATTTAAACCGTCTTGTTAAGCCACTGCGACCTGCACGTCTCTTCCAAGGGGCATTTAAACCGTCTTGTTAAGCTACTGCGACCTGCACGTCTCTTCCAAGGGGCATTTAAACCGTCTTGTTAAGCTACTGCGACCTGCACGTCTCTTCCAAGGGGCATTTTAACCTTCTTGTTAAGCTACTGCGACCTGCCCGTCTCTTCCAAGGGGCTTTTAAACCATCTTGTTAAGCTACTGCGACCTGCACGTCTCTTCCAAGGGGCATTTAAACCGTCTTGTTAAGCTACTGTGACCTTCACCCCTCTTCCAAAGGGCATTTTAACAGTCTTGTTAAGCTACTGTGACCTGAACGTCCCTAGCAAGGTGAATTTAAACCGTCTTGTTAAGCTACTGCGACCTCCACTGCTCTTCAAAGGGGCATTTAATCCGTCTTGTTAAGCTACTGCGACCTGCACGTCTCTTCCAAGGGGCATTTAAACCGTCTAGTCAAGCTACTGCGAACTGCACGTCTCTTCCAAGGGGCATTTAAACCATCTTGTTAAGCTACTGCGACCTCCACCGCTCTCCCAAGGGCCATTTAAATCACCTTGTTAAGCTACTGCGACCTGCACGTTTCTTCCAAGAGGCATTTAAACGGTCTTGTTAAGCTACCGCGACCTGCGCGTCTCTTCCAAGGGGCATTTAAACCCTCTTTTTAAGCTACTGTAACCTGCACCACTTTTCCAAGGGGCATTTAAACCGTCTTGTTAAGCTACTGCGACCTCCACTCCTCTTCCAAGGGGCATTTAATCTGTCTTGTTAAGCTACTGCGACCTGCCCGTCATTTCCAAGGGGCATTTAAACCTTCTTGTTAAGCTACTGCGAACTGCACGTCTCTTCCATGGGGCATTTAAACCGTCTTGTTAGGCTTCTGCGACCTGCACGTCTCTTCCAAGGGGCATATAAACCGTCTTGTTAAGCTACTGCGACCTGCACATCTCTTCCAAGTGGCATTTAAATCGTCTTGTTAAGCTACTGCGACCTGCACGTCTCTTCCAAGGGGCATTTAAACCGTCTTGTTAATCTACTGCGACTTTCACTTCTCTTCCAAGGGGCATTTAAACCGTCTTGTTAAGCTACTGTAACCTGCAACACTTTTCCAAGGGGCATTTAAACCGTCTTGTTAAGCTACTGCGACCTGCACGTCTCTTCCAAGGGGCATTTAAACCGCCTTGTTAAGCTACTGCGACCTGCACGTCTCTTCCAAGGGGCATTTAAACCGTCTTGTTAAGCTAATGCGACCTGCACGTCTCTTCCAAGGGACATTTAAACCGTCTTGTTAAGCTGCTGCGACCAGTATGTCTCTTCCAAGGGGCATTTAAACCACCTTGTTAAGCTACTGCGACATGCATGTCTTTTCCAAGGTGCATTTAAACCGTCTTGTTAAGCTACTGTGACCTCCACCGCTCTTCCAAGGGGCATTTAAACCGTCTAGTTAAGCTACTGCGACCTGCATGTCTTTTCCAAGGGGCATTTAAACCATCTTGTTAAGCTACTGCGACATGCATGTCTTTTCCAAGGTGCATTTAAACCGTCTTGTTAAGCTACTGTGACCTCCACCGCTCTTCCAAGGGGCATTTAAACCGTCTTGGTAAGCTACTGCGACCTGCAAGCCTCTTCTAAGGGGTCATTTTAAACCCTCTTGTTAAGCTACTGCGAACTGCACGTCTCTTGCAAGGGGCATTTAAACCGTCTTGTTAAGCTACTGCGACCAGCACGTCTCTTCTAAGGGGCATTTAAACCGTCTTGTTAAGCTACTGCGACCTGCATGTCTCTTCCAAGGGGCATTTAAACCGTCTTGTTAAGCTACTGCAACCTGCACGTCTCTTCCAAGTGGCATTTAAACTGTCTTGTTAAGCTACTGCGACCTCCACCTCTCTTCCAAGGGGCATTTAAACCGTCTTTTTAGGATACTGCGACCTGCATGTCTCTTCCAAGGGGCATTTAAACCGTCTTGTTAAGCTACTGCGACCTGCACATCTCTTCCAAGGGGCATTAAAACCATCTTGTTTAGCTGCTGCCACCTTCACCGCTCTTCCAAAGGGCATTTTAACCGTCTTGTTAAGCTACTGTGACCTTCACTGCTCTTCCAAGGGGCATTGAAACCATCTTATTAAGCTACTGCGACCTGCACGTCTCTTCCAAGGGGCATTTAAACTGTCTTGTTAAGCTACTGCGACCTCCACCGCTCTTCCAAGGGGCATTTAAACCGTCTTGTTAATCTACTGCGACCTGCACGTCTCTTCCAAGGGGCATTTAAACCGTCTTGGTAAGCTAATGCGACCTGCAAGCCTATTCCAAGGGGCATTTAAACACTCTTGTTAAGCTACTGCGACCTGCACGTCTCTTCCAAGGGGGATTTAAACTGTCTTGTTAAGCTACTGCGACCTGCACGTCTCTTCCAAGGGGCATTTAAACCGTCTTGTTAAGCTACTGCGACCTGCCCGTCTCTTCCAAGGATCATTTAAACCGTCTTTTTAAGCTACTGCGACTTGCACGTCTCTTCCAAGGGGCATTTAAACCGTCTTGTTAAGCTACTGTAACTTCCACCACTTTTCCAAGGGGCATTTAAACCGTCTTGTTAAGCTACTGCGACCTGCACGTCTCTTCCAAGGGGCATTTAAACCGTCTTGTTAAGATACTGCGACCTGCCCGTCTCTTCCAAGGCGCATTTAAACCGTCTTTTTAAGCTACTGCGACTTGCAAGTCTCTTCCAAGGGGCATTTAAACCGTCTTGTTAAGCTACTTTAACCTCCACCACTTTTCCAAGGGGCATTTAAACCGTCTTGTTAAGCTACTGCGACCTGCACGTCTCTTCCAAGGGGCATTTAAACTGTCTTGTTAAGCTACTGCCACCTGCATGTCTCTTCCAAGGGGCATTTAAACCATCTTGTTAAGCCACTGCGACCTCCACGTCTCTTCCAAGGGGCATTTAAACCGTCTTGTTAAGCTACTGCGACCTGCACATCTCTTCCAAGGGGCATTTAAACCGTCTTGTTAAGCTACTGCAACATGCACGTCTCTTCCAAGGGGCATTTTGACCTTCTTGTTAAGCTACTGCGACCTGCCCGTCTCTTCCAAGGGGCTTTTAAACCATCTTGTTAAGCTACTGCGACCTGCACGTCTCTTCCAAGTGGCATTTAAACCGTCTTGTTATGCTACTGCGACCTTCACCCCTCTTCCAAAGGGCATTTTAACAGTCTTGTTAAGCTACAGTGACCTGAACGTCCCTAGCAAGGTGAATTTAAACCATCTTGTTAAGCTACTGCGACCTCCACTGCTCTTCAAAGGGGCATTTAATCCGTCTTGTTAAGCTACTGCGACCTGCACGTCTCTTCCAAGGGGCATTTAAACCGTCTAGTCAAGCTACTGCGAACTGCACGTCTCTTCCAAGGGGCATTTAAACCATCTTGTTAAGCTACTGCGACCTCCACCGCTCTCCCAAGGGCCATTTAAATCACCTTGTTAAGCTACTGCGACCTGCACGTTTCTTCCAAGAGGCATTTAAACGGTCTTGTTAAGCTACCGCGACCTGCGCGTCTCTTCCAAGGGGCATTTAAACCCTCTTTTTAAGCTACTGTAACCTGCACCACTTTTCCAAGGGGCATTTAAACCGTCTTGTTAAGCTACTGCGACCTCCACTCCTCTTCCAAGGGGCATTTAATCTGTCTTGTTAAGCTACTGCGACCTGCCCGTCATTTCCAAGGGGCATTTAAACCTTCTTGTTAAGCTACTGCGAACTGCACGTCTCTTCCATGGGGCATTTAAACCGTCTTGTTAGGCTTCTGCGACCTGCACGTCTCTTCCAAGGGGCATATAAACCGTCTTGTTAAGCTACTGCGACCTGCACATCTCTTCCAAGTGGCATTTAAATCGTCTTGTTAAGCTACTGCGACCTGCACGTCTCTTCCAAGGGGCATTTAAACCGTCTTGTTAATCTACTGCGACTTTCACTTCTCTTCCAAGGGGCATTTAAACCGTCTTGTTAAGCTACTGTAACCTGCAACACTTTTCCAAGGGGCATTTAAACCGTCTAGTCAAGCTACTGCGAACTGCACGTCTCTTCCAAGGGGCATTTAAACCATCTTGTTAAGCTACTGCGACCTCCACCGCTCTCCCAAGGGCCATTTAAATCACCTTGTTAAGCTACTGCGACCTGCACGTTTCTTCCAAGAGGCATTTAAACGGTCTTGTTAAGCTACCGCGACCTGCGCGTCTCTTCCAAGGGGCATTTAAACCCTCTTTTTAAGCTACTGTAACCTGCACCACTTTTCCAAGGGGCATTTAAACCGTCTTGTTAAGCTACTGCGACCTCCACTCCTCTTCCAAGGGGCATTTAATCTGTCTTGTTAAGCTACTGCGACCTGCCCGTCATTTCCAAGGGGCATTTAAACCTTCTTGTTAAGCTACTGCGAACTGCACGTCTCTTCCATGGGGCATTTAAACCGTCTTGTTAGGCTTCTGCGACCTGCACGTCTCTTCCAAGGGGCATATAAACCGTCTTGTTAAGCTACTGCGACCTGCACATCTCTTCCAAGTGGCATTTAAATCGTCTTGTTAAGCTACTGCGACCTGCACGTCTCTTCCAAGGGGCATTTAAACCGTCTTGTTAATCTACTGCGACTTTCACTTCTCTTCCAAGGGGCATTTAAACCGTCTTGTTAAGCTACTGTAACCTGCAACACTTTTCCAAGGGGCATTTAAACCGTCTTGTTAAGCTACTGCGACCTGCACGTCTCTTCCAAGGGGCATTTAAACCGCCTTGTTAAGCTACTGCGACCTGCACGTCTCTTCCAAGGGGCATTTAAACCGTCTTGTTAAGCTAATGCGACCTGCACGTCTCTTCCAAGGGACATTTAAACCGTCTTGTTAAGCTGCTGCGACCAGTATGTCTCTTCCAAGGGGCATTTAAACCACCTTGTTAAGCTACTGCGACATGCATGTCTTTTCCAAGGTGCATTTAAACCGTCTTGTTAAGCTACTGTGACCTCCACCGCTCTTCCAAGGGGCATTTAAACCGTCTAGTTAAGCTACTGCGACCTGCATGTCTTTTCCAAGGGGCATTTAAACCATCTTGTTAAGCTACTGCGACATGCATGTCTTTTCCAAGGTGCATTTAAACCGTCTTGTTAAGCTACTGTGACCTCCACCGCTCTTCCAAGGGGCATTTAAACCGTCTTGGTAAGCTACTGCGACCTGCAAGCCTCTTCTAAGGGGTCATTTTAAACCCTCTTGTTAAGCTACTGCGAACTGCACGTCTCTTGCAAGGGGCATTTAAACCGTCTTGTTAAGCTACTGCGACCAGCACGTCTCTTCTAAGGGGCATTTAAACCGTCTTGTTAAGCTACTGCGACCTGCATGTCTCTTCCAAGGGGCATTTAAACCGTCTTGTTAAGCTACTGCAACCTGCACGTCTCTTCCAAGTGGCATTTAAACTGTCTTGTTAAGCTACTGCGACCTCCACCTCTCTTCCAAGGGGCATTTAAACCGTCTTTTTAGGATACTGCGACCTGCATGTCTCTTCCAAGGGGCATTTAAACCGTCTTGTTAAGCTACTGCGACCTGCACATCTCTTCCAAGGGGCATTAAAACCATCTTGTTTAGCTGCTGCCACCTTCACCGCTCTTCCAAAGGGCATTTTAACCGTCTTGTTAAGCTACTGTGACCTCCACTGCTCTTCCAAGGGGCATTGAAACCATCTTATTAAGCTACTGCGACCTGCACGTCTCTTCCAAGGGGCATTTAAACTGTCTTGTTAAGCTACTGCGACCTCCACCGCTCTTCCAAGGGGCATTTAAACCGTCTTGTTAATCTACTGCGACCTGCACGTCTCTTCCAAGGGGCATTTAAACCGTCTTGGTAAGCTAATGCGACCTGCAAGCCTATTCCAAGGGGCATTTAAACACTCTTGTTAAGCTACTGCGACCTGCACGTCTCTTCCAAGGGGGATTTAAACTGTCTTGTTAAGCTACTGCGACCTGCACGTCTCTTCCAAGGGGCATTTAAACCGTCTTGTTAAGCTACTGCGACCTGCCCGTCTCTTCCAAGGATCATTTAAACCGTCTTTTTAAGCTACTGCGACTTGCACGTCTCTTCCAAGGGGCATTTAAACCGTCTTGTTAAGCTACTGTAACTTCCACCACTTTTCCAAGGGGCATTTAAACCGTCTTGTTAAGCTACTGCGACCTGCACGTCTCTTCCAAGGGGCATTTAAACCGTCTTGTTAAGATACTGCGACCTGCCCGTCTCTTCCAAGGCGCATTTAAACCGTCTTTTTAAGCTACTGCGACTTGCAAGTCTCTTCCAAGGGGCATTTAAACCGTCTTGTTAAGCTACTTTAACCTCCACCACTTTTCCAAGGGGCATTTAAACCGTCTTGTTAAGCTACTGCGACCTGCACGTCTCTTCCAAGGGCCATTTAAACTGTCTTGTTAAGCTACTGCCACCTGCATGTCTCTTCCAAGGGGCATTTAAACCATCTTGTTAAGCCACTGCGACCTCCACGTCTCTTCCAAGGGGCATTTAAACCGTCTTGTTAAGCTACTGCGACCTGCACATCTCTTCCAAGGGGCATTTAAACCGTCTTGTTAAGCTACTGCGACATGCACGTCTCTTCCAAGGGGCATTTTGACCTTCTTGTTAAGCTACTGCGACCTGCCCGTCTCTTCCAAGGGGCTTTTAAACCATCTTGTTAAGCTACTGCGACCTGCACGTCTCTTCCAAGTGGCATTTAAACCGTCTTGTTATGCTACTGCGACCTTCACCCCTCTTCCAAAGGGCATTTTAACAGTCTTGTTAAGCTACAGTGACCTGAACGTCCCTAGCAAGGTGAATTTAAACCATCTTGTTAAGCTACTGCGACCTCCACTGCTCTTCAAAGGGGCATTTAATCCGTCTTGTTAAGCTACTGCGACCTGCACGTCTCTTTCAAGGGGCATTTAAACCGTCTTGTCAAGCTACTGCAAACTGCACGTCTCTTCCAAGGGGCATTTAAACCATCTTGTTAAGCTACTGCGACCTCCACCGCTCTCCCAAGGGCCATTTAAGTCACCTTGTTAAGCTACTGCGACCTGCACGTTTCTTCCAAGGGGCATTTAAACGGTCTTGTTAAGCTACCGCGACCTGCGCTTCTCTTCCAAGGTGCATTTAAACCATCTTGTTAAGCTACTGCGACCTGCACGTCTCTTCCAAGGGGCATTTAAACCGTCTTAATAAGCTACTGCGACCTGCAGGTCTCTTCCAAGGGGCATTTAAACTGTCTTCTTAAGCTACTGCGTCCTCCACGTCTCTTCCAAGGGGCATTTAAACCATCTTATTAAGCTACTGCGACCTGCACATCTCTTCCAAGGGGCATTGAAACCATCTTATTAAACTACTGCGACCTGCACGTCTCTTCCAAGGGGCATTTAAACTGTCTTGTTTAGCTACTGCGACCTCCACCGCTCTTCCAAGGGGCATTTAAACCGTCTTGTTAAGCTACTGCGACCTGCACGTGTCTTCCAAGGGGCATTTAAACCGTCTTGGTAAGCTAATGCGACCTGCAAGCCTATTCCAAGGGGCATTTAAACACTCTTGTTAAGCTACTGTGACCTGCATGTCTCTTCCAAGGGGGATTTAAACCATCTAGTTATGCTACTGCGACCTGCACCTCTCTTCCAAGGGGCATTTAAACCGTCTTGTTAAGCTACTGCGACCTGCACGTCTCTTCCAAGGCGCATTTAAACCGCCTTTTTAAGCTACTGTGACTTGCACGTCTCTTCCAAGGGGCATTTAAACCGTCTTGTTAAGCTACTGCGACCTGCATGTCTCTTCCAAGGGGCATCTAAACCGTCTTGTTAAGCTACTGCGACCTACATGTCTCTTCCAAGGGGCATTTAAACCGTCTTGTTAAGCCACTGCGACCTGCACGTCTCTTCCAAGAGGCATTTAAACCGTCTTTTTAAGCTGCTGCGAACTGCATGTCTCTTCCAAGGGACATTTAAACCCTCATGATAAGCTACTGCGACCTGCACGTCTCTTCCGAGGGGGATTTAAACCGTCTTGTTAAGCTACTGCGACCTGCATGTCTCTTCCAAGGGGCTTTTAAACCGTCTTGTTAAGCTACTGCGACCTGCTCGTCTCTTCCAAGGGGCATTTAAACCGTCTTGTTAAGCTACTGCGACCTGCACGTCTCTTCCATGGCGCATTTAAACTGTCTTTTTAAGCTACTGCGACCTGCAAGTCTCTTTCAAGGGGCATTTAAACCGTCTTGTTAAGCTACTGTAACCTCCACCATCTTCCAAGGGGCATTTAAACCGTCTTGCTAATCTACTGCGACCTGCACGTTTCTTCTAAGGGGCATATAAACTGTCTTGTTAAGCTACTGCGAAGTGCATGTTTCTTCCAAGGGGCATTTAAACCGTCTTGTTAAGCCACTGCGACCTGCACGTCTCTTCCAAGGGGCATTTAAACCGTCTTGTTAAGCTACTGCGACCTGCACGTCTCTTCCAAGGGGCATTTAAACTGTCCTTTTAAGCTGCTGCGACCTGCCCGTCCCTTCCAAGGCGCATTTAAACCGTCTTTTTAAGCTACTGCGACTTGCACGTCTCTTCCAAGGGGCATTTAAACCGTCTTGTTAAGCTACTGTAACCTCTACCACTTTTCCAAGGGGCATTTAATCCGTCTCGTTAAGCTACTGCGACCTGCACGTCTCTTCCAAGGGGCATTTAAACTGTCATTTTAAGCTACTGCGACCTGCATGTCTCTTCCAAGGGGCATTTATACCATCTTGTTAAGCCACTGCGACCTGCACGTCTCTTCCAAGGGGCATTTAAACCGTCTTGTTAAGCTGCTGCGACCTGCATGTCTCTTCCAAGGGGCATTTAAACAATCTTGTTAAGCTACTGCGACCTCCACAGCACTTCCAAGGGGCATTTAAACCGTCTTGTTAAGCTACTGCGACCTGCACGTCTCTTTCAAGGGGCATTTAAACTGTCTTGTTAAGCTACTGCGACCTCCACCGCTCTTCCAAGGGGCATTTAAACCGTCTTGTTAGGCTACTGCGACCTGCACGTCTCTTCCAAGGCGCATTTAAACCGTCTTTTTAAGCTACTGTGACTTGCACGTCTCTTCCAAGGGGCATTTAAACCGTCTTGTTAAGCTACTGTAACCTCCACCACTTTTCCAAGGGGCATTTAAACCGTCTTGTTAAGCTACTGCGACCTGCACGTCTCTTCCAAGGGGCATTTAAACCGTCTTGTTAAGCTACTGCGACCTGCATGTCTCTTCCAAGGGGCATTTAAACCGTCTTGTTAAGCCACTGCGACCTGCACATCTCTTCCAAGAGGCATTTAAACCGTCTTTTTAAGCTGATGCGAACTGCATGTCTCTTCCAAGGGGCATTTAAACAATCTTGTTAAGTTACTGCGACCTGCACGTCTCTTTCAAGGGGCATTTAAACTGTCTTGTTAAGCTACTGCGACCTCCACCGCTCTTCCAAGGGGCATTTAAACCGTCTTGTTAAGCTTCTGCGACCTGCACGTCTCTTCCAAGTGGCATTTAAACCGTCTTGTTAAGCTACTGCGACCTGCACGTCTCTTCCAAGGGGCATTTAAACCGTCTTGTTAAGCTACTGCGACCTGCATGTCTCTTCCAAGTGGCATTTAAACCGTCTTGTTAAGCCACTGCGACCTGCACGTCTCTTCCAAGGGGCATTTAAACCGTCTTGTTAAGCTACTGCGACCTGCACGTCTCTTCCAAGGGGCATTTAAACCGTCTTTTTAAGCTGCTGCGACCTGCCCGTCTCTTCCAAGGCGCATTTAAACCGTCTTGTTAAGCTACCGCGACCTGCACGTCTCTTCCAAGGTGCATTCAAACCATCTTGTTAAGTAAGCTACTGCGACCTGCACGTCTCTTCCAAGGGGCATTTAAACCGTTTATTAAGCCACTGCGACCTGCAGGTCTCTTCCAAGGGGCATTTAAACTGTCTTCTTAAGCTACTGCGACCTCCACCTCTCTTCCAAGGGGCATTTAAACCATCTTATTAAGCTACTGTGACCTGCACATCTCTTCCAAGGGGCATTGAAACCGTCTTATTAAGCTACTGCGACCTGCACGTCTCTTCCAAGGGGCATTTAAACTGTCTTATTTAGCTACTGCGACCTCCACCGATCTTCCAAGGGGCATTTAAACCGTCTTGTTAAGCTACTGCGACCTGCACGTCTCTTCCAAGGGGCATTTAAACCGTTTTGGTAAGCTAATGCGACCTGCAAGCCTATTCCAAGGGGCATTTAAACACTCTTGTTAAGCTACTGCGACCTGCACGTCTCTTCCAAGGGGGATTTAAACCGTCTTGTTAAGCTACTGCGACCTGCACCTCTCTTCCAAGGGGCATTTAAACCGTCTTGTTAAGCTACTGCGACCTGCTCATCTCTTCCAAGGCGCATTTAAACCGTCTTTTTAAGCTACTGTGACTTGCACGTCTCTTCCAAGGGGCATTTAAACCGTCTTGTTAAGCTACTGTAACCTCCACCACTTTTCCAAGGGGCATTTAAACCGTCTTGTTAAGCTACTGCGACCTGCACGTCTCTTCCAAGGGGCATTTAAACCGTCTTGTTAAGCTACTGCGACCTGCAAGTCTCTTCCAAGGGGCATTTAAACCGTCTTTTTAAGCCACTGCGACCTGCACATCTCTTCCAAGAGGCATTTAAACCGTCTTTTTAAGCTGCTGCGAACTGCAGGTCTCTTCCAAGGGGCATTTGAACCATCTTGTTAAGCTACTCCGACCTCCACCGCTCTCCCAAGGGCCATTTAAACCACCTTGTTAAGCTACTGCGACCTGCACGTTTCTGCCAAGGGCATTTAAACCGTCTTGTTAAGCTACCGCGACCTGCACGTCTCTTCCAAGGTGCATTTAAACCATCTTGTTAAGCCACTGCGACCTCCACGTTTCTTCCAAGGGGCATTTAAACCATCTTATTAAGCTACTGCGACCTGCACGTCTCTTCCAAGGGGCATTTAAACTGTCTTGTTAAGCTACTGCGACCTCCACCTCTCTTCCAAGGGGCATTTAAACCATCTTATTAAGCTACTGCGACCTGCACATCTCTTCCAAGGGGCATTGAAACCGTCTTATTAAGCTACTGCGACCTGCACGTCTCTTCCAAGGGGCATTTAAACTGTCTTGTTAAGCTACTGCGACCTCCACCGCTCTTCCAAGGGGCATTTAAACCATCTTGTTAAGCTACTGCGACCTGCACGTCTCTTCCAAGGGGCATTTAAACCGTCTTGGTAAGCTAATGCGACCTGCAAGCCTATTCCAAGGGGCATTTAAACACTCTTGTTAAGCTACTGCGACCTGCACGTCTCTTCCAAGGGGGATTTAAACTGTCTTGTTAAGCTACTGCGACCTGCACGTCTCTACCAAGGGGCATTTAAACAGTCTTGTTAAGCTACTGCGACCTGCCCGTGTCTTCCAAGGCGCATTTAAACCGTCTTTTTAGGCTACTGCGACTTGCACGTCTCTTCCAAGGGGCATTTAAACCGTCTTGTTAAGCTACTGTAACTTCCACCACTTTTCCAAGGGGCATTTAAACCGTCTTGTTAAGCTACTGCGACCTGCACGTCTCTTCCAAGGGGCATTTAAACCGTCTTGTTAAGCTACTGCGACCTGCACGTCTCTTCCAAGGGGCAATTAAACCGTCTTGGTAAGCTACTGCGACCTGCAAGCCTATTCCAAGGGACATTTAAACCCTCTTGATAAGCTACTGCGACCTGCATGTCTCTTCCGAGGAGGATTTAAACCGTGTTGTTAAGCTACTGCGACCTGCACGTCTCTTCCAAGGGGCATTTAAACCGTCTTGTTAAGCTGCTGCGACCAGCATGTCTCTTCCAAGGGGCATTTAAACAATCTTGTTAAGCTACTGCGACCTCCACAGCACTTCCAAGGGGCATTTAAACGGTCTTGTTAAGCTACTGCGACCTGCAAGTCTCTTTCAAGGGGCATTTAAACTGTCTTGTTAAGCTACTGCGACCTCCACCGCTCTTCCAAAGGGCATTTAAACCGTCTTGTTAAGCTACTGCGACCTGCACACCTCTTCCAAGTGGCATTTAAACCGTCTTGTTAAGCTACTGCGACCTGCACGTCTCTTCCAAGGTGCATTTAAACCGTCTTGTTAAGCTACTGCAACCTGTACGTCTCTTCCAAGGGGCATTTAAACCGTCTTCGTAAGCTACTGCGACCTGCAAGCCTATTCCAAGGGGCATTTAAACCGTCTTGTTAAGCTACTGCGACCTGCACGTCTCTTCCGAGGGGCATTTAAACCGTCTTGTTAAGCTACTGCGACCTGCCCGTCTCTTCCAAGGCGCATTTAAACCGTCTTTTTAAGCTACTGCGACTTGCACGTCTCTTCCAAGGGGCATTTAAACCGTCTTGTTAAGCTACTGTAACCTCCAACACTTTTCCAAGGGTCATTTAAACCATCTTGTTAACCTACTGCGACCTGCACGTCTCTTCCAAGGGGCATTTAAACTGTCTTGTTAAGCCACTGCGACCTGCACGTCTCTTCCAAGGGGCATTTAAACCATTTTGTTAAGCTACTGCAACCTGCATGTCTCTTCCAAGGGGCATTTAAACCGTCTTGTTAAGCCACTGCGACCTGCACGTATCTTCCAAGGGGCATTTAAACCGTCTTGTTAAGCTGCTGCGATCTGCATGTCTCTTCCAAGGGGCATTTAAACAATCTTGTTAAGCTACTGCGACCTCCACCGCACTTCCAAGGGGCATTTAAACCGTTTTGATAAGCTACTGCGACCAGCAAGTCTCTTTCAAGGGGCATTTAATCTGTCTTCTTAAGCTACTGCGACCTGCACATCTCTTCCAAGTGGCATTTAAACCATCTTGTTAAGCTACTGCGACCTGCACGTCTCTTCCAAGGGGCATTTAAACCGTCTTGATAACCTAATGCGACCTGTTCGTCTCTTCGAAGGGGCATTTAAACCGTCTTGGTAAGCTACTGTGACTTGCACGTCTCTTCTAAGGGGCATTTAAACCATCTTGTTAAGCTACTGTAACCTCCACCCCTTTTTCCCAAGGGGCATTTAAACCTTCTTGTTAAGCTACTGCGACCTGCACGTCTCTTCCAAGGGGCATTTAAACCGTCTTGTTAAGCTACTGCGACCTGCATGTCTCTTCCAAGGGGCATTTAAACCGTCTTGTTAAGCCACTGCGACCTGCACATCTCTTCCAAGAGGCATTTAAACCGTCTTTTTAAGCTGCTGCGAACTGCATGTCTCTTCCAAGGGGCATTTGAACCATCTTGTTAAGCTACTCCGACCTCCACCGCTCTCCCAAGGGCCATTTAAACCACCTTGTTAAGCTAATGCGACCTGCACGTTTCTTCCAAGGGCATTTAAACCGTCTTGTTAAGCTACCGCGACCTGCACGTCTCTTACAAGGTGCATTTAAACCATCTTGTTAAGCAATTGCGACCTCCACGTCTCTTCCAAGGGGCATTTAAACCATCTTATTAAGCTACTGCGACCTGCACGTCTCTTCCAAGGGGCATTTAAACTGTCTTGTTAAGCTACTGCGACCTCCACCTCTTTTCCAAGGGGCATTTAAACCATCTTATTAAGCTACTGCGACCTGCACATCTCTTCCAAGGGGAATTGAAACCGTCTTATTAAGCTACTGCGACCTGCACGTCTCTTCCAAGGGGCATTTAAACTGTCTTGTTAAGCTACTGCGACCTCCACCGCTCTTCCAAGGGGCATTTAAACGGTCTTGTTAAGCTACTGCGACCTGCACGTCTCTTCCAAGGGGCATTTAAACCGTCTTGGTAAGCTAATGCGACCTGCAAGCCTATTCCAAGGGGCATTTAAACACTCTTGTTAAGCTACTGCGACCTGCACGTCTCTTCCAAGGGGGATTTAAACTGTCTTGTTAAGCTACTGCGACCTGCACGTCTCTTAAACCGTCTTGTTAAGCTACTGCGATCTGCCCGTCTCTTCCAAGGCGCATTTAAACCGTCTTTTTAAGCTACTGCGACCTGCACGTCTCTTCCAAGGGGCATTTAAACCGTCTTGTTAAGCAACTGTAACTTCCACCACTTTTCCAAGGGGCATTTAAACCGTCTTGTTAAGCTACTGCGACCTGCACGTCTCTTCAAAGTGGCATTTAAACCGTCTTGTTAAGCTACTGCGACCTGCACGTCTGTTCCAAGGGGCATTTAAACCGTCTTGGTAAGCTACTGCGACCTGCAAGCCTATTCCAAGGGACATTTAAACCCTCTTGATTAGCTACTGCGACCTGCACGTCTCTTCCGAGGAGGATTTAAACCGTCTTGTTAAGCTACTGCGACCTGCATGTCTCTTCCAAGGGGCATTTAACTGTCTTGTTAAGCTACTGCGACCTGCTCGTCTCTTCCAAGGGGCATTTAAACCGTCTTGTTAAGCTACTGCGACCTGCACGTCTCTTCCAAGGCGCATTTAAACTGTCTTTTTAAGCTACTGCGACTTGCAAGTCTCTTCCAAGGGGCATTTAAACCGTCTTGTTAAGCTACTGTAACTTCCACCACTTTTCCAAGGGGCATTTAAACCTTCTTGTTAAGCTACTGCGACCTGCACGTCTCTTCCAAGGGGCATTTAAACTGTCTTGTTAAGCTACTGAGACCTGCATGTCTCTTCCAAGGGGCATTTAAACCGTCTTGTTAAGCCACTTCGACCTGCACGTCTCTTCCAAGGGGCATTTAAACCGTCTTGTTAAGCTACTGCGACCTGCACGTCTCTTCCAAGGGGAATTTAAACCGTGTTTTTAAGCTGCTGCGACCTGCCCGTCTCTTCCAAGGCGCATTTTAACCGTCTTTTTAAGCTACTGCGACTTGCACGTCTCTTCCAAGGGGCATTTAAACCGTCTTGTTAAGCTACTGTAACCTCCACCACTTTTCCAAGGGGCATTTAATCCGTCTCGTTAAGCTACTGCGACCTGCACGTCTCTTCCAAGGGGCATTTAAACTGTCATTTTAAGCTACTGCGACCTGCATGTCTCTTCCAAGGGGCATTTAAACCATCTTGTTAAGCTACTGCGACCTGCACGTCTCTTCCAAGGGGCATTTAAACCGTCTTGTTAAGCTGCTGCGACCTGCATGTCTCTTCCAAAGGGCATTTAAACAATCTTGGTAAGCTACTGCGACCTCCACAGCACTTCCAAGGGGCATTTAAACCGTCTTGTTAAGCTACTGCGAACTGCACGTCTCTTTCAAGGGGCATTTAAACTGTCTTGTTAAGCTACTGCGACCTCCACCGCTCTTCCAAGGGGTATTTAAACCGTCTTGTTAAGCTACTGCGACCTGCACACCTCTTCCAAGTGGCATTTAAACTATCTTGTTAAGCTACTGCGACCTGCACGTCTCTTCCAAGGTGCATTTAAACCGTCTTGTTAAGCTACTGCAACCTGCACGTCTCTTCCAAGGGGCATTGAAACCGTCTTCGTAAACTACTGCGACCTGCAAGCATATTCCAAGGGGCATTTAAACCGTCTTGTTAAGCTACTGCGACCTGCATGTCTCTTCCGAGGGGCATTTAAACCGTCTTGTTAAGCTACTGCGACCTGCCCGGCTCTTCCAAGGTGCATTTAAACCGTCTTTTTAAGCTACTGCGACTTGCACGTCTCTTCCAAGGGGCATTTAAACCGTCTTGTTAAGCTACTGTAACCTCCACCACTTTTCCAAGGGTCATTTAAACCGTCTTGTTAAGCTACTGCGACCTGCACGTCTCTTCCAAGGGGCATTTAAACTGTCTTGTTAAGTTACTGCGACCTGCATGTCTCTTCCAAGGGGCATTTAAACCGTATTGTTAAGCCACTGCGACCTGCACGTCTCTTCCAAGGGGCATTTAAACCGTCTTGTTAAGCTGCTGCGATCTGCATGTTTCTTCCAAGGGGCATTTAAACAATCTTGTTAAGCTACTGCGACCTCCACCGCACTTCCAAGGGGCATTTAAACCGTCTTGATAAGCTACTGCGACCAGCAAGTCTATTTCAAGGTGCATTTAATCTGTCTTGTTAAGCTACTGCGACCTGCACATCTCTTCCAAGTGGCATTTAAACCGTCTTGTTAAGCTACTGCGACCTGCACGTCTCTTCCAAGGGGCATTTAAACCGTCTTGCTAACCTACTGCGACCTGTTCGTCTCTTCGAAGGAGCATTTAAACCGTCTTGGTAAGCTACTGCGACCTGCACGTCTCTTCCAAGGCGCATTTAAACCGTCTTTTTAAGCTACTGCGATTTGCACGTCTCTTCCAAGGGGCATTTAAACCGACTTGTTAAGCTACTGTAACCTCCACCACTTTTCCAAGGGGCTTTTAAACCGTCTTGTTAAGCTACTGCGAACTGCACGTCTCTTCCAAGGGGCATTTAAACCGTCTTGTTAAGCTACTGCGACCTGCATGTCTCTTCCAAGGGGCATTTAAACCATCTTGTTAAGACACTGCGACCTGCACGTCTCTTCCAAGTTGCATTTAAACCGTCTTGGTAAGCTACTGTGACCTGCAAGCCTATTTCAAGGGGCATTTAAACCCCCTTGTTAAGCTACTGCGAACTGCACGTCTCTTCCAAGGGGTATTTAAACCGTCTTGTTAAGCGACTGCGACCTGCACGTCTCTTCCAAGGTGCATTTAAACCATCTTGTTAATCTACTGCGACCTGCACGTCTCTTCCAATGGGCATTTAAACCATCTTATTAAGCTACTGCGACCTGCACGTCTATTCTAAGGGGCATTTAAACTGTCTTGTTAAGCTACTGCGACCTCCACCTCTCTTCCAAGGGGCATTTAAACCATCTTATTAAGCTACTGCGACCTGCACATCTCTTCCAAGGGGTATTGAAACCGTCTTATTAAGCTACTGCGACCTGCACGTCTCTTCCAAGGGGCATTTAAACTGTCTTGTTTAGCTACTGCGACCTCCACCGCTCTTCCAAAGGGCATTTAAACCTTATTGTTAAGCTACTGCGACCTGCATGTCTCTTCCAAGGGGCATTTAAACCGTCTTGGTAAGCTAATGCGACCTGCACGTCTCTTCCAAGGGGCATTTAAACCGTCTTGGTAAGCTACTGCAACCTGTACGTCTCTTCCAAGGGGCATTTAAACAGTCTTGTTAAGCTACTGCGACCTGCACGTCTCTTCCAAGGGGGATTTAAACTGTCTTGTTGAGCTACTGCGACCTGCACGTCTCTTCCAAGGGGCATTTAAACAGTCTTGGTAAGCTACTGCGACCTGCACGTCTCTTCCAAGGTGCATTTAAACCGTCTTGTTAAGCTACTGCAACCTGTACGTCTCTTCCAAGGGGCATTTAAACCGTCTTGGTAAGCTACTGCGACCTGCAAGCCTATTCCAAGGGGCATTTAAAACATCTTGTTAAGCTACTGCGACCTGCATGTCTCTTCCAAGGTGCATTTAAACCGTCCTTTTAAGATACTGCGACTTGCACGTCTCTTCCAAGGGGCATTTAAACCGTCTTGTTAAGCTACTGTAACCTCCACCACTTTTCCAAGGGGCATTTAAACTGTCTTGTTAAGCTACTGCGACCTGCACGTCTCTTCCAAGGGGCATTTAAACCGTCTTGTTAAGCTACTGCGACCTGCATGTCTCTTCCAAGGGGCATTTAAACTGTCTTGTTAAGCCACTGCCACCTGCACGTCTCTTCCAAGGGGCATTTAAACCGTCTTTTTAAGCTGCTGCGAACTGCATGTCTCTTCCAAGGGGCATGTAAACCATCTTATTAAGCTACTGCCACCTGCACATCTCTTCCAAGGGGTATTGAAACCGTCTTATTAAGCTACTGCCACCTGCACGTCTCTTCCAAGTGGCATTTAAACCGTCTTATTAAGCTACTGCGACCTACACGTCTCTTCCCAGGGGCATTTAAACTGTCTTGTTTAGCTACTGTGACCTCCACCGCTCTTCCAAGGGGCACTTAAACCTTATTGTTAAGCTACTGCGACCTGCACATCTCTTCCAAGGGGGATTTAAAACGTCTTGTTAAGCGACTGCGACCTGCACGTCTCTTCCAAGGTGTATTTAGACCATCTTGTTAATCTACTGCGACCTGCACGTCTCTTCCAAGGGGCATTTAAACCATCTTATTAAGCTACTGCGACCTGCACATCTATTCCAAGGGGCATTTAAACTGTCTTGCTAAGCTACTGCGACCTGCACGTCTCTTCCAAGGGGTATTTAAACCGTCTTGTTAAGCTACTGCGACTTGCACGTCTCTTCCAAGGCGCATTTAAACCGTCTTGTTAAGCTTCTGTAACCTCCACCACTTTTCCAAGGGGCATTTAAACCGTCTTGGTAAGCTACTGCGACCTGCACGTCTCTTCCAAGGCGCATTTAAACCGTCTTTTTAAGCTACTGCGATTTGCACGTCTCTTCCAAGGGGCATTTAAACCGTCTGGTTAAGCTACTGTAACCTCCACCTCTTTTCCAAGGGGCTTTTAAACCGTCTTGTTAAGCTACTGCGACCTGCACGTCTCTTCCAAGGGGCATTTAAACCGTCTTGTTAAGCTACTGCGACCTGCATGTCTCTTCCAAGGGGCATTTAAACCGTCTTGTTAAGACACTGCGACCTGCACGTCTCTTCCAAGTTGCATTTAAACCGTCTTGGTAAGCTACTGTGACCTGCAAGCCTATTTCAAGGGGCATTTAAACCCCCTTGTTAAGCTACTGCGAACTGCACGTCTCTTCCAAGGGGTATTTAAACCGTCTTGTTAAGCGACTGCGACCTGGACGTCTCTTCCAAGGTGCATTTAAACCATCTTGTTAATCTACTGCGACCTGCACGTCTCTTCCAATGGGCATTTAAACCATCTTATTAAGCTACTGCGACCTGCACGTCTATTCTAAGGGGCATTTAAACTGTCTTGTTAAGCTACTGCGAACTCCACCTCTCTTCCAAGGGGCATTTAAACCATCTTATTAAGCTACTGCGACCTGCACATCTCTTCCAAGGGGTATTTAAACCGTCTTATTAAGCTACTGCGGCCTGCACGTCTCTTCCAAGGGGCATTTAAACTGTCTTGTTTAGCTACTGCGACCTCCACCGCTCTTCCAAAGGGCATTTAAACCTTATTGTTAAGCTACTGCGACCTGCATGTCTCTTCCAAGGGGCATTTAAACCGTCTTGGTAAGCTAATGCGACCTGCACGTCTCTTCCAAGGGGCATTTAAACCGTCTTGGTAAGCTACTGCAACCTGTACGTCTCTTCCAAGGGGCATTTAAACAGTCTTATTAAGCTACTGCGACCTGCACGTCTCTTCCAAGGGGGAATTAAACTGTCTTGTTAAGCTACTGCGACCTGCACGTCTCTTCCAAGGGGCATTTAAACCGTCTTGTTAAGCTACTGCGACCTGCACGTCTCTTCCAAGTGGCATTTAAACCGTCTTGTTAAGCTACTGCGACCTGCACGTCTCTTCCAAGGGGCATTTAAACCGTCTTGCTAACCTACTGCGACCTGTTCGTCTCTTCGAAGGAGCATTTAAACCGTCTTGGTAAGCTACTGCGACCTGCACGTCTCTTCCAAGGCGCATTTAAACCGTCTTTTTAAGCTACTGCGATTTGCACGTCTCTTCCAAGGGGCATTTAAACCGACTTGTTAAGCTACTGTAACCTCCACCACTTTTCCAAGGGGCTTTTAAACCGTCTTGTTAAGCTACTGCGAACTGCACGTCTCTTCCAAGGGGCATTTAAACCGTCTTGTTAAGCTACTGCGACCTGCATGTCTCTTCCAAGGGGCATTTAAACCATCTTGTTAAGACACTGCGACCTGCACGTCTCTTCCAAGTTGCATTTAAACCGTCTTGGTAAGCTACTGTGACCTGCAAGCCTATTTCAAGGGGCATTTAAACCCCCTTGTTAAGCTACTGCGAACTGCACGTCTCTTCCAAGGGGTATTTAAACCGTCTTGTTAAGCGACTGCGACCTGCACGTCTCTTCCAAGGTGCATTTAAACCATCTTGTTAATCTACTGCGACCTGCACGTCTCTTCCAATGGGCATTTAAACCATCTTATTAAGCTACTGCGACCTGCACGTCTATTCTAAGGGGCATTTAAACTGTCTTGTTAAGCTACTGCGACCTCCACCTCTCTTCCAAGGGGCATTTAAACCATCTTATTAAGCTACTGCGACCTGCACATCTCTTCCAAGGGGTATTGAAACCGTCTTATTAAGCTACTGCGACCTGCACGTCTCTTCCAAGGGGCATTTAAACTGTCTTGTTTAGCTACTGCGACCTCCACCGCTCTTCCAAAGGGAATTTAAACCTTATTGTTAAGCTACTGCGACCTGCATGTCTCTTCCAAGGGGCATTTAAACCGTCTTGGTAAGCTAATGCGACCTGCACGTCTCTTCCAAGGGGCATTTAAACCGTCTTGGTAAGCTACTGCAACCTGTACGTCTCTTCCAAGGGGCATTTAAACAGTCTTGTTAAGCTACTGCGACCTGCACGTCTCTTCCAAGGGGGATTTAAACTGTCTTGTTGAGCTACTGCGACCTGCACGTCTCTTCCAAGGGGCATTTAAACAGTCTTGGTAAGCTACTGTGACCTGCACGTCTCTTCCAAGGGGCATTTAAACCGTCTTGTTAAGCTACTGCAACCTGTACGTCTCTTCCAAGGGGCATTTAAACCGTCTTGTTAAGCTACTGCAACCTGTACGTCTCTTCCAAGGGGCATTTAAACCGTCTTGGTAAGCTACTGCGACCTGCAAGCCTATTCCAAGGGGCATTTAAACCCTCTTGTTAAGCTACTGCGACCTGCATGTCTCTTCCAAGGTGCATTTAAACCGTCCTTTTAAGATACTGCGACTTGCACGTCTCTTCCAAGGGGCATTTAAACCGTCTTGTTAAGCTACTGTAACCTCCACCACTTTTCCAAGGGGCATTTAAACTGTCTTGTTAAGCTACTGCGACCTGCACGTCTCTTCCAAGGGGCATTTAAACCGTCTTGTTAAGCTACTGCGACCTGCATGTCTCTTCCAAGGGGCATTTAAACTGTCTTGTTAAGCCACTGCCACCTGCACGTCTCTTCCAAGGGGCATTTAAACCGTCTTTTTAAGCTGCTGCGAACTGCATGTCTCTTCCAAGGGGCATTTAAACCATCTTGTTAAGCTACTGCGACCTGCACGTCTCTTCCAAGGGGCATGTAAACCATCTTATTAAGCTACTGCCACCTGCACATCTCTTCCAAGGGGTATTGAAACCGTCTTATTAAGCTACTGCCACCTGCACGTCTCTTCCAAGTGGCATTTAAACCGTCTTATTAAGCTACTGCGACCTGCACGTCTCTTCCCAGGGGCATTTAAACTGTCTTGTTTAGCTACTGTGACCTCCACCGCTCTTCCAAGGGGCACTTAAACCTTATTGTTAAGCTACTGCGACCTGCACATCTCTTCCAAGGGGGATTTAAAACGTCTTGTTAAGCGACTGCGACCTGCACGTCTCTTCCAAGGTGTATTTAAACCATCATGTTAATCTACTGCGACCTGCACGTCTCTTCCAAATTGCATTTAAACCATCTTATTAAGCTACTGCGACCTGCACATCTATTCCAAGGGGCATTTAAACTGTCTTGCTAAGCTACTGCGACCTGCACGTCTCTTCCAAGGGGTATTTAAACCGTCTTGTTAAGCTACTGCGACTTGCACGTCTCTTCCAAGGCGCATTTAAACCGTCTTGTTAAGCTTCTGTAACCTCCACCACTTTTCCAAGGGGCATTTAAACCGTCTTGGTAAGCTACTGCGACCTGCACGTCTCTTCCAAGGCGCATTTAAACCGTCTTTTTAAGCTACTGCGATTTGCACGTCTCTTCCAAGGGGCATTTAAACCGTCTTGTTAAGCTACTGTAACCTCCACCTTTTTTCCAAGGGGCTTTTAAACCGTCTTGTTAAGCTACTGCGACCTGCACGTCTCTTCCAAGGGGCATTTAAACCGTCTTGTTAAGCTACTGCGACCTGCATGTCTCTTCCAAGGGGCATTTAAACCGTCTTGTTAAGACACTGCGACCTGCACGTCTCTTCCAAGTTGCATTTAAACCGTCTTGGTAAGCTACTGTGACCTGCAAGCCTATTTCAAGGGGCATTTAAACCCCCTTGTTAAGCTACTGCGAACTGCACGTCTCTTCCAAGGGGTATTTAAACCGTCTTGTTAAGCGACTGCGACCTGCACGTCTCTTCCAAGGTGTATTTAAACCATCTTGTTAATCTACTGCGACCTGCACGTCTCTTCCAAGGGGCATTTAAACCATCTTATTAAGCTACTGCGACCTGCACATCTATTCCAAGGGGCATTTAAACTGTCTTGCTAAGCTACTGCGACCTGCACGTCTCTTCCAAGGGGTATTTAAACCGTCTTGTTAAGCTACTGCGACTTGCACGTCTCTTCCAAGGCGCATTTAAACCGTCTTGTTAAGCTTCTGTAACCTCCACCACTTTTCCAAGGGGCATTTAAACCGTCTTGGTAAGCTACTGCGACCTGCACGTCTCTTCCAAGGCGCATTTAAACCGTCTTTTTAAGCTACTGCGATTTGCACGTCTCTTCCAAGGGGCATTTAAACCGTCTTGTTAAGCTACTGTAACCTCCACCACTTTTCCAAGGGGCTTTTAAACCGTCTTGTTAAGCTACTGCGACTTGCACGTCTCTTCCAAGGGGCATTTAAACCGTCTTGTTAAGCTACTGCGACCTGCATGTCTCTTCCAAGGGGCATTTAAACCGTCTTGTTAAGACACTGCGACCTGCACGTCTCTTCCAAGTTGCATTTAAACCGTCTTGGTAAGCTACTGTGACCTGCAAGCCTATTTCAAGGGGCATTTAAACCCCCTTGTTAAGCTACTGCGAACTGCACGTCTCTTCCAAGGGGTATTTAAACCGTCTTGTTAAGCGACTGCGACCTGCACGTCTCTTCCAAGGTGCATTTAAACCATCTTGTTAATCTACTGCGACCTGCACGTCTCTTCCAATGGGCATTTAAACCATCTTATTAAGCTACTGCGACCTGCACGTCTATTCTAAGGGGCATTTAAACTGTCTTGTTAAGCTACTGCGAACTCCACCTCTCTTCCAAGGGGCATTTAAACCATCTTATTAAGCTACTGCGACCTGCACATCTCTTCCAAGGGGTATTGAAACCGTCTTATTAAGCTACTGCGACCTGCACGTCTCTTCCAAGGGGCATTTAAACTGTCTTGTTTAGCTACTGCGACCTCCACCGCTCTTCCAAAGGGCATTTAAACCTTATTGTTAAGCAACTGCGACCTGCATGTCTCTTCCAAGGGGCATTTAAACCGTCTTGGTAAGCTAATGCGACCTGCACGTCTCTTCCAAGGGGCATTTAAACCGTCTTGGTAAGCTACTGCAACCTGTACGTCTCTTCCAAGGGGCATTTAAACAGTCTTGTTAAGCTACTGCGACCTGCACGTCTCTTCCAAGGGGGAATTAAACTGTCTTGTTAAGCTACTGCGACCTGCACGTCTCTTCCAAGGGGCATTTAAACAGTCTTGGTAAGCTACTGCGACCTGCACGTCTCTTCCAAGGTGCATTTAAACCGTCTTGTTAAGCTACTGCAACCTGTACGTCTCTTCCAAGGGGGATTTAAACCGTCTTGGTAAGCTACTGCGACCTGCAAGCCTATTCCAAGGGGCATTTAAACCCTCTTGTTAAGCTACTGCGACCTGCATGTCTCTTCCAAGGCGCATTTAAACCGTCCTTTTAAGCTACTGCGACTTGCACGTCTCTTCCAAGGGGCATTTAAACCGTCTTGTTAAGCTACTGTAACCTCAACCACTTTTCCAAGGGGCATTTAAACTGTCTTGTTAAGCTACTGCGACCTGCACGTCTCTTCCAAGGGGCATTTAAACCGTCTTGTTAAGCTACTGCGACCTGCATGTCTCTTCCAAGGGGCATTTAAACTGTCTTGTTAAGCCACTGCGACCTGCACGTCTCTTCCAACTGGCATTTAAACCGTCTTTTTAAGCTGCTGCGAACTGCATGTCTCTTCCAAGGGGCATTTAAACCATCTTGTTAAGCTACTGCGACCTGCACGTCTCTTCCAAGGGGCATGTAAACCATCTTATTAAGCTACTGCCACCTGCACATCTCTTCCAAGGGGTATTGAAACCGTCTTATTAAGCTACTGCCACCTGCACGTCTCTTCCAAGTGGCATTTAAACCGTCTTATTAAGCTACTGCGACCTGCACGTCTCTTCCCAGGGGCATTGAAACCGTCTTATTAAGCTACTGTGACCTGCACGTGTCTTCCAAGGGTCATTTAAACTGTCTTCTTAAGCTACTGCGACCTCCACCGCTCTTCCAAGGGGCATTTAAACCATCTTGTTTAGCTACTGCGACCTGCACGTCTCTTCCAAGGGGCATTTAAACCGTCTTGGTAAGCTAATGCGACCTGCAAGCCAATTCCAAGGGGCATTTAAACACTCTTGTTAATCTACTGCGACCTGCACGTTTCTTCCATGGCGCATTTAAACCGTCTATTTAAGCTACTGCGACTTGAAAGTCTCTTCCAAGGGGCATTTAAACCGTCTTGTTAAGCTACTGTAACCTCCACCACTTTTCCAAGGGGCATTTAAACCATCTTGTTAAGCTACTGCGACCTGCACGTCTCTTCCAAGGGGCATGTAAACCGTCTTGTTAAGCTACTGTAACCTCCATCACTTTTCCAAGGGGCATTTAAACCGTCTTGTTAAGCTACTGCGACCTGCACGTCTCTTCCAAGGGGCATTTAAACTGTCTTGTTAAGCTACTGCGACCTGCATGTCTCTTCCAAGGGGCATTTAAACGGTCTTGTTAAGCCACTGCGACCTGCACGTCTCTTCCATGGGGCATTTAAACCGTCTTGTTAAGCTACTGCCATCTGCACGTCTCTTCCAAGGGGCATTTAAACCGTCTTGTTAAGCTGCTGCGACTTGCCCGTCTCTTCCAAGGCGCATTTAAACCGTCTTTTTAAGCTACTGCTACTTGCACGTCTCTTCCAAGGGGCATTTAAACCGTCTTTTTAAGCTACTGTAACCTCCACCACTTTTCCAAGGTGCATTTAAACCGTCTTGTTAAGCTACTGCGACCTGCACGTCTCTTCCAAGGGGCATTTAATCCGTCTTGGTAAGCTACTGCGACCTGCAAGCCTATTCCAAGGGGCATTTAAACCCTGTTGTTAAGCTACTGCGACCTGCACGTCTCTTCCAAGGGGGATTTAAACCGTCTTGTTAAGCTACTGCGACCTGCACGTTTCTTCCAAGGGGCATTTAAACCGTCTTGTTAAGCTACTGCGACCTGCTCGTCTCTTCCAAGGGGCATTTAAACCGTCTTGTTAAGCTACTGCGACCTGCTCGTCTCTTCCAAGGGGCATTTAAACCGTCTTGTTAAGCTGCTGCGACCTGCATGTCTCTTCCAAGGGGCATTTAAACAATCTTGTTAAGCTACTGCGACCTCCACCGCACTTCCAAGGGGCATTTAAACCGTCTTGTTAAGCTACTGCGACCTGCACGTCTCTTTCAAGGGGCATTTAAACTGTCTTGTTAAGCTACTGCGACCTCCACTGCTCTTCCAAGGGGCATTTAAACCGTCTTGTTAAGCTACTGCGACTTGCACGTCTCTTCCAAGGGGCATTTAAACAGTCTTGTTAAGCTACTGTAACCTCCACCACTTTTCCAAGGGGCATTTAAACGGTCTTGTTAAGCTACTGCGACCTGCACGTCTATTCCAAGGTGCATTTAAACCGTCTTGTTAAGCTACTGCGACCTGCACGTCTCTTCCAAGGGGCATTTAAACCGTCTTGGTAAGCTACTGCGACCTGCAAGCCTATTCCAAGGGGCATTTAAACCCTCTTGTTAAGCTACTGCGACCTGCACGTCTCTTCCAAGGGGGATTTAAACCGTCTTGTTAAGCTACTGCGACCTGCACGTCTCTTCCAAGGGGCATTTAAACCGTCTTGTTAAGCTACTGCGACCTGCTCGTCTCTTCCAAGGGGCATTTAAACCGTCTTGTTAAGCTACTGCGACCTGCACGTCTCTTCCATGGCGCATTTAAACCGTCTTTTTAAGCTACAGCGACCTGCACGTCTCTTCCAAGGGGCATTTAAACCGTCTTGTTAAGCTACTGCGACCTGCAAGTCTCTTCCAAGGGGCATTTAAACCGTCTTGTTAAGCCACTGCGACCTGCACATCTCTTCCAAGAGGCATTTAAACCGTCTTTTTAAGCTGCTGCGAACTGCATGTCTCTTCCAAGGGGCATTTGAACCATCTTGTTAAGCTACAACGACCTCCACCGCTCTCCCAAGGGCCATTTAAACCACCTTGTTAAGCTACTGCGACCTGCACGTTTCTTCCAAGGGCATTTAAACCGTCTTGTTAAGCTACCGCGACCTGCACGTCTCTTCCAAGGTGCATTTAAACCATCTTGTTAAGCAACTGCGACCTCCACGTTTCTTCCAAGGGGCATTTAAACCATCTTATTAAGCTACTGCGACCTGCACGTCTCTTCCAAGGGGCATTTAAAATGTCTTGTTAAGCTACTGCTACCTCCACCTCTCTTCCAAGGGGCATTTAAACCATCTTATTAAGCTACTGCGACCTGCACATCTCTTCCAAGGGGCATTGAAACCGTAATATTAAGCTACTGCGACCTGCACGTCTCTTCCAAGGGGCATTTAAACTGTCTTGTTAAGCTACTGCGACCTCCACCGCTCTTCCAAGGGGCATTTAAACCATCTTGTTAAGCTACTGCGACCTGCACGTCTCTTCCAAGGGGCATTTAAACCGTCTTGGTAAGCTAATGCGACCTGCAAGCCTATTCCAAGGGGCATTTAAACACTCTTGTTAAGCTACTGCGACCTGCATGTCTCTTCCAAGGGGGATTTAAACTGTCTTGTTAAGCTACTGCGACCTGCACGTCTCTACCAAGGGTCATTTAAACCGTCTTGTTAAGCTACTGCGACCTGCCCGTCTCTTCCAAGGCGCATTTAAACCGTCTTTTTAAGCTACTGCGACTTGCACGTCTCTTCCAAGGGGCATTTAAACCGTCTTGTTAAGCTACTGTAACTTCCACCACTTTTCCAAGGGGCATTTAAACCGTCTTGTTAAGCTACTGCGACCTGCACGTCTCTTCCAAGGGGCATTTAAACCGTCTTGTTAAGCTACTGCGACCTGCAAGTCTCTTCCGAGGAGGATTTAAACCGCCTTGTTAAGCTACTGCGACCTGCACGTCTCTTCCAAGGGGCATTTAAACCGTCTTGTTAAGCTACTGCGACCTGTTCATCTCTTCCAAGGGGCATTTAAACCGTCTTGTTAAGCTACTGCGACCTGCACGTCTCTTTCAAGGCGCATTTAAACTGTTTTTGTAAGCTACTGCGACTTGCAAGTCTCTTCCAAGGGGAATTTAAACCGTCTTGTTAAGTTACTGCAACCTCCACCACTTTTCCAAGGGGCGTTTAAACCATCTTGTTAAGCTACTGCGACCTGCACGTCTCTTCCAAGGGGCATTTAAACCGTCTTGTTAAGCCACTGCGACCTGCACGTCTCTTCCAAGGGGCATTTAAACCGTCTTGTTAAGCTACTGCAACCTGCACGTCTCTTCCAAGGGGCATTTAAACCGTCTTTTTAAGCTGCTGCGACCTGCCCGTCTCTTCCAAGGCGCATTTAAACCGTCTTTTTAAGCTACTGCGACTTGCACGTCTCTTCCAAGGGGCATTCAAACCATCTTGTTAAGCTACTGTAACCTCCACCACTTTTCCAAGGGGCATTTAATCCGTCTCGTTAAGCTACTGCGACCTGCACGTCTCTTCCAAGGGGCATTTAAACTGTCATTTTAAGCTACTGCGACCTGCATGTCTCTTCCAAGGGGCATTTAAACCATCTTGTTAAGCTACTGCGACCTGCATGTCTCTTCCAAGGGGCATTTAAACCATCTTGTTAAGCTACTGCGACCTGCACGTCTCTTCCAAGGGGCATTTAAACCGTCTTGTTAAGCTGCTGTGACCTGCATGTCTCTTCCAAGGGGCATTTAAACAATCTTGTTAAGCTACTGCGACCTCCACAGCACTTCCAAGGGGCATTTAAACCGTCTTGTTAAGCTACTGCGACCTGCACGTCTCTTTCAAGGGGCATTTAAACTGTCTTGTTAAGCTACTGCGACCTCCACCGCTCTTCCAAGGGGCATTTAAACCGTCTTGTTAAGCTACTGCGACCTGCACACCTCTTCCAAGTGGCATTTAAACCGTCTTGTTAAGCTACTGCGACCTGCACGTCTCTTCCAAGGTGCATTTAAACCGTCTTGTTAAGCTACTGCAACCTGTACGTCTCTTCCAAGGGGCATTTAAACCGTCTTCGTAAGCTACTGCGACCTGCACGTCTCTTCCAAGGCGCATTTAAACCGTCTTTTTAAGCTACTGCGACTTGCACGTCTCTTCCAAGGGGCATTTAAACCGTCTTGTTAAGCTACTGTAACCTCCACCACTTTTCCAAGGGTCATTTAAACCATCTTGTTAAGCTACTGCGACCTGCACGTCTCTTCCAAGGGGCATTTAAACTGTCTTGTTAAGCCACTGCGACCTGCACGTCTCTTCCAAGGGGCATTTAAACCATCTTGTTAAGCTACTGCAACCTGCATGTCTCTTCCAAGGGGCATTTAAACCGTCTTGTTAAGCCACTGCGACCTGCACGTCTCTTCCAAGGGGCATTTAAACCGTCTTGTTAAGCTGCTGCGATCTGCATGTCTCTTCCAAGGGGAATTTAAATAATCTTGTTAAGCTACTGCGACCTCCACCGCACTTCCAAGGGGCATTTAAACCGTCTTGATAAGCTACTGCGACCAGCAAGTCTCTTTCAAGGGGCATTTAATCTGTCTTGTTAAGCTACTGCGACCTGCACATCTCTTCCAAGTGGCATTTAAACCATCTTGTTAAGCTACTGCCACCTGCACGTCTCTTCCAAGGGGCATTTAAACCGTCTTGATAACCTAATGCGACCTGTTCGTCTCTTCGAAGGGGCATTTAAACCGTCTTGGTAAGCTACTGTGACTTGCACGTCTCTTCCAAGGGGCATTTAAACCATCTTGTTAAGCTACTGTAACCTCCACCACTTTTCCAAGGGGCATTTAAACCGTCTTGTTAAGCTACTGCGACCTGCACGTCTCTTCCAAGGGGCATTTAAACCGTCTTGTTAAGCTACTGCGACCTGCATGTCTCTTCCAAGGGGCATTTAAACCGTCTTGTTAAGCCACTGCGACCTGCACATCTCTTCCAAGAGGCATTTAAACCGTCTTTTTAAGCTGCTGCGAACTGCATGTCTCTTCCAAGGGGCATTTGAACCATCTTGTTAAGCTACTCCGACCTCCACCGCTCTCCCAAGGGCCATTTAAACCACCTTGTTAAGCTAATGCGACCTGCACGTTTCTTCCAAGGGCATTTAAACCGTCTTGTTAAGCTACCGCGACCTGCACGTCTCTTACAAGGTGCATTTAAACCATCTTGTTAAGCAATTGCGACCTCCACGTCTCTTCCAAGGGGCATTTAAACCATCTTATTAAGCTACTACGACCTGCACGTCTCTTCCAAGGGGCATTTAAACTGTCTTGTTAAGCTACTGCGACCTCCACCTCTTTTCCAAGGGGCATTTAAACCATCTTATTAAGCTACTGCGACCTGCACATCTCTTCCAAGGGGCATTGAAACCGTCTTATTAAGCTACTGCGACCTGCACGTCTCTTCCAAGAGGCATTTAAACTGTCTTGTTAAGCTACTGCGACCTCCACCGCTCTTCCAAGGGGCATTTAAACGGTCTTGTTAAGCTACTGCGACCTGCACGTCTCTTCCAAGGGGCATTTAAACCGTCTTGGTAAGCTAATGCGACCTGCAAGCCTATTCCAAGGGGCATTTAAACACTCTTGTTAAGCTACTGCGACCTGCACGTCTCTTCCAAGGGGGATTTAAACTGTCTTGTTAAGCTACTGCAAACTGCACGTCTCTTAAACCGTCTTGTTAAGCTACTGCGATCTGCCCGTCTCTTCCAAGGCGCATTTAAACCGTCTTTTTAAGCTACTGCGACCTGCACGTCTCTTCCAAGGGGCATTTAAACCGTCTTGTTAAGCAACTGTAACTTCCACCACTTTTCCAAGGGGCATTTAAACCGTCTTGTTAAGCTACTGCGACCTGCACGTCTCTTCAAAGTGGCATTTAAACCGTCTTGTTAAGCTACTGCGACCTGCACGTCTGTTCCAAGGGGCATTTAAACCGTCTTGGTAAGCTACTGCGACCTGCAAGCCTATTCCAAGGGACATTTAAACGCTCTTGAAAAGCTACTGCGACCTGCACGTCTCTTCCGAAGAGGATTTAAACCGTCTTGTTAAGCTACTGCGACCTGCACGTCTCTTCCAAGGGGCATTTAACCGTCTTGTTAAGCTACTGCGACCTGCTCGTCTCTTCCAAGGGGCATTTAAACCGTCTTGTTAAGCTACTGCGACCTGCACGTCTCTTCCAAGGCGCATTTAAACTGTCTTTTTAAGCTACTGCGACTTGCAAGTCTCTTCCAAGGGGCATTTAAACCGTCTTGTTAAGCTACTGTAACCTCCACCACTTTTCCAAGGGGCATTTAAACCATCCTGTTAAGCTACTGCGACCTGCACGTCTCTTCCAAGGGGCATTTAAACTGTCTTGTTAAGCTACTGAGACCTGCATGTCTCTTCCAAGGGGCATTTAAACCGTCTTGTTAAGCCACTTCGACCTGCACGTCTCTTCCAAGGGGCATTTAAACCGTCTTGTTAAGCTACTGCGACCTGCACGTCTCTTCCAAGGGGAATTTAAATCGTCTTTTTAAGCTGCTGCGACCTGCCCGTCTCTTCCAAGGCGCATTTAAACCATCTTTTTAAGCTACTGCGACTTGCACGTCTCTTCCAAGGGGCATTGAAACCGTCTTGGTAAGCTACTGCAACCTGTACGTCTCTTCCAAGGGGCATTTAAACAGTCTTGTTAAACTACTGCGACCTGCACGTCTCTTCCAAGGGGCATTTAAACTGTCATTTTAAGCTACTGCGACCTGCATGTCTCTTCCAAGGGGCATTTAAACCATCTTGTTAAGCTACTGCGACCTGCACGTCTCTTCCAAGGGGCATTTAAACCGTCTTGTTAAGCTGCTGCGACCTGCATGTCTCTTCCAAAGGGCATTTAAACAATCTTGTTAAGCTACTGCGACCTCCACAGCACTTCCAAGGGGCATTTAAACCGTCTTGTTAAGCTACTGCGACCTGCACGTCTCTTTCAAGGGGCATTTAAACCGTCTTGGTAAGCTAATGCGACCTGCACGTCTCTTCCAAGGGGCATTTAAACCGTCTTGGTAAGCTACTGCAACCTGTACGTCTCTTCCAAGGGGCATTTAAACAGTCTTGTTAAACTACTGCGACCTGCACGTCTCTTCCAAGGGGGAATTAAACTGTCTTGTTAAGCTACTGCGACCTGCACCTCTCTTCCAAGGGGCATTTAAACAGTCTTGGTAAGCTACTGCGACCTGCACGTCTCTTCCAAGGTGCATTTAAACCGTCTTGTTAAGCTACTGCAACCTGTACGTCTCTTCCAAGGGGCATTTAAACCGTCTTGGTAAGCTACTGCGACCTGCAAGCCTATTCCAAGGGGCATTTAAACCCTCTTGTTAAGCTACTGCGACCTGCATGTCTCTTCCAAGGCGCATTTAAACCGTCCTTTTAAGCTACTGCGACTTGCACGTCTCTTCCAAGGGGCATTTAAACCGTCTTGTTAAGCTACTGTAACCTCCACCACTTTTCCAAGGGGCATTTAAACTGTCTTGTTAAGCTACTGCGACCTGCACGTCTCTTCCAAGGGGCATTTAAACCGTCTTGTTAAGCTACTGCGACCTGCATGTCTCTTCCAAGGGGCATTTAAACTGTCTTGTTAAGCCACTGCGACCTGCACGTCTCTTCCAAGGGGCATTTAAACCGTCTTTTTAAGCTGCTGCGAACTGCATGTCTCTTCCAAGGGGCATTTAAACCATCTTGTTAAGCTACTGCGACCTGCACGTCTCTTCCAAGGGGCATGTAAACCATCTTATTAAGCTACTGCCACCTGCACATCTCTTCCAAGGGGTATTGAAACCGTCTTAATAAGCTACTGCCACCTGCACGTCTCTTCGAAGTGGCATTTAAACCGTCTTATTAAGCTACTGCGACCTGCACGTCTCTTCCCAGGGGCATTGAAACCATCTTATTAAGCTACTGTGACCTGCACGTGTCTTCCAAGGGTCATTTAAACTGTCTTCTTAAGCTACTGCGACCTCCACCGCTCTTCCAAGGGGCATTTAAACCATCTTGTTTAGCTACTGCGACCTGCACGTCTCTTCCAAGGGGCATTTAAACCGTCTTGGTAAGCTAATGCGACCTGCAAGCCAAATCCAAGGGGCATTTAAACACTCTTGTTAATCTACTGCGACCTGCACGTTTCTTTTATGGCGCATTTAAACCGTCTATTTAAGCTACTGCGACTTGAAAGTCTCTTCCAAGGGGCATTTAAACCGTCTTGTTAAGCTACTGTAACCTCCACCACTTTTCCAAGGGGCATTTAAACCGTCTTGTTAAGCTACTGCGACCTGCACGTCTCTTCCAAGGGGCATGTAAACCGTCTTGTTAAGCTACTGTAACCTCCACCACTTTTCCAAGGGGCATTTAAACCGTGTTGCTAAGCTACTGCGACCTGCACGTCTCTTCCAAGGGGCATTTAAACTGTCTTGTTAAGCTACTGCGACCTGCATGTCTCTTCCAAGGGGCATTTAAACGGTCTTGTTAAGCCACTGCGACCTGCACGTCTCTTCCAAGGGGCATTTAAACCGTCTTGTTAAGCTACTGCCATCTGCACGTCTCTTCCAAGGGGCATTTAAACCGTCTTGTTAAGCTGCTGCGACTTGCCCGTCTCTTCCAAGGCACATTTAAACCGTCTTTTTAAGCTACTGCTACTTGCACGTCTCTTCCAAGGGGCATTTAAACCGTCTTTTTAAGCTACTGTAACCTCCACCACTTTTCCAAGGTGCATTTAAACCGTCTTCTTAAGCTACTGCGACTTGCACGTCTCTTCCAAGGGGCATTTAAACCGTCTTGGTAAGCTACTGCGACCTGCAAGCCTATTCCAAGGGGCATTTAAACCCTGTTGTTAAGCTACTGCGACCTGCACGTCTCTTCCAAGGGGGATTTAAACTGTCTTGTTAAGCTACTGCGACCTGCACATTTCTTCCAAGGGGCATTTAAACCGTCTTGTTAAGCTACTGCGACCTGCTCGTCTCTTCCAAGGGGCATTTAAACCGTCTTGTTAAGCTACTACGACCTGCATGTCTCTTCCAAGGCGCATTTAAACCGTCTTTTTAAGCTACTGCATCTTGCACGTCTCTTCCAACGGGCATTTAAACCGTCTTGTTAAGCTACTGTAACCTCCATCACTTTTCCAAGGGGCATTTCAACCGTCGTGTTAAGCTACTGCGACCTGCACGTCTCTTCCAAGGGGCATTTAAACTGTCTTGTTAAGCTACTGCGACCTGTATGTCTCTTCCAAGGGGCATTTAAACCGTCTTGTTAAGCCACTGCGACCTGCACGTCTCTTCCAAGGGGCATTTAAACCGTCTTGTTAAGCTGCTGCGACCTGCATGTCTCTTCCAAGGGGCATTTAAACAATCTTGTTAAGCTACTGCGACCTCCACCGCACTTCCAAGGGGCATTTAAATCGTCTTGTTAAGCTACTGCGACCTGCACGTCTCTTTCAAGGGGCATTTAAACTGTCTTGTTAAGCTACTGCGACCTCCACTGCTCTTCCAAGGGGCATTTAAACCGTCTTGTTAAGCTACTGCGACTTGCACGTCTCTTCCAAGGGGCATTTAAACAGTCTTGTTAAGCTACTGTAACCTCCACCACTTTTCCAAGGGGCATTTAAACGGTCTTGTTAAGCTACTGCGACCTGCACGTCTATTCCAAGGTGCATTTAAACCGTCTTGTTAAGCTACTGCGACCTGCACGTCTCTTCCAAGGGGCATTTAAACCATCTTGGTAAGCTACTGCGACCTGCAAGCCTATTCCAAGGGGCATTTAAACCCTCTTGTTAAGCTACTGCGACCTGCACGTCTCTTCCAAGGGGGATTTAAACCGTCTTGTTAAGCTACTGCGACCTGCACGTCTCTTCCAAGGGGCATTTAAACCGTCTTGTTAAGCTACTGCGACCTGCTCGTCTCTTCCAAGGGGCATTTAAACCGTCTTGTTAAGCTACTGCGACCTGCACGTCTCTTCCATGGCGCATTTAAACCGTCTTTTTAAGCTACTGCGACCTGCAAGTCTCTTCCAAGGGGCATTTAAACCGTCTTGTTAAGCCACTGCGACCTGCACATCTCTTCCAAGAGGCATTTAAACCGTCTTTTTAAGCTGCTGCGAACTGCATGTCTCTTCCAAGGGGCATTTGAACCATCTTGTTAAGCTACTCCGACCTCCACCGCTCTCCCAAGGGCCATTTAAACCACCTTGTTAAGCTACTGCGACCTGCACGTTTCTTCCAAGGGCATTTAAACCGTCTTGTTAAGCTACCGCGACCTTCACTTCTCTTCCAAGGTGCATTTAAACCATCTTGTTAAGCAACTGCGACCTCCACGTTTCTTCCAAGGGGCATTTAAACCATCTTATTAAGCTACTGCGACCTGCACGTCTCTTCCAAGGGGCATTTAAACTGTCTTGCTAAGCTACTGCGACCTCCACCTCTCTTCCAAGGGGCATTTAAACCATCTTATTAAGCTACTGCGACCTGCACATCTCTTCCAAGGGGCATTGAAACCGTCTTATTAAGCTACTGCGACCTGCACGTCTCTTCCAAGGGGCATTTAAACTGTCTTGTTAAGCTACTGCGACCTCCACCGCTCTTCCAAGGGGCATTTAAACCATCTTGTTAAGCTACTGCGACCTGCACGTCTCTTCCAAGGGGCATTTAAACCGTCTTGGTAAGCTAATGCGACCTGCAAGCCTATTCCAAGGGGCATTTAAACACTCTTGTTAAGCTACTGCGACCTGCATGTCTCTTCCAAGGGGGATTTAAACTGTCTTGTTAAGCTACTGCGACCTGCACGTCTCTACCAAGGGTCATTTAAACCGTCTTGTTAAGCTACTGCGACCTGCCCGTCTCTTCCAAGGCGCATTTAAACCGTCTTTTTAAGCTACTGCGACTTGCACGTCTCTTCCAAGGGGCATTTAAACCGTCTTGTTAAGCTACTGTAACTTCCACCACTTTTCCAAGGGGCATTTAAACCGTCTTGTTAAGCTACTGCGACCTGCACATCTCTTCCAAGGGGCATTTAAACCGTCTTTTTAAGCTACTGCGACCTGCAAGTCTCTTCCAAGGGGCATTTAAACCGTCTTGGTAAGCTACTGCGACCTGCAAGCCTATTCCAAGGGACATTTAAACCCTCTTGATAAGCTACTGCGACCTGCATGTCTCTTCCGAGGAGGATTTAAACCGTCTTGTTAAGCTACTGCGACCTGCACGTCTCTTCCAAGGGGCATTTAAACCGTCTTGTTAAGCTACTGCGACCTGTTCATCTCTTCCAAGGGTCATTTAAACCGTCTTGTTAAGCTACTGCGACCTGCACGTCTGTTTCAAGGCGCATTTAAACTGTTTTTGTAAGCTACTGCGACTTGCAAGTCTCTTCCAAGGGGAATTTAAACCGTCTTGTTAAGCTACTGTAACCTCCACCACTTTTCCAAGGGGCATTTAAACCATCTTGTTAAGCTACTGCGACCTGCACGTCTCTTCCAAGGGGCATTTAAACTGTCTTGTTAAGCTACTGCGACCTGCATGTCTCTTCCAAGGGGCATTTAAACCGTCTTGTTAAGCCACTGCGACCTGCACGTCTCTTCCAAGGGGCATTTAAACCGTCTTGTTAAGCTACTGCAACCTGCACGTCTCTTCCAAGGGGCATTTAAACCGTCTTTTTAAGCTGCTGCGACCTGCCCGTCTCTTCCAAGGCGCATTTAAACCGTCTTTTTAAGCTACTGCGACTTGCACGTCTCTTCCAAGGGGCATTCAAACCATCTTGTTAAGCTACTGTAAACTCCACCACTTTTCCAAGGGGCATTTAATCCGTCTCGTTAAGCTACTGCGACCTGCACGTCTCTTCCAAGGGGCATTTAAACTGTCATTTTAAGCTACTGCGACCTGCATGTCTCTTCCAAGGGGCATTTAAACCATCTTGTTAAGCTACTGCGACCTGCACGTCTCTTCCAAGGGGCATTTAAACCGTCTTGTTAAGCTGCTGCGACCTGCATGTCTCTTCCAAGGGGCATTTAAACAATCTTGTTAAGCTACTGCGACCTCCACAGCACTTCCAAGGGGCATTTAAACCGTCTTGTTAAGCTACTGCGACCTGCACGTCTCTTTCAAGGGGCTTTTAAACTGTCTTGTTAAGCTACTGCGACCTCCACCGCTCTTCCAAGGGGCATTTAAACCGTCTTGTTAAGCTACTGCGACCTGCACACCTCTTCCAAGTGGCATTTAAACCGTCTTGTTAAGCTACTGCGACCTGCACGTCTCTTCCAAGGGGCATTTAAACCGTCTTGTTAAGCTACTGCGACCTGCTCGTCTCTTCCAAGGGGCATTTAAACCGTCTTGTTAAGCTACTGCGACCTGCACGTCTCTTCCATGGCGCATTTAAACCGTCTTTTTAAGCTACTGCGACCTGCACGTCTCTTCCAAGGGGCATTTAAACCGTCTTGTTAAGCTACTGCGACCTGCAAGTCTCTTCCAAGGGGCATTTAAACCGTCTTGTTAAGCCACTGCGACCTGCACATCTCTTCCAAGAGGCATTTAAACCGTCTTTTTAAGCTGCTGCGAACTGCATGTCTCTTCCAAGGGGCATTTGAACCATCTTGTTAAGCTACTCCGACCTCCACCGCTCTCCCAAGGGCCATTTAAACCACCTTGTTAAGCTACTGCGACCTGCACGTTTCTTCCAAGGGCATTTAAACCGTCTTGTTAAGCTACCGCGACCTTCACTTCTCTTCCAAGGTGCATTTAAACCATCTTGTTAAGCAACTGCGACCTCCACGTTTCTTCCAAGGGGCATTTAAACCATCTTATTAAGCTACTGCGACCTGCACGTCTCTTCCAAGGGGCATTTAAACTGTCTTGCTAAGCTACTGCGACCTCCACCTCTCTTCCAAGGGGCATTTAAACCATCTTATTAAGCTACTGCGACCTGCACATCTCTTCCAAGGGGCATTGAAACCGTCTTATTAAGCTACTGCGACCTGCACGTCTCTTCCAAGGGGCATTTAAACTGTCTTGTTAAGCTACTGCGACCTCCACCGCTCTTCCAAGGGGCATTTAAACCATCTTGTTAAGCTACTGCGACCTGCACGTCTCTTCCAAGGGGCATTTAAACCGTCTTGGTAAGCTAATGCGACCTGCAAGCCTATTCCAAGGGGCATTTAAACACTCTTGTTAAGCTACTGCGACCTGCATGTCTCTTCCAAGGGGGATTTAAACTGTCTTGTTAAGCTACTGCGACCTGCACGTCTCTACCAAGGGTCATTTAAACCGTCTTGTTAAGCTACTGCGACCTGCCCGTCTCTTCCAAGGCGCATTTAAACCGTCTTTTTAAGCTACTGCGACTTGCACGTCTCTTCCAAGGGGCATTTAAACCGTCTTGTTAAGCTACTGTAACTTCCACCACTTTTCCAAGGGGCATTTAAACCGTCTTGTTAAGCTACTGCGACCTGCACATCTCTTCCAAGGGGCATTTAAACCGTCTTTTTAAGCTACTGCGACCTGCAAGTCTCTTCCAAGGGGCATTTAAACCGTCTTGGTAAGCTACTGCGACCTGCAAGCCTATTCCAAGGGACATTTAAACCCTCTTGATAAGCTACTGCGACCTGCATGTCTCTTCCGAGGAGGATTTAAACCGTCTTGTTAAGCTACTGCGACCTGCACGTCTCTTCCAAGGGGCATTTAAACCGTCTTGTTAAGCTACTGCGACCTGTTCATCTCTTCCAAGGGGCATTTAAACCGTCTTGTTAAGCTACTGCGACCTGCACGTCTGTTTCAAGGCGCATTTAAACTGTTTTTGTAAGCTACTGCGACTTGCAAGTCTCTTCCAAGGGGAATTTAAACCGTCTTGTTAAGCTACTGTAACCTCCACCACTTTTCCAAGGGGCATTTAAACCATCTTGTTAAGCTACTGCGACCTGCACGTCTCTTCCAAGGGGCATTTAAACTGTCTTGTTAAGCTACTGCGACCTGCATGTCTCTTCCAAGGGGCATTTAAACCGTCTTGTTAAGCCACTGCGACCTGCACGTCTCTTCCAAGGGGCATTTAAACCGTCTTGTTAAGCTACTGCAACCTGCACGTCTCTTCCAAGGGGCATTTAAACCGTCTTTTTAAGCTGCTGCGACCTGCCCGTCTCTTCCAAGGCGCATTTAAACCGTCTTTTTAAGCTACTGCGACTTGCACGTCTCTTCCAAGGGGCATTCAAACCATCTTGTTAAGCTACTGTAACCTCCACCACTTTTCCAAGGGGCATTTAATCCGTCTCGTTAAGCTACTGCGATCTGCACGTCTCTTCCAAGGGGCATTTAAACTGTCATTTTAAGCTACTGCGACCTGCATGTCTCTTCCAAGGGGCATTTAAACCATCTTGTTAAGCTACTGCGACCTGCACGTCTCTTCCAAGGGGCATTTAAACCGTCTTGTTAAGCTGCTGCGACCTGCATGTCTCTTCCAAGGGGCATTTAAACAATCTTGTTAAGCTACTGCGACCTCCACAGCACTTCCAAGGGGCATTTAAACCGTCTTGTTAAGCTACTGCGACCTGCACGTCTCTTTCAAGGGGCATTTAAACTGTCTTGTTAAGCTACTGCGACCTCCACCGCTCTTCCAAGGGGCATTTAAACCGTCTTGTTAAGCTACTGCGACCTGCACACCTCTTCCAAGTGGCATTTAAACCGTCTTGTTAAGCTACTGCGACCTGCACGTCTCTTCCAAGGTGCATTTAAACCGTCTTGTTAAGCTACTGCAACCTGTACGTCTCTTCCAAGGGGCATTTAAACCGTCTTCGTAAGCTACTGCGACCTGCAAGCCTATTCCAAGGGGCATTTAAACCATCTTGTTAAGCTACTGCGACCTGCACGTCTCTTCCGAGGGGCATTTAAACCGTCTTGTTAAGCTACTGCGACCTGCCCGTCTCTTCCAAGGCGCATTTAAACCGTCTTTTTAAGCTACTGCGACTTGCACGTCTCTTCCAAGGGGCATTTAAACCGTCTTGTTAAGCTACTGTAACCTCCACCACTTTTCCAAGGGTCATTTAAACCATCTTGTTAAGCTACTGCGACCTGCACGTCTCTTCCAAGGGGCATTTAAACTGTCTTGTTAAGCCACTGCGACCTGCACGTCTCTTCCAAGGGGCATTTAAACCATCTTGTTAAGCTACTGCAACCTGCATGTCTCTTCCAAGGGGCATTTAAACCGTCTTGTTAAGCCACTGCGACCTGAACGTCTCTTCCAAGGGGCATTTAAACCGTCTTGTTAATCTGCTGCGATCTGCATGTCTCTTCCAAGGGGCATTTAAATAATCTTGTTAAGCTACTGCGACCTCCACCGCACTTCCAAGGGGCATTTAAACCGTCTTGATAAGCTACTGCGACCAGCAAGTCTCTTTCAAGGGGCATTTAATCAGTCTTGTTAAGCTACTGCGACCTGCACATCTCTTCCAAGTGGCATTTAAACCATCTTGTTAAGCTACTGCGACCTGCACGTCTCTTCCAAGGGGCATTTAAACCGTCTTGATAACCTAATGCGACCTGTTCGTCTCTTCGAAGGGGCATTTAAACCGTCTTGGTAAGCTACTGTGACTTGCACGTCTCTTCCAAGGGGCATTTAAACCATCTTGTTAAGCTACTGTAACCTCCACCACTTTTCCAAGGGGCATTTAAACCGTCTTGTTAAGCTACTGCGACCTGCACGTCTCTTCCACGGGGCATTTAAACCGTCTTGTTAAGCTACTGCGACCTGCATGTCTCTTCCAAGGGGCATTTAAACCGTCTTGTTAAGCCACTGCGACCTGCACATCTCTTCCAAGAGGCATTTAAACCGTCTTTTTAAGCTGCTGCGAACTGCATGTCTCTTCCAAGGGGCATTTGAACCGTCTTGTTAAGCTACTGCGACCTGCACGTCTCTTCAAAGTGGCATTTAAACCGTCTTGTTAAGCTACTGCGACCTGCACGTCTGTTCCAAGGGGCATTTAAACCGTCTTGGTAAGCTACTGCGACCTGCACGTCTCTTCCAAGGGGCATTTAACCGTCTTGTTAAGCTACTGCGACCTGCTCGTCTCTTCCAAGGGGCATTTAAACCGTCTTGTTAAGCTACTGCGACCTGCACGTCTCTTCCAAGGCGCATTTAAACTGTCTTTTTAAGCTACTGCGACTTGCAAGTCTCTTCCAAGGGGCATTTAAACCGTCTTGTTAAGCTACTGCGACCTGCACGTCTCTTCCAAGGCGCATTTAAACTGTCTTTTTAAGCTACTGCGACTTGCAAGTCTCTTCCAAGGGGCATTTAAACCGTCTTGTTAAGCTACTGTAACCTCCACCACTTTTCCAAGGGGCATTTAAACCATCTTGTTAAGCTACTGCGACCTGCACGTCTCTTCCAAGGGGCATTTAAACTGTCTTGTTAAGCTACTGAGACCTGCATGTCTCTTCCAAGGGGCATTTAAACCGTCTTGTTAAGCCACTTCGACCTGCACGTCTCTTCCAAGGGGCATTTAAACCGTCTTGTTAAGCTACTGCGACCTGCACGTCTCTTCCAAGGGGAATTTAAATCGTCTTTTTAAGCTGCTGCGACCTGCCCGTCTCTTCCAAGGCGCATTTAAACCATCTTTTTAAGCTACTGCGACTTGCACGTCTCTTCCAAGGGGCATTGAAACCGTCTTGTTAAGCTACTGTAACCTCCACCACTTTTCCAAGGGGCATTTAATCCGTCTCGTTAAGCTACTGCGACCTGCACGTCTCTTCCAAGGGGCATTTAAACTATCATTTTAAGCTACTGCGACCTGCATGTCTCTTCCAAGGGGCATTTAAACCATCTTGTTAAGCTACTGCGACCTGCACGTCTCTTCCAAGGGGCATTTAAACCGTCTTGTTAAGCTGCTGCGACCTGCATGTCTCTTCCAAAGGGCATTTAAAAAATCTTGTTAAGCTACTGCGACCTCCACAGCACTTCCAAGGGGCATTTAAACCGTCTTGTTAAGCTACTGCGACCTGCACGTCTCTTTCAAGGGGCATTTAAACTGTCTTGTTAAGCTACTGCGACCTCCACCGCTCTTCCAAGGGGTATTTAAACCGTCTTGTTAAGCTACTGCGACCTGCACACCTCTTCCAAGTGGCATTTAAACCGTCTTGTTAAGCTACTGCGACCTGCACGTCTCTTCCAAGGTGCATTTAAACTGTCTTGTTAAGCTACTGCAACCTGCACGTCTCTTCCAAGGGGCATTTAAACCGTCTTCGTAAACTACTGCGACCTGCAAGCATATTCCAAGGGGCATTTAAACCGTCTTGTTAAGCTACTGCGACCTGCATGTCTCTTCCGAGGGGCATTTAATCCGTCTTGTTAAGCTACTGCGACCTGCCCGTCTCTTCCAAGGTGCATTTAAACTGTCTTTTTAAGCTACTGCGACTTGCACGTCTCTTCCAAGGGGCATTTAAACTGTCTTGTTAAGTTACTGCGACCTGCATGTCTCTTCCAAGGGGCATTTAAACCGCCTTGTTAAGCTACTGCGACCTGCACGTCTCTTCCAAGGGGCATTTAAACCGTCTTGTTAAGCTACTGTAACCTCCACCACTTTTCCAAGGGTCATTTAAACCGTCTTGTTAAGCTACTGCGACCTGCACGTCTCTTCCAAGGGGCATTTAAACTGTCTTGTTAAGTTACTGCGACCTGCATGTCTCTTCCAAGGGGCATTTAAACCGTCTTGTTAAGCCACTGCGACCTGCACGTCTCTTCCAAGGGGCATTTAAACCGTCTTGTTAAGCTGCTGCGATCTGCATGTTTCTTCCAAGGGGCATTTAAACAATCTTGTTAAGCTACTGCGACCTCCACCGCACTTCCAAGGGGCATTTAAACCATCTTGATAAGCTACTGCGACCAGCAAGTCTCTTTCAACGGGCATTTAATCTGTCTTGTTAAGCTACTGCGACCTGCACATCTCTTCCAAGTGGCATTTAAACCGTCTTGTTAAGCTACTGCGACCTGCACGTCTCTTCCAAGGGGCATTTAAACCGTCTTGCTAACCTACTGCGACCTGTTCGTCTCTTCGAAGGGGCATTTAAACCGTCTTGGTAAGCTACTGCGACCTGCACGTCTCTTCCAAGGCGCATTTAAACCGTCTTTTTAAGCTACTGCGATTTGCACGTCTCTTCCAAGGGGCATTTAAACCGACTTGTTAAGCTACTGTAACCTCCACCACTTTTCCAAGGGGCTTTTAAACCGTCTTGTTAAGCTACTGCGACCTGCACGTCTCTTCCAAGGGGCATTTAAACCGTCTTGTTAAGCTACTGCGACCTGCATGTCTCTTCCAAGGGGCATTTAAACCATCTTGTTAAGACACTGCGACCTGCACGTCTCTTCCAAGTTACATTTAAACCGTCTTGGTAAGCTACTGTGACCTGCAAGCCTATTTCAAGGGGCATTTAAACCCCCTTGTTAAGCTACTGCAAACTGCACGTCTCTTCCAAGGGGTATTTAAACCGTCTTGTTAAGCGACTGCGACCTGCACGTCTCTTCCAAGGTGCATTTAAACCATCTTGTTAATCTACTGCGACCTGCATGTCTCTTCCAATGGGCATTTAAACCATCTTATTAAGCTACTGCGACCTGCACGTCTATTCTAAGGGGCATTTAAACTGTCTTGTTAAGCTACTGCGACCTCCACCTCTCTTCCAAGGGGCATGTAAACCATCTTATTAAGCTACTGCGACCTGCACATCTCTTCCAAGGGGTATTGAAACCGTCTTATTAAGCTACTGCGACCTGCACGTCTCTTCCAAGGGGCATTTAAACTGTCTTGTTTAGCTACTGCGACCTCCACCGCTCTTCCAAAGGGCATTTAAACCTTATTGTTAAGCTACTGCGACCTGCATGTCTCTTCCAAGGGGCATTTAAACCATCTTGGTAAGCTAATGCGACCTGCACGTCTCTTCCAAGGGGCATTTAAACCGTCTTGGTAAGCTACTGCAACCTGTACGTCTCTTCCAAGGGGCATTTAAACGGTCTTGTTAAGCTACTGCGACCTGCACGTCTCTTCCAAGGGGGATTTAAACTGTCTTGTTAAGCTACTGCGACCTGCACGTCTCTTCCAAGGTGCATTTAAACAGTCTTGGTAAGCTACTGCGACCTGCACGTCTCTTCCAAGGTGCATTTAAACCGTCTTGTTAAGCTACTGCAACCTGTACGTCTCTTCCAAGGGGCATTTAAACCGTCTTGGTAAGCTACTGCGACCTGCAAGTCTATTCCAAGGGGCATTTAAACCCTCTTGTTAAGCTACTGCGACCTGCATGTCTCTTCCAAGGTGCATTTAAACCGTCCTTTTAAGCTACTGCGACTTGCACGTCTCTTCCAAGGGGCATTTAAACCGTCTTGTTAAGCTACTGTAACCTCCACCTCTTTTCCAAGGGACATTTAAACTGTCTTGTTAAGCTACTGCGACCTGCACGTCTCTTCCAAGGGGCATTTAAACCGTCTTGTTAAGCTACTGCGACCTGCATGTCTCTTCCAAGGGGCATTTAAACTGTCTTGTTAAGCCACTGCGACCTGCACGTCTCTTCCAAGGGGCATTTAAACCGTCTTTTTAAGCTGCTGCGAACTGCATGTCTCTTCCAAGGGGCATTTAAACCATCTTGTTAAGCTACTGCGACCTGCACGTCTCTTCCAAGGGGCATGTAAACCATCTTATTAAGCTACTGCCACCTGCACATCTCTTCCAAGGGGTATTGAAACCGTCTTATTAAGCTACTGCCACCTGCACGTCTCTTCCAAGTGGCATTTAAACCGTCTTATTAAGCTACTGCGACCTGCACGTCTCTTCCCAGGGGCATTTAAACTGTCTTGTTTAGCTACTGTGACCTCCACCGCTCTTCCAAGGGGCACTTAAACCTTAATGTTAAGCTACTGTGACCTGCACGTCTCTTCCAAGGGGGATTTAAAACGTCTTGTTAAGCGACTGCGACCTGCAAGTCTCTTCCAAGGTGTATTTAAACCATCTTGTTAATCTACTGCGACCTGCACGTCTCTTCCAAGGGGCATTTAAACCATCTTATTAAGCTACTGCGACCTGCACATCTATTCCAAGGGGCATTTAAACTGTCTTGCTAAGCTACTGCGACCTGCACGTCTCTTCCAAGGGGCATTTAAACCGTCTTGTTAAGCTACTGCGACTTGCACGTCTCTTCCAAGGCGCATTTAAACCGTCTTGTTAAGCTTCTGTAACCTCCACCACTTTTCCAAGGGGCATTTAAACCGTCTTGGTAAGCTACTGCGACCTGCACGTCTCTTCCAAGGCGCATTTAAACCGTCTTTTTAAGCTACTGCGATTTGCACGTCTCTTCCAAGGGGCATTTAAACCGTCTTGTTAAGCTACTGTAACCTCCACCACTTTTCCAAGGGGCTTTTAAACCGTCTTGTTAAGCTACTGCGACCTGCACGTCTCTTCCAAGGGGCATTTAAACCGTCTTGTTAAGACACTGCGACCTGCACGTCTCTTCCAAGTTGCATTTAAACCGTCTTGGTAAGCTACTGTGACCTGCAAGCCTATTTCAAGGGGCATTTAAACCCCCTTGTTAAGCTACTGTGAACTGCACGTCTCTTCCAAGGGGTATTTAAACCGTCTTGTTAAGCGACTGCGACATGCACGTCTCTTCCAAGGTGCATTTAAACCATCTTGTTAATCTACTGCGACCTGCACGTCTCTTCCAATGGGCATTTAAACCATCTTATTAAGCTACTGCGACCTGCACGTCTATTCTAAGGGGCATTTAAACTGTCTTGTTAAGCTACTGCGACCTCCACCTCTCTTCCAAGGGGCATTTAAACCATCTTATTAAGCTACTGCGACCTGCACATCTCTTCCAAGGGGTATTGAAACCGTCTTATTAAGCTACTGCGACCTGCACGTCTCTTCCAAGGGGCATTTAAACTGTCTTGTTTAGCTATTGCGACCTCCACAGCTCTTCCAAAGGGCATTTAAACCTTATTGTTAAGCTACTGCGACCTGCATGTCTCTTCCAAGGGGCATTTAAATCGTCTTGGTAAGCTAATGCGACCTGCACGTCTCTTCCAAGGGGCATTTAAACCGTCTTGGTAAGCTACTGCAACCTGTACGTCTCTTCCAAGGGGCATTTAAACAGTCTTGTTAAGCTACTGCGACCTGCACGTCTCTTCCAAGGGGGATTTAAACTGTCTTGTTAAGCTACTGCGACCTGCACGTCTCTTCCAAGGGGCATTTAAACAGTCTTGGTAAGCTACTGCGACCTGCACGTCTCTTCCAAGGTGCATTTAAACCGTCTTGTTAAGCTACTGCAACCTGTACGTCTCTTCCAAGGGGCATTTAAACCGTCTTGGTAAGCTACTGCGACCTGCAAGCCTATTCCAAGGGGCATTTAAACCCTCTTGTTAAGCTACTGCGACCTGCATGTCTCTTCCAAGGCGCATTTAAACCGTCCTTTTAAGCTACTGCGACTTGCACGTCTCTTCCAAGGGGCATTTAAACCGTCTTGTTAAGCTACTGTAACCTCCACCACTTTTCCAAGGGGCATTTAAACTGTCTTGTTAAGCTACTGCAACCTGCACGTCTCTTCCAAGGGGCATTTAAACCGTCTTGTTAAGCTACTGCGACCTGCATGTCTCTTCCAAGGGGCATTTAAACTGTCTTGTTAAGCCACTGCGACCTGCACGTCTCTTTCAAGGGGCATTTAAACCGTCTTTTTAAGCTACTGCGAACTGCATGTCTCTTCCAAGGGGCATTTAAACCATCTTGTTAAGCTACTGCGACCTGCACGTCTCTTCCAAGGGGCATGTGAACCATCTTATTAAGCTACTGCCACCTGCACATCTCTTCCAAGGGGTATTGAAACCGTCTTATTAAGCTACTGCCACCTGCACGTCTCTTCCAAGTGGCATTTAAACCGTCTTATTAAGCTACTGCGACCTGCACGTCTCTTCCCAGGGGCATTTAAACTGTCTTGTTTAGCTACTGTGACCTCCACCGCTCTTCCAAGGGTCACTTAAACCTTATTGTTAAGCTACTGCGACCTGCACGTCTCTTCCAAGGGGGATTTAAAACGTCTTGTTAAGCGACTGCGACCTGCACGTCTCTTCCAAGGTGTATTTAAACCATCTTGTTAATCTACTGCGACCTGCACGTCTATTTCAAGGGGCATTTAAACTGTCTTGCTAAGCTACTGCGACCTGCATGTCTCTTCCAAGGGGCATTTAAACAGTCTTGTTAAGCTACTGCGACTTGCACGTCTCTTCCAAGGCGCATTTAAACCGTCTTGTTAAGCTTCTGTAACCTCCACCACTTTTCCAAGGGGCATTTAAACCGTCTTGTTAAGCTACTGCGACCTGCACGTCTCTTCCAATGGGCATTTAAACCGTCTTATTAAGCTACTGCGACCTGCACGTCTCTTCCAAGGGGCATTTAAACTTTGTTGTTAAGCTACTGCGACTACCACCTCTCTTCCAAGGGGCATTTAAACCATCTTATTAAGCTACTGCGACCTGCACATCTCTTCCAAGGGGCATTGAAACCGTCTTATTAAGCTACTGTGACCTGCACGTCTCTTCCAAGGGGCATTTAAACTGTCTTCTTAAGCTACTGCGACCTCCACCGCTCTTCCAAGGGGCATTTAAACCGTCTTGTTTAGCAACTGCGACCTGCACGTCTCTTCCGAGGGGCATTTAAACCGTCTTGGTAAGCTAATGCGACCTGCAAGCCAATTCCAAGGGGCATTTAAACACTCTTGTTAAGCTACTGCGACCTGCACGTTTCTTCATTGGCGCATTTAAACCGTCTATTTAAGCTACTGCGACTTGAAAGTCTCTTCCAAGGGGCATTTAAACCGTCTTGTTAAGCTACTGTAACCTCCACCACTTTTCCAAGGGGCATTTAAACCGTCTTGTTAAGCTACTGCGACCTGCACGTCTCTTCCAAGGGGCATGTAAACCGTCTTGTTAAGCTACTGTAAACTCCACCACTTTTCCAAGGGGCATTTAAACCGTCTTGTTAAGCTACTGCGACCTGCACGTCTCTTCCAAGGGGCATTTAAACTGTCTTGTTAAGCTACTGCGACCTGCATGTCTCTTCCAAGGGGCATTTAAACGGTCTTGTTAAGCCACTGCGACCTGCACGTCTCTTCCAAGGGGCCATTTAAACCATCTTGTTAAGCTGCTGCGACTTGCCCGTCTCTTCCAAGGCGCATTTAAACTGTCTTTTTAAGCTACTGCTACTTGCACGTCTCTTCCACGGTGCATTTAAACCGTCTTTTTAAGCTACTGTAACCTCCACCACTTTTCCAAGGTGCATTTAAACCGTCTTGTTAAGCTACTGCGACCTGCACGTCTCTTCCAAGGGGCATTTAAACCGTCTTGTTAAGCTACTGCGACCTGCATGTCTCTTCCAAGGGGCATTTAAACTGTCTTGTTAAGCCACTGCGACCTGCACGTCTCTTCCAAGGGGCATTTAAACCGTCTTTTTAAGCTGCTGCGAACTGCATGTCTCTTCCAAGGGGCATTTAAACCATCTTGTTAAGCTACTGCGACCTGCACGTCTCTTCCAAGGGGCATGTGAACCATCTTATTAAGCTACTGCCACCTGCACATCTCTTCCAAGGGGTATTGAAACCGTCTTATTAAGCTACTGCCACCTGCACGTCTCTTCCAAGTGGCATTTAAACCGTCTTATTAAGCTACTGCGACCTGCACGTCTCTTCCCAGGGGCATTTAAACTGTCTTGTTTAGCTACTGTGACCTCCACCGCTCTTCCAAGGGTCACTTAAACCTTATTGTTAAGCTACTGCGACCTGCACGTCTCTTCCAAGGGGGATTTAAAACGTCTTGTTAAGCGACTGCGACCTGCACGTCTCTTCCAAGGTGTATTTAAACCATCTTGTTAATCTACTGCGACCTGCACGTCTATTTCAAGGGGCATTTAAACTGTCTTGCTAAGCTACTGCAACCTGCATGTCTCTTCCAAGGGGCATTTAAACAGTCTTGTTAAGCTACTGCGACTTGCACGTCTCTTCCAAGGCGCATTTAAACCGTCTTGTTAAGCTTCTGTAACCTCCACCACTTTTCCAAGGGGCATTTAAACCGTCTTGTTAAGCTACTGCGACCTGCACGTCTCTTCCAATGGGCATTTAAACCGTCTTATTAAGCTACTGCGACCTGCACGTCTCTTCCAAGGGGCATTTAAACTTTGTTGTTAAGCTACTGCGACTACCACCTCTCTTCCAAGGGGCATTTAAACCATCTTATTTAGCTACTGCGACCTGCACATCTCTTCCAAGGGGCATTGAAACCGTCTTATTAAGCTACTGTGACCTGCACGTCTCTTCCAAGGGGCATTTAAACTGTCTTCTTAAGCTACTGCGACCTCCACCGCTCTTCCAAGGGGCATTTAAACCGTCTTGTTTAGCAACTGCGACCTGCACGTCTCTTCCGAGGGGCATTTAAACCGTCTTGGTAAGCTAATGCGACCTGCAAGCCAATTCCAAGGGGCATTTAAACACTCTTGTTAAGCTACTGCGACCTGCACGTTTCTTCATTGGCGCATTTAAACCGTCTATTTAAGCTACTGCGACTTGAAAGTCTCTTCCAAGGGGCATTTAAACCGTCTTGTTAAGCTACTGTAACCTCCACCACTTTTCCAAGGGGCATTTAAACCGTCTTGTTAAGCTACTGCGACCTGCACGTCTCTTCCAAGGGGCATGTAAACCGTCTTGTTAAGCTACTGTAAACTCCACCACTTTTCCAAGGGGCATTTAAACCGTCTTGTTAAGCTACTGCGACCTGCACGTCTCTTCCAAGGGGCATTTAAACTGTCTTGTTAAGCTACTGCGACCTGCATGTCTCTTCCAAGGGGCATTTAAACGGTCTTGTTAAGCCACTGCGACCTGCACGTCTCTTCCAAGGGGCATTTAAACCATCTTGTTAAGCTGCTGCGACTTGCCCGTCTCTTCCAAGGCGCATTTAAACCGTCTTTTTAAGCTACTGCTACTTGCACGTCTCTTCCACGGTGCATTTAAACCGTCTTTTTAAGCTACTGTAACCTCCACCACTTTTCCAAGGTGCATTTAAACCGTCTTGTTAAGCTACTGCGACCTGCACGTCTCTTCCAAGGGGCATTTAAACCGTCTTGGTAAGCTACTGCGACCTGCAAGCCTATTCCAAGGGGCATTTAAACCCTGTTGATAAGCTACTGCGACCTGCACGTCTCTTCCAAGGGGGATTTAAACCGTCTTGTTAAGCTACTGCGACCTGCACGTCTCTTCCAAGGGGCATTTAAACCGTCTTGTTAAGCTACTGCGACCTGCTCGTCTCTTCCAAGGGGCATTTAAACCGTCTTGTTAAGCTACTACGACCTGCATGTCTCTTCCAAGGCGCATTTAAACCGTCTTTTTAAGCTACTGCATCTTGCACGTCTCTTCCAAGGGGCATTTAAACCGTCTTGTTAAGCTACTGTAACCTCCATCACTTTTCCAAGGGGCATTTAAACCGTCGTGTTAAGCTACTGCGACCTGCACGTCTCTTCCAAGGGGCATTTAAACTGTCTTGTTAAGCTACTGCGACCTTCACGTCTCTTCCAAGGTGCATTTAAACAGTCTTGGTAAGCTACTGCGACCTGCACGTCTCTTCCAAGGTGCATTTAAACCGTCTTGTTAAGCTACTGCAACCTGTATGTCTCTTCCAAGGGGCATTTAAACCGTCTTGGTAAGCTACTGCGACCTGCAAGCCTATTCCAAGGGGCATTTAAACCCTCTTGTTAAGCTACTGCGACCTGCATGTCTCTTCCAAGGTGCATTTAAACCGTCCTTTTAAGCTACTGCGACTTGCACGTCTCTTCCAAGGGGCATTTAAACCGTCTTGTTAAGCTACTGTAACCTCCACCACTTTTCCAAGGGGCATTTAAACTGTCTTGTTAAGCTACTGCGACCTGCACGTCTCTTCCAAGGGGCATTTAAACCGTCTTGTTAAGCTACTGCGACCTGCATGTCTCTTCCAAGGGGCATTTAAACTGTCTTGTTAAGCCACTGCGACCTGCACGTCTCTTCCAAGGGGCATTTAAACCGTCTTTTTAAGCTGCTGCGAACTGCATGTCTCTTCCAAGGGGCATTTAAACCATCTTGTTAAGCTACTGCGACCTGCACGTCTCTTCCAAGGGGCATGTAAACCATCTTATTAAGCTACTGCCACCTGCACATCTCTTCCAAGGGGTATTGAAACCATCTTATTAAGCTACTGCCACCTGCACGTCTCTTCCAAGTGGCATTTAAACCGTCTTATTAAGCTACTGCGACCTGCACGTCTCTTCCCAGGGGCATTTAAACTGTCTTGTTTAGCTACTGTGACCTCCACCGCTCTTCCAAGGGGCACTTAAACCTTATTGTTAAGCTACTGTGACCTGCACGTCTCTTCCAAGGGGGATTTAAAACGTCTTGTTAAGCGACTGCGACCTGCACGTCTCTTCCAAGGTGTATTTAAACCATCTTGTTAATCTACTGCGACCTGCACGTCTCTTCCAAGGGGCATTTAAACCATCTTATTAAGCTACTGCGACCTGCACATCTATTCCAAGGGGCATTTAAACTGTCTTGCTAAGCTACTGCGACCTGCACGTCTCTTCCAAGGGGCATTTAAACCGTCTTGTTAAGCTACTGCGACTTGCACGTCTCTTCCAAGGCGCATTTAAACCGTCTTGTTAAGCTTCTGTAACCTCCACCACTTTTCCAAGGGGCATTTAAACCGTCTTGGTAAGCTACTGCGACCTGCACGTCTCTTCCAAGGCGCATTTAAACCGTCTTTTTAAGCTACTGCGATTTGCATGTCTCTTCCAAGGGGCATTTAAACCGTCTTGTTAAGCTACTGTAACCTCCACCACTTTTCCAAGGGGCTTTTAAACCGTCTTGTTAAGCTACTGCGACCTGCACGTCTCTTCCAAGGGGCATTTAAACCGTCTTGTTAAGCTACTGCGACCTGCATGTCTCTTCCAAGGGGCATTTAAACCGTCTTGGTAAGCTACTGTGACCTGCAAGCCTAATTCAAGGGGCATTTAAACCCCCTTGTTAAGCTACTGCGAACTGCACGTCTCTTCCAAGGGGTATTTAAACCGTCTTGTTAAGCGACTGCGACCTGCACGTCTCTTCCAAGGTGCATTTAAACCATCTTGTTAATCTACTGCGACCTGCACGTCTCTTCCAATGGGCATTTAAACCATCTTATTAAGCTACTGCGACCTGCACGTCTATTCTAAGGGGCATTTAAACTGTCTTGTTAAGCTACTGCGACCTCCACCTCTCTTCCAAGGGGCATTTAAACCATCTTATTAAGCTACTGCGACCTGCACATGTCTTCCAAGGGGTATTGAAACCGTCTTATTAAGCTACTGCGACCTGCACGTCTCTTCCAAGGGGCATTTAAACTGTCTTGTTTAGCTATTGCGACCTCCACAGCTCTTCCAAAGGGCATTTAAACCTTATTGTTAAGCTACTGCGACCTGCATGTCTCTTCCAAGGGGCATTTAAACCGTCTTGGTAAGCTAATGCGACCTGCACGTCTCTTCCAAGGGGCATTTAAACCGTCTTGTTAAGCTACTGCAACCTGTACGTCTCTTCCAAGGGGCATTTAAACAGTCTTGTTAAGCTACTGCGACCTGCACGTCTCTTCCAAGGGGGATTTAAACTGTCTTGTTAAGCTACTGCGACCTGCACGTCTCTTCCAAGGGGCATTTAAACAGTCTTGGTAAGCTACTGCGACCTGCACGTCTCTTCCAAGGTGCATTTAAACCGTCTTGTTAAGCTACTGCAACCTGTACGTCTCTTCCAAGGGGCATTTAAACCGTCTTGGTAAGCTACTGCGACTTGCACGTCTCTTCCAAGGCGCATTTAAACCGTCTTGTTAAGCTTCTGTAACTTCCACCACTTTTCCAAGGGGCATTTAAACCGTCTTGGTAAGCTACTGCGACCTGCACGTCTCTTCCAAGGGGGATTTAAAATGTCTTGTTAAGCGACTGCGACCTGCACGTCTCTTCCAAGGTGTATTTAAACCATCTTGTTAATCTACTGCGACCTGCACGTCTCTTCCAAGGGGCATTTAAACCATCTTATTAAGCTACTGCGACCTGCACATCTATTCCAAGGGGCATTTAAACTGTCTTGCTAAGCTACTGCGACCTGCACGTCTCTTCCAAGGGGCATTTAAACCGTCTTGTTAAGCTACTGCGACTTGCACGTCTCTTCCAAGGCGCATTTAAACCGTCTTGTTAAGCTTCTGTAACCTCCACCACTTTTCCAAGGGGCATTTAAACCGTCTTGGTAAGCTACTGCGACCTGCACGTCTCTTCCAAGGCGCATTTAAACCGTCTTTTTAAGCTACTGCGATTTGCATGTCTCTTCCAAGGGGCATTTAAACCGTCTTGTTAAGCTACTGTAACCTCCACCACTTTTCCAAGGGGCTTTTAAACCGTCTTGTTAAGCTACTGCGACCTGCACGTCTCTTCCAAGGGGCATTTAAACCGTCTTGTTAAGCTACTGCGACCTGCATTTCTCTTCCAAGGGGCATTTAAACCGTCTTGGTAAGCTACTGTGACCTGCAAGCCTAATTCAAGGGGCATTTAAACCCCCTTGTTAAGCTACTGCGAACTGCACGTCTCTTCCAAGGGGTATTTAAACCGTCTTGTTAAGCGACTGCGACCTGCACGTCTCTTCCAAGGTGCATTTAAACCATCTTGTTAATCTACTGCGACCTGCACGTCTCTTCCAATGGGCATTTAAACCATCTTATTAAGCTACTGCGACCTGCACGTCTATTCTAAGGGGCATTTAAACTGTCTTGTTAAGCTACTGCGACCTCCACCTCTCTTCCAAGGGGCATTTAAACCATCTTATTAAGCTACTGCGACCTGCACATGTCTTCCAAGGGGTATTGAAACCGTCTTATTAAGCTACTGCGACCTGCACGTCTCTTCCAAGGGGCATTTAAACTGTCTTGTTTAGCTATTGCGACCTCCACAGCTCTTCCAAAGGGCATTTAAACCTTATTGTTAAGCTACTGCGACCTGCATGTCTCTTCCAAGGGGCATTTAAACCGTCTTGGTAAGCTAATGCGACCTGCACGTCTCTTCCAAGGGGCATTTAAACCGTCTTGGTAAGCTACTGCAACCTGTACGTCTCTTCCAAGGGGCATTTAAACAGTCTTGTTAAGCTACTGCGACCTGCACGTCTCTTCCAAGGGGGACTTAAACTGTCTTGTTAAGCTACTGCGACCTGCACGTCTCTTCCAAGGGGCATTTAAACAGTCTTGGTAAGCTACTGCGACCTGCACGTCTCTTCCAAGGTGCATTTAAACCGTCTTGTTAAGCTACTGCAACCTGTACGTCTCTTCCAAGGGGCATTTAAACCGTCTTGGTAAGCTACTGCGACCTGCAAGCCTATTCCAAGGGGCATTTAAACCCTCTTGTTAAGCTACTGCGACCTGCATGTCTCTTCCAAGGCGCATTTAAACCGTCCTTTTAAGCTACTGCGACTTGCACGTCTCTTCCAAGGGGCATTTAAACCGTCTTGTTAAGCTACTGTAACCTCCACCACTTTTCCAAGGGGCATTTAAACTGTCTTGTTAAGCTACTGCGACCTGCACGTCTCTTCCAAGGGGCATTTAAACCGTCTTGTTAAGCTACTGCGACCTGCATGTCTCTTCCAAGGGGCATTTAAACTGTCTTGTTAAGCCACTGCGACCTGCACGTCTCTTCCAAGGGGCATTTAAACCGTCTTTTTAAGCTGCTGCGAACTGCATGTCTCTTCCAAGGGGCATTTAAACCATCTTGTTAAGCTACTGCGACCTGCACGTCTCTTCCAAGGGGCATATAAACCATCTTATTAAGCTACTGCCACCTGCACATCTCTTCCAAGGGGTATTGCAACCGTCTTATTAAGCTACTGCCACCTGCACGTCTCTTCCAAGTGGCATTTAAACCGTCTTATTAAGCTACTGCAACCTGCACGTCTCTTCCCAGGGGCATTTAAACTGTCTTGTTTAGCTACTGTGACCTCCACCGCTCTTCCAAGGGTCACTTAAACCTTATTTTTAAGCTACTGCGACCTGCACGTCTCTTCCAAGGGGGATTTAAAACGTCTTGTTAAGCGACTGCGACCTGCACGTCTCTTCCAAGGTGTATTTAAACCATCTTGTTAATCTACTGCGACCTGCACGTCTCTTCCAAGGGGCATTTAAACCATCTTATTAAGCTACTGCGACCTGCACATCTATTTCAAGGGGCATTTAAACTGTCTTGCTAAGCTACTGCGACCTGCACGTCTCTTCCAAGGGGCATTTAAACAGTCTTGTTAAGCTACTGCGACTTGCACGTCTCTTCCAAGGCGCATTTTAACCGTCTTGTTAAGCTTCTGTAACCTCCACCACTTTTCCAAGGGGCACTTAAACCGTCTTGTTAAGCTACTGCGACCTGCACGTCTCTTCCAATGGGCATTTAAACCGTCTTATTAAGCTACTGCGACCTGCACGTCTCTTCCAAGGGGCATTTAAACTGTCTTGTTAAGCTACTGCGACTACCACCTCTCTTCCAAGGGGCATTTAAACCATCTTATTAAGCTACTGCGACCTGCACATCTCTTCCAAGGGGCATTGAAACCGTCTTATTAAGCTACTGTGACCTGCACGTCTCTTCCAAGGGGCATTTAAACTGTCTTCTTAAGCTACTGCGACCTCCACCGCTCTTCCAAGGGGCATGTAAACCGTCTTGTTTAGCAACTGCGACCTGCACGTCTCTTCCGAGGGGCATTTAAACCGTCTTGGTAAGCTAATGCGACCTGCAAGCCAATTCCAAGGGGCATTTAAACACTCTTGTTAAGCTACTGCGACCTGCACGTTTCTTCATTGGCGCATTTAAACCGTCTATTTAAGCTACTGCGACTTGAAAGTCTCTTCCAAGGGGCATTTAAACCGTCTTGTTAAGCTACTGTAACCTCCACCACTTTTCCAAGGGGCATTTAAACCGTCTTGTTAAGCTACTGCGACCTGCACGTCTCTTCCAAGGGGCATGTAAACCGTCTTGTTAAGCTACTGTAAACTCCACCACTTTTCCAAGGGGCATTTAAACCGTCTTGTTAAGCTACTGCGACCTGCACGTCTCTTCCAAGGGGCATTTAAACTGTCTTGTTAAGCTACTGCGACCTGCATGTCTCTTCCAAGGGGCATTTAAACGGTCTTGTTAAGCCACTGCGACCTGCACGTCTCTTCCAAGGGGCATTTAAACCGTCTTGTTAAGCTACTGCGATCTGCACGTCTCTTCCAAGGGGCATTTAAACCGTCTTGTTAAGCTGCTGCGACTTGCCCGTCTCTTCCAAGGCGCATTTAAACCTTCTTTTTAAGCTACTGCTACTTGCACGTCTCTTCCACGGGGCATTTAAACCGTCTTTTTAAGCTACTGTAACCTCCACCACTTTTCCAAGGTGCATTTAAACCGTCTTGTTAAGCTACTGCGACCTGCACGTCTCTTCCAAGGGGCATTTAAACCGTCTTGGTAAGCTACTGCGACCTGCAAGCCTATTCCAAGGGGCATTTAAACCCTGTTGTTAAGCTACTGCGACCTGCACGTCTCTTCCAAGGGGGATTTAAACCGTCTTGTTAAGCTACTGCGACCTGCACGTCTCTTCCAAGGGGCATTTAAACCGTCTTGTTAAGCTACTGCGACCTGCTCGTCTCTTCCAAGGGGCATTTAAACCGTCTTGTTAAGCTACTACGACCTGCATGTCTCTTCCAAGGCGCATTTAAACCGTCTTTTTAAGCTACTGCATCTTGCACGTCTCTTCCAAGGGGAATTTAAACCGTCTTGTTAAGCTACTGTAACCTCCATCACTTTTCCAAGGGGCATTTAAACCGTCGTGTTAAGCTACTGCGACCTGCACGTCTCTTCCAAGGGGCATTTAAACTGTCTTGTTAAGCTACTGCGACCTGCATGTCCCTTCCAACGGGCATTTAAACCGTCTTGTTAAGCCACTGCGACCTGCACGTCTCTTCCAAGGGGCATTTAAACCGTCTTGTTAAGCTGCTGCGACCTGCATGTATCTTCCAAGGGGCATTTAAACAATCTTGTTAAGCTACTGCGACCTCCACCGCACTTACAAAGGGGCTTTTAAACCGTCTTGTTAAGCTACTGCGACCTGCACGTCTCTTTCAAGGGGCATTTAAACTGTCTTGTTAAGCTACTGCGACCTCCACCGCTCTTCCAAGGGGCATTTAAACCGTCTTGTTAAGCTACTGCGACTTGCACGTCTCTTCCAAGGGGCATTTAAACAGTCTTGTTAAGCTACTGTAACCTCCACCACTTTTCCAAGGGGCATTTAAACGGTCTTGTTAAGCTACTGCGACCTGCACGTCTATTCCAAGGTGCATTTAAACCGTCTTGTTAAGCTACTGCGACCTGCACGTCTCTTCCAAGGGGCATTTAAACCGTCTTGGTAAGCTACTGCGACCTGCAAGCCTATTCCAAGGGGCATTTAAACCCTCTTGTTAAGCTACTGCGACCTGCACGTCTCTTCCAAGGGGGATTTAAACCGTCTTGTTAAGCTACTGCGACCTGCACGTCTCTTCTAAGTGGCATTTAAACTGTCTTGTTAAGCTACTACGACCTCCACCTTTCTTCCAAGGGGCATTTAAACCGTCTTATTAAGCTACTACGACCTGCACATCTCTTCCAAGGGGCATTTAAACCTTCTTATTAAGCTACTGCGACCTGCACGTCTCTTCCAAGAGGCATTTAAACTGTCTTGTTAAGATACTTCGACCTCCACCGCTCTTCCAAGGGGCATTTAAACAGTCTTGTTAATCTACTGCGACCTGCATGTCTCTTCCAAGGGGCATTTAAACCGTCTTTTTAAGCTGCTGCGAACTGCATGTCTCTTCCAAGGGGCATTTAAACCATCTTGTTAAGCTAGTGCCTCCTCTTCCGCTCTTCCAAGGGGCATTTAAACCATCTTGTTAAGCTACTGTGACCTGCACGTCTCTTCCAAGGGGCATTTAAACCGTCTTGGTTAGCTACTGCGACCTGCAAGCCTATTCCAAGTGGCATTTAAACCATCTTGTTGAGCTACTGCGACCTGCACGTCTCTTCCAAGGGGGATTTAAACCGTCTTGTTAAGCTACAGCGACCTGCACGTCTCTTCCAAGGGGCATTTAGACCGTCTTGTTAAGCTACTGCGACCTGCTCGTCTCTTCCAATGCGCATTTAAACCGTCTTTTTAAGCTACTGCGACTTGCACGTCTCTTCCAAGGGGTATTTAAACCGTCTTTTTAAGCTGCTGCGAACGGCATGTCTCTTCCAAGGGGCATTTAAACCATCTTTTTAAGCTGCTGCGACCTGCACGTCTCTTCCAAGGGGCATTTAAACCGTCTTGGTAAGCTACTGTGACCTGCAAGCCTATTCCAAGGGGCATTTAAACCCCCTTGTTAAGCTACTGCGACCTGCATGTCTCTTCCAAGGGGGATTTAAACCGTCTTGTTAAGCGACTGCGACCTGCACGTCTCTTCCAAGGTGCATTTAAAACATATTGTTAATCTACTGTGACCTGCACGTCTCTTCCAAGGGGTATTTAAACTGTCTTGTTAAGCTACTGCGACCTGCACGTCTCTTCCAAGGGGCGTTTAATCGTCTTGGTAAGCTACTGCGACCTGCAAGCCTATTCCAATGGGCATTGAAACACTCTTTTTAAACTACTGCGACCTGCACGTCTCTTCCAAGGGGGATTTAAACCGTCTTGTTAAGCTACTGAGACCTGCTCGTCTCTTCCAAGGGGCATTTAAACCGTCTTGTTAAGCTCCTGCGACCTGCATGTCTCTTCCAATTCCCATTTAAGCCGTCTTTTTAAACAACTGCGACTTGCACGTCTCTTCCAAGGGGCATTTAAACCGTCTTGTTAAACTACTGCGACCTCCATGTCTCTTCCAAGGGGCATTTAAACCATCTTGTTAAGCTACTGCGACCTGCACATCTCTTCCAAGCGGCATTTAAACAGTCTTGTTAAGCTGCTGAGACCTGTATGTCTCTTCCAAGGGGCATTTAAATTGTCTTGTTAAGCTACTGCGACCTCCGCCGCTCTTCCAGGGGCCATTTAAACTGTCTTGTTAAGCTACTGTGACCTGCACGTCTCTTCCAAGGGGCATTTAAACCCTCTTGTTAAGCTCCTGCGACCTGCACGTCTCTTGCAAGGGGCATTTAAACCCACTTGTTAAGCTACTGCGACCTGCACGTTTCTTCCAATGGGCATTTAAACCGTCTTGTTAAGCTACTCCGGCCTCCACCTCTCTTCCAAGAGGCATTTAAATTGTCTTATTAAGCTACTGCGACTTGCACGTCTCTTCCAAGGGGCATTTAAACCGTCTTGTTAAGCTACTGCGACCTGCTCGTCTCTTCCAAGGGGCATTTAAACCGTCTTGTTAAGCTACTGCAACCTGCATGTCTCTTCCAAGGGGCATTTAAACCGTCTTGTTAAGCTACTGCGACCTGCATGTCTCTTCCTAGGGGCATTTAAACCGTCTTGTTAAGCTACTGCGACCTCCTCCGCACTTCCAAGGGGCATTTAAACCGTCTTGTTAAGCTACTGTGTCCTGCACGTCTCTTTCAAGGGGCATTTAGACTGTCTTGTTAAGCTACTGCGACCTCAACCGCTCTTCCAAGGGGCATTAAAACCGTCTTGTTAAGCTACTGCGACCTAAACGTCTCTTCCAAGTGGCATTTAAACCTTCTTGTTAAGCTACCATGACCTGCAAGTCTCTTTCAAGGATCATTTAAACTGTCTTGTTAAGCTACTGCGACCTCAACCGCTCTTCCAAGGGGCATTAAAACCGTCTTGTTAAGCTACTGCGACCTGTACGTCTCTTCCACGTGGCATTTAAACCGTCTTGTTAAGCTACTATGACCTGCAAGTCTCTTCCAAGGGGCATTTAAACCATCTTGTTAAGCTACTGCGACCTGCACGTCTCTTCCAAGGGGCATTTAAACCATCTTGTAAAGCTACTGCGACCTGCTCGTATCTTCGAAGGGGCATTTAAACCGTCTTGTTAAGCTACTGCGACTTGCAAGTCTCTTCCAAGGCGCATTTAATCCATCTTTTTAAGCTACTGTGCCCTCCACCGCTCTTCCAAAGGGCATTTAAACCTTATTGTTAAGCTACTGCGACCTGCACGTCTCTTCCAAGGGGAATTTAAACCGTCTTGTTAAGCGACTGCGACCTGCACGTCTCTTCCAAGATGCATTTAAACCATCTTGTTAATCTACTGCGACCTGCATGTCTCTTCCAAGGGGCATTTAAACCATCTTATTAAGCTACTGCGACCTGCACGTCTATTCCAAGGGGCATTTAAACAGTCTTGTTAAGCTACTGCGACCTCCACCTCTCTTCCAAGGGGCATTTAAACCATCTTATTAAGCTACTGCGACCTGCACATCTCTTCCAAGGAGTACTGAAACCGTCTTATTAAGCTACTGCGACCTGCACGTCTCTTCCAAGGGGCATTTAAACTGTCTTGTTTAGCTACTGTGACCTCCACCGCTCTTCCAAGGGGCATTTAAACCTTATTGTTAAGCTACTGTGACCTGCACGTCTCTTCCAAGGGGCATTTAAACCGTCTTCGTAAGCTAATGCGACCTACAAGCCTATTCCAAGGGGTATTTAAACACTCTTGTTAAGCTACTGCGACCTGCACGTCTCTTCCAAGGGGGATTTAAACTGTCTTGTTAAGCTACTGAGACCTGCACGTCTCTTCCAAGGGGCATTTAAACCGTCTTGTTAAGCTACTGCGACTTGCACGTCTCTTCCAAGGCGCATTTAAACCGTCTTGTTAAGCTTCTGTAACCTCCACCACTTTTCCAAGGGGCATTTAAACCGTCTTGTTAAGCTACTGAGACCTGCAAGTCTCTTCCAATGGGCATTTAAACCGTCTTATTAAGCTACTGCGACCTGCACGTCTCTTCCAAGGGGCATTTAAACTGTCTTGTTAAGCTACTGCGACTTCCACCTCTCGTCAAAGGGGCATTTAAACCATCTTATTAAGCTACTGCGACCTGCACATCTCTTCCAAGGGGCATTGAAACCGTCTTATTAAGCTACTGCGACCTGCACGTTTCTTCCATGGCGCATTTAAACCGTCTATTTAAGCTACTGCGACTTGGAAGTCTCTTCCAAGGGGCATTTAAACCGTCTTGTTAAGCTACTGTAACCTCCACCACTTTTTCCAAGGGGCATTTAAACCGTCTTGTTAAGCTACTGCGACCTGCATGTCTCTTCCAAGGGGCATTTAAACTGTCTTGTTAAGCTACTGCGACCTGCATGTCTCTTCCAAGGGGCATTTAAACCGTCTTGTTAAGCCACTGCGACCTGCACGTCTCTTCCAAGGGGCATTTAAACCGTCTTGTTAAGCTACTGCGACCTGCACGTCTCTTCCAAGGGGCATTTAAACCGTCTTGTTAAGCTGCTGCGACTTGCCCGTCTCTTCCAAGGCGCATTTAAACCGTCTTGTTAAGCTACTGTAAACTCCACCACTTTTCCAAGGGGCATTTAAACCGTCTTGTTAAGCTACTGCGACCTGCACGTCTCTTCCAAGGTGCATTTAAACCGTCTTGTTAAGCTACTGCGACCTGCACGTCTCTTCCAAGGGGCATTTAAACCGTCTTGGTAAGCTACTGCGACCTGCAAGCCTATTCCAAGGGGTATTTAAACCCTGTTGTTAAGCTACTGCGACCTGCACGTCTCTTCCAAGGGGCATTTAAACCGTCTTGTTAAGCTACTGCGACCTGCTCGTCTCTTCCAAGGGGCATTTAAACCGTCTTGTTAATCTACTACGACCTGCATGTCTCTTCCAAGGCGCATTTAAACCGTCTTTTTAAGCTACTGCGACTTGCACGTCTCTTCCAAGGGGCATTTAAACCGTCTTGTTAAGCTACTGTAACCTCCATCACTTTTCCAAGCGGCATTTAAACCGTCGTGTTAAGCTACTGCGACCTTCACGTCTCTTCCAAGGGGCATTTAAACTGTCTTGTTAAGCTACTGCGACCTGCATGTCTCTTCCAAGGGGCATTTAAACCATCTTGTTAAGCCACTGCGACCTGCACGTCTCTTCCAAGGGGCATTTAAACCGTCTTGTTAAGCTGCTGCGACCTGCATGTCTCTTCCAAGGGGCATTTAAACAATCTTGTTAAGCTACTGCGACCTCCACCGCACTTCCAAGGGGCATTTAAACCATCTTGTTAAGCTACTGCGACTTGCACGTCTCTTCCAAGGGGCATTTAAACCGTCTTGTTAAGCTACTGTAACCTCCACCACTTTTCCACGGGGCATTTAAACGGTCTTGTTAAGCTCCTGCGACCTGCACGTCTCTTCCAAGGCCCATTTAAACCGTCTTTTTAAGCAACTGCGACTTGCACGTCTCTTCCAAGGGGCATTTAAACCGTCTTGTTAAACTACTGCGACCTCCATGTCTCTTCCAAGGGGCATTTAAACCGTCTTGTTAAGCTACTGCGACCTGCACGTCTCTTCCAAGCGGCATTTAAACCATCTTATTAAGCTACTGTGACCTGCACGTCTCTTCCAAGGGGCATTTAAACTGTCTTGTTAAGCTACTGCGACTTCCACCTCTCGTCCAAGGGGCATTTAAACCATCTTATTAAGCTACTGCGACCTGCACATCTCTTCCAAGGGGCATTGAAACCGTCTTATTAAGCTACTGTGACTTGCACGTCTTTTCCAAGGGGCATTTAAACTGTCTTCTTAAGCTACTACGACCTCCACCGCTCTTCCAAGGGGCATTTAAACCATGTTGTTTAGCTACTGCGACCTGCACGTCTCTTCCAAGGGGCATTTAAACCGTCTTGGTAAGCTAATGCGACCTGCAAGCCAATTCCAAGAGGCATTTAAACACTCTTGTTAAGCTACTGCGACCTGCACGTCTCTTCGAAGGCGCATTTAAACCATATTTTTAAGCTACTGCGACTTGCACGTCTCTTCCAAGGGGCATTTAAACCGTCTTGTTAAGCTACTGCGACCTGCACGTCTCTTCCAAGGTGCATTTAAACCGTCTTGTTAAGCTACTGCGACCTGCACTTCTCTTCCAAGGGGCATTTAAACCGTCTTGGTAAGCTACTGCGACCTGCAAGCCTATTCCAATGGGCATTTAAACCCTGTTGTTAAGCTACTGCGACCTGCACGTCTCTTCCAAGGGGAATTTAAACCGTCTTTTTAAGCTACTGCGACTTGCACGTCTCTTCCAAGGGGCATTTAAACCGTCTTGTTAAGCTACTGTAACCTCCATCACTTTTCCAAGGGGCATTTAAACCGTCGTGTTAAGCTACTGCGACCTGCACGTCTCTTCCAAGGGGCATTTAAACTGTCTTGTTAAGCAACTGCGACCTGCATGTCTCTTCCAAGGGGCATTTAAACCGTCTTGTTAAGCCACTGCGAACTGCACGTCTCTTCCAAGGGGCATTTAAACCGTCTTGTTAAGCTGCTGCGACCTGCATATCTCTTCCAAGGGGCATTTAAACAATCTTGTTAAGCTACTGCGACCTCCACCGCACTTTCAAGGGGCATTTAAACCGTCTTGTTAAGCTACTGCGACCTGCACGTCTCTTTCAAGGGGCTTTTAAATCATCTTTTTAAGCTACTGCGACTTGCACGTCTCTTCCAAGGGGCATTTAAACCGTCTTGTTAAGCTACTGTAACCTCCACCACTTTTCCAAGGGGCATTTAAACGGTCTTGTTAAGCTCCTGCGACCTGCACGTCTCTTCCAAGGCCCATTTAAACCGTCTTTTTAAGCAACTGCGACTTGCACGTCTCTTCCAAGGGGCATTTACACCGTCTTGTTAAACTACTGCGACCTGCACGTCTCTTTCAAGGGGCATTTAAATCATCTTGTTAAGCTACTGCGACTTGCACGTCTCTTCCAAGGGGCATTTAAATCATCTTGTTAAGCTACTGTAACCTCCACCACTTTTCCAAGGGGCATTTAAACGGTCTTGTTAAGCTCCTGCGACCTGCACGTCTCTTCCAAGGCCCATTTAAACCGTCTTTTTAAGCAACTGCGACTTGCACGTCTCTTCCAAGGGGCATTTAAACCGTCTTGTTAAACTACTGCGACCTCCATGTCTCTTCCAAGGGGCATTTAAACAGTCTTGTTAAGCTACTGCGACCTGCACGTCTCTTCCAAGCGGCATTTAAACCATCTTATTAAGCTACTGTGACCTGCACTTCTCTTCCAAGGGGCATTTAAACTGTCTTGTTAAGCTACTGCGACTTCCACCTCTCGTCCAAGGGGCATTTAAACCATCTTATTAAGCTACTGCGACCTGCACATCTCTTCCAAGGGGCATTGAAACCGTCTTATTAAGCTACTGTGACCTGCACGTCTTTTCCAAGGGGCATTTAAACTGTCTTCTTAAGCTACTACGACCTCCACCGCTCTTCCAAGGGGCATTTAAACCATCTTGTTTAGCTACTGCGACCTGCAAGTCTCTTCCAAGGGGCATTTAAACCGTCTTGGTAAGCTAATGCGACCTGCAAGCCAATTCCAAGAGGCATTTAAACACTCTTGTTAAGCTACTGCGACCTGCACGTCTCTTCGAAGACGCATTTAAACCATCTTTTTAAGCTACTGCGACTTGCACGTCTCTTCCAAGGGGCATTTAAACCGTCTTGTTAAGCTACTGTAACCTCCACCACTTTTCCAAGGGGCATTTAAACCGTCTTGTTAAGCTACTGCGACCTGCACGTCTCTTCCAAGGTGCATTTAAACCGTCTTGTTAAGCTACTGCGACCTGCACGTCTCTTCCAAGGGGCATTTAAATCGTCTTGGTAAGCTACTGCGACCTGCAAGCCTATTCCAAGGGGCATTTAAACCCTGTTGTTAAGCTACTGCGACCTGCACGTCTCTTCCAAGGGGGATTTAAACCGTCTTTTTAAGCTACTGCGACTTGCACGTCTCTTCCAAGGGGCATTTAAACCGTCTTGTTAAGCTACTGTAACCTCCATCACTTTTCCAAGGGGCATTTAAACCGTCGTGTTAAGCTACTGCGACCTGCACGTCTCTTCCAAGGGGCATTTAAACTGTCTTGTTAAGCTACTGCGACCTGCATGTCTCTTCCAAGGGGCATTTAAACCGTCTTGTTAAGCCACTGCGAACTGCACTTCTCTTCCAAGGGGCATTTAAACCGTCTTGTTAAGCTGCTGCGACCTGCATATCTCTTCCAAGGGGCATTTAAACAATCTTGTTAAGCTACTGCGACCTCCACCGCACTTTCAAGGGGCATTTAAATCGTCTTGTTAAGCTACTGCGACCTGCACGTCTCTTTCAAGGGGCATTTAAATCATCTTTTTAAGCTACTGCGACTTGCACGTCTATTCCAAGGGGAATTTAAACCGTCTTGTTAAGCTACTGTAACCTCCACCACTTTTCCAAGGGGCATTTAAACCGTCTTTTTAAGCTGCTGCGAACTGCATGTCTCTTCCAAGGGGCATTTAAACCATCTTGTTAAGCTACTGCGACCTGCACGTCTCTTCCAATGGGCATTTAAACCGTCTTGGTAAGCTACTGAGACCTGCAAGCCTATTCCAAGGGGCATTTAAACCGCCTTGTTAAGCTACTGCGACCTGCACGTCTCTTCCAAGGGGGATTTAAACCGTCTTGTTAAGCGACTGCGACCTGCACGTCTCTTCCAAGGTGCATTTAAAACATATTGTTAATCTACTGCGACCTGCACGTCTCTTCCAAGGGGTATTTAAACTGTCTTGATAAGCTACTGCGACCTGCATGTCTCTTCCAAGGGGCGTTTAAACTGTCTTGGTAAGCTACTGCGACCTGCAAGCCTATTCCAATGGGCATTTGAACACTCTTTTTAAGCTACTGCGACCTGCACGTCTCTTCCAAGTGGGATTTAAACAGTCTTGTTAAGCTACTGCGACCTGCTCGTCTCTTCCAAGGGGCATTTAAACCGTCTTGTTAAGCAATTGCGACTTGCACGTCTCTTCCAAGGGGCATTTAAACCGTCTTGTTAAACTACTGCGACCTCCATGTCTCTTCCAAGGGGCATTTAAACCGTCTTGTTAAGCTACTGCGACCTGCACGTCTCTTCCAAGCGGCATTTAAACAGTCTTGTTAAGCTGCTGAGTCCTGCATGTCTCTTCCAAGGGGCATTTAAACTGTCTTGTTAAGCTACTGCGACCTCCGCCGCTCTTCCAGGGGCCATTTAAACTGTCTTGTTAAGCTACTGTGACCTGCACGTCTCTTCCAAGGGGCATTTAAACCCTCTTGTTAAGCTCCTGCGACCTGCACGTCTCTTGCAAGGGGCATTTAAACCCACTTGTTAAGCTACTGCGACCTGCACGTTTCTTCCAATGGGCATTTAAACCGTCTTGTTAAGCTACTGCGACCTCCACCTCTCTTCCAAGGGGCATTTAAATCGTCTTATTAAGCTACTGCGACCTGCACGTCTCTTCCAAGGGGCATTTAAACCGTCTTGTTAAGCTACTGCGACCTGCACGTCTCTTCCAAGCGGCATTTAAACAGTCTTGTTAAGCTGCTGAGACCTGCATGTCTCTTCCAAGGGGCATTTAAACTGTCTTGTTAAGCTACTGCGACCTCCGCCGCTCTTCCAGGGGCCATTTAAACTGTCTTGTTAAGCTACTGTGACCTGCACGTCTCTTCCAAGGGGCATTTAAACCCTCTTGTTAAGCTCCTGCGACCTGCACGTCTCTTGCAAGGGGCATTTAAACCCACTTGTTAAACTACTGCGACCTGCACGTCTCTTACAAGGGGGATTTAAACCGTCTTGTTAAGCTACTGAGACCTGCTCGTCTCTTCCAAGGGGCATTTAAACCGTCTTGTTAAGCTCCTGCGACCTGCATGTCTCTTCCAAGTCCCATTTAAGCCGTCTTTTTAAGCAACTGCGACTTGCACGTCTCTTCCAAGGGGCATTTAAACCGTCTTGTTAAACTACTGCGACCTCCATGTCTCTTCCAAGGGGCATTTAAACCATCTTGTTAAGCTAGTGCGACCTGCACGTCTCTTCCAAGCGGCATTTAAACAGTCTTGTTAAGCTGCTGAGACCTGCATGTCTCTTCCAAGGGGCATTTAAACTGTCTTGTTAAGCTACTGCGACCTCCGCCGCTCTTCCAGGGGCCATTTAAACTGTCTTGTTAAGCTACTGTGACCTGCACGTCTGTTCCAAGGGGCATTTAAACCCTCTTGTTAAGCTCCTGCGACCTGCACGTCTCTTGCAAGGGGCATTTAAACCCACTTGTTAAGCTACTGCGACCTGCACGTTTCTTCCAATGGGCATTTAAACCGTCTTGTTAAGCTACTCCGACCTCCACCTCTCTTCCAAGAGGCATTTAAATCGTCTTATTAAGCTACTGCGACCTGCACGTCTCTTCCAAGGGGCATTTAAACTGTCTTGTTAAGCTACTGCGACCTGCTCGTCTCTTCCAAGGGGCATTTAAACCGTCTTGTTAAGCTACTGCAACCTGCATGTCTCTTCCAAGGGGCATTTAAACCGTCTTGTTAAGCTACTGCGACCTGCATGTCTCTTCCTAGGGGCATTTAAACCGTCTTGTTAAGCTACTGCGACCTCCTCCGCACTTCCAAGGGGCATTTAAACCATCTTGTTAAGCTACTGCGTCCTGCACGACTCTTTCAAGGGGCATTTAGACTGTCTTGTTAAGCTACTGCGACCTCAACCGCTCTTCCAAGGGGCATTAAAACCGTCTTGTTAAGCTACTGCGACCTGAACGTCTCTTCCAAGTGGCATTTAAACCTTCTTGTTAAGCTACCATGACCTGCAAGTCTCTTTCAAGGATCATTTAAACTGTCTTGTTAAGCTACTGCGACCTCAACCGCTCTTCCAAGGGGCATTAAAACCGTCTTGTTAAGCTACTGCGACCTGTACGTCTCTTCCAAGTGGCATTTAAACCGTCTTGTTAAGCTACTATGACCTGCAAGTCTCTTCCAAGGGGCATTTAAACCATCTTGTTAAGCTACTGCGACCTGCACGTGTCTTCCAAGGGGCATTTAAACCATCTTGTAAAGCTACTGCGACCTGCTCGTATCTTCGAAGGGGCATTTAAACCGTCTTGTTAAGCTACTGCGACCTGCAAGTCTCTTCCAAGGCGCATTTAAACCATCTTTTTAAGCTACTGTGCCCTCCACCGCTCTTCCAAAGGTCATTTAAACCTTATTGTTAAGCTACTGCGACCTGCACGTCTCTTCCAAGGGGAATTTAAACCGTCTTGTTAAGTGACTGCGACCTGCAAGTCTCTTCCAAGATGCATTTAAACCATCTTGTTAATCTACTGCGACCTGCACGTCTCTTCCAAGGGGCATTTAAACCATCTTATTAAGCTACTGCGACCTGTACGTCTACTCCAAGGGGCATTTAAACAGTCTTGTTAAGCTACTGCGACCTCCACCTCTCTTCCAAGGGGCATTTAAACCATCTTATTAAGCTACTGCGACCTGCACATCTCTTCCAAGGAGTACTGAAACCGTCTTATTAAGCTACGGCGACCTGCACGTCTCTTCCAAGGGGCATTTAAACTGTCTTGTTTAGCTACTGTGACCTCCACCGCTCTTCCAAGGGGCATTTAAACCTGATTGTTAAGCTACTGCGACCTGCACGTCTCTTCCAAGGGGCATTTAAACCGTCTTGGTAAGCTAATGCGACCTACAAGCCTATTCCAAGGGGCATTTAAACACTCTTGTTAAGCTACTGTGACCTGCACGTCTCTTCCAAGGGGGATTTAAACTGTCTTGTTAAGCTACTGAGACCTGCACGTCTCTTCCAAGGGGCATTTAAACCGTCTTGTTAAGCTACTGCGACTTGCACGTCTCTTCCAAGGCGCATTTAAACCGTCTTGTTAAGCTTCTGTAACCTCCACCACTTTTCCAAGGGGCATTTAAACCGTCTTGTTAAGCTACTGAGACCTGCAAGTCTCTTCCAATGGGCATTTAATCCGTCTTATTAAGCTACTGCGACCTGCACGTCTCTTCCAAGGGGCATTTAAACTGTCTTGTTAAGCTACTGCGACTTCCACCTCTCGTCCAATGGGCATTTAAACCATCTTATTAAGCTACTGCGACCTGCACATCTCTTCCAAGGGGCATTGAAACCGTCTTATTAAGTTACTGTGACCTGCACGTCTCTTACAAGGGGCATTTAAACTGTCTTCTTAAGCTACTGCGACCTCCACCGCTCTTCCAAGGGGCATTTAAACCATCTTGTTTAGCTACTGCGACCTGCACGTCTCTTCCAAGGGGCATTTAAACCGTCTTGGTAAGCTAATGCGACCTGCAAGCCAATTTCAAGTGGCATTTAAACACTCTTGTTAAGCTACTGCGACCTGCACGTTTCTTCCATGGCGCATTTAAACCGTCTATTTAAGCTACTGCGACTTGGAAGTCTCTTCCAAGGGGCATTTAAACCGTCTTGTTAAGCTACTGTAACCTCCACCACTTTTTCCAAGGGGCATTTAAACCGTCTTGTTAAGCTACTGCGACCTGCATGTCTCTTCCAAGGGGCATTTAAACTGTCTTGTTAAGCTACTGCGACCTGCATGTCTCTTCCAAGGGGCATTTAAACCGTCTTGTTAAGCCACTGCGACCTGCACGTCTCTTCCAAGGGGCATTTAAACCGTCTTGTTAAGCTACTGCGACCTGCACGTCTCTTCCAAGGGGCATTTAAACCGTCTTGTTAAGCTGCTGCGACTTGCCCGTCTCTTCCAAGGCGCATTTAAACCGTCTTGTTAAGCTACTGTAAACTCCACCACTTTTCCAAGGGGCATTTAAACCGTCTTGTTAAGCTACTGCGACCTGCACGTCTCTTCCAAGGTGCATTTAAACCGTCTTGTTAAGCTACTGCGACCTGCACGTCTCTTCCAAGGGGCACTTAAACCGTCTTGGTAAGCTACTGCGACCTGCAAGCCTATTCCAAGGGGTATTTAAACCCTGTTGTTAAGCTACTGCGACCTGCACGTCTCTTCCAAGGGTCATTTAAACCGTCTTGTTAAGCTACTGCGACCTGCTCGTCTCTTCCAAGGGGCATTTAAACCGTCTTGTTAATCTACTGCGACCTGCATGTCTCTTCCAAGACGCATTTAAACCGTCTTTTTAAGCTACTGCGACTTGCACGTCTCTTCCAAGGGGCATTTAAACCGTCTTGTTAAGCTACTGTAACCTCCATCACTTTTCCAAGCGGCATTTAAACCGTCGTGTTAAGCTACTGCGACCTTCACGTCTCTTCCAAGGGGCATTTAAACTGTCTTGTTAAGCTACTGCGACCTGCATGTCTCTTCCAAGGGGCATTTAAACCATCTTGTTAAGCCACTGCGACCTGCACGTCTCTTCCAAGGGGCATTTAAACCGTCTTGTTAAGCTGCTGCGACCTGCATGTCTCTTCCAAGGGGCGTTTAAACAATCTTGTTAAGCTACTGCGACCTCCACCGCACTTCCAAGGGGCATTTAAACCATCTTGTTAAGCTACTGCGACTTGCACGTCTCTTCCAAGGGGCATTTAAACTGTCTTGTTAAGCTACTGTAACCTCCACCACTTTTCCAAGGGGCATTTAAACGGTCTTGGTAAGCTGCTGCGACCTGCACGTCTCTTCCAAGGCCCATTTAAACCGTCTTTTTAAGCAACTGCGACTTGCACGTCTCTTCCAAGGGGCATTTAAACCGTCTTGTTAAACTACTGCGACCTCCATGTCTCTTCCAAGGGGCATTTAAACCGTCTTGATAAGCTACTGCGACCTGCACGTCTCTTCCAAGCGGCATTTAAACCATCTTATTAAGCTACTGTGACCTGCACGTCTCTTCCAAGGGGCATTTAAACTGTCTTGTTAAGCTACTGCGACTTCCACCTCTCGTCCAAGGGGCATTTAAACCATCTTATTAAGCTACTGCGACCTGCACATCTCTTCCAAGGGGCATTGAAACCGTCTTATTAAGCTACTGTGACCTGCACGTCTTTTCCAAGGGGCATTTAAACTGTGTTCTTAAGCTACTACGACCTCCACCGCTCTTCCAAGGGGCATTTAAACCATCTTCTTTAGCTACTGCGACCTGCACGTCTCTTCCAAGGGGCATTTAAACCGTCTTGGTAAGCTAATGCGACCTGCAAGCCAATTCCAAGAGGCATTTAAACACTATTGTTAAGCTACTGCGACCTGCACGTCTCTTCGAAGGCGCATTTAAACCATATTTTTAAGCTACTGCGACTTGCACGTCTCTTCGAAGGGGCATTTAAACCGTCTTGTTAAGCTACTGTAACCTCCACCACTTTTCCAAGGGGCATTTAAACCGTCTTGTTAAGCTACTGCGACCTGCACGTCTCTTCCAAGGTGCATTTAAACCGTCTTGTTAAGCTACTGCGACCTGCACGTCTCTTCCAAGGGGCATTTAAACCGTCTTGGTAAGCTACTGCGACCTGCAAGCCTATTCCAAGGGGCATTTAAACCCTGTTGTTAAGCTACTGCGACCTGCACGTCTCTTCCAAGGGGGATTTAAACCGTCTTTTTAAGCTACTGCGACTTGCACGTCTCTTAAAAGGGGCATTTAAACCGTCTTGTTAAGCTACTGTAACCTCCATCACTTTTCCAAGGGGCATTTAAACCGTCTTGTTAAGCTACTGCGACCTGCACGTCTCTTCCAAGGTGCATTTAAACCGTCTTGTTAAGCTACTGCGACCTGCACGTCTCTTCCAAGGGGCATTTAAACCGTCTTGGTAAGCTACTGCGACCTGCAAGCCTATTCCAAGGGGCATTTAAACCCTGTTGTTAAGCTACTGCGACCTGCACGTCTCTTCCAAGGGGGATTTAAACCGTCTTTTTAAGCTACTGCGACTTGCACGTCTCTTCCAAGGGGCATTTAAACCGTCTTGTTAAGCTACTGTAACCTCCATCACTTTTCCAAGGGGCATTTAAACCGTCGTGTTAAGCTACTGAGACCTGCACGTCTCTTGCAAGGGGCATTTAAACCCACTTGTTAAGCTACTGCGACCTGCACGTTTCTTCCAAGGGGCTTTTAAACCGTCTTGTTAAGCTCCTGCGACCTGCACGTCTCTTCCACGGCCCATTTAAACCGTCTTTTTAAGCAATTGCGACTTGCACGTCTCTTCCAAGGGGCATTTAAACCGTCTTGTTAAACTACTGCGACCTCCATGTCTCTTCCAAGGGGCATTTAAACCGTCTTGTTAAGCTACTGCGACCTGCACGTCTCTTCCAAGCGGCATTTAAACAGTCTTGTTAAGCTGCTGAGACCTGCATGTCTCTTCCAAGGGGCATTTAAACTGTCTTGTTAAGCTACTGCGACCTCCGCCGCTCTTCCAGGGGCCAATTAAACTGTCTTGTTAAGCTACTGTGACCTGCACGTCTCTTCCAAGGGGCATTTAAACCCTCTTGTTAAGCTCCTGCGACCTGCACGTCTCTTGCAAGGGGCATTTAAACCCACTTGTTAAGCTACTGCGACCTGCACGTTTCTTCCAAGGGGCATTTAAACCGTCTTGTTAAGCTCCTGCGACCTGCACGTCTCTTCCACGGCCCATTTAAACCGTCTTTTTAAGCAATTGCGACTTGCACTTCTCTTCCAAGGGGCACTTAAACCGTCTTGTTAAACTACTGCGACCTCCATGTCTCTTCCAAGGGGCATTTAAACCGTCTTGTTAAGCTACTGCGACCTGCACGTCTCTTCCAAGCGGCATTTAAACAGTCTTGTTAAGCTGCTGAGACCTGCATGTCTCTTCCAAGGGGCATTTAAACTGTCTTGTTAAGCTACTGCGACCTCCGCCGCTCTTCCAGGGGCCAATTAAACTGTCTTGTTAAGCTACTGTGACCTGCACGTCTCTTCCAAGGGGCATTTAAACCGTCTTGTTAAGCTACTGCGACTTGCACGTCTCTTCCAAGGCGCATTTAAACCGTCTTGTTAAGCTTCTGTAACCTCCACCACTTTTCCAAGGGGCATTTAAACCGTCTTGTTAAGCTACTGAGACCTGCAAGTCTCTTCCAATGGGCATTTAATCCGTCTTATTAAGCTACTGCGACCTGCACGTCTCTTCCAAGGGGCATTTAAACTGTCTTGTTAAGCTACTGCGACTTCCACCTCTCGTCCAAGGGGCATTTAAACCATCTTATTAAGCTACTGCGACCTGCATGTCTCTTCCATGGGGCATTTAAACCGTCTTGTTAAGCCACTGCGAACTGCACGTCTCTTCCAAGGGGCATTTAAACCGTCTTATTAAGCTGCTGCGACCTGCATATCTCTTCCAAGGGGCATTTAAACAATCTTGTTAAGCTACTGCGACCTCCACCGCACTTTCAAGGGGCATTTAAACCGTCTTGTTAAGCTACTGCGACCTGCACGTCTCTTTCAAGGGGCATTTAAATCATCTTTTTAAGCTACTGCGACTTGCACGTCACTTCCAAGGGGCATTTAAACCGTCTTGTTAAGCTACTGTAACCTCCACCACTTTTCCATGGGGCATTTAAACGGTCTTGTTAAGCTCCTGCGACCTGCACATCTCTTCCAAGGCCCATTTAAACCGTCTTTTTAAGCAACTGCGACTTGCACGTCTCTTCCAAGGGGCATTTAAACCGTCTTGTTAAACTACTGCGACCTGCACGTCTCTTTCAAGGGGCATTTAAATCATCTTGTTAAGCTACTGCGACTTGCACGTCTCTTCCAAGGGGCATTTAAACCGTCTTGTTAAGCTACTGTAACCTCCACCACTTTTCCAAGGGGCATTTAAACGGTCTTGTTAAGCTCCTGCGACCTGCACGTCTCTTCCAAGGCCCATTTAAACCGTCTTTTTAAGCAACTGCGACTTGCACGTCTCTTCCAAGGGGCATTTAAACCGTCTTGTTAAACTACTGCGACCTCCATGTCTCTTCCAAGGGGCATTTAAACCGTCTTGTTAAGCTACTGCGACCTGCACGTCTTTTCCAAGCGGCATTTAAACCATCTTATTAAGCTACTGTGACCTGCACGTCTCTTCCAAGGGGCATTTAAACTGTCTTGTTAAGCTACTGCGACTTCCACCTCTCGTCCAAGGGGCATTTAAACCATCTTATTAAGCTACTGCGACCTGCACATCTCTTCCAAGGGGCATTGAAACCGTCTTATTAAGCTACTGTGACCTGCACGTCTTTTCCAAGGGGCATTTAAACTGTCTTCTTAAGCTACTACGACCTCCACCGCTCTTCCAAGGGGCATTTAAACCATCTTGTTTAGCTACTGCAACCTGCACGTCTCTTCCAAGGGGCATTTAAACCGTCTTGGTAAGCTAATGCGACCTGCAAGCCAATTCCAAGAGGCATTTAAACACTCTTGTTAAGCTACTGCGACCTGCACGTCTCTTCGAAGACGCATTTAAACCATCTTTTTAAGCTACTGCGACTTGCACGTCTCTTCCAAGGGGCATTTAAACCGTCTTGTTAAGCTACTGTAACCTCCACCACTTTTCCAAGGGGCATTTAAACCGTCTTGTTAAGCTACTGCGACCTGCACGTCTCTTCCAAGGTGCATTTAAACCGTCTTGTTAAGCTACTGCGACCTGCACGTCTCTTCCAAGGGGCATTTAAAAGGTCTTGGTAAGCTACTGCGACCTGCAAGCCTATTCCAAGGGGCATTTAAACCCTGTTGTTAAGCTACTGCGACCTGCACGTCTCTTCCAAGGGGGATTTAAACCGTCTTTTTAAGCTACTGCAACTTGCAGGTCTCTTCCAAGGGGCATTTAAACCGTCTTGTTAAGCTACTGTAACCTCCATCACTTTTCCAAGGGGCATTTAAACCGTCGTGTTAAGCTACTGCGACCTGCACGTCTCTTCCAAGGGGCATTTAAACTGTCTTGTTAAGCTACTGCGACCTGCATGTCTCTTCCAAGGGGCATTTAAACCGTCTTGTTAAGCCACTGCGAACTGCACGTCTCTTCCAAGGGGCATTTAAACGGTCTTGTTAAGCTGCTGCGACCTGCATATCTCTTCCAAGGGGCATTTAAACAATCTTGTTAAGCTACTGCGACCTCCACCGCACTTTCAAGGGGCATTTAAACCGTCTTGTTAAGCTACTGCGACCTGCACGTCTCTTTCAAGGGGCATTTAAATCATCTTTTTAAGCTACTGCGACTTGCACGTCTCTTCCAAGGGGCATTTAAACCGTCTTGTTAAGCTACTGTAACCTCCACCACTTTTCCAAGGGGCATTTAAACCGTCTTTTTAAGCTGCTGCGAACTGCATGTCTCTTCCAAGGGGCATTTAAACCATCTTGTTAAGCTACTGCGACCTGCACGTCTCTTCCAATGGGCATTTAAACCGTCTTGGTAAGCTACTGAGACCTGCAAGCCTATTCCAAGGGGCATTTAAACCGCCTTGTTAAGCTACTGCGACCTGCACGTCTCTTCCAAGGGGGATTTAAACCGTCTTGTTAAGCGACTGCGACCTGCACGTCTCTTCCAAGGTGCATTTAAAACATATTGTTAATCTACTGCGACCTGCACGTCTCTTCCAAGGGGTATTTAAACTGTCTTGTTAAGCTACTGCCACCTGCACGTCTCTTCCAAGTGGCGTTTAAACCGTCTTGGTAAGCTACTGCGACCTGCAAGCCTATTCCAATGGGCATTTAAACACTCTTTTTAAGCTACTGCGACCTGCACGTCTCTTCCAAGTGGGATTTAAACAGTCTTGTTAAGCTACTGCGACCTGCTCGTGTCTTCCAAGGGGCATTTAAACCGTCTTGTTAAGCTCCTGCCACCTGCACGTCTCTTCCACGGGGCATTTAAACAGTCTTGTTAAGTTGCTGAGACCTGCATGTCTCTTCCAAGGGGCATTTAAACCGTCTTGTTAAGCTACTGCGAAATGCACTTCACTTCCAAGGGGCATTTAAACCGTCTTTTTAAGCTACTGTGACTTGCACTTCTCTTCCAAGGGGCATTTAAACCTTCTTGTTTAGCTACTGTAACCTCCACCACTTTTCTAAGGGGCATTTAAACCGTCTTGTTAAGCTACTGCGACCTACATGTCCCTTCCAAGGGGCATTTAAACCGTCTTGTTAAGCTACTGGGACCTGTACGTCTCTTCCAAGGGGCATTTAAACCATCTTGTTAAGCTCTTGCGACCTGCATGTCTCTTCCAAGGGGCACTTAAACCATCTTGTTAAGCTACTGCAACCTCCACCACTCTTCCAAGAGGCATTTAAACCGTCTTGTTAAGCTACTGCGACCTGCACGTTTCTTCCAAGGGGCATTTAAACCATCTTGTTAAGCTACTGCGACCTCCACCGGTCTACCAATGGGCATTTTAACCGTCTTGTTAAGCTGCTGCGACCTGCACGTCTCTTCGAAGGGGCATTTAAACCATCTTGTTAATCTACTGCGACCTCCACCGCTTTTCCAAGGGTCATTAAAAGCGTCTTGTTAAGCTACTGCGACCAGCACGTCCCTTTCAAGGGGCATTTAAACCATCTTGTTACGCTACTGCGACCTCCACCGCTCTTCCAAGGGGCATTTAAACCGCCTTGCTAAGCTACTTCGACCTGCACGTCTCTTCCATGGGGCATTTTAACCGTCTTGTTAAGCTTCTGCAACCTGCACATCTCTTCCATGGGGCATTTAAACCGTCTTGTTAAGTTACTGCGACCTGCACGTCTCTTCCAAGGGGCATTTAAACTGTCCAGTTAAGCTACTGCGACCTGCACGTCTCTTCCAACGGGAATTTAAACCATCTTGTTAAGCTACTGCGACCTGCACGTCTCTTCTAAGGTGCATTTAAACTGTCTTTTTAAGCTGCTGCGATCTGTACGTCTCTACCAAGGGGCATTTAATCCGTCTTGTTAAGCTATTACGTCCTCCACCGCTCTTCCAAGGGGCATTTAAACCGTCTTGTTAAGCTACTGCAACCTGCACGTCTCTTCCAAGGGGCATTTGAACCATCTTGTTAAGCTACTGCGACTTGCACGTCTCTTCCAAGGGGCATTTAAACCTTCTTGTTTAGCTACTGTAACCTCCATCACTTTTCCAAGGGGCATTTAAACCGTCTTGTTAAGCTACTGCGACCTGCATCTCTCTTCCAAGGGGCATTTAAACCGTCTTTTTAAGCTACTGCGACTTGCACGTCTCTTCCAAGGGGCATTTAAACCTTCTTGTTTAGCTACTGTAACCTCCACCACTTTTCCAAGAGGCATTTAAACCGTCTTGTTAAGATACTGCGAAATGCACGTCTCTTCCAAGGGGCATTTAAACCGTTTTGTTAAGCTACTGTGACTTGCACGTCTCTTCCAAGGGGCATTTAAACGGTCTTGTTAAGCTACTGCGAGCTGCCCTTATCTTCCAAGGGACATTTAAACCTTCTTGTTAAGCTACTGCGACCTGCATGTCTCTTCCAAGGTGCATTTAATCCGTCTTTTTAAGCTACTGCGACCTGCACGTCTCTTCCAAGGCGCATTTAAACCATCTTGTTAAGCTACTGCGACCTGCATGTCTCTTCCGAGGGGCATTTAAACCGTCTTGTTCAGCTTCTGCGACTTGCACGTCTCTTCCAAGGGGCATTTAAACCTTCTTGTTTAGCTACTGTAACCTCCACCAATTTTCCAAGGGGCATTTAAACCGTCTTGTTAAGCTACTGCGACCTGCACTTATCTTCCAAGCGGCATTTAAACCGTCTTGTTAAGCTACTGCGACCTGCATGTCTCTTCCAAGGAGCATTTAAACCGTCTTGTTAAGCTACTGCGACCTGCATGTCTCTTCCAAGGGGCATTTAAACCATCTTGTTAAGCTACTGCGACCGGCATGTCTCTTCCAAGGGGCATTTAAACCGTCTTGTTTAGCTACTGTAACCTCCACCACTTTCCAAGGGGCATTTAAACCATCTTGTTAAGCTACTGCGACCTACATGTCTCTTCCAAGGGGTATTTAAACCGTCTTGTTAAGCAACTGGGACCTGTACGTCTCTTCCAAGAGGCATTTAAACCATCTTGTTAAGCTACTGCGAAATGCACGTCACTTCCAAGGGGCATTTAAACCGTCTTTTTAAGCTACTGCGACTTGCACTTCTCTTCCAAGGATCATTTAAACCTTCTTGTTTAGCTACTGTAACCTCCACCACTTTTCCAAGGGGCATTTAAACCGTCTTGTTAAGCTACTACGACCTGCATGTCTCTTCCAAGGGGCATTTAAACCGTCTTGTTAAGCTACTGGGACATGTACGTCTCTTCCAAGGGGCACTTAAACCATCTTGTTAAGCTACTGCGACCTCCACCGCTCTACCAAGGGGCATTTTAACCGTCTTTTTAAGCTACTGCGACCTGCACGTCTCTTCCAAGGGGCATTTAAACTATCTTGTTAATCTACTGCGACCTCCACCGCTTTTCCAAGGGGCATTAAAACAGTCTTGTTAAGCTACTGCGACCTGCACGTCTCTTTCAAGGGGCTTTTAAACCATCTTGTTACGCTACTGCGACCTCCACCGCTCTTCCAAGGGGCATTTAAACCGCCTTGTTAAGGTACTGCGACCTGCACGTCTCTTCCATGGGGCATTTTAACTGTCTTATTAAGCTTCTGCAACCTGCACATCTCTTCCATGGGGCATTTAAACCGTCTTGTTAAGCTACTGCGACCTGCACGTCTGTTCCAAGGTGCATTTAAAACGTCTTGTTAAGCTGCTGCGATCTGCACGTCTCTACCAAGGGGAATTTAATCCGTCTTGTTAAGCTATTACGACCTCCACCGCTCTTCCGAGGGGCATTTAAACCGTCTTGTTAAGCTACTGCGACTTGCACGTCTATTCCAAGGGGCATTTAAACCTTCTTGCTTAGCTACTGTAACCTCCATCACTTTTCCAAGGGGCATTTAAACCTTCTTGTTAAGCTACTGCGACCTGCATCTCTCTTCCAAGGGGCATTTAAACCGTCTTTTTAAGCTACTGCAACCGGCACGTCTCTTCCAAGGGGCATTTAAACCCTCTTGTTAAGCTACTGCGACCTGCACATCTCTTCCAAGGGGCATTTAAACGGTCTTGTTAAGCTACTGCGACTTTCACTTCGCTTCCAAGGGGCATTTAAACCTTCTTGTTTAGCTACTGTAACCTCCACCACTTTTCCAAGGGGAATTTAAACCGTCTTGTTAATCTACTGCGACCTGCATGTCTCTTCCAAGGGGCACTTAAACTGTCTTGTTAAGCTACTGCGAAATGAACGTGTCTTCCATGGGGCATTTAAACCGTCTTGTTAAGCTACTGCGACCTGCACTTATCTTCCAAGCGGCATTTAAACCATCTTGTTAAGCTACTGCGACCTGCATGTCTCTTCCAAGGGGCATTTAAACCGTCTTGTTCAGCTACTGCGACTTGTATGTCTCTTCCAAGGGGCATTTAAACCTTCTTGTTTAGCTACTGTAACCTCCACCACTTTTCCAAGGGGCATTTAAACTGTCTTGTTAAGCTACTGCGACCTACGTGTCTCTTCCAAGGGGCATTTAAACCGACTTTTTAAGCTACTGCAACCTGCACGTCTCTTCCAAGGGGCATTTAAACCGTCTTGTTAAGCTACTGCGACCTGCACGTCTATTCCAAGGGGCATTTAAACCGCCTTTTTAAGCTGCTGCGTCCTGCATGTCTCTTCCAAGGGGCATTTAAACCGTTTTGTTAAGATACTGTGACCTGCACGTTACTTCCAAGGGGCATTTAAACCATCTTGTTAATCTATTGCGACCTCCACCGCTTTTCCAAGGGGCATTTAAACCGTCTTGTTAAGCTACTGCGATCTGCACGTCTCTTCCAAGGGGCATTTAAACCGTCTTGTTAAGCTACTGCGACCTCCACCGCTCTTCCAAGGGGCATTTAAACCGTCTTGTTAAGCTAATGCGACCTGCACATCTCTTCCATGGGGCATTTAAACCGTCTTGTTAAGCTACTGCGACCTGCACGTCTCTTCCATGGGGCATTTAAACTGTCTTGTTAAGCTACTGCGACCTGCATGTTTCTTCCAAGGGGCATTTAAACCGTCTTGTTAAGCTACTGCGTCCTGCACACTTCTACCAAGGAGCATTTAAACCGTCTTGTTAATCTACTGCGCCATGCATGTCTCTTTCAAGGGGCATTTAAACCGTCTTGTTAAGCTACTGCGTTCTGCACGTCTCTTCAAAGGGGCATTTAAACTGTCTTGTTAAGCTACTGCGACCTGCATGTCTCTTCCAAGGGGCATTTAAACCGTCTTGTTAAGCCACTGCGACCTGCACGTCTCTTCCAAGGGGCATTTAAACCGCCTTTTTAAGCTGCTACGACCTGCATGTCTCTTCCAAGGGGCATTTAATCTGTCTTGTTAAGCTATTACGACCTCCACTGCTCTTCCAAGCGGCATTTAAACCATCTTGTTAAGCTACTGCGACTTGCACGTCTCTTCCAAGGGGCATTTAAACCGTCTTGTTAAGCTACTGCGACCTGCACGTCTCTTCCAAGTGGCATTTAAACCTTCTTGTTTAGCTACTGTATCCTCCACCACTTTTCCAAAGAGCATTTAAACCGTCTTGTTAATCTGCTGCGACCTGCATGTCTCTTCCAAGGGCATTTAAACCGTCTTGTTAAGCTACTGCGAAATGCACGTCTCTTCCAAGGGGCATTTAAATCGTCTTGTTAAGCTACTGCGACTTGCACTTCTCTTCCAAGGGGCATATAAACCTTCTTATTTAGCTACTGTAACCTCCACCAGTTTTCCAAGGGGCATTTAAACGGTTTTGTTAAGCTACTGCGACTTGCACGTCTCTTCCAAGGGGCATTTAAACCGTCTTGTTAAGCTACTGCGAGCTGCCCTTATCTTCCAAGCGACATTTAAACCGTCTTGTTAAGCTACTGCGAGCTGCACGTCTCTTCCAAGGTGCATTTAAACCGTCTTTTTAAGCTACTGCGACCTGCACGTCTCTTCCAAGGGGCATTTAATCCATCTTGTTAAGCTACTGCGACCTGCATGTCTCTTCCGAGGGGCATTTAAACCGTCTTGTTAAGCTACTGCGACTTGCACGTCTCTTCCAAGGGGCATTTAAACCTTCATGTTTAGCTACTGTAACCTCCACCACTTTTCCAAGGGGCATTTATACCGTCTTGTTAAGCTACTGCGACCTGCATTTCTCTTCCAAGGGGCATTTAAACCGTCTTTTTAAGCTACTGCAACCTGCACGTCTCTTCCAAGGGGCATTTAAACCGTCTTGTTAAGCTACTGCGACTTGCACGTCTCTTCCAAGGGGCATTTAAATCCTTTTGTTAAGCTACTGCGACCTGCACGTTTCTTCCAAGGGGCAATTAAACCGTCTTGTTAAGCTACTGCGACCTCCACCGCTCTTCCAAGGGGCATTTTAACCATCTTGTTAAGCTACTGCGACCTGCACGTCTCTTCCATGGGGCATTTAAACCGTCTTGTTAAGCTACTGCGACCTGCACGTCTCTTCCATGGGGCATTTAATCCGTCTTGTTAAGCTACTGCGACCTGCACGTCTCTTACATGGGGCATTTAAACAGTCTTGTTAAGCTACTGCTACCTGCACGTCTCTTCCAAGGGGCATTTAAACCAACTTGTTAAGCTACTGCGACCTGCACGTCTCTTCCAACGGGCATTTAAACCATCTTGTTAAGCTACTGCGACCTGCACGTCTCTTCCAAGGTGCATTTAAACCGTCTTGTTAAGCTACTGCGACCTGCACGTCTCTTCCAAGGGTCATTTAAACCGTCTTCTTAAGCTACTGTGACCTGCACGTCTCTTCCAAGGGGCATTTAAACCCTCTTGTTAAGCTATTGCGACTTGCACGTCTCTTCCATGGGGCATTTAAACCATCTTGTTAAGCTACTGCGACTTGCACGTCTCTTCCAAGGGGCATTTAAACCGTCTTGTTAAGCTACTGCGACCTGCATGTCTCTTCCAATGGGCATTTAAACCATCTTGTTAAGCTACTGCGACCTGCACGTCTCTTCCAAGATGAATTTAAACCGTCTTGTTAAGCTGCTGCGATCTGCATGTCTCTACCAAGGGGCATTTAATCCGTTTTGTTAAGCTATTACGACCTTCACCGCTCTTCCAAGGGGCATTTAAACCTTCTTGTTTAGCTACTGTAACATCCACCTCTTTTCCAAGGGGCATTTAAACCGTCTTGTTAATCTACTGCGACCTGCATGTCTCTTCCAAGGGGCATTTAAACCGTCTTGTTAAGCTACTGCGAAATGCTCGTCTCTTCCAAGTGGCATTTAAACCGTCTTGTTAAGCTTTTGCGACTTGCACCTCTCTTCCAAGGGGCATTTAAACCTTCTTGTTTAGCTACTGTAACCTCCACCACTTTTCCAAGGGACATTTAAACCGTCTTGTTAATCTACTGCGACCTGCATGTCTCTTCCAAGGGGCATTTAAACCGTCTTGTTAAGCTAATGCGAAATGCACGTGTCTTCCAAGGGGCATTTAAACCATCTTGTTAAGCTATTGCGACCTGCACTTATCTTTCAAGCGGCATTTAAACCATCTTGTTAAGCTACTGCGACCTGCATGTCTATTCCAAGGGGCATTTAAACCGTCTTTTTAAGCTACTGGGACCTGCACGTCTCTTCCAAGGGGCATTTAAACCGACTTGTTAAGCTACTGCGACCTGAACGTCTCTTCCAAGGGGCATTTAAACCGACTTTATAAGCTACTGCAACCTGCACGTCTCTTCCAAGGGGCATTTAAACCATCTTGTTAAGCTACTGCGACCTGCACGTCTCTTCCAATGGGCATTTAAACCATCTTGTTAAGCTACTGCGACCTGCACGTCTCTTCCAAGGTGCATTTAAACTGTCTTGTTAACCTGCTGCGATCTGCATGTCTCTACCAAGGGGCATTTAATCCGTCTTGTTAAGCTATTACGACCTCCACCGCTCTTCCAAGGGGCATTTAAACCTTCTTGTTTAACTATTGTAACCTCCACCACTTTTCCAAGAGGCATCTAAACCGTCTTGTTAAGCTACTACGACCTACATGTCTCTTCCAAGGGGCATTTAAACCGTCTTGTTAAGCTACTGGGACCTGTACGTCTCTTCGAAGGGGCATTTAAACCGTCATGTTAAGCTGCTGGGACCTGCATGTCTCTTCCAAGGGGCACGTATACCATCTTGTTAAGCTACTGCGACCTCCACCGCTCTTCCAAGAGGCATTTAAACTGTCTTGTTAAGCTACTGCGACCTGCACGTTTCTTCCTAGGGGCATTTAAACCATCTTGTTAAGCTACTGCGACCACCACCGCTCTACCAAGGGGCATTTTAACCGTCTTGTTAAGCTACTGCGACCTGCACGTCTCTTCCAAGGGACATTTAAACCATCTTGTTAAGCTACTGCGACCTGCACGTCTCTTTCAAGGGGCATTTAAACCATCTTGTTACGCTACTGCGACCTCCACCTCTCTACCAAGGGGCATTTAAACCGCCTTGTTAAGCTACTTCGACCTGCACGTCTGTTCCTTGGGGCATTTAAACCGTCTTGTTAAGCTACTGCGACCTGCACGTCTATTCCAAGGTGCATTTAAACCGTCTTGTTAAGCTGCTGCGATCTGCACGTCTCTACCAAGGGGAATGTAATCCGTCTTGTTAAGCTATTACGACCTCCACCGCTCTTCCAAGGGGCATTTAAACCTTCTTGTTTAACTATTGTAACCTCCACCACTTTTCCAAGGGGCATTTAAACCGTCTTGTTAATCTACTGCGAACTGCATGTCTCTTCCAAGGGGCAGTTAAACCGTCTTGTCAAGCTACTGCGAAATGCACGTCTCTTCCAAGGGGCATTTAAACCGTCTTCTTAAGCTACTGCGACTTGCACCTCTCTTCCAAGGGGTATTTAAACCTTCTTGTTTAGCTACTGTAACCTCCACCACTTTTCCAAGGGGCATTTAAACCGTCTTGTTAATCTACTGCGACCTGCATGTCTCTTCCAAGGGGCATTTAAACCGTCTTCATAAGCTACTGGGACCTGTACGTCTCTTCCAAGGGGCATTTAATCAGTCTTGTTAAGCTACTGCGACCTGCACGTCACTTCCAAGGGGCATTTAAACCGTCTTTTTAAGCTACTGCGACTTGCACTTCTCTTCCAAGGGGCATTTAAACCTTCTTGTTTAGCTACTGTAACCTCCACCACTTTTCCAAGGGGCATTTATACCGTCTTGTTAAGCTACTACGACCTACATGTCTCTTCCAAGGGGCATTTAAACCGTCTTGTTAAACTACTGGGACCTGTATGTCTCTTCGAAGGGGCATTTAAACAGTCATGTTAAGCTGCTGGGACCTGCATGTCTCTTCCAAGGGGCACTTAAACCATCTTGTTAAGCTACTGCGACCTCCAACGCTCTTCAAAGAGGCATTTAAACCGTCTTGTTAAGCTACTGCGACCTGCACGTTTCTTCCTAGGGGCATTTAAACCATCTTGTTAAGCTACTGCGACCACCACCGCTCTACCAAGGGGCATTTTAACCGTCTTGTTAAGCTACTGCGACCTGCACGTCTCTTCCAAGGGGCATTTAAACCATCTTGTTAATCTACTGTGACCTCCACCGCTTTACCAGGGGGCATTAAAACCGTCTTGTTAAGCTACTGCGACCTGCACGTCTCTTTCAAGGGGCATTTAAACCATCTTGTTACGTTACTGCGACCTCCACCGCTCTTCCAAGGGGCATTTAAACCGCCTTGTTAAGCTACTTCGACCTGCACGTCTCTTCCTTGGGGCATTTAAACCGTCTTGTTAAGCTACTGCGACCTGCAAGTCTCTTCCAAGGTGCATTTAAACCGTCTTGTTAAGCTATTACGACCTACACCGCTCTTCCAAGGGGCATTTAAACCGCCTTGTTAAGCTACTTCGACCTGCACGTCTTTTCCTTGGGGCATTTAAACCGTCTTGTTAAGCTACTGCGACCTGCACGTCTCTTCCAAGGGGCATTTAAACCATCTTGTTAAGCTACTGCGACTTGCTCGTCTCTTCCAAGGGGCATTTAAACCTTCTTGTTTATCTTCTGTAACCTCCATCACTTTTCCAAGGGGCATTTAAACCGTCTTGTTAAGCTACTGCGACCTGCATCTCTCTTCCAAGGGGCATTTAAACCGTCTTTTTAAGCTAATGCAACCGGCACGTCTCTTCCAAGGGGCATTTAAACCCTCTTGTTAAGCTACTGCGACCTGCACGTCTCTTCCAAGGGGCATTTAAACGGTCTTGCTAAGCTACTGCGACTTGCACTTCGCTTCCAAGGGGCTTTTAAACCTTCTTGTTTAGCTGCTGTAACCTCCACCACTTTTGCAAGGGGCATTTAAACCGTCTTGTTAATCTACTGCAACCTGCATGTCTCTTCCAAGGGGCATTTAAACAGTCTTGTTAAGCTACTCCGAAATGCACGTCTCTTCCAAGGGGCATTTAAACCATTTTGTTAAGCTACTGCGTCTTGCACGTCTCTTCCAAGGGGCATTTAAACCGTCTTGTTAAGCTACTGCGAGCTGCCCTTATCTTCCAAACGGCATTTAAACCATCTTGTTAAGCTACTGCGACCTGCATGTCTCTTCCAAGGTGCATTTAAACCGTCTTGTTAAGCTACTGCGACCTGCACGTCTCTTCCAAGGGGCATTTAAACCATCTTGTTAAGCTACTGCGACTTGCACGTCTCTTCCAAGGGGCATTTAAACCTTCTTGTTTATCTTCTGTAACCTCCATCACTTTTCCAAGGGGCATTTAAACCGTCTTGTTAAGCTACTGCGACCTGCATCTCTCTTCCAAGGGGCATTTAAACCGTCTTTTTAAGCTAATGCAACCGGCACGTCTCTTCCAAGGGGCATTTAAACCCTCTTGTTAAGCTACTGCGACCTGCACGTCTCTTCCAAGGGGCATTTAAACGGTCTTGCTAAGCTACTGCGACTTGCACTTCGCTTCCAAGGGGCTTTTAAACCTTCTTGTTTAGCTGCTGTAACCTCCACCACTTTTGCAAGGGGCATTTAAACCGTCTTGTTAATCTACTGCAACCTGCATGTCTCTTCCAAGGGGCATTTAAACAGTCTCGTTAAGCTACTCCGAAATGCACGTCTCTTCCAAGGGGCATTTAAACCATTTTGTTAAGCTACTGCGTCTTGCACGTCTCTTCCAAGGGGCATTTAAACCGTCTTGTTAAGCTACTGCGAGCTGCCCTTATCTTCCAAACGGCATTTAAACCTTCTTGTTAAGCTACTGCGACCTGCATGTCTCTTCCAAGGTGCATTTAAACCGTCTTGTTAAGCTACTGCGACCTGCACGTCTCTTCCAAGGGGCATTTAAACCATCTTGTTAAGCTACTGCGACTTGCACGTCTCTTCCAAGGGGCATTTAAACCTTCTTGTTTATCTTCTGTAACCTCCATCACTTTTCCAAGGGGCATTTAAACCGTCTTGTTAAGCTACTGCGACCTGCATCTCTCTTCCAAGGGGCATTTAAACCGTCTTTTTAAGCTAATGCAACCGGCACGTCTCTTCCAAGGGGCATTTAAACCCTCTTGTTAAGCTACTGCGACCTGCACGTCTCTTCCAAGGGGCATTTAAACGGTCTTGCTAAGCTACTGCGACTTGCACTTCGCTTCCAAGGGGCTTTTAAACCTTCTTGTTTAGCTGCTGTAACCTCCACCACTTTTGCAAGGGGCATTTAAACCGTCTTGTTAATCTACTGCAACCTGCATGTCTCTTCCAAGGGGCATTTAAACAGTCTTGTTAAGCTACTCCGAAATGCACGTCTCTTCCAAGGGGCATTTAAACCATTTTGTTAAGCTACTGCGTCTTGCACGTCTCTTCCAAGGGGCATTTAAACCGTCTTGTTAAGCTGCTGCGAGCTGCCCTTATCTTCCAAACGGCATTTAAACCTTCTTGTTAAGCTACTGCGACCTGCATGTCTCTTCCAAGGTGCATTTAAACCGTCTTGTTAAGCTACTGCGACCTGCACGTCTCTTCCAAGGGGCATTTAAACCATCTTGTTAAGCTACTGCGACTTGCACGTCTCTTCCAAGGGGCATTTAAACCTTCTTGTTTATCTTCTGTAACCTCCATCACTTTTCCAAGGGGCATTTAAACCGTCTTGTTAAGCTACTGCGACCTGCATCTCTCTTCCAAGGGGCATTTAAACCGTCTTTTTAAGCTAATGCAACCGGCACGTCTCTTCCAAGGGGCATTTAAACCCTCTTGTTAAGCTACTGCGACCTGCACGTCTCTTCCAAGGGGCATTTAAACGGTCTTGCTAAGCTACTGCGACTTGCACTTCGCTTCCAAGGGGCTTTTAAACCTTCTTGTTTAGCTGCTGTAACCTCCACCACTTTTGCAAGGGGCATTTAAACCGTCTTGTTAATCTACTGCAACCTGCATGTCTCTTCCAAGGGGCATTTAAACAGTCTTGTTAAGCTACTCCGAAATGCACGTCTCTTCCAAGGGGCATTTAAACCATTTTGTTAAGCTACTGCGTCTTGCACGTCTCTTCCAAGGGGCATTTAAACCGTCTTGTTAAGCTACTGCGAGCTGCCCTTATCTTCCAAACGGCATTTAAACCTTCTTGTTAAGCTACTGCGACCTGCATGTCTCTTCCAAGGTGCATTTAAACCGTCTTGTTAAGCTACTGCGACCTGCACGTCTCTTCCAAGGCCCATTTAAACCGTCTTTTTAAGCAACTGCGACTTGCACGTCTCTTCCAAGGGGCATTTAAACCGTCTTGTTAAACTACTGCGACCTCCATGTCTCTTCCAAGGGGCATTTAAACCGTCTTGTTAAGCTACTGCGACCTGCACGTCTCTTCCAAGCGGCATTTAAACCATCTTATTAAGCTACTGTGACCTGCACGTCTCTTCCAAGGGGCATTTAAACTGTCTTGTTAAGCTACTGCGACCTGCACATCTCTTCCAAGGGGCATTGAAACCGTCTTATTAAGCTACTGTGACTTGCACGTCTTTTCCAAGGGGCATTTAAACTGTCTTCTTAAGCTACTACGACCTCCACCGCTCTTCCAAGGGGCATTTAAACCATGTTGTTTAGCTACTGCGACCTGCACGTCTCTTCCAAGGGGCATTTAAACCGTCTTGGTAAGCTAATGCGACCTGCAAGCCAATTCCAAGAGGCATTTAAACACTCTTGTTAAGCTACTGCGACCTGCACGTCTCTTCGAAGGCGCATTTAAACCATATTTTTAAGCTACTGCGACTTGCACGTCTCTTCCAAGGGGCATTTAAACCGTCTTGTTAAGCTACTGCGACCTGCACGTCTCTTCCAAGGTGCATTTAAACCGTCTTGTTAAGCTACTGCGACCTGCACGTCTCTTCCAAGGGGCATTTAAACCGTCTTGGTAAGCTACTGCGACCTGCAAGCCTATTCCAATGGGCATTTAAACCCTGTTGTTAAGCTACTGCGACCTGCACGTCTCTTCCAAGGGGAATTTAAACCGTCTTTTTAAGCTACTGCGACTTGCACGTCTCTTCCAAGGGGCATTTAAACCGTCTTGTTAAGCTACTGTAACCTCCATCACTTTTCCAAGGGGCATTTAAACCGTCGTGTTAAGCTACTGCGACCTGCACGTCTCTTCCAAGGGGCATTTAAACTGTCTTGTTAAGCAACTGCGACCTGCATGTCTCTTCCAAGGGGCATTTAAACCGTCTTGTTAAGCCACTGCGAACTGCACGTCTCTTCCAAGGGGCATTTAAACCGTCTTGTTAAGCTGCTGCGACCTGCATATCTCTTCCAAGGGGCATTTAAACAATCTTGTTAAGCTACTGCGACCTCCACCGCACTTTCAAGGGGCATTTAAACCGTCTTGTTAAGCTACTGCGACCTGCACGTCTCTTTCAAGGGGCTTTTAAATCATCTTTTTAAGCTACTGCGACTTGCACGTCTCTTCCAAGGGGCATTTAAACCGTCTTGTTAAGCTACTGTAACCTCCACCACTTTTCCAAGGGGCATTTAAACGGTCTTGTTAAGCTCCTGCGACCTGCACGTCTCTTCCAAGGCCCATATAAACCGTCTTTTTAAGCAACTGCGACTTGCACGTCTCTTCCAAGGGGCATTTACACCGTCTTGTTAAACTACTGCGACCTGCACGTCTCTTTCAAGGGGCATTTAAATCATCTTGTTAAGCTACTGCGACTTGCACGTCTCTTCCAAGGGGCATTTAAACCATCTTGTTAAGCTACTGTAACCTCCACCACTTTTCCAAGGGGCATTTAAACGGTCTTGTTAAGCTCCTGCGACCTGCACGTCTCTTCCAAGGCCCATTTAAACCGTCTTTTTAAGCAACTGCGACTTGCACGTCTCTTCCAAGGGGCATTTAAACCGTCTTGTTAAACTACTGCGACCTCCATGTCTCTTCCAAGGGGCATTTAAACAGTCTTGTTAAGCTACTGCGACCTGCACGTCTCTTCCAAGCGGCATTTAAACCATCTTATTAAGCTACTGTGACCTGCACGTCTCTTCCAAGGGGCATTTAAACTGTCTTGTTAAGCTACTGCGACTTTCACCTCTCGTCCAAGGGGCATTTAAACCATCTTATTAAGCTACTGCGACCTGCACATCTCTTCCAAGGGGCATTGAAACCGTCTTATTAAGCTAATGTGACCTGCACGTCTTTTCCAAGGGGCATTTAAACTGTCTTCTTAAGCTACTACGACCTCCACCGCTCTTCCAAGGGGCATTTAAACCATCTTGTTTAGCTACTGCGACCTGCAAGTCTCTTCCAAGGGGCATTTAAACCGTCTTGGTAAGCTAATGCGACCTGCAAGCCAATTCCAAGAGGCATTTAAACACTCTTGTTAAGCTACTGCGACCTGCACGTCTCTTCGAAGACGCATTTAAACCATCTTTTTAAGCTACTGCGACTTGCACGTCTCTTCCAAGGGGCATTTCAACCGTCTTGTTAAGCTACTGTAACCTCCACCACTTTTCCAAGGGGCATTTAAACCGTCTTGTTAAGCTACTGCGACCTGCACGTCTCTTCCAAGGTGCATTTAAACCGTCTTGTTAAGCTACTGCGACCTGCACGTCTCTTCCAAGGGGCATTTAAATCGTCTTGGTAAGCTACTGCGACCTGCAAGCCTATTCCAAGGGGCATTTAAACCCTGTTGTTAAGCTACTGCGACCTGCACGTCTCTTCCAAGGGGGATTTAAACCGTCTTTTTAAGCTACTGCGACTTGCACGTCTCTTCCAAGGGGCATTTAAACCGTCTTGTTAAGCTACTGTAACCTCCATCACTTTTCCAAGGGGCATTTAAACCGTCGTGTTAAGCTACTGCGACCTGCACGTCTCTTCCAAGGGGCATTTAAACTGTCTTGTTAAGCTACTGCGACCTGCATGTCTCTTCCAAGGGGCATTTAAACCGTCTTGTTAAGCCACTGCGAACTGCACTTCTCTTCCAAGGGGCATTTAAACCGTCTTGTTAAGCTGCTGCGACCTGCATATCTCTTCCAAGGGGCATTTAAACAATCTTGTTAAGCTACTGCGACCTCCACCGCACTTTCAAGGGGCATTTAAATCGTCTTGTTAAGCTACTGCGACCTGCACGTCTCTTTCAAGGGGCATTTAAATCATCTTTTTAAGCTACTGCGACTTGCACGTCTATTCCAAGGGGCATTTAAACCGTCTTGTTAAGCTACTGTAACCTCCACCACTTTTCCAAGGGGCATTTAAACCGTCTTTTTAAGCTGCTGCGAACTGCATGTCTCTTCCAAGGGGCATTTAAACCATCTTGTTAAGCTACTGCGACCTGCACGTCTCTTCCAATGGGCATTTAAACCGTCTTGGTAAGCTACTGAGACCTGCAAGCCTATTCCAAGGGGCATTTAAACCGCCTTGTTAAGCTACTGCGACCTGCACGTCTCTTCCAAGGGGGATTTAAACCGTCTTGTTAAGCGACTGCGACCTGCACGTCTCTTCCAAGGTGCATTTAAAACATATTGTTAATCTACTGCGACCTGCACGTCTCTTCCAAGGGGTATTTAAACTGTCTTGATAAGCTACTGCGACCTGCATGTCTCTTCCAAGGGGCGTTTAAACTGTCTTGGTAAGCTACTGCGACCTGCAAGCCTATTCCAATGGGCATTTGAACACTCTTTTTAAGCTACTGCGACCTGCACGTCTCTTCCAAGTGGGATTTAAACAGTCTTGTTAAGCTACTGCGACCTGCTCGTCTCTTCCAAGGGGCATTTAAACCGTCTTGTTAAGCAATTGCGACTTGCACGTCTCTTCCAAGGGGCATTTAAACCGTCTTGTTAAACTACTGCGACCTCCATGTCTCTTCCAAGGGGCATTTAAACCGTCTTGTTAAGCTACTGCGACCTGCACGTCTCTTCCAAGCGGCATTTAAACAGTCTTGTTAAGCTGCTGAGTCCTGCATGTCTCTTCCAAGGGGCATTTAAACTGTCTTGTTAAGCTACTGCGACCTCCGCCGCTCTTCCAGGGGCCATTTAAATTGTCTTGTTAAGCTACTGTGACCTGCACGTCTCTTCCAAGGGGCATTTAAACCCTCTTGTTAAGCTCCTGCGACCTGCACGTCTCTTGCAAGGGGCATTTAAACCCACTTGTTAAGCTACTGCGACCTGCACGTTTCTTCCAATGGGCATTTAAACCGTCTTGTTAAGCTACTGCGACCTCCACCTCTCTTCCAAGGGGCATTTAAATCGTCTTATTAAGCTACTGCGACCTGCACGTCTCTTCCAAGGGGCATTTAAACCGTCTTGTTAAGCTACTGCGACCTGCACGTCTCTTCCAAGCGGCATTTAAACAGTCTTGTTAAGCTGCTGAGACCTGCATGTCTCTTCCAAGGGGCATTTAAACTGTCTTGTTAAGCTACTGCGACCTCCGCCGCTCTTCCAGGGGCCATTTAAACTGTCTTGTTAAGCTACTGTGACCTGCACGTCTCTTCCAAGGGGCATTTAAACCCTCTTGTTAAGCTCCTGCGACCTGCACGTCTCTTGCAAGGGGCATTTAAACCCACTTGTTAAACTACTGCGACCTGCACGTCTCTTACAAGGGGGATTTAAACCGTCTTGTTAAGCTACTGAGACCTGCTCGTCTCTTCCAAGGGGCATTTAAACCGTCTTGTTAAGCTCCTGCGACCTGCATGTCTCTTCCAAGTCCCATTTAAGCCGTCTTTTTAAGCAACTGCGACTTGCACGTCTCTTCCAAGGGGCATTTAAACCGTCTTGTTAAACTACTGCGACCTCCATGTCTCTTCCAAGGGGCATTTAAACCATCTTGTTAAGCTAGTGCGACCTGCACGTCTCTTCCAAGCGGCATTTAAACAGTCTTGTTAAGCTGCTGAGACCTGCATGTCTCTTCCAAGGGGCATTTAAACTGTCTTGTTAAGCTACTGCGACCTCCGCCGCTCTTCCAGGGGCCATTTAAACCGTCTTGTTAAGCTACTGTGACCTGCACGTCTCTTCCAAGGGGCATTTAAACCCTCTTGTTAAGCTCCTGCGACCTGCACGTCTCTTGCAAGGGGCATTTAAACCCACTTGTTAAGCTACTGCGACCTGCACGTTTCTTCCAATGGGCATTTAAACCGTCTTGTTAAGCTACTCCGACCTCCACCTCTCTTCCAAGAGGCATTTAAATCGTCTTATTAAGCTACTGCGACCTGCACGTCTCTTCCAAGGGGCATTTAAACTGTCTTGTTAAGCTACTGCGACCTGCTCGTCTCTTCCAAGGGGCATTTAAACCGTCTTGTTAAGCTACTGCAACCTGCATGTCTCTTCCAAGGGGCATTTAAACCGTCTTGTTAAGCTACTGCGACCTGCATGTCTCTTCCTAGGGGCATTTAAACCGTCTTGTTAAGCTACTGCGACCTCCTCCGCACTTCCAAGGGGCATTTAAACCGTCTTGTTAAGCTACTGCGTCCTGCACGTCTCTTTCAAGGGGCATTTAGACTGTCTTGTTAAGCTACTGCGACCTCAACCGCTCTTCCAAGGGGCATTAAAACCGTCTTGTTAAGCTACTGCGACCTGAACGTCTCTTCCAAGTGGCATTTAAACCTTCTTGTTAAGCTACCATGACCTGCAAGTCTCTTTCAAGGATCATTTAAACTGTCTTGTTAAGCTACTGCGACCTCAACCGCTCTTCCAAGGGGCATTAAAACCGTCTTGTTAAGCTACTGCGACCTGTACGTCTCTTCCAAGTGGCATTTAAACCGTCTTGTTAAGCTACTATGACCTGCAAGTCTCTTCCAAGGGGCATTTAAACCATCTTGTTAAGCTACTGCGACCTGCACGTGTCTTCCAAGGGGCATTTAAACCATCTTGTAAAGCTACTGCGATCTGCTCGTATCTTCGAAGGGGCATTTAAACCGTCTTGTTAAGCTACTGCGACCTGCAAGTCTCTTCCAAGGCGCATTTAAACCATCTTTTTAAGCTACTGTGCCCTCCACCGCTCTTCCAAAGGTCATTTAAACCTTATTGTTAAGCTACTGCGACCTGCACGTCTCTTCCAAGGGGAATTTAAACCGTCTTGTTAAGCGACTGCGACCTGCACGTCTCTTCCAAGATGCATTTAAACCATCTTGTTAATCTACTGCGACCTGCACGTCTCTTCCAAGGGGCATTTAAACCATCTTATTAAGCTACTGCGACCTGCACGTCTACTCCAAGGGGCATTTAAACAGTCTTGTTAAGCTACTGCGACCTCCACCTCTCTTCCAAGGGGCATTTAAACCATCTTATTAAGCTACTGCGACCTGCACATCTCTTCCAAGGAGTACTGAAACCGTCTTATTAAGCTACGGCGACCTGCACGTCTCTTCCAAGGGGCATTTAAACTGTCTTGTTTAGCTACTGTGACCTCCACCGCTCTTCCAAGGGGCATTTAAACCTGATTGTTAAGCTACTGCGACCTGCACGTCTCTTCCAAGGGGCATTTAAACCGTCTTGGTAAGCTAATGCGACCTACAAGCCTATTCCAAGGGGCATTTAAACACTCTTGTTAAGCTACTGTGACCTGCACGTCTCTTCCAAGGGGGATTTAAACTGTCTTGTTAAGCTACTGAGACCTGCACGTCTCTTCCAAGGGGCATTTAAACCGTCTTGTTAAGCTACTGCGACTTGCACGTCTCTTCCAAGGCGCATTTAAACCGTCTTGTTAAGCTTCTGTAACCTCCACCACTTTTCCAAGGGGCATTTAAACCGTCTTGTTAAGCTACTGAGACCTGCAAGTCTCTTCCAATGGGCATTTAATCCGTCTTATTAAGCTACTGCGACCTGCACGTCTCTTCCAAGGGGCATTTAAACTGTCTTGTTAAGCTACTGCGACTTCCACCTCTCGTCCAATGGGCATTTAAACCATCTTATTAAGCTACTGCGACCTGCACATCTCTTCCAAGGGGCATTGAAACCGTCTTATTAAGCTACTGTGACCTGCACGTCTCTTACAAGGGGCATTTAAACTGTCTTCTTAAGCTACTGCGACCTCCACCGCTCTTCCAAGGGGCATTTAAACCATCTTGTTTAGCTACTGCGACCTGCACGTCTCTTCCAAGGGGCATTTAAACCGTCTTGGTAAGCTAATGCGACCTGCAAGCCAATTTCAAGTGGCATTTAAACACTCTTGTTAAGCTACTGCGACCTGCACGTTTCTTCCATGGCGCATTTAAACCGTCTATTTAAGCTACTGCGACTTGGAAGTCTCTTCCAAGGGGCATTTAAACCGTCTTGTTAAGCTACTGTAACCTCCACCACTTTTTCCATGGGGCATTTAAACCGTCTTGTTAAGCTACTGCGACCTGCATGTCTCTTCCAAGGGGCATTTAAACTGTCTTGTTAAGCTACTGCGACCTGCATGTCTCTTCCAAGGGGCATTTAAACCGTCTTGTTAAGCCACTGCGACCTGCACGTCTCTTCCAAGGGGCATTTAAACCGTCTTGTTAAGCTACTGCGACCTGCACGTCTCTTCCAAGGGGCATTTAAACCGTCTTGTTAAGCTGCTGCGACTTGCCCGTCTCTTCCAAGGCGCATTTAAACCGTCTTGTTAAGCTACTGTAAACTCCACCACTTTTCCAAGGGGCATTTAAACCGTCTTGTTAAGCTACTGCGACCTGCACGTCTCTTCCAAGGGGCACTTAAACCGTCTTGGTAAGCTACTGCGACCTGCAAGCCTATTCCAAGGGGTATTTAAACCCTGTTGTTAAGCTACTGCGACCTGCACGTCTCTTCCAAGGGGCATTTAAACCGTCTTGTTAAGCTACTGCGACCTGCTCGTCTCTTCCAAGGGGCATTTAAACCGTCTTGTTAATCTACTGCGACCTGCATGTCTCTTCCAAGACGCATTTAAACCGTCTTTTTAAGCTACTGCGACTTGCACGTCTCTTCCAAGGGGCATTTAAACCGTCTTGTTAAGCTACTGTAACCTCCATCACTTTTCCAAGCGGCATTTAAACCGTCGTGTTAAGCTACTGCGACCTTCACGTCTCTTCCAAGGGGCATTTAAACTGTCTTGTTAAGCTACTGCGACCTGCATGTCTCTTCCAAGGGGCATTTAAACCATCTTGTTAAGCCACTGCGACCTGCACGTCTCTTCCAAGGGGCATTTAAACCGTCTTGTTAAGCTGCTGCGACCTGCATGTCTCTTCCAAGGGGCGTTTAAACAATCTTGTTAAGCTACTGCGACCTCCACCGCACTTCCAAGGGGCATTTAAACCATCTTGTTAAGCTACTGCGACTTGCACGTCTCTTCCAAGGGGCATTTAAACTGTCTTGTTAAGCTACTGTAACCTCCACCACTTTTCCAAGGGGCATTTAAACGGTCTTGGTAAGCTGCTGCGACCTGCACGTCTCTTCCAAGGCCCATTTAAACCGTCTTTTTAAGCAACTGCGACTTGCACGTCTCTTCCAAGGGGCATTTAAACCGTCTTGTTAAACTACTGCGACCTCCATGTCTCTTCCAAGGGGCATTTAAACCGTCTTGATAAGCTACTGCGACCTGCACGTCTCTTCCAAGCGGCATTTAAACCATCTTATTAAGCTACTGTGACCTGCACGTCTCTTCCAAGGGGCATTTAAACTGTCTTGTTAAGCTACTGCTACTTCCACCTCTCGTCCAAGGGGCATTTAAACCATCTTATTAAGCTACTGCGACCTGCACATCTCTTCCAAGGGGCATTGAAACCGTCTTATTAAGCTACTGTGACCTGCACGTCTTTTCCAAGGGGCATTTAAACTGTGTTCTTAAGCTACTACGACCTCCACCGCTCTTCCAAGGGGCATTTAAACCATCTTCTTTAGCTACTGCGACCTGCACGTCTCTTCCAAGGGGCATTTAAACCGTCTTGGTAAGCTAATGCGACCTGCAAGCCAATTCCAAGAGGCATTTAAACACTATTGTTAAGCTACTGCGACCTGCACGTCTCTTCGAAGGCGCATTTAAACCATATTTTTAAGCTACTGCGACTTGCACGTCTCTTCGAAGGGGCATTTAAACCGTCTTGTTAAGCTACTGTAACCTCCACCACTTTTCCAAGGGGCATTTAAACCGTCTTGTTAAGCTACTGCGACCTGCACGTCTCTTCCAAGGTGCATTTAAACCGTCTTGTTAAGCTACTGCGACCTGCACGTCTCTTCCAAGGGGCATTTAAACCGTCTTGGTAAGCTACTGCGACCTGCAAGCCTATTCCAAGGGGCATTTAAACCCTGTTGTTAAGCTACTGCGACCTGCACGTCTCTTCCAAGGGGGATTTAAACCGTCTTTTTAAGCTACTGCGACTTGCACGTCTCTTCCAAGGGGCATTTAAACCGTCTTGTTAAGCTACTGTAACCTCCATCACTTTTCCAAGGGGCATTTAAACCGTCTTGTTAAGCTACTGCGACCTGCACGTCTCTTCCAAGGTGCATTTAAACCGTCTTGTTAAGCTACTGCGACCTGCACGTCTCTTCCAAGGGGCATTTAAACCGTCTTGGTAAGCTACTGCGACCTGCAAGCCTATTCCAAGGGGCATTTAAACCCTGTTGTTAAGCTACTGCGACCTGCACGTCTCTTCCAAGGGGGATTTAAACCGTCTTTTTAAGCTACTGCGACTTGCACGTCTCTTCCAAGGGGCATTTAAACCGTCGTGTTAAGCTACTGAGACCTGCACGTCTCTTGCAAGGGGCATTTAAACCCACTTGTTAAGCTACTGCGACCTGCACGTTTCTTCCAAGGGGCTTTTAAACCGTCTTGTTAAGCTCCTGCGACCTGCACGTCTCTTCCACGGCCCATTTAAACCGTCTTTTTAAGCAATTGCGACTTGCACGTCTCTTCCAAGGGGCATTTAAACCGTCTTGTTAAACTACTGCGACCTCCATGTCTCTTCCAAGGGGCATTTAAACCGTCTTGTTAAGCTACTGCGACCTGCACGTCTCTTCCAAGCGGCATTTAAACAGTCTTGTTAAGCTGCTGAGACCTGCATGTCTCTTCCAAGGGGCATTTAAACTGTCTTGTTAAGCTACTGCGACCTCCGCCGCTCTTCCAGGGGCCAATTAAACTGTCTTGTTAAGCTACTGTGACCTGCACGTCTCTTCCAAGGGGCATTTAAACCCTCTTGTTAAGCTCCTGCGACCTGCACGTCTCTTGCAAGGGGCATTTAAACCCACTTGTTAAGCTACTGCGACCTGCACGTTTCTTCCAAGGGGCATTTAAACCGTCTTGTTAAGCTCCTGCGACCTGCACGTCTCTTCCACGGCCCATTTAAACCGTCTTTTTAAGCAATTGCGACTTGCACGTCTCTTCCAAGGGGCACTTAAACCGTCTTGTTAAACTACTGCGACCTCCATGTCTCTTCCAAGGGGCATTTAAACCGTCTTGTTAAGCTACTGCGACCTGCACGTCTCTTCCAAGCGGCATTTAAACAGTCTTGTTAAGCTGCTGAGACCTGCATGTCTCTTCCAAGGGGCATTTAAACTGTCTTGTTAAGCTACTGCGACCTCCGCCGCTCTTCCAGGGGCCAATTAAACTGTCTTGTTAAGCTACTGTGACCTGCACGTCTCTTCCAAGGGGCATTTAAACCGTCTTGTTAAGCTACTGCGACTTGCACGTCTCTTCCAAGGCGCATTTAAACCGTCTTGTTAAGCTTCTGTAACCTCCACCACTTTTCCAAGGGGCATTTAAACCGTCTTGTTAAGCTACTGAGACCTGCAAGTCTCTTCCAATGGGCATTTAATCCGTCTTATTAAGCTACTGCGACCTGCACGTCTCTTCCAAGGGGCATTTAAACTGTCTTGTTAAGCTACTGCGACTTCCACCTCTCGTCCAAGGGGCATTTAAACCATCTTATTAAGCTACTGCGACCTGCATGTCTCTTCCATGGGGCATTTAAACCGTCTTGTTAAGCCACTGCGAACTGCACGTCTCTTCCAAGGGGCATTTAAACCGTCTTATTAAGCTGCTGCGACCTGCATATCTCTTCCAAGGGGCATTTAAACAATCTTGTTAAGCTACTGCGACCTCCACCGCACTTTCAAGGGGCATTTAAACCGTCTTGTTAAGCTACTGCGACCTGCACGTCTCTTTCAAGGGGCATTTAAATCATCTTTTTAAGCTACTGCGACTTGCACGTCTCTTCCAAGGGGCATTTAAACCGTCTTGTTAAGCTACTGTAACCTCCACCACTTTTCCATGGGGCATTTAAACGGTCTTGTTAAGCTCCTGCGACCTGCACATCTCTTCCAAGGCACATTTAAACCGTCTTTTTAAGCAACTGCGACTTGCACGTCTCTTCCAAGGGGCATTTAAACCGTCTTGTTAAACTACTGCGACCTGCACGTCTCTTTCAAGGGGCATTTAAATCATCTTGTTAAGCTACTGCGACTTGCACGTCTCTTCCAAGGGGCATTTAAACCGTCTTGTTAAGCTACTGTAACCTCCACCACTTTTCCAAGGGGCATTTAAACGGTCTTGTTAAGCTCCTGCGACCTGCACGTCTCTTCCAAGGCCCATTTAAACCGTCTTTTTAAGCAACTGCGACTTGCACGTCTCTTCCAAGGGGCATTTAAACCGTCTTGTTAAACTACTGCGACCTCCATGTCTCTTCCAAGGGGCATTTAAACCGTCTTGTTAAGCTACTGCGACCTGCACGTCTTTTCCAAGCGGCATTTAAACCATCTTATTAAGCTACTGTGACCTGCACGTCTCTTCCAAGGGGCATTTAAACTGTCTTGTTAAGCTACTGCGACTTCCACCTCTCGTCCAAGGGGCATTTAAACCATCTTATTAAGCTACTGCGACCTGCACATCTCTTCCAAGGGGCATTGAAACCGTCTTATTAAGCTACTGTGACCTGCACGTCTTTTCCAAGGGGCATTTAAACTGTCTTCTTAAGCTACTACGACCTCCACCGCTCTTCCAAGGGGCATTTAAACCATCTTGTTTAGCTACTGCAACCTGCACGTCTCTTCCAAGGGGCATTTAAACCGTCTTGGTAAGCTAATGCGACCTGCAAGCCAATTCCAAGAGGCATTTAAACACTCTTGTTAAGCTACTGCGACCTGCACGTCTCTTCGAAGACGCATTTAAACCATCTTTTTAAGCTACTGCGACTTGCACGTCTCTTCCAAGGGGCATTTAAACCGTCTTGTTAAGCTACTGTAACCTCCACCACTTTTCCAAGGGGCATTTAAACCGTCTTGTTAAGCTACTGCGACCTGCACGTCTCTTCCAAGGTGCATTTAAACCGTCTTGTTAAGCTACTGCGACCTGCACGTCTCTTCCAAGGGGCATTTAAAAGGTCTTGGTAAGCTACTGCGACCTGCAAGCCTATTCCAAGGGGCATTTAAACCCTGTTGTTAAGCTACTGCGACCTGCACGTCTCTTCCAAGGGGGATTTAAACCGTCTTTTTAAGCTACTGCAACTTGCAGGTCTCTTCCAAGGGGCATTTAAACCGTCTTGTTAAGTTACTGTAACCTCCATCACTTTTCCAAGGGGCATTTAAACCGTCGTGTTAAGCTACTGCGACCTGCACGTCTCTTCCAAGGGGCATTTAAACTGTCTTGTTAAGCTACTGCGACCTGCATGTCTCTTCCAAGGGGCATTTAAACCGTCTTGTTAAGCCACTGCGAACTGCACGTCTCTTTCAAGGGGCATTTAAACGGTCTTGTTAAGCTGCTGCGACCTGCATATCTCTTCCAAGGGGCATTTAAACAATCTTGTTAAGCTACTGCGACCTCCACCGCACTTTCAAGGGGCATTTAAACCGTCTTGTTAAGCTACTGCGACCTGCACGTCTCTTTCAAGGGGCATTTAAATCATCTTTTTAAGCTACTGCGACTTGCACGTCTCTTCCAAGGGGCATTTAAACCGTCTTGTTAAGCTACTGTAACCTCCACCACTTTTCCAAGGGGCATTTAAACCGTCTTTTTAAGCTGCTGCGAACTGCATGTCTCTTCCAAGGGGCATTTAAACCATCTTGTTAAGCTACTGCGACCTGCACGTCTCTTCCAATGGGCATTTAAACCGTCTTGGTAAGCTACTGAGACCTGCAAGCCTATTCCAAGGGGCATTTAAACCGCCTTGTTAAGCTACTGCGACCTGCACGTCTCTTCCAAGGGGGATTTAAACCGTCTTGTTAAGCGACTGCGACCTGCACGTCTCTTCCAAGGTGCATTTAAAACATATTGTTAATCTACTGCGACCTGCACGTCTCTTCCAAGGGGTATTTAAACTGTCTTGTTAAGCTACTGCCACCTGCACGTCTCTTCCAAGTGGCGTTTAAACCGTCTTGGTAAGCTACTGCGACCTGCAAGCCTATTCCAATGGGCATTTAAACACTCTTTTTAAGCTACTGCGACCTGCACGTCTCTTCCAAGTGGGATTTAAACAGTCTTGTTAAGCTACTGCGACCTGCTCGTGTCTTCCAAGGGGCATTTAAACCGTCTTGTTAAGCTCCTGCCACCTGCACGTCTCTTCCACGGGGCATTTAAACAGTCTTGTTAAGCTGCTGAGACCTGCATGTCTCTTCCAAGGGGCATTTAAACCGTCTTGTTAAGCTACTGCGAAATGCACTTCACTTCCAAGGGGCATTTAAACCGTCTTTTTAAGCTACTGCGACTTGCACGTCTCTTCCAAGGGGCATTTAAACCGTCTTGTTAAGCTACTGTAACCTCCATCACTTTTCCAAGCGGCATTTAAACCGTCGTGTTAAGCTACTGCGACCTTCACGTCTCTTCCAAGGGGCATTTAAACTGTCTTGTTAAGCTACTGCGACCTGCATGTCTCTTCCAAGGGGCATTTAAACCATCTTGTTAAGCCACTGCGACCTGCACGTCTCTTCCAAGGGGCATTTAAACCGTCTTGTTAAGCTGCTGCGACCTGCATGTCTCTTCCAAGGGGCGTTTAAACAATCTTGTTAAGCTACTGCGACCTCCACCGCACTTCCAAGGGGCATTTAAACCATCTTGTTAAGCTACTGCGACTTGCACGTCTCTTCCAAGGGGCATTTAAACTGTCTTGTTAAGCTACTGTAACCTCCACCACTTTTCCAAGGGGCATTTAAACGGTCTTGGTAAGCTGCTGCGACCTGCACGTCTCTTCCAAGGCCCATTTAAACCGTCTTTTTAAGCAACTGCGACTTGCACGTCTCTTCCAAGGGGCATTTAAACCGTCTTGTTAAACTACTGCGAACTCCATGTCTCTTCCAAGGGGCATTTAAACCGTCTTGATAAGCTACTGCGACCTGCACGTCTCTTCCAAGCGGCATTTAAACCATCTTATTAAGCTACTGTGACCTGCACGTCTCTTCCAAGGGGCATTTAAACTGTCTTGTTAAGCTACTGCGACTTCCACCTCTCGTCCAAGGGGCATTTAAACCATCTTATTAAGCTACTGCGACCTGCACATCTCTTCCAAGGGGCATTGAAACCGTCTTATTAAGCTACTGTGACCTGCACGTCTTTTCCAAGGGGCATTTAAACTGTGTTCTTAAGCTACTACGACCTCCACCGCTCTTCCAAGGGGCATTTAAACCATCTTCTTTAGCTACTGCGACCTGCACGTCTCTTCCAAGGGGCATTTAAACCGTCTTGGTAAGCTAATGCGACCTGCAAGCCAATTCCAAGAGGCATTTAAACACTATTGTTAAGCTACTGCGACCTGCACGTCTCTTCGAAGGCGCATTTAAACCATATTTTTAAGCTACTGCGACTTGCACGTCTCTTCGAAGGGGCATTTAAACCGTCTTGTTAAGCTACTGTAACCTCCACCACTTTTCCAAGGGGCATTTAAACCGTCTTGTTAAGCTACTGCGACCTGCACGTCTCTTCCAAGGTGCATTTAAACCGTCTTGTTAAGCTACTGCGACCTGCACGTCTCTTCCAAGGGGCATTTAAACCGTCTTGGTAAGCTACTGCGACCTGCAAGCCTATTCCAAGGGGCATTTAAACCCTGTTGTTAAGCTACTGCGACCTGCACGTCTCTTCCAAGGGGGATTTAAACCGTCTTTTTAAGCTACTGCGACTTGCACGTCTCTTCCAAGGGGCATTTAAACCGTCTTGTTAAGCTACTGTAACCTCCATCACTTTTCCAAGGGGCATTTAAACCGTCTTGTTAAGCTACTGCGACCTGCACGTCTCTTCCAAGGTGCATTTAAACCGTCTTGTTAAGCTACTGCGACCTGCACGTCTCTTCCAAGGGGCATTTAAACCGTCTTGGTAAGCTACTGCGACCTGCAAGCCTATTCCAAGGGGCATTTAAACCCTGTTGTTAAGCTACTGCGACCTGCACGTCTCTTCCAAGGGGGATTTAAACCGTCTTTTTAAGCTACTGCGACTTGCACGTCTCTTCCAAGGGGCATTTAAACCGTCTTGTTAAGCTACTGTAACCTCCATCACTTTTCCAAGGGGCATTTAAACCGTCGTGTTAAGCTACTGAGACCTGCACGTCTCTTGCAAGGGGCATTTAAACCCACTTGTTAAGCTACTGCGACCTGCACGTTTCTTCCAAGGGGCTTTTAAACCGTCTTGTTAAGCTCCTGCGACCTGCACGTCTCTTCCACGGCCCATTTAAACCGTCTTTTTAAGCAATTGCGACTTGCACGTCTCTTCCAAGGGGCATTTAAACCGTCTTGTTAAACTACTGCGACCTCCATGTCTCTTCCAAGGGGCATTTAAACCGTCTTGTTAAGCTACTGCGACCTGCACGTCTCTTCCAAGCGGCATTTAAACAGTCTTGTTAAGCTGCTGAGACCTGCATGTCTCTTCCAAGGGGCATTTAAACTGTCTTGTTAAGCTACTGCGACCTCCGCCGCTCTTCCAGGGGCCAATTAAACTGTCTTGTTAAGCTACTGTGACCTGCACGTCTCTTCCAAGGGGCATTTAAACCCTCTTGTTAAGCTCCTGCGACCTGCACGTCTCTTGCAAGGGGCATTTAAACCCACTTGTTAAGCTACTGCGACCTGCACGTTTCTTCCAAGGGGCATTTAAACCGTCTTGTTAAGCTCCTGCGACCTGCACGTCTCTTCCACGGCCCATTTAAACCGTCTTTTTAAGCAATTGCGACTTGCACGTCTCTTCCAAGGGGCACTTAAACCGTCTTGTTAAACTACTGCGACCTCCATGTCTCTTCCAAGGGGCATTTAAACCGTCTTGTTAAGCTACTGTAACCTCCACCACTTTTCCAAGGGGCATTTAAACCGTCTTTTTAAGCTGCTGCGAACTGCATGTCTCTTCCAAGGGGCATTTAAACCATCTTGTTAAGCTACTGCGACCTGCACGTCTCTTCCAATGGGCATTTAAACCGTCTTGGTAAGCTACTGAGACCTGCAAGCCTATTCCAAGGGGCATTTAAACCGCCTTGTTAAGCTACTGCGACCTGCACGTCTCTTCCAAGGGGGATTTAAACCGTCTTGTTAAGCGACTGCGACCTGCACGTCTCTTCCAAGGTGCATTTAAAACATATTGTTAATCTACTGCGACCTGCACGTCTCTTCCAAGGGGTATTTAAACTGTCTTGTTAAGCTACTGCCACCTGCACGTCTCTTCCAAGTGGCGTTTAAACCGTCTTGGTAAGCTACTGCGACCTGCAAGCCTATTCCAATGGGCATTTAAACACTCTTTTTAAGCTACTGCGACCTGCACGTCTCTTCCAAGTGGGATTTAAACAGTCTTGTTAAGCTACTGCGACCTGCTCGTGTCTTCCAAGGGGCATTTAAACCGTCTTGTTAAGCTCCTGCCACCTGCACGTCTCTTCCACGGGGCATTTAAACAGTCTTGTTAAGCTGCTGAGACCTGCATGTCTCTTCCAAGGGGCATTTAAACCGTCTTGTTAAGCTACTGCGAAATGCACTTCACTTCCAAGGGGCATTTAAACCGTCTTTTTAAGCTACTGCGACTTGCACGTCTCTTCCAAGGGGCATTTAAACCGTCTTGTTAAGCTACTGTAACCTCCATCACTTTTCCAAGCGGCATTTAAACCGTCGTGTTAAGCTACTGCGACCTTCACGTCTCTTCCAAGGGGCATTTAAACTGTCTTGTTAAGCTACTGCGACCTGCATGTCTCTTCCAAGGGGCATTTAAACCATCTTGTTAAGCCACTGCGACCTGCACGTCTCTTCCAAGGGGCATTTAAACCGTCTTGTTAAGCTGCTGCGACCTGCATGTCTCTTCCAAGGGGCGTTTAAACAATCTTGTTAAGCTACTGCGACCTCCACCGCACTTCCAAGGGGCATTTAAACCATCTTGTTAAGCTACTGCGACTTGCACGTCTCTTCCAAGGGGCATTTAAACTGTCTTGTTAAGCTACTGTAACCTCCACCACTTTTCCAAGGGGCATTTAAACGGTCTTGGTAAGCTGCTGCGACCTGCACGTCTCTTCCAAGGCCCATTTAAACCGTCTTTTTAAGCAACTGCGACTTGCACGTCTCTTCCAAGGGGCATTTAAACCGTCTTGTTAAACTACTGCGAACTCCATGTCTCTTCCAAGGGGCATTTAAACCGTCTTGATAAGCTACTGCGACCTGCACGTCTCTTCCAAGCGGCATTTAAACCATCTTATTAAGCTACTGTGACCTGCACGTCTCTTCCAAGGGGCATTTAAACTGTCTTGTTAAGCTACTGCGACTTCCACCTCTCGTCCAAGGGGCATTTAAACCATCTTATTAAGCTACTGCGACCTGCACATCTCTTCCAAGGGGCATTGAAACCGTCTTATTAAGCTACTGTGACCTGCACGTCTTTTCCAAGGGGCATTTAAACTGTGTTCTTAAGCTACTACGACCTCCACCGCTCTTCCAAGGGGCATTTAAACCATCTTCTTTAGCTACTGCGACCTGCACGTCTCTTCCAAGGGGCATTTAAACCGTCTTGGTAAGCTAATGCGACCTGCAAGCCAATTCCAAGAGGCATTTAAACACTATTGTTAAGCTACTGCGACCTGCACGTCTCTTCGAAGGCGCATTTAAACCATATTTTTAAGCTACTGCGACTTGCACGTCTCTTCGAAGGGGCATTTAAACCGTCTTGTTAAGCTACTGTAACCTCCACCACTTTTCCAAGGGGCATTTAAACCGTCTTGTTAAGCTACTGCGACCTGCACGTCTCTTCCAAGGTGCATTTAAACCGTCTTGTTAAGCTACTGCGACCTGCACGTCTCTTCCAAGGGGCATTTAAACCGTCTTGGTAAGCTACTGCGACCTGCAAGCCTATTCCAAGGGGCATTTAAACCCTGTTGTTAAGCTACTGCGACCTGCACGTCTCTTCCAAGGGGGATTTAAACCGTCTTTTTAAGCTACTGCGACTTGCACGTCTCTTCCAAGGGGCATTTAAACCGTCTTGTTAAGCTACTGTAACCTCCATCACTTTTCCAAGGGGCATTTAAACCGTCTTGTTAAGCTACTGCGACCTGCACGTCTCTTCCAAGGTGCATTTAAACCGTCTTGTTAAGCTACTGCGACCTGCACGTCTCTTCCAAGGGGCATTTAAACCGTCTTGGTAAGCTACTGCGACCTGCAAGCCTATTCCAAGGGGCATTTAAACCCTGTTGTTAAGCTACTGCGACCTGCACGTCTCTTCCAAGGGGGATTTAAACCGTCTTTTTAAGCTACTGCGACTTGCACGTCTCTTCCAAGGGGCATTTAAACCGTCTTGTTAAGCTACTGTAACCTCCATCACTTTTCCAAGGGGCATTTAAACCGTCGTGTTAAGCTACTGAGACCTGCACGTCTCTTGCAAGGGGCATTTAAACCCACTTGTTAAGCTACTGCGACCTGCACGTTTCTTCCAAGGGGCTTTTAAACCGTCTTGTTAAGCTCCTGCGACCTGCACGTCTCTTCCACGGCCCATTTAAACCGTCTTTTTAAGCAATTGCGACTTGCACGTCTCTTCCAAGGGGCATTTAAACCGTCTTGTTAAACTACTGCGACCTCCATGTCTCTTCCAAGGGGCATTTAAACCGTCTTGTTAAGCTACTGCGACCTGCACGTCTCTTCCAAGCGGCATTTAAACAGTCTTGTTAAGCTGCTGAGACCTGCATGTCTCTTCCAAGGGGCATTTAAACTGTCTTGTTAAGCTACTGCGACCTCCGCCGCTCTTCCAGGGGCCAATTAAACTGTCTTGTTAAGCTACTGTGACCTGCACGTCTCTTCCAAGGGGCATTTAAACCCTCTTGTTAAGCTCCTGCGACCTGCACGTCTCTTGCAAGGGGCATTTAAACCCACTTGTTAAGCTACTGCGACCTGCACGTTTCTTCCAAGGGGCATTTAAACCGTCTTGTTAAGCTCCTGCGACCTGCACGTCTCTTCCACGGCCCATTTAAACCGTCTTTTTAAGCAATTGCGACTTGCACGTCTCTTCCAAGGGGCACTTAAACCGTCTTGTTAAACTACTGCGACCTCCATGTCTCTTCCAAGGGGCATTTAAACCGTCTTGTTAAGCTACTGCGACCTGCACGTCTCTTCCAAGCGGCATTTAAACAGTCTTGTTAAGCTGCTGAGACCTGCATGTCTCTTCCAAGGGGCATTTAAACTGTCTTGTTAAGCTACTGCGACCTCCGCCGCTCTTCCAGGGGCCAATTAAACTGTCTTGTTAAGCTACTGTGACCTGCACGTCTCTTCCAAGGGGCATTTAAACCGTCTTGTTAAGCTACTGCGACTTGCACGTCTCTTCCAAGGCGCATTTAAACCGTCTTGTTAAGCTTCTGTAACCTCCACCACTTTTCCAAGGGGCATTTAAACCGTCTTGTTAAGCTACTGAGACCTGCAAGTCTCTTCCAATGGGCATTTAATCCGTCTTATTAAGCTACTGCGACCTGCACGTCTCTTCCAAGGGGCATTTAAACTGTCTTGTTAAGCTACTGCGACTTCCACCTCTCGTCCAAGGGGCATTTAAACCATCTTATTAAGCTACTGCGACCTGCATGTCTCTTCCATGGGGCATTTAAACCGTCTTGTTAAGCCACTGCGAACTGCACGTCTCTTCCAAGGGGCATTTAAACCGTCTTATTAAGCTGCTGCGACCTGCATATCTCTTCCAAGGGGCATTTAAACAATCTTGTTAAGCTACTGCGACCTCCACCGCACTTTCAAGGGGCATTTAAACCGTCTTGTTAAGCTACTGCGACCTGCACGTCTCTTTCAAGGGGCATTTAAATCATCTTTTTAAGCTACTGCGACTTGCACGTCTCTTCCAAGGGGCATTTAAACCGTCTTGTTAAGCTACTGTAACCTCCACCACTTTTCCATGGGGCATTTAAACGGTCTTGTTAAGCTCCTGCGACCTGCACATCTCTTCCAAGGCCCATTTAAACCGTCTTTTTAAGCAACTGCGACTTGCACGTCTCTTCCAAGGGGCATTTAAACCGTCTTGTTAAACTACTGCGACCTGCACGTCTCTTTCAAGGGGCATTTAAATCATCTTGTTAAGCTACTGCGACTTGCACGTCTCTTCCAAGGGGCATTTAAACCGTCTTGTTAAGCTACTGTAACCTCCACCACTTTTCCAAGGGGCATTTAAACGGTCTTGTTAAGCTCCTGCGACCTGCACGTCTCTTCCAAGGCCCATTTAAACCGTCTTTTTAAGCAACTGCGACCTGCACGTTTCTTCCAAGGGGCTTTTAAACCGTCTTGTTAAGCTCCTGCGACCTGCACGTCTCTTCCACGGCCCATTTAAACCGTCTTTTTAAGCAATTGCGACTTGCACGTCTCTTCCAAGGGGCATTTAAACCGTCTTGTTAAACTACTGCGACCTCCATGTCTCTTCCAAGGGGCATTTAAACCGTCTTGTTAAGCTACTGCGACCTGCACGTCTCTTCCAAGCGGCATTTAAACAGTCTTGTTAAGCTGCTGAGACCTGCATGTCTCTTCCAAGGGGCATTTAAACTGTCTTGTTAAGCTACTGCGACCTCCGCCGCTCTTCCAGGGGCCAATTAAACTGTCTTGTTAAGCTACTGTGACCTGCACGTCTCTTCCAAGGGGCATTTAAACCCTCTTGTTAAGCTCCTGCGACCTGCACGTCTCTTGCAAGGGGCATTTAAACCCACTTGTTAAGCTACTGCGACCTGCACGTTTCTTCCAAGGGGCATTTAAACCGTCTTGTTAAGCTCCTGCGACCTGCACGTCTCTTCCACGGCCCATTTAAACCGTCTTTTTAAGCAATTGCGACTTGCACGTCTCTTCCAAGGGGCACTTAAACCGTCTTGTTAAACTACTGCGACCTCCATGTCTCTTCCAAGGGGCATTTAAACCGTCTTGTTAAGCTACTGCGACCTGCACGTCTCTTCCAAGCGGCATTTAAACAGTCTTGTTAAGCTGCTGAGACCTGCATGTCTCTTCCAAGGGGCATTTAAACTGTCTTGTTAAGCTACTGCGACCTCCGCCGCTCTTCCAGGGGCCAATTAAACTGTCTTGTTAAGCTACTGTGACCTGCACGTCTCTTCCAAGGGGCATTTAAACCGTCTTGTTAAGCTACTGCGACTTGCACGTCTCTTCCAAGGCGCATTTAAACCGTCTTGTTAAGCTTCTGTAACCTCCACCACTTTTCCAAGGGGCATTTAAACCGTCTTGTTAAGCTACTGAGACCTGCAAGTCTCTTCCAATGGGCATTTAATCCGTCTTATTAAGCTACTGCGACCTGCACGTCTCTTCCAAGGGGCATTTAAACTGTCTTGTTAAGCTACTGCGACTTCCACCTCTCGTCCAAGGGGCATTTAAACCATCTTATTAAGCTACTGCGACCTGCATGTCTCTTCCATGGGGCATTTAAACCGTCTTGTTAAGCCACTGCGAACTGCACGTCTCTTCCAAGGGGCATTTAAACCGTCTTATTAAGCTGCTGCGACCTGCATATCTCTTCCAAGGGGCATTTAAACAATCTTGTTAAGCTACTGCGACCTCCACCGCACTTTCAAGGGGCATTTAAACCGTCTTGTTAAGCTACTGCGACCTGCACGTCTCTTTCAAGGGGCATTTAAATCATCTTTTTAAGCTACTGCGACTTGCACGTCTCTTCCAAGGGGCATTTAAACCGTCTTGTTAAGCTACTGTAACCTCCACCACTTTTCCATGGGGCATTTAAACGGTCTTGTTAAGCTCCTGCGACCTGCACATCTCTTCCAAGGCCCATTTAAACCGTCTTTTTAAGCAACTGCGACTTGCACGTCTCTTCCAAGGGGCATTTAAACCGTCTTGTTAAACTACTGCGACCTGCACGTCTCTTTCAAGGGGCATTTAAATCATCTTGTTAAGCTACTGCGACTTGCACGTCTCTTCCAAGGGGCATTTAAACCGTCTTGTTAAGCTACTGTAACCTCCACCACTTTTCCAAGGGGCATTTAAACGGTCTTGTTAAGCTCCTGCGACCTGCACGTCTCTTCCAAGGCCCATTTAAACCGTCTTTTTAAGCAACTGCGACTTGCACGTCTCTTCCAAGGGGCATTTAAACCGTCTTGTTAAACTACTGCGACCTCCATGTCTCTTCCAAGGGGCATTTAAACCGTCTTGTTAAGCTACTGCGACCTGCACGTCTTTTCCAAGCGGCATTTAAACCATCTTATTAAGCTACTGTGACCTGCACGTCTCTTCCAAGGGGCATTTAAACTGTCTTGTTAAGCTACTGCGACTTCCACCTCTCGTCCAAGGGGCATTTAAACCATCTTATTAAGCTACTGCGACCTGCACATCTCTTCCAAGGGGCATTGAAACCGTCTTATTAAGCTACTGTGACCTGCACGTCTTTTCCAAGGGGCATTTAAACTGTCTTCTTAAGCTACTACGACCTCCACCGCTCTTCCAAGGGGCATTTAAACCATCTTGTTTAGCTACTGCAACCTGCACGTCTCTTCCAAGGGGCATTTAAACCGTCTTGGTAAGCTAATGCGACCTGCAAGCCAATTCCAAGAGGCATTTAAACACTCTTGTTAAGCTACTGCGACCTGCACGTCTCTTCGAAGACGCATTTAAACCATCTTTTTAAGCTACTGCGACTTGTATGTCTCTTCCAAGGGGCATTTAAACCGTCTTGTTAAGCTACTGTAACCTCCACCACTTTTCCAAGGGGCATTTAAACCGTCTTGTTAAGCTACTGCGAAATGAACGTGTCTTCCATGGGGCATTTAAACCGTCTTGTTAAGCTACTGCGACCTGCACTTATCTTCCAAGCGGCATTTAAACCATCTTGTTAAGCTACTGCGACCTGCATGTCTCTTCCAAGGGGCATTTAAACCGTCTTGTTCAGCTACTGCGACTTGTATGTCTCTTCCAAGGGGCATTTAAACCTTCTTGCTTAGCTACTGTAACCTCCACCACTTTTCCAAGGGGCATTTAAACTGTCTTGTTAAGCTACTGCGACCTACGTGTCTCTTCCAAGGGGCATTTAAACCGACTTTTTAAGCTACTGCAACCTGCACGTCTCTTCCAAGGGGCATTTAAACCGTCTTGTTAAGCTACTGCGACCTGCACGTCTATTCCAAGGGGCATTTAAACCGCCTTTTTAAGCTGCTGCGTCCTGCATGTCTCTTCCAAGGGGCATTTAAACCGTTTTGTTAAGATACTGTGACCTGCACGTTACTTCCAAGGGGCATTTAAACCATCTTGTTAATCTATTGCGACCTCCACCGCTTTTCCAAGGGGCATTTAAACCGTCTTGTTAAGCTACTGCGATCTGCACGTCTCTTCCAAGGGGCATTTAAACCGTCTTGTTAAGCTACTGCGACCTCCACCGCTCTTCCAAGGGGCATTTAAACCGTCTTGTTAAGCTAATGCGACCTGCACATCTCTTCCATGGGGCATTTAAACCGTCTTGTTAAGCTACTGCGACCTGCACGTCTCTTCCATGGGGCATTTAAACTGTCTTGTTAAGCTACTGCGACCTGCATGTTTCTTCCAAGGGGCATTTAAACCGTCTTGTTAAGCTACTGCGTCCTGCACACTTCTACCAAGGAGCATTTAAACCGTCTTGTTAATCTACTGCGCCATGCATGTCTCTTTCAAGGGGCATTTAAACCGTCTTGTTAAGCTACTGCGTTCTGCACGTCTCTTCAAAGGGGCATTTAAACTGTCTTGTTAAGCTACTGCGACCTGCATGTCTCTTCCAAGGGGCATTTAAACCGTCTTGTTAAGCCACTGCGACCTGCACGTCTCTTCCAAGGGGCATTTAAACCGCCTTTTTAAGCTGCTACGACCTGCATGTCTCTTCCAAGGGGCATTTAATCTGTCTTGTTAAGCTATTACGACCTCCACTGCTCTTCCAAGCGGCATTTAAACCATCTTGTTAAGCTACTGCGACTTGCACGTCTCTTCCAAGGGGCATTTAAACCGTCTTGTTAAGCTACTGCGACCTGCACGTCTCTTCCAAGTGGCATTTAAACCTTCTTGTTTAGCTACTGTATCCTCCACCACTTTTCCAAAGAGCATTTAAACCGTCTTGTTAATCTGCTGCGACCTGCATGTCTCTTCCAAGGGCATTTAAACCGTCTTGTTAAGCTACTGCGAAATGCACGTCTCTTCCAAGGGGCATTTAAATCGTCTTGTTAAGCTACTGCGACTTGCACTTCTCTTCCAAGGGGCATATAAACCTTCTTATTTAGCTACTGTAACCTCCACCAGTTTTCCAAGGGGCATTTAAACGGTTTTGTTAAGCTACTGCGACTTGCACGTCTCTTCCAAGGGGCATTTAAACCGTCTTGTTAAGCTACTGCGAGCTGCCCTTATCTTCCAAGCGACATTTAAACCGTCTTGTTAAGCTACTGCGAGCTGCACGTCTCTTCCAAGGTGCATTTAAACCGTCTTTTTAAGCTACTGCGACCTGCACGTCTCTTCCAAGGGGCATTTAATCCATCTTGTTAAGCTACTGCGACCTGCATGTCTCTTCCGAGGGGCATTTAAACCGTCTTATTAAGCTACTGCGACTTGCACGTCTCTTCCAAGGGGCATTTAAACCTTCATGTTTAGCTACTGTAACCTCCACCACTTTTCCAAGGGGCATTTATACCGTCTTGTTAAGCTACTGCGACCTGCATTTCTCTTCCAAGGGGGATTTAAACCGTCTTGTTAAGCTACTGCGACCTGCACGTCTCTTCCAAGGGGCATTTAAAAGGTCTTGGTAAGCTACTGCGACCTGCAAGCCTATTCCAAGGGGCATTTAAACCCTGTTGTTAAGCTACTGCGACCTGCACGTGTCTTCCAAGGGGGATTTAAACCGTCTTTTTAAGCTACTGCAACTTGCAGGTCTCTTCCAAGGGGCATTTAAACCGTCTTGTTAAGCTACTGTAACCTCCATCACTTTTCCAAGGGGCATTTAAACCGTCGTGTTAAGCTACTGCGACCTGCACGTCTCTTCCAAGGGGCATTTAAACTGTCTTGTTAAGCTACTGCGACCTGCATGTCTCTTCCAAGGGGCATTTAAACCGTCTTGTTAAGCCACTGCGAACTGCACGTCTCTTTCAAGGGGCATTTAAACGGTCTTGTTAAGCTGCTGCGACCTGCATATCTCTTCCAAGGGGCATTTAAACAATCTTGTTAAGCTACTGCGACCTCCACCGCACTTTCAAGGGGCATTTAAACCGTCTTGTTAAGCTACTGCGACCTGCACGTCTCTTTCAAGGGGCATTTAAATCATCTTTTTAAGCTACTGCGACTTGCACGTCTCTTCCAAGGGGCATTTAAACCGTCTTGTTAAGCTACTGTAACCTCCACCACTTTTCCAAGGGGCATTTAAACCGTCTTTTTAAGCTGCTGCGAACTGCATGTCTCTTCCAAGGGGCATTTAAACCATCTTGTTAAGCTACTGCGACCTGCACGTCTCTTCCAATGGGCATTTAAACCGTCTTGGTAAGCTACTGAGACCTGCAAGCCTATTCCAAGGGGCATTTAAACCGCCTTGTTAAGCTACTGCGACCTGCACGTCTCTTCCAAGGGGGATTTAAACCGTCTTGTTAAGCGACTGCGACCTGCACGTCTCTTCCAAGGTGCATTTAAAACATATTGTTAATCTACTGCGACCTGCACGTCTCTTCCAAGGGGTATTTAAACTGTCTTGTTAAGCTACTGCCACCTGCACGTCTCTTCCAAGTGGCGTTTAAACCGTCTTGGTAAGCTACTGCGACCTGCAAGCCTATTCCAATGGGCATTTAAACACTCTTTTTAAGCTACTGCGACCTGCACGTCTCTTCCAAGTGGGATTTAAACAGTCTTGTTAAGCTACTGCGACCTGCTCGTGTCTTCCAAGGGGCATTTAAACCGTCTTGTTAAGCTCCTGCCACCTGCACGTCTCTTCCACGGGGCATTTAAACAGTCTTGTTAAGGTGCTGAGACCTGCATGTCTCTTCCAAGGGGCATTTAAACCGTCTTGTTAAGCTACTGCGAAATGCACTTCACTTCCAAGGGGCATTTAAACCGTCTTTTTAAGCTACTGTGACTTGCACTTCTCTTCCAAGGGGCATTTAAACCTTCTTGTTTAGCTACTGTAACCTCCACCACTTTTCTAAGGGGCATTTAAACCGTCTTGTTAAGCTACTGCGACCTACATGTCCCTTCCAAGGGGCATTTAAACCGTCTTGTTAAGCTACTGGGACCTGTACGTCTCTTCCAAGGGGCATTTAAACCATCTTGTTAAGCTCTTGCGACCTGCATGTCTCTTCCAAGGGGCACTTAAACCATCTTGTTAAGCTACTGCAACCTCCACCACTCTTCCAAGAGGCATTTAAACCGTCTTGTTAAGCTACTGCGACCTGCACGTTTCTTCCAAGGGGCATTTAAACCATCTTGTTAAGCTACTGCGACCTCCACCGGTCTACCAATGGGCATTTTAACCGTCTTGTTAAGCTGCTGCGACCTGCACGTCTCTTCGAAGGGGCATTTAAACCATCTTGTTAATCTACTGCGACCTCCACCGCTTTTCCAAGGGGCATTAAAAGCGTCTTGTTAAGCTACTGCGACCAGCACGTCCCTTTCAAGGGGCATTTAAACCATCTTGTTACGCTACTGCGACCTCCACCGCTCTTCCAAGGGGCATTTAAAACGCCTTGCTAAGCTACTTCGACCTGCACGTCTCTTCCATGGGGCATTTTAACCGTCTTGTTAAGCTTCTGCAACCTGCACATCTCTTCCATGGGGCATTTAAACCGTCTTGTTAAGTTACTGCGACCTGCACGTCTCTTCCAAGGGGCATTTAAACTGTCCAGTTAAGCTACTGCGACCTGCACGTCTCTTCCAACGGGAATTTAAACCATCTTGTTAAGCTACTGCGACCTGCACGTCTCTTCTAAGGTGCATTTAAACTGTCTTTTTAAGCTGCTGCGATCTGTACGTCTCTACCAAGGGGCATTTAATCCGTCTTGTTAAGCTATTACGTCCTCCACCGTTCTTCCAAGGGGCATTTAAACCGTCTTGTTAAGCTACTGCAACCTGCACGTCTCTTCCAAGGGGCATTTGAACCATCTTGTTAAGCTACTGCGACTTGCACGTCTCTTCCAAGGGGCATTTAAACCTTCTTGTTTAGCTACTGTAACCTCCATCACTTTTCCAAGGGGCATTTAAACCGTCTTGTTAAGCTACTGCGACCTGCATCTCTCTTCCAAGGGGCATTTAAACCGTCTTTTTAAGCTACTGCGACTTGCACGTCTCTTCCAAGGGGCATTTAAACCTTCTTGTTTAGCTACTGTAACCTCCACCACTTTTCCAAGAGGCATTTAAACCGTCTTGTTAAGATACTGCGAAATGCACGTCTCTTCCAAGGGGCATTTAAACCGTTTTGTTAAGCTACTGTGACTTGCACGTCTCTTCCAAGGGGCATTTAAACGGTCTTGTTAAGCTACTGCGAGCTGCCCTTATCTTCCAAGGGACATTTAAACCTTCTTGTTAAGCTACTGCGACCTGCATGTCTCTTCCAAGGTGCATTTAATCCGTCTTTTTAAGCTACTGCGACCTGCACGTCTCTTCCAAGGCGCATTTAAACCATCTTGTTAAGCTACTGCGACCTGCATGTCTCTTCCGAGGGGCATTTAAACCGTCTTGTTCAGCTTCTGCGACTTGCACGTCTCTTCCAAGGGGCATTTAAACCTTCTTGTTTAGCTACTGTAACCTCCACCAATTTTCCAAGGGGCATTTAAACCGTCTTGTTAAGCTACTGCGACCTGCACTTATCTTCCAAGCGGCATTTAAACCGTCTTGTTAAGCTACTGCGACCTGCATGTCTCTTCCAAGGAGCATTTAAACCGTCTTGTTAAGCTACTGCGACCTGCATGTCTCTTCCAAGGGGCATTTAAACCATCTTGTTAAGCTACTGCGACCGGCATGTCTCTTCCAAGGGGCATTTAAACCGTCTTGTTTAGCTACTGTAACCTCCACCACTTTCCAAGGGGCATTTAAACCATCTTGTTAAGCTACTGCGACCTACATGTCTCTTCCAAGGGGTATTTAAACCGTCTTGTTAAGCAACTGGGACCTGTACGTCTCTTCCAAGAGGCATTTAAACCATCTTGTTAAGCTACTGCGAAATGCACGTCACTTCCAAGGGGCATTTAAACCGTCTTTTTAAGCTACTGCGACTTGCACTTCTCTTCCAAGGATCATTTAAACCTTCTTGTTTAGCTACTGTAACCTCCACCACTTTTCCAAGGGGCATTTAAACCGTCTTGTTAAGCTACTACGACCTGCATGTCTCTTCCAAGGGGCATTTAAACCGTCTTGTTAAGCTACTGGGACATGTACGTCTCTTCCAAGGGGCACTTAAACCATCTTGTTAAGCTACTGCGACCTCCACCGCTCTACCAAGGGGCATTTTAACCGTCTTTTTAAGCTAGTGCGACCTGCACGTCTCTTCCAAGGGGCATTTAAACTATCTTGTTAATCTACTGCGACCTCCACCGCTTTTCCAAGGGGCATTAAAACAGTCTTGTTAAGCTACTGCGACCTGCACGTCTCTTTCAAGGGGCTTTTAAACCATCTTGTTACGCTACTGCGACCTCCACCGCTCTTCCAAGGGGCATTTAAACCGCCTTGTTAAGGTACTGCGACCTGCACGTCTCTTCCATGGGGCATTTTAACTGTCTTATTAAGCTTCTGCAACCTGCACATCTCTTCCATGGGGCATTTAAACCGTCTTGTTAAGCTACTGCGACCTGCACGTCTGTTCCAAGGTGCATTTAAAACGTCTTGTTAAGCTGCTGCGATCTGCACGTCTCTACCAAGGGGAATTTAATCCGTCTTGTTAAGCTATTACGACCTCCACCGCTCTTCCGAGGGGCATTTAAACCGTCTTGTTAAGCTACTGCGACTTGCACGTCTCTTCCAAGGGGCATTTAAACCTTCTTGCTTAGCTACTGTAACCTCCATCACTTTTCCAAGGGGCATTTAAACCTTCTTGTTAAGCTACTGCGACCTGCATCTCTCTTCCAAGGGGCATTTAAACCGTCTTTTTAAGCTACTGCAACCGGCACGTCTCTTCCAAGGGGCATTTAAACCCTCTTGTTAAGCTACTGCGACCTGCACATCTCTTCCAAGGGGCATTTAAACGGTCTTGTTAAGCTACTGCGACTTTCACTTCGCTTCCAAGGGGCATTTAAACCTTCTTGTTTAGCTACTGTAACCTCCACCACTTTTCCAAGGGGAATTTAAACCGTCTTGTTAATCTACTGCGACCTGCATGTCTCTTCCAAGGGGCACTTAAACTGTCTTGTTAAGCTACTGCGAAATGAACGTGTCTTCCATGGGGCATTTAAACCGTCTTGTTAAGCTACTGCGACCTGCACTTATCTTCCAAGCGGCATTTAAACCATCTTGTTAAGCTACTGCGACCTGCATGTCTCTTCCAAGGGGCATTTAAACCGTCTTGTTCAGCTACTGCGACTTGTATGTCTCTTCCAAGGGGCATTTAAACCTTCTTGTTTAGCTACTGTAACCTCCACCACTTTTCCAAGGGGCATTTAAACTGTCTTGTTAAGCTACTGCGACCTACGTGTCTCTTCCAAGGGGCATTTAAACCGACTTTTTAAGCTACTGCAACCTGCACGTCTCTTCCAAGGGGCATTTAAACCGTCTTGTTAAGCTACTGCGACCTGCACGTCTATTCCAAGGGGCATTTAAACCGCCTTTTTAAGCTGCTGCGTCCTGCATGTCTCTTCCAAGGGGCATTTAAACCGTTTTGTTAAGATACTGTGACCTGCACGTTACTTCCAAGGGGCATTTAAACCATCTTGTTAATCTATTGCGACCTCCACCGCTTTTCCAAGGGGCATTTAAACCGTCTTGTTAAGCTACTGCGATCTGCACGTCTCTTCCAAGGGGCATTTAAACCGTCTTGTTAAGCTACTGCGACCTCCACCGCTCTTCCAAGGGGCATTTAAACCGTCTTGTTAAGCTAATGCGACCTGCACATCTCTTCCATGGGGCATTTAAACCGTCTTGTTAAGCTACTGCGACCTGCACGTCTCTTCCATGGGGCATTTAAACTGTCTTGTTAAGCTACTGCGACCTGCATGTTTCTTCCAAGGGGCATTTAAACCGTCTTGTTAAGCTACTGCGTCCTGCACACTTCTACCAAGGAGCATTTAAACCGTCTTGTTAATCTACTGCGCCATGCATGTCTCTTTCAAGGGGCATTTAAACCGTCTTGTTAAGCTACTGCGTTCTGCACGTCTCTTCAAAGGGGCATTTAAACTGTCTTGTTAAGCTACTGCGACCTGCATGTCTCTTCCAAGGGGCATTTAAACCGTCTTGTTAAGCCACTGCGACCTGCACGTCTCTTCCAAGGGGCATTTAAACCGCCTTTTTAAGCTGCTACGACCTGCATGTCTCTTCCAAGGGGCATTTAATCTGTCTTGTTAAGCTATTACGACCTCCACTGCTCTTCCAAGCGGCATTTAAACCATCTTGTTAAGCTACTGCGACTTGCACGTCTCTTCCAAGGGGCATTTAAACCGTCTTGTTAAGCTACTGCGACCTGCACGTCTCTTCCAAGTGGCATTTAAACCTTCTTGTTTAGCTACTGTATCCTCCACCACTTTTCCAAAGAGCATTTAAACCGTCTTGTTAATCTGCTGCGACCTGCATGTCTCTTCCAAGGGCATTTAAACCGTCTTGTTAAGCTACTGCGAAATGCACGTCTCTTCCAAGGGGCATTTAAATCGTCTTGTTAAGCTACTGCGACTTGCACTTCTCTTCCAAGGGGCATATAAACCTTCTTATTTAGCTACTGTAACCTCCACCAGTTTTCCAAGGGGCATTTAAACGGTTTTGTTAAGCTACTGCGACTTGCACGTCTCTTCCAAGGGACATTTAAACCGTCTTGTTAAGCTACTGCGAGCTGCCCTTATCTTCCAAGCGACATTTAAACCGTCTTGTTAAGCTACTGCGAGCTGCACGTCTCTTCCAAGGTGCATTTAAACCGTCTTTTTAAGCTACTGCGACCTGCACGTCTCTTCCAAGGGGCATTTAATCCATCTTGTTAAGCTACTGCGACCTGCATGTCTCTTCCGAGGGGCATTTAAACCGTCTTATTAAGCTACTGCGACTTGCACGTCTCTTCCAAGGGGCATTTAAACCTTCATGTTTAGCTACTGTAACCTCCACCACTTTTCCAAGGGGCATTTATACCGTCTTGTTAAGCTACTGCGACCTGCATTTCTCTTCCAAGGGGCATTTAAACCGTCTTTTTAAGCTACTGCAACCTGCACGTCTCTTCCAAGGGGCATTTAAACCGTCTTGTTAAGCTACTGCGACTTGCACGTCTCTTCCAAGGGGCATTTAAATCCTTTTGTTAAGCTACTGCGACCTGCACGTTTCTTCCAAGGGGCAATTAAACCGTCTTGTTAAGCTACTGCGACCTCCACCGCTCTTCCAAGGGGCATTTTAACCATCTTGTTAAGCTACTGCGACCTGCACGTCTCTTCCATGGGGCATTTAAACCGTCTTGTTAAGCTACTGCGACCTGCACGTCTCTTCCATGGGGCATTTAATCCGTCTTGTTAAGCTACTGCGACCTGCACGTCTCTTACATGGGGCATTTAAACAGTCTTGTTAAGCTACTGCTACCTGCACGTCTCTTCCAAGGGGCATTTAAACCAACTTGTTAAGCTACTGCGACCTGCACGTCTCTTCCAACGGGCATTTAAACCATCTTGTTAAGCTACTGCGACCTGCACGTCTCTTCCAAGGTGCATTTAAACCGTCTTGTTAAGCTACTGCGACCTGCACGTCTCTTCCAAGGGTCATTTAAACCGTCTTCTTAAGCTACTGTGACCTGCACGTCTCTTCCAAGGGGCATTTAAACCCTCTTGTTAAGCTATTGCGACTTGCACGTCTCTTCCATGGGGCATTTAAACCATCTTGTTAAGCTACTGCGACTTGCACGTCTCTTCCAAGGGGCATTTAAACCGTCTTGTTAAGCTACTGCGACCTGCATGTCTCTTCCAATGGGCATTTAAACCATCTTGTTAAGCTACTGCGACCTGCACGTCTCTTCCAAGATGCATTTAAACCGTCTTGTTAAGCTGCTGCGATCTGCATGTCTCTACCAAGGGGCATTTAATCCGTTTTGTTAAGCTATTACGACCTTCACCGCTCTTCCAAGGGGCATTTAAACCTTCTTGTTTAGCTACTGTAACCTCCACCTCTTTTCCAAGGGGCATTTAAACCGTCTTGTTAATCTACTGCGACCTGCATGTCTCTTCCAAGGGGCATTTAAACCGTCTTGTTAAGCTACTGCGAAATGCTCGTCTCTTCCAAGTGGCATTTAAACCGTCTTGTTAAGCTTTTGCGACTTGCACCTCTCTTCCAAGGGGCATTTAAACCTTCTTGTTTAGCTACTGTAACCTCCACCACTTTTCCAAGGGACATTTAAACCGTCTTGTTAATCTACTGCGACCTGCATGTCTCTTCCAAGGGGCATTTAAACCGTCTTGTTAAGCTAATGCGAAATGCACGTGTCTTCCAAGGGGCATTTAAACCATCTTGTTAAGCTATTGCGACCTGCACTTATCTTTCAAGCGGCATTTAAACCATCTTGTTAAGCTACTGCGACCTGCATGTCTATTCCAAGGGGCATTTAAACCGTCTTTTTAAGCTACTGGGACCTGCACGTCTCTTCCAAGGGGCATTTAAACCGACTTGTTAAGCTACTGCGACCTGAACGTCTCTTCCAAGGGGCATTTAAACCGACTTTATAAGCTACTGCAACCTGCACGTCTCTTCCAAGGGGCATTTAAACCATCTTGTTAAGCTACTGCGACCTGCACGTCTCTTCCAATGGGCATTTAAACCATCTTGTTAAGCTACTGCGACCTGCACGTCTCTTCCAAGGTGCATTTAAACTGTCTTGTTAACCTGCTGCGATCTGCATGTCTCTACCAAGGGGCATTTAATCCGTCTTGTTAAGCTATTACGACCTCCACCGCTCTTCCAAGGGGCATTTAAACCTTCTTGTTTAACTATTGTAACCTCCACCACTTTTCCAAGAGGCATCTAAACCGTCTTGTTAAGCTACTACGACCTACATGTCTCTTCCAAGGGGCATTTAAACCGTCTTGTTAAGCTACTGGGACCTGTACGTCTCTTCGAAGGGGCATTTAAACCGTCATGTTAAGCTGCTGGGACCTGCATGTCTCTTCCAAGGGGCACGTATACCATCTTGTTAAGCTACTGCGACCTCCACCGCTCTTCCAAGAGGCATTTAAACTGTCTTGTTAAGCTACTGCGACCTGCACGTTTCTTCCTAGGGGCATTTAAACCATCTTGTTAAGCTACTGCGACCACCACCGCTCTACCAAGGGGCATTTTAACCGTCTTGTTAAGCTACTGCGACCTGCACGTCTCTTCCAAGGGACATTTAAACCATCTTGTTAAGCTACTGCGACCTGCACGTCTCTTTCAAGGGGCATTTAAACCATCTTGTTACGCTACTGCGACCTCCACCTCTCTACCAAGGGGCATTTAAACCGCCTTGTTAAGCTACTTCGACCTGCACGTCTGTTCCTTGGGGCATTTAAACCGTCTTGTTAAGCTACTGCGACCTGCACGTCTATTCCAAGGTGCATTTAAACCGTCTTGTTAAGCTGCTGCGATCTGCACGTCTCTACCAAGGGGAATGTAATCCGTCTTGTTAAGCTATTACGACCTCCACCGCTCTTCCAAGGGGCATTTAAACCTTCTTGTTTAACTATTGTAACCTCCACCACTTTTCCAAGGGGCATTTAAACCGTCTTGTTAATCTACTGCGAACTGCATGTCTCTTCCAAGGGGCAGTTAAACCGTCTTGTCAAGCTACTGCGAAATGCACGTCTCTTCCAAGGGGCATTTAAACCGTCTTCTTAAGCTACTGCGACTTGCACCTCTCTTCCAAGGGGTATTTAAACCTTCTTGTTTAGCTACTGTAACCTCCACCACTTTTCCAAGGGGCATTTAAACCGTCTTGTTAATCTACTGCGACCTGCATGTCTCTTCCAAGGGGCATTTAAACCGTCTTCATAAGCTACTGGGACCTTTACGTCTCTTCCAAGGGGCATTTAATCAGTCTTGTTAAGCTACTGCGACCTGCACGTCACTTCCAAGGGGCATTTAAACCGTCTTTTTAAGCTACTGCGACTTGCACTTCTCTTCCAAGGGGCATTTAAACCTTCTTGTTTAGCTACTGTAACCTCCACCACTTTTCCAAGGGGCATTTATACCGTCTTGTTAAGCTACTACGACCTACATGTCTCTTCCAAGGGGCATTTAAACCGTCTTGTTAAACTACTGGGACCTGTATGTCTCTTCGAAGGGGCATTTAAACAGTCATGTTAAGCTGCTGGGACCTGCATGTCTCTTCCAAGGGGCACGTAAACCATCTTGTTAAGCTACTGCGACCTCCAACGCTCTTCAAAGAGGCATTTAAACCGTCTTGTTAAGCTACTGCGACCTGCACGTTTCTTCCTAGGGGCATTTAAACCATCTTGTTAAGCTACTGCGACCACCACCGCTCTACCAAGGGGCATTTTAACCGTCTTGTTAAGCTACTGCGACCTGCACGTCTCTTCCAAGGGGCATTTAAACCATCTTGTTAATCTACTGTGACCTCCACCGCTTTACCAGGGGGCATTAAAACCGTCTTGTTAAGCTACTGCGACCTGCACGTCTCTTTCAAGGGGCATTTAAACCATCTTGTTACGTTACTGCGACCTCCACCGCTCTTCCAAGGGGCATTTAAACCGCCTTGTTAAGCTACTTCGACCTGCACGTCTCTTCCTTCTGGCATTTAAACCGTCTTGTTAAGCTACTGCGACCTGCAAGTCTCTTCCAAGGTGCATTTAAACCGTCTTGTTAAGCTATTACGACCTACACCGCTCTTCCAAGGGGCATTTAAACCGCCTTGTTAAGCTACTTCGACCTGCACGTCTTTTCCTTGGGGCATTTAAACCGTCTTGTTAAGCTACTGCGACCTGCACGTCTCTTCCAAGGGGCATTTAAACCATCTTGTTAAGCTACTGCGACTTGCACGTCTCTTCCAAGGGGCATTTAAACCTTCTTGTTTATCTTCTGTAACCTCCATCACTTTTCCAAGGGGCATTTAAACCGTCTTGTTAAGCTACTGCGACCTGCATCTCTCTTCCAAGGGGCATTTAAACCGTCTTTTTAAGCTAATGCAACCGGCACGTCTCTTCCAAGGGGCATTTAAACCCTCTTGTTAAGCTACTGCGACCTGCACGTCTCTTCCAAGGGGCATTTAAACGGTCTTGCTAAGCTACTGCGACTTGCACTTCGCTTCCAAGGGGCTTTTAAACCTTCTTGTTTAGCTGCTGTAACCTCCACCACTTTTGCAAGGGGCATTTAAACCGTCTTGTTAATCTACTGCAACCTGCATGTCTCTTCCAAGGGGCATTTAAACAGTCTTGTTAAGCTACTCCGAAATGCACGTCTCTTCCAAGGGGCATTTAAACCATTTTGTTAAGCTACTGCGTCTTGCACGTCTCTTCCAAGGGGCATTTAAACCGTCTTGTTAAGCTACTGCGAGCTGCCCTTATCTTCCAAACGGCATTTAAACCATCTTGTTAAGCTACTGCGACCTGCATGTCTCTTCCAAGGTGCATTTAAACCGTCTTGTTAAGCTACTGCGACCTGCACGTCTCTTCCAAGGGGCATTTAAACCATCTTGTTAAGCTACTGCGACTTGCACGTCTCTTCCAAGGGGCATTTAAACCTTCTTGTTTATCTTCTGTAACCTCCATCACTTTTCCAAGGGGCATTTAAACCGTCTTGTTAAGCTACTGCGACCTGCATCTCTCTTCCAAGGGGCATTTAAACCGTCTTTTTAAGCTAATGCAACCGGCACGTCTCTTCCAAGGGGCATTTAAACCCTCTTGTTAAGCTACTGCGACCTGCACGTCTCTTCCAAGGGGCATTTAAACGGTCTTGCTAAGCTACTGCGACTTGCACTTCGCTTCCAAGGGGCTTTTAAACCTTCTTGTTTAGCTGCTGTAACCTCCACCACTTTTGCAAGGGGCATTTAAACCGTCTTGTTAATCTACTGCAACCTGCATGTCTCTTCCAAGGGGCATTTAAACAGTCTCGTTAAGCTACTCCGAAATGCACGTCTCTTCCAAGGGGCATTTAAACCATTTTGTTAAGCTACTGCGTCTTGCACGTCTCTTCCAAGGGGCATTTAAACCGTCTTGTTAAGCTACTGCGAGCTGCCCTTATCTTCCAAACGGCATTTAAACCTTCTTGTTAAGCTACTGCGACCTGCATGTCTCTTCCATGGTGCATTTAAACCGTCTTGTTAAGCTACTGCGACCTGCACGTCTCTTCCAAGGGGCATTTAAACCATCTTGTTAAGCTACTGCGACTTGCACGTCTCTTCCAAGGGGCATTTAAACCTTCTTGTTTATCTTCTGTAACCTCCATCACTTTTCCAAGGGGCATTTAAACCGTCTTGTTAAGCTACTGCGACCTGCATCTCTCTTCCAAGGGGCATTTAAACCGTCTTTTTAAGCTAATGCAACCGGCACGTCTCTTCCAAGGGGCATTTAAACCCTCTTGTTAAGCTACTGCGACCTGCACGTCTCTTCCAAGGGGCATTTAAACGGTCTTGCTAAGCTACTGCGACTTGCACTTCGCTTCCAAGGGGCTTTTAAACCTTCTTGTTTAGCTGCTGTAACCTCCACCACTTTTGCAAGGGGCATTTAAACCGTCTTGTTAATCTACTGCAACCTGCATGTCTCTTCCAAGGGGCATTTAAACAGTCTTGTTAAGCTACTCCGAAATGCACGTCTCTTCCAAGGGGCATTTAAACCATTTTGTTAAGCTACTGCGTCTTGCACGTCTCTTCCAAGGGGCATTTAAACCGTCTTGTTAAGCTACTGCGAGCTGCCCTTATCTTCCAAACGGCATTTAAACCTTCTTGTTAAGCTACTGCGACCTGCATGTCTCTTCCAAGGTGCATTTAAACCGTCTTGTTAAGCTACTGCGACCTGCACGTCTCTTCCAAGGGGCATTTAAACCATCTTGTTAAGCTACTGCGACTTGCACGTCTCTTCCAAGGGGCATTTAAACCTTCTTGTTTATCTTCTGTAACCTCCATCACTTTTCCAAGGGGCATTTAAACCGTCTTGTTAAGCTACTGCGACCTGCATCTCTCTTCCAAGGGGCATTTAAACCGTCTTTTTAAGCTAATGCAACCGGCACGTCTCTTCCAAGGGGCATTTAAACCCTCTTGTTAAGCTACTGCGACCTGCACGTCTCTTCCAAGGGGCATTTAAACGGTCTTGCTAAGCTACTGCGACTTGCACTTCGCTTCCAAGGGGCTTTTAAACCTTCTTGTTTAGCTGTTGTAACCTCCACCACTTTTGCAAGGGGCATTTAAACCGTCTTGTTAATCTACTGCAACCTGCATGTCTCTTCCAAGGGGCATTTAAACAGTCTTGTTAAGCTACTCCGAAATGCACGTCTCTTCCAAGGGGCATTTAAACCATTTTGTTAAGCTACTGCGTCTTGCACGTCTCTTCCAAGGGGCATTTAAACCGTCTTGTTAAGCTACTGCGAGCTGCCCTTATCTTCCAAACGGCATTTAAACCTTCTTGTTAAGCTACTGCGACCTGCATGTCTCTTCCAAGGTGCATTTAAACCGTCTTGTTAAGCTACTGCGACCTGCACGTCTCTTCCAAGGGGCATTTAAACCATCTTGTTAAGCTACTGCGACTTGCACGTCTCTTCCAAGGGGCATTTAAACCTTCTTGTTTATCTTCTGTAACCTCCATCACTTTTCCAAGGGGCATTTAAACCGTCTTGTTAAGCTACTGCAACCTGCATCTCTCTTCCAAGGGGCATTTAAACCGTCTTTTTAAGCTAATGCAACCGGCACGTCTCTTCCATGGGGCATTTAAACCATCTTGTTAAGCTACTGCGACGTGCATGTCTCTTCCGAGGGGCATTTAACCGTCTTCTTAAGCTACTGCGACTTGCATGTCTCTTCCAAGGGGCATTTAAACCTTCTTGTTTAGCTACTGTAACCTCCACCACTTTTCCAAGGGGCATTTAAACTGTCTTGTTAAGCTACTGCGACCTCCACCGCTCTTCCAAGGGGCATTTTAACCATCTTGTTAAGCTACTGCGACCTGCACGTCTCTTCCAAAGGGCATTTATACCATCTTGATAATCTACTGCGACCTCCATCGCTCTTCCAAGGGGGCATTTAAACCGTCTTGTTAAGCTACTGCGACCTGCACGTCTCTTCCATGGGGCATTTAAACCGTCTTGTTAAGCTACTGCGACCTGCACGTCTCTTCCAAGTGGCATTTAAACCGTCTTGTTAAGCTACTGCGACCTGCACGTCTCTTCCAAGGGGCGTTTAAACCTTCTTGTTTAGCTACTGTAGCCTTCACCACTTTTCCAAGGGGCATTTAAACCGTCTTGTTAAGCTACTGCGACCGGCATGTCTCTACCAAGGGGCATTTAAACCGTCTTGTTAAGCTGCTGCGACCTACACGTCTCTTCCAAGGGGCATTTAAACCGTCATGTTAAGCTACTGCGACCTGCACGTTTCTTCCAAGGGGCATTTAAACCGTCTTGTTAAGCTACTGCGACCTGCACGTCTCTTCCAAGGGGCATTTAAACAGTCTTGTTAATCTACTGTGACCTCCACCGCTTTTCCAAGGGGCATTTAAACCGTCTTGTTAAGCTACTGCGACCTGCATGTCTCTTCCAAGGGGCCTTTAAACCATCTTGTTAAGCTACTGCGACCGCCACCGCTCTTCCAAGGGGCATTTAAACCGTCTTGTTAAGCTACTGCGACCTGCACGTCTCTTCCATGGGGCATTTATACCGTCTTGTTAAGCTACTGCAACCTGCACGTCTCCTCCACGGGGCATTTAAACAGGCTTGTTAAGCTACTGCGACCTGCACGTCTCTTCCAAGGGACATTTAAACCAACTTGTTAAGCTACTGCGACCTGCACGTCTCTTCCAACAGGCATTTAAACCATCTTGTTAAGATACTGCGACCTGCACGTCTCTTCCAAGGTGCATTTAAACCATCTTGTTAAGCTACTGCGACCTGCATTTCTCTTACAAGGGGCAATTAAACCTTCTTGTTTAGCTACTGTAACCTCCACCACTTTTCCAAGGGTCATTTAAACCGTCTTGTTAAGCTACTGCGACCTGTACGTCTCTTCCAATGAGCATTTAAACCATTTTGTTAAGCTACTGCGACCTGCACGTCTCTTCCAAGGTGCATTTAAACCGTCTTTTTAAGCTGCTGCGATCTGCATGTCTCTACCAAGGGGCATTTAATCCATTTTGTTAAGCTATTACGACCTCCACCGCTCTTCCAAGGGGCATTTAAACCTTCTTGTTTAGCTACTGTAACCTCCACCACTTTTCCAAGGGGCATTTAAGCCGTCTTGTTAACCTACTGCGACCTGCATGTCTCTTCCAAGGGGCACTTAAACCGTCTTGTTAAGCTACTGCGAAATGCACGTGTCTTCCAAGGGTCATTTAAACCGTCTTGTTAAGCTATTGCCACCTGCACTTATCTTCCAAGCGGCATTTAAACCATCTTGTTAAGCTACTGCGACCTGCATGTCTCTTCCAAGGGGCATAAAAACCGTCTTTTTAAGCTACTGGGACCTGCACGTCTCTTCCAAGGGGCATTTAAACCGACTTGTTAAGCTACTGCCACCTGTACGTCACTTCCGAGGGGCATTTAAACAGTCTTGTTCAGCTACTGCGACTTGCACGTCTCTTACAAGGGGCATTTAAACCCTCTTGTTTAGCTACTGTAACCTCCACCACTTTTCCAAGGGGCATTTAAACTGTCTTGTTAAGCTACTGCGACCTGCATGTCTCTTCCAAGGGGCATTTAAACCGACGTTATAAGCTACTGCAACCTGCACGTCTCTTCCAATGGGGCATTTAAACCGTCTCGATAAGCTACTGCGACCTGCACGTCTCTTCCAATGGGCATTTAAACCATCTTGTTAAGCTACTGCGACCTGCACGTCTCTTCCAAGGTGCATTTAAACCGTCTTGTTAAGCTGCTGCGATCTGCATGTCTCTACCAAGGGGCATTTAATCCGTCTTGTTAAGCTATTACGACCTCCACCGCTCTTCCAAGGGGCATTTAAACCTTCTTGTTTAACTACTGTAACCTCCACCACTTTTCCAAGGGGCATTTAAACCGTCTTGTTAATCTACTGCGACCTGCATGTCTCTTCCAAGGGGCATTTAAACCGTCTTGTTAAGCTACTGCGAAATGCACGTGTCTTTCAAGGGGCATTAAAACCGTCTTGTTAAGCTACTGCGACCTGCAATTATCTTCCAAGCGGCATTTAAACCATCTTGTTAAGCTACTGCGACATGCATGTCTCTTCCAAGGGGCATTTAAACCTTCTTGTTTAGCTACTGTAACCTCCACCACTTTTCCAAGGGGCATTTAAACTGTCTTGTTAAGCTACTGCGACCTGCATGTCTCTTCCAAGGGGCATTTAAACCGACTTTTTAAGCTACTGCAACCTGCATGTATCTTCCAAGGTGCATTTAAACCGTCTTCTTAATCTACTGCGACCTGCACGTCTCTTCCAAGGGGCATTTAAACCGCCTTTTTAAGCTGCTGCGACCTGCATGTCTCTTCCAAGGGGCATTTAAATTGTTTTGTTAAGATACTGTGACCTGAACGTTTCTTCCAAGGGGCATTTAAACCATCTTGTTAATCTACTGCGACCTCCACCGCTTTACCAAGGGGCATTTAAACCGTCTTGTTAAGCTACTGCGATCTGCACGTCTCTTCCAAGGGGCATTTAAACCGTCTTGTTAAGCTACTGCGACCTCCACCGCTCTTCCAAGGGGCATTTAAACCGTCTTGTTAAGCTACTGCGACCTGCACGTCTCTTCCATGGGGCATTTATACCGTCTTGTTAAGCTACTGCAACCTGCACGTCTCCTCCACGGGGCATTTAAACAGGCTTGTTAAGCTACTGCGACCTGCACGTCTCTTCCAAGGGACATTTAAACCAACTTGTTAAGCTACTGCGACCTGCACGTCTCTTCCAACAGGCATTTAAACCATCTTGTTAAGATACTGCGACCTGCACGTCTCTTCCAAGGTGCATTTAAACCATCTTGTTAAGCTACTGCGACCTGCATTTCTCTTACAAGGGGCAATTAAACCTTCTTGTTTAGCTACTGTAACCTCCACCACTTTTCCAAGGGTCATTTAAACCGTCTTGTTAAGCTACTGCGACCTGTACGTCTCTTCCAATGAGCATTTAAACCATTTTGTTAAGCTACTGCGACCTGCACGTCTCTTCCAAGGTGCATTTAAACCGTCTTTTTAAGCTGCTGCGATCTGCATGTCTCTACCAAGGGGCATTTAATCCATTTTGTTAAGCTATTACGACCTCCACCGCTCTTCCAAGGGGCATTTAAACCTTCTTGTTTAGCTACTGTAACCTCCACCACTTTTCCAAGGGGCATTTAAGCCGTCTTGTTAACCTACTGCGACCTGCATGTCTCTTCCAAGGGGCACTTAAACCGTCTTGTTAAGCTACTGCGAAATGCACGTGTCTTCCAAGGGTCATTTAAACCGTCTTGTTAAGCTATTGCCACCTGCACTTATCTTCCAAGCGGCATTTAAACCATCTTGTTAAGCTACTGCGACCTGCATGTCTCTTCCAAGGGGCATAAAAACCGTCTTTTTAAGCTACTGGGACCTGCACGTCTCTTCCAAGGGGCATTTAAACCGACTTGTTAAGCTACTGCCACCTGTACGTCACTTCCGAGGGGCATTTAAACAGTCTTGTTCAGCTACTGCGACTTGCACGTCTCTTACAAGGGGCATTTAAACCCTCTTGTTTAGCTACTGTAACCTCCACCACTTTTCCAAGGGGCATTTAAACTGTCTTGTTAAGCTACTGCGACCTGCATGTCTCTTCCAAGGGGCATTTAAACCGACTTTATAAGCTACTGCAACCTGCACGTCTCTTCCAATGGGGCATTTAAACCGTCTCGATAAGCTACTGCGACCTGCACGTCTCTTCCAATGGGCATTTAAACCATCTTGTTAAGCTACTGCGACCTGCACGTCTCTTCCAAGGTGCATTTAAACCGTCTTGTTAAGCTGCTGCGATCTGCATGTCTCTACCAAGGGGCATTTAATCCGTCTTGTTAAGCTATTACGACCTCCACCGCTCTTCTAAGGGGCATTTAAACCTTCTTGTTTAACTACTGTAACCTCCACCACTTTTCCAAGGGGCATTTAAACCGTCTTGTTAATCTACTGCGACCTGCATGTCTCTTCCAAGGGGCATTTAAACCGTCTTGTTAAGCTACTGCGAAATGCACGTGTCTTTCAAGGGGCATTAAAACCGTCTTGTTAAGCTACTGCGACCTGCAATTATCTTCCAAGCGGCATTTAAACCATCTTGTTAAGCTACTGCGACATGCATGTCTCTTCCAAGGGGCATTTAAACCTTCTTGTTTAGCTACTGTAACCTCCACCACTTTTCCAAGGGGCATTTAAACTGTCTTGTTAAGCTACTGCGACCTGCATGTCTCTTCCAAGGGGCATTTAAACCGACTTTTTAAGCTACTGCAACCTGCATGTATCTTCCAAGGTGCATTTAAACCGTCTTCTTAATCTACTGCGACCTGCACGTCTCTTCCAAGGGGCATTTAAACCGCCTTTTTAAGCTGCTGCGACCTGCATGTCTCTTCCAAGGGGCATTTAAATTGTTTTGTTAAGATACTGTGACCTGAACGTTTCTTCCAAGGGGCATTTAAACCATCTTGTTAATCTACTGCGACCTCCACCGCTTTACCAAGGGGCATTTAAACCGTCTTGTTAAGCTACTGCGATCTGCACGTCTCTTCCAAGGGGCATTTAAACCGTCTTGTTAAGCTACTGCGACCTCCACCGCTCTTCCAAGGGGCATTTAAACCGTCTTGTTAAGCTAATGCGACCTGCACGTCTCTTCCATGGGGCATTTAAACCATCTTGTTAAGCTACTGCGACAAGCACGTCTCTTCAATGGGGCATTTAAACTGTCTTGTTAAGCTACTGCGAAATGCACGTGTCTTCCAAGAGTCATTTAAACCGTCTTGTTAAGCTATTGCCACCTGCACTTATCTTCCAAGCGGCATTTAAACCATCTTGTTAAGCTACTGCGACCTGCATGTCTCTTCCAAGGGGCATAAAAACCGTCTTTTTAAGCTACTGGGACCTGCACGTCTCTTCCAAGGGGCATTTAAACCGACTTGTTAAGCTACTGCCACCTGTACGTCACTTCCGAGGGGCATTTAAACAGTCTTGTTCAGCTACTGCGACTTGCACGTCTCTTACAAGGGGCATTTAAACCCTCTTGTTTAGTTACTGTAACCTCCACCACTTTTCCAAGGGGCATTTAAACTGTCTTGTTAAGCTACTGCGACCTGCATGTCTCTTCCAAGGGGCATTTAAACCGACTTTATAAGCTACTGCAACCTGCACGTCTCTTCCAATGGGGCATTTAAACCGTCTCGATAAGCTACTGCGACCTGCACGTCTCTTCCAATGGGCATTTAAACCATCTTGTTAAGCTACTGCGACCTGCACGTCTCTTCCAAGGTGCATTTAAACCGTCTTGTTAAGCTGCTGCGATCTGCATGTCTCTACCAAGGGGCATTTAATCCGTCTTGTTAAGCTATTACGACCTCCACCGCTCTTCCAAGGGGCATTTAAACCTTCTTGTTTAACTACTGTAACCTCCACCACTTTTCCAAGGGGCATTTAAACCGTCTTGTTAATCTACTGCGACCTGCATGTCTCTTCCAAGGGGCATTTAAACCGTCTTGTTAAGCTACTGCGAAATGCACGTGTCTTTCAAGGGGCATTAAAACCGTCTTGTTAAGCTACTGCGACCTGCAATTATCTTCCAAGCGGCATTTAAACCATCTTGTTAAGCTACTGCGACATGCATGTCTCTTCCAAGGGGCATTTAAACCTTCTTGTTTAGCTACTGTAACCTCCACCACTTTTCCAAGGGGCATTTAAACTGTCTTGTTAAGCTACTGCGACCTGCATGTCTCTTCCAAGGGGCATTTAAACCGACTTTTTAAGCTACTGCAACCTGCATGTATCTTCCAAGGTGCATTTAAACCGTCTTCTTAAGCTACTGCGACCTGCACGTCTCTTCCAAGGGGCATTTAAACCGCCTTTTTAAGCTGCTGCGACCTGCATGTCTCTTCCAAGGGGCATTTAAATTGTTTTGTTAAGATACTGTGACCTGAACGTTTCTTCCAAGGGGCATTTAAACCATCTTGTTAATCTACTGCGACCTCCACCGCTTTACCAAGGGGCATTTAAACCGTCTTGTTAAGCTACTGCGATCTGCACGTCTCTTCCAAGGGGCATTTAAACCGTCTTGTTAAGCTACTGCGATCTGCACGTCTCTTCCAAGGGGCATTTAAACCGTCTTGTTAAGCTACTGCGACCTCCACCGCTCTTCCAAGGGGCATTTAAACCGTCTTGTTAAGCTAATGCGACCTGCACGTCTCTTCCATGGGGCATTTAAACCATCTTGTTAAGCTACTGCGACCTGCACGTCTCTTCAATGGGGCATTTAAACTGTCTTGTTAAGCTACTGCGACCTGCACGTTTTTTCCAAGGGGCATTTAAACCGTCTTGTTAAGATACTGCGACCTGCACATTTCTACCAAGGAGCATTTAAACCGTCTTGTTAATCTACTGCGCCATGCATGTCTCTTCCAAGGGGCATTTAAACCATCTTGTTAAGCTACTGTGACCTGCACGTCTCTTCCAAGGGGCATTTAAACTGTCTTGTTAGGCTACTGCGACTTGCATGACTCTTCCAAGGGGCATTTAAACAGTCTTGTTAAGCCACTGCAACCTCCACGTCTCTTCCAAGGGGCATTTAAACCGCCTTTTTAAGCTGCTGCGACCTGCATGTCTCTTCCAAGGGACATTTATTCTGTCTTGTTAAGCTATTATGACCTCCACCGCTCTTCCAAGCGGCATTTAAACCGTCTTGTTAAGCTACTGCGACTTGCACGTCTCTTCCAAGTGGCATTTAAACCTTCTTGTTTAGCTACTGTATCCTCCACCACTTTTCCAAAGGGCATTTAAACCGTCTTGTTAATCTACTGCGACCTGCATGTCTCTTCCAAGGGGCAGTTAAACGGTCTTGTTAAGCTACTGCGAAATGTACGTCTCTTCCAAGGGGCATTTAAACCGTCTTGTTAAGCTACTGCGACTTGCACTTCTCTTCCAAGGGGCACATAAACCTTCTTATTTAGCTACTGTAACCTCCACCAGTTTTCCAAGGGGCATTTAAACCGTTTTGTTAAGCTACTGCGACCTACATGTCTCTTCCAAGGGGCATTTAAACCGTCTTGTTAAGCTACTGGGACCTGTACGTCTCTTCAAAGGGGCATTTAAACCGTCTTGTTAAGCTGCTGCGACCTGCATGTCTCTTCCAAGGGGCATTTAAACCGTCTTGTTAAGCTACTGTGACCTGCACGTCTCTTCCAAGGGGCATTTAAACCGTCTTGTTAAGCTACTGCGAAATGCACGTCTCTTCCAAGGGGCATTTAAACCGTTTTGATAAGCTACTGCGAGCTGCCCTTATCTTCCTAGCGGCATTTAAACCGTCTAGCTACTGCGACTTGCACGTCTCTTCCAAGTGGCATTTAAACCTTCTTATTTAGCTACTGTAACCTCCACCACTTTCCAAGGGGCATTTAAACCATGTTTTTAAGCTACTGCAACCTGCACGTCTCTTCCAAGGGGCATTTAAACTGTCTTGTTAAGCTACTGCAACCTGCACGTCTCTTCCAAGGGGCATTTAAACCGTCTTGTTAAGCTACTGCGACCTGCACGTCTCTTCCAAGGGGCATTTAAACCGTTTTGTTAAGCTACTGCGACCTGCAAGTTTCTTCCAAGGGGCATTTAAACCATCTTCTTAAGCTACTGCGACCTCCACCGCTCTTCCAAGAGGCATTTTAACCATCTTGTTAAGCTGCTGCGACCTGCACGTCTCTTCCAAGGGGCAGTTAAACCGTCTTGTTAAGCTACTGCGAAATGCACGTCTCTTCCAAGGGGCATTTAAACCTTCTTGTTAAGCTACTGCGACTTGCACCTCTCTTCCAAGGGGCATTTAAACCTTTTTGTTTAGCTACTGTAACCTCCACCACTTTTCCAAGGGGCATCTAAACCGTCTTGTTAATCTACTGCGACCTGCATGTCTCTTCCAAGGGGCATTTAAACCGTCTTGTTAAGCTACTGCAAAATGCACGTGTCTTCCAAGGGGCATTTAAACCGTCTTGTTAAGCTACTGCGACCTGCAATTATCTTCCAAGCGGCATTTAAACCATCTTGTTAAGCTACTGCGACCTGCATGTCTCTTCCAAGGGGCATTTAAACCTTCTTGTTTAGCTACTGTAACCTCCACCACATTTCCAAGGGGCATTTAAACTGTCTTTTTAAGCTACTGCGACCTGCATGTCTCTTCCAAGGGGCATTTAAACCGACTTTTTAAGCTACTGCAACCTGCACATCTCTTCCAAGGGGCATTTAAACCGTCTTGTTTAGCTACTGCGACCTGCACGTCTCTTCCAAGGGGCATTTAAACCATCTTGTTAAGCTACTGCGACTTGCACGTCTCTTCCAAGGGGCATTTAAACCGTTTTGATAAGCTACTGCGAGCTGCCCTTATCTCCCTAGCGGCATTTAAACCGTCTAGCTACTGCGACTTGTACGTCTCTTCCAAGTGGCATTTAAACCTTCTTATTTAGCTACTGTAACCTCCACCACTTTCCAAGGGGCATTTAAACCGTGTTTTTAAGCTACTGCAACCTGCACATCTCTTCCAAGGGGCATTTAAACTGTCTTGTTAAGCTACTGCAACCTGCACGTGTCTTCCAAGGGGCATTTAAACCGTCTTGTTAAGCTACTGCGACCTGCACATCTCTTCCAAGGGGCATTTAAACCGTTTTGTTAAGCTACTGCGACCTGCAAGTTTCTTCCAAGGGGCATTTAAACCATCTTCTTAAGCTACTGCGACCTCCACCGCTCTTCCAAGAGGCATTTTAACCATCTTGTTAAGCTACTGCGACCTGCACGTCTCTTCCAAGGGGCAATTAAACCGTCTTGTTAAGCTACTGCGAAATGCACGTCTCTTCCAAGGGGCATTTAAACCTTCTTGTTAAGCTACTGCGACTTGCACCTCTCTTCCAAGGGGCATTTAAACCTTTTTGTTTAGCTACTGTAACCTCCACCACCTTTCCAAGGGGAATCTAAACCGTCTTGTTAATCTACTGCGACCTGCATGTCTCTTCCAAGGGGCATTTAAACCGTCTTGTTAAGCTACTGCAAAATGCACGTGTCTTCCAAGGGGCATTTAAATCGTCTTGTTAAGCTACTGTGACCTGCAATTATCTTCCAAGCGGCATTTAAACCATCTTGTTAAGCTACTGCGACCTGCATGTCTCTTCCAAGGGGCAGTTAAACCGTCTTGTTAAGCTACTGCGAAATGCACGTCTCTTCCAAGGGGCATTTAAACCTTCTTGTTAAGCTACTGCGACTTGCACCTCTCTTCCAAGGGGCATTTAAACCTTTTTGTTTAGCTACTGTAACCTCCACCACTTTTCCAAGGGGCATCTAAACCGTCTTGTTAATCTACTGCGACCTGCATGTCTCTTCCAAGGGGCATTTAAACCGTCTTGTTAAGCTACTGCAAAATGCACGTGTCTTCCAAGGGGCATTTAAACCGTCTTGTTAAGCTACTGCGACCTGCAATTATCTTCCAAGCGGCATTTAAACCATCTTGTTAAGCTACTGCGACCTGCATGTCTCTTCCAAGGGGCATTTAAACCTTCTTGTTTAGCTACTGTAACCTCCACCACATTTCCAAGGGGCATTTAAACTGTCTTTTTAAGCTACTGCGACCTGCATGTCTCTTCCAAGGGGCATTTAAACCGACTTTTTAAGCTACTGCAACCTGCACATCTCTTCCAAGGGGCATTTAAACCGTCTTGTTTAGCTACTGCGACCTGCACGTCTCTTCCAAGGGGCATTTAAACCATCTTGTTAAGCTACTGCGACTTGCACGTCTCTTCCAAGGGGCATTTAAACCGTTTTGATAAGCTACTGCGAGCTGCCCTTATCTCCCTAGCGGCATTTAAACCGTCTAGATACTGCGACTTGCACGTCTCTTCCAAGTGGCATTTAAACCTTCTTATTTAGCTACTGTAACCTCCACCACTTTCCAAGGGGCATTTAAACCGTGTTTTTAAGCTACTGCAACCTGCACGTCTCTTCCAAGGGGCATTTAAACTGTCTTGTTAAGCTACTGCAACCTGCACGTGTCTTCCAAGGGGCATTTAAACCGTCTTGTTAAGCTACTGCGACCTGCACATCTCTTCCAAGGGGCATTTAAACCGTTTTGTTAAGCTACTGCGACCTGCAAGTTTCTTCCAAGGGGCATTTAAACCATCTTCTTAAGCTACTGCGACCTCCACCGCTCTTCCAAGAGGCATTTTAACCATCTTGTTAAGCTACTGCGACCTGCACGTCTCTTCCAAGGGGCAGTTAAACCGTCTTGTTAAGCTACTGCGAAATGCACGTCTCTTCCAAGGGGCATTTAAACCTTTTTGTTTAGCTACTGTTACCTCCACCACCTTTCCAAGGGGAATCTAAACCGTCTTGTTAATCTACTGCGACCTGCATGTCTCTTCCAAGGGGCATTTAAACCGTCTTGTTAAGCTACTGCAAAATGCACGTGTCTTCCAAGGGGCATTTAAATCGTCTTGTTAAGCTACTGCGACCTGCAATTATCTTCCAAGCGGCATTTAAACCATCTTGTTAAGCTACTGCGACCTGCATGTCTCTTCCAAGGGGCATTTAAACCTTCTTGTTTAGCTACTGTAACCTCCACCACATTTCCAAGGGGCATTTAAACTGTCTTGTTAAGCTACTGCGACCTGCATGTCTCTTCCAAGGGGCATTTAAACCGACTTTTTAAGCTACTGCAACCTGCACGTCTCTTCCAAGGAGCATTTAAACCGTCTTGTTAAGCTACTGCGACCTGCACGTCTCTTCCAAGGGGCATTTAAACCATCTTGTTAAGCTTCTGCGACTTGCACGTCTCTTCCAAGGGGCATTTAAACCGTTTTGTTAAGCTACTGCGACCTGCAAGTTTCTTCCAAGGGGCATTTAAACCATGTTCTTAAGCTACTGCGACCTCCACCGCTCTTCCAAGAGGCATTTTAACCATCTTGTTAAGCTACTGCGACCTGCACGTCTCTTCCAAGGGGCAGTTAAACCGTCTTGTTAAGCTACTGCGAAATGCACGTCTCTTCCAAGGGGCATTTAAACCTTCTTGTTAAGCTACTGCGACTTGCACCCTCTTCCAAGGGGCATTTAAACCTTTTTGTTTAGCTACTGTAACCTCCACCACTTTTCCAAGGGGCATCTAAACCGTCTTGTTAATCTACTGCGACCTGCATGTCTCTTCCAAGGGGCATTTAAACCGTCTTGTTAAGCTACTGCAATATGCACGTGTCTTCCAAGGGGCATTTAGACCGTCTTGTTAAGCTACTGCGACCTGCAATTATCTTCCAAGCGGCATTTAAACCATCTTGTTAAGCTACTGCGACCTGCATGTCTCTTCCAAGGGGCATTTAAACCTTCTTGTTTAGTTACTGTAACCTCCACCACTTTTCCAAGGGGCATTTAAACTGTCTTGTTAAGCTACTGCGACCTGCATGTCTCTTCCAAGGGGCATTTAAACCGACTTTTTAAGCTACTGCAACCTGCACGTCTCTTCCAAGGGGCATTTAAACCGTCTTGTTAAGCTACTGCGACCTGCACGTCTCTTCCAAGGGGCATTTAAACCGCCTTTTTAAGCTGCTGCGACCTGCATGTCTCTTCTAAGGGGCATTTAAATCATTTTGTTAAGATACTGTGACCTGCACGTTTCTTCCAAGGGGCATTTAAACCATCTTGTTAATCTACTGCGACCTCCACCGCTTTACCAAGGGGCATTTAAACCGTCTTGTTAAGCTACTGCGATCTGCACGTCTCTTCCAAGGGGCATTTATACCGTCTTGTTAAGCTACTGCGACCTCCACCGCTCTTCCAAGGGGCATTTAAACCGTCTTGTTAAGCTAATGCGACCTGCACGTCTCTTCCATGGGGCATTTAAACCATCTTGTTAAGCTACTGCGACCTGCACGTCTCTTCCATGGGGCATTTAAACTGTCTTGTTAAGCTTCTGCGACCTGCACGTTTTTTCCAAGGGGCATTTATACCGTCTTGTTAAGCTACTGCGACCTGCACATTTCTACCCAGGAGCATTTAAACCGTCTTGTTAATCTACTGCGCCATGCATGTCTCTTCCAAGGGGCATTTAAACAGTGTTGTTAAGCTACTGCGACCTGCACGTCTCTTCCAAGGGGCATTTAAACTGTCTTGTTAAGCCACTGCGAACTGCACGTCTCTTCCAAGGTGCATTTAAACCGCCTTTTTAAGCTGCTGCGACCTGCATGTCTCTTCCAAGGGGCATTTAATCTGTCTTGATAAGCTATTACGACCTCCACCTCTCTTCCAAGCGGCATTTAAACCGTCTTGTTAAGCTACTGCGACCTGCACTTCTCTTCCAAGGGGCATTTAAACCGTCTTGTTAAGCTACTGCGACATGCACGTCTCTTCCAAGTGGCATTTAAACCTTCTTGCTTAGCTACTGTATCCTCCACCACTTTTCCAAAGGGCATTTAAACCGTCTTGTTAATCGACTGCGACCTGCATGTCTCTTCCAAGGGGCATTTAAACGGTCTTGTTAAGCTACTGCGAAATGTACGTCTCTTCCAAGGGGCATTTAAACCGTCTTGTTAAGCTACTGCGACTTGCACTTCTCTTCCAAGGGGCATATAAACCTTCTTATTTAGCTACTGTAACCTCCACCAGTTTTCCAAGGGGCATTTAAACCGTTTTGTTAAGCTACTGCGACCTACATGTCTCTTCCAAGGGGCATTTAAACCGTCTTGTCAAGCTGCTTGGACCTGTACGTCTCTTCAAAGGGGCATTTAAACCGTCTTGTTAAGCTGCTGCGACCTGCATGTCTCTTCCAAGGGGCATTTAAACCGTCTTGTTAAGCTACTGCGAAATGCACGTCTCTTCCAAGGGGCATTTAAACCGTCTTGTTAAGCTACTGTGACCTGCACGTCTCTTCCAAGGGGCATTTAAACCGTCTTGTTATGCTACTTCGAAATGCACGTCTCTTCCAAGGGGCATTTAAACCGTTTTGTTAAGCTACTGCGACTTGCACTTCTCTTCCAAGGGGCATTTAAACCGTCTTGTTAAGCTACTGCGAGCAGCCCTTATCTTCCTAGGGGCAGTTAAACAGTCTTGTTAAGCCACTGCGACCTGCACGTCTCTTCCAAGGGGCATTTAAACCGCCTTTTTAAGCTGCTGCGATCTGCATGTCTCTTCCAAGGGGCATTTAATCTGTCTTGTTAAGCTATTACGACCTCCACCGCTCTTCCAAGCGGCATTTAAACGGTCTTGTTAAGCTACTGCGACCTGCACGTCTCTTCCAAGGGGCATTTAAACCGTCTTGTTAAGCTACTGCGACTTGCACGTCTCTTCCAAGTGGCATTTAAACCTTCTTGTTTAGCTACTGTATCCTCCACCACTTTTACAAAGGGCATTTAAACCGTCTTGTTAATCTACTGCGACCTGCATGTCTCTTCCAAGGGGCATTTAAACGGTCTTGTTAAGATACTGCGACTTGCACTTCTCTTCCAAGGGGCATATAAACCTTCTTATTTAGCTACTGTAACCTCCACCAGTTTTCCATGGGGCATTTAAACCATTTTGTTAAGCTACTGCGACCTACATGTCTCTTCCAAGGGGCATTTAAACCGTCTTGTTAAGCTACTGGGACCTGTACGTCTCTTCAAAGGGGCATTTAAACCGTCTTGTTAAGCTGCTGCGACCTGCATGTCTCTTCCAAGGGGCATTTAAACCGTCTTGTTAAGCTACTGTGACCTGCACGTCTCTTCCAAGGGGCATTTAAACCGTCTTGTTAAGCTACTGCGAAATGCACGTCTCTTCCAAGGGGCATTTAAACCGTTTTGTTAAGCTACTGCGACTTGCAAGTCTCTTCCAAGGGGCATTTAAACCGTCTTGTTAAGCTACTGCGAAATGCACGTCTCTTCCAAGGGGCATTTAAACCGTTTTGTTAAGCTACTGCGAGTTGCACGTCTCTTCCAAGGGGCATTTAAACCGTCTTGTTAAGCTACTGCGAGCTGCCCTTATCTTCCTAGCGGCATTTAAACCGTCTTGTTTAGCTACTGCGACTTGCACGTCTCTTCCAAGTGGCATTTAAACTTTCTTATTTAGCTACTGTAACCTCCACCACTTTCCAAGGGGCATTTAAACCGTCTTGTTAAGCTGCTGCGACCTGCATGTCTCTTCCAAGGGGCATTTAAACCGTCTTGTTAAGCTATTGTGACCTGCACGTCTCTTCCAAGGGGCATTTAAACCGTCTGGTTAAGCTACTGCGAAATGCACGTCTCTTCCAAGGGGCATTTAAACCGTTTTGTTAAGCTACTGCGACTTGCACGTCTCTTCCAAGGGGCATTTAAACCGTCTTGTTAAGCTACTGCGAGCTGCCCTTATCTTCCTAGCGGCATTTAAACCGTCTTGTTTAGCTACTGCGACATGCACGTCTCTTCCAAGTGGCATTTAAACCTTCTTGTTTAGCTACTGTATCCTCCACCACTTTTCCAAAGGGCATTTAAACCGTCTTGTTAATCTACTGCGACCTGCATGTCTCTTCCAAGGGGCATTTAAACGGTCTTGTTAAGCTACTGCGAAATGTACGTCTCTTCCAAGGGGCATTTAAACCGTCTTGTTAAGCTACTGCGACCTGCACGTCTCTTCCATGGGGCATTTAAAGTGTCTTGTTTAGCTACTGCGACCTGCACGCTTTTTCCAAAGGGCATTTAAACCGTCTTGTTAAGCTACTGCGACCTGCACATTTCTACCAAGAAGCATTTAAACCGTCTTGTTAAGCTACTGCGCCATTCATGTCTCTTCCAAGGGGCATTTAAAACGTCTTGTTAAGCTACTGCGACCTGCACGTCTCTTCCAAGGGGCATTTAAATTGTCTTGTTAAGCAACTGCGACCTGCATGTCTCTTCCAAGGGGCATTTAAACCGTCTTGTTAAGCCACTGCGACCTGCACGTCTCTTCCAAGGGGCATTGAAACCGCCTTTTTAAGCTGCTGCGACCTGCATGTCTCTTCCAAGGGGCATTTAATCTGTCTTGTTAAGCTATTACGACCTCCACCGCTCTTCCAAGCGGCATTTAAACCGTCTTGTTAAGCTACTGCGACCTGCACGTCTCTTCCAAGGGGCATTTAAACCGTCTTGTTAAGCTACTGCGACCTCCACCGCTCTTCCAAGGGGCATTTTAACCATCTTGTTAAGCTACTGCGACCTGCACGTCTCTTCCAAAGGGCATTTAAACCATCTTTTTAATCTACTGCGACCTCCATCGCTCTTCCAAGGGGCATTTAAATCGTCTTGTTAAGCTACTGCGACCTGCACGTCTCTTCCATGGGGCATTTAAACCGTCTTGTTAAGCTACTGCGACCTGCACGTCTCTTCCATGGGGCATTTAAACCGTCTTGTTAAGCTACTGCGACCTGCACGTCTCTTCCAAGGGGCATTTAAACCGTCTTGTTAAGCTACTGCGACCTGCACGTCTCTTCCAAGGGGCATTTAAACCTTCTTGTTTAGCTACTGTAACCTCCACCCTTTTTCCAAGGGGCATTTAAACCGTCTTGTTAAGCTACTGCGACCGGCATGCCTCTACCAAGGGGCATTTAAACCGTCTTGTTAAGCTACTGCGACCTGCACGTCTCTTCCAAGGGGCATTTAAACCGTCTTGTTAAGCTCCTGCGACTTCCACGTCTCTTCCAAGGGGCATTTAAACCTTCTTGTTTAGATACTGTAATCTCCACCACTTTTCCAAGGGGCATTTAAACAGTCTTCTTTATCTACTGCGACCTGCACGTTTCTTCCAAGGGGCATTTAAACCGTCTTGTTAAGCTACTGCGACTTCCACGTCTCTTCCAAGGGGCATTTAAACCTTCTTGTTTAGCTACTGTAAACTCCATCACTTTTCCAAGGGGCATTTAAACTGTGTTGTTAAGCTACTGCGACCTGCACGTCTCTTCCAAGGGGCATTTAAACCGTCTTGTTAAGCTACTGCGACCTGCACGTCTCTTCCACGGGGCATTTAAACTATCTTGTTAAGCTACTGCGACTTGCACGTCTCTTCCAAGGGGCATTTAAACCGTCTTGTTAAGCTGCTGCGACCTGCACGTCTCTTCCAAGGGGAATTTAAACCATTTTGTTAAGCTACTGCGACCTGCACGTCTCTTCCAAGGTGCATTTAAACCGTCTTGTTAAGCTGCTGCGGTCTGCACGTCTCTACCAAGGGGCATTTAATCCGTCTTGTTAAGCTATTACGACCTCCACCGCTCTTCCAAGGGGCATTTACACCGTCTTGTTAAGCTACTGCGACCTGGACGTCTCTTCCAAGGGGCATTTAAACCGTCTTGTTAAGCTACTGCGACCTGCATGTTTCTTCCAAGGGGCATTTAAACCATCTTGTTAAGCTACTGCGGCTTGCAAGTCTCTTGCAAGGGGCATTTAAACCATCTTGTTAAGCTACAGCGACTTGCACCTCTCTTCCAAGGGGCATTTAAACCTTCTTGTTTAGCTACGGTAATCTCCACCACTTTTCCAAGGGACATTTAAACCGTCTTGTTAATCTACTGCGACCTGCATGTCTCTTCCAAGGAACATTTAATCCTTCTTGTTAAGCTACTGCGAAATGCACGTGTCTTCCAAGGGGCATTTAAACCATCTTGTTAAGCTACTGCGACCTGCACTTATCTTCCAAGCGGCATTTAAACCATGTTGTTAAGCTACTGCGACCTGCATGTCTCTTCCAAGGGACATTTAAACAGTCTTTTTAAGCGACTGCGACCTGCAGGTCTCTTCCAAGGGGCATTTAAAGCGTCTTTTTAAGCTACTGCGACCTGCATGTCACTTCCGAGGGGCATTTAAACCGTCTTGTTCAGCTACTGCGACTTACACGTCTCTTCCAAGGGGCATTTAAACCGTCTTGTTAAGCTACTGCGACTTGCACGTCTCTTCCAAGTGGAATTTAAACCGTTTTGTTAAGATACTGCAACCTGCACGTTTCTTCCAAGGGGCATTTAAATCATCTTGATAATCTACTGCGACCTCCACCGCCTTTCCAAGGGGCATTTAAACCGTCTTGTTAAGCTACTGCGACCTGCCCGTCTCTTACAAGGGGCATTTAAACCGTCTTGTTAAGCTACTGCGACCTCCACCGCTCTTCCAAGGGTCATTTAAACCGTCTTGCTAAGCTACTGCGACCTGCACGTCTCTTCCATGGGGCATTTAAACAGTCTTGTTAAGCTACTGGAACCTGCATGTCTCTTCCAAGGGGCATTTAAACCGTCTTGTTAAGCTACTGCGAAATGCACGTCTCTTCCAAGGGGCATTTAAACCGTCTTGTTAAGCTACTGCGACTTGCACCTCTCTTCCAAGGGGCATTTAAACCTTCTTGTTTAGCTACTGTAACCTCCACCACTTTTCCAAGGGGCATTTAAACCGTCTTGTTAATCTACTGCGACCTGCATGTCTCTTCCAAGGGGCATTTAAACCGTCTTGTTAAGCTACTGCGAAATGCACGTGTCTTCCAAGGGGCATTTAAACCGTCTTTTTAAGCTATTGCGACCTGCACTTATCTTCCAAGCGGTATTTAAACCATCTTGTTAAGCTACTGCTACCTGCATGTCTCTTCCAAGGGGCATAAAAACCGTCTTTTTAAGCTACTGGGACCTGCACGTCTCTTCCAAGGGGCATTTAAACCGACTTGTTAAGCTACTGCGACCTGTACGTCACTTCCGTGGGGCATTTAAACAGTCTTGTTCAGCTACTACGACTTGCACGTCTCTTACAAGAGGCATTTAAACCCTCTTGTTTAGCTACTGTAACCTCCACCACTTTTCCAAGGGGCATTTAAACTGTCTTGTTAAGCTACTGCGACCTGCATGTCTCTTCCAAGGGGCATTTAAACCGACTTTATAAGCTACTGCAACCTGCACGTCTCTTCCAAGGGGCATTTAAACTGTCTTGATAAGCGACTGCGACCTGCACGTCTCTTCCAATGGGCATTTAAACCATCTTGTTAAGCTACTGCGACCTTCACGTCTCTTCCAAGGTGCATTTAAACCGTCTTGTTAAGCTGCTGCGATCTGCATGTCTCTCCCAAGGGGCATTTAATCCGCCTTGTTAAGCTATTATGACCTCCACCGCTCTTCCAAGGGGCATTTAAACCTTCTTGTTTAACTACTGTAACCTCCACCACTTTTCCAAGGGGCATTTAAACCATCTTGTTAATCTACTGCGACCTGCATGTCTCTTCCAAGGGGCAGTTAAACCGTCTTGTTAAGCTACTGCGAAATGCACGTCTCTTCCAAGGGGCATTTAAACCTTCTTGTTAAGCTACTGCGACTTGCACCTCTCTTCCAAGGGGCATTTAAACCTTCTTGTTTAGCTACTGTAACCTCCACCACTTTTCCAAGGGGCATTTAAACTGTCTTGTTAAGCTACTGCGACCTGCACGTCTCTTCCAAGGGGCATTTAAACCGTCTTGTTAAGCTACTGCGACCTGCGCGTCTCTTCCAAGGGGCATTTAAACTGTCTTGTTAAGCTACTGCGACCTGCACGTCTCTTCCAAGGGGCATTTTAATCGTCTTGTTAAGCTCCTGCGACCTGCACGTCTCTTCCAAGGGGCATTTAAATCGTCTTGGTAAGCTACTGAAACCTGCAAGCATCTTCCAAGGGACATTTAAACTGTCTTGTTAAGCAACTGCGACCTGCACGTCTCTTCCAAGGGGCATTTAAACTGTCTTGTTAAGCTACTGCGACCTGCATGTCTCTTCCAAGGGGCATTTAAACCGTCTTGTTAAGCCACTGCGACCTGCACGTCTCTTCCAAGGGGCATTTAAACCGCCTTTTTAAGCTGCTGCGACCTGCATGTCTCTTCCAAGGGGCATTTAAACCGTCTTGTTAAGCTACTGAGACTTGCACGTCTCTTCCAAGTGGCATTTAAACCTTCTTGTTTAGCTACTGTATCCTCCACCACTTTTCCAAAGGGCATTTAAACCGTCTTGGTAATCTACTGCGACCTGCATGTCTCTACCATTTAAACGGTCTTGTTAAGCTGCTGTGAAATGTACGTCTCTTCCAAGGGGCATTTAAACCATCTTGTTAAGCTACTGCGACTTGCACTTCTCTTCCAAGGGGCATATAAACCTTCTTATTTACCTACTGTAACCTCCACCAGTTTTCCAAGGGGCATTTAAACAGTTTTGTTAAGCTACTGCGACCTGCACGTCTCTTCCAAGGTGCATTTAAACCGTCTTGTTAAGCTACTGGGACCTGTATGTCTCTTCAAAGGGGCATTTAAACCATCTTGTTAAGCTGCTGCGACCTGCATGTCTCATCCAAGGGGCACTTAAACCATCTTGTTAAGCTACTGCGACCGCCACCGTTCTTCCAAGGGGCATTTAAACCGTCTTGTTAAGCTACTGTGACCTGCACGTCTCTTCCAAGGGGCATTTAAACCGTCTTGTTAAGCTACTGCTAAATGCACGTCTCTTCCAAGGGGCATTTAAACCATTTTGTTAAGCTACTGCTGCTTGCACGTCTCTTCCAAGGGGCATTTAAACCGTCTTGTTAAGCTACTGCGAGCTGCCCTTATCTTCCTAGCGGCATTTAAACCGTCTTGTTTAGCTACTGCGACTTGCACGTCTCTTCCAAGTGGCATTTAAACCGTCTTGTTAAGCTACTGCAACCTGCACGTCTCTTCCAAGGGGCATTTAAACTGTCTTGTTAAGCTACTGCAACCTGCACGTCTCTTCCAAGGGGCATTTAAACCGTCTTGTTAAGCTACTGCGACTTGCACGTCTCTACCAAGGGGCATTTAAACTGTTTTGTTAAGCTACTGCGACCTGCAAGTTTCTTCCAAGGGGCATTTAAACCATCTTCTTAAGCTACTGCGACCTCCATCGCTCTTCCAAGGGGCATTTAAACCGTCTTGTTAAGCTACTGCGAACTGCACGTCTCTTCCATGGGGCATTTAAACCGTCTTGTTAAGCTACTGCGACCTGCACGTCTCTTCCATGGGGCATTTAAACCGTCTTGTTAAGCTACTGCGACCTGCACGTCTCTTCCAAGGGGCATTTAAACCGTCTTGTTAAGCTACTGCGACCTGCACATCTCTTCCAAGGGGCATTTAAACCTTCTTGTTTAGCTTCTGTAACCTCCACCACTTTTCCAAGCGGCATTTAAACCGTCTTGTTAAGCTACTGCGACCGGCATGTCTCTACCAAGGGGCATTTAAACCGTCTTGTTAAGCTACTGCGACCTGCACGTCTCTTCCAAGGGGCATTTAAACCGTCTTGCTAAGCTACTGCGACCTGCACGTTTCTTCCAAGGGGCATTTAAACCGCCTTGTTAAGCTACTGCGACTTGCACGTCTCTTCCAAGGGGCATTTAAACCTTCTTGTTTAGCTACTGTAATCTCCACCACTTTTCCAAGGGGCATTTAAACTGTCTTGTTAAGCTACTGCAACCTGCACGTCTCTTCCAAGGGGCATTTAAACCGTCTTGTTAAGCTACTGCGACTTGTACGTCTCTACCAAGGGGCATTTAAACTGTTTTGTTAAGCTACTGCGACCTGCAAGTTTCTTCCAAGGGGCATTTAAACCATCTTCTTAAGCTACTGCGACCTCCATCGCTCTTCCAAGGGGCATTTAAACCGTCTTGTTAAGCTACTGCGAACTGCACGTCTCTTCCATGGGGCATTTAAACCGTCTTGTTAAGCTACTGCGACCTGCACGTCTCTTCCATGGGGCATTTAAACCGTCTTGTTAAGCTACTGCGACCTGCACGTCTCTTCCAAGGGGCATTTAAACCGTCTTGTTAAGCTACTGCGACCTGCACATCTCTTCCAAGGGGCATTTAAACCTTCTTGTTTAGCTTCTGTAACCTCCACCACTTTTCCAAGCGGCATTTAAACCGTCTTGTTAAGCTACTGCGACCGGCATGTCTCTACCAAGGGGCATTTAAACCGTCTTGTTAAGCTACTGCGACCTGCACGTCTCTTCCAAGGGGCATTTAAACCGTCTTGCTAAGCTACTGCGACCTGCACGTTTCTTCCAAGGGGCATTTAAACCGCCTTGTTAAGCTACTGCGACTTGCACGTCTCTTCCAAGGGGCATTTAAACCTTCTTGTTTAGCTACTGTAATCTCCACCACTTTTCCAAGGGGCATTTAAACCGTCTTTTTTATCTACTGCGACCTGCACGTTTCTTCCAAGGGGCATTTAAACCGTCTTGTTAAGCTACTGCGACCTGCATGTCTCTTCCAAGGGGCATTTAAACCGTCTTTTTAAGCTACTGCGACATGCACGTCTCTTGCAAGTGGCATTTAAACCTTCTTGTTTAGCTACTGCGACCTGCACGTCTCTTCCAAGGTGCATTTAAAACGTCTTGTTAAGCTGCTGCGATCTGCACGTCTCTACCAAGGGGCATTTAATCAGACTTGTTAAGCTATTACGACCTCCACCGCTCTTCCAAGGGGCATTTAAACCTTCTTGTTTAACTACTGTAACCTCCACCACTTTTCCAAGGGGCATTTAAACTGTCTTGTTAATCTACTGCGACCTGCATGTCTCTTCCAAGGGGCAGTTAAACCGTCTTGTTAAGCTACTGCGAAATGCACGTCTCTTCCAAGGGGCATTTAAACCGTCTTGTTAAGCTACTGCGATTTGCACCTCTCTTCCAAGGGGCATTTAAACCTTCTTGTTTATCTACTGTAACCTCCACCACTTTTCCAAGGGGCATTTAAACCGTCTTGTTAATCTACTGCGACCTGCATGTCTCTTCCAAGGGGCATTTAAACCGTCTTGTTAAGCTACAGCGAAATGCACGTGCCTTCCAAGGGGCATTTAAACCGTCTTGTTAAGCTACTGCGACCTGCAATTATCTTCCAAGCGGCATTTAAACGATCTTGTTAAGCTACTGCGACCTGCATGTCTCTTCCAAGGGGCATTTAAACCGTCTTGTTCAGCTACTGCGACTTGCACGTCTATTCCAAGGGGCATTTAAACCTTCTTGTTTAGCTACTGTAACCTCCACCACTTTTCCAAGGGGCATTTAAACTGTCTTATTAAGCTACTGCGACCTGCATGTCTCTTCCAAGGGGCATTTAAACCGACTTCATAAGCTACTGCAACCTGCACGTCTCTTCCAAGGGGCATTTAAAGCATCTTGTTAAGCTACTGCGACCTGCACGTCTCTTCCAAGGGGCATTTAAACCGACTTTTTAAGCTGCTGCGACCTGCATGTCTCTTCCAAGGGGCATTTAAACCATCTTGTTAATCTACTGCGACCTCCACCGCTTTACCAATGGGCATTTAAACCGTCTTGTTAAGCTACTGCGATCTGCACTTCTCTTCCAAGGGGCTTTTAAACCGTCTTGTTAAGCTACTGCGACCTCCACCGTTCTTCCAAGGGGCATTTAAACCGTCTTGTTAAGCTAATGCGACCTGCACGTCTCTTCCATGGGGCATTTAAACCATCTTGTTAAGCTACTGCGACCTGCACGTCTCTTCCAAGGGGCATTTAAAGTGTCTTGTTAAAGTACTGCGACCTGCACGTTTTTTCCAAGGGGCATTTAAACCGTCTTGTTAAGCTACTGCGACCTGCACATTTCTACCAAGGAGCATTTAAACCGTCTTGTTAATCTATTGCGCCATTCATGTCTCTTCCAATGGGCATTTAAACCGTCTTGTTAAGCTACTGCGACCTGCACGTCTCTTCCAAGGGGCATTTAAATTGTCTTGTTAAGCAACTGCGACCTGCATGTCTCTTCCAAGGGGCATTTAAACCGTCTTGTTAAGCCACTGCGACCTGCACGTCTCTTCCAAGGGGCATTGAAACCGCCTTTTTAAGCTGCTGCGACCTGCATGTCTCTTCCAAGGGGCATTTAATCTGTCTTGTTAAGCTATTACGATCTCCACCGCTCTTCCAATCGGCATTTAAACTGTCTTGTTAAGCTACTGCGACCTCCACCTCTCTTCCAAGGGGCATTTTAACCGTCTTGTTAAGCTACTGCGACCTGCACGTCTCTTTCAAAGGGCATTTAAACCATCTTTTTAATCTACTGCGACCTCCATCGCTCTTCCAAGGTGCATTTAAACCGTCTTGTTAAGCTACTGCGACCTGCACGTCTCTTCCATGGGGCATTTAAACCGTCTTGTTAAGCTACTGCGACCTGCACGTCTCTTCCATGGGGCATTTAAACCGTCTTGTTAAGCTACTGCGACCTGCACATCTTTTCCAAGGGGCATTTAAACCGTCTTGTTAAGCTACTGCGACCTGCACGTCTCTTCCAAGGGGCATTTAAACCTTCTTGTTTAGCTACTGTAACCTCCACCCTTTTTCCAAGGGGCATTTAAACCGTCTTGTTAAGCTACTGCGACCGGCATGTCTCTACCAAGGGGCATTTAAACCGTCTTGTTAAGCTTCTGCGACCTGCACGTCTCTTCCAAGGGGCATTTAAACCGTCTTGTTAAGCTCCTGCGACCTGCACGTTTCTTCCAAGGGGCATTTAAACCGTCTGGTTAAGCTACTGCGACTTGCACGTCTCTTCCAAGGGGCATTTAAACCTTCTTGTTTAGCTACTGTAATCTCCACCACTTTTCCAAGGGCCATTTAAACCGTCTTTTTTATCTACTGCGACCTGCAAGTTTCTTCCAAGGGGCATTTAAGCAGTCTTGTTAAGCTACTGCGACCTGCATGTCTCTTCCGAGGGGCATTTAAACCGTCTTGTTCAGCTACTGCAACTTGCACGTCTCTTCCAAGGGGCATTTAAACCTTCTTGTTTAGCTACTGCGACCTGCACGTTTCTTCCAAGGGGCATTTAAACCGTCTTGTTAAGCTACTGCGACCTGCATGTCTCTTCCAAGGGGCATTTAAACCGTCTTTTTAAGCTACTGCAACCTGCACGTCTCTTACAAGGGGCATTTAAACCCTCTTGTTAAGCTACTGCGACCCGCACGTCTCTTGCAAGTGGCATTTAAACCTTCTTGTTTAGCTACTGTAACCTCCATCACTTTTCTAAGGGGCATTTAAACCGTCTTGTTCAGGTACTGTGACTTGCACGTCTCTTCCAAGGGGCATTTAAACCTTCTTGTTTAGCTACTGTAACCTCCACCACTTTTCCAAGGGGCATTTAAACTGTCTTGTTAAGCTACTGCGACCTGCATGTCTCTTCCAAGGGGCATTTAAACCGACTTTTTAAGCTACTGCAACCTGCACGTCTCTTCCAAGGGGCATTTAAATCATCTTTTTAAGCTACTGCGACCTGCACGTCTCTTCCAAGGGGCATTTAAACCGCCTTTTTAAGCTGCTGCGACCTGCATGTCTCTTCCAAGGGGCATTTAAACCGTTTTGTTAAGATACTGTGACCTGCACGTTTCTTCCAAGGGGCATTTAAACCATCTTGTTAATCTACTGCGACCTCCACCGCTTTACCAAGGGGCATTTAAACCGTCTTGTTAAGCTACTGCGATCTGCACTTCTCTTCCAAGGGGCATTTAAACCGTCTTGTTAAGCTACTGCGACCTCCACCGCTCTTCCAAGGGGCATTTAAACCGTCTTGTTAATCTAATGCGACCTGCACGTCTCTTCCATGGGGCATTTAAACCATCTTGTTAAGCTACTGCGACCTGCACGTTTTTTCCAAGGGGCATTTAAACCGTCTTGTTAAGCTACTGCTACCTGCACATTTCTACCAAGGAGCATTTAAACCGTCTTGTTAATCTACTGCGCCATTCATGTCTCTTCCAAGGGGCATTTAAACCGTCTTGTTAAGCTACTGTGACCTGCACGTCTCTTCCAAGGGGCATTTAAATTGTCTTGTTAAGCAACTGCGACCTGCATGTCTCTTCCAAGGGGCATTTAAACCGTCTTGTTAAGCCACTGCGACCTGCACGTCTCTTCCAAGGGGCATTGAAACCGCCTTTTTAAGCTGCTGCGACCTGCATGTCTCTTCCAAGGGGCATTTAATCTGTCTTGTTAAGCTATTACGACCTCCACCGCTCTTCCAAGCGGCATTTAAACCGTCTTGTTAAGCTACTGCGACCTGCACGTCTCTTCCAAGGGGCATTTAAACCGTCTTGTTAAGCTACTGCGACCTCCACCGCTCTTCCAAGGGGCATTTTAACCATCTTGTTAAGCTACTGCGACCTGCACGTCTCTTCCAAAGGGCATTTAAACCATCTTTTTAATCTACTGCGACCTCCATCGCTCTTCCAAGGGGCATTTAAACCATCTTGTTAAGCTACTGCGACCTGCACGTCTCTTCCATGGGGCATTTAAACCGTCTTGTTAAGCTACTGCGACCTGCACGTCTCTTCCATGGGGTATTTAAACCGTCTTGTTAAGCTACTGCGACCTGCACGTCTCTTCCAAGGGGCATTTAAACCGTCTTGTTAAGCTACTGCGACCTGCACGTCTCTTCCAAGGGGCATTTAAACCTTCTTGTTAAGCTACTGCGACCTCCACCCTTTTTCCAAGGGGCATTTAAACCGTCTTGTTAAGCTACTGCGACCGGCATGACTCTACCAAGGGGCATTTAAACCGTCTTGTTAATCTCCTGCGACCTGCACGTCCCTTCCAAGGGGCATTTAAACCGTCTTGTTAAGCTCCTGCGACCTGCACGTTTCTTCCAAGGGGCATTTAAACGGTCTTGTTAAGCTACTGCGACTTGCACGTCTCTTCCAAGGGGAATTTAAACCTTCTTGTTTAGCTACTGTAATCTCCACCACTTTTCCAAGGGGCATTTAAACCGTCTTTTTTATCTACTGTGACCTGCAAGTTTCTTCCAAGGGGCATTTAAGCAGTCTTGTTAAGCTACTGCGACCTGCATGTCTCTTCCGAGGGGCATTTAAACAGTCTTGTTCAGCTACTGCAACTTGCACTTCTCTTCCAAGGGGCATTTAAACCTTCTTGTTTAGCTACTGTAATCTCCACCACTTTTCCAAGGGGCATTTAAACCGTCTTTTTTATCTACTGCGACCTGCACGTTTCTTGCAAGTGGCATTTAAACCTTCTTGTTTAGCTACTGTAACCTCCATCACTTTTCCAAGGGGCATTTAAACTGTGTTGTTAAGCTACTGCGAACTGCATGTCTCTTCCAAGGGGCATTTAAACCGTCTTGTTAAGCTACTGCGACCTGCACGTCTCTTCCACGGGGCATTTAAACCATCTTGTTAAGCTACTGCGACTTGCACGTCTCTTCCAAGGGGCATTTAAACCGTCTTGTTAAGCTGCTGCGACCTGCACGTCTCTTCCAACGGGCATTTAAACCATCTTGTTAAGCTACTGCGACCTGCACGTCTCTTCCAAGGTGCATTTAAACCGTCTTGTTAAGCTGCTGCGATCTGCACGTCTCTACCATTGGGCATTTAATCCGTCTTGTTAAGCTATTACGACCTCCACCGCTCTTCCAAGGGGCATTTAAACCGTCTTGTTAAGCTACTGCGACCTGCACGTTTCTTCCAAGGAGCATTTAAACCATCTTGTTAAGCTACTGCGGCTTTCAAGTCTCTTGCAAGGGGCATTTAAACCGTCTTGTTAAGCTACAGCGACTTGCACCTCTCTTCCAAGGGGCATTTAAACCTACTTGTTTAGCTATGGTAATCTCCACCACTTTTCCAAGGGACATTTAAACCGTCTTGTTAATCTACTGCGACCTGCATGTCTCTTCCAAGGGACATTTAAACCGTCTTGTTAAGCTACTGCGACCTGCACTTATCTTCCAAGCGGCATTTAAACCATCTTGTTAAGCTACTGCGACCTGCATGTCTCTTCCAAGGGACATTTAAACAGTCTTTTTAAGCGACTGCGATCTGCAGGTCTCTTCCAAGGGGCATTTAAAGCGTCTTTTTAAGCTACTGCGACCTGCATGTCACTTCCGAGGGGCATTTAAACCGTCTTGTTCAGCTACTGCGACTTGCACGTCTCTTCCATGGGGCATTTAAACCGTCTTGTTAAGCTACTGCGACCTGCACGTCTCTTCCATGGGGCATTTAAACCGTCTTGTTAAGCTACTGCGACCTGCACGTCTCTTCCAAGGGGCATTTAAACCGTCTTGTTAAGCTATTGCGACCTGCACGTCTCTTCCAAGGGGCTTTTAAACCTTCTTGTTTAGCTACTGTAACCTCCACCCTTTTTCCAAGGGACATTTAAACCGTCTTGTTAAGCTACTGCGGCCGGCATGTCTCTACCAAGGGGCATTTAAACCGTCTTGTTAAGCTACTGCGACCTGCACGTCTCTTCCAAGGGGCATTTAAACCGTCTTGTTAAGCTACTGCGACTTGCACGTCTCTTCCAAGGGGCATTTAAACCTTCTTGTTTAGCTACTGTAATCTCCACCACTTTTCCAAGGGGCATTTAAACCGTCTTTTTTATCTACTGCGACCAGCAAGTTTCTTCCAAGGGGCATTTAAGCAGTCTTGTTAAGCTACAGCAATCTGCATGTCTCTTCCGAGGGGCATTTAAACCGTCTTGTTCAGCTACTGCAACTTGCACGTCTCTTCCAAGGGGCATTTAAACCTTCTTGTTTAGCTACTGTAATCTCCACCACTTTTCCAAGGGGCATTTAAACCGTCTTTTTTATCTACTGCGACCTGCACGTTTCTTCCAAGGGGCATTTAAACCGTCTTGTTAAGCTACTGCGACCTGCACATCTCTTCCAAGGGGCATTTAAACCCTCTTGTTAAGCTACTGCGACCCGCACGTCTCTTGCAAGTGGCATTTAAACCTTCTTATTTAGCTACTGTAACCTCCATCACTTTTCCAAGGGGAATTTAAACTGTGTTGTTAAGCTACTGCGAACTGCATGTCTCTTCCAAGGGGCATTTAAACCGTCTTGTTAAGCTACTGCGACCTGCACGTCTCTTCCACGGGGCATTTAAACCATCTTGTTAAGCTACTGCGACTTGCACGTCTCTTCCAAGGGGCATTTAAACCGTCTTGTTAAGCTGCTGCGACCTGCACGTCTCTTCCAACGGGCATTTAAACCATCTTGTTAAGCTACTGCGACCTGCACGTCTCTTACAAGGGGCATTTAAACCGTCTTGTTAAGTTACTGCGACCTCCACCGCTCTTCCAAGGGTCATTTAAACCGTCTTGCTAAGCTACTGCGACCTGCACGTCTCTTCCATGGGGCATTTAAACCGTCTTGTTAAGCTACTGCAACCTGCAGGTCTCTTCCAAGGGGCATTTAAAGCGTCTTTTTAAGCTACTGCGACCTGCATGTCACTTCAGAGGGGCATTTAAACCGTCTTGTTCAGCTACTGCGACTTGCACGTCTCTTCCAAGGGGCATTTAAACCGTCTTGTTAAGCTACTGCGACTTGCACGTCTCTTCCAAGTGGCATTTAAACCGTTTTGTTAAGATACTGCGACCTGCACGTTTCTTCCAAGGGGCATTTAAATCATCTTGATAATCTACTGCGACCTCCACCACCTTTCCAAGGGGCATTTAAACCGTCTTGTTAAGCTACTGCGACCTGCACGTCTCTTACAAGGGGCCTTTAAACCGTCTTGTCAAGCTACTGCGACCTCCACCGCTCTTCCAAGCGTCATTTAAACCGTCTTGCTAAGCTACTGCGACCTGCACGTCTCTTCCATGGGGCATTTAAACCGTCTTGTTAAGCTACTGCAACCTGCATGTCTCTTCCAAGGGGCATTTAAACCATCTTGTTAAGCTACTGCGAAATGCACGTCTCTTCCAAGGGGCATTTAAACCGTCTTGTTAAGCTACTGCGACTTGCACCTCTCTTCCAAGGGGCATTTAAACCTTCTTGTTTAGCTACTGTAACCTCCACCACTTTTCCAAGGGGCATTTAAACCGTCTTGTTAATCTACTGCGACCTGCATGTCTCTTCCAAGGGGCATTTAAACCGTCTTGTTAAGCTACTGCGAAATGCACGTGTCTTCCAAGGGGCATAAAAACCGTCTTTTTAAGCTATTGCGACCTGCACTTATCTTCCAAGCGACATTTAAACCATCTTGTTAAGCTACTGCGACCTGCATGTCTCTTCCAAGGGGCATAAAAACCGTCTTTTTAAGCTACTGGGACCTGCACGTCTCTTCCAAGGGGCATTTAAACCGACTTGTTAAGCTACTGCGACCTGAACGTCACTTCCGAGGGGCATTTAAACTGTCTTGTTCAGCTACTGCGACTTGCACGTCTCTTACAAGAGGCATTTAAACCCTCTTGTTTAGCTACTGTAACCTCCACCACTTTTCCAAGGGGCATTTAAACTGTCTTGTTAAGCTACTGCGACCTGCATGTCTCTTCCAAGGGGCATTTAAAGCGACTTTATAAGCTACTGCAACCTGCACGTCTCTTCCAAAGGGGCATTTAAACCGTCTTGATAAGCTACTGCGACCTGCACGTCTCTTCCAATGGGCATTTAAACCATCTTGTTAAGCTACTGCGACCTGCACGTCTCTTCCAAGGTGCATTTAAACCGTCTTGTTAAGCTGCTGCGATCTGCATGTCTCTACCAAGGGGCATTTAATCCGTCTTGTTAAGCTATTATGACCTCCACCGCTCTTCCAAGGGGCATTTAAACCTTCTTGTTTAACTACTGTAACCTCCACCACTTTTCCAAGGGGCATTTAAACCGTCTTGTTAATCTACTGCGACCTGCATGTCTCTTCCAAGGGGCAGTTAAACCGTCTTGTTAAGCTACTGCGAAATGCACGTCTCTTCCAAGGGGCATTTAAACCTTCTTGTTAAGCTACTGCGACTTGCACCTCTCTTCCAAGGGGCATTTAAACCTTCTTGTTTAGCTACTGTAACCTCCACCACTTTTCCAAGGGGCATTTAAACCGTCTTGTTAATCTATTGCGACCTGCATGTCTCTTCCAAGGGCATTTAAACCGTCTTGTTAAGCTACTGCGACCTGCAATTATCTTCCAAGCGGTATTTAAACCATCTTGTTAAGCTACTGCGACCTGCATGTCTCTTCCAAGGGGCATTTAAACAGTCTTGTTCAGCTACTGCGACCTGCACGTCTCTTCCAAGGGGCATTTAAACCTTCTTGTTTAGCTACTGTAATCTCCACCACTTTTCCAAGAGTCATTTAAACTGTCTTGTTAAGCTACTGCGACCTGCATGTCTCTTCCAAGGGGCATTTAAACCGACTTTTTAAGCTACTGCAACCTGCACGTCTCTTCCAAGGGGCATTTAAACCATCTTGTTAAGCTACTGCGACCTGCACGTCTCTTCCAAGGGGCATTTAAACCGCCTTTTTAAGCTGCTGCGACCTGCATGTCTCTTCCAAGGAGCATTTAAACCGTTTTGTTAAGATACTGTGACCTGCACATTTCTTCCAAGGGGCATTTAAACCATCTTGTTAATCTACTGCGACCTCCACCGCTTTACCAAGGGGCATTTAAACCGTCTTGTTAAGCTACTGCGATCTGCACGTCTCTTCCAAGGGGCATTTAAACCGTCTTGTTAAGCTACTGCGACCTCCACCGCTCTTCCAAGGGGCATTTAAACCGTCTTGTTAAGCTAATGCGACCTGCACGTCTCTTCCATGGGGCATTTAAACCATCTTGTTAAGCTACTGCGACCTGCACGTCTCTTCCATGGGGCATTTAAACTGTCTTGTTAAGCTACTGCGACCTGCACGTTTTTTCCAAGGTGCATTTAAATCGTCTTGTTAAGCTACTGCGACCTGCACATTTCTACCAAGGAGCATTTAAACCGTCTTGTTAATCTACTGCGCCATGCATGTCTCTTCCAAGGGGCATTTAAACCATCTTGTTAAGCTACTGCGACCTGCACGTCTCTTCCAAGGGGCATTTAAACCGTCTTGTTAAGCCACTGCGACCTGCACGTCTCTTTCAAGGGGCATTTAAACCGCCTTTTTAAGCTGCTGCGACCTGCATGTCTCTTCCAAGGGGCATTTAATCTGTCTTGTTAAGCTATTACGACCTCCACCGCTCTTCCAAGCGGCATTTAAACCGTCTTGTTAAGCTACTGCGACCTGCACGTCTCTTCCAAGGGGCATTTAAACCGTCTTGTTAAGCTACTGAGACTTGCACGTCTCTTCCAAGTGGCATTTAAACCTTCTTGTTTAGCTACTGTATCCTCCACCAATTTTCCAAAGGGCATTTAAACCGTCTTGTTAATCTACTGCGACCTGCATGTCTCTTCCAAGGGGCATTTAAACGGTCTTGTTAAGATACTGCGAAATGTACGTCTCTTCCAAGGGGCATTTAAACCGTCTTGTTAAGCTAATGCGACTTGCACTTCTCTTCCAAGGGGCATATAAACCTTCTTATTTAGCTACTGTAACCTAAACCAGTTTTCCAAGGGGCATTTAAACCGTTTTGTTAAGCTACTGCGACCTACATGTCTCTTCCAAGGTGCATTTAAACCGTCTTGTTAAGCTACTGGGACCTGTACGTCTCTTCAAAGGGGCATTTAAACCGTCTTGTTAAGCTGCTGCGACCTGCATGTCTCTTCCAAGGGGCACTTAAACCATCTTGGTAAGCTACTGTGACCGCCACCGTTCTTCCAAGGGGCATTTAATCCGTCTTGTTAAGCTACTGTGACCTGCACGTCTCTTCCAAGTGGCATTTAAACCGTCTTGTTAAGCTACTGCGAAATGCACGTCTCTTCCAAGGGGCATTTAAACCGTTTTGTTAAGCTACTGCTACTTGCACATCTCTTCCAAGGGGCATTTAAACCGTCTTGTTAAGCTACTGCGACTTGCACGTCTCTTCCAAGTGGCATTTAAACCTTCTTATTTAGCTACTGTAACCTCCACCACTTTTCCTAGGGGCATTTAAACCGTCTTTTTAAGCTACTGCAACCTGCACGTCTCTTCCAAGGGGCATTTAAACTGTCTTGCTAAGCTACTGCAACCTGCACGTCTCTTCCAAGGGGCATTTAAACCGTCTTGTTAAGCTACTGCGACTTGCACGTCTCTTCCCAGGGGCATTTAAACTGTTTTGTTAAGCTACTGTGACCTGCAAGTTTCTTCCAAGGGGCATTTAAACCATCTTCTTAAGCTACTGCAACCTCCACCTCTCTTCCAAGGGGCATTTTAGCCATCTTGTTAAGCTACTGCGACCTGCACGTCTCTTCCAAAGGGCATTTAAAACATCTTTTTAATCTACTGCGACCTCCATCGCTCTTTCAAGGGGCATTTAAACCGTCTTGTTAAGCTACTGCGACCTGCACGTCTCTTCCATGGGGCATTTAAACCGTCTTGTTAAGCTACTGGGACCTGTACATCTCTTCCAAGGGGCATTTAAACCGTCTTGTTAAGCTACTGCGACCTGCATGTCTCTTCCAAGGGGCACTTAAACCATCTTGTTAAGCTACTGCGACCTCCACCGCTCTACCAAGTGGCATTTAATCCGTCTTATTAAGCTATTACGACCTCCACCGCTCTTCCAAGGGGCATTTAAACCGTCTTGTTATGCTACTGCGACCTGCACGTCTCTTCCAAGGGGCACTTAAACCATCTTGTTAAGCTACTACGACTTGCACGTCTCTTCCAAGGGGCATTTAAACCGTCTTTTTAAGCTACTGCAACCTGCACGTCTCTTCCAAGGGGCGTTTAAACCCTCTTGTTAAGCTACTGCTACCTGCACGTCTCTTGCAAGTGGCATTTAAACCTTCTTGTTTAGCTACTGTAACCTCCATCACTTTTCCAAGGGGCATTTAAACTGTGTTGTTAAGCTACTGCGACCTGCATGTCTCTTCCAAGGGGCATTTAAACCGTCTTGTTAATTCACTGCGACATGCATTTCTCTTCCAAAGGGCATTTAAACAGTCTTGTTAAGCTACTGCGAAATGCACATCTCTTCCAAGGGGCATTTTAACCATTTTGTTAAGCTACTGCGACCTGCACGTCTCTTCCAAGTAGCATTTAAACCGCCTTTTTAAGCTGCTGCGACCTGCATGTCTCTTCCATGGGGCATTTAAACCGTTTTGTTAAGATACTGTGACCTGCACATTTCTTCCAAGGGGCATTTAAACCATCTTGTTAATCTAGTGCGAAATCCACCGCTTTTCCAAGGGGCATTTAAACCGTCTTGTTAAGCTACTGCTACCTGCACCGCTCTTCCAAGGGGCATTTAAACCGTCTTGTTAAGCTACTGCGACCTGCACGTCTCTTCCATGGGGCATTTAAACCCTCTTGTTAAGCTACTGCGACCTGCACGCCTCTTCCATGGGGCATTTAAACTGTCTTGTTAAGCTACTGAGACCTGCACGTTTTTTCCAAGGGGCATTTAAACCGTCTTGTTAAGATACTGCGACCTGCACATTTCTACCAAGGGGCATTTAAACCGTCTTTTTAATCTACTGCGCCATACATGTCTCTTCCAAGGGGCATTTAAACCGTCTTGTTAAGCCACTGCTGGTAAAAGTAACCTTGGCACTCAAGAATATGTTCCAGTAAATGAAAATTTATTGCAGTCCACTACAAATAATGACAAAACGTTTCGGTCACTTAGGACCTTCTTCAGTTGACTGCAGAGAACGCAAAACATTGTAAGTAAATAATATCAAAAAAACTTTTTCACAAAATCATATAAATCCAACATAATGTCAATAAACATCTATGTATCAATAATTGATGGGGATTCAGGAGCAAGGGAAGAGGAAAAGGACCTGAGGGATTCTTACATGTGAATAAAGCTATCTCTATCCATCCGTGGTTGTAAGGGGAAAAAAAGTATGGAGACAGTTACCTACCAGTAAATAGACTGTGGTAGGATTAATGGACAAAAGCAAATATCTTAAGAGGGTCCATAAAGGACTGCCTGGGAGTGAAAAAAAATAGTGGAGTGAATTTATAGGTGAAGCCAAAACAGTTAACTTGTAAAGGTAGAAGGCACAAATACCTGATTCAAGTGGGATAGACACTGATCTGATGGCACCGCGGTATCCACCTCTGGTTATGCTGACCATCTGACTATGGGGGAATCTCTTAAATAGGGGAGGGAATAGCAGGACACACCAATCACTGTTGTGGTTTAAAGGACGCGGTTTTCGCGAAACCGGAAGTGACGTCCTTACTCTACCGGAAGTGACGTTTCAAGATCACGTGTGCGGTCCACGGGAGGTGCGCTTGCGTTCCAAAGTGCAGGAAATGTCTGCGCTGGATCAATAACTGTGAGTAACGGTACAAGAAGGTGCTTAATGGTTCGGGGATCCCAGTGGAGGACAAGGGAAAAGACTCTAGGGATAGACAACATCTGTAAATAAAAAAGAAACAGTCAGGAGGAGGTACAGCATATAGGAGCATCACAATTAATATTATCCATATTTTTATTATTCGATATGATGCTATTTAAATTCTATATATAATATATAAAAAATATATATAAAAAGGTTGGTGTAACATGAGTTTCCCTATATAGGATAGGAAAATATTAAACAAAAGACAGAAGGTCATAATCCCTATTAAGTCCTTTGGGTGCAAGAGCATCCATCTCGTGGATCCAAAAGGCCTCCCTCTGTTTTAGGAGGCGAATACGGTCACCCCCGCGTCGTGGTGGTGGGACTTGTTCCAACACCTGGTCCCTTAATTGAGAGATATTGTGTCCCATGGTGACAAAGTGGTGGGGAATGGGCAGAAGCAGATTCTTGCACCTTATCGTGGATTTATGTTTTGATATTCTATCCCGTATGGGCTGTGTAGTCTCTCCTATATATACCAGTCCACAGGGGCATTTGATAAGGTATATTACAAATGTGCTTTCACAGGTATAATAGCCTTTGATATTGTATTTCTTGCCTGTCTGTGGATGGTATATTATATTGCCTTTAAGGACATTGTTACATTGTCTACATTGTAGACATGGAAAGGTACCCGTCTTGGGATTCTGGAGAAAACGTTGTGTGGGTCTCGATTTACTGGTGCCAATGTCGGCCCGGATCAAGGAGTCCTTAAGGTTTTGGGCTCGTTTGAAACAGGGCATGAACGTTTTTTGAAAGCTGGTAATGGATGGGTAACTGGTGCATAGGATATTCTAATGTTTGCGAATAGTTTTATGGAGTATGTAAGTGAAGGGGTGATAAGTATGGATGAATGGAATCCGATCAGATTTATCTGGGCGTGCCCTTGTAGGGTCACCTGGTTCGGGCTGTAGGATGGATGCAGGGTATCCTCTCTCTTTAAATTTTGTACCCATCTCCCGTAGTCTCTGTTGACGGATGGTAGGGTCTGAGACTATACGTTCCACCCTTCTGAATTGCGATCTCGGTATCGATTTTTTTATATGTGCCGGATGGTTGCTCGTATAGTGTAGCAGACTGTTTCGGTCTGTCGGTTTAGTGTAGAGATCTGTGGTAAGAAAGCCCTCTCTATCTTTGATAACTACTGTATCTAAAAAGCTCACTTTGTGTGGGTCAGAGGTTAGTGTGAATCCCAAATCTGGCCAAGTCATGTTAAGATCCGTAAAGAAGGTTACCAGGGTTTCCAAGGGACCATCCCATATGCAAAAAATATCATCTATGAATCTCTTCCAAATGACTGAATGAGATCGGAAGAGAGGGTGAGTATATACAATTGAGCTTTCAAAGGCTGACATGTAACAATTAGCGAAAGGGGGCGCTACGTTAGACCCCATCGCGGTACCCTTTATCTGTAAATAGTATCTGTCCTGAAATAGGAAGTAATTTTTGGTGAGTACTAAAGTCAATAGGTCTAGGGCCAGTTCAATTATTTTTGGATCCATCTGGGATTCTGCAAGTAAGGTCTTAACCGAGTGAAGTCCCCGGTCGTGCGGTATTGAAGTGTACAGATTTTTTACATCAAGGGACACCAGTAACGCAGTGGGGGGGACCTGTTTTAGGTCTGTCAAAGTTTTAAGGAATGAACCCGTGTCCAACAGGAATGATGGGCTCTTTTGTATCAGTGGTGTGATGATCTTCTCTAGAAATATTGATAGAGGGGAAAGTACCGAATCGGTCGAGGCCACGATAGGACGACCAGGGGGTTCAGTGAGATTTTTATGTATTTTCGGTAGAACGTAAAAGACAGGCGTAATTGGATGTGTTTTGATGAGAAACTCGCCAGTTTTCGCATCTATTGTCCCTGCCGTCATGTGTCTATTAATAGTAGTCCGTATCAGATAACTGAACTGGGAAGTGGGATCCTGGGATAGTTGGCGATAGGTGGTGGTGTTGCTAAGTTGGCGTTCTATTTCCTTGATATATTTGACTCTATCCATAACGACTATGGCACCCCCCTTGTCTGCAGGTTTGATGATAAGGTCCTTATCATCCCTGAGGCTGGTTAAAGCCTGTTGATCCAGGGCGGACAGGTTAGGTTCATAATGGAGTTTCCCCTTGTCCACCCTCGATCGTAGTTCACGGAAAGCTGTGTCCACGAAACCAATGAAAGTTTCCAGAGCATGGGAACCATGGGGTGGCCTATATGTACTCTTGTTAAATAGACCCAGGCTCCTTGCTGTGATTGCTACATCTTGATTGGTGACAGGAGGAACTACAACGTCATTAGGGGGTGAAGGAATCTTAGCAAGGTGTACCTTTAATCTTAAAGAACGATAGAAGCGTTGCAGCTCCATATCGAGTTTGAAGGTATTATACCTTCCTCTCGGACAAAAGGAAAGACCCTTTTGTAATATAGACAACTGAGCTATACTAAGAGTCTTTGAGGAAATATTTACCACCAAGGGTGCTGCGTCTGTGACCGAGTTATCCTGTTGAATTCCACATTTCCTCTGGTGCTGGCAGCCTCTCCTCGTCTTCTTCTTCGTGGGTATCTCCGCTGTTGCCCTAAAAAATGATGGGAAGAGGTGGTAAAATGGTCCCTCCTCTCTGGTTCCGAGCCAGAAGAGGACATTTCTGTGGATGAGCGGGTAAATCTTTGGAAATTTCCACCCTGATGTTGTTTTTCTTGCCATTTATATACTCTTTTTAACTCGTAATCTTCTGTATCTCGTTGGAATTTGTTTCTCTTTCTAGATTCTGTGTCCCTCCTGTGTTGATCAATGTTATTTTGGATTTTAGCTTTTAAAGCGGTCCACTCATCTGGACTCGCTGAAGAAATCAGCTGGGTTTCAATGTTGCCAATAAGTTCTTTTGTAGATGTTATAGCTTTATGGAGTGAGTCGACGGTCAAAACCATTAAATCAAAAGAGCATTTGTTAAGGATTTGTTCAAACTTGTTACAATAGTCGGGTATATTGGCAAAGAGAGTGGGTCTCAACGGAACCCTGAGGCCCCTGGGAATCCTTTGTACCCTCAAATATTCAGTCAGGGTTGACTAGATGGCGGTGTTCCTTCTCCAAGTTCCGTCCCCTTATCTCACCTGGAGGAACTCTCAGGAAATCACTTGATACACAGGTTTGGGCCAAAATAGAGGTAGCTTCATCCGCATTGTAGGAAAATGTGGACGAGGACATCTCCCCATAGGGTGCAAGCGGACCAGTAATCGTAATCCGGCACATATAAAAAAATCGATACCGAGATCGCAATTCAGGTGGGTGGAACGTATAGTCTCAGACCCTACCATCCGTCAACAGAGACTACGGGAGATGGGTACAAAATTTAAAGAGAGAGGATACCCTGCATCCATCCTACAGCCCGAACCAGGTGACCCTACAAGGGCACGCCCAGATAAATCTGATCGGATTCCATTCATCCATACTTATCACCCCTTCACTTACATACTCCATAAAACTATTCGCAAACATTGGAATATCCTACGCACCGGTTACCCATCCATTACCAGCTTTCAAAAACCGTTCATGCCCTGTTTCAAACGAGCCCAAAACCTTAAGGACTCCTTGATCCGGGCCGACATTGGCACCAGTAAATCGAGACCCACACAACGTTTTCTCCAGAATCCATGTCTACAATGTAGACAATGTAACAATGTCCTTAAAGGCAATATAATATACCATCCACAGACAGGCAAGAAATACAATATCAAAGGCTATTATACCTGTGAAAGCACATTTGTAATATACCTTATCAAATGCCCCTGTGGACTGGTATATATAGGAGAGACTACACAGCCCATACGGGATAGAATATCAAAACATAAATCCACGATAAGGTGCAAGAATCTGCTTCTGCCCATTCCCCACCACTTTGTCACCATGGGACACAATATCTCTCAATTAAGGTACCAGGTGTTGGAACAAGTCCCACCACCACGACGCGGGGGTGACCGTATTCGCCTCCTAAAACAGAGGGAGGCCTTTTGGATCCACGAGATGGATGCTCTTGCACCCAAAGGACTTAATAGGGATTATGACCTTCTGTCTTTTGTTTAATATTTTCCTATCCTATATAGGGAAACTCATGTTACACCAACCTTTTTATATATATTTTTTATATATTATATATAGAATTTAAATAGCATCATATCGAATAATAAAAATATGGATAATATTAATTGTGATGCTCCTATATGCTGTACCTCCTCCTGACTGTTTCTTTTTTATTTACAGATGTTGTCTATCCCTAGAGTCTTTTCCCTTGTCCTCCACTGGGATCCCCGAACCATTAAGCACCTTCTTGTACCGTTACTCACAGTTATTGATCCAGCGCAGACATTTCCTGCACTTTGGAACGCAAGCGCACCTCCCGTGGACCGCACACGTGATCTTGAAACGTCACATCCGGTAGAGTAAGGACGTCACTTCCGGTTTCGCGAAAACCGCGTCCTTTAAACCACAACAGTGATTGGTGTGTCCTGCTATTCCCTCCCCTATTTAAGAGATTCCCCCATAGTCAGATGGTCAGCATAACCAGAGGTGGATACCGCGGTGCCATCAGATCAGTGTCTATCCCACTTGATCCAGGTATTTGTGCCTTCTACCTTTACAAGTTAACTGTTTTGGCTTCACCTATAAATTCACTCCACTATTTTTTTTCACTCCCAGGCAGTCCTTTATGGACCCTCTTAAGATATTTGCTTTTGTCCATTAATCCTACCACAGTCTATTTACTGGTAGGTAACTGTCTCCATACTTTTTTTCCCCGTACAACCACGGATGGATAGAGATAGCTTTATTCACATGTAAGAATCCCTCAGGTCCTTTTCCTCTTCCCTTGCTCCTGAATCCCCATCAATTATTGATACATAGATGTTTATTGACATTATGTTGGATTTATATGATTTTGTGAAAAAGTTTTTTTGATATTATTTACTTACAATGTTTTGCGTTCTCTGCAGTCAACTGAAGAAGGTCCTAAGTGACCGAAACGTTTTGTCATTATTTGTAGTGGACTGCAATAAATTTTCATTTACTGGAACATATTCTTGAGTGCCAAGGTTACTTTTACCAGATTGAGGGCACTGTCCCTTCTTGAGCACCACATAACGGGAGTGCAGCGATTATATTATAAATTTACGATTACGGGTCCGCTTGCACCCTATGGGGAGATGTCCTCGTCCACATTTTCCTACAATGCGGATGAAGCTACCTCTATTTTGGCCCAAACCTGTGTATCAAGTGATTTCCTGAGAGTTCCTCCAGGTGAGATAAGGGGACGGAACTTGGAGAAGGAACACCGCCATCTAGTCAACCTAGAACTGCACTGCCCAACCCTGACTGAATATTTGAGGGTACAAAGGATTCCCAGGGGCCTCAGGGTTCCATTGAGACCCACTCTCTTTGCCGATATACCCGACTATTGTAACAAGTTTGAACAAATCCTTAACAAATGCTCTTTTGATTTAATGGTTTTGACCGTCGACTCACTCCATAAAGCTATAACATCTACAAAAGAACTTACTGGCAACATTGAAACCCAGCTGATTTCTTCAGCGAGTCCAGATGAGGGGACCGCTTTAAAAGCTAAAATCCAAAATAACATTGATCAACACAGGAGGGACACAGAATATAGAAAGAGAAACAAATTCCAACGAGATACAGAAGATTACGAGTTAAAAAGAGTATATAAATGGCAAGAAAAACAACATCAGGGTGGAAATTTCCAAAGATTTACCCGCTCATCCACAGAAATGTCCTCTTCTGGCTCGGAACCAGAGAGGAGGGACCATTTTACCACCTCTTCCCATCATTTTTTAGGGCAACAGCGGAGATACCCACGAAGAAGAAGACGAGGAGAGGCGGCCAGCACCAGAGGAAATGTGGAATTCAACAGGATAACTCGGTCACAGACGCAGCACCCTTGGTGGTAAATATTTCCTCAAAGACTCTTAGTATAGCTCAGTTGTCTATATTACAAAAGGGTCTTTCCTTTTGTCCGAGAGGAAGGTATAATACCTTCAAACTCGATATGGAGCTGCAACGCTTCTATCGTTCTTTAAGATTAAAGGTACACCTTGCTAAGATTCCTTCACCCCCTAATGACGTTGTAGTTCCTCCTGTCACCAATCAAGATGTAGCAATCACAGCAAGGAGCCTGGGTATATTTAACAAGAGTACATATAGGCCACCCCATGGTTCCCATGCTCTGGAAACTTTCATTGGTTTCGTGGACACAGCTTTCCGTGAACTACGATCGAGGGTGGACAAGGGGAAACTCCATTATGAACCTAACCTGTCCGCCCTGGATCAACAGGATTTAACCAGCCTCAGGGATGATAAGGACCTTATCATCAAACCTGCAGACAAGGGGGGTGCCATAGTCGTTATGGATAGAGTCAAATATATCAAGGAAATAGAACGCCAACTTAGCGACACCACCACCTACCGCCAACTATCCCAGGATCCCACTTCCCAGTTCAGTAATCTGATATGGACTACTATTATTAGACACATGACGGCAGGGACAATAGATGCGAAAACTGGCGAGTTTCTCATCAAAACACATCCAATTACGCCTGTCTTTTACGTTCTACCGAAAATACATAAAAATCTCATTGAACCCCCTGGTCGTCCTATCGTGGCCTCGACCGATTCGGTACTCTCCCCTCTATCAATATTTCTAGAGAAGATCATCACACCACTGATACAAAAGAGCCCATCATTCCTGTTGGACACGGGTTCATTCCTTAAAACTTTGACAGACCTAAAACAGGTCCCCCCCACTGCGTTACTGGTGTCCCTTGATGTAAAAAATCTGTACACTTCAATACCGCACGACCGGGTACTTCACTCGGTTAAGACCTTACTTGCAGAATCCCAGATGGATCCAAAAATAATTGAACTGGCCCTAGACCTATTGACTTTAGTACTCACCAAAAATTACTTCCTATTTCAGGACAGATACTATTTACAGATAAAGGGTACCGCGATGGGGTCTAACGTAGCGCCCCCTTTCGCTAATTGTTACATGTCAGCCTTTGAAAGCTCAATTGTATATACTCACCCTCTCTTCCGATCTCATTCAGTCATTTGGAAGAGATTCATAGATGATATTTTTTGCATATGGGATGGTCCCTTGGAAACCCTGGTAACCTTCTTTGCGGATCTTAACATGGCTTGGCCAGATTTAGGATTCACACTAACCTCTGACCCACACAAAGTGAGCTTTTTAGATACAGTAGTTATCAAAGATAGAGAGGGCTTTCTTACCACAGATCTCTACACTAAACCGACAGACCGAAAGAGTCTGCTACACTATACAAGCAACCATCCGGCACATATAAAAAAATCGATACCGAGATCGCAATTCAGGAGGGTGGAACGTATAGTCTCAGACCCTACCATCCGTCAACAGAGACAACGGGAGATGGGTACAAAATTTAAAGAGAGAGGATACCCTGCATCCATCCTACAGCCCGAACCAGGTGACCCTACAAGGGCACGCCCAGATAAATCTGATCGGATTCCATTCATCCATACTTATCACCCCTTCACTTACATACGCCATAAAACTATTCGCAAACATTGGAATATCCTACGCACCGGTTACCCATCCATTACCAGCTTTCAAAAACCGTTCATGCCCTGTTTCAAACGAGCCCAAAACCTTAAGGACTCCTTGATCCGGGCCGACATTGGCACCAGTAAATCGAGACCCACACAACGTTTTCTCCAGAATCCCAAGACGGGTACCTTTCCATGTCTACAATGTAGACAATGTAACAATGTCCTTAAAGGCAATATAATATACCATCCACAGACAGGCAAGAAATACAATATCAAAGGCTATTATACCTGTGAAAGCACATTTGTAATATACCTTATCAAATGCCCCTGTGGACTGGTATATATAGGAGAGACTACACAGCCCATACGGGATAGAATATCAAAACATAAATCCACGATAAGGTGCAAGAATCTGCTTCTGCCCATTCCCCACCACTTTGTCACCATGGGACACAATATCTCTCAATTAAGGTACCAGGTGTTGGAACAAGTCCCACCACCACGACGCGGGGGTGACCGTATTCGCCTCCTAAAACAGAGGGAGGCCTTTTGGATCCACGAGATGGATGCTCTTGCACCCAAAGGACTTAATAGGGATTATGACCTTCTGTCTTTTGTTTAATATTTTCCTATCCTATATAGGGAAACTCATGTTACACCAACCTTTTTATATATATTTTTTATATATTATATATAGAATTTAAATAGCATCATATCGAATAATAAAAATATAAATAATATTAATTGTGATGCTCCTATATGCTGTACCTCCTCCTGACTGTTTCTTTTTTATTTACAGATGTTGTCTATCCCTAGAGTCTTTTCCCTTGTCCTCCACTGGGATCCCCGAACCATTAAGCACCTTCTTGTACCGTTACTCACAGTTATTGATCCAGCGCAGACATTTTCTGCACTTTGGAACGCAAGCGCACCTCCCGTGGACCGCACACGTGATCTTGAAACGTCACTTCCGGTAGAGTAAGGACGTCACTTCCGGTTTCGCGAAAACCGCGTCCTTTAAACCACAACAGTGATTGGTGTGTCCTGCTATTCCCTCCCCTATTTAAGAGATTCCCCCATAGTCAGATGGTCAGCATAACCAGAGGTGGATACCGCGGTGCCATCAGATCAGTGTCTATCCCACTTGAACCAGGTATTTGTGCCTTCTACCTTTACAAGTTAACTGTTTTGGCTTCACCTATAAATTAACTCCACTATTTTTTTTCACTCCCAGGCAGTCCTTTATGAACCCTCTTAAGATATTTGCTTTTGTCCATTAATCCTACCACAGTCTATTTACTGGTAGGTAACTGTCTCCATACTTTTTTTCCCCTTACAACCACGGATGGATAGAGATAGCTTTATTCACATGTAAGAATCCCTCAGGTCCTTTTCCTCTTCCCTTGCTCCTGAATCCCCATCAATTATTGATACATAGATGTTTATTGACATTATGTTGGATTTATATGATTTTGTGAAAAAGTTTTTTTGATATTATTTACTTACAATGTTTTGCGTTCTCTGCAGTCAACTGAAGAAGGTCCTAAGTGACCGAAACGTTTTGTCATTATTTGTAGTGGACTGCAATAAATTTTCATTTACTGGTACATATTCTTGAGTGCCAAGGTTACTTTTACCAGATTGAGGGCACGGTCCCTTCTTGAGCACCACATAACGGGAGTGCAGCGATTATATTATAAATTGTTAAGCCTCTGCGACTTGCACGTCTCTTCCAAGGGGCATTTAAACCGCCTTTTTAAGCTGCTGCTACCTGCATGTCTCTACCAAGGGGCATTTAATCTGTCTTGTTAAGATATTACGACCTCCACCGCTCTTCCTAGCGGCATTTAAACCGTCTTGTTAAGCTACTGCGACCTGCACGTCTCTTCCAAGGGGCATTTAAACTGTCTTGTTAAGCTACTGCGACTTGCACGTCTCTTCCAAGGGGCATTTAAACCATCTTGTTTAGCTACTGTATCCTCCACCACTTTTCCAAAGGGCATTTAAACCGTCTTGTTAATCTACTGCGACCTGCATGTCTCTTCCAAGGGGCATTTAAACCGTCTTGTTAAGCTACTGTGAAATGCACGTCTCTTCCAAGGGGCATTTAAACCGTCTTGTTAAGCTACTGGGACCTGTACGTCTCTTCCAAGGGGCATTTAAACCGTCTTGTTAAGCTACTGCGACCTGCATGTCTCTTCCAAGGGGCACTTAAACCATCTTGTTAAGCTACTGCGACCTCCACCACTCTTCCAAGGGGCATTTAAACCGTCTTGTTAAGCTACTGCGATCTGCACGTCTATACCAAGTGGCATTTAATCCGTCTTATTAAGCTATTACGACCTCCACCGCTCTTCCAAGGGGCATTTAAACTGTCTTGTTATGCTACTGCGACCTGCACGTCTCTTCCAAGGGGCACTTAAACCATCTTGTTAAGCTACTACGACTTGCACGTATCTTCCAAGGGGCATTTAAGCCTTCTTGTTTAGCTACTGTAACCTCCACCACTTTTCCAAGGGGCATTTAAACCGTCTTGTTAAGCTACTGCGACCTGCATGTCTCTTCCAAGGGGCATTTAAACCGTCTTTTTAAGCTACTGCAACCTGCACGTCTCTTCCAAGGGGCATTTAAACCCTCTTGTTAAGCTACTGCTACCTGCACGTCTCTTGCAAGTGGCATTTAAACCTTCTTGTTTAGCTACTGTAACCTCCATCACTTTTCCAAGGGGCATTTAAACTGTGTTGTTAAGCTACTGCGACCTGCATGTCTCTTCCAAGGGGCATTTAAACCGTCTTGTTAATCTACTGCGACATGCATGTCTCTTCCAAGGGGCATTTAGACAGTCTTGTTAAGCTACTGCGAAATGCACACCTCTTCCAAGGGGCATTTAAACCATTTTGTTAAGCTACTGCGACATGCGCGTCTCTTCCAAGGGGCATTTAAACGGTCTTGTTAAGCTACTGCGAGCTGCCCTTATCTTCCAAGCGGCATTTAAACCTTCTTGTTAAGCTACTGCGACCTGCATGTCTCTTCCAAGGTGCATTTAATCCGTCTTTTTAAGCTACTGCGACCTGCACGTCTCTTCCAAGGGGCATTTAAACCTTCTTGTTTAGCTACTGTAACCTCCACCAATTTTCCAAGGGGCATTTAAACCGTCTTGTTAAGCTACTGCGACCTGCACTTATCTTCCAAGCGGCATTTAAACCGTCTTGTTAAGCTACTGCGACCTGCATGTCTCTTCCAAGGGGCATTTAAACCATCTTGTTAAGCTACTGCGACCTGCATGTCTCTTCCAAGGGGCATTTATACCGTCTTGTTAAGCTACTGCGACCTGCATGTCTCTTCCAAGGGGCATTTAAACCGACTTTTTAAGCTACTGCGACTTGCACTTCTCTTCCAAGATGCATTTAAACCATCTTGTTTAGCTACTGTAACCTCCACCATTTTTCCAAGGGGCATTTAAACCATCTTGTTAAGCTACTGCAACCTATATGTCTCTTCCAAGGGGTATTTAAACCGTCTTGTTAAGCTACTGGGACCTGTACGTCTCTTCCAAGGGGCATTTAAACCGTCTTGTTAAGCTACTGCGAAATGCACGTCACTTCCAAGGGGCATTTAAACCGTCTTTTTAAGCTACTGCGACTTGCACTTCTCTTCCAAGGGGCATTTAAACCTTCTTGTTTAGCTACTGTAACCTCCACCACTTTTTCAAGGGGCATTTAAACCGTCTTGTTAAGCTACTACAACCTATATGTCTCTTCCAAGGGGCATTTAAACCATCTTGTTAAGCTACTGGGACCTGTACGTCTCTTCCAAGGGGCACTTAAACCATCTTGTTAAGCTACTGCGACCTCCACCGCTCTTCCAAGAGGCATTTAAACCGTCTTGTTAAGCTACTGAGACCTGTACGTCTCTTCCAAGGGGCACTTAAACCATCTTGTTAAGCTACTGCGACCTCCACCGCTCTTCCAAGAGGAATTTAAACCGTCTTGTTAAGCTACTGAGACCTGTACGTCTCTTCCAAGGGGCACTTAAACCATCTTGTTAAGCTACTGCGACCTCCACCGCTCTTCCAAGAGGCATTTAAACCGTCTTGTTAAGCTACTGCGACCTGCACGTCTCTTCAAAGGGGCATTTAAACCATCTTGTTACGCTACTGCGACCCCCACCGCTCTTCCAAGGGGCATTTACACCGCCTTGTTAAGCTACTTCGACCTGCACGTCTCTTCCATGGGGCATTTTAACCATCTTGTTAAGCTTCTGCAACCTGCACATCTCTTCCATGGGGTATTTAAACCGTCTTGTTAAGCTACTGCGACCTGCATCTCTCTTCCAAGGTGCATTTAAACTGTCTTGTTAAGCTGCTGCGATCTGCACGTCTCTACCAAGGGGAATTTAATCCATCTTGTTAAGCTATTACGACCTCCACCGATCTTCCAAGGGGCATTTAAACCGTCTTGTTAAGCTACTGCGACCTGCACGTCTCTTCTAAGGGGCATTTAAACCATCTTGTTAAGCTACTGCGACTTGCACGTCTCTTCCAAGGGGCATTTAAACCTTCTTGTATAGCTACTGTAACCTCCATCACTTTTCCAATGGGCATTTAAAACGTCTTGTTAAGCTACTGCGACCTGCATCTCTCTTCCAAGGGGCATTTAAACCGTCTTTTTAAGCTACTGCAACCGGCACGTCTCTTCCAAGGGGCATTTAAACCCTCTTGTCAAGCTACTGCGACCTGCACGTCTCTTCCAAGGGGCATTTAAACGGTCTTGTTAAGCTACTGCTAATTGCACGTCTCTTCCAAGGGGCATTTAAACCTTCTTGTTTAAATACTGCGACCTCCACCACTTTTCCAAGGGGCATTTAAACCGTCTTTTTAATCTACTGCGTCGTGCACGTTTCTTTCAAGGGGCATTTAAACCGTCTTGTTAAGCTACTGCGATCTGCATGTCTCTTCCGAGGGGCATTTAAACCGTCTTGTTCAGCTACTGCGACTTGCACGTCTCTTCCAAGAGGCATTTTAACCTCCTTGTTTAGCTACTGTAACCTCCACCACTTTTCCAAGGGGCATTTAAACTGTCTTGTTAAGCTACTGCGACCTGCACTTATCTTCCAAGCGGCATTTAAACCGTTTTGTTAAGCTACTGCGACCTGCATGTCTCTTCCAAGGGGCATTTAAACCATCTTTTTAAGCTACTGCGACCTGCTTGTCTCTTCCAAGGGGCATTTAAACCGACTTTTTAAGCAACTGCAACCAGCACGTCTCTTCCAAGGGGTATTTAAACCGTCTTGTTAAGCTACTGCGACCTGCACGTCTCTTCCAAGGGGCATTTAAACCGTCTTGTTAAGCTACTGCGACTTGAACGACTCTTCCAAGGGGCATTTAAACCATTTTGTTAAGATACTGCGACCTGCAGGTTTCTTCCAAGGGGCATTTAAACCATCTTGATAATCTACTGCGACCTCCACCGCTTTTTCAAGGGGTCATTTAAACCGTCTTGTTAAGCTACTGCGACCTGCACGTCTCTTCCAATGGGCATTTAAACCGTCTTGTTAAGCTACTGCAACCTCCACCGCTCTTCCAAGGGGCATTTAAACCGTCTTGTTAAGCTACTGCGACCTGCACGTCTCTTCCATGGGGCATTTATACCGTCTTGTTAAGCTACTGCGACTTGCACGTCTCTTCCATGGGGCATTTAAACAGTCTTGTTAAGCTACTGCGACCTGCACGTCTCTTACAAGGGGCATTTAAACCGTCTTGTTAAGCTACTGCGACTTGCACGTCTCTTCCAAGGGGCATTTAAACCATTTTGTTAAGATACTGCGACCTGCACGTTTCTTCCAAGGGGCATTTAAACCATCTTGATAATCTACTGCGACCTCCACCACTACTCAAAGGGGCATTTAAACCGTTTTGTTAAGATACTGCGACCTGCACGTCTCTTCCATGGGGCATTTACACCCTCTTTTTAAGCTACTGCGACCTGCACGTCTCTTCCATGGGGCATTTAAACAGTCTTGTTAAGCTCCTGCGACCTTCACGTCTCTTCCAAGGGGCATTTAAACCAACTTGTTAAGCTACTGCGACCTGCACGTCTCTTCCAACGGGCATTTAAACCATCTTGTTAAGCTACTGCGACCTGCACGTCTCTTCCAAGGTGCATTTAAGCCGTCTTGTTAAGCTACTGCGATGTGCACGTCTCTTACAAGGGGCATTTAAACCTTCTTGTTTAGCTACTGTAACCTCCACCACTTTTCCAAGGGTCATTTAAGCCGTCTTGTTAAGCTACTGCGACCTGCACGTCTCTTCCAAGGGGCATTTAAACTCTCTTGTTAAGCTACTGCGACTTGCACGTCTCTTCCATGGGGCATTTAAACAATCTTGTTAAGCTACTGCGACTTGCACGTCTCTTCCAAGGGGCATTTAAACCATCTTGTTAAGCTACTGCGACCTGCATGTCTCTTCCAATGGGCATTTAAACCATCTTGTTAAGCTACTGCGACCTGCACGTCTCTTCCAAGGGGCATTTAAACCGTCTTTTTAAGCTGCTGCGATCTGCATGTCTCTACCAAGGGGCATTTAATCCGTCTTGTTTAGCTACTGTAACCTCCACCACTTTTCCAAGCGGCATTTAAACCGTCTTGTTAATCTACTGCGACCGGCATGTCTCTTCCAAGGGGCAATTAAACCGTCTTGTTAAGCTACTGCGAAATGCACGTGTCTTCAAAGGGGCATTTAAACCGTCTTGTTAAGCTATTTCGACCTGCACTTCTCTTCCAAGCGGCATTTAAACTATCTTGTTAAGCTACTGCGACCTGCATGTCTCTTCCAAGGGGCATTTAAACCGTCTTTTTAAGCTACTGGGACCTGCACGTCTCTTCCAAGGGGCATTTAAACCGACTTGTTAAGCTACTGCGACCCGCACGTCACTTCCGAGAGGCATTTAAACCGTCTTGTTCAGCTACTGCGACTTGCACGTCTCTTCCAAGGGGCATTTAAACCTTCTTGTTTAGCTACTGAAACCTCCCCCACTTTTCCAAAGGGCATTTAAACTGTCTTGTTAAGCTACTGTGACCTGCATGTCTCTTCCAAGGGGCATTTAAACCGACTTTATAACCTACTGCAACCTGCACGTCTCTTCCAATTGGCATTTAAACCGTCTTGTTAAGCTACTGCGACCTGCACGTCTCTTCCAATGGGCATTTAAACCATCTTGTTAAGCTACTGCGACCTGCATGTCTCTTCCAAGGTGCATTTAAACCGTCTTGTTAAGCTTCTGCGATCTGCATGTCTCTACCAAGGGGCATTTAATCCGTCTTGTTAAGCTATTACGACCTCCACCGCTCTTCCAAGGGGCATTTAAACCTTCTTGTTTAACTACTGTAACCTACACCACTTTTCCAAGGGGCATTTAAACTGTCTTGTTAATCTACTGCGACCTGCATGTCTCTTCCAAGGGGCAGTTAAACCGTCTTGTTAAGCTACTGCGAAATGCACGTCTCTTCCAAGGGGCATTTAAACAGTCTTGTTAAGCTACTGCGACTTGCACCTCTCTTCCAAGGGGCATTTAAACCGTCTTGTTAAGCTACTGCCACCTGCACGTCTCTTCCATGGGGCATTTAAACCGTCTTGTTAAGCTACTGCGACCTGCACGTCTCTTCCATGGGACATTTAAAGCGTCTTGTTAAGCTACTGCGACCTGCACGTCTCTTCCATGGGGCAATTAAACCATCTTGTTAAGCTACTGCGACCTGCACGTCTCTTCCAAGGGGCATTTAAACCGTCTTGTTAAGCTACTGCGACCTGCACGTCTCTTCCAACTGGCGTTTAAACCTTCTTGTTTAGCTACTGTAACCTCCACCACTTTTCCAAGGGGCATTTAAACCGTCTTGTTAAGCTACTGCGACCGGCATGTCTCTACCAAGGGGCATTTAAACCATCTTGTTAAGCTACTGCGACCTGCACGTCTCTTCCAAGGGGCATTTAAACAGTCTTGTTTAGCTACTGCGACTTGCACGTCTCTTCCAAGGGGCATTTAAACCTTCTTGTTTAGCTACTGTAATCTCCACCACTTTTCCAAGGGGCATTTAAACCGTCTTTTTAATCTACTGCGTCCTGCACGTTTCTTCCAAGGGGCATTTAAACCGTCTTGTTAAGCTACTGCGACCTGCATGTCTCTTCCGAGGGGCATTTAAACCGTCTTGTTCAGCTACTGCGACTTGCACGTCTCTTCCAAGGGGCATTTTAACCTTCTTGTTTAGCTACTGTAACCTCCACCACTATTCCAAGGGGCATTTAAACCGTCTTGTTAAGCTACTGCGACCTGCACTTATCTTCCAAGCGGCATTTAAACCGTCTTGTTAAGCTACTGCGACCTGCATGTCTCTTCCAAGGGGCATTTAAACCGTCTTGTTAAGCTACTGCGACCTGCATGTCTCTTCCAAGGGGCATTTAAACCGACTTTTTAAGCAACTGCAACCAGCACGTCTCTTCCAAGGGGCATTTAAACCGTCTTGTTAAGCTGCTGCGACCTGCACGTCTCTTCCAAGGGGCATTTAAACCGTCTTGTTAAGCTACTGCGACTTGCACGTCTCTTCCAAGGGGCATTTAAACCAACTTGTTAAGCTACTGCGACCTGCACGTCTCTTCCAACGGGCATTTAAACCATCTTGTTAAGCTACTGCGACCTGCACGTCTCTTCCAAGGTGCATTTAAGCCGTCTTGTTAAGCTACTGCGACGTGCACGTCTCTTACAAGGGGCATTTAAACCTTCTTGTTTAGCTACTGTAACCTCCACCACTTTTCCAAGGGTCATTTAAGCCGTCTTGTTAAGCTACTGCGACCTGCACGTCTCTTCCAAGGGGCATTTAAACTCTCTTGTTAAGCTACTGCGACTTGCACGTCTCTTCCATGGGGCATTTAAACAATCTTGTTAAGCTACTGCGACTTGCACGTCTCTTCCAAGGGGCATTTAAACCATCTTGTTAAGCTACTGCGACCTGCATGTCTCTTCCAATGGGCATTTAAACCATCTTGTTAAGCTACTGCGACCTGCACGTCTCTTCCAAGGGGCATTTAAACCGTCTTTTTAAGCTGCTGCGATCTGCATGTCTCTACCAAGGGGCATTTAATCCATCTTGTTTAGCTACTGTAACCTCCACCACTTTTCCAAGGGGCATTTAAACCGTCTTGTTAATCTACTGCGACCGGCATGTCTCTTCCAAGGGGCAATTAAACCGTTTTGTTAAGCTACTGCGAAATGCACGTGTCTTTAAAGGGGCATTTAAACCGTCTTGTTAAGCTATTTCGACCTGCACTTCTCTTCCAAGCGGCATTTAAACTATCTTGTTAAGTTACTGCGACCTGCATGTCTCTTCCAAGGGGCATTTAAACCGTCTTTTTAAGCTACTGGGACCTGCACGTCTCTTCCAAGGGGCATTTAAACCGACTTGTTAAGCTACTGCGACCCGCACGTCACTTCCGAGAGGCATTTAAACCGTCTTGTTCAGCTACTGCGACTTGCACGTCTCTTCCAAGGGGCATTTAAACCTTCTTGTTTAGCTACTGTAACCTCCCCCACTTTTCCAAGGGGCATTTAAACTGTCTTGTTAAGCTACTGTGACCTGCATGTCTCTTCCAAGGGGCATTTAAACCGACTTTATAACCTACTGCAACCTGCACGTCTCTTCCAATTCGCATTTAAACCGTCTTGTTAAGCTACTGCGACCTGCACGTCTCTTCCAATGGGCATTTAAACCATCTTGTTAAGCTACTGCGACCTGCACGTCTCTTCCAAGGTGCATTTAAACCATCTTGTTAAGCTTCTGCGATCTGCATGTCTCTACCAAGGGGCATTTAATCCGTCTTGTTAAGCTATTACGACCTCCACCGCTCTTCCAAGGGGCATTTAAACCTTCTTGTTTAACTACTGTAAGCTACACCACTTTTCCAAGGGGCATTTAAACCGTCTTGTTAATCTACTGCGACCTGCATGTCTCTTCCAAGGGGCAGTTAAACCGTCTTGTTAAGCTACTGCGAAATGCACGTCTCTTCCAAGGGGCATTTAAACAGTCTTGTTAAGCTACTGCGACTTGCACCTCTCTTCCAAGGGGCATTTAAACCTTCTTGTTTAGCTACTGTAACCTCCACCACTTTTCCAAGGGGCATTTAAACCGTCTTGTTAATCTACTGCGACCTGCATGTCTCTTCCAAGGGGCATTTAAACAGTCTTGTTAAGCTACTCCGAAATGCACGTCTCTTCCAAGGGGCATTTAAACCGTTTTGTTAAGCTACTGCGACTTGCACGTCTCTTCCATGGGGCATTTAAACTGTCTTGTTAAGCTACTGCGAGCTGCCCTTATCTTCCAAGCGGCATTTAAACCTTCTTGTTAAGCTACTGCGACTTGCATGTCTCTTCCAAGGTGCATTTAAACCGTCTTTTTAAGCTACTGCGACCTGCACGTCTCTTCCAAGGGGCATTTAAACCATCTTGTTAAGCTACTGCGACCTGCATGTCTCTTCCGAGGGGCATTTAAACCGTCTTCTTAAGCTACTGCGACTTGCACGTCTCTTCCAAGGGGCATTTAAACCTTCTTGTATAGCTACTGAAACCTCCACCACTTTTCCAAGGGGCATTTAAACAGTCTTGTTAAGCTACTGCGACCTGCATTTCTCTTCCAAGGGGCATTTAAACCGTCTTTTTAAGCTACTACAACCTGCACGTCTCTTCCAAGGGGCATTTAAACCGTCTTGTTAAGCTACTGCGACTTGCACGTCTCTTCCAAAGGGCATTTAAACCATCTTGTTAAAATACTGCGACCTCCATCGCACTTCCAAGGGGCATTTAAACCGTCTTGTTAAGCTACTGTGACCTGCACGTCTCTTCCATGGGGCATTTAAACCGTCTTGTTAAGCTACTGCGACCTGCACGTCTCTTCCATGGGGCATTTAAACCGTCTTGTTAAGCTACTGCGAACTGCACGTCTCTTCCATGAGGCATTTAAACCGTCTTGTTAAGCTACTGCGACCTGCACGTCTCTTCCAAGGGGCGTTTAAACCTTCTTGTTTAGCTACTGTAACCTCCACCACTTTTCCAAGTGGCATTTATACCGTCTTGTTAAGCTACTGCGATCGGTATGTCTCTACCAAGGGGCATTTAAACCGTCTTGTTAAGCTACTGCGACCTGCACGTCTCTTCCAAGGGGCATTTAAACCGTCTTGTTAAGCTACTGCGACCTGCACGCTTCTTCCAAGGGGCATTTAAATAGTCTTGTTAAGCTACTGCGACCTGCACGCCTCTTCCAAGGGGCATTTAAACCTTCTTGTTTAGCTACTGTAATCTCCACCACTTTTCCAAGGGGCATTTAAACCGTCTTTTTAATGTACTGCGTCCTGCACGTTTCTTCCAAGGGGCATTTAAACCGTCTTGTTAAGCTACTGCGACCTGCATGTCTCTTCCGAGGGGCATTTAAACCGTCTTGTTCAGCTACTGCGACTTGCACGTCTCTTCCAAGGGGCATTTTAACCTTCTTGTTTAGCTACTGTAACCTCCACCACTTTTCCAAGGGGCATTTAAACCGTCTTGTTAAACTACTGCGACCTCCACTTATCTTCCAAGCGGCATTTAAACCGTCTTGTTAAGCTACTGCGACCTGCAAGTCTCTTCCAAGGGGCATTTAAACCGTCTTGTTAAGCTACTGCGACCTGCATGTCTCTTCCAAGGGGCATTTAAACCGACTTTTTAAGCATCTGCAACCAGCACGTCTCTTCCAAGGGGCATTTAAACCGTCTTGTTAAGCTACTGCGACCTGCACGTCTCTTCCAAGGGGCATTTAAACCGTCTTGTTAAGCTACTGCGACTTGCACGTCTCTTCCAAGGGGCATTTAAACCATTTTGTTAAGATACTGCGACCTGCACGTTTCTTCCAAGGGGCATTTAAACCATCTTGATAATCTACTGCGACCTCCACCACTTTTCCAAGGGGCATTTAAACCGTCTTGTTAAGATACTGCGACCTGCACGTCTCTTCCATGGGGCATTTATATCGTCTTGTTAAGCTACTGCGACCTGCACGTCTCTTCCATGGGGCATTTAAACAGTCTTGTTAAGCTACTGCGACCTACACGTCTCTTCCAAGGGGCATTTAAACCAACTTGTTAAGCTACTGCGACCTGCACGTCTCTTCCAACGGGCATTTAAACCATCTTGTTAAGCTACTGCGACCTGCACGTCTCTTCCAAGGTGCATTTAAACCGTCTTGTTAAGCTACTGCGACTTGCACGTCTCTTCCATGGGGCATTTAAACCGTCTTGTTAAGCTACTGCGACCTGCACGTCTCTTCCAAGGTGCATTTAAACCTTCTTGTTAAGCTGCTGCGATCTGCACGTCTCTACCAAGGGGAATTTAATCCGTCTTGTTAAGCCATTACGACCTCCACCGCTCTTCCAAGGGGCATTTACACCGTCTTGTTAAGCTACTGCGACCTGCACGTCTCTTCCAAGGGGCATTTAAATCATCTTGTTAAGCTACTGCGACTTGCACGTCTCTTCCAAGGGGCATTTAAACCTTCTTCTTTAGCTACAGTAATCTCCATCACTTTTCCAAGGGGCATTTAAACCGTCTTGTTAAGCTACTGCGACCTGCAGGTCTCTTCCAAGGGGCATTTAAACCGTCTTGTTAATCTACTGCGACCTGCATGTCTCTTCCAAGGGGCATTTATAGAGTCTTGTTAAGCTACTCCGAAATGCACGTCTCTTCCAAGGGGCATTTAAACCGTTTTGTTAAGCTACTGCGACTTGCACGTCTCTTCCATGGGGCATTTAAGCTGTCTTGTTAAGCTACTGCGGGCTGCCCTTATCTTCCAAGCGGCATTTAAACCTTCTTGTTAAGCTACTGCGACCTGCGTGTCTCTTCCAAGGTGCATTTAAACAGTCTTTTTAAGCTACTGCGACCTGCACGTCTCTTCCAAAGGGCATTTAAACCATCTTGTTAAGCTACTGCGACCTGCATGTCTCTACCGATGGGCATTTAAACCGTCTTGTTAAGCTACTGCGACTTGCACGTCTCTTCCAAGGGGCATTTAAACCTTCTTGTTTAGCTACTGTAACCTCCACCACTTTTCCAAGGGGCATTTAAACTGTCTTGTTAAGCTACTGCGACCTGCATTTCTCTTCCAAGGGGCATTTAAACCGTCTTTTTAAGTTACTGCAACCTGCACGTCTCTTCCAAGGGGCATTTAAACCGTCTTGTTAAGCTACTGCGACTTGCACGTCTCTTCCAAGGGGCATTTAAATCATTTTGTTAAGCTACTGCGACCTGCAAGTTTCTTCCAAGGGGCATTTAAACCATCTTGTTAAGCTACTGCGATCTCCACCGCTCTTCCAAGGGGCATTTTAACCATCTTGTTAAGCTACAGCGACCTGCACGTCTCTTCCAAAGGGCATTTAAACCATCTTGTTAATCTACTGCGACCTCCATCGCTCTTCCAAGGGGCATTTAAACCGTCTTGTTAAGCTACTGCCACCTGCACGTCTCTTCCACGGGGCATTTAAACCGTCTTGTTAAGATACTGCGACCTGCACGTCTCTTCCAGGGGGCATTTAAACCGTCTTGTTAAGCTACTGCGACCTGCACGTCTCTTCCATGGGGCATTTAAACCGTCTTGTTAAGCTACTGCGACCTGCACGTCTCTTCCAAGGGGCATTTAAACCGTCTTGTTAAGCTACTGCGACCTGCATGTCTCTTCCAAGGGGCGTTTAAACCTTCTTGTTTAGCTACTGTAACCTCCACCACTTTTCCAAGGGGCATTTAAACCGTCTTGTTAAGCTACTGCGACCGGCATGTCTCTACCAAGGGGCATTTAAACCATCTTGTTAAGCTACTGCGACCTGCACGTCTCTTACAAGGGGCATTTAAACCGTCTTGTTAAGCTACTGCGACCTGCACGTTTCTTCCAAGGGGCATTTAAACAGTCTTGTTAAGCTACTGCGACTTGCACGTCTCTTCAAAGGGGCATTTAAACCTTCTTGTTTAGCTACTGTAATCTCCACCACTTTTCCAAGGGGCATTTCAACGTCTTTTTAATCTACTGCGTCCTGCACGTTTCTTCCAAGGGGCATTTAAACCGTCTTGTTAAGCTACTGCGACCTGCATGTCTCTTCCGAGGGGCATTTAAACAGTCTTGTTCAGCTACTGCGACTTGCACGTCTCTTCCAAGGGGCATTTTAACCTTCTTGTTTAGCTACTGTAACCTCCACCACTTTTCCAAGGGGCATTTAAACCGTCTTGTTAAGCTACTGCGACCTGCACTTATCTTCCAAGCGGCATTTAAACCGTCTTGTTAAGCTACTGCGACCTGCATGTCTCTTCCAAGGGGCATTTAAACCGTCTTGTTAAGCTACTGCGACCTGCATGTCTCTTCCAAGGGGCATTTAAACCGACTTTTTAAGCAACTGCAACCAGCACGTCTCTGCCAAGGGGCATTTAAACCGTCTTGTTAAGCTACTGCGACCTGCACGTCTCTTCCAAGGGGCATTTAAACCGTCTTGTTAAGCTACTGCGACTTGCACGTCTCTTCCAAGGGGCATTTAAACCATTTTGTTAAGATACTGCGACCTGCACGTTTCTTCCAAGGGGCATTTAAACCATCTTGATAATCTACTGCCACCTCCACCACTATTCCAAGGGGCATTTAAACCGTTTTGTTAAGATACTGCGACCTGCACGTCTCTTCCATGGGGCATTTATACCCTCTTGTTAAGCTACTGCGACCTGCACGTCTCTTCCATGGGGCATTTAAACAGTCTTGTTAAGCTACTGCGACCTTCACGTCTCTTCCAAGGGGCATTTAAACCAACTTGTTAAGCTACTGCGACCTGCACGTCTCTTCCAACGGGCATTTAAACCATCTTGTTAAGCTACTGCGACCTGCATGTCTCTTCCAAGGTGCATTTAAACCGTCTTGTTAAGCTACTGCGACGTGCACGTCTCTTACAAGGGGCATTTAATCCTTCTTGTTTAGCTACTGTAACCTCCACCACTTTTCCAAGGGTCATTTAAGCCGTCTTGTTAAGCTACTGCGACCTGCACGTCTCTTCCAAGGGGCATTTAAACTCTCTTGTTAAGCTACTGCGACTTGCACGTCTCTTCCATGGGGCATTTAAACAATCTTGTTAAGCTACTGCGACTTGCAAGTCTCTTCCAAGGGGCATTTAAACCATCTTGTTAAGCTACTGCGACCTGCATGTCTCTTCCAATGGGCATTTAAACCATCTTGTTAAGCTACTGCGACCTGCATGTCTCTTCCAAGGGGCATTTAAACCGTCTTGTTAAGCTACTGCGAAATGCACGTGTCTTCAAAGGGGCATTTAAACCGTCTTGTTAAGCTATTTCGACCTGCACTTCTCTTCCAAGCGGCATTTAAACTATCTTGTTAAGCTACTGCGACCTGCATGTCTCTTCCAAGGGGCATTTAAACCGTCTTTTTAAGCTACTGGGACCTGCACGTCTCTTCCAAGGGGCATTTAAACCGACTTGTTAAGCTACTGCGACCCGCACGTCACTTCCGAGAGGCATTTAAACCGTCTTGTTCAGCTACTGCGACTTGCACGTCTCTTCCAAGGGGCATTTAAACCTTCTTGTTTAGCTACTGTAACCTCCCCCACTTTTCCAAGGGGCATTTAAACTGTCTTGTTAAGCTACTGTGACCTGCATGTCTCTTCCAAGGGGCATTTAAACCGACTTTATAACCTACTGCAACCTGCACGTCTCTTCCAATTGGCATTTAAACCGTCTTGTTAAGCTACTGCGACCTGCACGTCTCTTCCAATGGGCATTTAAACCATCTTGTTAAGCTACTGCGACCTGCACGTCTCTTCCAAGGTGCATTTAAACTGTCTTGTTAAGCTTCTGCGATCTGCATGTCTCTCCCAAGGGGCATTTAATCCGTCTTGTTAAGCTATTACGACCTCCACCGCTCTTCCAAGGGGCATTTAAACCTTCTTGTTTAACTACTGTAACCTCCACCACTTTTCCAAGGGGCATTTAAACCGTCTTGTTAATCGACTGCGACCTGCATGTCTCTTCCAAGGGGCAGTTAAACCGTCTTGTTAAGCTACTGCGAAATGCACGTCTCTTCCAAGGGGCATTTAAACAGTCTTGTTAAGCTACTGCGACTTGCACCTCTCTTCCAAGGGGCATTTAAACCTTCTTGTTTAGCTACTGTAACCTCCACCACTTTTCCAAGGGGCATTTAAACCGTCTTGTTAATCTACTGCGACCTGCATGTCTCTTCCAAGGGGCATTTAAACAGTCTTGTTAAGCTACTCCGAAATGCACGTCTCTTCCAAGGGGCATTTAAACCGTTTTGTTAAGCTACTGCGACTTGCACGTCTCTTCCATGGGGCATTTAAACTGTCTTGTTAAGCTACTGCGAGCTGCCCTTATCTTCCAAGCGGCATTTAAACCTTCTTGTTAAGCTACTGTGACTTGCACGTCTCTTCCAAGGGGCATTTAAACCATCTTGTTAAGCTACTGCGACCTGCATGTCTCTTCCGAGGGGCATTTAAACCGTCTTCTTAAGCTACTGCGACTTGCACGTCTCTTCCAAGGGGCATTTAAACCTTCTTGTTTAGCTACTGTAACCTCCACCACTTTTCCAAGGGGCATTTAAACAGTCTTGTTAAGCTACTGCGACCTGTATTTCTCTTCCAAGGGGCATTTAAACCGTCTTTTTAAGCTACTGCAACCTGCACGTCTCTTCCAAGGGGCATTTAAACCGTCTTGTTAAGCTACTGCGACTTGCACGTCTCTTCCAAGGGGCATTTAAATCGTTTTGTTAAGCTACTGCGACCTGCACGTTTCTTCCAAGGGGCATTTAAACCATCTTGTTAAGCTACTGCGATCTCCACCGCTCTTCCAAGGGGCATTTTAACCATCTTGTTAAGCTACAGCGACCTGCACGTCTCTTCCAAAGGGCATTTAAACCATCTTGTTAAAATACTGCGACCTCCATCGCTCTTCCAAGGGGCATTTAAACCGTCTTGTTAAGCTACTGTGACCTGCACGTCTCTTCCATGGGGCATTTAAACCGTCTTGTTAAGCTACTGCGACCTTCACGTCTCTTCCAAGGGGCATTTAAACCGTCTTGTTAAGCTACTGCGACCTGCACGTTTCTTCCAAGGGGCATTTAAACAGTCTTGTTAAGCTACTGCGACCTGCACGCCTCTTCCAAGGGGCATTTAAACCTTCTTGTTTAGCTACTGTAATCTCCACCACTTTTCCAAGGGGCATTTAAACCGTCTTTTTAATCTACTGCGTCCTGCACGTTTCTTCCAAGGGGCATTTAAACCGTCTTGTTAAGCTACTGCGACCTGCATGTCTCTTCCGAGGGGCATTTAAACCGTCTTGTTCAGCTACTGCGACTTGCACGTCTCTTCCAAGGGGCATTTTAACCTTCTTGTTTAGCTACTGTAACCTCCACCACTTTTCCAAGGGGCATTTAAACCGTCTTGTTAAGCTACTGCGACCTCCACTTATCTTCCAAGCGGCATTTAAACCGTCTTGTTAAGCTACTGCGACCTGCATGTCTCTTCCAAGGGGCATTTAAACCGTCTTGTTAAGCTACTGCGACCTGCATGTCTCTTCCAAGGGGCATTTAAACTGACTTTTTAAGCAACTGCAACCAGCACGTCTCTTCCAAGGGGCATTTAAACCGTCTTGTTAAGCTACTGCGACCTGCACGTCTCTTCCAAGGGGCATTTAAACCGTCTTGTTAAGCTACTGCGACTTGCACGTCTCTTCCAAGGGGCATTTAAACCATTTTGTTAAGATGCTGCGACCTGCACGTTTCTTCCAAGGGGCATTTAAACCATCTTGATAATCTACTGCGACCTCCACCACTTTTCCAAGGGGCATTTAAACCGTCTTGTTAAGATACTGCGACATGCACGTCTCTTCCATGGGGCATTTATATCGACTTGTTATGCTACTGCGACCTGCACGTCTCTTCCATGGGGCATTTAAACAGTCTTGTTAAGCTACTGCGACCTTCACGTCTCTTCCAAGGGGCATTTAAACCAACTTGTTAAGCTACTGCGACCTGCACATCTCTTCCAACGGGCATTTAAACCTTCTTGTTAAGCTACTGCGACCTGCACGTCTCTTCCAAGGTGCATTTAAACCGTCTTGTTAAGCTACTGCGACGTGCACGTCTGTTACAAGGGGCATTTAAACCTTCTTGTTTAGCTACTGTAACCTCCACCACTTTTCCAAGGGTCATTTAAGCCGTTTTGTTAAGCTACTGCGACCTGCACGTCTCTTCCAAGGGGTATTTAAACTCTCTTGTTAAGCTACTGCGACTTGCACGTCTCTTCCATGGGGCATTTTAACAATCTTGTTAAGCTACTGTGACTTGCACGTCTCTTCCAAGGGGCATTTAAACCATCTTGTTAAGCTACTGCGACCTGCATGTCTCTTCCAATGGGCATTTAAACCATCTTGTTAAGCTACTGCGACCTGCACGTCTCTTCCAAGTGACATTTAAACCGTCTTTTAAAGCTGCTGCGATCTGCATGTCTCTACCAAAGGGCATTTAAACCGTCTTGTTAAGCTACTGCGACCTGCACTTATCTTCCAAGCGGCATTTAAACCATCTTGTTAAGTTACTGCGACCTGCATTTCTCTTCCAAGGGGCATTTAAACCGTCTTTTTAAGCTACTGGGACCTGCACGTCTCTTCCAAGGGGCATTTAAACCGACTTGTTAAGCTACTGCGACCCGCACGTCACTTCCGAGAGGCATTTAAACCGTCTTGTTCAGCTACTGCGACTTGCACGTCTCTTCCAAGGGGCATTTAAACCTTATTGTTTAGCTACTATAACCTCCCCCACTTTTCCAAGGGGCATTAAAACTGTCTTGTTAAGCTACTGTGACCTGCATGTCTCTTCCAAGGGGCATTTAAACCGACTTTATAAGCTACTGCAACCTGCACGTCTCTTCCAAGGGGCATTTAAACCCTCTTGTTAAGCTACTGCGACCTGCACGTCTCTTCCAATGGGCATTTAAACCATCTTGTTAAGCTACTGCGACCTGCACGTCTCTTCCAAGGTGCATTTAAACCGTCTTGTTAAGCTGCTGCGATCTGCATGTCTCTACCAAGGGGCATTTAATCCGTCTTGTTAAGCTATTACGACCTCCACCGCTCTTCCAAGGGGCATTTAAAACTTCTTGTTTAAGTACTGTAACCTCCACCACTTTTCCAAGGGGCATTTAAACCATCTTGTTAAGCTACTGCGACCTGCACGTCTCTTCCAAGTGACATATAAACCGTCTTTTAAAGCTGCTGCGATCTGCATGTCTCTACCAAGGGGCATTTAATCCGTTTTGTTAAGCTATTACGACCTCCACCGCTCTTCCAAGGGGCATTTAAACCTTCTTGTTTAGCTACTGTAACCTCCACCACTTTTCCAAGGGGCATTTAAACCGTCTTGTTAATCTACTGCGACCGGCATGTCTCTTCCAAGGGGCATTTAAACCGTCTTGTTAAGCTACTGCGAAATGCACGTGTCTTCAAAGGGGCATTTAAACCGTCTTGTTAAGCTACTGCGACCTGCACTTATCTTCCAAGCGGCATTTAAACCATCTTGTTAAGTTACTGCGACCTGCATTTCTCTTCCAAGGGGCATTTAAACCGTCTTTTTAAGCTACTGGGACCTGCACGTCTCTTCCAAGGGGCATTTAAACCGACTTGTTAAGCTACTGCGACCCGCACGTCACTTCCGAGAGGCATTTAAACCGTCTTGTTCAGCTACTGCGACTTGCACGTCTCTTCCAAGGGGCATTTAAACCTTATTGTTTAGCTACTATAACCTCCCCCACTTTTCCAAGGGGCATTTAAACTGTCTTGTTAAGCTACTGTGACCTGCATGTCTCTTCCAAGGGGCATTTAAACCGTCTTAATAAGCTACTGCAACCTGCACGTCTCTTCCAAGGGGCATTTAAACCGTCTTGTTAAGCTACTGCGACCTGCACGTCTCTTCCAATGGGCATTTAAACCATCTTGTTAAGCTACTGCGACCTGCACGTCTCTTCCAAGGTGCATTTAAACCATCTTGTTAAGCTGCTGCGATCTGCATGTCTCTACCAAGGGGCATTTAAACCGTCTTGTTAAGCTATTACGACCTCCACCACTTTTCCAAGGGGCATTTAAACAGTCTTGTTAAGCTACTGCGACCTGCATGTCTCTTCCAAGGGGCAGTTAAACCGTCTTGTTAAGCTACTGCGAAATGCACGTCTCTTCCAAGGGGCATTTAAGCCGTCTTGTTAAGCTACTGCGACTTGCACCTCTCTTCCAAGGGGCATTTAAACTTTCTTGTTTAGCTACTGTAACCTCCACCACTTTTCCAAGGAGCATTTAAACCGTCTTGTTAATCTACTGCGACCGGCATGTCTCTACCAAGGGGCATTTAAACCATCTTGTTAAGCTACTGCGACCTGCACGTCTCTTCCAAGGGGCATTTAAAACGTCTTGTTAAGCTACTGCGACCTGCACGTTTCTTCCAAGGGGCATTTAAACAATCTTGTTAAGCTACTGCGACTTGCACGTCTCTTCCAAGGGGCATTTAAACCTTCTTGTTTAGCTACTGTAATCACCACTTTTCCAAGGGGCATTTAAAACGTCTTTTTAATCTACTGCGTCCTGCACGTTTCTTCCAAGGGGCATTTAAACCGTCTTGTTAAGCTACTGCGACCTGCATGTCTCTTCCGAGGGGCATTTAAACCGTCTTGTTCAGCTACTGCGTCTTGCACGTCTCTTCCAAGGGGCATTTTAACCTTCTTGTTTAGCTACTGTAACCTCCACCACTTTTCCAAGGGGCATTTAAACCGTCTTGTTAAGCTACTGCGACCTGCATGTCTCTTCCAAGGGGCATTTAAACCGTCTTGTTAAGCTACTGCGACCTGCATGTCTCTTCCAAGGGGCATTTAAACCGACTTGTTAAGCTACTGCGACCTGCACGTCTCTTCCAAGGGGCATATAAAACGTCTTGTTAAGCTACTGCGACTTGCACGTCTCTTCCAAGGGGCATTTAAACCATTTTGTTAAGATACTGCGACCTGCACGTTTCTTCCAAGGGGCATTTAAACCATCTTGATAATCTACTGCGACCTCCACCACTATTCCAAGGGGCATATAAACCGTTTTGTTAAGATACTGCGACCTGCACGTCTCTTCCATGGGGCATTTATACCGTCTTGTTAAGCTACTGCGACCTGCACGTCTCTTCCATGGGGCATTTAAACAGTTTTGTTAAGCTACTGCGACCTTCACGTCTCTTCCAAGGGGCATTTCAACCAACTTGTTAAGCTAATGCGACCTGCACGTCTCTTCCAAAGGGCATTTAAACCATCTTGTTAAGCTACTGCGACCTGCACGTCTCTTCCAAGGTGCATTTAAACCGTCTTGTTAAGCTACTGCGACGTGCACGTCTCTTACAAGGGGCATTTAAACCTTCTTGTTTAGCTACTGTAACCTCCACCACTTTTCCAAGGGTCATTTAAGCCGTCTTGTTAAGCTACTGCGACCTGCACGTCTCTTCCAAGGGGCATTTAAACCGTCTTGTTAAGCTACTGCGACTTGCACGTCTCTTCCAAGGGGCATTTAAACCATTTTGTTAAGATGCTGCGACCTGCACGTTTCTTCCAAGGGGCATTTAAACCATCTTGATAATCTACTGCGACCTCCACCACTTTTCCAAGGGGCATTTAAACCGTCTTGTTAAGATACTGCGACATGCACGTCTCTTCCATGGGGCATTTATATCGACTTGTTATGCTACTGCGACCTGCACGTCTCTTCCATGGGGCATTTAAACAGTCTTGTTAAGCTACTGCGACCTTCACGTCTCTTCCAAGGGGCATTTAAACCAACTTGTTAAGCTACTGCGACCTGCACATCTCTTCCAACGGGCATTTAAACCTTCTTGTTAAGCTACTGCGACCTGCACGTCTGTTACAAGGGGCATTTAAACCTTCTTGTTTAGCTACTGTAACCTCCACCACTTTTCCAAGGGTCATTTAAGCCGTTTTGTTAAGCTACTGCGACCTGCACGTCTCTTCCAAGGGGTATTTAAACTCTCTTGTTAAGCTACTGCGACTTGCACGTCTCTTCCATGGGGCATTTTAACAATCTTGTTAAGCTACTGTGACTTGCACGTCTCTTCCAAGGGGCATTTAAACCATCTTGTTAAGCTACTGCGACCTGCATGTCTCTTCCAATGGGCATTTAAACCATCTTGTTAAGCTACTGCGACCTGCACGTCTCTTCCAAGTGACATTTAAACCGTCTTTTAAAGCTGCTGCGATCTGCATGTCTCTACCAAAGGGCATTTAATCCGTTTTGTTAAGCTATTACGACCTCCACCGCTCTTCCAAGGGGAATTTAAACCTTCTTGTTTAGCTACTGTAACCTCCACCACTTTTCCAAGGGGCATTTAAACCGTCTTGTTAATCTACTGCGACCGGCATGTCTCTTCCAAGGGGCATTTAAACCGTCTTGTTAAGCTACTGCGAAATGCACGTGTCTTCAAAGGGGCATTTAAACCGTCTTGTTAAGCTACTGCGACCTGCACTTATCTTCCAAGCGGCATTTAAACCATCTTGTTAAGTTACTGCGACCTGCATTTCTCTTCCAAGGGGCATTTAAACCGTCTTTTTAAGCTACTGGGACCTGCACGTCTCTTCCAAGGGGCATTTAAACCGACTTGTTAAGCTACTGCGACCCGCACGTCACTTCCGAGAGGCATTTAAACCGTCTTGTTCAGCTACTGCGACTTGCACGTCTCTTCCAAGGGGCATTTAAACCTTATTGTTTAGCTACTATAACCTCCCCCACTTTTCCAAGGGGCATTAAAACTGTCTTGTTAAGCTACTGTGACCTGCATGTCTCTTCCAAGGGGCATTTAAACCGACTTTATAAGCTACTGCAACCTGCACGTCTCTTCCAAGGGGCATTTAAACCCTCTTGTTAAGCTACTGCGACCTGCACGTCTCTTCCAATGGGCATTTAAACCATCTTGTTAAGCTACTGCGACCTGCACGTCTCTTCCAAGGTGCATTTAAACCGTCTTGTTAAGCTGCTGCGATCTGCATGTCTCTACCAAGGGGCATTTAATCCGTCTTGTTAAGCTATTACGACCTCCACCGCTCTTCCAAGGGGCATTTAAAACTTCTTGTTTAACTACTGTAACCTCCACCACTTTTCCAAGGGGCATTTAAACCATCTTGTTAAGCTACTGCGACCTGCACGTCTCTTCCAAGTGACATATAAACCGTCTTTTAAAGCTGCTGCGATCTGCATGTCTCTACCAAGGGGCATTTAATCCGTTTTGTTAAGCTATTACGACCTCCACCGCTCTTCCAAGGGGCATTTAAACCTTCTTGTTTAGCTACTGTAACCTCCACCACTTTTCCAAGGGGCATTTAAACCGTCTTGTTAATCTACTGCGACCGGCATGTCTCTTCCAAGGGGCATTTAAACCGTCTTGTTAAGCTACTGCGAAATGCACGTGTCTTCAAAGGGGCATTTAAACCGTCTTGTTAAGCTACTGCGACCTGCACTTATCTTCCAAGCGGCATTTAAACCATCTTGTTAAGTTACTGCGACCTGCATTTCTCTTCCAAGGGGCATTTAAACCGTCTTTTTAAGCTACTGGGACCTGCACGTCTCTTCCAAGGGGCATTTAAACCGACTTGTTAAGCTACTGCGACCCGCACGTCACTTCCGAGAGGCATTTAAACCGTCTTGTTCAGCTACTGCGACTTGCACGTCTCTTCCAAGGGGCATTTAAACCTTATTGTTTAGCTACTATAACCTCCCCCACTTTTCCAAGGGGCATTTAAACTGTCTTGTTAAGCTACTGTGACCTGCATGTCTCTTCCAAGGGGCATTTAAACCGACTTAATAAGCTACTGCAACCTGCACGTCTCTTCCAAGGGGCATTTAAACCGTCTTGTTAAGCTACTGCGACCTGCACGTCTCTTCCAATGGGCATTTAAACCATCTTGTTAAGCTACTGCGACCTGCACGTCTCTTCCAAGGTGCATTTAAACCATCTTGTTAAGCTGCTGCGATCTGCATGTCTCTACCAAGGGGCATTTAAACCGTCTTGTTAAGCTATTACGACCTCCACCACTTTTCCAAGGGGCATTTAAACAGTCTTGTTAAGCTACTGCGACCTGCATGTCTCTTCCAAGGGGCAGTTAAACCGTCTTGTTAAGCTACTGCGAAATGCACGTCTCTTCCAAGGGGCATTTAAGCCGTCTTGTTAAGCTACTGCGACTTGCACCTCTCTTCCAAGGGGCATTTAAACTTTCTTGTTTAGCTACTGTAACCTCCACCACTTTTCCAAGGGGCATTTAAACCGTCTTGTTAATCTACTGCGACCGGCATGTCTCTACCAAGGGGCATTTAAACCATCTTGTTAAGCTACTGCGACCTGCACGTCTCTTCCAAGGGGCATTTAAAACGTCTTGTTAAGCTACTGCGACCTGCACGTTTCTTCCAAGGGGCATTTAAACAATCTTGTTAAGCTACTGCGACTTGCACGTCTCTTCCAAGGGGCATTTAAACCTTCTTGTTTAGCTACTGTAATCACCACTTTTCCAAGGGGCATTTAAAACGTCTTTTTAATCTACTGCGTCCTGCACGTTTCTTCCAAGGGGCATTTAAACCGTCTTGTTAAGCTACTGCGACCTGCATGTCTCTTCCGAGGGGCATTTAAACCGTCTTGTTCAGCTACTGCGTCTTGCACGTCTCTTCCAAGGGGCATTTTAACCTTCTTGTTTAGCTACTGTAACCTCCACCACTTTTCCAAGGGGCATTTAAACCGTCTTGTTAAGCTACTGCGACCTGCACTTATCTTCCAAGCGGCATTTAAACCGTCTTGTTAAGCTACTGCGACCTGCATGTCTCTTCCAAGGGGCATTTAAACCGTCTTGTTAAGCTACTGCGACCTGCATGTCTCTTCCAAGGGGCATTTAAACCGACTTGTTAAGCTACTGCGACCTGCACGTCTCTTCCAAGGGGCATTTAAACCGTCTTGTTAAGCTACTGCGACTTGCACGTCTCTTCCAAGGGGCATTTAAACCATTTTGTTAAGATACTGCGACCTGCACGTTTCTTCCAAGGGGCATTTAAACCATCTTGATAATCTACTGCGACCTCCACCACTATTCCAAGGGGCATTTAAACAGTTTTGTTAAGCTACTGCGACCTTCACGTCTCTTCCAAGGGGCATTTCAACCAACTTGTTAAGCTAATGCGACCTGCACGTCTCTTCCAAAGGGCATTTAAACCATCTTGTTAAGCTACTGCGACCTGCACGTCTCTTCCAAGGTGCATTTAAACCGTCTTGTTAAGCTACTGCGACGTGCACGTCTCTTACAAGGGGCATTTAAACCTTCTTGTTTAGCTACTGTAACCTCCACCACTTTTCCAAGGGTCATTTAAGCCGTCTTGTTAAGCTACTGCGACCTGCACGTCTCTTCCAAGGGGCATTTAAACTCTCTTGTTAAGCTACTGCGACTTGCACGTCTCTTCCATGGGGCATTTAAACAATCTTGTTAAGCTACTGCGACTTGCACGTCTCTTCCAAGGGGCATTTAAACCATCTTGTTAAGCTACTGCGACCTGCATGTCTCTTCCAATGGGCATTTAAACCATCTTGTTAAGCTACTGCGACCTGCACGTCTCTTCCAAGGGGCATTTAAACCGTCTTTTTAAGCTGCTGCGATCTGCATGTCTCTACCAAGGGGCATTTAATCCGTCTTGTTTAGCTACTGTAACCTCCACCACTTTTCCAAGGGGCATTTAAACCGTCTTGTTAATCTACTGCGACTGGCATGTCTCTTCCAAGGGGCATTTAAACCGTCTTGTTAAGCTACTGCGAAATGCACGTGTCTTCAAAGGGGCATTTAAACCGTCTTGTTAAGCTATTTCGACCTGCACTTCTCTTCCAAGCGCCATTTAAACTATCTTGTTAAGCTACTGCGACCTGCATGTCTCTTCCAAGGGGCATTTAAACCGTCTTTTTAAGCTACTGGGACCTGCACGTCTCTTCCAAGGGGCATTTAAACCGTCTTGTTCAGCTACTGCGACTTGCACGTCTCTTCCAAGGGGCATTTAAACCTTCTTGTTTAGCTACGGTAACCTCCCCCACTTTTCCAAGGGGCATTTAAACTGTCTTGTTAAGCTACTGTGACCTGCATGTCTCTTCCAAGGGGCATTTAAACCGACTTTATAAGCTACTGCAACCTGCACATCTCTTCCAAGGGGCATTTAAACCGTCTTGTTAAGCTACTGCGACCTGCACGTCTCTTCCAATGGGCATTTAAACCATCTTGTTAAGCTACTGCGACCTGCACGTCTCTTCCAAGGTGCATTTAAACCGTCTTGTTAAGCTTCTGCGATCTGCATGTCTCTACCAAGGGGCATTTAATCCGTCTTGTTAAGCTGTTACGACCTCCACCGCTCTTCCAAGGGGCATTTAAACCTTCTTGTTTAACGACTGTAACCTCCACCACTTTTCCAAGGGGCATTTAAACCGTCTTGTTAATCTACTGCGACCTGCACGTCTCTTCCAATGGGCATTTAAACCATCTTGTTAAGCTACTGCGACCTGCACGTCTCTTCCAAGGTGCATTTAAACCGTCTTGTTAAGCTTCTGCGATCTGCATGTCTCTACCAAGGGGCATTTAATCCGTCTTGTTAAGCTGTTACGACCTCCACCGCTCTTCCAAGGGGCATTTAAACCTTCTTGTTTAACGACTGTAACCTCCACCACTTTTCCAAGGGGCATTTAAACCGTCTTGTTAATCTACTGCGACCTGCATGTCTCTTCCAAGGGGCAGTTAAACCGTCTTGTTAAGCTACTGCGAAATGCACGTCTCTTCCAAGGGGCATTAGAACAGTCTTGTTAAGCTACTGCGACTTGCACCTCTCTTCCAAGGGGCATTTAAACCTTCTTGTTTAGCTACTGTAACCTCCACCACTTTTCCAAAGGCCATTTAAACCGTCTTGTTAATCTACTGCGACCTGCATGTCTCTTCCAAGGGGCATTTAAACAATCTTGTTAAGCTACTCCGAAATGCACGTCTCTTCCAAGGGGCATTTAAACCGTTTTGTTAAGCTACTGCGACTTGCACGTCTCTTCCATGGGGCTTTTAAACTGTCTTGTTAAGCTACTGCGAGCTGCCCTTATCTTCCAAGCGGCATTTAAACCTTCTTGTTAAGCTACTGCGACTAGCATGTCTCTTCCAAGGTGCATTTAAACCGTCTTTTTAAGCTACTGCGACCTGCACGTCTCTTCCAAGGGGCATTTAAACCATCTTGTTAAGCTACTGCGACCTGCATGTCTCTTCCGAGGGGCATTTAAACCGTCTTCTTAAGCTACTGCGACATGCACGTCTCTTTCAAGGGGCATTTAAACCTTCTTGTTTAGATACTGTAACCTCCACCACTTTTACAAGGGGCATTTAAACAGTCTTGTTAAGCTACTGCGACCTGCATTTCTCTTCCAAGGGGCATTTAAACCGTCTTTTTAAGCTACTGCAACCTGCACGTCTCTTCCAAGGGGCATTTAAACCGTCTTGTTAAGCTACTGCGACTTGCACGTCTCTTCCAAGGGGCATTTAAACCGTTTTGTTAAGCTACTGCGACCTGCACGTTTCTTCCAAGGGGCATTTAAACCATCTTGTTAAGCTACTGCGATCTCCACCGCTCTTCCAAGGGGCATTTTAACCATCTTGTTAAGCTACAGCGACCTGCACGTCTCTTCCAAAGGGCATTTAAACCATCTTGTTAAAATACTGCGACCTCCATCGCACTTCCAAGGGGCATTTAAACCGTCTTGTTAAGCTACTGTGACCTGCACGTCTCTTCCATGGGGCATTTAAACCTTCTTGTTAAGCTACTGCGACCTGCACGTCTCTTCCATGGGGCATTTAAACCGTCTTGTTAAGCTACTGCGAACTGCTCGTCTCTTCCATGGGGCATTTAAACCGTCTTGTTAAGCTACTGCGACCTGCACGTCTCTTCCAAGGGGCGTTTAAACCTTCTTGTTTAGCTACTGTAACCTCCACCACTTTTACAAGTGGCATTTAAACCGTCTTGTTAAGCTACTGCGACCGGCATGTCTCTACCAAGGGGCATTTAAACTGTCTTGTTAAGCTACTGCGACCTGCACGTCTCTTCCAAGGGGCATTTAAACCGTCTTGTTAAGCTACTGCGACCTGCACGTTTCTTCCACGGGCATTTAAACAGTCTTGTTAAGCTACTGCGACCTGCACGCCTCTTCCAAGGGGCATTTAAACCTTCTTGTTTAGCTACTGTAATCTCCACCACTTTTCCAAGGGGCATTTAAACCGTCTTTTTAATCTACTGCGTCCTGCACGTTTCTTCCAAGGGGCATTTAAACCATCTTGTTAAGCTACTGCGACCTGCATGTCTCTTCCGAGGGGCATTTAAACCGTCTTGTTCAGCTACTGCGACTTGCACGTCTCTTCCAAGGGGCATTTTAACCTTCTTATTTAGCTACTGTAACCTCCACCACTTTTCCAAGGGGCATTTAAACCGTCTTGTTAAGCTACTGCGACCTCCACTTATCTTCCAAGCGGCATTTAAACCCTCTTGTTAAGCTACTGCGACTTGCATGTCTCTTCCAAGGGGCATTTAAACCGTCTTGTTAAGCTACTGCGACCTGCATGTCTCTTCCAAGGGGCATTTAAACCGACTTTTTAAGCAACTGCAACCAGCACGTCTCTTCCAAGGGGCATTTAAACCGTCTTGTTAAGCTACTGCGACCTGCACATCTCTTCCAAGGGGCATTTAAACCGTCTTGTTAAGCTACTGCGACTTACACGTCTCTTCCAAGGGGCATTTAAACCATTTTGTTAAGATACTGCGACCTGCACGTTTCTTCCAAGGGGCATTTAAACCATCTTGATAATCTACTGCGACCTCCACCACTTTTCCAAGGGGCATTTAAACCGTCTTGTTAAGATACTGCGACCTGCACGTCTCTTCCATGGGGCATTTATACCGTCTTGTTAAGCTACTGCGACCTGCACGTCTCTTCCATGGGGCATTTAAACAGTCTTGTTAAGCTACTGCGACCTTCACGTCTCTTCCAAGGGGCATTTAAACCAACTTGTTAAGCTACTGCGACCTGCACGTCTCTTCCAACGGGCATTTAAACCATCTTGTTAAGCTACTGCGACCTGCATGTCTCTTCCAAGGTGCATTTAAACCGTCTTGTTAAGCTACTGCGACGTGCACGTCTCTTACAAGGGGCATTTAAACCTTCTTGTTTAGCTACTGTAACCTCCACCACTTTTCCAAGGGTCATTTAAGCCGTCTTGTTAAGCTACTGCGACCTGCACGTCTCTTCCAAGGGGCATTTAAACTCTCTTGTTAAGCTACTGCGACTTGCACGTCTCTTCCAAGGGGCATTTAAACCATCTTGTTAAGCTACTGCGACCTGCATGTCTCTTCCAATGGGCATTTAAACCATCTTGTTAAGCTACTGCGACCTGCACGTCTCTTCCAAGGGGCATTTAAACCGTCTTTTAAAGCTGCTGCGATCTGCATGTCTCTACCAAGGGGCATTTAATCCATTTTGTTAAGCTATTACGACCTCCACCGCTCTTCCAAGGGGCATTTAAACCTTCTTGTTTAGCTACTGTAACCTCCACCACTTTTCCAAGGGGCATTTAAACCGTCTTGTTAATCTACTGCGACCGGCATGTCTCTTCCAAGTGGCATTTAAACCGTCTTGTTAAGCTACTGCGAAATGCACGTGTCTTCAAAGGGGCATTTAAACCGTCTTGTTAAGCTTCTGCGATCTGCATGTCTCTACCAAGGGGCATTTAATCCGTCTTGTTAAGCTGTTACGACCTCCACCGCTCTTCCAAGGGGCATTTAAACCTTCTTGTTTAACGACTGTAACCTCCACCACTTTTCCAAGGGGCATTTAAACCGTCTTGTTAATCTACTGCGACCTGCACGTCTCTTCCAATGGGCATTTAAACCATCTTGTTAAGCTACTGCGACCTGCACGTCTCTTCCAAGGTGCATTTAAACCGTCTTGTTAAGCTTCTGCGATCTGCATGTCTCTACCAAGGGGCATTTAATCCGTCTTGTTAAGCTGTTACGACCTCCACCGCTCTTCCAAGGGGCATTTAAACCTTCTTGTTTAACGACTGTAACCTCCACCACTTTTCCAAGGGGCATTTAAACCGTCTTGTTAATCTACTGCGACCTGCATGTCTCTTCCAAGGGGCAGTTAAACCGTCTTGTTAAGCTACTGCGAAATGCACGTCTCTTCCAAGGGGCATTAGAACAGTCTTGTTAAGCTACTGCGACTTGCACCTCTCTTCCAAGGGGCATTTAAACCTTCTTGTTTAGCTACTGTAACCTCCACCACTTTTCCAAAGGCCATTTAAACCGTCTTGTTAATCTACTGCGACCTGCATGTCTCTTCCAAGGGGCATTTAAACAATCTTGTTAAGCTACTCCGAAATGCACGTCTCTTCCAAGGGGCATTTAAACCGTTTTGTTAAGCTACTGCGACTTGCACGTCTCTTCCATGGGGCTTTTAAACTGTCTTGTTAAGCTACTGCGAGCTGCCCTTATCTTCCAAGCGGCATTTAAACCTTCTTGTTAAGCTACTGCGACTAGCATGTCTCTTCCAAGGTGCATTTAAACCGTCTTTTTAAGCTACTGCGACCTGCACGTCTCTTCCAAGGGGCATTTAAACCATCTTGTTAAGCTACTGCGACCTGCATGTCTCTTCCGAGGGGCATTTAAACCGTCTTCTTAAGCTACTGCGACATGCACGTCTCTTTCAAGGGGCATTTAAACCTTCTTGTTTAGATACTGTAACCTCCACCACTTTTACAAGGGGCATTTAAACAGTCTTGTTAAGCTACTGCGACCTGCATTTCTCTTCCAAGGGGCATTTAAACCGTCTTTTTAAGCTACTGCAACCTGCACGTCTCTTCCAAGGGGCATTTAAACCGTCTTGTTAAGCTACTGCGACTTGCACGTCTCTTCCAAGGGGCATTTAAACCGTTTTGTTAAGCTACTGCGACCTGCACGTTTCTTCCAAGGGGCATTTAAACCATCTTGTTAAGCTACTGCGATCTCCACCGCTCTTCCAAGGGGCATTTTAACCATCTTGTTAAGCTACAGCGACCTGCACGTCTCTTCCAAAGGGCATTTAAACCATCTTGTTAAAATACTGCGACCTCCATCGCACTTCCAAGGGGCATTTAAACCGTCTTGTTAAGCTACTGTGACCTGCACGTCTCTTCCATGGGGCATTTAAACCTTCTTGTTAAGCTACTGCGACCTGCACGTCTCTTCCATGGGGCATTTAAACCGTCTTGTTAAGCTACTGCGAACTGCTCGTCTCTTCCATGGGGCATTTAAACCGTCTTGTTAAGCTACTGCGACCTGCACGTCTCTTCCAAGGGGCGTTTAAACCTTCTTGTTTAGCTACTGTAACCTCCACCACTTTTACAAGTGGCATTTAAACCGTCTTGTTAAGCTACTGCGACCGGCATGTCTCTACCAAGGGGCATTTAAACTGTCTTGTTAAGCTACTGCGACCTGCACGTCTCTTCCAAGGGGCATTTAAACCGTCTTGTTAAGCTACTGCGACCTGCACGTTTCTTCCACGGGCATTTAAACAGTCTTGTTAAGCTACTGCGACCTGCACGCCTCTTCCAAGGGGCATTTAAACCTTCTTGTTTAGCTACTGTAATCTCCACCACTTTTCCAAGGGGCATTTAAACCGTCTTTTTAATCTACTGCGTCCTGCACGTTTCTTCCAAGGGGCATTTAAACCATCTTGTTAAGCTACTGCGACCTGCATGTCTCTTCCGAGGGGCATTTAAACCGTCTTGTTCAGCTACTGCGACTTGCACGTCTCTTCCAAGGGGCATTTTAACCTTCTTGTTTAGCTACTGTAACCTCCACCACTTTTCCAAGGGGCATTTAAACCGTCTTGTTAAGCTACTGCGACCTCCACTTATCTTCCAAGCGGCATTTAAACCCTCTTGTTAAGCTACTGCGACTTGCATGTCTCTTCCAAGGGGCATTTAAACCGTCTTGTTAAGCTACTGCGACCTGCATGTCTCTTCCAAGGGGCATTTAAACCGACTTTTTAAGCAACTGCAACCAGCACGTCTCTTCCAAGGGGCATTTAAACCGTCTTGTTAAGCTACTGCGACCTGCACATCTCTTCCAAGGGGCATTTAAACCGTCTTGTTAAGCTACTGCGACTTACACGTCTCTTCCAAGGGGCATTTAAACCATTTTGTTAAGATACTGCGACCTGCACGTTTCTTCCAAGGGGCATTTAAACCATCTTGATAATCTACTGCGACCTCCACCACTTTTCCAAGGGGCATTTAAACCGTCTTGTTAAGATACTGCGACCTGCACGTCTCTTCCATGGGGCATTTATACCGTCTTGTTAAGCTACTGCGACCTGCACGTCTCTTCCATGGGGCATTTAAACAGTCTTGTTAAGCTACTGCGACCTTCACGTCTCTTCCAAGGGGCATTTAAACCAACTTGTTAAGCTACTGCGACCTGCACGTCTCTTCCAACGGGCATTTAAACCATCTTGTTAAGCTACTGCGACCTGCATGTCTCTTCCAAGGTGCATTTAAACCGTCTTGTTAAGCTACTGCGACGTGCACGTCTCTTACAAGGGGCATTTAAACCTTCTTGTTTAGCTACTGTAACCTCCACCACTTTTCCAAGGGTCATTTAAGCCGTCTTGTTAAGCTACTGCGACCTGCACGTCTCTTCCAAGGGGCATTTAAACTCTCTTGTTAAGCTACTGCGACTTGCACGTCTCTTCCAAGGGGCATTTAAACCATCTTGTTAAGCTACTGCGACCTGCATGTCTCTTCCAATGGGCATTTAAACCATCTTGTTAAGCTACTGCGACCTGCACGTCTCTTCCAAGGGGCATTTAAACCGTCTTTTAAAGCTGCTGCGATCTGCATGTCTCTACCAAGGGGCATTTAATCCATTTTGTTAAGCTATTACGACCTCCACCGCTCTTCCAAGGGGCATTTAAACCTTCTTGTTTAGCTACTGTAACCTCCACCACTTTTCCAAGGGGCATTTAAACCGTCTTGTTAATCTACTGCGACCGGCATGTCTCTTCCAAGTGGCATTTAAACCGTCTTGTTAAGCTACTGCGAAATGCACGTGTCTTCAAAGGGGCATTTAAACCGTCTTGTTAAGCTACTGCGACCTGCACTTATCTTCCAAGCGGCATTTAAACCATCTTGTTAAGTTACTGCGACCTGCATTTCTCTTCCAAGGGGCATTTAAACCGTCTTTTTAAGCTACTGGGACCTGCACGTCTCTTCCAAGGGGCATTTAAACCGACTTGTTAAGCTACTGCGACCCGCACGTCACTTCCGAGAGGCATTTAAACCGTCTTGTTCAGCTACTGCGACTTGCACGTCTCTTCCAAGGGGCATTTAAACCTTATTGTTTAGCTACTATAACATCCCCCACTTTTCCAAGGGGCATTTAAACTGTCTTGTTAAGCTACTGTGACCTGCATGTCTCTTCCAAGGGGCATTTAAACCGACTTAATAAGCTACTGCAACCTGCACGTCTCTTCCAAGGGGCATTTAAACCGTCTTGTTAAGCTACTGCGACCTGCACGTCTCTTCCAATGGGCATTTAAACCATCTTGTTAAGCTACTGCGACCTGCACGTCTCTTCCAAGGTGCATTTAAACCGTCTTGTTAAGCTGCTGCGATCTGCATGTCTCTACCAAGGGGCATTTAAACCGTCTTGTTAAGCTATTACGACCTCCACCGCTCTTCCAAGGGGCATTTAAAACTTCTTGTTTAACTACTGTAACCTCCACCACTTTTCCAAGGGGCATTTAAACCGTCTTGTTAATCTACTGCGACCTGCATGTCTCTTCCAAGGGGCAGTTAAACCGTCTTGTTAAGCTACTGTGAAATGCACGTCTCTTCCAAGGGGCATTTAAACAGTCTTGTTAAGCTACTGCGACCTGCATGTCTCTTCCGAGGGGCATTTAAACCGTCTTGTTAAGCTACTACGACTTGCACGTCTCTTCCAAGGGGCATTTAAACCTTCTTGTTTAGCTACTGTAACCTCCACCACTTTTCCAAGGGGCATTTAAACAGTCTTGTTAAGCAACTGCGACCTGCATGTCTCTTCCAAGGGGCAGTTAAACCGTCTAGTTAAGCTACTGCGAAATGCACGTCTCTTCCAAGGGGCATTTAAGCCGTCTTGTTAAGCTACTGCGACTTGCACCTCTCTTCCAAGGGGCATTTAAACTTTCTTGTTTAGCTACTGTAACCTCCACCACTTTTCCAAGGGGCATTTAAACCGTCTTGTTAATCTACTGCGACCGGCATGTCTCTACCAAGGGGCATTTAAACCATCTTGTTAAGCTACTGCGACCTGCACGTCTCTTCCAAGGGGCATTTAAAACGTCTTGTTAAGCTACTGCGACCTGCACGTTTCTTCCAAGGGGCATTTAAACAATCTTGTTAAGCTACTGCGACTTGCACGTCTCTTCCAAGGGGCATTTAAACCTTCTTGTTTAGCTAATGTAATCACCACTTTTCCAAGGGGCATTTAAAACGTCTTTTTAATCTACTGCGTCCTGCACGTTTCTTCCAAGGGGCATTTAAACCGTCTTGTTAAGCTACTGCGACCTGCATGTCTCTTCCGAGGGGCATTTAAACCGTTTTGTTCAGCTACTGCGACTTGCACGTCTCTTCCAAGGGGCATTTTAACCTTCTTGTTTAGCTACTGTAACCTCCACCACTTTTCCAAGGGGCATTTAAACCGTCTTGTTAAGCTACTGCGACCTGCACTTATCTTCCAAGCGGCATTTAAACCGTCTTGTTAAGCTACTGCGACCTGCATGTCTCTTCCAAGGGGCATTTAAACCGACTTTTTAAGCAACTGCAACCAGCACGCCTCTTCCAAGGGGCATTTAAACCGTCTTGTTAAGCTACTGCGACCTGCACGTCTCTTCCAAGGGGCATTTAAACCGTCTTGTTAAGCTACTGCGACTTGCACGTCTCTTCCAAGGGGCATTTAAACCATTTTGTTAAGACACTGCGACCTGCACGTTTCTTCCAAGGGGCATTTAAACCATCTTGATAATCTACTGCGACCTCCAACACTATTCCAAGGGGCATTTAAACCGTTTTGTTAAGATACTGCGACCTGCACGTCTCTTCCATGGGGCATTTATACCGTCTTGTTAAGCTACTGCGACCTGCACGTCTCTTCCATGGGGCATTTAAACAGTTTTGTTAAGCTACTGCGACCTTCACGTCTCTTCCAAGGGGCATTTAAACCAACTTGTTAAGCTACTGCGACCTGCACGTCTCTTCCAAAGGGCATTTAAACCATCTTGTTAAGCTACTGCGACCTGCACGTCTCTTCCAAGGTGCATTTAAACCGTCTTGTTAAGCTACTGCGACGTACACGTCTCTTACAAGGGGCATTTAAACCTTCTTGTTTAGCTACTGTAACCTCCACCACTTTTCCAAGGGTCATTTAAGCCGTCTTGTTAAGCTACTGCGACCTGCACGTCTCTTCCAAGGGGCATTTAAACTCTCTTGTTAAGCTACTGCGACTTGCATGTCTCTTCCAAGGGGCATTTAAACCATCTTGATAATCTACTGCGACCTCCACCACTATTCCAAGGGGCATTTAAACCGTTTTGTTAAGATACTGCGACCTGCACGTCTCTTCCATGGGGCATTTATACCGTCTTGTTAAGCTACTGCGACCTGCACGTCTCTTCCATGGGGCATTTAAACAGTTTTGTTAAGCTACTGCGACCTTCACGTCTCTTCCAAGGGGCATTTAAACCAACTTGTTAAGCTACTGCGACCTGCACGTCTCTTCCAAGGGGCATTTAAACTCTCTTGTTAAGCTACTGCGACTTGCACGTCTCTTCCATGGAGCATTTAAACAATCTTGTTAAGCTACTGCGACTTGCACGTCTCTTCCAAGGGGCATTTAAACCATCTTGTTAAGCTACTGCGACCTGCATGTCTCTTCCAATGGGCATTTAAACCATCTTGTTAAGCTACTGCGACCTGCACGTCTCTTCCAAGGGGCATTTAAACCGTCTTTTTAAGCTGCTGCGATCTGCATGTCTCTACCAAGGGGCATTTAATCCGTCTTGTTTAGCTACTGTAACCTCCACCACTTTTCCAAGGGGCATTTAAACCGTCTTGTTAATCTACTGCGACTGGCATATCTCTTCCAAGGGGCATTTAAACCGTCTTGTTAAGCTACTGCGAAATGCAGGTGTCTTCAAAGGGGCATTTAAACCGTCTTGTTAAGCTATTTCGACCTGCACTTCTCTTCCAAGCGGCATTTAAACTATCTTGTTAAGCTACTGCGACCTGCATGTCTCTTCCAATGGGCATTTAAACCATCTTGTTAAGCTACTGCGACCTGCACGTCTCTTCCAAGGGGCATTTAAACCATCTTGTTAAGCTACTGCGACCTGCATGTCTCTTCCGAGCTGCACTTAAACCATCTTGTTAAGCTACTGCGACGTGCACGTCTCTTACAAGGGGCATTTAAACCTTCTTGTTTAGCTACTGTAACCTCCACCACTTTTCCAAGGGTCATTTAAGCCGTCTTGTTAAGCTACTGCGACCTGCACGTCTCTTCCAAGGGGCATTTAAACCGTCTTTTAAAGCTGCTGCGATCTGCATGTCTCTACCAAGGGGCATTTAATCCATTTTGTTAAGCTATTACGACCTCCACCGCTCTTCCAAGGGGCATTTAAACCTTCTTGTTTAGCTACTGTAACCTCCACCACTTTTCCAAGGGGCATTTAAACCGTCTTGTTAATCTACTGCGACCGGCATGTCTCTTCCAAGTGGCATTTAAACCGTCTTGTTAAGCTACTGCGAAATGCACGTGTCTTCAAAGGGGCATTTAAACCGTCTTGTTAAGCTACTGCGACCTGCACTTATCTTCCAAGCGGCATTTAAACCATCTTGTTAAGTTACTGCGACCTGCATTTCTCTTCCAAGGGGCATTTAAACCGTCTTTTTAAGCTACTGGGACCTGCACGTCTCTTCCAAGGGGCATTTAAACCGACTTGTTAAGCTACTGCGACCCACACGTCACTTCCGAGAGGCATTTAAACCGTCTTGTTCAGCTACTGCGACTTGCACGTCTCTTCCAAGGGGCATTTAAACCTTATTGTTTAGCTACTATAACATCCCCCACTTTTCCAAGGGGCATTTAAACTGTCTTGTTAAGCTACTGTGACCTGCATGTCTCTTCCAAGGGGCATTTAAACCGACTTAATAAGCTACTGCAACCTGCACGTCTCTTCCAAGGGGCATTTAAACCGTCTTGTTAAGCTACTGCGACCTGCACGTCTCTTCCAATGGGCATTTAAACCATCTTGTTAAGCTACTGCGACCTGCACGTCTCTTCCAAGGTGCATTTAAACCGTCTTGTTAAGCTGCTGCGATCTGCATGTCTCTACCAAGGGGCATTTAAACCGTCTTGTTAAGCTATTACGACCTCCACCGCTCTTCCAAGGGGCATTTAAAACTTCTTGTTTAACTACTGTAACCTCCACCACTTTTCCAAGGGGCATTTAAACCGTCTTGTTAATCTACTGCGACCTGCATGTCTCTTCCAAGGGGCAGTTAAACCGTCTTGTTAAGCTACTGTGAAATGCACGTCTCTTCCAAGGGGCATTTAAACAGTCTTGTTAAGCTACTGCGACCTGCATGTCTCTTCCGAGGGGCATTTAAACCGTCTTGTTAAGCTACTACGACTTGCACGTCTCTTCCAAGGGGCATTTAAACCTTCTTGTTTAGCTACTGTAACCTCCACCACTTTTCCAAGGGGCATTTAAACAGTCTTGTTAAGCAACTGCGACCTGCATGTCTCTTCCAAGGGGCAGTTAAACCGTCTAGTTAAACTACTGCGAAATGCACGTCTCTTCCAAGGGGCATTTAAGCCGTCTTGTTAAGCTACTGCGACTTGCACCTCTCTTCCAAGGGGCATTTAAACTTTCTTGTTTAGCTACTGTAACCTCCACCACTTTTCCAAGGGGCATTTAAACCGTCTTGTTAATCTACTGCGACCGGCATGTCTCTACCAAGGGGCATTTAAACCATCTTGTTAAGCTACTGCGACCTGCACGTCTCTTCCAAGGGGCATTTAAAACGTCTTGTTAAGCTACTGCGACCTGCACGTTTCTTCCAAGGGGCATTTAAACAATCTTGTTAAGCTACTGCGACTTGCACGTCTCTTCCAAGGGGCATTTAAACCTTCTTGTTTAGCTAATGTAATCACCACTTTTCCAAGGGGCATTTAAAACGTCTTTTTAATCTACTGCGTCCTGCACGTTTCTTCCAAGGGGCATTTAAACCGTCTTGTTAAGCTACTGCGACCTGCATGTCTCTTCCGAGGGGCATTTAAACCGTTTTGTTCAGCTACTGCGACTTGCACGTCTCTTCCAAGGGGCATTTTAACCTTCTTGTTTAGCTACTGTAACCTCCACCACTTTTCCAAGGGGCATTTAAACCGTCTTGTTAAGCTACTGCGACCTGCACTTATCTTCCAAGCGGCATTTAAACCGTCTTGTTAAGCTACTGCGACCTGCATGTCTCTTCCAAGGGGCATTTAAACCGTCTTGTTAAGCTACTGCGACCTGCATGTCTCTTCCAAGGGGCATTTAAACCGACTTTTTAAGCAACTGCAACCAGCACGTCTCTTCCAAGGGGCATTTAAACCGTCTTGTTAAGCTACTGCGACCTGCACGTCTCTTCCAAGGGGCATTTAAACCGTCTTGTTAAGCTACTGCGACTTGCACGTCTCTTCCAAGGGGCATTTAAACCATTTTGTTAAGACACTGCGACCTGCACGTTTCTTCCAAGGGGCATTTAAACCATCTTGATAATCTACTGCGACCTCCAACACTATTCCAAGGGGCATTTAAACCGTTTTGTTAAGATACTGCGACCTGCACGTCTCTTCCATGGGGCATTTATACCGTCTTGTTAAGCTACTGCGACCTGCACGTCTCTTCCATGGGGCATTTAAACAGTTTTGTTAAGCTACTGCGACCTTCACGTCTCTTCCAAGGGGCATTTAAACCAACTTGTTAAGCTACTGCGACCTGCACGTCTCTTCCAAAGGGCATTTAAACCATCTTGTTAAGCTACTGCGACCTGCACGTCTCTTCCAAGGTGCATTTAAACCGTCTTGTTAAGCTACTGCGACGTACACGTCTCTTACAAGGGGCATTTAAACCTTCTTGTTTAGCTACTGTAACCTCCACCACTTTTCCAAGGGTCATTTAAGCCGTCTTGTTAAGCTACTGCGACCTGCACGTCTCTTCCAAGGGGCATTTAAACTCTCTTGTTAAGCTACTGCGACTTGCATGTCTCTTCCAAGGGGCATTTAAACCATCTTGATAATCTACTGCGACCTCCACCACTATTCCAAGGGGCATTTAAACCGTTTTGTTAAGATACTGCGACCTGCACGTCTCTTCCATGGGGCATTTATACCGTCTTGTTAAGCTACTGCGACCTGCACGTCTCTTCCATGGGGCATTTAAACAGTTTTGTTAAGCTACTGCGACCTTCACGTCTCTTCCAAGGGGCATTTAAACCAACTTGTTAAGCTACTGCGACCTGCACGTCTCTTCCAAGGGGCATTTAAACTCTCTTGTTAAGCTACTGCGACTTGCACGTCTCTTCCATGGAGCATTTAAACAATCTTGTTAAGCTACTGCGACTTGCACGTCTCTTCCAAGGGGCATTTAAACCATCTTGTTAAGCTACTGCGACCTGCATGTCTCTTCCAATGGGCATTTAAACCATCTTGTTAAGCTACTGCGACCTGCACGTCTCTTCCAAGGGGCATTTAAACCGTCTTTTTAAGCTGCTGCGATCTGCATGTCTCTACCAAGGGGCATTTAATCCGTCTTGTTTAGCTACTGTAACCTCCACCACTTTTCCAAGGGGCATTTAAACCGTCTTGTTAATCTACTGCGACTGGCATATCTCTTCCAAGGGGCATTTAAACCGTCTTGTTAAGCTACTGCGAAATGCAGGTGTCTTCAAAGGGGCATTTAAACCGTCTTGTTAAGCTATTTCGACCTGCACTTCTCTTCCAAGCGGCATTTAAACTATCTTGTTAAGCTACTGCGACCTGCATGTCTCTTCCAATGGGCATTTAAACCATCTTGTTAAGCTACTGCGACCTGCACGTCTCTTCCAAGGGGCATTTAAACCATCTTGTTAAGCTACTGCGACCTGCATGTCTCTTCCGAGCTGCACTTAAACCATCTTGTTAAGCTACTGCGACGTGCACGTCTCTTACAAGGGGCATTTAAACCTTCTTGTTTAGCTACTGTAACCTCCACCACTTTTCCAAGGGTCATTTAAGCCGTCTTGTTAAGCTACTGCGACCTGCACGTCTCTTCCAAGGGGCATTTAAACTCTCTTATTAAGCTACTGCGACTTGCACGTCTCTTCCAAGGGGCATTTAAACCATCTTGTTAAGCTACTGCGACCTGCATGTCTCTTCCAATGGGCATTTAAACCATCTTGTTAAGCTACTGCGACCTGCACGTCTCTTCCAAGGGGCATTTAAACCGTCTTTTAAAGCTGCTGCGATCTGCATGTCTCTACCAAGGGGCATTTAATCCATTTTGTTAAGCTAGTACGACCTCCACCGCTCTTCCAAGGGGCATTTAAACCTTCTTGTTTAGCTACTGTAACCTCCACCACTTTTCCAAGGGGCATTTAAACCGTCTTGTTAATCTACTGCGACCGGCATGTCTCTTCCAAGTGGCATTTAAACCGTCTTGTTAAGCTACTGCGAAATGCACGTGTCTTCAAAGGGGCATTTAAACCGTCTTGTTAAGCTACTGCGACCTGCACTTATCTTCCAAGCGGCATTTAAACCATCTTGTTAAGCTACTGCGAATTGCATTTGTCTTCCAAGGGGCATTTAAACCGTCTTTTTAAGCTACTGGGACCTGCACGTCTCTTCCAAGGGGCATTTAAACCGACTTGTTAAGCTACTGCGACCTGCACGTCTCTTCCAAGGTGCATTTAAACCGTCTTGTTAAGCTTCTGCGATCTGCATGTCTCTACCAAGGGGCATTTAATCCGTCTTGTTAAGCTGTTACGACCTCCACCGCTCTTCCAAGGGGCATTTAAACCTTCTTGTTTAACGACTGTAACCTCCACCACTTTTCCAAGGGGCATTTAAACCGTCTTGTTAATCTACTGCGACCTGCATGTCTCTTCCAAGGGGCAGTTAAACCATCTTGTTAAGCTACTGCGAAATGCACGTCTCTTCCAAGGGGCATTTAAACAGTCTTGTTAAGCTACTGCGACTTGCACCTCTCTTCCAAGGGGCATTTAAACCTTCTTGTTTAGCTACTGTAACCTCCACCACTTTTCCAAAGGCCATTTAAACCGTCTTGTTAATCTACTGCGACCTGCATGTCTCTTCCAAGGGGCATTTAAACAGTCTTGTTAAGCTACTCCGAAATGCACGTCTCTTCCAAGGGGCATTTAAACCGTTTTGTTAAGCTACTGCGACTTGCACGTCTCTTCCATGGGGCTTTTAAACTGTCTTGTTAAGCTACTGCGAGCTGCCCTTATCTTCTAAGCGGCATTTAAACCTTCTTGTTAAGCTACTGCGACTTGCATGTCTCTTCCAAGGTGCATTTAAACCGTCTTTTTAAGCTACTGCGAATTGCATTTCTCTTCCAAGGGGCATTTAAACCGTCTTTTTAAGCTACTGGGACCTGCACGTCTCTTCCAAGGGGCATTTAAACCGACTTGTTAAGCTACTGCGACCCGCACGTCACTTCCGAGAGGCATTTAAACCGTCTTGTTCAGCTACTGCGACTTGCACGTCTCTTCCAAGGGGCATTTAAACCTTATTGTTTAGCTACTATAACCTCCCCCACTTTTCCAAGGGGCATTTAAACTGTCTTGTTAAGCTACTGTGACCTGCATGTCTCTTCCAAGGGGCATTTAAACCGACTTTATAAGCTACTGCAACCTGCACGTCTCTTCCAAGGGGCATTTAAACCGTCTTGTTAAGCTACTGCGACCTGCACGTCTCTTCCAATGGGCATTTAAACCATCTTGTTAAGCTACTGCGACCTGCACGTCTCTTCCAAGGTGCATTTAAACCGTCTTGTTAAGCTGCTGCGATCTGCATGTCTCTACCAAGGGGCATTTAATCCGTCTTGTTAAGCTATTACGACCTCCACCGCTCTTCCAAGGGGCATTTAAACCTTCTTGTTTAACTACTGTAACCTCCACCACTTTTCCAATGGGCATTTAAACTGTCTTGTTAATCTACTGCGACCTGCATGTCTCTTCCAAGGGGCAGTTAAACCGTCTTGTTAAGCTACTGCGAAATGCACGTCTCTTCCAAGGGGCATTTAAACAGTCTTGTTAAGCTACTGCGACTTGCAACTCTCTTCCAAGGGGCATTTAAACCTTCTTGTTTAGCTACTGTAACCTCCACCACTTTTCCAAGGGGCATTTAAACCGTCTTGTTAATCTACTGCGACCTGCATGTCTCTTCCAAGGGGCATTTAAACAGTCTTGTTAAGCTACTCCGAAATGCACGTCTCTTCCAAGGGGCATTTAAACCGTTTTGTTAAGCTACTGCGACTTGCACGTCTCTTCCATGGGGCATTTAAACTGTCTTGTTAAGCTACTGCGAGCTACCCTTATCTTCCAAGCGGCATTTAAACCTTCTTGTTAAGCTACTGCGACTTGCATGTCTCTTCCAAGGTGCATTTAAACCGTCTTTTTAAGCTACTGCGACCTGCACGTCTCTTCCAAGGGGCATTTAAACCATCTTGTTAAGCTACTGCGACCTGCATGTCAATTACGAGCTGCATTTAAACCGTCTTGTTAAGCTACTGCGACTTGCACGTCTCTTCCAAGGGGCATTTAAACCTTCTTGTTTAGCTACTGTAACCTCCACCACTTTTCCAAGGGGCATTTAAACAGTCTTGTTAAGCTACTGCGACCTGCATTTCTCTTCCAAGGGGCATTTAAACCGTCTTTTTAAGCTACTGCAAACTGCACGTCTCTTCCAAGGGGCATTTAAACCGTCTTGTTAAGCTACTGCGACTTGCACGTCTCTTCCAAGGGGCATTTAAACCGTTTTGTTAAGCTACTGCGACCTGCACGTTTCTTCCAAGGGGCATTTAAACCATCTTGTTAAGCTACTGCGATCTCCACCGCTCTTCCAAGGGGCATTTTAACCATCTTGTTAAGCTACAGCGACCTGCACGTCTCTTCCAAAGGGCATTTAAACCATCTTGTTAATCTACTGCGACCTCCATCGCACTTCCAAGGGGCATTTAAACCGTCTTATTAAGCTACTGCGACCTGCACGTCTCTTCCTTGGGGCATTTAAACCGTCTTGTTAAGCTACTGCGACCTGCACGTCTCTTCCATGGGGCATTTAAACCATCTTGTTAAGCTACTCCGAACTGCACGTCTCTTCCATGGGGCATTTAAACCGTCTTGTTAAGCTACTGCGACCTGCACGTCTCTTCCAAGGGGCGTTTAAACCTTCTTGTTTAGCTACTGTAACCTCCACCACTTTTCCAAGGGGCATTTAAACCGTCTTGTTAAGCTACTGCGACCGGCATGTCTCTACCAAGGGGCATTTAAACCGACTTTATAAGCTACTGCAACCTGCACGTCTCTTCCAAGGGGCATTTAAATCGTCTTGTTAAGCTACTGCGACTTGCACGTCTCTTCCAATGGGCATTTAAACCATCTTGTTAAGCTACTGCGACCTGCACGTCTCTTCCAAGGTGCATTTAAACCATCTTGTTAAGCTGCTGCGATCTGCATGTCTCTTCCAAGGGGCATTTAATCCGTCTTGTTAAGCTACTGCAACCTGCACGTCTCTTCCAAGGTGCATTTAAACCGTCTTGTTAAGCTGCTGCGATCTGCATGTCTCTACCAAGGGGCATTTAATCCGTCTTGTTAAGCTATTACGACCTCCACCGCTCTTCCAAGGGGCATTAAAACCTTTTTGTTTAACTACTGTAACCTCCACCACTTTTCCAAGGGGCATTTAAACCGTCTTGTTAATCTACTGCGACCTGCATGTCTCTTCCAACGGGCAGTTAAACCGTCATGTTAAGCTTCTGCGAAATGCACGTCTCTTCCCAAGGGGCATTTAAACAGTCTTGTTAAGCTACTGCGACTTGCACCTCTCTTCCAAAGGGCATTTAAACCTTCTTGTTTAGCTACTGTAACCTCCACCACTTTTCCAAGGGGCATTTAAAACGTCTTGTTAATCTACTGCGACCTGCATGTCTCTTCCAAGGGGCATTTAAACCGTTTTGTTAAGCTACTGTGACTTGCACGTCTCTTCCATGGGGCATTTAAACTGTCTTGTTAAGCTACTGCGAGCTGCCCTTATCTTCCAAGCGGCATTTAAACCTTCTTGTTAAGCTACTGCGACTTGCATGTCTCTTCCAAGGTGCATTTAAACCGTCTTTTTAAGCTACTGCGACCTGCACGTCTCTTCCAAGGGGCATTTAAACCATCTTGTTAAGCTACTGCGACCTGCATGTCTCTTGCGAGGGGCATTTAAACCGTCTTGTTAAGATACTGCGACTTGCACGTCTCTTCCAAGGGGCATTTAAACCGCCTTGTTAAGCTACTGCGACCTGCACGTCTCTTCCAAGGGGCGTTTAAACCTTCTTGTTTAGCTACTGTAACCTCCACCACTTTTCCAAGGGGCATTTAAACCGTCTTGTTAAGCTACTGCGACCGGCATGTCTCTACCAAGGGGCATTTAAACCGTCTTGTTAAGCTACTGCGACCTGCACGTCTCTTCCAAGGGGCACTTAAACCGTCTTGTTAAGCTACTGCGACCTGCACGTTTCTTGTAAGGGGCATTTAAACAGTCTTGTTAAGCTACTGCGACTTGCACGTCTCTTCTAAGGGGCATTTAAACCTTCTTGTTTAGCTACTGTAATCTCCACCACTTTTCCAAGGGGCATTTAAACCGTCTTTTTAATCTACTGCGTCCTGCACGTTTCTTCCAAGGGGCATTTAAACCGTCTTGTTAAGCTACTGCGACCTACATGTCTCTTCCGAGGGGCATTTAAACCGTCTTGTTCAGCTACTGCGACTTGCACGTCTCTTCCAAGGGGCATTGTAACCTTCTTGTTTAGCTACTGTAACCTCCACCACTTTTCCAAGGGGCATTTAAACCGTCTTGTTAAGCTACTGCGACCTGCACTTGTCTTCCAAGCGGCATTTAAACCGTCTTGTTAAGCTACTGCGACCTGCATGTATCTTCCAAGGGGCATTTAAACCGTCTTGTTAAGCTACTGCGACCTGCATGTCTCTTCCAAGGGGCATTTAAACCGACTTTTTAAGCAACTGCAACCAGCACGTCTCTTCCAAGGGGCATTTAAACCGTCTTGTTAAGCTACTGCGAACTGCACAACTCTTCCAAGGGGCATTTAAACCGTCTTTTTAAGCTACTGTGACTTGCACGTTTCTTCCAAGAGGCATTTAAACCGTTTTGTTAAGATACTGCGACCTGCACGTTTCTTCTAAGGGGCATTTAAACCATCTTGATAATCTACTGCGACCTCCACCGCTTTTCCAAGGGGCATTTAAACCGTTTTGTTAAGATACTGCGACCTGCACTTCTCTTCCATGGGCATTTATACCGTCTTGTTAAGCTACTGCGACCTGCACGTCTCTTCCAAGGGGCATTTAAACATTCTTGTTAAGCTACTGCGACCTTCACGTCTCTTCCAAGGGGCATTTAAACCAACTTGTTAAGCTACTGCGACCTGCACGTCTCTTCCAATGGGCATTTAAACCATCTTGTTAAGCTACTGCGAACTGCACGTCTCTTCCAATGTGCATTTAAACCATCTTGTTAAGCCACTGCGACGTGCACGTCTCTTACAAGGGGCATTTAATCCTTCTTGTTTAGCTACTGTAACCTCCACCAATTTTCCAAGGGTCATTTAAGCCGTCTTGTTAAGCTACTGCGACCTGCACGTCTCTTCCAAGGGGCATTTAAACCCTCTTGTTAAGCTACTGCGACTTGCACATCTCTTCCATGGGGCATTTAAACAATCTTGTTAAGCTACTGCGACTTGCACGTCTCTTACAAGGGGCATTTAAACCATCTTGTTAAGCTACTGCGACCTGCATGTCTCTTCCAATGGGCATTTAAACCATCTTGTTAAGCTACTGCGACCTGCACGTCTCTTGCAAGGTGCATTTAAACTGTCTTGTTAAGCTGCTGCGATCTGCATGTCTCTACCAAGGGGCATTTAATCCGTTTTGTTAAGCTATTACGACCTCCACCGCTCTTCCAAGGGGCATTTAAACCTTCTTGTTTAGCTACTGTAACCTCCACCACTTTTCCAAGGGGCATTAAAACCGTCTTGTTAATCTACTGCGACCTGCATGTCTCTTCCAAGGGGCATTTAAACCGTCTTGTTAAGCTACTGCGAAATGCACGTCTCTTCCAAAGGGCATTTAAACCATCTTGTTAAGCTACTGCGACTTGCACCTCTCTTCCAAGGGGCATTTAAACCTTCTTGTTTAGCTACTGTAACCTCCACCACTTTTCCAAGGGGCATTTAAACCGTCTTGTTAATCTACTGCGACCGGCATGTCTCTTCCAAGGGGCATTTAAACCGTCTTGTTAAGCTACTGCGAAATGCACGTGTCTTCAAAGGGGCATTTAAACCGTCTTGTTAAGCTATTGCGACCTGCACTTATCTTCCAAGCGGCATTTAAACCATCTTGTTAAGCTACTGCGACCTGCACGTCTCTTCCAAGGGGCATTTAAACCGTCTTCTTAAGCTACTGGGACCTGCACGTCTCTTCCAAGGGGCATTTAAACCGACTTGTTAAGATACTGCGACCTGCAAGTCACTTCCGAGGGGCATTTAAACCGTCTAGTTCAGCTACTGCGACTTGCACGTCTCTTCCAAGGGGCATTTAAACCTACTTGTTTAGCTACTGTAGCCTCCACCACTTTTCCAAGGGGCATTTAAACTGTCTTGTTAAGCTACTGCGACCTGCATGTCTCTTCCAAGGGGCATTTAAACCATCTTGTTAAGCTACTGCGACCTGCACGTCTCTTCCAATGGGCATTTAAACCATCTTGTTAAGCTACTGCGACCTGCACGTCTCTTCCAAGGTGCATTTAAACCGTCTTGTTAAGCTGCTGCGATCTGCATGTCTCTACCAAGGGGCATTTAATCCGTCTTGTTAAGCTATTACGACCTCCACCGCTCTTCCAAGGGGCATTTAAACCTTCTTGTTTAACTACTGCAACCTCCACCACTTTTCCAAGGGGCAGTTAAACCATCTTGTTAAGCTACTGCGAAATGCACGTCTCTTCCATGGGGCATTTAAACAGTCTTGTTAAGCTACTGCGACTTGCACCTCTATTCCAAGGGGCATTTAAACCTTCTTGTTTAGCTACTGTAACCTCCACCACTTATCCAAGGGGCATTTAAACCGTCTTGTTAATCTACTGTCACCTGCATGTCTCTTCCAAGGGGCATTTAAACCGTCTTGTTAAGCTACTGCGAAATGCACGTGTATTCCAAGGGGCATTTAAACCGTCTTGTTAAGCTACTGCGACCTGCACTTATCTTCCAAGCGGCATTTAAACCATCTTGTTAAGCTACTGCGACCTGCATGTCTCTTCCAAGGGGCATTTAAACTGTTTTGTTAAGATACTGTGACCTGCACGTTTCTTCCAAGGGGAATTTAAACCATCTTGTTAATCTACTGCGACCTCCACCGCTTTTCCAAGGGGCATTTAAACCGTCTTGTGAAGCTACTGCGATCTGCACGTCTCTTCCAAGGGGCATTTAAACCGTCTTGTTAAGCTACTGCGACCTCCACCGCTCTTCCAAGGGGCATTTAAACCGTCTTGTTAAGCTAATGCGACCTGCACATCTTTTCCATGGGGCATTTAAACCGTCTTGTTAAGCTACTGAGACCTGCACATCTCTTCCATGGTGCATTTAAACTGTCTTGTTAAGCTACTGCGACCTGCACGTTTCTTCCAAGGGGCATTTAAACCGTCTTGTTAAGCTACTGCGACCTCCACCGCTCTTCCAAGGGGCATTTAAACCGTCTTGTTAAGCTAATGCGACCTGCACATCTCTTCCATGGGGCATTTAAACCGTCTTGTTAAGCTACTGAGACCTGCGCGTCTCTTCCATGGTGCATTTAAACTGTCTTGTTAAGGTACTGCGACCTGCATGTCTCTTCCAAGGGGCATTTAAACCTTCTTGTTAAGCCACTGCGACTTGCACCTCTCTTCCAAGGGGCATTTAAACCATCTTGTTAAGCTACTGCGACTTGCACCTCTCTTCCAAGGGGCATTTAAACCTTCTTGTTTAGCTACTGTAACCTCCACCACTTTTCCAAGGGGCATTTAAACCGTCTTGTTAATCTACTGCGACCGGCATGTCTCTTCCAAGGGGCATTTAAACCGTCTTGTTAAGCTACTGCGAAATGCACGTGTCTTCAAAGGGGCATTTAAACCGTCTTGTTAAGCTATTGCGACCTGCACTTATCTTCCAAGCGGCATTTAAACCATCTTGTTAAGCTACTGCGACCTGCACGTCTCTTCCAAGGGGCATTTAAACCGTCTTCTTAAGCTACTGGGACCTGCACGTCTCTTCCAAGGGGCATTTAAACCGACTTGTTAAGATACTGCGACCTGCAAGTCACTTCCGAGGGGCATTTAAACCGTCTAGTTCAGCTACTGCGACTTGCACGTCTCTTCCAAGGGGCATTTAAACCTACTTGTTTAGCTACTGTAGCCTCCACCACTTTTCCAAGGGGCATTTAAACTGTCTTGTTAAGCTACTGCGACCTGCATGTCTCTTCCAAGGGGCATTTAAACCATCTTGTTAAGCTACTGCGACCTGCACGTCTCTTCCAATGGGCATTTAAACCATCTTGTTAAGCTACTGCGACCTGCACGTCTCTTCCAAGGTGCATTTAAACCGTCTTGTTAAGCTGCTGCGATCTGCATGTCTCTACCAAGGGGCATTTAATCCGTCTTGTTAAGCTATTACGACCTCCACCGCTCTTCCAAGGGGCATTTAAACCTTCTTGTTTAACTACTGCAACCTCCACCACTTTTCCAAGGGGCAGTTAAACCATCTTGTTAAGCTACTGCGAAATGCACGTCTCTTCCATGGGGCATTTAAACAGTCTTGTTAAGCTACTGTGACTTGCACCTCTATTCCAAGGGGCATTTAAACCTTCTTGTTTAGCTACTGTAACCTCCACCACTTATCCAAGGGGCATTTAAACCGTCTTGTTAATCTACTGTCACCTGCATGTCTCTTCCAAGGGGCATTTAAACCGTCTTGTTAAGCTACTGCGAAATGCACGTGTATTCCAAGGGGCATTTAAACCGTCTTGTTAAGCTACTGCGACCTGCACTTATCTTCCAAGCGGCATTTAAACCATCTTGTTAAGCTACTGCGACCTGCATGTCTCTTCCAAGGGGCATTTAAACTGTTTTGTTAAGATACTGTGACCTGCACGTTTCTTCCAAGGGGAATTTAAACCATCTTGTTAATCTACTGCGACCTCCACCGCTTTTCCAAGGGGCATTTAAACCGTCTTGTGAAGCTACTGCGATCTGCACGTCTCTTCCAAGGGGCATTTAAACCGTCTTGTTAAGCTACTGCGACCTCCACCGCTCTTCCAAGGGGCATTTAAACCGTCTTGTTAAGCTAATGCGACCTGCACATCTTTTCCATGGGGCATTTAAACCGTCTTGTTAAGCTACTGAGACCTGCACATCTCTTCCATGGTGCATTTAAACTGTCTTGTTAAGCTACTGCGACCTGCACGTTTCTTCCAAGGGGCATTTAAACCGTCTTGTTAAGCTACTGCGACCTCCACCGCTCTTCCAAGGGGCATTTAAACCGTCTTGTTAAGCTAATGCGACCTGCACATCTCTTCCATGGGGCATTTAAACCGTCTTGTTAAGCTACTGAGACCTGCGCGTCTCTTCCATGGTGCATTTAAACTGTCTTGTTAAGGTACTGCGACCTGCATGTCTCTTCCAAGGGGCATTTAAACCGTCTTGTTAAGCCACTGCGACCTGCACGTCTCTTCCAAGGGGCATTTAAACCGCCTTTTTAAGCTGCTGCGACCTGCATGTCTCTTCCAAGCGGCATTTAATCTGTCTTGTTAAGCTATTACGACCTCCACCGCTCTTCCAAGCGGCATTTAAACCGTCTTGTTAAGCTTCTGCGACCTGCACGTCTCTTCCAAGGGGCATTTAAACCGTCTTGTTAAGCTACTGCGACTTGCACGTCTCTTCCAAGTGGCATTTAAACCTTCTTGTTTAGCTACTGTATCCTCCACCACTTTTCCAAAGGGCATTGAAACCGTCTTGTTAATCTGCTGCGACCTGCATGTCTCTTCCAAGGGAATTTAAACCGTCTTGTTAAGCTACTGCGAAATGCACGTCTCTTCCAAGGGGCATTTAAACCGTCTTGTTAAGCTACTGCGACTTGCACTTCTCTTCCAAGGGGCATATAAACCTTCTTATTTAGCTACTGTAACCTCCACCAGTTTTCCAAGGGGCATTTAAACCGTTTTGTTAAGCTACTGCGACCTACATGTCTCTTCCAAGGGGCATTTAAACCGTCATGTTAAGCTACTGGGACCTGTACGTCTCTTCAAAGGGGCATTTAAACCGTCTTGTTAAGCTGCTGCGACCTGCATGTCTCTTCCAAGGGGCATTTAAACCAGGTTGTTAAGATACTGTGACCTGCACGTCTCTTCCAACGGGCATTTAAACCATCTTGTTAAGCTACTGTGACCTGCACGTCTCTTCCAAGGGGCATTTAAACCGTCTTGTTAAGCTACTGCGAAATGCACGTCTCTTCCAAGGGGCGTTTAAACCGTCTTGTTAAGCTACTGCGAGCTGCCCTTATCTTCCAAGCGGCATTTAAACCTTCTTGTTAAGCTACTGCGACCTACATGTCTCTTCCAAGGGGCATTTAAACGGTCTTGTTAAGCTACTGCGACCTGCACGTCTCTTCCAAGGGGCATTTAAACCATGTTGTTAAGCTACTGCGACCTGCATGTCTCTTCCGTGGGGCATTTAAACCGTCTTGTTAAGCTACTGCGACTTGCACGTCTCTTCCAAGGGGCATTTAAACCTTCTTATTTAGCTACTGTAACCTCCACCACTTTTCCAAGGGGCATTTAAACCGTCTTTTTAAGCTACTGCAACCTGCACGTCTCTTCCAAGGGGCATTTAAACTGTCTTGTTAAGCTACTGCAACCTGCACGTCTCTTCCAAGGGTCATTTAAACCGTCTTGTTAAGCTGCTGCGACTTGCACGTTTCTTCCAAGGGGCATTTAAACCGTTTTGTTAAGCTACTGCGACCTGCAAGTTTCTTCCAAGGGGCATTTAAACCATCTTGTTAATCTACTGCGACCTCCACCGCTCTTCCAAGGGGCATTTTAACCATCTTGTTAAGCTACTGCGACCTGCACGTCTCTTCCAAAGGGCATTTAAACCATCTTTTTAATCTACTGCGACCTCCATCGCTCTTCCAAGGGGCATTTAAACCGTGTTGTTAAGCTACTGCGACCTGCACGTCTCTTCCATGGGCATTTAAACCGTCTTGTTAAGCTACTGCGACCTGCACGTCTCTTCCATGGGGCATTTAAACCGTCTTGTTAAGCTACTGCAACCTGCACGTCTCTACCAAGGGGCATTTAAACCATCTTGTTAAGCTGCTGTGACCTGCACCTCTCTTGCAAGGGGCATTTAAACCTTCTTGTTTAGCTACTGTAATCTCCACCACTTTTCCAAGGGGCAGTTAAACCGTCTTTTTTATCTACTGCGACCTGCACGTTTCTTCCAAGGGGCATTTAAACAGTCTTGTTAAGCTACTGCGACCTGCATGTCTCTTCCGAGGGGCATTTAAACCGTCCTGTTCAGCTACTGCGACTTGCACGTTTCTTCCAAGGGGCATTTAAACCTTCTTGTTTATCTACTGTAATCTCCACCACTTTTCCAAGGGGCATTTAAACCGTCTTTTTTATCTACTGCGACCTGCACGTTTCTTCCAAGGGGCATTTAAACCGTCTTGTTAAGCTACTGCGACCTGCATGTCTCTTCCAAGAGGCATTTAAACCGTCTTTTTAAGCTACTGCAAACTGCACGTCTCTTCCAAGGGGCATTTAAACCCTCTTGTTAAGCTACTGCGACCTGCACGTCTCTTGCAAGTGGCATTTAAACCTTCTTGTTTAGCTATTGTAACCTCCATCACTTTTCCAAGGGGCATTTAAACTGTGTTTTTAAACTACTGCGACCTGCATGTCTCTTCCAAGCGGCATTTAAACCGTCTTGTTAAGCTACTGCGACCTGCAGGTCTCTTCCACGGGGCATTTAAACCATCTTGTTAAGCTACTGCGACTTGCACGTCTCTTCCAAGGGGCATTTAAACCGTCTTGTTAAGCTGCTGCGACCTGCACGTCTCTTCCAACGGGGCATTTAAACCATCTTGTTAAGCTACTGCGACCTGCACGTCTCTTCCAAGGTGCATTTAAACCGTCTTGTTAAGCTGCTGCGATCTGCACGTCTCTACCAAGGCATTTAATCCGTCTTGTTAAGCTATTACGACCTCCACCGCTCTTCCAAGGGGCATTTACACCGTCTTGTTAAGCTACTGCGACCTGCATGTCTCTTCCAAGGGGCATTTAAACGGTCTTGTTAAGCTACTGCGACCTGCACGTCTCTTCCAAGGGGCATTTAAACCATCTTGTTAAGCCACTGCGACCTGCATGTCTCTTCCGAGGGGCATTTAAACCGTCTTGTTAAGCTACTGCGACTTGCACGTCTCTTCCAAGGGGCATTTAAACCTTCTTATTTAGCTACTGTAACCTCCACCACTTTTCCAAGGGGCATTTAAACCGTCTTTTTAAGCTACTGCAACCTGCACGTCTCTTCCAAGGGGCATTTAAACTGTCTTGTTAAGCTACTGCAACCTGCACGTCTCTTCCAAGGGTCATTTAAACCGTCTTGTTAAGCTACTGCGACTTGCACGTCTCTTCCAAGGGGCATTTAAACCGTTTTGTTAAGCTACTGCGACCTGCAAGTTTCTTCCAAGGGGCATTTAAACCATCTTGTTAAGCTACTGCGACCTCCACCGCTCTTCCAAGGGGCATTTTAACCATCTTGTTAAGCTACTGCGACCTGCACGTCTCTTCCAAAGGGCATTTAAACCATCTTTTTAATCTACTGCGACCTCCATCGCTCTTCCAAGGGGCATTTAAACCGTCTTGTTAAGCTACTGCGACCTGCACGTCTCTTCCATGGGGCATTTAAACCGTCTTGTTAAGCTACTGCGACCTGCACGTCTCTTCCATGGGGCATTTAAACCGTCTTGTTAAGCTACTGCAACCTGCACGTCTCTTCCAAGGGGCATTTAAACCATCTTGTTAAGCTACTGCGACCTGCACCTCTCTTCCAAGGGGCATTTAAACCTTCTTGTTTAGCTACTGTAACCTCCACCACTTTTCCAAGGGGCATTTAAACCGTCTTTTTTATCTACTGCTACCTGCACGTTTCTTCCAAGGGGCATTTAAACAGTCTTGTTAAGCTACTGCGACCTGCATGTCTCTTCCGAGGGGCATTTAAACCTTCCTGTTCAGCTACTGCGACTTGCACGTCTCTTCCAAGGGGCATTTAAACCTTCTTGTTTAGCTACTGTAATCTCCACCACTTTTCCAAGGGGCATTTAAACCGTCTTTTTTATCTACTGCGACCTGCACGTTTCTTCCAAGGGGCATTTAAACCGTCTTGTTAAGCTACTGTGACCTGCATGTCTCTTCCAAGAGGCATTTAAACCGTCTTTTTAAGCTACTGCAACCTGCACGTCTCTTGCAAGTGGCATTTAAACCTTCTTGTTTAGCTACTGTAACCTCCATCACTTTTCCAAGGGGCATTTAAACTGTGTTTTTAAACTACTGCGACCTGCATGTCTCTTCCAAGGGGCATTTAAACCGTCTTGTTAAGCTACTGCGACCTGCAGGTCTCTGCCAAGGCATTTAATCCGTCTTGTTAAGCTATTACGACCTCCACCGCTCTTCCAAGGGGCATTTACACCGTCTTGTTAAGCTACTGCGACCTGCATGTCTCTTCCAAGGGGCATTTAAACGGTCTTGTTAAGCTACTGCGACCTGCACGTCTCTTCCAAGGGGCATTTAAACCATCTTGTTAAGCCACTGCGACCTGCATGTCTCTTCCGAGGGGCATTTAAGCCGTCTTGTTAAGCTACTGCGACTTGCACGTCTCTTCCAAGGGGCATTTAAACCTTCTTATTTAGCTACTGTAACCTCCACCACTTTTCCAAGGGGCATTTAAACCGTCTTTTTAAGCTACTGCAACCTGCACGTCTCTTCCAAGGGGCATTTAAACTGTCTTGTTAAGCTACTGCAACCTGCACGTCTCTTCCAAGGGTCATTTAAACCGTCTTGTTAAGCTACTGTGACTTGCACGTCTCTTCCAAGGGGCATTTAAACCGTTTTGTTAAGCTACTGCGACCTGCAAGTTTCTTCCAAGGGGCATTTAAACCATCTTGTTAAGCTACTGCGACCTCCACCGCTCTTCCAAGGGGCATTTTAACCATCTTGTTAAGCTACTGCGACCTGCACGTCTCTTCCAAAGGGCATTTAAACCATCTTTTTAATCTACTGCGACCTCCATCGCTCTTCCAAGGGGCATTTAAACCGTCTTGTTAAGCTACTGCGACCTGCACGTCTCTTCCATGGGGCATTTAAACCGTCTTGTTAAGCTACTGCAACCTGCACGTCTCTTCCAAGGGCATTTAAACCATCTTGTTAAGCTACTGCGACCTCCACCTCTCTTCCAAGGGGCATTTAAACCTTCTTGTTTAGCTACTGTAACCTCCACCACTTTTCCAAGGGGCATTTAAACCGTCTTGTTAAGCTACTGCGACCTGCACGTCTCTTCCAAGGGGCATTTAAACCGTCTTGTTAAGCTACTGCGACCTGCACGTTTCTTCCAAGGGGCATTTAAACCGTCTTGTTAAGCTACTGCGACTTGCACGTCTCTTCCAAGGGGCATTTAAACCTTCTTGTTTAGCTACTGTAATCTCCACCACTTTTCCAAGGGGCATTTAAACTGTCTTTTTTATCTACTGCGACCTGCACGTTTCTTCCAAGGGGCATTTAAACAGTCTTGTTAAGCTACTGCGACCTGCATGTCTCTTCCGAGGGGCATTTAAACCTTCCTGTTCAGCTACTGCGACTTGCACGTCTCTTCCAAGGGGCATTTAAACCTTCTTGTTTAGCTACTGTAATCTCCACCACTTTTCCAAGGGGCATTTAAACCGTCTTTTTTATCTACTGCGACCTGCACGTTTCTTCCAAGGGGCATTTAAACCGTCTTGTTAAGCTACTGTGACCTGCATGTCTCTTCCAAGAGGCATTTAAACCGTCTTTTTAAGCTACTGCAACCTGCACGTCTCTTGCAAGTGGCATTTAAACCTTCTTGTTTAGCTACTGTAACCTCCATCACTTTTCCAAGGGGCATTTAAACTGTGTTTTTAAACTACTGCGACCTGCATGTCTCTTCCAAGGGGCATTTAAACCGTCTTGTTAAGCTACTGCGACCTGCAGGTCTCTTCCACGGGGCATTTAAACCATCTTGTTAAGCTACTGCGACTTGCACGTCTCTTCCAAGGGGCATTTAAACCGTCTTGTTAAGCTGCTGCGACCTGCACGTCTCTTCCAACGGGGCATTTAAACCATCTTGTTAAGCTACTGCGACCTGCACGTCTCTTCCTAGGTGCATTTAAACCGCCTTGTTAAGCTGCTGCGATCTGCACGTCTCTACCAAGGCATTTAATCCGTCTTGTTAAGCTATTACGACCTCCACCGCTCTTCCAAGGGGCATTTACACTGTCTTGTTAAGCTACTGCGACCTGCACGTCTCTTCCAAGGGGCATTTAAACCGTCTTATTAAGCTACTGCGACCTGCACGTTTCTTCCAAGGGGCATTTAAACCATTTTGTTAAGCTACTGCGACTTGCATGTCTCTTGCAAGGGGCATTTAAACCGTCTTGTTAAGCTACAGCGACTTGCACCTCTCTTCCAAGGGGCATTTAAACCGTCTTGTTAATCTACTGCGACCTGCATGTGTGGCACCCCAGGGGTCTGGTTTCCACAGTAATAGCAATATTACGTCTGTGAGCAGGTGGGAGGTTTCCTGGTCAGACATCCTATGCATGCCACACCTCCTGCCCAGTCCTGGGAGGGGAAGAACTTCCCCTATATAAAACTAGGGCTGAGGCAGGGTGAGAGAGAAAGAGCAGAGAACACAGACAGAGACACAGTCTGGTCTGTAGTGGAGCAGCTTTAGGAACAAGAAAGATCAGGAGCTCTGTGGGAGCTGTGCTAAAAGAGATCAGGGGCTGGAAGCTGTAGAGCTCGCCCTGATTGAAGAGTTCTTACCGGACCCGGAGTCCGAGGCTGTGGGGACTAATCCTTACCCAGCAGCAGAAACCGCCCGGCAGGGGATTTCAGGTCCTCTGGCCAAGAAACCCGAAGGCACGGTCACACGCAAGGGACCAGCACCGCGACGTGGAGCGGAAGCTACCAGAAGGCCCCGAGTCACCGGCCATACGGGTGAGCACCACACGGTACACTCAGGGACATGGGCTACTTTTACCCGCCTCTAGCAAGGTAGCCAGAAGAGTACGATTAGTTGGGGAGGCCTACAACTCCGCCTGGCCAGGGGAGATCCCATCTGCTCGCGGACTTACCAGGCCCCGATCGCTAGCCAGTACTCCGGGAGGGTCTACCTTTGCCACCAGTAAAGACCCTGAACAGCACCGCACCGTCTCTGAGTGTTTCATCATCCACGTCCGCTGCCCTGAGGCCATACCCCTCCCTTTGGGGGTTATACCATCTACGCTGCACAACCGTACCACCGGCCTTAGCGGTCTGCCCTGCAGCGGCGGTCTCATAACCGCATTCAACGGGTGGCGTAGTCGAGCAATATAACATCTACTGACAAGCACTGCCACTTAGTTTGACTCCCTGGGCACGGACCGGGTCACCGCCACGAAACTACTACCCCTATCAGATCCGGCTCCGGGTAGGCCCCCGCGTGCGCAACGCTGCTCAGCACAGGCCCAGGGGCGCGTCAACTTTTGGCGTAGTCGGCAGGATTACGTGCCCGCAACCACCGGGTACTGCGCGCCTGAAAAAGAGACTTTTAAACTTACCTGTGGTGAAGATTCCCGCCATCCGTGGAGTTTTCCCGCCGTTGGACGCCATCTTCTACCTTCTTCCCGCCATCCGTGGAGTTTTCCCGCCGTTGGACGCCATCTTCTGCCTTCTTCCCGCCATCCGTGGAGTTTTCCCGCCGTTGGACGCCATCTTGAAGACGCCGCGCGGGAAGAAGAGGGGCGTGGACTCCGAAAAGCCCGCGAGAACTGAAGCCCCGCCTCACGTCCGGACGTTGCGTAAGGTCCTGGAAGGAGCCCAGCAGACGCCGACGTCATAGAAGCGCGACGGAAGGTCCTCGACCCTGACGATCCACTGCGGAGCTGCGGCCTACGGAAGAGGATCATCGCAAGGTAGGCCACGGTCCACTAGGGGGGGGGAAGATGTCGGATACGGAGGAGAGCTTCACTGCCGCAGCCACCGCCAGCGCCACCGCTGCTGCGGTCATGCCTTTCACTATGCCTTATATCGCGGGGGCAGCCTGGCTACCCCAGTACTCAGGGGAGTCACATACCCTGAATGACTTTAGAGAAAAGCTGGATGGCCTCTTCCAGGTGTACCCCCTCACAGAAGAGCAAAAAGTGAGCATCCTGGTGGCCCAACTAACCGGGGCAGCCCAAAGGGAGGTAAAGTCCTGGCCACCTGGGAGGAGGACTGTCGCAGGGATATTAACCCGGCTGAAGGACACCTTTGATACCCGCACCTCAGCCGAGATTAAGCTTAGATTCTACGGGTGCAAACAGCGAGCGCATGAGAATATAAGGGACTATGCACTAAACCTACAAGAGGCCCTGAGAGCCATTAAGCAGACCGACCCTGACGGCGTGGGAAACGACGACAGGCTGTTGACCGAACAATTTATAGAGGGACTATATTGCAATGCCCATCGAACCCAGTTGCGGGCAATGGCCTTACAGGATCCTCATCTGGACTTTGCACAGTTCAAGGACAGAGCCATCCGGGTGCTCCGAGAACCGGCACCGGGTGGCGTTGTGACCCACAGGCGCCCTACTACCGCTTACCACCAGGAGGCGGCGCCCTGGTCGGCAGGGCCTGTGGGAGCTGATGCGCAGGCTTTGAACAATGACCCGGCTCCAGACCTACACCATCAGGTCCAAGAGCTAGCTAAAAGCGTTGCTGCGCTAACCCGAACTGTGCAGTCGTTACAGGTTTCTGCTCCAGGGAAGATCCAGCTGGCATCCGGACCGGAGGACATCCCGTGGCGTCGACCAAGGAGGACCCCACCGGCCAAAGGAAGACCCAGCGACCGATACAACGAGGACGGACAACCCATCTGCCGCCGCTGCAATCAACCCGGACATATGGCAAGGTACTGTCCTTTAAACTGGCACAACCTGGGGTAGAGGGCCAACCCCTAGGAATAAGATCACCAGGCCCATCGAACTGGCGTGACAAATATGTGGGAGGACGTCCAGTCTTGCCTGTGGTACTGGATGGCATTCCTATGAGTGCCCTACTTGACACCGGGTCACAGGTCACCACCATCCCGTACGTGCTCTTCAAGCAGTACTGGAATGACTCGGATATAACCCGCTACCCTGACGACGACTTGAGTATCATCGCCAGCAATGGTCAACCCGTGCCACAGATCGGATTCAAAGAGATGACCATTAAAATCGGTAGAGTCGAACTGGCAGCACAGGGACTGATCATTGTAGACATTGACAAGCGCGAGAGTCACCCAAAGATAACGCTAGGAACTAATGTGATTGAAAATTGTCTTGCAGAGGTGATTTTCATTTTACAGCAGGTTGCCAAGAACGCCAGCTCCGGCCAGCAGCGAGTGCTCCAAAAAGAGATCCGGGCACTGATGCGGCGGCAACAGGTGGAACTCTCCGGTGGTGAGATTGGAAGCGTGAGAATGTGTGACCCTTTCCCTATTGCCATGCCCCCAAAAAGTGAAATGATGATTTGGTGCCGGGCAGCTATTGGTCTAAGAGGTAGAGACTACCAAGCAATGGTAGAACCCGTCTACTCAGACAGTAGGCCCACCATTTTGACAGCACGGGGGTGGTTGATGTACGCCATGATGGGTGCCCGTTCGCATAATAAACATCGGGAAGAGAGAAGTACACCTGCCCCGGTATGCCACGCTAGCTAAATTGTTCACCATAAACCAGAATTCTGTACAGGCCGTGGAACCCTTGCCTCCATCTCAACCAAAGGAAGGTAACGGCTCTAACAAACCAATGGAGGACTGGTGTCAGCTACTACATCTGGGTACTGACTCCACTCCCTCACACCAGAAACAAGGAGTCTATCGGGTGGTTCAAGAGTACGAGAGAGTGTTTAGTAAACACCCGTTAGACTTCGGGCGAGTAAAGGGGGTAGAACACCATATCCCCACGGGAGACCATCCTCCCATAAAGGTGAGATACCGACCCGTACCCCCTGCACACTACCAACACGCCAAGGGGATGCTTAGAGACATGAAGGAGGCTGGGGTAATCAGGGATAGCTGTAGCCCCTGGGCAGCTCCACTAGTCTTGGTTAAAAAGAAAGACAACACCATGAGAATGTGTGTAGATTACCGGAAAATCAACCGTATCACACACAAAGATGCATACCCCTTACCAAGGATAGAGGAGTCTTTGGCTGCTTTAAAATCTGCTAACTTCTTCTCTACTTTGGATCTCACTAGCGGGTACTGGCAGGTTCCTGTAGCAGAGGCGGACCGGGAGAAGACCGCATTCACCACCCCGATGGGACTTAGCGAGTTTACCTGCATGCCGTTCGGACTCTGCAACGCACCAGGAACCTTCCAACGGTTGATGGAATGCTGTCTGGGACACCGAAACTTCGAGACGGTCCTGTTATACCTGGACGATGTCATCGTCTACTCCAAGACCTACGAGGACCACCTGAAACACCTGGCAGAAGTGTTCGAAGCCCTGGCAAACTACGGCCTAAAGGTGAAACCCTCCAAGTGTCACCTCCTGAAACCAAAGGTGCAGTACCTGGGACACGTGGTGAGTGCTGACGGAGTGGCTCCCGACCCTGATAAGATCACCGCAATTAAGGAATGGCCAAGCCCCTCCAGCGTAAAGGAAGTGCGGCAGTTCCTCGGGTTGGTAGGCTACTACCGAAGGTTCATTCCGGGTTTCACCAAAAAGGCAGCTCCTATGCAGGACCTCCTGATAGGCCAGTCCAGGAAGGCCAAGAACCAGAAGCCGCCCTTCAGATGGGAGAAGTTGGAAGAAGAGTCCTTCCGCCAGCTGAAGATGGCCCTCACGGGGGATGAAATCCTGGCGTACCCTGATTACAGCCAGCCCTTTATCCTCTACACCGACGCAAGTAACATCGGGCTAGGAGCCGTACTGTCCCAGATCCAGCAGGGGAAAGAACGGGTAATTGCTTACGCCAGCCGAAAACTGCGACCCACCGAAAGAAACCCTGAGAATTACAGCTCATTCAAGCTAGAATTCCTGGCAGTGGTGTGGGCAGTCACCGAACGCTTTAAGCACTACCTCGCCTCTTCCCGGTTCACCGTGTACACGGATAACAACCCGTTGACACACCTGGATACGGCAAGACTCGGTGCCCTGGAGCAGAGATGGATGGCCCGCCTGTCCAACTTTGAGTTCACAATCAAATACCGGGCAGGACGCTCCAATACCAACACGGATGCCTTGTCCAGAATGCCAAACCTACCGGACGTGGGGGAAGATCCAGAGGAACTGGAAGAAGTTGAACTTCCCGCGTTCCACCGGCATGGGACTATCCAGTATTCCCACCGTGTAAGGAGTAAGCAATCCGCTACGTTCAACCCCTTACCTCATTACAACTGGGCGGAAACGCAAGACAGTGACCCCGCCGTCCGACTGGTGAAGGAGATGCTGACTCAGCCAGATGCCCGCCTTGACCCAGACGCTCCGGAGGAGGCCAAGCAACTGTGGATTGAGAAGAGTCGACTGTTCCTTTACAAGGGGAAGTTGTGCCGCAGAATGGTTAACTCCCGGACGCATGAACTGATCTGGCAAGTAGTGGTGCCAAGAAGAGACGCGGCTATGGTGCTAGAGGCATACCACAACGGAGCTGGGCACTTCGGATGGAAGAAGCTGGAGTTCCTGCTGCGTGCGCGGTTCCATTGGGTAGGCATGAGAGGAACCATCGAGAGGTGGTGCAGAGACTGTGGCCCATGCAACCTAAGAAGGAAGGACCGTGCCAGCCAGAAGACTCCACTGCAGTCCATCGTAAAACTGACCCCCAGCAGAAGTGGCTACGTCTATGCGTTAACCATCGTGGATCACTACTCCCGGTTCTTGGTTGTCGTCCCCGTCAAGGACTTAACGGCTCAAACAGCAGCTAGAGCCTTCCAGCAGCACTTCTGCTGTCCACACGGATACCCGGAGCAGGTGCTGACGGACCAGGGACCTGCCTTTGAAGCGGAAGTCTTCCAGGAGTTCTGTACTCTGTATGACTGCCGGAAGATAAGAACAACACCCTATCATCCGCAAACCAATGGGCTCTGCGAGAAAATGAACCAGGTGGTGATAGATCTTCTGAAAACATTGCCCCTGGAAGAACGCAGTCTGTGGCCTGAGAAACTGCCTGATCTGGTGGACCTATACAACCACATCCCAGTAGGTTCTACCAACTGTACCCCGGCTTACCTAATGAGAGCAAGACCTGGTAAGCTTCCTGTTGATCTGGAGATGGGAGTCCTGACACCCGAGGACACTTCACCAGAAGCAGACTGGGACACAGAAAGGCAGCAGCAGTACCGGAAAGTACAGGAGAGCGTGGAGCGAAGTCTCTGTCAAGCTAGAGAAAGACAAGAGAAGACTTACAACCAGTATGCTCCCGCTGTTCCCCTGGTACCTGGAGAGCAGGTCTTGAAGAGGAAGAGACGCCTCCACAAGTTGGACGACCAGTGGGAGAAGGACCCGTACACCGTACTGCCCTCAAGCCATGAGAACCCGAAAGTCTGCATAATCAGTAAGGACGGAGGAGAAACCACAGCCATTGTCTCCCGAGATCACCTGAAGAAGTGTCCCGAACAGCTACGAAGCCCTGAAGAAGAACAAGAAGACCCTCGACCCGCAGAGGAAAGGGAAGATATGGTCAGTACTGTGCTCGGAGACTTCCCTCGGTCTTGGACTCAAGTCAATGGCGCTGTTGTGGTACCCGTCCTCACCTTCCTCCAACCAGCATCTCAAGTACCTATGGAGAGACAGGTAGAGCTGGAAGAGCAGCCGGTCCAGGAGGCAGAAGACCCCACACAAGCAGACCAGGAGGATCAACCCTCTGCTTATAGTGAGCCTGCGGTACCCCTACTGAGCCAAAGAGCCCGTAGACAGCTGCCCAGTTTACCTTTGACAGCTCCTACACCCCGTAGCTCAGGACCAGTCAGTCAGCTCCGTAGGTCCACTAGAGCCACTAGAGGCCAGTTGCCCGTACGTTGGAGGATCTAAGTGTTTAAACTGTTTATTTGTATTTACCTGTTTTCTGTTATTTGTAAATAATTGTGTATTTTTAGTTATTTTATAGGTGTCGTTTAGGGATTATCCGGAATCCTTTGTACATATATTGGAGCGTAACCCAGGAAAAGACTAAGACTGTTAAGGACTCGGGGCAGGACAGACCCCTACCTGGTTACGGCTCCCGGTCTCTTGGTGAAATGGACACCTTTGTTTTCTTCAAAGACTGCACCCGGTTGCGGACACGCCGTGACCATCCTAATGTGTTTTTCTTTATTGTACTGTTTCTGTTTTTACTTGTTATGTTTTACAAAAATATGTTTAGTCCCAGAGTACTAAATTTCACTAGGGGGGAATGTGGCACCCCAGGGGTCTGGTTTCCACAGTAATAGCAATATTACGTCTGTGAGCAGGTGGGAGGTTTCCTGGTCAGACATCCTATGCATGTCACACCTCCTGCCCAGTCCTGGGAGGGGAAGAACTTCCCCTATATAAAACTAGGGCTGAGGCAGGGTGAGAGAGAAAGAGCAGAGAACACAGACAGAGACACAGTCTGGTCTGTAGTGGAGCAGCTTTAGGAACAAGAAAGATCAGGAGCTCTGTGGGAGCTGTGCTAAAAGAGATCAGGGGCTGGAAGCTGTAGAGCTCGCCCTGATTGAAGAGTTCTTACCGGACCCGGAGTCCGAGGCTGTGGGGACTAATCCTTACCCAGCAGCAGAAACCGCCCGGCAGGGGATTTCAGGTCCTCTGGCCAAGAAACCCGAAGGCACGGTCACACGCAAGGGACCAGCACCGCGACGTGGAGCGGAAGCTACCAGAAGGCCCCGAGTCACCGGCCATACGGGTGAGCACCACACGGTACACTCAGGGACGTGGGCTACTTTTACCCGCCTCTAGCAAGGTAGCCAGAAGAGTACGATTAGTTGGGGAGGCCTACAACTCCGCCTGGCCAGGGGAGATCCCATCTGCTCGCGGACTGACCAGGCCCCGATCGCTAGCCAGTACTCCGGGAGGGTCTACCTTTGCCACCAGTAAAGACCCTGAACAGCACCGCACCGTCTCTGAGTGTTTCATCATCCACGTCCGCTGCCCTGAGGCCATACCCCTCCCGTTGGGGGTTATACCATCTACGCTGCACAACCGTACCACCGGCCTCAGTGCAGCGGCGGTCTCATAACCGCATTCAACGGGTGGCGTAGTCGAGCAACATAACATCTACTGACAAGCACTGCCACTTAGTTTGACTCCCTGGGCACGGACCGGGTAACCTCCACGAAACTACTACCCTATCAGATCCGGCTCCGGGTAGGCCCCCGCGTGCGCAACGCTACTCAGCACAGGCCCAGGGGCGCGTCACATGTCTCTTCCAAGGGACATTTAAACCGTCTTGTTAAGCTACTGCGAAATGCACGTGTCTTCCAAGGGGCATTTAAACCGTCTTGTTAAGCTACTGCGACCTGCACTTATCTTCCAAGCGGCATTTAAACCATCTTGTTAAGCTACTGCGACCTGCATGTCTCTTCCAAGGGACATTTAAACAGTCTTTTTAAGCTACTGCGACCTGCACGTCTCTTCCAAGGGGCATTTAAACCATCTTGTTTAGCTACTGCGACCTGCATGTCACTTCCGAGGGGCATTTAAACCGTCTTGTTCAGCTACTGCGACTTGCACGTCTCTTCCAAGGGGTATTTAAACCATCTTGTTAAGCTACTGCGACTTGCACGTCTCTTCCAAGGGGCATTTAAACCGTCTTGTTAAGCTATTGCGACCTGTACTTATCTTCCAAGCGGCATTTAAACCATCTTGTTAAGCTACTGCAACCTGTATGTCTCTTCCAAGGGGCATTTAAACCGTCTTTTTAAGCTACTGGGACCTGCACGTCTCTTCCAAGGGGCATTTAAACCGACTTGTTAAGCTACTTCGACCTGCACGTCACTTCCGAGGGGCATTTAAACCGTCTTGTTCAGCTACTGCGACTTGCATTTCTCTTCCAAGGGGCATTTAAACCTTCTTGTTTAGCTACTGTAACCTCCACCACTTTTCCAAGGGGCATTTAAACTGTCTTGTTAAGCTACTGCGACCTGCATGTCTCTTCCAAGGGGCATTTAAACCGACTTTATAAGCTACTGCAACCTGCACGTCTCTTCCATGGGGCATTTAAACCGTCTTGTTAAGCTACTGTGACCTGCACGTCTCTTCCAATGGGCATTTAAACCATCTTGTTAAGCTACTGCGACCTGCACGTCTCTTCCAAGGTGCATTTAAACCGTCTTGTTAAGCTGCTGCGATCTGCATGTCTCTACCAAGGGTCATTTAATCCGTCTTGTTAAGCTATTACGACCTCCACCGCTCTTCCAAGGGGCATTTAAACCTTCTTGTTTAACTACTGTAACCTCCACCACTTTTCCAAGGGGCATTTAAACCGTCTTGTTAATCTACTGCGACCTGCATGTCTCTTCCAAGGGGCAGTTAAACCGTCTTGTTAAGTTACTGCAAAATGCACATCTCTTCCAAGGGGCATTTAAACAGTCTTGTTAAGCTACTGCGACTTGCACCTCTCTTCCAAGGGGCATTTAAACCTTCTTGTTTAGCTACTGTAACCTCCACCACTTTTCCAAGGGGAATTTAAATCGTCTTGTTAATCTACTGCGACCTGCATGTCTCTTCCAAGGGGCACTTAAACCGTCTTGTTAAGCTACTGCGAAATGCACGTGTCTTCCAAGGGGCATTTAAACCGTTTTGTTAAGCTACTGCGACTTGCACGTCTCTTCCAAGAGGCATTTAAACCTTCTTGTTAAGCTACTACGACCTGCATGTCTCTTCCAAGGTGCATTTAAACCGTCTTGTTAAGCTATTACGACCTTCACCGCTCTTCCAAGGGGCATTTACACCGTCTTGTTAAGCTACTGCGACCTGCACGTCTCTTCCAAGGGGCATTTAAACCGTCTTGTTAAGCTACTGCGACCTGCACGTTTCTTCCAAGGGGCATTTAAACCATCTTGTTAAGCTACTGCGACTTGCACGTCTCTTGCAAGGGGCATTGAAACCGTCTTGTTAAGCTACAGCGACTTGCACCTCTCTTCCAAGGGGCATTTAAACCTTCTTGTTTAGCTACTGTAACCTCCACCACTTTTCCAAGGGGCATTTAAACTGTCTTGTTAATCTACTGCGACCTGCAAGTCTCTTCCAAGGTACATTTAAACCGTCTTGTTAAGCTACTGCGAAATGCACGTGTCTTCCAAGGGGCATTTAAACCGTCTTGTTAAGCTACTGCGAACTGCACTTATCTTCCACGCGGCATTTAAACCATCTTGTTAAACTACTGCGACCTGCATGTCTCTTCCAAGGGACATTTAAACAGTCTTTTTAAGCTACTGCGACCTGCACGTCTCTTCCAAGGGGCATTTAAACCGTCTTGTTAAGCTACTGCGACCTGCATGTCACTTCCGAGGGGCATTTAAACCGTCTTGTTCAGATACTGCGACTTGCACGTCTCTTCCAAGGGGCATTTAAACCGTCTTGTTAAGCTACTGCGACTTTCACGTCTCTTCCAAGGGGCATTTAAACCGTTTTGTTAAGATACTGCGACCTGCACGCTTCTTCCAAGGGGCATTTAAATCATCTTGATAATCTACTGCGACCTCCACCGCCTTTCCAAGGGGCATTTAAACCGTCTTGTTAAGCTACTGCGACCTGCACGTCTCTTCCAAGGGGCATTTAAACCTTCTTGTTTATCTTCTGTAACCTCCACCACTTTTCCAAGGGTCATTTAAACCGTCTTGTTAAGCTACTGCGACCTGCACGTCTCTTCCAAGGGGCATTTAAACCCTCTTGTTAAGCTACTGCGACCTGCACGTCTCTTCCAAGGGGCATTTAAACCTTCTTGTTTAGCTACTGTAAACTCCACCACTTTTCCAAGGGGCATTTAAACCGTCTTGTTAAGCTACTGCGACCGGCACGTCTCTTCCATGGGGCATTTAAACCATCTTGTTAAGCTACTGCGACTTGCACGTCTCTTTCAAGGGGCATTTAAACGTCTTGTTAAGCTACTGCGACCTGCACGTCTCTTCCAATGGGCATTTAAACCATCTTGTTAAGCTACTGCGACCTGCATGTCTCTTCCGAGGGGCATTTAAACCATCTTGTTAAGCTACTGCGACTTGCACGTCTCTTCCAAGGGGCATTTAAACCTTCTTATTTAGCTACTGTAACCTTCACCACTATTCCAAGCGGCATTTAAACCGTATTTTTAAGCTACTGCAACCTGCACATCTCTTCCAAGAGGCATTTAAACTGTCTTGTTAAGCTACTGCAACCTACACGTCTGCGACTTGCACGTCTCTTCCAAGGGGCATTTAAACCGTTTTGTTAAGCTACTGCGACCTGTAAGTTTCTTCCAAGGGGCATTTAAACCATCTTGTTAAGCTACTGCGACCTCCACCGCTCTTCCAAGGGGCATTTTAACCATCTCGTTAAGCTACTGCGACCTGCACGTCTCTTCCAAAGGGCATTTAAACCATCTTTTTAATCTACTGCGACCTCCATCGCTCTTCCAAGGGGCATTTAAACCATCTTGTTAAGCTACTGCGACCTGCAAGTCTCTTCCATGGGGCATTTAAACCGTCTTGTTAAGCTACTGCGACCTGCACGTCTCTTCCATGGGGCATTTAAACCGTCTTGTTAAGCTACTGCGACCTGCACGTCTCTTCCAAGGGGGATTTAAACCGTCTTGTTAAGCTACTGCGACCTGCACGTCTCTTCCAAGGGGCATTTAAACCTTCTTGTTTAGCTACTGTAACCTCCACCACTTTTCCAAGGGGCATTTAAACCGTCTTGTTAAGCTACTGCGACCGGCATGTCTCTACCAAGGGGCATTTAAACCGTCTTGTTAAGCTACTGCGAACTGCACGTTTCTTACAAGGGGCATTTAAACCGTCTTGTTAAGCTACTGCGACCTGCACGTTTCTTCCAAGGGGCATTTAAACCGTCTTGTTAAGCTACTGCGACTTGCACGTCTCTTCCAAGGGGCATTTAAAACTTCTTGTTTAGCTACTGTAATCTCCACCACTTTTCCAAGGGGCATTTAAACAGTCTTTTTTATCTACTGCGACCTGCATGTCTCTTCCAAGGGGCATTTAAACAGTCTTGTTAAGCTACTGCGACCTGCATGTCTCTTCCGAGGGGCAATTTAACCATCCTGTTCAGCTACTGCGACTTGCACGTCTCTTCCAAGGGGCATTTAAACCTTCTTGTTAAGCTACTGCGATCTGCATGTCTCTTCCAAGGGGCATTTAAACCGTCTTGTTAAGCTACTGCGACCTGCATGTCTCTTCCAAGGGGCATTTAAACCGTCTTTTTAAGATACTGCAACCTGCACGTCTCTTCCAAGGGGCATTTAAACCCTCTTGTTAAGCTACTGCGACCTGTGCGTCTCTTGCAAGTGGCATTTAAACCTTCTTGTTTAGCTACTGTAACCTCCATCACTTTTCCAAGGGTCATTTAAACTGTGTTGTTAAGCAACTGCGAACTGCATGTCTCTTCCAAGAGGAATTTAAACTGTCTTGTTAAGCTACTGCGACCTGCACCGCTCTTCCAAGGGGCATTTACACCATCTTGTTAAGCTACTGCGACCTGCACGTCTCTTCCAAGGGGCATTTAAACCGTCTTGTTAAGCTACTGCGACTTGCACGTCTCTTCCAAGGGGCATTTAAACCGCTTTGTTAAGATACTGCGACCTGCACGCTTCTTCCAAGGGGCATTTAAATCATCTTGATAATCTACTGTGACCTCCACCGCCTTTCCAAGGGGCATTTAAACCGTCTTGTTAAGCTACTGCGACCTGCACGTCTCTTCCAAGGGGCATTTAAACCGTCTTGTTAAACTACTGTGACCTCCACCGCTCTTCCATGGGGCATTTAAACCGTCTTGTTAAGCTACTGCGACCTGCACGTCTCTTCCAAGTTGCATTTAAATCGTCTTGTTAAGCTGCTGCGATCTGTACGTCTCTACCAAGGGGCATTTAATCTGTCTTGTTAAGCTATTACGACCTCCACCGCTCTTCCAAGGGGCATTTACACCGTCTTGTTAAGCTACTGCGACCTGCACGTCTCTTCCAAGGGGCATTTAAACCGTCTTGTTAAGCTACTGCGACCTGCACGTTTCTTCCAAGGGGCATTTAAACCATCTTGTTAAGCTACTGCGACTTGCACGTCTCTTGCAAGGGGCATTTAAACCATCTCGTTAAGCTACAGCGACTTGCACCTCTCTTCCAAGGGGCATTTAAACCTTCTTGTTTAGCTACTGTAACCTCCACCACTTTTCCAAGGGGCATTTAAACCGTCTTGTTAATCTACTGCGACCTGCAAGTCTCTTCCAAGGTACATTTAAACCGTCTTGTTAAGCTACTGCGAAATGCACATGTCTTCCAAGGGGCATTTAAACCGTCTTGTTAAGCTACTGCGACCTGCACTTATCTTCCAAGCGGCATTTAAACCATCTTGTTAAACTACTGCGACCTGAATGTCTCTTCCAAGGGACATTTAAACAGTCTTTTTAAGCTACTGCGACCTGTACGTCTCTTCCAAGGGGCATTTAAACCGTCTTGTTAAGCTACTGCGACCTGCATGTCACTTCCGAGGGGCATTTAAACCGTCTTGTTCACCTACTGCGACTTGCACGTCTCTTCCAAGGGGCATTTAAACCGTCTTGTTAAGCTACTGCGACTTGCACGTCTCTTCCAAGGGGCATTTAAACCGTTTTGTTAAGATACTGCGACCTGTACGCTTCTTCCAAGGGGCATTTAAATCATCTTGATAATCTACTGCGACCTCCAACGCCTTTCCAAGGGGCATTTAAACCGTCTTGTTAAGCTACTGCGACCTGCACGTCTCTTCCAAGGGGCATTTAAACCGTCTTGTTAAGCTACTGCGACCTCCACCGCTCTTCCAAGGGGCATTTAAACCGTCTTGCTATGCTACTGCGACCTGCACGTCTCTTCCATGGGGCATTTAAATCGTCTTGTTAAGCTACTGCGACCTGCACGTCTCTTCCATGGGGCATTTAAACAGTCTTGTTAAGCTACTGCGACCTGCACGTCTCTTCCAAGGGGCATTTAAACCAACTTGTTAAGCTACTGCGACCTGCACGTCTCTTCCAACGGGCATTTAAACCATCTTGTTAAGCTACTGCGACCTGCACGTCTCTTCCAAGGTGCATTTAAACCGTCTTGTTAAGCTATTACGAACTCCACCGCTCTTCCAAGGGGCATTTACACCATCTTGTTAAGTTACTGCGACCTGCACGTCTCTTCCAAGGGGCATTTAAACCGTCTTGTTAAGCTACTGCGACCTGCACGTCTCTTCCAAGGGGCATTTAAACCGTCTTGTTAAGATACAGCTACTTGCACCTCTCTTCCAAGGGGCATTTAAACCTTCTTGTTTAGCTACTGTAACCTCCACCACTTTTCCAAGGGGCATTTAAACCGTCTTGTTAATCTACTGCGACCTGCATGTCTCTTCCAAAGGGCAGTTAAACGGTCTTGTTAAGCTACTGCGAAATGTACGTCTCTTCCAAGGGGCATTTAAACCGTCTTGTTAAGCTACTGCGACCTCACGTCTCTTCCAAGGTGCATTTAAACCGTCTTGTTAAGCTACTGCGACCTGCACGTCTCTTACAAGGGTCATTTAAACCTTCTTGTTTATCTTCTGTAACCTCCACCACTTTTCCAAGGGTCATTTAAACCGTCTTGTTAAGCTACTGCGACCTGCACGTCTCTTCCAAGGGGCATTTAAACCCTCTTGTTAAGCTACTGCGACCTGCACGTCTCTTCCAAGGGGCATTTAAACCTTCTTGTTTAGCTACTGTAAACTCCACCACTTTTCCAAGGGGCATTTAAACCGTCTTGTTAAGCTACTGCGACCGGCATGTCTCTTCCAAGGGGCATTTAAAAAGTCTTGTTAAGCTACTGCGACTTGCACGTCTCTTCCATGGGGCATTTAAACCATCTTGTTAAGCTACTGCGACTTGCACGTCTCTTCCAAGGTGCATTTAAACCGTCTTGTTAAGCTATTACGAACTCCACCGCTCTTCCAAGGGTCATTTACACCGTCTTGTTAAGTTACTGCGACCTGCACGTCTCTTCCAAAGGGCATTTAAACCGTCTTGTTAAGCTACTGCGACCTGCACGTTTCTTCCAAGGGGCATTTAAACCGTCTTGTTAAGATACAGCGACTTGCACCTCTCTTCCAAGGGGCATTTAAACCTTCTTGTTTAGCTACTGTAACCTCCACCACTTTTCCAAGGGGCATTTAAACCGTCTTGTTAATCTACTGCGACCTGCATGTCTCTTCCAAAGGGCAGTTAAACGGTCTTGTTAAGCTACTGCGAAATGTACGTCTCTTCCAAGGGGCATTTAAACCGTCTTGTTAAGTTACTGCGACCTGCACGTCTCTTCCAAAGGGCATTTAAACCGTCTTGTTAAGCTACTGCGACCGGCATGTCTCTTCCAAGGGGCATTTAAAAAGTCTTGTTAAGCTAGTGCGACTTGCACGTCTCTTCCATGGGGCATTTAAACCATCTTGTTAAGCTACTGCGACTTGCACGTCTCTTCCAAGGTGCATTTAAACCGTCTTGTTAAGCTATTACGAACTCCACCGCTCTTCCAAGGGTCATTTACACCGTCTTGTTAAGTTACTGCGACCTGCACGTCTCTTCCAAAGGGCATTTAAACCGTCTTGTTAAGCTACTGCGACCTGCATGTTTCTTCCAAGGGGCATTTAAACCGTCTTGTTAAGATACAGCGACTTGCACCTCTCTTCCAAGGGGCATTTAAACCTTCTTGTTTAGCTACTGTAACCTCCACCACTTTTCCAAGGGGCATTTAAACCGTCTTGTTAATCTACTGCGACCTGCATGTCTCTTCCAAAGGGCAGTTAAACGGTCTTGTTAAGCTTCTGCGAAATGTACGTCTCTTCCAAGGGGCATTTAAACCGTCTTGTTAAGCTACTGCGACCTGCACGTCTCTTCCAAGGTGCATTTAAACCGTCTTGTTAAGCTACTGCGACCTGCACGTCTCTTACAAGGGTCATTTAAACCTTCTTGTTTATCTTCTGTAACCTCCACCACTTTTCCAAGGGTCATTTAAACCGTCTTGTTAAGCTACTGCGACCTGCATGTCTCTTCCAAGGGGCATTTAAACCCTCTTGTTAAGCTACTGCGACCTGCACGTCTCTTCCAAGGGGCATTTAAACCTTCTTGTTTAGCTACTGTAAACTCCACCACTTTTCCAAGGGGCATTTAAACCGTCTTGTTAAGCTACTGCGACCGGCATGTCTCTTCCAAGGGGCATTTAAACCGTCTTGTTAAGCTACTGCGACTTGCACGTCTCTTCCATGGGGCATTTAAACCATCTTGTTAAGCTACTGCGACTTGCACGTCTCTACCAAGGGGCATTTAAACGTCTTGTTAAGCTACTGCGACCTGCACGTCTCTTCCAATGGGCATTTAAACCATCTTGTTAAGCTACTGCGACCTGCACGTCTCTTCCAAGGTGCATTTAAACTGACTTTTTAAGCAACTGCAACCTGCACGTCTCTTCCAAGTGGCATTTAAACCGTCTTGTTAAGCTACTGCGACTTGCACGTTTCTTCCAAGGGGCATTTAAATCATCTTGATAATCTACTGCCACCTCCACCGCCTTTCCAAGGGGCATTTAAACCGTCTTGTTAAGCTACTGCGACCTGCACGTCTCTTCCACGGGGCATTTAAACCATCTTGTTAAGCTACTGCCACTTGCACGTCTCTTCCAAGGGGCATTTAAACCATCTTGTTAAGCTGCTGCGACCTGCACGTCCCTTCCAACGGGCATTTAAACCATCTTGTTAAGCTACTGCGACCTGCACGTCTCTTCCAAGGTGCATTTAAACCGTCTTGTTAAGCTGCTGCGATCTGCACGTCTCTACCAAGGGGCATTTAATCCGTCTTGTTAAGCTATTACGACCTCCACCGCTCTTCCAAGGGGCATTTACACCGTCTTGTTAAGCTACTGCGACCTGCACGTCTCTTCCAAGGGGCATTTAAACCGTCTTATTAAGCTACTGCGACCTGCACGTTTCTTCCAAGGGGCATTTAAACCATCTTGTTAAGCTACTGCGACTTGCACGTCTCTTCCAAGGGGCATTTAAACCGTTTTGTTAAGCTACTGCGACCTGTAAGTTTCTTCCACTGGGCATTTAAACCATCTTGTTAAGCTACTGCGACCTCCACCGCTCTTCCAAGGGGCATTTTAACCATCTCGTTAAGCTACTGCGACCTGCACGTCTCTTCCAAAGGGCATTTAAACCATCTTTTTAATCTACTGCGACCTCCATCGCTCTTCCAAGGGGCATTTAAACCGTCTTGTTAAGCTACTGCGACCTGCACTTCTCTTCCATGGGGCATTTAAACCGTCTTGTTAAGCTACTGCGACCTGCACGTCTCTTCCATGGGGCATTTAAACCGTCTTGTTAAGCTACTGCGACCTGCACGTCTCTTCCAAGGGGCATTTAAACCGTCTTGTTAAGCTACTGCGACCTGCACGTCTCTTCCAAGGGGCATTTAAACCTTCTTGTTTAGCTACTGTAACCTCCACCACTTTTCCAAGGGGCATTTAAACCGTCTTGTTAAGCTACTGCGACCGGCATGTCTCTACCAAGGGGCATTTAAACCATCTTGTTAAGTTACTGCGACCTGCACGTTTCTTCCAAGGGGCATTTAAACCGTCTTGTTAAGCTACTGCGACTTGCACGTCTCTTCCAAGGGGCATTTAAACCTTCTTGTTTAGCTACTGTAATCTCCACCACTTTTCCAAGGGGCATTTAAACCGTCTTTTTTATCTACTGCGACCTGCACGTTTGTTCCAAGGGGCATTTAAACCGTCATGTTAAGCTACTGCGACCTGCATGTCTCTTCCGAGGGGCATTTAAACCATCCTGTTCAGCTACTGCGACTTGCACGTCTCTTCCAAGGGGCATTTAAACCTTCTTGTTTAGCTACAGTAATCTCCACCACTTTTCCAAGGGGCATTTAAACCGTCTTTTTTATCTACTGCGACCTGCACGTTTCTTACAAGGGGCATTTAAACCGTCTTGTTAAGCTACTGCGACCTGCATGTCTCTTCCGAGGGGCAATTTAACCATCATGTTCAGCTACTGCGACTTGCACGTCTCTTCCAAGGGGCATTTAAACCTTCTTGTTTAGCTACTGTAATCTCCACCACTTTTCCAAGGGGCATTTAAACCGTCTTTTTTATCTACTGCGACCTGCACGTTTCTTCCAAGGGGCATTTAAACCGTCTTGTTAAGCAACTGCGACCTGCATGTCTCTTCCAAGGGGCATTTAAACCGTATTTTTAAGATACTGCAACCTGCACGTCTCTTCCAAGGGGCATTTAAACCCTCTTGTTAAGCTACTGCGACCTGTGCGTCTCTTGCAAGTGGCATTTAAACCTTCTTGTTTAGCTACTGTAACCTCCATCACTTTTCCAAGGGTCATTTAAACTGTGTTGTTAAGCAACTGCGAACTGCATGTCTCTTCCAAGAGGAATTTAAACTGTCTTGTTAAGCTACTGCGACCTGCACCGCTCTTCCAAGGGGCATTTACACCATCTTGTTAAGCTACTGCGACCTGCACGCTTCTTCCAAGGGGCATTTAAATCATCTTGATAATCTACTGCGACCTCCACCGCCTTTCCAAGGGGCATTTAAACCGTCTTGTTAAGCTACTGCGACCTGCACGTCTCTTCCAAGGGGCATTTAAACCGTTTTGTTAAACTACTGTGACCTCCACCGCTCTTCCATGGGGCATTTAAACCGTCTTGTTAAGCTACTGCGACCTGCACGTCTCTTCCAAGTTGCATTTAAATCGTCTTGTTAAGCTGCTGCGATCTGTACGTCTCTACCAAGGGGCATTTAATCTGTCTTGTTAAGCTATTACGACCTCCACCGCTCTTCCAAGGGGCATTTACACCGTCTTGTTAAGCTACTGCGACCTGCACGTCTCTTCCAAGGGGCATTTAAACCGTCTTGTTAAGCTCCTGCGACCTGCACGTTTCTTCCAAGGGGCATTTAAACCATCTTGTTAAGCTACTGCGACTTGCACGTCTCTTGCAAGGGGCATTTAAACCATCTCGTTAAGCTACAGCGACTTGCACCTCTCTTCCAAGGGGCATTTAAACCTTCTTGTTTAGCTACTGTAACCTCCACCACTTTTCCAAGGGGCATTTAAACCGTCTTGTTAATCTACTGCGACCTGCAAGTCTCTTCCAAGGTACATTTAAACCGTCTTGTTAAGCTACTGCGAAATGCACATGTCTTCCAAGGGGCATTTAAACCGTCTTGTTAAGCTACTGCGACCTGCACTTATCTACCAAGTGGCATTTAAACCATCTTGTTAAACTACTGCGACCTGAATGTCTCTTCCAAGGGACATTTAAACAGTCTTTTTAAGCTACTGCGACCTGTACGTCTCTTCCAAGGGGCATTTAAACCGTCTTGTTAAGCTACTACGACCTGCATGTCACTTCCGAGGGGCATTTAAACCGTCTTGTTCACCTACTGCGACTTGCACGTCTCTTCCAAGGGGCATTTAAACCGTCTTGTTAAGCTACTGCGACTTGCACGTCTCTTCCAAGGGGCATTTAAACCGTTTTGTTAAGATACTGCGACCTGCACGCTTCTTCCAAGGGGCATTTAAATCATCTTGATAATCTACTGCGACCTCCAACGCCTTTCCAAGGGGCATTTAAACCGTCTTGTTAAGCTACTGCGACCTGCACGTCTCTTCCAAGGGGCATTTAAACCGTCTTGTTAAGCTACTGCGACCTCCACCGCTCTTCCAAGGGGCATTTAAACCGTCTTGCTATGCTACTGCGACCTGCACGTCTCTTCCATGGGGCATTTAAACCGTCTTGTTAAGCTACTGCGACCTGCACGTCTCTTCCATGGGGCATTTAAACAGTCTTGTTAAGCTACTGCGACCTGCACGTCTCTTCCAAGGGGCATTTAAACCAACTTGTTAAGCTACTGCGACCTGCACGTCTCTTCCAACGGGCATTTAAACCATCTTGTTAAGCTACTGCGACCTGCACGTCTCTTCCAAGGTGCATTTAAACCGTCTTGTTAAGCTATTACGAACTCCACCGCTCTTCCAAGGGGCATTTACACCGTCTTGTTAAGTTACTGCGACCTGCACGTCTCTTCCAAGGGGCATTTAAACCGTCTTGTTAAGCTACTGCGACCTGCACGTTTCTTCCAAGGGGCATTTAAACCGTCTTGTTAAGATACAGCGACTTGCACCTGACGCGCCCCCTGGGCCATATTCTTTAGGGGAATACCCGGAGGCGGATCAGATGGGGGTTGTAGTCTCCGAGTGGCTGTGACCCCGGTCCGTGCCCAGGGTGTCAAGCTCAGTGTGTGGCAGTCCTTACTGATGTTACTAAAGTTCTTTATGTCGACTACGCCACCCGTTGAATTGCGGTCACTACGGCCGCCGCTGCAGCAGGGTCCGCTGAGGCTGATGGTGTTTGTGCAGCTTCGGTAGTATAACGCCCAACGGGAGGGGTATAGCCTCAGGGGGACAGGTGCAGAGGATGGGGGTTGTGGAGGTGCAGTGCAGACGGCAATTAGAGACGGAGTCGGGTTGTGCAGTTTAGGTTATTTACTTACTGCTGATGTTCCGGTCACTCCAGCTTCAAGTGACCACCCGAGCCGTGCTGCGTCCACCAGGTCCTGGATCCGGCCAACCCCCAAGCAAGTCCGGAGCGTGGCCCTGAGCTCTCCCTCTGTCCTTTCCTCTGGCCGTCCCCACCAGGGATCCACCTAGGTCCAGCTCCCTCGGGCCTTCTGTTGGGAAACCCTTGGCCTTGGGCTCCCTGACCCTCCACGTGGTTTGCCTTCGGGGTGGATGTGGTAGGTGGCCGTGGCAGATGCTGCCCACGGCCTCCGGTCTCTGGCTAGGGTGTGTTTTTGCCCCCACCAGTTTGGGTTCCGGTACCCTGTGCCGACTCCTCACCCGTTGTTTTAACTTGGGTTCTTGGGTCCTCTCTGTTTTCCCTTCTGGGTCTTCTTTCTCAGCTCCTCTCTCTCTCTCTGGGCCACTCTTCTCCTCTGCTCTTCCTCTCTGCTTGCTGACTTGCTTTCTGGCTTCTCTGCTACTGACAGGATGTTATCTGCCTTCCTCTACAACTGACTTGCTCTCTGCATCTGACCCTGATCTTAGTTGGTGCCCTCCTTATATAACCCTCTATGTGTGAGCTCAGGTGACCAGCACCCAATGAGCTCCTAGCTCTACCCAGACTGCTCCCCCTATCTGCCCCTACACTACTGGGATGTACCAACCCCCTCCCACTCCAGCCAGGGACAGACACGGTCGTACCTGCACATTTCTAAGTGGGAGTACCGTCGGCCTGCCCCTCGGAAATGGGATGTGTGTAGTGCATGCAGCCTACCGAGCTCAGTCCCACTCTCCATCCTTACCCGGGAGTGGAATATCACACCTCTGGCTGAGGTGCAATACTCCTGTAGCAGCCGAATCCTCAGGGTGCTACACACCTCTCTTCCAAGGGGCATTTAAACCTTCTTGTTTAGCTACTGTAACCTCCACCACTTTTCCAAGGGGCATTTAAACCGTCTTGTTAATCTACTGCGACCTGCATGTCTCTTCCAAAGGGCAGTTAAACGGTCTTGTTAAGCTACTGCGAAATGTACGTCTCTTCCAAGGGGCATTTAAACCGTCTTGTTAAGCTACTGCGACCTGCACGTCTCTTCCAAGGTGCATTTAAACCGTCTTGTTAAGCTACTGCGACCTGCACGTCTCTTACAAGGGTCATTTAAACCTTCTTGTTTATCTTCTGTAACCTCCACCACTTTTCCAAGGGTCATTTAAACCGTCTTGTTAAGCTACTGCGACCTGCACGTCTCTTCCAAGGGGCATTTAAACCCTCTTGTTAAGCTACTGCGACCTGCACGTCTCTTCCAAGGGGCATTTAAACCTTCTTGTTTAGCTACTGTAAACTCCACCACTTTTCCAAGGGGCATTTAAACCGTCTTGTTAAGCTACTGCGACCGGCATGTCTCTTCCAAGGGGCATTTAAAAAGTCTTGTTAAGCTACTGCGACTTGCACGTCTCTTCCATGGGGCATTTAAACCATCTTGTTAAGCTACTGCGACTTGCACGTCTCTTCCAAGGTGCATTTAAACCGTCTTGTTAAGCTATTACGAACTCCACCGCTCTTCCAAGGGGCATTTACACCGTCTTGTTAAGTTACTGCGACCTGCACGTCTCTTCCAAGGGGCATTTAAACCGTCTTGTTAAGCTACTGCGACCTGCACGTTTCTTCCAAGGGGCATTTAAACCGTCTTGTTAAGATACAGCGACTTGCACCTCTCTTCCAAGGGGCATTTAAACCTTCTTGTTTAGCTACTGTAACCTCCACCACTTTTCCAAGGGGCATTTAAACCGTCTTGTTAATCTACTGCGACCTGCATGTCTCTTCCAAAGGGCAGCTAAACGGTCTTGTTAAGCTACTGCGAAATGTACGTCTCTTCCAAGGGGCATTTAAACCGTCTTGTTAAGCTACTGCGACCTGCACGTCTCTTCCAAGGTGCATTTAAACCGTCTTGTTAAGCTACTGCGACCTGCACGTCTCTTACAAGGGTCATTTAAACCTTCTTGTTTATCTTCTGTAACCTCCACCACTTTTCCAAGGGTCATTTAAACCGTCTTGTTAAGCTACTGCGACCTGCATGTCTCTTCCAAGGGGCATTTAAACCCTCTTGTTAAGCTACTGCGACCTGCACGTCTCTTCCAAGGGGCATTTAAACCTTCTTGTTTAGCTACTGTAAACTCCACCACTTTTCCAAGGGGCATTTAAACCGTCTTGTTAAGCTACTGCGACCGGCATGTCTCTTCCAAGGGGCATTTAAACCGTCTTGTTAAGCTACTGCGACTTGCACGTCTCTTCCATGGGGCATTTAAACCATCTTGTTAAGCTACTGCGACTTGCACGTCTCTACCAAGGGGCATTTAAACGTCTTGTTAAGCTACTGCGACCTGCACGTGTCTTCCAATGGGCATTTAAACCATCTTGTTAAGCTACTGCGTAATGCACGTCTCTTCCAAGGTGCATTTAAACTGACTTTTTAAGCAACTGCAACCTGCACATCTCTTCCAAGTGGCATTTAAACCGTCTTGTTAAGCTACTGCGACCGGCATGTCTCTTCCAAGGGGCATTTAAACCGTCTTGTTAAGTTACTGCGACTTGCACGTCTCTTCCATGGGGCATTTAAACCATCTTGTTAAGCTACTGCGACTTGCACGTCTCTTCCAAGGGGCATTTAAACCGTCTTGTTAAGCTACTGCGACCTGTACGTCTCTTCCAATGGGCATTTAAACCATCTTGTTAAGCTACTGCGACCTGCACGTCTCTTCCAAGGTGCATTTAAACTGACTTTTTAAGCAACTGCAACCTGCACGTCTCTTCCAAGTGGCATTTAAACCGTCTTGTTAAGCTACTGCGACTTGCACGTTTCTTCCAAGGGGCATTTAAATCATCTTGATAATCTACTGCCACCTCCACCGCCTTTCCAAGGGGCATTTAAACCGTCTTGTTAAGCTACTGCGACCTGAACGTCTCTTCCACGGGGCATTTAAACCATCTTGTTAAGCTACTGCCACTTGCACGTCTCTTCCAAGGGGCATTTAAACCATCTTGTTAAGCTGCTGCGACCTGCACGTCCCTTCCAACGGGCATTTAAACCATCTTGTTAAGCTACTGCGACCTGCACGTCTCTTCCAAGGTGCATTTAAACCGTCTTGTTAAGCTGCTGCGATCTGCACGTCTCTACCAAGGGGCATTTAATCCGTCTTGTTAAGCTATTACGACCTCCACCGCTCTTCCAAGGGGCATTTACACCGTCTTGTTAAGCTACTGCGACCTGCACGTCTCTTCCAAGGGGCATTTAAACCGTCTTATTAAGCTACTGCGACCTGCAAGTTTCTTCCAAGGGGCATTTAAACCATCTTGTTAAGCTACTGCGACTTGCACGTCTCTTCCAAGGGGCATTTAAACCGTTTTGTTAAGCTACTGCGACCTGTAAGTTTCTTCCACTGGGCATTTAAACCATCTTGTTAAGCTACTGCGACCTCCACCGCTCTTCCAAGGGGCATTTTAACCATCTCGTTAAGCTACTGCGACCTGCACGTCTCTTCCAAAGGGCATTTAAACCATCTTTTTAATCTACTGCGACCTCCATCGCTCTTCCAAGGGGCATTTAAACCGTCTTGTTAAGCTACTGCGACCTGCACTTCTCTTCCATGGGGCATTTAAACCGTCTTGTTAAGCTACTGCGACCTGCACGTCTCTTCCATGGGGCATTTAAACCGTCTTGTTAAGCTACTGCGACCTGCACGTCTCTTCCAAGGGGCATTTAAACCGTCTTGTTAAGCTACTGCGACCTGCACGTCTCTTCCAAGGGGCATTTAAACCTTCTTGTTTAGCTATTGTAACCTCCACCACTTTTCCAAGGGGCATTTAAACCGTCTTGTTAAGCTACTGCGACCGGCATGTCTCTACCAAGGGGCATTTAAACCATCTTGTTAAGTTACTGCGACCTGCACGTTTCTTCCAAGGGGCATTTAAACCGTCTTGTTAAGCTACTGCGACTTGCACGTCTCTTCCAAGGGGCATTTAAACCTTCTTGTTTAGCTACTGTAATCTCCACCACTTTTCCAAGGGGCATTTAAACCGTCTTTTTTATCTACTGCGACCTGCACGTTTGTTCCAAGGGGCATTTAAACCGTCATGTTAAGCTACTGCGACCTGCATGTCTCTTCCGAGGGGCATTTAAACCATCCTGTTCAGCTACTTCGACTTGCACGTCTCTTCCAAGGGGCATTTAAACCTTCTTGTTTAGCTACAGTAATCTCCACCACTTTTCCAAGGGGCATTTAAACCGTCTTTTTTATCTACTGCGACCTGCACGTTTCTTCCAAGGGGCATTTAAACCGTCTTGTTAAGCTACTGCAACCTGCATGTCTCTTCCAAGGGGCATTTAAACCGTCTTTTTAAGATACTGCAACCTGCACTTCTCTTCCAAGGGGCATTTAAACCCTCTTGTTAAGCTACTGCGACCTGTGCGTCTCTTGCAAGTGGCAGTTAAACCTTCTTGTTTAGCTACTGTAACCTCCATCACTTTTCCAAGGGGCATTTAAACTGTGTTGTTAAGCAACTGCGACCTGCATGTCTCTTCCAAGAGGCATTTAAACTGTCTTGTTAAGCTACTGCGACCTGCACGTCTCTTCCACGGGGCATTTAAACCATCTTGTTAAGCTACTGCGACTTGCACGTCTCTTCCAACGGGCATTTAAACCATCTTGCTAAGCTACTGCGACCTGCAAGTCTCTTCCAAGGTGCATTTAAACCGTCTTGTTAAGCTGCTGCGATCTGCACGTCTCTACCAAGGGGCATTTAATCTGTCTTGTTAAGCTATTACGACCTCCACCGCTCTTCCAAGGGGCATTTACACCGTCTTGTTAAGCCACTGCGACCTGCACGTCTCTTCCAAGGGGCATTTAAACCGTCTTGTTAAGCTACTGCGACCTGCACGTTTCTTCCAAGGGGCATTTAAAACATCTTGTTAAGCTACTGCGACTTGCACGTCTCTTGCAAGGGGCATTTAAACCGTCTTGTTAAGTTACAGCGACTTGCACCTCTCTTCCAAGGGGAATTTAAACCTTCTTGTTTAGCTACTGTAACCTCCACCACTTTTCCAAGGGGCATTTAAACCGTCTTGTTAATCTACTGCGACCTGCATGTCTCTTCCAAGGGACATTTAAACCGTCTTGTTAAGCTACTGCGAAATGCACGTGTCTTCCAAGGGGCATTTAAACCGTCTTGTTAAGCTACTGCGACCTGCACTTATCTTCCAAGCGGCATTTAAACCATCTTGTTAAGCTACTGCGACCTGCATGTCTCTTCCAAGGGACATTTAAACAGTTTTTTTAAGCTACTGCGACCTGCACGTCTCTTCCAAGGGGCATTTAAACCGTCTTGTTAAGCTACTGCGACCTGCATGTCACTTCCGAGGGGCATTTAAACCGTCTTGTTCAGCTACTGCGACTTGCACGTCTCTTCCAAGGGGCATTTAAACCGTCTTGTTAAGCTACTGCGACTTGCACTTCTCTTCCAAGGGGCATTTAAACCGTCTTGTTAAGCTACTGCGACCTGCACGTCTCTTCCAAAGGGCATTTAAACCGTCTTGTTAAGCTACTGCGACCTCCACCGCTCTTCCAAGGGGCATTTAAACCGTCTTGCTATGCTACTGCGACCTGTACGTCTCTTCCATGGGGCATTTAAACCGTCTTGTTAAGCTACTGCGACCTGCACGTCTCTTCCAAGGTGCATTTAAACCGTCTTGTTAAGCTGCTGCGATCTGCACGTCTCTAGCAAGGGGCATTTAATCTGTCTTGTTAAGCTATTACGACCTCCACCGCTCTTCCAAGGGGCATTTACACCGTCTTATTAAGCTACTGCGACCTGCACGTCTCTTCCAAGGGGCATTTAAACTGTCTTGTTAAGCTACTGCGACTTGCACGTTTCTTCCAAGGGGCATTTAAACCATCTTGTTAAGCTACTGCGACTTGCACGTCTCTTCCAAGGGGCATTTAAACCGTTTTGTTAGGATACTGCGACCTGCACGCTTCTTCCAAGGGGCATTTAAATCATCTTGATAATCTACTGCGACCTCCACCGCCTTTCCAAGGGGCATTTAAACCGTCTTGTTAAGCTACTGCGACCTGCACGTCTCTTCCAAGGGGCATTTAAACCGTCTTGTTAAACTACTGTGACCTCCACCGCTCTTCCATGGGGCATTTAAACCGTCTTGTTAAGCTACTGCGACCTGCACGTCTCTTCCAAGTTGCATTTAAATCGTCTTGTTAAGCTGCTGCGATCTGTACGTCTCTACCAAGGGGCATTTAATCTGTCTTGTTAAGCTATTACGACCTCCACCGCTCTTCCAAGGGGCATTTACACCGTCTTGTTAAGCTACTGCGACCTGCACGTCTCTTCCAAGGGGCATTTAAACCGTCTAGTTAAGCTACTGCGACCTGCACGTTTCTTCCAAGGGGCATTTAAACCATCTTGTTAAGCTACTGCGACTTGCACGTCTCTTGCAAGGGGCATTTAAACCATCTCGTTAAGCTACAGCGACTTGCACCTCTCTTCCAAGGGGCATTTAAACCTTCTTGTTTAGCTACTGTAACCTCCACCACTTTTCCAAGGGGCATTTAAACCGTCTTGTTAATCTACTGCGACCTGCAAGTCTCTTCCAAGGTACATTTAAACCGTCTTGTTAAGCTACTGCGAAATGCACGTGTCTTCCAAGGGGCATTTAAACCGTCTTGTTAAGCTACTGCGACCTGCACTTATCTTCCAAGCGGCATTTAAACCATCTTGTTAAACTACTGCGACCTGAATGTCTCTTCCAAGGGACATTTAAACAGTCTTTTTAAGCTACTGCGACCTGTACGTCTCTTCCAAGGGGCATTTAAACCGTCTTGTTAAGCTACTGCGACCTGCATGTCACTTCCGAGGGGCATTTAAACCGTCTTGTTCAGCTACTGCGACTTGCACGTCTCTTCCAAGGGGCATTTAAACCGTCTTGTTAAGCTACTGCGACTTGCACGTCTCTTCCAAGGGGCATTTAAACCGTTTTGTTAAGATACTGCGACCTGCACGCTTCTTCCAAGGGGCATTTAAATCATCTTGATAATCTACTGCGACCTCCACCGCCTTTCCAAGGGGCATTTAAACCGTCTTGTTAAGCTACTGCGACCTGCACGTCTCTTCCAAGGGGCATTTAAACCGTCTTGTTAAGCTACTGCGACTTCCACCGCTCTTCCAAGGGGCATTTAAATCGTCTTGCTATGCTACTGCGACCTGCACATCTCTTCCATGGGGCATTTAAACCGTCTTGTTAAGCTACTGCGACCTGCACGTCTCTTCCATGGGGCATTTAAACAGTCTTGTTAAGCTCCTGCGACCTGCACGTCTCTTCCAAGGGGCATTTAAACCAACTTGTTAAGCTACTGCGACCTGCACGTCTCTTCCAACGGGCATTTAAACCATCTTGTTAAGCTACTGCGACCTGCACGTCTCTTCCAAGGTGCATTTAAACCGTCTTGTTAAGCTATTACGAACTCCACCGCTCTTCCAAGGGGCATTTACACCGTCTTGTTAAGCCACTGCGACCTGCACGTCTCTTCCAAGGGGCATTTAAACCGTTTTGTTAAGCTACTGCGACCTGCACGTTTCTTCCAAGGGGCATTTAAACCATCTTGTTAAGCTACTGCGACTTGCACGTCTCTTGCAAGGGGCATTTAAACCGTCTTGTTAAGTTACAGCGACTTGCACCTCTCTTCCAAGGGGCATTTAAACCTTCTTGTTTAGCTACTGTAACCTCCACCACTTTTCCAAGGGTCATTTAAACCGTCTTGTTAATCTACTGCGACCTGCATGTCTCTTCCAAGGGACATTTAAACCGTCTTGTTAAGCTACTGCGAAATGCACGTGTCTTACAAGGGGCATTTAAACCGTCTTGTTAAGCTACTGCGACCTGCACTTATCTTCCAAGCGGCATTTAAACCATCTTGTTAAGCTACTGCGACCTGCACGTCTCTTCCAAGGTGCATTTAAACCGTCTTGTTAAGCTACTGCGACCTGCACGTCTCTTACAAGGGTCATTTAAACCTTCTTGTTTATCTTCTGTAACCTCCACCAATTTTCCAAGGGTCATTTAAACCGTCTTGTTAAGCTACCGCGACCTGCACGTCTCTTCCAAGGGGCATTTAAACCCTCTTGTTAAGCTACTGCGACCTGCACGTCTCTTCCAAGGGGCATTTAAACCTTCTTGTTTAGCTACTGTAAACTCCACCACTTTTCCAAGGGGCATTTAAACCGTCTTGTTAAGCTACTGCGACAGGCATGTCTCTTCCAAGGGGCATTTAAACCGTCTTGTTAAGTTACTGCGACTTGCACGTCTCTTCCATGGGGCATTTAAACCATCTTATTAAGCTACTGCGACTTGCACGTCTCTTCCAAGGGGCATTTAAACGTCTTGTTAAGCTACTGCGACCTGCACGTCTCTTCCATTGGGCATTTAAACCATCTTGTTAAGCTACTGCGACCTGCACGTCTCTTCCAAGGTGCATTTAAACTGACTTTTTAAGCAACTGCAACCTGCACGTCTCTTCCAAGTGGCATTTAAACCGTCTTGTTAAGCTACTGCGACTTGCACGTTTCTTCCAAGGGGCATTTAAATCATCTTGATAATCTACTGCCACCTCCACCGCCTTTCCAAGGGGCATTTAAACCGTCTTGTTAAGCTACTGCGACCTGCACGTCTCTTCCACGGGGCATTTAAACCATCTTGTTAAGCTACTGCCACTTGCACGTCTCTTCCAAGGGGCATTTAAACCATCTTGTTAAGCTGCTGCGACCTGCACGTCTCTTCCAACGGGCACTTAAACCATCTTGTTAAGCTACTGCGACCTGCACGTCTCTTCCAAGGTGCATTTAAACCGTCTTGTTAAGCTGCTGCGATCTGCACGTCTCTACCAAGGGGCATTTAATCCGTCTTGTTAAGCTATTACGACCTCCACCGCTCTTCCAAGGGGCATTTACACCGTCTTGTTAAGCTACTGCGACCTGCACGTCTCTTCCAAGGGGCATTTAAACCGTCTTATTAAGCTACTGCGACCTGCACGTTTCTTCCAAGGGGCATTTAAACCATCTTGTTAAGCTACTGCGACTTGCAAGTCTCTTCCAAGGGGCATTTAAACCGTTTTGTTAAGCTACTGCGACCTGTAAGTTTCTTCCAAGGGGCATTTAAACCATCTTGTTAAGCTACTGCGACCTCCACCGCTCTTCCAAGGGGCATTTTAACCATCTCGTTAAGCTACTGCGACCTGCACGTCTCTTCCAAAGGGCATTTAAACCATCTTTTTAATCTACTGCGACCTCTATCGCTCTTCCAAGGGGCATTTAAACCGTCTTGTTAAGCTACTGCGACCTGCACTTCTCTTCCATGGGGCATTTAAACCGTCTTGTTAAGCTACTGCGACCTGCACGTCTCTTCCATGGGGCATTTAAACCGTCTTGTTAAGCTGCTGCGACCTGCACGTCTCTTCCAAGGGGCATTTAAACCGTCTTGTTAAGCTACTGCGACCTGCACGTCTCTTCCAAGGGGCATTTAAACCTTCTTGTTTAGCTACTGTAACCTCCACCACTTTTCCAAGGGGCATTTAAACCGTCTTGTTAAGCTACTGCGACCGGCATGTCTCTACCAAGGGGCATTTAAACCATCTTGTTAAGCTACTGCGACCTGCACGTTTCTTCCAAGGGGCATTTAAACCGTCTTGTTAAGCTACTGCGAAATGCACGTGTCTTCCAAGGGGCATTTAAACCGTCTTGTTAAGCTACTGCGACCTGCACTTATCTTCCAAGCGGCATTTAAACTATCTTGTTAAGCTACTGCGACCTGCATGTCTCTTCCAAGGGACATTTAAACAGTCTTTTTAAGCTACTGCGACCTGCACGTCTCTTCCAAGGGGCATTTAAACCGTCTTGTTAAGCTACTGCGACCTGCATGTCACTTCCGAGGGGCATTTAAACCGTCTTGTTCAGCTACTGAGACTTGCACGTCTCTTCCAAGGGGCATTTAAACCGTCTTGTTAAGCTACTGCGACTTGCACTTCTCTTCCAAGGGGCATTTAAACCGTTTTGTTAAGATACTGCGACCTGCACGCTTCTTCCAAGGGGCATTTAAATCATCTTGATAATCTACTGCGACCTCCTCCGCCTTTCCAAGGGGCATTTAAACCGTCTTGTTAAGCTACTACGACCTGCACGCCTCTTCCAAGGGGCATTTAAACCATCTTGTTAAGCTACTGCGACCTCCACCGCTCTTCCAAGGGGCATTTAAACCGTCTTGCTATGCTACTGCGACCTGTACGTCTCTTCCATGGGGCATTTAAACCGTCTTGTTAAGCTACTGCGACCTGCACATCTCTTCCAAGGTGCATTTAAACCGTCTTATTAAGCTGCTGCGATCTGCACGTCTCTAGCAAGGGGCATTTAATCTGTCTTGTTAAGCTATTACGACCTCCACCGCTCTTCCAAGGGGCATTTACACTGTCTTGTTAAGCTACTGCGACCTGCACGTCTCTTCCAAGGGGCATTTAAACCATCTTGTTAAGCTACTGCGACTTGCACGTTTCTTCCAAGGGGCATTTAAACCATCTTGTTAAGCTACTGCGACTTGCACCTCTCTTCCAAGGGGCATTTAAACCTTCTTGTTTAGCTACTGTAACCTCCACCACTTTTCCAAGGCGCATTTAAACCGTCTTGTTAATCTACTGCGACCTGCAAGTCTCTTCCAAGGGACATTTAAACCGTCTTGTTAAGCTACTGCGACCTGCACGTTTCTTCCAAGGGGCATTTAAACCGTCTTGTTAAGCTACTGCGAAATGCACGTGTCTTCCAAGGGGCATTTAAACCGTCTTGTTAAGCTACTGCGACCTGCACTTATCTTCCAAGCGGCATTTAAACTATCTTGTTAAGCTACTGTGACCTGCATGTCTCTTCCAAGGGACGTTTAAACAGTCTTTTTAAGCTACTGCGACCTGCACGTCTCTTCCAAGGGGCATTTAAACAGTCTTGTTAAGCTACTGCGACCTGCATGTCACTTCCGAGGGGCATTTAAACCGTCTTGTTCAGCTACTGAGACTTGCACGTCTCTTCCAAGGGGCATTTAAACCGTCTTGTTAAGCTACTGCGACTTGCACTTCTCTTCCAAGGGGCATTTAAACCGTTTTGTTAAGATACTGCGACCTGCACGCTTCTTCCAAGGGGCATTTAAATCATCTTGATAATCTACTGCGACCTCCACCGCCTTTCCAAGGGGCATTTAAACCGTCTTGTTAAGCTACTGCGACCTGCACGCCTCTTCCAAGGGGCATTTAAACCATCTTGTTAAGCTACTGCGACCTCCACCGCTCTTCCAAGGGGCATTTAAACCGTCTTGCTATGCTACTGCGACCTGTACGTCTCTTCCATGGGGCATTTAAACCATCTTGTTAAGCTACTGCGAAATGCACGTGTCTTCCAAGGGGCATTTAAACCGTCTTGTTAAGCTACTGCGACCTGCACTTATCTTCCAAGCGGCATTTAAACCATCTTGTTAAGCTACTGCGACCTGTACGTCTCTTCCAAGGGACATTTAAACAGTCTTTTTAAGCTACTGCGACCTGCACGTCTCTTCCAAGGGACATTTAAACAGTCTTTTTAAGCTACTGCGACCTGCACGTCTCTTCCAAGGGGCATTTAAACCGTCTTGTTAAGCTACTGCGACCTGCATATCACTTCCGAGGGGCATTTAAACCGTCTTGTTCACCTACTGCGACTTGCACGTCTCTTCCAAGGGGCATTTAAACCTTCTTGTTTAGCTACTGTAACCTCCACCACTTTTCCAAGGGGCATTTAAACTGTCTTGTTAAGCTACTGCGACCTGCATGTCTCTTCCAAGGGGCATTTAAACCGACTTTTTAAGCTACTGCAACCTGCACGTCTCTTCCAAGGGGCATTTAAACCGTCTTGTTAAGCTACTGCGACCTGCACGTCTCTTCCAAGGGGCATTTAAAGCGCCTTTTTAAGCTGCTGCGTCCTGCATGTCTCTTCCAAGGGGCATTTAAACTGTTTTTTTAAGATACTGTGAACTGCACGTTTCTTCGAAGGGACATTTAAACCATCTTGTTAATCTACTGCGACCTCCACCGCTTTTCCAAGGTGCATTTAAATCGTCTTGTTAAGCTACTGCGATCTGCACGTCTCTTCCAAGGGGCATTTAAACCGTCTTGTTAAGCTACTGCGACCTCCACCGCTCTTCCAAGGGGCATTTAAACCGTCTTGTTAAGCTAATGCGACCAACACATCTCTTCCATGGGGCATTTAACCCTTCTTGTTAAGCTACTGCGACCTGCACGTCTCTTCCATGGGGCATTTAAACTGTCTTGTTAAGCTACTGCGACCTGCACGTTTCTTCCAAGGGGCATTTAAACCGTCTTGTTAAGCTACTGCGACCTCCACCGCTCTTCCAAGGGGCATTTAAACCGTCTTGCTAAGCTAATGCGACCTGCACATCTCTTCCATGGGATATTTAAACCGTCTTGTTAAGCTACTGCGACCTGCACGTCTCTTCCATGGGGCATTTAAACCGTCTTGTTAAGCTACTGCGACCTGCACGTCTCTTCCACGGGGCATTTAAACCATCTTGTTAAGCTACTGCCACTTGCACGTCTCTTCCAAGGGGCATTTAAACCGTCTTGTTAAGCTGCTGCGACCTGCACGTCTCTTCCAACGGGCATTTAAACCATCTTGTTAAGCTACTGCGACCTGCACGTCTCTTCCAAGGTGCATTTAAACCGTCTTGTTAAGCTGCTGCGATCTGCACGTCTCTACCAAGGGGCATTTAATCCGTCTTATTAAGCTATTACGACCTCCACCGCTCTTCCAATGGGCATTTACACCGTCTTGTTAAGCTACTGCGAACTGCACGTCTCTTCCAAGGGGCATTTAGACCGCCTTATTAAGCTACTGCGACCTGCACGTTTCTTCCAAGGGGCATTTAAACCATCTTTTTAAGCTACTGCGACTTGCACGTCTCTTGCAAGGGGCATTTAAACCGTCTTGTTAAGCTACAGCGACTTGCACCTCTCTTCCAAGGGGCATTTAAACCTTCTTGTTTAGCTATTGTAACCTCCACCAATTTTCCAAGGGGCATTTAAACCGTCTTGTTAATCTATTGCGACCTGCATGTCTCTTCCAAGGGACATTTAAAACGTCTTGTTAAGCTACTGCGAAATGCACGTGTCTTCCAAGGGGCATTTAAACCGTCTTGTTAAGCTACTGCGACCTGCACTTATCTTCCAAGCGGCATTTAAACCATCTTGTTAAGCTACTGCGACCTGCATGTCTCTTCCAAGTGACATTTAAACAGTCTTTTTAAGCTACTGAGACCTGCACGTCTCTTCCAAGGGGCATTTAAACAGTCTTGTTAAGCTACTGCGACCTGCATATCACTTCCGATGGGCATTTAAACCGTCTTGCTATGCTACTGCGACCTGTACGTCTCTTCCATGGGGCATTTAAACCATCTTGTTAAGCTACTGCGACCTGCACATCTCTTCCAAGGTGCATTTAAACCATCTTGTTAAGCTGCTGCGATCTGCACGTCTCTAGCAAGGGGCATTTAATCTGTCTTGTTAAGCTATTACGACCTCCACCGCTCTTCCAAGGGGCATTTACACCGTCTTGTTAAGTTACTGCGACCTGCACGTCTCTTCCAAGGGGCATTTAAACCATCTTGTTAAGCTACTGCGACTTGCACGTTTCTTCCAAGGGGCATTTAAACCATCTTGTTAAGCTACTGCGACTTGCACCTCTCTTCCAAGGGGCATTTAAACCTTCTTGTTTAGCTACTGTAACCTCCACCACTTTTCCAAGGGGCATTTAAACCGTCTTGTTAATCTACTGCGACCTGCAAGTCTCTTCCAAGGGACATTTAAACCGTCTTGTTAAGCTACTGCGAAATGCACGTGTCTTCCAAGGGGCATTTAAACCGTCTTGTTAAGCTACTGCGACCTGCACTTATCTTCCAAGCGGCATTTAAACCATCTTGTTAAGCTACTGCGACCTGCATGTCTCTTCCAAGGGACATTTAAACAGTCTTTTTAAGCTACTGCGACCTGCACGTCTCTTCCAAGGGGCATTTAAACCGTTTTGTTAAGATACTGCGACCTGCACGCTTCTTCCAGGGGGCATTTACATCATCTTGATAATCTACTGCGACCTCCACCGCCTTTCCAAGGGGCATTTAAACCGTCTTGTTAAGCTACTGCGACCTGCACGCCTCTTCCAAGGGGCATTTAAACGGTCTTGTTAAGCTACTGCGACCTCCACCGCTCTTCCAAGGGGCATTTAAACCGTCTCGCTATGCTACTGCGACCTGTACGTCTCTTCCATGGGGCATTTAAACCGTCTTGTTAAGCTACTGCGACCTGCACGTCTCTTCCATGGGGCATTTAAACAGTCTTGTTAAGCTACTGCGACCTGCACGTCTCTTCCAAGGGGCATTTAAACCAACTTGTTAAGCTACTGCGACTCCACGTCTCTTCCAACGGGCATTTAAACCATCTTGTTAAGCTACTGCGACCTGCACGTCTCTTCCAAGGGGCATTTAAACCGTCTTGTTAAGCTACTGCGACTTGCACGTCTCTTCCATGGGGCATTTAAACCATCTTGTTAAGCTACTGCGACTTGCACGTCTCTTCCAAGGGGCATTTAAACGTCTTGTTAAGCTACTGCGACCTGCACGTCTCTTCCAATGGGCATTTAAACCATCTTGTTAAGCAACTGCGACCTGCACGTCTCTTCCAAGGTGCATTTAAACCGACTTTTTAAGCAACTCCAACCTGCACGTCTCTTCCAAGGGGCATTTAAACCGTCTTGTTAAGCTACTGCGACTTGCACGTTTCTTCCAAGGGGCATTTAAATCATCTTGATAATCTACTGCCACCTCCACCGCCTTTTCAAGGGGCATTTAAACCGTCTTGTTAAGCTACTGCGACCTGCACGTCTCTTCCACGGGGCATTTAAACCATCTTGTTAAGCTACTGCCACTTGCACGTCTCTTCCAAGGGGCATTTAAACCGTCTTGTTAAGCTGCTGCGACCTGCACGTCTCTTCCAACGGGCATTTAAATCATCTTGTTAAGCTACTGCGACCTGCACGTCTCTTCCAAGGTGCATTTAAACGGTCTTGTTAAGCTGCTGCGATCTGCACGTCTCTACCAAGGGGCATTTAATCCATCTTGTTAAGCTATTACGACCTCCACCGCTCTTCCAAGGGGCATTTACACCGTCTTGTTAAGCTACTGCGACCTGCACGTCTCTTCCAAGGGGCATTTAAACCGTCTTATTAAGCTACTGCGACCTGCACGTTTCTTCCAAGGGGCATTTAAACCATCTTGTTAAGCTACTGCGACTTGCACGTTTCTTGCAAGGGGCATTTAAACCGTCTTGTTAAGCTACAGCGACTTGCACCTCTCTTCCAAGGGGCATTTAAACCTTCTTGTTCAGCTATTGTAACCTCCACCACTTTTCCAAGGGGCATTTAAACCGTCTTGTTAATCTACTGCGACCTGCATGTCTCTTCCAAGGGACATTTAAAACGTCTTGTTAAGCTACTGCGAAATGCACGTGTCTTCCAAGGGACATTTAAACAGTCTTTTTAAGCTACTGCGACCTGCACGTCTCTTCCAAGGGACATTTAAACAGTCTTTTTAAGCTACTGCGACCTGCACGTCTCTTCCAAGGGGCATTTAAACCGTCTTGTTAAGCTACTGCGACCTGCATATCACTTCCGAGGGGCATTTAAACCGTCTTGTTCACCTACTGCGACTTGCACGTCTCTTCCAAGGGGCATTTAAACCTTCTTGTTTAGCTACTGTAACCTCCACCACTTTTCCAAGGGGCATTTAAACTGTCTTGTTAAGCTACTGCGACCTGCATGTCTCTTCCAAGGGGCATTTAAACCGACTTTTTAAGCTACTGCAACCTGCACGTCTCTTCCAAGGGGCATTTAAACCGTCTTGTTAAGCTACTGCGACCTGCACGTCTCTTCCAAGGGGCATTTAAACCGCCTTTTTAAGCTGCTGCGTCCTGCATGTCTCTTCCAAGGGGCATTTAAACTGTTTTTTTAAGATGCTGTGAACTGCACGTTTCTTCGAAGGGACATTTAAACCATCTTGTTAATCTACTGCGACCTCCACCGCTTTTCCAAGGTGCATTTAAATCGTCTTGTTAAGCTACTGCGATCTGCACGTCTCTTCCAAGGGGCATTTAAACCGTCTTGTTAAGCTACTGCGACCTCCACCGCTCTTCCAAGGGGCATTTAAACCGTCTTGTTAAGCTAATGCGACCAACACATCTCTTCCATGGGGCATTTAACCCTTCTTGTTAAGCTACTGCGACCTGCACGTCTCTTCCATGGGGCATTTAAACTGTCTTGTTAAGCTACTGCGACCTGCACATTTCTTCCAAGGGGCATTTAAACCGTCTTGTTAAGCTACTGCGACCTCCACCGCTCTTCCAAGGGGCATTTAAACCGTCTTGCTAAGCTAATGCGACCTGCACATCTCTTCCATGGGATATTTAAACCGTCTTGTTAAGCTACTGCGACCTGCACTTCTCTTCCATGGGGCATTTAAACCGTCTTGTTAAGCTACTGCGACCTGCACGTCTCTTCCACGGGGCATTTAAACCATCTTGTTAAGCTACTGCCACTTGCACGTCTCTTCCAAGGGGCATTTAAACCGTCTTGTTAAGCTGCTGCGACCTGCACGTCTCTTCCAACGGGCATTTAAACCATCTTGTTAAGCTACTGCGACCTGCACGTCTCTTCCAAGGTGCATTTAAACCGTCTTGTTAAGCTGCTGCGATCTGCACGTCTCTACCAAGGGGCATTTAATCCGTCTTATTAAGCTATTACGACCTCCACCGCTCTTCCAATGGGCATTTACACCGTCTTGTTAAGCTACTGCGACCTGCACGTCTCTTCCAAGGGGCATTTAAACCGCCTTATTAAGCTACTGCGACCTGCACGTTTCTTCCAAGGGGCATTTAAACCATCTTTTTAAGCTACTGCGACTTGCACGTCTCTTGCAAGGGGCATTTAAACCGTCTTGTTAAGCTACAGCGACTTGCACCTCTCTTCCAAGGGGCATTTAAACCTTCTTGTTTAGCTATTGTAACCTCCACCAATTTTCCAAGGGGCATTTAAACCGTCTTGTTAATCTACTGAGACCTGCATGTCTCTTCCAAGGGACATTTAAAACGTCTTGTTAAGCTACTGCGAAATGCACGTGTCTTCCAAGGGGCATTTAAACCGTCTTGTTAAGCTACTGCGACCTGCACTTATCTTCCAAGCGGCATTTAAACCATCTTGTTAAGCTACTGCGACCTGCATGTCTCTTCCAAGGGACATTTAAACAGTCTTTTTAAGCTACTGAGACCTGCACGTCTCTTCCAAGGGGCATTTAAACAGTCTTGTTAAGCTACTGCGACCTGCATATCACTTCCGAGGGGCATTTAAACCGTCTTGTTCTGCTACTGCGACTTGCACGTCTCTTCCAAGGGGCATTTAAACCGTCTTGTTAAGCTACTGTGACTTGCACGTCTCTTCCAAGGGGCATTTAAACCATCTTGTTAAGCTATTGCGACCTGCACTTATCTTCCAAGCGGCATTTAAACCATCTTGTTAAGCTACTGCAACCTGCATGTCTCTTCCAAGGGGCATTTAAACCGTCTTTATAAGCTACGGGGACCTGCACGTCTCTTCCAAGAGGCATTTAAACTGACTTGTTAAGCTACTGCGACCTGCACGTCACTTCCGAGGGGCATTTAAACCGTCTTGTTCAGCTACTGCGACTTGCACGTCTCTTCCAAGGGGCATTTAAAACTTCTTGTTTAGCTATTACGACCTCCACCGCTCTTCCAAGAGGCATTTAAACCTTCTTGTTTAACTACTGTAACCTCCACCACTTTTCCAAGGGGCATTTAAACCGTCTTGTTAATCTACTGCGACCTGCATGTCTCTTCCATGGGGCAGTTAAACCGTCTTGTTAAGCTACTGCGAAATGCACGTCTCTTCCAAGGGGCATTTAAACAGTCTTGTTAAGCTACTGCGACTTGCACCTCTCTTCCAAGGGGCATTTAAACCTTCTTGTTTAGCTACTGTAACCTCCACCACTTTTCCAAGGGGCATTTAAACCATCTTGTTAATCTACTGCGACCTGCATGTCTCTTCCAAGTGGCACTTAAACCGTCTTGTTAAGCTACTGCGAAATGCACGTGTCTTCCAAGGGGCATTTAAACCGTCTTGTTAAGCTACTGCGACCTGCACTTATCTTCCAAGCGGCATTTAAACCATCTTGTTAAGCTACTGCGACCTGCATGTCTCTTCCAAGGGGCATTTAAACCGTCTTGTTCAGCTACTGCGACTTGCACGTCTCTTCCAAGGGGCATTTAAACCTTCTTGTTTAGCTACTTTAACCTCCACCACTTTTCCAAGGGGCATTTAAACTGTCTTGTTAAGCTACTGCGACCTGCATGTCTCTTCCAAGGGGCATTTAAACCGACTTTTTAAGCTACTGCAACCTGCACGTCTCTTCCAAGCGGCATTTAAACCGTCTTGTTAAGCTACTGCGACCTGCACGTCTCTTCCAAGGGGCATTTAAAGCGCCTTTTTAAGCTGCTGCGTCCTGCATGTCTCTTCCAAGGGGCATTTAAACCATCTTGTTAATCTACTGCGACCTCCACCGCTTTTCCAAGGTGCATTTAAACCGTCTTGTTAAGCTACTGCGATCTGCACGTCTCTTCCAAGGGGCATTTAAACCATCTTGTTAAGCTACTGCGACCTCCACCGCTCTTCCAAGGGGCATTTAAACCGTCTTGTTAAGCTAATGCGACCTGCACATCTCTTCCATGGGGCATTTAAACCGTCTTGTTAAGCTAATACGACCTGCACATCTCTTCCATGGGGCATTTAAACTGTCTTGTTAAGCTACTGCGACCTGCACGTTTCTTGCAAGGTGCATTTAAACCGTCTTGATAAGCTACTGCGTCCTGCACATTTCTACCAAGGAGCATTTAAACCGTCTTGTTAATCTACTGCGCCATGCATGTCTCTTCCAAGGGACATTTAAACCGTCTTGTTAAGCTACTGCAACCTGCACATCTCTTCCAAGGGGCATTTAAACTGTCTTGTTAAGCTACTGCGACCTGCATATCTCTTCCAAGGGGCATTTAAACCGTCTTGTTAAGCCACTGCGACCTGCACGTCTCTTTCAAGGGGCATTTAAACCGCCTTTTTAAGCTGCTGCGACCTGCATGTCTCTTCCAAGGGGCATTTAATCTGTCTTGTTAAGCTATTACGACCTCCACCGCTCTTCCAAGCGGCATTTAAACCGTCTTGTTAAGCTCCTGCGACCTGCATGTCTCTTCCAAGGGTCATTTAAACCGTCTTGTTAAGCTACTGCGACCTGCACGTCTCTTCCAAGGGGCATTTAAACCGTCTTGTTAAGCTACTGCGATTTGAACGTCTCTTCCAAGTGGCATTTAAACCTTCTTGTTTAACTACTGTATCCTCCACCACTTTTCCAAAGGGCATTTAAACCATCTTGTTAATCTGCTGCGACCTGCATGTCTCTTCCAAGGGCATTTAAACTGTCTTGTTAAGCTACTGTGAAATGCACGTCTCTTCCAAGGGGCATTTAAACAGTCTAGTTAAGCTACTGCGACTTGCACTTCTCTTCCAAGGGGCATATAAACCTTCTTATTTAGCTACTGTAACCTCCACCAGTTTTCCAAGGGGCATTTAAACCGTTTTGTTAAGCTAATGCGACCTACATGTCTCTTCCAAGGGGCATTTAAACCGTCTTGTTAAGCTACTGGGACCTGTACATCTCTTCAAAGGGGCATTTAAACCGTCTTGTTAAGCTGCTGCGACCTGCATGTCTCTTCCAAGGGGCACTTAAACCATCTTGTTAAGCTACTGCGACCGCCACTGCTCTTACAAGGGGCATTTAAATTGTCTTGTGAAACTACTGCGACTTGCACCTCTCTTCCAAGGGGCATTTAAACCTTCTTGTTTAGCTACTGTAACCTCCACCACTTTTCCAAGGGGCATTTAAACCGTCTTGTTAATCTACTGCGACCTGCATGTCTCTTCCAAGTGGCACTTAAACCGTCTTGTTAAGCTACTGCGAAATGCACGTGTCTTCCAAGGGGCATTTAAACCATCTTGTTAAGCTACTGCGACCTGCACTTATCTTCCAAGCGGCATTTAAACCATCTTGTTAAGCTACTGCGACCTGCATGTCTCTTCCAAGGGGCATTTAAACCGTCTTGTTCACCTACTGCGACTTGCACGTCTCTTCCAAGGGGCATTTAAACCTTCTTGTTTAGCTACTGTAACCTCCACCACTTTTCCAAGGGGCATTTAAACTGTCTTGTTAAGCTACTGCGACCTGCATGTCTCTTCCAAGGGGCATTTAAACCGACTTTTTAAGCTACTGCAACCTGCACGTCTCTTCCAAGGGGCATTTAAACTGTCTTGTTAAGCTACTGCGACCTGCATGTCTCTTCCAAGGGGCATTTAAACCGACTTTTTAAGCTACTGCAACCTGCACGTCTCTTCCAAGGGGCATTTAAACCGTCTTGTTAAGCTACTGCGACCTGCATGTCTCTTCCAAGGGGCATTTAAATTGTTTTGTTAAGATACTGTGAACTGCACGTTTCTTCCAAGGTGCATTTAAACCATCTTGTTAATCTACTGCGACCTCCACCGCTTTTCCAAGGTGCATTTAAACCGTCTTGTTAAGCTACTGCGATCTGCACGTCTCTTCCAAGGGGCATTTAAACCGTCTTGTTAAGCTACTGCGACCTCCACCGCTCTTCCAAGGGGCATTTAAACCGTCTTGTTAAGCTAATGCGACCTGCACATCTCTTCCATGGGGCATTTAAACCGTCTTGTTAAGCTACTGCGACCTGCACGTCTCTTCCATGGGGCATTTAAACTGTCTTGTTAAGCTACTGCGACCTGCACGTTTCTTCCAAGGGGCATTTAAACCGTCTTGTTAAGCTACTGCGTCCTGCACATTTCTACTAAGGAGCATTTAAACCGTCTTGTAAATCTACTGCGCCATGCAAAACTCTTCCAAGGGGCATTTAAACCGTCTTGTTAAGCTACTGCGACCTGCACATCTCTTCCAAGGGGCATTTAAACTGTCTTGTTAAGCTACTGCGAGCTGCATGTCTCTTCCACGGGGCATTTAAAGCGTCTTGTTAAGCCACTGCGACCTGCACGTCTCTTCCAACGGGCATTTAAACCGCCTTTTTAAGCTGCTGCGACGTGCATGTCTCTTCGAAGGGGCATTTAATCTGTCTTGTTAAGCTATTACGACCTCCACCGCTCTTCCAAGCGGCATTTAAACCGTCTTGTTAAGCTGCTGCGACCTGCATGTCTCTTCCATGGGGCACTTAAACCATCTTGTTAAGCTACTGCGACCGCCACCGCTCTTCCAAAGGGCATTTAAACTGTCTTGTGAAGCAACTGCGACCTGCACGTCTCTTCCAACGGGCATTTAAACCATCTTGTTAAGCTACTGTGACCTGCACGTCTCTTCCAAGGGGCATTTAAACCGTCTTGTTAAGCTACTGCGAAATGCACGTCTCTTCCAAGGGGCATTTAAACCGTTTTGTTAAGCTATTGCGACTTGCACGTCTCTTCCAAGGGGCATTTAAACCATCTTGTTAAGCTACTGTGACCTGCACGTCTCTTCCAAGGGGCATTTAAACCGTTTTGTTAAGCTACTGCGAGCTGCCCTTATCTTCCAAGCGGTATTTAAACCTTCTTGTTCAGCTACTACGACCTGCATGTCTCTTCCAAGGTGCATTTAAACCGTATTTTTAAGCTACTGCGACCTGCACCTCTCTTCCAAGGGGCATTTAAACCATCTTGCTAAGCTACTGCGACCTGCATGTCTCTTCAGAGGGGCATTTAAACCGTCTTGTTAAGCTACTGCGACTTGCACGTCTCTTCCAAGGGGCATTTAAACCTTCTTATTTAGCTACTGTAACCTCCACCACTTTTCCAAGGGGCATTTAAACCGTCTTTTTAAGCTACTGCAACCTGCACGTCTCTTCCAAGAGGCATTTAAACTGTCTTGTTAAGCTACTGCGACCTGCATGTCTCTTCCAAGGGGCATTTAAACCGTCTTGTTAAGCCACTGCGACCTGCATGTCTCTTCCAAGGGGCATTTAAACCGCCTTTTTAAGCTGCTGCGACCTGCATGTCTCTTCCAAGGGGCATTTAATCTGTCTTGTTAAGCTATTACGACCTCCACCGCTCTTAAAAGCGGCATTTAAACCGTCTTGTTAAGCTACTGCGACCTGCAAGTCTCTTCCAAGGGGCATTTAAACCGTCTTGTTAAGCTACTGTATCCTCCACCACTTTTCCAAAGGGCATTTAAACCGTCTTGTTAATCTGCTGCGAGCTGCATGTCTCTTCCAAGGGCATTTAAACCGTCTTGTTAAGCTACTGCGAAATGCACGTCTCTTCCAAGGGTCATTTAAACCGTCTTGTTAAGCTACTGCGACTTGCACTTCTCTTCCAAGGGGCATATAAATCTTCTTCTTTAGCTACTGTAACCTCCACCAGTTTTCCAAGGGGCATTTAAACCGTTTTGTTAAGCTACTGCGACCTACATGTCTCTTCCGAGGGGCATTTAAACCGTCTTGTTAAGCTACTGGGACCTGTACGTCTCTTCAAAGGGGCATTTAAACCGTCTTGTTAAGCTGCTGCGACCTGCATGTCTCTTCCAAGGGGCACTTAAACCATCTTGTTAAGCTACTGCTACCGCCACCGCTCTTCCAAGGGGCATTTAAACTGTCTTGTGAAGCTACTGCGACCTGCACGTCTCTTCCAACGGGCATTTAAACCATCTTGCTAAGCTACTGTGACCTGCACGTCTCTTCCAAGGGGCATTTAAACCGTCTTGTTAAGCTACTGCGAAATGCACGTCTCTTCCAAGGGGCATTTAAACCGTTTTGTTAAGCTACTGCGACTTGCACGTCTCTTCCAAGGGGCATTTAAACCATCTTGTTAAGCTACTGCGAGCTGCCCTTAACTTCCAAGCGGCATTTAAACCTTCTTGTTAAGCTACTACGACCTGCATGTCTCTTCCGAGGGGCATTTAAACCGTCTTGTTAAGCTACTGCGACTTGCACGTCTCTTCCAAGGGGCATTTAAACCTTCTTATTTAGCTACTGTAACCTCCACCACTTTTCCAAGGGGCATTTAAACCGTCTTGTTAAGCTGCTGCAACCTGCACGTCTCTTCCAAGAGGCATTTAAACTGTCTTGTTAATCTACTGCAACCTGCACGTCTCTTCCAAGGGGCATTTAAACCGTCTTGTTCAGCTACTGCGACTTGCACGTCTCTTCCAAGGGGCATTTAAACTGTCTTGTTAAGCTACTGCGACCTGCACTTATCTTCCAAGCGGCATTTAAACCATCTTGTTAAGCTACTGCGACCTGCATGTCTCTTCCAAGGGGCATTTAAACCGTCTTGTTCAGCTACTGCGACCTGCATGTCTCTTCCAAGAGGCATTTAAACTGTTTTGTTAAGCTACTGCGACCTGCATGTCTCTTCCAAGGGGCATTTAAACCGACGTTTTAAGCTACTGCAACCTGCACGTCTCTTCCAAGGGGCATTTAAACCGTCTTGTTAAGCTACTGCGACCTGCACGTCTCTTCCGAGGGGCATTTAAACCGCCTTTTTAAGCTGCTGCGTCCTGCATGTCTCTTCCAAGGGGCATTTAAACCGTTTTGTTGAGATACTGTGACCTGCACGTTTCTTCCAAGGGGCATTTAAACCATCTTGTTAAGCTACTGCGATCTGCACGTCTCTTCCAAGGGGCATTTAAACCGTCTTGTTAAGCTACTGCGACCTCCACCGCTTTTACAAGGGGCATGTAAACCGTCTTGTTAAGCTAATGCGACCTGCACATCTCTTCCATGGGGCATTTAAACCGTCTTGTTAAGCTACTGCGACCTGCACGTCTCTTCCATGGGGCATTTAAACTGTCTTGTTAAGCTACTGCGACATGCACGTTTCTTCCAAGGGGCATTTAAACCGTCTTGTTAAGCTACTGCAACCTGCACGTCTCTTCCAAGGGGCATTTAAACTGTCTTGTTAAGCTAATGCGACCTGCATGTTTCTTCCAAGGGGCATTTAAACCGTCTTGTTAAGCCACTGCGACCTGCACAACTCTTCCAAGTGGCATTTAAACCTTCTTGTTTAGCTACTGTATCCTCCACCAATTTTCCAAAGGGCATTTAAACCGTCTTGTTAAGCTACTGGGACCTGTACGTCTCTTCAAAGGGGCATTTAAAACTTCTTGTTAAGCTGCTGCGACCTGCATGTCTCTTCCAAGGGGCACTTAAACCATCTTGTTAAGCTACTGCGACCGCCACCGCTCTTCCAAGGGGCATTTAAACTGTCTTTTGAAGCTACTGCGACCTGCACGTCTCTTCCAAAAGGCATTTAAACCATCTTGTTAAGCTACTGTGACCTGCACGTCTCTTCCAAGGGGCATTTAAACCATCTTGTTAAGCTACTGCGAAATGCACGTCTCTTCCAAGGGGCATTTAAACCGTTTTGTTAAGCTACTGCAACTTGCACGTCTCTTCCAAGGGGCATTTAAACCATCTTGTTAAGCTACTGCGAGCTGCCCTTATCTTCCAAGCGGCATTTAAACCTTCTTGTTAAGCTACTACGACCTGCATGTCTCTTCCAAGGTGCATTTAAACCGTCTTTTTAAGCTACTGCGACCTGCACGTCTCTTCCAAGGGGCATTTAAACCATGTTGTTAAGCTACTGCGACCTGCAAGTCTCTTCCGAGGGGCATTTAAACCGTCTTGTTAAGCTACTGCGACTTGCACGTCTCGTCCAAGGGGCATTTAAACCTTCTTATTTAGCTACTGTAACCTCCACCACTTTTCCAAGGGGCATTTAAACCGTCTTGTTAAGCTGCTGCAACCTGCACGTCTCTTCCAAGAGGCATTTAAACTGTCTTGTTTAGCTACTGCAACCTGCACGTCTCTTCCAAGGGGGATTTAAACCGTCTTGTTCAGCTACTGCGACTTGCTCGTCTCTTCCAAGGGGCATTTAAACTGTCTTGTTAAGCTACTGCGACCTGCACTTATCTTCCAAGCGGCATTTAAACCATCTTGTTAAGCTACTGCGACCTGCATGTCTCTTCCAAGGGGCATATAAACCGTCTTGTTCAGCTACTGCGACTTGCACGTCTCTTCCAAGGGGCATTTAAACCTTCTTGTTTAGCTACTGTAACCTCCACCACTTTTCCAAGGGGCATTTAAACTGTCTTGTTAAGCTACTGCGACCTGCACTTATCTTCCAAGCAGAATTTAAACCATCTTGTTAAGCTACTGCGACCTGCATGTCTCTTCCAAGGGGCATTTAAACCGTCTTGTTCAGCTACTGCGACCTTCACTTATCTTCCAAGCGGCATTTAAACCATCTTGTTAAGCTACTGCGACCTGCATGTCTCTTCCAAGGGGCATTTAAACCGTCTTGTTAAGCTACTGCGACCTGCACTTATCTTCCAAGCGGCATTTAAACCATCTTGTTAAGCTACTGCGACATGCACGTCTCTTCCAAGGGGCATTTAAACCGTCTTGTTCAGCTACTGCGACCTGCACTTATCTTCCAAGCGGCATTTAAACCATCTTGTTAAGCTACTGCGACCTGCATGTCTCTTCCAAGGGGCATTTAAACCGTCTTGTTCAGCTACTGCGACTTGCACGTCTCTTCCAAGGGGCATCTAAACCTTCTTGTTTAGCTCCTGTAACCTCCACCACTTTTCCAAGGGGCATTTAAACTGTCTTGTTAAGCTACTGCGACCTGCATGTCTCTTCCAAGGTGCATTTAAACCGACGTTTTAAGCTACTGCAACCTGCACGTCTCTTCCAAGGGGCATTTAAACCGTCTTGTTAAGCTACTGCGACCTGCACGTCTCTTCCGAGGGGCATTTAAACCGCCTTTATAAGCTGCTGCGTCCTGCATGTCTCTTCCAAGGGGCATTTAAACCGTTTTGTTGAGATACTGTGACCTGCACGTTTCTTCCAAGGGGCATTTAAACCATCTTGTTAATCTACTGCGACCTCCACCGCTTTTCCAAGGGGCATTTAAACCGTCTTGTTAAGCTACTGCGATCTGCACGTCTCTTCCAAGGGGCATTTAAACCGTCTTGTTAAGCTACTGCGACCTCCACCGCTCTTCCAAGGGGCATTTAAACCGTCTTGTTAAGCTAATTCGACCTGCACATCTCTTCCATGGGGCATTTAAACCGTCTTGTTAAGCTACTGCGACCTGCACGTCTCTTCCATGGGGCATTTAAACTGTCTTCTTAAGCTACTGTGACCTGCACGTTTCTTCCAAGGGGCATTTAAACCGACTTGTTAAGCTACTGCGTCCTGCACAGTTCTACCAAGGAGCATTTAAACCGTCTTGTTAATATACTGCGCCATGCATGTCTCTTCCAAGGGGCATTTAAACCGTCTTGTTAAGCTACTGCGACCTGCACGTCTCTTCCAAATGGCATTTAAACTGTCTTGTTAAGCTACTGCGACCTGCATGTCTCTTCCAACGGGCATTTAAACCGTCTTGTTAAGCCACTGCGACCTGCACGTCTCTTCCAATTGGCATTTAAACCTTCTTGTTTAGCTACTGTATCCTCCACCACTTTTCCAAAGCGCATTTAAACCGTCTTGTTAATCTGCTGCGAAATGCACGTCTCTTCCAAGGGGCATTTAAACCGTCTTGTTAAGCTACTGCGACTTGCACTTCTCTTCCAAGGGGCATATAAACCTTCTTATTTAGCTACTGTAACCTCCACCAGTTTTCCAAGGGGCATTTAAACCGTTTTATTAAGCTACTGCGACCTACATGTCTCTTCCAAGGGGCATTTAAACCGTCTTGTTAAGCTACTGGGACCTGTACGTCTCTTCAAAGGGGCATTTAAACCGTCTTTTTAAGCTACTGCGACCTGCACGTTTCTTCCAAGGGGCATTTAAACCATCTTGTTAAGCTACTGCGACCTGAATGTCTCTTCCGAGGGGCATTTAAACCGTCTTGTTAAGCTACTGCGACTTGCACGTCTCTTCCAAGGGGCATTTAAACCTTCTTATTTAGCTACTGTAACCTCCACCACTTTTCCAAGGGGCATTTAAACCGTCTTGTTAAGCTGCTGCAACCTGCACGTCTCTTCCAAGAGGCATTTAAACTGTCTTGTTAAGCTACTGCAACCTGCACGTCTCTTCCAAGGGGCATTTAAACCGTCTTGTTAAGCTACTGCGACTTGCACGTCTCTTCCAATGGGCATTTAAACTGTCTTGTTAAGCTACTGCGACCTGCACTTATCTTCCAAGCGGCATTTAAACCATCTTGTTAAGCTACTGCGACCTGCATGTCTCTTCCAAGGGGCATTTAAACTGTCTTGTGAAGCTACTGCGACCTGCACGTCTCTTCCAGCGGGCATTTAAACCATCTTGTTAAGCTACTGTGACCTGCACGTCTCTTCCAAGGGGCATTTAAACCGTCTTGTTAAGCTACTGTGAAATGCACGTCTCTTCCATTGGGCATTTATACCGTTTTGTTAAGCTACTGTGACTTGCACGTCTCTTCCAAAGGGCATTTAAACCGTCTTGTTAAGCTACTGCGAGCTGCCCTTATCTTCCAAGCGGCATTTAAACCGTCTTGTTAAGCTACTACGACCTGCATGTCTCTTCCAAGGTGCATTTAAACCGTCTTTTTAAGCTACTGCGACCTGCACGTCTCTTCCAAGGGGCATTTAAACTATCTTGTTAAGATACTGCGACCTGCACGTCTCTTCCAAGGGGCATTAAAACCGTCTTCTTAAGCTACTGCGACTTGCACGTCTCTTCAAAGGGGCATTTAAACCTTCTTATTTAGCTACTGTAACCTCCACCACTTTTCCAAGGGGCATTTAAACGGTCTTTTTAAGGTACTGCAACCTGCACGTCTCTTCCAAGAGGCATTTAAACTGTCTTGTTAAGCTACTGCGACCTGCATGTCTCTTCCAAGGGGCATTTAAACCGTCTTGTTAAGCCACTGCGACCTGCACGTCTCTTCCAAGGGGCATTTAAACAGCCTTTTTAAGCTGCTGCGACGTGCATGTCTCTTCCAAGGGGCATTTAATCTGTCTTGTTAAGCTATTACGACCTCCACCGCTCTTCCAAGCGGCATTTAAACCGTCTTGTTAAGCTACTGCGACCTGTACGTCTCTTCCAAGGGGCATTTAAACCGTCTTGTTAAGCTACTGCGACTTGCACATCTCTTCCAAGTGGCATTTAAACCTTCTTGTTTAGCTACTGTATCCTCCACCACTTTTCCAAAGGGCATTTAAACCGTCTTGTTAATCTGCTGCGACCTGCATGTCTCTTCCAAGGGCATTTAAACCGTCTTGTTAAGCTACTGTGAAATGCACGTCTCTTCCAAGGGGCATTTAAACCGTCTTGTTAAGCTACTGGGACCTGTACGTCTCTTCAAAGGGGCATTTAAACCGTCTTGTTAAGCTGCTCCGACCTGCATGTCTCTTCCAAGGGGCACTTAAACCATCCTGTTAAGCTACTGCGACCGCCACCGCTCTTCCAAGGGGCATTTAAACTGTCTTGTGAAGCTACTGCGACCTGCATGTCTCTTCCAACGGGCATTTAAACCATCTTGTTAAGCTACTGTGACCTGCACGTCTCTTGCAAGGGGCATTTAAACCGTCTTGCTAAGCTACTGCGAAATGCACGTCTCTTCCAAGGGGCATTTAAACCGTTTTGTTAAGCTATTGCGACTTGCATGTCTCTTCCAAGGGGCATTTAAACCGTCTTGTTAAGCTACTGCGACTTGCACGTCTCTTCCAAGGGGCATTTAAACTGTCTTGCTAAGCTACTGCGACCTGCATGTCTCTTCCAAGGGGCATTTAAACCGTCTTGTTAAGCCACTGCGACCTGCACGTCTCTTCCAAGGGGCATTTAAACCGCCTTTTTAAGCTGCTGCAACTTGCATGTCTCTTCCAAGGGGCATTTAATCTGTCTTGTTAAGCTATTACGACCTCCACCGCTATTCCAAGCGGCATTTAAACCCTCTTGTTAAGCAACTGCGACCTGCACGTCTCTTCCAAGGATCATTTAAACCGTCTTGTTAAGCTACTGCGACTTGCACGTCTCTTCCAAGTGGCATTTAAACCTTCTTGTTTAGCTACTGTATCCTCCACCACTTTTCCAAAGGGCATTTAAACCGTCTTGTTAATCTGCTGCGACCTGCATGTCTCTTCCAAGGGCATTTAAACCGTCTTGTTAAGCTACTGCGAAATGCACGTCTCTTCCAAGGGGCATTTAAACCGTCTTGTTAAGCTACTGCGACTTGCACTTCTCTTCCAAGGGGCATATAAACCTTCTTATTTAGCTACTGTAACCTCCACCAGTTTTCCAAGGGGCATTTAAACCGTTTTGTTAAGCTACTGCGACCTACATGTCTCTTCCAAGGGGCATTTAAACCGTCTTGTTAAGCTACTGGGACCTGTACGTCTCTTCAAAGGGGCATTTAAACCGTCTTGCTAAGCTGCTGCGACCTGCATGTCTCTTCCAAGGGGCACTTAAACCATCTTGTTAAGCTACTGCGACAGCCACCGCTCTTCCAAGGGGCATTTAAACTGTCTTGTGAAGCTACTGCGACCTGCACGTCTCTTCCAACGGGCATTTAAACCATCTTGTTAAGCTACTGTGACCTGCACGTCTCTTCCAAGGGGCATTTAAACCATCTTGTTAAGCTACTGCGAAATGCACGTCTCTTCCAAGGGGCATTTAAACCGTTTTGTTAAGCTACTGCGACTTGCACGTCTCTTCCAAGGGGCATTTAAACCATCTTGTTAAGCAACTGTGACCTGCACGTCTCTTCCAAGGGGCATTTAAACCGTTTTGTTAAGCTACTGCGAGCTGCCCTTATCTTCCAAGCGGCATTTAAACCTTCTTGTTAAGCTACTACGACCTGCATGTCTCTTCCAAGGTGCATTTAAACCATCTTGCTAAGCTACTGCGACCTGCATGTCTCTTCCGAGGGGCATTTAAACCGTCTTGTTAAGCTACTGCGACTTGCACGTCTCTTCCAAGGGGCATTTTAACCTTCTTATTTAGCTACTGTAACCTCCACCACTTTTCCAAGGGGCATTTAAACTGTCTTTTTAAGCTACTGCAACCTGCACGTCTCTTCCAAGAGGCATTTAAACTGTCTTGTTTAGCTACTGCGACCTGCATGTCTCTTCCAAGGGGCATTTAAACCGTCTTGTTAAGCCACTGCGACCTGCACGTCTCTTCCAAGGGGCATTTAAACCGCCTTTTTAAGCTGCTGCGACCTGCATGTCTCTTCCAAGGGGCCTTTAATCTGTCTTGTTAAGCTATTACGACCTCCACCGCTCTTAAAAGCGGCATTTAAACCGTCTTGTTAAGCTACTGCGACCTGCACGTCTCTTCCAAGGGGCATTTAAACCGTTTTGTAAAGCTACTGCGACTTGCACTTCTCTTCCAAGGGGCATTTAAACTGTCTTGTTAAGCTACTGCGACCTGCACTTATCTTCCAAGCGGCATTTAAACCATCTTGTTAAGCTACTGCGACCTGCATGTCTCTTCCAAGGGGCATTTAAACCGTCTTGTTCAGCTACTGCGACCTGCACTTATCTTCCAAGTGGCATTTAAACCATCTTGTTAAGCTACTGGGACCTGCATGTCTCTTCCAAGGGGCATTTAAACCGTCTTGTTAAGCTACTGCGACCCGCACTTATCTTCCAAGCGGCATTTAAACCATCTTGTTAAGCTACTGCGACCTGCATGTCTCTTCTAAGGGGCATTTAAACCGTCTTGTTCAGCTACTGCGACCTGCACTTATCTTCCAAGCGGCATTTAAACCATCTTGTTAAGCTGCTGCGACCTGCATGTCTCTTCCAAGGGGCATTTAAACTGTCTCTTTCAGCTAAAGCGACTTGCACGTCTCTTCCAAGGGGCATTTAAACCTTCTTGTTTAGCTACTGTAACCTCCACCACTTTTCCAAGGGGCATTTAAACTGTCTTGTTAAGCTACTGCGACCTGCATGTCTCTTCCAAGGGGCATTTAAACTGTCTCTTTCAGCTAAAGCGACTTGCACGTCTCTTCCAAGGGGCATTTAAACCTTCTTGTTTAGCTACTGTAACCTCCACCACTTTTCCAAGGGGCATTTAAACTGTCTTGTTAAGCTACTGCGACCTGCATGTCTCTTCCAAGGGGCATTTAAACCGAATTTTTAAGCTACTGCAACCTGCACGTCTCTTCCAAGGGGCATTTAAACCGTCTTGTTAAGCTACTGCGACCTGCAAGTCTCTTCCAAGGGGCATTTAAACCGCCTTTTTAAGCTGCTGCGTCCTGCATGTCTCTTCCAAGGGGCATTTAAACCGTTTTGTTGAGATACTGTGACCTGCACGTTTCTTCCAAGGGGCATTTAAACCATCTTGTTAATCTACTGCGACCTCCACCGCTTTTCCAAAGGGCATTTAAACCGTCTTGTTAAGCTACTGCGATCTGCACGTCTCTTCCAAGGGGCATTTAAACCGTCTTGTTAAGCTACTGCGACCTCCACCGCTCTTCCAAGGGGCATTTAAACCGTCTTGTTAAGCTAATGCGACCTGCACATCTCTTCCATGGGGCATTTAAACCATTTTGTTAAGCTACTGCGACCTGCACGTCTCTTCCATGGGGCATTTAAACTGTCTTGTTAAGCTACTGCGACCTGCACGTTTCTTCCAAGGGGCATTTAAACCGTCTTGTTAAGCTACTGCGTCCTTCACATTTCTACCAAGGAGCATTTAAACTGTCTTGTTAATCTACTGCGCCATGCATGTCTCTTCCAAGGGGCATTTAAACCGTCTTGTTAAGCTACTGCGACCTGCACGTCTCTTCCAAGGGGCATTTAAACTTTCTTGCTAAGCTACTGCGACCTGCATGTCTCTTCCAAGGGGCATTTAAACCGTCTTGTTAAGCCACTGCGACCTGCACGTCTCTTCCAAGGGGCATTTAAAACGCCTTTTTAAGCTGCTGCAACCTGCATGTCTCTTCCAAGGGGCATTTAATCTGTCTTGTTAAGCTATTACGACCTCCACCGCTCTTCCAAGCGGCATTTCAACCCTCTTGTTAAGCTACTGCGACCTGCACGTCTCTTCCAAGGGGCATTTAAACCGTCTTGTTAAGCTACTGCGACTTGCACGTCTCTTCCAAGCGGCATTTAAACCTTCTTGTTTAGCTACTGTATCCTCCACCACTTTTCCAAAGGACATTTAAACCGTCTTGTTAATCTGCTGCGACCTGCATGTCTCTTCCAAGGGCATTTAAACCGTCTTGTTAAGCTACTGCGAAATGCACGTCTCTTCCAAGGGGCATATAAACCTTCTTATTTAGCTACTGTAACCTCCACCAGTTTTCCAAGGGGCATTTAAACCATTTTGTTAAGCTACTGCGACCTACATGTCTATTCCAAGGGGCATTTAAACCGTCTTGTTAAGCTACTGGGACCTGTACGTCTCTTCAAAGGGGCATTTAAACCGTCTTGTTAAGCTGCTGCGACCTGCATGTCTCTTCCAAGGGGCACTTAAACCATCTTGTTAAGCTACTGCGACCGCCACCGCTCTTCCAAGGGGCATTTAAACTGTCTTGTGAAGCTACTGCGACCTGCACGTCTCTTCCAACGGCCATTTAAACCATCTTGTTAAGCTACTGTGACCTGCACGTCTCTTCCAAGGGGCATTTAAACCGTCTTGTTAAGCTACTGCGAAATGCACGTCTCTTCCAAGGGGCATTTAAACCGTTTTGTTAGGCTACTGCGACTTCCACGTCTCTTCCAAGGGGCATTTAAACCATCTTGTTAAGCTACTGTGACCTGCACGTCTCTTCCAAGGGGCATTTAAACCGTTTTGTTAAGCTACTTCGAGCTGCCCTTATCTTTCAAGCGGCATTTAAACCTTCTTGTTAAGCTACTACGACCTGCATGTCTCTTCCAAGGTGCATTTAAACCGTCTTTTTAAGCTACTGCGAACTGCACGTCTCTTCCAAGGGGCATTTAAACCATCTTGCTAAGCTACTGCGACCTGCATGTCTCTTCCGAGGGGCATTTAAACCGTCTTGTTAAGCTACTGCGACTTGCACGTCTCTTCCAAGGGGCATTTAAACCTTCTTATTTAGCTACTGTAACCTCCACCACTTTTCCAAGGGGCATTTAAACCGTCTTTTTAAGCTACTGCAACCTGAACGTCTCTTCCAAGAGGCATTTAAACTGTCTTGTTAAGCTACTGCGACCTGCATGTCTCTTCCAAGGGGCATTTAAACCGTCTTGTTAAGCCACTGCGACCTGCACGTCTCTTCCAAGGGGCATTTAAACCGCCTTTTTAAGCTGCTGCGACCTGCATGTCTCTTCCAAGGGGCATTTAATCTGTCTTGTTAAGCTATTACGACCTCCAGCGCTCTTAAAAGCGGCATTTAAACCGTCTTGTTAAGCTACTGCGACCTGCACGTCTCTTCCAAGGGGCATTTAAACCGTCTTGTTAAGCTACTGCGACTTGCACGTCTCTTCCAAGTGGCATTTAAACCTTCTTGTTTAGCTACTGTATCCTCCACCACTTTTCCAAAGAGCATTTAAACCGTCTTGTTAATCTGCTGCGACCTGCATGTCTCTTCCAAGGGCATTTAAACCGTCTTGTTAAGCTACTGCGAAATGCACGTTTCTTCCAAGGGGCATTTAAACCGCCTTGTTAAGCTACTGCGTCTTGCACTTCTCTTCCAAGGGGCATATAAATCTTCTTATTTAGCTACTGTAACCTCCACCAGTTTTCCAAGGGGCATTTAAACCGTTTTGTTAAGCTACTGCGACCTACATGTCTCTTCCGAGGGGCATTTAAACCGTCTTGTTAAGCTACTGGGACCTGTACGTCTCTTCAAAGGGGCATTTAAACCGTCTTGTTAAGCTGCTGCGACCTGCATGTCTCTTCCAAGGGGCACTTAAACCATCTTGTTAAGCTACTGCGACTGCCACCGCTTTTCCAAGGGGCATTTAAACTGTCTTGTGAAGCTACTGCGACTTGCACGTCTCTTCCAACGGGCATTTAAACCATCTTGTTAAGCTACTGTGACCTGCACGTCTCTTCCAAGGGGCATTTAAACCGTCTTGTTAAGCTACTGCGAAATGCACTTCTCTTCCAAGGGGCATTTAAACCATCTTGTTAAGCTACTGCGAGCTGCCCTTAACTTCCAAGCGGCATTTAAATCATCTTGTTAAGCTACTGTGACCTGCACGTCTCTTCCAAGGGGCATTTAAACCGTCTTTTTAAGCTACTGCGACCTGCACGTCTCTTCCAAGGGGCATTTAAACCATCTTGTTAAGCTACTGCGACCTGCAAGTCTCTTCCGAGGGGCATTTAAACCGTCTTGTTAAGCTACTGCGACTTGCACGTCTCTTCCAAGGGGTCATTTAAACCTTCTTATTTAGCTACGGTAACCTCCACCACTTTTCCAAGGGGCATTTAAACCGTCTTGTTAAGCTGCTGCAACCTGCACGTCTCTTCCAAGAGGCATTTAAACTGTCTTGTTAAGCTACTGCAACCTGCACGTCTCTTCCAAGGGGCATTTAAACTGTCTTGTTAAGCTACTGCGACTTGCACGTCTCTTCCAAGGGGCATTTAAACTGTCTTGTTAAGCTACTGCGACCTGCACTTATCTTCCAAGCGGCATTTAAACCAGCTTGTTAAGCTACTGCGACCTGCATGTCTCTTCCAAGGGGCATTTAAACCGTCTTGTTCAGCTACTGCGACTTGCACGTCTCTTCCAAGGGGCATTTAAACCTTCTTGCTTAGCTACTGTAACCTCCACCACTTTTCCAAGGGGCATTTAAACCGTCTTGTTCAGCTACTGCGACCTGCACTTATCTTCCAAGCGGCATTTAAACCATCTTGTTAAGCTACTGCGACCTGCATGTCTCTTCCAAGGGGCATTTAAACCGTCTTGTTAAGCTACTGGGACCTGTACGTCTCTTCAAAGGGGCATTTAAACCGTCTTGTTAAGCTGCTGCCACCTGCATGTCTCTTACAAGGGGCACTTAAACCATCTTGTTAAGCTACTGCGACCGCCACCGCTCTTCCAAAGGGCATTTAAACTGTCTTGTGAAGCTACTGCGACCTGCATGTCTCTTCCAACGGGCATTTAAACCATCTTGTTAAGCTACTGTGACCTGCATGTCTCTTCCAAGGGGCATTTAAACCGTGTTGTTAAGCTACTGCGAAATGCACGTCTCTTCCAAGGGGCATTTAAACCGTTTTGTTAAGCTACTGCGAGCTGCCCTTATCTTCCAAGCGGCATTTAAACCTTCTTGTTAAGCTACTACGACCTGCATGTCTCTTCCAAGGTGCATTTAAACCGTCTTTTTAAGCTACTGCGACCTGCACGTCTCTTCGAAGGGGCATTTAAACCATCTTGTTAAGCTACTACGACCTGCATGTCTCTTCCGAGGGGCATTTAAACCGTCTTGTTAAGCTACTGCGACTTGCACGTCTCTTCCAAGGGGCATTTAAACCTTCTTATTTAGCTACTGAAACCTCCACCACTTTTCCAAGGGGCATTTATACCGTCTTGTTAAGCTACTGCAACCTGCACGTCTCTTCCAAGGGGCATTTAAACCGTCTTGTTAAGCTACTGCGACATGCACGTCTCTTCCAAGGGGCATTTAAACCGTTTTGTTAAGCTACTGCGACCTGCAAGTTTCTTCCAAGGGGCATTTAAACCATCTTGTTAAGCTACTGCGAGCTCCACCGCTCTTCCAAGGGGCATTTTAACCATCTCGTTAAGCTACTGTGACCTGCACGTCTCTTCCAAAGGGCATTTAAACCATCTTTTTAATCTACTGCGACCTCCATCGCTCTTCCAATGGGCATTTAAACCGTCTTGTTAGGCTACTGCGACCTGCACGTCTCTTCCATGGGGCATTTAAACCGTCTTGTTAAGCTACTGCGACCTGCACGTCTCTTCCAAGGGGCATTTAAACCGCCTTTTTAAGCTGCTGCGTCCTGCATGTCTCTTCCAAGGGGCATTTAAACCGTTTTGTTGAGATACTGTGACCTGCACGTTTCTTCCAAGGGGCATTTAAACCATCTTGTTAATCTACTGCGACCTCCACCGCTTTTACAAAGGGCATTTAAACTGTCTTGTTAAGCTACTGCGATCTGCACGTCTCTTCCAAGGGGCATTTAAACCGTCTTGTTAAGCTACTGCGACCTCCACCGCTCTTCCAAGGGGCATTTAAACCATCTTGTTAAGCTAATGCGACCTGCACATCTCTTCCATGGGGCATTTAAACCATTTTGTTAAGCTACTGCGACCTGCACGTCTCTTCCATGGGGCATTTAAACTGTCTTGTTAAGCTACTGCGACCTGCACGTTTCTTCCAAGGGGCATTTAAACCGTCTTGTTAAGCTACTGCGTCCTTCACATTTCTACCAAGGAGCATTTAAACCGTCTTGTTAATCTACTGCGCCATGCATGTCTCTTCCAAGGGGCATTTAAACCGTCTTGTTAAGCTACTGCGACCTGCACGTCTCTTCCAAGGGGCATTTAAACTTTCTTGCTAAGCTACTGCGACCTGCATGTCTCTTCCAAGGGGCATTTAAACCGTCTTGTTAAGCCACTGCGACCTGCACGTCTCTTCCAAGGGGCATTTAAAACGCCTTTTTAAGCTGCTGCAACCTGCATGTCTCTTCCAAGGGGCATTTAATCTGTCTTATTGTAACATACCTGGCGGCGTCCTTGCATGGTGGTCCATCTCCCACTGTGCAAGAGAGCGCACTTGATCTCCTGTCCAGAATGTCTCTCTGGCTTCCCTCCATGCTGTCTGTTTGTGTCTGTCTCTGCTGCTTAAGGGCGGCGCCCGATCACTTCCTGCTCTTTGTGCCTGCTGTGGGTCACACCCCTTGTGCGTCCTCAGCCTATCGCTGTCTGTCACTTGGTATATAGTTCAGCAGCTCCCTTCTATCCCTGCCTTAGCATATGTGTTTCTTTCAGTGTGTGCTTGCACTCTGAAGTTGCCAGGTCCCATTCCTGTTTCCCTGTCCGCCCTTCCTGGAGGCTGTATTTCCAGGCCTGTCTGAACTGTGTCCTGTATTTCTCCTGCCTTGCGGTGTCAGCTCCCGTGTCTGAACTTTGTCCTGTATGTCTCCTGCTTTACGGTATTAGTTCCCGTGTCTGAACTAAGTCCTGTATGTCTCCTGCTTTACGGTATTAGTTCCCGTGTCTGAACTAGTCCTGTATTTCTCCTGCCTTGCGGTGTCAGCTCCCGTGTCTGAACTGTGTCCTGTATGTCTCCTGCTTTACGGTATTAGTTCCCGAGTCTGAACTGAGTCCTTTCTGTGTTCTCTAGTCTGTCCTGTCTGAACACGCTCCTTGCCTGTTCATCCCGCCTCTCTGGGGGCAGTATTCCCAGACCCGCTCCTGTATCCCGCTGCAGTGTCGGTCTCCTCCGTACACTCAGTTCCAGTCTGAACTCTCTCCTGTCCTTTACCTGTTTTGCCTCTGTCCGTTCCTTTCCTTTTTCTGCAGAGTCTGAACTCGTACCTAACTCCTGCTTGTTGTCTCTGCAAGTACTGTGTGAGTATCTGGCTCTGTCTTTCCCTTCCTGTCTGTTCCGTGTGAACAGAGCCCTGTCCTCCCTGCTCAGCCTGGTCTGCACTCTAGCTGTGCTTGCCTGTAACCCTCTGCCTGTATTGTTCCTGAGTCCCGGTGTGTACTGGGTCCTATCCCGCCTGTGTTCCTACCTGCTAGTGCCTCCCTGTCTGCACTCTAGCTGTGCTTACCTTTACCCCCCGGCCTGCATACCCGCCTGCCTGCATACCCGCCTGCCTGCATACCCGCCTGCCTGCATACCCGCCTGCCTGCATACCAGTCTGTTCCTGTATTCCCCTGTGTGGGTCAACAGCCGTGTCCGGGGTCTGTCCTGGAGTAGCACCTGGTCCCTCTGCTCGGTTCCTCCTTGGTGCACTGGCGTCGTATGCCGTCGTGCGACCCTGGTCGGATCGGGTGAATACTTAGTCACGCCCCTCCAGGCATTCACTCTCCGGCACGGTCCAGTGGAATCACTACCAATCACACGCACACGCCGCTTAGCCCGGGCGTGTGCATAACAGCATGCTCAGGCCATGGTTCCCGTTGAGCCCCACGGCCTTCGCTCTCTGAGAAGTTTTCCAGCGAATACATGCATTAAAATAAATAAATAAATTTTTTTTCCCTTTAGCTGAGTTCCAGGCGAATTACGCACCCGTCCAGATGGATCTATCAGCTCTCGTTCCTGCGGATCCGCCACGTTACTATGGGGATCCAAGACAGTGTCGTGCATTTGTGGAGCAATGCATGCTACACTTTAAGGCCTACCCTCTCTATTTTCCTTCCGATTGGGCTAAAGTGGCCTTTATGATTGACTACCTAGCGGGTGATGCCTTGAAATGGGTCACCCCCCTATGGGAAGCATGGGATCCTGTCATCCTTGACCTGCAGGCCTTCCTGGTGGCCTTTCGTATGGTCTTCGAGGACCCTAACTCTGAAGCCCCTGCTGAAGCTTCACTTCCCAATATCCCGGAGCAGCCCCGTCAGGTAATGTGTGTGGGTAGCGCAATAGTTCTCCAGCCCAATGAGACTACTGCCCACCCAGAATCCACACAGGGTGACTACGCTTTCCGGAATACTTCTCCCAACCTCAAGAGGCAGTCCAGACGTGCTAGACTTAGAGGCAAGCAGTCACGCCAGGGTCTGTCCTCCCTGAGACCTCCTGAACCCTTCGGGGTGCTACCTGGTAGCGAAAGGACAGAGACTCTCCTATACTCTGTACCTGATACCTCGCTCGCTTCGTCCAGTGAGTCCAACCTAGTGTACTCCGAAGCAGAGGTTACTCCCGAGTCTCTACACCCCTCCGACCAGGCGGAGGACCTCCAGTTGTGTTTAGAACCCTTCGGGGTGCCACCTGGTGGTGAATGGACAGAGACTTTCCTATATCCTGGACCTGATACCTCGCTCGCTTCGTCCAGTGAGTCCAACCTAGTGTACTCCGAAGCAGAGGTTACTCCCGAGTCTCTACACCCCTCCGACCAGGCGGAGGACCTCCAGTTGTGTTCAGAACCCTTCGGGGTGCCACCTGGTGGTGAATGGACAGAGACTTTCCTATATCCTGGACCTGATACCTCGCTCGCTTCGTCCAGTGAGTCCAACCTAGTGTACTCCGAAGCAGAGGTTACTCCCGAGTCTCTACACCCCTCCGACCAGGCGGAGGACCTCCAGTTGTGTTCAGAACCCTTCGGGGTGCCACCTGGTGGTGAATGGACAGAGACTTTCCTATACTCGGTACCCGATACCTCGCCTGCTTCCTCCAGTGAGTCCAACCTAGTGTACTCCGAAGCAGAGGTTACTCCCGAGTCTCTACACCCCTCCGACCAGGCGGAAGACCTCCAGTTGTGTTCAGAACCCTTCGGGGTGCCACCTGGTGGTGAATGGACAGAGACTTTCCTATACTCGGTACCCGATACCTCGCCTGCTTCCTCCAGTGAGTCCGACCTAGTGTACTCCGAAGCAGAGGTTACTCCCGAGTCTCTACACCCCTCCGACCAGGCGGAGGACCTCCAGTTGTGTTCAGAACCCTTCGGGGTGCCACCTGGTGGTGAATGGACAGAGACTTTCCTATTTCCTGTACCTGATACCTCGCCTGCTTCCTCCAGTGAGTCCGACCTAGTGTACTCTGAAGCAGATGTTTTCTCTGAGCCTCAGTACTCTTCTGACCCGGCGGAGGACCTCCAGTTGTTTCCTGAATCCTCCGGGGTACCACCAGATAAGAAAGAGACAGTGACTTTTCCTCATTATGTACCTGATAACCCGTCTATTTCTTCCTGTGAGCTTGACAAGATGTACCTCGAAGCAGAGATTACCCTCAAGTCTCTGTCCCCCTCCAACCCAGTGAACGACTGGTCCTCGAATTCCCTGCGGAAGATTCTGGCAGGCCTGAAGAAGAGGGGGCGTAAGGGGGGAGGTACTGTAACATACCTGGCGGCGTCCTTGCATGGTGGTCCATCTCCCACTGTGCAAGAGAGCGCACTTGATCTCCTGTCCAGAATGTCTCTCTGGCTTCCCTCCATGCTGTCTGTTTGTGTCTGTCTCTGCTGCTTAAGGGCGGCGCCCGATCACTTCCTGCTCTTTGTGCCTGCTGTGGGTCACACCCCTTGTGCGTCCTCAGCCTATCGCTGTCTGTCACTTGGTATATAGTTCAGCAGCTCCCTTCTATCCCTGCCTGAGCATATGTGTTTCTTTCAGTGTGTGCTTGCACTCTGAAGTTGCCAGGTCCCGTTCCTGTTTCCCTGTCCGCCCTTCCTGGAGGCTGTATTTCCAGGCCTGTCTGAACTGTGTCCTGTATTTCTCCTGCCTTGCGGTGTCAGCTCCCGTGTCTGAACTGTGTCCTGTATGTCTCCTGCTTTACGGTATTAGTTCCCGTGTCTGAACTAAGTCCTGTATGTCTCCTGCTTTACGGTATTAGTTCCCGTGTCTGAACTAGTCCTGTATTTCTCCTGCCTTGCGGTGTCAGCTCCCGTGTCTGAACTGTGTCCTGTATGTCTCCTGCTTTACGGTATTAGTTCCCGAGTCTGAACTGAGTCCTTTCTGTGTTCTCTAGTCTGTCCTGTCTGAACACGCTCCTTGCCTGTTCATCCCGCCTCTCTGGGGGCAGTATTCCCAGACCCGCTCCTGTATCCCGCTGCAGTGTCGGTCTCCTCCGTACACTCAGTTCCAGTCTGAACTCTCTCCTGTCCTTTACCTGTTTTGCCTCTGTCCGTTCCTTTCCTTTTTCTGCAGAGTCTGAACTCGTACCTAACTCCTGCTTGTTGTCTCTGCAAGTACTGTGTGAGTATCTGGCTCTGTCTTTCCCTTCCTGTCTGTTCCGTGTGAACAGAGCCCTGTCCTCCCTGCTCAGCCTGGTCTGCACTCTAGCTGTGCTTGCCTGTAACCCTCTGCCTGTATTGTTCCTGAGTCCCGGTGTGTACTGGGTCCTATCCCGCCTGTGTTCCTACCTGCTAGTGCCTCCCTGTCTGCACTCTAGCTGTGCTTACCTTTACCCCCCGGCCTGCATACCCGCCTGCCTGCATACCCGCCTGCCTGCATACCCGCCTGCCTGCATACCCGCCTGCCTGCATACCAGTCTGTTCCTGTATTCCCCTGTGTGGGTCAACAGCCGTGTCCGGGGTCTGTCCTGGAGTAGCACCTGGTCCCTCTGCTCGGTTCCTCCTTGGTGCACTGGCGTCGTATGCCGTCGTGCGACCCTGGTCGGATCGGGTGAATACTTAGTCACGCCCCTCCAGGCATTCACTCTCCGGCACGGTCCAGTGGAATCACTACCAATCACACGCACACGCCGCTTAGCCCGGGCGTGTGCATAACACTTATTAAGCTATTACGACCTCCACCGCTCTTCCAAGCGGCATTTAAACCCTCTTGTTAAGCTACTGCGACCTGCACGTCTCTTCCAAGGGGCATTTAAACCGTCTTGTTAAGCTACTGCGACTTGCACGTCTCTTCCAAGCGGCATTTAAACCTTCTTGTTTAGCTACTGTATCCTCCACCACTTTTCCAAAGGACATTTAAACCGTCTTGTTAATCTGCTGCGACCTGCATGTCTCTTCCAAGGGCATTTAAACCGTCTTGTTAAGCTACTGCGAAATGTACGTCTCTTCCAAGGGGCATATAAACCTTCTTATTTAGCTACTGTAACCTCCACCAGTTTTCCAAGGGGCATTTAAACCGTTTTGTTAAGCTACTGCGACCTACATGTCTCTTCCAAGGGGCATTTAAACCGTCTTGTTAAGCTACTGGGACCTGTACGTCTCTTCAAAGGGGCATTTAAACCGTCTTGTTAAGCTGCTGCGACCTGCATGTCTCTTCCAAGGGGCACTTAAACCATCTTGTTAAGCTACTGCGACCGCCACCGCTCTTCCAAGGGGCATTTAAACTGTCTTGTGAAGCTACTGCGACCTGCACGTCTCTTCCAACAGCCATTTAAACCATCTTGTTAAGCTACTGTGACCTGCACGTCTCTTCCAAGGGGCATTTAAACCGTCTTGTTAAGCTACTGCGAAATGCACGTCTCTTCCAAGGGGCATTTAAACCGTTTTGTTAAGCTACTGCGACTTGCACGTCTCTTCCAAGGGGCATTTAAACCATCTTGTTAAGCTACTGTGACCTGCACGTCTCTTCCAAGGGGCATTTAAACCGTTTTGTTAAGCTACTTCGAGCTGCCCTTATCTTCCAAGCGGCATTTAAACCTTCTTGTTAAGCTACTACGACCTGCATGTCTCTTCCAAGGTGCATTTAAACCGTCTTTTTAAGCTACTGCGACCTGCACGTCTCTTCCAAGGGGCATTTAAACCATCTTGCTAAGCTACTGCGACCTGCATGTCTCTTCCGAGGGGCATTTAAACCGTCTTGTTAAGCTACTGCGACTTGCACGTCTCTTCCAAGGGGCATTTAAACCTTCTTATTTAGCTACTGTAACCTCCACCACTTTTCCAAGGGGCATTTAAACCGTCTTTTTAAGCTACTGCAACCTGAACGTCTCTTCCAAGAGGCATTTAAACTGTCTTGTTAAGCTACTGCGACCTGCATGTCTCTTCCAAGGGGCATTTAAACCGTCTTGTTAAGCCACTGCGACCTGCACGTCTCTTCCAAGGGGCATTTAAACCGCCTTTTTAAGCTGCTGCGACCTGCATGTCTCTTCCAAGGAGCATTTAATCTGTCTTGTTAAGCTATTACGACCTCCACCGCTCTTAAAAGCGGTATTTAAACCGTCTTGTTAAGCTACTGCGACCTGCACGTCTCTTCCAAGGGGCATTTAAACCGTCTTGTTAAGCTACTGCGACTTGCACGTCTCTTCCAAGTGGCATTTAAACCTTCTTGTTTAGCTACTGTATCCTCCACCACTTTTCCAAAGAGCATTTAAACCGTCTTGTTAATCTGTTGCGACCTGCATGTCTCTTCCAAGGGCATTTAAACCGTCTTGTTAAGCTACTGCGAAATGCACGTCTCTTCCAAGGGGCATTTAAACCGCCTTGTTAAGCTACTGCGACTTGCACTTCTCTTCCAAGGGGCATATAAATCTTCTTATTTAGCTACTGTAACCTCCACCAGTTTTCCAAGGGGCATTTAAACCGTTTTGTTAAGCTACTGCGACCTACATGTCTCTTCCGAGGGGCATTTAAACCGTCTTGTTAAGCTACTGGGACCTGTACGTCTCTTCAAAGGGGCATTTAAACCGTCTTGTTAAGCTGCTGCGACCTGCATGTCTCTTCCAAGGGGCACTTAAACCATCTTGTTAAGCTACTGCGACTGCCACCGCTTTTCCAAGGGGCATTTAAACTGTCTTGTGAAGCTACTGCGACTTGCACGTCTCTTCCAACGGGCATTTAAACCATCTTGTTAAGCTACTGTGACCTGCACGTCTCTTCCAAGGGGCATTTAAACCGTCTTGTTAAGCTACTGCGAAATGCACTTCTCTTCCAAGGGGCATTTAAACCATCTTGTTAAGCTACTGCGAGCTGCCCTTAACTTCCAAGCGGCATTTAAACCATCTTGTTAAGCTACTGTGACCTGCACGTCTCTTCCAAGGGGCATTTAAACCGTCTTTTTAAGCTACTGCGACCTGCACGTCTCTTCCAAGGGGCATTTAAACCATCTTGTTAAGCTACTGCGACCTGCAAGTCTCTTCCGAGGGGCATTTAAACCGTCTTGTTAAGCTACTGCGACTTGCACGTCTCTTCCAAGGGGTCATTTAAACCTTCTTATTTAGCTACGGTAACCTCCACCACTTTTCCAAGGGGCATTTAAACCGTCTTGTTAAGCTGCTGCAACCTGCACGTCTCTTCCAAGAGGCATTTAAACTGTCTTGTTAAGCTACTGCAACTTGCACGTCTCTTCCAAGGGGCATTTAAACTGTCTTGTTAAGCTACTGCGACCTGCACTTATCTTCCAAGCGGCATTTAAACCATCTTGTTAAGCTACTGCGACCTGCATGTCTCTTCCAAGGGGCATTTAAACCGTCTTGTTCAGCTACTGCGACTTGCACGTCTATTCCAAGGGGCATTTAAACCTTCTTGCTTAGCTACTGTAACCTCCACCACTTTTCCAAGGGGCATTTAAACCGTCTTGTTCAGCTACTGCGACCTGCACTTATCTTCCAAGCGGCATTTAAACCATCTTGTTAAGCTACTGCGACCTGCATGTCTCTTCCAAGGGGCATTTAAACCGTCTTGTTAAGCTACTGGGACCTGTACGTCTCTTCAAAGGGGCATTTAAACCGTCTTGTTAAGCTGCTGCCACCTGCATGTCTCTTCCAAGGGGCACTTAAACCATCTTGTTAAGCTACTGCGACCGCCACCGCTCTTCCAAAGGGCATTTAAACTGTCTTGTGAAGCTACTGCGACCTGCACGTCTCTTCCAACGGGCATTTAAACCATCTTGTTAAGCTACTGTGACCTGCATGTCTCTTCCAAGGGGCATTTAAACCGTGTTGTTAAGCTACTGCGAAATGCACGTCTCTTCCAAGGGGCATTTAAACCGTTTTGTTAAGCTACTGCGAGCTGCCCTTATCTTCCAAGCGGCATTTAAACCTTCTTGTTAAGCTACTACGACCTGCATGTCTCTTCCAAGGTGCATTTAAACCGTCTTTTTAAGCTACTGCGACCTGCACGTCTCTTCGAAGGGGCATTTAAACCATCTTGTTAAGCTACTGCGACCTGCATGTCTCTTCCGAGGGGCATTTAAACCGTCTTGTTAAGCTACTGCGACTTGCACGTCTCTTCCAAGGGGCATTTAAACCTTCTTATTTAGCTACTGAAACCTCCACCACTTTTCCAAGGGGCATTTAAACCGTCTTGTTAAGCTACTGCAACCTGCACGTCTCTTCCAAGGGGCATTTAAACCGTCTTGTTAAGCTACTGCGACATGCACGTCTCTTCCAAGGGGCATTTAAACCGTTTTGTTAAGCTACTGCGACCTGCAAGTTTCTTCCAAGGGGCATTTAAACCATCTTGTTAAGCTACTGCGAGCTCCACCGCTCTTCCAAGGGGCATTTTAACCATCTCGTTAAGCTACTGTGACCTGCACGTCTCTTCCAAAGGGCATTTAAACCATCTTTTTAATCTACTGCGACCTCCATCGCTCTTCCAAGGGGCATTTAAACCGTCTTGTTAAGCTACTGCGACCTGCACGTCTCTTCCATGGGGCATTTAAACCGTCTTGTTAAGCTACTGCGACCTGCACGTCTCTTCCAAGTGGCATTTAAACCAACTTGTTAAGCTACTGCGACATGCACGTCTCTTTCAACGGGCATTTAAACCATCTTGTTAAGCTACTGCGACCTGCACGTCTCTTCCAAGGTGAATTTAAACTGTCTTGTTAAGCTTCCGCGACCTGCACGTCTCTTACAAGGGGCATTTAAACCTTCTTGCTTAGCTACTGTAACCTCCACCACTTTTCCAAGATTCATTTAAACCGTCTTGTTAAGCTACTGCGACCTGCACGTCTCTTCCAAAGGGCATTTAAACCCTCTTGTTAAGATACTGAGACCTGCACGTCGCTTCCAAGGGGCATTTAAACCTTCTTGTTTAGCAACTGCGACTTGCACGTCTCTTCCATGGGGCATTTAAACCATCTTGTTAAGCTACTGCGACCAGCATGTCTCTTCCAAGGGGCATTTAAACCGTCTTGTTAAGCTGCTGCGACCTGCATGTCTCTTCCAAGGGGCACTTAAACCATCTTGTTAAGCTACTGCGACTGCCACCGCTTTTCCAAGGGGCATTTAAACTGTCTTGTGAAGCTACTGCGACTTGCACGTCTCTTCCAACGGGCATTTAAACCATCTTGTTAAGCTACTGTGACCTGCACGTCTCTTCCAAGGGGCATTTAAACCGTCTTGTTAAGCTACTGCGAAATGCACTTCTCTTCCAAGGGGCATTTAAACCATCTTGTTAAGCTACTGCGAGCTGCCCTTAACTTCCAAGCGGCATTTAAACCTTCTTGTTAAGCTACTACGACCTGCATGTCTCTTCCAAGGTGCATTTAAACCGTCTTTTTAAGCTACTGCGACCTGCACGTCTCTTCCAAGGGGCATTTAAACCATCTTGTTAAGCTACTGCGACTTGCACGTCTCTTCCAAGGGGTCATTTAAACCTTCTTATTTAGCTACGGTAACCTCCACCACTTTTCCAAGGGGCATTTAAACCGTCTTGTTAAGCTGCTGCAACCTGCACGTCTCTTCCAAGAGGCATTTAAACTGTCTTGTTAAGCTACTGCAACCTGCACGTCTCTGCCAAGGGGCATTTAAACCGTCTTGTTAAGCTACTGCGACTTGCACGTCTCTTCCAAGGGGCATTTAAACTGTCTTGTTAAGCTACTGCGACCTGCACTTATCTTCCAAGCGGCATTTAAACCATCTTGTTAAGCTACTGCGACCTGCATGTCTCTTCCAAGGGGCATTTAAACCGTCTTGTTCAGCTACTGCGACTTGCACGTCTCTTCCAAGGGGCATTTAAACCTTCTTGCTTAGCTACTGTAACCTCCACCACTTTTCCAAGGGGCATTTAAACTGTCTTGTTAAGGTACTGCGACCTGCACTTATCTTCCAATCGGAATTTAAACCATCTTGTTAAGCTACTGCGACCTGCATGTCTCTTCCAAGGGGCATTTAAACCGTCTTGTTCAGCTACTGCGACCTGCACTTATCTTCCAAGCGGCATTTAAACCATCTTGTTAAGCTACTGCGACCTGCATGTCTCTTCCAAGGGGCATTTAAACCATCTTGTTAAGCTACTGAGACCTGTACGTCTCTTCAAAGGGGCATTTAAACCGTCTTGTTAAGCTGCTGCCACCTGCATGTCTCTTCCAAGGGGCACTTAAACCATCTTGTTAAGCTACTGCGACCGCCACCGCTCTTCCAAAGGACATTTAAACTGTCTTGTGAAGCTACTGCGACCTGCACGTCTCTTCCAACGGCCATTTAAACCATTTTGTTAAGCTACTGTGACCTGCATGTCTCTTCCAAGGGGCATTTAAACCGTGTTGTTAAGCTACTGCGAAATGCACGTCTCTTCCAAGGGGCATTTAAACCGTTTTGTTAAGCTACTGCGAGCTGCCCTTATCTTCCAAGCGGCATTTAAACCTTCTTGTTAAGCTACTACGACCTGCATGTCTCTTCCAAGGTGCATTTAAACCGTCTTTTTAAGCTACTGCGACCTGCACGTCTCTTCGAAGGGGTTTTTAAACCATCTTGTTAAGCTACTGCGACCTGCATGTCTCTTCCGAGGGGCATTTAAACCGTCTTGTTAAGCTACTGCGACTTGCACGTCTCTTCCAAGGGGCATTTAAACCTTCTTATTTAGCTACTGAAACCTCCACCACTTTTCCAAGGGGCATTTAAACCGTCTTGTTAAGCTACTGCAACCTGCACGTCTCTTCCAAGGGGCATTTAAACCGTCTTGTTAAGCTACTGCGACATGCACGTCTCTTCCAAGGGGCATTTAAACCGTTTTGTTAAGCTACTGCGACCTGCAAGTTTCTTCCAAGGGGCATTTAAACCATCTTCTTAAGCTACTGCGAGCTCCACCGCTCTTCCAAGGGGCATTTTAACCATCTCGTTAAGCTACTGTGACCTGCACGTCTCTTCCAAAGGGCATTTAAACCATCTTTTAAATCTACTGCGACCTCCATCGCTCTTCCAAGGGGCATTTAAACCGTCTTGTTAAGCTACTGCGACCTGCACGTCTCTTCCATGGGGCATTTAAACCGTCTTGTTAAGCTACTGCGACCTGCACGACTCTTCCAAGGGGCATTTAAACCATCTTGTTAAGCTACTGCGACCTGCACGTCTCTTCCAACGGGCATTTAAACCATCTTGTTAAGCTACTGCGACCTGCACGTCTCTTCCAAGGTGAATTTAAACTGTCTTGTTAAGCTTCCGCGACCTGCACGTCTCTTACAAGGGGCATTTAAACCTTCTTGCTTAGCTACTGTAACCTCCACCACTTTTCCAAGATTCATTTAAACCGTCTTGTTAAGCTACTGCGACCTGCACGTCTCTTCCAAAGGGCATTTAAACCCTCTTGTTAAGCTACTGAGACCTGCACGTCGCTTCCAAGGGGCATTTAAACCTTCTTGTTTAGCTACTGCGACTTGCACGTCTCTTCCATGGGGCAATTAAACCATCTTGTTAAGCTACTGCGACCAGCATGTCTCTTCCAAGGGGCATTTAAACCGTCTTGTTAACCTACTGCGACCTGCACGTCTCTTCCATGGGGCATTTAAACCATCTTGTTAAGCTACTGCGACTTGCACGTCTCTTCCAAGGGGCATTTAAACGTCTTGTTAAGCTAATGCGACCTGCACGTCTCTTCCAATGGGCATTTAAACCATCTTGTTAAGCTACTGCGACGTGCACATCTCTTCCAAGGTGCATTTAAACAGTCTTGTTAAGCTGCAGCGATCTGCACGTCTCTACCAAGGGGCATTTAATCCGTCTTGTTAAGCTATTACAACCTCCACCGCTCTTCCAAGGGGCATTTAAACCTTCTTGTTTAGCTACTGTAACCTCCACCACTTTTCCAAGGGGCATTTAAACCGTCTTGTTAATCTACTGCGACCTGCACGTCTCTTCCAAGGGGCATTTAAACCGTCTTGTTAAGCTACTGCGAAATGCACGTGTCTTCAAAGCGGCATTTAAACCGTCTTGTTAAGCTACTGCGACCTGCACTTATCTTCCAAGCGGCATTTAAACCATCTTGTTAAGCTACTGCGACCTGCATGTCTCTTCCAAGGGACATTTAAACAGTCTATTTAAGCTACTGCGACATGCACGTCTCTTCCAAGGGGCACTTAAACCGTCTTGTTAAGCTACTGCGACCTGCATGTCACTTCCGAGGGGCATTTAAACTGTTTTGATCAGCTACTGCGACTTGCACGTCTCTTCCAAGGGGCATTTAAACCTTCTTGTTTAGCTACTGTAACCTCCACCACTTTTCCAAGGGGCATTTAAACTGTCTTGTTAAGCTACTGCGACCTGCATGTCTCTTCCAAAGGGCATTTAAACCGACTTTTTAAGCTACTGCAACCTGCACATCTCTTCCAAGGGGCATTTAAACCGTCTTGTTAAGCTATTGCGACCTGCACGTCTCTTCCAAGGGGCATTTAAACCGTCTTGTTAAGCTACTGCGAAATGCACGTCTCTTCCAAGGGGCATTTAAACCGTCTTGTTAAGCTGCTGCGACCTGCATGTCTCTTCCAAGGGGCACTTAAACCATCTTGTTAAGCTACTGCGACCTCCACCGCTCTTCCAAGGGGCATTTAAACCGTCTTGTTAAGCTACTGCGACCTGCACGTCTCTTCCAACGGGCATTTAAACCATCTTGTTAAGCTACTGTGACCTGCACGTCTCTTCCAAGGTGCATTTAAACCGTCTTGTTAAGCTGCTGCGATCTGCACGTCTATACCAAGTGGCATTTAATCCGTCTTATTAAGCTATTACGACCTCCACCGCTCTTCCAAGGGGCATTTAAACCGTCTTGTTAAGCTACTGCGACCTGCATGTCTCTTCCAAGGGGCACTTAAACCATCTTGTTAAGCTACTGCGACTTGCACGTCTCTTCCAAGGGGCATTTAAGCCTTCTAGTTTAGCTACTGTAACCTCCACCACTTTTCCAAGGGGCATTTAAACCATCTTGTTAAGCTACTGCAACCTGCACGTCTCTTCCAAGGGGCATTTAAACCCTCTTGTTAAGCTACTGCGACCTGCACGTCTCTTCCACGGGGCATATAAACCATCTTGTTAAGCTACTGTGACTTGCACGTCTCTTCCAAGGGGCATTTAAACCGTCTTGTTAAGCTGCTGCGACCTGCACGTCTCTTCCAAGGGGCATTTAAACCGTCTTGTTAAGCTACTGCGTCCTGCACGTCTCTTCCAAGGTGCATTTAAACCGTCTTGTTAAGCTGCTGCTATCTGCACGTCTCTACCAAGGGGCATTTAGTCCGTCTTGTTAAGCTATTACGACCTCCACCGCTCTTCCAAGGGGCATTTACACCGTCTTGTTAAGCTACTGCGACCTGCACGTCTCTTCCAAGGGGCATTTAAACCGTCTTGTTAAGCTACTGCGACCTGCACGTTTCTTCCCAGGGGAATTTAAACCATCTTGTTAAGCTACTGCGACTTGCACGTCTCTTGCAAGGGGCATTTAAACCGTCTTGTTAAGCTACAGCGACTTGCACCTCTCTTCCAAGGGGCAATTAAACCTTCTTGTTTAGCTACTGTAACCTCCACCACTTTTCCAAGGGGCATTTAAAACGTCTTGTTAATCTACTGCGACCTGCATGTCTCTTCCAAGGGACATTTAAACCGTCTTGTTAAGCTACTGTGAAATGCACGTGTCTTCCAAGGGGCATTTAAACCGTCTTGTTAAGATACTGCGACCTGCACTTATCTTCCAAGAGGCATTTAAACCATCTTGTTAAGCCACTGCGATCTGCATTTCTCTTCCAAGGGACATTTAAACAGTCTTTTTAAGCTACTGCAACCTGCACGTCTCTTCCAAGGGGCATTTAAACCGTCTTGTTAAGCTACTGCGACCTGCATGTCACTTCCGAGGGGCATTTAAACCGTCTTGTTCAGCTACTGCGACTTGCACGTCTCTTCCAAGGGGCATTTAAACATTCTTGTTTAGCTACTGTAACCTCCAACACTTTTCCAAGGGGCATTTAAACTGTCTTGTTAAGCTTCTGCGACCTGCATGTCTCTTCCAAGGGGCATTTAAACCGACTTTTTAAGCTACTGCAACCTGCACGTATCTTCCAAGGGGCATTTAAACCGTCTTGTTAAGCTACTGCGACCTCCACCGCTCTTCCAAGGGGCATTTAAACCGTCTTGTTAAGCTAATGCGACCTGCACGTCTCTTCCAAGTGGCATTTAAACCGCCTTTTTAAGCTGCTGCGACCTACATGTCTCTTCCATGGGGCATTTAAACCGTTTTATTAAGATACTGTGACCTGCACGTTTCTTCCAAGGGGCATTTAAACCATCTTGTTAATCTACTGCGAAATCCACCGCTTTTGCAAGGGGCATTTAAACTGTCTTGTTAAGCTACTGCGATCTGCACGTCTCTTCCAAGGGGCATTTAAACCGTCTTGTTAAGCTACTGCGACCTCCACCGCTCTTCCAAGGGGCATTTAAACCGTCTTGTTAAGCTAATGCGACCTGCACGTCTCTTCCATGGGGCATTTAAACCGTCTTGTTAAGCTACTGCGACCTGCACGTCTCTTCCATGGGGCATTTAAACTGTCTTGTTAAGCTTCTGCGACCTGCACGTTTCTTCCAAGGGGCATTTAAACCGTCTTGTTAAGCTACTGCGACCTGCACATTTCTACCAAGGGGCATTTAAACCGTCTTGTTAATCTACTGCTCCATTCATGTCTCTTCCAAGGGGCATTTAAACCATCTTGTTAAGCTGCTGCGACCTGCACGTCTCTTCCAAGTGGCATTTAAACCGTCTTGTTAAGCTACTGCGACCTGCACGTCTCTTCCAAGGGGCATTTAAACCGTCTTGTTAAGCCACTGCGACCTGCACGTCTCTTCCAAGGGGCATTTAAACCGTCTTGTTAAGCTACTGCGATCTGCACGTCTCTTCCAAGGGGCATTTAAACCGTCTTGTTAAGCTACTGCGACTTGCACGTCTCTTCCAACGGGCATTTAAAAATTCTTGTTTAGCTACTGTATCCTCCACCACTTTTCCAAAGGGCATTTAAACCGTCTTGTTAATCTACTGCGACCTGCATGTCTCTTCCAAGGGGCATTTAAACCGTCTTGTTAAGCTACTGCGAAATGCATGTCTCTTCCAAGGGGCATTTAAACCGTCTTGTTAAGCTACTGGGACCTGTACGTCTCTTCCAAGGGGCATTTAAACCGTCTTGTTAAGCTGCTGCGACCTGCATGTCTCTTCCAAGGGGCACTTAAACCATCTTGTTAAGCTACTGCGACCTCCACCGCTCTTCCAAGGGGCATTTAAACCGTCTTGTTAAGCTACAGTGACTTGCACCTCTCTTCCAAGGGGCATTTAAACCTTCTTGTTTAGCTACTGTAACCTCCACCACTTTTCCAAGGGGCATTTAAACCGTCTTGTTAATCTACTGCGACCTGCATATCTCTTCCAAGGGGCATTTAAACCGTCTTGTTAAGCTACTGCGAAATGCACGTGTCTTCAAAGGGGCATTTAAACCGTCTTGTTAAGCTACTGCGACCTGCACTTATCTTCCAAGCGGCATTTAAACCATATTGTTAAGCTACTGCGACCTGCATGTCTCTTCCAAGGGACATTTAAACAGTCTTTTTAAGCTACTGCGACCTGCACGTCTCTTCCAAGGGGCATTTAAACCGTCTTGTTAAGCTACAGCGACCTGCATGTCACTTCCGAGGGTCATTTAAACCGTTTTGATCAGCTACTGCGACTTGCACGTCTCTTCCAAGGGGCATTTAAACCTTCTTGTTTAGCTACTGTAACCTCCACCACTTTTCCAAGGGGCATTTAAACTGTCTTGTTAAGCTACTGCGACCTGCATGTCTCTTCCAAAGGGCATTTAAACCGACTTTTTAAGCTACTGCAACCTGCACATCTCTTCCAAGGGGCATTTAAACCGTCTTGTTAAGCTACTGCAACCTGCACATCTCTTCCATGGGGCATTTAAACCGTCTTGTTAAGCTAATGCGACCTGCACGTCTCTTCCATGGGGCATTTAAACCGTCTTGTTAAGCTACTACGACCTGCACGTCTCTTCCATGGGGCATTTAAACTGTCTTGTTAAGCTTCTGCGACCTGCACGTTTCTTCCAAGGGGCATTTAAACCGTCTTGTTAAGCTACTGCGACCTGCACATTTCTACCAAGGGGCATTTAAACCGTCTTGTTAATCTACTGCTCCATTCATGTCTCTTCCAAGGGGCATTTAAACCATCTTGTTAAGCTGCTGCGACCTGCACGTCTCTTCCAAGTGGCATTTAAACCGTCTTGTTAAGCTACTGCGACCTGCACGTCTCTTCCAAGGGGCATTTAAACCGTCTTGTTAAGCCACTGCGACCTGCACGTCTCTTCCAAGGGGCATTTAAACCGTCTTGTTAAGCTACTGCGACCTGCACGTCTCTTCCAAGGGGCATTTAAACCGTCTTGTTAAGCTACTGCGACTTGCACGTCTCTTCCATCGGGCATTTAAAAATTCTTGTTTAGCTACGGTATCCTCCACCACTTTTCCAAAGGGCATTTAAACCGTCTTGTTAATCTACTGCGACCTGCATGTCTCTTCCAAGGGGCATTTAAACCGTCTTGTTAAGCTACTGCGAAATGCACGTCTCTTCCAAGGGGCATTTAAACCGTCTTGTTAAGCTGCTGCGACCTGCATGTCTCTTCCAAGGGGCACTTAAACCATCTTGTTAAGCTACTGCAACCTCCACCGCTCTTCCAAGGGGCATTTAATCCGTCTTGTTAAGCTACTGCGACCTGCACGTCTCTTCCAACGGGCATTTAAACCATCTTGTTAAGCTACTGTGACCTGCACGTCTCTTCCAAGGTGCATTTAAACCGTCTTGTTAAGCTGCTGCGATCTGCACGTCTATACCAAGTGGCATTTAATCCGTCTTATTAAGCTATTACGACCTCCACCGCTCTTCCAAGGGGCATTTAAACCGTCTTGTTAAGTTACTGCGACCTGCACGTCTCTTCCAAGGGGCATTTAAGCCTTCTAGTTTAGCTACTGTAACCTCCACCACTTTTCCAAGGGGCATTTAAACCGTCTTGTTAAGCTACTGCAACCTGCACGTCTCTTCCAAGGGGCATTTAAACCCTCTTGTTAAGCTACTGAGACCTGCACGTCTCTTCCACGGGGCATATAAACCATCTTGTTAAGCTACTGCGACTTGCACGTCTCTTCGAAGGGGCATTTAAACCGTCTTGTTAAGCTGCTGCGACCTGCACGTCTCTTCCAAGGGGCATTTAAACCGTCTTGTTAAGCTACTGCAACCTGCACGTCTCTTCCAAGGTGCATTTAAACAGTCTTGTTAAGCTGCTGCGATCTGCACGTCTCTACCAAGGGGCATTTAATCCGTCTTGTTAAGCTATTACGACCTCCACCGCTCTTCCAAGGGGCATTTACACCGTCTTCTTAAGCTACTGCGACCTGCACGTCTCTTCCAAGGGGCATTTAAACCGTCTTGTTAAGCTACTGCGACCTGCACGTTTCTTCCAAGGGGCATTTAAACCATCTTGTTAAGCTACTGCGACTTGCACGTCTCTTGCAAGGGGCATTTAAACCGTCTTGTTAAGCTACAGCGACTTGCACGTCTTTTCCAAGGGGCATTTAAACCTTCTTGTTTAGCTACTGTAACCTCCACCACTTTTCCAAGGGGCATTTAAAATGTCTTGTTAATCTACTGCGACCTGCATGTCTCTTCCAAGGGACATTTAAACCGTCTTGTTAAGCTACTGTGAAATGCACGTGTCTTCCAAGCGGCATTTAAACCATCTTGTTAAGCCACTGCGACCTGCATGTCTCTTAAAAGGGACATTTAAACAGTCTTTTTAAGCTACTGCGACCTGCACGTCTCTTCCAAGGGGCATTTAAACCGTCTTGTTAAGCTACTGCGACCTGCATGTCACTTCCGAGGGGCATTTAAACCGTCTTGTTCAGCTACTGCGACTTGCACGTCTCTTCCAAGGGGCATTTAAACATTCTTGTTTAGCTACTGTAACCTCCAACACTTTTCCAAGGGGCATTTAAACTGTCTTGTTAAGCTACTGCGACCTGCATGTCTCTTCCAAGGGGCATTTAAACCGACTTTTTAAGCTACTGCAACCTGCACGTCTCTTCCAAGGGGCATTTAAAACGTCTTGTTAAGCTACTGCGACCTGCACGTCTCTTCCAAGGTGCATTTAAACCGCCTTTTTAAGCTGCTGCGACCTGCATGTCTCTTCCAAGGGGCATTTAAACCGTTTTGTTAAGATACTGTGACATGAAGGTTTCTTCCAAGGGGCATTTAAACCATCTTATTAATCTACTGCGAAATCCACCGCTTTTCCAAGGGGCATTTAAACCGTCTTTTTAAGCTAATGCGACCTGCATGTCTCTTCCATGGGGCATTTAAACCGTCTTGTTAAGCTACAGCGACCTGCACGTCTCTTCCATGGGGCATTTAAACTGTCTTGTTAAGCTACTGAGACCTGCACGTTTCTGCCAAGGGGCATTTAAACTGTCTTGTTAAGATACTGCGACCTGCACGTCTCTACCAAGGGGCATTTAAACCGTCTTGTTAAGCTACTGCGACCTGCATGTCTCTTCCAAGGGGCATTTAATCTGCCTTGTTAAGCTATTAGACCTCCACCGCTCTTCCAAGCGGCATTTAAACCGTCTTGTTAAGCTACTGCGACCTGCACGTCTCTTCCAAGGGGCATTTAAACAGTCTTGTTAAGCTACTGCGACTTGCACGTCTCTTTCAAGGGGCATTTAAACCTTCGTATTTAGCTACTGTTACCTCCACCACTTTTCCAAGGGGCATTTAAACCGTTTTGTTAAGCTACTGCGACCTACATGTCTCCTCCAAGTGGCATTTAAACCGTCTTGTTAAGCTACTGTGACCTGCACGTCTCCTCCAACGGGCATTTAAACCATCTTGTTAAGCTACTGTGACCTGCACTTCTCTTCCAAGGTGCATTTAAACCGTCTTGTTAAGCTGCTGCGATCTGCACGTCTATACCAAGTGGCATTTAATCCGTCTTATTAAGCTATTAGGATCTCCACCGCTCTTCCAAGGGGCATTTAAACCGTCTTGTTAAGCTACTGCGACCTGCACGTCTCTTCCAAGGGGCACTTAAACCATCTTGTTAAGCTACTGCGACTTGCACGTCTCTTCCAAGGGGCATTTAAGCCTTCTTGTTTAGCTACTGTAACCTCCACCACTTTTCCAAGGGGCATTTCAACCGTCTTGTTAAGCTACTGCGACCTGCACGTCTCTTCAAAGGGGCATTTAAACCGTCTTTTTAAGCTACTGCAATCTGCACGTCTCTTCCAATGGGCATTTAAACCCTCTTGTTAAGCTACTGCGACCTGCACGTCTCTTGCAAGTGGCATTTAAACCTTCTTGTTTAGCTACTGTAACCTCCATCACTTTTCCAAGGGGCATTTAAACTGTGTTGTTAAGCTACTGCGACCTGCATGTCTCTTCCAAGGGGCATTTAAACCGTCTTGTTAAGCTGCTGCGACCTGCACGTCTCTTCCACGGGGCATTTAAACCATATTGTTAAGCTACTGCGACTTGCACGTCTCTTTCAAGGGGCATTTAAACCGTCTTGTTAAGCTGCTGCGACCTGCACGTCTCTTCCAACGGGCATTTAAACCATCTTGTTAAGCTACTGCGACCTGCACGTCTCTTCCAAGGTGCATTTAAACCGTCTTGTTAAGCTGCTGCGATCTGCACGTCTCTACCAAGGGGCATTTAATCCGTCTTGTTAAGCTATTACGACCTCCACCGCTCTTCCACGGGGCATTTACACCGTCTTGTTAAGCTACTGCGACCTGCACGTCTCTTCCAAGGGGCATTTAAACTGTCTTGTTAAGCTACTGCGACCTGCACGTTTCTTCCAAGGGGCATTTAAACCATCTTGTTAAGCTACTGCGACATGCACGTCTCTTGCAAGTGGTATTTAAACCGTTTTGTTAAGCTACTGCGACCTGTACGACTCTTCCAAGGGGCATTTAAATCGTCTAGTTATGCTACTGTGACCTCCACCGCTTTTCAAAGGGGCATTTAAACCATCTTGTTAAGCTACTGGGACCTGCATGTCTCTTCCAAGGGGCAATTAAATCGTCTTGTTAAGCTACTGCGACCTCCACCGCCCTTCCAAGGGGCATTTAAACCTTTTTGTTTAGCTACTGTAACCTCCACCACTTTTCCAAGGGGCATTTAAACCATCTTGCTAATCTACTGCGACCTGCATGTCTCTTCCAAGGGGCATTTAAACCGTCTTGTTAAGCTACTGCGAAATGCACATCACTTCCAAGGGGCATTTAAACCTTCTTGTTTAGCTACTGTAACCTCCACCACTTTTCCAAGGGGCATTTAAACCGTCTTGTTAAGCTACTGCGACCTACATGTCTCTTCCAAGGGGCATTTAAACCGTCTTGTTAAGCTCCTGGGACCTGTACGTCTCTTCCAAGGGGCACTTAAACCATCTTGTTAAGCTACTGCGACCTCCACCGCTCTTCCAAGAGGCATTTAAACCGTCTTGTTAAGCTACTGCGACCTGCACGTTTCTTCCAAGGGGCATTTAAACCATCTTGTTAAGCTACTGCGACCTCCACCGCTCTACCAAGGGGCATTTTAACCATCTTGTTAAGCTACTGCGACCTGCATGTCTCTTCCAAGGGGCATTTAAACCATCCTGTTAATCCACTGCGACCTACACCGCTTTTCCAAGGGGCATTAAACCGTCTTGTTAAGCTACTTCTACCTGCACTTCTCTTCCATGGGGCTATTTAACCGTCTTGTTAAGCTTCTGCAACCTGCACATCTCTTCCATGGGGCATTTAAACCGTCTTGTTAAGCTAAAGCGACTTGCACGTCTCTTCCAAGGGGCATTTAAACCATCTTGTTAAGCTACAGCGACCTGCACGTCTCTTCCAAGGGGCATTTAAACCGTCTTGTTAAGCTACTGCGACCTGCACGTCTCTTCCAACGGGCATTTAAACGCTCTTGTTAAGCTACTGCGACCTGCACGTCTCTTGCAAGTGGCATTTAAACCTTCTTGTTTAGCTACTGTAACCTCCATCACTTTTCCAAGGGGCATTTAAACCATGTTGTTAAGCTACTGCGACCTGCATGACTCTTCCAAGGGGCATTTAAACCGTCTTGTTAAGCTATTGCGACCTGCACGTCTCTTCCACGGGGCATTTGAACCATCTTGTTAAGCTACTGCGACTTGCACGTCTCTTCCAAGGGGCATTTAAACCGTCTTGTTAAGCTGCTGCGACCTGCACGTCTCTTCCAATGGGCATTTAAAGCATCTTGTTAAGCTACTGCGACCTGCACGTCTCTTCCAAGGTGCATTTAAACCGTCTTGTTAAGCTGCTGCGATCTGCACGTCTCTACCAAGGGGCATTTAATCCGTCTTGTTAAGCTATTACGACCTCCACCGCTCTTCCAAGCGGCATTTACACCGTCTTGTTAAGCTACTGCGACCTGCACGTCTCTTCCAAGGGGCATTTAAACCGTCTTGTTAAGCTACTGCGACCTGCTAGTTTCTACCAAGGGGCTTTTAAACCATCTTCTTAAGCTACTGGGACCTGCATTTCTCTTCCAAGGGGCAATTAAATCGTCTTGTTAAGCTACTGCGACCTCCACCGCCCTTCCAAGGGGCATTTAAACCGTCTTGTTTAGCTACTGCGACCTGCACGTTTCTACCAAGGGGCATTTAAACCGTCTTTTTAATCTACTGCGCCATGCATGTCTCTTCCAAGGGGCATTTAAACCGTCTTTTTAAGCTACTGCGACCTGCACGTCTCTTTCAAGGGGCATTTAAACCATCTTGTTAAGCTACTGCGACTTGCACGTCTCTTCCAAGGGGCATTTAAACCTTTTTGTTTAGCTACTGTAACCTCCACCACTTTTCCAAGGGGCTTTTAAACCATCTTGTTAATCTACTGCGACCTGCATGTCTCTTCCAAGGGGCATTTAAACCGTCTTGTTAAGCTACTGCGAAATGCACGTCACTTCCAAGGGGCATTTAAACCTTCTTGTTTAGCTACTGTAACCTCCACCACTTTTCCAAGGGGCATTTAAACCGTCTTGTTAAGCTACTGCGACTTGCACGTCTCTTCCAACGGGCATTTAAACCATCTTGTTAAGCTACTGCGACCTGCACGTCTCTTCCAAGGTGCATTTAAACATTCTTGTTAAGCTGCTGCGATCTGCACGTCTCTAAAAAAGGGGCATTTAATCCGTCTTGTTAAGCTATTACGACCTCCACCGCTCTTCCAAGGGGCATTTAAACCGTCTTGTTAAGGTACTGCGACTTGCACGTCTCTTACAAGGGGCATTTAAACCTTCTTGTTTAGCTACTGTAACCTCCATCACTTTTCCAAGGGGCATTTAAACCGTCTTGTTAAGCTACTGCGACCTGCATCTCTCTTCCAAGGGGCATTTAAACCGTCTTTTTAAGCTACTGCAACATGCACGTCACTTCCAAGGGGCATTTAAACCGTCTTTTTAAGCTACTGCGACATGCACTTCTCTTCAAAGGGACATTTAAACCTTCTTGTTTAGCTACTGTAACCTCCATCACTTTTCCAAGGGGCATTTAAACCGTCTTGTTAAGATACTGCGACCTACATGTGTCTTCCAAGGGGCATTTAAACCGTCTTGTTAAGCTACTGGGACCTGTATATCTCTTCCAAGGGGCATTTAAACCATCTTGTTAAGCTACTGCGACCTCCACCGCTCTTCCAAGATGCATTTAAACCGTCTTGTTAAGCTACTGCGACCTGCACGTTTCTTCCAAGGGGCATTTAAACCATCTTGTTGAGCTACTGCGACCTCCACCGCTCTACCAAGGGGAATTTTAACCGTCTTGTTAAGCTACTGCGACCTGCATGTCTCTTCCAAGGGGCATTTAAACCATCTTGTTGAGCTACTGCGACCTCCACCGCTCTACCAAGGGGCATTTTAACCGTCTTGTTAAGCTACTGCGACCTGCATGTCTCTTCCAAGGGGCATTTAAACCGTCTTGTTAATCTACTGCGACCTGCACATCTCTTTCAAGGGGCATTTAAACCATCTTGTTGCGCTACTGAGACCTCCACCGCTCTTCCAAGCGTCATTTAAACCGCCTTGTTAAGCTACTTCGACCTGCACGTCTCTTCCATGGATCATTTTAAATGTCTTGTTAAGCTTCTGCAACCTGCAAATCTCATCCTTGGGGCATTTAAACAGTCTTGTTAAGCTACTGCGACCTGCGCGTCTCTTCCAAGGGGCATTTAAACAGTCTTGTTAAGCTACTGTGACCTGCACGTCTCTTCCAACGGGCATTTAAACCATCTTGTTAAGCTACTGCGACCTGAACGTCTCTTCCAAGGTGCTTTTAAACCGTCTTTTAAGCTGCTGCGATCTGCACGTCTCTACCAAGGGGCATTTAATCCTTCTTGTTAAGCTATTACGACCTCCACCGCTCTTCCAAGGGGCATTTAAACCGTCTTGTTAAGCTACTGCGACATGCACTTCACTTCCAAGGGGCATTTAAACCGTCTTGTTAAGCTACTGCGACATGCATCTCTCTTCCAAAGGGCATTTAAACCGTCTTTTTAAGCTACTGCAACCTATACGTCTCTTCCAAGGGGCATTTAAACCCTCTTGTTAAGCTACAGCGAACTGCACGTCTCTTCCAAGGGGCAATTAAACGGTCTTATTAAGCTACTGCGACCTGCACGTCTCTTCCAAGGGACATTTAAACCTTCTTGTTTAGCTACTGTAACCTCCAGCACTTTTCCAAAGGGCATTTAAACCGTCTTGTTAAGATACTGCGACCTGCATGACTCTTCCAAGGGGCATTTAAACAGTCTTATTAAGCTACTGCGAAATGCACGTCTCTTCCAAGGGGCATTTAAACCGTTTTGTTAAGCTACTGCGACTTGCACGTCTCTTCCAAGGGGCATTTAAACGGTCTTGTAAAGCTACTTTAACCTCCACCACTTTTCCAAGAGGCACTTAAACCGTCTTGTTAAGCTACTGCGAGCTGCCCTTATCTTCCAAGCGGCATTTAAGACTTCTTGTTAAGCTACTGCGACCTGCATGTCTCTTCCAAAGGGCATTTAAACCGTCTTTTTAAGCTACTGCGACCTGCACGTCTCTTCCAAGGGGCATTTAAACCGTCTTGTTAAGCTACTGCGACCTGCATGTCTCTTCCGAGGGGCATTTAAACCGTCTTGTTAAGCTACTGCGACTTGCACGTCTCTTCCAAGGGGCATTTAAACCGTTTTGTTTAGCTACTGCGACCTGCACGTTTCTTTCAAGGTGCATTTAAACCATCTTGTTAAGCTACTGCGACCTCCACCGCTATTCCAAGGGGCATTTTAACCATCTTCTTAAGCTACTGCGACCTGCACGTCTCTTCCAAAGGGCATTTAAACCATCTTGTTAATCTACTGCGACCTCCATCGCTCTTCCAAGGGGCATTTAAACCGTCTTGTTAAGCTACTGCGACCTGCACATCTCTTCCAAGGGGCATTTAAACCGTCTTGTTAAGCTACTGCGACTTGCACGTCTCTTTCAAGGGGCACTTAAACCTTCTTGTTTAGCTACTGTAACCTCCATCACTTTTCCAAGGGGCATTTAAACCGTCTTGTTAAGCTACTGCGACCTGCACGTCTCTTCCAAGTGGCATTTAAACCTTCTAGTCTAGCTACTGTAACCTCCACCACTTTTCCAAGGGGCATTTAAACCGTCTTGTTAAGCTACTGCGACCGGCATGTTTCTACCAAGGGGCATTTAAACTGTCTTGTTAAGCTACTGCGACCTGCACGTCTCTTCCATTGGGCATTTAAACCATCTTGTTAAGCTACTGCGACTTGCTCGTCTCTTCCAAGGGGCATTTAAACCGTCTTGTTAAGCTACTGCGACCTGCACGTCTCTTCCAAAGGGCATTTAAACCATCTTGTTAAGCTACTGCGACTTGCACGTCTCTTCCAAGGTGCATTTAAACCGTCTTGTCAAGCTGCTGCGATCTGCACGTCTCTACCAAGGGGCATTTAATCCGTCTTGTTAAGCTATTACGACCTCCACCGCTCTTCCAAGGGGCATTTACACCGTCTTGTTAAGCTACTGCGACCTGCACGTCTCTTCCAAGGGGCTTTTAAACCTTCCTGTTTAGCTACTGTAACCTCCACCACTTTTCCAAGGGGCATTTAAACCGTCTTGTTAAGCTACTGCGACCTGCATGTCTCTTCCAAGGGGCATTAAATCCGTCTTTTTAAGCTAGTGCAACCTGCACATCTCTTCCAAGGGGCATTTACACCGTCTTGTTAAGCTACTGCGACCTGCACGTCTCTTCCAAGGGGCATTTAAACCGTCTTGTTAAGCTACTGCAACCTGCATGTCTCTTCCAAGGGGCATTTAAACCGTCTTGTTAAGCTACTGCGACCTGCACGTCTCTTCCAAGGGGCATTTAAACCGTCTTGTTAAGCTACTGCAACCTGCATGTCTCTTCCAAGGGGCATTTAAACCGTCTTGTTAAGCTACTGCGACCTGCACGTCTCTTCCATGGGGCATTTAAACCATCTTGTTAAGCTACTGCGACTTGCACGTCTCTTCCAAGGGGCATTTAAACCGTCTTGTTAAGCTGCTGCGACCTGCCCTTCTCTTCCAACGGGCATTTAAACCATCTTGTAAAGCTACTGCGACCTGCAGGTCTCTTCCAAGGTGCATTTAAACTGTCTTGTTAAGCTGCTGCGATCTGCACGTCTCTACCAAGGGGCATTTAATCCGTCTTGTTAAGCTATTATGCCCTCCACGGCTCTTCCAAGGGGCATTTACACCGTCTTGTTAAGTTACTGCGACCTGCACATCTCTTCCAAGGGGCATTTAAACAGTCTTGTTAAGCTACTGCGACCTGCACGTTTCTTTCAAGGAGCATTTAAACCATCTTGTTAAGCTACTGCGACCTGCACGTCTCTTGCAAGGGGAATTTAAACCGTTTTGTTAAGCTACTGCGACATGTACGTCTCTTCCAAGGGGCATTTAAATCGTCTTGTTAAGCTACTGTGACCTCCACCGCTTTTCAAAGGGGCATGTAAACCATCTTGTTAAGCTACTGGGACCTGCACGTCTCTTCCAAGGGGCAATTAAATCGTCTTGTTAAGCTACTGTGACCTCCACCGCCCTTCCAAGGGCCATTTAAACCATCTTGTTTAGCTACTGCGACCTGCACGTTTCTACCAAGGGGCACTTAAACCGTCTTGTTAATCTACTGCACCATACATGTCTCTTCCAAGGGGCATTTAAACCGTCTTGTTAAGCCACTGCGACCTGCACGTCTCTTCCAAGGGGCATTTAAACCATCTTGTTAAGCTACTGCGACTTGCACGTCTCTTCCAAGGGGTATTTAAACCTTCTTGTTTAGCTACTGTAACCTCCACCACTTTTCCAAGCTGCATTTAAACCGTCTTGTTAAGCTACTGCGACCTGCATCTCTCTTCCAAGGGGCATTTAAACCGTCTTTTTAAGCAACTGCAACCTGCACGTCTCTTCCAAGGGGCATTTAAACTCTCTTGTTAAGCTACTGCGACCTGCACGTCTCTTCCAAGGGGCATTTAAACCATCTTGTTAAGCTACTGCGACTTGCACGTCTCTTCCAAGGGGCATTTAAACCGTTTTGTTTAGCTACTGTAACCTCCACCACTTTTCCAAGGGGCATTTAAACCGTCTTGTTAAGCTACTGCGACCTGCATGTCTCTTCCAAAAGGCATTTAAACCATCTTGTTAAGCTACTGGGACCTGTACTTCTCTTCCAAGGTGCATTTAAACCGTCTTGTTAAGCTGCTGCGACCTGCATGTCTCTTCCAAGGGGCATTTAAACCATCTTGTTAAGCTACGGCGACCTCCACAGCTCTTCCAAGAGGCATTTAAACCGTCTTGTTAAGCTACTGCGACCTACACGTTTCTTCCAAGGGGCATTTAAACCATCTTGTTAAGCTACTGCGACCTCCACCGCTCTACCAAGCGTCATTTTAACCGTCTTGCTAAGCTACTGCCACCTTCTCGTCTCTTCCAAGTGGCATTTAAACCATCTTGTTAATCTACTGTGACCTTCACCGCTTTTCCAAGGGGCATTAAAACCGTCTTGTTAAGCTACTGCGACCTGCATCTCTCTTCAAACGGGCATTTAAACCATCTTGTTAAGCTACTGCGACCTGCACGTCTCTTCCAAGGTGCATTTAAACCGTCTTGTTAAGCTGCTGCGATCTGCACTTCTCTTCCAAGGAGCATTTAAACCGTCTTGGTAAGCTACTGCGACTTACACGTCTCTTCCAAGGGGCATTTAATCCGTCTTGTTAAGCTATTACGACCTCCACCGCTCTTCCCAGTGGCATTTAAACCGTCTTGTTAAGCTACTGCGACCTGCACTTCTCTTCCAAGGAGCATTTAAACCGTCTTGGTAAGCTACTGCGACTTACACGTCTCTTCCAAGGGGCATTTAAACCTTCTTGTCTAGCTACTGCAACCTCCATCACTTTTCCAAGGGGCATTTAAACCGTCTTGTTAAGCTACTGCGACCTGCATTTCTCTTCCAAGGGGCATTTAAACCGTCTTTTTAAGCTACTGCAGCCTGCACGTCTCTTCCAAGGGGCATTTAAACTCTCTTTTTAAGCTACTGCGACTTGCACATCTCTTCCTAGGGGCATTTAAACCTTTTTGTTTAGCTACTGTATCCTCCACCACTTTTCCAAGGGGCATTTAAACTGTCTTGTTAAGCTACTGCGACCTTCACCGCTCTTCCAACGGGCATTTTAACCATCTTGTTAAGCTACTGCGACCTGCACGTCTCTTCCAAGGTGCATTTAAACCATCTTGTTAAGCTGCTGCGATCTGCACGTCTCTACCAAGGGGCATTTAATCCGTCTTGTTAAGCTATTACGACCTCCGCCGCTCTTCCAAGGGGCATTTACACCGTCTTGTTAAGCTACTGCGACATGGACGTCTCTTCCAAGGGGCATTTAAACCGTCTTGTTAAGCTACTGCGACCTGCACGTTTCTTCCAAGGGGCATTTAAACCATCTTGTTAAGCTACTGCGACCTGCTATTCTCTTGCAAGGGGTATTTAAACCGCTTTGTTAAGCTACTGCGACCTGTACGTCTCTTCCAAGGGGCATTTAAAACGTCTTGTTAAGCTACTGTGACCTCCACCGCTTTTCAAAGGGGCATTTAAACCATCTTGTTTAGCTACTGCGACCTGCATGTTTCTACCAAGGGGCATTTAAACCGTCTTGTTAATCTACTGCGCCATGCATGTCTCTTCCAAGGGGCATTTAAACCGTCTTGTTAAGCTACTGCGACCTGCACGTCTCTTCCAAGGGGCATTTAAACCGTCGTGTTAAGCTACTGCGACTTGCACGTCTCATCCAAGGGGCATTTAAACCATCTTGTTAAGCCACTGCGACCTGCACGTCTCTTCCAAGGTGCATTTAAACCATCTTGTTAAGCTGCTGCGATCTGCACGTCTCTACCAAGGGGCATTTAATCCGTCTTGTTAAGCTATTACGACCTCCGCCGCTCTTCCAAGGGGCATTTACACTGTCTTGTTAAGCTACTGCGACATGGACGTCTCTTCCAAGGGGCATTTAAACCGTCTTGTTAAGCTACTGCGACCTGCACGTTCCTTCCAAGGGGCATTTAAACCATCTTGTTAAGCTACTGCGACCTGCACTTCTCTTGCAAGGGGTATTTAAACCGCTTTGTTAAGCTACTGCAACCTGTACGTCTCTTCCAAGGGGCATTTAAAACGTCTTGTTAAGCTACTGTGACCTCCACCGCTTTTCAAAGGGGCATTTAAACCATCTTGTTTAGCTACTGCGACCTGCATGTTTCTACCAAGGGGCATTTAAACCGTCTTGTTAATCTACTGCGCCATGCATGTCTCTTCCAAGGGGCATTTAAACCGTCTTGTTAAGCTACTGCGACCTGCACGTCTCTTCCAAGGGGCATTTAAACCGTCGTGTGAAGCTACTGCGACTTGCACGTCTCATCCAAGGGGCATTTAAACCATCTTGTTAAGCCACTGCGACCTGCACGTCTCTTCCAAGGGGCATTTAAACCATCTTGTTAAGCTACTGCGACTTGCACGTCTCTTCCAAGGGGCATTTAAACCTTCTTGTTTAGCTACTGTAACCTCCAACACTATTCCAAGGGGCATTTAAACCGTCTTGTTAAGCTCCTGCGACCTGCATCTCTCTTCCATGGGACATTTAAACCGTCTTTTTAAGCTACTGCAACCTGCACTTCTCTTCCAAGGGGCATTTAAACTTTCTTGTTAAGCTACTGCGACTTGCACGTCTCTTCCATGGGGCATTTAAACCTTCTTGTTTAGCTACTGTAACCTCCACCACTTTTCCAAGGGCATTTAAACCATCTTGTTAATCTACTGCGACCTGCATGTCTCTTTCAAGGGGTATTTAAACCGTCTTGTTAAGCTACTGCGAAATGCACGTCACTTCCAAGGGGCATTTAAACCGTCTTGTTAAGCTACTGCGACTTGCACTTCTCTTCCAAGGGGCATTTAAACCTTCTTGTTTAGCTACTGAAACCTCCACCACCTTTCCAAGGGGCATTTAAACCATCTTGTTAAGCTACTGCGACCTACATGTCTCTTCCAAGGGGCATTTAAACCGTCTTGTTAAGCTACTGGGACCTGTACGTCTCTTCCAAGGGGCATTTAAACCGTCTTGTTAAGCTGCTGCGACCTGCATGTCTCTTTCAAGGGGCACTTAAACCATGTTGTTAAGCTACTGCGACCTCCACCGCTCTTCCAAGAGGCATTTAAACCGTCTTGTTAAGCTACTGCGACTTGCACGTCTCTTCCAAGGGGCATTTAAACCGTTTTGTTTAGCTACTGCGACCTGCACGTTTCTTCCAAGAGGCATTTAACCCGTCTTGTTAAGCTACTGCGACCTGCACGTTTTTTCCAAGGGGCATTTAAACCATCTTGTTAAGCTACTGCGACCTCCACCGCTCTACCAAGGGGCATTTTAACCGTCTTGCTAAGCTACTGTGACCTGCATGTCTCTTTCAATGGGCATTTAAACAATCTTGTTACGCTACTGCGACCTCCACCGCTCTTCCAAGGGGCATTTAAACCGCCTTGTTAAGCTACTTCGACCTGCACGTCTCTTCCATTGGGCTTTTTAAACGTCTTGTTAAGCTTCTGCAACCTGCACATCTCTTCCATGGGGCATTTAAACCATCTTGTTAAGCTACTGCGACATGCACGACTCTTCCAAGGGGCATTTAAACCATCTTGTTAAGCTACTGCGGCCTCCAACGCTCTACCAATGGGCATTTTAACCATCTTGTTAAGCTACAGAGACCTGCAAGTCTCTTCCAAGGGGCATTTAAACCATCTAGTTAATCTACAGCGACCTCCACCGCTTTTCCAAGGGGCATTAAAACCGTCTTGTTAAGCTACTGCGACCTGCACGTCTCTTTCAAGGGGCATTAAACCATCTTGTTACGCTACTGCGACCTCCACCGCTCTTCCAAGGGGCTTTTAAACCGTCTTGTTAAGCTACTGCGACCTGCACGTCTCTTCCAACGGGCATTTAAACCATCTTGTTAAGCTACTGCGACCTGCACGTTTCTTCCAAGGTGCATTTAAACCTTCTTGTTAAGCTGCTGTGATCTGCACGGCTCTACCAAGGGGCATTTAATCCGTCTTGTTAAGCTATTACGAACTCCACGTCTCTTCCAAGGGGCATTTAAACCGTCTTGTTAAGCTACTGCGACCTGCATGTTTCTTCCAAGGGGCATTTAAACCGTCTTTTTAAGCTACTGCGACCTGCACGTCTCTTCCAAGGGGCATTTAAACTGTCTTGTTAAGCTACTGCGACCTGCATGTCTCTTCCGAGGGGCATTTAAACCGTCTTGTTAAGCTACTGCGACTTGCACGTCTCTTCCAATTGGCATTTAAACCTCCTTGTTTAGCTACTGTAACCTTCACCACTTTTCCAAGGGGCATTTAAACCGTCTTTTTAAGCTACTGCGACCTGCATTTCTCTTCCAAGGGGCATTTAAACCGTCTTTTTAAGCTACTGCAACCTGCACGTCTCTTCCAAGGGGCATTTAAACTGTCTTGTTAAGCTACTGCAAAGTGCACGTCTCTTCCAAGGGGCATTTAAACCGTCTTGTTAAGATACTGCGACCTGCTTGTCTCTTCCAAGGGGCATTTAAACCGTCTTATTAAGCTACTGCGACTTGCACGTCTCTTCCAAGGGGCATTCAAACCGTTTTGTTAAGCTACTGCGACCTGCACGTTTCTTCCAAGGGTCATTTAAACCATCTTGTTAAGCTACTGCGACCTCCACCGCTCTTCCAAGGGGCATTTTAACCATCTTGTTAAGCTCCTGCGACCTGCACGTCTCTTCCAAAAGGCATTTAAACTATTTTGTTAATCTCGACCTCCATCGCTCTTCCAAGGGGCATTTAAACCGTCTTGTTAAGCTACTGCGACCTGCACGTCTCTTCCAAGGGGCATTTAAACCTTCTTGTTTAGCTACTGTAACCTCCACCACTTTTCCAAGGGGCATTTAAACCGTCTTGTTGAGCTACTGCGACCGGCATGTCTCTACCAAGGAGCATTTAAAGCGTCTTGTTAAGCTACTGCGACCTGCACGTCTCTTCCATGGGGCATTTAAACCATCTTGTTAAGCTACTGCGACTTGCACGTCTCTTCCAAGGGGCATTTAAACCGTCTTGTTTAGCTACTGCGACCTGCACGTCTCTTCCAACGGGCATTTAAACCATCTATTTAAGCTACTGCGACCTGCACGTCTCTTCTAAGGTGCATTTAAACCGTCTTGTTAAGCTGCTGCGATGTGCACGTCTCTACCAAGGGGCATTTAATCCGTCTTGTTAAGCTATTACGACCTCCACCGCTCTTCCAATGGGCATTTACACCGTCTTGTTAAGCTACTGCGACCTGTACGTCTCTTCCAAGGGGCATTTAAACCGTCTTGTTAAGCTACTGCGACTTGCACATCTCTTCCAAGGGGGATTTAAACCTTCTTGTTTAGCTACTGTAACCTCCACCACTTTTCCAAGGGGCATTTAAACCGTCTCGTTAAGCTACTGCGACCTGCATGTCTCTTCCAAGGGGCATTTAAACCATTCTTTTAAGCTACCACAACCTGCACGTCTCTTAGAAGGGGCATTTAAACCCTCTTGTTAAGCTACTGCGACCTGCACGTCTCTTCCAAGGGGCATTTAAACCTTCTTGTTTATCTACTGTAACCTCCATCACTTTTCCAAGGGCCATTTAAACCGTCTTGTTAAGCTACTGCGACCTGTACGTCTCTTCCAAGGGGCATTTAAACCATCTTGTTAAGCTACTGCGACCTGCACGTCTCTTCCATGGGGCATTTAAACCATCTTGTTAAGCTACTGAGACCTGCACATCTCTTCCAAGGGGCATTTAAACCGTCTTGTTAAGCTGCTGCGACCTGCACGTCTCTTCCATCGGGCATTTAAATCATCTTGTTAAGCTACTGCGACCTGAACGTCTCTTCCAAGGTGCATTTAAACCGTATTGTTAAGCTGCTGCGATCTGCACGTCTCTAACAACGGGCATTTAATCCGTCTTGTTAAGCTATTACGACCTCCACCGCTCATCCAAGGGGCATTTACACAGTCTTGTTAAGCTACTGCGACCTGCACGTTTCTTCCAAGGGGCATTTAAACCATCTTGTTAAGCTACTGCGACCTGCACGTCTCTTCCAAGGGGCATTTAAATCGTCTTGTTAAGCTACTGTGACCTCCACCGCTCTTCAAAGGGGCATTTAAACCATCTTGTTAAGCTACTGGTACCTGCACGTCTCTTCCAAGGGGTAATTAAATCGTCTTTTTAAGCTACTGCGACCTCCACCGCCCTTCCAACGGGCATTTAAACCGTCTTTTTTAGCTACTGCGACCTGCACGTTTCTACCAAGGGGCATTTAAACCATCTTGTTAAGCTACTGCGAAATGCACGTTTCTACCAAGGGGCATTTAAACCATCTTGTTAAGCTACTGCGAAATGCACGTCTCTTCCAAGGGGCATTTAAACAGTCTTGTTAAGCTACTGCGACCTGCATGTCTCTTCCAAGGGGCATTTAAATCGTCTTGCTAAGCCACTGCGACCTGCACGTCTTTTCCAAGGGGCATTTAAACCATCTTGTTAAGCTACTGCGACTTGCACGTCTCTTCCAAGGGGCATTTAAACCTTCTTGTTTAGCTAGTGTAACCTCCACCACTTTTCCAAGGGGCATTTAAACCGTCTTGTTAAGCTACTGCGACCTGCATCTCTTTTCCAAGGGGCAGCTAAACCATCTTTTTAAGCTACTGCAACCTGCACGTCTCTTCCAAGGGGCATTTAAACTCTTTTGTTAAGCTACTGCGACCTGCACGTCTCTTCCAAGGGGCATTTAAACCATCTTGTTAAGCTACTGCGACTTGCACGTCTCTTCCAAGGGGCATTTAAACCTTTTTGTTTAACTACTGTAACCTCCACCACTTTTCCAAGGGGCATTTAAACCATCTTGTTAATCTACTGCGACCTGCATGTCTCTTCCAAGGGGCATTTAAACTGTCTTGCTAAGCTACTGCGAAATGCACGTCACTTCCAAGGGGCATTTAAACCGTCTTGTTAAGCTACTGCGACCTACATGTCTCTTCCAAGGGGCATTTAAACCGTCTTGTTAAGCTACTGGGACCTGTACGTCTCTTCCAAGGGGCATTTAAACAGTCTTGTTAAGCTGCTGCGACCTGCATGTCTCTTCCAAGGGGCACTTAAACCATCTTGTTAAGCTACTGCAACCTCCACCGCTCTTCCAAGAGGCATTTAAACCGTCTTGTTAAGCTACTGCGACCTGCACGTTTCTTCCAAGGGGCATTTAAACCATCTTGTTAAGCTACTGCGACCTCCACCGCTCTACGAAGGGGCATTTTAACCGTTTTGTTAAGCTACTGCGACCTGCACGTCTCTTCCAAGGGGCATTTAAACCATCTTGTTAATCTACTGCGACCTCCACCACTTTTCCAAGGGGCATTAAAACCGTTTTGTTAAGCTACTGCGACCTGCACGTCTCTTTCAAGGGGCATTTAAACCATCTTGTTACGCTACTGCGACCTCCACCGCTCTTCCAAGGGGCATTTAAACTGCCCTGTTAAGCTACTTCGACCTGCACGTCTCTTCCATGGGGCATTTTAACCGTCTTGTTAAGCTTCTGCAACCTGCACATCTCTTCCATGGGGCATTTAAACCGTCTTGTTAAGCTACTGCGACCTGCACGTCTCTTCCAAGGGGCATTTTATCCGTCTTTTTAAGCTACTGCGACCTGCACATCTCTTCCAATGGGCATTTAAACCATCTTGTTAAGCTACTGCGACCTGCACATCTCTTCCAAGGTGCATTTAAACAGTCTTGCTAAGATGCTGCGATCTGCACGTCTATACCAAGGGGCATTTAATCCGTCTTGTTAAGCTATTACGACTTGCACGTCTCTTCCAAGGGGCATTTAAACCTTCTTGTTTAGCTACTGTAACCTCCATCACTTTTTACCAAGGGGCATTTAAGCCGTCTTGTTAAGCTACTGCGACTTGCATCTCTCTTCCAAGCGGCATTTAAACCGTCTTTTTAAGCTACTACGACCTCCACCGCTCTTCCAAGAGGCATTTAAACCGTCTTGTTAAGCTGCTGCGACCTGCACGTTTCTTCCAAGGGGCATTTAAACCGTCTTGTTAAGCTACTGCGACCTGCATGTCTCTTCCAAGGGGCATTTAAACCGTCTTTTTAAGCTACTACAACCTGCACGTCTCTTCCATGGGGCATTTAAACCATCTTGTTAAGCTACCTCTACCTGCGCGTCTCTTCCAAGGGGCATTTAAACCGTCTTGTTAAGCTGCTGCGACCTGCACGTCTCTTCCATTGGGCACTTAAACCATCTTGTTAAGCTACTGCGACCTGCACTTCTCTTCCAAGGTGCATTTAAACCGTCTTGTTAAGCTGCTGCAATCTGCACGTCTCTACCAAGGGGCATTTAATCCGTCTTGTTAAGCTATTACGACCTCCACCGCTCTTCCAAGGGGCATTTACACAGTCTTGTTAAGCTACTGCGCCCTGCACGTTTCTTCCAAGGGGCATTTAAACCATCTTGTTAAGCTACTGCGACCTGCACGTCTCTTGCAAGGGGTATTTAAACCGTTTTGTTAAGCTACTACGACCTGTACGTCTCTTCCAAGGGGCATTTAAATCATCTTGTTAAGCTACTGTGACCTCCACCGCTCTTCAAAGGTGCATTTAAACCATCTTGTTAAGCTACTGGTACCTGCACGTCTCTTCCAAGGGGCAATTAAATCGTCTTTTTAAGCTACTGCGACCTCCACCGCTCTTCCAAGAGGCATTTAAACCGTCTTGTTAAGCTACTGCGACCTGCACGTCTCTTCCAAAGGGCATTTAAACCATCTTGTTAAGCTACTGCGACCAACACCGCTCTTCCAAGGGGCATTTTAACCATCTTGTTAAGCTACTGCGACCTGCACGTCTCTTGCAAAGGGCATTTAAACCATCTTGTTAATCTGCTGCGACCTCCATCACTTTTCCAAGGGACATTTAAACCGTCTTGTTAAGCTACTGCGACATGCACGTCTCTTCCATGGGTTATTTAAACAGTCTTGTTAAGCTACTGCGACCTGCACGTCTCTTCCAAGGGGCATTTAAACCGTCTTGTTAAGCTGCTGCGACCTGCACGTCTCTTCCATTGGGCATTTAAACCATCTTGTTAAGCTACTGCGACCTGCACTTCTCTTCCAAGGTGCATTTAAACCGTCTTGTTAAGCTGCTGCGATCTGCACGTCTCTACCAAGGGGCATTTAATCCGTCTTGTTAAGCTATTACGACCTCCACCGCTCTTCCAAGGGGCATTTACACAGTCTTGTTAAGCTAATGCGACCTGCACGTTTCTTCCAAGGGGCATTTAAACCATCTTGTTAAGCTACTGCGACCTGCACGTCTCTTGCAAGGGGTATTTAAACCGTTTTGTTAAGCTACTACGACCTGCACGTCTCTTCCATGGGTGATTTAAACCGTCTTGTTAAGCTACTGCGACCTGCACGTCTCTTCCATGGGTGATTTAAACCGTCTTGTTAAGCTACTGCGACCTTCATGTCTCTTCCATGGGGCATTTAAACCGTCTTGTTAAGCTACTGCGACCTGCACATCTCTTCCAAGGGGCATTTAAACCGTCTTGTTAAGCTACTGCGACCTGCACGTCTCTTCCAAGGGGCATTTAAACCTTCTTGTTTAGCTACTGTAACCTCCACCACTTTTCCAAGGGGCATTTAAAGAGACTTGTTAAGCTACTGCGACCGGCATGTCTCTACCAAGGGGCATTTACACAGTCTTGTTAAGCTACTGCGACCTGCACGTTTCTTCCAAGGGGCATTTAAACCATCTTGTTAAGCTACTGCGACCTGCACGTCTCTTCCAAGGGGCATTTAAATCGTCTTGTTAAGCTACTGTGACCTCCACCGCTCTTCAAAGGGGCATTTAAACCATCTTGTTAAGCTACTGGTACCTGCACGTCTCTTCCAAGGGGTAATTAAATCGTCTTTTTAAGCTACTGCGACCTCCACCGCCCTTCCAACGGGCATTTAAACCGTCTTTTTTAGCTACTGCGACCTGCACGTTTCTACCAAGGGGCATTTAAACCATCTTGTTAAGCTACAGCGAAATGCACGTCTCTTCCAAGGGGCATTTAAACAGTCTTGTTAAGCTACTGCGACCTGCATGTCTCTTCCAAGGGGCATTTAAATCGTCTTGTTAAGCCACTGCGACCTGCACGTCTTTTCCAAGGGGCATTTAAACCATCTTGTTAAGCTACTGCGACTTGCACGTCTCTTCCAAGGGGCATTTAAACCTTCTTGTTTAGCTAGTGTAACCTCCACCACTTTTCCAAGGGGCATTTAAACCGTCTTGTTAAGCTACTGCGACCTGCATCTCTTTTCCAAGGGGCAGCTAAACCATCTTTTTAAGCTACTGCAACCTGCACGTCTCTTCCAAGGGGCATTTAAACTCTTTTGTTAAGCTACTGTGACCTGCACGTCTCTTCCAAGGGGCATTTAAACCATCTTGTTAAGCTACTGCGACTTGCACGTCTCTTCCAAGGGGCATTTAAACCTTTTTGTTTAACTACTGTAACCTCCACCACTTTTCCAAGGGGCATTTAAACCATCTTGTTAATCTACTGCGACCTGCATGTCTCTTCCAAGGGGCATTTAAACTGTCTTGCTAAGCTACTGCGAAATGCACGTCACTTCCAAGGGGCATTTAAACCGTCTTGTTAAGCTACTGCGACCTACATGTCTCTTCCAAGGGGCATTTAAACCGTCTTGTTAAGCTACTGTGACCTGTACGTCTCTTCCAAGGGGCATTTAAACAGTCTTGTTAAGCTGCTGCGACCTGCATGTCTCTTCCAAGGGGCACTTAAACCATCTTGTTAAGCTACTGCGACCTCCACCGCTCTTCCAAGAGGCATTTAAACCGTCTTGTTAAGCTACTGCGACCTGCACGTTTCTTCCAAGGGGCATTTAAACCATCTTGTTAAGCTACTGCGACCTCCACCGCTCTACGAAGGGGCATTTTAACCGTTTTGTTAAGCTACTGCGACCTGCACGTCTCTTCCAAGGGGCATTTAAACCATCTTGTTAATCTACTGCGACCTCCACCACTTTTCCAAGGGGCATTAAAACCGTTTTGTTAAGCTACTGCGACCTGCACGTCTCTTTCAAGGGGCATTTAAACCATCTTGTTACGCTACTGCGACCTCCACCGCTCTTCCAAGGGGCATTTAAACTGCCCTGTTAAGCTACTTCGACCTGCACGTCTCTTCCATGGGGCATTTTAACCGTCTTGTTAAGCTTCTGCAACCTGCACATCTCTTCCATGGGGCATTTAAACCGTCTTGTTAAGCTACTGCGACCTGCACGTCTCTTCCAAGGGGCATTTTAACCGTCTTTTTAAGCTACTGCGACCTGCACATCTCTTCCAATGGGCATTTAAACCATCTTGTTAAGCTACTGCGACCTGCACATCTCTTCCAAGGTGCATTTAAACCGTCTTGCTAAGATGCTGCGATCTGCACGTCTATACCAAGGGGCATTTAATCCGTCTTGTTAAGCTATTACGACTTGCACGTCTCTTCCAAGGGGCATTTAAACCTTCTTGTTTAGCTACTGTAACCTCCATCACTTTTTACCAAGGGGCATTTAAACCGTCTTGTTAAGCTACTGCGACTTGCATCTCTCTTCCAAGCGGCATTTAAACCGTCTTTTTAAGCTACTACGACCTCCACCGCTCTTCCAAGAGGCATTTAAACCGTCTTGTTAAGCTGCTGCGACCTGCACGTTTCTTCCAAGGGGCATTTAAACCGTCTTGTTAAGCTACTGCGACCTGCATGTCTCTTCCAAGGGGCATTTAAACCGTCTTTATAAGCTACTACAACCTGCACGTCTCTTCCATGGGGCATTTAAACCATCTTGTTAAGCTACTGCGACCTGCGCTTCTCTTCCAAGGGGCATTTAAACCGTCTTGTTAAGCTGCTGCGACCTGCACGTCTCTTCCATTGAGCACTTAAACCATCTTGTTAAGCTACTGCGACCTGCACTTCTCTTCCAAGGTTCATTTAAACCGTCTTGTTAAGCTGCTGCGATCTGCACGTCTCTACCAAGGGGCATTTAATCCGTCTTGTTAAGCTATTACGACCTCCACCGCTCTTCCAAGGGGCATTTACACAGTCTTGTTAAGCTACTGCGACCTGCACGTTTCTTCCAAGGGGCATTTAAACCATCTTGTTAAGCTACTGCGACCTGCACGTCTCTTGCAAGGGGTATTTAAACCGTTTTGTTAAGCTACTACGACCTGTACGTCTCTTCCAAGGGGCATTTAAATCGTCTTGTTAAGCTACTGTGACCTCCACCGCTCTTCAAAGGTGCATTTAAACCATCTTGTTAAGCTACTGGTACCTGCACGTCTCTTCCAAGGGGCAATTAAATCGTCTTTTTAAGCTACTGCGACCTCCACCGCTCTTCCAAGAGGCATTTAAACCGTCTTGTTAAGCTACTGCGACCTGCACGTCTCTTCCAAAGGGCATTTAAACCATCTTGTTAAGCTACTGCGACCAACACCGCTCTTCCCAGGGGCATTTTAACCATCTTGTTAAGCTACTGCGACCTGCACATCTCTTGCAAAGGGCATTTAAACCATCTTGTTAATCTGCTGCGACCTCCATCACTTTTCCAAGGGACATTTAAACCGTCTTGTTAAGCTGCTGCGACCTGCACGTCTCTTCCATTTGTTATTTAAACAGTCTTGTTAAGCTACTGCGACCTGCACGTCTCTTCCAAGGGGCATTTAAACCTTCTTGTTAAGCTGCTGCGACCTGCACGTCTCTTCCATTGGGCATTTAAACCATCTTGTTAAGCTACTGCGACCTGCACTTCTCTTCCAAGGTGCATTTAAACCGTCTTGTTAAGCTGCTGCGATCTGCGCGTCTCTACCAAGGGGCATTTAATCCGTCTTGTTAAGCTATTACGACCTCCACCGCTCTTCCAAGGGGCATTTACACAGTCTTGTTAAGCTAATGCGACCTGCACGTTTCTTCCAAGGGGCATTTAAACCATCTTGTTAAGCTACTGCGACCTGCACGTCTCTTGCAAGGGGTATTTAAACCGTTTTGTTAAGCTACTACGACCTGCACGTCTCTTCCATGGGTGATTTAAACCGTCTTGTTAAGCTACTGCGACCTGCACGTCTCTTCCATGGGTGATTTAAACCGTCTTGTTAAGCTACTGCGACCTTCATGTCTCTTCCATGGGGCATTTAAACCGTCTTGTTAAGCTACTGCGACCTGCACATCTCTTCCAAGGGGCATTTAAACCGTCTTGTTAAGCTACTGCGACCTGCACGTCTCTTCCAAGGGGCATTTAAACCTTCTTGTTTAGCTACTGTAACCTCCACCACTTTTCCAAGGGGCATTTAAAGAGACTTGTTAAGCTACTGCGACCGGCATGTCTCTACCAAGGGGCATTTAAACCGTCTTGTTAAGCTACTGCGACCTGCTCGTCTCTTCCATGGGGCATTTAAACCATCTTGTTAAGCTACTGCGACTTGCACGTCTCTTCCAAGGGGCATTTAAACCGTCTTGTTAAGCTACTGCGACCTGCACGTCTCTTCCAACGGGCATTTAAACCATCTTGTTAAGCTACTGCGACCTGCACGTCTCTTCCAAGGTGCATTTAAAACGTCTTGTTAAGCTGCTGCGATCTGCACGTCTCTACCAAGGGGCATTTAATCCGTCTTGTTAAGCTATTACGACCTCCGCCGCTCTTCCAAGGGGCATTTACACCGTCTTGTTAAGCTACTGCGACCTGCACGTCTCTTCCAAGGGGCATTTAAACCGTCTTGTTAAGCTACTGCGACCTGCACGTTTCTTCCAAGGGGCATTTAAACCATCTTGTTAAACTACTGCGACCTGCACTTCTCTTGCAAGGGGTATTTAAACCGTTTTGTTAAGCTACTGCGACCTGTACGTCTCTTCCAAGGGGCATTTAAATCGTCTTGTTAAGCTACTGCGACCTGCACCGCTCTTCCAAGGGGCATTTAAACCATCTTGTTTAGCTACTGCGACCTGCACGTTTCTACCAAGGGGCATTTAAACCGTCTTGTTAATCTACTGCGCCATGCATGTCTCTTCCAAGGGGCATTTAAACCGTCTTGTTAAGCTACTGCGACCTGCACGTCTCTTCCAAGGGGCATTTAAACCGTCTTGTTAAGCTACTGCGACCTGCATGTCTCTTCCAAGGGGCATTTAAACCATCTTGTTAAGCCACTGCGACCTGCACGTCTCTTCCAAGGGGCATTTAAACCCTCTTGTTAAGCTCCTGCGACCTGCATCTCTCTTCCAAGGGACATTTAAACCGTTTTTTAAGCTTCTGCAACCTGCACTTCTCTTCCAAGGGGCATTTAAACTCTCTTTTTAATCTACTGCGACCTCCATCACTTTTCCAAGGGGCATTTAAACCGTCTTGTTAAGCTCCTGCGACCTGCACGTCTCTTCCATGGGTGATTTAAACCGTCTTGTTAAGCTACTGCGACCTGCACGTCTCTTCCATGGGGCATTTAAACCGTCTTGTTAAGCTACTGCGACCTGCACATCTCTTCCAAGGGGCATTTAAACCGTCTTGTTAAGCTACTGCGACCTGCACGTCTCTTCCAAGGGGCATTGAAACCTTCTTGTTTAGCTACTGTAACCTCCACCACTTTTCCAATGGGCATTTAAACCATCTTGTTAATCTACTGCGACCTGCATGTCTCTTCCAAGGGGCATTTAAACCGTCTTGTTAAGCTACTGCGGCTTGCACTTCTCTTCCAAGGGGCATTTAAACCTTCTTGTTTAGCTACTGTAACCTCCACCACTTTTCCAAGGGGCATTTAAACCGTCTTGTTAAGCTACTGCGACCTACATGTCTCTTCCAAGAGGCATTTAAACCGTCTTGTTAAGCTACTGGGAACTGTACGTCTCTTCCAAGGGGCATTTAAACCGTCTTGTTAAGCTGCTGCGACCTGCATGTCTCTTCCAAGGGGCACTTAAGCCATCTTGTTAAGCTACTGCGACCTCCACCGCTCTTCCAAGAGGCATTTAAACCATCTTGTTAAGCTACTGGGACCTGCACGTTTTTTCCAAGGGGCATTTAAACCATCTTGATAAGCTACTGCGACCTCCACCGCTCTACCAAGGGGTATTTTAACCATCTTGCTAAGCAACTGCGACCTGCACCTCTCTTTCAAGGGGCATTTAAGTCATCTTGTTACGCTACTGCGACCTCCACCGCTCTTCCAAGGGGCATTTAAACCGCCTTGTTAAGCTACTTCGACCTCCACCGCTCTTCCAAGGGTCATTTAAACTGTCTTGTTAAGCTACTGCGACTTGCACGTCTCTTCCATTGGGCATTTTAACCGTCTTGTTAAGCTTCTGCAACCTGCACATCTCTTCCATGGGGCATTTAAACTCTCTTGTTAAGCTACTGCGACCTGCACGTATCTTCCAAGGGGCATTTAAACCGTCTTGTTAAGCTACTGCGACCTGCACGTCTCTTCCAAGGTGCATTTAAACCATCTTGTTAAGCTACTGCAGCCTCCAACGCTCTACCAAAGGGCATTTTAACTGTCTTGTTAAGCTACTGCGACCTGCAAGTCTCTTTCAAGCGGCATTTAAACTATCTTGTTACGCTACTGCGACCTCCACCGCTCTTCCAAGGGGCATTTAAACCGCCTTGTTACGCTACTTCCACCTGCACGTCTCTTCCATGGGGCATTTTAAACGTCTTGTTAAGCTACTGCGACCTGCACGTCTCTTCCAAGGGGCATTTAAACCGTCTTGTTAAGCTACTGCGACCTGCAACTCTCTTCCATCGGGCATTTAAACCATCTTGTTAAGCTACTGCGACCTGCACGTCTCTTCCAAGGTGCATTTAAACGGTCTTGTTAAGCTGCTGTGTTCTGCACGTCTCTACCAACGGGCATTTAATACGTCTTGTTAAGCTATTACGACCTCCACTTCTCTTCCAAGGGGCATTTAAACCGTCTTGTTAAGCTACTGCGACCTGCATGTTTCTTCCAAGGGGCATTTAAACCGTCTTTTTAAGCTACTGCGACCTGCACGTCTCTTCCAAGGGGCATTCAAACTGTCTTGTTAAGCTACTGCGACCTGCATGTCTCTTCCGAGGGGCATTTAAACCGTCTTGTTAAGCTACTGCGACTTGCACGTCTCTTCCAATTGGCATTTAAACCTTCTTGTTTAGCTACTGTAACCTTCACCACTTTTCCAAGGGGCATTTAAACCGTCTTGTTAAGCTACTGCGACCTGCATTTCTCTTCCAAGGGGCATTTAAACCGTCTTTTTAAGCTACTGCAACCTGCACGTCTCTTCCAAGGGGCATTTAAACTGTCTTGTTAAGCTACTGCAACCTGCACGTCTCTTCCAAGGGGCATTTAAACTGTCTTGTTAAGATACTGCGACCTGCATGTCTCTTCCAAGGGGCATTTAAACCGTCTTGTTAAGCTACTGCGACTTGCACGTCTCTTCCAAGGGGCATTTAAACCGCTTTGTTAAGCTACTGCGACCTGCACGTTTCTTCCAAGGGTCATTTAAACCATCTTGTTAAGCTACTGCGACCTCCAACGCTCTTCCAAGGGGCATTTTAACCATCTTGTTTAGCTACTGCGACCTGCACGTCTCTTCCATGGGGCATTTAAACCGTCTTGTTAAGCTACTGCGACCTGCACGTCTCTTCCAAGGGGCATTTAAACCGTCTTGTTAAGCTACTGCGACCTGCACGTCTCTTCCAAGGGGCACTTAAACCATCTTGTTAAGCTACTGCGACCTCCACCGCTCTTCCAAGAGGCATTTAAACGATCTTGTTAAGCTACTGCGACCTGCACGTTTTTTCCAAGGGGCATTTAAACCATCTTGATAAGCTACTGCGACCTCCACCGCTCTACCAAGGGGCATTTTAACCATCTTGCTAAGCAACTGCGACCAGCACGTCTCTTCCAAGGGGCATTTAAACCATCTTGTTAATCTACTGCGACCTCCACCGCTTTTCCAAGGGGCATTAAAACCGTCTTGTTAAGCTACTGTGACCTGCACCTCTCTTTCAAGGGGCATTTAAGTCATCTTGTTACGCTACTGCGACCTCCACCGCTCTTCCAAGGGGCATTTAAACCGCCTTGTTAAGCTACTTCGACCTGCATGTCTCTTCCATTGGGCATTTTAACCGTCTTGTTAAGCTTCTGCAACCTGCACATCTCTTCCATGGGGCATTTAAACTCTCTTGTTAAGCTACTGCGTCCTGCACGTATCTTCCAAGGGGCATTTAAACCGTCTTGTTAAGCTACTGCGACCTGCACGTCTCTTCCAAGGTGCATTTAAACCATCTTGTTAAGCTACTGCAGCCTCCAACGCTCTACCAATGGGCATTTTAACTGTCTTGTTAAGCTACTGCGACCTGCAAGTCTCTTTCAAGGGGCATTTAAACTATCTTGTTACGCTACTGCGACCTCCACCGCTCTTCCAAGGGGCATTTAAACTGCCTTGTTAAGCTACTGCGACCTGCACGTTTCTTCCAAGGGTCATTTAAACCATCTTGTTAAGCTACTGCGACCTCCACCGCTCTTCCAAGGGGCATTTTAACCATCTTGTTTAGCTACTGCGACCTGCACGTCTATTCCAAAGGGCATTTAAACTGTCTTGTTAAGCTACTGCGACCTGCACGTCTCTTCCATGGGGCATTTAAACCGTCTTGTTAAGCTACTGCGACCTGCACGTCTCTTCCAAGGGGCATTTAAACCGTCTTGTTAAGCTACTGCGACCTGCACGTCTCTTCCAAGGTGCATTTAAACCTTCTTGTTTAGCTACTGTAACTTCCGCTACTTTTCCAAGGGGCATTTAAACCGTCTTGTTGAGCTACTGCGACCGGCATGTCTCTATCAAGGAGCATTTAAACCATCTTGTTAAGCTACTGCGACCTGCACGTCTCTTCCATGGGGCATTTAAACCATCTTGTTAAGCTTCTGCGACTTGCACGTCTCTTCCAAGGGGCATTTAAACAGTCTTGTTAAGCTACTGCGACTTGCACGTCTCTTCCAAGGGGGATTTAAACCTTCTTGTTTAGCTACTGTAACCTCCACCACTTTTCCAGGGGGCATTTAAACCATCTTGTTAAGCTACTGCGAACTGCATGTCTCTTCCAAGGGGCATTTAAACCGTCTTTTTAAGCTACTGCAACCTGCACGTCTCTTCCAAGGGGCATTTAAACTCTCTTGTTAATCTACTGCGACCTGCACGTCTCTTCCAAGGCGCATTTAAACCTTCTTGTTTAGCTACTGTAACCTCCACTACTTTTCCAAGGGGCATTTAAACCGTCTTGCTGAGCTACTGCGACCTGCACGTCTCTTCCATGGGGCATTTAAACAATCTTGTTAAGCTTTTGCGACTTGCACGTCTCTTCCAAGGGGCATTTAAACCGTCTTGTTAAGCTACTGCAACCTGCACGTCTCTTCCAACGGGCATTTAAACCATCTTGTTAAGCTACTGCGACCTGCACGTCTCTTCCATGGGGCATTTAAACCATCTTGTTAAGCTTCTGCGACTTGCACATCTCTTCCAACGGGCATTTAAACCATCTTTTTAAGCTATTACGACCTCCACCGCTCTTCCAATGGGCATTTACACTGTCTTGTTAAGCTACTGCGACCTGTACGTCTCTTCCAAGGGGCATTTAAACCGTCTTGTTAAGCTACTGCGACCTGCACGTCTCTTCCAAGGTGCATTTAAACCTTCTTGTTTAGCTACTGTAACCTCCACCACTTTTCCAAGGGGCATTTAAACCGTCTTGTTAAGCTACTGCGACCTGCATGTCTCTTCCAAGGTGCATTTAAACGGTCTTGTTAAGCTGCTGTGTTCTGCACGTCTCTACCAAGGGGCATTTAATCCGTCTTGTTAAGCTATTACGACCTCCACGTCTCTTCCAAGGGGCATTTAAACCGTCTTGTTAAGCTACTGCGACCTGCATGTTTCTTCCAAGGGGCATTTAAACCGTCTTTTTAAGCTACTGCGACCTGCACGTCTCTTCCAAGGGGCATTCAAACTGTCTTGTTAAGCTACTGCGACCTGCATGTCTCTTCCGAGGGGCATTTAAACCATCTTGTTAAGCTACTGCGACTTGCACGTCTCTTCCAATTGGCATTTAAACCTTCTTGTTTAGCTACTGTAACCTTCACCACTTTTCCAAGGGGCATTTAAACCGTCTTGTTAAGCTACTGCGACCTGCATTTCTCTTCCAAGGGGCATTTAAACCGTCTTTTTCAGCTACTGCAACCTGCACGTCTCTTCCAAGGGGCATTTAAACTGTCTTGTTAAGCTACTGCAACCTGCACGTCTCTTCCAAGGGGCATTTAAACTGTCTTGTTAAGATACTGCGACCTGCATGTCTCTTCCAAGGGGCATTTAAACCGTCTTGTTAAGCTACTGCGACTTGCACGTCTCTTCCAAGGGGCATTTAAACCGCTTTGTTAAGCTACTGCGACCTGCACGTTTCTTCCAAGGGTCATTTAAACCATCTTGTTAAGCTACTGCGACCTCCACCGCTCTTCCAAGGGGCATTTTAACCATCTTGTTTAGCTACTGCGACCTGCACGTCTATTCCAAAGGGCATTTAAACTGTCTTGTTAAGCTACTGCGACCTGCACGTCTCTTCCATGGGGCATTTAAACCGTCTTGTTAAGCTACTGCGACCTGCACGTCTCTTCCAAGGGGCATTTAAACCGTCTTGTTAAGCTACTGCGACCTGCACGTCTCTTCCAAGGTGCATTTAAACCTTCTTGTTTAGCTACTGTAACTTCCACTACTTTTCCAAGGGGCATTTAAACCGTCTTGTTGAGCTACTGCGACCGGCATGTCTCTATCAAGGAGCATTTAAACCATCTTGTTAAGCTACTGCGACCTGCACGTCTCTTCCATGGGGCATTTAAACCATCTTGTTAAGCTTCTGCGACTTGCACGTCTCTTCCAAGGGGCATTTAAACAGTCTTGTTAAGCTACTGCGACTTGCACGTCTCTTCCAAGGGGCATTTAAACCATCTTGTTAAGCTACTGCGACCTGCACGTCTCTTCCAAGGGGCATTTAAATCGTCTTGTTAAGCTACTGTGACCTCCACCGCTCTTCAAAGGGGCATTTAAACCATCTTGTTAAGCTACTGGTACCTGCACGTCTCTTCCAAGGGGTAATTAAATCGTCTTTTTAAGCTACTGCGACCTCCACCGCCCTTCCAACGGGCATTTAAACCGTCTTTTTTAGCTACTGCGACCTGCACGTTTCTACCAAGGGGCATTTAAACCATCTTGTTAAGCTACAGCGAAATGCACGTCTCTTCCAAGGGGCATTTAAACAGTCTTGTTAAGCTACTGCGACCTGCATGTCTCTTCCAAGGGGCATTTAAATCGTCTTGTTAAGCCACTGCGACCTGCACGTCTTTTCCAAGGGGCATTTAAACCATCTTGTTAAGCTACTGCGACTTGCACGTCTCTTCCAAGGGGCATTTAAACCTTCTTGTTTAGCTAGTGTAACCTCCACCACTTTTCCAAGGGGCATTTAAACCGTCTTGTTAAGCTACTGCGACCTGCATCTCTTTTCCAAGGGGCAGCTAAACCATCTTTTTAAGCTACTGCAACCTGCACGTCTCTTCCAAGGGGCATTTAAACTCTTTTGTTAAGCTACTGTGACCTGCACGTCTCTTCCAAGGGGCATTTAAACCATCTTGTTAAGCTACTGCGACTTGCACGTCTCTTCCAAGGGGCATTTAAACCTTTTTGTTTAACTACTGTAACCTCCACCACTTTTCCAAGGGGCATTTAAACCATCTTGTTAATCTACTGCGACCTGCATGTCTCTTCCAAGGGGCATTTAAACTGTCTTGCTAAGCTACTGCGAAATGCACGTCACTTCCAAGGGGCATTTAAACCGTCTTGTTAAGCTACTGCGACCTACATGTCTCTTCCAAGGGGCATTTAAACCGTCTTGTTAAGCTACTGTGACCTGTACGTCTCTTCCAAGGGGCATTTAAACAGTCTTGTTAAGCTGCTGCGACCTGCATGTCTCTTCCAAGGGGCACTTAAACCATCTTGTTAAGCTACTGCGACCTCCACCGCTCTTCCAAGAGGCATTTAAACCGTCTTGTTAAGCTACTGCGACCTGCACGTTTCTTCCAAGGGGCATTTAAACCATCTTGTTAAGCTACTGCGACCTCCACCGCTCTACGAAGGGGCATTTTAACCGTTTTGTTAAGCTACTGCGACCTGCACGTCTCTTCCAAGGGGCATTTAAACCATCTTGTTAATCTACTGCGACCTCCACCACTTTTCCAAGGGGCATTAAAACCGTTTTGTTAAGCTACTGCGACCTGCACGTCTCTTTCAAGGGGCATTTAAACCATCTTGTTACGCTACTGCGACCTCCACCGCTCTTCCAAGGGGCATTTAAACTGCCCTGTTAAGCTACTTCGACCTGCACGTCTCTTCCATGGGGCATTTTAACCGTCTTGTTAAGCTTCTGCAACCTGCACATCTCTTCCATGGGGCATTTAAACCGTCTTGTTAAGCTACTGCGACCTGCACGTCTCTTCCAAGGGGCATTTTAACCGTCTTTTTAAGCTACTGCGACCTGCACATCTCTTCCAATGGGCATTTAAACCATCTTGTTAAGCTACTGCGACCTGCACATCTCTTCCAAGGTGCATTTAAACCGTCTTGCTAAGATGCTGCGATCTGCACGTCTATACCAAGGGGCATTTAATCCGTCTTGTTAAGCTATTACGACTTGCACGTCTCTTCCAAGGGGCATTTAAACCTTCTTGTTTAGCTACTGTAACCTCCATCACTTTTTACCAAGGGGCATTTAAACCGTCTTGTTAAGCTACTGCGACTTGCATCTCTCTTCCAAGCGGCATTTAAACCGTCTTTTTAAGCTACTACGACCTCCACCGCTCTTCCAAGAGGCATTTAAACCGTCTTGTTAAGCTGCTGCGACCTGCACGTTTCTTCCAAGGGGCATTTAAACCGTCTTGTTAAGCTACTGCGACCTGCATGTCTCTTCCAAGGGGCATTTAAACCGTCTTTTTAAGCTACTACAACCTGCACGTCTCTTCCATGGGGCATTTAAACCATCTTGTTAAGCTACTGCGACCTGCGCTTCTCTTCCAAGGGGCATTTAAACCGTCTTGTTAAGCTGCTGCGACCTGCACGTCTCTTCCATTGAGCACTTAAACCATCTTGTTAAGCTACTGCGACCTGCACTTCTCTTCCAAGGTTCATTTAAACCGTCTTGTTAAGCTGCTGCGATCTGCACGTCTCTACCAAGGGGCATTTAATCCGTCTTGTTAAGCTATTACGACCTCCACCGCTCTTCCAAGGGGCATTTACACAGTCTTGTTAAGCTACTGCGACCTGCACGTTTCTTCCAAGGGGCATTTAAACCATCTTGTTAAGCTACTGCGACCTGCACGTCTCTTGCAAGGGGTATTTAAACCGTTTTGTTAAGCTACTACGACCTGTACGTCTCTTCCAAGGGGCATTTAAATCGTCTTGTTAAGCTACTGTGACCTCCACCGCTCTTCAAAGGTGCATTTAAACCATCTTGTTAAGCTACTGGTACCTGCACGTCTCTTCCAAGGGGCAATTAAATCGTCTTTTTAAGCTACTGCGACCTCCACCGCTCTTCCAAGAGGCATTTAAACCGTCTTGTTAAGCTACTGCGACCTGCACGTCTCTTCCAAAGGGCATTTAAACCATCTTGTTAAGCTACTGCGACCAACACCGCTCTTCCCAGGGGCATTTTAACCATCTTGTTAAGCTACTGCGACCTGCACATCTCTTGCAAAGGGCATTTAAACCATCTTGTTAATCTGCTGCGACCTCCATCACTTTTCCAAGGGACATTTAAACCGTCTTGTTAAGCTGCTGCGACCTGCACGTCTCTTCCATTTGTTATTTAAACAGTCTTGTTAAGCTACTGCGACCTGCACGTCTCTTCCAAGGGGCATTTAAACCTTCTTGTTAAGCTGCTGCGACCTGCACGTCTCTTCCATTGGGCATTTAAACCATCTTGTTAAGCTACTGCGACCTGCACTTCTCTTCCAAGGTGCATTTAAACCGTCTTGTTAAGCTGCTGCGATCTGCGCGTCTCTACCAAGGGGCATTTAATCCGTCTTGTTAAGCTATTACGACCTCCACCGCTCTTCCAAGGGGCATTTACACAGTCTTGTTAAGCTAATGCGACCTGCACGTTTCTTCCAAGGGGCATTTAAACCATCTTGTTAAGCTACTGCGACCTGCACGTCTCTTGCAAGGGGTATTTAAACCGTTTTGTTAAGCTACTACGACCTGCACGTCTCTTCCATGGGTGATTTAAACCGTCTTGTTAAGCTACTGCGACCTGCACGTCTCTTCCATGGGTGATTTAAACCGTCTTGTTAAGCTACTGCGACCTTCATGTCTCTTCCATGGGGCATTTAAACCGTCTTGTTAAGCTACTGCGACCTGCACATCTCTTCCAAGGGGCATTTAAACCGTCTTGTTAAGCTACTGCGACCTGCACGTCTCTTCCAAGGGGCATTTAAACCTTCTTGTTTAGCTACTGTAACCTCCACCACTTTTCCAAGGGGCATTTAAAGAGACTTGTTAAGCTACTGCGACCGGCATGTCTCTACCAAGGGGCATTTAAACCGTCTTGTTAAGCTACTGCGACCTGCTCGTCTCTTCCATGGGGCATTTAAACCATCTTGTTAAGCTACTGCGACTTGCACGTCTCTTCCAAGGGGCATTTAAACCGTCTTGTTAAGCTACTGCGACCTGCACGTCTCTTCCAACGGGCATTTAAACCATCTTGTTAAGCTACTGCGACCTGCACGTCTCTTCCAAGGTGCATTTAAAACGTCTTGTTAAGCTGCTGCGATCTGCACGTCTCTACCAAGGGGCATTTAATCCGTCTTGTTAAGCTATTACGACCTCCGCCGCTCTTCCAAGGGGCATTTACACCGTCTTGTTAAGCTACTGCGACCTGCACGTCTCTTCCAAGGGGCATTTAAACCGTCTTGTTAAGCTACTGCGACCTGCACGTTTCTTCCAAGGGGCATTTAAACCATCTTGTTAAACTACTGCGACCTGCACTTCTCTTGCAAGGGGTATTTAAACCGTTTTGTTAAGCTACTGCGACCTGTACGTCTCTTCCAAGGGGCATTTAAATCGTCTTGTTAAGCTACTGCGACCTGCACCGCTCTTCCAAGGGGCATTTAAACCATCTTGTTTAGCTACTGCGACCTGCACGTTTCTACCAAGGGGCATTTAAACCGTCTTGTTAATCTACTGCGCCATGCATGTCTCTTCCAAGGGGCATTTAAACCGTCTTGTTAAGCTACTGCGACCTGCACGTCTCTTCCAAGGGGCATTTAAACCGTCTTGTTAAGCTACTGCGACCTGCATGTCTCTTCCAAGGGGCATTTAAACCATCTTGTTAAGCCACTGCGACCTGCACGTCTCTTCCAAGGGGCATTTAAACCCTCTTGTTAAGCTCCTGCGACCTGCATCTCTCTTCCAAGGGACATTTAAACCGTTTTTTAAGCTTCTGCAACCTGCACTTCTCTTCCAAGGGGCATTTAAACTCTCTTTTTAATCTACTGCGACCTCCATCACTTTTCCAAGGGGCATTTAAACCGTCTTGTTAAGCTCCTGCGACCTGCACGTCTCTTCCATGGGTGATTTAAACCGTCTTGTTAAGCTACTGCGACCTGCACGTCTCTTCCATGGGGCATTTAAACCGTCTTGTTAAGCTACTGCGACCTGCACATCTCTTCCAAGGGGCATTTAAACCGTCTTGTTAAGCTACTGCGACCTGCACGTCTCTTCCAAGGGGCATTGAAACCTTCTTGTTTAGCTACTGTAACCTCCACCACTTTTCCAATGGGCATTTAAACCATCTTGTTAATCTACTGCGACCTGCATGTCTCTTCCAAGGGGCATTTAAACCGTCTTGTTAAGCTACTGCGGCTTGCACTTCTCTTCCAAGGGGCATTTAAACCTTCTTGTTTAGCTACTGTAACCTCCACCACTTTTCCAAGGGGCATTTAAACCGTCTTGTTAAGCTACTGCGACCTACATGTCTCTTCCAAGAGGCATTTAAACCGTCTTGTTAAGCTACTGGGAACTGTACGTCTCTTCCAAGGGGCATTTAAACCGTCTTGTTAAGCTGCTGCGACCTGCATGTCTCTTCCAAGGGGCACTTAAGCCATCTTGTTAAGCTACTGCGACCTCCACCGCTCTTCCAAGAGGCATTTAAACCATCTTGTTAAGCTACTGGGACCTGCACGTTTTTTCCAAGGGGCATTTAAACCATCTTGATAAGCTACTGCGACCTCCACCGCTCTACCAAGGGGTATTTTAACCATCTTGCTAAGCAACTGCGACCTGCACCTCTCTTTCAAGGGGCATTTAAGTCATCTTGTTACGCTACTGCGACCTCCACCGCTCTTCCAAGGGGCATTTAAACCGCCTTGTTAAGCTACTTCGACCTCCACCGCTCTTCCAAGGGTCATTTAAACTGTCTTGTTAAGCTACTGCGACTTGCACGTCTCTTCCATTGGGCATTTTAACCGTCTTGTTAAGCTTCTGCAACCTGCACATCTCTTCCATGGGGCATTTAAACTCTCTTGTTAAGCTACTGCGACCTGCACGTATCTTCCAAGGGGCATTTAAACCGTCTTGTTAAGCTACTGCGACCTGCACGTCTCTTCCAAGGTGCATTTAAACCATCTTGTTAAGCTACTGCAGCCTCCAACGCTCTACCAAAGGGCATTTTAACTGTCTTGTTAAGCTACTGCGACCTGCAAGTCTCTTTCAAGCGGCATTTAAACTATCTTGTTACGCTACTGCGACCTCCACCGCTCTTCCAAGGGGCATTTAAACCGCCTTGTTACGCTACTTCCACCTGCACGTCTCTTCCATGGGGCATTTTAAACGTCTTGTTAAGCTACTGCGACCTGCACGTCTCTTCCAAGGGGCATTTAAACCGTCTTGTTAAGCTACTGCGACCTGCAACTCTCTTCCATCGGGCATTTAAACCATCTTGTTAAGCTACTGCGACCTGCACGTCTCTTCCAAGGTGCATTTAAACGGTCTTGTTAAGCTGCTGTGTTCTGCACGTCTCTACCAACGGGCATTTAATACGTCTTGTTAAGCTATTACGACCTCCACTTCTCTTCCAAGGGGCATTTAAACCGTCTTGTTAAGCTACTGCGACCTGCATGTTTCTTCCAAGGGGCATTTAAACCGTCTTTTTAAGCTACTGCGACCTGCACGTCTCTTCCAAGGGGCATTCAAACTGTCTTGTTAAGCTACTGCGACCTGCATGTCTCTTCCGAGGGGCATTTAAACCGTCTTGTTAAGCTACTGCGACTTGCACGTCTCTTCCAATTGGCATTTAAACCTTCTTGTTTAGCTACTGTAACCTTCACCACTTTTCCAAGGGGCATTTAAACCGTCTTGTTAAGCTACTGCGACCTGCATTTCTCTTCCAAGGGGCATTTAAACCGTCTTTTTAAGCTACTGCAACCTGCACGTCTCTTCCAAGGGGCATTTAAACTGTCTTGTTAAGCTACTGCAACCTGCACGTCTCTTCCAAGGGGCATTTAAACTGTCTTGTTAAGATACTGCGACCTGCATGTCTCTTCCAAGGGGCATTTAAACCGTCTTGTTAAGCTACTGCGACTTGCACGTCTCTTCCAAGGGGCATTTAAACCGCTTTGTTAAGCTACTGCGACCTGCACGTTTCTTCCAAGGGTCATTTAAACCATCTTGTTAAGCTACTGCGACCTCCAACGCTCTTCCAAGGGGCATTTTAACCATCTTGTTTAGCTACTGCGACCTGCACGTCTCTTCCATGGGGCATTTAAACCGTCTTGTTAAGCTACTGCGACCTGCACGTCTCTTCCAAGGGGCATTTAAACCGTCTTGTTAAGCTACTGCGACCTGCACGTCTCTTCCAAGGGGCACTTAAACCATCTTGTTAAGCTACTGCGACCTCCACCGCTCTTCCAAGAGGCATTTAAACGATCTTGCTAAGCTACTGCGACCTGCACGTTTTTTCCAAGGGGCATTTAAACCATCTTGATAAGCTACTGCGACCTCCACCGCTCTACCAAGGGGCATTTTAACCATCTTGCTAAGCAACTGCGACCAGCACGTCTCTTCCAAGGGGCATTTAAACCATCTTGTTAATCTACTGCGACCTCCACCGCTTTTCCAAGGGGCATTAAAACCGTCTTGTTAAGCTACTGTGACCTGCACCTCTCTTTCAAGGGGCATTTAAGTCATCTTGTTACGCTACTGCGACCTCCACCGCTCTTCCAAGGGGCATTTAAACCGCCTTGTTAAGCTACTTCGACCTGCATGTCTCTTCCATTGGGCATTTTAACCGTCTTGTTAAGCTTCTGCAACCTGCACATCTCTTCCATGGGGCATTTAAACTCTCTTGTTAAGCTACTGCGTCCTGCACGTATCTTCCAAGGGGCATTTAAACCGTCTTGTTAAGCTACTGCGACCTGCACGTCTCTTCCAAGGTGCATTTAAACCATCTTGTTAAGCTACTGCAGCCTCCAACGCTCTACCAATGGGCATTTTAACTGTCTTGTTAAGCTACTGCGACCTGCAAGTCTCTTTCAAGGGGCATTTAAACTATCTTGTTACGCTACTGCGACCTCCACCGCTCTTCCAAGGGGCATTTAAACTGCCTTGTTAAGCTACTGCGACCTGCACGTTTCTTCCAAGGGTCATTTAAACCATCTTGTTAAGCTACTGCGACCTCCACCGCTCTTCCAAGGGGCATTTTAACCATCTTGTTTAGCTACTGCGACCTGCACGTCTATTCCAAAGGGCATTTAAACTGTCTTGTTAAGCTACTGCGACCTGCACGTCTCTTCCATGGGGCATTTAAACCGTCTTGTTAAGCTACTGCGACCTGCACGTCTCTTCCAAGGGGCATTTAAACCGTCTTGTTAAGCTACTGCGACCTGCACGTCTCTTCCAAGGTGCATTTAAACCTTCTTGTTTAGCTACTGTAACTTCCGCTACTTTTCCAAGGGGCATTTAAACCGTCTTGTTGAGCTACTGCGACCGGCATGTCTCTATCAAGGAGCATTTAAACCATCTTGTTAAGCTACTGCGACCTGCACGTCTCTTCCATGGGGCATTTAAACCATCTTGTTAAGCTTCTGCGACTTGCACGTCTCTTCCAAGGGGCATTTAAACAGTCTTGTTAAGCTACTGCGACTTGCACGTCTCTTCCAAGGGGGATTTAAACCTTCTTGTTTAGCTACTGTAACCTCCACCACTTTTCCAGGGGGCATTTAAACCATCTTGTTAAGCTACTGCGAACTGCATGTCTCTTCCAAGGGGCATTTAAACCGTCTTTTTAAGCTACTGCAACCTGCACGTCTCTTCCAAGGGGCATTTAAACTCTCTTGTTAATCTACTGCGACCTGCACGTCTCTTCCAAGGCGCATTTAAACCTTCTTGTTTAGCTACTGTAACCTCCACTACTTTTCCAAGGGGCATTTAAACCGTCTTGCTGAGCTACTGCGACCTGCACGTCTCTTCCATGGGGCATTTAAACAATCTTGTTAAGCTTTTGCGACTTGCACGTCTCTTCCAAGGGGCATTTAAACCGTCTTGTTAAGCTACTGCAACCTGCACGTCTCTTCCAACGGGCATTTAAACCATCTTGTTAAGCTACTGCGACCTGCACGTCTCTTCCATGGGGCATTTAAACCATCTTGTTAAGCTTCTGCGACTTGCACATCTCTTCCAACGGGCATTTAAACCATCTTTTTAAGCTATTACGACCTCCACCGCTCTTCCAATGGGCATTTACACTGTCTTGTTAAGCTACTGCGACCTGTACGTCTCTTCCAAGGGGCATTTAAACCGTCTTGTTAAGCTACTGCGACCTGCACGTCTCTTCCAAGGTGCATTTAAACCTTCTTGTTTAGCTACTGTAACCTCCACCACTTTTCCAAGGGGCATTTAAACCGTCTTGTTAAGCTACTGCGACCTGCATGTCTCTTCCAAGGTGCATTTAAACGGTCTTGTTAAGCTGCTGTGTTCTGCACGTCTCTACCAAGGGGCATTTAATCCGTCTTGTTAAGCTATTACGACCTCCACGTCTCTTCCAAGGGGCATTTAAACCGTCTTGTTAAGCTACTGCGACCTGCATGTTTCTTCCAAGGGGCATTTAAACCGTCTTTTTAAGCTACTGCGACCTGCACGTCTCTTCCAAGGGGCATTCAAACTGTCTTGTTAAGCTACTGCGACCTGCATGTCTCTTCCGAGGGGCATTTAAACCATCTTGTTAAGCTACTGCGACTTGCACGTCTCTTCCAATTGGCATTTAAACCTTCTTGTTTAGCTACTGTAACCTTCACCACTTTTCCAAGGGGCATTTAAACCGTCTTGTTAAGCTACTGCGACCTGCATTTCTCTTCCAAGGGGCATTTAAACCGTCTTTTTAAGCTACTGCAACCTGCACGTCTCTTCCAAGGGGCATTTAAACTGTCTTGTTAAGCTACTGCAACCTGCACGTCTCTTCCAAGGGGCATTTAAACTGTCTTGTTAAGATACTGCGACCTGCATGTCTCTTCCAAGGGGCATTTAAACCGTCTTGTTAAGCTACTGCGACTTGCACGTCTCTTCCAAGGGGCATTTAAACCGCTTTGTTAAGCTACTGCGACCTGCACGTTTCTTCCAAGGGTCATTTAAACCATCTTGTTAAGCTACTGCGACCTCCACCGCTCTTCCAAGGGGCATTTTAACCATCTTGTTTAGCTACTGCGACCTGCACGTCTATTCCAAAGGGCATTTAAACTGTCTTGTTAAGCTACTGCGACCTGCACGTCTCTTCCATGGGGCATTTAAACCGTCTTGTTAAGCTACTGCGACCTGCACGTCTCTTCCAAGGGGCATTTAAACCGTCTTGTTAAGCTACTGCGACCTGCACGTCTCTTCCAAGGTGCATTTAAACCTTCTTGTTTAGCTACTGTAACTTCCACTACTTTTCCAAGGGGCATTTAAACCGTCTTGTTGAGCTACTGCGACCGGCATGTCTCTATCAAGGAGCATTTAAACCATCTTGTTAAGCTACTGCGACCTGCACGTCTCTTCCATGGGGCATTTAAACCATCTTGTTAAGCTTCTGCGACTTGCACGTCTCTTCCAAGGGGCATTTAAACAGTCTTGTTAAGCTACTGCGACTTGCACGTCTCTTCCAAGGGGGATTTAAACCTTCTTGTTTAGCTACTGTAACCTCCACCACTTTTCCAGGGGGCATTTAAACCATCTTGTTAAGCTACTGCGAACTGCATGTCTCTTCCAAGGGGCATTTAAACCGTCTTTTTAAGCTACTGCAACCTGCACGTCTCTTCCAAGGGGCATTTAAACCCTCTTGTTAATCTACTGCGACCTGCACGTCTCTTCCAAGGCGCATTTAAACCTTCTTGTTTAGCTACTGTAACCTCCACTACTTTTCCAAGGGGCATTTAAACCGTCTTGCTGAGCTACTGCGACCGGCATGTCTCTACCAAGGAGCATTTAAACCGTCTTGTTAGGCTACTGCGACCTGCACGTCTCTTCCATGGGGCATTTAAACAATCTTGTTAAGCTTTTGCGACTTGCACGTCTCTTCCAAGGGGCATTTAAACCGTCTTGTTAAGCTACTGCAACCTGCACGTCTCTTCCAACGGGCATTTAAACCATCTTGTTAAGCTACTGCGACCTGCACGTCTCTTCCATGGGGCATTTAAACCATCTTGTTAAGCTTCTGCGACTTGCACATCTCTTCCAACGGGCATTTAAACCATCTTTTTAAGCTATTACGACCTCCACCGCTCTTCCAATGGGCATTTACACTGTCTTGTTAAGCTACTGCGACCTGTACGTCTCTTCCAAGGGGCATTTAAACCGTCTTGTTAAGCTACTGCGACCTGCACGTCTCTTCCAAGGTGCATTTAAACCTTCTTGTTTAGCTACTGTAACCTCCACCACTTTTCCAAGGGGCATTTAAACCGTCTTGTTAAGCTACTGTGACCTGCATGTCTCTTCCAAGGGGAATTTAAACCGTCTTTTTAAGCTACTGCAACGTGCACGTCTCTTCCAAGGTGCATTTAAACCCTCTTGTTAAGCTACTGCGACCTGCACGTCTCTTCCAAGGGGTATTTAAACCTTCTTGTTTACCTACAGTAACCTCCATCACTTTTCCAAGGGGCATTTAAACCGTCTTGTTGAGCTACTGCGGCCTGTACGTCTCTTCCATGGGGCATTTAAACCATCTTGTTAAGCTACTGCGACCTGCACGTCTCTTCCAAGGGGCATTTAAACCGTCTTGTTAAGCTATTACGACCTCCACCGCTCTTCCAAGGGGCATTTACACAGTCTTGTTAAGCTACTGCGACCTGCACGTTTCTTCCAAGGGGCATTTAAACCATCTTGTTAAGCTACCGCGACCTGCACGTCTCTTGCAAGGGGTATTTAATCCGTTTTGTTAAGCTACTACGACCTGTACGTCTCTACCAAGGGGCATTTAAATTGTCTTGTTAAGCTACTGTGACCTCCACCGTTCTTCAATGCGGCATTTAAACCATGTTGTTAAGCAACTGGTACCTGCACGTCTCTTCCAAGGGGCAATTAAATCGTCTATTTAAGCTACTGCGACCTCCAGCGCCCTTCCAAGGGGCATTTAAACCATCTTTTTTAGCTACTGCGACCTGCACGTTTCTACCAAGGGGCATTTAAACCATCTTGTTAAGCTACTGCGCCATGCATGTCTCTTCCAAGCGGCATTTAAACCATCTTGTTAAGCTACTGCGACCTGCACGTCTCTTCCAAGGGGCATTTAAACAGTCTTGTTAAGCTACTGCGACCTGCATGTCTCTTCCAAGGGGCATTTAAACCGTCTTGTTAAGCCACTGCGACCTGCACGTCTCTTCCAAGGGGCATTTAAACCATCTTGTTAAGCTACTGCGACTTGCACTTCTCTTCCAAGGGGCATTTAAATCTTCTTGTTTAGCTAGTGTAACCTCCACCACTTTTCCAAGGGGCATTTAAACTGTCTTGTTAAGCTACTGCGACCTGCATCTCTCTTCCAAGGGGCAGCTAAACCATCTTTTTAAGCTACTGCAACCTGCAAGTCTCTTCCAAGGGGCATTTAAACCATCTTGTTAAGCTACTGCGACTTGCACGTCTCTTCCAAGGGGCATTTAAACCTTTTTGTTTAACTACTGTAACCTCCACCACTTTTCCAAGGGGCATTTAAACCATCTTGTTAATCTACTGCGACCTGCATGTCTCTTCCAAGGGGCATTTAAACTGTCTTGCTAAGCTACTGCGAAATGCACGTCACTTCCAAGGGGCATTTAAAATGTCTTGTTAAGCTACTGCGACTTGCACTTCGCTTCCAAGGGGCATTTAAACCTTCTTGTTTAGCGACTGTAACCTCCACCACTTTTCCAAGGGGCGTTTAAACCGTCTTGTTAAGCTACTGCGACCTACATGTCTCTTCCAAGGGGCATTTAAACCGTCTTGTTAAGCTACTGGGACCTGTACATCTCTTCCAAGGGGCATTTAAACCGTCTTGTTAAGCTAATGCGACCGGCATGTCTCTACCAAGGAGCATTTTAACCTTCTTGTTAAGCTACTGCGACCTGCACGTCTCTTCCATGGGGCATTTAAACCATCTTGTTAAGCTTCTGCGACTTGCACGTCTCTTCCAAGGGGCATTTAAACCATCTTGTTAAGCTACTGCGACCTGCACGTCTCTTCCAACGAGCATTTAAACCATCTTGTTAAGATACTGCGACCTGCACGTCTCTTCCAAGGTGCATTTAAACCTTCTTGTTAAGCTGCTGCAATCTGCACGTCTCTACCAAGGGGCATTTAATCCGTCTTGTTAAGCTATTGCGACCTCCACCGCTCTTACAATGGGCATTTACACCGTCTTGTTAAGCTACTGCGACCTGTACGTCTCTTCCAAGGGGCATTTAAACCGTCTTGTTAAGCTACTGCGACTTGCACGTCTCTTCCAAGGGGGATTTAAACCTTCTTGTTTAGCTACGGTAACCTCCACCACTTTTCCAAGGGGCATTTAAACCGTCTTGTTAAGCTACTGCGACCTGCATGTCTCTTCCAAGGGGCATTTAAACCGTCTTTTTAAGCTACTGCAACCTGCACGTCTCTTCCAAGGGGCATTTAAACCCTCTTGTTAAGCTACTGCGACCTTCACGTCTTGTTAAGCTACTGCGACCTGCATGTCTCTTCCAAGGGGCATTTAAACCGTCTTTTTAAGCTACTGCAACCTGCACGTCTCTTCCAAGGGGCATTTAAACAGTCTTGTTAAGCTACTGCGACCTTCACGTCTCTTCCAAGGTGCATTTAAACCTTCTTGTTTAGCTACTGTAACCTCCACTACTTTTCCAAGGGGCATTTAAACCGTCTTGCTGAGCTACTGCGACCGGCATGTCTCTAGCAAGGAGCATTTAAACCGTCTTGTTAAGCTACTGCGACCTGCACGTCTCTTCCATGGGGCATTTAAACCATCTTGTTAAGCTTCTGCGACTTGCACGTCTCTTCCAAGGAGCATTTAAACCGTCTTGTTAAGCTACTGCGACCTGCACGTCTCTTCCAACGGGCATTTAAACCATCTTGTTAAGCTACTGCGACCTGCACGTCTCTTCCAAGGTGCATTTAAACCTTCTTGTTTAGCTACTGTAACCTCCACCACTTTTCCAAGGGGCATTTAAACCGTCTTGTTAAGCTACTGTGACCTGCATGTCTCTTCCAAGGGGAATTTAAACCGTCTTTTTAAGCTACTGCAACGTGCACGTCTCTTCCAAGGTGCATTTAAACCCTCTTGTTAAGCTACTGCGACCTGCACGTCTCTTCCAAGGGGTATTTAAACCTTCTTGTTTACCTACAGTAACCTCCACCACTTTTCCAAGGGGCATTTAAACCGTCTTGTTGAGCTACTGCGGCCTGTACGTCTCTTCCATGGGGCATTTAAACCATCTTGTTAAGCTACTGCGACCTGCACGTCTCTTCCAAGGGGCATTTAAACCGTCTTGTTAAGCTATTACGACCTCCACCGCTCTTCCAAGGGGCATTTACACAGTCTTGTTAAGCTACTGCGACCTGCACGTTTCTTCCAAGGGGCATTTAAACCATCTTGTTAAGCTACCGCGACCTGCACGTCTCTTGCAAGGGGTATTTAATCCGTTTTGTTAAGCTACTACGACCTGTACGTCTCTACCAAGGGGCATTTAAATTGTCTTGTTAAGCTACTGTGACCTCCACCGTTCTTCAATGCGGCATTTAAACCATGTTGTTAAGCAACTGGTACCTGCACGTCTCTTCCAAGGGGCAATTAAATCGTCTATTTAAGCTACTGCGACCTCCAGCGCCCTTCCAAGGGGCATTTAAACCATCTTTTTTAGCTACTGCGACCTGCACGTTTCTACCAAGGGGCATTTAAACCATCTTGTTAAGCTACTGCGCCATGCATGTCTCTTCCAAGCGGCATTTAAACCATCTTGTTAAGCTACTGCGACCTGCACGTCTCTTCCAAGGGGCATTTAAACAGTCTTGTTAAGCTACTGCGACCTGCATGTCTCTTCCAAGGGGCATTTAAACCGTCTTGTTAAGCCACTGCGACCTGCACGTCTCTTCCAAGGGGCATTTAAACCATCTTGTTAAGCTACTGCGACTTGCACGTCTCTTCCAAGGGGCATTTAAATCTTCTTGTTTAGCTAGTGTAACCTCCACCACTTTTCCAAGGGGCATTTAAACTGTCTTGTTAAGCTACTGCGACCTGCATCTCTCTTCCAAGGGGCAGCTAAACCATCTTTTTAAGCTACTGCAACCTGCAAGTCTCTTCCAAGGGGCATTTAAACCATCTTGTTAAGCTACTGCGACTTGCACGTCTCTTCCAAGGGGCATTTAAACCTTTTTGTTTAACTACTGTAACCTCCACCACTTTTCCAAGGGGCATTTAAACCATCTTGTTAATCTACTGCGACCTGCATGTCTCTTCCAAGGGGCATTTAAACTGTCTTGCTAAGCTACTGCGAAATGCACGTCACTTCCAAGGGGCATTTAAAATGTCTTGTTAAGCTACTGCGACTTGCACTTCGCTTCCAAGGGGCATTTAAACCTTCTTGTTTAGCGACTGTAACCTCCACCACTTTTCCAAGGGGCGTTTAAACCGTCTTGTTAAGCTACTGCGACCTACATGTCTCTTCCAAGGGGCATTTAAACCGTCTTGTTAAGCTACTGGGACCTGTACATCTCTTCCAAGGGGCATTTAAACCGTCTTGTTAAGCTAATGCGACCGGCATGTCTCTACCAAGGAGCATTTTAACCTTCTTGTTAAGCTACTGCGACCTGCACGTCTCTTCCATGGGGCATTTAAACCATCTTGTTAAGCTTCTGCGACTTGCACGTCTCTTCCAAGGGGCATTTAAACCATCTTGTTAAGCTACTGCGACCTGCACGTCTCTTCCAACGAGCATTTAAACCATCTTGTTAAGATACTGCGACCTGCACGTCTCTTCCAAGGTGCATTTAAACCTTCTTGTTAAGCTGCTGCAATCTGCACGTCTCTACCAAGGGGCATTTAATCCGTCTTGTTAAGCTATTGCGACCTCCACCGCTCTTACAATGGGCATTTACACCGTCTTGTTAAGCTACTGCGACCTGTACGTCTCTTCCAAGGGGCATTTAAACCGTCTTGTTAAGCTACTGCGACTTGCACGTCTCTTCCAAGGGGGATTTAAACCTTCTTGTTTAGCTACGGTAACCTCCACCACTTTTCCAAGGGGCATTTAAACCGTCTTGTTAAGCTACTGCGACCTGCATGTCTCTTCCAAGGGGCATTTAAACCGTCTTTTTAAGCTACTGCAACCTGCACGTCTCTTCCAAGGGGCATTTAAACCCTCTTGTTAAGCTACTGCGACCTTCACGTCTTGTTAAGCTACTGCGACCTGCATGTCTCTTCCAAGGGGCATTTAAACCGTCTTTTTAAGCTACTGCAACCTGCACGTCTCTTCCAAGGGGCATTTAAACAGTCTTGTTAAGCTACTGCGACCTTCACGTCTCTTCCAAGGTGCATTTAAACCTTCTTGTTTAGCTACTGTAACCTCCACTACTTTTCCAAGGGGCATTTTAACCGTCTTGCTGAGCTACTGCGACCGGCATGTCTCTAGCAAGGAGCATTTAAACCGTCTTGTTAAGCTACTGCGACCTGCACGTCTCTTCCATGGGGCATTTAAACCATCTTGTTAAGCTTCTGCGACTTGCACGTCTCTTCCAAGGAGCATTTAAACCGTCTTGTTAAGCTACTGCGACCTGCACGTCTCTTCCAACGGGCATTTAAACCATCTTGTTAAGCTACTGCGACCTGCACGTCTCTTCCAAGGTGCATTTAAACCGCCTTGTTAAGCTGCTGCGATCTGCAAGTCTCTACCAAGGGGCATTTAATCCATCTTTTTAAGCTATTACGACCTCCACCGCTCTTCCAATGGGCATTTACACCGTTTTGTTAAGCTACTGCGACCTGTACGTCTCTTCCAAGGGGCATTTAAACCGTCTTGTTAAGCTACTGCGACTTGCACGTCTCTTCCAAGGGGGATTTAAACCTTCTTGTTTAGCTACGGTAACCTCCACCACTTTTCCAAGGGGCATTTAAACCGTCTTGTTAAGCTACTGCGACCTGCATGTCTCTTCCAAGGGGCATTTAAACCGTCTTTTTAAGCTACTGCAACCTGCACGTCTCTGCCAAGGGGCATTTAAACCCTCTTGTTAAGCTACTGCGACCTGCACGTCTCTTCCAAGGGGCATTTAAACCGTCTTTTTAAGCTACTGCGACCTGCACGTCTCTTCCAAGGTGCATTTAAACCTTCTTGTTTAGCTACTGTAACCTCCACCGCTCTTCCAAGGGGCATTTAAACTGTCATGTTAAGCTACTGGGACCTCCACCGCTCTTCCAAGGGGCATTTAAACTGTCTTGTTAAGCTACTGCGACCTGCACTTCTCTTCCAAGGGGCATTTAAATTGTCTTTTTAAGCTACTGCGACCTGCACGTCTCTTCCAAGGGGCATTTAAATCGTCTTGGTAAGCTACTGAGACCTGCAAACATCTTCCAAGGGGCATTTAAACTGTCTTGTTAAGCTACTGCGACCTGCACATCTCTTCCAAGGGGCATTTAAACTGTCTTGTTAAGCTACTGCGACCTCCACGTCTCTTTCAAGGGGCAATTAAACTGTCTTGTTAAGAGTACTGCGACATCCACCGCTCTTCAAAAGGGCATTTAAACTGTCTTGGTAAGCTACTACGACCTGCATGTTTCTTCCAAGTGGCATTTAAACCGTCTTGTTAAGCTACTGCAACCTGCACATCTCTTCCAAGGGGCATTTAAACTGTCTTAATAAGCTACTGCGACCTGCACGTCTCTTCCAAGGGGCATTTAAACTGTCTTGTTAAGCTACTGTGACCTCCACCGCTCTTCCAAGGGGCATTTAAACCGTCTTGTTAAGCTACTGCGACCTGCACGTCTCTTCCAAGGGGAATTTAAACCGTCTTGTTAAGCTACTGCGACCTGCAAGTCTCTTCCAAGTGGCATTTAAACCGTCTTGGTAAGATACTGCGACCTGCTAGCCTATTCCAAGGGTCATTTAAACCCTCTTGTTAAGCTACTGTGACCTGCACGTCTCTTCCAAGGGGGATTTAACCGTCTTGTTAAGCTACTGCGACCTGCACGTCTCTTCCAAGGGGCATTAAAACCATCTTGTTAAGCTACTGCGACCTGCACGTCTCTTCCAAGGGGCATTTAAACCGTCTTGTTAAGCTACTGCGACTTGCAAGTCTCTTCCAAGGGGCATTTAAACCGTCTTGTTAAGCTACTGTAACCTCCACCCCTTTTCCAAGGGGCATTTAACCCCTCTTATTAAGCTACTGCGACATGCACGTCTCTTCCAAGGGGCATTTAAAACGCTTTGTTAAGCTACTGCGACCTGCACGTCTGTTCCAAGGTGCATTTAAACCGTCTTGTTAAGCTACTGCGACCTGCAATTCTCTTCCAAGGGGCACTTAACCCGTCTTGCTAAGTTACTGCGAACTCCGCCGCACTTCCAAGGGGCATTTAAACCGTCTAGTTAAGCTACTGCGACCTGCACGTCTCTTTCAAGGGGCATTTAAACTGTCTTGTTAAGCTACTGCGACCTCCACCGCTATTCCAAGGGGCATTTAAACCGTCTTGTTAAGCTACTGCAACCTGCACATCTCTTCCAAGGGGCATTTAAACCGTCTTGTTTAGCTACTGCGACCTACACATCTCTTCCAGTGGGCATTTAAACCGTCTTATTAAGCTACTGCAACCTGCACATCTCTTCCAAGGGGCATTTAAACCGTCTTATTAAGATACTGCGACCTGCACGTCTCTTCCAAGGGGCATTTAAACTGTCTTGTTAAGCTACTGCGACCTCCACCGCTATTCCAAGGGGCATTTAAACCGTCTTATTAAGCTACTGCAACCTGCACATCTCTTCCAAGGGGCATTTAAACCGTCTTGTTTAGCTACTGCGACCTACACATCTCTTCCAGTGTGCATTTAAACCGTCTTATTAAGCTACTGCAACCTGCACATCTCTTCCAAGGGGCATTTAAACCGTCTTATTAAGATACTGCGACCTGCACGTCTCTTCCAAGGGGCATTTAAACTGTCTTGTTAAGCTACTGCGACCGCCACCGCTCTTCCAAGGGGCACTTAAACCGTCTTGTTAAGCTACTGCGACCTGCACGTCTCTTCCAAGGGGCATTTAAAACGTCTTGTTTAGCTACTGCGACCTCCACCGCTCTTCCAAGGGGCACTTAAACCGTCTTGTTAAGCTACTGCGACCTGCACGTCACTTCCATGTGGCATTTAAACCGTCTTGGTAAGCTACTGCGACCTGCTAGCCTATTCCAAGGGACATTTAAACCCTCTTGTTAAGCTACGGTGACCTGCACGTCTCTTCCAAGGGGGATTTAAACCGTCTTGTTAAGCTGCTACGACTTGCTCGTCTCTTCCAAGGGGTATTTAAACAGATTTGATAAGCTGCTGCGACCTGCATGTCTCTTCCACGGAGCATTTAAACTGTCATGTTAAGCTACAGTGACCTCCACCGCTCTTCCAAGGGGCATTTAAACTGTCTTGTTAAGCTACTGCGACCTGCACGTCTCTTCCAAGGGGCATTTAAATTGTCTTGTTAAGCTCCTGCGACCTGCACGTCTCTCCCAAGGGGCATTTAAATCATCTTGGTAAGCTACTGCGACCTGCAAGTATCTTCCAAGGGGCATTTAAACTGTCTTGTGAAGCTACTGCGACCTGCACGTCTCTTCCAAGGGGCATTAAAACTGTCTTGTTAAGCTTCTGCGACCTCCACCGCTCTTCCAAAGGGCATTAAAACCATCTTGTTAAGCTACTGCGATCTGCACGTCTCTTCCAAGGGGCATTTAAACCATCTTGTTAAGCTACTGCGACATGCACGTCTCTTCCAAGGGGCATTTAAACCATTTTATTAAGCTACTTCGACCTGCATGTCTCTTCCAAGGGGCATTTAAACTGTCTTGTTAAGCTACTGCGACCTCCACCCCTGTTCCAAGGGGCATTTAAACCATCCTATTATGTTACTGCGACCTGCAAATCTTTTCCAAGGGGCGTTTAAACCATCTTATTAAGCTACTGCGACCTGCACGTCTCTTCCAAAGGGCATTTAAACTGTCTTGTTAAGCTACTGCGACCTCCACCCCTCTTCCAAGGGGCATTTAAACCGTCTTGTTAAGCTACTGCGACCTGCACGTCTCTTCCAAGGGGCATTTAAACAGTCTTGGAAAGCTACTGCGACCTGCAAGCCTATTCCAAGGGGCATTTAAACCCTCTTGTTAAGCTATTGCGACCTGCACGTATCTTCCAATGGGCATTTAAACCGTCTTGTTAAGCTACTGTAACCTCCACCACTTTTCCAAGGGGCATTTAAACCGTCTTGTTAAGCTACTGCGACCTGCAAGTCTCTTCCGAGGGGCATTTAAACCGTCTTGTTAAGCTACTGCGACCTGCATGTCTCTAACAAGGGACATTTAAACTGTCTTGTTAAGCTACTGAGACCTGCAAGTCTCTTCCAAGGGGCATTTAAACAGACTTGTTAAGCTGCTGCGACCTGCATGTCTCTTCCACGGGGCATTTAAACTGTCATGTTAAGCTACTGTGACCTCCACCGCTCTTCCAAGGGGCATTTAAACTGTCTTGTTAAGCTACTGCGACCTGCACGTCTCTTCCAAGGGTCATTTAAACTGTCTTGTTAAGCTACTGCGACCTGCACGTCTCTTCCAAGGGGCATTTCAACTGTCTTGTTAAGCTACTGCGACCTCCACCTCTCTTCCAAAGGGCATTAAAACCATCTTTTTAAGCTACTGCGACCTGCACGTCTCTTCCAAGGGGCATTGAAACCGTCTTGTTAAGCTACTGCGACCTGCTAGCCTATTCCAAGGGTCATTTAAACCCTCTTGTTAAGCTACTGTGACCTGCACGTCTCTTCCAAGGGGGATTTAACCGTCTTGTTAAGCTACTGTGACCTGCACGTCTCTTCCAAGGGGGATTTAACCGTCTTGTTAAGCTACTGCGACCTGCACGTCTCTTCCAAGGGGCACTTAAACCGTCTTGTTAAGCTACTGCGACTTGCTCGTCTCTACCAAGGGGCATTTAAACTGTCTTGTTAAGCTACTGTGACCTCCACCGCTCTTCCAAGGGGCATTTAAACCGTCTTGTTAAGCTACTGCGACCTGCAAATCTCTTTCAAGGGGCATTTAAACCGTCTTGTTAAGCTACTGCGACCTGCACGTCTCTTCCAAGTGGCATTTAAACCATCTTGGTAAGCTACTGCGACCTGCTAGCCTATTCCAAGGGTCATTTAAACCCTCTTGTTAAGCTACTGTGACCTGCACGTCTCTTCCAAGGGGCATTTAAACAGTCTTGGTAAGCTACTGCGACCTGCACGTCTCTTCCAAGGAGCATTTAAACAGTCTTGGTAAGCTACTGCGACCTGCAAGCCTATTCCATGGGGCATTTAAACCGTCTTGTTAAGCTACTGCGACTTGCACGTCTCTTCCAAGGGGCATTTAAACCGCCTTGTTAAGCTACTGTAACCTCCACCACTTTTCCAAGGGGCATTTAAACCGCCTTGTTAAGCTACTGAGACCTGCACGTCTCTTCCATGGGGCATTTAAACCGTCTTGTTAAGCTACTGCGACCTGCATGTCTCTACCAAGGGACATTTAAACCCTCTTGTTAAGCTACTGCGACCTGCACGTCTCTTCCAAGGGGCATTTAAACTGTCATGTTAAGCTACTGCGACCTCCACTGCTCTTCCAAGGGGCATTTAAACTGTCTTGTTAAGCTACTGCGAACTGCACGTCTCTTCCAAGGTGCATTTAAACTGTCTTGGTAAGCTACTGCGACCTGCATGTCTCTTCCAAGTGGCATTTAAACCGTCTTGTTAAGCTAATGCGACCTGCACATCTCTTCCAAGGGGCATTTAAACTGTCTTATTAAGCTACTGCGACCTGCACGTCTCTTCCAAGGGGCATTTAAACTGTCTTGTTAAGCTACTGCGACCTCCACCGCTCTTCCAAGGGGCATTTAAACCGTCTTGTTAAGCTACTGCGACCTGCACGTCTCTTCCAAGGGGCATTTAAACTGTCTTGTTAAGCTACTGCGACCTCCACCGCTCTTCCAAGGGGCATTTAAACCGTCTTGTTAAGCTACTGCGACCTGCACGTCTCTTCCAAGTGGCATTTAAACCGTCTTGGTAAGATACTGCGACCTGCTAGCCTATTCCAAGGGTCATTTAAACCCTCTTGTTAAGCTACTGTGACCTGCACGTCTCTTCCAAGGGGGATTTAACCGTCTTGTTAAGCTACTGCGACCTGCACGTCTCTTCCAAGGGGCATTAAAACCATCTTGTTAAGCTACTGCGACCTGCAAGTCTCTTCCAAGGGGCATTTAAAACGTCTTGTTAAGGTACTGCGACTTGCAAGTCTCTTCCAAGGGGCATTTAATCCGTCTTGTTAAGCTACTGTAACCTCCACCCCTTTTCCAAGGGGCATTTAAACCATCTTGTTAAGCTACTGCGACATGCACGTCTCTTCCAAGGGGCATTTAAAACGTTTTGTTAAGCTACTGCGACCTGCACGTCTCTTCCAAGGTGCATTTAAACCGTCTTGTTTAGCTACTGCGACCTCCACCGCTCTTCCAAGGGGCACTTAAACCGTCTTGGTAAGCTACTGCGACCTGCTAGCCTATTCCAAGGGTCATTTAAACCCTCTTGTTAAGCTCCTGCGACCTGCACGTCTCTCCCAAGGGGCATTTAAATCATCTTGGTAAGCTACTGCGACCTGCAAGTATCTTCCAAGGGGCATTTTAACTGTCTTGTGAAGCTACTGCGACCTGCACGTCTCTTCCAAGGGGCATTAAAACTGTCTTGTTAAGCTTCTGCGACTTCCACCGCTCTTCCAAAGGGCATTAAAACCATCTTGTTAAGCTACTGCGACCTGCACTTCTCTTCCAAGGGGCATTTAAACCATCTTGTTAAGCTACTGCGACATGCACGTCTCTTCCAAGGGGCATTTAAACCATATTATTAAGCTACTTCGACCTCCATGTCTCTTCCAAGGGGCATTTAAACTGTCTTGTTAAGCTACTGCGACCTCCACCTCTCTTCCAAGGGGCATTTAAACCGTCCTATTATGTTACTGCGACCTGCAAATCTCTTCCAAGGGGCGTTTAAACCATCTTATTAAGCTACTGCGACCTGCACGTCTCTTCCAAGGGGCATTTAAACTGTCTTGTTAAGCTATGCGACCTCCACCCCTCTTCCAAGGGGCATTTAAACCATCTTGTTAAGCTACTGCGACCTGCACGTCTCTTCCAAGGGGCATTTAAACTGTCTTGTTAAGGTACTGCGACCTCCACCGCTCTTCCAAGGGGCATTTAAACCGTCTTGTTAAGCTACTGCGACCTGCACGTCTCTTCCATGTGGCATTTAAAACGTCTTGGTAAGCTACTGCGACCTGCTAGCCTATTCCAAGGGTCATTTAAACCCTCTTGTTAAGCTACTGTGACCTGCACGTCTCTTCCAAGGGGGATTTAACCATCTTGTTAAGCTACTGTGACCTGCACGTCTCTTCTAAGGGGGATTTAACCGTCTTGTTAAGCTACTGCGACCTGCACGTCTCTTCCAAGGGGCACTTAAACCGTCTTGTTAAGCTACTGCGACTTGCTCGTCTCTACCAAGGGGCATTTAAACAGACTTGTTAAGCTGCTGCGACCTGCACGTCTCTTCCAAGGGTCATTTAAACTGTCTTGTTAAGCTACTGTGACCTCCACCGCTCTTCCAAGGGGCATTTAAACCGTCTTGTTAAGCTACTGCGACCTGCAAATCTCTTTCAAGGGGCATTTAAACCGTCTTGTTAAGCTACTGCGACCTCCACGTCTCTTCCAAGTGGCATTTAAACCATCTTGGTAAGCTACTGCGACCTGCTAGCCTATTCCAAGGGTCATTTAAACCCTCTTGTTAAGCTACTGTGACCTGCACGTCTCTTCCAAGGGGCATTTAAACAGTCTTGGTAAGCTACTGCGACCTGCACGTCTCTTCCAAGGGGCATTTAAACAGTCTTGGTAAGCTACTGCGACCTGCAAGCCTATTTCATGGGGCATTTAAACCGTCTTGTTAAGCTTCTGCGACTTGCACGTCTCTTCCAAGGGGCATTTAAACCGCCTTGTTAAGCTACTGTAACCTCCACCACTTTTCCAAGGGGCATTTCAACCGCCTTGTTAAGCTACTGCGACCTGCACGTCTCTTCCATGGGGCATTTAAACCGTCTTGTTAAGCTTCTGCGACCTGCATGTCTCTACCAAGGGACATTTAAACCGTCTTGTTAAGCTACTGCGACCTGCACGTCTCTTCCAAGGGGCATTTAAACTGTCATGTTAAGCTACTGCGACCTCCACCGCTCTTCCAAGGGGCATTTAAACTGTCTTGTTAAGCTACTGCGACCTGCACGTCTCTTCCAAGGGGCATTTTAATTGTCTTTTTAAGCTACTGCGACCTGCACGTCTCTTCCAAGGGGCATTTAAATCGTCTTGGTAAGCTACTGAGACCTGCAAACATCTTCCAAGGGGCATTTAAACTGTCTTGTTAAGCTACTGCGACCTGCACATCTCTTCCAAGGGGCATTTAAACTGTCTTGTTAAGCTACTGCGACCTCCACGTCTCTTTCAAGGGGCAATTAAACTGTCTTGTTAAGCTACTGCGACATCCAACGCTCTTCCAAAGGGCATTTAAACTGCCTTGTTAAGCTACTGCGACCTCCACCGCTCTTCCAAAGGGCATTAAAACCATCTTGTTAAGCTACTGCGACATGCACGTCTCTTCCAAGGGTCATTTAAACCGTCTTGTTAAGCTACTGCGACCTGCACATCTCTTCCAAGGGGCATTTAAACTGTCTTGTTAAGCTACTGCGACCTCCACGTCTCTTTCAAGGGGCAATTAAACTGTCTTGTTAAGCTACTGCGACATCCAACGCTCTTCCAAAGGGCATTTAAACTGCCTTGTTAAGCTACTGCGACCTCCACCGCTCTTCCAAAGGGCATTAAAACCATCTTGTTAAGCTACTGCGACCTGCACGTCTCTTCCAAGGGTCATTTAAACCGTCTTGTTAAGCTACTGCGACCTGCACGTCTCTTCCAAGGGGCATTTAAACTGTCTTGTTAAGCTACTGCGAACTCCATCGCTCTTCCAAGGGGCATTTAAACCGTCTTGTTAAGCTACTGCGACCTGCACGTCTCTTCCAAGGGGTATTTAAACTGTCTTGTTAAGCTACTGCGACCTCCACGTCTCTTTCAAGAGGCAATTAAACTGTCTTGTTAAGCTACTGCGACATCCAACGCTCTTCCAAAGGGCTTTTAAATTGTCTTGGTAAGCTACTGCGACCTGCATGTCTCTTCCAAGTGGCATTTAAACCGTCTTGTTAAGCTACTGCGACCTGCACATCTCTTCCAAGGGGCATTTAAACTGTCTTATTAAGCTACTGCGACCTGCACGTCTCTTCAAAGGGGCATTTAAACTGTCTTGTTAAGCTACTGCGACCTCCACCGCTCTTCCAAGGGGCATTTAAACCGTCTTGTTAAGCTACTGCGACCTGCACGTCTCTTCCAAGGGGCATTTAAACCGTCTTGTTAAGCTACTGCGACCTGCACGTCTCTTCCAAGTGGCATTTAAACCGTCTTGGTAAGCTACTGCGACCTGCTAGCCTATTCCAAGGGTCATTTAAACCCTCTTGTTAAGCTACTGTGACCTGCACGTCTCTTCCAAGGGGCATTTAAACCGTCTTGTTAAGCTACTGCGACCTGCAAGTCTCTTCCAAGTGGCATTTAAACCGTCTTGGTAAGCTACTGCGACCTGCTAGCCTATTCCAAGGGGCATTTAAACCGTCTTGTTAAGCTACTGCGACCTCCACCTCTCTTCCAAGGGGCATTTAAACTGTCTTGTTAAGCTACTGCGACCTGCACGTCTCTTCCAAGGGGCATTTTAATTGTCTTTTTAAGCTACTGCGACCTGCACGTCTCTTCCAAGGGGCATTTAAATCGTCTTGGTAAGCTACTGAGACCTGCAAACATCTTCCAAGGGGCATTTAAACTGTCTTGTTAAGCTACTGCGACCTGCACATCTCTTCCAAGGGGCATTTAAACTGTCTTGTTAAGCTACTGCGACCTCCACGTCTCTTTCAAGGGGCAATTAAACTGTCTTGTTAAGCTACTGCGACATCCAACGCTCTTCCAAAGGGCATTTAAACTGTCTTGGGAAGCTACTGCGACCTGCATGTCTCTTCCAAGTGGCATTTAAACCGTCTTGTTAAGCTACTGCGACCTGCACATCTCTCCCAAGGGGCATTTAAACTGTCTTATTAAGCTACTGCGACCTGCACGTCTCTTCCAAGGGGCATTTAAACCGTCTTGTTAAGCTACTGCGACCTGCACGTCTCTTCCAAGGGGCATTTAAACCGTCTTGTTAAGCTACTGCGACCTGCACGTCTCTTCCAAGTGGCATTTAAACCGTCTTGGTAAGCTACTGCGACCTGCTAGCCTATTCCAAGGGTCATTTAAACCCTCCTGTTAAGCTACTGTGACCTGCACGTCTCTTCCAAGGGGCATTTAAACAGTCTTGGTAAGCTACTGCGACCTGCACGTCTCTTGCAAGGGGCATTTAAACAGTCTTGGTAAGCTACTGCGACCTGCAAGCCTATTCCAAGAGGCATTTAAACCGTCTTGTTAAGCTACTGTAACCTCCACCACTTTTCCAAGGGGCATTTAAACCGCCTTGTTAAGCTACTGCGACCTGCACGTCTCTTCCATGGGACATTTAAACCGTCTTGTTAAGCTACTGCGACCTGCATGTCTCTACCAAAGGACATTTAAACCGTCTTGTTAAGCTACAGCGACCTGCACGTCTCTTCCAAGCGGCATTTAAACTGTCATGTTAAGCTACTGCGACCTCCACCGCTCTTCCAAGGGGCATTTAAACTGTCTTGTTAAGCTACTGCGACCTGCACGTCTCTTCCAAGGGGCATTTTAATCGTCTTTTTAAGCTACTGCGACCTGCACGTCTCTTCCAAGGGGCATTTAAATCGTCTTGGTAAGCTACTGAGACCTGCAAACATCTTCCAAGGGGCATTTAAACTGTCTTGTTAAGCTACTGCGACCTGCACATCTCTTCCAAGGGGCACTTAAACTGCCTTGTTAAGCTACTGCGACCTCCACCGCTCTTCCAAAGGGCATTAAAACCATCTTGTTAAGCTACTGCGACCTGCACGTCTCTTCCAAGGGTCATTTAAACCGTCTTGTTAAGCTACTGCGACCTGCACGTCTCTTCCAAGGGGCATTTAAACTGTCTTGTTAAGCTACTGCGACCTCCACCGCTCTTCCAAGGGGCATTTAAACCGTCTTGTTAAGCTACTGCGACCTGCACGTCTCTTCCAAGGGGCATTTAAACTGTCTTGTTAAGCTACTGCGACCTCCAACGCTCTTCCAAAGGGCTTTTAAACTGTCTTGGTAAGCTACTGCGACCTGCATGTCTCTTCCAAGTGGCATTTAAACCGTCTTGTTAAGCTACTGCGACCTGCACATCTCTTCCAAGGGGCATTTAAACTGTCTTATTAAGCTACTGCGACCTGCACGTCTCTTCAAAGGGCCATTTAAACTGTCTTGTTAAGCTACTGCGACCTGCACGTCTCTTCCAAGGGGCATTTAAACCGTCTTGTTAAGCTACTGCGACCTGCACGTCTCTTCCAAGTGGCATTTAAACCGTCTTGGTAAGCTACTGCGACCTGCTAGCCTATTCCAAGGGTCATTTAAACCCTCTTGTTAAGCTACTGTGACCTGCACGTCTCTTCCATGGGACATTTAAACCGTCTTGTTAAGCTACTGCGACCTGCATGTCTCTACCAAAGGACATTTAAACCGTCTTGTTAAGCCACTGCGACCTGCACATCTCTTCCAAGGGGCATTTAAACTGTCTTATTAAGCTACTGCGACCTGCACGTCTCTTCAAAGGGCCATTTAAACTGTCTTGTTAAGCTACTGCGACCTGCAAGTCTCTTCCAAGTGGCATTTAAACCGTCTTGGTAAGCTACTGCGACCTGCTAGCCTATTCCAAGGGGCATTTAAACCGTCTTGTTAAGCTACTGCGACCTCCACCTCTCTTCCAAGGGGCATTTAAACTGTCTTGTTAAGCTACTGCGACCTGCACGTCTCTTCCAAGGGGCATTTTAATTGTCTTTTTAAGCTACTGCGACCTGCACGTCTCTTCCAAGGGGCATTTAAATCGTCTTGGTAAGCTACTGAGACCTGCAAACATCTTCCAAGGGGCATTTAAACTGTCTTGTTAAGCTACTGCGACCTGCACATCTCTTCCAAGGGGCATTTAAACTGTCTTGTTAAGCTACTGCGACCTCCACGTCTCTTTCAAGGGGCAATTAAACTGTCTTGTTAAGCTACTGCGACATCCAACGCTCTTCCAAAGGGCATTTAAACTGTCTTGGGAAGCTACTGCGACCTGCATGTCTCTTCCAAGTGGCATTTAAACCGTCTTGTTAAGCTACTGCGACCTGCACATCTCTCCCAAGGGGCATTTAAACTGTCTTATTAAGCTACTGCGACCTGCACGTCTCTTCCAAGGGGCATTTAAACCGTCTTGTTAAGCTACTGCGACCTGCACGTCTCTTCCAAGGGGCATTTAAACCGTCTTCTTAAGCTACTGCGACCTGCACGTCTCTTCCAAGTGGCATTTAAACCGTCTTGGTAAGCTACTGCGACCTGCTAGCCTATTCCAAGGGTCATTTAAACCCTCCTGTTAAGCTACTGTGACCTGCACGTCTCTTCCAAGGGGCATTTAAACAGTCTTGGTAAGCTACTGCGACCTGCACGTCTCTTGCAAGGGGCATTTAAACAGTCTTGGTAAGCTACTGCGACCTGCAAGCCTATTCCAAGAGGCATTTAAACCGTCTTGTTAAGCTACTGTAACCTCCACCACTTTTCCAAGGGGCATTTAAACCGCCTTGTTAAGCTACTGCGACCTGCACGTCTCTTCCATGGGACATTTAAACCGTCTTGTTAAGCTACTGCGACCTGCATGTCTCTACCAAAGGACATTTAAACCGTCTTGTTAAGCTACAGCGACCTGCACGTCTCTTCCAAGCGGCATTTAAACTGTCATGTTAAGCTACTGCGACCTCCACCGCTCTTTCAAGGGGCATTTAAACTGTCTTGTTAAGCTACTGCGACCTGCACGTCTCTTCCAAGGGGCATTTTAATCGTCTTTTTAAGCTACTGCGACCTGCACGTCTCTTCCAAGGGGCATTTAAATCGTCTTGGTAAGCTACTGAGACCTGCAAACATCTTCCAAGGGGCATTTAAACTGTCTTGTTAAGCTACTGCGACCTGCACATCTCTTCCAAGGGGCACTTAAACTGCCTTGTTAAGCTACTGCGACCTCCACCGCTCTTCCAAAGGGCATTAAAACCATCTTGTTAAGCTACTGCGACCTGCACGTCTCTTCCAAGGGTCATTTAAACCGTCTTGTTAAGCTACTGCGACCTGCACGTCTCTTCCAAGGGGCATTTAAACTGTCTTGTTAAGCTACTGCGACCTCCACCGCTCTTCCAAGGGGCATTTAAACCGTCTTGTTAAGCTACTGCGACCTGCACGTCTCTTCCAAGGGGCATTTAAACTGTCTTGTTAAGCTACTGCGACCTCCAACGCTCTTCCAAAGGGCTTTTAAACTGTCTTGGTAAGCTACTGCGACCTGCATGTCTCTTCCAAGTGGCATTTAAACCGTCTTGTTAAGCTACTGCGACCTGCACATCTCTTCCAAGGGGCATTTAAACTGTCTTATTAAGCTACTGCGACCTGCACGTCTCTTCAAAGGGCCATTTAAACTGTCTTGTTAAGCTACTGCGACCTCCACCGCTCTTCCAAGGGGCATTTAAACCGTCTTGTTAAGCTACTGCGACCTGCACGTCTCTTCCAAGGGGCATTTAAACCGTCTTGTTAAGCTACTGCGACCTGCACGTCTCTTCCAAGTGGCATTTAAACCGTCTTGGTAAGCTACTGCGACCTGCTAGCCTATTCCAAGGGTCATTTAAACCCTCTTGTTAAGCTACTGTGACCTGCACGTCTCTTCCAAGGGGCATTTAAACAGTCTTGGTAAGCTACTGCGACCTGCACGTCTCTTGCAAGGGGCATTTAAACAGTCTTGGTAAGCTACTGCGACCTGCAAGCCTATTCCAAGGGGCATTTAAACCGTCTTGTTAAGCTACTGTAACCTCCACCACTTTTCCAAGGGGCATTTAAACCGCCTTGTTAAGCTACTGCGACCTGCACGTCTCTTCTATGGGACATTTAAACCGTCTTGTTAAGCTACTGCGACCTGCATGTCTCTACCAAAGGACATTTAAACCGTCTTGTTAAGCTACTGCGACCTGCACATCTCTTCCAAGGGGCATTTAAACTGTCTTATTAAGCTACTGCGACCTGCACGTCTCTTCAAAGGGCCATTTAAACTGTCTTGTTAAGCTACTGCGACCTCCACCGCTCTTCCAAGGGGCATTTAAACCGTCTTGTTAAGCTACTGCGACCTGCACGTCTCTTCCAAGGGGCATTTAAACCGTCTTGTTAAGCTACTGCGACCTGCACGTCTCTTCCAAGTGGCATTTAAACCGTCTTGGTAAGCTACTGCGACCTGCTAGCCTATTCCAAGGGTCATTTAAACCCTCTTGTTAAGCTACTGTGACCTGCACGTCTCTTCCAAGGGGCATTTAAACAGTCTTGGTAAGCTACTGCGACCTGCACGTCTCTTGCAAGGGGCATTTAAACAGTCTTGGTAAGCTACTGCGACCTGCAAGCTTATTCCAAGGGGCATTTAAACCGTCTTGTTAAGCTACTGTAACCTCCACCACTTTTCCAAGGGGCATTTAAACCGCCTTGTTAAGCTACTGCGACCTGCACGTCTCTTCTATGGGACATTTAAACCGTCTTGTTAAGCTACTGCGACCTGCATGTCTCTACCAAAGGACATTTAAACCGTCTTGTTAAGCTACAGCGACCTGCACGTCTCTTCCAAGCGGCATTTAAACTGTCATGTTAAGCTACTGCGACCTCCACCGCTCTTCCAAGGGGCATTTAAACTGTCTTGTTAAGCTACTGCGACCTGCACGTCTCTTCCAAGGGGCATTTTAATCGTCTTTTTAAGCTACTGCGTCCTGCACGTCTCTTCCAAGGGGCATTTAAATCGTCTTGGTAAGCTACTGAGACCTGCAAACATCTTCCAAGGGGCATTTAAACTGTCTTGTTAAGCTACTGCGACCTGCACATCTCTTCCAAGGGGCACTTAAACTGCCTTGTTAAGCTACTGCGACCTCCACCGCTCTTCCAAAGGGCATTAAAACCATCTTGTTAAGCTACAGCGACCTGCACGTCTCTTCCAAGGGTCATTTAAACCGTCTTGTTAAGCTACTGCGACCTGCACGTCTCTTCCAAGGGGCATTTAATCTGTCTTGTTAAGCTACTGCGACCTCCACCGCTCTTCCAAGGGGCATTTAAACCGTCTTGTTAAGCTACTGCGACCTGCACGTCTCTTCCAAGTGGCATTTAAACCGTCTTGGTAAGCTAATGCGACCTGCTAGCCTATTCCAAGGGTCATTTAAACCCTCTTGTTAAGCTACTGTGACCTGCAAGTCTCTTCCAAGGGGGATTTAACCGTCTTGTTAAGCTACTGTGACCTGCACGTCTCTTCCAAGGGGGATTTAACCGTCTTGTTAAGCTACTGCGACCTGCACGTCTCTTCCAAGGGGCACTTAAACCGTCTTGTTAAGCTACTGCGACTTGCTCGTCTCTACCAAGGGGCATTTAAACAGACTTGTTAAGCTGCTGCGACCTGCACGTCTCTTCCAAGGGTCATTTAAACTGTCTTGTTAAGCTACTGTGACCTCCACCGCTCTTCCAAGGGGCATTTAAACCGTCTTGTTAAGCTACTGCGACCTGCAAATCTCTTTCAAGGGGCATTTAAACCGTCTTGTTAAGCTACTGCGACCTCCACGTCTCTTCCAAGTGGCATTTAAACCATCTTGGTAAGCTACTGCGACCTGCTAGCCTATTCCAAGGGTCATTTAAACCCTCTTGTTAAGCTACTGTGACCTGCACGTCTCTTCCAAGGGGCATTTAAACAGTCTTGGTAAGCTACTGCGACCTGCACGTCTCTTCCAAGGGGCATTTAAACAGTCTTGGTAAGCTACTGCGACCTGCAAGCCTATTTCATGGGGCATTTAAACCGTCTTGTTAAGCTTCTGCGACTTGCACGTCTCTTCCAAGGGGCATTTAAACCGCCTTGTTAAGCTACTGTAACCTCCACCACTTTTCCAAGGGGCATTTCAACCGCCTTGTTAAGCTACTGCGACCTGCACGTCTCTTCCATGGGGCATTTAAACCGTCTTGTTAAGCTTCTGCGACCTGCATGTCTCTACCAAGGGACATTTAAACCGTCTTGTTAAGCTACTGCGACCTGCACGTCTCTTCCAAGGGGCATTTAAACTGTCATGTTAAGCTACTGCGACCTCCACCGCTCTTCCAAGGGGCATTTAAACTGTCTTGTTAAGCTACTGCGACCTGCACGTCTCTTCCAAGGGGCATTTTAATTGTCTTTTTAAGCTACTGCGAACTGCACGTCTCTTCCAAGGGGCATTTAAATCGTCTTGGTAAGCTACTGAGACCTGCAAACATCTTCCAAGGGGCATTTAAACTGTCTTGTTAAGCTACTGCGACCTGCACATCTCTTCCAAGGGGCATTTAAACTGTCTTGTTAAGCTACTGCGACCTCCACGTCTCTTTCAAGGGGCAATTAAACTGTCTTGTTAAGCTACTGCGACATCCAACGCTCTTCCAAAGGGCATTTAAACTGCCTTGTTAAGCTACTGCGACCTCCACCGCTCTTCCAAAGGGCATTAAAACCATCTTGTTAAGCTACTGCGACCTGCACGTCTCTTCCAAGGGTCATTTAAACCGTCTTGTTAAGCTACTGCGACCTGCACGTCTCTTCCAAGGGGCATTTAAACTGTCTTGTTAAGCTACTGCGAACTCCACCGCTCTTCCAAGGGGCATTTAAACCGTCTTGTTAAGCTACTGCGACCTGCACGTCTCTTCCAAGGGGTATTTAAACTGTCTTGTTAAGCTACTGCGACCTCCACGTCTCTTTCAAGAGGCAATTAAACTGTCTTGTTAAGCTACTGCGACATCCAACGCTCTTCCAAAGGGCTTTTAAATTGTCTTGGTAAGCTACTGCGACCTGCATGTCTCTTCCAAGTGGCATTTAAACCGTCTTGTTAAGCTACTGCGACCTGCACATCTCTTCCAAGGGGCATTTAAACTGTCTTATTAAGCTACTGCGACCTGCACGTCTCTTCAAAGGGGCATTTAAACTGTCTTGTTAAGCTACTGCGACCTCCACCGCTCTTCCAAGGGGCATTTAAACCGTCTTGTTAAGCTACTGCGACCTGCACGTCTCTTCCAAGGGGCATTTAAACCGTCTTGTTAAGCTACTGCGACCTGCACGTCTCTTCCAAGTGGCATTTAAACCGTCTTGGTAAGCTACTGCGACCTGCTAGCCTATTCCAAGGGTCATTTAAACCCTCTTGTTAAGCTACTGTGACCTGCACGTCTCTTCCAAGGGGCATTTAAACCGTCTTGTTAAGCTACTGCGACCTGCAAGTCTCTTCCAAGTGGCATTTAAACCGTCTTGGTAAGCTACTGCGACCTGCTAGCCTATTCCAAGGGGCATTTAAACCGTCTTGTTAAGCTACTGCGACCTCCACCTCTCTTCCAAGGGGCATTTAAACTGTCTTGTTAAGCTACTGCGACCTGCACGTCTCTTCCAAGGGGCATTTTAATTGTCTTTTTAAGCTACTGCGACCTGCACGTCTCTTCCAAGGGGCATTTAAATCGTCTTGGTAAGCTACTGAGACCTGCAAACATCTTCCAAGGGGCATTTAAACTGTCTTGTTAAGCTACTGCGACCTGCACATCTCTTCCAAGGGGCATTTAAACTGTCTTGTTAAGCTACTGCGACCTCCACGTCTCTTTCAAGGGGCAATTAAACTGTCTTGTTAAGCTACTGCGACATCCAACGCTCTTCCAAAGGGCATTTAAACTGTCTTGGGAAGTTACTGCGACCTGCATGTCTCTTCCAAGTGGCATTTAAACCGTCTTGTTAAGCTACTGCGACCTGCACATCTCTCCCAAGGGGCATTTAAACTGTCTTATTAAGCTACTGCGACCTGCACGTCTCTTCCAAGGGGCATTTAAACCGTCTTGTTAAGCTACTGCGACCTGCACGTCTCTTCCAAGGGGCATTTAAACCGTCTTGTTAAGCTACTGCGACCTGCACGTCTCTTCCAAGTGGCATTTAAACCGTCTTGGTAAGCTACTGCGACCTGCTAGCCTATTCCAAGGGTCATTTAAACCCTCCTGTTAAGCTACTGTGACCTGCACGTCTCTTCCAAGGGGCATTTAAACAGTCTTGGTAAGCTACTGCGACCTGCACGTCTCTTGCAAGGGGCATTTAAACAGTCTTGGTAAGCTACTGCGACCTGCAAGCCTATTCCAAGAGGCATTTAAACCGTCTTGTAAAGCTACTGTAACCTCCACCACTTTTCCAAGGGGCATTTAAACCGCCTTGTTAAGCTACTGCGACCTGCACGTCTCTTCCATGGGACATTTAAACCGTCTTGTTAAGCTACTGCGACCTGCATGTCTCTACCAAAGGACATTTAAACCGTCTTGTTAAGCTACAGCGACCTGCACGTCTCTTCCAAGCGGCATTTAAACTGTCATGTTAAGCTACTGCGACCTCCACCGCTCTTCCAAGGGGCATTTAAACTGTCTTGTTAAGCTACTGCGACCTGCACGTCTCTTCCAAGGGGCATTTAAATCGTCTTTTTAAGCTACTGCGACCTGCACGTCTCTTCCAAGGGGCATTTAAATCGTCTTGGTAAGCTACTGAGACCTGCAAACATCTTCCAAGGGGCATTTAAACTGTCTTGTTAAGCTACTGCGACCTGCACATCTCTTCCAAGGGGCACTTAAACTGCCTTGTTAAGCTACTGCGACCTCCACCGCTCTTCCAAAGGGCATTAAAACCATCTTGTTAAGCTACTGCGACCTGCACGTCTCTTCCAAGGGTCATTTAAACCGTCTTGTTAAGCTACTGCGACCTGCACGTCTCTTCCAAGGGGCATTTAAACTGTCTTGTTAAGCTACTGCGACCTCCACCGCTCTTCCAAGGGGCATTTAAACCGTCTTGTTAAGCTACTGCGACCTGCACGTCTCTTCCAAGGGGCATTTAAACTGTCTTGTTAAGCTACTGCGACCTCCAACGCTCTTCCAAAGGGCTTTTAAACTGTCTTGGTAAGCTACTGCGACCTGCATGTCTCTTCCAAGTGGCATTTAAACCGTCTTGTTAAGCTACTGCGACCTGCACATCTCTTCCAAGGGGCATTTAAACTGTCTTATTAAGCTACTGCGACCTGCACGTCTCTTCAAAGGGCCATTTAAACTGTCTTGTTAAGCTACTGCGACCTGCACGTCTCTTCCAAGGGGCATTTAAACCGTCTTGTTAAGCTACTGCGACCTGCACGTCTCTTCCAAGTGGCATTTAAACCGTCTTGGTAAGCTACTGCGACCTGCTAGCCTATTCCAAGGGTCATGTAAACCCTCTTGTTAAGCTACTGTGACCTGCACGTCTCTTCCAAGGGGCATTTAAACAGTCTTGGTAAGCTACTGCGACCTGCACGTCTCTTGCAAGGGGCATTTAAACAGTCTTGGTAAGCTACTGCGACCTGCAAGCCTATTCCAAGGGGCATTTAAACCGTCTTGTTAAGCTACTGTAACCTCCACCACTTTTCCAAGGGGCATTTAAACCGCCTTGTTAAGCTACTGCGACCTGCACGTCTCTTCTATGGGACATTTAAACCGTCTTGTTAAGCTACTGCGACCTGCATGTCTCTACCAAAGGACATTTAAACCGTCTTGTTAAGCCACTGCGACCTGCACATCTCTTCCAAGGGGCATTTAAACTGTCTTATTAAGCTACTGCGACCTGCACGTCTCTTCAAAGGGCCATTTAAACTGTCTTGTTAAGCTACTGCGACCTGCAAGTCTCTTCCAAGTGGCATTTAAACCGTCTTGGTAAGCTACTGCGACCTGCTAGCCTATTCCAAGGGGCATTTAAACCGTCTTGTTAAGCTACTGCGACCTCCACCTCTCTTCCAAGGGGCATTTAAACTGTCTTGTTAAGCTACTGCGACCTGCACGTCTCTTCCAAGGGGCATTTTAATTGTCTTTTTAAGCTACTGCGACCTGCACGTCTCTTCCAAGGGGCATTTAAATCGTCTTGGTAAGCTACTGAGACCTGCAAACATCTTCCAAGGGGCATTTAAACTGTCTTGTTAAGCTACTGCGACCTGCACATCTCTTCCAAGGGGCATTTAAACTGTCTTGTTAAGCTACTGCGACCTCCACGTCTCTTTCAAGGGGCAATTAAACTGTCTTGTTAAGCTACTGCGACATCCAACGCTCTTCCAAAGGGCATTTAAACTGTCTTGGGAAGCTACTGCGACCTGCATGTCTCTTCCAAGTGGCATTTAAACCGTCTTGTTAAGCTACTGCGACCTGCACATCTCTCCCAAGGGGCATTTAAACTGTCTTATTAAGCTACTGCGACCTGCACGTCTCTTCCAAGGGGCATTTAAACCGTCTTGTTAAGCTACTGCGACCTGCACGTCTCTTCCAAGGGGCATTTAAACCGTCTTGTTAAGCTACTGCGACCTGCACGTCTCTTCCAAGTGGCATTTAAACCGTCTTGGTAAGCTACTGCGACCTGCTAGCCTATTCCAAGGGTCATTTAAACCCTCCTGTTAAGCTACTGTGACCTGCACGTCTCTTCCAAGGGGCATTTAAACAGTCTTGGTAAGCTACTGCGACCTGCACGTCTCTTGCAAGGGGCATTTAAACAGTCTTGGTAAGCTACTGCGACCTGCAAGCCTATTCCAAGAGGCATTTAAACCGTCTTGTTAAGCTACTGTAACCTCCACCACTTTTCCAAGGGGCATTTAAACCGCCTTGTTAAGCTACTGCGACCTGCACGTCTCTTCCATGGGACATTTAAACCGTCTTGTTAAGCTACTGCGACCTGCATGTCTCTACCAAAGGACATTTAAACCGTCTTGTTAAGCTACAGCGACCTGCACGTCTCTTCCAAGCGGCATTTAAACTGTCATGTTAAGCTACTGCGACCTCCACCGCTCTTTCAAGGGGCATTTAAACTGTCTTGTTAAGCTACTGCGACCTGCACGTCTCTTCCAAGGGGCATTTTAATCGTCTTTTTAAGCTACTGCGACCTGCACGTCTCTTCCAAGGGGCATTTAAATCGTCTTGGTAAGCTACTGAGACCTGCAAACATCTTCCAAGGGGCATTTAAACTGTCTTGTTAAGCTACTGCGACCTGCACATCTCTTCCAAGGGGCACTTAAACTGCCTTGTTAAGCTACTGCGACCTCCACCGCTCTTCCAAAGGGCATTAAAACCATCTTGTTAAGCTACTGCGACCTGCACGTCTCTTCCAAGGGTCATTTAAACCGTCTTGTTAAGCTACTGCGACCTGCACGTCTCTTCCAAGGGGCATTTAAACTGTCTTGTTAAGCTACTGCGACCTCCACCGCTCTTCCAAGGGGCATTTAAACCGTCTTGTTAAGCTACTGCGACCTGCACGTCTCTTCCAAGGGGCATTTAAACTGTCTTGTTAAGCTACTGCGACCTCCAACGCTCTTCCAAAGGGCTTTTAAACTGTCTTGGTAAGCTACTGCGACCTGCATGTCTCTTCCAAGTGGCATTTAAACCGTCTTGTTAAGCTACTGCGACCTGCACATCTCTTCCAAGGGGCATTTAAACTGTCTTATTAAGCTACTGCGACCTGCACGTCTCTTCAAAGGGCCATTTAAACTGTCTTGTTAAGCTACTGCGACCTCCACCGCTCTTCCAAGGGGCATTTAAACCGTCTTGTTAAGCTACTGCGACCTGCACGTCTCTTCCAAGGGGCATTTAAACCGTCTTGTTAAGCTACTGCGACCTGCACGTCTCTTCCAAGTGGCATTTAAACCGTCTTGGTATGCTACTGCGACCTGCTAGCCTATTCCAAGGGTCATTTAAACCCTCTTGTTAAGCTACTGTGACCTGCACGTCTCTTCCAAGGGGCATTTAAACAGTCTTGGTAAGCTACTGCGACCTGCACGTCTCTTGCAAGGGGCATTTAAACAGTCTTGGTAAGCTACTGCGACCTGCAAGCCTATTCCAAGGGGCATTTAAACCGTCTTGTTAAGCTACTGTAACCTCCACCACTTTTCCAAGGGGCATTTAAACCGCCTTGTTAAGCTACTGCGACCTGCACGTCTCTTCTATGGGACATTTAAACCGTCTTGTTAAGCTACTGCGACCTGCATGTCTCTACCAAAGGACATTTAAACCGTCTTGTTAAGCTACTGCGACCTGCACATCTCTTCCAAGGGGCATTTAAACTGTCTTATTAAGCTACTGCGACCTGCACGTCTCTTCAAAGGGCCATTTAAACTGTCTTGTTAAGCTACTGCGACCTCCACCGCTCTTCCAAGGGGCATTTAAACCGTCTTGTTAAGCTACTGCGACCTGCACGTCTCTTCCAAGGGGCATTTAAACCGTCTTGTTAAGCTACTGCGACCTGCACGTCTCTTCCAAGTGGCATTTAAACCGTCTTGGTAAGCTACTGCGACCTGCTAGCCTATTCCAAGGGTCATTTAAACCCTCTTGTTAAGCTACTGTGACCTGCACGTCTCTTCCAAGGGGCATTTAAACAGTCTTGGTAAGCTACTGCGACCTGCACGTCTCTTGCAAGGGGCATTTAAACAGTCTTGGTAAGCTACTGCGACCTGCAAGCCTATTCCAAGGGGCATTTAAACCGTCTTGTTAAGCTACTGTAACCTCCACCACTTTTCCAAGGGGCATTTAAACCGCCTTGTTAAGCTACTGCGACCTGCACGTCTCTTCTATGGGACATTTAAACCGTCTTGTTAAGCTACTGCGACCTGCATGTCTCTACCAAAGGACATTTAAACCGTCTTGTTAAGCTACAGCGACCTGCACGTCTCTTCCAAGCGGCATTTAAACTGTCATGTTAAGCTACTGCGACCTCCACCGCTCTTCCAAGGGGCATTTAAACTGTCTTGTTAAGCTACTGCGACCTGCACGTCTCTTCCAAGGGGCATTTTAATCGTCTTTTTAAGCTACTGCGTCCTGCACGTCTCTTCCAAGGGGCATTTAAATCGTCTTGGTAAGCTACTGAGACCTGCAAACATCTTCCAAGGGGCATTTAAACTGTCTTGTTAAGCTACTGCGACCTGCACATCTCTTCCAAGGGGCACTTAAACTGCCTTGTTAAGCTACTGCTACCTCCACCGCTCTTCCAAAGGGCATTAAAACCATCTTGTTAAGCTACAGCGACCTGCACGTCTCTTCCAAGGGTCATTTAAACCGTCTTGTTAAGCTACTGCGACCTGCACGTCTCTTCCAAGGGGCATTTAATCTGTCTTGTTAAGCTACTGCGACCTCCACCGCTCTTCCAAGGGGCATTTAAACCGTCTTGTTAAGCTACTGCGACCTGCACGTCTCTTCCAAGTGGCATTTAAACCGTCTTGGTAAGCTAATGCGACCTGCTAGCCTATTCCAAGGGTCATTTAAACCCTCTTGTTAAGCTACTGTGACCTGCAAGTCTCTTCCAAGGGGGATTTAACCGTCTTGTTAAGTTACTGTGACCTGCACGTCTCTTCCAAGGGGGATTTAACCGTCTTGTTAAGCTACTGCGACCTGCACGTCTCTTCCAAGGGGAACTTAAACCGTCTTGTTAAGCTACTGCGACTTGCTCGTCTCTTCCAAGCGGCCTTTAAACAGACTTGTTAAGCTGCTGCGACCTGCACGTCTCTTCCAAGGGTCATTTAAACTGTCTTGTTAAGCTACTGTGACCTCCACCGCTCTTCCAAGGGGCATTTAAACCGTCTTGTTAAGCTACTGCGACCTGCAAATCTCTTTCAAGGGGCATTTAAACCGTCTTGTTAAGCTACTGCGACCTCCGCCGCACTTCCAAGGGGCAATTAAACCCTCTAGTTAAGCTACTGCAACCAGCACGTCTCTTTCAAGGGGCAATTAAACTGTCTTGTTAAGCTACTGCGACATCCACCGCTCTTCCAAGGGGCATTTAAACCGTCTTGGTAAGCTACTGAGACCTGCAAGTCTCTTCCAAGTGGCATTTAAACTGTCTTATTAAGCTACTGCGACCTGCACGTCTCTTCCAAGGGGCATTTAAACTGTCTTGTTAAGCTACTGCGACCTGCACGTCTCTTCCAAGGGGCATTTAAACTGTCTTATTAAGCTACTGCAACCTGCACGTCTCTTCCAAGGAGCATTTAAACTGTCTTGTTAAGCTACTGCGACCTCAACCGCTCTTCCAAGGGGCATTTAAACCGTCTTGTTAAGCTACTGCGACCTGCACGTCTCTTCCAAGTGGCATTTAAACCGTCTTGCTAAGCTACTGCGACCTGCTAGCCTATTCCAAGGGTCATTTAATCCCTCTTGTTAAGCTACTGTGACCTGCACGTCTCTTCCAAGGGGGATTTAACCGTCTTGTTAAGCTACTGTGACCTGCACGTCTCTTCCAAGGGGGATTTAACCGTCTTGTTAAGCTACTGCGACCTGCACGTCTCTTCCAAGGGGCACTTAAACCGTCTTGTTAAGCTACTGCGACTTACTCTTCTCTTCCAAGGGGCATTTGAACAGACTTGTTAAGCTGCTGCGACCTGCACGTCTCTTCCAAAGGTCATTTAAACTGTCTTGTTAAGCTACTGTGACCTCCACCGCTCTTCCAAGGGGCATTTAAACCATCTTGTTAAGCTTCTGCGACCTGCACGTCTCTTCCAAGTGGCATTTAAACCGTCTTGGTAAGCTACTGCGACCTGCTAGCCTATTCCAAGGGTCATTTAAACCCTCTTGTTAAGCTACTGTGACCTGCATGTCTCTTTCAAGGGGCATTTAAACAGTCTTGGTAAGCTACTGCGACCTGCACGTCTCTTGCAAGGGGCATTTAAACAGTCTTGGTAAGCTACTGCGACCTGCAAGCCTATTCCAAGGGGCATTTAAACCGTCTTGTTAAGCTACTGTAACCTCCACCACTTTTCCAAGGGGCATTTAAACCGCCTTGTTAAGCTACTGTGACCTGCACGTCTCTTCCATGGGGCATTTAAACCGTCTTGTTAAGCTACTGCGACCTGCATGTCTCTACCAAGGGACATTTAAACCGTCTTGTTAAGCTACAGCGACCTGCACGTCTCTTCCAAGGGGCATTTAAACTGTCATGTTAAGCTACTGCGACCTCCACCGCTCTTCCAAGGGGCATTTATACTGTCTTGTTAAGCTACTGCGACCTGCACGTCTCTTCCAAGGGGCATTTTAATCGTCTTTTTAAGCTACTGCGACCTGCACGTCTCTTCCAAGGGGCATTTAAATCGTCTTGGTAAGCTACTGAGACCTGCAAACATCTTCCAAGGGGCATTTAAACTGTCTTGTTAAGCTACTGCGACCTGCACATCTCTTCCAAGGGGCATTTAAACTGTCTTGTTAAGCTACTGCGACCTCCACCACTCTTCCAAAGGGCATTAAAACCATCTTGTTAAGCTACTGCGACCTGCACGTCTCTTCCAAGGGGCATTTAAACCGTCTTGTTAAGCTACTGCGACCTGCACGTCTCTTCCAAGGGGCATTTAAACTGTCTTGTTAAGCTACTGCGACCTCCACCGCTCTTCCAAGGGGCATTTAAACCGTCTTGTTAAGCTACTGCGACCTGCACGTCTCTTCCAAGTGGCATTTAAACCGTCTTGGTAAGCTACTGCGACCTGCTAGCCTATTCCAAGGGTCATTTAAACCCTCTTGTTAAGCTACTGTGACCTGCACGTCTCTTCCAAGTGGCATTTAAACAGTCTTGGTAAGCTACTGCGACCTGCACGTCTCTTCCAAGGGGCATTTAAACAGTCTTGGTAAGCTACTGCGACCTGCAAGCCTATTCCAAGGGGCATTTAAACCGTCTTGTTAAGCTACTGCGACTTGCACGTCTCTTCCAAGGGGCATTTAAACCGTCTTGTTAAGCTACTGTAACCTCCACCACTTTTCCAAGGGGCATTTAAACCGCCTTGTTAAGCTACTGCGACCTGCACGTCTCTTCGATGGGGCATTTAAACCGTCTTGTTAAGCTACTGCGACCTGCATGTCTCTACCAAGGGACATTTAAACCGACTTGTTAAGCTACTGCGACCTCCACCGCTCTTCCAAGGGGCATTTAAACTGTCTTGTTAAGCTACTGCAACCTGCATGTCTCTTCCAAGGGGCATTTTAATCGTCTTTTTAAGCTACTGCGACCTGCACGTCTCTTCCAAGGGGCATTTAAATCGTCTTGGTAAGCTACTGAGACCTGCAAACATCTTCCAAGGGGCATTTAAACTGTCTTGTTAAGCTACTGCGACCTGCACATCTCTTCCAAGGGGCATTTAAACTGTCTTGTTAAGCTACTGCGACCTCCACCGCTCTTCCAAAGGGCATTAAAACCATCTTGTTAAGCTACTGCGACCTGCACGTCTCTTCCAAGGGGCATTTAAACCGTCTTGTTAAGCTACTGCGACTTGCAAGTCTCTTCCAAGGGGCATTTAATCCGTCTTGTTAAGCTACTGTAACCTCCACCCCTTTTCCAAGGGGCATTTAAACCGTCTTGTTAAGCTACTGCGACATGCACGTCTCTTCCAAGGGGCATTTAAAATGCTTTGTTAAGCTACCGTGACCTGCACGTCTCTTCCAAGGGACATTTAAACCGTCTTGTTAAGCAACTGCCACCTTGAATTCTCTTCCAAGGGGCATTTAAACCGTCTTGTTAAGCAACTGCGACCTGCAATTCTCTTCCAAGGGGCATTTAAAACGTCTTGTTAAGCTTCTGCGACCTGCATGTCTCTTCCAAGGGGCATTTAAACCGTCTTGTTAAGTTACTGCGACCTCCGCCGCACTTCGAAGGGGCATTTAAACCGTTTAGTTAAGCTACTGCGACTTGCACGTCTCTTTCAAGGGGCATTTAAACTGTCTTGTTAAGCTACTGCCACCTCCACCGCTATTCCAAGGGGCATTTAAACGGTCTTGTTAAGCTACTGCGACCTCCACCTCTCTTCCAAGAGGCATTTAAACCGTCTTATTAAGCTACTGCGACCTGCACATCTCTTCCAAGGGGCATTTGAACCGTTTTATTAAGCTACTGCGACCTCCACCTCTCTTCCAAGAGGCATTTAAACCGTCTTATTTAGCTACTGCGACCTGCACATCTCTTCCAAGGGGCATTTAAACCGTCTTGTTTAGCTACTGCGACCCACACATCTCTTCCAAGGGGCATTTAAACCGTCTTATTAAGATACTGCGACCTGCACGTCTCTTCCAAGGGGCATTTAAACTGTCTTGTTAAGCTACTGCGACCTCCACCGCTCTTCCAAGGGGCATTTAAACTGTCTTGTAAAGCTACTGCGACCTGCACGTCTCTTCCAAGTGGCATTTAAACCGTCTTGGTAAGCTACTGCGACCTGCTAGCCTATTCCAAGGGTCATTTAAACCCTCTTGTTAAGCTACTCTGACCTGCACGTCTCTTCCAATGGGAATTTAAACCGTCTTGTTAAGCTACTGCGACTTGCTCGTCTCTTCCAAGGGGCATTTAAACAGACTTGTTAAGCTGCTGCGACCTGCATGTCTCTTCCACGGGGCATTTAAACTGTCATGTTAAGCTACTGTGACCTCCACCGCTCTTCCAAGGGGCATTTAAACTGTCTTGTTAAGCTACTGCGACCTGCAAGTCTCTTCCAAGGGGCATTTAAATCGTCTTGTTAAGCTACTGCGACCTGCACGTCTCTCCCAAGGGTATTTAAATCATCTTGACAAGCTACTGCGATCTGCAAGTATCTTCCAAGGGGCATTTAAACTGTCTTGTGAAGCTACTGCGACCTGCACGTCTCTTCCAAGGGGCATTTTAATTGTCTTTTTAAGCTACTGCGACCTGCACGTCTCTTCCAAGGGGCATTTAAATCGTCTTGGAAAGCTACTGAGACCTGCAAACATCTTCCAAGGGGCATTTAAACTGTCTTGTTAAGCTACTGCGACCTGCACATCTCTTCCAAGGGGCATTTAAACTGTCTTGTTAAGCTACTGCGACCTCCACGTCTCTTTCAAGGGGCAATTAAACTGTCTTGTTAAGCTACTGCGACATCCAACGCTCTTCCAAAGGGCATTTAAACTGCCTTGTTAAGCTACTGCGACCTCCACCGCTCTTCCAAAGGGCATTAAAACCATCTTGTTAAGCTACTGCGACCTGCACGTCTCTTCCAAGGGGCATTTAAACCGTCTTGTTAAGCTACTGCGACCTGCACGTCTCTTCCAAGGGGTATTTAAACTGTCTTGTTAAGCTACTGCGACCTCCACGTCTCTTTCAAGAGGCAATTAAACTGTCTTGTTAAGCTACTGCGACATCCAAGGCTCTTCCAAAGGGCTTTTAAACTGTCTTGGTAAGCTACTGTGACCTGCATGTCTCTTCCAAGTGGCATTTAAACCGTCTTGTTAAGCTACTGCGACCTGCACATCTCTTCCAAGGGGCATTTAAACTGTCTTATTAAGCTACTGCGACCTGCACGTCTCTTCAAAGGGGCATTTAAACTGTCTTGTTAAGCTACTGCGACCTCCACCGCTCTTCCAAGGGGCATTTAAACCGTCTTGTTAAGCTACTGCGACCTGCACGTCTCTTCCAAGGGGCATTTAAACCGTCTTGTTAAGCTACTGCGACCTGCACGTCTCTTCCAAGTGGCATTTAAACCGTCTTGGTAAGCTACTGCGACCTGCTAGCCTATTCCAAGGGTCATTTAAACCCTCTTGTTAAGCTACTGTGACCTGCACGTCTCTTCCAAGGGGCATTTAAACCGTCTTGTTAAGCTACTGCGACCTGCAAGTCTCTTCCAAGTGGCATTTAAACCGTCTTGGTAAGCTACTGCGACCTGCTAGCCTATTCCAAGGGGCATTTAAACCGTCTTGTTACGCTACTGCGACCTGCACGTCTCTTCCAAGGGGCATTTAAACTGTCATGTTAAGCTACTGCGACCTCCACCTCTCTTCCAAGGGGCATTTAAACTGTCTTGTTAAGCTACTGCGACCTGCACGTCTCTTCCAAGGGGCATTTTAATTGTCTTTTTAAGCTACTGCGACCTGCACGTCTCCTCCAAGGGGCATTTAAATCGTCTTGGTAAGCTACTGAGACCTGCAAACATCTTCCAAGGGGCATTTAAACTGTCTTGTTAAGCTACTGCGACCTGCACATCCCTTCCAAGGGGCATTTAAACTGTCTTGTTAAGCTACTGCGACCTCCACGTCTCTTTCAAGGGGCAATTAAACTGTCTTGTTAAGCTACTGCGACATCCAACGCTCTTCCAAAGGGCATTTAAACTGTCTTGGAAAGCTACTGCGACCTGCATGTCTCTTCCAAGTGGCATTTAAACCGTCTTGTTAAGCTACTGCGACCTGCACATCTCTCCCAAGGGGCATTTAAACTGTCTTATTAAGCTACTGCGACCTGCATGTCTCTTCCAAGGGGCATTTAAACCGTCTTGTTAAGCTACTGCGACCTGCACGTCTCTTCCAAGGGGCATTTACACCGTCTTGTTAAGCTACTGCGACCTGCACGTCTCTTCCAAGGGGCATTTAAATCGTCTTGGTAAGCTACTGAGACCTGCAAACATCTTCCAAGGGGCATTTAAACTGTCTTGTTAAGCTACTGCGACCTGCACATCTCTTCCAAGGGGCACTTAAACTGCCTTGTTAAGCTACTGCGACCTCCACAGCTCTTCCAAAGGGCATTAAAACCATCTTGTTAAGCTACTGCGACCTGCACGTCTCTTCCAAGGGTCATTTAAACCGTCTTGTTAAGCTACTGCGACCTGCACGTCTCTTCCAAGGGGCATTTAAACTGTCTTGTTAAGCTACTGCGACCTCCACCGCTCTTCCAAGGGGCATTTAAACCGTCTTGTTAAGCTACTGCGACCTGCACGTCTCTTCAAAGGGTCATTTAAACTGTCTTGTTAAGCTACTGCGACCTCCACCGCTCTTCCAAGGGGCATTTAAACCGTCTTGTTAAGCTACTGCGACCTGCACGTCTCTTCCAAGGGGCATTTAAACCGTCTTGTTAAGCTACTGCGACCTGCACGTCTCTTCCAAGTGGCATTTAAACCGTCTTGGTAAGCTACTGCGACCTGCTAGCCTATTCCAAGGGTCATTTAAACCCTCTTGTTAAGCTACTGTGACCTGCACGTCTCTTCCAAGGGGCATTTAAACCGTCTTGTTAAGCTACTGCGACCTGCAAGTCTCTTCCAAGTGGCATTTAAACCGTCTTGGTAAGCTACTGCGACCTGCTAGCCTATTCCAAGGGGCATTTAAACGGTCTTGTTACGCTACTGCGACCTGCACGTCTCTTCCAAGGGGCATTTAAACTGTCATGTTAAGCTACTGCGACCTCCACCTCTCTTCCAAGGGGCATTTAAACTGTCTTGTTAAGCTACTGCGACCTGCACGTCTCTTCCAAGGGGCATTTTAATTGTCTTTTTAAGCTACTGCGACCTGCACGTCTCTTCCAAGGGGCATTTAAATCGTCTTGGTAAGCTACAGAGACCTGCAAACATCTTCCAAGGGGCATTTAAACTGTCTTGTTAAGCTACTGCGACCTGCACATCTCTTCCAAGGGGCATTTAAACTGTCTTGCTAAGCTACTGCGACCTCCACGTCTCTTTCAAGGGGCAATTAAACTGTCTTGTTAAGCTACTGCGACATCCAACGCTCTTCCAAAGGGCATTTAAACTGTCTTGGGAAGCTACTGCGACCTGCATGTCTCTTCCAAGTGGCATTTAAACCGTCTTGTTAAGCTACTGCGACCTGCACATCTCTCCCAAGGGGCATTTAAACTGTCTTATTAAGCTACTGCGACCTGCACGTCTCTTCCAAGGGGCATTTAAACCGTCTTGTTAAGCTACTGCGACCTGCACGTCTCTTCCAAGGGGCATTTAAACCGTCTTTTTAAGCTACTGCGACCTGCACGTCTCTTCCAAGTGGCATTTAAACCGTCTTGGTAAGCTACTGCGACCTGCTAGCCTATTCCAAGGGTCATTTAAACCCTCCTGTTAAGCTACTGTGACCTGCACGTCTCTTCCAAGGGGCAATTAAACAGTCTTGGTAAGCTACTGCGACCTGCACGTCTCTTGCAAGGGGCATTTAAACAGTCTTGGTAAGCTACTGCGACCTGCAAGCCTATTCCAAGGGGCATTTAAACCGTCTTGTTAAGCTACTGTAACCTCCACCACTTTTCCAAGGGGCATTTAAACCGCCTTGTTAAGCTACTGCGACCTGCACGTCTCTTCCATGGGACATTTAAACCGTCTTGTTAAGCTACTGCGACCTGCATGTCTCTACCAAAGGACATTTAAACCGTCTTGTTAAGCTACAGCGACCTGCACGTCTCTTCCAAGCGGCATTTAAACTGTCATGTTAAGCTACTGCGACCTCCACCGCTCTTCCAAGGGGCATTTAAACTGTCTTGTTAAGCTACTGCGACCTGCACGTCTCTTCCAAGGGGCATTTTAATCGTCTTTTTAAGCTACTGCGACCTGCACGTCTCTTCCAAGGGGCATTTAAATCGTCTTGGTAAGCTACTGAGACCTGCAAACATTTTCCAAGGGGCATTTAAACTGTCTTGTTAAGCTACTGCGACCTGCACATCTCTTCCAAGGGGCACTTAAACTGCCTTGTTAAGCTACTGCGACCTCCACCGCTCTTCCAAAGGGCATTAAAACCATCTTGTTAAGCTACTGCGACCTGCACGTCTCTTCCAAGGGTCATTTAAACCGTCTTGTTAAGCTACTGCGACCTGCACGTCTCTTCCAAGGGGCATTTAAACTGTCTTATTAAGCTACTGCGACCTCCACCGCTCTTCCAAGGGGCATTTAAACCGTCTTGTTAAGCTACTGCGACCTGCACGTCTCTTCCAAGGGGCATTTAAACTGTCTTGTTAAGCTACTGCGACCTCCACGTCTCTTTCAAGAGGCATTTAAACTGTCTTGTTAAGCTACTGCGACATCCAACGCTCTTCCAAAGGGCTTTTAAACTGTCTTGGTAAGCTACTGCGACCTGCATGTCTCTTCCAAGTGGCATTTAAACCGTCTTGTTAAGCTCCTGCGACCTGCACATCTCTTCCAAGGGGCATTTAAACTGTCTTATTAAGCTACTGCGACCTGCACGTCTCTTCAAAGGGGCATTTAAACTGTCTTGTTAAGCTACTGCGACCTCCACCGCTCTTCCAAGGGGCATTTAAACCGTCTTGTTAAGCTACTGCGACCTGCACGTCTCTTCCAAGGGGCATTTAAACCGTCTTGTTAAGCTACTGCGACCTGCACGTCTCTTCCAAGTGGCATTTAAACCGTCTTGGTAAGCTACTGCGACCTGCTAGCCTATTCCAAGGGTCATTTAAACCCTCTTGTTAAGCTACTGTGACCTGCACGTCTCTTCCAAGGGGCATTTAAACAGTCTTGGTAAGCTACTGCGACCTGCACGTCTCTTGCAAGGGGCATTTAAACAGTCTTGGTATGCTACTGCGACCTGCAAGCCTATTCCAAGGGGCATTTAAACCGTCTTGTTAAGCTACTGTAACCTCCACCACTTTTCCAAGGGGCATTTAAACCGCCTTGTTAAGCTACTGCGACCTGCACGTCTCTTCTATGGGACATTTAAACCGTCTTGTTAAGCTACTGCGACCTGCATGTCTCTACCAAAGGACATTTAAACCGTCTTGTTAAGCTACAGCGACCTGCACTTCTCTTCCAAGCGGCATTTAAACTGTCATGTTAAGCTACTGCGACCTCCACCGCTCTTCCAAGGGGCATTTAAACTGTCTTGTTAAGCTACTGCGACCTGCACGTCTCTTCCAAGGGGCATTTTAATCGTCTTTTTAAGCTACTGCGTCCTGCACGTCTCTTCCAAGGGGCATTTAAATCGTCTTGGTAAGCTACTGAGACCTGCAAACATCTTCCAAGGGGCATTTAAACTGTCTTGTTAAGCTACTGCGACCTGCACATCTCTTCCAGGGGGCACTTAAACTGCCTTGTTAAGCTACTGCGACCTCCACCGCTCTTCCAAAGGGCATTAAAACCATCTTGTTAAGCTACTGCGACCTGCACGTCTCTTCCAAGGGTCATTTAAACCGTCTTGTTAAGCTACTGCGACCTGCACGTCTCTTCCAAGGGGCATTTAATCTGTCTTGTTAAGCTACTGCGACCTCCACCGCTCTTCCAAGGGGCATTTAAACCGTATTGTTAAGCTACTGCGACCTGCACGTCTCTTCCAAGTGGCATTTAAACCGTCTTGGTAAGCTAATGCGACCTGCTAGCCTATTCCAAGGGCCATTTAAACCCTCTTGTTAAGCTACTGTGACCTGCAAGTCTCTTCCAAGGGGGATTTAACCGTCTTGTTAAGCTACTGTGACCTGCACGTCTCTTCCAAGGGGGATTTAACCGTCTTGTTAAGCTACTGCGACCTGCACGTCTCTTCCAAGGGGAACTTAAACCGTCTTGTTAAGCTACTGCGACTTGCTCGTCTCTTCCAAGCGGCCTTTAAACAGACTTGTTAAGCTGCTGCGACCTGCACGTCTCTTCCAAGGGTCATTTAAACTGTCTTGTTAAGCTACTGTGACCTCCACCGCTCTTCCAAGGGGCATTTAAACCGTCTTGTTAAGCTACTGCGACCTGCAAATCTCTTTCAAGGGGCATTTAAACCGTCTTGTTAAGCTACTGCGACCTCCGCCGCACTTCCAAGGGGCAATTAAACCCTCTAGTTAAGCTACTGCAACCAGCACATCTCTTTCAAGGGGCAATTAAACTGTCTTGTTAAGCTACTGCGACATCCACCGCTCTTCCAAGGGGCATTTAAACCGTCTTGGTAAGCTACTGCGACCTGCAAGTCTCTTCCAAGTGGCATTTAAACTGTCTTATTAAGCTACTGCGACCTGCACGTCTCTTCCAAGGGGCATTTAAACTGTCTTGTTAAGCTACTGCGACCTGCACGTCTCTTCCAAGGGGCATTTAAACTGTCTTATTAAGCTACTGCAACCTGCACATCTCTTCCAAGGAGCATTTAAACTGTCTTGTTAAGCTACTGCGACCTCAACCGCTCTTCCAAGGGGCATTTAAACCGTCTTGTTAAGCTACTGCGACCTGCACGTCTCTTCCAAGTGGCATTTAAACCGTCTTGCTAAGCTACTGCGACCTGCTAGCCTATTCCAAGGGTCATTTAATCCCTCTTGTTAAGCTACTGTGACCTGCACGTCTCTTCCAAGGGGGATTTAACCGTCTTGTTAAGCTACTGTGACCTGCACGTCTCTTCCAAGGGGGATTTAACCGTCTTGTTAAGCTACTGCGACCTGCACGTCTCTTCCAAGGGGCACTTAAACCGTCTTGTTAAGCTACTGCGACTTACTCTTCTCTTCCAAGGGGCATTTGAACAGACTTGTTAAGCTGCTGCGACCTGCACGTCTCTTCCAAAGGTCATTTAAACTGTCTTGTTAAGCTACTGTGACCTCCACCGCTCTTCCGAGGGGCATTTAAACCATCTTGTTAAGCTTCTGCGACCTGCACGTCTCTTCCAAGTGGCATTTAAACCGTCTTGGTAAGCTACTGCGACCTGCTAGCCTATTCCAAGGGTCATTTAAACACTCTTGTTAAGCTACTGTGACCTGCACGTCTCTTTCAAGGGGCATTTAAACAGTCTTGGTAAGCTACTGCGACCTGCACGTCTCTTGCAAGGGGCATTTTGTAACATACCTGGCGGCGTCCTTGCATGGTGGTCCATCTCCCACTGTGCAAGAGAGCGCACTTGATCTCCTGTCCAGAATGTCTCTCTGGCTTCCCTCCATGCTGTCTTGTTTGTGTCTGTGTCTGTTTCTGCTGCTTAAGGGCGGCGCCCGATCACTTCCTGCCTTTTGTACCTGCTGTGGGTCACACCCCTTGTGCGTCCTCAGCCTATCGCTGTCTGTCACTTGGTATATAGTTCAGCAGCTCCCTTCTATCCCTGCCTGAGCATATGTGTTTCTTTCAGTGTGTGCTTGCACTCTGAAGGTGCCAGGTCCCGTCTTTGTTTCCCTGTCCGCCTTTCCTGGAGGCTGTATTTCCAGGCCTGTCTGAACTAAGTCCTGTATTTCTCCTGCCTTGCGGTGTCAGCTCCCGTGTCTGAACTGTGTCCTGTTTGTCTCCTGCTTTACGGTATTAGTTCCCGTGTCTGAACTAAGTCCTGTATTTCTCCTGCCTTGCGGTGTCAGCTCCCGTGTCTGAACAGTGTCCTGTATGTCTCCTGCTTTTCGGTATAAGTTCCCGTGTCTGAACTGAGTCCTTTCTGTGTTCTCTTGTCTGTCCTGTCTGAACACGCTCCTAGCCTGTTCCTCCCGCCTTCTAGGGGTCGATTACCTAGACCCGCTCCTGTATCTTGTCTGTCCTGTCTGTACACGCTCCTTGCCTGTTCTTCCCGCCTCTCTGGGGGCAGTATTCCCAGACCCGCTCCTGTATCCCGCTGCAGTGTCGGTCTCCTCCGTACGCTCAGTTCCAGTCTGAACTCTCTCCTATCCTTTACCTGTTTTGTCCTGAGTCCCAGTGTGTACTGGGCCCAATCCTGCCTGTATTGTTCCTGAATCCCGGTGTGTACTGGGTCCTATCCCGCCTGTGTTCCTACTTGCTAGTGCCTCCCTGTCTGCACTCTAGCTGTGCTTACCTTTACCCCCCGGCCTGCATACCCGCCTGCCTGCATACCCGCCTGCCTGCATACCCGCCTGCCTGCATACCCGCCTGCCTGCCAGTCTACCAGTCAGTTCCTGTATTCCCCTGTGTGGGTCAACATCCGTGTCCGGGGTCTGTCCTGGAGTAGCACCTGGTCCCTCTGCTCGGTTCCTCCTTGGTGCTCTGGCGTCGTATGCCGTCGTGCCACCTTGGTCGGATCGGGCAGATACTTAGTTACGCCCCTCCAGGTATTCACTCTCCGGCACGGTCCAGTGGAATCACTACCAATCACATGCACACGCCGCTCTAGCCCGGGCGTGTGCATAACACATTTAAACAGTCTTGGTAAGCTACTGCGACCTGCAAGCCTATTCCAAGGGGCATTTAAACCGTCTTGTTAAGCTACTGTAACCTCCACCACTTTTCCAAGGGGCATTTAAACCGCCTTGTTAAGCTACTGTGACCTGCACGTCTCTTCCGTGGGGCATTTAAACCGTCTTGTTAAGCTACTGCGACCTGCATGTCTCTACCAAGGGACATTTAAACCGTCTTGTTAAGCTACAGCGACCTGCACGTCTCTTCCAAGGGGCATTTAAACTGTCATGTTAAGCTACTGCGACCTCCACCGCTCTTCCAAGGGGCATTTAAACTGTCTTGTTAAGCTACTGCGACCTGCACGTCTCTTCCAAGGGGCATTTTAATCGTCTTTTTAAGCTACTGCGACCTGCACGTCTCTTCCAAGGGGCATTTAAATCGTCTTGGTAAGCTACTGAGACCTGCAAACATCTTCCAAGGGGCATTTAAACTGTCTTGTTAAGCTACTGCGACCTGCACATCTCTTCCAAGGGGCATTTAAACTGTCTTGTTAAGCTACTGCGACCTCCACCACTCTTCCAAAGGGCATTAAAACCATCTTGTTAAGCTACTGCGACCTGCACGTCTCTTCCAAGGGGCATTTAAACCGTCTTGTTAAGCTACTGCGACCTGCACGTCTCTTCCAAGGGGCATTTAAACTGTCTTGTTAAGCTACTGCAACCTCCACCGCTCTTCCAAGGGGCATTTAAACTGTCTTGTTAAGCTACTGCGACCTGCACGTCTCTTCCAAGTGGCATTTAAACCGTCTTGGTAAGCTACTGCGACCTGCTAGCCTATTCCAAGGGTCATTTAAACCCTCTTGTTAAGCTACTGTGACCTGCACGTCTCTTCCAAGTGGCATTTAAACAGTCTTGGTAAGCTACTGCGACCTGCACGTCTCTTCCAAGGGGCATTTAAACAGTCTTGGTAAGCTACTGCGACCTGCAAGCCTATTCCAAGGGGCATTTAAACCGTCTTGTTAAGCTACTGCGACTTGCACGTCTCTTCCAAGGGGCATTTAAACCGTCTTGTTAAGCTACTGTAACCTCCACCACTTTTCCAAGGGGCATTTAAACCGCCTTGTTAAGCTACTGCGACCTGCACGTCTCTTCCATGGGGCATTTAAACCGTCTTGTTAAGCTACTGCGACCTGCATGTCTCTACCAAGGGACATTTAAACCGACTTGTTAAGCTACTGCGACCTCCACCGCTCTTCCAAGGGGCATTTAAACTGTCTTGTTAAGCTACTGCGACCTGCATGTCTCTTCCAAGGGGCATTTTAATCGTCTTTTTAAGCTACTGCGACCTGCACGTCTCTTCCAAGGGGCATTTAAATCGTCTTGGTAAGCTACTGAGACCTGCAAACATCTTCCAAGGGGCATTTAAACTGTCTTGTTAAGCTACTGCGACCTGCACATCTCTTCCAAGGGGCATTTAAACTGTCTTGTTAAGCTACTGCGACCTCCACCGCTCTTCCAAAGGGCATTAAAACCATCTTGTTAAGCTACTGCGACCTGCACGTCTCTTCCAAGGGGCATTTAAACCGTCTTGTTAAGCTACTGCGACTTGCAAGTCTCTTCCAAGGGGCATTTAATCCGTCTTGTTAAGCTACTGTAACCTCCACCCCTTTTCCAAGGGGCATTTAAACCATCTTTTTAAGCTACTGCGACATGCACGTCTCTTCCAAGGGGCATTTAAAATGCTTTGTTAAGCTACTGTGACCTGCACGTCTCTTCCAAGGGACATTTAAACCGTCTTGTTAAGCAACTGCCACCTTGAATTCGCTTCCAAGGGGCATTTAAACCGTCTTGTTAAGCAACTGCGACCTGCAATTCTCTTCCAAGGGGCATTTAAAACGTCTTGTTAAGCTTCTGCGACCTGCTTGTCTCTTCCAAGGGGCATTTAAACCGTCTTGTTAAGTTACTGCGACCTCCGCCGCACTTCGAAGGGGCATTTAAACCGTTTAGTTAAGCTACTGCGACTTGCACGTCTCTTTCAAGGGGCATTTAAACTGTCTTGTTAAGCTACTGCCACCTCCACCGCTATTCCAAGGGGCATTTAAACGGTCTTGTTAAGCTACTGCGACCTGCACGTCTCTTCCAATGGGCATTTAAACCGTCTTGTTAAGCTACTGTAACCTCCACCACTTTTCCAAGGGGCATTTAAACCGTCTTGTTTAGCTACTGCGACCTGCAAGTCTCTTCCGAGGGGCATTTAAACCGTCTTGTTAAGCTACTGCGACCTGCATGTCTCTTCCATGTGTCATTTAAACCGTCTTGTTAAGCTACTGCGACTTGCACGTCTTTTCCAAGGGGCATTTAAACCGTCTTATTAAGCTACTGCGACCTCCACCTCTCTTCCAAGGGGCATTTAAACAGTCTTGTTTAGCTACTGCGACCTACACATCACTTCCAAGGGGCATTTAAACCGTCTTATTAAGATACTGCGACCTGCACGTCTCTTCCAAGGGGCATTTAAACTGTCTTGTTAAGCTACTGCGACCTCCACCGCTTTTCCAAGGGGCATTTAAACCGTCTTGTTAAGCTACTGCGACCTGCACGTCTCTTCCAAGTGGCGTTTAAACCGTCTTGGTAAGCTACTGCGACCTGCTAGCCTATTCCAAGGGTCATTTAAACCCTCTTGTTAAGCTACTGTGACCTGCACGTCTCTTCCAAGGGGGATTTAAACCGTCTTGTTAAGCTACTATGACTTGCTCGTCTCTTCCAAGGGGCATTTAAACAGACTTGTTAAGCTGCTGCGACCTGCATGACTCTTCCACGGGGCATTTAAACTGTCATGTTAAGCTACTGTGACCTCCACGGCTCTTCCAAGGGGCATTTAAACTGTCTTGTTAAGCTACTGCGACCTGCACGTCTCTTCCAATGGGCATTTAAACCGTCTTGTTAAGCTAATGCGACTTGCACGTCTTTTCCAAGAGGCATTTAAACCGTCTTGTTAAGCTACTGTAACCTCCAACACTTTTCCAAGGGGCATTTAAACCGCCTTGTTAAGCTACTGCGACCTGCACGTCTCTTCCATGGGGCATTTAAACCGTCTTGCTAAGCTACTGCGACCTGCATGTCTCTACCATGGGACATTTAAACCGTCTTGTTAAGATGCTGCGACCTGCACGTCTCTTCCAAGGGGCATTTAAACTGTCATGTTAAGCTACTGCGACCTCCACCGCTCTTCCAAGGGGCATTTAAACAGTCTTGTTAAGCTACTGCGACCTGCACGTCTCTTTCAAGGGGCATTTTAATCGTCTTGTTAAGCTACTGCGACCTGCACGTCTCTTCCAAGGTGCATTTAAATCGTCTTGGTACGCTACTGAGACCTGCATGCATCTTCCAAGGGGCATTTAAACTGTCTTCTTAAGCTACTGCGACCTGCACATCTCTTCCAAGGGGCATTTAAACTGTCTTGTTAAGCTACTGCGACTTGCAAGTCTCTTCCAAGGGGCATTTAATCCGTCTTGTTAAGCTACTGTAACCTCCACCACTTTTCCAAGGGGCATTTAAACCGTCTTGTTAAGCTATTGCGACATGTACGTCTCTTCCAAGGTGCATTTAAACCGTCTTGTTAAGCTACTGCGACCTGCAATTCTCTTCCAAGGGGCATTTAAACCGTCTTGTTAAGCTTCTGCGACCTGCATGTCTCTTCCAAGGGGCATTTAAACCGACTTGTTAAGTTACTGCGACCTCCGCGCCACTTTCATGGGGCATTTAAACCGTCTAGTTAAGCTACTGCGACCTGCACGTCTCTTTCAAGGGGCATTTAAACTGTCTTGTTAAGCTACTGCGACCTCCACCGCTATTCCAAGGGGCATTTAAACCGTCTTGTTAAGCTACTGCGACCTGCATGTCTCTTCCAAGTGGCATTTAAACCGTCTTGTTAAGCTACTGCGACCTGCACGTCTTCTCCAAGGGGCATTTAAACTGTCTTGTTAAGCTACTGCGACCTCCACCTCTCTTCCAAGAGGCATTTAAACCGTCTTTTTAAGCTACTGCGACCTGCACATCTCTTCCAAGGGGTAATTAAACCGTCTTATTAAGCTACTGAGACCTCCACCTCTCTTCCAAGAGGCATTTAAACCATCTTATTTAGCTACTGCGACCTGCACATCTCTTCCAAGGGGCATTTAAACCGTCTTGTTTAGCTTCTGCGACCTACACATCTCTTCCAAGGGGCATTTAAACTGTCTTATTAAGATACTGCGACTTGCACGTCTCTTCCAAGGGACATTTAAACCGTCTTGTTAAGCTACTGCGACCTCCACCGCTCTTCCAAGGGGCATTTAAACAGTCTTGTTAAGCTACTGCGACCTGCACGTCTCTTCCAAGTGGCATTTATACCGTCTTGGTAAGATATTGCGACCTGCAAGACTATTCCAAGGGTCATTTAAACCCTCTTGTTAAGCTACTGCGACCTACACGTCTCTTCCAAGGGGGATTTAAACCGTCTTGTTAAGCTTCTGCGATCTGCACGTCTCTTCCAAGGGGCATTTAAACCGTCTTGTTAAGCTACTGCGACCTGCACGTCTCTTCCAAGGCGCATTTAAACCGTCTTTTTAAGCTATTGCGACTTGCACGTCCCTTCCAAGGGGCATTTAAACCATCTTGTTAAGCTACTGTAACCTCCACCACTTTCCCAAGTGGCATTTAAACCGTCTTGTTAAGCTACTGTGACCTGCACATTTCTTCCAAGTGGCATTTAAAGCGTCTTGTTAAGCTACTGCGACCTGCATGTCTCTTTCACGGTGCATTTAAACCGTCTTGTTAAGCCACTGCGACCTGCACGTCTCTTCCAAGGGGCATTTAAACCATCTTGTTAAGCTGCTGCGACCTGCATATCCCTTCCAAGGGGCATATAAACCATCTTGTTAAGCTACTGCGACCTCCACCGCACTGCCAAGGGGCATTTAAACCGTCTTGTTAAGCTACTGTGACCTGCACGTCTCTTCCAAGGGGCATTTAAACTGTCTTGGTAAGCTACTGCGACCTGCAAGCCTATTCCAAGGGGCTTTTAAATCCTCTTGTTAAGCTACTGCGACCTGGACGCCTCTTCCAAGGGGGACTTAAACAGTCTTGTTAAGCTACTGCGACCTGCACGTCTCTTCCAAGGGGCATTTAAACCGTCTTGTTAAGCTACTGCGACCTGCACATCTCTTCCAAGGGGCATTTAAACCGTCTTGGTAAGCTACTGCGACCTGCAAGCCTATTCCAAGGGGCTTTTAAACGCTCTAGTTAAGCTACTGCGACCTGCACGTCTCTTCCAAGGGGCATTTAAACTGTCTTGTTAAGCTACTGCGACCTGCACGTCTCTTCCAATGGGCATTTAAACCGTCTTGTTAAGCTACTGTGACTTGCACGTCTTTTCCAAGAGGCATTTAAACCGTCTTGTTAAGCTACTGTAACCTCCAACACTTTTCCAAGGGGCATTTAAACCGCCTTGTTAAGCTACTGCGACCTGCACGTCTCTTCCATGGGGCATTTAAACCGTCTTGCTAAGCTACTGCGACCTGCATGTCTCTACCATGGGACATTTAAACCGTCTTGTTAAGATGCTGCGACCTGCACGTCTCTTCCAAGGGGCATTTAAACTGTCATGTTAAGCTACTGCGACCTCCACCGCTCTTCCAAGGGGCATTTAAACAGTCTTGTTAAGCTACTGCGACCTGCACGTCTCTTTCAAGGGGCATTTTAATCGTCTTGTTAAGCTACTGCGACCTGCACGTCTCTTCCAAGGTGCATTTAAATCGTCTTGGTACGCTACTGAGACCTGCAAGCATCTTCCAAGGGGCATTTAAACTGTCTTCTTAAGCTACTGCGACCTGCACATCTCTTCCAAGGGGCATTTAAACTGTCTTGTTAAGCTACTGCGACTTGCAAGTCTCTTCCAAGGGGCATTTAATCCGTCTTGTTAAGCTACTGTAACCTCCACCACTTTTCCAAGGGGCATTTAAACCGTCTTGTTAAGCTATTGCGACATGTACGTCTCTTCCAAGGTGCATTTAAACCGTCTTGTTAAGCTACTGCGACCTGCAATTCTCTTCCAAGGGGCATTTAAACCGTCTTGTTAAGCTTCTGCGACCTGCATGTCTCTTCCAAGGGGCATTTAAACCGACTTGTTAAGTTACTGCGACCTCCGCGCCACTTTCATGGGGCATTTAAACCGTCTAGTTAAGCTACTGCGACCTGCACGTCTCTTTCAAGGGGCATTTAAACTGTCTTGTTAAGCTACTGCGACCTCCACCGCTATTCCAAGGGGCATTTAAACCGTCTTGTTAAGCTACTGCGACCTGCATGTCTCTTCCAAGTGGCATTTAAACAGTCTTGTTAAGCTACTGCGACCTGCACGTCTTCTCCAAGGGGCATTTAAACTGTCTTGTTAAGCTACTGCGACCTCCACCTCTCTTCCAAGAGGCATTTAAACCGTCTTTTTAAGCTACTGCGACCTGCACATCTCTTCCAAGGGGTAATTAAACCGTCTTATTAAGCTACTGAGACCTCCACCTCTCTTCCAAGAGGCATTTAAACCATCTTATTTAGCTACTGCGACCTGCACATCTCTTCCAAGGGGCATTTAAACCGTCTTGTTTAGCTTCTGCGACCTACACATCTCTTCCAAGGGGCATTTAAACTGTCTTATTAAGATACTGCGACTTGCACGTCTCTTCCAAGGGACATTTAAACCGTCTTGTTAAGCTACTGCGACCTCCACCGCTCTTCCAAGGGGCATTTAAACAGTCTTGTTAAGCTACTGCGACCTGCACGTCTCTTCCAATGGGCATTTAAACCGTCTTGTTAAGCTACTGTGACTTGCACGTCTTTTCCAAGAGGCATTTAAACCGTCTTGTTAAGCTACTGTAACCTCCAACACTTTTCCAAGGGGCATTTAAACCGCCTTGTTAAGCTACTGCGACCTGCACGTCTCTTCCATGGGGCATTTAAACCGTCTTGCTAAGCTACTGCGACCTGCATGTCTCTACCATGGGACATTTAAACCGTCTTGTTAAGATGCTGCGACCTGCACGTCTCTTCCAAGGGGCATTTAAACTGTCATGTTAAGCTACTGCGACCTCCACCGCTCTTCCAAGGGGCATTTAAACAGTCTTGTTAAGCTACTGCGACCTGCACGTCTTTTTCAAGGGGCATTTTAATCGTCTTGTTAAGCTACTGCGACCTGCACGTCTCTTCCAAGGTGCATTTAAATCGTCTTGTTAAGCTACTGCGACCTCCACCGCTATTCCAAGGGGCATTTAAACCGTCTTGTTAAGCTACTGCGACCTGCATGTCTCTTCCAAGTGGCATTTAAACCGTCTTGTTAAGCTACTGCGACCTGCACGTCTTCTCCAAGGGGCATTTAAACTGTCTTGTTAAGCTACTGCGACCTCCACCTCTCTTCCAAGAGCCTTTTAAACCGTCTTTTTAAGCTACTGCGACCTGCACATCTCTTCCAAGGGGTAATTAAACCGTCTTATTAAGCTACTGAGACCTCCACCTCTCTTCCAAGAGGCATTTAAACCATCTTATTTAGCTACTGCGACCTGCACATCTCTTCCAAGGGGCATTTAAACCGTCTTGTTTAGCTTCTGCGACCTACACATCTCTTCCAAGGGGCATTTAAACTGTCTTATTAAGATACTGCGACTTGCACGTCTCTTCCAAGGGACATTTAAACCGTCTTGTTAAGCTACTGCGACCTCCACCGCTCTTCCAAGGGGCATTTAAACAGTCTTGTTAAGCTACTGCGAATTGCACGTCTCTTCCAAGTGGCATTTATACCGTCTTGGTAAGCTATTGCGACCTGCAAGACTATTCCAAGGGTCATTTAAACCCTCTTGTTAAGCTACTGCGACCTACACGTCTCTTCCAAGGGGGATTTAAACCGTCTTGTTAAGCTTCTGCGATCTGCACGTCTCTTCCAAGGGGCATTTAAACCGTCTTGTTAAGCTACTGCGACCTGCACGTCTCTTCCAAGGCGCATTTAAACCGTCTTTTTAAGCTATTGCGACTTGCACGTCCCTTCCAAGGGGCATTTAAACCATCTTGTTAAGCTACTGTAACCTCCACCACTTTCCCAAGTGGCATTTAAACCGTCTTGTTAAGCTACTGTGACCTGCACATTTCTTCCAAGTGGCATTTAAAGCGTCTTGTTAAGCTACTGCGACCTGCATGTCTCTTTCACGGTGCATTTAAACCGTCTTGTTAAGCCACTGCGACCTGCACGTCTCTTCCAAGGGGCATTTAAACCGTCTTGTTAAGCTGCTGCGACCTGCATATCCCTTCCAAGGGGCATATAAACCATCTTGTTAAGCTACTGCGACCTCCACCGCACTGCCAAGGGGCATTTAAACCGTCTTGTTAAGCTACTGTGACCTGCACGTCTCTTCCAAGGGGCATTTAAACTGTCTTGGTAAGCTACTGCGACCTGCAAGCCTATTCCAAGGGGCTTTTAAATCCTCTTGTTAAGCTACTGCGACCTGGACGCCTCTTCCAAAGGGGACTTAAACAGTCTTGTTAAGCTACTGCGACCTGCACGTCTCTTCCAAGGGGCATTTAAACCGTCTTGTTAAGCTACTGCGACCTGCACATCTCTTCCAAGGGGCATTTAAACCGTCTTGGTAAGCTACTGCGACCTGCAAGCCTATTCCAAGGGGCTTTTAAACGCTCTAGTTAAGCTACTGCGACCTGCACGTCTCTTCCAAGGGGGATTTAAACTGTCTTGTTAAGCTACTGCGACCTGCACGTCTATTCCAACTTGCATTTAAACTGTCTTGTTAAGCTACTGCGACCTACACGTCTCTTCCAAGGGGCATTTAAACCATGTTATTAAGCTACTGCGACCTGCACGTCTCTTCCAAGTAGCATTTAAACTGTCTTGTTAAGCTACTGCGACCTCCACCGCTCTTCCAAGGGGCATTTAAACCGTCTTGTTAAGCTACTGCGACCTGCACGTCTCTTCCAAGGGGCATTTAAACAGTCTTTTTAAGCTACTGCGACCTGCACGTCTCTTCCAAGGGGCATTTAAACCGTCTTGTTAAGCTACTGCGACTTGCACGTCTCTTCCAAGGGGCATTTAAACGGTATTGTTAAGCTACTGTAACCTCCACCACTTTTCCAAGGTGCATTTAAACCGTCTTGTTAAGCTACTGCGACCTGCACGTCTCTTCCAAGGGGCATTTAAACCGTCTTGTTAATCTACTGCGACCTGCGCGTCTCTTCCAAGGGGCATTTAAACCGTCTTGGTAAGCTACTGCGACCTGCAAGTCTATTCCAAGGGGCTTTTAAACCCTCTTGTTAAGCTACTGCGACCTGCATGTCTCTTCCAAGGGGCATTTAAACTGTCTTGTTAAGCTACTGCGATCTGCACGTCTCTTCCAAGGTGCATTTAAACCGTCTTATTAAGCTACTGCGACCTGCACATTTCTTCCAAGTGGCATTTAAAGCGTCTTGTTAAGCTACTGCGACCTGCATGTCTCTTTCACGGTGCATTTAAACCGTCTTGTTAAGCCACTGCGACCTGCACGTCTCTTCCAAGGGGCATTTAAACCGTCTTGTTAAGCTGCTGCGACCTGCATATCCCTTCCAAGGGGCATATAAACCATCTTGTTAAGCTACTGCGACCTCCACCGCACTTCCAAGGGGCATTTAAACCGTCTTGTTAAGCTACAGCGACATGCACGTCTCTTCCAAGGGGCATTTAAAACGCTTTGTTAAGCTACTGCGACCTGCACGTCTCTTCCAAGGTGCATTTAAACCGTCTTGTTAAGCTACTGCGACCTGCAATTCTCTTCCAAGGGGCATTTAAACCATCTTGTTAAGCTTCTGCGACCTGCATGTCTCTTCCAAGGGGCATTTAAACCGACTTGTTAAGTTACTGCGACCTCCGCGGCACTTCCAAGGGGCATTTAAACCGTCTAGTTAAGCTACTGCGACCTGCACGTCTCTTTCAAGGGGCATTTAAACTGTCTTGTTAAGCTACTGCGACCTGCACGTCTCTTCCAAGGCGCATTTAAACCGTATTTTTAAGCTACTGCGACTTGCACGTCCCTTCCAAGGGGCATTTAAACCATCTTGTTAAGCTACTGTAACCTCCACCACTTTCCCAAGTGGCATTTAAACCGTCTTGTTAAGCTACTGTGACCTGCACGTCTCTTTCAAGGGGCATTCAAACTGTCTTGTTAAGCTACTGCGAACTCCACCGCTATTCCTAGGGGCATTTAAACCGTCTTGTTAAGCTACTGCGACCTGCATGTCTCTTCCAAGTGGCATTTAAACCGTCTTGTTAAGCTACTGCGACCTGCACGTCTTCTCCAAGGGGCATTTAAACTGTCTTGTTAAGCTACTGCGACCTCCACCTCTCTTCCAAGAGCCATTTAAACCGTCTTTTTAAGCTGCTGCGACCTGCACATCTCTTCCAAGGGGTAATTAAACCATCTTATTAAGCTACTGAGACCTCCACCTCTCTTCCAAGAGGCATTTAAACCATCTTATTTAGCTACTGCGACCTGCACATCTCTTCCAAGGGGCATTTAAACCGTCTTGTTAAGCTACTGCGACCTCCACCGCTGTTCCAAGGGGCATTTAAACAGTCTTGTTAAGCTACTGCGACCTGCACGTCTCTTCCAAGTGGCATTTAAACCGTCTTGGTAAGCTATTGCGACCTGCAAGACTATTCCAAGGGTCATTTAAACCCTCTTGTTAAGCTACTGCGACCTACACGTCTATTCCAAGGGGGATTTAAACCGTCTTGTTAAGCTTCTGCGATCTGCACGTCTCTTCCAAGGGGCATTTAAACCGTCTTGTTAAGCTACTGCGACCTGCACGTCTCTTCCAAGGCGCATTTAAACCGTCTTTTTAAGCTACTGCGACTTGCACGTCCCTTCCAAGGGGCATTTAAACCATCTTGTTAAGCTACTGTAACCTCCACCACTTTCCCAAGTGGCATTTAAACCGTCTTGTTAAGCAACTGTGACCTGCACATTTCTTCCAAGTGGCATTTAAAGCGTCTTGTTAAGCTACTGCGACCTGCATGTCCCTTTCACGGTGCATTTAAACCGTCTTGTTAAGCCACTGCGACCTGCACGTCTCTTCCAAGGCGCATTTAAACCGTCTTGTTAAGCTGCTGCGACCTGCATATCCCTTCCAAGGGGCATATAAACCATCTTGTTAAGCTACTGCGACCTCCACCGCACTTCCAAGGGGCATTTAAACCGTCTTGTTAAGCTACTGTGACCTGCACGTCTCTTCCAAGGGGCATTTAAACTGTCTTGGTAAGCTACTCCGACCTGCAAGCCTATTCCAAGGGGCTTTTAAACCCTCTTGTTAAGCTACTGCGACCTGGACGCCTCTTCCAAGGGGGACTTAAACAGTCTTGTTAAGCTACTGCGACCTGCACGTCTCTTCCAAGGGGCATTTAAACCGTCTTGTTAAGCTACTGCGACCTGCACATCTCTTCCAAGGGGCATTTAAACCGTCTTGGTAAGCTACTGCGACCTGCAAGCCTATTCCAAGGGGCTTTTAAACGCTCTAGTTAAGCTACTGCGACCTGCACGTCTCTTCCAAGGGGGATTTAAACTGTCTTGTTAAGCTACTGCGACCTGCACGTCTATTCCAAGGTGCATTTAAACTGTCTTGTTAAGCTACTGCGACCTACACGTCTCTTCCAAGGGGCATTTAAACCATGTTATTAAGCTACTGCGACCTGCACGTCTCTTCCAAGTGGCATTTAAACTGTCTTGTTAAGCTACTGCGACCTCCACCGCTCTTGCAAGGGGCATTTAAACCGTCTTGTTAAGCTACTGCGACCTGCACGTCTCTTCCAAGGGGCATTTAAACAGTCTTTTTAAGCTACTGCGACCTGCACGTCTCTTCCAAGGGGCATTTAAACCGTCTTGTTAAGCTACTGCGACTTGCACGTCTCTTCCAAGGGGCATTTAAACGGTCTTGTTAAGTTACTGTAACCTCCACCACTTTTCCAAGGGGCATTTAAACCGTCTTGTTAAGCTACTGCGACCTGCACGTCTCTTCCAAGGGGCATTTAAACCGTCTTGTTAATCTACTGCGACCTGCACGTCTCTTCCAAGGGGCATTTAAACCGTCTTGGTAAGCTACTGCGACCTGCAAGTCTATTCCAAGGGGCTTTTAAACCCTCTTGTTAAGCTACTGCGACCTGCACGCCTCTTCCAAGGGGGATTTAAACTGTCTTGTTAAGCTACTGCGACCTGCATGTCTCTTCCAAGGGACATTTAAACTGTCTTGTTAAGCTACTGCGACCTGCACGTCTCTTCCAAGGTGCATTTAAACTGTCTTATTAAGCTACTGCGACCTGCAATTCTCTTCCAAGGGGCATTTAAACCGTCTTGTTAACCTACTACGGCCTCCACCACACTTTCAAGGGGCATTTATACCGTCTAGTTAAGCTACTGCGACCTGTACGTCTCTTTCAAGGGGCATTTAAACTGTCTTGTTAAGCTACTGCGACATCCACCACTCTTCCAAGGGGCATTTAAACCGTCTTGGTAAGCTACTGCGACCTGCATGTCTCTTCCAAGTGGCATTTAAACCGTCTTGTTAAGCTACTGCGACCTGCACATCTCTTCCAAGGGGCATTTAAACTGTCTTATTAAGCTACTGCGACCTGCACGTCTCTTCCAAGGGGCATTTAAACTGTCTTGTTAAGCTACTGTGACCTCCACCGCTCTTCCAAAGGGCATTTAAAACGTCTTGTTAAGCTACTGCGACCTGCACGTCTCTTCCAAGGGGCATTTAAACCGTCTTGTTAAGCTACTGCGACCTGCACGTCTCTTCCAAGGGGCATTTAAACTGTCTTGTTAAGATACTGTGACATGCACTTCTCTTTCAAAGGGCATTTAAACCGTCTTGGTAAGCTACTGCGACCTGCAAGCCTATTCCAAAGGGATTTTAAACCCTCTTGCTAAGCTACAGCGACCTGCACGCCTCTTCCAAGGGGGACTTAAACCATCTTGTTAAGCTACTGCGACCTGCACGTTTCTTCCAAGGGGCATTTAAACCGTCTTGTTAATCTACTGCGACCTGCGCGTCTCTTCCAAGGGGCATTTAAACCGTCTTGGTAAGCTACTGCGACCTGCAAGTCTATTCCAAGGGGCTTTTAAACCCTCTTGTTAAGCTACTGCGACCTGCACGCCTCTTCCAAGGGGGATTTAAACTGTCTTGTTAAGCTACTGCGACCTGCACGTCTCTTCCAAGGGGCATTTAAACTGTCTTGTTAAGCTACTGCGACCTGCACGTCTCTTCCAAGGTGCATTTAAACCGTCTTGTTAAGCTACTGCGACCTCCACCACACTTCCAAGGGGCATTAAACCGTCTAATTAAGCTACTGCGACCTGTACGTCTCTTTCAAGGGGCATTTAAACTGTCTTGTTAAGCTACTGCGACATCCACCGCTCTTCCAAGGGGCATTTAAACCATCTTGGTAAGCTACTGCGACCTGCATGTCTCTTCCATGTGGCATTTAAACCGTCTTGTTAAGCTACTGCGACCTACACATCTCTTCCAAGGGGCATTTAAACTGTCTTATTAAGATACTGCGACTTGCACGTCTCTTCCAAGGGGCATTTAAACTGTCTTGTTAAGCTACTGCGACCTCCACCGCTCTTCCAAGGGGTATTTAAACAGTCTAGTTAAGCTACTGCGACCTGCACGTCTCTTCCAAGTGGCATTTAAACCGTCTTGGTAAGCTACTGCGACCTGCAAGACTATTCCAAGGGTCATTTAAACCCTCTTGTTAAGCTACTGCGACCTACACGTCTCTTCCAAGGGGGATTGAAACCGTCTTGTTAAGCTTCTGCGATCTGCACGTCTCTTCCAAGGGGCATTTAAACGGTCTTGTTAAGCTACTGCGACCTGCTCGTCTCTTCCAAGGGGCATTTAAAAAGTCTTGTTAAGCTACTGCGACCTGCACGACTCTTCCAAGGCGCATTTAAACCGTCTTTTTAAGCTACTGCGACTTGCACGTCCCTTCCAAGGGGCATTTAAACCGTCTTGTTAAGCTACTGTAACCTCCACCACTTTCCCAAGTGGCATTTAAACAGTCTTGTTAAGCTACTGTGACCTGCATATTTCTTCCAAGGGGCATTTAAAGCGTCTTGTTAAGCCACTGCGACCTGCACGTCTCTTCCTAGGGGCATTTAAACCGTCTTGTTAAGCTGCTGCGACCTGCATATCCCTTCCAAGGGGCATATAAACCATCTTGTTAAGCTACTGCGACCTCCACCGCACTTCAAAGGGGCATTTAAACCGTCGTGTTAAGCTACTGTGACCTGCACGTCTCTTCCAAGGGCCATTTAAACTGTCTTGGTAAGCTACTGCGACCTGCAAGCCTATTCCAAGGGGCTTTTAAACCCTCTTGTTAAGCTACTGCGACCTGCACGCCTCTTCCAAGGGGGACGTAAACAGTCTTGTTAAGCTACTGCGACCTGCACGTCTCTTCCAAGGGGCATTTAAACCATCTTGTTAAGCTACTGCGACCTGCACATCTCTTCCAAGGGGCATTTAAACCGTCTTGGTAAGCTACTGCGACCTGCAAGCCTATTCCAAGGGGCTTTTAAACGCTCTAGTTAAGCTACTGCGACCTGCACGTCTCTTCCAAGGGGGATTTAAACTGTCTTGTTAAGCTACTGAGACCTGCACGTCTATTCCAAGGTGCATTTAAACTGTCTTGTTAAGCTACTGCGACCTACACGTCTCTTCCAAGGGGCATTTAAACCATCTTATTAAGCTACTGCGACCTGCACGTCTCTTCCAAGTGGCATTTAAACTGTCTTGTTAAGCTACTGCGACCTCCACCGCTCTTCCAAGGGGCATTTAAACCATCTTGTTAAGCTACTGCGACCTGCACTTCTCTTCCAAGGGGCATTTAAACAGTCTTTTTAAGCTACTGCGACCTGCACGTCTCTTCCAAGGGGCATTTAAACCGTCTTGTTAAGCTACTGCGACTTGCACGTCTCTTCCAAGGGGCATTTAAACTGTCTTGTTAAGCTACTGTAACCTCCACCACTTTTCCAAGGGCCATTTAAACCGTCTTGTTAAGCTACTGCGACCTGCACGTCTCTTCCAAGGGGCATTTAAACCGTCTTGTTAAGCTACTGCGACCTGCGCGTCTCTTCCAAGGGGCATTTAAACCGTCTTGGTAAGCTATTGCGACCTGCAAGCCTATTCCAATGGGATTTTAAACCCTCTTGCTAAGCTACAGCGACCTGCACGCCTCTTCCAAGGGGGACTTAAACCGTCTTGTTAAGCTACTGCGACCTGCACGTTTCTTCCAAGGGGCATTTAAACCGTCTTGTTAAGCTACTGCGACCTGCGCGTCTCTTCCAAGGGGCATTTAAACCGTCTTGGTAAGCTACTGCGACCTGCACGCCTCTTCCAAGGGGGATTTAAACTGTCTTGTTAAGCTACTGCGACCTGCACGTCTCTTCCAAGGGGCATTTAAACTGTCTTGTTAAGCTACTGCGACCTGCACGTCTCTTCCAAGGTGCATTTAAACCGTCTTGTTAAGCTACTGCGACCTGCGATTCTCTTCCAAGGGGCATTTAAACCGTCTTGTTAAGCTACTGCGACCTCCACCACACTTCCAAGGGGCATTAAACCGTCTAGTTAAGCTACTGCGATCTGTACGTCTCTTTCAAGGGGCATTTAAACTGTCTTGTTAAGCTACTGCGATATTCACCGCTCTTCCAAGGGGCATTTAAACCGTCTTGGTAATCTACTGCGACCTGCATGTCTCTTCCAAGGGGCATTTAAACCGTCTTGGTAAGCTACTGCGACCTGCAAGCCTATTCCAAGGGGCTTTTAAACGCTCTAGTTAAGCTACTGCGACCTGCACGTCTCTTCCAAGGGGCATTTAAACTGTCTTGTTAAGCTACTGCGACCTGCACGTCTATTCCAAGGTGCATTTAAACTGTCTTGTTAAGCTACTGCGACCTACACGTCTCTTCCAAGGGGCATTTAAACCATCTTATTAAGCTACTGCGACCTGCACGTCTCTTCCAAGTGGCATTTAAACTGTCTTGTTAAGCTACTGCGACCTCCACCGCTCTTCCAAGGCGCACTTAAACCATCTTGTTAAGTTACTGCGACCTGCACGTCTCTTCCAAGGGGCATTTAAACAGTCTTTTTAAGCTACTGCGACCTGCACGTCTCTTCCAAGGGGCATTTAAACCGTCTTGTTAAGCTACTGCGACTTGCACGTCTCTTCCAAGGGGCATTTAAACGGTCTTGTTAAGCTACTGTAACCTCCACCACTTTTCCAAGGGGCATTTAAACCGTCTTGTTCAGCTACTGCGACCTGCACGTCTCTTCCAAGTGGCATTTAAACCGTCTTGTTAAGCTACTGCGACCTGCGCGTCTCTTCCAAGGGGCATTTAAACCGTCTTGGTAAGCTACTGCGACCTGCAAGCCTATTCCAAGGGGCTTTTAAACGCTCTAGTTAAGCTACTGCGACCTGCACGTCTCTTCCAAGGGGGATTTAAACTGTCTTGTTAAGCTACTGCGACCTGCACGTCTATTCCAAGGTGCATTTAAACTGTCTTGTTAAGCTACTGCGACCTACACGTCTCTTCCAAGGGGCATTTAAACCATCTTATTAAGCTACTGCGACCTGCACGTCTCTTCCAAGTGGCATTTAAACTGTCTTGTTAAGCTACTGCGACCTCCACCGCTCTTCCAAGGGGCATTTAAACCGTCTTGTTAAGCTACTGCGACCTGCACGTCTCTTCCAAGGGGCATTTAAACAGTCTTTTTAAGCTACTGCGACCTGCACGTCTCTTCCAAGGGGCATTTAAACCGTCTTGTTAAGCTACTGCGACTTGCACGTCTCTTCCAAGGGGCATTTAAACGGTCTTGTTAAGCTACTGTAACCTCCACCACTTTTCCAAGGGGCATTTAAACCGTCTTGTTCAGCTACTGCGACCTGCACGTCTCTTCCAAGGGGCATTTAAACCGTCTTGTTAAGCTACTGCGACCTGCGCGTCTCTTCCAAGGGGCATTTAAACCGTCTTGGTAAGCTACTGCGACCTGCAAGCCTATTCCAATGGGATTTTAAACCCTCTTGCTAAGCTACAGCGACCTGCACTCCTCTTCCAAGGGGGACTTAAACCGTCTTGTTAAGCTACTGCGACCTGCACGTTTCTTCCAAGGGGCATTTAAACGGTCTTGTTAAGCTACTGCGACCTGCGCGTCTCTTCCAAGGGGCATTTAAACCGTCTTGGTAAGCTACTGCGACCTGCAAGTCTATTCCAAGGGGCTTTTAATCCCTCTTGTTAAGCTACTGCGACCTGCACGCCTCTTCCAAGGGGGATTTAAACTGTCTTGTTAAGCTACTGCGACCTGCACGTCTCTTCCAAGGGGCATTTAAACTGTCTTGTTAAGCTACTGCGACCTGCACGTCTCTTCCAAGGTGCATTTAAACCGTCTTGTTAAGCTACTGCGACCTGCAATTCTCTTCCAAGGGGCATTTAAACCGTCTTGTTAAGCTACTGCGACCTCCACCACACTTCCAAGGGGCATTAAACCGTCTAGTTAAGCTACTGCGACCTGTACGTCTCTTTCAAGGGGCATTTAAACTGTCTTGTTAAGCTACTGCGACATCCACCGCTCTTCCAAGTGGCATTTAAACCGTCTTGGTAAGCTACTGCGACCTGCATGTCTTTTCCAAGTGGCATTTAAACCGTCTTGTTAAGCTACTGTAACCTCCACCACTTTTCCAAGGGGCATTTAAACCGTCTTGTTAAGCTACTGCGACCTGCAAGTCTCTTCCGAGGGGCATTTAAACCGTCTTGTTAAGCTACTGCGACCTGCATGTCTCTTCCAAGTGTCATTTAAACAGTCTTGTTAAGCTACTGCGACTTGCACGTCTCTTCCAAGGGTCATTTAAACCGTCTTGTTAAGCTACTGTAACCTCCACCACTTTTCCAAGGGGCATTTAAACCGCCTTGTTAAGCTACTGCGACCTGCACGTCTCTTCCATGGGGCATTTAAACCGTCTTGTTAAGCTACTGCCACCTGCATGTCTCTACCAAGGGATATTTAAACCGAATTGTTAAGATGCTGCGACCTGCACGTCTCTTCCAAGGGGCATTTAAACTGTCATGTTAAGCTACTGCGACCTCCACCGCTCTTTCAAGGGGCATTTGAACTGTCTTGTTAAGCTACTATGACCTGCACGTGTCTACCAAAGGGCATTTTAATCGTCTTGTTAAGCTATTACGACCTGCACGTCTCTTCCAAGGGGCATTTAAATTGTCTTGGTAAGCTACTGAGACCTGCAAGCATCTTCCAAGGGCATTTAAACTGTCTTGTTAAGCTACTGCGACCTGCATGTCTCTACCAAGGGGCATTTAAACCGTCTTGTTAAGCTATTGCGACTTGCAAGTCTCTTCCAAGGGGCATTTAATCCGTCTTGTTAAGCTACTGTAACCTCCACCCCTTTTCCAATGTCATTTAAACTGTCTTGTTAAGCTACTGCGACATGCACGTCTCTTCCAAGGGGCATTTAAAACGCTTTGTTAAGCTACTGCGACCTGCACGTCTCTTCCAAGGTGCATTTAAACCGTCTTGTTAAGCTACTGCGACCTGCAATTCTCTTCCAAGGGGCATTTAAACCGTCTTGTTAAGCTTCTGCGACCTGCATGTCTCTTCCAAGGGGCATTTAAACCGTCTAGTTAAGCTACTGCGACCTGCACGTCTCTTTCAAGGGGAATTTAAAGTGTCTTGTTAAGCTACTGCGACCTCCACCGCTTTTCCAAGGGGCATTTAAACCATCTTGTTAAGCTACTGCGACCTGCATGTCTCTTCCAAGTGGCATTTAAACCGTCTTGTTAAGCTACTGCAACCTGCACGTCTTCTCCAAGGGGCATTTAAACAGTCTTGTTAAGCTACTGCGACCTCCACCTCTCTTCCAAGAGGCATTTAAACCGTGTTATTGAGCAACTGCGACCTGCACATCTCTTACAATGGCATTTAAACCCTCTTATTAAGCTACTGCGACCTCCACCTCTCTTCCAAGAGGCATTTAAATCGTCTTATTTAGCTACTACGACCTGCACTAATCTTCCAAGGGGCATTTAAACCGTCTTGTTTAGCTACTGCGACCTGCACGTCTCTACCAAGGGGCATTTAAACTGTCTTGTTAAGCTACTGCGACCTGCACGTCTCTTCCAAGTGGCATTTAAACCGTCTTGGTAAGCTACTGCGACCTGCTAGCCTATTCCAAGGGTCAATTAAACCCTCTTGTTAAGCTACTGTGACCTGCACGTCTCTTCCAAGGGGGATTTAAACCGTCTTGTTAAGCTACTGCGACCTTCACGTCTCTTCCAAGGGGCACTTAAATCGTCTTGTTAAGCTACTGCGACTTGCTCGTCTCTTCCAAGGGGCATTTAAACAGACTTGTTAAGCTGCTGCGACCTGCATGTCTCTTACACGGGGCATTTAAAATGTCATGTTAAGCTACTGTGACCTCCACCGCTCTTCCAAGGGGCATTTAAACTGTCTTGTTAAGCTACTGCGACCTGCACGTCTCTTCCAAGGGGCATTTAAATCGTCTTGTTAAGCTACTGCGACCTGCACGTCTCTTCCAAGGAGCATTTAAACTGTCTTGTGAAGCTACTGCGACCTGCACGTCTCTTCCAAGGGGCATTTAAACTGTTTTGTTAAGCATCTGCGACCTCCACCGCTCTACCAAAGGGCATTAAAACCATCTTGTTAAGCTACTGCGACCTGCACGTCTCTTCCAAGGGACATTTAAACCGTCTTGTTAAGCTACTGCGACATGCACGTCTCTTCCAAGGGGCATTTAAAATGATTTGTTAAGCTACTGCTACCTGCACGTCTCTTCCAAGGTGCATTTAAACCGTCTTGTTAAGCTACTGCGAACTGCAATTCTCTTCCAAGGGGCATTTAAACCGTCTTGTTAAGCTACTGCGACCTCCGCCGCACTTCCAAGGGGCATTTAAACCGTCTTGTTTAGCTACTGCGACCTGCATGTCTCGTTCACGGGGCATTTAAACTGTCTTGTTAAGCTACTGCGACATCCACCGCTCTTCCAAGGGGCATTTAAACAGTCTTGGTAAGCTACTGCGACCTGCATGTCTCTTCCAAGTGGCATTTAAACCGTCCTGTTAAGCTACTGCGACCTGCACATCTCTTCCAAGGGGCATTTAAACTGTCTTGTTCAGCTACTGTGACCTCCACCGCTCTTCCAAGGGGCATTTAAACCGTCTTGTTAAGCTACTGCGACCTGCACGTCTCTTCCAAGGGGCATTTAAACCGTCTTGGTAAGCTACTGCGACCTGCTAGCCTATTCCAAGGGTCATTTAAACCCTCTTGTTAAGCTACTGTGACCTGCACGTCTCTTCCAAGGGGCATTTAAACCATCTTGTTAAGCTACTGCGACCTGCACGTCTCTTCCAATGGGCATTTAAACCGTCTTGTTAAGCTACTGTAACCTCCACCACTTTTCCAAGGGGCATTTAAACCGTCTTGTTAAGCTATTGCGACTTGCAAGTCTCTTCCGAGGGGCATTTAAACCGTCTTGTTAAGCTACTGCGACCTGCATGTCTCTTCCAAGTGTCATTTAAACCGTCTTGCTAAGCTACTGCGACTTGCACGTCTCTTCCAAGGGGCATTTAATCCGTCTTGTTAAGCTCCTGTAACCTCCACCCCTTTTCCAAGGGGCATTTAAACCGTCTTGTTAAGCTATTGCGACTTGCACGTCTCTTCCGAGGGGCATTTAAACCGTCTTGTTAAGCTACTGCGACCTGCATGTCTCTTCCAAGTGTCATTTAAACCGTCTTGCTAAGCTACTGTCACCTGCACGTCTCTTCCAAGGGGGATTTAAACCGTCTTGTTAAGCTACTGCGACCTGCACGTCTCTTCCAAGGTGCATTTAAACACTCTTGGTAAGCTACTGCGACCTGCAAGCCTTTTCCAAGGGGCATTTAAACCATCTTGTTAAGCTACTGCGACCTGCACGTCTCTTCCAATGGGCATTTAAACCATCTTGTTAAGCTACTGCGACCTGCATGTCTCTTCCAAGTGTCATTTAAACCGTCTTGTTAAGCTACTGCGACCTGCACGTCTCTTCCAAGGTGCATTTAAACACTCTTGGTAAGCTACTGCGACCTGCAAGCCTGTTCCAAGGGGCATTTAAACCATCTTGTTAAGCTACTGCGACCTGCATGTCTCTTCCAAGGGGCATTTAAACCGTCTAGTTAAGCTACTGCGACCTGCACGTCTCTTTCAAGGGGAATTTAAAGTGTCTTGTTAAGCTACTGCGACCTCCACCGCTTTTCCAAGGGGCATTTAAACCATCTTGTTAAGCTACTGCGACCTGCATGTCTCTTCCAAGTGGCATTTAAACCGTCTTGTTAAGCTACTGCAACCTGCACGTCTTCTCCAAGGGGCATTTAAACAGTCTTGTTAAGCTACTGCGACCTCCACCTCTCTTCCAAGAGGCATTTAAACCGTGTTATTGAGCAACTGCGACCTGCACATCTCTTACAATGGCATTTAAACCCTCTTATTAAGCTACTGCGACCTCCACCTCTCTTCCAAGAGGCATTTAAATCGTCTTATTTAGCTACTACGACCTGCACTAATCTTCCAAGGGGCATTTAAACCGTCTTGTTTAGCTACTGCGACCTGCACGTCTCTACCAAGGGGCATTTAAACTGTCTTGTTAAGCTACTGCGACCTGCACGTCTCTTCCAAGTGGCATTTAAACCGTCTTGGTAAGCTACTGCGACCTGCTAGCCTATTCCAAGGGTCAATTAAACCCTCTTGTTAAGCTACTGTGACCTGCACGTCTCTTCCAAGGGGGATTTAAACCGTCTTGTTAAGCTACTGCGACCTTCACGTCTCTTCCAAGGGGCACTTAAATCGTCTTGTTAAGCTACTGCGACTTGCTCGTCTCTTCCAAGGGGCATTTAAACAGACTTGTTAAGCTGCTGCGACCTGCATGTCTCTTACACGGGGCATTTAAAATGTCATGTTAAGCTACTGTGACCTCCACCGCTCTTCCAAGGGGCATTTAAACTGTCTTGTTAAGCTACTGCGACCTGCACGTCTCTTCCAAGGGGCATTTAAATCGTCTTGTTAAGCTACTGCGACCTGCACGTCTCTTCCAAGGGGCATTTAAACTGTCTTGTGAAGCTACTGCGACCTGCACGTCTCTTCCAAGGGGCATTTAAACTGTTTTGTTAAGCATCTGCGACCTCCACCGCTCTACCAAAGGGCATTAAAACCATCTTGTTAAGCTACTGCGACCTGCACGTCTCTTCCAAGGGACATTTAAACCGTCTTGTTAAGCTACTGCGACATGCACGTCTCTTCCAAGGGGCATTTAAAATGATTTGTTAAGCTACTGCTACCTGCACGTCTCTTCCAAGGTGCATTTAAACCGTCTTGTTAAGCTACTGCGAACTGCAATTCTCTTCCAAGGTGCATTTAAACCGTCTTGTTAAGCTACTGCGACCTCCGCCGCACTTCCAAGGGGCATTTAAACCGTCTTGTTTAGCTACTGCGACCTGCATGTCTCGTTCACGGGGCATTTAAACTGTCTTGTTAAGCTACTGCGACATCCACCGCTCTTCCAAGGGGCATTTAAACAGTCTTGGTAAGCTACTGCGACCTGCATGTCTCTTCCAAGTGGCATTTAAACCGTCCTGTTAAGCTACTGCGACCTGCACATCTCTTCCAAGGGGCATTTAAACTGTCTTGTTCAGCTACTGTGACCTCCACCGCTCTTCCAAGGGGCATTTAAACCGTCTTGTTAAGCTACTGCGACCTGCACGTCTCTTCCAAGGGGCATTTAAACCGTCTTGGTAAGCTACTGCGACCTGCTAGCCTATTCCAAGGGTCATTTAAACCCTCTTGTTAAGCTACTGTGACCTGCACGTCTCTTCCAAGGGGCATTTAAACCATCTTGTTAAGCTACTGCGACCTGCACGTCTCTTCCAATGGGCATTTAAACCGTCTTGTTAAGCTACTGTAACCTCCACCACTTTTCCAAGGGGCATTTAAACCGTCTTGTTAAGCTATTGCGACTTGCAAGTCTCTTCCGAGGGGCATTTAAACCGTCTTGTTAAGCTACTGCGACCTGCATGTCTCTTCCAAGTGTCATTTAAACCGTCTTGCTAAGCTACTGCGACTTGCACGTCTCTTCCAAGGGGCATTTAATCCGTCTTGTTAAGCTCCTGTAACCTCCACCCCTTTTCCAAGGGGCATTTAAACCGTCTTGTTAAGCTATTGCGACTTGCACGTCTCTTCCGAGGGGCATTTAAACCGTCTTGTTAAGCTACTGCGACCTGCATGTCTCTTCCAAGTGTCATTTAAACCGTCTTGCTAAGCTACTGTCACCTGCACGTCTCTTCCAAGGGGGATTTAAACCGTCTTGTTAAGCTACTGCGACCTGCACGTCTCTTCCAAGGTGCATTTAAACACTCTTGGTAAGCTACTGCGACCTGCAAGCCTTTTCCAAGGGGCATTTAAACCATCTTGTTAAGCTACTGCGACCTGCACGTCTCTTCCAATGGGCATTTAAACCGTCTTGTTAAGCTACTGCGACCTGCATGTCTCTTCCAAGTGTCATTTAAACCGTCTTGTTAAGCTACTGCGACTTGCACGTCTCTTCCAAGGGGCATTTAATCCGTCTTGTTAAGCTACTGTAACATCCACCACTTTTCCAAGGGGCATTTAAACCGCCTTGTTAAGCTACTGTGACCTGCACGTCTCTTCCATGGGGCATTTAAACCTTCTTGTTAAGCTACTGCGACCTGCACGTCTCTACCAAATGACTTTTAAACCGACTTGTTAAGCAACTGCGACCTGCACGTCTCTTCCAAGGGGCATTTAAACCGTCTTGTTAAGCTACTGCGACCTGCACGTCTCTTCCAAGGGGCATTTAAACTGTCTTCTTAAGCTACTGTGACCTGCACTTCTCTTTCAAAGGGCAATTAAACCGTCTTGGTAAGCTACTGCGACCTGCAAGCCTATTCCAAGGGGATTTTAAACCCTCTTGCTAAGCTACAGCGACCTGCACGCCTCTTCCAAGGGGGACTTAAACCGTCTTGTTAAGCTACTGCGACCTGCATGTTTCTTCCAAGGGGCATTTAAACCGTCTGGTTAAGCTACTGCGACCTGCGCGTCTCTTCCAAAGGGCATTTAAACCGTCTTGTTAAGCTACTGCGACCTGCACGTCTCTTCCAAGGGGCATTTAAACTGTCTTGTGAAGCTACTGCGACCTGCACGTCTCTTCCAAGGGGCATTTAAACTGTTTTGTTAAGCTTCTGCAACCTCCACCGCTCTTCCAAAGGGCATTAAAACCATCTTTTTAAGCTACTGCGACCTGCACGTCTCTTCCAAGGGGCATTTAAACCGTCTTGTTAAGCTACTGCGACAAGCACGTCTCTTCCAAGGGGCATTTAAAATGCTTTGTTAAGCTACTGCTATCTGCACGTCTCTTCCAAGGTGCATTTAAACCGTCTTGTTAAGCTACTGCGAACTGCAATTCTCTTCCAAGGGGCATTTAAACCATCTTGTTAAGCTACTGCGACCTCCGCCGCACTTCCAAGGGGCATTTAAACCGTCTTGTTTAGCTACTGCGACCTGCATGTCTCTTTCAAGGGGCATTTAAACTGTCTTGTTAAGCTACTGCGACATCCACCCCTCTTTCAAGGGGCATTTAAACCGTCTTGGTAAGCTACTGCGACCTGCATGTCTCTTCCAAGTGGCATTTAAACCGTCCTGTTAAGCTACTGCGACCTGCACATCTCTTCCAAGGGGCATTTAAACTGTCTTATTAAGCTATTGCGACCTGCACGTCTCTTCCAAGGGGCATTTAAACTGTCTTGTTAAGCTACTGTGACCTCCACCGCTCTTCCAAGGGCATTTAAACGGTCTTGTTAAGCTACTTCGACCTGCATGTCTCTTCCAAGGTGCATTTAAACCGTCTTGGTAAGCTACTGCGACCTGCTAGCCTATTCCAAGGGTCATTTAAACCCTCTTGTTAAGCTACTGTGACCTGCACGTCTCTTCCAAGGGGGATTTAAACCGTCTTGTTAAGCTACTGCAACCTGCACGTCTCTTCCAAGGGGCATTTAAACAGTCTTGGTAAGCTACTGCGACCTGCAAGCCTTTTCCAAGGGGCATTTAAACCATCTTGTTAAGCTACTGCGACCTGCACGTCTCTTCCAATGGGCATTTAAACCGTCTTGTTAAGCTACTGTAACCTCCACCACTTTTCCAAGGGGCATTTAAACCGCCTTGTTAAGCTACTGCGACCTGCACGTCTCTTCCATGGGGCATTTAAACCTTCTTGTTAAGCTACTGCGACCTGCATGTCTCTACCAAGGGACTTTTAAACCGACTTGTTAAGCTACGGCGACTTGCACGTCTCTTCCAAGGGGCATTTAAACTGTCATGTTAAGCTACTGCGACCTCCACCGCTCTTCCAAGGGGCATTTAAACTGTCTTGTTAAGCTACTGCGACCTGCATGTCTCTTCCAAGGGGGATTTAAACCGTCTTGTTAAGCTACTGCAACCTGCACGTCTCTTCCAAGGGGCATTTAAACCGTCTTGTTAAGCTATTGCGACTTGCAAGTCTCTTCCGAGGGGAATTTAAACCGTCTTGTTAAGCTACTACAACTTGCACGTCTCTTCCAAGGGGCATTTAAACTGTCTTGTTAAGCTACTGTAACATCCACCACTTTTCCAAGGGGCATTTAAACCGCCTTGTTAAGCTACTGCGACCTGCACGTCTCTTCCATGGGGCATTTAAACCTTCTTGTTAAGCTACTGCGACCTGCATGTCTCTACCAAGGGACTTTTAAACCGACTTGTTAAGCTACGGCGACTTGCACGTCTCTTCCAAGGGGCATTTAAACTGTCATGTTAAGCTACTGCGACCTCCACCGCTCTTCCAAGGGGCATTTAAACTGTCTTGTTAAGCTACTGCGACCTGCACGTGTCTTCCAAGGGGCATTTTAATCGTCTTGTTAAGCTAGTGCGACCTGCACGTCTCTTCCAAGGGGCATTTAAATAGTCTTGGTAAGCTACTGAGACCTGCAAGCATCTTCCAAGGGGCATTTAAACTGTCTTGTTAAGCTACTGCGACCTGCACATCTCTTCCAAGGGGCATTTAAACTGTCTTGTTAAGCTACTGCGACATCCACCGCTCTTCCAAGGGGCATTTAAACCGTCTTGGTAAGCTACTGCGACCTGCATGTCTCTTCCAAGTGGCATTTAAACCGTCTTGTTAAGCTACTGCGACCTGCACATCTCTTCCAAGGGGCATTTAAACTGTCTTATTAAGCTACTGCGACCTGCACGTCTCTTCCAAGGGGCATTTAAACTGTCTTGTTAAGCTACTGTGACCTCCACCGCTCTTCCAAAGGGCATTTAAAACGTCTTGTTAAGCTACTGCGACCTGCACGTCTCTTCCAAGGGGCATTTAAACCGTCTTGTTAAGCTCCTGCGACCTGCACGTCTCTTCCAAGGGGCATTTAAACTGTCTTGTTAAGCTACTGTGACCTGCACTTCTCTTTCAAAGGGCATTTAAAATGTCTTGGTAAGCTACTGCGACCTGCAAGCCTATTCCAAGGGGATTTTAAACCCTCTTGCTAAGCTACAGCGACCTGCACGCCTCTTCCAAGGGGGACTTAAACCGTCTTGTTAAGCTACTGTGACCTGCACGTTTCTTCCAAGGGGCATTTAAACCGTCTTGTTAAGCTACTGCGACCTGCGCGTCTCTTCCAAGGGGCATTTAAACCGTCTTGGTAAGCTACTGCGACCTGCAAGTCTATTCCAAGGGGCTTTTAAACCCTCTTGTTAAGCTACTGCGACCTGCACGCCTCTTCCAAGGGGGATTTAAAATGTCTTGTTAAGCTACTGCGACCTGCACGTCTCTTCCAAGGGGCATTTAAACTGTCTTGTTAAGCTACTGCGACCTGCACGTCTCTTCCAAGGTGCATTTAAACCGTCTTGTTAAGCTACTGCGACCTGCAATTCTCTTCCAAGGGGCATTTAAACCGTCTTGTTAAGCTACTGCGACCTCCACCACACTTCCAAGGGGCATTAAACCGTCTAGTTAAGCTACTGCGACCTGTACGTCTCTTTCAAGGGGCATTTAAACTGTCTTGTTAAGCTACTGCGACAACCACCGCTCTTCCAAGGGGCATTTAAACCGTCTTGGTAAGCTACTGCGACCTGCATGTCTCTTCCAAGTGGCATTTAAACCGTCTTGTTAAGCTACTGCGACCTGCACATCTCTTCCAAGGGGCATTTAAACTGTCTTATTAAGCTACTGCGACCTGCACGTCTCTTCCAAGGGGCATTTAAACTGTCTTGTTAAGCTACTGTGACCTCCACCGCTCTTCCAAAGGGCATTTAAAACGTCTTGTTAAGCTACTGCGACCTGCACGTCTCTTCCAAGGGGCATTTAAACCGTCTTGTTAAGCTACTGCGACCTGCACGTCTCTTCCAAGTGGCATTTAAACCGTCTTGGTAAGCTACTGCGACCTGCTAGCCTATTCCAAGGGTCATTTAAACCCTCATGTTAAGCTACTGTGACCGGCACGTCTCTTCCAAGGGGGATTTAAACCGTCTTGCTAAGCTACTGCGACCTGCACGTCTCTTCCAATGGGCATTTAAACAGTCTTGGTAAGCTACTGCGACCTGCAAGCCTATTCCAAGGAGCATTTAAACCATCTTGTTAAGCTACTGCGACCTGCACGTCTCTTCCAATGGGCATTTAAACCGTCTTGTTAAGCTACTGTAACCTCCACCACTTTTCCAAGGGGCATTTAAACCGTCTTGTTAAGCTACTGCGACCTGCAAGTCTCTCCATGGGGCATTTAAACCGTCTTGTTAAGCTACTGCGACCTGCACGTCTCTTCCAAGGGGCATTTAAATAGTCTTGGTAAGCTACTGAGACCTGCAAGCATCTTCCAAGGGGCATTTAAACTGTCTTGTTAAGCTACTGCGACCTGCACATCTTTACCAAGGTGCATTTAAACTGTCTTGTTAAGCTACTGCGACATCCACCGCTCTTCCAAGGGGCATTTAAACCGTCTTGGTAAGCTACTGCGACCTGCATGTCTCTTCCAAGTGGCATTTAAACCGTCTTGTTAAGCTACTGCGACCTGCACATCTCTTCCAAGGGGCATTTAAAATGTCTTATTAAGCTACTGCGACCTGCACGTCTCTTCCAAGGGGCATTTAAACTGTCTTGTTAAGCTACTGTGACCTCCACCGCTCTTCCAAAGGGCATTTAAAACGTCTTGTTAAGCTACTGCGACCTGCACGTCTCTTCCAAGGGGCATTTAAACCGTCTTGTTAAGCTACTGCGACCTGCACGTCTCTTCCAAGGGGCATTTAAACTGTCTTGTTAAGCTACTGTGACCTGCACTTCTCTTTCAAAGGGCATTTAAAACGTCTTGGTAAGCTACTGCGACCTGCAAGCCTATTCCAAGGGGATTTTAAACCCTCTTGCTAAGCTACAGCGACCTGCACGCCTCTTCCAAGGGAGACTTAAACCGTCTTGTTAAGCTACTGCGACCTGCACGTTTCTTCCTAGGGGCATTTAAACCGTTTTGTTAAGCTACTGCGATCTGCGCGTCTCTTCCAAGGGGCATTTAAACTGTCTTGTTAAGCTACTGCGACCTGCAAGTCTATTCCAAGGGGCTTTTAAACCCTCTTGTTAAGCTACTGCGACCTGCACGCCTCTTCCAAGGGGGATTTAAACTGTCTTGTTAAGCTACTGCGACCTGCACGTCTCTTCCAAGGGGCATTTAAACTGTCTTGTTAAGCTACTGCGATCTGCACGTCTCTTCCAAGGTGCATTTAAACCGTCTTGATAAGCTACTGCGACCTGCAATTCTCTTCCAAGGGGCATTTAAACCGTCTTGTTAAGCTACTGCGACTTCCACCACACTTCCAAGGGGCATTAAACCGTCTAGTTAAGCTACTGCGACCTGTACGTCTCTTTCAAGGGGCATTTAAACTGTCTTGTTAAGCTACTGCGACCTGCTAGCCTATTCCAAGGGTCATTTAAACCCTCTTGTTAAGCTACTGTGACCGGCACTCTCTTCCAAGGGGGATTTAAACCGTCTTGCTAAGCTACTGCGACCTGCACGTCTCTTCCAATGGGCATTTAAACAGTCTTGGTAAGCTACTGCGACCTGCAAGCCTATTCCAAGGGGCATTTAAACCATCTTGTTAAGCTACTGAGACCTGCACGTCTCCTCCAATGGGCATTTAAACCGTCTTGTTAAGCTACTGTAACCTCCACCACTTTTCCAAGGGGCATTTAAACCGTCTTGTTAAGCTACTGCGACCTGCAAGTCTCTTCCGAGGGGCATTTAAACTGTCTTGTTAAGCTACTGCGACCTGCATGTCTCTACCAAGGGACATTTAAACCGACTTGTTAAGATGCTGCGACCTGCACGTCTCTTCCAAGGGGCATTTAAACTGTCATGTTAAGCTACTGCGATCTCCACAGCTCTTCCAAGGGGCATTTGAACTGTCTTGTTAAGCTACTGCGACCTGCACGTGTCTACCAAGGGGCAATTTAATCGTCTTGTTAAGCTACTGCGACCTGCACGTCTCTTCCAAGGGGCATTTAAATTGTCTTGGTAAGCTACTGAGACCTGCAAGCATCTTCCAAGGGGCATTTAAACTGTCTTGTTAAGCTACTGCGACCTCCACCGCTCTTCCAAAGGGCATTAAAACCGTATTGTTAAGCTACTGCGACCTGCACGTTTCTTCCAAGGGGCATTTAAACCGTCTTGTTAAGCTATTGCGACTTGCAAGTCTCTTCCAAGGGGCATTTAATCCGTCTTGTTAAGCTACTGTAACCCCCACCCCTTTTCCAAGGGTCATTTAAACTGTCTTGTTAAGCTACTGCGACATGCACGTCTCTTCCAAGTGGCATTTAAAACGCTTTGTTAAGCTACTGCGACCTGCACGTCTCTTCCAAGGTGCATTTAAACCGTCTTGTTAAGCTACTGCGACCTGCAATTCTCTTCCAAGGGGCATTTAAACCATCTTGTTAAGCTTCTGTGACCTGCATGTCTCTTCCAAGGGGCATTTAAACCGTCTTGTTAAGTTACTGCGACCTCCGCCACACTTCCAAGGGGCATTTAAACCGTCTAGTTAAGCTACTGCGACCTGCACGTCTCTTTCAAGGGGCATTTAAAGTGTCTTGTTAAGCTATTGCGACCTCCACCGCTATTCCAAGGGGCATTTAAACCGTCTTGTTAAGCTACTGCGACCTGCATGTCTCTTCCAAGTGGCATTTAAACCGTCTTGTTAAGCTACTGCGACTTGCACGTCTTCTCCAAGGGGCATTTAAACAGTCTTGTTAAGCTACTGCGACCTCCACCTCTCTTCCAAGAGGCATTTAATCCGTCTTATTAAGCTACTGCGACCTGCACATCTCTTACAAGGGCATTTAAACCGTCTTATTAAGCTACTGCGACCTCCACCTCTCTTCCAAGAGGCATTTAAACCGTCTTATTAAGCTACTGCGACCTGCACATCTCTTACAAGGGCATTTAAACCGTCTTATTAAGCTACTGCGACCTCCACCTCTCTTCCAAGAGGCATTTAAACCGTCTTATTTAGCTACTACGACCTGCACTAATCTTCCAAGGGGCATTTAAACCATCTTGTTTAGCTACTGCGACCTACACATCTCTTCCAATGGGCATTTAAACCGTCTTATTAAGATACTGCGACCTGCACGTCTCTACCAAGGGGCATTTAAACTGTCTTGTTAAGCTACTGCGACCTCCACCGCTCTTCCAAGGGGCATTGAAACCGTCTTGTTAAGCTACTGCGACCTGCACGTCTCTTCCAAGTGGCATTTAAACCGTCTTGGTAAGCTACTGCGACCTGCTAGCCTATTCCAAGGGTCATTTAAACCCTCTTGTTAAGCTACTGTGACCTGCACGTCTCTTCCAAGGGGGATTTAAACCGTCTTGTTAAGCTACTGCGACCTTCACGTCTCTTCCAAGGGGCACTTAAACCGTCTTGTTAAGCTACTGCGACTTGCTCGTCTCTTCCAAGGGGCATTTAAACAGACTTGTTAAGCTGCTGCGACCTGCATGTCTCTTACACGGGGCATTTAAACTGTTATGATAAGCTACTGTGACCTCCACCGCTCTTCCAAGGGGCATTTGAACTGTCTTGTTAAGCTACTGCGACCTGCACGTGTCTACCAAGGGGCATTTTAATCGTCTTGTTAAGCTACTGCGACCTGCACGTCTCTTCCAAGGGGCATTTAAATTGTCTTGGTAAGCTACTGAGACCTGCAAGCATCTTCCAAGGGGCATTTAAACTGTCTTGTTAAGCTACTGCGACCTCCACCGCTCTTCCAAAGGGCATTAAAACCGTCTTTTTAAGCTACTGCGACCTGCACGTCTCTTCCAAGGGGCATTTAAACCGTCTTGTTAAGCTATTGCGACTTGCAAGTCTCTTCCAAGGGGCATTTAATCCGTCTTGTTAAGCTACTGTAACCTCCACCCCTTTTCCAAGGGTCATTTAAACTGTCTTGTTAAGCTACTGCGACATGCACGTCTCTTCCAAGGGGCATTTAAAACGCTTTGTTAAGCTACTGCGACCTGCACGTCTCTTCCAAGGTGCATTTAAACCGTCTTGTTAAGCTACTGCGACCTGCAATTCTCTTCCAAGGGGCATTTAAACCGTCTTGTTAAACTTCTGTGACCTGCATGTCTCTTCCAAGGGGCATTTAAACCGTCTTGTTACGTTACTGCGACCTCCGCCACACTTCCAAGGGGCATTTAAACCGTCTAGTTAAGCTACTGCGACCTGCACGTCTCTTTCAAGGGGCATTTAAAGTGTCTTGTTAAGCTATTGCGACCTCCACCGCTATTCCAAGGGGCATTTAAACCGTCTTGTTAAGCTACTGCGACCTGCATGTCTCTTCCAAGTGGCATTTAAACCGTCTTGTTAAGCTACTGCGACCTGCACGTCTTCTCCAAGGGGCATTTAAACAGTCTTGTTAAGCTACTGCGACCTCCACCTCTCTTCCAAGAGGCATTTAAACCGTCTTATTAAGCTACTGCGACCTGCACATCTCTTACAAGGGCATTTAAACCGTTTTATTAAGCTACTGCGACCTCCACCTCTCTTCCAAGAGGCATTTAAACCGTCTTATTAAGCTACTGCGACCTGCACATCTCTTACAAGGGCATTTAAACCGATTTATTAAGCTACTGCGACCTCCACCTCTCTTCCAAGAGGCATTTAAATCGTCTTATTTAGCTACTACGACCTGCACTAATCTTCCAAGGGGCATTTAAACCGTCTTGTTTAGCTACTGCGACCTACACATCTCTTCCAAGGGGCATTTAAACCGTCTTATTAAGATACGGCGACCTGCACGTCTCTACCATGGGGCATTTAAACTGTCTTGCTAAGCTACTGCGACCTCCACCGCTCTTCCAAGGGGCATTGAAACCGTCTTGTTAAGCTACTGCGACCTGCACGTCTCTTCCAAGTGGCATTTAAACCGTCTTGGTAAGCTACTGTGACCAGCTAGCCTATTCCAATGGTCATTTAAACCCTCTTGTTAAGCTACTGTGACCTGCACTTCTCTTCCAAGGGGGATTTAAACCGTCTTGTTAAGCTACTGCGACCTTCACTTCTCTTCCAAGGGGCACTTAAACCGTCTTGTTAAGCTACTGCAACCTGCACGTCTCTTCCAAGGGGCATTTAAATCGTCTTGTTAAGCTACTGCGACCTGCACGTCTCTTCCAAGTGGCATTTAAACTGTCTTGTGAAGCTACTGCGAAATGCACGTCTCTTCCAAGTGGCATTTAAACCGTCCTGTTAAGCTACTGCGACCTGCACATCTCTTCCAAGGGGCATTTAAACTGTCTTATTAAGCTGTTGCGACCTGCACGTCTCTTCCAAGGGGCATTTAAACTGTCTTGTTAAGCTACTGTGACCTCCACCGCTCTTCCAAGGGGCATTTAAACAGTTCTGTTAAGCTACTGCAACCTGCACGTCTCTTCCAAGGGGCATTTAAACTGTCTTGGTAAGCTACTGCGACCTGCTAGCCTATTCCAAGGGTCATTTAAACCCTCTTGTTAAGCTACGGTGACCTGCACGTCTCTTCCAAGGGGGATTTAAACCGTCTTGTTAAGCTACTGCGACCTGCACGTCTCTTCCAAGGGGCATTTAAACAGTCTTGGTAAGCTACTGCGACCTGCAAGCCTATTCCAAGGGGCATTTAAACCATCTTGTTAAGCTACTGCGACCTGCACGTCTCTTCCAATGGGCATTTAAACCATCTTGTTAAGCAACTGTAACCTCCACCACTTTTCCAAGGGGCATTTAAACCGTCTTGTTAAGCTATTGCGACTTGCAAGTCTCTTCCGAGGGGCATTTAAACCGTCTTGTTAAGCTACTGCGACCTGCATGTCTCTTCCAAGTGTCATTTAAACCGTCTTGCTAAGCTACTGCGACTTGCACGTCTTTTCCAAGGGGCATTTAAACCGTCTTGTTAAGCTACTGTAACATCCACCACTTTTCCAAGGTGCATTTAAACCGCCTTGTTAAGCTACTGCGACCTGCACGTCTCTTCCATGGGGCATTTAAACCTTCTTGTTAAGCTACTGCGACCTGCATGTCTCTACCAAGGGACTTTTAAACCGACTTGTTAAGCTACTGCGACCTGCACGTCTCTTCCAAGGGGCATTTAAACTGTCTTGTTAAGCTACTGCAACCTGCACGTGTCTTCCAAGGGGCATTTTAATCGTCTTGTTAAGCTAGTGGGACCTGCTCGTCTCTTCCAAGGGACATTTAAATAGTCTTGGTAAGCTACTGAGACCTGCAAGCATCTTCCAAGGGGCATTTAAACTGTCTTGTTAAGCTCCTGCGACCTGCACATCTCTTCCAAGGGGCATTTAAACCGTCTTGTTAAGCTACTGCGACATGCATATCTCTTCCAAGGGGCATTTAAATTGCTTTGTTAAGCTACTGCGACCTGAACGTCTCTTCCAAGGTGCATTTAAACCGTCTTGTTTTGCTACTGCGACCTGCAATTCTCTTCCAAGGGGCATTTAAACTGTCTTGTTAAGCTTCTGCGACATGCATGTCTCTTCAAAGGGGCATTTAAACCGTCTTGTTAAGTTACTGCGACCTCCGCCGCACTTCCAAGGGGCATTTAAACCGTCTTATTTAGCTACTGCGACCTGCACATCTCTTCCAAGGGGCATTTAAACCGTCTTGTTTAGCTACTGCGACCTACACATCTCTTCCAAGGGGCATTTAAATCGTCTTATTAAGATACTGCGACCTGCACGTCTCTTCCAAGGGGCATTTAAACTGTCTTGTTAAGATACTGCGACCTCCACCGCTCTTTCAAGGGGCATTTAAACCGTCTTCTTAAGCTACTGCGACCTGCACGTCTCTTCCAAGTGGCATTTGAACCGTCTTGGTAAGCTACTGCGACCTGCAAGACTATTCCAAGGGGCATTTAAACCGTCTTGTTAAGCTACTGCGATCTGCACGTCTCTTCCAAGGGGCATTTAAATCGTCTTGTTAAGCTACTGTGAAATGCTCGTCTCTTCCAAGGGGCATTTAAAAAGTCTTATTAAGCTACTGCGACCTGCACGTCTCTTCCAAGGCGCATTTAAACCGTCTTTTTAAGCTACTGCGACTTGCACGTCCCTTCCAAGGGGCATTTAAACCGTCTTGTTAAGCTACTGTAACCTCCACCACTTTACCAAGTGGCATTTAACACTAGGACTACTGGACTCGTGACCCCGCCTAGAACTACTGAAAGGAGTCATTTTGACTCCTTGCTTGTTTTCGTTTATTTTTAGAGTTTCATTTGTGGTTATTTATTAATAATTATATTTTTTGTAATGTATTATTATTGTGAGATCCAACAGTAATGCTTTTGATTTTTTTTTTTCTGCTTTTCTTATTTTTCTACAGAAAATAACAATAATTATAATAGACGTTTTTCAAACATTTTTTTTTATTCAAGTGCACACATATAAACAACAACTGAAGAACAAAAAGCAGAGAAAATGTAGGTGGAGGAGCATAAAATTGAAAATATGGCGCAGAATTCACCTTCTAAACATTTGGTGTTTCGCATTTTAGGCATTGCCTTTGATTTATGGCAGTACATTGCCCACACAAAGACTTACCATAAGTCTTACAATTTCCGACAGATCTATTTTTCTTGCACTTTTCTTTGATCTGGCTAAATTTTGTTTGAACCATCACTTCTGAGCATGTAGAAACTTGGGACGTGGAACCCTTTTCCCTATCTGTGACATAAGGACCACTCAACTCTCTCACAAGCGTTTGCAAAAATGCCTTGCGTGACATTTTTTGGTGGGTAATCTCCTTGAATATTATCCATGCATTTATACCCGCAAAGTCTAAGGCATTTTCAAATGCATGAACAGGCCATCTCCTTGTGCATGTTCGTGTGGTATATTTTCGTGCCATCTGATCCACTACATCTACTCCATATTTTGTTTCATTGTAAAACTTTACCGTTTCTGGAGTTTTTTTAGCGGAATCAGACGCAACAACATCTGGATGGACGGAACTCAAAATGACAACATTTTTGTTGGGCTTTCCTTGATATACTGTAAGTGTAAAATTGTCTTCATTTCTAAACACTTTAGTGTTGTACAATTCCTCTTTCATGGATTTTATTTCTTTAGGCACTTCTCGCCTTATCTTGTTCAGTGTTCCCACGATGGTTGTTCCTTTGCTTTTTAGCTGTTTAGCTAATTTTTCTGAAGTAAAATAATTATCGGTTGTAACATTGCGACCTTTTTTCAAAAACGGGTCCAATAACTTCATTACCACATGGTCAGCTAAACGGTCCTCAGCACGGCGTGTGTCATCTTTGCCTAGATAAGGGAAGCCATTTGCCAGATATTTGCTCCTCTTATCAACAGCTAGCCAATATTTGTGGCCATATTTATCTGGTTTGGAAGGCATGTACTGCGTGAATGGACACCTAGTTTTGCTTGGGAAAAGTTGCTCATCCACCGTTATGTATGGGCCAGGTTTGTAACACGCAATACAATTTTCAATAAACCTGTCCCACACAGTAGAAAATAGAGCAAACTTGTCCGTTTGCAGTCTCTCCGATCGAGTAGATTTCTCATCAAATCTGAGAAACCTCATAATTTCAACAAAGCGGTCCCTAGACATTGTCGCTTTGCAAAACGGTATTCCCCAGTCATTACACCAAATACTGCTAATCGAGTGACGGTTCGTGCCAGATATTCCACGAGCATAGAATATCGCAATGAATGCATCTAGCTCCTCATCAGATAGAGTAAACTGTAAATTATTGTTCCTGCATGCTTCTGCAAGCGTACAGTTCTTTATATGTGTCAATATATATGAATCAAAAAATAAACGCCATGCGCTCAAAGGACTATCGATAATGATATTTCTTCTGGCGTATCCTGTAGGGCCAGGTGCTTCTCGAAGAATTTTTTGTCTGTCACGCCTACCAGGCAAGTGTTCTCCAATTTCAACAGGTTTCCATTGAATACCATCCGCTGAAACTAGTATTCCTTCAGATTCGCCTTCTCTGGTGTTTGTTGTTGCATTACCTTCGCCGCCATCGTTATCTGTTGTTCTTTCATTTCTGGGACGTTTTGCTGATTTTTTCTGTCCACGACCAGGAGGATGGTCACGAGGCAACATAACTGCATGAGCCCGATCCCCAGTTGATGTGCTTGGAATATCTGTAAAAAAGTTGATGAATATTTAGAATTTTTGTTTTGTAAGGGTCCGTGCACACTGGCTGGATTAGCGGCGGAATATCCGACCGGATATTCTCACCACAATCCGGCCCGTACCTGCCCGCTCAGGTACAGAGCGGAGTTTCATACCTGAAGCTCCGCTCCGAACCCCGGGCTGGAGCCGCTGTCTGGGACGGAGCCATGCTCGCGCGTAAGCAAGCGCTGCTCTGTCCCTGACAGCGGCTCCAGCCCGGGGTTCGGAGCGGAGCTTCAGGCATGAGCGGGCAGGTACGGCCTGTATTGCGGCAAGAATATCCAGATGGCTATTCAGCCAGAATTCTGCTAGTGTGCACAGGCCCTAACTCAGTGTGTGGAAGAACAAATAAATACACATAACTACTTACCTTCTGGATTTGTTCCTTCTGAGTCTTCAGATTCACTTGATATGTTCTGAGGAATGAAATCTTCATCACTGTCAGAATCAAATACATGTTCCTGCAATTCGGATTCCGATTCATCCTCCGGTATGGATTGCAAAGTAGCCAGAATATCCTGAGGCTTTATCAAACGTCTTCTCTCCATATTCCTCACAAATTCCATAATTCTATATAGTTCCCTGCTGAAAAATAGAAATGAAATGAAAACTAAAAGAAATAATAACTGTTCTGCCACCTTCAAAAGTAGGTGGGCTGAATCAGTTGACAGACAGCTAAACTATTTCATAACAATTCATACCTGTATGAGTCTTCAGAGCTCGTATGTCTGCGTCTGTTCTCTTTGTCTCTTCAGCTGAACTGAAAGTAAAGTTACTATCCAGAATACTGTCTCCTGCTAGGACCTTAGAAAAACACCACCCTTCATTAGCATAAGATAAGAGCCTAGAGTAAACAAGCTATTTTGTTCAGCATTACACAGTAATACAAGCAGGTAAAACACAAGGAAAATGTGAAAAGTTGACATGTAAATTGAACTACATCTATATGAACATCAGGGTAAATAAGACAGAGTGAAAAAATTATGCACAAAACTTTAGAGCAACATTTAGTGACAAAAGGACCTCAAAATATAGTAGGGAGTCAAAATGACTCCCTTCAGTAGTTCTTGGTAAATTTTGAAAAAAACGCGCAAATTTTTCACCAAAATTATTTATTCTCACAAAATCTTTTTTCACATCATATTTGAGGAAAAGTAACCGAGTTTCAAGCTGGAATTCTGAAAAATGTAGTCACAGAAGAGAAATAAAAAACGAAAGGAGTCAAAATGACTCCATCAGTAGTTCTAGTGTTAAACCGTCTTGTTTAGCTACTGTGACCTACACATCTCTTCCAAGGGGCATTTAAACAGTCTTATTAAGATACTGCGACCTGCACGTCTCTACCAAGGGGCATTTAAACTGTCTTGTTAAGCTACTGCGACCTCCACCGCTCTTCCAAGGGGCATTTAAACCGTATTGTTAAGTTACTGCGACCTGCACGTCTCTTCCAAGTGGCATTTAAACCGTCTTGGTAAGCTACTGCGACCTGCTAGCCTATTCCAAGGGTCATTTAAACCCTCTTGTTAAGCTACTGTAACCTGCACGTCTTTTCCAAGGGGGATTTAACCCGTCTTGTTAAGCTACTGCGACCTTCACGTCTCTTCCAAGGGGCACTTAAACCGTCTTGTTAAGCTACTGCGACTTGCTCGTCTCTTCCAAGGGGCATTTAAACAGACTTGTTAAGCTGCTGCGACCTGCATGTCTCTTCCACGGGGCATTTAAACTGTCATGTTAAGCTACTGTGACCTCCACCGCTCTTCCAAGGGGCATTTAAACTGTCTTGTTAAACTACTGCGACCTGCACGTCTCTTCCAAGGGGCATTTAAATCATCTTGTTAAGCTACTGCGAACTGCACGTCTCTTCCAAGGGGCATTTAAACTGTCTTGTGAAGCTACTGCGACCTGCACGTCTCTTCCAAGGGGCATTTAAACTGTCTTGTTAAGCTTCTGCGACCTCCACCGCTCTTCCAAAGGGCATTAAAACCATCTTGTTAAGCTACTGCGACCTGCACGTCTCTTCCAAGGGGCATTTAAAATGCTTTGTTAAGCTACTGCTACCTGCATGTCTCTTCCAAGGTGCATTTAAACCGTCTTGTTAACCTACTGCGACCTGCAATTCTCTTCCAAGGGGCATTTAAACCATCTTGTTAAGCTACTGCTACATCCGCCGCACTTCTAAGGGGCATTTAAACCGTCTAGTTAAGCTACTGCGACCTGCATGTCTCTTTCAAGGGGCATTTAAACTGTCTTGTTAAGCTACTGCGACATCCAACGCTCTTCCAAGAGGCATTTAAACCATCTTGGTAAGCTACTGCGACCTGCATGTCTCTTCCAAGTGGCATTTAAACAGTTTTGTTAAGCTACTGCGACATGCACATCTCTTCCAAGGGGCATTTAAACTGTCTTATTAAGCTACTGCGACCTGCACGTCTCTTCCAAGTGGCATTTAAACAGTCTTGTTAAGCTACTACGACATGCACATCTCTTCCAAGGGGCATTTAAACTGTCTTATTAAGCTACTGCGACCTGCACGTCTCTTCCAAGGGGCATTTAAACTGTCTTGTTAAGCTACTGTGACCTCCACCGCTCTTCCAAGGGGCATTTAAACCATCTTGTTAAGCTACTGCGACCTGCACGTCTCTTCCAAGGGGCATTTTAACCGTCTTGTTAAGCTACTGCGACCTGCACGTCTCTTCCAAGTGGCATTAAAACCGTCTTGGTAAGCTACTGCGACCTGCTAGCCTATTCCAAGGGTCATTTAAACCCTCTTGTTAAGCTACTGTGACCTGCACGTCTCTTCCAAGGGGGATTTAAACCGTCTTGTTTAGCTACTGTGACCTGCACGTCTCTTCCAAGGGGCATTTAAACAATCTTGGTAAGCTACTGCGACCTGCAAGCCTATTCCAAGGGGCATTTAAACCATCTTGTTAAGCTACTGCGACCTGCACGGCTCTTCCAATGGGCATTTAAGCAGTCTTGTTAAGCTACTGTAACCTCCACCACTTTTCCAAGGGGCATTTAAACCGTCTTGTTAAGCTACTGCGACCTGCAAGTCTCTTCCGAGGGGCATTTAAACCGTCTTATTAAGCTACTGCGACCTGCCAGTCTCTTCCAAGTGTCATTTAAACCGTCTTGCTAAGCTACTGCGACTTGCACGTCTCTTCCAAGGGGCATTTAAACCGTCTTGTTAAGCTACTGTAACATCCACCACTTTTCCAAGGGGCATTTAAACCGCCTTGTTAAGCTACTGCGACCTGCACGTCTCTTCCATGGGGCATTTAAACCATCTTGTTAAGCTACTGCGACCTGCATGTCTCTACCAAGGGACATTTAAACCGTCTTGTTTAGCTACTGCGACCTGCACGTCTCTTCCAGGGGGCATTTAAACTGTCATGTTAAGCTACTGCGACCTGCACGTCTCTTCCAAGGGGCATTTAAATCGTCTTGTTAAGCTACTGAGACCTGCAAGCATCTTCCAAGGGGCATTAAACTGTCTTGTTAAGCTACTGCGACCTGCACATCTCTTCCAAGGGGCATTTAAACTGTCTTGTTAAGCTACTGCGACCTCCACCGCTCTTCCAAAGGGCATTAAAACCATCTTGTTAAGCTACTGCGACCTGCACATCTCTTCCAAGGGGCATTTAAACCGTCTTGTTAAGCTACTGCGAATTGCAAGTCTCTTCCAAGGGGCATTTAATCCGTCTTGTTAAGCTACTGTGACCTCCACCATTTTTCCAAGGGGCATTTAAACCGTCTTGTTAAGCTACTGCGACATGCATGTCTCTTCCAAGGGGCATTTAAAACGCTTTGTTAAGCTACTGCGACCTGCACGTCTCTTCCAAGGTGCATTTAAACCGTCTTGTTAAGCTACTGCGACCAGCAATTCTCTTCCAAGGGGCATTTATACCGTCTTGTTAAGCTACTGCGACCTGCATGTCTCTTCCAAGGGGCATTTAAACCGTCTTGTTAAGTTACTGCGACCTCCGCCGCACTTCCAAGGGGCATTTAAACCATCTAGTTAAGCTACTGCGACCAGCACGTCTCTTTCAAGGGGCATTTAAACTGTCTTGATAAGCTACTGTGACCTCCACCGCTATTCCAAGGGGCATTTAAACCGTCTTGTTAAGCTACTGCGACCTGCATGTCTCTTCCAAGTGGCATTTAAAACGTCTTGCTAAGCTACTCCGACCTGCACATCTTCTCCAAGGGGCATTTAAACTGTCTTGTTAAGCTACTGCGACCTCCACCTCTCTTCCAAGAGGCATTTAAACCGTCTAAATAAGCTACGGCGACCTGCACATCTCTTCCAAGGGGCATTTAAACCGTCTTATTAAGCTACTGCGACCTCCACCTCTCTTCCAAGAGGCATTTAAGCCGTCTTATTTAGCTACTGCGACCTGCACATCTCTTCCAAGGGACATTTAAACCGTCTTGTTTAGCTACTGCGACCTACACATCTCTTCCAAGGGGCATTTAAACCGTCTTATTAAGATACTGCGACTTGCACGTCTCTTCCAAGGGGCATTTAAACTGTCTTGTTAAGCTACTGCGACCTCCACCGCACTTCCAAGGGGCATTTAAACCGTCTTCTTAAGCTACTGCGACCTGCACGTCTCTTCCAAGTGGCATTTAAACCGTCTTGGTAAGCTACTGCGACCTGCAAGACTATTCCAAGGGTCATTTAAACCCTCTTGTTAAGCTACTGCGACCTGCACGTCTCTTCCAAGGTGCATTTAAACCGTATTGTTAAGCTACTGCGACCAGCAATTCTATTCTAAGGGGCATTTATACCGTCTTGTTAAGCTTCTGCGACCTGCATGTCTCTTCCAAGGGGCATTTAAACCGTCTTGTGAAGTTACTGCGACCTCCGCCGCACTTCCAAGGGGCATTTAAACCGTCTAGTTAAGCTACTGTGACCTGCACGTCTCTTTCAAGGGGCATTTAAACTGTCTTGTTAAGCTACTGTGACCTCCACCGCTATTCCAAGGGGCATTTAAACCGTCTTGTTAAGCTACTGCGACCAGCACGTCTCTTTCAAGGGGCATTTAAACTGTCTTGTTAAGCTACTGTGACCTCCACCGCTATTCCAAGGGGCATTTAAACCGTCTTGTTAAGCTACTGCGACCTGCATGTCTCTTCCAAGTGGCATTTAAAACGTCTTGCTAAGCTACTGCGACCTGCACATCTTCTCCAAGGGGCATTTAAACTGTCTTGTTAAGCTACTGCGACCTCCACCTCTCTTCCAAGAGGCATTTAAACCATCTAAATAAGCTACTGCGACCTGCACATCTCTTTCAAGGGGCATTTAAACCGTCTTATTAAGCTACTGCGACCTCCACCTCTCTTCCAAGAGGCATTTAAGCCGTCTTATTTAGCTACTGCGACCTGCACATCTCTTCCAAGTGGCATTTAAACCGTATTGTTTAGCTACTGCGACCTACACATCTCTTCCAAGGGGCATTTAAACCGTCTTATTAAGATACTGCGACTTGCACGTCTCTTCCAAGGGGCATTTAAACTGTCTTGTTAAGCTACTGCGACCTCCACCGCTCTTCCAAGAGGCATTTAAACCGTCTTCTTAAGCAACTGCGACCTGCACGTCTCTTCCAAGTGGCATTTAAACCGTCTTTGTAAGCTACTGCGACCTGCAAGACTATTCAAAGGGTCACTTAAACCCTCTTGTTAAGCTACTGCGACCTACATGTCTCTTCCAAGGGCGATTTAAACCGTCTTGTTAAGCTACTGCGATCTGCACGTCTCTTCCAAGGGGCATTTAAACCGTCTTGTTAAGCTACTGCGATCTGCTCGTCTCTTCCAAGGGGCATTTAAAAAGTCTTGTTAAGCTACTGCGACCTAACGTCTCTTCCAAGGCGCATTTAAACCGTCTTTTTAAGCTACTGCGACTTGCACATCCCTTCCAAGGGGCATTTAAACCGTCTTGTTAAGCTACTGTAACCTCCACCACTTTCCCAAGTGGCATTTAAACCGTCTTGTTAAGCTACTGTGACCTGCACGTCTCTTCCAAAGGGCATTTCAACTGTCTTGGTAAGCTACTGCGACCTGCACGTCTATTCCAAGGTGCATTTAAACTGTCTTGTTAAGATACTGCGACCTACAAGTCTCTTCCAAGGGGCATTTAAACCGTCTTGTTAAGCTACTGCGACCTGCCCGTCTATTACAAGGGGCTTTTAAACCCTCTTGTTAAGCTACTGCGACCTGCACGCCTCTTCCAAGGGGCATTTAAACCATCTTGTTAAGCTACTGCGACCTGCACGTCTTTTCCAAGGGGCATTTAAACCGTCTTGGTAAGCTACTGCGACCTGCAAGCCTATTCCAAGGGGCTTTTAAACTCTCTAGTTAAGCTACTGCGACCTGCACGTCTCTTCCAAGGGGCATTTAAGCTGTCTTGTTAAGCTACTGCGACCTGCACGTCTATTTTAAGGTGCATTTAAACCGTCTTGGTAAGCTACTGCGACCTGCAAGTCTATTCCAAGGGGCTTTTAAACCCTCTTGTTAAGCTACTGCGACCTGCACGTCTCTTCCAAGGGGCATTTAAACTGTCTTGTTAAGCTACTGCGACCTCCACCGCTCTTCCAAGGGGCATTTAAACCGTCTTGTTAAGCTACTGCGACCTGCACGTCTCTTCCAAGGGGCATTTTAATCGTCTTGTTAAGCTACTGCGACCTGCACGTCTCTTCCAAGCGGCATTTAAATCGTCTTGATAAGCTACTGAGACCTGCAAGCATCTTAAAATGGGCATTTAAACTGTCTTGTTAAGCTACTGCGACATGCACGTCTCTTCCAAGGGGCATTTAAACTGTCTTGTTAAGCTACTGCGACCTCCACCGCTCTTCCAAAGGGCATTAAAACCATCTTGTTAAGCTACTGCGACCTGCACGTCACTTCCAAGGGGCATTTAAACAGTCTTGTTAAGCTACTGCGACTTGCATGTCTCTTCCAAGGGGCATTTAATCCGTCTTGTTAAGCTACTGTAACCTCCACCACTTTTCCAAGGGGCATTTAAACCGTCTTGTTAAGCTACTGTGACCTGCACGTCTCTTCCAAGGGGCATTTAAACCGTCTTGTTAAGCTACTGCGACCTGCACGTTTCTTCCAAGGGGCATTTAAACCATCTTGTTAAGCTACTGCAACCTGCAATTCTCTTAAAAGGGGCATTTAAACCATCTTGTTAAGCTTCTGCGACCTGCATGTCTCTTCCAAGGGACATTTAAACCGTCTTGTTAAGTTACTGCGACCTCCGCCGCACTTCCATGGGGCATTTAAACCGTCTAGTTAAGCTTCTGCGACCTGCACGTCTCTTTCAAGGGGCATTTAAACTGTCTTGTTAAGCTACTGCTACCTCCACCGCTATTCCAAGGGGCATTTAAACCGTCTTGTTAAGCTACTGCGCCCTGCATGTCTCTTCCAAGTGGCATTTAAACTGTCTTCTTAAGCTACTGCGACCTCCACCACTCTTCCAAGAGGCATTTAAACCATCTTATTAAGCTACTGCGACCTGCACATCTCTTCCAAGGGGCATTTAAACCGTCTTATTAAGCTACTGCGACCTCCACCTCTCTTCCAAGAGGCATTTAAACCGTCTTATTTAGCTACTGCGACCTGCACATCTCTTCCAAGGGGCATTTAAACCGTCTTGTTTAGCTACTGCGACCTACACATCTCTTCCAAGGGGCATTTAAACCGTCTTATTAAGATACTGCGACCTGCACGTCTCTTCCAAGGGGCATTTAAACTGTCTTGTTAAGCTACTGCGAACTCCACCGCTCTTCCAAGGGGCATTTAAACCGTCTTGTTAAGCTACTGCGACCTGCACGTCTCTTCCAAGTGGCATTTAAACCGTCTTGGTAAGCTACTGCGACCTGCAAGACTATTCCAAGGGTCATTTAAACTCTCTTGTTAAGCTACAGCGACCTACACGTCTCTTCCAAGGGGGATTTAAACCATCTTGTTAAGCTACTGCGACCTGCTCGTCTCTTCCAAGGGGCATTTAAACCGTGTTGTTTAGCTACTGCGACCTGCTCGTCTCTTCCAAGGGGCATTTAAAACGTCTTGTTAAGCTAATGCGACCTGCACGTCTCTTCCAAGGCGCATTTAAACGGTCTTTTTAAGCTACTGCGACTTGCACGTCCCTTCCAAGGGGCATTTAAACAATCTTGTTAAGCTACTGTAACCTCCACCACTTTCCCAAGTGGCATTTAAACCGTCTTTTTAAGCTACTGCGACCTGCACGTCTCTTCCAAGGGGCATTTAAACCATCTTGTTAAGCTACTGCGACCTGCGCGTCTCTTCCAAGGGGCATTTAAACCGTCTTGGAAAGCTACTGCGACCTGCAAGCCTATTCCAAGGGGCTTTTAAACCCTCTTGTTAAGCTACTGCGACCTGCACGTCTCTTCCAAGGGGGATTTAAACTGTCTTGTTAAGCTACTGCGACCTGCACGTCTCTTGCAAGTAGCATTTAAACTGTCTTGTTAAGCTACTGCGACCTCCACCGCTCTTCCAAGGGGCATTTAAACTGTCTTGTTAAGCCACTGCAACCTGCAATTCTCTTAAAAGGGGCATTTAAACCATCTTGTTAAGCTTCTGCGACCTGCATGTCTCTTCCAAGTGGCATTTAAACCGTCTTGTTAAGTTACTGCGACCTCCGCCGCACTTCCACGGGGCATTTAAACCGTCTAGTTAAGCTTCTGCGACCTGCACGTCTCTTTCAAAGGGGCATTTAAACTGTCTTGTTAAGCTACTGCTACCTCCATCGCTATTCCAAGGGGCATTTAAACCGTCTTGTTAAGCTACTGCGCCCTGCATGTCTCTTCCAAGTGGCATTTAAACTGTCTTCTTAAGCTACTGCGACCTCCACCACTCTTCCAAGAGGCATTTAAACCATCTTATTAAGCTACTGCGACCTGCACATCTCTTCCAAGGGGCATTTAAACCGTCTTATTAAGCTACTGCGACCTCCACCTCTCTTCCAAGAGGCATTTAAACCGTCTTATTTAGCTACTGCGACCTGCACATCTCTTCCAAGGGGCATTTAAACCGTCTTGTTTAGCTACTGCGACCTACACATCTCTTCCAAGGGGCATTTAAACCGTCTTATTAAGATACTGCGACCTGCACGTCTCTTCCAAGGGGCATTTAAACTGTCTTGTTAAGCTGATGCGAACTCCACCGCTCTTCCAAGGGGCATTTAAACCGTCTTGTTAAGCTACTGCGACCTGCACGTCTCTTCCAAATGGCATTTAAACCGTCTTGTTAAGCTACTGCGATCTGCACGTCTCTTCAAAGCGGCATTTAAACCGTCTTGTTAAGCTACTAAGACCTGCTCGTCTCTTCCAAGGGGGATTTAAAAAGTCTTGTTAAGCTACTGCGACCTGCACGTCTCTTCGAAGGCGTATTTAAACGGTCTTTTTAAGCTACTGCGACTTGCACGTCCCTTCCAAGGGGCATTTAAACCGTCTTGTTAAGCTACTGTAACCTCCACCACTTTCCCAAGTGGCATTTAAACCGTCTTGTTAAGCTACTGCGATCTGCACGTTTCTTCCAAGGGGCATTTAAACCGTCTTGTTAAGCTACTGCGACCTGCATGTCTCTTTTACGGTGCATTTAAACCGTCTTGTTAAGCCACTGCGACCTGCACGTCTCTTCCAAGGCTCATTTAAACCGTCCTGTTAAGCTGCTGCGACCTGCATGTCCCTTCCAAGGGGCATTTAAACCATCTTGTTAAGCTACTGCGACCTCCACCGCACTTCCAAGGGGCATTTAAACAGTCTACTTAAGCTATTGTGACCTGCACATCTCTTCCAAGGGGCATTTAAACTGTCTTGGTAAGCTACTGCGACCTGCAAGCCTATTCCAAGGGGCTTTTAAACCCTCTTGTGAAGCTACTGCGACTTGCCCGCCTCTTCCAAGGGGGACTTAAACCGTCTTGCTAAGCTACTGCGACCTGCACGTCTCTTCCAAGGGGCATTTAGACCGTCTTGTTAAGCTACTGCGACCTGCACGCCTCTTCCAAGTTGCATTTAAACCATGTTGGTAAGCTACTGCGACCTGCAAGCCTATTCCAAGGGGCTTTTAAATGCTCTAGTATAGCTACTGCGACCTGCACGTCTCTTCAAAGGGGGATTTAAAGTGTCTTGTTAAGCTACTGCGACCTGCACGTCTATTCCAACGTGCATTTAAACTGTCTTGTTAAGCTACTGCGACCTACACGTCTCTTCCAAGGGGCATTTAAACCATCTTATTAAGCTACTGCGACCTGCACGTCTCTCTCTTCCAAGTGGAATTTAAACTGTCTTGTTAAACTACTGCGACCTCCACCGCTCTTCCAAGGGGCATTTAAACCGTCTTGTTAAGCTACTGCGACCTGCACGTCTCTTCCAAGGGGCATTTAAACCGTCTTGTTAAGCTACTGCGACCTGCACGTCTCTTCCAAGGGGCATTTAAACCGTCTTGTTAAGCTACTGCGACTTGCACGTCTCTTCCAAGGTGCATTTAAACGGTCTTGTTAAGCTACTGTAACCTCCACCACTTTTCCAAGGGGCATTTAAACCATCTTGTTAAGCTACTGCGACCTGCACGTCTCTTCCAAGAGGCATTTAAACCGTCTTGGTAAGCTACTGCGACCTGCAAGTCTATTCCAAGGGGCTTTTAAACCCTCTTGCTAAGCTACTGCGACCTGCACGCCTCTTCCAAGGGGGACTTAAACCATCTTGTTAAGCTACTGCGACCTGCACGTCTCTTCCAAGGGACATTTAAACCGTCTTGTTAAGCTACTGCGTCCTGCACGTCTCTTCCAAGGGGCATTTAAACCGTCTTGGTAAGCTACTGCGACCTGCAAGTCTATTCCAAGGGGCTTTTAAACCCTCTTCTTAAGCTACTGCGACCTGCACGTCTCTTCCAAGGGGGATTTAAACTGTCTTGTTAAGCCACTGCGACCTGCACGTCTCTTCCAAGGGGCATTTAAACTGTCTTGTTAAGCTACTGCGACCTGCAGGTCTCTTCCAAGGGGCATTTAAACCATCTTATTAAGCTACTGCGACCTGCACGTCTCTTCCAAGGGGCATTTAAACTGTCTTGTTAAGCTACTGCGACCTCCACCGCTCTTCCAAGGGGCATTTAAACCGTCTTGTTAAGCTACTGCGACCTGCACGTCTCTTCCAAGGGGCATTTAAACCGTCTTGTTAAGCTACTGCAACCTGCAAGTCTCTTCCAAGGGGCATTTAAACCGTCTTGTTAAGCTACTGCGACTTGCACATCTCTTTCAAGGGGCATTTAAACTGTCTTTTTAAGCTACTGTAACCTCCACCACTTTTCCAAGGGGCATTTAAACCATCTTGTTAAGTTACTGCGACCTGCATGTCTCTACAAAGGGACATTTAAACCGTCTTGTTAAGCTACTGCGACCTGCACTTCTCTTCCAAGGGGCATTTAAACAGTCTTGTTAAGCTGCTGCGACCTGCATTTCTCTTCCAAGTGGCATTTAAACTGTCTTGTTAAGCTACTGCGACCTCCACCGCTCTTCCAAGGGGCATTTAAACTGTCTTGTTTAGCTACTGCGACCTTCACGTCTCTTCCAAGGGGCATTTAAATCGTCTTGGTAAGCTACTGCGACCTGCAAGCCTCTTCCAAGGGGCATTTAAACCGTCTTGTTAAGCTACTGCGACCTGCACGTCTCTTCCAAGGGGCATTTAAGCTGTGTTGTTAAGCTACTGTAACCTCCACCACTTTCCCAAGTGGCATTTAAGCCGTCTTGTTAAGCTACTGCGACCTGCACGTCTCTTCCAAGGGGCATTTAAACCGTCTTGTTAAGCTACTGCGACCTGCATGTCTCTTTCACGGTACATTTAAACCGTCTTGTTAAGCCACTGCGACCTGCACGTCTCTTCCAAGGGCCATTTAAACCGTCTTGTTAAGCTGCTGCAACCTGCATGTCCCTTCCAAGGGGCATTTAAACCATCTTGTTAAGCTACAACGACCTCCACCGCACTTCCAAGGGCCATTTAAACCATCTTGTTAAGCTACTGTGACCTTCACGTCTCTTCCAAGGGGTATTTAAACTGTCTTGGTAAGCTACTGCGACCTGCAAGCCTATTACAAGGGGCTTTTAAACCCTCTTGTTAAGCTACTGCGACCTGCACGCCTCTTCCAAGGGGCATTTAAACCGTCTTGTTAAGCTACTGCGACCTGCACGTCTCTTCCAAGGGGCATTTAAACCGTCTTGGTAAGCTACTGCAACCTGCAAGCCTATACCAAGGGACTTTTAAACGCTCTAGTTAAGCTACTGCGACCTGCATGTCTCTTCCAAGGGGGATTTAAACTGTCTTGTTAAGCTACTGCGACCTGCACGTCTATTCCAAGGTGCATTTAAACCATCTTATTAAGCTACTGCGACCTGCACGTCTCTTCCAAGTGGCATTTAAACTGTCTTGTTAAGCTACTGTGACCTCCACCGCTCTTCCAAGGGGCATTTAAACCGTCTTGTTAAGCTACTGCGACCTGCACGTCTCTTCCAAGGGGCATTTAAACCGTCTTGTTAAGCTACTGCGACCTGCACGTCTCTTCCAAGGGGCATTTAAACCGTTTTGTTAAGCTACTGCGACTTGAACTTCTCTTCCAAGGGGCATTTAAACGGTCTTGTTAAGCTACTGTAACCTCCACCACTTTTCCAAGGGGCATTTAAACCGTCTTGTTAAGCTACTGCGACTTGCACGTCTCTTCCAAGGGGTATTTAAACTGTCTTGTTAAGCTACTGTGACCTGCACTTCTCTTCAAAGGGGCATTTAAACCGTCTTGGTTAGCTACTGCGACCTGCAAGCCTATTCCAAGGGGCTTTTAAACCCTCTTGCTAAGCTACGGCGACCTGCACGCCTCTTCCAAGGGGGACTTACACCGTCTTGTTAATCTACTGCAACCTGCACGTCTCTTCCAAGGGGCATTTAAACCGTCTTGTTAAGCTACTGCGACCTGCGCGTCTCTTCCAAGGGGCATTTAAACCGTCTTGGTAAGCTACTGCGACCTGCAAGTCTATTCCAAGGGGCTTTTAAACCCTCTTGTTAAGCTACTGCGACCTGCACGTCTCTTCCAAGGGGGATTTAAACTGTCTTGTTAAGCTACTGCGACCTGCACGTCTCTTCCAAAGGGCATTTCAACTGTCTTGTTAAGCTACTGCGACCTCCACCGCTCTTCCAAGGGGCATTTAAACTGTCATGTTAAGCTACTGCGATCTGCACGTCTCTTCAAAGGGGCATTTAAATCGTCTTGATAAGCTACTGAGACCTGCAAGCATCTTCCAATGGGCATTTAAACTGTCTTGTTAAGCTACTGCGACCTGCACATCTCTTCCAAGGGGCATTTAAACTGTCTTGTTAAGCTACTGCGACCTCCACCGATATTCCAAAGGGCATTAAAACCATCTTGTTAAGCTACTGCGACCTGCACGTCTCTTCCAAGGGGCACTTAAACCGTCTTGTTAAGCTACTGTGACTTTGCAAGTCTCTTCCAAGGGGCATTTAAACCGTCTTGGTAAGCTACTGCGACCTGCAAGTCTATTCCAAGGGGCTTTTAAACCCTCTTGTTAAGCTACTGCGACCTGCACGTCTCTTCCAAGGGGGATTTAAACTGTCTTGTTAAGCTACTGCGACCTGCACGTCTCTTCCAAAGGGCATTTCAACTGTCTTGTTAAGCTACTGCGACCTCCACCGCTCTTCCAAGGGGCATTTAAACTGTCATGTTAAGCTACTGCGATCTGCACGTCTCTTCCAAGGGGCATTTAAACCGTCTTCTTAAGCTACTGCGACCTGCACGTCTCTTCCAAGTGGCATTTAAACCGTCTTGGTAAGCTACTGCGACCTGCAAGACTATTCCAAGGGTCATTTAAACCCTCTTGTTAAGCTACTGCGACCTGCACGTCTCTTCCAAGGTGCATTTAAACCGTATTGTTAAGCTACTGCGACCAGCAATTCTATTCTAAGGGGCATTTATACCGTCTTGTTAAGCTTCTGCGACCTGCATGTCTCTTCCAAGGGGCATTTAAACCGTCTTGTTAAGTTACTGCGACCTCCGCCGCACTTCCAAGGGGCATTTAAACCGTCTAGTTAAGCTACTGTGACCTGCACGTCTCTTTCAAGGGGCATTTAAACTGTCTTGTTAAGCTACTGTGACCTCCACCGCTATTCCAAGGGGCATTTAAACCGTCTTGTTAAGCTACTGCGACCAGCACGTCTCTTTCAAGGGGCATTTAAACTGTCTTGTTAAGCTACTGTGACCTCCACCGCTATTCCAAGGGGCATTTAAACCGTCTTGTTAAGCTACTGCGACCTGCATGTCTCTTCCAAGTGGCATTTAAAACGTCTTGCTAAGCTACTGCGACCTGCACATCTTCTCCAAGGGGCATTTAAACTGTCTTGTTAAGCTACTGCGACCTCCACCTCTCTTCCAAGAGGCATTTAAACCATCTAAATAAGCTACTGCGACCTGCACATCTCTTTCAAGGGGCATTTAAACCGTCTTATTAAGCTACTGCGACCTCCACCTCTCTTCCAAGAGGCATTTAAGCCGTCTTATTTAGCTACTGCGACCTGCACATCTCTTCCAAGTGGCATTTAAACCGTATTGTTTAGCTACTGCGACCTACACATCTCTTCCAAGGGGCATTTAAACCGTCTTATTAAGATACTGCGACTTGCACGTCTCTTCCAAGGGGCATTTAAACTGTCTTGTTAAGCTACTGCGACCTCCACCGCTCTTCCAAGAGGCATTTAAACCGTCTTCTTAAGCAACTGCGACCTGCACGTCTCTTCCAAGTGGCATTTAAACCGTCTTTGTAAGCTACTGCGACCTGCAAGACTATTCAAAGGGTCACTTAAACCCTCTTGTTAAGCTACTGCGACCTACACGTCTCTTCCAAGGGCGATTTAAACCGTCTTGTTAAGCTACTGCGATCTGCACGTCTCTTCCAAGGGGCATTTAAACCGTCTTGTTAAGCTACTGCGATCTGCTCGTCTCTTCCAAGGGGCATTTAAAAAGTCTTGTTAAGCTACTGCGACCTAACGTCTCTTCCAAGGCGCATTTAAACCGTCTTTTTAAGCTACTGCGACTTGCACATCCCTTCCAAGGGGCATTTAAACCGTCTTGTTAAGCTACTGTAACCTCCACCACTTTCCCAAGTGGCATTTAAACCGTCTTGTTAAGCTACTGTGACCTGCACGTCTCTTCCAAAGGGCATTTCAACTGTCTTGGTAAGCTACTGCGACCTGCACGTCTATTCCAAGGTGCATTTAAACTGTCTTGTTAAGATACTGCGACCTACAAGTCTCTTCCAAGGGGCATTTAAACCATCTTGTTAAGCTACTGCGACCTGCCCGTCTATTACAAGGGGCTTTTAAACCCTCTTGTTAAGCTACTGCGACCTGCACGCCTCTTCCAAGGGGCATTTAAACCATCTTGTTAAGCTACTGCGACCTGCACGTCTTTTCCAAGGGGCATTTAAACCGTCTTGGTAAGCTACTGCGACCTGCAAGCCTATTCCAAGGGGCTTTTAAACTCTCTAGTTAAGCTACTGCGACCTGCACGTCTCTTCCAAGGGGCATTTAAGCTGTCTTGTTAAGCTACTGCGACCTGCACGTCTATTCCAAGGTGCATTTAAACCGTCTTGGTAAGCTACTGCGACCTGCAAGTCTATTCCAAGGGGCTTTTAAACCCTCTTGTTAAGCTACTGTGACCTGCACGTCTCTTCCAAGGGGCATTTAAACTGTCTTGTTAAGCTACTGCGACCTCCACCGCTCTTCCAAGGGGCATTTAAACCGTCTTGTTAAGCTACTGCGACCTGCACGTCTCTTCCAAGGGGCATTTTAATCGTCTTGTTAAGCTACTGCGACCTGCACGTCTCTTCCAAGCGGCATTTAAATCGTCTTGATAAGCTACTGAGACCTGCAAGCATCTTAAAATGGGCATTTAAACTGTCTTGTTAAGCTACTGCGACATGCACGTCTCTTCCAAGGGGCATTTAAACTGTCTTGTTAAGCTACTGCGACCTCCACCGCTCTTCCAAAGGGCATTAAAACCATCTTGTTAAGCTACTGCGACCTGCACGTCACTTCCAAGGGGCATTTAAACAGTCTTGTTAAGCTACTGCGACTTGCATGTCTCTTCCAAGGGGCATTTAATCCGTCTTGTTAAGCTACTGTAACCTCCACCACTTTTCCAAGGGGCATTTAAACCATCTTGTTAAGCTACTGTGACCTGCACGTCTCTTCCAAGGGGCATTTAAACCGTCTTGTTAAGCTACTGCGACCTGCACGTTTCTTCCAAGGGGCATTTAAACCATCTTGTTAAGCTACTGCAACCTGCAATTCTCTTAAAAGGGGCATTTAAACCATCTTGTTAAGCTTCTGCGACCTGCATGTCTCTTCCAAGGGACATTTAAACCGTCTTTTTAAGTTACTGCGACCTCCGCCGCACTTCCATGGGGCATTTAAACCGTCTAGTTAAGCTTCTGCGACCTGCACGTCTCTTTCAAGGGGCATTTAAACTGTCTTGTTAAGCTACTGCTACCTCCACCGCTATTCCAAGGGGCATTTAAACCATCTTGTTAAGCTACTGCGCCCTGCATGTCTCTTCCAAGTGGCATTTAAACTGTCTTCTTAAGCTACTGCGACCTCCACCTCTCTTCCAAGAGGCATTTAAACCATCTTATTAAGCTACTGCGACCTGCACGTCTCTTCCAAGGGGCATTTAAACCGTCTTATTAAGCTACTGCGACCTCCACCTCTCTTCCAAGAGGCATTTAAACCGTCTTATTTAGCTACTGCGACCTGCACATCTCTTCCAAGGGGCATTTAAACCGTCTTGTTTAGCTACTGCGACCTACACATCTCTTCCAAGGGGCATTTAAACCGTCTTATTAAGATACTGCGACCTGCACGTCTCTTCCAAGGGGCATTTAAACTGTCTTGTTAAGCTACTGCGAACTCCACCGCTCTTCCAAGGGGCATTTAAACCGTCTTGTTAAGCTACTGCGACCTGCACGTCTCTTCCAAGTGGCATTTAAACCGTCCTGGTAAGCTACTGCGACCTGCAAGACTATTCCAAGGGTCATTTAAACTCTCTTGTTAAGCTACAGCGACCTACACGTCTCTTCCAAGGGGGATTTAAACCATCTTGTTAAGCTACTGCGACCTGCTCGTCTCTTCCAAGGGGCATTTAAACCGTGTTGTTAAGCTACTGCGACCTGCTCGTCTCTTCCAAGGGGCATTTAAAAAGTCTTGTTAAGCTACTGCGACCTGCACGTCTCTTCCAAGGCGCATTTAAACGGTCTTTTTAAGCTACTGCGACTTGCACGTCCCTTCCAAGGGGCATTTAGACAATCTTGTTAAGCTACTGTAACCTCCACCACTTTCCCAAGTGGCATTTAAACCGTCTTTTTAAGCTACTGCGACCTGCACGTCTCTTCCAAGGGTTATTTAAACCATCTTGTTAAGCTACTGCGACCTGAGCGTCTCTTCCAAGGGGCATTTAAACCGTCTTGGTAAGCTACTGCGACCTGCAAGCCTATTCCAAGGGGCTTTTAAACCCTCTTGTTAAGCTACTGCGACCTGCACGTCTCTTCCAAGGGGGATTTAAACTGTCTTGTTAAGCTACTGCGACTTGCACGTCTCTTGCAAGTAGCATTTAAACTGTCTTGTTAAGCTACTGCGACCTCCACCGCTCTTCCAAGGGGCATTTAAACTGTCTTGTTAAGCCACTGCAACCTGCAATTCTCTTAAAAGGGGCATTTAAACCATCTTGTTAAGCTTCTGCGACCTGCATGTCTCTTCCAAGGGGCATTTAAACCGTCTTGTTAAGTTACTGCGACCTCCGCCGCACTTCCACGGGGCATTTAAACCGTCTAGTTAAGCTTCTGCGACCTGCACGTCTCTTTCAAAGGGCATTTAAACTGTCTTGTTAAGCTACTGCTACCTCCATCGCTATTCCAAGGGGCATTTAAACCGTCTTGTTAAGCTACTGCGCCCTGCATGTCTCTTACAAGTGGCATTTAAACTGTCTTCTTAAGCTACTGCGACCTCCACCTCTCTTCCAAGAGGCATTTAAACCATCTTATTAAGCTACTGCGACCTGCACATCTCTTCCAAGGGGCATTTAAACCGTCTTATTAAGCTACTGCGACCTCCACCTCTCTTCCAAGAGGCATTTAAACCGTCTTATTTAGCTACTGCGACCTGCACATCTCTTCCAAGGGGCATTTAAACCGTCTTGTTTAGCTACTGCGACCTACACATCTCTTCCAAGGGGCATTTAAACCGTCTTATTAAGATACTGCGACCTGCACGTCTCTTCCAAGGGGCATTTAAACTGTCTTGTTAAGCTACTGCGAACTCCACCGCTCTTCCAAGGGGCATTTAAACCGTCTTGTTAAGCTACTGCGACCTGCACGTCTCTTCCAAGTGGCATTTAAACCGTCTTGTTAAGCTACTGCGATCTGCACGTCTCTTCAAAGCGGCATTTAAACCGTCTTGTTAAGCTACTAAGACCTGCTCGTCTCTTCCAAGGGGGATTTAAAAAGTCTTGTTAAGCTACTGCGACCTGCACGTCTCTTCGAAGGCGTATTTAAACGGTCTTTTTAAGCTACTGCGACTTGCACGTCCCTTCCAAGGGGCATTTAAACCGTCTTGTTAAGCTACTGTAACCTCCACCACTTTCCCAAGTGGCATTTAAACCGTCTTGTTAAGCTACTGCGATCTGCACGTTTCTTCCAAGGGGCATTTAAACCGTCTTGTTAAGCTACTGCGACCTGCATGTCTCTTTTACGGTGCATTTAAACCGTCTTGTTAAGCCACTGCGACCTGCACGTCTCTTCCAAGGCTCATTTAAACCGTCCTGTTAAGCTGCTGCGACCTGCATGTCCCTTCCAAGGGGCATTTAAACCATCTTGTTAAGCTACTGCGACCTCCACCGCACTTCCAAGGGGCATTTAAACAGTCTACTTAAGCTATTGTGACCTGCACATCTCTTCCAAGGGGCATTTAAACTGTCTTGGTAAGCTACTGCGACCTGCAAGCCTATTCCAAGGGGCTTTTAAACCCTCTTGTGAAGCTACTGCGACCTGCCCGCCTCTTCCAAGGGGGACTTAAACCGTCTTGCTAAGCTACTGCGACCTGCACGTCTCTTCCAAGGGGCATTTAGACCGTCTTGTTAAGCTACTGCGACCTGCACGCCTCTTCCAAGTTGCATTTAAACCGTGTTGGTAAGCTACTGCGACCTGCAAGCCTATTCCAAGGGGCTTTTAAATGCTCTAGTATAGCTACTGCGACCTGCACGTCTCTTCAAAGGGGGATTTAAAGTGTCTTGTTAAGCTACTGCGACCTGCACGTCTATTCCAAGGTGCATTTAAACTGTCTTGTTAAGCTACTGCGAGCTACACGTCTCTTCCAAGGGGCATTTAAACCATCTTATTAAGCTACTGCGACCTGCACGTCTCTCTCTTCCAAGTGGAATTTAAACTGTCTTGTTAAACTACTGCGACCTCCACCGCTCTTCCAAGGGGCATTTAAACCGTCTTGTTAAGCTACTGCGACCTGCACGTCTCTTCCAAGGGGCATTTAAACCGTCTTGTTAAGCTACTGCGACCTGCACGTCTCTTCCAAGGGGCATTTAAACCGTCTTGTTAAGCTACTGCGACTTGCACGTCTCTTCCAAGGTGCATTTAAACGGTCTTGTTAAGCTACTGTAATCTCCACCACTTTTCCAAGGGGCATTTAAACCATCTTGTTAAGCTACTGCGACCTGCACGTCTCTTCCAAGAGGCATTTAAACCGTCTTGGTAAGCTACTGCGACCTGCAAGTCTATTCCAAGGGGCTTTTAAACCCTCTTGCTAAGCTACTGCGACCTGCACGCCTCTTCCAAGGGGGACTTAAACCATCTTGTTAAGCTACTGCGACCTGCACGTCTCTTCCAAGGGACATTTAAACCGTCTTGTTAAGCTACTGCGTCCTGCGCGTCTCTTCCAAGGGGCATTTAAACCGTCTTGGTAAGCTACTGCGACCTGCAAGTCTATTCCAAGGGGCTTTTAAACCCTCTTCTTAAGCTACTGCGACCTGCACGTCTCTTCCAAGGGGGATTTAAACTGTCTTGTTAAGCCACTGCGACCTGCACGTCTCTTCCAAGGGGCATTTAAACTGTCTTGTTAAGCTACTGCGACCTGCAGGTCTCTTCCAAGGGGCATTTAAACCATCTTATTAAGCTACTGCGACCTGCACGTCTCTTCCAAGGGGCATTTAAACTGTCTTGTTAAGCTACTGCGACCTCCACAGCTCTTCCAAGGGGCATTTAATCCGTCTTGTTAAGCTACTGCGACCTGCACGTCTCTTCCAAGGGGCATTTAAACCGTCTTGTTAAGCTACTGCAACCTGCAAGTCTCTTCCAAGGGGCATTTAAACCGTCTTGTTAAGCTACTGCGACTTGCACATCTCTTCCAAGGGGCATTTAAACTGTCTTTTTAAGCAACTGTAACCTCCACCACTTTTCCAAGGGGCATTTAAACCATCTTGTTAAGTTACTGCGACCTGCATGTCTCTACAAAGGGACATTTAAACCGTCTTGTTAAGCTACTGCGACCTGCACTTCTCTTCCAAGGGGCATTTAAACAGTCTTGTTAAGCTGCTGCGACCTGCATTTCTCTTCCAAGTGGCATTAAAACTGTCTTGTTAAGCTACTGCGACCTCCACCGCTCTTCCAAGGGGCATTTAAACTGTCTTGTTTAGCTACTGCGACCTTCACGTCTCTTCCAAGGGGCATCTAAATCGTCTTGGTAAGCTACTGCGACCTGCAAGCCTCTTCCAAGGGGCATTTAAACCGTCTTGTTAAGCTACTGCGACCTGCACGTCTCTTCCAAGGGGCATTTAAGCTGTGTTGTTAAGCTACTGTAACCTCCACCACTTTCCCAAGTGGCATTTAAGCCGTCTTGTTAAGCTACTGCGACCTGCACGTCTCTTCCAAGGGGCATTTAAACCGTCTTGTTAAGCTACTGCGACCTGCATGTCTCTTTCACGGTACATTTAAACCGTCTTGTTAAGCCACTGCGACCTGCACGTCTCTTCCAAGGGCCATTTAAACCGTCTTGTTAAGCTGCTGCAACCTGCATGTCCCTTCCAAGGGGCATTTAAACCATCTTGTTAAGCTACAACGACCTCCACCGCACTTCCAAGGGCCATTTAAACCATCTTGTTAAGCTACTGTGACCTTCACGTCTCTTCCAAGGGGTATTTAAACTGTCTTGGTAAGCTACTGCGACCTGCAAGCCTATTACAAGGGGCTTTTAAACCCTCTTGTTAAGCTACTGCGACCTGCACGCCTCTTCCAAGGGGCATTTAAACCATCTTGTTAAGCTACTGCCACCTGCACGTCTCTTCCAAGGGGCATTTAAACCGTCTTGGTAAGCTACTGCGACCTGCAAGCCTATACCAAGGGACTTTTAAACGCTCTAGTTAAGCTACTGCGACCTGCATGTCTCTTCCAAGGGGGATTTAAACTGTCTTGTTAAGCTACTGCGACCTGCACGTCTATTCCAAGGTGCATTTAAACTGTCTTGTTAAGCTACTGCGACCTACAAGTCTCTTCCAAGGGTCATTTAAACCATCTTATTAAGCTACTGCGACCTGCACGTCTCTTCCAAGTGGCATTTAAACTGTCTTGTTAAGCTACTGTGACCTCCACCGCTCTTCCAAGGGGCATTTAAACCGTCTTGTTAAGCTACTGCGACCTGCACGTCTCTTCCAAGGGGCATTTAAACCGTCTTGTTAAGCTACTGCGACCTGCACGTCTCTTCCAAGGGGCATTTAAACCGTTTTGTTAAGCTACTGCGACTTGAACTTCTCTTCCAAGGGGCATTTAAACGGTCTTGTTAAGCTACTGTAACCTCCACCACTTTTCCAAGGGGCATTTAAACCGTCTTGTTAAGCTACTGCGACTTGCACGTCTCTTCCAAGGGGTATTTAAACTGTCTTGTTAAGCTACTGTGACCTGCACTTCTCTTCAAAGGGGCATTTAAACCGTCTTGGTTAGCTACTGCGACCTGCAAGCCTATTCCAAGGGGCTTTTAAACCCTCTTGCTAAGCTACGGCGACCTGCACGCCTCTTCCAAGGGGGACTTACACCGTCTTGTTAATCTACTGCAACCTGCACGTCTCTTCCAAGGGGCATTTAAACCGTCTTGTTAAGCTACTGCGACCTGCGCGTCTCTTCCAAGGGGCATTTAAACCGTCTTGGTAAGCTACTGCGACCTGCAAGTCTATTCCAAGGGGCTTTTAAACCCTCTTGTTAAGCTACTGCGACCTGCACGTCTCTTCCAAGGGGGATTTAAACTGTCTTGTTAAGCTACTGCGACCTGCACGTCTCTTCCAAAGGGCATTTCAACTGTCTTGTTAAGCTACTGCGACCTCCACCGCTCTTCCAAGGGGCATTTAAACTGTCATGTTAAGCTACTGCGATCTGCACGTCTCTTCCAAGGGGCATTTAAATCGTCTTGATAAGCTACTGAGACCTGCAAGCATCTTCCAATGGGCATTTAAACTGTCTTGTTAAGCTACTGCGACCTGCACATCTCTTCCAAGGGGCATTTAAACTGTCTTGTTAAGCTACTGCGACCTCCACCGATATTCCAAAGGGCATTAAAACCATCTTGTTAAGCTACTGCGACCTGCACGTCTCTTCCAAGGGGCACTTAAACCGTCTTGTTAAGCTACTGTGACTTGCAAGTCTCTTCCAAGGGGCATTTAAACCGTCTTGGTAAGCTACTGCGACCTGCAAGTCTATTCCAAGGGGCTTTTAAACCCTCTTGTTAAGCTACTGCGACCTGCACGTCTCTTCCAAGGGGGATTTAAACTGTCTTGTTAAGCTACTGCGACCTGCACGTCTCTTCCAAAGGGCATTTCAACTGTCTTGTTAAGCTACTGCGACCTCCACCGCTCTTCCAAGGGGCATTTAAACTGTCATGTTAAGCTACTGCGATCTGCACGTCTCTTCCAAGGGGCATTTAAATCGTCTTGATAAGCTACTGAGACCTGCAAGCATCTTCCAATGGGCATTTAAACTGTCTTGTTAAGCTACTGCGACCTGCACATCTCTTCCAAGGGGCATTTAAACTGTCTTGTTAAGCTACTGCGACCTCCACCGCTATTCCAAAGGGCATTAAAACCATCTTGTTAAGCTACTGCGACCTGCACGTCTCTTCCAAGGGGCACTTAAACCGTCTTGTTAAGCTACTGTGACTTGCAAGTCTCTTCCAAGGGGCATTTAATCCGTCTTGTTAAGCTACTGTAACCTCCACCACTTTTCCGAGGGGCATTTAAACCGTCTTGTTAAGCTACTGCGACCTGCACGTCTCTGCCAAGGGGCATTTAAACCGTCTTGTTAAGCTACTGCGACCTGCAATTCTGTTAAAAGGGGCATTTAAACCGTCTTGTTAAGCTTCTCTCGACCTGCATGTCTCTTCCAAGGGGCATTTAAACCATCTTGTTAAGTTACTGCGATGTCCGCCGCACTTCCAAGGGGCATTTAAACCGCCTAGTTAAGCTACTGCGACCTGCACGTCTCTTTCAAGGGGCATTTAAACTGTATTGTTAAGCTACTGCGACCTCCACCGCTATTCCAAGGGGCATTTAAACCGTCTTGTTAAGCTACTACGACCTGAATTTCTCTTCCAAGTGGCATTTAAACTGTCTTCTTAAGCTACTGGGACCTCCACCTCTCTTCCAAGAGGCATTTAAACCATCTTATTAAGCTACTGCGACCTGCACATCTCTTCCAAGGGGCATTTAAACCGTCTTATTAAGCTACTGCGACCTCCACCTCTCTTCCAAGAGGCATTTAAACCGTCTTATTTAGCTACTGCGACCTGCACATCTCTTTCAAGGGGCATTTAAACCGTCTTGTTTAGCTACTGCGACCTACACATCTCTTCCAAGGGGCATTTAAACCGTCTTATTAAGATACTGCGACCTGCACGTCTCTTCCAAGTGGCATTTAAACCGTCTTGGTAAGCTACTGCGACCTGCAAGACTATTCCAAGGGTCATTTAAACCCTCTTGTTAAGCTACTGCGACCTGCTCGTCTCTTCAAAGGGGCATTTAAAAAGTCTTGTTAAGCTACTGCGACCTGCACGTCTCTTCCAAGGCGCATTTAAACGGTCTTTTTAAGCTACTGCGACTTGCACGTCCCTTCCAAGGGGCATTTAAACAGTCTTGTTAAGCTACTGTAACCTCCACCACTTTCCCAAGTGGCATTTAAACCGTCTTGTTAAGCTACTGCGACCTGCACGTCTCTTCCAAGGGGCATTTAAACCGTCTTGTTAAGCTACTGCGACCTGCGCGTCTCTTCCAAGGGGCATTTAAACTGTCTTGTTAAGCTACTGCGACCTGCACGTCTCTTCCAAGGGGCATTTTAATCGTCTTTTTAAGCTCCTGCGACCTGCACGTCTCTTCCAAGGGGCATATAAATCGTCTTGGTAAGCTACTGAAACCTGCAAGCATCTTCCAAGGGACATTTAAACTGTCTTGTTAAGCTACTGCGACCTGCACATCTCTTCCAAGGGGCATTTAAACTGTCTTGTTAAGCTACTGCGATCTCCACCGCTCTTCCAAAGGGCATTAAAACCATCTTGTTAAGCTACTGCGACCTGCACGTCTCTTCCAAGGGGAATTTAAACCGTCTTGTTAAGCTACTTCGACCTGCACGTCTCTTCCAAGGGGCAATTAAACCGTCTTGGTAAGCTACTGCGACCTGCAAGTCTATTCCAAGGGGGATTTAAACTGTCTTGTTAAGCTACTGCGACCTGCACTTCTCTTCCAAGGGGCATTTAAACTGTCTTGTTAAGCTACTGCGACCTCCACCGCTCTTCCAAGGGCATTTAAACTGTCATGTTAAGCTACTGCGACCTGCACGTCTCTTCCAAGGGGCATTTAAATCGTCTTGATAAGCTACTGAGACCTGCAAGCATCTTCAAATGGGCATTTAAACTGTCTTGTTAAGCTACTGCGACCTGCACATCTCTTCCAAGGGGCATTTAAACTGTCTTGTTAAGCTACTGCGACCTCCACCGCTATTCCAAAGGGCATTAAAACCATCTTGTTAAGCTACTGCGACCTTCACGTCTCTTCCAAGGCGCATTTAAACCATCTTGTTAAGCTACTGCGACTTGCAAGTCTCTTCCAAGGGGCATTTAATCCGTCTTGTTAAGCTACTGTAACCTCCACCACTTTTCCGAGGGGCATTTAAACCGTCTTGTTAAGCTACTGCGACCTGCACGTCTCTTCCAAGGGGCATTTAAACCGTCTTGTTAAGCTACTGAGACCTGCACGTCTCTTCCAAGGGGCATTTAAACCGTCTTGTTAAGCTACTGCGACCTGCAATTCTGTTAAAAGGGGCATTTAACCGTCTTGTTAAGCTTCTCTCGACCTGCATGTCTCTTCCAAGGGGCATTTAAACCGTCTTGTTAAGTTACTGCGACCTCCTCCGCACTTCCAAGGGGCATTTAAACCATCTAGTTAAGCTACTGCGACCTGCACTTCTCTTTCAAGGGGCATTTAAACTGTATTGTTAAGCTACTACGACCTCCACCGCTATTCCAAGGGGCATTTAAACCGTCTTGTTAAGCTACTGCGACCTGCATTTCTCTTCCAAGTGGCATTTAAACTGTTTTCTTAAGCTACTGCGACCTCCAGCTCTCTTCCAAGAGGCATTTAAACCATCTTTTTAAGCTACTGCGACCTGCATATCTCTTCCAAGGGGCATTTAAACCGTCTTATTAAGCTACTGCGACCTCCACCTCTCTTCCAAGAGGCATTTAAATCGTCTTATTTAGCTACTGCGACCTGCACATCTCTTCCAAGGGGCATTTAAACCGTCTTGTTTAGCTACTGCGACCTACACATCTCTTCCAAGGGGCATTTAAACCGTCTTATTAAGATACTGCGACCTGCACGTCTCTTCCAAGGGGCATTTAAACTGTCTTATTAAGCTACTGCGACCTCCACCGCTCTTCCAAGGGGCATTTAAGCCGTCTTGTTAAGCTACTGCGACCTGCACGTCTCTTCCAAGTGGCATTTAAACCGTCTTGGTAAGCTACTGCGACCTGCAAGACTATTCCAAGGGTTATTTAAACCCTCTTGTTAAGCTACGGTGACCTGCTCGTCTCTTGCAAGGGGCATTTAAAAAGTCTTGTTAAGCTACTGCGACCTGCACGTCTCTTCCAAGGCGCATTTAAACGGTCTTTTTAAGCTACTGCGACTTGCACGTCCCTTCCAAGTGGCATTTAAACAGTCTTGTTAAGCTACTGTAACCTCCACCACTTTCCCAAGTGGCATTTAAACCGTCTTGTTAAGCTACTGCGACCTGCACTTCTCTTCCAAGGGGCATTTAAACCGTCTTGTTAAGCTACTGCGACCTGCGCGTCTCTTCCAAGGGGCATTTAAACCATCTTGGTAAGCTACTGCGACCTGCAAGTCTATTCCAAGGGGCTTTTAAACCCTCTTGTTAAGCTACTGCGACCTGCACGTCTCTTCCAAGGGGGATTTAAACTGTCTTGTTAAGCTACTGCGACCTGCACGTCTCTTCCAAGGGGTATTTAAACTGTCTTGTTAAGCTACTGCGACCTCCACAGCTCTTCCAAGGGCATTTAAACTGTCATGTTAAGCTACTGCGACCTGCACGTCTCTTCCAAGAGGCATTTAAATCGTCTTGATAAGCTACTGAGACATGCAAGCATCTTCGAATGGGCATTTAAACTGTCTTGTTAAGCTACTGCGACCTGCACATCTCTTTAAGGGGCATTTAAACTGTCTTGTTAAGCTACTGCGACCTCCACCGCTATTCCAAAGGGCATTAAAACCATCTTGTTAAGCTACTCCGACCTGCACTTCTCTTCCAAGGGGCATTTAAACCGTCTTGTTAAGCTACTGCGACTTGCAAGTCTCTTCCAAGGGGCATTTAATCCGTCTTGTTAAGCTACTGTAACCTCCACCACTTTTCCGAGGGGCATTTAAACCGTCTTGTTAAGCTACTGCGACCTGCACGTCTCTTCCAAGGGGCATTTAAACTGTCTTGTTAAGCTACTGCGACCTGCAATTCTGTTAAAATGGGCATTTAAACCGTCTTGTTAAGCTTCTCTCGACCTGCATGTCTCTTCCAAGGGGCATTTAAACCGTCTTGTTAAGTTACTGCGACCTCCGCCGCACTTCCAAGGGGCATTTAAACCGTCTAGTTAAGCTACTGCGACCTGCACGTCTCTTTCAAGGGGCATTTAAACTGTATTGTTAAGCTACTGCGACCTCCACCGCTATTCCTAGGGGCATTTAAACCGTCTTGTTAAGCTACTGCGACCTGCATTTCTCTTCCAAGTGGCATTTAAACTGTCTTCTTAAGCTACTGCGACCTCCAACTCTCTTCCAAGAGGCATTTAAACCATCTTATTAAGCTACTGCGACCTGCACATCTCTTCCAAGGGGCATTTAAACCGTCTTATTAAGCTACTGCGACCTCCACCTCTCTTCCAAGAAGCATTTAAATCGTCTTATTTAGCTACTGCGACCTGCACATCTCTTCCAAGGGGCATTTAAACCGTCTTGTTTAGCTACTGCGACCTACACATCTCTTCCAAGGGGCATTTAAACCGTCTTATTAAGATACTGCGACCTGCATGTCTCTTCCAAGGGGCATGTAAACTGTCTTATTAAGCTACTGCGACCTCCACCGCTCTTCCAAGGGGCATTTAAACCGTCTTGTTAAGCTACTGCGACCTGCACGTCTCTTCCAAGTGGCATTTAAACCGTCTTGGTAAGCTACTGCGACCTGCAAGACTATTCCAAGGGTCATTTAAACCCTCTTGTTAAGCTACTGTGACCTGCTCATCTCTTCCAAGGGGCATTTAAAAAGTCTTGTCAAGCCACTGCGACCTGCACGTCTCTTCCAAGGCGCATTTAAACGGTCTTTTTAAGCTACTGCGACTTGCACGTCCCTTCCAAGGGGCATTTAAACAGTCTTGTTAAGCTACTGTAACCTCCACCACTTTCCCAAGTGGCATTTAAACCGTCTTGTTAAGCTACTGCGACCTGCACGTCTCTTCCAAGGGGCATTTATACCGTCTTGTTAAGCTACTGCGACCTGCGCGTCTCTTCCAAGGGGCATTTAAACCATCTTGGTCAGCTACTGCGACCTGCAAGTCTATTCCAAGGGGCTTTTAAACCCTCTTGTTAAGCTACTGCGACCTGCACGTCTCTTCCAAGGGGGATTTAAACTGTCTTGTTAAGCTACTGCGACCTGCATGTCTCTTGCAAGTAGCATTTAAACTGTCTTGTTAAGCTACTGCGACCTCCACCGCTCTTCCAAAGGGCATTAAAACCTTCTTGTTAAGCTACTGTGACCTGCACGTCTCTTCCAAGGGGCATTTAAACCGTCTTGTTAAGCTACTGCGACCTGCACATCTCTTCCAAGGGGCATTTAAACTGTCTTGTTAAGCTACTGCGACCTGCAATTCTCTTAAAAGGGGCATTTAAAACGTTTTGTTAAGCTTTTGCGACCTGCATGTCTCTTCCAAGGGGCATTTAACCCGTCTTGTTAAGTTACTGCGTCCTCCGCCGCACTTCCAAGGGGAATTTAAACCGTCTAGTAAAGCTACTGCGACCTGCACGTCTCTTTCAAGGGGCATTTAAACTGTCTTGTTAAGCTACTGTGACCTCCACCGCTATTCCAAGGGACATTTAAACCGTCTTGTTAAGCTACTGCGACCTGCATGTCTCTTCCAAGTGGCATTTAAACTGTATTCATAAGCTACTGCGACCTCCACCTCTCTTCCAAGAGGCTTTTAAACCATCTTATTAAGCTTCTGCGACCTGCACATCTCTTCCAAGGGGCATTTAAACTGTCTTATTAAGCTACTGCGACCTCCACCTCTCTTCCAAGAGGCATTTAAACCGTCTTATTTAGCTACTGCGACCTGCACATCTCTTCCAAAGGGCATTTAAACCGTCTTGTTTAGCTACTGCGACCTACACAACTATTCCAAGGGGCATTTAAACCGTCTTATTAAGATACTGCGACCTGCACGTCTCTTCCAAGGGGCATTTAAACTGTCTTGTTAAGCTACTGCGACCTCCACCGCTCTTCCAAGGGGCATTTAAACCGTCCTGTTAAGCTACTGCGACCTGCACGTCTCTTCCAAGTGGCATTTAAACCGTCTTGTTAAGCTACTGCTACCTGCAAGACTATTCCAAGGGTCATTTAAACCCTCTTGTTAAGCTACTGCGACCTGCTCGTCTCTTCAAAGGGGCATTTAAAAAGTCTTGTTAAGCTAGTGCGACCTGCACGTGTCTTCCAAGGCGCATTTAAACGGTCTTTTTAAGCTACTGCGACTTGCACGTCCCTTCCAAGGGGCATTTAAACAGTCTTATTAAGCTACTGTAACCTCCACCACTTTATCAAGAGGCACAAGTGGCATTTAAACCGTCTTGTTAAGCTACTGCGACCTGCACGTCTCTTCCAAGGGGCATTTAAACCGTCTTGTTAAGCTACTGCGACCTGCGAGTCTCTTACAAGGGGCATTTAAACCATCTTGGTAAGCTACTGCGACCTGCAAGTCTATTCCAAGGGGCTTTTAAACCCTCTTGTTAAGCTACTGAGACCTGCACGTCTCTTCCAATGGGGATTTAAACTGTCTTGTTAAGCTACTGCGACCTGCACGTCTCTTGCAAGTAGCATTTAAACTGTCTTGTTAAGCTACTGCGACCTCCACCGCTCTTCCAAGGGGCATTTAAACTGTCTTGTTAAGCTACTGCGACCTGCACGTCTCTTCCAAGGGGCATTTTAATCGTCTTGTTAAGCTCCTGCGACCTGCACGTCTCTTCCAAGGGGCATTTAAATCGTCTTGGTAAGCTACTGAAACCTGCAAGCATCTTCCAAGGGGCATTTAAACTGTCTTGTTAAGCTACTGCGACCTGCACATCTCTTCCAAGGGGCATTTAAACTGTCTTGTTAAGCTACTGCGATCTCCACCGCTCTTCCAAAGGGCATTAAATCCATCTTGTTAAGCTAATGCGACCTGCACGTCTCTTCCAAGGGACATTTAAACCGTCTTGTTAAGCTACTGCGACTTGCAAGTCTCTTCCAAGGGGCATTTAATCCGTCTTGTTAAGCTACTGTAACCTCCACCACTTTTCCAAGGGGCATTTAAACCGTCTTGTTAAGCTACTGCGACCTGCAATTCTCTTCCAAGTGGCATTTAAACCGTCTTGTTAAGCTTCTGCGACCTGCATGTCTCTTCCAAGGGGCATTTAAACTGTCTTCTTAAGCTACTGCGACATCCACCTCTCTTCCAAGAGGCATGTAAACCATCTTATTAAGCTACTGCGACCTGCACATCTCTTCCAAGGGGCATTTAAACCGTCTTATTAAGCTACTGCGACCTCCACCTCTCTTCCAAGAGGCATTTAAGCCGTCTTATTTAGCTACTGCGACCTCCACTGCTCTTCCAAGGGGCATTTAAACCGTCTTGTTAAGCTACTGCGACCTGCACGTCTCTTCCAAGTGGCATTTCAACCGTCTTGGTAAGCTACTGCGACCTGCAAGACTATTGCAAGGGTCATTTAAACCCTCTTGTTAAGCTACTGCGACCTTCTCGTCTCTTCCAAGGGGCATTTAAAAAGTCTGGTTAAGCTACTGCAACCTGCACGTCTCTTCCAAGGCGCATTTAAACGGTCTTTTTAAGCTACGGCGACTTGCACGTCCCTTCCAAGGGGCATTTAAACATTCTTGTTAAGCTACTGTAACCTCCACCACTTTCCCATGTGGCATTTAAACCGTCTTGTTAAGCTACTGCGACCTGCACGTCTCTTCCAAGGGGCATTTAAACCGTCTTGTTAAGCTACTGCGACCTGCAAGTCTATTCCAAGGGCTTTTAAACCCTCTTGTTAAGCTACTGCGACCTGCACGTCTCTTCCAAGGGGGATTTAAACTGTCTTGTTAAGCTACTGCGACCTGCACGTCTCTTGCAAGTAGCATTTAAACTGTCTTGTTAAGCTACTGCGACCTGCGCGTCTCTTCCAAGGGGCATTTAAACTGTCTTGTTAAGCTACTGCGACCTGCACATCTCTTCCAAGAGGCATTTAAACTGTCTTGTTAAGCTACTGCGATCTCCATCGCTCTTCCAAAGGGCATTAAAACCATCTTGTTAAGCTACTGCGACCTGCACGTCTCTTCCAAGGGGCATTTAAACCGTCTTGTTAAGCTACTGCGACCTGCACGTCTCTTCCAAGGGGCATTTAAACCGTCTTGTTAAGCTACTGCGACCTGCAATACTCTTAAAAGGGGCATTTAAACCATCTTGTTAAGCTTCTGCGACCTGCATGTCTCTTCCAAGGGGCATTTAAACCATCTTGTTAAGTTACTGCGACCTCCGCCGCACTTCCAAGGGGCATTTAAACCGTCTAGTTAAGCTACTGCGACCTGCACGTCTCTTTCAAGGGGCATTTAAACTGTCTTGTTAAGCTACTGCGACCTCCACCTCTATTCCAAGGGGCATTTAAACCGTCTTGTTAAGCTACTGCGACCTGCATGTCTGTTCCAAGTTGCATTTAAACTGTATTCTTAAGCTACTGCGACCTCCACCTCTCTTCCAAGAGGCATTTAAACCATCTTATTAAGGTACTGCGACCTGCACATCTCTTCCAAGGGGCATTTAAACTGTCTTCTTAAGCTACTGCGACATCCACCTCTCTTCCAAGAGGCATGTAAACCATCTTATTAAGCTACTGCGACCTGCACATCTCTTCCAAGGGGCATTTAAACCGTCTTATTAAGCTACTGCGACCTCCACCTCTCTTCCAAGAGGCATTTAAGCCGTCTTATTTAGCTACTGCGACCTCCACTGCTCTTCCAAGGGGCATTTAAACCGTCTTGTTAAGCTACTGCGACCTGCACGTCTCTTCCAAGTGGCATTTCAACCGTCTTGGTAAGCTACTGCGACCTGCAAGACTATTGCAAGGGTCATTTAAACCCTCTTGTTAAGCTACTGCGACCTGCTCGTCTCTTCCAAGGGGCATTTAAAAAGTCTTGTTAAGCTACTGCAACCTGCACGTCTCTTCCAAGGCGCATTTAAACGGTCTTTTTAAGCTACGGCGACTTGCACGTCCCTTCCAAGGGGCATTTAAACATTCTTGTTAAGCTACTGTAACCTCCACCACTTTCCCATGTGGCATTTAAACCGTCTTGTTAAGCTACTGCGACCTGCACGTCTCTTCCAAGGGGCATTTAAACCGTCTTGTTAAGCTACTGCGACCTGCAAGTCTATTCCAAGGGCTTTTAAACCCTCTTGTTAAGCTACTGCGACCTGCACGTCTCTTCCAAGGGGGATTTAAACTGTCTTGTTAAGCTACTGCGACCTGCACGTCTCTTGCAAGTAGCATTTAAACTGTCTTGTTAAGCTACTGCGACCTGCGCGTCTCTTCCAAGGGGCATTTAAACTGTCTTGTTAAGCTACTGCGACCTGCACATCTCTTCCAAGAGGCATTTAAACTGTCTTGTTAAGCTACTGCGATCTCCATCGCTCTTCCAAAGGGCATTAAAACCATCTTGTTAAGCTACTGCGACCTGCACGTCTCTTCCAAGGGGCATTTAAACCGTCTTGTTAAGCTACTGCGACCTGCACGTCTCATCCAAGGGGCATTTAAACCGTCTTGTTAAGCTACTGCGACCTGCACGTCTCTTCCAAGGGGCATTTAAACCGTCTTGTTAAGCTACTGCGACCTGCAATACTCTTAAAAGGGGCATTTAAACCGTCTTGTTAAGCTTCTGCGACCTGCATGTCTCTTCCAAGGGGCATTTAAACCATCTTGTTAAGTTACTGCGACCTCCGCCGCACTTCCAAGGGGCATTTAAACCGTCTAGTTAAGCTACTGCGACCTGCACGTCTCTTTCAAGGGGCATTTAAACTGTCTTGTTAAGCTACTGCGACCTCCACCTCAATTCCAAGGGGCATTTAAACCGTCTTGTTAAGCTACTGCGACCTGCATGTCTGTTCCAAGTTGCATTTAAACTGTATTCTTAAGCTACTGCGACCTCCACCTCTCTTCCAAGAGGCATTTAAACCATCTTATTAAGGTACTGCGACCTGCACATCTCTTCCAAGGGGCATTTAAACCGTCTTATTAAGCTACTGCGACCTCCACCTCTCTTCCAAGAGGCATTTAAACCGTCTTATTTAGCTACTGCGACCTGCACATCTCTTCCAAGGGGCATTTAAACCGTCTTGTTTAGCTACTGCGACCTACACATCTCTTCCAAGGGGCATTTAAACCGTCTTATTAAGATACTGCGACCTGCCCGTCTCTTCCAAGGGGCATTTAAACTGTCTTGTTAAGCAACTGCGACCTCCACCGCTCTTCCAAGGGGCATTTAAACCGTCTTGTTAAGCTACTGCGACCTGCACGTCTCTTCCAAGTGGCATTTAAACCGTCTTGGTAAGCTACTGCGACCTGCAAGACTATTCCAAGGGTCATTTAAACCCTCTTGTTAAGCTACTGCGACCTGCTCGTCTCTTCCAAGGGGCATTTAAAAAGTCTTGTTAAGCTACTGCGACCTGCACGTGTCTTCCAAGGCGCATTTAAACGGTCTTTTTAAGCTACTGCGACTTGCACGTCCTTTCCAAGGGGCATTTAAACAGTCTTGTTAAGCTACTGTAACCTCCACCACTTTCCCAAGTGGCATTTAAACCGTCTTGTTAAGCTACTGCGACCTGCACGTCTCTTCCAAGGGGCATTTAAACCGTCTTGTTAAGCTAATGCGACCTGCGCGTCTCTTCCAAGGGGCATTTAAACCATCTTGGTAAGCTACTGCGACCTGCAATTCTATTCCAAGGGGCTTTTAAACCCTCTTGTTAAGCTACTGCGACCTGCACGTCTCTTCCAAGGGGGATTTAATCTGTCTTGTTAAGCTACTGCGACCTGCACGTCTCTTGCAAGTAGCATTTAAACTGTCTTGTTAAGCTGCTGCGACCTCCACCCCTCTTCCAAGGGGCATTTAAACTGTCTTGTTAAGCTACTGCGACCTCCACCGCTCTTCCAAGGGGCATTTAAACCGTCTTGTTAAGCTCCTGCGACCTGCATGTCTCTTCCAAGTGGCATTTAAACCGTCTTGGTAAGCTACTGCGACCTGCAAGACTATTCCAAGGGTCATTTAAACCCTCTTGTTAAGCTACTGCGACCTGCTCGTCTCTTCCAAGGTGCATTTAAAAAGTCTTGTTAAGCTACTGCGACCTGCACGTGTCTTCCAAGGCGCATTTAAACGGTCTTTTTAAGCTACTGCGACTTGTACGTCCCTTCCAAGGGGCATTTAAACAGTCTTGTTAAGCTACTGTAACCTCCACCACTTTCCCAAGTGGCAAAATAAACCGTCTTGTTAAGCTACTGCGACCTGCACGTCTCTTCCAAGGGGCATTTAAACCGTCTTGTTAAGCTACTGCGACCTGCGCGTCTCTTCCAAGGGGCATTTAAACCATCTTGGTAAGCTACTGCGACCTGCAAGTCTATTCCAAGGGGCTTTTAAACCCTCTTGTTAAGCTACTGCGACCTGCACGTCTCTTCCAAGGGGGATTTAAACTGTCTTGTTAAGCTACTGCGACCTGCACGTCTCTTGCAAGTAGCATTTAAACTGTCTTGTTAAGCTGCTGCGACCTCCACCGCTCTTCCATGGGGCATTTAAACTGTCTTGTTTAGCTACTGCGACCTGCAAGTCTCTTCCAAGGGGCATTTTAATCGTCTTGTTAAGCTCCTGCGACCTGCACGTCTCTTCCAAGGGGCATTTAAATCGTCTTGGTAAGCTACTGAAACCTGCAAGCATCTTCCAAGGGGCATTTAAACTGTCTTGTTAAGCTACTGCAACCTGCATGTCTCTTCCAAGGGGCATTTAAACCGTCTTGGTAAGCTACTGCGACCTGCAAGACTATTCCAAGGGTCATTTAAACTCTCTTGTTAAGCTACTGCGACCTACACGTCTCTTCCAAAGGGGATTTAAACCGTCTTGTTAAGCTACTGCGATCTGCACGTCTCTTCCAAGGGGCATTTAAACCGTCTTGTTAAGCTACTGCGACCTGCTCGTCTCTTCCAAGGGGCATTTAAAAAGTTTTGTTAAGCTACTGCGACCTGCACGTCTCTTCCAAGGCGCATTTAAACGGTCTTTTTAAGCTACTGCGACTTGCACGTCCCTTCCAAGGGGCATTTAAACCGTCTTGTTAAGCTACTGTAACCTCCACCACTTTCCCAAGTGGCATTTAAACCGTCTTGTTAAGCTAATGCGATCTGCACTTCTCTTCCAAGGGGCATTTAAACCGTCTTGTTAAGCTACTGCGACCTGCATGTCTCTTTCACGGTGCATTTAAACCGTCTTGTTAAGCCACTGCGACCATCACGTATCTTCCAAGGGGCATTTAAACCGTTCTGTTAAGCTGCTGCGACCTGCATGTCCCTTCCAAGGGGCATTTAAACCGTCTTGTTAAGCTACTGTGACCTGCACGTCTCTTCCAAGGGGCATTTATACTGTCTTGGTAAGCTACTGCGACCTGCAAGCCTATTCCAAGGGGCTTTTAAACCCTCTTGTTAAGCTACTGCGACCTGTACGCCTCTTCCAAGGGGGACTTATACCGTCTTGTTAAGCTACTGCGACCTGCACGTCTCTTCCAAGGGGCATTTAAACGTCTTGTTAAGCTACTGCGACCTGCACGTCTCTTCCAAGGGGCATTTAAACCGTCTTGGTAAGCTACTGCGACCTGCAAGCCTATACCAAGGGGCTTTTAAATGCTCTAGTTAAGCTACTGCGACCTGCACGTCTCTTGCAAGGGGGATTTAAAGTGTCTTGTTAAGCTACTGCGACCTGCACGTCAATTCCAAGGTGCATTTAAACTGTCTTGTTAAGCTACTGTGACCTGCACTTCTCTTCCAAGGGGCATTTAAACCATCTTGCTAAGCTACTGCGACCTGCAAGCCTATTCCAAGGGGCTTTTAAACCCTCTTGCTAAGCTACTGCGACCTCCACCGCTCTTCCAAGGGGCATTTAAACCGTCTTTTTAAGCTACTGCGACCTGCACGTCTCTTCCAAGGGGCATTTAAACCGTCTTGTTAATCTACTGCGACCTGCACGTCTCTTCGAAGGGGCATTTAAACCGTCTTGTTAAGCTACTGCGACCTGCAAGTCTATTACAAGGGGCTTTTAAACCGTCTTGTTAAGCTACTGCGACCTGCACGCCTCTTCCAAGGGGGATTTAAACTGTCTTGTTAAGCTACTGCGACATGCACGTCTTTTCCAAGGGCATTTAAACCATCTTATTAAGCTACTGCGACCTGCACGTCTCTTCCAAGGGGCATTTAAACTGTCTTGTTAAGCTATTGCGACCTCCACCGCTCTTCCAAGGGGCATTTAAACCGTCTTGTTAAGCTACTGCGACCTGCACGTCTCTTCCAAGGGGCATTTAAACCATCTTGTTAAGCTACTGCGACCTGCACGTCTCTTCCAAAGGGCATTTAAACCGTCTTGTTAAGCTACTGCGACCTGCACGTCTCTTCCAAGGGGCATTTAAACCTTCTTGTTAAGCTACTGCGACCTCCACCGCACTTCCAAGGGGCATTTAAACCATCTTGTTAAGCTACTGCGACCTGCACGTCTCTTCCAAGTGGCATTTAAACCGTCTTGTTAAGCTACTGCGACCTCCACCTCTCTTCCAAGGGGCATTTAAACCATCTTGTTAAGCTACTGCGAACTGCAAGTCTCTTTCAAGGGGCATTTTAACACTCTTGTTAAGCTCCTGCGACCTGCATGTCTCTTGAAAGCGGCATTTAAACCCTCTTGTTAAGCTACTATAACCTTCACCACTTTTCCAAGGGGCATTTAAACCGTCTTGTTAAGCTACTGCGATCTGCATGTCTCTTCCAAGTGGCATTTAAATCGCCTTGTTAAGCTACTGCGACTTGCACGTCCCTTCCAAGGGGCATTTAAACCGTCTTGTTAAGCTACTGCGACCTGCACGTCTCTTCCATGGGGCATTTAAACCGTCTGGTTAAGCTACTGCGAACTGCATGTCTCTACCAAAGGACATTTAAACCATCTTGTTAAGCTACTGCGACCTGCACGTCTCTTCCAAGGGGCATTTAAACAGTCTTGTTAAGCTGCTGCGACCTGTATGTCTCTTCCAAGGTGCATTTATACAGTCTTGTTAAGCTGCTGCGACCTCCACCACTCTTCCAAGGGGCATTTAAACTGTCTTGTTAACCTACTGCGACCTCCACTGCTCTTCCAAGGGGCATTTAAACCGTCTTGTTAAGCTACTGCGACCTGCACGTCTCTTCCAAGTGGGATTTAAACCGTCTTGGTAAGCTACTGCGACCTGCAAGACTATTCCAAGGGTCATTTAAACCCTCTTGTTAAGCTACTGCGACCTGCACGTCTCTTCCAAGGGGGATTTAAACTGTCTTGTTAAGCTACTGCGACCTGCAAGCCTATTCCAAGGGGCTTTTAAACGCTCTTTTTAAGCTACTGCGACCTGCACGTCTCTTCCAAGTTGGATTTAAAATGTCTTGTTAAGCTATTGCGACCTGCACGTCTCTTTCAAGGGGCATTTACACTGTCTTGTTAAGCTACTGCGACCTCCACCGCTCTTCCAAGGGGCATATAAACCGTCTTGTTAAGCTACTGCGACCTGCACGTCTCTTCCAAGGGGCATTTAAACCGTCTTGTTAAGATACTGCGACCTGCACGTCTCTTCCAAGGGGCATTTAAACCGTCTTGTTAAGCTATTGCGACTTGCACGTCTCTTCCAAGGGGCTTTTAAACCCTCTTGTTAAGCTACTGCGACCTGCATGCCTCTTCCAAGGGGGACTTAAACCGTCTTGTTAAGCTACTGCGACCAGCACTTCTCTTCCGAGGGGCATTTAAACCGTCTTCTTAAGCTACTGCGACCTGCACGTCTCTTCCAAGGGGCATTTAAACCCTCTTGGTAAGCTACTGCGACCTGCAAGCCTATTCCAAGGGGCTTTTAAACCCTCTTATTAAGCTACTGCGAACTGCACGTCTCTTCCAAGGGGCATTTAAACTGTCTTGTTAAGCTACTGCGACCTCCACCGCTCTTCCAAGGGGCATTTAAACGGTCTTGTTAAGCTACTGCGACCTGCACGTCTCTTCCAAGGGGCATTTAAACCGTCTTGTTAAGCTACTGCGAACTGCACGTCTCTTACAAGGGCCATTTAAACCGTCTTGTTAAGTTACTGCGACTTGCAGGTCTCTTCCAAGGGGCATTTAAACGGTCTTGTTAAGCTACTGTAATCTCCACCACTTTTCCAAGGGGCATTTAAACAGTCTTGTTAAGCTACTGCGACCTCCACCGCTCTTCCAAGGGGCATATAAACCGTCTTGTTAAGCTACTGCGACCTGCACGTCTCTTCCAAGGGGCATTTAAACCGTCTTGTTAAGATACTGCGACCTGCACGTCTCTTCCAAGGGGCATTTAAACCGTCTTGTTAAGCTATTGCGACTTGCACGTCTCTTCCAAGGGGCTTTTAAACCCTCTTGTTAAGCTACTGCGACCTGCATGCCTCTTCCAAGGGGGACTTAAACCGTCTTGTTAAGCTACTGCGACCAGCACTTCTCTTCCGAGGGGCATTTAAACCGTCTTCTTAAGCTACTGCGACCTGCACGTCTCTTCCAAGGGGCATTTAAACCCTCTTGGTAAGCTACTGCGACCTGCAAGCCTATTCCAAGGGGCTTTTAAACCCTCTTATTAAGCTACTGCGAACTGCACGTCTCTTCCAAGGGGCATTTAAACTGTCTTGTTAAGCTACTGCGACCTCCACCGCTCTTCCAAGGGGCATTTAAACGGTCTTGTTAAGCTACTGCGACCTGCACGTCTCTTCCAAGGGGCATTTAAACCGTCTTGTTAAGCTACTGCGAACTGCACGTCTCTTACAAGGGCCATTTAAACCGTCTTGTTAAGTTACTGCGACTTGCAGGTCTCTTCCAAGGGGCATTTAAACGGTCTTGTTAAGCTACTGTAATCTCCACCACTTTTCCAAGGGGCATTTAAACAGTCTTGTTAAGCTACTGCGACCTGCACTTCTCTTCCCAGGGGCATTTAAACAGTCTTGTTAAGCTGCTGCGACCTGCATGTCTCTTCCAAGGGGCATTTAAACTGTCTTTTTAAGCTACTGCGACCTCCACCGCTCTTCCAAGGGGCATTTAAACCATCTTGTTAAGCTACTGCGACCTGCACGTCTATTCCAAGGGGCATTTAAACTGTCTTGTTAAGCTACTGCGACCTGCACGTCTCTTCCAAGGCGCATATAAACTGTCTTGTTAAGCTACTGCGACCTCCACCGCTCTTCCAAGGGGCATTTAAACCATCTTGTTAAGCTACTGCAACCTGCATGTCTCTTCCAAGGGGCATTTAAACTGTCTTGTTAAGCTACTGCGACCTTCACGTCTCTTCCAAGGGGCATTTAAATCATCTTGGTAAGCTACTGCGACCTGCAAGCCTCTTTCAAGGGGCATTTAAACTGTCTTGCTAAGCTACTGCGACCTCCACCGCTCTTGCAAGGGGCATTTAAACCATCTTGTTAAGTTATTGCAACCTGCATGTCTCTTCCAAGGGGCATTTAAACTGTCTTGTTAAGCTTCTGCAACCTTTAGGTCTCTTCTAAGGGGCATTTAAACCGTCTTGTTAAACTACTGCGACCTGCACGTCTCTTTCAAGGGGCATTTAAACCGTCTTATTAAGCTACTGCGACCTGCACGTCTCTTCCAAGTGGCATTTAAAGTGTCTTGTTAAGCTACTGCGACCTCCACCGCTCTTCCAATGGGCATTTAAATCGTCTTGTTAAGCTACTGCGACCTGCACGTCTCTTCCAAGGGGCATTTATACCGTCCTGTTAAGCTACTGCAACCTGCACGTCTCTTACAAAGGCCATTTAAACCGTCTTGTTAAGCTACTGCGACTTGCACGTCTCTTCCAAGGGGCATTTAAACCGTCTTGTTAAGCTACTGTAATCTCCACCACTTATCCAAGGTGCATTTAAACCGTCTTGTTAAGCTACTGCGACCTGCACTTCTCTTCCAAGGGGCATTTAAACAGTCTTGTTAAGCTGCTGCGACCTGCATGTATCTTCCAAGGGGCATTTAAACTGTCTTGTTAAGCTACTGCGACCTCCACCGCTCTTCCAAGCGGCATTTAAACCATCTTGTTAAGCTACTGCGACCTGCACGTCTCTTCCAAGGGGCATTTAAACTGTCTTGTTAAGCTACTGCGTCCTCCAGCGCTCTTCCAAGGGGCATTTAAACCATCTTGTTAAGCTACTGCGATCTGCCCGTCTCTTCCAAGGGGCATTTAAACTGTCTTGTTAAGCTACTGCGACCTGCACGTCTCTTCCATGGGAGATTTAAACCGTCTTGTTAAGCTACTGCGACCTGCACGTCTCTTCCAAGGGGCATTTAAACCGTCTTGTTAAGCTACTGCGACCTGCACGTCTCTTCCAAGGGGCATTTAAACCGTCTTGTTAAGCTACTGCGACCTGCTCGTCTCTTCCAAGGGGCATTTAAACCGTCATGTTAAGCTACTGCGACCTGCTCGTCTCTTCCAATGCGCATTTAAACCGTCTTTTTAAGCTACTGCGACTTGCACGTCTCTTCCAAGGGACGATTAAGCCGTCTTGTTAAGATACTAGAACCTGCACCACTTTTCCAAGGGGCATTTAAACCATCTTGTTAAGCTACTGCGACCTGCACGTCTCTTCCGAGGGGCATTTAAACCGTCTTGTTAAGCTACTGCGACTTGCACGTCTCTTCCAAGGGGCATTTAAACCGTCTTGTTAAGCTACTCTAACCTCCACCACTTTTCCAAGGGGCATTTAAACCATCTTGTTAAGCTACTGCGACCTGCACGTCTCTTCCATGGGGCATTTAAACCGTCTGGTTAATCTACTGCGAACTGCATGTCTCTACCAAAGGACATTTAAACCATCTTGTTAAGCTGCTGCGACCTGCACGTCTCTTCCAAGCGGCATTTAAACAGTCTTGTTAGGCTGCTGCGACCTGCATGTCTCTTTCAAGGGGCATTTAAACTGTCTTGTTAAGCTACTGCAACCTGCAAGTCTATTCCAAGGGGCATTTAAATCGTCTTGGTAAGCTACTGCGACCTGCAAGCCTCTTTAAAGGGGCATTTAATCTGTCTTGTTAAGCTACTGCGACCTGCACGTCTCTTCCAATGGGCATTTAAACCGTCTTGTTAAGCTACTGCGACCTGCACGTCTCTTCCAAGTTGCATTTAAACCGTATTGGTAAGCTACTGCGACCTGCTCGTCTCTTCCAAGGGGCATTTAAACCGTCATGTTAAGCTACTGCGACCTGCACGTCTCTTCCAATGCGCATTTAAACCGTCTTTTTAAGCTACTGCGACTTGCACGTCTCTTCCAAGGGACGATTAAGCCGTCTTGTTAAGATACTAGAACCTGCACCACTTTTCCAAGGGGCATTTAAACCATCTTGTTAAGCTACTGCGACCTGCACGTCTCTTCCGAGGGGCATTTAAACCGTCTTGTTAAGCTACTGCGACTTGCACGTCTCTTCCAAGGGGCATTTAAACCGTCTTGTTAAGCTACTCTAACCTCCACCACTTTTCCAAGGGGCATTTAAACCATCTTGTTAAGCTACTGCGACCTGCACGTCTCTTCCATGGGGCATTTAAACCGTCTGGTTAATCTACTGCGAACTGCATGTCTCTACCAAAGGACATTTAAACCATCTTGTTAAGCTGCTGCGACCTGCACGTCTCTTCCAAGCGGCATTTAAACAGTCTTGTTAGGCTGCTGCGACCTGCATGTCTCTTTCAAGGGGCATTTAAACTGTCTTGTTAAGCTACTGCAACCTGCAAGTCTATTCCAAGGGGCATTTAAATCGTCTTGGTAAGCTACTGCGACCTGCAAGCCTCTTTAAAGGGGCATTTAATCTGTCTTGTTAAGCTACTGCGACCTGCACGTCTCTTCCAATGGGCATTTAAACCGTCTTGTTAAGCTACTGCGACCTGCACGTCTCTTCCAAGTTGCATTTAAACCGTATTGGTAAGCTACTGCGACCTGCAAGCCTATTCCAAGGGCCATTTAAACCCTCTTGTTAAGCTACTGCGACCTGCACGTCTCTTCCAAGGGCAATTTAAATTGTCTTGTTAAGCTACTGCGACCTGCACGTCTCTCCCAAGGGGCACTTAAACCGTCTTGTTAAGTTACTGCGACCTGCTCGTCTCTTCCAAGGGTCATTTAAACCGTCTTGTTAAGCTACTGCGACCTGCACGTCTCTTCCAAGGCACATTTAAACCGTCTTTTTATGCTACTGCGACTTGCACGTCCCTTCCAAGGGGCATTTAAACAGTCTTGTTAAGGTACTGTAAAATCCACCACTTTTCCAAGGGGCATTTATACCGTCTTGTTAAGCTACTGCGACCTGCATGTCTCTTCCAAGGGGCATTTAAACCGTCTGGTTAATCTACTGCGAACTGCATGTCTCTACCAAAGGACATTTAAACCATCTTGTTAAGCTGCTGCGACCTGCACGTCTCTTCCAAGCGGCATTTAAACAGTCTTGTTAGGCTGCTGCGACCTGCATGTCTCTTTCAAGGGGCATTTAAACTGTCTTGTTAAGCTACTGCAACCTGCAAGTCTATTCCAAATGGCATTTAAATCGTCTTGGTAAGCTACTGCGACCTGCAAGCCTCTTTAAAGGGGCATTTAATCTGTCTTGTTAAGCTACTGCGACCTGCACGTCTCTTCCAATGGGCATTTAAACCGTCTTGTTAAGCTACTGCGACCTGCACGTCTCTTCCAAGTTGCATTTAAACCGTATTGGTAAGCTACTGCGACCTGCAAGCCTATTCCAAGGGCCATTTAAACCCTCTTGTTAAGCTACTGCGACCTGCACGTCTCTTCCAAGGGCAATTTAAATTGTCTTGTTAAGCTACTGCGACCTGCACGTCTCTCCCAAGGGGCATTTAAACCGTCTTGTTAAGTTACTGCGACCTGCTCGTCTCTTCCAAGGGGCATTTAAACCGTCTTGTTAAGCTACTGCGACCTGCACGTCTCTTCCAAGGCACATTTAAACCGTCTTTTTAAGCTACTGCGACTTGCACGTCCCTTCCAAGGGGCATTTAAACAGTCTTGTTAAGCTAGTGTAAAATCCACCACTTTTCCAAGGGGCATTTAAACCGTCTTGTTAAGCTACTGCGAACTGCACGTCTCTTACAAGGGCCATTTAAACCGTCTTGTTAAGTTACTGCGACTTGCAGGTCTCTTCCAAGGGGCATTTAAACGGTCTTGTTAAGCTACTGTAATCTCCACCACTTTTCCAAGGGGCATTTAAACAGTCTTGTTAAGCTACTGCGACCTGCACTTCTCTTCCCAGGGGCATTTAAACAGTCTTGTTAAGCTGCTGAGACCTGCATGTCTCTTCCAAGGGGCATTTAAACTGTCTTTTTAAGCTACTGCGACCTCCACTGCTCTTCCAAGGGGCATTTAAACCATCTTGTTAAGCTACTGCGACCTGCACGTCTATTCCAAGGGGCATTTAAACTGTCTTGTTAAGCTACTGCGACCTGCACGTCTCTTCCAAGGCGCATATAAACTGTCTTGTTAAGCTACTGCGACCTCCACCGCTCTTCCAAGGGGCATTTAAACCATCTTGTTAAGCTACTGCAACCTGCATGTCTCTTCCAAGGGGCATTTAAACTGTCTTGTTAAGCTACTGCGACCTTCACGTCTCTTCCAAGGGGCATTTAAATCATCTTGGTAAGCTACTGCGACCTGCAAGCCTCTTTCAAGGGGCATTTAAACTGTCTTGCTAAGCTACTGCGACCTCCACCGCTCTTACAAGGGGCATTTAAACCATCTTGTTAAGTTATTGCAACCTGCATGTCTCTTCCAAGGGGCATTTAAACTGTCTTGTTAAGCTTCTGCAACCTTTAGGTCTCTTCTAAGGGGCATTTAAACCGTCTTGTTAAACTACTGCGACCTGCACGTCTCTTCCAAGGGGCATTTAAACCGTCTTATTAAGCTACTGCGACCTGCACGTCTCTTCCAAGTGGCATTTAAAGTGTCTTGTTAAGCTAATGCGACCTCCACCGCTCTTCCAAGGGGCATTTAAACCGTCTTGTTAAGCTACTGCGACCTGCACGTCTCTTCCAAGGGGCATTTATACCGTCCTGTTAAGCTACTGCAACCTGCACGTCTCTTACAAAGGCCATTTAAACCGTCTTGTTAAGCTACTGCGACTTGCACGTCTCTTCCAAGGGGCATTTAAACGGTCTTCTTAAGCTACTGTAATCTCCACCACTTATCCAAGGTGCATTTAAACCGTCTTGTTAAGCTACTGCGACCTGCACTTCTCTTCCAAGGGGCATTTAAACAGTCTTGTTAAGCTGCTGCGACCTGCATGTATCTTCCAAGGGGCATTTAAACTGTCTTGTTAAGCTACTGCGACCTCCACCGCTCTTCCAAGCGGCATTTAAACCATCTTGTTAAGCTACTGCGACCTGCACGTCTCTTCCAAGGGGCATTTAAACTGTCTTGTTAAGCTACTGCGTCCTCCAGCGCTCTTCCAAGGGGCATTTAAACCGTCTTGTTAAGCTACTGCGATCTGCCCGTCTCTTCCAAGGGGCATTTAAACTGTCTTGTTAAGCTACTGCGACCTGCACGTCTCTTCCATGGGAGATTTAAACCGTCTTGTTAAGCTACTGCGACCTGCACGTCTCTTCCAAGGGGCATTTAAACCGTCTTGTTAAGCTACTGCGACCTGCACGTCTCTTCCAAGGGGCATTTAAACCGTCTTGTTAAGCCACTGCGACCTGCTCGTCTCTTCCAAGGGGCATTTAAACCGTCATGTTAAGCTACTGCGACCTGCACGTCTCTTCCAATGCGCATTTAAACCGTCTTTTTAAGCTACTGCGACTTGCACGTCTCTTCCAAGGGACGATTAAGCCGTCTTGTTAAGATACTAGAACCTGCACCACTTTTCCAAGGGGCATTTAAACCATCTTGTTAAGCTACTGCGATCTGCCCGTCTCTTCCAAGGGGCATTTAAACCATCTTGTTAAGCTACTGCGACCTGCACGTCTCTTCCATGGGGCATTTAAACCATCTGGTTAATCTACTGCGAACTGCATGTCTCTACCAAAGGACATTTAAACCATCTTGTTAAGCTGCTGCGACCTGCACGTCTCTTCCAAGCGGCATTTAAACAGTCTTGTTAGGCTGCTGCGACCTGCATGTCTCTTTCAAGGGGCATTTAAACTGTCTTGTTAAGCTACTGCAACCTGCAAGTCTATTCCAAGGGGCATTTAAATCGTCTTGGTAAGCTACTGCGACCTGCAAGCCTCTTTAAAGGGGCATTTAATCTGTCTTGTTAAGCTACTGCGACCTGCACGTCTCTTCCAATGGGCATTTAAACCGTCTTGTTAAGCTACTGCGACCTGCACGTCTCTTCCAAGTTGCATTTAAACCGTATTGGTAAGCTACTGCGACCTGCAAGCCTATTCCAAGGGCCATTTAAACCCTCTTGTTAAGCTACTGCGACCTGCACGTCTCTTCCAAGGGCAATTTAAATTGTCTTGTTAAGCTACTGCGACCTGCACGTCTCTCCCAAGGGGCATTTAAACCGTCTTGTTAAGTTACTGCGACCTGCTCGTCTCTTCCAAGGGGCATTTAAACCGTCTTGTTAAGCTACTGCGACCTGCACGTCTCTTCCAAGGCACATTTAAACCGTCTTTTTAAGCTACTGCGACTTGCACGTCCCTTCCAAGGGGCATTTAAACAGTCTTGTTAAGCTACTGTAAAATCCACCACTTTTCCAAGGGGCATTTAAACCGTCTTGTTAAGCTACTGCGACCTGCATGTCTCTTCCAAGGGGCATTTGAACCGTCTTGTTAAGCCACTGCGAACTGCATGTCTCTTCCAAGGGGCATTTAAACAGTCTTGTTAAGCTGCTGCGACCTGCATATCTCTTCCAAGGGGCATTTAAACCATCTGGTTAAGGTACTGCGACCTCCATCGCACTTCCAAGGGGCATTTAAACCGTCTTGTTAAGCTACTGTGACCTGCAAGTTTCTTCCAAGGGGCATTTAAACCGCCTTCTTAAGCTACTGCGACCTGCACGTCTCTTCCAAGGTGCATTTAAACGGTCTTGTTAAGCTACTGCGACCTGCAAGTCTATTCCAAGGGGCTTTTAAACCTCTTGTTAAGCTACTGCGACCTGCACGTCTCTTCCAAGGGGGATTTAAACCGACTTCTTATGCTACTGCGACCTGCACATCTCTTCCAAGGTGCATTTAAACGGTCTTGTTAAGCTACTGCGAGCTGCACGTCTCTTCCAAGGGGCATTTATACTGTCTTGTTAAGCTACTGCGACCTGCACGTCTCTTCCAAGTGGCATTTAAACCGTCTTGTTAAGATACTGCGACCTGCACGTCTTCTCCAAGGGGCATTTAAACTGTCTTTTTAAGCTACTGCGACCTCCACCGCTATTCCAAGGGGCATTTAAACCGTCTTGTTAAGCTACTGCGATCTGCATGTCTCTTCCAAGTGGCATTTAAACCGTCTTGTTAAGATACTGCGACCTGCACGTCTTCTCCAAGGGGCATTTAAACTGTCTTGTTAAGCTACTGGGACCTCCACCTCTATTCCAAGAGCCATTTAAACCGTCTTATTAAGCTACTGCGATCTGCACATCTCTTCCAAGGGGCATTTAAAGCGTCTTATTAAGCTATTGCGACCTGCATGTCTCTTCCAAGGGGCATTTAAACTGTCTTGTTAAGCTAATGCGACCTCCACCGCTCTTCCAAGATGCATTTAAACCGTCTTGTTAAGCTACTGCGACCTGCACGTCTCTTCCAAGTGGGATTTAAACCGTCTTGGAAAGCTACTGCGACCTGCAAGACTATTCCAAGGGTCATGTAAACCCTCTTGATAAGCTACTGCGACCTGCACGTCTCTTCCAAGGGGCATTTAAACGGTCTTGTTAAGCTACTGCAATCTCCACCACTTATCCAAGGGCATTTAAACCGTCTTGTTAAGCTACTGCGACCTGGACTTCTGTTCCAAGGGGCATTTAAACAGTCTTGTTAAGCTGCTGCGACCTACATGTCTCTTCCAAGGGGCATTTAAACCGTCTTGTTAAGCTACTGCGACCTCCACCGCTCGTCCAAGCGGCATTTAAACCATCTTGTTAAGCTACTGCGACCTGCACGTCTCTTCCAAGGGGCATTTAAACTGTCTTGTTAAGCTACTGCGACCTCCAGCGCTCTTCCTAGGGGCATTTAAACCGTCTTGTTAAGCTACTGCCACCTGCCTGTCTCTTCCAAGGGGCATTTAAACCATCTTGGTAAGCTACTGCGACCAGCAAGCCTATTCCAAGGGGTCATTTAAACCCTCTTGTTAAGCGACTGCGACCTGCATGTCTCTTCCATGGGGGATTTAAACCGTCTTGTTAAGTTACTGCGACCTGCACGTCTCTTCCAAGGGGCATTTAAACCGTCTTGTTAAGCTACTGCGACCTGCACGTCTCTTCCAAGGGGCATTTAAACCGTCTTGTTAAGCTACTGCAACCTGCTCGTCTCTACAAAGGGGCATTTAAACCGTCATGTTAAGCTACTGCGACCTGCACGTCTCTTCCAATGCGCATTTAAACCATCTTTTTAAGCTACTGCGACTTGCACGTCTCTTCCAAGGGACATTTAAGCCGTCTTGTTAAGATACTATAACCTCCACCACTTTCCCAAGGTGCATTTAAACCGTCTTGTTAAGCCACTACGACCTGCATGTCTCTTCCAAGGGGCATTTAAACCATCTTGTTAAGCTGCTGCGACCTGCATGCCTATTCCAAGGGGCTATTAAACCCTCTTGTTAAGCTACTGCGACCTGCATGCCTCTTCCAAGGGGTACTTAAACCGTATTGTTAAGCTACTGCGACCTGCACGTCTCTTCCAAGGGGCATTTAAACCGTCTTGTTAAGCTACAGCGACCTGCACGTCTCTTCCAAGGGGTATTTAAACCATCTTGGTAAGCTACTGCGACCTGCAAGCCTATTCCAAGGGGCTTTTAAACCCTCTTTTTAAGCTACTGTGACCTGCACGTCTCTTCCAAGGGGGATTCAAAATGTCTTGTTAAGCTATTGCGACCTGCACGTCTCTTCCAAGGGGCATTTACACTGTCTTGTTAAGCTACTGCGACCTCCACCTCTCTTCCAAGGGGCAGTTAAACCGTCTTGTTAAGCTACTGCGACCTGCACGTCTCTTCCAAGGGGCATTTAAACCGTCTTGTTAAGATACTGCGACCTGCACGTCTCTTCCAAGGGGCATTTAAACCGTCTTGTCAAGCTATTGCGACTTGCACGTCTCTTCCAAGGGGCATTTAAACTGTCTTGTTAAGCTACTGTGACCTGCACGTCTCTTTCAAGGGGCATTTAAACCGTCTTTGTAAGCTACTGCGACCTGCAAGCCTATTCCAAGGGGCTTTTAAACCCTCTTGTTAAGCTACTGCGACCTGCATGTCTCTCACAAGGGGGACTTAAACCGTTTGTTAAGCTACTGCGACCAACATGTCTCTTCCGAGGGGCATTTAAACCGTCTTGTTAAGCTACTGCGACCTGCAAGCCTATTCCAGGGGGCTTTTAAACCCTCTTGTTAAGCTACTGCGACCTGCACGTCTCTTCCAAGGGGGATTTAAACTGTCTTGTTAAGCTACTGCGACCTGCACTTCTCTTCCAAGGGGCATTTAAACTGTCTTGTTAAGCTACTGCGACCTGCACGTCTCTTCCAAGGGGCAATTAAACCGTCTTATTAAGCTACTGCGACCTGCACGTCTCTTCCAAGGGGGATTTAAACTGTCTTGTTAAGCTACTGCGACCTTCACGTCTCTTCCCAGGGGCATTTAAACAGTCTTGTTAAGCTGCTTCGACCTGCATGTCTCTTCCAAGGGGCATTTAAACTGTCTTGTTAAGCTACTGCGACCTGCACTTCTCTTCCCAGGGGCATTTAAACAGTCTTGTTAAGCTGCTGCGACCTGCATGTCTCTTCCAAGGGGCATTTAAACTGTCTTGTTAAGCTACTGCGACCTCCACCGCTCTTCCTAGGGGCATTTAAGCCATCTTGATAAGCTACTGCGACCTGCACGTCTCTTCCAAGAGGCATTTAAACTGTCTTGTTAAGCTACTGCGACCTGCACGTCTCTTCCAAGGCGCATTTAAACTGTCTTGTTAAGCTACTGCGACCTCCACCGCTCTTCCAAGGGGCATTTAAACCATCTTGTTAAGCTACTGCAACCTGTATGTCTCTTCCAAGGGGCATTTAAACTGTCTTGTTAAGCTTCTGCAACCTTCAGGTCTCTTCTAAGGGGCATTTAAACCGTCTTGTTAAGCTACTGCGACCTGCACGTCTCTTCCAAGGGTCATTTAAACCATCTTATTAAGCTACTGCGACCTGCACGTCTCTTACAAGGGGCATTTAAACTGTCTTGTTAAGCTACTGCGACCTCCACCGCTCTTCCAAGGGGCATTTAAACCATCTTGTTAAGCTACTGATACCTGCACGTCTCTTCCAAGGGGCATTTATACCGTCCTGTTAAGCTACTGCGACCTGCACGTCTCTTACAAGGGCCATTTAAACCGTCTTGTTAAGCTACTGCGACTTGCACGTCTCTTCCAAGGGGCATTTAAACGGTCTTGTTAAGCTACTGTAATCTCCACCACTTATCCAAGGGGCATTTAAACCGTCTTGTTAAGCTACTGCGACCTGCACTTCTCTTCCAAGGGGCATTTCAACAGTCTTGTTAAGCTGCTGCGACCTGCATGTCTCTTCCAAGGGGCATTTAAACTGTCTTGTTAAGCTACTGCGACCTCCACCGCTCTTCCAAGTGGCATTTAAACCATCTTGTTAAGCTACTGCGACCTGCTCGTCTCTTCCAAGGGGGATTTAAACCGTCTTGTTAAGCTACTGCGACCTGCACGTCTGTTCCAAGGGGCATTTAAACCGTCTTGTTACGTTACTGCGACCTGCTCGTCTCTTCCAAGGGGCATTTAAACCGTCTTGTTAAGCTACTGCGACCTGCATGTCTCTTCCAAGGCACATTTAAACCGTCTTTTTAAGCTACTGCGACTTGCACGTCCCTTCCAAGGGGCATTTAAACCGTCTTGTTAAGCTACTGCGACCTGCATGTCTCTTCCAAGGGGCATTTAAACCATCTTGTTAAGCTACTGCGACCTGCACGTCTCTTCCGAGGGGCATTTAAACCGTCTTGTTAAGCTACTTCGACCTGCTCGTTTCTTCGAAGGGGCATTTAAACCGTCATGTTAAGCTACTGCGACTTGCACGTCTCTTCCAAGGGACATTTAAGCCGTCTTGTTAAGATACTATAACCTCCACCACTTTTCCAAGGGGCATTTAAACTATCTTGTTAAGCTACTGCGACCTGCACGTCTCTTCCGAGGGGCATTTAAACCGTCTTGTTAAGCTACTGCGACTTGCACGTCTCTTCCAAGGGGCATTTAAACCGTCTTGTTAAGCTACTCTAACCTCCACCACTTTTCCGAGGGGCTCTTAAACCCTCTTGTTAAGCTACTGCGACCTGCATGTCTCTTACAAGGGGGACTTAAACCGTCTTGTTAAGCTACTGCGACCTGCAAGCCTATTCCAAGGGGCTTTTAAACCCTCTTGTTAAGCTACTGCGACCTGCACGTCTCTTCCAAGGGGGATTTAAACTGTCTTGTTAAGCTACTGCGACCTGCACGTCTCTTCCAAGGGGCATTTAAACTGTCTTGTTAAGCTACTGCGACCTGCACGTCTCTTCCAAGGGGCAATTAAACCGTCTTATTACGCTACTGCGACCTTCACGTCTCTTCCAAGGTGGATTTAAACTGTCTTGTTAAGCTACTGCGACCTGCACGTCTCTTCCCAGGGGCATTTAAACAGTCTTGTTAAGCTGCTGCGACCTGCATGTCTCTTCCAAGGGGCATTTAAACTGTCTTGTTAAGCTACTGCGACCTGCACTTCTCTTCCCAGGGGCATTTAAACAGTCTTGTTAAGCTGCTGCGACCTGCATGTCTCTTCCAAGGGGCATTTAAACTGTCTTGTTAAGCTACTGCGACCTCCACCGCTCTTCCAAGGGGCATTTAAGCCATCTTGTTAAGCTACTGCGACCTGCACGTCTCTTCCAAGGGGCATTTAAACTGTCTTGTTAAGCTACTGCGACCTGCACGTCTCTTCCAAGGCGCATTTAAACTGTCTTGTTAAGCTACTGCGACCTCCACCGCTCGTCCAAGGGGCATTTAAACCATCTTGTTAAGCTACTGCAACCTGTATGTCTCTTCCAAGGGGCATTTAAACTGTCTTGTTAAGCTTCTGCAACCTTCAGGTCTCTTCTAAGGGGCATTTAAACCGTCTTGTTAAGCTACTGCGACCTGCACGTCTCTTCCAAGGGGCATTTAAACCGTCTTATTAAGCTACTGCGACCTGCACGTCTCTTCCAATGGGCATTTATACCGTCCTGTTAAGATACTGCGACCTGCACGTCTCTTACAAGGGCCATTTAAACCGTCTTGTTAAGCTACTGCGACTTGCACGTCTCTTCCAAGGGGCATTTAAACGGTCTTGTTTAGCTACTGTAATCTCCACCACTTATCCAAGGGGCATTTAAACCGTCTTGTTAAGCTACTGCGACCTGCACTTCTCTTCCAAGGGGCATTTAAACAGTCTTGTTAAGCTGCTGCGACCTGCATGTCTCTTCCAAGGATCATTTAAACTGTCTTGTTAAGCTACTGCGACCTCCACCGCTCTTCCAAGCGGCATTTAAACCATCTTGTTAAGCTAATGCGACCTGCACGTCTCTTCCAAGGGGGATTTAAACCGTCTTGTTAAGCTACTGCGACCTGCACGTCTGTTCCAAGGGGCATTTAAACCGTCTTGTTAAGTTACTGCGACCTGCTCGTCTCTTCCAAGGGGCATTTAAACCGTCTTGTTAAGCTACTGCGATCTGCACGTCTCTTCCAAGGCACATTTAAACCGTCTTTTTAAGCTACTGCGACTTGCACGTCCCTTCCAAGGGGCATTTAAACCGTCTTGTTAAGCTACTGCGACCTGCATGCCTCTTCCAAGGGGCATTTAAACCGTCTTGTTAAGCTACTGCGACCTGCACGTCTCTTCCAAGGGGCATTTAAACCGTCTTGTTAAGCTACTGCGACCTGCATGTCTCTTCCAAGGGGCATTTAAACCGTCATGTTAAGCTACTGCGACTTGCACGTCTCTTCCAAGGGACATTTAAGCCGTCTTGTTAAGATACTATAACCTCCACCACTTTTCCAAGGGGCATTTAAACTATCTTGTTAAGCTACTGCGACCTGCACGTCTCTTCCGAGGGGCATTTAAACCGTCTTGTTAAGCTACTGCGACTTGCACGTCTCTTCCAAGGGGCATTTAAACCGTCTTGTTAAGCTATTCTAACCTCCACCACTTTTCCAAGGGGCATTTAAACCGTCTTGTTAAGCTACTGCGACCTGCACGTCTCTTCCATGGGGCATTTAAACCGTCTGGTTAATCTACTGCGAACTGCATGTCTCTACCAAAGGACATTTAAACCATCTTGTTAAGCAACTGCGACCTGCACGTCTCTTCCAAGCGGCATTTAAACAGTCTTGTTAAGCTGCTGCGACCTGCATGTCTCTTCCAAGGGGCATTTAAACTGTCTTGTTAAGGTGCTGCGACCTCCACCACTCTTCCAAGGGGCATTTAAACTGTCTTGTTAAGCTACTGCAACCTGCACGTCTATTCCAAGGGGCATTTAAATTGTCTTTGTAAGCTACTGCGACCTGCAAGCCTCTTTAAAGGGGCATTTAATCTGTCTTGTTAAGCTACTGCGACCTGCACGTCTCTTCCAATGGGCATTTAAACTGTCTTGTTAAGCTACTACGACCTGCACGTCTCTTCCAAGTGGCATTTAAACCGTCTTGGTAAGCTACTGCGACCTGCAAGCCTATTCCAAGGGCCATTTAAACCCTCTTGTTAAGCTACTGCGACCTGCTCGTCTCTTCCAAGCGGCATTTAAACCGTCTTGTTAAGTTACTGCGACCTGCTCGTCTCTTCCATGGGGCATTTAAACCGTCTTGTTAAGCTACTGAGACATGCACGTCTCTTCCAAGGCACATTTAAAACGTCTTTTTAAGCCACTGCGACTTGCACGTCCCTTCCAAGGGGCATTTAAACCGTCTTGTTAAGCTACTGCGACCTGCATGTCTCTTCCAAGGGGCATTTAAACCGTCTTGTTAAGCCACTGCGACCTGCATGTCTCTTCCAAGGGGCATTTAAACTGTCTTGTTAAGCTACTGCGACCTGCACGTCTCTTCCAAGGGGCAATTAAACCGTCTTATTAAGCTACTGCGACCTGCACGTCTCTTCCAAGGGGGATTTAAACTGTCTTGTTAAGCTACTGCGACCTTCACGTCTCTTCCCAGGGGCATTTAAACAGTCTTGTTAAGCTGCTGCGACCTGCATGTCTCTTCCAAGGGGCATTTAAATTGTCTTGTTAAGCTACTGCGACCTGCACTTCTCTTCCCAGGGGCATTTAAACAGTCTTGTTAAGCTGCTGCGACCTGCATGTCTCTTCCAAGGGGCATTTAAACTGTCTTGTTAGCTACTGCGACCTCCACCGCTCTTCCTAGGGGCATTTAAGCCATCTTGTTAAGCTACTGCGACCTGCACGTCTCTTCCAAGAGGCATTTAAACTGTCTTGTTAAGCTACTGCGACCTGCACGTCTCTTCCAAGGCGCATTTAAACTGTCTTGTTAAGCTACTGCGACCTCCACCGCTCTTCCAAGGGGCATTTAAACCATCTTGTTAAGCTACTGCAACCTGTATGTCTCTTCCAAGGGGCATTTAAACTGTCTTGTTAAGCTTCTGCAACCTTCAGGTCTCTTCTAAGGGGCATTTAAACCGTCTTGTTAAGCTACTGCGACCTGCACGTCTCTTCCAAGGGGCATTTAAACCATCTTATTAAGCTACTGCGACCTGCACGTCTCTTCCAAGGGGAATTTAAACTGTCTTGTTAAGCTACTGCGACCTCCACCGCTCTTCCAAGGGGCATTTAAACCGTCTTGTTAAGCTACTGATACCTGCACGTCTCTTCCAAGGGGCATTTATACCGTCCTGTTAAGCTACTGCGAACTGCACGTCTCTTACAAGGGCGATTTAAACCGTCTTGTTAAGCTACTGCGACTTGCACGTCTCTTCCAAGGGGCATTTAAACGGTCTTGTTAAGCTACTGTAATCTCCACCACTTATCCAAGGGGCATTTAAACCGTCTTGTTAAGCTACTGCGACCTGCACTTCTCTTCCAAGGGGCATTTCAACAGTCTTGTTAAGCTGCTGCGACCTGCATGTCTCTTCCAAGGGGCATTTAAACTGTCTTGTTAAGCTACTGCGACCTCCACCGCTCTTCCAAGTGGCATTTAAACCATCTTGTTAAGCTACTGCGACCTGCACGTCTCTTCCAAGGGGGATTTAAACCGTCTTGTTAAGCTACTGCGACCTGCACGTCTGTTCCAAGGGGCATTTAAACCGTCTTGTTACGTTACTGCGACCTGCTCGTCTCTTCCAAGGGGCATTTAAACCGTCTTGTTAAGCTACTGCGACCTGCATGTCTCTTCCAAGGCACATTTAAACCGTCTTTTTAAGCTACTGCGACTTGCACGTCCCTTCCAAGGGGCATTTAAACCGTCTTGTTAAGCTACTGCGACCTGCATGTCTCTTCCAAGGGGCATTTAAACCATCTTGTTAAGCTACTGCGACCTGCACGTCTCTTCCAAGGGGCATTTAAACCGTCTTGTTAAGCTACTTCGACCTGCTCGTTTCTTCGAAGGGGCATTTAAACCGTCATGTTAAGCTACTGCGACTTGCACGTCTCTTCCAAGGGACATTTAAGCCGTCTTGTTAAGATGCTATAACCTCCACCACTTTTCCAAGGGGCATTTAAACTATCTTGTTAAGCTACTGCGACCTGCACGTCTCTTCCGAGGGGCATTTAAACCGTCTTGTTAAGCTACTGCGACTTGCACGTCTCTTCCAAGGGGCATTTAAACCGTCTTGTTAAGCTACTGCGACCTGCATGTCTCTTACAAGGGGGACTTAAACCGTCTTGTTAAGCTACTGCGACCAGCACGTCTCTTCCGAGGGGCATTTAAACCGTCTTGTTAAGCTACTGCGACCTGCATGTCTCTTACAAGGGGGACTTAAACCGTCTTGTTAAGCTACTGCGACCAGCACGTCTCTTCCGAGGGGCATTTAAACCGTCTTGTTAAGCTACTGCGACCTGCAAGCCTATTCCAAGGGACTTTTAAACCCTCTTGTTAAGCTACTGCGACCTGCACGTCTCTTCCAAGGGGGATTTAAACTGTCTTGTTAAGCTACTGCGACCTGCACGTCTCTTCCAAGGGGCATTTAAACTGTCTTGTTAAGCTACTGCGACCTGCACGTCTCTTCCAAGGGGCAATTAAACCGTCTTATTACGCTACTGCGACCTGCACGTCTCTTCCAAGGGGGATTTAAACTGTCTTGTTAAGCTACTGCGACCTGCACGTCTCTTCCCAGGGGCATTTAAACAGTCTTGTTAAGCTGCTGCGACCTGCATGTCTCTTCCAAGGGGCATTTAAACTGTCTTGTTAAGCTACTGCGACCTGCACTTCTCTTCCCAGGGGCATTTAAACAGTCTTGTTAAGCTGCTGCGACCTGCATGTCTCTTCCAAGGGGCATTTAAACTGTCTTGTTAAGCTACTGCGACCTCCACCGCTCTTCCAAGGGGCATTTAAGCCATCTTGTTAAGCTACTGCGACCTGCACGTCTCTTCCAAGGGGCATTTAAACTGTCTTGTTAAGCTACTGCGACCTGCACGTCTCTTCCAAGGCGCATTTAAACTGTCTTGATAAGCTACTGCGACCTCCACCGCTCGTCCAAGGGGCATTTAAACCATCTTGTTAAGCTACTGCAACCTGTATGTCTCTTCCAAGGGGCATTTAAACTGTCTTGTTAAGCTTCTGCAACCTTCAGGTCTCTTCTAAGGGGCATTTAAACCGTCTTGTTAAGCTACTGCGACCTGCACGTCTCTTCCAAGGGGCATTTAAACCGTCTTATTAAGCTACTGCGACCTGCACGTCTCTTCCAAGCGGCATTTAAACAGTCTTGTTAAGCTGCTGCGACCTGCATGTCTCTTCCAAGGGGCATTTAAACTGTCTTGTTAAGGTGCTGCGACCTCCACCACTCTTCCAAGGGGCATTTAAACTGTCTTGTTAAGCTACTGCAACCTGCACGTCTATTCCAAGGGGCATTTAAATCGTCTTGGTAAGCTACTGCGACCTGCAAGCCTCTTTAAAGGGGCATTTAATCTGTCTTGTTAAGCTACTGCAACCTGCACGTCTCTTCCAATGGGCATTTAAACTGTCTTGTTAAGCTACTGCGACCTGCACGTCTCTTCCAAGTGGCATTTAAACCGTCTTGGTAAGCTACTGCGACCTGCAAGCCTATTCCAAGGGCCATTTAAACCCTCTTGTTAAGCTACTGCGACCTGCTCGTCTCTTGCAAGGGGCATTTAAACCGTCTTGTTAAGTTACTGCGACCTGCTCGTCTCTTCCATGGGGCATTTAAACCGTCTTGTTAAGCTACTGAGACATGCACGTCTCTTCCAAGGCACATTTAAACCGTCTTTTTAAGCCACTGCGACTTGCACGTCCCTTCCAAGGGGTATTTAAACCGTCTTGTTAAGCTACTGCGACCAGCATGTCTCTTCCAAGGGGCATTTAAACCGTCTTGTTAAGCCACTGTGACCTGCATGTCTCTTCCAAGGGGCATTTAAACCGTCTTATTAAGCTACTGCGACCTGCACGTCTCTTCCAAGGGGCATTTAAACCATCTTGTTAAGCTACTTCGACCTGCTCGTTTCTTCCAAGGGGCATTTAAACCGTCATGTTAAGCTACTGCGACTTGCACGTCTCTTCCAAGGGACATTTAAGCCGTCTTGTTAAGATACTATAACCTCCACCACTTTTCCAAGGGGCATTTAAACTATCTTGTTAAGCTACTGCGACCTGCACGTCTCTTCCGAGCGGCATTTAAACCGTCTTGTTAAGCTACTGCGACTTGCACGTCTCTTCCAAGGGACATTTAAACCGTCTTGTTAAGCTACTCTAACCTCCACCACTTTTCCAAGGGGCTTTTAAACCCTCTTGTTAAGCTACTGCTACCTGCATGTCTCTTACAAGGGGGACTTAAACCGTCTTGTTAAGCTACTGCGACCAGCACGTCTCTTCCGAGGGGCATTTAAACCGTCTTGTTAAGCTACTGCGACCTGTAAGCCTATTCCAAGGGGCTTCTAAAACCCTCTTGTTAAGCTACTCCGACCTGCACGTCTCTTCCAAGGGGGATTTAAACTGTCTTGTTAAGCTACTGCGACCTGCACGTCTCTTCCAAGGGGCATTTAAACTGTCTTGTTAAGCTACTGCGAACTGCACGTCTCTTCCAAGGGGCAATTAAAACGTCTTATTACGCTACTGCAACCTGCACGTCTCTTCCAAGGGGGATTTAAACTGTCTTGTTAAGCTACTGCGACCTGCACGTCTCTTCCCAGGCGCATTTAAACAGTCTTGTTAAGCTACTGCGACCTGCACTTCTCTTCCCAGGGGCATTTAAACAGTCTTGTTAAGCTGCTGCAACCTGCATGTCTCTTCCAAGGGGCATTTAAACTGTCTTGTTAAGCTACTGCGACCTGCACTTCTCTTCCCAGGGGCATTTAAACAGTCTTGTTAAGCTGCTGCGACCTGCATGTCTCTTCCAAGGGGCATTTAAACTGTCTTGTTAAGCTACTGCGACCTCCACCGCTCTTCCAAGGGGCATTTAAGCCATCTTGTTAAGCTTCTGCGACCTGCACGTCTCTTCCAAGGGGCATTTAAACTGTCTTGTTAAGCTACTGCCACCTGCACGTCTCTTCCAAGTCGCATTTAAACTGTCTTTTTAAGCTACTGCGACCTCCACCGCTCTTCCAAGGGGCATTTAAACCATCTTGTTAAGCTACTGCAACCTGTATGTCTCTTCCAAGGGGCATTTAAACTGTCTTGTTAAGCTTCTGCAACCTTCAGGTCTCTTCTAAGGGGCATTTAAACCGTCTTGTTAAGCTACTGCAACCTGCACATCTCTTCCAAGGGGCATTTAAACCGTCTTCTTAAGCTACTGCGACCTGCACGTCTCTTCCAAGGGGCATTTAAACTGTCTTGTTAAGCTACTGCGACCTCCACCGCTCTTCCAAGGGGCATTTAAACCGTCTTATTAAGCTACTGATACCTGCACGTCTCTTCCAATGGGCATTTATACCGTCCTGTTAAGCTACTGCGACCTGCACGTCTCTTACAAGGGCCATTTAAACCGTCTTGTTAAGCTACTGCGACTTGCACGTCTCTTCCAAGGGGCATTTAAACGGTCTTGTTAAGCTACTGTAATCTCCACCACTTATCCAAGGGGCATTTAAACCATCTTGTTAAGCTACTGCGACCTGCACTTCTCTTCCAAGGGGCATTTAAACAGTCTTGTTAAGCTGCTGCGACCTGCATGTCTCTTCCAAGGGGCATTTAAACCTTCTTGTTAAGCTACTGCGACCTGCACGTCTCTTCCAAGCGGCATTTAAACCATCTTGTTAAGCTACTGCGACCTGCACGTCTCTTCCAAGGGGGATTTAAACCGTCTTGTTAAGCTACTGCGACCTGCACGTCTGTTCCAAGGGGCATTTAAACCGTCTTGTTAAGTTACTGCGACCTGCTCGTCTCTTCCAAGGGGCATTTAAACCGTCTTGTTAAGCTACTTCGACCTGCTCGTTTCTTCCAAGGGGCATTTAAACAGTCATGTTAAGCTACTGCGACTTGCACGTCTCTTCCAAGGGACATTTAAGCCATCTTGTTAAGATACTATAACCTCCACCACTTTTCCAAGGGGCATTTAAACCGTCTTGTTAAGCTACTGCGACCTGCACGTCTCTTCCATGGGGCATTTAAACCGTCTGGTTAATCTACTGCGAACTGCATGTCTCTACCAAAGGACATTTAAACCATCTTGTTAAGCTACTGCGACCTGCACGTCTCTTCCAAGCGGCATTTAAACAGTCTTGTTAAGCTGCTGCGACCTGCATGTCTCTTCCAAGTGGCATTTAAACTGTCTTGTTAAGGTGCTGCACCTCCACCACTCTTCCAAGGGGCATTTAAACTGTCTTGTTAAGCTACTGCAACCTGCACGTCTATTCCAAGGGGCATTTAAATCGTCTTGGTAAGCTACTGCGACCTGCAAGCCTCTTTAAAGGGGCATTTAATCTGTCTTGTTAAGCTACTGCGACCTGCACGTCTCTTCCAATGGGCATTTAAACTGTCTTGTTAAGCTACTGCGACCTGCACGTCTCTTCCAAGTGGCATTTAAACCGTCTTGGTAAGCTACTGCGACCTGCAAGCCTATTCCAAGGGCCATTTAAACCCTCTTGTTAAGCTACTGCGACCTGCTAGTCTCTTCCAAGGGGCATTTAAACCGTCTTGCTAAGCTACTGCGACCTGCACGTCTCTTCCAAGGGGGATTTAAACCGTCTTGTTAAGCTACTGCGACCTGCACGTCTGTTCCAAGGGGCATTTAAACCGTCTTGTTAAGTTACTGCGACCTGCTCGTCTCTTCCAAGGGGCATTTAAACCGTCTTGTTAAGCTACTGAGACATGCACGTCTCTTCCAAGGCACATTTAAACCGTCTTTTTAAGCTACTGCGACTTGCACGTCCCTTCCAAGGGGCATTTAAACCGTCTTGTTAAGCTACTGCGACCTGCATGTCTCTTCCAAGGGGCATTTAAACCGTCTTGTTAAGCCACTGCGACCTGCATGTCTCTTCCAAGGGGCAATTAAACCGTCTTGTTAAACTGCTGTAACCTCCACCACTTTTCCAAGGGGCATTTAAACCGTCTTGTTAAGCTACTGCGACCTGCACGTCTCTTCCAAGGGGCATTTAAACCATCTTGTTAAGCTACTGAGACCTGCATGTGTCTTCCAAGGGGCTTTTAAACCGTCTTGTTAAGCCACTGCGACCTGCATGTCTCTTCCAAGGGGCATTTAAACCGTCTTGTTAAGCTGCTGCGACCTGCATATCTCTTCCAAGGGGCATTAAAACCATCTTGTTAAGGTACTGCGACATCCACCGCACTTCCAAGGGGCATTTAAACCGTCTTTTTAAGCTACTGTGACTTGCACGTCCCTTCCAAGGGGCATTTAAACCGTCTTGATAAGCTACTGCGACCTGCATGTCTCTTCCAAGGGGCATTTAAACCCTCTTTTTAAGCTATTGCGACCTGCACGTATCTTCCAAGGTGCATTTAAACGGTCTTGTTAAGCTACTGCGACCTGCAAGTCTATTCCAAGGGGCTTTTAAACCCTCTTGTTAAGCTACTGCGACCTGCACGTCTCTTCCAAGGGGGATTTAAACTGTCTTGTTAAGCTACTGCGACCTGCACGTCTCTTCCCAGGGGCATTTAAACAGTCTTGTTAAGATGCTGCGACCTGCATGTCTCTTCCAAGGGGCATTTAAACTGTCTTGTTAAGCTACTGCGACCTGCACGTCTCTTCCCAGGGGCATTTAAACAGTCTTGTTAAGCTGCTGCGACCTGCACTTCTCTTCCCAGGGGCATTTAAACAGTCTTGTTAAGCTGCTGCGACCTGAATGTCTCTTCCAAAGGGCATTTAAACTGTCTTGTTAAGCTACTGCGACCTCCACCGCTCTTCCAAGGGGCATTTAAGCCATCTTGTTAAGCTACTGCGACCTGCACGTCTCTTCCAAGGCGCATTTAAACTGTCTTGTTAAGCTACTGCGACCTCCACCGCTCTTCCAAGGGGCATTTAAACCATCTTGTTAAGCTACTGCAACCTGCATGTCTCTTCCAAGGGGCATTTAAACTGTCTTGTTAAGCTACTGCGACCTTCACGTCTCTTCCAAGGGGCATTTAAATCGTCTTGGTAAGCTACTACGACCTGCAAGCCTCTTTCAAGGGGCATTTAAACTGTCTTGTTAAGCTACTGCGACCTCCACCGCTCTTCCAAGGGGCATTTAAACCATCTTGTTAAGTTACTGCAAACTGCATGTCTCTTCCAAGGGGCATTTAAACTGTCTTGTTAAGCTTCTGCAACCTTCAGGTCTCTTCTAAGGGGCATTTAAACCGTCTTGTTAAGCTACTGCGACCTGCACGTCTCTTCCAAGGGGCATTTAAACCGTCTTATTAAGCTACTGCGACCTGCACGTCTCTTCCAAGGGGCATTTAAACTGTCTTGTTAAGCTACTGCGACCTCCACCGCTCTTCCAAGGGCGACTTAAACCGTCTTGTTAAGCTACTGCGACCTGCACATCTCTTCCAAGGGGCATTTAAACTGTCTTGTTAAGCTACTGCGACCTGCACGTCTCTTCCACGGGGCATTTAAACCATCTTGGTAAGCTACTGCGACCTGCAAGCCTATTCCAAGGGGCTTTTAAACGCTCTTGTTAAGCTACTGCGACCTGCACGTCTCTTCCAAGGGGGATTTAAACTGTCTTGTTAAGCTACTGCGACCTGCACGTCTCTTCCAAGGGGCATTTACACTGTCTTCTTAAGCTACTGTGACCTCCACCGCTCTTTCAAGGGGCATTTAAACCGTCTTGTTAAGCTACTGCGACCTGCACGTCTCTTCCAAGGGGCATTTAAATCGTCTTGTTAAGATACTGCGACCTGCACGTCTCTTCCAAGGGGCATTTAAACCGTCTTGTTAAGCTATTGCGACTTGCACGTCTCTTCCAAGGGGCATTTAAACTGTCTTGTTAAGCTACTGTGACCTGCACGTCTCTTTCGAGGGGCATTTAAACCGTCTTGGTAAGCTACTGCGACCTGCAGGCCTATTCCAAGGGGCTTTTAAATCCTCTTGTTAAGCTACTGCGACCTGCACGCCTCTTCCAAGGGGGACTTAAACCGTCTTGTTAAGCTACTGCGACCAGCACGTCTCTTCCGAGGGACATTTAAACCATCTTGTTAAGCTACTGTGACCTGCACGTCTCTTCCCAGGGGCATTTAAACCGTCTTGGTAAGCTACTGCGACCTGCAAGCCTATTCCAAGGGGCTTTTAAACCCTCTTGTAAAGCTACTGCGACCTGCACGTCTCTTCCAAGGGGGATTTAAACTGTCTTGTTAAGCTACTGCGACCTGCACGTCTCTTCCAAGGGGCATTTAAACTATCTTGTTAAGCTACTGCGACCTGCACGTCTTTTCCATGGGGCATTTAAACCGTCTTATTAAGCTACTGCGACCTGCACGTCTCGTCCAAGGGGCATTTAAACCGTCTTGTTAAGCTACTGCGACTTGCACGTCTCTTCCAAGGGGCATTTAAACCGTCTTGTTAAGCTACTGCGACCTGCACGTCTCTTACAAGGGCCATATAAATCGTCTTGTTAAGCTACTGCGACTTGCACATCTCTTCCAAGGGGCATTTAAACCGTCTTGTTAAGCTACTGCGACCTGCACTTCTCTTCCAAGGGGCATTTAAACAGTTTGGTTAAGCTGCTGCGACCTGCATGTCTCTTCCAAGGGGCATTAGAACTGTCTTGTTAAGCTACTGCGACCTCCACCGCTCTTCCAAGGGGCATTTAAACCATCTTGTTAAGCTACTGAGACCTGCACGTCTCTTCCAAGGGGAATTTAAACTGTCTTGTTAAGCTACTGCGACCTGCACGTCTCTTCCAAGGCGCATTTAAACTGTCTTGTTAAGGTACTGCGACCTCCACCGCTCTTCCAAGGGGCATTTAAACCATCTTGTTAAGCTACTGCCACCTGCATGTCTCTTCCAAGGGGCATTTAAACTTTCTTGTTATGCTACTGCGACCTTCACGTCTCTTCCAAGGGGCATTTAAATCGTCTTGGTAAGCTACTGCGACCTGCAAGCCTCTTTCAAGGGGCATTTACACCGTCTTGTTAAGCTACTGCGGCTTGCACGTCTCTTCCAAGGGGCATTTAAACGGTCTTGTTAAGCTACTGTAATCTCCACCACTTATCCAAGGGGCATTTAAACCGTCTTGTTAAGCTGCTGCAACCTGCATGTCTCTTCCAAGGGGCATTTAAACTGTCTTGTTAAGCTACTGCGACCTCCACCGCTCTTCCAAGCGGCATTTAAACCATCTTGTTAAGCTACTGCGACCTGCACGTCTCTTCCAAGGGGCATTTAAACTGTCTTGTTAAGCTACTGCGACCTCCAGCGCTCTTCCAAGGGGCATTTAAACCGTCTTGTTAAGCTACTGCGACCTGCCCGTCTCTTCCAAGGGGCATTTAAACCGTCTTGTTAAGCTACTGCGACCTGCAAGCCTATTCCAAGGGGCATTTAAACCCTCTTGTTAAGCTACTGCGACCTGCACGTCTCTTCCATGGGAGATTTAAACCGTCTTGTTAAGCTACTGCGACCTGCACGTCTCTTCCAAGGGGCATTTAAACTGTCTTGTTAAGCTACTGCGACCTGAACGTCTCTTCCAAGGGGCATTTAAACCGTCTTGTTAAGCTACTGCGACCTGCTCGTCTCTTCCAAGGGGCATTTAAACCGTCATGTTAAGCTACTGCGACTTGCACGTCTCTTCCAAGGGACATTTAAGCCGTCTTGTTAAGATACTATAACCTCCACCACTTTTCCAAGGGGCATTTAAATTATCTTGTTAAGCTACTGCGACCTGCACGTCTTTTCCGAGGGGCATTTAAACCGTCTTGTTAAGCTACTGCGACTTGCACGTCTCTTCCAAGGGGCATTTAAACCGTCTTGTTAAGCTACTCTAACCTCCACCACTTTTCCAAGGGGCATTTGAACCGTCTTATTAAGCTACTGCGACCTGCACGTCTCTTCCATGGGGCATTTAAACCGTCTGGTTAATCTACTGCGATCTGCATGTCTCTACCAAAGGACATTTAAACCATCTTGTTAAGCTACTGCGACCTGCACGTCTCTTCCAAGCGGCATTTAAACAGTCTTGTTAAGCTGCTGCGACCTGCATGTCTCTTCCAACGGGCATTTAAACTGTCTTGTTAAGGTGCTGCGACCTCCACCACTCTTCCAAGGGGCATTTAAACTGTCTTGTTAAGCTACTGCAACCTGCACGTCTATTCCAAGGGGCATTTAAATCGTCTTGGTAAGCTACTGCGACCTGCAAGCCTCTTTAAAGGGGCATTTAATCTGTCTTGTTAAGCTACTGCGACCTGCACGTCTCTTCCATGTGGCATTTAAACCATCTTATTAAGCTACTGCGACCTGCACGTCTCTTCCAAGGGGCAATTATACCGTCCTGTTAAGCTACTGCGACCTGCACGTCTCTTCCAAGGGCCATTTAAACCGTCTTGTTAAGCTACTGCGACTTGCATGTCTCTTCCAAGGGGCATTTAAACGGTCTTGTTAAGCTACTGTAATCTCCACCACTTATCCAAGGGGCATTTAAACCGTCTTGTTAAGCTACTGCGACCTGCACTTCTCTTCCAAGGGGCATTTAAACAGTCTTGTTAAGCTGCTGCGACCTGCATGTCTCTTCCAAGGGGCATTTAAACTGTCTTGTTAAGCTACTGCGACCTCCACCGCTCTTCCAAGTGGCATTTAAACCATCTTGTTAAGCTACTGCGACCTGCACGTCTCTTCCAAGGGGCATTTAAACTGTCTTGTTAAGCTACTGCGACCTCCAGCGCTCTTCCAAGGGGCATTTAAACCGTCTTGTTAAGCTACTGCGACCTGCCCGTCTCTTCCAAGGGGCATTTAAACCGTCTTGTTAAGCTACTGCGACCTGCAAGCCTATTCCAAGGGGCATTTAAACCCTCTTGTTAAGCTACTGCGACCTGCACGTCTCTTCCATAGGAGATTTAAACCGTCTTGTTAAGCTACTGCGACCTGCACGTCTCTTCCAAGGGGCATTTAAACCATCTTGTTAAGCTACTGCGACCTGCACGTCTCTTCCAAGGGGCATTTAAACCGTCTTGTTAAGCTACTGCGACCTGCACGTCTCTTCCAAGTGGCATTTAAACCGTCTTGGTAAGCTACTGCGACCTGCAAGCCTATTCCAAAGGCCATTTAAACCCTCTTGTTAAGCTACTGCGACCTGCTCGTCTCTTCCAAGGGGCTTTTAAACCGTCTTGTTAAGCTACTGCGACCTGCACGTCTCTTCCAAGGGGGATTTAAACAGTCTTGTTAAGCTACTGCGCCCTGCACGTCTGTTCCAAGGGGCATTTAAACCGTCTTGTTAAGTTACTGCGACCTGATCGTCTCTTCCAAGGGGCATTTAAACCATCTTGTTAAGCTACTGCGACCTGCATGTCTCTTCCAAGGGGCATTTAAACCGTCTTGTTAAACCACTGCGACCTGCATGTCTCTTCCAAGGGGCATTTAAACCGTCTTGTTAAGCTACTGCGACCTGCTCGTCTCTTTCAAGGGGCATTTAAACCGTCTTGTTAAGCAACTGCGACCTGCACGTCTCTTCCAAGGAGCATTCAAACCATCTTTTTAAGCTACTGCGACTTGCACGTCCCTTCCAAGGGGCATTTAAACAGTCTTGTTAAGCTACTGTAACCTCCACCACTTTCCCAAGGTGCATTTAAACCGTCTTGTTAAGCCACTACGACCTTCATGTCTCTTCCAAGGGGTATTTAAACCATCTTGTTAAGCTGCTGCGACCTGCATGTCTCTTCCAAGGGGCATTTAAACAATCTTGTTAAGCTACTGTGACCTGCATGTCTCTTCCAAGGGGCATTTAAACCGTCTTGGTAAGCTTCTACGACCTGCAAGCCTATTCCAAGGGGCTTTTAAACGCTCTTGTTAAGCTACTGCGACCTGCACGTCTCTTCCAAGGGGGATTTAAACTGTCTTGTTAAGCTACTGCGACCTGCACGTCTCTTCCAAGGGTCATTTACACTGTCTTGTTAAGCTACTGCGACCTCCACCGCTCTTTCAAGGGGCATTTAAACCGTCTTGTTAAGCTACTGTGACCTGCACGTCTCTTCCAAGGGGCATTTAAATCGTCTTGTTAAGATACTGCGACCTGCACGTCTCTTCCAAGGGGCATTTAAACCGTCTTGTTAAGCTATTGCGACTTGCACGTCTCTTCCAAGGGGCATTTAAACTGTCTTGTTAAGCTACTGTGACCTGCACCTCTCTTTCAAGGGGCATTTAAACAGTCTTGGTAAGCTACTGCGACCTGCAGGCCTATTCCAAGGGGCTTTTAAACCCTCTTGTTAAGCTACTGCGACCTGCACGCCTCTTCCAAGGGGGACTTCAACCATCTTGTTAAGCTACTGCGACCAGCACGTCTCTTCCGAGGGACATTTAAACCATCTTGTTAAGCTACTGCGACCTGCACGTCTCTTCCAAGGGGCATTTAAACCGTCTTGTTAAGCTACTGCGACCTGCAAGCCTATTCCAAGGGGCTTTTAAACCCTCTTGTTAAGCTACTGCGACCTGCACGTCTCTTCCAAGGGGAATTTAAACTGTCTTGTTAAGCTACTGCGACTTGCACGTCTCTTCCAAGGGGCATTTAAACAGTCTTGTTAAGCTACTGCGACCTGCACGTCTTTTCCAAGGGGCATTTAAACCGTCTTATTAAGCTACTGCGACCTGCACGTCTCTTCTAAGGGGCATTTAAACTGTCTTGTTAAGCTACTGCGACCTCCACCGCTCTTCCAAGGGGCATTTAAACCGTCTTGTTAAGGTACTGCGACCTGCACGTCTCTTCCAAGGGGTATTTAAACCGTCTTGTTAAGCTACTGCGACCTGCACGTCTCTTACAAGGGCCATATAAATCGTCTTGTTAAGCTACTGCGACTTGCACGTCTCTTCCAAGGGGCATTTAAACCGTCTTATTAAGCTACTGCGACCTGCACGTCTCTTCCAAGGGGCATTTAAACTGTCTTGTTCAGCAACTGCGACCTCCACCGCTCTTCCAAGGGGCATTTAAACCGTCTTTTTAAGCTACTTCGACCTGCACGTCTCTTTCAAGGGGCATATATACCGTCTTTTTAAGCTACTGCGACCTGCACGTCTCTTCCAAGGGGCATTTAAACCGTCTTGTTAAGCTACTGCGACCTGCTCGTCTCTTCCAAGGGGCATTTAAACCATCTTGTTAAGCAACTGCGACCTGCACGTCTCTTCCAAGGAGCATTTAAACCGTCTTTTTAAGCTACTGCGACTTGCACGTCCCTTCCAAGGGTCATTTAAACCGTCTTGTTAAGCTACTGTAACCTCCACCACTTTCCCAAGGTGCATTTAAACCGTCTTGTTAAGCCACTACGACCTGCATGTCTCTTCCAAGGGGCATTTAAACCATCTTGTTAAACTGCTGCGACCTGCATGTCTCTTCCAAGGGGCATTTAAACCATCTTGTTAAGCTACTGTGACCTGCATGTCTCTTCCAAGGGGCATTAGAACTGTCTTGTTAAGCTACTGCGACCTCCACCGCTCTTCCAAGGGGCATTTAAACCATCTTGTTAAGCTACTGCGACCTGCACGTCTCTTCCATGTGGCATTTAAACCATCTTATTAAGCTACTGCGACCTGCACGTCTCTTCCAAGGGGCAATTATACCGTCCTGTTAAGCTACTGCGACCTGCACGTCTCTTCCAAGGGCCATTTAAACCGTCTTGTTAAGCTACTGCGACTTGCATGTCTCTTCCAAGGGGCATTTAAACGGTCTTGTTAAGCTACTGTAATCTCCACCACTTATCCAAGGGGCATTTAAACCGTCTTGTTAAGCTACTGCGACCTGCACTTCTCTTCCAAGGGGCATTTAAACAGTCTTGTTAAGCTGCTGCGACCTGCATGTCTCTTCCAAGGGGCATTTAAACTGTCTTGTTAAGCTACTGCGACCTCCACCGCTCTTCCAAGTGGCATTTAAACCATCTTGTTAAGCTACTGCGACCTGCACGTCTCTTCCAAGGGGCATTTAAACTGTCTTGTTAAGCTACTGCGACCTCCAGCGCTCTTCCAAGGGGCATTTAAACCGTCTTGTTAAGCTACTGCGACCTGCCCGTCTCTTCCAAGGGGCATTTAAACCGTCTTGTTAAGCTACTGCGACCTGCAAGCCTATTCCAAGGGGCATTTAAACCCTCTTGTTAAGCTACTGCGACCTGCACGTCTCTTCCATAGGAGATTTAAACCGTCTTGTTAAGCTACTGCGACCTGCACGTCTCTTCCAAGGGGCATTTAAACCATCTTGTTAAGCTACTGCGACCTGCACGTCTCTTCCAAGGGGCATTTAAACCATCTTGTTAAGCTACTGCGACCTGCACGTCTCTTCCAAGTGGCATTTAAACCGTCTTGGTAAGCTACTGCGACCTGCAAGCCTATTCCAAAGGCCATTTAAACCCTCTTGTTAAGCTACTGCGACCTGCTCGTCTCTTCCAAGGGGCTTTTAAACCGTCTTGTTAAGCTACTGCGACCTGCACGTCTCTTCCAAGGGGGATTTAAACAGTCTTGTTAAGCTACTGCGCCCTGCACGTCTGTTCCAAGGGGCATTTAAACCGTCTTGTTAAGTTACTGCGACCTGATCGTCTCTTCCAAGGGGCATTTAAACCATCTTGTTAAGCTACTGCGACCTGCATGTCTCTTCCAAGGGGCATTTAAACCGTCTTGTTAAACCACTGCGACCTGCATGTCTCTTCCAAGGGGCATTTAAACCGTCTTGTTAAGCTACTGCGACCTGCTCGTCTCTTTCAAGGGGCATTTAAACCGTCTTGTTAAGCAACTGCGACCTGCACGTCTCTTCCAAGGAGCATTCAAACCATCTTTTTAAGCTACTGCGACTTGCACGTCCCTTCCAAGGGGCATTTAAACAGTCTTGTTAAGCTACTGTAACCTCCACCACTTTCCCAAGGTGCATTTAAACCGTCTTGTTAAGCCACTACGACCTTCATGTCTCTTCCAAGGGGTATTTAAACCATCTTGTTAAGCTGCTGCGACCTGCATGTCTCTTCCAAGGGGCATTTAAACAATCTTGTTAAGCTACTGTGACCTGCATGTCTCTTCCAAGGGGCATTTAAACCGTCTTGGTAAGCTTCTACGACCTGCAAGCCTATTCCAAGGGGCTTTTAAACGCTCTTGTTAAGCTACTGCGACCTGCACGTCTCTTCCAAGGGGGATTTAAACTGTCTTGTTAAGCTACTGCGACCTGCACGTCTCTTCCAAGGGTCATTTACACTGTCTTGTTAAGCTACTGCGACCTCCACCGCTCTTTCAAGGGGCATTTAAACCGTCTTGTTAAGCTACTGTGACCTGCACGTCTCTTCCAAGGGGCATTTAAATCGTCTTGTTAAGATACTGCGACCTGCACGTCTCTTCCAAGGGGCATTTAAACCGTCTTGTTAAGCTATTGCGACTTGCACGTCTCTTCCAAGGGGCATTTAAACTGTCTTGTTAAGCTACTGTGACCTGCACCTCTCTTTCAAGGGGCATTTAAACAGTCTTGGTAAGCTACTGCGACCTGCAGGCCTATTCCAAGGGGCTTTTAAACCCTCTTGTTAAGCTACTGCGACCTGCACGCCTCTTCCAAGGGGGACTTAAACCATCTTGTTAAGCTACTGCGACCAGCACGTCTCTTCCGAGGGACATTTAAACCATCTTGTTAAGCTACTGCGACCTGCACGTCTCTTCCAAGGGGCATTTAAACCGTCTTGTTAAGCTACTGCGACCTGCAAGCCTATTCCAAGGGGCTTTTAAACCCTCTTGTTAAGCTACTGCGACCTGCACGTCTCTTCCAAGGGGAATTTAAACTGTCTTGTTAAGCTACTGCGACTTGCACGTCTCTTCCAAGGGGCATTTAAACAGTCTTGTTAAGCTACTGCGACCTGCACGTCTTTTCCAAGGGGCATTTAAACCGTCTTATTAAGCTACTGCGACCTGCACGTCTCTTCCAAGGGGCATTTAAACTGTCTTGTTAAGCTACTGCGACCTCCACCGCTCTTCCAAGGGGCATTTAAACCGTCTTGTTAAGGTACTGCGACCTGCACGTCTCTTCCAAGGGGTATTTAAACCGTCTTGTTAAGCTACTGCGACCTGCACGTCTCTTACAAGGGCCATATAAATCGTCTTGTTAAGCTACTGCGACTTGCACGTCTCTTCCAAGGGGCATTTAAACCGTCTTATTAAGCTACTGCGACCTGCACGTCTCTTCCAAGGGGCATTTAAACTGTCTTGTTCAGCAACTGCGACCTCCACCGCTCTTCCAAGGGGCATTTAAACCGTCTTTTTAAGCTACTTCGACCTGCACGTCTCTTTCAAGGGGCATATATACCGTCTTTTTAAGCTACTGCGACCTGCACGTCTCTTCCAAGGGGCATTTAAACCGTCTTGTTAAGCTACTGCGACCTGCTCGTCTCTTCCAAGGGGCATTTAAACCATCTTGTTAAGCAACTGCGACCTGCACGTCTCTTCCAAGGAGCATTTAAACCGTCTTTTTAAGCTACTGCGACTTGCACGTCCCTTCCAAGGGTCATTTAAACCGTCTTGTTAAGCTACTGTAACCTCCACCACTTTCCCAAGGTGCATTTAAACCGTCTTGTTAAGCCACTACGACCTGCATGTCTCTTCCAAGGGGCATTTAAACCATCTTGTTAAACTGCTGCGACCTGCATGTCTCTTCCAAGGGGCATTTAAACCATCTTGTTTAGCTACTGTGACCTGCATGTCTCTTCCAAGGGGCATTAGAACTGTCTTGTTAAGCTACTGCGACCTCCACCGCTCTTCCAAGGGGCATTTAAACCATCTTGTTAAGCTACTGCGACCTGCACGTCTCTTCCAAGGGGCATTTAAACTGTCTTGTTCAGCTACTGCGACCTGCACGTCTCTTCCAAGGCGCATTTAAACTGTCTTGTTAAGCTACTGCGACCTCCACCGCTCTTCCAAGGGGCATTTAAACCATCTTGTTAAGCTACTGCAACCTGCATGTCTCTTCCAAGGGGCATTTAAACTGTCTTGTTAAGCTACTGCGACTTTCACGTCTCTTCCAAGGGGCATTTAAATCGTATTCGTAAGCTACTGCGACCTGCAAGCCTCTTTCAAGGGGCATTTAAACCGTCTTGTTAAGCTACTGCGACCTGCACGTCTCTTACAAGGGGCATTTAAACTGTCTTGTTAAGCTACTGCAACCTTCACGTCTCTTCCAAGGGGCATTTAAATCGTCTTGGTAAGCTACTGCGACCTGCAAGCCTCTTCCAAGGGGCATTTAAACTGTCTTGTTAAGCTACTGCGACCTGCACGTCTCTTACAAGGGGCATTTAAACTGTCTTGTTAAGCTACTGCGACCTCCAGCGCTCTTCCAAGGGGCATTTAAACGATCTTGTTAAGCTACTGCGACCTGCACGTCTCTTCCAAGGGGCATTTAAACTGTCTTGTTAAGCTACTGCGACCTGCACGTCTCTTCCAAGGGGCATTTAAACTGTCTTGTTAAGCTACTGCGACCTCCACCGCTCTTCCAAGGGGCATTTAAACCGTCTTGTTAAGCTACTGCGACTTGCACGTCTCTTCCAAGGGCCATTTAAACGGTCTTGTTAAGCTACTGTAACCTCCACCACTTTTCCAAGGGGCATTTAAACCATCTTGTTAAGCTATTGCGACCTGCACGTCTCTTCCAAGGGGCATTTAAAACGCTTTGTTAAGCTACTGCAACCTGCATGTCTCTTCCCAGGGGCATTTAAACAGTCTTGTTAAGCTACTGCGACCTGCTCGTCTCTTCCAAGGGGCATTTAAACAGTCTTGTTAAGCTACTGCGACCTGCACGTCTTTTCCAAGGGGCATTTAAACCGTCTTATTAAGCTACTGCGACCTGCACGTCTCTTCCAAGGGGCATTTAAACAGTCTTGTTAAGCTACTGCGACCTGCACGTCTTTTCCAAGGGGCATTTAAACCGTCTTATTAAGCTACTGCGACCTGCACGTCTCTTCCAAGGGGCATTTAAACCGTCTTGTTAAGGTACTGCGACCTGCACGTCTCTTCCAAGGGGTATTTAAACCGTCTTGTTAAGCTACTGCGACCTGCACGTCTCTTACAAGGGCCATATAAATCGTCTTGTTAAGCTACTTCGACTTGCACGTCTCTTCCAAGGGGCATTTAAACCGTCTTATTAAGCTACTGCGACCTGCACGTCTCTTCCAAGGGGCATTTAAACTGTCTTGTTCAGCAACTGCGACCTCCACCGCTCTTCCAAGGGGCATTTAAACTGTCTTGTTAAGCTACTGCGACCTGCACGTCTCTTTCAAGGGGCATATATACCGTCTTGTTAAGCTACTGCGACCTGCTCGTCTCTTCCAAAGGGCATTTAAACCGTCTTGTTAAGCAACTGCGACCTGCACGTCTCTTCCAAGGAGCATTTAAACCGTCTTTTTAAGCTACTGCGACTTGCACGTCCCTTCCAAGGGGCATTTAAACAGTCTTGTTAAGCTACTGTAACCTCCACCACTTTCCCAAGGTGCATTTAAACCATCTTGTTAAGCCACTACAACCTGCATGTCTCTTCCAAGGGGCATTTAAACCATCTTGTTAAGCTGCTGCGACCTGCATGTCTCTTCCAAGGGGCATTTAAACCATCTTGTTAAGCTACTGTTACCTGCATGTCTCTTCCAAGGCGCATTAGAACTGTCTCGTTAAGCTACTGCGACCTCCACCGCTCTTCCAAGGGGCATTTAAACCATCTTGTTAAGCTACTGCGACCTGCACGTCTCTTCCAAGGGGCATTTAAACTGTCTTGTTCAGCTACTGCGACCTGCACGTCTCTTCCAAGGCGCATTTAAACTGTCTTGTTAAGCTACTGCGACCTCCACCGCTCTTCCAAGGGGCATTTAAAAGATCTTGTTAAGCTACTGCAACCTGCATGTCTCTTCCAAGGGGCATTCAAACTGTCTTGTTAAGCTACTGCGACCTTCACGTCTCTTCCAAGGGGCATTTAAATCGTATTCGTAAGCTACTGCGACCTGCAAGCCTCTTTCAAGGGGCATTTAAACCGTCTTGTTAAGCTACTGCGACCTGCACGTCTCTTACAAGGGGCATTTAAACTGTCTTGTTAAGCTACTGCAACCTTCACGTCTCTTCCAAGGGGCATTTAAATCGTCTTGGTAAGCTACGGCGACCTGCAAGCCTCTTCCAAGGGGCATTTAAACCGTCTTGTTAAGCTACTGCGACCTGCACGTCTCTTACAAGGGGCATTTAAACTGTCTTGTTAAGCTACTGCGACCTCCACCGCTCTTCCAAGGGGCATTTAAACCATCTTGTTAAGCTACTGCAACCTGCATGTCTCTTCCAAGGGGCATTTAAACTGTCTTGTTAAGCTACTGCGACCTGCACGTCTCTTCCAAGGGGCATTTAAACTGTCTTGTTAAGCTACTGCGACCTGCACGTCTCTTCCAAGGGGCATTTAAACTGTCTTGTTAAGCTACTGCGACCTCCACCGCTCTTCCAAGGGGCATTTAAACCATCTTGTTAAGCTACTGCAACCTGCATGTCTCTTCCAAGGGGCATTTAAACTGTCTTGTTAAGCTTCTGCACCCTGCAGGTCTCTTCTAAGGGGCATTTAAACCGTCTTGTTAAGCTACTGCGACTTGCACGTCTCTTCCAAGGGGCATTTAAACCGTTTTGTTAAGCTACTGTAACCTCCACCACTTTTCCAAGGGGCATTTAAACCGTCTTGTTAAGCTAATGTGACCTGCACGTCTCTTCCAAGGGGCATTTAAAACGCTTTGTTAAGCTACTGCGACCAGCACGTCTCTTCCAAGGGGCATTTAAACAGTCTTGTTAAGCTACTGCGACCTGCACGTCTCTTCCAAGGGGCATTTAAACCGTTTTATTAAGCTGCTGCGTTCTGTATGTCTCTTCCATGGGGCATTTAAACCGTCTTGTTAAGCTACTGTGACCTCCACCGCACTTCCAAGGGGCATTTAAACCGTCTTGTTAAGTAACAGCGACCTGCAAGTCTCTTTCAAGGGGCATTTAAACTGTCTTGTTAAGCTACTGCGACCTCCACCGCTCTTCCAAGGGGCATTTAAACAGTCTTGTTAAGCTACTGACACCTGCACGTCTCTTCCAAGAAGCATTTAAACCGTCTTGTTAAGTAACAGCGACCTGCACGTCTCTTCCAGGGGCATTTAAACTGTCTTGTTAAGTTACTGCGACCTCCACCTCTCTTCCAAGGGGCATTTAAATCATCTTGTTAAGCTACTTTGACCTGCTCGTCTCTTCCAAGGGGCATTTAAACCGTCTTGTTAAGCTACTGCGACCTGCATGTCTCTTCCATGGAGCATTTAAACGGTCTTTTTGTGCTACTGCGACTTGAACGTCTCTTGCAAGGGGCATTTAAACCATCTTGTTAAGTTTCTGTAACCTCCACCACTTTTCCTAGGGGCATCTAAACCATCTTATTAAGCTACTGCGACCTGCACGTCTAATCCAAGGGGCATTTAAACCGTCTTGTTAAGCTACTGCGACCTGCATGTCTCTTCCAAGGGGCATTTAAACTGGCTTGCTAAGCTACTGCGACCTGCATGTCTCTTCCAAGGGGCATTTAAACCGTCTTGTTAAGCTACTGCGACCTGCACGTCTCTTCCAAGGGGGATTTAAACCGTCTTGTTAAGCTGCTGCGACCTGCACGTCTCTTCCAAGGGGCATTTAAAACGTCTTGTTAAGCTACTGCGACCTCCACAGCACTTCCAAGGGGCATTTAAACCGTCTTGTTAAGCTACTGCGACCTGCACTTCTCTTTCAAGGGGCATTTAAACTGTCTTGTTAAGCTACTGCGACCTCAACCGCTCTTCCAAGGGGCATTTAAACCGTCTTTTTAAGTTACTGCGACCTGCACGTCTCTTCCAAGTGGCATTTAAACCCTCTTGTTAAGCTCCTGCGACCTGCACGTCTCTTGAAAGGGGCATTTAAACCCTCTTGTTAAGCTTCTGCGACCTGCACGTCTCTTCAAAGGGGCATTTAAACAGTCTTGTTAAGATACTGCGACCTGCACTTCTCTTCCAAGGGGCATTTAAACAGTCTTGTTAAGCTGCTGCGACCTGCATGTCTCTTTCAAGGGGCATTTAAACTGTCTTGTTAAGCTACTGCGACCTCCACCGCTCTTCCAAGTGGCATTTAAACCATCTTCTTAAGCTACTGCGACCTGCACGTCTCTTCCAAGGGGCATTTAAACTGTCTTGTTAAGCTACTGCGACCTGCACGTCTCTTCCAAGGGGCATTTAAACTGTCTTGTTAAGCTACTGCAACCTGCATGTCTCTTCCATGGGGCATTTAAACTGTATTGTTAAGCTTCTGCATCCTGCAGGTCTCTTCTAAGGGGCATTTAAACCGTCTTGTTAAGCTACTGCGACTTGCTCGTCTCTTCCAAGGGGCATTTAAACTGTTTTGTTAAGCTACTGTAACCTCCACCACTTTTCCAAGGGGCATTTAAACCGTCTTGTAAAGCTACTGCGACCTGCACGTCTCTTCCAAGGGGCATTTAAAACGCTTTGTTAAGCTACTGCGACCAGCATGTCTCTTCCAAGGGGCATTTAAACATTCTTGTTAAGCTACTGCGACCTGCACGTCTCTTCCAAGGGGCATTTAAACCGTTTTGTTAAGCTGCTGCGACCTATATGTCTCTTCCATGTGCCATTTAAATCGTCTTGTTAAGCTACTGTGACCTCCACCGCACTTCCAAGGGGCATTTGAACCGTCTTTTTAAGCTACTGCGACCTGCAAGTCTCTTTCAAGGGGCATTTAAACTGTCTTGTTAAGCTACTGCGACCTCCACCGCTCTTCCAAGGGGCATTTAAACCATCTTGTTAAGCTACTGCAACCTGCATGTCTCTTCCAAGGGGCATTTAAACTGTCTTGTTAAGCTACTGCGACCTTCACGTCTCTTCCAAGGGGCATTTAAATCGTATTCGCAAGCTACTGCGACCTGCAAGCCTCTTTCAAGGGGCATTTAAACCGTCTTGTTAAGCTACTGCGACCTGCACGTCTCTTACAAGGGGCATTTAAACTGTCTTGTTAAGCTACTGCAACCTTCACGACTCTTCCAAGGGGCATTTAAATCGTCTTGGTAAGCTACTGCGACCTGCAAGCCTCTTCCAAGGGGCATTTAAACTGTCTTGTTAAGCTACTGCGACCTGCACTTCTCTTACAAGGGGCATTTAAACTGTCTTGTTAAGCTACTGCGACCTCCAGCGCTCTTCCAAGGGGCATTTAAACGATCTTGTTAAGCTACTGCGACCTGCACGTCTCTTCCAAGGGGCATTTAAACTGTCTTGTTAAGCTACTGCGACCTGCACGTCTCTTCCAAGGGGCATTTAAACTGTCTTGTTAAGCTACTGCGACCTCCACCGCTCTTCCAAGGGGCATTTAAACCGTCTTGTTAAGCTACTGCAACCTGCATGTCTCTTCCAAGGGGCATTTAAACTGTCTTCTTAAGCTTCTGCAACCTGCAGGTCTCTTCTAAGGGGCATTTAAACCATCTTGTTAAGCTACTGCGACTTGCACGTCTCTTCCAAGGACCATTTAAACGGTCTTGTTAAGCTACTGTAACCTCCACCACTTTTCCAAGGGGCATTTAAACCATCTTGTTAAGCTATAGCGATCTGCACGTCTCTTCCACGGGCCATTTAAAACGCTTTGTTAAGCTACTGCAACCTGCATGTCTCTTCCCAGGGGCATTTAAACAGTTTTGTTAAGCTACTGCGACCTGCTCGTCTCTTCCAAGGGGCATTTAAACAGTCTTGTTAAGCTACTGCGACCTGCACGTCTTTTCCAAGGGGCATTTAAACCGTCTTATTAAGCTACTGCGACCTGCACGTCTCTTCCAAGGGGCATTTAAACAGTCTTGTTAAGCTACTGCGACCTGCACGTCTTTTCCAAGGGGCATTTAAACCGTCTTATTAAGCTACTGCGACCTGCACGTCTCTTCCAAGGGGCATTTAAACCGTCTTGTTAAGGTACTGCGACCTGCACGTCTCTTCCAAGGGGTATTTAAACCGTCTTGTTAAGCTACTGCGACCTGCACGTCTCTTACAAGGGCCATATAAATCGTCTTGTTAAGCTACTGCGACTTGCACGTCTCTTCCAAGGGGCATTTAAACCGTCTTATTAAGCTACTGCGACCTGCACGTCTCTTCCAAGGGGCATTTAAACTGTCTTGTTCAGCAACTGCGACCTCCACCGCTCTTCCAAGGGGCATTTAAACTGTCTTGTTAAGCTACTGCGACCTGCACGTCTCTTTCAAGGGGCATATATACCGTCTTGTTAAGCTACTGCGACCTGCACGTCTCTTCCAAGGGGCATTTAAACCGTCTTGTTAAGCTACTGCGACCTTCTCGTCTCTTCCAAGGGGCATTTAAACCGTCTTGTTAAGCAACTGCGACCTGCACGTCTCTTCCAAGAAGCATTTAAACCGTCTTTTTAAGCTACTGCGACTTGCACGTCCCTTCCAAGGGGCATTTAAACAGTCTTGTTAAGCTACTGTAACCTCCACCACTTTCCCAAGGTGCATTTAAACCGTCTTGTTAAGCCACTACGACCTGCATGTCTCTTCCAAGGGGCATTTAAACCATCTTGTTAAGCTGCTGCGACCTGCATGTCTCTTCCAAGGGGCATTTAAACCATCTTGTTAAGCTACTGTTACCTGCATATCTCTTCCAAGGCGCATTAGAACTGTCTTGTTAAGCTACTGCGACCTCCACCGCTCTTCCAAGGGGCATTTAAACCATCTTGTTAAGCTACTGCAACCTGCATGTCTCTTCCAAGGGGCATTCAAACTGTCTTGTTAAGCTACTGCGACCTTCACGTCTCTTCCAAGGGGCATTTAAATCGTATTCGTAAGCTACTGCGACCTGCAAGCCTCTTTCAAGGGGCATTTAAACCGTCTTGTTAAGCTACTGCGACCTGCACGTCTCTTACAAGGGGCATTTAAACTGTCTTGTTAAGCTACTGCGACCTCCAGCGCTCTTCCAAGGGGCATTTAAACGATCTTGTTAAGCTACTGCGACCTGCACGTCTCTTCCAAGGGGCATTTAACCTGTCTTGTTAAGCTACTGCGACCTGCACGTCTCTTCCAAGGGGCATTTAAACTGTCTTGTTAAGCTACTGCGACCTCCAAAGCTCTTCCAAGGGGCATTTAAACCGTCTTGTTAAGCTACTGCAACCTGCATGTCTCTTCCAAGGGGCATTTAAACTGTCTTCTTAAGCTTCTGCAACCTGCAGGTCTCTTCTAAGGGGCATTTAAACCGTCTTGTTAAGCTAATGCGACTTGCACGTCTCTTCCAAAGGCCATTTAAACGGTCTTGTTAAGCTACTGTAACCTCCACCACTTTTCCAAGGGGCATTTAAACCATCTTGTTAAGCTATTGCGACCTGCACGTCTCTTCCAAGGGGCATTTAAAACGCTTTGTTAAGCTACTGCAACATGCATGTCTCTTCCCAGGGGCATTTAAACAGTCTTGTTAAGCTACTGCGACCTGCTCGTCTCTTCCAAGGGGCATTTAAACCGTTTTGTTAAGCTGCTGCGACGTGTATGTCTCTTCCATGGGGCATTTAAACTGTCTTGTTAAGCTACTGCGACCTCCACCGCTCTTCCAAGGGGCATTTAAAGTGTCTTGTTAAGCTACTGCGACCTTCACGTCTCTTCCAAGGGGCATTTAAACCGTCTTATTAAGCTACTGCGACTGCGACCTGCATGTCTCTGCCAAGGGGCATTTAAACTGTCTTGTTAAGCTACTATAACCTCCACCACTTTTCCAAGGGGCAATTAAACGGTCTAGTTAAGATACTGCGACCTGCACTTCTCTTCCAAGGGGCATTTAAACAGTCTTGTTAAGCTGCTGCGACCTGCATGTCTCTTCCAAGGGGCATTTAAACTGTCTTGTTAAGCTACTGCGACCTCCACCGCTCTTTCAAGGGGCATTTAAACCATCTTCTTAAGCTACTGCGACCTGCACGTCTGTTTCAAGGGGCATTTAAACTGTCTTGTTAAGCTACTGCGACCTGCACGTCTCTTCCAAGGGGCATTTAAACTGTCTTGTTAAGCTACTGCGACCTCCACCGCTCTTCCAAGGGGCATTTAAACCATCTTGTTAAGCTATTGCAACATGCATGTCTCTTCCCAGGGGCATTTAAACAGTCTTGTTAAGCTACTGCGACCTGCTCGTCTCTTCAAAGGGGCATTTAAACCGTTTTGTTAAGCTGCTGCGACCTGTATGTCTCTTCCATGGGGCATTTAAACTGTCTTGTTAAGCTACTGCGACCTCCACCGCTCTTCCAAGGGGCATTTAAACTGTCTTGTTAAGCTACTGCGACCTTCACGTCTCTTCCAAGGGGCATTTAAACCGTCTTATTAAGCTACTGCGACCTGCATGTCTCTGCCAAGGGGCATTTAAACTGTCTTGTTAAGCTACTATAACCTCCACCACTTTTCCAAGGGGCATTTAAACGGTCTTGTTAAGATACTGCGACCTGCACTTCTCTTCCAAGGGGCATTTAAACAGTCTTGTTAAGCTGCTGCGACCTGCATGTCTCTTCCAAGGGGCATTTAAACTGTCTTGTTAAGCTACTGCGACCTCCACCGCTCTTCCAAGGGGCATTTAAACCATCTTCTTAAGCTACTGCGACCTGCACGTCTGTTCCAAGGGGCATTTAAACTGTCTTGTTAAGCTACTGCGACCTGCACGTCTCTTCCAAGGGGCATTTAAACTGTCTTGTTAAGCTACTGCGACCTCCACCGCTCTTCCAAGGGGCATTTAAACCATCTTGTTAAGCTACTGCAACCTGCATGTCTCTTCCAAGGGGCATTTAAACTGTCTTGTTAAGCTTCTGCACCCTGCAGGTCTCTTCTAAGGGGCATTTAAACCGTCTTGTTAAGCTACTGCGACTTGCACGTCTCTTCCAAGGGGCATTTAAACCGTTTTGTTAAGCTACTGTAACCTCCACCACTTTTCCAAGGGGCATTTAAACCGTCTTGTTAAGCTAATGTGACCTGCACGTCTCTTCCAAGGGGCATTTAAAACGCTTTGTTAAGCTACTGCGACCAGCACGTCTCTTCCAAGGGGCATTTAAACAGTCTTGTTAAGCTACTGCGACCTGCACGTCTCTTCCAAGGGGCATTTAAACCGTTTTGTTAAGCTGCTGCGTTCTGTATGTCTCTACCATGGGGCATTTAAACCGTCTTGTTAAGCTACTGTGACCTCCACCGCACTTCCAAGGGGCATTTAAACCGTCTTGTTAAGTAACAGCGACCTGCAAGTCTCTTTCAAGGGGCATTTAAACTGTCTTGTTAAGCTACTGCGACCTCCACCGCTCTTCCAAGGGGCATTTAAACAGTCTTGTTAAGCTACTGCGACCTGCACGTCTCTTCCAAGAAGCATTTAAACCGTCTTGTTAAGTAACAGCGACCTGCACGTCTCTTCCAGGGGGCATTTAAACTGTCTTGTTAAGCTACTGCGACCTCCACCTCTCTTCCAAGGGGAATTTAAATCATCTTGTTAAGCTACTTTGACCTGCTCGTCTCTTCCAAGGGGCATTTAAACCATCTTCTTAAGCTACTGCGACCAGCATGTCTGTTCCAAGGGGCATTTAAACTGTCTTGTTAAGCTACTGCGACCTGCACGTCTCTTCCAAGGGGCATTTAAACTGTCTTGTTAAGCTACTGCGACCTTCACCGCTCTTCCAAGGGGCATTTAAACCATCTTGTTAAGCTACTGCAACATGCATGTCTCTTCCCAGGGGCATTTAAACAGTCTTGTTAAGCTACTGCGACCTGCTCGTCTCTTCCAAGGGGCATTTAAACCGTTTTGTTAAGCTGCTGCGACCTGTATGTCTCTTCCATGGGGCATTTAAACTGTCTTGTTAAGCTACTGCGACCTCCACCGCTCTTCCAAGGGGCATTTAAACTGTCTTGTTAAGCTACTGCGACCTTCACGTCTCTTCCAAGGGGCATTTAAACCGTCTTATTAAGCTACTGCGACCTGCATGTCTCTGCCAAGGGGCATTTAAACTGTCTTGTTAAGCTACTATAACCTCCACCACTTTTCCAAGGGGCATTTAAACGGTCTTGTTAAGATACTGCGACCTGCACTTCTCTTCCAAGGGGCATTTAAACAGTCTTGTTAAGCTGCTGCGACCTGCATGTCTCTTCCAAGGGGCATTTAAACTGTCTTGTTAAGCTACTGCGACCTCCACCGCTCTTCCAAGGGGCATTTAAACCATCTTCTTAAGCTACTGCGACCTGCACGTCTGTTCCAAGGGGCATTTAAACTGTCTTGTTAAGCTACTGCGACCTGCACGTCTCTTCCAAGGGGCATTTAAACTGTCTTGTTAAGCTACTGCGACCTCCACTGCTCTTCCAAGGGGCATTTAAACCATCTTGTTAAGCTACTGCAACCTGCATGTCTCTTCCAAGGGGCATTTAAACTGTCTTGTTAAGCTTCTGCACCCTGCAGGTCTCTTCTAAGGGGCAATTAAACCGTCTTGTTAAGCTACTGCGACTTGCACGTCTCTTCCAAGGGGCATTTAAACCGTTTTGTTAAGCTACTGTAACCTCCACCACTTTTCCAAGGGGCATTTAAACCGTCTTGTTAAGCTAATGTGACCTGCACGTCTCTTCCAAGGGGCATTTAAAACGCTTTGTTAAGCTACTGCGACCAGCACGTCTCTTCCAAGGGGCATTTAAACCGTCTTGTTAAGCTACTGCGACCTGCACGTCTCTTCCAAGGGGCATTTAAACCATTTTGTTAAGCTGCTGCGTTCTGTATGTCTCTACCATGGGTCATTTAAACCGTCTTGTTATGCTACTGTGACCTCCACCGCACTTCCAAGGGGCATTTAAACCGTCTTGTTAAGTAACAGCGACCTGCAAGTCTCTTTCAAGGGGCATTTAAACTGTCTTGTTAAGCTACTGCGACCTCCACCGCTCTTCCAAGGGGCATTTAAACAGTCTTGTTAAGCTACTGCTACCTGCACGTCTCTTCCAAGAAGCATTTAAACCGTCTTGTTAAGTAACAGCGACCTGCACGTCTCTTCCAGGGGGCATTTAAACTGTCTTGTTAAGCTACTGCGACCTCCACCTCTCTTCCAAGGGGAATTTAAATCATCTTGTTAAGCTACTTTGACCTGCTCGTCTCTTCCAAGGGGCATTTAAACCGTCTTGTTAAGCTACTGCGACCTGCAAGTCTCTTCCATGGAGCATTTAAACGGTCTTTTTGTGCTACTGCGACTTGAACGTCTCTTGCAAGGGGCATTTAAACCATCTTGTTAAGTTACTGTAACCTCCACCACTTTTCCAAGGGGCATCTAAACCATCTTATTAAGCTACTGCGACCTGCACGTCTAATCCAAGGGGCATTTAAACCGTCTTGTTAAGCTACTGCGACCTGCATGTCTCTTCCAAGGGGCATTTAAACAGTCTTGTTAAGCTACTGCGACCTGCACGTCTCTTCCAAGAAGCATTTAAACCGTCTTGTTAAGTAACAGCGACCTGCACGTCTCTTCCAGGGGGCATTTAAACTGTCTTGTTAAGCTACTGCGACCTCCACCTCTCTTCCAAGGGGAATTTAAATCATCTTGTTAAGCTACTTTGACCTGCTCGTCTCTTCCAAGGGGCATTTAAACCATCTTCTTAAGCTACTGCGACCAGCATGTCTGTTCCAAGGGGCATTTAAACTGTCTTGTTAAGCTACTGCGACCTGCACGTCTCTTCCAAGGGGCATTTAAACTGTCTTGTTAAGCTACTGCGACCTCCACCGCTCTTCCAAGGGGCATTTAAACCATCTTGTTAAGCTACTGCAACATGCATGTCTCTTCCCAGGGGCATTTAAACAGTCTTGTTAAGCTACTGCGACCTGCTCGTCTCTTCCAAGGGGCATTTAAACCGTTTTGTTAAGCTGCTGCGACCTGTATGTCTCTTCCATGGGGCATTTAAACTGTCTTGTTAAGCTACTGCGACCTCCACCGCTCTTCCAAGGGGCATTTAAACTGTCTTGTTAAGCTACTGCGACCTTCACGTCTCTTCCAAGGGGCATTTAAACCGTCTTATTAAGCTACTGCGACCTGCATGTCTCTGCCAAGGGGCATTTAAACTGTCTTGTTAAGCTACTATAACCTCCACCACTTTTCCAAGGGGCATTTAAACGGTCTTGTTAAGATACTGCGACCTGCACTTCTCTTCCAAGGGGCATTTAAACAGTCTTGTTAAGCTGCTGCGACCTGCATGTCTCTTCCAAGGGGCATTTAAACTGTCTTGTTAAGCTACTGCGACCTCCACCGCTCTTCCAAGGGGCATTTAAACCATCTTCTTAAGCTACTGCGACCTGCACGTCTGTTCCAAGGGGCATTTAAACTGTCTTGTTAAGCTACTGCGACCTGCACGTCTCTTCCAAGGGGCATTTAAACTGTCTTGTTAAGCTACTGCGACCTCCACTGCTCTTCCAAGGGGCATTTAAACCATCTTGTTAAGCTACTGCAACCTGCATGTCTCTTCCAAGGGGCATTTAAACTGTCTTGTTAAGCTTCTGCACCCTGCAGGTCTCTTCTAAGGGGCAATTAAACCGTCTTGTTAAGCTACTGCGACTTGCACGTCTCTTCCAAGGGGCATTTAAACCGTTTTGTTAAGCTACTGTAACCTCCACCACTTTTCCAAGGGGCATTTAAACCGTCTTGTTAAGCTAATGTGACCTGCACGTCTCTTCCAAGGGGCATTTAAAACGCTTTGTTAAGCTACTGCGACCAGCACGTCTCTTCCAAGGGGCATTTAAACCGTCTTGTTAAGCTACTGCGACCTGCACGTCTCTTCCAAGGGGCATTTAAACCATTTTGTTAAGCTGCTGCGTTCTGTATGTCTCTACCATGGGGCATTTAAACCGTCTTGTTATGCTACTGTGACCTCCACCGCACTTCCAAGGGGCATTTAAACCGTCTTGTTAAGTAACAGCGACCTGCAAGTCTCTTTCAAGGGGCATTTAAACTGTCTTGTTAAGCTACTGCGACCTCCACCGCTCTTCCAAGGGGCATTTAAACAGTCTTGTTAAGCTACTGCTACCTGCACGTCTCTTCCAAGAAGCATTTAAACCGTCTTGTTAAGTAACAGCGACCTGCACGTCTCTTCCAGGGGGCATTTAAACTGTCTTGTTAAGCTACTGCGACCTCCACCTCTCTTCCAAGGGGAATTTAAATCATCTTGTTAAGCTACTTTGACCTGCTCGTCTCTTCCAAGGGGCATTTAAACCGTCTTGTTAAGCTACTGCGACCTGCAAGTCTCTTCCATGGAGCATTTAAACGGTCTTTTTGTGCTACTGCGACTTGAACGTCTCTTGCAAGGGGCATTTAAACCATCTTGTTAAGTTACTGTAACCTCCACCACTTTTCCAAGGGGCATCTAAACCATCTTATTAAGCTACTGCGACCTGCACGTCTAATCCAAGGGGCATTTAAACCGTCTTGTTAAGCTACTGCGACCTGCATGTCTCTTCCAAGGGGCATTTAAACTGGCTTGTTAAGCTACTGCGACCTGCATGTCTCTTCAAAGGGGCATTGAAACCGTCTTGTTAAGCTACTGTGACCTGCACTTCTCTTCCAAGGGGGATTTAAACCGTCTTGTTAAGCTGCTGCGACCTGCACGTCTCTTCCAAGGGGCATTTAAAACATCTTGTTAAGCTACTGCGACCTCCACAGCACTTCCAAGGGGCATTTAAACCGTCTTGTTAAGCTACTGCGACCTGCACTTCTCTTTCAAGGGGCATTTAAACTGTCTTGTTATGCTACTGCGACCTCAACCGCTCTTCCAAGGGGCATTTAAACCGCCTTTTTAAGTTACTGCGACCTGCACGTCTCTTCCAAGTGGCATTTAAACCCTCTTGTTAAGCTCCTGCGACCTGCACGTCTCTTGAAAGGGGCATTTAAACCCTCTTGTTAAGCTTCTGCGACCTGCACGTCTCTTCAAAGGGGCATTTAAACAGTCTTGTTAAGATACTGCGACCTGCACTTCTCTTCCAAGGGGCATTTAAACAGTCTTGTTAAGCTGCTGCGACCTGCATGTCTCTTTCAAGGGGCATTTAAACTGTCTTGTTAAGCTACTGCGACCTCCACCGCTCTTCCAAGGGGCATTTAAACCATCTTCTTAAGCTACTGGGACCTGCACGTCTCTTCCAAGGGGCATTTAAACTGTCTTGTTAAGCTACTGCGACCTGCACGTCTCTTCCAAGGGGCATTTAAACTGTCTTGTTAAGCTACTGCAACCTGCATGTTTCTTCCATGGGGCATTTAAACTGTATTGTTAAGCTTCTGCATCCTGCAGGTCTCTTCTAAGGGGCATTTAAACCGTCTTGTTAAGCTACTGCGACTTGCACGTCTCTTCCAAGGGGCATTTAAACCGTTTTGTTAAGCTACTGTAACCTCCACCACTTTTCCAAGGGGCATTTAAACCGTCTTGTTGCGACCTGCACGTCTCTTCCAAGGGGCATTTAAAACGCTTTGTTAAGCTACTGCGACCAGCATGTCTCTTCCAAGGGGCATTTAAACATTCTTGTTAAGCTACTGCGACCTGCACGTCTCTTCCAAGGGGCATTTAAACCGTTTTGTTAAGCTGCTGCGACCTATATGTCTCTTCCATGGGCCATTTAAATCGTCTTGTTAAGCTACTGTGACCTCCACCGCACTTCCAAGGGGCATTTGAACCGTCTTTTTAAGCTACTGCGACCTGCAAGTCTCTTTCAAGGGGCATTTAAACTGTCTTGTTAAGCTACTGCGACCTCCACCGCTCTTCCAAGGGGCATTTAAACAGTCTTGTTAAGCTACTGACGCCTGCACGTCTCTTCCAAGTGGCATTTAAACCGTCTTGTTAAGTAACAGCGACCTGCACGTCTCTTCCAGGGGGCATTTAAACTGTCTTGTTAAGCTACTGCGACCTCCACCACTCTTCCAAGGGGCATTTAAACAGTCTTGTTAAGCTACTGCGACCTGCACGTCTCTTCCAAGTGGCATTTAAACCGTCTTGTTAAGTAACAGCGACCGGCACGTCTCTTCCAGGGGGCATTTAAACTGTCTTGTTAAGCTACTGCGACCTCCACCTCTCTTCCAAGGGGCATTTAAATCTTCTTGTTAAGCTACTTTGACCTGCTCGTCTCTTCCAAGGGGCATTTAAATCGTCTTGTTAAGCTACTGCGACCTGCAAGTCTCTTCCATGGAGCATTTAAACGGTCTTTTTGTGCTACTGCGACTTGAACGTCTCTTGCAAGGGGCATTTAAACCATCTTGTTAAGTTACTGTAACCTCCACCACTTTTCCAAGGGGCATCTAAACCATCTTATTAAGCTACTGCGACCTGCACGTCTATTCCAAGGGGCATTTAAACCGTCTTGTTAAGCTACTGCGACCTGCATGTCTCTTCCAAGGGGCATGTAAACTGGCTTGTTAAGCTATTGCGACCTGCATGTCTCTTCCAAGGGGCATTTAAACTGTCTTGTTAAGCTACTGCGACCTGCACGTCTCTTCCAAGGGGGATTTAAACCGTCTTGTTAAGCTGCTGCGACCTGCACGTCTCTTCCAAGGGGAATTTAAAACGTCTTGTTAAGCTACTGCGACCTCCACAGCACTTCCAAGGGGCATTTAAACCGTCTTGTTAAGCTACTGCGACCTGCAAGTCTCTTTCAAGGGGCATTTAAACTGTCTTGTTAAGCTACTACGACCTCCACAGCACTTCCAAAGGGCATTTAAATCGTCTTGTTAAGCTTCTGCGACCTGCACGTCTCTTTCAAGGGGCATTTAATCTGTCTTGTTAAGCTACTGCGACCTCAACCGCTCTTCCAAGGGGCATTTAAACCGTCTTGTTAAGTTACTGCGACCTGCACTTCTCTTCCAAGTGGCATTTAAACCCTCTTGTTAAGCTCCTGCGACCTGCACGTCTCTTGAAAGGGGCATTTAAACCCTCTTGTAAAGCTACTGCGACCTGCACGTCTCTTCAAAGGGGCATTTAAACTGTCTTGTTAAGCTACTGCGACCTCCACCTCTCTTCCAAGGGGCATTTAAAACGTCTTGTTAAGCTACTGCGACCTCCACAGCACTTCCAAGGGGCATTTAAACCGTCTTGTTAAGCTACTGCGACCTGCACGTCTCTTTCAAGGGGCATTTAAACTGTCTTGTTAAGCTACTGCGACCGCAACCGCTCTTCCAAGGGGCATTTAAACCGTCTTGTTAAGTTACTGCGACCTGCAAGTCTCTTCCAATTGGCATTTAAACCCTCTTGTTAAGCTCCTGCGACCTGCACGTCTCTTGAAAGGGGCATTTAAACAGTCTTGTTAAGATACTGCGACCTGCACTTCTCTTCCAAGGGGCATTTAAACAGTCTTGTTAAGCTGCTGCGACCTGCATGTCTCTTTCAAGGGGCATTTAAACTGTCTTGTTAAGCTACTGCGACCTCCACCGCTCTTCCAAGGGGCATTTAAACCATCTTCTTAAGCTACTGCGACCTGCACGTCTCTTCCAAGGGGCATTTAAACTGTCTTGTTAAGCTACTGCGACCTGCACGTCTCTTCCAAGGGGAATTTAAACTGTCTTGTTAAGCTACTGCAACCTGCATGTCTCTTCCAAGGGGCATTTAAACTGTCTTGTTAAGCTTCTGCACCCTGCAGGTCTCTTCTAAGGGGCATTTAAACCGTCTTGTTAAGCTACTGCGACTTGCACGGCTCTTCCAAGGGGCATTTAAACCGTTTTGTTAAGCTACTGTAACCTCCACCACTTTTCCAAGGGGCATTTAAACCGTCTTGTTAAGCTACTGCGACCTGCACGTCTCTTCCAAGGGGCATTTAAAACACTTTGTTAAGCTACTGCGACCAGCATGTCTCTTCCAAGGGGCATTTAAACAGTCTTGTTAAGCTGCTGCGACCTGTATGTCTCTTCCATGGTGCATTTAAACAGTCTTGTTAAGTTACTGTGACCTCCACCGCACTTCCAAGGGGCATTTGAACCGTCTTTTTAAGCTACTGCGACCTGCAAGTCTCTTTCAAGGGGCATTTAAACTGTCTTGTTAAGCTACTGCGACCTCCACCGCTCTTCCAAGGGGCATTTAAACAGTCTTGTTAAGCTACTGCGACCTGCACGTCTCTTCCAAGTGGCATTTAAACCGTCTTGTTAAGTAACAGCGACCTGCACGTCTCTTCCAGGGGGCATTTAAACTGTCTTGTTAAGCTACTGCGACCTCCACCTCTCTTCCAGAGGGGCATTTAAATCGTCTTGTTAAGCTACTGCGACCTGCTCGTCTCTTCCAAGGGGCATTTAAACCGTCTTGTTAAGCTACTGCTACCTGCAAGTCTCTTCCATGGAGCATTTAAACGGTCTTTTTGTGCTACTGCGACTTGAACGTCTCTTCCAATGGGTATTTAAACCGTCTTGTTAAGCTACTGTAACCTCCACCACTTTTCCAAGGGGCATCTAAACCATCTTGTTAAGCTACTGCGACCTACACGTCTCTTCCAAGGGGCATTTAAACCGTCTTGTTAAGCTACTGCGACCTGCACGTCTCTTCCAAGGGGGATGTAGCGGGTCTGGGAGGCGGAACCTCTGAGCAACTTATACAAGGGGGCGGTCCTTGTAAGGAAGCGGGTGGCGACCAGGGAAGACAGGCAGGCAGTCACAGCAGGTGACCGGGACAGTCTCTGGGTAAATGGGCAGGAGGTCACGGCAAGTGACCGGGACAGTGTCTGGGTAAACGGGCAGGAGGTCACAGCAAGTGACCGGGATAGTCTCTGGGTAAACGGGCAGGAGGTCACAGCAAGTGACCGGGACAGTCTCTGGGTAAACGGGCAGGAGGTCACAGCAAGTGACCGGGACAGTCTCTGGGTAAACGGGCAGGAGGTCACAGCAAGTGACAAGGGACAGTCTCTGGGTATAGGGTTGGTACGACCTGTGACGGCTGAGCCTCCAGGTAGGCTAGCAGGCGGATGGCAGGTGTGTGCTCCCAGGTGAGCAGGCGAGAGTCTCTGGATAAGCAGGTGGTCACAGCATGTGACGGCTGAGCCTCCAGGTAGGCTAGCAGGCGGATGGCAGGTGTGTGCTGCCAGGTGAGCAGGCGAGAGTCTCTGGATAAGCAGGTGGTCACAGCATTTGACGGCGGAGCCTCCAGGTATGCTAACAGGTGGATGCAGATGAGTGCTCCCAGGTGAGCAGGCGAGAGTCTCTGGATAAGCAGGTGGTCACAGCATGTGACGGCGGAGCCTCCAGGCAGGCTAACTGGCAGATAGCAGATGAGCGCTCCCAGGTGAGCAGGCAAGAGTCTCTGGACTGGCAGATGGTCACAGCACGTGACGGCGGAGCCTCCAGGTAGGCTAACAGACAAGTAGCAGGTGAGCACTCCCAGGTGAGCGGGCAAGCTGGTCCATAGACAGACTGACAGGTGTCGGAAGGCAGACAGTCGGACCTCAGGCTAGCAAGCAGGAAAGCCGATGACCGGCAGGAATCAGGCAGCAAACTGGCAGGAAACTGGCAGATAACTGGCAACGGGACCTGAGGGCTGAAGCAGAGTAGTGAACAGTGCAACAACATTGCTCGGGCACCTCCATTTTGGAGGAGGTGCCTTATATATGGTGAGATCCTCCGGCCATTGGCCGGGGACTCCTTAGGGCGACACGCGCGGCCCCTTTAAGAGAGGGGGAGCGCGCGCCCTAAGCACAGTGACCGGGGGAGAGTGGGCGCTGCAAGCAGAGCGGAAGCCGACGGGCACGGAGCAGAGAGGTGAGGGGAACAGCGTCCCTGCCTAGCAGGAGGCAGGGACGCCGACGCTACAGGGGATTTAAACCGTCTTGTTAAGCTGCTGCGACCTGCACGTCTCTTCCAAGGGGCATTTTAACCGTCTTGTTAAGCTACTGCGACCTCCACAGCACTTCCAAGGGGCATTTAAACCGTCTTGTTAAGCTACTGCGACCTGCATGTCTCTTTCAACGAGCATTTAAACTGTCTTGTTAAGCTACTGCGATCTCAACCGCTCTTCCAAGGAGCATTTAAACCGTCTTGTTAAGTTACTGCGACCTGCACGTCTCTTCCAAGTGGCATTTAAAACCTCTTGTTAAGCTCCTGCGACCTGCACGTCTCTTGAAAGGGGCATTTAAACCCTCTTGTTAAGCTACTGCGACCTGCACGTCTCTTCAAAGGGGCATTTAAACTGTCTTGTTAAGCTACTGCGACCTCCACCTCTCTTCCAAGGGGCATTTAAACCGTCTTGTTAAGCTACTGCGACCTCCACAGCACTTCCAAGGGGCATTTAAACCGTCTTGTTAAGCTACTGCGACCTGCACGTCTCTTTCAAGGGGCATTTAAACTGTCTTGTTAAGCTACTGCAACCTCAACCGCTCTTCCAAGGGGCATTTAAACCATCTTGTTAAGTTACTGCGACCTGCACGTCTCTTCCAATTGGCATTTAAACCCTCTTGTTAAGCTCCTGCGACCTGCACGTCTCTTGAAAGGGGCATTTAAACCCTCTTGTTAAGCTACTGCGACCTGCACGTCTCTTCAAAGGGGCATTTAAACTGTCTTGTTAAGCTACTGCGACCTGCACATCTCTTCCAAGGGCGTATTTAAACCATCTTATTAAGCTACTGCGACCTGCACGTCTCTTCCAAGGGGCAATTAAACTGTCTTGTTAAGCTTCTGCGACCTGCAAGACTATTCCAAGGGGCATTTAAACCCTCTTGTTATGCTACTGCGACCAGCACGTCTCTTCCATGGGGGATTTAAACAGTCTTGTTAAGCTACTGCGACCTGCACGTCTCTTCCAAGGGGCATTTAAACTGTTTTGTTAAGCTACTGCGACCTGCTCGTCTCTTCCAAAGGGCATTTAAACCTTCATGTTAAGCTACTGCGACCTGCACGTCTCTTCCAAGGCGCATTTAAACCGTCTTTTTAAGCTACTGCGACTTGCACGTCTCTTCCAAGGGGCATTTAAACCATCTTGTTAAGCTAATGCGACCTGCACGTCTCTTCCAAGGGGCATTTACACAGTCTTGTTAAGCTACTGCGACCTGCATGTCTCTTCCAAGGGGCATTTACACAGTCTTGTTAAGCTGCTGCGAACAGCACGTCTCTTCCAAGGGACATTTAAATCGTCTTGGTAAGCTACTGCGACCTGCAAGCCTCTTCGAAGGGGCATTTAAACTGTCTTGTTAAGCTACAGCGACCTGCACGTCTCTTCCGAGGGGCATTTAAACCGTCTTGTTAAGCTACTGCGAAATGCATGTCTCTTCCAAGTTGCATTTAAACGTCTTGTTAAGCTACTGCGACCTGCATGTCTCTAGCAAGGGACATTTAAACCATCTTGTTATGCTACTGCGACCTGCACGTCTCTTACGAGGGGAAATTAAACCGTCTTTTTAAGCTACTGCGACTTGCACGTCTCTTCCAAGGGGCATTTAAACCGTCTTGTTAAGCTACTGTAACCTCCACCACCACTCCAAGGGGCATTTAAACCGACTTGTTAAGATACTGCGACCTGCACGTCTCTTCCATGGGGCATTTAAACCGTCTTGTTATGCTACTGCGAACTGCATGTCTCTACAATAGGACATTTAAACCATCTTGTTAAGCTACTGCGACCTGCACGTCTCTTCCAAGGGGCGTTTAAACAGTCTTGTTAAGCTGCTGCGACCTGCATGTCTCTAGCAAGGGACATTTAAACCATCTTGTTATGCTACTGCAAACTGCATGTCTCTACAAAAGGACATTTAAACCATCTTGATAAGCTACTGCGACCTGCACGTCTCTTCCAAGGGGCGTTTAAACAGTCTTGTTAAGCTGCTGCGACCTGCATGTCTCTTCCAAGGGGCATTTAAACTGTCTTGTTAAGCTACTGCAACCTGCACGTCTCTTCCAAGGGGCATTTAAACCATCTTGTTAAGCTACTGCGACCTGCACGTCTCTTCCAAGGGGGATTTAAACCGTCTTTTAAGCTACTGCGACCTGCACGTCCCTTCCAAGGGGCATTTAAACCGTCTTGTTAAGTTACTGCGACCTGCTCGTCTCTTCCAAGGGGCATTTAAACCATCTTGTTAAGCTACTGCGACCTGCACGTCTCTTCCAAGGCACATTTAAACGGTCTTTTTAAGCTACTGCGACTTGCACGTCCCTTCCAAGGGGCATTTAAACCGTCTTGTTATGCTACTGTAACCTCGACCACTTTTCCAAGGGGTATTTAAACCATCTTGTTAAGCTACTGCGACCTGCACGTCTCTTCCAAGGCACATTTAAACCGTCTTTTTAAGCTACTGCGACTTGCACGTCCCTTCCAAGGGGCATTTAAACCGTCTTGTTAAGCTACTGTAACCTCCACCACTTTTCCAAGGGGTATTTAAACCGTCTTGTTAAGCTACTGAGACCTGCACGTCTCTTCCAAGGGGCATTTAAACCGTTTTGTTAAGCTACTGTAACCTGCATGTCTCCTCCAAGGGGCATTTAAACCGTCTTGTTAAGCCACTGCGACCTGTATGTCTCTTCCAAGGGGCATTTAAACAGTCTTGTTAAGCTGCTGCGACCTGCATATCTCTTCCAAGGGGCATTTAAACCATCTTGTTAAGGTACTGCGACCTCCACCGCACTTCCAAGGGGCATTTAAACCGTCTTGTTAAGCTACTGTGACCTGAAAGTCTCTTCCAAGGGGCATTTAAACCGTCTTGTTAAGCTACTGCAAGCTGCACGTCTCTTCGAAGGGGCATTTAAACCGTCTTTTTAAGCTACTGCGACCTTCGACGCACTTCCAAGGGGCATTTAAAGCGTCTAGTTAAGCTACTGCTACCTGCACGTCTCTTTCAAGGGGCATTTAAACTGTCTTGTTAAGCTACTGCGACCTCCACCGCTATTCCAAGGGGCATTTAAACCGTCTTGTTAAACTACTGTGACCTGCACGTCTCTTCCAAGGGGCATTTAAACCGTCTTGTTAAGCTACTGCGACCTGCATGTCTCTTCCAAGTGGGATTTAAACCGTCTTGGTAAGCTACTGCGACCTGCAAGACTATTCCAAGGGTCATTTAAACCCTCTTGTTAAGCTACTGCGACCTGCACGTCTCTTCCAAGCGGGATTTAAACCGTCTTGTTAAGCTACTGCGACCTGCACGTCTCTTCCAAGGGGCATTTAAACCGTCTTGTTAAGCTACTGCGACCTGCTCGTCTCTTCCAAGGGGCATTTATACCGTCTTGTTAAGCAACTGCGACCTGCACGTCTCTTCCAAGGAGCATTTTAACCGTCTTTTTAAGCTACAGCGACTTGTACGTCCCTTCCAAGGGGCATTTAAACTGTCTTGTTAAGCTACTGTAACCTCCACCACTTTCCCAAGGTGCATTTAAACCGTCTTGTTAAGCCACTACGACCTGCATGCCTCTTCCAAGGGGCATTGAAACCATCTTGTTAAGCTGCTGCGACCTGCATGTCTCTTCCAAGGGGCATTTAACCATCTTGTTAAGCTACTGCTTCCTCCACCGCACTTCCAAGGGGCATTTAAACCGTCTTGTTTAGCTACTGTGACCTGCACGTCTCTTCCAAGGGGCATTTAAACCATCTTGGTAAGCTACTGCGACCTGCAAGCCTATTCCAAGGGGCTTTTAAACCCTCTTGTTAAGCTACTGCGACCTGCACGCCTCTTCCAAGGGGGAATTAAACCGTCTTGTTAAGCTACTGCGACCTGCATGTCTCTTTCAAGGGGCATTTAAACCATCTTGTTAAGCTACTGCGACCTGCACGTCTCTTCCAAGGGGCATTTAAACCATCTTGGTAAGCTACTGCAACCTGCAAGCCTATTCCAAAGGGCTTTTAAACGCTCTTGTTAAGCTACTGCGAGCTGCACGTCTTTCCCAATGGGGATTTAAACTGTCTTGTTAAGCTACTGCGACCTGCACATCTCTTCCAAGGGGCATTTAAACCGTCTTATTAAGCTACTGCGACCTGCACTTCTCTTCCAAGGGGCATTTAAACTGTCTTGTTAAGCTACTGCGACCTCCACCGCTCTTCCAAGGGGCATTTAAACCATCTTGTTAAGCTACTGCGACCTGCACGTCTCTTCCAAGTGGGATTTAAACCGTCTTGGTAAGCTACTGCGACCTGCAAGACTATTCCAAGGGTCATTTAAACCCTCTTGTTAAGCTACTGCGAACTGCACGTCTCTTCCAAGCGGGATTTAAACCGTCTTGTTAAGCTACTGCGACCTGCACGTCTCTTCCAAGGGGCATTTAAACCGTCTTGTTAAGCTACTGCGACCTGCTCGTCTCTTCCAAGGGGCATTTAAACCGTCTTGTTAAGCAACTGCGACCTGCACTTCTCTTCCAAGGAGCATTTTAACCGTCTTTTTAAGCTACAGCGACTTGTACATCCCTTCCAAGGGGCATTTAAACTGTCTTGTTAAGCTACTGTAACCTCCACCACTTTCCCAAGGTGCATTTAAACCGTCTTGTTAAGCCACTACGACCTGCATGTCTCTTCCAAGGGGCATTTAAACCATCTTGTTAAGCTGCTGCGACCTGCATGTCTCTTCCAAGGGGCATTTAACCATCTTGTTAAGCTACTGCTTCCTCCACCGCACTTCCAAGGGGCATTTAAACCGTCTTGTTTAGCTACTGTGACCTGCACGTCTCTTCCAAGGGGTATTTAAACCGTCTTGGTAAGCTACTGCGACCTGCAAGCCTATTCCAAGGGGCTTTTAAACCCTCTTGTTAAGCTACTGCGACCTGCACGCCTCTTCCAAGGGGGAATTAAACCGTCTTGTTAAGCTACTGCGACCTGCACGTCTCTTTCAATGGGCATTTAAACCGTCTTGTTAAGCTACTGCGACCTGCACGTCTCTTCCAAGGGGCATATAAACCATCTTGGTAAGCTACTGCGACCTGCAAGCCTATTCCAAAGGGCTTTTAAACGCTCTTGTTAAGCTACTGCGACCTACACGTCTCTCCCAAGGGGGATTTAAACTGTCTTGTTAAGCTACTGCGACCTGCAATTCTCTTCCAAGGGGCATTTACACTGTCTTGTTAAGCTACTGCGACCTCCACCGCTCTTCCAAGGGGCATTTAAACCGTCTTGTTAAGCTGCTGCGACCTGCACGTCTCTTCCAAGGGGCATTTAAACCGTCTTGTTAAGATACTGCTACCTGCACGTCTCTTCCAAGGGGCATTTAAACTGTCTTGTTAAGCTATTGCGACTTGCACGTCTCTTCCAAGGGGCATTTAAACTGTCTTGTAAAGCTACTGCGACCTTCACGTCTCTTCCAAGGGGCATTTAAATCGTCTTGGTAAGCTACTGCGACCTGCAAGCCTCTTCCAAGGGGCATTTAAACCATCTTGTTAAGCTACTGCGACCTGCACGTCTCTTACAAGGGGCATTTAAATTGTCTTGTTAAGCTACTGCGACCTTCACGTCTCTACCAAGGGGCATTTAAATAGTCTTGGTAAGCTAATGCGACCTGCAAGCCTCTTCCAAGGGGCATTTAAACCGTCTTGTTAAGCTACTGCGACCTGCACGTCTCTTCTAAGGGGCATTTAAACTGTCTTGTTAAGCTACTGCGACCTCCACCGCTCTTCCAAGGGGCATTTAAACCATCTTGTTAAGCTACTGCAACCTGCACGTCTCTTCCAAGGGGCATTTAAACTGTCTTGTTAAGCTACTGCGACCTCCACCGCTCTTCCAAGGGGCATTTAAACCATCTTGTTAAGCTACTGCGACCTGCACGTCTCTACCAAGGGGCATTTAAACTGTCTTGTTAAGCTACTGCGACCTGCACGTCTCTTCCAAGGGGCATTTAAACTGTCTTGTTAAGCTACTGCGACCTCCACCGCTCTTCCAAGGGGCATTTAAACCATCTTGTTAAGCTACTGCGACCTGCACGTCTCTACCAAGGGGCATATAAACTGTCTTGTTAAGCTACTGCGACCTGCACGTCTCTTCCAAGGGGCATTTAAAATGTCTTGTTAACTCCTGCGACCTCCACCGCTCTTCCAAGGGGCATTTAAACCATCTTGTTAAGCTACTGCAACCTGCATGTCTCTTCCAAGGGGCATTTAAACTGTCTTGTAAAGCTACTGCGACCTTCACGTCTCTTCCAAGGGGCATTTAAATCGTCTTGGTAAGCTACTGCGACCTGCAAGCCTCTTCCAAGGGGCATTTAAACCGTCTTGTTAAGCTACTGCGACCTGCACGTCTCTTCCAAGGGGCATTTAAACTGTCTTGTTAAGCTACTGCTACCTCCACCGCTCTTCCAAGGGGCATTTAAACGATCTTGTTAAGCTACTGCGACCTGCACGTCTCTTCCAAGGGGCTTTTAAACTGTCTTGTTAAGCTACTGCGACCTGCACGTCTCTTCCAAGGGGCATTTAAACTGTCTTGTTATGCTACTGCGACCTCCACCGCTCTTCCAAGGGGCATTTAAACCATCTTGTTAAGCTACTGCAACCTGCTCGTCTCTTCCAAGGTGCATTTAAACTGTCTTGCTAAGCTTCTGCAACCTGCAGGTCTCTTCTAAGGGGCATTTAAACCGTCTTGTTAAGCTACTGCGACTTGCACGTCTCTTCCTAGGGTCATTTAAACCGTCTTGTTAAGCTACTGTAACCTCCACCACTGTTCCAAGGGGCATTTAAACTATCTTGTTAAGCTACTGCGACCTGCACGTCTCTTCCAAGTTGCATTTAAACCATCTTTTTAAGCTTCTGCTACCTGCACGTCTCTACCAAGTTGCATTTAAACCGTCTTGTTAAGCTACTGCGATCTGCATGTCTCTTCCAAGTGGCATTTAAACTGTCTTGTTAAGCTACTGCGACTTGCACGTCTCTTCCAAGGGGCATTTAAACCGTCTTGTTAAGCTACTGTAACCTCCACCACCGCTCCATGGGGCATTTAAACCGTCTGGTTAAGCTACTGCGAACTGCATGTCTCTATCAAAGGACATTTAAACCATCTTGTTAAGCTACTGCTACCTGCACGTCTCTTCCAAGGGGCGTTTAAACAGTCTTGTTAAGCTGCTGCGACCTGCATGTCTCTTCCAAGGGGCATTTAAACTGTCTTGTTAAGCTGCTGCGACCTCCACCACTCTTCCAAGGGGCATTTAAACTGTCTTGTTAAGCTACTGCAACCTGCACGTCTATTCCAAGGGGCATTTAAATCGTCCTGGTAAGCTACTGCGACCTGCAAGCCTCTTCCAAGGGGCATTTAAACTGTCTTGTTAAGCTACTGCGACCTGCACGTCTCTTTCAAGGGGGATTTAAACCGTCTTGTTAAGCTACTGCAACCTGCACGTCTCTTCCAAGGGGCATTTAAACCATCTTGTTATGTTACTGCGACCTGCTCGTCTCTTCCAAGGGGCATTTAAACCGTCTTGTTAAGCTACTGCGACCTGCACGTCTCTTCCAAGTGGGATTTAAACCGTCTTGGTAAGCTACTGCGACCTGCAAGACTATTCCAAGGGTCATTTAAACCCTCTTGTTAAGCTACTGCGACCTGCACGTCTCTTCCAAGGGGGATTTAAACCGTCTTGTTAAGCTACTGTGACCTGCACGTCTCTTCCAAGGGGCATTTAAACCGTCTTGTTAAGCTACTGCGACCTGCTCGTCTCTTCCAAGGGGCATTTAAACCGTCTTTTTAAGCTACTGTAACCTCCACCACCACTCCAAGGGGATTTTAAACTGTCTTGTTAAGATACTGCGACCTGCACGTCTTCTCCAAGGGGCATTTAAACTGTCTTGTTAAGCTACTGCGACCTGCACATCTCTTCCAAGGGGCATTTAAACCGTCTTATTAAGCTACTGCGACCTGCACGCTGTTATGCACACGCCCGGGCTGAGCGGCGTGTGCGTGTGATTGGTAGTGATTCCACTGGACCGTGCCGGAGAGTGAATGCCTGGAGGGGCGTAACTAGGTATTCACCCGATCCGACCAGGGTCGCACGACGGCATACGACGCCAGTGCACCAAGGAGGAACCGAGCAGAGGGACCAGGTGCTACTCCAGGACAGACCCCGGACATGGCTGTTGACCCACACAGGGGAATACAGGAACAGACTGGTAGGCTGGCACACAGACTGGTATGCAGGCAGGCGGGTATGCAGGCAGGCGGGTATACAGGCCGGGGGGTAAAGGTAAGCACAGCTAGAGTGCGGACAGGGAGGCACTAGCAGGTAGGAACACAGGCGGGATAGGACCCAGTACACACCGGGACTCAGGAACAATACAGGCAGAGGGGTACAGGCAAGCACAGCTAGAGTGCAGACAAGGCTGAGCAGGGAGGACAGGGCTCTGTTCACACGGAACAGACAGGAAGGGAAAGACAGAGCCAGATACTCACAGAGTACTTGCAGAGAAGAAGCGAGTGGACCACAAACTCACAAACGGGAGTACAGAGACAACAGGCAGGAGTTAAGTACGAGTTCAGACTCTGCAGAAAAAGGAAGGGAACGGACATAGAGGCAAAACAGGTAAAGGATAGGAAAGAGTTCAGACTGGAACTGAGTGTACGGAGGAGACCGACACTGCAGCGGGATACAGGAGCGGGTCTGGGAATACGGCCCCCAGAGAGGCGGGATGAACAGGCAAGGAGCGTGTTCAGACAGGACAGACAAGATACAGGAGCGGGTCTGGGTAAACATCCCCAGAGAAGCGGGACAAACAGGCAAGGAGCGTGTTCAGACAGGACAGACAAGATACAGGAACGGATCTAGGAAATCGGCCCCTAGAAGGCAGGAGGAACAGGCTAGGACTCAGTTCAGACACGGGAACTGATACCGCAAAGCAGGAGACATACAGGACTCAGTTCAGACACGGGAACTGATACCGCAAAGCAGGAGAAATAGAACGGGACCTGGCACCTTCAGAGTGCAAGCACACACTGTAGGAAACACTATGCTCAGGCAGGGAAAGATGGGAGCGGCTGAGCTATATACCAGGTGACAGACAGCAATAGGCTGAGGACGCACAAGGGGTGTGACCCACAGCAGGTACAAAAAGCAGGAAGTGATCGGGCGCCGCCCTTAAGCAGCAGAAACAGACACAAACAGACAGCATGGAGGGAAGCCAGAGAGACACTCTGGACAGGAGATCAAGTGCGCCCTCTTGCATAGTGGGAGATGGACCACCATGCAAGGACGCCGCCAGGTATGTTACAGTACCTCCCCCCTTACGCCCCCTCTTCTTCAGGCCTGCCAGAATCTTCCGCAGGGAATTCGAGGACCAGTCGTTCACTGGGTTGGAGGGGAACAGAGACTTGAGGGTAATCTCTGCTTCGAGGTACATCTTGTCAAGCTCACAGGAAGAAATAGACGGGTTATCAGGTACATAATGAGGAAAAGTCACTGTCTCTTTGTTATCTGGTGGTACCCCGGAGGATTCAGGAAACAACTGGAGGTCCTCCGCCGGGTCAGAAGAGTACAGAGGCTCAGAGAAAACATCTGCTTCAGAGTACACTAGGTCGGAATCACTGGACGAAGCAGGCGAGATATCGGGTACCGAGTATAAGAAAGTCTCTGTCCATTCACCACCAGGTGGCACCCCGAAGGGTTCTGGAGACAACTGGCGGTCCTCCGCCTGGTCGGAGGGGTGTAGAGACTCACGGGTAACCTCTGCTTCAGAGTACACTAGGTCGGACTCACTGGACGAAGCAAGCGAGGTATCAGGTACCAAGTATAGGAAAGTCTCTGTCCATTCACCACCAGGTGGCACCCCGAAGGGTTCTGGAGACAACTGGCGGTCCTCCGCCTGGTCGGAGGGGTGTAGAGACTCACGGGTAACCTCTGCTTCAGAGTACACTAGGTCGGACTCACTGGACGAAGCAAGTGAGGTATCAGATCCAGGAAATAGGAAAGTCTCTGTCCATTCACCACCAGGTGGCACCCCGAAGGGTTCTGGAGACAACTGGAGGTCCTCTGCCTGGTCAGAGGGGTGTAGAGACTCGGGAGTAACCTCTGCTTCGGAGTACACTAGGTTGGACTCACTGGACGAAGCGAGCGAGGTATCAGGTACAGAGTATAGGAGAGTCTCTGTCCTTTCGCTACCAGGTAGCACCCTGAAGGGTTCTGGAGACAACTGGAGGTCCTCCGCCAGGTCGGAGGGGAGTAGAGACTCGGGGGTAACTACCACTTTGGGGTACCCATTGTCAGGCTCAAAGGACGAAGCGGACAATGTATCGAGTACCGGGTGTAGAGAAGTCTCTCTCCATTTGTCATCGAGTGGTATCCCGGAGGATTCAGGAGGCAACAGGGGGTCCTCCACCAGGTAGTAGAGGTGCACAGACTCTGAGGTAACCACAGCTTTGGAGCATCCTTGGACATGCACACCGGTTAAAGTGGGTGAAGCATCTGATGCCGGGTGCAGGAAGTTCTCCAGTGTGGAGTCTGGATGGGCAGAAGTCTCTTCGGGCAGGAGAACTGGTGCACTACCCACGCACATTACCCGTTGGGGCTTCTCCAGGATACAGGAAAATGAAGCTTCAGTAGGGACTTCAAGGTTGGGGTCAGGAGGTCTCAGGGAGGACAGACCCTGGCGTGACGGCTTGCCTCTACGTCTAGCACGTCTGGACTGCCTCTTGAGGTCGGGAGAAGTATTCCGGAAACGTAGTCACCCTGTGAGGATTCTGGGTGGGCAGTAGTCTCATTGGGCTGGAGGACTATTGCGCTACCCACACACATTAGCCGTCGGGGCTGCTCCGGGATATTGGGAAGTGAAGCTTCAGCAGGGGCTTCAGGGTTAGGGTCCTCGAAGACCATACGAAAGGCCACCAGGAAGGCCTGCAGGTCAAGGACGACAGGATCCCATGCTTCCCATAGGGGGGTGACCCATTTCAAGGCATCACCCGCTAGGTAGTCAATCATAAAGGCCACTTTAGCCCAATCGGAAGGAAAATAGAGAGGGTAGGCCTTAAAGTGTAGCATGCATTGCTCCACAAATGCACGACACTGTCTTGGATCCCCATAGTAACGTGGCGGATCCGCAGGAACGAGAGCTGATAGATCCATCTGGACGGGTGCGTAATTCGCCTGGAACTCAGCTAAAGGGGGAAAAAAATTATTTATTTATTTTAATGCATGTATTCGCTGGAAAACTTCTCAGAGAGCGAAGGCCGTGGGGCTCAACGGGAACCATGGCCTGAGCATGCTGTTATGCACACGCCCGGGCTGAGCGGCGTGTGCGTGTGATTGGTAGTGATTCCACTGGACCGTGCCGGAGAGTGAATGCCTGGAGGGGCGTAACTAGGTATTCACCCGATCCGACCAGGGTCGCACGACGGCATACGACGCCAGTGCACCAAGGAGGAACCGAGCAGAGGGACCAGGTGCTACTCCAGGACAGACCCCGGACACGGCTGTTGACCCACACAGGGGAATACAGGAACAGACTGGTAGGCTGGCACACAGACTGGTATGCAGGCAGGCGGGTATGCAGGCAGGCGGGTATACAGGCCGGGGGGTAAAGGTAAGCACAGCTAGAGTGCGGACAGGGAGGCACTAGCAGGTAGGAACACAGGCGGGATAGGACCCAGTACACACCGGGACTCAGGAACAATACAGGCAGAGGGGTACAGGCAAGCACAGCTAGAGTGCAGACAAGGCTGAGCAGGGAGGACAGGGCTCTGTTCACACGGAACAGACAGGAAGGGAAAGACAGAGCCAGATACTCACAGAGTACTTGCAGAGAAGAAGCGAGTGGACCACAAACTCACAAACGGGAGTACAGAGACAACAGGCAGGAGTTAAGTACGAGTTCAGACTCTGCAGAAAAAGGAAGGGAACGGACATAGAGGCAAAACAGGTAAAGGATAGGAAAGAGTTCAGACTGGAACTGAGTGTACGGAGGAGACCGACACTGCAGCGGGATACAGGAGCGGGTCTGGGAATACGGCCCCCAGAGAGGCGGGACGAACAGGCAAGGAGCGTGTTCAGACAGGACAGACAAGATACAGGAGCGGGTCTGGGTAAACGTCCCCAGAGAAGCGGGACAAACAGGCAAGGAGCGTGTTCAGACAGGACAGACAAGATACAGGAACGGATCTAGGAAATCGGCCCCTAGAAGGCAGGAGGAACAGGCTAGGACTCAGTTCAGACACGGGAACTGATACCGCAAAGCAGGAGACATACTGGACTCAGTTCAGACACGGGAACTGATACCGCAAAGCAGGAGAAATAGAACGGGACCTGGCACCTTCAGAGTGCAAGCACACACTGAAGGAAACACTATGCTCAGGCAGGGAAAGATGGGAGCGGCTGAGCTATGTACCAGGTGACAGACAGCAATAGGCTGAGGACGCACAAGGGGTGTGACCCACAGCAGGTACAAAAAGCAGGAAGTGATCGGGCGCCGCCCTTAAGCAGCAGAAACAGACACAAACAGACAGCATGGAGGGAAGCCAGAGAGACACTCTGGACAGGAGATCAAGTGCGCCCTCTTGCATAGTGGGAGATGGACCACCATGCAAGGACGCCGCCAGGTATGTTACACACGTCTCTTCCAAGGGGCATTCAAACTGTCTTGTTAAGCTACTGTGACCTCCACCACCACTCCAAGGGGCATTTAAACCGTCTTGTTAAGATACTGCGACCTGCAAGTCTCTTCCATGGGGCATTTAAACCGTCTGGTTAAGCTACTGCGAACTGCATGTCTCTACAAAAGGACATTTAAACCATCCTATTAAGCTACTGCGACCTGCACGTCTCTTCCAAGGGGCGTTTAAACAGTCTTGTTAAGCTGCTGCGACCTGCATGTCTCTTCCAAGGGGCATTTAAACTGTCTTGTTAATCTGCTGCGACCTCCACCACTCTTCCAAGGGGCATTTAAACTGTCTTGTTAAGCTACTGCAACCTGCACGTCTATTCCAAGGGGCATTTAAATCGTCCTGGTAAGCTACTGCGACCTGCAAGCCTCTTCCAAGGGGCATGTAAACTGTCTTGTTAAGCTACTGCGACCTGCATGTCTCTTCCAAGGGGGATTTAAACCGCTTTGTTAAGCTACTGCGACCTGCACGTCTCTTCCAAGGGGCATTTAAACCGTCTTTTTATGTTACTGCGACCTGCTCGTCTCTTCCAAGGGGCATTTAAACCGTCTTTTTAAGCTACTGCGACCTGCACGTCTCTTCCAAGGCACATTTAAACCGTCTTTTTAAGCTACTGCGACCTGCTCGTCCCTTCCAAGGGGCATTTAAACCGTCTTGTTAAGCTACTGTAACCTCCACCACTTTTCCAAGGGGCATTTAAACCGTCTTCTTAAGCTACTGCTACCTGCACGTCTCTTCCAAGGGGCATTTAAACCGTCTTGTTAAGCTACTGTGACCTGCATGTCTCCTCCAAGGGGCATTTAAACCGTCTTGTTAAGCCACTGCGACCTGTATGTCTCTTCCAAGGGGCATTTAAACCGTCTTGTTAAGCTGCTGCGACCTGCATATCTCTTCCAAGGGGCATTTAAACCATCTTGTTAAGGTACTGCGACCTCCACCGCACTTCCAAGGGGCATTTAAACCGTCTTGTTAAGCTACTGTGACCTGCAAGTCTCTTCCAAGGGGCATTTAAAAAGTCTTGTTAAGCTACTGCAAGCTGCACGTCTCTTCGAAGGGGCATTTAAACCGTCTTTTTAAGCTACTGCGACCTCCGCCGCACTTCCAAGGGGCATTTAAACCGTCTAGTTAAGCTACTGCTACCTGCACGTCTCTTTCAAGGGGCATTTAAACTGTCTTGTTAAGCTACTGCGACCTCCACCGCTATTCCAAGGGGCATTTAAACTGTCTTGTTAAACTACTGCGACCTGCATGTCTCTTCCAAGTGGCATTTAAACTGTTTTGTTAAGCTACTGCGACCTGCACGTCTTCTCCAAGGGGCATTTAAACTGTCTTGTTAAGCTACTGCGACCTCCACCTCTCTTCCAAGAGGCATTTAAACCATCTTATTAAGCTACTGAGACCTGCACATCTCTTCCAAGGGGTCATTTAAACCATCTTATTAAGCTACTGCGACCTGCACGTCTCTTCCAAGGGGCATTTAAACTGTCTTGTTAAGCTACTGCGACCTCCACCTCTCTTCCAAGGGGCATTTAAACCGTCTTGTTAAGCTACTGCGACCTGCACGTCTCTTCCAAGTGGGATTTAAACCGTCTTTGTAAGCTACTGCGACCTGCAAGACTATTCCAAGGGTCATTTAAACCCTCTTCTTAAGCTACTGCGACCTGCACGTCTCTTCCAAGGGGGATTTAAACCGTCTTGTTAAGCTACTGCGACCTGCACGTCTCTTCCAAGGGGCATTTAAACCGTCTTGTTAAGCTACTGCGACCTGCTCGTCTCTTCCAAGGGGCATTTAAACCGTCTTGTTAAGCTACTGTAACCTCCACCACCACTCCAAGGGGCTTTTAAACTGTCTTGTTAAGATACTGCGACCTGCACGTCTTCTCCAAGAGGCATTTAAACTGTCTTGTTAAGCTACTGCGACCTGCACATCTCTTCCAAGGGGCATTTAAACCGTCTTATTAAGCTACTGCGACATGCACGTCTCTTCCAAGGGGCATTTAAACTGTCTTGTTAAGCTACTGTGACCTCCACCACCACTCCAAGGGGCATTTAAACCGTCTTGTTAAGATACTGCGACCTGCACGTCTCTTCCATGGGTCATTTAAACCGTCTGGTTAAGCTACTGCGAACTGCATGTCTCTACAAAAGGACATTTAAACCATCCTATTAAGCTACTGCGACCTGCACGTCTCTTCCAAGGGGCGTTTAAACAGTCTTGTTAAGCTGCTGCGACCTGCATGTCTCTTCCAAGGGGCATTTAAACTGTCTTGTTAAGCTGCTGCGACCTCCAACACTCTTCCAAGGGGCATTTAAACTGTCTTGTTAAGCTACTGCAACCTGCACGTCTATTCCAAGGGGCATTTAAATCGTCTTGGTAAGCTACTGCGACCTGCAAGCCTCTTCCAAGGGGCATTTAAACTGTCTTGTTCAGCTACTGCGACCTGCACATCTCTTCCAATGGGCATTTAAACCGTCTTGTTAAGTTACTGCGACCTGCTCGTCTCTTCCAAGGGCATATAAACCGTCTTGTTAAGCTACTGCGACCTGCACGTCTCTTCCAAGGCACATTTAAACCGTCTTTTTAAGCTACTGCGACTTGCACGTCCCTTCCAAGGGGCATTTAAACCGTCTTGTTAAGCTACTGTAACCTCCACCACTTTTCCAAGGGGTATTTAAACCGTCTTGTTAAGCTACTGCGACCTGCACGTCTCTTCCAAGGGGCATTTAAACCGTCTTGTTAAGCTACTGCGACCTGCATGTCTCCTCCAATGGGCATTTAAACCGTCTTGTTAAGCCACTGCGACCTGTATGTCTCTTCCAAGGGGCATTTAAACAGTCTTGTTAAGCTGCTGCGACCTGCATATCTCTTCCAAGGGGCATTTAAACCATCTTGTTAAGTTACTGCGACCTCCACCGCACTTCCAAGGGGCATTTAAACCGTCTTGTTAAGCTACTGTGACCTGCAAGTCTCTTCCAAGGGGCATTTAAACCGTCTTGTTAAGCTACTGCAAGCTGCACGTCTCTTCGAAGGGGCATTTAAACCGTCTTTTTAAGCTACTGCGACCTCCGCCGCACTTCCAAGGGGCATTTAAACCGTCTAGTTAAGCTACTGCTACCTGCACGTCTCTTTCAAGGGGCATTTAAACTGTCTTGTTAAGCTACTGCGACCTCCACCGCTATTCCAAGGGGCATTTAAACCGTCTTGTTAAACTACTGTGACCTGCATGTCTCTTCCAAGTGGCATTTAAACCGTTTTGTTAAGCTACTGCGACATGCACGTCTTCTCCAAGGGGCATTTAAACTGTCTTGTTAAGCTACTGCGACCTCCACCGCTCTTCCAAGGGGCATTTAAACCGTCTTGTTAAGCTACTGCGACCTGCACGTCTCTTCCAAGTGGGATTTAAACCGTCTTGGTAAGCTACTGCGACCTGCAAGACTATTCCAAGGGTCATTTAAACCCTCTTGTTAAGCTACTGCGACCTGCACGTCTCTTCCAAGCGGGATTTAAACCGTTTTGTTAAGCTACTGCGACCTGCACGTCTCTTCCAAGGGGCATTTAAACTGTCTTGTTAAGCTACTGCGACCTGCTCGTCTCTTCCAAGGGGCATTTAAACCGTCTTGTTAAGCTACTGCAACCTGCATGTCTCTTCCAAGGGGCATTTAAACCGTCTTGGTAAGCTACTGCGACCTGCAAGCCTATTCCAAGGGGCTTTTAAACCCTCTTGTTAAGCTACTGCGACCTGCACGTCTCTTCAAGGGGGATTTCAACTGTCTTGTTAAGCTACTGCGACCTCCACCACTCTTCCAAGGGGCATTTAAACCATCTTGTTAAGCTACTGCGACCTGCACGTCTCTACCAAGGGGCATTTAAATTGTCTTGTTAAGCTACTGCGACCTGCACGTCTCTTCCAAGGGGCATTTAAACTGTCTTGTTAAGCTCCTCCGACCTCCACCGCTCTTCCAAGGGGCATTTAAAGCATCTTATTAAGCTACTGCAACCTGCATGTCTCTTCCAAGGGGCATTTAAACTGTCTTGTAAAGCTACTGCGACCTTCACGTCTCTTCCAAGGGGCATTTAAATCATCTTGGTAAGCTACTGCGACCTGCAAGCCTCTTCCAAGGGTCATTTAAACCATATTGTTAAGCCACTGCGACCTGCACGTCTCTTACAAGGGGCATTTAAACTGTCTTGTTAAGCTACTGCGACCTTCACGTCTCTATCAAGGGGCATTTAAATCGTCTTGGTAAGCTAATGCGACCTGCAAGCCTCTACCAAGGGGCATTTAAACCGTCTTGTTAAGCTACTGCGACCTCCACCGCTCTTCCAAGGGGCATTTAAACGATTTTGTTAAGCTACTGCGACCTGCACGTCTCTTCCAAGGGGCATTTAAACTTTCTTTTTAAGCTACTGCGACCTGCACGTCTCTTCCAAGGGGCATTTAAACTGTCTTGTTAAGCTACTGCGACCTCCACCGCTCTTCCAAGGGGCATTTAAACCATCTTGTTAAGCTACTGCGACCTGCACGTCTCTACCAAGGGGCATTTAAACTGTCTTGTTAAGCTACTGCGACCTGCTCGTCTCTTCCAAGGGGCATTTAAACTGTCTTGTTAAGCTACTGCGACCTCCACCGCTCTTCCAAGGGGCATTTAAACCATCTTGTTAAGCTACTGCGACCTGCACGTCTCTACCAAGGGGCATTTAAACTGTCTTGTTAACTCCTGCGACCTCCACCGCTCTTCCAAGGGGCATTTAAACCATCTTGTTAAGCTACTGCAACCTGCATGTCTCTTCCAAGGGGCATTTAAAATGTCTTGTAAAGCTACTGCGACCTTCACGTCTCTTCCAAGGGGCATTTAAATCGTCTTGGTAAGCTACTGCGACCTGCAAGCCTCTTCCAAGGGGCATTTAAACCGTCTTGTTAAGCTACTGCGACCTGCACGTCTCTTACAAGGGGCATTTAAACTGTCTTATTAAGCTACTGCGACCTTCACGTCTCTATCAAGGGGCATTTAAATCGTCTTGGTAAGCTAATGCGACCTGCAAGCCTCTACCAAGGGGCATTTAAACCGTCTTGTTAAGCTACTGCGACCTCCACCGCTCTTCCAAGGGGCATTTAAACGATTTTGTTAAGCTACTGCGACCTGCACGTCTCTTCCAAGGGGCATTTAAACTTTCTTTTTAAGCTACTGCGACCTGCACGTCTCTTCCAAGGGGCATTTAAACTGTCTTGTTAAGCTACTGCGACCTCCACCGCTCTTCCAAGGGGCATTTAAACCATCTTGTTAAGCTACTGCGACCTGCACGTCTCTACCAAGGGGCATTTAAACTGTCTTGTTAAGCTACTGCGACCTGCTCGTCTCTTCCAAGGGGCATTTAAACTGTCTTGTTAAGCTACTGCGACCTCCACCGCTCTTCCAAGGGGCATTTAAACCATCTTGTTAAGCTACTGCGACCTGCACGTCTCTACCAAGGGGCATTTAAACTGTCTTGTTAACTCCTGCGACCTCCACCGCTCTTCCAAGGGGCATTTAAACCATCTTGTTAAGCTACTGCAACCTGCATGTCTCTTCCAAGGGGCATTTAAAATGTCTTGTAAAGCTACTGCGACCTTCACGTCTCTTCCAAGGGGCATTTAAATCGTCTTGGTAAGCTACTGCGACCTGCAAGCCTCTTCCAAGGGGCATTTAAACCGTCTTGTTAAGCTACTGCGACCTGCACGTCTCTTACAAGGGGCATTTAAACTGTCTTGTTAAGCTACTGCGACCTGCACGTCTCTTCCAAGGGGCATTTAAACTGTCTTGTTAAGCTACTGCGACCTCCACCGCTCTTCTAAGGGGCATTTAAACCATCTTGTTAAGCTACTGCAACCTGCTTGTCTCTTCCAAGGGGCATTTAAACTGTCTTGCTAAGCTTCTGCAACCTGCAGGTCTCTTCTAAGGTTCATTTAAACCGTCTTGTTAAGCTACTGCGACTTGCACGTCTCTTCCAAGGGTCATTTAAACCGTCTTGTTAAGCTACTGTAACCTCCACCACTGTTCCAAGGGGCATTTAAACTATCTTGTTAAGCTACTGCGACCTGCACGTCTCTTCCAAGTTGCATTTAAACCATCTTGTTAAGCTACTGCGATCTGCATGTCTCTTCCAAGTGGCATTTAAACTGTCTTGTTAAGCTACTGCGACTTGCACGTCTCTTCCAAGGGGCATTTAAACAGTCTTGTTAAGCTACTGTAACCTCCAACACCGCTCCATGGGGCACTTAAACCGTCTGGTTAAGCTACTGCGAACTGCATGTCTCTACCAAAGGACATTTAAACCATCTTGTTAAGCTACTGCGACCTGCACGTCTCTTCCAAGGGGCGTTTAAACAGTCTTGTTAAGCTGCTGCAACCTGCACGTCTATTCCAAGGGGCATTTAATTCGTCTTGGTAAGCTACTGCGACCTGCACGTCTCTTCCAATGGGCATTTAAACCGACTTGGTAAGCTACTGCGAAATGCACGTCTCTTCCAAGGGGGATTTAAACCGTCTTGTTAAGCTACTGCGACCTGCACGTCTCTTCCAAGGGGCATTTAAACCGTCTTGTTAAGTTACTGCGACCTGCTCGTCTCTTCCAAGGGGCATTTAAACCGTCTTGTTAAGCTACTGCGACCTGCACGTCTCTTACAAGGCACATTTAAACCGTCTTTTTAAGCTACTGCGACTTGAACGTCCCTTCCAAGGGGCATTTAAACCGTCTTGTTAAGCTACTGTAACCTCCACCACTTTTCCAAGGGGCATTTAAACCGTCTTGTTAAGCTACTGCCACCTGCAGGTCTCTTCCAAGGGGCATTTAAACCGTCTTGTTAAGCTACTGCGACCTGCATGTCTCCTCCAAGGGGCATTTAAACCGTCTTGTTAAGCCACTGCGACCTGTATGTCTCTTCCAAGGGGCATTTAAACCGTCTTGTTAAGCTGCTGCGACCTGCATATCTCTTCCAAGGGGCATTTAAACCATCTTGTTAAGGTACTGCAACCTCCACCGCACTTCCAAGGGGCATTTAAACCGTCTTGTTAAGCTACTGTTACCTGCAGGTCTCTTCCAAGGGGCATTTAAACCGTCTTGTTAAGCTACTGCAAGCTGCACGTCTCTTCGAAGGGGCATTTAAACCGTCTTTTTAAGCTACTGCGACCTCAGCCGCACTTCCAAGGGGCATTTAAACCGTCTAGTTAAGCTACTGCTACCTGCACGTCTCTTTCAAGGGGCATTTAAACTGTCTTTTTAAGCTACTGCGACCTCCACCGCTATTCCAAGGGGCATTTAAACTGTCTTGTTAAACTACTGTGACCTGCATGTCTCTTCCAAGTGGCATTTAAACCGTTTTGTTAAGCTACTGCGACCTGCACTTCTTCTCCTGGGGGCATTTAAACTGTCTTGTTAAGCTACTGCGACCTCCACCTCTCTTCCAAGAGGCATTTAAACCATCTTATTAAGCTACTGAGATCTGCACATCTCTTCCAAGGGGTCATTTAAACCATCTTATTAAGCTACTGCGACCTGCACGTCTCTTTCAAGGGGCATTTAAACTGTCTTGTTAAGCTACTGCGACCTCCACCGCTCTTCCAAGGGGCATTTATACCGTCTTGTTAAGCTACTGCGACCTGCACGTCTCTTCCAAGTGGGATTTAAACCGTCTTGGTAAGCTACTGCGACCTGCAAGACTATTCCAAGGGTCATTTAAACCCTCTTGTTAAGCTACTGCGACCTGCACGTCTCTTCCAAGCGGGATTTAAACCGTCTTGTTAAGCTACTGCGACCTGCACGTCTCTTCCAAGGGGCATTTAAACCGTCTTGTTAAGCTACTGCGACCTGCTCGTCTCTTCCAAGGGGCATTTAAACCGTCTTATTAAGCTACTGCGACCTGCACGTCTCTTCCAAGGGGCATTTAAACTGTCTTGTTAAGCTACTGTAACCTCCACCACCACTCCAAGGGACTTTTAAACCGTCTTGTTAAGATACTGCGACCTGCACGTCTTCTCCAAGGGGCATTTAAACTGTCTTGTTAAGCTACTGCGACCTGCACATCTCTTCCAAGGGGCATTTAAACCGTCTTATTAAGCTACTGCGACCTGCACGTCTCTTCCAAGGGGCATTTAAACTGTCTTGTTAAGCTACTGCGACCTCCACCACCACTCCAAGGGGCATTTAAACCGTCTTGTTAAGATACTGCGACCTGCACGTCTCTTCCATGGGGCATTTAAACCGTCTGGTTAAGCTACTGCGAACTGCATGTCTCTACAAAAGGACATTTAAACCGTCTTGTTAAGCTACTGCGACCTGCTCGTCTCTTCCAAGGGGCATTTAAACCGTCTTGTTAAGCAACTGCGACCTGCACGTCTCTGCCAAGGAGCATTTAAACCGTCTTTTTAAGCTACTGCGACTTGCACGTCCCTTCCAAGGGGCATTTAAACCGTCTTGTTAAGCTACTGTAACCTCCACCACTTTCCCAAGGTGCATTTAAACCGTCTTGTTAAGCCACTACGACCTGCATGTCTCTTCCAAGGGGCATTTAAACCATCTTGTTAAGCTGCTGCGACCTGCATGTCTCTTCCAAGGGGCATTTAAACCGTCTTGTTTAGCTACTGTGACCTGCACGTCTCTTCCAAGGGGCATTTAAACCGTCTTGGTAAGCTACTGCGACCTGCAAGCCTATTCCAAGGGGCTTTTAAACCCTCTTGTTAAGCTACTGCGACCTGCACGTCTCTTCAAGGGGGATTTCAACTGTCTTGTTAAGCTACTGCGACCTCCACCGCTCTTCCAAGGGGCATTTAAACCATCTTGTTAAGCTACTGCGACCTGCACGTCTCTACCAAGGGGCATTTAGATTGTCTTGTTAAGCTACTGCGACCTGCACGTCTCTTCCAAGGGGCATTTAAACTGTCTTGTTAAGCTCCTGCGACCTCCACCGCTCTTCCAAGGGGCATTTAAACCATCTTGTTAAGCTACTGCAACCTGCATGTCTCTTCCAAGGGGCATTTAAACTGTCTTGTAAAGCTACTGCGACCTTCACGTCTCTTCCAAGGGGCATTTAAATCATCTTGGTAAGCTACTGCGACCTGCAAGCCTCTTCCAAGGGTCATTTAAACCATATTGTTAAGCCACTGCGACCTGCACGTCTCTTACAAGGGGCATTTAAACTGTCTTGTTAAGCTACTGCGACCTTCACGTCTCTACCAAGGGGCATTTAAATCGTCTTGGTAAGCTAATGCGACCTGCAAGCCTCTACCAAGGGGCATTTAAACCATCTTGTTAAGCTACTGCGACCTCCACCGCTCTTCCAAGGGGCATTTAAACGATCTTGTTAAGCTACTGCGACCTGCACGTCTCTTCCAAGGGGCATTTAAACTTTCTTTTTAAGCTACTGCAACCTGCACGTCTCTTCCAAGGGGCATTTAAACTGTCTTGTTAAGCTACTGCAACCACCACCGCTCTTCCAAGGGGCATTTAAACCATCTTGTTAAGCTACTGCGACCTGCTCGTCTCTACCAAGGGGCATTTAAACTGTCTTGTTAAGCTACTGCGACCTGCTCGTCTCTTCCAAGGGGCATTTAAACTGCTTGTTAAGCTACTGTGACCTCCACCGCTCTTCCAAGGGGCATTTAAACCATCTTGTTAAGCTACTGCGACCTGCACGTCTCTACCAAGGGGCATTTAAACTGTCTTGTTAACTCCTGCGACCTCCACCGCTCTTCCAAGGGGCATTTAAACCATCTTGTTAAGCTACTGCAACCTGCATGTCTCTTCCAAGGGGCAGTTAAACTGTCTTGTAAAGCTACTGCGACCTTCACGTCTCTTCCAAGGGGCATTTAAATCGTCTTGGTAAGCTACTGCGACCTGCAAGCCTCTTCCAAGGGGCATTTAAACCGTCTTGTTAAGCTACTGCGACCTGCACGTCTCTTACAAGGGGCATTTAAACTGTCTTGTTAAGCTACTGCGACCTGCACGTCTCTTCCAAGGGGCATTTAAACTGTCTTGTTAAGCTACTGCGACCTCCACCGCTCTTCTAAGGGGCATTTAAACCATCTTGTTAAGCTACTGCAACCTGCTCGTCTCTTCCAAGGGGCATTTAAACTGTCTTGCTAAGCTTCTGCAACCTGCAGGTCTCTTCTAAGGTTCATTTAAACCGTCTTGTTAAGCTACTGTGACTTGCACGTCTCTTCCAAGGGTCATTTAAACCGTCTTGTTAAGCTACTGTAACCTCCACCACTGTTCCAAGGGGCATTTAAACTATCTTGTTAAGCTACTGCGACCTGCACGTCTCTTCCAAGTTGCATTTAAACCATCTTGTTAAGCTACTGCGATCTGCATGTCTCTTCCAAGTGGCATTTAAACTGTCTTATTAAGCTACTGCGACTTGTACGTCTCTTCCAGGGGGCATTTAAACAGTCTTGTTAAGCTACTGTAACCTCCAACACCGCTCCATGGGGCACTTAAACCGTCTGGTTAAGCTACTGCGAACTGCATGTCTCTACCAAAGGACATTTAAACCATCTTGTTAAGCTACTGCGACCTGCACGTCTCTTCCAAGGGGCGTTTAAACAGTCTTGTTAAGCTGCTGCAACCTGCACGTCTATTCCAAGGGGCATTTAAATCGTCTTGGTAAGCTACTGCGACCTGCACTTCTCTTCCAATGGGCATTTAAACCGTCTTGGTAAGCTTCTGCGAAATGCACGTCTCTTCCAAGGGGGATTTAAACCGTCTTGTTAAGCTACTGCGACCTGCACGTCTCTTCCAAGGGGCATTTAAACCGTCTTGTTAAGTTACTGCGACCTGCTCGTCTCTTCCAAGGGGCATTTAAACCGTCTTGTTAAGCTACTGCGACCTGCACGTCTCTTACAAGGCACATTTAAACCGTCTTTTTAAGCTACTGCGACTTGAACGTCCCTTCCAAGGGGCATTTAAACCGTCTTGTTAAGCTACTGTAACCTCCACCACTTTTCCAAGGGGCATTTAAACCGTCTTGTTAAGCTACTGCGACCTGCAGGTCTCTTCCAAGGGGCATTTAAACCGTCTTGTTAAGCTACTGCGACCTGCATGTCTCCTCCAAGGGGCATTTAAACCGTCTTGTTAAGCCACTGCGACCTGTATGTCTCTTCCAAGGGGCATTTAAACCGTCTTGTTAAGCTGCTGCGACCTGCATATCTCTTCCAAGGGGCATTTAAACCATCTTGTTAAGGTACTGCAACCTCCACCGCACTTCCAAGGGGCATTTAAACCGTCTTGTTAAGCTACTGTGACCTGCAGGTCTCTTCCAAGGGGCATTTAAACCGTCTTGTTAAGCTACTGCAAGCTGCACGTCTCTTCGAAGGGGCATTTAAACCGTCTTTTTAAGCTACTGCGACCTCAGCCGCACTTCCAAGGGGCATTTAAACCGTCTAGTTAAGCTACTGCTACCTGCACGTCTCTTTCAAGGGGCATTTAAACTGTCTTTTTAAGCTACTGCGACCTCCACCGCTATTCCAAGGGGCATTTAAACTGTCTTGTTAAACTACTGCGACCTGCATGTCTCTTCCAAGTGGCATTTAAACCGTTTTGTTAAGCTACTGCGACCTGCACGTCTTCTCCAAGGGGCATTTAAACTGTCTTGTTAAGCTACTGCGACCTCCACCTCTCTTCCAAGAGGCATTTAAACCATCTTATTAAGCTACTGAGATCTGCACATCTCTTCCAAGGGGTCATTTAAACCATCTTATTAAGCTACTGCGACCTGCACGTCTCTTTCAAGGGGCATTTAAACTGTCTTGTTAAGCTACTGCGACCTCCACCGCTCTTCCAAGGGGCATTTATACCGTCTTGTTAAGCTACTGCGACCTGCACGTCTCTTCCAAGTGGGATTTAAACCGTCTTGGTAAGCTACTGCGACCTGCAAGACTATTCCAAGGGTCATTTAAACCCTCTTGTTAAGCTACTGCGACCTGCACGTCTCTTCCAAGGGGGATTTAAACCGTCTTGTTAAGCTACTGCGACCTGCACGTCTCTTCCAAGGGGCATTTAAACCGTCTTGTTAAGCTACTGCGACCTGCTCGTCTCTTCCAAGGGGCATTTAAACCGTCTTATTAAGCTACTGCGACCTGCACGTCTCTTCCAAGGGGCATTTAAACTGTCTTGTTAAGCTACTGTAACCTCCACCACCACTCCAAGGGACTTTTAAACCGTCTTGTTAAGATACTGCGACCTGCACGTCTTCTCCAAGGGGCATTTAAACTGTCTTGTTAAGCTACTGCGACCTGCACATCTCTTCCAAGGGGCATTTAAACCGTCTTATTAAGCTACTGCGACCTGCACGTCTCTTCCAAGGGGCATTTAAACTGTCTTGTTAAGCTACTGCGACCTCCACCACCACTCCAAGGGGCATTTAAACCGTCTTGTTAAGATACTGCGACCTGCACGTCTCTTCCATGGGGCATTTAAACCGTCTGGTTAAGCTACTGCGAACTGCATGTCTCTACAAAAGGACATTTAAACCGTCTTGTTAAGCTACTGCGACCTGCTCGTCTCTTCCAAGGGGCATTTAAACCGTCTTGTTAAGCAACTGCGACCTTCACGTCTCTGCCAAGGAGCATTTAAACCGTCTTTTTAAGCTACTGCGACTTGCACGTCCCTTCCAAGGGGCATTTAAGCCGTCTTGTTAAGCTACTGTAACCTCCACCACTTTCCCAAGGTGCATTTAAACCGTCTTGTTAAGCCACTACGACCTGCATGTCTCTTCCAAGGGGCATTTAAACCATCTTGTTAAGCTGCTGCGACCTGCATGTCTCTTCCAAGGGGCATTTAAACCGTCTTGTTTAGTTACTGTGACCTGCACGTCTCTTCCAAGGGGCATTTAAACCGTCTTGGTAAGCTACTGCGACCTGCAAGCCTATTCCAAGGGGCTTTTAAACCCTCTTGTTAAGCTACTGCGACCTGCACGTCTCTTCCAAGGGGCACTTAAACTGTCTTGTTAAGCTCCTGCGACCTCCACCGCTCTTCCAAGGGGCATTTAAACCATCTTGTTAAGCTACTGCAACCTGCATGTCTCTTCCAAGGGGCATTTAAACTGTCTTGTAAAGCTACTGCGACCTTCACGTCTCTTCCAAGGGGCATTTAAATCGTCTTGGTAAGCTACTGCGACCTGCAAGCCTCTTCCAAGGGGCATTTAAACCGTCTTGTTAAGCTACTGCGACCTTCACGTCTCTACCAAGGGGCATTTAAACCGTCTTGTTAAGCTAATGCGACCTGCACGTCTCTTCCAAGGGGGATTTAAACCGTCTTTTAAGCTACTGTGACCTGCACGTCTCTTCCAAGGGGCATTTAAACCGTCTTGTTAAGTTACTGCGACCTGCTCGTCTCTTCCAAGGGGCATTTAAACCGTCTTGTTAAGCTACTGTAACCTCCACCACTTTTCCAAGGGGCATTTAAACCGTCTTGTTAAGCCACTGCGACCTGTATGTCTCTTCCAAGGGGCATTTAAACAGTCTTGTTAAGCTGCTGCGACCTGCATATCTCTTCCAAGGGGCATTTAAACCATCTTGTTAAGTTACTGCGACCTCCACCGCACTTCCAAGGGGCATTTAAACCGTCTTGTTAAGCTACTGTGACCTGCAAGTCTCTTCCAAGGGGCATTTAAACCGTCTTGTTAAGCTACTGCAAGCTGCACGTCTCTTCGAAGGTGCATTTAAACCGTATTTTTAAGCTACTGCGACCTCCGCCGCACTTCCAAGGGGCATTTAAACCGTCTAGTTAAGCTACTGCTACCTGCACGTCTCTTTCAAGGGGCATTTAAACTGTCTTGTTAAGCTACTGCGACCTCCACCGCTATTCCAAGGGGCATTTAAACCGTCTTGTTAAACTACTGTGACCTGCATGTCTCTTCCAAGTGGCATTTAAACCGTTTTGTTAAGCTACTGCGACCTGCACGTCTTCTCCAAGGGGCATTTAAACTGTCTTGTTAAGCTACGGCGACCTGCACATCTCTTCCAAGGGGCATTTAAACCGTCTTATTAAGCTACTGCGACCTGCACGTCTCTTCCAAGGGGCATTTAAACTGTCTTGTTAAGCTACTGCGACCTCCACCGCTCTTCCAAGGGGAATTTAAACCGACTTGTTAAGCTACTGCGACCTGCACGTCTCTTCCAAGTGGGATTTAAACCGTCTTGGTAAGCTACTGCGACCTGCAAGACTATTCCAAGGGTCATTTAAACCCTCTTGTTAAGCTACTGCGACCTGCACGTCTCTTCCAAGCGGGATTTAACCCGTCTTGTTAAGCTACTGCGACCTGCACGTCTCTTCCAAGGGGCATTTAAACCGTCTTGTTAAACTACTGTGACCTGCATGTCTCTTCCAAGTGGCATTTAAACCGTTTTGTTAAGCTACTGCGACCTGCACGTCTTCTCCAAGGGGCATTTAAACTGTCTTGTTAAGCTACTGCGACCTGCCCATCTCTTCCAAGGGGCATTTAAACCGTCTTATTAAGCTACTGCGACCTGCACGTCTCTTCCAAGGGGCATTTAAACTGTCTTGTTAAGCTACTGCGACCTCCACCGCTCTTCCAAGGGGAATTTAAACCATTTTGTTAAGCTACTGCGACCTGCACGTCTCTTCCAAGTGGGATTTAAACCGTCTTGGTAAGCTACTGCCACCTGCAAGACTATTCCAAGGGTCATTTAAACCCTCTTGTTAAGCTACTGCGACCTGCACGTCTCTTCCAAGCGGGATTTAACCCGTCTTGTTAAGCTACTGCGACCTGCACGTCTCTTCCAAGGGGCATTTAAACCGTCTTGTTAAGCTACTGTAACCTCCACCACTTTCCCAAGGCGCATTTAAACCGTCTTGTTAAGCCACTACGACCTGCATGTCTCTTCCAAGGGGCATTTAAACCATCTTGTTAAGCTGCTGCGACCTGCATGTCTCTTCCAAGGGGCATTTAAACCGTCTTGTTTAGCTACTGTGACCTGCACGTCTCTTCCAAGGGGCATTTAAACCGTCTTGGTAAGCTCCTGCGACCTGCAAGCCTATTCCAAGGGGCTTTTAAACCCTCTTGTTAAGCTACTGCGACCTGCACGTCTCTTCCAAGGGGCACTTAAACTGTCTTGTTAAGCTCCTGCGACCTCCACCGCTCTTCCAAGGGGCATTTAAACCATCTTGTTAAGCTACTGCAACCTGCATGTCTCTTCCAAGGGGCATTTAAACTGTCTTGTAAAGCTACTGCGACCTTCACGTCTCTTCCAAGGGGCATTTAAATCGTCTTGGTAAGCTACTGCGACCTGCAAGCCTCTTCCAAGGGGCATTTAAACCGTCTTGTTAAGCTACTGTGACCTTCACGTCTCTACCAAGGGGCATTTAAACCGTCTTGTTAAGCTAATGCGACCTGCACGTCTCTTCCAAGGGGGATTTAAACCGTCTTTTAAGCTACTGTGACCTGCACGTCTCTTCCAAGGGGCATTTAAACCGTCTTGTTAAGTTACTGCGACCTGCTCGTCTCTTCCAAGGGGCATTTAAACCGTCTTGTTAAGCTACTGCGACCTGCACGTCTCTTCCAAGGCACATTTAAACCGTCTTTTTAAGCTACTGCGACTTGCACGTCCCTTCCAAGGGGCATTTAAACCGTCTTGTTAAGCTACTGTAACCTCCACCACTTTTCCAAGGGGTATTTAAACCGTCTTGTTAAGCTACTGCGACCTGCACGTCTCTTCCAAGGGGCATTTAAACCATCTTGTTAAGCTACTGCGACCTGCATGTCTCCTCCAAGGGGCATTTAAACCGTCTTGTTAAGCCACTGCGACCTGTATGTCTCTTCCAAGGGGCATTTAAACAGTCTTGTTAAGCTGCTGCGACCTGCATATCTCTTCCAAGGGGCATTTAAACCATCTTGTTAAGTTACTGCGACCTCCACCGCACTTCCAAGGGGCATTTAAACCATCTTGTTAAGCTACTGTGACCTGCAAGTCTCTTCCAAGGGGCATTTAAACCGTCTTGTTAAGCTACTGCAAGCTGCACGTCTCTTCGAAGGGGCATTTAAACCGTATTTTTAAGCTACTGCGACCTCCGCCGCACTTCCAAGGGGCATTTAAACCGTCTAGTTAAGCTACTGCTACCTGCACGTCTCTTTCAAGGGGCATTTAAACTGTCTTGTTAAGCTACTGCGACCTCCACCGCTATTCCAAGGGGCATTTAAACCGTCTTGTTAAACTACTGTGACCTGCATGTCTCTTCCAAGTGGCATTTAAACCGTTTTGTTAAGCTACTGCGACCTGCACGTCTTCTCCAAGGGGCATTTAAACTGTCTTGTTAAGCTACTGCGACCTGCACATCTCTTCCAAGGGGCATTTAAACCGTCTTATTAAGCTACTGCGACCTGCACGTCTCTTCCAAGGGGCATTTAAACTGTCTTGTTAAGCTACTGCGACCTCCACCGCTCTTCCAAGGGGAATTTAAACCGTCGTGTTAAGCTACTGCGACCTGCACGTCTCTTCCAAGTGGGATTTAAACCGTCTTGGTAAGCTACTGCGACCTGCAAGACTATTCCAAGGGTCATTTAAACCCTCTTGTTAAGCTACTGCGACCTGCACGTCTCTTCCAAGCGGGATTTAACCCGTCTTGTTAAGCTACTGCGACCTGCACGTCTCTTCCAAGGGGCATTTAAACCGTCTTGTTAAGCTACTGCGACCTGCTCGTCTCTTCCAAGGGGCATTTAAACCTTATTGTTAAGCAACTGCGACCTGCAAGTCTCTGCCAAGGAGCATTTAAACCGTCTTTTTAAGCTACTGCGACTTGCACGTCCCTTCCAAGGGGCATTTAAACCGTCTTGTTAAGCTACTGTAACCTCCACCACTTTCCCAAGGTGCATTTAAACCGTCTTGTTAAGCCACTATTACCTGCATGTCTCTTCCAAGGGGCATTTAAACCATCTTGTTAAGCTTCTGCGACCTGCATGTCTCTTCCAAGGGTCATTTAAACCATCTTGTTAAGCTACTGCTTCCTCCACCACACTTCCAAGGGGCATTTAAACCGTCTTGTTTAGCTACTGTGACCTGCACGTCTCTTCCAAGGGGCATTTAAACCGTCTTGGTAAGCTACTGTGACCTGCAAGCCTATTTCAAGGGGCTTTTAAACCCTCTTGTTAAGCTACTGCGACCTGCACGCCTCTTCCAAGGGGGAATTAAACCGTCTTGTTAAGCTACTGCGACCTGCACGTCTCTTTCAAGGGGCATTTAAACTGTCTTGTTAAGCTACTGCGACCTGCACGTCTCTTCCAAGGGGCATTTAAACCATCTTGGTAAGCTACTGCGACCTGGAAGCCTATTCCAAGGGGCTTTTAAACGCTCTTGTTAAGCTACTGCGACCTGCACGTCTCTCCCAAGGGGGATTTAAACTGTCTTGTTAAGCTACTGCGACCTCCACCGCTCTTCCAAGGGGCATTTAAACCGTCTTGTTAAGCTACTGCGACCTGCACTTCTCTTTCAAGGGGCATTTACACTGTCTTGTTAAGCTACTGCGTCCTCCACCGCTCTTCCAAGGGGCATTTAAACCGTCTTGTTAAGCTGCTGCGAACTGCACGTCTCTTCCAAGGGGCATTTAAACCGTCTTGTTAAGATACTGCGACCTGCACGTCTCTTACAAGGGGCATTTAAACCGCCTTGTTAAGCTATTGCCACTTGAACGTCTCTTCCAAGGGGCATTTAAACTGTCTTGTTAAGCTACTGTGACCTGCACGTCTCTTTCAAGGGGCATTTAAACCGTCTTGGTAAACTACTGCGACCTGCAAGCCTATTCCAAGGGGCTTTTAAACCCTCTTGTTAAGCTACTGCGACCTGCACGCCTCTTCCAAGGGGGACTTAAACCGTCTTGTTAAGCTACTGCGACCAGCACGTCTCTCCCGAGGAGCAAATAAACCGTCTTGTTAAGCTACTGCGACCTGCATGTCTCTTCCAAGGGGCATTTAAACCGTCTTGGTAAGCTACTGCGACCTGCAAGCCTATTCCAAGGGGCTTTTAAACCCTCTTGTTAAGCTAGTGCGACCTGCACGTCTCTTCCAAGGGGCATTTAAACTGTCTTGCTAAGCTACTGCGACCTCCACCGCTCTTCCAAGGGGCATTTAAACCATCTTGTTAAGCTACTGCGACCTGCACGTCTCTACCAAGGGGCATTTAAACTGTCTTATTAAGCTACTGCGACCTGCACGTCTCTTCCAAGGGGCATTTAAACTGTCTTGTTAAGCTACTGCGACCTGCACGTCTCTACCAAGGGGCATTTAAACTGTCTTGTTAAGCTACTGCGACCTGCACTTCTCTTCCAAGGGGCATTTAAACTGTCTTGTTAAGCTCCTGCGACCTCCACCGCTCTTCCAAGGGGCATTTAAACCATCTTGTTAAGCTACTGCGACCTGCACGCCTCTTCCAAGGGGGACTTAAACCGTCTTGTTAAGCTACTGCGACCAGCACGTCTCTCCCGAGGAGCAATTAAACCGTCTTGTTATGCTACTGCGACCTGCATGTCTCTTCCAAGGGGCATTTAAACCGTCTTGGAAAACTACTGCGACCTGCAAGCCTATTCCAAGGGGCTTTTAAACCCTCTTGTTAAGCTACTGCGACCTGCACGCCTTTTCCAAGGGGGACTTAAACCGTCTTGTTAAGCTACTGCGACCAGCACGTCTCTCCCGAGGAGCAATTAAACCGTCTTGTTAAGCTACTGCGACCTGCATGTCTCTTCCAAGGGGCATTTAAACCGTCTTGGTAAGCTACTGCGACCTGCAAGCCTATTCCAAGGGGCTTTTAAACCCTCTTGTTAAGCTACTGCGACCTGCACGTCTCTTCCAAGGGGCATTTAAACTGTCTTGTTAAGCTACTGCGACCTCCATCGCTCTTCCAAGGGGCATTTAAACCATCTTGTTAAGCTACTGCGACCTGCACGTCTCTACCAAGGGGCATTTAAACTGTCTTGTTAAGCTACTTCGACCTGCACGTCTCTTACAAGGGGCATTTAAACTGTCTTGTTAAGCTACTGCGACCTCCACCGCTCTTCCAAGGGGCATTTAAACCATCTTGTTAAGCTACTGCGACCTGCACGTCTCTACCAAGGGGCATTTAAACTGTCTTGTTAAGCTACTGCGACCTGCACGTCTCTTCCATGGGGCATTTAAACTGTCTTGTTAAGCTCCTGCGATCTCCACCGCTCTTCCAAGGGGCATTTAAACCGTCTTGTTAAGCTACTGCGACCTGCATGTCTCTTCCAAGGGGCATTTAAACCGTCTTGGTAAGCTACTGCGACCTGCAAGCCTATTCCAAGGGGCTTTTAAACCCTCTTGTTAAGCTACTGCGACCTGCACGTCTCTTCCAAGGGGCATTTAAACTGTCTTGTTAAGCTACTGCGACCTCCATCGCTCTTCCAAGGGGCATTTAAACCATCTTGTTAAGCTACTGCGACCTGCACGTCTCTACCAAGGGGCATTTAAACTGTCTTGTTAAGCTACTTCGACCTGCACGTCTCTTACAAGGGGCATTTAAACTGTCTTGTTAAGCTACTGCGACCTCCACCGCTCTTCCAAGGGGCATTTAAACCATCTTGTTAAGCTACTGCGACCTGCACGTCTCTACCAAGGGGCATTTAAACTGTCTTGTTAAGCTACTGCGACCTGCACGTCTCTTACAAGGGGCATTTAAACTGTCTTGTTAAGCTACTGCAACCTCCACCGCTCTTCCAAGGGGCATTTAAACCATCTTGTTAAGCTACTGCAACCTGCATGTCTCTTCCAAGGGGCATTTAAACTGTCTTGTAAAGCTACTGCGACCTTCACGTCTCTTCCAAGGGGCATTTAAATCGTCGTGGTAAGCTACTGCGACCTGCAAGCCTCTTCCAAGGGGCATTTAAACCGTCTTGTTGAGCTACTGCGACCTGCACGTCTCTTACAAGGGGCATTTAAACTGTCTTGTTAAGCTACTGCGACCTTCACGTCTCTACCAAGGGGCATTTAAATCGTCTTGGTAAGCTAATGCGACCTGCAAGCCTCTTCCAAGGGGCATTTAAACCGTCTTGTTAAGCTACTGCGACCTGCACGTCTCTTACAAGGGGCATTTAAACTGTCTTGTTAAGCTACTGCAACCTCCACCGCTTTTCCAAGGGGCATTTAAACCATCTTGTTAAGCTACTGCAACCTGCACGTCTCTTCCAAGGGGCATTTAAACTGTCTTGTTAAGCTACTGCGACCTCCACCGCTCTTCCAAGGGGCATTTAAACGATCTTGTTAAGCTACTGCGACCTGCACGTCTATACCAAGGGGCATTTAAACCGTCTTGTTAAGCTACTGCGACCTGCACGTCTCTTCCAAGGGGCATTTAAACTGTCTTGTTAAGCTACTGCGACCTCCACCGCTCTTCCAAGGGGCATTTAAACCATCTTGCTAAGCTACTGCAACCTGCATGTCTCTTCCAAGGGGCATTTAAACTGTCTTGTAAAGCTACTGCGACCTTCACGTCTCTTCCAAGGGGCATTTAAATCGTCTTGGTAAGCTACTGCGACCTGCAAGCCTCTTCCAAGGGGCATTTAAACCGTCTTATTAAGCTACTGCGACCTGCACGTCTCTTACAAGGGGCATTTAAACTGTCTTGTTAAGCTACTGCGACCTCCACCGCTCTTCCAAGGGGCATTTAAACGATCTTGTTAAGCTACTGCGACTTGCACGTCTCTTCCAATGGGCATTTAAACTGTCTTGTTAAGCTACTGCGACCTGCACGTCTCTTCCAAGGGGCATTTAAACTGTCTTGTTAAGCTACTGCGACCTCCACCGCTCTTCCAAGGGGCATTTAAACCATCTTTTTAAGCTACTCCAACCTGCTCGACTCTTCCAAGGGGCATTTAAACTGTCTTGCTAAGCTTCTGCAACCTGCAGGTCTCTTCTAAGGGGCATTTAAACCGTCTTGTTAAGCTTCTGCGACTTGCATGTCTCTTCCAAGGGGCATTTAAACCATCTTGTTAAGCTACTGTAACCTCCACCACTGTTCCAAGGGGCATTTAAACTATCTTGTTAAGCTACTGCGACCTGCACGTCTCTTCCAAGGGGCATTTAAACCGTCTTGTTAAGCTACTGTAACCTCCACCACCACTCAATGGGGCATTTAAACCGTCTGGTTAAGCTACTGCCAACTGCATGTCTCTACCAAAGGACATTTAAACCATCTTGTTAAGCTACTGCGACCTGCACGTCTCTTCCAAGGGGGGTTTAAACAGTCTTGTTAAGCTGCTGCGACCTGCATGTCTCTTCCAAGGGGCATTTAAACTGTCTTGTTAAGCCACTGCGACCTGTATGTCTCTTCCAAGGGGCATTTAAACAGTCTTGTTAAGCTGCTGCGACCTGCATATCTCTTCCAAGGGGCATTTAAACCTTCTTGTTAAGTTACTGCGACCTCCACCGCACTTCCAAGGGGCATTTAAACCGTCTTGTTAAGCTACTGTGACCTGCAAGTCTCTTCCAAGGGGCATTTAAACCTTCTTGTTAAGCTACTGTAAACTGCACGTCTCTTCGAAGGGGTATTTAAACCGTCTTTTTAAGCTACTGCGACCTCCGCCGCACTTCCAAGGGGCATTTAAACCGTCTAGTTAAGCTACCGCTACCTGCACGTCTATACCAAGGGGCATTTAAACCGTCTTGTTAAGCTACTGCGACCTGCACGTCTCTTCCAAGGGGCATTTAAACTGTCTTGTTAAGCTACTGCGACCTCCACCGCTCTTCCAAGGGGCATTTAAACCATCTTGCTAAGCTACTGCAACCTGCATGTCTCTTCCAAGGGGCATTTAAACTGTCTTGTAAAGCTACTGCGACCTTCACGTCTCTTCCAAGGGGCATTTAAATCGTCTTGGTAAGCTACTGCGACCTGCAAGCCTCTTCCAAGGGGCATTTAAACCGTCTTATTAAGCTACTGCGACCTGCACGTCTCTTACAAGGGGCATTTAAACTGTCTTGTTAAGCTACTGCGACCTCCACCGCTCTTCCAAGGGGCATTTAAACGATCTTGTTAAGCTACTGCGACTTGCACGTCTCTTCCAATGGGCATTTAAACTGTCTTGTTAAGCTACTGCGACCTGCACGTCTCTTCCAAGGGGCATTTAAACTGTCTTGTTAAGCTACTGCGACCTCCACCGCTCTTCCAAGGGGCATTTAAACCATCTTTTTAAGCTACTCCAACCTGCTCGACTCTTCCAAGGGGCATTTAAACTGTCTTGCTAAGCTTCTGCAACCTGCAGGTCTCTTCTAAGGGGCATTTAAACCGTCTTGTTAAGCTTCTGCGACTTGCATGTCTCTTCCAAGGGGCATTTAAACCATCTTGTTAAGCTACTGTAACCTCCACCACTGTTCCAAGGGGCATTTAAACTATCTTGTTAAGCTACTGCGACCTGCACGTCTCTTCCAAGGGGCATTTAAACCGTCTTGTTAAGCTACTGTAACCTCCACCACCACTCAATGGGGCATTTAAACCGTCTGGTTAAGCTACTGCCAACTGCATGTCTCTACCAAAGGACATTTAAACCATCTTGTTAAGCTACTGCGACCTGCACGTCTCTTCCAAGGGGGGTTTAAACAGTCTTGTTAAGCTGCTGCGACCTGCATGTCTCTTCCAAGGGGCATTTAAACTGTCTTGTTAAGCCACTGCGACCTGTATGTCTCTTCCAAGGGGCATTTAAACAGTCTTGTTAAGCTGCTGCGACCTGCATATCTCTTCCAAGGGGCATTAAACCTTCTTGTTAAGTTACTGCGACCTCCACCGCACTTCCAAGGGGCATTTAAACCGTCTTGTTAAGCTACTGTGACCTGCAAGTCTCTTCCAAGGGGCATTTAAACCTTCTTGTTAAGCTACTGTAAACTGCACGTCTCTTCGAAGGGGTATTTAAACCGTCTTTTTAAGCTACTGCGACCTCCGCCGCACTTCCAAGGGGCATTTAAACCGTCTAGTTAAGCTACCGCTACCTGCACGTCTCTTTCAAGGGGCATTTAAACTGTCTTGTTAAGCTACTGCGACCTCCACCGCTATTCCAAGGGGCATTTAAACTGTTTTGTTAAACTACTGTGACCTGCATGTCTCTTCCAAGTGGCATTTAAACCGTTTTGTTAAGCTACTGCGACCTGCACGTCTTCTCCAAGGGGCATTTAAACTGTCTTGTTAAGCTACTGCGACCTGCACATCTCTTCCAAGGGGCATTTAAACCGTCTTGATAAGCTGCTGCGACCTGCATGTCTCTTCCAAGGGGCATTTAAACCATCTTGTTAAGATACTGCTTCCTCCACCGCACTTCCAAGGGGCATTTAAACCGTCTTGTTTAGCTACTGCGACCTGCACGCCTCTTTCAAGGGGGAATTAAACCGTCTTGTTAAGCTACTGCGACCTGCACGTCTCTTTCAAGGGGCATTTAAACCGTCTTGTTAAGCTACTGCGACCTGCACGTCTCTTCCAAGGGGCATTTAAACCATCTTGGTAAGCTACTGCGACCTGCAAGCCTATTCCAAGGGGCTTTTAAACGCTCTTGTTAAGCTACTGCGACCTGCACGTCTCTCCCAAGGGGGATATAAACTGTCTTGTTAAGCTACTGCGACCTCCAGCGCTCTTCCAAGGGGCATTTAAACCGTCTTGTTAAGCTACTGCGACCTGCACTTCTCTTCCAAGGGGCATTTACACTGTCTTGTTAAGCTACAGCGACCTCCACCGCTCTTCCAAGGGGCATTTAAACCGTCTTGTTAAGCTACTGCGACCTGCACGTCTCTTCCAAGTGGGATTTAAACCGTCTTGGTAAGCTACTGCGACCTGCAAGACTATTCCAAGGGTCATTTAAACCCTCTTGTTAAGCTACTGCGACCTGCACGTCTCTTCCAAGCGGGATTTAAACCGTCTTGTTAAGCTACTGCGACCTGCACGTCTCTTCCAAGGGGCATTTTAACCGTCTTGTTAAGCTACTGCGACCTGCTCGTCTCTTCCAAGGGGCATTTAAACCGTCTTGTTAAGCAACTGCGACCTGCACGTCTCTGCCAAGGAGCATTTAAACCGTCTTTTTAAGCTACTGCGACTTGCACGTCCCTTCCAAGGGGCATTTAAACCGTCTTGTTAAGCTACTGTAACCTCCACCACTTTCCCAAGGTGCATTTAAACCGTCTTGTTAAGCCACTACGACCTGCATGTCTCTTCCAAGGGGCATTTAAACCATCTTGTTAAGCTGCTGCGACCTGCATGTCTCTTCCAAGGGGCATTTAAACCATCTTGTTAAGATACTGCTTCCTCCACCGCACTTCCAAGGGGCATTTACACCATCTTGTTTAGCTACTGTGACCTGCACGTCTCTTCCAAGGGGCATTTAAACCGTCTTGGTAAGCTACTGCGACCTGCAAGCCTATTCCAAGGGGCTTTTAAACCCTCTTGTTAAGCTACTGCGACCTGCACGCCTCTTCCAAGGGGGAATTAAACCGTCTTGTTAAGCTACTGCGACCTGCACGTCTCTTTCAAGGGGCATTTAAACAGTCTTGTTAAGCTACTGCGACCTGCACGTCTCTTCCAAGGGGCATTTAAAATATCTTGGTAAGCTACTGCGACCTGCAAGCCTATTTCAAGGGGCTTTTAAACGCTCTTGTTAAGCTACTGCGACCTGCACGTCTCTCCCAAGGGGGATTTAAACTGTCTTGTTAAGCTACTGCGACCTCCACCGCTATTCCAAGGGGCATTTAAACCGTCTTGTTAAGCTACTGCGACCTGCACTTCTCTTCCAAGGGGCATTTACACTGTCTTGTTAAGCTACTGCGACCTACACCGCTCTTCCAAGGGGCATTTAAACCGTCTTGTTAAGCTGCTGCGACCTGCACGTCTCTTCCAAGGGGCATTTAAACCGTCTTGTTAAGATACTGCGACCTGCACGTCTCTTACAAGGGGCATTTAAACCGTCTTGTTAAGCTACTGCGACCTGCACTTCTCTCCCAAGGGGGATTTAAACTGTCTTGTTAAGCTACTGCGACCTCCACCGCTCTTCCAAGGGGCATTTAAACTGTCTTGTTAAGCTACTGTGACCTGCACGTCTCTTTCAAGGGGCATTTAAACCGTCTTGGTAAACTACTGCGACCTACAAGCCTATTCCAAGGGGCTTTTAAACCCTCTTGTTAAGCTACTGCGACCTGCACGCCTCTTCCAAGGGGGACTTAAACCGTCTTGTTAAGCTACTGCGACCAGCACGTCTCTCCCGAGGAGCAATTAAACCGTCTTGTTAAGCTACTGCGACCTGCATGTCTCTTCCAAGGGGCATTTAAACCATCTTGGTAAGCTACTGCGACCTGCAAGCCTATTCCAAGGGGCTTTTAAACCCTCTTGTTAAGCTACTGCGACCTGCACGTCTCTTCCAAGGGGCATTTAAACTGTCTTGTTAAGCTACTGCGACCTCCACCGCTCTTCCAAGGGGCATTTAAACCATCTTGTTAAGCTACTGCGACCTGCCCGTCTCTACCAAGGGGCATTTAAACTGTCTTGTTAAGCTTCTGCGACCTGCACGTCTCTTCCAAGGGGCATTTAAACTGTCTTGTTAAGCTACTGCGACCTCCACCGCTCTTCCAAGGGGCATTTAAACCATCTTGTTAAGCTACTGCGACCTGCACGTCTCTACCAAGGGGCATTTAAACTGTCTTTTTAAGCTACTGCGACCTGCACGTCTCTTCCAAGGGGCATTTAAACTGTCTTGTTAAGCTCCTGCGACCTTCACCGCTCTTCCAAGGGGCATTTAAACCATCTTGTTAAGCTACTGCGACCTGCACGCCTCTTCCAAGGGGGACTTAAACCATCTTGTTAAGCTACTGCGACCAGCACGTCTCTCCCGAGGAGCAATTAAACTGTCTTTTTAAGCTACTACGACTTGCACGTCCCTTCCAAGGGGCATTTAAACCGTCTTGTTAAGCTACTGTAACCTTCTCCACTTTCCCAAGGTGCATTTAAACCGTTTTGTTAAGCCACTACGACCTGCATGTCTCTTCCAAGTGGCATTTAAACCATCTTGTTAAGCTGCTGCGACCTGTATGTCTCTTCCAAGGGGCATTTAAACCATCTTGTTAAGCTACTGTTTCCTCCACCCCACTTCCAACGGGCATTTAATCCGTCTTGTTTAGCTACTGTGACCTGCACGTCTCTTCCAAGGGGCATTTAAACCGTCATGGTAAGCTACTGCGACCTGCAAGCCTATTCCAAGGGGCTTTTAAACCATCTTGTTAAGCTACTGCGACCTGCACGCCTCTTCCAAGGGGGACTTAAACCGTCTTGTTAAGCTACTGCGACCTGCACGTCTCTTACAAGGGGCATTTAAACTGTCTTGTTAAGCTACTGCGACCTTCACGTCTCTACCAAGGGGCATTTAAATCGTCTTGGTAAGCTACTGCGACCTGCAAGCCTCTTCCGAGGGGCATTTAAACCATCTTGTTAAGTTACTGCGACCTGCACGTCTCTTCCAAGTGGCATTTAAACTGTCTTGTTAAGCTACTGCGACCTGCACGTCTCTTCCAAGGGGCATTTAAACTGTCTTGTTAAGCTACTACGACCTCCACCGCTCTTCCAAGAGGCATGTAAACCATCTTGTTAAGCTACTGCAACCTGCACGTCTCTTCCAAGGGGCATTTAAACTGTCTTGCTAAGCTTCTGCAACCTGCAGGTCTCTTCTAAGGGGCATTTAAACCGTCTTGTTAAGCTACTGCGACTTGCACGTCTCTTCCAAGGGGCATTTAAACAGTCTTGTTAAGCTACTGTAACCTCCACCACTTTTCCAAGGGGCATTTAAACTATCTTGTTAAGCTACTGCGACCTGCACGTCTCTTCCAAGTTGCATTTAAACCGTCTTGGTAAGCTACTGCTACCTGCAAGCATATTCCAAGGGGCTTTTAAACGCTCTTGTTAAGCTACTGCGACCTGCACGTCTCTTCCAAGGGGGATTTAAACTGTCTTGTTAAGCTACTGCGACCTGCACTTCTCTTCCAAGGGGCATTTACACTGTCTTGTTAAGCTACTGCGACCTCCAACGCTCTTCCAAGGGGCATTTAAACCGTCTTGTTAAGCTACTGTGACCTGCACGTCTCTTCCAAGGGGCATTTAAACCGTCTTGTTAAGATACTGCGACCTGCACGTCTCTTCCAAGGGGCATTTAAACCGTCTTGTTAAGCTATTGCGACTTGCACGTCTCTTCCAAGGGGCATTTAAACTGTCTTGTTAAGCTACTGTGACCTGCACGTCTCTTTCGAGGGGCATTTAAACCGTCTTGGTAAGCTACTGCGACCTGCAAGCCTATTCCAAGTGGCTTTTAAACCCTCTTGTTAAGCTACTGCGACCTGCACGCCTCTTCCAAGGGGGACTTAAACCGTCTTGTTAAGCTACTGCGAACAGCACGTCTCTTCCTAGGGGCATTTAAACCGTCTTGTTAAGCTACTGCGACCTACACGTCTCTTCCAAGGGTCATTTAAACCGTCTTGGTAAGCTACTGCGACCTGCAAGCCTATTCCAAGGGGCTTTTAAACCCTCTTGTTAAGCTACTGCAACCTGCACGTCTCTTCCAAGGGGGATTTAAACTGTCTTGTTAAGCTACTGCGACCTGCACATCTCTTCCAAGGGGCATTTAAACTGTCTTGTTAAGCTACTGCGACCTCCACCGCTCTTGCAAGGGGCATTTAAACCATCTTGTTAAGCTACTGCGACCTGCACGTCTCTTCCAAGGGGTCATTTAAACTGTCTTGTTAAGCTACTGCGACCTGCACGTCTCTTCCAAGGGGCATTTAAACTGTCTTGTTAAGCTCCTGCGACCTCCACCGCTCTTCCAAGGGGCATTTAAACCATCTTGTTAAGCTACTGCAACCTGCATGTCTCTTCTAAGGGGCATTTAAATTGTCTTGTTAAGCTACTCTAACCTCCACCACTTTTCCAAGGGGCATTTAAACCGTCTTGTTAAGCTACTGCGACCTGCACTTCTCTTCCAAGGGGCACTTAAAACGCTTTGTTAAGCTACTGCGACCTGCATGTCTCTTCCCAGGGGCATTTAAACCGTTTTGTTAAGCTGCTGCGACCTGTATGTCTCTTCCAAGGCGCATTTAAACCGTCTTTTTAAGCTACTGCGACTTGCACGTCTCTTCTAAGGGGCATTTAAACCATTTTGTTAAGCTACTGCGACCTGCACGTCTCTTCCAAGGGGCATTTAAACTGTCTTGCTAAGCTGCTGCGACCTGCATGTCTCTTCCAAGAGACATTTAAACTGTCTTGTTAAGCTGCTGCGACCTCCACCGCTCTTCCAAGGGGCATTTAAACTGTCTTGTTAAGCTACTGCGACCTGCACGTCTCTTCCAAGGGGCATTTAAATCGTCTTGGTAAGCTACTGCGACCTGCAAGCCTCATCCAAGGGGCATTTAAACTGTCTTGTTAAGCTACAGCGACCTGCATCTCTCTTCCGAGGGGCATTTAAACCGTCTTGTTAAGCTACTGCGAAATGCATGTCTCTTCCAAGTTGCATTTAAACCGTCTTGTTAAGCTACTGCGACCTGCACGTCTCTTCCAAGGGGAATTTAAACCGTCTTTTTAAGCTACTGCGACTTGCACGTCTCTTCCAAGGGGCATTTAAACCGTCTTGTTAAGCTACTGTAACCTCCAACACTTTTCCAAGGGGCATTTAAACCATCTTGTTAAGCTACTGCGACTTGCACGTCTCTTCCAAGTTGCATTTAAACCGTCTTGTTAAGCTACTGTGACCTGCATGTCTCTTCCAAGTTGCATTTAAACCGTCTTGTTAAGCTACTGCGACTTGCACGTCTCTTCCAAGGGACATTTAAACAATCTTGCTAAGCTACTGCGACCTGCACGTCTCTTCCAAGGGGCATTTAAACAGTCTTGTTAAGCTGCTGCGACCTCCACCGCTCTTCCAAGGGGCATTTAAACTGTTTTGTTAAGCTGCTGCGACCTCCACCGCTCTTCCAAGCGGCATTTAAACTGTCTTGTTAAGCTACTGCGACCTGCATGTCTCTACCAAGTTGCATTTAAGCCGTCTTGTTAAGCTACTGCGAACTGCACGTGTCTTCCAAGGGGCATTTAAACAGTCTTGTTAAGCTGCTGCGACCTGCATGTCTCTTCCAAGGGGCATTTAAACTGTCTTGTTAAGCTGCTCCGACCTCCACCGCTCTTCCAAGGGGCATTTAAACTGTCTTGTTAATCTACTGCGACCTGCACGTCTCTTCCGAGGGACATTTAAACCTTCCTTCTTAAGCTACTGCGACCTGCATGTCTCTTCCAAGTTGCATTTAAACCGTCTTGGTAAGCTACTGCGACTTGCACGTCTCTTCCAAGGGGCATTTAAACCGTTTTGTTAAGCTACTGTAACCTCCACCTCTTTTCCAAGGGGCATTTAAACCGTCTTGTTAAGCTACTGCGACCTGCACGTCTCTTCCATGGGGCATTTAAACCGTCTTGTTAAGCTACTGCGACCTGCATGTCTCTACCAAGGGACATTTAAAGCATCTTGTTAAGCTACTGCCACCTGCACGTCTCTTCCAAGTGGCATTTAAACAGTCTTGTTAAGATGCTGCCACCTGCATGTCTCTTCCAAGGGGCATTTAAACTGTCTTGTTAAGCTACTGCAACCTGCAGGTCTCTACTAAGGGCCATTTAAATCATCTTGTTAAGCTACTGCGACTTGCACATCTCTTCCAAGGGGCTTTTAAACCGTCTTGTAAAGCTACTGTAACCTCCACCACTTTTCCAAGGGGCATTTAAACCGTCTTGTTAAGCTACTGCGACCTGCACGTCTCTTCCAAGCGGTCATTTAAAACGCTTTGTTAAGCTACTGCGACCTGCATGTCTTTTCCAAGGGGCTTTTACACCGTCTTGTTAAGCTACTGCGACCTGCACGTCTCTTCCAAGGGGCATTTAAACCGTCTTGTTAAGCTGCTGAGACCTGTATGTCTCTTCCATGGGGCATTTAAACCGTCTTGTTAAGCTACTGTGACCTCCACCGCACTTCCAAGGGGCATTTGAACCGTCTTGTTAAGCTACTGCGACCTGCACGTCTCTTTCAAGGGGCATTTAAACCGTCTTGTTAAGCTACTGCAACCTGCACGTCTCTTCCAAGCGGCATTTAAACCGTCTTGGTAAGCTACTGCGACCTGCAAGACTATTCCAAGGGGCATTTAAACCCTCTTGTTAAGCTACTGCGACCAGCACGTCTCTCCCGAGGAGCAATTAAACCGTCTTGTTAAGCTACTGCGACCTGCATGTCTCTTCCAAGGGGCATTTAAACCATCTTGGTAAGCTACTGCGACCTGCAAGCCTATTCCAAGGGGCTTTTAAACCCTCTTGTTAAGCTACTGCGACCTGCACGTCTCTTCCAAGGGGCATTTAAACTGTCTTGTTAAGCTACTGCGACCTCCACCGCTCTTCCAAGGGGCATTTAAAACATCTTGTTAAGCTACTGCGACCTGCACGTCTCTACCAAGGGGCATTTAAACTGTCTTTTTAAGCTACTGCGACCTGCACGTCTCTTCCAAGGGGCATTTAAACTGTCTTGTTAAGCTCCTGCGACCTTCACCGCTCTTCCAAGGGGCATTTAAACCATCTTGTTAAGCTACTGCGACCTGCACGCCTCTTCCAAGGGGGTCTTAAACCATCTTGTTAAGCTACTGCGACCAGCACGTCTCTCCCGAGGAGCAATTAAACCGTCTTTTTAAGCTACTGCGACTTGCACGTCCCTTCCAAGGGGCATTTAAACCGTCTTGTTAAGCTACTGTAACATTCTCCACTTTCCCAAGGTGCATTTAAACCTTCTTGTTAAGCCACTACGACCTGCATGTCTCTTCCAAGTGGCATTTAAACCATCTTGTTAAGCTGCTGCGACCTGTATGTCTCTTCCAAGGGGCATTTAAACCATCTTGTTAAGCTACTGTTTCCTCCACCGCAATTCCAAGGGGCATTTAATCCGTCTTGTTTAGCTACTGTGACCTGCACGTCTCTTCCAAGGGGCATTTAAACCGTCATGGTAAGCTACTGCGACCTGCAAGCCTTTTCCAAGGGGCTTTTAAACCATCTTGTTAAGCTACTGCGACCTGCACGCCTCTTCCAAGGGGGACTTAAACCGTCTTGTTAAGCTACTGCGACCGGCACGTCTCTTACAAGGGGCATTTAAACTGTCTTGTTAAGCTACTGCGACCTTCTCGTCTCTACCAAGGGGCATTTTAATCGTCTTGGTAAGCTACTGCGACCTGCAAGCCTCTTCCGAGGGGCATTTAAACCGTCTTGTTAAGCTACTGCGACCTGCACATCTCTTCCAAGTGGCATTTAAACTGTCTTGTTAAGCTACTGCGACCTGCACGTCTCTTCCAAGGGGCATTTAAACTGTCTTGTTAAGCTACTACGACCTCCACCGCTCTTCCAAGGGGCATTTAAACCATCTTGTTAAGCTACTGCAACCTGCACGTCTCTTCCAAGGGGCATTTAAACTGTCTTGCTAAGCTTCTGCAACCTGCAGGTCTCTTCTAAGGGGCATTTAAACCGTCTTGTTAAGCTACTGCGACTTGCACGTCTCTTTCAAGGGGCATTTAAACAGTCTTGTTAAGCTACTGTAACCTCCACCACTTTTCCAAGGGGCATTTAAACTATCTTGTTAAGCTACTGCGACCTGCACGTCTCTTCCAAGTTGCATTTAAACCGTCTTGGTAAGCTACTGCTACCTGCAAGCATATTCCAAGGGGCTTTTAAACGCTCTTGTTAAGCTACTGCGACCTGAACGTCTCTTCCAAGGGGGATTTAAACTGTCTTGTTAAGCTACTGCGACCTGCACTTCTCTTCCAAGGGGCATTTACACTGTCTTGTTAAGCTACTGCGACCTCCAACGCTCTTCCAAGGGGCATTTAAACCGTCTTGTTAAGCTACTGTGACCTGCACGTCTCTTCCAAGGGGCATTTAAACCGTCTTGTTAAGCTACTGCGACCTGCACGTCTCTTCCAAGGGGCATTTAAACCGTCTTGGTAAGCTACTGCGACCTGCAAGCCTATTCCAAGGGGCTTTTAAACCCTCTTGTTAAGCTACTGCAACCTGCACGTCTCTTCCAAGGGGGATTTAAACTGTCTTGTTAAGCTACTGCGACCTGCACATCTCTTCCAAGGGGCATTTAAACTGTCTTGTTAAGCTACTGCGACCTCCACCGCTCTTGCAAGGGGCATTTAAACCATCTTGTTAAGCTACTGCGACCTGCACGTCTCTTCCAAGGGGTCATTTAAACTGTCTTGTTAAGCTACTGCGACCTGCACGTCTCTTCCAAGGGGCATTTAAACTGTCTTGTTAAGCTCCTGCGACCTCCACCGCTCTTCCAAGGGGCATTTAAACCATCTTGTTAAGCTACTGCAACCTGCATGTCTCTTCTAAGGGGCATTTAAACCGTCTTGTTAAGGTACTCTAACCTCCACCACTTTTCCAAGGGGCATTTAAACCGTCTTGTTAAGCTACTGCGACCTGCACTTCTCTTCCAAGGGGCACTTAAAACGCTTTGTTAAGCTACTGCGACCTGCATGTCTCTTCCCAGGGGCATTTAAACCGTTTTGTTAAGCTGCTGCGACCTGTATGTCTCTTCCAAGGCGCATTTAAACCGTCTTTTTAAGCTACTGCGACTTGCACGTCTCTTCCAAGGGGCATTTAAACCATCTTGTTAAGCTACTGCGACCTGCACGTCTCTTCCAAGGGGCATTTAAACTGTCTTGCTAAGCTGCTGCGACCTGCATGTCTCTTCCAAGAGACATTTAAACTGTCTTGTTAAGCTGCTGCGACCTCCACCGCTCTTCCAAGGGGCATTTAAACTGTCTTGTTAAGCTACTGCGACCTGCACGTCTCTTCCAAGGGGCATTTAAATCGTCTTGGTAAGCTACTGCGACCTGCAAGCCTCTTCCAAGGGGCATTTAAACTGTCTTGTTAAGCTACAGCGACCTGCACGCCTCTTCCAAGGGGGACTTAAACCATCTTGTTAAGCTACTGCGACCTGCACGCCTCTTCCAAGGGGGACTTAAACCATCTTGTTAAGCTACTGCGACCAGCACGTCTCTCCCGAGGAGCAATTAAACAGTCTTTTTAAGCTACTGCGACTTGCACGTCCCTTCCAAGGGGCATTTAAACCGTCTTGTTAAGCTACTGTAACCTTCTCCACTTTCCCAAGGTGCATTTAAACCGTCTTGTTAAGCCACTACGACCTGCATGTCTCTTCCAAGTGGCATTTAAACCATCTTGTTAAGCTGCTGTGACCTGTATGTCTCTTCCAAGGGGCATTTAAACCATCTTGTTAAGCTACTGTTTCCTCCACCGCACTTCCAAGGGGCATTTAATCCGTCTTGTTTAGCTACTGTGACCTGCACGTCTCTTCCAAGGGGCATTTAAACCGTCATGGTAAGCTACTGCGACCTGCAAGCCTATTCCAAGGGGCTTTTAAACCATCTTGTTAAGCTACTGCGACCTGCACGCCTCTTCCAAGGGGGACTTAAACCGTCTTGTTAAGCTACTGCGACCTGCACGTCTCTTACAAGGGGCATTTAAACTGTCTTGTTAAGCTACTGCGACCTTCTCGTCTCTACCAAGGGGCATTTAAATCGTCTTGGTAAGCTACTGCGACCTGCAAGCCTCTTCCGAGGGGCATTTAAACCGTCTTGTTAAGCTACTGCGACCTGCACGTCTCTTCCAAGTGGCATTTAAACTGTCTTGTTAAGCTACTGCGACCTGCACGTCTCTTCCAAGGGGCATTTAAACTGTCTTGTTAAGCTACTACGACCTCCACCGCTCTTCCAAGGGGCATTTAAACCATCTTGTTAAGCTACTGCAACCTGCACGTCTCTTCCAAGGGGCATTTAAACTGTCTTGCTAAGCTTCTGCAACCTGCAGGTCTCTTCTAAGGGGCATTTAAACCGTCTTGTTAAGCTACTGCGACTTGCACGTCTCTTCCAAGGGGCATTTAAACAGTCTTGTTAAGCTACTGTAGCCTCCACCACTTTTCCAAGGGGCATTTAAACTATCTTGTTAAGCTACTGCGACCTGCACGTCTCTTCCAAGTTGCATTTAAACCGTCTTGGTAAGCTACTGCTACCTGCAAGCATATTCCAAGGGGCTTTTAAACGCTCTTGTTAAGCTACTGCGACCTCCAACGCTCTTCCAAGGGGCATTTAAACCGTCTTGTTAAGCTACTGTGACCTGCACGTCTCTTCCAAGGGGCATTTAAACCGTCTTGTTAAGATACTGCGACCTGCATGTCTCTTCCAAGGGGCATTTAAACCGTCTTGTTAAGCTATTGCGACTTGCACGTCTCTTCCAAGGGGCATTTAAACTGTCTTGTTAAGCTACTGTGACCTGCACGTCTCTTTCGAGGGGCATTTAAACCGTCTTGGTAAGCTACTGCGACCTGCAAGCCTATTCCAAGTGGCTTTTAAACCCTCTTGTTAAGCTACTGCGACCTGCACGCCTCTTCCAAGGGGGACTTAAACCGTCTTGTTAAGCTACTGCGAACAGCACGTCTCTTCCTAGGGGCATTTAAACCGTCTTGTTAAGCTACTGCGACCTGCACGTCTCTTCCAAGGGGCATTTAAACCGTCTTGGTAAGCTACTGCGACCTGCAAGCCTATTCCAAGGGGCTTTTAAACCCTCTTGTTAAGCTACTGCAACCTGCACGTCTCTTCCAAGGGGGATTTAAACTGTCTTGTTAAGCTACTGCGACCTGCACATCTCTTCCAAGGGGCATTTAAACTGTCTTGTTAAGCTACTGCGACCTCCACCGCTCTTGCAAGGGGCATTTAAACCATCTTGTTAAGCTACTGCGACCTGCACGTCTCTTCCAAGGGGTCATTTAAACTGTCTTGTTAAGCTACTGCGACCTGCACGTCTCTTCCAAGGGGCATTTAAACTGTCTTGTTAAGCTCCTGCGACCTCCACCGCTCTTCCAAGGGGCATTTAAACCATCTTGTTAAGCTACTGCAACCTGCATGTCTCTTCTAAGGGGCATTTAAATTGTCTTGTTAAGCTACTCTAACCTCCACCACTTTTCCAAGGGGCATTTAAACCGTCTTGTTAAGCTACTGCGACCTGCACTTCTCTTCCAAGGGGCACTTAAAACGCTTTGTTAAGCTACTGCGACCTGCATGTCTCTTCCCAGGGGCATTTAAACCGTTTTGTTAAGCTGCTGCGACCTGTATGTCTCTTCCAAGGCGCATTTAAACCGTCTTTTTAAGCTACTGCGACTTGCACGTCTCTTCTAAGGGGCATTTAAACCATCTTGTTAAGCTACTGCGACCTGCACGTCTCTTCCAAGGGGCATTTAAACTGTCTTGCTAAGCTGCTGCGACCTGCATGTCTCTTCCAAGAGACATTTAAACTGTCTTGTTAAGCTGCTGCGACCTCCACCGCTCTTCCAAGGGGCATTTAAACTGTCTTGTTAAGCTACTGCGACCTGCACGTCTCTTCCAAGGGGCATTTAAATCGTCTTGGTAAGCTACTGCGACCTGCAAGCCTCTTCCAAGGGGCATTTACACTGTCTTGTTAAGCTACAGCGACCTGCATCTCTCTTCCGAGGGGCATTTAAACCGTCTTGTTAAGCTACTGCGAAATGCATGTCTCTTCAAAGTTGCATTTAAACCGTCTTGTTAAGCTACTGCGACCTGCACGTCTCTTCCAAGGGGAATTTAAACCGTCTTTTTAAGCTACTGCGACTTGCACGTCTCTTCCAAGGGGCATTTAAACCGTCTTGTTAAGCTACTGTAACCTCCAACACTTTTCCAAGGGGCATTTAAACCATCTTGTTAAGCTACTGCGACTTGCACGTCTCTTCCAAGTTGCATTTAAACCGTCTTGTTAAGCTACTGTGACCTGCATGTCTCTTCCAAGTTGCATTTAAACCGTCTTGTTAAGCTACTGCGACTTGCACGTCTCTTCCAAGGGACATTTAAACAATCTTGCTAAGCTACTGCGACCTGCACGTCTCTTCCAAGGGGCATTTAAACAGTCTTGTTAAGCTGCTGCGACCTCCACCGCTCTTCCAAGGGGCATTTAAACTGTTTTGTTAAGCTGCTGCGACCTCCACCGCTCTTCCAAGCGGCATTTAAACTGTCTTGTTAAGCTACTGCGACCTGCATGTCTCTACCAAGTTGCATTTAAGCCGTCTTGTTAAGCTACTGCGAACTGCACGTGTCTTCCAAGGGGCATTTAAACAGTCTTGTTAAGCTGCTGCGACCTGCATGTCTCTTCCAAGGGGCATTTAAACTGTCTTGTTAAGCTGCTCCGACCTCCACCGCTCTTCCAAGGGGCATTTAAACTGTCTTGTTAATCTACTGCGACCTGCACGTCTCTTCCGAGGGACATTTAAACCTTCCTTCTTAAGCTACTGCGACCTGCATGTCTCTTCCAAGTTGCATTTAAACCGTCTTGGTAAGCTACTGCGACTTGCACGTCTCTTCCAAGGGGCATTTAAACCGTTTTGTTAAGCTACTGTAACCTCCACCTCTTTTCCAAGGGGCATTTAAACCGTCTTGTTAAGCTACTGCGACCTGCACGTCTCTTCCATGGGGCATTTAAACCGTCTTGTTAAGCTACTGCGACCTGCATGTCTCTACCAAGGGACATTTAAAGCATCTTGTTAAGCTACTGCCACCTGCACGTCTCTTCCAAGTGGCATTTAAACAGTCTTGTTAAGATGCTGCCACCTGCATGTCTCTTCCAAGGGGCATTTAAACTGTCTTGTTAAGCTACTGCAACCTGCAGGTCTCTACTAAGGGCCATTTAAATCATCTTGTTAAGCTACTGCGACTTGCACATCTCTTCCAAGGGGCTTTTAAACCGTCTTGTAAAGCTACTGTAACCTCCACCACTTTTCCAAGGGGCATTTAAACCGTCTTGTTAAGCTACTGCGACCTGCACGTCTCTTCCAAGCGGTCATTTAAAACGCTTTGTTAAGCTACTGCGACCTGCATGTCTTTTCCAAGGGGCTTTTACACCGTCTTGTTAAGCTACTGCGACCTGCACGTCTCTTCCAAGGGGCATTTAAACCGTCTTGTTAAGCTGCTGAGACCTGTATGTCTCTTCCATGGGGCATTTAAACCGTCTTGTTAAGCTACTGTGACCTCCACCGCACTTCCAAGGGGCATTTGAACCGTCTTGTTAAGCTACTGCGACCTGCACGTCTCTTTCAAGGGGCATTTAAACCGTCTTGTTAAGCTACTGCAACCTGCACGTCTCTTCCAAGCGGCATTTAAACCGTCTTGGTAAGCTACTGCGACCTGCAAGACTATTCCAAGGGGCATTTAAACCCTCTTGTTAAGCTACTGCGACCAGCACGTCTCTCCCGAGGAGCAATTAAACCGTCTTGTTAAGCTACTGCGACCTGCATGTCTCTTCCAAGGGGCATTTAAACCATCTTGGTAAGCTACTGCGACCTGCAAGCCTATTCCAAGGGGCTTTTAAACCCTCTTGTTAAGCTACTGCGACCTGCACGTCTCTTCCAAGGGGCATTTAAACTGTCTTGTTAAGCTACTGCGACCTCCACCGCTCTTCCAAGGGGCATTTAAAACATCTTGTTAAGCTACTGCGACCTGCACGTCTCTACCAAGGGGCATTTAAACTGTCTTTTTAAGCTACTGCGACCTGCACGTCTCTTCCAAGGGGCATTTAAACTGTCTTGTTAAGCTCCTGCGACCTTCACCGCTCTTCCAAGGGGCATTTAAACCATCTTGTTAAGCTACTGCGACCTGCACGCCTCTTCCAAGGGGGTCTTAAACCATCTTGTTAAGCTACTGCGACCAGCACGTCTCTCCCGAGGAGCAATTAAACCGTCTTTTTAAGCTACTGCGACTTGCACGTCCCTTCCAAGGGGCATTTAAACCGTCTTGTTAAGCTACTGTAACCTTCTCCACTTTCCCAAGGTGCATTTAAACCTTCTTGTTAAGCCACTACGACCTGCATGTCTCTTCCAAGTGGCATTTAAACCATCTTGTTAAGCTGCTGCGACCTGTATGTCTCTTCCAAGGGGCATTTAAACCATCTTGTTAAGCTACTGTTTCCTCCACCGCAATTCCAAGGGGCATTTAATCCGTCTTGTTTAGCTACTGTGACCTGCACGTCTCTTCCAAGGGGCATTTAAACCGTCATGGTAAGCTACTGCGACCTGCAAGCCTTTTCCAAGGGGCTTTTAAACCATCTTGTTAAGCTACTGCGACCTGCACGCCTCTTCCAAGGGGGACTTAAACCGTCTTGTTAAGCTACTGCGACCGGCACGTCTCTTACAAGGGGCATTTAAACTGTCTTGTTAAGCTACTGCGACCTTCTCGTCTCTACCAAGGGGCATTTTAATCGTCTTGGTAAGCTACTGCGACCTGCAAGCCTCTTCCGAGGGGCATTTAAACCGTCTTGTTAAGCTACTGCGACCTGCACATCTCTTCCAAGTGGCATTTAAACTGTCTTGTTAAGCTACTGCGACCTGCACGTCTCTTCCAAGGGGCATTTAAACTGTCTTGTTAAGCTACTACGACCTCCACCGCTCTTCCAAGGGGCATTTAAACCATCTTGTTAAGCTACTGCAACCTGCACGTCTCTTCCAAGGGGCATTTAAACTGTCTTGCTAAGCTTCTGCAACCTGCAGGTCTCTTCTAAGGGGCATTTAAACCGTCTTGTTAAGCTACTGCGACTTGCACGTCTCTTTCAAGGGGCATTTAAACAGTCTTGTTAAGCTACTGTAACCTCCACCACTTTTCCAAGGGGCATTTAAACTATCTTGTTAAGCTACTGCGACCTGCACGTCTCTTCCAAGTTGCATTTAAACCGTCTTGGTAAGCTACTGCTACCTGCAAGCATATTCCAAGGGGCTTTTAAACGCTCTTGTTAAGCTACTGCGACCTGCACGTCTCTTCCAAGGGGGATTTAAACTGTCTTGTTAAGCTACTGCGACCTGCACTTCTCTTCCAAGGGGCATTTACACTGTCTTGTTAAGCTACTGCGACCTCCAACGCTCTTCCAAGGGGCATTTAAACCGTCTTGTTAAGCTACTGTGACCTGCACATCTCTTCCAAGGGGCATTTAAACCGTCTTGTTAAGCTACTGCGACCTGCACGTCTCTTCCAAGGGGCATTTAAACCGTCTTGGTAAGCTACTGCGACCTGCAAGCCTATTCCAAGGGGCTTTTAAACCCTCTTGTTAAGCTACTGCAACCTGCACGTCTCTTCCAAGGGGGATTTAAACTGTCTTGTTAAGCTACTGCGACCTGCACATCTCTTCCAAGGGGCATTTAAACTGTCTTGTTAAGCTACTGCGACCTCCACCGCTCTTGCAAGGGGCATTTAAACCATCTTGTTAAGCTACTGCGACCTGCACGTCTCTTCCAAGGGGTCATTTAAACTGTCTTGTTAAGCTACTGCGACCTGCACGTCTCTTCCAAGGGGCATTTAAACTGTCTTGTTAAGCTCCTGCGACCTCCACCGCTCTTCCAAGGGGCATTTAAACCATCTTGTTAAGCTACTGCAACCTGCATGTCTCTTCTAAGGGGCATTTAAACCGTCTTGTTAAGGTACTCTAACCTCCACCACTTTTCCAAGGGGCATTTAAACCGTCTTGTTAAGCTACTGCGACCTGCACTTCTCTTCCAAGGGGCACTTAAAACGCTTTGTTAAGCTACTGCGACCTGCATGTCTCTTCCCAGGGGCATTTAAACCGTTTTGTTAAGCTGCTGCGACCTGTATGTCTCTTCCAAGGCGCATTTAAACCGTCTTTTTAAGCTACTGCGACTTGCACGTCTCTTCCAAGGGGCATTTAAACCATCTTGTTAAGCTACTGCGACCTGCACGTCTCTTCCAAGGGGCATTTAAACTGTCTTGCTAAGCTGCTGCGACCTGCATGTCTCTTCCAAGAGATATTTAAACTGTCTTGTTAAGCTGCTGCGACCTCCACCGCTCTTCCAAGGGGCATTTAAACTGTCTTGTTAAGCTACTGCGACCTGCACGTCTCTTCCAAGGGGCATTTAAATCGTCTTGGTAAGCTACTGCGACCTGCAAGCCTCTTCCAAGGGGCATTTAAACTGTCTTGTTAAGCTACAGCGACCTGCACGCCTCTTCCAAGGGGGACTTAAACCATCTTGTTAAGCTACTGCGACCTGCACGCCTCTTCCAAGGGGGACTTAAACCATCTTGTTAAGCTACTGCGACCAGCACGTCTCTCCCGAGGAGCAATTAAACAGTCTTTTTAAGCTACTGCGACTTGCACGTCCCTTCCAAGGGGCATTTAAACCGTCTTGTTAAGCTACTGTAACCTTCTCCACTTTCCCAAGGTGCATTTAAACCGTCTTGTTAAGCCACTACGACCTGCATGTCTCTTCCAAGTGGCATTTAAACCATCTTGTTAAGCTGCTGTGACCTGTATGTCTCTTCCAAGGGGCATTTAAACCATCTTGTTAAGCTACTGTTTCCTCCACCGCACTTCCAAGGGGCATTTAATCCGTCTTGTTTAGTTACTGTGACCTGCACGTCTCTTCCAAGGGGCATTTAAACCGTCATGGTAAGCTACTGCGACCTGCAAGCCTATTCCAAGGGGCTTTTAAACCATCTTGTTAAGCTACTGCGACCTGCACGCCTCTTCCAAGGGGGACTTAAACCGTCTTGTTAAGCTACTGCGACCTGCACGTCTCTTACAAGGGGCATTTAAACTGTCTTGTTAAGCTACTGCGACCTTCTCGTCTCTACCAAGGGGCATTTAAATCGTCTTGGTAAGCTACTGCGACCTGCAAGCCTCTTCCGAGGGGCATTTAAACCGTCTTGTTAAGCTACTGCGACCTGCACGTCTCTTCCAAGTGGCATTTAAACTGTCTTGTTAAGCTACTGCGACCTGCACGTCTCTTCCAAGGGGCATTTAAACTGTCTTGTTAAGCTACTACGACCTCCACCGCTCTTCCAAGGGGCATTTAAACCATCTTGTTAAGCTACTGCAACCTGCACGTCTCTTCCAAGGGGCATTTAAACTGTCTTGCTAAGCTTCTGCAACCTGCAGGTCTCTTCTAAGGGGCATTTAAACCGTCTTGTTAAGCTACTGCGACTTGCACGTCTCTTCCAAGGGGCATTTAAACAGTCTTGTTAAGCTACTGTAGCCTCCACCACTTTTCCAAGGGGCATTTAAACTATCTTGTTAAGCTACTGCGACCTGCACGTCTCTTCCAAGTTGCATTTAAACCGTCTTGGTAAGCTACTGCTACCTGCAAGCATATTCCAAGGGGCTTTTAAACGCTCTTGTTAAGCTACTGCGACCTCCAACGCTCTTCCAAGGGGCATTTAAACCGTCTTGTTAAGCTACTGTGACCTGCACGTCTCTTCCAAGGGGCATTTAAACCGTCTTGTTAAGATACTGCGACCTGCATGTCTCTTCCAAGGGGCATTTAAACCGTCTTGTTAAGCTATTGCGACTTGCACGTCTCTTCCAAGGGGCATTTAAACTGTCTTGTTAAGCTACTGTGACCTGCACGTCTCTTTCGAGGGGCATTTAAACCGTCTTGGTAAGCTACTGCGACCTGCAAGCCTATTCCAAGTGGCTTTTAAACCCTCTTGTTAAGCTACTGCGACCTGCACGCCTCTTCCTAGGGGCATTTAAACCGTCTTGTTAAGCTACTGCGACCTGCACGTCTCTTCCAAGGGGCATTTAAACCGTCTTGGTAAGCTACTGCGACCTGCAAGCCTATTCCAAGGGGCTTTTAAACCCTTTTCTTAAGCTACTGCAACCTGCACGTCTCTTCCAAGGGGGATTTAAACTGTCTTGTTAAGCTACTGCGACCTGCACATCTCTTCCAAGGGGCATTTAAACTGTCTTGTTAAGCTACTGAGACCTCCACCGCTCTTGCAAGGGGCATTTAAACCATCTTGTTAAGCTACTGCGACCTGCACGTCTCTTCCATGGGGTCATTTAAACTGTCTTGTTAAGCTACTGCGACCTGCACGTCTCTTCCAAGGGGCATTTAAACTGTCTTGTTAAGCTCCTGCGACCTCCACCGCTCTTCCAAGGGGCATTTAAACCATCTTGTTAAGCTACTGCAACCTGCATGTCTCTTCTAAGGGGCATTTAAATTGTCTTGTTAAGCTACTCTAACCTCCACCACTTTTCCAAGGGGCATTTAAACCGTCTTGTTAAGCTACTGCGACCTGCACTTCTCTTCCAAGGGGCACTTAAAACGCTTTGTTAAGCTACTGCGACCTGCATGTCTCTTCCCAGGGGCATTTAAACCGTTTTGTTAAGCTGCTGCGACCTGTATGTCTCTTCCAAGGCGCATTTAAACCGTCTTTTTAAGCTACTGCGACTTGCACGTCTCTTCTAAGGGGCATTTAAACCATCTTGTTAAGCTACTGCGACCTGCACGTCTCTTCCAAGGGGCATTTAAACTGTCTTGCTAAGCTGCTGCGACCTGCATGTCTCTTCCAAGAGACATTTAAACTGTCTTGTTAAGCTGCTGCGACCTCCACCGCTCTTCCAAGGGGCATTTAAACTGTCTTGTTAAGCTACTGCGACCTGCACGTCTCTTCCAAGGGGCATTTAAATCGTCTTGGTAAGCTACTGCGACCTGCAAGCCTCTTCCAAGGGGCATTTAAACTGTCTTGTTAAGCTACAGCGACCTGCATCTCTCTTCCGAGGGGCATTTAAACCGTCTTGTTAAGCTACTGCGAAATGCATGTCTCTTCAAAGTTGCATTTAAACCGTCTTGTTAAGCTACTGCGACCTGCACGTCTCTTCCAAGGGGAATTTAAACCGTCTTTTTAAGCTACTGCGACTTGCACGTCTCTTCCAAGGGGCATTTAAACCGTCTTGTTAAGCTACTGTAACCTCCAACACTTTTCCAAGGGGCATTTAAACCATCTTGTTAAGCTACTGCGACTTGCACGTCTCTTCCAAGTTGCATTTAAACCGTCTTGTTAAGCTACTGTGACCTGCATGTCTCTTCCAAGTTGCATTTAAACCGTCTTGTTAAGCTACTGCGACTTGCACGTCTCTTCCAAGGGACATTTAAACAATCTTGCTAAGCTACTGCGACCTGCACGTCTCTTCCAAGGGGCATTTAAACAGTCTTGTTAAGCTGCTGCGACCTCCACCGCTCTTCCAAGGGGCATTTAAACTGTTTTGTTAAGCTGCTGCGACCTCCACCGCTCTTCCAAGCGGCATTTAAACTGTCTTGTTAAGCTACTGCGACCTGCATGTCTCTACCAAGTTGCATTTAAGCCGTCTTGTTAAGCTACTGCGAACTGCACGTGTCTTCCAAGGGGCATTTAAACAGTCTTGTTAAGCTGCTGCGACCTGCATGTCTCTTCCAAGGGGCATTTAAACTGTCTTGTTAAGCTGCTCCGACCTCCACCGCTCTTCCAAGGGGCATTTAAACTGTCTTGTTAATCTACTGCGACCTGCACGTCTCTTCCGAGGGACATTTAAACCTTCCTTCTTAAGCTACTGCGACCTGCATGTCTCTTCCAAGTTGCATTTAAACCGTCTTGGTAAGCTACTGCGACTTGCACGTCTCTTCCAAGGGGCATTTAAACCGTTTTGTTAAGCTACTGTAACCTCCACCTCTTTTCCAAGGGGCATTTAAACCGTCTTGTTAAGCTACTGCGACCTGCACGTCTCTTCCATGGGGCATTTAAACCGTCTTGTTAAGCTACTGCGACCTGCATGTCTCTACCAAGGGACATTTAAAGCATCTTGTTAAGCTACTGCCACCTGCACGTCTCTTCCAAGTGGCATTTAAACAGTCTTGTTAAGATGCTGCCACCTGCATGTCTCTTCCAAGGGGCATTTAAACTGTCTTGTTAAGCTACTGCAACCTGCAGGTCTCTACTAAGGGCCATTTAAATCATCTTGTTAAGCTACTGCGACTTGCACATCTCTTCCAAGGGGCTTTTAAACCGTCTTGTAAAGCTACTGTAACCTCCACCACTTTTCCAAGGGGCATTTAAACCGTCTTGTTAAGCTACTGCGACCTGCACGTCTCTTCCAAGCGGTCATTTAAAACGCTTTGTTAAGCTACTGCGACCTGCATGTCTTTTCCAAGGGGCTTTTACACCGTCTTGTTAAGCTACTGCGACCTGCACGTCTCTTCCAAGGGGCATTTAAACCGTCTTGTTAAGCTGCTGAGACCTGTATGTCTCTTCCATGGGGCATTTAAACCGTCTTGTTAAGCTACTGTGACCTCCACCGCACTTCCAAGGGGCATTTGAACCGTCTTGTTAAGCTACTGCGACCTGCACGTCTCTTTCAAGGGGCATTTAAACCGTCTTGTTAAGCTACTGCAACCTGCACGTCTCTTCCAAGCGGCATTTAAACCGTCTTGGTAAGCTACTGCGACCTGCAAGACTATTCCAAGGGGCATTTAAACCCTCTTGTTAAGCTACTGCGACCAGCACGTCTCTCCCGAGGAGCAATTAAACCGTCTTGTTAAGCTACTGCGACCTGCATGTCTCTTCCAAGGGGCATTTAAACCATCTTGGTAAGCTACTGCGACCTGCAAGCCTATTCCAAGGGGCTTTTAAACCCTCTTGTTAAGCTACTGCGACCTGCACGTCTCTTCCAAGGGGCATTTAAACTGTCTTGTTAAGCTACTGCGACCTCCACCGCTCTTCCAAGGGGCATTTAAAACATCTTGTTAAGCTACTGCGACCTGCACGTCTCTACCAAGGGGCATTTAAACTGTCTTTTTAAGCTACTGCGACCTGCACGTCTCTTCCAAGGGGCATTTAAACTGTCTTGTTAAGCTCCTGCGACCTTCACCGCTCTTCCAAGGGGCATTTAAACCATCTTGTTAAGCTACTGCGACCTGCACGCCTCTTCCAAGGGGGTCTTAAACCATCTTGTTAAGCTACTGCGACCAGCACGTCTCTCCCGAGGAGCAATTAAACCGTCTTTTTAAGCTACTGCGACTTGCACGTCCCTTCCAAGGGGCATTTAAACCGTCTTGTTAAGCTACTGTAACCTTCTCCACTTTCCCAAGGTGCATTTAAACCTTCTTGTTAAGCCACTACGACCTGCATGTCTCTTCCAAGTGGCATTTAAACCATCTTGTTAAGCTGCTGCGACCTGTATGTCTCTTCCAAGGGGCATTTAAACCATCTTGTTAAGCTACTGTTTCCTCCACCGCAATTCCAAGGGGCATTTAATCCGTCTTGTTTAGCTACTGTGACCTGCACGTCTCTTCCAAGGGGCATTTAAACCGTCATGGTAAGCTACTGCGACCTGCAAGCCTTTTCCAAGGGGCTTTTAAACCATCTTGTTAAGCTACTGCGACCTGCACGCCTCTTCCAAGGGGGACTTAAACCGTCTTGTTAAGCTACTGCGACCGGCACGTCTCTTACAAGGGGCATTTAAACTGTCTTGTTAAGCTACTGCGACCTTCTCGTCTCTACCAAGGGGCATTTTAATCGTCTTGGTAAGCTACTGCGACCTGCAAGCCTCTTCCGAGGGGCATTTAAACCGTCTTGTTAAGCTACTGCGACCTGCACATCTCTTCCAAGTGGCATTTAAACTGTCTTGTTAAGCTACTGCGACCTGCACGTCTCTTCCAAGGGGCATTTAAACTGTCTTGTTAAGCTACTACGACCTCCACCGCTCTTCCAAGGGGCATTTAAACCATCTTGTTAAGCTACTGCAACCTGCACGTCTCTTCCAAGGGGCATTTAAACTGTCTTGCTAAGCTTCTGCAACCTGCAGGTCTCTTCTAAGGGGCATTTAAACCGTCTTGTTAAGCTACTGCGACTTGCACGTCTCTTTCAAGGGGCATTTAAACAGTCTTGTTAAGCTACTGTAACCTCCACCACTTTTCCAAGGGGCATTTAAACTATCTTGTTAAGCTACTGCGACCTGCACGTCTCTTCCAAGTTGCATTTAAACCGTCTTGGTAAGCTACTGCTACCTGCAAGCATATTCCAAGGGGCTTTTAAACGCTCTTGTTAAGCTACTGCGACCTGCACGTCTCTTCCAAGGGGGATTTAAACTGTCTTGTTAAGCTACTGCGACCTGCACTTCTCTTCCAAGGGGCATTTACACTGTCTTGTTAAGCTACTGCGACCTCCAACGCTCTTCCAAGGGGCATTTAAACCGTCTTGTTAAGCTACTGTGACCTGCACGTCTCTTCCAAGGGGCATTTAAACCGTCTTGTTAAGCTACTGCGACCTGCACGTCTCTTCCAAGGGGCATTTAAACCGTCTTGGTAAGCTACTGCGACCTGCAAGCCTATTCCAAGGGGCTTTTAAACCCTCTTGTTAAGCTACTGCAACCTGCACGTCTCTTCCAAGGGGGATTTAAACTGTCTTGTTAAGCTACTGCGACCTGCACATCTCTTCCAAGGGGCATTTAAACTGTCTTGTTAAGCTACTGCGACCTCCACCGCTCTTACAAGGGGCATTTAAACCATCTTGTTAAGCTACTGCGACCTGCACGTCTCTTCCAAGGGGTCATTTAAACTGTCTTGTTAAGCTACTGCGACCTGCACGTCTCTTCCAAGGGGCATTTAAACTGTCTTGTTAAGCTCCTGCGACCTCCACCGCTCTTCCAAGGGGCATTTAAACCATCTTGTTAAGCTACTGCAACCTGCATGTCTCTTCTAAGCGGCATTTAAACCGTCTTGTTAAGGTACTCTAACCTCCACCACTTTTCCAAGGGGCATTTAAACCGTCTTGTTAAGCTACTGCGACCTGCACTTCTCTTCCAAGGGGCACTTAAAACGCTTTGTTAAGCTACTGCGACCTGCATGTCTCTTCCCAGGGGCATTTAAACCGTTTTGTTAAGCTGCTGCGACCTGTATGTCTCTTCCAAGGCGCATTTAAACCGTCTTTTTAAGCTACTGCGACCTCCACCGCTCTTCCAAGGGGCATTTAAACCATCTTGTTAAGCTACTGCGACCTGCACGTCTCTACCAAGGGGCATTTAAACTGTCTTGTTAAGCTCCTGCGACCTTCACCGCTCTTCCAAGGGGCATTTAAACCATCTTGTTAAGCTACTGCGACCTGCACGCCTCTTCCAAGGGGGACTTAAACCATCTTGTTAAGCTACTGCGACCAGCACGTCTCTCCCGAGGAGCAATTAAACCGTCTTTTTAAGCTACTGCGACTTGCACGTCCCTTCCAAGGGGCATTTAAACCGTCTTGTTAAGCTACTGTAACCTTCTCCACTTTCCCAAGGTGCATTTAAACCGTCTTGTTAAGCCACTACGACCTGCATGTCTCTTCCAAGTGGCATTTAAACCATCTTGTTAAGCTGCTGCGACCTGTATGTCTCTTCCAAGGGGCATTTAAACCATCTTGTTAAGCTACTGTTTCCTCCACCGCACTTCCAAGGGGCATTTAATCCGTCTTGTTTAGCTACTGTGACCTGCACGTCTCTTCCAAGGGGCATTTAAACCGTCATGGTAAGCTACTGCGACCTGCAAGCCTATTCCAAGGGGCTTTTAAACCATCTTGTTAAGCTACTGCGACCTGCACGCCTCTTCCAAGGGGGACTTAAACCGTCTTGTTAAGCTACTGCGACCTGCACGTCTCTTACAAGGGGCATTTAAACTGTCTTGTTAAGCTACTGCGACCTTCTCGTCTCTACCAAGGGGCATTTAAATCGTCTTGGTAAGCTACTGCGACCTGCAAGCCTCTTCCGAGGGGCATTTAAACCGTCTTGTTAAGCTACTGCGACCTGCACGTCTCTTCCAAGTGGCATTTAAACTGTCTTGTTAAGCTACTGCGACCTGCACGTCTCTTCCAAGGGGCATTTAAACTGTCTTGTTAAGCTACTACGACCTCCACCGCTCTTCCAAGGGGCATTTAAACCATCTTGTTAAGCTACTGCAACCTGCACGTCTCTTCCAAGGGGCATTTAAACTGTCTTGCTAAGCTTCTGCAACCTGCAGGTCTCTTCTAAGGGGCATTTAAACCGTCTTGTTAAGCTACTGCGACTTGCACGTCTCTTCCAAGGGGCATTTAAACAGTCTTGTTAAGCTACTGTAGCCTCCACCACTTTTCCAAGGGGCATTTAAACTATCTTGTTAAGCTACTGCGACCTGCACGTCTCTTCCAAGTTGCATTTAAACCGTCTTGGTAAGCTACTGCTACCTGCAAGCATATTCCAAGGGGCTTTTAAACGCTCTTGTTAAGCTACTGCGACCTGCACGTCTCTTCCAAGGGGGATTTAAACTGTCTTGTTAAGCTACTGCGACCTGCACTTCTCTTCCAAGGGGCATTTACACTGTCTTGTTAAGCTACTGCGATCTCCAACGCTCTTCCAAGGGGCATTTAAACCGTCTTGGTAAGCTACTGTGACCTGCACGTCTCTTCCAAGGGGCATTTAAACCGTCTTGTTAAGCTACTGCGACCTGCACGTCTCTTCCAAGGGGCATTTACACCGTCTTGGTAAGCTACTGCGACCTGCAAGCCTATTCCAAGGGGCTTTTAAACCCTCTTGTTAAGCTACTGCAACCTGCACGTCTCTTCCAAGGGGGATTTAAACTGTCTTGTTAAGCTACTGCGACCTGCACATCTCTTCCAAGGGGCATTTAAACTGTCTTGTTAAGCTACTGCGACCTCCACCGCTCTTGCAAGGGGCATTTAAACCATCTTGTTAAGCTACTGCGACCTGCACGTCTCTTCCAAGGGGTCATTTAAACTGTCTTGTTAAGCTACTGCGACCTGCACGTCTCTTCCAAGGGGCATTTAAACTGTCTTGTTAAGCTCCTGCGACCTCCACCGCTCTTCCAAGGGGCATTTAAACCATCTTGTTAAGCTACTGCAACCTGCATGTCTCTTCTAAGGGGCATTTAAACCGTCTTGTTAAGCTACTCTAACCTCCACCACTTTTCCAAGGGGCTATTAAACCGTCTTGTTAAGCTACTGCGACCTGCACTTCTCTTCCAAGGGGCACTTAAAACGCTTTGTTAAGCTACTGCGACCTGCATGTCTCTTCCCAGGGGCATTTAAACCATTTTGTTAAGCTGCTGCGACCTGTATGTCTCTTCCAAGGCGCATTTAAACCGTCTTTTTAAGCTACTGCGACTTGCACGTCTCTTCCAAGGGGCATTTAAACCATCTTGTTAAGCTACTGCGACCTGCACGTCTCTTCCAAGGGGCATTTAAACTGTCTTGCTAAGCTGCTGCGACCTGCATGTCTCTTCCAAGAGACATTTAAACTGTCTTGTTAAGCTGCTGCGACCTCCACCGCTCTTCCAAGGGGCATTTAAACTGTCTTGTTAAGCTACTGCGACCTGCACGTCTCTTCCAAGGGGCATTTAAATCGTCTTGGTAAGCTACTGCGACCTGCAAGCCTCTTCCAAGGGGCATTTAAACTGTCTTGTTAAGCTACAGCGACCTGCATCTCTCTTCCGAGGGGCATTTAAACCGTCTTGTTAAGCTACTGCGAAATGCATGTCTCTTCAAAGTTGCATTTAAACCGTCTTGTTAAGCTACTGCGACCTGCACGTCTCTTCCAAGGGGAATTTAAACCGTCTTTTTAAGCTACTGCGACTTGCACGTCTCTTCCAAGGGGCATTTAAACCGTCTTTTTAAGCTACTGTAACCTCCAACACTTTTCCAAGGGGCGTTTAAACCATCTTGTTAAGCTACTGCGACTTGCAGGTCTCTTCTAAGGGGCATTTAAACCGTCTTGTTAAGCTACTGCGACTTGCACGTCTCTTCCAAGGGGCATTTAAACAGTCTTGTTAAGCTACTGTAACCTCCACCACTTTTCCAAGGGGCATTTAAACTATCTTGTTAAGCTACTGAGACCTGCACGTCTCTTCCAAGTTGCATTTAAACCGTCTTGGTAAGCTACTGCTACCTGCAAGCATATTCCAAGGGGCTTTTAAACGCTCTTGTTAAGCTACTGCGACCTGCACGTCTCTTCCAAGGGGGATTTAAACTGTCTTGTTAAGCTACTGCGACCTGCACTTCTCTTCCAAGGGGCATTTACACTGTCTTGTTAAGCTACTGCGACCTCCAACGCTCTTCCAAGGGGCATTTAAACCGTCTTGTTAAGCTACTGTGACCTGCACGTCTCTTCCAAGGGGCATTTAAACCGTCTTGTTAAGCTACTGCGACCTGCACGTCTCTTCCAAGGGGCATTTAAACCGTCTTGGTAAGCTACTGCGACCTGCAAGCCTATTCCAAGGGGCTTTTAAACCCTCTTGTTAAGCTACTGCAACCTGCACGTCTCTTCCAAGGGGGATTTAAACTGTCTTGTTAAGCTACTGCGACCTGCACATCTCTTCCAAGGGGCATTTAAACTGTCTTGTTAAGCTACTGCGACCTCCACCGCTCTTGCAAGGGGCATTTAAACCATCTTGTTAAGCTACTGCGACCTGCACGTCTCTTCCAAGGGGTCATTTAAACTGTCTTGTTAAGCTACTGCGACCTGCACGTCTCTTCCAAGGGGCATTTAAACTGTCTTGTTAAGCTCCTGCGACCTCCACCGCTCTTCCAAGGGGCATTTAAACCATCTTGTTAAGCTACTGCAACCTGCATGTCTCTTCTAAGGGGCATTTAAACCGTCTTGTTAAGCTACTCTAACCTCCACCACTTTTCCAAGGGGCATTTAAACCGTCTTGTTAAGCTACTGCGACCTGCACTTCTCTTCCAAGGGGCACTTAAAACGCTTTGTTAAGCTACTGCGACCTGCATGTCTCTTCCCAGGGGCATTTAAACCGTTTTGTTAAGCTGCTGCGACCTGTATGTCTCTTCCAAGGCGCATTTAAACCGTCTTTTTAAGCTACTGCGACTTGCACGTCTCTTCCAAGGGGCATTTAAACCATCTTGTTAAGCTACTGCGACCTGCACGTCTCTTCCAAGGGGCATTTAAACTGTCTTGCTAAGCTGCTGCGACCTGCATGTCTCTTCCAAGAGACATTTAAACTGTCTTGTTAAGCTGCTGCGACCTCCACCGCTCTTCCAAGGGGCATTTAAACTGTCTTGTTAAGCTACTGCGACCTGCACGTCTCTTCCAAGGGGCATTTAAATCGTCTTGGTAAGCTACTGCGACCTGCAAGCCTCTTCCAAGGGGCATTTAAACTGTCTTGTTAAGCTACAGCGACCTGCATCTCTCTTCCGAGGGGCATTTAAACCGTCTTGTTAAGCTACTGCGAAATGCATGTCTCTTCATAGTTGCATTTAAACCGTCTTGTTAAGCTACTGCGACCTGCACGTCTCTTCCAAGGGGAATTTAAACCGTCTTTTTAAGCTACTGCGACTTGCACGTCTCTTCCAAGGGGCATTTAAACCGTCTTGTTAAGCTACTGTAACCTCCAACACTTTTCCAAGGGGCGTTTAAACCATCTTGTTAAGCTACTGCGACTTGCACGTCTCTTCCAAGTTGCATTTAAACCGTCTTGTTAAGCTACTGCGACCTGCATGTCTCTTCCAAGTTGCATTTAAACCGTCTTGTTAAGCTACTGCGACTTGCACGCCTCTTCCAAGGGACATTTAAACAATCTTGCTAAGCTACTGCGACCTGCACGTCTCTTCCAAGGGGCATTTAAACAGTCTTGTTAAGCTGCTGCGACCTCCACCGCTCTTCCAAGGGGCATTTAAACTGTTTTGTTAAGCTGCTGCGACCTCCACCGCTCTTCCAAGCGGCATTTAAACTGTCTTGTTAAGCTACTGCGACCTGCATGTCTCTACCAAGTTGCATTTAAACCGTCTTGTTAAGCTACTGCGACTTGCACGTCTCTTCCAAGGGGCATTTAAACCGTTTTGTTAAGCTACTGTAACCTCCACCTCTTTTCCAAGGGGCATTTAAACCGTCTTGTTAAGCTACTGCGACCTGCACGTCTCTTCCATGGGGCATTTAAACCGTCTTGTTAAGCTACTGCGACCTGCATGTCTCTACCAAGGGACATTTAAAGCATCTTGTTAAGCTACTGCCACCTGCACGTCTCTTCCAAGTGGCATTTAAACAGTCTTGTTAAGATGCTGCCATCTGCATGTCTCTTCCAAGGGGCATTTAAACTGTCTTGTTAAGCTACTGCAACCTGCAGGTCTCTACTAAGGGCCATTTAAATCATCTTGTTAAGCTACTGCGACTTGTACGTCTCTTCCAAGGGGCTTTTAAACCGTCTTGTAAAGCTACTGTAACCTCCACCACTTTTCCAAGGGGCATTTAAACCGTCTTGTTAAGCTACTGCGACCTGCACGTCTCTTCCAAGCGGTCATTTAAAACGCTTTGTTAAGCTACTGCGACCTGCATGTCTTTTCCAAGGGGCATTTACACCGTCTTGTTAAGCTACTGCGACCTGCACGTCTCTTCCAAGGGGCATTTAAACCGTCTTGTTAAGCTGCTGAGACCTGTATGTCTCTTCCATGGGGCATTTAAACCGTCTTGTTAAGCTACTGTGACCTCCACCGCACTTCCAAGGGGCATTTGAACCGTCTTGTTAAGCTACTGCGACCTGCACGTCTCTTTCAAGGGGCATTTAAACCGTCTTGTTAAGCTACTGCAACCTGCACGTCTCTTCCAAGCGGCATTTAAACCGTCTTGGTAAGCTACTGCGACCTGCAAGACTATTCCAAGGGGCATTTAAACCCTCTTGTTAAGCTACTGCGACCAGCACGTCTCTCCCGAGGAGCAATTAAACCGTCTTGTTAAGCTACTGCGACCTGCATGTCTCTTCCAAGGGGCATTTAAACCATCTTGGTAAGCTACTGCGACCTGCAAGCCTATTCCAAGGGGCTTTTAAACCCTCTTGTTAAGCTACTGCGATCTGCACGTCTCTTCCAAGGGGCATTTAAACTGTCTTGTTAAGCTACTGCGACCTCCACCGCTCTTCCAAGGGGCATTTAAACCATCTTGTTAAGCTACTGCGACCTGCACGTCTCTACCAAGGGGCATTTAAACTGTCTTGTTAAGCTTCTGCGACCTGCACGTCTCTTCCAAGGGGCATTTAAACTGTCTTGTTAAGCTACTGCGACCTCCACCGCTCTTCCAAGGGGCATTTAAACCATCTTGTTAAGCTACTGCGACCTGCACGTCTCTACCAAGGGGCCTTTAAACTGTCTTGTTAAGCTCCTGCGACCTTCACCGCTCTTCCAAGGGGCATTTAAACCATCTTGTTAAGCTACTGCGACCTGCACGCCTCTTCCAAGGGGGACTTAAACCATCTTGTTAAGCTACTGCGACCAGCACGTCTCTCCCGAGGAGCAATTAAACCGTCTTTTTAAGCTACTGCGACTTGCACGTCCCTTCCAAGGGGCATTTAAACCGTCTTGTTAAGCTACTGTAACCTTCTCCACTTTCCCAAGGTGCATTTAAACCGTCTTGTTAAGCCACTACGACCTGCATGTCTCTTCCAAGTGGCATTTAAACCATCTTGTTAAGCTGCTGCGACCTGTATGTCTCTTCCAAGGGGCATTTAAACCATCTTGTTAAGCTACTGTTTCCTCCACCGCACTTCCAAGGGGCATTTAATCCGTCTTGTTTAGCTACTGTGACCTGCACGTCTCTTCCAAGGGGCATTTAAACCGTCATGGTAAGCTACTGCGACCTGCAAGCCTATTCCAAGGGGCTTTTAAACCATCTTGTTAAGCTACTGCGACCTGCACGCCTCTTCCAAGGGGGACTTAAACCGTCTTGTTAAGCTACTGCGACCTGCAAGTCTCTTACAAGGGGCATTTAAACTGTCTTGTTAAGCTACTGCGACCTTCTCGTCTCTACCAAGGGGCATTTAAATCGTCTTGGTAAGCTACTTCGACCTGCAAGCCTCTTCCGAGGTGCATTTAAACCGTCTTGTTAAGCTACTGCGACCTGCACGTCTCTTCCAAGTGGCATTTAAACTGTCTTGTTAAGCTACTGCGACCTGCACGTCTCTTCCAAGGGGCATTTAAACTGTCTTGTTAAGCTACTACGACCTCCACCGCTCTTCCAAGGGGCATTTAAACCATCTTGTTAAGCTACTGCAACCTGCACGTCTCTTCCAAGGGGCATTTAAACTGTCTTGCTAAGCTTCTGCAACCTGCAGGTCTCTTCTAAGGGGCATTTAAACCGTCTTGTTAAGCTACTGCGACTTGCACGTCTCTTCCAAGGGGCATTTAAACAGTCTTGTTAAGCTACTGTAACCTCCACCACTTTTCCAAGGGGCATTTAAACTATCTTGTTAAGCTACTGAGACCTGCACGTCTCTTCCAAGTTGCATTTAAACCGTCTTGGTAAGCTACTGCTACCTGCAAGCATATTCCAAGGGGCTTTTAAACGCTCTTGTTAAGCTACTGCGACCTGCACGTCTCTTCCAAGGGGGATTTAAACTGTCTTGTTAAGCTACTGCGACCTGCACTTCTCTTCCAAGGGGCATTTACACTGTCTTGTTAAGCTACTGCGACCTCCAACGCTCTTCCAAGGGGCATTTAAACCGTCTTGTTAAGCTACTGTGACCTGCACGTCTCTTCCAAGGGGCATTTAAACCGTCTTGTTAAGCTACTGCGACCTGCACGTCTCTTCCAAGGGGCATTTAAACCGTCTTGGTAAGCTACTGCGACCTGCAAGCCTATTCCAAGGGGCTTTTAAACCCTCTTGTTAAGCTACTGCAACCTGCACGTCTCTTCCAAGGGGGATTTAAACTGTCTTGTTAAGCTACTGCGACCTGCATATCTCTTCCAAGGGGCATTTAAACTGTCTTGTTAAGCTACTGCGACCTCCACCGCTCTTGCAAGGGGCATTTAAACCATCTTGTTAAGCTACTGCGACCTGCACGTCTCTTCCAAGGGGTCATTTAAACTGTCTTGTTAAGCTACTGCGACCTGCACGTCTCTTCCAAGGGGCATTTAAACTGTCTTGTTAAGCTCCTGCGACCTCCACCGCTCTTCCAAGGGGCATTTAAACCATCTTGTTAAGCTACTGCAACCTGCATGTCTCTTCTAAGGGGCATTTAAACCGTCTTGTTAAGCTACTCTAACCTCCACCACTTTTCCAAGGGGCATTTAAACCGTCTTGTTAAGCTACTGCGACCTGCACTTCTCTTCCAAGGGGCACTTAAAACGCTTTGTTAAGCTACTGCGACCTGCATGTCTCTTCCCAGGGGCATTTAAACCGTTTTGTTAAGCTGCTGCGACCTGTATGTCTCTTCCAAGGCGCATTTAAACCGTCTTTTTAAGCTACTGCGACTTGCACGTCTCTTCCAAGGGGCATTTAAACCATCTTGTTAAGCTACTGCGACCTGCACGTCTCTTCCAAGGGGCATTTAAACTGTCTTGCTAAGCTGCTGCGACCTGCATGTCTCTTCCAAGAGACATTTAAACTGTCTTGTTAAGCTGCTGCGACCTCCACCGCTCTTCCAAGGGGCATTTAAACTGTCTTGTTAAGCTACTGCGACCTGCACGTCTCTTCCAAGGGGCATTTAAATCGTCTTGGTAAGCTACTGCGACCTGCAAGCCTCTTCCAAGGGGCATTTAAACTGTCTTGTTAAGCTACAGCGACCTGCATCTCTCTTCCGAGGGGCATTTAAACCGTCTTGTTAAGCTACTGCGAAATGCACGTCTCTTCATAGTTGCATTTAAACCGTCTTGTTAAGCTACTGCGACCTGCACGTCTCTTCCAAGGGGAATTTAAACCGTCTTTTTAAGCTACTGCGACTTGCACGTCTCTTCCAAGGGGCATTTAAACCGTCTTGTTAAGCTACTGTAACCTCCAACACTTTTCCAAGGGGCGTTTAAACCATCTTGTTAAGCTACTGCGACTTGCACGTCTCTTCCAAGTTGCATTTAAACCGTCTTGTTAAGCTACTGCGACCTGCATGTCTCTTCCAAGTTGCATTTAAACCGTCTTGTTAAGCTACTGCGACTTGCACGCCTCTTCCAAGGGACATTTAAACAATCTTGCTAAGCTACTGCGACCTGCACGTCTCTTCCAAGGGGCATTTAAACAGTCTTGTTAAGCTGCTGCGACCTCCACCGCTCTTCCAAGGGGCATTTAAACTGTTTTGTTAAGCTGCTGCGACCTCCACCGCTCTTCCAAGCGGCATTTAAACTGTCTTGTTAAGCTACTGCGACCTGCATGTCTCTACCAAGTTGCATTTAAACCGTCTTGTTAAGCTACTGCGACTTGCACGTCTCTTCCAAGGGGCATTTAAACCGTTTTGTTAAGCTACTGTAACCTCCACCTCTTTTCCAAGGGGCATTTAAACCGTCTTGTTAAGCTACTGCGACCTGCACGTCTCTTCCATGGGGCATTTAAACCGTCTTGTTAAGCTACTGCGACCTGCATGTCTCTACCAAGGGACATTTAAAGCATCTTGTTAAGCTACTGCCACCTGCACGTCTCTTCCAAGTGGCATTTAAACAGTCTTGTTAAGATGCTGCCATCTGCATGTCTCTTCCAAGGGGCATTTAAACTGTCTTGTTAAGCTACTGCAACCTGCAGGTCTCTACTAAGGGCCATTTAAATCATCTTGTTAAGCTACTGCGACTTGTACGTCTCTTCCAAGGGGCTTTTAAACCGTCTTGTAAAGCTACTGTAACCTCCACCACTTTTCCAAGGGGCATTTAAACCGTCTTGTTAAGCTACTGCGACCTGCACGTCTCTTCCAAGCGGTCATTTAAAACGCTTTGTTAAGCTACTGCGACCTGCATGTCTTTTCCAAGGGGCATTTACACCGTCTTGTTAAGCTACTGCGACCTGCACGTCTCTTCCAAGGGGCATTTAAACCGTCTTGTTAAGCTGCTGAGACCTGTATGTCTCTTCCATGGGGCATTTAAACCGTCTTGTTAAGCTACTGTGACCTCCACCGCACTTCCAAGGGGCATTTGAACCGTCTTGTTAAGCTACTGCGACCTGCACGTCTCTTTCAAGGGGCATTTAAACCGTCTTGTTAAGCTACTGCAACCTGCACGTCTCTTCCAAGCGGCATTTAAACCGTCTTGGTAAGCTACTGCGACCTGCAAGACTATTCCAAGGGGCATTTAAACCCTCTTGTTAAGCTACTGCGACCAGCACGTCTCTCCCGAGGAGCAATTAAACCGTCTTGTTAAGCTACTGCGACCTGCATGTCTCTTCCAAGGGGCATTTAAACCATCTTGGTAAGCTACTGCGACCTGCAAGCCTATTCCAAGGGGCTTTTAAACCCTCTTGTTAAGCTACTGCGATCTGCACGTCTCTTCCAAGGGGCATTTAAACTGTCTTGTTAAGCTACTGCGACCTCCACCGCTCTTCCAAGGGGCATTTAAACCATCTTGTTAAGCTACTGCGACCTGCACGTCTCTACCAAGGGGCATTTAAACTGTCTTGTTAAGCTTCTGCGACCTGCACGTCTCTTCCAAGGGGCATTTAAACTGTCTTGTTAAGCTACTGCGACCTCCACCGCTCTTCCAAGGGGCATTTAAACCATCTTGTTAAGCTACTGCGACCTGCACGTCTCTACCAAGGGGCCTTTAAACTGTCTTGTTAAGCTCCTGCGACCTTCACCGCTCTTCCAAGGGGCATTTAAACCATCTTGTTAAGCTACTGCGACCTGCACGCCTCTTCCAAGGGGGACTTAAACCATCTTGTTAAGCTACTGCGACCAGCACGTCTCTCCCGAGGAGCAATTAAACCGTCTTTTTAAGCTACTGCGACTTGCACGTCCCTTCCAAGGGGCATTTAAACCGTCTTGTTAAGCTACTGTAACCTTCTCCACTTTCCCAAGGTGCATTTAAACCGTCTTGTTAAGCCACTACGACCTGCATGTCTCTTCCAAGTGGCATTTAAACCATCTTGTTAAGCTGCTGCGACCTGTATGTCTCTTCCAAGGGGCATTTAAACCATCTTGTTAAGCTACTGTTTCCTCCACCGCACTTCCAAGGGGCATTTAATCCGTCTTGTTTAGCTACTGTGACCTGCACGTCTCTTCCAAGGGGCATTTAAACCGTCATGGTAAGCTACTGCGACCTGCAAGCCTATTCCAAGGGGCTTTTAAACCATCTTGTTAAGCTACTGCGACCTGCACGCCTCTTCCAAGGGGGACTTAAACCGTCTTGTTAAGCTACTGCGACCTGCAAGTCTCTTACAAGGGGCATTTAAACTGTCTTGTTAAGCTACTGCGACCTTCTCGTCTCTACCAAGGGGCATTTAAATCGTCTTGGTAAGCTACTTCGACCTGCAAGCCTCTTCCGAGGTGCATTTAAACCGTCTTGTTAAGCTACTGCGACCTGCACGTCTCTTCCAAGTGGCATTTAAACTGTCTTGTTAAGCTACTGCGACCTGCACGTCTCTTCCAAGGGGCATTTAAACTGTCTTGTTAAGCTACTACGACCTCCACCGCTCTTCCAAGGGGCATTTAAACCATCTTGTTAAGCTACTGCAACCTGCACGTCTCTTCCAAGGGGCATTTAAACTGTCTTGCTAAGCTTCTGCAACCTGCAGGTCTCTTCTAAGGGGCATTTAAACCGTCTTGTTAAGCTACTGCGACTTGCACGTCTCTTCCAAGGGGCATTTAAACAGTCTTGTTAAGCTACTGTAACCTCCACCACTTTTCCAAGGGGCATTTAAACTATCTTGTTAAGCTACTGCGACCTGCACGTCTCTTCCAAGTTGCATTTAAACCGTCTTGGTAAGCTACTGCTACCTGCAAGCATATTCCAAGGGGCTTTTAAACGCTCTTGTTAAGCTACTGCGACCTGCACGTCTCTTCCAAGGGGGATTTAAACTGTCTTGTTAAGCTACTGCGACCTGCACTTCTCTTCCAAGGGGCATTTACACTGTCTTGTTAAGCTACTGCGACCTCCAACGCTCTTCCAAGGGGCATTTAAACCGTCTTGTTAAGCTACTGTGACCTGCACGTCTCTTCCAAGGGGCATTTAAACCGTCTTGTTAAGATACTGCGACCTGCACGTCTCTTCCAAGGGGCATTTAAACCGTCTTGTTAAGCTACTGCGACCTTCACGTCTCTTACAAGGGGCATTTAAACTGTCTTGTTAAGCTACTGCGACCTTCACGTCTCTACCAAGGGGCATTTAAATCGTCTTGGTAAGCTAATGCGACCTGCAAGCCTCTTCCAAGGGGCATTTAAACCGTCTTGTTAAGCTACTGCGACCTGCACGTCTCTTACAAGGGGCATTTAAACTGTCTTATTAAGCTACTGCGACCTCCACCGCTCTTCCAAGGGGCATTTAAACGATCTTGTTAAGCTACTGCGACCTGCACGTCTCTTCCAAGGGGCATTTAAACTGTCTTGTTAAGCTACTGCGACCTGCACGTCTCTTCCAAGGGGCATTTAAACTGTCTTGTTAAGCTACTGCAACCTCCACCGCTTTTCCAAGGGGCATTTAAACCATCTTGTTAAGCTACTGCAACCTGCACGTCTCTTCCAAGGGGCATTTAAACTGTCTTGTTAAGCTACCGCGACCTCCACCGCTCTTCCAAGGGGCATTTAAACCATCTTGTTAAGCTACTGCGACCTGCACGTCTATACCAAGGGGCATTTAAACCGTCTTGTTAAGCTACTGCGACCTGCACGTCTCTTCCAAGGGGCATTTAAACTGTCTTGTTAAGCTACTGCGACCTCCACCGCTCTTCCAAGGGGCATTTAAACCATCTTGCTAAGCTACTGCAACCTGCATGTCTCTTCCAAGGGGCATTTAAACTGTCTTGTAAAGCTACTGCGACCTTCACGTCTCTTCCAAGGGGCATTTAAATCGTCTTGGTAAGCTACTGCGACCTGCAAGCCTCTTCCAAGGGGCATTTAAACCGTCTTGTTAAGCTACTGTGACCTGCATGTCTCTTACAAGGGGCATTTAAACTGTCTTGTTAAGCTACTGCGACCTCCACCGCTCTTCCAAGGGGCATTTAAACGATCTTGTTAAGCTACTGCGACTTGCACGTCTCTTCCAATGGGCATTTAAACTGTCTTGTTAAGCTACTGCGACCTGCACGTCTCTTCCAAGGGGCATTTAAACTGTCTTGTTAAGCTACTGCGACCTCCACCGCTCTTCCAAGGGGCATTTAAACCATCTTTTTAAGCTACTCCAACCTGCTCGACTCTTCCAAGGGGCATTTAAACTGTCTTGCTAAGTTTCTGCAACCTGCAGGTCTCTTCTAAGGGGCATTTAAACCGTCTTGTTAAGCTTCTGCGACTTGCATGTCTCTTCCAAGGGGCATTTAAACCATCTTGTTAAGCTACTGTAACCTCCACCACTGTTCCAAGGGGCATTTAAACTATCTTGTTAAGCTACTGCGACCTGCACGTCTCTTCCAAGGGGCATTTAAACCGTCTTGTTAAGCTACTGTAACCTCCACCACCACTCAATGGGGCATTTAAACCGTCTGGTTAAGCTACTGCCAACTGCATGTCTCTACCAAAGGACATTTAAACCATCTTGTTAAGCTACTGCGACCTGCACGTCTCTTCCAAGGGGGGTTTAAACAGTCTTGTTAAGCTGCTGCGACCTGCATGTCTCTTCCAAGGGGCATTTAAACTGTCTTGTTAAGCCACTGCGACCTGTATGTCTCTTCCAAGGGGCATTTAAACAGTCTTGTTAAGCTGCTGCGACCTGCATATCTCTTCCAAGGGGCATTTAAACCTTCTTGTTAAGTTACTGCGACCTCCACCGCACTTCCAAGGGGCATTTAAACCGTCTTGTTAAGCTACTGTGACCTGCAAGTCTCTTCGAAGGGGCATTTAAACCTTCTTGTTAAGCTACTGTAAACTGCACGTCTCTTCGAAGGGGTATTTAAACCGTCTTTTTAAGCTACTGCGACCTCCGCCGCACTTCCAAGGGGCATTTAAACCGTCTAGTTAAGCTACTGCTACCTGCACGTCTCTTTCAAGGGGCATTTAAACTGTCTTGTTAAGCTACTGCGACCTCCACCGCTATTCCAAGGGGCATTTAAACTGTCTTGTTAAACTACTGTGACCTGCATGTCTCTTCCAAGTGGCATTTAAACCGTTTTGTTAAGCTACTGCGACCTGCACGTCTTCTCCAAGGGGCATTTAAACTGTCTTGTTAAGCTACTGCGACCTGCACATCTCTTCCAAGGGGCATTTAAACCGTCTTGATAAGCTGCTGCGACCTGCATGTCTCTTCCAAGGGGCATTTAAACCATCTTGTTAAGATACTGCTTCCTCCACCGCACTTCCAAGGGGCATTTAAACCGTCTTGTTTAGCTACTGCGACCTGCACGCCTCTTCCAAGGGGGAATTAAACCGTCTTGTTAAGCTACTGCGACCTGCACGTCTCTTTCACGGGGCATTTAAACCGTCTTGTTAAGCTACTGCGACCTGCACGTCTCTTCCAAGGGGCATTTAAACCATCTTGGTAAGCTACTGCGACCTGCAAGCCTATTCCAAGGGGCTTTTAAACGCTCTTGTTAAGCTACTGCGACCTGCACGTCTCTCCCAAGGGGGATATAAACTGTCTTGTTAAGCTACTGCGACCTCCAGCGCTCTTCCAAGGGGCATTTAAACCGTCTTGTTAAGCTACTGCGACCTGCACTTCTCTTCCAAGGGGCATTTACACTGTCTTGTTAAGCTACAGCGACCTCCACCGCTCTTCCAAGGGGCATTTAAACCGTCTTGTTAAGCTACTGCGACCTGCACGTCTCTTCCAAGTGGGATTTAAACCGTCTTGGTAAGCTACTGCGACCTGCAAGACTATTCCAAGGGTCATTTAAACCCTCTTGTTAAGCTACTGCGACCTGCACGTCTCTTCCAAGCGGGATTTAAACCGTCTTGTTAAGCTACTGCGACCTGCACGTCTCTTCCAAGGGGCATTTTAACCGTCTTGTTAAGCTACTGCGACCTGCTCGTCTCTTCCAAGGGGCATTTAAACCGTCTTGTTAAGCAACTGCGACCTGCACGTCTCTGCCAAGGAGCATTTAAACCGTCTTTTTAAGCTACTGCGACTTGCACGTCCCTTCCAAGGGGCATTTAAACCGTCTTGTTAAGCTACTGTAACCTCCACCACTTTCCCAAGGTGCATTTAAACCGTCTTGTTAAGCCACTACGACCTGCATGTCTCTTCCAAGGGGCATTTAAACCATCTTGTTAAGCTGCTGCGACCTGCATGTCTCTTCCAAGGGGCATTTAAACCATCTTGTTAAGATACTGCTTCCTCCACCGCACTTCCAAGGGGCATTTAAACCGTCTTGTTTAGCTACTGTGACCTGCACGTCTCTTCCAAGGGGCATTTAAACCGTCTTGGTTTGCTACTGCGACCTGCAAGCCTATTCCAAGGGGCTTTTAAACCCTCTTGTTAAGCTACTGCGACCTGCACGCCTCTTCCAAGGGGGAATTAAACCGTCTTGTTAAGCTACTGCGACCTGCACGTCTCTTTCAAGGGGCATTTAAACAGTCTTGTTAAGCTACTGCGACCTGCACGTCTCTCCCAAGGGGGATTTAAACTGTCTTGTTAAGCTACTGCGACCTCCACCGCTCTTCCAAGGGGCATTTAAACCGTCTTGTTAAGCTACTGCGACCTGCACTTCTCTTCCAAGGGGCATTTACACTGTCTTGTTAAGCTACTGCGACCTACACCGCTCTTCCAAGGGGCATTTAAACCGTCTTGTTAAGCTGCTGCGACCTGCACGTCTCTTCCAAGGGGCATTTAAACCGTCTTGTTAAGATACTGCGACCTGCACGTCTCTTACAAGGGGCATTTAAACCGTCTTGTTAAGCTATTGCGACTTGAACGTCTCTTCCAAGGGGCATTTAAACTGTCTTGTTAAGCTACTGTGACCTGCACGTCTCTTTCAAGGGGCATTTAAACCGTCTTGGTAAACTACTGCGACCTACAAGCCTATTCCAAGGGGCTTTTAAACCCTCTTGTTAAGCTACTGCGACCTGCACGCCTCTTCCAAGGGGGACTTAAACCGTCTTGTTAAGCTACTGCGACCAGCACGTCCCTCCCGAGGAGCAATTAAACCGTCTTGTTAAGCTACTGCGACCTGCATGTCTCTTCCAAGGGGCATTTAAACCGTCTTGTTAAGCTACTGTAACCTCCAACACTTTTCCAAGGGGCATTTAAACCATCTTGTTAAGCTACTGCGACTTGCACGTCTCTTCCAAGTTGCATTTAAACCGTCTTGTTAAGCTACTGCGACCTGCATGTCTCTTCCAAGTTGCATTTAAACCGTCTTTTTAAGCTACTGCGACTTGCACGTCTCTCCCGAGGAGCAATTAAACCGTCTTGTTAAGCTACTGCGACCTGCATGTCTCTTCCAAGGGGCATTTAAACCGTCTTGTTAAGCTACTGTAACCTCCAACACTTTTCCAAGGGGCATTTAAACCATCTTGTTAAGCTACTGCGACCAGCACGTCTCTCCCGAGGAGCAATTAAACCGTCTTGTTAAGCTACTGCGACCTGCATGTCTCTTCCAAGGGGCATTTAAACCGTCTTGTTAAGCTACTGTAACCTCCAACACTTTTCCAAGGGGCATTTAAACCATCTTGTTAAGCTACTGCGACCTGCACGCCTCTTCCAAGGGGGACTTAAACCGTCTTGTTAAGCTACTGCGACCAGCACGTCTCTTCCAAGGGGAATTTAAACCGTCTTTTTAAGCTACTGCGACTTGCACGTCTCTTCCAAGGGGCATTTAAACCGTCTTGTTAAGCTACTGTAACCTCCAACACTTTTCCAAGGGGCATTTAAACCATCTTGTTAAGCTACTGCGACTTGCACGTCTCTTCCAAGTTGCATTTAAACCGTCTTGTTAAGCTACTGCGACCTGCATGTCTCTTCCAAGTTGCATTTAAACCGTCTTGTTAAGCTACTGCAACTTGCACGTCTCTTCCAAGGGACATTTAAACAATCTTGCTAAGCTACTGCGACCTGCACGTCTCTTCCAAGGGGCATTTAAACAGTCTTGTTAAGCTGCTGCGACCTCCACCGCTCTTCCAAGGGGCATTTAAACTGTTTTGTTAAGCTGCTGCGACCTCCACCGCTCTTCCAAGCGGCATTTAAACTGTCTTGTTAAGCTACTGCGACCTGCATGTCTCTACCAAGTTGCATTTAAACCGTCTTGTTAAGCTACTGCGACCTGCACGTGTCTTCCATGGGGCATTTAAACAGTCTTGTTAAGCTGCTGCGACCTGCATGTCTCTTCCAAGGGGCATTTAAACTGTCTTGTTAAGCTGCTCCGACCTCCACCGCTCTTCCAAGGGGCATTTAAACTGTCTTGTTAATCTACTGCGACCTGCACGTCTCTTCCGAGGGACATTTAAACCTTCCTTCTTAAGCTACTGCGACCTGCATGTCTCTTCCAAGTTGCATTTAAACCGTCTTGGTAAGCTACTGCGACTTGCACGTCTCTTCCAAGGGGCATTTAAACCGTTTTGTTAAGCTACTGTAACCTCCACCTCTTTTCCAAGGGGCATTTAAACCGTATTGTTAAGCTACTGCGACCTGCACGTCTCTTCCATGGGGCATTTAAACCGTCTTGTTAAGCTACTGCGACCTGCATGTCTCTACCAAGGGACATTTAAAGCATCTTGTTAAGCTACTGCCACCTGCACGTCTCTTCCAAGTGGCATTTAAACAGTCTTGTTAAGATGCTGCCACCTGCATGTCTCTTCCAAGGGGCATTTAAACTGTCTTGTTAAGCTTCTGCAACCTGCAGGTCTCTACTAAGGGCCATTTAAATCATCTTGTTAAGCTACTGCGACTTGCACGTCTCTTCCAAGGGGCTTTTAAACCGTCTTGTAAAGCTACTGTAACCTCCACCACTTTTCCAAGGGGCATTTAAACCGTCTTGTTAAGCTACTGCGACTTGCACGTCTCTTCCAAGCGGTCATTTAAAACGCTTTGTTAAGCTACTGCGACCTGCATGTCTTTTCCAAGGGGCATTTACACCGTCTTGTTAAGCTACTGCGACCTGCACGTCTCTTCCAAGGGGCATTTAAACCGTCTTGTTAAGCTGCTGAGACCTGTATGTCTCTTCCATGGGGCATTTAAACCGTCTTGTTAAGCTACTGTGACCTCCACCGCACTTCCAAGGGGCATTTGAACCGTCTTGTTAAGCTACTGCGACCTGCACGTCTCTTTCAAGGGGCATTTAAACCGTCTTTTTAAGCTACTGCAACCTGCACGTCTCTTCCAAGCGGCATTTAAACCGTCTTGGTAAGCTACTGCGACCTGCAAGACTATTCCAAGGGGCATTTAAACCCTCTTGTTAAGCTACTGCGACCAGCACGTCTCTCCCGAGGAGCAATTAAACCGTCTTGTTAAGCTACTGCGACCTGCATGTCTCTTCCAAGGGGCATTTAAACGATCTTGGTAAGCTACTGCGACCTGCAAGCCTATTCCAAGGGGCTTTTAAACCCTCTTGTTAAGCTACTGCGACCTGCACGTCTCTTCCAAGGGGCATTTAAACTGTCTTGTTAAGCTACTGCGACCTCCACCGCTCTTCCAAGGGGCATTTAAACCATCTTGTTAAGCTACTGCGACCTGCACGTCTCTACCAAGGGGCATTTAAACTGTCTTGTTAAGCTACTGCGACCTGCACGTCTCTTCCAAGGGGCATTTTAACCGTCTTGTTAAGCTACTGCGACCTGCTCGTCTCTTCCAAGGGGCATTTAAACCGTCTTGTTAAGCAACTGCGACCTGCACGTCTCTGCCAAGGAGCATTTAAACCGTCTTTTTAAGCTACTGCGACTTGCACGTCCCTTCCAAGGGGCATTTAAACCGTCTTGTTAAGCTACTGTAACCTCCACCACTTTCCCAAGGTGCATTTAAACCGTCTTGTTAAGCCACTACGACCTGCATGTCTCTTCCAAGGGGCATTTAAACCATCTTGTTAAGCTGCTGCGACCTGCATGTCTCTTCCAAGGGGCATTTAAACCATCTTGTTAAGATACTGCTTCCTCCACCGCACTTCCAAGGGGCATTTAAACCGTCTTGTTTAGCTACTGTGACCTGCACGTCTCTTCCAAGGGGCATTTAAACCGTCTTGGTTTGCTACTGCGACCTGCAAGCCTATTCCAAGGGGCTTTTAAACCCTCTTGTTAAGCTACTGCGACCTGCACGCCTCTTCCAAGGGGGAATTAAACCGTCTTGTTAAGCTACTGCGACCTGCACGTCTCTTTCAAGGGGCATTTAAACAGTCTTGTTAAGCTACTGCGACCTGCACGTCTCTCCCAAGGGGGATTTAAACTGTCTTGTTAAGCTACTGCGACCTCCACCGCTCTTCCAAGGGGCATTTAAACCGTCTTGTTAAGCTACTGCGACCTGCACTTCTCTTCCAAGGGGCATTTACACTGTCTTGTTAAGCTACTGCGACCTACACCGCTCTTCCAAGGGGCATTTAAACCGTCTTGTTAAGCTGCTGCGACCTGCACGTCTCTTCCAAGGGGCATTTAAACCGTCTTGTTAAGATACTGCGACCTGCACGTCTCTTACAAGGGGCATTTAAACCGTCTTGTTAAGCTATTGCGACTTGAACGTCTCTTCCAAGGGGCATTTAAACTGTCTTGTTAAGCTACTGTGACCTGCACGTCTCTTTCAAGGGGCATTTAAACCGTCTTGGTAAACTACTGCGACCTACAAGCCTATTCCAAGGGGCTTTTAAACCCTCTTGTTAAGCTACTGCGACCTGCACGCCTCTTCCAAGGGGGACTTAAACCGTCTTGTTAAGCTACTGCGACCAGCACGTCCCTCCCGAGGAGCAATTAAACCGTCTTGTTAAGCTACTGCGACCTGCATGTCTCTTCCAAGGGGCATTTAAACCGTCTTGTTAAGCTACTGTAACCTCCAACACTTTTCCAAGGGGCATTTAAACCATCTTGTTAAGCTACTGCGACTTGCACGTCTCTTCCAAGTTGCATTTAAACCGTCTTGTTAAGCTACTGCGACCTGCATGTCTCTTCCAAGTTGCATTTAAACCGTCTTTTTAAGCTACTGCGACTTGCACGTCTCTCCCGAGGAGCAATTAAACCGTCTTGTTAAGCTACTGCGACCTGCATGTCTCTTCCAAGGGGCATTTAAACCGTCTTGTTAAGCTACTGTAACCTCCAACACTTTTCCAAGGGGCATTTAAACCATCTTGTTAAGCTACTGCGACCAGCACGTCTCTCCCGAGGAGCAATTAAACCGTCTTGTTAAGCTACTGCGACCTGCATGTCTCTTCCAAGGGGCATTTAAACCGTCTTGTTAAGCTACTGTAACCTCCAACACTTTTCCAAGGGGCATTTAAACCATCTTGTTAAGCTACTGCGACCTGCACGCCTCTTCCAAGGGGGACTTAAACCGTCTTGTTAAGCTACTGCGACCAGCACGTCTCTTCCAAGGGGAATTTAAACCGTCTTTTTAAGCTACTGCGACTTGCACGTCTCTTCCAAGGGGCATTTAAACCGTCTTGTTAAGCTACTGTAACCTCCAACACTTTTCCAAGGGGCATTTAAACCATCTTGTTAAGCTACTGCGACTTGCACGTCTCTTCCAAGTTGCATTTAAACCGTCTTGTTAAGCTACTGCGACCTGCATGTCTCTTCCAAGTTGCATTTAAACCGTCTTGTTAAGCTACTGCAACTTGCACGTCTCTTCCAAGGGACATTTAAACAATCTTGCTAAGCTACTGCGACCTGCACGTCTCTTCCAAGGGGCATTTAAACAGTCTTGTTAAGCTGCTGCGACCTCCACCGCTCTTCCAAGGGGCATTTAAACTGTTTTGTTAAGCTGCTGCGACCTCCACCGCTCTTCCAAGCGGCATTTAAACTGTCTTGTTAAGCTACTGCGACCTGCATGTCTCTACCAAGTTGCATTTAAACCGTCTTGTTAAGCTACTGCGACCTGCACGTGTCTTCCATGGGGCATTTAAACAGTCTTGTTAAGCTGCTGCGACCTGCATGTCTCTTCCAAGGGGCATTTAAACTGTCTTGTTAAGCTGCTCCGACCTCCACCGCTCTTCCAAGGGGCATTTAAACTGTCTTGTTAATCTACTGCGACCTGCACGTCTCTTCCGAGGGACATTTAAACCTTCCTTCTTAAGCTACTGCGACCTGCATGTCTCTTCCAAGTTGCATTTAAACCGTCTTGGTAAGCTACTGCGACTTGCACGTCTCTTCCAAGGGGCATTTAAACCGTTTTGTTAAGCTACTGTAACCTCCACCTCTTTTCCAAGGGGCATTTAAACCGTATTGTTAAGCTACTGCGACCTGCACGTCTCTTCCATGGGGCATTTAAACCGTCTTGTTAAGCTACTGCGACCTGCATGTCTCTACCAAGGGACATTTAAAGCATCTTGTTAAGCTACTGCCACCTGCACGTCTCTTCCAAGTGGCATTTAAACAGTCTTGTTAAGATGCTGCCACCTGCATGTCTCTTCCAAGGGGCATTTAAACTGTCTTGTTAAGCTTCTGCAACCTGCAGGTCTCTACTAAGGGCCATTTAAATCATCTTGTTAAGCTACTGCGACTTGCACGTCTCTTCCAAGGGGCTTTTAAACCGTCTTGTAAAGCTACTGTAACCTCCACCACTTTTCCAAGGGGCATTTAAACCGTCTTGTTAAGCTACTGCGACTTGCACGTCTCTTCCAAGCGGTCATTTAAAACGCTTTGTTAAGCTACTGCGACCTGCATGTCTTTTCCAAGGGGCATTTACACCGTCTTGTTAAGCTACTGCGACCTGCACGTCTCTTCCAAGGGGCATTTAAACCGTCTTGTTAAGCTGCTGAGACCTGTATGTCTCTTCCATGGGGCATTTAAACCGTCTTGTTAAGCTACTGTGACCTCCACCGCACTTCCAAGGGGCATTTGAACCGTCTTGTTAAGCTACTGCGACCTGCACGTCTCTTTCAAGGGGCATTTAAACCGTCTTTTTAAGCTACTGCAACCTGCACGTCTCTTCCAAGCGGCATTTAAACCGTCTTGGTAAGCTACTGCGACCTGCAAGACTATTCCAAGGGGCATTTAAACCCTCTTGTTAAGCTACTGCGACCAGCACGTCTCTCCCGAGGAGCAATTAAACCGTCTTGTTAAGCTACTGCGACCTGCATGTCTCTTCCAAGGGGCATTTAAACGATCTTGGTAAGCTACTGCGACCTGCAAGCCTATTCCAAGGGGCTTTTAAACCCTCTTGTTAAGCTACTGCGACCTGCACGTCTCTTCCAAGGGGCATTTAAACTGTCTTGTTAAGCTACTGCGACCTCCACCGCTCTTCCAAGGGGCATTTAAACCATCTTGTTAAGCTACTGCGACCTGCACGTCTCTACCAAGGGGCATTTAAACTGTCTTGTTAAGCTTCTGCGACCTGCACGCCTCTTCCAAGGGGCATTTAAACTGTCTTGTTAAGCTACTGCGACCTCCACCGCTCTTCCAAGGGGCATTTAAAACATCTTGTTAAGCTACTGCGACCTGCACGTCTCTACCAAGGGGCATTTAAACTGTCTTTTTAAGCTACTGCAACCTGCACGTCTCTTCCAAGGGGCATTTAAACTGTCTTGTTAAGCTCCTGCGACCTTCACCGCTCTTCCAAGGGGCATTTAAACCATCTTGTTAAGCTACTGCGACCTGCACGCCTCTTCCAAGGGGGACGTAAACCATCTTGTTAAGCTACTGCGACCAGCACGTCTCTCCCGAGGAGCAATTAAACCGTCTTTTTAAGCTACTGCGACTTGCATGTCTCTTCCAAGTTGCATTTAAACCGTCTTGGTAAGCTACTGCAACCTTCTCCACTTTCCCAAGGTGCATTTAAACCGTCTTGTTAAGCCACTACGACCTGCATGTCTCTTCCAAGTGGCATTTAAACCATCTTGTTAAGCTGCTGCGACCTGTATGTCTCTTCCAAGGGGCATTTAAACCATTTTGTTAAGCTACTGTTTCCTCCACCGCACTTCCAAGGGGCATTTAATCCGTCTTGTTTAGCTACTGTGACCTGCACGTCTCTTCCAAGGGGCATTTAAACCGTCATGGTAAGCTACTGCGACCTGCAAGCCTATTCCAAGGGGCTTTTAAACCATCTTGTTAAGCTACTGCGACCTGCACACCTCTTCCAAGGGGGACTTAAACCGTCTTGTTAAGCTACTGCGACCTGCACGTCTCTTACAAGGGGCATTTAAACTGTCTTGTTAAGCTACTGCGACCTTCTCGTCTCAACCAAGGGGCATTTAAATCGTCTTGGTAAGCTACTGCGACCTGCAAGCCTCTTCCGAGGGGCATTTAAACCGTCTTGTTAAGCTACTGCGACCTGCACGTCTCTTCCAAGTGGCATTTAAACTGTCTTGTTAAGCTACTGCGACCTGCACGTCTCTTCCAAGGGGCATTTAAACTGTCTTGTTAAGCTACTACGACCTCCACCGCTCTTCCAAGGGGCATTTAAACCATCTTGTTAAGCTACTGCAACCTGCACGTCTCTTCCAAGGGGCATTTAAACTGTCTTGCTAAGCTTCTGCAACCTGCAGGTCTCTTCTAAGGGGCATTTAAACCGTCTTGTTAAGCTACTGCGACTTGCACGTCTCTTCCAAGGGGCATTTAAACAGTCTTGTTAAGCTACTGTAACCTCCACCACTTTTCCAAGGGGCATTTAAACTATCTTGTTAAGCTACTGCGACCTGCACGTCTCTTCCAAGTTGCATTTAAACCGTCTTGGTAAGCTACTGCTACCTGCAAGCATATTCCAAGGGGCTTTTAAACGCTCTTGTTAAGCTACTGCGACCTGCACGTCTCTTCCAAGGGGGATTTAAACTGTCTTGTTAAGCTACTGCGACCTGCACTTCTCTTCCAAGGGGCATTTACACTCTCTTGTTAAGCTACTGCGACCTCCAACGCTCTTCCAAGGGGCATTTAAACCGTCTTGTTAAGCTACTGTGACCTGCACGTCTCTTCCAAGGGGCATTTAAACCGTCTTGTTAAGCTACTGCGACCTGCACGTCTCTTCCAAGGGGCATTTAAACCGTCTTGGTAAGCTACTGCGACCTGCAAGCCTATTCCAAGGGGCTTTTAAACCCTCTTGTTAAGCTTCTGCAACCTGCACGTCTCTTCCAAGGGGGATTTAAACTGTCTTGTTAAGCTACTGCGACCTGCACATCTCTTCCAAGGGGCATTTAAACTGTCTTGTTAAGCTACTGCGACCTCCACCGCTCTTGCAAGGGGCATTTAAACCATCTTGTTAAGCTACTGCGACCTGCACGTCTCTTCCAAGGGGTCATTTAAACTGTCTTGTTAAGCTACTGCGACCTGCACGTCTCTTCCAAGGGGCATTTAAACTGTCTTGTTAAGCTCCTGCGACCTCCACCGCTCTTCCAAGGGGCATTTAAACCATCTTGTTAAGCTACTGCAACCTGCATGTCTCTTCTAAGGGGCATTTAAACCGTCTTGTTAAGCTACTCTAACCTCCACCACTTTTCCAAGGGGCATTTAAACCGTCTTGTTAAGCTACTGCGACCTGCACTTCTCTTCCAAGGGGCACTTAAAACGCTTTGTTAAGCTGCTGCGACCTGCATGTCTCTTCCCAGGGGCATTTAAACCGTTTTGTTAAGCTGCTGCGACCTGTATGTCTCTTCCAAGGCGCATTTAAACCGTCTTTTTAAGCTACTGCGACTTGCACGTCTCTTCCAAGGGGCATTTAAACCATCTTGTTAAGCTACTGCGACCTGCACGTCTCTTCCAAGGGGCATTTAAACTGTCTTGCTAAGCTGCTGCGACCTGCATGTCTCTTCCAAGAGACATTTAAACTGTCTTGTTAAGCTGCTGCGACCTCCACCGCTCTTCCAAGGGGCATTTAAACTGTCTTGTTAAGCTACTGCGACCTGCACGTCTCTTCCAAGGGGCATTTAAATCGTCTTGGTAAGCTACTGCGACCTGCAAGCCTCTTCCAAGGGGCATTTAAACTGTCTTGTTAAGCTACAGCGACCTGCAAGCCTCTTCCAATGGGGACTTAAACCATCTTGTTAAGCTACTGCGACCTGCACGCCTCTTCCAAGGGGGACTTAAACCATCTTGTTAAGCTACTGCGACCAGCACGTCTCTCCCGAGGAGCAATTAAACCGTCTTTTTAAGCTACTGCGACTTGCACGTCCCTTCCAAGGGGCATTTAAACCATCTTGTTAAGCTACTGTAACCTTCTCCACTTTCCCAAGGTGCATTTAAACCGTCTTGTTAAGCCACTACGACCTGCATGTCTCTTCCAAGTGGCATTTAAACCATCTTGTTAAGCTGCTGTGACTTGCACGTCCCTTCCAAGGGGCATTTAAACAGTCTTGTTAAGCTACTGTAACCTCCACCACTTTTCCAAGGGGCATTTAAACTATCTTGTTAAGCTACTGCGACCTGCACGTCTCTTCCAAGTTGCATTTAAACCGTCTTGGTAAGCTACTGCTACCTGCAAGCATATTCCAAGGGGCTTTTAAACGCTCTTGTTAAGCTACTGCGACCTGCACGTCTCTTCCAAGGGGGATTTAAACTGTCTTGTTAAGCTACTGCGACCTGCACTTCTCTTCCAAGGGGCATTTACACTGTCTTGTTAAGCTACTGCGACCTCCAACGCTCTTCCAAGGGGCATTTAAACCGTCTTGTTAAGCTACTGTGACCTGCACGTCTCTTCCAAGGGGCATTTAAACCGTCTTGTTAAGCTACTGCGACCTGCACGTCTCTTCCAAGGGGCATTTAAACCATCTTGGTAAGCTACTGCGACCTGCAAGACTATTCCAAGGGGCTTTTAAACCCTCTTGTTAAGCTTCTGCAACCTGCACGTCTCTTCCAAGGGAGATTTAAACTGTCTTGTTAAGCTACTGCGACCTGCACATCTCTTCCAAGGGGCATTTAAACTGTCTTGTTAAGCTACTGCGACCTCCACCGCTCTTGCAAGTGGCATTTAAACCATCTTGTTAAGCTACTGCGACCTGCACGTCTCTTCCAAGGGGTCATTTAAACTGTCTTGTTAAGCTACTGCGACCTGCACGTCTCTTCCAAGGGGCATTTAAACTGTCTCGTTAAGCTCCTGCGACCTCCACCGCTCTTCCAAGGGGCATTTAAACCATCTTGTTAAGCTACTGCAACCTGCATGTCTCTTCTAAGGGGCATTTAAACCGTCTTGTTAAGCTACTCTAACCTCCACCACTTTTCCAAGGGGCATTTAAACCGTCTTGTTAAGCTACTGCGACCTGCACTTCTCTTCCAAGGGGCACTTAAAACGCTTTGTTAAGCTACTGCGACCTGCATGTCTCTTCCCAGGGGCATTTAAACCGTTTTGTTAAGCTGCTGCGACCTGTATGTCTCTTCCAAGGCGCATTTAAACCGTCTTTTTAAGCTACTGCGACTTGCACGTCTCTTCCAAGGGGCATTTAAACCATCTTGTTAAGCTACTGCGACCTGCACGTCTCTTCCAAGGGGCATTTAAACTGTCTTGCTAAGCTGCTGCGACCTGCATGTCTCTTCCAAGAGACATTTAAACTGTCTTGTTAAGCTGCTGCGACCTCCACCGCTCTTCCAAGGGGCATTTAAACTGTCTTGTTAAGCTACTGCGACCTGCACGTCTCTTCCAAGGGGCATTTAAATCGTCTTGGTAAGCTACTGCGACCTGCAAGCCTCTTCCAAGGGGCATTTAAACTGTCTTGTTAAGCTACAGCGACCTGCACGCCTCTTCCAAGGGGGACTTAAACCATCTTGTTAAGCTACTGCGACCTGCACGCCTCTTCCAAGGGGGACTTAAACCATCTTGTTAAGCTACTGCGACCAGCACGTCTCTCCCGAGGAGCAATTAAACCGTCTTTTTAAGCTACTGCGACTTGCACGTCCCTTCCAAGGGGCATTTAAACCGTCTTGTTAAGCTACTGTAACCTTCTCCACTTTCCCAAGGTGCATTTAAACCGTCTTGTTAAGCCACTACGACCTGCATGTCTCTTCCAAGTGGCATTTAAACCATCTTGTTAAGCTGCTGTGACCTGTATGTCTCTTCCAAGGGGCATTTAAACCATCTTGTTAAGCTACTGTTTCCTCCACCGCACTTCCAAGGGGCATTTAATCCGTCTTGTTTAGCTACTGTGACCTGCACGTCTCTTCCAAGGGGCATTTAAACCGTCATGGTAAGCTACTGCGACCTGCAAGCCTATTCCAAGGGGCTTTTAAACCATCTTGTTAAGCTACTGCGACCTGCACGCCTCTTCGAAGGGGGACTTAAACCGTCTTGTTAAGCTACTGCGACCTGCACGTCTCTTACAAGGGGCATTTAAACTGTCTTGTTAAGCTACTGCGACCTTCTCGTCTCTACCAAGGGGCATTTAAATCGTCTTGGTAAGCTACTGCGACCTGCAAGCCTCTTCCGAGGGGCATTTAAACCGTCTTGTTAAGCTACTGCGACCTGCACGTCTCTTCCAAGTGGCATTTAAACTGTCTTGTTAAGCTACTGCGACCTGCACGTCTCTTCCAAGGGGCATTTAAACTGTCTTGTTAAGCTACTACGACCTCCACCGCTCTTCCAAGGGGCATTTAAACCATCTTGTTAAGCTACTGCAACCTGCACGTCTCTTCCAAGGGGCATTTAAACTGTCTTGCTAAGCTTCTGAAACCTGCAGGTCTCTTCTAAGGGGCATTTAAACCGTCTTGTTAAGCTACTGCGACTTGCACGTCTCTTCCAAGGGGCATTTAAACAGTCTTGTTAAGCTACTGTAACCTCCACCACTTTTCCAAGGGGCATTTAAACTATCTTGTTAAGCTACTGCGACCTGCACGTCTCTTCCAAGTTGCATTTAAACCGTCTTGGTAAGCTACTGCTACCTGCAAGCATATTCCAAGGGGCTTTTAAACGCTCTTGTTAAGCTACTGCGACCTGCACGTCTCTTCCAAGGGGGATTTAAACTGTCTTGTTAAGCTACTGCGACCTGCACTTCTCTTCCAAGGGGCATTTACACTGTCTTGTTAAGCTACTGCGACCTCCAACGCTCTTCCAAGGGGCATTTAAACCGTCTTGTTAAGCTACTGTGACCTGCACGTCTCTTCCAAGGAGCATTTAAACTGTCTTGTTAAGCTACTGCGACCTGCACGTCTCTTCCAAGGGGCATTTAAACCGTCTTGGTAAGCTACTGCGACCTGCAAGCCTATTCCAAGGGGCTTTTAAACCATCTTGTTAAGCTACTGCAACCTGCACGTCTCTTCCAAGGGGGATTTAAACTGTCTTGTTAAGCTACTGCGACCTGCACATCTCTTCCAAGGGGCATTTAAACTGTCTTGTTAAGCTACTGCGACCTCCACCGCTCTTGCAAGGGGCATTTAAACCATCTTGTTAAGCTACTGCGACCTGCACGTCTCTTCCAAGGGGTCATTTAAACTGTCTTGTTAAGCTACTGCGACCTGCACGTCTCTTCCAAGGGGCATTTAAACTGTCTTGTTAAGCTCCTGCGACCTCCACCGCTCTTCCAAGGGGCATTTAAACCATCTTGTTAAGCTACTGCAACCTGCATGTCTCTTCTAAGGGGCATTTAAACCGTCTTGTTAAGCTACTCTAACCTCCACCACTTTTCCAAGCGGCATTTAAACCGTCTTGTTAAGCTACTGCGACCTGCACTTCTCTTCCAAGGGGCACTTAAAACGCTTTGTTAAGCTACTGCGACCTGCATGTCTCTTCCCAGGGGCATTTAAACCGTTTTGTTAAGCTGCTGCGACCTGTATGTCTCTTCCAAGGTGCATTTAAACCGTCTTTTTAAGCTACTGCGACTTGCACGTCTCTTCCAAGGGGCTTTTAAACCATCTTGTTTAGCTACTGCGACCTGCACGTCTCTTCCAAGGGGCATTTAAACTGTCTTGCTAAGCTGCTGCGACCTGCATGTCTCTTCCAAGAGACATTTAAACTGTCTTGTTAAGCTGCTGCGACCTCCACCGCTCTTCCAAGGGGCATTTAAACTGTCTTGTTAAGCTACTGCGACCTGCACGTCTCTTCCAAGGGGCATTTAAACCATCATGGTAAGCTACTGCGACCTGCAAGCCTATTCCAAGGGGCTATTAAACCATCTTGTTAAGCTACTGCGACCTGCACGCCTCTTCCAAGGGGGACTTAAACCGTCTTGTTAAGCTACTGCGACCTGCAAGTCTCTTACAAGGGGCATTTAAACTGTCTTGTTAAGCTACTGCGACCTTCTCGTCTCTACCAAGGGGCATTTAAATCGTCTTGGTAAGCTACTGCGACCTGCAAGCCTCTTCCGAGGGGCATTTAAACCGTCTTGTTAAGCTACTGCGACCTGCACGTCTCTTCCAAGTGGCATTTAAACTGTCTTGTTAAGCTACTGCGACCTGCACGTCTCTTCCAAGGGGCATTTAAACTGTCTTGTTAAGCTACTACGACCTCCACCGCTCTTCCAAGGGGCATTTAAACCATCTTGTTAAGCTACTGCAACCTGCACGTCTCTTCCAAGGGGCATTTAAACTGTCTTGCTAAGCTTCTGCAACCTGCAGGTCTCTTCTAAGGGGCATTTAAACCGTCTTGTTAAGCTACTGCGACTTGCACGTCTCTTCCAAGGGGCATTTAAACAGTCTTGTTAAGCTACTGTGACCTCCACCACTTTTCCAAGGGGCATTTAAACTATCTTGTTAAGCTACTGCGACCTGCACGTCTCTTCCAAGTTGCATTTAAACCGTCTTGGTAAGCTACTGCAACCTGCAAGCATATTCCAAGGGGCTTTTAAACGCTCTTGTTAAGCTACTGCGACCTGCACGTCTCTTCCAAGGGGGATTTAAACTGTCTTGTTAAGCTACTGCGACCTGCACTTCTCTTCCAAGGGGCATTTACACTGTCTTGTTAAGCTACTGCGACCTCCAACGCTCTTCCAAGGGGCATTTAAACCGTCTTGTTAAGATACTGCGACCTGCACGTCTCTTCCAAGGGGCATTTAAACCGTCTTGTTAAGCTATTGCGACTTGCACGTCTCTTCCAAGGGGCATTTAAACTGTCTTGTTAAGCTACTGTGACCTGCACGTCTCTTTCAAGGGGCATTTAAACAATCTTGGTAAGCTACTGTGACCTGCAAACCTATTCCAAGTGGCTTTTAAACCCTCTTGTTAAGCTACTGCGACCTGCACGCCTCTTCCAAGGGGGACTTAAACCGTCTTGTTAAGCAACTGCGAACAGCACGTCTCTTCCGAGGGGCATTTAAACCGTCTTGTTAAGCTACTGCGACCTGCACGTCTCTTCCAAGGGGCATTTAAACCGTCTTGGTAAGCTACTGCGACCTGCAAGCCTATTCCAAGGGGCTTTTAAACCCTCTTGTTAAGCTACTGCAACCTGCACGTCTCTTCCAAGGGGGATTTAAACTGTCTTGTTAAGCTACTGCGACCTGCACATCTCTTCCAAGGGGCATTTAAACTGTCTTGTTAAGCTACTGCGACCTCCACCGCTCTTGCAAGGGGCATTTAAACCATCTTGTTAAGCTACTGCGACCTGCACGTCTCTTCCAAGGGGTCATTTAAACTGTCTTGTTAAGCTACTGCGACCTGCACGTCTCTTCCAAGGGGCATTTAAACTGTCTTGTTAAGCTCCTGCGACCTCCACCGCTCTTCCAAGGGGCATTTAAACCATCTTGTTAAGCTACTGCAACCTGCATGTCTCTTCTAAGGGGCATTTAAACCGTCTTGTTAAGCTACTCTAACCTCCACCACTTTTCCAAGGGGCATTTAAACCGTCTTGTTAAGCTACTGCGACCTGCACTTCTCTTCCAAGGGGCACTTAAAACGCTTTGTTAAGCTACTGCGACCTGCATGTCTCTTCCCAGGGGCATTTAAACCGTTTTGTTAAGCTGCTGCGACCTGTATGTCTCTTCCAAGGCGCATTTAAACCGTCTTTTTAAGCTACTGCGACTTGCACGTCTCTTCCAAGGGGCATTTAAACCATCTTGTTAAGCTACTGCGACCTGCACGTCTCTTCCAAGGGGCATTTAAACTGTCTTGCTAAGCTGCTGCGACCTGCATGTCTCTTCCAAGAGACATTTAAACTGTCTTGTTAAGCTGCTGCGACCTCCACCGCTCTTCCAAGGGGCATTTAAACTGTCTTGTTAAGCTACCTGCACGTCTCTTCCAAGGGGCATTTAAATCGTCTTGGTAAGCTACTGCGACCTGCAAGCCTCTTCCAAGGGGCATTTAACCTGTCTTGTTAAGCTACAGCGACCTGCATCTCTCTTCCGAGGGGCATTTAAACCGTCTTGTTAAGCTACTGCGAAATGCATGTCTTTTCAAAGTTGCATTTAAACCGTCTTGTTAAGCTACTGCGACGTGCACGTCTCTTCCAAGGGGAATTTAAACCGTCTTTTTAAGCTACTGCGACTTGCACGTCTCTTCCAAGGGGCATTTAAACCGTCTTGTTAAGCTACTGTAACCTCCAACACTTTTCCAAGGGGCATTTAAACCATCTTGTTAAGCTACTGCGACTTGCACGTCTCTTCCAAGTTGCATTTAAACCATCTTGTTAAGCTACTGCGACCTGCATGTCTCTTCCAAGTTGCATTTAAACCGTCTTGTTAAGCTACTGCGACTTGCACGTCTCTTCCAAGGGACATTTAAACAATCTTGCTAAGCTACTGCGACCTGCAAGTCTCTTCCAAGGGGCATTTAAACAGTCTTGTTAAGCTGCTGCGACCTCCACCGCTCTTCCAAGGGGCATTTAAACTGTTTTATTAAGCTGCTGCGACCTCCACCGCTCTTCCAAGCGGCATTTAAACTGTCTTGTTAAGCTACTGCGACCTGCATGTCTCTACCAAGTTGCATTTAAACCGTCTTGTTAAGCTACTGCGACCTGCACGTGTCTTCCAAGGGGCATTTAAACAGTCTTGTTAAGCTGCTGCGACCTGCATGTCTCTTCCAAGGGGCATTTAAACTGTCTTGTTAAGCTGCTCCGACCTCCACCGCTCTTCCAAGGGGCATTTAAACTGTCTTGTTAATCTACTGCGACCTGCACGTCTCTTCCGAGGGACATTTAAACCTTCCTTCTTAAGCTACTGCGACCTGCATGTCTCTTCCAAGTTGCATTTAAACCGTCTTGGTAAGCTACTGCGACTTGCACGTCTCTTCCAAGGGGCATTTAAACCGTTTTGTTAAGCTACTGTAACCTCCACCTCTTTTCCAAGGGGCATTTAAACCGTCTTGTTAAGCTACTGCGACCTGCATGTCTCTACCAAGGGACATTTAAAGCATCTTGTTAAGCTACTGCCACCTGCACGTCTCTTCCAAGTGGCATTTAAACAGTCTTGTTAAGATGCTGCCACCTGCATGTCTCTTCCAAGGGGCATTTAAACTGTCTTGTTAAGCTACTGCAACCTGCAGGTCTCTACTAAGGGCCATTTAAATCATCTTGTTAAGCTACTGCGACTTGCACGTCTCTTCCAAGGGGCTTTTAAACCGTCTTGTAAAGCTAATGTAACCTCCACCACTTTTCCAAGGGGCATTTAAACCGTCTTGTTAAGCTACTGCGACCTGCACGTCTCTTCCAAGCGGTCATTTAAAACGCTTTGTTAAGCTACTGCGACCTGCATGTCTTTTCCAAGGGGCATTTACACCGTCTTGTTAAGCTACTGCGACCTGCACGTCTCTTCCAAGGGGCATTTAAACCGTCTTGTTAAGCTGCTGCGACCTGTATGTCTCTTCCATGGGGCATTTAAACCGTCTTGTTAAGCTACTGTGACCTCCACCGCACTTCCAAGGGGCATTTGAACCGTCTTGTTAAGCTACTGCGACCTGCACGTCTCTTTCAAGGGGCATTTAAACCGTCTTGTTAAGCTACTGCAACCTGCACGTCTCTTCCAAGCGGCATTTAAACCGTCTTGGTAAGCTACTGCGACCTGCAAGACTATTCCAAGGGGCATTTAAACCCTCTTGTTAAGCTACTGCGACCAGCACGTCTCTTCCATGGGGGATTTAAACCGTATTGTTAAGCTACTGCGACCTGCACGTCTCTTCCAAGGGGCATTTAAACCGTCTTGTTAAGTTACTGCGACTTGCTCGTCTCTTCCAAAGGGCATTTAAACCTTCATGTTAAGCTACTGCGAACTGCACGTCTCTTCTAAGGCGCAGTTAAACCGTCTTTTTAAGCGACTGCGACTTGCACGTCTCTTCCAAGGGGCATTTAAACCGTCTTGTTAAGCTACTGTAACCTCCACCACTTTTCCAAGGGGCATTTAAACCGTCTTGTTAAGCTACTGCGACCTGCATGTCTCTTCCAAGTTGCATTTAAACCGTCTTTTTAAGCTACTGCGACTTGCACGTCTCTTCCAAGGGACATTTAAACCATCTTGTTAAGCTACTGCGACCTGCACGTCTCTTCCAAGAGGCATTTAAACAGTCTTGTTAAGCTGCTGCGACCTGCATGTCTCTTTCAAGGGGCATTTAAACTGTCTTGTTAAGCTGCTGCGAACTCCACCGCTCTTCCAAGGGGCATTTAAATTGTCTTGTTAAGCTACTGCGACCTGCACGTCTCTTCCAAGGGGCATTTAAATCGTCTTGGTAAGCTACTGCGACCTGCAAGCCTCTTCCAAGGGGCATTTAAACTGTCTTGTTAAGCTACTGCGACCTGCACGTCTGTTCCGAGGGGCATTTAAACCGTCTTGTTAAGCTACTGCGACCTGCATGTCTCTACCAAGTTGCATTTAAACCGTCTTGTTAAGCTACTGCGACCTGCATGTCTCTACCAAGGGACATTTAAACCATCTTGTTAAGCTACTGCGACCTGCACGTCTCTTCCAAGGGGCATTTAAACAGTCTTGTCAAGCTGCTGCGACCTGCATGTCTCTTCCAAGGGGCATTTAAACTGTCTTGTTAAGCTGCTGCGACCTCCACCGCTCTTCCAAGGGGCATTTAAACTATCTTGTTAAGCTACTGCGACCTGCACGTCTCTTCCAAGGGGCATTTAAATCGTCTTGGTAAGCTACTGCGACCTGCAAGCCTCTTCCAAGGGGCATTTAAACTGTCTTGTTAAGCTACTGCGACCTGCACGTCTCTTCCGAGGGGCATTTAAACTGTCTTGTTAAGCTACTGCGACCTGCATGTCTCTTCCAAGTTGCATTTAAACTGTCTTGTTAAGCTACTGCGACTTGTACGTCTCTTCCAAGGGGCATTTAAACCGTCTTGTTAATCTACTGTAACCTCCACCACTTTTCCAAGGGGCATTTAAACCGTCTTGTTAAGCTACTGCGACCTGCACGTCTCTTCCATGGGGCATTTAAACCGTCTTGTTAAGCTACTGCGACCAGCATGTCTCTACCAAGGGACATTTAAACCATCTTGTTAAGCTACTGCGACCTGCACGTCTCTTCCAAGTGGCATTTAAACAGTCTTGTTAAGATGCTGCGACCTGTATGTCTCTTCCAAGGGGCATTTATACTGTCTTGTTAAGCTGCTGCGACCTCCACCGCTCTTCCAAGGGGCATTTAAACTGTCTTGTTAAGCTACTGCGAACTACACGTCTCTTCCAAGGTGTATTTAAATCGTCTTGGTAAGCTACTGCGACCTGCAAGCCTCTTCCAAGGGGCATTTAAACTGTCTTGTTAAGCTACTGAGACCTGCACGTCTCTTCCAAGGGGCATTTAATCCATCTTCTTAAGCTACTGCGACCTGCACGTCTCTTCCATGTGGCATTTAACCGTCTTGGTAAGCTACTGCGACCTGCAAGCCTATTCCAAGGGGCATTTAAACCCTCTTGTTAAGCTACTGCGACTTTCTCGTCTCTTCCAAGGGGCATTTAAAACCTCTTGTTAAGCTACTGCGACCTGCACGTCTCTTCCAAGGCACATTTAAACCGTCTTTTTAAGCTACTGCGACCTGCACGTCTCTTCCAAGGGGCATTTAAACCGTCTTTTTAAGCTACTGCGACCTGCATGTCTCTTCCAAGGGGCATTTAAACCGTCTTGTTAAGCTACTGCGACCTGCATGTCTCTTCCAAGGGGCATTTAAACCGTCTTGTTAAACTGCTGCGACCTGCATGTCTCTTCCAAGGGGCATTTAAACCATCTTGTAAAGCTACTGTGACCTCCACCGCACTTCCAAGGGGCATTTAAACCGTCTTGTTAAGCTACTGTGACCTGCACATCTCTTCCAAGGGGCATTTAAACCATCTTGTTAAGCTACTGCGACTTGCACGTCTCTTCCAAGGGGCATTTAAACCGTCTTGTTAAGCTACTGTAACCTCCACCACTTTTCCAAGGGGCATTTAAACCGTCTTGTTAAGCTACTGCGACCTGCACGTCTCTTCCAAGGGGTATTTAAACCGTCTTGGTAAGCTACTGCGACATGCAAGCCTATTCCAAGGGGCTTTTAAAATGTCTTGTTAAGCTACTGCGACCTGCACGTCTCTTCCAAGTGGCATTTAAACCGTCTTGTTAAGCTACTGCGAGCTGCACGTCTCTACCAAGGGGCATTTAAACCGTCTTGGTAAGCTACTGCGATATGCAAGCCTATTCCAAGGGGCTTTTAAACTGTCTTGTTAAGCTACTTCGACCTGCACGTCTCTTCCAAGGGGCATTTAAACCGTCTTGTTAAGCTACTGCGACCTGCACGTCTCTTCCAAGGGGCATTTAAACCGTCTTATTAAGCTACTGCGACCTGCACGTCTCTTCCAAGGGGCATTTAAACTGTCTTGTTAAGCTACTGAGACCTGCACGTCTCTCCCAAGGGGCATTTAAACCGTCTTGTTAAGCTTCTGCGACCTGCACGTCTCTTCCAAGGGGCATTTAAACCGTCTTGTTAAGCTACTGCGACTTGCTACGTCTGTTCCAAGGGGCATTTAAACCGTCTTGTTAAGCTACTGTAACCTCCACCACTTTTCCAAGGGGCATTTAAATCGTCTTGTTAAGCTACTGCGACCTGCACGTCTCTCCCAAGGGGCATTTAAGCCGTCTTGTTAAGCTACTGCGACCTGCACGTCTCTTCCAAGGGGCATTTAAACCAACTTGTTAAGCTACTGCGACTTGCTACGTCTCTTCCAAGGGGCATTTAAACCGTCTTGTTAAGCTACTGTAACCTCCACCACTTTTCCAAGGGGCATTTAAACCGTCTTGTTAAGCTACTGCGACCTGCACGTCTCTTCCATAGGGCATTTAAACCGTCTTGTTAAGCTACTGCGACCTGCACGTCTCTTCCAAGGGGCATTTAAAACGCTTTGTTAAACTACTGCGACCTGCCTGTCTCTTCCAAGGGGCATTTAAACCGTCTTGTTAAGCTACTGCGACCTGTGCATCTCTTCCAAGGGGCATTTAAACCATCTTGTTAAGCTAGTGCGACCTACATGTCTCTTCCAATGGGCATTTAAACCGTCTGGCTAAGCTACTGCGACCTCCACCGAACTTCCAAGGGGGGCATTTAAACAGTCTTGTTAAGCTACTGCGACCTGCAAGTCTCTTCCAAGGGGCATTTACACTGTCTTGTGAAGCTACTGCGACCTCCACCTCTCTTCCAAGGGGCATTTAAACAGTCTTGTTAAGCTACTGCGACCTGCTCGTCTCTTCCAAGGGGCATTTAAACTGTCTTGTTAAGCTACTGCGACCTGCAAGTCTCTTCCAAGGCGCATTTAAACCATCTTTATAAGCTACTGCGACTTGAACGTCTCTTCCAAGGGGCATTTAAACCGTCTTGTTAAGCTACCGTAACCTCCACCACTTTTCCAAGGGGCATCTAAACAGTCTTGTCAAGCTACTGCGCCCTCCACCGCTCTTCCAAGGGGCATTTAAACCATCTTGTTAAGCTACTGCGACCTGCAAGTCTCTTCCAATGAGCATTTAAACGGTTTTTTTAAGCTACTGCAACTTGAACGTCTCTTCCAAGGGGCATTTAAACTGTCCTGCTAAGCTACTGTAACCTCCACCACTTTTCCAAGGGGCATCTAAACCATCTTGTCATGCTACTGCGACCTGCACGTCTCTTCCAAGGGGCATTCAAACGATCTTGTTAAGCTACTGTGACCTGCATGTCTCTTCCAAGGGGCATTTAAACCATCTTGTTAAGCTACTGCGACCTGCACGTCTCTTCCAAGGGGCATTTAAGCCGTCTTGTTAAGCTGCTGCGACCTGCATGTCTCTTCCAAGGGGCATTTAAACCATCTTGTTAAGCTACTGCGACCTCCACTGCACTTCCAAGCGGCATTTAAAACCTCTTGTCAAGCTACTGCGACCTGCACGTCTCTTTCAAGGGGCATTTAAACCGTCTTGTTAAGTTACTGCAACCTGCACGTCTCTTACAAGTGGCATTAAAGCCCTCTTGTTAAGCTCCTGCGACCTGCACGTCTCTTGAAAGGGGCATTTAAACCGTCTTCTTAAGCTACTGCGACCTGCACGTCTCTTCCAAGGGGCAATTAAACTGTCTTGTTAAGCTACAGCGACCTCCACCGCTCTTCCAAGAGGCATTTAAACCATCTTGTTAAGCTACAGTGACCTGCACGTCTCTTCCAAGGGGCATTTAAACCATCTTGGTTAGCTACTGCGACCAGCAAGACTATTCCAAGGGGCATTTAAACCCTCTTGTTAAGCTACTGCGACCAGCACGTCTCTTCCATGGGGGATTTAAACCGTCTTGTTAAGCTACTGCGACCTGCACGTCTCTTCCAAGGGTCATTTAAACCGTCTTGTTAAGTTACTGCGACTTGCTCCTCTCTTCCAAAGGGCATTTAAACCTTCATGTTAAGCTACTGCGACCTGCACGTCTCTTCCAAGGCGCAGTTAAACCGTCTTTTTAAGCTACTGCGACTTGCACGTCTCTTCCAAGGGGCATTTAAACCGTCTTGTTAAGCTACTGTAACCTCCACCACTTTTCCAAGGGGCATTTAAACCATCTTGTTAAGCTACTGCGACCTGTACGTCTCTTCCAAGGGGCATTTAAACCGTCTTGTTAAGCTACTGCGACCTGCACGTCTCTTCCAAGGGGCATTTAAACTGTCTTATTAAGCTACTGCGACCTGCACGTCTCTTCCAAGGGGCATTTAAACTGTCTTGTTAAGCTACTGAGACCTCCACCGCTCTTCCAAGGGGCATTTAAATCGTCTTGTTAAGCTACTGCGACCTGCACATCTCTCCCAAGCGGCATTTAAACCGTCTTGTTAAGCTACTGCGACCTGCACGTCTCTTCCAAGGGGCATTTAAACCGTCTTGTTAAGTTACTGCGACTTGCTACGTCTCTTCCAAGGGGCATTTAAACGGTCTTGTTAAGCTACTGTAACCTCCACCACTTTTCCAAGGGGTATTTAAACCTTCTTGTTAAGCTACTGCGACCTGCACGTCTCTTCCATGGGGCATTTAAACCGTCTTGTTAAGCTACTGCGACCTGCACGTCTCTTCCAAGGGGCATTTAAAACGCTTTGTTAAACTACTGCGACCTGCCTGTCTCTTCCAAGGGGCATTTAAACCGTCTTGTTAAGCTACTGCGACCTGCGCATCTCTTCCAAGGGGCATTTAAACCGTCTTGTTAAGCTAGTGCGACCTACATGTCTCTTCCAAGGGGCATTTAAACAGTCTTGTTAAGCTACTGTAACCTCCACCACTTTTCCAAGGGGCATTTAAACCGTCTTGTTAAGCTACTGCGACCTGCACGTCTCTTCCATGGGGCATTTAAACCGTCTTTTTAAGCTACTGCGACCTGCACTTCTCTTCCAAGGGGCATTTAAAACGCTTTGTTAAACTACTGCGACTTGCCTGTCTCTTCCAAGGGGCATTTAAACCGTCTTGTTAAGCTACTGCGACCTGTGCATCTCTTCCAAGGGGCATTTAAACCGTCTTGTTAAGCTAGTGCGACCTACATGTCTCTTCCAAGGGGCATTTAAACCGTCTGGTTAAGCTACTGCGACCTCCACCGAACTTCCAAGGGGGGCATTTAAACAGTCTTGTTAAGCTACTGCGACCTGCAAGTCTCTTCCAAGGGGCATTTACACTGTCTTGTGAAGCTACTGCGACCTCCACCTCTCTTCCAAGGGGCATTTAAACAGTCTTGTTAAGCTACTGCGACCTGCTCGTCTCTTCCAAGGGGCATTTAAACCGTCTTGTTAAGCTACTGCGACCTGCAAGTCTCTTCCAAGGCGCATTTAAACCATCTTTATAAGCTACTGCGACATGAACGTCTCTTCCAAGGGGCATTTAAACCGTCTTGTTAAGCTACCGTAACCTCCACCACTTTTCCAAGGGGCATCTAAACAGTCTTGTCAAGCTACTGCGCCCTCCACCGCTCTTCCAAGGGGCATTTAAACCAACTTGTTAAGCAACTGCGACCTGCAAGTCTCTTCCAATGAGCATTTAAATGTTTTTTTTAAGCTACTGCGACTTTAACGTCTCTTCCAAGGGGCATTTAAACTGTCCTGTTAAGCTACTGTAACCTCCACCACTTTTCCAAGGGGCATCTAAACCATCTTGTTAAGCTACAGCGACCTGCACGTCTCTTCCAAGGGGCATTTAAACCATCTTGGTTAGCTACTGCGACCTGCAAGACTATTCCAAGGGGCATTTAAACCCTCTTGTTAAGCTACTGCGACCAGCACGTCTCTTCCATGGGGGATTTAAACCGTCTTGTTAAGCTACTGCGACCTGCACGTCTCTTCCAAGGGGCATTTAAACCGTCTTGTTAAGTTACTGCGACTTGCTCCTCTCTTCCAAAGGGCATTTAAACCTTCATGTTAAGCTACTGCGATCTGCACGTCTCTTCCAAGGCGCAGTTAAACCGTCTTTTTAAGCTACTGTGACTTGTACGTCTCTTCCAAGGGGCATTTAAACCGTCTTGTTAAGCTACTGTAACCTCCACCACTTTTCCAAGGGGCATTTAAACCATCTTGTTAAGCTACTGCGACCTGCACGTCTCTTCCAAGGGGCATTTAAACCTTCTTGTTAAGCTACTGCGACCTGCACGTCTCTTCCAAGGGGCATTTAAACCGTCTTATTAAGCTACTGCGACCTGCACGTCTCTTCCAAGGGGCATTTAAACTGTCTTGTTAAGCTACTGAGACCTCCACCGCTCTTCCAAGGGGCATTTAAATCGTCTTGTTAAGCTACTGCGACCTGCACGTCTCTCCCAAGCGGCATTTAAACCGTCTTGTTAAGCTACTGCGACCTGCACGTCTCTTCCAAGGGGCATTCAAACGATCTTGTTAAGCTACTGTGACCTGCATGTCTCTTCCAAGGGGCATTTAAACTGTCTTGTTAAGCTACTGCGACCTGCACGTCTCTTCCAAGGGGCATTTAAGCCGTCTTGTTAAGCTGCTGCGACCTGCATGTCTCTTCCAAGGGGCATTTAAACCATCTTGTTAAGCTACTGCGACCTCCACTGCACTTCCAAGCGGCATTTAAAACATCTTGTTAAGCTACTGCGACCTGCACGTCTCTTTCAAGGGGCATTTAAACCGTCTTGTTAAGTTACTGCAACCTGCACGTCTCTTACAAGTGGCATTAAAGCCCTCTTGTTAAGCTCCTGCGACCTGCACGTCTCTTGAAAGGGGCATTTAAACCGTCTTCTTAAGCTACTGCGACCTGCACGTCTCTTCCAAGGGGCATTTAAACTGTCTTGTTAAGCTACTGCGACCTCCACCTCTCTTCCAAGGGGCATTTAAACCGTCCTTTTAAGATACTGAGACCTGCACATCTCTTCCAAGGGGCATTTAAACCATCTCATTAAGCTACTGCGACCTGCACGTCTCTTCCAAGGGGCAATTAAACTGTCTTGTTAAGCTACAGCGACCTCCACCGCTCTTCCAAGAGGCATTTAAACCATCTTGTTAAGCTACAGTGACCTGCACGTCTCTTCCAAGGGGCATTTAAACCATCTTGGTTAGCTACTGCGACCAGCAAGACTATTCCAAGGGGCATTTAAACCCTCTTGTTAAGCTACTGCGACCAGCACGTCTCTTCCATGGGAGATTTAAACCGTCTTGTTAAGCTACTGCGACCTGCACGTCTCTTCCAAGGGTCATTTAAACCGTCTTGTTAAGTTACTGCGACTTGCTCCTCTCTTCCAAAGGGAATTTAAACCTTCATGTTAAGCTACTGCGACCTGCACGTCTCTTCCAAGGCGCAGTTAAACCGTCTTTTTAAGCTACTGCGACTTGCACGTCTCTTCCAAGGGGCATTTAAACCGTCTTGTTAAGCTACTGTAACCTCCACCACTTTTCCAAGGGGCATTTAAACCATCTTGTTAAGCTACTGCGACCTGCACGTCTCTTCCAAGGGGCATTTAAACCGTCTTGTTAAGCTACTGCGACCTGCACGTCTCTTCCAAGGGGCATTTAAACTGTCTTATTAAGCTACTGCGACCTGCACGTCTCTTCCAAGGGGCATTTAAACTGTCTTGTTAAGCTACTGAGATCTCCACCGCTCTTCCAAGGGGCATTTAAATTGTCTTGTTAAGCTACTGCGACCTGCACGTCTCTCCCAAGCGGCATTTTAACCGTCTTGTTAAGCTACTGCGACCTGCACGTCTCTTCCAAGGGGCATTTAAACCGTCTTGTTAAGTTACTGCGACTTGCTACGTCTCTTCCAAGGGGCATTTAAACCGTCTTGTTAAGCTACTGTAACCTCCACCACTTTTCCAAGGGGCATTTAAACCTTCTTGTTAAGCTACTGCGACCTGCACGTCTCTTCCATGGGGCATTTAAACCGTCTTGTTAAGCTACTGCGACCTGCACGTCTCTTCCAAGGGGCATTTAAAACGCTTTGTTAAACTACTGCGACCTGCCTGTCTCTTCCAAGGGGCATTTAAACCGTCTTGTTAAGCTACTGCGACCTGCGCATCTCTTCCAAGGGGCATTTAAACCGTCTTGTTAAGCTAGTGCGACCTACATGTCTCTTCCAAGGGGCATTTAAACCGTCTGGTTAAGCTACTGCGACCTCCACCGAACTTCCAAGGGGCATTTAAACCGTCTTGTTAAGCTACTGCGACCTGCAAGTCTCTTCCAAGGGGCATTTAAACAGTCTTGTTAAGCTACTGTAACCTCCACCACTTTTCCAAGGGGCATTTAAACCGTCTTGTTAAGCTACTGCGACCTGCACGTCTCTTCCATGGGGCATTTAAACCGTCTTGTTAAGCTACTGCGACCTGCACGTCTCTTCCAAGGGGCATTTAAAACGCTTTGTTAAACTACTGCGACCTGCCTGTCTCTTCCAAGGGGCATTTAAACCGTCTTGTTAAGCTACTGCGACCTGTGTATCTCTTCCAAGGGGCATTTAAACCATCTTGTTAAGCTAGTGCGACCTACATGTCTCTTCCAAGGGGCATTTAAACCGTCTGGTTAAGCTACTGCGACCTCCACCGAACTTCCAAGGGGGGCATTTAAACAGTCTTGTTAAGCTACTGCGACCTGCAAGTCTCTTCCAAGGGGCATTTACACTGTCTTGTGAAGCTACTGCGACCTCCACCTCTCTTCCAAGGGGCATTTAAACAGTCTTGTTAAGCTACTGCGACCTGCTCGTCTCTTCCATGGGGCATTTAAACCGTCTTGTTAAGCTACTGCGACCTGCAAGTCTCTTCCAAGGCGCATTTAAACCATCTTTATAAGCTACTGCGACTTGAACGTCTCTTCCAAGGGGCATTTAAACCGTCTTGTTAAGCTACCGTAACCTCCACCACTTTTCCAAGGGGCATCTAAACAGTCTTGTCAAGCTACTGCGCCCTCCACCGCTCTTCCAAGGGGTATTTAAACCAACTTGTTAAGCAACTGCGACCTGCAAGTCTCTTCCAATGAGCATTTAAATGTTTTTTTTAAGCTACTGCGACTTGAACGTCTCTTCCAAGGGGCATTTAAACTGTCCTGTTAAGCTACTGTAACCTCCATCACTTTTCCAAGGGGCATCTAAACCATCTTGTTAAGCTACAGCGACCTGCACGTCTCTTCCAAGGGGCATTTAAACCATCTTGGTTAGCTACTGCGACCTGCAAGACTATTCCAAGGGGCATTTAAACCCTCTTGTTAAGCTACTGCGACCAGCACGTCTCTTCCATGGGGGATTTAAACCGTCTTGTTAAGCTACTGCGACCTGCACGTCTCTTCCAAGGGGCATTTAAACCGTCTTGTTAAGTTACTGCGACTTGCTCCTCTCTTCCAAAGGGCATTTAAACCTTCATGTTAAGCTACTGCGACCTGCACGTCTCTTCCAAGGCGCAGTTAAACCGTCTTTTTAAGCTACTGTGACTTGCACGTCTCTTCCAAGGGGCATTTAAACCGTCTTGTTAAGCTACTGTAACCTCCACCACTTTTCCAAGGGGCATTTAAACCATCTTGTTAAGCTACTGCGACCTGCACGTCTCTTCCAAGGGGCATTTAAACCTTCTTGTTAAGCTACTGCGACCTGCACGTCTCTTCCAAGGGGCATTTAAACCGTCTTATTAAGCTACTGCGACCTGCACGTCTCTTCCAAGGGGCATTTAAACTGTCTTGTTAAGCTACTGAGACCTCCACCACTCTTCCAAGGGGCATTTAAATCGTCTTGTTAAGCTACTGCGACCTGCACATCTCTCCCAAGCGGCATTTAAACCGTCTTGTTAAGCTACTGCGACCTGCACGTCTCTTCCAAGGGGCATTTAAACCGTCTTGTTAAGCTACTGCGACTTGCTACGTCTCTTCCAAGGGGCATTTAAACCGTCTTGTTAAGCTACTGTAACCTCCACCACTTTTCCAAGGGGCATTTAAACCGTCTTGTTAAGCTACTGCGACCTGCACGTCTCTTCCATGGGGCATTTAAACCGTCTTGTTAAACTACTGCGACCTGCCTGTCTCTTCCAAGGGGCATTTAAACCGTCTTGTTAAGCTACTGCGACCTGCGCATCTCTTCCAAGGGGCATTTAAACCGTCTTGTTAAGCTAGTGCGACCTACATGTCTCTTCCAAGGGGCATTTAAACCGTCTGGTTAAGCTACTGCGACCTCCACCGAACTTCCAAGGGGCATTTAAACAGTCTTGTTAAGCTACTGCGACCTGCAAGTCTCTTCCAAGGGGCATTTAAACTGTCTTGTGAAGCTACTGCGACCTCCAACTCTCTTCCAAGGGGCATTTAAACAGTCTTGTTAAGCTACTGCGACCTGCTCGTCTCTTCCAAGGGGCATTTAAACCGTCTTGTTAAGCTACTGCGACCTGCAAGTCTCTTCCAAGGCGCATTTAAACCGTCTTTATAAGCTACTGCGACTTGAACGTCTCTTCCAAGGGGCATTTAAACCGTCTTGTTAAGCTACCGTAACCTCCACCACTTTTCCAAGGGGCATCTAAACAGTCTTGTCAAGCTACTGCGCCCTCCACCGCTCTTCCAAGGGGCATTTAAAAGATCTTGTTAAGCTACTGCGACCCGCAAGTCTCTTCCAATGAGCATTTAAACGGTCTTTTTAAGCTACTGCGACTTGAACGTCTCTTCCAAGGGGCATTTAAACTGTCTTGTTAAGCTACTGTAACCTCCACCACTTTTGCAAGGGGCATCTAAACCATCTTGTTAAGCTACTGCGACCTGCACGTCTCTTCCAAGGGGCATTCAAACGATCTTGTTAAGCTACTGTGACCTGCATGTCTCTTCCAAGGGGCATTTAAACCGTCTTGTTAAGCTACTGCGACCTGCACGTTTCTTCCAAGGGGCATTTAAGCCGTCTTGTTAAGCTGCTGCGACCTGCATGTCTCTTCCAAGGGGCATTTAAACCATCTTGTTAAGCTACTGCGACCTCCACTGCACTTCCAAGCGGCATTTAAAACATCTTGTTAAGCTACTGCGACCTGCACGTCTCTTTCAAGGGGCATTTAAACCGTCTTGTTAAGTTACTGCAACCTGCACGTCTCTTACAAGTGGCATTAAAGCCCTCTTGTTAAGCTAATGCGACCTGCACGTCTCTTGAAAGGGGCATTTAAACCGTCTTCTTAAGCTACTGCGACCTGCACGTCTCTTCCAAGGGGCATTTAAACTGTCTTGTTAAGCTACTGCGACCTCCACCTCTCTTCCAAGGGGCATTTAAACCGTCCTTTTAAGATACTGAGACCTGCACATCTCTTCCAAGGGGCATTTAAACCATCTCATTAAGCTACTGCGACCTGCACGTCTCTTCCAAGGGGCAATTAAACTGTCTTGTTAAGCTACAGCGACCTCCACCGCTCTTCCAAGAGGCATTTAAACCATCTTGTTAAGCTACAGTGACCTGCACGTCTCTTCCAAGGGGCATTTAAACCATCTTGGTTAGCTACTGCGACCAGCAAGACTATTCCAAGGGGCATTTAAACCCTCTTGTTAAGCTACTGCGACCAGCAAGACTATTCCAAGGGGCATTTAAACCCTCTTGTTAAGCTACTGCGACCAGCACGTCTCTTCCATGGGGGATTTAAACCGTCTTGTTAAGCTACTGCGACCTGCACGTCTCTTCCAAGGGTCATTTAAACCGTCTTGTTAAGTTACTGCGACTTGCTCCTCTCTTCCAAAGGGAATTTAAACCTTCATGTTAAGCTACTGCGACCTGCACGTCTCTTCCAAGGCGCAGTTAAACCGTCTTTTTAAGCTACTGCGACTTGCACGTCTCTTCCAAGGGGCATTTAAACCGTCTTGTTAAGCTACTGTAACCTCCACCACTTTTCCAAGGGGCATTTAAACCATCTTGTTAAGCTACTGCGACCTGCACGTCTCTTCCAAGGGGCATTTAAACCGTCTTGTTAAGCTACTGCGACCTGCACGTCTCTTCCAAGGGGCATTTAAACTGTCTTATTAAGCTACTGCGACCTGCACGTCTCTTCCAAGGGGCATTTAAACTGTCTTGTTAAGCTACTGAGACCTCCACCGCTCTTCCAAGGGGCATTTAAATTGTCTTGTTAAGCTACTGCGACCTGCACGTCTCTCCCAAGCGGCATTTAAACCGTCTTGTTAAGCTACTGCGACCTGCACGTCTCTTCCAAGGGGCATTTAAACCGTCTTGTTAAGTTACTGCGACTTGCTACGTCTCTTCCAAGGGGCATTTAAACCGTCTTGTTAAGCTACTGTAACCTCCACCACTTTTCCAAGGGGCATTTAAACCTTCTTGTTAAGCTACTGCGACCTGCACGTCTCTTCCATGGGGCATTTAAACCGTCTTGTTAAGCTACTGCGACCTGCACGTCTCTTCCAAGGGGCATTTAAAACGCTTTGTTAAACTACTGCGACCTGCCTGTCTCTTCCAAGGGGCATTTAAACCGTCTTGTTAAGCTACTGCGACCTGCGCATCTCTTCCAAGGGGCATTTAAACCGTCTTGTTAAGCTAGTGCGACCTACATGTCTCTTCCAAGGGGCATTTAAACCGTCTGGTTAAGCTACTGCGACCTCCACCGAACTTCCAAGGGGCATTTAAACAGTCTTGTTAAGCTACTGCGACCTGCAAGTCTCTTCCAAGGGGCATTTAAACAGTCTTGTTAAGCTACTGTAACCTCCACCACTTTTCCAAGGGGCATTTAAACCGTCTTGTTAAGCTACTGCGACCTGCACGTCTCTTCCATGGGGCATTTAAACCGTCTTGTTAAGCTACTGCGACCTGCACGTCTCTTCCAAGGGGCATTTAAAACGCTTTGTTAAACTACTGCGACCTGCCTGTCTCTTCCAAGGGGCATTTAAACCGTCTTGTTAAGCTACTGCGACCTGTGCATCTCTTCCAAGGGGCATTTAAACCATCTTGTTAAGCTAGTGCGACCTACATGTCTCTTCCAAGGGGCATTTAAACCGTCTGGTTAAGCTACTGCGACCTCCACCGAACTTCCAAGGGGGGCATTTAAACAGTCTTGTTAAGCTACTGCGACCTGCAAGTCTCTTCCAAGGGGCATTTACACTGTCTTGTGAAGCTACTGCGACCTCCACCTCTCTTCCAAGGGGCATTTAAACAGTCTTGTTAAGCTACTGCGACCTGCTCGTCTCTTCCATGGGGCATTTAAACCGTCTTGTTAAGCTACTGCGACCTGCAAGTCTCTTCCAAGGCGCATTTAAACCATCTTTATAAGCTACTGCGACTTGAACGTCTCTTCCAAGGGGCATTTAAACCGTCTTGTTAAGCTACCGTAACCTCCACCACTTTTCCAAGGGGCATCTAAACAGTCTTGTCAAGCTACTGCGCCCTCCACCGCTCTTCCAAGGGGTATTTAAACCAACTTGTTAAGCAACTGCGACCTGCAAGTCTCTTCCAATGAGCAGTTAAATGTTTTTTTTAAGCTACTGCGACTTGAACGTCTCTTCCAAGGGGCATTTAAACTGTCCTGTTAAGCTACTGTAACCTCCATCACTTTTCCAAGGGGCATCTAAACCATCTTGTTAAGCTACAGCGACCTGCACGTCTCTTCCAAGGGGCATCTAAACCATCTTGTTAAGTTACTGCGACTTGCTACGTCTCTTCCAAGGGGCATTTAAACCGTCTTGTTAAGCTACTGTAACCTCCACCACTTTTCCAAGGGGCATTTAAACCTTCTTGTTAAGCTACTGCGACCTGCACGTCTCTTCCATGGGGCATTTAAACCGTCTTGTTAAGCTACTGCGACCTGCACGTCTCTTCCAAGGGGCATTTAAAACGCTTTGTTAAACTACTGCGACCTGCCTGTCTCTTCCAAGGGGCATTTAAACCGTCTTGTTAAGCTACTGCGACCTGCGCATCTCTTCCAAGGGGCATTTAAACCGTCTTGTTAAGCTAGTGCGACCTACATGTCTCTTCCAAGGGGCATTTAAACCGTCTGGTTAAGCTACTGCGACCTCCACCGAACTTCCAAGGGGCATTTAAACAGTCTTGTTAAGCTACTGCGACCTGCAAGTCTCTTCCAAGGGGCATTTAAACAGTCTTGTTAAGCTACTGTAACCTCCACCACTTTTCCAAGGGGCATTTAAACCGTCTTGTTAAGCTACTGCGACCTGCACGTCTCTTCCATGGGGCATTTAAACCGTCTTGTTAAGCTACTGCGACCTGCACGTCTCTTCCAAGGGGCATTTAAAACGCTTTGTTAAACTACTGCGACCTGCCTGTCTCTTCCAAGGGGCATTTAAACCGTCTTGTTAAGCTACTGCGACCTGTGCATCTCTTCCAAGGGGCATTTAAACCATCTTGTTAAGCTAGTGCGACCTACATGTCTCTTCCAAGGGGCATTTAAACCGTCTGGTTAAGCTACTGCGACCTCCACCGAACTTCCAAGGGGGGCATTTAAACAGTCTTGTTAAGCTACTGCGACCTGCAAGTCTCTTCCAAGGGGCATTTACACTGTCTTGTGAAGCTACTGCGACCTCCACCTCTCTTCCAAGGGGCATTTAAACAGTCTTGTTAAGCTACTGCGACCTGCTCGTCTCTTCCATGGGGCATTTAAACCGTCTTGTTAAGCTACTGCGACCTGCAAGTCTCTTCCAAGGCGCATTTAAACCATCTTTATAAGCTACTGCGACTTGAACGTCTCTTCCAAGGGGCATTTAAACCGTCTTGTTAAGCTACCGTAACCTCCACCACTTTTCCAAGGGGCATCTAAACAGTCTTGTCAAGCTACTGCGCCCTCCACCGCTCTTCCAAGGGGTATTTAAACCAACTTGTTAAGCAACTGCGACCTGCAAGTCTCTTCCAATGAGCAGTTAAATGTTTTTTTTAAGCTACTGCGACTTGAACGTCTCTTCCAAGGGGCATTTAAACTGTCCTGTTAAGCTACTGTAACCTCCATCACTTTTCCAAGGGGCATCTAAACCATCTTGTTAAGCTACAGCGACCTGCACGTCTCTTCCAAGGGGCATTTAAACCATCTTGGTTAGCTACTGCGACCTGCAAGACTATTCCAAGGGGCATTTAAACCCTCTTGTTAAGCTACTGCGACCAGCACGTCTCTTCCATGGGGGATTTAAACCGTCTTGTTAAGCTACTGCGACCTGCACGTCTCTTCCAAGGGGCATTTAAACCGTCTTGTTAAGTTACTGCGACTTGCTCCTCTCTTCCAAAGGGCATTTAAACCTTCATGTTAAGCTACTGCGACCTGCACGTCTCTTCCAAGGCGCAGTTAAACCGTCTTTTTAAGCTACTGTGACTTGCACGTCTCTTCCAAGGGGCATTTAAACCGTCTTGTTAAGCTACTGTAACCTCCACCACTTTTCCAAGGGGCATTTAAACCATCTTGTTAAGCTACTGCGACCTGCACGTCTCTTCCAAGGGGCATTTAAACCTTCTTGTTAAGCTACTGCGACCTGCACGTCTCTTCCAAGGGGCATTTAAACCGTCTTATTAAGCTACTGCGACCTGCACGTCTCTTCCAAGGGGCATTTAAACTGTCTTGTTAAGCTACTGAGACCTCCACCACTCTTCCAAGGGGCATTTAAATCGTCTTGTTAAGCTACTGCGACCTGCACATCTCTCCCAAGCGGCATTTAAACCGTCTTGTTAAGCTACTGCGACCTGCACGTCTCTTCCAAGGGGCATTTAAACCGTCTTGTTAAGCTACTGCGACTTGCTACGTCTCTTCCAAGGGGCATTTAAACCGTCTTGTTAAGCTACTGTAACCTCCACCACTTTTCCAAGGGGCATTTAAACCGTCTTGTTAAGCTACTGCGACCTGCACGTCTCTTCCATGGGGCATTTAAACCGTCTTGTTAAGCTACTGCGACCTGCACGTCTCTTCCAAGGGGCATTTAAAACGCTTTGTTAAACTACTGCGACCTGCCTGTCTCTTCCAAGGGGCATTTAAACCGTCTTGTTAAGCTACTGCGACCTGCGCATCTCTTCCAAGGGGCATTTAAACCTTCTTGTTAAGCTAGTGCGACCTACATGTCTCTTCCAAGGGGCATTTAAACCGTCTGGTTAAGCTACTGCGACCTCCACCGAACTTCCAAGGGGCATTTAAACAGTCTTGTTAAGCTACTGCGACCTGCAAGTCTCTTCCAAGGGGCATTTAAACTGTCTTGTGAAGCTACTGCGACCTCCAACTCTCTTCCAAGGGGCATTTAAACAGTCTTGTTAAGCTACTGCGACCTGCTCGTCTCTTCCAAGGGGCATTTAAACCGTCTTGTTAAGCTACTGCGACCTGCAAGTCTCTTCCAAGGCGCATTTAAACCGTCTTTATAAGCTACTGCGACTTGAACGTCTCTTCCAAGGGGCATTTAAACCGTCTTGTTAAGCTACCGTAACCTCCACCACTTTTCCAAGGGGCATCTAAACAGTCTTGTCAAGCTACTGCGCCCTCCACCGCTCTTCCAAGGGGCATTTAAAAGATCTTGTTAAGCTACTGCGACCCGCAAGTCTCTTCCAATGAGCATTTAAACGGTCTTTTTAAGCTACTGCGACTTGAACGTCTCTTCCAAGGGGCATTTAAACTGTCTTGTTAAGCTACTGTAACCTCCACCACTTTTGCAAGGGGCATCTAAACCATCTTGTTAAGCTACTGCGACCTGCACGTCTCTTCCAAGGGGCATTTAAACGGTCTTGTTAAGCTACTGCGACCTGCATGTCTCTTCCAAGGGGCATTTAAACCGTCTTGTTAAGCTACTGCGACCTCCACCGCACTTCCAAGCGGCATTTAAAACATCTTGTTAAGCTACTCCGACCTGCACATCTCTTTCAAGGGGCATTTAAACTGCCTTGTTAAGCTACTGCGACCTCAACCGCTTTTCCTAGGGGCATTTATACCGTCTTGTTAAGTTAATGCAACCTGCACGTCTCTTCCAAGTGGCATTTAAGCCCTCTTGTTAAGCTCCTGCGACCTGCACGTCTCTTGAAAGGGGCATTTAAACCCTCTTCTTAAGCTACTGCGACCTGCACGTCTCTTCCAAGGGGCATTTAAACTGTCTTGTTAAGCTACTGCGACCTCCACCTCTCTTCCAAGGGGCATTTAAACCGTCCTTTTAAGCTACTGAGACCTGCACATCTCTTCCAAGGGGCATTTAAACCATCTTATTAAGCTACTGCGACCTGCACGTCTCTTCCAAGGGGCAATTAAACTGTCTTGTTAAGCTACTGCGACCTCCACCGCTCTTCCAAGAGGCATTTAAACCATCTTGTTAAGCTACAGCGACCTGCACGTCTCTTCCAAGGGGCATTTAAACCGTCTTGGTAAGCTACTGCGACCTGCAAGACTATTCCAAGGGGCATTTAAACCCTCATGTTAAGCTACTGCGACCAGCACGTCTCTTCCATGGCGGATTTAAACCGTCTTGTTAAGCTACTGCGACCTGCACGTCTCTTCCAAGGGGCATTTAAACCGTCTTGTTAAGTTACTGCGACTTGCTCCTCTCTTCCAAAGGGCATTTAAACCTTCATGTTAAGCTACTGCGACCTGCACGTCTCTTCCAAGGCGCAGTTAAACCGTCTTTTTAAGCTACTGCGACTTGCACGTCTCTTCCAAGGGGCATTTAAACAGTCTTGTTAAGCTACTGTAACCTCCACCACTTTTCCAAGTGGCATTTAAACCATCTTGTTAAGCTACTGCGACCTACACATCTCTTCCGAGGGGCATTTAAACCGTCTTGTTAAGCTACTGCGACCTGCATGTCTCTTCCAAGTTGCATTTAAACCGTCTTGTTAAGCTACTGCAACTTGCACGTCTCTTCCAAGGGACATTTAAACCATCTTGTTAAGCTACTGCGACCTGAACGTCTCTTCCATGGGGCATTTAAACAGTCTTGTTAAGCTGCTGCGACCTGCATGTCTCTTCCAAGGGGCATTTAAACTGTTTGTTAAGCTGCTGCGACCTCCAACGCTCTTCCAAGGGGCATTTAAACTGTCTTGTTAAGCTACTGCGACCTGCACGTCTCTTCCAAGGGGCATTTAAATCGTCTTGGTAAGCTACTGCGACCAGCAAGCTTCTTTCAAGGGGCATTTAAACCATCTTGTTAAGCTACTGCGACCTGCACGTCTCTTCCGAGGGGCATTTAAACCGTCTTGTTAAGCTACTGCGACCTGCATGTCTCTTCCAAGTTGCATTTAACCGTCTTGTTAAGCTACTGCGACTTGCACGTCTCTTCCAAGGGGCATTTAAACCGTCCTGTTAAGCTACTGTAACCTCCACCACTTTTCCAAGGGGCATTTAAACAGTCTTCTTAAGCTACTGCGACCTGCACGTCTCTTCCATGGGGCATTTAAACCGTCTTTTTAAGCTACTGTGACCTGCATGCCTCTACCAAGGGACATTTAAACCATCATTTTAAGCTACTGCGACCTGCACGTCTCTTCCAAGTGGCATTTAAACCGTCTTGTTAAGATGCTGCGACCTGCATGTCTCTTCCAAGGGGCATTTAAACTGTCTTGTTAAGCTGCTGCGACCTCCACCGCTCTTCCAAGGGGCATTTAAACTGTCTTGTTAAGCTACTGCGAACTACACATCTCTTCCAAGGGGCATTTAAATAGTCTTGGTAAGCTACTGCGACCTGCAAGCCTCTTCCAAGGGGCATTTAAACTGTCTTGTTAAGCTACTGCGACCTGCACGTCTCTTCCAAGGGGCATTTAAACCGTCTTCTTAAGCTACTGCGACCTGCACGTCTCTTCCATGTGGCATTTAAACTGTCTTGGTAAGCTGCTGCCACCTGCAAGCCTATTCCAAGGGGCATTTAAACCCTCTTGTTAAGCTACTGCGACCTTCTCGTCTCTTCCAAGGGGCATTTAAACCCTCTTGTTAAGCTACTGCGACCAGCAAGCCTCTTCCAAGGGGCATTTAAACCATCTTGTTAAGCTACTGTGACCTGCACGTCTCTTCCGAGGGGCATTTAAACCGTCTTGTTAAGCTACTGCGACCTGCATGTCTCTTCCAAGTTGCATTTAACCGTCTTGTTAAGCTACTGCGACTTGCACGTCTCTTCCAAGGGGCATTTAAACCGTCTTGTTAAGCTACTGTAACCTCCACCACTTTTCCAAGGGGCATTTAAACCGTCTTGTTAAGCTACTGCGACCTGCACGTCTCTTCCAAGGGGCATTTAAACAGTCTTTTTAAGCTACTGCCACCTGCATGTCTCTTCCAAGGGGCATTTAAACCGTCTTGTTAAGCTGCTGCGACCTGCATGTCTCTTCCAAGGGGCATTTAAACCCTCTTGTTAAACTACTGTGACCTCCACCGCTCTTCCAAGGGGCATTTAAACCGTCTTGTTAAGCTACTGTGACCTGCACATCTCTTCCAAGGGGAATTTAAACCGTCTTGTTAAGCTACTGCGACTTGTACGTCTCTTCCAAGGGGCATTTAAACCGTCTTGTTAAGCTACTGTAACCTCCACCACTTTTCCAAGGGGCATTTAAACCGTCTTGTTAAGCTACTGCGACCTGCACGTCTCTTCCATGGGGCATTTAAACCGTATTGTTAAGCTACTGCGACCTGCACGTCTCTTCCAAGGGGTATTTAAAACGTCTTGGTAAGCTACTGCGACCTGCAAGCCTATTCCAGGGGGCTTTTAAACTGTCTTGTTAAGCTACTGCGACCTGCACGTCTCTTCCAAGTGGCATTTAAACCGTCTTGTTAAGCTACTGCGAACTGCACGTCTCTTCCAAGTGGCATTTAAACCGTCTTGGTAAGCTACTGCAACCTGCACGTCTCATCCAAGGGGCATTTAAACCGTCTTATTAAGCTACTGCGACCTGCACGTCTCTTCCAATTGGCATTTAAACTGTCTTGTTAAGCTACTGCGACCTCCACCGCTCTTCCAAGGGGCATTTAAATCGTCTTGTTAAGCTACTGCGACCTGCACGTCTCTTCCAAGGGGCATTTAAACCGTATTGTTAAGCTACTGCGACCTGCACGTCTCTTCCAAGAGGCATTTAAACCGTCTTGTTAAGCTACTGCGACTTGCTACGTCTCTTCCAAGGGGCATTTAAACCGTCTTGTTAAGCTACTGTAACCTCCACCACTTTTCCAAGGGGCATTTAAACCGTCTTCTTAAGCTTCTGCGACCTGCACGTCTCTTCCAAGGGGCATTTAAAACGCTTTGTTAAACTACTGCGACCTGCCTGTCTCTTCCAAGGAGCATTTAAACCGTCTTGTTAAGCTACTGCGACCTGCTCGTCTCTTCCAAGGGGCATTTAAACGGTCTTGTTAAGCTGGTGCGACCTACATGTCTCTTCCAAGGGGCATTTAAACCGTGTTGTTAAGCTACTGCGACCTCCACCCCTCTTCCAAGGGGCATTTAAACCGTCTTGTTAAGCTACTGCGACCTGCTCGTCTCTTCCAAGGGGCATTTAACCCATCTTGTTAAGCTACTGCGACCTGCAAGTCTCTTCCAAGGGGTATTTAAAACGTCTTGGTAAGCTACTGCGACCTGCAAGCCTATTCCAGGGGGCTTTTAAACTGTCTTGTTAAGCTACTGCGACCTGTACGTCTCTTCCAAGTGGCATTTAAACCGTCTTGTTAAGCTACTGCGAGCTGCACGTCTCTTCCAAGGGGCATTTAAACCATCTTGGTAAGCTACTGCGACCTGCAAGCCTATTCCAAGGGGCTTTGAAACTGTCTTGTTAAGCTACTGCGACCTGCACGTCTCTTCCAAGGGGCATTTAAACCGTCTTGTTAAGCTACTGCGACCTGCACGTCTCATCCAAGGGGCATTTAAACCGTCTTATTAAGCTACTGCGACCTGCACGTCTCTTCCAATTGGCATTTAAACTGTCTTGTTAAGCTACTGCGACCTCCACCGCTCTTCCAAGGGGCATTTAAATTGTCTTGTTAAGCTACTGCGACCTGCACGTCTCTTCCAAGGGGCATTTAAACCGTCTTGGTAAGCTACTGCGACCTGCACGTCTCTTCCAAGGGGCATTTAAACCGTCTTGTTAAGCTACTGCGACTTGCTGCGTCTCTTCCAAGGGGCATTTAAACCGTCTTGTTAAGCTACTGTAACCTCCACCACTTTTCCAAGGGGCATTTAAACCGTCTTATTAAACTTCTGCGACCTGCACGTCTCTTCCATGGGGCATTTAAACCGTCTTGTTAAGCTACTGCGACCTGCACATCTCTTCCAAGGGGCATTTAAACGGTCCTGTTAAGCTGGTGCGACCTACATGTCTCTTCCAAGGGGCATTTAAACCGTGTTGTTAAGCTACTGTGACCTCCACCTCTCTTCCAAGGGGCATTTAAACAGTCTTGTTAAGCTACTGCGACCTGCAAGTCTCTTCCAAGGGGCATTTAAACTGTCTTGTGAAGCTACTGCGAACTCCACCTCTCTTCCATGGGGCATTTAAACCGTCTTGTTAAGCTACTGCGACCTGCTCGTCTCTTCCAAGGGGCATTTAACCCATCTTGTTAAGATACTGCGACCTGCAAGTCTCTTCCAAGGCGCATTTAAACCGTCTTTATAAGCTACTGCGACTTGAACGTCTCTTCCAAGGGGCATTTAAACCGTCTTGTTAAGCTACCGTAACCTCCACCACTTTTCCAAGGGGCATCTAAACACTCTTGTCAAGCTACTGTGCCCTCCACCGCTCTTCCAAGGGGCATTTAAACCATCTTGTTAAGCTACTGCGAGCTGCACGTCTCTTCCAAGGGGCATTTAAACCCTCTTGTTAAGCTCCTGCGACCTGCACGTCTCTTGAAAGGGGCATTTAAACCCTCTTGTTAAGCTACAGCGACCTGCACGTCTCTTGAAAGGGGCATTTAAACCGTCTTGTTAAGCTACTGCGACCTGCACATCTCTTCCAAGGGGCATTTAAACCATCTTATTAAGCTACTGCGACCTGCACGTCTCTTCCAAGGGGCATTTAAACTGTCTTGTTAAGCTACTGCGAACTCCACCGCCCTTCCAAGGGGCATTTAAACAGTCTTGTTAAGCTACTGCGACCTGCACGTCTCTTCCAAGGGGTATTTAAACCGTCTTGGTAAGCTACTGCGACCTGCAAGCCTATTCCAAGGGGCATTTAAACCCTCTTGTTAAGCTACTGCGACGTGCAGGTTTCTTCCAAGGGGCATTTAAACCGTCTTGTTAAACTACTGTAACCTCCACCACTTTTCCAAGGGGCATTTAAACCGTCTTGTTAAGCTACTGCGACCAGCATGTCTCTTCCAAGGGGCATTTAAACAGTCTTGTTAAGCTGCTGCGACCTGCATGTCTCTTCCAAGGGGCATTTAAACTGTCTTGTTATGCTACTGCGACCTCCACCGCTCTTCCAAGGGACATTTAAACTGTCTTGTTAAGCTACTGCGACCTGGATGTCTCTTCCAAGGGGCATTTAAATCATCTGGGTAAGCTACTGCGACCTGCAAGCCTCTTCCAAGGGGCATTTAAACCGTCTTGTTAAGCTACTGCGACCTGCACGTCTCTTCCAAGGGGCAGTTAAACAGTCTTGTTAAGCTACTGCGACCTCCACCTCTATTCCAAGTGGCATTTAAACCATCTTGTTAAGCTACTGCGACCTGCACGTCTCTTCCAAGGGGCATTTAAACCGTCTTGTTAAGCTACTGTGACTTGCACGTCTCTTCCAAGGGGCATTTAAACGGTCTTGTTTAGCTACTGTAACCTCCACCACTTTTCCAAGGGGCATTTAAACCTTCTTGTTGAGCTACTGCGACCTGCACGTCTCTTCCATGGGGCATTTAAACCGTCTTGTTAAGCTACTGCGACCTGCATGTATCTACCAAGGGACGTTTAAACCGTCTTGTTAAGCTACTGCGACCTGCACGTCTCTTTCAAGGGGCATTTAAACAGTCTTGTTAAGCTACTGCGACCTGCATGTCTCTTCCAAGGGGCATTTAAATCATCTTGTTAAGCTACTGCGACCTGCACGTCTCTTCCAAGGGGCATTAAAACTGTCTTGTTAAGCTACTGCGACCTCCACCGCTCTTCCAAGGGGCATTTAAACCATCTTGTTAAGCTACTGCGACCTGCACGTCTCTTCCAAGGGGCATATAAACTCTATTATTAAGCTACTGCGCCCTGCACGTCTCTTCTAGGGGGCATTTAAACCGTCTTGTTAACCTACTGCGACTTGCACGTCTCTTTCAATGGTCATTTAAAAGGTCTTGTTAATAAACTGTAACCTCCACCACTTTTCTAAGGGGAATTTAAACCGTCTTGTTAAGCTACTGCGACCTGCACGTCTCTTCCAAGGGGCATTTAAAACGCTTTGTTAAACTACTGCGACCTGCCTGTCTCTTCCAAGGGGCATTTAAACCGTCTTGTTAAGCTACTGCGACCTGCACGTCTCTTCCAAGGGGCATTTAAACCGTCTTGTTAAGCTGCTGCGACCTACATGTCTCTTCCAAGGGGCATTTAAACCGTCTTGTTAAGCTACTGCGACCTCCACCGCACTTCCAAGGGGCATTTAAACAGTCTTGTTAAGCTACTGCGACCTGCACGTCTCTTTCAAGGGGCATTTAAACTGTCTTGTTAAGCTACTGCGACCTCAACCGCTCTTCCAAGGGGCATTTAAACCGTCTTGTTAAGCTACTGCGACCTGCACGTCTCTTCCAAGTGGCATTTAAACCGTCTTGTTTAGCTACTGCGACCTGCAAGTCTCTTCCAAGGGGCATTTAAACTGTCTTGTGAAGCTACTGCGACCTCCACCTCTCTTCCAAGGGGCATTTAAACCGTCTTGTTAAGCTACTGCGACCTGCTCGTCTCTTCCAAGGGGCATTTAAACCGCCTTGTTAAGCTACTGCGACCTGCAAGTCTCTTCCAAGGCGCATTTAAACCGTCTTTATAATCTACTGCGACTTGAATGTCTCTTCCAAGGGGCATTTAAACCGTCTTGTTTAGCTACCGTAACCTCCACCACTTTTCCAAGGGGCATCTAAACAGTCTTGTCAAGCTACTGCGCCCTCCACCGCTCTTCCAAGGGGCATTTAAACCATCTTGTTAAACTACTGCGACCTGCACGTTTCTTCCAAGGGGCATTTAAACCCTCTTGTTAAACTCCTGCGACCTGCACGTCTCTTGAAAGGGGCATTTAAACCCTCTTGTTAAGCTACTGCGACCAGCACGTCTCTTAAAAGGGGCATTTAAACCGTCTTGTTAAGCAACTGCGACCTGCACATCTCTTCCAAGGGGCATTTAAACGATCTTATTAAGCATCTTCGACCTGCACGTCTCTTCCAAGGGGCATTTAAACTGTCTTGTTAAGCTACTGCGACCTCCACCGCTCTTCCAAGGGGCATTTAAACCATCTTGTTAAGCTACTGCGACCTGCAGGTCTCTTCCAAAGGGCATTTAAACCGTCTTTTTAAGCTACTGCGACTTGCACGTCTCTTCCAAGGGGCATTTAAACCGTCTTGTTAAGCTACTGTAACCTCCACCACTTTTCCAAGGGGCATTTAAACCGTCTTGTTAAGCTACTGCGACCTGCATGTCTCTACCAAGGGACATTTAAACCATCTTGTTAAGCTACTGCGACCTGCACGTCTCTTTCACTGGGCATTTAAACTGTCTTGTTAAGCTGCTGCGACCTCCACCGCTCTTCCAAGGGGCATATAAACTGTCTTGTTAAGCTACTGCGACCTGCACGTCTCTTCCAAAGGGCATTTAAATCGTCTTGGTAAGCTACTGCGACCTTCAAGCCTCTTACAAGGGTCATTTAAAATGTCTTGTTAAGCTGCTGCGACCTGCACGTCTCTTCCAAGGGGCATTTAAACCGTCTTGTTAAGCTACTGCGACCTGCACGTCTCTTCCAAGTGGCATTTAAACCGTCTTGGTAAGCTACTGCGACTTGCAAGCCTATTCCAAGGGGCATTTAAACCCTCTTGTTAAGCTACTGCGACCTGCACGTCTCTTCCAAGGGGGATTTAAACCGTCTTGTTAAGCTACTGCGACCTGCACGTCTCTTCCAAGGGGCATTTAAACCGTCTTGTTAAGTTACTGCGACCTGCTCGTCTCTTCCAAGGGGCATTTAAACTGTCTTGTTAAGCTACTGCGACCTGCACGTCTCTTCCAAGACGCATTTAAACCGTCTTTTTAAGCTACTGTAACCTCCACCACTTTTCCAAGGGGCATTTAAACCGTCTTGTTAAGCTACTGCGACCTGCATTTCTCTACCAAGGGACATTTAAACCATCTTCTTAAGCTACTGCGACCTGCACGTCTCTTCCAAGTGGCATTTAAACAGTCTTGTTAAGCTGCTGCGACCTGCATGTCTCTTCCACGGGGCATTTAAACTGTCTTGTTAAGCTGCTGCGACCTCCACCGCTCTTCCAAGGGGCATATAAACTGTCTTGTTAATCTACTGCGACCTGCACGTCTCTTCCAAAGGGCATTTAAATCGTCTTGGTAAGCTACTGCGACCTTCAAGCCTCTTACAAGGGTCATTTAAAATGTCTTGTTAAGCTGCTGCGACCTGCACGTCTCTTCCAAGGGGCATTTAAACCGTCTTGTTAAGCTACTGCGACCTGCACGTCTCTTCCAAGTATCATTTAAACCGTCTTGGTAAGCTACTGCGACCTGCAAGCCTATTCCAAGGGGCATTTAAACCCTCTTGTTAAGCTACTGCGACCTGCACGTCTCTTCCAAGGGGGATTTAAACCGTCTTGTTAAGCTACTGCGACCTGCACGTCTCTTCCAAGGGGCATTTAAACCGTTTTGTTAAGCTACTGCGACCTGCACGTCTCTTCCAAGACGCATTTAAACCGTCTTTTTAAGCTACTGTGACTTGCACGTCCCTTCCAAGGGGCATTTAAACCGTCTTGTTAAGCTACTGTAACCTCCACCACTTTTCCAAGGGGCATTTAAACCGTCTTGTTAAGCTACTGCGACCTGCACGTCTCTTCCAAGGGGCATTTAAACCATCTTGTTAAGCTACTGCGACCTTCATGTCTCTTCCAAGGGGCATTTAAACCATCTTGTTAAGCTACTGCGACCTGCACGTCTCTTGAAAGGGGCATTTAAACCCTCTTGTTAAGCTACTGCGACCTGCACGTCTCTTCCAAAGGGCATTTAAACTGTCTTGTTAAGCTACTGCGACCTCTACCGCTCTTCCAAGGGGCATTTAAACCATCTTGTTAACCTACTGCGACCTGCACATCTCTTCCAAGGGGCATTTAAACTGTCTTGTTAAGCTACTGCGACCTGCACGTCTCTTCCAAGGGGCATATAAACTGTCTTGTTAAGCTACTGCGACCTGCACGTCTCTTCTAGGGGGCATTTAAACCGTCTTGTTAACCTACTGCGACTTGCACGTCTCTTCCAATGGACATTTAAACCGTCTTGTTAATAAACTGTAACCTCCACCACTTTTCCAAGGGGTATTTATACCGTCTTGTTAAGCTACTGCGACCTGCACGTCTCTTCCAAGGGGCATTTAAAACGCTTTGTTAAACTACTGCGACCTGCCTGTCTCTTCCAAGGGGCATTTAAACCGTCCTGTTAAGCTTCTGCGACCTGCACGTCTCTTCCAAGGGGCATTTAAACCATCTTGTTAAGCTACTGCGACCTCCACCGCACTTCCAAGGGGCATTTAAACCGTCTTGTTAACCTACTGTGACCTGCACGTCTCTTCCAAGGGGCATTTAAACCGTCTTGGTAAGCTACTGCGACCTGCAAGCCTATTCCAAGGGGCTTTTAAACCCTCTTGTTAAGCTACTGCGACCTGCACGTCTCTTCCAAGGGGGATTTAAACCGTCTTGTTAAGCTACTGCGACCTGCACGTCTCTTCCAAGGGGCATTTAAACCGTCTTGTTAAGCTGCTGCGACCTGCATGTCTCTTCCAAGGGGCATTTAAACCGTCTTGTTAAGCTACTGCGACCTCCACCGCACTTCCAAGGGGCATTTAAACAGTCTTGTTAAGCTACTGCGACCTGCACGTCTCTTTCAAGGGGCATTTAAACTGTCTTGTTAAGCTACTGCGACCTCAACCGCTCTTCCAAGGGGCATTTAAACCGTCTTGTTAAGCTACTGCGACCTGCACGTCTCTTCCATGTGGCATTTAAACCGTCTTGTTTAGCTACTGCGACCTGCAAGTCTCTTCCAAGGGGCATTTAAACTGTCTTGTGAAGCTACTGCGACCTCCACCTCTCTTCCAAGGGGCATTTAAACAGTCTTGTTAAGCTACTGCGACCTGCACGTCTCTTCCAAGGGGCATTTAAACTGTCTTGTTAAGCTACTGCGACCTCAACCGCTCTTCCAAGGGGCATTTAAACCGTCTTGTTAAGCTACTGCGACCTGCACGTCTCTTCCAAGTGGCATTTAAACCGTCTTGTTTAGCTACTGCGACCTGCAAGTCTCTTCCAAGGGGCATTTAAACTGTCTTGTTAAGCTACTGCGACCTCAACCGCTCTTCCAAGGGGCATTTAAACCCTCCTGTTAAGCTACTGCGACCTGCACGTCTCTTCCAAGTGGCATTTAAACCGTCTTGTTTAGCTACTGCGACCTGCAAGTCTCTTCCAAGGGGCATTTAAACTGTCTTGTGAAGCTACTGCGACCTCGACCTCCACCTCTCTTCCAAGGGGCATTTAAACCGTCTTAATAAGGAGGAGGTCGCAGTAGCTTAACAAGACAGTTTAAATACCCCTTTGAAGAGACTTGCAGGTCGCAGTAGCTAAACAAGACAGTTTAAATGCCACTTGGAAGAGACGTGCAGGTCGCAGTAGCTTAACCCTCCGTCACATACAATAGGCCTGTCAGGCACATCTCTTTTACTTTTATTTCTCCTTCCTCACCAGATTGTGAGGAAATCCCCTCCCTCCAGGTAGTCTCCTGTCTCTAGCAGCTCTGTGAAACCTCTTACCACAGTTGGATTGCAGAGCTTCAGGAGGACAGATATAACTGCGCTAATCTCTCAGGCTCATTGTATGTGAACACGTCACACTCAATAAGGTTGGTATTTTATGTTTTTATTCATCACAATTGTTTATTTAGCTTGTTTTATGAATGTATAGCACAAAGTGTGAGGATATTTCATAGAAATAAGGCAGATTAAAAAAGAAAGTGTGCTGCTCAGGCACATACAGTAGTTCCCTAACACATATTCCTTCTCTTGCTTCAGATTATCTGCTGAAATGGAGAGGAAAATGTACAATTTATCAAAAAACCTTGATGTTGAGGAAGTAACAAACATGCTGTTAGATGATGCAGACCCCACACTGAATGAGGATTTAGGAGAGGAAAGTGAAATTGATTCTCATGATGAGGTGGAAGTATGTGAAGTGGATTCTGAAACAGAGCAAGATGGTGACAGTGATGAGGATGAAGATGTAGAATCTTATATGGGAAAAGATAAAAAAAAACAAAGGAACAAGAAGCCACTCCAGAAAAAACGTACGGAACCTCAAAACATTATTACTCACCTTCCTGCAGTTATAGGAACTGCAAGTAATGCAAAAACTGCAGTTGAATGCTGGAATAGTTTATTCACAGATGACATTCTGGACTCTATTGTCACATATACCAACCAATATATAGACATTATAAAGGACAAGTTCATCTGCAACAGAACCATCAAGGCCACAGATGAAATAGAACTGCGTGCTTTTTTTGGATTATTATACCTTGCAGGAGCTTATAGGGCAAATAGACAAAGTTTGGAGGAACTTTGGAGTAAAGATGGGGATGGAGTTGAAAAATTTGGCCTTGTTCTGTCCATAAACAGATTCAAGCTTCTAATTCGTTGCCTTCGGTTTGACGACAGAACTACCCGAACCGAACGTAAAACACATGACCGACTTGCTCCAATTCGTGATATATTCCAAAAATTTGATGAAAACTGTAAAAAAAGCTATTGCCCTGGGGAGAATCTCACTATTGACGAAATGCTCCCTGGTTTTCGTGGTAAATGTGCCTTTCGTCAATAAGGTCCTTACTGTGTCAGCAACAAACCCAGTGATGTTGTAAAAAGACTGGCTGAGCCCTTATTTGGATCAGGTCGCAATATAACAGCTGACAATTGGTTTTCAAATTGTGATCTGATTGATTATCTGAAAATGCAGAAGCTTTCATATGTCGGAACTGTAAGAAAAAATAAAAAAGAATTGCCTACACAGTTTGTAAGTGTGAAAGGGAGACAACAGTACAGCAGTATGTTTGCATTCCATAATGGAAAGGTTTTGGTTTCCTATATACCACAAGCAAAAAAAATTGTACTTCTTCTATCAACACTTCATGATGATGATGCCATCGATCCTGGGACTGAGGCACAAAAAACCCCGGAGATAATTACATTTTATAATGCAACCAAAGGGGGTGTTGATACAGCTGATCAGATGTGCTCAACTTTCAACGTCAGCAGAAACACCAAACGCTGGCCAATGCTCATATTTTTTGCTATGTTGAATTTGGGTGGTATAAATTCACAAGTCATTTACCTTGAAAACAAGCTTGAACCACTCCGTAGACGATTCTATCTGAAAAAATTGGCCCATGAACTAGTGCTTGGAGAGCTACGCAGGAGAAGTATGAAAACAATCGGTATCCCAACTCGCCTTCAAGTTCAGCTCAAAAGATTCCGCCCAGAAGATGATAGTGAAAATTCACCATCTGCATCACCTCCCAAAAGAAGGAGATGCACCACCTGCACCACGGAAAGCGGAATCAGAAGGCTTTCTAATTATGAATGTCACAAATGTCATAATGCAATCTGCCTGACACATGCAAAAATGATGTGTAATTCTTGCTCTTTGCTCTGCAAGTGTAATTTTTCTGGGGAAACTTCAGGATCTAATTCTGATTGAACATTTGTTTAATAGTACTTAAGGTACCTTAAAATTAAATTTGTTTCACTGATCACTTTTAGAGCACTGAAATTGCAAACATTAGATATTATAGGTATTTTGCTAGTCTGCGCCTGACAGTCACATTGTATGTGAACTCGTTAGAACAGATAGTGTATGTGACGGAGGGTTAACAAGACGGTTAAAATGCCCTTTGGAAGAGCGGTGGAGGTTGCAGTAGCTTAATAAGACGGTTTAAACGCCCCTTGGAAGAGACGTGCAGGTCGCAGTAGCTTAACAAGACGGTTTAAATGCCCCTTGGAAGAGACGTGCATGTCGCAGTAGATTAACAAGACGGTTTAAATGTCCCTTGGTAGAGACGTGCAGGTCGCAGTAGCTAAATAAGAGGGTTTAAATGCCCCTTGGAAGAGAATTTCAGGTCGCAGTAGCTTAATAAGATGGTTTAAATGCCCCTTGGAAGAGACGTGCATGTCGCAGTAGCTTAACAAGACGGTTTAAATGCCCCTTGGAAGAGACGTGCAGGTCGCAGTAGCTTAACAGGATGGTTTTTATGCCCCTTGGAAGAGCGGTGGAGGTCGCAGTAGCTTAACAAGACAGTTTAAATGTCCCTTGGAAGAGACGTGCAGGTCGCAGTAGATTAACAAGACAGTTTAAATGCCCCTTGGTAGAGGCTTGCAGGTTGCAGTAGCTTACCAAGACGATTTAAATGCCCCTTGAAAGAGACGTGCAGGTCGCAGTAGCTTAACAAGACAGTTTACATGCCCCTTGGAAGAGCAGTGGAGGTCGCAGTAGCATAACAAGAGAGTTTAAATGCCCCTTGGAAGAGACGTGCAGGTCGCAGTAGCTTAACAAGACGGTTTAAATGTCCCTTGGTAGAGACATGCAGGTCGCAGTAGCTTAACAAGAAGGTTTAAATGCCTCATGGAAGAGACGTGCAGGTCGCAGTAGCTTAACAAGACGGTTTAAATGCCCCTTGGAAAAGTGGTGGAGGTTAAAGTAGCTTAACAAGACGGTTTAAATGCCCCTTGGAAGAGAAGTGCAAGTCGCAGTAGCTTAACAAGACGGTTTAAATGCCCCTTGGAAGAGACGCGCAGGTCGCAGTAGCTTAACAAGATGGCTTAAATGCCCCTCGGAAGACACGTGCAGGTCGCAGTAGCTCAACAAGACGGTTTAAATGCCCCTTGGAAAAGTAGTGGAGGTTACAGTAGCTTAACAAGACGGTTTAAATGAAACTTGGAAGAGACGTGCAAGTCGCAGTAGCTTAAAAAGACGGTTTAAATGCGCCTTGGAAGAGACGTGCAGGTCGTAGTAGCTTAACAAGACGGTTTAAATGCCCCTTGGAAGAGACGAGCAGGTCGCAGTAGCTTATCAAGACGGTTTAAATGCCCCTTGGAAGAGACGTGCAGGTCGCAGTAGCTTAACAAGACGGTTTAAATCCCCCTTGGAAGAGACGTGCAGGCCGTAGTAGCTTAACAAGAGGGTTTAAATGCCCCTTGGAATAGGTTTGCAGGTCGCAGTACCTTAAAAAGTCGGTTTAAATGCCCCTTGGAAGAGCGGTGGAGGTCGCACTAACTTTACAAGACAGTTTAAATGCCCCTTGGAAGAGACGTGCAGGTCGGAGTAGCTTAATAAGATGGTTTAAATGCCCCTTGGAAGAGATGTGCAGGTCGCAGTAGCTTAATAGGACGGTTTAAATGACCCTTGGAAGAGAGGTGGAGGTCGCAGTAGCTTAACAAGACAGTTTAACTGCCCCTTGGAAGAGACGTGCAGGTCGCAGTAGCTTAACAAGAGGGTTTAAATACCCCTTTCAAGAGAAGTGCAGGTTGCAGGAGCTTAACAAGAGGGTTTAAATGCCCCTTGGAAGAGACGTGCAGGTCGCAGTAGCTTAACAAGATGGTTTAAATGCCCAATGGAAGAGCGGTGGAGGTCGCAGTAGCTTAGCAAGATGGTTTATATGCCCCTTGGAAGAGACATGAAGGTCGCAGTAGCTTAACAAGACGGTTTAAATGCCCCTTGGAAGAGACGTGCAGGTCGCAGTAGCTTAACAAGACTGTTTAGATGCCCCTTGGAAAAGTGGAGGAGGTTACGTAGCTTAACAAGACGGTTTAAATGGCCCTTGGAAGAGACGTTCAAGTCGCAGTAGCTTAAAAAGACGGCTTAAATGCGCCTTGGAAAAGACTTGCAGGTCGCAGTAGCTTAACAAGACGGTTTAAATGCCCCTTGGAAGAGAGATGGAGGTCGCAGTAGCTTAATAAGACAGTTTAAATGCCCCTTTGAAGAGACGTGCAGGTCGCAGCAGCTTAACAAGATGGTTTAAATGCCACTTGGAAGAGACGTGCAGGTCGCAGTAGCTTAACAAGACGGTTTAAATGCCCCTTGGTAAAGACGTGCAGGTCACAGTAGCTTAACAAGACAGTTAAAATGCCCATTGGAAGAGCGGTGGAGGTTGCAGTAGCTTAATAAGACGGTTTAAACGCCCCTTGGAAGAGACGTGCAGGTCGCAGTAGCTTAACAAGACGGTTTAAATGCCCCTAGGAAGAGACGTGGATGTCACAGTAGATTAACAAGACGGTTTAAATGCCCCTTGGTAGAGACGTGCAGGTCGCAGTAGCTAAATAAGAGGGTTTAAATGCCCCTTGGAAGAGCGGTGGAGGTCGCAGTAGCTTAACAACACAATTTAATTGCCCCTTGGAAGAGACGTGCAGGTCACAGTATCTTAATAAGATGGTTTAAATGCCCCTTGGAAGAGACGTGCAGGTCGAAGTAGCTTAACAAGACGGTTTAAATGCCCCTTTGAAAAGCGGTGGAGGTCGCAGTAGCTTAACAAGACGGTTTAAATGCCCCTTGGAAGAGCGGTGGATGTCGTACTAACTTAACAAAAGGGATTAAATGCCCCTTGTTAGAGACGTGCAGGTCGCAGTAGCTTAACAAGACGGTTTAAATGCCCCTTGGAAGAGAAGTGCAAGTCGCAGTAGCTTAACAAGACGGTTTAAATGCCCCTTGGAAGAGACGCGCAGGTCGCAGTAGCTTAACAAGATGGTTTAAATGCCCCTCGGAAGACATGTGCAGGTCGCAGTAGCTTAACAAGATGGTTTAAATGCCCCTTGGAAAAGTAGTAGAGGTTACAGTAGCTTAACAAGACGGTTTAAATGAAACTTGGAAGAGACGTGCAAGTCGCAGTAGCTTAAAAAGACGGTTTAAATGCGCCTTGGAAGAGACGTGCAGGTCGTAGTAGCTTAACAAGACGGTTTAAATGCCCCTTGGAAGAGACGAGCAGGTCGCAGTAGCTTATCAAGACGGTTTAAATGCCCCTTGGAAGAGACGTGCAGGTCGCAGTAGCTTAACAAGACGGTTTAAATCCCCCTTGGAAGAGACTTGCAGGTCGTAGTAGCTTAACAAGAGGGTTTTAAATGCCCCTTGGAATAGGTTTGCAGGTCGCAGTACCTTAAAAAGACGGTTTAAATGCCCCTTGGAAGAGCGGTGGAGGTCGCACTAACTTAACAAGACAGTTTTAATGCCCTTTGGAAGAGACGTGCAGGTCGGAGTAGCTTAATAAGATGGTTTAAATGCCCCTTGGAAGAGATGTGCAGGTCGCAGTAGCTTAATAGGACGGTTTAAATGCCCCTTGGAAGAGAGGTGGAGGTCGCAGTAGCTTAACAAGACAGTTTAACTGCCCCTTGGAAGAGACGTGCAGGTCGCAGTAGCTTAACAAGACTGTTTAGATGCCCCTAGGAAAAGTGGTGGAGTTTACGGTAGCTTAACAAGACGGTTTAAATGGCCCTTGGAAGAGACGTTCAAGTCGCAGTAGCTTAAAAAGACAGTTTAAATGCGCCTTGGAAAAGACTTGCAAGTCGCAGTAGCTTAACAAGACGGTTTAAATGCCCCTTGGAAGAGAGATGGAGGTCGCAGTAGCTTAATAAGACAGTTTAAATGCCCCTTGGAAGAGACGTGCAGGTCGCAGCAGCTTAACAAGATGGTTTAAATGCCACTTGGAAGAGACGTGCAGGTCGCAGTAGCTTAACAAGACGGTTTAAATGCCCCTTGGTAAAGACGTGCAGGTCACAGTAGCTTAATAAGACGGTTAAAATGCCCTTTGGAAGAGCGGTGGAGGTCGCAGTAGCTTAACAAGACGGTTTAAATGCCCCTAGGAAGAGACGTGGATGTCACAGTAGATTAACAAGATGGTTTAAATGCCACTTGGAAGAGACGTGCAGGTCGCAGTTGCTTAACAAGACGGTTTAAATGCCCCTTAGTAGAGACGTGCAGGTCGCAGTAGCTAAATAAGAGGGTTTAAATGCCCCTTGGAAGAGCGGTGGAGGTCGCAGTAGCTTAACAACACAATTTAATTGCCCCTTGGAAGAGACGTGCAGGTCACAGTATCTTAATAAGATGGTTTAAATGCCCCTTGGAAGAGACGTGCAGGTCGAAGTAGCTTAACAAGACGGTTTAAATGCCCCTTTGAAAAGCGGTGGAGGTCGCAGTAGCTTAACAAGACGGTTTAAATGCCCCTTGGAAGAGCGGTGGATGTCGTTGTAACTTAACAAAATGGATTAAATGCCCCTTGGTAGAGACGTGCTGGTCGCAGCAGCTTAACAAGACGGTTTAAATGCCCCTTGGAAAAGACGTGCAGGTCGCAGTAGCTTAACACGACGGTTTAAATGCCCCTTGGAAGAGAAGTGCAGGTCGCAGTAGCTTAACAAGACGCTTTAAATGCCCCTTGGAAGTGCGGTGGAGGTCGCAGTATCTTAACAAGATGGTTTAAATGCCCATTGGAAGACACATGCAGGTCACAGCAGCTTAACAAGACGGTTTAAATGCTCCTTGGAAGAGACATGCAGGTCGCAGTGGCTTAACAAGACGGTTAAATGCCCCTTGGAGGAGACGTGCAGGTCTCAGTAGCTTTACAAGACGGTTTAAATGCCCCTTGGAAAAGTGGTGGAGGTTACAGTAGCTTAACAAGACGGTTTAAATGCCCCTTGGAAGAGACGTGCAAGTCGCAGTAGCTTAAAAAAATGGTTTAAATGCGCCTTGGAAGAGACGGGCAGGTCACAGTAGCTTAACAAGACGGTTAAACGCCCCTTGGAAGAGACGAGCAGGTCGTAGTAGCTTAACAAGAAGGTTTAAATGCCCCTTGGAAGAGAAGTGCATGTCGCAGTAGCTTAACAAGATGGTTTAAATCCCCCTTGGAAGAGACGTGCAGGTAGCAGTAGCTTAACAAGAGGGTTTTAATGCCCCTTGGAATAGGCTTGCAGGTCGCAGTAGCTTACCAAGACGGTTTAAATGACCCTTGGAAGAGCGATGGAGGTCGCAGTAGCTTAACAAGACAGTATAAATGCCCCTTGGAAGAGACGTGCAGGTCGCAGTAGCTTAACAAGTCGGTTTAAATGCAACTTGGAAGAGACGTGCAGGTCGCAGTAGTTTAACAAGACGGTTTAAATGCCCCTTGGAAGAGCGGTGGAGGTCGCAGTAGCTTAACAAGACAGTTTAAATGCCCCTTGAAAGAGACGTGCAGGTCGCAGTAGCTTAACAAGTCGGTTTAAATGCCACTTGGAAGAGACGTGCAGGTCGCAGTAGCTTAACAATACGGTTTAAATGCCCCTTGGAAGGGCGGTGGAGGTCACAGTAGCTTAACAAGACGGTTTAAATGCCCCTTGGAAGAGACATGCAGGTCGCAGAAGCTTAACAAGACTGTTTAAATGCCCCTTGGAAGAGAATTGCAGGTCGCAGTAGCTTAACAAAGCGTTTTAAATGCCCCTTGGAAGAGACGAGCATGTCGCAGTAGCTTAGCAAGACGGTTTAAATGCCCCTTGGAAAAGTGGTGGAGGTTACAGTTGCTTAACAAGATGGTTTAAATGCCCCTTGGAAGAGACCTGCAAGTCGCAGTAGCTTACCAAGACGGTTTAAATGCCCCTTGGAAGAGACGTGCAGGTCGCAGTAGCTTAAAAAGATGGTTTTAATGCCACTTTGAAGAGCGGTGGAGGTCGCAGTAGCTTAACAAGACAGTTTAAATGCCCCTTGGAAGAGACGTGCAGGTCGCAGTAGCTTAACAAGACAGTTTAAATGCCCCTTGGTAGAGGCTTGCAGGTCGCAGTAGCTTACCAAGACGATTTAAATGCCCCTTGAATGAGACGTGCAAGTCGCAGTAGCTTACCAAGACGGTTTAAATGCCCCTTGGAAGAGACGTGCAGGTCGCAGTAGCTTAAAAAGATGGTTTTAATGCCACTTTGAAGAGCGGTGGAGGTCGCAGTAGCTTAACAAGACGGTTTAAATGCCCCTAGGAAGAGACGTGGATGTCACAGTAGATTAACAAGACGGTTTAAATGCCCCTTGGTAGAGACGTGCAGGTCGCAGTAGCTAAATAAGAGGGTTTAAATGCCCCTTGGAAGAGCGGTGGAGGTCGCAGTAGCTTAACAACACAATTTAATTGCCCCTTGGAAGAGACGTGCAGGTCACAGTATCTTAATAAGATGGTTTAAATGCCCCTTGGAAGAGACGTGCAGGTCGAAGTAGCTTAACAAGACGGTTTAAATGCCCCTTTGAAAAGCGGTGGAGGTCGCAGTAGCTTAACAAGACGGTTTAAATGCCCCTTGGAAGAGCGGTGGATGTCGTTGTAACTTAACAAAATGGATTAAATGCCCCTTGGTAGAGACGTGCAGGTCGCAGCAGCTTAACAAGACGGTTTAAATGCCCCTTGGAAGAGAAGTGCAGGTCGCAGTAGCTTAACAAGACGGTTTAAATGCCCCTTGGAAGTGCGGTGGAGGTCGCAGTATCTTAACAAGATGGTTTAAATGCCCCTTGGAAGACACATGCAGGTCACAGCAGCTTAACAAGACGGTTTAAATGCTCCTTGGAAGAGACGTGCAGGTCGCAGTGGCTTAACAAGACGGTTAAATGCCCCTTGGAGGAGACATGCAGGTCGCAGTAGCTTAACAAGACGGTTTGAATGCCCCTTGGAAGAGACGTGCAGGTCGCAGTAGCTTTACAAGACGGTTTAAATGCCCCTTGGAAAAGTGGTGGAGGTTACAGTAGCTTAACAAAACGGTTTAAATGCCCCTTGGAAGAGACGTGCAAGTCGCAGTAGCTTAAAAAGATGGTTTAAATGCGCCTTGGAAGAGACGGGCAGGTCGCAGTAGCTTAACAAGACGGTTAAACGCCCCTTGGAAGAGACGAGCAGGTTGTAGTAGCTTAACAAGAAGGTTTAAATGCCCCTTGGAAGAGACGTACATGTCGCAGTAGCTTAACAAGATGGTTTAAATCCCCCTTGGAAGAGACGTGCAGGTAGCAGTAGCTTAACAAGAGGGTTTTAATGCCCCTTTGAATAGGCTTGCAGGTCGCAGTAGCTTACCAAGACGGTTTAAATGCCCCTTGGAAGAGCGATGGAGGTTGCAGTAGCTTAACAAGACAGTTTAAATGCCCCTTGGAAGAGACGTGCAGGTCGCAGTAGCTTAATAAGACGGTTAAAATGCCCCTTGGAAGAGATGTGCAGGTCGCAGTAGCTTAATAAGACGGTTTAAATGCCCCTTGGAAGAGAGGTGGTGTTAGAACCTTGCTGTTAGGTTTTTTTTCCTTTGCTGGTCACATGACCTTGTTGGCCTATTTAATCCTGCTCCGCCCTTCTGGCTTTGCTGGACTTCATTGTATATCTACTTTCTAGCTAGCCTGTGCTCTGTATCTAACTCTTTTAGTTTGCTTGGTCTACGGACCTCTTTGTTCTATCTATTTTGTTTGTTCGTCTGTCTGCTACTATTTCTGTTAGGAGGTGTCCCATATTCGTCCCAGTCCTTAGTACTTGTAGGGATTCCCTCCCCACATCTATAGGTCTCCGTACAGACTAGATTAGGACTTTAGCAGGTCTGATCGCAGGATCAGGTTCCCTGTTACATCGTAGGGATTCAGCTGAGTCCTATAGTAGGGACAGATCTCCTCTCTTTCCTTAGCTTTGGTAGCAGAACATAACAGTAAGTCCAGCCTGCAAATTCTCTAAGGAAAGATTTTTTTTTGTTCCATCATGGTGTCGGTTCAGGATTTGGCTAAACACCTGCAGGGACTCTCTCTGGAAGTGGCCGAGCTCCGTCAGCACGTGAGTAACTGTCCTGGAGCATATTTCTTGGAGCCTAAGGTATGTTTGCCGGATTTATTTTTTGGTGAACATCGAGAATTTTTTTCATTTAAAAATGCTTGCTTATTGTATTTTCGTTTGAGACCCAAGTCCTCTGGGGATGAATCCCAGCGCGTAGGGTTCATAATGTCACTTTTGCGCAAAGAGCCTCAGGAGTGGGCCTTTTCTTTGCAACCTAGTGATACATGCTTCAGATCAGTGGATAGTTTTTTTTCTGCTTTAGGACTATTATATGATGATCCTGACCGTGTGGCATCAGCTGAGACTGAGTTGAGACGTTTAAAACAAGGATCAGGTAATGTGGAAAAATATTGTACTCATTTTCGTCGTTGGTCCACTCAAACAGGGTGGAACGATTCTGCTCTGAAAAGTCTATTTCTTGCTGAGCTCAGTGAAAGGGTTAAAGACCTGCTAATTGCTTATCCTACACCTGAGGATTTGCAACAGGCTATGCAATTAGCTATACGGGTGGATAGAAGACTGCGTGCTAGGGTTAATGAGAGCAAATCCTCTACTATGTCAGTTTCTGGTTATGATAATGTGTGTACTAACAGTGGTGAACCGATGGAGATTGGATCGGTGGCACCTCGCTCTCAAGAAAAAGACCGTCGTTTTTCTGAAGGCTTGTGTTTCTATTGCGGGAAATCTGGTCATTTGATTAAAGGCTGTGAGCTTCGTATGAAGAAAGAAAAAAAAATGGTCAGTCACGCCCGTATTGCCTGTTTAAATTCCAAGGGTATATTTTTAGCTGCTTCCACGATTGCTCAGGAAAAATTAATGGAATTTCGGGTGTTTGTTGATTGCGGGTCTACTCTGAATGTAATTGATGGGGGATTCGTGGAAAAACTCAATTTAAAACCTGAACCTTTATCATCCCCCATTGCTGTGGTTTCTGTGGATGGCTCCCCTTTGAAGAATATTACTCTCAAGGTCAGTGAATTTCCTCTCACTATTAATGGTGTTCACCATGAGAAATTGGATTTGGTAGTGTTGAATAACTTGCCTTCTCCAGTAATATTGGGTTTGCCCTGGTTAAAATTTCACAATCCTGTACTGGATTGGTCTACCAGTGAAATTAAATCCTGGAGCCATAAATGTTATGACAAGTGTTGTAACGGGCGTATTGCAGCTTTGGATAGGGGAGAATTGCCTGTTCCTGTTCAGGATTTTTGGAGAGTTTTTTCTGAGAAAGAATCGCAGGTTTTGCCTCCCCATAGAGACTATGATTGTTCTATTGAATTTGTCCCTGGAGCGACTCTTCCTAAAAGTCGTTTATTTAACCTTACTATTCCTGAGAGGAAGGCTTTGGAGGAATACATACAGACAAGTTTGGCCGCCGGTCACATTAGGCCCTCTAAGTCTCCTGTGGCGGTTGGATTTTTTTTTTTTAAAAAAAAAGGACGGCGGTTTACGTCCTTGTCTGGATTTTCGTGAGATTAACAAAATTACTGTACGCAATCCTTACCCACTGCCATTGATTCCTGATCTGTTTAACCAGTTAATGGGGGCCAAGTGGTTCTCTAAAATTGACCTTAAGGGGGCATACAATCTGTTGCGCATGAAGGAGGGTGATGAATGGAAGACTGCTTTTAACACTCCTGTGGGTCATTTTGAGAATCTGGTTATGCCTTTTGGTCTTACTAATGCTCCTGCATTTTTTCAGAATCTTATTAATGACATCCTTAGACCTTTGATCGGCAAAAATGTGGTTGTGTATTTGGATGACATTTTGATTTATTCGCCAGATCTGGAGTCTCATTGGCAGAGCGTGCGTGAGGTATTACAGTTATTAATGGACAATTCGCTTTTTGCTAAGCTGGAGAAATGTGAGTTCGCTGTACAGAGAATTAGTTTTTTGGGCTACATTATCTCCAGCAAAGGTTTTGAGATGGATCCGGTTAAGGTTCAGGCTGTGCAGGAATGGCCTAGGCCTATTGGTTTGAAATCGATACAGAGGTTTTTGGGTTTCGCCAATTACTATAGAAAATTCATAAAAAAAATTTCTAGTATTGTCAAACCTCTGACTGATCTCACCAGGAAAGGTGCTGATGCGGTTCAGTGGTCTTCTGAGGCCATTGAAGCTTTTGTGTATCTCAAGGAGAGGTTCACCTCTGCTCCCATCCTTATGCAGCCTGATATTACTAGGCCGTTTTTGGTTGAGGTTGATGCTTCCTCTGTGGGGGTTGGCGCAGTATTGTCTCAGGATAACGGGGATGGATTACATCCCTGTGCCTTTTTTTCAAAAAAATTTTCGGAGACTGAATTGAATTACGATATTGGTAATCGGGAATTATTGGCTATTAAACTCGCATTTGAACACTGGCGCCACTTCTTGGAAGGTGCGGAATTTCCCGTTCAGGTTCTTACGGATCATAAAAATCTGATATATCTTGACGCTGCCAAGCGCCTGAATGCCCGTCAGGCTAGGTGGGCACTGTTTTTCTCACGGTTTAATTTCTCCATTACTTACATCCCTGGTACTAAGAATGTTAAGGCGGATGCCTTGTCTCGCAGTTTTTCTCCCATAGTCGGTGCTGAGAAAGAGGAAAACATTTTACAAGAAGGTGTTGTGATAGCTGCTTTAGACTCCGTTTTGGAAGATGAGATTCTTAAAGCTCAGGAGAATGCCCCATCTAACACTCCTCATGGGAGGTTGTTTGTGCCTGGGACCTTTAGGAGAGATTTGTTTGTTGAGTGTCACGAATCTCGGTTGGCAGGTCATCCCGGAATCTCTGAGACCAAGAGACTGGTGGGTCGCAGTTTTTGGTGGCCTGGATGGCAGAAGGAAGTCATTAAGTGGGTGCGCCAATGTACTATATGTGCTAGATCTAAGTCCTCACATACTCCTGCTGCGGGGTTGCTTTGTCCTTTGGAGGTCCCCAGTGCTCCTTGGACACATTTGGCTATGGACTTTATAACTGACCTTCCCCCCTCTGAGGGTTTTACTGTCATCTGGGTGGTCGTGGACCGTTTTAGCAAGATGTGTCACTTGGTTCCCTTCGTCAAACTGCCCTGCGCTAAAACTCTCGCTAAGGCCTTTGTCAAGGAAATTGTCAGACTTCATGGCGTTCCTACTGACATTGTTTCTGATAGGGGTCCTCAGTTCGTGGCTCGTTTTTGGCGTGCCTTTTGTGACAGGTTGGGAATTCATTTGTCGTTTTCGTCCGGATATCATCCTGAATCTAATGGCCAGACAGAAAGGAAAAACCAGGATGTTGAGCAGTTCTTGCGTTGTTTTGTGGCAGACAATCAAGAGGGGTGGTCTGAGTTTCTGCCACTTGCCGAATTTGCTCTGAACAATCATACATCTTCTTCTGCTGGTTGTTCGCCTTTTTTTTGTTGTTCTGGGAGACATCCGTCGTTTGGGTCGTTCTCCAAGTTGGGATCTGCCTGAGGAGGAGAATTTTTCCGGTGATTTGGAAAGAGTTTGGACGGATGTGCGTGGTAATCTTCAGGAGGCCAACAGAAAATCTAAAGACTACTTTGATAGGAAACGACAGGAGGTTTTGTTCGCTGTTGGTGACATGGTTTGGTTGTCCTCTAGGAATCTGCGGTTGAGGATTCCTTCTAAGAAATTGGGTCCCAAGTTTGTAGGGCCCTTTAAGGTGCTTCAGGTTGTCAACCAATCTGCTGTTAGGTTGGAGGTTCCTACCTCCTGGAGAATTAATCCGGTCTTTCATGTCTCTCTGTTAAAAAAAGCTGTTGTGTCGGATGGTGACGCCTCTGCCTCTGTTCCTCCGGTGGTGGAGGACGGGGAATATGAAATTTCTCGCATCCTTGACTCTAGACGGTATAGAGGTAGTTTGCAGTATCTTGTGGCCTGGAAAGGTTTCGGACCCGAGGATAACTCTTGGGTGAGGTCAGATGATGTTTCCGCGTCCAGACTTATCAGAGCGTTTCACAGGAGATTTCCTGATAAGCCTGGTCCTAGGGGATCCGGAGGATCCTCTTAGAAGGGGGGGTACTGTTAGAACCTTGCTGTTAGGTTTTTTTTCCTTTGCTGGTCACATGACCTTGTTGGCCTATTTAATCCTGCTCCGCCCTTCTGGCTTTGCTGGACTTCATTGTATATCTACTTTCTAGCTAGCCTGTGCTCTGTATCTAACTCTGTTAGTTTGCTTGGTCTACGGACCTCTTTGTTCTATCTATTTTGTTTGTTCGTCTGTCTGCTACTATTTCTGTTAGGAGGTGTCCCATATTCCTCCCAGTCCTTAGTACTTGTAGGGATTCCCTCCCCACATCTATAGGTCTCCGTACAGACTAGATTAGGACTTTAGCAGGTCTGATCGCAGGATCAGGTTCCCTGTTACATCGTAGGGATTCAGCTGAGTCCTATAGTAGGGACAGATCTCCTCTCTTTCCTTAGCTTTGGTAGCAGAACATAACAGGTGGAGGTCGCAGTAGCTTAACAAGACAGTATAAATGCCCCTTGGAAGAGACGTGCAGGTCGCACTAGCTTAACAAGTCAGTTTAAATGCCACTTGGAAGAGACGTGCAGGTCGCAGTAGCTTAACAAGACGGTTTAAATGCCCCTTGGAAGAGCGGTGGAGGTCGTAGTAGCTTAACAAGACAGTTTAAATGCCCCTTGAAAGAGACGTGCAGGTCGCAGTAGCTTAACAAGTCGGTTTAAATGCCACTTGGAAGAGACGTGCAGGTCACAGTAGCTTAACAATACGGTTTAAATGCCCCTTGGAAGGGCAGTGGAGGTCACAGTAGCTTAACAAGACGGTTTAAATGCCCCTTGGAAGAGACATGCAGGTCGCAGAAGCTTAACAAAGCGTTTTAAATGCCCCTTGGAAGAGAAGAGCATGTCGCAGTAGCTTAACAAGACGGTTTAAATGCCCCTGGGAAAAGTGGTGGAGGTTACAGTTGCTTAACAAGATGGTTTAAATGCCCCTTGGAAGAGACCTGCAAGTCGCAGTAGCTTACCAAGACGGTTTAAATGCCCCTTGGAAGAGACGTGCAGGTCGCAGTAGCTTAAAAATATGGTTTTAATGCCACTTTGAAGAGCGGTGGAGGTCGCAGTAGCTTAACAAGACAGTTTAAATGCCCCTTGGAAGAGACGTGCAGGTCGCAGTAGCTTAACAAGACAGTTTAAATGCCCCTTGGTAGAGGCTTGCAGGTCGCAGTAGCTTACCAAGAAGATTTAAATGCCCCTTGAATGAGACGTGCAAGTCGCAGTAGCTTAACAAGACAGTTTAAATGCCCCTTGGAAGAGCGGTGGAGGTCGCAGTAGCTTAGCAAGAGAGTTTAAATGCCCCTTGGAAGAGACGTACAGGTCGCAGCAGCTTGACAAGACTGTTTAAATGCCCCTTGGGAGAGACGTGCAGGTCGCAGTAGCTTAACAAGACGGTTTAAATGTCCCTTGGTAGAGACATGCAGGTCGCAGTAGCTTAACAAGAAGATTTAAATGCCTCATGGAAGAGACGTGCAGGTCGCAGTAGCTTAGCAAGACTGTTTAAATGCACCTTGGAAAAGTGGTGTCGGTTACAGCAGCTTAACAAGACAGTTTAAATGACGCTTGGAAGAGAAGTGCAAGTCGCAGTAGCTTAACAAGACGTTTTAAATGCCCCTTGAAAGAGACGTGCAGGTCGCAGTAGCTTAACAAGACGGTTTAAATGCCCCTCGGAAGACACGTGCAGGTCGCAGTAGCTTAACAAGATGGTTTAAATGCCCCTTGGAAAAGTGGTGGAGGTTACAGTAGCTTAACAAGACGGTTTAAATGCCACTTGGAAGAGACGTGCAAGTCGCAGTTGCTTAAAAAGACAGTTTAAATTCGCCTTGGAAGAGACGTGCAGGTCGTAGTAGCTTAACAAGACGGTTTAAATGCCCCTTGGAAGAGACGAGCAGGTCGCAGTAGCTTATCAAGGCGATTTAAATGCCCCTTGGAAGAGACGTGCAGATCGCAATAGCTTTACAAGACGATTTAAATCCCCCTTGGAAGAGGCATGCAGGTCGCAGTAGCTTAACAAGAGGGTTTAAATGCCCCTTGGAATAGGCTTGCAGGTCGCAGTAGCTTAACAAGACGGTTTAAATGCCCCTTGGAAGAGACGTGCAGGTCGCAGTAGCTTAACAAGACAGTTTAACTGCCCCTTGGAAGAGACGTGCAGTTCGCAGTAGCTTAAAAAGATGGTTTAAATGCCCCTTGGAAGAGATGTGCAGGTCGCAGTAGCTTAATAGGACGGTTTAAATTCCCCTTTGAAGAGAGGAGGAGGTCGCAGTAGCTTAACAAGACAGTTTAACTGCCCCTTGGAAGAGACGTGCAGGTCGCAGTAGCTTAACAAGAGGGTTTAAATACCCCTTTCAAGAGACGTGCAGGTTGCAGGAGCTTAACAAGAGGGATTAAATGCCCCTTGGAAGAAACGTGCAGGTCGCAGTAGCTTAACAAGATGGTTTAAATGTCCAATGGAAGAGCGGTGGAGGTCGCAGTAGCTTAGCAAGATGGTTTATATGCCCCTTGGAAGAGACATGAAGGTCGCAGTAGCTTAACAAGACGGGTTAAATGCCCATTGGAAGAGACGTGCAGGTCGCAGTAGCTTAACAAGACTGTTTAGATGCCCCTTGAAAAAGTGGTGGAGGTTACGGTAGCTTAACAAGACGGTTTAAATGGCCCTTGGAAGAGACGTTCAAGTCGCAGTAGCTTAAAAAGACGGTTTAAATGCGCCTTGGAAAAGACTTGCAGGTCGCAGTAGCTTAACAAGACGGTTTAAATGCCCCTTGGAAGAGAGATGGAGGTTGCAGTAGCTTAATAAGACAATTTAAATGCCCTTGGAAGAGACATGCAGGTCGCAGCAGCTTAACAAGACGGTTTAAATGCCACTTGGAAGAGACGTGCAGGTCGCAGTAGCTTAACAAGACGGTTTAAATGCCCCTTGGTAAAGACGTGCAGGTCACAGTAGCTTAACAAGACGGTTAAAATGCCCTTTGGAAGAGCGGTGGAGGTTGCAGTAGCTTAATAAGACGGTTTAAACGCCCCTTGGAAGAGACGTGCAGGTCGCAGTAGCTTAACAAGACGGTTTAAATGCCCCTTGGAAGAGACGTGGATGTCGCAGTAGATTAACAAGACGGTTTAAATGCCCCTTGGTAGAGATGTGCAGGTCGCAGTAGCTAAATAAGAGGGTTTAAATGCCCCTTGGAAGAGCGGTGGAGGTCGCAGTAGCTTAACAACACAATTTAATTGCCCCTTGGAAGAGACGTGCAGGTCACAGTATCTTAATAAGATGGTTTAAATGCCCCTTGGAAGAGACGTGCAGGTCGAAGTAGCTTAACAAGACGGTTTAAATGCCCCTTTGAAAAGCGGTGGAGGTCGCAGTAGCTTAACAAGACGGTTTAAATGCCCCTTGGAAGAGCGGTGGATGTCGTAGTAACTTAACAAAAGGGATTAAATGCCCCTTGGTAGAGACGTGCAGGTCGCAGCAGCTTAACAAGACGGTTTAAATGCCCCTTGGAAAAGACGTGCAGGTCGCAGTAGCTTAACACGACGGTTTAAATGCCCCTTGGAAGAGACGTGCAGGTCGCAGTATCTTAACAAGATGGTTTAAATGCCCCTTGGAAGACACATGCAGGTCACAGCAGCTTAACAAGACGGTTTAAATGCTCCTTGGAAGAGACGTGCAGGTCGCAGTGGCTTAACAAGAAGGTTTAAATGCCCCTTGGAGGAGACATGCAGGTCGCAGTAGCTTAACAAGACGGTTTGAATGCCCCTTGGAAGTGACGTGCAGGTCGCAGTAGCTTTACAAGACGGTTTAAATGCCCCTTGGAAAAGTGGTGGAGGTTACAGTAGCTTAACAAGACGGTTTAAATGCCCCTTGGAAGAGACGTGCCAGTCGCAGTAGCTTAAAAAGATGGTTTAAATGCGCCTTGGAAGAGACGGGCAGGTCGCAGTAGCTTAACAAGACGGTTAAACGCCCCTTGGAAGAGACGAGAAGGTCGTAGTAGCTTAACAAGAAGGTTTAAATGCCCCTTGGAAGAGACGTGCATGTCGCAGTAGCTTAACAAGATGGTTTAAATCCCCCTTGGAAGAGACGTGCAGGTAGCAGTAGCTTAACAAGAGGGTTTAAATGCCCCTTGGAATAGGCTTGCAGGTCGCAGTAGCTTACCAAGACGGTTTAAATGCCCCTTGGAAGAGAGGTGCATGTCGCAGTAACTTAACAAGACGGTTTAAATGCCCCTTGGAAGAGCGGTGGAGGTTGCAGTAGCTTAACAAGACAGTTTAAATGCCCCTTGGAAGAGACGTGCAGGTCGCAGTAGCTTAATAAGACGGTTTAAATGCCCCTTGGAAGAGATGTGCAGGTCGCAGTAGCTTAATAAGACGGTTTAAATGCCCCTTGGAAGAGCGGTGGAGGTCGCAGTAGCTTAACAAGACAGTATAAATGCCCCTTGGAAGAGACGTGCAGGTCGCAGTAGTTTAACAATACGGTTTAAATGCCCCTTGGAAGTGCGGTGGAGGTCACAGTAGCTTAACAAGATGGTTTAAATGCCCCTTGGAAGAGACATGCAGGTCGCAGAAGCTTAACAAGACTGTTCAAATGCCCCTTGGAAGAGAATTGCAGGTTGCAGTAGCTTAATAAGATGGTTTAAATGCCCCTTGGAAGAGACGTGCATGTCGCAGTAGCTTAACAAGACGGTTTAAATGCCCCTTGGAAGAGACGTGCAGGTCGCAGTAGCTTACCAAGACAATTTAAATGCCCCTTGATAGAGACGTGCAGGTCGCAGTAGCTTAACAAGACAGTTTAAATGCCCCTTGGAAGAGCAGTGGAGGTCGCATTAGCTTAGCAAGAGAGTTTAAATGCCCCTTGGAAGAGACGTGCAGGTCGCAGTAGCTTAACAAGACGGTTTAAATGTCCCTTGGTAGAGACATGCAGGTCGCAGTAGCTTAACAAGAAGGTTTAAATGCCTCATGGAAGAGACGTGCAGGTCGCAGTAGCTTAACAAGACTGTTTAAATGCCCCTTTGAAAAGTGGTGGAGGTTAAAGTAGCTTAACAAGACGGTTTAAATGCCCCTTGGAAGAGAAGTGCAAGTCGCAGTAGCTTAACAAGACGGTTTAAATGCCCCTTGGAAGAGACGCGCAGGTCGCAGTAGCTTAACAAGACGGTTTAAATGCCCCTTGGAAGAGACGAGCAGGTCGCAGTAGCTTATCAAGACCGTTTAAATGCCCCTTGGAAGAGACGTGCAGGTCGCAGTAGCTTAACAAGACGGTTTAAATCCCCCTTGGAAGAGACGTGCAGGTCGTAGTAGCTTAACAAGAGGGTTTAAATGCCCCTTGGAATAGGCTTGCAGGTCGCAGTACCTTAAAAAGACGATTTAAATGCCCCTTGGAAGAGCGGTGGAGGTCGCACTAACTTAACAAGACAGTTTAAATGCCCCTTGGAAGAGACGTGCAGGTCGCAGTAGCTTAATAAGATGGTTTAAATGCCCCTTGGTAGAGATGTGCAGGTCGCAGTAGCTTAATAGGACGGTTTAAATGCCCCTTTGAAAAGCGGTGGAGGTCGCAGTAGCTTAACAAGACGGTTTAAATGCCCCTTGTAAGAGCGGTGGATGTCGTAGTAACTTAATAAAAGGGATTAAATGCCCCTTGGTAGAGACGTGCAGGTTGCAGCATCTTAACAAGACGGTTTAAATGCCCCTTGGAAAAGACGTGCAGGACGCAGTAGCTTAACACGACGGTTTAAATGCCCCTTGGAAGAGACGTGCAGGTCGCAGTAGCTTAACAAGACGGTTTAAATGCCCCTTAGAAGTGCGGTGGAGGTCGCAGTATCTTCACAAGATGGTTTAAATGCCCCTTGGAAGACACATGCAGGTCACAGCAGCTTAACAAGACGGTTTAAATGCTCCTTGGAAGAGACGTGCAGGTCGCAGTGGCTTAACAAGACGGTTTAAATGCCCCTTGGAGGAGACATGCAGGTCGCAGTAGCTTAACAAGACGGTTTGAATGCCCCTTGGAAGAGACGTGCAGGTCGCAGTATCTTAACAAGATGGTTTAAATGCCCCTTGGAAGACACATGCAGGTCACAGCAGCTTAACAAGACGGTTTAAATGCTCCTTGGAAGACACGTGCAGGTCGCAGTAGCTTTACAAGACGGTTTAAATGCCCCTTGGAAAAATGGTGGAGGTTACAGTAGCTTAACAAGACGGTTTAAATGCCCCTTGGAAGAGACGTGCAAGTCGCAGTAGCTTAAAAAGATGGTTTAAATGCGCCTTGGAAGAGACGGGCAGGTCGCAGTAGCTTAACAAGACGGTTAAACGCCCCTTGGAAGAGACGAGCAGGTCGTAGTAACTTAACAAGAAGGTTTAAATGCCCCTTGGAAGAGACGTGTATGTCGCAGTAGCTTAACAAGATGGTTTAAATCCCCCTTGGAAGAGACGTGCAGGTAGCAGTAGCTTAACAAGAGGGTTTAAATGCCCCTTGGAATAGGCTTGCAGGTCGCAGTAGCTAACCAAGACGGTTTAAATGCCCCTTGGAAGAGAGGTGCAGGTCGCAGTAACTTAACAAGACGGTTTAAATGCCCCTTGGAAGAGCGGTGGAGGTTGCAGTAGCATAACAAGACAGTGTAAATGCCCCTTGGAAGAGACGTGCAGGTCGCAGTAGCTTAATAAGACGGTTTAAATGCCCCTTGGAAGAGATGTGCAGGTCGCAGTAGCTTAATAAGACGGTTTAAATGCCCCTTGGAAGAGCGGTGGAGGTCGCAGTAGCTTAACAAGACAGTATAAATGCCCCTTGGAAGAGACGTGCAGGTCGCAGTAGCTTAACAATACGGTTTAAATGCCCCTTGGAAGTGCGGTGGAGGTCACAGTAGCTTAACAAGATGGTTTAAATGCCCCTTGGAAGAGACATGCAGGACGCAGAGGCTTAACAAGACTGTTCAAATGCCCCTTGGAAGAGAATTGCAGGTCGCAGTAGCTTAATAGGACGGTTTAAATGCCCCTTTGAAAAGCGGTGGAGGTCGCAGTAGCTTAACAAGACGGTTTAAATGCCCCTTGTGAGAGCGGTGGATGTCGTAGTAACTTAACAAAAGGGATTAAATGCCCCTTGGTAGAGACGTGCAGGTTGCAGCAGCTTAACAAGACGGTTTAAATGCCCCTTGGAAAAGACGTGCAGGTCGCAGTAGCTTAACACGACGGTTTAAATGCCCCTTGGAAGAGACGTGCAGGTCGCAGTAGCTTAACAAGACGGTTTAAATGCCCCTTAGAAGTGCGGTGGAGGTCGCAGTATCTTCACAAGATGGTTTAAATGCCCCTTGGAAGACACATGCAGGTCACAGCAGCTTAGCAAGACGGTTTAAATGCTCCTTGGAAGAGACGTGCAGGTCGCAGTGGCTTAACAAGACGGTTTAAATGCCCCTTGGAGGAGACATGCAGGTCGCAGTAGCTTAACAAGACGGTTTGAATGCCCCTTGGAAGAGACGTGCAGGTCGCAGTATCTTAACAAGATGGTTTAAATGCCCCTTGGAAGACACATGCAGGTCACAGCAGCTTAACAAGACGGTTTAAATGCTCCTTGGAAGAGACGTGCAGGTCGCAGTGGCTTAACAAGACGGTTTAAATGCCCCTTGGAGGAGACATGCAGGTCGCAGTAGCTTAACAAGACGGTTTGAATGCCCCTTGGAAGAGACGTGCAGGTCGCAGTATCTTAACAAGATGGTTTAAATGCCCCTTGGAAGACACATGCAGGTCACAGCAGCTTAACAAGACGGTTTAAATGCCCCTTGGAAAAATGGTGGAGGTTACAGTAGCTTAACAAGACGGTTTAAATGCCCCTTGGAAGAGACGTGCAAGTCGCAGTAGCTTAAAAAGATGGTTTAAATGCGCCTTGGAAGAGACGGGCAGGTCGCAGTAGCTTAACAAGACGGTTAAACGCCCCTTGGAAGAGACGAGCAGGTCGTAGTAGCTTAACAAGAAGGTTTAAATGACCCTTGGAAGAGACGTGTATGTCGCAGTAGCTTAACAAGATGGTTTAAATCCCCCTTGGAAGAGACGTGCAGGTAGCAGTAGCTTAACAAGAGGGTTTAAATGCCCCTTGAAATAGGCTTGCAGGTCGCAGTAGCTAACCAAGACGGCTTAAATGCCCCTTGGAAGAGAGGTGCAGGTCGCAGTAACTTAACAAGACAGTGTAAATGCCCCTTGGAAGAGACGTGCAGGTCGCAGTAGCTTAATAAGACGGTTTAAATGCCCCTTGGAAGAGATGTGCAGGTTGCAGTAGCTTAATAAGACGGTTTAAATGCCCCTTGGAGGAGACATGCAGGTCGCAGTAGCTTAACAAGACGGTTTGAATGCCCCTTGGAAGAGACGTGCAGGTCGCAGTATCTTCACAAGATGGTTTAAATGCCCCTTGGAAGACACATGCAGGTCACAGCAGCTTAACAAGACGGTTTAAATGCTCCTTGGAAGAGACGTGCAGGTCGCAGTGGCTTAACAAGACGGTTTAAATGCCCCTTGGAGGAGACATGCAGGTCGCAGTAGCTTAACAAGACGGTTTGAATGCCCCTTGGAAGAGACGTGCAGGTCGCAGTATCTTAACAAGATGGTTTAAATGCCCCTTGGAAGACACATGCAGGTCACAGCAGCTTAACAAGACGGTTTAAATGCCCCTTGGAAAAATGGTGGAGGTTACAGTAGCTTAACAAGACGGTTTAAATGCCCCTTGGAAGAGACGTGCAAGTCGCAGTAGCTTAAAAAGATGGTTTAAATGCGCCTTGGAAGAGACGGGCAGGTCGCAGTAGCTTAACAAGACGGTTAAACGCCCCTTGGAAGAGACGAGCAGGTCGTAGTAGCTTAACAAGAAGGTTTAAATGACCCTTGGAAGAGACGTGTATGTCGCAGTAGCTTAACAAGATGGTTTAAATCCCCCTTGGAAGAGACGTGCAGGTAGCAGTAGCTTAACAAGAGGGTTTAAATGCCCCTTGAAATAGGCTTGCAGGTCGCAGTAGCTAACCAAGACGGCTTAAATGCCCCTTGGAAGAGAGGTGCAGGTCGCAGTAACTTAACAAGACAGTGTAAATGCCCCTTGGAAGAGACGTGCAGGTCGCAGTAGCTTAATAAGACGGTTTAAATGCCCCTTGGAAGAGATGTGCAGGTTGCAGTAGCTTAATAAGACGGTTTAAATGCCCCTTGGAAGAGCGGTGGAGGTCGCAGTAGCTTAACAAGACAGTATAAATGCCCCTTGGAAGAGACGTGCAGGTCGCAGTAGCTTAACAATACGGTTTAAATGCCCCTTGGAAGTGCGGTGGAGGTCACAGTAGCTTAACAAGATGGTTTAAATTCCCCTTGGAAGAGACATGCAGGTCGCAGAGGCTTAACAAGACTGTTCAAATGCCCCTTGGAAGAGAATTGCAGGTCGCAGTAGCTTAATAAGATGGTTTAAATGCCCCTTGGAAGAGACGTGCATGTCGCAGTAGCTTAACAAGACGGTTTAAATGCCCCTTGGAAGAGACGTGCAGGTCGCAGTAGCTTAACAGGATGGTTTTAATGCCCCTTGGAAGAGCGGTGGAGGTCGCAGTAGCTTAACAAGACAGTTTCAATGTCCCTTGGAAGAGACGTGCAGGTCGCAGTAGATTAACAAGACAGTTTAAATGCCCCTTGGTAGAGGCTTGCAGATCGCAGTAGCTTACCAAGACGATTTAAATGCCCCTTGAAAGAGACGTGCAGGTCGCAATAGCTTAACAAGACAGTTCAAATGCCCCTTGGAAGAGCAGTGGAGGTCGCAGTAGCTTAGCAAGAGAGTTTAAATGCCCCTTGGAAGAGACGTGCAGGTCGCAGTAGCTTAACAAGACGGTTTAAATGTCCCTTGGTAGAGACATGCAGGTCGCAGTAGCTTAACAAGAAGGTTTAAATGCCTCATGGAAGAGACGTGCAGGTCGCAGTAGCTTAACAAGACGGTTTAAATGCCCCTTGGAAAAGTGGTGGAGGTTAAAGTAGCTTAACAAGACGGTTTAAATGCCCCTTGGAAGAGAAGTGCAAGTCGCAGTAGCTTAACAAGACGGTTTAAATGCCCCTTGGAAGAGACGCGCAGGTCGCAGTAGCTTAACAAGATGGTTTAAATGCACCTCGGATGACACGTGCAGGTCGCAGTAGCTTAACAAGACGGTTTAAATGCCCCTAGGAAAAGTAGTGGAGGTTAGAGTAGCTTAACAAGACGGTTTGAATGCACCTTGGAAGAGACGTGCAGGTCGTAGTAGCTTAACAAGACGGTTTAAATGCCCCTTGGAAGAGACGAGCAGGTCGCAGTAGCTTATCAAGACGGTTTAAATGCCCCTTGGAAGAGACGTGCAGGTCGCAGTAGCTTAACAAGACGGTTTAAATCCCCCTTGGAAGAGACGTGCAGGTCGTAGTAGCTTAACAAGAGGGTTTAAATGCCCCTTGGAATAGGCTTGCAGGTCGCAGTACCTTAAAAAGACGATTTAAATGCCCCTTGGAAGAGCGGTGGAGGTCGCACTAACTTAACAAGACAGTTTAAATGCCCCTTGGAAGAGACGTGCAGGTCGCAGTAGCTTAATAAGATGGTTTAAATGCCCCTTGGAAGAGATGTGCAGGTCGCAGTAGCTTAATGGGACGGTTTAAATGCCCCTTTGAAAAGCTGTGGAGGTCGCAGGAGCTTAACAAGACGGTTTAAATGCCCCTTGGAAGAGCGGTGGATGTCGTAGTAACTTAACAATAGGGATTAAATGCCCCTTGGTAGAGACGTGCAGGTTGCAGCAGCTTAACAAGACGGTTTAAATGCCCCTTGGAAAAGACGTGCAGGTCGCAGTAGCTTAACACGACGGTTTAAATGCCCCTTGGAAGAGACGTGCAGGTCGCAGTAGCTTAACAATACGGTTTAAATGCCCCTTGGAAGTGCGGTGGAGGTCACAGTAGCTTAACAAGATGGTTTAAATTCCCCTTGGAAGAGACATGCAGGTCGCAGAGGCTTAACAAGACTGTTCAAATGCCCCTTGGAAGAGAATTGCAGGTCGCAGTAGCTTAATAAGATGGTTTAAATGCCCCTTGGAAGAGACGTGCATGTCGCAGTAGCTTAACAAGACGGTTTAAATGCCCCTTGGAAGAGACGGGAAGGTCGCAGTAGCTTAACAGGATGGTTTTAATGCCCCTTGGAAGAGCGGTGGAGGTCGCAGTAGCTTAACAAGACAGTTTCAATGTCCCTTGGAAGAGACGTGCAGGTCGCAGTAGATTAACAAGACAGTTTAAATGCCCCTTGGTAGAGGCTTGCAGGTCGCAGTAGCTTACCAAGACGATTTAAATGCCCCTTGAAAGAGAAGTGCAGGTCGCAGTAGCTTAACAAGACAGTTTAAATGCCCCTTGGAAGAGCAGTGGAGGTCGCAGTAGCTTAGCAAGAGAGTTTAAATGCCCCTTGGAAGAGACGTGCAGGTCGCAGTAGCTTAACAAGGCGGTTTAAATGTCCCTTGGTAGAGACATGCAGGTCGCAGTAGCTTAACAAGAAGGTTTAAATGCCTCATGGAAGAGACGTGCAGGTCGCAGTAGCTTAACAAGACGGTTTAAATGCCCCTTGGAAAAGTGGTGGAGGTTAAAGTAGCTTAACAAGACGGTTTAAATGCCCCTTGGAAGAGAAGTGCAAGTCGCAGTAGCTTAACAAGACGGTTTAAATGCCCCTTGGAAGAGACGCGCAGGTCGCAGTAGCTTAACAAGATGGTTTAAATGCACCTCGGATGACACGTGCAGGTCGCAGTAGCTTAACAAGACGGTTTAAATGCCCCTTGGAAAAGTAGTGGAGGTTAGAGTAGCTTAACAAGACGGTTTAAATGCACCTTGGAAGAGACGTGCAGGTCGTAGTAGCTTAACAAGACGGTTTAAATGCCCCTTGGAAGAGACGAGCAGGTCGCAGTAGCTTATCAAGACGGTTTAAATGCCCCTTGGAAGAGACGTGCAGGTCGCAGTAGCTTAACAAGACGGTTTAAATCCCCCTTGGAAGAGACGTGCAGGTCGTAGTAGCTTAACAAGAGGGTTTAAATGCCCCTTGGAATAGGCTTGCAGGTCGCAGTACCTTAAAAAGACGATTTAAATGCCCCTTGGAAGAGCGGTGGAGGTCGCATTAACTTAACAAGACAGTTTAAATGCCCCTTGGAAGAGACGTGCAGGTCTCAGTAGCTTAATAAGATGGTTTAAATGCCCCTTGGAAGAGATGTGCAGGTCGCAGTAGCTTAATGGGACGGTATAAATGCCCCTTTGAAAAGCTGTGGAGGTCGCAGGAGCTTAACAAGACGGTTTAAATGCCCCTTGGAAGAGCGGTGGATGTCGTAGTAACTTAACAATAGGGATTAAATGCCCCTTGGTAGAGACGTGCAGGTTGCAGCAGCTTAACAAGACGGTTTAAATGCCCCTTGGAAAAGACGTGCAGGTCGCAGTAGCTTAACACGACGGTTTAAATGCCCCTTGGAAGAGACGTGCAGGTCGCAGTAGCTTAACAATACGGTTTAAATGCCCCTTGGAAGTGCGGTGGAGGTCACAGTAGCTTAACAAGATGGTTTAAATTCCCCTTGGAAGAGAATTGCAGGTCGCAGTAGCTGAATAAGATGGTTTAAATGCCCCTTGGAAGAGACGTGCATGTCGCAGTAGCTTAACAAGACGGTTTAAATGCCCCTTGGAAGAGACGTGCAGGTCGCAGTAGCTTAACAGGATGGTTTTAATGCCCCTTGGAAGAGCGGTGGAGGTCGCAGTAGCTTAACAAGACAGTTTCAATGTCCCTTGGAAGAGACGTGCAGGTCGCAGTAGATTAACAAGACAGTTTAAATGCCCCTTGGTAGAGGCTTGCAGGTCGCAGTAGCTTACCAAGACGATTTAAATGCCCCTTGAAAGAGACGTGCAGATCGCAGTAGCTTAACAAGACAGTTTAAATGCCCCTTGGAAGAGCAGTGGAGGTCGCAGTAGCTTAGCAAGAGAGTTTAAATGCCCCTTGGAAGAGACGTGCAGGTCGCAGTAGCTTAACAAGATGGTTTAAATGTCCCTTGGTAGAGACATGCAGGTCGCAGTAGCTTAACAAGAAGGTTTAAATGCCTCATGGAAGAGACGTGCAGGTCGCAGTAGCTTAACAAGACGGTTTAAATGCCCCTTGGAAAAGTGGTGGAGGTTAAAGTAGCTTAACAAGACGGTTTAAATGCCCCTTGGAAGAGAAGTGCAAGTCGCAGTAGCTTAACAAGACGGTTTAAATGCCCCTTGGAAGAGACGCGCAGGTCGCAGTAGCTTAACAAGACGGTTTAAATGCCCCTTGGAAAAGTAGTGGAGGTTAGAGTAGCTTAACAAGACGGTTTAAATGCACCTTGGAAGAGACGTGCAGGTCTTAGTAGCTTAACAAGACGGTTTAAATGCCCCTTGGAAGAGACGAGCAGGTCGCAGTAGCTTATCAAGACGGTTTAAATGCCCCTTGGAAGAGACGTGCAGGTCGCAGTAGCTTAACAAGACGGTTTAAATCCCCCTTGGAAGAGACATGCAGGTCGTAGTAGCTTAACAAGAGGGTTTAAATGCCCCTTGGAATAGGCTTGCAGGTCGCAGTACCTTAAAAAGACGATTTAAATGCCCCTTGGAAGAGCGGTGGAGGTCGCACTAACTTAACAAGACAGTTTAAATGCCCCTTGGAAGAGACGTGCAGGTCGCAGTAGCTTAATAAGATGGTTTAAATGCCCCTTGGAAGAGATGTGCAGGTTGCAGTAGCTTAATGGGACGGTTTAAATGCCCCTTTGAAAAGCTGTGGAGGTCGCAGGAGCTTAACAAGACGGTTTAAATGCCCCTTGGAAGAGCGGTGGATGTCGTAGTAACTTAACAAAAGGGATTAAATGCCCCTTGGTAGAGACGTGCAGGTTGCAGCAGCTTAACAAGACGGTTTAAATGCCCCTTGGAAAAGACGTGCAGGTCGCAGTAGCTTAACACGACGGTTTAAATGCCCCTTGGAAGAGACGTGCAGGTCGCAGTAGCTTAACAAGACGGTTTAAATGCCCCTTAGAAGTGCGGTGGAGGTCGCTGTATCTTCACAAGATGGTTTAAATTCCCCTTGGAAGACACATGCAGGTCACAGCAGCTTAACAAGACGGTTTAAATGCTCCTTGGAAGAGACGTGCAGGTCGCAGTGGCTTAACAAGACGGTTTAAATGCCCCTTGGAGGAAACATGCAGGTCGCAGTAGCTTAACAAGACGGTTTGAATGCCCCTTGGAAGAGACGTGCAGGTCGCAGTATCTTAACAAGATGGTTTAAATGCCCCTTGGAAGACACATGCAGGTCACAGCAGCTTAACAAGACGGTTTAAATGCTCCTTGGAAGAGACGTGCAGGTCGCAGTGGCTTAACAAGACGGTTTAAATGCCCCTTGGAGGAGACATGCAGGTCGCAGTAGCTTAACAAGACGGTTTAAATGCCCCTTGGAAAAGTGGTGGAGGTTACAGTAGCTTAACAAGACGGTTTAAATGCCCCTTGGAAGAGACGTGCAAGTCGCAGTAGCTTAAAAAGATGGTTTAAATGCGCCTTGGAAGATACGGGCAGGTCGCAGTAGCTTAACAAGACGGTTAAACGCCCCTTGGAAGAGACGAGCAGGTCGTAGTAGCTTAACAAGAAGGTTTAAATGCCCCTTGGAAGAGACGTGCATGTCGCAGTAGCTTAACAAGATGATTTAAATCCCCCTTGGAAGAGACGTGCAGGTAGCAGTAGCTTAACAAGAGGGTTTAAATGCCCATTGGAAGAGAATTTCAGGTCGCAGTAGCTTAACAAAGCGTTTTAAATGCCCCTTGGAAGAGACGAGCATGTCGCAGTAGCTTAACAAGACGGTTTAAATGCCCCTTGGAAAAGTGGTGGAGGTTACAGTAGCTTAACAAGATGGTTTAAATGCCCCTTGGAAGAGACCTGCAAGTCGCAGTAGCTTAACAAGACGGTTTAAATGCCCCTTGGAAGAGACGTGCAGGTCGCAGTAGCTTAAAAAGATGGTTTTAATGCCACTTGGAAGAGTGGTGGAGGTCGCAGTAGCTTAACAAGACAGTTTAAATGCCCCTTGGAAGAGACGTGCAGGTCGCAGTAGCTTAACAAGACAGTTTAAATGCCCCTTGGTAGAGGCTTGCAGGTCGCAGTAGCTTACCAAGACGATTTAAATGCCCCTTGAAAGAGACGTGCAAGTCGCAGTAGCTTAACAAGACAGTTTAAATGCCCCTTGGAAGAGCGGTGGAGGTCGCAGTAGCTTAGCAAGAGAGTTTAAATGCCCCTTGGAAGAGACGTACAGGTCGCAGCAGCTTTACAAGACTGTTTAAATGCCCCTTGGGAGAGACGTGCAGGTCGCAGTAGCTTAACAAGTCGGTTTAAATGTCCCTTGGTAGAGACATGCAGGTCGCAGTAGCTTAACAAGAAGGTTTAAATGCCTCATGGAAGAGATGTGCAGGTCGCAGTAGCTTAACAAGACTGTTTAAATGCACCTTGTAAAAGTGGTGGAGGTTAGAGGAGCTTAACAAGACGGTTTAAATGCCGCTTGGAAGAGAAGTGCAAGTCGCAGTAGCTTAACAAGACGGTTTAAATGCCCCTTGGAAGAGACGTGCAGGTCGCAGTAGCTTAACAAGACAGTTTATATGCCCCTTGGAAGAGACGTGCAGGTCGCAGTAGCTTAACAAGATGGTTTAAATGCCCCTTGGAAGAGCGGTGGAGGTCGCAGAAGCTTAACAAGACAGTTTAAATACCCCTTGGAAGAGACGATCAGGTCGCAGTAGCTTAACAGGACAGTTTAAATGCCCCTTGGAAGAGAGTTGGAGGTCGCAGTAGCTTAACAAGACAGTATAAATGCCCCTTGGAAGAGACGTCCAGGTCGCAGTAGCTTAACAAGTCGGTTTAAATGCCACTTGAAAGAGACGTGCAGGTCGCAGTAGCTTAACAAGACGGTTTAAATGCCCCTTGGAAGAGCGGTGGAGGTCGCAGTAGCTTAACAAGACAGTTTAAATGCCCCTTGGAAGAGACGTGCAGGTCGCAGTAGCTTAACAAGACAGTTTAACTGCCCCTTGGAAGAGACGTGCAGGTCGCAGTTGCTTAAAAAGATGGTTTAAATGCCCCTTGGAAGAGATGTGCAGGTCGCAGTAGCTTAATAGGACGGTTTAAATGCCCCTTTGAAGAGAGGAGGAGGTCGCAGTAGCTTAACAAGACAGTTTAACTGCCCCTTGGAAGAGACGTGCAGGTCGCAGTAGCTTAACAAGAGGGTTTAAATACCCCTTTCAAGAGACGTGCAGGTTGCAGGAGCTTAACAAGAGGGTTTAAATGCCCCTTGGAAGAGACGTGCAGGTCGCAGTAGCTTAACAAGAGTGTTTAAATACCCCTTTCAAGAGACATGCAGGTTGCAGTAGCTTAACAAGAGGGTTTAAATGCCCCTTGGAAGAGACGTGCAGGTCGCTGTAGCTTAACAAGATGGTTTAAATGCCCCATGGAAGAGCGGTGGAGATCACATTAGCTTAACAAGATGGTTTATTTGCCCCTTGGAAGAGACATGAAGGTCGCAGTAGCTTAACAAGACGGTTTAAATGCCCCTTGGAAGAGATGTGCAGGTCGCAGTAGCTTAACAAGACTGTTCAGATGCCCCTTGGAAGAGTGGTGAAGGTTACGGTAGCTTAACAAGACGGTTTATATGCCCCTTGGAAGAGACGTTCAAGTCGCAGTAGCTTAAAAAGACGGTTTAAATGTGCCTTGGAAAAGACTTACAGGTCGCAGTAGCTTAACAAGACGGTTTAAATGCCCCTTGGAAGAGAGGTGGAGGTCGCAGTAGCTTAACAAGACAGTTTAAATGCCCCTTGGAAGAGACTTGCAGGTCGCAGTAGCTTAACAAGATGGTTTAAATATCCCTTTCATGAGACGTGCAGGTTGCAGGAGCTTAACCAGAGGGTTTAAATGCCCCTTGGTAGAGAAATGCAGGTCGCAGTAGCTTAACAAGATGGTTTAAATGCCCCATGGAAGAGCGGTGGATGTCGAAGTAGCTTAACAAGATGGTTTATCTGCCCCTTGGAAGAGACATGAAGGTCGCAGTAGCTTAACAAGACGGTTTAAATGGCCCTTGGAAGAGACGTGCAGGTCGCAGTAGCTTAACAAGACTGTTTAGATGCCCCTTGGTAAAGTGGTGGAGGTTACGGTAGCTTAACAAGACGGTTTAAATGTCCCTTGGAAGAGACGTTCAAGTCGCAGTAGCTTAAAAAGACGGTTTAAATGCGCCTTGGAAAAGACTTGCAGGTCGCAGTAGCTTAACAAGACATGTTAAATGCCCATTGGAAGAGACTTGCAGGTCGCAGTAGCTTAACAAGACGGTTTACATGCCACTTGGAAGAGACGTGCAGGTCGCAGTAGCTTAACAAGACGGTTTAAATGCCCCTTGGAAGAGCGGTTGAGGTCGCAGTAGCTTAACAAGACAGTTTAAATGCCCCTTGAAAGAGACGCGCAGGTCGCAGTAGCTTAACAAGGCGGTTTAAATGCCCCGTGGAAGTGCGGTGGAGGTCGCAGTAGCATAACAAGACGGTATAAATGCCCCTTGGAAGAGATATGCAGGTCGCAGCAGCCTAACAAGACAGTTTAAATGCCCCTTGGTAGAGACGTGCAGGTCGCAGTCGCTTAACAAGACGGTTTAAATGCCCCTTGGAAGAGACATGCAGGTCGCAGTAGCTTAACAAGACGGTTTAAATGCCCCTTGGAAGAGACGTGCTGGTCGCTGTAGCCTAACAAGATGGTTTAGATGCCCCTTGGAAAAGTGGTGGAGGTTACAGTAGCTTAACAAGACGGTTTAAATGCCCCTTGGAAGAGACGTTCAAGTCGCAGTAGCTTAAAAAGATGGTTTAAATGCGCCTTGGAAGAGACTTGCAGGTCGCAGTAGCTTAACAAGACGGTTTAAATGCCCCTTGGAAGAGAAGAGCAGGTCGCAGTAGCTTAACAAGACGATTTAAATGCCCCTTGGAAGAGAGGTGGATGTCGCAGTAGCTTAACAAGACAGTTTAAATGCCCCTTGGAAGAGACGTGCAGGTCGCAGTAGCTTAACAAGACGGTTTAAATGCCCCTTGGAAGTGCGGTGGAGGTCGCAGTAGCTTAGCAAGACGGTTTAAATGCCCCTTGGAAGAGACATGCAGGTCGCAGCAACTTAACAAGATGGTTTAAATGCCCCTTGGAAGAGACGTGCAGGTCGCAGTAGCTTAACAAGACGGTTTAAATGCCCCTTGGAAGAGACATGCAGGTCGCAGTAGCTTAACAAAGCGTTTTAAATGCCCATTGGAAGAGACGTGCAGGTCGCAGTAGCTTAACAAGACGGTTTAAATGCCCCTTGGAATAGTGGAAGTGGTTACAGTTTATTAACAAGACGGTTTAAATGCCCCTTGGAAGAGACGTGCAAGTCGCAGTAGCTTAACAAGACGGTTTAAATGCCCCCTAGAAGAGACGTGCAGGTCGCAGTAGCTTAACAAGACAGTTTATATGCCCCTTAGAAGAGACGTGCAGGTCGCAGTAGCTTAACAAGATGGTTTAAATGCCCCTTGGAAGAGCGGTGGAGGTCGCAGAAGCTTAACAAGACAGTTTAAATACCCCTTGGAAGAGACGTTCAGGTCGCAGTAGCTTAACAAGACAGTTTAAATGCCCCTTGGAAGAGAGGTGGAGGTCGCAGTAGCTTAACAAGACAGTATAAATGCCCCTTGGAAGAGACGTGCAGGTCACAGTAGCTTAACAAGTCAGTTTAAATTCCACTTGGAAGAGACGTGCAGGTCGCAGTAGCTTAACAAGACGGTTTAAATGCCCCTTGGAAGAGCGGTGGAGGTCGCAGTAGCTTAACAAGACAGTTTAAATGCCCCTTGAAAGAGACGTGCAGGTCGCAGTAGCTTAACAATACGGTTTAAATGCCCCTTGGAAGGGCGGTGGAGGTCACAGTAGCTTAACAAGACGGTTTAAATGCCCCTTGGAAGAGACATGCAGGTCGCAGAAGCTTAACAAAGCGTTTTAAATGCCCCTTGGAAGAGACGAGCATGTCGCAGTAGATTAACAAGACGGTTTAAATGTCCCTTGTTAGAGACATGCAGGTCGCATTAGCTTAACAAGAAGGTTTAAATGACTCATGGAAGAGACGTGCAGGTCGCAGTAGCATAACAAGACTGTTTAAATGCACCTTGGAAAAGTGGTGGAGGTTACAGTAGCTTAACAAGAAGGTTTAAATGCCGCTTGGAAGAGAAGTGCAAATCGCAGTAGCTTAACAAGACGGTTTAAATGCCCCTTGGAAGAGACGTGCAGGTCGCAGTAGCTTAACAAGACGGTTTAAATGCCCCTTGGAAGGGCGGTGGAGGTCACAGTAGCTTAACACGACGGTTTAAATGCCCCTTGGAAGAGAATTGCAGGTCGCAGTAGCTTAACAAAGAATTTTAAATGCCCCTTGGAAGAGACGAGCATGTCGCAGTAGCTTAACAAGACGGTTTAAATGCCCCTTGGAAAAGTGGTGGAGGTTACAGTAGCTTAACAAAATGGTTTAAATGCCCCTTGGAAGTTACCTGCAAGTCGCAGTAGCTTAACAAGACGGTTTAAATGCCCCTTGGAAGAGACGTGCAGGTCGCAGTAGCTTAAAAAGATGGTTTTAATGCCACTTGGAAGAGCGGTGGAGGTCGCAGTAGCTTAACAAGACAGTTTAAATGCCCCTTGGAAGAGACGTGCAGGTCGCAGTAGCTTATCAAGACAGTTTAAATGCCCCTTGGTAGAGGCTTGCAGGTCGCAGTAGCTTACGGAGACGATTTAAATGCCCCTTGAAAGAGACGTGCAAGTCGCAGCAGCTTAACAAGACAGTTTAAATGCCCCTTGGAAGAGTGGTGGAGGTCGCAGTAGCTTAGCAAGAGAGTTTAAATGCCCCTTGGAAGAGACGTACAGGTCGCAGCAGCTTGACAAGACTGTTTAAATGCCCCTTGGGAGAGACGTGCAGGTCGCAGTAGCTTAACAAGACGTTTTAAATGTCCCTTGGTAGAGACATGCAGATCGCAGTAGCTTAACAAGAAGGTTTAAATGCCTCATGGAAGAGACGTGCAGGTCGCAGTAGCTTAACAAGACTGTTTAAATGCACCTTGGAAAAGTGGTGGAGGTTACAGTAGCTTAACAAGACGGTTTAAATGCCGCTTGGAAGAGAAGTGCAAGTCGCAGTAGCTTAACAAGACGGTTTAAATGCCCCTTGGAAGAGACGTGCAGGTCGCAGTAGCTTAACAAGACGCTTTAAATGCCCCTCGGAAGACACGTGCAGGTCGCAGTAGCTTAACAAGACGGTTTAAATGCCCCTTGGAAAAGTGGTGGAGGTTACAGTAGCTTAACAAGACGGTTTAAATGCCACTTGGAAAAGACAAGCAGGTCGCAGTAGCTTATCAAGGCGGTTTAAATGCCCCTTGGAAGAGACGTGCAGATCGCAGTAGCTTTACAAGACGGTTTAAATCCCCCTTGGAAGAGGCGTGCAGGTCGCAGTAGCTTAACAAGAGGGTTTAAATGCCCCTTGGAAGAGACGTGCAGGTCGTAGTAGCTTAATAAGATGGTTTAAATGCCCCTTGGAAGAGATGTGCAGGTCGCAGTAGCTTAATAGGACGGTTTAAATGCCCCTTGGAAGAGAGGTGGAGGTCGCAGTAGCTTAACAAGACAGTTTAACTGCCCCTTGGAAGAGACGTGCAGGTCGCAGTAGCTTAAAAAGATGGTTTAAATGACCCCTTGGAAGAGATGTGCAGGTCGCAGTAGCTTAATAGGACGGTTTAAATGCCCCTTTGAAGAGAGGAGGAGGTCGCAGTAGCTTAACAAGACAGTTTAACTGCCCCTTGGAAGAGACGTGCAGGTCGCAGTAGCTTAACAAGAGGGTTTAAATACCCCTTTCAAGAGACGTGCAGGTTGCAGGAGCTTAACAAGAGGGTTTAAATGCCCCTTGGAAGAGACGTGCAGGTCGCAGTAGCTTAACAAGAGGGTTTAAATACCCCTTTCAAGAGACGTGCAGGTTGCAGGAGCTTAACAGGAGGGTTTAAATGCCCCTTGGAAGAGACGTGCAGGTCGCAGTAGCTTAACAAGATGGTTTAAATGCCCCATGGAAGAGCGGTGGAGGTCACAGTAGCTTAACAAGATGGTTTATTTGCCCCTTGGAAGAGACATGAAGGTCGCAGTAGCTTAACAAGACGGTTTAAATGCCCCTTGGAAGAGACGTGCAGGTCGCAGTAGCTTAGCAAGACTGTTTAGATGCCCCTTGGAAAAGTGGTGGAGGTTACGGTAGCTTAACAAGATGGTTTAAATGCCACTTGGAAGAGACGTGCAGTTCGCAGTAGCTTGACAAGACGGTTTAAATGCCCCTTGAAAGAGCGGTTGAGGTTGCAGTAGCTTAACAAGACAGTTTAAATGCCCCTTGGAAGAGACTTGCAGGTCGCAGTAGCTTAACAAGATGGTTTAAATATCCCTTTCATGAGACGTGCAGGTTGCAGGAGCTTAACCAGAGGGTTTAAATGCCCCTTGGTAGAGAAATGCAGGTCGCAGTAGCTTAACAAGATGGTTTAAATGCCCCATGGAAGAGCGGTGGATGTCGCAGTAGCTTAACAAGATGGTTTATCTGCCCCTTGGAAGAGACATGAAGGTCGCAGTAGCTTAACAAGACGGTTTACATGCCCCTTGGAAGAGACGTGCAGGTCGCAGTAGCTTAACAAGACTGTTTAGATACCCCTTGGAAAAGTGGTGGAGGTTACGGTAGCTTAACAAGACGGTTTAAATGCCACTTGGAAGAGACGTGCAGTTCGCAGTAGCTTAACAAGACGGTTTAAATGCCCCTTGAAAGAGACGTGCAGGTCGCAGTAGCTTAACAAGGCGGTTTAAATGCCCCTTGGAAGTGCGGTGGAGGTCGCAGTAGCATAACAAGACGGTATAAATGCCCCTTGGAAGAGATATGCAGGTCGCAGCAGCCTAACAAGACAGTTTAAATGCCCCTTGGAAGAGACGTGCAGGTCGCAGTCGCTTAAGAAGACGGTTTAAATGCCCCTTGGAAGAGACATGCAGGTCGCAGTGGCTTAACAAGACGGTTTAAATGCCCCTTGGAAGAGACGTGCTGGTCGCTGTAGCTTAACAAGATGGTTTAGATGCCCCTTGGAAAAGTGGTGGAGGTTACAGTAGCTTAACAAGACGGTTTAAATGCCCCTTGGAAGAGACGTTAAAGTCGCAGTAGCTTAAAAAGGTGGTTTAAAAGCGCCTTGGAAGAGACTTGCAGGTCGCAATAGCTTAACAAGACGGTTTAAATGCCCCTTGGAAGAGACGAGCAGGTCGCAGTAGCTTAACAAGACGATGTAAATGCCCCTTGGAAGTGCGGTGGAGGTCGCAGTAGCTTAACAAGACAGTTTAAATGCCCCTTGGAAGAGACGTGCAGGTCGCAGTAGCTTAACAAGACGGTTTAAATGCCCCTTGGAAGTGCGGTGGAGGTCGCAGTAGCTTAGCAAGACGGTTTAAATGCCCCTTGGAAGAGACATGCAGGTCGCAGCAGCTTAACAAGACGGTTTAAATGCCCCTTGGAAGAGACGTGCAGGTCGCAGTAGCTTAACAAGACGGTTTAAATGCCCCTTGGAAGAGACATGCAGGTCGCAGTAGCTTAACAAAACGTTTTAAATGCCCCTTGGAAGAGACGTGCAGGTCGCAGTAGCTTAACAAGACGGTTTAAATGCCTCTTGGAATAGTGGAGGTGGTTACAGTTTATTAACAAGACGGTTTAAATGCCCCTTGGAAGAGACGTGCAGGGCGCAGTAGCTTAACAAGACAGTTTATATGACCCTTGGAAGAGACGTGCAGGTGGCAGTAGATTAACAAGATGGTTTAAATGCCCCTTGGAAGAGCGGTGGAGGTCGCAGAAGCTTAACAAGACAGTTTAAATGCCACTTGGAAGAGACGTTCAGGTCGCAGTAGCTTAACAAGACAGTTTAAATGCCCCTTGGAAGAGAGGTGGAGGTCGCAGTAGCTTAACAAGACAGTATAAATGCCCCTTGGAAGAGACGTGCAGTTCGCAGTAGCTTAACAAGTCGGTTTAAATGCCACTTGGAAGAGACGTGCAGGTCGCAGTAGCTTAATAAGACGGTTTAAATGCCCCTTAGAAGAACGGTGGAGGTCGCAGTAGCTTAACAAGACAGTATAAATGCCCCTTGAAAGAGACGTGCAGGTCGCAGTAGCTTAAAAATACGGTTTAAATGCCCCTTGGAAGGGCGGTGGAGGTCACAGTAGCTTAACAAGACGGTTTAAATGCCCCTTGGAAGTGACATGCAGGTCGCAGTAGCTTAACAAGACTGTTTAAATGCCCCTTGGAAGAGAATTGCAGGTCGCAGTAGCTTAACAAGAGGGTTTAAATACCCCTTGGAAGAGACGTGCAGGTCGCAGAAGCTTAACAAGAGGGTTTAAATACCCCTTTCAAGAGACGTGCAGGTTGCAGGAGCTTAACAAGAGGGTTTAAATGCCCCTTGGAAGAGGGGTGGAGGTCACAGTAGTTTAACAAGACTGTTTAAATGCCCCGTGGAAGAGACGTGCATTTTGCAGTAGCTTAACAAGACGATTTAAATGCCCCATGGAAGAGGCGTGCGGGTCGCAGTAGCTTAACAAGACGGTTTAAATGCCCCTTGGAAGAGACATGCAGTTCGCAGTAGCTTAACAAGACAGTTTAAAGGCCCCTTGGAAGAGCGGTGGAGGTTACAGTAGCTTAACAAGACAGGTTAAATGCCCCTTGGAAGAGACATGCAGGTTGCAGCAGCTTAACAAGACTGTTTAAATGCCCCTTGGAAGAGACGTGCAGGTCGCAGTAGCTTAACAAGACGGTTTAAATGTCCCTAGGTAGAGACATGCAGGTCGCAGTAGCTTAACTAAACAGTTTAAATGCCCCATGGAAGAGACGTGCGGGTCGCAGTAGCTTAACAAGACGGTTTAAATGCCCCTTGGAAAAGTCGTGGAGGTTACAGTATCTTAACAAGACCGTTTAAATGCCCCTTGGAAGAGACGTGCAAGTCGCAGTAGCTTAACAAGACGGTTTAAATGCCCCTTGGAAGAGACGTGCAGGTCGCAGTAGCTTAACAAGACGGTTTAAATGCCCCTTGGAAGAGACATGCAGGTCGCAGTAGCTTAACAAGAAGGTTTAAATGCACCTTCGACGAGACGTGCAGGTCGCAGTAGCTTAACAAGACAATTTAAATCCCCCTTGGTAGAGACGTGCAGGTCGCAGTAGCTTAACAAGACAGTTTAAAAGCCCCTTGGAATAGGCTTGCAGGTCGCAGTAGCTTACCAAGACGGTTTAAATGCCCCTTGGAATAGGCTGGCAGGTCGCAGTAGCTTAACAAGAGGGTTTAAAAGCCCCTTGGAATAGGCTTCCAGGTCGCAGTAGCTTACCAAGACGGTTTAAATGCCCCTTGGAAGAGACGTGCAGGTCACAGTAGGTTAACAAGACGGTTTAAATGCGCCTGGGAAGTGCGGTGGAGGTCGCAGTAGCTTAACAACATGGTTTAAATGCCCCTTGGAAGAGACATGCAGGTCGCAGCAGATTAACAAGACGGTTTAAATGCCCCTTGGAAGAGACTTGCAGGTCGCAGTAGTTTAACAAAGAGTTTTAAATGCCCCTTGGAAGAGACGTGCAGGTCGCAGTAGCTTAACAAGAGGGTTTAAATGCCCGTTGGAAAAGTGGTGGAGGTTACAGTTTATTAACAAGACGGTTTAAATGCCCATTGGAAGAGACGTGCAAGTCGCAATACGTTAACAAGACGGTTTAAATGCCCCCTAGAAGAGACGTGCAGGTCGCAGTAGCTTAACAAGACAGTTTATATGCCCCTTGGAAGAGACGTGCAGGTCGCAGTAGCTTAACAAAACAGTTTAAATGCCCCTTGGAAGAGATGTGCAGGTCGCAGTAGCTTAACAAGATGGTTTAAATGCCCCTTGGAGGAGCGGTAGAGGTCGCAGTAGCTTAACAAGACAGTTTAAATGCCCTTTGGAAGCGACGTGCAGGTCGCAGTAGCTTAACAAGAGGGTTTAAATGCCCCTTTCAAGAGACGTGCAGGTCGCAGGAGCTTAACAAGAGGGTTTAAATGCCCCTTGGAAGAGACGTGCAGGTCGCAGTAGCTTAACAAGACGGTTTAAATGCCCCTTGGAAGACCGGTGGAGGTCGCAGTAGCTTAACAAGATGGTTTAAATGCCCCTTGGAAGAGACATGCAGGTAGCAGTAGTTTTACAAGACTGTTTAGATGCCCCTTGGAAAAGTGGTGGAGGTTACGGTAGCTTAACAAGACGGTTTAAATGCCCCTTGGAAGAGAAGTTCATGTCTCAGTAGCTTATAAAGACGGTTTAAATGCCCCTTGGAAGAGACGAGCAGGTCGCAGTAGCTTAACAAGACGGTTTAAATGCCCCTTCGAAGAGACGTGCAGGTCGCAGTAGCTTAACAAGATGATTTAAATGCCCCTTGGAAGAGCGGTGGAGGTCGCAGTAGCTTAACAAGACAGTTTAAATGCCCCTTGGAAGAGACGTGCAGGTCGCAGTAGCTTAAAAAGATGGTTTAAATGCCCCTTGAAAGAGATGTGCAGGTCGCAGTAGCTTAACAAGATGGTTTAAATGCCCCTTGGAAGAGCGGTGGAGGGCGCAGTAGCTTGACAAGACTGTTTAGATGCCCCTTGGAAAAGTGGTGGAGGTTACGGCAGCTTAACAAGATGGTTTAAATGCCCCTTGGAAGAGACGTTCAAGTCGCAGTAGATTATAAAGACGGTTTAAATGCGCCTTCGAAGAGACATGCAGGTTGCAGCAGCTTAACAAGACTGTTTAAATGCCCTTTGGAAGAGACGTGCAGTTCGCAGTAGCTTAACAAGACGGTTTAAATGTCCCTTGGTAGAGACATGCAGGTCGCAGTAGCTTAACAAGACGGTTTAAATGCCCCATGGAAGAGACGTGCAGGTCACAGTAGCTTAACAAGACGGTTTAAATGCCCCTTGGAAAAGTGGTGGAGGTTACAGTATCTTAACAAGATCGTTTAAATGCCCCTTGGAAGAGACGTGCAAGTCGCAGTAGCTTAACAAGACGGTTTAAATGCCCCTTGGAAGAGACGTGCAGGTCGCAGTAGCTTAACAAGACGGTTTAAATGCCCCTTGGAAGAGACGTGCAGGTCGCAGTCGCTTAACAAGACGGTTTAAATGCCCCTTGGAAGAGACATGCAGGTCGCAGTAGCTTAACAAGATGGTTTAGATGCCCCTTGGAAAAGTGGTGGAGGTTATAGTAGCTTAACAAGACGGTTTAAATGCCCCTTGGAAGAGACGTTCAAGTCGCAGTAGCTTAAAAAGATGGTTTAAATGCGCCTTGGAAGAGATTTGCAGGTCGCAATAGCTTAACAAGACGGTTTAAATGCCCCTTGGAAGAGACGAGCAGGTCGCAGTAGCTTAACAAGACGATTTAAATGCCCCTTGGAAGAGAGGTGGATGTCGCAGTAGCTTAACAAGAGAGTTTAAATGCCCCTTGGAAGAGACGTGCAAGTCGCAGTAGCTTAACATGACGGTTTAAATACCCCTTGGAAGTGCGGTGGAGGTCGCAGTAGCTTAGCAAGACGGTTTAAATGCCCCTTGGAAGAGACATGCAGGTCGCAGCAGCTTATCAAGACGGTTTAAATGCCCCTTAGAAGAGACGTGCAGGTCGCAGTAGCTTAACAAGACGGTTTAAATGCCCCTTGGAAGAGACATGCAGGTCTCAGTAGCTTAACAAAGCGTTTTAAATGCCCCTTGGAAGAGACGTGCAGGTCGCAGTAGCTTAACAAGACGGTTTAAATGCCCCTTGGAATAGTGGAGGTGGTTACAGTTTATTAACAAGACGTTTTAAATGCCCCTTGGAAGAGACGTGCAAGTCGCAGTAGCTTAACAAGACGGTTTAAATGCCCCCTAGAAGAGACGTGCAGGTCGCAGTAGCTTAACAAGACAGTTTATATGCCCCTTGGAAAAGACGTGCAGGTAGCAGTAGCTTAACAAGATGGTTTAAATGCCCCTTGGAAGAGCGGTGGAGGTTGCAGAAGCTTAACAAGACAGTTTAAATGCCCCTTGGAAGAGACGTGCTGGTCGCTGTAGCTTAACAAGATGGTTTAGATGCCCCTTGGATAAGTGGTGGAGGTTATAGTAGCTTAACAAGACGGTTTAAATGCCCCTTGGAAGAGACGTTCAAGTCGCAGTAGCTTAAAAAGATGGTTTAAATGCGCCTTGGAAGAGACTTGCAGGTCGCAATAGCTTAACAAGATGGTTTAAATGCCCCTTGGAAGAGACGAGCAGGTCGCAGTAGCTTAACAAGACGATTTAAATGCCCCTTGGAAGAGAGGTGGATGTCGCAGTAGCTTAACAAGAGAGTTTAAATGCCCCTTGGAAGAGACGTGCAGGTCGCAGTAGCTTAACAAGACGGTTTAAATACCCCTTGGAAGTGCGGTGGAGGTCGCAGAAGCTTAGCAAGACGGTTTAAATGCCCCTTGGAAGAGACATGCAGGTCGCAGCAGCTTAACAAGACGGTTTAAATGCCCCTTGGAAGAGATGTGCAGGTCGCAGTAGCTTAACAAGACGGTTTAAATGCCCCTTGGAAGAGACATGCAGGTCGCAGTAGCTTAACAAAGCGTTTTAAATGCCCCTTGGAAGAGACGTGCAGGTCGCAGTAGCTTAACAAGACGGTTTAAATGCCCCTTGGAATAGTGGAGGTGGTTACAGTTTATTAACAAGACGTTTTAAATGCCCCTTGGAAGAGACGTGCAAGTCGCAGTAGCTTAACAAGACGGTTTAAATGCCCCCTAGAAGAGATGTGCAGGTCGCAGTAGCTTAACAAGACAGTTTATATGCCCCTTGGAAAAGACGTGCAGGTCGCAGTAGCTTAACAAGATGGTTTAAATGCCCCTTGGAAGAGCGGTGGAGGTCGCAGAAGATTAACAAGACAGTTTAAATGCCCCTTGGCAGAGACGTTCAGGTCGCAGTAGCTTAACAAGACAGTTTAAATGCCCCTTGGAAGAGACGTGCAGGTCGCAGTAGCTTAACAAGATGGTTTAAATGCCCCTTGAAAGAGCGATGGAGGTCGCAGTAGCTTAACAAGACAGATTAAATGCCCCTTGGAAGAGACGTGCAGGTCGCAGTAGCTTTACAAGAAAGTTTAAATGCCCCTTGGAAGAGGCTTGCAGGTCGCAGTAGCTTACCAAGATGATTTATATGCCCCTTGGAAGAGACATGCAGTTCGCAGTGGCTTAACAAGACAGTTTAAATGCCCCTTGGAAGAGCGGTGGAGGTTACAGTAGCTTAACAAGACAGTTTAAATGCCCCTTGGAAGAGACATGCAGGTTGTAGCAGCTTAACAAGACTGTTTAAATGCCCCTTGGAAGAGACGTGCAGGTCGCAGTAGCTTAACAAGACGGTTTAAATGTCCCTTGGTATAGACATGCAGGTCGCAGTAGCTTAACAAGACGGTTTAAATGCCCCATGGAAGAGACGTGCAGGTCGCAGTAGCTTAACAAGACGGTTTAAATGCCCCTTGGAAAAGTGGTGGAGGTTACAGTATCTTAACAAGACCGTTTAAATGCCCCTTGGAAGAGACGTGCAAGTTGCAGTAGCTTAACAAGACGGTTTAAATGCCCCTTGGAAGAGACGTGCAGGTCGCAGTAGCTTAATAAGATGGTTTAAATGCCCCTTGGAAGAGATGTGCAGGTCGCAGTAGCATAACAAGACGGTTTAAATGCCCCTTTCAAGAGACTTGCTGGTCGCAGTAGCTTAACAAGAGGGTTTAAATGCCCCTTTCAAGAGACGTGCAGGTCGCAGGAGCTTAACAACATGGTTTAAATACCCCTTGGAAGAGCGGTGGAGGGCGCAGTAGCTTGACAAGACTGTTTAGATGCCCCTTGGAAAGGTGGTGGAGGTTACGGTAGCTTAACAAGACGGTTTAAATGCGCCTTGGAAGAGACTTGCAGGTCGCAGTAGCTTAACAAGACGGTTTAAATGCCCCTTGGAAGAGAGGTGGAGGTCGCAGTAGCTTCACAAGACAGTTTAAATGCCCCTTGGAAGAGACTTGCAGGTCGCAGTAGCTTAACAAGACGGTTTAAATGCCACTTGGAAGAGACGTGCAGGTCGCAGTAGCTTAACAAGATGGTTTAAATGCCCCTTGGAAGAGCGGTTGAGGTCGCAGTAGCTTAACAAGACAGTTTAAATGCCCCTTGAAAGAGACGTGCAGGTCGCAGTAGCTTAACATGACTGTTTAAATGCCCCTTGGAAGTGCGGTGGAGGTCGCAGTAGCTTAACAAGATGGTTTATCTGCCCCTTGGAAGAGACATGAAGGTCGCAGTAGCTTAACAAGACGTTTTAAATGGCCCTTGGAAGAGACGTGCAGGTCGCAGTAGCTTAACAAGACTGTTTAGATGCCCCTTGGAAAAGTGGTGACGGTTACGGTAGCTTAACAAGACTGTTTAAATGTCCCTTGGAAGAGACGTTCAAGTCACAGTAGCTTAAAAAGACGGTTTAAATGCCCCTTGGAAGAGACGAGCAGGTCGCAGTAGCTTAACAAGACGGTTTAAATGACCCTTGGAAGAGAGGTGGAGGTCGCAGTAGCTTCACAAGACAGTTTAAATGCCCCTTGGAAGAGACTTGCAGTTCGCAGTAGCTTAACAAGACGGTTTAAATGCCACTTGGAAGAGACGTGCAGGTTGCAGTAGCTTAACAAGACGGTTTAAATGCCCCTTGGAAGAGCGGTTGAGGTCGCAGTAGCTTAACAAGACAGTTTAAATGCCCCTTGAAAGAGACGTGCAGGTCGCAGTAGCTTAACAAGACTGTTTAAATGCCCCTTGGAAGAGACATGTAGGTCGCAGCAGCTTAACAAGACGGTTTAAATGCCCCTTGGAAGAGACATGCAGGTCGCAGTAGCTTCACAAGACGGTTTAAATGCCCCTTGGAAGAGACAGGCAGGTCGCAGTAGCTTAACAAGACAGTTTATATGCCCCTTGGAAGAGACGTGCAGGTCGCAGTAGCTTAACAAGACAGTTTAAATGCCCTTTGGAAGAGACGTGCAGGTCGCAGGAGCTTAACAAAAGGGTTTAAATGCCCCTTTCAAGAGACGTGCAGGTCGCAGGAGCTTAACAAGAGGGTTTAAATGCCCCTTGGAAGAGACGTGCTGGTCGCAGTAGCTTAACAAGATGGTTTAAATGCCCCTTGGAAGAGCGGTGGAGGTCGCAGTAGCTTAACAAGATGGTTTAAATGCCCCTTGTAAGAGACGTGCAGGTCGCAGTAGCTTAACCAGACTGTTTAGATGCCCCTTGGAAAAGTGGTGGAGGTTACGGTAGCTTAACAAGACGGTTTAAATGCCCCTTGGAAGAGATGTTCATGTCGCAGTAGCTTATAAAGACGGTTTAAATGCCCCTTGGAAGAGATGAGCAGGTCGCAGTAGCTTAACAAGACGGTTTAAATTCCCCTTGGAAAAGTGGTGGAGGTTACAGTTTATTAACAAGACGGTTTAAATGCCCATTGGAAGAGACGTGCAAGTCGCAGTAGGTTAACAAGACGGTTTAAATGCCCCTTGGAAAAGTGGTGGAGGTTATAGTATCTTAACAAGACCGTTTAAATGCCCCTTGGAAGAGACGTGCAAGTTGCAGTAGCTTAACAAGACGGTTTAAATGCCCCTTGGAAGAGACGTGCAGGTCGCAGTAGCTTAACAAGATGATTTAAATGCGCCTTGGAAGAGACGTGCAGGTCGCAGTAGCTTAACAAGACGGTTTAAATGCGTTTGGAAGAGCGGTGGAGGTCGCAGTAGCTTAATAAGACGGTTTAAATGCCCCTTGGAAGAGACGTGCAGGTCGCAGTAGCTTAACAAGACGGTTTAAATGCACCTTCGACGAGACGTGCAGGTCGCAGTAGCTTAACACGACAGTTTAAATCCCCCTTGGTTGAGACGTGCAGGTCGCAGTAGCTTAACAAGACAGTTTAAAAGCCCCTTGGAATAGGCTTACAGGTTGCAGTAGCTTACCAAGACGTTTTAAATGTCCCTTGGAAGAGACGTGCAGCTCGAAGTAGCTTAACAAGAAGGTTTAAATGCACCTTGGAAGAGACGTGCAGGTCGCAGTAGCTTAACAAGACGGTTTAAATCCCCCTTGGAAGAGACGTGCAGGTCGCAGTAGCTTAACAAGAGGGTTTAAAAGCCCCTTGGAATAGGCTTGCAGGTCGCAGTAGCTTACCAAGACGGTTTAAATGCCCCTTGGAAGAGACGTGCAGGTCACAGTAGGTTAACAAGACGGTTTAAATGCCCCTTGGAAGTGCGGTCGAGGTCGCAGAAGCTTAACAACATGGTTTAAATGCCCCTTGGAAGAGACTTGCAGGTCGCAGCAGCTTAACAAGATGGTTTAAATGCCCCTTGGAAGAGACTTGCAGGACGCAGTTGCTTAACAAGATGGTTTAAATGCCCCTTGGAAGAGACGTGCAGGTCGCAGTAGCTTAACAAGACGGTTTAAATGCCCCTTGGAAGAGACAGGCAGGTCGCAGTAGTTTAACAAAGCGTTTTAAATGCCCCTTGGAAGAGACGTGCAGGTCGCAGTAGCTTAACAAGACGGTTTAAATTCCCCTTGGAAAAGTGGTGGAGGTTACAGTTTATTAACAAGACGGTTTAAATGCCCATTGGAAGAGACGTGCAAGTCGCAGTAGGATAACAAGACGGTTTAAATGCCCCTTGGAAAAGTGGTGGAGGTTACAGTATTTTAACAAGACCGTTTAAATGCCCCTTGGAAGAGACGTGCAAGTCGCAGTAGCTTAACAAGACGTTTTAAATGCCCATGGAAGAGCGGTGGAGGTCGCAGTAGCTTAATAAGACGGTTTAAATGCCCCTTGGAAGAGACGTGCAGGTCGCAGTAGCTTAACAAGACGGTTTAAATGCACCTTGGAAGAGACGTGCAGGTCGCAGTAGCTTAACAAGACGGTTTAAATCCCCCTTGGAAGAGACGTGCAGGTCGCAGTAGCTTAACAAGAGGGTTTAAAAGTCCCTTGGAATAGGCTTGCAGGTCGCAGTAGCTTACCAAGACGGTTTAAATGCCCCTTGGAAGAGACGTGCACGTCACAGTAGGTTAACAAGACGTTTTAAATGCACCTTGGAAGTGCGGTGGAGGTGGCAGTAGCTTAACAACATGGTTTAAATGCCCCTTGGAAGAGACATGCAGGTCGCAGCAGCTTAACAAGATGGTTTAAATGCCCATTGGAAGAGACTTGCAGGTCGCAGTTGCTTAACAAGATGGTTTAAATGCCCCTTGGAAGAGACATGCAGGTCGCAGTAGCTTAACAAGACGGTTTAAGTGCCCCTTGGAAGAGACAGGCAGGTCGCAGTAGTTTAACAAAGCGTTTTAAATGCCCCTTGGAAGAGACGTGGAGGTCGCAGTAGCTTAACAAGACGGTTTAAATTCCCCTTTGAAAAGTGGTGGAGGTTACAGTTTATTAACAAGACGGTTTAAATGCCCATTGGAAGAGACGTGCAAGTCGCAGTAGGTTAACAAGACGGTTTAAATACCCCCTAGAAGAGACGTGCAGGTCGCAGTAGCTTAACAAGACAGTTTATATGCCCCTTGGAAGAGACGTGCAGGTCGCAGTAGCTTAACAAGAGGGTTTAAATGCCCCTTTCAAGAGACGTGCAGGTCGCAGGAGCTTAACGAGAGGGTTTAAATGCCCCTTGGAAGAGCGATAGAGGTCGCAGTAGCTTAACAAGACAGTTTAAATGCCCTTTGGAAGAGACGTGCAGGTCGCAGTAGCTTAACAAGAGGGTTTAAATGCCCCTTTCAAGAGACGTGCAGGTCGCAGGAGCTTAACAAGAGGGTTTAAATGCCCCTTGGAAGAGACGTGCAGGTCGCAGTAGCTTAACAAGATGGTTTAAATGCCCCTTGGAAGAGCGGTGGAGGTCGCAGTAGCTTAACAAGATGGTTTAAATGCCCTTTGGAAGAGACGTGCAGGTAGCAGTAGCTTAACAAGACTGTTTAGATGCCCCTTGGAAAAGTGGTGGAGGTTACGGTAGCTTAACAAGACGGATTAAATGCCCCTTGGAAAAGATGTTCATGTCGCAATAGCTTATAAAGACGGTTTAAATGCCCCTTGGAAGAGACGAGCAGGTCGCAGTAGCTTAACAAGACGGTTTAAATGCCGCTTGGAAGAGACATGAAGGTCGCAGTAGCTTAACAAGATGGTTTAAATGCCCCTTGGAAGAGACGTGCAGGTCGCAGTAGCTTAACAAGACGGTTTAAATGTTCCTTGGAAAAGTGGTGGAGGTTACAGTAGCTTAACAAGACGGTTTAAATGCCCCTTGGAAGAGACATGCAGGTCGCAGCAGCTTAACAAGATGGTTTAAATGCCCCTTGGAAGAGACTTGCAGGTCGCAGTTGCTTAACAAGATGGTTTAAATGCCCCTTGGAAGAGACGTGCAGGTCGCAGTAGCTTAACAAGACGGTTTAAATGCCCCTTGGAAGAGACAGGCAGGTCGCAGTAGTTTAACAAAGCGTTTTAAATGCCACTTGGAAGAGACGTGCAGGTCGCAGTAGCTTAACAAGACGGTTTAAATTCCCCTTGGAAAAGTGGTGGAGGTTACAGTTTATTAACAAGACGGTTTAAATGCCCATTGGAAGAGACGTGCAAGTCGCAGTAGGTTAACAAGATGGTTTAAATGCCCCCTAGAAGAGACGTGCAGGTCGCAGTAGCTTAACAAGACAGTTTATATGCCCCTTGGAAGATACGTGCAGGTCGCAGTAGCTTAACAAGACAGTTTAAATGCCCCTTGGAAGAGATGTGCAGGTCGCAGTAGCTTAACAAGATGGTTTAAATGCCCCTTGAAAGAGCGGTAGAGGTCGCAGTAGCTTAACAAGACAGTTTAAATGCCCTTTGGAAGAGACGTGCAGGTCGCAGTAGCTTAACAAGAGCGTTTAAATGCCCCTTTCAAGAGACGTGCAGGTCGCAGGAGCTTGACAAGAGGGTTTAAATGCCCCTTGGAAGAGACGTGCAGGTAGCAGTAGCTTAACAAGACCGTTTAGATGCCCCTTGGAAAAGTGGTGGAGGTTACCGTAGCTTAACAAGACGGTTTAAATGCCCCTTGGAAGAGATGTTCATGTCGCAGTAGCTTATAAAGACGGTTTAAATGCCCCTTGGAAGAGACGAGCAGGTCGCAGTAGCTTAACAAGACGGTTTAAATGCATCTTGGAAGAGACGTGCAGGTCGCAGTTGCTTAACAAGACGGTTTAAATGCCCCTTGGAAGAGAAGTGCAGGTCGCAGTAGCTTAAAAAGACGGTTTAAATCCCCCTTGGAAGAGACGTGCAGGTCGCAGTAGCTTAACAAGAGGGTTTAAATGCCCCTTGGAATAGGCTTGCAGGTCGCAGTAGCTTAACAAGATGGTTTAAATGCCCCTTGGAAGAGACGTGCAGGTCGCAGCAGCTTAACAAGACATTTTAAATGACCCTTGCAAAAGGCTTGAAAGTCGCAGTAGCTTACCAAGACGATTTAAATGCCCTTTGGAAGAGACGTGCAGGTCGCAGTAGCTTAACAAGACAGTTTATATGCCCTTTGGAAGAGCGGTGGAGGTCGCAGCAGCTTAACAAGACAGTTTAAATGCCCCTTGGAATAGGCTTGCAGGTCGCAGTAGCTTAACAAGACGGTTTAAATGCCCCTTGGAAGAGACGTGCAGGTCGCAGCAGCTTAACAAGACATTTTAAATGACCCTTGCAAAAGGCTTGAAAGTCGCAGTAGCTTACCAAGACGATTTAAATGCCCTTTGGAAGAGACGTGCAGGTCGCAGTAGCTTAACAAGACAGTTTATATGCCCCTTGGAAGAGCGATGGAGGTCGCAGCAGCTTAACAAGACAGTTTAAATGCCCCGTGGAAGAGACATGCAGGTCGCAGCAGCTTAACAAGACTGTTTAAATGCCCCTTGGAAGAGACGTGCCGGTCGCAGTAGCTTAACAAGATGGTTTAAATGTCCCTTGGTAGAGACATTCTGGTCGGAGTAGCTTAACAAGACGGTTTAAATGCCCCTTGGAAGAGACGTGCAAGTCGCAGTAGCTTAAAAAGACGGTTTAAATCCCCAATGGAAGAGACGGGCAGGTCGCAATAGCTTAACAAGAGGGTTGAAATGCCCCTTGGAATAGGCTTGCAGGTCGCAGTAGCTTACCAAGACGGTTTTAATGCCCTTGGGAAGAGACGTGCAGGTCGCAGTAGCTTAACAAGACAGTTTAAATGCCCCTTGGAAGAGACGTGCAGGTCGCAGTAGCTTAATAAGATGGTTTAAATGCCCCTTGGAAGAGACGTGCAGGTCGCAGTAGCTTAACAAGATGGTTTAAATGCCCCTTTCAAGAGACGTGCTGGTCGCAGTAGCTTAACAAGAGGGTTTAAATGCCCCTTTCAAGAGATGTGCAGGTCGCAGGAGCTTAACAAGAAGGTTTAAATGCCCCTTGGAAGAGATGTGCAGGTCGCAGTAGCTTAACAAGATGGTTTAAATGCCCCTTGGAAGAGCGGAGGAGGACGCAGTAGCTTGACAAGACTGCTTAGATGCCCCTTGGAAAAGTGGTGGAGGTTACGGTAGCTTAACAAGACGGTTTAAATGCCCCTTGGAAGAGACGTTCAAGTCGCAGTAGATTATAAAGACGGTTTAAATGCGCCTTGGAAGAGACTTGCAGGTCGCAGTAGCTTAACAAGAAGGTTTAAATGCCCCTTGGAAGAGACGTCTTGTTAATGCGTCTTGTTAAGCTACTGCGACCTGCATGTCTCTTCCAAGGGGCATTTAAACAGTATTGTTAAGCCACTGCGACCTGCACGTCTCTTCCAAGGGGCATTTAAAGCATCTTGTTAAGCTACTGCGACCTGCACATCTTTTCCAAGGGACATTTCAACAGTCATGTTAAGCTACTGCGACCTGCACGTCTCTACCATGGGGCATTTAATCCCTTTTGTTAAGCTATTACGACCTCCACCTCTGTTCCAAGGGGCATTTAAACCGTCTTGTTAAGCTACTGCGACCTCCACCGCTTCTCAAAGGGGCATTTAAACCGTCTTGTTAAGCTACTGCGACCTGCACGTCCTTTCCAAGGGGCATTTAAACCGTCTTATTAAGCTACTGTGACCTGCACGTCTCTTCCAAGGGGCAATTAAATCGTCTTGTTAAGCTACTGCGACCTCCACCGCTCTTCCAAGGGGCATTTAAACCCTCTTGTTTATCTACTGCGGACATCACGTCTCTATCAAGGGGCATTTAAACCATCTTGTTAATCTACTGCGATATGCACGTCTCTTCCAAGGGGCATTTAAACTGTCTTGTTAAGCTACTGCGACCTGCAAGTCTCTTCCAAGGGGCATTTAATCCGTTTTATTAAGCTACTGCGACCTCCACCGCTGTTCCAAAGTGCATTTTAACAGTCTTGTTAAGCTACTGCGACCTGCACGTCTCTACCAAGTGGCATTTAATCCGTCTTGTTAAGCTACTACGACCTGCACGTCTCTTCCAAGGGGCATTTAAACCGCATTGTTAAGCTACTGCAAACTGCACGTCTCTTCCAAGGGGCATATAAACCGTCTTGTTAAGCTTCTGCGACCTGCAAGCCTATTCCAAGGGGCATTTAAACCCTCTTGTTAAGCTACTACAACCTGCACGTCTCTTCCAAGGGGGATTTAAACTGTCTTGTTAAGCTACTGCGACCTGCACGTCTCTTCCAAGGGGCATTTAAACCGTCTTATTAAGCTACTGCGACCTCCACCGCTTTTCAAAGGGGCATTTAAACCGTCTTGTTAAGCTACTGCGACCTGCACGTTTCTTCCAAAGGGCATTTAAACCGTCTTGTTAAGCTATTGCGACCTGCATGTCTTTTCCAAGGGGCATTTAAACTGTCTTGTTAAGCTACTGCAATCTCCACAGCTCTTCCAGTGGGCATTTAAACCGTCTTGTTAAGCTACTGCGACCTGCACGTCTCTTCCAAGGGGCATTTAAACTGTCTTGTTAAGCTACTGCGACCTCCACCGCTCTTCCAAGGGGCATTTAAACCGTCTTTGTAAGCTACTGCGACCTGCACGTCTCTACCATGGGGCATTTACACCGTCTTGTTAAGCTACTGCGACTTTCCCGTCTCTTCCAAGGGGCATTTAAACCGTCTTGTTAAGCTACTGTAACCTGAACCACTTTTCCAAAGGGCATTTAAACCGTCTTGTTAAGCTACTGTGACCTGCACGTCTCTTCGAAGGGGCATTTAAACAGCTTTGTTAAGCTACTGCGACCTGCATGTCTCTTCCAAGGGGCATTTAAACCGTCTTGTTAAGCCACTGCGACCTACACATCTCTTCCAAGGGGCATTTAAACCGTCTTTTTAAGCTGCTGCGACCTGCATGTCTCTTCCAAGGGGCATTTAAACCATCTTGTTAAGCTACTGCGACCTCCACCGCTCTTCCAAGGGGCATTTAAACCGTCTTGTTAAGCTACTGCGACCTGCACATCTCTTCCAAGTTGCATTTAAACCGTCTTGGTAAGCTACTGCGACCTGCAAGCCTATTCCAAGGGGCATTTAAACCCTCTTGTTAAGCTACTACGACCTGCACGACTCTTCCAAGGGAGATTTAAACTGTCTTGTTAAGCTACTGCGATCTGCACGTCTCTTCCAAGGGGCATTTAAACCGTCTTATTAAGCTACTGCGACCTCCACCGCTTTTCAAAGGGGCATTTAAACCGTCTTGTTAAGCTACTGCGACCTGCACGTTTCTTCCAAGTGGCATTTAAACCGTCTTGTTAAGCTACTGCGACCTGCACGTCTCTTCCAAGGGGCATTTAAACCGTCTTGTTAAGCTACTGCGACCTGCACGTCTCTTGCAAGGGGTATTTAAACCGTTTTGTTAAGCTACTGCGACCTGCACGTCTCTTCCAAGGGGCATTTAAATCATCTTGTTAAGCTACTGCGACCTCCACCGCTTTTCAAAGGGGCATTTAAACCATCTTGTTAAGCTACTGCGACCAGCACGTCTCATCCAAGGGGCATTTAAACTGTCTTGTTAAGCTGCTGCGACCTGCACGTCTCTTCAAAGGGGCATTTAAACCATCTTGTTAATCTACTGTAACCTCCACCACTTTTCCAAGGGGCATTTAAACAGTCTTGTTAAGCTTCTGCGACCTGCACGTCTCTTCCAAGGGGTCATTTAAGCCGTCTTGTTAAGCTACTGCGACCTGCATGTCTCTACCAAGGGGCATTTAAACCGTGTTGTTGAGCTACTGCGACCTGCATGTCTCTACCAAGGGGCATTTAAACTGTCTTTTTAAGCTACTGCGACCTCCACCGCTCTTCCAAGGGGCATTTAAACCGTCTTGTTAAGCTACTGCGACCTGCATGTCTCTTTCGAGGGACATTTAAACCGTCTTGTTAAGCTACTGCGACTTGCACGTCTCTTCCAAGAGGCATTTAAACCTTCTTGTTTAGCTACTGCGACCTGCAAGTCTCTTCCAAGGGGGATTTAAACCGTCTTTTTAAGCTACTGCAACCTGCACGTCTCTTCCAAGAGGCATTTAAACCGTCTTGTTAAGCTACTGCGACTTGCACGTCTCTTCCAAGGGGCACTTAAACCTTCTTGTTTAGCTACTGTAACCTCCACCACTTTTCCAAGGGGCATTTAAACCGTCTGGTTAAGCTACTGCGACCTGCATGTCTCTTCCAAGGGGCATTTAAACCGTCTTGTTAAGCTACTGGGACCTTCACGTGTCTTCCAAGGGGCATTTAAACCGTCTTGTTTAGCTACTGCGACCTGCATGTCTCTTCCAAGGGGCACTTAAACCGTCTTGTTAAGCTACTGCGACCTCCACCGCTCTTCCAAGGGGCATTTAAACCGTCTTGTTAAGCTACTGCCACCAGCACTTCTCTACCAAAGGGCATTTAATCCGTCTTGTTAAGATACTGCGACCTGCACGTCTCTTCCAAGGGGCATTTAAACCATCTTGTTAAGCTACTGCGACCTCCACCGCTCTTCCAAGGGGCATTTTAACCGTCTTGTTAAGCTACTACGACCTGCACGTCTGTTCCGAGGGGCATTTAAACCGTCTTGTTAAGCTACTGCGACTTGCACGTCTCTTCCAAGAGGCATTTAAACATTCTTGTTTAGCTACTGCGACCTGCACGTCTCTTCCAAGGGGGATTTAAACCGTCTTTTTAATCTTCTGCAACCTGCACGTCTCTACCAAGAGGCATTTAAACCGTCTTGTTAAGCTACTGCGACCTGCATGTCTCTTCCAAGGGGCATTTAAACCGTCTTGTTAAGCTACTGTGACCTCCACCGCTCTTCCAAAGGGCATTTTAACCGTCTTGTTAAGCTACTGTGACCTACACGTCTCTACCAAGGGGCATTTAAACCGTCTTGTTAAGCTACTGCGACCTCCACTGCTCTTCCAAGGGGCATTTAATGAGTCTTGTTAAGCTACTGCGACCTCCACGTCTCTTCCAAGGGGCATTTAAACCGTCTTGTTAAGCTACTGCGACTTGCACGTCTCTTCAAAGGGGCATTTAAACCATCTTGTTAAGCTTCTGTAACCTCCACCACTTTTCCAAGGGGCATTTAAACAGTCTTGTTAAGCTTCTGCGACCTGCACGTCTCTTCCAAGGGGCATTTAAGCCGTCTTGTTAAGCTACTGCGACCTCCTCCGCTTTTCAAAGGGTCATTTAAACCGTCTTGTTAAGCTACTGCGACCTGCATGTTTCTTCCAAGTGGCATTTAAACCGTCTTGTTAAGCTACTGTGACCTGCACGTCTCTTCCAAGGGGCATTTAAACCGTCTTGTTAAGCTACTGCGACCTGCACGTCTCTTGCAAGGGGTATTTTAACCGTTTTGTTAAGCTACTGCGACCTGCACGTCTCTTCCAAGGGGCATTTAAATCATCTTGTTAAGCTACTGCAACCTCCACCGCTTTTCAAAGGGTCATTTAAACCATCTTGTTAAGCAACTGCGACCAGCACGTCTCATCCAAGGGGCATTTAAACTGTCTTGCTATGCTGCTGCGACCTCCACTGCTCTTCCAAGGGGCATTTAATGAGTCTTGTTAAGCTACTGCGACCTGCACGTCTCTTCAAAGGGGCATTTAATCCATCTTGTTAAGCTACTGTAACCTCCACCACTTTTCCAAGGGACATTTAAACAGTCTTGTTAAGCTTCTACGACCTGCACGTCTCTTCCAAGGGGCATTTAAGCCGTCTTGTTAAGCTACTGCGACCTGCATGTCTCTACCAAGGGGCATTTAAACTGTCTTGTTAAGCTACTGCGACCTCCACCGCTCTTCCAAGGGGCATTTAAACCGTCTTTGTAAGCTACTGCGACCTGCACGTCTCTACCATGGGGCATTTACACCGTCTTGTTAAGCTACTGCGACTTTCCCGTCTTTTCCAAGGGGCATTTAAACCGTCTTGTTAAGCTACTGTAACCTGAACCACTTTTCCAAAGGGCATTTAAACCGTCTTGTTAAGCTACTGTGACCTGCACGTCTCTTCGAATGGGCATTTAAACAGCTTTGTTAAGCTACTGCGACCTGCATGTCTCTTCCAAGGGGCATTTAAACCGTCTTGTTAAGCCACTGCGACCTACACATCTCTTCCAAGGGGCATTTAAACCGTCTTTTTAAGCTGCTGCGACCTGCATGTCTCTTCCAAGGGGCATTTAAACCATCTTGTTAAGCTACTGCGACCTCCACCGCTCTTCCAAGGGGCATTTAAACCGTCTTGTTAAGCTACTGCGACCTGCACATCTCTTCCAAGTTGCATTTAAACCGTCTTGGTAAGCTACTGCGACCTGCAAGCCTATTCCAAGGGGCATTTAAACCCTCTTGTTAAGCTACTACGACCTGCACGACTCTTCCAAGGGAGATTTAAACTGTCTTGTTAAGCTACTGCGATCTGCACGTCTCTTCCAAGGGGCATTTAAACCGTCTTATTAAGCTACTGCGACCTCCACCGCTTTTCAAAGGGGCATTTAAACCGTCTTGTTAAGCTACTGCGACCTGCACGTTTCTTCCAAGTGGCATTTAAACCGTCTTGTTAAGCTACTGCGACCTGCACGTCTCTTCCACGGGGCATTTAAACCCTCTTGTTAAGCTACTGCGACCTGCATGTCTCTTGCAAGGGGACATTTAAACCGTCTTGTTAAGCTACTGCGACCTGCTCGTCTCTTCCAAGGGGCATTTAAACCGTCTTTTTAACTACTGTGACCTGCACGTCTCTTCCAAGGGGCATTTAAACTATCTTGTTAAGCTACTGCGACCTCCACCTCTCTTCCAAGGGGCATTTCAACCGTCTTGTTAAGCTACTGCGACCTGCACGTCTCTTCCAAGGGGCATTTCAACCGTCTTGTTAAGCTACTGCGACCTGCACGTCTCTTCCAAGGGGCATTTAAACCGTCTTCTTAAGCTACTGCGACCTGCTCCTCTCTTCCAAGGGGCATTTAAACCGTCTTATTAAGCTACTGTGACCTGCACGTCTCTTCCAAGGGGCATTTAAACTATCTTGTTAAGCTACTGCGACCTCCACCTCTCTTCCAAGGGGCATTTAAACCGTCTTGTTAAACTACTGCGACCTGCTCGTCTCTTCCAAGGGGCATTTAAACCGTCTTATTAAGCTACTGCGACCTGCACGTGTCTTCCAAGGGGCATTTAAACCGTCTTGTTAAGCTACTGCGACCTCCACTGCTCTTCCAAGGGGCATTTAAACCGTCTTGATAAGCCACTGCGACCTGCACGTCTCTTCCAAGGGGCATTTAAACCGTCTTGTTAAGCTACTGCGACCTGCATGTCTCTTGCAAGGGGTATTTAAACCGTTTTGTTAAGCTACTGCAACCTGCACGTCTCTTCCAAGGGGCATTTAAATCATCTTGTTAAGCTACTGCGACCTCCACCGCTTTTCAAAGGGGCATTTAAACCATCTTGTTAAGCTACTGCGACCTGCATGTCTCTTCCAAGGGGCATTTAAACTGTCTTTTTAAGCTACTGCGACCTGCACGTCTCTTCAAAGGGGCATTTAAACCGTCTTGTTAAGCTACTGCGACCTGCATGTCTCTTCCGAGGGGCATTTAAACCGTTTTGTTAAGCTACTGCGACTTGCACGTCTCTTCCAAGGGGCATTTAAAACGTCTTTTTAAGCTACTGCAACCTGCACGTCTCTTCCAAGGGGCATTTAAAATGTCTTTTTAAGCTACTGCAACCTGCATGTCTCTTCCAAGGGGCATTTAAACCTTCTTGTTTAGCTACTGTATCCTCCACCACTTTTCCAAGGGACATTTAATCCATCTGGTTAAGCTGCTGCGACCTGCATGTCTCTTCCAAGGGGCATTTAAACCGTCTTGTTAAGCTACTGGAACCTGCACGTGTCTTCCAAGGGGCATTTAAACAGTCTTGTTTAGCTACTGCGACCTGCATGTCTCTTCCAAGGGGCACTTAAACCGTCTTGTTATGCTACTGCGACCTCCACCGCTCTTCCAAGGGGCATTTAAACCGTCTTGTTTAGCTACTGCGACCTGCACTTCTCTACCAAAGGGCATTTAAACCATCTTGTTAAGCTACTGCGACCTGCACGTCTCTTCCAAGGGGCATTTAAACCATATTGTTAAGCTACTGCGACCTCCAACGCTTTTGCAAGGGGCATTTTAACCGTCTTGTTAAGCTACTGCGAACTGCACGTCTCTTCCAAGGGGCATTTAAACCATCTTGTTAATCTACTGCGCCATGCACGTCTCCTCCAAGGAGCATTTAAACCATCTTGTTAAGCTACTGGGACCTGCACGTCTCTTCCAAGGGGCATTTAAACCGTCTTATTAAGCTACTGTGACCTGCACTTCTCTTCCAAGGGGCAATTAAATCGTCTTGTTAAGCTACTGCGACCTTCACCGCTCTTTCAAGGGGCATTTAAAGCTTCTTGTTTAGCAACTGCGACCTGCACGTTTCTAACAAGGGGCATTTAAACCGTCTTGCTAATCTACTGCGCCATGCACGTCTCTTCCAAGGAGCATTTAAACCGTCTTGTTAAGCTACTGCAACCTGCACGTCTCTTCCTATGGGCATTTAAACCGTCTTGTTAAGGTACTGCGACCTCCACCGCTCTTCCAAATGGCATTTTAACCGTCTTGTTAAGCTACTGTGACCTGCAGGTCTCTACCAAGGGGCATTTAAACCATCTTGTTAAGCTACTGCGGCCTCCACTGCTCTTCCAAGGGGCATTTAATCCGTCTTGTTAAGCCACTGCGACCTGCATGTCTCTTCGAAACGGCACTTAAACCATCTTTTTAAGCTACTGCGAACTGCACGTCTCTTCCAAGGGGCATTTAAACCATCTTGGTAAGCTACTGCGACCTGCATATCTCTTGCAAGGGGCATTTAAACCGGATTGTTAAGCTACTGCAACCTGCTCGTATCTTCTAAGGGGCATTTAAACCGTCTTATTAAGCTACTGTGTCCTGCACGTCTCTTCCAAGGGGCATTTAAACTATCTTGTTAAGCTACTGCGACCTCCACCTCTCTTCCAAGGGTCATTTCAACCGTCTTGTTAAGCTACTGCGACCTGCACGTCTCTTCCAAGGGGCATTTAAACCGTCTTGTTAAGCTACTGCGACCTGCAGGTCTCTTCCAAGGGGCATTTAAACCGTCTTGTTAAGCTACTGCGACCTGCAAGTCTCTTCCAAGGGGCATTTAAACCGTCTTGTTAAGCTACTGCGACCTGCAGGTCTCTTCCAAGGGGCATTCAAACCGTCTTGTTAAGCTACTGCGACCTGCACGTGTCTTCCAAGGGGCACTTAAACTGTCTTGTTAAGCTACTGCGACCTGCACGTGTCTTCCAAGGGGCATTTAAACCGTCTTGTTAAGCTACTGCGACCTGCACGTCTCTTCCAAGGGGCATTTAAACCGTCTTGTTAAGCTACTGTGACCTCCACCGCTCTTCCAAGGGGCATTTAAACCGTCTTGTTAAGCTACTGCGACCTGCATGTCTCTTCCAAGGGGCATCTAAACCGTCTTTTTAAGCTACTGCGTCCTGCATGTCGCTTCCGAGGGGCATTTAAACCGTTTTGTTAAGCTACTGCGACCTGCATGTCTCTTCCGAGGGGAATTTAAACTGTCTTGTTAAGCTACTGCGACTTGCACGTCTCTTCCAAGGGGCATTTAAACCGTCTTGTTAAGCTACTGCGACCTGCACGTTTCTTCCAAGGGGCATTTAAACCATATTGTTAAGCTACTGCGACCTGCATGTCTCTTGCAAGGGGTATTTAAACCGTTTTGTTAAGCTACTGTGACCTGCAAGTCTCTTCCAAGGGGCATTTAAATCATCTTGTTAAGCTACTGCGACCTTCACCACTTTTCCAAGGGGCATTTAAACCGTCTTGTTAAGCTACTGCGACCTGCATGTCTCTTCCAAGGGGCATTTAAACCGTCTTTTTAAGCTACTGTGACCTGCACGTCTCTTCCAAGGGGCATTTAAACCGTCTTATTAAGCTACTGTGACCTGCACGTCTCTTCCAAGGGGCAATTAAATCGTCTTGTTAAGCTACTGCGACCTTCACCGCTCTTTCAAGGGGCACTTAAAGCTTCTTGTTTAGCAACTGCGACCTGCACGTTTCTAACAAGGGGCATTTAAACCGTCTTGTTAATCTACTGCGCCATGCACGTCTCTTCCAAGGAGCATTTAAACCGTCTTGTTAAGCTACTGCAACCTGCACGTCTCTTCCAAGGGGCATTTAAACCGCCTTGTTAATGTACTGCGACCTCCACCGCTCTTCCAAAGGGCATTTTAACCGTCTTGTTAAGCTACTGTGACCTGCACGTCTCTACCAAGGGGCATTTAAACCATCTTGTTAAGCTACTGCCACCGCCACTGCTCTTCCAAGGGGCATTTAATCCGTCTTGTTAAGCTACTGCGACCTGCATGTCTCTTTGAAGGGGCACTTAAACTATCTTTTTAAGCTACTGCGAAATGCACGTCTCTTCCAAGGGGCATTTAAACCGTCTTGTTAAGCTACGGCGACCTGCACGTCTCTTCCAAGGGGCATTTAAACCATCTTGGTAAGCTACTGCGACCTGCATGTCTCTTGCAAGGGTCATTTAAACCGTCTTGTTAAGCTACTGCAACCTGCTCGTATCTTCTAAGGGGCATTTAAACCGTCTTATTAAGCTACTGTGTCCTGCACGTCTCTTCCAAGGGGCATTTAAACTATCTTGTTAAGCTACTGCGACCTCCACCTCTCTTCCAAGGGTCATTTCAACCGTCTTGTTAAGCTACTGCTACCTGCACGTCTCTTCCAAGGGGCATTTAAACCGTCTTGTTAAGCTACTGTGACCTGCACGTCTCTTCCAAGGGGCATTTAAACCGTCTTGTTAAGCTACTGCGACCTGCATGTCTCTTTCAAGGGGCATTTAAAACGTCTTATTAAGCTGCTGCGACCTGCACGTGTCTTCCAAGGGGCATTTAAACTGTCTTGTTAAGCTACTGCTACCTCCACCGCTCTTCCAAGGGGCATTTAAACCGTCTTGTTAAGCTACTGCGACCTGCACGTCTCTTCCAAGGGGCATTTAAACCGTCTTGTTAAGCTGCTGTGACCTCCACCGCTCTTCCAAGGGGCATTTAAACCGTCTTGTTAAGCTACTGCGACCTGCACGTTTCTTCCAAGGGGCATTTAAACCGTTTTGTTAAGCTACTGCGACCTGCATGTCTCTTGCAAGGGGTATTTAAACCGCTTTGTTAAGCTACTGCGACCTGCAAGTCTCTTCCAAGGGGCATTTAAATCATCTTGTTAAGCTACTGCGACCTTCACCGCTTTTCAAAGGGGCATTTAAACCATCTTGTTAAGCTACTGCGACCTGCATGTCTCTTCCAAGGGGCATTTAAACCGTCTTTTTAAGCTACTGCGTCCTGTATGTCGCTTCCGAGGGGCATTTAAACCGTCTTGTTAAGCTACTGCGACCTGCATGTTTCTTCCGAGGGGCATTTAAACAGTCTTGTTAAGCTGCTGCGACTTGCACCTCTCTTCCAGGAGGCTTTTAAACCTTCTTGGTAATCTACTGCGCCATGCACGTCCCTCCAAGGAGCATTTAAACCATCTTGTTAAGCTACTGCGACCTCAACCGCTTTTCCAAGGGGCATTTTAACTCTCTTGTTAAGCTACTGCGACTTGCACGTCTCTTCCAAGAGGCATTTAAACCTTCTTGTTTAGCTACTGTAACCTCCACCACTTTTCCAAGGGGCATTTAAACCGTCTTCTTAAGCTAATGCGACCTGCATGTCTCTTCCAAGGGGCATTTAAACCGTCTTTTTAAGCTACTGCAACCTGCACGTCTCTTCCAAGGGGCATTTAAACCGTCTTGTTAAGCTACAGCGACCTGCTCGTCTGTTCCAAGGGGCATTTAAACCGTCTTGTTAAGCTACTGCGACTTGCACGTCTCTTCCAAGGGGCATTTAAACCTTCTTGTTTAGCTACTGTATCCTCCACCACTTTTCCAAGGGGCATTTAAACCGTCTGGTTAAGCTACTGCGACCTGCATGTCTCTTCCAAGGGGCATTTAAACCGTCTTGTTAAGCTACTGGGACCTGCACGTCTCTTCCAAGGGGCATTTAAAACGTCTTGTTAAGCTACTGCGACCTCCACCGCTCTTCCAAGGGCATTTAAACCATCTTGTTAAGCTACTGCGACCTCCACCGCTTTTCCAAGGGGCATTTTAACTGTCTTGTTAAGCTACTGCGACCTGCACGTCTCTTCCAAGGGGCATTTAAACCATCTTGTTAATCTACTGCGCCATGCACGTCCCTTCCAAGGAGCATTTAAACCATCTTGTTAAGCTACTGGGACCTGCACGTCTCTTCCAAGGGGCATTTAAACCGTCTAATTAAGCTACTGCGAACTTCACCGCTCTTTCAAGGGGCATTTAAAGCTTCTTGTTTAGATACTGCGACCTGCACGTTTCTAACAAGGGGCATTTAAACCGTCTTGTTAATCTACTGCGCCATGCACGTCTCTTCCAAGGAGCATTTAAACCGTCCTGTTAAGCTACTGCGACCTGCATGTCTCTTCCAAGGGGCATTTAAACCGTCTTGTTAAGCTACTGCGACCTCCACCGCTCTTCCAAAGGGCATTTTAACCGTCTTGTTAAGCTACTGTGACCTGCACGTCTCTACCAAGGGGCATTTAAACCATCTTGTTAAGCTACTGCGTCCTCCACTGCTCTTCCAAGGGGCATTTAATCCGTCTTGTTAAGCTACTGCGACCTGCATGTCTCTTCGAAGGGGCATTTAAACCATCTTGTTAAGCTACTGCGAACTGCAAGTCTCTTCCAAGGGGCATTTAAACCGTCTTGTTAAGCTTCGGCGACCTGCACGTCTCTTCCAAGGGGCATTTAAACCATCTTGGTAAGCTACTGCGACCTGCATGTCTCTTGCAAGGGGCATTTAAACCGTCTCGTTAAGCTACTGTGACCTGCACGTCTCTTTCAAGGGGCATTTAAACTATCTTGTTAAGCTACTGCGACCTCCACCTCTCTTCCAAGGGGCATTTCAACTGTCTTGTTAAGCTACTGCGACCTGCACGTCTCTTCCAAGGGGCATTTAAACCGTCTTCTTATGCTACTGAGATCTGCATGTCTCTTCCAAGGGGCATTTAAAACGTCTTATTAAGCTGCTGCGACCTGCACTTGTCTTCCAAGGGGCATTTAAACTGTCTTGTTAAGCTACTGCGACCTCCACCGCTCTTCCAAGGGGCATTTAAACCGTCTTGTTAAGCCACTGCGACATGCTCGTCTCTTCCAAGGGGCATTTAAACCGTCTTGTTAAGCTACTGAGACCTGCACGTCTCTTCAAAGGGGCATTTAAACCATCTTGTTAAGCTACTGGAACCTGCACGTCTCTTCCAAGGGGCATTTAAACCGTCTAATTAAGCTACTGCGACCTTCACCGCTCTTTCAAGGGGCATTTAAAGCTTCTTGTTTAGATACTGCGACCTGCACGTTTCTAACAAGGGGCATTTAAACCGTCTTTTTAAGCTACTGCAACCTGCACGTCTCTTCCAAGGGGCATTTAAACCGTCTTGTTAAGCTACAGAGACCTGCTCGTCTGTTCCAAGGGGCATTTAAACCGTCTTGTTAAGCTACTGCGACTTGCACATCTCTTCCAAGGGGCATTTAAATCTTCTTGTTTAGCTACTGTATCCTCAACCACTTTTCCAAGGGGCATTTAAACCGCCTGGTTAAGCTACTGCGACCTGCATGTCTCTTCCAAGGGGCATTTAAACCGTCTTGTTAAGCTACTGTGACCTGCACGTCTCTTCCAAGGGGCATTTAAACCATCTTGCTAAGCTACTGCGACCTCCACCGCTTTTCCAAGGGGCATTTTAACCGCCTGGTTAAGCTACTGTGACCTGCATGTCTCTTGAAAGGGGCATTTAAACCATCTTGTTAAGCTACTGGGACCTGCACGTCTCTTCCAAGGGGCATTTAAAACGTCTTGTTAAGCTACTGCGACCTCCACCGCTCTTCCAAGGGGCATTTAAACCATCTTGTTAAGCTACTGCGACCTCCACCGCTTTTCCAAGGGGCATTTTAACTGTCTTGTTAAGCTACTGCGACCTGCACGTCTCTTCTAAGGGGCATTTAAACCATCTTGTTAATCTACTGCGCCATGGACGTCCCTTCCAAGGAGCAGGTAAACCATCTTGTTAAGCTACTGGGACCTGCACGTCTCTTCCAAGGGGCATTTAAACCGTCTAATTAAGCTACTGCGACCTTCACCGCTCTTTCAAGGGGCATTTAAAGCTTCTTGTTTAGATACTGCGACCTGCACGTTTCTAACAAGGGGCATTTAAACCGTCTTGTTAATCTACTGCGCCATGCACGTCTCTTCCAAGGAGCATTTAAACCGTCTTGTTAAGCTACTGCGACCTGCACGTCTCTTCCAAGGGGCATTTAAACCGTCTTGTTAAGCTACTGTGACCTGCACGTCTCTACCAAGGGGCATTTAAACCATCTTGTTAAGCTACTGCGACCTCCACTGCTCTTCCAAGGGGCATTTAATCCGTCTTGTTAAGCTACTGCGACCTGCACGTCTCTTCGAAGGGGCATTTAAACCATCTTGTTAAGCTACTGCGAACTGCAAGTCTCTTCCAAGGGGCATTTAAACCGTCTTGCTAAGCTTCGGCGACCTGCACGTCTCTTCCAAGGGGCATTTAAACCATCTTGGTAAGCTACTGCGACCTGCATGTCTCTTGCAAGGGGCATTTAAACCGTCTTGTTAAGCTACTGTGACCTACACGTCTCTTCCAAGGGGCATTTAAACTATCTTGTTAAGCTACTGCGACCTCCACCTCTCTTCCAAGGGGCATTTCAACTGTCTTGTTAAGCTACTGCGACCTGCACGTCTCTTCCAAGGGGCATTTAAACCGTCTTCTTATGCTACTGAGATCTGCATGTCTCTTCCAAGGGGCATTTAAAACGTCTTATTAAGCTGCTGCGACCTGCACGTGTCTTCCAAGGGGCATTTAAACTGTCATGTTAAGCTACTGCGACCTCCACCGCTCTTCCAAGGGGCATTTAAACCGTCTTGTTAAGCCACTGCGACCTGCACGTCTCTTCCAATTGGCATTTAAACCGTCTTGTTAAGCTACTGCGACCTGCACGTCTCTTCAAAGGGGCATTTAAACCATCTTGTTAAGCTACTGTAACCTCCACCACTTTTCCAAGGGGCATTTAAACAGTCTTGTTAAGCTTCTGCGACCTGCACATCTCTTCCAAGGGGCATTTAAGCCGTCTTGTTAAGCTACTGCGACCTGCATGTCTGTACCAAGGGGCATTTAAACCGTCTTGTTAAGATACTGCGTCCTCCACCGCTCTTCCAAGGGGCATTTATACCGTCTTGTTAAGCTACTGCGACCTGCAAGTCTCTTCCAAGGGGCATTTAAACCGTCTTGTTAAGCTACTGCGACCTCCACCGCTCTTCCAAGGGGCATTTAAACCGTCTTTTTAAGCTACTGCGACCTGCACGTTTCTTCCAAGGGGCATTTAAACCGTCTTGTTAAGCTACTGCGACCTGCATGTCTCTTGCAAGGGGTATTTAAACCGTTTTGTTAAGCTACTGCGACCTGCACGTCTCTTCCAAGGGGCATTTAAATCATCTTGTTATGCTACTGCGACCTCCACCGCTTTTCAAAGGGGCATTTAAACCGTCTTTTTAAGCTACTGCGACCTGCATGTCTCTTCCAAGGGGCATTTAAACCGTCTTTTTAAGCTACTGCAACCTGCATGTCTCTTCCAAGGGGCATTTAAACCGTCTTGTTAAGCTACTGCGACCTGCTCGTCTGTTCCAAGGGGCATTTAAACCGTCTTGTTAAGCTCCTGCGACTTGCACGTCTCTTCCAAGGGGCATTTAAACCTTCTTGTTTAGCTACTGTAACCTCCACCACTTTTCCAAGGGGCATTTAAACCGTCTGGTTAAGCTACTGCGACCTGCATGTCTCTTCCAAGGGGCATTTAAACCGTCTTGTTAAGCTACTGGGACCTGCACGTGTGTTCCAAGGGGCATTTAAACCATCTTGTTAAGCTACTGCGACCTGCATGTCTCTTCCAAGGGGCACTTAAACCGTCTTGTTAAGCTACTGCGACCTCCACCGCTCTTCCAAGGGGCATTTAAACCGTCTTGTTAAGCTAATGCGACCAGCACTTCTCTACCAAAGGGCATTAAAACCGTCTTGTTAAGCTACTGCGACCTGCACGTCTCTTCCAAGGGGCATTTAAACCATCTTGTTAAGCTACTGCGACCTCCACAGCTCTTCCAAGGGGCATTTTAACCGTCGTGTTAATCTACTGCGACCTGCACGTCTCTTCCCAGGGGCATTTAAACCGTCTTATTAAGCTACTGTGACCTGCATGTCTCTTCCAAGGTGCAATTAAATTGTCTTGTTTAGCTACTGCGACCTGCACGTTTCTGCCAAGGGGCTTTTAAACTGTCTTGTTAATCTACTGCGCCATGCACGTCTCTTCAATGGAGCATTTAAACCGTCTTGTTAAGCTACTGCGACCTGCACGTCTCTTCCAAGGGGCATTTAAACCGTCTTGTTAAGCTACTGCGACCTGCACGTCTCTTCCAAGGGGCATTTAAACCGTCTTGGTAAGCTACTGCGACCTGTAAGCCTCTTCCAAGGAGCATTTAAACCGTCTTGTTAAGCTACTGCGACCTGAACATCTCTTCCGAGGGGCATTTAAACCATCTTGTTAAGCTACTGCGACCTGCACGTCTCTTCCCAGGGGCATTTAAACCGTCTTATTAAGCTACTGTGACCTGCATGTCTCTTCCAAGGTGCAATTAAATTGTCTTGTTTAGCTACTGCGACCTGCACGTTTCTGCCAAGGGGCTTTTAAACTGTCTTGTTAATCTACTGCGCCATGCACGTCTCTTCAATGGAGCATTTAAACCGTCTTGTTAAGCTACTGCGACCTGCACGTCTCTTCCAAGGGGCATTTAAACCGTCTTGTTAAGCTACTGCGACCTCCACCGCTGTTCCAAAGGGCAATTTAACCTTTTTGTTAAGCTACTGTGACCTGCACATCTCTACCAAGGGACATTTAAACCGTCTTGTTAAGCTACTGCGACCTCCACTGCTCTTCCAAGGGGCATTTAATCCGTCTTGTTAAGCTACTGCGACCTGCACGTCTCTTCGAAGGGGCATTTAAACCGTCTTGTTAAGCTTCTGCGACCTGCACTTCTCTTCCAAGGGGCATTTAAACCACCTTGGTAAGCTAATGCGACCTGCAAGCCTTTTCTAAGGGGCATTTAAACCCTCTTGTTAAGCTACTTCGACGTGCATGTCTCTTGCAAGGGGCATTTAGACCGTCTTGTTAAGCTACTGCGACCTGCACGTATCTACCAAGGGGCATTTAAACCGTTTTGTTAAGCTACTGCGACCTGCATGTCTCTTCCAAGGGGCATTTGAACCTTCTTGTTTAGCTACTGTAACCTCCACCACTTTTCCAAAGGGCATTTAAACCGTCTTTTTAAGCTACTGCGACCTGCATGTCTCTTCCAAAGGGCATTAAAACCATCTTGTTAAGCTACTGCGACCTCCACCGCTGTTCCAAAGGTCAATTTAACCATCTTGTTAAGCTACTGTGACCTGCACGTCTCTACCAAGGGGCATTTAAACCGTCTTGTTAAGCTACTGCCACCTGCACGTCTCTTCGAAGGGGCATTTAAACCGTCTTGTTAAGCTACTGCGAACTGCACGTCTCTTCCTAGGGTCATTTACACCGTCTTGTTAAGCTTCTGCTACCTGCACGTCTCTTCCAAGGGGCATTTAAACCATCTTGGTAAGCTACTGTGACCTGCAAGCCTTTTCTAAGGGGCATTTAAACCCTCTTGTTAAGCTACTGCGACCTGCATGTCTCTTGCAAGGGGCATTAAAACCGTCTTGTTTAGCTACTTTAACCTCCACCACTTTTCCAAGGGGCATTTAAACTGTTTTGTTAATCTACTGCGACCTGCATGTCTCTTCCAATGGGCATTTAAACCTTCTTTTTAAGCTACTGCAACCTGCACGTCTCTTCCAAGGGGTATTTAAACCGTTTTGTTAAGTTACTGCGACCTGCACGTCTGTTCCAAGGGGCATTAAAACCGTCTTGTTAAGCTACTGCGACTTGCACTTCTCTTCCAAGGAGCATTTAAAGCTTCTTGTTAAGCTACTGTAACCTCCACCATTTTTCCAAAGAGCATTTAACCCGTCTTGTTAAGCTACTACGACCTGCATGTCTCTTCCAAGGGGCATTTAAACCGTCTTGTTAAGCTACTAGGACCTGCACGTGTCTTCCAAGGGGCATTTAAACCGTCCTGTTTAGCTACTGCGACCTGCATGTCTCTACCAAAGGGCATTTAAACCATCTTGTTAAGCTACTGCGACCTGTACGTCTCTTCCATGGGGCATTTAAACCATCTTTTTAAGCTATTGCGACCTCCACCGCTCTTCCAAGGGGCATTTTAACCGTCTTGTTAAGCTCCTGCGTCCTGTACGTCTCTTCGAAGGGGCATTTAAAAAATCTTGTTAAGCTACTGCGACCTGCATGTCTCTTCCGAGGTGCATTTAAACCGTCTTGTTAAGCTACTGCGATTTGCACGTCTCTTTCAAGGGGCATTTACACCTTCTTGTTTAGCTACTTTAACCTCCACCGTTTTTCCAAGGGGCATTTAAACCATCTTGTTAAGCTACTGCGACTTGCACGTCTGTTCCAAGGGGCATTGAAACCATCTTGTTAAGCTACTGCGACTTGCACGTCTCTTCCAAGGGGCATTTGAACCTTCTTGTTTAGCTACTGTAACCTCCACCACTTTTCCAAAGGGCATTTAAACCGTCTTTTTAAGCTACTGCGACCTGCATGTCTCTTCCAAGGGGCATTAAAACCGTCTTGTTAAGCTACTGCGACCTCCACCGCTGTTCCAAAGGGCAATTTAACCGTCTTGTTAAGCTGCTGCGACCTGCACTTCTCTACCAAGGGACATTTAAACCGTCTTGTTAAGCTACTGCGACCTCCACCGCTCTTCCAAGGGGCATTTAATCGGTCTTGTTAAGCTACTGCGACCTGCACGTCTCTTCGAAGGGGCATTTAAACCCTCTTGTTAAGCTACTGCGAACTGCACGTCTCTTCTGAGGGGCATTTAAACCGTCTTGTTAAGCTTCTGCGACCTGCACGTCTCTTCCAAGGGGCATTTAAACCTTCTTGGTAAGCTACTGTGACCTGCAAGCCTTTTCTAAGGGGCATTTAAACCCTCTTGTTAAGCTACTGCGACCTGCATGTCTCTTGCAAAGGGCATTAAAACCGTCTTGTTAAGCTACTGCGAACTGCACGTCTCTTCCGAGGGGCATTTAAACCGTCTTGTTAAGCTTCTGCGACCTGCACGTCTCTTCCAAGGGGCATTTAAACCATCTTGGTAAGCTACTGTGACCTGCAATCCTTTTCTTAGGTTCATTTAAACCCTCTTGTTTAGCTACTGCGACCTGCATGTCTCTTGCAAGGGTCATTTAAACCGTCTTGTTAAGCTACTGCGGCCTGCACGTCTCTTCCAAGGGGTATTTAAACCGTCTTGTTAAGCTACTGCGACCTGCACGTCTCTTCCAAGGGGCATTTAAACTATCTTGTTAAGCTACTGCGACCTCCACCTCTCTTCCAAGGGGCATTTCAACCGTCTTGTTAAGCTACTGCGACCTGAACGTCTCTACCAAGGGGCATTTAAACCGTCTTGTTAAGCTACTGCGACCTGCATGTCTCTTCCAAGGGGCATTTAAACCTTCTTGTTTAGCTACTGTAACCTCCACCACTTTTCCAAGGGGCATTTAAACCGTTTTGTTAATCTACTGCGACCTGCATGTCTCTTCCAATGGGCATTTAAACCTTCTTTTTAAGCTACTGCAACCTGCACGTCTCTTCCAAGGGGCATTTAAACCGTCTTGTTAAGCTACTGCGACCTGCACGTCTGTTCCAAGGGGCATTAAAACTGTCTTGTTAAGCTACTGCGACTTGCACTTCTCTTCCAAGGGGCATTTAAACCTTCTTGTTTAGCTACTGTAACCTCCACCACTTTTCCAAAGAGCATTTAAACCGTCTTGTTAAGCTACTGGGACCTGCACGTGTCTTCCAAGGGGCATTTAAACCGTCTTGTTTAGCTACTGCGACCTGCATGTCTCTTCCAAGGGGCACTTTAACCGTCTTGTTAAGCTACTGCGACCTCCACCGCTCTTCCAAGGGGCATTTAAACCATCTTGCTTAGCTACTGCGACCTGCACTTCTCTACCAAAGGGCATTTAAACCATCTTGTTAAGCTACTGCGACCTGCACGTCTCTTCCATGGGGCATTTAAACCATCTTGTTAAGCTATTGTGACCTCCACCGCTCTTCCAAGGGGCATTTTAACCGTCTTGTTAAGCTACTGCGACCTGCACGTCTCTTCCAAGGGGCATTTAAACCATCTTGTTAATCTACTGCGCCATGCATGTCAATTTCCAAGGAGCATTTAAACCATCTTGTTAAGCTACTGGGACCTGCACGTCACTTCCAAGGGGCATTTAAACCGTCTTATTAAGCTATTGTGACCTGCAAGTTTCTTTCAATTGGCAATTAAATCGTCTTGTTAAGCTACTGCGACCTCCACCACTCTTTCAAGGGGCATTTAAAACGTCTTGTTTGGCTACTGCGACCTGCACGTTTTTACCAAGAGTCATTTAAACCGTCTTGTTAATCTTCTGCGCCAAGCACATCTCTTCCAATAAGCATTTAAACCGTCTTGTTAAGCTACATCGACCTGCACGTCTCTACCAAGGGGCATTTAAACCATCTGGTTAAGCTACTGTGACCTCCACTGCTCTTCCAAAGGGCATTTTAACTGTCTTGTTAAGCTACTGCGACCTGCACGTCTCTTCGAAAGGGCATTTAAACCGTCTTAATAAGCTACTGCGAACTGCACGTCTCTTCCAAGGGGCATTTAAACCGTCTTGTTAAGCTTCTGTGACCTGCTCGTCTCTTCCAAGGGGCATTTAAACCGTTTTGTTAAGCTACTGCGACCTGCACGTCTCTTCCAAGGGGCATTTAAACTGTCTTATTAAGCTACTGCGACCTGCACGTCTCTACCAAGGGGCATTTAAACTGTCTTGTTAAGCTACTGCGACCTCCACCTCTCTTCCAAGAGGCATTTAAACCGTCTTGTTAAGCTACTGCGACCTGCAGGTATCTTCCAAGGGGCATTTAAACTGTTTTTTTAAGCTACTGCGACCTGCACGTCTCTTCCAAGGGGCATTTAAACCATCTTGTTAAAACACTGCGACCTGCACGTCTCTTCAGAGGGGCATTTAAACTGTCTTGTTAAGTCACTGCGACCTGCACGTCTCTTCCAAGGGGCATTTAAACCGTCTTGTTAAGCTACTGCGACCTGCACGTCTCTTCAAAGGGGCATTTAAAACATCTTGTTAAGTTACTGCGACCTGCACGTCTCTTGCAAGGGGCATTTAAGCCGTCTTGTTAAGCTACTGCGACCTGCATGTCTCTACCAAGGGACATATAAACCGTCTTGTTAAGCTACTGCGACCTGCACGTCTCTTCAAAGGGGCATTTAAAACATCTTGTTAAGCTACTGCGACCTGAACGTTTCTTCCAAGGGGCATTTAAACCGTCTTGTTAAGCTACAGCGACCTGCACGTCTCTCCCAAGGGGCATTTAAACCGCATTGTTAACCTACTGCGACCTGCACGTTTCTTCCAAGGGGCATTTAAACCGTCTTGTTAAGCTACTGCGACCTGCACGTCTCTTCCAAGGGGCATTTAAATCGTCTTGTTAAGCTACTGCGACCTCCACCGCTTTTCAAAGGGGAATTTAAACCATCTTGTTAAGCTACTGCGACCTGTACGTCTCTTCCAAGTGGCATTTATACCGTCTTGGTAAGCTACTGCGACCTGCACGTTTCTTGCAAGGGGTATTTAAACCGTTTTGCTAAGCTACTGCGAATTGCAGGTCTCTTCCAAGGGGCATTTAAATCGTCTTGTTAAGCTATTGCGACCTCCACCGCTTTTCCAAGGTTCATTTAAACTGTCTTGTTAAGCTACTGCGACCTGCACGTCTCTTCCAAGGGGCATTTAAACCATCTTGTTAATCTACTGCGCCATGCACGTCAATTTCCATGGAGCATTTAAACCGTCTTTTTAAGCTACTGCGACCTGCACGCCTCTTTCAAAGGGCATTTAAAACATCTTTTTAAGCTCCTGCTACCTGCATGTCTCTTCCGAGGGGCATTTAAACCATCTTGTTAAGCTACTGGGACTTGCACGTCTCTTCCAAGGGGCATTTAAACCGTCTTGTTAAGCTACTGCGAACTGCACTTCTCTACCAAAGGGCATTTAAACCGTCTTGTTAAGCTACTGCGGCCTGCACGTCTCTTCCAAGGGGCATTTAAACCATCTTGTTAAGCTACTGCGACCTCCACCGCTCTTCCATGGGGCATTTTACCCGTCTTGTAAAGCTACTGCGACCTGTATGTCTCTTCCAAGGGGCATTTAAACCGTCCTGTTAAGCTACTGCGACATGCTCTTCTCTGTTCCAAGGGGCATTTAAACCGTCTTGTTAAGCTACTGCGACTTGCACGTCTCTTCCAAGGGGCATTTACACCTTCTTGTTTAGCTACTGTAACCTCCAACACTTTTCCAAGGGGCATTTAAACCGTCTTGTTAAGCTACTGCGACCTACATGTCTCTTCCAAGGTGCATTTAAACCGTATTGTTAAGCTACTGGGACCTGCACGTGTCTTCCAAGGGGCATTTAAACCGTCTTGTTTAGCTACTGCGACCTGCATGTCTCTTCCAAGGGGCACTTAATCCGTCTTGTTAAGCTATTACGACCTCCACCGCTCTTCCAAGGGGCATTTAAACCATCTTGTTAAGCTACTGCGACATGCACGTCTCTTCCAAGGGGCATTTAAACCATATTATTAAGCTACTGTGACCTGCACGTTTCTTCCAAGGGGCATTTAAACCGTCTTGTTAAGCTACTGAGACCTGCACGTCTCTTCCAAGGGGCATTAAAACCGTCTTGTTAAGCTGCTGCGATCTGCACGTCTCTACCAAGGGGCATTTAATCCGTCTTGTTAAGCTATTACGACCTCCACCGCTCTTCCAGGGTGCATTTAAACCGTCTTTTTAAGCTACTGCGACCTGCACGTCTCTACCAAGGGGCATTTAAACCGTCATGTTAAGCTACTGCGACCTCCACCGCTCTTCCAAAGGGCATTTTAACCGTCTTGTTAAGCTACTGCGACCTGCACGTCTCTCCCAAGGGGCATTTAAACCGTCTGGTTAAGCTACTGTGACCTCCACCGCTCTTCCAAAGGGCATTTTAACCGTCTTGTTAAGCTACTGTGACCAGCACGTCTCTGCCAAGGGGCATTTAAACCGTCTTGTTAAGCTACTGCGACCTCCACTGGTCTTCCAAGGGGCATTTAATCCGACTTGTTAAGCTACTATGACCTGCACGTCTCTTCGAAGGGGCATTTAAATCGTCTTGTTAAGTTACTGCGAACTGCACGTCTCTTCCAAGGGGCATTTAAACCGTCTTGTTAAGCTTCTGCGACCTTCACGTCTCTTCCAAGGGGCATTTAAACCATCTTGGTAAGGTACTGCGACCTGCAAGCCTTTTCTAAGGGGCATTTAAACCCTCTTGTTAAGTTACTGCAACCTGCTTGTCTCTTGCAAGGGGCATTTAAACCGTCTTGTTAAGCTACTGCGACCTGCTCGTCTCTTCCAAGGGGCATTTAAACAGTTTTGTTAAGCTACTGCGACCTGCACGTGTCTTCCAAGGGGCATTTAAACTGTCTTGTTAAGCTACTGCGACCTGCACGTCTCTACCAAGGGGCATTTAAACTGTCTTGTTAAGCTACTGCGAACTCCACCTCTCTTCCAAGGGGCATTTAAACCGTCTTGTTAAGCAACTGCGACCTGCATGTCTCTTCCAAGGGGCATTTAAACCGTCTTATTAAGCTACTGCGACCTGCACATGTCTTCCAAGGGGCATTTAAACTGTTTTTTTAAGCTACTGCGACCTGCACGTCTCTTCCAAGGGGCATTTAAACCATCTTGTTAAGCTACTGCGACCTGCATGTCTCTTCCAAGGGGCATTTAAAATGTGTTATTAAGCTACTGCGACCTGCACGTGTCTTCCAAGGGGCATTTAAACTGACTTGTTTAGCTACTGCGACCTCCACCGCTCTTCCAATGGGCATTTAAACCATCTTGTTAAGCAACTGCGACCTACACGTCTCTTCCAAGGGGCATTTAAACCGTCTTGTTAAGTCACTGCGACCTGCACGTCTCTTCCAAGGGGCATTTAAACCGTCTTGTTAAGCTACTGCGACTTGCACGTCTCTTCAAATGGGCATTTAAAACATCTTGTTAAGCTTCTGTAACCTCCACCACTTTTCCAAGAGGCATTTAAACAGTCTTGTTAAGCTACTGCGACCTGCACGTCTCTTCCAAGGAGCATTTAAACCGTCTTGTTAAGCTACTGCGACCTCCACAGCTCTTCCAATGGGCATTTAAACCGTCTTGTTAAGCTACTGCGGCCTGCACGTCTCTTCCAAGGGGCATTTAAACCATCTTGTTAAGCTACTGCGACCTCCACCGCTCTTCCAAGGGGCATTTTACCCGTCTTGTAAAGCTACTGCGACCTGTATGTCTCTTCCAAGGGGCATTTAAACCGTCCTGTTAAGCTACTGCGACATGCTCTTCTCTGTTCCAAGGGGCATTTAAACCGTCTTGTTAAGCTACTGCGACTTGCACGTCTCTTCCAAGGGGCATTTACACCTTCTTGTTTAGCTACTGTAACCTCCAACACTTTTCCAAGGGGCATTTAAACCGTCTTGTTAAGCTACTGCGACCTACATGTCTCTTCCAAGGTGCATTTAAACCGTATTGTTAAGCTACTGGGAAACTGCACGTGTCTTCCAAGGGGCATTTAAACCGTCTTGTTTAGCTACTGCGACCTGCATGTCTCTTCCAAGGGGCACTTAATCCGTCTTGTTAAGCTATTACGACCTCCACCGCTCTTCCAAGGGGCATTTAAACCGTCTTGTTAAGCTACTGCGACATGCACGTCTCTTCCAAGGGGCATTTAAACCATATTATTAAGCTACTGTGACCTGCACGTTTCTTCCAAGGGGCATTTAATCCGTCTTGTTAAGCTACTGAGACCTGCACGTCTCTTCCAAGGGGCATTTAAACCGTCTTGTTAAGCTGCTGCGATCTGCACGTCTCTACCAAGGGGCATTTAATCCGTCTTGTTAAGCTATTACGACCTCCACCGCTCTTCCAGGGTGCATTTAAACCGTCTTTTTAAGCTACTGCGACCTGCACGTCTCTACCAAGGGGCATTTAAACCGTCATGTTAAGCTACTGCGACCTCCACCGCTCTTCCAAAGGGCATTTTAACCGTCTTGTTAAGCTACTGCGACCTGCACGTCTCTCCCAAGGGGCATTTAAACCGTCTGGTTAAGCTACTGTGACCTCCACCGCTCTTCCATAGGGCATTTTAACCGTCTTGTTAAGCTACTGTGACCAGCACGTCTCTGCCAAGGGGCATTTAAACCGTCTTGTTAAGCTACTGCGACCTCCACTGGTCTTCCAAGGGGCATTTAATCCGACTTGTTAAGCTACTATGACCTGCACGTCTCTTCGAAGGGGCATTTAAATCGTCTTATTAAGTTACTGCGAACTGCACGTCTCTTCCAAGGGGCATTTAAACCGTCTTGTTAAGCTTCTGCGACCTTCACGTCTCTTCCAAGGGGCATTTAAACCATCTTGGTAAGGTACTGCGACCTGCAAGCCTTTTCTAAGGGGCATTTAAACCCTCTTGTTAAGTTACTGCAACCTGCATGTCTCTTGCAAGGGGCATTTAAACCGTCTTGTTAAGCTACTGCGACCTGCTCGTCTCTTCCAAGGGACATTTACACAGTTTTGTTAAGCTACTGCGACCTGCACGTGTCTTCCAAGGGGCATTTAAACTGTCTTGTTAAGCTACTGCGACCTGCACGTCTCTACCAAGGGGCATTTAAACTGTCTTGTTAAGCTACTGCGACCTCCACCTCTCTTCCAAGGGGCATTTAAACCGTCTTGTTAAGCTACTGCGACCTGCATGTCTCTTCCAAGGGGCATTTAAACCGTCTTATTAAGCTACTGCGACCTGCACATGTCTTCCAAGGGGCATTTAAACTGTTTTTTTAAGCTACTGCGACCTGCACGTCTCTTCCAAGGGGCATTTAAACCATCTTGTTAAGCTACTGCGACCTGCATGTCTCTTCCAAGGGGCATTTAAAATGTGTTATTAAGCTACTGCGACCTGCACGTGTCTTCCAAGGGGCATTTAAACTGACTTGTTTAGCTACTGCGACCTCCACCGCTCTTCCAATGGGCATTTAAACCATCTTGTTAAGCAACTGCGACCTACACGTCTCTTCCAAGGGGCATTTAAACCGTCTTGTTAAGTCACTGCGACCTGCACGTCTCTTCCAAGGGGCATTTAAACCGTCTTGTTAAGCTACTGCGACTTGCACGTCTCTTCAAATGGGCATTTAAAACATCTTGTTAAGCTACTGTAACCTCCACCACTTTTCCAAGAGGCATTTAAACAGTCTTGATAAGCTACTGCGACCTGCACGTCTCTTCCAAGGGGCATTTAAACCGTCTTGTTAAGCTACTGCGACCTCCACCGCTCTTCCAATGGGCATTTAAACCGTCTTGTTAAGCTACTGCGACCTGAACGTCTCTTCCAAGGGGCATTTAAACCGTCTTGTTAAGCTACTGAAACCTGTACGTCTCTTCCGAGGGGCATTTAAACCGTCTTGTTAAGCTATTACGACCTCCACCGCTCTTCCAAGGGGCATTTAAACAGTCTTGTTAAGCTACTGCGACATGCACGTCTCTTCCAAGGGGCATTTAAACCGTATTGTTAAGCTACTGCGACCTGCACGTTTCTTCCAAGGGGCATTTAAACCGTCTTGTTAAGCTACTGACACCTGCACGTCTCTTCCAAGGGGCATTTAAACCGTCTTGTTAAGCTGCTGCGACTTGCACGTGTCTTCCAAGGGGCATTTAAACCGTCTTGTTAAGCTACTGCGACTTGCACGTCTCTTCCAAGGGGCATTTAAACCTTCTTGTTTAGCTACTGTGACCTCCATCGCTCTTCCAAGGGGCATTTAAACCGTCTTGTTAAGCTACTGCGACCTGCACGTCTCTTCCAAGGGGCATTTAAACCGTCTTGTTAAGCTGCTGCGATCTGCACGTCTCTACCAAGGGGCATTTAATCCATCTTGTTAAGCTATTACGACCTCCACCGCTCTTCCAAGGGGCATTTAAACCGTCTTTTTAAGCTACTTCGACCTGCACGCCTCTTTCAAGGGGCATTTAAAACGTCTTGTTAATCTACTGCGACCTGCATGTCTCTTCCGAGGGGCATTTAAACCGTCTTGTTAAGCTACTGCGACTTGCATGTCTCTTCCAAGGTTCCTTTAAACCGTCTTGTTAAGCTACTGCGACTTGCACGTCTCTTCCAAGGGGCATTTAAACCTTCTTGTTTAGCTACTGCGACCTCCATCGCTCTTCCAAGGGGCATTTAAACCGTCTTGTTAAGCTACTGCAAACAGCACTTCTCTACCAAAGGGCATTTAAACCGTCTTGTTAAGCTACTGCGGCCTGCACGTCTCTTCCAAGGGGCATTTAAACCATCTTGTTAAGCTACTGCGACCTCCACCGCTCTTCCATGGGGCATTTTAACCGTCTTGTAAAGCTACTGCGACCTGTACGTCTCTTCCAAGGGGCATTTAAACAGTCCTGTTAAGCTACTGCGACATGCTCTTCTCTGTTCCAAGGGGCATTTAAACCGTCTTGTTAAGCTACTGCGACTTGCTCGTCTCTTACAAGGGGCATTTAAACCATCTTGTTTAGCTACTGTAACCTCCACCACTTTTCCAAGGGTCATTTAAACCATCTTGTTAAGCTACTGCGGCCTGCATGTCTCTTCCAAGGTGCAGTTAAACCGTCTTGTTAAGCTACTGGGACCTGCACGTGTCTTCCAAGGGGCATTTAAACCGTCTTGTTTAACTACTGCAACCTGCATGTCTCTTCCCAGGGGCACTTAAACCATCTTGTTAAGCTACTGCGACCTCCACAGCTCTTCCAATGGGCATTTAAACCGTCTTGTTAAGCTACTGCGACCAACACTTCTCTATCAAAGGGCATTTAAACCGTCTTGTTAAGCTACTGCGACCTGCACGTCTCTTCCAAGGGGCATGTAAACCATCTTGTTAACCTACTGCGACCTCCACCGCTCTTCCAAGGGGCACTTTAACCGTCTTGTTAAGCTACTGCGACCTGCACGTCTGTTCCAAGGGGCATTAAAACCATCTTGTTAAGCTACTGCGACTTGCACTTTTCTTCCAAGGGGCATTTAAACCTTCTTGTTTAGCTACTGTAACCTCCACCACTTTTCCAAAGAGCATTTGAACCATCTTGTTAAGCTACTACGATCTGCATGTCTCTTCCAAGGGGCATTTAAACCGTATTGTTAATCTACTGGGACCTGCACGTGTCTTCCAAGGGGCATTTAAACCGTCTTGTTTAGCTACTGCGACCTGCATATCTCTTCCAAGGGGCACTTAAACCGTCTTGTTAAGCTACTGCGACCTCCACCGCTCTTCCAAGGGGCATTTAAACCATCTTGCTAAGCTACTGCGACCTGCACTTCTCTACCAAAGGGCATTTAAACCATCTTGTTAAGCTACGGCGAACTGCACGTCTCTTCCAAGGGGCATTTAAACCGTCTTGTTAAGCTTCTGCGACCTTCACGTCTCTTCCAAGGGGCATTTAAACCATCTTGGTAAGGTACTGCGACCTGCAAGCCTTTTCTACGGGGCATTTAAACCCTCTTGTTAAGCTACTGCGACCTGCATGTCTCTTGCAAGGGGCATTTAAACCGTCTTGTTAAGCTACTGCGACCTGCTCGTCTCTTCCAAGGGGCATTTAAACAGTTTTGTTAAGCTACTGCGACCTACACGTCTCTTCCAAGGGGCATTTAAACTGTCTTGTTAAGCTACTGCGACCTGCACGTCTCTACCAAGGGGCATTTAAACTGTCTTGTTAAGCTACTGCGACCTCCACCTCTCTTCTAAGGGGCATTTAAACCGTCTTGTTAAGCTACTGCGACCTGCATGTCTCTTCCAAGGGGCATTTAAACCGTCTTATTAAGCTACTGCGACCTGCACGTCTCTTCCAAGGGGCATTTAAACTGTTTTTTTAATCTACTGCGACCTGCACGTCTCTTCCAAGGGGCATTTAAACCATCTTGTTATGCTACTGCGACCTGCATGTCTCTTCCAAGGGGCATTTAAAATGTCTTATTAAGCTTCTCCGACCTGCACGTGTCTTCCAAGGGGCATTTAAACTGTCTTTTTAAGCTAATGCGACCTCCACCGCTCTTCCAAGGGGCATTTAAACCATCTTGTTAAGCCACTGCGACCTGCACGTCTCTTCCAAGGGGCATTTAAACCGTCTTGTTAAGTCACTGCGACCTGCACGTCTCTTCCAAGGGGCATGTAAACTGTCTTGTTAAGTCACTGCGACCTGCACGTCTCTTCAAATGGGCATTTAAAACATCTTGTGAAGCTACTGTAACCTCCACCACTTTTCCAAGAGGCATTTAAACAGTCTTGTTAAGCTACTGCGACCTACACGTCTCTTCCAAGGGGCATTTTAACCGTCTTGTTAAGCTACTGAGACCTGTACGTCTCTTCCAAGGGGCATTTAAACCATCTTGTTAAGCTATTGCGACCTCCACCGCTCTTCCAAGGGGCATTTTAACCGTCTTGTTAAGCTACTGCGACCTGTACGTCTCTTCCATGGGGCATTTAAACCATCTTGTTTAACTATTGCGACCTCTACCGCTCTTCCAAGGGGCATTTTAACCGTCTTGTTAAGCTACTGTGACCTGCACGTCTCTTCCAATTGGCAATTAAATCATCTTGTTAAGCTACTGCGACCTCCACCGCTCTTTCAAGGGGCATTTAAAATGTCTTGTTTAGCTATTGCGACCTGCACGACTCTACCAAGGGGCATTTAAACCATCTTGTTAAGCTACTGCGACCTCCACCGCTCTTCCAAAGGGCATTTTAACCGTCTTGTTAAGCTACTGCGACCTGCATGTCTCTACCAAGGGGCATTTAAACCGTCTGGTTAAGCTGCTGTGACCTCCACCGCTCTTCCAAAGGGCATTTTAACCGTCTTGTTAAACTACTGTGACCAGCACGTCTCTACCAAGGGGCATTTAAACCGTCTTGTTAAGCTTCTGCGACCTCCACTGGTCTTCCAAGGGGCATTTAATCCGTCTTGTTAAGCTACTGTGACCTCCACTGGTCTTCCAAGGGGCATTTAATCCGTCTTGTTAAGCTACTGTGACCAGCACGTCTCTACCAAGGGGCATTTAAACCGTCTTGTTAAGCTACTGCGACCTCCACTGGTCTTCCAAGGGGCATTTAAATCGTCTTGTTAAGTTACTGTGAACTGCACGTCTCTTCCAAGGGGCATTTAAACCGTCTTGTTAAGCTTCTGCGACCTTCACGTCTCTTCCAAGGGGCATTTAAACCATCTTGGTAAGGTACTGCGACCTGCAAGCCTTTTCTAGGGGGCATTTAAACCCTCTTGTTAAGCTACTGCGACCTGCATGTCTCTTGCAAGGGGCATTTAAACCGTCTTGTTAAGCTACTGCGACCTGCTCGTCTCTTCCAAGGGGCATTTAAACAGTTTTGTTAAGCTACTGCGACCTGCACGTCTCTACCAAGGGGCATTTAAACTGTCTTGTTAAGCTACTGCGACCTCCACCTCTCTTCCGAGGGGTATTTAAACCATCTTGTTAAGCTACTGCGACCTGCATGTCTCTTCCAAGGGGCATTTAAACCGTCTTATTAAGCCACTGCGACCTGCACATGTCTTCCAAGGGGCATTTAAACTGTTTTTTTAAACTACTGCGACCTGCATGTCTCTTCCAAGGGGCATTTAAAATGTCTTATTAAGCTACTGCGACCTGCACGTGTCTTCCAAGGGGCATTTAAACTGACTTGTTTAGCTACTGCGACCTCCACCGCTCTTCTAAGGGGCATTTAAACCATCTTGTTAAGCTGCTGCGATCTGCACGTCTCTACCAAGGGGCATTTAATCCGTCTTGTTAAGCTATTACGACCTCCACCGCTCTTCCAAGGGGCATTTAAACCGTCTTTTTAAGCTACTGCGACCTGCATGTCTCTTCCGAGGGGCATTTAAACCGTCTTGTTAAGCTACTGCGACTTGCACGTCTCTTCCAAGGGGCATTTAAACCATCTTGTTAAGCTACTGCGACTTGCACGTCTCTTCCAAGGGGCATTTAAACCTTCTTGTTTAGCTACTGCGACCTCCATCGCTCTTCCAAGGGGCATTTAAACCATAAAGTTAAGCTACTGCGAACAGCACTTCTCTACCAAAGGGCATTTAAACCGTCTTGTTAAGCTACTGCGGCCTGCACGTCTCTTCCAAGGGGCATTTAAACCATCTTGTTAAGCTACTGCGACCTCCACCGCTCTTCCATGGGGCATTTTAACCGTCTTGTAAAGCTACTGCGACCTGTGCGTCTCTTCCAAGGGGCATTTAAACCGTCCTGTTAAGCTACTGCGACATGCTCTTCTCTGTTCCAAGGGGCATTTAAACCGTCTTGTTAAGCTACTGTGACTTGCACATCTCTTAAAAGGGGCATTTAAACCTTCTTGTTTAGCTACTGTAACCTCCACCACTTTTCCAAGGGGCATTTAAACCATCTTGTTAAGCTACTGCGGCCTGCATGTCTCTTCCAAGGTGCATTTAAACCGTCTTGTTAAGCTACTGGGACCTGCACGTGTCTTCCAAGGGGCATTTAAACCGTCTTGTTTAGCTACTGCAACCTGCATGTCTCTCCCAAGGGGCACTTAAACCATCTTGTTAAGCTACTGCGACCTCCACAGCTCTTCCAAGGGGCATTTAAACCATCTTGTTAAGCTACTGCGACCAGCACTTCTCTATCAAAGGGCATTTAAACCGTCTTGTTAAGCTACTGCGACCTGCACGTCTCTTCCAAGGGGCATTTAAACCATCTTTTTAACCTACTGCGACCTCCACCGCTCTTCCAAGGGGCATTTTAACCGTCATGTTAAGCTACTGCGACCTGCACGTCTGTTCCAAGGGGCATTAAAACCATCTTGTTAAGCTACTACGACCTGCATGTCTCTTCCAAGGGGCATTTAAACAGTCTTGTTAAGCTACTGGGACCTGCAGTGTCTTCCAAGGGGCATTTAAACCGTCTTCTTTAGCTACTGCGACCTGCATGTATCTTCCAAGGGGCACTTAAACCGTCTTGTTAAGCTACTGCGACCTCCACCGCTCTTCCAAGGGGCATTTAAACCGTCTTGCTAAGCTACTGCGACCTGCAATTATCTACCAAAGGGCATTTAAACCATCTTGTTAAGCTACGGCGAACGGCACGTCTCTTCCAAGGGGCATTTAAACCGTCTTGTTAAGCTTCTGCGACCTTCACGTCTCTTCCAAGGGGCATTTAAACCATCTTGGTAAGGTACTGCGACCTGCAAGCCTTTTCTAAGGGGCATTTAAACCCTCTTTTTAAGATACTGCGACCTGCATGTCTCTTGCAAGGGGCATTTAAACCGTCTTGTTAAGCTACTGCGACCTGCTCGTCTCTTCCAAGGGGCATTTAAACAGTTTTGTTAAGCTACTGCGACCTGCACGTCTCTTCCAAGGGGCATTTAAACTGTCTTGTTAAGCTACTGCGACCTGCACGTCTCTACCAAGGGGCATTTAAACTATCTTGTTAAGCTACTGCGACCTCCACCTCTCTTCCAAGGGGCATTTAAACCGCCTTGTTAAGCTACTGCGACCTGCATGTCTCTTCCAAGTGGCATTTAAACCGTCTTATTAAGCTACTGCGACCTGCACATGTCTTCCAAGGGGCATTTAAACTGTTTTTTTAATCTACTGCGACCTGCACGTCTCTTCCAAGGGGCATTTAAACCATCTTGTTAAGCTACTGCGACCTGCATGTCTCTTCCAAGGGGCATTTAAAATGTCTTATTAAGCTACTGCGACCTGCACATGTCTTCCAAGGGGCATTTAAACTGTCTTGTTAAGCTAATGCGACCTTCACCGCTCTTCCAAGGGGCATTTAAACCATCTTGTTAAACCACTGCGACCTGCACGTCTCTTCCAAGGGGCATTTAACCGTCTTGTTAAGTCACTGCGACCTGCACGTCTCTTCCAAGGGGCATGTAAACCGTCTTGTTAAGCTACTGCGACTTGCACGTCTCTTCAAATGGGCATTTAAAACATCTTGTTAAGCTACTGTAACCTCCACCACTTTTCCAAGAGGCATTTAAACAGTCTTGTTAAGCTACTGCGACCTACACGTCTCTTCCAAGGGGCATTTAAGCCGTCTTGTTAAGCTACTGTGACCTGCATGTCTCTACCAAGGGGCATTTAAACAGTCTTGTTAAGCTACTGCGACCTCCACCGCTCATCAAAGGGGCATTTAAACCGTCTTGTTAAGCTACTGCGACCTCCACCGCTCTTCCAAGGGGCATTTAAACCGTCTTGCTAAGCTACTGCGACCTGCAATTATCTACCAAAGGGCATTTAAACCATCTTGTTAAGCTACGGCGAACTGCACGTCTCTTCCAAGGGGCATTTAAACCGTCTTGTTAAGCTTCTGCGACCTTCACGTCTCTTCCAAGGGGCATTTAAACCATCTTGGTAAGGTACTGCGACCTGCAAGCCTTTTCTAAGGGGCATTTAAACCCTCTTTTTAAGATACTGCGACCTGCATGTCTCTTGCAAGGGGCATTTAAACCGTCTTGTTAAGCTACTGCGACCTGCTCGTCTCTTCCAAGGGGCATTTAAACAGTTTTGTTAAGCTACTGCGACCTGCACGTCTCTTCCAAGGGGCATTTAAACTGTCTTGTTAAGCTACTGCGACCTGCACGTCTCTACCAAGGGGCATTTAAACTATCTTGTTAAGCTACTGCGACCTCCACCTCTCTTCCAAGGGGCATTTAAACCGTCTTGTTAAGCTACTGCGACCTGCATGTCTCTTCCAAGTGGCATTTAAACCGTCTTATTAAGCTACTGCGACCTGCACATGTCTTCCAAGGGGCATTTAAACTGTTTTTTTAATCTACTGCGACCTGCACGTCTCTTCCAAGGGGCATTTAAACCATCTTGTTAAGCTACTGCGACCTGCATGTCTCTTCCAAGGGGCATTTAAAATGTCTTATTAAGCTACTGCGACCTGCACGTGTCTTCCAAGGGGCATTTAAACTGTCTTGTTAAGCTAATGCGACCTTCACCGCTCTTCCAAGGGGCATTTAAACCATCTTGTTAAACCACTGCGACCTGCACGTCTCTTCCAAGGGGCATTTAACCGTCTTGTTAAGTCACTGCGACCTGCACGTCTCTTCCAAGGGGCATGTAAACCGTCTTGTTAAGCTACTGCGACTTGCACGTCTCTTCAAATGGGCATTTAAAACATCTTGTTAAGCTACTGTAACCTCCACCACTTTTCCAAGAGGCATTTAAACAGTCTTGTTAAGCTACTGCGACCTACACGTCTCTTCCAAGGGGCATTTAAGCCGTCTTGTTAAGCTACTGTGACCTGCATGTCTCTACCAAGGGGCATTTAAACAGTCTTGTTAAGCTACTGCGACCTCCACCGCTCATCAAAGGGGCATTTAAACCGTCTTGTTAAGCTACTGCGACCTGAACGTCTCTTCCAAGGGGCATTTAAACTGTCTTGTTAATCTACTGCGACCTGCACGTCTCTTCCGATGGGCATTTAAACCGTCTTGTTAAGCTGCTGCGACCTTCACGTCTCTTCCAAGGGGCATTTAAACCATCTTGGTAAGGTATTGCGACCTGCAAGCCTTTTCTACGGGGCATTTAAACCCTCTTTTTAAGCTACTGCGACCTGCATGTCTCTTGCAAGCGGCATTTAAACCGTCTTGTTAAGCTACTGCGACCTGCTCGTCTCTTCCAAGGGGCATTTAAACAGTTTTCTTAAGCTACTGCGACCTGCACGTCTCTTCCAAGGGGCATTTAAACTGTCATGTTAAGCTACTGCGACCTGCACGTCTCTACCAAGGGGCATTTAAACTGTCTTGTTAAGCTACTGCGACCTCCACCTCTCTTCCAAGGGGCATTTAAACCGTCTTGTTAAGCTACTGCGACCTGCATGTCTCTTCCAAGGGGCATTTAAACCGTCTTATTAAGCTACTGCGACCTGCACATGTCTTCCAAGGGGTATTTAAACTGTTTTTTTAATCTACTGCAACCTGCACGTCTCTTCCAAGGGGCATTTAAACCATCTTGTTAAGCTACTGCGACCTGCATGTCTCTTCCAAGGGGCATTTAAAATGTCTTATTAAGCTACTGCGACCTGCACGTGTCTTCCAAGGGGCATTTAAACTGTCTTGTTAAGCTAATGCGACCTTCACCGCTCTTCCAAGGGGCATTTAAACCATCTTGTTAAGCCACTGCGACCTGCACGTCTCTTCCAAGGGGCATTTAAACCGTCTTGTTAAGTCACTGCGACCTGCACGTCTCTTCCAAGGGGCATGTAAACCGTCTTGTTAAGCTACTGCGACTTGCACGTCTCTTCAAATGGGCATTTAAAACATCTTGTTAAGCTCCTGTAACCTCCACCACTTTTCCAAGAGGCATTTAAACAGTCTTGTTAAGCTACTGCGACCTACACGTCTCTTCCAAGGGGCATTTAAGCCGTCTTGTTAAGCTACTGTGACCTGCATGTCTCTACCAAGGTGCATTTAAACAGTCTTGTTAAGCTACTGCGACCTCCACCGCTCATCAAAGGGGCATTTAAACCGTCTTGTTAAGCTACTGCGACCTGAACGTCTCTTCCAAGTGGCATTTAAACCGTCTTGTTAAGCTACTGCGACCTGCACGTCTCTTCAGAGGGGCATTTTAACCGTCTTGTTAAGCTGCTACGATCTGCACGTCTCTACCAAGGGGCATTTAATCCGTCTTGTTAAGCTATTACGACCTCCATCGCTCTTCCAAGGGGCATTTAAACCGTGTTGTTAAGCTACTGCGACATGCACGTCTCTTCCAAGGGGCATTTAAACCATATTGTTAAGCTACTGCAACCTGCACGTTTCTTCCAAGGGGCATTTAAACCGTCTTGTTAAGCTACTGAGACCTGCACGTCTCTTCCAAGCGGCATTTAAACCGTCTTGTTAAGCTGCTGCGATCTACACGTCTCTACCAAGGGGCATTTAATCAGTCTTGTTAAGCTATTACGACCTCCACCGCTCTTCCAAGGGGCATTTAAACTGTCTTTTTAAGCTACTGCGACCTGCACGCCTCTTTCAAGGGGCATTTAAAACGTCTTGTTAAGCTAATGCGACCTGCATGTCTCTTCCGAGGGGCATTTAAACCGTCTTGTTAAGCTACTGCGACTTGCACGTTTCTTCCAAGGGGCATTTAAACCGTCTTGTTAAGCTACTGCGACTTGCACGTCTCTTCCAAGGGGCATTTAAACCTTCTTGTTTAGCTACTGCGACCTCCATTGCTCTTCCAAGGGGCATTTAAACCGTCTTTTTAAGCTTCTGCGACCTGCACGTCTCTTCCAAGGGGCATTTAAACCATCTTGTTAATCTACTGCGCCATGCACGTCAATTTCCAAGGAGCATTTAAACCGTCTTTTTAAGCTACTGCGACCTGCACGCCTCTTTCAAAAGGCATTTAAAACGTCTTTTTAAGCTCTTGCGACCTGCATGTCTCTTCCATGGGGCATTTAAACAGTCTTGTTAAGCTACTGCGACTTGCACGTCTCTTCCAAGGGGCATTTAAACCATCTTGTTAAGCTACTGCGACTTGCACGTCTCTTCCATGGGGCATTTAAACAGTCTTGTTAAGCTACTGCGAACAGCACTTCTCTACCAAAGGGCATTTAAACCGTCTTTTTAAGCTACTGCGGCCTGCACGTCTCTTCCAAGGGGCATTTAAACCATCTTGTTAAGCTACTGTGACCTCCACCGCTCTTCCATTGGGCATTCTACCCGTCTTGTGAAGCTACTGCGACCTGTACGTCTCTTCCAAGGGGCATTTAAACCGTCCTGTTAAGCTACTGCGACATGCTCTTCTCTGTTCCAAGGGGCATTTAAACCGTCTTGTTAAGCTACTGCGACTTGCACATCTCTTCCAAGGGGCATTTACACCTTCTTGTTTAGCTACTGTAACCTCCACCACTTTTACAAGAGGCATTTAAACCGTATTATTAAGCTACTGTGACCTGCACGTTTCTTCCAAGGGGCATTTAAACCATCTTGTTAAGCTACTGAGACCTGCACGTCTCTTCCAAGGGGCATTTAAACCGTCTTGTTAAGCTGCTGCGATCTGCACGTGTCTACCAAGGGGCATTTAATCCGTCTTGTTAAGCTATTACGACCTCCACCGCTCGTCCAGGGGGCATTTAAACCGTCTTTTTAAGCTACTGCGACCTGCACGCCTCTTTCAAGGGGCATTTAAAACGTCTTGTTAAGCTACTGCAACATGCATGTCTCTTCCGAGGGGCATTTAAAACGTCATGTTAAGCTACTGCGACTTGCACGTCTCTTCCAAGGGGCATTTAAACCGTCTTGTTAAGATACTGCAACCTGCACGTTTCTTCCAAGGGGCATTTAAACCGTCTTGCTAAGCTACTGAGACCTGCACGTCTCTTCCAAGGGGCATTTAAACCGTCTTGTTAAGCTTCTGCGATCTGCATGTCTCTACCAAGTGGAATTTAATCCGTCTTGTTAAGCTATTACGACCTCCACCGCTCTTCCAAGGAGCATTTAAACCGTCTTTTTAAGCTACTGCGACCTGCACGCCTCTTTCAAGGGGCATTTAAAACGTCTTGTTAAGCTACTGCAACCTGCATGTCTCTTCCAAGGGGCATTTAAACCGTCTTGTTAAGCTACTGCGACTTGCACGTCTCTTCCAAGGGGCATTTAAACCTTCTTGTTTAGCTACTGCGACCTCCATCCCTCTTTCATGGGGCATTTAAACCGTCTTGTTAAGCTACTGCGAACAGCACTTCTCTACCAAAGGGCATTTAAACCGTCTTGTTAAGCTACTGCGGCCTGCACGTCTCTTCCAAGGGGCATTTAAACCATCTTGTTAAGCTACTGCGACCTCCACCGCTCTTCCATGGGGCATTTTAACCGTCTTGTAAAGCTACTGCGACCTGTACGTCTCTTCCAAGGGGCATTTAAACCGTCCTGTTAAGCTACTGCGACATGCTCTTCTCTGTTCCAAGGGGCATTTAAACCGTCTTGTTAAGCTACTGCGACTTGCACGTCTCTTCCAAGGTGCATTTAAACCGTCTTGTTAAGCTACTGGGAACTGCACGTGTCTTCCAAGGGGCATTTAAACCGTCTTGTTTAGCTACTTCGACCTGCATGTCTCTTCCAAGGGGCACTTAAACCATCTTGTTAAGCTACTGCGACCTCCACAGCTCTACCAAGGGGCATTTAAACCTTCTTGTTTAGCTACTGTAACCTCCACCACTTTTCCAAGGGGCATTTAAACCGTCTTGTTAAGCTACTGGGACCTGCACGTGTCTTCCAATGGGCATTTAAACCGTCTTGTTTAGCTACTGCGACCTGCATGTCTCTTCCAAGGGGCACTTAAACCATCTTGTTAAGCTACTGCGACCTCCACAGCTCTACCAAGGGGCATTTAAAACTATTGTTAAGCTACTGTGACCAGCACTTCTCTACCAAAGGGCATTTAAATCGTCTTGTTAAGCTACTGCGACCTGCACGTCTCTTCCAAGGGGCATTTAAACCATCTTGTTAAGCTACTGCGACCTCCACTGCTCTTCCAAGGGGCACTTAAACCATCTTGTTAAGCTACTGCGACCTCCACAGCTCTACCAAGGGGCATTTAAACCGTCTTGTTAAGCTACTGTGACCAGCACTTCTCTACCAAAGGGCATTTAAATCGTCTTGTTAAGCTACTGCGACCTGCACGTCTCTTCCAAGGGGCATTTAAACCATCTTGTTAAGCTACTGCGACCTCCACTGCTTTTCCAAGGGGCATTTAAACCATCTTCTTAAGCTACTGCGACCTCCACCACTCTTCCAAGGGGCATTTTAACCGTCTTGTTAAGCTACTGCGACCTGCACGTCTGTTCCAAGCGGCATTAAAACCGTCTTGTTAAGCTACTGCGACTTGCACTTCTCTTCCAAGGGGCATTTAAACCTTCTTCTTTAGCTACTGTAACCTCCACCCCTTTTCCAAAGAGCATTTAAACCATCTTGTTAAGCTACTACGACCTGCATGTCTCTTCCAAGGGGCATTTAAACCGTCTTGTTAAGCTACTGGGTCCTGCACGTGTCTTCCAAGGGGCATTTAAACCATCTTGTTTAGCTACTGCGACTTGCATGTCTCTTCCAAGGGGCACTTAAACCATCTTGTTAAGCTACTGCGACTTCCACCGCTCTTCCAAAGGGCATTTAAACCGTCTTGCTAAGCTACTGCGACCTGCACTTCTCTACCTAAGGGCATTTAAACCATCTTGTTAAGCTACGGCGACCTGTACGTCTCTTCCATGGGGCATTTAAACCATATTGTTAAGCTATTGCGACCTCCACCGCTCTTCCAAGGGGCATTTTAACCGTCTTGTTAAGCTACTGCGACCTGTACGTCTCTTCCAAGGGGCATTTAAACCATCTTGTTAAGCTATTGCGACCTCCACCGCTCTTCCAAGGGGCATTTTAACCGTCTTGTTAAGCTACTGCGACCTGTACGTCTCTTCCAAGGGGCATTTAAACCATCTTGTTTAACTATTGCGACCTCCACCGCTCTTTCAAGGGGCATTTTAACGGTCTTGTTAAGCTACTGTGACCTGCACGTCTCTTCCAATTGGCAAATAAATCGTCTTGTTAAGCTACTGCGACCTCCACAGCTCTTTCAAGGGGCATTTAAAATGTCTTGTTTAGCTACTGTGACCTGCACGTCTCTTCCAAGGGGCATTTAAACCGTCTTGTTAAGCTACTGCGACGTCCACCGCTCTTCCAAAGGGCATTTTAACCGTCTTGTTAAGCTAATGCGACCTGCACGTCTCTACCAAGGGGCATTTAAACCGTCTGGTTAAGCTACTGTGACCTCCACCGCTCTTCCAAGGGGCATTTAAACCGTCTTGTTAAGCTACTGCGACATGCACGTCTCTTCCAAGGGGCATTTAAACCGTATTGTTAAGCTACTGCGACCTGCACGTTTCTTCCAAGGGGCATTTAAACCATCTTGTTAAGCTACTGACACCTGCACGTCTCTTCCAAGGGGCATTTAAACAGTCTTGTTAAGCTGCTGCGACTTGCACGTCTCTTCCAAGTGGCATTTAAACCGTCTTGTTAAGCTACTGCGACTTGCACGTCTCTTCCATGGGGCATTTAAACCATATTGTTAAGCTATTGCGACCTCCACCGCTCTTCCAAGGGGCATTTTAACCGTCTTGTTAAGCTACTGTGACCTGTACGTCTCTTCCAAGGGGCATTTAAACCATCTTGTTAAGCTATTGCGACCTCCACCGCTCTTCCAAGGGGCATTTTAACCGTCTTGTTAAGCTACTGCGACCTGTACGTCTCTTCCAAGGGGCATTTAAACCATCTTGTTTAACTATTGCGACCTCCACCGCTCTTTCAAGGGGCATTTTAACGGTCTTGTTAAGCTACTGTGACCTGCACGTCTCTTCCAATTGGCAAATAAATCGTCTTGTTAAGCTACTGCGACCTCCACAGCTCTTTCAAGGGGCATTTAAAATGTCTTGTTTAGCTACTGTGACCTGCACGTCTCTTCCAAGGGGCATTTAAACCGTCTTGTTAAGCTACTGCGACGTCCACCGCTCTTCCAAAGGGCATTTTAACCGTCTTGTTAAGCTACTGCGACCTGCACGTCTCTACCAAGGGGCATTTAAACCGTCTGGTTAAGCTACTGAGACCTCCACCGCTCTTCCAAGGGGCATTTAAACCGTCTTGTTAAGCTACTGCGACATGCACGTCTCTTCCAAGGGGCATTTAAACCGTATTGTTAAGCTACTACGACCTGCACGTTTCTTCCAAGGGGCATTTAAACCATCTTGTTAAGCTACTGACACCTGCACGTCTCTTCCAAGGGGCATTTAAACAGTCTTGTTAAGCTGCTTCGACTTGCACGTCTCTTCCAAGGGGCCTTTAAACCGTCTTGTTAAGCTACTGCGACTTGCACGTCTCTTCCAAGGGGCATTTAAACCTTCTTGTTTAGCTACTGTGACCTCCATCGCTCTTCCAAGGGGCATTTAAACCGTCTTGTTAAGCTACTGCGACCTGCACGTCTCTTCCAAGGGGCATTTAAACTGTCTTGTTAAGCTGCTGCGATCTGCAAGTCTCTACCAAGGGGCATTTAATCCGTCTTGTTAAGCTATTACGACCTCCACCGCTCGTCCAAGGGGAATTTAAACCGTCTTTTTAAGCTACTGCGACCTGCACGCCTCTTTCAAGGGGCATTTAAAACGTCTTGCTAGGCTACTGCGACCTGCATGTCTCTTCCGAGGCGCATTTAAACCGTCTTGTTAAGCTACTGCGTCTTGCACGTCTCTTCCAAGGGGCATTTAAACCATCTTGTTAAGCTACTGCGACTTGCACGTCTCTTCGAAGGGGCATTTAAACCTTCTTGTTTAGCTACTGCGACCTCCATCGCTCTTCCAAGGGGCATTTAAACCGTCTTGTTAAGCCACTGCGAACAGCACTTCTCTACCAAAGGGCATTTAAACCGTCTTGTTAAGCTACTGCAGCCTGCACGTCTCTTCCAAGGGGCATTTAAACCATCTTGTTAAGCTACTGCGACCTCCACCGCTCTTCCATGGGGCATTTTAACCGTCTTGTTAAGCTACTGCGACCTGTACGTCTCTTCCAAGGGGCATTTAAACCGTCCTGTTAAGCTACTGCGACATGCTCTTCTCTGTTCCAAGGGGCATTTAAACCGTCTTGTTAAGCTACTGCGACTTGCACGTCTCTTACAAGGGGCATTTAAACCGTCTTGTTAAGCTACTGGGACCTGCACGTGTCTTCCAAGGGGCATTTAAACCGTCTTGTTAAGCTACTGGGACCTGCACGTGTCTTCCAAGGGGCATTTAAACCGTCCTGTTAAGCTACTGGGACCTGCACGTGTCTTCCAAGGGGCATTTAAACCGTCTTGTTTAGCTACTGCGACCTGCATGTCTCTTCCAAGGGGCACTTAAACCATCTTGTTAAGCTACTGCGACCTCCACAGCTCTTCCAAGGGGCATTTAAACCGTCTTGTTAAGCTACTGCGACCAGCACTTCTCTACCAAAGGGCATTTAAACCGTCTTATTAAGCTACTGCGACCTGCACGTCTCTTCCAAGGGGCATTTAAACCATCTTGTTAAGCTACTGCGACCTCCACCGCTCTTCCAAGGGGCATTTTAACCGTCTTGTTAAGCTACTGAGACCTGCACGTCTGTTCCAAGGGGCATTAAAACCGTCTTGTTAAGCTACTGCGACTTGCACTTCTCTTCCAATGGGCATTTAAACCTTCTTGTTTAGCTACTGTAACCTCCACCACTTTTCCAAAGAGCATTTAAACCATCTTGTTAAGCTACTACGACCTGCATGTCTCTTCCAAGCGGCATTTAAACCGTCTTGTTAAGCTACTGGGACCTGCACGTGTCTTCCAAGGGGTCATTTAAACCGTCTTGTTTAGCTACTGCGACCTGCATGTCTCTTCCAAGGGGCATTTAAACCGTCTTGCTAAGCTATTGCGACCTGCACTTCTCTACCAAAGGGCATTTAAACCATCTTGTTAAGCTACGGCGAACTGCACGTCTCTACCAAGGGGCATTTAATCCGTCTTGTTAAGCTATTACGACCTCCACCTCTCGTCCAAGGGGCATTTAAACCGTCTTTTTAAGCTACTGCGACCTGCACGCCTCTTTCAAGGGGCATTTAAAACGTCTTGTTAAGCTACTGCAACCTGCATGTCTCTTCCAAGGGGCACTTAAACCGTCTTGTTAAGCTACTGCGACCTCCACCGCTCTTCCAAGGGGCATTTAAACCGTCTTGCTAAGCTACTGGACCTGCACTTCTCTACCAAAGGGCATTTAAACCATCTTGTTAAGCTACGGCGAACTGCACGTCTCTTCCAAGGGGCATTTAAACCGTCTTGTTAAGCTTCTGCGACCTTCACGTCTCTTCCAAGGGGCATTTAAACCATCTTGGTAAGGTACTGCGACCTGCAAGCCTTTTCTAAGGGGCATTTAAACCCTCTTGTTAAGCTACTGCGACCTGCATGTCTCTTGCAAGGGGCATTTAAACGGTCTTGTTAAGCTACTGCGACCTGCTCGTCTCTTCCAAGGGGCATTTAAACAGTTTTGTTAAGCTACTGCGACCTGCACGTCTCTTCCAAGGGGCATTTAAACTGTCTTGTTAAGCTACTGCGACCTGCACGTCTCTACCAAGGGGCATTTAAACTGTCTTGTTAAGCTACTGCGACCTCCACCTCTCTTCCAAGGGGCATTTAAACCGTCTTGTTAAGCTACTGCGACCTGCATGTCTCTTCCAAGGTGGCATTTAAACTGTCTTATTAAGCTACTGCGACCTGCACATGTCTTCCAAGGGGCATTTAAACTGTTTTTTTAATCTACTGCGACCTGCACGTCTCTTCCAAGGGGCATTTAAACCATCTTGTTAAGCTACTGTGACCTGCTTGTCTCTTCCAAGGGGCATTTAAAATGTCTTATTAAGCTACTGCGACCTGCACGTGTCTTCCAAGGGGCATTTAAACTGTCTTGTTAAGCTAATGCGACCTCCACCGCTCTTCCAAGGGGCATTTAAACCATCTTGTTAAGCCACTGCGACCTGCACGTCTCTTCCAAGGGGCATTTAAACCGTCTTGTTAAGTCACTGCGACCTGCACGTCTCTTCCAAGGGGCATGTAAACCGTGTTGTTAAGCTACTGCGACTTGCACGTCTCTTCAAATGGGCATTTAAAACATCTTGTAAAGCTACTGTAACCTCCACCACTTTTCCAAGAGGCATTTAAATAGTCTTGTTAAGCTACTGCGACCAACACGTCTCTTCCAAGGGGCATTTAAGCCGTCTTGTTAAGCTACTGCGACCTGCACGTCTCTACCAAGGGGCATTTAAACAGTCTTGTTAAGCTACTGCGACCTCCACCGCTCTTCAAAGGGGCATTTAAACCGTCTTGTTAAGCTATTGCGACCTGAACGTGTCTTTCAAGGGGCATTTAAACCGTCTTGTTAACCTGCTGCGATCTGCACGTCTCTACCAAGGGGCATTTAATCCGTCTTGCTAAGCTATTATGACCTCCACCGCTCTTCCAAGGGGCATTTAAACCGTCTTGTTAAGCTACTGCGACATGCACGTCTCTTCCAAGGGGCATTTAAACCGTATTGTTAAGCTACTGCGACCTGCACATTTCTTCCAAGGGGCATTTAAACCGTTTTGTTAAGCTACTGAGACCTGCACGTCTCTTCGAAGGGGCATTTAAACCGTCCTGTTAAGCTGCTGCGATCTACACATCTCAACCAAGGGGCATTTAATCAGTCTTGTTAAGCTATTACGACCTCCACCGCTCTTCCAAGGGGCATTTAAACTGTCTTTTTAAGCTACTGCGACCTGCACGCCTGTTTCAAGGGGCATTTAAAACGTCTTGTTAAGCTAATGCGACCTGCATGTCTCTTCCGAGTGGCATTTAAACCGTCTTGTTAAGCTTCTGCGACTTGGACGTTTCTTCCAAGGGGCATTTAAACCGTCTTGTTAAGCTACTGCGACTTGGACGTCTCTTCCAAGGGGCATTTAAACCTTCTTGTTTAGCTACTGCGACCTCAATTGCTCTTCCAAGGGGCATTTAAACTGTCTTGTTAAGCTACTGCGACCTGCACGTCTCTTCCAAGGGTCATTTAAACCGTCTTGTTAAGCTGCTGCGATCTGCACGTCTCTACCAAGGGGCATTTAATCCGTCTTGTTAAGCTATTACGACCTCCACCGCTCTTCCAAGGGGCATTTAAACCGTCTTTTTAAGCTACTGCGACCTGCACGCCTCTTTCAAGGGGCATTTAAAACGTCTTGCTAAGCTACTGCGACCTGCATGTCTCTTCCGAGGGGCAATTAAACCGTCTTGTTAAGCTACTGCGACTTGCACGTCTCTTCCAAGGGGCATTTAAACCGTCTTGTTAAGCTACTGCGACTTGCACGTCTCTTCCAAGGGGCATTTAAACCTTCTTGTTTAGCTACTGCGACCTCCATCGCTCTTCCAAGGGGCACTTAAACCGTCTTGTTAAGCTACTGCGAACAGCACTTCTCTACCAAAGGGCATTTAAACCGTCTTGTTAAGCTACTGCGGCCTGCACGTCTCTTCCAAGGGGCATTTAAACCATCTTGTTAAGCTACTGCGACCTCCACCGCTCTTCCATGGGGCATTTTAACCGTCTTGTAAAGCTACTGCGACCTGTACGTCTCTTCCAAGGGGCATTTAAACCGTCCTGTTAAGATACTGCGACATGCTCTTCTCTGTTCCAAGGGGCATTTAAACCGTCTTGTTATGCTACTGCGACTTGCACGTCTCTTACAAGTGGCATTTAAACCGTCTTGTTAAGATACTGGGACCTGCACGTGTCTTCCAAGGGGCATTTAAACCGTCTTGTTAAGCTACTGGGACCTGCACGTGTCTTCCAAGGGGCATTTAAACCGTGTTGTTAAGCTACTGGGACATGCACGTGTCTTAAAAAGGGGCATTTAAACCGTCTTGTTTAGATACTGCGACCTGCATGTCTCTTCCAAGGGGCACTTAAACCATCTTGTTAAGCTACTGCGACCTCCACAGCTCTTCCAAGGGGCATTTAAACCGTCTTGTTAAGCTACTGCGACCAGCACGTCTCTACCAAAGGGCATTTGAACCGTCTTGTTAAGCTACTGCGACCTGCACGTCTCTTCCAAGGGGCATTTAAACCATCTTGTTAAACTACTGCGACCTCCACCGCTCTTCCAAGGGGCATTTTAACCGTCTTGTTAAGCTACTGCGACCTGCACGTCTGTTCCAAGGGGCATTAAAACCGTCTTGTTAAGCTACTGCGACTTGCACTTCTCTTCCAAGGGGCATTTAAACCTTCTTGTATAACTACTGTAACCTCCACCACTTTTCCAAAGAGCATTTAAACCATCTTGTTAAGCTACTACGACCTGCATGTCTCTTCCAATGGGCATTTAAACCGTCTTGTTAAGCTACTGGGACCTGCAAGTGTCTTCCAAGGGGCATTTAAACCATCTTGTTTAGCTATTGCGACCTGCATGTCTCTTCCAAGGGGCACTTAAACCGTCTTGTTAAGCTACTGCGACCTCCACCGCTCTTCCAAGGGGCATTTAAACAGTCTTGCTAAGCTACTGCGACCTGCACTTCTCTACCAAAGGGCATTTAAACCATCTTGTTAAGCTACGGCGAACTGCACATCTCTTCCAAGGGGCATTTAAACCGTCTTGTTAAGCTACGGCGAACTGCACATCTCTTCCAAGGGGCATTTAAACCGTCTTGTTAAGTTTCTGCGACCTTCACGTCTCTTCCAAGGGGCATTTAAACCATCTTGGTAAGGTACTGCGACCTGCAAGCCTTTTCTAAGGGGCATTTAAACCCTCTTGTTAAGCTACTGCGACCTGCATGTCTCTTGCAAGGGTCATTTAAACCGTCTTGTTAAGCTACTGCGACCTGCTCGTCTCTTCCAAGGGGCATTTAAACAGTTTATTTAAGCTACTGCGACCTGCACGTCTCTTCCAAGGGGCATTTAAACTGTCTTCTTAAGCTACTGCGACCTGCACGTCTCTACCAAGGGGCATTTAAACTGTCTTGCTAAGCTACTGCGACCTCCACCTCTCTTCCAAGGGGCATTTAAACCGTCTTGTTAAGCTACTGCGACCTGCATGTCTCTTCCAATGGGAATTTAAAATGTCTTATTAAGCTACTGCGACCTGCACGTGTCTTCCAAAGGGCATTTAAACTGTCTTGTTAAACTAATGCGACCTCCACCGCTCTTCCAAGGGGCATTTAAACCATCTTGTTAAGCCACTGCGACCTGCACGTCTCTTCCAAGGGGCATTTAAACTGTCTTATTAAGTCACTGCGACCTGCCCGTCTCTTCCAAGGGGCATGTAAACCGTCTTGTTAAGCTACTGCGACTTGCACGTCTCTTCAAATGGGCATTTAAAACATCTTGTTAAGCTACTGTAACATCCATCACTTTTCCAAGAGGCATTTAAACAGTCTTGTTAAGCTACTGCGACCTACACCTCTCTTCCAAGGGGCATTTAAGCCGTCTTGTTAAGCTACTGCGACCTGCATGTCTCTACCAAGGGGCATTTAAACAGTCTTGTTAAGCTACTGCGACCTCCACCGCTCTTCAAAGGGGCATTAAAACCGTCTTGTTAAGCTACTGCGACCTGCATGTCTCTTACAACCGGCATTTAAACCGTCTTATTCAGCTACTGCGACCTGCACATGTCTTCCAAGTAGCATTTAAACAGTTTTTTTAATCTACTGCGACCTGCACGTCTCTTCCAAGGGGCATTTAAACCATCTTGTTAAACTACTGCGACCTGCATGTCTCTTACAAGGGGAATTTAAAATGTCTTATTAAGCTACTGCGACCTGCACGTGTCTTCCAAAGGGCATTTAAACTGTCTTGTTAAGCTAATGCAACCTCCACCGCTCTTCCAAGGGGCATTTAAACTATCTTGTTAAGCCACTGCGACCTGCAAGTCTCTTCCAAGGGGCATTTAAACTGTCTTGTTAAGTCACTGCGACCTGCACGTCTCTTCCAAGGGGCATGTAAACAGTCTTGTTAAGCTACTGCGACTTGCACGTCTCTTCAAATGGGCATTTAAAAGAACTTGTTAAGCTACTGTAACCTCCACCACTTTTCCAAGAGGCATTTAAACAGTCTTGTTAAGCAACTGCGACCTACACGTCTCTTCCAAGGGGCATTTAAGCCATCTTGTTAAGCTATTGCGACCTGCACGTCTCTACCAAGGGGCATTTAAACAGTCTTGTTAAGCTACTGCGACCTCCACCGCTCTTCAAAGGGGCATTTAAACCGTCTTGTTAAGCTACTGCGACCTGAACGTCTCTTCCAAGGGGCATTTAAACCGTCTTGTTAAGCTACTGCGACCTGCACGTCTCTTCCGAGGGGCATTTAAACCGTCTTGTTAAGCTGCTGCGATCTGCACGTCTCTACCAAGGGGCATTTAATCCGTCTTGTTAAGCTATTACGACCTCCACCGCTCTTCCAAGGGGCATTTAAACCGTCTTGTTAAGCTACTGCGACATGCACGTCTCTTCCAAGGGGCATTTAAACCGTATTGTTAAGCTACTGCGACCTGCACGTTTCTTCCAAGGGGCATTTAAACCGTCTTGTTAAGCTACTGAGACCTGCACGTCTCTTCCAAGGGGCATTTAAATCGTCTTGTTAAGCTGCTGCGATCTACACGTCTCTACCAAGGGGCATTAAATCAGTCTTGTTAAGCTATTACGACCTCCACCGCTCTTCCAAGGGGCATTTAAAATGTCTTTTTAAGCTTCTGCGACCTGCACGCCTCTTTCAAGGGGCATTTAAAACGTCTTGTTAAGCTAATGCGATCTGCATGTCTCTTCCGAGGGGCATTTAAACCGTCTTGTTAAGCTACTGCGACTTGGACGTCTCTTCCAAGGGGCATTTAAACCTTCTTGTTTAGCTACTGCGACCTCCATTGCTCTTCCAAGGGGCATTTAAACCGTCTTGTTAAGCTACTGCGACCTCCACCTCTCTTCCAAGGGGCATTTAAACCGTCTTGTTAAGCTGCTGCGATCTGCACGTCTCTTCCAAGGGGCATTTAAACCGTCTTGTTAAGCTACTGCGACCTCCACCTCTCTTCCAAGGGGCATTTAAACCGTCTTGTTAAGCTACTGCGACCTGCACGTCTCTTCCAATGGGCATTTAAACCGTCTTGTTAAGCTGCTGTGATCTGCACGTCCCTACCAAGGGGCATTTAATCCGTCTTGTTAAGCTATTACGACCTCCACCGCTCTTCCAAGGGGCATTTAAACCGTCTTTTTAAGCTACTGCGACCTGCATGTCTCTTCCGAGGGGCAATTAAACCGTCTTGTTAAGCTACTGCGACTTGCACGTCTCTTCCAAGGGGCATTTAAACCGTCTTGATAAGCTACTGCGACTTGCACGTCTCTTCCAAGGGGCATTTAAACCTTCTAGTTTAGCTACTGCGACCTCCATCGCTCTTCCAAGGGGCATTTAAACCGTCCTGTTAAGCTACTGCGAACAGCACTTCTCTACCAAAGGGCATTTAAACCGTCTTGTTAAGCTACTGCGGCCTGCACGTCTCTTCCAAGGTGCATTAAAACCATCTTGTTAAGCTACTGCGACCTCCACCGCTCTTCCATGGGGCATTTTAACCATCTTGTAAAGCTACTGCGACCTGTACGTCTCTTCCAAGGGGCATTTAAACCGTCCTGTTAAGCTACTGCGACATGCTCTTCTCTGTTGCAAGGGGCATTTAAACCGTCTTGTTAAGCTACTGCGACTTGCACGTCTCTTCCAAGGGGCATTTAAACCGTTTTGTTAAGCTACTGGGACCTGCACATGTCTTCCAAGGGGCATTTAAACTGTCTTGTTAAGCTACTGGGACCTGCACGTGTCTTCCAAGGGGCATTTAAACCGTCTTGTTAAGCTACTGGGACCTGCACGTGTCTTCCAAGGGGCATTTAAACCGTCTTGTTTAGCTACTGCGACCTGCATGTCTCTTCCAAGGGGCACTTAAACCATCTTGTTAAGCTACTGCGACCTCCACAGCTCTTCCAAGGGGCATTTAAACCGTCTTGTTAAGCTACTGCGACCAGCACTTCTCTACCAAAGGGCATTTAAACCGTCTTGTTAAGCTACTGCGACCTGCACGTCTCTTCCAAGGGGCATTTAAACCATCTTGTTAAACTACTGCGACCTCCACCGCTCTTCCAAGGGGCATTTTAACCATCTTATTAAGCTACTGCGACCTGCACGTCTGTTCCAAGGGGCATTAAAACCGTCTTGTTAAGCTACTGCGACTTTCACTTCTCTTCCTAGGGGCATTTACAGCTTCTTGTTTTGCTACTGTAACCTCCACCACTTTTCCAAAGAGCATTTAAACCATCTTGTTAAGCTACTACGACCTGCATGTCTCTTCCAAGGGGCATTTAAACCGTCTTGTTAAGCTACTGGGACCTGCACGTGTCTTCCAAGGGGCATTTAAACCATCTTGTTTAGCTACTGCGACCTGCATGTCTCTTCCAAGGGGCACTTAAACCGTCTTGTTAAGCTACTGCGATCTCCACCGCTCTTCCAAGGGGCATTTAAACCGTCTTGCTAAGCTACTGCGACCTGCACTTCTCTACCAAAGGGCATTTAAACTATCTTGTTAAGCTACGGCGACCTGTACTTCTCTTCCATGGGGCATTTAAACCATCTTGTTAAGCTATTGCGACCTCCACCGCTCTTCCAAGGGGCATTTTAACAGTCTTGTTAAGCTACTGCGACCTGTACATCTCTTCCAAGGGGCATTTAAACCATCTTGTTAAGCTATTGCGACCTCCAACGCTCTTCCAAGGGGCATTTTAACCATCTTGTTAAGCTACTGCGACCTGTACGTCTCTTCCAAGGGGCATTTAAACCATCTTGTTAAGCTATTGCGACCTATACCGCTCTTCCAAGGTGCATTTTAACCGTCTTGTTAAGCTACTGTGACCTGCACGTCTCTTCCAATTGGCAATTAAATCGTCTTGTTAAGCTACTGCGACCTCCACAGCTCTTTCAAGGGGCATTTAAAATGTCTTGTTTAGCTACTGCGACCTGCACGTCTCTTCCAAGGGGCATTTAAACCATCTTGTTAAGCTACTGCGACCTCCACCTCTCTTTCAAGGGGCATTTAAAACGTCTTGTTAAGCTACTGAGACCTGAATGTCTCTTCCGAGGGGCATTTAAACCGTCTTGTTAAGCTACTGCGACTTGCACGTCTCTTCCAAGGGGCATTTAAACCGTCTTGTTAAGCTACTGTGACTTGCACGTCTCTTCCAAGGGGCATTTAAACCTTCTTGTTTAGATACTGTGACCTCCATCGCTCTTCCAATGGGCATTTAAACTGTCTTTTTAAGCTACTGCGACCTGCACGTCTCTTCCAAGGGGCATTTAAACCGTCTTGTTAAGCTGCTGCGATCTGCACGTCTCTACCAAGGGGCATTTAATCCGTCTTGTTAAGCTATTACGACCTCCACCACTCTTCCAAGGGGCATTTAAACCGTTTTTTTAAGCTACTGCGACCTGCACGCCTCTTTCAAGGGGCATTTAAAACGTCTTGTTAAGCTAATGCGACCTGCATGTCTCTTCCGAGGGGCATTTAAACCGTCTTGTTAAGCTACTGCGACTTGCACGTTTCTTCCAAGGGGCATTTAAACGGTCTTGTTAAGCTACTGCGACTTGGACGTCTCTTCCAAGGGGCATTTAAACCTTCTTGTTTAGCTACTGCGACCTCCATTGCTCTTCCAAGGGGCATTTAAACCGTCTTGTTAAGCTACTGCGACCTCCACCTCTCTTCCAAGGGGCATTTAAACCGTCTTGTTAAGCTGCTGCGATCTGCACGTCTCTTCCAAGGGGCATTTAAACCGTCTTGTTAAGCTACTGCGACCTCCACCTCTCTTCCAAGGGGCATTTAAACCGTCTTGTTAAGCTACTGCGACCTGCACGTCTCTTCCAAGGGGCATTTAAACCGTCTTGTTAAGCTGCTGCGATCTGCACGTCTCTACCAAGGGGCATTTAATCCGTCTTGTTAAGCTATTATGACCTCCACCGCTCTTCCAAGGGGCATTTAAACCGTCTTTTTAAGCTACTGCGACCTGCACGCCTCTTTCAAGGGGCATTTAAAACGTCTTGTTAAGCTACTGCGACCTGCATGTCTCTTCCGAGGGGCAATTAAACCGTCTTGTTAAGCTACTGCGACTTGCACGTCTCTTCCAAGGGGCATTTAAACCGTCTTGATAAGCTACTGCGACTTGCACGTCTCTTCCAAGGGGCATTTAAACCTTCTTGTTTAGCTACTGCGACCTCCATCGCTCTTCCAAGGGGCATTTAAACCGTCTTGTTAAGCTACTGCGAACAGCACTTCTCTACCAAAAGGCATTTAAACCGTCTTGTTAAGCTACTGCCGCCTGCACGTCTCTTCCAAGGGGCATTTAAACCATCTTGTTTAGCTACTGCGACCTCCACAGCTCTTCCATGGGGCATTTTAACCGTCTTGTAAAGCTACTGCGACCTATACGTCTCTTCCAAGGTGCATTTAAACCGTCCTGTTAAGCTACTGCGACATGCTCTTCTCTGTTCCAAGGGGCATTTAAACCGTCTTGTTAAGCTACTGCGACTTGCACGTCTCTTACAAGGGGCATTTAAACCGTCTTGTTAAGCTACTGGGACCTGCACGTGTCTTCCAAGTGGCATTTAAACCTTCTTGTTAAGCTACTGGGACCTGCACGTGTCTTCCAAGGGGCATTTAAACCGTCTTGTTAAGCTACTGGGACCTGCACGTGTCTTCCAAGGGGCATTTAAACCGTCTTGTTTAGCTACTGCGACCTGCATGTCTCTTCCAAGGGGCACTTAAACCATCTTGTTAAGCTACTGCGACCTCCACAGCTCTTCCAATGGGCATTTAAACCGTCTTGTTAAGCTACTGCGACCAGCACTTCTCTACCAAAGGGCATTTAAACCGTCTTGTTAAGCTACTGCGACCTGCACGTCTCTTCCAAGGGGCATTTAAACCATCTTGTTAAACTACTGCGACCTCCACCCCTCTTCCAAGGGGCATTTTAACCGTCTTGTTAAGCTACTGCGACCTGCACGTCTGTTCCAAGGGGCATTAAAACCATCTTGTTAAGCTACTGCGACTTGCACTTCTCTTCCAAGGGGCATTTAAACCTTCTTGTTTTGCTACTGTAACCTCCACCACTTTTCCAAAGAGCATTTAAACCATCTTGTTAAGCTACTACGACCTGCATGTCTCTTCCAAGGGGCATTTAAACAGTCTTGTTAATCTACTGGGACCTGCACGTGTCTTCCAAGGGGCATTTAAACCGTCTTGTTTAGCTACTGCGACCTGCATGTCTCTTCCAAGGGGCACTTAAACCGTGTTGTTAAGCTACTGCGATCTCCACCGCTCTTCCAAGGGGCATTTAAACCGTCTTGCTAAGCTACTGCGACCTGCACTTCTCTACCAAAGGGCATTTAAACCATCTTGTTAAGCTACGGCGACCTGTACGTCTCTTCCATGGGGTATTTAAACCATCTTGTTAAGCTATTGCGACCTCCACCGCTCTTCCAAGGGGCATTTTAACCGTCTTGTTAAGCTACTGCGACCTGTACATCTCTTCCAAGGGGCATTTAAACCATCTTGTTAAGCTATTGCGACCTCCACCGCTCTTCCAAGGGGCATTTTAACCGTCTTGTTAAGCTAATGCGACCTGTACGTCTCTTCCAAGGGGCATTTAAACCATCTTGTTAAGCTATTGCGACCTATACCGCTCTTCCAAGGGGCATTTTAACCGTCTTGTTAAGCTACTGTGACCTGCACGTCTCTTCCAGTTTGCAATTAAATCGTCTTGTTAAGCTACTGCGACCTCCACAGCTCTTTCAAGGGGCATTTAAAATGTCTTGTTTAACGACTGCGACCTGCACGTCTCTTCCAAGGGGCATTTAAACCGTCTTGTTAAGCTACTGCGACCTCCACCGCTCTTTCAAGGGGCATTTAAAACGTCTTGTTAAGCTACTGCGACCTGCATGTCTCTTCCGAGGGGCATTTAAACCGTCTTGTTAAGCTACTGCGACTTGCACGTCTCTTCCAAGGGGCATTTAAACCGTCTTGTTAAGCTACTGTGACTTGCACGTCTCTTCCAAGGGGCATTTAAACCTTCTTGTTTAGATACTGCGACCTCCATCGCTCTTCCAATGGGCATTTAAATCGTCTTGTTAAGCTACTGCGACCTGCACGTCTCTTCCAAGGGGCATTTAAACCGTCTTGTTAAGCTACTGCGGCCTGCACGTCTCTTCCAAGGGGCATTTAAACCATCTTGTTAAGCTACTGCGACCTCCACCGCTCTTCCATGGGGCATTTTAACCGTCTTCTAAAGCTACTGCGACCTGTACGTCTCTTCCAAGGGGCATTTAAACCATCCTGTTAAGCTACTGCGACATGCACTTCTCTGTTCCAAGGGGCATTTAAACCGTCTTGTTAAGCTACTGCGACTTGCACGTCTCTTACAAGGGGCATTTAAACCTTCTTGTTTAGCTACTGTAACCTCCACCACTTTTCCAAGGGGCATTTAAACCGTCTTGTTAAGCTACTGCGACCTGCATTTCTCTTCCAAGATGCATTTAAACCGTCTTGTTAAGCTACTGGGACCTGCTCGTGTCTTCCAAGGGGCATTTAAACCGTCTTGTTTAGCTACTGCGACCAGCATGTCTCTTCCAAGGGGCACTTAAACCATCTTGTTAAGCTACTGCGACCTCCACAGCTCTTCCAAGGGGCATTTAAACCGTCTTGTTAAGCTACTGCGACCAGCACTTCTCTACCAAAGGGCATTTAAACCGTCTTGTTAAGCTACTGCGACCTGCACGTCTCTTTCAAGTGGCATTTAAACCATCTTTTTAACCTACTGCGACCTCCACCGCTCTTCCAAGGGGCATTTTAACCGTCTTGTTAAGCTACTGTGACCTGTACGTCTCTTCCAAAGGGCATTTAAACCATCTTGTTAAGCTATTGCGACCTCCACCGCTCTTCCAAGGGGCATTTTAACCGTCTTGTTAAGCTACTGCGACCTGTACGTCTCTTCCAAGGGGCATTTAAACCATCTTGTTAAGCTATTGCGACCTCCACCGCTCTTCCAAGGGGCATTTTAACCGTCTTGTTAAGCTACTGTGACCTGCACGTCTCTTCCAATTGGCAATTAAATCGTCTTGTTAAGCTACTGCGACCTCCACAGCTCTTTCAAGGGGCATTTAAAATGTCTTGATTAGCTACTGCGACCTGCACGTCTCTTCCAAGGGGCATTTAAACCTTCTTGTTAAGCTACTGCGACCTCCACCGCTCTTCCAAAGGGCATTTTAACCGTCTTGTTAAGCTACTGCGACCTGCACGTCTCTACCAAGGGGCATTTAAACCGTCTTATTAAGCTACTGCGACCTCCACTGCTCTTCCAAGGGGCATTTAATCCGTCTTGTTAAGCTACTGCGACCTGCACGTCTCTTCGAAGGGGCATTTAAACCGTCTTGTTAAGCTACTGCGAACTGCACGTCTCTTCCAAGGGGCATTTAAACCTTGATGTTAAGCTTCTGCGACCTGCACGTCTCTTCCAAGGGGCATTTAAACCATCTTGGTAAGCTACTGCGACCTGCAAGCCTTTTCTAAGGGGCATTTAAACCGTCTTGTTAAGTTACTGCGACCTGCATGTTTCTTGCAAGGGGCATTTAAACCGTCTTGTTAAGCTACTGCGACCTGCACGTCTCTTCCAAGGGGCATTTAAACCGTCTTGCTAAGCTACTGCGACCTGCACGTCTCTTCCAAGGGGCATTTAAACAGTCTTATTAAGCTACTGCGACCTGCACGTCTCTTCCAAGGGGCATTTAAACTATCTTGTTAAGCTACTGCGACCTCCACCTCTCTTCCAAGGGGCATTTATACCGTCTTGTTATGCTACTGCGACCTGCACGTTTCTTGCAAGGGGTATTTAAAACGTTTTGTTACGCTACTGCGAATTGCACGTCTCTTCCAAGGGGCATTTAAATCGTCTTGTTAAGCTATTGCGACCTCCACCGCCTTTCAAAGGGTCATTTAAACCGTCTAGTTAAGCTACTGCGACCTGCACGTCTCTTCCGAGGGGCATTTAAACCGTATTGTTAAGCTACTGCGACTTGCACGTCTCTTCCAAGGGGCATTTAAACTGTCTTGTTTAGCTACTGCGACCTCCACCGCTCTTCCAAGGGGCATTTAAACCATCTTGTTAAGCCGCTGCGACCTGCACGTCTCTTCCAAGGGGCATTTAAACCGTCTTGTTAAGTCACTGCGACCTGCACGTCTCTTCCAAGGGGCATTTAAACCGTCTTGTTAAGCTACTGCGACCTGCACGTCTCTTCAAATGGGCAGTTAAAACATCTTGTTAAGCTACTGTAACCTCCACCACTTTTCTAAGAGGCATTTAAACAGTCTTGTTAAGCTACTGCGACCTACACGTCTCTTCCAAGGGGCATTTAAGCCGTCTTGTTAAGCTACTGCGACCTGCATGTCTCTACCAAGGGGCATTTAAACCGTCTTGTTAAGCTACTGCGACCTCCAACGCTCTTCCAAGGTTCATTTAAACCGTCTTGTTAAGCTACTGCGACCTGAACGTCTCTTCCAAGGGGCATTTAAACCGTCTTGTTAAGCTACTGCGACCTGTACTTCTGTTTCGAGGGGCATTTAAACCGTCTTGTTAAGCTGCTGCGATCTGCACGTCTCTACCAAGGGGCATTTAATCCGTCTTGTTAAGCTATTACGACCTCCACCGCTCTTCCAAGGGGCATTTAGACCGTCTTGTTAAGCTACTGCTACATGCACGTCTCTTCCAAGGGGCATTTAAACCGTATTGTTAAGCTACTGCGACCTGCACGTTTCTTCCAAGGGACATTTAAACCATCTTGTTAAGCTACTGACACCTGCACGTCTCTTCCAAGGGGCATTTAAACCGTCATGTTAAGCTGCTGCGACTTGCACGTCTCTTCCAAAGGGCATTTAAACCGTCTTGTTAAGCTACTGCGACTTGCACATCTCTTCCAAGGGGCATTTAAACCTTCTTGTTTAGCTACTGTGACCTCCATCGCTGTTCCAAGGGGTATTTAAACCGTCTTGTTAAGCTACTGCGACCTGCACGTCTCTTAAAAGGGGCATTTAAACTGTCTTGTTAAGCTGCTGCGATCTGCACGTCTCTACCAAGGGGTATTTAATCCGTCTTGTTAAGCTATTACGACCTCCACCGCTCGTCCAAGGGGCATTTAAACCGTCTTTTTAAGCTACTGCGACCTGCACGCCTCTTTCAAGGGGCATTTAAAACGTCTTGTTAAGCTACTGCGACCTGCATGTCTCTTCCGAGGGGCATTTAAACCGTCTTGTTAAGCTACTGCGACTTGCTCGTCTCTTCCAAGGGGCATTTAAACCGTCTTGTTAAGCTACTGCGACTTGCGCGTCTCTTCCAATGGGCATTTAAACCTTCTTGTTTAGCTACTGCGATCTCCATCGCTCTTCCAAGGGGCATTTAAACCGTCTTGTTAAGCTACGTCGACCAGCACTTCTCTACCAAAGGGCATTTAAACCGTCTTGTTAAGCTACTGCGACCTGCACGTCTCTTCCAAGGGGCATTTAAACCATCTTGTTAAACTACTGCGACCTCCACCGCTCTTCCAAGGGGCATTTTAACCGTCTTGTTAAGCTACTGTGACCTGCACGTCTGTTCCAAGGGGCATTAAAACCGTCTTGTTAAGCTACTGCGACTTGTACTTCTCTTCCAAGGGGCATTTAAACCTTCTTGTTTTGCTACTGTAACCTCCACCACTTTTCCAAAGAGCATTTAAACCATCTTGTTAAGCTACTACGACCTGCATGTCTCTTCCAAGGGGCATTTAAACCGTCTTGTTAAGCTACTGGGACCTGCACGTGTCTTCCAAGGGGCATTTAAACTGTCTTGTTTAGCTACTGCGACCTGCATTTCTCTTCCAAGGGGCACTTAAACCGTCTTGTTAAGCTACTGCGATCTCCACCGCTCTTCCAAGGGGCATTTAAACCGTCTTGCTAAGCTACTGCGTCCTGCACTTCTCTACCAAAGGGCATTTAAACCATCTTGTTAAGCTACGGCGACCTGTACGTCTCTTCCTTGGGGCATTTAAACCATCTTGTTAAGCTATTGCGACCTCCACCGCTCTTCCAAGGGGCATTTTATCCGTCTTGTTAAGCTACTGCGACCTGTACATCTCTTCCAAGGGGCATTTAAACCATCTTGTTAAGCTATTGCGACCTCCACCGCTCTTCCAAGGGGCATTTTAACCGTCTTGTTAAGCTACTGCGACCTGTACGTCTCTTCCAAGGGGCATTTAAACCATCTTGTTAAGCTTTTGCGACCTATACCGCTCTTCCAAGGGGCATTTTAACCGTCTTGTTAAGCTACTGTGACCTGCACGTCTCTTCCAATTTGCAATTAAATCGTCTTGTTAAGCTACTGCGGCCTCCACAGCTCTTTCAAGGGGCATTTAAAATGTCTTGTTTAGCGACTGAGACCTGCACGTCTCTTCCAATGGGCATTTACACCGTCTTGTTTAGCTACTGCGACCTGCATGTCTCTTCCAAGGGGCACTTAAACCATCTTGTTAAGCTACTGCGACCTGCATGTCTCTTCCGAGGGGCATTTAAACCGTCTTGTTAAGCTACTGCGACCTCCACCGCTCTTTCAAGGGGCATTTAAAACGTCTTGTTAAGCTACTGCGACCTGCATGTCTCTTCCGAGGGGCATTTAAATCGTCTTGTTAAGCTACTGCGACTTGCAAGTCTCTTCCAAGGGGCATTTAAACCGTCTTGTTAAGCTACTGTGACTTGCACGTCTCTTCCAAGGGGCATTTAAACCTTCTTGTTTAGATACTGCGACCTCGATCGCTCTTCCAATGGGCATTTAAACCGTCTTGTTAAGCTACTGCGACCTGTACGTCTCTTCCAAGGGGCATTTAAACCGTCTTGTTAAGCTACTGCGGCCTGCACGTCTCTTCCAAAGGGCATTTAAACCATCTTGTTAAGCTACTGCGACCTCCACCGCTCTTCCATGGGGTCATTTTAACCGTCTTCTAAAGCTACTGCGACCTGTACGTCTCTTCCAAGGGGCATTTAAACCGTCTTGTTTTGCTACTGCGACCTGCACGTCTCTTCCAAGGGGCATTTAAACCGTCTTGATAAGCTACTGCGACCTGCACGTCTCTTCCAAGGGGCATTTAAACAGTCTTATTAAACTACTGCGACCTGCACGTCTCTTCCAAGGGGCATTTAAACTATCTTGTTAAGCTACTGCGACCTCCACCTCTCTTCCAAGGGGCATTTATACCGTCTTGTTAAGCTACTGCGACCTGCACGTTTCTTGCAAGGGGTATTTAAAACGTTTTGTTAAGCTACTGCGAATTGCACGTCTCTTCCAAGGGGCATTTAAATCGTCTTGTTAAGCTATAGCGACCTCCACCGACTTTCAAAGGGTCATTTAAACCGTCTAGTTAAGCTACTGCGACCTGCACGTCTCTTCCGAGGGGCATTTAAACCGTATTGTTAAGCTTCTGCGACTTGCACGTCTCTTCCAAGGGGCATTTAAACTGTCTTGTTTAGCTACTGCGACCTCCACCGCTCTTCCAAGGGGCATTTAAACCATCTTGTTAAGCCACTGCGACCTGCACGTCTCTTCCAAGGGGCATTTAAACCGTCTTGTTAAGTCACTGCGACCTGCACGTCTCTTCCAAGGGGCATTTAAACCGTCTTGTTAAGCTACTGCGACCTGCACGTCTCTTCAAATGGGCATTTAAAACATCTTGTTAAGCTACTGTAACCTCCACCACTTTTCCAAGAGGCATTTAAACAGTCTTGTTAAGCTACTGCGACCTACACGTCTCTTCCAAGGGGCATTTAAGCCGTCTTGTTAAGCTACTGCGACCTGCATGTCTCTACCAAGGGGCATTTAAACCGTCTTGTTAAGCTACTGCGACCTCCACCGCTCTTCCAAGGGGCATTTAAACCGTCTTGTTAAGCTACTGCGACCTGAACGCCTCTTCCAAGGGGCATTTAAACCGTCTTGTTAAGCTACTGCGACCTGCACTTCTCTTCCGAGGGGCATTTAAACCGTCTTGTTAAGCTGCTGCGATCTGCACGTCTCTACCAAGGGGCATTTAATTCGTCTTGTTAAGCTATTACGACCTCCACCGCTCTTCCAAGGGGCATTTAGACCGTCTTGTTAAGCTACTGCGACATGCACGTCTCTTCCAAGGGGCATTTAAACCGTATTGTTAAGCTACTGCGACCTGCACGTTTCTTCCAAGGGGCATTTAAACCATCTTGTTAAGCTACTGACACCTGCACGTCTCTTCCAAAGGGCATTTAAACCGTCATGTTAAGCTGCTGCGACTTGCACGTCTCTTCCAAGGGGCATTTAAACCGTCTTGTTAAGCTACTGCGACTTGCACGTCTCTTCCAAGGGGCATTTAAACCTTCTTGTTTAGTTACTGTGACCTCCATCGCTCTTCCAAGGGGCATTTAAACCGTCTTGTTAAGCTACTGCGACCTGCACGCCTCTTTCAAGGGGCATTTAAAACGTCTTGTTAAGCTACTGCGACCTGCATGTCTCTTCCGAGGGGCATTTAAACCGTCTTGTTAAGCTACTGCGACTTGCTCGTCTCTTCCAAGGGGCATTTAAACCGTCTTGTTAAGCTACTGCGACTTGCACGTCTCTTCCAATGGGCATTTAAACCTTCTTGTTTAGCTACTGCGACCTCCATCGCTCTTCCAAGGGGCATTTAAACCGTCTTGTTAAGCTACTGCGAACAGCACTTCTCTACCAAAGGGCATTTTAACCGTCTTGTTAAGCTACTGCGGCCTGCACGTCTCTTCCAAGGGGCATTTAAACCATCTTGTTAAGCTACTGCGACCTGCACGTGTCTTCCAAGGGGCATTTAAACCATCTTGTTAAGCTACTGGGACCTGCACGTGTCTTCGAAGGGGCATTTAAACCGTCTTGTTAAGCTACTGGGACCTGCACGTGTCTTCCAAGGGGCATTTAAACCGTCTTGTTTAGCTACTGCGACCTGCATGTCTCTTCCAAGGGGCACTTAAACCAACTTGTTAACCTACTGCGACCTCCACAGCTCTTCCAAGGGGCATTTAAACCGTCTTGTTAAGCTACTGCGACCAGCACTTCTCTACCAAAGGACATTTAAACCGTCTTGTTAAGCTACTGCGACCTGCACGTCTCTTCCAAGGGGCATTTAAACCATCTTGTTAAACTACTGCGACCTCCACCGCTCTTCCAAGGGGCATTTTTAACCGTCTTGTTAAGCTACTGCGACCTGCACGTCTGTTCCAAGGGGCATTAAAACCATCTTGTTAAGCTACTGCGACTTGCAATTCTCTTCCAAGGGGCATTTAAACCTTCTTGTTTTGCTACTGTAACCTCCACCACTTTTCCAAAGAGCATTTAAACCATCTTGTTAAGCTACTACGACCTGCATGTCTCTTCCAAGGGGCATTTAAACCGTCTTGTTAAGCTACTGGGACCTGCACGTGTCTTCCAAGGGGCATTTAAACCATCTTGTTAAGCTACGGCAACCTGTACGTCTCTTCCATGGGGCATTTAAATCATCTTGTTAATCTATTGCGACCTCCACCGCTCTTCCAAGGGGCATTTTAACCATCTTGTTAAGCTACTGCGAACTGTACGTCTCTTCCAAGGGGCATTTAAACCATCTTGTTAAGCTATTTCGACCTCCACCGCTCTTCCAGGGGGCATTTTAACCGTCTTGTTAAGCTACTGCGACCTGTACGTCTCTTCCAAGGGGCATTTAAACCATCTTGTTAAGCTATTGCGACCTATACCGCTCTTCCAAGGGGCATTTTAACCGTCTTGTTAAGCTACTGTGACCTGCACGTCTCTTCCAATTGGCAATTAAATCGTCTTGTTAAGCTACTGCGACCTCCACAGCTCTTTCAAGGGGCATTTAAAATGTCTTGTTTAGCTACTGCGACCTGCACGTCTCTTCCAAGGGGCATTTAAACCGTCTTGTTAAGCTACTGCGACCTCCACCGCTCTTTCAAGGGGCATTTAAAACGTCTTGTAAAGCTACTGCGACCTGCATGTCTCTTCCGAGGAGCATTTAAACCGTCTTGTTAAGCTACTGCGACTTGCACGTCTCTTCCAAGGGGCATTTAAACCTTCTTGTTTAGATACTGCGACCTCCATCGCTCTTCCAATGGGCATTTAAACCGTCTTGTTAAGCTACTGCGACCTGCACGTCTCTTCCAAGGGGCATTTAATCCGTCTTGTTAAGCTATTACGACCTCCTCCGCTCTTCCAAGGGGCATTTAAACCGTCTTTTTAAGCTACTGCGACCTGCACGCCTCTTTCAAGGGGCATTTAAAACGTCTTGTTAAGCTACTGCGACCTGCATGTTTCTTCCGAGGGGCATTTAAACCTTCTTGTTAAGCTACTGCGACTTGCACGTCTCTTCCAAGGGTCATTTAAACCGTCTTATTAAGCTACTGCGACTTGCACGTCTCTTCCAAGGGGCATTTAATCCTGCTTGTTTAGCTACTGCGACCTCCATCGCTCTTCCAAGGGGCATTTAAACCATCTTGTTAAGCTACTGCGAACAGCACTTCTCTACCAAAGGGCTTTTAAACCATCTTGTTAAGCTACTGCGGCCTGCACGTCTCTTCCAAGGGGCATTTAAACCGTCCTGTTAAGCTACTGCAACATGCTCTTCTCTGTTCCAAGGGGCATTTAAACCGTCTTGTTAAGCTACTGCGACTTGCACGTCTCTTACAAGGGGCATTTAAACCTTCTTGTTTAGCTACTGTAACCTCCACCACTTTTCCAAGGGGCAATTAAACCGTCTTGTTAAGCTACTGCGACCTGCATGTCTCTTCCAAGGGGCACTTAAACCATCTTGTTAAGCTACTGCGACCTCCACAGCTCTTCCAAGGGGCATTTAAACCGTCTTGTTAAGCTACTGCGACCAGCACGTCTCTTCCAAGTGGCATTAAAACCATCTTTTTAACCTACTGCGACCTCCACCGCTCTTCCAAGGGGCATTTTAACCGTCTTGTTAAGCTACTGCGACCTGTACGTCTCTTCCAAAGGGTATTTAAACCATCTTGTTGAGCTATTGCGACCACCACCGCTCTTCCAAGGGGCATTTTAACCGTCTTGTTAAGCTACAGCGACCTGTACGTCTCTTCCAAGGTCCATTTAAACCATCTTGTTAAGCTAGTGCGACCTCCACCGCTCTTCCAAGGGGCATTTTAACCGTCTTGTTAAGCTACTGTGACCTGCACGTCTCTTCCAATTGGCAATTAAATCGTCTTGTTAAGCTACTGCGACCTCCACAGCTCTTTCAAGGGGCATTTAAAATGTCTTGTTTAGCTACTGCGACCTGCACGTCTCTTCCAAGGGGCATTTAAACCGTCTTGTTAAGCTACTGCGACCTGCACGTCTCTTCCAAGGGGCATTTAAACCATCTTGTTAACCTACTGCGAACTCCACCGCTCTTCCAAGGGGCATTTTAACCGTCTTGTTAAGCTACTGCCACCTGCACGTCTGTTCCAAGGGGCATTAAAACCGTCTTGTTAAGCTACTGCGACTTGCACTTCTCTTCCAAGGGGCATTTAAACCTTCTTGTTTAGCTACTGTAACCTCCACCACTTTTCCAAAGAGCATATAAACCATCTTGTTAAGCTACTACGACCTGCATGTCTCTTCCAAGGGGCATTTAAACCGTCTTGTTAAGCTACTGGGACCTGCACGTCTCTTCCAAGGGGCACTTAAACCGTCTTGTTAAGCTACTGCGACCTCCACCGCTCTTCCAAGGGGCATTTAAACAGTCTTGCTAAGTTACTGCGACCTGCACTTCTCTACCAAAGGGCATTTAAACCATCTTGTTAAGCTACGGCGAACTGCACGTCTCTTCCAATGGGCATTTAAACCATCTTGTTAAGCTTCTGCGACCTTCACGTCTCTTCCAAGGGGCATTTAAACCATCTTGTTAAGGTACTGCGACCTGCAAGCCTTTTCTAAGGAGCATTTAAACCCTCTTGTTAAGCTACTGCGACCTGCATGTCTCTTGCAAGGGGCATTTAAACCGTCTTGTTAAGCTACTGCGACCTGCTCGTCTCTTCCAAGGGGCATTTAAACAGTTTTGTTAAGCTACTGCGACCTGCACGTCTCTTCCAAGGGGCATTTAAACTGTCTTGCTAAGCTACTGCGACCTGCACGTCTCTACCAAGGGGCATTTAAACTGTCTTGTTAAGCTACTGCGACCTCCACCTCTCTTCCAAGGGGCATTTAAACCGTCTTGTTAAGCTACTGCGACCTGCATGTCTCTTCCAAGGGGCATTTAAACCGTCTTATTAAGTTACTGCGACCTGCACATGTCTTCCAAGGGGCATTTAAACTGTTTTTTTAATCTACTGCGAACTGCACGTCTCTTCCAAGGGACATTTAAACCATCTTGTTAAGCTACTGCGACCTGCATGTCTCTTCCAAGGGGCATTTAAAATGTCTTATTAAGCTACTGCGACCTGCACGTGTCTTCCAAGGGGTATTTAAACTGTCTTGTTAAGCTAATGCGACCTCCACTGCTCTTCCAAGGGGCATTTAAACCATCTTGTTAAGCCACTGCGACCTGCACGTCTCTTCCAAGGGGCATTTAAACCGTCTTGTTAAGTCACTGCGACCTGCACGTCTCTTCCAAGGGGCATGTAAACCGTCTTGTTAAGCTACTGCGACTTGCACGTCTCTTCAAATGGGCATTTAAAACATCTTGTTAAGCTACTGTAACCTCCACCACTTTTCAAAGAGGCATTTAAACAGTCTTGTTAAGCTACTGCGACCTACACGTCTCTTCCAAGGGGCATTTAAGCCGTCTTGTTAAGCTACTGCGACCTGCACGTCTCTACCAAGGGGCATTTAAACAGTCTTGTTAAGCTACTGCGACCTCCACCGCTCTTCAAAGGGGCATTTAAACCGTCTTGTTAAGCTACTGCGACCTGAACGTCTCTTCCAAGGGGCATTTAAACCGTCTTGTTAAGCTACTGCGACATGCACGTCTCTTCCAAGGGGCATTTAAACCGTATTGTTAAACTACTGCGACCTGCACGTTTCTTCCAAGGGGCATTTAAACCGTCTTGTTAAGCTACTGAGACCTGCACGTCTCTTCCAAGGGGCATTTAAACCGTCTTGTTAAGCTGCTGCGATCTACACGTCTCTACCAAGGGGCATTTAAACCGTCTTGTTAAGCTACTGCGACTTGCACGTCTCTTACAAGGGGCATTTAAACCTTCTTGTTTAGCTACTGTAACCTCCACCACTTTTCCAAGGGGCATTTAAACCGTCTTGTTAAGCTACTGCGACCAGCACGTCTCTTCCAAGGTGCATTTAAACCGTCTTGTTAAGCTACTGGGACCTGCACGTGTCTTCCAAGGGGCATTTAAACCGTCTTGTTTAGCTACTGCGACCTACATGTCTCTTCCAAGGGGCACTTAAACCGTCTTGTTAAGCTACTGCGACCAGCACTTCTCTATCAAAGGGCATTTAAACCGTCTTGTTAAGCTTCTGCGACCTGCACGTCTCTTCCAAGGGGCATTTAAACCATCTTGTTAACCTACTGCGACCTCCACCGCTCTTCCAAGGGGCATTTTAACCGTCTTGTTAAGCTACTGCGACCTGCACGTCTGTTCCAAGGGGCATTAAAACCGTCTTGTTAAGCTACTGCGACTTGCACTTCTCTTCCAAGGGGAATTTAAACCTTCGTGTTTAGCTACTGTAACCTCCACCACTTTTCCAAAGATCATTTAAACCATCTTGTTAAGCTACTACGACCTGCATGTCTCTTCGAAGGGGCATTTAAACCTTCTTGTTAAGCTACTGGGACCTGCACGTGTCTTCCAAGGGGCATTTAAACCGTCTTGTTTAGCTACTGCGACCTACATGTCTCTTCCAAGGGGCACTTAAACCGTCTTGTTAAGCTACTGCGACCTCCACCGCTCTTCCAAGGGGCATTTAAACCGTCTTGCTAAGCTACTGCGACCTGCACTTCTCTACCAAAGGGCATTTAAACCATCTTGTTAAGCTACGGCGAACTGCACGTCTCTTCCAAGGGGCATTTAAACCATCTTGGTAAGGTACTGTGACCTGCAAGCCTTTTCTAAGGGGCATTTAAACCCTCTTGTTAAGCTACTGCGACCTGCATGTCTCTTGCAAGGGGCATTTAAACCGTCTTGTTAAGATACTGCGACCTGCTCGTCTCTTCCAAGGGGCATTTAAACAGTTTTGTTAAGCTACTGCGACCTGCACGTCTCTTCCAAGGGGCATTTAAACTGTCTTGTTAAGCTACTGCGACCTGCATGTCTCTACCAAGGGGCATTTAAACTGTCTTGTTAAGCTACTGCGACCTGCACGTCTCTTCCAAGTGGCATTTAAACCGTCTTGTTAAGCTACTGCGACCTACACGTCTCTTCCAAGTGGCATGTAAACTGTCTAGTTAAGCTGCTGCGACCTCCACCTCTCTTCCAAGGGCCATTTAAACCGTCTTGTTAAGCTACTGCGACATGCACGTCTCTTCCAAGGGGCATTTAAACCGTATTGTTAAACTACTGCGACCTGCACGTTTCTTCCAAGGGGCATTTAAACCGTCTTGTTAAGCTACTGAGACCTGCACGTCTCTTCCAAGGGGCATTTAAACCGTCTTGTTAAGCTGCTGCGATCTACACGTCTCTACCAAGGGGCATTTAAACCGTCTTGTTAAGCTACTGCGACTTGCACGTCTCTTACAAGGGGCATTTAAACCTTCTTGTTTAGCTACTGTAACCTCCACCACTTTTCCAAGGGGCATTTAAACCGTCTTGTTAAGCTACTGCGACCAGCACGTCTCTTCCAAGGTGCATTTAAACCGTCTTGTTAAGCTACTGGGACCTGCACGTGTCTTCCAAGGGGCATTTAAACCGTCTTGTTTAGCTACTGCAACCTGCATGTCTCTTCCAAGGGGTACTTAAGCCATCTTGTTAAGCTACTGCGACCTCCACAGCTCTTCCAAGGGGCATTTAAACCGTCTTGTTAAGCTACTGCGACCAGCACTTCTCTATCAAAGGGCATTTAAACCGTCTTGTTAAGCTTCTGCGACCTGCACGTCTCTTCCAAGGGGCATTTAAACCATCTTGTTAACCTACTGCGACCTCCACCGCTCTTCCAAGGGGCATTTTAACCGTCTTGTTAAGCTACTGCGACCTGCACGTCTGTTCCAAGGGGCATTAAAACCGTCTTGTTAAGCTACTGCGACTTGCACTTCTCTTCCAAGGGGAATTTAAACCTTCGTGTTTAGCTACTGTAACCTCCACCACTTTTCCAAAGATCATTTAAACCTTCTTGTTAAGCTACTGGGACCTGCACGTGTCTTCCAAGGGGCATTTAAACCGTCTTGTTTAGCTACTGCGACCTACATGTCTCTTCCAAGGGGCACTTAAACCGTCTTGTTAAGCTACTGCGACCTCCACCGCTCTTCCAAGGGGCATTTAAACCGTCTTGCTAAGCTACTGCGACCTGCACTTCTCTACCAAAGGGCATTTAAACCATCTTGTTAAGCTACGGCGAACTGCACGTCTCTTCCAAGGGGCATTTAAACCATCTTGGTAAGGTACTGTGACCTGCAAGCCTTTTCTAAGGGGCATTTAAACCCTCTTGTTAAGCTACTGCGACCTGCATGTCTCTTGCAAGGGGCATTTAAACCGTCTTGTTAAGATACTGCGACCTGCTCGTCTCTTCCAAGGGGCATTTAAACAGTTTTGTTAAGCTACTGCGACCTGCACGTCTCTTCCAAGGGGCATTTAAACTGTCTTGTTAAGCTACTGCGACCTGCATGTCTCTACCAAGGGGCATTTAAACTGTCTTGTTAAGCTACTGCGACCTCCACCTCTCTTCCAAGGGGTATTTAAACCGTCTTGTTAAGCTACTGCGACCTGCATGTCTCTTCCAAGGGGCATTTAAACCGTCTTATTAAGCTACTGCGACCTGCACATGTCTTCCAAGGGGCATTTAAACTGTTTTTTTAATCTACTGCTACCTGCACGTCTCTTCCAAGGGGCATTTAAACCATCTTGTTAAGCTATTGCGACCTGCATGTCTCTTCCAAGGGGCATTTAAAATGTCTTATTAAGCTACTGCGACCTGCACGTGTCTTCCAAGGGGCATTTAAACTGTCTTGTCAAGCTAATGCGAACTCCACCGCTCTTCCAAGGGGCATTTAAACCATCTTGTTAAGCCACTGCGACCTGCACGTCTCTTCCAAGGGGCATTTAAACCGTTTTGTTAAGTCACTGCGACCTGCACGTCTCTTCCAAGGGGCATGTAAACCGTCTTGTTAAGCTACTGCGACTTGCACGTCTCTTCAAATGGGCATTGAAAACATCTTGTTAAGCTACTGTAACCTCCACCACTTTTCCAAGAGGCATTTAAACAGTCTTGTTAAGCTACTGCGACCTACACGTCTCTTCCAAGGGGCATTTAAGCCGTCTTGTTAAGCTACTGCGACCTGCACGTCTCTACCAAGGGGCATTTAAACAGTCTTGTTAAGCTACTGCGACCTCCACCGCTCTTCAAAGGGGCATTTAAACCGTCTTGTTAAACTACTGCGACCGGAACGTCTCTTCCAAGGGGCATTTAAACCGTCTTGTTAAGCTACTGCGACATGCACGTCTCTTCCAAGGGGCAGTTAAACCGTATTGTTAAGCTACTGCGACCTGCACGTTTCTTCCAAGGGGCATTTAAACCGTCTTGTTAAGCTACTGAGACCTGCACGTCTCTTCCAAGGGGCATTTAAACAGTCTTGTTAAGCTGCTGCGATCTACACGTCTCTACCAAGGTTTCATTTAATCAGTCTTGTTAAGCTATTACGACCTCCACCGCTCTTCCAAGGGGCATTTAAACTGTCTTTTTAAGCTACTGCGACCTGCACGCCTCTTTCAAGGGGCATTTAAAACGTCTTGTTAAGCTAATGCGACCTGCATGTCTCTTCCGAATGGCATTTAAACCGTCTTGTTAAGCTACTGCGACTTGCACGTTTCTTCCAAGGGGCATTTAAAGCGTCTTGTTAAGCTACTGCGACTTGGACGTCTCTTCCAAGGGGCATTTAATCCTTCTTGTTTAGCTACTGCGACCTCCATTGCTCTTCCAAGGGGCATTTAAACCGTCTTGTTAAGCTACTGCGACCTGCACGTCTCTTCCAAGGGGCATTTAAACCGTCTTGTTAAGCTGCTGCGATCTGCACGTCTCTAGCAAGGGGCATTTAATCCGTCTTGTTCAGCTATTACGACCTCCACCGCTCTTCCAAGGGGCATTTAAACCGTCTTTTTAAGCTACTGCGACCTGCACGCCTCTTTCAAGGGGCATTTAAAACGTCTTGTTAAGCTACTGCGACCTGCATGTCTTTTCCGAGGGGCATTTAAACCATCTTGTTAAGCTACTGCGACATGCACGTCTCTTCCAAGGGGCATTTAAACCGTCTTGTTAAGCTACTGCGACTTGCACGTCTCTTCCAAGGGGCATTTAAATCTTCTTGTTTAGCTACTGCGACCTCCATCGCTCTTCCAAGGGGCATTTAAACTGTCTTGTTAAGCTACTGCGAACAGCACTTCTCTACCAAAGGCCATTTAAACCGTCTTGTTAAGCTACTGCGGCCTGCACGTCTCTTCCAAGGGGCATTTAAACCATCTTGTTAAGCTACTGCGACCTCCACCTCTCTTCCATGGGGCATTTTAACCGTGTTGTAAAGCTACTGCGACCTGTACGTCTCCTCCAAGGGGCATTTAAACCGTCCTGTTAAGCTACTGCGACATGCTCTTCTCTGTTCCAAGGGGCATTTAAACCGTCTTGTTAAGCTACTGCGACTTACACGTCTCTTACAAGGGGCATTTAAACCGTCTTGTTAAGCTACTGGGACCTGCACGTGTCTTCCAAGGGGCATTTAAACCGTCTTGTTAAGCTACTGGGACCTGCACGTGTCTTCCAAGGGGCATTTAAACCATCTTGTTAAGCTACTGGGACCTGCACGTGTCTTCCAAGGGGCATTTAAACAATCTTGTTTAGCTACTGCGACCTGCATGTCTCTTCCAAGGGGCATTTAAACCATCTTGTTAAGCTACTGCGACCTCCACAGCTCTTCCAAGGGGCATTTAAACCGTCTTGTTAAGCTACTGCGACCAGCACTTCTCTACCATAGGGCATTTAAAGCGTCTTGTTAAGCTACTGCGACCTGCACGTCTCTTCCAAGGGGCATTTAAACCATCTTGTTAAGCTATAGCGACCTCCACAGCTCTTCCAAGGGGCATTTAAACCGTCTTGTTAAGCTACTGCGACCAGCACTTCTCTACCAAAGGGCATTTAAACAATCTTGTTTAGCTACTGCGACCTACATGTCTCTTCCAAGGGTCACTTAAACCGTCTTGTTAAGCTACTGCGACCTCCACCGCTCTTCCAAGGGGCATTTAAACCGTCTTGCTAAGCTACTGCGACCTGCACTTCTCTACCAAAGGGCATTTAAACCATCTTGTTAAGCTACGGCGAACTGCACGTCTCTTCCAAGGGGCATTTAAACCATCTTGGTAAGGTACTGTGACCTGCAAGCCTTTTCTAAGGGGCATGTAAACCCTCTTGTTAAGCTACTGCGACCTGCATGTCTCTTGCAAGGGGCATTTAAACCGTCTTGTTAAGATACTGCGACCTGCTCGTCTCTTCCAAGGGGCATTTAAACAGTTTTGTTAAGCTACTGCGACCTGCACGTCTCTTCCAAGGGGCATTTAAACTGTCTTGTTAAGCTACTGCGACCTGCATGTCTCTACCAAGGGGCATTTAAACTGTCTTGTTAAGCTACTGCGACCTCCACCTCTCTTCCAAGGGGTATTTAAACCGTCTTGTTAAGCTACTGCGACCTGCATGTCTCTTCCAAGGGGCATTTAAACCGTCTTATTAAGCTACTGCGACCTGCACATGTCTTCCAAGGGGCATTTAAACTGTTTTTTTAATCTACTGCTACCTGCACGTCTCTTCCAAGGGGCATTTAAACCATCTTGTTAAGCTACTGCGACCTGCATGTCTCTTCCAAGGGGCATTTAAAATGTCTTATTAAGCTACTGCGACCTGCACGTGTCTTCCAAGGGGCATTTAAACTGTCTTGTCAAGCTAATGCGAACTCCACCGCTCTTCCAAGGGGCATTTAAACCATCTTGTTAAGCCACTGCGACCTGCACGTCTCTTCCAAGGGGCATTTAAACCGTTTTGTTAAGTGACTGCGACCTGCACGTCTCTTCCAAGGGGCATGTAAACCGTCTTCTTAAGCTACTGCGACTTGCACGTCTCTTCAAATGGGCATTTAAAACATCTTGTTAAGCTACTGTAACCTCCACCACTTTTCCAAGAGGCATTTAAACAGTCTTGTTAAGCTACTGCGACCTACACGTCTCTTCCAAGGGGCATTTAAGCCATCTTGTTAAGCTACTGCGACCTCCACAGCTCTTCCAAGGGGCATTTAAACCGTCTTGTTAAGCTACTGCGACCTGCACTTCTCTACCAAAGGGCATTTAAACCGTCTTGTTAAGCTACTGCGACCTGCACGTCTCTTCCAAGGGGCATTTAAACCATCTTGTTAAACTACTGCGACCTCCACCGCTCTTCCAAGGGGCATTTTAACCGTCTTGTTAAGCTACTTCGACCTGCATGTCTGTTCCAAGGGGCATTAAAACCGTCTTGTTAAGCTACTGCAACTTGCACTTCTCTTCCAAGGGGCATTTAAACCTTCTTGTTTAGCTACTGTAACCTCCACCACTTTTCCAAAGAGCATTTATACCATCTTGTTAAGCTACTACGACCTGCATGTCTCTTCCAAGGGGCATTTAAACCGTCTTGTTAAGCTACTGGGACCTGCACGTGTCTTCCAAGGGGCATTTAAACCGTCTTGTTTAGCTACTGCGACCTGCATGTCTCTTCCAAGGGGCACTTAAACCGTCTTGTTAAGCTACTGCGACCTCCACCCCTCCTGCAAGGGGCATTTAAACCGTCTTGCTAAGCTACTGCGACCTGCACTTCTCTACCAAAGGGCATTTAAACCATCTTGTTAAGCTACGGCGAACTGCACGTCTCTTCCAAGGGGCATTTAAACCGTCTTGTTAAGCTTCTGCGACCTTCACGTCTCTTCCAAGGGGCATTTAAACCATCTTGGTAAGGTACTGCGACCTGCAAGCCTTTTCTAAGGGGCATTTAAACCCTCTTGTTAAGCTACTGTGACCTGCATGTCTCTTGCAAGGGGCATTTAAACCGTCTTGTTAAGCTACTGCGACCTGCACGTCTCTTCCAAGGGGCATTTAAACAGTTTTGTTAAGCTACTGCGACCTGCACGTCTCTTCCAAGGGGCATTTAAACTGTCTTGTTAAGCTACTGCGACCTGCACGTCTCTACCAAGGGGCATTTAAACTGTCTTGTTAAGCTGCTGCGACCTCCACCTCTCTTCCAAGGGGCATTTAAACCGTCTTGTTAAGCTACTGCGACCTGCATGTCTCTTCCAAGGGGCATTTAAACTGTCTTATTAAGCTACTGGGACCTGCACATGTCTTCCAAGGGGCATTTAAACTGTTTTTTTAATCTACTGCGACCTGCACGTCTCTTCCAAGGGGCATTTAAACCATCTTGTTAAGCTACTGCGACCTGCATGTCTCTTCCAAGGGGCATTTAAAATGTCTTATTAAGCTACTGCGACCTGCACGTGTCTTCCAAGGGGCATTTAAACTGTCTTGTTAAGCTAATGCGACCTCCACCGCTCTTCCAAGGGGCATTTAAACGATCTTGTTAAGCCACTGCGACCTGCACATCTCTTCCAAGGGGCATTTAAACCGTCTTGTTAAGTCACTGCGACCTGCACGTCTCTTCCAAGGGGCATGTAAACCGTCTTGTTAAGCTACTGCGACTTGCACGTCTCTTCAAATGGGCATTTAAAACATCTTGTTAAGCTACTGTAACCTCCACCACTTTTCCAAGAGGCATTTAAACAGTCTTGTTAAGCTACTGCGACCTCCACCGCTCTTCAAAGGGGCATTTAAACGGTCTTGTTAAGCTACTGCGACCTGAACGTCTCTTCCAAGGGGCATTTAAACCGTCTTGTTAAGCTACTGCGACCTGCACGTATCTACCAAGGGGCATTTAAACAGTCTTGTTAAGCTACTGCGACCTCCACCGCTCTTCAAAGGGGCATTTAAACCGTCTTGTTAAGCTACTGCGACCTGAACGTCTCTTCCAAGGGGCATTTAAACCGTCCTGTTAAGCTACTGCGACCTGCACGTCTCTTCCGAGGGGCATTTAAACAGTCTTGTTAACCTGCTGCGATCTGCACGTCTCTACCAAGGGGCATTTAATCCGTCTTGTTAAGCTATTACGACCTCCACCGCTCTTCCAAAAGGCATTTAAACCGTCTTGTTTAGCTACTGCGACATGCACGTCTCTTCCAAGGGGCATTTAAACCGTATTGTTAAGCTACTGCGACCTGCACGTTTCTTCCAAGGGGCATTTAAACCGTCTTGTTAAGCTACTGAGACCTGCATGTCTCTTCCAAGGGGCATTTAAACCGTCTTGTTAAGCTGCTGCGATCTACACGTCTCTACCAAGGGGCATTTAATCAGTCTTGTTAAGCTATTACGACCTCCACCGCTCTTCCAAGGGGCATTTAAACTGTCTTTTTAGCTACTGCTACCTGCACGCCTCTTTCAAGGGGCATTTAAAACGTCTTGTTAAGCTAATGCGACCTGCATGTCTCTTCCGAGGGGCATTTAAACCGTCTTGTTAAGCTACTGTGACTTGCACGTTTCTTCCAAGGGGCATTTAAACCGTCTTTTTAAGCTACTGCGACTTGGACGTCTCTTCTAAGGGGCATTTAACCTTCTTGTTTAGCTACTGCGACCTCCATTGCTCTTCCAAGGGGCATTTAAACCGTCTTGTTAAGCTACTGCGACCTGCACGTCTCTTTCAAGGGGCATTTAAACCGTCTTGTTAAGCTGCTGCGATCTGCACGTCTCTACCAAGGGGCATTTAATCCGTCTTGTTAAGCTATTATGACCTCCACCGCTCTTCCAAGCGGCATTTAAACCGTCTTTTTAAGCTACTGCGACCTGCACGCCTCTTTCAAGGGGCATTTAAAACGTCTTGTTAAACTACTGCGACCTGCATGTCTCTTCCGAGGGGCATTTAAACCGTCTTGTTAAGCTACTGCGACTTGCACGTCTCTTCCAAGGGGCATTTAAACCGTCTTGTTAAGCTACTGCGACTTGCACGTCTCTTCCAAGGGGCATTTAAACCTTCTTGTTTAGCTACTGCGACCTCCATCGCTCTTCCAAGGGGCATTTAATCCGTCTTGTTAAGCTACTGCGAACAGCACTTCTCTACCAAAGGGCATTTAAACCATCTTGTTAAGCTACTGCGGCCTGCACGTCTCTTCCAAGGGGCATTTACACCATCTTGTTAAGCTATTGCGACCTCCACCGCTCTTCCAAGGGGCATTTTAACCGTCTTGTTAAGCTACTGCGACCTGTATGTCTCTTCCAAGGGGCATTTAAACCATCTTGTTAAGCTATTGCGACCTCCACCGCTCTTCCAAGGGGCATTTTAACCGTCTTGTTAAGCTACTGCGACCTGAACGTCTCTTCCAAGGGGCATTTAAACCATCTTGTTAAGCTATTGCGACCTATACCGCTCTTCCAAGGGGCATTTTAACCATCTTGTTAAGCTACTGTGACCTGCACGTCTCTTCCAATTGGCAATTAAATCGTCTTGTTAAGCTACTGCGACCTCCACAGCTCTTTCAAGGGGCATTTAAAATGTCTTGTTTAGCTACTGCGACCTGCACGTCTCTTCCAAGGGGCATTTAAACCGTCTTGTTAAGCTACTGCGACCTCCACCGCTCTTTCAAGGGGCATTTAAAACGTCTTGTTAAGCTACTGCGACCTGCATGTCTCTTCCGAGGGGCATTTAAACCGTCTTGTTAAGCTACTGCGACTTGCACGTCTCTTCCAAGGGGCATTTAAACCGTCTTGTTAAGCTACTGTGACTTGCACGTCTCTTCCAAGGGGCATTTAAACCTTCTTGTTTAGCTACTGCGACCTCCATCGCTCTTCCAAGGGGCATTTAAACCGTCTTGTTAAGCTACTGCGACCTGCACGTCTCTTCCAAGGGGCATTTAAACCGTCTTGTTAAGCTGCTGCGATCTGCACGTCTCTATCAAGGGGCATTTAATCCGTCTTGATAAGCTATTACGACCTCCACCGCTGTTCCAAGGGGCATTTAAACCGTCTTTTTAAGCTACTGCGACCTGCACGCCTCTTTCAAGGGGCATTTAAAACATCTTGTTAAGCTACTGCGACCTGCATGTCTCTTCCGAGGGGCATTTAAACCGTCTTGTTAAGCTACTGCGACTTGCACGTCTCTTCCAAGGGGCATTTAAACCGTCTTGTTAAGCTACTGCGACTTGCACGTCTCTTCCAAGGGGCATTTAATCCTGCTTGTTTAGCTACTGCGACCTCCATCGCTCTTCCAAGGGGCATTTAAACCGTCTTGTTAAGCTACTGCGAACAGCACTTCTCTACCAAAGGGCATTTAAACCGTCTTGTTAAGCTACTGCTGCCTGCACGGCTCTTCCAAGGGGCATTTAAACCATCTTGTTAAGCTACTGCGACCTCCACCGCTCTTCCATGGGGCATTTTAACCGTCTTGTAAAGCTACTGCGACCTGTACGTCTCTTCCAAGGGGCATTTAAACTGTCCTGTTAAGCTACTGCGACATGTACTTCTCTGTTCCAAGGGGCATTTAAACCGTCTTGTTAAGCTACTGCGACTTGCACGTCTCTTAGAAGGGGCATTTAAACCATCTTGTTTAGCTACTGTAATCTCCACCACTTTTCCAAGGGGCAATTAAACCGTCTTGTTAAGCTGCTGCGACCTGCATGTCTCTTCCAAGGTGCATTTAAACCGTCTTGTTAAGCTACTGGGACCTGCACGTGTCTTCCAAGGGGCATTTAAACCATCTTGTTAAGCTACTGCGACCTGCATGTCTCTTCCAAGGGGCACTTAAACCATCTTGTTAAGCAACTGTGACCTCCACAGCTCTTCCAAGGGGCATTTAAACCGTCTTGTTAAGCTACTGCGACCAGCACTTCTCTACCAAAGGGCATTTAAACCGTCTTGTTAAGCTACTGCGACCTGCACGTCTCTTCCAAGTGGCATTTAAACCATCTTGTTAACCTACTGCGAGCTCCTCCGCTCTTCCAAGGGGCATTTTAACCGTCTTGTTAAGCTACTGCCTCCTGCACGTCTGTTCCAAGGGGCATTAAAACCGTCTTGTTAAGCTACTGCGACTTGCACTTCTCTTCCAAGGGGCATTTAAACCTTCTTGTTTAGCTACTGTAACCTCCACCACTTTTCCAAAGAGCATTTAAACCATCTTGTTAAGCTACTACGACCTGCATGTCTCTTCCAAGGGGCATTTTAAACGTCTTGTTAAGCTACTGCGACCTGTACGTCTCTTCCAAAGGGCATTTAAACCATCTTGTTAAGCTATTGCGACCTCCACCGCTCTTCCAAGGGGCATTTTAACTCTCTTGTTAAGCTACTGCGACCTGTACGTCTCTTCCAAGGAGCATTTAAACCATCTTGTTAAGCTATTGCGACCTCCACCGCTCTTCCAAGGGGCATTTTAACCGTCTTGTTAAGCTACTGTGACCTGCACGTCTCTTCCAATTGGCAATTAAATCGTCTTGTTAAGCTACTGCGACCTCCACAGCTCTTTCAAGGGGCATTTAAAACGTCTTGTTTAGCTACTGCGACCTGCACGTCTCTTCCAAGGGGCATTTAAACCGTCTTGTTAAGCTACTGCGACCTGCTCGTCTCTTCCAAGGGGCATTTAAACCATCTTGTTAACCTACTGCGACCTCCACCGCTCTTCCAAGGGGCATTTTAACCGTCTTGTTAAGCTACTGCCACCTGCACGTCTGTTCCAAGGGGCATTAAAACCGTCTTGTTAAGCTACTGCGACTTGCACTTCTCTTCCAAGGGGCATTTAAACCTTCTTGTTTAGCTACTGTAACCTCCACCACTTTTCCAAAGAGCATTTATACCATCTTGTTAAGCTACTACGACCTGCATGTCTCTTCCAAGGGGCATTTAAACCGTCTTGTTAAGCTACTGGGACCTGCACGTGTCTTCCAAGGGGCATTTAAACCGTCTTGTTTAGCTACTGCGACCTGCATGTCTCTTCCAAGGGGCACTTAAACCGTCTTGTTAAGCTACTGCGACCTCCACCCCTCCTGCAAGGGGCATTTAAACCGTCTTGCTAAGCTACTGCGACCTGCACTTCTCTACCAAAGGGCATTTAAACCATCTTGTTAAGCTACGGCGAACTGCACGTCTCTTCCAAGGGGCATTTAAACCGTCTTGTTAAGCTTCTGCGACCTTCACGTCTCTTCCAAGGGGCATTTAAACCATCTTGGTAAGGTACTGCTACCTGCAAGCCTTTTCTAAGGGGCATTTAAACCCTCTTGTTAAGCTACTGTGACCTGCATGTCTCTTGCAAGGGGCATTTAAACCGTCTTGTTAAGCTACTGCGACCTGCACGTCTCTTCCAAGGGGCATTTAAACAGTTTTGTTAAGCTACTGCGACCTGCACGTCTCTTCCAAGGGGCATTTAAACTGTCTTGTTAAGCTACTGCGACCTGCACGTCTCTACCAAGGGGCATTTAAACTGTCTTGTTAAGCTGCTGCGACCTCCACCTCTCTTCCAAGGGGCATTTAAACCGTCTTGTTAAGCTACTGCGACCTGCATGTCTCTTCCAAGGGGCATTTAAACTGTCTTATTAAGCTACTGGGACCTGCACATGTCTTCCAAGGGGCATTTAAACTGTTTTTTTAATCTACTGCGACCTGCACGTCTCTTCCAAGGGGCATTTAAACCATCTTGTTAAGCTACTGCGACCTGCATGTCTCTTCCAAGGGGCATTTAAAATGTCTTATTAAGCTACTGCGACCTGCACGTGTCTTCCAAGGGGCATTTAAACTGTCTTGTTAAGCTAATGCGACCTCCACCGCTCTTCCAAGGGGCATTTAAACGATCTTGTTAAGCCACTGCGACCTGCACATCTCTTCCAAGGGGCATTTAAACCGTCTTGTTAAGTCACTGCGACCTGCACGTCTCTTCCAAGGGGCATGTAAACCGTCTTGTTAAGCTACTGCGACTTGCACGTCTCTTCAAATGGGCATTTAAAACATCTTGTTAAGCTACTGTAACCTCCACCACTTTTCCAAGAGGCATTTAAACAGTCTTGTTAAGCTACTGCGACCTCCACCGCTCTTCAAAGGGGCATTTAAACGGTCTTGTTAAGCTACTGCGACCTGAACGTCTCTTCCAAGGGGCATTTAAACCGTCTTGTTAAGCTACTGCGACCTGCACGTATCTACCAAGGGGCATTTAAACAGTCTTGTTAAGCTACTGCGACCTCCACCGCTCTTCAAAGGGGCATTTAAACCGTCTTGTTAAGCTACTGCGACCTGAACGTCTCTTCCAAGGGGCATTTAAACCGTCCTGTTAAGCTACTGCGACCTGCACGTCTCTTCCGAGGGGCATTTAAACAGTCTTGTTAACCTGCTGCGATCTGCACGTCTCTACCAAGGGGCATTTAATCCGTCTTGTTAAGCTATTACGACCTCCACCGCTCTTCCAAAAGGCATTTAAACCGTCTTGTTTAGCTACTGCGACATGCACGTCTCTTCCAAGGGGCATTTAAACCGTATTGTTAAGCTACTGCGACCTGCACGTTTCTTCCAAGGGGCATTTAAACCGTCTTGTTAAGCTACTGAGACCTGCATGTCTCTTCCAAGGGGCATTTAAAAAGTCTTGTTAAGCTGCTGCGATCTACACGTCTCTACCAAGGGGCATTTAATCAGTCTTGTTAAGCTATTACGACCTCCACCGCTCTTCCAAGGGGCATTTAAACTGTCTTTTTAGCTACTGCTACCTGCACGCCTCTTTCAAGGGGCATTTAAAACGTCTTGTTAAGCTAATGCGACCTGCATGTCTCTTCCGAGGGGCATTTAAACCGTCTTGTTAAGCTACTGTGACTTGCACGTTTCTTCCAAGGGGCATTTAAACCGTCTTTTTAAGCTACTGCGACTTGAACGTCTCTTCTAAGGGGCATTTAACCTTCTTGTTTAGCTACTGCGACCTCCATTGCTCTTCCAAGGGGCATTTAAACCGTCTTGTTAAGCTACTGCGACCTGCACGTCTCTTTCAAGGGGCATTTAAACCGTCTTGTTAAGCTGCTGCGATCTGCACGTCTCTACCAAGGGGCATTTAATCCGTCTTGTTAAGCTATTATGACCTCCACCGCTCTTCCAAGCGGCATTTAAACCGTCTTTTTAAGCTACTGCGACCTGCACGCCTCTTTCAAGGGGCATTTAAAACGTCTTGTTAAACTACTGCGACCTGCATGTCTCTTCCGAGGGGCATTTAAACCGTCTTGTTAAGCTACTGCGACTTGCACGTCTCTTCCAAGGGGCATTTAAACCGTCTTGTTAAGCTACTGCGACTTGCACGTCTCTTCCAAGGGGCATTTAAACCTTCTTGTTTAGCTACTGCGACCTCCATCGCTCTTCCAAGGGGCATTTAATCCGTCTTGTTAAGCTACTGCGAACAGCACTTCTCTACCAAAGGGCATTTAAACCATCTTGTTAAGCTACTGCGGCCTGCACGTCTCTTCCAAGGGGCATTTACACCATCTTGTTAAGCTATTGCGACCTCCACTGCTCTTCCAAGGGGCATTTTAACCGTCTTGTTAAGCTACTGCGACCTGTATGTCTCTTCCAAGGGGCATTTAAACCATCTTGTTAAGCTATTGCGACCTCCACCGCTCTTCCAAGGGGCATTTTAACCGTCTTGTTAAGCTACTGCGACCTGAACGTCTCTTCCAAGGGGCATTTAAACCATCTTGTTAAGCTATTGCGACCTATACCGCTCTTCCAAGGGGCATTTTAACCATCTTGTTAAGCTACTGTGACCTGCACGTCTCTTCCAATTGGCAATTAAATCGTCTTGTTAAGCTACTGCGACCTCCACAGCTCTTTCAAGGGGCATTTAAAATGTCTTGTTTAGCTACTGCGACCTGCACGTCTCTTCCAAGGGGCATTTAAACCGTCTTGTTAAGCTACTGCGACCTCCACCGCTCTTTCAAGGGGCATTTAAAACGTCTTGTTAAGCTACTGCGACCTGCATGTCTCTTCCGAGGGGCATTTAAACCGTCTTGTTAAGCTACTGCGACTTGCACGTCTCTTCCAAGGGGCATTTAAACCGTCTTGTTAAGCTACTGTGACTTGCACGTCTCTACCAAGGGGCATTTAAACCTTCTTGTTTAGCTACTGCGACCTCCATCGCTCTTCCAAGGGGCATTTAAACCGTCTTGTTAAGCTACTGCGACCTGCACGTCTCTTCCAAGGGGCATTTAAACCGTCTTGTTAAGCTGCTGCGATCTGCACGTCTCTATCAAGGGGCATTTAATCCGTCTTGATAAGCTATTACGACCTCCACCGCTGTTCCAAGGGGCATTTAAACCGTCTTTTTAAGCTACTGCGACCTGCACGCCTCTTTCAAGGGGCATTTAAAACATCTTGTTAAGCTACTGCGACCTGCATGTCTCTTCCGAGGGGCATTTAAAACGTCTTGTTAAGCTACTGCGACTTGCACGTCTCTTCCAAGGGGCATTTAAACCGTCTTGTTAAGCTACTGCGACTTGCACGTCTCTTCCAAGGGGCATTTAATCCTGATTGTTTAGCTACTGCGACCTCCATCGCTCTTCCAAGGGGCATTTAAACCGTCTTGTTAAGCTACTGCGAACAGCACTTCTCTACCAAAGGGCATTTAAACCGTCTTGTTAAGCTACTGCTGCCTGCACGGCTCTTCCAAGGGGCATTTAAACCATCTTGTTAAGCTACTGCGACCTCCACCGCTCTTCCATGGGGCATTTTAACCGTCTTGTAAAGCTACTGCGACCTGTACGTCTCTTCCAAGGGGCATTTAAACTGTCCTGTTAAGCTACTGCGACATGTACTTCTCTGTTCCAAGGGGCATTTAAACCGTCTTGTTAAGCTACTGCGACTTGCACGTCTCTTAGAATGGGCATTTAAACCATCTTGTTTAGCTACTGTAATCTCCACCACTTTTCCAAGGGGCAATTAAACCGTCTTGTTAAGCTACTGCGACCTGCATGTCTCTTCCAAGGTGCATTTAAACCGTCTTGTTAAGCTACTGGGACCTGCACGTGTCTTCCAAGGGGCATTTAAACCGTCTTGTTAAGCTACTGCGACCTGCATGTCTCTTCCAAGGGGCACTTAAACCATCTTGTTAAGCAACTGTGACCTCCACAGCTCTTCCAAGGGGCATTTAAACCGTCTTGTTAAGCTACTGCGACCAGCACTTCTCTACCAAAGGGCATTTAAACCGTCTTGTTAAGCTACTGCGACCTGCACGTCTCTTCCAAGTGGCATTTAAACCATCTTGTTAACCTACTGCGAGCTCCTCCGCTCTTCCAAGGGGCATTTTAACCGTCTTGTTAAGCTACTGCCTCCTGCACGTCTGTTCCAAGGGGCATTAAAACCGTCTTGTTAAGCTACTGCGACTTGCACTTCTCTTCCAAGGGGCATTTAAACCTTCTTGTTTAGCTACTGTAACCTCCACCACTTTTCCAAAGAGCATTTAAACCATCTTGTTAAGCTACTACGACCTGCATGTCTCTTCCAAGGGGCATTTTAAACGTCTTGTTAAGCTACTGCGACCTGTACGTCTCTTCCAAAGGGCATTTAAACCATCTTGTTAAGCTATTGCGACCTCCACCGCTCTTCCAAGGGGCATTTTAACTCTCTTGTTAAGCTACTGCGACCTGTACGTCTCTTCCAAGGAGCATTTAAACCATCTTGTTAAGCTATTGCGACCTCCACCGCTCTTCCAAGGGGCATTTTAACCGTATTGTTAAGCTACTGTGACCTGCACGTCTCTTCCAATTGGCAATTAAATCGTCTTGTTAAGCTACTGCGACCTCCACAGCTCTTTCAAGGGGCATTTAAAATGTCTTGTTTAGCTACTGCGACCTGCACGTCTCTTCCAAGGGGCATTTAAACCGTCTTGTTAAGCTACTGCGACCTGCTCGTCTCTTCCAAGGGGCATTTAAACCATCTTGTTAACCTACTGCGACCTCCACCGCTCTTCCAAGGGGCATTTTAACCGTCTTGTTAAGCTACTGCCACCTGCACGTCTGTTCCAAGGGGCATTAAAACCGTCTTGTTAAGCTACTGCGACTTGCACTTCTCTTCCAAGGGGCATTTAAACCTTCTTGTTTAGCTACTGTAACCTCCACCACTTTTCCAAAGAGCATATAAACCATCTTGTTAAGCTACTACGACCTGCATGTCTCTTCCAAGGGGCATTTAAACCGTCTTGTTAAGCTACTGGGACCTGTACGTCTCTTCCAAGGGGCACTTAAACCGTCTTGTTAAGCTACTGCGACCTCCACCGCTCTTCCAAGGGGCATTTAAACAGTCTTGCTAAGTTACTGCGACCTGCAATTCTCTACCAAAGGGCATTTAAACCATCTTGTTAAGCTACGGCGAACTGCACGTCTCTTCCAAGGGGCATTTAAACCATCTTGTTAAGCTTCTGCGACCTTCACGTCTCTTCCAAGGGGCATTTAAACCATCTTGTTAAGGTACTGCGACCTGCAAGCCTTTTCTAAGGAGCATTTAAACCCTCTTGTTAAGCTACTGCGACCTGCATGTCTCTTGCAAGGGGCATTTAAACCGTCTTGTTAAGCTACTGCGACCTGCTCATCTCTTCCAAGGGGCATTTAAACAGTTTTGTTAAGCTACTGCGACCTGCATGTCTCTTCCAAGGGGCATTTAAACTGTCTTGTTAAGCTACTGCGACCTGCATGTCTCTACCAAGGGGCATTTAAACTGTCTTGTTAAGCTACTGCGACCTCCACCTCTCTTCCAAGGGGCATTTAAACCGTCTTGTTAAGCTACTGCGACCTGCATGTCTCTTCCAAGGGGCATTTAAACCGTCTTATTAAGTTACTGCGACCTGCACATGTCTTCCAAGGGGCATTTAAACTGTTTTTTTAATCTACTGCGAACTGCACGTCTCTTCCAAGGGACATTTAAACCATCTTGTTAAGCTACTGCGACCTGCATGTCTCTTTCAAGGGGCATTTAAAATGTCTTATTAAGCTACTGCGACCTGCACGTGTCTTCCAAGGGGTATTTAAACTGTCTTGTTAAGCTAATGCGACCTCCACCGCTCTTCCAAGGGGCATTTAAACCATCTTGTTAAGCCACTGCGACCTGCACGTCTCTTCCAAGGGGCATTTAAACCGTCTTGTTAAGTCACTGCGACCTGCACGTCTCTTCCAAGGGGCATGTAAACCGTCTTGTTAAGCTACTGCGACTTGCACATCTCTTCAAATGGGCATTTAAAACATCTTGTTAAGCTACTGTAACCTCCACCACTTTTCAAAGAGGCATTTAAACAGTCTTGTTAAGCTACTGCGACCTACACGTCTCTTCCAAGGGGCATTTAAGCCGTCTTGTTAAGCTACTGCGACCTGCACGTCTCTACCAAGGGGCATTTAAACAGTCTTGTTAAGCTACTGCGACCTCCACCGCTCTTCAAAGGGGCATTTAAACCGTCTTGTTAAGCTACTGCGACCTGAACGTCTCTTCCAAGGGGCATTTAAACCGTCTTGTTAAGCTACTGCGACATGCACGTCTCTTCCAAGGGGCATTTAAACCGTATTGTTAAGCTACTGCGACCTGCACGTTTCTTCCAAGGGGCATTTAAACCGTCTTGTTAAGCTACTGAGACCTGCACGTCTCTTCCAAGGGGCATTTAAACTGTCTTGTTAAGCTGCTGCGATCTACACGTCTCTACCAAGGGGCATTTAAACCGTCTTGTTAAGCTACTGCGACTTGCACGTCTCTTACAAGGGGCATTTAAACCTTCTTGTTTAGCTACTGTAACCTCCACCACTTTTCCAAGTGGCATTTAAACCGTCTTGTTAAGCTACTGCGACCTGCACGTCTCTTCCAAGGTGCATTTAAACCGTCTTGTTAAGCTACTGGGACCTGCACGTGTCTTCCAAGGGGCATTTAAACCGTCTTGTTTAGCTACTGCAACCTGCATGTCTCTTCCAAGGGGTACTTAAGCCATCTTGTTAAGCTACTGCGACCTCCACAGCTCTTCCAAGGGGCATTTAAACCGTCTTGTTAAGCTACTGCGACCAGCACTTCTCTATCAAAGGGCATTTAAACCGTCTTGTTAAGCTTCTGCGACCTGCACGTCTCTTCCAAGGGACATTTAAACCATCTTGTTAACCTACTGCGACCTCCACCGCTCTTCCAAGGGGCATTAAAACCGTCTTGTTAAGCTACTGCGACTTGCACTTCTCTTCCAAGGGGCATTTAAACCTTCGTGTTTAGCTACTGTAACCTCCACCACTTTTCCAAAGATCATTTAAACCATCTTGTTAAGCTACTACGACCTGCATGTCTCTTCGAAGGGGCATTTAAACCTTCTTGTTAAGCTACTGGGACCTGCACGTGTCTTCCAAGGGGCATTTAAACCGTCTTGTTTAGCTACTGCGACCTGCACGTCTCTTCCAAGGGGCATTTAAACCGTCTTGTTAAGCTGCTGCGATCTACACGTCTCTACCAAGGTTTCATTTAATCAGTCTTGTTAAGCTATTACGACCTCCACCGCTCTTCCAAGGGGCATTTAAACTGTCTTTTTAATCTACTGCGACCTGCATGCCTCTTTCAAGGGGCATTTAAAACGTCTTGTTAAGCTAATGCGACCTGCATGTCTCTTCCGAATGGCATTTAAACCGTCTTGTTAAGCTACTGCGACTTGCACGTCTCTTCCAAGGGGCATTTAAACCGTCTTGTTAAGCTACTGCGACCTACATGTCTCTTCCAAGGGGCACTTAAACCGTCTTGTTAAGCTACTGCGACCTCCACCGCTCTTCCAAGGGGCATTTAAACCGTCTTGCTAAGCTACTGCGACCTGCACTTCTCTACCAAAGGGCATTTAAACCATCTTGTTAAGCTACGGCGAACTGCACGTCTCTTCCAAGGGGCATTTAAACCATCTTGGTAAGGTACTGCGACCTGCAAGCCTTTTCTAAGGGGCATTTAAACCCTCTTGTTAAGCTACTGCGACCTGCATGTCTCTTGCAAGGGGCATTTAAACCATCTTGTTAAGCTACTGCGACCTCCACCTCTCTTCCAAGGGGTATTTAAACCGTCTTGTTAAGCTACTGCGACCTGCATGTCTCTTCCAAGGGGCATTTAAACCGTCTTATTAAGCTACTGCGACCTGCACATGTCTTCCAAGGGGCATTTAAACTGTTTTTTTAATCTACTGCGAACTGCACGTCTCTTCCAAGGGACATTTAAACCATCTTGTTAAGCTACTGCGACCTGCATGTCTCTTTCAAGGGGCATTTAAAATGTCTTATTAAGCTACTGCGACCTGCACGTGTCTTCCAAGGGGTATTTAAACTGTCTTGTTAAGCTAATGCGACCTCCACCGCTCTTCCAAGGGGCATTTAAACCATCTTGTTAAGCCACTGCGACCTGCACGTCTCTTCCAAGGGGCATTTAAACCGTCTTGTTAAGTCACTGCGACCTGCACGTCTCTTCCAAGGGGCATGTAAACCGTGTTGTTAAGCTACTGCGACTTGCACGTCTCTTCAAATGGGCATTTAAAACATCTTGTTAAGCTACTGTAACCTCCACCACTTTTCAAAGAGGCATTTAAACAGTCTTGTTAAGCTACTGCGACCTACACGTCTCTTCCAAGGGGCATTTAAGCCGTCTTGTTAAGCTACTGCGACATGCACGTCTCTTCCAAGGGGCATTTAAACCGTATTGTTAAGCTACTGCGACCTGCACGTTTCTTCCAAGGGGCATTTAAACCGTCTTGTTAAGCTACTGAGACCTGCACGTCTCTTCCAAGGGGCATTTAAACCGTCTTGTTAAGCTGCTGCGATCTACACGTCTCTACCAAGGGGCATTTAAACCGTCTTGTTAAGCTACTGCGATTTGCACGTCTCTTACAAGGGGCATTTAAACCTTCTTGTTTAGCTACTGTAACCTCCACCACTTTTCCAAGGGGCATTTAAACCGTCTTGTTAAGCTACTGCGACCTGCACGTCTCTTCCAAGGTGCATTTAAACCGTCTTGTTAAGCTACTGGGAGCTGCACGTGTCTTCCAAGGGGCATTTAAACCGTCTTGTTTAGCTACTGCAACCTGCATGTCTCTTCCAAGGGGTACTTAAGCCATCTTGTTAAGCTACTGCGACCTCCTCAGCTCTTCCAAGGGGCATTTAAACCGTCTTGTTAAGCTACTGCGACCAGCACTTCTCTATCAAAGGGCATTTAAACCGTCTTGTTAAGCTTCTGCGACCTGCACGTCTCTTCCAAGGGGCATTTAAACCATCTTGTTAACCTACTGCGACCTCCACCGCTCTTCCAAGGGGCATTAAAACCGTCTTGTTAAGCTACTGCGACTTGCACTTCTCTTCCAAGGGGCATTTAAACCTTCGTGTTTAGCTACTGTAACCTCCACCACTTTTCCAAAGATCATTTAAACCATCTTGTTAAGCTACTACGACCTGCATGTCTCTTCGAAGGGGCATTTAAACCTTCTTGTTAAGCTACTGGGACCTGCACGTGTCTTCCAAGGGGCATTTAAACCGTCCTGTTTAGCTACTGCGACCTACATGTCTCTTCCAAGGGGCACTTAAACCGTCTTGTTAAGCTACTGCGACCTCCACCGCTCTTCCAAGGGGCATTTAAACCGTCTTGCTAAGCTACTGCGACCTGCACTTCTCTACCAAAGGGCATTTAAACCATCTTGTTAAGCTACGGCGAACTGCACGTCTCTTCCAAGGGGCATTTAAACCATCTTGGTAAGGTACTGCGACCTGCAAGCCTTTTCTAAGGGGCATTTAAACCCTCTTGTTAAGCTACTGCGACCTGCATGTCTCTTGCAAGGGGTCATTTAAACCGTCTTGTTAAGCTACTGCGACCTCCACCTCTCTTCCAAGGGGTATTTAAACCGTCTTGTTAAGCTACTGCGACCTGCATGTCTCTTCCAAGGGGCATTTAAACCGTCTTATTAAGCTACTGCGACCTGCACATGTCTTCCAAGGGGCATTTAAACTGTTTTTTTAATCTACTGCGACCTGCACGTCTCTTCCAAGGGGCATTTAAACCATCTTGTTAAGCTACTGCGACCTGCATGTCTCTTCCAAGGGGCATTTAAAATGTCTTATTAAGCTACTGTGACCTGCACGTGTCTTCCAAGGGGCATTTAAACTGTCTTGTTAAGCTAATGCGAACTCCACCGCTCTTCCAAGGGGCATTTAAACCATCTTGTTAAGCCACTGCGACCTGCACTTCTCTTCCAAGGGGCATTTAAACCGTCTTGTTAAGTCACTGCGACCTGCACGTCTCTTCCAAGGGGCATGTAAACCGTCTTGTTAAGCTACTGCGACTTGCACGTCTCTTCAAATGGGCATTTAAAACATCTTGTTAAGCTACTGTAACCTCCACCACTTTTCCAAGAGGCATTTAAACAGTCTTGTTAAGCTACTGCGACCTACACGTCTCTTCCAAGGGGCATTTAAGCCGTCTTGTTAAGCTACTGCGACCTGCACGTCTCTACCAAGGGGCATTTAAACAGTCTTGTTAAGCTACTGCGACCTCCACCGCTCTTCAAAGGGGCATTTAAACCGTCTTGTTAAACTACTGCGACCTGAACGTCTCTTCCAAGGGGCATTTAAACCGTCTTGTTAAGCTACTGCGACATGCACGTCTCTTCCAAGGGGCAGTTAAACCGTATTGTTAAGCTACTGCGACCTGCACGTTTCTTCCAAGGGGCATTTAAACCGTCTTGTTAAGCTACTGAGACCTGCACGTCTCTTCCAAGGGGCATTTAAACCGTCTTGTTAAGCTGCTGCGATCTACACGTCTCTACCAAGGTTTCATTTAATCAGTCTTGTTAAGCTATTACGACCTCCACCGCTCTTCCAAGGGGCATTTAAACTGTCTTTTTAAGCTACTGCGACCTGCACGCCTCTTTCAAGGGGCATTTAAAACGTCTTGTTAAGCTAATGCGACCTGCATGTCTCTTCCGAATGGCATTTAAACCGTCTTGTTAAGCTACTGCGACTTGCACGTTTCTTCCAAGGGGCATTTAAAGCGTCTTGTTAAGCTACTGCGACTTGGACGTCTCTTCCAAGGGGCATTTAATCCTTCTTGTTTAGCTACTGCGACCTCGATTGCTCTTCCAAGGGGCATTTAAACCGTCTTGTTAAGCTACTGCGACCTGCACGTCTCTTCCAAGGGGCATTTAAACCGTCTTGTTAAGCTGCTGCGATCTGCACATCTCTAGCAAGGGGCATTTAATCCATCTTGTTCAGCTATTACGACCTCCACCGCTCTTCCAAGGGGCATTTAAACCGTCTTTTTAAGCTACTGCGACCTGCACGCCTCTTTCAAGGGGCATTTAAAACATCTTGTTAAGCTACTGCGACCTGCATGTCTTTTCCGAGGGGCATTTAAACCGTCTTGTTAAGCTACTGCGACTTGCACGTCTCTTCCAAGGGGCATTTAAACCGTCTTGTTAAGCTACTGCGACCTACATGTCTCTTCCAAGGGGCACTTAAACCGTCTTGTTAAGCTACTGCGACCTCCACCGCTCTTCCAAGGGGCATTTAAACCGTCTTGCTAAGCTACTGCGACCTGCACTTCTCTACCAAAGGGCATTTAAACCATCTTGTTAAGCTACGGCGAACTGCACGTCTCTTCCAAGGGGCATTTAAACCATCTTGGTAAGGTACTGCGACCTGCAAGCCTTTTCTTAGGGGCATTTAAACCCTCTTGTTAAGCTACTGCGACCTGCATGTCTCTTGCAAGGGGCATTTAAACCGTCTTGTTAAGCTACTGCGACCTCCACCTCTCTTCCAAGGGGTATTTAAACCGTCTTGTTAAGCTACTGCGACCTGCATGTCTCTTCCAAGGGGCATTTAAAATGTCTTATTAAGCTACTGCGACCTGCACGTCTCTTCCAAGGGGCATTTAAACCATCTTGTTAAGCTACTGCGACCTGCATGTCTCTTCCAAGGGGCATTTAAAATGCCTTATTAAGCTACTGCGACCTGCACGTGTCTTCCAAGGGGCATTTAAACTGTCTTGTTAAGCTAATGCGAACTCCACCGCTCTTCCAAGGGGCATTTAAACCATCTTGTTAAGCCACTGCGACCTGCACGTCTCTTCCAAGGGGCATTTAAACCGTCTTGTTAAGTCACTGCGACCTGCACGTCTCTTCCAAGGGGCATGTAAACCGTCTTGTTAAGCTACTGCGACTTGCACGTCTCTTCAAATGGGCATTTAAAACATCTTGTTAAGCTACTGTAACCTCCACCACTTTTCCAAGAGGCATTTAAACAGTCTTGTTAAGCTACTGCGACCTACACGTCTCTTCCAAGGGGCATTTAAGCCGTCTTGTTAAGCTACTGGGACCTGCACGTCCCTACCAAGGGGCATTTAAACAGTCTTGTTAAGCTACTGCGACCTCCACCGCTCTTCAAAGGGGCATTTAAACCGTCTTGTTAAACTACTGCGACCTGAACGTCTCTTCCAAGGGGCATTTAAACCGTCTTGTTAAGCTACTGCGACATGCACGTCTCTTCCAAGGGGCAGTTAAACCGTATTGTTAAGCTACTGCTACCTGCACGTTTCTTCCAAGGGGCATTTAAACCGTCTTGTTAAGCTACTGAGACCTGCACGTCTCTTCCAAGGGGCATTTAAACCGTCTTGTTAAGCTGCTGCGATCTACACGTCTCTACCAAGGTTTCATTTAATCAGTCTTGTTAAGCTATTACGACCTCCACCGCTCTTCCAAGGGGCATTTAAACTGTCTTTTTAAGCTACTGCGACCTGCACGCCTCTTTCAAGGGGCATTTAAAACGTCTTGTTAAGCTAATGCGACCTGCATGTCTCTTCCGAATGGCATTTAAACCGTCTTGTTAAGCAACTGCGACTTGCACGTCTCTTCCAAGGGGCATTTAAACCATCTTGTTAAGCTACTGCGACCTACATGTCTCTTCCAAGGGGCACTTAAACCGTCTTGTTAAGCTACTGCGAACTGCACGTCTCTTCCAAGGGGCATTTAAACCGTCTTGCTAAGCTACTGCGACCTGCACTTCTCTACCAAAGGGCATTTAAACCATCTTGTTAAGCTACTGCGAACTGCACGTCTCTTCCAAGGGGCATTTAAACCATCTTGGTAAGGTACTGCGACCTGCAAGCCTTTTCTAAGGGGCATTTAAACCCTCTTGTTAAGCTACTGCGACCTGCATGTCTCTTGCAAGGGGCATTTAAACCGTCTTGTTAAGCTACTGCGACCTCCACCTCTCTTCCAAGGGGTATTTAAACCGTCTTGTTAAGCTACTGCGACCTGCATGTCTCTTCCAAGGGGCATTTAAACCGTCTTATTAAGCTACTGCGACCTGCACATGTCTTCCAAGGGGCATTTAAACTGTTCTTTTAATCTACTGCGACCTGCACGTCTCTTCCAAGGGGCATTTAAACCATCTTGTTAAGCTACTGCGACCTGCATGTCTCTTCCAAGGTGCATTTAAAATGTCTTATTAAGCTACTGCGACCTGCACGTGTCTTCCAAGGGGCATTTAAACTGTCTTGTTAAGCTAATGCGAACTCCACCGCTCTTCCAAGGGGCATTTAAACCATCTTGTTAAGCCACTGCGACCTGCACGTCTCTTCCAAGGGGCATTTAAACCGTCTTGTTAAGTCACTGCGACCTGCACGTCTCTTCCAAGGGGCATGTAAACCGTCTTGTTAAGCTACTGCGACTTGCACGTCTCTTCAAATGGGCATTTAAAACATCTTGTTAAGCTACTGTAACCTCCACCACTTTTCCAAGAGGCATTTAAACAGTCTTGTTAAGCTACTGCGACCTACACGACTCTTCCAAGGAGCATTTAAGCCGTCTTGTTAAGCTACTGCGACCTGCACGTCTCTACCAAGGGGCATTTAAACAGTCTTGTTAAGCTACTGCGACCTCCACCGCTCTTCAAAGGGGCATTTAAACCGTCTTGTTAAACTACTGCGACCTGAACGTCTCTTCCAAGGGGCATTTAAACCGTCTTGTTAAGCTACTGCGACATGCACGTCTCTTCCAAGGGGCAGTTAAACCGTATTGTTAAGCTACTGCGACCTGCACGTTTCTTCCAAGGGGCATTTAAACCGTCTTGTTAAGCTACTGAGACCTGCACGTCTCTTCCAAGGGGCATTTAAACCGTCTTGTTAAGCTGCTGCGATCTACACGTCTCTACCAAGGTTTCATTTAATCAGTCTTGTTAAGCTATTACGACCTCCACCGCTCTTCCAAGGGGCATTTAAACTGTCTTTTTAAGCTACTGCGACCTGCACGCCTCTTTCAAGGGGCATTTAAAACGTCTTGTTAAGCTAATGCGACCTGCATGTCTCTTCCGAATGGCATTTAAACCGTCTTGTTAAGCTACTGCGACTTGCACGTTTCTTCCAAGGGGCATTTAAAGCGTCTTGTTAAGCTACTGCGACTTGGACGTCTCTTCCAAGGGGCATTTAATCCTTCTTGTTTAGCTACTGCGACCTCCATTGCTCTTCCAAGGGGCATTTAAACCGTCTTGTTAAGCTACTGCGACCTGCACGTCTCTTCCAAGGGGCATTTAAACCGTCTTGTTAAGCTGCTGCGATCTGCACGTCTCTAGCAAGGGGCATTTAATCCGTCTTGTTCAGCTATTACGACCTCCACCGCTCTTCCAAGGGGCATTTAAACCGTCTTTTTAAGCTACTGCGACCTGCACGCCTCTTTCAAGGGGCATTTAAAACATCTTGTTAAGCTACTGCGACCTGCATGTCTTTTCCGAGGGGCATTTAAACCGTCTTGTTAAGCTACTGCGACTTGCACGTCTCTTCCAAGGGGCATTTAAACCGTCTTGTTAAGCTACTGCGACTTGCACGTCTCTTCCAAGGGGCATTTAAACCTTCTTGTTTAGCTACTGCGACCTCCATCGCTCTTCCAAGGGGCATTTAAACCGTCTTGTTAAGCTACTGCGAACAGAACTTCTCTACCAAAGGGCATTTAAACCATCTTGTTAAGCTACTGCGGCCTGCACGTCTCTTCCAAGGGGCATTTAAACCATCTTGTTAAGCTACTGCGACCTCCACCTCTCTTCCATGGGGCATTTTAACCATCTTGTAAAGCTACTGCGACCTGTACGTCTCTTCCAAGGGGCATTTAAACCGTCCTGTTAAGCTACTGCGACATGCTCTTCTCTGTTCCAAGGGGCATTTAAACCGTCTTGTTAAGCTACTGCGACTTGCACGTCTCTTACAAGGGGCATTTAAACCGTCTTGTTAAGCTACTGGGACCTGCACGTGTCTTCCAAGGGGCATTTAAACCGTCTTGTTAAGCTACTGGGACCTGCACGTGTCTTCCAAGGGGCATTTAAACCATCTTGTTAAGCTACTGGGACCTGCACGTGTCTTCCAAGGGGCATTTAAACCATCTTGTTTAGCTACTGCGACCTGCATGTCTCTTCCAAGGGGCACTTAAACCATCTTGTTAAGCTACTGCGACCTCCACAGCTCTTCCAAGGGGCATTTAAACCGTCTTGTTAAGCTACTGCGACCAGCACTTCTCTACCAAAGGGCATTTAAAGCGTCTTGTTAAGCTACTGCGACCTGCACGTCTCTTCCAAGGGGCATTTAAACCATCTTGTTAAACTACTGCGACCTCCACCGCTCTTCCAAGGGGCATTTTAACCGTCTTGTTAAGCTACTGCGACCTGCATGTCTGTTCCAAGGGGCATTAAAACCGTCTTGTTAAGCTACTGGGACCTGCACGTGTCTTCCAAGGGGCATTTAAACCGTCTTGTTTAGCTACTGCGACCTGCATGTCTCTTCCAAGGGGCACTTAAACCGTCTTGTTAAGCTACTGCGACCTCCACCCCTCCTCCAAGGGGCATTTAAACCGTCTTGCTAAGCTACTGCGACCTGCACTTCTCTACCAAAGGGCATTTAAACCATCTTGTTAAGCTACGGCGAACTGCACGTCTCTTCCAAGGGGCATTTAAACCGTCTTGTTAAGCTTCTGCGACCTTCACGTCTCTTCCAAGGGGCATTTAAACCATCTTGGTAAGGTACTGCGACCTGCAAGCCTTTTCTAAGGGGCATTTAAACCCTCTTGTTAAGCTACTGTGACCTGCATGTCTCTTGCAAGGGGCATTTAAACAGTTTTGTTAAGCTACTGCGACCTGCACGTCTCTTCCAAGGGGCATTTAAACTTTCTTGTTAAGCTACTGGGACCTCCACCTCTCTTCCAAGGGGCATTTAAACCGTCTTGTTAAGCTACTGCGACCTGCATGTCTCTTCCAAGGGGCATTTAAACTGTCTTATTAAGCTACTGGGACCTGCACATGTCTTCCAAGGGGCATTTAAACAGTTTTTTTAATCTACTGCGACCTGCACGTCTCTTCCAAGGGGCATTTAAACCATCTTGTTAAGCTACTGCGACCTGCATGTCTCTTCCAAGGGGCATTTAAAATGTCTTATTAAGCTACTGCGACCTGCACGTGTCTTCCAAGGGGCATTTAAACTGTCTTGTTAAGCTAATGCGACCTCCACCGCTCTTCCAAGGGGCATTTAAACGATCTTGTTAAGCCACTGCGACCTGCACATCTCTTCCAAGGGGCATTTAAACCGTCTTGTTAAGTAACTGCGACCTGCACGTCTCTTCCAAGGGGCATGTAAACCGTCTTGTTAAGCTACTGCGACTTGCACGTCTCTTCAAATGGGCATTTAAAACATCTTGTTAAGCTACTGTTACCTCCACCACTTTTCCAAGAGGCATTTAAACAGTCTTGTTAAGCTACTCCGACCTCCACCGCTCTTCAAAGGGGCATTTAAACGGTCTTGTTAAGCTACTGCGACCTGAACGTCTCTTCCAAGGGGCATTTAAACCGTCTTGTTAAGCTACTGCGACCTGCACGTATCTACCAAGGGGCATTTAAACAGTCTTGTTAAGCTACTGCGACCTCCACCGCTCTTCAAAGGGGCATTTAAACCGTCTTGTTAAGCTACTGTGACCTGAACGTCTCTTCCAAGGGGCATTTAAACCGTCCTGTTAAGCCACTGCGACCTGCACGTCTCTTCCGAGGGGCATTTAAACCGTCTTGTTAAGCTACTGCGACTTGCACGTCTCTTCCAAGGGGCATTTAAACCGTCTTGTTAAGCTACTGCGACTTGCACGTCTCTTCCAAGGGGCATTTAATCCTGCTTGTTTAGCTACTGCTGCCTGCACGGCTCTTCCAAGGGGCATTTAAACCATCTTGTTAAGCTACTGCGACCTCCACCGCTCTTCCATGGGGCATTTTAACCGTCTTGTAAAGCTACTGCGACCTGTACGTCTCTTCCAAGGGGCATTTAAACTGTACTGTTAAGCTACTGCGACATGCACTTCTCTGTTCCAAGGGGCATTTAAACCGTCTTGTTAAGCTATTGCGACTTGCACGTCTCTTACAAGGGGCATTTAAACCATCTTGTTTAGCTACTGTAACCTCCACCACTTTTCCAAGGGCCAATTAAACCGTCTTGTTAAGCTACTGCGACCTGCATGTCTCTTCCAAGGTGCATTTAAACCGTCTTGTTAAGCTACTGGGACCTGCACGTGTCTTCCAAGGGGCATTTAAACCGTCTTGTTTAGCTACTGCGACCTGCATGTCTCTTCCAAGGGGCACTTAAACCATCTTGTTAAGCAACTGCGACCTCCACAGCTCTTCCAAGGGGCATTTAAACCGTCTTGTTAAGCTACTGCGACCAGCACTTCTCTACCAAAGGGCATTTAAACCGTCTTGTTAAGCTACTGCGACCTGCACGTCTCTTCCAAGTGGCATTTAAACCATCTTGTTAACCTACTCCGAGCTCCACCGCTCTTCCAAGGGGCATTTTAACCGTCTTGTTAAGCTACTGCCACCTGCACGTCTGTTCCAAGGGGCATTAAAACCGTCTTGTTATGCTACTGTGACTTGCACTTCTCTTCCAAGGGGCATTTAAACCTTCTTGTTTAGCTACTGTAACCTCCACCACTTTTCCAAAGAGCATTTAAACCATCTTGTTAAGCTACTACGACCTGCATGTCTCTTCCAAGGGGCATTTAAACCGTCTTGTTAAGCTACTGGGACCTGCACGTGTCTTCCAAGGGGCATTTAAACCGTCTTGTTTAGCTACTGCAACCTGCATGTCTCTTCCAAGGGGCACTTAAACCGTTTTGTTAAGCTACTGCAACCTCCACCGCTCTTCCAAGGGGCATTTAAACCGTCTTGCTAAGCTACTGCGACCTGCACTTCTCTACCAAAGGGCATTTAAACCATCTTGTTAAGCTACTGCGACCTGTACGTCTCTTCCATGGGGCATTTAAACCATCTTGTTAAGCTATTGCGACCTCCACCGCTCTTCCAAGGGGCATTTTAACCGTCTTGTTAAGCTACTGCGACCTGTACGTCTTTTCCAAGGGGCATTTAAACCATCTTGTTAAGCTATTGCGACCTCCACCGCTCTTCCAAGGGGCATTTTAACCGTCTTGTTAAGCTACTGCGACCTGTACGTCTCTTCCAAGGGGCATTTAAACCATCTTGTTGAGCTATTGCGACCTCCACCGCTCTTCCAAGGGGCATTTTAACCGTCTTGTTAAGCTACTGTGACCTGCACGTCTCTTCCAATTGGCAATTAAATCGTCTTGTTAAGCTACTGCGACCTCCACAGCTCTTTCAAGGGGCATTTAAAATGTCTTGTTTAGCTACTGCGATGTGCACGTCTCTTCCAAGGGGCATTTAAACCGTCTTGTTAAGCTACTGCGACCTCCACCGCTCTTCCAAAGGGCATTTTAACCGTCTTGTTAAGCTACTGCGACCTGCACGTCTCTACCAAGGGGCATTTAAACCGTCTTATTAAGCTACTGCGACCTCCACTGCTCTTCCAAGGGGCATTTAATCCGTCTTGTTAATCTACTGCGACCTGCACATCTCTTCGAAGGGGCATTTAAACCGTCTTGTTAAGCTACTGCGAACTGCACGTCTCTTCCAAGGGGCATTTAAACCTTCATGTTAAGCTTCTGCGACCTGCACGTCTCTTCCAAGGGGCATTTAAACCATCTTGGTAAGCTACTGCGACCTGCAAGCCTTTTCTAAGGGGCATTTAAACCCTCTTGTTAAGTTACTGCGACCTGCATGTTTTTTGCAAGGGGCATTTAAACCATCTTGCTAAGCTACTGCGACCTGCACGTCTCTTCCAAGGGTCATTTAAACAGTCTTATTAAGCTACTGCGACCTGCACGTCTCTTCCAAGGGGCATTTAAACTATCTTTTTAAGCTACTGCGACCTCTACCTCTCTTCCAAGGGGCATTTATACCGTCTTGTTAAGCTACTGCGACCTGCACGTTTCTTGCAAGGGGTATTTAAAACGTTTTGTTAAGCTACTGCGAATTGCACGTCTCTTCCAAGGGACATTTAAATCGTCTTGTTAAGCTATTGCGACCACCACCGCCTTTCAAAGGGTCATTTAAACCGTCTTGTTAAGCTACTGCGACCTGCACGTCTCTTCCGAGGGGCATTTAAACCGTCTTGTTAATCTACTGCGACCTGCATGTCTCTTCCAAGGGGCATTTAAACCTTCTTTTTAAGCTACTGCAACCTGCACGTCTCTTCCAAGGGGCATGTAAACCGTCTTGTTAAGCTACTGCGACCTGCACGTCTCTTCCAATGGGCATTAAAACCGTCTTGTTAAGCTACTGCGACTTGCACGTCTCTTCCAAGGGGAATTTGAGCCTTCTTGTTTAGCTACTGTAACCTGTACCACTTTTCCAAAGGGCATTTAAACAGTCTTGTTAAGCTACTGCGACCTGCATGTCTCTACCAAGGGGCATTTAAACCGTCTTGTTAAGCTACTGGGAACTGCATGTGTCTTCCAGGGGGCATTTAAACCGTCTTGTTTAGCTACTCCGACCTGCATGTTTCTTCCAAGAAGCACTTAAACCATCTTGTTAAGCTACTGCGACCTCCACCGCTTTTCCAAGGGGCATTTAAACAGTCTTATTAAGCTACTGCGACCTGCACGTCTCTTCCAAGGGGCATTTAAACTATCTTTTTAAGCTACTTCGACCTCTACCTCTCTTCCAAGGGGCATTTATACCGTCTTGTTAAGCTACTGCGACCTGCACGTTTCTTGCAAGGGGTATTTAAAACGTTTTGTTAAGCTACTGCGAAATGCACGTCTCTTCCAAGGGGCATTTAAATCGTCTTGTTAAGCTATAGCGACCTCCACCGCCTTTCAAAGGGTCATTTAAACCGTCTTGTTAAGCTACTGCGACCTGCACGTCTCTTCCGAGGGGCATTTAAACTGTCTTGTTAATCTACTGCGACCTGCATGTCTCTTCCAAGGGGCATTTAAACCTTCTTTTTAAGCTACTGCAACCTGCACGTTTCTTCCAAGGGGCATGTAAACCGTCTTGTTATGCTACTGCGACCTGCACGTCTGTTCCAATGGGCATTAAAACCGTCTTGTTAAGCTACTGCGACTTGCACGTCTCTTCCAAGGGTAATTTGAGCCTTCTTGTTTAGCTACTGTAACCTGTACCACTTTTCCAAAGGGCATTTAAACCGTCTTGTTAAGCTACTGCGACCTGCATGTCTCTACCAAGGGGCATTTAAACCGTCTTGTTAAGCTACTGGGACCTGCATGTGTCTTCCAAGGGGCATTTAAACCGTCTTGTTTAGCTACTCCGACCTGCATGTTTCTTCCAAGAAGCACTTAAACCATCTTGTTAAGCTACTGCGACCTCCACCGCTTTTCCAAGGGGCATTTAAACCGTCTTGCTAAGCTACTGCGACCTGCACTTCTCTACCAAAGGGCATTTAAACCATCTTGTTAAGCTACTGCGACCTGTACATCTCTTCCAAGGGACATTTAAACCATCTTGTTAAGCTATTGCAACCTCCACCGCTCTTCCAAGGGGCATTTTAACCGTCTTGTTAAGCTACTGCGACCTGTACGTCTCTTCCAAGGGGCATTTAAACCATCTTGTTAAGCTATTGCGACCTCCACCGCTCTTCCAAGGGGCATTTAAACCATCTTGTTAAGCTACTGCGACCTGCACGTCTCTTCCAAGGGGCATTTAAACCATCTTGTTAATCTATTGCCACCTCCACCGCTCTTCCAAGGGGCATTTTAACCGTCTTGTTAAGTTACTGTGACCTGCACGTCTCTTCCAGTTGGCAATTAATTCGTCTTGTTAAGCCACTGCGACCTCCACAGCTCTTTCTAGGGGCATTTAAAATGTCTTGTTTAGCTACTGCGACCTGCACGTCTCTTCCAAGGGGCATTTAAACCGTCTTGTTAAGCTACTGCGACCTCCACCGCTCTTCCAAAGGGCATTTTAACCGTCTTGTTAAGCTACTGCGACCTGCACTTCTCTACCAAGGGGTATTTAAACAGTCTTGGTAAGCCACTGCGACCTGCAAGCCTTTTCTAAGGGGCATTTAAACCGTCTTGTTAAGCTACTGCGACCTGCACGTCTCTTCCAAGGGGCATTTAAACCATGTTGTTAACCTACTGCGACCTCCACCGCTCTTCCAAGGGGCATTTTAACCGTCTTGTTAAGCTACTGCGAACTGCACGTCTGTTCCAACTGGCATTAAAACCGTCTTGTTAAGCTACTGCGACTTGCACTTCTCTTCCAAGGGGCATTTAAACCTTCTTGTTTAGCTACTGTAACCTCCACCACTTTTCCAAAGAGCATTTAAACCATCTTGTTAAGCTACTACGACCTGCATGTCTCTTCCAAGGGGCATTTAAACCGTCTTGTTAAGCTACTGGGACCTGCACGTGTCTTCCAAGGGGCATTTAAACCATCTTGTTTAGCTACTGCGACCTGCATGTCTCTTCCAAGGGGCATTTAAACCATCTTGTTAAGCTACGGCGACCTGTACGTCTCTTCCATGGGGCATTTAAACCATCTTGTTAAGCTATTGCGACCTCCAGCGCTCTTCCAAGGGGCATTTTAACCGTCTTGTTAAGCTACTGCGACCTGTACGTCTCTTCCAAGGGGCATTTAAACCATCTTGTTAAGCTATTGCGACCTCCACCGCTCTTCCAAGGGGCATTTAAACCGACTTGTTAAGCTACTGCGACCTCCACTGGTCTTCCAAGGGGCATTTAATCCGTCTTGTTAAGCTACTGCGACCTGCACGTCTCTTCGAAGGGGCCTTTAAATCGGCTTGTTAAGCTACTGCGAACTGCACGTCTCTTCCAAGGGGCATTTAAACCGTCTTGTTAAGCTACTGCGACCTGCACGTCTCTTCCAAGGGGCATTTAAACCATGTTGTTAACCTACTGCGACCTCCACCGCTCTTCCAAGGGGCATTTTAACCGTCTTGTTAAGCTACTGCGACCTGCACGTCTGTTCCAAGGGGCATTAAAACCGTCTTGTTAAGCTTCTGCGACTTGCACTTCTCTTCCAAGGGGCATTTAAACCTTCTTGTTTAGCTACTGTAACCTCGACCACTTTTCCAAAGAGCATTTAAACCATCTTGTTAAGCTACTACGACCTGCATGTCTCTTCCAAGGGGCATTTAAACCGTCTTGTTAAGCTACTGCGGCCTGCACGTCTCTTCCAAGGGGCATTTAAACCATCTTGTTAAGCTACTGCGACCTCCACCGCTGTTCCATGGGGCATTTTAACCGTCTTGTAAAGCTACTGCGACCTGTACGTCTCTTCCAAGGGGCATTTAAACCGTCCTGTTAAGCTACTGCGACATGCTCTTCTTTGTTCCAAGGGGCATTTAAACCGTCTTGTTAAGCTACTGCGACTTGCACGTCTCTTACAAGGGGCATTTAAACCTTCTTGTTTAGCTACTGTAACCTCCACCACTTTTCCAAGGGGCATTTAAACCGTCTTGTTAAGCTACTGCCACCTCCACCGCTCTTCCAAGGGGCATTTAAACCGTCTTGCTAAGCTACTGCGACCTGCACTTCTCTACCAAAGGGCATTTAAACCATCTTGTGAAGCTACGGCGACCTGTACGTCTCTTCCATGGGGCATTTAAACCATCTTGTTAAGCTATTGCGACCTCCAGCGCTCTTCCAAGGGGCATTTTAACCGTCTTATTAAGCTACTGCGACCTGTACGTCTCTTCCAAGGGGCATTTAAACCATCTTTTTAAGCTATTGCGACCTCCACCGCTCTTCCAAGGGGCATTTTAACCGTCTTGTTAAGCTACTGCGACCTGTACGTCTCTTCAAGGGGCATTGAAACCATCTTGTTTAACTATTGCGATATCCACCGCTCTTCCAAGGGGCATTTTAACCGTCTTGTTAAGCTACTGTGACCTGCACGTCTCTTCCAATTGGCAATTAAATCGTCTAGTTAAGCTACTGCGACCTCCACAGCTCTTTCAAGGGGCATTTAAAATGTCTTGTTTAGCTACTGCGACCTGCACGTCTCTTCCAAAGGGCATTTTAACCGTCTTGTTAAGCTACTGCGACCTGCATGTCTCTTACAAGGGGCATTTAAAATGTCTTGTTAAGCTACTGCGACCTGCACGTGTTTTACAAGGGGCATTTAAACTGTCTTGTTAAGCTACTGCGACCTCCACCGCTCTTCCAAGGGGCATTTAAACCATATTGTTAAGCCACTGCGACCTGCACTTCTCTTCCAAGGGGCATTTAAACCGTCTTGTTAAGTCACTGCGACCTGCACGTCTCTTCCAAGGGGCATTTAAACCGTCTTGTTAAGCTACTGCGACTTGCACGTCTCTTCAAATGGGCATTTAAAACATCTTGTTAAGCTACTGTAACCTCCACCACTTTTCCAAGAGGCATTTAAACAGTCTTGTTAAGCTACTGCGACCTGCACGTCTCTTCCAAGGGGCATTTAAGCAGTCTTGTTAAGCTACTGCGACCTGCATGTCTCTACCAAGGGCCATTTAAACCGTCTTGTTAAGCTACTGCGTCCTCCACCGCTCTTCCAAGGGGCATTAAACTGTCTTGTTAAGCTACTTCGACCTGCACGTCTCTTCCGAGGGGCATTTAAACCGTCTTGTTAAGCTGCTGCGATCTGCACGTCTCTACCAAGGGGCATTTAATCCGTATTGTAAAGCTATTACGACCTCCACCGCTCTTCCAAGGGGCATTTAAACCGTCTTTTTAAGCTACTGCGACCTGCACGCCTCTTTCAAGGGGCATTTAAAACGTCTTGTTAAGCTACTGCGACCTGCATGTCTCTTCCGAGGGGCATTTAAACCGTCTTGTTAAGCTACTGCGACTTGCACGTCTCTTCCAAGGGGCATTTAAATCTTCTTGTTTAGCTACTGCGACCTCCATCGCTCTTCCATGGGGCATTTAAACCGTCTTGTTAAGCTACTGCGACCTGCATGTCTCTTCCAAGGGGCATTTAAACCGTCTTGTTAAGCTGCTGCGATCTGCACGTCTCTACCAAGGGGCATTTAATCCGTCTTGTTAAGCTATTTCGACCTCCACCGCTCTTCCAAGGGGCATTTAAACCGTCTTTTTAAGCTACTGTGACCTTTACGCCTCTTTCAAGGGGCATTTAAAACGTATTGTTAAGCTACTGCGACCTGCATGTCTCTTCCGAGGGGCATTTAAACCGTCTTGTTAAGCTACTGCGACTTGCACGTCTCCTCCAAGGGGCATTTAAACCTTCTTGTTTAGCTACTGCGACCTCCATCGCTCTTCCACGGGGCATTTAAACCGTCTTGTTAACCTACTGCAAACAGCACTTCTCTACCAAAGGGCATTTAAACCATCTTGTTAAGCTACTGCGACCTGCACGTCTCTTCCAAGGGGCATTTAAACCGTCTTGTTAAGCTACTGCGAACTGCATGTCTCTTCCAAGGGGCACTTAAACCATCTTGTTAAGCTACTGCGACCTCCACAGCTCTTCCAATGGGCATTTAAACCGTCTTGTTAAGCTACTGCGACCAGCACTTCTCTACCAAAGGGCATTTAAACCGTCTTGTTAAGCTACTGCGACCTGCACGTCTCTTTCAAGGGGCATTTAAACCATCTTGTTAACCTACTGCGACCTCCACCGCTCTTCCAAGGGGCATTTTAACCGTCTTGTTAAGCTACTGCGACCTGCACGTCTGTTCCAAGGGGCATTAAAACCGTCTTGTTAAGCTACTGCGACTTGCACTTCTCTTCCAAGGGGCATTTAAACCTTCTTGTTTAGCTACTGTAACCTCCACCACTTTGCCAAAGAGCATTTAAACCATCTTGTTAAGCTACTACGACCTGCATGTCTCTTCCAAGGGGCATTTAAACCGTCTTGTTAAGCTACTGGGACCTGCACGTGTCTTCCAAGGGGCATTTAAACCGTCTTGTTTAGCTACTACGACCTGCATGTCTCTTCCAAGGGGCACTTAAACCGTCTTGTTAAGCTACTGCGACCTCCACCGCTCTTACAAGGGGCATTTAAACCGTCTTGCTAATCTACTGCGACCTGCACTTCTCTACCAAAGGGCATTTAAACCATCTTGTTAAGCTACTGCGACCTTTACGTCTCTTCCATGGGGCATTTAAACCATCTTTTTAAGCTATTGCGACCTCCACCGCTCTTCCAAGGGGCATTTTATCTGTCTTGTTAAGCTACTGCGACCTGTACGTCTCTTCCAAGGGGCCTTTAAACCATCTTGTTAAGCTATTGCGACCTCCACCGCTCTTCCAAGGGGCATTTTAACCATCTTGTTAAGCTACTGCGACCTGTACGTCTCTTCCAAGGGGCATTTAAACCATCTTGTTAAGCTATTGCGACCTACACCGCTCTTCCAAGGGGCATTTTAACCGTCTTGTTAAGCTACTGTGACCTGCACGTCTCTTCCAATTGGCAATTAAATCGTCTTGTTAAGCTACTGCGACCTCCACAGCTCTTTCAATGGGCATTTAAAATGTCTTGTTTAGCTACTGCGACCTGCACGTCTCTTCCAAAGGGCATTTTAACCGTCTTGTTAAGCTACTGCGACCTGCATGTCTCTTACAAGGGGCATTTAAAATGTCTTGTTAAGCTACTGCGACCTGCACGTGTCTTCCAAGGGGCATTTAAACTGTCTTGTTAAGCTACTGCGACCTCCACCGCTCTTCCAAGGGGCATTTAAACCATATTGTTAAGCCACTGCGACCTGCACTTCTCTTCCAAGGGGCATTTAAACCGTCTTGTTAAGTCACTGCTACCTGCACGTCTCTTCCAAGGAGCATTTAAACCGTCTTGTTAAGCTACTGCGACTTGCACGTCTCTTCAAATGGGCATTTAAAACATCTTGTTAAGCTACTGTAACCTCCACCACTTTTCCAAGAGGCATTTAAACAGTCTTGTTAAGCTACTGCGAACTGCAAGTCTCTTCGAAGGGGCATTTAAGCCGTCTTGTTAAGCTACTGCGACCTGCATGTCTCTACCAAGGGGCATTTAAACCGTCTTGTTAAGCTACTGCGACCTGCACGTCTCTTCCGAGGGGCATTTAAACCGTCTTGTTAAGCTGCTGCGATCTGCACGTCTCTACCAAGGGGCATTTAATCCGTATTGTTAAGCTATTACGACCTCCACCGCTCTTCCAAGGGGCATTTAAACCGTCTTTTTAAGCTACTGCGACCTGCACGCCTCTTTCAAGGGGCATTTAAAACGTCTTGTTAAGCTACTGCGACCTGCATGTCTCTTCCGAGGGGCATTTAAACCGTCTTGTTAAGCGACTGCGACTTGCACGTCTCTTCCAAGGGGCATTTAAACCGTCTTGTTAAGCTACTGCAACTTGCACGTCTCTTCCAAGGGGCATTTAAATCTTCTTGTTTAGCTACTGCGACCTCCATCGCTCTTCCATGGGGCATATAAACCGTCTTGTTAAGCTACTGCGACCTGCACGTCTCTTCCAAGGGGCATTTAAACCGTCTTGTTAAGCTGCTGCGATCTGCACGTCTCTACCAAGGGGCATTTAATCCTTCTTGTTAAGCTATTTCGACCTCCACCGCTCTTCCAAGGGGCATTTAAACCGTCTTTTTAAGCTACTGTGACCTGCACGCCTCTTTCAAGGGGCATTTAAAACGTATTGTTAAGCTACTGCGACCTGCATGTCTCTTCCGAGGGGCATTTAAACCGTCTTGTTAAGCTACTGCGACTTGCACGTCTCTTCCAAGGGGCATTTAAACCGTCTTGTTAAGCTACTGCGACTTGCACGTCTCCTCCAAGGGGCATTTAAACCTTCTTGTTTAGCTACTGCGACCTCCATCGCTCTTCCACGGGGCATTTAAACCGTCTTGTTAACCTACTGCGAACAGCACTTCTCTACCAAAGGGCATTTAAACCATCTTGTTAAGCTACTGCGACCTGCACGTCTCTTCCAAGGGGCATTTAAACCGTCTTGTTAAGCTACTGCGGCCTGCACGTCTCTTCCAAGGGGCATTTAAACCATCTTGTTAAGCTACTGCGACCTCCACCGCTGTTCCATGGGGCATTTTAACCGTCTTGTAAAGCTACTGCGACCTGTACGTCTCTTCCAAGGGGCATTTAAACCGTCCTGTTAAGCTACTGAGACATGCTCTTCTTTGTTCCAAGGGGCATGTAAACCGTCTTGTTAAGCTACTGCGACTTGCACGTCTCTTACAAGGGGCATTTAAACCTTCTTGTTTAGCTACTGTAACCTCCACCACTTTTCCAAGGCGCATTTAAACCGTCTTGTTAAGCTACTGCGACCTGCATGTCTCTTCCAAGGGGCACTTAAACCATCTTGTTAAGCTACTGCGACCTCAACAGCTCTTCCAAGGTGCATTTAAACTGTCTTGTTAAGCTACTGCGACCAGCACTTCTATACCAAAGGGCATTTAAACCGTCTTGTTAAGCTACTGCGACCTGCACGTCTCTTCCAAGGGGCATTTAAACCATCTTGTTAACCTACTGCGACCTCCACCGCTCTTCCAAGGGGCATTTTAACCGTCTTGTTAAGCTACTGCGACCTGCACGTCTGTTCCAAGGGGCATTAAAACCGTCTTGTTAAGCTACTGCGACTTGCACTTCTCTTCCAAGGGGCATTTAAACCTTCTTGTTTAGCTACTGTAACCTCCACCACTTTGCCAAAGAGCATTTAAACCATCTTGTTAAGCTACTACTACCTGCATGTCTCTTCCAAGGGGCATTTAAACCGTCTTGTTAAGCTACTGGGACCTGCACGTGTCTTCCAAGGGGCATTTAAACCGTCTTGTTTAGCTACTACGACCTGCATGTCTCTTCCAAGGGGCACTTAAACCGTCTTGTTAAGCTACTGCGACCTCCACCGCTCTTACAACGGGCATTTAAACCGTCTTGCTAATCTACTGCGACCTGCACTTCTCTACCAAAGGGCATTTAAACCATCTTGTTAAGCTACTGCGACCTGTACGTCTCTTCCATGGGGCATTTAAACCATCTTTTTAAGCTATTGCGACCTCCACCGCTCTTCCAATGGGCATTTTAACCGTCTTGTTAAGCTACTACGACCTGTACGTCTCTTCCAAGGGGCATTTAAACCATCTTGTTAAGCTATTGCGACCTCCACCTCTCTTCCAAGGGGCATTTTAACCATCTTGTTAAGCTACTGCGACCTGTACGTCTCTTCCAAGGGGCATTTAAACCATCTTGTTAAGCTATTGCGACCTACTCCGCTCTTCCAAGGGGCATTTTAACCGTCTTGTTAAGCTACTGTGACCTGCACGTCTCTTCCAATTGGCAATTAAATCGTCTTGTTAAGCTACTGCGACCTCCACAGCTCTTTCAATGGGCATTTAAAATGTCTTGTTTAGCTACTGCGACCTGCACGTCTCTTCCAAAGGGCATTTTAACCGTCTTGTTAAGCTACTGCGACCTGCATGTCTCTTACAAGGGGCATTTAAAATGTCTTGTTAAGCTACTGCGACCTGCACGTGTCTTCCAAGGGGCATTTAAACTGTCTTGTTAAGCTACTGCGACCTCCACCGATCTTCCAAGGGGCATTTAAACCATATTGTTAAGCCCCTGCGACCTGCACTTCTCTTCCAAGGGGCATTTAAACCGTCTTGTTAAGTCACTGCGACCTGCACGTCTCTTCCAAGGGGCATTTAAACCGTCTTGTTAAGCTACTGCGACTTGCACGTCTCTTCAAATGGGCATTTAAAACATCTCGTTAAGCTACTGTAACCTCCACCACTTTTCCAAGAGGCATTTAAACAGTCTTGTTAAGCTACTGCGACCTGCAAGTCTCTTCCAAGGGGCATTTAAGCCGTCTTGTTAAGCTACTGCGACCTGCATGTCTCTACCAAGGGGCATTTAAACCGTCTTGTTAAGCTACTGCGACCTCCACCGCTCTTCCAAGGGGCATTTAAACTGTCTTGTTAAGCTACTGCGACCTGAACGTCTCTTCCAAGGGGCATTTAAACCGTCTTGTTAAGCTACTGCGACCTGCACGTCTCTTCCGAGGGGCATTTAAACCGTCTTGTTAAGCTGCTGCGATCTGCACGTCTCTACCAAGGGGCATTTAATCCGTATTGTTAAGCTATTACGACCTCCACCGCTCTTCCAAGGGGCATTTAAACCGTCTTTTTAAGCTACTGCGACCTGCACGCCTCTTTCAAGGGGCATTTAAAACGTCTTGTTAAGCTACTGCGACCTGCATGTCTCTTCCGAGGGGCATTTAAACCGTCTTGTTAAGCGACTGCGACTTGCACGTCTCTTCCAAGGGGCATTTAAACCGTCTTGTTAAGCTACTGCGACTTGCACGTCTCTTCCAAGGGGCATTTAAATCTTCTTGTTTAGCTACTGCGACCTCCATCGCTCTTCCATGGGGCATTTAAACCGTCTTGTTAAGCTACTGCGACCTGCACGTCTCTTCCAAGGGGCATTTAAACCGTCTTGTTAAGCTGCTGCGATCTGCACGTCTCTACCAAGGGGCATTTAATCCGTCTTGTTAAGCTATTTCGACCTCCACCGCTCTTCCAAGGGGCATTTAAACCGTCTTTTTAAGCTACTGTGAAACTGCACGCCTCTTTCAAGGGGCATTTAAAACGTATTGTTAAGCTACTGCGACCTGCATGTCTCTTCCGAGGGGCATTTAAACCGTCTTGTTAAGCTACTGCGACTTGCATGTCTCTTCCAAGGGGCATTTAAACCGTCTTGTTAAGCTACTGCGACTTGCACGTCTCCTCCAAGGGGCATTTAAACCTTCTTGTTTAGCTACTGCGACCTCCATCGCTCTTCCACGGGGCATTTAAACCGTCTTGTTAACCTACTGCGAACAGCACTTCTCTACCAAAGGGCATTTAAACCATCTTGTTAAGCTACTGCGACCTGCACGTCTCTTCCAAGGGGCATTTAAACCGTCTTGTTAAGCTACTGCGGCCTGCACGTCTCTTCCAAGGGGCATTTAAACCATCTTGTTAAGCTACTGCGACCTCCACCGCTGTTCCATGGGGCATTTTAACCGTCTTGTAAAGCTACTGCGACCTGTACGTCTCTTCCAAGGGGCATTTAAACCGTCCTGTTAAGCTACTGAGACATGCTCTTCTTTGTTCCAAGGGGCATGTAAACCGTCTTGTTAAGCTACTGCGACTTGCACGTCTCTTACAAGGGGCATTTAAACCTTCTTGTTTAGCTACTGTAACCTCCACCGCTTTTCCAAGGGGCATTTAAACCGTCTTGTTAAGCTACTGCGACCTGCATGTCTCTTCCAAGGGGCACTTAAACCATCTTGTTAAGCTACTGCGACCTCCACAGCTCTTCCAAGAAGGGGCATTTAAACCGTCTTGTTAAGCTACTGCGACCAGCACTTCTCTACCAAAGGGCATTTAAACCGTCTTGTTAAGATACTGCGACCTGCACGTCTCTTCCAAGGGGCATTTAAACCATCTTGTTAACCTACTGCGACCTCCACCGCTCTTCCAAGGGGCATTTTAACCGTCTTGTTAAGCTACTGCGACCTGCACGTCTGTTCCAAGGGGCATTAAATCTGTCTTGTTAAGCTACTGCGACTTGCACTTCTCTTCCAAGGGGCATTTAAACCTTCTTGTTTAGCTACTGTAACCTCCACCACTTTACCAAAGAGCATTTAAACCATCTTGTTAAGCTACTACGACCTGCATGTCTCTTCCAAGGGGCATTTAAACCGTCTTGTTAAGCTACTGGGACCTGCACGTGTCTTCCAAGGGGCATTTAAACCGTCTTGTTTAGCTACTACGACCTGCATGTCTCTTCCAAGGGGCACTTAAACCGTCTTGTTAAGCTACTGCGACCTCCACCGCTCTTACAAGGGGCATTTAAACCGTCTTGCTAATCTACTGCGACCTGCACTTCTCTACCAAAGGGCATTTAAACCATCTTGTTAAGCTACTGCGACCTGTACGTCTCTTCCATGGGGCATTTAAACCATCTTTTTAAGCTAATGCGACCTCCACCGCTCTTCCAAGGGGCATTTTAACCGTCTTGTTAAGCTACTGCGACCTGTACGTCTCTTCCAAGGGGCATTTAAACCATCTTGTTAAGCTATTGCGACCTCCACCGCTCTTCCAAGGGGCATTTTAACCATCTTGTTAAGCTACTGCGACCTGTACGTCTCTTCCAAGGGGCATTTAAACCATCTTGTTAAGCTATTGCGACCTCCACCGCTCTTCCAAGGGGCATTTTAACCATCTTGTTAAGCTACTGCGACCTGCACGTCTCTTCCGAGGGGCATTTAAACCGTCTTGTTAAGCTGCTGCGATCTGCACGTCTCTACCAAGGGGCATTTAATCCGTATTGTTAAGCTATTACGACCTCCACCGCTCTTCCAAGGGGCATTTAAACCGTCTTTTTAAGCTACTGCGACCTGCACGCCTCTTTCAAGGGGCATTTAAAACGTCTTGTTAAGCTACTGCGACCTGCATGTATCTTCCGAGGGGCATTTAAACCGTCTTGTTAAGCGACTGCGACTTGCACGTCTCTTCCAAGGGGCATTTAAACCGTCTTGTTAAGCTACTGCAACTTGCACGTCTCTTCCAAGGGGCATTTAAATCTTCTTGTTTAGCTACTGCGACCTCCATCGCTCTTCCATGGGGCATTTAAACCGTCTTGTTAAGCTACTGCGACCTGCACGTCTCTTCCAAGGGGCATTTAAACCATCTTGTTAACCTACTGCGACCTCCACCGCTCTTCCAAGGGGCATTTTAACCGTCTTGTTAAGCTACTGCGACCTGCACGTCTGTTCCAAGGGGCATTAAAACCGTCTTGTTAAGCTACTGCGACTTGCACTTCTCTTCCAAGGGGCATTTAAACCTTCTTGTTTAGCTACTGTAACCTCCACCACTTTGCCAAAGAGCATTTAAACCATCTTGTTAAGCTACTACGACCTGCATGTCTCTTCCAAGGGGCATTTAAACCGTCTTGTTAAGCTACTGGGACCTGCACGTGTCTTCCAAGGGGCATTTAAACCGTCTTGTTTAGCTACTACGACCTGCATGTCTCTTCCAAGGGGCACTTAAACCGTCTTGTTAAGCTACTGCGACCTCCACCGCTCTTACAAGGGGCATTTAAACCGTCTTGCTAATCTACTGCGACCTGCACTTCTCTATCAAAGGGCATTTAAACCATCTTGTTAAGCTACTGCGACCTGTACGTCTCTTCCATGGGGCATTTAAACCATCTTTTTAAGCTATTGCCACCTCCACCGCTCTTCCAAGGGGCATTTTAACCGTCTTGTTAAGCTACTACGACCTGTACGTCTCTTCCAAGGGGCATTTAAACCATCTTGTTAAGCTATTGCGACCTCCACCTCTCTTCCAAGGGGCATTTTAACCATCTTGTTAAGCTACTGCGACCTGTACGTCTCTTCCAAGGGGCATTTAAACCATCTTGTTAAGCTATTGCGACCTACTCCGCTCTTCCAAGGGGCATTTTAACCGTCTTGTTAAGCTACTGTGACCTGCACGTCTCTTCCAATTGGCAATTAAATCGTCTTGTTAAGCTACTGCGACCTCCACAGCTCTTTCAATGGGCATTTAAAATGTCTTGTTTAGCTACTGCGACCTGCACGTCTCTTCCAAAGGGCATTTTAACCGTCTTGTTAAGCTACTGCGACCTGCATGTCTCTTACAAGGGGCATTTAAAATGTCTTGTTAAGCTACTGCGACCTGCACGTGTCTTCCAAGGGGCATTTAAACTGTCTTGTTAAGCTACTGCGACCTCCACCGCTCTTCCAAGGGGCATTTAAACCATATTGTTAAGCCACTGCGACCTGCACTTCTCTTCCAAGGGGCATTTAAACCGTCTTGTTAAGTCACTGCGACCTGCACGTCTCTTCCAAGGGGCATTTAAACCGTCTTGTTAAGCTACTGCGACTTGCACGTCTCTTCAAATGGGCATTTAAAACATCTTGTTAAGCTACTGTAACCTCCACCACTTTTCCAAGAGGCATTTAAACAGTCTTGTTAAGCTACTGCGACCTGCAAGTCTCTTCCAAGGGGCATTTAAGCCGTCTTGTTAAGCTACTGCGACCTGCATGTCTCTACCAAGGGGCATTTAAACCGTCTTGTTAAGCTACTGCGACCTCCACCGCTCTTCCAAGGGGCATTTAAACTGTCTTGTTAAGCTACTGCGACCTGCACGTCTCTTCCGAGGGGCATTTAAACCGTCTTGTTAAGCTGCTGCGATCTGCACGTCTCTACCAAGGGGCATTTAATCCGTATTGTTAAGCTATTACGACCTCCACCGCTCTTCCAAGGGGCATTTAAACCGTCTTTTTAAGCTACTGCGACCTGCACGCCTCTTTCAAGGGGCATTTAAAACGTCTTGTTAAGCTACTGCGACCTGCATGTCTCTTCCGAGGGGCATTTAAACCGTCTTGTTAAGCTACTGCGACCTGCACGTCTCTTCCAAGGGGCATTTAAACGATCTTGTTAACCTACTGCGACCTCCACCGCTCTTCCAAGGGGCATTTTAACCGTCTTGTTAAGCTACTGCGACCTGCACGTCTGTTCCAAGGGGCATTAAAACCGTCTTGTTAAGCTACTGCGACTTGCACTTCTCTTCCAAGGGGCATTTAAACCTTCTTGTTTAGCTACTGTAACCTCCACCACTTTGCCAAAGAGCATTTAAACCATCTTGTTAAGCTACTACGACCTGCATGTCTCTTCCAAGGGGCATTTAAACCGTCTTGTTAAGCTACTGGGACCTGCACGTGTCTTCCAAGGGGCATTTAAACCGTCTTGTTTAGCTACTACGACCTGCATGTCTCTTCCAAGGGGCACTTAAACCGTCTTGTTAAGCTACTGCGACCTCCACCGCTCTTCCAAGGGGCATTTAAACCGTCTTGTTAAGCTACTGCGACTTGCACGTCTCTTCAAATGGGCATTTAAAACATCTTGTTAAGCTACTGTAACCTCCACCACTTTTCCAAGAGGCATTTAAACAGTCTTGTTAAGCTACTGCGACCTGCAAGTCTCTTCCAAGGGGCATTTAAGCCGTCTTGTTAAGCTACTGCGACCTGCATGTCTCTACCAAGGGGCATTTAAACCGTCTTGTTAAGCTACTGCGACCTCCACCGCTCTTCCAAGGGGCATTTAAACTGTCTTGTTAAGCTACTGCGACCTGCACGTCTCTTCCGAGGGGCATTTAAACCGTCTTGTTAAGCTGCTGCGATCTGCACGTCTCTACCAAGGGGCATTTAATCCGTATTGTTAAGCTATTACGACCTCCACCGCTCTTCCAAGGGGCATTTAAACCGTCTTTTTAAGCTACTGCGACCTGCACGCCTCTTTCAAGGGGCATTTAAAACGTCTTGTTAAGCTACTGCGACCTGCATGTCTCTTCCGAGGGGCATTTAAACCGTCTTGTTAAGCTACTGCGACCTGCACGTCTCTTCCAAGGGGCATTTAAACCATCTTGTTAACCTACTGCGACCTCCACCGCTCTTCCAAGGGGCATTTTAACCGTCTTGTTAAGCTACTGCGACCTGCACGTCTGTTCCAAGGGGCATTAAAACCGTCTTGTTAAGCTACTGCGACTTGCACTTCTCTTCCAAGGGGCATTTAAACCTTCTTGTTTAGCTACTGTAACCTCCACCACTTTGCCAAAGAGCATTTAAACCATCTTGTTAAGCTACTACGACCTGCATGTCTCTTCCAAGGGGCATTTAAACCGTCTTGTTAAGCTACTGGGACCTGCACGTGTCTTCCAAGGGGCATTTAAACCGTCTTGTTTAGCTACTACGACCTGCATGTCTCTTCCAAGGGGCACTTAAACCGTCTTGTTAAGCTACTGCGACCTCCACCGCTCTTACAAGGGGCATTTAAACCGTCTTGCTAATCTACTGCGACCTGCACTTCTCTACCAAAGGGCATTTAAACCATCTTGTTAAGCTACTGCGACCTGTACGTCTCTTCCATGGGGCATTTAAACCATCTTTTTAAGCTATTGCGACCTCCACCGCTCTTCCAAGGGGCATTTTAACCGTCTTGTTAAGCTACTGCGACCTGTACGTCTCTTCCAAGGGGCATTTAAACCATCTTGTTAAGCTATTGCGACCTCCACCGCTCTTCCAAGGGGCATTTTAACCATCTTGTTAAGCTACTGCGACCTGTACGTCTCTTCCAAGGGGCATTTAAACCATCTTGTTAAGCTATTGCGACCTACACCGCTCTTCCAAGGGACATTTTAACCGTCTTGTTAAGCTACTGTGACCTGCACGTCTCTTCCAATTGGCAATTAAATCGTCTTGTTAAGCTACTGCGACCTCCACAGCTCTTTCAAGGGGCATTTAAAATGTCTTTTTTAGCTACTGCGACCTGCACGTCTCTTCCAAGGGGCATTTAAACCGTCTTGTTAAGCTACTGCGACCTCCACCGCTCTTTCAAGGGGCATTTAAAACGTCTTGTTAAGCTACTGCGACCTGCATGTCTCTTCCGAGGGGCATTTAAACTGTCTTTTTTAAGCTACTGCGACTTGCACGTCTCTTCCAAGGGGCATTTAAACCGTCTTGTTAAGCTACTGTGACTTGCACGTCTCTTCCAAGGGGCATTTAAACCTTCTTGTTTAGCTACTGCGACCTCCATCGCTCTTCCAAGGGGCATTTAAACCGTCTTGTTAAGCTACTGCGACCTGCACGTCTCTTCCAAGGGCATTTAAACCGTCTTGTTAAGCTGCTGCGATCTGCACGTCTCTACCAAGGGGCATTTAATCAGTCTTGTTAAGCTATTACGACCTCCACCGCTCTTCCAAGGGGCATTTAAACCGTCTTTTTAAGCTACTGCGACCTGCACGCCTCTTTCAAGGGGCATTTAAAACGTCTTGTTAAGCTACTGCGACCTGCATGTCTCTTCCGAGGGGCATTTAAATCGTCTTGTTAAGCTACTGCGACTTGCACGTCTCTTCGAAGGGGCATTTAAACCGTCTTGTTAAGCTACTGCGACTTGCACGTCTCTTCCAAGGGGCATTTAAACCTTCTTGTTTAGCTACTGCGACCTCCATCGCTCTTCCAAGGGGCATTTAAACCGTCTTGTTAAGCTACTGCGAACAGCACTTCTCTACCAAAGGGCATTTAAACCGTCTTGTTAAGCTACTGCGGCCTGCACGTCTCTTCCAAGGGGCATTTAAACCATCTTGTTAAGCTACTGCGACCTGCATGTCTCTTCCAAGGTGCATTTAAACCGTCTTGTTAAGCTAAAGGGACCTGCACGTGTCTTCCAAGGGGCATTTAAACCATCTTGTTTAGCTACTGCGACCTGCATGTCTCTTCCAAGGGGCACTTAAACCATCTTGTTAAGCTACTGCGACCTCCACAGCTCTTCCAAGGGGCATTTAAACCGTCTTGTTAAGCTACTGCGACCAGCACTTCTCTACCAAAGGGCATTTAAACCGTCTTGTTAAGCTACTGCAACCTGCACGTCTCTTCCAAGGGGCATTTAAACCATCTTGTTAACCTACTGCGACATCCACCGCTCTTCCAAGGTGCATTTTAACCGTCTTTTTAAGCTACTGTGACCTGCACGTCTGTTCCAAGGGGCATTAAAACCGTCTTGTTAAGCTACTGCGACTTGCACTTCTCTTCCAAGGGGCATTTAAACCTTCTTGTTTAGCTACTGGAAGCTCCAACACTTTTCCAAAGAGCATTTAAACCATCTTGTTAAGCTACTACGACCTGCATTTCTCTTCCAAGGGGCATTTAAACCGTCTTGTTAAGCTACTGGGACCTGCACGTGTCTTCCAAGGGGCATTTAAACCGTCTTGTTTAGCTACTGCGACCTGCATGTCTCTTCCAAGGGGCACTTAAACCGTCTTGTTAAGCTACTGAGACCTCCACCGCTCTTCCAAGGGGCATTTAAACCATCTTGTTAAGCTACTGCGACCTGTACATCTCTTCCAAGGGGCATTTAAACCATCTTGTTAAGCTATTGCAACCTCCAACGCTCTTCCAAGGGGCATTTTAACCGTCTTGTTAAGCTACTGAGACCTGTACGTCTCTTCCAAGGGGCATTTAAACCATCTTGTTAAGCTATTGCGACCTCCACCGCTCTTCCAAGGGGCATTTTAACCGTCTTGTTAAGCTACTGCGACCTGTACGTCTCTTCCAACGTGCATTTAAACTATCTTGTTAAGCTATTGCGACCTCCACCGCTCTTCCAAGGGGCATTTTAACCGTCTTGTTAAGCTACTGTGACCTGCACGTCTCTTCCAATTGGCAGTTAAATCGTCTTGTTAAGCTACTGCGACCTCCACCGCTCTTTCAAGGGTCATTTAAAATGTCTTGTTTAGCTACTGTGACCTGCACGTCTCTTCCAAGGGGCATTTAAACCGTCTTGTTAAGCTGCTGCGACCTCCACCGCTCTTCCAAAGGACATTTTAACCGTCTTGTTAAGCTACTGCGACCTGCACTTCTCTACCAAGGGGCATTTAAACCGTCTTGGTAAGCTACTGCGACCTGCAAGCCTTTTCTAAGGGGCATTTAAACCCTCTTGTTAAGCTACTGCGACCTGCATGTCTCTTGCAAGGGGCATTTAAACCGTCTTGTTAAGCTACTGCGACCTGCACGTCTCTTCCAAGGGGCATTTAAACCATCTTGTTAAGCTACTGCGACCTGCACATCTCTTCCAAGGGGCATTTAAACCGTCTTGTTAAGCTACTGCGACATGCACGTCTCTTCCAAGGGGCATTTAAACTATCTTGTTAAGCTACTGCGACCTGCACCTCTCTTCCAAGGGGCATTTCAAACGCCTTGTTAAGTTACTGCGACCTGCATGTCTCTTCCAAGGGGCATTTAAAACATTTTATTAAGCTACTGCGACCTGCATGTCTCTTCCAAGGGGCATTTAAAAAGTCTTATTAAGCTTCTGCCACCTGCACGTGTCTTCCAAGGGGCATTTAAACCGTCTTTTTAAGCTACTGAGACCTGCACGTCTCTTCCAAGGGGCATTTAAAACGTCTTACTAAGCTACTGCTACCTGCAAGTGTCTTCCAAGGGGCATTTAATCTGTCTTGTTAAGCTACTGCGACCTCCACAGCTCTTCCAAGGGGCATTTAAACCGTCTTGTTCAGCTACTGTGACCTGCACATCTCCTCCAAGGGGCATTTAAACCGTCTTTATAAGCTACTGCAACCTGCACGTCTCTTCCAAGGGGCACTTAAACCGTCTTGTTCAGCTACTGCGACCTGCACGTCTGTTCCAAGGGGCATTTAAACCGTCTTGTTAAGCTACTGCGACCTGCATGTCTCTTCCAAGTGGCATTTAAACCGTCTTGTTAAGCTACTGGGACCTGCACGTGTCTTCCAAGGGGCATTTAAACCGTCTTGTTTAGCTTCTGTGACCTGCATGTCTCTTCCAAGGGGCACCTAAACGGTCTTGTTAAGCTCCTGCGACCTGCACGTCTCTACCAAGGGGCATTTAAACCATCTTGCTAAGCTACTGCGACCTGCACTTCTCTACCAAAGGGCATTTAAACCGTCTTGTTAAGCTACTGCGACCTGCACGTCTCTTCCAAGTGGCATTTAAACCATCTTGTTAAGCTACTGCGACCTCCACCGTTCTTCCAAGGGGCATTTTAACCGTCTTGTTAAGCTACTGCGACCTGCACATCTCTTCCAAGGGGCATTTAAACCATCTTGTTAATCTACTGCGCCATGCATGTCAATTTCCAAGGAGCATTTAAACCATCTTGTTAAGCTACTGGGACCTGCACGTCACTTCCAAGGGGCATTTAAACGGTCTTATTAAGCTACTGTGACCTGCACGTCTCTTCCAATTGGCAATTAAATCGTCTTGTTAAGCTACTGCGACCTCCACCGCTCTTTCAAGGGGCATTTAAAACTTCTTGTTTAGTTACTGCGACCTGCACGTTTTTACCAAGGGTCATTTAAACCGTCTTGTTAATCTACTACGCCAAGCACATCTCTTCCAAGAAGCATTTAAACAGTCTTCTTAAGCTACTGCGACCTGCACGTCTCTAACAAGGGGCATTTAAACCGTCTGGTTAAGCTACTGCGACCTCCACCGCTCTTTCAAGGGGCATTTAAAACGTCTTGTTTAGCTACTGCGACCTGCACGTTTTTACCAAGGGTCATTTAAACCGTCTTGTTAATCTACTACGCCAAGCACATCTCTTCCAAGAAGCATTTAAACAGTCTTGTTAAGCTACTGCGACCTGCACGTCTCTAACAAGGGGCATTTAAACCGTCTGGTTAAGCTACTGTGACCTCCACCGCTCTTCCAAACGGCATTTTAACCGTCTTGTTAAGCTACTGTGACCTGCAGATCTCTACCAAGGGGCATTTAAACCGTCTTATTAAGCTACTGCGACCTCCACTGGTCTTAAAAGGGCATTTAATCCGTCTTGTTAAGCTACTGCGACCTGCACATCTCTTCGAAGGGGCATTTAAACCGTCTTGTTAAGCTACTGCGAACTGCACGTCTCTTCCAAGGGGCATTTAAACCGTCTTGTTAAGCTTCTGCGACCTTCACGTCTCTTCCAAGGGGCATTTAAACCATCTTGGTAAGGTACTGCGACCTGCAAGCCTTTTCTAAGGGGCATTTAAACCCTCTTGTTAAGCTACTGCGACCTGCTTGTCTCTTGCAAGGGGCATTTAAACCGTCTTGTAAAGCTACTGCGACCAGCTCGTCTCTTCCAAGGGGCATTTAAACCATTTTGTTAAGCTACTGCGACCTGCACGTCTCTTCAAAGGGGCATTTAAACTGTCTTATTAAGCTACTGCGACCTGCACGTCTATACCAAGGGGCATTTAAACTGTCTTGTTAAGCTACTGCAACCTCCACCTCTCTTCCAAGGGGCATTGAAACCATCTTGTTAAGCTACTGCGACCTGCATGTCTCTTCCAAGGGGCGTTTAAAACGTCTTATTAAGCTACTGCGACCTGCACGTGTCTTCCAAGGGGCATTTAAACTGTCTTGTTAAGCTACTGCGACCTCCACCGCTCTTCCAAGGGGCATTTAAACCATCTTGTTAAGCCACTGCGACCTGCAAGTCTCTTCCAAGGAGCATTTAAACCGTCTTGTTAAGTTACTGCGACCTGCCCGTCTCTTCCAAGGGGCATTTAAACTGTCTTGTTAAGATAATGCGACTTGCACGTCTCTTCAAAGGGGCATTTAAAACATCTTGTTAAGCTACTGTAGCCTCCACCACTTTTCCAAGAGGCATTTAAACAGTCTTGTTAAGCTACTGCGACCTGCACGTCTCTTCCAAGGGGCATTTAAGCCGTCTTGTTAAGCTACTGCGACCTGCATGTCTCTACCAAGGGGCATTTAAACCATCTTGTTAAGCTATTGCGACCTCCACCGCTCTTCCAAGGGGCATTTAAACCATCTTGTTAAGCAGCTGCGATCTGCACGTCTCTACCAAGGGGCATTTAATCCGTCTTGTTAAGCTATTACGACCTCCACCGCTCTTCCAAGGGGCATTTAAACCGTCTTGTTAAGCTACTGCGACATGCACGTCTCTTCCAAGGGGCATTTAAACCGTATTGTTAAGCTACTGCGACCTGCACGTTTCTTCCAAGGGGCATTTAAACCGTCTTGTTAAGCTACTGCGACCTGCACGTTTCTTCCAAGAGGCATTTAAATCGTCTTGTTAAGCTACTGCGACCTCCACCGCTTTTCAAAGGGGCATTTAAACCATCTTGTTAAGCTACTGCGACCTGCACGTCTCTACCAAAGGGCATTTAAACCGTCTTTTAAAGCTACTGCGACCTGCACGCCTCTTTCAAGGGGCATTTAAAACGTCTTGTTAAGCTACTGCGACCTGCATGTCTCTTCCGAGGGGCATTTAAACCGTCTTGTTAAGATACTGCGACTTGCACTTCTCTTCCAAGGGGCATTTAATCCGTCTTGTTAAGCTACTGCGACTTGCACGTCTCTTTCAAGGGGCATTTAAACCTTCTTGTTTAGCTACTGCGACCTCCTTCGCTCTTCCAAGGGGCATTTAAACCGTCTTGTTAAGCTACTGCGAACAGCACTTCTCTACCAAAGGGCATTTAAAAAGTCTTGTTAAGCTACTGCGGCCTACACGTCTCTTCCAAGCGGCATTTAAACCATCTTGTTAAGCTACTGCGACATCCAACGCTCTTCCATGGGGCTCTTTAACCGTGTTGTAAAGCTACTGCGAACTGTACGTCTCTTCCAAGGGGCATTTAAACCGTGCTGTTAAGCTACTGCGACATGCTCTTCTCTGTTCCAAGGAGCATTTAAACCATCTTGTTAAGCTACTGCGCTTGCACGTCTCTTCCAAGGGGCATTTAAACCTTCTTGTTTAGCTACTGTAACCTCCACCACTTTTCCAAGGGGCATTTAAACCGTCTTGTTAAGCTACTGCGACCTGCATGTCTCTTCCAAGGTGCATTTAAACCGTCTTGTTAAGCTACTGGGACCTGCACGTGTCTTCCAAGGGGTATTTAAACCGTCTTGTTTAGCTACTGTGACCTGCATGTCTCTTCCAAGGGGCATTTAAACCGTCTTGTTAAGCTACTGCGACCAGCACTTCTCTACCAAAGGGCATTTAAACCGTCTTGTTAAGCTACTGCGACGTGCACATCTCTTCCAATGGGCATTTAAACCATCTTGTTATCCTACTGCGACCTCCACCGCTCTTCCAATGGGAATTTTAACCATCTTGTTAAGCTACTGCGACATGCACGTCTCTTCCAAGGGGCATTTAAACCATCTTGTTAATCTACTGCGCCATGCACGTCTCTTCCAAGGAGCATTTAAACAATCTTGTTAAGCTACTGGGACCTGCACGTCTCTTCCAAGGGGCATTTAAACCGTCTTATTAAGCTACTGTGACCTGCACGTCTCTTCTAAGGGGCAATTAAATCGTCTTGTTAAGCTACTGCGACCTCCACCGCTCTTTCAAGGGGCATTTAAAAGGTCTTGTTTAGCTACAGCGACCTGCACGTTTCTACCAAGGGGCATTTAAACCGTCTTGTTAATCTACTGCGCCATGCACGTCTCTTCCAAGGAGCATTTAAACCGTCTTGTTAAGCTACTGCGACCTGCACGTCTCTTCCAAGGGGCATTGAAACTGTCTTGTTAAGCTACTGCGACCTCCACCGCTCTTCCAAAGGGCATTTTAAACGTCTTGTTAAGCTACTGTGACCTGCACCGCTCTTCCAAGGGGCATTTAATCCGTCTTGTTAAGCTACTGCGACCTGCACGTCTCTTCGAAGGGGCATTTAAACCGTCTTTTTAACCTACTGCGAACTGCACGACTCTTCCAAGGGGCATTTAAACCATCTTGTTAAGCTACTGCGACCTGCACGTCTCTTCCAAGGGGCATTTAAACCATCTTGTTAAGCTACTGCGACCAGCACGTCTCTTCCAAGGGGCATTTAAACTATCTTGTTAAGCTACTGCGACCTCCACCTCTCTTCCAAGGTGCATTTCAACTGTCTTGTTAAGCTACTGTGACCTGCACATCTCTTCCAAGGGGCATTTAAACCGTCTTGTTAAGCTACTGCGAAATGAATGTCTCTTCCAAGGGGCATTTAAAACGTCTTGTTAAGCTACTGCGACTTGCACGTCTCTTACAAGGGGCATTTAAACCTTCTTGTTTAGCTACTGTAACCTCCACCACTTTTCCAAGGGGCATTTAAACCGTCTTGTTAAGCTACTGCGACCTGCATGTCTCTTCCAAGGTGCATTTAAACCGTCTTGTTAAGCTACTGGGACCTGCACGTGTCTTCCAAGGGGCATTTAAACCGTCTTGTTTAGCTACTGCGACCTGTATGTCTCTTCCAAGGGGCACTTAAACCATCTTGTTAAGCTACTGCGACCTCCACAGCTCTTACAAGGGGCATTTAAACCGTCTTGTTAAGCTACTGCGACCAGCAGTTCTCTACCAAAGGGCATTTAAACCGTCTTGTTAAGCTACTGCGACCTGCACGTCTCTTCCAAGGGGCATTTAAACCATCTTGTTAACCTACTGCGACCTCCACCGCTCTTCCAAGGGGCATTTTAACCATCTTGTTAAGCTACTGCGACTTGCACTTCGCTTCCAAGGGGCATTTAAACCTTCTTGTTTTGCTACTGTAACCTCCACCACTTTTCCAAAGAGCATTTAAACTATCTTGTTAAGCTACTACGACCTGCATGTCTCTTCCAAGGGGCATTTAAACCGTCTTGTTAAGCTACTGGGACATGCACGTGTCTTCCAAGGGGCGTTTAAACCGTCTTGTTTAGCTACTGCGACCTGCATGTCTCTTACAAGGGGCACTTAAACTGTCTTGTTAAGCTGCTGCGACCTCCACCGCTCTTCCAAGGGGCATTTAAACCGTCTTGCTAAGCTACTGCGACCTGCACTTCTCTACCAAAGGGCATTTAAACCATCTTGTTAAGCTACTGCGACCTGTACGTCTCTTCCATGGGGCATTTAAACCATCTTGTTAAGCTATTGCGACCTCCACCGCTCTTCCAAGGGGCATTTTAACCGTCTTGTTAAGCTACTGCGACCTGTACGTCTCTTCCAAGGGGCATTTAAACCATCTTGTTAAGCTATTGCGACCTCCACCGCTCTTCCAAGGGGCATTTTAACCATCTTGTTAAGCTACTGCGACCTGTACGTCTCTTCCAAGGGGCATTTAAACCATCTTGTTAAGCTATTGTGACCTACACCGCTCTTCCAAGGGGCATTTTAACCGTCTTGTTAAGCTACTGTGACCTGCACGTCTCTTCCAATTGGCAATTAAATCGTCTTGTTAAGCTAATGCGACCTCCACAGCTCTTTCAAGGGGCATTTAAAATGTCTTGTTAAGCTACTGCGACCTCCACCGCTCTTTCAAGGGGCATTTAAAACGTCTTGTTAAGCTACTGCGACCTGCATGTCTCTTCCGAGGGGCATTTAAACCATCTTTTTTAAGCTACTGCGACTTGCACGTCTCTTCCAAGGGGCATTTAAACCGTCTTGTTAAGCTACTGTGACTTGCACGTCTCTTCCAAGGGGCATTTAAACCTTCTTGTTTAGCTACTGCGACCTCCATCGCTCTTCCAAGGGGCATTTAAACCGTCTTGTTAAGCTACTGCGACCTGCACGTCTCATCCAAGGGGCATTTAAACCGTCTTGTTAAGCTGCTGCGATCTGCACGTCTCTACCAAGGGGCATTTAATCCGTCTTGTTAAGCTATTACGACCTCCACCGCTCTTCCAAGGGGCATTTAAACCGTCTTTTTAAGCTACTGCGAACTGCACGCCTCTTTCAAGGGGCATTTAAAACGTCTTGTTAATCTACTGCGACCTGCATGTCTATTCCCAGGGGCATTTAAATCGTCTTGTTAAGCTACTGCGACTTGCACGTCTCTTCGAAGGGGCATTTAAACCGTCTTGTTAAGCTACTGCGACTTGCACGTCTCTTCCAAGGGGCATTTAAACCTTCTTGTTTAGCTACTGCGACCTCCCTCGCTCTTCCAAGGGGCATTTAAACCGTCTTCTTAAGCTACTGCGAACAGCACTTCTCTACCAAAGGGCATTTAAACCGTCTTGTTAAGCTACTGCGGCCTGCACGTCTCTTACAAGGGGAATTTAAACCTTCTTGTTTAGCTACTGTAACCTCCACCACTTTTCCAAGGGGCAAGTATACCGTCTTGTTAAGCTACTGCGACCTGCATGTCTCTTCCAAGGTGCATTTAAACCGTCTTGTTAACCTAATGGGACCTGCACGTGTCTTCCAAGGGGTATTTAAACCATCTTGTTTAGCTACTGCGACCTGCAGGTCTCTTCCAAGGGGCACTTAAACCATCTTGTTAAGCTACTGCAACCTCCACAGCTCTTCCAAGGGGCATTTAAACCGTCTTGTTAAGCTACTGCGACCAGCACTTCTCTACCAAAGGGCATTTAAACCGTCTTGTTAGGCTACTGCGACCTGCACGTCTCTTCCAAGGGGCATTTAAACCATCTTGTTAACCTACTGCGACCTCCACCGCTCTTCCAAGGTGCATTTTAACCGTCTTGTTAAGCTACTGTGACCTGCACGTCTGTTCCAAGGGGCATTAAACCGTCTTGTTAAGCTACTGCGACTTGCACTTCTCTTCCAAGGGGCATTTAAACCTTCTTGTTTAGCTACTGTAACCTCCACCACTTTTCCAAAGAGCATTTAAACCATCTTGTTAAGCTACTACGACCTGCATGTCTCTTCCAAGGGGCATTTAAACCGTCTTGTTAAGCTACAGGGACCTGCACGTTTCTTCCAAGGGGCATTTAAACCGTCTTGTTTAGCTACTGCGACCTGTACGTCTCTTCCATGGGGCATTTAAACAATCTTGTTAAGCTACTGCGACCTCCACCGCTCTTCCAAGGGGCATTTTAACCGTCTTGTTAAGCTACTGTGACCTGCACGTCTGTTCCAAGGGGCATTAAACCGTCTTGTTAAGCTACTGCGACTTGCACTTCTCTTCCAAGGGGCATTAAATCTTCTTGTTTAGCTACTGTAACCTCCACCACTTTTCCAAAGAGCATTTAAACCATCTTGTTAAGCTACTACGACCTGCATGTCTCTTCCAAGGGGCATTTAAACCATCTTGTTAAGCTAAAGGGACCTGCACGTTTCTTCCAAGGGGCATTTAAACCGTCTTGTTTAGCTACTGCGACCTGTACGTCTCTTCCATCGGGCATTTAAACAATCTTGTTAAGCTACTGCGACCTGTACGTCTCTTCCAAGGGGCATTTAAACCATCTTGTTAAGCTATTGCGACCTCCACCGCTCTTCCAAGGGGCATTTTAACCGTCTTGTTAAGCTACTGCGACCTGTACATCTCTTCCAAGGGGCATTTAAACCATCTTGTTAAGCTATTGCGACCTCCACCGCTCTTCCAAGGGGCATTTTAACCATCTTGTTAAGCTACTGTGACCTGCACGTCTCTTCCAATTGGCAATTAAATCGTCTTGTTAAGCTACTGTGACCTCCACAGCTCTTTCAAGGGGCATTTAAAATGTCTTGTTTAGCTACTGCGACCTGCACGTCTCTTCCAAGGGGCATTTAAACCGTCTTGTTAAGCTACTGCGACCTCCACCGCTCTTCCAAAGGGCATTTTAACCGTCTTCTTAAGCTACTGCGACCTGCACGTCTCTACCAAGGGGCAATTAAACCGTCTTGTTAAGCTACTGCGACCTCCACTGCTCTTCCAAGGGGCATTTAATCCGTCTTGTTAAGCTACTGCGACCTGCACGTCTCTTCGAAGGGGCATTTAAACCGTCTTGTTAAGCTACTGCGAACTGCACGTCTCTTCCAAGGGTCATTTAAACCTTCATGTTAAGCTTCTGCGACCTGCATGTCTCTTCCAAGGGGCATTTAAACCATCTTGGTAAGCTAATGCGACCTGCAAGCCTTTTCTAAGGGGCATTTAAACCCTCTTGTTAAGTTACTGCGACCTGCATGTCTCTTGCAAGGGGCATTTAAACCGTCTTGTTAAGCTACTGCGACCTGCACGTCTCTTCCAAGGGGCATTTAAACCGTCTTGCTAAGCTACTGCGACCTGCACGTCTCTTCCAATGGGCATTTAAACTGTCTTGTTAAGCTACTGCGACCTCCACCGCTCTTCCAAGGGGCATTTAAACCATCTTGTTAAGCTACTGCGACCTGCACGTCTCTTCCAAGGGGCATTTATACCGTCTTGTTAAGCTACTGCGACCTGCACGTTTCTTGCAAGGGGTATTTAAACCGTCTTGTTAAGCTACTGCGAATTGCACGTCTCTTCCAAGTGGCATTTAAATCGTCTTGTTAAGCTATTGCGACCTCCACCGCTTTTCAAAGGGTCATTTAAACCGTCTTGTTAAGCTACTGCAACCTGCACGTCTCTTCCGAGGGGCATTTAAACCATCTTGTTAAGCTACTGCGACTTGCACGTCTCTTCCAAGGGGCATTTAAACCGTCTTGTTAATCTACTGCGACCTGCATGTCTCTTCCAAGGGGCATTTAAATCTTCTTTTTAAGCTACTGCAACCTGCACGTTTCTAACAAGGTTCATTTAAACCGTCTTTTTAAGCTACTGCGACCTGCACGCCTCTTTCAAGGGGCATTTAAAACGTCTTGTTAAGCTACTGCGACCTGCATGTCTCTTCCGAGGGGCATTTAAATCGTCTTGTTAAGCTACTGCGACTTGTACGTCTCTACTAAGGGGCATTTAAACCGTCTTGTTAAGCTACTGCGACTTGCACGTCTCTTCCAAGGGGCATTTAAACCTTCTTGTTTAGCTACTGCGACCTCCCTCTCTCTTCCAAGGGGCATTTAAACCGTCTTCTTAAGCTACTGCGAACAGCACTTCTCTACCAAAGGGCATTTAAACCGTCTTGTTAAGCTACTGCGGCCTGCACGTCTCTTCCAAGGGTCATTTAAACCATCTTGTTAAGCTACTGCGACCTGCATGTCTCTTCCAAGGTGCATTTAAACCGTCTTGTTAAGCTAATGGGACCTGTACCTGTCTTCCAAGGGGTATTTAAACCATCTTGTTTAGCTACTGCGACCTGCAGGTCTCTTCCAAGGGGCACTTAAACCATCTTGTTAAGCTACTGCAACCTCCACAGCTCTTCCAAGGGGCATTTAAACCGTCTTGTTAAGCTACTGCGACCTGCACGTCTCTTCCAAGGGTCATTTAAACCATCTTGTTAAGCTACTGCGACCTCCACCGCTCTTCCATGGGGCATTTTAACCGTCTTGTAAAGCTACTGCGACCTGTACGTCTCTTCCAAGGGGCATTTAAACCGTCCTGTTAAGCTACTGCGAAATGCTCTTCTCTGTTCCAAGGGGCATTTAAACCGTCTTGTTAAGCTACTGCGACTTGCACGTCTCTTACAAGGGGAATTTAAACCTTCTTGTTTAGCTACTGTAACCTCCACCACTTTTCCAAGGGGCAAGTATACCGTCTTGTTAAGCTACTGCGACCTGCATGTCTCTTCCAAGGTGCATTTAAACCGTCTTGTTAAGCTAATGGGACCTGTACCTGTCTTCCAAGGGGTATTTAAACCATCTTGTTTAGCTACTGCGACCTGCAGGTCTCTTCCAAGGGGCACTTAAACCATCTTGTTAAGCTACTGCAACCTCCACAGCTCTTCCAAGGGGCATTTAAACTGTCTTGTTAAGCTACTGCGACCAGCACTTCTGTACCAAAGGGCTTTTAAACCGTCTTGTTAGGCTACTGCGACCTGCACGTCTCTTCCAAGGGGCATTTAAACCATCTTGTTAACCTACTGCGACCTCCACCGCTCTTCCAAGGTGCATTTTAACCGTCTTGTTAAGCTACTGTGACCTGCACGTCTGTTCCAAGGGGCATTAAACCGTCTTGTTAAGCTACTGCGACTTGCACTTCTCTTCCAAGGGGCATTTAAACCTTCTTGTTTAGCTACTGTAACCTCCACCACTTTTCCAAAGAGCATTTAAACCATCTTGTTAAGCTACTACGACCTGCATGTCTCTTCCAAGGGGCATTTAAACCGTCTTGTTAAGCTACAGGGACCTGCACGTTTCTTCCAAGGGGCATTTAAACTGTCTTGTTTAGCTACTGCGACCTGTATGTCTCTTCCATGGGGCATTTAAACAATCTTGTTAAGCTACTGCGACCTCCACCGCTCTTCCAAGGGGCATTTTAACCGTCTTGTTAAGCTACTGTGACCTGCACGTCTGTTCCAAGGGGCATTAAACCGTCTTGTTAAGCTACTGCGACTTGCACTTCTCTTCCAAGGGGCATTAAACCTTCTTGTTTAGCTACTGTAACCTCCACCACTTTTCCAAAGAGCATTTAAACCATCTTGTTAAGCTACTACGACCTCCATGTCTCTTCCAAGGGGCATTTAAACCGTCTTGTTAAGCTACAGGGACCTGCACGTTTCTTCCAAGGGGCATTTAAACCGTCTTGTTTAGCTACTGCGACCTGTACGTCTCTTCCATGGGGCATTTAAACAATCTTGTTAAGCTACTGCGACCTGTACGTCTCTTCCAAGGGGCATTTAAACCATCTTGTTAAGCTATTGCGACCTCCACCGCTCTTCCAAGGGGCATTTTAACCGTCTTGTTAAGCTACTGCGACCTGTACATCTCTTCCAAGGGGCATTTAAACCATCTTGTTAAGCTATTGCGACCTCCACCGCTCTTCCAAGGGGCATTTTAACCGTCTTGTTAAGCTACTGTGACCTGCACGTCTCTTCCAATTGGCAATTAAATCGTCTTGTTAAGCTACTGCGACCTCCACAGCTCTTTCAAGGGGCATTTAAAATGTCTTGTTTAGCTACTGCGACCTGCACGTCTCTTCCAAGGGGCATTTAAACCGTCTTGTTAAGCTACTGCGACCTCCACCGCTCTTCCAAAGGGCATTTTAACCGTCTTCTTAAGCTACTGCGACCTGCACGTCTCTACCAAGGGGCAATTAAACCGTCTTGTTAAGCTACTGCGACCTCCACTGCTCTTCCAAGGGGCATTTAATCCGTCTTGTTAAGCTACTGCGACCTGCACGTCTCTTCGAAGGGGCATTTAAACCGTCTTGTTAAGCTACTGCGAACTGTACGTCTCTTCCAAGGGTCATTTAAACCTTCATGTTATGCTTCTGCGACCTGCACGTCTCTTCCAAGGGGCATTTAAACCTTCTTGTTTAGCTACTGTGACCTCCCTCGCTGTTCCAAGGGGCATTTAAACTGTCTTGTTAAGCTACTGCGAACAGCACTTCTCTACCAAAGGGCATTTAAACCGTCTTGTTAAGCTACTGCGGCCTGCACGTCTCTTCCAAGGGTCATTTAAACCATCTTGTTAAGCTACTGCGACCTCCACCACTCTTCCATGGGGCATTTTAACCGTCTTGTAAAGCTACTGCGACCTGTACGTCTCTTCCAAGGGGCATTTAAACCGTCCTGTTAAGCTACTGCGAAATGCTCTTCTCTGTTCCAAGGGGCATTTAAACCGTCTTGTTAAGCTACTGCGACTTGCACGTCTCTTACAAGGGGAATTTAAACCTTCTTGTTTAGCTACTGTAACCTCCACCACTTTTCCAAGGGGCAAGTAAACTGTCTTGTTAAGCTACTGCGACCTGCATGTCTCTTCCAAGGTGCATTTAAACCGTCTTGTTAAGCTACTGGGACCTGCACGTGTCTTCCAAGGGGCATTTAAACCGTCTTGTTTAGCTACTGCGACCTGCAGGTCTCTTCCAAGGGGCACTTAAATCATCTTGTTAAGCTACTGCGACCTCCACAGCTCTTCCAAGGGGCATTTAAACCGTCTTGTTAAGCTACTACGACCAGCACTTCTCTACCAAAGGGCATTTAAACCGTCTTGTTAGGCTACTGCGACCTGCACGTCTCTTCCAAGGGGCATTTAAACCATCTTGTTAACCTACTGAGACCTCCACCGCTCTTCCAAGGTGCATTTTAACCGTCTTGTTAAGCTACTGTGACCTGCACGTCTGTTTCAAGGGGCATTAAACCGTCTTGTTAAGCTACTGCGACTTTCACTTCTCTTCCAAGGGGCATTTAAACCTTCTTGTTTAGCTACTGTAACCTCCACCACTTTTCCAAAGAGCATTTAAACGATCTTGTTAAGCTACTACGACCTGCATGTCTCTTCCAAGGGGCATTTAAACCATCTTGTTAAGCTACAGGGACCTGCACGTTTCTTCCAAGGGCCATTTAAACCGTCTTGTTTAGCTATTGCGACCTGCATGTCTCTTCCAAGGGGCACTTAAACCGTCTTGTTAAGCTACTGCGACCTCCACCGCTCTTCCAAGGGGCATTTAAAACGTCTTGCTAAGCTACTGCGACCTGCACTTCTCTACCACAGGGCATTTAAACCATCTTGTTAAGCTACTGCGACCTGTACGTCTCTTCCATGGGGCATTTAAACAATCTTGTTAAGCTACTGCGACCTCCACCGCTCTTCCAAGGGGCATTTTAACCGTCTTGTTAAGCTACTGCGACCTGTACGTCTCTTCCAAGGGGCATTTAAACCATCTTGTTAAGCTATTGCGACCTCCACCGCTCTTCCAAGGGGCATTTTAACCGTCTTGTTAAGCTAATGCGACCTGTACATCTCTTCCAAGGGGCATTTAAACCATCTTGTTAAGCTATTGCGACCTCCACCTCTCTTCCAAGGGGCACTTTAACCGTCTTGTTAAGCTACTGTGACCTGCACGTCTCTTCCAATTGGCAATTAAATCGTCTTGTTAAGCTACTGCGACCTCCACAGCTCTTTCAAGGGGCATTTAAAATGTCTTGTTTAGCTACTGCGACCTGCACGTCTCTTCCAAGGGGCATTAAAACTGTCTTGTTAAGCTACTGCGACCTGCACGTCTCTACCAAGGGGCATTTAATCCGTCTTGTTAAGCTACTGCGACCTCCACTGCTCTTCCAAGGGGCATTTAATCCGTCTTGTTAAGCTACTGCGAACTGCACGTCTCTTCCAAGGGTCATTTAAACCTTCATGTTAAGCTTCTGCGACCTGCACGTCTCTTCCAAGGGGCATTTAAACCATCTTGGTAAGCTACTGTGACCTGCAAGCCTTTTTTAAGGGGCATTTAAACCCTCTTGTTAAGTTACTGCGACCTGCATGTCTCTTGCAAGGGGCATTTAAACCGTCTTGTTAAGCTACTGCGACCTGCACGTCTCTTCCAAGGGGCATTTAAACCGTCTTGCTAAGCTACTGCGACCTGCACGTCTCTTCCAAGGGGCATTTAAACAGTCTTATTAAGCTACTGCGACCTGCACGTCTCTTCCAAGGGGCATTTAAACTATCTTGCTAAGCTACTGCGACCTCCACCTCTCTTCCAAGGGGCATTGAAACCGTCTTGTTAAGCTACTGCGACCTGCAGGTCTCTACCAAGGGGCATTTAAACCGTCTTGTTAAGCTACTGCGACCTGCATGTCTCTTCCAAGGGGCATTTAAAATCTCTTATTAAGCTACTGCGACCTGCACGTGTCTTACAAGGGGCATTTAAACTGTCTTGTTAAGCTACTGCGACCTCCACCGCTCTTCCAAGGGGCATTTAAACCATCTTGTTAAGCTACTGCGACCTGCACGTCTCTTCCAAGGGGCATTTATACCGTCTTGTTAAGCTACTGCGACCTGCACGTTTCTTGCAAGGGGTATTTAAACCGTTTTGTTAAGCTACTGCGAATTGCACGTCTCTTCCAAGTGGCATTTAAATCGTCTTGTTAAGCTATTGCGACCTCCACCGCTTTTCAAAGGGTCATTTAAACCGTCTTGTTAAGCTACTGCGACCTGCACGTCTCTTCCGAGGGGCATTTAAACCGTCTTGTTAAGCTACTGCGACTTGCACGTCTCTTCCAAGGGGCATTTAAACCTTCTTGTTTAGCTACTGTAACCTCCACCACTTTTCCAAGGGGCATTTAAACCGTGTTGTTAATCTACTGCGACCTGCATGTCTCTTCCAAGGGGCATTTAAACCTTCTTTTTAAGCTACTGCAACCTGCACGTTTCTAACAAGGGGCATTTAAACCGTCTTGTTAAGCTACTGCGACCTGCACGTCTCTTCCAAGGGGCATTTAAACCGTCTTGTTTATCTACTCCGACCTGCATGTCTCTTCCAAGAGGCACTTAAACCGTCTTGTTAAGCTACTGCGACCTCCACCGCTTTTCCAAGGGGCATTTAAACCGTCTTCCTAAGCTACTGCGACCTGCACTTCTCTACCAAAGGGCATTTAAACCATCTTGTTAAGCTACTGCGACCTGTACATCTCTTCCAAGGGGCATTTAAACCATCTTGTTAAGCTATTGCAACCTCCACCGCTCTTCCAAGGGGCATTTTAACCATCTTGTTAAGCTACTGAGACCTGTACGTCTCTTCCAAGGGGCATTTAAACCATCTTTTTAAGCTATTGCGACCTCCACCGCTCTTCCAAGGGGCATTTTAACCGTCTTGTTAAGCTACTGCGACCTGTACGTCTCTTCCAAGGGGCATTTAAACCATCTTGTTAAACTATTGCGACCTCCACCGCTCTTCCAAGGGGCATTTTAACCGTCTTGTTGAGATACTGTGACCTGCACGTCTCTTCTAATTGGCAATTAAATCGTCTTGTTAAGCTACTGCGACCTTCACCGCTCTTTCAAGGGGCATTTAAAATGTCTTGTTTAGCTACTGCGACCTGCACGTCTCTTCCAAGGGGCATTTAAACCGTCTTGTTAAGCTACTGCGACCTCCACCGCTCTTTCAAAGGGCATTTTAACCGTGTTGCTAAGCTACTGCGACCTGCACTTCTCTACCAAGGGGCATTTAAACCGTCTTGGTAAGCTACTGCGACCTGCAAGCCTTTTCTAAGGGGCATTTAAAACCTCTTGTTAAGCTACTGCGACCTGCATGTCTCTTGCAAGGGGCATTTAAACCGTCTTGTTAAGCTACTGCGACCTGCACGTCTCTTCCAAGGGGAATTTAAACCATCTTGTTAAGCTACTGCGACCTGCACGTCTCTTCCAAGGGGCATTTAAACCGTCTTGTTAAGCTACTGCGACCTGCACGTCTCTTCCAAGGGGCATTTAAACTATCTTGTTAAGCTACTGCGACCTGCACCTCTCTTCCAAGGGGCATTTCAAACGTCTTGTTAAGCTTCTGTGACCTGCATGTCTCTTCCAAGGGGCATTTAAAACGTTTTATTAAGCTACTGCGACCTGCATGTCTCTTCCAAGGGGCATTTAAAAAGTCTTATTAAGCTTCCGCGACCTGCACGTGTCTTCCAAGGGGCATTTAAACCGTCTTTTTAAGCTACTGAGACCTGCACATCTCTTCCAAGGGGCATTTAAACCGTCTTGTTAAGCTAATGCGACATGCATGTCTCTTCCAAGGGGCATTTAAAACGTCTTATTAAGCTACTGCGACCTGCAAGTGTCTTCCAAGGGGCATTTAATCTGTCTTGTTAAGCTACTGCGACCTCCACAGCTCTTCCAAGGGGCATTTATACCGTCTTGTTAAGCTACTGCGACCTGCACGTCTCTTCCAAGGGGCATTTAAACCGACTTGTTAAGCTACTGCGACCTGCACGTCTCTTGCGAAGGATATTTAAATCGTCTTGTTAAGCTACTGCGACCTCCACCGCTTTTCAAAGGGGCATTTAAACTGTCTTGTTAAGCTACTGCGACCTGCATGTCTCTTCCGAGGGCATTTAAACGATCTTGTTAAGCTACTGCGACTTGCACGTCTCTTCCAAGGGGCATTTAAACCTTCTTGTTTAGCTACTGTAACCTCCACCACTTTTCCAAGGGGCATTTAAACTGTCTTGTTAAGCTACTGCGACCTGCATGTCTCTTCCAAGGGGCATTTAAACCGTCTTTTTAAGCTACTGCAACCTGCACGTCTCTTCCAAGGGGCACTTAAATCGTCTTGTTCAGCTACTGCGACCTGCACGTCTGTTCCAAGGGGCATTTAAACCGTCTTGTTAAGCTACTGCGACCTGCATGTCTCTTACAAGTGGCATTTAAACCGTCTTGTTAAGCTACTGGGACCTGCACCTCTCTTCCAAGGGGCATTTAAACCGTCTTGTTTAGCTTCTGTGACCTGCATGTCTCTTCCAAGGGGCACCTAAACGGTCTTGTTAAGCTACTGCGACCTCCACCGCTCCTCCAAGGGGCATTTAAACCATCTTGCTAAGCTACTGCGACCTGCACTTCTCTACCAAAGGGCATTTAAACCGTCTTGTTAAGCTACTGCGACCTGCACGTCTCTTCCAAGTGGCATTTAAACCATCTTGTTAAGCTACTGCGACCTCCACCGTTCTTCCAAGGGGCATTTTAACCGTCTTGTTAAGCTACTGCGACCTACATATCTCTTCCAAGGGGCATTTAAACCATCTTGTTAATCTACTGTGCCATGCACGTCAATTTCCAAGGAGCATTTAAACCATCTTGTTAAGCTACTGGGACCTGCACGTCACTTCCAAGGGGCATTTAAACGGTCTTATTAAGCTACTGTGACCTGCACGTCTCTTCCAATTGGCAATTAAATCGTCTTGTTAAGCTACTGCGACCTCCACCGCTCTTTCAAGGGGCATTTAAAACGTCTTGTTTAGCTACTGCGACCTGCACGTTTTTACCAAGGGTCATTTAAACCGTCTTGTTAATCTACTGCGCCAAGCACATCTCTTCCAAGAAGCATTTAAACAGTCTTGTTAAGCTACTGCGACCTGCACGTCTCTAACAAGGGGCATTTAAACCGTCTGGTTAAGCTACTGTGATCTCCACCGCTCTTCCAAAGGGCATTTTAACCGTCTTGTTAAGCTACTGTAACCTGCAGATCTCTACCAAGGGGCATTTAAACCATCTTGTTAAGCTACTGCGACCTCCACTGGTCTTCCAAGGGGCATTTAATCCGTCTTGTTAAGCTACTGCGACCTGCACGTCTCTTCGAAGGGGCATTTAAACCGTCTTGTTAAGCTACTGCGAACTGTACGTCTCTTCCAAGGGGCATTTAAACCGTCTTGTTAAGCTTCTGCGACCTTCACGTCTCTTCCAAGGGGCATTTAAACCATCTAGGTAAGGTACTGCGACCTGCAAGCCTTTTCTAAGGGGCATTTAAACCCTCTTGTTAAGCTACTGCGACCTGCTTGTCTCTTGCAAGGGGCATTTAAACCGTCTTGTAAAGCTACTGCGACCTGCTCTTCTCTTCCAAGGGGCATTTAAACCGTTTTGTTAAGCTACTGCCACCTGCACGTCTCTTCCAAGGGGCATTTAAACTGTCTTATTAAGCTACTGCGACCTGCATGTCTCTACCAAGGGGCATTTAAACTCTCTTGTTAAGCTACTGCTACCTCCACCTCTCTTCCAAGCAGCATTTAAATTATCTTGTTAAGCTACTGCGACCTGCATGTCTCTTCCAAGGGGCATTTAAAACGTCTTATTAAGCTACTGCGACCTGCACGTGTCTTCCAAGGGGCATTTAAACTGTCTTGTTAAGCTACTGCGACTTGCACGTCTCTTCAAAGGGGCACTTAAAACATCTTGTTAAGCTACTGTAACCTCCACCACTTTTCCAAGAGGCATTTAAACAGTCTTGTTAAGCTACTGCGACCTGCACGTCTCTTCCAAGGGGCATTTAAGCCGTCTTGTGAAGCTACTGCGACCTGCATGTCTCTACCAAGGGGTATTTAAACCATCTTGTTAAGCTACTGCGACCTCCACCGCTCTTCCAAGGGGCATTTAAACCGTCTTGTTAAACTACTGCGACCTGAACGTCTCTTCCAAGGGGCATTTAAACCGTCTTGTTTAGCTACTGCGACCTGCACGTCTCTTCCGAGTGGCATATAAACCGTCTTGTTAAGCTGCTGCGATCTGCACGTCTCTACCAAGGGGCATTTAATCCGTCTTGTTAAGCCATTACGACTAGTGTTGAGCCACCCCCGTAGTGTTCGATTTCGGTTCGGTTCGTTGAACACCCGTGTGTTCGCCGAACTGTTCGTCGAACTGTTCGTCGAACACCTTCGAACACCGTTAAAACCAATGGCAGGCAAACAAAAACACATAGAAACACATAGAAAACACCTTCAAAGGTGTCCAAAAGCTGACAAACTGCTCAGAAGACACAACTAACACATGGAAAAGTGACAAGTACATATAGTCATGCGAAAAGAAAAGAGGTGGAGGAGTAAAAGGAGGGGGAGACACAAATATAGGCATGTCATGCCCTTCTAAAATCCAAAAAGTGAGAAGCCGACACGTTCAGTCCGCTCCTGCCCATGCCACCTCCGTGTCGCAGGGTTTGTGCCAGAGCCGCGGTGAACCCTGATGGCCAGCCCCCTCTCCCAATACTGGTGCCTGTCCGCTGGTGGGTCGAGCGAGCCCCCCTGTGGTGGAGGCAGCTCTAAGCTTTTTAATTTAAATTGTCTCTCTAATTTGAATGAATACACTTTAAATCCATTTACAAGGATCTATTGGAGGGCAAGTCTCATGCCAGCAGCCGCGTAATTCCAGCTCCAGTAGCGTCCACTAAAGCTGCTGCAGTTAAAAAGCTTTTATAAGGATCGAGCTCGGCTGTCCACCGCAAGGCATCCTACTGCCAGTCCCAGCCCCTATGCCTTGGGGTGCCTCCTGATGCTCTTCACTGAGTATCCCGTGGTCCCGAAGCATTTCCTTTGAAAAAATTAAGTGTCCAAACTACAGGTGGTGTAGCTTGCTTAATCCGCTGACTAGCAGACACTGCTACTAGGCACAAAGTATTTCCTGGGCTAGATGCAGTTAAAAATTTGTAATTAGATACTCTCGTTGGATGCTGAGAAAGCATTCCATAGAGTCTCCTGGCACGCCATATATGATTCTCTTAAAAAGTTTGGGGTAGGGGTCTAGGGGACCCTTTTATAGCCAAAATCACGGCCCTGTATCACAATACGTCACCTAGGCTGAAGATAAATGGAACTGTAGCACCCTGAGGGCTCGGTTGCTACAGAGGTATTGCACCTCACCCAGAGGTGTGATATCTCACTCTCAGGTAAGGATGGAGTGTGGATCAGGACCCGACACCTGCATGCATTACACCACATTGCCGTGGGGCAGGGCGACCAATATGCCTCTGAGATGGGCACGACAGTCCCTGTCCCTGGCTGGAGTGGGGGGAGGGAACACTGAGGAAGGGGAACCCTGTAGTGCAGGAGCAGGGAGGAAGCAGTCCCTGAGTGCATTGAGAAGGGAGTATAAAAGGTGGGCACTATCTTAGTTCAGTGCAGAGAAGTCTGAGCAGAAGTGGCAGGGAGCAGGGGCTCTGCATGAGCTCTGCTCCGGAGGCGGGCCTAGTAACAGAGGCCCAGGCCTGGAAGAGGGAGAAGGAAGGAAGAGGAGCGGAGAAGGCTCCAGGAAAGAGGAATGAAGGGATCCCAGGGGTGCGGACGGGCGAGTCGCCACCGCACGCCCGAATCCACCTGCGTGGAGGGGTCAGGCCAAAGGGGGAGATCGGTCCCCGAAACTAGTGGAGGCAGGAAACGACCCTCAGCTAGAAACCGGAGGCTCTGACATTTTATGTGGCGCAGCCCCTCGCTACACCCGCTAGGAAGGCACCACATAGGGTCAGGGAAACTGGCGCCAAGTTTACCAAGAGGAGGCCCGAGGCAGCCGGACAGAAGGGTTGGTAAGAAAGGCCAGACAAAGGACACACAAAGGGGGTCCTGTGAAGCGCTCCAAAGTTATCTGGGAGTTGTCTGAGCCCCTCACCTGGTGAGCACAGTACGACGTGGGCAGCCGTTACCTGCAGACGTGGTCTGGATAATAAGAACTGTGAGTAAAGGCCCTGGACTGCATCACTGACTCCGTGTCGTTACTGCTGCTGCCCTGCACCATCACCCCCATCCTCCGCATACACTGCCCTGAGGCTATACTCCTGGGGAGTTATGCTACGCTCTGCTGCACCCACAACACCAGCCTCAGCGGTCTGCCCTGCAGCGGCGGTTCACTCTGACCGCAATCCACGGGTGGCGTAGTCGGACATTTAAACATCAAAACCACATAAATAGTTCCGCCACTGGTTTGACCACCCTGAGCCACGGAACCGGGTCGCTGCCACGAAGACTACAACCACCAGCATCCACCAAAAAGGGTCCGGCTCCGGGTGTCCCAAGGCCCAGGGGGTGCATCAGAACATTTTCATCACCTTTCACAATCACCAATGGGACAAGGCAGGGATGTCCTCTGTCCCCTCTCTTATACATCCTAGTGACGGAGCACCTGCTCTCATCAATTCGCCATAACCCCAATATTAGGTGGATTGAGGTGGGAGGCACCGAGTACAAGTGCTCTCGATTTGCTGATGATGTCCTAGTATATATCACTCAATCACATATATCCATCCATGCTATTATGGCTGAAATAGATCACTTTGTTACATGGTCAAATTTTAAAATCAATGCAGCGAAGTCTGAGGCCCTCGATGTCTCCCTCCCCAAATCCATATAGGATTCCATCCAGTCCAACTTTCCCTTTGCCTGGCCCTCACAGGGTATCAAATACTTAGGAATTCCTATTCATAGAGACCTCTCCCATCTATGTTATCTTAATTTTGGGCCCTTTATTGAACAACTCCATACAGACCACGGTTGGCAAGTTAGAACTGTAAGATTCACTACGTGAACCACTGGTGTTTTGTGGAAAAGCACATGTACACTGCGTTCCAAATTATTATGCAAAAAGTGTTTAGGAGTGATAAGGGAAGAATTTGTTTGTTTGTCAGTTAAACTCATTGATGGTGATGTGTGTCAGGGCTCTTTATATCACTGTAAGCAATTGCAGACACCTGTGCTAATTAGTTTGGCAGGTGTGTCCAAAGAAAGGCAAGACTACTTAAGAAGGCTGTCTCACATTATTAAGCAGCCTACATTTTCTGCCAAAATGGGAAAGAAAAAGGATGTGTCGGCTGCTGAGAAGCAACAAATTGTGGAGTGTTTAGGTCAAGGCATGACTACAATCAACATTGTGCGATGATCAGGATGAAGTGTCTTGGCAATCAAGAAGTATGTAGCTGATTCACAGTACACACGTGTGCGTGCTGATAAGGGCAAATTGAGGACTCTTTCCTACAGGCAATTACGTCAGGTTAAAAGAACAGCGGCAAAAAAGCCTTGTCATAGAAGCAGACAAGTTTTTGAAGCTGCTGGTGCCTCCAACGTTCCCCGAACAACAAGATGCAGGGTCCTTCAGAGGTTTGCAGCTGTGCATACGCCATCCTGTCGACCTCCTCTATCCACTTCACACAAGCAGAAACGGCTCCAGTGGGCTAAACATTACATGAAGACTGATTTCAAAACTGTTTTGTTCACGGATGAGTGCCGTGCAGCGCTCGATGGTCCAGATGGATGGAGTGGAGGATGGCTGGTTGATGGACACCCCACGCAAACACGGCTACAGCGCCAACAAGGAGGAGGTGGAATAATGTTTTGGGCTGGAATCATGGGGAGAGAGATTGTCGGCCCCTTTAGGATCCCTGAAGGTGCTAAAGATGAACTCCATAATGTATGTGGATTTTCTCAAACAGCACTTCCTGCCATGGTTCAAGAAGAAGAACCGTGTATTTCACAGCAAGATCATTTTTTTGCATGATAATGCACCATCTCATGCTGCACATAAAACATCTGCATCTCTGGCTGATATGGGCATAAAAGGGGACAAACTTATGGTGTGACCCCCATGCTCCCCTGACCTCTACCCCATTCAGAACCTCTGGAGCATCATCAAAAGGAGTGTCTATGATGGCGGGAGGCAGTTCACATCTAAGCAACACCTCTGGGAGGGTATTCTGTCCTCATGCAAAACAATTGAAGCAGAAACCATCCAAAACCTGACAAATTCAATGGACGAGAGAGTTCAGAAGCTCCTTTCGAACAAGGGGTCCTATGTGAAAATGTAACATCACCTAGAATAAAGTTTTGAGTTGAAAACTGTTTGATTTCAGTTTCTAATAACCTGCTAATGCTTATAATTTCAAAAATGACCATTTTTTTGGTCTTTATTAAAATGAAAAGGTTGATCGAAAAGTTTGGGGGATCTAAGAGTGTGGCAACCCAGTAGTCATGATTACTTCGAATTCTGACAATATGAGGGTCATGTTGCAGGTAGTGCAGCAAGAAAGGCACTTATGTGTCTTGCGCATCTCGGAGCCCCAAAATTATTTTCCGGGCTAGATGCAGCTAAAAATTATTATTAATTTTAAATCTGGTGGAGCTTAGTATAGATGGCCTAATAGGATCAGTGCTGCACACTGCTACAAAGCCCAAATTATTTTCCAGCCAAGATACAGATAAACATGATTAGTAATTTTAAATCTGGTGGAGCTTATTATAGATGGCCTAATAGAATCAGTGCTGCACACTGCTACAAAGCCCAAATTATTTTCCAGCCAAGATACAGATAAACATGATTAGTAATTTGAAAGCTTAAAACGGTTGGTAGGGTGATTTTAACCAATCATCAAGCTTTTACTCTCCCCAGGATGACACAGGGGTAGAAAAGTCGTTTCGGATCCATGATTTGTTCATCTTTATGAACGTGAGTCTGTCTACATTATCAGTGGAGAGCCGCGTGCACTTATCTGTCAGCACACCACCAGCAGCGATGAACACACGTTCAGACAGAACGCTGGCTGCGGGGCATGACAAGATCTCCAAGGCGTAAGTGGCTAGCTCCGGCCATTTATCCAGATTGGAAGCCCAAAAAGAGCAAGGGTCCAGTGACACAGTCATGGCTTCAATGTTTACTTGGAGATACTCCTGTACCATCGTCTCTAGGCGTTGACTATGTGTCAGACTTCTTGTCTCCTGTGGCCTTGCAAAGGATGGGCTAAAACAGTGGTGAAATGATTCCGCAAAATTGATGTTACCAGCAGATACTGTGGTTCTGTTACGGTTTGAGTGCTGAACACTTGACGGTCCCACGTTTGGCAAGTTGGAACTGTGAGATTCACTACGTACACCACTGGTGTTTTGTGGAAAAGCACATGTAAGATTCTGCAACAGTCTCTGCTGATACTCCTGCATGCGTGCATCCCTTTCTATGGCAGGAATAATTTTGGCAAATTTACTTTTGTACCGGGGATCTAACAGTGTGGCAACCCAGTAGTCAGGATTATTTCTAATTCTCACAATTCGAGGGTCATGTTGCAGGTAGTGCAGCAAGAAGGCACTCATGTGTGTTGCGCATCCAGGAGCACCAAGTCCCTGTTGTGTTGGTGGCGAGGTAACAATCATGCTTCCGTCCTCTGTCCTCTCCCCCCAACCTCGCACAACAGAAATGTGATCAAGGTCTCCCTCATCTGATGAGTCTTCCATCAGTTCGTCCTCCACTTCTTCCTGGGCTCCTGCACTTTCCTCACTAGTTTGGCTGCTACCATGCGCCCTGGTAAAACCATCTCCCCCACCCTCACATGCCTGCCGCCTTGGTGCTGCCGACCGTCTGGACCTTGCAGATGTTAGCCCTTCCGCATACAACTCCTCCTCCTCTACTTCCTCCACCTCCTCTTGTGCCACCACCTGACTCCGAATTCTGTTTAACATGTGCTCCAGCATGTAAATCACCGGAATAGTCATGCTGATAATGGCATCGTCAGCACTAAACATCTTCGTCGCCATTTCAAAACTGTGCAGAAGGGTGCATAGGTCCCTGATCTGAGACCACTCCTCCAGCGTGATTTGCCCCACCTCTGGATCTCGTTGGCCCAGGCTATACGTCAGAACGTATTGCACCAGGGCTTGTCGGTGCTGCCACAGTCGCTGCAACATGTGCAGAGTTGAATTCCACCGGGTAGGCACATCGCATTTTAGCCGGTGAAGTGGCAGGCCCAACGACTTCTGTAGAGATGTAAGTCGCTGAGCTGCGGGATGCGAACGGCGGAAGTGAGCACACAGCGACCGTGCCCTCTGCAGAAGGCCATCTAGTCTGGGATAGTGGGCTAAAAATTGCTGGACAACCAGGTTCAACACGTGAGCCATACAAGGCACGTGTGTGACATTGCCCCGGCGAAGGGCCGCACCCAGGTTTGCAGCATTGTCGCACACGGCCTTCCCTGGTTTCAGGTCCAGTGGAGACAACCATTCATGAAATTGGTTCTCCAGAGCTGACCACAACTCCTCAGCTGTGTGACTCACATTTCCCAGACATTTCAAAGTAAAAACCGCCTGATGACGTTGAGCCCTACTGCCAGCATAGTAAGGAGGTGTGCAGGATCCCTTCTGCGCAGTTAGAAAGCTTGTGGCATGACCAGACAGGCTTTGGGTGCAGGTGGAAGACCGAGAGGAGGTTGAGGAGGCAGAAGCAGTGGAGGAACTTTGACATAAAGAGGATTGACGCACAACTCGTGGGGATGGCAAGACTTGGACAGCAGCCCCTTGTCCTGCTGTGACCATAGTTACCCAGTGCCCAGTCAGCGACATGTAACGCCCCTGTCCATGCCTACTCGTCCAAGTGTCTGTGGTGAAATGCACCCTGTCACACACAGAGTTTCTCAAAGAAGCGGTGATGTTGTGTGCGACATGCTGGTGGAGCGCAGGCACACCTTTCTTTGAGAAGTAGGGCCGACTGGGCATCTGGTACTGGGGCACTGCGACGGACATAAGGTCTCGAAAATCCTTTGTGTCCACAAGGCGGAAAGGCAGCATTTCTGAAGCCAAGAGCTTGCAGATGGAGAAATTCAACCTCTTAGCTTTCTCATGGCTAGGAGGAAATGGTCTTTTACTTGTCCACATCTGAGGGACCGAGGGCTGGCTATTGTGCTTAGACGGGGTTGATAAGGGTGTCCCCGGCAAACTGCTGGTCTGTGAGGAAGATGCAGGCGGACATGTTAGGTTGCCTTGATCCAAAGGTGGTGCTATCGATGTCGGACAGCGCTCAACACCAGCTGGTGTTACCACCTCCAAAGAAAATGATGACCTGCCAATCACGCTGGCTGTTGCGGGTAAAGAGGTGGCAGGTCTGCGCCCCAAAACAGGTGTGACTGCTGTCCCCCCAGTCACAGAGGATGAAGAGGCCGCGGATGCACAAGATATGGCAGACGGTGGTTGGCCCGGCCGGCTAGGCCGCATTGTAGCACACTGAGCTTCCCACTGCAACTTATGCTTCATGTCCATGTGCCGGTTCATGCATGAAGTACTCAAACTATGTATTTTTTGGCCTCTACTTAGCTTTTGCTGACAAATGTTACAGATAACATGAGTTGGGTCATCTTTATCGATCTGAAAAAATGCCCAGGCTATGCAAGGCTTAGCACCCATGCGACCTGAAGAGCCACCACGACTTGTGGTGAGAGGCAGAGTTGTGTTTGAGGATGCAGTTGTTGACGTGCTTCCAGTACTACGTCTCTGTCCAGGAAGGCGCAACCTGACCTCGTCGTCACTAGCATCTTCCTCCACCTCCTCTGCTGACCTCATCTCTTGGCTGACTGTGGGTTGACAGTAAGTGGGATCTCCAACCTCATCATCATCACCCTGTGCGTTATCACACCCGTCGTCCTCAGAGCCAACCTGTTCCTGCCCTGAAAAAAAACTAAAGTTGTCGCTCCAATCAGGTATTTGAGTCTCATCATCATCTTCCTCATTGTCTCCACCAACAGGAGTTACAGTTTGGGAATGAGGGTCTACATTATGGTCAGAACCTTCTGCGTCTGGTCCTGGATCCGACTCATAAAGGTTCTGGGCATCAGTGCAGATCATTTCCTCGTCTGGATTCACAGAAGCGCTGGAGTCGACCTCTGATTCCCAGGCTATAGTATGAGTAAACAGCTCTGCAGACTCAACCATCTGTTCTACCTCATACTCAGACGGACAGCTGGAGATTTGGGAGCTGTGAGGAAGCAAGTGCGATTGGGGTGACACCTTTGAGGACTGGAGTATTTGTGATGTTGAAGTTGATGTGGAGGAGAGCCCACTTAAAGGAGCACTTGATATCCGTTGAAGCACCTGCTGTTTTTGTGCCTCATCTGGAATTTGTAGCGATTGGCGTGGCCGTAAGAAAGGGATCTTATCACATTGTCCGCTAAAAGAAGTAGACATTTTAGTTTGGCTGGAAGATGGTCTTTCTTCTGCAGATGTTACTGTTGCTTTAACACCTACCCCATGGACACAACCTTTTTTCCCCTTCCCAACACGCCTATTCCCCTTTCCACCAGCAGCAGGCCTTTTTCCACTCATTTTGGTGGTTAACTAATTCACAACTCTGGAGTTGTTTGCACAAAAAAACAATGGATGGGAACCGAGCAGAGCTGAGTGGCCAAACTGTGGTATTAGGCCAAAACTATTGGCTGGGTTAGATGGAGAAAAAAATTATATTCGATTTGCAACCTGATGGAGGTCAGTATAGATGGACTAATAGAACAAGTCCCACACACAGCTAGAAGCCCAAATATTTTTTCAGAGGTAGATGCAGAAAAAAAATATATTCAGTTTGCAACCTGATGGAGGTCAGTATAGATGGACTAATAGAGAAAGTCCCACACACTGCTAGAAGGCCAAATATTTTTTCAGAGCTAGATGCAGAAAAAAAATATTTTGAATTTGCAACCTGATGGAGGTCAGTATAGATGGACTAATAGAGAAAGTCCGACACACTGCTAGAAGGCCAAATATTTTTTCAGAGCTAGATGCAGATAAAAATTATTTTGAATTTGCAACCTGATGGAGGTCAGTATAGATGGACTAATAGAACAAGTCCCACACACAGCTAGAAGGCCAAATATTTTTTCAGAGCTAGATGCAGAAAAAAAATATTTTGAATTTGCAACCTGATGGAGGTCAGTATAGGTGGACTAATAGAACAAGTCCCACACACTGCTAGAAGGACAAATATTTTTTCAGAGCTAGATGCAGATAAAAATTATTTTTAATTTGCAACCTGATGGAGGTCAGTATAGATGGACTAATAGAGAAAGTCCCACACACTGCTAGAAGGCCAAATATTTTTTCAGAGCTAGATGCAGAAAAAAATTATATTCAGTTTGCAACCTGATGGAGGTCAGTATAGATGGACTAATAGAACAAGTCCCACACACTGCTAGAAGGCCAAATATTTTTTCAGAGCTAGATGCAGAAAAAATATATATTCAGTTTGCAACCTGATGGAGGTCAGTATAGATGGACTAATAGAACAAGTCCCACACACAGCTAGAAGCCCAAATATTTTTTCAGAGCTAGATGCAGATAAAAATTATTTTTCATTTGCAACCTGATGGAGGTCAGTATAGATGGACTAATAGAGAAAGTCCCACACACTGCTAGAAGGCCAAATATTTTTTCAGAGCTAGATGCAGATAAAAATTATTTTTAATTTGCAACCTGATGGAGGTCAGTATAGATGGACTAATAGAGAAAGTCCCACACACTGCTAGAAGGCCAAATATTTTTTCAGAGCTAGATGCAGATAAAAATTATTTTTAATTTGCAACCTGATGGAGGTCAGTATAGATGGACTAATAGAGAAAGTCCCACACACTACTAGAAGGCCAAATATTTTTTCAGAGCTAGATGCAGAAAAAAATTATATTCAGTTTGCAACCTGATGGAGGTCAGTATAGATGGACTAATAGAACAAGTCCCACACACAGCTAGAAGCCCAAATATTTTTTCAGAGGTAGATGCAGATAAAAATTATTTTTAATTTGCAACCTGATGGAGGTCAGTATAGATGGACTAATAGAGAAAGTCCCACACACTGCTAGAAGGCCAAATATTTTTTCAGAGCTAGATGCAGATAAAAATTATTTTTAATTTGCAACCTGATGGAGGTCAGTATAGATGGACTAATAGAGAAAGTCCCACACACTGCTAGAAGGCCAACTATTTTTTCAGAGCTAGATGCAGAAAAAAATTATATTCAGTTTGCAACCTGATGGAGGTCTGTATAGATGGATTAATAGAACAAGTCCCACACACAGCTAGAAGCCCAATATTTTTTCAGAGGTAGATGCAGAAAAAAAATATATTCAGTTTGCAACCTGATGGAGGTCTGTATAGATGGATTAATAGAACAAGTCCCACACACAGCTAGAAGCCCAATATTTTTTCAGAGGTAGATGCAGAAAAAAAATATTTTCAGTTTGCAACCTGATGGAGGTCAGTATAGATGGACTAATAGAGAAAGTCCCACACACTGCTAGAAGGCCAAATATTTTTTCAGAGCTAGATGCAGAAAAAAATTATATTCAGTTTGCAACCTGATGGAGGTCAGTATAGATGGACTAATAGAACAAGTCCCACACACAGCTAGAAGCCCAAATATTTTTTCAGAGGTAGATGCAGATAAAAATTATTTTTAATTTGCAACCTGATGGAGGTCAGTATAGATGGACTAATAGAGAAAGTCCCACACACTGCTAGAAGGCCAAATATTTTTTTCAGATCTAGATGCAGATAAAAATTATTTTTAATTTGCAACCTGATGGAGGTCAGTATAGATGGACTAATAGAGAAAGTCCCACACACTACTAGAAGGCCAAATATTTTTTCAGAGCTAGATGCAGAAAAAAATTATATTCAGTTTGCAACCTGATGGAGGTCAGTATAGATGGACTAATAGAACAAGTCCCACACACAGCTAGAAGGCCAAATATTTTTTCAGAGGTAGATGCAGATAAAAATTATTTTTAATTTGCAACCTGATGGAGGTCAGTATAGATGGACTAATAGAGAAAGTCCCACACACTGCTAGAAGGCCAAATATTTTTTCAGAGCTAGATGCAGAAAAAAATTATATTCAGTTTGCAACCTGATGGAGGTCAGTATAGATGGACTAATAGAACAAGTCGCACACACTGCTAGAAGCCCAAATATTTTTTCAGAGCTAGATGCAGAAAAAAATTATATTCAATTTGCAACCTGATGGAGGTCAGTATAGATGGACTAATAGAATGATGCTATGCCCAAAAGATTTTACTTCACTAGGTGCAGTAAAAAAATTGGTATTCTATACACAGGTGGTATATCTTGCAACACAGATAGGCTACTCCACTGACTAACACACTCTGCAATAGGCCAAAAAGGATTAGCTTTGCTAGATTCAGCCAAATGCTGTGAAAAAAACTTGCACAGCACTGGCACAGACCTTCCTGGCAAAAACTGATAGGAACTGATGTAACCTAGTCCTGAAAAGGACTGCAATTACAATTAGTCTTTACTCCCACAATCTATCTATTTAAGAGCACAGACCTGCCTGATAAAAGTCGTAGGAAATGCTGTAACCTAGTCCTTAAAAGGACTGCAATCACAACTATTCCCTACTCCCAAGCTATCTGTAGATTTGTGTGAAAATTGGCTTGAAATTAACAAGGTATAGCGCACACAGCAACAGCGGTGCCGTCTAACACGCAGCTGCAGCAGTGAGAAAATGGTGGCGACGGGGAAAATGGCTTGGTCTTATAGGGCAAGGACATGTGACATACACTGCCAATGACACATGCCCTTGCTTGTGTGAAAAACAGCAGTTCGCTCCGTGTGTGCGCTGCTGATAGGCTGACAGATTGCACCTCCCCACTGCAAATGCGGGAAAGAGAAAAAAAAATGGAGATCTTCATTATTCCTGCAGAGATCCATCCCCTGCCCCTCCCCCCACCCTGCTGTACACTCAAACTGCGTATTAACATTCATTTTCATCATTACTGAGAAAAAATCCAATTATGATTTTGGTGCACGAACAGTTATCGAACATAACCTCGAACAGCCGAATTTTTCTCAAATCGTTCGTGTTCGCCGAACGGCTCGAACACCGCCCAAAACAGCTCGAATTTGAGATTGGCGAACAGTTCGAGTACAACAACGCTCATCTCTAATTACGACCTCCACCGCTCTTCCAAGGGGCATTTAAACCGTCTTGTTAAGCTACTGCGACATGCACGTCTCTTCCAAGGGGCATTTAAACCGTATTGTTAAGCTACTGCGAACTGCACGTTTCTTCCAAGGGGCATTTAAACCGTCTTGTTAAGCTACTGCGACCTGCACGTCTCTTCCAAGAGGCATTTAAATCATCTTGTTAAGCTACTGCGACCTCCACCGCTTTTCAAAGGGGCATTTAAACCATCTTGTTAAGCTACTGCTACCTGCAAGTCTCTACCAAGGGGCATTTAAACCGTCTTTTTAAGCTACTGCGACCTGCACGCCACTTTCAAGGGGCATTTAAAACGTCTTGTTAAGCTACTGCGACCTGCATGTCTCTTCCGAGGGGCATTTAAACCGTCTTGTTAAGCTACTGCGACATGCACTTCTCTTCCAAGGGGCATTTAAACCGTCTTGTTAAGCTACTGCGACTTGCACGTCTCTTTCAAGGGGCATTTAAACCTTCTTGTTTAGCGACTGCGACCTCCATCGCTCTTCCAAGGGGCATTTAAACCGTCTTGTTAAGCTACTGCGGCCTGCACGTCTCTTCCAAGGGGCATTTAAACCATCTTGTTAAGCTACTGCGACCTCCAAAGCTCTTCCAAGGGGCATTTAAACCGTCTTGTTAAGCTACTGCGAACAGCACTTCTCTACCAAAGGGCATTTAAACCGTCTTGTTAAGCTACTGCGGCCTGCACGTCTCTTCCAAGGGGCATTTAAACCATCTTGTTAAGCTACTGCGACCTGCAAAGCTCTTCCATGGGGCATTTTAACCGTCTTGTAAAGCTACTGCGACCTGTACGTCTCTTCCAAGGGGCATTTAAACCGTCCTGTTAAGCTACTGCGACATGCTTTTCTCTGTTCCAAGGGGCATTTAAACCATCTTGTTAAGCTACTGCGACTTGCACGTCTCTTCCAAGGGGCATTTAAACCTTCTTGTTTAGCTACTGTAACCTCCAACACTTTTCCAAGGGGCATTTAAACCGTCTTGTTAAGCTACTGCGACCTGCATGTCTCTTTCAAGGTGCATTTAAACCGTCTTGTTAAGCTACTGGGACCTGCACGTGTCTTCCAAGGGGTATTTAAACCGTCTTGTTTAGCTACTGTGACCTGCATGTCTCTTCCAAGGGGCACTTAAACCATCTTGTTAAGCTACTGCGACCTCCACCGCTCTTCCAAGGGGCATTTAAACCGTCTTGTTAAGCTACTGCGACCAGCACTTCTCTACCAAAGGGCATTTAAACCGTCTTGTTAAGCTACTGCGACGTGCACATCTCTTCCAATGGGCATTTAAACCATCTTGTTAACCTACTGCGACCTCCACCGCTCTACCAATGGGCATTTTAACCATCTTGTTAAGCTACTGCTACCTGCAAGTCTCTACCAAGGGGCATTTAAACCGTCTTTTTAAGCTACTGCGACCAGCACGCCACTTTCAAGGGGCATTTAAACCATCTTGTTAATCTACTGCACCATGCACGTCTCTTCCAAAGAGCATTTAAACAATCTTGTTAAGCTACTGGGACCTGCACGACTCTTCCAAGGGGCATTTAAACCGTCTTATTAAAATTGTCTTGTTAAGCTACTGCGACCTCCACCGCTCTTTCAAGGGGCATTTAAAAGGTCTTGTTTAGCTACAGCGACCTGCACGTTTCTACCAAGGGGCATTTAAACCGTCTTGTTAATCTACTGCGCCATGCACGTCTCTTCCAAGGAACATTTAAACCGTCTTGTTAAGCTACTGCGACCTGCACGTCTCTTCCAAGGGGCATTGAAACTGTCTTGTTAAGCTACTGCGACCTCCATCGCTCTTCCAAAGGGCATTTTAAACGTCTTGTTAAGCTACTGTGACCTGCACCGCTCTTCCAAGGGGCATTTAATCCGTCTTGTTAAGCTACTGCGACCTGCACGTCTCTTCGAAGGGGCATTTAAGCCGTGTTTTTAACCTACTGCGAACTGCACGTCTCTTCCAAGGGGCATTTAAACCGTCTTATTAAGCTACTGCGACCTGCACATCTCTGCCAAGGGGCATTTAAACTATCTTGTTAAGCTACTGGGACCTCCACCTCTCTTCCAAGGTGCATTTCAACTGTCTTGTTAAGCTACTGTAGAGAGAGGAGAGAACAAGGCGCAATGGGTGACTCAGTATTGCAATTTGTAGAGGGGTGTGGGGATGGCTACTAACCTTATGAAGTTGTGCACCTCTGCACAACCCCAGTGTAAAGCTCCACAAGCTCCGCTCTGTTGGTGGCTGTCATCTATTTCCAGCGGCGTTCACAGATCCTGATCTCTTGGTGGTATATCACGTGGTCAGGTTAGTAGCATGTATTGCCGAGATAGACGCCCAGCTCACCAACACCCCAGGCAGCGTTCCGGAGGGGTTAAGGCAGCGCAGCTTGGAAAACCAGGGTAGTAATTTTAATTAAATTGCTCCCACAGGTGAAAAAACAATAGATTAAAGGCAGCTCTACCGCACCCCAACAGGGGGAAAAGGACAATCAGTGAATGTGAATAGCGGTACCAGAGCGCCAATAACAGGGCAAAAATATTAAAAGGACTGATTTATTAATATACACACAACGCGTTTCGGTGGACACAGCCACCTTCATCAGGTGTGACAAGCAGCAAACAATTGATCCTTATATACATTTGACTAGGTATACAATTACTTAAAAGGGGCGGGGCCAGATACAGAGTAATACCTCTATATTAACCCCTTGAGTTCATATATGCTCAATAGAGTAAAAAGGATTGTTATAAAATAATGCCTAATGAAGCATATAGGGTTCTTATAAAAAGGATTCGCTGTATAAAAACTTGTGAATCCTATAATCTTAATACTTCATAGGATATATTGTCATCTACCACCCTATATTTTAGATTATATAAAAAAATAATAATAATAATAATTTTTACATACAACATAAAACAATGCATAAATATAAAGTTATAAAATTACAATCAGTTTCTATCATTGTAATTAGGAAAAGTAGACGAAGAAAGGAAAGAGAGAAAAAAAAAAAATAAAAAAAAAAATAAATAAATAAAAAAAAAAAAAAAATTAAAAAAAATTAAAAAAAAATAAATAAAAAAAAATAAAAATAAAAAAATAAAAAAAATAAAATAAAAAAAATTAAAAAAAATAAAAAAAAAAAAATAAAAAAAAAAATAAAAAAAAATCCCCCCCAAAAAAAAAAAATTAAAAAAAAAAAAAAATTAAAACATTTTTTCTTTTCTCTCCCTTTTCTTTCTTCCCCTCTTCCCTCCCTCCCTACATCTCTTCTCCTTTCTCTCTCTCCTCCCCTCCCTCTCTCCTTTCCCCTCTTCCCTCCTTCTCTCTCTCCTCCCCCCTCCTCCTCCATATAAAAGATATATATAATAAATTTGCTAAAATATGAAAACAATTATTTAAAAAGTTGTCTTCTCTATATTAAGGTTCAAACCTTCAGGAGACAAGGTTCCCATTTTGAAAATCCAATAATTTTCACGTGTAATGAGACGATTTAGTCTATCAGGGTGTGTATCAACTATATGATCAATGATAGTTAGTTTTAGGTTATTAGGATTTTTTTGATGTTCTTTTAAGAAATGATTAGAAACACTGTGTAGGGGAAAGCCGTTTCTAATATTTTGGCGATGTTTATTTAATCTGGAGTGCATTTCCTGGATAGTGCGGCCAATGTATTTTTATTTTTTACCCAAAATTCATAAAGATAAATTTAATCCCCCTGGACGTCCTATTATTTCTGGTATTAATTCTATCACATCCAACTTATCCCACTATATTGATCTTTTTTTACAGAAGTACGTTTTATCCCTAGATTCTCATTTAAAGGATTCTACACATTTAATTACAATATTGAGAGAATTACCCCCTCTTCCAGGCTGTCTTCTTATTACACTCGATATAAGCGCTCTTTATTCCAATATCACACATGTATTGGGTTTACAGGCAATTAAAAAATTCCTAGATGAGGACCCTAACTTACAAGATCCTCAAAAAAACTTTTTATTGAGGGGTATAACTTTCATTCTTGAGAACAATGTATTTTCTTTTGAGGGGGTGATGTATCGGCAGCTGAGGGGCTGCGCGATGGGGACGAGGTTTGCCCCCAGTTATGCAAATCTATATATAGGGGCATTCGAGTCTATCCACATCGCGCAATCCCTCGGCACCGATAAACCTATCGTTATGTACCGCCGCTTTATAGATGATCTGTTTATTATATGGAGGGGAAATACTGTGGAGGCTGCCAAATTTATTGATGAATTAAACTCTAACGACTGGGGTCTTTCCTTTACCTCTACCATATCTGAGAGTAATATTCAATATCTTGACCTTCAGATAAATATAGACAATTCGGGTAAAATATCCACATCTACCCACTTTAAGGAAGTGGATGTAAATAGCTATCTTGAATTTGACAGTGGCCATCTACCCAGCTGGATTAGAAATATTCCATACGGTCAATATTGGCGTGTCAGAAAAAATTGTACACATGATTCGGATTTTTTTCTGGAATCTAAGGTTTTACAAAAACGTTTTAGAGCTAAGGGATACCCCCGGAAATTATTAGAGGATGCTTTCTCCAAAACTAGATCCCTATCACAGAACCTGTGTATCAACAAATCCAAGAATACCAGCCAAGAGCCAAACAACGATTTCAGTTTAAATCTGATTACTACCTATGGTAAACCTACGCAAGTGTTATCCAGTTTATTAAAAAAATACTGGTTCATTTTAAGTAATGATCCAATATTAACTGGTCATTTACCGGAATTTCCTCATGTCATATATCGGAGGAGTAAAAATCTAGGAAACTATATAGCCCCTAGCAATACAACAATTGGTAGAAGACCGAACCATTCAGCTCCTATTAGCAATAATGGATGTTATAAATGTAATGTCCCTAAATGCTTATGCTGTCAATCCATTGATAACGGAGCTAAAACATTCGTCTCTGCGGTCACTGGAGAGATATATCCCATTCGCTTTAGACTTACATGTCAGTCCTCATATGTGATCTATCTGCTCCAGTGCACCTGCGGCCTGCAATACATTGGCCGCACTATCCAGGAAATGCACTCCAGATTAAATAAACATCGCCACAACATTAGAAACGGCTTTCCCCTACATAGTGTTTCTAATCATTTCTTAAAAGAACATCAAAAAAATCCTAATAACCTAAAACTAACTATCATTGATCATATAGTTGATACACACCCTGATAGACTAAATCGTCTCATTACACGTGAAAATTATTGGATTTTCAAAATGGGAACCTTGTCTCCTGAAGGTTTGAACCTTAATATAGAGAAGACAACTTTTTAAATAATTGTTTTCATATTTTAGCAAATTTATTATATATATCTTTTATATGGAGGAGGAGGGGGGAGGAGAGAGAGAAGGAGGGAAGAGGGGAAAGGAGAGAGGGAGGGGAGGAGAGAGAGAAAGGAGAAGAGATGTAGGGAGGGAGGGAAGAGGGGAAGAAAGAAAAGGGAGAGAAAAGAAAAATTGTTTGAATTTTTTTTTTTTTAAATTTTTTTTTTTTTTTTTTTGGGGGGGATTTTTTTTTTTTTTTGATTTTTTTTATTTTTTTTATTTTTTTTTTTAATTTTTTTTTTTTATTTTTTTTTTTTATTTTTTTTAATTTTTTTTTTTTTTTTTAATTTTTTTTTTTTTTTTTTTTTTTTTTTCTCTCTTTCCTTTCTTCGTCTACTTTTCCTAATTACAATGATAGAAACTGATTGTAATTTTATAACTTTATATTTATGCATTGTTTTATGTTGTATGTAAAAATTATTATTATTATTATTTTTTTATATAATCTAAAATATAGGGTGGTAGATGACAATATATCCTATGAAGTATTAAGATTATAGGATTCACAAGTTTTTATACAGCGAATCCTTTTTATAAGAACCCTATATGCTTCATTAGGCATTATTTTATAACAATCCTTTTTACTCTATTGAGCATATATGAACTCAAGCGGTTAATATAGAGGTATTACTCTGTGTCTGGCCCCGCCCCTTTTAAGTAATTGTATACCTAGTCAAATGTATATAAGGATCAATTGTTTGCTGCTTGTCACACCTGATGAAGGTGGCTGTGTCCACCGAAACGCGTTGTGTGTATATTAATAAATCAGTCCTTTTAATATTTTTGCCCTGTTATTGGCGCTCTGGTACCGCTATTCACATTCACTGATTGTTAAGCTACTGTGACCTGCACATCTCTTCCAAGGGGCATTTAAACCATCTTGTTAAGCTACTGCGAAATGAATGTCTCTTCCAAGGGGCATTTAAAACGTCTTATTAAGCTACTGCGACCTGCACGTGTCTTCCAAGGGGCATTTAAACTGTCTTGTTAAGCAACTGGGACCTCCACCGCTCTTCCAAGGGGCATTTCAACTGTCTTGTTAAGCTACTGTGACCTGCACATCTCTTCCAAGGGGCATTTAAACCATCTTGTTAAGCTACTGCGAAATTAATGTCTCTTCCAAGGGGCATTTAAAACGTCTTATTAAGCTACTGCGACCTGCACGTGTCTTCCAAGGGGCATTTAAACTGTCTTGTTAAGCAACTGGGACCTCCACCGCTCTTCCAAGGGGCATTTAAACTGTCTTGTTAAGCTACTGCGACCTGCACATCTATTCCAAGGGGCATTTAAACCGTCTTGTTAAGCTACTGCGACCTGCACGTCTCTTCCAAGGGGCATTTAAACCGTGTTGTTAAGCTACTGCGACTTGCTCGTCTCTTCAAAGGAGCATTTAAACCATCTTGTTAAGCTACTGTAACCTCAACCACTTTTCCAAGGGGCATTTAAACCGTCTTGTTAAGCTACTGCGACCTGCACGTCTCTTCCAAGGGGCATTTAAGCCGTCTTGTTAAGCTACTGCGACCTGCATGTCTCTACCAAGGGGCATTTAAACCATCTTGTTAAGCTACTGCGACCTGCACGTCTCTTCCAAGGGGCATTTAAACCGTCTTGTTAAGCTGCTGTGACCTGCATGTCTCTTCCAAGGGGAATTTAAATCGTCTTGTTCAGCTACTGCGACCTCCACCGCTCTTCCAAGGGTCATTTAAACCATCTTGTTAAGCTACTGCGACCTGCACTTCTCTTCCAAGGGCCATTTAAACTGTCTTGGTAAGCTACTGCGACCTGCAAGCCTCTTACAAGGGGCATTTAAACCATCTTGGTAAGCTACTGCGACCTGCACGTCTCTTCCAATAAACATTTAAACCACCTAGTTAAGCTACTGAGACCTGTACGTCTTTTCCTAGGGGCATTTAAACCATCTTGTAAAGCTGCTGCGACCTGCACGTCTCTACCAAGGGGCATTTAATCCCTTTTGTTAAGCTACTACGACCTCCACCGCTCTTCCAAGGGGCATTTAAACCGACTTGTTAAGCTACTGCGACCTCCACCGCTTTTCAAAGGGGCATTTAATCCGTCTTGTTAAGCTACTGCGACCTGCACGTCCCTTCCAAGGGGCATTTAAACCGTCTTATTAAGCTACTGTGACCTGCACGTCTCTTCCAAGGGGCAATTAAATCGTCTTGTTAAGCTACTGTGACCTCCACCGCTCTTCCAAGGGGCATTTAAACCCTCTTGTTTATCTACTGCGGATTGCACGTCTCTACCAAGGGGCATTTAAACCGTCTTGTTAATCTACTGCGATATGCACGTCTCTTCCAAGGGGCATTTAAACGGTCTTGTTAAGCTAATGCGACCTGCAAGTCTCTTCCAAGGGGCATTTAAACCGTCTTATTAAGCTACTGTGACCTCCACCGCTGTTCCAAAGGGCATTTTAACCGTCTTGTTAAGCTACTGCGACCTGCACGTCTCTACCAAGGGGCATTTAAACTGTCTTGTTAAGCTACTGCGACCTCCACCGCTCTTCCAAGGGGCATTTAAACCGTCTTTTTAAGCTACTGCGACCTGCACGTCTCTTCCAAGGGGCATTTAAATTTTCTTGTTAAGCTACTGCGACCTGCACGTCTCTTCCAAGGGGCATTTACATCGTCTTGTTAAGCTACTGCGACTATCACGTCTCTTCCAAGGGGCATTTAAACCATCTTGTTAAGCTACTGCGACCTGCACGTCTCTTCCAAGGGGCATTTAAACAGGTTTGTTAAGCTACTGCGACCTGCATGTCTCTTCCAAGGGGCATTTAAACCGTCTTGTTAAGCCACTGCGACCTACACATCTCTTCCAAGGGGCAATTAAACCGTCTTTTTAAGCTGCTGCGACCTACATGTTTCTTCCAAGGGGCATTTAAACCATCTTGTTAAGCTGCTGCGACCTCCACCGCTCTTCCAAGGGGCATTTAAACCATCTTGTTAAGCTACTGCGACCTGCACGTCTCTTCCAAGGGGCATTTAAACCGTCTTGTTAAGCTACTGCGACCTGCATGTCTCTTCGGAGGGGCATTTAAGCCATCTTGTTAAGCTACTGCGACTTGCACGTCTCTTCCAAGGGGCATTTAAACTGTCTTGTTAAGCTACTGCGTCCTGCACGTCTCTTCCAAGGGGCATTTAAACCTTCTTGTTTAGCTACTGTAACTTCCACCACTTTTCCAAGGGGCATTTAAACCGTCTTGCTAAGATACTGCGACCTGCATGTCTCTTCCAAGGGGCATTTAAACCGTCTTTTTAAGCTACTGCAACCTGCACGTCTCTTCCAAGGAGCATTTAAACCGTCTTGTTAAGCTACTGCGACTTGCACGTCTATTCCAAGGGGCATTTAAACCTTCTTGTTTGGCTACTGTAACCTCCACCACTTTTCCAAGGGGCATTTAAACCATCTTATTAAGCTACTGCGACCTGCATGTCTCTTCCAAGGGGCATTTAAACCGTCTTGTTAAGCTACTGGGACCTGCACGTGTCTTCCAAGGGGCATTTAAATCGTCTTGTTAAGCTACTGCGACCTGCACGTTTCTTCCAAGGGGCATTTAAACCGTCTTGTTAAGCTACTGCGACCTGCACGTCTCTTGCAAGGGGTATTTAAACCGTTTTGTTAAGCTATTGCGACCTGCATGTCTCTTCCAAGGGGCATTTAAATCGTGTTGTTAAGCTACTGCGACCTCCACCGCTTTTCAAAGGGGCATTTAAACCATCTTGTTAAGCTACTGGGACCTGCACGTCTCTTCCATGGGGCATTTAAACCGTCTTTTTAAGCTACTGCGACCTGCACGTCTCTTCCAAGGGGCATTTAAACTGTCTTGTTAAGCTACTGCGACCTGCACGTCTCTTCCAAGGGGCATTTAAACCGTCTTGTCAAGCTACTGCGACTTGCACGTCTCTTCCAAGGGGCATTTAAACCTTCTTGTTTAGCTGCTGTAACCTCCACCACTTTTCCAAGGGGCATTTAAACCGTCTTGTTAAGATACTGCCACCTGCATGTCTCTTCCTAGGGGCATTTAAACTGTCTTTTTAAGCTACTGCAACCTGCACGTCTCATCCAAGGGGCATTTAAACCGTCTTGTTAAGCTACTGCGACCTGCACGTCTGTTCCAAGGGGCATTTAAACCGTCTTGTTAAGCTACTGCGACTTGCACGTCTCTTCCAAGGGGCATTTAAACCTTCTTGTTTAGCTACTGTAACCTCCACCACTTTTCCAAGGGGCATTTAAACCATCTTATTAAGCTCCTGCGACCTGAATGTCTCTTCCAAGGGGCATTTAAACCGTCTTGTTAGGCTACTGGGACCTACACGTGTCTTCCAAAGGGCTTTTAAACGGTCTTTTTAATCTACTCCGACCTGCACGTTTCTTCCAAGTGGTATTTAAACCGTCTTGTTAAGCTACTACGACCTGCACGTCTCTTGCAAAGGGTATTTAAACCATTTTGTTAAGTTACTGCGACCTGCATGTCTCTTCCAAGGGGCATTTAAATCGTCTTGTTAAGCTACTGCGACCTCCATTGCTTTTCAAAGGGGCATTTAAACCATCTTGTTAAGCTACTGGGACCTGCACGTCTGTTCCAAGGGGCATTTAAACCGTCTTTTTAAGCTACTGCGACCTGCACGTCTCTTCCAAGGGGCATTTAAACCGTCTTGTTAAGCTACTGCGACCTGCATGTCTCTTCTGAGGGGCATTTAAATCGTCTTGTTAAGCTACTGCGACCTGCACGTCTCTTCCAAGGGGCATTTAAACCTTCTTGTTTAGCTACTGTAACCTCCACCACTTTTCCAAGGGGCATTTAAACTGTCTTGTTAAGATACTGCGACCAGCATGTCTCTTCCAAGGGGCATTTAAACAGTCTTTTTAAGCTACTGCAACCTGCACGTCTCTTCCATGGGGCATTTAAACCGTCTTGTTAAGCTACTGCGACTTGCACGTCTCTTCCAAGGGGCATTTAAACCTTCTTGTTTAGCTACTGTAACCTCCACCACTTTTCCAAGGGGCATTTAAACCATATTGTTAAGCTACTGCGACCTGCTTGTCTCTTCCAAGGGGCATTTAAACCGTTTTGTTAAGCTACTGGGACCTGCACGTGTCTTTCAAGGGGCATTTAAACCGTCTTGTTTAGCTACTGCGACCTGCATGTCTCTTCCAAGGGGCACTTAAACCGTCTTGTTAAGCTACTGCGACCTCCACCGCTCTTCCAAGGGGCATTTAAACCGTCTTGTTAAGCTACTGCGACCTGCACTTCTCTACCAAAGGGCATTTAAACCGTCTTTTTAAGCTACTGCAACCTGCACTTCTCTTCCAAGGAGCATTTAAACCATCTTGTTAAGCTACTGCGACCTCCACCGCTCTTCCAAGTTGCATTTTACCCATCTTGTTAAGCTACTGCGACCTGCACGCCTCTTCCAAGGGGCATTTAAACCATCTTGTTAATCTACTGCGCCATGCACGTCTCTTCCAAGGAGCATTTAAACCATCTTGTTAAGCTACTGGGACCTGCACGTCTCTTCCAAGGGGCATTTAAACCGTCTTATTAAGCTACTGTGAAAAGAAAAGAAAGGGCGCATGTGTAGACTCACAGGGCTATATAATTAATTTAAAAAGTGCCAGTACACTCACCTGTGATGGTTGTGTACGTCTACACAACCAAGATTAAGCGTGTGATTAATGAGGCTCCGGGTCACCTCTATTTGTAGTACCGTCCTGTCGGTGTTTGCCTCGCAACTCCGTGCTCCTCAAGTGGTCACACGATCCTGCTGGACCAGATACTACGTCACCGCAGGTCCTCAGTAGTTTAACCCGGTGGCTGGATAACCGCAGGTCCTCAAACATCCAAATAGACCAGGCTGCTCCTGCCGCTTTGGCTCCGTATGGAGATATTTCACAAGTAAACAATGGTGCAGCGGTCTCAGGGAGCGCCAAAGGAATACTGGACAATTTAATAGATGTCAACCGACTTTTATTCTTCCTCCAATACCACTGCCACAACGCGTTTCAACGGTCTAAGCCGTCTTCATCAGGTGGGGTAAAACTGATGAAGACGGCTTAGACCGTTGAAACGCGTTGTGGCAGTGGTATTGGAGGAAGAATAAAAGTCGTTTGACATCTATTAAATTGTCCAATATTCCTTTGGCGCTCCCTGAGACCGCTGCACCATTGTTTACTTATTAAGCTACTGTGACCTGCATGTCTCTTCCAAGGGGCAATTAAATCGTCTTGTTAAGCTACTGCGACCTCCACCGCTCTTTCAAGGGGCAATTAAAGCTTCTTGTTTAGCTACTGCGACCTGCACATTTCTAACAAGGGGCATTTAAACCGTCTTGCTAATCTACTGCGCCATGCACGTCTCTTCCAAGGAGCATTTAAACCGTCTTGTTAAGCTACTGCGACCTGCACGTCTCTTCCAAGGGGCATTGAAACCGTCTTGTTAAGCTACTGCGACCTCCACCGCTCTTCCAAAGGGCAATTTAAACGTCTTGTTAAGGTACTGTTGACTCGCCCCCTGGGCCGTGGGGCACTCGGATCCGGGCAATTAGGGAAACGATGGGAGTAGTAGTGGCAACCCGGTTCCGTGGCTCAGGGTGGTCAGGCCAGTGGTAGTCCGTTATATTGATTATGTCCGACTACGCCACCCGTGGATTGCTGTTATTAGAAACCGCCGCTGCATGCAGACCGCTGGGGCTGATGAGGTGTGCAGCTATGGCAGTGTGACTCCCTACGGGAAGAGTGCGGCCCCAGGGCAGTATAGTGGATGGTGGGAGTGATGGTAGTGCTGGAGGAGCAAGGAGCACACAGACAACAGATTGCAGTCCAGGGTCTTTACTAAACAGGTAGACTGACCCACAAACAGTCCCAGCTAGGAGGGGACCTGGATGTCTGAGAGCAACGGGGAAATTGGCCCTGGTCAGGGTGAGGGTGTAGGCCTACCGTGCTTTCTGCGCTCCTTCTGACTATCTCCTCCTGATAGGATAACAGCCCACGTTTCCGAGCTTTCCGTGCTTTCTCGCCTGTATGGCATGCGACGTGGGTTCCTTTCTGCTCCCAGCCTTGTACGGCTTTACTGGTCCCTTCGGTTGTGGCAGGGCCTCCAGGCTTCTTAGGCCAAGGAATGTACAGTCCCTTGCGGGCTGGTTATCTGCTGGGGGATGTGGAATCCTTCCAGCCTCAGACACCAAAGTCTGGAAGTTAAGTCCTCTTTCTGCCAAGACAGGCTCTCTTCGCCTCTTATCTCTGGCTTGTGGTTCTCCTCCTACTGCCACACTTCCTCTTAGGTGCAATCAACTTTCTGTCCCTGCTCCACTCTGGGACACGTCTCAGAGCTGAGACAGGCAATCCAGTTCTCCCTAACCCTGTCCCCAGTACCAGCTTTTATAGGGGCAGCCTGCTCCCCCTACTGGCCTGAGACAGGAGGCATTGCATGCTAATGTTCCCCTGGCCAGAGAACCTCCCCCTTGCTCTCAGACACAGCTTTATTACACTTGTGGCATCCAGATAGGGTGACACATTCCCCCCTAGTGAAATTTAGTACTCCGGGACTAAACAATAAACAAAGACAATATGCATAACCATAAAACAATAACAGACAGACGACGCACAGATTGAGTTCTTTAGGTCACAGTGTGGCCTGTGACCGGGTGTCCATATTACCAGAACAACGGGAGCCTTAACCAGGTGGGGGTCTGTCCTACCCCAAGTGCTTTACAGTCTTAGTTCAATCCTGGGTTAGGCTCCAAACGCAGTCCATACAAGGTCCCGGTTATAAAAAAGTCCATAACCTGTGAGTCCTTACGGTAGCTGCAAGAAACTGAAACACACTATTAATAAACATGCAGGTAACTTGGCAAACATTTCAACATTTGGAAACAGGGTTATTTACAATCTTAGTACACTCTATATTTTCCAGCGAGCGGGTATCTGTCCCTTTGTGCTCCTGGTTGACCTACGTAGCCCACTGTCTGGTGGTGGACCAACCTGGCTTTCCCCACTAGCGTTAGGGGTACAGCTACCAGCTGGGTGTACAGGTAGGGCAGGCAGCTGTCTGCGGGTTCTTTGGCTTACCGCAGGCATGGCAGGCTCACTGTCAGCAGAGGGTTGACTCTCCTGGGCTGCTGGTACAGGCTCTTCTGCCTCGGGAACTGCTTGCTCCTCTTCACCTTCCGGCTCTGGTGTTGGTTGTTGCTGTGCCGGTTGCAGGAAATGCAGGACGGGTACCACTATGGCATCATTTATGCGAGTCCAGGACTGAGGGAACTCTCCGAGAACGGTGCTGATCATTTCTTCCTTGTCCTCTGCGGGTTCAAGGTCACTCTGATCCTCTTCTGCACTACGGAGTTGCTCGGGGCATCTTTTGAGGTGGTCTCTGGAGACGACACTAGTGGTTTCTCCTCCGTCCTTGGTGATTACGCACACCTTTGGGTTGTCGTGGTCCGACTGCAGTACGGTGTAGGGTTCCCTTTCCCACTGGTCGTCCAACTTATGTAGCCTTCTTTTTTGCTTTAGGACTTGCTCACCAGGTTCTAGGGGACCAGCTGGGGCGTGTTGATTGAAGAGTTTTTCTTGCCTCTCTCTCACCTGGGCCAGGCTCTTCTCCACACTCTCCTGTACCTTCTTGTACTGCAGTTGCCTTTCCGTATCCCAGTCCGCATCCGGGGAGGTGTCCTCAGGTATTAGGACTCCCATGTCCAGGTCTACGGGCAGCTTACCTGGTCTAGCTCGCATCAGGTAAGCCGGGGTGCAGTTTGTAGCATTCACCGGGATATTGTTGTACATGTCTACCAGGTCCGGCAATTTTTCTGGCCACAGGCTGCGTTCCTCCAGGGGCAACGTCTTCAGGAGATCAATGACTATATTGTTCATCTTCTCACACATCCCGTTGGTTTGGGGGTGGTAAGGCGTTGTCCGTATTTTCTTACAGCCATAGAGGTTGCAAAACTCCTGGAAGATTTCAGCCTCGAACGCTGGACCCTGGTCTGTCAGGACCTGTTCCGGATACCCGTGTGGACGGCAGAAGTATTGCTGGAAGGCTCTGGCCGCTGTTTGGGCTGTCAAGTCCTTTACCGGGACCACCACTAGAAAACGGGAATAGTGGTCCACGATTGTCAGGGCATAGATGTATCCTGACCGGCTTGGAGCCAATTTGACGTGGTCCAGAGCTACCAGCTCAAGAGGCTGCGTGGTGACGATGGGCCTCAAGGGTGTCTTCTGGCTGGTGCGGTCCTTCCTCCTCAGATGACAAGGGCCACAGTCTCTGAACCATTTTTCTACAGCTCCTCTCATGCCGACCCAAAAGAATCTTCCTCTTAGCAGGAACTCCAGTTTCTTCCAACCGAAGTGTCCCGCTCTGTCATGGTAAGCCCCCAGGACCATAGCTGCATCCCGCCTTGGGACCACGACTTGCCAGGTCAGCTCGTGCGTCCGGTGGTTGACAATCCTTCTGCACAACTTGCCTTCGTAGAGGAACAGCTTGCTCTTCTCCTTCCATAGCTGCTTGGCTTCCTCTGGGGCATTTGGATCTAGGCGGGCGTCTTCCCGGGTCAGCAGATCTTTCACCAGGCGGACAGCAGGGTCACTATCTTGGGTTTCGGCCCAGCTGTGGTGAGGTAGGGGATTCATCATCACAGTTGTTAGATCCTCCTCCTTCACGCCGTGAGAGTGTTGAGCGGCTCCATACCGGTGAAACGCGGGGAGTTCTACCTCTTCCAGCTCTTCTGGGTCTTCGTCACCTTCAGGTAAGAGACGCATTCTTGATAGGGCGTCCACGTTGGCGTTGGTTTTGCCTGCCCGATACTTGATCACGAAGTCATAGTTGGAGAGACGGGCCATCCACCACTGTTCCAGGGCACCCACTCTTGCATTGTCCAGGTGTGTCAACGGGTTGTTGTCCGTGTACACGGTGAACTTTGCGGAGGCCAGGTAATGCTTGAAGCGTTCCGTCACGGCCCACACCACTGCCAAGAATTCTAGCTTGAAGGAGCTGTAATTCTCCGGGTTCCTCTCGGTGGGCCTCAGCTTCCGGCTGGCGTATGCGATCACCCGTTCTCTGCCCTGTTGGTTTTGGGACAGTACGGCTCCCAGTCCCACATTACTGGCATCTGTGTGGAGAATGAAAGGCTGGCCGTAATCAGGGTAGGCCAGGATCTCGTCTCCTGTGAGGGCCATCTTTAGCTGGCGGAAGGACTCCTCTTCCGGTTTATCCCACTTGAAGGGTGGCTTTTGACTTCTGGACTTGGACTGTCCGATCAGGAGGTCCTGCATAGGAGCTGCCATCTTGGTGAACCCGGGGATGAACCTTCGGTAGTAGCCTACCAACCCGAGAAACTGTCTCACCTCTTTGATGTTCGAGGGGCTTGGCCAGCTCTTGATTGCCGTGACCTTGTCAGGGTCGGGGGCCACTCCTTCCGCGCTTACCACGTGCCCTAGGTACTGGACCTTTGGTTTCAGCAGGTGACACTTCGATGGTTTCACCTTCAGGCCATAGCCTGCCAGGGCTTCGAACACCTCGGCCAGGTGCTTTAGATGGTCCTCGTAGGTCTTCGAATAGACGATCACGTCGTCCAGGTAAAGGAGGACCGTCTCGAAGTTTCGGTGCCCTAGACAGCATTCCATCAGCCGCTGGAAGGTCCCTGGTGCGTTGCAGAGCCCGAAAGGCATGCAGTTGAATTCGCTCAGTCCCATCGGGGTGGTGAAGGCGGTCTTCTCCTTGTCAGCCTCTGCCACAGGAACCTGCCAGTACCCGCTAGTAAGGTCCAAAGTAGAAAAGAAGTTAGCAGATTTTAGTGCGGCTAAAGACTCTTGTATTCTAGGCAGCGGATATGCGTCTTTGTGGGTGATACAGTTGATTTGTCTATAGTCCACGCACATTCTCATGGTGCCGTCTTTCTTTTTGACCAGAACCAAAGGGGCTGCCCAGGGGCTACAGCTGTCTCTAATAACCCCAGCTTCTTTCATCTCTCTTAGCATGCCCTTTGCGTTCTGATAATGTGCAGGGGGTACAGGTCTGTGCCTCTCTTTTATTGGTGGGTGGCTTCCGGTGGGGATGTGGTGTTCTATCCCCTTTACTCTGCCGAAGTCTAGCGGGTGCTTACTAAAGACTCACTCGTACTCCTGTACCACCCGGTAGACTCCTTGTTTTTGGTGCAGGGGAGTGGAGTCAGCACCCACATGGAGTTTTTGGCACCAGTCCTCCTTTTGTTTCTGGGAGCCATTACCCTCCGCCTGTGGAGATGGAGGCAAGGGTTCCACAGCCCTGATTGCTTGGTGTTCGACAACAAACAGTTTGGCGAGTGTAGCGTACCTGGGTAAGTGTACTTCCCTCTCCCCAATGTTGAGGATGCGGACGGGCACCCTCCCATGACGGACATCAACCACCCCCCGGGCTGTCAAAATGGTGGGCCTGCTGTCTGAGTACACGGGTTCTACCATGGCTTGGTAGTCTCTACCTCTTAACCCAATTGCAGTCCGACACCAGATCATCATTTCACTTTTGGGAGGCATGGAAATGGGGAATGGATCACTGAGTCTTACGCTACCGATCTCACCACCAGACAGTTCTACCTGCTGCCGTCTCATCAGGGCTTTTATCTCCTTGTTGAGGACTCTCTGTTGGCTGGAACTAGCATTCACCGCCACCTGTTGTAGAATTACAATTACCTCTGAAAGACAATTTTCAATTATGTTAGTACCCACTGTTATTTTAGGGTGACTTTCATGACGGTCAATGTCCACAATAATCACTCCCTGTGCCGGCAGTTCAACTTTACCAATTTTAATGGTCATCTCCTTGAACCCCATCTGCGGCACGGGTAAGCCATTACTGGCGATGATGCTCAAGTTACTGTCTGGATACAGTGTGATATCAGCATCAGTCCAATACTGCTTAAAAAGTACATAAGGGATTGTGGTTACTTGCGACCCAGTATCCAGCAAGGCGCTCATGGGGATACCGTCCAGCACCACGGGTAAAACCGGGCGCCCCCCAACGTACTTATTACGCCAATTGTAAGGGCCTGGTGATCTTATGCCTGGGGGTCGGCCCTCTGCCCCAGGTTGGACCCGTTTAAATTACATTACCTGGAAATGTGTCCGGGCTGGTTGCATCGACGGCAAATGGGCTGTCCATCCTCTGCGTAGCAGTCTGTGGGCCTCCCTCGGAATGACGGTTTCCTCCTCTGTCGATGCCACGGGACATCCTCTGGACTTGAAGCCAGCTCGATGGGTCTTGACGGGTCCACTTGCAACGCCTGGACGGTCCTGGTCAACGCCGCGACGCTCCTGGTCAGCTCCTGGACTTGTTGGTGCAGGTCTTTCGACGGGGCTTGGTTCAGGGCCTGTGCATCAACCTCCACGGAGTCCATAGAGGAGGGCGCCGCCTCCTGGTGGTAGGTGATAGCAGGGCGCCGGGGGTTTATAGCGCCACTGGTTGCAGATTCACGGAGCACCCTTATGGCCCTGTCCTTAAATTGGGCAAAGGTCAGGTCGGGGTTCTGAAAGAACATGAGGCGCAGTTGGGCCCTGTGGGCGCTAGACAGCAGGCCTTCTATGAATTGTTCTGTTAGCAGTTTATCCGTTTCCTACACACTGCCAGGGTCAGTTTGTTGAATAGCCCTCAAGGCTTCCTGCAGATTTAGGGCATAGTCTCTGATGCTGTCCTGTGCTCGCTGCCTACATCCATAGAACCTCATTTTAATCTCAGTGGAGGTACGTGTATCAAAGGTACCCCGCAGCCGGGCCAGAATACCCTTCACAGTCCTTTTCTCCTCAGTGGGCCATGATTTTACCTCCCTTTGGGCTGCGCCAGTTAACTGCCCTGTTAATATGCTGACCTTCTGTTCCTCTGTCAAGGGGTAAACGTGGAACAAACTGTATAGCCTTTCCTTGAAGTCAGTTAGGGCATGGGGCTCCCCTGAGTATTTGGGCAGCCAGGCAGCTACAGGGATGTAAGGCAGGGAAAAGGGCATCACCGTTGCTGCAGCTGCGTTGGTGGTAGTGGGCGCCTCTGTGTCCGACATCTTCCTCCCCCCCTAGTGAAGTGTGGCCTACCTTCCGACGATCCTCTTCTGTAGGCCACGGCTCCGCTGCTGCTCTGGACGAGGACCTGGCGTCGCACTCCGATGACGTCAGCGTCGCTCTCTCTCCCTTCCAGGACCTTGCGCAGTGTCGGTGCGTGGGGCGGAGCTTCGGATCTCGCGCGATTTTGACGTCCACGCCCCTCTTCTTCCCGCGCGGCGTCCTGAAGATGGCGTCCGATGGCGGGAAGACGGCACAAGACGGCGGGAAACGGTCCAAGATGGCGTCTGATGGCGGGAAACTTCTCCACGAGTAAGTTTACAACAGTCTTTTTCAGGCACGCAGTACCCAGTGGTTGTGGGCACAAAATCCTGCCGACTACGCCAAAGCTGACTCGCCCCCTGGGCCGTGGGGCACTCGGATCCGGGCAATTAGGGAAACGATGGGAGTAGTAGTGGCAACCCGGTTCCGTGGCTCAGGGTGGTCAGGCCAGTGGTAGTCCGTTATATTGATTATGTCCGACTACGCCACCCGTGGATTGCGGTTATTAGAAACCGCCGCTGCATGCAGACCGCTGGGGCTGATGAGGTGTGCAGCTATGGTAGTGTGACTCCCCACGGGAAGAGTGCGGCCCCAGGGCAGTATAGTGGATGGTGGGAGTGATGGTAGTGCTGGAGGAGCAAGGAGCACACAGACAACAGATTGCAGTCCAGGGTCTTTACTAAACAGGTAGACTGACCCACAAACAGTCCCAGCTAGGAGGGGACCTGGATGTCTGAGAGCAACGGGGAAATTGGCCCTGGTCAGGGTGAGGGTGTAGGCCTACCGTGCTTTCTGCGCTCCTTCTGACTATCTCTTCCTGATAGAATAACAGCCCACGTTTCCGAGCTTTCCGTGCTTTCTCGCCTGTATGGCCTGCGACGTGGGTTCCTTTCTGCTCCCAGCCTTGTACGGCTTTACTGGTCCCTTCGGTTGTGGCAGGGCCTCCAGGCTTCTTAGGCCAAGGAATGTACAGTCCCTTGCGGGCTGGTTCTCTGCTGGGGGATGTGGAATCCTTCCAGCCTCAGACACCAAAGTCTGGAAGTTAAGTCCTCTTTCTGCCAAGACAGGCTCTCTTCGCCTCTTGTCTCTGGCTTGTGGCTCTCCTCCTACTGCCACACTTCCTCTTAGGTGCAATCAACTTTCTGTCCCTGCTCCACTCTGGGACACGTCTCAGAGCTGAGACAGGCAATCCAGTTCTCCCTAACCCTGTCCCCAGTACCAGCTTTTATAGGGGCAGCCTGCTCCCCCTACTGGCCTGAGACAGGAGGCATTGCATGCTAATGTTCCCCTGGCCAGAGAACCTCCCCCTTGCTCTCAGACACAGCTTTATTACACTTGTGGCATCCAGGTAGGGTGACACACTGTGACCTGCTCGTCTCTACCAAGGGGCATTTAAACCGTCTTGTTAAGCTACTGCGACCTCCACTGCTCTTCCAAGGGGCATTTAATCCATCTTGTTAAGCTACTGCGACCTGCATGTCTCTTCGAAGGGGCATTAAAACCGTCTTGTTAAGCTACTGCGAACTGCACGTCTCTTCCAAGGGGCATTTAAATCATCTTGTTAAGCTTCTGCGACCTGCACGTCTCTTCCAAGGGGCATTTAAACCATCTTGGTAAGCTACTGCTACCTGCAAGTGACTCGCCCCCTGGGCCGTGGGGCACTCGGATTCGGGCAGTGGGGGAACGATGGAAGTAGTAGTGGCAACCCGGTTCCGTGGCTCAGGGTGGTCAAGCCAGTGGTAGTCCGTTATGTGCTGATGTTTATGTCCGACTACACCACCCGTGGATTGCGGTTATTAGGAACCGCCGCTGCATGCAGACCGCTGGGGCTGATGAGGTGTGCAGCTAGGGTAGTGTGACTCCCCACGGGAAGAGTGCGGCCCCAGGGCAGTATAATGGATGTTGGGAGTGATGGTAGTGAGAGTCCCAGTGCTGATAGTGCTGGAAGAGCAAGGAGCACACAGACAACAGGTTGCAGTCCAGGGTCTTTACTAGAACAGGTAAACTGACCCACAAACAGTCCCGGCTAGGAGGGGACCTGGATGTCTGAGAGCAACGGGGAAATTGGCCCTGGTCAGGGTGAGGGTGTAGGCCTACCGTGCTTTCTGCGCTCCTTCTGACTATCTCTTCCTGATAGAATAACAGCCCACGTTTCCGAGCTTTCCGTGCTTTCTCGCCTGTATGGCCTGCGACGTGGGTTCCTTTCTGCTCCCAGCCTTGTACGGCTTTACTGGTCCCTTCGGTTGTGGCAGGGCCTCCAGGCTTCTTAGGCCAAGGAATGTACAGTCCCTTGCGGGCTGGTTATCTGCTGGGGGATGTGGAATCCTTCCAGCCTCAAACACCAAAGTCTGGAAGTTAAGTCCTCTTTCTGCCAAGACAGGCTCTCTTTGCCTCTTGTCTCTGGCTTGTGGCTCTCCTCCTACTGCCACACTTCCTCTTAGGTGCAATCAACTTTCTGTCCCTGCTACACTCTGGGACACGTCTCAGAGCTGAGACAGGCAATCCAGTTCTCCCTAACCCTGTCCCCAGTACCAGCTTTTATAGGGGCAGCCTGCTCCCCCTACTGGCCTGAGACAGGAGGCATTGCATGCTAATGTTCCCCTGGCCAGAGAACCTCCCCCTTGCTCTCAGACACAGCTTTATTACACTTGTGGCATCCAGGTAGGGTGACACACTGTGACCTGCACGTCTCTACCAAGGGGCATTTAAACCGTCTTGTTAAGCTACTGCGACCTCCACTGCTCTTCCAAGGGGCATTTAATCCATCTTGTTAAGCTACTGCGACCTGCACGTCTCTTCGAAGGGGCATTTAAACCGTCTTGTTAAGCTACTGCGAACTGCACGTCTCTTCCAAGGGGCATTTAAATCATCTTGTTAAGCTTCTGCGACCTGCACGTCTCTTCCAAGGGGCATTTAAACCATCTTGGTAAGCTACTGCTACCTGCAAGTGACTCGCCCACTGGGCCGTGGGGCACTCGGATTCGGGCAGTGGGGGAACGATGGAAGTAGTAGTGGCAACCCGGTTCCGTGGCTCAGGGTGGTCAAGCCAGTGGTAGTCCGTTATGTGCTGATGTTTATGTCCGACTACACCACCCGTGGATTGCGGTTATTAGGAACCGCCGCTGCATGCAGACCGCTGGGGCTGATGAGGTGTGCAGCTAGGGTAGTGTGACTCCCCACGGGAAGAGTGCGGCCCCAGGGCAGTATAATGGATGTTGGGAGTGATGGTAGTGAGAGTCCCAGTGCTGATAGTGCTGGAAGAGCAAGGAGCACACAGACAACAGGTTCCAGTCCAGGGTCTTTACTAGAACAGGTAAACTGACCCACAAACAGTCCCGGCTAGGAGGGGACCTGGATGTCTGAGAGCAACGGGGAAATTGGCCCTGGTCAGGGTGAGGGTGTAGGCCTACCGTGCTTTCTGTGCTCCTTATGGCTATCTCCTCGTTATAGGGTAACAGCCCATGTATCCGAGCTTTCCGTGTATTCTCGCCTGTATGGCCTGCGACGTGGGTTCCTTTCTGCTCCCAGCCTTGTACGGCTTTACTGGTCCCTTCGATTGTGGCAGGTCCTCCAGGCTTCTTTTGCCATGGAATGTACAGTCCCTTGCGGGCTGGTTCTCTGCTGGGGGATGTAGAATCCTCCCAGCCTCAGACACCAAAGTCTGGTAAAGTAAGTCTTTTATCTGCCAAGACAGGCTCTCTTCGCCTCTTGTCTCTGGCTTGTGGCTCTCCTCCTGCCACACTTCCTCTTAGGTGCAACACAACTGTCTGTCCCTGCTCTGCTCTGGGACAAGTCTCAGTCCTGAGACAGGCCTTCAAGTTCTCTCTAACCCTGCCCCCAGCACCAGCTTTTATAGGGGCAGCCTGCTCCCCCTACTGGCCTGAGACAGGAGGTACTGCATGCTAATGTTCCCCTGACTAGAGAACCTCCCCCTTGCTCTCAGACACAGCTTTATTACATTTTGTGGCATCCAGGCCAGGGTGACACATTCCCCCCTAGTGAAATTTAGTACTCCGGGACTAAACAATAAACAAAGACAATATGCATAACCATAAAACATTAACAGACAGACGACGCACAGATTGAGTTCTTAAGGTCACAGTGTGGTCTGTGACCGGGTGTCCATATCACCAATACAACGGGGAGCCTTAACCAGGTGGGGGTTTGTCCTACCCCAAGTCCTTCACAGTCTTAGTTCATTCCTTGGTTAGGCTCCGAACGCAGTCCATTCAAAGGTCCCGGTTATAAAAAGTCCATAACCTTTGAGTCCTTACGGTAGCTGCAAGAAACTGAATCACGCTATTAATAATCACGCAGGTAACTTGGCAAACAATTCAAGATTTGTCAACAGGGTTATTTACAATCTTAGTACACTCTATATTTTCCAGCGAGCGGGTATCTGCCCCTTTGTGCTCCTGGTTGACCTCCTTAACCCACTGTCTGGTGGTGGACTGACTTGGCTTTCCCCACTAGCGTTAGGGGTACAGCTACCAGCTGGTTGTACAGGTAGGGCAGGCAGCTGTCTGCGGGTCCTTTGGCTTACCGCAGGCATGGCAGGCTCACTGTCAGCAGAGGGTTGACTCTCCTGGGCTGCTGGTACAGGCTCTTCTGCCTCTGGAACTGCTTGCTCCTCTTCACCTTCCGGCTCTGGTGTTGGTTGTTGCTGTGCCGGTTGCAGGAAATGCAGGACGGGTACCTTTATGGCATCATTTATGCGAGTCCAGGACTGAGGGAACTCTCCGAGAACGGTGCTGATCATTTCTTCCTTGTCCTCTGCGGGTTCAAGGTCACTCTGATCCTCTTCTGCACTACGGAGTTGCTCGGGGCATCTTTTGAGGTGGTCTCTGGAGACGACACTAGTGGTTTCTCCTCCGTCCTTGGTGATTACGCACACCTTTGGGTTGTCGTGATCAGACTGCAGTACGGTGTAGGTTTCCCTTTCCCACTGGTCGTCCAACTTATGTAGCCTTCTCTTCCGCTTCAGGACCTGCTCACCAGGTTCCAGGGGACCAGCAGGGGCGTGTTGATTGAAGAGTTTTTCTTGCCTCTCTCTCACCTGGGCCAGGCTCTTCTCCACACTCTCCTGTACCTTCTTGTACTGCAGTTGCCTTTCCGTATCCCAGTCCGCATCCGGGGAGGTGTCCTCAGGTGTTAGGACTCCCATCTCCAGGTCTACGGACAGCTTACCCGGTCTGGCTCGCATCAGGTAAGCCGGGGTGCAGTTGGTAGCATTCACCGGGATATGATTGTATAAGTCTATCAGGTCCAGCAGTTTTTCTGGCCACAGGCTGCGTTCCTCCAGGGGCAACGTCTTCAGTAGATCAATGACTATATTGTTCATCTTCTCACACATCTCGTTGGTTTGGGGGTGGTAAGGCGTTGTACGAATCTTCTTACAGCCATAGAGGTTGCAGAACTCCTGGAAGATTTCAGCCTCGAACGCTGGACCCTGGTCTGTCAGGACCTGTTCCGGATACCCGTGTGGATGGCAGAAGTATTGCTGGAAGGCTCTGGCCGCTGTTTGGGCTGTCAAGTCCTTTACCGGGACCACCACTAGAAAACGGGAATAGTGGTCCACGATTGTCAGGGCATAGATGTATCCTGACCGGCTGGGAGCCAATTTGACATGGTCCAGAGCTACCAGCTCAAGAGGCTGCGTGGTGACGATGGGCCTCAAGGGTGTCTTCTGGCTGGCACGGTCCTTCCTCCTTAGGTGACAAGGGCCACAGTTTCTGCACCATTTTTCTACAGCTCCTCTCATGCCGACCCAAAAGAACCTTCCTCTTAGCAGGAACTCCAGTTTCTTCCAACCGAAGTGTCCCGCTCTGTCATGGTAAGCTCCCAAGACCATAGCTGCATCCCGCCTTGGAACCACGACTTGCCAGGTCAGCTCGTGCGTCCGGTGGTTGACATTCCTTCTGCACAACTTGCCTTCGTAGAGGAACAGCTTGCTCTTCTCCTTCCACAGCTGCTTGGCTTCCTCTGGAGCATCCGGATCCATGCGGGCGCCTTCCTGGGTCAGCAGTTCTTTCACCAGACGGATGGCAGGGTCACTATCTTGGGTCTCGGCCCAGCTGTGGTGAGGTAGGGGATTGATCATCACGGTTGTTAGATCCTCCTCTTTCACGCGGTGGGAGTATTGAGCGGCTCCATACCAGTGAAACGCGGGGAGTTCTACCTCCTCCAGCTCTTCTGGGTCTTCGTCACCTTCAGGTAAGTGAGGCATCCTCGACAGGGCGTCTGCGTTGGCATTGGTTTTGCCGGCCCGGTACTTGATCACGAAGTCATAGTTGGAGAGACGGGCCATCCACCGCTGTTCCAGGGCACCCAGTCTTGCATTGTCCAGGTGTGTCAACGGGTTGTTGTTCGTGTACACGCTGAACTTTGCGGAGGCCAGGTAATGCTTGAAGCGTTCGGTCACGGCCCACACCACTGCCAAGAATTCTAGCTTGAAGGAGCTGTAATTCTCCGGGTTCCTCTCGGTGGGCCTCAGCTTCCGGCTGGCGTACGCGATCCCCCTTTCTCTGCCCTGTTGGTTTTGGGACAGTACGGCTCCCAGTCCCACATTACTGGCGTCCGTGTGGAGAATAAAAGGCTGACCATAATCAGGGTAGGCCTGGATCTCATCCCCCGTGAGGGCCATCTTCAACTGGCGGAAGGACTCTTCTTCCGGTTTATCCCACTTGAAGGGTGGCTTTTGACTTCTGGACTTAGACTGTCCGATCAGGAGGTCCTGCATAGGAGCTGCCATCTTAGTGAACCCGGGGATGAACCTTCGGTAGTAGCCTACCAACCCGAGAAACTGTCTCACCTCTTTGATGTTCGAGGGGCTTGGCCAGCTCTTGATTGCCGTGACCTTGTCAGGGTCGGGGGCCACTCCTTCCGCGCTTACCACGTGCCCTAGGTACTGGACCCTTGGTTTCAGCAGGTGACACTTCGATGGTTTCACCTTCAGGCCGTAGCCTGCCAGGGCTTCGAACACCTCGGCCAGGTGCTTTAGATGGTCCTCGTAGGTCTTCGAATAGGTGATCACGTCGTCCAGGTAAAGGAGGACCGTCTCGAAGTTTCGGTGCCCTAGACAGCATTCCATCAGCCGCTGGAAGGTCCCTGGTGCGTTGCAGAGCCCGAAAGGCATACAGTTGAACTCACTCAGTCCCATCGGGGTGGTGAAGGCGGTCTTCTCCTTGTCAGCCTCTGCCACAGGAACCTGCCAGTACCCGCTAGTAAGGTCCAAAGTAGAAAAGAAGTTAGCTGATTTTAGTGCGGCTAAAGACTCCTCTATTCTAGGCAGCGGATATGCGTCTTTGTGGGTGATACGGTTGATTTGTCTATAGTCTACGCACATTCTCATGGTGCCGTCTTTCTTTTTGACCAGAACCAAGGGGGCTGCCCAGGGCCTACGGCTATCTCTAATGACCCCAGCTTCTTTCATTTCTTTTAGCATGCCCTTTGCGTTCTGATAATGTGCAGGGGGTACAGGTCTGTGTCTTTCTTTTATCGGTGGGTGGCTCCCTGTGGGGATGTGGTGTTCTATCCTTTTTACTCTGCCGAAGTCTAGCGGGTGCTTACTAAAAACTCTCTCGTACTCCTGTACCACCCGGTAGACTCCTTGTTTTTGGTGCAGGGGAGTGGAGTCAGCACCCACATGGAGTTTCTGGCACCAGTCCTCCTTTTGTTTCTGGGAGCCATTAGCCTCCGCCTGAGGAGATGGAGGCAAGGGTTCCACGGCCCTGATAGCTTTGTGTTCGACCACAAACAGCTTGGAGAGTGTAGCGTACCTGGGTAAGTGTACCACCCTCTCCCCAATGTTGAGGATGCGGACGGGCACCCTCCCATGGTGGACATCAACCACCCCCCGGGCTGTCAAAATGGTGGGCCTGCTGTCTGAGTACACTGGTTCTACCATGGCTTGGTAGTCTCTACCTCTCAACCCGATTGCAGTCCGACACCAGATCATCATTTCACTTTTGGGAGGCATAGAAATGGGGAATGGGTCACTCAGTCTTACGCTACCGATCTCACCACCAGACAGTTCTACCTGCTGCCGTCTCATCAGGGCTTTTATCTCCTTGTTGAGGACTCTCTGTTGGCTGGAACTAGCATTCACCGCCACCTGTTGTAAGATTACAATTACCTCTGAAAGACAATTTTCAATTACGTTAGTAACCACAGTTATTTTAGCGTGACTTTCACGACGGTCAATGTCCACAATAATCACTCCCTGTGCCGGTAGTTCAACTTTACCAATTTTAATGGTCATCTCCTTGAACCCCATCTGCGGCACGGGTAAGCCATTACTGGCGATGATGCTCAAGTTACTGTCTGGATACCATGTGATATCAGCATCAGTCCAATACTGCTTAAAAAGTACATAAGGGATAGTGGTTACTTGTGACCCAGTATCCAGCAAGGCGCTCATGGGGATACCGTCCAGCACAACGGGTAAAACCGGGCGCCCCCCAACGTACTTATTACGCCAATTGTAAGGGCCTGGTGATCTTATGCCTGGGGGTTGGCCCTCTGCCCCAGGTTGGACCCGTTTAAATTACAGTACCTGGAAATGTGTCCGGGCTGGTTGCATCGACGGCAAATGGGCTGTCCATCCTATGCGTAGCGGTCTGTGGGCCTCCCTCGGAATGACGGGATCCTCCTCTGTCGACGCCACGGGACATCCTCCGGACTTGGAGCCAGCTCGATGGGTCTTGATGGGTCCACTTGCAACGCCTGGACTGTCCTGGTCAACGCCGTGACGCTACTGGTCAGCTCCTGGACTTGTTGGTGCAGGTCTTTCGACGGGGCTTGGTTCAGGGCCTGTGCATCAGCCCCCACGGGGTCCATAGAGGAGGGCGCCGCCTCCTTGTGGTAGGTGAGAGCAGGGCGCCGGGGGTTTATAGCGCCACTGGTTGCAGATTCACGGAGCACCCTTATGGCCCTGTCCTTAAATTGGGCAAAGGTCAGATCGGGGTTCTGAAAGAACTTGAGGCGCAGTTGGGCCCTGTGGGCGCTAGACAGCAGATCTTCTATGAATTGTTCTGTTAGCAGCTTATCCGTTTCCTGCACACTGCCAGGGTCAGTTTGTTGAATAGCCCTCAAGGCTTCCTGCAGATTTAGGGCATAGTCTCTGATGCTGTCCTGTGCTCGCTGCCTACATCCATAGAACCTCATTTTAATCTCAGCGGAGGTACGTGTGTCAAAGGTACCCCGCAGCCGGGCCAGAATACCCTTCACAGTCCTTTTCTCCTCAGTGGGCCATGATTTTACCTCCCTCTGGGCTGCGCCAGTTAACTGCCCTGTTAATATGCTGACCTTCTGTTCCTCTGTCAGGTGGTAAACCTGGAACAAACTGTATAGCCTTTCCTTAAAGTCAGTTAGGGCATGGGGCTCCCCTGAGTACTTGTGCAGCCAGGCCGCTCCAGGGATGTAGGGCAGGGAAAAGGGCATCACCGCTGCTGCAGCTGCGCTGGTGGTAGTGGGCGCCTCTCTATCCGACATCTTCCTCCCCCCTAGTTAAGCGTGGCCTACCTTCCGACGATCCTCTTCTGTAGGCCGAGGACCTTGCGTCGCGTCCTGATGACGTCAGAGTCGCTCTCTCTCCCTTCCAGGACCTTGCGCAGCGTCGGTGCGTGGGGCGGAGCTTCAGGTCTCGCGCGCTTTTGCCGTCCACGCCCCTCTTCTTTCCGCGCGGCGTCCTGAAGATGGCGTCCGACGGTGGGAAAACGACTTCGGATGGCGGGAAAACAGCTGAAGATGGCGAGAACCGACTGAAGATGGCGGGAAACGGCTCTGGATGGCGGGAACCTTCACCACGGCAGGTATGACAGTCTTTTGAAGGCACGCAGTACCCGGTGGTTGCGGGCACTAAATCCTGCCGACTACGCCAAAGCTGACTCGCCCCCTGGGCCGTGGGGCACTCGGATCCTGGCAGTGGGGGAACGATGGGAGTAGTAGTGGCAACCCGGTTCCGTGGCTCAGGGTGGTCAGGCCAGTGGTAGTCCGTTATGTGCTGATGTTTATGTCCGACTATGCCACCCGTGGATTGCGGTTATTAGGAACCGCCGCTGCATGCAGACCGCTGGGGCTGATGAGGTGTGCAGCTAGGGTAGTGTGACTCCCCACGGGAAGAGTGCGGCCCCAGGGCAGTATAATGGATGTTGGGAGTGATGGTAGTGAGAGTCCCAGTGCTGATAGTGCTGGAGGAGCAAGGAGCACACAGACAACAGGTTGCAGTCCAGGGTCTTTACTAGAACAGGTAAACTGACCCACAAACAGTCCCGGCTAGGAGGGGACCTGGATGTCTGAGAGCAACGGGGAAATTGGCCCTGGTCAGGGTGAGGGTGTAGGCCTACCGTGCTTTCTGCGCTCCTTCTGGCTATCTCCTCGTTATAGGGTAACAGCCCATGTATCCGAGCTTTCCGTGTATTCTCGCCTGTATGGCCTGCGACGTGGGTTCCTTTCTGCTCCCAGCCTTGTACGGCTTTACTGGTCCCTTCGGTTGTGGCAGGGCCTCCAGGCTTCTTAGGCCAAGGAATATACAGTCCCTTGCGGACTGGTTCTCTGCTGGGGGATTTAGATTCCTCCCAGCCTCAGACACCAAAGTCTGGTAAAGTAAGTCTTTTATCTGCCGAGACAGGCTCTCTTCGCCTCTTGTCTCTGGCTTGTGGCTCTCCTCCTGCTAAACTTCCTCTTAGGTGCAACACAACTGTCTGTCCCTGCTCTGCTCTGGGACAAGTCTCAGTCCTGAGACAGGCCTTCAAGTTCTCTCTAACCCTGCCCCCAGCACCAGCTTTTATAGGGGCAGCCTGCTCTCCCTACTGGCCTGAGACAGGAGGTACTGCATGCTAATGTTCCCCTGAATAGAGAACCTCCCCCTTGCTCTCAGACACAGCTTTATTACATTTTGTGGCATCCAGGCCAGGGTGACACACAAGCCTTTTCTAAGGGGCATTTAAACCGTCTTGTTAAGCTACTGCAACCTGCACGTCTCTTCCAAGGGGCATTTAAACCGTCTTTTTAAGCTACTGCGACCTGCACGTCTCTTCCAAGAGGCATTTAAACCTTCTTCATTAGCTACTGTAACCTCCACCACTTTTCCAAGGGGCATTTAGACCGTCTTGTTAAGCTACTGCGACCTGCACGTCTCTTCCAAGGGGCATTTAAACCGTCTTTTTAAGCTACTGCAACCTGCACGTCTCTTCCAAGGGGCATTTAAACCATCTTGTTAAGCTACTGCGACCTGCTCGTCTATTCCAAGGGGCATTTAAACCGTCTTGTTAAGCTACTGCGACTTGCACGTTTCTTCCAAGGGGCATTTAAACCTTCTTGTTTAGCTACTGTAACCTCCACCACTTTTCCAAGGGGCATTTAAACCGTCTGGTTAAGCTACTGCGACCTGCATGTCTCTTCCAAGGGGCATTTAAACAGTCTTGTTAAGCTACTGGGACCTGCACGTATCTTCCAAGGGGCATTTAAACCGTCTTGTTTAGCTACTGCGACCTGCATGTCTCTTCCAAGGGGCACTTATAACGTCTTGATAAGCTACTGCGACCTCCACCGCTTTTCCTAGGGGCATTTAAACCGTCTTGTTAAGCTACTGCGACCAGCACTTCTCTACCAAAGGGCATTTAATCCGTCTTCTTAAGCTACTGCGACCTGCACGTCTCTTCCAAGGGGAATTTAAACCATCTTGTTAAGCTACTGCGACATCCACCGCTCTTCCAAGGGGCATTTTAACCGTCTTGTTAAGCTACTGTGACCTGCACGTCTCTTCCAAGGGGCATTTAAACCATCTTGTTATTCTACTGCGCCTTGCAAGGCTCTTCCAAGTAGAATTTAAACCATCTTGTTAAGCTACTGTGACCTGCACGTCTCTTCCAACGGGCAATTAAATAGTCTTGTTAAGCTACTGCGACCTCCACCGCTCTTTCAAGGGTCCTTTAAAGCTTCTTGTTTAGCTACTGCGACCTGCACGTTTCTAACAAGGGGCATTTAAACCGTCTTGTTAATCTACTGCGCCATGCAAGTCTCTTCTAAGGAGCATTTAAACAGTCTTGTTAAGCTACTGCGACCTGCACGTCTCTTCCAAGGGGCATTTAAACCGTCTTGTTAAGCTACTGCGACCTCCACAGCTCTTTCAAAGGGCATTTTAATCTTCTTGTTAGGCTACTGTGACCTGCACGTCTCTTCCAAGGGGCATTTAAACCGTCTTGCTAAGCTACTGCGACCTCCACTGCTCTTCCGAGGGGCATTTAATCCGCCTTGTTAAGCGACTGCGACCTGCACGTCTCTTCCAAGGGGCATTTAAACCTTCTTGTTTAGCTACTGTAACCTCCACCACTTTTCATTGAGGCATTTAAACCGTCTGGTTAAGCTACTGCGACTTGCATGTCTCTTCCAAGGGGCATTTAAACAGTCTTGTTAAGCTACTGGGACCTGCACGTGTCTTCCAAGGAGCATTTAAACCGTCTTGTTTAGCTACTGCGACCTACATGTCTCTTCCAAGGGGCACTTACAACGTCTTGTTAAGCTACTGCGACCTCCACCGCTTTTCCAAGGGGCATTTAAACCGTCTTGTTAAGCTACTGCGACCAGCACTTCTCTACCAAAGGGCATTTAATCCGTCTTGTTAAGCTACTGCGACCTGCACGTCTCTTCCAAGGGGAATTTAAACCATCTTGTTAAGCTACTGCGACATCCACCGCTCTTCCAAGGGGCATTTTAACCGTCTTGTTAAGCTACTCTGACCTGCACGTCTCTTCCAAGGGGCATTTAAACCATCTTGTTAATCTACTGCGCCTTGCAAGGCTCTTCCAAGGAGAAATTAAACCATCTTGTTAAGCTACTGGGACCTGCACGTCTCTTCCAAGGGGCATTTAAACCATCTTATTAAGCTACTGTGACCTGCACGTCTCTTCCAACGGGCAATTAAATAGTCTTGTTAAGCTACTGCGACCTCCACCGCTCTTTCAAGGGGCATTTAAAGCTTCTTGTTTAGCTACTGCGACCTGCACGTTTCTAATAAGGGGCATTTAAACCGTCTTGTTAATCTACTGCGCCATGCAAGTCTCTTCCAAGGAGCATTTAAACCGTCTTGTTAAGCTACTGCGATCTGCACGTCTCTTCCAAGGGGCATTTAAACCGTCTTGTTAAGCTACTGCGACCTCCACCGTTCTTCCAAAGGGCATTTTAACCGTCTTGTTAAGCTACTGTGACCTGCACGTCTCTTCCAAGGGGCATTTAAACCGTCTTGTTAAGCTACTGCGACCTCCACTGCTCTTCCGAGGGGCATCTAATCCGTCTTGTTAAGCTACTGCGACCTGCACGTCTCTTCGAAGGGGCATTTAAACCATCTTGTTAAGCTACTGCGACCTGCACGTCTCTTCCAAGGGGCATTTAAACCGTCTTGTCAAGCTTGTGAGACCTGCACGTCTCTTCCAAGGGGCATTTAAACCATCTTGGTAAGCTACTGCGACCTGCAAGCCTTTTCTAAGGGGCATTTAAACCCTCTTGTTAAGCTACTGCGACCTGCTCGTCTCTTCCAGGGGGCATTTAAACCGTCTTGTTAGCTACTGCGAACTGCACATCTCTTCCAAGGGGCATTTAAACTGTCTTGCTAAGCCACTGTGACCTGCACGTCTCTTCCAAGGGGCATTTAATCTATCTTGTTAAGCTACTGCGAACTCCACCTCTCTTCCAAGGGGCATTTCAACCGTCTTGTTAAGCTACTGCGACCTGCACGTCTCTTCCAAGGGGCATTTAAACCGTCTTCTTAAGCTACTGCGACCTGCATGTCTCTTCCAAGGGGCATTTAAAACGTCTTATTAAGCTGCTGCGACCTGCACGTGTCTTCCAAGGGGCATTTAAACTGTCTTATTAAGGTACTGCCACCTCCACCGCTCTTTCAAGGGGCATTTAAACCGTCTTGTTAAGCCACTGCGACCTGCACGTCTTTTCCAAGGGGCATTTAAACCGTGTTGTTAAGCGACTGCGACCTGCACGTCTCTTCCAAGGGGCATTTAAACTGTCTTGTTAAGCTACTGCAACTTGCACGTCTCTTCAAAGGCGCATTTAAACCATCGTGTTAAGCTTCTGTAACCTCCACCAGTTTTCCAAGGGGCATTTAAACAGACTTGTTAAGCTTCTGCGACCTGCACGTCTCTTCTGAGGGGCATTTAAGCCGTCTTGCTAAGCTACTGTGACCTGCACGTCTCTTCCAAGGTGCATTTAAACTATCTTGTTAAGCTACTGCGAACTCCACCTCTCTTCCAAGGGGCATTTCAACCGTCTTGTTAAGCTACTGCGACCTGCACGTCTCTTCCAAGGGGCATTTAAACCGTCTTGTTAAGCTACTGCGACCTGCATGTCTCTTCCAAGGGGCATTTAAACCGTCTTTTTAAGCTACTGCAAACTGCACGTCTCTTCCAAGGGGCATTTAAACCGTCTTGTTAAGCTACTGCGACCTGCTCGTCTGTCCCAAGGGGCATTTAAACCGTCTTGTTAAGCTACTGCGACCTGCTCGTCTCTTCCAGGGGGCATTTAAACCGTCTTGTTAGCTACTGCGAACTGCACATCTCTTCCAAGGGGCATTTAAACTGTCTTGCTAAGCCACTGTGACCTGCACGTCTCTTCCAAGGGGCATTTAATCTATCTTGTTAAGCTACTGCGAACTCCACCGCTCTTCCAAGGGGCATTTAAAACGTCTTATTAAGCTGCTGCGACCTGCACGTGTCTTCCAAGGGGCATTTAAACTGTCTTATTAAGGTACTGCCACCTCCACCGCTCTTTCAAGGGGCATTTAAACCGTCTTGTTAAGCCACTGCGACCTGCACGTCTTTTCCAAGGGGCATTTAAACCGTGTTGTTAAGCGACTGCGACCTGCACGTCTCTTCCAAGGGGCATTTAAACCGTCTTGTTAAGCTACTGCAACTTGCACGTCTCTTCAAAGGCGCATTTAAACCATCGTGTTAAGCTTCTGTAACCTCCACCAGTTTTCCAAGGGGCATTTAAACAGACTTGTTAAGCTTCTGCGACCTGCACGTCTCTTCTGAGGGGCATTTAAGCCGTCTTGCTAAGCTACTGTGACCTGCACGTCTCTTCCAAGGTGCATTTAAACTATCTTGTTAAGCTACTGCGAACTCCACCTCTCTTCCAAGGGGCATTTCAACCGTCTTGTTAAGCTACTGCGACCTGCACGTCTCTTCCAAGGGGCATTTAAACCGTCTTGTTAAGCTACTGCGACCTGCATGTCTCTTCCAAGGGGCATTTAAACCGTCTTTTTAAGCTACTGCAAACTGCACGTCTCTTCCAAGGGGCATTTAAACCGTCTTGTTAAGCTACTGCGACCTGCTCGTCTGTCCCAAGGGGCATTTAAACCGTCTTGTTAAGCTACTGCGACTTGCACATCTCTTCCAAGGGGCATTTAAACCTTCTTGTTTAGCTACTGTAACCTCCACCACTTTTCCAAGGGGCATTTAAACCGTCTGGTTAAGCTACTGCGACCTGCATGTCTCTTCCAAGAGGCATTTAAACAGTCTTGTTAAGCTACTGGGACCTGCACGTGTCTTCCAAGGGGCATTTAAACCGTCTTGTTTAGCTACTGCGACCTGCATGTCTCTTCCAAGGGGCATTTACAACGTCTTGTTAAGCTACTGCGACCTCCACCGCTTTTCCAAGGGGCATTTAAACCGTCTTGTTAAGCTACTGCGACCAGCACTTCTCTATCAAAGGGCATTTAATCCATCTTGCTAAGCTACTGCGACCTGCACGTCTCTTCCAAGGGGAATATAAACCATCTTGTTAAGCTACTGCGATCTCCACCGCTCTTCCAAGGGGCATTTTAACGGTCTTGTTACGCTACTGTGACCTGCACGTCTCTTCCAAGGGGCATTTAAACCATCTTGTTAATCTACTGCGCCTTGCAAGTCTCTTCCAAGGAGAATTTAAACCATCTTGTTAAGCTACTGGGACCTGCACGTCTCTTCCAAGGGGCTTTTAAACCATCTTATTAAACTACTGTGACCTGCACGTCTCTTCCAACGGGCAATTAAATAGTCTTGTTAAGCTACTGCGACCTGCACGTTTCTAACAAGGGGCACTTAAACCGTCTTGTTAATCTACTGCGCCATGCAAGTCTCTTCCAAGGAGCATTTAAACCGTCTTGTTAAGCTACTGAGACCTGCACGTCTCTTCCAAGGGGCATTTAAACCGTCTTGTTAAGCTACTGCGACCTCCACCTCTCTTCCAAGGGGCATTTAAACCGTCTTGTTAAGCTGCTGCGACCTGCACGTCTCTTCCAAGGGGCATTTAAAACGTCTTGTGAAACGCGCGTCGAGGCGCGCTGTCTGTTTCCCATTCTGCGGACTACATACCTTTATATTTAATATGACTCAAGGTAATGTGTGACTATATATTGTGTGTATATTTATGCGATTATTGTAACTATCTGGTCTTATCGATCAGATTGGTCCCCTATTTGTCCCTATCTAGTCACTTTATTTACTTGGGTCCTAGTGTAGTCTGAGACCTGGACATTAGTCCTAAGACTTACACTTGAATACATAAGGCGGATTTCTGTCTGCAGTTGGGTATGAGTCTTTTTATCTTTTCACTGGGGTTTGCTTGTGCTCACCCCTGATCGTATCCTCTCAGCCATCTACTATTATACATACTTTCTAAATTTATTTATTTTTGGAATACTGTCTGTTATTTAATAAAATATTATTATTTGTTTCACCCTTAATTAGTATTCCTTTGCTTTTCTTATGATTGTGAGTGGTGTCCTTCACTATATTGCCTGTGGATATTGGTCTCATCCCTCCATCCTTGGTTTTTCTCTTCTTTTTTGGTTATTATTACTTTGGCTGGTTAGCTATTGTTGTAGGTTTATATGGTCTTTGTACTTTCAGAAACCTTAACAGGTTATATGGACTACAGAAAACGTGACAAACTCTGGGTTAACCAACTCGGGGAGGTCTTTGGTGAGAGGACGGTCAGTGAAAGGGAGACTCTTGATACTAAGGATTTGAAGCTTAAAATACGGGAGCTCTTGAAGAAACGGGTAAAACTATGGTGGAATAAGGTGGCTTTGGAGAACTATCTCCATAAAGAAATCTTGCCAAGAGGTCTCCGCATTCAACTATTTCCAACATTGGATATTGACGACTCTGTCTTCACCAGCAAGTGGGAAGACACACTTACCAAATGCTCTCGAACCCTTCTGGAGCTACTTATAGGTCTTGATAAAAAGGCGCTTGAACCGTTAGAAAAAGAGATTGACAGCATTAGAGAGAAACTATACAACTCCCTAACCTCGGAGGAGTGCAAGGCCTTTGATAAAACTCTGGAGGAAGATCTTAACAAATGGGAGAGTGAAATCCAAAAAATTAAATCTAAGAAATTTATACGTGATCTTGCTGACTATCAGTCGAATAATATTTATCGGTGGAAACACAGAGGTAAAGCAAGATCCCGTATACATTCAATTTCATCTATTTCCACTAACTCAGAGGAAGAATGTGGCAGTGGAATTGGGCGTTTTTTAGGCAAACGCCCTCTTTCCAACTTGGAAGACATCCCTGTACAACCGCATATCTATACAAGAACACCCCCTGCACATCTCAGAGGTCGCCCTTACAATTTCAGGGAGAAAAAAGGAAAGAAACTTTAGAGGTAATTAATCTTTCTAATAAACCATTGTCTACAGCTCAAATTGATGTATTGTCAAAGGGACTCTCCTTTTCCCCTGTAGAAAGATTTGACTACTTTACAGCTGTCAAAGACTTGGAATTATTTGCGAGAACTCTAGTGTACAAAAAACATTTTAATTCAACACCGACCATGGATTTATCCCTACCAGAGGCACAGGCTCTGAGGGATTTAGAGTAGTTGGAAGAGGAACAATCGGCATCAACGACCACCAACAGCCCCGTGCATTTGCACCGCCGTTCCCGCTCCTTCCCTCCCTTGTCTGCGTGTCCACAGATTGATATATTTGTAAAACTTGTCCGTGAGGATTTTAGTAAACTGAATCCACAGATTCAACGAGATAATCTCTCTTTTTCATCTAGGCGTGCAATACGTGAACTACAACAGATGAAAGATATAGTAATTAAACGAGCAGACAAGGGCGGGAATGTAGTGGTGTGGCCGGTGGAGATGTACGAGGCTGAGGCATTTAAACAACTCCACTGTACTCAGAAGTATAGAAAATTAGATGGTATTCCCTTGAATTCCTTTAAGCGAGAATTAAAAAACGTTATTGATGATGGCATGGAAAACCATGTCATCACACCCAAGATGGGTGAGACATTACTACCGGAGTTCCCAATCAACCCTACATTTTACCTTTTGCCTAAGGTTCACAAGGACCCCCTGTGCCCCTCAGGTAGACCTATTGTCTCCGGCATCGGGGGTCTTTGTGAACCAATATGCAAATTCGTAGACTTCTTCCTACAACAATGCGTGGAGACTTTACCTTCTTTTGTGAAGGACACCACTGATGTTCTTAAGAGATTGGACGGGGTGTTCTTGGAGAAGGATACGTGGTTGGTCACTTGCGACGTGGAGTCCCTGTACACGTCGATACGGCATGACCAGGGAATCCATGCGGCGGAATTCTTTCTCAATATGACTAATTTAGAACCTGAGAATATAGAGTTCATACTGCAACTGCTTAACTTTATTCTGACTCACAACTATTTTGTGTTCAAGGACCGCCCCTTCCTGCAGCTCCGGGGTACTGCGATGGGGGCATGCTGTGCGCCCTCGTACGCTAATTTATTCCTGGGGCTGTGGGAGAGGGATGTGGTCATGAACACCTTAGGTATTGAGTCGGTGGCTCTCTGGCTACGCTATATCGACGATATTTTGTTTATCTGGCAGGGCTCCACGTCGCAACTGGAAAACTTCCTGGCCCGTCTTAATATTAATGATCTTAATATTGGTCTGACTTGGAAGTTTAGTCAGAGTAATATTGAGTTTCTGGATCTGCTTATTTTTAAGAATCCAGATGGCAGTCTCGAAACAGACATATTTCGCAAGGAGACCTCAACGAATTCCCTCTTACATTATAATTCATCTCATCCCCCGAATCTAAAGAACTCTATACCGGTAGGGCAGTTCCTGCGGGCTCGCAGGATCTGCTTCTCTGAGGGTAGATTCCTAGATCAGGCACAGGAACTATCCTCACGTTTTTTGGAAAGAGGTTATAGGAATCAAGATATAGAGAGGGGATTCGTTAGAGCCTTGCAGTCTGATAGGCAATCATTATTGAATAAACCACGACAACGAGACCACAGAAAGAAACATATACAACAGAACATAACCCCTCGGTTTATCTCTACGTTTAACACAAATTGGTCAGCTATCAAATCAATTCTATCCAAACACTGGCCTATTCTCCTTACGGATAAAGATCTGCGGTATAATCTAACAGCATATCCATCAATTACATGGCGTAAAAGTAGGACATTGGGAGATCTTCTGTCTCGAAGCCACTATATTCCTCCAGGAAATAAATTTATCTTTAAAAGTAAGGGCCCATCTTGGGGTAGCCATTCTTGTGGTAAATGTTCAATTTGTAAATTTGTTCCCAGGGTCACGGAATTCTGCGACTCTGGTAATAACAAGCAATATCAAATAGTGCATCATATCTCCTGTGAAACTGAGGCAGTGGTATATCATCTAACATGCCCTTGTAAACTGATCTACATAGGGATGACGACTAGACCACTAAAAGTTCGTATTCAGGAGCACATCCGCGATATAAAAAATTCCAATACATGCCTTGATCCCCAGGTACTTAAAACCATCCCTAGACACTATCGGGAAGCTCATGGAGGCGACCCAAAAGGTACAAGTGTCTGTGGGATTGATCACGTTTACCTGGGGATCAGGGGTGGCGATGTGAAACAAAAGCTTCTACAAAAGGAAACTCGTTGGATTGTGCTCCTGAACACAATAGCTCCTCATGGGCTTAATGAGTACGTTAGTTTCAAATCCTTTTTAATCTAAGACTTTGGCGGGTGGTATTTTCTTATATACCTCTTTGTCTTTTAATTATATGTTGTTTTTAACTGTTGGTAATTAGTTTTATTGTTTTTCAGTTATTTACCTATATTCTTCCATATGTGACGCCCAGACTGGGGAGAGTTTTGAACATGCTTGTCCATTGGCTATCTTGGAAATTTATGAATACCCTGGATATATGAATGATTGATGAAAGAAAGGATCGACATATCACTCATATCGATCGTTATTGTTATTGTATATTATATTAGCTAAGATGATATTTATCATATACAGAGCTTGAGATTAATCATTTAGATACTATTGAGATTGGTCAAATATCTGTATTTTATGGAAACCTTTGATATTGTTATTAATTAGGGTAAATATTTCATTTGATAAAATATGTGCTGTAATAAGATCTCTCTTTCTTTAAGAAGAATAGCTATATGCGTGTTAATAGCACTTGTTTTCTTGTCCGGTATTTATAATACTGTCTTTTGGGACGGCAAACCGGTCTATATTATTACTGATGTGGATCAAAATCACTCTCTGGGGGTTTGTGGACTGGCCACCCACTTACCGACCGATGATTGATGTTTGTATGCACATCATGTTCTTCTCTCCCCTGTGTGTGCTCCCTGCTTCTGTTGTTCTCCGCTCGCGTGTTGCGGTCTGAGCGTGGGGAGCGTGCCCTCGGTCGCCCGGACGACGGGGAAGTGACGTGGTTTCTCTTCCTGTGTCACCGGGTGGCGGGGATACCGTCCGCACGCCGGAACCAGCGGGATGCTGCAGCGGGGGGTACACTCATTGGACGCCTTTGATGATCATGTCTTATATAAATATATTCACCTGCCCTGTCTGGCCACGCCTCCTGACGAAGCCACTCAGGTGAAACGCGCGTCGAGGCGCGCTGTCTGTTTCCCATTCTGCGGACTACATACCTTTATATTTAATATGACTCAAGGTAATGTGTGACTATATATTGTGTGTATATTTATGCGATTATTGTAACTATCTGGTCTTATCGATCAGATTGGTCCCCTATTTGTCCCTATCTAGTCACTTTATTTACTTGGGTCCTAGTGTAGTCTGAGACCTGGACATTAGTCCTAAGACTTACACTTGAATACATAAGGCGGATTTCTGTCTGCAGTTGGGTATGAGTCTTTTTATCTTTTCACTGGGGTTTGCTTGTGCTCACCCCTGATCGTATCCTCTCAGCCATCTACTATTATACATACTTTCTAAATTTATTTATTTTTGGAATACTGTCTGTTATTTAATAAAATATTATTATTTGTTTCACCCTTAATTAGTATTCCTTTGCTTTTCTTATGATTGTGAGTGGTGTCCTTCACTATATTGCCTGTGGATATTGGTCTCATCCCTCCATCCTTGGTTTTTCTCTTCTTTTTTGGTTCTTGTTAAGCTACTGCGACCTGAACATCTCTTCCGAGGGGCATTTAAACCATCCTGTTAAGCTACTGCGACCTGCATGACTTTTCCAAGGGGCATTTAAACCATCTTGTTAAGCTACTGTGACCTCTACCGCTCTTCCACGGGGCATTTAAACCATCTTGTTAAGCTACTGCGACCTGCACGTCTCTTCCAAGGGGCTTTTAATCCATCTTGGTTAGCTACTGCGACCTGCAAGCCTCTTCTAAGGGGCATTTAAACCCTCTTGTTAAGCTACTGCGACCTACACGTCTCTTGCAAGGGGCATTTAAACCATCTTGTTAAGCTACTGCGACCTGCACGTCTCTTCCAAGGGGCATTTAAACCGTCTTGTTAAGCTACTGCAATCTGCACGTCTCTTCCAAGGGGCATTTAAACCGTCTTGTTAAGCTACTGCAACCTGCACGTCTCTTCCAAGGGGCATTTAAACTGTCTTGTTAAGCTACTGCGACCTCCACCTCTCTTCCAAGGGGCATTTAAACCGTCTTGTTAAGCTGCTGCGACCTGCACGTCTCTTCCAAGGGACATTTAAACCCTCTTGTTAAGCTACTGCGACCTGCACGTCTCTTCCAAGGGGCATTTAAACTGTCTTGTTAAGCTACTGCGACCTGCACATCTCTTCCAAGGGGCATTTAAACCGTCTTGTTAAGCTACTGCGAACTTCACCGCTCTTACAAAGGGCATTTTAACCGTCTTGTTAAGCTTCTGTGACCTCCACTGCTCTTCCATGGGGCATTTAATCCATCTTGTTAAGCTACTGCGACCTGCACGTCTCTTCCAAGGGGCATTTAATCCGTCTTGTTAAGCTACTGCGAATTGCACGTCTCTTCCAAGGGGCATTTATACTGTCTTGTTAAGCTACTGCGACCTGCACGTCTCTTCCAAGGGGCATTTATACTGTCTTGTTAAGCTAATGCGACCTGCACGTCTCTTCCAAGCGGCATTTAAACTGTCTTTTTAAGCTACTGCGACCTGCACGTGTCTTCCAAGGGGCATTTAAACCGTCTTGTTAAGCTACTGCGACCTTCACCGCTCTTCCAAAGGGCATTTTAACCATCTTGTTAAGCTACTGTGACTTGCACTTCTCTACCAAGGGGCATTTAAACTGTCTTGTTAAGCTACTGCGACCTCCACTGCTCTTCCAAGGGGCATTTAATCCGTCTTGTTAAGCTACTGCGACCTGCACGTCTCTTCCAAGGGGCATTTAAACCATCTTGTTAAGCTACTGCGACCTGCAAGTCTCTTCCAAGGGGCATTTATACTGGCTTGTTAAGCTACTGCGACATGCACGTCTCTTCCAAGCGGCATTTAAACTGTCTTGTTAAGCTACTGCGACCTGCACATCCCTTCCAAGGGGCATTTAAACCGTCTTGTTAAGCTACTGCGACCTTCACCGCTCTTCCAAAGGGCATTTTAACCATCTTGTTAAGCTACTGTGACCTGCACTTCTCTACCAAGGGGCATTTAAACTGTCTTGTTAAGCTACTGCGACCTCCACTGCTCTTCCAAGGGGCATTTAATCCGTCTTGTTAAGCTACTGCGACCTCCACTGCTCTTCCAAGGGGCATTTAATCCGTCTTGTTAAGCTACTGCGACCTGCACGTCTCTTCCAAGGGGAATTTAAGCCATCTTGTTAAGCTACTGCGACCTGCACATCTCTTCCAAGGGGCATTTAAACCGTCTTGTTACGCTACTGCGACCTCCACCGCTCTTCCAAGGGGCATTTAAACCGTCTTGTTACGCTACTGCGACCTCCACCGCTCTTCCAAGGGGCATTTAAACCGTCTTGTTAAGCTACTGCGACCTGAACATCTCTTCCGAGGGGCATTTTAACCATCTTGTTAAGCTACTGCGACCTGCACGTTTCTTCCAAGGGGCATTTAAACCGTCGTGGTTAGCTACTGCGACATGCAAGCCTCTTCTAAGGGGCATTTAAACCCTCTTGTTAAGCTACTGCGACCTGCATGTCTCTGGCAAGGGGCATTTAAACCGTCTTGTTAAGCTACTGCGACCTGCACGTCTCTTCCAAGGGGCATTTAAACCGTCTTGTTAAGCTACTGCGACCTGTAAGTCTCTTCCAAGGGGCATTTAAACCATCTTGTTAAGCTACTGCAACCTGCACGTCTCTTCCAAGGGGCATTTAAACCATCTTGTTTAGTTACTGCGACCTGCACGTCTCTTCCAAGGGGCATTTAAACCGTCTTGTTAAGCTACTGCGATCTCCACCTCTCTTCCAAGGGGCATTTAAACCGTCTTGTTAAGCTACTGCGACCTGCACATCTCTTCCAAGGGTCATTTAAACCGTCTTGTTAAGCTACTGCGAACTTCACCGCTCTTCCAAAGGGCATTTTAACCGTCTTGTTAAGCTACTGTGACCTCCACTGCTCTTCCAAGGGGCATTTAATCCGTCTTGTTAATCTACTGAGACCTGCACGTCTCTTCCAAGGGGCATTTAAACCATCTTGTTAAGCTACTGCGACCTGCACGTTTCTTCCAAAGGGCATTTAAACCGTCTTGTTAAGCTACTGCGACCTGCACATCCCTTCCAAGGGGCATTTAAACCGTCTTGTTAAGCTACTGCGACCTGCACGTCTCTTCCCAGGGACATTTAAAACCGTCTTGGTAAGCTACTGCGACCTGCAAGCCTCTTCCAAGGGGCATTTAAACTGTCTTGTTAAGCTACTGCGACCTTCACATCTTTTCCAAGGGGCATTTAAGCCATCTTGTTAAGCTACTGCGACCTGCATGTCTTTTCCAAGGGGCATTTAAACCGTCTTGTTAAGCTACTGTGACCTCCACTGCTCTCCCAAGGGGCATTTAAACCATCTTGTTAAGCTACTGCGACCTGCACGTCTCTTCCAAGGGGCATTTAAACCGTCTTGTTAAGCTACTGCGACCTGCACGTCTCTTCCAAGGGGTATTTAAACTGTCTTGTTAAGCTACTGCGACCTGTACGTCTCTTCCAAGCGGCATTTAAACTGTCTCGTTAAGCTACTGCGACCTCCACCTCTCTTCCAAGGGGCATTTAAACCGTCTTGTTAAGCTACTGCGACCTCCACCGCTCTTCCAAGGGGCATTTAAACCGTCTTGTTAAGCTACTGCGACCTGCACGTCTCTTCCAAGGGGCATTTAAGCCGTCTTGTTAAGCTACTGTGACCTGCACATCTCTACCAAGGGCCACTTAAACCATCTTGTTAAGCTACTGCGACCTGCATGTCTCTTCCAAGGGGCATTTAAACTGTCTTGTTAAGCTACTGCGAACTTAACCGCTCTTCCAAAGGGCATTTTAACCGTCTTGTTAAGCTACTGTGACCTGCACGTCTCTACCAAGGGGCATTTAAACCGTCTTGTTAATCTACTGGGACCTCCACTGCTCTTCCAAGGGGCATTTAATCCGTCTTGTTAAGCTCCTGCGACTTGCACTTCTCTTCCAAGGGGCAATTAAACCGTCTTGTTAAGCTACTGCGAACTGCACGTCTCTTCCAAGGGGCATTTAAACTGTCTTTGTAAGCTACTGCGACCTGCACGTCTCTGCCAAGGAGCATTTAAACCGTCTTGTTAAGCTACTGCAACCTGCACGTCTCTTCCATGGGGCATTTAAACCATCTTGTTAAGCTACTGCGACCTGTACGTCTCTTCCAATGTGCATTTAAACCGTGTTGTTAAGTTGCTGCGACCTGTATGTCTCTTCCAAGGGGCATTTAACTGTCTTGTTAAGCTACGGCGACCTCCACAGCTCTTCCAAGGGGCATTTAAACCGTCTTGTTAAGCTACTGCGACATGCACGTCTCTTCCAAGGGGCATTTAAACCGTCTTGGTAAGCTGCTGCGACCTGCAAGCCTCTTCCAAGGGGCATTTAAACCGTCTTGTTAAGCTACTGCGACCTCCATGTCTTTTCCAAGGGGCATTTAAAATGTCTTGTTAAGCTACTGTGACCTCCACCGCGATTCCAAAGGGCATTTAAACCATCTTCTTAAGCTACTGCGACATGCACGTCTCTTGCAAGGGGCATTTAAACCGTCTTGTTAAGCTACTGCGACCTGCACGTCTCTTCCAAGGGGCATTTAAACCATCTTGTTAAGCTACTGCGACCTGCACGTCTCTTCCAAGGGGCATTTAAACCATCTTGTTAAGCTACTGCGACCTGCACGTCTCTTCCAAGGAGCATTTAAACTGTCTTGGTAAGCTACTGCGACCTCCACCTCTCTTCCAAGGGGCATTTAAACCGTCTTGTTAAGCTACTGCGACCTGCACGTCTCTTCCAAGGGGCATTTAAACCGTCTTGTTAAGCTGCTGCGACCTGCACGTCTCTTCCAAGGGGCATTTTAACCATCTTGTTAAGCTACTGCGACCTGCACGTCTCTTCCAAGGGGCATTTAAACCGTCGTGGTTAGCTACTGCGACATGCAAGCCTCTTCTAAGGGGCATTTAAACCCTCTTGTTAAGCTACTGCGACCTGCACGTCTCTGGCAAGGGGCATTTAAACCGTCTTGTTAAGCTACTGCGACCTGCACGTCTCTTCCAAGGGGCATTTAAACCGTCTTGTTAAGCTACTGCGACCTGTAAGTCTCTTCCAAGGGGCATTTAAACCATCTTGTTAAGCTACTGCAACCTGCACGTCTCTTCCAAGGGGCATTTAAACCATCTTGTTTAGTTACTGCGACCTGCACGTCTCTTCCAAGGGGCATTTAAACCGTCTTGTTAAGCTACTGCGATCTCCACCTCTCTTCCAAGGGGCATTTAAACCGTCTTGTTAAGCTACTGCGACCTGCACATCTCTTCCAAGGGTCATTTAAACCGTCTTGTTAAGCTACTGCGAACTTCACCGCTCTTCCAAAGGGCATTTTAACCGTCTTGTTAAGCTACTGTGACCTCCACTGCTCTTCCAAGGGGCATTTAATCCGTCTTGTTAATCTACTGAGACCTGCACGTCTCTTCCAAGGGGCATTTAAACCATCTTGTTAAGCTACTGCGACCTGCACGTTTCTTCCAAAGGGCATTTAAACCGTCTTGTTAAGCTACTGCGACCTGCACATCCCTTCCAAGGGGCATTTAAAACGTCTTGTTAAGCTACTGCGACCTGCACGTCTCTTCCCAGGGGCATTTAAACCGTCTTGGTAAGCTACTGCGACCTGCAAGCCTCTTCCAAGGGGCATTTAAACTGTCTTGTTAAGCTACTGCGACCTTCACATCTCTTCCAAGGGGCATTTAAGCTATCTTGTTAAGCTACTGCGACCTGCATGTCTTTTCCAAGGGGCATTTAAACCGTCTTGTTAAGCTACTGTGACCTCCACTGCTCTCCCAAGGGGCATTTAAACCATCTTGTTAAGCTACTGCGACCTGCACGTCTCTTCCAAGGGGCATTTAAACCGTCTTGTTAAGCTACTGCGACCTGCACGTCTCTTCCAAGGGGTATTTAAACTGTCTTGTTAAGCTACTGCGACCTGTACGTCTCTTCCAAGCGGCATTTAAACTGTCTCGTTAAGCTACTGCGACCTCCATCTCTCTTCCAAGGGGCATTTAAACCGTCTTGTTAAGCTACTGCGACCTCCACCGCTCTTCCAAGGGGCATTTAAACCGTCTTGTTAAGCTACTGCGACCTGCACGTCTCTTCCAAGGGGCATTTAAGCCGTCTTGTTAAGCTACTGTGACCTGCACATCTCTACCAAGGGCCACTTAAACCATCTTGTTAAGCTACTGCGACCTGCATGTCTCTTCCAAGGGGCATTTAAACTGTCTTGTTAAGCTACTGCGAACTTAACCGCTCTTCCAAAGGGCTTTTTAACCGTCTTGTTAAGCTACTGTGACCTGCACGTCTCTACCAAGGGGCATTTAAACCGTCTTGTTAATCTACTGGGACCTCCACTGCTCTTCCAAGGGGCATTTAATCCGTCTTGTTAAGCTCCTGCGACTTGCACTTCTCTTCCAAGGGGCAATTAAACCGTCTTGTTAAGCTACTGCGAACTGCACGTCTCTTCCAAGGGCCATTTAAACTGTCTTTGTAAGCTACTGCGACCTGCACGTCTCTGCCAAGGAGCATTTAAACCGTCTTGTTAAGCTACTGCAACCTGCACGTCTCTTCCATGGGGCATTTAAACCATCTTGTTAAGCTACTGCGACCTGTACGTCTCTTCCAATGTGCATTTAAACCGTGTTGTTAAGTTGCTGCGACCTGTATGTCTCTTCCAAGGGGCATTTAACTGTCTTGTTAAGCTACGGCGACCTCCACAGCTCTTCCAAGGGGCATTTAAACCGTCTTGTTAAGCTACTGCGACATGCACGTCTCTTCCAAGGGGCATTTAAACCGTCTTGGTAAGCTGCTGCGACCTGCAAGCCTCTTCCAAGGGGCATTTAAACCGTCTTGTTAAGCTACTGCGACCTCCATGTCTTTTCCAAGGGGCAGTTAAAATGTCTTGTTAAGCTACTGTGACCTCCACCGCTCTTCCAAAGGGCATTTAAACCATCTTCTTAAGCTACTGCGACATGCACGTCTCTTGCAAGGGGCATTTAAACCGTCTTGTTAAGCTACTGCGACCTGCACGTCTCTTCCAAGGGGCATTTAAACCATCTTGTTAAGCTACTGCGACCTGCACTTCTCTTCCAAGGGGCATTTAAACCATCTTGTTAAGCTACTGCGACCTGCACGTCTCTTCCAAGGAGCATTTAAACTGTCTTGGTAAGCTACTGCGACCTCCACCTCTCTTCCAAGGGGCATTTAAACCGTCTTGTTAAGCTACTGCGACCTGCACGTCTCTTCCAAGGGGCATTTAAACCGTCTTGTTAAGCTGCTGCGACCTGCACGTCTCTTCCAAGGGGCATTTAAACCGTCTTGTTAAGCTACTGCGACCTGCACATCTCTTCCAAGGGGCATTTAAACCGCCTTGTTAAGCTACTGCGACCTTCACCGCTCTTCCAAAGGGCATTCTATCCATCTTGTTAAGCTACTGTGACCTGCATGTCTCTACCAAGGGGCATTTAAACCGTCTTGTTAAGCTACTGCGACCTCCACTGCTCTTCCAAGGGGCATTTAATCCGTCTTCTTAAGCTACTGCGACCTGCACTTCTCTTCCAAGGGGCATATAACCATCTTGTTAAGCTACTGCGAACTGCACGTCTCTTCCAAGTGGCATTTAAACTGTCTTAATAAGCTACTGCGACCTGCACGTCTCTTCCAAGGGTCATTTAAACCGTCTTGTTAAGCTTCTGCGACCTGCACGTCTCTTCCAATTGGCATTTAAACCATCTTGTTAAGCTACTGCGACCTGTACGTCTCTTCCAATGGTCATTTAAACCGTCTTGTTAAGCTGCTGCGACCTGTATGTCTCTTCCAAGGGGCATTTAAACCGTCTTGTTAAGCTACTGCGACCTCCACTGCTCTTGCAAGGGGCATTTAAACAGTCTTGTTAAGCTACTGCAACCTGTACGTCTCTTCCAAGGGGCATTTAAACTGTCTTGTTAAGCTACTGCGACCCCCACCTCTCTTCCAAGGGGCATTTAAACCGTCTTGTTAAGCTGCTGCGACCTGCACGTCTCTTCCAAGGGACATTTAAACCCTCTTGTTAAGCTACTGCGACCTGCACGTCTCTTCCAAGGGGCATTTAAAATGTCTTGTTAAGCTACTGCGACCTGCACATCTCTTCCAAGGGGCATTTAAACCGTCTTGTTAAGCTACTGCGAACTTCACCGCTCTTACAAAGGGCATTTTAACCGTCTTGTTAAGCTACTGTGACCTCCACTGCTCTTCCAAGGGGCATTTAATCCGTCTTGTTAAGCTACTGCGACCTGCACGTCTCTTCCAAGGGGCATTTAAACCGTCTTGTTAAGCTACTGCGAACTGCAAGTCTCTTCCAAGGGGCATTTAAACCAACTTCTTACGATACTGCGACCTCCACCGCTCTTCCAAGGGGCATTTAAACCGTCTTGTTAAGCTACTGCGACCTGCACTTCTCTTCCAAGGGGCATTTAAACCATCTTGTTAAGCTACTGCGACCTGAACATCTCTTCCGAGGGGCATTCAAACCATCTTGTTAAGCTACTGCGACCTGCACGTCTCTTCCAAGGGGCATTTAAACTGTCTTGGTTAGCTACTGCGACCTGCACGTCTCTGGCAAGGGGCATTTAAACCGTCTTGTTAAGCTACTGCGACCTGCACGTCTCTTCCAAGGGGCATTTAAACCGTCTTGTTAAGCTACTGCGACCTGCAAGTCTCTTCCAAGGGGCATTTAAACCGTCTTGTTAAGCTACTGCAACCTGCACGTCTCTTCCAAGGGGCATTTAAACCATCTTGTTTAGCTACTGCGACCTGCACGTCTCTTCCAAGGGGCATTTAAACCGTCTTGTTAAGCTACTGCGACCTCCACCTCTCTTTTAAGGAGCATTTAAACCGTCTTGTTAAGCTACTGCGACCTCCACCTCTCTTTTAAGTGGCATTTAAACCGTCTTGTTAAGCTACTGCGACCTGCACATCTAACCCAAAGGTCATTTAAACCGTCTTGTTAAGCTACTGCGAACTTCACCGCTCTTCCAAAGGGCATTTTAACCGTCTTGTTTAGCAACTGTGACCTCCACTGCTCTTTCAAGGGGCATTTAATCCGTCTTGTTAAGCTACTGCGACCTGCACGTCTCTTCCAAGGGGCATATAAACCGTCTTGTTAAGCTACTGCAAACGGCTCGTCTCTTCCAAGGGGCATTTATACTATCTTGTTAAGCTACTGCGACCTGCACGTCTCTTCCAAGGGGCATTTAAAGTGTCTTGTTAAGCTACTGCGACCTGCACGTCTCTTCCAAGGGGCATTTAAACCGTCTTGTTAAGCTACTGCGACCTGTAAGTCTCTTCCAAGGGGCATTTAAACCATCTTGTTAAGCTACTGCAACCTGCACGTCTCTTCCAAGGGGCATTTAAACCATCTTGTTTAGTTACTGCGACCTGCACGTCTCTTCCAAGGGGCATTTAAACCGTCTTGTTAAGCTACTGCGATCTCCACCTCTCTTCCAAGGGGCATTTAAACCGTCTTGTTAAGCTACTGCGACCTGCACATCTCTTCCAAGGGTCATTTAAACCGTCTTGTTAAGCTACTGCGAACTTCACCGCTCTTCCAAAGGGCATTTTAACCGTCTTGTTAAGCTACTGTGACCTCCACTGCTCTTCCAAGGGGCATTTAATCCGTCTTGTTAATCTACTGAGACCTGCACGTCTCTTCCAAGGGGCATTTAAACCATCTTGTTAAGCTACTGCGACCTGCACGTTTCTTCCAAAGGGCATTTAAACCGTCTTGTTAAGCTACTGCGACCTGCACATCCCTTCCAAGGGGCATTTAAAACGTCTTGTTAAGCTACTGCGACCTGCACGTCTCTTCCCAGGGGCATTTAAACCGTCTTGGTAAGCTACTGCGACCTGCAAGCCTCTTCCAAGGGGCATTTAAACTGTCTTGTTAAGCTACTGCGACCTTCACATCTCTTCCAAGGGGCATTTAAGCTATCTTGTTAAGCTACTGCGACCTGCATGTCTTTTCCAAGGGGCATTTAAACCGTCTTGTTAAGCTACTGTGACCTCCACTGCTCTCCCAAGGGGCATTTAAACCATCTTGTTAAGCTACTGCGACCTGCACGTCTCTTCCAAGGGGCATTTAAACCGTCTTGTTAAGCTACTGCGACCTGCACGTCTCTTCCAAGGGGTATTTAAACTGTCTTGTTAAGCTACTGCGACCTGTACGTCTCTTCCAAGCGGCATTTAAACTGTCTCGTTAAGCTACTGCGACCTCCATCTCTCTTCCAAGGGGCATTTAAACCGTCTTGTTAAGCTACTGCGACCTCCACCGCTCTTCCAAGGGGCATTTAAACCGTCTTGTTAAGCTACTGCGACCTGCACGTCTCTTCCAAGGGGCATTTAAGCCGTCTTGTTAAGCTACTGTGACCTGCACATCTCTACCAAGGGCCACTTAAACCATCTTGTTAAGCTACTGCGACCTGCATGTCTCTTCCAAGGGGCATTTAAACTGTCTTGTTAAGCTACTGCGAACTTAACCGCTCTTCCAAAGGGCTTTTTAACCGTCTTGTTAAGCTACTGTGACCTGCACGTCTCTACCAAGGGGCATTTAAACCGTCTTGTTAATCTACTGGGACCTCCACTGCTCTTCCAAGGGGCATTTAATCCGTCTTGTTAAGCTCCTGCGACTTGCACTTCTCTTCCAAGGGGCAATTAAACCGTCTTGTTAAGCTACTGCGAACTGCACGTCTCTTCCAAGGGCCATTTAAACTGTCTTTGTAAGCTACTGCGACCTGCACGTCTCTGCCAAGGAGCATTTAAACCGTCTTGTTAAGCTACTGCAACCTGCACGTCTCTTCCATGGGGCATTTAAACCATCTTGTTAAGCTACTGCGACCTGTACGTCTCTTCCAATGTGCATTTAAACCGTGTTGTTAAGTTGCTGCGACCTGTATGTCTCTTCCAAGGGGCATTTAACTGTCTTGTTAAGCTACGGCGACCTCCACAGCTCTTCCAAGGGGCATTTAAACCGTCTTGTTAAGCTACTGCGACATGCACGTCTCTTCCAAGGGGCATTTAAACCGTCTTGGTAAGCTGCTGCGACCTGCAAGCCTCTTCCAAGGGGCATTTAAACCGTCTTGTTAAGCTACTGCGACCTCCATGTCTTTTCCAAGGGGCAGTTAAAATGTCTTGTTAAGCTACTGTGACCTCCACCGCTCTTCCAAAGGGCATTTAAACCATCTTCTTAAGCTACTGCGACATGCACGTCTCTTGCAAGGGGCATTTAAACCGTCTTGTTAAGCTACTGCGACCTGCACGTCTCTTCCAAGGGGCATTTAAACCATCTTGTTAAGCTACTGCGACCTGCACTTCTCTTCCAAGGGGCATTTAAACCATCTTGTTAAGCTACTGCGACCTGCACGTCTCTTCCAAGGAGCATTTAAACTGTCTTGGTAAGCTACTGCGACCTCCACCTCTCTTCCAAGGGGCATTTAAACCGTCTTGTTAAGCTACTGCGACCTGCACGTCTCTTCCAAGGGGCATTTAAACCGTCTTGTTAAGCTGCTGCGACCTGCACGTCTCTTCCAAGGGGCATTTAAACCGTCTTGTTAAGCTACTGCGACCTGCACATCTCTTCCAAGGGGCATTTAAACCGCCTTGTTAAGCTACTGCGACCTTCACCGCTCTTCCAAAGGGCATTCTATCCATCTTGTTAAGCTACTGTGACCTGCATGTCTCTACCAAGGGGCATTTAAACCGTCTTGTTAAGCTACTGCGACCTCCACTGCTCTTCCAAGGGGCATTTAATCCGTCTTCTTAAGCTACTGCGACCTGCACTTCTCTTCCAAGGGGCATATAACCATCTTGTTAAGCTACTGCGAACTGCACGTCTCTTCCAAGTGGCATTTAAACTGTCTTAATAAGCTACTGCGACCTGCACGTCTCTTCCAAGGGTCATTTAAACCGTCTTGTTAAGCTTCTGCGACCTGCACGTCTCTTCCAATTGGCATTTAAACCATCTTGTTAAGCTACTGCGACCTGTACGTCTCTTCCAATGGTCATTTAAACCGTCTTGTTAAGCTGCTGCGACCTGTATGTCTCTTCCAAGGGGCATTTAAACCGTCTTGTTAAGCTACTGCGACCTCCACTGCTCTTGCAAGGGGCATTTAAACAGTCTTGTTAAGCTACTGCAACCTGTACGTCTCTTCCAAGGGGCATTTAAACTGTCTTGTTAAGCTACTGCGACCCCCACCTCTCTTCCAAGGGGCATTTAAACCGTCTTGTTAAGCTGCTGCGACCTGCACGTCTCTTCCAAGGGACATTTAAACCCTCTTGTTAAGCTACTGCGACCTGCACGTCTCTTCCAAGGGGCATTTAAAATGTCTTGTTAAGCTACTGCGACCTGCACATCTCTTCCAAGGGGCATTTAAACCGTCTTGTTAAGCTACTGCGAACTTCACCGCTCTTACAAAGGGCATTTTAACCGTCTTGTTAAACTACTGTGACCTCCACTGCTCTTCCAAGGGGCATTTAATCCGTCTTGTTAAGCTACTGCGACCTGCACGTCTCTTCCAAGGGGCATTTAAACCGTCTTGTTAAGCTACTGCGAACTGCAAGTCTCTTCCAAGGGGCATTTAAACCAACTTCTTACGATACTGCGACCTCCACCGCTCTTCCAAGGGGCATTTAAACCGTCTTGTTAAGCTACTGCGACCTGCACTTCTCTTCCAAGGGGCATTTAAACCATCTTGTTAAGCTACTGCGACCTGAACATCTCTTCCGAGGGGCATTCAAACCATCTTGTTAAGCTACTGCGACCTGCACGTCTCTTCCAAGGGGCATTTAAACTGTCTTGGTTAGCTACTGCGACCTGCACGTCTCTGGCAAGGGGCATTTAAACCGTCTTGTTAAGCTACTGCGACCTGCACGTCTCTTCCAAGGGGCATTTAAACCGTCTTGTTAAGCTACTGCGACCTGCAAGTCTCTTCCAAGGGGCATTTAAACCGTCTTGTTAAGCTACTGCAACCTGCACGTCTCTTCCAAGGGGCATTTAAACCATCTTGTTTAGCTACTGCGACCTGCACGTCTCTTCCAAGGGGCATTTAAACCGTCTTGTTAAGCTACTGCGACCTCCACCTCTCTTTTAAGGGGCATTTAAACCGTCTTGTTAAGCTACTGTGACCTCCACCTCTCTTTTAAGTGGCATTTAAACCGTCTTGTTAAGCTACTGCGACCTGCACATCTAACCCAAAGGTCATTTAAACCGTCTTGTTAAGCTACTGCGAACTTCACCGCTCTTCCAAAGGGCATTTTAACCGTCTTGTTTAGCAACTGTGACCTCCACTGCTCTTTCAAGGGGCATTTAATCCGTCTTGTTAAGCTACTGCGACCTGCACGTCTCTTCCAAGGGGCATATAAACCGTCTTGTTAAGCTACTGCAAACGGCTCGTCTCTTCCAAGGGGCATTTATACTATCTTGTTAAGCTACTGCGACCTGCACGTCTCTTCCAAGGGGCATTTAAAGTGTCTTGTTAAGCTACTGCGACCTGCACGTCTCTTCCAAGGGGCATTTAAACCGTCTTGCTAAGCTACTGCGACCTGCACATGCCTTACAAAGGGCATTTAAACCGTCTTGTTAAGCTACTGCGACCTTCACCGCTCTTCCAAAAGGCATTTTAACCATCTTGTTAAGCTACTGTGACCTGCACTTCTCTACCAAGGGGCATTTAAACCGTCTTGTTAAGCTACTGCGACCTCCACTGCTCTTCCAAGGGGCATTTATTCCGTCTTGTTAAGCTACTGCGACCTGCACGTCTCTTCCAAGGGGCATTTAAACCATCTTGTTAAGCTACTGCGAACTGCAAGTCTCTTCCAAGGGGCATTTAAACCGTCTTGTTGCGCTACTGCGACCTCCACCGCTCTTCCAAGGGGCATTTAAACCATCTTGTTAAGCTACTGCGACTTGCACGTCTCTTCCAAGGGGCATTTAAACCGTCTTGGTTAGCTACTGCGACCTGCAATCCTCTTCTAAGGGGCATTTAAACCCTTTTGTTAAGCTACTGCAACATGCACGTCTCTGGCAAGGGGCATTTAAACCGTCTTGTTAAGCTACTGCGACCTGCACGTCTCTTCCAAGGGGCATTTAAACTGTCTTGTTAAGCTACTGCGACCTTCAAGTCTCTTTTAAGGGGCATTTAAACCGTCTTGTTAAGCTATTGCGACCTGCACATCTCTTCCAAAGGTCATTTAAATCGTCTTGTTAAGCTACTGCGAACTTCACCGCTCTTCCAAAGGGCATTTTAACCGTCTTGTTAAGCTACTGTGACCTCCACTGCTCTTTCAAGGGGCATTTAATCCGTCTTGTTATGCTACTGCGACCTGCACGTCTCTTCCAAGGGGCATTTAAACCGTCTTGTTAAGCTACTGCAAACGGCACGTCTCTTCCAAGGGGCATTTATACTGTCTTGTTAAGCTACTGCGACCTGCACATCTCTTCCAAGGGGCATTTAAACCGTCTTGTTAAGCTACTGCGACCTGCACGTCTCTTGCAAGGGGCATTTAAACCGTCTTGCTAAGCTACTGCGACCTGCACGTCTCTTCCAAGGGGCATTTAAACCATCTTGTTAAGCTACTGCGACCTGCACGTTTCTTCCAAAGGGCATTTAAACCGTCTTGTTAAGCTACTGCGACCTGCACATCCCTTCCAAGGGGCATTTAAACCGTCTTGGTAAGCTACTGCGACCTGCAAGCCTCTTCCAAGGGGCATTTAAACTGTCTTGTTAAGCTACTGTGACCTTCACATCTCTTCCAAGGGGCATTTAAGCCATCTTGTTAAGCTACTGCGACCTGCATGTCTTTTCCAAGGGGCATTTAAAACGTCTTGTTAAGCTACTGCGTGCTGCAAGCCTCTTCTAAGGGGCATTTAAACCCTCTTGTTAAGCTGCTGCGACCTGCACGTCTCTGGCAAGGGGCATTTAAACAGTCTTGTTAAGCTACTGCGACCTGCACGTCTCTTCCAAGGGGCATTTAAACCGTCTTGTTAAGCTACTGCGACCTGCAAGTCTCTTCCAAGGGGCATTTAAACCGTCTTGTTAAGCTACTGCAACCTGCACGTCTCTTCCAAGGGGCATTTAAACCATCTTGTTTAGCTACTGCGACCTGCACGTCTCTTCCAAGGGGCATTTAAAACGTCTTGTTAAGCTATTGCGACCTCCACCTCTCTTTTAAGGGGCATTTAAACCGTCTTGTTAAGCTAGTGCGACCTGCACATCTCTTCCAAAGGTCATTTAAACCGTCTTGTTAAGCTACTGCGAACTTCACCGCTCTTCCAAAGGGCATTTTAACCGTCTTGTTAAGCTACTGTGACATCCACTGCTCTTCCAAGGGGCATTTAAACCGTCTTGCTAAGCTACTGCGACCTGCACATCCCTTCCAAAGGGCAATTAAACCCTCTTGTTAAGCTACTGCGACCTTCACCGCTCTTCCAAAGGGCATTTTAACCATCTTGTTAAGCTACTGTGACCTGCACTTCTCTACCAAGGGGCATTTAAACCGTCTTGTTAAGCTACTGCGACCTCCACTGCTCTTCCAAGGGGCATTTAATCCGTCTTGTTAAGCTACTGCGACCTGCACGTCTCTTCCAAGGGGCATTTAAACCGTCTTGTTAAGCTACTGCGAACTGCAAGTCTCTTCCAAGGGGCATTTAAACCGTCTTGTTAAGCTACTGTGACCTCCACTGCTCTTCCAAGGGGCATTTAAACCGTCTTGCTAAGCTACTGCGACCTGCACAACCCTTCCAAAGGGCATTTAAACCGTCTTATTAAGCTACTGTGACCTTCACCGCTCTTCTAAAGGGCATTTTAACCATCTTGTTAAGCTACTGTGACGTGCACTTCTCTACCAAGGGGCATTTAAACCGTCTTGTTAAGCTACTGTGACCTCCACTGCTCTTCCAAGGGGCATTTAATCCGTCTTGTTAAGCTACTGCGACCTGCACGTCTCTTCCAAGGGGCATTTAAACCATCTTGTTAAGCTACTGCGAACTGCAAGTCTCTTCCAAGTGGCATTTAAACCGTCTTGTTACGCTACTGCGACCTCCACCGCTCTTCCAAGGGGCATTTAAACCGTCTTGTTAAGCTACTGCGACCTGCACGTCTCTTCCAAGGGGCATTTAAACCGTCTTGTTAAGCTACTGCGACCTGAACATCTCTTCTGAGGGGCATTTAAACCATCTTGTTAAGCTACTGCGACCTGCACGTCACTTCCAAGGGGCATTTAAACCGTCTTGGTTAGCTACTGCGACCTGCAAGCCTCTTCTAAGGGGCATTTAAACCCTTTTGTTAAGCTACTGCGACCTGCACGTCTCTGGCAAGGGGCATTTAAACCGTCTTGTTAAGCTACTGCGACCTGCACGTCTCTTCCAAGGGGCATTTAAACCGTCTTGTTAAGCTGCTGCGACCTGCACATCTCTTCCAAGGGGCATTTAAACCACCTTGTTAAGCTACTGCGACCTTCACCGCTCTTCCAAAGGGCATTCTAACCATCTTGTTAAGCTTCTGTGACCTGCACGTCTCTACCAAGGGGCATTTAAACCGTCTTTTTAAGCTACTGCGACCTCCACCTCTCTTCCAAGGGGCATTTAAACCGTCTTGTTAAGCTACTGCTACCTCCACCTCTCTTCCAAGGGGACATTTAAACCGTCTTGTTAAGCTACTGCGACCTGCACATCTCTACCAAGGGGCATTTAAACCGTCTTGTTAAGCTACTGCGACCTGCACATCTCTTCCAAGGGGCATTAAAACCGCCTTGTTAAGCTACTGCGACCTTCACCGCTCTTCCAAAGGGCATTCTAACCATCTTGTTAAGCTACTGTGACCTGCACGTCTCTACCAAGGGGCATTTAAACCGTCTTTTTAAGCTACTGCGACCTCCACTGCTCTTCTAAGGGGCATTTAATCCATCTTCTTAAGGTACTGCGACCTGCACGTCTCTTCCAAGGGGCATTTAAACCATCTTGTTAAGCTTCTGCGACCTGCACGTCTCTTCCAATTGGCATTTAAACCATCTTGTTAAGCTACTGCCACCTGTACGTCTCTTCCAATGGGCATTTAAACCGTCTTGTTAAGCTGCTGCGACCTGTATGTCTCTTCCAAGGGGCATTTAAACCATCTTGTTAAGCTACTGCGACCTCCACTGCTCTTGCAAGGGGCATTTAAACAGTCTTGTTAAGATACTGCGACCTGCACGTCTCTTCCAAGGGGCATTTAAACCGTCTTGTTAAGCTACTGCGACCTGCAAGCCTCTTCCAATGGGCATTTAAACCGTCTTGTTAAGCTACTGCGACCTGCACATCTCTTCCAAGGGGCATTTAAACCGTCTTGTTAAGCTACTGCGAACTGCACGTCTCTTCCAAAGGGCATTTAAACCGTCTTGTTAAGCTACTGCGACCTCCACCGCTCTTCCAAGGGGCATTTAAACCGTCTTGTTAAGCGACTGCGACCTGCACGTCTCTTCCAAGGGGCATTTAAACTGTCTTGGTAAGCTACTGCGACCTGCAAGCCTCTTCCAAGTGGCATTTAAACCGTCTTTTTAAGCTACTGCGACCTCCACTGCTCTTCTAAGGGGCATTTAATCCATCTTCTTAAGCTACTGCGACCTGCACGTCTCTTCCAAGGGGCATTTAAACCATCTTGTTAAGCTACTGCGAACTGCACGTCTCTTCCAAGTGGCATTTAAAGTGTCTTGTTAAGCTACTGCGACCTGCAAGTCTCGTCCAAGGGTCATTTAAACCATCTTGTTAAGCTTCTGCGACCTGCACGTCTCTTCCAATTGGCATTTAAACCATCTTGTTAAGCTACTGCCACCTGTACGTCTCTTCCAATGGGCATTTAAACCGTCTTGTTAAGCTGCTGCGACCTGTATGTCTCTTCCAAGGGGCATTTAAACCATCTTGTTACGCTACTGCGACCTCCACTGCTCTTGCAAGGGGCATTTAAACAGTCTTTTTAAGCTACTGCGACCTGCACGTCTCTTCCAAGGGGCATTTAAACCGTCTTGTTAAGCTACTGCGACCTGCAAGCCTCTTCCAATGGGCATTTAAACCGTCTTGTTAAGCTACTGCGACCTGCACATCTCTTCCAAGGGGCATTTAAACCGTCTTGTTAAGCTACTGCGAACTGCACGTCTCTTCCAAAGGGCATTTAAACCGTCTTGTTAAGCTACTGCGACCTCCACCGCTCTTCCAAGGGGCATTTAAACCGTCTTGTTAAGCGACTGCGACCTGCACGTCTCTTCCAAGGGGCATTTAAACTGTCTTGGTAAGCTACTGCGACCTGCAAGCCTCTTCCAAGGGGCATTTAAACAGTCTTGTTAAGCTACTACGACCTGAACATCTCTTCCGAGGGGCATTTAAACCATCTTGTTAAGCTACTGCGACCTGCATGTCTTTTCCAAGGGGCATTTAAACCGTCTTGTTAAACTACTGTGACCTCTACCGCTCTTCCAAGGGGCATTTAAACCATCTTGTTAAGCTACTGCGACCTGCACGTCTCTTCCAAGGGGCATTTAAACTGTCTTGGTGAGCTACTGCGACCTGCAAGCCTCTTCGAAGGGACATTTATACCCTCTTGTTAAGCTACTGCGACCTGTACGTCTCTTGCAAGGGGCATTTAAACAGTCTTGTTAAGCTACTGCGACCTGCACGTCTCTTCCAAGGGGCATTTAAACCGTCTTTTTAAGCTACTGCAACCTGCACGTCTCTTCCAAGGGGCATTTAAACCGTCTTGTTAAGCTACAGCAACCTGCACGTCTCTTACAAGGGGCATTTAAACTGTCTTGTTAAGCTACTGCGTCCTCCACCTCTCTTCCAAGAGGCATTTAAACCATCTTGTTAAGCTGCTGCGACGTGCACGTCTCTTCCAAGGGGCATTTAAACCGTCTGGTTAAGCTACTGCGACCTGCACATCTCTTCCAAGGGGCATTTAAACCGTCTTGTTAAGCTACTATGAACTTCACCGCTCTTCCAAAGGGCATTTTAACCGTCTTGTTAAGCTACTGTGACCTCCATTGATCTTCCAAGGGGCATTTAATCCGTCTTGTTAAGCTACTGCGACCTGCACGTCTCTTCCAAGGGGCATTTAAACCGTCTTGTTAAGCGACTGCGACCTGCACGTCTCTTCCAAGGGGCATTTAAACGATCTTGTCAAGCTACTGCGACCTGCACGTCTCTTCCAAGGAGCATTTAAACTGTCTTGGTAAGCTACTGCGACCTCCACCTCTCTTCCAAGGGGCATTTAAACCGTCTTGTTAAGCTACTGCGACCTGCACGTCTCTTCCAAGGGGCATTTAAACCGTCTTGTTAAGCTGCTGCGACCTGCACATCTCTTCCAAGGGGCATTTAAACCGCCTTGTTAAGCTACTGCGACCTTCACCGCTCTTCCAAAGGGCATTCTAACCATCTTGTTAAGCTACTGTGACCTGCACGTCTCTACCAAGGGGCATTTAAACCGTCTTTTTAAGCTACTGCGATCTCCACTGCTCTTCTAAGGGGCATTTAATCCGTCTTCTTAAGCTACTGCGACCTGCACGTCTCTTCCAAGGGTCATTTAAACCATCTTGTTAAGCTACTGCGAACTGCACGTCTCTTCCAAGTGGCATTTAAACTGTCTTGTTAAGCTACTGCGACCTGCAAGTCTCTTCCAAGGGTCATTTAAACCGTCTTGTTAAGCTTCTGCGACCTGCACGTCTCTTCCAATTGGCATTTAAACCATCTTGTTAAGCTACTGCCACCTGTACGTCTCTTCCAATGGGCATTTAAACCGTCTTGTTAAGCTGCTGCGACCTGTATGTCTCTTCCAAGGGGCATTTAAACCGCCTTGATAAGCTACTGCGACCTCCACTGCTCTTGCAAGGGGCATTTAAACAGTCTTGTTAAGCTACTGCGACCTGCACGTCTCTTCCAAGGGGCATTTAAACCGTCTTGTTAAGCTACTGCGACCTGCAAGCCTCTTCCAATGGGCATTTAAACCGTCTTGTTAAGCTACTGCGACCTGCACATCTCTTCCAAGGGGCATTTAAACCGTCTTGTTAAGCTACTGCGAACTGCACGTCTCTTCCAAAGGGCATTTAAACCGTCTTGTTAAGCTACTGCGACCTCCACCGCTCTTCCAAGCGGCATTTAAACCGTCTTGTTAAGCGACTGCGACCTGCACGTCTCTTCCAAGGGGCATTTAAACTGTCTTGGTAAGCTACTGCGACCTGCAAGCCTCTTCCAAGGGGCATTTAAACAGTCTTGTTAAGCTACTACGACCTGAACATCTCTTCCGAGGGGTATTTAAACCATCTTGTTAAGCTACTGCGACCTGCATGTCTTTTCCAAGGGGCATTTAAACCGTCTTGTTAAACTACTGTGACCTCTACCGCTCTTCCAAGGGGCATTTAAACCATCTTGTTAAGCTACTGCGACCTGCACGTCTCTTCCAAGGGGCATTTAAACTGTCTTGGTGAGCTACTGCGACCTGCAAGCCTCTTTGAAGGGACATTTAAACCCTCTTGTTAAGCTACTGCGACCTGCACGTCTCTTGCAAGGGGCATTTAAACAGTCTTGTTAAGCTACTGCGACCTGCACGTCTCTTCCAAGGGGCATTTAAACCGTCTTGTTAAGCTACTGCAACCTGCACGTCTCTTCCAAGGGGCATTTAAACCGTCTTGTTAAGCTACAGCAACCTGCACGTCTCTTCCAAGGGGCATTTAAACCGTCTTGTTAAGCTACTGCGACCTGCACATCTCTTCCAAGGGGCATTTAAACCGTCTTGTTAAGCTACTGCGAACTTCACCGCTCTTCCAAAGGGCATTTTAACCGTCTTGTTAAGCTACTGTGACCTCCACTGATCTTCCAAGGGGCATTTAATCCGTCTTGTTAAGCTACTGCGACCTGCACGTCTCTTCCAAGGGGCATTTAAACCGTCTTGTTAAGCTACTGCGAACTGCACGTCTCTTCCAAGGGGCATTTATACTGTCTTGTTAAGCTACTGTGACCTGCACGTCTCTTCCAAGGGGCATTTAAACCATCTTGCTAAGCTACTGCGACCTGCACGTCTCTTTCAAGGGGCATTTACACCGTTTTGTTAAGCTACTGCGACATGCTTCGCTCTTCCAAAGGGCATTTTAACCGTCTTGTTAAGCTACTGTGACCTGCACGTCACTACCAAGGGGCATCTAAACCGTCTTGTTTAGCTACTGCGACCTCCACTGCTCTTCCAAGGGGCATTTTAAAAGTCTTGTTAAGCTGCTGCGACCTGTATGTCTCTTCCAAGGGGCATTTAAACCGTCTTGTTAAGCTGCTGCGACCTGTATGTCTCTTCCAAGGGGCATTTAAACCATCTTGGTAAGCTACTGCGACCTTCAAGCCTCTTCCAAGGGGCATTTAAACTGTCTTGTTAAGCTACTGCGACCTGCACATCTCTTTCAAGGGGAATTTTAGCCATCTTGTTAAGCTACTGCGACCTGCATGTCTTTTCCAAGGGGCATTTAAACCTTCTTGTTAAGCTACTGTGACCTCCACCGCTCTCCCATGGGGCATTTAAACCTTCTTCTTAAGCTACTGCGACCTGCACGTCTCTTCCAAGGGGCATTTAAACCGTCTTGGTAAGTTACTGCGACCTGCAAGCCTCTTCCAAGGGGCATTTAAACCGTCTTGTTAAGCTACTGCGACCTGCACATCTCTTCCAAGGGGCATTTAAACCGTCTTGTTAAGCTACTGCGAACTGCAAGTCTCTTCCAAGGGGCATTTAAACCGTCTAGTTACGCTACTGCGACCTCCAAAGCTCTTCCAAGGGGCATTTAAACCGTCTTGGTAAGCTACTGCGACCTGTAAGCCTCTTCCAAGGGGCATTTAAACCATCTTGGTTAGCTACTGCGACCTGCAAGCCTCTTCTAAGGGGCATTTAAACTCTTTTGTTAAGCTACTGCAACCTGCACGTCTCTTGCAAGGGGCATTTAAACAGTCTTGTTAAGCTACTGCGACCTGCACGTCTCTTCCAAGGGGCATTTAAACCGTCTTGTTAAGCTACTGCAACCTGCACGTCTCTTCCAAGGGGCATTTAAACCGTCTTGTTAAGCTACAGCAACCTGCACGTCTCTTCCAAGGGGCATTTAAACCGTCTTGTTAAGCTACTGCGACCTGCACATCTCTTCCAAGGGGCATTTAAACCGTCTTGTTAAGCTACTGCGAACTTCACCGCTCTTCCAAAGGGCATTTTAACCGTCTTGTTAAGCTACTGTGACCTCCACTGATCTTCCAAGGGGCATTTAATCCGTCTTGTTAAGCTACTGCGACCTGCACGTCTCTTCCAAGGGGCATTTAAACCGTCTTGTTAAGCTACTGCGAACTGCACGTCTCTTCCAAGGGGCATTTATACTGTCTTGTTAAGCTACTGTGACCTGCACGTCTCTTCCAAGGGGCATTTAAACCATCTTGCTAAGCTACTGCGACCTGCACGTCTCTTTCAAGGGGCATTTACACCGTTTTGTTAAGCTACTGCGACATGCTTCGCTCTTCCAAAGGGCATTTTAACCGTCTTGTTAAGCTACTGTGACCTGCACGTCACTACCAAGGGGCATCTAAACCGTCTTGTTTAGCTACTGCGACCTCCACTGCTCTTCCAAGGGGCATTTTAAAAGTCTTGTTAAGCTGCTGCGACCTGTATGTCTCTTCCAAGGGGCATTTAAACCGTCTTGTTAAGCTGCTGCGACCTGTATGTCTCTTCCAAGGGGCATTTAAACCATCTTGGTAAGCTACTGCGACCTTCAAGCCTCTTCCAAGGGGCATTTAAACTGTCTTGTTAAGCTACTGCGACCTGCACATCTCTTTCAAGGGGAATTTTAGCCATCTTGTTAAGCTACTGCGACCTGCATGTCTTTTCCAAGGGGCATTTAAACCGTCTTGTTAAGCTACTGTGACCTCCACCGCTCTCCCAAGGGGCATTTAAACCATCTTGTTAAGCTACTGCGACCTGCACGTCTCTTCCAAGGGGCATTTAAACCGTCTTGGTAAGTTACTGCGACCTGCAAGCCTCTTCCAAGGGGCATTTAAACCGTCTTGTTAAGCTACTGCGACCTGCACATCTCTTCCAAGGGGCATTTAAACCGTCTTGTTAAGCTACTGCGAACTGCAAGTCTCTTCCAAGGGGCATTTAAACCGTCTAGTTACGCTACTGCGACCTCCAAAGCTCTTCCAAGGGGCATTTAAACCGTCTTGGTAAGCTACTGCGACCTGTAAGCCTCTTCCAAGGGGCATTTAAACCATCTTGGTTAGCTACTGCGACCTGCAAGCCTCTTCTAAGGGGCATTTAAACTCTTTTGTTAAGCTACTGCAACCTGCACGTCTCTTGAAAGGGGCATTTAAACCGTCTTGTTAAGCTACTACGACCTGCACGTCTCTTCAAAGGGGCATTTAAACCGTCTTGTTAAGCTACTGCTACCTGCACGTCTCTTCCAAGGGGCATTTAAACCATCTTGTTAAGCTACTGCAACTTGCACGTCTCTTCCAAGGGGCATTTAAACTGTCTTGTTAAGCTACTGCGACCTCCACCTCTCTTCCAAGGGGCATTTAAACCGTCTTGTTAAGCTGCTGCGACCTGCACGTCTCTTCCAAGGGGCATTTAAACCCTCTTGTTAAGCTACTGCGACCTGCACGTCTCTTCCAAGGGTCATTTAAACCGTCGTGTTAAGCTACTGCGAACTTCACGGCTCTTCCAAAGGGCATTTTAACCGACTTGTTAAGCTACTGTGACCTCCACTGCTCTTCCAAGGGGCTTTTAAACCGTCTTGCTAAGCTACTGCGACCTGCATTTCTCTTCCAAGGGGCATTTAAACCGTCTTGTTAAGCTACTGCGACCTGCATATCTCTTCCAAGGGGCATTTAAACCGTCTTGTTTAGCTACTGCGACCTGCACATCCCTTCCAAGGGGCATTTAAACCGTCTTTTTAAGCTACTTCGACCTGCACGTCTCTTCCCAGGGGTATTTAAACCGTCTTGGTAAGCTACTGCGACCTGCAAGCCTCTTCCAAGGGGCATTTAAACCGTCTTGTTAAGCTACTGCGACCTGCACGTCTCTTCCAAGGGGCATTTAAACCGTCTTGTTAAGCTACTGCGACCTTCACCGCTCTTCCAAAGGGCATTTTAACCGTCTTGTTAAGCTACTGTGACCTCCACGACTCTCCCAAGGGGCATTTAAACCATCTTGTTAAGCTACTGCGACCTGCACATCTCTTCCAAGTGGCATTTAAGCCATCTTGTTAAGCTACTGCGATCTGCATGTCTTTTCCAAGGGGCATTTAAACCGTGTTGTTAAGCTACTGTGACCTCCACCGCTCTCCCAAGGGGCATTTAAACCATCTTGTTAAGCTACTGCGACCTGCACGTCTCTTCCAAGGGGCATTTAAACCGTCTTGGTAAGCTACTGCGACCTGCACATCTCTTCCAAGGGTCATTTAAACCATCTTGTTAAGCTACTGCGAACTTCACCGCTCTTCCAAAGGGCATTTTAACCGTCTTGTTAAGATACTGCGACTTGCACATCTCTTCCAAGTGGCATTTAAGCCATCTTGTTAAGCTACTGCGACCTGCATGTTATTTCCAAGGGGCATTTAAACCGTGTTGTTAAGCTACTGTGACCTCCACTGCTCTCCCAAGGGGTATTTAAACCATCTTGTTAAGCTACTGCGACCTGCACGTCTCTTCAAAAGGGCATTTAAACCATCTTGTTAAGCTACTGCGACCTGCAAGCCTCTTCCAAGGGGCATTTAAACCGTCTTGTTAAGCTACTGCGACCTTCACCGCTCTTCCAAAGGGCATTTTAACCGTCTTGTTAAGCTACTGTGACCTCCACGTCTCTACCAAGGTGCATTTAAACCGTCTTGTTAAGCTACTGCGACCTCCACTGCTCTTCCAAGGGGCATTTAATCCATCTTGTTAAGCTAATGCGACCTGCACGTCTCTTCCAAGGGGCATATAAACTGTCTTGTTAAGCTACTGCGAACTGCACGTCTATTCCAAGGGGCATTTAAACTGTCTTGCTAAGCTACTGCGACCTGCACGTGTCTTCCAAGGGGCATTTAAACCGTCTTGTTAAGCTAATGCGACCTGCACGTCTCTTCCAAGGGCATTTAAACCATCTTGTTAAGCTACTGCGACCTGTACGTCTATTCCAATAGGCATTTAAACCGTCTTGTTAAGCTGCTGCGACCTGTATGTCTCTTCCAAGGGGCATTTGAACCGTCGTGTTAAGCTACTGCGACCTCCACTGCTCTTCCAAGGGGCATTTAAACCATCTTGTTAAGCTACTGCGACCTGCACGTCTCTTCCAAGGGGCATTTAAACAGTCTTGGTAAGCTACTGCGACCTGCAAGCCTCTACCAAGGGGCATTTAAACTGTCTTGTTAAGCTACTGCGACCTGCACATCTCTTCCAAGGGGCATTTAAACCATCTTGTTAAGCTACTGCGACCTGCATGTCTTTTCCAAGGGGCATTTAAACCATCTTGGTAAGCTACTGCGACCTGCACATCTCTTCCAAGGGGCATTTAAACCATCTTGTTAAGCTACTGTGAACTTCACCGCTCTTCCAAGAGGCATTTTAACCGTCTTGTTAAGCTACTGTGACCTCCACTGCTCTTCCAAGGGGCATTTAATCCGTCTTGTTAAGCTACTGCAACCTGCACGTCTCTTCCAAGGGGCATTTAAACTGTCTTGTTAAGCTACTGCGACCTGCAAGTCTCTTCCAAGGGGCATTTAAACCATCTTGCTAAGCAACTGCGACCTGCATTTCTCTTCCAAGGGGCATTTAAACCATCTTGTTAAGCTACTGCGACCTGCACGTCTCATCCAAGGGGCATTTAAACCGTCTTGTTAAGCTACTGCGACCTGCACATCCCTTTCAAGGGGCATTTAAACCGTCTTGTTAAGCTACTTCGACCTGCACGTCTCTTCCCAGGGGCATTTAAACCGTCTTCGTAAGATACTGCGACCTGCAAGCCTCTTCCATGGGGCATTTAAACTATCTTGTTCAGCTACTGCGACCTGCACATCTCTTCCAAGGGGCATTTAAGCCATCTTGTTAAGCTACTGTGACCTCCACCGCTCTCCCAAGGGGCATTTAAACCATCTTGTTAAGCTACTGCGACCTGCACGTCTCTTCCATGGGGCATTTAAACCGTCTTGGTAAGCTACTGCGACCTGCAAGCCTCTTCTAAGGGGCATTTAAACCCTCTTGTTTAGCTACTGCGACCTGCACGTCTCTTGCAAGGGGCATTTAAACCATCTTGTTAAGCTACTGCGACCTGCACGTCTCTTCCAAGGGGCATTTAAACCGTCTTGTTAAGCTACTGCGACCTGCACGACTCTTCCAAGGGGCATTTAAACAGTTTTGTTAAGCTACTGCGACCTGCACGTCTCTTCCAAGGGGCATTTAAACCGTCTTGTTAAGCTACTGCGACCTGCACGTCTCTTCCAAGGGGCATTTAAACAGTTTTGTTAAGCTACTGCGACCTGCACGTCTCTTCCAAGGGGCATTTAAACCGTCTTGTTAAGCTACTGCGACCTTCACCGCTCTTCCAAAGGGCATTTTAACCGTCTTGTTAAGCTACTGTGACCTGCACGTCTCTACCAAGGTTTATTTAAACCATCTTGTTAAGCTACTGCGACCTCCACTGCTCTTCCACGGGGCATTTAATCCATCTTGTTAAGCTAATGCGACCTGCACGTCTCTTCCAAGGGGCATATAAACTGTCTTGTTAAGCTACTGCGAACTGCACGTCTATTCCAAGGGGCATTTAAACCGTCTTGCTAAGCTACTGCGACCTGCACGTCTCTTCCAAGGGGCATTTAAACCGTCTTGTTAAGCTACTGCAACCTGCACGTCTCTTCCAAGGGGAATTTAAACCATCTTGTTAAGCTACTGCGACCTGCACGTCTCTTCCAAGGGGCATTTAAACAGTCTTGGTAAGCTACTGCGACCTGCAAGCCTCTTCCAAGGGGAATTTAAACTGTCTTGTTAAGCTACTGCGACCTGCAAGCCTCTTCCAAGGGGCATTTAAACCGTCTTGTTAAGCTGCTGCGACCTGTATGTCTCTTCCAAGGGGCATTTAAACCGTCTTGGTATGCTACTGCGACCTTCAAGCCTCTTCCAAGGGGCATTTAAACTGTCTTGTTAAGCTACTGCGACCTGCACATCTCTTCCAAGGGGAATTTTAGCCATCTTGTTAAGCTACTGAGACCTGCATGTCTTTTCCAAGGGGCATTTAAACCGTCTTGTTAAGCTACTGTGACCTCCACCGCTCTCCCAAGGGGCATTTAAACCATCTTGTTAAGCTACTGCGACCTGCACGTCTCTTCCAAGGGGCATTTAAACCGTCTTGGTAAGTTACTGCGACCTGCAAGCCTCTTCCAAGGGGCATTTAAACCGTCTTGTTAAGCTACTGCGACCTGCACATCTCTTCCATGGGGCATTTAAACCGTCTTGTAAAGCTACTGCGAACTGCAAGTCTCTTCCAAGGGGCATTTAAACCGTCTAGTTACGCTACTGCGACCTCCAAAGCTCTTCCAAGGGGCATTTAAACCGTCTTGGTTAGCTACTGCGACCTGCAAGCCTCTTCTAAGGGGCATTTAAACTCTCTTGTTAAGCTACTGCAACCTGCACGTCTCATGCAAGGGGCATTTAAACCGTCTTGTTAAGCTACTGCGACCTGCACGTCTCTTCAAAGGGGCATTTAAACCGTCTTGTTAAGCTACTGCTACCTGCACGTCTCTTCCAAGGGGCATTTAAACCATCTTGTTAAGCTACTGCAACTTGCACGTCTCTTCCAAGGGGCATTTAAACCGTCTTGTTAAGCTACTGCGACTTGCACATCTCTTCCAAGGGTCATTTAAACCGTCTTGTTAAGCTACTGCGAACTTCACGGCTCTTCCAAAGGGCATTTTAACCGTCTTGTTAAGCTACTGTGACCTCCACTGCTCTTCCAACGGGCTTTTAAACCGTCTTGCTAAGCTACTACGACCTGCATTTCTCTTCCAAGGGGCATTTAAACCGTCTTGTTAAGCTACTGCGACCTGCATGTCTCTTCCAGGGGGCATTTAAACCTTCTTGTTTAGCTACTGCGACCTGCACATCCCTTCCAAGGGGCATTTAAACCGTCTTGTTAAGCTACTTCGACCTGCATGTCTCTTCCCAGGGGCATTTAAACCGTCTTGTTAAGCTACTGCGACCTTCACCGCTCTTCCAAAGGGCATTTTAACCGTCTTGTTAAGCTACTGTGACCTCCACGTCTCTCCCAAGGGGCATTTAAACCATCTTGATAAGCTACTGCGACCTGCACATCTGTTCCAAGTGGCATTTAAGCCATCTTATTAAGCTACTGCGACCTGCATGTCTTTTCCAAGGGGCATTTAAACCGTGTTGTTAAGCTACTGTGACCTCCACCGCTCTCCCAAGGGGCATTTAAACCATCTTGGTAAGCTACTGTGACCTGCACGTCTCTTCCAAGGGGCATTTAAACCGTCTTGGTAAGCTACTGCGACCTGCACATCTCTTCCAAGGGTCATTTAAACCATCTTGTTAAGCTACTGCGAACTTCACCGCTCTTCCAAAGGGCATTTTAACCGTCTTGTTAAGCTACTGCGACCTGCACATCTCTTCCAAGTGGCATTTAAGCCATCTTGTTAAGCTACTGCGACCTGCATGTTTTTTCCAAGGGGCATTTAAACCGTGTTGTTAAGCTACTGGACCTCCACCGCTCTCCCAAGGGGTATTTAAACCATCTTGTTAAGCTACTGCGACCTGCACGTCTCTTCCAAGGGGCATTTAAACCATCTTGTTAAGCTGCTGCGACCTGCACATCTCTTCCAAGGGTCATTTAAACCATCTTGTTAAGCTACTGCGAACTTCACCGCTCTTCCAAAGGGCATTTTAACCGTCTTGTTAAGCTACTGTGACATTCCACTGCTCTTCCAAGGGGCATTTAATCTGTCTTGTTAAGCTACTGCGACCTGCACGTCTCTTCCAAGGGGCATTTAAACCATCTTGTTAAGCTACTGCGAACTGCACTTCTCTTCCAAGGGGCATTTATACTGTCTTGTTAAGCTACTGCAACCTGCACGTCTCTTCCAAGGGGCATTTAAACTGTCTTGTTAAGCTACTGCGACCTGCAAATCCCTTCCAAGAGGCATTTAAACCGTCTTGCTAAGCTTCTGCGACCTGCATTTCTCTTCCAAGGGGCATTTAAACCGTCTTGTTAAGCTACTGCGACCTGCACGTCTCTTCCAAGGGGCATTTAAATCGTCTTGTTAAGCTACTGCGACCTGCACATCCCTTCCAAGGGGCATTTAAACCGTCTTGTTAAGCTACTTCGACCTGCACGTCTCTTCCCAGGGGCATTTAAACCGTCTTCGTAAGATACTGCGACCTGCAAGCCTCTTCCAAGGGGCATTTAAACTGTCTTGTTCAGCTACTGCGACCTGCACATCTCTTCCAAGGGGCATTTAAGCCATCTTGTTAAGCTACTGCGACCTGCAGGTCTTTTCCAAGGGGCATTTAAACCGTCTTGATAAGCTGCTGTGACCTCCACCGCTCTCCCAAGGGGCATTTAAACCATCTTCTTATGCTACTGCGACCTGCACGTCTCTTCCAAGGGGCATTTATACCGTCTTGGTAAGCTACTGCGACCTGTAAGCCTCTTCTAAGGGGCATTTAAACCCTCTTGTTAAGCTACTGTGACCTGCACGTCTCTTGCAAGGGGCATTTAAACCATCTTGTTAAGCTACTGCGACCTGCAAGTCTCTTCCAAGGGGCATTTAAACCGTCTTGTTAAGCTACTGCGACCTGCACGACTCTTCCAAGCGGCATTCAAACTGCCTTGTTAAGCTACCGCGACCTTCACCTCTCTTCCAAGGGGCATTTAAACCGTCTTGTTAAGCTACTGCGACCTGCACGTCTCTTCCAAGGGGCATTTAAACCGTCTTGTTAAGCTACTGCGACCTGCACGTCTCTTCCAAGGGGCATTTAAACCGTCTTGTTAAGCTACTGCGACCTTAACCGCTGTTCCAAAGGGCATTTTAATCGTCATGTTAAGCCACTGTGTCCTCCACGTCTCTACCAAGGTGCATTTAAACCGTCTTGTAAAGCTACTGCGACCTCCACTGCTCTTCCAAGGGGCATTTAATCCATCTTGTTAAGCTAATGCGACCTGCACGTCTCTTCCAAGGGGCATATAAACTGTCTTGTTAAGCTACTGCGAACTGCACGTCTATTCCAAGGGGCATTTAAACCGTCTTGCTAAGCTACTGCGACCTGCACGTGTCTTCCAAGGGGCATTTAAACCGTCTTGTTAAGCTACTGCGACCTGCACGTCTCTTCCAAGGGGCATTTAAACCATCTTGTTAAGCTACTGCGACCTGTACGTCTATTCCAATAGGCATTTAAACCGTCTTGTTAAGCTGCTGCGACCTGTATGTCTCTTCCAAGGGGCATTTGAACCGTCTTGTTAAGCTACTGCGACCTCCACTGCTCTTCCAAGGGGCATTTAAACCATCTTGTTAAGCTACTGCGACCTGCACGTCTCTTCCAAGGGGCATTTAAACCATCTTGTTAAGCTACTGCGACCTGCACATCTCTTCCAAGGGTCATTTAAACCATCTTGTTAAGCTACTGCGAACTTCACCGCTCTTCCAAAGGGCATTTTAACCGTCTTGTTAAGCTACTGTGACATTCCACTGCTCTTCCAAGGGGCATTTAATCTGTCTTGTTAAGCTACTGCGACCTGCACGTCTCTTCCAAGGGGCATTTAAACCATCTTGTTAAGCTACTGCGAACTGCACTTCTCTTCCAAGGGGCATTTATACTGTCTTGTTAAGCTACTGCAACCTGCACGTCTCTTCCAAGGGGCATTTAAACTGTCTTGCTAAGCTACTGCGACCTGCAAATCTCTTCCAAGGGGCATTTAAACCGTCTTGCTAAGCTACTGCGACCTGCATTTCCCTTCCAAGGGGCATTTAAACCGTCTTGTTAAGCTACTGCGACCTGCACGTCTCTTCCAAGGGGCATTTAAACCGTCTTGTTAAGCTACTGCGACCTGCACATCCCTTCCAAGGGGCATTTAAACCGTCTTGTTAAGCTACTTCGACCTGCACGTCTCTTCCCAGGGGCATTTAAACCGTCTTCGTAAGATACTGCGACCTGCAAGCCTCTTCCAAGGGGCATTTAAACTGTCTTGTTCAGCTACTGCGACCTGCACATCTCTTCCAAGGGGCATTTAAGCCATCTTGTTAAGCTACTGCGACCTGCAGGTCTTTTCCAAGGGGCATTTAAACCATCTTAATAAGCTGCTGTGACCTCCACCGCTCTCCCAAGGGGCATTTAAACCATCTTCTTAAGCTACTGCGACCTGCACGTCTCTTCCAAGGGGCATTTATACCGTCTTGGTAAGCTACTGCGACCTGTAAGCCTCTTCTAAGGGGCATTTAAACCCTCTTGTTAAGCTACTGTGACCTGCACGTCTCTTGCAAGGTGCATTTAAACCATCTTGTTAAGCTACTGCGACCTGCAAGTCTCTTCCAAGGGGCATTTAAACCGTCTTGTTAAGCTACTGCGACCTGCACGACTCTTCCAAGCGGCATTCAAACTGTCTTGTTAATCTACCGCGACCTTCACATCTCTTCCAAGGGGCATTTAAACCGTCTTGTTAAGCTACTGCGACCTGCACGTCTCTTCCAAGGGGCATTTAAACCGTCTTGTTAAGCTACTGCGACCTGCACGTCTCTTCCAAGGGGCATTTAAACCGTCTTGTTAAGCTACTGCGACCTTCACCGCTGTTCCAAAGGGCATTTTAATCGTCATGTTAAGCTACTGTGTCCTCCACGTCTCTACCAAGGTGCATTTAAACCGTCTTGTTAAGCTACTGCGACCTCCACTGCTCTTCCAAGGGGCATTTAATCCATCTTGTTAAGCTAATGCGACCTGCACGTCTCTTCCAAGGGGCATATAAACTGTCTTGTTAAGCTACTGCGAACTGCACGTCTATTCCAAGGGGCATTTAAACCGTCTTGCTAAGCTACTGCGACCTGCACGTCTCTTCCAAGGGGCATTTAAACCGTCTTGTTAAGCTACTGCGACCTGCACGTCTCTTCCAAGGGGCATTTAAACCATCTTGTTAAGCTACTGCGACCTGTACGTCTATTCCAATAGGCATTTAAACCCTCTTGTTAAGCTGCTGCGACCTGTATGTCTCTTCCAAGGGGCATTTGAACCGTCTTGTTAAGCTACTGCGACCTCCACTGCTCTTCCAAGGGGCATTTAAACCGTCTTGTTAAGCTACTGCGACCTGCACGTCTCTTCCAAGGGGCATTTAAACCATCTTGTTAAGCTACTGCGACCTGTACGTCTATTCCAATAGGCATTTAAACCGTCTTGTTAAGCTGCTGCGACCTGTATGTCTCTTCCAAGGGGCATTTGAACCGTCTTGTTAAGCTACTGCGACCTCCACTGCTCTTCCAAGGGGCATTTAAACCGTCTTGTTAAGCTACTGCGACCTCCACCGCTCTTCCAAGGGGCATTTAAACCGTCTTGTTAAGCTACTGCGACCTGCACATCTCTACCAAGGGCCATTTAAACCATCTTGTTAAGCTACTGCGACCTGCATGTCGCTTCCAAGCGGCATTTAAACCGTCTTGTTAAGCTACTGCGAACTTCACCGCTCTTCCAAAGGGCATTTTAACCGTCTTGTTAAGCTACTGTGACCTGCACGTCTCTACCAAGGGGCATTTAACCGTCTTGTTAATCTACTGCGACCTCCACTGCTCTTCCAAGGGGCATTTAATCCGTCTTGTTAAGCTCCTGCGACATGCACGTCTCTTCCAAGGGGCAATTAAACCGTCTTGTTAAGCTACTGCGAACTGCACGTCTCTTCCAAGGGGCATTTAAACTGTCTTTGTAAGCTACTGCGACCTGCACGTCTCTTCCAAGGAGCATTTAAACCGTCTTGTTAAGCTACTGCGACCTGCACGTCTCTTCCAAGGGGCATTTAAACCATCTTGTTAAGCTACTGCGACCTGCATGTCTCTTCCAATGGGCATTTAAACCGTCTTGTTAAGTTGCTGCGACCTGCACGTCTCTTCCAATGGTCATTTAAACCGTCTTGTTAAGTTGCTACGACCTGCACGTCTCTTCCAAGGGGCATTTAAACCGTCTTGTTAAGCTACGGCGACCTCCACAGCTCTACCAAGGGGCATTTAAACCGTCTTGTTAAGCTACTGCGACATGCACGTCTCTTCCAAGGGGTATTTAAACCCTCTTGTTAAGCTACTGTGACCTGCACGTCTCTTCCAAGGGGCATTTAAACCGTCTTGTTAAGCTACAGCAACCTGCACGTCTCTTACAAGGGGCATTTAAACTGTCTTGTTAAGCTACTGCGTCCTCCACCTCTCTTACAAGGGGCATTTAAACCATCTTGTTAAGCTGCTGCGACGTGCACGTCTCTTCCAAGGGGCATTTAAACCGTCTTGTTAAGCTTCTGCGACCTGCACATCTCTTCCAAGGGGCATTTAAACCGTCTTGTTAAGCTACTGCGAACTTCACCGCTCTTCCAAAGGGCATTTTAACCGTCTTGTTAAGCTACTGTGACCTCCACTGATCTTCCAAGGGGCATTTAATCCGTCTTGTTAAGCTACTGCGACCTGCACTTCTCTTCCAAGGGGCATTTAAACCGTCTTGTTAAGCTACTGCGAACTGCACGTCTCTTCCAAGGGGCATTTATACTGTCTTGTTAAGCTACTGTGACCTGCACGTCTCTTCCAAGGGGCATTTAAACCGTCTTGTTAAGCTACTGCGACCTGCACGTCTCTTCCAAGGGGCATTTAAACCATCTTGTCAAGCTACTGCGACCTGCACGTCTCTTCCAAGGAGCATTTAAACTGTCTTGGTAAGCTACTGCGACCTCCACCTCTCTTCCAAGGGGCATTTAAACCGTCTTTTTAAGCTACTGCGACCTGCACGTCTCTTCCAAGGGGCATTTAAACAGTCTTGTTAAGCTGCTGCGACCTGCACATCTCTTCCAAGGGGCATTTAAACCGCCTTGTTAAGCTACTGCGACCTTCACCGCTCTTCCAAAGGGCATTCTAACCATCTTGTTAAGCTACTGTGACCTCCACGTCTCTACCAAGGGGCATTTAAACCGTCTTTTTAAGCTACTGCGACCTCCACCTCTCTTCCAAGGTGCATTTAAACCGTCTTGTTAAGCTACTGCGACCTCCACCTCTCTTCCAAGGGGCATTTAAACCGTCTTGTTAAGCTACTGCGACCTGCACATCTCTTCCAAGGGGCATTTAAACCGTCTTGTTAAGCTACTGCGACCTGCACATCTCTTCCAAGGGGCATTTAAACCGCCTTGTTAAGCTACTGCGACCTTCACCGCTCTTCCAAAGGCCATTCTAACCATCTTGTTAAGCTACTGTGACCTGCACGTCTCTACCAAGGGGCATTTAAACCGTCTTTTTAAGCTTCTGCGACCTCCACTGCTCTACTAAGGGGCATTTAATCCGTCTTCTTAAGCTACTGCGACCTGCACGTCTCTTCCAAGGGGCATTTAAACCATCTTGTTAAGCTACTGCGAACTGCACGTCTCTTCCAAGTGGCATTTAAACTGTCTTGTTAAGCTACTGCGACCTGCAAGTCTCTTCCAAGGGTCATTTAAACCGTCTTCTTAAGCTTCTGCGACCTGCACGTCTCTTCCAATTGGCATTTAAACCATCTTGTTAAGCTACTGCCACCTGTACGTCTCTTCCAATGGGCATTTAAACCGTCTTGTTAAGCTGCTGCGACCTGTATGTCTCTTCCAAGGGGCATTGAAACCGTCTTGTTAAGCTACTGCGACCTCCACTGCTCTTGCAAGGGGCATTTAAACAGTCTTGTTAAGCTACTGCGACCTGCACGTCTCTTCCAAGGGGCATTTAAACCATCTTGTTAAGCTACTGCGACCTGCAAGCCTCTTCCAATGGGCATTTAAACCGTCTTGTTAAGCTGCTGCGACCTGCACATCTCTTCCAAGGGGCATTTAAACCGTCTTGTTAAGCTACTGCGAACTGCACCTCTCTTCCAAAGGGCATTTAAACCGTCTTGTTAAGCTACTGCGACCTCCACCGCTCTTCCAAGGGGCATTTAAACCGTCTTGTTAAGCGACTGCGACCTGCACGTCTCTTCCAAGGGGCATTTAAACTGTCTTGGTAAGCTACTGCGACCTGCAAGCCTCCTCCAAGGGGCATTTAAACAGTCTTGTTAAGCTACTACGACCTGAACATCTCTTCCTAGGGGCATTTAAACCATCTTGTTAAGCTACTGCGACCTGCATGTCTTTTCCAAGGGGCATTTAAACACGTCTTGTTAAACTACTGTGACCTCTACCGCTCTTCCAAGGGGCATTTAAACCATCTTGTTAAGCTACTGCGACCTGCTCGTCTCTTCCAAGGGGCATTTAAACTGTCTTGGTGAGCTACTGCGACCTGCAAGCCTCTTCGAAGGGACATTTAAACCCTCTTGTTAAGCTACTGCGACCTGCACATCTCTTCCAAGGGGCATTTAAACCGTCTTGTTAAGCTACTGCGAACTGCACGTCTCTTCCAAAGGGCATTTAAACCGTCTTGTTAAGCTACTGCGACCTCCACCGCTCTTCCAAGGGGCATTTAAACCGTCTTGTTAAGCGACTGCGACCTGCACGTCTCTTCCAAGGGGCATTTAAACTGTCTTGGTAAGCTACTGCGACCTGCAAGCCTCTTTCAAGGGGCATTTAAACAGTCTTGTTAAGCTACTACGACCTGAACATCTCTTCCTAGGGGCATTTAAACCATCTTGTTAAGCTACTGCGACCTGCATGTCTTTTCCAAGGGGCATTTAAACCGTCTTGTTAAACTACTGTGACCTCTACCGCTCTTCCAAGGGGCATTTAAACCATCTTGTTAAGCTACTGCGACCTGCACGTCTCTTCCAAGGGGCATTTAATTTGTCTTGGTGAGCTACTGCGACCTGCAAGCCTCTTCGAAGGGACATTTAAACCCTCTTGTTAAGCTACTGCGACCTGCACGTCTCTTGCAAGGGGCATTTAAACAGTCTTGTTAAGCTACTGCGACCTGCACGTCTCTTCCAAGGGGCATTTAAACCGTCTTGTTAAGCTACTGCGACCTGCACGTCTCTTCCAAGGGGCATTTAAACCGTCTTGTTAAGCTACAGCAACCTGCACGTCTCTTACAAGGGGCATTTAAACTGTCTTGTTAAGCTACTGCGTCCTCCACCTCTCTTCCAAGGGGCATTTAAACCATCTTGTTAAGCTGCTGCGACGTGTACGTCTCTTCCAAGGGGCATTTAAACCGTCTTGTTAAGCTACTGCGACCTGCACATCTCTTCCAAGGGGCATTTAAACCGTCTTGTTAAGCTACTGCGAACTTCACCGCTCTTCCAAAGGGCATTTTAACCGTCTTGTTAAGCTACTGTGATCTCCACTGATCTTCCAAGGGGCATTTAATCCCTCTTGTTAAGCTACTGCGACCTGCACGTCTCTTCCAAGGGGCATTTAAACCGTCTTGTTAAGCTGCTGCGAACTGCACGTCTCTTCCAAGGGGCATTTAAACCGTCTTGTTTAGCTACTGCGACCTGCACATCCCTTCCAAGGGGCATTTAAACCGTCTTGTTAAGCTACTTCGACCTGCACGTCTCTTCCCAGGCGTATTTAAACCGTCTTGTTAATCTACTGTGACCTCCACCGCTCTCCCAAGGGGCATTTAAACCATCTTGCTAAGCTACTGCGACCTGCACGTCTCTTCCAAGGGGCATTTAAACCGTCTTGGTAAGCTACTGCGACCTGCAAGCCTCTTCTAAGGGGCATTTAAACCCTCTTGTTAAGCTACTGCGACCTGCACGTCTCTTTCAAGGGGCATTTAAACCATCTTGTTAAGCTACTGCGACCTGCTCGTCTCTTCCAAGGGGCATTTAAACCGTCTTGTTAAGCTACTGTGACCTGCACGACTCTACTAAGCGGCATTCAAACTGTCTTGTTAAGCTACCGCGACCTCCACCTCTCTTCCAAGGGGCATTTAAACCGTCTTGTTAAGCTACTGCGACCTGCACGTCTCTTGCAAGGGGCATTTAAACCGTCTTGTTAAGCTACTGCGACCTGCACGTCTCTTCCAAGGGGCATTTAAACCGTCTTGTTAAGCTACTGCGACCTTCACCGCTCTTCCAAAGGGCATTTTAACCGTCTTGTTAAGCTACTGTGACCTGCACGTCTCTACCAAGGTGCATTTAAACCGTCTTGTTAAGCTACTGGGACCTCCACTGATCTTCCAATGGGCATTTAATCCATCTTGTTAAGCTAATGCGACCTGCACGTCTCTTCCAAGGGGCATATAAACTGTCTTGTTAAGCTACTGCGAACTGCACGTCTATTCCAAGGGGCATTTAAACCGTCTTGCTAAGCTACTGCGACCTGCACGTCTCTTCCAAGGGGCATTTAAACCGTCTTGTTAAGCTACTGCGACCTGCACGTCTCTTCCAAGGGGCATTTAAACCATCTTGTTAAGCTACTGCGACCTGTACGTCTATTCCCATAGGCATTTAAACCGTCTTGTTAAGCTGCTGCGACCTGTATGTCTCTTCCAAGTGGAATTTGAACTGTCTTGTTAAGCTACTGCGACCTCCACTGCTCTTCCAAGGGGCATTTAAACCATCTTGTTAAGCTACTGCGACCTGCACGTCTCTTCCAAGGGGCATTTAAACAGTCTTGGTAAGCTACTGCGACCTGCAAGCCTCTTTCAAGGGGCATTTAAACTGTCTTGTTAAGCTACTGCGACCTTCACATCTCTTCCAAGGGGCATTTAAACCATCTTGTTAAGCTACTGCGACGTGCATGTCTTTTCTAAGGGGCATTTAAACCATCTTGTTAAGCTACTGCGAACTGCACGTCTCTTCCAAGGGGCATTTAAACCGTCTTGGTAAACTACTGCGACTTGTAAGCCTCTTCTAAGGGGCATTTAAACCCTCTTGATAAGCTACTGCGACCTGCACGTCACTTGCAAGAGGCATTTAAACCATCTTGTTAAGCTGCTGCGACCTGTATGTCTCTTCCAAGGGGCATTTAAACCGTCTTGTTAAGCTGCTGCGACCTGTATGTCTCTTCCAAGGGGCATTTAAACCGTCTTGGTATGCTACTGCGACCTTCAAGCCTCTTCCAAGGGGCATTTAAACTGTCTTGTTAAGCTACTGCGACATGCACATCTCTTCCAAGGGGAATTTTAGCCATCTTGTTAAGCTACTGCGACCTGCATGTCTTTTCCAAGGGGCATTTAAACCATCTTGTTAAGCTACTGTGACCTCCACAGCTCTCCCAAGGGGCATTTAAACCATCTTGTTAAGCTTCTGCGACCTGCACGTCTCTTCCAAGGGGCATTTAAACCGTCTTGGTAAGTTACTGCGACCTGCAAGCCTCTTCCAAGGGGCATTTAAACCGTCTTGTTAAGCTACTGCGACCTGCACATCTCTTCCAAGGGGCATTTAAACCGTCTTGTTAAGCTACTGCGAACTGCAAGTCTCTTCCAAGGGGCATTTAAACCGTCTAGTTACGCTACTGCAACCTCCAAAGCTCTTCCAAGGGGCATTTAAACCGTCTTGGTAAGTTACTGCGACCTGTAAGCCTCTTCCAAGGGGCATTTAAACCGTCTTGGTTAGCTACTGCGACCTGCAAGCCTCTTCTAAGGGGCATTTAAACTCTCTTGTTAAGCTACTGCAACCTGCACGTCTCTTGCAAGGGGCATTTAAACTGTCTTGTTAAGCTACTGCCACCTGCACGTCTCTTCAAAGGGGCATTTAAACCGTCTTGTTAAGCTACTGCTACCTGCACGTCTCTTCCAAGGGGCATTTAAACCATCTTATTAAGCTACTGCAACTTGCACGTCTCGTCCAAGGGGCATTTAAACTGTCTTGTTAAGCTACTGCGACCTCCACCTCTCTTCCAAGGGGCATTTAAACCGTCTTGTTAAGCTGCTGCGACCTGCACGTCTCTTCCAAGGGGCATTTAAACCCTCTTGTTAAGCTACTGCGACCTGCACGTCTCTTCCAAGGGGCATTTAAACCGTCTTGTTAAGCTACTGCGACCTGCACATCTCTTCCAAGGGTCATTTAAACCGTCTTGTTAAGCTACTGCGAACTTCACGGCTCTTCCAAAGGGCATTTTAACCGTCTTGTTAAGCTACTGTGACCTCCACTGCTCATCCAAGGGGCTTTTAAACCGTCTTGCTAAGCTACTGCGACCTGCATTTCTCTTCCAAGGGGCATTTAAACCATCTTGTTAAGCTACTGCGACCTGCATGTCTCTTCCAAGGGGCATTTAAACCGTCTTGTTTAGCTACTGCGACCTGCACAGTCCTTCCAAGGGGCATTTAAACCGTCTTGTTAAGCTACTTCGAACTGCATATCTCTTCCCAGGGGTATTTAAACCGTCTTGGTAAGCTACTGCGACCTGCAAGCCTCTTCTAAGGGGCATTTAAACCCTCTTGTTAAGCTACTGCGACCTGCACGTCTCTTTCAAGGGGCATTTAAACCATCTTGTTAAGCTACTACGACCTGCACGTCTCTTCCAAGGGGCATTTAAACCGTCTTGTTAAGCTACTGTGACCTGCACGACTCTACCAAGCGGCATTCAAACTGTCTTGTTAAGCTACCGCGACCTCCACCTCTCTTCCAAGGGGCATTTAAACCGTCTTGTTAAGCTACTGCGACCTGCACGTCTCTTGCAAGGGGCATTTAAACCGTCTTGTTAAGCTACTGAGACCTGCACGTCTCTTCCAAGGGGCATTTAAACCGTCTTGGTAAGCTACTGCGACCTGCAAGCCTCTTCCAAGGGGCATTTAAACTGTCTTGTTAAGCTACTGCGACCTTCACATCTCTTCCAAGGGGCATTTAAGCCATCTTGTTAAGCTACTGCGACCTGCATGTCTTTTCCAAGGGGCATTTAAAACGTCTTGTTAAGCTACTGCGTGCTGCAAGCCTCTTCTAAGGGGCATTTAAACCCTCTTGTTAAGCTGCTGCGACCTGCACGTCTCTGGCAAGGGGCATTTAAACAGTCTTGTTAAGCTACTGCGACCTGCACGTCTCTTCCAAGGGGCATTTAAACCGTCTTGTTAAGCTACTGCGACCTGCAAGTCTCTTCCAAGGGGCATTTAAACCGTCTTGTTAAGCTACTGCAACCTGCACGTCTCTTCCAAGGGGCATTTAAACCATCTTGTTTAGCTACTGCGACCTGCACGTCTCTTCCAAGGGGCATTTAAAACGTCTTGTTAAGCTATTGCGACCTCCACCTCTCTTTTAAGGGGCATTTAAACCGTCTTGTTAAGCTAGTGCGACCTGCACATCTCTTCCAAAGGTCATTTAAACCGTCTTGTTAAGCTACTGCGAACTTCACCGCTCTTGCAAAGGGCATTTTAACCGTCTTGTTAAGCTACTGTGACCTCCACTGCTCTTCCAAGGGGCATTTAAACCGTCTTGCTAAGCTACTGCGACCTGCACATCCCTTCCAAAGGGCAATTAAACCCTCTTGTCAAGCTACTGCGACCTTCACCGCTCTTCCAAAGGGCATTTTAACCATCTTGTTAAGCTACTGTGACCTGCACTTCTCTACCAAGGGGCATTTAAACCGTCTTGTTAAGCTACTGCGACCTCCACTGCTCTTCCAAGGGGCATTTAATCCGTCTTGTTAAGCTACTGCGACCTGCACGTCTCTTCCAAGGGGCATTTAAACCGTCTTGTTAAGCTACTGCGAACTGCAAGTCTCTTCCAAGGGGCATTTAAACCGTCTTGTTAAGCTACTGTGACCTCCACTGCTCTTCCAAGGGGCATTTAAACCGTCTTGCTAAGCTACTGCGACCTGCACATCCCTTCCAAAGGGCATTTAAACCGTCTTATTAAGCTACTGCGACCTTCACCGCTCTTCTAAAGGGCATTTTAACCATCTTGTTAAGCTACTGTGACGTGCACTTCTCTACCAAGGGGCATTTAAACCGTCTTGTTAAGCTACTGTGACCTCCACTGCTCTTCCAAGGGGCATTTAATCCGTCTTGTTAAGCTACTGCGACCTGCACGTCTCTTCCAAGGGGCATTTAAACCATCTTGTTAAGCTACTGCGAACTGCAAGTCTCTTCCAAGTGGCATTTAAACCGTCTTGTTACGCTACTGCGACCTCCACCGCTCTTCCAAGGGGCATTTATACCATCTTGTTAAGCTACTGCGACCTGCACGTCTCTTCCAAGGGGCATTTAAACCGTCTTGTTAAGCTACTGCGACCTGAACATCTCTTCTGAGGGGCATTTAAACCATCTTGTTAAGCTACTGCGACCTGCACGTCACTTCCAAGGGGCATTTAAACCGTCTTGGTTAGCTACTGCGACCTGCAAGCCTCTTCTAAGGGGCATTTATCCCTTTTGTTAAGCTACTGCGACCTGCACGTCTCTGGCAAGGGGCATTTAAACCGTCTTGTTAAGCTACTGCGACCTGCACGTCTCTTCCAAGGGGCATTTAAACCGTCTTGTTAAGCTGCTGCGACCTGCACATCTCTTCCAAGGGGCATTTAAACCGCCTTGTTAAGCTACTGCGACCTTCACCGCTCTTCCAAAGGGCATTCTAACCATCTTGTTAAGCTTCTGTGACCTGCACGTCTCTACCAAGGGGCATTTAAACCGTCTTTTTAAGCTACTGCGACCTCCACCTCTCTTCCAAGGGGCATTTAAACCGTCTTGTTAAGCTACTGCTACCTCCACCTCTCTTCCAAGGGGACATTTAAACCGTCTTGTTAAGCTACTGCGACCTGCACATCTCTACCAAGGGGCATTTAAACCGTCTTGTTAAGCTACTGCGACCTGCACATCTCTTCCAAGGGGCATTAAAACCGCCTTGTTAAGCTACTGCGACCTTCACCGCTCTTCCAAAGGGCATTCTAACCATCTTGTTAAGCTACTGTGACCTGCACGTCTCTACCAAGGGGAATTTAAACCGTCTTTTTAAGCTACTGCGACCTCCACTGCTCTTCTAAGGGGCATTTAATCCATCTTCTTAAGGTACTGCGACCTGCACGTCTCTTCCAAGGGGCATTTAAACCATCTTGTTAAGCTTCTGCGACCTGCACGTCTCTTCCAATTGGCATTTAAACCATCTTGTTAAGCTACTGCCACCTGTACGTCTCTTCCAATGGGCATTTAAACCGTCTTGTTAAGCTGCTGCGACCTGTATGTCTCTTCCAAGGGGCATTTAAACCATCTTGTTAAGCTACTGCGACCTCCACTGCTCTTGCAAGGGGCATTTAAACAGTCTTGTTAAGATACTGCGACCTGCACGTCTCTTCCAAGGGGCATTTAAACCGTCTTGTTAAGCTACTGCGACCTGCAAGCCTCTTCCAATGGGCATTTAAACCGTCTTGTTAAGCTACTGCGACCTGCACATCTCTTCCAAGGGGCATTTAAACCGTCTTGTTAAGCTACTGCGAACTGCACGTCTCTTCCAAAGGGCATTTAAACCGTCTTGTTAAGCTACTGCGACCTCCACCGCTCTTCCAAGGGGCATTTAAACCGTCTTGTTAAGCGACTGCGACCTGCACGTCTCTTCCAAGGGGCATTTAAACTGTCTTGGTAAGCTACTGCGACCTGCAAGCCTCTTCCAAGGGGCATTTAAACCGTCTTTTTAAGCTACTGCGACCTCCACTGCTCTTCTAAGGGGCATTTAATCCATCTTCTTAAGCTACTGCGACCTGCACGTCTCTTCCAAGGGGCATTTAAACCATCTTGTTAAGCTACTGCGAACTGCACGTCTCTTCCAAGTGGCATTTAAACTGTCTTGTTAAGCTACTGCGACCTGCAAGTCTCTTCCAAGGGTCATTTAAACCATCTTGTTAAGCTTCTGCGACCTGCACGTCTCTTCCAATTGACATTTAAACCATCTTGTTAAGCTACTGCCACCTGTACGTCTCTTCCAATGGGCATTTAAACCGTCTTGTTAAGCTGCTGCGACCTGTATGTCTCTTCCAAGGGGCATTTAAACCATCTTGTTACGCTACTGCGACCTCCACTGCTCTTGCAAGGGGCATTTAAACAGTCTTTTTAAGCTACTGCGACCTGCACGTCTCTTCCAAGGGGCATTTAAACCGTCTTGTTAAGCTACTGCGACCTGCAAGCCTCTTCCAATGGGCATTTAAACCGTCTTGTTAAGCTACTGCGACCTGCACATCTCTTCCAAGGGGCATTTAAACCGTCTTGTTAAGCTACTGCGAACTGCACGTCTCTTCCAAAGGGCATTTAAACCGTCTTGTTAAGCTACTGCGACCTCCACCGCTCTTCCAAGGGGCATTTAAACCGTCTTGTTAAGCGACTGCGACCTGCACGTCTCTTCCAAGGGGCATTTAAACTGTCTTGGTAAGCTACTGCGACCTGCAAGCCTCTTCCAAGGGGCATTTAAACAGTCTTGTTAAGCTACTACGACCTGAACATCTCTTCCGAGGGGCATTTAAACCATCTTGTTAAGCTACTGCGACCTGCATGTCTTTTCCAAGGGGCATTTAAACCGTCTTGTTAAACTACTGTGACGTCTACCGCTCTTCCAAGGGGCATTTAAACCATCTTGTTAAGCTACTGCGACCTGCACGTCTCTTCCAAGGGGCATTTAAACTGTCTTGGTGAGCTACTGCGACCTGCAAGCCTCTTCGAAGGGACATTTAAACCCTCTTGTTAAGCTACTGCGACCTGCACGTCTCTTGCAAGGGGCATTTAAACAGTCTTGTTAAGCTACTGCGACCTGCACGTCTCTTCCAAGGGGCATTTAAACCGTCTTGTTAAGCTACTGCAACCTGCACGTCTCTTCCAAGGGGCATTTAAACCGTCTTGTTAAGCTACAGCAACCTGCACGTCTCTTACAAGGGGCATTTAAACTGTCTTGTTAAGCTACTGCGTCCTCCACCTCTCTTCCAAGAGGCATTTAAACCATCTTGTTAAGCTGCTGCGACGTGCACGTCTCTTCCAAGGGGCATTTAAACCGTCTGGTTAAGCTACTGCGACCTGCACATCTCTTCCAAGGGGCATTTAAACCGTCTTGTTAAGCTACTATGAACTTCACCGCTCTTCCAAAGGGCATTTTAACCGTCTTGTTAAGCTACTGTGACCTCCATTGATCTTCCAAGGGGCATTTAATCCGTCTTGTTAAGCTACTGCGACCTGCACGTCTCTTCCAAGGGGCATTTAAACCGTCTTGTTAAGCTACTGCGACCTGCACGTCTCTTCCAAGGGGCATTTAAACCATCTTGTCAAGCTACTGCGACCTGCACGTCTCTTCCAAGGAGCATTTAAACTGTCTTGGTAAGCTACTGCGACCTCCACCTCTCTTCCAAGGGGCATTTAAACCGTCTTGTTAAGCTACTGCGACCTGCACGTCTCTTCCAAGGGGCATTTAAACCGTCTTGTTAAGCTGCTGCGACCTGCACATCTCTTCCAAGGGGCATTTAAACCGCCTTGTTAAGCTACTGCGACCTTCACCGCTCTTCCAAAGGGCATTCTAACCATCTTGTTAAGCTACTGTGACCTGCACGTCTCTACCAAGGGGCATTTAAACCGTCTTTTTAAGCTACTGCGACCTCCACCTCTCTTCCAAGGGGCATTTAAACCGTCTTGTTAAGCTACTGCGACCTCCACCTCTCTTCCAAGGGGCATTTAAACCGTCTTGTTAAGCTACTGCGACCTGCACATCTCTTCCAAGGGGCATTTAAACCGTCTTATTAAGCTACTGCGACCTGCACATCTCTTCCAAGGGGCATTTAAACCGCGTTGTTAAGCTACTGCGACCTTCACCGCTCTTCCAAAGGGCATTCTAACCATCTTGTTAAGCTACTGTGACCTGCACGTCTCTACCAAGGGGCATTTAAACCGTCTTTTTAAGCTACTGCGATCTCCACTGCTCTTCTAAGGGGCATTTAATCCGTCTTCTTAAGCTACTGCGACCTGCACGTCTCTTCCAAGGGTCATTTAAACCATCTTGTTAAGCTACTGCGAACTGCACGTCTCTTCCAAGTGGCATTTAAACTGTCTTGTTAAGCTACTGCGACCTGCAAGTCTCTTCCAAGGGTCATTTAAACCGTCTTGTTAAGCTTCTGCGACCTGCACGTCTCTTCCAATTGGCATTTAAACCATCTTGTTAAGCTACTGCCACCTGTACGTCTCTTCCAATGGGCATTTAAACCGTCTTGTTAAGCTGCTGCGACCTGTATGTCTCTTCCAAGGGGCATTTAAACAGCCTTGATAAGCTACTGCGACCTCCACTGCTCTTGCAAGGGGCATTTAAACAGTCTTGTTAAGCTACTGCGACCTGCACGTCTCTTCCAAGGGGCATTTAAACCGTCTTGTTAAGCTACTGCGACCTGCAAGCCTCTTCCAATGGGCATTTAAACCGTCTTGTTAAGCTACTGCGACCTGCACATCTCTTCCAAGGGGCATTTAAACCGTCTTGTTAAGCTACTGCGAACTGCACGTCTCTTCCAAAGGGCATTTAAACCGTCTTGTTAAGCTACTGCGACCTCCACCGCTCTTCCAAGGGGCATTTAAACCGTCTTGTTAAGCGACTGCGACCTGCACGTCTCTTCCAAGGGGCATTTAAACTGTCTTGGTAAGCTACTGCGACCTGCAAGCCTCTTCCAAGGGGCATTTAAACAGTCTTGTTAAGCTACTACGACCTGAACATCTCTTCCGAGGGGTATTTAAACCATCTTGTTAAGCTACTGCGACCTGCATGTCTTTTCCAAGGGGCATTTAAACCGTCTTGTTAAACTACTGTGACCTCTACCGCTCTTCCAAGGGGCATTTAAACCATCTTGTTAAGCTACTGCGACCTGCACGTCTCTTCCAAGGGGCATTTAAACTGTCTTGGTGAGCTACTGCGACCTGCAAGCCTCTTTGAAGGGACATTTAAACCCTCTTGTTAAGCTACTGCGACCTGCACGTCTCTTGCAAGGGGCATTTAAACAGTCTTGTTAAGCTACTGCGACCTGCACGTCTCTTCCAAGGGGCATTTAAACCGTCTTGTTAAGCTACTGCAACCTGCACGTCTCTTCCAAGGGGCATTTAAACCGTCTTGTTAAGCTACAGCAACCTGCACGTCTCTTCCAAGGGGCATTTAAACCGTCTTGTTAAGCTACTGCGACCTGCACATCTCTTCCAAGGGGCATTTAAACCGTCTTGTTAAGCTACTGCGAACTTCACCGCTCTTCCAAAGGGCATTTTAACCGTCTTGTTAAGCTACTGTGACCTCCACTGATCTTCCAAGGGGCATTTAATCCGTCTTGTTAAGCTACTGCGACCTGCACGTCTCTTCCAAGGGGCATTTAAACCGTCTTGTTAAGCTACTGCGAACTGCACGTCTCTTCCAAGGGGCATTTATACTGTCTTGTTAAGCTACTGTGACCTGCACGTCTCTTCCAAGGGGCATTTAAACCATCTTGCTAAGCTACTGCGACCTGCACGTCTCTTTCAAGGGGCATTTACACCGTTTTGTTAAGCTACTGCGACATGCTTCGCTCTTCCAAAGGGCATTTTAACCGTCTTGTTAAGCTACTGTGACCTGCACGTCACTACCAAGGGGCATCTAAACCGTCTTGTTTAGCTACTGCGACCTCCACTGCTCTTCCAAGGGGCATTTTAAAAGTCTTGTTAAGCTGCTGCGACCTGTATGTCTCTTCCAAGGGGCATTTAAACCGTCTTGTTAAGCTGCTGCGACCTGTATGTCTCTTCCAAGGGGCATTTAAACCATCTTGGTAAGCTACTGCGACCTTCAAGCCTCTTCCAAGGGGCATTTAAACTGTCTTGTTAAGCTACTGCGACCTGCACATCTCTTTCAAGGGGAATTTTAGCCATCTTGTTAAGCTACTGCGACCTGCATGTCTTTTCCAAGGGGCATTTAAACCGTCTTGTTAAGCTACTGTGACCTCCACCGCTCTCCCATGGGGCATTTAAACCATCTTGTTAAGCTACTGCGACCTGCACGTCTCTTCCAAGGGGCATTTAAACCGTCTTGGTAAGTTACTGCGACCTGCAAGCCTCTTCCAAGGGGCATTTAAACCGTCTTGTTAAGCTACTGCGACCTGCACATCTCTTCCAAGGGGCATTTAAACCGTCTTGTTAAGCTACTGCGAACTGCAAGTCTCTTCCAAGGGGCATTTAAACCGTCTAGTTACGCTATGCGACCTCCAAAGCTCTTCCAAGGGGCATTTAAACCGTCTTGGTAAGCTACTGCGACCTGTAAGCCTCTTCCATGGGGCATTTAAACCATCTTGGTTAGCTACTGCGACCTGCAAGCCTCTTCTAAGGGGCATTTAAACTCTTTTGTTAAGCTACTGCAACCTGCACGTCTCTTGCAAGGGGCATTTAAACAGTCTTGTTAAGCTACTGCGACCTGCACGTCTCTTCCAAGGGGCATTTAAACCGTCTTGTTAAGCTACTGCAACCTGCACGTCTCTTCCAAGGGGCATTTAAACCGTCTTGTTAAGCTACAGCAACCTGCACGTCTCTTCCAAGGGGCATTTAAACCGTCTTGTTAAGCTACTGCGACCTGCACATCTCTTCCAAGGGGCATTTAAACCGTCTTGTTAAGCTACTGCGAACTTCACCGCTCTTCCAAAGGGCATTTTAACCGTCTTGTTAAGCTACTGTGACCTCCACTGATCTTCCAAGGGGCATTTAATCCGTCTTGTTAAGCTACTGCGACCTGCACGTCTCTTCCAAGGGGCATTTAAACCGTCTTGTTAAGCTACTGCGAACTGCACGTCTCTTCCAAGGGGCATTTATACTGTCTTGTTAAGCTACTGTGACCTGCACGTCTCTTCCAAGGGGCATTTAAACCATCTTGCTAAGCTACTGCGACCTGCACGTCTCTTTCAAGGGGCATTTACACCGTTTTGTTAAGCTACTGCGACATGCTTCGCTCTTCCAAAGGGCATTTTAACCGTCTTGTTAAGCTACTGTGACCTGCACGTCACTACCAAGGGGCATCTAAACCGTCTTGTTTAGCTACTGCGACCTCCACTGCTCTTCCAAGGGGCATTTTAAAAGTCTTGTTAAGCTGCTGCGACCTGTATGTCTCTTCCAAGGGGCATTTAAACCGTCTTGTTAAGCTGCTGCGACCTGTATGTCTCTTCCAAGGGGCATTTAAACCATCTTGGTAAGCTACTGCGACCTTCAAGCCTCTTCCAAGGGGCATTTATACTGTCTTGTTAAGCTACTGCGACCTGCACATCTCTTTCAAGGGGAATTTTAGCCATCTTGTTAAGCTACTGCGACCTGCATGTCTTTTCCAAGGGGCATTTAAACCGTCTTGTTAAGCTACTGTGACCTCCACCGCTCTCCCAAGGGGCATTTAAACCATCTTGTTAAGCTACTGCGACCTGCACGTCTCTTCCAAGGGGCATTTAAACCGTCTTGGTAAGTTACTGCGACCTGCAAGCCTCTTCCAAGGGGCATTTAAACCGTCTTGTTAAGCTACTGCGACCTGCACATCTCTTCCAAGGGGCATTTAAACCGTCTTGTTAAGCTACTGCGAACTGCAAGTCTCTTCCAAGGGGCATTTAAACCGTCTAGTTACGCTACTGCGACCTCCAAAGCTCTTCCAAGGGGCATTTAAACCGTCTTGGTAAGCTACTGCGACCTGTAAGCCTCTTCCAAGGGGCATTTAAACCATCTTGGTTAGCTACTGCGACCTGCAAGCCTCTTCTAAGGGGCATTTAAACTCTTTTGTTAAGCTACTGCAACCTGCACGTCTCTTGCAAGGGGCATTTAAACCGTCTTGTTAAGCTACTGCGACCTGCACGTCTCTTCAAAGGGGCATTTAAACCGTCTTGTTAAGCTACTGCTACCTGCACGTCTCTTCCAAGGGGCATTTAAACCATCTTGTTAAGCTTCTGCAACTTGCACGTCTCTTCCAAGGGGCATTTAAACTGTCTTGTTAAGCTACTGCGACCTCCACCTCTCTTCCAAGGGGCATTTAAACCGTCTTGTTAAGCTGCTGCGACCTGCACGTCTCTTCCAAGGGGCATTTAAACCCTCTTGTTAAGCTACTGCGACCTGCACGTCTCTTCCAAGGGTCATTTAAACCGTCGTGTTAAGCTACTGCGAACTTCACGGCTCTTCCAAAGGGCATTTTAACCGACTTGTTAAGCTACTGTGACCTCCACTGCTCTTCCAAGGGGCTTTTAAACCGTCTTGCTAAGCTACTGCGACCTGCATTTCTCTTCCAAGGGGCATTTAAACCGTCTTGTTAAGCTACTGCGACCTGCATATCTCTTCCAAGGGGCATTTAAACCGTCTTGTTTAGCTACTGCGACCTGCACATCCCTTCCAAGGGGCATTTAAACCGTCTTGTTAAGCTACTGCGACCTGCAAGTCTCTTCCAAGGGTCATTTAAACCGTCTTGTTAAGCTTCTGCGACCTGCACGTCTCTTCCAATTGGCATTTAAACCATCTTGTTAAGCTACTGCCACCTGTACGTCTCTTCCAATGGGCATTTAAACCGTCTTGTTAAGCTGCTGCGACCTGTATGTCTCTTCCAAGGGGCATTTAAACAGCCTTGATAAGCTACTGCGACCTCCTCTGCTCTTGCAAGGGGCATTTAAACAGTCTTGTTAAGCTACTGCGACCTGCACGTCTCTTCCAAGGGGCATTTAAACCATCTTGTTAAGCTACTGCGACCTACAAGCCTCTTCCAATGGGCATTTAAACCGTCTTGTTAAGCTACTGCGACCTGCACATCTCTTCCAAGGGGCATTTAAACCGTCTTGTTAAGCTACTGCGAACTGCACGTCTCTTCCAAAGGGCATTTAAACCGTCTTGTTAAGCGACTGCGACCTGCACGTCTCTTCCAAGGGGCATTTAAACTGTCTTGGTAAGCTACTGCGACCTGCAAGCCTCTTCCAAGGGGCATTTAAACAGTCTTGTTAAGCTACTACGACCTGAACATCTCTTCCGAGGGGTATTTAAACCATCTTGTTAAGCTACTGCGACCTGCATGTCTTTTCCAAGGGGCATTTAAACCGTCTTGTTAAACTACTGTGACCTCTACCGCTCTTCCAAGGGGCATTTAAACCATCTTGTTAAGCTACTGCGACCTGCACGTCTCTTCCAAGGGGCATTTAAACTGTCTTGGTGAGCTACTGCGACCTGCAAGCCTCTTTGAAGGGACATTTAAACCCTCTTGTTAAGCTACTGCGACCTGCACGTCTCTTGCAAGGGGCATTTAAACAGTCTTGTTAAGCTACTGCGACCTGCACGTCTCTTCCAAGGGGCATTTAAACCGTCTTGTTAAGCTACTGCAACCTGCACGTCTCTTCCAAGGGGCATTTAAACCGTCTTGTTAAGCTACAGCAACCTGCACGTCTCTTCCAAGGGGCATTTAAACCGTCTTGTTAAGCTACTGCGACCTGCACATCTCTTCCAAGGGGCATTTAAACCGTCTTGTTAAGCTACTGCGAACTTCACCGCTCTTCCAAAGGGCATTTTAACCGTCTTGTTAAGCTACTGTGACCTCCACTGATCTTCCAAGGGGCATTTAATCCGTCTTGTTAAGCTACTGCGACCTGCACGTCTCTTCCAAGGGGCATTTAAACCGTCTTGTTAAGCTACTGCGAACTGCACGTCTCTTCCAAGGGGCATTTATACTGTCTTGTTAAGCTACTGTGACCTGCACGTCTCTTCCAAGGGGCATTTAAACCATCTTGCTAAGCTACTGCGACCTGCACGTCTCTTTCAAGGGGCATTTACACCGTTTTGTTAAGCTACTGCGACATGCTTCGCTCTTCCAAAGGGCATTTTAACCGTCTTGTTAAGCTACTGTGACCTGCACGTCACTACCAAGGGGCATCTAAACCGTCTTGTTTAGCTACTGCGACCTCCACTGCTCTTCCAAGGGGCATTTTAAAAGTCTTGTTAAGCTGCTGCGACCTGTATGTCTCTTCCAAGGGGCATTTAAACCGTCTTGTTAAGCTGCTGCGACCTGTATGTCTCTTCCAAGGGGCATTTAAACCATCTTGGTAAGCTACTGCGACCTTCAAGCCTCTTCCAAGGGGCATTTAAACTGTCTTGTTAAGCTACTGCGACCTGCACATCTCTTTCAAGGGGAATTTTAGCCATCTCGTTAAGCTACTGCGACCTGCATGTCTTTTCCAAGGGGCATTTAAACCGTCTTGTTAAGCTACTGTGACCTCCACCGCTCTCCCATGGGGCATTTAAACCATCTTGTTAAGCTACTGCGACCTGCACGTCACTTCCAAGGGGCATTTAAACCGTCTTGGTAAGTTACTGCGACCTGCAAGCCTCTTCCAAGGGGCATTTAAACCGTCTTGTTAAGCTACTGCGACCTGCACATCTCTTCCAAGGGGCATTTAAACCGTCTTGTTAAGCTACTGCGAACTGCAAGTCTCTTCCAAGGGGCATTTAAACCGTCTAGTTACGCTACTGCGACCTCCAAAGCTCTTCCAAGGGGCATTTAAACCGTCTTGGTAAGCTACTGCGACCTGTAAGCCTCTTCCAAGGGGCATTTAAACCATCTTGGTTAGCTACTGCGACCTGCAAGCCTCTTCTAAGGGGCATTTAAACTCTTTTGTTAAGCTACTGCAACCTGCACGTCTCTTGCAAGGGGCATTTAAACAGTCTTGTTAAGCTACTGCGACCTGCACGTCTCTTCCAAGGGGCATTTAAACCGTCTTGTTAAGCTACTGCAACCTGCACGTCTCTTCCAAGGGGCATTTAAACCGTCTTGTTAAGCTACAGCAACCTGCACGTCTCTTCCAAGGGGCATTTAAACCGTCTTGTTAAGCTACTGCGACCTGCACATCTCTTCCAAGGGGCATTTAAACCGTCTTGTTAAGCTACTGCGAACTTCACCGCTCTTCCAAAGGGCATTTTAACCGTCTTGTTAAGCTACTGTGACCTCCACTGATCTTCCAAGGGGCATTTAATCCGTCTTGTTAAGCTACTGCGACCTGCACGTCTCTTCCAAGGGGCATTTAAACCGTCTTGTTAAGCTACTGCGAACTGCACGTCTCTTCCAAGGGGCATTTATACTGTCTTGTTAAGCTACTGTGACCTGCACGTCTCTTCCAAGGGGCATTTAAACCATCTTGCTAAGCTACTGCGACCTGCACGTCTCTTTCAAGGGGCATTTACACCGTTTTGTTAAGCTACTGCGACATGCTTCGCTCTTCCAAAGGGCATTTTAACCGTCTTGTTAAGCTACTGTGACCTGCACGTCACTACCAAGGGGCATCTAAACCGTCTTGTTTAGCTACTGCGACCTCCACTGCTCTTCCAAGGGGCATTTTAAAAGTCTTGTTAAGCTGCTGCGACCTGTATGTCTCTTCCAAGGGGCATTTAAACCGTCTTGTTAAGCTGCTGCGACCTGTATGTCTCTTCCAAGGGGCATTTAAACCATCTTGGTAAGCTACTGCGACCTTCAAGCCTCTTCCAAGGGGCATTTAAACCGTCTTGTTAAGCTGCTGCGACCTGCACGTCTCTTCCAAGGGGCATTTAAACCCTCTTGTTAAGCTACTGCGACCTGCACGTCTCTTCCAAGGGTCATTTAAACCGTCGTGTTAAGCTACTGCGAACTTCACGGCTCTTCCAAAGGGCATTTTAACCGACTTGTTAAGCTACTGTGACCTCCACTGCTCTTCCAAGGGGCTTTTAAACCGTCTTGCTAAGCTACTGCGACCTGCATTTCTCTTCCAAGGGGCATTTAAACCGTCTTGTTAAGCTACTGCGACCTGCATATCTCTTCCAAGGGGCATTTAAACCGTCTTGTTTAGCTACTGCGACCTGCACATCCCTTCCAAGGGGCATTTAAACCGTCTTTTTAAGCTACTTCGACCTGCACGTCTCTTCCCAGGGGTATTTAAACCGTCTTGGTAAGCTACTGCGACCTGCAAGCCTCTTCCAAGGGGCATTTAAACCGTCTTGTTAAGCTACTGCGACCTGCACGTCTCTTCCAAGGGGCATTTAAACCGTCTTGTTAAGCTACTGCGACCTTCACCGCTCTTCCAAAGGGCATTTTAACCGTCTTGTTAAGCTACTGTGACCTCCACGTCTCTCCCAAGGGGCATTTAAACCATCTTGTTAAGCTACTGCGACCTGCACATCTCTTCCAAGTGGCATTTAAGCCATCTTGTTAAGCTACTGCGATCTGCATGTCTTTTCCAAGGGGCATTTAAACCGTGTTGTTAAGCTACTGTGACCTCCACCGCTCTCCCAAGGGGCATTTAAACCATCTTGTTAAGCTACTGCGACCTGCACGTCTCTTCCAAGGGGCATTTAAACCGTCTTGGTAAGCTACTGCGACCTGCACATCTCTTCCAAGGGTCATTTAAACCATCTTGTTAAGCTACTGCGAACTTCACCGCTCTTCCAAAGGGCATTTTAACCGTCTTGTTAAGATACTGCGACTTGCACATCTCTTCCAAGTGGCATTTAAGCCATCTTGTTAAGCTACTGCGACCTGCATGTTTTTTCCAAGGGGCATTTAAACCGTGTTGTTAAGCTACTGTGACCTCCACCGCTCTCCCAAGGGGTATTTAAACCATCTTGTTAAGCTACTGCGACCTGCACGTCTCTTCAAAAGGGCATTTAAACCATCTTGTTAAGCTACTACGACCTGCAAGCCTCTTCCAAGGGGCATTTAAACCGTCTTGTTAAGCTACTGCGACCTTCACCGCTCTTCCAAAGGGCATTTTAACCGTCTTGTTAAGCTACTGTGACCTCCACGTCTCTACCAAGGTGCATTTAAACCGTCTTGTTTAGCTACTGCGACCTCCACTGCTCTTCCAAGGGGCATTTAATCCATCTTGTTAAGCTAATGCGACCTGCACGTCTCTTCCAAGGGGCATATAAACTGTCTTGTTAAGCTACTGCGAACTGCACGTCTATTCCAAGGGGCATTTAAACTGTCTTGCTAAGCTACTGCGACCTGCACGTCTCTTCCAAGGGGCATTTAAACCGTCTTGTTAAGCTAATGCGACCTGCACGTCTCTTCCAAGGGGCATTTAAACCATCTTGTTAAGCTACTGCGACCTGTACGTCTATTCCAATAGGCATTTAAACCGTCTTGTTAAGCTGCTGCGACCTGTATGTCTCTTCCAAGGGGCATTTGAACCGTCTTGTTAAGCTACTGCGACCTCCACTGCTCTTCCAAGGGGCATTTAAACCATCTTGTGAAGCTACTGCGACCTGCACGTCTCTTCCAAGGGGCATTTAAACAGTCTTGGTAAGCTACTGCGACCTGCAAGCCTCTACCAAGGGGCATTTAAACTGTCTTGTTAAGCTACTGCGACCTGCACATCTCTTCCAAGGGGCATTTAAACCATCTTGTTAAGCTACTGCGACCTGCATGTCTTTTCCAAGGGGCATTTAAACCATCTTGGTAAGCTACTGCGACCTGCACATCTCTTCCAAGGGGCATTTAAACCATCTTGTTAAGCTACTGTGAACTTCACCGCTCTTCCAAGAGGCATTTTAACCGTCTTGTTAAGCTACTGTGACCTCCACTGCTCTTCCAAGGGGCATTTAATCCGTCTTGTTAAGCTACTGCAACCTGCACGTCTCTTCCAAGGGGCATTTAAACTGTCTTGTTAAGCTACTGCGACCTGCAAGTCTCTTCCAAGGGGCATTTAAACCATCTTGCTAAGCAACTGCGACCTGCATTTCTCTTCCAAGGGGCATTTAAACCATCTTGTTAAGCTACTGCGACCTGCACGTCTCATCCAAGGGGCATTTAAACCGTCTTGTTAAGCTACTGCGACCTGCACATCCCTTTCAAGGGGCATTTAAACCGTCTTGTTAAGCTACTTCGACCTGCATGTCTCTTCCCAGGGGCATTTAAACCGTCTTCGTAAGATACTGCGACCTGCAAGCCTCTTCCATGGGGCATTTAAACTATCTTGTTCAGCTACTGCGACCTGCACATCTCTTCCAAGGGGCATTTAAGCCATCTTGTTAAGCTACTGTGACCTCCACCGCTCTCCCAAGGGGCATTTAAACCATCTTGTTAAGCTACTGCGACCTGCACGTCTCTTCCATGGGGCATTTAAACCGTCTTGGTAAGCTACTGCGACCTGCAAGCCTCTTCTAAGGGGCATTTAAACCCTCTTGTTTAGCTACTGCGACCTGCACGTCTCTTGCAAGGGGCATTTAAACCATCTTGTTAAGCTACTGCGACCTGCACGTCTCTTCAAAGGGGCATTTAAACCGTCTTGTTAAGCTACTGCGACCTGCACGACTCTTCCAAGGGGCATTTAAACAGTTTTGTTAAGCTACTGCGACCTGCACGTCTCTTCCAAGGGGCATTTAAACCGTCTTGTTAAGCTACTGCGACCTGCACGTCTCTTCCAAGGGGCATTTAAACAGTTTTGTTAAGCTACTGCGACCTGCACGTCTCTTCCAAGGGGCATTTAAACCGTCTTGTTAAGCTACTGCGACCTTCACCGCTCTTCCAAAGGGCATTTTAACCGTCTTGTTAAGCTACTGTGACCTGCACGTCTCTACCAAGGTTTATTTAAACCATCTTGTTAAGCTACTGCGACCTCCACTGCTCTTCCACGGGGCATTTAATCCATCTTGTTAAGCTAATGCGACCTGCACGTCTCTTCTAAGGGGCATATAAACTGTCTTGTTAAGCTACTGCGAACTGCACGTCTATTCCAAGGGGCATTTAAACCGTCTTGCTAAGCTACTGCGACCTGCACATCTCTTCCAAGGAGCATTTAAACCGTCTTGTTAAGCTACTGCAACCTGCACGTCTCTTCCAAGGGGAATTTAAACCATCTTGTTAAGCTACTGCGACCTGTACGTCTATTCCAATAGGCATTTAAACCGTCTTGTTAAGCTGCTGCGACCTGTATGTCTCTTCCAAGGGGCATTTGAACCGTCTTGTTAAGCTACTGCGACCTCCACTGCTCTTCCAAGGGGCATTTAAACCATCTTGTTAAGCTACTGCGACCTGCACGTCTCTTCCAAGGGGCATTTAAACAGTCTTGGTAAGCTACTGCGACCTGCAAGCCTCTTCCAAGGGGCATTTAAACTGTCTTGTTAAGCTACTGCGACCTGCAAGCCTCTTCCAAGGGGCATTTAAACCGTCTTGTTAAGCTGCTGCGACCTGTATGTCTCTTCCAAGGGGCATTTAAACCGTCTTGGTATGCTACTGCGACCTTCAAGCCTCTTCCAAGGGGCATTTAAACTGTCTCGTTAAGCTACTGCGACCTGCACATCACTTCCAAGGGGAATTTTAGCCATCTTGTTAAGCTACTGAGACCTGCATGTCTTTTCCAAGGGGCATTTAAACCGTCTTGTTAAGCTACTGTGACCTCCACCGCTCTCCCAAGGGGCATTTAAACCATCTTGTTAAGCTACTGCGACCTGCACGTCTCTTCCAAGGGGCATTTAAACCGTCTTGGTAAGTTACTGCGACCTGCAAGCCTCTTCCAAGGGGCATTTAAACCGTCTTGTTAAGCTACTGCGACCTGCACATCTCTTCCAAGGGGCATTTAAACCGTCTTGTAAAGCTACTGCGAACTGCAAGTCTCTTCCAAGGGGCATTTAAACCGTCTAGTTACGCTACTGCGACCTCCAAAGCTCTTCCAAGGGGCATTTAAACCATCTTGGTTAGCTACTGCGACCTGCAAGCCTCTTCTAAGGGGCATTTAAACTCTCTTGTTAAGCTACTGCAACCTGCACGTCTCATGCAAGGGGCATTTAAACCGTCTTGTTAAGCTACTGCGACCTGCACGTCTCTTCAAAGGGGCATTTAAACCGTCTTGTTAAGCTACTGCTACCTGCACGTCTCTTCCAAGGGGCATTTAAACCATCTTGTTAAGCTACTGCAACTTGCACGTCTCTTCCAAGGGGCATTTAAACCGTCTTGTTAAGCTACTGCGACTTGCACATCTCTTCCAAGGGTCATTTAAACCGTCTTGTTAAGCTACTGCGAACTTCACGGCTCTTCCAAAGGGCATTTTAACCGTCTTGTTAAGCTACTGTGACCTCCACTGCTCTTCCAACGGGCTTTTAAACCGTCTTGCTAAGCTACAACGACCTGCATTTCTCTTCCAAGGGGCATTTAAACCGTCTTGTTAAGCTACTGCGACCTGCATGTCTCTTCCAGGGGGCATTTAAACCTTCTTGTTTAGCTACTGCGACCTGCACATCCCTTCCAAGGGGCATTTAAACCGTCTTGTTAAGCTACTTCGACCTGCATGTCTCTTCCCAGGGGCATTTAAACCGTCTTGTTAAGCTACTGCGACCTTCACCGCTCTTCCAAAGGGCATTTTAACCGTCTTGTTAAGCTACTGTGACCTCCACGTCTCTCCCAAGGGGCATTTAAACCATCTTGATAAGCTACTGCGACCTGCACATCTGTTCCAAGTGGCATTTAAGCCATCTTATTAAGCTACTGCGACCTGCATGTCTTTTCCAAGGGGCATTTAAACCGTGTTGTTAAGCTACTGTGACCTCCACCGCTCTCCCAAGGGGCATTTAAACCATCTTGGTAAGCTACTGTGACCTGCACGTCTCTTCCAAGGGGCATTTAAACCGTCTTGGTAAGCTACTGCGACCTGCACATCTCTTCCAAGGGTCATTTAAACCATCTTGTTAAGCTACTGCGAACTTCACCGCTCTTCCAAAGGGCATTTTAACCGTCTTGTTAAGCTACTGCGACCTGCACATCTCTTCCAAGTGGCATTTAAGCCATCTTGTTAAGCTACTGCGACCTGCATGTTTTTTCCAAGGGGCATTTAAACCGTGTTGTTAAGCTACTGGACCTCCACCGCTCTCCCAAGGGGTATTTAAACCATCTTGTTAAGCTACTGCGACCTGCACGTCTCTTCCAAGGGGCATTTAAACCATCTTGTTAAGCTACTGCGACCTGCACATCTCTTCCAAGGGTCATTTAAACCATCTTGTTAAGCTACTGCGAACTTCACCGCTCTTCCAAAGGGCATTTTAACCGTCTTGTTAAGCTACTGTGACATTCCACTGCTCTTCCAAGGGGCATTTAATCTGTCTTGTTAAGCTACTGCGACCTGCACGTCTCTTCCAAGGGGCATTTAAACCATCTTGTTAAGCTACTGCGAACTGCACTTCTCTTCCAAGGGGCATTTATACTGTCTTGTTAAGCTACTGCAACCTGCACGTCTCTTCCAAGGGGCATTTAAACTGTCTTGTTAAGCTACTGCGACCTGCAAATCCCTTCCAAGAGGCATTTAAACCGTCTTGCTAAGCTTCTGCGACCTGCATTTCTCTTCCAAGGGGCATTTAAACCGTCTTGTTAAGCTACTGCGACCTGCACGTCTCTTCCAAGGGGCATTTAAACCGTCTTGTTAAGCTACTGCGACCTGCACATCCCTTCCAAGGGGCATTTAAACCGTCTTGTTAAGCTACTTCGACCTGCACGTCTCTTCCCAGGGGCATTTAAACCGTCTTCGTAAGATACTGCGACCTGCAAGCCTCTTCCAAGGGGCATTTAAACTGTCTTGTTCAGCTACTGCGACCTGCACATCTCTTCCAAGGGGCATTTAAGCCATCTTGTTAAGCTACTGCGACCTGCAGGTCTTTTCCAAGGGGCATTTAAACCGTCTTGATAAGCTGCTGTGACCTCCACCGCTCTTCCAAGGGGCATTTAAACCATCTTCTTAAGCTACTGCGACCTGCACGTCTCTTCCAAGGGGCATTTATACCGTCTTGGTAAGCTACTGCGACCTGTAAGCCTCTTCTAAGGGGCATTTAAACCCTCTTGTTAAGCTACTGTGACCTGCACGTCTCTTGCAAGGGGCATTTAAACCATCTTGTTAAGCTACTGCGACCTGCAAGTCTCTTCCAAGGGGCATTTAAACTGTCTTGTTAAGCTACTGCGACCTGCACGACTCTTCCAAGCGGCATTCAAACTGTCTTGTTAAGCTACCGCGACCTTCACCTCTCTTCCAAGGGGCATTTAAACCGTCTTGTTAAGCTACTGCGACCTGCACGTCTCTTCCAAGGGGCATTTAAACCGTCTTGTTAAGCTACTGCGACCTGCACGTCTCTTCCAAGGGGCATTTAAACCGTCTTGTTAAGCTACTGCGACCTTAACCGCTGTTCCAAAGGGCATTTTAATCGTCATGTTAAGCCACTGTGTCCTCCACGTCTCTACCAAGGTGCATTTAAACCGTCTTGTTAAGCTACTGCGACCTCCACTGCTCTTCCAAGGGGCATTTAATCCATCTTGTTAAGCTAATGCGACCTGCACGTCTCTTCCAAGGGGCATATAAACTGTCTTGTTAAGCTACTGCGAACTGCACGTCTATTCCAAGGGGCATTTAAACCGTCTTGCTAAGCTACTGCGACCTGCACGTGTCTTCCAAGGGGCATTTAAACCGTCTTGTTAAGCTACTGCGACCTGCACGTCTCTTCCAAGGGGCATTTAAACCATCTTGTTAAGCTACTGCGACCTGTACGTCTATTCCAATAGGCATTTAAACCGTCTTGTTAAGCTGCTGCGACCTGTATGTCTCTTCCAAGGGGCATTTGAACCGTCTTGTTAAGCTACTGCGACCTCCACTGCTCTTCCAAGGGGCATTTAAACCATCTTGTTAAGCTACTGCGACCTGCACGTCTCTTCCAAGGGGCATTTAAACCATCTTGTTAAGCTACTTCGACCTGCACGTCTCTTCCCAGGGGCATTTAAACCGTCTTCGTAAGATACTGCGACCTGCAAGCCTCTTCCAAGGGGCATTTAAACTGTCTTGTTCAGCTACTGCGACCTGCACATCTCTTCCAAGGGGCATTTAAGCCATCTTGTTAAGCTACTGCGACCTGCAGGTCTTTTCCAAGGGGCATTTAAACCGTCTTGATAAGCTGCTGTGACCTCCACCGCTCTCCCAAGGGGCATTTAAACCATCTTCTTAAGCTACTGCGACCTGCACGTCTCTTCCAAGGGGCATTTATACCGTCTTGGTAAGCTACTGCGACCTGTAAGCCTCTTCTAAGGGGCATTTAAACCCTCTTGTTAAGCTACTGTGACCTGCACGTCTCTTGCAAGGGGCATTTAAACCATCTTGTTAAGCTACTGCGACCTGCAAGTCTCTTCCAAGGGGCATTTAAACCATCTTGTTAAGCTACTGCGACCTGCACGACTCATCCAAGCGGCATTCAAACTGTCTTGTTAAGCTACCGCGACCTTCACCTCTCTTCCAAGGGGCATTTAAACCGTCTTGTTAAGCTACTGCGACCTGCACGTCTCTTCCAAGGGGCATTTAAACCGTCTTGTTAAGCTACTGCGACCTGCACGTCTCTTCCAAGGGGCATTTAAACCGTCTTGTCAAGCTACTGTGTAACATACCTGGCGGCGTCCTTGCATGGTGGTCCATCTCCCACTGTGCAAGAGGGCGCACTTGATCTCCTGTCCAGAATGTCTCTCTGGCTTCCCTCCATGCTGTCTGTTTGTGTCTGTGTCTGTTTCTGCTGCTTAAGGGCGGCGCCCGATCACTTCCTGCCTTTTGTACCTGCTGTGGGTCACACCCCTTGTGCGTCCTCAGCCTATCGCTGTCTGTCTCTTGGTATATAGCTCAGCCGCTCCCATCTTTCCCTGCCTGAGCATAAGTGTTTCTTTCAGTGTGTGCTTGCACTCTGAAGGTGCCAGGTCCGTTCCTGTTTCCCTGTCCGCCTTTCCTGGAGGCTGTATTTCCAGGCCTGTCTGAACTGTGTCCTGTATTTCTCCTGCCTTGCGGTGTCAGCTCCCGTGTCTGAACTGTGTCCTGTATGTCTCCTGCTTTACGGTATTAGTTCCCGTGTCTGAACTAAGTCCTGTATGTTTCCTGCCTTGCGGTGTCAGCTCCCGTGTCTGAACTGTGTCCTGTATGTCTCCTGCTTTACGGTATTAGTTCCCGTGTCTGAACTAAGTCCTGTATGTTTCCTGCTTTGCGGTATCAGCTCCCGTGTCTGAACTTAGTCCTTTCTGTGTTTTCTTGTCTGTCCAGTCTGAACACGCTCCTTGCCTGTTCGTTCCGCCTCTCTGGGGGCCGTATTCCCAGACCCGCTCCTGTATCCCTCTGCAGTGTCGGTCTCCTCCGTACACTCAGTACCAGTCTGAACTCTCTCCTATCCTTTACCTGTTTTTCCTTTATGCCCGTTCCCTTCCTTTTTCTGCAGAGTCTGAACTCGTACCTAACTCCTGCCTGTTGTCTCTGTACTCCCGTTTGTGAGTTTGTGGTCCACTCGCTACTTCACTGCAAGTACCCTGTGGGTATCTGGCTCTGCCTTTCCCTTCCTGTCTGTTCAGTGTGAACAGAGCCCTGTCCTCCCTGCTCAGTCTTCTGCACTCTAGTTGTGCTCGCCCGTACCCCTCTGCCTGTTTTGTTCCTGAAATCCCGGTGTGTACTGGGTCCTATCCCGCCTGTGTTCCTTCTTGCTAGTGCCTCCCTGTCTGCACTCTATCTGTGCTTACCTTTACCCGCCTGCCTGCATACCCGCCTGCCTGCATACCCGCCTGCCTGCATACCCGCCTGCCTGCATACCAGTCTGCGTGCCAGTCTACCAGTCTGTTCCTGTATTCCCCTGTGTGGGTCAACAGCCGTGTCCGGGGTCTGTCCTGGAGTAGCACCTGGTCCCTCTGCTCGGTTCCTCCTTGGTGCTCTGGCGTCGTATGCCGTCGTGCCACCTTGGTCGGATCGGGTAGATACTTAGTTACGCCCCTCCAGGCATTCACTCTCCGGCACGGTCCAGTGGAATCACTACCAATCCCACGCACACGCCGCTTAGCCCGGGCGTGTGCATAACAGCATGCTCAGGCCATGGTTCCCGTTGAGCCCCACGGCCTTCGCTCTCTGAGAAGTTTTTTCCAGCGAATACATGCATTAAAATAAATAAATATATTTTTTTTCCCTTTAGCTGAGTTCCAGGCGAATTGCGCACTCGTCCAGATGGATCTATCAGCTCTCGTTCCTGCGGATCCGCCACGTTACTATGGGGATCCAAAACAGTGTCGTGCATTTGTGGAGCAATGCATGCTACACTTTAAGGCCTACCCTCTCTATTTTCCTTCCGATTGGGCTAAAGTGGCCTTTATTATGTCTTACCTGGCGGGGGATGCCTTGGAATGGATCAACCCCCTATATGAGACACAGGATCCGATCCTCCGGGACCTAATGGCCTTCCTGGTGGCCTTTCTAATGGTCTTCGATGATCCTAACCCGGAGGCTCCTGCTGAAGCTTCACTTCCCAATATCCCGGAGCAGCCCCAATGGGTAATGGGTGTGGGTAGCGTAATAGTTCTCCAGCCCAATGAGACTACTGCCCACCCAGAATCCTCACAGGGTGACTACGCTTTCCGGAATACTTCTCCCAACCTCAAGAGGCAGTCCAGACGTGCTAGACTTAGAGGCAAGCAGTCACGCCTGGGTCTGTCCTCCCTGAGACCTCCTGAACCCTTCGGGGTGCTACCTGGTAGCGAAAGGACAGAGACTCTCCTATACTCTGTACCTGATACCTCGCTCGCTTCGTCCAGTGAGTCCAACCTAGTGTACTCCGAAGCAGAGGTTACTCCCGAGTCTCTACACCCCTCCGACCAGGCGGAGGACCTCCAGTTGTGTTCTGAACCCTTCGGGGTGCCACCTGGTGGTGAATGGACAGAGACTTTCCTATATCCTGGATCTGATACCTCACTCGCTTCGTCCAGTGAGTCCAACCTAGTGTACTCCGAAGCAGAGGTTACTCCCGAGTCTCTACACCCCTCCGACCAGGCGGAGGACCTCCAGTTGTGTTTAGAACCCTTCGGGGTGCCACCTGGTGGTGAATGGACAGAGACTTTCCTATATCCTGGACCTGATACCTCGCCTGCTTCCTCCAGTGAGTCCGACCTAGTGTTCTCCGAAGCAGAAGTTACTCCCGAGTCTCTACACCCCTCCGACCAGGCGGAGGACCTCCAGTTGTGTTTAGAACCCTTCGGGGTGCCACCTGGTGGTGAATGGACAGAGACTTTCCTATTTCCTGTACCCGATACCTCGCCTGCTTCCTCCAGTGAGTCCGACCTAGTGTTCTCCGAAGCAGAAGTTACTCCCGAGTCTCTACACCCCTCCGACCAGGCGGAGGACCTCCAGTTGTGTTTAGAACCCTTCGGGGTGCCACCTGGTGGTGAATGGACAGAGACTTTCCTATTTCCTGTACCTGATACCTCGCCTGCTTCCTCCAGTGAGTCCGACCTAGTGTTCTCCGAAGCAGAAGTTACTCCCGAGTCTCTACACCCCTCCGACCAGGCGGAGGACCTCCAGTTGTGTTTAGAACCCTTCGGGGTGCCACCTGGTGGTGAATGGACAGAGACTTTCCTATTTCCTGTACCTGATACCTCGCCTGCTTCCTCCAGTGAGTCCGACCTAGTGTACTCTGAAGCAGATGTTTTCTCTGAGCCTCAGTACTCTTCTGACCCGGCGGAGGACCTCCAGTTGTTTCCTGAATCCTCCGGGGTACCACCAGATAACAAAGAGACAGTGACTTTTTCTCATTATGTACCTGATAACCCGTCTATTTCTTCCTGTGAGCTTGACAAGATGTACCTCGAAGCAGAGATTACCCTCAAGTCTCTGTCCCCCTCCAACCCAGTGAACGACTGGTCCTCGAATTCCCTGCGGAAGATTCTGGCAGGCCTGAAGAAGAGGGGGCGTAAGGGGGGAGGTACTGTAACATACCTGGCGGCGTCCTTGCATGGTGGTCCATCTCCCACTGTGCAAGAGGGCGCACTTGATCTCCTGTCCAGAATGTCTCTCTGGCTTCCCTCCATGCTGTCTGTTTGTGTCTGTGTCTGTTTCTGCTGCTTAAGGGCGGCGCCCGATCACTTCCTGCCTTTTGTACCTGCTGTGGGTCACACCCCTTGTGCGTCCTCAGCCTATCGCTGTCTGTCTCTTGGTATATAGCTCAGCCGCTCCCATCTTTCCCTGCCTGAGCATAAGTGTTTCTTTCAGTGTGTGCTTGCACTCTGAAGGTGCCAGGTCCGTTCCTGTTTCCCTGTCCGCCTTTCCTGGAGGCTGTATTTCCAGGCCTGTCTGAACTGTGTCCTGTATTTCTCCTGCCTTGCGGTGTCAGCTCCCGTGTCTGAACTGTGTCCTGTATGTCTCCTGCTTTACGGTATTAGTTCCCGTGTCTGAACTAAGTCCTGTATGTTTCCTGCCTTGCGGTGTCAGCTCCCGTGTCTGAACTGTGTCCTGTATGTCTCCTGCTTTACGGTATTAGTTCCCATGTCTGAACTAAGTCCTGTATGTTTCCTGCTTTGCGGTATCAGCTCCCGTGTCTGAACTTAGTCCTTTCTGTGTTTTCTTGTCTGTCCAGTCTGAACACGCTCCTTGCCTGTTCGTTCCGCCTCTCTGGGGGCCGTATTCCCAGACCCGCTCCTGTATCCCTCTGCAGTGTCGGTCTCCTCCGTACACTCAGTACCAGTCTGAACTCTCTCCTATCCTTTACCTGTTTTTCCTTTATGCCCGTTCCCTTCCTTTTTCTGCAGAGTCTGAACTCGTACCTAACTCCTGCCTGTTGTCTCTGTACTCCCGTTTGTGAGTTTGTGGTCCACTCGCTACTTCACTGCAAGTACCCTGTGGGTATCTGGCTCTGCCTTTCCCTTCCTGTCTGTTCAGTGTGAACAGAGCCCTGTCCTCCCTGCTCAGTCTTCTGCACTCTAGTTGTGCTCGCCCGTACCCCTCTGCCTGTTTTGTTCCTGAAATCCCGGTGTGTACTGGGTCCTATCCCGCCTGTGTTCCTTCTTGCTAGTGCCTCCCTGTCTGCACTCTATCTGTGCTTACCTTTACCCGCCTGCCTGCATACCCGCCTGCCTGCATACCCGCCTGCCTGCATACCCGCCTGCCTGCATACCAGTCTGCGTGCCAGTCTACCAGTCTGTTCCTGTATTCCCCTGTGTGGGTCAACAGCCGTGTCCGGGGTCTGTCCTGGAGTAGCACCTGGTCCCTCTGCTCGGTTCCTCCTTGGTGCTCTGGCGTCGTATGCCGTCGTGCCACCTTGGTCGGATCGGGTAGATACTTAGTTACGCCCCTCCAGGCATTCACTCTCCGGCACGGTCCAGTGGAATCACTACCAATCCCACGCACATGCCGCTTAGCCCGGGCGTGTGCATAACATACTGCGACCTTAACCGCTGTTCCAAAGGGCATTTTAATCGTCATGTTAAGCCACTGTGTCCTCCACGTCTCTACCAAGGTGCATTTAAACCGTCTTGTTAAGCTACTGCGACCTCCACTGCTCTTCCAAGGGGCATTTAATCCATCTTGTTAAGCTAATGCGACCTGCACGTCTCTTCCAAGGGGCATATAAACTGTCTTGTTAAGCTACTGCGAACTGCACGTCTATTCCAAGGGGCATTTAAACCGTCTTGCTAAGCTACTGCGACCTGCACGTGTCTTCCAAGGGGCATTTAAACCGTCTTGTTAAGCTACTGCGACCTGCACGTCTCTTCCAAGGGGCATTTAAACCATCTTGTTAAGCTACTGCGACCTGTACGTCTATTCCAATAGGCATTTAAACCGTCTTGTTAAGCTGCTGCGACCTGTATGTCTCTTCCAAGGGGCATTTGAACCGTCTTGTTAAGCTACTGCGACCTCCACTGCTCTTCCAAGGGGCATTTAAACCATCTTGTTAAGCTACTGCAACCTGCACGTCTCTTCCAAGGGGCATTTAAACCATCTTGTTAAGCTACTGCGACCTGCACATCTCTTCCAAGGGTCATTTAAACCATCTTGTTAAGCTACTGCGAACTTTACCGCTCTTCCAAAGGGCATTTTAACCGTCTTGTTAAGCTACTGTGACATTCCACTGCTCTTCCAAGGGGCATTTAATCTGTCTTGTTAAGCTACTGCGACCTGCACGTATCTTCCAAGGGGCATTTAAACCATCTTGTTAAGCTACTACGAACTGCACTTCTCTTCCAAGGGGCATTTATACTGTCTTGTTAAGCTACTGCAACCTGCACGTCTCTTCCAAGGGGCATTTAAACTGTCTTGTTAAGCTACTGCGACCTGCAAATCTCTTCCAAGAGGCATTTAAACCGTCTTGCTAAGCTACTGCGACCTGCATTTCCCTTCCAAGGGGCATTTAAACCGTCTTGTTAAGCTACTGCGACCTGCACGTCTCTTCCAAGGGGCATTTAAACCGTCTTGTTAAGCTACTGCGACCTGCACATCCCTTCCAAGGGGCATTTAAACCGTCTTGTTAAGCTACTTCGACCTGCACGTCTCTTCCCAGGGGCATTTAAACCGTCTTCGTAAGATACTGCGACCTGCAAGCCTCTTCCAAGGGGCATTTAAACTGTCTTGTTCAGCTACTGAGACCTGCACATCTCTTCCAAGGGGCATTTAAGCCATCTTGTTAAGCTACTGCGACCTGCAGGTCTTTTCCAAGGGGCATTTAAACCATCTTGATAAGCTGCTGTGACCTCCACCGCTCTCCCAAGGGGCATTTAAACCATCTTCTTAAGCTACTGCGACCTGCACGTCTCTTCCAAGGGGCATTTATACCGTCTTGGTAAGCTACTGCGACCTGTAAGCCTCTTCTAAGGGGCATTTAAACCCTCTTGTTAAGCTACTGTGACCTGCACGTCTCTTGCAAGGGGCATTTAAACCATCTTGTTAAGCTACTGCGACCTGCAAGTATCTTCCAAGGGGCATTTAAACCGTCTTGTTAAGCTACTGCGACCTGCACGACTCTTCCAAGCGGCATTCAAACTGTCTTGTTAAGCTACCGCGACCTTCACATCTCTTCCAAGGGGCATTTAAACCGTCTTGTTAAGCTACTGCGACCTGCACATCTCTTCCAAGGGGCATTTAAACCGTCTTGTTAAGCTACTGCGACCTGCACGTCTCTTCCAAGGGGCATTTAAACCGTCTTGTTAAGCTACTGCGACCTTCACCGCTGTTCCAAAGGGCATTTTAATCGTCATGTTAAGCTACTGTGTCCTCCACGTCTCTACCAAGGTGCATTTAAACCGTCTTGTTAAGCTACTGCGACCTCCACTGCTCTTCCAAGGGGCATTTAATCCATCTTGTTAAGCTAATGCGACCTGCACGTCTCTTCCAAGGGGCATATAAACTGTCTTGTTAAGCTACTGCGAACTGCACGTCTATTCCAAGGGGCATTTAAACCGTCTTGCTAAGCTACTGCGACCTGCACGTCTCTTCCAAGGGGCATTTAAACCGTCTTGTTAAGCTACTGCGACCTGCACGTCTCTTCCAAGGGGCATTTAAACCATCTTGTTAAGCTACTGCGACCTGTACGTCTATTCCAATAGGCATTTAAACCCTCTTGTTAAGCTGCTGCGACCTGTATGTCTCTTCCAAGGGGCATTTGAACCGTCTTGTTAAGCTACTGCGACCTCCACTGCTCTTCCAAGGGGCATTTAAACCGTCTTGTTAAGCTACTGCGACCTGCACGTCTCTTCCAAGGGGCATTTAAACCATCTTGTTAAGCTACTGCGACCTGTACGTCTATTCCAATAGGCATTTAAACCGTCTTGTTAAGCTGCTGCGACCTGTATGTCTCTTCCAAGGGGCATTTGAACCGTCTTGTTAAGCTACTGCGACCTCCACTGCTCTTCCAAGGGGCATTTAAACCGTCTTGTTAAGCTACTGCGACCTCCACCGCTCTTCCAAGGGGCATTTAAACCGTCTTGTTAAGCTACTGCGACCTGCACATCTCTACCAAGGGCCATTTAAACCATCTTGTTAAGCTACTGCGACCTGCATGTCGCTTCCAAGCGGCATTTAAACCGTCTTGTTAAGCTACTGCGAACTTCACCGCTCTTCCAAAGGGCATTTTAACCGTCTTGTTAAGCTACTGTGACCTGCACGTCTCTACCAAGGGGCATTTAACCGTCTTGTTAATCTACTGCGACCTCCACTGCTCTTCCAAGGGGCGTTTAATCCGTCTTGTTAAGCTCCTGCGACATGCACGTCTCTTCCAAGGGGCAATTAAACCGTCTTGTTAAGCTATGCGAACTGCACGTCTCTTCCAAGGGGCATTTAAACTGTCTTTGTAAGCTACTGCGACCTGCACGTCTCTTCCAAGGAGCATTTAAACCGTCTTGTTAAGCTACTGCGACCTGCACGTCTCTTCCAAGGGGCATTTAAACCATCTTGTTAAGCTACTGCGACCTGCATGTCTCTTCCAATGGGCATTTAAACCGTCTTGTTAAGTTGCTGCGACCTGCACGTCTCTTCCAATGGTCATTTAAACCGTCTTGTTAAGTTGCTACGACCTGCACGTCTCTTCCAAGGGGCATTTAAACCGTCTTGTTAAGCTACGGCGACCTCCACAGCTCTACCAAGGGGCATTTAAACCGTCTTGTTAAGCTACTGCGACATGCACGTCTCTTCCAAGGGGCATTTAAACCCTCTTGTTAAGCTACTGTGACCTGCACGTCTCTTCCAAGGGGCATTTAAACCGTCTTGTTAAGCTACAGCAACCTGCACGTCTCTTACAAGGGGCATTTAAACTGTCTTGTTAAGCTACTGCGTCCTCCACCTCTCTTCCAAGGGGCATTTAAACCATCTTGTTAAGCTGCTGAGACGTGCACGTCTCTTCCAAGGGGCATTTAAACCGTCTTGTTAAGCTTCTGCGACCTGCACATCTCTTCCAAGGGGCATTTAAACCGTCTTGTTAAGCTACTGCGAACTTCACCGCTCTTCCAAAGGGCATTTTAACCGTCTTGTTAAGCTACTGTGACCTCCACTGATCTTCCAAGGGGCATTTAATCCGTCTTGTTAAGCTACTGCGACCTGCACTTCTCTTCCAAGGGGCATTTAAACCGTCTTGTTAAGCTACTGCGAACTGCACGTCTCTTCCAAGGGGCATTTATACTGTCTTGTTAAGCTACTGTGACCTGCACGTCTCTTCCAAGGGGCATTTAAACCGTCTTGTTAAGCTACTGCGACCTGCACGTCTCTTCCAAGGGGCATTTAAACCATCTTGTCAAGCTACTGCGACCTGCACGTCTCTTCCAAGGAGCATTTAAACTGTCTTGGTAAGCTACTGCGACCTCCACCTCTCTTCCAAGGGGCATTTAAACCGTCTTTTTAAGCTACTGCGACCTGCACGTCTCTTCCAAGGGGCATTTAAACCGTCTTGTTAAGCTGCTGCGACCTGCACATCTCTTCCAAGGGGCATTTAAACCGCCTTGTTAAGCTACTGCGACCTTCACCGCTCTTCCAAAGGGCATTCTAACCATCTTGTTAAGCTACTGTGACCTCCACGTCTCTACCAAGGGGAATTTAAACCGTCTTTTTAAGCTACTGCGACCTCCACCTCTCTTCCAAGGTGCATTTAAACCGTCTTGTTAAGCTACTGCGACCTCCACCTCTCTTCCAAGGGGCATTTAAACCGTCTTGTTAAGCTACTGCGACCTGCACATCTCTTCCAAGGGGCATTTAAACCGTCTTGTTAAGCTACTGCGACCTGCACATCTCTTCCAAGGGGCATTTAAACCGCCTTGTTAAGCTACTGCGACCTTCACCGCTCTTCCAAAGGCCATTCTAACCATCTTGTTAAGCTACTGTGACCTGCACGTCTCTACCAAGGGGCATTTAAACCGTCTTTTTAAGCTTCTGCGACCTCCACTGCTCTACTAAGGGGCATTTAATCCGTCTTCTTAAGCTACTGCGACCTGCACGTCTCTTCCAAGGGGCATTTAAACCATCTTGTTAAGCTACTGCGAACTGCATGTCTCTTCCAAGTGGCATTTAAACTGTCTTGTTAAGCTACTGCGACCTGCAAGTCTCTTCCAAGGGTCATTTAAACCGTCTTCTTAAGCTTCTGCGACCTGCACGTCTCTTCCAATTGGCATTTAAACCATCTTGTTAAGCTACTGCCACCTGTACGTCTCTTCCAATGGGCATTTAAACCGTCTTGTTAAGCTGCTGCGACCTGTATGTCTCTTCCAAGGGGCATTGAAACCGTCTTGTTAAGCTACTGCGACCTCCACTGCTCTTGCAAGGGGCATTTAAACAGTCTTGTTAAGCTACTGCGACCTGCACGTCTCTTCCAAGGGGCATTTAAACCATCTTGTTAAGCTACTGCGACCTGCAAGCCTCTTCCAATGGGCATTTAAACCGTCTTGTTAAGCTGCTGCGACCTGCACATCTCTTCCAAGGGGCATTTAAACCGTCTTGTTAAGCTACTGCGAACTGCACCTCTCTTCCAAAGGGCATTTAAACCGTCTGGTTAAGCTACTGCGACCTCCACCGCTCTTCCAAGGGGCATTTAAACCGTCTTGTTAAGCGACTGCAACCTGCACGTCTCTTCCAAGGGGCATTTAAACTGTCTTGGTAAGCTACTGCGACCTGCAAGCCTCCTCCAAGGGGCATTTAAACAGTCTTGTTAAGCTACTACGACCTGAACATCTCTTCCTAGGGGCATTTAAACCATCTTGTTAAGCTACTGCGACCTGCATGTCTTTTCCAAGGGGCATTTAAACACGTCTTGTTAATCTACTGTGACCTCTACCGCTCTTCCAAGGGGCATTTAAACCATCTTTTTAAGCTACTGCGACCTGCTCGTCTCTTCCAAGGGGCATTTAAACTGTCTTGGTGAGCTACTGCGACCTGCAAGCCTCTTCGAAGGGACATTTAAACCCTCTTGTTAAGCTACTGCGACCTGCACATCTCTTCCAAGGGGCATTGAAACCGTCTTGTTAAGCTACTGCGAACTGCACGTCTCTTCCAAAGGGCATTTAAACCGTCTTGTTAAGCTACTGCGACCTCCACCGCTCTTCCAACGGGCATTTAAACCGTCTTGTTAAGCGACTGCGACCTGCACGTCTTTTCCAAGGGGCATTTAAACTGTCTTGGTAAGCTACTGCGACCTGCAAGCCTCTTTCAAGGGGCATTTAAACAGTCTTGTTAAGCTACTACGACCTGAACATCTCTTCCTAGGGGCATTTAAACCATCTTGTTAAGCTACTGCGACCTGCATGTCTTTTCCAAGGGGCATTTAAACCGTCTTGTTAAACTACTGTGACCTCTACCGCTCTTCCAAGGGCCATTTAAACCATCTTGTTAAGCTACTGCGACCTGCACGTCTCTTCCAAGGGGCATTTAAACTGTCTTGGTGAGCTACTGCGACCTGCAAGCCTCTTCGAAGGGACATTTAAACCCTCTTGTTAAGCTACTGCGACCTGCACGTCTCTTGCAAGGGGCATTTAAACAGTCTTGTTAAGCTACTGCGACCTGCACGTCTCTTCCAAGGGGCATTTAAACCGTCTTGTTAAGCTACTGCGACCTGCACGTCTCTTCCAAGGGGCATTTAAACCGTCTTGTTAAGCTACAGCAACCTGCACGTCTCTTACAAGGGGCATTTAAACTGTCTTGTTAAGCTACTGCGTCCTCCACCTCTCTTCCAAGGGGCATTTAAACCATCTTGTTAAGCTGCTGCGACGTGCACGTCTCTTCCAAGGGGCATTTAAACCGTCTTGTTAAGCTACTGCGACCTGCACATATCTTCCAAGGGGCATTTAAACCGTCTTGTTAAGCTACTGCGAACTTCACCGCTCTTCCAAAGGGCATTTTAACCGTCTTGTTAAGCTACTGTGATCTCCACTGATCTTCCAAGGGGCATTTAATCCGTCTTGTTAAGCTACTGCGACCTGCACGTCTCTTCCAAGGGGCATTTAAACCGTCTTGTTAAGCTGCTGCGAACTGCACGTCTCTTCCAAGGGGCATTTAAACCGTCTTGTTTAGCTACTGCGACCTGCACATCCCTTCCAAGGGGCATTTAAACCGTCTTGTTAAGCTACTTCGACCTGCACGTCTCTTCCCAGGCGTATTTAAACCGTCTTGTTAATCTACTGTGACCTCCACCGCTCTCCCAAGGGGCATTTAAACCATCTTGCTAAGCTACTGCGACCTGCACGTCTCTTCCAAGGGGCATTTAAACCGTCTTGGTAAGCTACTGCGACCTGCAAGCCTCTTCTAAGGGGCATTTAAACCCTCTTGTTAAGCTACTGCGACCTGCACGTCTCTTTCAAGGGGCATTTAAACCATCTAGTTAAGCTACTGCGACCTGCTCGTCTCTTCCAAGGGGCATTTAAACCGTCTTGTTAAGCTACTGTGACCTGCACGACTCTACTAAGCGGCATTCAAACTGTCTTGTTAAGCTACCGCGACCTCCACCTCTCTTCCAAGGGGCATTTAAACCGTCTTGTTAAGCTACTGCGACCTGCACGTCTCTTGCAAGGGGCATTTAAACCGTCTTGTTAAGCTACTGCGACCTGCACGTCTCTTCCAAGGGGCATTTAAACCGTCTTGTTAAGCTACTGCGACCTTCACCGCTCTTCCAAAGGGCATTTTAACCGTCTTGTTAAGCTACTGTGACCTGCACGTCTCTACCAAGGTGCATTTAAACCGTCTTGTTAAGCTACTGGGACCTCCACTGATCTTCCAATGGGCATTTAATCCATCTTGTTAAGCTAATGCGACCTGCACGTCTCTTCCAAGGGGCACATAAACTGTCTTGTTAAGCTACTGCGAACTGCACGTCTATTCCAAGGGGCATTTAAACCGTCTTGCTAAGCTACTGCGACCTGCACGTCTCTTCCAAGGGGCATTTAAACCGTCTTGTTAAGCTACTGCGACCTGCACGTCTCTTCCAAGGGGCATTTAAACCATCTTGTTAAGCTACTGCGACCTGTACGTCTATTCCCATAGGCATTTAAACCGTCTTGTTAAGCTGCTGCGACCTGTATGTCTCTTCCAAGTGGCATTTGAACTGTCTTGTTAAGCTACTGCGACCTCCACTGCTCTTCCAAGGGGCATTTAAACCATCTTGTTAAGCTACTGCGACCTGCACGTCTCTTCCAAGGGGCATTTAAACAGTCTTGGTAAGCTACTGCGACCTGCAAGCCTCTTTCAAGGGGCATTTAAACTGTCTTGTTAAGCTACTGCGACCTTCACATCTCTTCCAAGGGGCATTTAAACCATCTTGTTAAGCTACTGCGACCTGCATGTCTTTTCCAAGGGGCATTTAAACCATCTTGTTAAGCTACTGCGAACTGCACGTCTCTTCCAAGGGGCATTTAAACCGTCTTGGTAAACTACTGCGACTTGCAAGCCTCTTCTAAGGGGCATTTAAACCCTCTTGATAAGCTACTGCGACCTGCACGTCACTTGCAAGAGGCATTTAAACCATCTTGTTAAGCTGCTGCGACCTGTATGTCTCTTCCAAGGGGCATTTAAACCGTCTTGTTAAGCTGCTGCGACCTGTATGTCTCTTCCAAGGGGCATTTAAACCGTCTTGGTATGCTACTGCGACCTTCAAGCCTCTTCCAAGGGGCATTTAAACTGTCTTCTTAAGCTACTGCGACCTGCACATCTCTTCCAAGGGGAATTTTAGCCATCTTGTTAAGCTACTGCGACCTGCATGTCTTTTCCAAGGGGCATTTAAACCATCTTGTTAAGCTACTGTGACCTCCACAGCTCTCCCAAGGGGCATTTAAACCATCTTGTTAAGCTTCTGCGACCTGCACGTCTCTTCCAAGGGGCATTTAAACCGTCTTGGTAAGTTACTGCGACCTGCAAGCCTCTTCCAAGGGGCATTTAAACCGTCTTGTTAAGCTACTGCGACCTGCACATCTCTTCCAAGGGGCATTTAAACCGTCTTGTTAAGCTACTGCGAACTGCAAGTCTCTTCCAAGGGGCATTTAAACCGTCTAGTTACGCTACTGCAACCTCCAAAGCTCTTCCAAGGGGCATTTAAACCGTCTTGGTAAGCTACGGCGACCTGTAAGCCTCTTCCAAGGGGCATTTAAACCGTCTTGGTTAGCTACTGCGACCTGCAAGCCTCTTCTAAGGGGCATTTAAACTCTCTTGTTAAGCTACTGCAACCTGCACGTCTCTTGCAAGGGGCATTTAAACCGTCTTGTTAAGCTACTGCCACCTGCACGTCTCTTCAAAGGGGCATTTAAACCGTCTTGTTAAGCTACTGCTACCTGCACGTCTCTTCCAAGGGGCATTTAAACCATCTTATTAAGCTACTGCAACTTGCACGTCTCGTCCAAGGGGCATTTAAACTGTCTTGTTAAGCTACTGCGACCTCCACCTCTCTTCCAAGGGGCATTTAAACCGTCTTGTTAAGCTGCTGCGACCTGCACGTCTCTTCCAAGGGGCATTTAAACCCTCTTGTTAAGCTACTGCGACCTGCACGTCTCTTCCAAGGGGCATTTAAACCGTCTTGTTAAGCTACTGCGACCTGCACATCTCTTCCAAGGGTCATTTAAACCGTCTTGTTAAGCTACTGCGAACTTCACGGCTCTTCCAAAGGGCATTTTAACCGTCTTGTTAAGCTACTGTGACCTCCACTGCTCATCCAAGGGTCTTTTAAACCGTCTTGCTAAGCTACTGCGACCTGCATTTCTCTTCCAAGGGGCATTTAAACCATCTTGTTAAGCTACTGCGACCTGCATGTCTCTTCCAAGGGGCATTTAAACCGTCTTGTTTAGCTACTGCGACCTGCACAGTCCTTCCAAGGGGCATTTAAACCGTCTTGTTAAGCTACTTCGAACTGCATATCTCTTCCCAGGGGTATTTAAACCGTCTTGGTAAGCTACTGCGACCTGCAAGCCTCTTCTAAGGGGCATTTAAACCCTCTTGTTAAGCTACTGCGACCTGCACGTCTCTTTCAAGGGGCATTTAAACCATCTTGTTAAGCTACTGCGACCTGCACGTCTCTTCCAAGGGGCATTTAAACCGTCTTGTTAAGCTACTGTGACCTGCACGACTCTACCAAGCGGCATTCAAACTGTCTTGTTAAGCTACCGCGACCTCCACCTCTCTTCCAAGGGGCATTTAAACAGTCTTGTTAAGCTACTGCGACCTGCACGTCTCTTGCAAGGGGCATTTAAACCGTCTTGTTAAGCTACTGAGACCTGCACGTCTCTTCCAAGGGGCATTTAAACCGTCTTGTTAAGCTACTGCGACCTTCACCGCTCTTCCAAAGGGCATTTTAACCGTCTTGTTAAGCTACTGTGACCTGCACGTCTCTACCAAGGTGCATTTAAACCGTCTTGTTAAGCTACTGGGACCTCCACTGATCTTCCAATGGGCATTTAATCCATCTTGTTAAGCTAATGCGACCTGCACGTCTCTTCCAAGGGGCATATAAACTGTCTTGTTAAGCTACTGCGAACTGCACGTCTATTCCAAGGGGCATTTAAACCGTCTTGCTAAGCTACTGCGACCTGCACGTCTCTTCCAAGGGGCATTTAAACCGTCTTGTTAAGCTACTGCGACCTGCACGTCTCTTCCAAGGGGCATTTAAACCATCTTGTTAAGCTACTGCGACCTGTACGTCTATTCCCATAGGCATTTAAACCGTCTTGTTAAGCTGCTGCGACCTGTATGTCTCTTCCAAGTGGCATTTGAACTGTCTTGTTAAGCTACTGCGACCTCCACTGCTCTTCCAAGGGGCATTTAAACCATCTTGTTAAGCTACTGCGACCTGCACGTCTCTTCCAAGGGGCATTTAAACAGTCTTGGTAAGCTACTGCGACCTGCAAGCCTCTTTCAAGGGGCATTTAAACTGTCTTGTTAAGCTACTGCGACCTTCACATCTCTTCCAAGGGGCATTTAAACCATCTTGTTAAGCTACTGCGACCTTCACATCTCTTCCAAGGGGCATTTAAACCGTCTTGGTAAACTACTGCGACTTGCAAGCCTCTTCTAAGGGGCATTTAAACCCTCTTGATAAGCTACTGCGACCTGCACGTCACTTGCAAGAGGCATTTAAACCATCTTGTTAAGCTGCTGCGACCTGTATGTCTCTTCCAAGGGGCATTTAAACCGTCTTGTTAAGCTGCTGTGACCTGTATGTCTCTTCCAAAGGGCATTTAAACCGTCTTGGTATGCTACTGCGACCTTCAAGCCTCTTCCAAGGGGCATTTAAACTGTCTTGTTAAGCTACTGCGACCTGCACATCTCTTCCAAGGGGAATTTTAGCCATCTTGTTAAGCTACTGCGACCTGCATGTCTTTTCCAAGGGGCATTTAAACCATCTTGTTAAGCTACTGTGACCTCCACAGCTCTCCCAAGGGGCATTTAAACCATCTTGTTAAGCTTCTGCGACCTGCACGTCTCTTCCAAGGGGCATTTAAACCGTCTTGGTAAGTTACTGCGACCTGCAAGCCTCTTCCAAGGGGCATTTAAACCGTCTTGTTAAGCTACTGCGACCTGCACATCTCTTCCAAGGGGCATTTAAACCGTCTTGTTAAGCTACTGCGAACTGCAAGTCTCTTCCAAGGGGCATTTAAACCGTCTAGTTACGCTACTCCAACCTCCAAAGCTCTTCCAAGGGGCATTTAAACCGTCTTGGTAAGCTACTGCGACCTGTAAGCCTCTTCAAAGGGGCATTTAAACCGTCTTGGTTAGCTACTGCGACCTGCAAGCCTCTTCTAAGGGGCATTTAAACTCTCTTGTTAAGCTACTGCAACCTGCACGTCTCTTGCAAGGGGCATTTAAACCGTCTTGTTAAGCTACTGCCACCTGCACGTCTCTTCAAAGGGGCATTTAAACCGTCTTGTTAAGCTACTGCTACCTGCACGTCTCTTCCAAGGGGCATTTAAACCATCTTATTAAGCTACTGCAACTTGCACGTCTCGTCCAAGGGGCATTTAAACTGTCTTGTTAAGCTACTGCGACCTCCACCTCTCTTCCAAGGGGCATTTAAACCGTCTTGTTAAGCTGCTGCGACCTGCACGTCTCTTCCAAGGGGCATTTAAACCCTCTTGTTAAGCTACTGCGACCTGCACGTCTCTTCCAAGGGGCATTTAAACCGTCTTGTTAAGCTACTGCGACCTGCACGTCTCTTCCAAGGGGTATTTAAATCGTCTTGTTAAGCTACTGCGACCTGCACGTCTCTTCCAAGGGGCATTTAAACCGTCTTGTTAAGCTACTGTGACCTCCACCGCTCTACCAAGGGGCATTTTAACCGTCTTGTTTAGCTACTGTGACCTGCACGCCTCTTCCAAGGGGCATTTAAACCATCTTGGTAAGCTACTGTGACCTTCAAGCCGCTTCTAAGGGGCATTTAAACCGTCTTGTTAAGCTACTGCAACCAGCACGTCTCTTCCAAGGGGCATTTAAACTGTCATGTTAAGCTACTGCGACCTCCACCTCTCTTCCAATGGGCATTTAAATCGACTTGTTAAGCTGCTGCGACCTGCACGTCTCTTCCAAGGGGCATTTAAACCCTCTTGTTAAGCTACTGTGACCTGCACGTCTCTTCCAAGGGGCATTTAAACCGTCTTGTTAAGCTGCTGCGACCTGCACATCTCTTCCAAGGGGCATTTAAACCGTCTTGTTAAGCTACTGCGAACTTCACCGTTCTTCCAAAGGGCATTTTAACCGTCTTGTTAAGCTACTGTGACCTCCACTGCTCTTCCAAGGGGCATTTAATCCATCTTGTTAAGGTACTGCGACCTGCACGTCTCTTCCAAGGGGCATTTAAACAGTCTTGTTAAGCTACTGCGAACTGCACATCTCTTCCAAGGGGCATTTATACTGTCTTGTTAAGCTACTGCGACCTGCACGTCTCTTCCAAGGGGCATTTAAACTGACTTTTTAAGCTACTGCGACCTGCACGTCTCTTCCAAGGGGCATTTAAACCATCTTTTAAGCTACTGCGACCTGCACGTCTCTTCCAAGGGGCATTTAAACCGTCTTGGTAAGCTACTGCGACCTGCAAGCCTCTTCTAAGGGGCATTTAAACCCTCTTGTTAAGCTACTGCGACCTGCACGTCTCTTGCAAGGGGCTTTTAAACCCTCTTGTTAAGCTACTGTGACCTCCACCGCTCTTCCAAGGGGCATTTTAACCATCTTGTTTAGCTACTGTGACCTGCACGCCTCTTCCAAGGGGCATTTAAACCATCTTGGTAAGCTACTGTGACCTTCAAGCCGCTTCTAAGGGGCATTTAAACCCTCTTGTTGAGCTACTGCGACCTGCACGTCTCTTGCAAGGGTCATTTAAACCGTCTTGTTATGCTACTGCGACCTGCACGTCTCTTCCAAGGGGCATTTAAACCGTCTTGTTAAGCTACTGCGACCTGCGTGTCTCTTCCAAGGGGCATTTAAACCGTCTTGTTAAGCTACTGCGACCTGCACGTCTCTTCCAAGGGGCATTTAAACTGTCTTGTTAAGCTACTGCCACCTGCACGTCTCTTCCAAGGGGCATTTAAACCGTCTTGGTAAGCTACTGCGACCTGCAAGCCTCTTCTAAGGGCATTTAAACCCTCTTTTTAAGATACTGCGACCTGCACGTCTCTTGCAAGGGGCTTTTAAACCCTCTTGTTAAGCTACTGTGACCTCCACCGCTCTTCCAAGGGGCATTTTAACCATCTTGTTTAGCTACTGTGACCTGCACGCCTCTTCCAAGGGGCATTTAAACCATCTTGGTAAGCTACTGTGACCTTCAAGCCGCTTCTAAGGGGCATTTAAACCCTCTTGTTGAGCTACTGCGACCTGCACGTCTCTTGCAAGGGGCTTTTAAACCCTCTTGTTAAGCTACTGTGACCTCCACCGCTCTTCCAAGGGGCATTTTAACCATCTTGTTTAGCTACTGTGACCTGCACACCTCTTCCAAGGGGCATTTAAACCATCTTGGTAAGCTACTGTGACCTTCAAGCCGCTTCTAAGGGGCATTTAAACCCTCTTGTTGAGCTACTGCGACCTGCACGTCTCTTGCAAGGGTCATTTAAACCGTCTTGTTATGCTACTGCGACCTGCACGTCTCTTCCAAGGGGCATTTAAACCGTCTTGTTAAGCTACTGCGACCTGCGTGTCTCTTCCAAGGGGCATTTAAACCGTCTTCTTAAGCTACTGCGACCTGCACGTCTCTTCCAAGGGGCATTTAAACTGTCTTGTTAAGCTACTGCCACCTGCACGTCTCTTCCAAGGGGCATTTAAACCGTCTTGGTAAGCTACTGCGACCTGCAAGCCTCTTCTAAGGGCATTTAAACCCTCTTTTTAAGATACTGCGACCTGCACGTCTCTTGCAAGGGGCTTTTAAACCCTCTTGTTAAGCTACTGTGACCTCCACCGCTCTTCCAAGGGGCATTTTAACCATCTTGTTTAGCTACTGTGACCTGCACGCCTCTTCCAAGGGGCATTTAAACCATCTTGGTAAGCTACTGTGACCTTCAAGCCGCTTCTAAGGGGCATTTAAACCCTCTTGTTGAGCTACTGCGACCTGCACGTCTCTTGCAAGGGTCATTTAAACCGTCTTGTTAAGCTACTGCGACCTGCACGTCTCTTCCAAGGGGCATTTAAACCGTCTTGTTAAGCTACTGCGACCTGCGTGTCTCTTCCAAGGGGCATTTAAACCGTCTTGTTAAGCTACTGCGACCTGCACGTCTCTTCCAAGGGGCATTTAAACTGTCTTGTTAAGCTACTGCGACCTCCACCTCTCTTCCAAGGGGCATTTAAACCGTCTTGTTAAGCTACTGCGACCTGCACGTCTCTTGCAAGGGGCATTTAAACCGTCTTGTTAAGCTACTGCGACCTGCACGTCTCTTCAAGGGGCATTTAAACCGTCTTGTTAAGCTACTGCGACCTGCACATCTCTTCCAAGGGGCATTTAAACCGTCTTGTTAAGCTACTGCGACCTTCACCGCTCTTCCAAGGGGCATTTTTACCGTCTTGTAATGCTACTGCGACCTCCACTGCTCTTCCAAGGGGCACTTAATCCATCTTTTTAAGCTACTGCGACCTGCACGTCTCTTCCAAGTGGCATTTAAACCGTCTTGTTAAGCTACTGCGAACTGCATGTCTCTTCCAAGGGGCATTTAAACTGTCTTGTTAAGCTACTGCGACCTGCACGTCTCTTCCAAGGGGCATTTAAACCGTCTTGTTAAGCTACTGCGACCTGCACGTCTCTTCCAAGGTGCATTTAATCTATCTTGTTAAGCTACTGCAACCTGTACGTCTCTTCCAATGGGCATTTAAACCGTCTTGTTAAGCTGCTGTGAAATGTATGTCTCTTCCAAGGGGCATTTAAACCGTCTTGTTAAGCTACTGGGACCTCCACAGCTCTTCCAAGGGGCATTTAAACCATCTTGTTAAGCTACTGCGACCTGCACGTCTCTTCCAAGGGGCTTTTAAACAGTCTTGGTAAGCCACTGCGACCTGCAAGCCTCTTCAAAGTGGCATTTAAACCCTCTTGTTAAGCTACTGCGACCTGCATGTCTCTTGCAAGGGGCATTTAAACCGTCTTGTTAAGCCACTGCGACCTTCACGTCTCTTCCAAGAGGCATTTAAACTGTCTTGTTAAGCTACTGCGACCTGCAAGCCTCTTCCAAGGGGCATTTAAACCGTCTTGTTAAGCTACTGCGACCTGCATGTCTCTTTCAAGGGGCATTTTAACCATCTTGTTGAGCTACTGCGACCAGGACGTCTCTTCCAAGGGGCATTTAAACCGTCGTATTAAGCTACTGCGACCTGCACGTCTCTTCCAAGGGGCATTTAAACTGTCTTGTTAAGCTACTGCGACCTTCACCGCTCTTACAAAGGGCATTTAATCCGTCTTGTTAAGCTACTGCGACCTGCACGTTTCTTACAAGAGGCATTTAAACCAACTTGTTAAGCTACTGCGAACTGCACGTCTCTTCCAAGGGGCATTTAAACTGTCTTGTTAAGCTACTGCGACCTGCATGTCTCTTCCAAGGGGCATTTAAACCATCTTGTTAAACTACTGCGACCTGCACGTCTCTTCCAAGGGGCATTTAAACCATCTTGTTAAGCTACTGCGACCTGTATGTCTCTTCCAATGGGCATTTAAACCATCTTGTTAAGCTGCTGCGACCTGTATGTCTCTTCAAAGGGGCATTTAAACCGTCTTGATAAGCTACTGTGACCTTCATGTCTTTTCCAAGGGGCATTTAAATCGTCTTGTTAAGCTACTGTGACCTCCACCGCTCTCCCAAGGGGCATTTAAACCAACATGTTAAGCTACTGCGACCTGCACGTCTCTTCCAAGGGGCATTTAAACCGTCTTAGTAAGTTACTGCGACCTGCAATCCTCTTCCAAGGGGCATTTAAACCGTCTTGTTAAGCTACTGCGACCTGCACGTCTCTTCCAAGGGGCATTTAAACCCTCTTGTTAAGCTACTGCCACCTGCACATCTCTTCCAAGGGGCATTTAAACCGTCTTGTTAAGCTACTGCGAACTGCAAGTCTCTTCCAAGGGGCATTTAAACCGTCTTGTTACGCTACTGCGACCTCCAAAGCTCTTCCAAGGGACATTTAAACCGTCTTGGTAAGCTACTGCGACCTGCAAGCCTCTTCTAAGGGGCATTTAAACTCTCTTGTTAAGCTACTGCGACCTGAACGTCTCTTGCAAGGGGCATTTAAACCGTCTTGTTAAGCTACTGCGACCTGCACGTCTCTTCAAAGGGGCATTTAAACCGTCTTGTTAAGCTACTGCGACCTGCATGTCTCTTCCAAGGGGCATTTAAACCATCTTGTTAAGCTACTGTAACCTGCACGACTCTTCCAAGGGGCATTTAAACTGTCTTGTTGAGCTACTGCGACCTCCACCTCTCTTCCAAGGGGCATTTAAACCGTCTTGTTAAGCTGCTGCGACCTGCACGTCTCTTCCAAGGGGCATTTAAACCTTCTTGTTAAGCTACTGCGACCTGCACGTCTCTTCCAAGGGGCATTTAAACACCGTCTTGCTAAGCTATTGCGAACTTCACGGCTCTTCCAAAGGGCATTTTAACCGTCTTGTTAAGCTACTGTGACCTCCACTGCTCTTCCAAGGGGCTTTTAAACCGTCTTGCTAAGCTACTGCGACCTGCATTTCTCTTCCAAGGGGCATTTAAACCGTCTTGTTAAGCTACTGCCACCTGCACGTCTCTTCCAAGGGGCATTTAAACCGTCTTGTTAAGCTACTGCGACCTGCACATCCCTTCCAAGGGGCATTTAAACCGTCTTGTTAAGCTACTTCGACCTGCACGTCTCTTCCCAGGGGCATTTAAACCGTCTTGGTAAGCTACTGCGACCTGCAAGCCTCTTCCAAGGGGCATTTAAACCGTATTGTTAAGCTACTGTGACCTCCACCGCTCTCCCAAGGGGCATTTAAACCATCTTGTTAAGCTACTGCGACCTGCAAGCCTCTTCCAAGGGGCATTTAAACCGTCTTGTTAAGCTACTGTGACCTCCACCGCTCTCCCAAGGGGCATTTAAACCGTCTTGGTAAGCTACTGCGACCTGCACATCTCTTCCAAGGGTCATTTAAACTGTCTTGTTAAGCTACTGCGAACTTCACCGCTCTTCCAAAGGGCATTTTAACCGTCTTGTTAAGCTACTGTGACCTCCACTGCTCTTCCAAGGGGCATTTAATCTGTCTTGTTAAGCTACTGCGACCTGCACGTCTCTTCCAAGGGGCATTTAAACCATCTTGTTAAGCTACTGCGAACTGCACGTCTCTTCCAAGGGGCATTTATATTGTCTTGTTAAGCTACTGCGACCTGCACGTCTCTTCCAAGGGGCATTTAAACTGTCTTGTTAAGCTACTGCGACCTGCAAGTCTCTTCCAAGGGGCATTTAAACCGTCTTGCTAAGCTACTGCGACCTGCATTTCTCTTCCAAGGGGCATTTAAACCGTCTTGTTAAGCTACTGCGACCTGCACGTCTCTTCCAAGGGGCATTTAAACCGTCTTGTTAAGCTACTGCGACCTGCACATCCCTTCCAAGCGGCATTTAAACCGTCTTCGTAAGCTACTGCGACCTGCAAGCCTCTTCTAAGGGGCATTTAAACTGTCTTGTTCAGCTACTGCGACCTGCACATCTCTTCCAAGGGGCATTTAAGCCGTCTTGTAAGCTACTGCGACCTGCAGGTCTTTTCCAAAGGGCATTTAATCTGTCTTGTTAAGCTACTGCGAACTTCACGTCTATTCCAAGGGGCATTTAAACTGTCTTGCTAAGCTACTGCGACCTGCACGTCTCTTCCAAGGGGCATTTAAACCGTCTTGTTAAGCTACTGCGAACTGCACGTCTCTTCCAAGGGGCATTTAAACTGTCTTGTTAAGCTACTGCGACCTGCACGTCTCTTCCAAGGGGCATTTAAACCATCTTGTTAAACTACTGCGACCTGCACGTCTCTTCCAAGGGGCATTTAAACCATCTTGTTAAGCTACTGCGACCTGTATGTCTCTTCCAATGGGCATTTAAACCATCTTGTTTAGCTGCTGCGACCTGTATGTCTCTTCAAAGGGGCATTTAAACCGTCTTGTTAAGCTACTGCGACCTCCACCGCTCTTCCAAGGGGCATTTAAACCGTCTTGTTAAGCTACTGCGACCTGCAAGACTCTTCCAAGGGGCATTTAAACTGTCTTGTTAAGCTACTGCAACCTGCACATCTCTTCCTAGGGGAATTTAAGCCATCTTGCTAAGCTACTGCGACCTTCATGTCTTTTCCAAGGGGCATTTAAATCGTCTTGTTAAGCTACTGTGACCTCCACCGCTCTCCCAAGGGGCATTTAAACCAACATGTTAAGCTACTGCGACCTGCACGTCTCTTCCAAGGGGCATTTAAACCGTCTTAGTAAGTTACTGCGACCTGCAATCCTCTTCCAAGGGGCATTTAAACCGTCTTGTTAAGCTACTGCGACCTGCACGTCTCTTCCAAGGGGCATTTAAACCCTCTTGTTAAGCTACTGCGACCTGCACATCTCTTCCAAGGGGCATTTAAACCGTCTTGTTAAGCTACTGCGAACTGCAAGTCTCTTCCAAGGGGCATTTAAACCGTCTTGTTACGCTACTGCGACCTCCAAAGCTCTTCCAAGGGACATTTAAACCGTCTTGGTAAGCTACTGCGACCTGCAAGCCTCTTCTAAGGGGCATTTAAACTCTCTTGTTAAGCTACTGCGACCTGAACTTCTCTTGCAAGGGGCATTTAAACCGTCTTGTTAAGCTACTGCGACCTGCACGTCTCTTCAAAGGGGCATTTAAACCGTCTTGTTAAGCTACTGCGACCTGCATGTCTCTTCCAAGGGGCATTTAAACCATCTTGTTAAGCTACTGTAACCTGCACGACTCTTCCAAGGGGCATTTAAACTGTCTTGTTGAGCTACTGCGACCTCCACCTCTCTTCCAAGGGGCATTTAAACCGTCTTGTTAAGCTGCTGCGACCTGCACGTCTCTTCCAAGGGGCATTTAAACCTTCTTGTTAAGCTACTGCGACCTGCACGTCTCTTCCAAGGGGCATTTAAACACCGTCTTGTTAAGCTATTGCGAACTTCACGGCTCTTCCAAAGGGCATTTTAACCGTCTTGTTAAGCTACTGTGACCTCCACTGCTCTTCCAAGGGGCTTTTAAACCGTCTTGCTAAGCTACTGCGACCTGCATTTCTCTTCCAAGGGGCATTTAAACCGTCTTGTTAAGCTACTGCGACCTGCACGTCTCTTCCAAGGGGCATTTAAACCGTCTTGTTAAGCTACTGCGACCTGCACATCCCTTCCAAGGGGCATTTAAACCGTCTTGTTAAGCTACTTCGACCTGCACGTCTCTTCCCAGGGGCATTTAAACCGTCTTGGTAAGCTACTGCGACCTGCAAGCCTCTTCCAAGGGGCATTTAAACCGTATTGTTAAGCTACTGTGACCTCCACCGCTCTCCCAAGGGGCATTTAAACCGTCTTGGTAAGCTACTGCGACCTGCACATCTCTTCCAAGGGTCATTTAAACTGTCTTGTTAAGCTACTGCGAACTTCACCGCTCTTCCAAAGGGCATTTTAACCGTCTTGTTAAGCTACTGTGACCTCCACTGCTCTTCCAAGGGGCATTTAATCTGTCTTGTTAAGCTACTGCGACCTGCACGTCTCTTCCAAGGGGCATTTAAACCATCTTGTTAAGCTACTGCGAACTGCACGTCTCTTCCAAGGGGCATTTATATTGTCTTGTTAAGCTACTGCGACCTGCACGTCTCTTCCAAGGGGCATTTAAACTGTCTTGTTAAGCTACTGCGACCTGCAAGTCTCTTCCAAGGGGCATTTAAACCGTCTTTCTAAGCTACTGCGACCTGCATTTCTCTTAAAGGGGCATTTAAACCGTCTTGTTAAGCTACTGCGACCTGCACGTCTCTTCCAAGGGGCATTTAAACCGTCTTGTTAAGCTACTGCGACCTGCACATCCCTTCCAAGCGGCATTTAAACCGTCTTGTTAACCTACTTCGACCTGCACGTCTCTTCCCAGGGGCATTTAAACCGTCTTCGTAAGCTACTGCGACCTGCAAGCCTCTTCTAAGGGGCATTTAAACTGTCTTGTTCAGCTACTGCGACCTGCACATCTCTTCCAAGGGGCATTTAAGCCATCTTGTAAGCTACTGCGACCTGCAGGTCTTTTCCAAAGGGCATTTAATCTGTCTTGTTAAGCTACTGCGAACTTCACGTCTATTCCAAGGGGCATTTAAACTGTCTTGCTAAGCTACTGCGACCTGCACGTCTCTTCCAAGGGGCATTTAAACCGTCTTGTTAAGCTACTGCGACCTGCAGGTCTTTTCCAAGGGGCATTTAAACCGTCTTGTTAAGCTACTGTGACCTCCGTCGCTCTCCCAAGGGGCATTTAAACCATCTTGTTAAGCTACTGCGACCTGCACGTCTCTTCCAAGGGGCATTTAAACCGTCTTGGTAAGCTACTGCGACCTGCACGTCTCTTGCAAGGGGCATTTAAACTGTCTTGTTAAGCTACTGCGACCTGCACGTCTCTTCCAAGGGGCATTTAAACCGTCTTGTTAAGCTACTGCGACCTGCACGACTCTTTCAAGCGACATTTATACTATCTTGTTAAGCTACCGCGACCTCCACCTCTCTTCCAAGGGGCATTTAAACCGTCTTGTTAAGCTACTGCGACCTGCACGTCTCTTCCAAGGGGCATTTAAACCGTCTTGTTAAGCTACTGCGACCTTCACCGCTCTTCCAAAGGGCATTTTAACCGTCTTGTTAAGCTAATGCGACCTGCACGTCTCTTCCAAGGGGCATTTAAACTGTCTTGTTAAGCTACTGCGAACTTCACGTCTATTCCAAGGGGCATTTAAACTGTCTTGCTAAGCTACTGCGACCTGCATGTCTCTTCCAAGTGGCATTTAAACCGTCTTGTTAAGCTACTGCGACCTGCACGTCTCTTCTAAGGGGCATTTAAACCATCTTATTAAGCTACTGCGACCTGTACGTCTATTCCAATAGGCATTTAAACCGTCTTGTTAAGCTGCTGCGACCTGTATGTCTCTTCCAAGGGGCATTTGAACCGTCTTTTTAAGCTACTGCGACCTCCACCGCTCTTCCAAGGGGCATTTAAACCATCTTGTTAAGCTACTGCGACCTGCAAGTCTCTTCCAAGGGGCATTTAAACAGTCTTGGCAAGCTACTGCGACCTGCAAGCCTCTTCCAAGAGGCATTTAAACCGTTTGTTAAGCTACTGCGACCTGCACATCTCTTCCAAGGGGCATTTAAACCATCTTGTTAAGCTACTGCGACCTGCATGTCTTTTCCAAGGGGTATTTACACCATCTTGTTAAGCTACTGTGACCTCCACCGCTCTTCCAAGGGGCATTTAAACCATCTTGTTAAGCTACTGCGAACTGCACGTGTCTTCCAAGGGGCATTTAAACCGTCTTGGTAAACTACTGCGACCTGCAAGCCTCTTCTAAGGGGCATTTAAACACTCTTGATAAGCTACTGCGACCTGCACGTCACTTGCAAGAGGCATTTAAACCATCTTGTTAAGCTACTGCGACCTGCACGTCTCTTCCTAGGGGCATTTAAACCGTCTTGTTAAGCTACTGCAACCTGCATGTCTCTTCCAAGGGGCATTTAAACCGTCTTGTTAAGCTACTGTGACCTGCACGTCTCTTCCAAGGGGTATTTAAACTGTCTTGTTAAGCTAATGCGACCTCCACCTCTCTTCCAAGGGGCATTTAAACCGTCTTGTTAAGCTTCTGCGACCAGCACGTCTCTTCCAAGGTGCATTTAAACCATCTTGTTAAGCTACTGCGACCTGCACGTCTCTTCCCAGGGGTATTTAAACCGTCTTGTTAAGCTACTGCGACCAGCACGTCTCTTCCAAGGGGCATTTAAATCGTCTTGTTAAGCTACTGCGACCTGCACGTCTCTTCCAAGGGGCATTTAAACCGTCTTGTTAAGCTACTGCAACCAGCACGTCTCTTCCAAGGGGCATTTAAACCCTCTTGTTAAGCTACTGTGACCTGCACGTCTCTTCCAAGGGGCATTTAAACCGTCTTGTTAAGCTACTGCGACCTGCACATCTCTTCCAAGGGGCATTTAAATCGTCTTGTTAAGCTACTGCGAACTTTACCGCTCTTCCAAAGGGCATTTTAACCATCTTGTTAAGCTACTGCGACCTGCACATCTCTTCCAAGGGGCATTTAAATCATCTTGTTAAGCTACTGCGAACTTTACCGCTCTTCCAAAGGGCATTTTAACCGTCTTGTTAAGCTACTGTGACCTGCAAGCCTCTTCTAAGGGGCATTTAAACCCTCTTGATAAGCTACTGCGACCTGCACGTCACTTGCAAGAGGGATTTAAACCATCTTGTTAAGCTACTGCGACCTGCACGTCTCTTCCTAGGGGCATTTAAACCGTCTTGTTAAGCTACTGCGACCTGCACGTCTCTTCCAAGGGGCATTTAAACCGTCTTGTTAAGCTACTGCAACCAGCACGTCTCTTCCAAGGGGCATTTAAACCCTCTTGTTAAGCTACTGTGACCTGCACGTCTCTTCCAAGGGGCATTTAAACTGTCTTGTTAAGCTACTGCGACCTGCACATCTCTTCCAAGGGGCATTGAAACCTTCTTGTTAAGCTACTGTGAACTTCACCGCTCTTCCAAAGGGCATTTTAACCGTCTTGTTAAGCTACTGTGACCTCCACTGCTCTTCCAAGGGGCATTTAATCCATCTTGTTAAGCTACTGCGACCTGCACGTCTCTTCCAAGGGGCATTTAAACCGTCTTGTTAAGCTACTGCGAACTGCACATCTCTTCCAAGGGGCATTGAAACCTTCTTGTTAAGCTACTGTGAACTTCACCGCTCTTCCAAAGGGCATTTTAACCGTCTTGTTAAGCTACTGTGACCTCCACTGCTCTTCCAAGGGGCATTTAATCCATCTTGTTAAGCTACTGCGACCTGCACGTCTCTTCCAAGGGGCATTTAAACCGTCTTGTTAAGCTACTGCGAACTGCACATCTCTTCCAAGGGGCATTTATACTGTCTTGTTAAGCTACTGCGACCTGCACGTCTCTTCCAAGGGGCATTTAAACCATCTTTTAAGCTACTGCGACCTGCACGTCTCTTCCAAGGGGCATTTAAACCGTCTTGGTAAGCTACTGCGACCTGCACGTCTCTTGCAAGGGGCTTTTAAACCGTCTTGTTAAGCTACTGTGACCTCCACCGCTCTTCCAAGGGGCATTTTAACCATCTTGTTTAGCTACTGTGACCTGCACGCCTCTTCCAAGGGGCATTTAAACCGTCTTGTTAAGCTACTGCGACCTGCATGTCTCTTCCAAGGGGCATTTAAACCGTCTTGTTAAGCTACTGCGACCAGCACGTCTCTTCCAAGGGGCATTTAAATCGTCTTGTTAAGCTACTGCGACCTGCACGTCTCTTCCAAATCGCATTAAAACCGTCTTGTTAAGCTACTGCAACCAGCACGTCTCTTCCAAGGGGCATTTAAACCCTCTTGTTAAGCTACTGTGACCTGCACGTCTCTTCCAAGGGGCATTTAAACCGTCTTGTTAAGCTACTGCGACCTGCACATCTCTTCCAAGGGGCATTTAAACCGTCTTGATAAGCTACTGCGAACTTCACCGCTCTTCCAAAGGGCATTTTAACCGTCTTGTTAAGCTACTGTGACTTGCAAGCCTCTTCTAAGGGGCATTTAAACCCTCTTGATAAGCTACTGCGACCTGCACGTCACTTGCAAGAGGCATTTAAACCATCTTGTTAAGCTACTGCGACCTACACGTCTCTTCCTAGGGGCATTTAAAACGTCTTGTTAAGCTACTGCAACCTGCATGTCTCTTCCAAGGGGCATTTAAACCGTCTTGTTAAGCTACTGTGACCTGCACGTCTCTTCCAAGGGGTGTTTAAACTGTTTTGTTAATCTAATGCGACCTCCACCTCTCTTCCAAGTGGCATTTAAACCGTCTTGTTAAGCTTCTGCGACCAGCACGTCTCTTCCAAGGGGCATTTAAACCGTCTTGTTAAGCTACTGCGACCTGCACATCTCTTCCAAGGGGCATTTAAATCGTCTTGATAAGCTACTGCGAACTTTACCGCTCTTCCAAAGGGCATTTTAACCATCTTGTTAAGCTACTGCGACCTGCACATCTCTTCCAAGGGGCATTTAAATCATCTTGTTAAGCTACTGCGAACTTTACCGCTCTTCCAAAGGGCATTTTAACCGTCTTGTTAAGCTACTGTGACCTGCAAGCCTCTTCTAAGGGGCATTTAAACCCTCTTGATAAGCTACTGTGACCTGCACGTCACTTGCAAGAGGGATTTAAACCATCTTGTTAAGCTACTGCGACCTGCACGTCTCTTCCTAGGGGCATTTAAACCGTCTTGTTAAGCTACTGCGACCTGCACGTCTCTTCCAAGGGGCATTTAAACCGTCTTGTTAAGCTACTGCAACCAGCACGTCTCTTCCAAGGGGCATTTAAACCCTCTTGTTAAGCTACTGTGACCTGCACGTCTCTTCCAAGGGGCATTTAAACTGTCTTGTTTAGCTACTGCGACCTGCACATCTCTTCCAAGGGGCATTGAAACCTTCTTGTTAAGCTACTGTGAACTTCACCGCTCTTCCAAAGGGCATTTTAACCGTCTTGTTAAGCTACTGTGACCTCCACTGCTCTTCCAAGGGGCATTTAATCCATCTTGTTAAGCTACTGCGACCTGCACGTCTCTTCCAAGGGGCATTTAAACCGTCTTGTTAAGCTACTGCGAACTGCACATCTCTTCCAAGGGGCATTGAAACCTTCTTGTTAAGCTACTGTGAACTTCACCGCTCTTCCAAAGGGCATTTTAACCGTCTTGTTAAGCTACTGTGACCTCCACTGCTCTTCCAAGGGGCATTTAATCCATCTTGTTAAGCTACTGCGACCTGCACGTCTCTTCCAAGGGGCATTTAAACCGTCTTGTTAAGCTACTGCGAACTGCACATCTCTTCCAAGGGGCATTTATACTGTCTTGTTAAGCTACTGCGACCTGCACGTCTCTTCCAAGGGGCATTTAAACCATCTTTTAAGCTACTGCGACCTGCACGTCTCTTCCAAGGGGCATTTAAACCGTCTTGGTAAGCTACTGCGACCTGCACGTCTCTTGCAAGGGGCTTTTAAACCGTCTTGTTAAGCTACTGTGACCTCCACCGCTCTTCCAAGGGGCATTTTAACCATCTTGTTTAGCTACTGTGACCTGCACGCCTCTTCCAAGGGGCATTTAAACCGTCTTGTTAAGCTACTGCGACCTGCATGTCTCTTCCAAGGGGCATTTAAACCGTCTTGTTAAGCTACTGCGACCAGCACGTCTCTTCCAAGGGGCATTTAAATCGTCTTGTTAAGCTACTGCGACCTGCACGTCTCTTCCAAATCGCATTAAAACCGTCTTGTTAAGCTACTGCAACCAGCACGTCTCTTCCAAGGGGCATTTAAACCCTCTTGTTAAGCTACTGTGACCTGCACGTCTCTTCCAAGGGGCATTTAAACCGTCTTGTTAAGCTACTGCGACCTGCACATCTCTTCCAAGGGGCATTTAAACCGTCTTGATAAGCTACTGCGAACTTCACCGCTCTTCCAAAGGGCATTTTAACCGTCTTGTTAAGCTACTGTGACTTGCAAGCCTCTTCTAAGGGGCATTTAAACCCTCTTGATAAGCTACTGCGACCTGCACGTCACTTGCAAGAGGCATTTAAACCATCTTGTTAAGCTACTGCGACCTACACGTCTCTTCCTAGGGGCATTTAAAACGTCTTGTTAAGCTACTGCAACCTGCATGTCTCTTCCAAGGGGCATTTAAACCGTCTTGTTAAGCTACTGTGACCTGCACGTCTCTTCCAAGGGGTGTTTAAACTGTTTTGTTAATCTAATGCGACCTCCACCTCTCTTCCAAGTGGCATTTAAACCGTCTTGTTAAGCTTCTGCGACCAGCACGTCTCTTCCAAGGGGCATTTAAACCGTCTTGTTAAGCTACTGCGACCTGCACGTCTCTTCCAAGGGGCATTTAAACCGTTTTGTTAAGCTACTGCGACCAGCACGTCTCTTCCAAGGGGCATTTAAATCATCTTGTTAAGCTACTGCGACCTGCACGTCTCTTCCAAGGGGCATTTAAACCGTCTTGTTAGGCTACTGCAACCAGCACGTCTCTTCCAAGGGGCATTTAAACCCTCTTGTTAAGCTACTGTGACCTGCACGTCTCTTCCAAGGGGCATTTAAACCGTCTTGTTAAGCTACTGCGACCTGCACATCTCTTCCAAGGGGCATTTAAACCGTCTTGTTAAGCTACTGCGAACTTCACCGCTCTTCCAACGGGCATTTTAACCGTCTTGTTAAGATACTGTGACCTCCACTGCTCTTCCAAGGGGCATTTAATCCATCTTGTTAAGCTACTGCGACCTGCACGTCTCTTTCAAGGGGCATTTAAACCGTCTTGTTAAGCTACTGCGAACTGCACATCTCTTCCAAGGGGCATTTATACTGTCTTGTTAAGCTACTGCGACCTGCACGTCTCTTCCAAGGGGCATTTAAACTGACTTTTTAAGCTACTGCGACCTGCACGTCTCTTCCAAGGGGCATTTAAACCATCTTTTAAGCTAGTGCGACCTGCACGTCTCTTCCAAGGGGCATTTAAACCGTCTTGGTAAGCTACTGCGACCTGCAAACCTCTTCTAAGGGGCATTTAAACCCCCTTGTTAAGCTACTGCGATCTGCACGTCTCTTGCAAGGGGCATTTAAACTATCTTGTTAAGCTACTGCAACCTGTACGTCTCTTCCAATGGGCATATAAACCGTCTTGTTAAGCTGCTGTGACCTGTATGTCTCTTCCAAGGGGCATTTAAACCGTCTTGTTAAGCTACTGGGACCTCCACCGCTCTTCCAAGTGGCATTTAAACCATCTTGTTAAGCTACTGCGACCTGCACGTCTCTTCCAAGGGGCATTTAAACCGTCTTGGTAAGCTACTGCGACCTGCGAGCCTCTTCCAAGGGGCATTTAAACCGTCTTATTAAGCTACTGCGACCTGCACATCTCTTCCAAGGGGCATTTAAACCATCTTGTTAAGCAACTACGACCAGCATGTCTTTTCCAAGGGGCATTGAAACCGTCTTTTTAAGCTACTGGGACCTCCACCGCTCTTCCAAGGGGCATTTAAACCATCTTGGTAAGCTACTGCGACCTGCAAGCCTATTCAAAGGGGCATTTAAACCCTCTTGTTAAGCTACTGCGACCTGCATGTCTCTTGCAAGGGGCATTTAAACCGTCTTGTTAAGCTACTGCGACCTTCACGTCTCTTCCAAGAGGCATTTAAACTGTCTTGTTAAGCTACTGCGACCTGCACGTCTCTTCCAAGGGGCATTTAAACTGTCTTGGTAAGCTACTGCGACCTGCAAGCCTCTTCCAAGGGGCATTTAAACCGTCTTGTTAAGCTACTGCGACCTGCATGTCTCTTTCAAGGGGCATTTTAACCGTCTTGTTAAGCTACTGCGACCAGCACGTCTCTTCCAAGGGGCATTTAAACCGTCTTGTTAAGCTACTGCGACCTGCAAGTCTCTTCCAAGGGGCATTTAAACCGTCTTGCTAAGCTACTGCGACCTGCATTTCTCTTCCAAGGGGCATTTAAATCGTCTTGTTAAGCTACTGCGACCTGCACGTCTCTTCCAAGGGGCATTTAAACCGTCTTGTTAAGCTACTGCGACCTGCACATCCCTTCCAAGGGGCATTTAAACCGTCTTGTTAACCTACTTCGACCTGCACGTCTCTTCCCAGGGGCATTTAAACCGTCTTCGTAAGCTACTGCGACCTGCAAGCCTCTTCTAAGGGGCATTTAAACTGTCTTGTTCAGCTACTGCGACCTGCACATCTCTTCCAAGGGGCATTTAAGCCATCTTGTAAGCTACTGCGACCTGTAGGTCTTTTCCAAAGGGCATTTAATCTGTCTTGTTAAGCTACTGCGAACTTCACGTCTATTCCAAGGGGCATTTAAACTGTCTTGCTAAGCTACTGCGACCTGCACGTCTCTTCCAAGGGGCATTTAAACCGTCTTGTTAAGCTACTGCGACCTCCGTCGCTCTCCCAAGGGGCATTTAAACCATCTTGTTAAGCTACTGCGACCTGCACGTCTCTTCCAAGGGGCATTTAAACCGTCTTGGTAAGCTACTGCGACCTGCACGTCTCTTGCAAGGGGCATTTAAACTGTCTTGTTAAGCTACTGCGACCTGCACGTCTCTTCCAAGGGGCATTTAAACCGTCTTGTTAAGCTACTGCGACCTGCACGACTCTTTCAAGCAGCATTTAAACTATCTTGTTAAGCTACCGCGACCTCCACCTCTCTTCCAAGGGGCATTTAAATCGTCTTGTTAAGCTACTGCGACCTGCACGTCTCTTCCAAGGGGCATTTAAACCGTCTTGTTAAGCTACTGCGACCTTCACCGCTCTTCCAAAGGGCATTTTAACCGTCTTGTTAAGCTAATGCGACCTGCACGTCTCTTCCAAGGGGCATTTAAACTGTCTTGTTAAGCTACTGCGAACTTCACGTCTCTTCCAAGGGGCATTTAAACCCTCTTGTTAAGCTACTGTGACCTGCACGTCTCTTCCAAGGGGCATTTAAACCGTCTTGTTAAGCTACTGCGACCTGCACATCTCTTCCAAGGGGCATTTAAACCGTCTTGATAAGCTACTGCGAACTTCACCGCTCTTCCAAAGGGCATTTTAACCGTCTTGTTAAGCTACTGTGACTTGCAAGCCTCTTCTAAGGGGCATTTAAACCCTCTTGATAAGCTACTGCGACCTGCACGTCACTTGCAAGAGGCATTTAAACCATCTTGTTAAGCTACTGCGACCTGCACGTCTCTTCCTAGGGGCATTTAAAACGTCTTGTTAAGCTACTGCAACCTGCATGTCTCTTCCAAGGGGCATTTAAACCGTCTTGTTAAGCTACTGTGACCTGCACGTCTCTTCCAAGGGGTGTTTAAACTGTTTTGTTAATCTAATGCGACCTCCACCTCTCTTCCAAGTGGCATTTAAACCGTCTTGTTAAGCTTCTGCGACCAGCACGTCTCTTCCAAGGGGCATTTAAACCGTCTTGTTAAGCTACTGCGACCTGCACGTCTCTTCCAAGGGGCATTTAAACCGTCTTGTTAAGCTACTGCGACCAGCACGTCTCTTCCAAGGGGCATTTAAATCATCTTGTTAAGCTACTGCGACCTGCACGTCTCTTCCAAGGGGCATTTAAACCGTCTTGTTAGGCTACTGCAACCAGCACGTCTCTTCCAAGGGGCATTTAAACCCTCTTGTTAAGCTACTGTGACCTGCACGTCTCTTCCAAGGGGCATTTAAACCGTCTTGTTAAGCTACTGCGACCTGCACATCTCTTCCAAGGGGCATTTAAACCGTCTTGTTAAGCTACTGCGAACTTCACCGCTCTTCCAACGGGCATTTTAACCGTCTTGTTAAGCTACTGTGACCTCCACTGCTCTTCCAAGGGGCATTTAATCCATCTTGTTAAGCTACTGCGACCTGCACGTCTCTTTCAAGGGGCATTTAAACCATCTTGTTAAGCTACTGCGAACTGCACATCTCTTCCAAGGGGCATTTATACTGTCTTGTTAAGCTACTGCGACCTGCACGTCTCTTCCAAGGGGCATTTAAACTGACTTTTTAAGCTACTGCGACCTGCACGTCTCTTCCAAGGGGCATTTAAACCATCTTTTAAGCTAGTGCGACCTGCACGTCTCTTCCAAGGGGCATTTAAACCGTCTTGGTAAGCTACTGCGACCTGCAAACCTCTGCTAAGGGGCATTTAAACCCTCTTGTTAAGCTACTGCGATCTGCACGTCTCTTGCAAGGGGCATTTAAACTATCTTGTTAAGCTACTGCAACCTGTACGTCTCTTCCAATGGGCATATAAACCGTCTTGTTAAGCTGCTGTGACCTGTATGTCTCTTCCAAGGGGCATTTAAACCGTCTTGTTAAGCTACTGGGACCTCCACCGCTCTTCCAAGTGGCATTTAAACCATCTTGTTAAGCTACTGCGACCTGCACGTCTCTTCCAAGGGGCATTTAAACCGTCTTGGTAAGCTACTGCGACCTGCGAGCCTCTTCCAAGGGGCATTTAAACCGTCTTATTAAGCTACTGCGACCTGCACATCTCTTCCAAGGGGCATTTAAACCATCTTGTTAAGCAACAACGACCAGCATGTCTTTTCCAAGGGGCATTGAAACCATCTTGTTAAGCTACTGGGACCTCCACCGCTCTTCCAAGGGGCATTTAAACCATCTTGGTAAGCTACTGCGACCTGCAAGCCTATTCAAAGGGGCATTTAAACCCTCTTGTTAAGCTACTGCGACCTGCATGTCTCTTGCAAGGGGCATTTAAACCGTCTTGTTAAGCTACTGCGACCTTCACGTCTCTTCCAAGAGGCATTTAAACTGTCTTGTTAAGCTACTGCGACCTGCACGTCTCTTCCAAGGGGCATTTAAACTGTCTTGGTAAGCTACTGCGACCTGCAAGCCTCTTCCAAGGGGCATTTAAACCGTCTTGTTAAGCTACTGCGACCTGCATGTCTCTTTCAAGGGGCATTTTAACCGTCTTGTTAAGCTACTGCGACCAGCACGTCTCTTCCAAGGGGCATTTAAACCGTCTTGTTAAGCTACTGCGACCTGCAAGTCTCTTCCAAGGGGCATTTAAACCGTCTTGCTAAGCTACTGCGACCTGCATTTCTCTTCCAAGGGGCATTTAAACCGTCTTGTTAAGCTACTGCGACCTGCACGTCTCTTCCAAGGGGCATTTAAACCGTCTTGTTAAGCTACTGCGACCTGCACATCCCTTCCAAGGGGCATTTAAACCGTCTTGTTAACCTACTTCGACCTGCACGTCTCTTCCCAGGGGCATTTAAACCGTCTTCGTAAGCTACTGCGACCTGCAAGCCTCTTCTAAGGGGCATTTAAACTGTCTTGTTCAGCTACTGCGACCTGCACATCTCTTCCAAGGGGCATTTAAGCCATCTTGTAAGCTACTGCGACCTGCAGGTCTTTTCCAAAGGGCATTTAATCTGTCTTGTTAAGCTACTGCGAACTTCACGTCTATTCCAAGGGGCATTTAAACTGTCTTGCTAAGCTACTGCGAACTGCACGTCTCTTCCAAGGGGCATTTAAACCATCTTGTTAAGCTACTGCGACCTGCAGGTCCTTTCCAAGGGGCATTTAAACCGTCTTGTTAAGCTACTGTGACCTCCGTCGCTCTCCCAAGGGGCATTTAAACCATCTTGTTAAGCTACTGCGACCTGCACGTCTCTTCCAAGGGGCATTTAAACCGTCTTGGTAAGCTACTGCGACCTGCACGTCTCTTGCAAGTGGCATTTAAACTGTCTTGTTAAGCTACTGCGACCTGCACGTCTCTTCCAAGGGGCATTTAAACCGTCTTGTTAAGCTACTGCAACCTGCACGACTCTTTCAAGCAGCATTTAAACTATCTTGTTAAGCTACCGCGACCTCCACCTCTCTTCCAAGGGGCATTTAAATCGTCTTGTTAAGCTACTGCGACCTGCACGTCTCTTCCAAGGGGCATTTAAACCGTCTTGTTAAGCTACTGCGACCTTCACCGCTCTTCCAAAGGGCATTTTAACCGTCTTGTTAAGCTAATGCGACCTGCACGTCTCTTCCAAGGGGCATTTAAACTGTCTTGTTAAGCTACTGCGACCTGCACATCTCTTCCAAGGGGCATTTAAACCGTCTTGATAAGCTATTGCGAACTTCACCGCTCTTCCAAAGGGCATTTTAACCGTCTTGTTAAGCTACTGTGACTTGCAAGCCTCTTCTAAGGGGCATTTAAACCCTCTTGATAAGCTACTGCGACCTGCACATCACTTGCAAGAGGCATTTAAACCATCTTGTTAAGCTACTGCGACCTGCACGTCTCTTCCTAGGGGCATTTAAAACGTCTTGTTAAGCTACTGCAACCTGCATGTCTCTTCCAAGGGGCATTTAAACCGTCTTGTTAAGCTACTGTGACCTGCACGTCTCTTCCAAGGGGTGTTTAAACTGTTTTGTTAATCTAATGCGACCTCCACCTCTCTTCCAAGTGGCATTTAAACCGTCTTGTTAAGCTTCTGCGACCAGCACGTCTCTTCCAAGGGGCATTTAAACCGTCTTGTTAAGCTACTGCGACCTGCACGTCTCTTCCAAGGGGCATTTAAACCGTCTTGTTAAGCTACTGCGACCAGCACGTCTCTTCCAAGGGGCATTTAAATCATCTTGTTAAGCTACTGCGACCTGCACGTCTCTTCCAAGGGGCATTTAAACCGTCTTGTTAGGCTACTGCAACCAGCACGTCTCTTCCAAGGGGCATTTAAACCCTCTTGTTAAGCTACTGTGACCTGCACGTCTCTTCCAAGGGGCATTTAAACCGTCTTGTTAAGCTACTGCGACCTGCACATCTCTTCCAAGGGGCATTTAAACCGTCTTGTTAAGCTACTGCGAACTTCACCGCTCTTCCAACGGGCATTTTAACCGTCTTGTTAAGCTACTGTGACCTCCACTGCTCTTCCAAGGGGCATTTAATCCATCTTGTTAAGCTACTGCGACCTGCACGTCTCTTTCAAGGGGCATTTAAACCGTCTTGTTAAGCTACTGCGAACTGCACATCTCTTCCAGGGGCATTTATACTGTCTTGTTAAGCTACTGCGACCTGCACGTCTCTTCCAAGGGGCATTTAAACTGACTTTTTAAGCTACTGCGACCTGCACGTCTCTTCCAAGGGGCATTTAAACCATCTTTTAAGCTAGTGCGACCTGCACGTCTCTTCCAAGGGGCATTTAAACCGTCTTGGTAAGCTACTGCGACCTGCAAACCTCTTCTAAGGGGCATTTAAACCCTCTTGTTAAGCTACTGCGATCTGCACGTCTCTTGCAAGGGGCATTTAAACTATCTTGTTAAGCTACTGCAACCTGTACGTCTCTTCCAATGGGCATATAAACCGTCTTGTTAAGCTGCTGTGACCTGTATGTCTCTTCCAAGGGGCATTTAAACCGTCTTGTTAAGCTACTGGGACCTCCACCGCTCTTCCAAGTGGCATTTAAACCATCTTGTTAAGCTACTGCGACCTGCACGTCTCTTCCAAGGGGCATTTAAACCGTCTTGGTAAGCTACTGCGACCTGCGAGCCTCTTCCAAGGGGCATTTAAACCGTCTTATTAAGCTACTGCGACCTGCACATCTCTTCCAAGGGGCATTTAAACCATCTTGTTAAGCAACTACGACCAGCATGTCTTTTCCAAGGGGCATTGAAACCGTCTTGTTAAGCTACTGGGACCTCCACCGCTCTTCCAAGGGGCATTTAAACCATCTTGGTAAGCTACTGCGACCTGCAAGCCTATTCAAAGGGGCATTTAAACCCTCTTGTTAAGCTACTGCGACCTGCATGTCTCTTGCAAGGGGCATTTAAACCGTCTTGTTAAGCTACTGCGACCTTCACGTCTCTTCCAAGAGGCATTTAAACTGTCTTGTTAAGCTACTGCGACCTGCACGTCTCTTCCAAGGGGCATTTAAACTGTCTTGGTAAGCTACTGCGACCTGCAAGCCTCTTCCAAGGGGCGTTTAAACCGTCTTGTTAAGCTACTGCGACCTGCATGTCTCTTTCAAGGGGCATTTTAACCGTCTTGTTAAGCTACTGCGACCAGCACGTCTCTTCCAAGGGGCATTTAAACCGTCTTGTTAAGCTACTGCGACCTGCAAGTCTCTTCCAAGGGGCATTTAAACCGTCTTGCTAAGCTACTGCGACCTGCATTTCTCTTCCAAGGGGCATTTAAACCGTCTTGTTAAGCTACTGCGACCTGCACGTCTCTTCCAAGGGGCATTTAAACCGTCTTGTTAAGCTACTGCGACCTGCACATCCCTTCCAAGGGGCATTTAAACCGTCTTGTTAACCTACTTCGACCTGCACGTCTCTTCCCAGGGGCATTTAAACCGTCTTCGTAAGCTACTGCGACCTGCAAGCCTCTTCTAAGGGGCATTTAAACTGTCTTGTTCAGCTACTGCGACCTGCACATCTCTTCCAAGGGGCATTTAAGCCATCTTGTAAGCTACTGCGACCTGCAGGTCTTTTCCAAAGGGCATTTAATCTGTCTTGTTAAGCTACTGCGAACTTCACGTCTATTCCAAGGGGCATTTAAACTGTCTTGCTAAGCTACTGCGACCTGCACGTCTCTTCCAAGGGGCATTTAAACCGTCTTGTTAAGCTACTGCGACCTACAGGTCCTTTCCAAGGGGCATTTAAACCGTCTTGTTAAGCTACTGTGACCTCCGTCGCTCTTCCAAGGGGCATTTAAACCGTCTTGGTAAGCTACTGCGACCTGCACGTCTCTTGCAAGTGGCATTTAAACTGTCTTGTTAAGCTACTGCGACCTGCACGTCTCTTCCAAGGGGCATTTAAACCGTCTTGTTAAGCTACTGCAACCTGCACGACTCTTTCAAGCAGCATTTAAACTATCTTGTTAAGCTACCGCGACCTCCACCTCTCTTCCAAGGGGCATTTAAATCGTCTTGTTAAGCTACTGCGACCTGCACGTCTCTTCCAAGGGGCATTTAAACCGTCTTGTTAAGCTACTGCGACCTTCACCGCTCTTCCAAAGGGCATTTTAACCGTCTTATTAAGCTAATGCGACCTGCACGTCTCTTCCAAGGGGCATTTAAACTGTCTTGTTAAGCTACTGCGAACTTCACGTCTATTCCAAGGGGCATTTAAACTGTCTTGCTAAGCTACTGCGACCTGCACGTCTCTTCCAAGGGGCATTTAAACCGTCTTGTTAAGCTACTGCGACCTGCACGTCTCCTCTAAGGGGCATTTAAACCATCTTATTAAGCTACTGCGACCTGTACATCTATTCCAATAGGCATTTAAACCGTCTTGTTAAGCTGCTGCGACCTGTATGTCTCTTCCAAGGGGCATTTGAACCGTCTTCTTAAGCTACTGCGACCTCCACCGCTCTTCCAAGGGGCATTTAAACCATCTTGTTAAGCTACTGCGACCTGCACGTCTCTTCCAAGGGGCATTTAAACAGTCTTGGCAAGCTACTGCGACCTGCAAGCCTCTTCCAAGAGGCATTTAAACCGTTTGTTAAGCTACTGCGACCTGCACATCTCTTCCAAGGGGCATTTAAACCATCTTGTTAAGCTACTGCGACCTGCATGTCTTTTCCAAGGGGTATTTACACCATCTTGTTAAGCTACTGTGACCTCCACCCCTCTTCCAAGGGGCATTTAAACCATCTTGTTAAGCTACTGCGAACTGCACGTCTCTTCCAAGGGGCATTTAAACCGTCTTGGTAAACTACTGCGACCTGCAAGTCTCTTCTAAGGGGCATTTAAACCCTCTTGATAAGCTACTGCGACCTGCACGTCACTTGCAAGAGGCATTTAAACCATCTTGTTAAGCTACTGCGACCTGCACGTGTCTTCCTAGGGGCATTTAAACCGTCTTGTTAAGCTACTGCAACCTTCATGTCTCTTCCAAGGGGCATTTAAACCGTCTTGTTAAGCTACTGTGACCTGCACTTCTCTTCCAAGGGGTATTTAAACTGTCTTGTTAAGCTAATGCGACCTCCACCTCTCTTCCAAGGGGCATTTAAACCGTCTTGATAAGCTTCTGCGACCAGCACGTCTCTTCCAAGGGGCATTTAAACCATCTTGTTAAGCTACTGCGACCTGCACGTCTCTTCCCAGGGGCATTTAAACCGTCTTGTTAAGCTACTGCGACCAGCACGTCTCTTCCAAGGGGCATTTAAATCGTCTTGTTAAGCTACTGCGACCTGCACGTCTCTTCCAAGGGGCATTTAAACCGTCTTGTTAAGCTACTGCGACCTGCACATCTCTTCCAAGGGGCATTTAAATCGTCTTGTTAAGCTACTGCGAACTTTACCGCTCTTCCAAAGGGCATTTTAACCATCTTGTTAAGCTACTGCGACCTGCACATCTCTTCCAAGGGGCATTTAAATCGTCTTGTTAAGCTACTGCGAACTTTACCGCTCTTCCAAAGGGCATTTTAACCGTCTTGTTAAGCTACTGTGACCTGCAAGCCTCTTCTAAGGGGCATTTAAACCCTCTTGATAAGCTACTGCGACCTGCACGTCACTTGCAAGAGGGATTTAAACCATCTTGTTAAGCTACTGCGACCTGCACGTCTCTTCCTAGGGGCATTTAAACCGTCTTGTTAAGCTACTGCGACCTGCACGTCTCTTCCAAGGGGCATTTAAACCGTCTTGTTAAGCTACTGCAACCAGCACGTCTCTTCCAAGGGGCATTTAAACCCTCTTGTTAAGCTACTGTGACCTGCACGTCTCTTCCAAGGGGCATTTAAACTGTCTTGTTAAGCTACTGCGACCTGCACATCTCTTCCAAGGGGCATTGAAACCTTCTTGTTAAGCTACTGCGAACTTCACCGCTCTTCCAAAGGGCATTTTAACCGTCTTGTTAAGCTACTGTGACCTCCACTGCTCTTCCAAGGGGCATTTAATCCATCTTGTTAAGCTACTGCGACCTGCACGTCTCTTCCAAGGGGCATTTAAACCGTCTTGTTAAGCTACTGCGAACTGCACATCTCTTCCAAGGGGCATTTATACTGTCTTGTTAAGCTACTGCGACCTGCACGTCTCTTCCAAGGGGCATTTAAACTGACTTTTTAAGCTACTGCGACCTGCACGTCTCTTCCAAGGGGCATTTAAACCATCTTTTAAGCTACTGCGACCTGCACGTCTCTTCCAAGGGGCATTTAAACCGTCTTGGTAAGCTACTGCGACCTGCAAGCCTCTTCTAAGGGGCATTTAAACCCTCTTGTTAAGCTACTGCGACCTGCACGTCTCTTGCAAGGGGCTTTAAAACCGTCTTGTTAAGCTACTGTGACCTCCACCGCTCTTCCAAGGGGCATTTTAACCATCTTGTTTAGCTACTGTGACCTGCACGCCTCTTCCAAGGGGCATTTAAACCGTCTTGTTAAGCTACTGCGACCTGCACGTCTCTTCCAAGGGGCATTTAAACCGTCTTGTTAAGCTACTGCGACCAGCACGTCTCTTCCAAGGGGCATTTAAATCGTCTTGTTAAGCTACTGCGACCTGCACGTCTCTTCCAAATGGCATTAAAACCGTCTTGTTAAGCTACTGCAACCAGCACGTCTCTTCCAAGCGGCATTTAAACCCTCTTGTTAAGCTACTGTGACCTGCACGTCTCTTCCAAGGGGCATTTAAACCGTCTTGTTAAGCTACTGCGACCTGCACATCTCTTCCAAGGGGCATTTAAACCGTCTTGATAAGCTACTGCGAACTTCACCGCTCTTCCAAAGGGCATTTTAACCGTCTTGTTAAGCTACTGTGACTTGCAAGCCTCTTCTAAGGGGCATTTAAATCCTCTTGATAAGCTACTGCGACCTGCACGTCTCTTGCAAGAGGCATTTAAACCATCTTGTTAAGCTACTGCGACCTGCACGTCTCTTCCTAGGGGCATTTAAAACGTCTTGTTAAGCTACTGCAACCTGCATGTCTCTTCCAAGGGGCATTTAAACCGTCTTGTTAAGCTACTGTGACCTGCACGTCTCTTCCAAGGGGTGTTTAAACTGTTTTGTTAATCTAATGCGACCTCCACCTCTCTTCCAAGTGGCATTTAAACCGTCTTGTTAAGCTTCTGCGACCAGCACGTCTCTTCCAAGGGGCATTTAAACCGTCTTGTTAAGCTACTGCGACCTGCACGTCTCTTCCAAGGGGCATTTAAACCGTCTTGTTAAGCTACTGCGACCAGCACGTCTCTTCCAAGGGGCATTTAAATCATCTTGTTAAGCTACTGCGACCTGCACGTCTGTTCCAAGGGGCATTTAAACCGTCTTGTTAGGCTACTGCAACCAGCACGTCTCTTCCAAGGGGCATTTAAACCCTCTTGTTACGCTACTGCGACCTGCACATCTCTTCCAAGGGGCATTGAAACCTTCTTGTTAAGCTACTGCGAACTTCACCGCTCTTCCAAAGGGCATTTTAACCGTCTTGTTAAGCTACTGTGACCTCCACTGCTCTTCCAAGGGGCATTTAATCCATCTTGTTAAGCTACTGCGACCTGCACGTCTCTTCCAAGGGGCATTTAAACCGTCTTGTTAAGCTACTGCGAACTGCACATTTCTTCCAAGGGGCATTTATACTGTCTTGTTAAGCTACTGCGACCTGCACGTCTCTTCCAAGGGGCATTTAAACTGACTTTTTAAGCTACTGCGACCTGCACGTCTCTTCCAAGGGGCATTTAAACCATCTTTTAAGCTACTGCGACCTGCACGTCTCTTCCAAGGGGCATTTAAACCGTCTTGGTAAGCTACTGCGACCTGCAAGCCTCTTCTAAGGGGCATTTAAACCCTCTTGTTAAGCTACTGCGACCTGCACGTCTCTTGCAAGGGGCTTTTAAACCGTCTTGTTAAGCTACTGTGACCTCCACCGCTCTTCCAAGGGGCATTTTAACCATCTTGTTTAGCTACTGTGACCTGCACGCCTCTTCCAAGGGGCATTTAAACCGTCTTGTTAAGCTACTGCGACCTGCACGTCTCTTCCAAGGGGCATTTAAACCGTCTTGTTAAGCTACTGCGACCAGCACGTCTCTTCCAAGGGGCATTTAAATCGTCTTGTTAAGCTACTGCGACCTGCACGTCTCTTCCAAATGGCATTAAAACCGTCTTGTTAAGCTACTGCAACCAGCACGTCTCTTCCAAGCGGCATTTAAACCCTCTTGTTAAGCTACTGTGACCTGCACGTCTCTTCCAAGGGGCATTTAAACCGTCTTGTTAAGCTACTGCGACCTGCACATCTCTTCCAAGGGGCATTTAAACCGTCTTGATAAGCTACTGCGAACTTCACCGCTCTTCCAAAGGGCATTTTAACCGTCTTGTTAAGCTACTGTGACTTGCAAGCCTCTTCTAAGGGGCATTTAAATCCTCTTGATAAGCTACTGCGACCTGCACGTCTCTTGCAAGAGGCATTTAAACCATCTTGTTAAGCTACTGCGACCTGCACGTCTCTTCCTAGGGGCATTTAAAACGTCTTGTTAAGCTACTGCAACCTGCATGTCTCTTCCAAGGGGCATTTAAACCGTCTTGTTAAGCTACTGTGACCTGCACGTCTCTTCCAAGGGGTGTTTAAACTGTTTTGTTAATCTAATGCGACCTCCACCTCTCTTCCAAGTAGCATTTAAACCGTCTTGTTAAGCTTCTGCGACCAGCACGTCTCTTCCAAGGGGCATTTAAACCGTCTTGTTAAGCTACTGCGACCTGCACGTCTCTTCCAAGGGGCATTTAAACCGTCTTGTTAAGCTACTGCGACCAGCACGTCTCTTCCAAGGGGCATTTAAATCATCTTGTTAAGCTACTGCGACCTGCACGTCTGTTCCAAGGGGCATTTAAACCGTCTTGTTAGGCTACTGCAACCAGCACGTCTCTTCCAAGGGGCATTTAAACCCTCTTGTTAAGCTACTGTGACCTGCACGTCTCTTCCAAGGGGCATTTAAACCGTCTTGTTAAGCTACTGCGACCTGCACATCTCTTCCAAGGGGCATTTAAACCGTCTTGTTAAGCTACTGCGAACTTCACCGCACTTCCAACGGGCATTTTAACCGTCTTGTTAAGCTACTGTGACCTCCACTGCTCTTCCAAGGGGCATTTAATCCATCTTGTTAAGCTACTGCGACCTGCACGTCTCTTCCAAGGGGCATTTAAACCGTCTTGTTAAGCTACTGCGAACTGCACATCTCTTCCAAGGGGCATTTATACTGTCTTGTTAAGCTACTGCGAACCGTAACGTCTCTTCCAAGGGGCATTTAAACTGACTTTTTAAGCTACTGCGACCTGCACGTCTCTTCCAAGGGGCATTTAAACCATCTTTTAAGCTAGTGCGACCTGCACGTCTCTTCCAAGGGGCATTTAAACCGTCTTGGTAAGCTACTGCGACCTGCAAACCTCTTCTAAGGGGCATTTAAACCCTCTTGTTAAGCTACTGCGATCTGCACGTCTCTTGCAAGGGGCATTTAAACTATCTTGTTAAGCTACTGCAACCTGTACGTCTCTTCCAATGGGCATTTAAACCGTCTTGTTAAGCTGCTGTGACCTGTATGTCTCTTCCAAGGGGCATTTAAACCGTCTTGTTAAGCTACTGGGACCTCCACCGCTCTTCCAAGTGGCATTTAAACCATCTTGTTAAGCTACTGCGACCTGCACGTCTCTTCCAAGGGGCATTTAAACCGTCTTGGTAAGCTACTGCGACCTGCGAGCCTCTTCCAAGGGGCATTTAAACCGTCTTATTAAGCTACTGCGACCTGCACATCTCTTCCAAGGGGCATTTAAACCATCTTGTTAAGCAACTACGACCAGCATGTCTTTTCCAAGGGGCATTGAAACCGTCTTGTTAAGCTACTGGGACCTCCACCGCTCTTCCAAGGGGCATTTAAACCATCTTGTTAAGCTACTGCGACCTGCACGTCTCTTCCAAGGGGCATTTAAACAGTCTTGGTAAGCTACTGCGACCTGCAAGCCTATTCAAAGGGGCATTTAAACCCTCTTGTTAAGCTACTGCGACCTGCATGTCTCTTGCAAGGGGCATTTAAACCGTCTTGTTAAGCTACTGCGACCTTCACGTCTCTTCCAAGAGGCATTTAAACTGTCTTGTTAAGCTACTGCGACCTGCACGTCTCTTCCAAGGGGCATTTAAACTGTCTTGGTAAGCTACTGCGACCTGCAAGCCTCTTCCAAGGGGCATTTAAACCGTCTTGTTAAGCTACTGCGACCTGCATGTCTCTTTCAAGGGGCATTTTAACCGTCTTGTTAAGCTACTGCGACCAGCACGTCTCTTCCAAGGGGCATTTAAACCGTCTTTTTAAGCTACTGCGACCTGCACGTCTCTTCCAAGGGGCATTTAAACTGTCTTGTTAAGCTACTGCGACCTTCACCGCTCTTACAAAGGGCATTTAATCCGTCTTGTTAAGCTACTGCGACCTGCATGTTTCTTCCAAGGGGCATTTAAACCATCTTGTTAAGCTACTGCGAACTGCACGTCTCTTCCAAGGGGCATTTAAACTGTCTTGTTAAGCTACTGCGACCTGCACGTCTCTTCCAAGGGGCATTTAAACGATCTTGTTAAACTACTGCGACCTGCACGTCTCTTCCAAGGGGCATTTAAACCATCTTGTTAAGCTACTGCGACCTGTACGTCTCTTCCAATGGGCATTTAAACCATCTTGTTAAGCTGCTGCGATCTGTATGTCTCTTCCGAGGGGCATTTAAACCATCTTGTTAAGCTACTGCGACCTCCACCGCTCTTCCAAGGGGCATTTAAACCGTCTTGTTAAGCTACTGCGACCTGCACGTCTCTTCCAAGGGGCATTTAAACCATCTTGTTAAGCTACTGCGACCTGCACGTCTCTTCCAAGGGGCATTTAAACTGTCTTGTTAAGCTACTGCGACCTGCACGTTTCTTCCAAGGGGCATTTAAACCATCTTGTTAAGCTACTGCGAACTGCACGTCTCTTCCAAGGGGCATTTAAACTGTCTTGTTAAGCTACTGCGACCTGCACCTCTCTTCCAAGGGGCATTTAAACCATCTTGTTAAACTACTGTGACCTGCACGTCTCTTCCAAGGGGCATTTAAACCATCTTGTTAAGCTACTGCGACCTGTACGTCTCTTCCAATGGGCATTTAAACCATCTTGTTAAACTACTGCCACCTGCACGTCTCTTCCAAGGGGCATTTAAACCATCTTGTTAAGCTACTGCGACCTCCACCTCTCTTCCAAGGGGCATTTAAACCGTCTTGTTAAGCTGCTGCGACCTGCACGTCTCTTCCAAGGGGCATTTAAACCCTCTTGTTAAGCTACAGCGACATGCACTTCTCTTCCAAGGGGCATTTAAACCGTCTTGTTAAGCTACTGCGACCTGCACATCTCTTCCAAGGGTCATTTAAACCGTCTTGTTAAGCTACTGCGAACTTCACGGCTCTTCCAAGGGGCATTTTAACCGTCTTGTTAAGCTACTGTGACCTCCACTGCTCTTCCAAGGGGCTTTTAAACCGTCTTGCTAAGCTACTGCGACCTGCATTTCTCTTCCAAGGGGCATTTAAACCGTCTTGTTAAGCTACTGCGACCTGCACATCCCTTCAAAGGGGCATTTAAACCGTCTTGTAAGCTACTTCGACCTGCACGTCTCTTCCCAGGGGCATTTAAACCGTCTTTGTAAGCTACTGCGACCTGCAAGCCTCTTTCAAGGGGCATTTAACCGTCTTGTTAAGCTACTGTGACCTCCACCGCTCTCCCAAGGGGCATTTAAACCATCTTTTTAAGCTACTGCGACCTGCACGTCTCTTCCAAGGGGCATTTAAACCCTCTTGATAAGCTACTGCGACCTGCACGTCACTTGCAAGAGGCATTTAAACCATCTTGTTAAGCTACTGCGACCTGCACGTCTCTTCCTAGGGGCATTTAAACCGTCTTGTTAAGCTACTGTGACCTGCACGTCTCTTCCAAGGGGTGTTTAAACTGTCTTGTTAATCTAATGCGACCTCCACCTCTCCTCCAAGGGGCATTTAAACCGTCTTGTTAAGCTTCTGCGACCAGCACGTCTCTTCCAAGGGACATTTAAACCGTCTTGTTAAGCTACTGCGACCTGCACGTCTCTTCCAAGGGGCATTTAAACCGTCTTGTTAAGCTACTGCGACCAGCACGTCTCTCCAAGGGGCATTTAAATCGTCTTGTTAAGCTACTGCGACCTGCACGTCTCTTCCAAGGGGCATTTAAACCGTCTTGTTAAGCTACTGCAACCAGCACGTCTCTTCCAAGGGGCATTTAAACCCTCTTGTTAAGCTACTGTGACCTGCACGTCTCTTCCAAGGGGCATTTAAACCGTCTTGTTAAGCTACTGCGACCTGCACATCTCTTCCAAGGGGCATTTAAACCGTCTTGTTAAGCTACTGCGAACTTCACCGCTCTTCCAAAAGGCATTTTAACCATCTTGTTAAGCTACTGTGACCTCCACTGCTCTTCCAAGGGGCATTTAATATATCTTGTTAAGCTACTGCGACCTGCATGTCTCTTCCAAGGGGCATTTAAACCGTCTTGTTAAGCTACTGCAACCTGCACGTTTCTTCCAAGGGGCATTTAAACCATCTTGTTAAGCTACTGCGAACTGCACGTCTCTTCCAAGGGGCATTTAAACTGTCTTGTTAAGCTACTGCGACCTGCACGTCTCTTCCAAGGGGCATTTAAACCATCTTGTTAAACTACTGCGACCTGCACGTCTCTTCCAAGGGGCATTTAAACCATCTTGTTAAGCTACTGCGACCTGTACGTCTCTTCCAATGGGCATTTAAACCATCTTGTTAAGCTGCTGCGACCTGTATGTCTCTTCCAAGGGGCATTTAAACCGTCTTGTTAAGCTACTGCGACCTCCACCGCTCTTCCAAGGGGCATTTAAACCGTCTTGTTAAGCTACTGCGACCTGCACGTCTCCTCCAAGGGGCATTTAAACCATCTTGTTAAGCTACTGTGACCTGCACGTCTCTTCCAAGGGGCATTTAAACTGTCTTGTTAAGCTACTGCGAACTGCACGTCTCTTCCAAGGGGCATTTAAACCATCTTGTTAAGCTACTGCGAACTGCACGTCTCTTCCAAGGGGCATTTAAACTGTCTTGTTAAGCTACTGCGACCTGCACGTCTCTTCCAAGGGGCATTTAAACCATCTTGTTAAACTACTGCGACCTGCACGTCTCTTCCAAGGGGCATTTAAACCATCTTGTTAAGCTACTGCGACCTGTACGTCTCTTCCAATGGGCATTTAAACCATCTTGTTAAACTACTGCGACCTGCACGTCTCTTCCAAGGGGCATTTAAACCATCTTGTAAGCTACTACGACCTGCACATCCCTTCAAAGGGGCATTTAAACCGTCTTGTAAGCTACTTCGACCTGCACGTCTCTTCCCAGGGGCATTTAAACCGTCTTTGTAAGCTACTGCGACCTGCAAGTCTCTTTCAAGGGGCATTTAACCGTCTTGTTAAGCTACTGTGACCTCCACCGCTCTCCCAAGGGGCATTTAAACCATCTTTTTAAGCTACTGCGACCTGCACGTCTCTTCCAAGGGGCATTTAAACCCTCTTGATAAGCTACTGCGACCTGCACGTCACTTGCAAGAGGCATTTAAACCATCTTGTTAAGCTACTGCGACCTGCACGTCTCTTCCTAGGGGCATTTAAACCGTTTTGTTAAGCTACTGCAACCTGCATGTCTCTTCCAAGGGGCATTTAAACCGTCTTGTTAGGCTACTGTGACCTGCACGTCTCTTCCAAGGGGTGTTTAAACTGTCTTGTTAATCTAATGCGACCTCCACCTCTCTTCCAAGGGGCATTTAAACCGTCTTGTTAAGCTTCTGCGACCAGCACGTCTCTTCCAAGGGGCATTTAAACCGTCTTGTTAAGCTACTGCGACCTGCACGTCTCTTCCAAGGGGCATTTAAACCGTTTTGTTAAGCTACTGCGACCAGCACGTCTCTTCCAAGGGGCATTTAAATCGTCTTGTTAAGCTACTGCGACCTGCACGTTTCTTCCAAGGGGCATTTAAACCGTCTTGTTAAGCTACTGCGACCAGCACGTCTCTTCCAAGGGGCATTTAAACCGTCTTGTTAAGCTACTGCGACCTGCACATCTCTTCCAAGGGGCATTTAAACCGTCTTGTTAAGCTACTGCGAACTTCACCGCTCTTGCAAAAGGCATTTTAACCATCTTGTTAAGCTACTGTGACCTCCACTGCTCTTCCAAGGGGCATTTAATATATCTTGTTAAGCTACTGCGACCTGCATGTCTCTTCCAAGGGGCATTTAAACCGTCTTGTTAAGCTAGTGCGAACTGCACATCTCTTCCAAGGTGCATTTATACTGTCTTGTTAAGCTACTGCGACCTGCACGTCTCTTCCAAGGGGCATTTAAACTGACTTTTTAAGCTACTGCGACCTGCACGTCTCTTCCAAGGGGCATTTAAACTGACTTTTTAAGCTACTGCGACCTGCACGTCTCTTCCAAGGGGCATTTAAACTGTCTTGGTAAGCTACTGCGACCTGCAAGCCTCTTCTAAGGGGCATTTAAACCCTCTTGTTAAGCTACTTCGACCTGCACGTCTCTTGCAAGGGGCATTTAAACTATCTTGTTAAGCTACTGCAACCTGTACGTCTCTTCCAATGGGCATTTCAACCGTCTTGTTAAGATGCTGTGACCTGTATGTCTCTTCCAAGGGGCATTTAAACCGTCTTGTTAAGCTACTGGGACCTCCACCGCTCTTCCAAGTGGCATTTAAACCATCTTGTTAAGCTACTGCGACCTGCACGTCTCTTCCAAGGGGCATTTAAACCATCTTGGTAAGCTACTGCGACCTGCGAGCCTCTTCCAAGGGGCATTTAAACCGTCTTATTAAGGTACTGCGACCTGCACATCTCTTCCAAGGGGCATTTAAACCATCTTGTTAAGCTACTGCGACCTGCACGTCTCTTCCAAGGGGCATTTAAACAGTCTTGGTAAGCTACTGCGACCTGCAAGCCTCTACAAAGGGGCATTTAAACCCTCTTGTTAAGCTACTGCGACCTGCATGTCTCTTGCAAGGGGCATTTAAACCGTCTTGTTAAGCTACTGCGACCTTCACGTCTCTTCCAAGAGGCATTTAAACTGTCTTGGTAAGCTACTGCGACCTGCAAGCCTCTTCCAAGGGGCATTTAAAACGTCTTGTTAAGCTACTGCGACCTGCATGTCTCTTTCAAGGGGCATTTTAACCGTCTTGTTAAGCTACTGCGACCAGCACGTCTCTTCCAAGGGGCATTTAAACCGTCTTGTTAAGCTACTGCGACCTGCACGTCTCTTCCAAGGGGCATTTAAACTGTCTTGTTAAGCTACTGCGACCTTCACCGCTCTTACAAAGGGCATTTAATCCGTCTTGTTAAGCTACTGCGACCTGCAAGTTTCTTCCAAGGGGCATTTAAACCATCTTGTTAAGCTACTGCGAACTGCACGTCTCTTCCAAGGGGCATTTAAACTGTCTTGTTAAGCTACTGAGACCTGCACGTCTCTTCCAAGGGGCATTTAAACCATCTTGTTAAACTACTGCGACCTGCACGTCTCTTCCAAGGGGCATTTAAACCATATTGTTAAGCTACTGCGACCTGTACGTCTCTTCCAATGGGCATTTAAACCATCTTGTTAAGCTGCTGCGACCTGTATGTCTCTTCCAAGGGGCATTTAAACCGTCTTGTTAAGCTACTGCGACCTCCACCGCTCTTCCAAGGGGCATTTAAACCGTCTTGTTAAGCTACTGCGACCTGCACGTCTCCTCCAAGGGGCATTTAAACCATCTTGTTAAGCTACTGCGACCTGCACGTCTCTTTCAAGGGGCATTTAAACTGTCTTGTTAAGCTACTGCGACCTGCACGTTTCTTCCAAGGGGCATTTAAACCATCTTGTTAAGCTACTGCGAACTGCACGTCTCTTCCAAGGGGCATTTAAACTGTCTTGTTAAGCTACTGCGACCTGCACGTCTCTTCCAAGGGGCATTTAAACCATCTTGTTAAACTACTGCGACCTGCACGTCTCTTCCAAGGGGCATTTAAACCATCTTGTTAAGCTACTGCGACCTGTACGTCTCTTCCAATGGGCATTTAAACCATCTTGTTAAACTACTGCGACCTGCACGTCTCTTCCAAGGGGCATTTAAACCATCTTGTTAAGCTACTGTGACCTGCACGTCTCTTCCAAGGGGCATTTAAACCGTCTTGTTAAGCTACTGCGACCTCCACCGCTCTTCCAAAGGGCATTTAAACCGTCTTGTTAAGCTACTGCGACCTGCACGTCTCTTCCAAGGGGCATTTAAACCATCTTGGTAAGCTACTGCGATCTGAAAGCCTCTTCCAAGCGGCATTTAAACCGTCTTGTTAAGCTACTGCGACCTGCACATCTCTTCCAAGGTGCGTTTAAACCATCTTATTAAGCTACTGCGACCTGCATGTCTTTTCCAAGGGGCATTTAAACCGTCTTGTTAAGCTACTGGGACCTGCATGTCTCTTGCAAGGGGCATTTAAACTGTCTTGTTAAGCTACTGCGACCTCCACCTCTCTTCCAAGGGGCATTTAAACCGTCTTGTTAAGCTGCTGCGACCTGCACGTCTCTTCCAAGGGGCATTTAAACCCTCTTGTTAAGCTACAGCGACATGCACTTCTCTTCCAAGGGGCATTTAAACCGTCTTGTTAAGCTACTGCGACCTGCACATCTCTTCCAAGGGTCATTTAAACTGTCTTGTTAAGCTACGGCGAACTTCACCGCTCTTCCAAAGGGCATTTTAACCGTCTTGATAAGCTACTGTGACCTCCACTGCTCTTCCAAGGGGCATTTAATCTGTCTTGTTAAGCTACTGCGACCTGCACGTCTCTTCCAAGGGGCATTTAAACCATCTTGTTAAGCTACTGCGAACTGCATGTCTTTTCCAAGGGGCATTTATACTGTCTTGTTAAGCTACTGCGACCTGCACGTCTCTTCCAAATGGCATTTAAACTGTCTTGTTAAGCTACTGCGACCTGCAAGTCTCTTCCAAGGGGCATTTAAACCGTCTTGCTAAGTTACTGCGACCTGCATTTCTCTTCCAAGGGGCATTTAAACCGTCTTGTTAAGCTACTGCAACCTGCACGTCTCTTCCAAGGGGCATTTAAACCGTCTTGTTAAGCTACTGCGACCTGCACATCCCTTCCAAGGGGCATTTAAACCGTCTTGTTAAGCTACTTCGACCTGCACGTCTCTTCCCAAGGGCATATAAACCGTCTTGGTAAGCTACTGCGACCTGCAACACTCTTCCAAGGGGCATTTAAACTGTCTTGTTAAGCTACTGCGACCTGCACATCTCTTCCAAGGGGCATTTAAGCCATCTAGTTAAGCTACTGCGACCTGCAGGTCTTTTCCAGGGGGCATTTAAACCATCTTGTTAAGCTACTGTGACCTCGACGGCTCTCCCAAGGGGCATTTAAACCATCTTGTTAAGCTACTGCGAACTGCACGTCTCTTCCAAGGGGCATTTATACTGTCTTGTTAAGCTACTGCGACCTGCACGTCTCTTCCAAGGGGCATTTAAACTGTCTTGTTAAGCTACTGTGACCTGCAAGTCTCTTCCAAGGGGCATTTAAACCGTCTTGTTAAGCTACTGCGACCTTCACGTCTCTTCCAAGAGGCATTTAAACTGTCTTGTTAAGCTACTGCGACCTGCACGTCTCTTCCAAGGGGCATTTAAACTGTCTTGGTAAGCTACTGCGACCTGCAAGCCTCTTCCAAGGGGCATTTAAACCGTCTTGTTAAGCTACTGCGACCTGCATGTCTCTTTCAAGGGGCATTTTAACCGTCTTGTTAAGCTACTGCGACCAGCACGTCTCTTCCAAGGGGCATTTAAACCGTCTTGTTAAGCTACTGCGACCTGCACGTCTCTTCCAAGGGGCATTTAAACTGTCTTGTTAAGCTACTGCGACCTTCACCGCTCTTACAAAGGGCAGTTTATCCGTCTTGTTAAGCTACTGCAACCTGCACGTTTCTTCCAAGGGGCATTTAAACCATCTTGTTAAGCTACTGCGAACTGCACGTCTCTTCCAAGGGGCATTTAAACTGTCTTGTTAAGCTACTGCGACCTGCACGTCTCTTCCAAGGGGCATTTAAACCATCTTGTTAAACTACTGCGACCTGCACGTCTCTTCCAAGGGGCATTTAAACCATCTTGTTAAGCTACTGCGACCTGTACGTCTCTTCCAATGGGCATTTAAACCATCTTGTTAAGCTGCTGCGACCTGTATGTCTCTTCCAAGGGGCATTTAAACCGTCTTGTTAAGCTACTGCGACCTCCACCGCTCTTCCAAGGGGCATTTAAACCATCTTGTTAAGCTACTGCGACCTGCACGTCTCCTCCAAGGGGCATTTAAACCATCTTGTTAAGCTACTGTGACCTGCACGTCTCTTCCAAGGGGCATTTAAACTGTCTTGTTAAGCTACTGCGACCTGCACGTTTCTTCCAAGGGGCATTTAAACCATCTTGTTAAGCTACTGCGAACTGCACGTCTCTTCCAAGGGGCATTTAAACTGTCTTGTTAAGCTACTGCGACCTGCACGTCTCTTCCAAGGGGCATTTAAACCATCTTGTTAAACTACTGCGACCTGCACGTCTCTTCCAAGGGGCATTTAAACCATCTTGTTAAGCTACTGCGACCTGTACGTCTCTTCCAATGGGCATTTAAACCATCTTGTTAAACTACTGCGACCTGCACGTCTCTTCCAAGGGGCATTTAAACCATCTTGTAAGCTACTGCGACCTGCACATCCCTTCAAAGGGGCATTTAAACCGTCTTGTAAGCTACTTCGACCTGCACGTCTCTTCCCAGGGGCATTTAAACCGTCTTTGTAAGCTACTGCGACCTGCAAGTCTCTTTCAAGGGGCATTTAACCGTCTTGTTAAGCTACTGTGACCTCCACCGCTCTCCCAAGGGGCATTTAAACCATCTTTTTAAGCTACTGCGACCTGCACGTCTCTTCCAAGGGGCATTTAAACCCTCTTGATAAGCTACTGCGACCTGCACGTCACTTGCAAGAGGCATTTAAACCATCTTGTTAAGCTACTGCGACCTGCACGTCTCTTCCTAGGGGCATTTAAACCGTTTTGTTAAGCTACTGCAACCTGCATGTCTCTTCCAAGGGGCATTTAAACCGTCTTGTTAAGCTACTGTGACCTGCACGTCTCTTCCAAGGGGTGTTTAAACTGTCTTGTTAATCTAATGCGACCTCCACCTCTCTTCCAAGGGGCATTTAAACCGTCTTGTTAAGCTTCTGCGACCAGCACGTCTCTTCCAAGGGGCATTTAAACCGTCTTGTTAAGCTACTGCGACCTGCACGTCTCTTCCAAGGGGCATTTAAACCGTTTTGTTAAGCTACTGCGACCAGCACGTCTCTTCCAAGGGGCATTTAAATCGTCTTGTTAAGCTACTGCGACCTGCACGTCTCTTCCAAGGGGCATTTAAACCGTCTTGTTAAGCTACTGCGACCAGCACGTCTCTTCCAAGGGGCATTTAAATCGTCTTGTTAAGCTACTGCGACCTGCACATCTCTTCCAAGGGGCATTTAAACCGTCTTGTTAAGCTACTGCGAACTTCACCGCTCTTGCAAAAGGCATTTTAACCATCTTGTTAAGCTACTGTGACCTCCACTGCTCTTCCAAGGGGCATTTAATATATCTTGTTAAGCTACTGCGACCTGCATGTCTCTTCCAAGGGGCATTTAAACCGTCTTGTTAAGCTACTGCGAACTGCACATCTCTTCCAAGGTGCATTTATACTGTCTTGTTAAGCTACTGCGACCTGCACGTCTCTTCCAAGGGGCATTTAAACTGACTTTTTAAGCTACTGCGACCTGCACGTCTCTTCCAAGGGGCATTTAAACTGACTTTTTAAGCTACTGCGACCTGCACGTCTCTTCCAAGGGGCATTTAAACTGTCTTGGTAAGCTACTGCGACCTGCAAGCCTCTTCTAAGGGGCATTTAAACCCTCTTGTTAAGCTACTTCGACCTGCACGTCTCTTGCAAGGGGCATTTAAACTATCTTGTTAAGCTACTGCAACCTGTACGTCTCTTCCAATGGGCATTTCAACCGTCTTGTTAAGCTGCTGTGACCTGTATGTCTCTTCCAAGGGGCATTTAAACCGTCTTGTTAAGCTACTGGGACCTCCACCGCTCTTCCAAGTGGCATTTAAACCATCTTGTTAAGCTACTGCGACCTGCACGTCTCTTCCAAGGGGCATTTAAACCATCTTGGTAAGCTGCTGCGACCTGCGAGCCTCTTCCAAGGAGCATTTAAACCGTCTTATTAAGGTACTGCGACCTGCACATCTCTTCCAAGGGGCATTTAAACCATCTTGTTAAGCTACTGCGACCTGCACGTCTCTTCCAAGGGGCATTTAAACAGTCTTGGCAAGCTACTGCGACCTGCAAGCCTCTACAAAGGGGCATTTAAACCCTCTTGTTAAGCTACTGCGACCTGCATGTCTCTTGCAAGGGGCATTTAAACCGTCTTGTTAAGCTACTGCGACCTTCAAGTCTCTTCCAAGAGGCATTTAAACTGTCTTGGTAAGCTACTGCGACCTGCAAGCCTCTTCCAAGGGGCATTTAAAACGTCTTGTTAAGCTACTGCGACCTGCATGTCTCTTTCAAGGGGCATTTTAACCGTCTTGTTAAGCTACTGCGACCAGCACGTCTCTTCCAAGGGGCATTTAAACCGTCTTTTTAAGCTACTGCGACCTGCACGTCTCTTCCAAGGGGCATTTAAACTGTCTTGTTAAGCTACTGCGACCTTCACCGCTCTTACAAAGGGCATTTAATCCGTCTTGTTAAGCTACTGCGACCTGCACGTTTCTTCCAAGGGGCATTTAAACCATCTTGTTAAGCTACTGCGAACTGCACGTCTCTTCCAAGGGGCATTTAAACTGTCTTGTTAAGCTACTGCGACCTGCACGTCTCTTCCAAGGGGCATTTAAACCATCTTGTTAAACTACTGCGACCTGCACGTCTCTTCCAAGGGGCATTTAAACCATATTGTTAAGCTACTGCGACCTGTACGTCTCTTCCAATGGGCATTTAAACAATCTTGTTAAGCTGCTGCGACCTGTATGTCTCTTCCAAGGGGCATTTAAACCGTCTTGTTAAGCTACTGCGACCTCCACCGCTCTTCCAAGGGGCATTTAAACCATCTTGTTAAGCTACTGCGACCTGCACGTCTCCTCCAAGGGGCATTTAAACCATCTTGTTAAGCTACTGCGACCTGCACGTCTCTTTCAAGGGGCATTTAAACTGTCTTGTTAAGCTACTGCGACCTGCACGTTTCTTCCAAGGGGCATTTAAACCATCTTGTTAAGCTACTGCGAACTGCACGTCTCTTCCAAGGGGCATTTAAACTGTCTTGTTAAGCTACTGCGACCTGCACGTCTCTTCCAAGGGGCATTTAAACCATCTTGTTAAACTACTGCGACCTGCACGTCTCTTCCAAGGGGCATTTAAACCATCTTGTTAAGCTACTGCGACCTGTACGTCTCTTCCAATGGGCATTTAAACCATCTTGTTAAACTACTGCGACCTGCACGTCTCTTCCAAGGGGCATTTAAACCATCTTGTTAACTACTGTGACCTGCACGTCTCTTCCAAGGGGCATTTAAACCGTCTTGTTAAGCTACTGCGACCTCCACCGCTCTTCCAAAGGGCATTTAAACCGTCTTGTTAAGCTACTGCGACCTGCACGTCTCTTCCAAGGGGCATTTAAACCATCTTGGTAAGCTACTGCGACCTGAAAGCCTCTTCCAAGCGGCATTTAAACCGTCTTGTTAAGCTACTGCGACCTGCACATCTCTTCCAAGGTGCGTTTAAACCATCTTATTAAGCTACTGCGACCTGCATGTCTTTTCCAAGGGGCATTTAAACCGTCTTGTTAAGCTACTGGGACCTGCATGTCTCTTGCAAGGGGCATTTAAACTGTCTTGTTAAGCTACTGCGACCTCCACCTCTCTTCCAAGGGGCATTTAAACCGTCTTGTTAAGCTGCTGCGACCTGCACGTCTCTTCCAAGGGGCATTTAAACCCTCTTGTTAAGCTACAGCGACATGCACTTCTCTTCCAAGGGGCATTTAAACCGTCTTGTTAAGCTACTGCGACCTGCACATCTCTTCCAAGGGTCAATTAAACTGTCTTGTTAAGCTACGGCGAACTTCACCGCTCTTCCAAAGGGCATTTTAACCGTCTTGTTAAGCTACTGTGACCTCCACTGCTCTTCCAAGGGGCATTTAATCTGTCTTGTTAAGCTACTGCGACCTGCACGTCTCTTCCAAGGGGCATTTAAACCATCTTGTTAAGCTACTGCGAACTGCACGTCTCTTCCAAGGGGCATTTATACTGTCTTGTTAAGCTACTGCGACCTGCACGTCTCTTCCAAATGGCATTTAAACTGTCTTGTTAAGCTACTGCGACCTGCAAGTCTCTTCCAAGGGGCATTTAAACCGTCTTGCTAAGTTACTGCGACATGCATTTCTCTTCCAAGGGGCATTTAAACCATCTTGTTAAGCTACTGCAACCTGCACGTCTCTTCCAAGGGGCATTTAAACCGTCTTGTTAAGCTACTGCGACCTGCACATCCCTTCCAAGGGGCATTTAAACCGTCTTGTTAAGCTACTTCGACCTGCACGTCTCTTCCCAAGGGCACATAAACCGTCTTGGTAAGCTACTGCGACCTGCAACACTCTTCCAAGGGGCATTTAAACTGTCTTGTTAAGCTACTGCGACCTGCACATCTCTTCCAAGGGGCATTTAAGCCATCTAATTAAGCTACTGCGACCTGCAGGTCTTTTCCAAGGGGCATTTAAACCATCTTGTTAAGCTACTGTGACCTCGACCGCTCTCCCAAGGGGCATTTAAACCATCTTGTTAAGCTACTGCGAACTGCACGTCTCTTCCAAGGGGCATTTATACTGTCTTGTTAAGCTACTGCGACCTGCACGTCTCTTCCAAGGGGCATTTAAACTGTCTTGTTAAGCTACTGTGACCTGCAAGTCTCTTCCAAGGGGCATTTAAACCGTCTTGTTAAGCTACTGCGACCTTCACGTCTCTTCCAAGAGGCATTTAAACTGTCTTGTTAAGCTACTGCGACCTGCACGTCTCTTCCAAGGGGCATTTAAACTGTCTTGGTAAGCTACTGCGACCTGCAAGCCTCTTCCAAGGGGCATTTAAACCGTCTTGTTAAGCTACTGCGACCTGCATGTCTCTTTCAAGGGGCATTTTAACCGTCTTGTTAAGCTACTGCGACCAGCACGTCTCTTCCAAGGGGCATTTAAACCGTCTTGTTAAGCTACTGCGACCTGCACGTCTCTTCCAAGGGGCATTTAAACTGTCTTGTTAAGCTACTGCGACCTTCACCGCTCTTACAAAGGGCATTTAATCCGTCTTGTTAAGCTACTGCGACCTGCACGTTTCTTCCAAGGTGCATTTAAACCATCTTGTTAAGCTACTGCGAACTGCACGTCTCTTCCAAGGGGCATTTAAACTGTCTTGTTAAGCTACTGCGACCTGCACGTCTCTTCCAAGGGGCATTTAAACCATCTTGTTAAACTACTGCGACCTGCACGTCTCTTCCAAGGGGCATTTAAACCATCTTGTTAAGCTACTGCGACCTGTACGTCTCTTCCAATGGGCATTTAAACCATCTTGTTAAGCTGCTGCGACCTGTATGTCTCTTCCAAGGGGCATTTAAACCGTCTTGTTAAGCTACTGCGACCTCCACCGCTCTTCCAAGGGGCATTTAAACCGTCTTGTTAAGCTACTGCGACCTGCACGTCTCTTCCAAGGGGCATTTAAACCATCTTGTTAAGCTACTGCGACCTGCACGTCTCTTCCAAGGGGCATTTAAACTGTCTTGTTAAGCTACTGCGACCTGCACGTTTCTTCCAAGGGGCATTTAAACCATCTTGTTAAGCTACGGCGAACTTCACCGCTCTTCCAAAGGGCATTTTAACCGTCTTGTTAAGCTACTGTGACCTCCACAGCTCTTCCAAGGGGCATTTAATCTGTCTTGTTAAGCTACTGCGACCTGCACGTCTCTTCCAAGGGGCATTTAAACTATCTTGTTAAGCTACTGCGAACTGCACGTCTCTTCCAAGGGGCATTTATACTGTCTTGTTATGCTACTGCGACCTGCACGTCTCTTCCAAATGGCATTTAAACTGTCTTGTTAAGCTACTGCGACCTGCAAGTCTCTTCCAAGGGGCATTTAAACCGTCTTGCTAAGTTACTGCGACCTGCATTTCTCTTCCAAGGGGCATTTAAACCGTCTTGTTAAGCTACTGCAACCTGCACGTCTCTTCCAAGGGGTATTTAAACCGTCTTGTTAAGCTACTGCGACTTGCACATCCCTTCCAAGGGGCATTTAAACCGTCTTGTTAAGCTACTTCGACCTGCACGTCTCTTCCCAAGGGCACATAAACCGTCTTGGTAAGCTACTGCGACCTGCAACACTCTTCCAAGGGGCATTTAAACTGTCTTGTTAAGCTACTGCGACCTGCACATCTCTTCCAAGGGGCATTTAAGCCATCTAATTAAGCTACTGCGACCTGCAGGTCTTTTCCAAGGGGCATTTAAACCATCTTGTTAAGCTACTGTGACCTCGACCGCTCTCCCAAGGGGCATTTAAACCATCTTGTTAAGCTACTGCGAACTGCACGTCTCTTCCAAGGGGCATTTATACTGTCTTGTTAAGCTACTGCGACCTGCACGTCTCTTCCAAGGGGCATTTAAACTGTCTTGTTAAGCTACTGTGACCTGCAAGTCTCTTCCAAGGGGCATTTAAACCGTCTTGTTAAGCTACTGCGACCTTCACGTCTCTCCCAAGAGGCATTTAAACTGTCTTGTTAAGCTACTGCGACCTGCACGTCTCTTCCAAGGGGCATTTAAACTGTCTTGGTAAGCTACTGCGACCTGCAAGCCTCTTCCAAGGGGCATTTAAACCGTCTTGTTAAGCTACTGCGACCTGCATGTCTCTTTCAAGGGGCATTTTATCCGTCTTGTTAAGCTACTGCGACCAGCACGTCTCTTCCAAGGGGCATTTAAACCGTCTTGTTAAGCTACTGCGACCTGCACGTCTCTTCCAAGGGGCATTTAAACTGTCTTGTTAAGCTACTGCGACCTTCACCGCTCTTACAAAGGGCATTTAATCCGTCTTGTTAAGCTACTGCGACCTGCACGTTTCTTCCAAGGGGCATTTAAACCATCTTGTTAAGCTACTGCGAACTGCACGTCTCTTCCAAGGGGCATTTAAACTGTCTTGTTAAGCTACTGCGACCTGCACGTCTCTTCCAAGGGGCATTTAAACCATCTTGTTAAACTACTGCGACCTGCACGTCTCTTCCAAGGGGCATTTAAACCATCTTGTTAAGCTACTGCGACCTGTACGTCTCTTCCAATGGGCATTTAAACCATCTTGTTAAGCTGCTGCGACCTGTATGTCTCTTCCAAGGGGCATTTAAACCGTCTTGTTAAGCTACTGCGACCTCCACCGCTCTTCCAAGGGGCATTTAAACCGTCTTGTTAAGCTACTGCGACCTGCACGTCTCTTCCAAGGGGCATTTAAACCATCTTGTTAAGCTACTGCGACCTGCACGTCTCTTCCAAGGGGCATTTAAACTGTCTTGTTAAGCTACTGCGACCTGCACGTTTCTTCCAAGGGGCATTTAAACCATCTTGTTAAGCTACTGCGAACTGCACGTCTCTACCAAGGGGCATTTAAACTGTCTTGTTAAGCTACTGCGACCTGCACGTCTCTTCCAAGGGGCATTTAAACCATCTTGTTAAACTACTGTGACCTGCACGTCTCTTCCAAGGGGCATTTAAACCATCTTGTTAAGCTACTGCGACCTGTACGTCTCTTCCAATGGGCATTTAAACCATCTTGTTAAACTACTGCGACCTGCACGTCTCTTCCAAGGGGCATTTAAACCATCTTGTTAAGCTACTGTGACCTGCACGTCTCTTCCAAGGGGCATTTAAACCGTCTTGTTAAGCTACTGCGACCTCCACCGCTCTTCCAAGGGGCATTTAAACGGTCTTGTTAAGCTACTGCGACCTGCACGTCTCTTCCAAGGGGCATTTAAACCATCTTGGTAAGCTACTGGGACCTGAAAGCCTCTTCCAAGCGGCATTTATACCGTCTTGTTAAGCTACTACGACCTGCACATCTCTTCCAAGGTGCGTTTAAACCATCTTATTAAGCTACTGCGACCTGCATGTCTTTTCCAAGGGGCATTTAAACCGTCTTGTTAAGCTACTGCGACCTGCATGTCTCTTGCAAGGGGCATTTAAACTGTCTTGTTAAGCTACTGCGACCTCCACCTCTGTTCCAAGGGGCATTTAAACCGTCTTGTTAAGCTGCTGCGACCTGCACGTCTCTTCCAAGGGGCATTTAAACCCTCTTGTTAAGCTACAGCGACATGCACTTCTCTTCCAAGGGGCATTTAAACCGTCTTGTTAAGCTACTGCGACCTGCACATCTTTTCCAAGGGTCATTTAAACTGTCTTGTTGAGCTACGGCGAACTTCACCGCTCTTCCAAAGGGCATTTTAACCGTCTTGTTAAGCTACTGTGACCTCCACTGCTCTTCCAAGGGGCATTTTATCTGTCTTGTTAAGCTACTGCGACCTGCACGTCTCTTCCAAGGGGCATTTAAACCATCTTGTTAAGCTACTGCGAACTGCACGTCTCTTCCAAGGGGCATTTATACTGTCTTGTTAAGCTACTGCGACCTGCACGTCTCTTCCAAGGGGCATTTAAACTGTCTTGTTAAGCTACTGTGACCTGCAAGTCTCTTCCAAGGGGCATTTAAACCGTCTTGCTAAGTTACTGCGACCTGCATTTCTCTTCCAAGGGGCATTTAAACCGTCTTGTTAAGCTACTGTAACCTGCACGTCTCTTCCAAGGGGCATTTAAACCGTCTTGTTAAGCTACTGCGACCTGCACATCCCTTCCCAGGGGCATTTAAACCGTCTTGTTAAGCTACTTCGACCTGCACGTCTCTTCCCAAGGGCATATAAACCGTCTTGGTAAGCTACTGCGACCTGCAACACTCTTCCAAGGGGCATTTAAACTGTCTTGTTAAGCTACTGCGACCTGCACATCTCTTCCAAGGGGCATTTAAGCCATCTAGTTAAGCTACTGCGACCTGCAGGTCTTTTCCAAGGGGCATTTAAACCGTCTTGTTAAGCTACTGTGACCTCGACCGCTCTCCCAAGGGGCATTTAAACCATCTTGTTAAGCTACTGCGAACTGCACGTCTCTTCCAAGGGGCATTTATACTGTCTTGTTAAGCTACTTCGACCTGCACGTCTCTTCCAAGGGGCATTTAAACTGTCTTGTTAAGCTACTGCGACCTGCATGTCTCTTCCAAGGGGCATTTAAACCGTCTTGTTAAGCTACTGCAACCTTCACGTCTCTTCCAAGAGGCATTTAAACTGTCTTGTTAAGCTACTGCGACCTGCACGTCTCTTCCAAGGGGCATTTAAACTGTCTTGGTAAGCTACTGCGACCTGCAAGCCTCTTCCAAGGGGCATTTAAACCGTCTTGTTAAGCTACTGCGACCTGCATGTCTCTTTCAAGGGGCATTTTAACCGTCTTGTTAAGCTACTGCGACCAGCACGTCTCTTCCAAGGGGCATTTAAACCGTCTTGTTAAGCTACTGCGACCTGCATGTCTCTTCCAAGGGGCATTTAAACTGTCTTGTTAAGCTACTGCGACCTTCACCGCTCTTACAAAGGGCATTTAATCCGTCTTGTTAAGCTACTGCGACCTGCACGTTTCTTCCAAGGGGCATTTAAACCATCTTGTTAAGCTACTGCGAACTGCACGTCTCTTCCAAGGGGCATTTAAACTGTCTTGTTAAGCTACTGCGACCTGCACGTCTCTTCCAAGGGGCATTTAAACCATCTTGTTAAACTACTGCGACCTGCACGTCTCTTCCAAGGGGCATTTAAACCATCTTGTTAAACTACTGCGACCTCCACCGCTCTTCCAAGGGGCATTTAAACCGTCTTGTTAAGCTACTGCGACCTGCACGTCTCTTCCAAGGGGCATTTAAACCATCTTGGTAAGCTACTGCGACCTGAAAGCCTCTTCCAAGGGGCATTTAAACCGTCTTGTTAAGCTACTGCGACCTGCACATTTCTTCCAAGGTGCGTTTAAACCATCTTGTTAAGCTACTGCGACCTGTACGTCTCTTCCAATGGGCATTTAAACCATCTTGTTAAACTACTGCGACCTGCACGTCTCTTCCAAGGGGCATTTAAACCATCTTGTTAAGCTACTGTGACCTGCACGTCTCTTCCAAGGGGCATTTAAACCGTCTTGTTAAGCTACTGCGACCTCCACCGCTCTTCCAAGGGGCATTTAAACCGTCTTGTTAAGCTACTGCGACCTGCACATCTCTTCCAAGGGGCATTTAAACCATCTTGGTAAGCTACTGCGACCTGAAAGCCTCTTCCAAGGGGCATTTAAACCGTCTTGTTAAGCTACGGCGACCTGCACATCTCTTCCAAGGTGCGTTTAAACCATCTTATTAAGCTACTGCGACCTGCATGTCTTTTCCAAGGGGCATTTAAACCGTCTTGTTAAGCTACTGCGACCTGCATGTCTCTAGCAAGGGGCATTTAAACTGTCTTGTTAAGCTACTGCGACCTCCACCTCTCTTCCAAGGGGCATTTAAACCGTCTTGTTAAGCTGCTGCGACCTGCACGTCTCTTCCAAGGGGCACTTAAACCCTCTTGTTAAGCTACAGCGACATGCACTTCTCTTCCAAGGGGCATTTAAACCGTCTTATTAAGCTACTGCGACCTGCACATCTCTTCCAAGGGTCATTTAAACTGTATTGTTAAGCTACGGCGAACTTCACCGCTCTTCCAAAGGGCATTTTAACCGTCTTGTTAAGCTACTGTGACCTCCACTGCTCTTCCAAGGGGCATTTAATCTGTCTTGTTAAGCTACTGCGACCTGCACGTCTCTTCCAAGGGGCATTTAAACCATCTTGTTAAGCTACTGCGAACTGGACGTCTCTTCCAAGGGGCATTTATACTGTCTTGTTAAGCTACTGCGACCTGCACGTCTCTTCCAAGGGGCATTTAAACTGTCTTGTTAAGCTACTGCGACCTGCAAGTCTCTTCCAAGGGGCATTTAAACCGTCTTGCTAAGTTATTGCGACCTGCATTTCTCTTCCAAGGGGCATTTAAACCGTCTTGTTAAGCTACTGCAACCTGCACGTCTCTTCCAAGGGGCATTTAAACCGTCTTGTTAAGCTACTGCGACCTGCACATCCCTTCCCAGGGGCATTTAAACCGTCTTGTTAAGCTACTTCGACCTGCACGTCTCTTCCCAAGGGCATATAAACCGTCTTGGTAAGCTACTGCGACCTGCAACACTCTTCCAAGGGGCATTTAAACTGTCTTGTTAAGCTACTGCGACCTGCACATCTCTTCCAAGGGGCATTTAAGCCATCTAGTTAAGCTACTGCGACCTGCAGGTCTTTTCCAAGGGGCATTTAAACCGTCTTGTTAAGCTACTGTGACCTCGACCGCTCTCCCAAGGGGCATTTAAACCATCTTGTTAAGCTACTGCGAACTGCACGTCTCTTCCAAGGGGCATTTATACTGTCTTGTTAAGCTACTGCGACCTGCACGTCTCTTCCAAGGGGCATTTAAACTGTCTTGTTAAGCTACTGCGACCTGCAAGTCTCTTCCAAGGGGCATTTAAACCGTCTTGTTAAGCTACTGCGACCTTCACGTCTCTTCCAAGAGGCATTTAAACTGTCTTGTTAAGCTACTGCGACCTGCACGTCTCTTCCAAGGGGCATTTAAACTGTCTTGGTAAGCTACTGCGACCTGCAAGCCTCTTCCAAGGGGCATTTAAACCGTCTTGTTAAGCTACTGCGACCTGCATGTCTCTTTCAAGGGGCATTTTAACCGTCTTGTTAAGCTACTGCGACCAGCACGTCTCTTCCAAGGGGCATTTAAACCGTCTTGTTAAGCTACTGCGACCTGCATGTCTCTTGCAAGGGGCATTTAAACTGTCTTGTTAAGCTACTGCGACCTCCACCTCTGTTCCAAGGGGCATTTAAACCGTCTTGTTAAGCTGCTGCGACCTGCACGTCTCTTCCAAGGGGCATTTAAACCCTCTTGTTAAGCTACAGCGACATGCACTTCTCTTCCAAGGGGCATTTAAACCGTCTTGTTAAGCTACTGCGACCTGCACATCTTTTCCAAGGGTCATTTAAACTGTCTTGTTGAGCTACGGCGAACTTCACCGCTCTTCCAAAGGGCATTTTAACCGTCTTGTTAAGCTACTGTGACCTCCACTGCTCTTCCAAGGGGCATTTTATCTGTCTTGTTAAGCTACTGCGACCTGCACGTCTCTTCCAAGGGGCATTTAAACCATCTTGTTAAGCTACTGCGAACTGCACGTCTCTTCCAAGGGGCATTTATACTGTCTTGTTAAGCTACTGCGACCTGCACGTCTCTTCCAAGGGGCATTTAAACTGTCTTGTTAAGCTACTGCGACCTGCAAGTCTCTTCCAAGGGGCATTTAAACCGTCTTGCTAAGTTACTGCGACCTGCATTTCTCTTCCAAGGGGCATTTAAACCGTCTTGTTAAGCTACTGTAACCTGCACGTCTCTTCCAAGGGGCATTTAAACCGTCTTGTTAAGCTACTGCGACCTGCACATCCCTTCCCAGGGGCATTTAAACCGTCTTGTTAAGCTACTTCGACCTGCACGTCTCTTCCCAAGGGCATATAAACCGTCTTGGTAAGCTACTGCGACCTGCAACACTCTTCCAAGGGGCATTTAAACTGTCTTGTTAAGCTACTGCGACCTGCACATCTCTTCCAAGGGGCATTTAAGCCATCTAGTTAAGCTACTGCGACCTGCAGGTCTTTTCCAAGGGGCATTTAAACCGTCTTGTTAAGCTACTGTGACCTCGACCGCTCTCCCAAGGGGCATTTAAACCATCTTGTTAAGCTACTGCGAACTGCACGTCTCTTCCAAGGGGCATTTATACTGTCTTGTTAAGCTACTGCGACCTGCACGTCTCTTCCAAGGGGCATTTAAACTGTCTTGTTAAGCTACTGCGACCTGCATGTCTCTTCCAAGGGGCATTTAAACCGTCTTGTTAAGCTACTGCAACCTTCACGTCTCTTCCAAGAGGCATTTAAACTGTCTTGTTAAGCTACTGCGACCTGCACGTCTCTTCCAAGGGGCATTTAAACTGTCTTGGTAAGCTACTGCGACCTGCAAGCCTCTTCCAAGGGGCATTTAAACCGTCTTGTTAAGCTACTGCGACCTGCATGTCTCTTTCAAGGGGCATTTTAACCGTCTTGTTAAGCTACTGCGACCAGCACGTCTCTTCCAAGGGGCATTTAAACCGTCTTGTTAAGCTACTGCGACCTGCATGTCTCTTCCAAGGGGCATTTAAACTGTCTTGTTAAGCTACTGCGACCTTCACCGCTCTTACAAAGGGCATTTAATCCGTCTTGTTAAGCTACTGCGACCTGCACGTTTCTTCCAAGGGGCATTTAAACCATCTTGTTAAGCTACTGCGAACTGCACGTCTCTTCCAAGGGGCATTTAAACTGTCTTGTTAAGCTACTGCGACCTGCACGTCTCTTCCAAGGGGCATTTAAACCATCTTGTTAAACTACTGCGACCTGCACGTCTCTTCCAAGGGGCATTTAAACCATCTTGTTAAACTACTGCGACCTCCACCGCTCTTCCAAGGGGCATTTAAACCGTCTTGTTAAGCTACTGCGACCTGCACGTCTCTTCCAAGGGGCATTTAAACCATCTTGGTAAGCTACTGCGACCTGAAAGCCTCTTCCAAGGGGCATTTAAACCGTCTTGTTAAGCTACTGCGACCTGCACATCTCTTCCAAGGTGCGTTTAAACCATCTTGTTAAGCTACTGCGACCTGTACGTCTCTTCCAATGTGCATTTAAACCATCTTGTTAAACTACTGCGACCTGCACGTCTCTTCCAAGGGGCATTTAAACCATCTTGTTAAGCTACTGTGACCTGCACGTCTCTTCCAAGGGGCATTTAAACCGTCTTGTTAAGCTACTGCGACCTCCACCGCTCTTCCAAGGGGCATTTAAACCGTCTTGTTAAGCTACTGCGACCTGCACATCTCTTCCAAGGGGCATTTAAACCATCTTGGTAAGCTACTGCGACCTGAAAGCCTCTTCCAAGGGGCATTTAAACCGTCTTGTTAAGCTACTGCGACCTGCACATCTCTTCCAAGGTGCGTTTAAACCATCTTATTAAGCTACTGCGACCTGCATGTCTTTTCCAAGGGGCATTTAAACCGTCTTGTTAAGCTACTGCGACCTGCATGTCTCTAGCAAGGGGCATTTAAACTGTCTTGTTAAGCTACTGCGACCTCCACCTCTCTTCCAAGGGGCATTTAAACCGTCTTGTTAAGCTGCTGCGACCTGCACGTCTCTTCCAAGGGGCACTTAAACCCTCTTGTTAAGCTACAGCGACATGCACTTCTCTTCCAAGGGGCATTTAAACCGTCTTATTAAGCTACTGCGACCTGCACATCTCTTCCAAGGGTCATTTAAACTGTCTTGTTAAGCTACGGCGAACTTCACCGCTCTTCCAAAGGGCATTTTAACCGTCTTGTTAAGCTACTGTGACCTCCACTGCTCTTCCAAGGGGCATTTAATCTGTCTTGTTAAGCTACTGCGACCTGCACGTCTCTTCCAAGGGGCATTTAAACCATCTTGTTAAGCTACTGCGAACTGGACGTCTCTTCCAAGGGGCATTTATACTGTCTTGTTAAGCTACTGCGACCTGCACGTCTCTTCCAAGGGGCATTTAAACTGTCTTGTTAAGCTACTGCGACCTGCAAGTCTCTTCCAAGGGGCATTTAAACCGTCTTGCTAAGTTATTGCGACCTGCATTTCTCTTCCAAGGGGCATTTAAACCGTCTTGTTAAGCTACTGCAACCTGCACGTCTCTTCCAAGGGGCATTTAAACCGTCTTGTTAAGCTACTGCGACCTGCACATCCCTTCCCAGGGGCATTTAAACCGTCTTGTTAAGCTACTTCGACCTGCACGTCTCTTCCCAAGGGCATATAAACCGTCTTGGTAAGCTACTGCGACCTGCAACACTCTTCCAAGGGGCATTTAAACTGTCTTGTTAAGCTACTGCGACCTGCACATCTCTTCCAAGGGGCATTTATACTGTCTTGTTAAGCTACTGCAACCTGCACGTCTCTTCCAATGGGCATTTAAACCGTCTTGTTAAGCTACTGTGACCTCGACCGCTCTCCCAAGGGGCATTTAAACCATCTTGTTAAGCTACTGCGAACTGCACGTCTCTTCCAAGGGGCATTTATACTGTCTTGTTAAGCTACTGCGACCTGCACGTCTCTTCCAAGGGGCATTTAAACTGTCTTGTTAAGCTACTGCGACCTGCAAGTCTCTTCCAAGGGGCATTTAAACCGTCTTGTTAAGCTACTGCGACCTTCACGTCTCTTCCAAGAGGCATTTAAACTGTCTTGTTAAGCTACTGCGACCTGCACGTCTCTTCCAAGGGGCATTTAAACTGTCTTGGTAAGCTACTGCGACCTGCAAGCCTATTCCAAGGGGCATTTAAACCGTCTTGTTAAGCTACTGCGACCTGCATGTCTCTTTCAAGGGGCATTTTAACCGTCTTGTTAAGCTACTGCGACCAGCACGTCTCTTCCAAGGGGCATTTAAACCGTCTTGTTAAGCTACTGCGACCTGCACGTCTCTTCCAAGGGGCATTTAAACTGTCTTGTTAAGCTACTGCGACCTTCACCGCTCTTACAAAGGGCATTTAATCCGTCTTGTTAAGCTACTGCGACCTGCACGTTTCTTCCAAGGGGCATTTAAACCATCTTGTTAAGCTACTGCGAACGGCACGTCTCTTCCAAGGGGCATTTAAACTGTCTTGTTAAGCTACTGCGACCTGCACGTCTCTTCCAAGGGGCATTTAAACCATCTTGTTAAACTACTGCGACCTGCACGTCTCTTCCAAGGGGCATTTAAACCATCTTGTTAAGCTACTGCGACCTGTACGTCTCTTCCAATGGGCATTTAAACCATCTTGTTAAGCTGCTGCGACCTGTATGTCTCTTCCAAGGGGCATTTAAACCGTCTTGTTAAGCTACTGCGACCTCCACCGCTCTTCCAAGGGGCATTTAAACCGTCTTGTTAAGCTACTGCGACCTGCACGTCTCTTCCAAGGGGCATTTAAACCATCTTGTTAAGCTACTGCGACCTGCACGTCTCTTCCAAGGGGCATTTAAACTGTCTTGTTAAGCTACTGCGACCTGCACGTTTCTTCCAAGGGGCATTTAAACCATCTTGTTAAGCTACTGCGAACTGCACGTCTCTTTCAAGGGGCATTTAAACTGTCTTGTTAAGCTACTGCGACCTGCACGTCTCTTCCAAGGGGCATTTAAACCATCTTGTTAAACTACTGTGACCTGCACGTCTCTTCCAAGGGGCATTTAAACCATCTTGTTAAGCTACTGCGACCTGTACGTCTCTTCCAATGGGCATTTAAACCATCTTGTTAAACTACTGCGACCTGCACGTCTCTTCCAAGGGGCATTTAAACCATCTTGTTAAGCTACTGTGACCTGCACGTCTCTTCCAAGGGGCATTTAAACCGTCTTGTTAAGCTACTGCGACCTCCACCGCTCTTCCAAGGGGCATTTAAACCGTCTTGTTAAGCTACTGCTACCTGCACGTCTCTTCCAAGGGGAATTTAAACCATCTTGGTAAGCTACTGCGACCTGAAAGCCTCTTCCAAGCGGCATTTAAACCGTCTTGTTAAGCTACTGCGACCTGCACATCTCTTCCAAGGTGCGTTTAAACCATCTTATTAAGCTACTGCGACCTGCATGTCTTTTCCAAGGGGCATTTAAACCTTCTTGTTAAGCTACTGCGACCTGCATGTCTCTTGCAAGGGGCATTTAAACTGTCTTGTTAAGCTACTGCGACCTCCAACTCTCTTCAAAGGGGCATTTAAACCGTCTTGTTAAGCTGCTGCGACCTGCAAGTCTCTTCCAAGGGGCATTTAAACCCTCTTGTTAAGCTACAGCGACATGCACTTCTCTTCCAAGGGGCATTTAAACCGTCTTGTTAAGCTACTGCGACCTGCACATCTCTTCCAAGGGTCATTTAAACTGTCTTGTTAAGCTACGGCGAACTTCACCGCTCTTCCAAAGGGCATTTTAACCGTCTTGTTAAGCTACTGTGACCTCCACTGCTCTTCCAAGGGGCATTTAATCTGTCTTGTTAAGCTACTGCGACCTGCACGTCTCTTTCAAGGGGCATTTAAACCATCTTGTTAAGCTACTGCGAACTGCACGTCTCTTCCAAGGGGCATTTATACTGTCTTGTTAAGCTACTGCGACCTGCACGTCTCTTCCAAGGGGCATTTAAACTGTCTTGTTAAGCTACTGCGACCTGCAAGTCTCTTCCAAGGGGCATTTAAACCGTCTTGCTAAGTTACTGCGACCTGCATTTCTCTTCCAAGGGGCATTTAAACCGTCTTGTTAAGCTACTGCAACCTGCACGTCTCTTCCAAGGGGCATTTAAACCGTCTTGTTAAGCTACTGCGACCTGCACATCCCTTCCAAGGGGCATTTAAACCGTCTTGTTAAGCTACTTCGACCTGCACGTCTCTTCCCAAGGGCATATAAACCGTCTTGGTAAGCTACTGCGGCCTGCAACACTCTTCCAAGGGGCATTTAAACTGTCTTGTTAAGCTACTGCGACCTGCACATCTCTTCCAAGGGGCATTTAAGCCATCTAGTTAAGCTACTGCGACCTGCAGGTCTTTTCCAAGGGGCATTTAAACCGTCTTGTTAAGCTACTGTGACCTCGACCGCTCTCCCAAGGGGCATTTAAACCATCTTGTTAAGCTACTGCGAACTGCACGTCTCTTCCAAGGGGCATTTATACTGTCTTTTTAAGCTACTGCGACCTGCACGTCTCTTCCAAGGGGCATTTAAACTGTCTTGTTAAGCTACTGCTACCTGCAAGTCTCTTCCAAGTGGCATTTAAACCGTCTTGTTAAGCTACTGCGACCTTCACGTCTCTTCCAAGAGGCATTTAAACTGTCTTGTTAAGCTACTGCGACCTGCACGTCTCTTCCAAGGGGCATTTAAACTGTCTTGGTAAGCTACTGCGACCTGCAAGCCTCTTCCAAGGGGCATTTAAACCGTCTTGTTAAGCTACTGCGACCTGCATGTCTCATTCAAGGGGCATTTTAACCGTCTTGTTAAGCTACTGCGACCACCACGTCTCTTCCAAGGGGCATTTAAACCGTCTTGTTAAGCTACTGCGACCTGCACGTCTCTTCCAAGGGGCATTTAAACTGTCTTGTTAAGCTACTGCGACCTTCACCGCTCTTACAAAGGGCATTTAATCCGTCTTGTTAAGCTACTGCGACCTGCACGTTTCTTCCAAGGGGCATTTAAACCATCTTGTTAAGCTACTGCGAACTGCACGTCTCTTCCAAGGGGCATTTAAACTGTCTTGTTAAGCTACTGCGACCTGCACGTCTCTTCCAAGGGGCATTTAAACCATCTTGTTAAACTACTGCGACCTGCACGTCTCTTCCAAGGGGCATTTAAACCATCTTGTTCAGCTACTGCGACCTGTACGTCTCTTCCAATGGGCATTTAAACCATCTTGTTAAGCTGCTGCGACCTGTATGTCTCTTCCAAGGGGCATTTAAACCGTCTTGTTAAGCTACCTCGACCTCCACCGCTCTTCCAAGGGGCATTTAAACCGTCTTGTTAAGCTACTGCGACCTGCACGTCTCTTCCAAGGGGCATTTAAACCATCTTGTTAAGCTACTGCGACCTGCACGTCTCTTCCAAGGGGCATTTAAACTGTCTTGTTAAGCTACTGCGACCTGCACGTTTCTTCCAAGGGGCATTTAAACCATCTTGTTAAGCTACTGCGAACTGCACGTCTCTTCCAAGGGGCATTTAAACTGTCTTGTTAAGCTACTGCGACCTGCACGTCTCTTCCAAGGGGCATTTAAACCATCTTGTTAAACTACTGTGACCTGCACGTCTCTTCCAAGGGGCATTTAAACCATCTTGTTAAGCTACTGCGACCTGTACGTCTCTTCCAATGGGCATTTAAACCATCTTGTTAAACTACTGCGACCTGCACGTCTCTTCCAAGGGGCATTTAAACCATCTTGTTAAGCTACTGTGACCTGCACGTCTCTTCCAAGGGGCATTTAAACCGTCTTGTTAAGCTACTGCGACCTCCACCGCTCTTCCAAGGGGCATTTAAACCGTCTTGTTAAGCTACTGCGACCTGCACATCTCTTCCAAGGGGCATTTAAACCATCTTGGTAAGCTACTGCGACCTGAAAGCCTCTTCCAAGGGGCATTTAAACCGTCTTGTTAAGCTACTGCGACCTGCACATCTCTTCCAAGGTGCGTTTAAACCATCTTATTAAGCTACTGCGACCTGCATGTCTTTTCCAAGGGGCATTTAAACCGTCTTGTTAAGCTACTGCGACCTGCATGTCTCTAGCAAGGGGCATTTAAACTGTCTTGTTAAGCTACTGCGACCTCCACCTCTCTTCCAAGGGGCATTTAAACCGTCTTGTTAAGCTGCTGCGACCTGCACGTCTCTTCCAAGGGGCACTTAAACCCTCTTGTTAAGCTACAGCGACATGCACTTCTCTTCCAAGGGGCATTTAAACCGTCTTATTAAGCTACTGCGACCTGCACATCTCTTCCAAGGGTCATTTAAACTGTCTTGTTAAGCTACGGCGAACTTCACCGCTCTTCCAAAGGGCATTTTAACCGTCTTGTTAAGCTACTGTGACCTCCACTGCTCTTCCAAGGGGCATTTAATCTGTCTTGTTAAGCTACTGCGACCTGCACGTCTCTTCCAAGGGGCATTTAAACCATCTTGTTAAGCTACTGCGAACTGGACGTCTCTTCCAAGGGGCATTTATACTGTCTTGTTAAGCTACTGCGACCTGCACGTCTCTTCCAAGGGGCATTTAAACTGTCTTGTTAAGCTGCTGCGACCTGCAAGTCTCTTCCAAGGGGCATTTAAACCATCTTGCTAAGTTATTGCGACCTGCATTTCTCTTCCAAGGGGCATTTAAACCGTCTTGTTAAGCTACTGCAACCTGCACGTCTCTTCCAAGGGGCATTTAAACCGTCTTGTTAAGCTACTGCGACCTGCACATCCCTTCCCAGGGGCATTTAAACCGTCTTGTTAAGCTACTTCGACCTGCACGTCTCTTCCCAAGGGCATATAAACCGTCTTGGTAAGCTACTGCGACCTGCAACACTCTTCCAAGGGGCATTTAAACTGTCTTGTTAAGCTACTGCGACCTGCACATCTCTTCCAAGGGGCATTTATACTGTCTTGTTAAGCTACTGCAACCTGCACGTCTCTTCCAAGGGGCATTTAAACCGTCTTGTTAAGCTACTGTGACCTCGACCGCTCTCCCAAGGGGCATTTAAACCATCTTGTTAAGCTACTGCGAACTGCACGTCTCTTCCAAGGGGCATTTATACTGTCTTGTTAAGCTACTGCGACCTGCACGTCTCTTCCAAGGGGCATTTAAACTGTCTTGTTAAGCTACTGCGACCTGCAAGTCTCTTCCAAGGGGCATTTAAACCGTCTTGTTAAGCTACTGCGACCTTCACGTCTCTTCCAAGAGGCATTTAAACTGTCTTGTTAAGCTACTGCGACCTGCACGTCTCTTCCAAGGGGCATTTAAACTGTCTTGGTAAGCTACTGCGACCTGCAAGCCTCTTCCAAGGGGCATTTAAACCGTCTTGTTAAGCTACTGCGACCTGCATGTCTCTTTCAAGGGGCATTTTAACCGTCTTGTTAAGCTACTGCGACCAGCACGTCTCTTCCAAGGGGCATTTAAACCGTCTTGTTAAGCTACTGCGACCTGCACGTCTCTTCCAAGGGGCATTTAAACTGTCTTGTTAAGCTACTGCGACCTTCACCGCTCTTACAAAGGGCATTTAATCCGTCTTGTTAAGCTACTGCGACCTGCACGTTTCTTCCAAGGGGCATTTAAACCATCTTGTTAAGCTACTGCGAACGGCACGTCTCTTCCAAGGGGCATTTAAACTGTCTTGTTAAGCTACTGCGACCTGCACGTCTCTTCCAAGGGGCATTTAAACCATCTTGTTAAACTACTGCGACCTGCACGTCTCTTCCAAGGGGCATTTAAACCATCTTGTTAAGCTACTGCGACCTGTACGTCTCTTCCAATGGGCATTTAAACCATCTTGTTAAGCTGCTGCGACCTGTATGTCTCTTCCAAGGGGCATTTAAACCGTCTTGTTAAGCTACTGCGACCTCCACCGCTCTTCCAAGGGGCATTTAAACCGTCTTGTTAAGCTACTGCGACCTGCACGTCTCTTCCAAGGGGCATTTAAACCACCTTGTTAAGCTACTGCGACCTGCACGTCTCTTCCAAGGGGCATTTAAACTGTCTTGTTAAGCTACTGCGACCTGCACGTTTCTTCCAAGGGGCATTTAAACCATCTTGTTAAGCTACTGCGAACTGCACGTCTCTTCCAAGGGGCATTTAAACTGTCTTGTTAAGCTACTGCGACCTGCACGTCTCTTCCAAGGGGCATTTAAACCATCTTGTTAAACTACTGTGACCTGCACGTCTCTTCCAAGGGGCATTTAAACCATCTTGTTAAGCTACTGCGACCTGTACGTCTCTTCCAATGGGCATTTAAACCATCTTGTTAAACTACTGCGACCTGCACGTCTCTTCCAAGGGGCATTTAAACCATCTTGTTAAGCTACTGTGACCTGCACGTCTCTTCCAAGGGGCATTTAAACCGTCTTGTTAAGCTACTGCGACCTCCACCGCTCTTCCAAGGGGCATTTAAACCGTCTTGTTAAGCTACTGCTACCTGCACGTCTCTTCCAAGGGGAATTTAAACCATCTTGGTAAGCTACTGCGACCTGAAAGCCTCTTCCAAGCGGCATTTAAACCGTCTTGTTAAGCTACTGCGACCTGCACATCTCTTCCAAGGTGCGTTTAAACCATCTTATTAAGCTACTGCGACCTGCATGTCTTTTCCAAGGGGCATTTAAACCTTCTTGTTAAGCTACTGCGACCTGCATGTCTCTTGCAAGGGGCATTTAAACTGTCTTGTTAAGCTACTGCGACCTCCAACTCTCTTCAAAGGGGCATTTAAACCGTCTTGTTAAGCTGCTGCGACCTGCAAGTCTCTTCCAAGGGGCATTTAAACCCTCTTGTTAAGCTACAGCGACATGCACTTCTCTTCCAAGGGGCATTTAAACCGTCTTGTTAAGCTACTGCGACCTGCACATCTCTTCCAAGGGTCATTTAAACTGTCTTGTTAAGCTACGGCGAACTTCACCGCTCTTCCAAAGGGCATTTTAACCGTCTTGTTAAGCTACTGTGACCTCCACTGCTCTTCCAAGGGGCATTTAATCTGTCTTGTTAAGCTACTGCGACCTGCACGTCTCTTTCAAGGGGCATTTAAACCATCTTGTTAAGCTACTGCGAACTGCACGTCTCTTCCAAGGGGCATTTATACTGTCTTGTTAAGCTACTGCGACCTGCACGTCTCTTCCAAGGGGCATTTAAACTGTCTTGTTAAGCTACTGCGACCTGCAAGTCTCTTCCAAGGGGCATTTAAACCGTCTTGCTAAGTTACTGCGACCTGCATTTCTCTTCCAAGGGGCATTTAAACCGTCTTGTTAAGCTACTGCAACCTGCACGTCTCTTCCAAGGGGCATTTAAACCGTCTTGTTAAGCTACTGCGACCTGCACATCCCTTCCAAGGGGCATTTAAACCGTCTTGTTAAGCTACTTCGACCTGCACGTCTCTTCCCAAGGGCATATAAACCGTCTTGGTAAGCTACTGCGGCCTGCAACACTCTTCCAAGGGGCATTTAAACTGTCTTGTTAAGCTACTGCGACCTGCACATCTCTTCCAAGGGGCATTTAAGCCATCTAGTTAAGCTACTGCGACCTGCAGGTCTTTTCCAAGGGGCATTTAAACCGTCTTGTTAAGCTACTGTGACCTCGACCGCTCTCCCAAGGGGCATTTAAACCATCTTGTTAAGCTACTGCGAACTGCACGTCTCTTCCAAGGGGCATTTATACTGTCTTTTTAAGCTACTGCGACCTGCACGTCTCTTCCAAGGGGCATTTAAACTGTCTTGTTAAGCTACTGCTACCTGCAAGTCTCTTCCAAGTGGCATTTAAACCGTCTTGTTAAGCTACTGCGACCTTCACGTCTCTTCCAAGAGGCATTTAAACTGTCTTGTTAAGCTACTGCGACCTGCACGTCTCTTCCAAGGGGCATTTAAACTGTCTTGGTAAGCTACTGCGACCTGCAAGCCTCTTCCAAGGGGCATTTAAACCGTCTTGTTAAGCTACTGCGACCTGCATGTCTCATTCAAGGGGCATTTAAACCGTCTTGGTAAGCTACTGCGACCTGCAAGCCTCTTCTAAGGGGCATTTAAACCCTCTTGTTAAGCTACTGCGACCTGCACGTCTCTTCCAAGGGGCATTTAAACCGTCTTGTTAAGCTACTGCGACCAGCACGTCTCTTCCAAGAGGCATTTAAATCGTCTTGTTAAGCTACTGCGACCTGCACGTCTCTTCCAAGGGGCATTTAAACCGTCTTGTTAAGCTACTGCAACCAGCACGTCTCTTCCAAGGGGCATTTAAACCCTCTTGTTAAGCTACTGTGACCTGCACGTCTCTTCCAAGGGGCATTTAAACCATCTTGTTAAGCTATTGCGACCTGCACATCTCTTCCAAGGGGCATTTAAACCGTCTTGTTAAGCTACTGCGAACTTCACCGCTCTTCCAAAGGGCATTTTAACCGTCTTGTTAAGCTACTGTGACCTCCACTGCTTTACCAAGGGGCATTTAATCCATCTTGTTAAGCTACTGCAACCTACACGTCTCTTCCAAGGGGCATTTAAACCGTCTTGTTAAGCTACTGCGAACTGCACATCTCTTCCAAGGGGCATTTATACTGTCTTGTTAAGCTACTGAGACCTGCACGTCTCTTCCAAGAGGCATTTATACTGACTTTTTAAGCTACTGCGACCTGCACGTCTCTTCCAAGGGGCATTTAAACCATCTTTTAAGCTACTGCGACTTGCACGTCTCTTCCAAGGGGCATTTAAACCGTCTTGGTAAGCTACTGCGACCTGCAAGCCTCTTCTAAGGGGCATTTAAACCCTCTTGTTAAGCTACTGCGACCTGCACGTCTCTTGCAAGGGGCTTTTAAACCGTCTTGTTAAGCTACTGTGACCTCCACCGCTCTTCCAAGGGGCATTTTAACCATCTTGTTTAGCTACTGTGACCTGCACTCCTCTTCCAAGGGGCATTTAAACTGTCTTGTTAAGCTACTGCGACCTGCACGTCTCTTCCAAGGGGCATTTAAACCGTCTTGTTAAGCTACTGCGACCAGCACGTCTCTTCCAAGGGGCATTTAAATCGTCTTGTTAAGCTACTGCGACCTGCACGTCTCTTCCAAGGGGCATTTAAACCGTCTTGTTAAGCTACTGCAACCAGCACGTCTCTTCCAAGGGGCATTTAAACCCTCTTGTTAAGCTACTGTGACCTGCACGTCTCTTCCAAGGGGCATTTAAACCGTCTTGTTAAGCTACTGTGACCTGCACATCTCTTCCAAAGGGCATTTAAACCGTCTTGTTAAGCTACTGCGATCTTCACCGCTCTTCCAAAGGGCATTTTAACCATCTTGTTAAGCTACTGTGACCTACAAGCCTCTTCTAAGGGGCATTTAAACCCTCTTGATAAGCTACTGCGACCTGCACTTCTCTTCCTAGGGGCATTTAAACCGTCTTGTTAAGCTACTGCAACCTGCATGTCTCTTCCAAGTGGCATTTAAACCGTCTTGTTAAGCTACTGTGACCTGCACGTCTCTTCCAAGGGGTGTTTAAACTGTCTTCTTAATCTAATGCGACCTCCACCTCTCTTCCAAGGGGCATTTAAACCGTCTTGCTAAGCTTCTGCGACCAGCACGTCTCTTCCAAGGGGCATTTAAACTGTCTTGTTAAGCTACTGCGACCTGCACGTCTCTTCCAAGGGGCATTTAAACCGTCTTGTTAAGCTACTGCGACCAGCACGTCTCTTCCAAGGGGCATTTAAATCGTCTTGTTAAGCTACTGCGACCTGCACGTCTCTTCCAAGGGGCATTTAAACCGTATTGCTAAGCTACTGCAATCAGCACGTCTCTTCCAAGGGGCATTTAAACCCTCTTGTTAAGCTACTGTGACCTGCACGTCTCTTCCAAGGGGCATTTAAACCGTCTTGTTAAGCTACTGCGACCTGCACATCTCTTCCAAGGGGCATTTAAACCGTCTTGTTAAGCTACTGCGAACTTCACCGCTTTTCCAAGGGGCATTAAATATATCTTGTTAAGCTACTGCGACCTGCATGTCTCTTGAAAGGGGCATTTAAACCGTCTTGTTAAGCTACTGCGAACTGCACATCTCTTCCAAGGGGCATTTATACTGTCTTGTTAAGCTACTGCGACCTGCACGTCTCTTCCAAGGGGCATTTAAACTGACTTTTTAAGCTACTGCGACCTGCACGTCTCTTCCAAGGGGCATTTAAACCATCTTTTAAGCTACTGCGACCTGCACGTCTCTTCCAAGGGGCATTTAAACTGTCTTGGTAAGCTAGTGCGACCTGCAAGCCTCTTCTAAGGGGCATTTAAACCCTCTTGTTAAGCTACTGCGACCTGCACGTCTCTTGCAAGGGGCATTTAAACTATCTTGTTAAGCTACTGCAACCTGTACGTCTCTTCCAATGGGCATTTTAACCGTCTTGTTAAGCTGCTGTGACCTGTATGTTTCTTCCAAGGGGCATTTAAACCGTCTTGTTAAGCTACTGGGACCTCCACCGCTCTTCCAAGTGGCATTTAAACCATCTTGTTAAGCTACTGCGACCTGCACGTCTATTCCAAGGGGCATTTAAACCGTCTTGGTAAGCTACTGCGACCTGCGAGCCTCTTCCAAGGGGCATTTAAACCGTCTTATTAAGCTACTGCGACCTGCACATCTCTTCCAAGGGGCATTTAAACCATCTTGTTAAGCAACTACGACCAGCATGTCTTTTCCAAGGGGCATTGAAACCGTCTTGTTAAGCTACTGGGACCTCCATCGCTCTTCCAAGGGGCATTTAAACCATCCTGTTAAGCTACTGCGACCTGCACGTCTCTTCCAAGGGGCATTTAAACAGTCTTGGTAAGCTACTGCGACCTGCAAGCCTCTTCAAAGGGGCATTTAAACCCTCTTGTTAAGCTACTGCGACCTGCATGTCTCTTGCAAGGGGCATTTAAACCGTCTTGTTAAGCTACTGCGACCTTCACGTCTCTTCCAAGAGGCATTTAAACTGTCTTGGTAAGATACTGCGACCTGCAAGAGTCTTCCAAGGGGCATTTAAACCGTCTTGTTAAGCTACTGCGACCTGCATGTCTCTTTCAAGGGGCATTTTAACCGTCTTGTTAAGCTACTGCGACCAGCACGTCTCTTCCAAGGGGCATTTAAACCGTCTTGTTAAGCTACTGCGACCTGCACGTCTCTTCCAAGGGGCATTTAAACTGTCTTGTTAAGCTACTGCGACCTTCACCGCTCTTACAAAGGGCATTTAATCCGTCTTGTTAAGCTACTGCGACCTGCACGTTTCTTCCAAGGGGCATTTAAACCATCTTGTTAAGCTACTGCGAACTGCACGTCTCTTCCAAGGGGCATGTAAACTGTCTTGTTAAGCTACTGCGACCTGCAGGTCTCTTCCAAGGGGCATTTAAAACATCTTGTTAAGCTACTGCGACCTGCACGTCTCTTCCAAGGGGCATTTAAACCATCTTTTAAGCTACTGCGACTTGCACGTCTCTTCCAAGGGGCATTTAAACCGTCTTGGTAAGCTACTGCGACCTGCAAGCCTCTTCTAAGGGGCATTTAAACCCTCTTGTTAAGCTACTGCGACCTGCACGTCTCTTGCAAGGGGCTTTTAAACCGTCTTGTTAAGCTACTGTGACCTCCACCGCTCTTCCAAGGGGCATTTTAACCATCTTGTTTAGCTACTGTGACCTGCACTCCTCTTCCAAGGGGCATTTAAACTGTCTTGTTAAGCTACTGCGACCTGCACGTCTCTTCCAAGGGGCATTTAAACCGTCTTGTTAAGCTACTGCAACCAGCACGTCTCTTCCAAGGGGCATTTAAACCCTCTTGTTAAGCTACTGTGACCTGCACGTCTCTTCCAAGGGGCATTTAAACCGTCTTGTTAAGCTACTGTGACCTGCACATCTCTTCCAAGGGGCATTTAAACCGTCTTGTTAAGCTACTGCGATCTTCACCGCTCTTCCAAAGGGCATTTTAACCATCTTGTTAAGCTACTGTGACCTACAAGCCTCTTCTAAGGGGCATTTAAACCCTCTTGATAAGCTACTGCGACCTGCACATCACTTGCAAGAGGCATTTAAACCATCTTGTTAAGCTACTGCGACCTGCACTTCTCTTCCTAGGGGCATTTAAACCGTCTTGTTAAGCTACTGCAACCTGCATGTCTCTTCCAAGTGGCATTTAAACCGTCTTGTTAAGCTACTGTGACCTGCACGTCTCTTCCAAGGGGTGTTTAAACTGTCTTCTTAATCTAATGCGACCTCCACCTCTCTTCCAAGGGGCATTTAAACCGTCTTGTTAAGCTTCTGCGACCAGCACGTCTCTTCCAAGGGGCATTTAAACCGTCTTGTTAAGCTACTGCGACCTGCACGTCTCTTCCAAGGGGCATTTAAACCGTCTTGTTAAGCTACTGCGACCAGCACGTCTCTTCCAAGGGGCATTTAAATCGTCTTGTTAAGCTACTGCGACCTGCACGTCTCTTCCAAGGGGCATTTAAACCGTCTTGCTAAGCTACTGCAATCAGCACGTCTCTTCCAAGGGGCATTTAAACCCTCTTGTTAAGCTACTGTGACCTGCACGTCTCTTCCAAGGGGCATTTAAACCGTCTTGTTAAGCTACTGCGACCTGCACATCTCTTCCAAGGGGCATTTAAACCGTCTTGTTAAGCTACTGCGAACTTCACCGCTTTTCCAAAAGGCATTTTAACCATCTTGTTAAGCTACTGTGACCTCCACTGCTCTTCCAAGGGGCATTAAATATATCTTGTTAAGCTACTGCGACCTGCATGTCTCTTCCAAGGGGCATTTAAACCGTCTTGTTAAGCTACTGCGAACTGCACATCTCTTCCAAGGGGCATTTATACTGTCTTGTTAAGCTACTGCGACCTGCACGTCTCTTCCAAGGGGCATTTAAACTGACTTTTTAAGCTACTGCGACCTGCACGTCTCTTCCAAGGGGCATTTAAACCATCTTTTAAGCTACTGCGACCTGCACGTCTCTTCCAAGGGGCATTTAAACTGTCTTGGTAAGCTAGTGCGACCTGCAAGCCTCTTCTAAGGGGCATTTAAACCCTCTTGTTAAGCTACTGCGACCTGCACGTCTCTTGCAAGGGGCATTTAAACTATCTTGTTAAGCTACTGCAACCTGTACGTCTCTTCCAATGGGCATTTTAACCGTCTTGTTAAGCTGCTGTGAACTGTATGTTTCTTCCAAGGGGCATTTAAACCGTCTTGTTAAGCTACTGGGACCTCCACCGCTCTTCCAAGTGGCATTTAAACCATCTTGTTAAGCTACTGCGACCTGCACGTCTATTCCAAGGGGCATTTAAACCGTCTTGGTAAGCTACTGCGACCTGCGAGCCTCTTCCAAGGGGCATTTAAACCGTCTTATTAAGCTACTGCGACCTGCACATCTCTTCCAAGGGGCATTTAAACCATCTTGTTAAGCAACTACGACCAGCATGTCTTTTCCAAGGGGCATTGAAACCGTCTTGTTAAGCTACTGGGACCTCCATCGCTCTTCCAAGGGGCATTTAAACCATCCTGTTAAGCTACTGCGACCTGCACGTCTCTTCCAAGGGGCATTTAAACAGTCTTGGTAAGCTACTGCGACCTGCAAGCCTCTTCAAAGGGGCATTTAAACCCTCTTGTTAAGCTACTGCGACCTGCATGTCTCTTGCAAGGGGCATTTAAACCGTCTTGTTAAGCTACTGCGACCTTCACGTCTCTTCCAAGAGGCATTTAAACTGTCTTTTTAAGCTACTGCGACCTGCACGTCTCTTCCAAGGGGCATTTAAACTGTCTTGGTAAGATACTGCGACCTGCAAGAGTCTTCCAAGGGGCATTTAAACCGTCTTGTTAAGCTACTGCGACCTGCATGTCTCTTTCAAGGGGCATTTTAACCGTCTTGTTAAGCTACTGCGACCAGCACGTCTCTTCCAAGGGGCATTTAAACCGTCTTGTTAAGCTACTGCGACCTGCACGTCTCTTCCAAGGGGCATTTAAACTGTCTTGTTAAGCTACTGCGACCTTCACCGCTCTTACAAAGGGCATTTAATCCGTCTTGTTAAGCTACTGCGACCTGCACGTTTCTTCCAAGGGGCATTTAAACCATCTTGTTAAGCTACTGCGAACTGCACGTCTCTTCCAAGGGGCATGTAAACTGTCTTGTTAAGCTACTGCGACCTGCAGGTCTCTTCCAAGGGGCATTTAAAACATCTTGTTAAGCTACTGCGACCTGCACGTCTCTTCCAAGGGGCATTTAAACCATCTTTTAAGCTACTGCGACTTGCACGTCTCTTCCAAGGGGCATTTAAACCGTCTTGGTAAGCTACTGCGACCTGCAAGCCTCTTCTAAGGGGCATTTAAACCCTCTTGTTAAGCTACTGCGACCTGCACGTCTCTTGCAAGGGGCTTTTAAACCGTCTTGTTAAGCTACTGTGACCTCCACCGCTCTTCCAAGGGGCATTTTAACCATCTTGTTTAGCTACTGTGACCTGCACTCCTCTTCCAAGGGGCATTTAAACTGTCTTGTTAAGCTACTGCGACCTGCACGTCTCTTCCAAGGGGCATTTAAACCGTCTTGTTAAGCTACTGCGACCAGCACGTCTCTTCCAAGGGGCATTTAAATCGTCTTGTTAAGCTACTGCGACCTGCACGTCTCTTCCAAGGGGCATTTAAACCGTCTTGTTAAGCTACTGCAACCAGCACGTCTCTTCCAAGGGGCATTTAAACCCTCTTGTTAAGCTACTGTGACCTGCACGTCTCTTCCAAGGGGCATTTAAACCGTCTTGTTAAGCTACTGTGACCTGCACATCTCTTCCAAGGGGCATTTAAACCGTCTTGTTAAGCTACTGCGATCTTCACCGCTTTTCCAAAGGGCATTTTAACCATCTTGTTAAGCTACTGTGACCTACAAGCCTCTTCTAAGGGGCATTTAAACCCTCTTGATAAGCTACTGCGACCTGCACATCACTTGCAAGAGGCATTTAAACCATCTTGTTAAGCTACTGCGACCTGCACTTCTCTTCCTAGGGGCATTTAAACCGTCTTGTTAAGCTACTGCAACCTGCATGTCTCTTCCAAGTGGCATTTAAACCGTCTTGTTAAGCTACTGTGACCTGCACGTCTCTTCCAAGGGGTGTTTAAACTGTCTTCTTAATCTAATGCGACCTCCACCTCTCTTCCAAGGGGCATTTAAACCGTCTTGTTAAGCTTCTGCGACCAGCACGTCTCTTCCAAGGGGCATTTAAACCGTCTTGTTAAGCTACTGCGACCTGCACGTCTCTTCCAAGGGGCATTTAAACCGTCTTGTTAAGCTACTGCGACCAGCACGTCTCTTCCAAGGGGCATTTAAATCGTCTTGTTAAGCTACTGCGACCTGCACGTCTCTTCCAAGGGGCATTTAAACCGTCTTGCTAAGCTACTGCAATCAGCACGTCTCTTCCAAGGGGCATTTAAACCCTCTTGTTAAGCTACTGTGACCTGCACGTCTCTTCCAAGGGGCATTTAAACCGTCTTGTTAAGCTACTGCGACCTGCACATCTCTTCCAAGGGGCATTTAAACCGTCTTGTTAAGCTACTGCGAACTTCACCGCTTTTCCAAAAGGCATTTTAACCATCTTGTTAAGCTACTGTGACCTCCACTGCTCTTCCAAGGGGCATTAAATATATCTTGTTAAGCTACTGCGACCTGCATGTCTCTTCCAAGGGGCATTTAAACCGTCTTGTTAAGCTACTGCGAACTGCACATCTCTTCCAAGGGGCATTTATACTGTCTTGTTAAGCTACTGCGACCTGCACGTCTCTTCCAAGGGGCATTTAAACTGACTTTTTAAGCTACTGCGACCTGCACGTCTCTTCCAAGGGGCATTTAAACCATCTTTTAAGCTACTGCGACCTGCACGTCTCTTCCAAGGGGCATTTAAACTGTCTTGGTAAGCTAGTGCGACCTGCAAGCCTCTTCTAAGGGGCATTTAAACCCTCTTGTTAAGCTACTGCGACCTGCACGTCTCTTGCAAGGGGCATTTAAACTATCTTGTTAAGCTACTGCAACCTGTACGTCTCTTCCAATGGGCATTTTAACCGTCTTGTTAAGCTGCTGTGAACTGTATGTTTCTTCCAAGGGGCATTTAAACCGTCTTGTTAAGCTACTGGGACCTCCACCGCTCTTCCAAGTGGCATTTAAACCATCTTGTTAAGCTACTGCGACCTGCACGTCTATTCCAAGGGGCATTTAAACCGTCTTGGTAAGCTACTGCGACCTGCGAGCCTCTTCCAAGGGGCATTTAAACCGTCTTATTAAGCTACTGCGACCTGCACATCTCTTCCAAGGGGCATTTAAACCATCTTGTTAAGCAACTACGACCAGCATGTCTTTTCCAAGGGGCATTGAAACCGTCTTGTTAAGCTACTGGGACCTCCATCGCTCTTCCAAGGGGCATTTAAACCATCCTGTTAAGCTACTGCGACCTGCACGTCTCTTCCAAGGGGCATTTAAACAGTCTTGGTAAGCTACTGCGACCTGCAAGCCTCTTCAAAGGGGCATTTAAACCCTCTTGTTAAGCTACTGCGACCTGCATGTCTCTTGCAAGGGGCATTTAAACCGTCTTGTTAAGCTACTGCGACCTTCACGTCTCTTCCAAGAGGCATTTAAACTGTCTTTTTAAGCTACTGCGACCTGCACGTCTCTTCCAAGGGGCATTTAAACTGTCTTGGTAAGATACTGCGACCTGCAAGAGTCTTCCAAGGGGCATTTAAACCGTCTTGTTAAGCTACTGCGACCTGCATGTCTCTTTCAAGGGGCATTTTAACCGTCTTGTTAAGCTACTGCGACCAGCACGTCTCTTCCAAGGGGCATTTAAACCGTCTTGTTAAGCTACTGCGACCTGCACGTCTCTTCCAAGGGGCATTTAAACTGTCTTGTTAAGCTACTGCGACCTTCACCGCTCTTACAAAGGGCATTTAATCCGTCTTGTTAAGCTACTGCGACCTGCACGTTTCTTCCAAGGGGCATTTAAACCATCTTGTTAAGCTACTGCGAACTGCACGTCTCTTCCAAGGGGCATGTAAACTGTCTTGTTAAGCTACTGCGACCTGCAGGTCTCTTCCAAGGGGCATTTAAAACATCTTGTTAAGCTACTGCGACCTGCACGTCTCTTCCAAGGGGCATTTAAACCATCTTTTAAGCTACTGCGACTTGCACGTCTCTTCCAAGGGGCATTTAAACCGTCTTGGTAAGCTACTGCGACCTGCAAGCCTCTTCTAAGGGGCATTTAAACCCTCTTGTTAAGCTACTGCGACCTGCACGTCTCTTGCAAGGGGCTTTTAAACCGTCTTGTTAAGCTACTGTGACCTCCACCGCTCTTCCAAGGGGCATTTTAACCATCTTGTTTAGCTACTGTGACCTGCACTCCTCTTCCAAGGGGCATTTAAACTGTCTTGTTAAGCTACTGCGACCTGCACGTCTCTTCCAAGGGGCATTTAAACCGTCTTGTTAAGCTACTGCGACCAGCACGTCTCTTCCAAGGGGCATTTAAATCGTCTTGTTAAGCTACTGCGACCTGCACGTCTCTTCCAAGGGGCATTTAAACCGTCTTGTTAAGCTACTGCAACCAGCACGTCTCTTCCAAGGGGCATTTAAACCCTCTTGTTAAGCTACTGTGACCTGCACGTCTCTTCCAAGGGGCATTTAAACCGTCTTGTTAAGCTACTGTGACCTGCACATCTCTTCCAAGGGGCATTTAAACCGTCTTGTTAAGCTACTGCGATCTTCACCGCTCTTCCAAAGGGCATTTTAACCATCTTGTTAAGCTACTGTGACCTACAAGCCTCTTCTAAGGGGCATTTAAACCCTCTTGATAAGCTACTGCGACCTGCACATCACTTGCAAGAGGCATTTAAACCATCTTGTTAAGCTACTGCGACCTGCACTTCTCTTCCTAGGGGCATTTAAACCGTCTTGTTAAGCTACTGCAACCTGCATGTCTCTTCCAAGTGGCATTTAAACCGTCTTGTTAAGCTACTGTGACCTGCACGTCTCTTCCAAGGGGTGTTTAAACTGTCTTCTTAATCTAATGCGACCTCCACCTCTCTTCCAAGGGGCATTTAAACCGTCTTGTTAAGCTTCTGCGACCAGCACGTCTCTTCCAAGGGGCATTTAAACCGTCTTGTTAAGCTACTGCGACCTGCACGTCTCTTCCAAGGGGCATTTAAACCGTCTTGTTAAGCTACTGCGACCAGCACGTCTCTTCCAAGGGGCATTTAAATCGTCTTGTTAAGCTACTGCGACCTGCACGTCTCTTCCAAGGGGCATTTAAACCGTCTTGCTAAGCTACTGCAATCAGCACGTCTCTTCCAAGGGGCATTTAAACCCTCTTGTTAAGCTACTGTGACCTGTACGTCTCTTCCAAGGGGCATTTAAACCGTCTTGTTAAGCTACTGCGACCTGCACATCTCTTCCAAGGGGCATTTAAACCGTCTTGTTAAGCTACTGCGAACTTCACCGCTTTTCCAAAAGGCATTTTAACCATCTTGTTAAGCTACTGTGACCTCCACTGCTCTTCCAAGGGGCATTAAATATATCTTGTTAAGCTACTGCGACCTGCATGTCTCTTCCAAGGGGCATTTAAACCGTCTTGATAAGCTACTGCGAACTGCACATCTCTTCCAAGGGGCATTTATACTGTCTTGTTAAGCTACTGCGACCTGCACGTCTCTTCCAAGGGGCATTTAAACTGACTTTTTAAGCTACTGCGACCTGCACGTCTCTTCCAAGGGGCATTTAAACCATCTTTTAAGCTACTGCGACCTGCACGTCTCTTCCAAGGGGCATTTAAACTGTCTTGGTAAGCTAGTGCGACCTGCAAGCCTCTTCTAAGGGGCATTTAAACCCTCTTGTTAAGCTACTGCGACCTGCACGTCTCTTGCAAGGGGCATTTAAACTATCTTGTTAAGCTACTGCAACCTGTACGTCTCTTCCAATGGGCATTTTAACCGTCTTGTTAAGCTGCTGTGACCTGTATGTTTCTTCCAAGGGGCATTTAAACCGTCTTGTTAAGCTACTGGGACCTCCACCGCTCTTCCAAGTGGCATTTAAACCATCTTGTTAAGCTACTGCGACCTGCACGTCTATTCCAAGGGGCATTTAAACCGTCTTGGTAAGCTACTGCGACCTGCGAGCCTCTTCCAAGGGGCATTTAAACCGTCTTATTAAGCTACTGCGACCTGCACATCTCTTCCAAGGGGCATTTAAACCATCTTGTTAAGCAACTACGACCAGCATGTCTTTTCCAAGGGGCATTGAAACCGTCTTGTTAAGCTACTGGGACCTCCATCGCTCTTCCAAGGGGCATTTAAACCATCTTGTTAAGCTACTGCGACCTGCACGTCTCTTCCAAGGGGCATTTAAACAGCCTTGGTAAGCTACTGCGACCTGCAAGCCTCTTCAAAGGGGCATTTAAACCCTCTTGTTAAGCTACTGCGACCTGCATGTCTCTTGCAAGGGACATTTAAACCGTCTTGTTAAGCTACTGCGACCTTCACGTCTCTTCCAAGAGGCATTTAAACTGTCTTTTTAAGCTACTGCGACCTGCACGTCTCTTCCAAGGGGCATTTAAACTGTCTTGGTAAGATACTGCGACCTGCAAGAGTCTTCCAAGGGGCATTTAAACCGTCTTGTTAAGCTACTGCGACCTGCATGTCTCTTTCAAGGGGCATTTTAACCGTCTTGTTAAGCTACTGCGACCAGCACGTCTCTTCCAAGGGGCATTTAAACCGTCTTGTTAAGCTACTGCGACCTGCACGTCTCTTCCAAGGGGCATTTAAACTGTCTTGTTAAGCTACTGCGACCTTCACCGCTCTTACAAAGGGCATTTAATCCGTCTTGTTAAGCTACTGCGACCTGCACGTTTCTTCCAAGGGGCATTTAAACCATCTTGTTAAGCTACTGCGAACTGCACGTCTCTTCCAAGGGGCATGTAAACTGTCTTGTTAAGCTACTGCGACCTGCAGGTCTCTTCCAAGGGGCATTTAAAACATCTTGTTAAACTACTGCGACCTGCACGTCTCTTCCAAGGGGCATTTAAACCATCTTGTTAAGCTACTGCGACCTGTACGTCTCTTCCAATGGGCATTTAAACCATCTTGTTAAGCTGCTGCGACCTGTATGTCTCTTCCAAGGGGCATTTAAACCGTCTTGTTAAGGTACTGCGACCTCCACCGCTCTTCCAAGGGGCATTTAAACCGTCTTGTTAAGCTACTGCGACCTGCACGTCTCTTCCAAGGGGCATTTAAACCATCTTGTTAAACTACTGCGAACTGGACGTCTCTTCCAAGGGGCATTTATACTGTCTTGTTAAGCTACTGTGACCTGCACGTCTCTTCCAAGGGGCATTTAAACTGTCTTGTTTAGCTACTGCGACCTGCAAGTCTCTTCCAAGGGGCATTTAAACCGTCTTGCTAAGTTACTGCGACCTGCATTTCTCTTCCAAGGGGCATTTAAACCGTCTTGTTAAGCTACTGCAACCTGCACGTCTCTTCCAAGGGGCATTTAAACCGTCTTGTTAAGCTACTGCGACCTGCACATCCCTTCCAAGGGGCATTTAAACCGTCTTGTTAAGCTACTTCGACCTGCACGTCTCTTCCCAAGGGCATATAAACCGTCTTGGTAAGCTACTGCGACCTGCAACACTCTTCCAAGGGGCATTTAAACTGTCTTGTTAAGCTACTGCGACCTGCATATCTCTTCCAAGGGGCATTTAAGCCATCTAGTTAAGCTACTGCGACCTGCAGGTCTTTTCCAAGGGGCATTTAAACCGTCTTGTTAAGCTACTGTGACCTCGACCGCTCTCCCAAGGGGCATTTAAACCATCTTGTTAAGCTACTGCGAACTGCACGTCTCTTCCAAGGGGTATTTAAACTGTCTTGTTAAGCTACTGCGACCTGCACGTCTCTTCCAAGGGGCATTTAAACTGTCTTGTTAAGCTACTGCGACCTGCAAGTCTCTTCCAAGGGGCATTTAAACCGTCTTGCTAAGTTACTGCGACCTGCATTTCTCTTCCAAGGGGCATTTAAACCGTCTTGTTAAGCTACTGCAACCTGCACGTCTCTTCCAAGGGGCATTTAAACCGTCTTGTTAAGCTACTGCGACCTGCACATCCCTTCCAAGGGGCATTTAAACTGTCTTGTTAAGCTACTTCGACCTGCACGTCTCTTCCCAAGGGCATATAAACCGTCTTGGTAAGCTACTGCGACCTGCAACACTCTTCCAAGGGGCATTTAAACTGTCTTGTTAAGCTACTGCGACCTGCACATCTCTTCCAAGGGGCATTTAAGCCATCTAGTTAAGCTACTGCGACCTGCAGGTCTTTTCCAAGGGGCATTTAAACCGTCTTGTTAAGCTACTGTGACCTCGACCGCTCTCCCAAGGGGCATTTAAACCATCTTGTTAAGCTACTGCGAACTGCACGTCTCTTCCAAGGGGCATTTATACTGTCTTGTTAAGCTACTGTGACCTGCACTCCTCTTCCAAGGGGCATTTAAACTGTCTTGTTAAGCTACTGCGACCTGCACGTCTCTTCCAAGGGGCATTTAAACCGTCTTGTTAAGCTACTGCGACCAGCACGTCTCTTCCAAGGGGCATTTAAATCGTCTTGTTAAGCTACTGCGACCTGCACGTCTCTTCCAAGGGGCATTTAAACCGTCTTGTTAAGCTACTGCAACCAGCACGTCTCTTCCAAGGGGCATTTAAACCCTCTTGTTAAGCTACTGTGACCTGCACGTCTCTTCCAAGGGGCATTTAAACCGTCTTGTTAAGCTACTGTGACCTGCACATCTCTTCCAAGGGGCATTTAAACCGTCTTGTTAAGCTACTGCGATCTTCACCGCTCTTCCAAAGGGCATTTTAACCATCTTGTTAAGCTACTGTGACCTACAAGCCTCTTCTAAGGGGCATTTAAACCCTCTTGATAAGCTACTGCGACCTGCACATCACTTGCAAGAGGCATTTAAACCATCTTGTTAAGCTACTGCGACCTGCACTTCTCTTCCTAGGGGCATTTAAACCGTCTTGTTAAGCTACTGCAACCTGCATGTCTCTTCCAAGTGGCATTTAAACCGTCTTGTTAAGCTACTGTGACCTGCACGTCTCTTCCAAGGGGTGTTTAAACTGTCTTCTTAATCTAATGCGACCTCCACCTCTCTTCCAAGGGGCATTTAAACCGTCTTGTTAAGCTTCTGCGACCAGCACGTCTCTTCCAAGGGGCATTTAAACCGTCTTGTTAAGCTACTGCGACCTGCACGTCTCTTCCAAGGGGCATTTAAACCGTCTTGTTAAGCTACTGCGACCAGCACGTCTCTTCCAAGGGGCATTTAAATCGTCTTGTTAAGCTACTGCGACCTGCACGTCTCTTCCAAGGGGCATTTAAACCGTCTTGCTAAGCTACTGCAATCAGCACGTCTCTTCCAAGGGGCATTTAAACCCTCTTGTTAAGCTACTGTGACCTGCACGTCTCTTCCAAGGGGCATTTAAACCGTCTTGTTAAGCTACTGCGACCTGCACATCTCTTCCAAGGGGCATTTAAACCGTCTTGTTAAGCTACTGCGAACTTCACCGCTTTTCCAAAAGGCATTTTAACCATCTTGTTAAGCTACTGTGACCTCCACTGCTCTTCCAAGGGGCATTAAATATATCTTGTTAAGCTACTGCGACCTGCATGTCTCTTCCAAGGGGCATTTAAACCGTCTTGTTAAGCTACTGCGAACTGCACATCTCTTCCAAGGGGCATTTATACTGTCTTGTTAAGCTACTGCGACCTGCACGTCTCTTCCAAGGGGCATTTAAACTGACTTTTTAAGCTACTGCGACCTGCACGTCTCTTCCAAGGGGCATTTAAACCATCTTTTAAGCTACTGCGACCTGCACGTCTCTTCCAAGGGGCATTTAAACTGTCTTGGTAAGCTAGTGCGACCTGCAAGCCTCTTCTAAGGGGCATTTAAACCCTCTTGTTAAGCTACTGCGACCTGCACGTCTCTTGCAAGGGGCATTTAAACTATCTTGTTAAGCTACTGCAACCTGTACGTCTCTTCCAATGGGCATTTTAACCGTCTTGTTAAGCTGCTGTGAACTGTATGTTTCTTCCAAGGGGCATTTAAACCGTCTTGTTAAGCTACTGGGACCTCCACCGCTCTTCCAAGTGGCATTTAAACCATCTTGTTAAGCTACTGCGACCTGCACGTCTATTCCAAGGGGCATTTAAACCGTCTTGGTAAGCTACTGCGACCTGCGAGCCTCTTCCAAGGGGCATTTAAACCGTCTTATTAAGCTACTGCGACCTGCACATCTCTTCCAAGGGGCATTTAAACCATCTTGTTAAGCAACTACGACCAGCATGTCTTTTCCAAGGGGCATTGAAACCGTCTTGTTAAGCTACTGGGACCTCCATCGCTCTTCCAAGGGGCATTTAAACCATCCTGTTAAGCTACTGCGACCTGCACGTCTCTTCCAAGGGGCATTTAAACAGTCTTGGTAAGCTACTGCGACCTGCAAGCCTCTTCAAAGGGGCATTTAAACCCTCTTGTTAAGCTACTGCGACCTGCATGTCTCTTGCAAGGGGCATTTAAACCGTCTTGTTAAGCTACTGCGACCTTCACGTCTCTTCCAAGAGGCATTTAAACTGTCTTTTTAAGCTACTGCGACCTGCACGTCTCTTCCAAGGGGCATTTAAACTGTCTTGGTAAGATACTGCGACCTGCAAGAGTCTTCCAAGGGGCATTTAAACCGTCTTGTTAAGCTACTGCGACCTGCATGTCTCTTTCAAGGGGCATTTTAACCGTCTTGTTAAGCTACTGCGACCAGCACGTCTCTTCCAAGGGGCATTTAAACCGTCTTGTTAAGCTACTGCGACCTGCACGTCTCTTCCAAGGGGCATTTAAACTGTCTTGTTAAGCTACTGCGACCTTCACCGCTCTTACAAAGGGCATTTAATCCGTCTTGTTAAGCTACTGCGACCTGCACGTTTCTTCCAAGGGGCATTTAAACCATCTTGTTAAGCTACTGCGAACTGCACGTCTCTTCCAAGGGGCATGTAAACTGTCTTGTTAAGCTACTGCGACCTGCAGGTCTCTTCCAAGGGGCATTTAAAACATCTTGTTAAGCTACTGCGACCTGCACGTCTCTTCCAAGGGGCATTTAAACCATCTTTTAAGCTACTGCGACTTGCACGTCTCTTCCAAGGGGCATTTAAACCGTCTTGGTAAGCTACTGCGACCTGCAAGCCTCTTCTAAGGGGCATTTAAACCCTCTTGTTAAGCTACTGCGACCTGCACGTCTCTTGCAAGGGGCTTTTAAACCGTCTTGTTAAGCTACTGTGACCTCCACCGCTCTTCCAAGGGGCATTTTAACCATCTTGTTTAGCTACTGTGACCTGCACTCCTCTTCCAAGGGGCATTTAAACTGTCTTGTTAAGCTACTGCGACCTGCACGTCTCTTCCAAGGGGCATTTAAACCGTCTTGTTAAGCTACTGCGACCAGCACGTCTCTTCCAAGGGGCATTTAAATCGTCTTGTTAAGCTACTGCGACCTGCACGTCTCTTCCAAGGGGCATTTAAACCGTCTTGTTAAGCTACTGCAACCAGCACGTCTCTTCCAAGGGGCATTTAAACCCTCTTGTTAAGCTACTGTGACCTGCACGTCTCTTCCAAGGGGCATTTAAACCGTCTTGTTAAGCTACTGTGACCTGCACATCTCTTCCAAGGGGCATTTAAACCGTCTTGTTAAGCTACTGCGATCTTCACCGCTCTTCCAAAGGGCATTTTAACCATCTTGTTAAGCTACTGTGACCTACAAGCCTCTTCTAAGGGGCATTTAAACCCTCTTGATAAGCTACTGCGACCTGCACATCACTTGCAAGAGGCATTTAAACCATCTTGTTAAGCTACTGCGACCTGCACTTCTCTTCCTAGGGGCATTTAAACCGTCTTGTTAAGCTACTGCAACCTGCATGTCTCTTCCAAGTGGCATTTAAACCGTCTTGTTAAGCTACTGTGACCTGCACGTCTCTTCCAAGGGGTGTTTAAACTGTCTTCTTAATCTAATGCGACCTCCACCTCTCTTCCAAGGGGCATTTAAACCGTCTTGTTAAGCTTCTGCGACCAGCACGTCTCTTCCAAGGGGCATTTAAACCGTCTTGTTAAGCTACTGCGACCTGCACGTCTCTTCCAAGGGGCATTTAAACCGTCTTGTTAAGCTACTGCGACCAGCACGTCTCTTCCAAGGGGCATTTAAATCGTCTTGTTAAGCTACTGCGACCTGCACGTCTCTTCCAAGGGGCATTTAAACCGTCTTGCTAAGCTACTGCAATCAGCACGTCTCTTCCAAGGGGCATTTAAACCCTCTTGTTAAGCTACTGTGACCTGTACGTCTCTTCCAAGGGGCATTTAAACCGTCTTGTTAAGCTACTGCGACCTGCACATCTCTTCCAAGGGGCATTTAAACCGTCTTGTTAAGCTACTGCGAACTTCACCGCTTTTCCAAAAGGCATTTTAACCATCTTGTTAAGCTACTGTGACCTCCACTGCTCTTCCAAGGGGCATTAAATATATCTTGTTAAGCTACTGCGACCTGCATGTCTCTTCCAAGGGGCATTTAAACCGTCTTGATAAGCTACTGCGAACTGCACATCTCTTCCAAGGGGCATTTATACTGTCTTGTTAAGCTACTGCGACCTGCACGTCTCTTCCAAGGGGCATTTAAACTGACTTTTTAAGCTACTGCGACCTGCACGTCTCTTCCAAGGGGCATTTAAACCATCTTTTAAGCTACTGCGACCTGCACGTCTCTTCCAAGGGGCATTTAAACTGTCTTGGTAAGCTAGTGCGACCTGCAAGCCTCTTCTAAGGGGCATTTAAACCCTCTTGTTAAGCTACTGCGACCTGCACGTCTCTTGCAAGGGGCATTTAAACTATCTTGTTAAGCTACTGCAACCTGTACGTCTCTTCCAATGGGCATTTTAACCGTCTTGTTAAGCTGCTGTGACCTGTATGTTTCTTCCAAGGGGCATTTAAACCGTCTTGTTAAGCTACTGGGACCTCCACCGCTCTTCCAAGTGGCATTTAAACCATCTTGTTAAGCTACTGCGACCTGCACGTCTATTCCAAGGGGCATTTAAACCGTCTTGGTAAGCTACTGCGACCTGCGAGCCTCTTCCAAGGGGCATTTAAACCGTCTTATTAAGCTACTGCGACCTGCACATCTCTTCCAAGGGGCATTTAAACCATCTTGTTAAGCAACTACGACCAGCATGTCTTTTCCAAGGGGCATTGAAACCGTCTTGTTAAGCTACTGGGACCTCCATCGCTCTTCCAAGGGGCATTTAAACCATCTTGTTAAGCTACTGCGACCTGCACGTCTCTTCCAAGGGGCATTTAAACAGCCTTGGTAAGCTACTGCGACCTGCAAGCCTCTTCAAAGGGGCATTTAAACCCTCTTGTTAAGCTACTGCGACCTGCATGTCTCTTGCAAGGGACATTTAAACCGTCTTGTTAAGCTACTGCGACCTTCACGTCTCTTCCAAGAGGCATTTAAACTGTCTTTTTAAGCTACTGCGACCTGCACGTCTCTTCCAAGGGGCATTTAAACTGTCTTGGTAAGATACTGCGACCTGCAAGAGTCTTCCAAGGGGCATTTAAACCGTCTTGTTAAGCTACTGCGACCTGCATGTCTCTTTCAAGGGGCATTTTAACCGTCTTGTTAAGCTACTGCGACCAGCACGTCTCTTCCAAGGGGCATTTAAACCGTCTTGTTAAGCTACTGCGACCTGCACGTCTCTTCCAAGGGGCATTTAAACTGTCTTGTTAAGCTACTGCGACCTTCACCGCTCTTACAAAGGGCATTTAATCCGTCTTGTTAAGCTACTGCGACCTGCACGTTTCTTCCAAGGGGCATTTAAACCATCTTGTTAAGCTACTGCGAACTGCACGTCTCTTCCAAGGGGCATGTAAACTGTCTTGTTAAGCTACTGCGACCTGCAGGTCTCTTCCAAGGGGCATTTAAAACATCTTGTTAAACTACTGCGACCTGCACGTCTCTTCCAAGGGGCATTTAAACCATCTTGTTAAGCTACTGCGACCTGTACGTCTCTTCCAATGGGCATTTAAACCATCTTGTTAAGCTGCTGCGACCTGTATGTCTCTTCCAAGGGGCATTTAAACCGTCTTGTTAAGGTACTGCGACCTCCACCGCTCTTCCAAGGGGCATTTAAACCGTCTTGTTAAGCTACTGCGACCTGCACGTCTCTTCCAAGGGGCATTTAAACCATCTTGTTAAACTACTGCGAACTGGACGTCTCTTCCAAGGGGCATTTATACTGTCTTGTTAAGCTACTGTGACCTGCACGTCTCTTCCAAGGGGCATTTAAACTGTCTTGTTTAGCTACTGCGACCTGCAAGTCTCTTCCAAGGGGCATTTAAACCGTCTTGCTAAGTTACTGCGACCTGCATTTCTCTTCCAAGGGGCATTTAAACCGTCTTGTTAAGCTACTGCAACCTGCACGTCTCTTCCAAGGGGCATTTAAACCGTCTTGTTAAGCTACTGCGACCTGCACATCCCTTCCAAGGGGCATTTAAACCGTCTTGTTAAGCTACTTCGACCTGCACGTCTCTTCCCAAGGGCATATAAACCGTCTTGGTAAGCTACTGCGACCTGCAACACTCTTCCAAGGGGCATTTAAACTGTCTTGTTAAGCTACTGCGACCTGCATATCTCTTCCAAGGGGCATTTAAGCCATCTAGTTAAGCTACTGCGACCTGCAGGTCTTTTCCAAGGGGCATTTAAACCGTCTTGTTAAGCTACTGTGACCTCGACCGCTCTCCCAAGGGGCATTTAAACCATCTTGTTAAGCTACTGCGAACTGCACGTCTCTTCCAAGGGGTATTTAAACTGTCTTGTTAAGCTACTGCGACCTGCACGTCTCTTCCAAGGGGCATTTAAACTGTCTTGTTAAGCTACTGCGACCTGCAAGTCTCTTCCAAGGGGCATTTAAACCGTCTTGCTAAGTTACTGCGACCTGCATTTCTCTTCCAAGGGGCATTTAAACCGTCTTGTTAAGCTACTGCAACCTGCACGTCTCTTCCAAGGGGCATTTAAACCGTCTTGTTAAGCTACTGCGACCTGCACATCCCTTCCAAGGGGCATTTAAACTGTCTTGTTAAGCTACTTCGACCTGCACGTCTCTTCCCAAGGGCATATAAACCGTCTTGGTAAGCTACTGCGACCTGCAACACTCTTCCAAGGGGCATTTAAACTGTCTTGTTAAGCTACTGCGACCTGCACATCTCTTCCAAGGGGCATTTAAGCCATCTAGTTAAGCTACTGCGACCTGCAGGTCTTTTCCAAGGGGCATTTAAACCGTCTTGTTAAGCTACTGTGACCTCGACCGCTCTCCCAAGGGGCATTTAAACCATCTTGTTAAGCTACTGCGAACTGCACGTCTCTTCCAAGGGGCATTTATACTGTCTTGTTAAGCTACTGCGACCTGCACGTCTCTTCCAAGGGGCATTTAAACTGTCTTGTTAAGCTACTGCGACCTGCAAGTCTCTTCCAAGGGGCATTTAAACCGTCTTGCTAAGTTACTGCGACCTGTATTTCTCTTCCAAGGGGCATTTAAACCGTCTTGTTAAGCTACTGCAACCTGCACGTCTCTTCCAAGGGGCATTTAAACCGTCTTGTTAAGCTACTGCGACCTGCACATCCCTTCCAAGGGGCATTTAAACCGTGTTGTTAAGCTACTTCGACCTGCACGTCTCTTCCCAAGGGCATATAAACCGTCTTGGTAAGCTACTGCGACCTGCAACACTCTTCCAAGGGGCATTTAAACTGTCTTGTTAAGCTACTGCGACCTGCACATCTCTTCCAAGGGGCATTTAAGCCATCTAGTTAAGCTACTGCGACCTGCAGGTCTTTTCCAAGGGGCATTTAAACCGTCTTGTTAAGCTACTGTGACCTCGACCGCTTTCCCAAGGGGCATTTAAACCATCTTGTTAAGCTACTGCGACCTGCACGTCTCTTCCAAGGGGCATTTAAACCATCTTGGTAAGCTACTGCGACCTGCAAGCCTCTTCTAAGGGGCATTTAAACCCTCTTGTTAAGCTACTGCGACCTGCACGTCTTTTGCAAGGGGCATTAAAACCATCTTGTTAAGCTACTGCGACCTGCACGTCTCTTCCAAGGGGCATTTAAACCATCTTGTTAAGCTACTGCGACCTGCACGACTCTTTCAAGCGGCATTTAAACTGTCTTGTTAAGCTACCGCGACCTGCACCTCTCTACCAAGGTGCATTTAAACCGTCTTGTTAATCTACTGCGACCTTCACCGCTCTTCCAAAGGGCATTTTAACTGCCTTGTTAAGCTACTGTGACCTGCACGTCTCTACCAAGGTGCATTTAAACCGTCTTGTTAAGCTACTGCGACCTCCACTGCTCTTCCAAGGGGCATTTAATCCATCTTGTTAAGCTCCTGCGACTTGCACGTCTCTTCCAAGGGGCATTTAAACTGTCTTCTTAAGCTACTGCGAACTGCACGTCTATTCCAAGGGGCATTTAAACCGTCTTGCTAAGCTACTGCGACCTGCACGTCTCTTCCAAGGGGCATTTAAACCATCTTGTTAAGCTACTGCGACCTGCACGACTCTTCCAAGCGGCATTTAAACTGTCTTGTTAAGCTACCGCGACCTCCACTTCTCTTCCAAGGGGCATTTAAACCGTCTTGTTAAGCTACTGCGACCTGCACGTCTCTTCCAGGGGGCATTTAAACCGTCTTGTTAAGCTACTGCGACCTGCACGTCTCTTCCAAGGGGCATTTAAACCGTTTTGTTAATCTACTGCGACCTTCACCGCTCTTCCAAAGGGCATTTTAACCGTCTTTTTAAGCTACTGTGACCTGCACGTCTCAACCAAGGTGCATTTAAACCATCTTCTTAAGCTACTGCGACCTCCACTGCTCTACCAAGGGGCATTTAAACTGTCTTGTTAAGCTACTGCGAACTGCACGTCTATTCCAAGGGGCATTTAAACTGTCTTGCTAAGCTACTGCGACCTGCACGTCTCTTCCAAGGGGCATTTAAACCGTCTTGTAAAGCTACTGCGACCTGCACGTCTCTTCCAAGGGGCATTTAAACCATCTTGTTAACTTACTGCGACCTGTACGTCTATTTCAATAGGCATTTAAACCTTCTTCTTAAGCTGCTGCGACCTGTATGTCTCTTCCAAGGGGCATTTGAACCGTCTTTTTAAGCTACTGCGACCTCCACCGCTCTTCCAAGGGGCATTTAAACTGTCTTGGTAAGCTACTTCGACCTGCAAGCCTCTTCCAAGGGGCATTTAAACCGTCTTGTTAAGCGACTGCGACCTGCATGTCTCTTTCAAGGGGCATTTTAACCGTCTTGTTAAACTACTGCGACCAGCTCGTCTCTTCCAAGGGACATTTAAACCGTCTTGTTAAGCTACTGCGACCTGCACGTCTCTTCCAAGGGGCATTTAAACTGTCTTGTTAAGCTACTGCGACCTTCACCGCTCTTACAAAGGGCATTTAATCCGTCTTGTTAAGCTACTGCGACCTGCACGTTTCTTCCAAGGGGCATTTAAACCATCTTGTTAAGCTACTGCGAACTGCACATCTCTTCCAAGGGGCATTTAAGCTGTCTTGTTAAGCTACTGTGACCTGCACGTCTCTACCAAGGTGCATTTAAACCGTCTTGTTAAGCTACTGCGACCTCCACTGCTCTTCCAAGGGGCATTTAATCCATCTTGTTAAGCTCCTGCGACTTGCACGTCTCTTCCAAGGGGCATTTAAACTGTCTTCTTAAGCTACTGCGAACTGCACGTCTATTCCAAGGGGCATTTAAACCGTCTTGCTAAGCTACTGCGACCTGCACGTCTCTTCCACGGGGCATTTAAACCATCTTGTTAAGCTACTGCGACCTGCACGACTCTTCCAAGCGGCATTTAAACTGTCTTGTTAAGCTACCGCGACCTCCACTTCTCTTCCAAGGGGCATTTAAACCGTCTTGTTAAGCTACTGCGACCTGCACGTCTCTTCCAGGGGGCATTTAAACCGTCTTGTTAAGCTACTGCGACCTGCACGTCTCTTCCAAGGGGCATTTAAACCGTTTTGTTAATCTACTGCGACCTTCACCGCTCTTCCAAAGGGCATTTTAACCGTCTTTTTAAGCTACTGTGACCTGCACGTCTCAACCAAGGTGCATTTAAACCATCTTCTTAAGCTACTGCGACCTCCACTGCTCTACCAAGGGGCATTTAAACTGTCTTGTTAAGCTACTGCGAACTGCACGTCTATTCCAAGGGGCATTTAAACTGTCTTGCTAAGCTACTGCGACCTGCACGTCTCTTCCAAGGGGCATTTAAACCGTCTTGTAAAGCTACTGCGACCTGCACGTCTCTTCCAAGGGGCATTTAAACCATCTTGTTAACTTACTGCGACCTGTACGTCTATTTCAATAGGCATTTAAACCTTCTTCTTAAGCTGCTGCGACCTGTATGTCTCTTCCAAGGGGCATTTGAACCGTCTTTTTAAGCTACTGCGACCTCCACCGCTCTTCCAAGGGGCATTTAAACTGTCTTGGTAAGCTACTTCGACCTGCAAGCCTCTTCCAAGGGGCATTTAAACCGTCTTGTTAAGCGACTGCGACCTGCATGTCTCTTTCAAGGGGCATTTTAACCGTCTTGTTAAACTACTGCGACCAGCTCGTCTCTTCCAAGGGACATTTAAACCGTCTTGTTAAGCTACTGCGACCTGCACGTCTCTTCCAAGGGGCATTTAAACTGTCTTGTTAAGCTACTGCGACCTTCACCGCTCTTACAAAGGGCATTTAATCCGTCTTGTTAAGCTACTGCGACCTGCACGTTTCTTCCAAGGGGCATTTAAACCATCTTGTTAAGCTACTGCGAACTGCACATCTCTTCCAAGGGGCATTTAAGCTGTCTTGTTAAGCTACTGCGACCTGCACGTCTCTTCCAAGGGGGCATTTAAACCATCTAGTTAAACTACTGCGAACTGCACATCTCTTCCAAGGGGCATTTAAGCTGTCTTGTTAAGCTACTGCGACCTGCACGTCTCTTCCAAGGGGCATTTAAACCATCTTGTTAAACTACTGCGACCTGCACGTCTCTTCTAAGGGGCATTTAAACCATCTTGTTAAGCTACTGCGAACTGTACGTCTCTTCCAATGGGCATTTAAACCATCTTGTTAAGCTGCTGCGAACTGTATGTCTCTTCCAAGGGGCATTTAAACTGTCTTGTTCAGCTACTGCGACCTCCACCGCTCTTCCAAGGGGCATTTAAACCGTCTTGTTAAGCTACTGCGACCTGCACGTCTCTTCCCACAGGCATTTAAACCGTCTTGGTAAGCTACTGCGACCTGCAAGCTTCTTCCAAGGGGCATTTAAATCGTCTTGTTAAGCTACTGCGACCTGCATGTCTCTTCCAAGGGGCATTTAAACCGTATTGTTAAGCTACTGCGACCTGCACATCTCTTCCAAGGGGCATTGAAACCGTCTTGTTACGCTACTGCGACCTCCAAAGCTCTTCCAAGGGACATTTAAACCATCTTGTTAAGCTACTGCGACCTGCACATCTCTTCCAAGGGGCATTTAAACCGTCTTAGTAAGTTACAGCGACCTGCAAGCCTCTTCCAAGGGGCATTTAAACCGTCTTGTTAAGCTACTGCGACCTGCACATCTCTTCCAAGGGGCATTTAAACCGTCTTGTTAAGCTACTGCGAACTGCAAGTCTCTTCCAAGGGGCATTTAAACCGTCTTGTTACGCTACTGCGACCTCCAAAGCTCTTCCAAGGGACATTTAAACCATCTTGTTAAGCTACTGCGACCTGCACGTCTCTTCCAAGGGGCATTTAAACCGTCTTCATAAGTTACTGCAACCTGCAAGCCTCTTCCAAGGGGCATTTAAACCGTCTTGTTAAGCTACTGCGACCTGCACGTCTCTTCCAAGGGGCATTTAAACCGTATTGTTAAGCTACTGCGACCTGCACATCTCTTCCAAGGGGCATTTAAACCGTCTTGTTAAGCTACTGCGGACTGCAAGTCTCTTTCAAGGGGCATTTAAACCGTCTTGTTACGCTACTGCGACCTCCAAAGCTCTTCCAAGGGACATTTAATCCGTCTTGGTAAGCAACTGCGACCTGCAAGCCTCTTCTAAGGGGCATTTAAACCCTCTTGTTAAGCTACTGCGACCTGCACGTCTCTTGCAAGGGGCATTTAAACCGTCTTGTTAAGCTACTGCGACCTGCACGTCTCTTCAAAGGGGCATTTAAACCGTCTTGTTAAGCTACTGAGACCTGCACGTCTCTTCCAAGGGGCATTTAAACCATCTTGTTAAGCTACTGTAACCTGCACGATTCTTCCAAGGGGCATTTAAACTGTCTTGTTAAGCTACTGCGACCTCCACCTCTCTTGCAAGGGGCATTTAAACCGTCTTGTTAAGCTGCTGCGACCTGCACGTCTCTTCCAAGGGGCATTTAAACCCTCTTGTTAAGCTACTGCGACCTGCACGTCTCTTCCAAGGGGCATTTAAACCGTCTTGTTAAGCTACTGCGACCTGCACATCTCTTCCAAGGGTCATTTAAACCGTCTTGTTAAGCTATTGCGAACTTCACGGCTCTTCCAAAGGGCATTTTAACCGTCTTGTTAAGCTACTGTGACCTCCACTGCTCTTCCAAGGGGCTTTTAAACCGTCTTGCTAAGCTACTGCGACCTGCATTTCTCTTCCAAGGGGCATTTAAACCGTCTTGCTAAGCTACTGCGACCTGCACGTCTCTTCCAAGGGGCATTTAAACCGTCTTGTTAAGCTACTGCGACCTGCACATCCCTTCCAAGGGGCATTTAAACCGTCTTGTTAAGCTACTGAGACCTGCACGTCTCTTCCAAGGGGCATTTAAACCATCTTGTTAAGCTACTGTAACCTGCACGATTCTTCCAAGGGGCATTTAAACTGTCTTGTTAAGCTACTGCGACCTCCACCTCTCTTGCAAGGGGCATTTAAACCGTCTTGTTAAGCTGCTGCGACCTGCACGTCTCTTCCAAGGGGCATTTAAACCCTCTTGTTAAGCTACTGCGACCTGCACGTCTCTTCCAAGGGGCATTTAAACCGTCTTGTTAAGCTACTGCGACCTGCACATCTCTTCCAAGGGTCATTTAAACCGTCTTGTTAAGCTATTGCGAACTTCACGGCTCTTCCAAAGGGCATTTTAACCGTCTTGTTAAGCTACTGTGACCTCCACTGCTCTTCCAAGGGGCTTTTAAACCGTCTTGCTAAGCTACTGCGACCTGCATTTCTCTTCCAAGGGGCATTTAAACCGTCTTGCTAAGCTACTGCGACCTGCACGTCTCTTCCAAGGGGCATTTAAACCGTCTTGTTAAGCTACTGCGACCTGCACATCCCTTCCAAGGGGCATTTAAACCGTCTTGTTAAGCTACTGCGACCTGCACGTCTTTTCCCAGGGGCATTTAAACCGTCTTGGTAAGCTACTGCGACCTGCAAGCCTCTTCCAAGGGGCATTTAAACCGTCTTGTTAAGCTACTGTGACCTCCACCGCTGTCCCAAGGGGCATTTAAACCATCTTGTTAAGCTACTGCGACCTGCACGTCTCTTCCAAGGGGCATTTAAACCGTCTTGGTAAGCTACTGCGACCTGCACATCTCTTCCAAGGGTCATTTAAACTGTCTTGTTAAGCTACTGCGAACTTCACTGCTCTTCCAAAGGGCATTTTAACCGTCTTGTTAAGCTACTGTGACCTCCACTGCTCTTCCAAGGGGCATTTAATCTGTCTTGTTAAGCTACTGCGACCTGCACGTCTCTTCCAAGGGGCATTTAAACCATCTTGTTAAGCTACTGCGAACTGCACGTCTCTTCCAAGGGGCATTTATATTGTCTTGTTAAGCTACTGCGACCTGCAAGTCTCTTCCAAGGGGCATTTAAACCGTCTTGCTAAGCTACTGCGACCTGCATTTCTCTTCCAAGGGACATTTAAACCATCTTGTTAAGCTACTTCGACCTGCACGTCTCTTCCCACGGGCATTTAAACCGTCTTCGTAAGCTACTGCGACCTGCAAGCCTCTTCCAATGGGCATTTAAACTGTCTTGTTCAGCTACTGCGACCTGCACATCTCTTCCAAGGGGCATTTAAGCCATCTTGTTAAGCTACTGCGACCTGCAGGTCTTTTCCAAGGGGCATTTAATCTGTCTTGCTAAGCTACTGCGAACTTCACGTCTATTCCAAGGGGCATTTAAACTGTCTTGCTAAGCTACTGCGACCTGCACGTCTCTTCCAAGGGGCATTTAAACCGTCTTGTTAAGCTACTGCGACCTGCAGGTCTTTTCCAAGGGGAATTTAAACTGTCTTGTTAAGCTACTGTGACCTCCACCGCTCTCCCAAGGGGCATTTAAACCATCTTGTTAAGCTACTGCGACCTGCACGTCTCTTCCAATGGGCATTTAAACCGTCTTGTAAGCTACTGCGACCTGCACGTCTCTTTCAAGGGGCATTTAAACCATCTTGTTAAGCTACTGCGACCTGCACGTCTCTTCCAAGGGGCATTTAAACCGTCTTGTTAAGCTACTGCGACCTGCACGACTCTTCCAAGCGGCATTTATACTATCTTGTTAAGCTACCGCGACCTCCACCTCTCTTCCAAGGGGCATTTAAACCGTCTTATTAAGCTACTGTGACCTGCACGTCTCTTCCAAGGGTTGTTTAAACTGTCTTGTTAATCTAATGCGACCTCCACCTCTCTTCCAAGGGGCATTTAAACCGTCTTGTTAAGCTTCTGCGACCAGCACGTCTCTTCCAAGGGGCATTTAAACCGTCTTCTTAAGCTACTGCGACCTGCACGTCTCTTCCAAGGGGCATTTAAACCGTCTTGTTAAGCTACTGCGACCAGCACGTCTCTTCCAAGGGGCATTTAAATCGTCTTGTTAAGCTACTGCGACCTGCACGTCTCTTCCAAGGGGCATTTAAACCGTCTTGTTAAGCTACTGCAACCAGCACGTCTCTTCCAAGGGGCATTTAAACCCTCTTGTTAAGCTACTGTGACCTGCACGTCTCTTCCAAGGGGCATTTAAACCGTCTTGTTAAGCTACTGCGACCTGCACATCTCTTCCAAGGGGCATTTAAACCGTCTTGTTAAGCTACTGCGAACTTCACCGCTCTTCCAAAAGGCATTTTAACCATCTTGTTAAGCTACTGTGACCTCCACTGCTCTTCCAAGGGGCATTAAATATATCTTGTTAAGCTACTGCGACCTGCATGTCTCTTCCAAAGGGCATTTAAACCGTCTTGTTAAGCTACTGCGAACTGCACATCTCTTCCAAGGGGCATATATACTGTCTTGTTAAGCTACTGCGAACTTCACCGCTCTTCCAAAAGGCATTTTAACCATCTTGTTAAGCTACTGTGACCTCCACTGGTCTTCCAAGGGGCATTAAATATATCTTGTTAAGCTACTGCGACCTGCACGTCTCTTCCAAGGGGCATTTAAACTGACTTTTTAAGCTACTGCGACCTGCACGTCTCTTCCAAGGGGCATTTAAACCATCTTTTAAGCTACTGCGACCTGCACGTCTCTTCCAAGGGGCATTTAAACTGTCTTGGTAAGCTAGTGCGACCTGCAAGCCTCTTCTAAGGGGCATTTAAACCCTCTTGTTAAGCTACTGCGACCTGCACGTCTCTTGCAAGGGGCATTTAAACTATCTTGTTAAGCTACTGCAACCTGTACGTCTCTTCCAATGGGCATTTAAACCGTCTTGTTAACCTGCTGTGACCTGTATGTCTCTTCCAAGGGGCATTTAAACCGTCTTGTTAAGCTACTGGGACCTCCACCGCTCTTCCAAGTGGCATTTAAACCATCTTGTTAAGCTACTGCGACCTGCACGTCTCTTCCAAGGGGCATTTAAACCGTCTTGGTAAGCTACTGCGACCTGCGAGCCTCTTCCAAGGGGCATTTAAACCGTCTTATTAAGCTACTGCGACCTGCACATCTCTTCCAAGGGGCATTTAAACCATCTTGTTAAGCAACTACGACCAGCATGTCTTTTCCAAGGGGCATTGAAACCGTCTTGTTAAGCTACTGGGACCTCCATCGCTCTTCCAAGGGGCATTTAAACCATCTTGTTAAGCTACTGCGACCTGCACGTCTCTTCCAAGGGGCATTTAAACAGTCTTGGTAAGCTACTGCGACCTGCAAGCCTCTTCAAAGGGGCATTTAAACCCTCTTGTTAAGCTACTGCGACCTGCATGTCTCTTGCAAGGGGCATTTAAACCGTCTTGTTAAGCTACTGCGACCTTCACGTCTCTTCCAAGAGGCATTTAAACTGTCTTGTTAAGCTACTTCGACCTGCACGTCTCTTCCAAGGGGCATTTAAACTGTCTTGGTAAGCTACTGCGACCTGCAAGCCTCTTCCAAGGGGCATTTAAACCATCTTGTTAAGCTACTGCGACCTGCATGTCTCTTTCAAGGGGCATTTTAACCGTCTTGTTAAGCTACTGCGACCAGCACGTCTCTTCCAAGGGGCATTTAAACCGTCTTGTTAAGCTACTGCAACCTGCACGTCTCTTCCAAGGGGCATTTAAACTGTCTTGTTAAGCTACTGCGACCTTCACCGCTCTTACAAAGGGCATTTAATCCGTCTTGTTAAGCTACTGCGACCTGCACGTTTCTTCCAAGGGGCATTTAAACCATTTTGTTAAGCTACTGCGAACTGCACGTCTCTTCCAAGGGGCATTTAAACTGTCTTGTTAAGCTACTGCGACCTGCACGTCTCTTCCAAGGGGCATTTAAACCATCTTGTTAAACTACTGCGACCTGCACGTCTCTTCCAAGGGGCATTTAAACCATCTTGTTAAGCTACTGCGACCTGTACGTCTCTTCCAATGAGCATTTAAACCATCTTGTTAAGCTGCTGCGACCTGTATGTCTCTTCCAAGGGGCATTTAAACCGTCTTCTTAAGCTTCTGCGACCTCCACCGCTCTTCCAAGGGGCATTTAAACCGTCTTGTTAAGCTACTGCGACCTGCACGTCTCTTCCAAGGGGCATTTAAACCATCTTGTTAAGCTACTGCGACCTGCACGTCTCTTCCAAGGGGCATTTAAACTGTCTTGTTAAGCTACTGCGACCTGCACGTTTCTTCCAAGGGGCATTTAAACCATCTTGTTAAGCTACTGCGAACTGCACGTCTCTTCCAAGGGGCATTTAAACTGTCTTGTTAAGCTACTGCGACTTGCACGTCTCTTCCAAGGGGCATTTAAACCATCTTGTTAAGCTACTGCGACCTGCACGTCTCTTCCAAGGGGCATTTAAACCGTCTTGGTAAGCTACTGCGACCTGCGAGCCTCTTCCAAGGGGCATTTAAACAGTCTTGGTAAGCTACTGCGACCTGCAAGCCTCTTCAAAGGGGCATTTAAACCCTCTTGTTAAGCTACTGCGACCTGCATGTCTCTTGCAAGGGGCATTTAAACCGTCTTGTTAAGCTACTGCGACCTTCACGTCTCTTCGAAGAGGCATTTAAACTGTCTTGTTAAGCTACTGCGACCAGCATGTCTTTTCCAAGGGGCATTGAATCCGTCTTGTTAAGCTACTGGGACCTCCATCGCTCTTCCAAGGGGCATTTAAACCATCTTGTTAAGCTACTGCGACCTGCATGTCTCTTCCAAGGGGCATTTAAACAGTCTTGGTAAGCTACTGCGACCTGCAAGCCTCTTCAAAGGGGCATTTAAACCCTCTTGTTAAGCTACTGCGACCTGCATGTCTCTTGCAAGGGGCATTTAAACCGTCTTGTTAAGCTACTGCGACCTTCACGTCTCTTCCAAGAGGCATTTAAACTGTCTTGTTAAGCTACTGCGACCTGCACGTCTCTTCCAAGGGGCATTTAAACTGTCTTGGTAAGCTACTGCGACCTGCAAGCCTCTTCCAAGGGGCATTTAAACCGTCTTGTTAAGCTACTGCGACCTGCATGTCTCTTTCAAGGGGCATTTTAACCGTCTTGTTAAGCTACTGCGACCAGCACGTCTCTTCCAAGGGGCATTTAAACCGTCTTGTTAAGCTACTGCGACCTGCACGTCTCTTCCAAGGGGCATTTAAACTGTCTTGTTAAGCTACTGCGACCTTCACCGCTCTTACAAAGGGCATTTAATCCGTCTTGTTAAGCTACTGCGACCTGCACGTTTCTTCCAAGGGGCATTTAAACTATCTTGTTAAGCTACTGCGAACTGCACGTCTCTTCCAAGGGGCATTTAAACTGTCTTGTTAAGCTACTGCGACCTGCACGTCTCTTCCAAGGGGCATTTAAACCATCTTGTTAAACTACTGCGACCTGCACGTCTCTTCCAAGGGGCATTTAAACCATCTTGTTAAGCTACTGCGACCTGTACGTCTCTTCCAATGAGCATTTAAACCATCTTGTTAAGCTGCTGCGACCTGTATGTCTCTTCCAAGGGGCATTTAAACCGTCTTGTTAAGCTACTGCGACGTCCATCGCTCTTCCAAGGGGCATTTAAACCGTCTTGTTAAGCTACTGCGACCTGCACGTCTCTTCCAAGGGGCATTTAAACCATCTTGTTAAGCTACTGCGACCTGCACGTCTCTTCCAAGGGGCATTTAAACTGTCTTGTTAAGCTACTGCGACCTGCACGTTTCTTCCAAGGGGCATTTAAACCATCTTGTTAAGCTACTGCGAACTGCACGTCTCTTCCAAGGGGCATTTAAACTGTCTTGTTAAGCTACTGCGACCTGCAAGGCTCTTCCAAGGGGCATTTAAACCATCTTGTTAAGCTACTGCGACCTGCACGTCTCTTCCAAGGGGCATTTAAACCATCTTGTTAAGCTACTGCGACCTGTACGTCTCTTCCAATGGGCATTTAAACCATCTTGTTAAACTACTGCGACCTGCACGTCTCTTCCAAGGGGCATTTAAACCATCTTGTTAAGCTACTGCGACCTGCACGACTCTTCCAAGCGGCATTTAAACTGTCTTGTTAAGCTACCGCGACCTCCACTTCTCTTCCAAGGGGCATTTAAACCGTCTTGTTAAGCTACTGCGACCTGCACGTCTCTTCCAGGGGGCATTTAAACCGTCTTGTTAAGCTACTGCGACCTGCACGTCTCTTCCAAGGGGCATTTAAACCGTTTTGTTAATCTACTGCGACCTTCACCGCTCTTCCAAAGGGCATTTTAACCGTCTTGTTAAGCTACTGTGACCTGCACGTCTCAACCAAGGTGCATTTAAACCATCTTCTTAAGCTACTGCGACCTCCACTGCTCTACCAAGGGGCATTTAAACTGTCTTGTTAAGCTACTGCGAACTGCACGTCTATTCCAAGGGGCATTTAAACTGTCTTGCTAAGCTACTGCGACCTGCACGTCTCTTCCAAGGGGCATTTAAACCGTCTTGTAAAGCTACTGCGACCTGCACGTCTCTTCCAAGGGGCATTTAAACCATCTTGTTAACTTACTGCGACCTGTACGTCTATTTCAATAGGCATTTAAACCTTCTTCTTAAGCTGCTGCGACCTGTATGTCTCTTCCAAGGGGCATTTGAACCGTCTTTTTAAGCTACTGCGACCTCCACCGCTCTTCCAAGGGGCATTTAAACTGTCTTGGTAAGCTACTTCGACCTGCAAGCCTCTTCCAAGGGGCATTTAAACCGTCTTGTTAAGCGACTGCGACCTGCATGTCTCTTTCAAGGGGCATTTTAACCGTCTTGTTAAACTACTGCGACCAGCTCGTCTCTTCCAAGGGACATTTAAACCGTCTTGTTAAGTTACTGCGACCTGCACGTCTCTTCCAAGGGGCATTTAAACTGTCTTGTTAAGCTACTGCGACCTTCACCGCTCTTACAAAGGGCATTTAATCCGTCTTGTTAAGCTACTGCGACCTGCACGTTTCTTCCAAGGGGCATTTAAACCATCTTGTTAAGCTACTGCGAACTGCACATCTCTTCCAAGGGGCATTTAAGCTGTCTTGTTAAGCTACTGCGACCTGCACGTCTCTTCCAAGGGGCATTTAAACCATCTAGTTAAACTACTGCGAACTGCACATCTCTTCCAAGGGGCATTTAAGCTGTCTTGTTAAGCTACTGCGACCTGCACGTCTCTTCCAAGGGGCATTTAAACCATCTTGTTAAACTACTGCGACCTGCACGTCTCTTCTAAGGGGCATTTAAACCATCTTGTTAAGCTACTGCGAACTGTACGTCTCTTCCAATGGGCATTTAAACCATCTTGTTAAGCTGCTGCGAACTGTATGTCTCTTCCAAGGGGCATTTAAACCGTCTTGTTCAGCTACTGCGACCTCCACCGCTCTTCCAAGGGGCATTTAAACCGTCTTGTTAAGCTACTGCGACCTGCACGTCTCTTCCCACAGGCATTTAAACCTTCTTGGTAAGCTACTGCGACCTGCAAGCTTCTTCCAAGGGGCATTTAAATCGTCTTGTTAAGCTACTGCGACCTGCATGTCTCTTCCAAGGGGCATTTAAACCGTATTTTTAAGCTACTGCGACCTGCACATCTCTTCCAAGGGGCATTGAAACCGTCTTGTTACGCTACTGCGACCTCCAAAGCTCTTCCAAGGGACATTTAAACCATCTTGTTAAGCTACTGCGACCTGCACGTCTCTTCCAAGGGGCATTTAAACCGTCTTAGTAAGTTACAGCGACCTGCAAGCCTCTTCCAAGGGGCATTTAAACCGTCTTGTTAAGCTACTGCGACCTGCACATCTCTTCCAAGGGGCATTTAAACCGTCTTGTTAAGCTACTGCGAACTGCAAGTCTCTTCCAAGGGGCATTTAAACCGTCTTGTTACGCTACTGCGACCTCCAAAGCTCTTCCAAGGGACATTTAAACCATCTTGTTAAGCTACTGCGACCTGCACGTCTCTTCCAAGGGGCATTTAAACCGTCTTCGTAAGTTACTGCAACCTGCAAGCCTCTTCCAAGGGGCATTTAAACCGTCTTGTTAAGCTACTGCGACCTGCACGTCTCTTCCAAGGGGCATTTAAACCGTATTGTTAAGCTACTGCGACCTGCACATCTCTTCCAAGGGGCATTTAAACCGTCTTGTTAAGCTACTGCGAACTGCAAGTCTCTTTCAAGGGGCATTTAAACCGTCTTGTTACGCTACTGCGACCTCCAAAGCTCTTCCAAGGGACATTTAATCCGTCTTGGTAAGCAACTGCGACCTGCAAGCCTCTTCTAAGGGGCATTTAAACTCTCTTGTTAAGCTACTGCGACCTGCACGTCTCTTGCAAGGGGCATTTAAACCGTCTTGTTAAGCTACTGCGACCTGCACGTCTCTTCAAAGGGGCATTTAAACCGTCTTGTTAAGCTACTGAGACCTGCACGTCTCTTCCAAGGGGCATTTAAACCATCTTCTTAAGCTACTGTAACCTGCACGATTCTTCCAAGGGGCATTTAAACTGTCTTGTTAAGCTACTGCGACCTCCACCTCTCTTGCAAGGGGCATTTAAACCGTCTTGTTAAGCTGCTGCGACCTGCACGTCTCTTCCAAGGGGCATTTAAACCCTCTTGTTAAGCTACTGCGACCTGCACGTCTCTTCCAAGGGGCATTTAAACCGTCTTGTTAAGCTACTGCGACCTGCACATCTCTTCCAAGGGTCATTTAAACCGTCTTGTTAAGCTATTGCGAACTTCACGGCTCTTCCAAAGGGCATTTTAACCGTCTTGTTAAGCTACTGTGACCTCCACTGCTCTTCCAAGGGGCTTTTAAACCGTCTTGCTAAGCTACTGCGACCTGCATTTCTCTTCCAAGGGGCATTTAAACCGTCTTGCTAAGCTACTGCGACCTGCACGTCTCTTCCAAGGGGCATTTAAACCGTCTTGTTAGGCTACTGCGACCTGCACATCCCTTCCAAGGGGCATTTAAACCGTCTTGTTAAGCTACTGCGACCTGCACGTCTTTTCCCAGGGGCATTTAAACCGTCTTGGTAAGCTACTGCGACCTGCAAGCCTCTTCCAAGGGGCATTTAAACCGTCTTGTTAAGCTACTGTGACCTCCACCGCTGTCCCAAGGGGCATTTAAACCATCTTGTTAAGCTACTGCGACCTGCACGTCTCTTCCAAGGGGCATTTAAACCGTCTTGGTAAGCTACTGCGACCTGCACATCTCTTCCAAGGGTCATTTAAACTGTCTTGTTAAGCTACTGCGAACTTCACCGCTCTTCCAAAGGGCATTTTAACCGTCTTGTTAAGCTACTGTGACCTCCACTGCTCTTCCAAGGGGCATTTAATCTGTCTTGTTAAGCTACTGCGACCTGCACGTCTCTTCCAAGGGGCATTTAAACCATCTTGTTAAGCTACTGCGAACTGCACGTCTCTTCCAAGGGGCATTTATATTGTCTTGTTAAGCTACTGCGCCCTGCAAGTCTCTTCCAAGGGGCATTTAAACCGTCTTGCTAAGCTACTGCGACCTGCATTTCTCTTCCAAGGGATATTTAAACCATCTTGTTAAGCTACTTCGACCTGCACGTCTCTTCCCAGGGGCATTTAAACCGTCTTCGTAAGCTACTGCGACCTGCAAGCCTCTTCCAATGGGCATTTAAACTGTCTTGTTCAGCTACTGCGACCTGCACATCTCTTCCAAGGGGCATTTAAGCCATCTTGTTAAGCTACTGTGACCTGCACGTCTCTTCCAAGGGGCATTTAAACCGTCTTGTTAAGCAACTGCGACCTCCACCGCTCTTCCAAGGGGCATTTAAACCGTCTTGTTAAGCTACTGCGACCTGCACGTCTCTTCCAAGGGGCATTTAAACCATCTTGGTAAGCTACTGCGACCTGTAAGCCTCTTCCAAGCGGCATTTAAACCGTCTTGTTAAGCTACTGCGACCTGCACATCTCTTCCAAGGTGCGTTTAAACCATCTTATTAAGCTACTGCGACCTGCATGTCTTTTCCAAAAGGCATTTAAACCGTCTTGTTAAGCTACTGCGACCTGCATGTCTCTTGCAAGGGGCATTTAAACTGTCTTGTTAAGCTACTGCGACCTCCACCTCTCTTCCAAGGGGCATTTAAACCGTCTTGTTAAGCTGCTGCGACCTGCACGTCTCTTACAAGGGGCATGTAAACCCTCTTGTTAAGCTACAGCGACATGCACTTCTCTTCCAAGGGGCATTTAAACCGTCGCGTTAAGCTACTGCGACCTGCACATCTCTTCCAAGGGGCATTTAAGCTGTCTTGTTAAGCTACTGCGACCTGCAAGTCTCTTCCAAGGGGCATTTAAACCGTCTTGCTAAGTTACTGCGACCTGCATTTCTCTTCCAAGGGGCATTTAAACCGTCTTGTTAAGCTACTGCGACCTGCACGTCTCTTCCAAGGGGCATTTAAACCATCTTGTTAAGCTACTGCGAACTGCACGTCTCTTCCAAGGGGCATTTATACTGTCTTGTTAAGCTACTGCGACCTGCACGTCTCTTCCAAGGGGTCATTTAAACTGTCTTGTTAAGCTACTGCGACCTGCAAGTCTCTTCCAAGGGGCATTTAAACCGTCTTGCTAAGTTACTGCGACCTGCATTTCTCTTCCAAGGGGCATTTAAACCGTCTTGTTAAGCTACTGCAACCTGCACGTCTCTTCCAAGGGGCATTTAAACCGTCTTGTTAAGCTACTGCGACCTGCACATCCCTTCCAAGGGGCATTTAAACTGTCTTGTTAAGCTACTTCGACCTGCACGTCCCTTCCCAAGGGCATATAAACCGTCTTGGTAAGCTACTGCGACCTGCAACACTCTTCCAAGGGGCATTTAAACTGTCTTGTTAAGCTACTGCGACCTGCACATCTCTTCCAAGGGGCATTTAAGCCATCTAGTTAAGCTACTGCGACCTGCAGGTCTTTTCCAAGGGGCATTTAAACCGTCTTGTTAAGCTACTGTGACCTCGACCGCTCTCCCAAGGGGCATTTAAACCATCTTGTTAAGCTACTGCGAACTGCACGTCTCTTCCAAGGGGTATTTATACTGTCTTGTTAAGCTACTGCGACCTGCACGTCTCTTCCAAGGGGCATTTAAACTGTCTTGTTAAGCTACTGCGACCTGCAAGTCTCTTCCAAGGGGCATTTAAACCGTCTTGCTAAGTTACTGCGACCTGCATTTCTCTTCCAAGGGGCATTTAAACCGTCTTGTTAAGCTACTGCAACCTGCACGTCTCTTCCAAGGGGCATTTAAACCGTCTTGTTAAGCTACTGCGACCTGCACATCCCTTCCAAGGGGCATTTAAACCGTCTTGTTAAGCTACTTCGACCTGCACGTCTCTTCCCAAGGGCATATAAACCGTCTTGGTAAGCTACTGCGACCTGCAACACTCTTCCAAGGGGCATTTAAACTGTCTTGTTAAGCTACTGCGACCTGCACATCTCTTCCAAGGGGCATTTAAGCCATCTAGTTAAGCTACTGCGACCTGCAGGTCTTTTCCAAGGGGCATTTAAACCGTCTTGTTAAGCTACTGTGACCTCGACCGCTCTCCCAAGGGGCATTTAAACCATCTTGTTAAGCTACTGCGAACTGCACGTCTCTTCCAAGGGGCATTTATACTGTCTTGTTAAGCTACTGCGACCTGCACGTCTCTTCCAAGGGGCATTTAAACTGTCTTGTTAAGCTACTGCGACCTGCAAGTCTCTTCCAAGGGGCATTTAAACCGTCTTGCTAAGTTACTGCGACCTGCATTTCTCTTCCAAGGGGCATTTAAACCGTCTTGTTAAGCTACTGCAACCTGCACGTCTCTTCCAAGGGGCATTTAAACCGTCTTGTTAAGCTACTGCGACCTGCACATCCCTTCCAAGGGGCATTTAAACCGTCTTGTTAAGCTACTTCGACCTGCACGTCTCTTCCCAAGGGCATATAAACCGTCTTGGTAAGCTACTGCGACCTGCAACACTCTTCCAAGGGGCATTTAAACTGTCTTGTTAAGCTACTGCGACCTGCACATCTCTTCCAAGGGGCATTTAAGCCATCTAGTTAAGCTACTGCGACCTGCAGGTCTTTTCCAAGGGGCATTTAAACCGTCTTGTTAAGCTACTGTGACCTCGACCGCTCTCCCAAGGGGCATTTAAACCATCTTGTTAAGCTACTGCGACCTGCACGTCTCTTCCAAGGGGCATTTAAACCATCTTGGTAAGCTACTGCGACCTGCAAGCCTCTTCTAAGGGGCATTTAAACCCTCTTGTTAAGCTACTGCGACCTGCACGTCTTTTGCAAGGGGCATTAAAACCATCTTGTTAAGCTACTGCGACCTGCACGTCTCTTCCAAGGGGCATTTAAACCATCTTGTTAAGCTACTGCGACCTGCACGACTCTTTCAAGCGGCATTTAAACTGTTTTGTTAAGCAACCGCGACCTGCACCTCTCTACCAAGGTGCATTTAAACCGTCTTGTTAGTCTACTGCGACCTTCACCGCTCTTCCAAAGGGCATTTTAACTGTCTTGTTAAGCTACTGTGACCTGCACGTCTCTACCAAGGTGCATTTAAACCGTCTTGTTAAGCTACTGCGACCTCCACTGCTCTTCCAAGGGGCATTTAATCCGTCTTGTTAAGCTACTGCGACTTGCACGTCTCTTCCAAGGGGCATTTAAACTGTCTTGTTAAGCTACTGCGAACTGCACGTCTATTCCAAGGGGCATTTAAACCGTCTTGTTAAGCTACTGCGACCTGCACGTCTCTTCCAGGGGGCATTTAAACCGTCTTGTTAAGCTACTGCGACCTGCACGTCTCTTCCAAGGGGCATTTAAACCGTTTTGTTAATCTACTGCGACCTTCACCGCTCTTCCAAAGGGCATTTTAACAGTCTTGTTAAGCTACTGTGACCTGCACGTCTCAACCAAGGTGCATTTAAACCATCTTCTTAAGCTACTGCGACCTCCACTGCTCTTCCAAGGGGCATTTAAACTGTCTTGTTAAGCTACTGCGAACTGCACGTCTATTCCAAGGGGCATTTAAACTGTCTTGCTAAGCTACTGCGACCTGTACGTCTCTTCCAAGGGGCATTTAAACCGTCTTGTAAAGCTACTGCGACCTGCACGTCTTTTCCAAGGGGCATTTAAACCATCTTGTTAACTTACGGCGACCTGTACGTCTATTCCAATAGGCATTTAAACCTTCTTCTTAAGCTGCTGCGACCTGTATGTCTCTTCCAAGGGGCATTTGAACCGTCTTGTTAAGCTACTGCGACCTCCACCGCTCTTCCAAAGGGCATTTAAACTGTCTTGGTAAGCTACTTCGACCTGCAAGCCTCTTCCAAGGGGCATTTAAACCGTCTTGTTAAGCGACTGCGACCTGCATGTCTCTTTCAAGGGGCATTTTAACCGTCTTGTTAAACTACTGCGACCAGCTCGTCTCTTCCAAGGGACATTTAAACCGTCTTGTTAAGCTACTGCGACCTGCACGTCTCTTCCAAGGGGCATTTAAACTGTCTTGTTAAGCTACTGCGAACTGCACATCTCTTCCAAGGGGCATTTAAGCTGTCTTGTTAAGCTACTGCGACCTGCACGTCTCTTCCAAGGGGCATTTAAACCATCTTGTTAAACTACTGCGAACTGCACATCTCTTCCAAGGGGCATTTAAGCTGTCTTGTTAAGCTACTGCGACCTGCACGTCTCTTCCAAGGGGCATTTAAACCATCTTGTTAAACTACTGCGACCTGCACGTCTCTTCTAAGGGGCATTTAAACCATCTTGTTAAGCTAATGCGAACTGTACGTCTCTTCCAATGGGCATTTAAACCATCTTGTTAAGCTGCTGCAAACTGTATGTCTCTTCCAAGGGGCATTTAAACCGTCTTGTTCAGCTACTGCGACCTCCACCGCTCTTCCAAGGGGCATTTAAACCGTCTTGTTAAGCTACTGCGACCTGCACGTCTCTTCCCAGGAGCATTTAAACCGTCTTGGTAAGCTACTGCGACCTGCAAGCTTCTTCCAAGGGGCATTTAAATCGTCTTGTTAAGCTACTGCGACCTGCACGTCTCTTCCAAGGGGCATTTAAACCGTATTGTTAAGCTACTGCGACCTGCACATCTCTTCCAAGGGGCATTTAAAACGTCTTGTTACGCTACTGCGACCTCCAAAGCTCTTCCAAGGGACATTTAAACCATCTTGTTAAGCTACTGCGACCTGCACGTCTCTTCCAAGGGGCATTTAAACCGTCTTAGTAAGTTACAGCGACCTGCAAGCCTCTTCCAAGGGGCATTTAAACCGTCTTGTTAAGCTACTGCGACCTGCACGTCTCTTCCAAGGGGCATTTAAACCGTATTGTTAAGCTACTGCGACCTGCACATCTCTTCCAAGGGGCATTTAAACCGTCTTGTTAAGCTACTGCGAACTGCAAGTCTCTTCCAAGGGTCATTTAAACCGTCTTGTTAGGCTACTGCGACCTCCAAAGCTCTTCCAAGGGACATTTAAACCATCTTGTTAAGCTACTGCGACCTGCACGTCTCTTCCAAGGGGCATTTAAACTGTCTTGTTAAGCTACTGCGACCTTCACCGTTCTTCCAAAGGGCATTTTAACTGTCTTGTTAAGCTACTGTGACCTGCACGTCTCTTCCAAGGGACATTTAATCCATCTTGTTAAGCTAATGCGACCTGCACGTCTCTTCCAAGGGGCATTTATTCCGTCTTGTTAAGCTACTGCGACCTGCACGTCTCTTCCAAGGGGCATTTAAACCGTCTTGTTAAGCTACTGCGACCTTCACCGCTCTTCCAAAGTGCATTTAAACTGTCTTGTTAAGCTACTGCGACCTCCACTGCTCTTCCAAGGGGCATTTAATCCGTCTTGTTAAGCTAATGCGACCTGCACGTCTCTTCCAAGGGGCATATAAACTGTCTTGTTAAGCTACTGCGAACTTCACGTCTATTCCAAGGGGCATTTAAACTGTCTTGCTAAGCTACTGCGACCTGCACGTCTCTTCCAAGGGGCATTTAAACCGTCTTGTTAAGCTACTGCGACCTGCACGTCTCTTCCTAGGGGCATTTAAACCGTCTTGTTAAGCTACTGCAACCTGCATGTCTCTTCCAAGGGGCATTTAAACCGTCTTGTTAAGCTACTGTGACCTGCACGTCTCTTCCAAGGGGTATTTAAATTGTCTTGTTAAGCTAATGTGACCTCCACCTCTCTTCCAAGGGGCATTTAAACCGTCTTGTTAAGCTTCTGCGACCAGCACGTCTCTTCCAAGGGGCATTTAAACCGTCTTGTTAAGCTACTGCGACCTGCACGTCTCTTCCAAGGGGCATTTAAACCGTCTTGTTAAGCTACTGCGACCAGCACGTCTCTTCCAAGGGGCATTTAAATCGTCTTGTTAAGCTACTGCGACCTGCACGTCTCTTCCAAGGGGCATTTAAATCGTCTTGTTAAGCTACTGCGACCTCCACCTCTCTTCCAAGGGGCATTTAAATCATCTTGTTAAGCTGCTGCGACCTGCACGTCTCTTCCAAGGGGCATTTAAACCCTCTTGTAAAGCTGCTGTGACCTGCACGTCTCTTCCAAGGTGCATTTAAACCGTCTTGTTAAGCTGCTGCAACCTGCACATCTCTTCCAAGGTGCATTTAAACCGTCTTGTTAAGCTACTGCGAACTTCACCGCTCTTCCAAAGGGCATTTTAACCGTCTTGTTAAGCTACTGTGACCTCCACTGCTCTTCCAAGGGGCATTTAATCCATCTTGTTAAGCTACTGCGACCTGCACGTCTCTTCCAAGGGGACATTTAAACCGTCTTGTTAAGCTACTGCGAACTGCACATCTCTTCCAAGGGGCATTTATACTGTCTTGTTAAGCTACTGCGACCTGCACGTCTCTTCCAAGGGGCATTTAAACTGACTTTTTAAGCTACTGCGACCTGCACGTCTCTTCCAAGGGGCATTTAAACCATCTTTTAAGCTACTGCGACCTGCACGTCTCTTCCAAGGGGCATTTAAACCGTCTTGGTAAGCTACTGCGACCTGCAAGCCTCTTCTAAGGGGCATTTAAACCCTCTTGTTAAGCTACTGCGACCTGCACGTCTGTTGCAAGGGGCTTTTAAACCCTCTTGTTAAGCTACTGTGACCTCCACCGCTCTTCCAAGGGGCATTTTAACCATCTTGTTTAGCTACTGTGACCTGCACGCCTCTTCCAAGGGGCATTTAAACCATCTTGGTAAGCTACTGCGACCTGCAAGCCTCTTCTAAGGGGCATTTAAACCCTCTTGTTGAGCTACTGCGACCTGCACGTCTCTTGCAAGGGTCATTTAAACAGTCTTGTTAAGCTACTGCGACCTGCACGTCTCTTCCAAGGGGCATTTAAACCATCTTGTTAAGCTACTGCGACCTGCGCGTCTCTTCCAAGGGGAATTTAAACCGTCTTGTTAAGCTACTGCGACCTGCACGTCTCTTCCAAGGGGCATTTAAACTGTCTTGTTAAGCTACTGCGACCTCCACCTCTCTTCCAAGGGGCATTTAAACCGTCTTGTTAAGCTACTGCGACCTGCACGTCTCTTGCAAGGGGCATTTAAACCGTCTTGTTAAGCTACTGCGACCTGCACGTCTCTTCAAGGGGCATTTAAACCGTCTTGTTAAGCTACTGCGACCTGCACATCTCTTCCAAGGGGCATTTAAACCGTCTTGTTAAGCTACTGCGACCTTCACCGCTCTTCCAAAGGGTATTTTAACCGTCTTGTAATGCTACTGCGACCTCCACTGCTCTTACAACGGGCACTTAATCCATCTTTTTAAGCTACTGCGACCTACACGTCTCTTCCAAGTGGCATTTAAACCGTCTTGTTAAGCTACTGCGAACTGCACGTCTCTTCCAAGGGGCATTTAAACTGTCTTTTTAAGCTACTGCGACCTGCACGTCTCTTCCAAGGGGCATTTAAACCGTCTTGTTAAGCTACTGCGACCTGTACGTCTCTTCCAAGGGGCATTTAATCTATCTTGTTAAGCTACTGCAACCTGTACGTCTCTTCCAATGGGCATTTAAACCGTCTTGTTAAGCTGCTGTGACCTGTATGTCTCTTCCAAGGGGCATTTAAACCGTCTTGTTAAGCTACTGGGACCTCCACCGCTCTTCCAAGGGGCATTTAAGCCATCTTGTTAAGCTACTGCGACCTGCACGTCTCTTCCAAGGGGCATTTAAACTGTCTTGGTAAGCTACTGCGACCGGCAAGCCTCTTCCAAGGGGCATTGAAACAGTCTTATTAAGCTACTGCGACCTGCACATCTCTTCCAAGGGGCATTTAAACCATCTTGTTAAGCAACTACGACCAGCATGTCTTTTCCAAGGGGCATTGAAACCGTCTTGTTAAGCTACTGGGACCTCCACCGCTCTTCCAAGGGGCATTTAAACCATTTTGTTAAGCTACTGCGACCTGCACGTCTCTTCCAAGGGGCATTTAAACAGTCTTGGTAAGCTACTGCGACATGCAAGCCTATTCAAAGGGGCATTTAAACCCTCTTGTTAAGCTACTGCGACCTGCATGTCTCTTGCAAGGGGCATTTAAACCGTCTTGTTAAGCTACTGCGACCTTCACGTCTCTTCCAAGAGGCATTTAAACTGTCTTGTTAAGCTACTGCGACCTGCACGTCTCTTCCAAGGGGCATTTAAACTGTCTTGGTAAGCTACTGCGACCTTCACCGCTCTTACAAAGGGCATTTAATCCTTCTTGTTAAGCTACTGCGACCTTCACCGCTCTTACAAAGGGCATTTAATCCGTCTTGTTAAGCTACTGCGACCTGCACGTTTCTTCCAAGGGGCATTTAAACCATCTTGTTAAGCTACTGCAAACTGCACGTCTCTTCCTAGGGGCATTTAAACTGTCTTGTTAAGCTACTGCGACCTGCAAGTCTTTTCCAAGGGGCATTTAAACCATCTTGTTAAACTACTGCGACCTGCACGTCTCTTCCAAGGGGCATTTAAACCATCTTGTTAAACTACTGCAACCTGCACATCTCTTTCAAGAGGAATTTAAGCCATCTTGTTAAGCTACTGCGACCTTCATGTCTTTTCCAAGGGGCACTTAAACCGTCTTGTTAAGCTACTGTGACCTCCACCGCTCTCCCAAGGGGCATTTAAACCATCTTGTTAAGCTTCTGCGACCTGCACGTCTCTTCCAAGGGGCATTTAAACCGTTTAAGTAAGTTACTGCGACCTGCAAGCCTCTTCCAAGGGGCATTTAAACTGTCTTGTTAAGCTACTGCGACCTGCACGTCTCTTCCAAGGGGCATTTAAACCGTCTTGTTAAGCTACTGCGACCTGCACATCTCTTCCAAGGGGCATTTAAATCGTCTTGTTAATCTACTGCGAACTGCAAGTCTCTTCCAAGGGGCATTTAAACCGTCTTGTTACGCTACTGCGACCTCCAAAGCTCTTCCAAGGGACATTTAAACCGTCTTGGTAAGCTACTGCGACCTGCAAGCCTCTTCTAAGGGACAACTCTCTTGTTAAGCTACTGCGACCTGCACGTCTCTTGCAAGGGCCATTTAAACCGTCTTGTTAAGCTACTATGACCTGCACGTCTCTTCAAAGGGGCATTTAAACCGTCTTGTTAAGCTACTGCGACCTGCACGTCTCTTCCAAGGGGCATTTAAACCATCTTGTTAAGCTAATGTAACCTGCACGACTCTTCCAAGGGGCATTTAAACTGTCTTGTTGAGCTACTTCGACCTCCACCTCTCTTCCAAGGGGCATTTAAACTGTCTTGTTAAGCTGCTGCGACCTGCACGTCTCTTCCAAGGGGCATTTAAACCCTCTTGTTAAGCTACTGCGACCTGCACGTCTCTTCCAAGGGGCATTTAAACCGTCTTGTTAAGCTACTGTGACCTGCACATCTCTTCCAAGGGTCATTTAAACCGTCTTGTTAAGCTATTGCGAACTTCACTGCTCTTCCAAAGGGCATTTTAACCGTCTTGTTAAGCTACTGTGACCTCCACTGCTCTTCCAAGGGGCTTTTAAACCGTCTTGCTAAGCTACTGCGACCTGCACGTCTCTTCCAAGGGGCATTTAAACCGTCTTGTTAAGCTACTGCGACCTGCATATCCCTTCCAAGGGGCATTTAAACCGTCTTGTTAAGCTACTTCGACCTGCACGTCTCTTCCCAGGGGCATTTAAACCGTCTTGGTAAGCTACTGCGACCTGCAAGCCTCTTCCAAGGGGCATTTAAACCGTCTTGTTAAGCTACTGTGACCTCCACCGCTCTCCCAAGGGGCATTTAAACCATCTTGTTAAGCTACTGCGACCTGCACATCTCTTCCAAGTGGCATTTAAGCCATCTTGTTAAGCTACTGCGACCTGCATGTCTTTTCCAAGGGGCATTTAAACCGTCTTGTTAAGCTACTGTGACCTCCACCGCTCTCCCAAGGGGCATTTAAACCATCTTGTTAAGCTACTGCGACCTGCACGTCTCTTCCAAGGGGCATTTAAACCGTCTTGGTAAGCTTCTGCGACCTGCACATCTCTTCCAAGGGTCATTTAAACTGTCTTGTTAAGCTACTGCGAACTTCACCGCTCTTCCAAAGGGCATTTTAACCATCTTCTTAAGCTACTGTCACCTCCACTGCTCTTCCAAGGGGCATTTAATCTGTCTTGTTAAGCTACTGCGACCTGCACGTCTCTTCCAAGGGGCATTTAAACCATCTTGTTAAGCTACTGCGAACTGCACGTCTCTTCCAAGGGGCATTTATATTGTCTTGTTAAGCTACTGCGACCTGCACGTCTCTTCCAAGGGGCATTTAAACTGTCTTGTTAAGCTACTGCGACCTGCAAGTCTCTTCCAAGGGGCATTTAAACCGTCTTGCTAAGCTACTGCGACCTGCATTTCTCTTCCAAGGGGCATTTAAACCGTCTTGTTAAGCTACTGCGACCTGCACGTCTCTTCCAAGGGGCATTTAAACCGTCTTGTTAAGCTACTGCGACCTGCACATCCCTTCCAAGGGGCATTTAAACCGTCTTGTTAAGCTACTTCGACCTGCACGTCTCTTCCCAGGGGCATTTAAACCGTCTTCATAAGCTACTGCGACCTGCAAGCCTTTTCCAAGGGGCATTTAAACTGTCTTGTTCAGCTACTGCGACCTGCACATCTCTTCCAAGGGGCATTTAAGCCATCTTGTAAGCTACTGCGACCTGCAGGTCTTTTCCAAGGGGCATTTAATCTGTCTTGTTAAGCTACTGCGAACTTCACGTCTATTCCAAGGGGCATTTAAACTGTCTTGCTAAGCTACTGCGACCTGCACGTCTCTTCCAAGGGGCATTTAAACCGTCTTGTTAAGCTACTGCGACCTGCAGGTCTTTTCCAAGGGGCATTTAAACCGTCTTGTTAAGCTACTGTGACCTCCGCCGCTCTCCCAAGGGGCATTTAAACCATCTTGTTAAGCTACTGCGACCTGCACGTCTCTTCCAAGGGGCATTTAAACCGTCTTGTTAAGCTACTGTGACCTGCACGACTCTTCCAAGCGGCATTTAAACTATCTTGCTAAGCTACCGAGACCTCCACCTCTCTTCCAAGGGGCATTTAAACCGTCTTGTTAAGCTACTGCGACCTGCACGTCTCATCCAAGGGGCATTTAAACCGTCTTGTTAAGCTACTGCGACCTGCACGTCTCTTCCAAGGGGCATTTAAACCGTCTTGTTAAGCTACTGCGACCTTCACCGCTCTTCCAAAGGGCATTTTAACCGTCTTGTTAAGCTACTGTGACCTGCACGTCTCTTCCAAGGTGCATTTAAACCGTCTTGTTAAGCTACTGCGACCTCCACTGCTCTTCCAAGGGGCATTGAAACTGTCTTGCTAAGCTACTGCGACCTGCACGTCTCTTCCAAGGGGCATTTAAACCGTCTTGTTAAGCTACTGCGACCTGCACGTCTCTTCCAAGGGACATTAAAACCATCTTATTAAGCTACTGCGACCTGTACGTCTATTCCAATAGGCATTTAAACCGTCTTGTTAAGCTGCTGCGACCTGTATGTCTCTGCCAAGGGGCATTTGAACCGTCTTGTTAAGCTACTGCGACCTCCACCGCTATTCCAAGGGGCATTTAAACCATCTTGTTAAGCTACTGCGACCTGCACGTCTCTTCCAAGGGGCATTTAAACAGTCTTGGTAAGCTACTGCGACCTGCAAGCCTCTTCCAAGGGGCATTTAAACCGTCTTGTTAAGCTACTGCGACCTGCACATCTCTTCCAAGGGTCATTTAAACCATCTTGTTAAGCTACTGCGACCTGCATGTCTTTTCCAAGGGGTATTTAAATCATCTTGTTAAGCTACTGTGACCTCCACCGCTCTTCCAAGGGGCATTTAAACCATCTTGTTAAGCTACTGCGAACTGCACGTCTCTTCCAAGGGGCATTTAAACCGTCTTGGTAAACTACTGCGACCTGCAAGCCTCTTCTAAGGGGCATTTAAACCCTCTTGATAAGCTACTGCGACCTGCACGTCACTTGCAAGAGGCATTTAAACCATCTTGTTAAGCTACTGCGACCTGCACGTCTCTTCCTAGGGGCATTTAAACCGTCTTGTTAAGCTACTGCAACCTGCATGTCTCTTCCAAGGGGCATTTTAACCATCTTGTTAAGCTACTGTGACCTGCACGTCTCTTCCAAGGGGTATTTAAACTGTCTTGTTAAGCTAATGCAACCTCCACCTCTCTTCCAAGGGGCATTTAAACCGTCTTGTTAAGCTTCTGCGACCAGCACGTCTCTTCCAAGGGGCATTTAAACCGTCTTGTTAAGCTACTGCGACCTGCACGTCTCTTCCAAGGGGCATTTAAACCGTCTTGTTAAGCTACTGCGACCAGCACGTCTCTTCCAAGGGGCATTTAAATCGTCTTGTTAAGCTACTGCGACCTGCACGTCTCTTCCAAGGGGCATTTAAACCGTCTTGTTAAGCTACTGCAACCAGCACGTCTCTTCCAAGGGGCATTTAAACCCTCTTGTTAAGCTACTGTGACCTGCACGTCTCTTCCAAGGGGCATTTAAACCGTCTTGTTAAGCTACTGCGACCTGCACATCTCTTCCAAGGGGCATTTAAACCGTCTTGTTAAGCTACTGCGAAATTCACTGCTCTTCCAAAGGGCATTTTAACCGTCTTGTTAAGCTACTGTGACCTGCAAGCCTCTTCTAAGGGGCATTTAAACCCTCTTGATAAGCTACTGCGACCTGCACGTCACTTGCAAGAGGCATTTAAACCATCTTGTTAAGCTACTGCGACCTGCACGTCTCTTTCTAGGGGCATTTAAACCGTCTTTTTAAGCTACTGCAACCTGCATGTCTCTTCCAAGTGGCATTTAAACCGTCTTGTTAAGCTACTGTGACCTGCAAGTCTCTTCCAAGGGGTGTTTAAACTGTCTTGTTAATCTAATGCGACCTCCACCTCTCTTCCAAGGGGCATTTAAACCGTGTTGTTAAGCTTCTGCGACCAGCACGTCTCTTCCAAGGGGCATTTAAACCGTCTTGTTAAGCTACTGCGACCTGCACGTCTCTTCCAAGGGGCATTTAAACCGTCTTGTTAAGCTACTGCGACCAGCACGTCTCTTCCAAGGGGCATTTAAATCGTCTTGTTAAGCTACTGCGACCTGCACGTCTCTTCCAAGGGGTATTTAAACCGTCTTGTTAAGCTACTGCAACCAGCACGTCTCTTCCAAGGGGCATTTAAACCCTCTTCTTAATCTACTGTGACCTGCACGTCTCTTCCAAGGGGCATTTAAACCGTCTTGTTAAGCTACTGCGACCTGCACATCTCTTCCAAAGGGCATTAAAACCGTCTTGTTAAGCTACTGTGACCTCCGCCGCTCTCCCAAGGGGCATTTAAACCATCTTGTTAAGCTACTGCGACCTGCACGTCTCTTCCAAGGGGCATTTAAACCGTCTTGTTAAGCTACTGCGACCTGCACGACTCTTCCAAGCGGCATTTAAACTATCTTGTTAAGCTACAGCGACCTCCACCTCTCTTCCAAGGGGCATTTAAACCGTCTTGTTAAGCTACTGCGACCTGCACGTCTCATCCAAGGGGCATTTAAACCGTCTTGTTAAGCTACTGCGACCTGCACGTCTCTTCCAAGGGGCATTTAAACCGTCTTGTTAAGCTACTGCGACCTTCACCGCTCTTCCAAAGGGCATTTTGACCGTCTTGTTAAGCTACTGTGACCTGCACGTCTCTACCAAGGTGCATTTAAACCGTCTTGTTAAGCTACTGCGACCTCCACTGCTCTTCCAAGGGGCATTTAATCCGTCTTGTTAAGCTAATGCGACCTGCACGTCTCTTCCAAGGGGCATTTAAACTGTCTTGTTAAGCTACTGCGAACTTCATGTCTATTCCAAGGGGCATTTAAACTGTCTTGCTAAGCTACTGCGACCTGCACGTCTCTTCCAAGGGGCATTTAAACCGTCTTGCTAAGCTACTGCGACCTGCACGTCTCTTCCAAGGGACATTTAAACCATCTTATTAAGCTACTGCGACCTGTACGTCTATTCCAATAGGCATTTAAACCGTCTTGTTAAGCTGCTGCGACCTGTATGTCTCTGCCAAGGGGCATTTGAACCGTCTTGTTAAGCTACTGCGACCTCCACCGCTCTTCCAAGGGGCATTTAAACCATCTTGTTAAGCTACTGCGACCTGCACGTCTCTTCCAAGGGGCATTTAAACAGTCTTGGTAAGCTACTGCGACCTGCAAGCCTCTTCCAAGGGGCATTTAAACCGTCGTGTTAAGCTACTGCGACCTGCACATCTCTTCCAAGGGTCATTTAAACCATCTTGTTAAGCTACTGCGACCTGCATGTCTTTTCCAAGCGGTATTTAAACCATCTTGTTAAGCTACTGTGACCTCCACCGCTCTTCCAAGGGGCATTTAAACCATCTTGTTAAGCTACTGCGAACTGCACGTCTCTTCCAAGGGGCATTTAAACCGTCTTGGTAAACTACTGCGACCTGCAAGCCTCTTCTAAGGGGCATTTAAACCCTCTTGATAAGCTACTGCGACCTGCACGTCACTTGCAAGAGGCATTTAAACCATATTGTTAAGCTACTGCGACCTGCACGTCTCTTCCTAGGGGCATTTAAACCGTCTTGTTAAGCTACTGCAACCTGCATGTCTCTTCCAAGGGGCATTTTACCCATCTTGTTAAGCTACTGTGACCTGCACGTCTCTTCCAAGGGGTATTTAAACTGTCTTGTTACGCTAATGCGACCTCCACCTCTCTTCCAAGGGGCATTTAAACCGTCTTGTTAAGCTTCTGCGACCAGCACGTCTCTTCCAAGGGGCATTTAAACCGTCTTGTTAAGCTACTGCGACCTGCACGTCTCTTCCAAGGGGCATTTAAACCGTCTTGTTAAGCTACTGCAACCAGCACGTCTCTTCCAAGGGGCATTTAAATCGTCTTGTTAAGCTACTGCGACCTGCACGTCTCTTCCAAGGGGCATTTAAACCGTCTTGTTAAGCTACTGCAACCAGCACGTCTCTTCCAAGGGGCATTTAAACCCTCTTGTTAAGCTACTGTGACCTGCACGTCTCTTCCAAGGGGCATTTAAACCGTCTTGTTAAGCTACTGCGACCTGCACATCTCTTCCAAGGGGCATTTAAACCGTCTTGTTAAGTTACTGCGAAATTCACTGCTCTTCCAAAGGGCATTTTAACCGTCTTGTTAAGCTACTGTGACCTGCAAGCCTCTTCTAAGGGGCATTTAAACCCTCTTGATAAGCTACTGCGACCTGCACGTCACTTGCAAGAGGCATTTAAACCATCTTGTTAAGCTACTGCGACCTGCACGTCTCTTCCTAGGGGCATTTAAACCGTCTTGTTAAGCTACTGCAACCTGTATGTCTCTTCCAAGGGGCATTTAAACCGTCTTGTTAAGCTACTGTGACCTGCAAGTCTCTTCCAAGGGGTGTTTAAACTGTCTTGTTAATCTAATGCGACCTCCACCTCTCTTCCAAGGGGCATTTAAACCGTCTTGTTAAGCTTCTGCGACCAGCACGTCTCTTCCAAGGGGCATTTAAACCGTCTTGTTAAGCTACTGCGACCTGCACGTCTCTTCCAAGGGGCATTTAAACCGTCTTGTTAAGCTACTGCGACCAGCACGTCTCTTCCAAGGGGCATTTAAATCGTCTTGTTAAGCTACTGCGACCTGCACGTCTCTTCCAAGGGGAATTTAAACCGTCTTGTTAAGCTACTGCAACCAGCACGTCTCTTCCAAGGGGCATTTAAACCCTCTTCTTAATCTACTGTGACCTGCACGTCTCTTCCAAGGGGCATTTAAACCGTCTTGTTAAGCTACTGCGACCTGCACATCTCTTCCAAGGGGCATTTAAACCGTCTTGTTAAGCTACTGCGAACTTCACCGCTCTTCCAAAGGGCATTTTAACCGTCTTGTTAAGCTACTGTGACCTCCACTGCTCTTCCAAGGGGCATTTAATCCGTCTTGTTAAGCTACTGCGACTTGCACGTCTCTTCCAAGGGTCATTTATACTGTCTTGTTAAGCTACTGCGACCTGCACGTCTCTTCCAAGGTGCATTTAAACTGACTTTTTCAGCTACTGCGACCTGCACGTCTCTTCTAAGGGGCATTTAAACCGTCTTGGTAAGCTACTGCGACCTGCAAGCCTCTTCTAAGGGGCATTTAAACCCTCTTGTTAAGCTACTGCGACCTGCACGTCTCTTGCAAGGGGCTTTTAAACCCTCTTGTTAAGCTACTGTGACCTCCACCGCTCTTCCAAGGGGCATTTTAACCATCCTGTTTAGCTACTGTGACCTGCACGCCTCTTCCAAGGTGCATTTAAACCATCTTGGTAAGCTACTGCGACCTGCAACCCTCTTCTAAGGGGCATTTAAACCCTCTTGTTGAGGTACTGCGACCTGCACGTCTCTTGCAAGGGTCATTTAAACCGTCTTGTTAAGCTACTGCGACCTGCACGTCTCTTCCAAGGAGCATTTAAACCGTCTTGTTAAGCTACTGCGACTTGCGCGTCTCTTCCAAGGGGCATTTAAACCGTCTTGTTAAGCTACTGCGACCTGCACGTCTCTTCCAAGGGGCATTTAAACTGTCTTGTTAAGCTACTGCGACCTCCACCTCTCTTCCAAGGGGCATTTAAACCGTCTTGTTAAGCTACTGCGACCTGCACGTCTCTTGCAAGGGGCATTTAAACTGTCTTGTTAAGCTACTGCGACCTGCACGTCTCTTCAAGGGGCATTTAAACCGTCTTGTTAAGCTACTGCGACCTGCACATCTCTTCCAAGGGGCATTTAAACCGTCTTGTTAAGCTACTGCGACCTTCACCGCTATTCCAAAGGGCATTTTAACCGTCTTGTAAAGCTACTGCGACCTCCACTGCTCTTCCAAGGGGCACTTAATCCGTCTTTTTAAGCTACTGCGACCTGCACGTCTCTTCCAAGTGGCATTTAAACCGTCTTGTTAAGCTACTGCGAACTGCACGTCTCTTCCAAGGGCCATTTAAACTGTCTTGTTAAGCTACTGCGACCTGCACGTCTCTTCCAAGGGGCATTTAAACCGTCTTGTTAAGCTACTGCGACCTGCACGTCTCTTTCAAGGGGCATTTAAACTATCTTGTTAAGCTACTGCAACCTGTACGTCTCTTCCAATGGGCATTTAAACCGTCTTGTTAAGCTGCTGTGACCTATATGTCTCTTCCAAGGGGCATTTAAACCGTCTTGTTAAGCTACTGGGACCTCCACCGCTCTTCCAAGGGGCATTTAAACCATCTTGTTAAGCTACTGTGACCTGCACGTCTCTTCCAAGGGGCATTTAAACCGTCTTGGTAAGCTACTGCGACCTGCGAGCCTCTTCCAAGGGGCATTTAAACCGTCTTATTAAGCTACTGCGACCTGCACATCTCTTCCAAGGGGCATTTAAACCATCTTGTTAAGCATCTACGACCAGCATGTCTTTTCCAAGGGGCATTGAAACCGTCTTGTTAAGCTACTGGGACCTCCAACGCTCTTCCAAGGGGCATTTAAACCATCTTGTTAAGCTACTGCGACCTGCACGTCTCTTCCAAGGGGCATTTAAACCGTCTTGTAAAGCTACTGCGACCTGCACGTCTCTTCCAAGGGGCATTTAAACCATCTTGTTAACCTACTGCGACCTGTACGTCTATTCCAATAGGCATTTAAACCGTCTTGTTAAGCTGCTGCGACCTGTATGTCTCTTCCAAGGGGCATTTTAACCGTCTTGTTAAGTTACTGCGACCTCCACCGCTCTTCCAAGGGGCATTTAAACCATCTTGTTAAGCTACTGCGACCTGCACGTCTCTTCCAAGGGGCATTTAAACAGTCTTGGTAAGCTACTGCGACCTGCAAGCCTCTTCCAAGGGGCATTTAAACCGTCTTGTTAAGCTACTGCGACCTGCACATCTCTTCCAAGGGGTATTTAAACCATCTTGTTAAGCTGCTGCGACCTGCATGTCTTTTCCAAGGGGTATTTAAACGTTCTTGTTAAGCTACTGTGACCTCCACTGCTCTTCCAAGGGGCATTTAAACCATCTTGTTAAGCTACTGCGAACTGCACGTCTCTTCCAAGGGGCATTTAAACTGTCTTGGTAAGCTACTGCGACCTGCAAGCCTCTTCTAAGGGGCATTTAAACTCTCTTGATAAGCTTCTGCGACCTGCACGTCTCTTGCAAGGGGCATTTAAACCATCTTGTTAAGCTACTGCAACCTGCACGTCTCTTCCTAGAGGCATTTAAACCGTCTTGTTAAGCTACTGCAACCTGCATGTCTCTTCCAAGGGGCATTTAAACAGTCTTGCTAAGCTACTGCGACCTGCACGTCTCTTCCAAGGGGCATTTAAACAGTCTTGTTAAGCTAAAGCGACCTACACCTCTCTTCCAAGGGGCATTTAAACCATCTTGTTAAGCTTCTGCGACCAGCACGTCTCTTCCAAGGGGCATTTAAACCGTCTTGTTAAGCTACTGCGACCTGCACATCTCTTCCAAGAGGCATTTAAACCGTCTTGTTAAGCTACTGCGACCAGCACGTCTCTTCCAAGGGGCATTTAAATCGTCTTGTTAAGCTACTGCGACCTGCACGTCTCTTCCAAGGGGCATTTAAACTGTCTTGTTAAGCTACTGCGACCTCCACCTCTCTTCCAAGGGGCATTTAAATAGTCTTGTTAAGCTGCTGCGACCTGCACGTCTCTTCCAAGGGGCATTTAAACCCTCTTGTTAAGCTACTGAGAACTGCACGTCTCTTCCAAGGGGCATTTAAACCGTCTTGTTAAGCTACTGCGACCTGCACATCTCTTCCAAGCAGCATTTAAACCGTCTTGTTAAGCTACTGCGAACTTCACCGCTCTTCCAAAGGGCATTTTAACCGTCTTGTTAAGCTACTGTGACCTCCACTGCACTTCCAAGGGGCATTTAATCCGTCTTGTTAAGCTACTGCGACCTGCACGTCTCTTCCAAGGGGCATTTAAACCGTCTTGTTCAGCTACTGCGAACTGCACGTCTCTTCCAAGGGGCATTTATACTGTCTTGTTAAGCTACTGCGACCTGCACGTCTCTTCCAAGGGGCATTTAAACTGACTTTTTAAGCTACTGTGACCTGCACGTCTCTTCCAAGGGGCATTTAAACCATCTTTTAAGCTACTGCGACCTGCACGTCTCTTCCAAGGGGCATTTAAACCGTCTTGGTAAGCTACAGCGACCTGCAAGCCTCTTCTAAGGGACATTTAAACCCTCTTGTTAAGCTACTGCGACCTGCACGTCTCTTGCATGGGGCTTTTAAACCCTCTTGTTAAGCTACTGTGAACTCCATCGCTCTTCCAGGGGGCATTTTAACCATCTTATTTAGCTACTGCGACCTGCACATCTCTTCCAAGGGGCATTTAAACTGTCTTCTTAAGCTACTGCGACCTCCACCTCTCTTCCAAGGGGCATTTAAACCGTCTTGTTAAGCTACTGCGAACTGCACGTCTTTTGCAAGGGGCATTTAAACCGTCTTGTTAAGCTACTGCGACCTGCACGTCTTTTGCAAGGGGCATTTTTATACCGTCTTGTTAAGCTACTGCGACCTGCACGTCTCTTCCAAGGGGCATTTAAACCGTCTTGTTAAGCTACTACGACCTGCACATCTCTTCCAAGGGGCATTTAAACCGTCTTGTTAAGCTACTGCGACCTTCACCGCTCTTCCAAAGGGCATTTTAACCGTTTTGTTAAGCTACTGCGACCTCCACTGCTCTTCCAAGGGGCATTTAATCCGTCTTTTTAAGCTACTGCAACCTGCACGTCTCTTCCAAGTGGCATTTAAACCCTCTTGTTAAGCTACTGCGAACTGCACCTCTCTTCCAAGGGGCATTTAAACTGTTTTGTTCAGCTACTGCGACCTGCACGTCTCTTCCAAGGGGCATTTAAACCGTCTTGTTAAGCTACTGCGACCTGCACGTCTCTTCCAAGGGGCATTTAAACTATCTTGTTAACCTACTGCAACCTGTACGTCTCTTCCAATGGGCATTTAAACCGTCTTGTTAAGCTGCTGTGACCTGTATGTCTCTTACAAGGTGCATTTAAACCGTCTTGTTAAGCTACTGCGACCTGCACGTCTCTTCCAACGGGCATTTAAACAATCTTGTTAAGCTACTGCGACCTGCACGTCTCTTCCAAGGTGCATTTAAACCGTCTTGTTAAGCTGCTGCGATCTGCACGTCTCTACCAAGGAGCATTTAATCCGTCTTGTTAAGCTATTACGACTTGCAAGTCTCTTCCAACGGGCATTTAAACCGTCTTGTTAAGCTACTGCGACCTGCACATCTCTTCCAAGGGGCATGTAAACCATCTTGTTAAGCTACTACGACCGGCATGTCTTTTCCAAGGGGCATTTAAACCGTCTTGATAAGCTACTGGGACCTCCACCGCACTTCCAAGGGGCATTTAAACCATCTTGTTAAGCTACTGCGACCTGCACGTCTCTTCCAAGGGGCATTTAAACAGTCTTGGTAAGCCACTGCGACCTGCAAGCCTCTTCTAAGGGGCATTTAAACCCTCTTGTTAAGCTACTGCGACCTGCACGTCTCTTGCAAGGGGCATTTAAACCGTCTTGTTAAGCTACTGCCACCTGCACGTCTCTTCCAAGGGGCATTTAAACCGTCTTGTTAAGCTACCGCGACCGGAACGTCTCTTCCAAGGGGCATTTAAACCGTCTTTTTAAGCTACTGCGACCTGCACGTCTCTTCCAAGGGGCATTTAAACTGTCGTGTTAAGCTACTGCGACCTTCACCTCTCTTCCAAGAGGCATTTAAACCATGTTGTTAAGCTACTGCGACCTGCATGTCTCTTTCAAGGGGCATTTTAACCGTCTTGTTAAGCTACTGCGACCAGCACGTCTCTTCCAAGGGTCATTTAAACCGTCTTGTTAAGCTACTGCGACCTGCACATCTCTTCCAAGGGTCATTTAAACCATCTTGTTAAGCTACTGCGACCTGCATGTCTTTTCCAAGGGGTATTTAAATCATCTTGTTAAGCTACTGTGACCTCCACCGCTCTTCCAAGGGGCATTTAAACCATCTTGTTAAGCTACTGCGAACTGCACGTCTCTTCCAAGGGGCATTTAAACCGTCTTGGTAAACTACTGCGACCTGCAAGCCTCTTCTAAGGGGCATTTAAACCCTCTTGATAAGCTACTGCGACCTGCACGTCACTTGCAAGAGGCATTTAAACCATCTTGTTAAGCTACTGCGACCTGCACGTCTCTTCCTAGGGGCATTTAAACCGTCTTGTTAAGCTACTGCAACCTGCATGTCTCTTCCAAGGGGCATTTTAACCATCTTGTTAAGCTACTGTGACCTGCACGTCTCTTCCAAGGGGTATTTAAACTGTCTTGTTAAGCTAATGCAACCTCCACCTCTCTTCCAAGGGGCATTTAAACCGTCTTGTTAAGCTTCTGCGACCAGCACGTCTCTTCCAAGGGGCATTTAAACCGTCTTGTTAAGCTACTGCGACCTGCACGTCTCTTCCAAGGGGCATTTAAACCGTCTTGTTAAGCTACTGCGACCAGCACGTCTCTTCCAAGGGGCATTTAAATCGTCTTGTTAAGCTACTGCGACCTGCACGTCTCTTCCAAGGGGCATTTAAACCGTCTTGTTAAGCTACTGCAACCAGCACGTCTCTTCCAAGGGGCATTTAAACCCTCTTGTTAAGCTACTGTGACCTGCACGTCTCTTCCAAGGGGCATTTAAACCGTCTTGTTAAGCTACTGCGACCTGCACATCTCTTCCAAGGGGCATTTAAACCGTCTTGTTAAGCTACTGCGAAATTCACTGCTCTTCCAAAGGGCATTTTAACCGTCTTGTTAAGCTACTGTGACCTGCAAGCCTCTTCTAAGGGGCATTTAAACCCTCTTGATAAGCTACTGCGACCTGCACGTCACTTGCAAGAGGCATTTAAACCATCTTGTTAAGCTACTGCGACCTGCACGTCTCTTTCTAGGGGCATTTAAACCGTCTTTTTAAGCTACTGCAACCTGCATGTCTCTTCCAAGTGGCATTTAAACCGTCTTGTTAAGCTACTGTGACCTGCAAGTCTCTTCCAAGGGGTGTTTAAACTGTCTTGTTAATCTAATGCGACCTCCACCTCTCTTCCAAGGGGCATTTAAACCGTGTTGTTAAGCTTCTGCGACCAGCACGTCTCTTCCAAGGGGCATTTAAACCGTCTTGTTAAGCTACTGCGACCTGCACGTCTCTTCCAAGGGGCATTTAAACCGTCTTGTTAAGCTACTGCGACCAGCACGTCTCTTCCAAGGGGCATTTAAATCGTCTTGTTAAGCTACTGCGACCTGCACGTCTCTTCCAAGGGGTATTTAAACCGTCTTGTTAAGCTACTGCAACCAGCACGTCTCTTCCAAGGGGCATTTAAACCCTCTTCTTAATCTACTGTGACCTGCACGTCTCTTCCAAGGGGCATTTAAACCGTCTTGTTAAGCTACTGCGACCTGCACATCTCTTCCAAAGGGCATTAAAACCGTCTTGTTAAGCTACTGTGACCTCCGCCGCTCTCCCAAGGGGCATTTAAACCATCTTGTTAAGCTACTGCGACCTGCACGTCTCTTCCAAGGGGCATTTAAACCGTCTTGTTAAGCTACTGCGACCTGCACGACTCTTCCAAGCGGCATTTAAACTATCTTGTTAAGCTACAGCGACCTCCACCTCTCTTCCAAGGGGCATTTAAACCGTCTTGTTAAGCTACTGCGACCTGCACGTCTCATCCAAGGGGCATTTAAACCGTCTTGTTAAGCTACTGCGACCTGCACGTCTCTTCCAAGGGGCATTTAAACCGTCTTGTTAAGCTACTGCGACCTTCACCGCTCTTCCAAAGGGCATTTTGACCGTCTTGTTAAGCTACTGTGACCTGCACGTCTCTACCAAGGTGCATTTAAACCGTCTTGTTAAGCTACTGCGACCTCCACTGCTCTTCCAAGGGGCATTTAATCCGTCTTGTTAAGCTAATGCGACCTGCACGTCTCTTCCAAGGGGCATTTAAACTGTCTTGTTAAGCTACTGCGAACTTCATGTCTATTCCAAGGGGCATTTAAACTGTCTTGCTAAGCTACTGCGACCTGCACGTCTCTTCCAAGGGGCATTTAAACCGTCTTGCTAAGCTACTGCGACCTGCACGTCTCTTCCAAGGGACATTTAAACCATCTTATTAAGCTACTGCGACCTGTACGTCTATTCCAATAGGCATTTAAACCGTCTTGTTAAGCTGCTGCGACCTGTATGTCTCTGCCAAGGGGCATTTGAACCGTCTTGTTAAGCTACTGCGACCTCCACCGCTCTTCCAAGGGGCATTTAAACCATCTTGTTAAGCTACTGCGACCTGCACGTCTCTTCCAAGGGGCATTTAAACAGTCTTGGTAAGCTACTGCGACCTGCAAGCCTCTTCCAAGGGGCATTTAAACCGTCGTGTTAAGCTACTGCGACCTGCACATCTCTTCCAAGGGTCATTTAAACCATCTTGTTAAGCTACTGCGACCTGCATGTCTTTTCCAAGCGGTATTTAAACCATCTTGTTAAGCTACTGTGACCTCCACCGCTCTTCCAAGGGGCATTTAAACCATCTTGTTAAGCTACTGCGAACTGCACGTCTCTTCCAAGGGGCATTTAAACCGTCTTGGTAAACTACTGCGACCTGCAAGCCTCTTCTAAGGGGCATTTAAACCCTCTTGATAAGCTACTGCGACCTGCACGTCACTTGCAAGAGGCATTTAAACCATATTGTTAAGCTACTGCGACCTGCACGTCTCTTCCTAGGGGCATTTAAACCGTCTTGTTAAGCTACTGCAACCTGCATGTCTCTTCCAAGGGGCATTTTACCCATCTTGTTAAGCTACTGTGACCTGCACGTCTCTTCCAAGGGGTATTTAAACTGTCTTGTTACGCTAATGCGACCTCCACCTCTCTTCCAAGGGGCATTTAAACCGTCTTGTTAAGCTTCTGCGACCAGCACGTCTCTTCCAAGGGGCATTTAAACCGTCTTGTTAAGCTACTGCGACCTGCACGTCTCTTCCAAGGGGCATTTAAACCGTCTTGTTAAGCTACTGCAACCAGCACGTCTCTTCCAAGGGGCATTTAAATCGTCTTGTTAAGCTACTGCGACCTGCACGTCTCTTCCAAGGGGCATTTAAACCGTCTTGTTAAGCTACTGCAACCAGCACGTCTCTTCCAAGGGGCATTTAAACCCTCTTGTTAAGCTACTGTGACCTGCACGTCTCTTCCAAGGGGCATTTAAACCGTCTTGTTAAGCTACTGCGACCTGCACATCTCTTCCAAGGGGCATTTAAACCGTCTTGTTAAGTTACTGCGAAATTCACTGCTCTTCCAAAGGGCATTTTAACCGTCTTGTTAAGCTACTGTGACCTGCAAGCCTCTTCTAAGGGGCATTTAAACCCTCTTGATAAGCTACTGCGACCTGCACGTCACTTGCAAGAGGCATTTAAACCATCTTGTTAAGCTACTGCGACCTGCACGTCTCTTCCTAGGGGCATTTAAACCGTCTTGTTAAGCTACTGCAACCTGTATGTCTCTTCCAAGGGGCATTTAAACCGTCTTGTTAAGCTACTGTGACCTGCAAGTCTCTTCCAAGGGGTGTTTAAACTGTCTTGTTAATCTAATGCGACCTCCACCTCTCTTCCAAGGGGCATTTAAACCGTCTTGTTAAGCTTCTGCGACCAGCACGTCTCTTCCAAGGGGCATTTAAACCGTCTTGTTAAGCTACTGCGACCTGCACGTCTCTTCCAAGGGGCATTTAAACCGTCTTGTTAAGCTACTGCGACCAGCACGTCTCTTCCAAGGGGCATTTAAATCGTCTTGTTAAGCTACTGCGACCTGCACGTCTCTTCCAAGGGGAATTTAAACCGTCTTGTTAAGCTACTGCAACCAGCACGTCTCTTCCAAGGGGCATTTAAACCCTCTTCTTAATCTACTGTGACCTGCACGTCTCTTCCAAGGGGCATTTAAACCGTCTTGTTAAGCTACTGCGACCTGCACATCTCTTCCAAGGGGCATTTAAACCGTCTTGTTAAGCTACTGCGAACTTCACCGCTCTTCCAAAGGGCATTTTAACCGTCTTGTTAAGCTACTGTGACCTCCACTGCTCTTCCAAGGGGCATTTAATCCGTCTTGTTAAGCTACTGCGACTTGCACGTCTCTTCCAAGGGTCATTTATACTGTCTTGTTAAGCTACTGCGACCTGCACGTCTCTTCCAAGGTGCATTTAAACTGACTTTTTCAGCTACTGCGACCTGCACGTCTCTTCTAAGGGGCATTTAAACCGTCTTGGTAAGCTACTGCGACCTGCAAGCCTCTTCTAAGGGGCATTTAAACCCTCTTGTTAAGCTACTGCGACCTGCACGTCTCTTGCAAGGGGCTTTTAAACCCTCTTGTTAAGCTACTGTGACCTCCACCGCTCTTCCAAGGGGCATTTTAACCATCCTGTTTAGCTACTGTGACCTGCACGCCTCTTCCAAGGTGCATTTAAACCATCTTGGTAAGCTACTGCGACCTGCAACCCTCTTCTAAGGGGCATTTAAACCCTCTTGTTGAGGTACTGCGACCTGCACGTCTCTTGCAAGGGTCATTTAAACCGTCTTGTTAAGCTACTGCGACCTGCACGTCTCTTCCAAGGAGCATTTAAACCGTCTTGTTAAGCTACTGCGACTTGCGCGTCTCTTCCAAGGGGCATTTAAACCGTCTTGTTAAGCTACTGCGACCTGCACGTCTCTTCCAAGGGGCATTTAAACTGTCTTGTTAAGCTACTGCGACCTCCACCTCTCTTCCAAGGGGCATTTAAACCGTCTTGTTAAGCTACTGCGACCTGCACGTCTCTTGCAAGGGGCATTTAAACTGTCTTGTTAAGCTACTGCGACCTGCACGTCTCTTCAAGGGGCATTTAAACCGTCTTGTTAAGCTACTGCGACCTGCACATCTCTTCCAAGGGGCATTTAAACCGTCTTGTTAAGCTACTGCGACCTTCACCGCTATTCCAAAGGGCATTTTAACCGTCTTGTAAAGCTACTGCGACCTCCACTGCTCTTCCAAGGGGCACTTAATCCGTCTTTTTAAGCTACTGCGACCTGCACGTCTCTTCCAAGTGGCATTTAAACCGTCTTGTTAAGCTACTGCGAACTGCACGTCTCTTCCAAGGGCCATTTAAACTGTCTTGTTAAGCTACTGCGACCTGCACGTCTCTTCCAAGGGGCATTTAAACCGTCTTGTTAAGCTACTGCGACCTGCACGTCTCTTTCAAGGGGCATTTAAACTATCTTGTTAAGCTACTGCAACCTGTACGTCTCTTCCAATGGGCATTTAAACCGTCTTGTTAAGCTGCTGTGACCTATATGTCTCTTCCAAGGGGCATTTAAACCGTCTTGTTAAGCTACTGGGACCTCCACCGCTCTTCCAAGGGGCATTTAAACCATCTTGTTAAGCTACTGTGACCTGCACGTCTCTTCCAAGGGGCATTTAAACCGTCTTGGTAAGCTACTGCGACCTGCGAGCCTCTTCCAAGGGGCATTTAAACCGTCTTATTAAGCTACTGCGACCTGCACATCTCTTCCAAGGGGCATTTAAACCATCTTGTTAAGCATCTACGACCAGCATGTCTTTTCCAAGGGGCATTGAAACCGTCTTGTTAAGCTACTGGGACCTCCAACGCTCTTCCAAGGGGCATTTAAACCATCTTGTTAAGCTACTGCGACCTGCACGTCTCTTCCAAGGGGCATTTAAACCGTCTTGTAAAGCTACTGCGACCTGCACGTCTCTTCCAAGGGGCATTTAAACCATCTTGTTAACCTACTGCGACCTGTACGTCTATTCCAATAGGCATTTAAACCGTCTTGTTAAGCTGCTGCGACCTGTATGTCTCTTCCAAGGGGCATTTTAACCGTCTTGTTAAGCTACTGCGACCTCCACCGCTCTTCCAAGGGGCATTTAAACCATCTTGTTAAGCTACTGCGACCTGCACGTCTCTTCCAAGGGGCATTTAAACAGTCTTGGTAAGCTACTGCGACCTGCAAGCCTCTTCCAAGGGGCATTTAAACCGTCTTGTTAAGCTACTGCGACCTGCACATCTCTTCCAAGGGGTATTTAAACCATCTTGTTAAGCTGCTGCGACCTGCATGTCTTTTCCAAGGGGTATTTAAACGTTCTTGTTAAGCTACTGTGACCTCCACTGCTCTTCCAAGGGGCATTTAAACCATCTTGTTAAGCTACTGCGAACTGCACGTCTCTTCCAAGGGGCATTTAAACTGTCTTGGTAAGCTACTGCGACCTGCAAGCCTCTTCTAAGGGGCATTTAAACTCTCTTGATAAGCTTCTGCGACCTGCACGTCTCTTGCAAGGGGCATTTAAACCATCTTGTTAAGCTACTGCAACCTGCACGTCTCTTCCTAGAGGCATTTAAACCGTCTTGTTAAGCTACTGCAACCTGCATGTCTCTTCCAAGGGGCATTTAAACAGTCTTGCTAAGCTACTGCGACCTGCACGTCTCTTCCAAGGGGCATTTAAACAGTCTTGTTAAGCTAAAGCGACCTACACCTCTCTTCCAAGGGGCATTTAAACCATCTTGTTAAGCTTCTGCGACCAGCACGTCTCTTCCAAGGGGCATTTAAACCGTCTTGTTAAGCTACTGCGACCTGCACATCTCTTCCAAGAGGCATTTAAACCGTCTTGTTAAGCTACTGCGACCAGCACGTCTCTTCCAAGGGGCATTTAAATCGTCTTGTTAAGCTACTGCGACCTGCACGTCTCTTCCAAGGGGCATTTAAACTGTCTTGTTAAGCTACTGCGACCTCCACCTCTCTTCCAAGGGGCATTTAAATAGTCTTGTTAAGCTGCTGCGACCTGCACGTCTCTTCCAAGGGGCATTTAAACCCTCTTGTTAAGCTACTGAGAACTGCACGTCTCTTCCAAGGGGCATTTAAACCGTCTTGTTAAGCTACTGCGACCTGCACATCTCTTCCAAGCAGCATTTAAACCGTCTTGTTAAGCTACTGCGAACTTCACCGCTCTTCCAAAGGGCATTTTAACCGTCTTGTTAAGCTACTGTGACCTCCACTGCACTTCCAAGGGGCATTTAATCCGTCTTGTTAAGCTACTGCGACCTGCACGTCTCTTCCAAGGGGCATTTAAACCGTCTTGTTCAGCTACTGCGAACTGCACGTCTCTTCCAAGGGGCATTTATACTGTCTTGTTAAGCTACTGCGACCTGCACGTCTCTTCCAAGGGGCATTTAAACTGACTTTTTAAGCTACTGTGACCTGCACGTCTCTTCCAAGGGGCATTTAAACCATCTTTTAAGCTACTGCGACCTGCACGTCTCTTCCAAGGGGCATTTAAACCGTCTTGGTAAGCTACAGCGACCTGCAAGCCTCTTCTAAGGGACATTTAAACCCTCTTGTTAAGCTACTGCGACCTGCACGTCTCTTGCATGGGGCTTTTAAACCCTCTTGTTAAGCTACTGTGAACTCCATCGCTCTTCCAGGGGGCATTTTAACCATCTTATTTAGCTACTGCGACCTGCACATCTCTTCCAAGGGGCATTTAAACTGTCTTCTTAAGCTACTGCGACCTCCACCTCTCTTCCAAGGGGCATTTAAACCGTCTTGTTAAGCTACTGCGAACTGCACGTCTTTTGCAAGGGGCATTTAAACCGTCTTGTTAAGCTACTGCGACCTGCACGTCTTTTGCAAGGGGCATTTTTATACCGTCTTGTTAAGCTACTGCGACCTGCACGTCTCTTCCAAGGGGCATTTAAACCGTCTTGTTAAGCTACTGCGACCTGCACATCTCTTCCAAGGGGCATTTAAACCGTCTTGTTAAGCTACTGCGACCTTCACCGCTCTTCCAAAGGGCATTTTAACCGTTTTGTTAAGCTACTGCGACCTCCACTGCTCTTCCAAGGGGCATTTAATCCGTCTTTTTAAGCTACTGCAACCTGCACGTCTCTTCCAAGTGGCATTTAAACCCTCTTGTTAAGCTACTGCGAACTGCACCTCTCTTCCAAGGGGCATTTAAACTGTTTTGTTCAGCTACTGCGACCTGCACGTCTCTTCCAAGGGGCATTTAAACCGTCTTGTTAAGCTACTGCGACCTGCACGTCTCTTCCAAGGGGCATTTAAACTATCTTGTTAACCTACTGCAACCTGTACGTCTCTTCCAATGGGCATTTAAACCGTCTTGTTAAGCTGCTGTGACCTGTATGTCTCTTACAAGGTGCATTTAAACCGTCTTGTTAAGCTACTGCGACCTGCACGTCTCTTCCAACGGGCATTTAAACAATCTTGTTAAGCTACTGCGACCTGCACGTCTCTTCCAAGGTGCATTTAAACCGTCTTGTTAAGCTGCTGCGATCTGCACGTCTCTACCAAGGAGCATTTAATCCGTCTTGTTAAGCTATTACGACTTGCAAGTCTCTTCCAACGGGCATTTAAACCGTCTTGTTAAGCTACTGCGACCTGCACATCTCTTCCAAGGGGCATGTAAACCATCTTGTTAAGCTACTACGACCGGCATGTCTTTTCCAAGGGGCATTTAAACCGTCTTGATAAGCTACTGGGACCTCCACCGCACTTCCAAGGGGCATTTAAACCATCTTGTTAAGCTACTGCGACCTGCACGTCTCTTCCAAGGGGCATTTAAACAGTCTTGGTAAGCCACTGCGACCTGCAAGCCTCTTCTAAGGGGCATTTAAACCCTCTTGTTAAGCTACTGCGACCTGCACGTCTCTTGCAAGGGGCATTTAAACCGTCTTGTTAAGCTACTGCCACCTGCACGTCTCTTCCAAGGGGCATTTAAACCGTCTTGTTAAGCTACCGCGACCGGAACGTCTCTTCCAAGGGGCATTTAAACCGTCTTTTTAAGCTACTGCGACCTGCACGTCTCTTCCAAGGGGCATTTAAACTGTCGTGTTAAGCTACTGCGACCTTCACCTCTCTTCCAAGAGGCATTTAAACCATGTTGTTAAGCTACTGCGACCTGCATGTCTCTTTCAAGGGGCATTTTAACCGTCTTGTTAAGCTACTGCGACCAGCACGTCTCTTCCAAGGGTCATTTAAACCGTCTTGTTAAGCTACTGCGACCTGCACGTCTCTTCCAAGGGGCATTTAAACTGTCTTGTTAAGCTACTGCGACCTCCACCTCTCTTCCAAGGGGCATTTAAACCGTCTTGTTAAGCTACTGCGACCTGCACGTCTCTTCCAAGGGGCATTTAAACTGTCTTGTTAAGCTACTGCGACCTCCACCTCTCTTCCAAGGGGCATTTAAACCGTCTTGTTAAGCTACTGCGACCTGCACTTCTCTTCCAAGGGGCATTTTAACCGTCTTGTTAAGCTACTGCGACCTGCACGTCTCTTCCAAGGGGCATTTAAACCGTCTTGTTAAGCTACTGCGACCTTCACCGCTCTTCCAAAGGGCATTTAATCCATCTTGTTAAGCTACTGCAAACTGCACGTCTCTTCCAATGGGCATTTAAACCGCCTTGTTAAGCAACTGCGAACTGCACGTCTCTTCCAAGGGGCATTTAAACTGTCTTGTTAAGCTACTGCGACCTGCACGTCTCTTACAAGGGGCATTTAAACCATCTTGTTAAGCTACTGCGACCTGCACGTCTCTTCCAAGGGGCATTTAAACCATCTTGTTAAGCTACTTCGACCTGTACGTCTCTTCCAATGGGCATTTAAACCGTCTTGTTAAGCTGCTGCGACCTGTATGTCTCTTCCAAGGGGCATTTAAACCGTCTTGTTAAGCTACTGCGACCTCCACCGCTCTTCCAAGGGGCATTTAAACCGTCTTGTTAAGCTACTGCGACCTGCACGTCTCTTCCAAGGGGCATTTAAACCTTCTTGGTATGCTACTGGGACCTGCAAGCCTCTTCCAAGGGGCATTTAAACCTTTTTGTTAAGCTACTGCGACCTGCACATCTCTTCCAAGGGGCATTTAAATCATCTTGTTAAGCTACTGCTACCTGCATGTCTTTTCCAAGGGGCATTTAAACCGTCTTGTTAAGCTACTGCGACCTCCACCGCTCTTCCAAGGGGCATTTAAACCGTCTGGTTAAGCTACTGCGACCTGCACGTCTCTTCCAAGGGGCATTTAAACCATCTTGGTAAGCTACTGCGACCTGCAAGCCTCTTCTAAGGGGTATTTAAACCCTCTTGTTACGCTACTGCGACCTGCACGTCTCTTGCAAGGGGCATTTAAACCGTCTTGTTAAGCTACTGTGACCTGCACGTCTCTTCTAAGGGGCATTTAAACCGTCTTGTTAAGCTAATGCGACCTGCTCGTCTCTTCCAAGGGGCATTTAAACTGTCTTGTTAAGGTACTGCGACCTCCACCTCTCTTCCAAGGGGCATTTAAACCGTCTTGTTAAGCTACTGCGACCTGCACGTCTCTTCCAAGGGGCATTTAAACCATCTTGTTAAGCTACTGCGACCTGGACGTCTCTTCCAAGGGGCATTTAAACCGTCTTGTTAAGCTACTGCGACCTTCACCGCTCTTACAAAGGTCATTTAATCCGTCTTGTTAAGCTACTGCGACCTGCACTTCTCTTCCAAGGGGCATTTAAACCGTCTTGTTAAGCTACTGCGACCTTCACCGCTCTTACAAAGGGCATTTAATACGTCTTGTTAAGCTACTGCGACCTGCACGTCTCTTCCAAGGGGCATTTAAACCATCTTGTTAAGCTACTGCGACCTGCACGTCTCTTCCAAGGGGCATTTAAACCATCTTGTTAAGCTACTGCGACCTGTACGTCTCTTCCAATGGGCATTTAAACAGTCTTGTTAAGCTGCTGCGACCTGTATGTCTCTTCCAAGGGGCATTTAAACCGTCTTGTTAAGCTACTGCGACCTCCACCTCTCTTCCAAGGGGCATTTATACCGTCTTGTTAAGCTTCTGCGACCTGCACGTCTCTTCCAAGGGGCATTTAAACCATCTTGGTAAGCTACTGCGACCTGAAAGCCTCTTCCAAGCGGCATTTAAACCGTCTTGTTAAGCTACTGCGACCTGCACATCTCTTCCAAGGGGCATTTAAACCATCTTGTTAAGGTACTGCGACCTGCATGTCTTTTCCAAGGGGCATTTAAACCGTCTTGTTAAGCTACTGCGACCTGCATGTCTCTTGCAAGGGGCATTTAAACCGTCTTGTTAAGCTACTGCGACCTGCACGTCTCTTCCAAGGGGCATTTAAACCGTCTTGTTAAGCTACTGCGACCTTCACCGCTCTTCCAAAGGGCATTTAATCCGTCTTGTTAAGCTACTGCGAACTGCACGTCTCTTCCAAGGGGCATTTAAACCGCCTTGTTAAGCTACTGCGAACTGCACGTCTCTTCCAAGGGGCATTTAAACTGTCTTGTTAAGCTACTGCGACCTGCACGTCTCTTACAAGGGGCATTTAAACCATCTTGTTAAGCTACTGCGACCTGCACGTCTCTTCCAAGGGGCATTTAAACCATCTTGTTAAGCTACTGCGACCTGCACCTCTCTTCCAAGGGGCATTTAATCCGTCTTGTTAAGCTACTTCGACCTGTACGTCTCTTCCAATGGGCATTTAAACCGTCTTGTTAAGCTGCTGCGACCTGTATGTCTCTTCCAAGGGGCATTTAAACCGTCTTTTTAAGCTACTGCGACATCCACGTCTCTTCCAAGGGGCATTTAAACCGTCTTGTTAAGCTACTGCGACCTGCAGGTCTCTTCCAAGGGGCATTTAAACCATCTTGTTAAGCTACTGCGACCTGCACGTCTCTTCCAAGGGGCATTTAAACCGTCTTGGTAAGCTACTGCGACCTGCAAGCCTCTTCTAAGGGGCATTTAAACCCTCTTGTTAAGCTACTGCGACCTGCACGTCTCTTGCAAGGGGCATTTAAACCGTCTTGTTAAGCTACTGTGACCTGCACGTCTCTTCTAAGGGGCATTTAAACCGTCTTGTTAAGCTACTGCGACCTGCACGTCTCTTTCAAGGGGCATTTAAACCGTCTTGTTAAGCTAATGCGACCTGCTCGTCTCTTCCAAGGGGCATTTAAACTGTCTTGTTAAGCTACTGCGACCTCCACCTCTCTTCCAAGGGGAATTTAAACCGTCTTGTTAAGCTACTGCGACCTGCACGTCTCTTCCAAGGGGCATTTAAACCATCTTGTTAAGCTACTGCGACCTGCACGTCTCTTCCAAGGGGCATTTAAACCGTCCTGTTAAGCTACTGCGACCTGCACATCTCTACCAAGGGGCATTTAAACCATCTTGTTAAGCTACTGCGACCTTCACCGCTCTTCCAAAGGGCATTTTAACCATCTTGTTAAGCTACTGTGACCCGCACGTCTCTACCAAGGGGCATTTAAACCGTCTTGTTAAGCTACTGCAACCTCCACTGCTCTTCCAAGGGGCATTTAAACCGTCTTGTTAAGCTACTGCGACCTGCACGTCTCTTCCAAGGGGCATTTAAACCATCTTGTTAAGCTACTGCGACCTGCACGTCTCTTCCAAGGGGCATTTAAACCGTCTTGTTAAGCTACTGCGACCTCCACCTCTCTTCCAAGGGGCATTTAAACCGTCTTGTTAAGCTACTGCGACCTGCACGTCTCTTCCAAGGGGCATTTAATCCGTCTTGTTAAGCTACTGCGACCTGCACGTCTCTTCCAAGGGGCATTTAAACCGTCTTGTTAAGCTACTGCGACCTGCATGTCTCTTCCAAGTGGCATTTAATCCGTCTTGTTAAGCTACTGCGACCTGCACGTCTCTTCCAATGGGCATTTAAACCGTCTTGTTAAGCTGCTTCGACCTGTATGTCTCTTCCAAGGGGCAATTAAACCATCTTGTTAAGTTACTGCGACCTCCACCGCTCTTTCAAGGGGCATTTAAACCGTCTTGTTAAGCTACTGCGACCTGCACGCCTCTTCTAAGGGGCATTTAAACCGTCTTGTTAAGCTACTGCGACCTGCACGTCTCTTTCAAGGGGCATTTAAACCGTCTTGTTAAGCTACTGCTACCTGCATGTCTTTTCCAAGGGGCATTTAAACCGTCTTGTTAAGCTACTGTGACCTCCACCGCTCTTCCAAGGGGCATTTAAACCATCTTGTTAAGCTACTGCGACCTGCACGTCTCTTCCAAGGGGCATTTAAACCGTCTTGGTAAGCTACTGCGACCTGCAAGCCTCTTCTAAGGGGCATTTAAACCCTCTTGTTAAGCTACTGAGACCTGCACGTCTCTTGAAAGGGGCATTTAAACCGTCTTGTTAAGCTACTGCCACATGCACGTCTCTTTCAAGGGGCATTTAAACCGTCTTGTTAAGCTAATGCGTACTGCACGTCTCTTCCAAGGGGCATTTAAACTGTCTTGTTAAGCTACTGCGACCTGCACTTCTCTTCCAAGGGGCATTTTAACTGTCTTGTTAAGCTACTGCGACCTGCACGTCTCTTCCAAGGAGCATTTAAACCATCTTGTTAAGCTACTGCGACCTTCACCGCTCTTCCAAAGGGCATTTAATCCGTCTTGTTAAGCTACTGCGAACTGCACGTCTCTTCCAAGGGGCATTTAAACCGCCTTGTTAAGCTACTGCGAACTGCACGTCTCTTCCAAGGGGCATTTAAACCGTCTTGTTAAGCTACTGCGACCTGCACGTCTCTTCCAAGGGGCATTTAAACCATCTTGTTAAGCTACTGCGACCTGCACGTCTCTTCCAAGGGGCATTTAAACCGTCCTGTTAAGCTACTGCGACCTGCACATCTCTTCCAAGGGGCATTTAAACCATCTTGTTAAGCTACTGCGACCTTCACCGCTCTTCCAAAGGGCATTTTAACCATCTTGTTAAGCTACTGTGACCCGCACGTCTCTACCAAGGGGCATTTAAACCATTTTGTTAAGCTACTGCAACCTCCACTGCTCTTCTAAGGGGCATTTAAACCGTCTTGTTAAGCTACTGCGACCTGCACGTCTCTTCCAAGGGGCATTTAAACCATCTTGTTAAGCTACTGCGACCTGCACGTCTCTTCCAAGGGGCATTTAAACTGTCTTGTTAAGCTACTGCGACCTCCACCTCTCTTCCAAGGGGCATTTAAACAGTCTTGTTAAGCTACTGCGACCTGCACGTCTCTTCCAAGGGGCATTTAAACCGTCTTGGTAAGCTACTGCGACCTGCAAGCCTCTTCTAAGGGGCATTTAAACCCTCTTGTTAAGCTACTGCGACCTGCACGTCTCTTGCAAGGGGCATTTAAACCGTCTTGTTAAGCTACTGTGACCTGCACGTCTCTTCTAAGGGGCATTTAAACCGTCTTGTTAAGCTACTGCGACCTGCACGTCTCTTTCAAGGGGCATTTAAACCGTCTTGTTAAGCTAATGCGACCTGCTCGTCTCTTCCAAGGGGCATTTAAACTGTCTTGTTAAGCTACTGCGACCTCCACCTCTCTTCCAAGGGGAATTTAAACCGTCTTGTTAAGCTACTGCGACCTGCACGTCTCTTCCAAGGGGCATTTAAACCATCTTGTTAAGCTACTGCGACCTGCACGTCTCTTCCAAGGGGCATTTAAACCGTCCTGTTAAGCTACTGCGACCTGCACATCTCTACCAAGGGGCATTTAAACCATCTTGTTAAGCTACTGCGACCTTCACCGCTCTTCCAAAGGGCATTTTAACCATCTTGTTAAGCTACTGTGACCCGCACGTCTCTACCAAGGGGCATTTAAACCGTCTTGTTAAGCTACTGCAACCTCCACTGCTCTTCCAAGGGGCATTTAAACCGTCTTGTTAAGCTACTGCGACCTGCACGTCTCTTCCAAGGGGCATTTAAACCATCTTGTTAAGCTACTGCGACCTGCACGTCTCTTCCAAGGGGCATTTAAACCGTCTTGTTAAGCTACTGCGACCTCCACCTCTCTTCCAAAGGGCATTTAAACCGTCTTGTTAAGCTACTGCGACCTGCACGTCTCTTCCAAGGGGCATTTAAACCGTCTTGTTAAGCTACTGCGACCTGCACGTCTCTTCCAAGTGGCATTTAATCCGTCTTGTTAAGCTACTGCGACCTGCACGTCTCTTCCTATGGGCATTTAAACCGTCTTGTTAAGCTGCTTCGACCTGTATGTCTCTTCCAAGGGGCATTTAAACCATCTTGTTAAGTTACTGCGACCTCCACCGCTCTTTCAAGGGGCATTTAAACCGTCTTGCTAAGCAACTGCGACCTGCACGCCTCTTCTAAGGGGCATTTAAACTGTCTTGTTAAGCTACTGCGACCTGCACGTCTCTTTCAAGGGGCATTTAAACCGTCTTGTTAAGCTACTGCTACCTGCATGTCTATTCCAAGGGGCATTTAAACCGTCTTGTTAAGCTACTGTGACCTCCACCGCTCTTCCAAGGGGCATTTAAACCATCTTGTTAAGCTACTGCGACCTGCACGTCTCTTCCAAGGGGCATTTAAACCGTCTTGGTAAGCTACTGCGACCTGCAAGCCTCTTCTAAGGGGCATTTAAACCCTCTTGTTAAGCTACTGAGACCTGCACGTCTCTTGCAAGGGGCATTTAAACCGTCTTGTTAAGCTACTGCCACATGCATGTCTCTTTCAAGGGGCATTTAAACCGTCTTGTTAAGCTAATGCGAACTGCACGTCTCTTCCAAGGGGCATTTAAACTGTCTTGTTAAGCTACTGCGACCTGCACTTCTCTTCCAAGGGGCATTTTAACTGTCTTGTTAAGCTACTGCGACCTGCACGTCTCTTCCAAGGAGCATTTAAACCATCTTGTTAAGCTACTGCGACCTTCACCGCTCTTCCAAAGGGCATTTAATCCGTCTTGTTAAGCTACTGCGAACTGCACGTCTCTTCCAAGGGGCATTTAAACCGCCTTGTTAAGCTACTGCGAACTGCACGTCTCTTCCAAGGGGCATTTAAACTGTCTTGTTAAGCTACTGCGACCTGCACGTCTCTTACAAGGGGAATTTAAACCATCTTGTTAAGCTACTGCGACCTGCACGTCTCTTCCAAGGGGCATTTAAACCATCTTGTTAAGCTACTGCGACCTGCACGTCTCTTCCAAGGGGCATTTAAACCATCTTGTTACGCTACTTCGACCTGTACGTCTCTTCCAATGGGCATTTAAACCGTCTTGTTAAGCTGCTGCGACCTTTATGTCTCTTCCAAGGGGCATTTAAACCGTCTTTTTAAGCTACTGCGACCTCCACCGCTCTTCCAAGGGGCATTTAAACCGTCTTGTTAAGCTACTGCAACCTACACGTCTCTTCCAAGGGGCATTTAAACCTTCTTGGTATGCTACTGCGACCTGCAAGCCTCTTCCAAGGGGCATTTAAACCGTCTTGTTAAGCTACTGCGACCTGCACATCTCTTCCAAGGGGCATTTAAACCATCTTGTTAAGCTACTGCTACCTGCATGTCTTTTCCAAGGGGCATTTAAACCGTCTTGTTAAGCTACTGTGACCTCCACGCTCTTCCAAGGGGCATTTAAACAGTCTTGTTAAGCCACTGCGACCTGCACGTCTCTTCCAAGGGGCATTTAAACCATCTTGGTAAGCTACTGCGACCTGCAAGCCTCTTCTAAGGGGCATTTAAACCCTCTTGTTAAGCTACTGCGACCTGCACGTCTCTTGCAAGGGGCATTTAAACCGTCTTGTTAAGCTACTGTGACCTGCACGTCTCTTCTAAGGGGCATTTAAACCGTCTTGTTAAGCTACTGCGACCTGCACGTCTCTTTCAAGGGGCATTTAAACCGTCTTGTTAAGCTAATGCGACCTGCTCGTCTCTTCCAAGGGGCATTTAAACTGTCTTGTTAAGCTACTGCGACCTCCACCTCTCTTCCAAGGGGCATTTAAACCGTCTTGTTAAGCTACTGCGACCTGCACGTCTCTTCCAAGGGGCATTTAAACCATCTTGTTAAGCTACTGCGACCTGCACGTCTCTTCCAAGGGGCACTTAAACCGTCCTGTTAAGCTACTGCGACCTGCACATCTCTTCCAAGGGGCATTTAAACCATCTTGTTAAGCTACTGCGACCTTCACCGCTCTTCCAAAGGGCATTTTAACCATCTTGTTAAGCTACTGTGACCCGCACGTCTCTACCAAGGGGCATTTAAACCGTCTTGTTAAGCTACTGCAACCTCCACTGCTCTTCCAAGGGGCATTTAAACCATCTTGTTAAGCTACTGCGACCTGCACGTCTCTTCCAAGGGGCATTTAAACTGTCTTGTTAAGCTACTGCGACCTCCACCTCTCTTTCAAGGGGCATTTAAACCGTCTTGTTAAGCTACTGCTACCTGCATGTCTTTTCCAAGGGGCATTTAAACCATCTTGTTAAGCTACTGTGACCTCCACCGCTCTTCCAAGGGGCATTTAAACCATCTTGTTAAGCTACTGCGACCTGCACGTCTCTTCCAAGGGGCATTTAAACCGTCTTGGTAAGCTTCTGCGACCTGCAAGCCTCTTCTAAGGGGCATTTAAACCCTCTTGTTAAGCTACTGAGACCTGCACGTCTCTTGCAAGGGGCATTTAAACCGTCTTGTTAAGCTACTGCCACCTGCACGTCTCTTTCAAGGGGCATTTAAACCGTCTTGTTAAGCTAATGCGAACTGCACGTCTCTTCCAAGGGGCATTTAAACTGTCTTGTTAAGCTACTGCGACCTGCACTTCTCTTCCAAGGGGCATTTTAACCGTCTTGTTAAGCTACTGCGACCTGCACGTCTCTTCCAAGGGGCATTTAAACCGTCTTGTTAAGCTACTGCGACCTTCACCGCTCTTCCAAAGGGCATTTAATCCGTCTTGTTAAGCTACTGCGAACTGCACGTCTCTTCCAAGGGGCATTTAAACCGCCTTGTTAAGCTACTGCGAACTGCAGGTCTCTTCCAAGGGGCATTTAAACTGTCTTGTTAAGCTACTGCGACCTGCACTTCTCTTCCAAGGGGCATTTTAACTGTCTTGTTAAGCTACTGCGACCTGCACGTCTCTTCCAAGGAGCATTTAAACCATCTTGTTAAGCTACTGCGACCTTCACCGCTCTTCCAAAGGGCATTTAATCCGTCTTGTTAAGCTACTGCGAACTGCACGTCTCTTCCAAGGGGCATTTAAACCGCCTTGTTAAGCTACTGCGAACTGCACGTCTCTTCCAAGGGGCATTTAAACTGTCTTGTTAAGCTACTGCGACCTGCACGTCTCTTACAAGGGGAATTTAAACCATCTTGTTAAGCTACTGCGACCTGCACGTCTCTTCCAAGGGGCATTTAAACCATCTTGTTAAGCTACTGCGACCTGCACGTCTCTTCCAAGGGGCATTTAAACCATCTTGTTACGCTACTTCGACCTGTACGTCTCTTCCAATGGGCATTTAAACCGTCTTGTTAAGCTGCTGCGACCTTTATGTCTCTTCCAAGGGGCATTTAAACCGTCTTTTTAAGCTACTGCGACCTCCACCGCTCTTCCAAGGGGCATTTAAACCGTCTTGTTAAGCTACTGCAACCTACACGTCTCTTCCAAGGGGCATTTAAACCTTCTTGGTATGCTACTGCGACCTGCAAGCCTCTTCCAAGGGGCATTTAAACCGTCTTGTTAAGCTACTGCGACCTGCACATCTCTTCCAAGGGGCATTTAAACCATCTTGTTAAGCTACTGCTACCTGCATGTCTTTTCCAAGGGGCATTTAAACCGTCTTGTTAAGCTACTGTGACCTCCACGCTCTTCCAAGGGGCATTTAAACAGTCTTGTTAAGCTACTGCGACCTGCACGTCTCTTCCAAGGGGCATTTAAACCATCTTGGTAAGCTACTGCGACCTGCAAGCCTCTTCTAAGGGGCATTTAAACCCTCTTGTTAAGCTACTGCGACCTGCACGTCTCTTGCAAGGGGCATTTAAACCGTCTTGTTAAGCTACTGTGACCTGCACGTCTCTTCTAAGGGGCATTTAAACCGTCTTGTTAAGCTACTGCGACCTGCACGTCTCTTTCAAGGGGCATTTAAACCGTCTTGTTAAGCTAATGCGACCTGCTCGTCTCTTCCAAGGGGCATTTAAACTGTCTTGTTAAGCTACTGCGACCTCCACCTCTCTTCCAAGGGGCATTTAAACCGTCTTGTTAAGCTACTGCGACCTGCACGTCTCTTCCAAGGGGCATTTAAACCATCTTGTTAAGCTACTGCGACCTGCACGTCTCTTCCAAGGGGCACTTAAACCGTCCTGTTAAGCTACTGCGACCTGCACATCTCTTCCAAGGGGCATTTAAACCATCTTGTTAAGCTACTGCGACCTTCACCGCTCTTCCAAAGGGCATTTTAACCATCTTGTTAAGCTACTGTGACCCGCACGTCTCTACCAAGGGGCATTTAAACCGTCTTGTTAAGCTACTGCAACCTCCACTGCTCTTCCAAGGGGCATTTAAACCATCTTGTTAAGCTACTGCGACCTGCACGTCTCTTCCAAGGGGCATTTAAACTGTCTTGTTAAGCTACTGCGACCTCCACCTCTCTTTCAAGGGGCATTTAAACCGTCTTGTTAAGCTACTGCTACCTGCATGTCTTTTCCAAGGGGCATTTAAACCATCTTGTTAAGCTACTGTGACCTCCACCGCTCTTCCAAGGGGCATTTAAACCATCTTGTTAAGCTACTGCGACCTGCACGTCTCTTCCAAGGGGCATTTAAACCGTCTTGGTAAGCTTCTGCGACCTGCAAGCCTCTTCTAAGGGGCATTTAAACCCTCTTGTTAAGCTACTGAGACCTGCACGTCTCTTGCAAGGGGCATTTAAACCGTCTTGTTAAGCTACTGCCACCTGCACGTCTCTTTCAAGGGGCATTTAAACCGTCTTGTTAAGCTAATGCGAACTGCACGTCTCTTCCAAGGGGCATTTAAACTGTCTTGTTAAGCTACTGCGACCTGCACTTCTCTTCCAAGGGGCATTTTAACCGTCTTGTTAAGCTACTGCGACCTGCACGTCTCTTCCAAGGGGCATTTAAACCGTCTTGTTAAGCTACTGCGACCTTCACCGCTCTTCCAAAGGGCATTTAATCCGTCTTGTTAAGCTACTGCGAACTGCACGTCTCTTCCAAGGGGCATTTAAACCGCCTTGTTAAGCTACTGCGAACTGCAGGTCTCTTCCAAGGGGCATTTAAACTGTCTTGTTAAGCTACTGCGACCTGCACTTCTCTTCCAAGGGGCATTTTAACTGTCTTGTTAAGCTACTGCGACCTGCACGTCTCTTCCAAGGAGCATTTAAACCATCTTGTTAAGCTACTGCGACCTTCACCGCTCTTCCAAAGGGCATTTAATCCGTCTTGTTAAGCTACTGCGAACTGCACGTCTCTTCCAAGGGGCATTTAAACCGCCTTGTTAAGCTACTGCGAACTGCACGTCTCTTCCAAGGGGCATTTAAACTGTCTTGTTAAGCTACTGCGACCTGCACGTCTCTTACAAGGGGAATTTAAACCATCTTGTTAAGCTACTGCGACCTGCACGTCTCTTCCAAGGGGCATTTAAACCATCTTGTTAAGCTACTGCGACCTGCACGTCTCTTCCAAGGGGCATTTAAACCATCTTGTTACGCTACTTCGACCTGTACGTCTCTTCCAATGGGCATTTAAACCGTCTTGTTAAGCTGCTGCGACCTTTATGTCTCTTCCAAGGGGCATTTAAACCGTCTTTTTAAGCTACTGCGACCTCCACCGCTCTTCCAAGGGGCATTTAAACCGTCTTGTTAAGCTACTGCAACCTACACGTCTCTTCCAAGGGGCATTTAAACCTTCTTGGTATGCTACTGCGACCTGCAAGCCTCTTCCAAGGGGCATTTAAACCGTCTTGTTAAGCTACTGCGACCTGCACATCTCTTCCAAGGGGCATTTAAACCATCTTGTTAAGCTACTGCTACCTGCATGTCTTTTCCAAGGGGCATTTAAACCGTCTTGTTAAGCTACTGTGACCTCCACGCTCTTCCAAGGGGCATTTAAACAGTCTTGTTAAGCTACTGCGACCTGCACGTCTCTTCCAAGGGGCATTTAAACCATCTTGGTAAGCTACTGCGACCTGCAAGCCTCTTCTAAGGGGCATTTAAACCCTCTTGTTAAGCTACTGCGACCTGCACGTCTCTTGCAAGGGGCATTTAAACCGTCTTGTTAAGCTACTGTGACCTGCACGTCTCTTCTAAGGGGCATTTAAACCGTCTTGTTAAGCTACTGCGACCTGCACGTCTCTTTCAAGGGGCATTTAAACCGTCTTGTTAAGCTAATGCGACCTGCTCGTCTCTTCCAAGGGGCATTTAAACTGTCTTGTTAAGCTACTGCGACCTCCACCTCTCTTCCAAGGGGCATTTAAACCGTCTTGTTAAGCTACTGCGACCTGCACGTCTCTTCCAAGGGGCATTTAAACCATCTTGTTAAGCTACTGCGACCTGCACGTCTCTTCCAAGGGGCACTTAAACCGTCCTGTTAAGCTACTGCGACCTGCACATCTCTTCCAAGGGGCATTTAAACCATCTTGTTAAGCTACTGCGACCTTCACCGCTCTTCCAAAGGGCATTTTAACCATCTTGTTAAGCTACTGTGACCCGCACGTCTCTACCAAGGGGCATTTAAACCGTCTTGTTAAGCTACTGCAACCTCCACTGCTCTTCCAAGGGGCATTTAAACCATCTTGTTAAGCTACTGCGACCTGCACGTCTCTTCCAAGGGGCATTTAAACTGTCTTGTTAAGCTACTGCGACCTCCACCTCTCTTTCAAGGGGCATTTAAACCGTCTTGTTAAGCTACTGCTACCTGCATGTCTTTTCCAAGGGGCATTTAAACCGTCTTGTTAAGCTACTGTGACCTCCACCGCTCTTCCAAGGGGCATTTAAACCATCTTGTTAAGCTACTGCGACCTGCACGTCTCTTCCAAGGGGCATTTAAACCGTCTTGGTAAGCTTCTGCGACCTGCAAGCCTCTTCTAAGGGGCATTTAAACCCTCTTGTTAAGCTACTGAGACCTGCACGTCTCTTGCAAGGGGCATTTAAACCGTCTTGTTAAGCTACTGCCACCTGCACGTCTCTTTCAAGGGGCATTTAAACCGTCTTGTTAAGCTAATGCGAACTGCACGTCTCTTCCAAGGGGCATTTAAACTGTCTTGTTAAGCTACTGCGACCTGCACTTCTCTTCCAAGGGGCATTTTAACCGTCTTGTTAAGCTACTGCGACCTGCACGTCTCTTCCAAGGGGCATTTAAACCGTCTTGTTAAGCTACTGCGACCTTCACCGCTCTTCCAAAGGGCATTTAATCCGTCTTGTTAAGCTACTGCGTACTGCACGTCTCTTCCAAGGGGCATTTAAACCGCCTTGTTAAGCTACTGCGAACTGCAGGTCTCTTCCAAGGGGCATTTAAACTGACATGTTAAGCTACTGCGACCTGCACGTCTCTTACAAGGGGCATTTAAACCATCTTATTAAGCTACTGCGACCTGCACGTCTCTTCCCAGGGGCATTTAAACCATCTTGTTAAGCTACTGCGACCTGCACGTCTCTTCCAAGGGGCATTTAAACCGTCTTGTTAAGCTACTTCGACCTGTAAGTCTCTTCCAATGGGCATGTAAACCGTCTTGTTAAGCTGCTGCGACCTGTATGTCTCTTCCAAGGGGCATTTAAACCGTCTTTTTAAGCTACTGCGACCTCCACCGCTCTTCCAAGGGGCATTTAAACCGTCTTGTTAAGCTACTGCGACATGCAGGTCTCTTCAAAGGGGCATTTAAACCTTCTTGGTATGCTACTGCGACCTGCAAGCCTCTTCCAAGGGGCATTTAAACCGTCTTGTTAAGCTACTGCGACCTGCACATCTCTTCCAAGGGGCATTTAAACCATCTTGTTAAGCTACTGCTACCTGCATGTCTTTTCCAAGGGGCATTTAAACCGTCTTGTTAAGCTACTGTGACCTCCACCGCTCTTCCAAGGGGCATTTAAACAGTCTTGTTAAGCTACTGCGACCTGCACGTCTCTTCCAAGGGGCATTTAAACCGTCTTGGTAAGCTACTGCGACCTGCAAGCCTCTTCTAAGGGGCATTTAAACCCTCTTGTTAAGCTACTGCGACCTGCACGTCTCTTGCAAGGGGCATTTAAACCGTCTTGTTAAGCTACTGTGACCTGCACTTCTCTTCTAAGGGGCATTTAAACCGTATTGTTAAGCTACTGCGACCTGCCCGTCTCTTTCAAGGGGCATTTAAACCGTCTTGTTAAGCTAATGCGACCTGCTCGTCTCTTCCAAGGGGCATTTAAACTGTCTTGTTAAGCTACTGCGACCTCCACCTCTCTTCCAAGGGGCATTTAAACAGTCTTGTTAAGCTACTGCGACCTGCACGTCTCTTCCAAGGGGCATTTAAACCGTCTTGGTAAGCTACTGCGACCTGCAAGCCTCTTCTAAGGGGCATTTAAACCCTCTTGTTAAGCTACTGCGACCTGCACGTCTCTTGCAAGGGGCATTTAAACCGTCTTGTTAAGCTACTGTGACCTGCACGTCTCTTCTAAGGGGCATTTAAACCGTCTTGTTAAGCTACTGCGACCTGCACGTCTCTTTCAAGGGGCATTTAAACCGTTTTGTTAAGCTAATGCGACCTGCTCGTCTCTTCCAAGGGGCATTTAAACTGCCTTGTTAAGCTACTGCGACCTCCACCTCTCTTCCAAGGGGCATTTAAACCGTCTTGTTAAGCTACTGCGACCTGCACGTCTCTTCCAAGGGGCATTTAAACCATCTTGTTAAGCTACTGCGACCTGCACGTCTCTTCCAAGGGGCATTTAAACCGTCCTGTTAAGCTACTGCGACCTGCACATCTCTACAAAGGGGCATTTAAACCATCTTATTAAGCTACTGCGACCTTCACCGCTCTTCCAAAGGGCATTTTAACCATCTTGTTAAGCTACTGTGACCCGCACGTCTCTAGCAAGGGGCATTTAAACCGTCTTGTTAAGCTACTGCAACCTCCACTGCTCTTCCAAGGGGCATTTAAACCGTCTTGTTAAGCTACTGCGACCTGCACGTCTCTTCCAAGGGGCATTTAAACCATCTTGTTAAGCTACTGCGACCTGCACGTCTCTTCCAAGGGGCATTTAAACCGTCTTGTTAAGCTACTGCGACCTCCACCTCTCTTCCAAGGGGCATTTAAACCGTCTTGTTAAGCTACTGCGACCTGCACGTCTCTTCCAAGGGGCATTTAATCCGTCTTGTTAAGCTACTGCGACCTGCACGTCTCTTCCAAGGGGCATTTAAACCATCTTGTTAAGCTACTGCGAACTGCACGTCTCTTCCAAGGGGCATTTAACCCATCTTCTAAGCTACTGCGACCTGTACGTCTCTTCCAATGGGCATTTAAACCGTCTTGTTAAGCTGCTTCGACCTGTATGTCTCTTCCAAGGGGAATTTAAACCATCTTGTTAAGTTACTGCGACCTCCACCGCTCTTTCAAGGGGCATTTAAACCGTCTTGTTAAGCTACTGCGACCTGCACGTCTCTTCTAAGGGGCATTTAAACCGTCTTGGTAAGCTACTGCGACCTGCACGTCTCTTTCAAGGGGCATTTAAACCATCTTGTTAAGCTACTGCTACCTGCATGTCTTTTCCAAGGGGCATTTAAACCGTCTTGTTAAGCTACTGTGACCTCCACCGCTCTTCCAAGGGGCATTTAAACCATCTTGTTAAGCTACTGCGACCTGCACGTCTCTTCCAAGGGGCATTTAATCCGTCTTGGTAAGCTACTGCGACCTGCAAGCCTCTTCTAAGGGGCATTTAAACCCTCTTGTTAAGCTACTGCGACCTGCACGTCTCTTGCAAGGGGCATTTAAACCGTCTTGTTAAGCTACTGCCACCTGCACGTCTCTTTCAAGGGGCATTTAAACCGTCTTTTTAAGCTACTGCGACCTGAACGTCTCTTCCAAGGGGCATTTAAACCTTCTTGTTAAGCTACTGCGACCTGCACGTCTCTTCCAAGGGGCATTTAAACTGTCTTGTTAAGCAACTGCGACCTCCACCTCTCTTCCAAGGGACATTTAAACCGTCTTGTTAAGCTACTGCGACCTGCATGTCTCTTTCAAGGGGCATTTTAACCGTCTTGTTAAGCTACTGCGTCCAGCACGTCTCTTCCAAGGGGCATTTAAACCGTCTTGTTAAGCTACTGCGACCTGCACGTCTCTTCCAAGGGGCATTTAAACCATCTTGTTAAGCTACTGCGACCTTCACCGCTCTTACAAAGGGCATTTAATCCGTCTTGTTAAGCTACTGCGACCTACACTAGTCTTCCAAGGGGCATTTAAACCGTCTTGTTAAGCTACTGCGACCTTCACCGCTCTTACAAAGGGCATTTAACACGTCTTGTTAAGCTACTGCGACCTGCACGTCTCTTCCAAGGGGCATTTAAACCATCTTGTTAAGCTACTGCGACCTGCACGTCTCTTCCAAGGGGCATTTAAACCATCTTGTTAAGCTACTGCGACCTGCACGTCTCTTCCAAGGGGCATTTAAACTGTCTTGTTAAGCAACTGCGACCTCCACCTCTCTTCCAAGGGACATTTAAACCGTCTTGTTAAGCTACTGCGACCTGCATGTCTCTTTCAAGGGGCATTTTAACCGTCTTGTTAAGCTACTGCGTCCAGCACGTCTCTTCCAAGGGGCATTTAAACCGTCTTGTTAAGCTACTGCGACCTGCACGTCTCTTCCAAGGGGCATTTAAACCATCTTGTTAAGCTACTGCGACCTTCACCGCTCTTACAAAGGGTATTTAATCCGTCTTGTTAAGCTACTGCGACCTACACTAGTCTTCCAAGGGGCATTTAAACCGTCTTGTTAAGCTACTGCGACCTTCACCGCTCTTACAAAGGGCATTTAACACGTCTTGTTAAGCTACTGCGACCTGCACGTCTCTTCCAAGGGGCATTTAAACCGTCTTGTTAAGCTACTGCGACCTTCACCGCTCTTACAAAGGGCATTTAACACGTCTTGTTAAGCTACTGCGACCTGCACGTCTCTTCCAATGGGCATTTAAACCGTCTTGTTAAGCTGCTGCGACCTGTATATCTCTTCCAAGGGGCATTTAAACCGTCTTATTAAGCTACTGCGACCTGCACGTCTCTTCCAAGGGGCATTTAAACCATCTTGGTAAGCTACTGCGACCTGAAATCCTCTTCCAAGCGGCATTTGAACCGTCTTGTTAAGCTACTGCGATCTGCACATCTCTTCCAAGGGGCATTTAAACCATCTTGGTAAGCTACTGTGACCTGCAAGCCTCTTCTAAGGGGCATTTAAACCCTCTTATTAAGCTACTGCGACCTGCACGTCTCTTGCAAGGGGCATTTAAACCGTCTTGTTAAGCTACTGTGACCTGCACGTCTCTTCTAAGGGGCATTTAAACCGTCCTGTTAAGCTACTGCGACCTGCACGTCTCTTTCAAGGGGCATTTAAACCGTCTTGTTAAGCTAATGCGACCTGCTCGTCTCTTCCAAGGGGCATTTAAACTGTCTTGTTAAGCTACTGCGACCTCAACCTCTCTTCCAAGGGGCATTTAAACCGTCTTGTTAAGCTACTGCGACCTGCACGTCTCTTCTAACGGGCATTTAAACCATCTTGTTAAGCTACTGCGACCTGCACGTCTCTTCCAAGGGGCATTTAAACCGTCCTGTTAAGCTACTGCGACCTGCACATCTCTTCCAAGGGGCATTTAAACCATCTTGTTAAGCTACTGCGACCTTCACCGCTCTTCCAAAGGGCATTTTAACCATCTTGTTAAGCTACTGTGACCCGCACGTCTCTACCAAGGGGCATTTAAACCGTCTTGTTAAGCTACTGCAACCTCCACTGCTCTTCCAAGGGGCATTTAAACCGTCTTGTTAAGCTACTGCGACCTGCACGTCTCTTCCAAGGGGCATTTAAACCGTCTTGTTAAGCTACTGCGACCTGCACGTCTCTTCCAAGGGGCATTTAAACTGTCTTGTTAAGCTACTGCGACCTCCACCTCTCTTCCAAGGGGCATTTAAACCGTCTTGTTAAGCTACTGCGACCTGCACGTCTCTTCCAAGGGGCATTTAATCCGTCTTGTTAAGCTACTGCGACCTGCACGTCTCTTCCAAGGGGCATTTAAACCGTCTTGTTAAGCTACTGCGAACTGCACGTCTCTTCCAAGGGGCATTTAACCCATCTTCTAAGCTACTGCGACCTGTACGTCTCTTCCAATGGGCATTTAAACCGTCTTGTTAAGCTGCTTCGACCTGTATGTCTCTTCCAAGGGGCATTTAAACCGTCTTGTTAAGCTACTGCGACCTCCACCGCTCTTTCAAGGGGCATTTAAACCGTCTTGTTAAGCTACTGCGACCTGCACGTCTCTTCTAAGGGGCATTTAAACCGTCTTGTTAAGCTACTGCGACCTGCACGTCTCTTTCAAGGGGCATTTAAACCATCTTGTTAAGCTACTGCTACCTGCATGTCTTTTCCAAGGGGCATTTAAACCATTTTGTTAAGCTACTGTGACTTCCACCGCTCTTCCAAGGGGCATTTAAACCATCTTGTTAAGCTACTGCGACCTGCACGTCTCTTCCAAGGGGCATTTAAACCGTCTTGGTAAGCTACTGCGACCTGCAAGCCTCTTCTAAGGGGCATTTAAACCCTCTTGTTAAGCTACTGCGACCTGCACGTCTCTTGCAAGGGGCATTTAAACCGTCTTGTTAAGCTACTGCCACCTGCACGTCTCTTTCAAGGGGCATTTAAACCGTCTTGTTAAGCTACTGCGACCTCCACCTCTCTTCCAAGGGGCATTTTAACCATCTTGTTAAGCTACTGAGACCTGCACGTCTCTTCCAAGGGGCATTTAAACCGTCTTGTTAAGCTACTGGGACCTGCACGTCTCTTCCAAGGGGCATTTAAACCATCTTGTTAAGCTACTGCGACCTGCACGTCTCTTCCAAGGGGCATTTAAACCGTCCTGTTAAGCTACTGCGACCTGCACATCTCTACAAAGGGGCATTTAAACCATCTTATTAAGCTACTGCGACCTTCACCGCTCTTCCAAAGGGCATTTTAACCATCTTGTTAAGCTACTGTGACCCGCACGTCTCTAGCAAGGGGCATTTAAACCGTCTTGTTAAGCTACTGCAACCTCCACTGCTCTTCCAAGGGGCATTTAAACCGTCTTGTTAAGCTACTGCGACCTGCACGTCTCTTCCAAGGGGCATTTAAACCATCTTGTTAAGCTACTGCGACCTGCACGTCTCTTCCAAGGGGCATTTAAACCGTCTTGTTAAGCTACTGCGACCTCCACCTCTCTTCCAAGGGGCATTTAAACCGTCTTGTTAAGCTACTGCGACCTGCACGTCTCTTCCAAGGGGCATTTAATCCGTCTTGTTAAGCTACTGCGACCTGCACGTCTCTTCCAAGGGGCATTTAAACCGTCTTGTTAAGCTACTGCGAACTGCACGTCTCTTCCAAGGGGCATTTAACCCATCTTCTAAGCTACTGCGACCTGTACGTCTCTTCCAATGGGCATTTAAACCGTCTTGTTAAGCTGCTTCGACCTGTATGTCTCTTCCAAGGGGAATTTAAACCATCTTGTTAAGTTACTGCGACCTCCACCGCTCTTTCAAGGGGCATTTAAACCGTCTTGTTAAGCTACTGCGACCTGCACGTCTCTTCTAAGGGGCATTTAAACCGTCTTGGTAAGCTACTGCGACCTGCACGTCTCTTTCAAGGGGCATTTAAACCATCTTGTTAAGCTACTGCTACCTGCATGTCTTTTCCAAGGGGCATTTAAACCGTCTTGTTAAGCTACTGTGACCTCCACCGCTCTTCCAAGGGGCATTTAAACCATCTTGTTAAGCTACTGCGACCTGCACGTCTCTTCCAAGGGGCATTTAATCCGTCTTGGTAAGCTACTGCGACCTGCAAGCCTCTTCTAAGGGGCATTTAAACCCTCTTGTTAAGCTACTGCGACCTGCACGTCTCTTGCAAGGGGCATTTAAACCGTCTTGTTAAGCTACTGCCACCTGCACGTCTCTTTCAAGGGGCATTTAAACCGTCTTTTTAAGCTACTGCGACCTGAACGTCTCTTCCAAGGGGCATTTAAACCTTCTTGTTAAGCTACTGCGACCTGCACGTCTCTTCCAAGGGGCATTTAAACTGTCTTGTTAAGCAACTGCGACCTCCACCTCTCTTCCAAGGGACATTTAAACCGTCTTGTTAAGCTACTGCGACCTGCATGTCTCTTTCAAGGGGCATTTTAACCGTCTTGTTAAGCTACTGCGTCCAGCACGTCTCTTCCAAGGGGCATTTAAACCGTCTTGTTAAGCTACTGCGACCTGCACGTCTCTTCCAAGGGGCATTTAAACCATCTTGTTAAGCTACTGCGACCTTCACCGCTCTTACAAAGGGCATTTAATCCGTCTTGTTAAGCTACTGCGACCTACACTAGTCTTCCAAGGGGCATTTAAACCGTCTTGTTAAGCTACTGCGACCTTCACCGCTCTTACAAAGGGCATTTAACACGTCTTGTTAAGCTACTGCGACCTGCACGTCTCTTCCAAGGGGCATTTAAACCATCTTGTTAAGCTACTGCGACCTGCACGTCTCTTCCAAGGGGCATTTAAACTGTCTTGTTAAGCAACTGCGACCTCCACCTCTCTTCCAAGGGACATTTAAACCGTCTTGTTAAGCTACTGCGACCTGCATGTCTCTTTCAAGGGGCATTTTAACCGTCTTGTTAAGCTACTGCGTCCAGCACGTCTCTTCCAAGGGGCATTTAAACCGTCTTGTTAAGCTACTGCGACCTGCACGTCTCTTCCAAGGGGCATTTAAACCATCTTGTTAAGCTACTGCGACCTTCACCGCTCTTACAAAGGGTATTTAATCCGTCTTGTTAAGCTACTGCGACCTACACTAGTCTTCCAAGGGGCATTTAAACCGTCTTGTTAAGCTACTGCGACCTTCACCGCTCTTACAAAGGGCATTTAACACGTCTTGTTAAGCTACTGCGACCTGCACGTCTCTTCCAAGGGGCATTTAAACCGTCTTGTTAAGCTACTGCGACCTTCACCGCTCTTACAAAGGGCATTTAACACGTCTTGTTAAGCTACTGCGACCTGCACGTCTCTTCCAATGGGCATTTAAACCGTCTTGTTAAGCTGCTGCGACCTGTATATCTCTTCCAAGGGGCATTTAAACCGTCTTGTTAAGCTACTGCGACCTGCACGTCTCTTCCAAGGGGCATTTAAACCATCTTGGTAAGCTACTGCGACCTGAAATCCTCTTCCAAGCGGCATTTGAACCGTCTTGTTAAGCTACTGCGATCTGCACATCTCTTCCAAGGGGCATTTAAACCATCTTGGTAAGCTACTGCGACCTGCAAGCCTCTTCTAAGGGGCATTTAAACCCTCTTATTAAGCTACTGCGACCTGCACGTCTCTTGCAAGGGGCATTTAAACCGTCTTGTTAAGCTACTGTGACCTGCACATCTCTTCTAAGGGGCATTTAAACCGTCCTGTTAAGCTACTGCGACCTGCACGTCTCTTTCAAGGGGCATTTAAACCGTCTTGTTAAGCTAATGCCACCTGCTCGTCTCTTCCAAGGGGCATTTAAACTGTCTTGTTAAGCTACTGCGACCTCAACCTCTCTTCCAAGGGGCATTTAAACAGTCTTGTTAAGCTACTGCGACCTGCACGTCTCTTCTAACGGGCATTTAAACCATCTTGTTAAGCTACTGCGACCTGCACGTCTCTTCCAAGGGGCATTTAAACCGTCCTGTTAAGCTACTGCGACCTGCACATCTCTTCCAAGGGGCATTTAAACCATCTTGTTAAGCTACTGCGACCTTCACCGCTCTTCCAAAGGGCATTTTAACCATCTTGTTAAGCTACTGTGACCCGCACGTCTCTACCAAGGGGCATTTAAACCGTCTTGTTAAGCTACTGCAACCTCCACTGCTCTTCCAAGGGGCATTTAAACCGTCTTGTTAAGCTACTGCGACCTGCACGTCTCTTCCAAGGGGCATTTAAACCGTCTTGTTAAGCTACTGCGACCTGCACGTCTCTTCCAAGGGGCATTTAAACTGTCTTGTTAAGCTACTGCGACCTCCACCTCTCTTCCAAGGGGCATTTAAACCGTCTTGTTAAGCTACTGCGACCTGCACGTCTCTTCCAAGGGGCATTTAATCCGTCTTGTTAAGCTACTGCGACCTGCACGTCTCTTCCAAGGGGCATTTAAACCGTCTTGTTAAGCTACTGCGAACTGCACGTCTCTTCCAAGGGGCATTTAACCCATCTTCTAAGCTACTGCGACCTGTACGTCTCTTCCAATGGGCATTTAAACCGTCTTGTTAAGCTGCTTCGACCTGTATGTCTCTTCCAAGGGGCATTTAAACCGTCTTGTTAAGCTACTGCGACCTCCACCGCTCTTTCAAGGGGCATTTAAACCGTCTTGTTAAGCTACTGCGACCTGCACGTCTCTTCTAAGGGGCATTTAAACCGTCTTGTTAAGCTACTGCGACCTGCACGTCTCTTTCAAGGGGCATTTAAACCATCTTGTTAAGCTACTGCTACCTGCATGTCTTTTCCAAGGGGCATTTAAACCATTTTGTTAAGCTACTGTGACTTCCACCGCTCTTCCAAGGGGCATTTAAACCATCTTGTTAAGCTACTGCAACCTGCACGTCTCTTCCAAGGGGCATTTAAACCGTCTTGGTAAGCTACTGCGACCTGCAAGCCTCTTCTAAGGGGCATTTAAACCCTCTTGTTAAGCTACTGCGACCTGCACGTCTCTTGCAAGGGGCATTTAAACCGTCTTGTTAAGCTACTGCCACCTGCACGTCTCTTTCAAGGGGCATTTAAACCGTCTTGTTAAGCTACTGCGACCTCCACCTCTCTTCCAAGGGGCATTTTAACCATCTTGTTAAGCTACTGAGACCTGCACGTCTCTTCCAAGGGGCATTCAAACCGTCTTGTTAAGCTACTGGGACCTGCACATCTCTTCCAAGGGGCATTTAAACCATCTTGTTAAGCTACTACTACCTGCATGTCTTTTCCAAGGGGCATTTAAACCGTCTTGTTAAGCTACTGTGACCTCCACCTCTCTTCCAAGGGGCATTTAAACCGTCTTGTTAAGCTACTGCGACCTGCACGTCTCTTCCAAGGGGCATTTAAACCGTCTTGGTAAGCTACTGTGACCTGCAAGCCTCTTCTAAGGGGCATTTAAACCCTCTTGTTAAGCTACTGCGACCTGCACGTCTCTTGCAAGGGGCATTTAAACCATCTTGTTAAGCTACTGTGACCTGCACGTCTCTTCTAAGGGGCATTTAAACCGTCTTGTTAAGCTACTGCGACCTGCACGTCTCTTTCAAGAGGCATTTAAACCGTCTTGTTAAGCTAATGCGACCTGCTCGTCTCTTCCAAGGGGCATTTAAACTGTCTTGTTAATCTACTGCGACCTCCACCTCTCTTCCAAGGGGCATTTAAACCGTCTTGTTAAGCTACTGCGACCTGCACGTCTCTTCCAAGGGGCATTTAAACCATCTTGTTAAGCTACTGCGACCTGCACGTCTCTTCCAAGGGGCATTTAAACCGTCCTGTTAAGCTACTGCGACCTGCACATCTCTTCCAAGGGGCATTTAAACCATCTTGTTAAGCTACTGCGACCTTCACCGCTTTTCCAAAGGGCATTTTAACCATCTTGTTAAGCTACTGTGACCCGCACGTCTCTAACAAGGGGCATTTAAACCATCTTGTTAAGCTACTTCAACCTCCACTGCTCTTCCAAGGGGCATTTAAACCGTCTTGTTAAGCTACTGCGACCTGCACGTCTCTTCCAAGGGGCATTTAAACCGTCTTGTTAAGCTACTGCGCCCTGCACGTCTCTTCCAAGGGGCATTTAAACCGTCTTGTTAAGCTACTGCGAACTGCACGTCTCTTCCAAGGGGCATTTAACCCATCTTCTAAGCTACTGCGACCTGTACGTCTCTTCCAATGGGCATTTAAACCGTCTTGTTAAGCTGCTTCGACCTGTATGTCTCTTCCAAGGGGCATTTAAACCGTCTTGTTAAGCTACTGCGACCTCCACCGCTCTTTCAAGGGGCATTTAAACCGTCTTGTTAAGCTACTGCGACCTGCACGTCTCTTCTAAGGGGCATTTAAACCGTCTTGTTAAGCTACTGCTACCTGCATGTCTTTTCCAAGGGGCATTTAAACCATCTTGTTAAGCTACTGTGACCTCCACCGCTCTTCCAAGGGGCATTTAAACCGTCTTGGTAAGCTACTGCGACCTGCAAGCCTCTTCTAAGGGGCATTTAAACCCTCTTGTTAAGCTACTGCGACCTGCACGTCTCTTGCAAGGGGCATTTAAACCGTCTTGTTGAGCTACTGCCACCTGCACGTCTCTTTCAAGGGGCATTTAAACTGTCTTCTTAAGCTAATGCGAACTGCACGTCTCTTCCAAGGGGCATTTAAACTGCCTTGTTAAGCTACTGCGACCTCCACCTCTCTTCCAAGGGGCATTTAAACCATCTTGTTAAGCTACTGCGACCTGCACGTCTCTTCCAAGGGGCATTTAAACCGTCTTGTTAAGCTACTGGGACCTGCACATCTCTTCCAAGGGGCATTTAAACCATCTTGTTAAGCTACTACGAAATGCATGTCTTTTCCAAGGGGCATTTAAACCGTCTTGTTAAGCTACTGGGACCTCCACCACTCTTCCAAGAGGCATTTAAACCATCTTGTTAAGCTACGGCGACCTGCACGTCTCTTCCAAGGGGCATTTAAACAGTCTTGGTAAGCTACTGCGACCTGCAAGCCTCTTCTAAGGGGCATTTAAACCCTCTTGTTAAGCTACTGCGACCTGCACGTCTCTTGCAAGGGGCATTTAAACCGTCTTGTTAAACTACTGCGACCTGCACGTCTCTTCCAAGGGCCATTTAAACCGTCTTTTTAAGCTACTGCGACCTGAACGTCTCTTCCAAGGGGCATTTAAACTGTCTTGTTAAGCTACTGCGACCTGCACGTCTGTTCCAAGGGGCATTTAAACTGTCTTGTTAAGCAACTGCGACCTCCACCTCTCTTCCAAGGGACATTTAAACCGTCTTGTTAAGCTACTGCGACCTGCATGTCTCTTTCAAGGGGCATTTTAACCGTCTTGTTAAGCTACTGCGACCTGCACGTCTCTTCCAAGGGGCATTTAAACCGTCCTGTTAAGCTAATGCGACCTTCACCGCGCTTACAAAGGGCATTTAATCCGTCTTGTTAAGCTACTACGACCTGCACTTCTCTTCCAAGGGGCATTTAAACCGTCTTGTTAAGCTACTGCGACCTTCACCGCTCTTACAAAGGGCATTTAATACGTCTTGTTAAGCTACTGCGACCTGCACGTCTCTTCCAAGGGGCATTTAAACCATCTTTTTAAGCTACTGGGACCTGCACGTCTCTTCCAAGGGGCATTTAAACCATCTTGTTAAGCTACTGCGACCTGTACGTCTCTTCCAATGGGTATTTAAACCGTCTTGTTAAGCTGCTGCGACCTGTATGTCTCTTCCAAGGGGCATTTAAACCGTCTTGTTAAGCTACTGCGATCTCCACCTCTCTTCCAAGGGGCATTTAAACCGTCTTGTTAAGCTACTGCGACCTGCACGTCTCTTCCAAGGGGCATTTAAACCATCTTGGTAAGCTACTGCGACCTGAAAGCCTCTTCCAAGCGGCATTTAAACCGTCTTGTTAAGCTACTGCGACCTGCACATCTCTTCCAAGGGGCATTTAAACCATCTTGTTAAGCTACTGCGACCTGCATGTCTTTTCCAAGGGGCATTTAAACCGTCTTGTTAAGCTACTGCGACCTGCATGTCTCTTGCAAGGGGCATTTAAATCGTCTTGTTAAGCTACTGCGACCTGCACGTCTCTTCCAAGGGGCATTTAAACTGTCTTGTTAAGCTACTGCGACCTCCACCTCTCTTCCAAGGGGCAATTAAACCGCCTTGTTAAGCTACTGCGACCTGCACTTCTCTTCCAAGGGGCATTTTTACCGTCTTGTTAAGCTACTGCGACCTTCACTGCTCTTCCAAAGGGCATTTAATCCGTCTTGTTAAGCTACTGCGAACTGCACGTCTCTTCCAAGGGGCATTTAAACCGCCTTGTTAGGCTACTGCGAACTGCACGTCTCTTCCAAGGGGCATTTAAACTGTCTTGTTAAGCTACTGCGACCTGCACGTCTCTTACAAGGGGCATTTATACCATCTTGTTAAGCTACTGCGACCTGCACGTCTCTTCCAAGGGGCATTTAAACCATCTTGTTAAGCTACTTCGACCTGTACGTCTCTTCCAATGGGCATTTAAACCGTCTTGTTAAGCTGCTGCGACCTGTATGTCTCTTCCAAGGGGCATTTAAACCGTCTTGTTAAGCTACTGCGACCTCTACCGCTCTTCCAAGGGGCACTTAAACCGTCTTGTTAAGCTACTGCGACCTGCACGTCTCTTCCAACGGGCATTTAAACCTTCTTGGTATGCTACTGCGACCTGCAAGCCTCTTCCAAGGGGCATTTAAACCGTCTTGTTAAGCTACTGCGACCTGCACATCTCTTACAAGGGGCATTTAAACCATCTTTTTAAGCTACTGCTACCTGCATGTCTTTTCCAAGGGACATTTAAACCGTCTTGTTAAGCTACTGTGACCTCCACCGCTCTTCCAAAGGGCATTTAAACCATCTTGTTAAGCTACTGCGACCTGCACGTCTCTTCCAAGGGGCATTTAAACCGTCTTGGTAAGCTACTGCGACCTGCAAGCCTCTTCTAAGTGGCATTTAAACCCTCTTGTTAAGCTACTGCGACCTGCATGTCTCTTGCAAGGGGCATTTAAACCGTCTTGTTAAGCTACTGTGATCTGCACGTCTCTTCTAAGGGGCATTTAAACCGTCTTGTTAAGCTACTGCGACCTGCACGTCTCTTTCAAGGGGCATTTAAACCGTCTTGTTAAACTAATGCGACCTGCTCGTCTCTTCCAAGGGGCATTTAAACTGTCTTGTTAAGCTACTGCGACCTCCACCTCTCTTCCAAGGGGCATTTAAACCGTCTTGTTAAGCTACTGCGACCTGCACGTCTCTTCCAAGGGGCATTTAAACCATCTTGTTAAGCTACTGCGACCTGCACGTCTCTTCCAAGGGGCATTTAAACTGTCCTGTTAAGCTACTGCGACCTGCACATCTCTTCCAAGGGGCATTTAAACCATCTTGTTAAGCTACTGCGACCTTCACCGCTCTTCCAAAGGGCATTTTAACCAGCTTGTTAAGCTACTGTGACCTGCACGTCTCTACCAAGGGGCATCTAAACCGTCTTGTTAAGCTACTGCAACCTCCACTGCTCTTCCAAGGGGCATTTAAACCGTCTTCTTAAGCTACTGCAACCTCCACTGCTCTTCCAAGGGGCATTTAAACCGTCTTGTTAAGCTACTGCGACCTGCACGTCTCTTCCAAGGGGCATTTAAACCGTCTTGTTAAGCTACTGCGACCTGCACGTCTCTTCCAAGGGGCATTTAAACTGTCTTGTTAAGCTCCTGCGACCTCCACCTCTTTTCCAAGGGGCATTTAAACCGTCTTGTTAAGCTACTGCGACCTGCACGTCTCTTCCAAGGGGCATTTAATCCGTCTTGTTAAGCTACTGCGACCTGCACGTCTCTTCCAAGGGGCATTTAAACCGTCTTGTTAAGCTACTGCGAACTGCACGTCTCTTCCAAGGGGCATTTAAACCATCTTCTAAGCTACTGCGACCTGTACGTCTCTTCCAATGGGCATTTAAACCGTCTTGTTAAGCTGCTTCGACCTGTATGTCTCTTCCAAGGGGCATTTAAACCGTCTTGCTAAGCTACTGCGACCTCCACCGCTCTTTCAAGGGGCATTTAAACCGTCTTGTTAAGCTACTGCGACCTGCACGTCTCTTCTAAGGGGCATTTAAACCGTCTTGTTAAGCTACTGCGACCTGCACGTCTCTTTCAAGGGGCATTTAAACCATCTTGTTAAGCTACTGCTACCTGCATGTCTTTTCCAAGGGGCATTTAAACCGTCTTGTTAAGCTACTGCGACCTGCACGTCTCTTTCAAGGGGCATTTAAACCGTCTTGTTAAACTAATGCGACCTGCTCGTCTCTTCCAACGGGCATTTAAACTGTCTTGTTAAGCTACTGCGACCTCCACCTCTCTTCCAAGGGGCATTTAAACCGTCTTGTTAAGCTACTGCGACCTGCACGTCTCTTCCAAGGGGCATTTAAACCATCTTGTTAAGCTACTGCGACCTGCACGTCTCTTCCAAGGGGCATTTAAACCGTCCTGTTAAGCTACTGCGACCTGCACATCTCTTCCAAGGGGCATTTAAACCATCTTCTTAAGCTACTGCGACCTTCACCGCTCTTCCAAAGGGCATTTTAACCAGCTTGTTAAGCTACTGTGACCTGCACGTCTCTACCAAGGGGCATTTAAACCGTCTTGTTAAGCTACTGCAACCTCCACTGCTCTTCCAAGGGGCATTTAAACCGTCTTGTTAAGCTACTGCAACCTCCACTGCTCTTCCAAGGGGCATTTAAACCGTCTTGTTAAGCTACTGTGACCTGCACGTCTCTTCCATGGGGCATTTAAACCATCTTGTTAAGCTACTGCGACCTGCACGTCTCTTCCAAGGGGCATTTAAACTGTCTTGTTAAGCTACTGCGACCTCCACCTCTCTTCCAAGGGGCATTTAAACCGACTTGTTAAGCTACTGCGACCTGCACGTCTCTTCCAAGGGGCATTTAATCCGTCTTGTTAAGCTACTGCGACCTGCACGTCTCTTCCAAGGGGCATTTAAACCGTCTTGTTAAGCTACTGCGAACTGCACGTCTCTTCCAAGGGGCATTTAAACCATCTTCTAAGCTACTGCGACCTGTACGTCTCTTCCAATGGGCATTTAAACGGTCTTGTTAAGCTGCTTCGACCTGTATGTCTCTTCCAAGGGGCATTTAAACCGTCTTGTTAAGCTACTGCGACCTCCACCGCTCTTTCAAGGGGCATTTAAACCGTCTTGTTAAGCTACTGCGACCTGCACGTCTCTTCTAAGGGGCATTTAAACCGTCTTGTTAAGCTACTGCGACCTGCACGTCTCTTTCAAGGGGCATTTAAACCATCTTGTTAAGCTACTGCTACCTGTATGTCTCTTCCAAGGGGCATTTAAACCGTCTTGTTAAGCTACTGCGACCTCCACCGCTCTTCCAAGGGGCATTTAAACCATCTTGTTAAGCTACTGCGACCTGCACGTCTCTTCCAAGCGGCATTTAAACCGTCTTGGTAAGCTACTGCGACCTGCAAGCCTCTTCTAAGGGGTATTTAAACCCTCTTGTTAAGCTACTGCGACCTGCACGTCTCTTGCAAGGGGCATTTAAACCGTCTTGTTAAGCTACTGCCACCTGCACGTCTCTTTCAAGGGGCATTTAAACCGTCTTGTTAAGCTAATGCGAACTGCACGTCTCTTCCAAGGGGCATTTAAACTGTCTTGTTAAGCTACTGCGACCTCCACCTCTCTTCCAAGGGGCATTTAAACCATCTTGTTAAGCTACTGCGACCTGCACGTCTCTTCCAAGGGGCATTTAAACCGTCTTGTTAAGCTACTGCGACCTGCACATCTCTTCCAAGGGGCATTTAAACCGTCTTGTTAAGCTACTGCGACCTTCACCGCTCTTCCAAAGGGCATTTTAACCGTCTTGTTAAGCTACTGTAACCTGCAAGTCTCTACCAAGGGGCATTTAAACCATCTTGTTAAGCTACTGCAACCTCCACTGCACTTCGAAGGGGCATTTAAACCGTCTTGTTAATGTACTGCGACCTTCACCTCTCTTCCAAGGGGCATTTAAACCGTCTTGTTAAGCTACTGCGACCTGCACGTCTCTTCCAAGTGGCATTTAAACTGTCTTGTTAAGCTACTGCGACTTCCACCTCTCTTCCAAGGGGCATTTAAACCGTCTTGTTAAGCTACTGCGACCTGCACGTCTCTTCCAAGTGGCATTTAATCCGTCTTGTTAAGCTACTGCGACCTGCACGTCTCTTCCAAGGGGCATTTAAACCGTCTTGTTAAGCTACTGCGACCTGCACGTCTCTTCCAAGGGGCATTTAAACTGTCTTGTTAAGCTACTGCGACCTTCACCGCTCTTCCAAAGGGCATTTTAACCAGCTTGTTAAGCTACTGTAACCTGCACGTCTCTACCAAGGGGCATTTAAACCGTCTTGTTAAGCTACTGCAACCTCCACTGCTCTTCCAAGGGGCATTTAAACCGTCTTGTTAAGCTACTGCAACCTCCACTGCTCTTCCAAGGGGCATTTAAACCGTCTTGTTAAGCTACTGCGACCTGCACATCTCTTCCAAGGGGCATTTAAACCGTCTTGTTAAGCTACTGCGACCTCCACCTCTCTTCCAAGGGGCATTTAAACCATCTTGTTAAGCTACTGTGACCTGCACGTCTCTTCCAAGGGGCATTTAAACCGTCTTGGTAAGCTACTGCGACCTGAAAGCCTCTTCCAAGGGGTATTTATACCGTCTTGTTAAGCTAATGTGTGGCACCCCAGGGGTCTGGTTTCCACAGTTTTGTAATGTTATGTCTGAGAGCAGGTGGGAGGTCCTTTGGTCAGGGATCCTATGCATGCCACACCTCCTGCCCAGTCCTGGGAGGGGAAGGACTTCCCCTATATAAACCTGGGGCTGAGGCAGGGTTAGAGAGTTCAGAGGGAGAGTGGAGCCAGGAGGGCTGACAGGGAGCTGTGGCTCCGGCTGGGCCCAGCTCCCGGGCCATGCCAGAAGTCAAGGAGAGTAGAGACAGAGAAGCAGCATAGGAAGAAACAGCAGAAGCTCAGTGGGAGCAATACTACTACGAGTCAGGGGCTGGCAGCTGCAGAGCTCGCCCTGACTGAGAAGATTTCTTACCGGACCCGGAGTCCGAGGCTGTGGGGACTAACTCCCACCCAGCAGCAGAATCCGTCAGGCAGGGGATTTCAGGTCCTCTGGCCAAGAAGCCCGAAGGCACGGTCACACGCATGGGACCAGCACCGCCGTCGTGGAGCGGAAGCTACTAGAAGGCCCCGAGACACCGGCCATACGGGTGAGCACCACACGGTACACTCAGGGACGTGGGCTACTTATACCCGCTTCTAGCAAGGTAGCCAGAAGAGTACAGTCAGTTTGGGAGGCCTCCAACTCCGCCTGGCCAGGGGAGATCCCATCTGCTCAAGGACTGACCAGGCCCCAATCGCTAGCCAGTACTCCGGGAGGGTCTATCGTTGACACCAGTAAAGACCCTGAACTACACCGTACCGTCTCCGAGTGGTTCCTGCTACCCCCATCATCCACATCTGCTGCCCTGAGGCCATACCCCTCCCGTTGGGGGTTATACCATCTACGCTGCACCATCCATCCACCGGCCTCAGCGGACTGTCCTGCAGCGGCAGCTCCATAGCTGCATTCAACGGGTGGCGTAGTCGTACAACATCTACCGCTGATACATCGCCGCTCAGTTTGACTCCCTGGGCACGGACCGGGTCACCGCCACGAGACTACAACTCTCAAGAGATCCGGCTCCGGGTAAGCTCCCGCGTGCGCGACGCAGCGCGATAAAGGCCCAGGGGCGCGTCAAATGCGACCTGCACGTCTCTTCCAAGGGGCATTTAAACTGTCTTGTTAAGCTACTGTGACCTCCACCTCTTTTCCAAGGGGCATTTAAACCGTCTTGTTAAGCTGCTGCGACCTGCACGTCTCTTCCAAGGGGTATTTAAACCATCTTGTTAAGCTACTGCGACCTGCACGTCTCTTCCAAGGGGCATTTAAACCGTCTTGTTAAGCTACTGCGACCAGCACGTCTCTTCCAATGGGCATTTAAACTGTCTTGTTAAGCTACTGCGACCTTCACCGCTCTTACAAAGGGCATTTAATCCGTTTTGTTAAGCTACTGCGACCTGCACGTCTCTTCCAAGGGGCATTTAAACCGTCTTGTTAAGCTACTGCGAACTGCACGTCTCTTCCAAGGGGCATTTAAACTTTCTTGTTAAGCTACTGCGACCTGCACGTCTCTTCCAAGGGGCATTTAAAGCATCTTGTTAAGCTACTGCGACCTGTACGTCACTTCCAATGGGCATTTAAACCATCTTGTTAAGCTGCTACGACCTGTATGTCTCTTCCAAGGGGCATTTAAACTGTCTTGTTAAGATACTGCGACCTCCACCGCTCTTCCAAGGGGCGTTTAAACCGTCTTGTTAAGCTACTGCGACCTGCACATCTCTTCCAAGGGCCATTTAAACCATCTTGTTAAGCTACTGCGACCTGCATGTCTTTTCCAAGGGGCATTTAAACCTTCTTGTTAAGCTACTGCTACCTGCATGTCTCTTGCAAGGGGCATTTAAACCGTCTTGTTAAGCTACTGCGAACTGCAAGTCTCTTCCAAGGGGCATTTAAACTGTCTTGTTAAGCTACTGGGACCTGCACATCTCTTCCAAGGGGCATTTAAACCATCTTGTTAAGCTTCTACGACCTGCATGTCTTTTCCAAAGGGCATTTAAACCGTCTTGTTAAGCTACTGCGACCTCCACCACTCTTCCAAGAGGCATTTAAACCATCTTGTTAAGCTACTGCGACCTGCACGTCTCTTCCAAGGGGCATTTAAACAGTCTTGGTAAGCTACTGCGACCTGCAAGCCTCTTCTAAGGGGCATTTAAACCCTATTGTTAAGCTACTGCGACCTGCACGTCTCTTGCAACGGGCATTTAAACCGTATAGTTAAGCTACTGCGACCTGCACGTCTCTTCCAAGGGCCATTTAAACCGTCTTATTAAGCTACTGCGACCTGAACGTCTCTTCCAAGGGGCATTTAAACCTTCTTGTTAAGCTACTGGGACCTGCACGTCTCTTCCAAGGGGCATTTAAACTGTCTTGTTAAGCAACTGCGACCTCCACCTCTCTTCCAAGGGGCATTTAAACCGTCTTGTTAAGCTACTGCGACCTGCATGTCTCTTTCAAGGGGCATTTTAACCGTCTTGTTAAGCTACTGCGTCCAGCACGTCTCTTCCAAGGGTCATTTAAACCGTCTTGTTAAGCTACTGCGACCTGCACGTCTCTTCCAAGGGGCATTTAAACCGTCTTGTTAAGCTACTGCGACCTTCACCGCTCTTACAAAGGGCATTTAATACGTCTTGTTAAGCTACTGCGACCTGCACTTCTCTTCCAAGGGGCATTTAAACCGTCTTGTTAAGCTTCTGCGACCTACACCGCTCTTACAAAGGGCATTTAATCCGTCTTGTTAAGCTACTGCGACCTGCACGTCTCTTCCAAGGGGCATTTAAACTGTCTTGTTAAGCTACTGCGACCTCAACCTCTCTTCCAAGGGGCATTTAAACAGTCTTGTTAAGCTACTGCGACCTGCACGTCTCTTCCAAGGGGCATTTTGATCCGTCTTGTTAAGCTACTGCGACCTGCACGTCTCTTCCAAGGGGCATTTAAACCGTCTTGTTAAGCTACTGCAACCTCCACCGCTCTTTCAAGGGGCATTTAAACCGTATTGTTAAGCTACTGCGACCTGCACGTCTCTTCCAAGGGGCATTTAAACCGTCTTGGTAAGCTACTGCGACCTGAAAGCCTCTTCCAAGGGGTATTTATACCGTCTTGCTAAGCTAATGCGACCTGCACGTCTCTTCCAAGGGGCATTTAAACTGTCTTGTTAAGCTACTGTGACCTCCACCTCTTTTCCAAGGGGCATTTAAACCGTCTTGTTAAGCTGCTGCGACCTGCACGTCTCTTCCAAGGGGCATTTAAACCATCTTGTTAAGCTACTGCGACCTGCACGTCTCTTCCAAGGGGCATTTAAACCGTCTTGTTAAGCTACTGCGACCAGCACGTCTCTTCCAAGGGGCATTTAAACTGTCTTGTTAAGCTACTGCGACCTTCACCGCTCTTACAAAGGACATTTAATCCATTTTGTTAAGCTACTGCGAACTGCACGTCTCTTCCAAGGGGCATTTATACCGTCTTGTTAAGCTACTGCGAACTGCACGTCTCTTCCAAGGGGCATTTAAACTGTTTTGTTAAGCTACTGCGACCTGCACGTCTCTTCCAAGGGGCATTTAAACCGTCTTGTTAAGCTACTGCGAACTGCACGTCTCTTCCAAGGGGCATTTAAACTGTTTTGTTAAGCTACTGCGACCTTCACGTCTCTTCCAAGAGGCATTTAAAGCATCTTGTTAAGCTACTGCGACCTGCACGTCTCTTTCAAGGGGCATTTAAACCATCTTGTTAAGCTAATGCGACCTGTACGTCACTTCCAATGGGCATTTAAACCGTCTTGTTAAGCTGCTACGACCTGTATGTCTCTTTCAAGGGGCATTTAAACTTTCTTGTTAAGATACTGCGACCTCCACCGCTCTTCCAAGGGGCGTTTAAACCGTCTTGTTAAGCTACTGCGACCTGCACATCTCTTCCAAGGGCCATTTAAACCATCTTGTTAAGCTACTGCGACCTGCATGTCTTTTCCAAGGGGCATTTAAACATTCTTGTTAAGCTACTGCGACCTGCATGACTCTTGCAAGGGGCATTTAAACCGTCTTGTTAAGCTACTGCGACCTGCAAGTCTCTTCCAAGGGGCATTTAAACTGTCTTGTTAAGCTACTGGGACCTGCACATCTCTTCCAAGGGGCATTTAAACCATCTTGTTAAGCTTCTACGACCTGCATGTCTTTTCCAAAGGGCATTTAAACCGTCTTGTTAAGCTACTGCGACCTCCACCACTCTTCCAAGAGGCATTTAAACCATCTTGTTAAGCTACTGCGACCTGCACGTCTCTTCCAAGGGGCATTTAAACAGTCTTGGTAAGCTACTGCGACCTGCAAGCCTCTTCTAAGGGGCATTTAAACCCTCTTGTTAAGCTACTGCGACCTGCACGTCTCTTGCAACGGGCATTTAAACCGTCTTGTTAAGCTCCTGCGACCTGCACGTCTCTTCCAAGGGCCATTTAAACCATCTTATTAAGCTACTGCGACCTGAACGTCTCTTCCAAGGGGCATTTAAACCTTCTTGTTAAGCTACTGCGACCTGCACGTCTCTTCCAAGGGGCATTTAAACTGTCTTGTTAAGCAACTGCGACCTCCACCTCTCTTCCAAGGGGCATTTATACCGTCTTGTTAAGCTACTGCGACCTGCATGTCTCTTTCAAGGGGCATTTTAACCGTCTTGTTAAGCTACTGCGTCCAGCACGTCTCTTCCAAGGATCATTTAAACCGTCTTGTTAAGCTACTGCGACCTGCACGTCTCTTCCAAGGGGCATTTAAACCGTCTTGTTAAGCTACTGCGACCTTCACCGCTCTTACAAAGGGCATTTAATACGTCTTGTTAAGCTACTGCGACCTGCACTTCTCTTCCAAGGGGCATTTAAACCGTCTTGTTAAGCTTCTGCGACCTTCACCGCTCTTACAAAGGGCATTTAATCCGTCTTGTTAAGCTACTGCGACCTGCACGTCTCTTCCAAGGGGCATTTAAACCATCTTGTTAAGCTACTGCGACCTGCACGTCTCTTCCAAGGGGCATTTAAACCATCTTGTTAAGCTACTGCGACCTGTACGTCTCTTCCAATGGGCATTTAAACCGTCTTGTTAAGCTGCTGCGACCTGTATGTCTCTTCCAAGGGGCATTTAAACCGTCTTGTTAAGCTACTGCGACCTCCACCTCTCTTCCAAGGGGCATTTAAACCGTCTTGTTAAGCTACTGCGACCTGCACGTCTCTTCCAAGGGGCATTTAAACCATCTTGGTAAGCTACTGCGACCTGAAAGCCTCTTCCAAGCGGCATTTAAACCGTCTTTTTAAGCTACTGCGACCTGCACATCTCTTCCAAGGGGCATTTAAACCATCTTGTTAAGCTACTGCGACCTGCATGTCTTTTCCAAGGGGCATTTAAACCGTCTTGTTAAGCTACTGCGAACTGCATGTCTCTTGCAAGGGGCATTTAAACCGTCTTATTAAGCTACTGCGACCTGCACGTCTCTTCCAAGGGGCATTTAAACTGTCTTGTTGATCTACTGCGACCTCCACCTCTCTTCCAAGGGGCATTTAAACTGTCTTGTTAAGCTACTGCAACCTGCACTTCTCTTCCAAGGGGCATTTTAACCGTCTTGTTAAGCTACTGCGACCTGCACGTCTCTTCCAAGCGGCATTTAAACCGTCTTGTTAAGCTACTGCGACCTTCACAGGTTTTCCAAAGGGCATTTAATCCGTCTTGTTAAGCTACTGCGAACTTCACGTCTCTTCCAAGGGGCATTTAAACCATCTTGTTAAGCTACTGCGAACTGCACGTCTCTTCCAAGGGGCATTTAAACCATCTTGTTAAGCTAATGCGACCTGCACGTCTCTTCCAAGGGGCATTTAAACCATCTTGTTAAGCTACTTCGACCTGTCCGTCTCTTCCAATGGGCATTTAAACCGTCTTGTTAAGCTACTGCGACCTCCACCGCTCCTCCAAGGGGCATTTAAACCGTCTTGTTAAGCTACTGAGACCTGCACGTCTCTTCCAAGGGGCATTTAAACCTTCTTGGTATGCTACTGCGACCTGCAAGCCTCTTCCAAGGGGCATTTAAACCGTCTTGTTAAGCTACTGCGACCTGCACATCTCTTCCAAGGGGCATTTAAACCATCTTGTTAAGCTACTGCTACCTGTATGTCTCTTCCAAGGGGCATTTAATCCGTCTTGTTAAGCTACTGTGACCTCCACCGCTCTTCCAAGGGGCATTTAAACCGTCTTGTTAAGCTACTGCGACCTGCACGTCTCTTCCAAGGGGCATTTAAACCGTCTTGGTAAGCTACTGCGACCTGCAAGCCTCTTCTAAGGGGCATTTAAACCCTCTTGTTAAGCTACTGCGACCTGCACGTCTCTTGCAAGGGGCATTTAAACCGTCTTGTTAAGCTACTGTGACCTGCACGTCTCTTCTAAGGGGCATTTAAACCGTCTTGTTAAGCTACTGAGACCTGCACATCTCTTTCAAGGGGCATTTAAAACGTCTTGTTAAGCTAATGCGACCTGCTCGTCTCTTCCAAGGGGCATTTAAACTGTCTTGTTAAGCTACTGCGACCTGCACGTCTCTTCCAAGGGGCATTTAAACCATCTTGTTAAGCTACTGTGACCTGCACGTCTCTACCAAGGGGCATTTAAACCGTCTTGTTAAGCTACTGCAACCTCCACTGCTCTTCCAAGGGGTCATTTAAACCATCTTGTTAAGCTACTGCGACCTGCACGTCTCTTCCAAGGTGCATTTAAACCGTCTTGTTAAGCTACTGCGACCTGCACGTCTCTTGCAAGGGGCATTTAAACTGTCTTGTTAAGCTACTGCGACCTCCACCTCTCTTCCAAGGGGCATTTAAACCGTCTTGTTAAGCTACTGCGACCTGCACGTCTCTTCCAAGGGGCATTTAATCCGTCTTGTTAAGCTACTGCGACCTGAAAGTCTCTTCCAAGGGGCATTTAAACCGTCTTGTTAAGCTACTGTGACCTGCACGTCTCTACCAAGGGGCATTTAAACCGTCTTGTTAAGCTACTGCAACCTCCACTGCTCTTCCAAGGGGCATTTAAACCATCTTGTTAAGCTACTGCGACCTGCACGTCTCTTCCAAGGTGCATTTAAACCGTCTTGTTAAGCTACTGCGACCTGCACGTCTCTTCCAAGGGGCATTTAAACTGTCTTGTTAAGCTACTGCGACCTCCACCTCTCTTCCAAGGGGCATTTAAACCGTCTTGTTAAGCTACTGCGACCTGCACGTCTCTTCCAAGGGGCATTTAATCCGTCTTGTTAAGCTACTGCGACCTGAAAGTCTCTTCCAAGGGGCATTTAAACCATCTTGTTAAGCTACTGCGAACTGCACGTCTCTTCCAAGGGGCAATTAAACCTTCTTCTAAGCTACTGCGACCTGTACGTCTCTTCCAATGGGCATTTAAACCGTCTTGTTAAGCTGCTCCGACCTGTATGTCTCTTCCAAGGGGCATTTAAACCGTCTTGTTAAGCTACTGCGACCTCCACCGCTCTTTCAAGGGGCATTTAAACCATCTTGTTAAGCTACTGCGACCTGCACGTCTCTTCTAAGGGACATTTAAACCGTCTTATTAAGCTACTGCGACCTGAACGTCTCTTCCAAGGGGCATTTAAACCTTCTTGTTAAGCTACTGCGACCTGCACGTCTCTTCCAAGGGGCATTTAAACTGTCTTGTTAAGCAACTGCGACCTCCACCTCTCTTCCAAGGGGCATTTAAACCGTCTTGTTAAGCTACTGCGACCTGCATGTCTCTTTCAAGGGGCATTTTAACCGTCTTGTTAAGCTACTGCGTCCAGCACGTCTCTTCCAAGGGTCATTTAAACCGTCTTGTTAAGCTACTGCGACCTGCACGTCTCTTCCAAGGGGCATTTAAACCGTCTTGTTAAGCTACTGCGACCTTCACCGCTCTTACAAAGGGCATTTAATACGTCTTGTTAAGCTACTGCGACCTGCACTTCTCTTCCAAGGGGCATTTAAACCGTCTTGTTAAGCTTCTGCGACCTACACCGCTCTTACAAAGGGCATTTAATCCGTCTTGTTAAGCTACTGCGACCTGCACGTCTCTTCCAAGGGGCATTTAAACCATATTGTTAAGCTACTGCGACCTGCACGTCTCTTCCAAGGGGCATTTAAACTGTCTTGTTAAGCTACTGCGACCTCAACCTCTCTTCCAAGGGGCATTTAAACCGTCTTGTTAAGCTACTGCGACCTGCACGTCTCTTCCAAGGGGCATTTAATCCGTCTTGTTAAGCTACTGCGACCTGCACGTCTCTTCCAAGGGGCATTTAAACCGTCTTGTTAAGCTACTGCGACCTCCACCGCTCTTTCAATGGGCATTTAAACCGTCTTGTTAAGCTACTGCGACCTGCACGTCTCTTCCAAGGGGCATTTAAACCGTCTTGGTAAGCTACTGCGACCTGAAAGCCCCTTCCAAGGGGTATTTATACCGTCTTGTTAAGCTAATGCGACCTGTACGTCTCTTCCAAGGTGCATTTAAACTGTCTTGTTAAGCTACTGTGACCTCCACCTCTTTTCCAAGGGGCATTTAAACCGTCTTTTTAAGCTGCTGCGACCTGCACGTCTCTTCCAAGGGGCATTTAAACCATCTTGTTAAGCTACTGCGACCTGCACGTCTCTTCCAAGGGGCATTTAAACCGTCTTGTTAAGCTACTGCGACCAGCACGTCTCTTCCAAGGCGCATTTAAACTGTCTTGTTAAGCTACTGCGACCTTCACCGCTCTTACAAAGGACATTTAATCCGTTTTGTTAAGCTACTGCGAACTGCACGTCTCTTCCAAGGGGCATTTAAACAGTCTTGTTAAGCTACTGCGAACTACACGTCTCTTCCAAGGGGCATTTAAACTGTTTTGTTAAGCTACTGCGACCTGCACGTCTCTTCCAAGGGGCATTTAAACCGTCTTGTTAAGCTACTGCGAACTGCACGTCTCTTCCAAGGGGCATTTAAACTGTTTTGTTAAGCTACTGCGACCTTCACGTCTCTTCCAAGGGGCATTTAAAGCATCTTGTTAAGCTACTGCGACCTGCACGTCTCTTCCAAGGGGCATTTAAACCATCTTGTTAAGCTAATGCGACCTGTACGTCACTTCCAATGGGCATTTAAACCGTCTTGTTAAGCTGCTACGACCTGTATGTCTCTTTCAAGGGGCATTTAAACTTTCTTGTTAAGATACTGCGACCTCCACCGCTCTTCCAAGGGGCGTTTAAACCGTCTTGTTAAGCTACTGCGACCTGCACATCTCTTCCAAGGGCCATTTAAACCATCTTGTTAAGCTACTGCGACCTGCATGTCTTTTCCAAGGGGCATTTAAACCTTCTTGTTAAGCTACTGCGACCTGCATGTCTCTTGCAAGGGGCATTTAAACCGTCTTGTTAAGCTACTGCGACCTGCAAGTCTCTTCCAAGGGGCATTTAAACTGTCTTGTTAAGCTACTGGGAACTGCACATCTCTTCCAAGGGGCATTTAAACCATCTTGTTAAGCTTCTACGACCTGCATGTCTTTTCCAAAGGGCATTTAAGCCGTCTTGTTAAGCTACTGCGACCTCCACCAATCTTCCAAGAGTCATTTAAACCATCTTGTTAAGCTACTGCGACCTGCACGTCTCTTCCAAGGGGCATTTAAACAGTCTTGGTAAGCTACTGCGACCTGCAAGCCTCTTCTAAGGGGCATTTAAACCCTCTTGTTAAGCTACTGCGACCTGCACGTCTCTTGCAAGGGGCATTTAAACCGTCTTGTTAAGCTACTGCGACCTGCACGTCTCTTCCAAGGGCCATTTAAACCGTCTTATTAAGCTACTGCGACCTGAACGTCTCTTCCAAGGGGCATTTAAACCTTCTTGTTAAGCTACTGCGACCTGCACGTCTCTTCCAAGGGGCATTTAAACTGTCTTGTTAATCTACTGCGACCTCCACCTCTCTTCCAAGGGGCATTTATACCGTCTTGTTAAGCTACTGCGACCTGCATGTCTCTTTCAAGGGGCATTTTAACCGTCTTGTTAAGCTACTGCGTCCAGCACGTCTCTTCCAAGGGTCATTTAAACCGTCTTGTTAAGCTACTGCGACCTGCACGTCTCTTCCAAGGGGCATTTAAACCGTCTTGTTAAGCTACTGCGACCTTCACCGCTCTTACAAAGGGCATTTAATACGTCTTGTTAAGCTACTGCGACCTGCACTTCTCTTCCAAGGGGCATTTAAACCGTCTTGTTAAGCTTCTGCGACCTTCACCGCTCTTACAAAGGGCATTTAATCCGTCTTGTTAAGCTACTGCGACCTGCACGTCTCTTCCAAGGGGCATTTAAACCATCTTGTTAAGCTACTGCGACCTGCACGTCTCTTCCAAGGGGCATTTAAACCATCTTGTTAAGCTACTGCGACCTGTACGTCTCTTCCAATGGGCATTTAAACCATCTTGTTAAGCTACTGCGACCTGTATGTCTCTTCCAAGGGGCATTTAAACCGTCTTGTTAAGCTACTGCGACCTCCACCTCTCTTCCAAGGGGCATTTAAACCGTCTTGTTAAGCTACTGCGACCTGCACGTCTCTTCCAAGTGGCATTTAAACCATCTTGGTAAGCTAATGCGACCTGAAAGCCTCTTCCAAGCGGCATTTAAACCGTCTTTTTAAGCTACTGCGACCTGCACATCTCTTCCAAGGGGCATTTAAACCATCTTGTTAAGCTACTGCGACCTGCATGTCTTTTCCAAGGGGCATTTAAACCGTCTTGTTAAGCTACTGCGAACTGCATGTCTCTTGCAAGGGGCATTTAAACCGTCTTATTAAGCTACTGCGACCTGCACGTCTCTTCCAAGGGGCATTTAAACTGTCTTGTTAATCTACTGCGACCTCCACCTCTCTTCCAAGGGGCATTTAAACTGTCTTGTTAAGCTACTGCAACCTGCACTTCTCTTCCAAGGGGCATTTAAACTGTCTTGTTAAGCTACTGCGACCTGCACGTCTCTTCCAAGCGGCATTTAAACCGTCTTGTTAAGCTACTGCGACCTTCACAGGTTTTCCAAAGGGCATTTAATCCGTCTTGTTAAGCTACTGCGAACTTCACGTCTCTTCCAAGGGGCATTTAAACCATCTTGTTAAGCTACTGCGAATTGCACATCTCTTCCAAGGGGCATTTAAACCATCTTGTTAAGCTACTGCGACCTGCACGTCTCTTCCAAGGGGCATTTAAACCATCTTGTTAAGCTACTTCGACCTGTTCGTCTCTTCCAATGGGCATTTAAACCGTCTTGTTAAGCTGCTGCGACCTGTATGTCTCTTCCAAGGGGCATTTAAACCGTCTTGTTAAGCTACTGCGACCTCCACCGCTCTTCCAAGGGGCATTTAAACCGTCTTGTTAAGCTACTGCGACCTGCACGTCTCTTCCAAGGGGCATTTAAACCTTCTTTGTATGCTACTGCGACCTGCACGTCTCTTCCAAGGGGCATTTAAACCGTCTTGTTAAGCTACTGTGACCTGCACGTCTCTACCAAGGGGCATTTAAACCGTCTTGTTAAGCTACTGCAACCTCCACTGCTATTCCAAGGGGCATTTAAACCGTCTTGTTAAGCTACTGCGACCTGCATGTCTCTTCCAAGGGGCATTTAAACCGTCTAGTTAAGCTACTGCGACCTGCACGTCTCTTCCAAGGGGCATTTAAACTGTCTTGTTAAGCTACTGCGACCTCCACCTCTCTTCCAAGGGGCATTTAAACCGTCTTGTTAAGCTACTGCGACCTGCACGTCTCTTCCAAGGGGCATTTAATCCGTCTTGTTAAGCTACTGCGACCTGAAAGTCTCTTCCAAGGGGCATTTAAACCGTCTTGTTAAGCTACTGCGAACTGCACGTCTCTTCCAAGGGGCAATTAAACCATCTTCTAAGCTACTGCGACCTGTACGTCTCTTCCAATGGGCATTTAAACCGTCTTGTTAAGCTGCTCCGACCTGTATGTCTCTTCCAAGGGGCATTTAAACCATCTTGTTAAGCTACTGCTAACTGCATGTCTTTTCCAAGGGGCATTTACACCGTCTTGTTAAGCTACTGTGACCTCCACCGCTCTTCCAAGGAGCATTTAAACCATCTTGTTAAGTTACTGCGACCTGCACGTCTCTTGCAAGGGGCATTTAAACCGTCTTGTTAAGATACTGTGACCTGCACGTCTCTTCTAAGGGGCATTTAAACTGTCTTGTTAAGCTACTGCGACCTCCACCTCTCTTCCAAGGGGCATTTAAACCATCTTGTTAAGCTACTGCGACCTGCACGTCTCTTCCAAGGGGCATTTAAACCATCTTGTTAAGCTTCTACGACCTGCATGTCTTTTCCAAAGGGCATTTAAACCGTCTTGTTAAGCTACTGCGACCTCCACCACTCTTCCAAGAGGCATTTAAACCATCTTGTTAAGCTACTGCGACCTGCACGTCTCTTCCAAGGGGCATTTAAACAGTCTTGGTAAGCTACTGCGACCTGCAAGCCTCTTCTAAGGGGCATTTAAACCCTATTGTTAAGCTACAGCGACCTGCATGTCTCTTTCAAGGGGCATTTTAACCGTCTTGTTAAGCTACTGCCTCCAGCACGTCTCTTCCAAGGGTCATTTAAACCGTCTTGTTAAGCTACTGCGACCTGCACGTCTCTTCCAAGGGGCATTTAAACCGTCTTGTTAAGCTACTGCGACCTTCACCGCTCTTACAAAGGGCATTTAATACGTCTTGTTAAGCTACTGCGACCTGCACTTCTCTTCCAAGGGGCATTTAAACCGTCTTGTTAAGCTTCTGCGACCTACACCGCTCTTACAAAGGGCATTAAATCCGTCTTGTTAAGCTACTGCGACCTGCACGTCTCTTCCAAGGTGCATTTAAACCGTCTTGTTAAGCTACTGCGACCTGCACGTCTCTTCCAAGGGGCATTTAAACTGTCTTGTTAAGCTACTGCGACCTCCACCTCTCTTCCAAGGGGCATTTAAACCGTCTTGTTAAGCTACTGCGACCTTCACCGCTCTTACAAAGGGCATTTAATAAGTCTTGTTAAGCTACTGCGACCTGCACTTCTCTTCCAAGGGTATTTAAACCGTCTTGTTAAGCTTCTGCGACCTACACCGCTCTTACAAAGGGCATTTAATCCGTCTTGCTAAGCTACTGCGACCTGCACGTCTCTTCCAAGGGGCATTTAAACCATATTGTTAAGCTACTGCGACCTGCACGTCTCTTCCAAGGGGCATTTAAACTGTCTTGTTAAGCTACTGCGACCTCAACCTCTCTTCCAAGGGGCATTTAAACCGTCTTGTTAAGCTACTGCTACCTGCACGTCTCTTCCAAGGGGCATTTAATCCATCTTGTTAAGCTACTGCGACCTGCACGTCTCTTCCAAGGGGCATTTAAACCGTCTTGTTAAGCTACTGTGACCTCCACCGCTCTTTCAAGGGGCATTTAAACCGTCTTGTTAAGCTACTGCGACCTGCACGTCTCTTCCAAGGGGCATTTAAACCGTCTTGGTAAGCTACTGCGACCTGAAAGCCTCTTCCAAGGGGTATTTATACGGTCTTGTTAAGCTAATACGACCTGCACGTCTCTTCCAAGGGGCATTTAAACTGTCTTGTTAAGCTACTGTGACCTCCACCTCTTTTCCAAGGGGCATTTAAACTGTCTTGTTAAGCTGCTGCGACCTGCACGTCTCTTCCAAGGGGCATTTAAACCATCTTGTTAAGCTACTGCGACCTGCACGTCTCTTCCAAGGGGCATTTAAACCGTCTTGTTAAGCTACTGCGACCAGCACGTCTCTTCCAAGGGGCATTTAAACTGTCTTGTTAAGCTACTGCGACCTTCACCGCTCTTACAAAGGACATTTAATCCGTTTTGTTAAGCTACTGCGAACTGCACGTCTCTTCCAAGGGGCATTTAAACCGTCTTGTTAAGCTACTGCGAACTGCACATCTCTTCCAAGGGGCATTTAAACTGTTTTGTTAAGCTACTGCGACCTGCACGTCTCTTCCAAGGGGCATTTAAACCGTCTTGTTAAGCTGCTGCGAACTGCACGTCTCTTCCAAGGGGCATTTAAACTGTTTTGTTAAGCTACTGCGACCTTCACGTCTCTTCCAAGGGGCATTTAAAGCATCTTGTTAAGCTACTGCGACCTGCACGTCTCTTCCAAGGGGCATTTAAACCATCTTGTTAAGCTAATGCGACCTGTACGTCACTTCCAATGGGCATTTAAACCGTCTTGTTAAGCTGCTACGACCTGTATGTCTCTTTCAAGGGGCATTTAAACTTTCTTGTTAAGATACTGCGACCTCCACCGCTCTTCCAAGGGGCGTTTAAACCGTCTTGTTAAGCTACTGCGACCTGCACATCTTTTCCAAGGGCCATTTAAACCATCTTGTTAAGCTACTGCGACCTGCATGTCTTTTCCAAGGGGCATTTAAACCTTCTTGTTAAGCTACTGCGACCTGCATGTCTCTTGCAAGGGGCATTTAAACCGTCTTGTTAAGCTACTGCGACCTGCAAGTCTCTTCCAAGGGGCATTTAAACTGTCTTGTTAATCTACTGCGACCTCCACCTCTCTTCCAAGGGGCATTTAAACTGTCTTGTTAAGCTACTGCAACCTGCACTTCTCTTCCAAGTGGCATTTTAACCGTCTTGTTAAGCTACTGCGACCTGCACGTCTCTTCCAAGCGGCATTTAAACCGTCTTGTTAAGCTACTGCGACCTTCACAGGTTTTCCAAAGGGCATTTAATCCGTCTTGTTAAGCTACTGCGAACTTCACGTCTCTTCCAAGGGGCATTTAAACCATCTTGTTAAGCTACTGCGAACTGCACATCTCTTCCAAGGGGCATTTAAACCATCTTGTTAAGCTACTGCGACCTCCACCGCTCTTCCAAGGGGCATTTAAACCGTCTTGTTAAGCTACTGCGACCTGCACGTCTCTTCCAAGGGGCATTTAAACCTTCTTTGTATGCTACTGCGACCTGCACGTCTCTTCCAAGGGGCATTTAAACCGTCTTGTTAAGCTACTGTGACCTGCACGTCTCTACCAAGGGGCATTTAAACCGTCTTGTTAAGCTACTGCAACCTCCACTGCTCTTCCAAGGGGCATTTAAACCGTCTTGTTAAGCTACTGCGACCTGCATGTCTCTTCCAAGGGGCATTTAAACCGTCTTGTTAAGCTACTGCGACCTGCACGTCTCTTCCAAGGGGCATTTAAACTGTCTTGTTAAGCTACTGCGACCTCCACCTCTCTTCCAAGGGGCATTTAAACCGTCTTGTTAAGCTACTGCGACCTGCACGTCTCTTCCAAGGGGCATTTAATCCGTCTTGTTAAGCTACTGCGACCTGAAAGTCTCTTCCAAGGGGCATTTAAACCGTCTTGTTAAGCTACTGCGAACTGCACGTCTCTTCCAAGGGGCAATTAAACCATCTTCTAAGCTACTGCGACCTTTACGTCTCTTCCAATGGGCATTTAAACCGTCTTGTTAAGCTGCTCCGACCTGTATGTCTCTTCCAAGGGGCATTTAAACCATCTTGTTAAGCTACTGCTAACTGCATGTCTTTTCCAAGGGGCATTTACACCGTCTTGTTAAGCTACTGTGACCTCCACTGCTCTTCGAAGGAGCATTTAAACCATCTTGTTAAGTTACTGCGACCTGCACGTCTCTTGCAAGGGGCATTTAAACCGTCTTGTTAAGATACTGTGACCTGCACGTCTCTTCTAAGGGGCATTTAAACCGTCTTGTTAAGCTATTGCCACCTGCACGTCTCTTTCAAGGGGCATTTAAACCGTCTTGTTAAGCTAATGCGAACTGCACGTCTCTTCCAAGGGGCATTTAAACTGTCTTGTTAAGCTACTGCGACCTCCACCTCTCTTCCAAGGGGCATTTAAACCATCTTGTTAAGCTACTGCGACCTGCACGTCTCTTCCAAGGGGCATTTAAACCATCTTGTTAAGCTTCTACGACCTGCATGTCTTTTCCAAAGGGCATTTAAACCGTCTTGTTAAGCTACTGCGACCTCCACCACTCTTCCAAGAGGCATTTAAACCATCTTGTTAAGCTACTGCGACCTGCACGTCTCTTCCAAGGGGCATTTAAACAGTCTTGGTAAGCTACTGCGACCTGCAAGCCTCTTCTAAGGGGCATTTAAACCCTATTGTTAAGCTACAGCGACCTGCATGTCTCTTTCAAGGGGCATTTTAACCGTCTTGTTAAGCTACTGCCTCCAGCACGTCTCTTCCAAGGGGCATTTAAACCATCTTGTTAAGCTACTTCGACCTGTTCGTCTCTTCCAATGGGCATTTAAACCATCTTGTTAAGCTGCTGCGACCTGTATGTCTCTTCCAAGGGGCATTTAAACCGTCTTGTTAAGCTACTGCGACCTCCACCGCTCTTCCAAGGGGCATTTAAACCGTCTTGTTAAGCTACTGCGACCTGCACGTCTCTTCCAAGGGGCATTTAAACCTTCTTTGTATGCTACTGCGACCTGCACGTCTCTTCCAAGGGGCATTTAAACCGTCTTGTTAAGCTACTGTGACCTGCACGTCTCTACCAAGGGGCATTTAAACCGTCTTGTTAAGCTACTGCAACCTCCACTGCTCTTCCAAGGGGCATTTAAACCGTCTTGTTAAGCTACTGCGACCTGCATGTCTCTTCCAAGGGGCATTTAAACCGTCTTGTTAAGCTACTGCGACCTGCACGTCTCTTCCAAGGGGCATTTAAACTGTCTTGTTAAGCTACTGCGACCTCCACCTCTCTTCCAAGGGGCATTTAAACCGTCTTGTTAAGCTACTGCGACCTGCACGTCTCTTCCAAGGGGCAATTAAACCATCTTCTAAGCTACTGCGACCTTTACGTCTCTTCCAATGGGCATTTAATCCGTCTTGTTAAGCTACTGCGACCTGAAAGTCTCTTCCAAGGGGCATTTAAACCGTCTTGTTAAGCTACTGCGAACTGCACGTCTCTTCCAAGGGGCAATTAAACCATCTTCTAAGCTACTGCGACCTTTACGTCTCTTCCAATGGGCATTTAAACCGTCTTGTTAAGCTGCTCCGACCTGTATGTCTCTTCCAAGGGGCATTTAAACCATCTTGTTAAGCTACTGCTAACTGCATGTCTTTTCCAAGGGGCATTTACACCGTCTTGTTAAGCTACTGTGACCTCCACTGCTCTTCGAAGGAGCATTTAAACCATCTTGTTAAGTTACTGCGACCTGCACGTCTCTTGCAAGGGGCATTTAAACCGTCTTGTTAAGATACTGTGACCTGCACGTCTCTTCTAAGGGGCATTTAAACCGTCTTGTTAAGCTATTGCCACCTGCACGTCTCTTTCAAGGGGCATTTAAACCGTCTTGTTAAGCTAATGCGAACTGCACGTCTCTTCCACGGGGCATTTAAACTGTCTTGTTAAGCTACTGCGACCTCCACCTCTCTTCCAAGGGGCATTTAAACCATCTTGTTAAGCTACTGCGACCTGCACGTCTCTTCCAAGGGGCATTTAAACCATCTTGTTAAGCTTCTACGACCTGCATGTCTTTTCCAAAGGGTATTTAAACCGTCTTGTTAAGCTACTGCGACCTCCACCACTCTTCCAAGAGGCATTTAAACCATCTTGTTAAGCTACTGCGACCTGCACGTCTCTTCCAAGGGGCATTTAAACAGTCTTGGTAAGCTACTGCGACCTGCAAGCCTCTTCTAAGGGGCATTTAAACCCTATTGTTAAGCTACAGCGACCTGCATGTCTCTTTCAAGGGGCATTTTAACCGTCTTGTTAAGCTACTGCCTCCAGCACGTCTCTTCCAAGGGTCATTTAAACCGTCTTGTTAAGCTACTGCGACCTGCACGTCTCTTCCAAGGGGCATTTAAACCGTCTTGTTAAGCTACTGCGACCTTCACCGCTCTTACAAAGGGCATTTAATACGTCTTGTTAAGCTACTGCGACCTGCACTTCTCTTCCAAGGGGCATTTAAACCGTCTTGTTAAGCTTCTGCGACCTACACCGCTCTTACAAAGGGCATTAAATCCGTCTTGTTAAGCTACTGCGACCTGCACGTCTCTTCCAAGGTGCATTTAAACCGTCTTGTTAAGCTACTGCGACCTGCACATCTCTTCCAAGGGGCATTTAAACTGTCTTGTTAAGCTACTGCGACCTCCACCTCTCTTCCAAGGGGCATTTAAACCGTCTTGTTAAGCTACTGCGACCTTCACCGCTCTTACAAAGGGCATTTAATAAGTCTTGTTAAGCTACTGCGACCTGCACTTCTCTTCCAAGGGTATTTAAACCGTCTTGTTAAGCTTCTGCGACCTACACCGCTCTTACAAAGGGCATTTAATCCGTCTTGCTAAGCTACTGCGACCTGCACGTCTCTTCCAAGGGGCATTTAAACCATATTGTTAAGCTACTGCGACCTGCACGTCTCTTCCAAGGGGCATTTAAACTGTCTTGTTAAGCTACTGCGACCTCAACCTCTCTTCCAAGGGGCATTTAAACCGTCTTGTTAAGCTACTGCTACCTGCACGTCTCTTCCAAGGGGCATTTAATCCGTCTTGTTAAGCTACTGCGACCTGCACGTCTCTTCCAAGGGGCATTTAAACCGTCTTGTTAAGCTACTGCGACCTCCACCGCTCTTTCAAGGGGCATTTAAACCGTCTTGTTAAGCTACTGCGACCTGCACGTCTCTTCCAAGGGGCATTTAAACCGTCTTGGTAAGCTACTGCGACCTGAAAGCCTCTTCCAAGGGGTATTTATACCGTCTTGTTAAGCTAATACGACCTGCACGTCTCTTCCAAGGGGCATTTAAACTGTCTTGTTAAGCTACTGTGACCTCCACCTCTTTTCCAAGGGGCATTTAAACCGTCTTGTTAAGCTGCTGCGACCTGCACGTCTCTTCCAAGGGGCATTTAAACCATCTTGTTAAGCTACTGCGACCTGCACGTCTCTTCCAAGGGGCATTTAAACCGTCTTGTTAAGCTACTGCGACCAGCACGTCTCTTCCAAGGGGCATTTAAACTGTCTTGTTAAGCTACTGCGACCTTCACCGCTCTTACAAAGGAAATTTAATCCGTTTTGTTAAGCTACTGCGAACTGCACGTCTCTTCCAAGGGGCATTTAAACCGTCTTGTTAAGCTACTGCGAACTGCACGTCTCTTCCAAGGGGCATTTAAACTGTTTTGTTAAGCTACTGCGACCTGCACGTCTCTTCCAAGGGGCATTTAAACCGTCTTGTTAAGCTGCTGCGAACTGCACGTCTCTTCCAAGGGGCATTTAAACTGTTTTGTTAAGCTACTGCGACCTTCACGTCTCTTCCAAGGGGCATTTAAAGGATCTTATTAAGCTACTGCGACCTGCACGTCTCTTCCAAGGGGCATTTAAACCATCTTGTTAAGCTAATGCGACCTGTACGTCACTTCCAATGGGCATTTAAACCGTCTTGTTAAGCTGCTACGACCTGTATGTCTCTTTCAAGGGGCATTTAAACTTTCTTGTTAAGATACTGCGACCTCCACCGCTCTTCCAAGGGGCGTTTACACCGTCTTGTTAAGCTACTGCGACCTGCACATCTCTTCCAAGGGCCATTTAAACCATCTTGTTAAGCTACTGCGACCTGCATGTCTTTTCCAAGGGGCATTTAAACCTTCTTGTTAAGCTACTGCGACCTGCATGTCTCTTGCAAGGGGCATTTAAACCGTCTTGTTAGCTACTGCGACCTGCAAGTCTCTTCCAAGGGGCATTTAAACTGTCTTGTTAAGCTACTGGGACCTGCACATCTCTTCCAAGGGGCATTTAAACCATCTTGTTAAGCTTCTACGACCTGCATGTCTTTTCCAAAGGGCATGTAAACCGTCTTGTTAAGCTACTGCGACCTCCACCACTCTTCCAAGAGGCATTTAAACCATCTTGTTAAGCTACTGCGACCTGCACGTCTCTTCCAAGGGGCATTTAAACAGTCTTGGTAGACTGCGACCTGCAAGCCTCTTCTAAGGGGCATTTAAACCCTCTTGTTAAGCTACTGCGACCTGCACGTCTCTTGCAACGGGCATTTAAACCGTCTTGTTAAGCTACTGCGACCTGCACGTCTCTTCCAAGGGCCATTTAAACCATCTTATTAAGCTACTGCGACCTGAACGTCTCTTCCAAGGGGCATTTAAACCTTCTTCTTAAGCTACTGCGACCTGCACGTCTCTTCCAAGGGGCATTTAAACTGTCTTGTTAAGCTACTGCGTCCAGCACGTCTCTTCCAAGGGTCATTTAAACCGTCTTGTTAAGCTACTGCGACCTGCACGTCTCTTCCAAGGGGCATTTAAACCGTCTGGTTAAGCTACTGCGACCTTCACCGCTCTTACAAAGGGCATTTAATACGTCTTGTTAAGCTACTGCGACCTGCACTTCTCTTCCAAGGGGCATTTAAACCGTCTTGTTAAGCTTCTGCGACCTTCACCGCTCTTACAAAGGGCATTTAATCCGTCTTGTTAAGCTACTGCGACCTGCACGTCTCTTCCAAGGGGCATTTAAACCATCTTGTTAAGCTACTGCGACCTGCACGTCTCTTCCAAGGGGCATTTAAACCATCTTGTTAAGCTACTGCGACCTGTACGTCTCTTCCAATGGGCATTTAAACCGTCTTGTTAAGCTGCTGCGACCTGTATGTCTCTTCCAAGGGGCATTTAAACCGTCTTGTTAAGCTACTGCGACCTCCACCTCTCTTCCAAGGGGCATTTAAACCGTCTTGTTAAGCTACTGCGACCTGCACATCTCTTCCAAGGGGCATTTAATCCGTCTTGTTAAGCTACTGCGACCTGCACGTCTCTTCCAAGGGGCATTTAAACCGTCTTGTTAAGCTACTGCGACCTCCACCGCTCTTTCAAGGGGCATTTAAACCATCTTGTTAAGCTACTGCGACCTGTACGTCTCTTCCAATGGGCATTTAAACCGTCTTGTTAAGCTGCTGCGACCTGTATGTCTCTTCCAAGGGGCATTTAAACCGTCTTGTTAAGCTACTGCGACCTCCACCTCTCTTCCAAGGGGCATTTAAACCGTCTTGTTAAGCTACTGCGACCTGCACATCTCTTCCAAGGGGCATTTAATCCGTCTTGTTAAGCTACTGCGACCTGCACGTCTCTTCCAAGGGGCATTTAAACCGTCTTGTTAAGCTACTGCGACCTCCACCGCTCTTTCAAGGGGCATTTAAACCGTCTTGTTAAGCTACTGCGACCTGCACGTCTCTTCCAAGGGGCATTTAAACCGTCTTGGTAAGCTACTGCGACCTGAAAGCCTCTTCCAAGGGGTATTTATACCGTCTTGTTAAGCTAATGCGACCTGCACGTCTCTTCCAAGGGGCATTTAAACCTTCTTTGTATGCTACTGTGACCTGCACGTCTCTTCCAAGGGGCATTTAAACCGTCTTGTTAAGCTACTGTGACCTCCACCTCTTTTCCAAGGGGCATTTAAACCGTCTTGTTAAGCTGCTGCGACCTGCACGTCTCTTCCAAGGGGCATTTAAACCATCTTGTTAAGCTACTGCGACCTGCACGTCTCTTCCAAGGGGCATTTAAACCGTCTTGTTAAGCTACTGCGACCAGCACGTCTCTTCCAAGGGGCATTTAAACTGTCTTGTTAAGCTACTGCGACCTTCACCGCTCTTACAAAGGGAATTTAATCCGTCTTGTTAAGCTACTGCGACCTGCACGTCTCTTCCAAGGGGCATTTAAACCATCTTGTTAAGCTACTGCGACCTGCACGTCTCTTCCAAGGGGCATTTAAACCATCTTGTTAAGCTACTGCGACCTGTACGTCTCTTCCAATGGGCATTTAAACCGTCTTGTTAAGCTGCTGCGACCTGTATGTCTCTTCCAAGGGGCATTTAAACCGTCTTGTTAAGCTACTGCGACCTCCACCTCTCTTCCAAGGGGCATTTAAACCGTCTTGTTAAGCTACTGCGACCTGCACGTCTCTTCCAAGGGGCATTTAAACCATCTTGGTAAGCTTCTACGACCTGCATGTCTTTTCCAAAGGGCATTTAAACCGTCTTGTTAAGCTACTGCGACCTCCACCACTCTTCCAAGAGGCATTTAAACCATCTTGTTAAGCTACTGCGACCTGCACGTCTCTTCCAAGGGGCATTTAAACAGTCTTGGTATACTGCGACCTGCAATCCTCTTCTAAGGGGCATTTAAACCCTCTTGTTAAGCTGCTGCGACCTGTATGTCTCTTCCAAGGGGCATTTAAACCGTCTTGTTAAGCTACTGCGACCTCCACCTCTCTTCCAAGGGGCATTTAAACCGTCTTGTTAAGCTACTGCGACCTGCACGTCTCTTCCAAGGGGCATTTAAACCATCTTGGTAAGCTACTGCGACCTGAAAGCCTCTTCCAAGCGGAATTTAAACCGTCTTTTTAAGCTACTGCGACCTGCACATCTCTTCCAAGGGGCATTTAAACCATCTTGTTAAGCTACTGCGACATGCATTTCTTTTCCAAGGGGCATTTAAACCGTCTTGTTAAGCTACTGCGAACTGCATGTCTCTTGCAAGGGGCATTTAAACCGTCTTATTAAGCTACTGCGACCTGCACGTCTCTTCCAAGGGGCATTTAAACTGTCTTGTTAATCTACTGCAACCTCCACCTCTCTTCCAAGGGGCATTTAAACTGTCTTGTTAAGCTACTGCAACCTGCACTTCTCTTCCAAGGGGCATTTTAACCGTCTTGTTAAGCTACTGCGACCTGCACGTCTCTTCCAAGCGGCATTTAAACCGTCTTGTTAAGCTACTGCGACCTTCACAGGTTTTCCATAGGGCATTTAATCCGTCTTGTTAAGCTACTGCGAACTTCACGTCTCTTCCAAGGGGCATTTAAACCATCTTGTTAAGCTACTGCGAACTGCACATCTCTTCCAAGGGGCATTTAAACCATCTTGTTAAGCTACTGCGACCTGCACGTCTCTTCCAAGGGGCATTTAAACCATCTTGTTAAGCTACTTCGACCTGTTCGTCTCTTCCAATGGGCATTTAAACCGTCTTGTTAAGCTGCTGCGACCTGTATGTCTCTTCCAAGGGGCATTTAAACCGTCTTGTTAAGCTACTGCGACCTCCACCGCTCTTGCAAGGGGCATTTAAACCGTCTTGTTAAGCTACTGCGACCTGCACGTCTCTTCCAAGGGGCATTTAAACCTTCTTTGTATGCTACTGCGACCTGCACGTCTCTTCCAAGGGGCATTTAAACCGTCTTGTTAAGCTACTGTGACCTGCACGTCTCTACCAAGGGGCATTTAAACCGTCTTGTTAAGCTACTGCAACCTCCACTGCTCTTCCAAGGGGCATTTAAACCGTCTTGTTAAGCTACTGCGACCTGCACGTCTCTTTAAAGGGGCATTTAAACCATCTTGTTAAGCTACTGCGACCTGCACGTCTCTTCCAAGGGGCATTTAAACTGTCTTGTTAAGCTACTGCGACCTCCACCTCTCTTCCAAGGGGCTTTTAAACCGTCTTGTTAAGCTACTGCGACCTGCACGTCTCTTCCAAGGGGCATTTAATCCGTCTTGTTAAGCTACTGCGACCTGAAAGTCTCTTCCAAGGGGCATTTAAACCGTCTTGTTAAGCTACTGCGAACTGCACGTCTCTTCCAAGGGGCAATTAAACCATCTTCTAAGCTACTGCGACCTGTACGTCTCTTCCAATGGGCATTTAAACCGTCTTGTTAAGCTGCTCCGACCTGTATGTCTCTTCCAAGGGGCATTTAAACCGTCTTGTTAAGCTACTGCGACCTCCACCGCTCTTTCAAGGGGCATTTAAACCGTCTTGTTAAGCTACTGCGACCTGCACGTCTCTTCTAAGGGGCATTTAAACCGTCTTGTTAAGCTACTGCGACCTGCACGTCTCTTTCAAGGGGCATTTAAACCATCTTGTTAAGCTACTGCTAACTGCATGTCTTTTCCAAGGGGCATTTACACCGTCTTGTTAAGCTACTGTGACCTCCACCGCTCTTCCAAGGAGCATTTAAACCATCTTGTTAAGTTACTGCGACCTGCACGTCTCTTGCAAGGGGCATTTAAACCGTCTTGTTAAGATACTGTGACCTGCACGTCTCTTCTAAGGGGCATTTAAACCGTCTTGTTAAACTATTGCCACCTGCACGTCTCTTTCAAGGGGCATTTAAACCGTCTTGTTAAGCTAATGCGAACTGCACGTCTCTTCCAAGGGGCATTTAAACTGTCTTGTTAAGCTACTGCGACCTCCACCTCTCTTCCAAGGGGCATTTAAACCATCTTGTTAAGCTACTGCGACCTGCACGTCTCTTCCAAGGGGCATTTAAACCATCTTGTTAAGCTTCTACGACCTGCATGTCTTTTCCAAAGGGCATTTAAACCGTCTTGTTAAGCTACTGCGACCTCCACCACTCTTCCAAGAGGCATTTAAACCATCTTGTTAAGCTACTGCGACCTGCACGTCTCTTCCAAGGGGCATTTAAACAGTCTTGGTAAGCTACTGCGACCTGCAAGCCTCTTCTAAGGGGCATTTAAACCCTATTGTTAAGCTACAGCGACCTGCATGTCTCTTTCAAGGGGCATTTTAACCGTCTTGTTAAGCTACTGCCTCCAGCACGTCTCTTCCAAGGGTCATTTCAACCGTCTTGTTAAGCTACTGCGACCTGCACGTCTCTTCCAAGGGGCATTTAAACTGTCTTGTTAAGCTACTGCGACCTTCACCGCTCTTACAAAGGGCATTTAATACGTCTTGTTAAGCTACTGCGACCTGCACTTCTCTTCCAAGGGTATTTAAACCGTCTTGTTAAGCTTCTGCGACCTACACCGCTCTTACAAAGGGCATTTAATCCGTCTTGTTATGCTACTGCGACCTGCACGTCTCTTCCAAGGGGCATTTAAACCATATTGTTAAGCTACTGCGACCTGCACGTCTCTTCCAAGGGGCATTTAAACTGTCTTGTTAAGCTACTGCGACCTCAACCTCTCTTCCAAGGGGCATTTAAACCGTCTTGTTAAGCTACTGCTACCTGCACATCTCTTCCAAGGGGCATTTAATCCGTCTTGTTAAGCTACTGCGACCTGCAAGTCTCTTCCAAGGGGCATTTAAACCGTCTTGTTAAGCTACTGCGACCTCCACCGCTCTTTCAAGGGGCATTTAAACCGTCTTGTTAAGCTACTGCGACCTGCACGTCTCTTCCAAGGGGCATTTAAACCGTCTTGGTAAGCTACTGCGACCTGAAAGCCTCTTCCAAGGGGTATTTATACCGTCTTGTTAAGCTAATACGACCTGCACGTCTCTTCCAAGGGGCATTTAAACTGTCTTGTTAAGCTACTGTGACCTCCACCTCTTTTCCAAGGGGCATTTAAACCGTCTTGTTAAGCTGCTGCGACCTGCACGTCTCTTCCAAGGGGCATTTAAACCATCTTGTTAAGCTACTGCGACCTGCACGTCTCTTCCAAGGGGCATTTAAACCGTCTTGTTAAGCTACTGCGACCAGCACGTCTCTTCCAAGGGGCATTTAAACTGTCTTGTTAAGCTACTGCGACCTTCACCGCTCTTACAAAGGACATTTAATCCGTTTTGTTAAGCTACTGCGAACTGCACGTCTCTTCCAAGGGGCATTTAAACCGTCTTGTTAAGCTACTGCGAACTGCACGTCTCTTCCAAGGGGCATTTAAACTGTTTTGTTAAGCTACTGCGACCTGCACGTCTCTTCCAAGGGGCATTTAAACCGTCTTGTTAAGCTGCTGCGAACTGCACGTCTCTTCCAAGGGGCATTTAAACTGTTTTGTTAAGCTACTGCGACCTTCACGTCTCTTCCAAGGGGCATTTAAAGCATCTTGTTAAGCTACTGCGACCTGCACGTCTCTTCCAAGGGGCATTTAAACCATCTTGTTAAGCTAATGCGACCTGTACGTCACTTCCAATGGGCATTTAAACCGTCTTGTTAAGCTGCTACGACCTGTATGTCTCTTTCAAGGGGCATTTAAACTTTCTTGTTAAGATACTGCGACCTTCACCGCTCTTCCAAGGGGCGTTTAAACCGTCTTGTTAAGCTACTGCGACCTGCACATCTCTTCCAAGGGCCATTTAAACCATCTTGTTAAGCTACTGCGACCTGCATGTCTTTTCCAAGGGGCATTTAAACCTTCTTGTTAAGCTACTGCGACCTGCATGTCTCTTGCAAGGGGCATTTAAACCGTCTTGTTAAGCTACTGCGACCTGCAAGTCTCTTCCAAGGGGCATTTAAACTGTCTTGTTAAGCTACTGGGACCTGCACATCTCTTCCAAGGGGCATTTAAACCATCTTGTTAAGCTTCTACGACCTGCATGTCTTTTCCAAAGGGCATTTAAACCGTCTTGTTAAGCTACTGCGACCTCCACCACTCTTCCAAGAGGCATTTAAACCATCTTGTTAAGCTACTGCGACCTGCACGTCTCTTCCAAGGGGCATTTAAACAGTCTTGGTATACTGCGACCTGCAAGCCTCTTCTAAGGGGCATTTAAACCCTCTTGTTAAGCTACTGCGACCTGCACGTCTCTTGCAACGGGCATTTAAACCGTCTTGTTAAGCTACTGCGACCTGCACGTCTCTTCCAAGGGCCATTTAAACCATCTTATTAAGCTACTGCGACCTGAACGTCTCTTCCAAGGGGCATTTAAACCTTCTTGTTAAGCTACTGCGACCTGCACGTCTCTTCCAAGGGGCATTTAAACTGTCTTGTTAAGCAACTGCGACCTCCACCTCTCTTCCAAGGGGCATTTATACCGTCTTGTTAAGCTACTGCGACCTGCATGTCTCTTTCAAGGGGCATTTTAACCGTCTTGTTAAGCTACTGCGTCCAGCACGTCTCTTCCAAGGGTCATTTAAACCGTCTTGTTAAGCTACTGCGACCTGCACGTCTCTTCCAAGGGGCATTTAAACCGTCTTGTTAAGCTACTGCGACCTTCACCGCTCTTACAAAGGGCATTTAATACGTCTTGTTAAGCTACTGCGACCTGCACTTCTCTTCCAAGGGGCATTTAAACCGTCTTGTTAAGCTTCTGCGACCTTCACCGCTCTTACAAAGGGCATTTAATCCGTCTTGTTAAGCTACTGCGACCTGCACGTCTCTTCCAAGGGGCATTTAAACCATCTTGTTAAGCTACTGCGACCTGCACGTCTCTTCCAAGGGGCATTTAAACCATCTTGTTAAGCTACTGCGACCTGTACGTCTCTTCCAATGGGCATTTAAACCGTCTTGTTAAGCTGCTGCGACCTGTATGTCTCTTCCAAGGGGCATTTAAACCGTCTTGTTAAGCTACTGCGACCTCCACCTCTCTTCCAAGGGGCATTTAAACCGTCTTGTTAAGCTACTGCGACCTGCACGTCTCTTCCAAGGGGCATTTAAACCATCTTGGTAAGCTTCTACGACCTGCATGTCTTTTCCAAAGGGCATTTAAACCGTCTTGTTAAGCTACTGCGACCTCCACCACTCTTCCAAGAGGCATTTAAACCATCTTGTTAAGCTACTGCGACCTGCACGTCTCTTCCAAGGGGCATTTAAACAGTCTTGGTATACTGCGACCTGCAAGCCTCTTCTAAGGGGCATTTAAACCCTCTTGTTAAGCTACTGCGACCTGCACGTCTCTTGCAACGGGCATTTAAACCGTCTTGTTAAGCTACTGCGACCTGCACGTCTCTTCCAAGGGCCATTTAAACCATCTTATTAAGCTACTGCGACCTGAACGTCTCTTCCAAGGGGCATTTAAACCTTCTTGTTAAGCTACTGCGACCTGCACGTCTCTTCCAAGGGGCATTTAAACTGTCTTGTTAAGCAACTGCGACCTCCACCTCTCTTCCAAGGGGCATTTATACCGTCTTGTTAAGCTACTGCGACCTGCATGTCTCTTTCAAGGGGCATTTTAACCGTCTTGTTAAGCTACTGCGTCCAGCACGTCTCTTCCAAGGGTCATTTAAACCGTCTTGTTAAGCTACTGCGACCTGCACGTCTCTTCCAAGGGGCATTTAAACCGTCTTGTTAAGCTACTGCGACCTTCACCGCTCTTACATAGGGCATTTAATACGTCTTGTTAAGCTACTGCGACCTGCACTTCTCTTCCAAGGGGCATTTAAAACGTCTTGTTAAGCTACTGCGACCTGCACGTCTCTTCCAAGGGGCATTTAAACCATCTTGTTAAGCTACTGCGACCTGCACGTCTCTTCCAAGGGGCATTTAAACCATCTTGTTAAGCTACTGCGACCTGTACGTCTCTTCCAATGGGCATTTAAACCGTCTTGTTAAGCTGCTGCGACCTGTATGTCTCTTCCAAGGGGCATTTAAACCGTCTTGTTAAGCTACTGCGACCTCCACCTCTTTTCCAAGGGGCATTTAAACCGTCTTGTTAAGCTACTGCGACCTGCACGTCTCTTCCAAGGGGCATTTAAACCATCTTGGTAACCTACTGCGACCTGAAAGCCTCTTCCAAGCGGCACTTAAACCGTCTTTTTAAGCTACTGCGACCTGCACATCTCTTCCAAGGGGCATTTACACCATCTTGTTAAGGTACTGCGACCTGCATGTCTTTTCCAAGGGGCATTTAAACCGTCTTGTTAAGCTACTGCGAACTGCATGTCTCTTCCAAGGGGCATTTAAACTGTCTTGTTAATCTACTGCGACCTCCACCTCTCTTCCAAGGGGCATTTAAACTGTCTTGTTAAGCTACTGCAACCTGCACTTCTCTTCCAAGGGGCATTTTAACCGTCTTGTTAAGCTACTGCGACCTGCACGTCTCTTCCAAGCGGCATTTAAACCATCTTGTTAAGCTACTGCGACCTTCACAGGTTTTCCAAAGGCCATTTAATACGTCTTGTTAAGCTACTGCGACCTGCACTTCTCTTCCAAGGGGCATTTAAACCGTCTTGTTAAGCTACTGCGACCTGCACGTCTCTTCCAAGGGGCATTTAAACCATCTTGTTAAGCTACTGCGACCTGCACGTCTCTTCCAAGGGGCATTTAAACCATCTTGTTAAGCTACTGCGACCTGTACGTCTCTTCCAATGGGCATTTAAACCGTCTTGTTAAGCTGCTGCGACCTGTATGTCTCTTCCAAGGGGCATTTAAACAGTCTTGTTAAGCTACTGCGACCTCCACCTCTTTTCCAAGGGGCATTTAAACCGTCTTGTTAAGCTACTGCGACCTGCACGTCTCTTCCAAGGGGCATTTAAACCATCTTGGTAAGCTACTGCGACCTGAAAGCCTCTTCCAAGCGGCATTTAAACCGTCTTTTTAAGCTACTGCGACCTGCACATCTCTTCCAAGGGGCATTTACACCATCTTGTTAAGGTACTGCGACCTGCATGTCTTTTCCAAGGGGCATTTAAACCGTCTTGTTAAGCTACTGCGAACTGCATGTCTCTTGCAAGGGGCATTTAAACCGTCTTATTAAGCTACTGCGACCTGCACGTCTCTTCCAAGGGGCATTTAAACTGTCTTGTTAATCTACTGCGACCTCCACCTCTCTTCCAAGGGGCATTTAAACTGTCTTGTTAAGCTACTGCAACCTGCACTTCTCTTCCAAGGGGCATTTTAACCGTCTTGTTAAGCTACTGCGACCAGCACGTCTCTTCCAAGGGGCATTTAAACTGTCTTGTTAAGCTACTGCGACCTTCACCGCTCTTACAAAGGACATTTAATCCGTTTTGTTAAGCTACTGCGAACTGCACGTCTCTTCCAAGGGGCATTTAAACCGTCTTGTTAAGCTACTGCGAACTGCACGTCTCTTCCAAGGGGCATTTAAACTGTTTTGTTAAGCTACTGCGACCTGCACGTCTCTTCCAAGGGGCATTTAAACCGTCTTGTTAAGCTGCTGCGAACTGCACGTCTCTTCCAAGGGGCATTTAAACTGTTTTGTTAAGCTACTGCGACCTTCACGTCTCTTCCAAGGGGCATTTAAAGCATCTTGTTAAGCTACTGCGACCTGCACGTCTCTTCCAAGGGGCATTTAAACCATCTTGTTAAGCTAATGCGACCTGTACGTCACTTCCAATGGGCATTTAAACCGTCTTGTTAAGCTGCTACGACCTGTATGTCTCTTTCAAGGGGCATTTAAACTTTCTTGTTAAGATACTGCGACCTTCACCGCTCTTCCAAGGGGCGTTTAAACCGTCTTGTTAAGCTACTGCGACCTGCACATCTCTTCCAAGGGCCATTTAAACCATCTTGTTAAGCTACTGCGACCTGCATGTCTTTTCCAAGGGGCATTTAAACCTTCTTGTTAAGCTACTGCGACCTGCATGTCTCTTGCAAGGGGCATTTAAACCGTCTTGTTAAGCTACTGCGACCTGCAAGTCTCTTCCAAGGGGCATTTAAACTGTCTTGTTAAGCTACTGGGACCTGCACATCTCTTCCAAGGGGCATTTAAACCATCTTGTTAAGCTTCTACGACCTGCATGTCTTTTCCAAAGGGCATTTAAACCGTCTTGTTAAGCTACTGCGACCTCCACCACTCTTCCAAGAGGCATTTAAACCATCTTGTTAAGCTACTGCGACCTGCACGTCTCTTCCAAGGGGCATTTAAACAGTCTTGGTATACTGCGACCTGCAAGCCTCTTCTAAGGGGCATTTAAACCCTCTTGTTAAGCTACTGCGACCTGCACGTCTCTTGCAACGGGCATTTAAACCGTCTTGTTAAGCTACTGCGACCTGCACGTCTCTTCCAAGGGCCATTTAAACCATCTTATTAAGCTACTGCGACCTGAACGTCTCTTCCAAGGGGCATTTAAACCTTCTTGTTAAGCTACTGCGACCTGCACGTCTCTTCCAAGGGGCATTTAAACTGTCTTGTTAAGCAACTGCGACCTCCACCTCTCTTCCAAGGGGCATTTATACCGTCTTGTTAAGCTACTGCGACCTGCATGTCTCTTTCAAGGGGCATTTTAACCGTCTTGTTAAGCTACTGCGTCCAGCACGTCTCTTCCAAGGGTCATTTAAACCGTCTTGTTAAACTACTGCGACCTGCACGTCTCTTCCAAGGGGCATTTAAACCGTCTTGTTAAGCTACTGCGACCTTCACCGCTCTTACAAAGGGCATTTAATACGTCTTGTTAAGCTACTGCGACCTGCACTTCTCTTCCAAGGGGCATTTAAACCGTCTTGTTAAGCTTCTGCGACCTTCACCGCTCTTACAAAGGGCATTTAATCCGTCTTGTTAAGCTACTGCGACCTGCACGTCTCTTCCAAGGGGCATTTAAACCATCTTGTTAAGCTACTGCGACCTGCACGTCTCTTCCAAGGGGCATTTAAACCATCTTGTTAAGCTACTGCGACCTGTACGTCTCTTCCAATGGGCATTTAAACCGTCTTGTTAAGCTGCTGCGACCTGTATGTCTCTTCCAAGGGGCATTTAAACCGTCTTGTTAAGCTACTGCGACCTCCACCTCTCTTCCAAGGGGCATTTAAACCGTCTTGTTAAGCTACTGCGACCTGCACGTCTCTTCCAAGGGGCATTTAAACCATCTTGGTAAGCTTCTACGACCTGCATGTCTTTTCCAAAGGGCATTTAAACCGTCTTGTTAAGCTACTGCGACCTCCACCACTCTTCCAAGAGGCATTTAAACCATCTTGTTAAGCTACTGCGACCTGCACTTCTCTTCCAAGGGGCATTTAAACAGTCTTGGTATACTGCGACCTGCAAGCCTCTTCTAAGGGGCATTTAAACCCTCTTGTTAAGCTACTGCGACCTGCACGTCTCTTGCAACGGGCATTTAAACCGTCTTGTTAAGCTACTGCGACCTGCACGTCTCTTCCAAGGGCCATTTAAACCATCTTATTAAGCTACTGCGACCTGAACGTCTCTTCCAAGGGGCATTTAAACCTTCTTGTTAAGCTACTGCGACCTGCACGTCTCTTCCAAGGGGCATTTAAACTGTCTTGTTAAGCAACTGCGACCTCCACCTCTCTTCCAAGGGGCATTTATACCGTCTTGTTAAGCTACTGCGACCTGCATGTCTCTTTCAAGGGGCATTTTAACCGTCTTGTTAAGCTACTGCGTCCAGCACGTCTCTTCCAAGGGTCATTTAAACCGTCTTGTTAAGCTACTGCGACCTGCACGTCTCTTCCAAGGGTCATTTAAACCGTCTTGTTAAGCTACTGCGACCTGCACGTCTCTTCCAAGGGGCATTTAAACCATCTTGTTAAGCTACTGCGACCTGTACGTCTCTTCCAATGGGCATTTAAACCGTCTTGTTAAGCTGCTGCGACCTGTATGTCTCTTCCAAGGGGCATTTAAACCGTCTTGTTAAGCTACTGCGACCTCCACCTCTTTTCCAAGGGGCATTTAAACCGTCTTGTTAAGCTACTGCGACCTGCACGTCTCTTCCAAGGGGCATTTAAACCATCTTGGTAAGCTACTGCGACCTGAAAGCCTCTTCCAAGCGGCATTTAAACCGTCTTTTTAAGCTACTGCGACCTGCACATCTCTTCCAAGGGGCATTTACACCATCTTGTTAAGGTACTGCGACCTGCATGTCTTTTCCAAGGGGCATTTAAACCGTCTTGTTAAGCTACTGCGACCTGCACGTCTCTTCCAAGGGGCATTTAAACTGTCTTGTTAATCTACTGCGACCTCCACCTCTCTTCCAAGGGGCATTTAAACTGTCTTGTTAAGCTACTGCAACCTGCACTTCTCTTCCAAGGGGCATTTTAACCGTCTTGTTAAGCTACTGCGACCTGCACGTCTCTTCCAAGCGGCATTTAAACCATCTTGTTAAGCTACTGCGACCTTCACAGGTTTTCCAAAGGCCATTTAATACGTCTTGTTAAGCTACTGCGACCTGCACTTCTCTTCCAAGGGGCATTTAAACCGTCTTGTTAAGCTACTGCGACCTGCACGTCTCTTCCAAGGGGCATTTAAACCATCTTGTTAAGCTACTGCGACCTGCACGTCTCTTCTAAGGGGCATTTAAACCATCTTGTTAAGCTACTGCGACCTGTACGTCTCTTCCAATGGGCATTTAAACCGTCTTGTTAAGCTGCTGCGACCTGTATGTCTCTTCCAAGGGGCATTTAAACAGTCTTGTTAAGCTACTGCGACCTCCACCTCTTTTCCAAGGGGCATTTAAACCGTCTTGTTAAGCTACTGCGACCTGCACGTCTCTTCCAAGGGGCATTTAAACCATCTTGGTAAGCTACTGCGACCTGAAAGCCTCTTCCAAGCGGCATTTAAACCGTCTTTTTAAGCTACTGCGACCTGCACATCTCTTCCAAGGGGCATTTACACCATCTTGTTAAGGTACTGCGACCTGCATGTCTTTTCCAAGGGGCATTTAAACCGTCTTGTTAAGCTACTGCGAACTGCATGTCTCTTGCAAGGGGCATTTAAACCGTCTTATTAAGCTACTGCGACCTGCACGTCTCTTCCAAGGGGCATTTAAACTGTCTTGTTAATCTACTGCGACCTCCACCTCTCTTCCAAGGGGCATTTAAACTGTCTTGTTAAGCTACTGCAACCTGCACTTCTCTTCCAAGGGGCATTTTAACCGTCTTGTTAAGCTACTGCGACCTGCACGTCTCTTCCAAGCGGCATTTAAACCATCTTGTTAAGCTACTGCGACCTTCACAGGTTTTCCAAAGGCCATTTAATCCGTCTTGTTAAGCTACTGCGAACTTCACGTCTCTTCCAAGGGGCATTTATACCATCTTGTTAAGCTACTGCGAACTGCACGTCTCTTTCAAGGGGCATTTAAACCATCTTGTTAAGCTACTGCGACCTGCACGTCTCTTCCAAGGGGCATTTAAACCATCTTGTTAAGCTACTGCGACCTGTACGTCTCTTCCAAGGGGCATTTAAACCTTCTTGGTATGCTACTGCGACCTGCAAGCCTCTTCCAAGGGGCATTTAAACCGTCTTGTTAAGCTACTCCGACCTGCACATCTCTTCCAAGGGGCATTTAAACCATCTTGTTAAGCTACTGCTACCTGTATGTCTCTTCCAATGGGCATTTAAACCGTCTTGTTAAGCTACTGTGACCTCCACCGCTCTTCCAAGGGGCATTTAAACCGTCTTGTTAAGCTACTGCGACCTGCACGTCTCTTCCAAGGGGCATTTAAACCGTCTTGGTAAGCTACTGCGACCTGCAAGCCTCTTCTAAGGGGCATTTAAACCCTCTTGTTAAGCTACTGCCACCTGCACGTCTCTTGCAAGGGGCATTTAAACCGTCTTGTTAAGCTACTGTGACCTGCACATCTCTTCTAAGGGGCATTTAAACCGTCTTGTTAAGCTACTGCGACCTGCACGTCTCTTTCAAGGGGCATTTAAAACGTCTTGTTAAGCTAATGCGACCTGCTCGTCTCTTCCAAGGGGCATTTAAACTGTCTTGTTAAGCTACTGCGACCTCCACCTCTCTTCCAAGGGGCATTTAAACCATCTTGTTAAGCTACTGCGACCTGCACGTCTCTTCCAAGGGGCATTTAAACCATCTTGTTAAGCTACTGCGACCTGCACGTCTCTTCCAAGGGGCATTTAAACCGTCTTGTTAAGCTACTGTGACCTGCACGTCTCTACCAAGGGGCATTTAAACCGTCTTGTTAAGCTACTGCAACCTCCACTGCTCTTCCAAGGGGCATTTAAACCGTCTTGTTAAGCTACTGCGACCTGCACGTCTCTTCCAAGGGGCATTTAAACCGTCTTGTTAAGCTACTGCAACCTCCACCTCTCTTCCAAGGGGCATTTAAACCGTCTTGTTAAGCTACTGCGACCTGCACGTCTCTTCCAAGGGGCATTTAATCCGTCTTGTTAAGCTACTGCGACCTGAAAGTCTCTTCCAAGGGGCATTTAAACCGTCTTGTTAAGCTACTGCGAACTGCACGTCTCTTCCAAGGGGCAATTAAACCATCTTCTAAGCTACTGCGACCTGTACGTCTCTTCCAATGGGCATTTAAACCGTCTTGTTAAGCTGCTCCGACCTGTATGTCTCTTCCAAGGGGCATTTAAACCGTCTTGTTAAGCTACTGCGACCTCCACCGCTCTTTCAAGGGGCATTTAAACCGTCTTGTTAAGCTACTGCGACCTGCACGTCTCTTCTAAGGGGCATTTAAACCGTCTTGTTAAGCTACTGCGACCTGCACGTCTCTTTCAAGGGGCATTTAAACCATCTTGTTAAGCTACTGCTAACTGCATGTCTTTTCCAAGGGGCATTTACACCGTCTTGTTAAACTACTGTGACCTCCACCGCTCTTCCAAGGAGCATTTAAACCATCTTGTTAAGTTACTGCGACCTGCACGCCTCTTGCAAGGGGCATTTAAACCGTCTTGTTAATATACTGTGACCTGCACGTCTCTTCTAAGGGGCATTTAAACCGTCTTGTTAAGCTATTGCCACCTGCACGTCTCTTTCAAGGGGCATTTAAACCGTCTTGTTAAGCTAATGCGAACTGCACGTCTCTTCCAAGGGGCATTTAAACTGTCTTGTTTAGCTACTGCGACCTCCACCTCTCTTCCAAGGGGCATTTAAACCATCTTGTTAAGCTACTGCGACCTGCAGGTCTCTTCCAAGGGGCATTTAAACCATCTTGTTAAGCTTCTACGACCTGCATGTCTTTTCCAATTGGCATTTAAACCGTCTTGTTAAGCTACTGCGACCTCCACCACTCTTCCAAGAGGCATTTAAACCATCTTGTTAAGCTACTGCGACCTGCACGTCTCTTCCAAGGGGCATTTAAACAGTCTTGGTAAGCTACTGCGACCTGCAAGCCTCTTCTAAGGGGCATTTAAACCCTATTGTTAAGCTACTGCGACCTGCATGTCTCTTTCAAGGGGCATTTTAACCGTCTTGTTAAGCTACTGCCTCCAGCACGTCTCTTCCAAGGGGCATTTAAACCGTCTTGTTAAGCTACTGCGACCTGCACGTCTCTTCCAAGGGGCATTTAAACCGTCTTGTTAAGCTACTGCAACCTTCACCGCTCTTACAAAGGGCATTTAGTACGTCTTGTTAAGCTACTGCAACCTGCACTTCTCTTCCAAGGGGCATTTAAACCGTCTTGTTAAGCTTCTGCGACCTACACCGCTCTTACAAAGGGCATTTAATCCGTCTTGTTAAGCTACTGCGACCTGCACGTCTCTTCCAAGGGGCATTTAAACCATATTGTTAAGCTACTGCGACCTGCACGTCTCTTCCAAGGGGCATTTAAACTGTCTTGTTAAGCTACTGCGACCTCAACCTCTCTTCCAAGGGGCATTTAAACCGTCTTGTTAAGCTACTGCGACCTGCACGTCTCTTCCAAGGGGCATTTAATCCGTCTTGTTAAGCTACTGCGACCTGCACGTCTCTTCCAAGGGGCATTTACACCGTCTTGTTAAGCTACTGCGACCTCCACCGCTCTTTCAAGGGGCATTTAAACCGTCTTGTTAAGCTACTGCGACCTGCACGTCTCTTCCAAGGGGCATTTAAACCGTCTTGGTAAGCTACTGCGACCTGAAAGCCTCTTCCAAGGGGTAATCATACCGTCTTGTTAAGCTAATGCGACCTGCACGTCTCTTCCAAGGGGCATTTAAACTGTCTTGTTAAGCTACTGTGACCTCCACCTCTTTTCCAAGGGGCATTTAAACCGTCTTGTTAAGCTGCTGCGACCTGCACGTCTCTTCGAAGGGGCATTTAAACCATCTTATTAAGCTACTGCGACCTGCACGTCTCTTCCAAGGGGCATTTAAACCGTCTTGTTAAGCTACTGCGACCAGCACGTCTCTTCCAAGGGGCATTTAAACTGTCTTGTTAAGCTACTGCGACCTTCACCGCTCTTACAAAGGACATTTAATCCGTTTTGTTAAGCTACTGCGAACTGCACGTCTCTTCCAAGGGGCATTTAAACCGTCTTGTTAAGCTACTGCGAACTGCACGTCTCTTCCAAGGGGCATTTAAACTGTTTTGTTAAGCTACTGCGACCTGCACGTCTCTTCCAAGGGGCATTAAAACCGTCTTGTTAAGCTACTGCGAACTGCACGTCTCTTCCAAGGGGCATTTAAACTGTTTTGTTAAGCTACTGCGACCTTCACGTCTCTTCCAAGGGGCATTTAAAGCATCTTGTTAAGCTACTGCGACCTGCACGTCTCTTCCAAGGGGCATTTAAACCATCTTGTTAAGCTAATGCGACCTGTACGTCACTTCCAATGGGCATTTAAACCGTCTTGTTAAGCTGCTACGACCTGTATGTCTCTTTCAAGGGGCATTTAAACTTTCTTGTTAAGATACTGCGACCTCCACCGCTCTTCCAAGGGGCGTTTAAACCGTCTTGTTAAGCTACTGCGACCTGCACATCTCTTCCAAGGGCCATTTAAACCATCTTGTTAAGCTACTGCGACCTGCATGTCTTTTCCAAGGGGCATTTAAACCTTCTTGTTAAGCTACTGCGACCTGCATGTCTCTTGCAAGGGGCATTTAAACCGTCTTGTTAAGCTACTGCGACCTGCAATTCTCTTCCAAGGGGCATTTAAACTGTCTTGTTAAGCTACTGGGACCTGCACATCTCTTCCAAGGGGCATTTAAACCATCTTGTTAAGCTTCTACGACCTGCATGTCTTTTCCAAAGGGCATTTAAACCGTCTTGTTAAGCTACTGCGACCTCCACCACTCTTCCAAGAGGCATTTAAACCATCTTGTTAAGCTACTGCGACCTGCACGTCTCTTCCAAGGGGCATTTAAACAGTCTTGGTAAGCTACTGCGACCTGCAAGCCTTTTCTAAGGGGCATTTAAACCCTCTTGTTAAGCTACTGCGACCTGCACGTCTCTTGCAACGGGCATTTAAACCGTCTTGTTAAGCTACTGCGACCTGCACGTCTCTTCCAAGGGCCATTTAAACCATCTTATTAAGCTACTGCGACCTGAACTTCTCTTCCAAGGGGCATTTAAACCTTCTTGTTAAGCTACTGCGACCTGCACGTCTCTTCCAAGGGGCATTTAAACTGTCTTGTTAAGCAACTGCGACCTCCACCTCTCTTCCAAGGGGCATTTATACCGTCTTGTTAAGCTACTGCGACCTGCATGTCTCTTTCAAGGGGCATTTTAACCGTCTTGTTAAGCTACTGCGTCCAGCACGACTCTTCCAAGGGTCATTTAAACCGTCTTGTTAAGCTACTGCGACCTGCACGTCTCTTCCAAGGGGCATTTAAACCGTCTTGTTAAGCTACTGCGACCTTCACCGCTCTTACAAAGGGCATTTAATACGTCTTGTTAAGCTACTGCGACCTGCACTTCTCTTCCAAGGGGCATTTAAACCGTCTTGTTAAGCTTCTGCGACCTTCACCGCTCTTACAAAGGGCATTTAATCCGTCTTGTTAAGCTACTGCGACCTGCACGTCTCTTCCAAGGGGCATTTAAACCATCTTGTTAAGCTACTGCGACCTGCACGTCTCTTCCAAGGGGCATTTAAACCATCTTGTTAAGCTACTGCGACCTGTACGTCTCTTCCAATGGGCATTTAAACCGTCTTGTTAAGCTGCTGGGACCTGTATGTCTCTTCCAAGGGGCATTTAAACCGTCTTGTTAAGCTACTGCGACCTCCACCTCTCTTCCAAGGGGCATTTAAAACGTCTTGTTAAGCTACTGCGACCTGCATGTCTTTTCCAAGGGGCATTTAAACCATCTTGTTAAGCTACTGCGAACTGCATGTCTCTTGCAAGGGGCATTTAAACCGTCTTATTAAGCTACTGCGACCTGCACGTCTCTTCCAAGGGGCATTTAAACTGTCTTGTTAATCTACTGCGACCTCCACCTCTTTTCCAAGCGGCATTTAAACTGTCTTGTTAAGCTACTGCAACCTGCACTTCTCTTCCAAGGGGCATTTTAACCGTCTTGTTAAGCTACTGCGACCTGCAAGTCTCTTCTAAGCGGCATTTAAACCGTCTTGTTAAGCTACTGCGACCTTCACAGGTTTTCCAAATGGCATTTAATCCGTCTTGTTAAGCTACTGCGAACTTCACGTCTCTTCCAAGGGGCATTTAAACCATCTTGTTAAGCTACTGCGAACTGCACGTCTCTTCCAAGGGGCATTTAAACCATCTTGTTAAGCTACTGCAACCTGCACGTCTCTTCCAAGGGGCATTTAAACCATCTTGTTAAGCTACTTCGACCTGTACGTCTCTTCCAATGGGCATTTAAACCGTCTTGTTAAGCTGCTGCGACCTGTATGTCTCTTCCAAGGGGCATTTAAACCGTCTTGTTAAGCTACTGCGACCTCCACCGCTCTTCCAAGGGGCATTTAAACCGTATTGTTAAGCTACTGCGACCTGCACGTCTCTTCCAAGGGGCATTTAAACCTTCTTGGTATGCTACTGCGACCTGCAAGCCTCTTCCAAGGGGCATTTAAACCGTCTTGTTAAGCTACTGCGACCTGCACATCTCTTCCAAGGGGCATTTAAACCATCTTGTTAAGCTACTGATACCTGTATGTCTCTTCCAAGGGGCATTTAATCCGTCTTGTTAAGCTACTGTGACCTCCACCGCTCTTCCAAGGGGCATTTAAACCGTCTTGTTAAGCTACTGCGACCTGCACGTCTCTTCCAAGGGGCATTTAAACCGTCTTGGTAAGCTACTGTGACCTGCAAGCCTCTTCTAAGGGGCATTTAAACCCTCTTGTTAAGCTACTGCGACCTGCACGTCTCTTGCAAGGGGCATTTAAACCGTCTTGTTAAGCTACTGTGACCTGCACGTCTCTTCTAAGGGGCATTTAAACCGTCTTGTTAAGCTACTGCGACCTGCACGTCTCTTTCAAGGGGCATTTAAAACGTCTTGTTAAGCTAATGCGACCTGCTCGTCTCTTCCAAGGGGCATTTAAACTGTCTTGTTAAGCTACTGCGACCTCCACCTCTCTTCCAAGGGGCATTTAAACCGTCTTGTTAAGCTACTGCGACCTGCACTTCTCTTCCAAGGGGCATTTAAACCATCTTGTTAAGCTACTGCGACCTGCACGTCTCCTCCAAGGGGCATTTAAACCGTCTTGTTAAGCTACTGTGACCTGCACGTCTCTACCAAGGGGCATTTAAACCGTCTTGTTAAGCTACTGCAACCTCCACTGCTCTTCCAAGGGGCATTTAAACCGTCTTGTTAAGCTACTGCGACCTGCACGTCTCTTCCAAGGGGCATTTAAACCGTCTTGTTAAGCTACTGCGACCTGCACGTCTCTTCCAAGGGGCATTTAAACTGTCTTGTTAAGCTACTGCGACCTCCACCTCTCTTCCAAGGGGCATTTAAACCGTCTTGTTAAGCTACTGCGACCTGCACGTCTCTTCCAAGGGGCATTTAATCCGTCTTGTTAAGCTACTGCAACCTGAAAGTCTCTTCCAAGGGGCATTTAAACCGTCTTGTTAAGCTACTGCGAACTGCACGTCTCTTCCAAGGGGCAATTAAACCATCTTCTAAGCTACTGCGACCTGTACGTCTCTTCCAATGGGCATTTAAACCGTCTTGTTAAGCTGCTCCGACCTGTATGTCTCTTCCAAGGGGCATTTAAACCGTCTTGTTAAGCTACTGCGACCTCCACCGCTCTTTCAAGGGTAATTTAAACCGTCTTGTTAAGCTACTGCGACCTGCACGTCTCTTCTAAGGGGCATTTAAACCGTCTTGTTAAGTTATTGCCACCTGCACGTCTCTTTCAAGGGGCATTTAAACCGTCTTGTTAAGCTAATGCGAACTGCACGTCTCTTCCAAGGGGCATTTAAACTGTCTTGTTAAGCTACTGCGACCTCCACCTCTCTTCCAAGGGGCATTTAAACCATCTTGTTAAGCTACTGCGACCTGCACGTCTCTTCCAAGGGGCATTTAAACTATCTTGTTAAGATACTGCGACCTGCACATCTCTTCCAAGGGGCATTTAAACCGTCTTGTTAAGCTACTGCGACCTCCACCTCTCTTCCAAGGGGCATTTAAACCATCTTGTTAAGCTACTGCGACCTGCACATCTCTTCCAAGGGGCATTTAAACCGTCTTGTTAAGCTACTGCGACCTTCACCGCTCTTCCAAAGGGCATTTTAAATATCTTGTTAAGCTACTGTGACCTGCACGTCTCTACCAAGGGACATTTAAACCGTCTTGTTAAGCTACTGCAACCTCCACTGCTCTTCCAAGGGGCATTTAAACCGTCTTGTTAAGGTACTGCGACCTGCACGTCTCTTCCAAGGGTCATTTAAACCGTCTTGTTAAGCTACTGCGACCTGCACGTCTCTTCCAAGGGGTCATTTAAACTGTCTTGTTAAGCTACTGCGACCTCCACCTCTCTTCCAAGAGGCATTTAAACTGTCTTGTTAAGCTACTGCGACCTGCACGTCTCTTCCAAGGGGCATTTAAACCGTCTTGTTAAGCTACTGCGAACTGCACGTCTCTTCCAAGGGGCATTTAAACCATCTTCTAAGCTACTGCGACCTGTACTTCTCTTCCAATGGGCATTTAAACCGTCTTGTTAAGCTGCTTCGACCTGTATGTCTCTTCCAAGGGGCATTTAAACCATCTTGTTAAGCTACTGCGACCTGCACGTCTCTTCCAAGGGGCATTTAATCCGTCTTGTTAAGCTACTGCGACCTCCACCGCTCTTTCAAGGGGCATTTAAACCGTCTTGTTAAGCTACTGCGACCTGCACGTCTCTTCTAAGGGGCATTTAAACCGTCTTGTTAAGCTACTGCGACCTGCACGTCTCTTTCAAGGGGCATTTAAACCATCTTGTTAAGCTACTGCTCCCTTCATGTCTTTTCCAAGGGGCATTTAAACCGTCTTGTTAAGCTACTGTGACCTCCACCGCTCTTATAAGGGGCATTTAAACCATCTTGTTAAGCTACTGCGACCTGCACGTCTCTTCCAAGGGGCATTTAAACCGTCTTGGTAAGCTACTGCGACCTGCAAGCCTCTTCTAAGGGGCATTTAAACCCTCTTGTTAAGCTACTGCGACCTGCACGTCTCTTGCAAGGGGCATTTAAACCGTCTTGTTAAGCTACTGCGACCTGCACGTCTCTTCCAAGGGGCATTTAAACTGTCTAGTGAAGCTACTGCGACCTCCACCTCTCTTCCAAGGGGCATTTAAACCATCTTGTTAAGCTACTGCGACCTGCACGTCTCTTCCAAGGGGCATTTAAACCGTCTTGTTAAGCTACTGCGACCTGCACATCTCTTGCAAGGGGCATTTAAACCGTCTTGTTAAGCTACTGCGACCTTCAACGCTCTTCCAAAGGGCATTTTAACCATCTTGTTAAGCTACTGTGACCTGCACGTCTCTACCAAGGGGCATTTAAACCGTCTTGTTAAGCTACTGCAACCTCCACGTCTCTTCCAAGGGGCATTTAAACGGTCTTGTTAAGGTACTGCAACCTGCATGTCTCTTCCAAGGGGCATTTAAACCGTCTTGTTAAGCTACTGCGACCTGCACGTCTCTTCCAAGGGGCATTTAAACTGTCTTGTTAAGCTACTGCGACCTCCACCTCTCTTCCAAGGGGCATTTAAACCGTCTTGTTAAGCTACTGCGACCTGCACGTCTCTTCCAAGGGGCATTTAATCCGTCTTGTTAAGCTACTGCGACCTGCACGTCTCTTCCAAGGGGCATTTAAACCGTCTTGTTAAGCTACTGCGAACTGCACGTCTCTTCCAAGGGGCATTTAAACCATGTTCTAAGCTACTGCGACCTGTACGTCTCTTCCAATGGGCATTTAAACCGTCTTGTTAAGCTGCATCGACCTCTATGTCTCTTCCAAGGGGCATTTAAACCGTCTTGTTAAGCTACTGCGACCTCCACCGCTCTTTCAAGGGGCATTTAAACTGTCTTGTTAAGCTACTGCGACCTGCACGTCTCTTCCAAGGGGCATTTAAACCGTCTTGGTAAGCTACTGCGACCTGAAAGCCTCTTCCAAGGGGTATTTATACAGTCTTGTTAAGCTAATGCGACCTGCACATCTCTTCCAAGGGGCATTTAAACTGTCTTGCTAAGCTACTGCGACCTCCACCTCTCTTCCAAGGGGCATTTAAACCGTCTTGTTTAGCTACTGCGACCTGCACGTCTCTTCCAAGGGGCATTTAAACCAGCTTGTTAAGCTACTGCGACCTGCACGTCTCTTCCAAGGGGCATTTAAACCGTCTTGTTAAGCTACTGCGACCAGCACGTCTCTTCCAAGGGGCATTTAAACCGTCTTGTTAAGCTACTGCGACCTGCACGTCTCTTTCAAGGGGCATTTAAACTGTCTTGTTAAGCTACTGCGACCTTCACCGCTCTTACAAAGGGCATTTAATCCGTCTTGTTAAGCTACTGCGACCTGCACGTCTCTTCCAAGGTGTATTTAAACCATCTTGTTAAGCTACTGCGAACTGCACGTCTCTTCCAATGGGCATTTAAACTGTCTTGTTAAGCTACTGCGACCTGCATGTCTCTTCCAAGGGACATTTAAACCATCTTGTTAAGCTACTGCGACCTGCATGTCTCTTCCAAGGGGCATTTAAACCATCTTGTTAAGCTACTGCGACCTGTACGTCACTTCCAATAGGCATTTACACCGTCTTGTTAAGCTGCTACGACCTGTATGTCTCTTCCAAGGGGCATTTAAACTTTCTTGTTAAGATACTGCGACCTCCACCGCTCTTCCAAGGGGCATTTAAATCGTCTTGTTAAGCTACTGCGACCTGCACATCTCTTCCAAGGGGCATTTAAACCATCTTGTTAAGCTACTGCGACCTGCATGTCTTTTCCAAGGGGCATTTAAACCGTCTTGTTAAGCTACTGCGACCTGCATGTCTCTTGCAAGGGGCATTTAAACCGTCTTGTTAAGCTACTGCGACCTGCAAGTCCCTTCCAAGGGGCATTTAAACTGTCTTGTTAAGCAACTGGGACCTGCACATCTCTACCAAGGGGCATTTAAACCATCTTGTTAAGCTACTACGACCTGCATGTCTTTTCCAAGGGGCATTTAAACCGTCTTGTTAAGCTACTGGGACCTCCACCACTCTTCCAAGCTGCATTTAAACCATCTTGTTAAGCTACTGCGACCTGCACGTCTCTTCCAAGGGGCATTTAAACCATCTTGTTAAGCTACTGCGACCTGCACGTCTCTTCCAAGGGCCATTTAAACCGTCTTTTTAATCTACTGCGACCTGAACGTCTCTTCCAGGGGGCATTTAAACCTTCTTGTTAAGCTACTGCGACCAGCACGTCTCTTCCAAGGGGCATTTAAACTGTCTTGTTAAGCAACTGCGACCTCCACCACTCTTCCAAGGGGCATTTAAACCGTCTTGTTAAGCTACTGCGTCCTGCATGTCTCTTTCAAGGGGCATTTTAACCGTCTTGTTAAGCTACTGCTTCCAGCAAGTCTCTTCCAAGGGTCATTTAAACCGTCTTGTTAAGCTACTGCGACCTGCACGTCTCTTCCAAGGGGCATTTAAACCGTCTTGTTAAGCTACTGCGACCTTCACCGCTCTTAGAAAGGGCATTTAATCCGTCTTGTTAAGCTACTGCGACCTGAACTTCTCTTCCAAGGGGCATTTAAACCGTCTTGTTAAGCTACTGCGACCTTCACCGCTCTTACAAAGGGCATTTAATCCGTCTTGTTAAGCTACTGCGACCTGCACGTCTCTTCCAAGGGGCATTTAAACCATCTTGTTAAGCTACTGCGACCTGCACGTCTCTTCCAAGGGGCATTTAAACCATCTTGTTAAGCTACTGCGATCTGTATGTCTCTTCCAATGTGCATTTAAACCGTCTTGTTAAGCTGCTGCGACCTGTATGTCTCTTCCAAGGGGCATTTAAACCGTCTTGTTAAGCTACTGCGACCTCCACCTCTCTTCCAAGGGGCATTTAAACCGTCTTGTTAAGCTACTGCGACCTCCACCTCTCTTCCAAGGGGCATTTAAACTGTCTTGTTAAGCTACTGCGACCTACACGTCTCTTCCAAGGGGCATTTAAACCGTCTTGTTAAGCTACTGCGACCTTCACAGCTCTTCCAAAGGGCATTTAATCCGTCTTGTTAAGCTACTGCGAACTTCACGTCTCTTCCAAGGGGCACTTAAACCATCTTGTTAAGCTACTGCGAACTGCACGTCTCTTCCAAGGGGCATTTAAACCATCTTGTTAAGCTACTGCGACCTGAAAGCCTCTTCCAAGCGGCATTTAAACCGTCTTGTTAAGCTACTGCGACCTGCACATCTCTTCCAAGGGGCATTTAAACCATCTTGTTAAGCTACTGCGACCTGCATGTCTTTTCCAAGGGGCATTTAAACCGTCTTGTTAAGCTACTGCGACCTGCATGTCTCTTGCAAGGGGCATTTAAACCGTCTTATTAAGCTACTGCGACCTGCACGTCTCTTCCAAGGGGCATTTAAACTGTCTTGTTAAGCTACTGCGACCTCCACCTCTCTTCCAAGGGGCATTTAAACTGTCTTGTTAAGCTACTGCGACCTGCACTTCTCTTCCAAGGGGCATTTTAACTGTCTTGTTAAGCTACTGCGACCTGCACGTCTCTTCCAAGGGGCATTTAAACCGTCTTGTTAAGCTACTGCGACCTTCACAGCTCTTCCAAAGGGCATTTAATCCGTCTTGTTAAGCTACTGCGAACTTCACGTCTCTTCCAAGGGGCACTTAAACCATCTTGTTAAGCTACTGCGAACTGCACGTCTCTTCCAAGTGGCATTTAAACCATCTTGTTAAGCTACTGCGACCTGCACGTCTCTTCCAAGGGGCATTTAAACCATCTTGTTAGGCTACTTCGACATGCACGTCTCTTCCAAGGGGCATTTAAACCATCTTGTTAAGCTGCTGCGACCTGTATGTCTCTTCCAAGGGGCATTTAAACCATCTTGTTAAGCTACTGCGACCTCCACCGCTCTTCCAAGGGGCATTTAAACCGTCTTGTTAAGCTACTGCGACCTGCACGTCTCTTCCAAGGGGCATTTAAACCTTCTTGGTATGCTACTGCGAACTGCAAGCCTCTTCCAAGGGGCATTTAAACCGTCTTGTTAAGCTACTGCGACCTGCACATCTCTTCCAAGGGGCATTTAAACCATCTTGTTAAGCTACTGCTACCTGTATGTCTCTTCCAAGGGGCATTTAAACCGTCTTGTTAAGCTACTGTGACCTCCACCGCTCTTCCAAGGGGCATTTAAACCGTCTTGTTAAGTTACTGCGACCTGCACGTCTCTTCCAAGGGGCATTTAAACCGTCTTGGTAAGCTACTGCGACCTGCAAGCCTCTTCTAAGGGGCATTTAAACCCTCTTGTTAAGCTACTGCGACCTGCACGTCTCTTGCAAGGGGCATTTAAACCATCTTGTTAAGCTACTGTGACCTGCACGTCTCTTCTAAGGGGCATTTAAACCATCTTGTTAAGCTACTGCGACCTGCACGTCTCTTTCAAGGGGCATTTACACCGTCTTGTTAAGCTAATGCGACCTGCTCGTCTCTTCCAAGGGGCATTTAAACTGTCTTGTTAAGCTACTGCGACCTCCACCTCTCTTCCAAGGGGCATTTAAACCGTCTTGTTAAGCTACTGCGACCTGCACGTCTCTTCCAAGGGGCATTTAAACCATCTTGTTAAGCTACTGCGACCTGCACGTCTCTTCCAAGGGGCATTTAAACCGTCTTGTTAAGCTACTGCGACCTGCACATCTCTTTTAAGGGGCATTTAAACCATCTTGTTAAGCTACTGCGACCTGCACGTCTCTTCCAAGGGGCATTTAAACTGTCTTGTTAAGCTACTGCGACCTCCACCTCTCTTCTTAGGGGCATTTAAACCGTCTTGTTAAGCTACTGCGACCTGCACGTCTCTTTCAAGGGGCATTTAAACCATCTTGTTAAGCTACTGCTCCCTTCATGTCTTTTCCAAGGGGCATTTAAACCGTCTTGTTAAGCTACTGTGACCTCCACCGCTCTTATAAGGGGCATTTAAACCATCTTGTTAAGCTACTGCGACCTGCACGTCTCTTCCAAGGGGCATTTAAACCGTCTTGGTAAGCTACTGCGACCTGCAAGCCTCTTCTAAGGGGCATTTAAACCCTCTTGTTAAGCTACTGCGACCTGCACGTCTCTTGCAAGGGGCATTTAAACCGTCTTGTTAAGCTACTGCGACCTGCACGTCTCTTCCAAGGGGCATTTAAACTGTCTAGTGAAGCTACTGCGACCTCCACCTCTCTTCCAAGGGGCATTTAAACCATCTTGTTAAGCTACTGCGACCTGCACGTCTCTTCCAAGGGGCATTTAAACCGTCTTGTTAAGCTACTGCGACCTGCACATCTCTTGCAAGGGGCATTTAAACCGTCTTGTTAAGCTACTGCGACCTTCAACGCTCTTCCAAAGGGCATTTTAACCATCTTGTTAAGCTACTGTGACCTGCACGTCTCTACCAAGGGGCATTTAAACCGTCTTGTTAAGCTACTGCAACCTCCACGTCTCTTCCAAGGGGCATTTAAACCGTCTTGTTAAGGTACTGCAACCTGCACGTCTCTTCCAAGGGGCATTTAAACCGTCTTGTTAAGCTACTGCGACCTGCACGTCTCTTCCAAGGGGCATTTAAACTGTCTTGTTAAGCTACTGCGACCTCCACCTCTCTTCCAAGGGGCATTTAAACCGTCTTGTTAAGCTACTGCGACCTGCACGTCTCTTCCAAGGGGCATTTAATCCGTCTTGTTAAGCTACTGCGACCTGCACGTCTCTTCCAAGGGGCATTTAAACCGTCTTGTTAAGCTACTGCGAACTGCACGTCTCTTCCAAGGGGCATTTAAACCATGTTCTAAGCTACTGCGACCTGTACGTCTCTTCCAATGGGCATTTAAACCGTCTTGTTAAGCTGCATCGACCTCTATGTCTCTTCCAAGGGGCATTTAAACCGTCTTGTTAAGCTACTGCGACCTCCACCGCTCTTTCAAGGGGCATTTAAACTGTCTTGTTAAGCTACTGCGACCTGCACGTCTCTTCCAAGGGGCATTTAAACCGTCTTGGTAAGCTACTGCGACCTGAAAGCCTCATCCAAGGGGTATTTATACAGTCTTGTTAAGCTAATGCGACCTGCACATCTCTTCCAAGGGGCATTTAAACTGTCTTGCTAAGCTACTGCGACCTCCACCTCTTTTCCAAGGGGCATTTAAACCGTCTTGTTTAGCTACTGCGACCTGCACGTCTCTTCCAAGGGGCATTTAAACCAGCTTGTTAAGCTACTGCGACCTGCACGTCTCTTCCAAGGGGCATTTAAACCGTCTTGTTAAGCTACTGCGACCAGCACGTCTCTTCCAAGGGGCATTTAAACCGTCTTGTTAAGCTACTGCGACCTGCACGTCTCTTTCAAGGGGCATTTAAACTGTCTTGTTAAGCTACTGCGACCTTCACCGCTCTTACAAAGGGCATTTAATCCGTCTTGTTAAGCTACTGCGACCTGCACGTCTCTTCCAAGGTGTATTTAAACCATCTTGTTAAGCTACTGCGAACTGCACGTCTCTTCCAATGGGCATTTAAACTGTCTTGTTAAGCTACTGCGACCTGCATGTCTCTTCCAAGGGACATTTAAACCATCTTGTTAAGCTACTGCGACCTGCACGTCTCTTCCAAGGGGCATTTAAACCATCTTGTTAAGCTACTGCGACCTGGACGTCACTTCCAATAGGCATTTACACCGTCTTGTTAAGCTGCTACGACCTGTATGTCTCTTCCAAGGGGCATTTAAACTTTCTTGTTAAGATACTGCGACCTCCACCGCTCTTCCAAGGGGCAATTAAACCGTCTTGTTAAGCTACTGCGACCTGCACATCTCTTCCAAGGGGGATTTAAACCATCTTGTTAAGCTACTGCGACCTGCATGTCTTTTCCAAGGGGCATTTAAACCGTCTTGTTAAGCTACTGCGACCTGCATGTCTCTTGCAAGGGGCATTTAAACCGTCTTGTTAAGCTACTGCGACCTGCAAGTCCCTTCCAAGGGGCATTTAAACTGTCTTGTTAAGCAACTGGGACCTGCACATCTCTACCAAGGGGCATTTAAACCATCTTGTTAAGCTACTACGACCTGCATGTCTTTTCCAAGGGGCATTTAAACCGTCTTGTTAAGCTACTGGGACCTCCACCACTCTTCCAAGCTGCATTTAAACCATCTTGTTAAGCTACTGCGACCTGCACGTCTCTTCCAAGGGGCATTTAAACCATCTTGTTAAGCTACTGCGACCTGCACGTCTCTTCCAAGGGCCATTTAAACCATCTTTTTAATCTACTGCGACCTGAACGTCTCTTCCAGGGGGCATTTAAACCTTCTTGTTAAGCTACTGCGACCAGCACGTCTCTTCCAAGGGGCATTTAAACTGTTTTGTTAAGCAACTGCGACCTCCACCACTCTTCCAAGGGGCATTTAAACCGTCTTGTTAAGCTACTGCGTCCTGCATGTCTCTTTCAAGGGGCATTTTAACCGTCTTGTTAAGCTACTGCTTCCAGCACGTCTCTTCCAAGGGTCATTTAAACCGTCTTGTTAAGCTACTGCGACCTGCACGTCTCTTCCAAGGGGCATTTAAACCGTCTTGTTAAGCTACTGCGACCTTCACCGCTCTTAGAAAGGGCATTTAATCCGTCTTGTTAAGCTACTGCGACCTGCACTTCTCTTCCAAGGGGCATTTAAACCGTCTTGTTAAGCTACTGCGACCTTCACCGCTCTTACAAAGGGCATTTAATCCGTCTTGTTAAGCTACTGCGACCTGCACGTCTCTTCCAAGGGGCATTTAAACCATCTTGTTAAGCTACTGCGACCTGCACGTCTCTTCCAAGGGGCATTTAAACCATCTTGTTAAGCTACTGCGATCTGTATGTCTCTTCCAATGGGCATTTAAACCGTCTTGTTAAGCTGCTGCGACCTGTATGTCTCTTCCAAGGGGCATTTTAACCGTCTTGTTAAGCTACTGCGACCTGCACGTCTCTTCCAAGTGGCATTTAAACCGTCTTGTTAAGCTACTGCGACCTTCACAGCTCTTCCAAAGGGCATTTAATCCGTCTTGTTAAGCTACTGCGAACTTCACGTCTCTTCCAAGGGGCACTTAAACCATCTTGTTAAGCTACTGCGAACTGCACGTCTCTTCCAAGTGGCATTTAAACCATCTTGTTAAGCTACTGCGAACTGCACGTCTCTTCCAAGGGGCATTTAAACCATCTTGTTAGGCTACTTCGACATGTACGTCTCTTCCAAGGGGCATTTAAACCATCTTGTTAAGCTGCTGCGACCTGTATGTCTCTTCCAAGGGGCATTTAAACCATCTTGTTAAGCTACTGCGACCTCCACCGCTCTTCCAAGGGGCATTTAAACCGTCTTGTTAAGCTACTGCGACCTGCACGTCTCTTCCAAGGGGCATTTAAACCTTCTTGGTATGCTACTGCGAACTGGAAGCCTCTTCCAAGGGGCATTTAAACCGTCTTGTTAAGCTACTGCGACCTGCACATCTCTTCCAAGGGGCATTTAAACCATCTTGTTAAGCTACTGCTACCTGTATGTCTCTTCCAAGGGGCATTTAAACCGTCTTGTTAAGCTACTGTGACCTCCACCGCTCTTCCAAGGGGCATTTAAACCGTCTTGTTAAGTTACTGCGACCTGCACGTCTCTTCCATGGGGCATTTAAACCGTCTTGGTAAGCTACTGCGACCTGCAAGCCTCTTCTAAGGGGCATTTAAACCCTCTTGTTAAGCTACTGCGACCTGCACGTCTCTTGCAAGGGGCATTTAAACCATCTTGTTAAGCTACTGCGACCTGCACGTCTCTTTCAAGGGGCATTTAAACCGTCTTGTTAAGCTAATGCGACCTGCTCGTCTCTTCCAAGGGGCATTTAAACTGTCTTGTTAAGCTACTGCGACCTCCACCTCTCTTCCAAGGGGCATTTAAACCGTCTTGTTAAGCTACTGCGACCTGCACGTCTCTTCCAAGGGGCATTTAAACCATCTTGTTAAGCTACTGCGACCTGCACGTCTCTTCCAAGGGGCATTTAAACCGTCTTGTTAAGCTACTGCGACCTGCACATCTCTTTTAAGGGGCATTTAAACCATCTTGTTAAGCTACTGCGACCTGCACGTCTCTTCCAAGGGGCATTTAAACTGTCTTGTTAAGCTACTGCGACCTGCACGTCTCCTCCAAGGGGCATTTAAACCGTCTTGTTAAGCTACTGCGACCTGCACGTCTCTTCCAAGGGGCATTTAATCCGTCTTGTTAAGCTACTGCGAACTGCAAGTCTCTTCCAAGGGGCATTTAAACCGTCTTTTTAAGCTACTGCGAACTGCACGTCTCTTCCAAGGGGCATTTAAACCGTCTTCTAAGCTACTGCGACGTGTACGTCTCTTCCAATGGGCATTTAAACCGTCTTGTTAAGCTGCTTCGACCTGTATGTCTCTTCCAAGGGGCATTTAAACCTTCTTGTTAAGCTACTGCGACCTCCACCGCTCTTTCAAGGGGCATTTAAACCGTCTTGTTAAGCTACTGCGACCTGCACTTCTCTTCTAAGAGGCATTTAAACCGTCTTGTTAAGCTACTGCGACCTGCACGTCTCTTTCAAGGGGCATTTAAACCATCTTGTTAAGCTACTGCTACCTGCATGTCTTTTCCAAGGGGCATTTAAACCGTCTTGTTAATCTACTGTGACCTCCACCGCTCTTCCAAGGGGCATTTAAACCATCTTGTTAAGCTACTGCGACCTGCACGTCTCTTCCAAGGGGCATTTAAACCGTCTTGGTAAGCTACTGCGACCTGCAAGCCTCTTCTAAGGGGCATTTAAACCCTCTTGTTAAACTACTGCGACCTGCACGTCTCTTGCAAGGGGCATTTAAACCGTCTTGTTAAGCTACTGTGACCTGCAAGTCTCTTCTAAGGGGCATTTAAACCGTCTTGTTAAGCTTCTGCCACCTGCACGTCTCTTTCAAGGGCATTTAAACAGTCTTGTTAAGCTAATGCGAACTGCATGTCTCTTCCAAGGGGCATTTAAACTGTCTTGTTAAGCTACTGCGACCTCCACCTCTCTTCCAAGGGCCATTTAAACCATCTTGTTAAGCTAATGCGACCTGCACATCTCTTCCAAGGGGCATTTAAACCGTCTTGTTAAGCTACTGCGACCTTCACCGCTCTTCCAAAGGGCATTTTAACCATCTTGTTAAGCTACTGTGACCTGCACGTCTCTTCCAAGGGGCATTTAAACCGTCTTGTTAAGCTACTGCGACCTGCACGTCTCTTCCAAGGGGCATTTAAACCGTCTTGTTAAGCTACTGCGAACTGCACGTCTCTTCCAAGAGGCATTTAAACCATCTTCTAAGCTACTGCGACCTGTACGTCTCTTCCAATGAGCATTTAAACCGTCTTGTTAAGATGCTTCGACCTGTATGTATCTTCCAAGGGGCATTTAAACCGTCTTGTTAAACTACTGCGACCTCCACCGCTCTTTCAAGGGGCATTTAAACCGTCTTGTTAAGCTACTGCGACCTGCACGTCTCTTCCAAGGGGCATTTAAACCGTCTTGGTAAGCTACTGCGACCTGAAAGCCTCTTCCAAGGGGTATTTAAACCGTCTTGTTAAGCTAATGCGACCTGCACGTCTCTTCCCAGGGGCATTTAAACTGTCTTGTTAAGCTACTGCGACCTCCACCTCTCTTCCAAGGGGCATTTAAACCGTCTTGTTATGCTACTGCGACCTGCACGTCTCATCCAAGGGGCATTTAAACCATCTTGTTAAGCTACTGCGACCTGCACGTCTCTACCAAGAGGCATTTAAACCGTCTTGTTAAGCTACTGCGACCTGTACATGTCTTCCAAGGGGCATTTAAACCGTCTTGTTAAGCTACTGCGACCTTCACCGCTCTTCCAAAGAGCATTTTAACTGTCTTGTTAAGCTACTGTGACCTGCACGTCTCTACCAAGGGGCATTTAAACTGTCTTGTTAAGCTACTGCAACCTCCACTGCTCTTCCAAGGGGCATTTAAACCGTCTTGTTAAGCTACTGCGACCTTCACGTCTCTTCCAAGGGGCATTTAAACTGTCTTGTTAAGCTACTACGACCTGCACGTCTCTTCCAAGGGGCATTTAAACCATCTTGTTAAGGTACTGCGACCTGCACGTCTCTTTCAAGGGGCATTTAAACTGTCTTGTTAAGCTACTGCGACCTGTACGACTCTTCCAATGGGCATTTAAACCGTCTTGTTAAGCTGCTGCGACCTGTATGTCTCTTCCAAGGGGCATTTAAACCGTCTTGTTAAGCTACTGCGACCTCCACCTCTCTTCCAAGGGGCATTTAAACCGTCTTGTTAAGCTACTGCGACCTTCACGTCTCTTCCAAGGGGCATTTAAACTGTCTTGTTAAGCTACTGCGACCTGCACGTCTCTTCCAAGGGGCATTTAAACCATCTTGGTAAGCTACTGCGACCTGAAAGCCTCTTCCAAGTGGCATTTAATCTGTCTTGTTAAGCTACTGCGACCTGCACATCTCTTCCAAGGGGCATTTAAACCATCTTGTTAAGCTACTGCGACCTGCATGTCTTTTCCAAGGGGCATTTAAACCGTCTTGTTAAGATACTGCGACCTGCATGTCTCTTGCAAGGGGCATTTAAACCGTCTTGTTAAGCTACTGCGACCTCCACGTCTCTTCCAAGGGGCATTTAAACTGTCTTGTTAAGCTACTGCGACCTCCACCTCTCTTCCAAGGGGCATGTAAACCGTCTTGTTAAGCGACTGTGACCTGCACTTCTCTTCTAAGGGGCATTTTAACCGTCTTGTTAAGCTACTGCGACCTGCACGTCTCTTCCAAGGGACATTTAAACCGTCTTGTTAAGCTACTGCGACCTTCACCGCTCTTCCAAAGGGCATTTAATCCGTCTTGTTAAGCTACTGCGAACTTCACGTCTCTTCCAAGGGGCATTTAAACCGTCTTGTTAAGCTACTGCGAACTGCATGTCTCTTCCAAGGGGCATTTAAACCATCTTGTTAAGCTACTGCGACCTGCACGTCTCTTCCAAGGGGCATTTAAACCATCTTTTTAAGCTAAATCGACCTGTACGTCTCTTCCAAGGGGCATTTAAACCGTCTTGTTAAGCTACTGCGACCTGCACTTCTCTTCCAAGGGGCATTTTAACCGTCTTGTTAAGCTACTGCGACCTGCACGTCTCTTCCAAGGGGCATTTAAACCGTCTTGTTAAGCTACTGCGACCTTCACAGCTCTTCCAAAGGGCATTTAATCCGTCTTGTTAAGCTACTGCGAACTTCACGTCTCTTCCAAGGGGCATTTAAACCATCTTGTTAAGCTACTGAGAACTGCACCTCTCTTCCAAGGGGCATTTAAACCATCTTGTTAAGCTACTGCGACCTGCACGTCTCTTCCAAGGGGCATTTAAACCGTCTTGTTAAGCTGCTGCGACTTGTATTTCTCTTCCAAGGGGCATTTAAACCGTCTTGTTAAGCTACTGCGACCTCCACCGCTCTTCCAAGGGGCATTTAAACCGTCTTGTTAAGCTACTGCGACCTGCACGTCTCTTCCAAGGGGCATTTAAACCTTCTTGGTATGCTACTGCGACCTGCAAGCCTCTTCCAAGGGGCATTTAAACCGTCTTGTTAAGCTACTGCGACCTGCACATCTCTTCCAAGGGGCATTTAAACCAACTTGTTAAGCTACTGCTACCTGCATGTCTTTTCCAAGGGGCATTTAAACCGTCTTGTTAAGCTACCGTGACCTCCACCGCTCTTCCAAGGGGCATTTAAACCGTCTTGTTAAGCTACTGCGACCTGCACGTCTCTTCCAAGGGGCATTTAAACCATCTTGGTAAGCTACTGCGACCTGCAAGCCTCTTCTAAGGGGCATTTAAACCCTCTTGTTAAGCTACTGCGACCTGCACGTCTCTTGCAAGGGGCATTTAAACCGTCTTGTTAAGCTACTGTGACCTGCACGTCTCTTCTAAGGGGCATTTAAACCGTCTTGTTAAGCTACTGCGACCTGCACGTCTCTTGCAAGGGGCATTTAAACCGTTTTGTTAAGCTACTGTGACCTGCACGTCTCTTCTAAGGGGCATTTAAACCGTCTTGTTAAGCTAATGCGACCTGCTCGTCTCTTCCAAGGGGCATTTAAAACGTCTTGTTAACCTACTGCGACCTGCACGTCTCTTCCAAGGGGCATTTAAACCATCTTGTTAAGCTACTGCGACCTGCACGTCTCTTCCAAGGGGCATTTAAACCGTCTTGTTAAGCTACTACGACCTGCACATCTCTTCCAAGGGGCATTTAAACCATCTTGTTAAGCTACTGCGACCTTCACCGCTCTTCAAAAGGGCATTTTAACCATCTTGTTAAGCTACTGTGACCTGCACGTCTCTACCAAGGGGCATTTAAACCGTCTTGTTAAGCTACTGCAACCTCCACTGCTCTTCCAAGGGGCATTTAAACCGTCTTGTTAAGCTACTGCGACCTTCACGTCTCTTCCAAGGGGCATTTAAACCCTCTTGTTAAGCTACTGCGACCTGCACGTCTCTTGCAAGGGGCATTTAAACCGTCTTGTTAAGCTACTGCGACCTGCACGTCTCTTCCAAGGGCCATTTAAACCGTCTTTTTAAGCTACTGCGACCTGAACGTCTCTTCCAAGGGGCATTTAAACCTTCTTGTTAAGCTACTGCGACCAGCATGTCTCTTCCAAGGGGCATTTAAACTGTCTTGTTAAGCAACTGCGACCTCCACCACTCTTCCAAGGGGCATTTAAACCGTCTTGTTAAGCTACTGCGTCCTGCAAGTCTCTTTCAAGGGGCATTTTAACCGTCTTGTTAAGCTACTGCTTCCAGCACGTCTCTAATAAGGGTCATTTAAACCGTCTTGTTAAGCTACTGCGACCTGCACGTCTCTTCCAAGGGGCATTTAAACCGTCTTGTTAAGCTACTGCGACCTTCACCGCTCTTAGAAAGGGCATTTAATCCGTCTTGTTAAGCTACTGTGACCTGCACTTCTCTTCCAAGGGGCATTTAAACCGTCTTGTTAAGCTACTGCGACCTTCACCGCTCTTACAAAGGTCATTTAATCCGTCTTGTTAAGCTACTGCGACCTGCACGTCTCTTCCAAGGGGCATTTAAACCATCTTGTTAAGCTACTGCGACCTGCATGTCTCTTCCAAGGGGCATTTAAACCATCTTGTTAAGCTACTGCGACCTGTACGTCTCTTCCAATGGGCATTTAAACCGTCTTGTTAAGCTGCTGCGACCTGTATGTCTCTTCCAAGGGGCATTTAAACCGTCTTGTTAAGCTACTGCGACCTCCACCTCTCTTCCAAGGGGCATTTAAACCGTCTTGTTAAGCTACTGCGACCTGCACGTCTCTTCCAAGGGGCATTTAAACCATCTTGGTAAGCTACTGCGACCTGAAAGCCTCTTTCAAGCGGCATTTAAACCGTCTTGTTAAGCTACTGCGACCTGCACATCTCTTCCAAGGGGCATTTAAACCATCTTGTTAAGCTACTGCGACCTGCATGTCTTTTCCAAGGGGCATTTAAACCGTCTTGTTAAGCTACTGCGACCTGCATGTCTCTTGCAAGGGGCATTTAAACCGTCTTATTAAGCTACTGCGACCTGCACGTCTCTTCCAAGGGGCATTTAAACTGTCTTGTTAAGCTACTGCGACCTCCACCTCTCTTCCAAGGGGCATTTAAACTGTCTTGTTAAGCTACTGCGACCTGCACTTCTCTTCCAAGGGGCATTTTAACCGTCTTGTTAAGCTACTGCGACCTGCACGTCTCTTCCAAGGGGCATTTAAACCGTCTTGTTAAGCTACTGCGACCTTCACAGCTCTTCCAAAGGGCATTTAATCCGTCTTGTTAAGCTACTGCGAACTTCACATCTCTTCAAAGGGGCATTTAAACCATCTTGTTAAGCTACTGCGAACTGCACCTCTCTTCCAAGGGGCATTTAAACCATCTTGTTAAGCTACTGCGACCTGCACGTCTCTTCCAAGGGGCATTTAAACCATTTTGTTAAGCTACTTCGACCTGTACGTCTCTTCCAAGGGGCATTTAAACCATCTTGTTAAGCTGCTGCGACCTGTATGTCTCTTCCAAGGGGCATTTAAACCATCTTGTTAAGCTACTGCGACCTCCACCGCTCTTCCAAGGGGCATTTAAACCATCTTGTTAAGCTACTGCGACCTGCACGTCTCTTCCAAGGGGCATTTAAACCTTCTTGGTATGCTACTGCGAACTGCAAGCCTCTTCCAAGGGGCATTTAAACCGTCTTGTTAAGCTACTGCGACCTGCACATCTCTTCCAAGGGGCATTTAAACCATCTTGTTAAGCTACTGCTACCTGTATGTCTCTTCCAAGGGGCATTTAAACCGTCTTGTTAAGCTACTGTGACCTCCACCGCTCTTCCAAGGGGCATTTAAACCATCTTGTTAAGTTATTGCGACCTGCACGTCTCTTCCAAGGGGCATTTAAACCATCTTGGTAAGCTACTGCGACCTGCAAGCCTCTTCTAAGGGGCATTTAAACCCTCTTGTTAAGCTACTGCGACCTGCACGTCTCTTGCAAGGGGCATTTAAACCGTCTTGTTAAGCTACTGTGACCTGCACTTCTCTTCTAAGGGGCATTTAAACCATCTTGTTAAGCTACTGCGACCTGCACGTCTCTTTCAAGGGGCATTTAAACCGTCTTGTTAAGCTAATGCGACCTGCTCGTCTCTTCCAAGGGGCATTTAAACTGTCTTGTTAAGCTACTGCGACCTCCACCTCTTTTCCAAGGGGCATTTAAACCGTCTTTTTAAGCTACTGCGACCTGCACGTCTCTTCCAAGGGGCATTTAAACCATCTTGTTAAGCTACTGCGACCTGCACGTCTCTTCCAAGGGGCATTTAAACCGTCTTGTTAAGCTACTGCGACCTGCACATCTCTTCTAAGGGGCATTTAAACCATCTTGTTAAGCTACTGCGACCTGCACATCTCTTCTAAGGGGCATTTAAACCATCTTGTTAAGCTACTGTGACCTGCACGTCTCTACCAAGGGGCATTTAAACCGTCTTGTTAAGCTACTGCAACCTCCACTGCTCTTCCAAGGGGCATTTAAACCGTTTTGTTAAGCTACTGCGACCTGCACGTCTCTTCCAAGGGGCATTTAAACCGTCTTGTTAAGCTACTGCGACCTGCACGTCTCTTCCAAGGGGCATTTAAACTGTCTTGTTAAGCTACTGCGACCTCCACCTCTCTTCCAAGGGGCATTTAAACCGTCTTGTTAAGCTACTGCGACCTGCACGTCTCTTCCAAGGGGCATTTAATCCGTCTTGTTAAGCTACTGCGACCTGCAAGTCTCTTCCAAGGGGCATTTAAACCGTCTTGTTAAGCTACTGTGAACTGCACGTCTCTTCGAAGGGGCATTTAAACCATCTTCTAAGCTACTGCGACCTGTACGTCTCTTCCAATGCGCATTTAAACCGTCTTGTTAAGCTGCTTCGACCTGTATGTCTCTTCCAAGGGGCATTTAAACCGTCTTGTTAAGCTACTGCGACCTCCACCGCTCTTTCAAGGGGCATTTAAACCGTCTTGTTAAGCTACTGCGACCTGCACGTCTCTTTCAAGGGGCATTTAAACCATCTTGTTAAGCTACTGCTACCTGCATGTCTTTTCCAAGGGGCATTTAAACCGTCTTGTTAAGCTACTGTGACCTCCACCGCTCTTCCAAGGGGCATTTAAACCATCTTGTTAAGCTACTGCGACCTGCACGTCTCTTCCAAGGGGCATTTAAACCGTCTTGGTAAGCTACTGCGACCTGCAAGCCTCTTCTAAGGGGCATTTAAACCCTCTTGTTAAGCTACTGCGACCTGCACGTCTCTTGCAAGGGGCATTTAAACCGTCTTGTTAAGCTACTGTGACCTGCACGTCTCTTCTAAGGGGCATTTAAACCGTCTTATTAAGCTTCTGCCACCTGCACGTCTCTTTCAAGGGGTATTTAAACAGTCTTGTTAAGCTAATGCGAACTGCACGTCTCTTCCAAGGGGCATTTAAACTGTATTGTTAAGCTACTGCGACCTCCACCTCTCTTCCAAGGGGCATTTAAACCATCTTGTTTAGCTACTGCAACCTGCACGTCTCTTCCAAGGGGCATTTAAACCATCTTGTTAAGCTTCTGCGAACCTGCACATCTCTTTCAAGGGGCATTTAAACCGTCTTGTTAAGCTACGGCGACCTCCACCTCTCTTCCAAGGGGCATTTAATCCATCTTGTTAAGCTAATGCGACCTGCACATCTCTTCCAAGGGGCATTTAAACCGTCTTGTTAAGCTACTGCGACCTTCACCGCTCTTCCAAAGGGCATTTTAACCATCTTGTTAAGCTACTGTGACCTGCACGTCTCTACCAAGGGGCATTTAAACCGTCTTGTTAAGCTACTGCAACCTCCACTGCTCTTCCAAGGGGCATTTAAACCGTCTTGTTAAGGTACTGCGACCTGCACGTCTCTTCCAAGGGGCATTTAAACCGTCTTGTTAAGCTACTGCGACCTGCACGTCTCTTCCAAGGGGCATTTAAACTGTCTTGTTAAGCTACTGCGACCTCCACCTCTCTTCCAAGGAGCATTTAAACCGTCTTGTTAAGCTACTGCGACCTGCACGTCTCTTCCAAGGGGCATTTAATCCGTCTTGTTAAGCTACTGCGACCTGCACGTCTCTTCCAAGGGGCATTTAAACCGTCTTGTTAAGCTACTGCGAACTGCACGTCTCTTCCAAGGGGCATTTAAACCATCTTCTAAGCTACTGCGACCTGTACGTCTCTTCCAATGAGCATTTAAACCGTCTTGTTAAGATGCTTCGACCTGTATGTATCTTCCAAGGGGCATTTAAACCGTCTTGTTAAGCTACTGCGACCTCCACCGATCTTTCAAGGGGCATTTAAACCGTCTTGTTAAGCTACTGCAACCTGCACGTCTCTTCCAAGGGGCATTTAAACCGTCTTGGTAAGCTACTGCGACGTGAAAGCCTCTTCCAAGGGGTATTTAAACCGTCTTGTTAAGCTAATGCGACCTGCACGTCTCTTCCAAGGGGCATTTAAACTGTCTTGTTAAGCTACTGCGACCTGCACGTCTCTTCCAAGGGGCATTTAAACCATCTTGTTAAGCTACTGCGACCTGCACGTCTCTTCCAAGGGGCATTTAAACCGTCTTGTTAAGCTACTGCCACCTTCACCGCTCTTCCAAAGGGCATTTTAACTGTCTTGTTAAGCTACTGTGACCTGCACGTCTCTACCAAGGGGCATTTAAACTGTCTTGTTAAGCTACTGCAACCTCCACTGCTCTTCCAAGGGGCATTTAAACCGTCTTGTTAAGCTACTGCGACCTTCACGTCTCTTCCAAGGGGCATTTAAACTGTCTTGTTAAGCTACTGCGACCTGCACGTCTCTTCCAAGGGGCATTTAAACCATCTTGTTAAGGTACTGCGACCTGCACGTCTCTTTCAAGGGGCATTTAAACCATCTTGTTAAGCTACTGCGACCTGTACGACTCTTCCAATGGGCATTTAAACCGTCTTGTTAAGCTGCTGCGACCTGTATGTCTCTTCCAAGGGGCATTTAAACCGTCTTGTTAAGCTACTGCGACCTCCACGTCTCTTCCAAGGGGCATTTAAACCGTCTTGTTAAGCTACTGCGACCTGCACGTCTCTTCCAAGGGGCATTTAAACCATCTTGGTAAGCTACTGCGACCTGAAAGCTTCTTCCAAGCGGCATTTAATCCGTCTTGTTAAGCTACTGCGACCTGCACATCTGTTCCAAGGGGCATTTAAACGATCTTGTTAAGCTACTGCGACCTGCATGTCTTTTCCAAGGGGCATTTAAACCGTCTTTTTAAGCTACTGCGACCTGCATGTCTCTTGCAAGGGGCATTTAAACCCTCTTGTTAAGCTACTGCGACCTCCACGTCTCTTCGAAGGGGCATTTAAACTGTCTTGTTAAGCTACTGCGACCTCCACCTCTCTTCCAAGGGGCATGTAAACCGTCTTGTTAAGCTACTGTGACCTGCACTTCTCTTCTAAGGGGCATTTTAACCGTCTTGTTAAGCTACTGCGACCTGCACGTCTCTTCCAAGGGACATTTAAACCGTCTTGTTAAGCTACTGTGAACTGCACGTCTCTTCGAAGGGGCATTTAAACCATCTTCTAAGCTACTGCGACCTGTACGTCTCTTCCAATGCGCATTTAAACCGTCTTGTTAAGCTGCTTCGACCTGTATGTCTCTTCCAAGGGGCATTTAAACCGTCTTGTTAAGCTACTGCGACCTCCACCGCTCTTTCAAGGGGCATTTAAACCGTCTTGTTAAGCTACTGCGACCTGCACGTCTCTTTCAAGGGGCATTTAAACCATCTTGTTAAGCTACTGCTACCTGCATGTCTTTTCCAAGGGGCATTTAAACCGTCTTGTTAAGCTACTGTGACCTCCACCGCTCTTCCAAGGGGCATTTAAACCATCTTGTTAAGCTACTGCGACCTGCACGTCTCTTCCAAGGGGCATTTAAACCGTCTTGGTAAGCTACTGCGACCTGCAAGCCTCTTCTAAGGGGCATTTAAACCCTCTTGTTAAGCTACTGCGACCTGCACGTCTCTTGCAAGGGGCATTTAAACCGTCTTGTTAAGCTACTGTGACCTGCACGTCTCTTCTAAGGGGCATTTAAACCGTCTTATTAAGCTTCTGCCACCTGCACGTCTCTTTCAAGGGGTATTTAAACAGTCTTGTTAAGCTAATGCGAACTGCACGTCTCTTCCAAGGGGCATTTAAACTGTATTGTTAAGCTACTGCGACCTCCACCTCTCTTCCAAGGGGCATTTAAACCATCTTGTTTAGCTACTGCAACCTGCACGTCTCTTCCAAGGGGCATTTAAACCATCTTGTTAAGCTTCTGCGAACCTGCACATCTCTTTCAAGGGGCATTTAAACCGTCTTGTTAAGCTACGGCGACCTCCACCTCTCTTCCAAGGGGCATTTAATCCATCTTGTTAAGCTAATGCGACCTGCACATCTCTTCCAAGGGGCATTTAAACCGTCTTGTTAAGCTACTGCGACCTTCACCGCTCTTCCAAAGGGCATTTTAACCATCTTGTTAAGCTACTGTGACCTGCACGTCTCTACCAAGGGGCATTTAAACCGTCTTGTTAAGCTACTGCAACCTCCACTGCTCTTCCAAGGGGCATTTAAACCGTCTTGTTAAGGTACTGCGACCTGCACGTCTCTTCCAAGGGGCATTTAAACCGTCTTGTTAAGCTACTGCGACCTGCACGTCTCTTCCAAGGGGCATTTAAACTGTCTTGTTAAGCTACTGCGACCTCCACCTCTCTTCCAAGGAGCATTTAAACCGTCTTGTTAAGCTACTGCGACCTGAACGTCTCTTCCAAGGGGCATTTAATCCGTCTTGTTAAGCTACTGCGACCTGCACGTCTCTTCCAAGGGGCATTTAAACCGTCTTGTTAAGCTACTGCGAACTGCACGTCTCTTCCAAGGGGCATTTAAACCATCTTCTAAGCTACTGCGACCTGTACGTCTCTTCCAATGAGCATTTAAACCGTCTTGTTAAGATGCTTCGACCTGTATGTATCTTCCAAGGGGCATTTAAACCGTCTTGTTAAGCTACTGCGACCTCCACCGATCTTTCAAGGGGCATTTAAACCGTCTTGTTAAGCTACTGCAACCTGCACGTCTCTTCCAAGGGGCATTTAAACCGTCTTGGTAAGCTACTGCGACGTGAAAGCCTCTTCCAAGGGGTATTTAAACCGTCTTGTTAAGCTAATGCGACCTGCACGTCTCTTCCAAGGGGCATTTAAACTGTCTTGTTAAGCTACTGCGACCTGCACGTCTCTTCCAAGGGGCATTTAAACCATCTTGTTAAGCTACTGCGACCTGCACGTCTCTTCCAAGGGGCATTTAAACCGTCTTGTTAAGCTACTGCCACCTTCACCGCTCTTCCAAAGGGCATTTTAACTGTCTTGTTAAGCTACTGTGACCTGCACGTCTCTACCAAGGGGCATTTAAACTGTCTTGTTAAGCTACTGCAACCTCCACTGCTCTTCCAAGGGGCATTTAAACCGTATTGTTAAGCTACTGCGACCTTCACGTCTCTTCCAAGGGGCATTTAAACTGTCTTGTTAAGCTACTGCGACCTGCACGTCTCTTCCAAGGGGCATTTAAACCATCTTGTTAAGGTACTGCGACCTGCACGTCTCTTTCAAGGGGCATTTAAACCATCTTGTTAAGCTACTGCGACCTGTACGACTCTTCCAATGGGCATTTAAACCGTCTTGTTAAGCTGCTGCGACCTGTATGTCTCTTCCAAGGGGCATTTAAACCGTCTTGTTAAGCTACTGCGACCTCCACGTCTCTTCCAAGGGGCATTTAAACCGTCTTGTTAAGCTACTGCGACCTGCACGTCTCTTCCAAGGGGCATTTAAACCATCTTGGTAAGCTACTGCGACCTGAAAGCTTCTTCCAAGCGGCATTTAATCCGTCTTGTTAAGCTACTGCGACCTGCACATCTGTTCCAAGGGGCATTTAAACGATCTTGTTAAGCTACTGCGACCTGCATGTCTTTTCCAAGGGGCATTTAAACCGTCTTGTTAAGCTACTGCGACCTGCATGTCTCTTGCAAGGGGCATTTAAACCCTCTTGTTAAGCTACTGCGACCTCCACGTCTCTTCGAAGGGGCATTTAAACTGTCTTGTTAAGCTACTGCGACCTCCACCTCTCTTCCAAGGGGCATGTAAACCGTCTTGTTAAGCTACTGTGACCTGCACTTCTCTTCTAAGGGGCATTTTAACCGTCTTGTTAAGCTACTGCGACCTGCACGTCTCTTCCAAGGGACATTTAAACCGTCTTGTTAAGCTACTGCGACCTTCACCGCTCTTCCAAAGGGCATTTAATCCGTCTTGTTAAGCTACTGCGAACTTCACGTCTCTTCCAAGGGGCATTTAAACCATCTTGTTAAGCTACTGAGAACTGCACCTCTCTTCCAAGGGGCATTTAAACCATCTTGTTAAGCTACTGCGACCTGCACGTCTCTTCCAAGGGGCATTTAAACCGTCTTGTTAAGCTGCTGCGACTTGTATTTCTCTTCCAAGGGGCATTTAAACCGTCTTGTTAAGCTACTGCGACCTCCACCGCTCTTCCAAGGGGCATTTAAACCGTCTTGTTAAGCTACTGCGACCTGCACGTCTCTTCCAAGGGGCATTTAAACCTTCTTGGTATGCTACTGCGACCTGCAAGCCTCTTCCAAGGGGCATTTAAACAGTCTTGTTAAGCTACTGCGACCTGCACATCTCTTCCAAGGGGCATTTAAACCAACTTGTTAAGCTACTGCTACCTGCATGTCTTTTCCAAGGGGCATTTAAACCGTCTTGTTAAGCTACTGTGACCTCCACCGCTCTTCCAAGGGGCATTTAAACCGTCTTGTTAAGCTACTGCGACCTGCACGTCTCTTCCAAGGGGCATTTAAACCATCTTGGTAAGCTACTGCGACCTGCAAGCCTCTTCTAAGGGGCATTTAAACCCTCTTGTTAAGCTACTGCGACCTGCACGTCTCTTGCAAGGGGCATTTAAACCGTCTTGTTAAACTACTGTGACCTGCACGTCTCTTCTAAGGGGCATTTAAACCGTCTTGTTAAGCTACTGCGACCTGCACGTCTCTTGCAAGGGGCATTTAAACCGTTTTGTTAAGCTACTGTGACCTGCACGTCTCTTCTAAGGGGCATTTAAACCGTCTTGTTAAGCTAATGCGACCTGCTCGTCTCTTCCAAGGGGCATTTAAAACGTCTTGTTAAGCTACTGCGACCTGCACGTCTCTTCCAAGGGGCATTTAAACCATCTTGTTAAGCTACTGCGACCTGCACGTCTCTTCCAAGGGGCATTTAAACCGTCTTGTTAAGCTACTGCGACCTGCACATCTCTTCCAAGGGGCATTTAAACCATCTTGTTAAGCTACTGCGACCTTCACCGCTCTTCAAAAGGGCATTTTAACCATCTTGTTAAGCTACTGTGACCTGCACGTCTCTACCAAGGGGCATTTAAACCGTCTTGTTAAGCTACTGCAACCTCCACTGCTCTTCCAAGGGGCATTTAAACCGTCTTGTTAAGCTACTGCGACCTTCACGTCTCTTCCAAGGGGCATTTAAACCCTCTTGTTAAGCTACTGCGACCTGCACGTCTCTTGCAAGGGGCATTTAAACCGTCTTGTTAAGCTACTGCGACCTGCACGTCTCTTCCAAGGGCCATTTAAACCGTCTTTTTAAGCTACTGCGACCTGAACGTCTCTTCCAAGGGGCATTTAAACCTTCTTGTTAAGCTACTGCGACCAGCATGTCTCTTCCAAGGGGCATTTAAACTGTCTTGTTAAGCAACTGCGACCTCCACCACTCTTCCAAGGGGCATTTAAACCGTCTTGTTAAGCTACTGCGTCCTGCAAGTCTCTTTCAAGGGGCATTTTAACCGTCTTGTTAAGCTACTGCTTCCAGCACGTCTCTAATAAGGGTCATTTAAACCGTCTTGTTAAGCTACTGCGACCTGCACGTCTCTTCCAAGGGGCATTTAAACCGTCTTGTTAAGCTACTGCGACCTTCACCGCTCTTAGAAAGGGCATTTAATCCGTCTTGTTAAGCTACTGTGACCTGCACTTCTCTTCCAAGGGGCATTTAAACCGTCTTGTTAAGCTACTGCGACCTTCACCGCTCTTACAAAGGTCATTTAATCCGTCTTGTTAAGCTACTGCGACCTGCACGTCTCTTCCAAGGGGCATTTAAACCATCTTGTTAAGCTACTGCGACCTGCATGTCTCTTCCAAGGGGCATTTAAACCATCTTGTTAAGCTACTGCGACCTGTACGTCTCTTCCAATGGGCATTTAAACCGTCTTGTTAAGCTGCTGCGACCTGTATGTCTCTTCCAAGGGGCATTTAAACCGTCTTGTTAAGCTACTGCGACCTCCACCTCTCTTCCAAGGGGCATTTAAACCGTCTTGTTAAGCTCCTGCTACCTGCACGTCTCTTCCAAGGGGCATTTAAACCATCTTGGTAAGCTACTGCGACCTGAAAGCCTCTTTCAAGCGGCATTTAAACCGTCTTGTTAAGCTACTGCGACCTGCACATCTCTTCCAAGGGGCATTTAAACCATCTTGTTAAGCTACTGCGACCTGCATGTCTTTTCCAAGTGGCATTTAAACCGTCTTGTTAAGCTACTGCGACCTGCATGTCTCTTGCAAGGGGCATTCAAACCGTCTTATTAAGCTACTGCGACCTGCACGTCTCTTCCAAGGGGCATTTAAACTGTCTTGTTAAGCTACTGCGACCTCCACCTCTCTTCCAAGGGGCATTTAAACTGTCTTGTTAAGCTACTGCGACCTGCACTTCTCTTCCAAGGGGCATTTTAACCGTCTTGTTAAGCTACTGCGACCTGCACGTCTCTTCCAAGGGGCATTTAAACCGTCTTGTTAAGCTACTGCGACCTGCACATCTCTTCCAAGGGGCATTTAAACAATCTTGTTAAGCTACTGCGACCTGCATGTCTTTTCCAAGGGGCATTTAAACCGTCTTGTTAAGCTACTGCGACCTGCATGTCTCTTGCAAGGGGCATTTAAACCGTCTTATTAAGCTACTGCGACCTGCACGTCTCTTCCAAGGGGCATTTAAACTGTCTTGTTAAGCTACTGCGACCTCCACCTCTCTTCCAAGGGGCATTTAAACTGTCTTGTTAAGCTACTGCGACCTGCACTTCTCTTCCAAGGGGCATTTTAACCGTCTTGTTAAGCTACTGCGACCTGCACGTCTCTTCCAAGGGGCATTTAAACCGTCTTGTTAAGCTACTGCGACCTTCACAGCTCTTCCAAAGGGCATTTAATCCGTCTTGTTAAGCTACTGCGAACTTCACATCTCTTCAAAGGGGCATTTAAACCATCTTGTTAAGCTACTGCGAACTGCACCTCTCTTCCAAGGGGCATTTAAACCATCTTGTTAAGCTACTGCGACCTGCACGTCTCTTCCAAGGGGCATTTAAACCATTTTGTTAAGCTACTTCGACCTGTACGTCTCTTCCAAGGGGCATTTAAACCATCTTGTTAAGCTGCTGCGACCTGTATGTCTCTTCCAAGGGGCATTTAAACCATCTTGTTAAGCTACTGCGACCTCCACCGCTCTTCCAAGGGGCATTTAAACCATCTTGTTAAGCTACTGCGACCTGCACGTCTCTTCCAAGGGGCATTTAAACCTTCTTGGTATGCTACTGCGAACTGCAAGCCTCTTCCAAGGGGCATTTAAACCGTCTTGTTAAGCTACTGCGACCTGCACATCTCTTCCAAGGGGCATTTAAACCATCTTGTTAAGCTACTGCTACCTGTATGTCTCTTCCAAGGGGCATTTAAACCGTCTTGTTAAGCTACTGTGACCTCCACCGCTCTTCCAAGGGGCATTTAAACCATCTTGTTAAGTTATTGCGACCTGCACGTCTCTTCCAAGGGGCATTTAAACCATCTTGGTAAGCTACTGCGACCTGCAAGCCTCTTCTAAGGGGCATTTAAACCCTCTTGTTAAGCTACTGCGACCTGCACGTCTCTTGCAAGGGGCATTTAAACCGTCTTGTTAAGCTACTGTGACCTGCACTTCTCTTCTAAGGGGCATTTAAACCATCTTGTTAAGCTACTGCGACCTGCACGTCTCTTTCAAGGGGCATTTAAACCGTCTTGTTAAGCTAATGCGACCTGCTCGTCTCTTCCAAGGGGCATTTAAACTGTCTTGTTAAGCTACTGCGACCTCCACCTCTTTTCCAAGGGGCATTTAAACCGTCTTTTTAAGCTACTGCGACCTGCACGTCTCTTCCAAGGGGCATTTAAACCATCTTGTTAAGCTACTGCGACCTGCACGTCTCTTCCAAGGGGCATTTAAACCGTCTTGTTAAGCTACTGCGACCTGCACATCTCTTCTAAGGGGCATTTAAACCATCTTGTTAAGCTACTGCGACCTGCACATCTCTTCTAAGGGGCATTTAAACCATCTTGTTAAGCTACTGTGACCTGCACGTCTCTACCAAGGGGCATTTAAACCGTCTTGTTAAGCTACTGCAACCTCCACTGCTCTTCCAAGGGGCATTTAAACCGTTTTGTTAAGCTACTGCGACCTGCACGTCTCTTCCAAGGGGCATTTAAACCGTCTTGTTAAGCTACTGCGACCTGCACGTCTCTTCCAAGGGGCATTTAAACTGTCTTGTTAAGCTACTGCGACCTCCACCTCTCTTCCAAGGGGCATTTAAACCGTCTTGTTAAGCTACTGCGACCTGCACGTCTCTTCCAAGGGGCATTTAATCCGTCTTGTTAAGCTACTGCGACCTGCAAGTCTCTTCCAAGGGGCATTTAAACCGTCTTGTTAAGCTACTGTGAACTGCACGTCTCTTCGAAGGGGCATTTAAACCATCTTCTAAGCTACTGCGACCTGTACGTCTCTTCCAATGCGCATTTAAACCGTCTTGTTAAGCTGCTTCGACCTGTATGTCTCTTCCAAGGGGCATTTAAACCGTCTTGTTAAGCTACTGCGACCTCCACCGCTCTTTCAAGGGGCATTTAAACCGTCTTGTTAAGCTACTGCGACCTGCACGTCTCTTTCAAGGGGCATTTAAACCATCTTGTTAAGCTACTGCTACCTGCATGTCTTTTCCAAGGGGCATTTAAACCGTCTTGTTAAGCTACTGTGACCTCCACCGCTCTTCCAAGGGGCATTTAAACCATCTTGTTAAGCTACTGCGACCTGCACGTCTCTTCCAAGGGGCATTTAAACCGTCTTGGTAAGCTACTGCGACCTGCAAGCCTCTTCTAAGGGGCATTTAAACCCTCTTGTTAAGCTACTGCGACCTGCACGTCTCTTGCAAGGGGCATTTAAACCGTCTTGTTAAGCTACTGTGACCTGCACGTCTCTTCTAAGGGGCATTTAAACCGTCTTATTAAGCTTCTGCCACCTGCACGTCTCTTTCAAGGGGTATTTAAACAGTCTTGTTAAGCTAATGCGAACTGCACGTCTCTTCCAAGGGGCATTTAAACTGTATTGTTAAGCTACTGCGACCTCCACCTCTCTTCCAAGGGGCATTTAAACCATCTTGTTTAGCTACTGCAACCTGCACGTCTCTTCCAAGGGGCATTTAAACCATCTTGTTAAGCTTCTGCGAACCTGCACATCTCTTTCAAGGGGCATTTAAACCGTCTTGTTAAGCTACGGCGACCTCCACCTCTCTTCCAAGGGGCATTTAATCCATCTTGTTAAGCTAATGCGACCTGCACATCTCTTCCAAGGGGCATTTAAACCGTCTTGTTAAGCTACTGCGACCTTCACCGCTCTTCCAAAGGGCATTTTAACCATCTTGTTAAGCTACTGTGACCTGCACGTCTCTACCAAGGGGCATTTAAACCGTCTTGTTAAGCTACTGCAACCTCCACTGCTCTTCCAAGGGGCATTTAAACCGTCTTGTTAAGGTACTGCGACCTGCACGTCTCTTCCAAGGGGCATTTAAACCGTCTTGTTAAGCTACTGCGACCTGCACGTCTCTTCCAAGGGGCATTTAAACTGTCTTGTTAAGCTACTGCGACCTCCACCTCTCTTCCAAGGAGCATTTAAACCGTCTTGTTAAGCTACTGCGACCTGCACATCTCTTCCAAGGGGCATTTAATCCGTCTTGTTAAGCTACTGCGACCTGCACGTCTCTTCCAAGGGGCATTTAAACCGTCTTGTTAAGCTACTGCGAACTGCACGTCTCTTCCAAGGGGCATTTAAACCATCTTCTAAGCTACTGCGACCTGTACGTCTCTTCCAATGAGCATTTAAACCGTCTTGTTAAGATGCTTCGACCTGTATGTATCTTCCAAGGGGCATTTAAACCGTCTTGTTAAGCTACTGCGACCTCCACCGATCTTTCAAGGGGCATTTAAACCGTCTTGTTAAGCTACTGCAACCTGCACGTCTCTTCCAAGGGGCATTTAAACCGTCTTGGTAAGCTACTGCGACGTGAAAGCCTCTTCCAAGGGGTATTTAAACCGTCTTGTTAAGCTAATGCGACCTGCACGTCTCTTCCAAGGGGCATTTAAACTGTCTTGTTAAGCTACTGCGACCTGCACGTCTCTTCCAAGGGGCATTTAAACCATCTTGTTAAGCTACTGCGACCTGCACGTCTCTTCCAAGGGGCATTTAAACCGTCTTGTTAAGCTACTGCCACCTTCACCGCTCTTCCAAAGGGCATTTTAACTGTCTTGTTAAGCTACTGTGACCTGCACGTCTCTACCAAGGGGCATTTAAACTGTCTTGTTAAGCTACTGCAACCTCCACTGCTCTTCCAAGGGGCATTTAAACCGTCTTGTTAAGCTACTGCGACCTTCACGTCTCTTCCAAGGGGCATTTAAACTGTCTTGTTAAGCTACTGCGACCTGCACGTCTCTTCCAAGGGGCATTTAAACCATCTTGTTAAGGTACTGCGACCTGCACGTCTCTTTCAAGGGGCATTTAAACCATCTTGTTAAGCTACTGCGACCTGTACGACTCTTCCAATGGGCATTTAAACCGTCTTGTTAAGCTGCTGCGACCTGTATGTCTCTTCCAAGGGGCATTTAAACCGTCTTGTTAAGCTACTGCGACCTCCACGTCTCTTCCAAGGGGCATTTAAACCGTCTTGTTAAGCTACTGCGACCTGCACGTCTCTTCCAAGGGGCATTTAAACCATCTTGGTAAGCTACTGCGACCTGAAAGCTTCTTCCAAGCGGCATTTAATCCGTCTTGTTAAGCTACTGCGACCTGCACATCTGTTCCAAGGGGCATTTAAACGATCTTGTTAAGCTACTGCGACCTGCATGTCTTTTCCAAGGGGCATTTAAACCGTCTTGTTAAGCTACTGCGACCTGCATGTCTCTTGCAAGGGGCATTTAAACCCTCTTGTTAAGCTACTGCGACATCCACGTCTCTTCGAAGGGGCATTTAAACTGTCTTGTTAAGCTACTGCGACCTCCACCTCTCTTCCAAGGGGCATGTAAACCGTCTTGTTAAGCTACTGTGACCTGCACTTCTCTTCTAAGGGGCATTTTAACCGTCTTGTTAAGCTACTGCGACCTGCACGTCTCTTCCAAGGGACATTTAAACCGTCTTGTTAAGCTACTGTGAACTGCACGTCTCTTCGAAGGGGCATTTAAACCATCTTCTAAGCTACTGCGACCTGTACGTCTCTTCCAATGCGCATTTAAACCGTCTTGTTAAGCTGCTTCGACCTGTATGTCTCTTCCAAGGGGCATTTAAACCGTCTTGTTAAGCTACTGCGACCTCCACCGCTCTTTCAAGGGGCATTTAAACCGTCTTGTTAAGCTACTGCGACCTGCACGTCTCTTTCAAGGGGCATTTAAACCATCTTGTTAAGCTACTGCTACCTGCATGTCTTTTCCAAGGGGCATTTAAACCGTCTTGTTAAGCTACTGTGACCTCCACCGCTCTTCCAAGGGGCATTTAAACCATCTTGTTAAGCTACTGCGACCTGCACGTCTCTTCCAAGGGGCATTTAAACCGTCTTGGTAAGCTACTGCGACCTGCAAGCCTCTTCTAAGGGGCATTTAAACCCTCTTGTTAAGCTACTGCGACCTGCACGTCTCTTGCAAGGGGCATTTAAACCGTCTTGTTAAGCTACTGTGACCTGCACGTCTCTTCTAAGGGGCATTTAAACCGTCTTATTAAGCTTCTGCCACCTGCACGTCTCTTTCAAGGGGTATTTAAACAGTCTTGTTAAGCTAATGCGAACTGCACGTCTCTTCCAAGGGGCATTTAAACTGTATTGTTAAGCTACTGCGACCTCCACCTCTCTTCCAAGGGGCATTTAAACCATCTTGTTTAGCTACTGCAACCTGCACGTCTCTTCCAAGGGGCATTTAAACCATCTTGTTAAGCTTCTGCGAACCTGCACATCTCTTTCAAGGGGCATTTAAACCGTCTTGTTAAGCTACGGCGACCTCCACCTCTCTTCCAAGGGGCATTTAATCCATCTTGTTAAGCTAATGCGACCTGCACATCTCTTCCAAGGGGCATTTAAACCGTCTTGTTAAGCTACTGCGACCTTCACCGCTCTTCCAAAGGGCATTTTAACCATCTTGTTAAGCTACTGTGACCTGCACGTCTCTACCAAGGGGCATTTAAACCGTCTTGTTAAGCTACTGCAACCTCCACTGCTCTTCCAAGGGGCATTTAAACCGTCTTGTTAAGGTACTGCGACCTGCACGTCTCTTCCAAGGGGCATTTAAACCGTCTTGTTAAGCTACTGCGACCTGCACGTCTCTTCCAAGGGGCATTTAAACTGTCTTGTTAAGCTACTGCGACCTCCACCTCTCTTCCAAGGAGCATTTAAACCGTCTTGTTAAGCTACTGCGACCTGAACGTCTCTTCCAAGGGGCATTTAATCCGTCTTGTTAAGCTACTGCGACCTGCACGTCTCTTCCAAGGGGCATTTAAACCGTCTTGTTAAGCTACTGCGAACTGCACGTCTCTTCCAAGGGGCATTTAAACCATCTTCTAAGCTACTGCGACCTGTACGTCTCTTCCAATGAGCATTTAAACCGTCTTGTTAAGATGCTTCGACCTGTATGTATCTTCCAAGGGGCATTTAAACCGTCTTGTTAAGCTACTGCGACCTCCACCGATCTTTCAAGGGGCATTTAAACCGTCTTGTTAAGCTACTGCAACCTGCACGTCTCTTCCAAGGGGCATTTAAACCGTCTTGGTAAGCTACTGCGACGTGAAAGCCTCTTCCAAGGGGTATTTAAACCGTCTTGTTAAGCTAATGCGACCTGCACGTCTCTTCCAAGGGGCATTTAAACTGTCTTGTTAAGCTACTGCGACCTGCACGTCTCTTCCAAGGGGCATTTAAACCATCTTGTTAAGCTACTGCGACCTGCACGTCTCTTCCAAGGGGCATTTAAACCGTCTTGTTAAGCTACTGCCACCTTCACCGCTCTTCCAAAGGGCATTTTAACTGTCTTGTTAAGCTACTGTGACCTGCACGTCTCTACCAAGGGGCATTTAAACTGTCTTGTTAAGCTACTGCAACCTCCACTGCTCTTCCAAGGGGCATTTAAACCGTCTTGTTAAGCTACTGCGACCTTCACGTCTCTTCCAAGGGGCATTTAAACTGTCTTGTTAAGCTACTGCGACCTGCACGTCTCTTCCAAGGGGCATTTAAACCATCTTGTTAAGGTACTGCGACCTGCACGTCTCTTTCAAGGGGCATTTAAACCATCTTGTTAAGCTACTGCCACCTGTACGACTCTTCCAATGGGCATTTAAACCGTCTTGTTAAGCTGCTGCGACCTGTATGTCTCTTCCAAGGGGCATTTAAACCGTCTTGTTAAGCTACTGCGACCTCCACGTCTCTTCCAAGGGGCATTTAAACCGTCTTGTTAAGCTACTGCGACCTGCACGTCTCTTCCAAGGGGCATTTAAACCATCTTGGTAAGCTACTGCGACCTGAAAGCTTCTTCCAAGCGGCATTTAATCCGTCTTGTTAAGCTACTGCGACCTGCACATCTGTTCCAAGGGGCATTTAAACGATCTTGTTAAGCTACTGCGACCTGCATGTCTTTTCCAAGGGGCATTTAAACCGTCTTGTTAAGCTACTGCGACCTGCATGTCTCTTGCAAGGGGCATTTAAACCCTCTTGTTAAGCTACTGCGACCTCCACGTCTCTTCGAAGGGGCATTTAAACTGTCTTGTTAAGCTACTGCGACCTCCACCTCTCTTCCAAGGGGCATGTAAACCGTCTTGTTAAGCTACTGTGACCTGCACTTCTCTTCTAAGGGGCATTTTAACCGTCTTGTTAAGCTACTGCGACCTGCACGTCTCTTCCAAGGGACATTTAAACCGTCTTGTTAAGCTACTGCGACCTTCACCGCTCTTCCAAAGGGCATTTAATCCGTCTTGTTAAGCTACTGCGAACTTCACGTCTCTTCCAAGGGGCATTTAAACCATCTTGTTAAGCTACTGAGAACTGCACCTCTCTTCCAAGGGGCATTTAAACCATCTTGTTAAGCTACTGCGACCTGCACGTCTCTTCCAAGGGGCATTTAAACCGTCTTGTTAAGCTGCTGCGACTTGTATTTCTCTTCCAAGGGGCATTTAAACCGTCTTGTTAAGCTACTGCGACCTCCACCGCTCTTCCAAGGGGCATTTAAACCGTCTTGTTAAGCTACTGCGACCTGCACGTCTCTTCCAAGGGGCATTTAAACCTTCTTGGTATGCTACTGCGACCTGCAAGCCTCTTCCAAGGGGCATTTAAACAGTCTTGTTAAGCTACTGCGACCTGCACATCTCTTCCAAGGGGCATTTAAACCAACTTGTTAAGCTACTGCTACCTGCATGTCTTTTCCAAGGGGCATTTAAACCGTCTTGTTAAGCTACTGTGACCTCCACCGCTCTTCCAAGGGGCATTTAAACCGTCTTGTTAAGCTACTGCGACCTGCACGTCTCTTCCAAGGGGCATTTAAACCATCTTGGTAAGCTACTGCGACCTGCAAGCCTCTTCTAAGGGGCATTTAAACCCTCTTGTTAAGCTACTGCGACCTGCACGTCTCTTGCAAGGGGCATTTAAACCGTCTTGTTAAACTACTGTGACCTGCACGTCTCTTCTAAGGGGCATTTAAACCGTCTTGTTAAGCTACTGCGACCTGCACGTCTCTTGCAAGGGGCATTTAAACCGTTTTGTTAAGCTACTGTGACCTGCACGTCTCTTCTAAGGGGCATTTAAACCGTCTTGTTAAGCTAATGCGACCTGCTCGTCTCTTCCAAGGGGCATTTAAAACGTCTTGTTAAGCTACTGCGACCTGCACGTCTCTTCCAAGGGGCATTTAAACCATCTTGTTAAGCTACTGCGACCTGCACGTCTCTTCCAAGGGGCATTTAAACCGTCTTGTTAAGCTACTGCGACCTGCACATCTCTTCCAAGGGGCATTTAAACCATCTTGTTAAGCTACTGCGACCTTCACCGCTCTTCAAAAGGGCATTTTAACCATCTTGTTAAGCTACTGTGACCTGCACGTCTCTACCAAGGGGCATTTAAACCGTCTTGTTAAGCTACTGCAACCTCCACTGCTCTTCCAAGGGGCATTTAAACCGTCTTGTTAAGCTACTGCGACCTTCACGTCTCTTCCAAGGGGCATTTAAACCCTCTTGTTAAGCTACTGCGACCTGCACGTCTCTTGCAAGGGGCATTTAAACCGTCTTGTTAAGCTACTGCGACCTGCACGTCTCTTCCAAGGGCCATTTAAACCGTCTTTTTAAGCTACTGCGACCTGAACGTCTCTTCCAAGGGGCATTTAAACCTTCTTGTTAAGCTACTGCGACCAGCATGTCTCTTCCAAGGGGCATTTAAACTGTCTTGTTAAGCAACTGCGACCTCCACCACTCTTCCAAGGGGCATTTAAACCGTCTTGTTAAGCTACTGCGTCCTGCAAGTCTCTTTCAAGGGGCATTTTAACCGTCTTGTTAAGCTACTGCTTCCAGCACGTCTCTAATAAGGGTCATTTAAACCGTCTTGTTAAGCTACTGCGACCTGCACGTCTCTTCCAAGGGGCATTTAAACCGTCTTGTTAAGCTACTGCGACCTTCACCGCTCTTAGAAAGGGCATTTAATCCGTCTTGTTAAGCTACTGTGACCTGCACTTCTCTTCCAAGGGGCATTTAAACCGTCTTGTTAAGCTACTGCGACCTTCACCGCTCTTACAAAGGTCATTTAATCCGTCTTGTTAAGCTACTGCGACCTGCACGTCTCTTCCAAGGGGCATTTAAACCATCTTGTTAAGCTACTGCGACCTGCATGTCTCTTCCAAGGGGCATTTAAACCATCTTGTTAAGCTACTGCGACCTGTACGTCTCTTCCAATGGGCATTTAAACCGTCTTGTTAAGCTGCTGCGACCTGTATGTCTCTTCCAAGGGGCATTTAAACCGTCTTGTTAAGCTACTGCGACCTCCACCTCTCTTCCAAGGGGCATTTAAACCGTCTTGTTAAGCTACTGCGACCTGCACGTCTCTTCCAAGGGGCATTTAAACCATCTTGGTAAGCTACTGCGACCTGAAAGCCTCTTTCAAGCGGCATTTAAACCGTCTTGTTAAGCTACTGCGACCTGCACATCTCTTCCAAGGGGCATTTAAACCATCTTGTTAAGCTACTGCGACCTGCATGTCTTTTCCAAGTGGCATTTAAACCGTCTTGTTAAGCTACTGCGACCTGCATGTCTCTTGCAAGGGGCATTCAAACCGTCTTATTAAGCTACTGCGACCTGCACGTCTCTTCCAAGGGGCATTTAAACTGTCTTGTTAAGCTACTGCGACCTCCACCTCTCTTCCAAGGGGCATTTAAACTGTCTTGTTAAGCTACTGCGACCTGCACTTCTCTTCCAAGGGGCATTTTAACCGTCTTGTTAAGCTACTGCGACCTGCACGTCTCTTCCAAGGGGCATTTAAACCGTCTTGTTAAGCTACTGCGACCTTCACAGCTCTTCCAAAGGGCATTTAATCCGTCTTGTTAAGCTACTGCGAACTTCACATCTCTTCCAAGGGGCATTTAAACCATCTTGTTAAGCTACTGCGAACTGCACCTCTCTTCCAAGGGGCATTTAAACCATCTTGTTAAGCTACTGCGACCTGCACGTCTCTTCCAAGGGGCATTTAAACCATTTTGTTAAGCTACTTCGACCTGTACGTCTCTTCCAAGGGGCATTTAAACCATCTTATTAAGCTGCTGCGACCTGTATGTCTCTTCCAAGGGGCATTTAAACCATCTTGTTAAGCTACTGCGACCTCCACCGCTCTTCCAAGGGGCATTTAAACCATCTTGTTAAGCTACTGCGACCTGCACGTCTCTTCCAAGGGGCATTTAAACCTTCTTAGTATGCTACTGCGAACTGCAAGCCTCTTCCAAGGGGCATTTAAACCGTCTTGTTAAGCTACTGCGACCTGCACATCTCTTCCAAGGGGCATTTAAACCATCTTGTTAAGCTACTGCTACCTGTATGTCTCTTCCAAGGGGCATTTAAACCGTCTTGTTAAGCTACTGTGACCTCCACCGCTCTTCCAAGGGGCATTTAAACCATCTTGTTAAGTTATTGCGACCTGCACGTCTCTTCCAAGGGGCATTTAAACCATCTTGGTAAGCTACTGCGACCTGCAAGCCTCTTCTAAGGGGCATTTAAACCCTCTTGTTAAGCTACTGCGACCTGCACGTCTCTTGCAAGGGGCATTTAAACCGTCTTGTTAAGCTACTGTGACCTGCACTTCTCTTCTAAGGGGCATTTAAACCATCTTGTTAAGCTACTGCGACCTGCACGTCTCTTTCAAGGGGCATTTAAACCGTCTTGTTAAGCTAATGCGACCTGCTCGTCTCTTCCAAGGGGCATTTAAACTGTCTTGTTAAGCTACTGCGACCTCCACCTCTCTTCCAAGGGGCATTTAAACCGTCTTTTTAAGCTACTGCGACCTGCACGTCTCTTCCAAGGGGCATTTAAACCATCTTGTTAAGCTACTGCGACCTGCACGTCTCTTCCAAGGGGCATTTAAACCGTCTTGTTAAGCTACTGCGACCTGCACATCTCTTCTAAGGGGCATTTAAACCATCTTGTTAAGCTACTGCGACCTGCACATCTCTTCTAAGGGGCATTTAAACCATCTTGTTAAGCTACTGTGACCTGCACGTCTCTACCAAGGGGCATTTAAACCGTCTTGTTAAGCTACTGCAACCTCCACTGCTCTTCCAAGGGGCATTTAAACCGTTTTGTTAAGCTAATGCGACCTGCACGTCTCTTCCAAGGGGCATTTAAACCGTCTTGTTAAGCTACTGCGACCTGCACGTCTCTTCCAAGGGGCATTTAAACTGTCTTGTTAAGCTACTGCGACCTCCACCTCTCTTCCAAGGGGCATTTAAACCGTCTTGTTAAGCTACTGCGACCTGCACGTCTCTTCCAAGGGGCATTTAATCCGTCTTGTTAAGCTACTGCGACCTGCAAGTCTCTTCCAAGGGGCATTTAAACCGTCTTGTTAAGCTACTGTGAACTGCACGTCTCTTCCAAGGGGCATTTAAACCATCTTCTAAGCTACTGCGACCTGTACGTCTCTTCCAATGGGCATTTAAACCGTCTTGTTAAGCTGCTTCGACCTGTATGTCTCTTCCAAGGGGCATTTAAACCGTCTTGTTAAGCTACTGCGACCTCCACCGCTCTTTCAAGGGGCATTTAAACCGTCTTGTTAAGCTACTGCGACCTGCACGTCTCTTTTAAGGGGCATTTAAACCATCTTGTTAAGCTACTGCTACCTGCATGTCTTTTCCAAGGGGCATTTAAACCGTCTTGTTAAGCTACTGTGACCTCCACCGCTCTTCCAAGGGGCATTTAAACCATCTTGTTAAGCTACTGCGACCTGCACGTCTCTTCCAAGGGGCATTTAAACCGTCTTGGTAAGCTACTGCGACCTGCAAGCCTCTTCTAAGGGGAATTTAAACCCTCTTGTTAAGCTACTGCGACCTGCACGTCTCTTGCAAGGGGCATTTAAACCGTCTTGTTAAGCTACTGTGACCTGCACGTCTCTTCTAAGGGGCATTTAAACCGTCTTATTAAGCTTCTGCCACCTGCACGTCTCTTTCAAGGGGTATTTAAACAGTCTTCTTAAGCTAATGCGAACTGCACGTCTCTTCCAAGGGGCATTTAAACTGTATTGTTAAGCTACTGCGACCTCCACCTCTCTTCCAAGGGGCATTTAAACCATCTTGTTAAGCTACTGCAACCTGCACGTCTCTTCCAAGGGGCATTTAAACCATCTTGTTAAGCTTCTGCGAACCTGCACATCTCTTTCAAGGGGCATTTAAACCGTCTAGTTAAGCTACGGCGACCTCCACCTCTCTTCCAAGGGGCATTTAATCCATCTTGTTAAGCTAATGCGACCTGCACATCTCTTCCAAGGGGCATTTAAACCGTCTTGTTAAGCTACTGCGACCTTCACCGCTCTTCCAAAGGGCATTTTAACCATCTTGTTAAGGTACTGCGACCTGCACGTCTCTTCCAAGGGGCATTTAAACCGTCTTGTTAAGCTACTGCGACCTGCACGTCTCTTCCAAGGGGCATTTAAACTGTCTTGTTAAGCTACTGCGACCTCCACCTCTCTTCCAAGGAGCATTTAAACCGTCTTGTTAAGCTACTGCGACCTGCACGTCTCTTCCAAGGGGCATTTAATCCGTCTTGTTAAGCTACTGCGACCTGCACGTCTCTTCCAAGGGGCATTTAAACCGTCTTGTTAAGCTACTGCGAACTGCACGTCTCTTCCAAGGGGCATTTAAACCATCTTCTAAGCTACTGCGACCTGTACGTCTCTTCCAATGAGCATTTAAACCGTCTTGTTAAGATGCTTCGACCTGTATGTATCTTCCAAGGGGCATTTAAACCGTCTTGTTAAGCTACTGCGACCTCCACCGCTCTTTCAAGGGGCATTTAAACCGTCTTGTTAAGCTACTGCAACCTGCACGTCTCTTCCAAGGGGCATTTAAACCGTCTTGGTAAGCTACTGCGACGTGAAAGCCTCTTCCAAGGGGTATTTAAACCGTCTTGTTAAGCTAATGCGACCTGCACGTCTCTTCCAAGGGGCATTTAAACTGTCTTGTTAAGCTACTGCGACCTCCACCTCTCTTCCAAGGGGCATTTAAACCGTCTTGTTAAGCTACTGCGACCTGCACGTCTCTTCCAAGGGGCATTTAAACCATCTTGTTAAGCTACTGCGACCTGCACGTCTCTTCCAAGGGGCATTTAAACCGTCTTGTTAAGCTACTGCGACCTTCACCGCTCTTCCAAAGGGCATTTTAACTGTCTTGTTAAGCTACTGTGACCTGCACGTCTCTACCAAGGGGCATTTAAACTGTCTTGTTAAGCTACTGCAACCTCCACTGCTCTTCCAAGGGGCATTTAAACCGTCTTGTTAAGCTACTGCGACCTTCACGTCTCTTCCAAGGGGCATTTAAACTGTCTTGTTAAGCTACTGCGACCTGCACGTCTCTTCCAAGGGGCATTTAAACCATCTTGTTAAGGTACTGCGACCTGCACGTCTCTTTCAAGGGGCATTTAAACCATCTTGTTAAGCTACTGCGACCTGTACGACTCTTCCAATGGGCATTTAAACCGTCTTGTTAAGCTGCTGCGACCTGTATGTCTCTTCCAAGGGGCATTTAAACCGTCTTGTTAAGCTACTGCGACCTCCACGTCTCTTCCAAGGGGCATTTAAACCGTCTTGTTAAGCTACTGCGACCTGCACGTCTCTTCCAAGGGGCATTTAAACCATCTTGGTAAGCTACTGCGACCTGAAAGCTTCTTCCAAGCGGCATTTAATCCGTCTTGTTAAGCTACTGCGACCTGCACATCTGTTCCAAGGGGCATTTAAACCATCTTGTTAAGCTACTGCGACCTGCATGTCTTTTCCAAGGGGCATTTAAACCGTCTTGTTAAGCTACTGCGACCTGCATGTCTCTTGCAAGGGGCATTTAAACCCTCTTGTTAAGCTACTGCGACCTCCACGTCTCTTCGAAGGGGCATTTAAACAGTCTTGTTAAGCTACTGCGACCTCCACCTCTCTTCCAAGGGGCATGTAAACCGTCTTGTTAAGCTACTGTGACCTGCACTTCTCTTCTAAGGGGCATTTTAACCGTCTTGTTAAGCTACTGCGACCTGCACGTCTCTTCCAAGGGACATTTAAACCGTCTTGTTAAGCTACTGCGACCTTCACCGCTCTTCCAAAGGGCATTTAATCCGTCTTGTTAAGCTACTGCGAACTTCACGTCTCTTCCAAGGGGCATTTAAACCATCTTGTTAAGCTACTGCGAACTGCACGTCTCTTCCAAGGGGCATTTAAACCATCTTGTTAAGCTGCTGCGACTTGTATTTCTCTTCCAAGGGGCATTTAAACCGTCTTGTTAAGCTACTGCGACCTCCACCGCTCTTCCAAGGGGCATTTAAACCGTATTGTTAAGCTACTGCGACCTGCACGTCTCTTCCAAGGGGCATTTAAACCTTCTTGGTATGCTACTGCGACCTGCAAGCCTCTTCCAAGGGGCATTTAAACCGTCTTGTTAAGCTACTGCGACCTGCACATCTCTTCCAAGGGGCATTTAAACCAACTTGTTAAGCTACTGCTACCTGTATGTCTTTTCCAAGGGGCATTTAAACCGTCTTGATAAGCTACTGCGACCTGCACGTCTCTTGCAAGGGGCATTTAAACCGTCTTGTTAAGCTACTGTGACCTGCACGTCTCTTCTAAGGGGCATTTAAACCGTCTTGTTAAGCTACTGCGACCTGCACGTCTCTTGCAAGGGGCATTTAAACCGTCTTGTTAAGCTACTGTGACCTGCACGTCTCTTCTAAGGGGCATTTAAACCGTCTTGTTAAGCTAATGCGACCTGCTCGTCTCTTCCAAGGGGCATTTAAAACGTCTTGTTAAGCTACTGCGACCTGCACGTCTCTTCCAAGGGGCATTTAAACCATCTTGTTAAGCTACTGCGACCTGCACGTCTCTTCCAAGGGGCATTTAAACCGTCTTGTTAAGCTACTGCTACCTGCACATCTCTTCCAAGGGGCATTTAAACCATCTTGTTAAGCTACTGCGACCTTCACCGCTCTTCAAAAGGGCATTTTAACCATCTTGTTAAGCTACTGTGACCTGCACGTCTCTACCAAGGGGCATTTAAACCGTCTTGTTAAGCTACTGCAACTTCCACTGCTCTTCCAAGGGGCATTTAAACCGTCTTGTTAAGCTACTGCGACCTGCACGTCTCTTCCATGGGGCATTTAAACCATCTTGTTAAGCTACTGCGACCTGCACGTCTCTTCCAAGGGGCATGTAATCCGTCTTGTTAAGCTACTGCGACCTGCACGTTTCTTCCAAGGGGCATTTAAACCGTCTTGTTAAGCTACTGCGACCTGCACGTCTCTTCCAAGGGGCATTTAAACCATCTTGTTAAGCTACTGCGACCTGTACGTCTCTTCCAATGGGCATTCAAACCGTCTTGTTAAGCTGCTTCGACCTGCACGTCTCTTTCAAGGGGCATTTAAACCATCTTGTTAAGCTACTGCTACCTGCATGTCTTTTCCAAGGGGCATTTAAACCGTCTTGTTAAGCTACTGCGACCTGCACGTCTCTTCCAAGGGGCATTTAAACCGTCTTGGTAAGCTACTGCGACCTGCAAGCCTCTTCTAAGGGGCATTTAAACCCTCTTGTTAAGCTACTGCGACCTGCACGTCTCTTGCAAGGGGCATTTAAACTGTCTTGTTAAGCTACTGTGACCTGCACGTCTCTTCTAAGGGGCATTTAAACCGTCTTGTTAAGCTACTGCCACCTGCACGTCTCTTTCAAGGGGCATTTAAACCGTCATGTTAAGCTAATGCGAACTGCACGTCTCTTCCAAGGGGCATTTAAACTGTCTTGTTTAGCTACTGCGACCTCCACCTCTCTTCCAAGGGGCATTTAAACCATCTTGTTAAGCTACTGCGACCTGCACGTCTCTTCCAAGGGGCATTTAAACCGTCTTGTTAAGCTACTGCGACCTGCACATCTCTTCCAAGGGGCATTTAAACCGTATTGTTAAGCTACTGCGACCTTCACCGCTCTTCCAAAGTGCATTTTTACCATCTTGTTAAGCTACTGTGACCTGCACGTCTCTACCAAGGGGCATTTAAACTGTCTTGTTAAGCTACTGCAACCTCCACTGCTCTTCCAAGGGGCATTTAAACCGTCTTGTTAAGGTACTGCGACCTGCACGTCTCTTCCAAGGGGCATTTAAACCGTCTTGTTTAGCTACTGCGACCTGCACGTCTCTTCCAAGGGGCATTTAAACTGTATTGTTAAGCTACTGCGACCTTCACCTCTCTTCCAAGGGGCATTTAAACCGTCTTGTTAAGCTACTGCGACCTGCACGTCTCTTCCAAGGGGCATTTAATCCGTCCTGTTAAGCTACTGCAACCTGCACGTCGCTTCCAAGGGGCATTTAAACCGTCTTGTTAAGCTACTGCGAACTGCACGTCTCTTCCAAGGGGCATTTAAACCATCTTCTAAGCTACTGCGACCTGTACGTCTCTTCCAATGGGCATTTAAAACGTCTTGTTAAGCTACTGCGACCTCCACCGCTCTTTCAAGGGGCATTTAAACCGTCTTGTTAAGCTACTGCGACCTGCACGTCTCTTCCAAGGGGCATTTAAACCGTCTTGGTAAGCTACTGCGACCTGAAAGCCTCTTCCAAGGGGTATTTAAACCGTCTTGTTAAGCTAATGCGACCTGCACGTCTCTTCCAAGGGGCATTTAAACTTTCTTGTTAAGCTACTGCGACCTCCACCTCTCTTCCAAGGGGCATTTAAACCGTCTTGTTAAGCTATTGAGACCTGCACGTCTCTTCCAAGGGGCATTTAAACCGTCTTGTTAAGCTACTGCGACCTGCACATGTCTTCCAAGGGGCATTTAAACCGTCTTGTTAAGCTACTGCGACCTTCACCGCTCTTCCAAATTGCATTTTAACTGTCTTGTTAAGCTACTGTGACCTGCACGTCTCTACCAAGGGGCATTTAAACCGTCTTGTTAAGCTACTGCAACCTCCACTGCTCTTCCAAGGGGCATTTAAACTCTCTTGTTAAGCTACTGCGACCTTCACGTCTCTTCCAAGGGGCATTTAAACCGTCTTGTTAAGCTACTGCGACCTCCACCTCTCTTCCAAGGGGCATTTAAACCATCTTGTTAAGCTACTGCGACCTGCACGTCTCTTCCAAGCGGCATTTAATCCGTCTTGTTAAGCTACTGCGACCTGCACGTCTCTTCCAAGGGGCATTTAAACTGTCTTGTTAAGCTACTGTGACCTGCACGTCTCTACCAAGGGGCATTTAAACCATCTTCTAAGCTACTGCGACCTGTACGTCTCTTCCAATGGGCATTTAAACCGTCTTGTTAAGCTGCTTCAACCTGTATGTCTCTTCCAAGGGGCATTTAAACCGTCTTGTTAAGCTACTGCGACCTCCACCGCTCTTTCAAGGGGCATTTAAACCGTCTTGTTAAGCTACTGCGACCTGCACGTCTCTTCCAAGGGGCATTTAATCCGTCTTGTTAAGCTACTGCGACCTGCACGTCTCTTCCAAGGGGTATTTAGACCGTCTTGTTAAGCTACTGCGACCTGCACATCTCTTCCAAGGGGCATTTAAACCATCTTGTTAAGCTACTGCGACTTGCATGTCTTTTCCTAGGGTCATTTAAACCGTCTTGTTAAGCTACTGTGACCTCCAACGCTCTTCCAAGCGGCATTTAAACCATCTTTTAAGCTACTGCGACCTGCACGTCTCTTCCAAGGGGCATTTAAACCGTCTTGGTAAGCTACTGCGACCTGCAAGCCTCTTCTAAGGGGCATTTAAACCATCTTGTTAAGCTACTGCGACCTGCACGTCTCTTCAAAGGGGCATTTAAACCGTCTTGGTAAGCTACTGCGACCTGCAAGCCTCTTCTAAGGGGCATTTAAACCCTCTTGTTAAGCTACTGCGACCTGCACGTCTCTTGCAAGGGGCATTTAAACCGTCTTGTTAAGCTACTGTGACCTGCACGTCTCTTCTAAGGGGCATTTAAACCGTCTTGTTAAGCTAATGCGAACTGCACGTCTCTTCCAAGGGGCATTTAAACTGTCTTGTTAAGCTACTGCGACCTCCACCTCTCTTCCAAGGGGCATTTAAACCATCTTGTTAAGCTACTGCGACCTGCACGTCTCTTCCAAGGGGCATTTAAACCGTCTTGTTAAGCTACTGCGACCTGCACATCTCTTCCAAGGGGCATTTAAACCGTCTTGTTAAGCTACTGCGACCTTCACCGCTCTTCCAAAGGGCATTTTAACCATCTTGTTAAGCTACTGTGACCTGCACGTCTCTACCAAGGGGCATTTAAACTGTCTTGTTAAGCTACTGCAACCTCCACTGCTCTTCCAAGGGGCATTTAAACCGTCTTGTTAAGGTACTGCGACCTGCACGTCTCTTCCAAGGGGCATTTAAACCGTCTTGTTAAGCTACTGCGACCTGCACGTCTCTTCCAAGGGGCATTTAAACTGTCTTGTTAAGCTACTGCGACCTCCACGTCTCTTCCAAGGGGCATTTAAACCGTCTTCTTAAGCTGCTTCGACCTGTATGTCTCTTCCAAGGGGCATTTAAACCGTCTTGTTAAGCTACTGCGACCTCCACCGCTCTTTCAAGGGGCATTTAAACCGTCTTGTTAAGCTACTGCGACCTGCACGTCTCTTCCAAGGGGCATTTAAACCATCTTGGTAAGCTACTGCGACCTGAAAGCCTCTTCCAAGGAGTATTTAAACCGTCTTGTTAAGCTAATGCGACCTGCATGTCTCTTCCAAGGGGCATTTAAACTGTCTTGTTAAGCTACTGCGACCTCCACCTCTCTTCCAAGGGGCATTTAAACCACCTTGTTAAGCTACTGCGACCTGCACGTCTCTTCCAAGGGGAATTTAAACCATCTTGTTAAGCTACTGCGACCTGCACGTCTCTTCCAAGGGGCATTTAAACCGTCTTGTTAAGCTACTGCGACAAGCACATGTCTTCCAAGGGGCATTTAAACCATCTTCTTAAGCTACTGCGACCTTCACCGCTCTTCCAAAGGGCATTTTAACTGTCTTGTTAAGCTACTGCGACCTGCACGTCTCTTCCAAGGGGCATTTAAACCGTCTTGTTAAGCTACTGCAACCTCCACTGCTCTTCCAAGGGGCATTTAAACCGTCTTGTTAAGCTACTGCGACCTTCACGTCTCTTCCAAGGTGCATTTAAACCGTCTTGTTAAGCTACTGCGACCTGCACGTCTCTTCCAAGGGGCACTTAAACTGTCTTGTTAAGCTACTGCGACCTCCACCTCTCTTCCAAGGGGCATTTAAACCATCTTGTTATGCTACTGCGACCTGCATGTCTCTTCCAAGGGGCATTTAATCCGTCTTGTTAAGCTACTGCGACCTGCACGTCTCTTCCAAGGGGCATTTAAACCGTCTTGTTAAGCTACTGCGACCTGCACGTCCCTTCCAAGGGGCATATAAACCATCTTCTAAGCTACTGCGACCTGTACGTCTCTTCCAATGGGCATTTAAACCGTTTTGTTAAGCTGCTTCGACCTGTATGTCTCTTCCAAGGGGCATTTAAACCGTCTTGTTAAGCTACTGCGACCTCCACCGCTCTTTCAAGGGGCATTTAAACCGTCTTGTTAAGCTACTGCGACCTGCACGTCTCTTCCAAGGGGCATTTAAACCGTCTTGGTAAGCTACTGCGACCTGCAAGCCTCTTCCAAGGGGTATTTAGACCGTCTTGTTAAGCTACTGCGACCTGCACATCTCTTCCAAGGGGCATTTAAACCATCTTGTTAAGCTAATGCGACCTGCATGTCTTTTCCTAGGGGCATTTAAACCGTCTTGTTAAGCTACTGCGACCTGCAAGCCTCTTCTAAGGGACATTTAAACCATCTTTTTAAGCTACTGCGACCTGCACGTCTCTTCCAAGGGGCATTTAAACCGTCTTGGTAAGCTACTGCGAACTGCAAGCCTCTTCTAAGGGGCATTTAAACCCTCTTGTTAAGCTACTGCGACCTGCACGTCTCTTGCAAGGGGCATTTAAACCGTCTTGTTAAGCTACTGTGACCTGCACGTCTCTTCTAAGGGGCATTTAAACCGTCTTGTAAAGCTACTGCGACCTGAACGTCTCTTTCAACTGGCATTTAAACCTTCTTGTTAAGCTAATGCGAACTGCACGTCTCTTCCAAGGGGCATTTAAACTGTCTTGTTAAGCTACTGCGACCTCCACCTCTCTACCAAGGGGCATTTAAACCATCTTGTTAAGCTACTGCGACCTGCACGTCTCTTCCAAGGGGCATTTAAACAGTCTTGTTAAGCTACTGCGACCTGCACATCTCTTCCAAGGGGCATTTAAACCGTCTTGTTAAGCTACTGCGACCTTCACCGCTCTTCCAAAGGGCATTTTAACCATCTTGTTAAGCTACTGTGACCTGCACGTCTCTACCAAGGGGCATTTAAACCGTCTTGTTAAGCTACTGCGACCTCCACTGCTCTTCCAAGGGGCATTTAAACCGTCTTGTTAAGCTACTGCGACCTTCACGTCTCTTCCAAGGGGCATTTAAACCGTCTTGTTAAGCTACTGCGACCTGCACGTCTCTTCCAAGGGGCATTTAAACCCTCTTGTTAAGCTACTGCGAATTGCACGTCTCTTGCAAGGGGCATTTAAACCGTCTTGTTAAGCTACTGTGACCTGCACGTCTCTTCTAAGGGGCATTTAAACCGTCTTGTTAAGCTACTGCGACCTGCACGTCTCTTTCAACTGGCATTTAAACCGTCTTGTTAAGCTAATGCGAACTGCACGTCTCTTCCAAGGGGCATTTAAACTGTCTTGTTAAGCTACTGCGACCTCCACCTCTCTTCCAAGGGGCATTTAAACCATCTTGTTAAGCTACTGCGACCTGCACGTCTCTTCCAAGGGGCATTTACACCGTCTTGTTAAGCTACTGCGACCTTCACCGCTCTTCCAAAGGGCATTTTAACCATCTTGTTAAGGTACTGTGACCTGCACGTCTCTACCAAGGGGCATTTAAACCGTCTTGTTAAGCTACTGCAACCTCCACTGCTCTTCTAAGGGGCATTTAAACCCTCTTGTTAAGCTACTGCGACCTGCACGTCTCTTGCAAGGGGCATTTAAACCGTCTTGTTAAGCTACTGTGACCTGCACGTCTCTTCTAAGGGGCATTTAAAACGCCTTGTTAAGCTACTGCCACCTGCACGTCTCTTTCAAGGGGCATTTAAACCGTCTTGTTAAGCTAATGCGAACTGCACGTCTCTTCCAAGGGGCATTTAAACTGTCTTGTTAAGCTACTGCGACCTCCACCTCTCTTCCAAGGGGCATTTAAACCATCTTGTTAAGCTACTGCGACCTGCACGTCTCTTCCAAGGGGCATTTAAACCGTCTTGTTAAGCTACTGCAACCTCCACTGCTCTTCCAAGGGGCATTTAAACCGTCTTGTTAAGGTACTGCGACCTGCACGTCTCTTCCAAGGGGCATTTAAACCGTCTTGTTAAGCTACTGCGACCTGCACGTCTCTTCCAAGGGGCATTTAAACTGTCTTGTTAAGCTACTGCGACCTCCACGTCTCTTCCAAGGGGCATTTAAACCATCTTGTTAAGCTACTGCGACCTGCACGTCTCTTCCAAGGGGCATTTAAACCGTCTTGTTAAGCTACTGCGAACTGCACGTCTCTTCCAAGGGGCATTTAAACCATCTTCTAAGCTACTGCGACCTGTACGTCTCTTCCAATGGGCATTTAAACCGTCTTGTTAAGCTGCTTCGACCTGTATGTCTCTTCCAAGGGGCATTTAAACCGTCTTGTTAAGCTACTGCGACCTCCACCGCTCTTTCAAGGGGCATTTAAACCGTCTTGTTAAGCTACTGCGACCTGCACGTCTCTTCCAAGGGGCATTTAAACCGTCTTGATAAGCTACTGCGACCTGAAAGCCTCTTCCAAGGGGTATTTAAACCGTCTTGTTAAGCTAATGCGACCTGCACGTCTCTTCCAAGGGGCATTTAAAGTGTCTTGTTAAGCTACTGCGACCTCCACCTCTCTTCCAAGGGGCATTTAAACCGTCTTGTTAAGCTACTGCGACCTGCACGTCTCTTCCAAGGGGCATTTAAACCATCTTGTTAAGCTACTGCGACCTACACGTCTCTTCCAAGGGGCATTTAAACCGTCTTGTTAAGCTACTGCGACATGCACATGTCTTCCAAGGGGCATTTAAACCGTCTTGTTAAGCTACTGTGACCTTCACCGCTCTTCCAAAGGGCATTTTAACTGTCTTGTTAAGCTACTGTGACCTGCACGTCTCTACCAAGGGGAATTTAAACCGTCTTGTTAAGCTACTGCAACCTCCACTGCTCTTCCAAGGGGCATTTAAACCGTCTTGTTAAGCTACTGCGACCTTCACGTCTCTTCCAAGGGGCAATTAAACCGTCTTGTTAAGCTACTGCGACCTTCACGTCTCTTCCAAGGGGCATTTAAACTGTCTTGTTAAGCTACTGCGACCTCCACCTCTCTTCTAAGGGGCATTTAAACCATCTTGTTAAGCTACTGCGACCTGCACGTCTCTTCCAAGGGGCATTTAATCCGTCTTGTTAAGCTACTGCGACCTGCACGTCTCTTCCAAGGGGCATTTAAACCGTCTTGTTAAGCTACTGCGAACTGCACGTCTCTTCCAAGGGGCATTTAAACTGTCTTGTTAAGCTACTGCGACCTGCATGTCTCTTCCAAGGGGCATTTAAACATCTTCTAAGCTACTGCGACCTGTACGTCTCTTCCAATGGGCATTTAAACCGTCTTGTTAAGCTGCTTCGACCTGTATGTCTCTTCCAAGGGGCATTTAAACCGTCTTGTTAAGCTACTGCGACCTCCACCGCTCTTTCAAGGGGCATATAAACCGTCTTGTTAAGCTACTGCGACCTACACGTCTCTTCCAAGGGGCATTTAAACCGTCTTGGTAAGCTACTGCGACCTGCAAGCCTCTTCCAAGGGGTGTTTAGACCGTCTTGTTAAGCTACTGCGACCTGCACATCTCTTCCAAGGGGCATTTAAACCATCTTGTTAAGCTACTGCGACCTGCATGTCTTTTCCTAGGGGCATTTAAACCGTCTTGTTAAGCTACTGTGACCTCCACAGCTCTTCCAAGCGGCATTTAAACGATCTTTTAAGCTACTGCGACCTGCACGTCTCTTCCAAGGGGCATTTAAACCATCTTGGTAAGCTACTGCGACCTGCAAGCCTCTTCTAAGGGGCATTTAAACCATCTTGTTAAGCTATTGCGACCTGCACGTCTCTTCCAAGGGGCATTTAAACTGTCTTGGTAAGCTACTGCGACCTGCAAGCCTCTTCTAAGGGGCATTTAAACCCTCTTGTTAAGCTACTGCGACCTGCACGTCTCTTGCAAAGGGCATTTAAACCGTCTTGTTAAGCTACTGTGACCTGCACGTCTCTTCTAAGGGGCATTTAAACCGTCTTGTTAAGCTACTGCGACCTGCACGTCTCTTTCAAGGGGCATTTAAACCGTCTTGTTAAGCTAATGCGAACTGCACGTCTCTTCCAAGGGGCATTTAAACTGTCTTGTTAAGCTACTGCGACCTCCACCTCTCTTCCAAGGGGCATTTAAACCATCTTGTTAAGCTACTGCGACCTGCACGTCTCTTCCAAGGGGCATTTACACCGTCTTGTTAAGCTACTGCGACCTTCACCGCTCTTCCAAAGGGCATTTTAACCATCTTGTTAAGGTACTGTGACCTGCACGTCTCTACCAAGGGGCATTTAAACCGTCTTGTTAAGCTACTGCAACCTCCACTGCTCTTCTAAGGGGCATTTAAACCCTCTTGTTAAGCTACTGCGACCTGCACGTCTCTTGCAAGGGGCATTTAAACCGTCTTGTTAAGCTACTGTGACCTGCACGTCTCTTCTAAGGGGCATTTAAAACGCCTTGTTAAGCTACTGCCACCTGCACGTCTCTTTCAAGGGGCATTTAAACCGTCTTGTTAAGCTAATGCGAACTGCACGTCTCTTCCAAGGGGCATTTAAACTGTCTTGTTAAGCTACTGCGACCTCCACCTCTCTTCCAAGGGGCATTTAAACCATCTTGTTAAGCTACTGCGACCTGCACGTCTCTTCCAAGGGGCATTTAAACCGTCTTGTTAAGCTACTGCAACCTCCACTGCTCTTCCAAGGGGCATTTAAACCGTCTTGTTAAGGTACTGCGACCTGCACGTCTCTTCCAAGGGGCATTTAAACCGTCTTGTTAAGCTAATGCGACCTGCACGTCTCTTCCAAGGGGCATTTAAAGTGTCTTGTTAAGCTACTGCGACCTCCACCTCTCTTCCAAGGGGCATTTAAACCGTCTTGTTAAGCTACTGCGACCTGCACGTCTCTTCCAAGGGGCATTTAAACCATCTTGTTAAGCTACTGCGACCTACACGTCTCTTCCAAGGGGCATTTAAACCGTCTTGTTAAGCTACTGCGACATGCACATGTCTTCCAAGGGGCATTTAAACCGTCTTGTTAAGCTACTGTGACCTTCACCGCTCTTCCAAAGGGCATTTTAACTGTCTTGTTAAGCTACTGTGACCTGCACGTCTCTACCAAGGGGAATTTAAACCGTCTTGTTAAGCTACTGCAACCTCCACTGCTCTTCCAAGGGGCATTTAAACCGTCTTGTTAAGCTACTGCGACCTTCACGTCTCTTCCAAGGGGCAATTAAACCGTCTTGTTAAGCTACTGCGACCTTCACGTCTCTTCCAAGGGGCATTTAAACTGTCTTGTTAAGCTACTGCGACCTCCACCTCTCTTCCAAGGGGCATTTAAACCATCTTGTTAAGCTACTGCGACCTGCACGTCTCTTCCAAGGGGCATTTAATCCGTCTTGTTAAGCTACTGCGACCTGCACGTCTCTTCCAAGGGGCATTTAAACCGTCTTGTTAAGCTACTGCGAACTGCACGTCTCTTCCAAGGGGCATTTAAACTGTCTTGTTAAGCTACTGCGACCTGCACGTCTCTTCCAAGGGGCATTTAAACATCTTCTAAGCTACTGCGACCTGTACGTCTCTTCCAATGGGCATTTAAACCGTCTTGTTAAGCTGCTTCGACCTGTATGTCTCTTCCAAGGGGCATTTAAACCGTCTTGTTAAGCTACTGCGACCTCCACCGCTCTTTCAAGGGGCATATAAACCGTCTTGTTAAGCTACTGCGACCTACACGTCTCTTCCAAGGGGCATTTAAACCGTCTTGGTAAGCTACTGCGACCTGCAAGCCTCTTCCAAGGGGTGTTTAGACCGTCTTGTTAAGCTACTGCGACCTGCACATCTCTTCCAAGGGGCATTTAAACCATCTTGTTAAGCTACTGCGACCTGCATGTCTTTTCCTAGGGGCATTTAAACCGTCTTGTTAAGCTACTGTGACCTCCACCGCTCTTCCAAGCGGCATTTAAACGATCTTTTAAGCTACTGCGACCTGCACGTCTCTTCCAAGGGGCATTTAAACCATCTTGGTAAGCTACTGCGACCTGCAAGCCTCTTCTAAGGGGCATTTAAACCATCTTGTTAAGCTACTGCGACCTGCACGTCTCTTCCAAGGGGCATTTAAACTGTCTTGGTAAGCTACTGCGACCTGCAAGCCTCTTCTAAGGGGCATTTAAACCCTCTTGTTAAGCTACTGCGACCTGCACGTCTCTTGCAAAGGGCATTTAAACCGTCTTGTTAAGCTACTGTGACCTGCACGTCTCTTCTAAGGGGCATTTAAACCGTCTTGTTAAGCTACTGCGACCTGCACGTCTCTTTCAAGGGGCATTTAAACCGTCTTGTTAAGCTAATGCGAACTGCACGTCTCTTCCAAGGGGCATTTAAACTGTCTTGTTAAGCTACTGCGACCTCCACCTCTCTTCCAAGGGGCATTTAAACCATCTTGTTAAGCTACTGCGACCTGCACGTCTCTTCCAAGGGGCATTTACACCGTCTTGTTAAGCTACTGCGACCTTCACCGCTCTTCCAAAGGGCATTTTAACCATCTTGTTAAGGTACTGTGACCTGCACGTCTCTACCAAGGGGCATTTAAACCGTCTTGTTAAGCTACTGCAACCTCCACTGCTCTTCTAAGGGGCATTTAAACCCTCTTGTTAAGCTACTGCGACCTGCACGTCTCTTGCAAGGGGCATTTAAACCGTCTTGTTAAGCTACTGTGACCTGCACGTCTCTTCTAAGGGGCATTTAAAACGCCTTGTTAAGCTACTGCCACCTGCACGTCTCTTTCAAGGGGCATTTAAACCGTCTTGTTAAGCTAATGCGAACTGCACGTCTCTTCCAAGGGGCATTTAAACTGTCTTGTTAAGCTACTGCGACCTCCACCTCTCTTCCAAGGGGCATTTAAACCATCTTGTTAAGCTACTGCGACCTGCACGTCTCTTCCAAGGGGCATTTAAACCGTCTTGTTAAGCTACTGCAACCTCCACTGCTCTTCCAAGGGGCATTTAAACCGTCTTGTTAAGGTACTGCGACCTGCACGTCTCTTCCAAGGGGCATTTAAACCGTCTTGTTAAGCTACTGCGACCTGCACGTCTCTTCCAAGGGGCATTTAAACTGTCTTGTTAAGCTACTGCGACCTCCACGTCTCTTCCAAGGGGCATTTAAACCATCTTGTTAAGCTACTGCGACCTGCACGTCTCTTCCAAGGGGCATTTAAACCGTCTTGTTAAGCTACTGCGAACTGCACGTCTCTTCCAAGGGGCATTTAAACCATCTTCTAAGCTACTGCGACCTGTACGTCTCTTCCAATGGGCATTTAAACCGTCTTGTTAAGCTGCTTCGACCTGTATGTCTCTTCCAAGGGGCATTTAAACCGTCTTGTTAAGCTACTGCGACCTCCACCGCTCTTTCAAGGGGCATTTAAACCGTCTTGTTAAGCTACTGCGACCTGCACGTCTCTTCCAAGGGGCATTTAAACCGTCTTGATAAGCTACTGCGACCTGAAAGCCTCTTCCAAGGGGTATTTAAACCGTCTTGTTAAGCTAATGCGACCTGCACGTCTCTTCCAAGGGGCATTTAAAGTGTCTTGTTAAGCTACTGCGACCTCCACCTCTCTTCCAAGGGGCATTTAAACCGTCTTGTTAAGCTACTGCGACCTGCACGTCTCTTCCAAGGGGCATTTAAACCATCTTGTTAAGCTACTGCGACCTACACGTCTCTTCCAAGGGGCATTTAAACCGTCTTGTTAAGCTACTGCGACATGCACATGTCTTCCAAGGGGCATTTAAACCGTCTTGTTAAGCTACTGTGACCTTCACCGCTCTTCCAAAGGGCATTTTAACTGTCTTGTTAAGCTACTGTGACCTGCACGTCTCTACCAAGGGGAATTTAAACCGTCTTGTTAAGCTACTGCAACCTCCACTGCTCTTCCAAGGGGCATTTAAACCGTGTTGTTAAGCTACTGCGACCTTCACGTCTCTTCCAAGGGGCAATTAAACCGTCTTGTTAAGCTACTGCGACCTTCACGTCTCTTCCAAGGGGCATTTAAACTGTCTTGTTAAGCTACTGCGACCTCCACCTCTCTTCCAAGGGGCATTTAAACCATCTTGTTAAGCTACTGCGACCTGCACGTCTCTTCCAAGGGGCATTTAATCCGTCTTGTTAAGCTACTGCGACCTGCACGTCTCTTCCAAGGGGCATTTAAACCGTCTTGTTAAGCTACTGCGAACTGCACGTCTCTTCCAAGGGGCATTTAAACTGTCTTGTTAAGCTACTGCGACCTGCACGTCTCTTCCAAGGGGCATTTAAACATCTTCTAAGCTACTGCGACCTGTACGTCTCTTCCAATGGGCATTTAAACCGTCTTGTTAAGCTGCTTCGACCTGTATGTCTCTTCCAAGGGGCATTTAAACCGTCTTGTTAAGCTACTGCGACCTCCACCGCTCTTTCAAGGGGCATATAAACCGTCTTGTTAAGCTACTGCGACCTACACGTCTCTTCCAAGGGGCATTTAAACCGTCTTGGTAAGCTACTGCGACCTGCAAGCCTCTTCCAAGGGGTGTTTAGACCGTCTTGTTAAGCTACTGCGACCTGCACATCTCTTCCAAGGGGCATTTAAACCATCTTGTTAAGCTACTGCGACCTGCATGTCTTTTCCTAGGGGCATTTAAACCGTCTTGTTAAGCTACTGTGACCTCCACCGCTCTTCCAAGCGGCATTTAAACGATCTTTTAAGCTACTGCGACCTGCACGTCTCTTCCAAGGGGCATTTAAACCATCTTGGTAAGCTACTGCGACCTGCAAGCCTCTTCTAAGGGGCATTTAAACCATCTTGTTAAGCTACTGCGACCTGCACGTCTCTTCCAAGGGGCATTTAAACTGTCTTGGTAAGCTACTGCGACCTGCAAGCCTCTTCTAAGGGGCATTTAAACCCTCTTGTTAAGCTACTGCGACCTGCACGTCTCTTGCAAAGGGCATTTAAACCGTCTTGTTAAGCTACTGTGACCTGCACGTCTCTTCTAAGGGGCATTTAAACCGTCTTGTTAAGCTACTGCGACCTGCACGTCTCTTTCAAGGGGCATTTAAACCGTCTTGTTAAGCTAATGCGAACTGCACGTCTCTTCCAAGGGGCATTTAAACTGTCTTGTTAAGCTACTGCGACCTCCACCTCTCTTCCAAGGGGCATTTAAACCATCTTGTTAAGCTACTGCGACCTCCACGTCTCTTCCAAGGGACATTTAAACTGTCTTGTTAAGCTACTGCGACCTGCACATCTCTTCCAAGGGGAATTTAAACCGTCTTGTTAAGCTACTGCGACCTTCACCGCTCTTCCAAAGGGCATTTTAACCATCTTGTTAAGCTACTGTGACCTGCACGTCTCTACCAAGGGGCATTTAAACCATCTTGTTAAGCTACTGCAACCTCCACTGCTCTTCCAAGGGGCATTTAAACTGTCTTGTTAAGCTACTGCGAACTTCACGTCTCTTCCAAGGGGCATTTAAACCGTCTTGTTAAGCTACTGCGACCTGCACGTCTCTTCCAAGGGGCATTTAAACTGTCTTGTTAAGCTACTGCGACCTCCACCTCTCTTCCAAGGGGCATTTAAAACATCATGTTAAGCTACTGCGCCCTGCACGTCTCTTCCAAGGGGCATTTAATCCGTCTTGTTAAGCTACTGCGACCTGCACGTCTCTTCCAAGGGGCATTTAAACCGTCTTGTTAAGCTACTGCGAACTGCACGTCTCTTCCAAGGGGCATTTAAACTGTCTTGTTAAGCTACTGCGACCTGCACGTCTCTTCCAAGGGGCATTTAAACCATCTTCTAAGCTACTGCGACCTGTACGTCTCTTCAAATGGGCATTTAAACCGTCTTGTTAAGCTGCTTCGACCTGTATGTCTCTTCCAAGGGGCATTTAAACCGTCTTATTAAGCTAATGCGACCTCCACCGCTCTTTCAAGGGGCATATAAACCATCTTGTTAAGCTACTGCGACCTGCACGTCTCTTCCAAGGGGCATTTAAACCGTCTTGGTAAGCTACTGCGACCTGCAAGCCTCTTCCAATGGGTATTTAGACCGTCTTGTTAAGCTACTGCGACCTGCACATCTCTTCCAAGGGGCATTTAAACCATCTTGAAAAGCTACTGCGACCTGCATGTCTTTTCCTAGGGGCATTTAAACCGTCTTGTTAAGCTACTGTGACCTCCAACGCTCTTCCAACGGCATTTAAACCATCTTTTAAGCTACTGCGACCTGCACGTCTCTTCAAAGGGGCATTTAAACCGTCTTGGTAAGCTACTGCGACCTGCAAGCCTCTTCTAAGGGGCATTTAAACCCTCTTGTTAAGCTACTGCGACCTGCACATCTCTTGCAAAGGGCATTTAAACAGTCTTGTTAAGCTACTGCGACCTGCACGTCTCTTCCAAAGGGCATTTAAACCGTCTTGTTAAGCTACTGCGACCTGCACGTCTCTTCCAAGGGGCATTTAAACCGTCTTGTTAAGCTACTGCGACCACCACCTCTCTTCCAAGGGGCATGTAAACCGTTTTGTTAAGCTACTGCGACCTGCACATCTCTTCCAAAGGGCATTTAAACCGTCTTGTTAAGCTACTGCGACCTTCACCGCTTTTCCAAAGGGCATTTTAACCGTCTTGTTAAGCTACTGTGACCTGCACGTCTCTACCAAGGGGCATTTAAACCGTCTCGTTAAGCTACTGCGACCTCCACTGCTCTTCCAAGGGGCATTTAATCCATCTTGTTAAGCTACTGCGACCTGCACGTCTCTTCCAAGGGGCATTTAAACCGTCTTGGTAAGCTACTGCGACCTACAAGCCTCTTCCAAGGGGCATTTTAACCGTCTTGTTAAGCTACTGTGACCTGCACGTCTCTAGCAAGGGGCATTTAAACTGTCTTGTTAAGCTATTGCGACCTGCACATCTCTTCCAAGAGGCATTTAAACCATCTTGTTAAGCTACTGCGACCAGCATGACTTTTCCAAGGGGCATTTAAACCGTCTTGTTAAGCTACTGCGACCTGCATGTCTCTTGCAAGGGGCATTTAAAAAGTCTTGTTAAGCTACTGCGACCTGCACGTCTCTTCCAAGGGGCATTTAAACTGTCTTGTTAAGCTACTGCGACCTCCACCTCTCTTCCAAGGGGCATTTAAACTGTCTTGTTAAGCTTCTGCGACCTGCACGTCTCTTCCAAGGGGCATTTAAACCATCTTCTAAACTACTGCGACCTGTACATCTCTTCCAATGGGCATTTAAACCGTCTTGTTAAGCTGCTTCGACATGTATGTCTCTTCCAAGGGGCATTTAAACCGTCTTGTTAAGCTACTGCGACCTCCACTGCTCTTTGAAGGGGCATTTAAACCGTCTTGTTAAGCTACTACGACCTGCACGTCTCTTCCAAGGGGCATTTAAACCGTCTTGGTAAGCTACTGCGACCTGCAAGCCTCTTCCAAGGCGTATTTAGACCGTCTTGTTAAGCTACTGCGACCTGCACATCTCTTCCAAGGGGCATTTAAACCATCTTGTTAAGCTACTGCGACCTGCATGTCTTTTCCTAGGGGCATTTAAACCGTCTTGTTAATCTACTGTGACCTCCACCGCTCTTCCAAGTGGCATTTAAACCATCTTTTAAGCTACTGCGACCTGCACGTCTCTTCCAAGGGGCATTTAAACCGTCTTGGTAAGCTACTGCGACCTGCAAGCCTCTTCTAAGGGGCATTTAAACCATCTTGTTAAGCTACTGCGACCTGCACGTCTCTTCCAAGGGGCATTTAAACCGTCTTGGTAAGCTACTGCGACCTGCAAGCCTCTTCTAAGGGCATTTAAACCTTCTTGTTAAGCTACTGCGACCTGCATGTCTCTTGCAAGGGGCATTTAAACCGTCTTGTTAAGCTACTGTGACCTGCACGTCTCTTCTAAGGGGCATTTAAAACGCCTTGTTAAGCTACTGCCACCTGCACGTCTCTTTCAAGGGGCATTTAAACCGTCTTGTTAAGCTAATTCGAACTGCACGTCTCTTCCAAGGGGCATTTAAACTGTCTTGTTAAGCTACTGCGACCTCCACCTCTCTTCCAAGGGGCATTTAAACCATCTTGTTAAGCTACTGCGACCTGCACATCTCTTCCAAGTGGCATTTAAACCGTCTTGTTAAGCTACTGCGACACGCACATCTCTTCCAAGGGGCATTTAAACCATCTTGTTAAGCTACTGCGACCTTCACCGCTCTTCCAAAGGGCATTTTAACCATCTTGTTAAGCTACTGTGAACTGCACGTCTCTACCAAGGGGCATTTAAACCGTCTTGTTAAGCTACTGCAACCTCCACTGCTCTTCCAAGGGGCATTTAAACCGTCTTGTTAAGGTACTGCGACCTGCACGTCTCTTCCAAGGGGCATTTAAACCGTCTTGTTAAGCTACTGCGACCTGCACGTCTGTTCCAAGGGGCATTTAAACTGTCTTGTTAAGCTACTGCGACCTCCACGTCTCTTCCAAGGGGCATTTAAACCGTCTTGTTAAGCTACTGCGACCTGCACGTCTCTTCCAAGGGGCATTTAATCCGTCTTGTTAAGCTACTGCGACCTGTACATCTCTTCCAACCGGCATTTAAACCGTCTTGTTAAGCTACTGTGACCTCCAACGCTCTTCCAACGGCATTTAAACCATCTTTTAAGCTACTGCGACCTGCACGTCTCTTCAAAGGGGCATTTAAACCGTCTTGGTAAGCTACTGCGACCTGCAAGCCTCTTCTAAGGGGCATTTAAACCCTCTTGTTAAGCTACTGCGACCTGCACATCTCTTGCAAAGGGCATTTAAACAGTCTTGTTAAGCTACTGCGACCTGCACGTCTCTTCCAAAGGGCATTTAAACCATCTTGTTAAGCTACTGCGACCTGCACGTCTCTTCCAAGGGGCATTTAAACCGTCTTGTTAAGCTACTGCGACCACCACCTCTCTTCCAAGGGGCATGTAAACCGTTTTGTTAAGCTACTGCGACCTGCACATCTCTTCCAAAGGGCATTTAAACCGTCTTGTTAAGCTACTGCGACCTTCACCGCTTTTCCAAAGGGCATTTTAACCGTCTTGTTAAGCTACTGTGACCTGCACGTCTCTACCAAGGGGCATTTAAACCGTCTCGTTAAGCTACTGCGACCTCCACTGCTCTTCCAAGGGGCATTTAATCCATCTTGTTAAGCTACTGCGACCTGCACGTCTCTTCCAAGGGGCATTTAAACCGTCTTGGTAAGCTACTGCGACCTACAAGCCTCTTCCAAGGGGCATTTTAACCGTCTTGTTAAGCTACTGTGACCTGCACGTCTCTAGCAAGGGGCATTTAAACTGTCTTGTTAAGCTATTGCGACCTGCACATCTCTTCCAAGAGGCATTTAAACCATCTTGTTAAGCTACTGCGACCAGCATGACTTTTCCAAGGGGCATTTAAACCGTCTTGTTAAGCTACTGCGACCTGCATGTCTCTTGCAAGGGGCATTTAAAAAGTCTTGTTAAGCTACTGCGACCTGCACGTCTCTTCCAAGGGGCATTTAAACTGTCTTGTTAAGCTACTGCGACCTCCACCTCTCTTCCAAGGGGCATTTAAACTGTCTTGTTAAGCTTCTGCGACCTGCACGTCTCTTCCAAGGGGCATTTAAACCATCTTCTAAACTACTGCGACCTGTACATCTCTTCCAATGGGCATTTAAACCGTCTTGTTAAGCTGCTTCGACATGTATGTCTCTTCCAAGGGGCATTTAAACCGTCTTGTTAAGCTACTGCGACCTCCACTGCTCTTTGAAGGGGCATTTAAACCGTCTTGTTAAGCTACTACGACCTGCACGTCTCTTCCAAGGGGCATTTAAACCGTCTTGGTAAGCTACTGCGACCTGCAAGCCTCTTCCAAGGCGTATTTAGACCGTCTTGTTAAGCTACTGCGACCTGCACATCTCTTCCAAGGGGCATTTAAACCATCTTGTTAAGCTACTGCGACCTGCATGTCTTTTCCTAGGGGCATTTAAACCGTCTTGTTAATCTACTGTGACCTCCACCGCTCTTCCAAGTGGCATTTAAACCATCTTTTAAGCTACTGCGACCTGCACGTCTCTTCCAAGGGGCATTTAAACCGTCTTGGTAAGCTACTGCGACCTGCAAGCCTCTTCTAAGGGGCATTTAAACCATCTTGTTAAGCTACTGCGACCTGCACGTCTCTTCCAAGGGGCATTTAAACCGTCTTGGTAAGCTACTGCGACCTGCAAGCCTCTTCTAAGGGGCATTTAAACCTTCTTGTTAAGCTACTGCGACCTGCACGTCTCTTGCAAGGGGCATTTAAACCGTCTTGTTAAGCTACTGTGACCTGCACGTCTCTTCTAAGGGGCATTTAAAACGCCTTGTTAAGCTACTGCCACCTGCACGTCTCTTTCAAGGGGCATTTAAACCGTCTTGTTAAGCTAATTCGAACTGCACGTCTCTTCCAAGGGGCATTTAAACTGTCTTGTTAAGCTACTGCGACCTCCACCTCTCTTCCAAGGGGCATTTAAACCATCTTGTTAAGCTACTGCGACCTGCACATCTCTTCCAAGTGGCATTTAAACCGTCTTGTTAAGCTACTGCGACACGCACATCTCTTCCAAGGGGCATTTAAACCATCTTGTTAAGCTACTGCGACCTTCACCGCTCTTCCAAAGGGCATTTTAACCATCTTGTTAAGCTACTGTGAACTGCACGTCTCTACCAAGGGGCATTTAAACCGTCTTGTTAAGCTACTGCAACCTCCACTGCTCTTCCAAGGGGCATTTAAACCGTCTTGTTAAGGTACTGCGACCTGCACGTCTCTTCCAAGGGGCATTTAAACCGTCTTGTTAAGCTACTGCGACCTGCACGTCTGTTCCAAGGGGCATTTAAACTGTCTTGTTAAGCTACTGCGACCTCCACGTCTCTTCCAAGGGGCATTTAAACCGTCTTGTTAAGCTACTGCGACCTGCACGTCTCTTCCAAGGGGCATTTAATCCGTCTTGTTAAGCTACTGCGACCTGTACATCTCTTCGAACCGGCATTTAAACCGTCTTGTTAAGCTACTGCGAACTGCACGTCTCTTCCAAGGGGCATTTAAACCATCTTCTAAGCTACTGCGACCTGTACGTCTCTTCCAATGGGCATTTAAACCGTCTTGTTAAGCTACTGCGACCTCCACCGCTCTTTCAAGGGGCATTTAAACCGTCTTGTTAAGCTACTGCGACCTGGACGTCTCTTCCAAGGGGCATTTAAACCGTCTTGGTAAGCTACTGCGATCTGAAAGCCTCTTCCAAGGGGTATTTAAACCGTCTTGATAAGCTAATGCGACCTGCACGTCTCTTCCAAGGGGCATTTAAACTGTCTTGTTAAGCTACTGCGACCTCCACCTCTCTTCCAAGTGGCATTTAAACCGTCTTGTTAAGCTACTGCGATCTGCACGTCTCTTCCAAGGGGCATTTAAACCATCTTGTTAAGCTACTGCGACCTGCACGTCTCTTCCAAGGGGCATTTAAACCGTCTTGTTAAGCTACTGCGACCTGCACATGTCTTCCAAGGGGCATTTAAACCGTCTTGTTAAGCTATTGCGACCTTCACCGCTCTTCCAAAGGGCATTTTAACTGTCTTGTTAAGCTACTGTGACCTGCACGTCTCTACCAAGGGGCATTTAAACCGTCTTGTTAAGCTACTGCAACCTCCACTGCTCTTCCAAGGGGCATTTAAACCGTCTTGTTAAGCTACTGCGACCTTCACGTCTCTTCCAAGGGGCATTTAAACCATCTTGTTAAGCTACTGCGACCTGCACGTCTCTTCCAAGGGGCATTTAAACTGTCTTGTTAAGCTACTGCGACCTCCAACTCTCTTCCAAGGGGCATTTAAACCATCTTGTTAAGCTACTGCGACATGCACGTCTTTTCTAAGGGGCATTTAATCCATCTTGTTAAGCTACTGCGACCTGCACGTCTCTTCCAAGGTGCATTTAAACCGTCTTGTTAAGCTACTGCGAACTGCACGTCTCTTCCAAGGGGCATTTAAACTGTCTTGTTAAGCTACTGCGACCTGCACGTCTCTTCCAAGGGGCATTTAAACCATCTTCTAAGCTACTGCGACCTGTACGTCTCTTCCAATGGGCATTTAAACCGTCTTGTTAAGCTGCTTCGACCTTTATGTCTCTTCCAAGGGGCATTTAAACCGTCTTGTTAAGCTACTCTGACCTCCACCGCTCTTTCAAGGGGCATTTAAACCGTCTTGTTAAGCTACTGCGACCTGCACGTCTCTTCCAAGGGGCATTTAAACCGTCTTGGTAAGCTACTGCGACCTGCAAGCCTCTTCCAAGGGGTATTTAGACCGTCTTGTTAAGCTACTGCGACCTGCACATCTCTTCCAAGGGGCATTTAAACCATCTTGTTAAGCTACTGCGACCTGCATGTCTTTTCCTAGGGGCATTTAAACCGTCTTGTTAAGCTACTGTGACCTCCACCGCTCTTCCAAGCGGCATTTAAACCATCTTTTAAGCTTCTGCGACCTGCACGTCTCTTCCAAGGGGCATTTAAACCGTCTTGGTAAGCTACTGCGACCTGCAAGCCTCTTCTAAGGGGCATTTAAACCATCTTGTTAAGCTACTGCGACCTGCACGTCTCTTCCAAGGGGCATTTAAACCGTCTTGGTAAGCTAGTGCGACCTGCAAGCCTCTTCTAAGGGGCATTTAAACCCTCTTGTTAAGCTACTGCGACCTGCATGTCTCTTGCAAAGGGCATTTAAAGCGTCTTGATAAGCTACTGTGACCTGCACGTCTCTTCTAAGGGGAATTTAAACCGTCTTGTTAAGCTACTGCGACCTGCACGTCTCTTTCAAGGGGCATTTAAACCGTCTTGTTAATCTAATGCGAACTGCACGTCTCTTCCAAGGGGCATTTAAACTGTCTTGTTAAGCTACTGCGACCTCCACCTCTCTTCCAAGGGGCATTTAAACCGTCTTGTTAAGCTACTGCGACCTCCACGTCTCTTCCAAGGGGCATTTAAACCGTCTTGTTAAGCTACTGCGACCTGCACATCTCTTCCAAGGGGCATTTAAACCGTCTTGTTAAGCTACTGCGACCTTCACCGCTCTTCCAAAGGGCACTTTAACCATCTTGTTAAGCTACTGCGACCTCCACCTCTCTTCCAAGGGGCATTTAAACCGTCTTGTTAAGCTACTGCGACCTCCACGTCTCTTCCAAGGGGCATTTAAACCGTCTTGTTAAGCTACTGCAACCTCCACTGCTCTTCCAAGGGGCATTTAAACTGTCTTGTTAAGCTACTGCGACCTTCACGTCTCTTCCAAGGGGCATTTAAACCGTCTTGTTAAGCTACTGCGACCTGCAAGTCTCTTCCAAGGGGCATTTAAACTGTCTTTTTAAGCTACTGCGACCTCCACCTCTCTTCCAAGGGGCATTTAAAACATCATGTTAAGCTACTGCGCCCTGCACGTCTCTTCCAAGGGGCATTTAATCCGTCTTGTTAAGCTACTGCGACCTGCACGTCTCTTCCAAGGGGCATTTAAACCGTCTTGTTAAGCTACTGCGAACTGCACGTCTCTTCCAAGGGGCATTTAAACTGTCTTGTTAAGCTACTGCGACCTGCACGTCTCTTCCAAGGGGCATTTAAACCATCTTCTAAGCTACTGCGACCTCTACGTCTCTTCCAATGGGCATTTAAACCGTCTTGTTAAGCTGCTTCGACCTGTATGTCTCTTCCAAGGGGCATTTAAACCGTCTGTTTAAGCTACTGCGACCTCCACCGCTCTTTCAAGGGGCATATAAACCATCTTGTTAAGCTACTGCGACCTGCACGTCTCTTCCAAGGGGCATTTAAACCATCTTGTTAAGCTACTGCGACCTGCATGTCTTTTCCTAGGGGCATTTAAACCGTCTTGTTAAGCTACTGTGACCTCCAACGCTCTTCCAAGCGGCATTTAAACCATCTTTTAAGCTACTGCGACCTGCACGTCTCTTCAAACGGGCATTTAAACCGTCTTGGTAAGCTACTGCGACCTGCAAGCCTCTTCTAAGGGGCATTTAAACCCTCTTGTTAAGCTACTGCGACCTGCACATCTCTTGCAAAGGGCATTTAAACCGTCTTGTTAAGCTACTGCGACCTGCACGTCTCTTCCAAGGGGCATTTAAACTGTCTTGTTAAGCTACTGCGACCTCCACCTCTCTTCCAAGGGGCATTTAAACCATCTTGTTAAGCTACTGCGACCTGCACGTCTCTTCCAAAGGGCATTTAATCCGTTTTGTTAAGCTACTGCGACCTGCACGTCTCTTCCAAGGGGCATTTAAACCGTCTTGTTAAGCTGCTTCGACCTGTATGTCTCTTCCAAGGGGCATTTAAACCGTCTTGTTAAGCTACTGCGACCTCCACCACTCTTTCAAGGGGCATTTAAACCGTCTTGTTAAGCTACTGCGACCTGCATGTCTCTTCCAAGGGGCATTTAAACCGTCTTGGTAAGCTACTGCGACCTGAAAGCCTCTTCCAAGGGGTATTTAAACCGTCTTGTTAAGCTAATGCGACCTGCACGTCTCTTCCAAGGGGCATTTAAACTGTCTTGTTAAGCTACTGCGACCTCCACCTCTCTTCCACGGGGCATTTAAACCGTCTTGTTAAGCTACTGCGATCTGCACGTCTCTTCCAAGGGGCATTTAAACCATCTTGTTAAGCTACTGCGACCTGCACGTCTCTTCTAAGGGGCATTTAAACCGTCTTCTTAAGCTACTGCGACCTGCACATGTCTTCCAAGGGGCATTTAAACCGTCTTGTTAATCTACTGCGACCTTCACCGCTCTTCCAAAGGGCATTTTAACTGTCTTGTTAAGCCACTGTGACCTGCACGTCTCTACCAAGGGGCATTTAAACCGTATTGTTAAGCTACTGCAACCTCCACTGCTCTTCCAAGGGGCATTTAAACCGTCTTGTTAAGCTACTGCGACCTTCACGTCTCTTCCAAGGGGCATTTAAACCGTCTTGTTAAGCTACTGCGACCTGCACGTCTCTTCCAAGGGGCATTTAAACTGTCTTGTTAAGCTACTGCGACCTCCACCTCTCTTCCAAGGGGCATTTAAACCATCTTGTTAAGCTACTGCGACCTGCACGTCTCTTCCAAGGGGCATTTAATCCGTCTTGTTAAGCTACTGCGACCTGCACGTCTCTTACAAGGGGCATTGAAACCGTCTTGTTAAGCTACTGCGACCTGCACGTCTCTTCCAAGGGGCATTTAAACCATCTTCTAAGCTACTGCGACCTGCACATCTCTTCCAAGGGGCATTTAAACCGTCTTGTTAAGCTACTGCGACCTCCACCGCTCTTTCAAGGGGCATTTAAACCGTCTTGTTAAGCTACTGCGACCTGCACGTCTCTTCCAAGGGGCATTTAAACCGTCTTGCTAAGCTACTGCGACCTGCAAGCCTCTTCCAAGGGGTATTTAGTCCGTCTTGTTAAGCTACTGCGACCTGCACATCTCTTCCAAGGGGCATTTAAACCATCTTGTTAAGCTACTGCGACCTGCATGTCTTTTCCTAGGGGCATTTAAACCGTCTTGTTAAGCTACTGTGACCTCCACCGCTCTTCCAAGCGGCATTTAAACCATCTTTTAAGCTACTGCGACCTGCACGTCTCTTCCAAGGGGCATTTAAACCGTCTTGGTAAGCTACTGCGACCTGCAAGCCTCTTCTAAGGGGCATTTAAACCATCTTGTTAAGCTACTGCGACCTGCACGTCTCTTCCAAGGGGCATTTAAACCGTCTTGGTAAGCTACTGCGACCTGCAAGCCTCTTCTAAGGGGCATTTAAACCCTCTTGTTAAGCTACTGCGACCTGCACGTCTCTTGCAAAGGGCATTTAAAGCGTCTTGATAAGCTACTGTGACCTGCACGTCTCTTCTAAGGGGCATTTAAACCGTCTTGTTAAGCTAATGCGACCTGCACGTCTCTTTCAAGGGGCATTTAAACCGTCTTGTTAAGTTAATGCGAACTGCACGTCTCTTCCAAGGGGCATTTAAACTGTCTTGTTAAGCTACTGCGACCTCCACCTCTCTTCCAAGGGGCATTTAAACCATCTTGTTAAGCTACTGCGACCTCCACGTCTCATCCAAGGGGCATTTAAACCGTCTTGTTAAGCTACTGCGACCTGCACATCTCTTCCAAGGGGCATTTAAACCGTCTTGTTAAGCTACTGCGACCTTCACCGCTCTTTCAAAGGGCATTTTAACCATCTTGTTAAGCTACTGTGACCTGCACGTCTCTACCAAGGGGCATTTAAACCATCTTGTTAAGCTACTGCAACCTCCACTGCTCTTCCAAGGGGCATTTAAACTGTCTTGTTAAGCTACTGCGACCTTCACGTCTCTTCCAAGTGGCATTTAAACCGTCTTGTTAAGCTACTGCGACCTGCACGTCTCTTCCAAGGGGCATTTAAACCGTCTTGTTAAGCTACTGCGACCTCCACCTCTCTTCCAAGGGGCATTTAAAACATCATGTTAAGCTACTGCGCCCTGCATGTCCCTTCCAAGGGGCAGTTAATCCGTCTTGTTAAGCTACTGCAACCTGCACGTCTCTTCCAAGGGGCATTTAAACCATCTTGTTAAGCTACTGCGAACTGCAAGTCTCTTCCAAGGGGCATTTAAACCGTCTTGTTAAGCTACTGCGACCTGCACGTCTCTTCCAAGGGGCATTTAAACCATCTTCTAAGCTACTGCGACCTGTACGTCTCTTCCAATGGGCATTTAAACCGTCTTGTTAAGCTGCTTCGACCTGTATGTCTCTTCCAAGGGGCATTGAAACCGTCTTTTTAAGCTACTGCGACCTCCACCGCTCTTTCAAGGGGCATATAAACCATCTTGTTAAGCTACTGCGACCTGCACGTCTCTTCCAAGGGGCATTTAAACCGCCTTGGTAAGCTACTGCGACCTGCAAGCCTCTTCCAAGGGGTATTTAGACCGTCTTGTTAAGCTACTGCGACCTGCACATCTCTTCCAAGGGGCATTTAAACCATCTTGTTAAGCTACTGCGACCTGTATGTCTTTTCCTAGGGGCATTTAAACCGTCTTGTTAAGCTACTGTGACCTCCAACGCTCTTCCAAGCGGCATTTAAACCATCTTTTAAGCTACTGCGACCTGCACGTCTCTTCAAAGGGGCATTTAAACCGTCTTGGTAAGCTACTGCGACCTGCAAGCCTCTTCTAAGGGGCATTTAAACCCTCTTGTTAAGCTACTGCGACCTACACATCTCTTGCAAAGGGCATTTAACCCGTCTTGTTAAGCTACTGCGACCTGCACGTCTCTTCCAAGGGGCATTTAAACCGTCTTGTTAAGCTACTGCGACCTGCACGTCTCTTCCAAAGGGCATTTAAACCGTCTTGTTAAGCTACTGCGACCTGCACGTCTCTTCCAAGGGGCATTTAAACTGTCTTGTTAAGCTACTGCGACCTCCACCTCTCTTCCAAGGGGCTTGTAAACCGTCTTGTTAAGCTACTGCGACCTGCACATCTCTTCCAAGAGGCATTTAAACCGTCTTGTTAAGCTACTGCGACCTTCACCGCTTTTCCAAAGGGCATTTTAACCGTCTTTTTAAGCTACTGTGACCTGCACGTCTCTACCAAGGGGCATTTAAACCGTCTTGTTAAGCTACTGCGACCTCCACTGCTCTTCCAAGGGGCATTTAATCCGTCTTGTTAAGCTACTGCGACCTGCACGTCTCTTCCAAGGGGCATTTAAACCGTCTTGGTAAGCTACTGCGACCTACAAGCCTCTTCCAAGGGGCATTTTAACCGTCTTGTTAAGCTACTGTGACCTGCACTTCTCTAGCAAGGGGCATTTAAACTGTCTTGTTAAGCTACTGCGACCTGTACGTCTCTTCCAATGGGCATTTAAGCCGTCTTGTTAAGCTGCTGCGACCTGTATGTCTCTTCCAAGGGGCATTTAAACCGTCTTGTTAAGCTACTGCGACCTCCACCGCTCTTCCAAAGGGCATTTAAACCGTCTTGTTAAGCTGCTGCGACCTGCACATCTCTTCCAAGGGGCATTTAAACTATCTTGTTAAGCTACTGCTACCTGCATGTCTCTTCCAAGGGGCATTTAAGCCATCTTGTTAAGCTGCTGCGACCTGTATGTCTCTTCCAAGGGGCATTTAAACTGTCTTGTTAAGCTACTGCGACCTACACGTCTCTTCCAAGGGGCATTTAAACCTTCTTGGTAAGCTACTGCGACCTGTAAGCCTCTTCTAAGGGGCTTTTAAACCCTCTTGTTAAGCTACTGCGACCTGCACGTCTCTTGCAAGGGGCATTTAAACCGTCTTGTTAAGCTACTGCGACCACCACGTCTCTTCTATGGGGCATTTAAACCGTCTTGTTAAGCTACTGTGACCTGCAAGTCTCTTTCAAGGGGCATTTAAACCGTCTTGTTAAGCTACTGTGACCTTCACCGCTCTTCCAAAGGGCATTTTAACTGTCTTGTTAAGGTACTGTGACCTGCACCTCTCTACCAAGGGGCATTTAAACCGTCTTGTTAAGCTACTGCAACCTCCACTGCTCTTCCAAGGGGCATTTAAACCGTCTTGTTAAGCTACTGCGACCTTCACGTCTCTTCCAAGGGGCATTTAAACCGTCTTGTTAAGCTACGGCGACCTGCACGTCTCTTCCAAGGGGCATTTAAACTGTCTTGTTAAGCTACTGCGACCTCCACCTCTCTTTCAAGGGGCATTTAAACCGTCTTGTTAAGCTACTGCAACCTGCACGTCTCTTCCAAGGGGCATTTAAACCGTCTTGGTAAGCTACTGCGACCTGCACGTCTCTTCCAAGGGGCATTTAAACCATTTTCTAAGCTACTGCGACCTGTACGTCTCTTCCAATGGGCATTTAAACCGTCTTGTTAAGCTGCTTCGACCTATATGTCTCTTACAAGGGGCATTTAAACCGTCTTTTTAAGCTACTGCGACCTCCACCGCTCTTTCAAGGGGCATTTAAACCGTCTTGTTAAGCTACTGCAACCTGCACGCCTCTTCCAAGGGGTATTTAGACCGTCTTGTTAAGCTACTGCGACCTGCACATCTCTTCCAAGGGGCATTTAAATGATCTTGTTAATCTACTGCGACCTGCATGTCTTTTCCTAGGGGCATTTAAACCGTCTTGTTAAGCTACTGTGACCTCCACCTCTCTTCCAAGCGGCATTTAAACCATCTTTCAAGCTACTGCGACCTGCACGTCTCTTCCAAGGGGCATTTAAACCGTCTTTGTAAGCTACTGCGACCTGCAAGCCTCTTCTAAGGGGCATTTAAACCATCTTGTTAAGCTACTGCGACCTGCACGTCTCTTCCAAGGGGCATTTAAACCGTCTTTGTAAGCTACTGCGACCTGCAAGCCTCTTCAAAGGGGCATTTAAACCTCATGTTAAGCTACTGCGACCTGCACGTCTCTTGCAAAGGGCATTTAAAGCGTCTTGATAAGCTACTGTGACCTGCACGTCTCTTCTAAGGGGCATTTAAACCGTCTTGTTAAGCTACTGCGACCTGCACGTCTCTTTCAAGGGGCATTTAAACCGTCTTGTTAAGCTAATGCGAACGGCACGTCTCTTCAAAGGGGCATTTAAACTGTCTTGTTAAGCTACTGCGACATGCACGTCTCTTCCAAGGGGCATTTAAACCATCTTCTAAGCTACTGCGACCTGCACGTCTCTTCCAATGGGCATTTAAACCGTCTTGTTAAGCTGCTTCGACCTGTATGTGTCTTCCAAGGGGCATTTAAACCGTCTTGTTAAGCTACTGCGACCTCCACCGCTCTTTCAAGGGGCATTTAAACCGTCTTGTTAAGCTACTGCAACCTGCACGTCTCTTCCAAGGGGCATTTAAACCGTCTTGGTAAGCTACTGCGACCTGCAAGCCTCTTCCAAGGGGTATTTAGACCGTCTTGTTAAGCTACTGCGACCTGCACATCTCTTCCAAGTGGCATTTAAACCATCTTGTTAATCTACTGCTACCTGCATGTCTTTTCCTAGTGGCATTTAAACCGTCTTGTTAAGCTACTGTGACCTCCACCTCTCTTCCAAGCGGCATTTAAACCATCTTTCAAGCTACTGCGACCTGCACGTCTCTTCCAAGGGGCATTTAAACCTTCTTTGTAAGCTACTGCGACCTGTAAGCCTCTTCTAAGGGGCATTTAAACCATCTTGTTAAGCTACTGCGACCTGCACGTCTCTTCCAAGGGGCATTTAAACCGTCTTGGTAAGCTACTGCGACCTGCAAGCCTCTTCTAAGGGGCATTTAAACCCTCTTATTAAGCTACTGCGACCTGCACGTCTCTTGCAAAGGGCATTTAAAGCGTCTTGATAAGCTACTGTGACCTGCACGTCTCTTCTAAGGGGCATTTAAACTGTCTTGTTAAGCTACTGCGACCTCCACCTCTCTTCCAAGGGGCATTTAAAACATCATGTTAAGCTACTGCGCCCTGCACGTCTCTTCCAAGGGGCATTTAAACCCTCTTGTTAAGCTACTGCGACCTGCACATCTCTTCCAAGGGGCATTTAAACCGTCTTGTTAAGCTACTGCGACCTTCACCGCTCTTCCAAAGGGCATTTTAACCATCTTGTTAAGCTACTGTGACCTGCACGTCTCTACCAAGGGGCATTTAAACCATCTTGTTAAGCTACTGCAACCTCCACTGCTCTTCCAAGGGGCATTTAAACTGTCTTGTTAAGCTACTGCGACCTTCACGTCTCTTCCAAGGGGCATTTAAACCGTCTTGTTAAGCTACTGCGACCTGCACGTCTCTTCCAAGGGGCATTTAAACTGTCTTGTTAAGCTACTGCGACCTCCACCTCTCTTCCAAGGGGCATTTAAACCATCTTCTAAGCTACTGCGACCTGTACGTCTCTTCCAATGGGCATTTAAACCGTCTTGTTAAGCTGCTTCGACCTGTATGTCTCTTCCAAGGGGCATTTAAACCGTCTTGTTAAGCTACTGCGACCTCCACCGCTCTTTCAAGGGGCATTTAAACCGTCTTGTTAAGCTACTGTGACCTCCACCTCTCTTCCAAGCGGCATTTAAACCATCTTTCAAGCTACTGCGACCTGCACGTCTCTTCCAAGGGGCATTTAAACCGTCTTTGTAAGCTACTGCGACCTGCAAGCCTCTTCTAAGGGGCATTTAAACCATCTTGATAAGATACTGCGACCTGCACGTCTCTTCCAAGGGGCATTTAAACCGTCTTGGTAAGCTACTGCGACCTGCAAGCCTCTTCAAAGGGGCATTTAAACCCTCTTGTTAAGCTACTGCGACCTGCACGTCTCTTGCAAAGGGCATTTAAAGCGTCTTGATAAGCTACTGTGACCTGCACGTCTCTTCTAAGGGGCATTTAAACCGTCTTGTTAAGCTACTGCGACCTGCACGTCTCTTTCAAGGGGCATTTAAACCGTCTTGTTAAGCTAATGCGAACGGCACGTCTCTTCAAAGGGGCATTTAAACTGTCTTGTTAAGCTACTGCGACATGCACGTCTCTTCCAAGGGGCATTTAAACCATCTTCTAAGCTACTGCGACCTGTACGTCTCTTCCAATGGGCATTTAAACCGTCTTGTTAAGCTGCTTCGACCTGTATGTCTCTTCCAAGGGGCATTTAAACCGTCTTGTTAAGCTACTGCGACCTCCACCGCTCTTTCAAGGGGCATTTAAACCGTCTTGTTAAGCTACTGCAACCTGAACGTCTCTTCCAAGGGGCATTTAAACCGTCTTGGTAAGCTACTGCGACCTGCAAGCCTCTTCCAAGGGGTATTTAGACCGTCTTGTTAAGCTACTGCGACCTGCACATCTCTTCCAAGTGGCATTTAAACCATCTTGTTAATCTACTGCTACCTGCATGTCTTTTCCTAGGGACATTTAAACCGTCTTGTTAAGCTACTGTGACCTCCACCTCTCTTCCAAGCGGCATTTAAACCATCTTTCAAGCTACTGCGACCTGCACGTCTCTTCCAAGGGGCATTTAAACCTTCTTTGTAAGCTACTGCGACCTGTAAGCCTCTTTTAAGGGGCATTTAAACCATCTTGTTAAGCTACTGCGACCTGCACGTCTCTTCCAAGGGGCATTTAAACCGTCTTGTTAAGCTACTGCGACCTGCACATCTCTTCCAAGGGGCATTTAAACCATCTTGTTAAGCTACTGCGACGTGCATGTCTTTTCCTAGGGGCATTTAAACCGTCTTGTTAAGCTACTGTGACCTCCAACGCTCTTCCAAGCGGCATTTAAACCACCTTTTAAGCTACTGCGACCTGCACGTCTCTTCAAAGGGGCATTTAAACCGTCTTGGTAAGCTACTGCGACCTGCAAGCCTCTTCTAAGGGACATTTAAACCCTCTTGTTAAGCTACTGCGACCTGCACATCTCTTGCAAAGGGCATTTAAACCGTCTTGTTAAGCTACTGCGACCTGCACGTCTCTTCCAAGGGGCATTTAAACCGTCTTGTTAAGCTACTTCGACCTGCATGTCTCTTCCAAAGGGCATTTAAACCGTCTTGTTAAGCTACTGCGACCTGCACGTCTCTTCCAAGGGGCATTTAAACTGTCTTGTTAAGCTACTGCGACCTCCACCTCTCTTCCAAGGGGCATGTAAACCGTCTTGTTAAGCTACTGCGACCTGCACATCTCTTCCAAGAGGCATTTAAACCGTCTTGTTAAGCTACTGCGACATTCACCGCTTTTCCAAAGGGCATTTTAACCGTCTTGTTAAGCTACTGTGACCTGCACGTCTCTACCAAGGGACAGTTAAACCGTCTTGTTAAGCTACTGCGACCTCCACTGCTCTTCCAAGGGGCATTTAATCCGTCTTGTTAAGCTTCTGCGACCTGCACGTCTCTTCCAAGGGGCATTTAAACCGTCTTGGTAAGCTACTGCGACCTACAAGCCTCTTCCAAGGGGCATTTTAACCGTCTTGTTAAGCTACTGTGACCTGCACGTCTCTAGCAAGGGGCATTTAAACTGTCTTGTAAAGCTACTGCGACCTGCACATCTCTTCCAAGGGGCATTTAAACCATCTTGTTAAGCTACTGCGACAAGCATGACTTTTCCAAGGGGCATTTAAACCGTCTTGTTAAGCTACTGAGACCTGCATGTCTCTTGCAAGGGGCATTTAAACCGTCTTGTTAAGCTACTGCGACCTGCAAGTCTCTTCCAAGGGGCATTTAAACCGTCTTGTTAAGCTACTGCGACCTCCACCTCTCTTCCAAGGGGCATTTAAACCGTCTTGTTAAGCTACTGCGTCCTGCACGTCTCTTCCAAGGGGCATTTTAACAGTCTTGTTAACCCACTGCGACCTGCACGTCTCTTGCAAAGGGCATTTAAAGCGTCTTGATAAGCTACTGTGACCTGCACGTCTCTTCTAAGGGGCATTTAAACTGTCTTGTTAAGCTACTGCGACCTCCACCTCTCTTCCAAGGGGCATTTAAAACATCATGTTAAGCTACTGCGCCCTGCACGTCTCTTCGAAGGGGCATTTAAACCCTCTTGTTAAGCTACTGCGACCTGCACATCTCTTCCAAGGGGCATTTAAACCGTCTTGTTAAGCTACTGCGACCTTCACCGCTCTTCCAAAGGGCATTTTAACCATCTTGTTAAGCTACTGTGACCTGCACGTCTCTACCAAGGGGCATTTAAACCATCTTGTTAAGCTACTGCAACCTCCACTGCTCTTCCAAGGGGCATTTAAACTGTCTTGTTAAGCTACTGCGACCTTCACGTCTCTTCCAAGGGGCATTTAAACCATCTTGTTAAGCTACTGCGACCTGCACGTCTCTTCCAAGGGGCATTTAAACTGTCTTGTTAAGCTACTGCGACCTCCACCTCTCTTCCAAGGGGCATTTAAACCATCTTCTAAGCTACTGCGACCTGTACGTCTCTTCCAATGGGCATTTAAACCGTCTTGTTAAGCTGCTTCGACCTGTATGTCTCTTCCAAGGGGCATTTAAACCGTCTTGTTAAGCTACTGCGACCTCCACCGCTCTTTCAAGGGGCATTTAAACCGTCTTGTTAAGCTACTGCAACCTGCACGCCTCTTCCAAGGGGTATTTAGACCGTCTTGTTAAGCTACTGCGACCTGCACATCTCTTCCAAGGGGCATTTAAACGATCTTGTTAATCTACTGCGACCTGCATGTCTATTCCTAGGGGCATTTAAACCGTCTTGTTAAGCTACTGTGACCTCCACCTCTCTTCCAAGCGGCATTTAAACCATCTTTCAAGCTACTGCGACCTGCACGTCTCTTCCAAGGAGCATTTAAATCGTCTTTGTAAGCTACTGCGACCTGCAAGCCTCTTCTAAGGGGCATTTAAACCATCTTGATAAGATACTGCGACCTGCACGTCTCTTCCAAGGGGCATTTAAACCGTCTTGGTAAGCTACTGCGACCTGCAAGCCTCTTCAAAGGGGCATTTAAACCCTCTTGTTAAGCTACTGCGACCTGCACGTCTCTTGCAAAGGGCATTTAAAGCGTCTTGATAAGCTACTGTGACCTGCACGTCTCTTCTAAGGGGCATTTAAACCGTCTTGTTAAGCTACTGCGACCTGCACGTCTCTTTCAAGGGGCATTTAAACCGTCTTGTTAAGCTAATGCGAACGGCACGTCTCTTCAAAGGGGCATTTAAACTGTCTTGTTAAGCTACTGCGACATGCACGTCTCTTCCAAGGGGCATTTAAACCATCTTCTAAGCTACTGCGACCTGTACGTCTCTTCCAATGGGCATTTAAACCGTCTTGTTAAGCTGCTTCGACCTGTATGTCTCTTCCAAGGGGCATTTAAACCGTCTTGTTAAGCTACTGCGACCTCCACCGCTCTTTCAAGGGGCATTTAAACCGTCTTGTTAAGCTACTGCAACCTGAACGTCTCTTCCAAGGGGCATTTAAACCGTCTTGGTAAGCTACTGCGACCTGCAAGCCTCTTCCAAGGGGTATTTAGACCGTCTTGTTAAGCTACTGCGACCTGCACATCTCTTCCAAGTGGCATTTAAACCATCTTGTTAATCTACTGCTACCTGCATGTCTTTTCCTAGGGGCATTTAAACCGTCTTGTTAAGCTACTGTGACCTCCACCTCTCTTCCAAGCGGCATTTAAACCATCTTTCAAGCTACTGCGACCTGCACGTCTCTTCCAAGGGGCATTTAAACCTTCTTTGTAAGCTACTGCGACCTGTAAGCCTCTTCTAAGGGGCATTTAAACCATCTTGTTAAGCTACTGCGACCTGCACGTCTCTTCCAAGGGGCATTTAAACCGTCTTGTTAAGCTACTGCGACCTGCACATCTCTTCCAAGGGGCATTTAAACCATCTTGTTAAGCTACTGCGACGTGCATGTCTTTTCCTAGGGGCATTTAAACCGTCTTGTTAAGCTACTGTGACCTCCAACGCTCTTCCAAGCGGCATTTAAACCACCTTTTAAGCTACTGCGACCTGCACGTCTCTTCAAAGGGGCATTTAAACCGTCTTGGTAAGCTACTGCGACCTGCAAGCCTCTTCTAAGGGGCATTTAAACCCTCTTGTTAAGCTACTGCGACCTGCACATCTCTTGCAAAGGGCATTTAAACCGTCTTGTTAAGCTACTGCGACCTGCACGTCTCTTCCAAGGGGCATTTAAACCGTCTTGTTAAGCTACTTCGACCTGCACGTCTCTTCCAAAGGGCATTTAAACCGTCTTGTTAAGCTACTGCGACCTGCACGTCTCTTCCAAGGGGCATTTAAACTGTCTTGTTAAGCTACTGCGACCTCCACCTCTCTTCCAAGGGGCATGTAAACCGTCTTGTTAAGCTACTGCGACCTGCACATCTCTTCCAAGAGGCATTTAAACCGTCTTGTTAAGCTACTGCGACATTCACCGCTTTTCCAAAGAGCATTTTAACCGTCTTGTTAAGCTACTGTGACCTGCACGTCTCTACCAAGGGACAGTTAAACCGTCTTGTTAAGCTACTGCGACCTCCACTGCTCTTCCAAGGGGCATTTAATCCGTCTTGTTAAGCTTCTGCGACCTGCACGTCTCTTCCAAGGGGCATTTAAACCGTCTTGGTAAGCTACTGCGACCTACAAGCCTCTTCCAAGGGGCATTTTAACCGTCTTGTTAAGCTACTGTGACCTGCACGTCTCTAGCAAGGGGCATTTAAACTGTCTTGTTAAGCTACTGCGACCTGCACATCTCTTCCAAGGGGCATTTAAACCATCTTGTTAAGCTACTGCGACAAGCATGACTTTTCCAAGGGGCATATAAACCGTCTTGTTAAGCTACTGAGACCTGCATGTCTCTTGCAAGGGGCATTTAAACCGTCTTGTTAAGCTACTGCGACCTGCAAGTCTCTTCCAAGGGGCATTTAAACCGTCTTGTTAAGCTACTGCGACCTCCACCTCTCTTCCAAGGGGCATTTAAACCGTCTTGTTAAGCTACTGCGTCCTGCACGTCTCTTCCAAGGGGCATTTTAACCGTCTTGTTAACCTACTGCGACCTTCACCGCTCTTCCAAAGGGAATTTAATCCGTCTTGTTAAGCTACTGCGACCTGCTCGTCTCTTTCAAGGGGGATTTAAACCGTATTGTTAAGCTACTGCGAACTGCACGTCTCTTCCAAGGGGCATTTAAACTGTCTTGTTAAGCTACTGCGACCTGCACGTCTCTTCCAAGGGGCATTTAAAACATCTTGTTAAGCTACTGCGACCTGCACGTCTCTTCCAAGGGGCATTTAAACCATCTTGTTAAGCTACTGCGACCTGTACGTCTCTTCCAATGGGCATTTAAGCCGTCTTGTTAAGCTGCTGCGACCTGTATGTCTCTTCCAAGGGGCATTTAAACCGTCTTGTTAAGCTACTGCGACCTCCACCGCTCTTGCAAGGGGCATTTAAACCGTCTTGTTAAGCTACTGCTACCTGCACATCTCTTCCAAGGGGCATTTAAACCATCTTGTTAAGCTACTGCTACCTGCATGTCTTTTCCAAGGGGCATTTAAACCGTCTTGTTAAGCTACTGTGACCTCCACCGCTCTTCCAAGGGGCATTTAAACTGTCTTGTTAAGCTACTGCGACCTGCACGTCTCTTCCAAGATGCATTTAAACCGTCTTGGTAAGCTACTGCGACCTGCAAGTCTCTTTCAAGGGCCTTTAAACCGTCTTGTTAAGCTACTGTGACATTCACCGCTCTTCCAAAGGGCATTTTAACTGTCTTGTTAAGCTACTGTGACCTGCACCTCTCTACCAAGGGGCATTTAAACCGTCTTGTTAAGCTACTGCAACCTCCACTGCTCTTCCAAGGGGCATTTAAACCGTCTTGTTAAGCTACTGCGACCTTCACGTCTCTTCCAAGGGGCATTTATACCATCTTGTTAAGCTACGGCGACCTGCACGTCTCTTCCAAGGGGCATTTAAACTGTCTTGTTAAGCTACTGCGACCTCCACCTCTCTTCCAAGGGGCATTTAAACCATCTTGTTAAGCTACTGCGACCTGCACGTCTCTTCCAAGGGGCATTTAATCTGTCTTGTTAAGCTACTGCGACCTGCACGTCTCTTCCAAGGGGCATTTAAACCGTCTTGTTAAGTTACTGCGAACTGCACGTCTCTTCCAAGGGGCATTTAAACTGTCTTGTTAAGCTACTGCGACCTGCACGTCTCTTCCAAGGGGCATTTAAACTATCTTCTAAGCTACTGCGAACTGTACGTCTCTTCCAATGGGCATTTAAACCGTCTTGTTAAGCTGCTTCGACCTGTATGTCTCTTCCAAGGGGCATTTAAACCGTCTTGTTAAGCTACTGCGACCTCCACTGCTCTTTCAAGGGGCATTTAAACCGTCTTGTTAAGCTACTGCAACCTGCACGTCTCTTCCAACTGGCATTTAAACCGTCTTGGTAAGCTACTGCGACCTGCAAGCCTCTTCCAAGGAGTATTTAGACCGTGTTGTTAAGCTACTGCGACCTGCACATCTCTTCCAAGGGGCATTTAAACCATCTTGTTAATCTACTGCGACCTGCATGTCTTTTCCTAGGGGCATTTAAACCGTCTTGTTAAGCTACTGTGACCTCCACCTCTCTTCCAAGCGGCATTTAAACCATCTTTCAAGCTACTGCGACCTGCACGTCTCTTCCAAGGGGCATTTAAACCGTCTTTGTAAGCTACTGCGACCTGCAAGCCTCTTCTAAGGGGCATTTAAACCATCTTGTTAAGCTACTGCGACCTGCACGTCTCTTCCAAGGGGCATTTAAACCGTCTTTGTAAGCTACTGCGACCTGCAAGCCTCTTCTAAGGGGCATTTAAACCCTCTTGTTAAGCTACTGCGACCTGCACGTCTCTTGCAAAGGGCATTTAAAGCGTCTTGATAAGCTACTGTGACCTGCACGTCTCTTCTAAGGCGCATTTAAACCGTCTTGTTAAGCTACTGCGACCTGCACGTCTCTTTCAAGGGGCATTTAAACCGTCTTGTTAAGCTAATCCGAACTGCACGTCTCTTCCAAGGGGCATTTAAACTGTCTTGTTAAGCTACTGCGACCTCCACCTCTCTTCCAAGGGGCATTTAAACCATCTTGTTAAGCTACTGCGACCTCCACGTATCTTCCAAGGGGCATTTAAACCGTCTTCTTAAGCTACTGCGACCTGCACATCTCTTCCAAGGGGTATTTAAACCGTCTTGTTAAGCTACTGCGACCTTCACCGCTCTTCCAAAGGGCATTTTAACAATCTTGTTAAGCTACTGTGACCTGCACGTCTCTACCAAGGGGCATTTAAACCATCTTGTTAAGCTACTGCAACCTCCACTGCTCTTCCAAGGGGCATTTAAACTGTCTTGTTAAGCTACTGCGACCTTCACGTCTCTTCCAAGGGGCATTTAAACCGTCTTGTTAAGCTACTGCGACCTGCACGTCTCTTCCAAGGGGCATTTAAACTGTCTTGTTAAGCTTCTGCGACCTCCACCTCTCTTCCAAGGGGCATTTAAAACATCATGTTAAGCTACTGCGCCCTGCACGTCTCTTCCAAGGGGCATATAATCCGTCTTGTTAAGCTACTGCGACCTGCACGTCTCTTCCAAGGGGCATTTAAACTGTCTTGTTAAGCTACTGCGAACTGCACGTCTCTTCCAAGGGGCATTTAAACTGTCTTGTTAAGCTACTGCGACCTGCACGTCTCTTCCAAGGGGCATTTAAACCGTCTTGTTAAGCTACTGCGACCTTCACGTCTCTTCCAAGGGGCATTTAAACCGTCTTGTTAAGCTACGGCGACCTGCACGTCTCTTCCAAGGGGCATTTAAACTGTCTTGTTAAGCTACTGCGACCTCCACCTCTCTTCCAAGGGGCATTTAAACCATCTTGTTAAGCTACTGCGACCTGCACGTCTCTTCCAAGGGGCATTTAATCTGTCTTGTTAAGCTACTGCGACCTGCACGTCTCTTCCAAGGGGCATTTAAACCGTCTTGTTAAGTTACTGCGAACTGCACGTCTCTTCCAAGGGGCATTTAAACTGTCTTGTTAAGCTACTGTGAACTGCACGTCTCTTCCAAGGGGCATTTAAACTATCTTCTAAGCTACTGCGACCTGTACGTCTCTTCCAATGGGCATTTAAACCGTCTTGTTAAGCTGCTTCGACCTGTATGTCTCTTCCAAGGGGCATTTAAACCGTCTTGTTAAGCTACTGCGACCTCCACCGCTCTTTCAAGGGGCATTTAAACCGTCTTGTTAAGCTACTGCAACCTGCACGTCTCTTCCAAGTGGCATTTAAACCGTCTTGGTAAGCTATTGCGACCTGCAAGCCTCTTCCAAGGGGTATTTAGACCGTGTTGTTAAGCTACTGCGACCTGCACATCTCTTCCAAGGGGCATTTAAACCATCTTGTTAATCTACTGCGACCTGCATGTCTTTTCCTAGGGGCATTTAAACCGTCTTGTTAAGCTACTGTGACCTCCACCTCTCTTCCAAGCGGCATTTAAACCATCTTTCAAGCTACTGCGACCTGCACGTCTCTTCCAAGGGGCATTTAAACCGTCTTTGTAAGCTACTGCGACCTGCAAGCCTCTTCTAAGGGGCATTTAAACCATCTTGTTAAGCTACTGCGACCTGCACGTCTCTTCCAAGGGGCATTTAAACCGTCTTTGTAAGCTACTGCGACCTGCAAGCCTCTTCTAAGGGGCATTTAAACCCTCTTGTTAAGCTACTGCGACCTGCACGTCTCTTGCAAAGGGCATTTAAAGCGTCTTGATAAGCTACTGTGACCTGCACGTCTTTTCTAAGGCGCATTTAAACCGTCTTGTTAAGCTACTGCGACCTGCACGTCTCTTTCAAGGGGCATTTAAACCGTCTTGTTAAGCTAATGCGAACTGCACGTCTCTTCCAAGGGGCATTTAAACTGTCTTGTTAAGCTACTGCGACCTCCACCTCTCTTCCAAGGGGCATTTAAACCATCTTGTTAAGCTACTGCGACCTCCACGTATCTTCCAAGGGGCATTTAAACCGTCTTCTTAAGCTACTGCGACCTGCACATCTCTTCCAAGGGACATTTAAACCGTCTTGTTAAGCTACTGCGACCTTCACCGCTCTTCCAAAGGGCATTTTAACAATCTTGTTAAGCTACTGTGACCTGCACGTCTCTACCAAGGGGCATTTAAACCATCTTGTTAAGCTACTGCAACCTCCACTGCTCTTCCAAGGGGCATTTAAACTGTCTTGTTAAGCTACTGCGACCTTCACGTCTCTTCCAAGGGGCATTTAAACCGTCTTGTTAAGCTACTGCGACCTGCACGTCTCTTCCAAGGGGCATTTAAACTGTCTTGTTAAGCTACTGCGACCTCCACCTCTCTTCCAAGGGGCATTTAAAACATCATGTTAAGCTACTGCGCCCTGCACGTCTCTTCCAAGGGGCATATAATCCGTCTTGTTAAGCTACTGCGACCTGCACGTCTCTTCCAAGGGGCATTTAAACCGTCTTGTTAAGCTACTGCGAACTGCACGTCTCTTCCAAGGGGCATTTAAACTGTCTTGTTAAGCTACTGCGACCTGCACGTCTCTTCCAAGGGGCATTTAAACCATCTTCTAAGCTACTGCGACCTGTACGTCTCTTCCAATGGTCATTTAAACCATCTTGTTAAGCTGCTTCGACCTGTATGTCTCTTCCAAGGGGCATTTAAACCGTCTTGTTAAGCTACTGCGACCTCCACCGCTCTTTCAAGGGGCATATAAACCATCTTGTTAAGCTACTGCGACCTGCACGTCTCTTCCAAGGGGCATTTAAACCGTCTTGGTAAGCTACTGCGACCTGCAAGCCTCTTCCAAGGGGTATTTAGACCGTCTTGTTAAGCTACTGCAACCTGCACGTCTCTTCCAAGGGGCATTTAAACCGTCTTGGTAAGCTACTGCGACCTGCAAGCCTCTTCTAAGGGGCATTTAAACCCTCTTGTTAAGCTACTGCGACCTGCACGTCTCTTGCAAAGGGCATTTAAAGCGTCTTGATAAGCTACTGTGACCTGCACGTCTCTTCTAAGGGGCATTTAAACCCTCTTGTTAAGCTACTGCGACCTGCACGTCTCTTTCAAGGGGCATTTAAACCGTCTTGTTAAGCTAATGCGAACGGCACGTCTCTTCAAAGGGGCATTTTAACTGTCTTGTTAAGCTACTGCGACCTGCACGTCTCTTCCAAGGGGCATTTAAACCATCTTCTAAGCTACTGCGACCTGTACGTCTCTTCCAATGGGCATTTAAACCGTCTTGTTAAGCTGCTTCGACCTGTATGTCTCTTCCAAGGGGCATTTAAACCATCTTGTTAAGCTACTGCGACCTCCACCGCTCCTTCAAGGGGCATTTAAAACGTCTTGTTAAGCTACTGCAACCTGCACGTCTCTTCCAAGGGGCATTTGAACCATCTTGGTAAGCTACTGCGACCTGCAAGCCTCTTCCAAGGGGTATTTAGACCGTCTTGTTAAGCTACTGCGACCTGCACATCTCTTCCAAGTGGCATTTAAACCATCTTGTTAATCTACTGCTACCTGCATGTCTTTTCCTAGGGGCATTTAAACCGTCTTGTTAAGCTACTGTGACCTCCACCTCTCTTCCAAGCGGCATTTAAACCATCTTTCAAGCTACTGCGACCTGCACGTCTCTTCCAAGGGGCATTTAAACCTTCTTTGTAAGCTACTGCGACCTGTAAGCCTCTTCTAAGGGGCATTTAAACCATCTTGTTAAGCTACTGCGACCTGCACGTCTCTTCCAAGGGGCATTTAAACCGTCTTGGTAAGCTACTGCGACCTGCAAGCCTCTTCTAAGGGGCATTTAAACCCTCTTATTAAGCTACTGCGACCTGCACGTCTCTTGCAAAGGGCATTTAAAGCGTCTTGATAAGCTACTGTGACCTGCACGTCTCTTCTAAGGGGCATTTAAACTGTCTTGTTAAGCTACTGCGACCTCCACCTCTCTTCCAAGGGGCATTTAAAACATCATGTTAAGCTACTGCGCCCTGCACGTCTCTTCCAAGGGGCATTTAAACCCTCTTGTTAAGCTACTGCGACCTGCACATCTCTTCCAAGGGGCATTTAAACCGTCTTGTTAAGCTACTGCGACCTTCACCGCTCTTCCAAAGGGCATTTTAACCATCTTGTTAAGCTACTGTGACCTGCACGTCTCTACCAAGGGGCATTTAGACCATCTTCTTAAGCTTCTGCAACCTCCACTGCTCTTCCAAGGGGCATTTAAACTGTCTTGTTAAGCTACTGAGACCTTCACGTCTCTTCCAAGGGGCATTTAAACCGTCTTGTTAAGCTACTGCGACCTGCACGTCTCTTCCAAGGGGCATTTAAACTGTCTTGTTAAGCTACTGCGACCTCCACCTCTCTTCCAAGGGGCATTTAAAACATCATGTTAAGCTACTGCGCCCTGCACGTCTCTTCCAAGGGGCATATAATCCATCTTGTTAAGCTACTGCGACCTGCACGTCTCTTCCAAGGGGCATTTAAACCGTCTTGTTAAGCTACTGCGAACTGCACGTCTCTTCCAAGGGGCATTTAAACTGTCTTGTTAAGCTACTGCGTCCTGCACGTCTCTTCCAAGGGGCATTTAAACCATCTTCTAAGCTACTGCGACCTGTACGTCTCTTCCAATGGGCATTTAAACCGTCTTGTTAAGCTGCTTCGACCTGTATGTCTCTTCCAAGGGGCATTTAAACCGTCTTGTTAAGCTACTGCGACCTCCACCGCTCTTTCAAGGGGCATATAAACCATCTTGTTAAGCTACTGCGACCTGCACGTCTCTTCCAAGGGGCATTTAAACCGTCTTGGTAAGCTACTGCGACCTGCAAGCCTCTTCCAAGGGGTATTTAGACCGTCTTGTTAAGCTACTGCGACCTGCACATCTCTTCCAAGGGGCATTTAAACCATCTTGTTAAGCTACTGCGACCTGCATGTCTTTTCCTAGGGGCATTTAAACCGTCTTGTTAAGCTACTGTGACCTCCAACGCTCTTCCAAGCGGCATTTAAACCACCTTTTAAGCTACTGCGACCTGCAGGTCTCTTCAAAGGGGCATTTAAACCGTCTTGGTAAGCTACTGCGACCTGCAAGCCTCTTCTAAGGGGCATTTAAACCCTCTTGTTAAGCTACTGCGACCTGCACATCTCTTGCAAAGGGCATTTAAACCGTCTTGTTAAGCTACTGCGACCTGCACGTCTCTTCCAAGGGGCATTTAAACCGTCTTGTTAAGCTACTTCGACCTGCACGTCTCTTCCAAAGGGCATTTAACCCATCTTGTTAAGCTACTGCGACCTGCATGTCTCTTCCAAGGGGCATTTAAACTGTCTTGTTAAGCTACTGCGACCTCCACCTCTCTTCCAAGGGGCATGTAAACCGTCTTGTTAAGCTATTGCGACCTGCACATCTCTTCCAAGAGGCATTTAAACCATCTTGTTAAGCTACTGCGACCTTCACCGCTTTTCCAAAGGGCATTTTAACCGTCTTGTTAAGCTACTGTGACCTGCACGTCTCTACCAAGGGGCATTTAAACCGTCTTGTTAAGCTACTGCGACCTCCACTGCTCTTCCAAGGGGCATTTAATCCGTCTTGTTAAGCTACTGCGACCTGCACGTCTCTTCCAAGGGGCATTTAAACCGTCTTGGTAAGCTACTGCGACGTACAAGCGTCTTCCAAGGGGCATTTTAACCGTCTTGTTAAGATACTGTGACCTGCACGTCTCTAGCAAGGGGCATTTAAACTGTCTTGTTAAGCTACTGCGACCTGCACATCTCTTCTAAGGGGCATTTAAACCATCTTGTTAAGCTACTGCGACAAGCATGACTTTTCCAAGGGGCATTTAAACCGTCTTGTTAAGCTACTGAGACCTGCATGTCTCTTGCAAGGGGCATTTAAACCGTCTTGTTAAGCTACTGCGACCTGCAAGTCTCTTTCAAGGGCCTTTAAACCGTCTTGTTAAGCTACTGTGACATTCACCGCTCTTCCAAAGGGCATTTTAACTGTCTTGTTAAGCTACTGTGACCTGCACCTCTCTACCAAGGAGCATTTAAACCGTCTTGTTAAGCTACTGCAACCTCCACTGCTCTTCCAAGGGGCATTTAAACCATCTTGTTAAGCTACTGCGACCTTCTCGTCTCTTCCAAGGGGCATTTAAACTGTCTTGTTAAGCTACTGCAACCTGAACGTCTCTTCCAAGGGGCATTTAAACCGTCTTGGTAAGCTACTGCGACCTGCAAGCCTCTTCTAAGGGGCATTTAAACCCTCTTGTTAAGCTACTGCGACCTGCACGTCTCTTGCAAAGGGCATTTAAAGCGTCTTGATAAGCTACTGTGACCTGCACGTCTCTTCTAAGGGGCATTTAAACCCTCTTGTTAAGCTACTGCGACCTGCACGTCTCTTTCAAGGGGCATTTAAACCGTCTTGTTAAGCTAATGCGAACGGCACGTCTCTTCAAAGGGGCATTTTAACTGTCTTGTTAAGCTACTGCGACCTGCACGTCTCTTCCAAGGGGCATTTAAACCATCTTCTAAGCTACTGCGACCTGTACGTCTCTTCCAATGGGCATTTAAACCGTCTTGTTAAGCTGCTTCGACCTGTATGTCTCTTCCAAGGGGCATTTAAACCATCTTGTTAAGCTACTGCGACCTCCACCGCTCCTTCAAGGGGCATTTAAAACGTCTTGTTAAGCTACTGCAACCTGCACGTCTCTTCCAAGGGGCATTTGAACCATCTTGGTAAGCTACTGCGACCTGCAAGCCTCTTCCAAGGGGTATTTAGACCGTCTTGTTAAGCTACTGCGACCTGCACATCTCTTCCAAGTGGCATTTAAACCATCTTGTTAATCTACTGCTACCTGCATGTCTTTTCCTAGGGGCATTTAAACCGTCTTGTTAAGCTACTGTGACCTCCACCTCTCTTCCAAGCGGCATTTAAACCATCTTTCAAGCTACTGCGACCTGCACGTCTCTTCCAAGGGGCATTTAAACCTTCTTTGTAAGCTACTGCGACCTGTAAGCCTCTTGTAAGGGGCATTTAAACCATCTTGTTAAGCTACTGCGACCTGCACGTCTCTTCCAAGGGGCATTTAAACCGTCTTGGTAAGCTACTGCGACCTGCAAGCCTCTTCTAAGGGGCATTTAAACCCTCTTATTAAGCTACTGCGACCTGCACGTCTCTTGCAAAGGGCATTTAAAGCGTCTTGATAAGCTACTGTGACCTGCACGTCTCTTCTAAGGGGCATTTAAACTGTCTTGTTAAGCTACTGCGACCTCCACCTCTCTTCCAAGGGGCATTTAAAACATCATGTTAAGCTACTGCGCCCTACACGTCTCTTCCAAGGGGCATTTAAACCCTCTTGTTAAGCTACTGCGACCTGCACATCTCTTCCAAGGGGCATTTAAACCGTCTTGTTAAGCTACTGCGACCTTCACCGCTCTTCCAAAGGGCATTTTAACCATCTTGTTAAGCTACTGTGACCTGCACGTCTCTACCAAGGGGCATTTAGACCATCTTCTTAAGCTTCTGCAACCTCCACTGCTCTTCCAAGGGGCATTTAAACTGTCTTGTTAAGCTACTGAGACCTTCACGTCTCTTCCAAGGGGCATTTAAACCGTCTTGTTAAGCTACTGCGACCTGCACGTCTCTTCCAAGGGGCATTTAAACTGTCTTGTTAAGCTACTGCGACCTCCACCTCTCTTCCAAGGGGCATTTAAAACATCATGTTAAGCTACTGCGCCCTGCACGTCTCTTCCAAGGGGCATATAATCCATCTTGTTAAGCTACTGCGACCTGCACGTCTCTTCCAAGGGGCATTTAAACCGTCTTGTTAAGCTACTGCGAACTGCACGTCTCTTCCAAGGGGCATTTAAACTGTCTTGTTAAGCTACTGCGTCCTGCACGTCTCTTCCAAGGGGCATTTAAACCATCTTCTAAGCTACTGCGACCTGTACGTCTCTTCCAATGGGCATTTAAACCGTCTTGTTAAGCTGCTTCGACCTGTATGTCTCTTCCAAGGGGCATTTAAACCGTCTTGTTAAGCTACTGCGACCTCCACCGCTCTTTCAAGGGGCATATAAACCATCTTGTTAAGCTACTGCGACCTGCACGTCTCTTCCAAGGGGCATTTAAACCGTCTTGGTAAGCTACTGCGACCTGCAAGCCTCTTCCAAGGGGTATTTAGACCGTCTTGTTAAGCTACTGCGACCTGCACATCTCTTCCAAGGGGCATTTAAACCATCTTGTTAAGCTACTGCGACCTGCATGTCTTTTCCTAGGGGCATTTAAACCGTCTTGTTAAGCTACTGTGACCTCCAACGCTCTTCCAAGCGGCATTTAAACCACCTTTTAAGCTACTGCGACCTGCAGGTCTCTTCAAAGGGGCATTTAAACCGTCTTGGTAAGCTACTGCGACCTGCAAGCCTCTTCTAAGGGGCATTTAAACCCTCTTGTTAAGCTACTGCGACCTGCACATCTCTTGCAAAGGGCATTTAAACCGTCTTGTTAAGCTACTGCGACCTGCACGTCTCTTCCAAGGGGCATTTAAACCGTCTTGTTAAGCTACTTCGACCTGCACGTCTCTTCCAAAGGGCATTTAACCCATCTTGTTAAGCTACTGCGACCTGCATGTCTCTTCCAAGGGGCATTTAAACTGTCTTGTTAAGCTACTGCGACCTCCACCTCTCTTCCAAGGGGCATGTAAACCGTCTTGTTAAGCTATTGCGACCTGCACATCTCTTCCAAGAGGCATTTAAACCATCTTGTTAAGCTACTGCGACCTTCACCGCTTTTCCAAAGGGCATTTTAACCGTCTTGTTAAGCTACTGTGACCTGCACGTCTCTACCAAGGGGCATTTAAACCGTCTTGTTAAGCTACTGCGACCTCCACTGCTCTTCCAAGGGGCATTTAATCCGTCTTGTTAAGCTACTGCGACCTGCACGTCTCTTCCAAGGGGCATTTAAACCGTCTTGGTAAGCTACTGCGACGTACAAGCGTCTTCCAAGGGGCATTTTAACCGTCTTGTTAAGATACTGTGACCTGCACGTCTCTAGCAAGGGGCATTTAAACTGTCTTGTTAAGCTACTGCGACCTGCACATCTCTTCTAAGGGGCATTTAAACCATCTTGTTAAGCTACTGCGACAAGCATGACTTTTCCAAGGGGCATTTAAACCGTCTTGTTAAGCTACTGAGACCTGCATGTCTCTTGCAAGGGGCATTTAAACCGTCTTGTTAAGCTACTGCGACCTGCAAGTCTCTTTCAAGGGCCTTTAAACCGTCTTGTTAAGCTACTGTGACATTCACCGCTCTTCCAAAGGGCATTTTAACTGTCTTGTTAAGCTACTGTGACCTGCACCTCTCTACCAAGGGGCATTTAAACCGTCTTGTTAAGCTACTGCAACCTCCACTGCTCTTCCAAGGGGCATTTAAACCATCTTGTTAAGCTACTGCGACCTTCTCGTCTCTTCCAAGGGGCATTTAAACTGTCTTGTTAAGCTACTGCAACCTGAACGTCTCTTCCAAGGGGCATTTAAACCGTCTTGGTAAGCTACTGCGACCTGCAAGCCTCTTCCAAGGGTTATTTAGACCGTCTTTTTAAGCTACTGCGACCTGCACATCTCTCCCAAGTGGCATTTAAACCATCTTGTTAATCTACTGCTACCTGCATGTCTTTTCCTAGGGGCATTTAAACCGTCTTGTTAAGCTACTGTGACCTCCACCTCTCTTCCAAGCGGCATTTAAACCATCTTTCAAGCTACTGCGACCTGCACGTCTCTTCCAAGGGGCATTTAAACCTTCTTTGTAAGCTACTGCGACCTGTAAGCCTCTTCTAAGGGGCATTTAAACCATCTTGTTAAGCTACTGCGACCTGCACGTCTCTTCCAAGGGGCATTTAAACCGTCTTGGTATGCTACTGCGACCTGCAAGCCTCTTCTAAGGGGCATTTAAACCCTCTTATTAAGCTACTGCGACCTGCACGTCTCTTGCAAAGGGCATTTAAAGCGTCTTGATAAGCTACTGTGACCTGCACGTCTCTTCTAAGGGGCATTTAAACTGTCTTGTTAAGCTACTGCGACCTGCACCTCTCTTCCAAGGGGCATTTAAAACATCATGTTAAGCTACTGCGCCCTGCACGTCTCTTCCAAGGGGCATTTAAACCCTCTTGTTAAGCTACTGCGACCTGCACATCTCTTCCAAGGGGCATTTAAACCGTCTTGTTAAGCTACTGCGACCTTCACCGCTCTTCCAAAGGGCATTTTAACCATCTTGTTAAGCTACTGTGACCTGCACGTCTCTACCAAGGGGCATTTAAACCATCTTGTTAAGCTACTGCAACCTCCACTGCTCTTCCAAGGGGCATTTAAACTGTCTTGTTAAGCTACTGCGACCTTCACGTCTCTTCCAAGGGGCATTTAAACCGTCTTGTTAGGCTACTGCGACCTGCACGTCTCTTCCAAGGGGCATTTGAACTGTCTTGTTAAGCTACTGCGACCTCCACCTCTCTTCCAAGGGGCATTTAAAACATCATGTTAAGCTACTGCGCCCTGCACGTCTCTTCCAAGGGGCATATAATCCGTCTTGTTAAGCTACTGCGACCTGCACGTCTCTTCCAAGGGGCATTTAAACCGTCTTGTTAAGCTACTGCGAACTGCACGTCTCTTCCAAGGGGCATTTAAACTGTCTTGTTAAGCTACTGCGACCTGCACGTCTCTTCCAAGGGGCATTTAAACCATCTTCTAAGCTACTGCGACCTGTACGTCTCTTCCAATGGGCATTTAAACCGTCTTGTTAAGCTGCTTCGACCTGTATGTCTCTTCCAAGGGGCATTTAAACCGTCTTGTTAAGCTACTGCGACCTCCACCGCTCTTTCAAGGGGCATATAAACCACCTTGTTAAGCTACTGCGACCTGCACGTCTCTTCCAAGGGGCATTTAAACCGTCTTGGTAAGCTACTGCGACCTGCAAGCCTCTTCCAAGGGGTATTTAGACCGTCTTGTTAAGCTACTGCGACCTGCACATCTCTTCCAAGGGGCATTTAAACCATCTTGTTAAGCTACTGCGACGTGCATGTCTTTTCCTAGGGGCATTTAAACCGTCTTGTTAAGCTACTGTGACCTCCAACGCTCTTCCAAGCGGCATTTAAACCACCTTTTAAGCTACTGCGACCTGCACGTCTCTTCAAAGGGGCATTTAAACCGTCTTGGTAAGCTACTGCGACCTGCAAGCCTCTTCTAAGGGGCATTTAAACCCTCTTGTTAAGCTACTGCGACCTGCACATCTCTTGCAAAGGGCATTTAAACCGTCTTGTTAAGCTACTGCGACCTGCACGTCTCTTCCAAGGGGCATTTAAACCGTCTTGTTAAGCTACTTCGAACTGCACGTCTCTTCCAAAGGGCATTTAAACCGTCTTGTTAAGCTACTGCGACCTGCACGTCTCTTCCAAGGGGCATTTAAACTGTCTTGTTAAGCTACTGCGACCTCCACCTCTCTTCCAAGGGGCATGTAAACCGTCTTGTTAAGCTACTGCGACCTGCACATCTCTTCCAAGAGGCATTTAAACCGTCTTGTTAAGCTACTGCGACATTCACCGCTTTTCCAAAGGGCATTTTAACCGTCTTGTTAAGCTACTGTGACCTGCACGTCTCTACCAAGGGGCAGTTAAACCGTCTTGTTAAGCTACTGCGACCTCCACTGCTCTTCCAAGGGGCATTTAATCCGTCTTGTTAAGCTTCTGCGACCTGCACGTCTCTTCCAAGGGGCATTTAAACCGTCTTGGTAAGCTACTGCGACCTACAAGCCTCTTCCAAGGGGCATTTTAACCATCTTGTTAAGCTACTGTGACCTGCACGTCTCTAGCAAGGGGCATTTAAACTGTCTTGTTAAGCTACTGCGACCTGCACATCTCTTCCAAGGGGCATTTAAACCATCTTGTTAAGCTACTGCGACAAGCATGACTTTTCCAAGGGGCATTTAAACCGTCTTGTTAAGCTACTGAGACCTGCATGTCTCTTGCAAGGGGCATTTAAACCGTCTTGTTAAGCTACTGCGACCTGCAAGTCTCTTCCAAGGGGCATTTAAACCGTCTTGTTAAGCTACTGCGACCTCCACCTCTCTTCCAAGGGGCATTTAAACCGTCTTGTTAAGCTACTGCGTCCTGCACGTCTCTTCCAAGGGGCATTTTAACCGTCTTGTTAACCTACTGCGACCTTCACCACTCTTCCAAAGGGCATTTAATCCGTCTTGTTAAGCTACTGCGACCTGCTTGTCTTTTTCAAGGGGCATTTAAACCGTATTGTTAAGCTACTGCGAACTGCACGTCTCTTCCAAGGGGCATTTAAACTGTCTTGTTAAGCTACTGCGACCTGCACGTCTCTTCCAAGGGGCATTTAAACCATCTTGTTAAGCTACTGCGACCTGCACGTCTCTTCCAAGGGGCATTTAAACCATCTTGTTAAGCTACTGCGACCTGTACGTCTCTTCCAATGGGCATTTAAGCCGTCTTGTTAAGCTGCTGCGACCTGTATGTCTCTTCCAAGGGGCATTTAAACCGTCTTGTTAAGCTACTGCGACCTCCACCGCTCTTCCAAGGGGCATTGAAACCGTCTTGTTAAGCTACTGCTACCTGCACATCTCTTCCAAGGGGCATTTAAACCATCTTGTTAAGCTACTGCTACCTGCATGTCTTTTCCAAGGGGCATTTAAACCGTCTTGTTAAGCTACTGTGACCTCCACCGCTCTTCCAAGGGGCATTTAAACTGTCTTGTTAAGCTACTGCGACCTGCACGTCTCTTCCAAGGGGCATTTAAACCGTCTTGGTAAGCTACTGCGACCTGCAAGTCTCTTTCAAGGGCCTTTAAACCGTCTTGTTAAGCTACTGTGACATTCATCGCTCTTCCAAAGGGCATTTTAACTGTCTTGTTAAGCTACTGTGACCTGCACCTCTCTACCAAGGGGCATTTAAACCGTCTTGTTAAGCTACTGCAACCTCCACCGCTCTTCCAAGGGGCATTTAAACCGTCTTGTTAAGCTACTGCGACCTTCACGTCTCTTCCAAGGGGCATTTAAACCGTCTTGTTAAGCTACGGCGACCTGCACGTCTCTTCCAAGGGGCATTTAAACTGTCTTGTTAAGCTACTGCGACCTCCACCTCTCTTCCAAGGGGCATTTAAACCATCTTGTTAAGCTACTGCGACCTGCACGTCTCTTCCAAGGGGCATTTAATCTGTCTTGTTAAGCTACTGCGACCTGCACGTCTCTTCCAAGGGGCATTTAAACCGTCTTGTTAAGTTACTGCGAACTGCACGTCTCTTCCAAGGGGCATTTAAACTGTCTTGTTAAGCTACTGCGACCTGCACGTCTCTTCCAAGGGGCATTTAAACTATCTTCTAAGCTACTGCGACCTGTACGTCTCTTCCAATGGGCATTTAAACCGTCTTGTTAAGCTGCTTCGACCTGTATGTCTCTTCCAAGGGGCATTTAAACCGTCTTGTTAAGCTACTGCGACCTCCACCGCTCTTTCAAGGGGCATTTAAACCGTCTTGTTAAGCTACTGCAACCTGCACGTCTCTTCCAAGTGGCATTTAAACCGTCTTGGTAAGCTACTGCGACCTGCAAGCCTCTTCCAAGGGGTATTTAGACCGTGTTGTTAAGCTACTGCGACCTGCACATCTCTTCCAAGGGGCATTTAAACCATCTTGTTAATCTACTGCGACCTGCATGTCTTTTCCTAGGGGCATTTAAACCGTCTTGTTAAGCTACTGTGACCTCCACCTCTCTTCCAAGCGGCATTTAAACCATCTTTCAAGCTACTGCGACCTGCACGTCTCTTCCAAGGGGCATTTAAACCGTCTTTGTAAGCTACTGCGACCTGCAAGCCTCTTCTAAGGGGCATTTAAACCATCTTGTTAAGCTACTGCGACCTGCACGTCTCTTCCAAGGGGCATTTAAAGCGTCTTGATAAGCTACTGTGACCTGCACGTCTCTTCTAAGGCGCATTTAAACCGTCTTGTTAAGCTACTGCGACCTGCACGTCTCTTTCAAGGGGCATTTATACCGTCTTGTTAAGCTAATGCGAACTGCACGTCTCTTCCAAGGGGCATTTAAACTGTCTTGTTAAGCTACTGCGACCTCCACCTCTCTTCCAAGGGGCATTTAAACCATCTTGTTAAGCTACTGCGACCTCCACGTATCTTCCAAGGGGCATTTAAACCGTCTTCTTAAGCTACTGCGACCTGCACATCTCTTCCAGGGGGCATTTAAACCGTCTTGTTAAGCTACTGCGACCTTCACCGCTCTTCCAAAGGGCATTTTAACAATCTTGTTAAGCTACTGTGACCTGCACGTCTCTACCAAGGGGCATTTAAACCATCTTGTTAAGCTACTGCAACCTCCACTGCTCTTCCAAGGGGCATTTAAACTGTCTTGTTAAGCTACTGTGACCTTCACGTCTCTTCCAAGGGGCATTTAAACCGTCTTGTTAAGCTACTGCGACCTGCACGTCTCTTCCAAGGGGCATTTAAACTGTCTTGTTAAGCTACTGCGACCTCCACCTCTCTTCCAAGGGGCATTTAAAACATCATGTTAAGCTACTGCGCCCTGCACGTCTCTTCCAAGGGGCATATAATCCGTTTTGTTTAGCTACTGCGACCTGCACGTCTCTTCCAAGGGGCATTTAAACCGTCTTGTTAAGCTACTGCGAACTGCACGTCTCTTCCAAGGGGCATTTAAACTGTCTTGTTAAGCTACTGCGACCTGCACGTCTCTTCCAAGGGGCATTTAAACCATCTTCTAAGCTACTGCGACCTGTACGTCTCTTCCAATGGGCATTTAAACCATCTTGTTAAGCTGCTTCGACCTGTATGTCTCTTCCAAGGGGCATTTAAACCGTCTTGTTAAGCTACTGCGACCTCCACCGCTCTTTCAAGGGGCATATAAACCATCTTGTTAAGCTACTGCGACCTGCACGTCTCTTCCAAGGGGCATTTAAACCGTCTTGGTAAGCTACTGCGACCTGCAAGCCTCTTCCAAGGGGTATTTAGACCGTCTTGTTAAGCTACTGCAACCTGCACGTCTCTTCCAAGGGGCATTTAAACCGTCTTGGTAAGCTACTGCGACCTGCAAGCCTCTTCTAAGGGGCATTTAAACCCTCTTGTTAAGCTACTGCGACCTGCACGTCTCTTGCAAAGGGCATTTAAAGCGTCTTGATAAGCTACTGTGACCTGCACGTCTCTTCTAAGGGGCATTTAAACCCTCTTGTTAAGCTACTGCGACCTGCACGTCTCTTTCAAGGGGCATTTAAACCGTCTTGTTAAGCTAATGCGAACGGCACGTCTCTTCAAAGGGGCATTTTAACTGTCTTGTTAAGCTACTGCGACCTGCACGTCTCTTCCAAGGGGCATTTAAACCATCTTCTAAGCTACTGCGACCTGTACGTCTCTTCCAATGGGCATTTAAACCGTCTTGTTAAGCTGCTTCGACCTGTATGTCTCTTCCAAGGGGCATTTAAACCGTCTTGTTAAGCTACTGCGACCTCCACCGCTCTTTCAAGGGGCATTTAAACCGTCTTGTTAAGCTACTGCAACCTGCACGTCTCTTCCAAGGGGCATTTAAACCATCTTGGTAAGCTACTGCGACCTGCAAGCCTCTTCCAAGGGGTATTTAGACCGTCTTGTTAAGCTACTGCGACCTGCACATCTCTTCCAAGTGGCATTTAAACCATCTTGTTAATCTACTGCTACCTGCATGTCTTTTCCTAGGGGCATTTAAACCGTCTTGTTAAGCTACTGTGACCTCCACCTCTCTTCCAAGCGGCATTTAAACCATCTTTCAAGCTACTGCGACCTGCACGTCTCTTCCAAGGGGCATTTAAACCTTCTTTGTAAGCTACTGCGACCTGTAAGCCTCTTCTAAGGGGCATTTAAACCATCTTGTTAAGCTACTGCGACCTGCACGTCTCTTCCAAGGGGCATTTAAACCGTCTTGGTAAGCTACTGCGACCTGCAAGCCTCTTCTAAGGGGCATTTAAACCCTCTTATTAAGCTACTGCGACCTGCACGTCTCTTGCAAAGGGCATTTAAAGCGTCTTGATAAGCTACTGTGACCTGCACGTCTCTTCTAAGGGGCATTTAAACTGTCTTGTTAAGCTACTGCGACCTCCACCTCTCTTCCAAGGGGCATTTAAAACATCATGTTAAGCTACTGCGCCCTGCACGTCTCTTCCAAGGGGCATTTAAACCCTCTTGTTAAGCTACTGCGACCTGCACATCTCTTCCAAGGGGCATTTAAACCGTCTTGTTAAGCTACTGCGACCTTCACCGCTCTTCCAAAGGGCATTTTAACCATCTTGTTAAGCTACTGTGACCTGCACGTCTCTACCAAGGGGCATTTAAACCATCTTCTTAAGCTACTGCAACCTCCACTGCTCTTCCAAGGGGCATTTAAACTGTCTTGTTAAGCTACTGAGACCTTCACGTCTCTTCCAAGGGGCATTTAAACCGTCTTGTTAAGCTACTGCGACCTGCACGTCTCTTCCAAGGGGCATTTAAACTGTCTTGTTAAGCTACTGCGACCTCCACCTCTCTTCCAAGGGGCATTTAAAACATCATGTTAAGCTACTGCGCCCTGCACGTCTCTTCCAAGGGGCATATAATCCATCTTGTTAAGCTACTGCGACCTGCACGTCTCTTCCAAGGGGCATTTAAACCGTCTTGTTAAGCTACTGCGAACTGCACGTCTCTTCCAAGGGGCATTTAAACTGTCTTGTTAAGCTACTGCGTCCTGCACGTCTCTTCCAAGGGGCATTTAAACCATCTTCTAAGCTACTGCGACCTGTACGTCTCTTCCAATGGGCATTTAAACCGTCTTGTTAAGCTGCTTCGACCTGTATGTCTCTTCCAAGGGGCATTTAAACCGTCTTGTTAAGCTACTGCGACCTCCACTGCTCTTTCAAGGGGCATATAAACCATCTTGTTAAGCTACTGCGACTTGCACGTCTCTTCCAAGGGGCATTTAAACCGTCTTGGTAAGCTACTGCGACCTGCAAGCCTCTTCCAAGGGGTATTTAGACCGTCTTGTTAAGCTACTGCGACCTGCACATCTCTTCCAAGGGGCATTTAAACCATCTTGTTAAGCTACTGCGACCTGCATGTCTTTTCCTAGGGGCATTTAAACCGTCTTGTTAAGCTACTGTGACCTCCAACGCTCTTCCAAGCGGCATTTAAACCACCTTTTAAGCTACTGCGACCTGCAGGTCTCTTCAAAGGGGCATTTAAACCGTCTTGTTAAGCTACTGCGACCTGCACATCTCTTGCAAAGGGCATTTAACCCGTCTTGTTAAGCTACTGCGACCTGCACGTCTCTTCCAAGGGGCATTTAAACCGTCTTGTTAAGCTACTTCGACCTGCACGTCTCTTCCAAAGGGCATTTAACCCGTCTTGGTAAGCTACTGCGACCTGCAAGCCTCTTCTAAGGGGCATTTAAACCCTCTTGTTAAGCTACTGCGACCTGCACATCTCTTGCAAAGGGCATTTAAACCGTCTTGTTAAGCTACTGCGACCTGCACGTCTCTTCCAAGGGGCATTTAAACCGTCTTGTTAAGCTACTTCGACCTGCACGTCTCTTCCAAAGGGCATTTAACCCGTCTTGTTAAGCTACTGCGACCTGCATGTCTCTTCCAAGGGGCATTTAAACTGTCTTGTTAAGCTACTGCGACCTCCACCTCTCTTCCAAGGGGCATGTAAACCGTCTTGTTAAGCTATTGCGACCTGCACATCTCTTCCAAGAGGCATTTAAACCATCTTGTTAAGCTACTGCGACCTTCACCGCTTTTCCAAAGGGCATTTTAACCGTCTTGTTAAGCTACTGTGACCTGCACGTCTCTACCAAGGGGCATTTAAACCGTCTTGTTAAGCTACTGCGACCTCCACTGCTCTTCCAAGGGGCATTTAATCCGTCTTGTTAAGCTACTGCGACCTGCACGTCTCTTCCAAGGGGCATTTAAACCGTCTTGGTAAGCTACTGCGACGTACAAGCCTCTTCCAAGGGGCATTTTAACCGTCTTGTTAAAATACTGTGACCTGCACGTCTCTAGCAAGGGGCATTTAAACTGTCTTGTTAAGCTACTGCGACCTGCACATCTCTTCTAAGGGGCATTTAAACCATCTTGTTAAGCTACTGCGACAAGCATAACTTTTCCAAGGGGCATTTAAACCGTCTTGTTAAGCTACTGAGACCTGCATGCCTCTTGCAAGGGGCATTTAAACCGTCTTGTTAAGCTACTGCGACCTGCAAGTCTCTTTCAAGGGCCTTTAAACCGTCTTGTTAAGCTACTGTGACATTCACCGCTCTTCCAAAGGGCATTTTAACTGTCTTGTTAAGCTACTGTAACCTGCACCTCTCTACCAAGGGGCATTTAAACCGTCTTGTTAAGCTACTGCAACCTGCACGTCTCTTCCAAGGGGCATTTAAACCATCTTGGTAAGCTACTGCGACCTGCAAGCCTCTTCCAAGGGGTATTTAGACCGTCTTGTTAAGCTACTGCGACCTGCACATCTCTTCCAAGTGGCATTTAAACCATCTTGTTAATCTACTGCTACCTGCATGTCTTTTCCTAGGGGCATTTAAACCGTCTTGTTAAGCTACTGTGACCTCCACCTCTCTTCCAAGCGGCATTTAAACCATCTTTCAAGCTACTGCGACCTGCACGTCTCTTCCAAGGGGCATTTAAACCTTCTTTGTAAGCTACTGCGACCTGTAAGCCTCTTCTAAGGGGCATTTAAACCATCTTGTTAAGCTACTGCGACCTGCACGTCTCTTCCAAGGGGCATTTAAACCGTCTTGGTAAGCTTCTGCGACCTGCAAGCCTCTTCTAAGGGGCATTTAAACCCTCTTATTAAGCTACTGTGACCTGCACGTCTCTTGCAAAGGGCATTTAAAGCGTCTTGATAAGCTACTGTGACCTGCACGTCTCTTCTAAGGGGCATTTAAACTGTCTTGTTAAGCTACTGCGACCTCCACCTCTCTTCCAAGGGGCATTTAAAACATCATGTTAAGCTACTGCGCCCTGCACGTCTCTTCCAAGGGGCATTTAAACCCTCTTGTTAAGCTACTGCGACCTGCACATCTCTTCCAAGGGGCATTTAAACCGTTTTGTTAAGCTACTGCGACCTTCACCGCTCTTCCAAAGGGCATTTTAACCATCTTGTTAAGCTACTGTGACATGCACGTCTCTACCAAGGGGCATTTAAACCATCTTCTTAAGCTACTGCAACCTCCACTGCTCTTCCAAGGGGCATTTAAACTGTCTTGTTAAGCTACTGAGACCTTCACGTCTCTTCCAAGGGGCATTTAAACCGTCTTGTTAAGCTACTGCGACCTGCACGTCTCTTCCAAGGGGCATTTAAACTGTCTTGTTAAGCTACTGCGACCTCCACCTCTCTTCCAAGGGGCATTTAAAACATCATGTTAAGCTACTGCGCCCTGCACGTCTCTTCCAAGGGGCATATAATCCATCTTGTTAAGCTACTGCGACCTGCACGTCTCTTCCAAGGGGCATTTAAACCGTCTTGTTAAGCTACTGCGAACTGCACGTCTCTTCCAAGGGGCATTTAAACTGTCTTGTTAAGCTACTGCGTCCTGCACGTCTCTTCCAAGGGGCATTTAAACCATCTTCTAAGCTACTGCGACCTGTACGTCTCTTCCAATGGGCATTTAAACCGTCTTGTTAAGCTGCTTCGACCTGTATGTCTCTTCCAAGGGGCATTTAAACCGTCTTGTTAAGCTACTGCGACCTCCACCGCTCTTTCAAGGGGCATATAAACCATCTTGTTAAGCTACTGCGACCTGCACGTCTCTTCCAAGGGGCATTTAAACCGTCTTGGTAAGCTACTGCGACCTGCAAGCCTCTTCCAAGGGGTATTTAGACCGTCTTGTTAAGCTACTGCAACCTGCACATCTCTTCCAAGGGGCATTTAAACCATCTTGTTAAGCTACTGCGACCTGCATGTCTTTTCCTAGGGGCATTTAAACCGTCTTGTTAAGCTACTGTGACCTCCAACGCTCTTCCAAGCGGCATTTAAACCACCTTTTAAGCTACTGCGACCTGCAGGTCTCTTCAAAGGGGCATTTAAACCGTCTTGGTAAGCTACTGCGACCTGCAAGCCTCTTCTAAGGGGCATTTAAACCCTCTTGTTAAGCTACTGCGACCTGCACATCTCTTGCAAAGGGCATTTAAACCGTCTTGTTAAGCTACTGCGACCTGCACGTCTCTTCCAAGGGGCATTTAAACCATCTTGTTAAGCTACTTCGACCTGCACGTCTCTTCCAAAGGGCATTTAACCCGTCTTGTTAAGCTACTGCGACCCGCATGTCTCTTCCAAGGGGCATTTAAACTGTCTTGTTAAGCTACTGCGACCTCCACCTCTCTTCCAAGGGGCATGTAAACCGTCTTGTTAAGCTATTGCGACCTGCACATCTCTTCCAAGAGGCATTTAAACCATCTTGTTAAGCTACTGCAACCTTCACCGCTTTTCCAAAGGGCATTTTAACCGTCTTGTTAAGCTACTGTGACCTGCACGTCTCTACCAAGGGGCATTTAAACCGTCTTGTTAAGCTACTGCGACCTCCACTGCTCTTCCAAGGGGCATTTAATCCGTCTTGTTAAGCTACTGCGACCTGCACGTCTCTTCCAAGGGGCATTTAAACCGTCTTGGTAAGCTACTGCGACGTACAAGCCTCTTCCAAGGGGCATTTTAACCGTCTTGTTAAGATACTGTGACCTACACGTCTCTAGCAAGGGGCATTTAAACTGTTTTGTTAAGCTACTGCGACCTGCACATCTCTTCTAAGGGGCATTTAAACCATCTTGTTAAGCTACTGCGACAAGCATGACTTTTCCAAGGGGCATTTAAACCGTCTTGTTAAGCTACTGAGACCTGCATGCCTCTTGCAAGGGGCATTTAAACCGTCTTGTTAAGCTACTGCGACCTGCAAGTCTCTTTCAAGGGCCTTTAAACCGTCTTGTTAAGCTACTGTGACATTCACCGCTCTTCCAAAGGGCATTTTAACTGTCTTGTTAAGCTACTGTGACCTGCACCTCTCTACCAAGGGGCATTTAAACCGTCTTGTTAAGCTACTGCAACCTCCACTGCTCTTCCAAGGGGCATTTAAACCATCTTGTTAAGCTACTGCGACCTTCTCGTCTCTTCCAAGGGGCATTTAAACCGTCTTGTTAAGCTACGGCGACCTGCACGTCTCTTCCAAGGGGCATTTAAACCATCTTGTTAAGCTACTTCGACCTGCACGTCTCTTCCAAAGGGCATTTTACCCGTCTTGTTAAGCTACTGCGACCCGCATGTCTCTTCCAAGGGGCATTTAAACTGTCTTGTTAAGCTACTGCGACCTCCACCTCTCTTCCAAGGGGCATGTAAACCGTCTTGTTAAGCTATTGCGACCTGCACATCTCTTCCAAGAGGCATTTAAACCATCTTGTTAAGCTACTGCAACCTTCACCGCTTTTCCAAAGGGCATTTTAACCGTCTTGTTAAGCTACTGTGACCTGCACGTCTCTACCAAGGGGCATTTAAACCGTCTTGTTAAGCTACTGCGACCTCCACTGCTCTTCCAAGGGGCATTTAATCCGTCTTGTTAAGCTACTGCGACCTGCACGTCTCTTCCAAGGGGCATTTAAACCGTCTTGGTAAGCTACTGCGACGTACAAGCCTCTTCCAAGGGGCATTTTAACCGTCTTGTTAAGATACTGTGACCTGCACGTCTCTAGCAAGGGGCATTTAAACTGTCTTGTTAAGCTACTGCGACCTGCACATCTCTTCTAAGGGGCATTTAAACCATCTTGTTAAGCTACTGCGACAAGCATGACTTTTCCAAGGGGCATTTAAACCGTCTTGTTAAGCTACTGAGACCTGCATGCCTCTTGCAAGGGGCATTTAAACCGTCTTGTTAAGCTACTGCGACCTGCAAGTCTCTTTCAAGGGCCTTTAAACCGTCTTGTTAAGCTACTGTGACATTCACCGCTCTTCCAAAGGGCATTTTAACTGTCTTGTTAAGCTACTGTGACCTGCACCTCTCTACCAAGGGGCATTTAAACCGTCTTGTTAAGCTACTGCAACCTCCACTGCTCTTCCAAGGGGCATTTAAACCATCTTGTTAAGCTACTGCGACCTTCTCGTCTCTTCCAATGGGCATTTAAACCGTCTTGTTAAGCTACGGCGACCTGCACGTCTCTTCCAAGGGGCATTTAAACCGTCTTTGTAAGCTACTGCGACCTGCAAGCCTCTTCTAAGGGGCATTTAAACCCTCTTGTTAAGCTACTGCGACCTGCACGTCTCTTGCAAAGGGCATTTAAAGCGTCTTGATAAGCTACTGTGACCTGCACGTCTCTTCTAAGGGGAATTTAAACCGTCTTGTTAAGCTACTGCGACCTGCACGTCTCTTTCAAGGGGCATTTATACCGTCTTGTTAAGCTAATGCGAACTGCACGTCTCTTCCAAGGGGCATTTAAACTGTCTTGTTAAGCTACTGCGACCTCCACCTCTCTTCCAAGGGGCATTTAAACCATCTTGTTAAGCTACTGCGACCTCCACGTCTCTTCCAAGGGGCATTTAAACCGTCTTCTTAAGCTACTGCGACCTGCACATCTCTTCCAAGGGGCATTTAAACCGTCTTGTTAAGCTACTGCGACCTTCACCGCTCTTCCAAAGGGCATTTTAACCATCTTGTTAAGCTACTGTGACCTGCACGTCTCTACCAAGGGGCATTTAAACCATCTTGTTAAGCTACTGCAACCTCCACTGCTCTTCCAAGGGGCATTTAAACTGTCTTGTTAAGCTACTGCGACCTTCACGTCTCTTCCAAGGGGCATTTAAACCGTCTTGTTAAGCTACTGCGACCTGCACGTCTCTTCCAAGGGGCATTTAAACTGTCTTGTTAAGCTACTGCGACCTCCACCTCTCTTCCAAGGGGCATTTAAAACATCATGTTAAGCTACTGCGCCCTGCACGTCTCTTCCAAGGGGCATATAATCCGTCTTGTTAAGCTACTGCGACCTGCACGTCTCTTCCAAGGGGCATTTAAACCGTCTTGTTAAGCTACTGCGAACTGCACGTCTCTTCCAAGGGGCATTTAAACTGTCTTGTTAAGCTACTGCGACCTGCACGTCTCTTCCAAGGGGCATTTAAACCATCTTCTAAGCTACTGCGACCTGTACGTCTCTTCCAATGGGCATTTAAACCGTCTTGTTAAGCTGCTTCGACCTGTATGTCTCTTCCAAGGGGCATTTAAACCGTGTTGTTAAGCTACTGCTACCTCCACCGCTCTTTCAAGGGGCATATAAACTGTAGTGCCGGCGTCCCTGCCCTCTGCTAGGCAGGGACGCTGCTCCACTCACCGCTCTGCTCCGTGCCCGGCGTCCTCCCCCCGCTCTGCTGTCAGCGCGCGCTCCTTCCCGGCGTCCTCCTCCTGCTCTGCTCTCAGCGCGCGCTCCTTCCCGGCCTCTGTGCTTAGGGCGCGCGCGCTCCCCTCCTCTTAAAGGGGCCGCGCGCGCCGTCCTAAGGAGTCCCCGGCCAATGGCCGGAGGACTTCATCATATATAAGGCACCTCCTCCAAAATGGAGGTGCCCGAGCAATGTTGTTTGCACCTGTGTCTCACCTGTGCTTCAGCCCTCAGGTCCCGTTGCCAGTTACCTGCCAGTTACCTGCCAGCTACCTGCCAGTTAACTGCCTGATTCCTGCCTGAATACTTGTTACCTGTCTGCCAGTCTGAGGTCCGACGGTCTGCCTTACTACTCCTGTCAGTCTGTCTAAAGGACCAGCCTGCCCGCTCACCTGGGAGCGCACATCAGCTACCTGCCTGCTTGCCTGAGGTCCGACGGTCTGCCTTACTACTCCGGTCAGTCTGTCTATGGACCAGCTTGCCCGCTCACCTGGGAGCGCTTCTCCGTTACCTGCCTGCTTGCCAGCCCGGAGGCTCTGCTGTCACGTGCTGTGACCATCAGCTACTTCAGACTCTTGCCCGCTCACCTGGGAGCGCTTCTCCACTACCTGCCTGCTTGCCTACCCGGAGGCTCCGCTGTCACGTGCTGTGACCACTAGCTATTTCAGAGACTCTTGCCCGCTCACCTGGGAGCGCTTCTCCGTTACCTGCCTGCTTGCCAGCCCGGAGGCTCCGCCGTCACGTGCCGTGACCACCTGCTATTCCAGAGACTCTCGCTTGCTCACCTGGGAGCACACATCTACCATCTGCCTGCTAGCCTACCCGGAGGCTCTGCCATCACAGGTCGTACCTACCCTTTACCCAGAGACTGCCCTGATCACTTGCCGTTACTCCCTGTCCGTTCATCCAGAGACTGCCACCCGCTCCCTTACAAGGGCCGCCCCCTTGTATAGTAGCTCAGAGGTTCCGCCTCCCGGACCCGTTACATAAACCATCTTGTTAAGCTACTGCGACCTGCACGTCTCTTCCAAGGGGCATTTAAACCATCTTGGTAAGCTACTGCGACCTGCAAGCCTCTTCCAAGGGGTATTTAGACCATCTTGTTAAGCTACTGCGACCTGCACATCTCTTCCAAGGGGCATTTAAACCATCTTGTTAAGCTACTGCGACCTGCATGTCTTTTCCTAGGGGCATTTAAACCGTCTTGTTAAGCTACTGTGACCTCCAACGCTCTTCCAAGCGGCATTTAAACCATCTTTTAAGCTACTGCGACCTGCACGTCTCTTCAGAGGGGCATTTAAACCCTCTTGGTAAGCTACTGCGAACTGCACATCTCTTGCAAAGGGCATTTAAACCGTCTTATTAAGCTACTGCGACCTGCACGTCTCTTCCAAGGGGCATTTAAACCGTCTTGTTAAGCTACTGCGACCTGCACGTCTCTTCCAAAGGGCATTTAAACCGTCTTGTTAAGCTACTGCGACCTGCACGTCTCTTCCAAGGGGCATTTAAACTGTCTTGTTAAGCTACTGCGACCTTCATTGCTTTTCCAAACTGCATTTTAACCGTCTTGTTAAGCTACTGTGACCTGCACGTCTCTACCAAGGGGCATTTAAACCATCTTGTTAAGCTACTGCGACCTCCACTGCTCTTCCAAGGGGCATTTAATCCGTCTTGTTAAGCTACTGCGACCTGCACGTTTCTTCCAAGGGGCATTTAAACCGTCTTGGTAAGCTACTGCGACCTACAAGCCTCTTCCAAGGGGCATTTTAACCGTCTTGTTAAGCTACTGTGACCTGCACGTCTCTAGCAAGGGGCATTTAAACTGTCTTGTTAAGCTACTGCGACCTGCACATCTCTTCCAAGGGGCATTTAAACCATCTTGTTAAGCTACTGCGACCAGCATGACTTTTCCAAGGGGCATTTAAACCGTCTTGTTAAGCTACTGCGACCTGCATGTCTCTTGCAAGGGGCATTTAAACCGTCTTGTTAAGCTACTGCGACCTGCACGTCTCTTCCAAGGGGCATTTAAACTGTCTTGTTAAGCTACTGCGACCTCCACCTCTCTTCCAAGGGGCATATAAACCGTCTTGTTAAGCTACTGTGTCCTGCACGTCTCTTCCAAGGGGCATTTTAACCGTCTTGTTAAGCTACTGCGACCTTCACCGCTCTTCCAAAGGGCATTTAATCCATCTTGTTAAGCTACTGCGACCTGCACGTCTCTTTCAAGGGGCATTTAAACCGTATTGTTAAGCTACTGCGAACTGCACGTCTCTTCCAAGGGGCATTTAAACTGTCTTGTTAAGCTACTGCGACCTGCACGTCTCTTCCAAGGGGCATTTAAACCATCTTGTTAAGCTACTGCGACCTGCACGTCTCTTCCAAGGGGCATTTAAACCATCTTGTTAAGCTACTGCGACCTGTACGTCTCTTCCAATGGGCATTTAAGCCGTCTTGTTAAGCTGCTGCGACCTGTATGTCTCTTCCAAGGGGCATTTAAACCGTCTTGTTAAGCTACTGCGACCTCCACCGCTCTTCCAAGGGGCATTTAAATCGTCTTGTTAAGCTACTGCGACCTGCACATCTCTTCCAAGGGGCATTTAAACCATCTTGTTAAGCTACTGCTACCTGCATGTCTTTTCCAAGGGGCATTTAAACCGTCTTGTTAAGCTACTGTGACCTCCACCGCTCTTCCAAGGGGCATTTAAACTGTCTTGTTAAGCTACTGCGACCTGCATGTCTCTTCCAAGGGGCATTTAAACCGTCTTGGTAAGCTACTGCGACCTGCAAGCCTCTTCTAAGGGGCATTTAAACCCTCTTGTTAAGCTACTGCGACCTGCACGTCTCTTGCAAGGGGCATTTAAACCGTCTTGTTAAGCTACTGCGACCTGCAAGCCTCTTCTAAGGGGCATTTAAACCATCTTTTAAGCTACTGCGACCTGCACGTCTCTTCCAAGGAGCATTTAAACCCTCTTGTTAAGCTACTGCAACCTGCACATCTGTTGCAACGGGCATTTAAACCGTCTTGTTAAGCTACTGCGACCTGCACGTCTCTTCCAAGGGGCATTTAAACCGTCTTGTTAAGCTAATGCGACCTGCACGTCTCTTCTAAGGGGCATTTAAACTGTCTTGTTAAGCTAATGCGACCTCCACCTCTCTTCCAAGGGGCATTTAAACCGTCTTGTTAAGCTACTGCGACCTGCACGTCTCTTCCAAGGGGCATTTAAACCGTCTTGTTAAGCTACTGCGACCCGCACGTCTCTTCCAAGGGGCATTTAAACCGTCTTGTTAAGCTACTGCGACCTGCACGTCTCTTCCAAGGGGCATTTAAACGGTCTTGTTAAGCTACTGCGACCCGCACGTCTCTTCCAAGGGGCATTTAAACCGTCTTGTTAAGCTACTGCGACCTGCACATCTCTTCCAAGGGGCATTTAAACCGTCTTGTTAAGCTACTGCGACCTTCACCGCTCTTTCTAAGGGCATTTTAACCGTCTTGTTAAGCTACTGTTACCTGCACGTCTCTACCAAGGGGCATTTAAAACGTCTTGATAAGCTACTGCGACCTCCACTGCTCTTCCAAGGGGCATTTAATCCGTCTTGTTAAGCTACTGCGACCTGCACGTCTCTTCCAATGGGCATTTAAGCCGTCTTGTTAAGCTGCTGCGACCTGTATGTCTCTTCCAAGGGGCATTTAAACCGTCTTGTTAAGCTACTGCGACCTCCACCGCTCTTCCAAGGGGCATTTAAATCGTCTTGTTAAGCTACTGCGACCTGCACATCTCTTCCAAGGGGCATTTAAACCATCTTGTTAAGCTACTGCTACCTGCATGTCTTTTCCAATGGGCATTTAAACCGTCTTGTTAAGCTACTGTGAACTCCACCGCTCTTCCAAGGGGCATTTAAACTGTCTTGTTAAGCTACTGCGACCTGCACGTCTCTTCCAAGGGGCATATTAACCGTCTTGGTAAGCTACTGCGACCTGAAAGCCTCTTCTAAGGGGCATTTAAACCCTCTTATTAAGCTACTGCGACCTGCACGTCTCTTGCAATGGGCATTTAAACCGTCTTGTTAAGCTACTGCGACCACCACGTCTCTTCTAAGGGGCATTTAAACCGTCTTGTTAAGCTACTGCGGCCTGCAAGTCTCTTTCAAGGGGCATTTAAACCGTCTTGTTAAGCTACTGTGACCTCCACCGCTCTTCCAAGCGGCATTTAAACCATCTTTTAAGCTACTGCGACCTGCACGTCTCTTCCAAGGGGCATTTAAACTGTCTTGGTAAGCTACTGCGACCTGCAAGGCTTTTCTAAGGGGCATTTAAACCCTCTTGTTAAGCTACTGCAACCTGCACATCTCTTGCAAAGGGCATTTAAACCGTCTTGTTAAGCTACTGCGACCTGCACGTCTCTTCCAAGGGGCATTTAATCCGTCTTGTTAAGCTAATGCGACCTGCACGTCTCTTCCAAGGGGCATTTAAACTGTCTTGTTAAGCTACTGCGACCTCCACCTCTCTTCAAAGGGGCATTTAAACCGTCTTGTTAAGCTACTGCGACCTGCACGTCTCTTCCAAGGGGCATTTAAACCGTCTTGTTAAGCTACTGCGACCTGCACGTCTCTTCCAAGGGGCATTTAAACCGTCTTGTTAAGCTACTGCGACCTGCACATCTCTTCCAAGGGGCATTTAAAACGTCTTGATAAGCTACTGCGACCTCCACTGCTCTTCCAAGGGGCATTTAATCCGTCTTGTTAAGCTACTGCGACCTGCACGTCTCTTCCAAAGGGCATTTAAACCATCTTGTTAAGCTACTGCGAACTGCACGTCTCTTCCAAGGGGCATTTAAACCATCTTCTAAGCTACTGCGACCGGTACGTCTATTCCAATGGGCATTTAAACCGTCTTGTTAAGCTACTGCGACCTCCACCGCTCTTTCAAGGGGCATTTAAACCGTCTTGTTAAGCTACTGCGACCTGCACGTCTCTTCCAAGGGGCTTTTAAACCGTCTTGGTAAGCTACTGCGACCTGCAAGCCTCTTCCAAGGGGTATTTAAACCGTCTTGTTAAGCTACTGCGACCTGCACATCTCTTCCAAGGGGCATTTAAACCATCCTGTTAAGCTACTGTGACCTGCATGTCTTTTCCAAGGGGCATTTAAACCGTCTTGTTAAGCTAGTGTGACCTCCACCGCTCTTCCAAGCGGCATTTAAACCTTCTTTTAAGCTACTGCGACCTGCACGTCTCTTCCAAGGGGCATTTAAACCGTCTTGGTAAGCTACTGCGACCTGCAAGCCTCTTCTAAGGGGCATTTAAACCCTCTTGTTAAGCTACTGCGACCTGCACATCTCTTGCAAAGGGCATTTAAACCGTCTTGTTAAGCTACTGTGACCTGCACGTCTCTTCCAAGGGGCATTTAAACCGTCTTGTTAAGCTACTGCGACCTGCACGTCTCTTCCAAGGGGCAATTAAACTGTCTTGTTAAGCTACTGCGACCTCCACCTCTCTTCCAAGGGGCATTTAAACCATCTTGTTAAGCTACTGCGACCTGCACGTCTCTTCCAAGGGGCATTTAATCCGTCTTGTTAAGCTACTGCGACCTGCACGTCTCTTCCAAGGGGCATTTAAACCGTCTTGTTAAGCTAATGCGAACTGCACGTCTCTTCCAAGGGGCATTTAAACTGTCTTGTTAAGCTACTGCGACCTCCACCTCTCTTCAAAGGGGCATTTAAACCGTCTTGTTAAGCTACTGCGACCTGCACGTCTCTTCCAAGGGGAATTTAAACTGTCTTGTTAAGCTACTGCGACCTGCACGTCTCTTCCAAGGGGCATTTAAACCGTCTTGTTAAGCTACTGCGACCTGCACATCTCTTCCAAGGGGCATTTAAACCATCTTGTTAAGATGCTGCGACCTGCATGTCTTTTCCAAGGGGCATTTAAACCATCTTGTTAAGCTACTGTGACCTCCACCGCTCTTCCAAGGGGCATTTAAACCATCTTTTAAGCTACTGCGACCTGCACGTCTCTTCCAAGGGGCATTTAAACCGTCTTGTTAAGCTACTGCGAACTGCACGTGTCTTCCAAGGGGCATTTAAACCATCTTCTAAGCTACTGCGACCTGTACATCTCTTTCAATGGGCATTTAAACCGTCTTGTTAAGCTGCTTCGACCTGTATGTCTCTTCCAAGGGGCATTTAAACTGTATTGTTAAGCTACTGCGACCTCCACCGCTCTTTCAAGGGGCATTTAAACCGTCTTGTTAAGCTACTGCGACCTGCAAGCCTCTTCCAAGTGGTATTTAAACCGTCTTGTTAAGCTACTGCGACCTGCACATCTCTTCCAAGGGGTATTTAAACCATCTTGTTAAGCTACTGCGACCTGATTGTCTTTTCCTAGGGGCATTTAAACCGTCTTGTTAAGCTACTGTGACCTCCACCGCTCTTCCAAGCGGCATTTCAACCATCTTTAAGCTACTGCGACCTGCACGTCTCTTCCAAGGGGCATTTAAACCGTCTTGTTAAGCTACTGCGACCTGCACATCTCTTGCAAAGGGCATTTAAACCGTCTTGTTAAGCTACTGCGACCTGCACGTCTCTTCCAAGGGGCATTTAAACCGTCTTGTTAAGCTACTGCAAACTGCACGTGTCTTCCAAGGGGCATTTAAACCATCTTCTAGGCTACTGCGGCCTGTACGTCTCTTCCAATGGGCATTTAAACCGTCTTGTTAAGCTGCTTCGACCTGTATGTCTCTTCCAAGGGCATTTAAACCGTCTTGTTAAGCTACTGCGACCTCCACCGCTCTTCCAAGGGGCATTTAAACCATCTTGATAAGCTACTGCGACCTGCACGTCTCTTCCAAGGGGCATTTAAACCGTCTTGGTAAGCTACTGCGACCTGCAAGCCTCTTCTAAGGGGCATTTAAACCCTCTTGTTAAGCTACTGCGACCTGCACATCTCTTGCAAAGGGCATTTAAACCGTCTTGTTAAGCTACTGCGACCTGCACGTCTCTTCCAAGTGGCATTTAAACCGTATTGTTAAGCTACTGCGAACTGCACGTCTCTTCCAAGGGGCATTTAAACTGTCTTGTTAAGCTACTGCGACCTGCACGTCTCTTCCAAGGGGCATTTAAACCGTCTTGTTAAGCTCATGCTACCTGCACATCTCTTCCAAGGGGCATTTAAACCATCTTCTAAGCTCTGCGAACTGTATGTCTCTTCCAATGAGCATTTAAACCATCTTGTTAAGCTGCTGCGACCTGTATGTCTCTTCCAAGGGGCATTTAAACCGTCTTGTTAAGCTACTGCGACCTCCTCCGCTCTTCCAAGGGGCATTTTAACCGTCTTGTTAAGCTACTGTGACCTGCACGTCTCTACAAAGGGGCATTTAAACCGTCTTGTTAAGCTACTGCGACCTCCACTGCTCTTCCAAGGGGCATATAATCCGTCTTGTTAAGCTACTGCGACCTGCACGTCTCTTCCAAGGGGCATTTAAACCGTCTTGGTAAGCTACTGCGACCTGCAAGCCTCTTCCAAGGGGCATTTTATCCGTCTTGTTAAGCTACTGCGACCTGCATGTCTCTAGCAAGGGGATTTAATCCGTCTTGTTAAGCTACTGCGACCTGCACGTCTCTTCCAAGTGGCATTTAAACCGTATTGTTAAGCTACTGCGAACTGCACGTCTCTTCCAAGGGGCATTTAAACTGTCTTGTTAAGCTACTGCGAACTGCACGTCTCTTCCAAGGGGCATTTAAACCGTCTTGGTAAGCTACTGCGACCTGCACGTCTCTTCCAAGGGGCATTTAAACCGTCTTGTTAAGCTACTGCGACCTGCATGTCTCTTCCAAGGGGCATTTAAACCATATTCTAAGCTCTGCGACCTGTACGTCTCTTCCAATGGGCATTTAAACCGTCTTGTTAAGCTGCTCCGACCTGTATGTCTCTTCCAAAGGGCATTTAAACCGTCTTGTTAAGCTTCTGCGACCTCCTCCGCTCTTCCAAGGGGCATTTAAACCGTCTTGGTAATCTACTGCGACCTGCAAGCCTCTTCCAAGGGGCATTTAAACCGTCTTGTTAAGCTACTGCGACCTGCACATCTCGTCCAAGGGGCATTTAAACCATCTTGTTAAGATGCTGCGACCTGCACATCTCTTCCAAGGGGCATTTAAACCGTCTTGTTAAGCTACTGTGACCTCCACCACTCTTCCAAGGGGCATTTAAACCATCTTTTAAGCTACTGCGACCTGCACGTCTCTTCCAAGGAGCATTTAAACCGTCTTGTTAAGCTACTGCGAACTGCACGTGTCTTCCAAGGGGCATTTAAACCATCTTCTAAGCTACTGCGACCTGTACGTCTCTTCCAATGGGCATTTAAACCGTCTTGTTAAGCTGCTTCGACCTGTATGTCTCTTCCAAGGGGCATTTAAACCGTCTTGTTAAGCTACTGCGACCTCCACCGCTCTTTCAAGGGGTATTTAAACCGTCTTGTTAAGCTACTGCGACCTGCACGTCTCTTCCAAAGGGCATTTAAACCGTCTTTGTAAGCTACTGCGACCTGCAAGCCTCTTCCAAGGGGTATTTAAACCGTCTTGTTAAGCTACTGCGACCTGCACATCTCTTCCAAGGGGCATTTAAACCATCTTGTTAAGCTACTGCGACCTGCTTGTCTTTTCCTAGGGGCATTTAAACCATCTTGTTAAGCTACTGAGACCTCCACCGCTCTTTCAAGGGGCATTTAAACCGTCTTGTTAAGCTACTGCGACCTGCACGTCTCTTCCAAGGGGCATTTAAACCGTCTTGTTAAGCTACTGCGACATGCACATCTCTTGCAAAGGGCATTTAAACGTCTTGTTAAGCTACTGCGACCTGCACGTCTCTTCCAAGGGGCATTTAAACCATCTTGTTAAGCTACTGCCACCTGCACGTCTCTTCCAAGGGGCATTTAAACCCTCTTGTTAAGCTACTGCGACCCGCACATCTCTTGCAAAGGGCATTTAAAGCGTCTTGTTAAGCTACTGCGACCTGCACGTCTCTTCCAAGTGGCATTTAAACCGTATTGTTAAGCTACTGCGAACTGCACGTCTCTTCCAAGGGGCATTTAAACTGTCTTGTTAAGCTACTGCGACCTGCACGTCTCTTCCAAGGGGCATTTAAACCGTCTTGTTAAGCTACTGCGACCTGCACGTCTCTTCCAAGGGGCATTTAAACCATCTTCTAAGCTCTGCGAACTGTATGTCTCTTCCACTGAGCATTTAAACCGTCTTGTTAAGCTTCTGCGACCTGTATGTCTCTTCCAAGGGGCATTTTAAACCGTCTTGTTAAGCTACTGCGACCTCCTCCGCTCTTCCAAGGGGCATTTTAACCGTCTTGTTAAGCTACTGTGACCTGCACGTCTCTACAAAGGGGCATTTAAACCGTCTTGTTAAGCTACTGCGACCTCCACTGCTCTTACAAGGGGCATTTAATCCGTCTTGTTAAGCTACTGCGACCTGCACGTCTCTTCCAAGGGACATTTAAACCGTCTTGTTAAGCTACTGCGACCTGCACCTCTCTTCCAAGTGGCATTTAAACCGTATTGTTAAGCTACTGCGAACTGCACGTCTCTTCCAAGGGGCATTTAAACTGTCTTGTTAAGCTACTGCGACCTGCACGTCTCTTCCAAGGGGCATTTAAACCGTCTTGTTAAGCTACTGCGACCTGCACGTCTCTTCCAAGGGGCATTTAAACCATCTTCTAAGCTCTGCGACATGTACGTCTCTTCCAATGGGCATTTAAACCATCTTCTAAGCTCTGCAACCTATATGTCTCTTCCAAGGGGCATTTAAACCATCTTTTAAGCTACTGCGAACTACATGTCTCTTCCAATGGGCATTTAATCCGTCTTGTTAAGCTGCTGCGACCTGTATGTCTCTTCCAAGGGGCATTTAAACCATCTTGTTAAGCTACTGTGACCTCCACCGCTCTTCCAAGCGGCATTTAAACCATCTTTTAAGCTACTGCGAACTGCACGTCTCTTCCAAGGGGCATTTAAACTGTCTTGGTAAGCTACTGCGACCTGCAAGCCTCTTCTAAGGGGCATTTAAACCCTCTTGTTAAGCTACTGCGACCTGCACATCTCTTGCAAAGGGCATTTAAACCGTCTTGTTAAGCTATTGCGACCTGCACGTCTCTTCCAAGGGGCATTTAAACCGTCTTGTTAAGCTAATGCGACCTGCACGTCTCTTCCAAGGGGCATTTAAACTGTCTTGTTTAGATACTGCTACCTCCACCTCTCTTCCAAGGGGCATTTAAACCGTCTTGTTAAGCTACTGCGACCTGCACGTCTCTTCCAAGGGGCATTTAAACCGTCTTGTTAAGCTACTGCGACCTGCACATCTCTTCCAAGGGGCATTTAAACTGTCTTGTTAAGCTACTGCGAACTTCACCGCTCTTTCTAAGGGCATTTTAACCGTCTTGTTAAGCTACTGTTACCTGCACGTCTCTACCAAGGGGCTTTTAAAACGTCTTGATAAGCTACTGCGACCTCCACTGCTCTTCCAAGGGGCATTTAATCCGTCTTGTTAAGCTACTGCGACCTGTACGTCTATTCCAATGGGCATTTAAACCGTCTTGTTAAGCTACTGCGACCTCCAGCGCTCTTTCAAGGGGCATTTAAACCGTTTTGTTAAGCTACTGCGACCTGCACGTCTCTTCCAAGGGGCATTTAATCCGTCTTGTTAAGCTACTGCGACCTGCACGTCTCTTCCAAGGGGCATTTAAACCGTCTTTTTAAGCTACTGCGAACTGCACGTCTCTTCCAAGGGGCATTTAAACTGTCTTGTTAAGCTACTGCGACCTGCACGTCTCTTCCAAGGGGCATTTAAACCATCTTCTAAGCTACTGCGACGTGTACTTCTCTTCCAATGGGCATTTAAACCGTCTTGTTAAGCTGCTTCGACCTGTATGTCTCTTCCAAGGGGCATTTAAACCGTCTTGTTAAGCTACTGCGACCTCCAACGCTCTTTCAAGGGGCATTTAAACCGTCTTGTTAAGCTACGGCGACCTGCACGTCTCTTCCAAGGGGCATTTAAACCGTCTTGGTAAGCTACTGCGACCTGCAAGCCTCTTCCAAGGGGTATTTAGACCATCTTGTTAAGCTACTGCGACCTGCACATCTCTTCCAAGGGGCATTTAAACCCTCTTGTTAAGCTACTGCAACCTGCACATCTCTTGCAAAGGGCATTTAAACCGTCTTGTTAAGCTAATGCGACCTGCACGTCTCTTCCAAGGGGCATTTAAACTGTCTTGTTAAGCTACTGCGACCTCCAGCTCTCTTCCAAGGGGCATTTAAACCGTCTTGTTAAGCTACTGCGACCTCCACCTCTCTTCCAAGGGGCATATAAACCATCTTGTTAAGCTACTGCGACCTGCACGTCTCTTCCAAGGGGCATTTAAACCGTCTTGTTAAGCTACTGCGACCTGCACGTCTCTTCCAAGGGGCATTTAAACCGTCTTGTTAAGCTACTGCGACCTACACATCTCTTCCAAGGGGCATTTAAACCGTCTTGTTAAGCTACTGCGACCTTCACCGCTCTTTCTAAGGGCATTTTAACCGTCTTGTTAAGCTACTGTTACCTGCACGTCTCTACCAAGGGGCTTTTAAAACGTCTTGATAAGCTACTGCGACCTCCACTGCTCTTCCAAGGGGCATTTAATCCGTCTTGTTAAGCTACTGCGACCTGCACGTCTCTTCCAAGGGGCATTTAAACCGTCTTGTTAAGCTACTGCGAACTGCACGTCTCTTCCAAGGGGCATTTAAACCATCTTCTAAGCTACTGCGACCTGTACGTCTATTCCAATGGGCATTTAAACCGTCTTGTTAAGCTACTGCGACCTCCAGCGCTCTTTCAAGGGGCATTTAAACCGTCTTGTTAAGCTACTGCGACCTGCACGTCTCTTCCAAGGGGCATTTAAACCGTCTTGGTAAGCTACTGCGACCTGCAAGCCTCTTCCAAGGGGTATTTAAACTGTCTTGTTAAGCTACTGCGACCTGCACATCTCTTCCAAGGGGCATTTAAACCACCTTGTTAAGCTACTGTGACCTGCATGTCTTTTCCTAGGGGCATTTAAACCGTCTTGTTAAGCTACTGTGACCTCCACCGCTCTTTCAAGCGGCATTTAAACCATCTTTTAAGCTACTGCGACCTGCACGTCTCTTCCAAGGGGCATTTAAACCGTCTTGGTAAGCTACTGCGACCTGCAAGCCTCTTCTAAGGGGCATTTAAACCCTCTTGTTAAGCTACTGCGACCTGCACATCTCTTGCAAAGGGCATTTAAACCGTCTTGTTAAGCTACTGCGACCTGCACGTCTCTTCCAAGGGGCATTTAAACCGTCTTGTTAAGCTACTGCGACCTGCACGTCTCTTCCAAGGGGCATTTAAACTGTCTTGTTAAGCTACTGCGACCTCCACCTCTCTTCCAAGGGGTATTTAAACCATCTTGTTAAGGTACTGCGACCTGCACGTCTCTTCCAAGGGGCATTTAATCCATCTTGTTAAGCTACTGCGACCTGCATGTCTCTTCCAAGGGGCATTTAAACCGTCTTTTTAAGCTACTGCGAACTGCACGTCTCTTCCAAGGGGCATTTAAACTGTCTTGTTAAGCTACTGCGACCTGCACGTCTCTTCCAAGGGGCATTTAAACCATCTTCTAAGCTACTGCGACCTGTATTTCTCTTCCAATGGGCATTTAAACCGTCTTGTTAAGCTGCTTCGACCTGTATGTCTCTTCCAAGGGGCATTTAAACCGTCTTGTTAAGCTACTGCGACCTCCACCTCTCTTCCAAGGGGCATTTAAACCGTCTTGTTAAGCTACTGCGACCTACACGTCTCTTCCAAGGGGCATTTAAACCGTCTTGTTAAGCTACTGCGACCTGCACATCTCTTCCAAGGGGCATTTAAACCGTCTTGTTAAGCTACTGCGACCTTCACCGCTCTTTCTAAGGGCATTTTAACCGTCTTGTTAAGCTACTGTTACCTGCACGTCTCTACCAATGGGCTTTTAAAACGTCTTGATAAGCTACTGCGACCTCCACTGCTCTTCCAAGGGGCATTTAATCCGTCTTGTTAAGCTACTGCGACCTGCACGTCTCTTCCAAGGGGCATTTAAACCGTCTTGTTAAGCTACTGCGAACTGCACGTCTCTTCCAAGGGGCATTTAAACCATCCTCTAAGCTACTGCGACCTGTACGCCTATTCCAATGGGCATTTAAACCGTCTTGTTAAGCTACTGCGACCTCCAGCGCTCTTTCAAGGGGCATTTAAACCGTCTTGTTAAGCTACTGCGACCTGCACGTCTCTTCCAAGGGGCATTTAAACCGTCTTGGTAAGCTACTGCGACCTGCAAGCCTCTTCCAAGGGGTATTTAAACTGTCTTGTTAAGCTACTGCGACCTGCACATCTCTTCCAAGGGGCATTTAAACCACCTTGTTAAGCTACTGCGACCTGCACGTCTCTGCCAAGGGGCATTTAAACCATCTTGTTAAGCTACTGCTACCTGCACGTCTCTTCCAAGGGGCATTTAAACTGTCTTGTTAAGCTACTGCGACCTCCACCTCTATTCCAAGGGGCATTTAAACCATCTTGTTAAGCTACTGCGACCTGCACGTCTCTTCCAAGGGGCATTTAATCCGTCTTGTTAAGCTACTGCGACCTGCACGTCTCTTCCAAGGGGCATTTAAACCGTCTTTTTAAGCTACTGTGAACTGCACGTCTCTTCCAAGGGGCATTTAAACTGTCTTGTTAAGCTACTGCGACCTCCACGTCTCTTCCAAGGGGCATTTAAACCATCTTCTAAGCTACTGCGACCTGTACTTCTCTTCCAATGGGCATTTAAACCGTCTTGTTAAGCTGCTTCGAACTGTATGTCTCTTCCAAGGGGCATTTAAACCGTCTTGTTAAGCTACTGCGACCTCCAACGCTCTTTCAAGGGGCATTTAAACCGTCTTGTTAAGCTACTGCGACCTGCACGTCTCTTCCAAGGGGCATTTAAACCGTCTTGGTAAGCTACTGCGACCTGCAAGCCTCTTCCAAGGGGTATTTAGACTGTCTTGTTAAGCTACTGAGACCTGCACATCTCTTCCAAGGGGCATTTAAACCCTCTTGTTAAGCTACTGCGACCTGCACATCTCTTGCAAAGGGCATTTAAACTGTCTTGTTAAGCTACTGCGACCTGCACGTCTCTTCCAAGGGGCATTTAAACTGTCTTGTTAAGCTACTGCGACCTCCACCTCTCTTCCAAGGAGCATTTAAACCGTCTTGATAAGCTACTGCGAAATGCACATCTCTTCCAAGGGGCATTTAAACCGTCTTGTTAAGCTACTGCGACCTTCACCGCTCTTCCAAAGGGCATTATAACCGTCTTGTTAAGCTACTGTGACCTGCACGTCTCTACAAAGGGGCATTTAAACCATCTTGTTAAGCTACTGCGACCTCCACTGCTCTTCCAAGTGGCATTTAATCCGTCTTGTTAAGCTACTGCGACCTGCACGTCTCTTCATTGGGCATTTAAACCGTCTTGGTAAGCTACTGCGACCTGCAAGCCTCTTCCAAGGGGCATTTTAACCGTCTTGTTAAGCTACTGCGACCTGCATGTCTCTAGCAAGGGGCATTTAATCCGTCTTGTTAAGCTACTGCGACCTGCACGTCTCTTCCAAGTGGCATTTAAACTGTATTGTTAAGCTACTGCGAACTGCACGTCTCTTCCAAGGGGCATTTAAGCTATCTTGTTAAGCTACTGCGACCTGCACGTCTCTTCCAAGAGGCATTTAAACCGTCTTGTTAAGCTACTGCGACCTGTATGTCTCTTCCAAGGGGCATTTAAACCGTCTTGTTAAGCTACTGCGACCTCCTCCGCTCTTCCAAGGGGCATTTAAACCGTCTTGGTAATCTACTGCGACCTGCAAGCCTCTTCCAAAGGGCATTTAAACCGTTTTGTTAAGCTACTGCGACCTGCACATCTCTTCCAAGGGGCATTTAAACCATCTTGTTAAGATGCTGCGACCTGCATGTCTTTTCCAAGGGGCATTTAAACTGTCTTGTTAAGCTACTGTGACCTCCACGTCTCTTCCAAGGGGCATTTAAACCATCTTTTAAGCTACTGCGACCTGCACGTCTCTTCCAAGGGGCATTTAAACCGTCTTGTTAAGCTACTGCGAACTGCACGTGTCTTCCAAGGGGCATTTAAACCATCTTCTAAGCTACTGCGACCTGTACGTCTCTTCCAATGGGCATTTAAACCGTCTTGTTAAGCTGCTTCGACCTGTATGTCTCTTCCAAGGGGCATTTAAACCGTCTTGTTAAGGTACTGCGACCTCCACCGCTCTTTCAAGGGGCATTTAGACCGTCTTGTTAAGCTACTGCGACCTGCACGTCTCTTCCAAGGGGCATTTAAACCGTCTTTGTAAGCTACTGCGACCTGCAAGCCTCTTCCAAGGGGTATTTAAACCGTCTTGTTAAGCTACTGCGACCTGCACATCTCTTCCAAGGGGCATTTAAACCTTCTTGTTAAGCTACTGCGACCTGCTTGTCTTTTCCTAGGGGCATTTAAACCGTCTTGTTAAGCTACTGTGACCTCCACCGCTCTTCCAAGCGGCATTTAAACCATCTTTTAAGCTACTGCGACATGCACGTCTCTTCCAAGGGGCATTTAAACCGTCTTGGTAAACTACTGCGACCTGCAAGCCTCTTCTAAGGGGCATTTAAACCCTCTTGTTAAGCTACTGCGACCTGCACATCTCTTGCAAAGGGCATTTAAACCGTCTTGTTAAGCTACTGCGACCTGCACGTCTCTTCCAAGGGGCATTTAAACAGTCTTGTTAAGCTACTGCGACCTGCACATCTCTTCCAAGGGGCATTTAAACCGTCTTGTTAAGCTACTGCGACCTGCACGTCTCTTCCAAGGGGCATTTAAACTGTCTTGTTAAGCTACTGTGACCTCCACCTCTCTTCCAAGGGGCATTTAAACCATCTTGTTAAGCTACTGTGACCTGCACATCTCTTCCAAGGGGCATTTAAACCATCTTGTTAAGCTACTGCGACCTTCACCGCTCTTCCAAAGGGCATTTTAACCGTCTTGTTAAGCTACTGCGACCTCCACTGCTCTTCCAAGGGGCATTTAATCCATCTTGTTAAGCTACTGCGACCTGCACGTCTCTTCCAAGGGGCATTTAAACCGTCTTGTTAAGCTACTGCGACCTCCACGTCTCTTCCAAGGGGCATTTAAACTGTCTTGTTAAGCTACTGCGACCTCCACCTCTCTTCCAAGGGGCATTTTAACCGTCTTGTTAAGCTACTGTGACCTGCACATCTCTTCCAAGGGGCATTTAAATCATCTTGTTAAGCTACTGCGACCTTCACCGCTCTTCCAAAGGGCATTTTAACTGTCTTGTTAAGCTACTGCGACCTCCACTGCTCTTCCAAGGGGCATTTAATCCGTCTTATTAAGCTACTGCGACCTGCACGTCTCTTCCAAGGGGCATTTAAACTATCTTGTTAAGCTACTGCGACCTGCACGTCTCTTCCAAGGGGCATTTAAACCAACTTGTTAAGCTACTGCGACCTGCACGTCTCTTCCAAGGGGCATTTAAACCATCTTCTAAGCTCTGCGACCTGTACGTCTCTTCCAATGGGCATTTAAACCGTCTTGTTAAGCTGCTGCGACCTGCATGTCTTTTCCAAGGGGCATTTAAACCGTCTTGTTAAGCTACTGTGACCTCCACCGCTCTTCCAAGGGGCATTTAAACCATCTTTTAAGCTACTGCGACCTGCACGTCTCTTCCAAGGGGCATTTAAACCATCTTGTTAAGCTACTGCGAACTGCACGTGTCTTCCAAGGGGCATTTAAACCATCTTCTAAGCTACTGCGACCTGTACGTCTCTTCCAATGGGCATTTAAACCGTCTTGTTAAGCTACTGCGACCTCCACCGCTCTTCCAAGGGGCATTTAAACCGTCTTGTTAAGCTACTGCGACCTGCACGTCTCTTCCAAGGGGCATTTAAACCGTCTTGGTAAGCTACTGCGACCTGCAAGCCTCTTCTAAGGGGCATTTAAACCCTCTTGTTAAGCTACTGCGACCTGCACATCTCTTGCAAAGGGCATTTAAACCGTCTTGTTAAGCTACTGCGACCTGCACGTCTCTTCCAAGTGGCATTTAAACCGTCTTGGTAAGCTACTGCGACCTGCACGTCTCTTCCAAGGGGCATTTAAACCGTCTTGGTAAGCTACTGCGACCTGCAAGCCTCTTCTAAGGGGCATTTAAACCCTCTTGTTAAGCTACTGCGACCTGCACATCTCTTGCAAAGGTCATTTAAACCGTCTTTTAAGCTACTGCGAACTGCACGTCTCTTCCAAGGGGCATTTAAACCGTCTTGGTAAGCTACTACGACCTGCAAGCCTCTTCCAAGGGGCATTTAAACCGTCTTGTTAAGCTACCTCGACCTGTATGTCTCTTCCAAGGGGCATTTAAACCGTCTTGTTAAGCTACTGCGACCTCCACCGCTCTTCCAAGGGGCATTTAAACCGTCTTGTTAAGCTACTGCGACCTGCACGTCTCTTCCAAGGGGCATTTAAACCGTCTTGGTAAGCTACTGCGACCTGTAAGCCTCTTCTAAGGGGCATTTAAACCCTCTTGTTAAGCTACTGCGACCTGCACATCTCTTGCAAAGGGCACTTAAACCGTCTTGTTAAGCTACTGCGACCTGCACGTCTCTTCCAAGTGGCATTTAAACCGTATTGTTAAGCTACTGCGAACTGCACGTCTCTTCCAAGAGGCATTTAAACTGTCTTGTTAAGCTACTGCGACCTCCTCCGCTCTTCCAAGGGGCATTTAAACCGTCTTGTTAAGCTACTGCGACCTCCTCCGCTCTTCCAAGGGGCATTTAAACTGTCTTGGTAAGCTACTGCGACCTGCAAGCCTCTTCTAAGGGGCATTTAAACCCTCTTGTTAAGCTACTGCGACCTGCACATCTCTTGCAAAGGGCATTTAAACCGTCTTGTTAAGCTACTGCGACCTGCACGTCTCTTCCAAGGGGCATTTAAACCGTCTTGTTAAGCTAATGCGAGCTGCACGTCTCTTCCAAGGGGCATTTAAACTGTCTTGTTAAGCTACTGCGACCTCCACCTCTCTTCCAAGGGGCATTTAAACCGTCTTGTTAAGCTACTGCGACCTGCACGTCTCTTCCAAGGGGCATTTAAACCGTCTTGTGAAGCTACTGCGACCTGCACGTCTCTTCCAATGGGCATTTAAACCGTCTTGTTAAGCTGCTGCGACCTGTATGTCTCTTCCAAGGGACATTTAAACCATCTTGTTAAGCTACTGTGACCTCCACCGCTCTTCCAAGCGGCATTTAAACCATCTTTTAAGCTACTGCGAACTGCACGTCTCTTCCAAGGGGCATTTAAACTGTCTTGGTAAGCTACTGCGACCTGCAAGCCTCTTCTAAGGGGCATTTAAACCCTCTTGTTAAGCTACTGCGACCTGCACATCTCTTGCAAAGGGCATTTAAACCGTCTTGTTAAGCTAATGCGACCTGCACGTCTCTTCCAAGGGGCATTTAAACTGTCTTGTTAAGCTACTGCGACCTCCACCTCTCTTCCAAGTGGCATTTAAACCGTCTTGTTAAGCTACTGCGACCTCCACCTCTCTTCCAAGGGGCATATAAACCGTCTTGATAAGCTACTGCGACCTGCACGTCTCTTCCAAGGGGCATTTAAACCGTCTTGTTAAGCTACTGCGACCTGCACGTCTCTTCCAAGGGGCATTTAAACCGTCTTGTTAAGCTACTGCGACCTGCACATCTCTTCCAAGGGACATTTAAACCGTCTTGTTAAGCTACTGCGACCTTCACCGCTCTTTCTAAGGGCATTTTAACCGTCTTGTTAAGCTACTGTTACCTGCACGTCTCTACCAAGGGGCTTTTAAAACGTTTTGATAAGCTACTGCGACCTCCACTGCTCTTCCAAGGGGCATTTAATCCGTCTTGTTAAGCTACTGCGACCTGCACGTCTCTTCCAAGCGGCATTTAAACCGTCTTGTTAAGCTACTGCGAACTGCACGTCTCTTCCAAGGGGCATTTAAACCATCTTCTAAGCTACTGCGACCTGTACGTCTATTCCAATGGGCATTTAAACCGTCTTGTTAAGCTACTGCGACCTCCAGCGCTCTTTCAAGGGGCATTTAAACCGTCTTGTTAAGCTACTGCGACCTGCACGTCTCTTCCAAGGGGCATTTAAACCGTCTTGGTAAGCAACTGCGACCTGCAAGCCTCTTCCAAGGGGTATTTAAACTGTCTTGTTAAGCTACTGCGACCTGCACATCTCTTCCAAGAGGCATTTAAACCACCTTGTTAAGCTACTGTGACCTGCATGTCTTTTCCTAGGGGCATTTAAACCGTCTTGTTAAGCTACTGTGACCTCCACCGCTCTTCCAAGCGGCATTTAAACCATCTTTTAAGCTACTGCGACCTGCACGTCTCTTCCAAGGGGCATTTAAACCGTCTTGGTAAGCTACTGCGACCTGCAAGCCTCTTCTAAGGGGCATTTAAACACTCTTGTTAAGCTACTGCGACCTGCACATCTCTTGCAAAGGGCATTTAAACCGTCTTGTTAAGCTACTGCGACCTGCACGTCTCTTCCAAGGGGCATTTAAACCATCTTGTTAAGCTACTGCGACCTGCACGTCTCTTCCAAGGGGCATTTAAACAGTCTTGTTAAGCTACTGCGACCTCCACCTCTCTTCCAAGGGGCATTTAAACCATCTTGTTAAGCTACTGTGACCTGCACGTCTCTTCCAAGGGGCATTTAATCCGTCTTGTTAAGCTACTGCGACCTGCATGTCTCTTCCAAGGGGCATTTAAACCGTCTTTTTAAGCTACTGCGACCTGCACGTCTCTTCCAAGGGGCATTTAAACAGTCTTGTTAAGCTACTGCGACCTCCACCTCTCTTCCAGGGGGCATTTAAACCATCTTGTTAAGCTACTGTGACCTGCACGTCTCTTCCAAGGGGCATTTAATCCGTCTTGTTAAGCTACTGCGACCTGCATGTCTCTTCCAAGGGGCATTTAAACCGTCTTGTTAAGCTAATGCGAGCTGCACGTCTCTTCCAAGGGGCATTTAAACTGTCTTGTTAAGCTACTGCGACCTCCACCTCTCTTCCAAGGGGCATTTAAACCGTCTTGTTAAGCTACTGCGACCTGCACGTCTCTTCCAAGGGGCATTTAAACCGTCTTGTGAAGCTACTGCGACCTGCACGTCTCTTCCAATGGGCATTTAAACCGTCTTGTTAAGCTGCTGCGACCTGTATGTCTCTTCCAAGGGACATTTAAACCATCTTGTTAAGCTACTGTGACCTCCACCGCTCTTCCAAGCGGCATTTAAACCATCTTTTAAGCTACTGCGAACTGCACGTCTCTTCCAAGGGGCATTTAAACTGTCTTGGTAAGCTACTGCGACCTGCAAGCCTCTTCTAAGGGGCATTTAAACCCTCTTGTTAAGCTACTGCGACCTGCACATCTCTTGCAAAGGGCATTTAAACCGTCTTGTTAAGCTAATGCGACCTGCACGTCTCTTCCAAGGGGCATTTAAACTGTCTTGTTAAGCTACTGCGACCTCCACCTCTCTTCCAAGTGGCATTTAAACCGTCTTGTTAAGCTACTGCGACCTCCACCTCTCTTCCAAGGGGCATATAAACCGTCTTGATAAGCTACTGCGACCTGCACGTCTCTTCCAAGGGGCATTTAAACCGTCTTGTTAAGCTACTGCGACCTGCACGTCTCTTCCAAGGGGCATTTAAACCGTCTTGTTAAGCTACTGCGACCTGCACATCTCATCCAAGGGACATTTAAACCGTCTTGTTAAGCTACTGCGACCTTCACCGCTCTTTCTAAGGGCATTTTAACCGTCTTGTTAAGCTACTGTTACCTGCACGTCTCTACCAAGGGGCTTTTAAAACGTTTTGATAAGCTACTGCGACCTCCACTGCTCTTCCAAGGGGCATTTAATCCGTCTTGTTAAGCTACTGCGACCTGCACGTCTCTTCCAAGCGGCATTTAAACCGTCTTGTTAAGCTACTGCGAACTGCACGTCTCTTCCAAGGGGCATTTAAACCATCTTCTAAGCTACTGCGACCTGTACGTCTATTCCAATGGGCATTTAAACCGTCTTGTTAAGCTACTGCGACCTCCAGCGCTCTTTCAAGGGGCATTTAAACCGTCTTGTTAAGCTACTGCGACCTGCACGTCTCTTCCAAGGGGCATTTAAACCGTCTTGGTAAGCAACTGCGACCTGCAAGCCTCTTCCAAGGGGTATTTAAACTGTCTTGTTAAGCTACTGCGACCTGCACATCTCTTCCAAGAGGCATTTAAACCACCTTGTTAAGCTACTGTGACCTGCATGTCTTTTCCTAGGGGCATTTAAACCGTCTTGTTAAGCTACTGTGACCTCCACCGCTCTTCCAAGCGGCATTTAAACCATCTTTTAAGCTACTGCGACCTGCACGTCTCTTCCAAGGGGCATTTAAACCGTCTTGGTAAGCTACTGCGACCTGCAAGCCTCTTCTAAGGGGCATTTAAACACTCTTGTTAAGCTACTGCGACCTGCACATCTCTTGCAAAGGGCATTTAAACCGTCTTGTTAAGCTACTGCGACCTGCACGTCTCTTCCAAGGGGCATTTAAACCATCTTGTTAAGCTACTGCGACCTGCACGTCTCTTCCAAGGGGCATTTAAACAGTCTTGTTAAGCTACTGCGACCTCCACCTCTCTTCCAAGGGGCATTTAAACCATCTTGTTAAGCTACTGTGACCTGCACGTCTCTTCCAAGGGGCATTTAATCCGTCTTGTTAAGCTACTGCGACCTGCATGTCTCTTCCAAGGGGCATTTAAACCGTCTTTTTAAGCTACTGCGAACTGCACGTCTCTTCCAAGGGGCATTTAAACTGTCTTGTTAAGCTACTGCGACCTGCACGTCTCTTCCAAGGGGCATTTAAACCATCTTCTAAGCTACTGCGACCTGTACTTAACTACCAATGGGCATTTAAACCGTCTTGTTAAGCTGCTTCGACCTGTATGTCTCTTCCAAGGGGCATTTAAACCGTCTTGTTAAGCTACTGCGACCTCCACCTCTCTTCCAAGGGGCATTTAAACCGTCTTGTTAAGCTACTGCGACCTGCACGTCTCTTCCAAGGGGCATTTAAACCGTCTTGTTAAGCTACTGCGACCTGCACGTCTCTTCCAAGGGGCATTTAAACTGTCTTGTTAAGCTACTGCGACCTGCACATCTCTTCCAAGGGGCATTTAAACGGTCTTGTTAAGCTACTGCGACCTTCACCGCTCTTTCTAAGGGCATTTTAACCGTCTTGTTAAGCTACTGCGACCTGCACGTCTCTTTCAAGGGGCATTTAAACCGTCTTGTTAAGCTACTGCAACCTCCACCTCTCTTCCAAGGGGCATTTAAACCGTCTTGTTAAGCTACTGCGACCTGCACGTCTCTTCCAAGTGGCATTTAAAATGTCTTGTTAAGCTACTGCGACCTCCACCTCTCTTCCAAGGGGCATTTAAACCGTCTTGTTAAGCTACTGCGACCTGCACGTCTCTTCCAAGGGGCATTTAAACCGTCTTGTGAAGCTACTGCGACCTGCACGTCTCTTCCAATGGGCATTTAAACTGTCTTGTTAAGCTGCTGCGACCTGTATGTCTCTTCCAAGGGACATTTAAACCATCTTGTTAAGCTACTGTGACCTCCACCTCTCTTCAAAAGCGGCATTTAAACCATCTTTTAAGCTACTGCGAACTGCACGTCTCTTCCAAGGGGCATTTAAACTGTCTTGGTAAGCTACTGCGACCTACACCTCTCTTCCAAGGGGCATTTAAACCGTCTTGTGAAGCTACTGCGACCTGCACGTCTCTTCCAATGGGCATTTAAACTGTCTTGTTAAGCTGCTGCGACCTGTATGTCTCTTCCAAGGGACATTTAAACCGTCTTGTTAAGCTACTGTGACCTCCACCTCTCTTCAAAAGCGGCATTTAAACCATCTTTTAAGCTACTGCGAACTGCAAGCCTCTTCTAAGGGGCATTTAAACCCTCTTGTTAAGCTACTGCGACCTGCACATCTCTTGCAAAGGGCATTTAAACCGTCTTGTTAAGCTAATGCGACCTGCACGTCTCTTCCAAGGGGCATTTAAACTGTCTTGTTAAGCTACTGCGACCTCCACCTCTCTTCCAAGGGGCATTTAAACAGTCTTGTTAAGCTACTGCGACCTCCACCTCTCTTCCAAGGGGCATATAAACCGTCTTGATAAGCTACTGCGACCTGCACGTCTCTTCCAAGGGGCATTTAAACCGTCTTGTTAAGCTACTGCGACCTGCACGTCTCTTCCAAGGGGCATTTAAACCGTCTTGTTAAGCTACTGCGACCTGCACATCTCTTCCAAGGGACATTTAAACCGTCTTGTTAAGCTACTGCGACATTTACCCCTCTTTCTAACGGCATTTTAACCGTCTTGTTAAGCTACTGTTACCTGCACGTTTCTACCAAGGGGCTTTTAAAACGTCTTGATAAGCTACTGCGACCTCCACTGCTCTTCCAAGGGGCATTTAATCCGTCTTGTTAAGCTACTGCGACCTGCACGTCTCTTCCAAGGGGCATTTAAACCGTCTTGTTAAGCTACTGCGAACTGCACGTCTCTTCCAAGGGGCATTTAAACCATCTTCTAAGCTACTGCGACCTGTACGTCTATTCCAATGGGCATTTAAACCGTCTTGTTAAGCTACTGCGACCTCCAGCGCTCTTTCAAGGGGCATTTAAACCGTCTTGTTAAGCTACTGCGACCTGCACGTCTCTTCCAAGGGGCATTTAAACCGTCTTGGTAAGCAACTGCGACCTGCAAGCCTCTTCCAAGGGGTATTTAAACTGTCTTGTTAAGCTACTACGACCTGCACATCTCTTCCAAGAGGCATTTAAACCACCTTGTTAAGCTACTGTGACCTGCATGTCTTTTCCTAGGGGCATTTAAACCGTCTTGTTAAGCTACTGTGACCTCCACCGCTCTTCCAAGCGGCATTTAAACCATCTTTTAAGCTACTGCGACCTGCACGTCTCTTCCAAGGGGCATTTAAACCGTCTTGGTAAGCTACTGCAACCTGCAAGCCTCTTCTAAGGGGCATTTAAACACTCTTGTTAAGCTACTGCGACCTGCACATCTCTTGCAAAGGGCATTTAAACCGTCTTGTTAAGCTACTGCGACCTGCACGTCTCTTCCAAGGGGCATTTAAACCGTCTTGTTAAGCTACTGCGACCTGCACGTCTCTTCCAAGGGGCATTTAAACTGTCTTGTTAAGCTACTGCGACCTCCACCTCTCTTCCAAGGGGCATTTAAACCATCTTGTTAAGCTACTGCGACCTGCACGTCTCTTCCAAGGGGCATTTAATCCGTCTTGTTAAGCTACTGCTACCTGCATGTCTCTTCCAAGTTGCATTTAAACCGTCTTTTTAAGCTACTGCAAACTGCACGTCTCTTCCAAGGGGCATTTAAACTGTCTTGTTAAGCTACTGCGACCTGCACGTCTCTTCCAAGGGGCATTTAAACCATCTTCTAAGCTACTGCGACCTGTACGTCTCTTCCAATGGGCATTTAAACCGTCTTGTTAAGCTGCTTCGACCTGTATGTCTCTTCCAAGGGGCATATAAACTGTCTTGTTAAGCTACTGCGACCTCCACCGCTCTTTCAAGGTGCATTTAAACCGTCTTGTTAAGCTACTGCGACCTGCACGTCTCTTCCAAGGGGCATTTAAACCGTCTTGTTAAGCTACTGCGACCTGCACGTCTCTTCCAAGGGGCATTTAATCCGTCTTGTTAAGCTACTGCTACCTGCATGTCTCTTCCAAGTTGCATTTAAACCGTCTTTTTAAGCTACTGCAAACTGCACGTCTCTTCCAAGGGGCATTTAAACTGTCTTGTTAAGCTACTGCGACCTGCACGTCTCTTCCAAGGGGCATTTAAACCATCTTCTAAGCTACTGCGACCTGTACGTCTCTTCCAATGGGCATTTAAACCGTCTTGTTAAGCTGCTTCGACCTGTATGTCTCTTCCAAGGGGCATATAAACTGTCTTGTTAAGCTACTGCGACCTCCACCGCTCTTTCAAGGTGCATTTAAACCGTCTTGTTAAGCTACTGCGACCTGCACGTCTCTTCCAAGGGGCATTTAAACCGTCTTTGTAAGCTACTGCGACCTGCTTGTCTTTTCCTAAGGGCATTTAAACAGTCTTGTTAAGCTACTGTGACCTCCACCGCTCTTCCAAGCGGCATTTAAACCATCTTTTAAGCTACTGCGACCTGCACGTCTCTTCCAAGGGGCATTTAAACCGTCTTGGTAAACTACTGCGACCTGCAAGCCTCTTCCAAGGGGTATTTAAACCGTCTTGTTAAGCTACTGCGACCTGCACATCTCTTCCAAGGGGCATTTAAACCATCTTGTTAAGCTACTGCGACCTGCTTGTCTTTTCCTAGGGGCATTTAAACAGTCTTGTTAAGCTACTGTGACCTCCACCGCTCTTCCAAGCGGCATTTAAACCATCTTTTAAGCTACTGCGACCTGCACGTCTCTTCCAAGGGGCATTTAAACCGTCTTGGTAAACTACTGCGACCTGCAAGCCTCTTCTAAGGGGCATTTAAACCCTCTTGTTAAGCTACTGCGACCTGCACATCTCTTGCAAAGGGCATTTAAACCGTCTTGTTTAGCTACTACGACCTGCACGTCTCTTCCAAGGGGCATTTAAACTGTCTTGTTAAGCTACTGCGACCTGCACGTCTCTTCCAAAGGGCATTTAAACTGTCTTGTTAAGCTACTGTGACCTCCACCTCTCTTCCAAGGGGCATTTAAACCGTCTTGTTAAGCTACTGTGACCTGCACATCTCTTCCAAGGGGCATTTAAACCATCTTGTTAAGCTACTGCGACCTTCACCGCTCTTCCAAAGGGCATTTTAACCATCTTGTTAAGCTACTGCGACCTCCACTGCTCTTCCAAGGGGCATTTAATCCATCTTGTTAAGCTACTGCGACCTGCACGTCTCTTCCAAGGGGCATTTAAACCGTCTTGTTAAGCTACTGCGACCTCCACGTCTCTTCCAAGGGGCATTTAAACTGTCTTGTTAAGCTACTGCGACCTCCACCTCTCTTCCAAGGGGCATTTAAACCGTCTTTTTAAGCTACTGTGACCTGCACATCTCTTCCAAGGGGCATTTAAACCATCTTGTTAAGCTACTGCGACCTTCACCACTCTTCCAAAGGGCATTTTAACTGTCTTGTTAAGCTACTGCGACCTCCACTGCTCTTCCAAGGGGCATTTAATCCGTCTTATTAAGCTACTGCGACCTGCACGTCTCTTCCAAGGGGCATTTAAACTATCTTGTTAAGCTACTGCGACCTGCACGTCTCTTCCAAGGGGCATTTAAACCGTCTTGTTAAGCTACTGCGACCTGCACGTCTCTTCCGAGGGGAATTTAAACCATCTTCTAAGCTCTGCGACCTGTACGTCTCTTCCAATGGGCATTTAAACCGTCTTGTTAAGCTGCTGCGACCTGCATGTCTTTTTCCAAGGGGCATTTAAACCATCTTGTTAAGCTACTGTGACCTCCACCGCTCTTCCAAGAGGCATTTAAACCATCTTTTAAGCTACTGCGACCTGCACGTCTCTTCCAAGGGGCATTGAAACCGTCTTGTTAAGCTACTGCGAACTGCACGTGTCTTCCAAGGGGCATTTAAACCATCTTCTAAGCTACTGCGACCTGTACGTCTCTTCCAATGGGCATTTAAACCGTCTTGTTAAGCTGCTTCGACCTGTATGTCTCTTCCAAGGGGCATTTAAACCGTCTTGTTAAGCTACTGTGACCTCCTCCGCTCTTCCAAGGGGCATTTAAACCGTCTTGTTAAGCTACTGCGACCTGCATGTCTCTTCCAAGGGGCATTTAAACCATCTTTTAAGCTACTGCGACCTGCACGTCTCTTCCAAGGGGCATTTAAACCGCCTTGTTAAGCTACTGCGAACTGCACGTGTCTTCCAAGGGGCATTTAAACCATCTTCTAAGCTACTGCGACCTGTACGTCTCTTCCAATGGGCATTTAAACCGTCTTGTTAAGCTGCTTCGACCTGTATGTCTCTTCCAAGGGGCATATAAACCGTCTTGTTGAGCTACTGCGACCTCCACCGCTCTTTCAAGGTGCATTTAAACCGTCTTGTTAAGCTACTGCGACCTGCACGTCTCTTCCAAGGGGCATTTAAACCGTCTTTGTAAGCTACTGCGACCTGCAAGCCTCTTCCAAGGGATATTTAAACCGTCTTGTTAAGCTACTGCAACCTGCACGTCTCTTCCAAGGGGCATTTAAACCATCTTGTTAAGCTACTGCGACCTGCTTGTCTTTTCCTAGGGGCATTTAAACCGTCTTGTTAAGCTACTGTGACCTCCACCGCTCTTCCAAGCGGCATTTAAACCATCTTTTAAGCTACTGCGACCTGCACGTCTCTTCCAAGGGGCATTTAAACCGTCTTGGTAAACTACTGCGACCTGCAAGCCTCTTCTAAGGGGCATTTAAACCCTCTTGTTAAGCTACTGCGACCTGCACATCTCTTGCAAAGGGCATTTAAACCGTCTTGTTAAGCTACTACGACCTGCACGTCTCTTCCAAGGGGCATTTAAACCGTCTTGTTAAGCTACTGCGACCTGCACGTCTCTTCCAAGGGGCATTTAAACTGTCTTGTTAAGCTACTGCGACCTGCACGTCTCTTCCAAGGGGCATTTAAACTGTCTTGTTAAGCTACTGTGACCTCCACCTCTCTTCCAAGGGGCATTTAAACCGTCTTGTTAAGCTACTGTGACCTGCACATCTCTTCCAAGGGGCATTTAAACCATCTTGTTAAGCTACTGAGACCTTCACCGCTCTTCCAAAGGGCATTTTAACCGTCTTGTTAAGCTACTGCGACCTGCACGTCTCTTCCAAGCGGCATTTAAACCGTCTTGTTAAGCTACTGCGACCTGCACATCTCTTCCAAGGGGCATTTAAACCGTCTTGTTAAGCTACTGCGACCTGCACGTCTCTTCCAAGGGGCATTTAAACTGTCTTGTTAAGCTACTGTGACCTCCACCTCTCTTCCAAGGGGCATTTAAACCGTCTTGTTAAGCTACTGTGACCTGCACATCTCTTCCAAGGGGCATTTAAACCATCTTGTTAAGCTACTGCGACCTTCACCGCTCTTCCAAAGGGCATTTTAACCGTCTTGTTAAGCTACTGCGACCTCCACTGCTCTTCCAAGGGGCATTTAATCCATCTTGTTAAGCTACTGCGACCTGCACGTCTCTTCCAAGGGGCATTTAAACCGTCTTGTTAAGCTACTGCCACCTCCACGTCTCTTCCAAGGGGCATTTAAACTGTCTTGTTAAGCTACTGCGACCTCCACCTCTCTTCCAAGGGGCATTTAAACCGTCTTGTTAAGCTACTGTGACCTGCACATCTCTTCCAAGGGGCATTTAAATCATCTTGTTAAGCTACTGCGACCTTCATCGCTCTTCCAAAGGGCATTTTAACTGTCTTGTTAAGCTACTGCGACCTCCACTGCTCTTCCAAGGGGCATTTAATCCGTCTTATTAAGCTACTGCGACCTGCACGTCTCTTCCAAGGGGCATTTAAACTATCTTGTTAAGCTACTGCGACCTGCACGTCTCTTCCAAGGGGCATTTAAACCATCTTCTAAGCTCTGCGACCTGTACGTCTCTTCCAATGGGCATTTAAACCGTCTTGTTAAGCTGCTGCGACCTGCATGTCTTTTCCAAGGGGCATTTAAACCGTCTTGTTAAGCTACTGTGACCTCCACCGCTCTTCCAAGGGGCATTTAAACCATCTTTTAAGCTACTGCGACCTGCACGTCTCTTCCAAGGGGCATTTAAACCATCTTGTTAAGCTACTGCGAACTGCACGTGTCTTCCAAGGGGCATTTAAACCATCTTCTAAGCTACTGCGACCTGTACGTCTCTTCCAATGGGCATTTAAACCGTCTTGTTTAGCTGGTTCGACCTGTATGTCTCTTCCAAGGGGCATTTAAACCGTCTTGTTAAGCTACTGCGACCTCCACCGCTCTTCCAAGGGGCATTTAAACCGTCTTGTTAAGCTACTGCGACCTGCACGTCTCTTCCAAGGGGCATTTAAACCGTCTTGGTAAGCTACTGCGACCTGCAAGCCTCTTCTAAGGGGCATTTAAACCCTCTTGTTAAGCTACTGCGACCTGCACATCTCTTGCAAAGGGCATTTAAACCGTCTTGTTAAGCTACTGCGACCTGCACGTCTCTTCCAAGTGGCATTTAAACCGTCTTGGTAAGCTACTGCGACCTGCACGTCTCTTCCAAGGGGCATTTAAACCGTCTTGGTAAGCTACTGCGACCTGCAAGCCTCTTCTAAGGGGCATTTAAACCCTCTTGTTAAGCTACTGCGACCTGCACATCTCTTGCAAAGGTCATTTAAACCGTCTTGTTAAGCTACTGCGAACTGCACGTCTCTTCCAAGGGGCATTTAAACTGTCTTGGTAAGCTACTACGACCTGCAAGCCTCTTCCATGGGGCATTTAAACCGTCTTGTTAAGCTACTTCGACCTGTATGTCTCTTCCAAGGGGCATTTAAACCGTCTTGTTAAGCTACTGCGACCTCCACCGCTCTTCCAAGGGGCATTTAAACCGTCTTGTTAAGCTACTGCGACCTGCACGTCTCTTCCAAGGGGCATTTAAACCGTCTTGGTAAGCTACTGCGACCTGTAAGCCTCTTCTAAGGGGCATTTAAACCCTCTTGTTAAGCTACTGCGACCTGCACATCTCTTGCAAAGGGCACTTAAACCGTCTTGTTAAGCTACTGCGACCTGCACGTCTCTTCCAAGTGGCATTTAAACCGTATTGTTAAGCTACTGCGAACTGCACGTCTCTTCCAAGAGGCATTTAAACTGTCTTGTTAAGCTACTGCGACCTCCTCCGCTCTTCCAAGCGGCATTTAAACCGTCTTGTTAAGCTACTGCGACCTCCTCCGCTCTTCCAAAGGGCATTTAAACTGTCTTGGTAAGCTACTGCGACCTGCAAGCCTCTTGTAAGCGGCATTTAAACCCTCTTGTTAAGCTACTGCGACCTGCACATCTCTTGCAAAGGGCATTTAAACCGTCTTGTTAAGCTACTGCGACCTGCACGTCTCTTCCAAGGGGCATTTAAACCGTCTTGTTAAGCTAATGCGACCTGCACGTCTCTTCCAAGGGGCATTTAAACTGTCTTGTTAAGCTACTGCGACCTCCACCTCTCTTCCAAGGGGCATTTAAACCGTCTTGTTAAGCTACTGCGACCTGCACGTCTCTTCCAAGGGGCATTTAAACCGTCTTGTGAAGCTACTGCGACCTGCACGTCTCTTCCAATGGGCATTTAAACCGTCTTGTTAAGCTGCTGCGACCTGTATGTCTCTTCCAAGGGACATTTAAACCATCTTGTTAAGCTACTGTGACCTCCACCGCTCTTCCAAGCGGCATTTAAACCATCTTTTAAGCTACTGCGAACTGCACGTCTCTTCCAAGGGCCATTTAAACTGTCCTGGTAAGCTACTGCGACCTGCAAGCCTCTTCTAAGGGGCATTTAAACCCTCTTGTTAAGCTACTGCGACCTGCACATCTCTTGCAAAGGGCATTTAAACCGTCTTGTTAAGCTAATGCGACCTGCACGTCTCTTCCAAGGGGCATTTAAACTGTCTTGTTAAGCTACTGCGACCTCCACCTCTCTTCCAAGGGGCATTTAAACCGTCTTGTTAAGCTACTGCGACCTCCACCTCTCTTCCAAGGGGCATATAAACCGTCTTGATAAGCTACTGCGACCTGCACGTCTCTTCCAAGGGGCATTTAAACCGTCTTGTTAAGCTACTGCGACCTGCACGTCTCTTCCAAGGGGCATTTAAACCGTCTTGTTAAGCTACTGCGACCTGCACATCTCTTCCAAGGGACATTTAAACCGTCTTGTTAAGCTACTGCGACCTTCACCGCTCTTTCTAAGGGCATTTTAACCGTCTTGTTAAGCTACTGTTACCTGCACGTCTCTACCAAGGGGCTTTTAAAACGTTTTGATAAGCTACTGCGACCTCCACTGCTCTTCCAAGGGGCATTTAATCCGTCTTGTTAAGCTACTGCGACCTGCACGTCTCTTCCAAGGGGCATTTAAACCGTCTTGTTAAGCTACTGCGAACTGCACGTCTCTTCCAAGGGGCATTTAAACCATCTTCTAAGCTACTGCGACCTGTACGTCTATTCCAATGGGCATTTAAACCATCTTGTTAAGCTACTGCGACCTCCAGCGCTCTTTCAAGGGGCATTTAAACCGTCTTGTTAAGCTACTGCGACCTGCACGTCTCTTCCAAGGGGCATTTAAACCGTCTTGTTAAGCTACTGTGACCTCCTCCGCTCTTCCAAGGGGCATTTAAACCGTCTTGTTAAGCTACTGCGACCTGCATGTCTCTTCCAAGGGGCATTTAAACCATCTTTTAAGCTACTGCGACCTGCACGTCTCTTCCAAGGGGCATTTAAACCGCCTTGTTAAGCTACTGCGAACTGCACGTGTCTTCCAAGGGGCATTTAAACCATCTTCTAAGCTACTGCGACCTGTACGTCTCTTCCAATGGGCATTTAAACCGTCTTGTTAAGCTGCTTCGACCTGTATGTCTCTTCCAAGGGGCATATAAACCGTCTTGTTGAGCTACTGCGACCTCCACCGCTCTTTCAAGGTGCATTTAAACCGTCTTGTTAAGCTACTGCGACCTGCACGTCTCTTCCAAGGGGCATTTAAACCGTCTTTGTAAGCTACTGCGACCTGCAAGCCTCTTCCAAGGGATATTTAAACCGTCTTGTTAAGCTACTGCAACCTGCACGTCTCTTCCAAGGGGCATTTAAACCATCTTGTTAAGCTACTGCGACCTGCTTGTCTTTTCCTAGGGGCATTTAAACCGTCTTGTTAAGCTACTGTGACCTCCACCGCTCTTCCAAGCGGCATTGAAACCATCTTTTAAGCTACTGCGACCTGCACGTCTCTTCCAAGGGGCATTTAAACCGTCTTGGTAAACTACTGCGACCTGCAAGCCTCTTCTAAGGGGCATTTAAACCCTCTTGTTAAGCTACTGCGACCTGCACATCTCTTGCAAAGGGCATTTAAACCGTCTTGTTAAGCTACTACGACCTGCACGTCTCTTCCAAGGGGCATTTAAACCGTCTTGTTAAGCTACTGCGACCTGCACGTCTCTTCCAAGGGGCATTTAAACTGTCTTGTTAAGCTACTGCGACCTGCACGTCTCTTCCAAGGGGCATTTAAACTGTATTGTTAAGCTACTGTGACCTCCACCTCTCTTCCAAGGGGCATTTAAACCGTCTTGTTAAGCTACTGTGACCTGCACATCTCTTCCAAGGGGCATTTAAACCATCTTGTTAAGCTACTGAGACCTTCACCGCTCTTCCAAAGGGCATTTTAACCGTCTTGTTAAGCTACTGCGACCTGCACGTCTCTACCAAGGGGCATTTAAACCGTCTTGTTAAGCTACTGCGACCTGCACATCTCTTCCAAGGGGCATTTAAACCGTCTTGTTAAGCTACTGCGACCTGCACGTCTCTTCCAAGGGGCATTTAAACTGTCTTGTTAAGCTACTGTGACCTCCACCTCTCTTCCAAGGGGCATTTAAACCGTCTTGTTAAGCTACTGTGACCTGCACATCTCTTCCAAGGGGCATTTAAACCATCTTGTTAAGCTACTGCGACCTTCACCGCTCTTCCAAAGGGCATTTTAACCGTCTTGTTAAGCTACTGCGACCTCCACTGCTCTTCCAAGGGGCATTTAATCCATCTTGTTAAGCTACTGCGACCTGCACGTCTCTTCCAAGGGGCATTTAAACCGTCTTGTTAAGCTACTGCGACCTCCACGTCTCTTCCAAGGGGCATTTAAACTGTCTTGTTAAGCTACTGCGACCTCCACCTCTCTTCCAAGGGGCATTTAAACCGTCTTGTTAAGCTACTGTGACCTGCACATCTCTTCCAAGGGGCATTTAAATCATCTTGTTAAGCTACTGCGACCTTCATCGCTCTTCCAAAGGGCATTTTAACTGTCTTGTTAAGCTACTGCGACCTCCACTGCTCTTCCAAGGGGCATTTAATCCGTCTTATTAAGCTACTGCGACCTGCACGTCTCTTCCAAGGGGCATTTAAACTATCTTGTTAAGCTACTGCGACCTGCACGTCTCTTCCAAGGGGCATTTAAACCATCTTCTAAGCTCTGCGACCTGTACGTCTCTTCCAATGGGCATTTAAACCGTCTTGTTAAGCTGCTGCGACCTGCATGTCTTTTCCAAGGGGCATTTAAACCGTCTTGTTAAGCTACTGTGACCTCCACCGCTCTTCCAAGGGGCATTTAAACCATCTTTTAAGCTACTGCGACCTGCACGTCTCTTCCAAGGGGCATTTAAACCATCTTGTTAAGCTACTGCGAACTGCACGTGTCTTCCAAGGGGCATTTAAACCATCTTCTAAGCTACTGCGACCTGTACGTCTCTTCCAATGGGCATTTAAACCGTCTTGTTTAGCTGGTTCGACCTGTATGTCTCTTCCAAGGGGCATTTAAACCGTCTTGTTAAGCTACTGCGACCTCCACCGCTCTTCCAAGGGGCATTTAAACCGTCTTGTTAAGCTACTGCGACCTGCACGTCTCTTCCAAGGGGCATTTAAACCGTCTTGGTAAGCTACTGCGACCTGCAAGCCTCTTCTAAGGGGCATTTAAACCCTCTTGTTAAGCTACTGCGACCTGCACATCTCTTGCAAAGGGCATTTAAACCGTCTTGTTAAGCTACTGCGACCTGCACGTCTCTTCCAAGTGGCATTTAAACCGTCTTGGTAAGCTACTGCGACCTGCACGTCTCTTCCAAGGGGCATTTAAACCGTCTTGGTAAGCTACTGCGACCTGCAAGCCTCTTCTAAGGGGCATTTAAACCCTCTTGTTAAGCTACTGCGACCTGCACATCTCTTGCAAAGGTCATTTAAACCGTCTTGTTAAGCTACTGCGAACTGCACGTCTCTTCCAAGGGGCATTTAAACTGTCTTGGTAAGCTACTACGACCTGCAAGCCTCTTCCATGGGGTATTTAAACCGTCTTGTTAAGCTACTTCGACCTGTATGTCTCTTCCAAGGGGCATTTAAACCGTCTTGTTAAGCTACTGCGACCTCCACCGCTCTTCCAAGGGGCATTTAAACCGTCTTGTTAAGCTACTGCGACCTGCACGTCTCTTCCAAGGGGCATTTAAACCGTCTTGGTAAGCTACTGCGACCTGTAAGCCTCTTCTAAGGGGCATTTAAACCCTCTTGTTAAGCTACTGCGACCTGCACATCTCTTGCAAAGGGCACTTAAACCGTCTTGTTAAGCTACTGCGACCTGCACGTCTCTTCCAAGTGGCATTTAAACCGTATTGTTAAGCTACTGCGAACTGCACGTCTCTTCCAAGAGGCATTTAAACTGTCTTGTTAAGCTACTGCGACCTCCTCCGCTCTTCCAAGCGGCATTTAAACCGTCTTGTTAAGCTACTGCGACCTCCTCCGCTCTTCCAAAGGGCATTTAAACTGTCTTGGTAAGCTACTGCGACCTGCAAGCCTCTTGTAAGCGGCATTTAAACCCTCTTGTTAAGCTACTGCGACCTGCACATCTCTTGCAAAGGGCATTTAAACCGTCTTGTTAAGCTACTGCGACCTGCACGTCTCTTCCAAGGGGCATTTAAACCGTCTTGTTAAGCTAATGCGACCTGCACGTCTCTTCCAAGGGGCATTTAAACTGTCTTGTTAAGCTACTGCGACCTCCACCTCTCTTCCAAGGGGCATTTAAACCGTCTTGTTAAGCTACTGCGACCTGCACGTCTCTTCCAAGGGGCATTTAAACCGTCTTGTGAAGCTACTGCGACCTGCACGTCTCTTCCAATGGGCATTTAAACCGTCTTGTTAAGCTGCTGCGACCTGTATGTCTCTCCCAAGGGACATTTAAACCATCTTGTTAAGCTACTGTGACCTCCACCGCTCTTCCAAGCGGCATTTAAACCATCTTTTAAGCTACTGCGAACTGCACGTCTCTTCCAAGGGGCATTTAAACTGTCCTGGTAAGCTACTGCGACCTGCAAGCCTCTTCTAAGGGGCATTTAAACCCTCTTGTTAAGCTACTGCGACCTGCACATCTCTTGCAAAGGGCATTTAAACCGTCTTGTTAAGCTAATGCGACCTGCACGTCTCTTCCAAGGGGCATTTAAACTGTCTTGTTAAGCTACTGCGACCTCCACCTCTCTTCCAAGGGGCATTTAAACCGTCTTGTTAAGCTACTGCGACCTCCACCTCTCTTCCAAGGGGCATATAAACCGTCTTGATAAGCTACTGCGACCTGCACGTCTCTTCCAAGGGGCATTTAAACCGTCTTGTTAAGCTACTGCGACCTGCACGTCTCTTCCAAGGGGCATTTAAACCGTCTTGTTAAGCTACTGCGACCTGCACATCTCTTCCAAGGGACATTTAAACCGTCTTGTTAAGCTACTGCGACCTTCACCGCTCTTTCTAAGGGCATTTTAACCGTCTTGTTAAGCTACTGTTACCTGCACGTCTCTACCAAGGGGCTTTTAAAACATTTTGATAAGCTACTGCGACCTCCACTGCTCTTCCAAGGGGCATTTAATCCGTCTTGTTAAGCTACTGCGACCTGCACGTCTCTTCCAAGGGGCATTTAAACCGTCTTGTTAAGCTACTGCGAACTGCACGTCTCTTCCAAGGGGCATTTAAACCATCTTCTAAGCTACTGCGACCTGTACGTCTATTCCAATGGGCATTTAAACCATCTTGTTAAGCTACTGCGACCTCCAGCGCTCTTTCAAGGGGCATTTAAACCGTCTTGTTAAGCTACTGCGACCTGCACGTCTCTTCCAAGGGGCATTTAAACCGTCTTGGTAAGCAACTGCGACCTGCAAGCCTCTTCCAAGGGGTGTTTAAACTGTCTTGTTAAGCTACTGCGACCTGCACATCTCTTCCAAGAGGCATTTAAACCACCTTGTTAAGCTACTGTGACCTGCATGTCTTTTCCTAGGGGCATTTAAACCGTCTTGTTAAGCTACTGTGACCTCCACCGCTCTTCCAAGCTGCATTTAAACCATCTTTTAAGCTACTGCGACCTGCACGTCTCTTCCAAGGGGCATTTAAACCGTCTTGGTAAGCTACTGCGACCTGCAAGCCTCTTCTAAGGGGCATTTAAACACTCTTGTTAAGCTACTGCGACCTGCACATCTCTTGCAAAGGGCATTTAAACCGTCTTGTTAAGCTACTGCGACCTGCACGTCTCTTCCAAGGGGCATTTAAACCGTCTTGTTAAGCTACTGCGACCTGCACGTCTCTTCCAAGGGGCATTTAAACTGTCTTGTTAAGCTACTGCGATCTCCACCTCTCTTCCAAGGGGCATTTAAACCATCTTGTTAAGCTACTGCGACCTGCACGTCTCTTCCAAGGGGCATGTAATCCGTCTTGTTAAGCTACTGCGACCTGCATGTCTCTTCCAAGGGGCATTTAAACCGTCTTTTTAAGCTACTGCGAACTGCACGTCTCTTCCAAGGGGCATTTAAACTGTCTTGTTAAGCTACTGCGACCTGCACGTCTCTTCCAAGGGGCATTTAAACCATCTTCTAAGCTACTGCGACCTGTACTTAACTTCCAATGGGCATTTAAACCGTCTTGTTAAGCTGCTTCGACCTGTATGTCTCTTCCAAGGGGCATTTAAACCATCTTGTTAAGCTACTGCGACCTCCACCTCTCTTCCAAGGGGCATTTAAAAAGTCTTGTTAAGCTACTGCGACCTGCACGTCTCTTCCAAGGGGCATTTAAACCGTCTTGTTAAGCTACTGCGACCTGCACGTCTCTTCCAAGGGGCATTTAAACCGTCTTGTTAAGCTACTGCGACCTGCACGTCTCTTCCAAGGGGCATTTAAACCGTCTTGTTAAGCTACTGCGACCTTCACCGCTCTTTCTAAGGGCATTTTAACCGTCTTGTTAAGCTACTGCGACCTGCACGTCTCTTTCAAGGGGCATTTAAACCGTCTTGTTAAGCTACTGCAACCTCCACCTCTCTTCCAAGGGGCATTTAAACCGTCTTGTTAAGCTACTGCGACCTGCACGTCTCTTCCAAGGGGCATTTAAACTGTCTTGTTAAGCTACTGCGACCTCCACCTCTCTTCCAAGGGGCATTTAAACCGTCTTGTTAAGCTACTGCGACCTGCACGTCTCTTCCAAGGGGCATTTAAACCGTCTTGTTAAGCTACTGCGACCTGCACGTCTCTTCCAATGGGCATTTAAACCGTCTTGTTAAGCTGCTGCGACCCGTATGTCTCTTCCAAGGGACATTTAAACCATCTTGTTAAGCTACTGTGACCTCCACCGCTCTTCCAAGCGGCATTTAAACCATCTTTTAAGCTACTGCGAACTGCACGTCTCTTCCAAGGGGCATTTAAACCGTCTTGTTAAGCTACTGCGAACTGCACGTCTCTTCCAAGGGGCATTTAAACCATCTTCTAAGCTACTGCGACCTGTACGTCTATTCCAATGGGCATTTAAACCATCTTGTTAAGCTACTGCGACCTCCAGCGCTCTTTCAAGGGGCATTTAAACCGTCTTGTTAAGCTACTGCGACCTGCACGTCTCTTCCAAGGGGCATTTAAACCGTCTTGGTAAGCAACTGCGACCTGCAAGCCTCTTCCAAGGGGTATTTAAACTGTCTTGTTAAGCTACTGCGACCTGCACATCTCTTCCAAGAGGCATTTAAACCACCTTGTTAAGCTACTGTGACCTGCATGTCTTTTCCTAGGGGCATTTAAACCGTCTTGTTAAGCTACTGTGACCTCCACCGCTCTTCCAAGCGGCATTTAAACCATCTTTTAAGCTACTGCGACCTGTACGTCTCTTCCAAGGGGCATTTAAACCGTCTTGGTAAGCTACTGCGACCTGCAAGCCTCTTCTAAGGGGCATTTAAACACTCTTGTTAAGCTACTGCGACCTGCACATCTCTTGCAAAGGGCATTTAAACCGTCTTGTTAAGCTACTGCGACCTGCACGTCTCTTCCAAGAGGCATTTAAACCGTCTTGTTAAGCTACTGCGACCTGCACGTCTCTTCCAAGGGGCATTTAAACTGTCTTGTTAAGCTACTGCGACCTCCACCTCTCTTCCAAGGGGCATTTAAACCATCTTGTTAAGCTACTGCGACCTGCACGTCTCTTCCAAGGGGCATTTAATCCGTCTTGTTAAGCTACTGCGACCTGCATGTCTCTTCCAAGGGGCATTTAAACCGTCTTTTTAAGCTACTGCGAACTGCACGTCTCTTCCAAGGGGCATTTAAACTGTCTTGTTAAGCTACTGCGACCTGCACGTCTCTTCCAAGGGGCATTTAAACCATCTTCTAAGCTACTGCGACCTGTACTTAACTTCCAATGGGCATTTAAACCGTCTTGTTAAGCTGCTTCGACCTGTATGTCTCTTCCAAGGGGCATTTAAACCATCTTGTTAAGCTACTGCGACCTCCATCTCTCTTCCAAGGGGCATTTAAACCGTCTTGTTAAGCTACTGCGACCTGCACGTCTCTTCCAAGGGGCATTTAAACCGTCTTGTTAAGCTACTGCGACCTGCACGTCTCTTCCAAGGGGCATTTAAACCGTCTTGTTAAGCTACTGCGACCTGCACATCTCTTCCAAGTGGCATTTAAACCGTCTTGTTAAGCTACTGCGACCTTCACCGCTCTTTCTAAGGGCATTTTAACCGTCTTGTTAAGCTACTGCGACCTGCACGTCTCTTTCAAGGGGCATTTAAACCGTCTTGTTAAGCTACTGCAACCTCCACCTCTCTTCCAAGGGGCATTTAAACCGTCTTGTTAAGCTACTGCGACCTGCACGTCTCTTCCAAGGGGCATTTAAACTGTCTTGTTAAGCTACTGCGACCTCCACCTCTCTTCCAAGGGGCATTTAAACCGTCTTGTTAAGCTACTGCGACCTGCACGTCTCTTCCAAGGGGCATTTAAACCGTCTTGGTAAACTACTGCGACCTGCAAGCCTCTTCTAAGGGGCATTTAAACCCTCTTGTTAAGCTACTGCGACCTGCACATCTATTGCAAAGGGCATTTAAACCGTCTTGTTAAGCTACTACGACCTGCACGTCTCTTCCAAGGGGCATTTAAACTGTCTTGTTAAGCTACTGCGACCTGCACCTCTCTTCCAAGGGGCATTTAAACCGTCTTGTTAATCTACTGTGACCTGCACATCTCTTCCAAGGGGCATTTAAACCATCTTGTTAAGGTACTGCGACCTTCACCGCTCTTCCAAAGGGCATTTTAACCGTCTTGTTAAGCTACTGCGACCTCCACTGCTCTTCCAAGGGGCATTTAAACCATCTTGTTAAGCTACTGAGACCTTCACCGCTCTTCCAAAGGGCATTTTAATCGTCTTGTTAAGCTACTGCGACCTCCACGTCTCTTCCAAGGGGCATTTAAACTGTCTTGTTAAGCTACTGCGACCTCCACCTCTCTTCCAAGGGGCATTTAAACCGTCTTGTTAAGCTACTGTGACCTGCACATCTCTTCCAAGGGGCATTTAAACCATCTTGTTAAGCTACTGCGACCTTCACCACTCTTCCAAAGGGCATTTTAACTGTCCTGTTAAGCTACTGCGACCTCCACTGCTCTTCCAAGGGGCATTTAATCCATCTTATTAAGCTACTGCGACCTGCACGTCTCTTCCAAGGGGCATTTAAACTATCTTGTTAAGCTACTGCGACCTGCACGTCTCTTCCAAGGGGCATTTAAACCGTCTTGTTAAGCTACTGCGACCTGCACGTCTCTTCCGAGGGGAATTTAAACCATCTTCCAAGCTCTGCGACCTGTACGTCTCTTCCAATGGGCATTTAAACCGTCTTGTTAAGCTGCTGCGACCTGCATGTCTTTTCCAAGGGGCATTTAAACCGTCTTGTTAAGCTACTGTGACCTCCACCGCTCTTCCAAGAGGCATTTAAACCATCTTTTAAGCTACTGCGACCTGCACGTCTCTTCCAAGGGGCATTTAAACCGTCTTGTTAAGCTACTGCGAACTGCACGTGTCTTCCAAGGGGCATTTAAACCATCTTCTAAGCTACTGCGACCTGTACGTCTCTTCCAATGGGCATTTAAACCGTCTTGTTAAGCTGCTTCGACCTGTATGTCTCTTCCAAGGGGCATTTAAACCGTCTTGTTAAGCTACTGCGACCTCCACCGCTCTTCCAAGGGGCATTTAAACCGTCTTGTTAAGCTACTGCGACCTGCATGTCTCTTCCAAGGGGCATTTAAACCGTCTTGGTAAGCTACTGCGACCTGCAAGCCTCTTCTAAGGGGCATTTAAACCGTCTTGTTAAGCTACTGTGACCTCCACGTCTCTTCCAAGGGGCATTTAAACCATCTTTTAAGCTACTGCGACCTGCACGTCTCTTCCAAGAGGCATTTAAACCGTCTTGTTAAGCTACTGCGAACTGCACGTGTCTTCCAAGGGGCATTTAAACCATCTTCTAAGCTACTGCGACCTGTACGTCTCTTCCAATGGGCATTTAAACCGTCTTGTTAAGCTGCTTCGACCTGTATGTCTCTTCCAAGGGGCATATAAACCGTCTTGTTGAGCTACTGCGACCTCCACCGCTCTTTCAAGGTGCATTTAAACCATCTTGTTAAGCTACTGCGACCTGCACGTCTCTTCCAAGGGGCATTTAAACCGTCTTTGTAAGCTACTGCGACCTGCAAGCCTCTTCCAAGGGATATTTAAACCGTCTTGTTAAGCTACTGCGACCTGCACATCTCTTCCAAGGGGCATTTAAACCATCTTGTTAAGCTACTGCGACCTGCTTGTCTTTTCCTAGGGGCATTTAAACCGTCTTGTTAAGCTACTGTGACCTCCACCGCTCTTCCAAGCGGCATTTAAACCATCTTTTAAGCTACTGCGACCTGCACGTCTCTTCCAAGGGGCATTTAAACCGTCTTGGTAAACTACTGCGACCTGCAAGCCTCTTCTAAGGGGCATTTAAACCCTCTTGTTAAGCTACTGCGACCTGCACATCTCTTGCAAAGGGCATTTAAACCGTCTTGTTAAGCTACTACGACCTGCACGTCTCTTCCAAGGGGCATTTAAACCGTCTTGTTAAGCTACTGCGACCTGCACGTCTCTTCCAAGGGGCATTTAAACTGTCTTGTTAAGCTACTGCGACCTGCACGTCTCTTCCAAGGGGCATTTAAACTGTCTTGTTAAGCTACTGTGACCTCCACCTCTCTTCCAAGGGGCATTTAAACCGTCTTGTTAAGCTACTGTGACCTGCACATCTCTTCCAAGGGGCATTTAAACCATCTTGTTAAGCTACTGAGACCTTCACCGCTCTTCCAAAGGGCATTTTAATCGTCTTGTTAAGCTACTGCGACCTCCACTGCTCTTCCAAGGGGCATTTAATCCATCTTGTTAAGCTACTGCGACCTGCACGTCTCTTCCAAGGGGCATTTAAACCGTCTTGTTAAGCTACTGCGACCTCCACGTCTCTTCCAAGGGGCATTTAAACTGTCTTGTTAAGCTACTGCGACCTCCACCTCTCTTCCAAGGGGCATTTAAACCGTCTTGTTAAGCTACTGTGACCTGCACATCTCTTCCAAGGGGCATTTAAACCATCTTGTTAAGCTACTGCGACCTTCACCGCTCTTCCAAAGGGCATTTTAACTGTCTTGTTAAGCTACTGCGACCTCCACTGCTCTTCCAAGGGGCATTTAATCCGTCTTATTAAGCTACTGCGACCTGCACGTCTCTTCCAAGGGGCATTTAAACTATCTTGTTAAGCTACTGCGACCTGCACGTCTCTTCCAAGGGGCATTTAAACCGTCTTGTTAAGCTACTGCGACCTGCACGTCTCTTCCAAGGGGCATTTAAACCATCTTCTAAGCTCTGCGACCTGTACGTCTCTTCCAATGGGCATTTAAACCGTCTTGTTAAGCTGCTGCGACCTGCATGTCTTTTCCAAGGGGCATTTAAACCGTCTTGTTAAGCTACTGTGACCTCCAACGCTCTTCCAAGGGGCATTTAAACCATCTTTTAAGCTACTGCGACCTGCACGTCTCTTCCAAGGGGCATTTAAACCGTCTTGTTAAGCTACTGCGAACTGCACGTGTCTTCCAAGGGGCATTTAAACCATCTTCTAAGCTACTGCGACCTGTACGTCTCTTCCAATGGGCATTTAAACCGTCTTGTTAAGCTGCTTCGACCTGTATGTCTCTTCCAAGGGGCATTTAAACCGTCTTGTTAAGCTACTGCGACCTCCACCGCTCTTCCAAGGGGCATTTAAACAGTCTTGTTAAGCTACTGCGACCTGCATGTCTCTTCCAAGGGGCATTTAAACCGTCTTGGTAAGCTACTGCGACCTGCAAGCCTCTTCTAAGGGGCATTTAAACCCACTTGTTAAGCTACTGCGACCTGCACATCTCTTGCAAAGGGCATTTAAACTGTCTTGCTAAGCTACTGCGACCTGCACGTCTCTTCCAAGTGGCATTTAAACAGTCTTGGTAAGCTACTGCGACCTGCACGTCTCTTCCAAGGGGCATTTAAACCGTCTTGGTAAGCTACTGCGACCTGCAAGCCTCTTCTAAGGGGCATTTAAACCCTCTTGTTAAGCTACTGCGACCTGCACATCTCTTACAAAGGGCATTTAAACCGTCTTGTTAAGCTACTGCGAACTGCACGTCTCTTCCAAGGGGCATTTAAACCGTCTTGGTAAGCTACTGCGACCTGCAAGCCTCTTCCAAGGGGCATTTAAACCGTCTTGTTAAGCTACTTCGACCTGTATGTCTCTTCCAAGGGGCATTTAAACCGTCTTGTTAAGCTACTGCGACCTCCACCGCTCTTCCAAGGGGCATTTAAACCGTCTTGTTAAGCTACTGCGACCTGCACGTCTCTTCCAAGGGGCATTTAAACCATCTTGGTAAGCTACTGCGACCTGTTATCCTCTTCTAAGGGGCATTTAAACCCTCTTGTTAAGCTACTGCGACCTGCACATCTCTTGCAAAGGGCATTTAAACCGTCTTGTTAAGCTACTGCGTCCTGCACTTCTCTTCCAAGTGGCATTTAAACCGTATTGTTAAGCTACTGCGAACTGCACGTCTCTTCCAAGAGGCATTTAAACTGTCTTGTTAAGCTACTGCGACCTCCTCCGCTCTTCCAAGGGGCATTTAAACCGTCTTGTTAAGCTACTGCGACCTGCACGTCTCTTCCAAGGGGCATTTAAACCGTCTTGGTAAGCTACTGCGATCTGCAAGCCTCTTCCAAGGGGCATTTAAACCGTCTTGTTAAGCTACTGCGACCTGCACATCTCTTCCAAGGGGCATTTAAACCATCTTGTTAAGATGCTGCTGTTAGAACCTTGTTGTTAGGTTTTTTTTCCTTTGCTGGTCACATGACCTTGTTGGCCTTTTTAATCCTGCTCCGCCCTTCTGGCTTTGCTGGACTTCATTGTATATCTACTTTCTAGCTAGCCTGTGCTCTGTATCTAACTCTGTTAGTTTGCTTGGTCTACGGACCTCTATGTTCTATCTATTTTGTTTGTTCGTCTGTCTGCTACTATTTCTGTTAGGAGGTGTCCCATATTCCTCCCAGTCCTTAGTACTTGTAGGGATTCCCTCCCCACATCTATAGGTCTCCGTACAGACTAGATTAGGACTTTAGCAGGTCTGATCGCAGGATCAGGTTCCCTGTTACATCGTAGGGTTTCAGCTGAGTCCTATAGTAGGGACAGATCTCCTCTCTTTCCTTAGCTTTGGTAGCAGAACATAACAGTAAGTCCAGCCTGCAAATTCTCTAAGGAAAGATTTTTCTGTTCCATCATGGTGTCGGTTCAGGATTTGGCTAAACACCTGCAGGGACTCTCTCTGGAAGTGGCCGAGCTCCGTCAGCACGTGAGTAACTGTCCTAGAGCATATTTCTTGGAGCCTAAGGTATGTTTGCCGGATTTATTTTTTGGTGAACATCGAGAATTTTTTTCATTTAAAAATGCTTGCTTATTGTATTTTCGTTTGAGACCCAAGTCCTCTGGGGATGAATCCCAGCGCGTAGGGTTCATAATGTCACTTTTGCGCAAAGAGCCTCAGGAGTGGGCCTTTTCTTTGCAACCTAGTGATACATGCTTCAGATCAGTGGATAGTTTTTTTTCTGCTTTGGGACTATTATATGATGATCCTGACCGTGTGGCATCAGCTGAGACTGAGTTGAGACGTTTAAAACAAGGATCAGGTAATGTGGAAAAATATTGTACTCATTTTCGTCGTTGGTCCACTCAAACAGGTGGAACGATTCTGCTCTGAAAAGTCTATTTCTTGCTGGGCTCAGTGAAAGGGTTAAAGACCTGCTAATTGCTTATCCTACACCTGAAGATTTGCAACAGGCTATGCAATTAGCTATACGGGTGGATAGAAGACTGCGTGCTAGGGTTAATGAGAGCAAATCCTCTGCTATGTCAGTTTCTGGTTATGATAATGTGTGTACTAACAGTGGTGAACCGATGGAGATTGGATCGGTGACACCTCACTCTCAAGAAAAAGATCGTCGTTTTTCGGAAGGCTTGTGTTTCTATTGCGGAAAAGCTGGTCATTTGATTAAAGGCTGTGAGCTTCGTATGAAGAAAGAAAAAAAAATGGTCAGTCACGCCCGTATTGCCTGTTTAAATTCCAAGGGTATATTTTTAGCTGCTTCCACGATTGCTCAGGAAAAATTAATGGAATTTCGGGTGTTTGTTGATTGCGGGTCTACACTGAATGTAATTGATGGGGGATTCGTGGAAAAACTCAATTTAAAACCTGAACCTTTATCATCCCCCATTGCTGTGGTTTCTGTGGATGGCTCCCCTTTGAAGAATGTTACTCTCAAGGTCAGTGAATTTCCTCTCACTATTAATGGTGTTCACCATGAGAAATTGGATTTGGTAGTGTTGAATAACTTGCCTTCTCCAGTAATATTGGGTTTGCCCTGGCTAAAATTTCACAATCCTGTACTGGATTGGTCTACCAGTGAAATCAAATCCTGGAGCCATAAATGTTATGACAAGTGTTGTAACGGGCGTATTGCAGCTTTGGATAGGGGAGAATTGCCTGTTCCTATTCAGGATTTTTGGAGAGTTTTTTCTGAGAAGGAATCGCAGGTTTTACCTCCCCATAGAGACTATGATTGCTCTATTGAATTTGTCCCTGGAGCGACTCTTCCTAAAAGTCGTTTATTTAACCTTACTATTCCTGAGAGGAAGGCTTTGGAGGAATACATACAGACAAGTTTGGCTGCCGGTCACATTAGGCCCTCTAAGTCTCCTGTGGCGGTTGGATTTTTTTTTGTAAAAAAAAAGGACGGCGGTTTACGTCCTTGTCTGGATTTTCGTGAGATTAACAAAATTACGGTACGCAATCCTTACCCACTGCCATTGATTCCTGATCTGTTTAACCAGTTATTGGGGGCCAAGTGGTTCTCTAAAATTGACCTTAAGGGGGCATACAATCTGTTGCGCATGAAGGAGGGTGATGAATGGAAGACTGCTTTTAACACTCCTGTGGGTCATTTTGAGAATCTGGTTATGCCTTTTGGTCTTACTAATGCTCCTGCATTTTTTCAGAATCTGATTAATGACATCCTTAGACCTTTGATCGGTAAAAATGTGGTTGTGTATTTGGATGACATTTTGATTTATTCGCCAGATCTGGAGTCTCATTGGCGGAGCGTGCGTGAGGTATTACAGTTATTAATGGACAATTCGCTTTTTGCTAAGCTGGAGAAATGTGAGTTCGCTGTACAGAGAATTAGTTTTTTGGGCTACATTATCTCCAGCAAAGGTTTTGAGATGGATCCGGTTAAGGTTCAGGCTGTGCAGGAATGGCCTAGGCCTATTGGTTTGAAATCGATACAGAGGTTTTTGGGTTTCGCCAATTACTATAGAAAATTCATAAAAAATTTTTCTAGTATTGTCAAACCTCTGACTGATCTCACCAGGAAAGGTGCTGATGCGGTTCAGTGGTCTTCTGAGGCCATTGAAGCTTTTGTGTATCTCAAGGAGAGGTTCACCTCTGCTCCCATCCTTATGCAGCCTGATGTTACTAGGCCGTTTTTGGTTGAGGTTGATGCTTCCTCTGTGGGGGTTGGCGCAGTATTGTCTCAGGATAACGGGGATGGATTACATCCCTGTGCCTTTTTTTCAAAAAATTTTTCGGAGACTGAACTGAATTACGATATTGGTAATCGGGAATTATTGGCTATTAAACTCGCATTTGAACACTGGCGCCACTTCTTGGAAGGTGCGGAATTTCCCGTTCAGGTTCTTACGGATCATAAGAATCTGATATATCTTGATGCTGTCAAGCGCCTGAATGCCCGTCAGGCTAGGTGGGCACTAGTGTTGAGCATTCCGATACTGAAATATCGGGTATCGGCCGATATTCACTGTATCGGAATTCCGATACTTAATTCCGATACTTTTACAATATCGGATACCGGAATCGGAAGTTCCCATAATGCCTGCGCTCAGCAGTGTCTCTGAAGGATGACAAGCTGGGTGGCAGCGCTCAGCTGAGATCCAGCCTGTCATCAGAATGCGATCCCAGCGTGGGAGAATTCTCCTGATTGTTTAAAAGCCGGCGCGTGGTAAAAAGCCGCCGGCTTTTAAACAATCACGCAGCCCCATACTGCTTCCCCGCAGCCTCCCACCCCGATCCTCCGCTCCCCTTGCCACCTCCCATCCCGATCGTAAGTTAGGACCGGGCGGGGAGTGCAGCACCAAGGAGCGGGGAGCGAAGGACCCGGGCGGGGAAGCCGGCAGTGAAAAGACTTCACCGCCGGCTTTCCCGTTCTGTGCTGCGCTCTCCCGCCGGTTATTTCAAATGAACAGCTGAGGTATCAGGTGATGCCGATCAGCTGTTCATTTGAAGTAGCCGCGGTGCCCTCAGAGGGTTCATGTGAGTTCATGCTTGACTGCATGAACTCACATGAACTTTCCCACGGCCGCACAGGTCAGCCTCACCTCCCAGACCCGTCATGATTAGTGTCTGTGCGGGGTGTGTGTGTGCGCGGGGTGTGTGTGTGTGTGCGGGGTGTGTGTGCGCGGGGTGTGTGTGTGTGCGGGGTGTGTGTGTGTGCGCGGGGTGTGTGTGTGTGCGGGGTGTGTGTGTGTGCGGGGTGTGTGTGTGTGCGGGGTGTGTGTGTGTGCGGGGTGTGTGTGTGTGCGGGTGTGTGTGCGGGTGTGTGTGCGCGGGGTGTGTGTGTGCGCGGGGTGTGTGTGTGCGCGTGCGGTGTGTGTGTGTGCGGGGTGTGTGTGTGTGCGGGGTGTGTGTGTGTGCGGGGTGTGTGTGTGCGGGGTGTGTGTGCGGGGTGTGTGTGTGTGCGGGGTGTGTGTGTGCGGGGTGTGTGTGCGGGGTGTGTGTGTGCGCGTGCGGTGTGTGTGTGTGTGCGGTGTCTGTGCGTGCAGGCAAACATAGGCCGATGTGACACTACTACTCCCATCGGCCTATGTCTGTCCCCCGTCCACTCGTGCCAGCAGGATCAGCTCGATGGGAGCAGTAGTTCCCATCAGCCTGATCCTGCTATTTAAATTGCCCTACTGTGCCCCAATAAATGTTAAATACATGTCATTGGTGGCCGGTGGTTACCTAAAAGAAATTAGTTTATACATTACCTGTCCCCGCCGATCGCCACCTAAAATAAAGTAAAAAATAAAAAACTACACCTATACTCACCTATACACCTAATTCCCCGAAGCCATCGATCTCCTGTAATAAAATATAAAATAATAAACCACAATCTTATCCTTACCCCTCCGTAGTAGTCCACGAGTGTCCCACGAAGATCTCCAGTTCAGAGCAGCCACATAGAATGTGACCGCTCTGAACCGCTGCCGCCGCTAGAATGACGGGGCCGTAAGGGTTCACCGGAGTTCAGGCAGCGCTGCTCCGGTTAGCTCCTTTACGGCACTGCTGTATCGTGAGAAATTCCCACGGTACAGCACTGCCGTAAAGGAGGTCTCCGGAGCTGCGCTGCCTGAATGCACTTCGGTGACCTCAGTCAGTGGCTCCCGCTGCCGGGAGCGGACGTGTTCCCGGCAGCGTGAGCTTACAGCAGCAATGCACAGCTGTCACCATCTCCAGATGTGACAGCTGTGCATGGGAGATCAGCGCAGGAACGTGGACAGGTAACTATTTTTTTTTTAGTAAACTAAGAATTAAATAAAATGGTGTTTTATTTCAAATAAATTATTTTTTTCTGGGTGTAGTGTGTTTTTTCTTTTTAACACTTTGTAGGTTAGTAATGGGGGTGTCTTATAGACGCCCATCATTACTAACCTGGGCTTCATGGCAGCTGGCGCTGACATGAACCCCACCACTATTACCCCCTGCCACCGCACCAGGGCAGCGTGGAAGAGCGAGGCTAAGTGCCAGAATTGGCGCATCCTATGGATGCGCCATTTCTGGGGCGGCTGACGGCTGGTGTTTCTAGCCTGGGAGGGGGCCAATATTCATGGCACCCTTCCTGAGCTATTAATATCAGCCCCCAGCTGTCTGCCTAGCCTTTGCTAGCTATTAAAATAGGGGGGACCCCACGTCATTTTTTTGGGGGGGTCCCCCATTTTAATAGCTAGTAAAGGCTAGGTATTCAGCTGGGGGCTGATATTAGTAGCCTGAGAAGCTCCGTGGGTTTTACCCCCTTCCCAGGCTTCAAACATCTGCCCCAGCCGTCTGCTTAACCTCCGCTAGAGACTAAAATTATGGGGGATCCCACGCCATTTTTTTTTAAAATAAATCCTTTATTTTAACACTAAATGACATTTGAGGACTTAATAAAGATGCAGTCCCTAAATTATTATTTATTTTTTAATAAATTTTTCCCAAAACTTTTGACGTGGGCTTCGCCATATTTTTGTATGCCAGCCAGGTACAGCATCCAGCTTCTATGAACGCGCCATTTTCCGGGGCGGCCGCGGACTGCAATTTTCAGGGGGGGGGGGGGGGCAGAAAGCTTGGGCTTCCCTGCGCTGCAGATTCCATCCCCCAGCTGCCTAGTTGTACCTGGCTGGACACAAAAATAGGGAGAAGCTCCACGTTGTTTTTTTTTTTATTATTTCAGGAAATTCATGAAATAATTAAAAAAAAATTATGTGGGGCTTCGCCCTATATTTGTGTCCAGCCAGGTACAGCAGGCAGGAACGGGCTGCCCCCAACCACCAGCTGCCTATTTGTACCTAGCCGGACACAACAATATAGGGAAGCCCTTTTTTTCTTAATTATTCCATGAATTTCATGAAATAATTAAAAAAAAAAATGTGTGGCGCTTCGCCCTATTTTTGTGTCCAGCCAGGTACAACTAGGCAGCTGGGGGCTGGAATCTGCAGCGCAGGGAGACCCAAGCTTTCTGGGCCCCACCCGCTGCAAATTGCAGTCCGCAGCCGCCCCGGAAAATGGCGCGTTCATAGAAGCGCCATCTTCTGGCGCTGTACCCAACTCATCCAGGGCCCTGGTGCGGTGGCTCACTGGGTAATAAAGGGGTTAAGGCCAGCTTGGCATTATCAGCTGGCCCTAAGCCCGAAATTCATGGGGTCACGCCAATATTAGACATGACCGCCATGAATTTCTAGTAAGGTATTTAAAAAAAACACAAACACCCAGAAAAAAGTCCTTTAATTGAAATAAAGACACAATTCTTTATTGTTCTAAATTAAACCATACTTACCGCCACGCCCATTCCAGCTGAAGCCAACGATCTCCTGCAATAAAAGAAAAATAATAAAGCAACCTCATCCTTACCTTTCCATGGTTCCCAGGACAGCTTCAGCTCTGCTACATCGAGATGACAGGCTGGACCGCAGCAGAACGCTGCCATCCATCCTGTCATCCCGCAGACACTGAGAAGCGCAGGCATGCTTGCGCTCCTCAGTGTCTCTCTGTGACGTCATCCAGATGAGCCGAGGTCATGTCCAATGAACTCAGCTCACCTCATGCACGTCACTGACAGCGTGGGAAAATTCTCCTGCACTCAGCGCTTCAGCGTGAGAATTCTCCCACGCTGTCAGTGACGTACATGAGGTGAGCCGAGTTCATTGTCGGCTCATCTGGATGCCGTCACAGCCAGACACTGAGGAGTGGAAGTATGCCTGCGCTTCTCAGTGTCTGCGGGATGACAGGATGGATGGCAGCGTTCTGCTGCAGTCCAGCCTGTCATCTCGATGTAGCAGAGCTGGAGCCGTCGTGGGAGCCATGGAAAGGTAAGGATGAGGTTGCTTTATTATTTTTCTTTTATTGCAGGAGATCGTTGGCTTCAGCTGGAATGGGCGTGATGGTAAGTATGGTTTAATTTAGAACAATAAAGAATTGTGTGTTTATTTCAATTAAAGGACTTTTTTCTGGGTGTTTGTGTTTTTTTTAAATACTTTACTAGAAATTCATGGTGGTCATGTCTAATATTGGCGTGACCCCATGAATTTCGGGCTTAGGGCCAGCTGATAATACCAAGCTGGCCCTAACCCCTTTATTACCCAGTGAGCCACCGCACCAGGGCCCTGGATGAGTTGGGTACAGCGCCAGAAGATGGCGCTTCTATGAACGCGCCATTTTCCGGGGCGGCTGCGGACTGCAATTTGCAGCGGGTGGGGCCCAGAAAGCTTGGGCCTCCCTGCGCTGCAGATTCCAGCCCCCAGCTGCCTAGTTGTACCTGGCTGGACACAAAAATAGGGCGAAGCCCCACGTTTTTTTTTTTTAAATTCATGAAATTCATGGAATAATTAAGAAAAAAAGGGCTTCCCTATATTGTTGTGTCCGGCTAGGTACAAATAGGCAGCTGGTGGTTGGGGGCAGCCCGTTCCTGCCTGCTGTACCTGACTGGACACAAATATAGGGCGAAGCCCCACATCAATTTTTTTTAATTATTTCATGAATTTCCTGAAATGATTTAAAAAAAATTGACGTGGGGCTTCGCCCTATATTTGTGTCCAGCCAGGTACAGCAGGCAGGAACGGGCTGCCCCCAACCACCAGCTGCCTATTTGTACCTGGTTGGACACAACAATATAGGGAAGCCCTTTTTTTCTTAATTATTTCATGAATTTCATGAAATAATTAAAAAAAAAAAATACGTGAAGCTTCTCCCTATTTTTGTGTCCAGCCAGGTACAACTAGGCAGCTGGGGGCTGGAATCCGCAGCGCAGGGAGGCCCAAGCTTTCTGCCCCCGCCCCCCCGCTGAAAATTGCAGTCCGCAGCCACCCCGGAAAATGGCGCGTTCATAGAAGCTGGATGCTGTACCTGGCTGGCATACAAAAATATGGCGAAGCCCATGTCAAAAGTTTTGGGAAAAATTAATTAAAAAATAAATAATAATTTAGGGACTGCATCTTTATTAACTCCTCAAATGTCATTTAGTGTTAAAATAAAGGATTTATTTTAAAAAAAATTGACGTGGGGCTTCGCACTATATTTGTGTCCAGCCAGGTACAGCAGGCAGGAACGGGCTGCCCCCAACCACCAGCTGCCTATTTGTACCTGGCCGGACACAACAATATAGGGAAGCCATTTTTTAAAAAAATTATTTCATGAAATAATTAAAAAAAAATTGACGTGGGGCTTCGCACTATATTTGTGTCCAGCCAGGTACAGCAGGCAGGAATGGGCTGCCCCCAACCACCAGCTGCCTATTTGTACCTGGTTGGACACAACAATATAGGGAAGCCCTTTTTTTCTTAATTATTCCATGAATTTCATGAAATAATTAAAAAAAAAAATGCGTGGGGCTTCGCCCTATTTTTGTGCCCAGCCAGATACAACTAGGCAGCTGGGGGCTGGAATCCGCAGCGCAGGGAGACCCAAGCTTTCTGGGCCCCACCCGCTGCAAATTGCAGTCCGCAGCCGCCCCAGAAAATGGCGCGTTCATAGAAGCGCCATCTTCTGGCGCTGTACCCAACTCATCCAGGGCCCTGGTGCGGTGGCTCACTGGGTAATAAAGGGGTTAAGGCCAGCTTGGCATTATCAGCTGGCCCTAAGCCCGAAATTCATGGGGTCACGCCAATATTAGACATGACCACCATGAATTTCTAGTAAAGTATTTAAAAAAACACAACACCCAGAAAAAAGTCCTTTAATTGAAATAAACACACAATTCTTTATTGTTCTAAATTAAACCATACTTACCATCACGCCCATTCCAGCTGAAGCCAACGATCTCCTGCAATAAAAGTAAAATAATAAAGCAACCTCATCCTTACCTTTCCATGGCTCCCACGACAGCTTCAGCTCTGCTACATCGAGATGACAGGCTGGACCGCAGCAGAACGCTGCCATCCATCCTGTCATCCCGCAGACACTGAGAAGCGCAGGCATACTTCCACTCCTCAGTGTCTGGCTGTGACGGCATCCAGATGAGCCGAGGTCATGTCCAATGAACTCAGCTCACCTCATGTACGTCACTGACAGCGTGGGAAAATTCTCCTGCACTCAGCGCTTCAGCGTGAGAATTTTCCCACGCTGTCAGTGACGTGCATGAGGTGAGCTGAGTTCATTGGACATGACCTCACCTCATGTATGTCACTGACAGCGTGGGAGAATTCTCACGCTGAAGCGCTGAGTGCAGGAGAATTTTCCCACGCTGTCAGTGACGTGCATGAGGTGAGCTGAGTTCATTGGACATGAACTCGGCTCATCTGGATGACGTCACAGAGAGACACTGAGGAGCGCAAGCATGCCTGCGCTTCTCAGTGTCTGCGGGATGACAGGCTGGATGGCAGCGTTCTGCTGCGGTCCAGCCTGTCATCTCGATGTAGCAGAGCTGAAGCTGTCGTGGGAACCATGGAAAGGTAAGGATGAGGTTGCTTTATTATTTTACTTTTATTGCAGGAGATCGTTGGCTTCAGCTGGAATGGGCGGGATGGTAAGTATGGTTTAATTTAGAACAATAAAGAATTGTGTGTTTATTTCAATTAAAGGACTTTATTCTGGGTGTTTGTGTTTTCTTTTAACTTTGACTATGGGGTTAGTAATGGGGGTGTCTTATAGACGCCTCTCCATTACTAACCTGGGCTTGATGTCAGCTGGCATTATAAGCTGACATCAACCCCAACCCTATTACCCCCTGCCACCGCACCAGGGCAGCGTGGAAGAGCGAGGCTAAGTGCCAGAATTGGCGCATCCTATGGATGCGCCATTTCTGGGGCGGCTGACGGCTGGTGTTTCTAGCCTGGGAGGGGGCCAATATTCATGGCACCCTTCCTGGGCTATTAATATCAGCCCCCAGCTGTCTGCCTAGCCTGTGCTAGCTATTAAATTGGGGGGACCCCACGTTATTTTTTTTGGGGGGGTTCCCCCATTTTAATAGCTAGTAAAGGCTAGGTATTCAGCTGGGGGCTGATATTAGTAGCCTGGGAAGCTCCGTGGGTATTACCCCCTTCCCAGGCTTCAAACATCTGCCCCAGCTGTCTGCTTAACCTCCGCTAGAGCCTAAAATTAAGGGGAACCCCACGCCAATTTTTTTTTAAATAAATCCTTTATTTTAACACTAAATGACAAGTACAGTAATCAACACTGTCACTGTACTTCATATATATGTGACTGACATGTTTCTATCTATCTAATCTATGTGTGATCCTCTATTCTTTCTGTTATAAATTGTCGGGTACAGATGCTGAATTGCCGGCCGGCTTTCTTAAAGAGACGGTGCATGAAAACACTAATATTTTTTTAAATAAATCCTTTACACTAAATGACAAGTACAGTAACCAACACTGTCACTGTACTTCTTATATATGTGACTGACATGTTTCTATCTATCTAATCTATGTGTGAAGCTCTATTCTTTCTGTTATAAATTGTCGGGTACCGCTGCTGAATTGCCGGCCGGCTTTTTTAAAGAGACAGTGCATGAAAACACTAATATTTTTTTTAATAAATCCTTTACACTAAATGACAAGTACAGTAAGCAACACTGTCACTGTACTTCATATATATGTGACTGACATGTTTCTATCTATCTAATCTATGTGTGATTCTCTATTCCTTCTATTCTAAATTGTCGGGTACAGATGCTGAATTGCCGGCCGGCTTTTTTAAAGAGACGCTGCATGAAAACACTATTATTTTTTTAAATAAATCCTTTACACTAAATGACAAGTACAGTAAGCAACACTGTCACTGTACTTCATATATATGTGACTGACATGTTTCTATCTATCTAATCTATGTGTGAAGCTCTATTCTTTCTGTTGTAAATTGTCGGGTACCGGTGAATGCCGCTGATGAATTGCCGGCTTTTCATGTCATTCTACATTATTCTTAGTTGTTTTCCTTCATGTAGAATTAACCTACAAGGAAAGAAAGGGTTTATTTTCATTCCGATATTTGTGTCCCATAGACTTGCATTGGTTTCCGGTATCGGAATCGGCGATATCCGATACTTTTTGGGTATCGGCCCGATCCAATCCGATACGATATTTCCTGATATCGGAAGGTATCGCTCAACACTAGTGGGCACTGTTTTTCTCGCGGTTTAATTTCTCCGTTACTTACATCCCTGGTACTAAGAATGTTAAGGCGGATGCCTTGTCTCGCAGTTTTTCTCCCATAGTCGGTGCTGAGAAAGAGGAGAACATTTTACAAGAAGGTGTTGTGATAGCTGCTTTGGACTCCGTTTTGGAAGATGAGATTCTTAAAGCTCAGGAGAATGCCCCATCTAACACTCCTCATGGGAGGTTGTTTGTGCCTGGGACCTTTAGGAGAGATTTGTTTGTTGAGTGTCACGAATCTCGGTTGGCAGGTCATCCCGGAATCTCTGAGACCAAGAGACTGGTGGGTCGCAGTTTTTGGTGGCCTGGAAAGGTTTCGGACCCGAGGATAACTCTTGGGTGAGGTCAGATGATGTTTCCGCGTCCAGACTTATCAGAGTGTTTCACAGGAGATTTCCTGATAAGCCTGGTCCTAGGGGATCCGGAGGATCCTCTTAGAAGGGGGGGTACTGTTAGAACCTTGCTGTTAGGTTTTTTTTCCTTTGCTGGTCACATGACCTTGTTGGCCTATTTAATCCTGCTCCGCCCTTCTGGCTTTGCTGGACTTCATTGTATATCTACTTTCTAGCTAGCCTGTGCTCTGTATCTAACTCTGTTAGTTTGCTTGGTCTACGGACCTCTATGTTCTATCTATTTTGTTTGTTCGTCTGTCTGCTACTATTTCTGTTAGGAGGTATCCCATATTCCTCCCAGTCCTTAGTACTTGTAGGGATTCCCTCCCCACATCTATAGGTATCCGTACAGACTAGATTAGGACTTTAGCAGGTCTGATCGCAGGATCAGGTTCCCTGTTACATCGTAGGGTTTCAGCTGAGTCCTATAGTAGGGACAGATCTCCTCTCTTTCCTTAGCTTTGGTAGCAGAACATAACAGCTGCGACCTGCATGTCTTTTCCAAGGGGCATTTAAACCGTCTTGTTAAGCTACTGTGACCTCCACCGCTCTTCCAAGGGGCATTTAAACCGTCTTGGTAAGCTACTGCGACCTGCACGTCTCTTTCAAGGGGCATTTAAACCGTCTTGTTAAGCTACTGCGAACTGCACGTGTCTTCCAAGGGGCATTTAAAGCATATTCTAAGCTACTGCGACCTGTACGTCTCTTCCAATGGGCATTTAAACCGCCTTGTTAAGCTGCTTCGACCTGTATGTCTCTTCCAAGGGGCATTTAAACCGTCTTGTTAAGCTACTGCGACCTCCACCGCTCTTCCAAGGGGCATTTAATCCGTCTTGTTAAGCTACTGCGACCTGCACGTCTCTTCCAAGGGGCATTTAAACCGTATTTTTAAGCTACTGCGACCTCCACCGCTCTTCCAAGGGGCATTTAAACCGTCTTGTTAAGCTACTGCGACCTGCAAGCCTCTTCTAAGGGGCATTTAAACCCTCTTGTTAAGCTAGTGCGACCTGCACATCTCTTGCAAAGGGCATTTAAACCGTCTTGTTAAGCTACTGCGACCTGCACGTCTCTTCCAAGGGGCATTTAAACCGTCTTGTTAAGCTACTGCGACCTGCACGTCTCTTCCAAGGGGCATTTAAACCGTCTTGTTAAGCTACTGCGACCTGCACGTCTCTTCCAAGGGGCATTTAAACTGTCTTGTTAAGCTACTGCGACCTCCACCTCTCTTCCAAGTGGCATTTAAACCGTCTTGTTAAGCTACTGCGACCTGCACATCTCTTCCAAGGGGCATTTAAACCGTTTTGTTAAGCTACTGCGACCTTCACCGCTCTTCCAAAGGGCATTTTAACCGTCTTGTTAAGCTACTGTGACCTGCACGTCTCTACCAAGGGGCATTTAAACCGTCTTGTTAAGCTACTGCAACCTCCACTGCTCTTCCAAGGGGCATTTAATCCGTCTTGTTAAGCTACTGCGACCTGCACGTCTCTTCCAAGGGGCATTTAAACCGTCTTGGTAAGCTACTGCGACCTGCAAGCCTCTCCCAAGGGGCATTTTAACCGTCTTTTTAAGCTACTGTGACCTGCACGTCTCTAACAAGAGGCATTTAAATCGTCTTCTTAAGCTACTGCGACCTCCACTGCTCTTCCAAGGGGCATTTAATCCGTCTTGTTAAGCTACTGCGACCTGCACGTCTCTTCCAAGTGGCATTTAAACCGTATTGTTAAGCTACTGCGAACTGCACGTCTCTTCCAAGGGGCATTTAAACTGTCTTGTTAAGCTTCTGCGACCTGCACGTCTCTTTCAAGGGGCATTTAAACCGTCTTGTTAAGCTACTGCGACCTGCACGTCTCTTCCAAGGGGCATTTAAACCATCTTCTAAGCTACTGCGACCTGTACTTCTCGTCCAATGGGCATTTAAACCGTCTTGTTAAGTAGCTGCGACCTGTATGTCTCTTCCAAGGGGCATTTAAACCGTCTTGTTAAGCTACTGCGACCTCCTGCGCTCTTCCAAGGGGCATTTAAACCGTCTTGCTAAGCTACTGCGACCTCCACCGCTCTTCCAAGGGGCATTTAAACAGTTTGGAAAGCTATTGCGACCTGCACGTCTCTTCCAAGGGGCATTTAAACCTTCTTGGTATGCTACCGCGACCTGCAAGCCTCTTCCAAGGGGCATTTAAACCGTCTTGTTAAGCTACTGCGACCTGCACATCTCTTCCAAGGGGCATTTAAACCATCTTGTTAAGCTACTGCTTCCTGCATGTCTTTTCCAAGGGGCATTTAAACCGTCTTGTTAAGCTACTGTGACCTGCACGTCTCTTCTAAGGGGCATTTAAACCGTCTTGTTAAGCTACTGCGACCTGCACGTCTCTTTCAAGGGACATTTAAACCGTCTTGTTAAGCTAATGCGACCTGCACGTCTCTTCCAAGGGGCATTTAAACTGTCTTGTTAAGCTACTGCGACCTCCACCTCTCTTCCAAGGGGCATTTAAACCGTCTTGTTAAGCTACTGCGACCTGCACGTCTTTTCCAACGGGCATTTAAACCGTCTTTTTAAGCTACTGCGACAAGCGCGTCTCTTCCAAGGGGCATTTAAACCGTCTTGTTAAGCTAATCCGACCTGCACATCTCTTCCAAGGGGCATTTAAACCGTCTTGTTAAGCTACTGCGACCTTCACCGCTCTTCCAAAGGGCATTTTAACCATCTTGTTAAGCTACTGTGACCTGCACGTCTCTACCAAGGGGCATTTAAACCGTCTTGTTAAGCTACTGCAACCTCCACTGCTCTTCCAAGGGGCATTTAAACCGTCTTGTTAAGCTACTGCGACCTGCACGTCTCTTCCAAGGGGCATTTAAACCGTCTTGTTAAGCGACTGCTACCTGCACGTCTCTTCCAAGGGGCATTTAAACTGTCTTGTTAAGCTACTGCGACCTCCACCTCTCTTCCAAGGGGCATTTAAACCGTCTTGTTAAGCTACTGCGACCTGCACGTCTCTTCCAAGGGGCATTTAAACTGTCTTGTTAAGCTACTGCGACCTCCACCTCTCTTCCAAGGGGCATTTAAACCGTCTTGTTAAGCTACTGCTACCTGCACGTCTCTTCCAAGGGGCATTTAAACTGTCTTGTTAAGCTACTGCGACCTCCACCTCTCTTCCAAGGGGCATTTAAACCGTCTTGTTAAGCTACTGCGAACTGCACGTCTCTTCCAAGGGGCATTTAAACCATCTTCTAAGCTACTGCGACCTGTACGTCTCTTCCAATGGGCATTTAAACCGTCTTGTTAAGCTGCTTCGACCTGTATGTCTCTTCCAAGGGGCATTTAAACCGACTTGTTAAGCTACTGCGACCTCCACCGCTCTTTCAAGGGGCATTTAAACCGTCTTGGTGAGCTAATGCGACCTGCAAGCCTCTTCCAAGGGGTATTTAAACCGTCTTGTTAAGCTACTGCGATCTGCACATCTCTTCCAAGGGGCATTTAACCATCTTGTTAAGCTACTGCGACATGCATGTCTTTTCCTAGGGTCATTTAAACTGTCTTGTTAAGCTACTGTGACCTCCACCGCTCTTCCAAGCGGCATTTAAACCATCTGTTAAGCTACTGCGACCTGTACGTCTCTTCCAAGGGGCATTTAAACCGTCTTGGTAAGCTACTGCGACCTGCAAGCCTCTTCTAAGGGGCATTTAAACCCTCTTGTTAAGCTACTGCGACCTGCACATCTCTTGCAAAGGGCATTTAAACCATCTTGTTAAGCTACTGCGACCTGCACGTCTCTTCCAAGGGCATTTAAACCATCTTGTTAAGCTACTGCGACCTGAACGTCTCTTCCAAGGGGCATTTAAACCGTCTTGTTAATCTACTGCGACCTGCACGTCTCTTCCAAGGGGCATTTAAACTGTCTTGTTAAGCTACTGCGCCCTCCACCTCTCTTCCAAGGGGCATTTAAACCGTCTTGTTAAGCTACTGCGACCTGCACATCTCTTCCAAGGGGCATTTAAACCGTCTTGTTAAGCTACTGAGACCTTCACCGCTCTTCCAAGGGGCATTTTAACCATCTTGTTAAGCTACTGTGACCTGCACGTCTCTACCAAGGGGCATTTAAACCGTCTTGTTAAGCTACTGCGACCTCCACTGCTCTTCCAAGGGGCATTTAATCTGTCTTGTTAAGCTACTGCGACCTGCACGTCTCTTCCAAAGGGCATTTAAACCGTCTTGGTAAGCTACTGCGACCTGCAAGCCTCTTCCAAGGGGCATTTTAACCATCTTGTTAAGCTACTGTGACCTGCACGTCTCTAGCAAGGGGCATTTAAACCATCTTCTTAAGCTACTGCGACCTGCACATCTCTTCCAAGGGGCATTTAAACCATCTTGATAAGCTACTGCAACCAGCATGACTTTTCCAAGGGGCATTTAAACCGTCTTGTTAAGCTACAGCGACCTGCATGTCTCTTGCAAGGGGCATTTAAACCGTCTTGTTAAGCTACTGCGACCTGCACGTCTCTTCCACGGGGCATTTAAACTGTCTTGTTAAGCTACTGCGACCTCCACCTCTCTTCCAAGGGGCATTTAAACCGTCTTGTTAGGCTACTGCGACCTGCACGTCTCTTCCAAGGGGCATTTTAACCGTCTTGTTAAGCTACTGCGACCTGCACGTCTCTTCCAAGGGGCATTTAAACCATCTTGTTAAGCTACTGCGACCATCACCGCTCTTCCAAAAGGCATTTAATCCGTCTTGTTAAGCTACTGCGACCATCACCGCTCTTCCAAAAGGCATTTAATCCGTCTTGTTAAGCTACTGCGACCTGCACGTCTCTTTCAAGGGGCATTTAAACCGTATTGTTAAGCTACTGCGAACTGCACGTCTCTTCCAAGGGGCATTTCAACTGTCTTGTTAAGCTACTGCGACCTGTATTTCTCTTCCAATGGGCATTTAAGCCGTCTTGTTAAGCTGCTGCGACCTGTATGTCTCTTCCATGGGGCATTTAAACTGTCTTGTTAAGCTGCTGCGACCTCCACCGCTCTTCCAAGGGGCATTTAAACCGTCTTGTTAAGCTACTGTGACCTCCACCGCTCTTCCAAGGGGCATTTAAACCATCTTGTTAAGCTACTGCGACCTGCAAGCCTCTTCTAAGGGGCATTTAAACCCTCTTTTTAAGCTACTGCGACCTGCACGTCTCTTGCAAGGGGCATTTAAACCGTCTTGTTAAGCTACTGCGACCAGCACGTCTCTTCTAAGGGGCATTTAAACCGTCTTGTTAAGCTACTGCGACCTGCAAGTCTCTTTCAAGGGGCATTTAAACCGTCTTGTTAAGCTAATGCGACCTGCACGTCTCTTCCAAGGGGCATTTAAACTGTCTTGTTAAGCTACTGCGACCTCCACCTCTCTTCCAAGGGGCATTTAAACCGTCTTGTTAAGCTACTGCGACCTGCACGTCTCTTCCAAGGGGCCTTTAAACCGTTTTCTTAAGCTACTGCGACCTGCACGTCTCTTCCAAGGGGCATTTAAACCGTCTTGTTAAGCTGCTGCGACCTGCACATCTCTTCCAAGGGGCATATAAACCGTCTTGTTAAGCTACTGCGACCTTCACCGCTCTTTCTAAGGGCATTTTAACCGTCTTGTTAAGCTACTGTGACCTGCACGTCTCTACCAAGGGGCATTTAAACCGTCTTGTTAAGCTACTGCAAAGTCCACTGCTCTTCCAAGGGGCATTTAAACCGTCTTGTTAAGCTACTGCGACCAGCACGTCTCTTCCAAGGGACATTTAAACCGTCTTGTTAAGCTACTGCGACCTGCACGTCTCTCCCAAGGGGCATTTAAACTGTCTTGTTAAGCTACTGCGACCTCCACCTTTCTTCCAAGGGGCATTTAAACCGTCTTGTTAAGCTACTGCGACCTGCACGTCTCTTCCAAGGGGCATTTTAACCGTCTTGTTAAGCTACTGCGACCTGCACGTCTCTTCCAAGGGGCATTTAAACCGTCTAGTTAAGCTACTGCGACCTGCACATCTTTTCCAAGGGGCATTTAAACCGTCTTGTTAAGCTACTGCGACCTTCACCGCTCTTCCAAAGGGCATTTTAACGGTCTTCTTAAGCTACTGTGACCTGCACGTCTCTACCAAGGTGCATTTAAACCGTCTTGTTAAGCTACTGCGACCTGTACGTCTCTTCCAAGGGGCATTTAAACCGTCTTGTTAAGCTACTGGGAACTGCACGTCTCTTCCAAGGGGCATTTAAACCATCTTCTAAGCTACTGCGACCTGAACGTCTATTCCAATGGGCATTTAAACCGTCTTGTTAAGCTACTGTGACCTCCACCGCTCTTCCAAGCGGCATTTAAACCATCTTTTAAGCTACAGCGACCTGCGCGTCTCTTCCAAGGGACATTTAAACCGTCTTGGTAAGCTACTGCGACCTGCAAGCCTCTTCTAAGGGGCATTTAAACCCTCTTGTTAAGCTACTGCGACCTGTACATCTCTTGCAAAGGGCATTTAAACCATCTTGTTAAGCTACTGCGACCTCCACTGCTCTTCCAAGGGGCATTTAATCCGTCTTGTTAAGCTACTGCGACCTACAAGCCTCTTCCAAGGGGCATTTTAACCGTCTTATTAAGCTACTGTGACCTGCACGTCTCTAGCAAGGGGCATTTAAACCGTCTTGTTAAACTACTGCAACCTCCACTGCTCTTTCAAGGGGCATTTAATCCGTCTTGTTAAGCTACTGCGACCTGCACGTGTCTTCCAAGTGGCATTTAAACCGTATTGTTAAGCTCCTGCGAACTGCATGTCTCTTCCAAGGGGAATTTAAACTGTCTTGTTAAGCTACTGCGATCTACACGTCTCTTCCAAGGGGCATTTAAACCGTCTTGTTAAGCTACTGCGACCTTCACCGCTCTTCCAAGGGGCATTTAAACCATCTTCTAAGCTACTGCGACCTGTACGTCTCTTCCAATGGGCATTTAAACCGTCTTGCTAAGCTGCTGTGACCTGTATGTCTCTTCCAAGGGGCATTTAAACCGTCTTATTAAGCTACTGCGACCTGCACGTCTCTTCCAAGGGGCATCTAAAGCGTCTTGGTAAGCTACTGCGACCTGCAAGCTTCTTCCAAGGGGCATTTAAACCGTCTTGTTAAGCTACTGCGACCTGCACATCTCTTCCAATGGGCATTTAAACCGTCTTGTTAAGATACTGCGAACTGCATGTCTTTTCCAAGGGGTATTTAAACCGTCTTGTTAAGCTACTGTGACCTCCACCACTCTTCCAAGGGGCATTTAAACCATCTTTTAAGCTACTGCCACCTGCACGTCTCTTCCAAAGGGCATTTAAACCATCTTGTTAAGCTACTGCGAACTGCACGTCTCTTCCAAGGGGCATTTAAACCATCTTCTAAGCTACTGCGACCTGTACGTCTCTTCCAATGGGCATTTAAACCATCTTGTTAAGCTGCTTCGACCTGTATGTCTCTTCCAAGGGGCATTTAAACCGTCTTGTTAAGCTACTGCGACCTGCACGTCTCTTCCAAGGGGCATTTAAACCGTCTTGGTAAAATACTGCGACCTGCAATCCTCTTCTAAGGGGCATTTAAACCCTCTTGTTAAGCTTCTGCGACCTGCACATCTCTTGCAAAGGGCATTTAAACCGTCTTGTTAAGCTACTGCGACCTGCACGTCTTTTCCAAGGGGCATTTAAAAAGTCTTGTTAAGCTACTGCGACCTGCACGTCTCTTCCAAGGGGCATTTAAACCGTCTTGTTAAGCTACTGCGACCTACACGTCTCTTCCAAGGGGCATTTAAACTGTCTTGTTAAGCTACTGCGACCTCCACCTCTCTTCCAAGGGGCATTTAACCGTATTGTTAAGCTACTGCGACCTGCACATCTCTTCCAAGGGGCATTTAAACCGTCTTGTTAAGCTACTGCGACCTTCACCGCTCTTCCAAAGGGCATTTTAACTGTCTTGATAAGCTACTGTGACCGGCACGTCTCTACCAAGGGGCATTTAAACCGTCTTGTTAAGCTACTGCAACCTCCACTGCTCTTCCAAGGGGCATTTAATCCATCTTATTAAGCTACTGCGACCTGCACGTCTCTTCCAAGGGGCATTTAAACCGTCTTGGTAACCTACTGCGACCTGCAAGCCTCTTCCAAGGGGCATTTTAACCATCTTTTTAAGCTACTGTGACCTGCACGTCTCTAGCAAGGGGCATTTAAACCGTCTTCTTAAGCTACTGCGACCTCCACTGCTCTTCCAAGGGGCATTTAATCCGTCTTGTTAAGCTACTGCGACCTGCACGTCTCTTCCAAGTGGCATTTAAACCGTATTGTTAAGCTACTGCGAACTGCACGTCTCTTCCAAGGGGCATTTAAACTGTCTTGTTAAGCTACTGCGACCTGCACGTCTCTTCCAAGGGGCATTTAAACCGTCTTGTTAAGCTACTGCGACCTGCACGTCTCTTCCAAGGGGCATTTAAACCATCTTCTAAGCTACTGCGACCTGTACTTCTCGTCCAATGGGCATTTAAACCGTTTTGTTAAGTAGCTGCGACCTGTATGTCTCTTCCAAGGGGCATTTAAACCGTCTTGTTAAGCTACTGCGACCTCCTCCGCTCTTCCAAGGGGCATTTAAACCGTCTTGTTAAGCTACTGCGACCTCCACCGCTCCTCCAAGGGGCATTTAAACCGTTTGGAAAGCTACTGCGACCTGCACGTCTCTTCCAAGGGGCATTTAAACCTTCTTGGTATGCTACTGCGACCTGCAAGCCTCTTCCAAGGGGCATTTAAACCGTCTTGTTAAGCTACTGCGACCTGCACATCTCTTCCAAGGGGCATTTAAACCATCTTGGTAAGCTACTGCTTCCTGCATGTCTTTTCCAAGGGGCATTTAAACCGTCTTGTTAAGCTACTGTGACCTGCACGTCTCTTCTAAGGGGCATTTAAACTGTCTTGTTAAGCTACTGCGACCTGCACGTCTCTTTCAAGGGACATTTAAACCGTCTTGTTAAGCTAATGCGACCTGCACGTCTCTTCCAAGGGGCATTTAAACTGTCTTGTTAAGCTACTGCGACCTCCACCTCTCTTCCAAGGGGCATTTAAACCGTCTTGTTAAGCTACTGCGACCTGCACGTCTTTTCCAACGGGCATTTAAACCGTCTTGTTAAGCAACTGCGACAAGCGCGTCTCTTCCAAGGGGCATTTAAACCGTCTTGTTAAGCTACTCCGACCTGCACATCTCTTCCAAGGGGCATTTAAACCGTCTTGTTTAGCTACTGCGACCTTCACCGCTCTTCCAAAGGGCATTTTAACCGTCTTGTTAAGCTACTGTGACCTGCACGTCTCTACCAAGGGGCATTTAAACCGTCTTGTTAAGCTACTGCAACCTCCACTGCTCTTCCAAGGGGCATTTAAACCGTCTTGTTAAGCTACTGCGACCTGCACGTCTCTTCCAAGGGGCATTTAAACCGTCTTGTTAAGCTACTGCTTCCTGCATGTCTTTTCCAAGGGGCATTTAAACCGTCTTGTTAAGCTACTGTGACCTGCACGTCTCTTCTAAGGGGCATTTAAACCGTCTTGTTAAGCTACTGCGACCTGCACGTCTCTTTCAAGGGACATTTAAACCGTCTTGTTAAGCTAATGCGACCTGCACGTCTCTTCCAAGGGGCATTTAAACTGTCTTGTTAAGCTACTGCGACCTCCACCTCTCTTCCAAGGGGCATTTAAACCGTCTTGTTAAGCTACTGCGACCTGCACGTCTTTTCCAACGGGCATTTAAACCGTCTTGTTAAGCAACTGCGACAAGCGCGTCTCTTCCAAGGGGCATTTAAACCGTCTTGTTAAGCTACTCCGACCTGCACATCTCTTCCAAGGGGCATTTAAACCGTCTTGTTTAGCTACTGCGACCTTCACCGCTCTTCCAAAGGGCATTTTAACCGTCTTGTTAAGCTACTGTGACCTGCACGTCTCTACCAAGGGGCATTTAAACCGTCTTGTTAAGCTACTGCAACCTCCACTGCTCTTCCAAGGGGCATTTAAACCGTCTTGTTAAGCTACTGCGACCTGCACGTCTCTTCCAAGGGGCATTTAAACCGTCTTGTTAAGCTACTGCTACCTGCACGTCTCTTCCAAGGGGCATTTAAACTGTCTTGTTAAGCTACTGCGACCTCCACCTCTCTTCCAAGGGGCATTTAAACCATCTACTAAGCTACTGCGACCTGTACGTCTCTTCCAATGGGCATTTAAACCGTCTTGTTAAGCTGCTTCGACCTGTATGTCTCTTCCAAGGGGCATTTAAACCGTCTTGTTAAGCTACTGCGACCTCCACCGCTCTTTCAAGGGGCATTTAAACCGTCTTGTTAAGCTACTGCGACCTGCACGTCTATTCCAAGGGGCATTTAAACCGTCTTGGTGAGCTAATGCGACCTGCAAGCCTCTTCCAAGGGGTATTTAAACCGTCTTGTTAAGCTACTGCGACCTGCACATCTCTTCCAAGGGGCATTTAAACCATCTTGTTAAGCTACTGCGACATGCATGTCTTTTCCAAGGGGCATTTAAACCGTCTTGTTAAGCTACTGCGACCTCCACCGCTCTTTCATGGGGCATTTAAACCGTCTTGTTAAGCTACTGCGACCTGCACGTCTATTCCAAGGGGCATTTAAACCGTCTTGGTGAGCTAATGCGACCTGCAAGCCTCTTCCAAGGGGTATTTAAACCGTCTTGTTAAGCTACTGCGACCTGCACATCTCTTCCAAGGGGCATTTAAACCGTCTTGTTAAGCTACTGTGACCTCCACCGCTCTTCCAAGCGGCATTTAAACCATCTGTTAAGCTACTGCGACCTGTACGTCTCTTCCAAGGGGCATTTAAACCGTCTTGGTAAGCTACTGCGACCTGCAAGCCTCTTCTAAGGGGCATTTAAACCCTCTTGTTAAGCTACTGCGACCTGCACATCTCTTGTAAAGGGCATTTAAACCATCTTGTTAAGCTACTGCGACCTGCACGTCTCTTCCAAGGGGCATTTAAACCATCTTGTTAAGCTACTGCGACCTGAACGTCTCTTCCAAGGGGCATTTAAACCGTCTTGTTAAGCTACTGCGACCTGCACGTCTCTTCCAAGGGGCATTTAAACTGTCTTGTTAAGCTACTGCGACCTCCACCTCTCTTCCAAGGGGCATTTAAACCGTCTTGTTAAGCTACTGCGACCTGCACATTTCTTGCAAGGGGCATTTAAACCGTCTTGTTAAGCTACTGAGACCTTCACCGCTCTTCCAAAGGGCATTTTAACCATCTTGTTAAGCTACTGTGACCTGCACGTCTCTACCAAGGGCTATTTAAACCGTCTTGTTAAGCTACTGCGACCTACACTGCTCTTCCAAGGGGCATTTAATCCGTCTTGTTAAGCTACTGCGACCTGCACGTCTCTTCCAAAGGGCATTTTAACCATCTTGTTAAGCTACTGTGACCTGCACGTCTCTAGCAAGGGGCATTTAAACCATCTTCTTAAGCTACTGCGACCTGCACATCTCTTCCAGGGGGCATTTAAACCATCTTGATAAGCTACTGCGACCAGCATGACTTTTCCAAGGGGCATTTAAACCGTCTTGTTAAGCTACAGCGACCTGCATGTCTCTTGCAAGGGGCATTTAAACCATCTTGTTAAGCTACTGCGACCTGCATGTCTCTTGCAAGGGGCATTTAAACCGTCTTGTTAAGCTACTGCGACCTGCACGTCTCTTCCACGGGGCATTTAAACTGTCTTGTTAAGCTACTGCGACCTCCACCTCTCTTCCAAGGGGCATTTAAACCGTCTTGTTAGGCTACTGCGACCTGCACGTCTCTTCCAAGGGGCATTTTAACCGTCTTGTTAAGCTACTGCGACCTGCACGTCTCTTCCAAGGGGCATTTAAACCATCTTGTTAAGCTACTGCGACCATCACCGCTCTTCCAAAAGGCATTTAATCCGTCTTGTTAAGCTACTGCGACCATCACCGCTCTTCCAAAAGGCATTTAATCCGTCTTGTTAAGCTACTGCGACCTGCACGTCTCTTTCAAGGGGCATTTAAACCGTATTGTTAAGCTACTGCGAACTGCATGTCTCTTCCAAGGGGCATTTCAACTGTCTTGTTAAGCTACTGCGACCTGTATTTCTCTTCCAATGGGCATTTAAGCCGTCTTGTTAAGCTGCTGCGACCTGTATGTCTCTTCCATGGGGCATTTAAACTGTCTTGTTAAGCTGCTGCGACCTCCACCGCTCTTCCAAGGGGCATTTAAACCGTCTTGTTAAGCTACTGTGACCTCCACCGCTCTTCCAAGGGGCATTTAAACCATCTTGTTAAGCTACTGCGACCTGCAAGCCTCTTCTAAGGGGCATTTAAACCCTCTTTTTAAGCTACTGCGACCTGCACGTCTCTTGCAAGGGGCATTTAAACCGTCTTGTTAAGCTACTGCGACCAGCACGTCTCTTCTAAGGGGCATTTAAACCGTCTTGTTAAGCTACTGCGACCTGCAAGTCTCTTTCAAGGGGCATTTAAACCGTCTTGTTAAGCTAATGCGACCTGCACGTCTCTTCCAAGGGGCATTTAAACTGTCTTGTTAAGCTACTGCGACCTCCACCTCTCTTCCAAGGGGCATTTAAACCGTCTTGTTAAGCTACTGCGACCTGCACGTCTCTTCCAAGGGGCCTTTAAACCGTTTTCTTAAGCTACTGCGACCTGCACGTCTCTTCCAAGGGGCATTTAAACCGTCTTGTTAAGCTGCTGCGACCTGCACATCTCTTCCAAGGGGCATATAAACCGTCTTGTTAAGCTACTGCGACCTTCACCGCTCTTTCTAAGGGCATTTTAACCGTCTTGTTAAGCTACTGTGACCTGCACGTCTCTACCAAGGGGCATTTAAACCGTCTTGTTAAGCTACTGCAAAGTCCACTGCTCTTCCAAGGGGCATTTAAACCGTCTTGTTAAGCTACTGCGACCAGCACGTCTCTTCCAAGGGACATTTAAACCGTCTTGTTAAGCTACTGCGACCTGCACGTCTCTCCCAAGGGGCATTTAAACTGTCTTGTTAAGCTACTGCGACCTCCACCTTTCTTCCAAGGGGCATTTAAACCGTCTTGTTAAGCTACTGCGACCTGCACGTCTCTTCCAAGGGGCATTTTAACCGTCTTGTTAAGCTACTGCGACCTGCACGTCTCTTCCAAGGGGCATTTAAACCGTCTAGTTAAGCTACTGCGACCTGCACATCTTTTCCAAGGGGCATTTAAACCGTCTTGTTAAGCTACTGCGACCTTCACCGCTCTTCCAAAGGGCATTTTAACGGTCTTCTTAAGCTACTGTGACCTGCACGTCTCTACCAAGGTGCATTTAAACCGTCTTGTTAAGCTACTGCGACCTGTACGTCTCTTCCAAGGGGCATTTAAACCGTCTTGTTAAGCTACTGGGAACTGCACGTCTCTTCCAAGGGGCATTTAAACCATCTTCTAAGCTACTGCGACCTGAACGTCTATTCCAATGGGCATTTAAACCGTCTTGTTAAGCTACTGTGACCTCCACCGCTCTTCCAAGCGGCATTTAAACCATCTTTTAAGCTACAGCGACCTGCGCGTCTCTTCCAAGGGACATTTAAACCGTCTTGGTAAGCTACTGCGACCTGCAAGCCTCTTCTAAGGGGCATTTAAACCCTCTTGTTAAGCTACTGCGACCTGTACATCTCTTGCAAAGGGCATTTAAACCATCTTGTTAAGCTACTGCGACCTCCACTGCTCTTCCAAGGGGCATTTAATCCGTCTTGTTAAGCTACTGCGACCTACAAGCCTCTTCCAAGGGGCATTTTAACCGTCTTATTAAGCTACTGTGACCTGCACGTCTCTAGCAAGGGGCATTTAAACCGTCTTGTTAAACTACTGCAACCTCCACTGCTCTTTCAAGGGGCATTTAATCCGTCTTGTTAAGCTACTGCGACCTGCACGTGTCTTCCAAGTGGCATTTAAACCGTATTGTTAAGCTCCTGCGAACTGCATGTCTCTTCCAAGGGGAATTTAAACTGTCTTGTTAAGCTACTGCGATCTACACGTCTCTTCCAAGGGGCATTTAAACCGTCTTGTTAAGCTACTGCGACCTTCACCGCTCTTCCAAGGGGCATTTAAACCATCTTCTAAGCTACTGCGACCTGTACGTCTCTTCCAATGGGCATTTAAACCGTCTTGCTAAGCTGCTGTGACCTGTATGTCTCTTCCAAGGGGCATTTAAACCGTCTTATTAAGCTACTGCGACCTGCACGTCTCTTCCAAGGGGCATCTAAAGCGTCTTGGTAAGCTACTGCGACCTGCAAGCTTCTTCCAAGGGGCATTTAAACCGTCTTGTTAAGCTACTGCGACCTGCACATCTCTTCCAATGGGCATTTAAACCGTCTTGTTAAGATACTGCGAACTGCATGTCTTTTCCAAGGGGTATTTAAACCGTCTTGTTAAGCTACTGTGACCTCCACCACTCTTCCAAGGGGCATTTAAACCATCTTTTAAGCTACTGCCACCTGCACGTCTCTTCCAAAGGGCATTTAAACCATCTTGTTAAGCTACTGCGAACTGCACGTCTCTTCCAAGGGGCATTTAAACCATCTTCTAAGCTACTGCGACCTGTACGTCTCTTCCAATGGGCATTTAAACCATCTTGTTAAGCTGCTTCGACCTGTATGTCTCTTCCAAGGGGCATTTAAACCGTCTTGTTAAGCTACTGCGACCTGCACGTCTCTTCCAAGGGGCATTTAAACCGTCTTGGTAAAATACTGCGACCTGCAATCCTCTTCTAAGGGGCATTTAAACCCTCTTGTTAAGCTTCTGCGACCTGCACATCTCTTGCAAAGGGCATTTAAACCGTCTTGTTAAGCTACTGCGACCTGCACGTCTTTTCCAAGGGGCATTTAAAAAGTCTTGTTAAGCTACTGCGACCTGCACGTCTCTTCCAAGGGGCATTTAAACCGTCTTGTTAAGCTACTGCGACCTACACGTCTCTTCCAAGGGGCATTTAAACTGTCTTGTTAAGCTACTGCGACCTCCACCTCTCTTCCAAGGGGCATTTAACCGTATTGTTAAGCTACTGCGACCTGCACATCTCTTCCAAGGGGCATTTAAACCGTCTTGTTAAGCTACTGCGACCTTCACCGCTCTTCCAAAGGGCATTTTAACTGTCTTGATAAGCTACTGTGACCGGCACGTCTCTACCAAGGGGCATTTAAACCGTCTTGTTAAGCTACTGCAACCTCCACTGCTCTTCCAAGGGGCATTTAATCCATCTTATTAAGCTACTGCGACCTGCACGTCTCTTCCAAGGGGCATTTAAACCGTCTTGGTAACCTACTGCGACCTGCAAGCCTCTTCCAAGGGGCATTTTAACCATCTTTTTAAGCTACTGTGACCTGCACGTCTCTAGCAAGGGGCATTTAAACCGTCTTCTTAAGCTACTGCGACCTCCACTGCTCTTCCAAGGGGCATTTAATCCGTCTTGTTAAGCTACTGCGACCTGCACGTCTCTTCCAAGTGGCATTTAAACCGTATTGTTAAGCTACTGCGAACTGCACGTCTCTTCCAAGGGGCATTTAAACTGTCTTGTTAAGCTACTGCGACCTGCACGTCTCTTCCAAGGGGCATTTAAACCGTCTTGTTAAGCTACTGCGACCTGCACGTCTCTTCCAAGGGGCATTTAAACCATCTTCTAAGCTACTGCGACCTGTACTTCTCGTCCAATGGGCATTTAAACCGTTTTGTTAAGTAGCTGCGACCTGTATGTCTCTTCCAAGGGGCATTTAAACCGTCTTGTTAAGCTACTGCGACCTCCTCCGCTCTTCCAAGGGGCATTTAAACCGTCTTGTTAAGCTACTGCGACCTCCACCGCTCCTCCAAGGGGCATTTAAACCGTTTGGAAAGCTACTGCGACCTGCACGTCTCTTCCAAGGGGCATTTAAACCTTCTTGGTATGCTACTGCGACCTGCAAGCCTCTTCCAAGGGGCATTTAAACCGTCTTGTTAAGCTACTGCGACCTGCACATCTCTTCCAAGGGGCATTTAAACCATCTTGTTAAGCTACTGCTTCCTGCATGTCTTTTCCAAGGGGCATTTAAACCGTCTTGTTAAGCTACTGTGACCTGCACGTCTCTTCTAAGGGGCATTTAAACTGTCTTGTTAAGCTACTGCGACCTGCACGTCTCTTTCAAGGGACATTTAAACCGTCTTGTTAAGCTAATGCGACCTGCACGTCTCTTCCAAGGGGCATTTAAACTGTCTTGTTAAGCTACTGCGACCTCCACCTCTCTTCCAAGGGGCATTTAAACCGTCTTGTTAAGCTACTGCGACCTGCACGTCTTTTCCAACGGGCATTTAAACCGTCTTGTTAAGCAACTGCGACAAGCGCGTCTCTTCCAAGGGGCATTTAAACCGTCTTGTTAAGCTACTCCGACCTGCACATCTCTTCCAAGGGGCATTTAAACCGTCTTGTTTAGCTACTGCGACCTTCACCGCTCTTCCAAAGGGCATTTTAACCGTCTTGTTAAGCTACTGTGACCTGCACGTCTCTACCAAGGGGCATTTAAACCGTCTTGTTAAGCTACTGCAACCTCCACTGCTCTTCCAAGGGGCATTTAAACCGTCTTGTTAAGCTACTGCGACCTGCACGTCTCTTCCAAGGGGCATTTAAACCGTCTTGTTAAGCTACTGCTTCCTGCATGTCTTTTCCAAGGGGCATTTAAACCGTCTTGTTAAGCTACTGTGACCTGCACGTCTCTTCTAAGGGGCATTTAAACCGTCTTGTTAAGCTACTGCGACCTGCACGTCTCTTTCAAGGGACATTTAAACCGTCTTGTTAAGCTAATGCGACCTGCACGTCTCTTCCAAGGGGCATTTAAACTGTCTTGTTAAGCTACTGCGACCTCCACCTCTCTTCCAAGGGGCATTTAAACCGTCTTGTTAAGCTACTGCGACCTGCACGTCTTTTCCAACGGGCATTTAAACCGTCTTGTTAAGCAACTGCGACAAGCGCGTCTCTTCCAAGGGGCATTTAAACCGTCTTGTTAAGCTACTCCGACCTGCACATCTCTTCCAAGGGGCATTTAAACCGTCTTGTTTAGCTACTGCGACCTTCACCGCTCTTCCAAAGGGCATTTTAACCGTCTTGTTAAGCTACTGTGACCTGCACGTCTCTACCAAGGGGCATTTAAACCGTCTTGTTAAGCTACTGCAACCTCCACTGCTCTTCCAAGGGGCATTTAAACCGTCTTGTTAAGCTACTGCGACCTGCACGTCTCTTCCAAGGGGCATTTAAACCGTCTTGTTAAGCTACTGCTACCTGCACGTCTCTTCCAAGGGGCATTTAAACTGTCTTGTTAAGCTACTGCGACCTCCACCTCTCTTCCAAGGGGCATTTAAACCATCTTCTAAGCTACTGCGACCTGTACGTCTCTTCCAATGGGCATTTAAACCGTCTTGTTAAGCTGCTTCGACCTGTATGTCTCTTCCAAGGGGCATTTAAACCGTCTTGTTAAGCTACTGCGACCTCCACCACTCTTTCAAGGGGCATTTAAACCGTCTTGTTAAGCTACTGCGACCTGCACGTCTATTCCAAGGGGCATTTAAACCGTCTTGGTGAGCTAATGCGACCTGCAAGCCTCTTCCAAGGGGTATTTAAACCGTCTTGTTAAGCTACTGCGACCTGCACATCTCTTCCAAGGGGCATTTAAACCATCTTGTTAAGCTACTGCGACATGCATGTCTTTTCCAAGGGGCATTTAAACCGTCTTGTTAAGCTACTGCGACCTCCACCGCTCTTTCATGGGGCATTTAAACCGTCTTGTTAAGCTACTGCGACCTGCACGTCTATTCCAAGGGGCATTTAAACCGTCTTGGTGAGCTAATGCGACCTGCAAGCCTCTTCCAAGGGGTATTTAAACCGTCTTGTTAAGCTACTGCGACCTGCACATCTCTTCCAAGGGGCATTTAAACCGTCTTGTTAAGCTACTGTGACCTCCACCGCTCTTCCAAGCGGCATTTAAACCATCTGTTAAGCTACTGCGACCTGTACGTCTCTTCCAAGGGGCATTTAAACCGTCTTGGTAAGCTACTGCGACCTGCAAGCCTCTTCTAAGGGGCATTTAAACCCTCTTGTTAAGCTACTGCGACCTGCACATCTCTTGTAAAGGGCATTTAAACCATCTTGTTAAGCTACTGCGACCTGCACGTCTCTTCCAAGGGGCATTTAAACCATCTTGTTAAGCTACTGCGACCTGAACGTCTCTTCCAAGGGGCATTTAAACCGTCTTGTTAAGCTACTGCGACCTGCACGTCTCTTCCAAGGGGCATTTAAACTGTCTTGTTAAGCTACTGCGACCTCCACCTCTCTTCCAAGGGGCATTTAAACCGTCTTGTTAAGCTACTGCGACCTGCACATTTCTTGCAAGGGGCATTTAAACCGTCTTGTTAAGCTACTGAGACCTTCACCGCTCTTCCAAAGGGCATTTTAACCATCTTGTTAAGCTACTGTGACCTGCACGTCTCTACCAAGGGCTATTTAAACCGTCTTGTTAAGCTACTGCGACCTACACTGCTCTTCCAAGGGGCATTTAATCCGTCTTGTTAAGCTACTGCGACCTGCACGTCTCTTCCAAAGGGCATTTTAACCATCTTGTTAAGCTACTGTGACCTGCACGTCTCTAGCAAGGGGCATTTAAACCATCTTCTTAAGCTACTGCGACCTGCACATCTCTTCCAGGGGGCATTTAAACCATCTTGATAAGCTACTGCGACCAGCATGACTTTTCCAAGGGGCATTTAAACCGTCTTGTTAAGCTACAGCGACCTGCATGTCTCTTGCAAGGGGCATTTAAACCATCTTGTTAAGCTACTGCGACCTGCACGTCTCTTCCACGGGGCATTTAAACTGTCTTGTTAAGCTACTGCGACCTCCACTTCTCTTCCAAGGGGCATTTAAACGGTCTTGTTAGGCTACTGCGACCTGCACGTCTCTTCCAAGGGGCATTTTAACCGTCTTGTTAAGCTACTGCGACCTGCATGTCTCTTCCAAGGGGCATTTAAACCGTCTTGTTAAGCTACTGCGACCATCAACGCTCTTCCAAAAGGCATTTAATCCGTCTTGTTAAGCTACTGCGACCTGCACGTCTCTTTCAAGGGGCATTTAAACCGTATTGTTAAGCTACTGCGAACTGCACGTCTCTTCCAAGGGGCATTTCAACTGTCTTGTTAAGCTACTGCGACCTGTATTTCTCTTCCAATGGGCATTTAAGCCGTCTTGTTAAGCTGCTGCAACCTGTATGTCTCTTCCATGGGGCATTTAAACTGTCTTGTTAAGCTACTGCGACCTCCACCGCTCTTCCAAGGGGCATTTAAACCATCTTGTTAAGCTACTGTGACCTCCACCGCTCTTCCAAGGGGCATTTAAACCATCTTGTTAAGCTACTGCGACCTGCAAGCCTCTTCTAAGGGGCATTTAAACCCTCTTTTTAAGCTACTGCGACCTGCACGTCTCTTGCAAGGGGCATTTAGACCGTCTTGTTAAGCTACTGCGACCAGAACATCTCTTCTAAGGGGCATTTAAACCGTCTTGTTAAGCTACTGCGACCTGCAAGTCTCTTTCAAGGGGCATTTAAATCGTCTTGTTAAGCTAATGCGACCTGCACGTCTCTTCCAAGGGGCATTTTAACCGTCTTGTTAAGCTACTGCGACCTGCATGTCTCTTCCAAGGGGCATTTAAACCGTCTTGTTAAGCTACTGCGACCATCAACGCTCTTCCAAAAGGCATTTAATCCGTCTTGTTAAGCTACTGCGACCTGCACGTCTCTTTCAAGGGGCATTTAAACCGTATTGTTAAGCTACTGCGAACTGCACGTCTCTTCCAAGGGGCATTTCAACTGTCTTGTTAAGCTACTGCGACCTGTATTTCTCTTCCAATGGGCATTTAAGCCGTCTTGTTAAGCTGCTGCAACCTGTATGTCTCTTCCATGGGGCATTTAAACTGTCTTGTTAAGCTACTGCGACCTCCACCGCTCTTCCAAGGGGCATTTAAACCATCTTGTTAAGCTACTGTGACCTCCACCGCTCTTCCAAGGGGCATTTAAACCATCTTGTTAAGCTACTGCGACCTGCAAGCCTCTTCTAAGGGGCATTTAAACCCTCTTTTTAAGCTACTGCGACCTGCACGTCTCTTGCAAGGGGCATTTAGACCGTCTTGTTAAGCTACTGCGACCAGCACGTCTCTTCTAAGGGGCATTTAAACCGTCTTGTTAAGCTACTGCGACCTGCAAGTCTCTTTCAAGGGGCATTTAAATCGTCTTGTTAAGCTAATGCGACCTGCATGTCTCTTCCAAGGGGCATTTAAACTGTCTTGTTAAGCTACTGCGACCTCCACCTCTCTTCCAAGGGGCATTTAAACCGTCTTGTTAAGCTACTGCGACCTGCACGTCTCTTCCAAGGGGCATTTAAACCGTTTTCTTAAGCTACTGCGACCTGCACGTCTCTTCCAAGGGGCATTTAAACCGTCTTGTTAAGCTGCTGCGACCTGCACATCTCTTCCAAGGGGCATATAAACCCTCTTGTTAAGCTACTGCTACCTTCACCGCTCTTTATAAGGGCATTTTAACCGTCTTGTTAAGCTACTGTGACCTGCACGTCTCTACCAAGGGGCATTTAAACCGTCTTGTTAAGCTACTGCAAAGTCCACTGCTCTTCCAAGGGGCATTTAAACCATCTTGTTAAGCTACTGCGACCAGCACGTCTCTTCCAAGGGACATTTAAACCGTCTTGTTAAGCTACTGCGACCTGCACGTCTCTCCCAAGGGGCATTTAAACTGTCTTGTTAAGCTACTGCGACCTCCACCTTTCTTCCAAGGGGCATTTAAACCGTCTTGTTAAGCTACTGCGACCTCCACCGCTCTTTCAAGGGGCATTTAAACCGTCTTGTTAAGCTACTGCGACCTGCACGTCTATTCCAAGGGGCATTTAAACCGTCTTGGTGAGCTAATGCGACCTGCAAGCCTCTTCCAAGGGGTATTTAAACCGTCTTGTTAAGCTACTGCGACCTGCACATCTCTTCCAAGGGGCATTTAAACCATCTTGTTAAGCTACTGCGACATGCATGTCTTTTCCTAGGGGCATTTAAACCGTCTTGTTAAGCTACTGTGACCTCCACCGCTCTTCCAAGCGGCATTTAAACCATCTGTTAAGCTACTGCGACCTGTACGTCTCTTCCAAGGGGCATTTAAACCGTCTTGGTAAGCTACTGCGACCTGCAAGCCTCTTCTAAGGGGCATTTAAACCCTCTTGTTAAGCTACTGCGACCTGCACATCTCTTGCAAAGGGCATTAAAACCATCTTGTTAAGCTACTGCGACCTGCACGTCTCTTCCAAGGGGCATTTAAACCATCTTGTTAAGCTACTGCGACCTGAACGTCTCTTCCAAGGGACATTTAAACCGTCTTGTTAAGCTACTGCGACCTGCAAGTCTCTTCCAAGGGGCATTTAAACTGTCTTGTTAAGCTACTGCGACCTCCACCTCTCTTCCAAGGGGCATTTAAACCGTCTTGTTAAGCTACTGCGACCTGCACATTTCTTCCAAGGGGCATTTAAACCATCTTGTTAAGCTACTGAGACCTTCACCGCTCTTCCAAAGGGCATTTTAACCATCTTGTTAAGCTACTGTGACCTGCACGTCTCTACCAAGGGGCATTTAAACCGTCTTGTTAAGCTACTGCGACCTCCACTGCTCTTCCAAGGGGCATTTATTCCGTCTTGTTAAGCTACTGCGACCTGCACGTCTCTTCCAAAGGGCATTTTAACCATCTTGTTAAGCTACTGTGACCTGCACGTCTCTAGCAAGGGGCATTTAAACCATCTTCTTAAGCTACTGCGACCTGCACATCTCTTCCAGGGGGCATTTAAACCATCTTGATAAGCTACTGCGACCTGCATGACTTTTCCAAGGGGCATTTAAACCGTCTTGTTAAGCTACAGCGACCTGCATGTCTCTTGCAAGGGGCATTTAAACCGTCTTGTTAAGCTACTGCGACCTGCACGTCTCTTCCACGGGGCATTTAAACTGTCTTGTTAAGCTACTGCGACCTCCACCTCTCTTCCAAGGGGCATTTAAACCGTCTTGTTAGGCTACTGCGACCTGCACGTCTCTTCCAAGGGGCATTTTAACCGTCTTGTTAAGCTACTGCGACCTGCACGTCTCTTCCAAGGGGCATTTAAACCGTCTTGTTAAGCTACTGCGACCATCACCGCTCTTCCAAAAGGCATTTAATCCGTCTTGTTAAGCTACTGCGACCTGAACGTCTCTTTCAAGGGGCATTTAATCCGTATTGTTAAGCTACTGCGAACTGCACGTCTCTTCCAAGGAGCATTTCAACTGTCTTGTTAAGCTACTGCGACCTGTATTTCTCTTCCAATGGGCATTTAAGCCGTCTTGTTAAGCTGCTGCAACCTGTATGTCTCTTCCATGGTGCATTTAAACTGTCTTGTTAAGCTACTGCGACCTCCACCGCTCTTCCAAGGGGCATTTAAACCATCTTGTTAAGCTACTGTGACCTCCACCGCTCTTCCAAGGGGCATTTAAACCATCTTGTTAAGCTACTGCGACCTGCAAGCCTCTTCTAAGGGGCATTTAAACCCTCTTTTTAAGCTACTGCGACCTGCACGTCTCTTGCAAGGGGCATTTAAACCGTCTTGTTAAGCTACTGCGACAAGCACGTCTCTTCTAAGGGATATTTAAACCGTTTGTTAAGCTACTGCGACCTGCAAGTCTCTTTCAAGGGGCATTTAAACCGTCTTGTTAAGCTAATGCGACCTGCATGTCTCTTCCAAGGGGCATTTAAACTGTCTTGTTAAGCTACTGCGACCTCCACCTCTCTTCCAAGGGGCATTTAAACCGTCTTGTTAAGCTACTGCGACCTGCACGTCTCTTCTAAGGGGCATTTAAACCGTTTTCTTAAGCTACTGCGACCTGCACGTCTCTTCCAAGGGGCATTTAAACCGTCTTGTTAAGCTGCTGCGACCTGCACATCTCTTCCAAGGGGCATATAAACCGTCTTGTTAAGCTACTGCGACCTTCACCGCTCTTTCTAAGGGCATTTTAACCGTCTTGTTAAGCTACTGTGACCTGCACGTCTCTACCAAGGGGCATTTAAACCGTCTTGTTAAGCTACTGCAAAGTCCACTGCTCTTCCAAGGGGCATTTAAACCGTCTTGTTAAGCTACTGCGACCAGCACGTCTCTTCCAAGGGACATTTAAACCGTCTTGTTAAGCTACTGCGACCTGCACGTCTCTCCCAAGGGGCATTTAAACTGTCTTGTTAAGCTACTGCGACCTCCACCTTTCTTCCAAGGGGCATTTAAACCGTCTTGTTAAGCTACTGCGACCTGCACGTCTCTTCCAAGGGGCATTTTATCCGTCTTGTTAAGCTACTGCGACCTGCACGTCTCTTCCAAGGAGCATTTAAACCGTCTAGTTAAGCTACTGCGACCTGCACATCTTTTCCAAGGGGCATTTAAACCGTCTTGTTAAGCTACTGTGACCTCCACCGCTCTTCCAAGCGGCATTTAAACCATCTTTTAAGCTACTGCGACCTGAACGTCTATTCCAATGGGCATTTAAACCGTCTTGTTAAGCTACTGTGACCTCCACCGCTCTTCCAAGCGGCATTTAAACCATCTTTTAAGCTACAGCGACCTGCGCGTCTCTTCCAAGGAAAATTTAAACCGTCTTGGTAAGCTACTGCGACCTGCAAGCCTCTTCTAAGGGGCATTTAAACCCTCTTGTTAAGCTACTGCGACCTGCACATCTCTTGCAAAGGGCATTTAAACCATCTTGTTAAGCTACTGCGACCTCCACTGCTCTTCCAAGGGGCATTTAATCCGTCTTGTTAAGCTACTGCGACCTACAAGCCTCTTCCAAGGGGCATTTTAACCTTCTTGTTAAGCTACTGCGACCTGCACGTGTCTTCCAAGTGGCATTTAAACCGTATTGTTAAGCTACTGCGAACTGCATGTCTCTTCCAAGGGGAATTTAAACTGTCTTGTTAAGCTACTGCGACCTACACGTCTCTTCCAAGGGGCATTTAAACCGTCTTGTTAAGCTACTGCGAACTGCACGTCTCTTCCAAGGGGCATTTAAACGATCTTCTAAGCTACTGCGACCTGTACGTCTCTTCCAATGGGCATTTAAACCGTCTTGTTAAGCTGCTGTGACCTGTATGTCTCTTCCAAGGGGCATTTAAACCGTCTTATTAAGCTACTGCGACCTCCTCCGCTCTTCCAAGGGGCATTTAAACTGTCTTGTTAAGCTACTGCGACCTGCACGTCTCTTCCAAGGGGCATCTAAAGCGTCTTGGTAAGCTACTGCGACCTGCAAGCTTCTTCCAAGGGGCATTTAAACCGTCTTGTTAAGCTACTGCGACCTGCACATCTCTTCCAATGGGCATTTAAACCGTCTTGTTAAGATACTGCGAACTGCATGTCTTTTCCAAGGGGTATTTAAACCGTCTTGTTAAGCTACTGTGACCTCCACCGCTCTTCCAAGGGGCATTTAAACCATCTTTTAAGCTACTGCGACCTGCACGTCTCTTCCAAAGGGCATTTAAACCGTCTTGTTAAGCTACTGCGAACTGCACGTCTCTTCCAAGGGGCATTTAAACCATCTTCTAAGCTTCTGCGACCTGTACGTCTCTTCCAATGGGCATTTAAACCATCTTGTTAAGCTGCTTCGACCTGTATGTCTCTTCCAAGGGGCATTTAAACCGTCTTGTTAAGATACTGCGACCTGCACGTCTCTTCCAAGGGGCATTTAAACCGTCTTGGTAAGCTACTGCGACCTGCAATCCTCTTCTAAGGGGCATTTAAACCCTCTTGTTAAGCTTCTGCGACCTGCACATCTCTTGCAAAGGGCATTTAAACCGTCTTGTTAACCTACTGCGACCTGCACGTCTTTTCCAAGCGGCATTTAAAAAGTCTTGTTAAGCTACTGCGACCTACACGTCTCTTCCAAGGGGCATTTAAACCGTCTTGTTAAGCTACTGCGACCTGCACGTCTCTTCCAAGGGGCATTTAAACTGTCTTGTTAAGCTACTGCGACCTCCACCTCTCTTCCAAGGGGCATTTAAACCGCATTGTTAAGCTACTGCGACCTGCACATCTCTTCCAAGGGGCATTTAAACCGTCTTGTTAAGCTACTGCGACCTTCACGGCTCTTCCAAAGGGCATTTTAACCGTCTTGTTAAGCTACTGTGACCGGCACGTTTCTACCAAGGGGCATTTAAACCGTCTTGTTAAGCTACTGCGACCTCCACTTCTCTTCCAAGGGGCATTTAATCCGTCTTGATAAGCTACTGCGACCTGCACGTCTCTTCTAACTGGCATTTACACCGTATTGTTAAGCTATTGCGGACTGCATTTCTCCACCAAGGGGCATTTAAACTGTCTTGTTAAGCTACTGCGACCTCCACGTCTCTTCCAAGGGGCATTTAAACCGTCTTGTTAAGCTACTGCGACCTGCACGTCTCTTCCAAGGGGCATTTAAACCATCTTCTAAGCTACTGCGACCTGTACGTCTCGTCCAATGGGCATTTAAACAGTCTTGTTAAGCAGCTGCGACCTGTATGTCTCTTCTAATGGGCATTTAAACCGTCTTGTTAAGCTACTGCAACCTCCTCCACTCTTCCAAGGGGCATTTAAACCATCTTGTTAAGCTACTGCGACCTGCACGTCTCTTCCAAGGGGCATTTAAACCGTCTTGTTAAGCTACTGCGACCTGCACGTCTCTTCCAAGGGGCATTTAAACCGTCTTGTTAAGCTACTGCGACCTGCACGTCTCTTCCAAGGGGCATTTAAACTGTCTTGTTAAGCTACTGCGACCTCCACCTCTCTTCCAAGGGACATTTAAACCGTCTTGTTAAGCTACTGCGACCTGCACATCTCTTCCAAGGGGCATTTAAACCGTCTTGTTAAACTACTGCGACCTTCACCGCTCTTCCAAAGGGCATTTTAACCATCTTGTTAAGCTACTGTGACCTGCACGTCTCTACCAAGGGGCATTTAAACCGTCTTGTTAAGCTACTGCAACCTCCACTGCTCTTCCAAGGGGCATTTAATCCGTCTTGTTAAGCTACTGCGACCTGCACTTCTCTTCCAAGGGGCATTTAAACCGTCTTGGTAAGCTACTGAGACCTGCAAGCCTCTTCAAAGGGGCATTTTAACCGTCTTTTTAAGCTACTGTGACCTGCACGTCTCTAGCAAGGGGCATTTAAACCGTCTTCTTAAGCTACTGCGACCTCCACTGCTCTTCCAAGGGGCATTTAATCCGTCTTGTTAAGCTACTGCGACCTGCACGTCTCTTCCAAGTGGCATTTAAACCGTATTGTTAAGCTACTGCGAACTGCACGTCTCTTCCAAGGGGCATTTAAACTGTCTTGTTAAGCTACTGCGACCTGCACGTCTCTTCCAAGGGGCATTTAAACCGACTTGTTAAGCTACTGCGACCTGCACGTCTCTTCCAAGGGGCATTTAAACCATCTTCTAAGCTACTGCGACCTGTACGTCTCGTCCAATGGGCATTTAAACCGTCTTGTTAAGTAGCTGCGACCTGTATGTCTCTTCCAAGGGGCATTTAAACCGTCTTGTTAAGCTACTGCGACCTCCTCCGCTCTTCCAAGGGGCATTTAAACCGTCTTGTTAAGCTACTGCGACCTCCACCGCTCTTCCAAGGGGCATTTAAACCGTTTGGAAAGCTACTGCGACCTGCACGTCTCTTCCAAGGGGCATTTAAACCTTCTTGGTATGCTACTGCGACCTGCAAGCCTCTTCCAAGGGGCATTTAAACCGTTTTGTTAAGCTACTGCGACCTGCACATCTCTTCCAAGGGGCATTTAAACCATCTTGTTAAGCTACTGCTTCCTGCATGTCTTTTCCAAGGGGCATTTAAACCGTCTTGTTAAGCTACTGTGACCTGCACGTCTCTTCTAAGGGGCATTTAAACCGTCTTGTTAAGCTACTGCGACCTGCACGTCTCTTTCAAGGGACATTTAAACCGTCTTGTTAAGCTAATGCGACCTGCACGTCTCTTCCAAGGGCATTTAAACTGTCTTGTTAAGCTACTGCGACCTCCACCTCTCTTCCAAGGGGCATTTAAACCGTCTTGTTAAGCTACTGCTACCTGCACGTCTTTTCCAACGGGCATTTAAACCGTCTTGTTAAGCTACTGCGACAAGCGCATCTCTTCCAAGGGGCATTTAAACCGTCTTGCTAAGCTACTCCGACCTGCACATCTCTTCCAAGGGGCATTTAAACCGTCTTGTTAAGCTACTGCGACCTTCACCGCTCTTCCAAAGGGCATTTTAACTGTCTTGTTAAGCTACTGTGACCTGCACGTCTCTACCAAGGGGCATTTAAACCGTCTTGTTAAGCTACTGCAACCTCAACTGCTCTTCCAAGGGGCATTTAATCCGTCTTGTTAAGCTACTGCGACCTGCACTTCTCTTCCAAGGGGCATTTAAACCGTCTTGGTAAGCTACTGCGACCTGCAAGCCTCTTCAAAGGGGCATTTTAACCGTCTTTTTAAGCTACTGTGACCTGCACGTCTCTAGCAAGGGGCATTTAAACCGTCTTCTTAAGCTACTGCGACCTCCACTGCTCTTCCAAGGGGCATTTAATCCGTCTTGTTAAGCTACTGCGACCTGCACGTCTCTTCCAAGGGGCATTTAAACCGTATTGTTAAGCTACTGCGAACTGCACGTCTCTTCCAAGGGGCATTTAAACTGTCTTGTTAAGCTACTGCGACCTGCACGTCTCTTCCAAGGGGCATTTAAACCGACTTGTTAAGCTACTGCGACCTGCACGTCTCTTCCAAGGGGCATTTTAACCATCTTCTAAGCTACTGCGACCTGTGCGTCTCGTCCAATGGGCATTTAAACCGTCTTGTTAAGTAGCTGCGACCTGTATGTCTCTTCCAAGGGGCATTTAAACCGTCTTGTTAAGCTACTGCGACCTCCTCCGCTCTTCCAAGGGGCATTTAAACCGTCTTGTTAAGCTACTGCGACCTCCACCGCTGTTCCAAGGGGCATTTAAACCGTTTGGAAAGCTACTGTGACCTGCACGTCTCTTCCAAGGGGCATTTAAACCTTCTTGGTATGCTACTGCGACCTGCAAGCCTCTTCCAAGGGGCATTTAAACCGTCTTGTTAAGCTACTGCGACCTGCACATCTCTTCCAAGGGGCATTTAAACCATCTTGTTAAGCTACTGCGACCTGCACATCTCTTCCAGGGGGCATTTAAACCATCTTGATAAGCTACTGCGACCAGCATGACTTTTCCAAGGGGCATTTAAACCGTCTTGTTAAGCTACAGCGACCTGCATGTCTCTTACAAGGGGCATTTAAACCGTCTTGTTAAGCTACTGCGACCTGCACGTCTCTTCCACGGGGCATTTAAACTGTCTTGTTAAGCTACTGCCACCTCCACCTCTCTTCCAAGGGGCATTTAAACCGTCTTGTTAGGCTACTGCGACCTGCACGTCTCTTCCAAGGGGCATTTTAACCGTCTTGTTAAGCTACTGCGACCTGCACGTCTCTTCCAAGGGGCATTTAAACCGTCTTGTTAAGCTACTGCGACCATCACCGCTCTTCCAAAAGGCATTTAATCCGTCTTGTTAAGCTACTGCGACCTGCACGTCTCTTTCAAGGGGCATTTAAACCGTATTGTTAAGCTACTGCGAACTGCACGTCTCTTCCAAGGGGCATTTCAACTGTCTTGTTAAGCTACTGCGACCTGTATTTCTCTTCCAATGGGCATTTAAGCCGTCTTGTTAAGCTGCTGCAACCTGTATATCTCTTCCATGGGGCATTTAAACTGTCTTGTTAAGCTACTGCGACCTCCACCGCTCTTCCAAGGGGCATTTAAACCATCTTGTTAAGCTACTGTGACCTCCACCGCTCTTCCAAGGGGCATTTAAACCATCTTGTTAAGCTACTGCGACCTGCAAGCCTCTTCTAAGGGGCATTTAAACCCTCTTTTTAACCTACTGCGACCTGCACGTCTCTTGCAAGGGGCATTTAAACCGTCTTGTTAAGCTACTGCGACCAGCACGTCTCTTCTAAGGGGCATTTAAACCGTCTTGTTAAGCTACTGCGACCTGCAAGTCTCTTTCAAGGGGCACTTAAACCGTCTTGTTAAGCTAATGCGACCTGCATGTCTCTTCCAAGGGGCATTTAAACTGTCTTGTTAAGCTACTGCGACCTCCACCTCTCTTCCAAGGGGCATTTAAACCGTCTTGTTAAGCTACTGCGACCTGCACCTCTCTTCCAAGGGGCATTTAAACCGTTTTCTTAAGCTACTGCGACCTGCACGTCTCTTCCAAGGGGCATTTAAACCGTCTTGTTAAGCTGCTGCGACCTGCACATCTCTTCCAAGGGGCATATAAACCGTCTTGTTAAGCTACTGCGACCTTCACCGCTCTTTCTAAGGGCATTTTAACCGTCTTGTTAAGCTACTGTGACCTGCACGTCTCTACCAAGGGGCATTTAAACCGTCTTGTTAAGCTACTGCAAAGTCCACTGCTCTTCCAAGGGGCATTTAAACCGTCTTGTTAAGCTACTGCGACCAGCACGTCTCTTCCAAGGGACATTTAAACCGTCTTTTTAAGCTACTGCGACCTGCACGTCTCTCCCAAGGGGCATTTAAACTGTCTTGTTAAGCCACTGCGACCTCCACCTTTCTTCCAAGGGGCATTTAAACCGTCTTGTTAAGCTACTGCGACCTGCACGTCTCTTCCAAGGGGCATTTTAACCGTCTTGTTAAGCTACTGCGACCTGCAAGTCTCTTCCAAGGGGCATTTAAACCGTCTAGTTAAGCTACTGCGACCTGCACATCTTTTCCAAGGGGCATTTAAACCGTCTTGTTAAGCTACTGCGAACTGCACGTCTCTTCCAAGGGGCATTTAAACCATCTTCTAAGCTACTGCGACCTGAACGTCTATTCCAATGGGCATTTAAACCGTCTTGTTAAGCTACTGTGACCTCCACCGCTCTTCCAAGCGGCATTTAAACCATCTTTTAAGCTACAGCGACCTGCGCGTCTCTTCCAAGGAAAATTTAAACCGTCTTGGTAAGCTACTGCGACCTGCAAGCCTCTTCTAAGGGGCATTTAAACCCTCTTGTTAAGCTACTGCGACCTGCACATCTCTTGCAAAGGGCATTTAAACCATCTTGTTGAGCTACTGCGACCTCCACTGCTCTTCCAAGGGGCATTTAATCCGTCTTGTTATGCTACTGCGACCTACAAGCCTCTTCCAAGGGGCATTTAATCGTCTTGTTAAGATACTGTGACCTGCACGTCTCTAGCAAGGGGCATTTAAACCATCTTGTTAAACTACTGCAACCTCCACTGCTCTTCCAAGGGGCATTTAATCCGTCTTGTTAAGCTACTGCGACCTGCACGTGTCTTCCAAGTGGCATTTAAACCGTATTGTTAAGCTACTGCGAACTGCATGTCTCTTCCAAGGGGAATTTAAACTGTCTTGTTAAGCTACTGCGACCTACACGTCTCTTCCAAGGGGCATTTAAACCGTCTTGTTAAGCTACTGCGACCTGCACGTCTCTTCCAAAGGGCATTTAAACCGTCTTGTTAAGCTACTGCGAACTGCACGTCTCTTCCAAGGGGCATTTAAACCATCTTCTAAGCTTCTGCGACCTGTACGTCTCTTCCAATGGGCATTTAAACCATCTTGTTAAGCTGCTTCGACCTGTATGTCTCTTCCAAGGGGCATTTAAACCGTCTTGTTAAGCTACTGCGGCCTGCACGTCTCTTCCAAGGGGCATTTAAACCGTCTTGGTAAGCTACTGCGACCTGCAATCCTCTTCTAAGGGGCAGTTAAACCCCCTTGTTAAGCTTCTGCGACCTGCACATCTCTTGCAAAGGGCATTTAAACCGTCTTGTTAAGCTACTGCGACCTGCACGTCTTTTCCAAGGGGCATTTAAGAAGTCTTGTTAAGCTACTGCGACCTACACGTCTCTTCCAAGGGGCATTTAAACCGTCTTGTTAAGCTACTGCGACCTGCACGTCTCTTCCAAGGGGCATTTAAACTGTCTTGTTAAGCTACTGCGACCTCCACCTCTCTTCCAATGGGCATTTAAACCGTCTTGTTAAGCTACTGCGACCTGCACCTCTCTTCCAAGGGGCATTTAAACCGTTTTCTTAAGCTACTGCGACCTGCACGTCTCTTCCAAGGGGCATTTAAACCGTCTTGTTAAGCTGCTGCGACCTGCACATCTCTTCCAAGGGGCATATAAACCGTCTTGTTAAGCTACTGCGACCTTCACCGCTCTTTCTAAGGGCATTTTAACCGTCTTGTTAAGCTACTGTGACCTGCACGTCTCTACCAAGGGGCATTTAAACCGTCTTGTTAAGCTACTGCGACCAGCACGTCTCTTCCAAGGGACATTTAAACCGTCTTTTTAAGCTACTGCGACCTGCACTTCTCTCCCAAGGGGCATTTAAACTGTCTTGTTAAGCTACTGCGACCTCCACCTTTCTTCCAAGGGGCATTTAAACCGTCTTGTTAAGCTACTGCGACCTGCACGTCTCTTCCAAGGGGCATTTTAACCGTCTTGTTAAGCTACTGCGACCTGCAAGTCTCTTCCAAGGGGCATTTAAACCGTCTAGTTAAGCTACTGCGACCTGCACATCTTTTCCAAGGGGCATTTAAACCGTCTTGTTAAGCTACTGCGACCTTCACCGCTATTCCAAAGGGCATTTTAATGGTCTTCTTAAGCTACTGTGACCTGCACGTCTCTACCAAGGTGCATTTAAACCGTCTTGTTAAGCTACTGCGACCTGCACGTCTCTTCCAAGGGGCATTTAAACCGTCTTGTTAAGCTACTGCGAACTGCACGTCTCTTCCAAGGGGCATTTAAACCATCTTCTAAGCTACTGCGACCTGAACGTCTATTCCAATGGGCATTTAAACCGTCTTGTTAAGCTACTGTGACCTCCACCGCTCTTCCAAGCGGCATTTAAACCATCTTTTAAGCTACAGCGACCTGCGCGTCTCTTCCAAGGAAAATTTAAACCGTCTTGGTAAGCTACTGCGACCTGCAAGCCTCTTCTAGGGGGCATTTAAACCCTCTTGTTAAGCTACTGCGACCTGCACATCTCTTGCAAAGGGCATTTAAACCATCTTGTTAAGCTACTGCGACCTCCACTGCTCTTCCAAGGGGCATTTAATCCGTCTTGTTATGATACTGCGACCTACAAGCCTCTTCCAAGGGGCATTTAACCGTCTTGTTAAGCTACTGTGACCTGCACGTCTCTAGCAAGGGGCATTTAAACCGTCTTGTTAAACTACTGCAACCTCCACTGCTCTTCCAAGGGGCATTTAATCCGTCTTGTTAAGCTACTGCGACCTGCACGTGTCTTCCAAGTGGCATTTAAACCGTATTGTTAAGCTACTGCGAACTGCATGTCTCTTCCAAGGGGAATTTAAACTGTCTTGTTAAGCTACTGCGACCTACACGTCTCTTCCAAGGGGCATTTAAACCGTCTTGTTAAGCTACTGCGACCTGCACGTCTCTTCCAAGGGGCATTTAAACCATCTTCTAAGCTACTGCGACCTGTACGTCTCTTCCAATGGGCATTTAAACCGTCTTGTTAAGCTGCTGTGACCTGTATGTCTCTTCCAAGGGGCATTTAAACCGTCTTATTAAGCTACTGCGACCTCCTCCGCTCTTCCAAGGGGCATTTAAACTGTCTTGTTAAGCTACTGCGACCTGCACGTCTCTTCCAAGGGGCATCTAAAGCGTATTGGTAAGCTACTGCGACCTGCAAGCTTCTTCCACGGGGCATTTAAACCATCTTGTTAAGCTACTGCGACCTGCACATCTCTTCCAATGGGCATTTAAACCGTCTTGTTAAGATACTGCGAACTGCACGTCTTTTCCAAGGGGTATTTAAACCGTCTTGTTAAGCTACTGTGACCTCCACCGCTCTTCCAAGGGGCATTTAAACCATCTTTTAAGCTACTGCGACCTGCACGTCTCTTCCAAAGGGCATTTAAACCGTCTTGTTAAGCTACTGCGAACTGCACGTCTCTTCCAAGGGGCATTTAAACCATCTTCTAAGCTTCTGCGACCTGTACGACTCTTCCAATGGGCATTTAAACCATCTTGTTAAGCTGCTTCGACCTGTATGTCTCTTCCAAGGGGCATTTAAACCATCTTGTTAAGCTACTGCGACCTGCACGTCTCTTCCAAGGGGCATTTAAACCGTCTTGGTAAGCTACTGCGACCTGCAATCCTCTTCTAAGGGGCATTTAAACCTCCTTGTTAAGCTTCTGCGACCTGCACATCTCTTGCAAAGGGCATTTAAACCGTCTTGTTAAGCTACTGCGACCTGCACGTCTTTTCCAAGGGGCATTTAAAAAGTCTTGTTAAGCTACTGCGACCTACACGTCTCTTCCAAGGGGCATTTAAACCGTCTTGTTAAGCTACTGCGACCTGCACGTCTCTTCCAAGGGGCATTTAAACTGTCTTGTTAAGCTACTGCGACCTCCACCTCTCTTCCAAGGGGCATTTAAACCGTATTGTTAAGCTACTGCGACCTGCACATCTCTTCCAAGGGGCATTTAAACCGTCTTGTTAAGCTACTGCGACCTTCACCGCTCTTCCAAAGGGCATTTTAACCGTCTTGTTAAGCTACTGTGACCGGCACGTTTCTACCAAGGGGCATTTAAACCGTCTTGTTAAGCTACTGCGACCTCCACTTCTCTTCCAAGGGGCATTTAATCCATCTTGTTAAGCTACTGCGACCTGCACGTCTCTTCTAACTGGCATTTACACCGTATTGTTAAGCTATTGCGGACTGCATTTCTCCACCAAGGGGCATTTAAACTGTCTTGTTAAGCTACTGCGACCTCCACGTCTCTTCCAAGGGGCATTTAAACCGTCTTGTTAAGCTACTGCGACCTGCACGTCTCTTCCAAGGGGCATTTAAACCATCTTCTAAGCTACTGCGACCTGTACGTCTCGTCCAATGGGCATTTAAACAGTCTTGTTAAGCAGCTGCGACCTGTATGTCTCTTCTAATGGGCATTTAAACCGTCTTGTTAAGCTACTGCGACCTCCTCCACTCTTCCAAGGGGCATTTAAACCATCTTGTTAAGCTACTGCGACCTGCACGTCTCTTCCAAGGGGCATTTAAACCGTCTTGTTAAGCTACTGCGACCTGCACGTCTCTTCCAAGGGGCATTTAAACCGTCTTGTTAAGCTACTGCGACCTGCACTTCTCTTCCAAGGGGCATTTAAACTGTCTTGTTAAGCTACTGCGACCTCCACCTCTCTTCCAAGGGGCATTGAAACCGTCTTGTTAAGCTACTGCGACCTGCACATCTCTTCCAAGGGGCATTTAAACGTCTTGTTAAGCTACTGCGACCTTCACCGCTCTTCCAAAGGGCATTTTAACCATCTTGTTAAGCTACTGTGACCTGCACGTCTCTACCAAGGGGCATTTAAACCGTCTTGTTAAGCTACTGCAACCTCCACTGCTCTTCGAAGGGGCATTTAATCCGTCTTGTTAAGCTACTGCGACCTGCACTTCTCTTCCAAGGGGCATTTAAACCGTCTTGGTAAGCTACTGCGACCTGCAAGCCTCTTCAAAGGGGCATTTTAACCGTCTTTTTAAGCTACTGCGACCTCCACTGCTCTTCCAAGGGGCATTTAATCCGTCTTGTTAAGCTACTGCGACCTGCACGTCTCTTCCAAGTGGCATTTAAACCGTATTGTTAAGCTACTGCGAACTGCTCGTCTCTTCCAAGGGGCATTTAAACTGTCTTGTTAAGCTACTGCGACCTGCACGTCTCTTCCAAGGGGCATTTAAACCGACTTGTTAAGCTACTGCGACCTGCACGTCTCTTCCAAGGGGCATTTAAACCATCTTCTAAGCTACTGCGACCTGTACGTCTCGTCCAATGGGCATTTAAACCGTCTTGTTAAGTAGCTGCGACCTGTATGTCTCTTCCAAGGGGCATTTAAACCGTCTTGTTAAGCTACTGCGACCTCCTCCGCTCTTCCAAGGGGCATTTAAACCGTCTTGTTAAGCTACTGCGACCTCCACCGCTCTTCCAAGGGGCATTTAAACCGTTTGGAAAGCTACTACGACCTGCACGTCTCTTCCAAGGGGCATTTAAACCTTCTTGGTATGCTACTGCGACCTGCAAGCCTCTTCCAAGGGGCATTTAAACCGTCTTGTTAAGCTACTGCGACCTGCACATCTCTTCCAAGGGGCATTTAAACCATCTTGTTAAGCTACTGCTTCCTGCATGTCTTTTCCAAGGGGCATTTAAACCGTCTTGTTAAGCTACTGGGACCTGCACGTCTCTTCTGAGGGGCATTTAAACCGTCTTGTTAAGCTACTGCGACCTGCACGTCTCTTTCAAGGGACATTTAAACCGTCTTGTTAAGCTAATGCGACCTGCACGTCTCTTCCAAGGGCATTTAAACTGTCTTGTTAAGCTACTGCGACCTCCACCTCTCTTCCAAGGGGCATTTAAACCGTCTTGTTAAGCTACTGCGACCTGCACGTCTTTTCCAACGGGCATTTAAACCGTCTTGTTAAGCTACTGCGACAAGCGCATCTCTTCCAAGGGGCATTTAAACCGTCTTGCTAAGCTACTCCAACCTGCACATCTCTTCCAAGGGGCATTTAAACCGTCTTGTTAAGCTACTGCGACCTGCACCGCTCTTCCAAAGGGCATTTTAACCGTCTTGTTAAGCTACTGTGACCTGCACGTCTCTACCAAGGGGCATTTAAACCGTCTTGTTAAGCTACTGCAACCTCAACTTCTCTTCCAAGGGGCATTTAATCCGTCTTGTTAAGCTACTGCGACCTGCACTTCTCTTCCAAGAGGCATTTAAACCGTCTTGGTAAGCTACTGCGACCTGCAAGCCTCTTCAAAGGGGCATTTTAACCGTCTTTTTAAGCTACTGTGACCTGCACGTCTCTAGCAAGGGGCATTTAAACCGTCTTCTTAAGCTACTGCGACCTCCACTGCTCTTCCAAGGGGCATTTAATCCGTCTTGTTAAGCTACTGCGACCTGCATGTCTCTTCCAAGGGGCATTTAAACCGACTTGTAAAGCTACTGCGACCTGCACGTCTCTTCCAAGGGGCATTTAAACCATCTTCTAAGCTACTGCGACCTGTACGTCTCGTCCAATGGGCATTTAAACCGTCTTGTTAAGTAGCTGCGACCTGTATGTCTCTTCCAAGGGGCATTTAAACCGTCTTGTTAAGCTACTGCGACCTCCTCCGCTCTTCCAAGGGGCATTTAAACCGTCTTGTTAAGCTACTGCGACCTCCACCGCTCTTCCAAGGGGCATTTAAACCGTTTGGAAAGCTACTGTGACCTGCACGTCTCTTCCAAGGGGCATTTAAACCTTCTTGGTATGCTACTGCGACCTGCAAGCCTCTTCCAAGGGGCATTTAAACCGTCTTGTTAAGCTACTGCGACCTGCACATCTCTTCCAAGGGGCATTTAAACCATCTTGTTAAGCTACTGCTTCCTGCATGTCTTTTCCAAGGGGCATTTAAACCATCTTGTTAAGCTACTGTGACCTGCACGTCTTTTCTAAGGGGCATTTAAACCGTCTTGTTAAGCTACTGCGACCTGCACGTCTCTTTCAAGGGACATTTAAACCGTCTTGTTAAGCTAATGCGACCCGCACGTCTTTTCCAAGGGCATTTAAACTGTCTTGTTAAGCTACTGCGACCTCCACCTCTCTTCCAAGGGGCATTTAAACCGTCTTGTGAAGCTACTGCGACCTGCACGTCTTTTCCAACGGGCATTTAAACCGTCTTGTTAAGCTACTGCGACAAGCGCGTCTCTTCCAAGGGGCATTTAAACCATCTTGCTAAGCTACTCCGACCTGCACATCTCTTCCAAGGGGCATTGAACCGTCTTGTTAAGCTACTGCGACCTTCACCGCTCTTCCAAAGGGCATTTTAACCGTCTTGTTAAGCTACTGTGACCTGCACGTCTCTACCAAGGGGCATTTAAACCATCTTGTTAAGCTACTGCAACCTCCACTGCTCTTCCACGGGGCATTTAAACCGTCTTGTTAAGCTACTGCGACCTGCACGTCTCTTCCAAGGGGCATTTAAACCGTCTTGTTAAGCTACTGCTACCTGCACGTCTCTTCCAAGGGGCATTTAAACTGTCTTGTTAAGCTACTGCGACCTCCACCTCTCTTCCAAGGGGCATTTAAACCGTCTTGTTAAGCTACTGCGACCTGCACGTCTCTTCCAAGGGGCATTTAAACCATCTTCTAAGCTACTGCGACCTGTACGTCTCTTCCAATGGGCATTTAAACCGTCTTGTTAAGCTGCTTCGACCTGTATGTCTCTTCCAAGGGGCATTTAAACCGTCTTGTTAAGCTACTGCGACCTCCACCGCTCTTTCAAGGGGCATTTAAACCGTCTTGTTAAGCTACTGCGACCTGCACGTCTCTTCCAAGGGGCATTTAAACCGTCTTGGTGAGCTACTGCGACCTGCACGTCTCTTCCAAGGGGCATTTAAACCGACTTGTTAAGCTACTGCGACCTGCACGTCTCTTCCAAGGGGCACTTAAACCATCTTCTAAGCTACTGCGACCTGTACGTCTCGTCCAATGGGCATTTAAACCGTCTTGTTAAGTAGCTGCGACCTGTATGTCTCTTCCAAGGGGCATTTAAACCGTCTTGTTAAGCTACTGCGACCTCCTCCGCTCTTCCAAGGGGCATTTAAACCGTCTTGTTAAGCTACTGCGACCTCCACCGCTCTTCCAAGGGGCATTTAAACCGTTTGGAAAGCTACTGTGACCTGCACGTCTCTTCCAAGGGGCATTTAAACCTTCTTGGTATGCTACTGCGACCTGCAAGCCTCTTCCAAGGGGCATTTAAACCGTCTTGTTAAGCTACTGCGACCTGCACATCTCTTCCAAGGGGCATTTAAACCATCTTGTTAAGCTACTGCTTCCTGCATGTCTTTTCCAAGGGGCATTTAAACCATCTTGTTAAGCTACTGTGACCTGCACGTCTTTTCTAAGGGGCATTTAAACCGTCTTGTTAAGCTACTGCGACCTGCACGTCTCTTTCAAGGGACATTTAAACCGTCTTGTTAAGCTAATGCGACCCGCACGTCTTTTCCAAGGGCATTTAAACTGTCTTGTTAAGCTACTGCGACCTCCACCTCTCTTCCAAGGGGCATTTAAACCGTCATGTTAAGCTACTGCGACCTGCACGTCTTTTCCAACGGGCATTTAAACCGTCTTGTTAAGCTACTGCGACAAGCGCGTCTCTTCCAAGGGGCATTTAAACCATCTTGCTAAGCTACTCCGACCTGCACATCTCTTCCAAGGGGCATTTAAACCGTCTTGTTAAGCTACTGCGACCTGCACGTCTCTTCCAAGGGGCATTTAAACCGTCTTGTTAAGCTACTGCTACCTGCACGTCTCTTCCAAGGGGCATTTAAACTGTCTTGTTAAGCTACTGCGACCTCCACCTCTCTTCCAAGGGGCATTTAAACCGTCTTGTTAAGCTACTGCGACCTGCACGTCTCTTCCAAGGGGCATTTAAACCATCTTCTAAGCTACTGCGACCTGTACGTCTCTTCCAATGGGCATTTAAACCGTCTTGTTAAGCTGCTTCGACCTGTATGTCTCTTCCAAGGGGCATTTAAACCGTCTTGTTAAGCTACTGCGACCTCCACCGCTCTTTCAAGGGGCATTTAAACCGTCTTGTTAAGCTACTGCGACCTGCACGTCTCTTCCAAGGGGCATTTAAACCGTCTTGGTGAGCTACTGCGACCTGCAAGCCTCTTCCAAGGGGTATTTAAACCGTCTTGTTAAGCTACTGCGACCTGCACATCTCTTCCAAGGGGCATTTAAACCATCTTGTTAAGCTACTGCGACATTCATGTCTTTTCCTAGGGGCATTTAAACCGTCTTGTTAAGCTACTGTGACCTCCACCGCTCTTCCAAGCGGCATTTAAACCATCTGTTAAGCTACTGCGACCTGTACGTCTCTTCCAAGGGGCATTTAAACCGTCTTGTTAAGCTACTGCGACCTGCACGTCTCTTCCAAGGGGCATTTAAACCATCTTGTTAAGCTACTGCGACCTGAACGTCTCTTCCAAGGGGCATTTAAACCGTCTTGTTAAGCTACTGCGACCTGCACGTCTCTTCCAAGGGGCATTTAAACTGTCTTGTTAAGCTACTGCGACCTCCACCTCTCTTCCAAGGGGCATTTAAGCCGCCTTGTTAAGCTACTGCGACCTGCGCATCTCTTCCAAGGGGCATTTAAACCGTCTTGTTAAGCTACTGCGACCTCCACTGCTCTTCCAAGGGGCATTTAATCCGTCTTGTTAAGCTACTGCGACCTGCACGTCTCTTCCAAAGGGCATTTAAACCGTCTTGGTAAGCTACTGCGACCTGCAAGCCTCTTCCAAGGGGCATTTTAACCATCTTGTTAAGCTACTGTGACCTGCACGTCTCTAGCAAGGGGCATTTAAACCATCTTGTTAAGCTACTGCGACCTGCACATCTCTTCCAAGGGGCATTTAAACCATCTTGATAAGCTACTGCGACCAGCATGACTTTTCCAAGGGGCATTTAAACCGTCTTGTTAGGCTACTGCGACCTGCACGTCTCTTCCAAGGGGCATTTTAACCGTCTTGTTAAGCTACTGCGACCTGCACGTCTCTTCCAAGGGGAATTTAAACCGTCTTGTTAAGCTACTGCGACCATCACCGCTCTTCCAAAAGGCATTTAATCCGTCTTGTTAAGCTACTGCGACCTGCACGTCTCTTTCAAGGGGCATTTAAACCGTATTGTTAAGCTACTGTGAACTGCACGTCTCTTCCAAGGGGCATTTAAACTGTCTTGTTAAGCTACTGCGACCTGTATTTCTCTTCCAATGGGCATTTAAGCCATCTTGTTAAGCTGCTGCGACCTGTATGTCTCTTCCAAGGGGCATTTAATCTGTCTTGTTAAGCTACTGCGACCTCCACCGCTCTTCCAAGGGGCATTTAAACCGTCTTGTTAAGCTACTGTGACCTCCACCGCTCTTCCAAGGGGCATTTAAACCATCTTGTTAAGCTACTGCGACCTGCACGTCTCTTCCAAGGGGCATTTAAACCGTCTTGTTAAGCTACTGCTACCTGCACGTCTCTTTCAAGGGGCATTTAAACTGTCTTGTTAAGCTACTGCGACCTCCACCTCTCTTCCAAGGGGCATTTAAACCGTCTTGTTAAGCTACTGCGACCTGCACGTCTCTTCCAAGGGGCATTTAAACCGTTTTGTTAAGCTACTGCGAACTGCACGTCTCTTCCAAGGGGCATTTAAACCATCTTCTAAGCTACTGCGACCTGTACGTCTCTTCCAATGGGCATTTAAACCGTCTTGTTAAGCTGCTTCGACCTGTATGTCTCTTCCAAGGGGCATTTAAACCGTCTTGTTAAGCTACTGCGACCTCCACCGCTCTTTCAAGGGGCATTTAAACCGTCTTGTTAAGCTACTGCGACCTGCACGTCTCTTCCAAGGGGCATTTAAACCGTCTTGGTGAGCTACTGTGACCTGCAAGCCTCTTCCAAGGGGTATTTAAACCGTCTTGTTAAGCTACTGCGACCTGCACATCTCTTCCAAGGGGCATTTAAACCATCTTGTTAAGCTACTGCGACATTCATGTCTTTTCCTAGGGGCATTTAAACTGTCTTGTTAAGCTACTGTGACCTCCACCGCTCTTCCAAGCGGCATTTAAACCATATGTTAAGCTACTGCGACCTGTACGTCTCTTCCAAGGGGCATTTAAACCGTCTTGGTAAGCTACTGCGACCTGCAAGCCTCTTCTAAGTGGCATTTAAACCCTCTTGTTAAGCTACTGCGACCTGCACATCTCTTGCAAAGGGCATTTAAACCGTCTTGTTAAGCTACTGCGACCTGCACGTCTCTTCCAAGGGGCATTTAAACCATCTTGTTAAGCTACTGCGACCTGAACGTCTCTTCCAAGGGGCATTTAAACCGTCTTGTTAAGCTACTGCGACCTGCACGTCTCTTCCAAGCGGCATTTAAACTGTCTTGTTAAGCTACTGCGACCTCCACCTCTCTTCCAAGGTGCATTTAAGCCATCTTGTTAAGCTACTGCGACCTGCGCATCTCTTCCAAGGGGCATTTAAACCGTCTTGTTAAGCTACTGAGACCTTCACCGCTCTTCCAAAGGGCATTTTAACCGTCTTGTTAAGCTACTGTGACCTGCACGTCTCTACCAAGGGGCATTTAAACCGTCTTGTTAAGCTACTGCGACCTCCACTGCTCTTCCAAGGGGCATTTAATCCGTCTTGTTAAGCTACTGCGACCTGCACGTCTCTTCCAAAGGGCATTTAAACCGTCTTGGTAAGCTACTGCGACCTGCAAGCCTCTTCCAAGGGGCATTTTAACCATCTTGTTAAGCTACTGTGACCTGCACGTCTCTAGCAAGGGGCATTTAAACCATCTTGTTAAGCTACTGCGACCTGCACATCTCTTCCAAGGGGCATTTAAACCATCTTGATAAGCTACTGCGACCAGCATGACTTTTCCAAGGGGCATTTAAACTGTCTTGTTAGGCTACTGCGACCTGCACGTCTCTTCCAAGGGGCATTTTAACCGTCTTGTTAAGCTACTGCGTCCTGCACGTCTCTTTCAAGGGGCATTTAAACCGTCTTGTTAAGCTACTGCGACCATCACCGCTCTTCCAAAAGGCATTTAATCCGTCTTGTTAAGCTACTGCGACATGCACGTCTCTTTCAAGGGGCATTTAAACCGTATTGTTAAGCTACTGCGAACTGCACGACTCTTCCAAGGGGCATTTAAACTGTCTTGTTAAGCTACCGCGACCTGTATTTCTCTTCCAATGGGCATTTAAGCCGTCTTGTTAAGCTGCTGCGACCTGTATGTCTCTTCCAAGGGGCATTTAAACTGTCTTGTTAAGCTACTGCGACCTCCACCGCTCTTCCAAGGGGCATTTAAACCGTCTTGTTAAGCTACTGTGACCTCCACCGCTCTTCCATTGGGCATTTAAACCATCTTGTTAAGCTACTGCGACCTGCACGTCTCTTCCAAGGGGCATTTAAACCGTCTTGGCAAGCTACTGCGACCTGCAAGCCTCTTCTAAGGGGCATTTAAACCCTCTTTTTAAGCTACTGCGACCTGCACGTCTCTTGCAAGGGGGATTTAAACCGTCTTGTTAAGCTACTGCGACCAGCACGTCTCTTCTAAGGGGCATTTAAACCGTCTTGTTAAGCTACTGCGACCTGCAAGTCTCTTTCAAGGGGCATTTAAACCGTCTTGTTAAGCTAATGCGACCTGCACGTCTCTTCCAAGGGGCATTTAAACTGTCTTGTTAAGCTACTGCGACCTCCACCTCTCTTCCAAGGGGCATTTAATCCGTCTTGTTAAGCTACTGCGACCTGCACGTCTCTTCCAAGGGGCAATTAAACCGTTTTCTTAAGCTACTGCGACCTGCACCTCTCTTCCAAGGGGCATTTAAACCGTCTTGTTAAGCTGCTGCGACCTGCACATCTCTTCCAAGGGGCATATAAACAGTCTTGTTAAGCTACTGCGACCTTCACCGCTCTTTCTAAGGGCATTTTAACCGTCTTGTTAAGCTACTGTGACCTGCACGTCTCTACCAAGGGGCATTTAAACCGTCTTGTTAAGCTACTGCGACCTGCACGTCTCTTCCAAGGGGCATTTAAACCGTCTTGGTAAGCTACTGCGACCTGCAATCCTCTTCTAAGGGGCATTTAAACCCTCTTGTTAAGCTACTGCGACCTGCACATCTCTTGCAAAGGGCATTTAAACCGTCTTGTTAAGCTACTGCGACCTGCACGTCTCTTCCAAGGGGCATTTAAACCATCTTGTTAAGCTACTGCGACCTGCACGTCTTTTCCAAGGGGCATTTAAAAAGTCTTGTTAAGCTACTGCGACCTGCACGTCTCTTCCAAGGGGCATTTAAACCGTCTTGTTAAGCTACTGCAACCTGCACGTCTCTTCCAAGAGGCATTTAAACTGTCTTGTTAAGCTACTGCGACCTCCACCTCTCTTCCAAGGGGCATTTAAACCGTCTTGTTAAGCTACTGCGACCTGCACATCTCTTCCAAGGGGCATTTAAACAGTCTTGTTAAGCTACTGCGACCTTCACCGCTCTTCCAAAGGCCATTTTAACCGTCTTGTTAAGCTACTGTGACCTGCACGTCTCTTCTAAGTGGCATTTAAACCATATTGTTAAGCTATTGCGAACTGCATGTCTCCACCAAGGGGCATTTAAACTGTCTTGTTAAGCTACTGCGACCTGCACGTCTCTTCCAAGGGGCATTTAAACCGTCTTGTTAAGCTACTGCGACCTCCACCTCTCTTCCAAGGGGCAGTTAAACCGTCTTGTTAAGCTACTGCGACCTGCACATCTCTTCCAAGGGGCATTTAAACCGTCTTGTTAAGCTACTGCGACCTTCACCGCTCTTCCAAAGGCCATTTTAGCCGTCTTGTTAAGCTACTGTGACCTGCACGTCTCTACCAAGGGGCATTTAAACCGTCTTTTTAAGCTACTGCGACCTCCACTGCTCTTCCAAGGGGCATTTAATCCGTCTTGTTAAGCTACTGCGACCTGCACGTCTCTTCCAAGGGGCATTTAAACCATCTTGTTAAGCTACTGCGACTTCCACTGCTCTTCCAAGGGGCATTTAATCCGTCTTGTTAAGCTACTGCGACCTGCACGTCATTTCCAAGGGGCACTTAAACCGTCTTGTTAAGCTACTGCGAACTGCACGTCTTTTCCAAGGGGCATTTAAACCGTCTTGTTAAGCTTCTGCGACCTGCACGTCTCTTCCAAGGGGCATATAAACCGTCTTGTTAAGCTACTGCGACCTGCATGTCTCTTCCAATGGGCATTTAAACTGTCTTGTTAAGCTACTGCGACCTCCACCGCTCTTCCAAGTGGCATTTAAACAGTCTTTTTAAGCTACTGCGACCTGCACTTCTCTTCCAAGTGGCATTTAAATCATCTTGTTAAGCTACTGCGACCTGCACGTCTCTTCCAAGGGACATTTAAACCGTCTTGTTAATCTACTGCGACTTTCACGTCTCTTCCAAGGGGCATTTAAACCGTCTTGTTAAGCTACTGTAACCTGCACCACTTTTCCATGGGGCATTTAAACCGTCTTGTTAAGCTACTGCGACCTGCACGTCTCTTCCAAGGGGCATATAAACCGTTTTGTTAAGCTACTGAGAGCTGCATGTCTCTTCCAAGGGGCACTTAATCCGTCTTGTTAAGCTACTGCGACCTCCACCGCTCTTTCAAGGGGCATTTAAACCATCTTGTTAAGCTACTGCGACCTGCACGTCTCTTCCAAGGGGCATTTAAACCGTCTTGTTAAGCTACTGCGACCTGCAAGCCTCTTCTAAGGGGCATTTAAACCCTCTTGTTAAGCTACTGCGACCTGCACGTCCCTTGCAAGGGGCATTTAAACCGTCTTGTTAAGCTACTGCGACCTGCACGTCTCTTTCAAGGGGCATTTAAACCGTCTTGTTAAGCTAATGTGACCTGCACGTCTCTTCCAAGGGGCATTTAAACTGTCTTGTTAAGCTACTGCGACCTCCACCTCTCTTACAAGGGGCATTTAAACCGTCTTGTTAAGCTACTGCGACCTGCACGTCTCTTCCATGGGTCTTTTAAACCGTCTTGTTAAGCTACTGCGACCTGCACGTCTCTTCCATGGGGCATTTAAACAGTCTTGTTAAGCTAATGCGACCTGCACGTATCTTCCAAGGGGCATTTAAACCAACTTGTTAAGCTACGGCGACCTGCACGTTTCTTCCAACGGGCATTTAAACCATCTTGTTAAGCTACTGCGACCTGCACGTCTTTTCCAAGGTGAATTTAAACCGTCTTGTTAAGCTACTGCGACCTGCATGTCTCTTACAAGGGGCATTTAAACCTTCTTGCTTAGCTACTGTAACCTCCACCACTTTTCCAAGGGTCATTTAAACCGTCTTGTTAAGCTACTGCGACCTGCACGTCTCTTCCAAAGGGCATTTAAACCCTCTTGTTAAGCTACTGCGACCTGCACGTCTCTTCCAAGGAGCATTTAAACCTTCTTCTTTAGCTACTGTAAACTCCACCACTTTTCCAAGGGGCATTTAAACCATCTTGTTAAGCTACTGCGACCAGCATGTCGCTTCCAAGGGGCATTTAAACCTTCTTGTTAAGCTACTGCGACTTGCACGTCTCTTCCATGGGGCATTTAAACCATCTTGTTAAGCTACTGCGACTTGCAGGTCTCTTCCAAGGGGCATTTAAACGTCTTGTTAAGCTACTGCGACCTGCACGTCTCTTCCAATGGGCATTTAAACCATCTTGTTAAGCTACTGCGACCTGCACGTCTCTTCCAAGGTGCATTTAAACAGTCTTGTTAAGCTGCTGCCATCTGCACGTCTCTACCAAGGGGCATTTAATCCGTATTGTTAAGCTATTACAACCTCCACCGATCTTCCAAGGGGCATTTAAACCTTCTTGTTTAGCTACTGTAACCTCCACCACTTTTACAAGGGGCATTTAAACCGTCTTGCTCATCTACTGCGACCTACATGTCTCTTCCAAGGGGCATTTAAACCGTCTTGTTAAGCTACAGCGACTTGCACCTCTCTTCCAAGGGGCATTTAAACCTTCTTGTTTAGCTACTGTAACCTCCACCACTTTTCCAAGGGGCATTTAAACCGTCTTGTTAATCTACTGCGACCTGCATGTCTCCTCCAAGGGGCATTTAAACCGTCTTGTTAAGCTACTGCGAAATGCACATGTCTTCAAAGGGTCATTTAAACCATCTTGTTAAGCTACTGCGACCTGCACTTATCTTCCAAGCGGCATTTAAACCATCTTGTTAAGCTACTGCGACCTGCATGTCACTTCCGAGGGGCATTTAAACAGTCTTTTTAAGCTACTGCGACCTGCACGTCTCTTCCAAGGGGCATTTAAACCGTCTTGTTAAGCTACTGCGATCTGCATGTCACTTCCGAGGGGCATTTAAACCGTTTTGATCAGCTACTGCGACTTGCACGTCACTTCCAAGGGGCATTTAAACCTTCTTGTTTAGCTACTGTAACCTCCACCACTTTTCCAAGGGGCATTTAAACTGTCTTGTTAAGCTACTGCGACCTGCATGTCTCTTCCAAAGGGCATTTAAACCGACTTTTTAAGCTACTGCAACCTGCACATCTCTTCCAAGGGGCATTTAAAACGTCTTGTTAAGCTACTGCTACCTGCACGTCTCTTCCAATTGGCATTTAAACCGCCTTTTTAAGCTGCTGCGACCTACATGTCTCTTCCATGGGGCATTTAAACCGTTTTATTAAGATACTGTGACCTGCACGTTTCTTCCAAGGGGCATTTAAACCATCTTGTTAATCTACTGCGAAATCCACCGCTTTTGCAAGGGGCATTTAAACTGTCTTGTTAAGCTACTGCGATCTGCACGTCTCTTCCAAGGGGCATTTAAACCGTCTTGTTAAGCTACTGCGACCTCCACCGCTCTTCCAAGGAGCATTTAAACCGTCTTGTTAAGCTACTGCGACCTGCACATTTCTACCAAGGGGCATTTAAACCGTCTTGTTAATCTACTGCGCCATTCATGTCTCTTCCAAGGGGCATTTAAACCATCTTGTAAAGCTGCTGCGACCTGCACGTCTCTTCCAAGGGGCATTTAAACCGTCTTGTTAAGCTACTGCGACCTGCACGTCTCTTCCAAGGGGCATTTAAACCGTCTTGTTAAGCCACTGCGACCTGCACGTCTCTTCCAAGGGGCATTTAAACCGTCTTGTTAAGCTACTGCGACCTGCACGTCTCTTCCAAGGTGCATTTAAACCATCTTGTTAATCTACTGCGAAATTCACCGCTTTTCCAAGGGGCATTTAAACCGTCTTGTTAAGCTACTACGACCTGCATGTCACTTCCGAGGGGCATTTAAACCGTCTTGTTCAGCTACTGCGACTTGCACGTCTCTTCCAAGGTGCATTTAAACCGCCTTTTTAAGCTGCTGCGACCTGCATGTCTCTTCCAAGGGGCATTTAAACAGTTTTGTTCAGATACTGTGACATGCACGTTTCTTCCAAGGGGCATTTAAACCATCTTGTTATTCTACTGCGAAATTCACCGCTTTTCCAAGGGGCATTTAAACCGTCTTGTTAAGCTACTGCCATCTGCACGTGTCTTCCAAGGGGCATTAAAACCGTCTTGTTAAGCTACTGCGACCTCCACCGCTCTTCCAAGGGGCATTAAAACCGTCTTTTTAAGCTAATGCGACCTGCACGTCTCTTCCATGGGGCATTTAAACCATCTTGTTAAGCTACTGCGACCTGCACGTCTCTTCCATGGGGCATTTAAACTGTCTTGTTAAGCTACTGCGACCTGCACGTTTCTGCCAAGGGGCATTTAAACAGTCTTGTTAAGCTACTGCGACCTGCACGTCTCATCCAAGGGGCATTTAAACCGTCTTGTTAAGCTATTAGACCTCCACCGCTCTTCCAAGCGGCATTTAAACCGTCTTGTTAAGCTACTGCGACCTGCACGTCTCTTCCAAGGGGCATTTAAACCGTCTTGTTAAGCTACTGCGACTTGCACATCTCTTTCAAGGGGCATTTAAACCTTCTTGTTTAGCTACTGTATCCTCCACCACTTTTCCAAAGGGCATTTAAACCGTCTTGTTAATCTACTGCGACCTGCATGTCTCTTCCAAGGGGCATTTAAACCGTCTTGTTAAGCTACTGCGAAATGCACGTCTCTTCCAAGGGGCATTTAAACAGTCTTGTTAAGCTACTGCGACTTGCACTTCTCTTCCAAGGGGCATTTAAACCTTCTTATTTAGCTACTGTTACCTCCACCACTTTTCAAAGGGGCATTTAAACCGTTTTGTTAAGCTACTGCGACCTACATGTCTCTTCCAAGGGGCATTTAAACCGTCTTGTTAAGCTACTGCGAAATGCACGTCTCTTCCAATGGGCATTTAAACCATCTTGTTAAGCTGCTGCGACCTGCATGTCTCTTCCAAGGGGCACTTAAACAATCTTGTTAAGCTTCTGCGACCTCCACCGCTCTTCCAAGGGGCATTTAAACCGTCTTGTTAAGCTACTGCGACCTGCACGTCTCTTCCTACAGGCATTTAAACCATCTTGTTAAGCTACTGTGACCTGCACGTCTCTTCCAAGGTGCATTTAAACCGTCTTGTTAAGCTGCTGCGATCTGCACGTCTATACCAAGTGGCATTTAATCCGTCTTATTAAGCTATTACGACCTCCACCGCTCTTCCAAGGGGCATTTAAACCGCCTTGTTAAGCTACTGCGACCTGCACGTCTCTTCCAAGGGGCACTTAAACCATCTTGTTAAGCTACTGCGACTTGCACGTCTCTTCCAAGGGGCATTTAAGCCTTCTAGTTTAGCTACTGTAACCTCCACCACTTTTCCAAGGGGCATTTAAACCGTCTTGTTAAGCTACTGCAACCTGCACGTCTCTTCCAAGGGGCATTTAAACCCTCTTGTTAAGCTACTGCGACCTGCACGTCTCTTCCACGGGGCATATAAACCATCTTGTTAAGCTACTGCGACTTGCACGTCTCTTCCAAGGGGCATTTAAACCGTCTTGTTAAGCTGCTGCGACCTGCACGTATCTTCCAAGGGGCATTTAAACCGTCTTGTTAAGCTACTGCGACCTGCACGTCTCTTCCAAGGTGCATTTAAACCGTCTTGTTAAGCTGCTGCGATCTGCACGTCTCTACCAAGGGGCATTTAATCCGTCTTGTTAAGCTATTACGACCTCCACCGCTCTTCCAAGGGTCATTTACACCGTCTTGTTAAGCTACTGCGACCTGCACGTCTCTTCCAAGGGGCATTTAAACCGTCTTGTTAAGCTACTGCGACCTGCACGTTTCTTCCAAGGGGAATTTAAACCATCTTGTTAAGCTACTGCGACTTGCAAGTCTCTTGCAAGGGGCATTTAAACCATCTTGTTAAGCTACAGCGACTTGCACCTCTCTTCCAAGGGGCATTTAAACCTTCTTTTTTAGCTACTGTAACCTCCACCACTTTTCCAAGGGGCATTTAAAACGTCTTGTTAATCTACTGCGACCTGCATGTCTCTTCCAAGGGACATTTAAACCGTCTTGTTAAGCTACTGTGAAATGCATGTGTCTTCCAAGGGGCATTTAAACCGTCTTGTTAAGCTACTGCGACCTGCACTTATCTTCCAAGCAGCATTTAAACCATCTTGTTAAGCCACTGCGACCTGCATGTCTCTTCCAAGGAACATTTAAACAGTCTTTTTATGCTACTGCGACCTGCACGTCTCTTCCAAGGGGCATTTAAACCGTCTTGTTAAGCTACTGCGACCTGCATGTCACTTCCGAGTTGCATTTAAACCGTCTTGTTCAGCTACTGCGACTTGCACGTCTCTTCCAAGGGGCATTTAAACATTCTTGTTTAGCTACTGTAACCTCCAACACTTTTCCAAGGGGCATTTAAACCGTCTTTTTAAGCTACTGCGACCTGCACGTCTCTTCCAAGGTGCATTTAAACCGCCTTTTTAAGCTGCTGCGACCTGCATGTCTCTTCCAAGGGGCATTTAAACCGTTTTGTTAAGATACTGTGACATGCACGTTTCTTCCAAGGGGCATTTAAACCATCTTGTTAATCTACTGCGAAATTCACCGCTTTTCCAAGGGGCATTTAAACCGTCTTGTTAAGCTACTGCCATCTGCACGTGTCTTCCAAGGGGCATTAAAACCGTCTTGTTAAGCTACCGCGACCTCCACCGCTCTTCCAAGGGGCATTTAAACCATCTTTTTAAGCTAATGCGACCTGCACGTCTCTTCCATGGGGCATTTAAACCGTCTTGTTAAGCTACTTCGACCTGCACGTCTCTTCCATGGGGCATTTAAACTGTCTTGTTAAGCTACTGCGACCTGCACGTTTCTGCCAAGGGGCATTTAAACAGTCTTGTTAAGCTACTGCGACCTGCACGTCTCTTCCAAGGGGCATTTAAACCGTCTTGTTAAGCTACTGCGACCTGCATGTCTCTTCCAAGGGGCATTTAATCTGTCTTGTTAAGCTATTAGACCTCCACCGCTCTTCCAAGGGGCATTTAAACCGTCTTGTTTAGCTACTGCGACCTGCACGTCTCTTCCAACGGGCATTTAAACCATCTTGTTAAGCTACTGTGACGTGCACGTCTCTTCCAAGGTGCATTTAAACCGTCTTGTTAAACTGCTGCGATCTGCACGTCTATACCAAGTGGCATTTAATCCGTCTTATTAAGCTATTAGGACATCCACCGTTCTTCCAAGTGGCATTTAAACCGTCTTGTTAAGCTACTGCGACCTGCACGTCTCTTCCAAGGGGCACATAAACCATCTTGTTAAGCTACTGCGACTTGCACGTCTCTTCCAAGGGGCATTTAAGCCTTCTTGTTTAGCTACTGTAACCTCCACCACTTTTCCAAGGGGTATTTAAACCGTCTTGTTAAGCTACTGCGACATGCACGTCTCTTGCAAAGGGTATTTAAACCGTTTTGTTAAGCTACTGCGACCTGTACGTCTCTTCCAAGGGGCATTTAAATTGTCTTGTTAAGCTACTGTGACCTCCACCGCTTTTCAAAGGGGCATTTAAACCATCTTGTTAAGCTACTGGGACCTGCATGTCTCTTCCAAGGGGCAATTAAATCGTCTTGTTAAGCTACTGCGACCTCCACCGCCCTTCCAAGGGGCATTTAAAGCGTCTTGTTTAGCTACTGCGACCTGCACGTCTCTTCCAAGGGGCATTTAAACCGTCTTGTTAAGCTACTGCGACCTGCACGTCTCTTCCAAGGGGCATTTAAACCATCTTGTTAAGCTACTGCGACTTGAACGTATCTTCCAAGGGGCATTTAAACCTTTTTGTTTAGCTACTGTAACCTCCACCACTTTTCCAAGGGGCATTTAAACCATCATGTTAATCTACTGCGACCTGCATGTCTCTTCCAAGGGGCATTTAAACCGTCTTTTTAAGCTACTGCGAATTGCACTTCTCTTCCAAGGGGCATTTAAGCCTTCTTGTTTAGCTACTGTAACCTCCACCACTTTTCCAAGGGGCATTTAAACCGTCTTGTTAAGCTACTGCGACCTACATGTCTCTTCCAAGGGGCATTTAAACCGTCTTGTTAAGCTACTGGGACCTGTACGTCTCTTCCAAGGGGCATTTAAACCGTCTTTTTAAGCTGCTGCGACCTACATGTCTCTTCCAAGGGGCACTTAAACCATCTTGTTAAGCTACTGCGACCTCCACCGCTCTTCCAAGCGGCATTTAAACCGTCTTGTTAAGCTACTGCGACCTGCACGTTTCTTCCAAGGGGCATTTAAACTATCTTGTTAAGCTACTGCGACCTCCACCGCTCTACCAAGGGGCATTTTAACCATCTTGTTAAGCTACTGCGACCTGCATATCTCTTCCAAGGGGCATTTAAACCATCTTGTTAATCTACTGCGACCTCCACCGCTTTTCCAAGGGGCATTAAAACCGTCTTGTTAAGCTACAGCGACCTGCACGTCTCTTTCAAGGGGCATTTAAACCATCTTGTTACGCTACTGCGACCTCCACCGCTCTTCCAAGGGGCATTTAATCCACCTTGTTAAGCTACTGCGACCTGGACGTCTCTTCCAAGGGGCATTTAAACTGTCTTGTTAAGCTACTGAGACCTGCACGTCTCTTCCATGGGGCAATTTAACCGTCTTGTTAAGCTTTTGCAACCTGCACATCTCTTCCATGGGGCATTTAAACCGTCTTGTTAAGCTACAGCGACCTACACGTCTCTTCCAAGGGGCATTTAAACCGTCTTGTTAAGCTACTGCGACCTGCACGTCTCTTCCAACGGGCATTTAAACCCTCTTGTTAAGCTACTGCGACCTGCACGTCTCTTGCAAGTGGCATTTAAACCTTCTTGTTTAGCTACTGTAACCTCCATCACTTTTCCAAGGGGCATTTAAACCATGTTGTTAAGCTTCTGCGACCTGCATGACTCTTCCAAGGGGCATTTAAACCGTCTTGTTAAGCTATTGCGACCTGCACGTCTCTTCCACGGGGCATTTGAACCATCTTGTTAAGCTACTGCGACTTGCACGTCTCTTCCAAGGGGCATTTAAACCGTCTTGTTAAGCTGCTGCGACCTGCACGTCTCTTCCAACGGGCATTTAAACCATCTTGTTAAGCTACTGCGACCTGCACGTCTCTTCCAAGGTGCATTTAAACCGTCTTGTTAAGCTGCTGCGATCTGCACGTCTCTACCAAGGGGCATTTAATCCGTCTTGATAAGCTATTACGACCTCCACCGCTCTTCCAAGGGGCATTTACACCGTCTTGTTAAGCTACTGCGACCTGCACGTCTCTTCCAAAGGGCATTTAAACCGTCTTGTTAAGCTACTGCGACCTGCACGTTTCTTCCAAGGCGCATTTAAACAATCTTGTTAAGCTACTGCGACTTGCACGTCTCTTGCAAGGGGTATTTAAACCGTTTTGTTAAGCTACTGCGACCTGTACGTCTCTTCCAAGGGGCATTTAAATCGTCTTGTTAAGCTACTGTGACCTCCACCGCTTTTCAAAGGGGCATTTAAACCATCTTGTTAAGCTACTGGGACCTGCATGTCTCTTCCAAGGGGCAATTAAATCGTCTTGTTAAACTACTGCGACCTCCACCGCCCTTCCAAGGGGCATTTAAACCATCTTGTTTAGCTACTGCGACCTGCACGTCTCTTCCAAGGGGCATTTAAACCGTCTTGTTAACATACTGCGACCTGCATGTCTCTTCCAAGGGGCATTTAAACCATCTTGTTAAGCTACTGCGACTTGCACGTCTCTTCCAAGGGGCATTTAAACCTTTTTGTTTAGCTACTGCAACCTCCACCACTTTTCCAAGGGGCATTTAAACCATCATGTTAATCTACTGTGACCTGCATGTCTCTTCCAAGGGGCATTTAAACCGTCTTGTTAAGCTACTGCGAAATGCACGTCACTTCCAAGGGGCATTTAAACCGTCTTTTTAAGCTACTGCGACTTGCACTTCTCTTCCAAGGGGCATTTAAACCTTCTTGTTTAGCTACTGTAGCCTCCATCACTTTTCCAAGGGGCATTTAAACCGTCTTGTTAAGCTACTGCGACCTACATGTCTCTTCCAAGGGGCATTTAAACCGTCTTGTGAAGCTACTGGGACCTGTACGTCTCTTCCAAGGGGCATTTAAACCGTCTTTATAAGCTGCTGCGACCTACATGTCTCTTCCAAGGGGCACTTAAACCATCTTGTTAAGCTACTGCGACCTCCAACGCTCTTCCAAGCGGCATTTAAACCGTCTTGTTAAGCTACTGCGACCTGCACGTTTCTTCCAAGGGGCATTTAAACTATCTTGTTAAGCTACTGCGACCTGCATGTCTCTTCCAAGGGGCATTTAAACCATCTTGTTAATCTACTGCGACCTCCACCGGTTTTCCAAGGGGCATTAAAACCGTCTTGTTAAGCTACAGCGACCTGCACGTCTCTTTCAAGGGGCATTTAAACCATCTTGTTACGCTACTGCGACCTCCACCGCTCTTCCAAGGGGTATTTAAACTGTCTTGTTAAGCTACTGCGACCTGCACGTCTCTTCCATGGGGCAATTTAACCGTCTTGTTAAGCTTCTGCAACCTGCAAATCTCTTCCATGGGGCATTTAAACCGTCTTGTTAAGCTACTGCGACCTGCTTGTCTCTTCCAACGGGCATTTAAACCCTCTTGTTAAGCTACTGCGACCTGCACATCTCTTGCAAGTGGCATTTAAACCTTCTTGTTTAGCTACTGTAACCTCCATCACTTTTCCAAGGGGCATTTAAACCATGTTGTTAAGCTACTGCGACCTGCATGACTCTTCCAAGGGGCATTTAAACCGTCTTGTTAAGCTATTGCGACCTGCACGTCTCTTCCACGGGGCATTTGAACCATCTTGTTAAGCTACTGCGACTTGCACGTCTCTTCCAAGGGGCATTTAAACCGTCTTGTTAAGCTGCTGAGACCTGCACGTCTCTTCCAATGGGCATTTAAAGCATCTTGTTAAGCTACTGCGACCTGCACGTCTCTTCCAAGGTGCATTTAAACCGTCTTGTTAAGCTGCTGCGATCTGCACTTCTCTACCAAGGGGCATTTAATCCGTCTTGTTAAGCTATTACGACCTCCACCGCTCTTCCAAGGGGCATTTAAACCATCTTGTTAAGCTACTGCGACCTGCATCTCTCTTCCAAGGGGCATTTAAACCGTCTTTTTAAGCTACTGCAATCTGCAGGTCTCTTCCAAGGGGCATTTAAACTCACTTGTTAAGCTACTGCGACCTCCACCGCTTTTCCAAGGGGCATTAAAACCGTCTTGTTAAGCTACAGCGACCTGCACGTCTCTTTCAAGGGGCATTTAAACCATCTTGTTACGCTACTGCGACCTCCACCGCTCTTCCAAGGAGCATTTAAACTGTCTTGTTAAGCTACTGCGACCTGCACGTCTCTTCCATAGGGCAATTTAACCGTCTTGTTAAGATTCTGCAACCTGCACATCTCTTCCATGGGGCATTAAAACCGTCTTGTTAAGCTACAGCGACCTGCACGTCTCTTCCAAGGGGCATTTAAACTGTCTTGTTAAGTTACTGCGACCTGCACATCTCTTCCAAGGGGCATTTAAACCCTTTTGTTAAACTACTGCGACCTGCACGTCTCTTGCAAGTGGCATTTAAATCTTCTTGTTTAGCTATTGTAACCTCCATCACTTTTCCCAGGGGCATTTAAACCATGTTGTTAAGCTACTGCGACCTGCACGTCTCTTCCACGGGGCTTTTGAACCATCTTGTTAAGCTACTGCGGCCTGCACGTCTCTTCCAAGGTGCATTTAAACCGTCTTGTTAAGCTGCTGCGATCTGCACGTCTCTACCAAGGGGCATTTAATCCGTCTTGTTAAGCTATTACGACCTCCACCGCACTACCAAGGGGCATTTACACCGTCTTGTTAAGCTACTGCGACCTGCACGTCTCTTCCAAGGGGCATTTAAACCGTCTTGTTAAGCTACTGCGACCTGCACGTTTCTTCCAAGGGGCATCTAAACCATCTTGTTAAGCTACTGCGACTTGCACGTCTCTTGCAAGGGGTATTTAAACCGTTTTGTTAAGCTACTGCGACCTGTACGTCTCTTCCAAGGGGCATTTAAATCGTCTTGTTAAGCTACTGTGACCTCCACCGCTTTTCAAAGGGGCATTTAAACCATCTTGTTAAGCTACTGGGACCTGCACGTCTCTTCCAAGGGGCAATTAAATCGTCTTGTTAAGCTACTGCGACCTCCACCGCCCTTCCAAGGGGCATTTAAACCATCTTGTTTAGCTACTGCGACCTGCACGTTTCTACCAAGGGGCATTTAAACCGTCTTGTTAATCTACTGCGCCATGCATGTCTCTTCCAAGGGGCATTTAAACCGTCTTTTTAAGCTACTGCGACCTGCACGTCTCTTCCAAGGGGTATTTAAACCATCTTGTTAAGCTACTGCGACCGGCACGTCTCCTTCAAGGGGCATTTAAACCATCTTGTTAAGCTACTGCGACTTGCACGTCTCTTCCAAGGGGCATTTAAACCTTTTTGTTTAGCTTCTGTAACCTCCACCACTTTTCCAAGGGGCATTTAAACCATCTTGTTAATCTACTGCGACCTGCATGTCTCTTCCAAGGGGCATTTAAACCGTCTTGTTAAGCTACTGCGAAATGCACGTCACTTCCAAGGGGCATTTAAACCTTCTTGTTTAGCTACTGTAACCTCCACCACTTTTCCAAGGGGCATTTAAACCGTCTTGTTAAGCTACTGCGACTTCCATGTCTCTTCCAAGGGGCATTTAAACCGTCTTATTAAGCTACTGGGACCTGTACGTCTCTTCCAAGGGGCACTTAAACCATCTTGTTAAGCTACTGCGACTTCCACCGCTCTTCCAAGAGGCATTTAAACCGTCTTGTTAAGCTACTGCGACCTGCACGTTTCTTCCAAGGGGCATTTAAACCATCTTGTTAAGCTACTGCGACCTCCACCGCTCTACCAAGGGGCATTTTAACCATCTTGTTAAGCTACTGCGACCTGCATGTCTCTTCCAAGGGGCATTTAAACCGTCTTGTTAAGCTACTGCGACCTGCACGTCTCTTTCAAGGGGCATTTAAACCGTCTTGTTAAGCTACTGCGACCTGCACGTCTCTTTCAAGGGGCATTTAAACCATCTTGTTACGCTACTGCGACCTCCACCGCTCTTCCAAGGGGCATTTAAACCGCCTTGTTAATCTACTTCTACCTGCACTTCTCTTCCATGGGGCAATTTAACCGTCTTGTTAAGCATCTGCAACCAGCACATCTCTTCCATGGGGCATTTAAACCGTCTTGTTAAGCTACTGTGACTTGCACGTCTCTTCCAAGGGGCATTTAAACCGTCTTGTTAAGCTACTGCGACCTGCACGTCTCTTCCAAGGTGCATTTAAACATTCTTGTTAAGCTGCTGCGATCTGCACATCTCTACCAAGGGGCATTTAATCCGTCTTGTTAAGCTTTTACGACCTCCACCGCTCTTCCAAGGGGCATTTAAACCGTCTTGTTAAGCTACTGCGACCTGCACGTCTCTTCCAAGGGGCATTTAAACCATCTTTTTAAGCTACTGCAACCTGCACGTCTCTTCCAAGGGGCATTTAACCCTCTTGTTAAGCTACTGCAACATGCACGTCTCTTCCAAGGGGCATTTAAACGGTCTTGTTAAGCTACTGCGACTTGCACGTCTCTTCCAAAGGGCATTTAAAACTTCTTGTTTAGCTACTCTAACCTCCACCACTTTTCCTAGGGTCATTTGAACCGTCTTGTTAATCTACTGTGACCTGCATGTCTCTTCCAAGGGACATTTAAACAGTCTTGTTAAGCTACTGCGAAATGCACGTCTCTTCCAAGGGGCATTTAAATCGTTTTGTTAAGCTACTGCGACTTGCACGTCTCTTCCAAGGGGCATTTAAACCGTCTTGTAAAGCTACTGTAACCTCCACCACTTTTCCAAGGGGCATTTACACCGTCTTGTTAAGCTACTGGGAGCTGCCCTTATCTTCCAAGCGGCATTTAAACCTTCTTGTTAAGCGACGGCGACTTGCATGTCTCTTCCAAGGGGCATTTAAACCGTCTTTTTAAGCTACTGCGATCTGCACGTCTCTTCCAAGGGGCATTTAAACCTACTTGTTAAGCTACTGCGACCTGTATGTCTCTTCTGAGGGGCATTTAAACCGTCTTTTTAAGCTACTGCGATCTGCACGTCTCTTCCAAGGGGCATTTAAACCTTCTTGTTTAGCTACAGTAAACTCCACCACTTTTCCAAGGGGCATTTAAACAGTCTTGATAAGCTACTGCGACTTGCATTTCTCTTCCAAGGGGCATTTAAACCGTCTTGTTAAGCTTCTGCGACCTGCACGTCTCTTCCAACGGGCATTTAAACCATCTTGTTAAGCTACTGCGACCTGCACGTCTCTTTCAAGGTGCAATTAAACCGTCTTGTTAAGCTGCTGCGATCTGCACGTCTCTACCAAGGGGCATTTAATCCGTCTTGTTAAGCTATTACGACCTCCACCGCTCTTCCAAGGGGCATTTACACATCCTTGTTAAGCTACTGCGACCTGCACGTCTCTTCCAAGGGGCATTTAAACCGTCTTGTTAAGCTACTGCGACCTGCACGTCTCTTCCAAAGGGCATTTAAACCTTCTTGTTTACCTACTGTAACCTCCATCACTTTTCCAAGGGGCATTTAAACCGTCTTGTTAAGCTACTGCGACCTGCATGTCTCTTCTAAAGGGCATTTAAACCGTCTTGTTAAGCTACTGGGACCTGTAAGTCTCTTCCAATGCGCATTTAAACCGTCTTGTTAAACTGCTGCGACCTGCATGTCTCTTCCAAGTGGCATTTAAACCATCTTGTTAAGCTACTGCGACCTCCACCGCTCTTCCAAGAGGCATTTAAACCGTCTTGTTAAGCTACTGCGACCTGCACGTTTCTTCCAAGGGGCATTTAAACCATCTTGTTAATCTACTGCGACCTCCACCGCTTCTCCAAGGGGCATTAAAACCGTCTTGTTAATCTACTGCGACCTGCACGTCTCTTTCAAGGGGCATTTAAACCATCTTGTTACGCTACTGAGACCTCCACCGCTCTTCCAAGGGTCATTTAAACCGCCTTGTTAAGCTACTTCGACCTGCACGTCTCTTCCATGGGGCATTTTAACCATCTTGTTAAGCTTCTGCAACCTGCACATCTCTTCCATGGGGCATTTAAACAGTCTTGTTAAGCTACTGCGACCTGCACGTTTCTTCCAAGGGGCATTTAAACCATCTTGTTAAGCTACTGCGACCTCCACCGCTATTCCAAGGGGCATTTTAACCATCTTTTTAAGCTACTGCGACCTGCACGTCTCTTCCAAAGGGCATTTAAACCATCTTGTTAATTTACTGCGACCTCCATCGCTCTTCCAAGGGGCATTTAAACCGTCTTGTTAAGCTACTGCGACCTGCACGTCTCTTCCATGGGGCATTTAAACCGTTTTGTTAAGCTACTGCGACCTGCTCGTCCCTTCCATGGGGCATTTAAACCGTCTTGTTAAGCTACTTTGACCTGCACGTCTCTTCCAATTGGCATTTAAACCATCTTGTTAAGCTACTGCGACCTGCACGTCTCTTCCAAGGTGCATTTAAACCGTCTTTTAAGCTGCTGCGATCTGCACGTCTCTACCAAGGGGCATTTAATCCTTCTTGTTAAGCTATTACGACCTCCACCGCTCTTCCAAAGGGCATTTAAACCGTCTTGTTAAGCTACTGCGACATGCACTTCTCTTCCAAGTGGCATTTAAACCGTCTTGTTAAGCTACTGCGGCTTGCACATCTCTTCCAAGAGGCATTTAAACCTTCTTGTTTAGCTACTGTAACCTCCATCACTTTTCCAAGGGGCATTTAAACCATCTTGTTAAGCTACTGCGACCTGCATCTCTCTTCCAAAGGGCATTTAAACCGTCTTGTTAAGCTACTGCGACTTGCACGTCTCTTCCAAGGGGCATTTAAACCATTTTGTTTAGCTACTGCGACCTGCACGTTTCTTCCAAGGGGCATTTAAACCATCTTGTTAAGCTACTGCGACCTCCACCGCTATTCCAAGGGGCATTTTAACCATCTTGTTAAGCTACTGCGACCTGCACGTCTCTTCCATGGGGCATTTAAACCGTCTTGTTAAGCTACTGCGACCTGCTCGTCCCTTCCATGGGGCATGTAAACAGTCTTGTTAAGCTACTTTGACCTGCACATCTCTTCCAAGGGGCATTTAAACCGTCTTGTTAAGCTACTGCGACCTGCACGTCTCTTCCAAGGGTCATTTAAACCATCTTGTTCAGCTACTGCGACCTGCACGTCTCTTCCAACGGGCATTTAAACCATCTTGTTAAGCTACTGCGACCTGCACGTCTCTTCCAAGGTGCATTTAAACCCTCTTTTAAGCTGCTGCGATCTGCACGTCTCTACCAAGGGGCATTTAATCCTTCTTGTTAAGCTATTATGACCTCCACCGCTCTTCCAAGGGGCATTTAAACCGTCTTGTTAAGCTACTGCGACATGCACTTCTCTTCCAAGGGGCATTTAAACCGTCTTGTTAAGCTACTGCGGCTTGCACATCTCTTCCAAGAGGCATTTAAACCTTCTTGTTTAGCTACTGTAACCTCCATCACTATTCCAATGGGCATTTAAACCGTCTTGTTAAGCTACTGCGACCTGCATCTCTCTTCCAAAGGGCATTTAAACCGTCGTTTTAAGCTACTGCAACCTGCACGTCTCTTCCAAGGGGCATTTAAACCCTCTTGTTAAGCTACAGCGAACTGCACGTCTCTTCCAAGGGGCAATTAAACGGTCTTGTTAAGCTACTGCGACTTGCACGTCTCTTCCAAGGGGCATTTAAACCTTCTTGTTTAGCTACTGTAACCTCCACCACTTTTCCAAAGGGCATTTAAACCGTCTTGTTAAGCTACTGCGACCTGCATGACTCTTCCAAGGGGCATTTAAACAGTCTTATTAAGCTACTGCGAAATGCACGTCTCTTCCAAGGGGCATTTAAACCGTTTTGTTAAGCTTCTGCGACTTGCACGTCACTTCCAAGGGGCATTTAAACGGTCTTGTAAAGCTACTTTAACCTCTACCACTTTTCCAAGAGGCACTTAAACCGTCTTGTTAAGCTACTGCGAGCTGCCCTTATCTTCCAAGCGGCATTTAAACCTTCTTGCTAAGCTACTGCGACCTGCATGTCTCTTCCAAGGGGCATTTAAACCGTCTTTTTAAGCTACTGCGACCTGCACGTCTCTTCCAAGGGGCATTTAAACCGTCTTGTTAAGCTACTGCGACCTGCATGTCTATTCCGAGGGGCATTTAAACCGTCTTGTTAAGCTACTGCGACTTGCACGTCTCTTCCAAGGGGCATTTAAACCGTTTTGTTTAGCTACTGCGACCTGCACGTTTCTTCCAAGGGGCATTTAAACCATCTTGTTAAGCTACTGCGACCTCCACCGCTATTCCAAGGGGCATTTTAACCATCTTTTTAAGCTACTGCGACCTGCACGTCTCTTCCAAAGGGCATTTAAACCATCTTGTTAATCTACTGCGACCTCCATCGCTCTTCCAAGGGGCATTTAAACCGTCTTGTTAAGCTACTGCGACCTGCACGTCTCTTCCATGGGGCATTTAAACCGTCTTGTTAAGCTACTGCGACCTGCTCGTCCCTTCCATGGGGCATTTAAACCGTCTTGTTAAGCTACTTTGACCTGCACGTCTCTTCCAAGGGGCATTTAAACCATCTTGTTAAGCTTCTGCAACCTGCACTTCTCTTCCATGGGGCATTTAAACAGTCTTGTTAAGCTACTGCGACCTGCACGTCTCTTCCAAGGGTCATTTAAACCATCTTGTTCAGCTACTGCGACCTGCACGTCTCTTCCAACGGGCATTTAAACCATCTTGTTAAGCTACTGCGACCTGCAAGTCTCTTCCAAGGTGCATTTAAACCCTCTTTTAAGCTGCTGCGATCTGCACGTCTCTACCAAGGGGCATTTAATCCTTCTTGTTAAGCTATTACGACCTCCACCGCTCTTCCAAGGGGCATTTAAACCGTCTTGTTAAGCTACTGCGACATGCACTTCTCTTCCAAGGGGCATTTAAACCGTCTTGTTAAGCTACTGCGGCTTGCACATCTCTTCCAAGAGGCATTTAAAACTTCTTGTTTAGCTACTGTAACCTCCATCACTATTCCAAGGGGCATTTAAACCGTCTTGTTAAGCTACTGCGACCTGCATCTCTCTTCCAAAGGGCATTTAAACCGTCGTTTTAAGCTACTGCAACCTGCACGTCTCTTCCAAGGGGCATTTAAACCCTCTTGTTAAGCTACAGCGAACTGCACGTCTCTTCCAAGGGGCAATTAAACGGTCTTGTTAAGCTACTGCGACTTGCACGTCTCTTCCAAGGGGCATTTAAACCTTCTTGTTTAGCTACTGTAACCTCCACCACTTTTCCAAAGGGCATTTAAACCGTCTTGTTAAGCTACTGCGACCTGCATGACTCTTCCAAGGGGCATTTAAACAGTCTTATTAAGCTACTGCGAAATGCACGTCTCTTCCAAGGGGCATTTAAACCGTTTTGTTAAGCTACTGCGACTTGCACGTCACTTCCAAGGGGCATTTAAACGGTCTTGTAAAGCTACTTTAACCTCTACCACTTTTCCAAGAGGCACTTAAACCGTCTTGTTAAGCTACTGCGAGCTGCCCTTATCTTCCAAGCAGCATTTAAACCTTCTTGCTAAGCTACTGGGACCTGCATGTCTCTTCCAAGGGGCATTTAAACCGTCTTTTTAAGCTACTGCGACCTGCACGTCTCTTCCAAGGGGCATTTAAACCGTCTTGTTAAGCTACTGCGACAAGCATGTCTATTCCTAGGGGCATTTAAACCGTCTTGTTAAGCTACTGCGACTTGCACGTCTCTTCCAAGGGGCATTTAAACCGTTTTGTTTAGCAACTGCGACCTGCACGTTTCTTCTAAGGGGCATTTAAACCATCTTGTTAAGCTACTGCGACCTCCACCGCTATTCCAAGGGGCATTTTAACCATCTTTTTAAGCTACTGCGACCTGCACGTCTCTTCCAAAGGGCATTTAAACCATCTTGTTAATTTACTGCGACCTCCATCGCTCTTCCAAGGGGCATTTAAACCGTCTTGTTAAGCTACTGCGACCTGCACGTCTCTTCCATGGGGCATTTAAACCGTTTTGTTAAGCTACTGCGACCTGCTCGTCCCTTCCATGGGGCATTTAAACCGTCTTGTTAAGCTACTTTGACCTGCACGTCTCTTCCAAGGGGCATTTAAACCATCTTGTTAAGCTACTGCGACCTGCACGTCTCTTCCAAGGTGCATTTAAACCGTCTTTTAAGCTGCTGCGATCTGCAAGTCTCTACCAAGGGGCATTTAATCCTTCTTGTTAAGCTATTACGACCTCCACCGCTCTTCCAAAGGGCATTTAAACCGTCTTGTTAAGCTACTGCGACATGCACTTCTCTTCCAAGTGGCATTTAAACCGTCTTGTTAAGCTACTGCGGCTTGCACATCTCTTCCAAGAGGCATTTAAACCTTCTTGTTTAGCTACTGTAACCTCCATCACTTTTCCAAGGGGCATTTAAACCATCTTGTTAAGCTACTGCGACCTGCATCTCTCTTCCAAAGGGCATTTAAACCGTCTTGTTAAGCTACTGCGACTTGCACGTCTCTTCCAAGGGGCATTTAAACCATTTTGTTTAGCTACTGCGACCTGCACGTTTCTTCCAAAGGGCATTTAAACCATCTTGTTAAGCTACTGCGACCTCCACCGCTATTCCAAGGGGCATTTTAACCATCTTGTTAAGCTACTGCGGTCTGCACGTCTCTTCCATGGGGCATTTAAACCGTCTTGTTAAGCTACTGCGACCTGCTCGTCCCTTCCATGGGGCATGTAAACAGTCTTGTTAAGCTACTTTGACCTGCACGTCTCTTCCAAGGGGCATTTAAACCGTCTTGTTAAGCTACTGCGACCTGCACGTCTCTTCCAAGGGTCATTTAAACCATCTTGTTCAGCTACTGCGACCTGCACGTCTCTTCCAAAGGGCATTTAAACCATCTTGTTAAGCTACTGCGACCTGCACGTCTCTTCCAAGGTGCATTTAAACCCTCTTTTAAGCTGCTGCGATCTGCACGTCTCTACCAAGGGGCCTTTAATCCTTCTTGTTAAGCTTTTACGACCTCCACCGCTCTTCCAAGGGGCATTTAAACCGTCTTGTTAAGCTACTGCGACATGCACTTCTCTTCCAAGGGGCATTTAAACCGTCTTGTTAAGCTACTGCGACCTGCATCTCTCTTCCAAAGGGCATTTAAACCGTCGTTTTAAGCTACTGCAACCTGCACGTCTCTTCCAAGGGGCATTTAAACCCTCTTGTTAAGCTACAGCGAACTGCACGTCTCTTCCAAGGGGCAATTAAACAGTCTTGTTAAGCTACTGCGACTTGCACGTCTCTTCCAAGGGGCATTTAAACCTTCTTGTTTAGCTACTGTAACCTCCACCACTTTTCCAAAGGGCATTTAAACCGTCTTGTTAAGCTACTGCGACCTGCATGACTCTTCCAAGGGGCATATAAACAGTCTTATTAAGCTACTGCGAAATGCACGTCTCTTCCAAGGGGCATTTAAACCGTTTTGTTAAGCTACTGCGACTTGCACGTCACTTCCAAGGGGCATTTAAACGGTCTTGTAAAGCTACTTTAACCTCTACCACTTTTCCAAGAGGCACTTAAACCGTCTTGTTAAGCTACTGCGAGCTGCCCTTATCTTCCAAGCGGCATTTAAACCTTCTTGCTAAGCTACTGCGACCTGCATGTCTCTTCCAAGGGGCATTTAAACAGTCTTTTTAAGCTACTGCGACCTGCACGTCTCTTCCAGGGGGCATTTAAACCGTCTTGTTAAGCTACTGCGACCTGCATGTCTATTCCGAGGGGCATTTAAACCGTCTTGTTAAGCTACTGCGACTTGCACGTCTCTTCCAAGGGGCATTTAAACCGTTTTGTTTAGCAACTGCGACCTGCACGTTTCTTCCAAGGGGCATTTAAACCATCTTGTTAAGCTACTGCGACCTCCACAGCTATTCCAAGGGGCATTTTAACCATCTTTTTAAGCTACTGCGACCTGCACGTCTCTTCCAAAGGGCATTTAAACCATCTTGTTAATCTACTGCGACCTCCATCGCTCTTCCAAGGGGCATTTAAACCGTCTTGTTAAGCTACTGCGAGCTGCCCTTATCTTCCAAGCGGCATTTAAACCTTCTTGCTAAGCTACTGCGACCTGCATGTCTCTTCCAAGGGGCATTTAAACAGTCTTTTTAAGCTACTGCGACCTGCACGTCTCTTCCAAGGGGCATTTAAACCGTCTTGTTAAGCTACTGCGACCTGCACGTCCCTTCCATGGGGCATTTAAACCGTCTTGTTAAGCTACTTTGACCTGCACGTCTCTTCCATGGGGCATTTAAACCGTCTTGTTAAGCTACTGCGACCTGCACGTCTCTTCCATGGGGCATTTAAACCGTCTTGTTAAGCTACTGCGACCTGCTCGTCCCTTCCATGGGGCATTTAAACCGTCTTGTTAAGCTACTTTGACCTGCACGTCTCTTCCAAGGGGCATTTAAACCATCTTGTTAAGCTACTGCGACCTGCACGTCTCTTCCAAGGTGCATTTAAACCGTCTTTTAAGCTGCTGCGATCTGCACGTCTCTACCAAGGGGCATTTAATCCTTCTTGTTAAGCTATTACGACCTCCACCGCTCTTCCAAAGGGCATTTAAACCGTCTTGTTAAGCTACTGCGACCTGCACGTCTCTTCCAAGGGGTATTTAAAACATCTTGTTAAGCTCCTGCGACATGCACTTCTCTTCCAAGTGGCATTTAAACCGTCTTGTTAAGCTACTGCGGCTTGCACATCTCTTCCAAGAGGCATTTAAACCTTCTTGTTTAGCTACTGTAACCTCCATCACTTTTCCAAGGGGCATTTAAACCATCTTTTTAAGCTACTGCGACCTGCATCTCTCTTCCAAAGGGCATTTAAACCGTCTTGTTAAGCTACTGCGACTTGCACGTCTCTTCCAAGGGGCATTTAAACCATTTTGTTTAGCTACTGCGACCTGCACGTTTCTTCCAAGGGGCATTTAAACCATCTTGTTAAGCTACTGCGACCTCCACCGCTATTCCAAGGGGCATTTTAACCATCTTGTTAAGCTACTGCGACCTGCACGTCTCTTCCATGGGGCATTTAAACCGTCTTGTTAAGCTACTGCGACCTGCTCGTCCCTTCCATGGGGCATGTAAACAGTCTTGTTAAGCTACTTTGACCTGCACGTCTCTTCCAAGTGGCATTTAAACCGTCTTGTTAAGCTACTGCGATCTGAACGTCTCTTCCAAGGGGCATTTAAACCTTCTTGTTTAGCTACTGTAACCTCCACCACTTTTCCAAGGGGCATTTAAACCGTCTTGTTAAGCTACTGCGACCGGCATGTCTCTAACAAGGGGCATTTAAACCGTCTTGTTAAGCTACTGCGACCTGCACGTCTCTTCCAAAGGGCATTTAAACCATCTTGTTAAGCTACTGCGACTTGCACGTCTCTTCCAAGGTGCATTTAAACCGTCTTGTTAAGCTGCTGCGATCTGCACGTCTCTACCAAGGGGCATTTAATCCGTCTTGTTAAGCTATTACGACCTCCACCGCTCTTCCAAGGGGCTTTTACACCGTCTTGTTAAGCTACTGCGACCTGCACGTCTCTTCCAAGGGGCATTTAAACCTTCTTGTTTAGCTACTGTAACCTCCACCACTTTTCCAAGGTGCATTTAAACCGTCTTGTTAAGCTACTGCGACCTGCATGTCTCTTCCAAGGGGCATTAAATCCGTCTTTTTAAGCTACTGCAACCTGCACAACTCTTCCAAGGGGCATTTAAACCCTCTTGTTAAGCTACTGCGACCTGCACGTCTCTTCCAAGGGGCATTTAAACCGTCTTGATAAGCTACTGCGACCTGCATGTCTCTTCCAAGGGGCATTTAAACCGTCTTGTTAAGCTACTGCGACCTGCACGTCTCTTCCATGGGGCATTTAAACCATCTTGTTAAGCTACTGCGACTTGCACGTCTCTTCCAAGGGGCATTTAAACCTTCTTGTTAAGCTGCTGCGACCTGCACGTCTCTTCCAACGGGCATTTAAACCATCTTGTAAAGCTACTGCGACCTGCAGGTCTCTTCCAAGGTGCATTTAAACCGTCTGTAGTGCCGGCGTCCCTGCCCCCTGCTAGGCAGGGACGCTGCTCCCCTCACCGCTCTGCTCCGTGCCCGGCGTCCCTCTCCCGCTCTGCTGTCAGCGCGCGCTCCTTCCCGGCGTCCTCCTCCCGCTCTGCTCTCAGCGCGCGCTCCTTACCGGCCCCTGTGGTTAGGGCGCGCGCGCGCGCGCTCCCCTCCTCTTAAAGGGGCCGCGCGCTCCGTCCTAAGGAGTCCCCGGCCAATGGCCGGAGGACTTCATCATATATAAGGCACCTCCTCCCAAATGGAGGTGCCCGAGCAATGTTGTTTGCACCTGTGTCTCACCTGTGCTTCAGCCCTCAGGTCCCGTTGCCAGTTACCTGCCAGTTACCTGCCAGATTCCTGCCAGCTTGTTGTCTTTGTCCCGCCTGATATCCAGTCACCTGTCTGCCAGCCTGAGGTCCGACGGTCTGCCTTCCAACTCCAGTCAGTCTGTCTAAGGACCAGCTTGCCCGCTCACCTGGGAGCGTACATCAGTTACCTGCCTGCTACCTTGAGGTCCGACGGTCTGCCTTCCAACTCCTGTCAGTCTGTCTAAGGACCAGTTTGCCCGCTCATCTGGGAGCGCACATCAGTTACCTGCCTGCTAGCCTACCTGGAGGCTCCGCCGTCACGTGCTGTGACCATCTGCCATTCCAGAGACTCCTGCCCGCTCACCTGGGAGTGCCCACCTGTTACCTGCCTGCTAGCCTACCTGGAAGCTTCGCCGTCACGTGCTGTGACCACCTACCTTTCCAGAGACTCTCGCTTGCTCACCTGGGAGCACACATCTACCATCTGCCTGCTAGCCTACCCGGAGGCTCTGCCATCACAGGTCGTACCTACCCTTTACCCAGAGACTGCCCCGATCACTTGCCGTAACTCCCTGCCCGTTCATCCAGAGACTGCCACCCGCTCCCTTACAAGGGCCGCCCCCTTGTATTGTAGCTCAGAGGTTCCGCCTCCCAGACCCGTTACACCGTCTTGTTAAGCTGCTGCGATCTGCACGTCTCTACCAAGGGGCATTTATTCCGTCTTGTTAAGCTATTATGACCTCCACCGCTCTTCCAAGGGGCATTTACACCGTCTTGTTAAGTTACTGCGACCTGCATGTCTCTTCCAAGGGGCATTTAAACCATCTTGTTAAGCTACTGGGACCTGCACGTCTCTTCCAAGGGGCAATTAAATCGTCTTGTTAAACTACTGCGACCTCCACCGCCCTTCCAAGGGGCATTTAAACCGTCTTGTTTAGCTACTGCGACCTGCACGTTTCTACCAAGGGGCATTTAAACCGTCTTGTTAATCTACTGCGTCATGCATGTCTCTTCCAAGGGGCATTTAAACCGTCTTGTTAAGCTACTGCGACCTGCACGTCTCTTCCAAGGGGCATTTAAACCATCTTGTTAAGCTACTGCGACCGGCACGTCTCCTTCAAGGGGTATTTAAACCATCTTGTTAAGCTACTGCGACTTGCACGTCTCTTCCAAGGGGCATTTAAACCTTTTTGTTTAGCTACTGTAACCTCCACCACTTTTCCAAGGGGCATTTAAACCATCTTGTTAATCTACTGCGACCTGCATGTCTCTTCCAAGGGGCATTTAAACCGTCTTGTTAAGCTACTGCGAAATGCACGTCACTTCCAAGGGGCATTTAAACCTTCTTATTTAGCTACTGTAACCTCCACCACTTTTCCAAGGGGCATTTAAACCGTCTTGTTAAGCTACTGCGACCTCCATGTCTCTTACAAGGGGCATTTAAACCGTCTTGTTAAGCTACTGGGAACTGTACGTCTCTTCCAAGGGGCACTTAAACCATCTTGTTAAGCTACTGCGACTTCCACCGCTCTTCCAAGAGGCATTTAAACCGTCTTGTTAAGCTACTGCGACCTGCACGTTTCTTTCAAGGGGCATTTAAAACATCTTGTTAAGCTACTGCGACCTCCACCGCTCTACTAAGGGGCATTTTAACCATCTTGTTAAGCTACTGCGTCCTGCATGTCTCTTCCAAGGGGCATTTAAACCATCCTGTTAATCTACTGCGACCTCCACCGCTTTTCCAAGGGGCATTAAAACCGTCTTGTTAAGCTACTGCGACCTGCACGTCTCTTTCAAGGGGCATTTAAACCGTCTTGTTAAGCTACTGCGACCTGCACGTCTCTTTCAAGGGGCATTTAAACCATCTTGTTACGCTACTGCGACCTCCACCGCTCTTCCTAGGGGCATTTAAACCGCCTTGTTAAGCTACTTCTACCTGCACTTCTCTTCCATGGGGCAATTTAACCGTCTTGTTAAGCTTCTGCAACCTGCACATCTCTTCCATGGGGCATTTAAACCGTCTTGTTAAGCTACTGCGACTTGCACGTCTCTTCCAAGGGGCATTTAAACCGTCTTGTTAAGCTACTGCGACCTGCACGTCTCTTCCAACGGGCATTTAAACCATCTTGTTAAGCTACTGCGACCTGCACGTCTCTTCCAAGGTGCATTTAAACATTCTTGTTAAGCTGCTGTGATCTGCACGTCTCTACCAAGGGGCATTTAATCCATCTTGTTAAGCTATTACGACCTCTACCGCTCTTCCAAGGGGCATTTAAACCGTCTTGTTAAGGTACTGCTACCTGCACGTCTCTTCCACGGGGCATTTAAACCGTCTTGTTAAGCTACTGCGACTTGCACGTCTCTTCCAAGGGGCATTTAAACCTTCTTGTTTAGCTACTGTAACCTCCATCACTTTTCCAAGGGGCATTTAAACCGTCTTGTTAAGCTACTGCGACCTGCATCTCTCTTACAAGGGGCATTTAAACCGTCTTGTTAAGCTACTGGGAACTGTACGTCTCTTCCAAGGGGCACTTAAACCATCTTGTTAAGCTACTGCAACTTCCACCGCTCTTCCAAGAGGCATTTAAACCGTCTTGTTAAGCTACTGCGACCTGCACGTTTCTTTCAAGGGGCATTTAAAACAACTTGTTAAGCTACTGCGACCTCCACCGCTCTACTAAGGGGCATTTTAACCATCTTGTTAAGCTCCTGCGTCCTGCATGTCTCTTCCAAGGGGCATTTAAACCATCCTGTTAATCTACTGCGACCTCCACCGCTTTTCCAAGGGGCATTAAAACCGTCTTGTTAAGCTACTGCGACCTGCACGTCTCTTTCAAGGGGCATTTAAACCGTCTTGTTAAGCTACTGCGACCTGCACGTCTCTTTCAAGGGGCATTTAAACCATCTTGTTACGCTACTGCGACCTCCACCGCTCTTCCAAGGGGCATTTAAACCGCCTTGTTAAGCTACTTCTACCTGTACTTCTCTTCCATGGGGCAATTTAACCGTCTTGTTAAGCTTCTGCAACCTGCACATCTCTTCCATGGGGCATTTAAACCGTCTTGTTAAGCTACTGCGACTTGCACGTCTCTTCCAAGGGGCATTTAAACCGTCTTGTTAAGCTACTGCGACCTGCACGTCTCTTCCAACGGGCATTTAAACCATCTTGTTAAGCTACTGCGACCTGCACGTCTCTTCCAAGGTGCATTTAAACATTCTTGTTAAGCTGCTGCGATCTGCACGTCTCTACCAAGGGGCATTTAATCCATCTTGTTAAGCTATTACGACCTCTACCGCTCTTCCAAGGGGCATTTAAACCGTCTTGTTAAGGTACTGCGACCTGCACGTCTCTTCCAAGGGGCATTTAAACCGTCTTGTTAAGCTACTGCGACTTGCACGTCTCTTCCAAGGGGCATTTAAACCTTCTTGTTTAGCTACTGTAACCTCCATCACTTTTCCAAGGGGCATTTAAACCGTCTTGTTAAGCTACTGCGACCTGCATCTCTCTTCCAAGGGGCATTTAAACCATCTTTTTAAGCTACTGCAACCTGCACGTCTCTTCCAAGGGGCATTTAAATCCTCTTGTTAAGCTACTGCAACATGCACGTCTCTTCCAAGGGGCATTTAAACGGTCTTGTTAAGCTACTGCGACTTGCACGTCTCTTCCAAGGGGCATTTAAACCTTCTTGTTTAGCTACTGTAACCTCCACCACTTTTCCTAGGGGCATTTGAACCGTCTTGTTAATCTACTGCGACCTGCATGTCTCTTCCAAGGGACATTTAAACAGTCTTGTTAAGCTACTGCGAAATGCACGTCTCTTCCAAGGGGCATTTAAATCGTTTTGTTAAGCTACTGCGACTTGCACGTCTCTTCCAAGGGGCATTTAAACCGTCTTGTAAAGCTACTGTAACCTCCACCACTTTTCCAAGGGGCATGTAAACCGTCTTGTTAAGCTACTGCGAGCTGCCCTTATCTTCCAAGCGGCATTTAAACCTTCTTGTTAAGCTACGGCGACCTGCATGTCTCTTCCAAGGGGCATTTAAACCGTCTTTTTAAGCTACTGCGATCTGCACGTCTCTTCCAAGGGGCATTTAAACCTACTTGTTAAGCTACTGCGACCTGTATGTCTCTTCCGAGGGGCATTTAAACCGTCTTCTTAAGCTACTGTGACTTGCACGTCTCTTCCAAGGGGCATTTAAACCTACTTGTTTAGCTACAGTAACCTCCACCACTTTTCCAAGGGGCATTTAAACCGTCTTGATCAGCTACTGCGACTTGCATTTCTCTTCCAAGGGGCATTTAAACCGTCTTTTTTCGCTACTGCAACCTGCACGTCTCTTCCAATGGGCATTTAAACTGTCTTGTTAAGCTACTGCAACCTGCACGTCTCTTGCAATGGGAATTTAAACCGTCTTGTTAAGCTACTGCGACTTGCACGTCTCTTCCAAGGGGCATTTAAACCGTTTTGTTAAGCTACTGCGACCTGCACGTTTCTTCCAAGGGGCATTTAAACCATCTTTTTAAGCTACTGCGACCTCCACCGCTCTTCCAAGGGGCATTTTAACCATCTTGTTAAGCTACTGCGACCTGCACGTCTCTTCCAAAGGGCATTTAAACCATCTTGTTAATCTACTGCGACCTCCACCGCTCTTCCAAGGGGCATTTAAACCGTCTTGTTAAGCTACTGCGATCTGCACGTCTTTTCGATGGGGCATTTAAACCATCTTGTTAAGCTACTGCGACCTGCACGTCTCTTCCAAAGGGCATTTAAACCATCTTGTTAATCTACTGCGACCTCCATCGCTCTTCCAAGGGGCATTTAAACCGTCTTGTTAAGCTACTGCGATCTGCACGTCTCTTCCATGGGGCATTTAAACCGTCTTGTTAAACTACTTTGACCTGCACGTCTCTTCCAAGGGGCATTTAAACCGTCTTGTTAAGCTACTGCGACCTGCACGTGTCTTCCAAGGGGCATTTAAACCTTCTTGTTTAGCTACTGTAACCTCCACCACTTTTCCAAGGGGCATTTAAACCATCTTGTTAAGCTACTGCGTCCGGCATGTCTCTACCAAGGGGCATTTAAACCGTCTTGTTAAGCTACTGCGACCTGCAGGTCTCTTCCATGGGGCATTTAAACCATTTTGTTAAGCTACTGCAACTTGCATGTCTTTCCCAAGGGGCATTTAAACCGTCTTGTTAAGCTTCTGCCACCTGCACGTCTCTTCCAACGGGCATTTAAACCATCTTGTTAAGCTACTGCGACCTGCACGTCTCTTTCAAGGTGCAATTAAACCGTCTTGTTAAGCTGCTGCGATCTGCAAGTCTCTACCAAGGGGCATTTAATCCGTCTTGTTAAGCTATTACGACCTCCACCGCTCTTCCAAGGGGCATTTACACAGTCTTGTTAAGCTACTGCGACCTGCACGTCTCTTCCAAGGGGCATTTAAACCGTCTTGTTAAGCTACTGTGACCTGCACGTCTCTTCCAAAGGGCATTTAAACCTTCTTGTTTACCTACTGTAACCTCCATCACTTTTCCAAGGGGCATTTAAACCGTCTTGTTAAGCTACTGGGACCTGTAAGTCTCTTCCAAGGGGCATATAAACCGTCTTGTTAAACTGCTGCGACCTGCATGTCTCTTCCAAGGGGTATTTAAACCATATTGTTAAGCTACTGCGACCTCCACCGCTCTTCCAAGAGGCATTTAAACCGTCTTGTTAATCTACTGCGACCTGCACGTCTCTTTCAAGGGGCATTTAAACCATCTTGTTACGCTACTGAGACCTCCACCGCTCTTCCAAGGGTCATTTAAACCGCCTTGTTAAGCTACTTCGACCTGCATGTCTCTTCCATGGCGCATTTTAGCCGTCTTGTTAAGCTTCTGCAACCTGCACATCTCTTCCATGGGGCATTTAAACTGTCTTGTTAAGCTACTGCGACCTGCACATCTCTTCCAAGGGTCATTTAAACCGTCTTGTTAAGCTACTGCGACCTGCACGTCTCTTCCAACGGGCATTTAAACCATCTTGTTAAGCTACTGCGACCTGCACGTCTCTTCCAAGGTGCATTTAAACCGTCTTTTAAGCTGCTGCGATCTGCACGTCTCTACCAAGGGGCATTTAATCATTCTTGTTAAGCTATTACGACCTCCACCGCTCTTCCAAGGGGAATTTAAACCGTCTTGTTAAGCTACTGCGACATGCACTTCTCTTCCAAGGGGCATTTAAACCGTCTTGTTAAGCTACTGCGGCTTGCACATCTCTTCCAAGAGGCATTTAAACCTTCTTGTTTAGCTACTGTAACCTCCATCACTTTTCCAAGGGGCATTTAAACCGTCTTGTTAAGCTACTGCTATCTGCATCTCTCTTCCAAAGGGCATTTAAACCGTCGTTTTAAGCTACTGCAACCTGCACGTCTCTTCCAAGGGGCATTTAAACCCTCTTGTTAAGCCACAGCGAACTGCTCGTCTCTTCCAAGGGGCAATTAAACGGTCTTGTTAAGCTACTGCGACTTGCACGTCTCTTCCAAGGGGCATTTAAACCTTCTTGTTTAGCTACTGTAACCTCCACCACTTTTCCAAAGGGCATTTAAACCGTCTTGTTAAGCTACTGCGACCTGCATGACTCTTCCAAGGGGCATTTAAACAGTCTTCTTAAGCTACTGCGAAATGCACGTCTCTTCCAAGGGGCATTTAATCCGTTTTGTTAAGCTACTGCGACTTGCACGTCTCTTCCAAGGGGCATTTAAACGGTCTTGTAAAGCTACTTTAACCTCCACCACTTTTCCAAGAGGCACTTAAACCGTCTTGTTAAGCTACTGCGAGCTGCCCTTATCTTCCAAGCGGCATTTAAACCGTTTTGTTAAGCTACTTCGACTTGCACGTCTCTTCCAAAGGGCATTTAAACCTTCTTGTTTACCTACTGTAACCTCCATCACTTTTCCAAGGGGCATTTAAACCGTCTTGTTAAGCTACTGCGACCTGCATGTCTCTTCTAAAGGGCATTTAAACCGTCTTGTTAAGCTACTGGGACCTGTAAGTCTCTTCCAAGGGGCATTTAAACCGTCTTGTTAAACTGCTGCGACCTGCATGTCTCTTCCAAGGGGCATTTAAACCATCTTGTTAAGCTACTGCGACCTCCACCGCTCTTCCAAGAGGCATTTAAACCGTCTTGTTAAGCTACTGCGACCTGCACGTTTCTTCCAAGGGGCATTTAAACCATCTTGTTAATCTACTGCGACCTCCACCGCTTTCCCAAGGGGCATTAAAACCGTCTTGTTAATCTACTGCGACCTGCACGTCTCTTTCAAGGGGCATTTAAACCATCTTGTTACGCTACTGAGACCTCCACCGCTCTTCCAAGGGTCATTTAAACCGCCTTGTTAAGCTACTTCGACCTGCACGTCTCTTCCATGGCGCATTTTAGCCGTCTTGTTAAGCTTCTGCAACCTGCACATCTCTTCCATGGGGCATTTAAACTGTCTTGTTAAGCTACTGCGACCTGCACGTCTCTTCCAAGGGGCATTTAATTCATCTTGTTAAGCTACTGTGACCTCCACCGCTTTTCAAAGGGGCATTTAAACCATCTTGTTAAGCTACTGGGACCTGCATGTCTCTTCCAAGGGGCAATTAAATCGTCTTGTTAAGCTACTGCGACCTCCACCGCCCTACCAAGGGGCATTTAAAGCATCTTGTTTAGCTACTGCGACCTGCACGTTTCTACCAAGGGGCATTTAAACCGTCTTGTTAATCTACTGCGACCTGCACGTCTCTTCCAAGCGGCATTTAAACCATCTTGTTAAGCCACTGCGACCTGCACGTCTCTTCCAATGGGCATTTAAACCATCTTGTTAAGCTACTGCGACTTGCACGTCTCTTCCAAGGGGTATTTAAACCTTCTTGTTTAGCTACTGTAACTATTCCAAGCTGCATTGAAACCGTCTTGTTAAGCTACTGCCACCTGCACGTCTCTTCCAAGGGGCATTTAAACTCTCTTGTTAAGCTACTGCGACCTGCACGTCTCTTCCAAGGGGCATTTAAACCATCTTGTTAAGCTAGTGCGACTTGCATGTCTCTTCCAAGGGGCATTTAAACCTTTTTGTTTAGCTACTGTAACCTCCACCACTTTTCCAAGGGGCATTTAAACCATCTTGTTAATCTACTGCGACCTGCATGTCTCTTCCAAGGGGCATTTAAAACGTCTTGTTAAGCTACTGCGAAATGCAAGTCACTTTCAAGGGGCATTTAAACCGTCTTCTTAAGCTACTGCGACTTGCACTTCTCTTCCAAGGGGCATTTAAACCTTCTTGTTTAGCTACTGTAACCTCCACCACTTTTCCAAGGGGCATTTAAACTGTCTTGTTAAGCTACTGTGACCTGCATGTCTCTTCCAAAAGGCATTTAAACCGACTTGTTAAGCTACTGGGACCTGTACGTCTCTTCCAAGGTGCATTTAAACCGTCTTGTTAAGCTGCTGCGACCTGCATGTCTCTTCCAAGGGGCATTTAAACTATCTTGTTAAGCTACTGCGACCTCCAACGCTCTTCCAAGAGGCATTTAAACCGTCTTGTTAAGCTACTGCGACCTGCACGTTTCTTCCAATGGGCATTTAAACCATCTTGTTAAGCTACTGCGACCTCCACCGCTCTACCAAGGGTCATTTTAACCGTCTTGTTAAGCTACTGCGACCTGCTCGTCTCTTCCAAGGGGCATTTAAACCATCTTGTTAATCTACTGTGACCTTCACCGCTTTTCCAAGGGGCATTAAAACCGTCTTGTTAAGCTACTGCGACCTGCACCTCTCTTCAAAAGGGCATTTAAACCATCTTGTTAAGCTACTGCGACCTGCACGTCTCTTCCAAGGTGCATTTAAACCGTCTTGTTAAGCTGCTGCGATCTGCACTTCTCTACCAAGGGGCATTTAATCCGTCTTGTTAAGCTATTACGACCTCCACCGTTCTTCCAAGGGGCATTTAAACCGTCTTGTTAAGCTACTGCGACCTGCACTTCTCTTCCAAGGTGCATTTAAACCGTCTTGATAAGCTACTGCGACTTACACGTCTCTTCCAAGGGGCATTTAAACCTTCTTGTTTAGCTACTGCAACCTCCATCACTTTCCCAAGGGGCATTTAAACCGTCTTGTTAAGCTACTGCGACCTGCATTTCTCTTCCAAGGGGCATTTAAACCACCTTTTTAAGCTACTGCAGCCTGCACTTCTCTTCCAAGGGGCATTTAAACTCTCTTGTTAAGCTACTGCGACCTGCACGTCTCTTCCAAGGGGCATTTAAACCATCTGGCTAATCTACTGCGACTTGCACGTCTCTTCCTAGGGGCATTTAAACCTTTTTGTTTAGCTACTGTATCCTCCACCACTTTTCCAAGGGGCATTTAAACCATCTTGTTAATCTACTGCGACCTGCATGTCTCTTCCAAGGGGCATTTAAAATGTCTTGTTAAGCTACTGAGAAATGAACGTCACTTCCAAGGGGCATTTAAACCGTCTTGTTAAGCTACTGCGACTTGCACTTCTCTTCCAAGGGGCATTTAAACCTTCTTGTTTAGCTACTGTAACCTCCACCACTTTTCCAAGGGGCATTTAAACCGTCTTGTTAAGCTACTGCGACCTGCATGTCTCTACCAAAGGGCATTTAAACCGTCTTGTTAAGCTACTGGGACCTGTAAGTCTCTTCCATGGGGCATTTAATCCGTCTTGTTAAGCTGCTGCGACCTGCATGTCTCTTCCAACGGGCATTTAAACCTTCTTGTTAAGCTACTGCGACCTCCACCGCTCTTCCAAGAGGCATTTAAACCGTCTTGTTAAGCTACTGCAACCTGCACGTTTCTTCCAAGGGGCATTTAAACCATCTTGTTAAGCTACTGCGAACTCCACCGCTCTAACAAGGGGCATTTTAACCATCTTTTTAAGCTACTGCGACCTGCACGTCTCTTTCAAGGGGCATTTAAACCATCTTGTTATGCTACTGCGACCTCCACCGCTCTTCCAAGGGGCATTTAAACCGCCTTGTTAAGCTACTTAAACCTGCACGTCTCTTCTATGGGGCATTTTAACCGTCTTGTTAAGCTTCTGCAACCTGCACATCTCTTCCATGGGGCATTTAAACCGTCTTGTTAAGCTACTGCGACCTGCACGTCTCTTCCAAGGGGCATTTAAACTGTCTTGTTAAGCTACTGCGAACTGCACGTCTCGTCCAAGGTGCATTTAAACCATCTTGTTAAGCTGCTGCGATCTGCATGTCTTTACCAAGGGGCATTTAATCCATCTTGTTAAGCTATTACGACCTCCACCGTTCTACCAAGGGGCATGTAAACCGTCTTGTTAAGCTACTGCGACCTGCACTTCTCTTCCAAGGGGCATTTAAACCGTCTTGTTAAGCTACTGCGACTTGCACGTCTCTTCCAAGGGGCATTTAAACCTTATTGTTTAGCTACCGTAACCTCCATCACTTTTCCAAGGGGCATTTAAACCGTCTTATTAAGCTACTGCAACCTGCGTCTCTCTTCCAAGGGGCATTTAAACCGTCTTTTTAAGCTACTGCAACCTGCACGTCTCTTCCAAGGGGCATTTAAACCCTCTTGTTAAGCTACTGCGACCTGCACGTCTCTTCCAAGGGGCAATTAAACGGTCTTGTTAAGCTACTGCGACTTGCACGTCTCTTCCAAGGGGCATTTAATCCTTCTTGTTTAGCTGCTGTAACCTCCACCACTTTTCCAAGGGGCATTTAAACCGTCTTGTTAATCTACTGCGACCTGCACGTCTCTTCCAAGGGGCATTTAAACAGTCTTATTAAGCTACTGCGAAATGCACGGCTCTTCTAAGGGGCATTTAAACCGTTTTGTTAAGCTACTGCGACTTGCACGTCTCTTCCAAGGGGCATTTAAACGGGCTTGTAAAGCTACTGTAACCGCCACCACTTTTCCAAGGGGCATTTAAACCGTCTTGTTAAGCTACTGCGAGCTGCCCTTATCTTCCAAGCGGCATTTAAACCTTCTTGTTAAGCTACTGCGACCTGCATGTCTCTTCCAAGGAGCATTTAAACCGTATTTTTAAGCTACTGCGACCAGCACGTCTCTTCCAAGGGGCATTTAAACCGTCTTTTTAAGCTACTGCGACCTGCATGTCTCTTCCAAGGGGCATTTAAACCTTCTGGTTTAGCTACTGTAACCTCCACCACTTTTCCAAGGGGCATTTAAACCGTCTTGTTAAGCTACTGCAACCTGAATTTCTCTTCCAGGGGGCATTTAAACCATCTTTTTAAGCTACTGCAACCTGCACGTCTCTTCCAAGGGGCATTTAAACTGTCTTGTTAAGCTACTGCAACCTGCACGTCTCTTCCAAGGGGTATTTAAACCTTCTTGTTTAGCTACTGTAACCTCCACCACTATTCCAAGCTGCATTGAAACCGTCTTGTTAAGCTACTGCCACCTGCACGTCTCTTCCAAGGGGCATTTAAACTCTCTTGTTAAGCTACTGCGACCTACACGTCTCTTCCAAGGGGCAATTAAACCATCTTGTTAAGCTAGTGCGACTTGCATGTCTCTTCCAAGGGGCATTTAAACCTTTTTGTTTAGCTACTGTAACCTCCACCACTTTTCCAAGGGGCATTTAAACCATCTTGTTAATCTACTGCGACCTGCATGTCTCTTCCAAGGGGCATTTAAAACGTCTTGTTAAGCTACTGCGAAATGCAAGTCACTTTCAAGGGGCATTTAAACCGTCTTCTTAAGCTACTGCGACTTGCACTTCTCTTCCAAGGGGCATTTAAACCTTCTTGTTTAGCTACTGTAACCTCCACCACTTTTCCAAGGGGCATTTAAACTGTCTTGTTAAGCTACTGTGACCTGCATGTCTCTTCCAAAAGGCATTTAAACCGACTTGTTAAGCTACTGGGACCTGTACGTCTCTTCCAAGGTGCATTTAAACCGTCTTGTTAAGCTGCTGCGACCTGCATGTCTCTTCCAAGGGGCATTTAAACTATCTTGTTAAGCTACTGCGACCTCCAACGCTCTTCCAAGAGGCATTTAAACCGTCTTGTTAAGCTACTGCGACCTGCACGTTTCTTCCAATGGGCATTTAAACCATCTTGTTAAGCTACTGCGACCTCCACCGCTCTACCAAGGGTCATTTTAACCGTCTTGTTAAGCTACTGCGACCTGCTCGTCTCTTCCAAGGGGCATTTAAACCATCTTGTTAATCTACTGTGACCTTCACCGCTTTTTCCAAGGGGCATTAAAACCGTCTTGTTAAGCTACTGCGACCTGCACCTCTCTTCAAAAGGGCATTTAAACCATCTTGTTAAGCTACTGCGACCTGCACGTCTCTTCCAAGGTGCATTTAAACCGTCTTGTTAAGCTGCTGCGATCTGCACTTCTCTACCAAGGGGCATTTAATCCGTCTTGTTAAGCTATTACGACCTCCACCGTTCTTCCAAGGGGCATTTAAACCGTCTTGTTAAGCTACTGCGACCTGCACTTCTCTTCCAAGGTGCATTTAAACCGTCTTGATAAGCTACTGCGACTTACACGTCTCTTCCAAGGGGCATTTAAACCTTCTTGTTTAGCTACTGCAACCTCCATCACTTTCCCAAGGGGCATTTAAACCGTCTTGTTAAGCTACTGCGACCTGCATTTCTATTCCAAGGGGCATTTAAACCACCTTTTTAAGCTACTGCAGCCTGCACTTCTCTTCCAAGGGGCATTTAAACTCTCTTGTTAAGCTACTGCGACCTGCACGTCTCTTCCAAGGGGCATTTAAACCATCCGGCTAATCTACTGCGACTTGCACGTCTCTTCCTAGGGGCATTTAAACCTTTTTGTTTAGCTACTGTATCCTCCACCACTTTTCCAAGGGGCATTTAAACCATCTTGTTAATCTACTGCGACCTGCATGTCTCTTCCAAGGGGCATTTAAAATGTCTTGTTAAGCTACTGCGACATGAACGTCACTTCCAAGGGGCATTTAAACCGTCTTGTTAAGCTACTGCGACTTGCACTTCTCTTCCAAGGGGCATTTAAACCTTCTTGTTTAGCTACTGTAACCTCCACCACTTTTCCAAGGGGCATTTAAACCGTCTTGTTAAGCTACTGCGACCTGCATGTCTCTACCAAAGGGCATTTAAACCGTCTTGTTAAGCTACTGGGACCTGTAAGTCTCTTCCAAGGGGCATTTAATCCGTCTTGTTAAGCTGCTGCGACCTGCATGTCTCTTCCAACGGGCATTTAAACCTTCTTGTTAAGCTACTGCGACCTCCACCGCTCTTCCAAGAGGCATTTAAAACGTCTTGTTAAGCTACTGCAACCTGCACGTTTCTTCCAAGGGGCATTTAAACCATCTTGTTAAGCTACTGCGACCTCCACCGCTCTACCAAGGGGCATTTTAACCGTCTTTTTAAGCTACTGCGACCTGCACGTCTCTTTCAAGGGGCATTTAAACCATCTTGTTATGCTACTGCGACCTCCACCGCTCTTCCAAGGGGCATTTAAACCGCCTTGTTAAGCTACTTAAACCTGCACGTCTCTTCTATGGGGCATTTTAACCGTCTTGTTAAGCTTCTGCAACCTGCACATCTCTTCCATGGGGCATTTAAACCGTCTTGTTAAGCTACTGCGACCTGCACGTCTCTTCCAAGGGGCATTTAAACTGTCTTGTTAAGCTACTGCGACCTGCACGTCTCGTCCAACGGGCATTTAAACTATCTTGTTAAGCTACTGCGACCTGCACATCTCTTCCAAGGTGCATTTAAACCGTCTTGTTAAGCTGCTGCGATCTGCATGTCTTTACCAAGGGGCATTTAATCCATCTTGTTAAGCTATTACGACCTCCACCGTTCTACCAAGGGGCATGTAAACCGTCTTGTTAAGCTACTGCGACCTGCACTTCTCTTCCAAGGGGCATTTAAACCGTCTTGTTAAGCTACTGCGACTTGCACGTCTCTTCCAAGGGGCATTTAAACCTTATTGTTTAGCTACCGTAACCTCCATCACTTTTCCAAGGGGCATTTAAACCGTCTTATTAAGCTACTGCGACCTGCGTCTCTCTTCCAAGGGGCATTTAAACCGTCTTTTTAAGCTACTGCAACCTGCACGTCTCTTCCAAGGGGCATTTAAACCCTCTTGTTAAGCTACTGCGACCTGCACGTCTCTTCCAAGGGGCAATTAAACGGTGTTGTTAAGCTACTGCGACTTGCACGTCTCTTCCAAGGGGCATTTAATCCTTCTTGTTTAGCTGCTGTAACCTCCACCACTTTTCCAAGGGGCATTTAAACCGTCTTGTTAATCTACTGCGACCTGCACGTCTCTTCCAAGGGGCATTTAAACAGTCTTATTAAGCTACTGCGAAATGCACGGCTCTTCTAAGGGGCATTTAAACCGTTTTGTTAAGCTACTGCAACTTGCACGTCTCTTCCAAGGGGCATTTAAACGGGCTTGTAAAGCTACTGTAACCGCCACCACTTTTCCAAGGGGCATTTAACCGTCTTGTTAAGCTACTGCGAGCTGCCCTTATCTTCCAAGCGGCATTTAAACCTTCTTGTTAAGCTACTGCGACCTGCATGTCTCTTCCAAGGAGCATTTAAACCGTATTTTTAAGCTACTGCGACCTGCACGTCTCTTCCAAGGGGCATTTAAACCGTCTTTTTAAGCTACTGCGACCTGCATGTCTCTTCCAAGGGGCATTTAAACCTTCTGGTTTAGCTACTGTAACCTCCACCACTTTTCCAAGGGGCATTTAAACCGTCTTGTTAAGCTACTGCAACCTGAATTTCTCTTCCAGGGGGCATTTAAACCATCTTTTTAAGCTACTGCAACCTGCACGTCTCTTCCAAGGGGCATTTAAACTGTCTTGTTAAGCTACTGCAACCTGCACGTCTCTTCCAAGGGGCATTTAAACCGTCTTGTTAAGCTACTGCGACTTGCACGTCTCTTCCAAGGGGCATTTAAACCGTTTTATTTAGCTACTGCGACCTGCACGTTTCTTTCAAGGGGCATTTAAACCATCTTGTTAAGCTACTGCGACCTGCACGTCTCTTGCAAGGGGTATTTAAACCGTTTTGTTAAGCTACTGCGACCTGTACGTCTCTTCCAAGGGGCATTTAATTCGTCTTGTTAAGCTACTGTGACCTCCACCGCTTTTCAAAGGGGCATTTAAACCATCTTGTTAAGCTACTGGGACCTGCATGTCTCTTCCAAGGGGCAACTAAATCGTCTTGTTAAGCTACTGCGACCTCCACCGCCCTTCCAAGGGGCATTTAAAGCATCTTGTTTAGCTACTGCGACCTGCACGTTTCTACCAAGGGGCATTTAAACCGTCTTGCTAATCTACTGCGACCTGCACGTCTCTTCCAAGCGGCATTTAAACCATCTTGTTAAGCCACTGCGACCCGCACGTCTCTTCCAATGGGCATTTAAACCATCTTGTTAAGCTACTGCGACTTGCACGTCTCTTCCAAGGGGTATTTAAACCTTCTTGTTTAGCTACTGTAACCTCCACCACTATTCCAAGCTGCATTGAAACTGTCTTGTTAAGCTACTGCCACCTGCACGTCTCTTCCAAGGGGCATTTAAACTCTCTTGTTAAGCTACTGCGACCTACACGTCTCTTTCAAGGGGCATTTAAACCATCTTGTTAAGCTAGTGCGACTTGCATGTCTCTTCCAAGGGGCATTTAAACTTTTTTGTTTAGCTACTGTAACCTCCACCACTTTTCCAAGGGGCATTTAAACCATCTTGTTAATCTACTGCGACCTGCATGTCTCTTCCAAGGGGCATTTAAAACGTCTTGTTAAGCTACTGCGAAATGCAAGTCACTTTCAAGGGGCATTTAAACCGTCTTCTTAAGCTACTGCGACTTGCACTTCTCTTCCAAGGGGCATTTAAACCTTCTTGTTTAGCTACTGTAACCTCCACCACTTTTCCAAGGGGCATTTAAACTGTCTTGTTAAGCTACTGTGACCTGCATGTCTCTTCCAAAAGGCATTTAAACCGACTTGTTAAGCTACTGGGACCTGTACGTCTCTTCCAAGGTGCATTTAAACCGTCTTGTTAAGCTGCTGCGACCTGCATGTCTCTTCCAAGGGGCATTTAAACTATCTTGTTAAGCTACTGCGACCTCCAACGCTCTTCCAAGAGGCATTTAAACCGTCTTGTTAAGCTACTGCGACCTGCACGTTTCTTCCAATGGGCATTTAAACCATCTTGTTAAGCTACTGCGACCTCCACCGCTCTACCAAGGGTCATTTTAACCGTCTTGTTAAGCTACTGCGACCTGCTCGTCTCTTCCAAGGGGCATTTAAACCATCTTGTTAATCTACTGTGACCTTCACCGCTTTTCCAAGGGGCATTAAAACCGTCTTGTTAAGCTACTGCGACCTGCACCTCTCTTCAAAAGGGCATTTAAACCATCTTGTTAAGCTACTGCGACCTGCACGTCTCTTCCAAGGTGCATTTAAACCGTCTTGTTATGCTGCTGCGATCTGCACTTCTCTACCAAGGGGCATTTAATCCGTCTTGTTAAGCTATTACGACCTCCACCGTTCTTCCAAGGGGCATTTAAACCGTCTTGTTAAGCTACTGCGACCTGCACTTCTCTTCCAAGGTGCATTTAAACCGTCTTGATAAGCTACTGCGACTTACACGTCTCTTCCAAGGGGCATTTAAACCTTCTTGTTTAGCTACTGCAACCTCCATCACTTTCCCAAGGGGCATTTAAACCGTCTTGTTAAGCTACTGCGACCTGCATTTCTCTTCCAAGGGGCATTTAAACTACCTTTTTAAGCTACTGCAGCCTGCACTTCTCTTCCAAGGGGCATTTAAACTCTCTTGTTAAGCTACTGCGACCTGCACGTCTCTTCCAAGGGGCATTTAAACCATCTGGCTAATCTACTGCGACTTGCACGTCTCTTCCTAGGGGCATTTAAACCTTTTTGTTTAGCTACTGTATCCTCCACCACTTTTCCAAGGGGCATTTAAACCATCTTGTTAATCTACTGCGACCTGCATGTCTCTTCCAAGGGGCATTTAAAATGTCTTGTTAAGCTACTGAGAAATGAACGTCACTTCCAAGGGGCATTTAAACCGTCTTGTTAAGCTACTGCGACTTGCACTTCTCTTCCAAGGGGCATTTAAACCTTCTTGTTTAGCTACTGTAACCTCCACCACTTTTCCAAGGGGCATTTAAACCGTCTTGTTAAGCTACTGCGACCTGCATGTCTCTACCAAAGGGCATTTAGACCGTCTTGTTAAGCTACTGGGACCTGTAAGTCTCTTCCAAGGGGCATTTAATCCGTCTTGTTAAGCTGCTGCGACCTGCATGTCTCTTCCAACGGGCATTTAAACCTTCTTGTTAAGCTACTGCGACCTCCACCGCTCTTCCAAGAGGCATTTAAACCGTCTTGTTAAGCTACTGCAACCTGCACGTTTCTTCCAAGGGGCATTTAAACCATCTTGTTAAGCTACTGCGACCTCCACCGCTCTACCAAGGGGCATTTTAACCGTCTTTTTAAGCTACTGCGACCTGCACGTCTCTTTCAAGGGGCATTTAAACCATCTTGTTATGCTACTGCGACCTCCACCGCTCTTCCAAGGGGCATTTAAACCGCCTTGTTAAGCTACTTAAACCTGCACGTCTCTTCTATGGGGCATTTTAACCGTCTTGTTAAGCTTCTGCAACCTGCACATCTCTTCCATGGGGCATTTAAACCGTCTTGTTAAGCTACTGCGACCTGCACGTCTCTTCCAAGGGGCATTTAAACTGTCTTGTTAAGCTACTGCGACCTGCACGTCTCGTCCAACGGGCATTTAAACTATCTTGTTAAGCTACTGCGACCTGCACATCTCTTCCAAGGTGCATTTAAACCGTCTTGTTAAGCTGCTGCGTTCTGCATGTCTTTACCAAGGGGCATTTAATCCATCTTGTTAAGCTATTACGACCTCCACCGTTCTACCAAGGGGCATGTAAACCGTCTTGTTAAGCTACTGCGACCTGCACTTCTCTTCCATGGGGCATTTAAACCGTCTTGTTAAGCTACTGCGACCTGCACTTCTCTTCCAAGGGGCATTTAAACCTTATTGTTTAGCTACCGTAACCTCCATCACTTTTCCAAGGGGCATTTAAACCGTCTTATTAAGCTACTGCGACCTGCGTCTCTCTTCCAAGGGGCATTTAAACCGTCATTTTAAGCTACTGCAACCTGCACGTCTCTTCCAAGGGGCATTTAAACCCTCTTGTTAAGCTACTGCGACCTGCACGTCTCTTCCAAGGGGCAATTAAACGGTCTTGTTAAGCTACTGCGACTTGCATGTCTCTTCCAAGGGGCATTTAATCCTTCTTGTTTAGCTGCTGTAACCTCCACCACTTTTCCAAGGGGCATTTAAACCGTCTTGTTAATCTACTGCGACCTGCACGTCTCTTCCAAGGGGCATTTAAACAGTCTTATTAAGCTACTGCGAAATGCACGGCTCTTCTAAGGGGCATTTAAACCGTTTTGTTAAGCTACTGCGACTTGCACGTCTCTTCCAAGGGGCATTTAAACGGGCTTGTAAAGCTACTGTAACCGCCACCACTTTTCCAAGGGGCATTTAAACCGTCTTGTTAAGCTACTGCGAGCTGCCCTTATCTTCCAAGCGGCATTTAAACCTTCTTGTTAAGCTACTGCGACCTGCATGTCTCTTCCAAGGAGCATTTAAACCGTATTTTTAAGCTACTGCGACCTGCACGTCTCTTCCAAGGGGCATTTAAACCGTCTTTTTAAGCTACTGCGACCTGCATGTCTCTTCCAAGGGGCATTTAAACCTTCTGGTTTAGCTACTGTAACCTCCACCACTTTTCCAAGGGGCATTTAAACCGTCTTGTTAAGCTACTGCAACCTGAATTTCTCTTCCAGGGGGCATTTAAACCATCTTTTTAAGCTACTGCAACCTGCACGTCTCTTCCAAGGGGCATTTAAACTGTCTTGTTAAGCTACTGCAACCTGCACGTCTCTTCCAAGGGGCATTTAAACCGTCTTGTTAAGCTACTGCGACTTGCACGTCTCTTCCAAGGGGCATTTAAACCGTTTTATTTAGCTACTGCGACCTGCACGTTTCTTCCAAGGGGCTTTTAAACCATCTTGTTAAGCTACTGCGACCTCCACTGCTCTTCCAACGGGCATTTTAACCATCTTGTTAAGCTACTGCGAACTGCAAGTCTCTTCCAAGGTGCATTTAAACCATCTTGTTAAGCTGCTGCGATCTGCAGGTCTCTACCAAGGGGCATTTAAACCATCTTCTTAAGCTGCTGCGATCTGCACGTCTCTACCAAGGGGCATTTAATCCGTCTTGTTAAGCTATTACGACCTCCGCCGCTCTTCCAAGGGGCATTTACACCGTCTTGTTAAGCTACTGCGACCTGCACGTCTCTTCCAAGGGGCATTTAAACCGTCTTGTTAAGCTACTGCGACCTGCACGTTTCTTCCAAGGGGCATTTAAACCATCTTGTTAAGCTACTGCGACCTGCACTTCTCTTGCAAGGGGTATTTAAACTGTTTTGTTAAGCTACTGCGACCTGTACGTCTCTTCCAAGGGGCATTTAAATCGTCTTGTTAAGCTACTGTGACCTCCACCGCTTTTCAAAGGGGCATTTAAACGATCTTGTTAAGCTACTGGGACCTGCACGTCTCTTCCAAGGGGCAACTAAATCGTCTTGTTAAGCTACTGCGACCTCCACCGCCCTTCCAAGGGGCATTTAAACCATCTTGTTTATCTACTGCGACCTGCATGTTTCTACCAAGGGGCATTTAAACCGTCTTGTTAATCTACTGCGCCATACATGTCTCTTCCAAGGGGCATTTAAACCGTCTTGTTAAGCTACTGCGACCTGCACGTCTCTGCCAAGGGGCATTTAAACCGTCACGTTAAGCTACTGCGACCTGCACGTCTCTTCCAAGGGGCATTTAAACCATCTTGTTAAGCCACTGCGACCTGCACGTCTCTTCCAAGGGGCATTTAAACCATCTTGTTAAGCTACTGCGACTTGCACGTCTCTTCCAAGGGGCATTTAAACCTTCTTGTTTAGCTACTGTAACCTCCAACACTATTCCAAGGGGCATTTAAACCGTCTTGTTAAGCTCCTGCGACCTGCATCTCTCTTCCAAGGGACATTTAAACCGTCTTTTTAAGCTACTGCAACCTGCACTTCTCTTCCAAGGGGCATTTAAACTTTCTTGTTAAGCTACTGCAACTTGCACGTCTCTTCCAAGGGGCATTTAAACCTTCTTGTTTAGCTACTGTAACCTCCACCACTTTTCCAAGGGCATTTAAATCATCTTGTTAATCTACTGCGACCTGCATGTCTCTTTCAAGGGGCATTTAAACCGTCTTGTTAAGCTACTGCGAAATGCACGTCACTTCCAAGGGGCATTTAAACCGTCTTGTTAAGCTACTGCGACTTGCACTTCTCTTCCAAGGGGCATTTAAACCTTCTTGTTTAGCTACTGTAACCTCCACCACCTTTCCAAGGGGCATTTAAACCGTGTTGTTAAGCTACTGCGACCTACATGTCTCTACCAAGGGGCATTTAAACCGTCTTGTTAAGCTACTGGGACCTGTACGTCTCTTCCAAGGGACATTTAAACCGTCTTGTTAAGCTGCTGCGACCTGCATGTCTCTTTCAAGGGGCACTTAAACCATGTTGTTAAGCTACTGCGACCTCCACCGCTCTTCCAAGAGGCATTTAATCCGTCTTGTTAAGCTACTGCGACCTGCACGTTTTTTCCAAGGGGCATTTAAACCATCTTGTTAAGCTACTGCGACCTCCACTGCTCTACCAAGGGGCATTTTAACCGTCTTGCTAAGCTTCTGCGACCTGCACGTTTCTTCCAAGGGGCATTCAAACCATCTTTTTAATCTACTGCGACCTCCACCGCTTTTCCAAGGGGCATTAAAACCGTCTTGTTAAGCTACTGTGACCTGCACGTCTCTTCCAAGGGGCATTTAAACCGCCTTGTTAAGCTACTGCGACCTGCACGTTTTTTCCAAGGGGCATTTAGACCATCTTGTTAAGCTACTGCGACCTCCACCGCTCTACCAAGGGGCATTTTAACCGTCTTGTTAAGCTACTGCGACCTGCACGTCTCTTCCAAGGGGCATTTAAACCATGTTGTTAATCTACTGCGACCTCCACCGCTTTTCCAAGGGGCATTAAAACCGTCTTGTTAAGCTACTGCGACCTGCACGTCTCTTTCAATGGGCATTTAAACCGTCTTGTTAAGCTTCTGCAACCTGCACATCTCTTCCATGGGGCATTTAAACTCTCTTGTTAAGCTACTGCGACCTGCACATATCTTCCAAGGGGCATTTAAACCGTCTTGTTAAGCTACTGCGACCTGCACGTCTCTTCCAATGGGCATTTAAACCCTCTTGTTAAGCTACTGCGACCTGCACGTTTCTTCCAAGGGGCTTTTAAACCATCTTGTTAAGCTACTGCGAAGTCCACTGCTCTTCCAACGGGCATTTTAACCATCTTGTTAAGCTACTGCGAACTGCACGTCTCTTCCAAGGTGCATTTAAACCATCTTGTTAAGCTGCTGCGATCTGCACGTCTCTACCAAGGGGCATTTAATCCGTCTTGTTAAGCTATTACGACCTCCGCCGCTCTTCCAAGGGGCATTTACACCGTCTTGTTAAGCTACTGCGACCTGCACGTCTCTTCCAAGGGGCATTTAAACCGTCTTGTTAAGCTACTGCGACCTGCACGTTTCTTCCAAGGGGCATTTAAACCATCTTGTTAAGCTATTGCGAACTGCACTTCTCTTGCAAGGGGTATTTAAACTGTTTTGTTAAGCTACTGCGACCTGTACGTCTCTTCCAAGGGGCATTTAAATCGTCTTGTTAAGCTACTGTGACCTCCACCGCTTTTCAAAGGGGCATTTAAACGATCTTGTTAAGCTACTGGGACCTGCACGTCTCTTCCAAGGGGCAACTAAATCGTCTTGTTAAGCTACTGCGACCTCCACCGCCCTTCCAAGGGTCATTTAAACCATCTTGTTTATCTACTGCGACCTGCATGTTTCTACCAAGGGGCATTTAAACCGTCTTGTTAATCTACTGCGCCATACATGTCTCTTCCAAGGGGCATTTAAACCGTCTTGTTAAGCTACTGCGACCTGCACGTCTCTGCCAAGGGGCATTTAAACCGTCGTGTTAAGCTACTGCGACCTGCACGTCTCTTCCAAGGGGCATTTAAACCATCTTGTTAAGCCACTGCGACCTGCACGTCTCTTCCAAGGGGCATTTAAACCATCTTGTTAAGCTACTGCGACTTGCACGTCTCTTCCAAGGGGCATTTAAACCGTCTTGTTAATCTACTGCGCCATACATGTCTCTTCCAAGGGGCATTTAAACCGTCTTGTTAAGCTACTGCGACCTGCACGTCTCTGCCAAGGGGCATTTAAACCGTCGTGTTAAGCTACTGCGACCTGCACGTCTCTTCCAAGGGGCATTTAAACCATCTTGTTAAGCCACTGCGACCTGCACGTCTCTTCCAAGGGGCATTTAAACCATCTTGTTAAGCTACTGCGACTTGCACGTCTCTTCCAAGGGGCATTTAAACCTTCTTGTTTAGCTACTGTAACCTCCAACACTATTCCAAGGGGCATTTAAACCGTCTTGTTAAGCTCCTGCGACCTGCATCTCTCTTCCAAGGGACATTTAAACCGTCTTTTTAAGCTACTGCAACCTGCACTTCTCTTCCAAGGGGCATTTAAACTTTCTTTTTAAGCTACTGCAACTTGCACGTCTCTTCCAAGGGGCATTTAAACCTTCTTGTTTAGCTACTGTAACCTCCACCACTTTTCCAAGGGCATTTAAACCATCTTGTTAATCTACTGCGACCTGCATGTCTCTTTCAAGGGGCATTTAAACCGTCTTGTTAAGCTACTGCGAAATGCACGTCACTTCCAAGGGGCATTTAAACCGTCTTGTTAAGCTACTGCGACTTGCACTTCTCTTCCAAGGGGCATTTAAACCTTCTTGTTTAGCTACTGTAACCTCCACCACCTTTCCAAGGGGCATTTAAACCGTGTTGTTAAGCTACTGCGACCTACATGTCTCTTCCAAGGGGCATTTAAACCGTCTTGTTAAGCTACTGGGACCTGTACGTCTCTTCCAAGGGACATTTAAACCGTCTTGTTAAGCTGCTGCGACCTGCATGTCTCTTTCAAGGGGCACTTAAACCATGTTGTTAAGCTACTGCGACCTCCACCGCTCTTCCAAGAGGCATTTAATCCGTCTTGTTAAGCTACTGCGACCTGCACGTTTTTTCCAAGGGGCATTTAAACCATCTTGTTAAGCTACTGCGACCTCCACTGCTCTACCAAGGGGCATTTTAACCGTCTTGCTAAGCTACTGCGACCTGCACGTTTCTTCCAAGGGGCATTCAAACCATCTTGTTAATCTACTGCGACCTCCACCGCTTTTCCAAGGGGCATTAAAACCGTCTTGTTAAGCTACTGTGACCTGCACGTCTCTTTCAAGGGGCATTTAAACCATCTTGTTACGCTACTGCGACCTCCACCGCTCTTCCAAGGGGCATTTAAACCGCCTTGTTAAGCTACTGCGACCTGCACGTTTTTTCCAAGGGGCATTTAAACCATCTTGTTAAGCTACTGCGACCTCCACCGCTCTACCAAGGGGCATTTTAACCGTCTTAAGCTACTGCGACCTGCACGTCTCTTCCAAGGGGCATTTAAACCATGTTGTTAATCTACTGCGACCTCCACCGCTTTTCCAAGGGGCATTAAAACCGTCTTGTTAAGCTACTGCGACCTGCACGTCTCTTTCAATGGGCATTTAAACCGTCTTGTTAAGCTTCTGCAACCTGCACATCTCTTCCATGGGGCATTTAAACTCTCTTGTTAAGCTACTGCGACCTGCACATATCTTCCAAGGGGCATTTTAACCGTCTTGTTAAGCTACTGCGACCTGCACGTCTCTTCCAAGGTGCATTTAAACCATCTTGTTAAGCTACTGCAGCCTCCATCGCTCTACCAATGGGCATTTTAACTGTCTTGTTAAGCTACAGCGACCTGCACGTCTCTTCCAAGGGGCATTTAAACCATCTTGTTAATCTACTTCCACCTGCACGTCTCTTCCATGGGGCGTTTTAACCGTCTTGTTAAGCTACTGCGACCTGCACGTCTCTTCCAAGGGGCATTTAAACCGTCTTGTTAAGCTACTGCGACCTGCAAGTCTCTTCCATCGGGCATTTAAACCATCTTGTTAAGCTACTGCGACCTGCACGTCTCTTCCAAGGTGCATTTAAACCGTCTTGTTAAGCTGCTGTGTTCTGCACGTCTCTACCAAGGGGCATTTAGTCCATCTTGTTAAGCTATTACGACCTCCACGTCTCTTCCAAGGGGCATTTAAACCGTCTTGTTAAGCTACTGCGACCTGCATGTTTTTTCCAAGGGGTATTTAAACCATCTTTTTAAGCTACTGCGACCTGCACGTCTCTTCCAAGGGGCATTTAAACTGTCTTGTTAAGCTACTGCGACCTGCATGTCTGTTCCGAGGGGCATTTAAACCGTCTTGTTAAGCTACTGCGACCTGCACGTCTCTTTCAATTGGCATTTAAACCTTTTTGTTTAGCTACTGTAACCTTCACCACTTTTCCAAGGGGTATTTAAACCGTCTTGTTAAGCTACTGCGAAATGCATTTCTCTTCCAAGGGGCATTTAAACTGTCTTGTTAAGCTACTGCATCCTGCACGTCTCTTCCAAGGGGCATTTAAACAGTCTTGTTAAGATACTGCGACCTGCATGTCTCTTCCAAGGGGCATTTAAACCGTCTTGTTAAGCTACTGCGACTTGCATGTCTCTTCCAAGGGGCATTTAAACCGTTTTGTTAAGCTACTGCGACCTGCACGTTTCTTCCAAAGGTCATTTAGACCATCTTGTTAAGCTACTGCGACCTCCACCGCTCTTCCAAGGGGCATTTTAACCATCTTGTTAAGCTACTGCGACCTGCACGTCTCTTCCAAAGAGCATTTAAACTATTTTGTTAATCTACTGTGACCTCCATCGCTCTTCCAAGGGGCATTTAAACCGTCTTGTTAAGCTACTGCGACCTGCACGTCTCTTCCATGGGGCATTTAAACCGTCTTGTTAAGCTACTGCGACCTGCACATCTCTTCCATGGGGCATTTAAACCGTCTTGTTAAGCTACTGCGACCTGCACGTCTCTTCCAAGGTGCATTTAAACCTTCTTGTTTAGCTACTGTAACCTCCACTACTTTTCCAAGGGGCATTTAAACCGTCTTGTTGAGCTACTGCGACCGGCTTGTCTCTATCAAGGAGCATTTAAACCTTCTTGTTAAGCTACTGCGACCTGCACGTCTCTTCCATGGGGCATTTAAACCATCTTGTTAAGCTTCTGCGACTTGCACGTCTCTTCCAAGGGGCATGTAAACCGTCTTGTTAAGCTACTGCGACCTGCACGTCTCTTCCAACGGGCATTTAAACCATCTTGTTAAGCTACTGCGACCTGCACGTCTCTTCCAAGGTGCATTTAAACCGTCTTGTTAAGCTGCTGCAATCTGCACGTCTCTACCAAGGGGCATTTAATCCGTCTTGTTTAGCTATTACGACCTCCACCGGTCTTCCAATGGGCATTTACACCGTCTTGTTAAGCTACTGCGACCTGTACGTCTCTTCCAAGGGGCATTTAAACAGTCTTGTTAAGCTACTGCGACTTGCACGTCTCTTCCAAGGGGGATTTAAACCTTCTTGTTTAGCTACTGTAACCTCCACCACTTTTCCAAGGGGCATTTAAACCGTCTTGTTAAGCTACTGCGACCTGCATGTCTCTTCCAAGGGGCATTTAAACCGTCTTTTTAAGCTACTGCAACCTGCACGTCTCTACCAAGGGGCATTTAAACCCTCTTGTTAAGCTACTGCGACCTGCACTTCTCTTCCAAGGGGCATTTAAACCGTCTTGTTAAGCTACTGCGACCTGCACGTCTCTTCCAAGGTGCATTTAAACCTTCTTGTTTAGCTACTGCGACCTGCACTACTTTTCCAAGGGGCATTTAAACCATCTTGCTGAGCTACTGCGACCGGCATGTCTCTACCAAGGAGCATTTAAACCGTCTTGTTAAGCTACTGCAACCTGCACGTCTCTTCCAAGGGGCATTTAAACCATCTTGTTAAGCTACTGCGAACTGCACGTCTCTTCCAAGGTGCATTTAAACCGTCTTGTTACGCTGCTGCAATCTGCACGTCTCTACCAAGGGGCATTTAATCCGTCTTGTTTAGCTATTACGACCTCCACCGGTCTTCCAATGGGCATTTACACCGTCTTGTTAAGCTACTGCGACCTGTACGTCTCTTCCAAGGGGCATTTAAACAGTCTTGTTAAGCTACTGCGACTTGCACGTCTCTTCCAAGGGGGATTTAAACCTTCTTGTTTAGCTACTGTAACCTCCACCACTTTTCCAAGGGGCATTTAAACCGTCTTGTTAAGCTACTGCGACCTGCATGTCTCTTCCAAGGGGCATTTAAACCGTCTTTTTAAGCTACTGCAACCTGCACCTTTCTATCAAGGGGCATTTAAACCCTCTTGTTAAGCTACTGCGACCTGCACGTTTCTTCCAAGGGGCATTTAAACCTTCTTGTTTAGCTACTGCGACCTGCACTACTTTTCCAAGGGGCATTTAAACCATCTTGCTGAGCTACTGCGACCGGCATGTCTCTACCAAGGAGCATTTAAATCGTCTTGTTAAGCTACTGCAACCTGCACGTCTCTTCCATGGGGCATTTAAACCATCTTGTTAAGCTTCTGCGACTTGCACGTCTCTTCCAAGGGGCATTTAAACCGTCTTGTTAAGCTACTGCGACCTGCACGTCTCTTCCAACGGGCATTTAAACCATCTTGTTAAGCTACTGCGACCTGCACGTCTCTTCCAAGGTGCATTTAAACCGTCTTGTTAAGCTGCTGCGATCTGCACGTCTCTACCAAGGGGCATTTAATCCGTCTTTTTAAGCTATTACGACCTCCACCGCTCTTCCAATGGGCATTTACACCATCTTGTTAAGCTACTGCGACCTGTACTTCTCTTCCAAGGGGGATTCAAACCTTCTTGTTTAGCTACTGTAACCTCCACCACTTTTCCAAGGGGCATTTAAACCGTCTTTTTAAGCTACTGCAACGTGCACGTCTCTTCCAAGGTGCATTTAAACCCTCTTGTTAAGCTACTGCGACCTGCACGTCTCTTCCAAGGGGCATTTAAACCTTCTTGTTTACCTACAGTAACCTCCATCACTTTTCCAAGGGGCATTTAAACCGTCTTGTTAAGCTACTGCGACCTGTACGTCTCTTCCAAGGGGCATTTAAACCGTCTTGTTAAGCTACTGCGACCTGCACGTCTCTTTCATGGGGCATTTAAACCATCTTGTTAAGCTACTGCGACCTGCACGTCTCTTCCAAGGGGCATTTAAACCGTCTTGTTAAGCTATTACGACCTCCACCGCTCTTCCAAGGGGCATTTACACAGTCTTGTTAAGCTACTGCAACCTGCACGTTTCTTCCAAGGGGCATTTAAACCATCTTGTTAAGATACTGCGACCTGCATGTCTCTTGTAAGGAGTATTTAATCCGTTTTGTTAAGCTACTACGACCTGTACGTCTCTTCCAAGGGGCATTTAAATTGTCTTGTTAAGCTACTGTGACCTCCACCGCTCTTCAAAGGGGCATTTAAACCATCTTGTTAAGCTACTGGTATCTGCACTTCTCTTCCAAGGGGCAATTAAATCGTCTATTTAAGCTACTGCGACCTCCACCTCCCTTCCAAGGGGCATTTAAACCGTCTTTTTTAGCTACTGCGACCTGCACGTTTCTACCAAGGGGCATTTAAACTGTCTTGTTAAGCTACTGCGCCATACATGTCTCTTCCAAGCGGCATTTAAACCATCTTGTTAAGCTACTGCGACCTGCACGTCTCTTCCAAGGGGCATTTAAACAGTCTTGTTAAGCTACTGCGACCTGCATGTCTCTTCCAAGGGGCATTTAAACCGTCTTGTTAAGCCACTGCGACCTGCACGTCTCTTCCAAGGGGCATTTAAACCATCTTGTTAAGCTACTGCGACTTGCACGTCTCTTCCAAGGGGCATTTAAACCTTCTTGTTTAGCTAGTGTAACCTCCACCACTTTTCCAAGGGGCATTTAAACCGTCTTGTTAAGCTACTGCGACCTGCATCTCTCTTCCAAGGGGCAGCTAAACCATCTTTTTAAGCTACTGCAACCTGCTCGTCTCTTCCAAGGGGCATTTAAACTCTCTTGTTAAGCTACTGCTACCTGCCCGTCTCTTCCAAGGGGCATATAAACCATCTTGTTAAGCTTCTGCGACTTGCACGTCTCTTCCAAGGGGCATTTAAACCTTTTTGTTTAACTACTGTAACCTCCACCACTTTTCCAAGGGGCATTTAAACCATCTTTTTAATCTACTGCGACCTGCATGTCTCTTCCAAGGGGCATTTAAACTGTCTTGCCAAGCTACTGCGAAATGCACGTCACTTCCAAGGGGCATTTAAAACGTCTTGTTAAGCTACTGTGACTTGCACTTCTCTTCCAAGGGGCATTTAAAACTTCTTGTTTAGCGACTGTAACCTCCACCACTTTTCCAAGCGGCATTTAAACCATCTTGTTAAGCTACTGCGACCTGCACGTCTCTTCCAAGGGGCATTTAAACAGTCTTGTTAAGCTACTGCGACCTGCATGTCTCTTCCAAGGGGCATTTAAACCGTCTTGTTAAGCCACTGCGACCTGCACGTCTCTTCCAAGGGGCATTTAAACCATCTTGTTAAGCTACTGCGACTTGCACGTCTCTTCCAAGGGGCATTTAAACCTTTTTGTTTAACTACTGTAACCTCCACCACTTTTCCAAGGGGCATTTAAACCATCTTTTTAATCTACTGCGACCTGCATGTCTCTTCCAAGGGGCATTTAAACTGTCTTGCCAAGCTACTGCGAAATGCACGTCACTTCCAAGGGGCATTTAAAACGTCTTGTTAAGCTACTGTGACTTGCACTTCTCTTCCAAGGGGCATTTAAAACTTCTTGTTTAGCGACTGTAACCTCCACCACTTTTCCAAGGGGCATTTAAACCGTCTTGTTAAGCTACTGCGACCTGCATGTCTCTTCCAAGGGGCATTTAAACCCTCTTGTTAAGCTACTGCGACTTGCACGTCTCTTCCAAGGGGCATTTAAACCGTCTTGTTAAGCTACTGCGACCTGCACGTCTCTTCCAAGGTGCATTTAAACCTTCTTGTTTAGCTACTGTAACCTCCACTACTTTTCCAAGGGGCATTTAAACCGTCTTGCTGAGCTAGTGCGACCGGCATGTCTCTACCAAGGAGCATTTAAACCGTCTTGTTAAGCTACTGCAACCTGCACGTCTCTTCCATGGGGCATTTAAACCATCTTGTTAAGCTTCTGCGACTTGCACGTCTCTTCCAAGGGGCATTTAAACCGTCTTGTGAAGCTACTGCGACCTGCACGTCTCTTCCAACGGGCATTTAAACCATCTTGTTAAGCTACTGCAACCTGCACGTCTCTTCCAAGGTGCATTTAAACCGTCTTGTTAAGCTGCTGCGATCTGCACGTCTCTACCAAGGGGCATTTAATCCGTCTTTTTAAGCTATTACGACCTCCACCGCTCTTCCAATGGGCATTTACACCGTCTTGTTAAGCTACTGCGACCTGTACGTCTCTTCCAAGGGGCATTTAAACCGTCTTGTTAAACTACTGCGACTTGCACGTCTCTTCCAAGGGGGATTCAAACCTTCTTGTTTAGCTACTGTAACCTCCACCACTTTTCCAAGGGGCATTTAAACCGTCTTGTTAAGCTACTGCGACCTGCATGTCTCTTCCAAGGGGCATTTAAACCGTCTTTTTAAGCTACTGCAACGTGCACGTCTACTCCAAGGTGCATTTAAACCCTCTTGTTAAGCTACTGCGACCTGCACGTCTCTTCCAAGGGGCATTTAAACCTTCTTGTTTACCTACAGTAACCTCCATCACTTTTACAAGGGGCATTTAAACCGTCTTGTTAAGCTACTGCGACCTGTACGTCTCTTCCAAGGGGCATTTAAACCGTCTTGTTAAGCTACTGCGACCTGTACGTCTCTTCCATGGGGCATTTAAACCATCTTGTTAAGCTACTGCGACCTGCACGTCTCTTCCAAGGGGCATTTAAACCGTCTTGTTAAGCTGCTGCGACCTGCATGTCTCTTCCATTGGGCATTTAAACCATCTTGTTAAGCTACTGCGACCTTCACGTCTCTTCCAAGGTGCATTTAAACCGTCTTGTTAAGCTGCTGCGATCTGCACGTCTCTACCAAGGGGCATTTAATCTGTCTTGTTAAGCTATTACGACCTCCACCGCTCTTCCACGGCGCATTTACACAGTCTTGTTAAGCTACTGCGACCTGCACGTTTCTTCCAAGGGGCATTTAAACCATCTTGTTAAGCTACTGCGACCTGCACGTCTCTTGCAAGGGGTATTTAATCCGTTTTGTTAAGCTACTACGAACTGCACGTCTCTTTCAAGGGGCATTTAAACCATCTTGTTACGCTACTGCGACCTCCACCGCTCTTCCAAGCGGCATTTAAACCGCCCTGTTAAGCTACTTCGACCTGAAAGTCTCTTCCATGGGGCATTTTAACCGTCTTGTTAAGCTTCTGCAACCTGCACATCTCTTCCATGGGGCATTTAAACCGTCTTGTTAAGCTACTGCGACCTGCACGTCTCTTCCAAGGGGCATTTTAACCGTCTTTTTAAACTACTGCGACCTGCACGTCTCTTCCAATGGGCATTTAAACCATCTTGTTAAGCTACTGCGACCTGCACGTCTCTTCCAAGGTGCATTTAAACCGTCTTGCTAAGATGCTGAGATCTGCACGTCTATACCAAGGGGCATTTAATCCGACTTGTTAAGCTATTACGACTTGCACGTCTCTTCCAAGGGGCATTTAAACCTTCTTGTTTAGCTTCTGTAACCTCCATCACTTTTCCAAGGGGCATTTAAACCGTCTTGTTAAGCTACTGCGACCTGCATCTTTCTTCCAAGGGGCATTTAAACCATCTTTTTAAGCTACTGCGACCTCCACCGCTCTTCCAAGAGGCATTTAAACCGTCTTGTTAAGCTACTGCGACCTGCACGTTTCTTCCAAGGGGCATTTAAACCGTCTTGTTAAGCTACTGCGACCTGCACGTCTCTTCCAAGGGGCATTTAAACCATCTTGTTAAGCTACTGCGACTTGCACGTCTCTTCCAAGGGGCATTTGAACCGTCTTGTTAAGCTGCTGCGACCTGAACGTCTCTTCCAACGGGCATTTAAACCATCTTGTTAAGCTGCTGCGACCTGCACGTCTCTTCCAAGGTGCATTTAAACCGTCTTGTTAAGCTGCTGCGATCTGCACGTCTCTACCAAGGGGCATTTAATCCATCTTGTTAAGCTATTACGACCTCCACCGCTCTTCCAAGGGGCATTTAAACCTTCTTGTTAAGCTACTGCGACCTGCACGTTTCTTCCAAGGGGCATTTAAACCATCTTGTTAAGCTACTGCGACCTGCACGTTTCTTCCAAGGGGTATATAAACCGTTTTGTTAAGCCACTGCGACCTGCACGTCTCTTCCAAGGGGCATTTAAACCGTCTTGTTAAGCTGCTGCGATCTGCACGTCTCTACCAAGGGGCATTTAATCCATCTTGTTAAGCTATTACGACCTCCACCGCTCTTCCAAGGGGCATTTAAACCTTCTTGTTAAGCTACTGCGACCTGCACGTTTCTTCCAAGGGGCATTTAAACCATCTTGTTAAGCTACTGCGACCTGCACGTTTCTTCCAAGGGGCATTTAAACCGTCTTGTTAAGCCACTTCGACCTGCACGTCTCTTCCAAGGGGCATTTAAACCGTCTTGTTAAGCTACTGTGACCTGCACGTTTCTTCCAAGGGGCATTTAAACCATCTTGTTAAGCTACTGCGACCTGCACGTCTCTTGCAAGGGGTATTTAAACCGTTTTGTTAATCTGCTGCGACCTGTACGTCTCTTCCAAGGGGCATTTAAATCATCTTGTTAAGCTACTGTGACCTCCACAGCTTTTCAAAGGGGCATTTAAACCATCTTGTTAAGCTACTGGGACCTGCACGTCTCTTCCAAGGGGCAATTAAATCGTCTTGTTAAGCTACTGCGACCTCCACCGCCCTTCCAAGGGGCATTTAAACCGTCTTGTTTAGCTACTGCGACCTGCACAATTCTACCAAGGAGCATTTAAACCGACTTGTTAATCTACTGCGCCATGCATGTCTCTTCCAAGCGGCATTTAAACCGTCTTGTTAAGCTACTGCGACCTGCACGTCTCTTCCAAGGGGCATTTAAACCGTCTTGTTAAGCTACTGCGACCTGCATGTCTCTTCCTAGGGGCATTTAAACCATCTTGTTATGCCACTGCGACCTGCACGTCTCTTCCAAGGGGCATTTAAACCATCTTGTTAAGCTACTGCGACTTGCACGTCTCTTCTAAGGGGCATTTAAACCTTCTTGTTTAGCTACTGTAACCTCCACCACTTTTCCAAGGGGCATTTAAACCGTCTTGTTAAGCTACTTAGACCTGCATCTCTCTTCCAAGGTGCATTTAAACCGTCTTGCTAAGATGCTGCGATCTGCACGTCTATACCAAGGGGCATTTAATCCGACTTGTTAAGCTATTACGACTTGCACGTCTCTTCCAAGGGGCATTTAAACCTTCTTGTTTAGCTTCTGTAACCTCCATCACTTTTCCAAGGGGCATTTAAACCGTCTTGTTAAGCTACTGCGACCTGCATCTTTCTTCCAAGGGGCATTTAAACCATCTTTTTAAGCTACTGCGACCTCCACCGCTCTTCCAAGAGGCATTTAAACCGTCTTGTTAAGCTACTGCGACCTGCACGTTTCTTCCAAGGGGCATTTAAACCGTCTTGTTAAGCTACTGCGACCTGCACGTCTCTTCCAAGGGGCATTTAAACCATCTTGTTAAGCTACTGCGACTTGCACGTCTCTTCCAAGGGGCATTTGAACCGTCTTGTTAAGCTGCTGCGACCTGAACGTCTCTTCCAACGGGCATTTAAACCATCTTGTTAAGCTGCTGCGACCTGCACGTCTCTTCCAAGGTGCATTTAAACCGTCTTGTTAAGCTGCTGCGATCTGCACGTCTCTACCAAGGGGCATTTAATCCATCTTGTTAAGCTATTACGACCTCCACCGCTCTTCCAAGGGGCATTTAAACCTTCTTGTTAAGCTACTGCGACCTGCACGTTTCTTCCAAGGGGCATTTAAACCATCTTGTTAAGCTACTGCGACCTGCACGTTTCTTCCAAGGGGCATTTAAACCGTCTTGTTAAGCCACTTCGACCTGCACGTCTCTTCCAAGGGGCATTTAAACCGTCTTGTTAAGCTACTGTGACCTGCACGTTTCTTCCAAGGGGCATTTAAACCATCTTGTTAAGCTGCTGCGACCTGCACGTCTCTTGCAAGGGAGTATTTAAACCGTTTTGTTAATCTGCTGCGACCTGTACGTCTCTTCCAAGGGGCATTTAAATCGTCTTGTTAAGCTACTGTGACCTCCACAGCTTTTCAAAGGGGCATTTAAACCATCTTGTTAAGCTACTGGGACCTGCACGTCTCTTCCAAGGGGCAATTAAATCGTCTTGTTAAGCTACTGCGACCTCCACCGCCCTTCCAAGGGGCATTTACACCGTCTTGTTTAGCTACTGCGACCTGCACAATTCTACCAAGGAGCATTTAAACCGACTTGTTAATCTACTGCGCCATGCATGTCTCTTCCAAGCGGCATTTAAACCGTCTTGTTAAGCTACTGCGACCTGCACGTCTCTTCCAAGGGGCATTTAAACCGTCTTGTTAAGCTACTGCGACCTGCATGTCTCTTCCTAGGGGCATTTAAACCATCTTGTTATGCCACTGCGACCTGCACGTCTCTTCCAAGGGGCATTTAAACCGTCTTGTTAAGCTACTGCGATCTGCACGTCTCTTCCAACGGGCATTTAAACCATCTTGTTAAGCTACTGCGACCTGCACGTCTCTTCCAAGGTGCATTTAAACCGTCTTGTTAAGCTGCTGCGATCTGCACGTCTCTACTAGTGTTGAGCCACCCCCGTAGTGTTCGAGTTCGGTTCGGTTCGTCGAACACCCGTGTGTTCGCCGAACTGTTCGTCGAACTGTTCGTCGAACACCTTCGAACACCGTTAAAACCAATGGCAGGCAAACAAAAACACATAGAAACACATAGAAAACACCTTCAAAGGTGTCTAAAAGCTGACAAACTGCTCAGAAGACACAACTAACACATGGAAAAGTGACAAGTACATATAGTCATGCGAAAAGAAAAGAGGTGGAGGAGTAAAAGGAGGGGGAGACACAGATATAGGCATGTCATGCCCTTCTAAAATCCAAAAAGTGAGAAGCCGACACGGCCAGTCCGCTCCTGCCCGTGCCACCTCCGTGTCGCCGGGTTTGTGCCAGAGCCGCGGTGAACCCTGACGGCCAGCCCCCCTCTCCCAATACTGGTGCCTGTCCGCTGGTGGGTCGAGAGAGCCCCCCTGTGGTGGAGGCAGCTCTAAGCTTTTTAATTTAAATTGTCCCTCTAATTTGAATGAATACACTTTAAATCCATTTACAAGGATCTATTGGAGGGCAAGTCTCATGCCAGCAGCCGCGTAATTCCAGCTCCAGTAGCGTCCACTAAAGCTGCTGCAGTTAAAAAGCTTTTATAAGGATCGAGCTCGGCTGTCCACCGCAAGGCATCCTAGTGCCAGTCCCAGCCCCTATGCCTTGGGGTGCCTCCTGATGCTCTTCACTGAGTATCCCGTGGTCCCGAAGCATTTCCTTTGAAAAAATTAAGTGTCCAAACTACAGGTGGTGTAGCTTGCTTAACAGCCGGGATAATCCGCTGACTAGCAGACACTGCTACTAGGCACAAAGTATTTCCTGGGCTAGATGCAGTTAAAAATTTGTAAGTAGATACTCTCGTTGGATGCTGAGAAAGCATTCCATAGAGTCTCCAGGCACGCCATATATGATTCTCTTAAAAAGCTTGGGGTAGGCGTCTAGGGGACCCTTTTATAGCCAAAATCACGGCCCTGTATCACAATACGTCACCTAGGCTGAAGATAAATGGAACTGTAGCACCGAGGGCTCGGTTGCTACAGACGTATTGCACCTCACCCAGAGGTGTGATATCTCACTCTCAGATAAGGATGGAGTGTGGATCAGGACCCGACACCTGCATGCATTACACCACATTGCCGTGGGGCAGGGCGACCAATATGCCCCTGAGATGAGCACGACAGTCCCTGTCCCTGGCTGGAGTGGGGGGAGGGAACACTGAGGAAGGGGAACCCTGCAGTGCAGGAACAGGGAGGAAGCAGTTCCTGGGTGCATTGAGAAGGGAGTATAAAAGGTGGGCACCATCTTAGTTCAGTGCAGAGAAGTCTGAGCAGAAGTGGCAGGGAGCAGGGGCTCTGCATGAGCTCTGCTCCGGAGGCGGGCCTAGTAACAGAGGCCCAGGCCTGCAAGAGGGAGAAGGAAGGAAGAGGAGCGGAGAAGGCTCCAGGAACGAGGAATGAAGGGATCCCAGGGGTGCGGACGGGCGAGTCGCCACCGCACGCCCGAATCCACCTGCGTGGCAGGAAACGACCCTCAGCTAGAAACCGGACGCTCTGACATTTTATGTGGCGCAGCCCCTTGCTCCACCCGCTAGGAAGGCACCACATAGGGTCAGGGAAACTGGCGCCAAGTTTACCAAGAGGAGGCCCGAGGTAGCCGGACAGAAGTGTTGGTAAGAAAGGCCAGACAAAGGACACACAAAGGGGGTCCTGTGAAGCGCTCCAAAGTTATCTGGGAGTTGTCTGAGCCCCTCACCTGGTGAGCACAGTACGACGTGGGCAGCCGTTACCTGCAGACTTGGTCTGGATAATAAGAACTGTGAGTAAAGGCCCTGAACTGCATCACTGACTCCGTGTCGTTACTGCTGCTGCCCTGCACCATCACCCCCATCCTCCGCATACACTGCCCTGAGGCTATACTCCTCCCGTGGGGAGTTATGCTACGCTCTGCTGCACCCACAACACCAGCCTTAGCGGTCTGCCCTGTAGCGGCGGTTCACTCTGACCGCAATCCACGAGTGGCGTAGTCGGACATTTAAACATCAAAACCACATAAATAGTTCCGCCACTGGTTTGACCGCCCTGAGCCACGGAACCGGATCGCCGCCACGAAGACTACAACCACCAGCATCCACCAAAAAGGGTCCGGCTCCGGGTGTCCCAAGGCCCAGGGGGTGCGTCAGAACATTTTCATCACCTTTCACAATCACCAATGGGACAAGGCAGGGATGTCCTCTGTCCCCTCTCTTATACATCCTAGTGACGGAGCACCTGCTCTCATCAATTCGCCATAACCCCAATATTAGGTGGATTGAGGTGGGAGGCACCGAGTACAAGTGCTCTCTATTTGCTGATGATGTCCTAGTATATATCACTCAATCACATATATCCATCCCTGCTGTTATGGCTGAAATAGATCACTTTGTTACATGGTAAAATTTTAAAATCAATGCAGCGAAGTCTGAGGCCCTCGATGTCTCCCTCCCCAAATCCATATAGGATTCCATCCAGTCCAACTTTCCCTTTGCCTGGCCCTCACAGGGTATCAAATACTTAGGAATTCCTATTCATAGAGACCTCTCCCATCTATGTTATCTTAATTTTTGGGCCCTTTATTGAACAATTCCATACAGACCACGGTTGGCAAGTTAGAACTGTAAGATTCACTACGTGAACCACTGGTGTTTTGTGGAAAAGCACATGTACACCGCGTTCCAAATTATTATGCAAAAAGTGTTTAGGAGTGATAAGGGAAGAATTTGTTTGTTTGTCAGTTAAACTCATTGATGGTGATGTGTGTCAGGGCTCTTTACATCACTGTAAGCAATTGCAGACACCTGTGCTAATTAGTTTGGCAGGTGTGTCCAATGAAAGGCAAGACTACTTAAGAAGGCTCTCTCACATTATTAAGCAGCCTACATTTTCTGCCAAAATGGGAAAGAAAAAGGATGTGTCGGCTGCTGAGAAGCAACAAATTGTGGAGTGTTTAGGTCAAGGCATGACTACAATCAACATTGTGCGATGATCAGGATGAAGTGTCTTGGCAATCAAGAAGTATGTAGCTGATTCACAGTACACACGTGTGCGTGCTGATAAGGGCAAATTGAGGACTCTTTCCTACAGGCAATTACGTCAGGTTGAAAGAGCAGCGGCAAAAAAGCCTTGTCATAGCAGCAGACAAGTTTTTGAAGCTGCTTGTGCCTCCAACGTCCCCCGAACAACAAGATGCAGGGTCCTTCAGAGGTTTGCAGCTGTGCATATGCCATCCTGTCGACCTCCTCTATCCACTTCACACAAGCAGAAACGGCTCCAGTGGGCCAAACATTACATGAAGACTGATTTCAAAACTGTTTTGTTCACGGATGAGTGCCGTGCAGCGCTCGATGGTCCAGATGAATGGAGTGGAGGATGGCTGGTTGATGGACACCCCACGCAAACACGGCTACAGCGCCAACAAGGAGGAGGTGGAGTAATGTTTTGGGCTGGAATCATGGGGAGAGAGATTGTCGGCCCCTTTAGGATCCCTGAAGGCGCTAAAGATGAACTCCATAATGTATGTGGATTTTCTCAAACAGCACTTCCTGCCATGGTTCAAGAAGAAGAACCGTGTATTTCACAGCAAGATCATTTTTCTGCATGATAATGCACCATCTCATGCTGCACATAAAACATCTGCATCTCTGGCTGATATGGGCATAAAAGGGGACAAACTTATGGTGTGACCCCCATGCTCCCCTGACCTCTACCCCATTCAGAACCTTTGGAGCATCATTAAAAGGAGTGTCTATGATGGCGGGAGGCAGTTCACATCTAAGCACCAGCTCTGGGAGGGTATTCTGTCCTCATGCAAAACAATTGAAGCAGAAACCATCCAAAACCTGACAAATTCAATGGACGAGAGAGTTCAGAAGCTCCTTTCGAACAAGGGGTCCTATGTGAAAATGTAACATCACCTAGAATAAAGTTTTGAGTTGAAAACTGTTTGATTTCAGTTTCTAACAACCTGCTAATGCTTATAATTTCAAAAATGACCATTTTTTTGGTCTTTATTAAAATGAAAAGGTTGATCGAAAAGTTTGGGGGATCTAAGAGTGTGGCAACCCAGTAGTCATGATTACTTCGAATTCTGACAATATGAGGGTCATGCTGCAGGTAGTGCAGCAAGAAGGCACTTATGTGTCTTGCGCATCTCGGAGCCCCAAAATTATTTTCCGGGCTAGATGCAGCTAAAAATTATTTTTAATTTTAAATCTGGTGAAGCTTATTATAGATGGCCTAATAGGATCAGTGCTGCACACTGCTACAAAGCCCAAATTATTTTCCAGTCAAGATACAGATAAACATGATTAGTAATTTGAAAGCTTAAAACGGTTGGTAGGGTGATTTTAACCAATCATCAAGCTTTTACTCTCCCCAGGATGACACAGGGGTAGAAAAGTCGTTTCGGATCCATGATTTGTTCATCTTTATGAACGTGAGTCTGTCTACATTATCAGTGGAGAGCCGCGTGCGCTTATCTGTCAGCACACCACCAGCAGCGCTGAACACACGTTCAGACAGAACGCTGGCTGCGGGGCATGACAAGATCTCCAAGGCGTAAGTGGCTAGCTCCGGCCATTTATCCAGATTGGAAGCCCAAAAAGAGCAAGGTTCCAGTGACACAGTCGTGGCTTCAATGTTTACTTGGAGATACTCCTGTACCATCGTCTCTAGGCGTTGACTATGTGTCAGACTTCTTGTCTCCTGTGGCCTTGCAAAGGATGGGCTAAAAAAGTGGTGAAATGATTCCGCAAAATTGATGTTACCAGCAGATACTGTGGTTCTGTTACGGTTTGAGTGCTGAACACTTGACGGTCCCACGGTTGGCAAGTTGGAACTGTGAGATTCACTACGTGCACCACTGGTATTTTGTGGAAAAGCACATGTAAGATTCTGCAACAGTCTCTGCTGATACTCCTGCATGCGTGCATCCCTTTCTATGGCAGGAATAATTTCTGCAAATTTACTTTTGTACCGGGGATCTAACAGTGTGGCAACCCAGTAGTCAGGATTATTTCTAATTCTCACAATTCGAGGGTCATGTTGCAGGTAGTGCAGCAAGAAGGCACTCATGTGTGTTGCGCATCCAGGAGCACCAAGTCCCTGTTTTGTTGGTGGCGAGGTAACAATCATGCTTCCTTCCTCTGTCCTCTCCCCCCAACCTCGCACAACAGAAATGTGATCAAGGTCTCCCTCATCTGATGAGTCTTCCATCAGTTCGTCCTCCACTTCTTCCTGGGCTCCTGCACCTTCCTCACTAGTTTGGCTGCTACCATGCGTCCTGGTAAAATCATCTCCCCCACCCTCACATGCCTGCCGCCTTGGTGCTGCCGACCGTCTGGACCTTGCAGATGTTAGCCCTTCCGCATACAACTCCTCCTCCTCTACTTCCTCCACCTCCTCTTGTGCCACCACCTGACTCCGAATTCTGTTTAACATGTGCTCCAGCATGTAAATCACCGGAATAGTCATGCTGATAATGGCATCGTCAGCACTAAACATCTTCGTCGCCATTTCAAAACTGTGCAGAAGGGTGCATAGGTCCCTGATCTGAGACCACTCCTCTAGCGTGATTTGCCCCACCTCTGAATCTCGTTGGCCCAGGCTATACGTCAGAACGTATTGCACCAGGGCTTGTCGGTGCTGCCACAGTCGCTGCAACATGTGCAGAGTTGAATTCCACCGGGTAGGCACATCGCATTTTAGCCGGTGAAGTGGCAGGCCCAACGACTTCTGTAGAGATGTAAGTCGCTGAGCTGCGGGATGCGAACGGCGGAAGTGAGCACACAGCGACCGTGCCCTCTGCAGAAGGCCATCTAGTCTGGGATAGTGGGCTAAAAATTGCTGGACAACCAGGTTCAACACGTGAGCCATACAAGGCACGTGTGTGACATTGCCCCGGCGAAGGGCCGCACCCAGGTTTGCAGCATTGTCGCACACGGCCTTCCCTGGTTTCAGGTCCAGTGGAGACAACCATTCATGAAATTGGTTCTCCAGAGCTGACCACAACTCCTCAGCTGTGTGACTCACATTTCCCAGACATTTCAATGTAAATACCGCCTGATGACGTTGAGCCCTACTGCCAGCATAGTAAGGAGGTGTGCAGGATCCCTTCTGCGCAGTTAGAAAGCTTGTTGCATGACCAGACAGGCTTTGGGTGCAGGTGGAGGACCGAGAGGAGGTTGAGGAGGCAGAAGCAGTGGAGGAACTTTGACATAAAGAGGATTGACGCACAACTCGTGGGGACGGCAAGACTTGGACAGCAGCCCCTTGTCCTGCTGTCACCATAGTTACCCAGTGCCCAGTCAGCGACATGTAACGCCCCTGTCCATGCCTACTCGTCCAAGTGTCTGTGGTGAAATGCACCCTGTCACACACAGAGTTTCTCAAAGAAGCGGTGATGTTCTGTGCGACATGCTGGTGGAGCGCAGGCACACCTTTCTTTGAGAAGTAGTGCCGACTGGGCATCTGGTGCTGGGGCACTGCGACGGACATAAGGTCTCGAAAATCCTCTGTGTCCACCAGGCGGAAAGGCAGCATTTCTGTAGCCAAGAGCTTGCAGATGGTGAAATTCAACCTCTTAGCTTTCTCATGGCTAGGAGGAAATGGTCTTTTACTTGTCCACATCTGAGGGACCGAGGGCTGGCTATTGTGCTTAGACGGGGTTGATAAGGGTGTCCCCGGCAAACTGCCGGTCTGTGAGGAAGATGCAGGCGGACATGTTAGGTTGCCTTGATCCAAAGGTGGTGCTATCGATGTCGGACAGCGCTCAACACCAGCTGGTGTTACCACCTCCAAAGAAAATGATGGCCTGCCAATCACGCTGGCTGTTGCGGGTAAAGAGGTGGCAGGTCTGCGCCCCAAAACAGGTGTGACTGCTGTCCCCCCAGTCACAGAGGATGAAGAGGCCGCGGATGCACAAGATATGGCAGACGGTGGTTGGCCCGGCCGGCTAGGCCGCATTGTAGCACACTGAGCTTCCCACTGCAACTTATGCTTCATGTCCATGTGCCGGTTCATGTATGAAGTACTCAAACTATGTATTTTTTGGCCTCTACTTAGCTTTTGCTGACAAATGTTACAGATAACACGAGTTGGGTCATCTTTATCGATCTGAAAAAATGCCCAGGCTATGCAAGGCTTAGCACCCATGCGACCTGAAGAGCCACCACGACTTGTGGTGAGAGGCAGAGTTGTGTTTGAGGATGCAGTTGTTGAGTGCTTCCAGTACTACGTCTCTGTCCAGGAAGGCGCAACCTGACCTCGTCGTCACTAGCATCTTCCTCCACCTCCTCTGCTGACCTCATCTCTTGGCTGACTGTGGGTTGACAGTAAGTGGGATCTCCGACCTCATCATCATCACCCTGTGCGTTATCACACCCGTCGTCCTCAGAGCCAACCTGTTCCTGCCCTGACAAAAAACTAAAGTTGTCGCTCCAATCAGGTATTTGAGTCTTATCATCGTCTTCCTCATTGTCTCCACCAACAGGAGTTACAGTTTGGGAATGAGGGTCTACATTATGGTCAGAACCTTCTGCGTCTGGTCCTGGATCCGACTCATAAAGATTCTGGGCATCAGTGCAGATCATTTCCTCGTCTGGATTCACAGAAGCGCTGGAGTCGACCTCTGATTCCCAGGCTATAGTATGAGTAAACAGCTCTGCAGACTCAACCATCTGTTCTACCTCATACTTAGACGGGCAAAGGAGATTTGGGAGCTGTGAGGAAGCAAGTGCGATTTGGGTGACACCTTTGAGGACTGGAGTATTTGTGATGTTGAAGTTGATGTGGAGGAGAGCCCACTTAAAGGAGCACTTGATATCCGTTGAAGCACCTGCTGTTTTTGTGCCTCATCTGGAATTTGTAGCGATTGGCGTGGCAGTAAGAAAGGGATCTTATCACATTGTCCGCTAAAAGAAGTAGACATTTTAGTTTGGCTGGAAGATGGTCTTTCTTCTGCACCTACCCCACGGACACAACCTTTTTTCCCCTTCCCAACACGCCTATTCCCCTTTCCACCAGCAGCAGGCCTTTTTCCACTCATTTTGGTGGTTAACTAATTCACAACTCTGGAGTTGTTTGCACAAAAAAACAATGGATGGTAACCGAGCAGAGCTGAGTGGCCAAACTGTGGTATTAGGCCAAAACTATTGGCTGGGTTAGATGCAGAAAAAAATTATTTTTAATTTGCAACCTGATGGAGGTCAGTATAGATGGACTAATAGACCAAGTCCCACACACCGCTAGAAGCCCAAATATTTTTTCAGAGCTAGATGCAGAAATTTTTTTTATTCAATTTGCAACCTGATGGAGGTCAGTATAGATGGACTAATAGACCAAGTCCCACACACTGCTAGAAGCCCAAATATTTTTTCAGAGCTAGATGCAGAAAAAAATTATTTTTAATTTGCAACCTGATGGAGGTCAGTATAGATGGACTAATAGACCAAGTCCCACACAGCGCTAGAAGCCCAAATATTTTTTCAGAGCTAGATGCAGAAAAAAATTATATTCAATTTGCAACCTGCTGGAGGTCAGTATAGAAGGACTAATAGAACAAGTCCCACACACTGCTAGAAGCCCAAATATTTTTTCAGAGCTAAATGAAGAAAAAAATTATTTTTAATTTGCAACCTGATGGAGGTCAGTATAGATGGACTAATAGACCAAGTCCCACACACTGCTAGAAGCCCAAATATTTTTTCAGAGCTAGATGCAGAAAAAAATTATTTTTAATTTGCAACCTGATGGAGGTCAGTATAGATGGACTAATAGACCAAGTCCCACACACCGCTAGAAGCCCAAATATTTTTTCAGAGCTAGATGCAGAAATTTTTTTTATTCAATTTGCAACCTGCTGGAGGTCAGTATAGATGGACTAATAGACCAAGTCCCACACACTGCTAGAAGCCCAAATATTTTTTCAGAGCTAGATGCAGAAAAAAATTATTTTTAATTTGCAACCTGATGGAGGTCAGTATAGATGGATTAATAGACCAAGTCCCACACACCGCTAGAAGCCCAAATATTTTTTCAGAGCTAGATGCAGATAAAAATTATATTCAATTTGCAACCTGCTGGAGGTCAGTATAGAAGGACTAATAGAACAAGTCCCACACACTGCTAGAAGCCCAAATATTTTTTCAGAGCTAAATGAAGAAAAAAATTATTTTTAATTTGCAACCTGATGGAGGTCAGTATAGATGGACTAATAGACCAAGTCCCACACACTGCTAGAAGCCCAAATATTTTTTCAGAGCTAGATGCAGAAAAAAATTATTTTTAATTTGCAACCTGATGTAGGTCAGTATAGATGGACTAATAGACCAAGTCCCACACACCGCTAGAAGCCCAAATATTTTTTCAGAGCTAGATGCAGAAAAAAATTATATTCAATTTGCAACCTGCTGGAGGTCAGTATAGAAGGACTAATAGAACAAGTCCCACACACTGCTAGAAGCCCAAATATTTTTTCAGAGATAAATGAAGAAAAAAATTATTTTTAATTTGCAACCTGATGGAGGTCAGTATAGATGGACTAATAGACCAAGTCCCACACAGCGCTAGAAGCCCAAATATTTTTTCAGAGCTAGATGCAGAAAAAAATTATTTTTAATTTGCAACCTGATGGAGGTCAGTATAGATGGACTAATAGACCAAGTCCCACACACCGCTAGAAGCCCAAATATTTTTTCAGAGCTAGATGCAGAAATTTTTTTTATTCAATTTGCAACCTGATGGAGGTCAGTATAGATGGACTAATAGACCAAGTCCCACACACTGCTAGAAGCCCAAATATTTTTTCAGAGCTAGATGCAGAAAAAAATTATTTTTAATTTGCAACCTGATGGAGGTCAGTATAGATGGACTAATAGACCAAGTCCCACACACCGCTAGAAGCCCAAATATTTTTTCAGAGCTAGATGCAGAAAAAAATTATATTCAATTTGCAACCTGCTGGAGGTCAGTATAGAAGGACTAATAGAACAAGTCCCACACACTGCTAGAAGCCCAAATATTTTTTCAGAGATAAATGAAGAAAAAAATTATTTTTAATTTGCAACCTGATGGAGGTCAGTATAGATGGACTAATAGACCAAGTCCCACACACTGCTAGAAGCCCAAATATTTTTTCAGAGCTAGATGCAGAAAAAAATTATTTTTAATTTGCAACCTGATGGAGGTCAGTATAGATGGACTAATAGACCAAGTCCCACACACCGCTAGAAGCCCAAATATTTTTTCAGAGCTAGATGCAGAAAAAAATTATATTCAATTTGCAACCTGCTGCAGGTCAGTATAGAAGGACTAATAGAACAAGTCCCACACACTGCTAGAAGCCCAAATATTTTTTCAGAGCTAGATGCAGAAAAAAATTATATTCAATTTGCAACCTGCTGCAGGTCAGTATAGAAGGACTAATAGAACAAGTCCCACACACTGCTAGAAGCCCAAATATTTTTTCAGAGCTAAATGAAGAAAAAAATTATTTTTAATTTGCAACCTGATGGAGGTCAGTATAGATGGACTAATAGACCAAGTCCCACACACTGCTAGAAGCCCAAATATTTTTTCAGAGCTAGATGCAGAAAAAAATTATATTCAGTTTGCAACCTGATGGAGGTCAGTATAGATGGACTAATAGAATGATGCTATGCCCAAAAGATTTTACTTCACTAGGTGCAGTAAAAAAATTGGTATTCTATACACAGGTGGTATATCTTGCAACACAGATAGGCTACTCCACTGACTAACACACTCTGCAATAGGCCAAAAAGGATTAGCTTTGCTAGATTCAGCCAAATGCTGTGAAAAAAACTTGCACAGCACTGGCACAGACCTGCCTGGCAAAAACTGATAGGAACTGATGTAACCTAGTCCTGAAAAGGACTCCAATTACAATTAGTCTTTACTCCCACAATCTATCTATTTAAGAGCACAGACCTGCTTGATAAAAGTCGTAGGAAATGCTGTAACCTAGTCCTTAAAAGGACTGCAATCACAACTATTACCTACTCCCAAGCTATCTGTATATTTGTGCGAAAATTGGCTTGAAATTAACAAGGTATAGCGCACACAGCAACAGCGGTGCCGTCTAACACGCAGCTGCAGCAGTGAGAAAATGGTGGCGACGGGGAAAATGGCTTGGTCTTACAGGGCAAGGACATGTGACATACACTGCCAATCACACATGCCCTTGCTTGTGTGAAAAAAAGCACTTCGCTCCGTGTGTGCGCAGCTGATAGGCTGACAGATTGCACCTCCCCACTGCAAATGCGGGAAAGAGAAAAAAAAATGGAGATCTTCATTGTTCCTGCAGAGATCCATCCCCTGCCCCTCCCCCCGCCCCGCTGTACACTCAAACTGCGTATTAACATTAATTTTCATCATTACTGAGAAAAAATCCAGTTATGATTTTGGTGCACGAACAGTTATCGAACATAACCTCGAACAGCCGAATTTTTCTCAAATTGTTCGTGTTCGCCGACCGGCTCGAACACCGCCCAAAACAGCTCGCATTTGAGATTGGCGAACAGTTCGAGTAGAACAACGCTCATCTCTAGTCTCTACCAAGGGGCATTTAATCCGTCTTTTTAAGCTATTGCGACCTCCACCGCTCTTCCAATGGGCATTTACACCGTCTTGTTAAGCGACTGCGACCTGTACGTCTCTTCCAAGGGGCATTTAAACCGTCTTGTTAAGCTACTGCGACTTGCACGTCTCTTCCAAGGGGGATTCAAACCTTCTTGTTTAGCCACTGTAACCTCCACCACTTTTCCAACGGGCATTTAAACCGTCTTGTTAAGCTACTGCGACCTGCATGTCTCTTCCAAGGGGCATTTAAACCGTCTTTTTAAGCTACTGCAACGTGCACGTCTCTTCCAAGGGGCATTTAAACCTTCTTGTTTACCTACAGTAACCTCCATCACTTTTCCAAGGGGCATTTAAACAGTCTTGTTAAGCTACTGCGACCTGTACGTCTCTTCCAAGGGGCATTTAAACCGTCTTGTTAAGCTACTGCGACCTGCACGTCTCTTCCATGGGGCATTTAAACCATCTTGTTAAGCTACTGCGACCTGCACGTCTCTTCCAAGGGGCATTTAAACCGTCTTGTTAAGCTGCTGCGACCTGCACGTCTCTTCCATTGGGCATTTAAACCATCTTGTTAAGCTACTGCGACCTTCACGTCTCTTCCAGGGTGCATTTAAACCGTCTTGTTAAGCTGCTGCGATCTGCACGTCTCTACCAAGGGGCATTTAATCTGTCTTTTTAAGCTATTACGACCTCCACCGCTCTTCCAAGGGGCATTTACACAGTCCCGTTAAGCTACTGCGACCTGCACGTTTCTTCCAAGGGGCATTTAAACCATCTTGTTAAGCTACTGCGACCTGCATGTCTCTTGCAAGGGGTATTTAATCCGTTTTGTTAAGCTACTACGACCTGTACGTCTCTTCCAAGGGGCATTTAAATTGTCTTGTTAAGCTACTGTGATCTGCACGTCTCTTCCAAGGGGCAATTAAATCGTCTATTTAAGCTACTGCGACCTCCACCGCCCTTCCAAGGGGCATTTAAACCGTCTTTTTTAGCTACTGCGACCTGCACGTTTCTACCAAGGGGCATTTAAACCATCTTGTTAAGCTACTGCGCCATGCATGTCTCTTCCAAGCGGCATTTAAACCATCTTGTTAAGCTACTGCGACCTGCACGTCTCTTCCAAGGGGCATTTAAACAGTCTTGTTAAGCTACTGCGACCTGCATGTCTCTTCCAAGGGGCATTTAAACCGTCTTGTTAAGCCACTGCGACCTGCACGTCTCTTCCAAGGGGCATTTAAACCATCTTGTTAAGCTACTGCGACTTGCACGTCTCTTCCAAGGGGCATTTAAACCTTCTTGTTTAGCTAGTATAACCTCCACCACTTTTCCAAGGGGCATTTAAACCGTCTTGTTAAGCTACTGCGACCTGCATCTCTCTTCCAAGGGGCAGCTAAACCATCTTTTTAAGCTACTGCAACCTGCACGTCTCTTCCAAGGGGCATTTAAACTCTCTTGTTAAGCTACTGCGACCTGCACGTCTCTTCCAAGGGGCATTTAAACCATCTTGTTAAGATACTGCGACTTGCAAGTCTCTTCCAAGGGGCATTTAAACCTTTTTGTTTAACTACTGTAACCTCCACCACTTTTCCAAGGGGCATTTAAACCATCTTGTTAATCTACTGCGACCTGCATGTCTCTTCCAAGGGGCATTTAAACTGTCTTGCTAAGCTACTGCGAAATGCACGTCACTTCCAAGGGGCATTTAAAACGTCTTGTTAAGCTACTGCGACTTGCACTTCTCTTCCAAGGGGCATTTAAACCTTCTTGTTTAGCTACTGCGACCTACATGTCTCTTCCAAGGGGCATTTAAACCGTCTTGTTAAGCTACTGGGAACTGTACGTCTCTTCCAAGGGGCATTTAAACAGTCTTGTTAAACTGCTGTGACCTGCATGTCTCTTCCAAGGGGCACTTAAACCATCTTGTTAAGCTACTGCGACCTCCACCGCTCTTCCAAGAGGCATTTAAACCGTCTTGTTAAGCTACTGCGACCTGCACGTTTCTTCCAAGGGGCATTTAAACCATCTTGTTAAGCTACTGCGACCTCCACCGATCTACGAAGGGGCATTTTAACCGTCTTGTTAAGCTACTGCGACCTGCACCTCTCTTCCAAGGGGCATTTAAACCATCTTGGTAATCTACTGCGACCTCCACCGCTTTTCCAAGGGGCATTAAAACCGTCTTGTTAAGCTACTGCGACCTGCACGTCTCTTTCAAGGGGCATTTAAACCATCTTGTTACGCTACTGCGACCTCCACCGCTCTTCCAAGGGGCATTTAAACCGCCCTGTTAAGCTACTTCGACCTGCACGTCTCTTCCATGGGGCATTTTAACCGTCTTGTTAAGTTTCTGCAACCTGCACATCTCTTCCATGGGGCATTTAAACCGTCTTGTTAAGCTACTGCGACCTGCACGTCTCTTCCAAGGGGCATTTTAACCGTCTTTTTAAGCTACTGCGACCTGCACGTCTCTTCCAATGGGCATTTAAACCATCTTGTTAAGCTACTGCGACCTGCACGTCTCTTCCAAGGTGCATTTAAACCATCTTGCTAAGATGCTGCGATCTGCACGTCTATACCAAGGGGCATTTAATCCGACTTGTTAAGCTATTACGACTTGCACGTCTCTTCCAAGGGGCATTTAAACCTTCTTGTTTAGCTACTGTAACTAGTGTTGAGCCACCCCCATAGTGTTCGAGTTCGGTTCGGTTCGTCAATCACCCGTGTGTTCGCCGAACTGTTCGTCGAACTGTTCGTCGAACACCTTCGAACACCGTTAAAACCAATGGCAGGCAAACAAAAACACATAGAAACACATAGAAAACACCTTCAAAGGTGTCCAAAAGCTGACAAACTGCTCAGAAGACACAACTAACACATGGAAAATTGACAAGTACATATAGTCATGCGAAAAGAAAAGAGGTGGAGGAGTAAAAGGAGGGGAGTCACAGATATAGGCATGTCATGCCCTTCTAAAATCCAAAAAGTGAGAAGCCGACACGGCCAGTCCGTTCCTGCCTGTGCCACCTCTGTGTCGCCGGGTTTGTGCCAGAGCCGCGGTGGACCCTGACGGCCAGCCCCCCTATCCCAATACTGGTGCCTGTCCGCCGGTGGGTCGAGGCCCCCCACGGTGGGGGGGGGAGTAACATCTGCAGAAGAAAGACCATCTTCCAGCCAAACTAAGATGTCGACTTCTTTTCGTGGACAATGTGATACGATCCCATTCTTACGGACACGCCCATCGCTACAAATTCTAGATGAGGCACAAAAACAGCAGGTGCTTCAACGGATATCAAGTGCTCCTTCAAGTGGGCTCTCCATCACCTCAATTTCAACATCACAAATACTCCAGTCCTCAGAGGTGTCACCCCAATCGCACTTGCTTCCTCACAGCTCCCAAGTCTCCAGCTGCCCGTCTGAGTATGGGGTAACACAGATGGCTGAGTCTGCCCAGCTGTTTACTCATACTATAGCCTGGGAAACGGAGGTCTGCTCCAGAGCTTCTTTTAATCCAGATGAGGAAATGATCTGATCCGATGCCCAGAATCTTTATAAGTTGGATCCAGGACCAGATGAAGAAGGTTCTGAGCATAATGTAGACCCTTGTTCCCAAACTGTAACTCCTGTTGGTGGAGACAATGATGAAGACGATGATGAGACTCAAATACCTGATTGGAGCGACAACTTGACTTTTCGGTCAGGGCAGGAAGAGGTTGGCTCTGAGGGCGACGGGTGTGATAACACACAGGGTGATGATGACGAGGTTGGAGATCCCACTTACTGTCAACCCACAGTCAGACAGTCGATGAGGTCAGCAGAGGAGGTGGAGGAGGATGTAACTAGCCCTGGGGATGGGGATGACTCGGTACCCGGGCATTTGCCTGGCCTTGGGGATGTCGCGGTGGTCGGCTCCCTGGCCCGTACCCTGGGGTCTCTCTTTAAAAGGGTGGATAATTGTTAATTTTATAAGAGTTCATGACGCCACCTGTGGTATCTGGTGACAAGCACCAGCGCTGCAGCAGTCCACTGAGGCCGGTGATAAGGCAGCTCGATGGTATAGCTCCCCACAGGTAGAGCTAGGTCTCAGGGCAGCGTATGCAGGGGGAATGCAGGACAGGCGAGACCCAGCTGGGTCAGAGCAAGAACGGGAACGGACACGGTAGTCACTTCAGTACCTTTTACTGGTGGAAATTCAGGCACATCCCGGAGCACTGTAGGGTGAAGGGTGCATATCAGGATCCTCCCCAATGAGCGGGTGTAGGGCCTCCTGTTTCTTGCCTCTGCGTAGTAAGTTTCTGACCTGCCTGGAGCTAGGCCTAACTTTGTCTCTGTCCTGCGCTGGCTGACCTTGTGGTAGGGCCTTCTCTTGGAGTTCACGCTCCCAGTATGCGGGGCCTAAGCGTCTCCTGGCTCTGTTACATATCAGCACCTTAGCGATCCTGGGACTTGTAGTTCTCCAGGGATTCCGGTTATGCCTTACTGGGTCATAGAGATACCGGTAAGCTCGGATCCTGTGTCCGGTAAATGCTTCGGGGTGAGCTGGTTAAGCTCCTCTGCCCCTTATGTACTAACTCGCCACTCGCCTTCGGCCTACTCGGGCCCTCACTAGGCTATACACACTAACGGCAGCTTGCCGCGCTTCACTGATCTTACGACACCGGCACACCTTAAGCTCTATCTGGGCTCCCTGAATCTAGCAAGCAGGAGCCTCGTGCTCCACTGCTGAACTATTAACTGCATTCTCTAGACTAGACTGAGCTCCACTGCAGACTGACCTCTCTTAGGCTTCTCTACTGCAGGAACTCTTCAGAGGAACTGAACTGCCTAGCTCCACCTTCCCTATTTATATCCCTAACGGGCTCCCTCTGCTGGTCTGAGGTGGAAGGTGGAGATGTGTGTATGTTTATGGGGGCCTCTTGTGGAGGATTCCATCAATGCACTCTTGTAGGATCTGTGATACCAAGCGCAGCGGGGCATCACAGATGCTATTGACGACGAGGTTAGGTTGCGCCTTCCTGAACAGAAACGGAGTACTGGAAGCACGTCAACAACTGCATCCTCAACCACAACTCTGCCTCTGACCACAAGTCGTAGTGGCTCTTCAGGTCACATGGGCTCTAAGCCTTGCATAGCCTGGGCATTTATTCAGATCGATAAGGATGACCCAACTCGTGTTATCTGTAATATTTGTCAGCAAAAGCTAAGTAGAGGCCAAAAAATACATAGTTTGAGTACTTCATGCATGTACTGTCACATGGATATGAAGCATAAGTTGCAGTGGGAAGCTCACTGTGCTACAATGCGGCCTAGCCGGCTGGGCCAACCACCGTCTGCCCCATCTTGTGCATCCGCAGCCTCTTCATCCTCTGTGACTGGGGGGACAGCAGTCACACATGTTTTTGGACGCAGACCTGCCACCTCTTTACCCGCAACAGCCAGTGTGATTGGCAGGTCGTCAGTTCATTGGGAAGTGGAAACACCTGCTAGTGTTGAGCGCTCTCCGACATCGAGAGCACCACCTTTGGATCAAGGCAACCTAACATGTCCGCCTGCATCTTCCTCACAGACCGGCAGTTGCCGGGGACACCCTACTCAACACCGTCTAAGCACAACAGCCAGCCCTCGGTCCCTCAGATGTGGAAAAGTAAAAGACCATTTCCTCCAAGCCATGAGAAAGCTAAGAGGTTGAATTTCACCATCTGCAAGCTGTTGGCTACAGAAATGCTGCCTTTCCAACTGGAGGACACAGAGGATTTTCAAGACCTTATGTCCGTCACAGTGCCCCAGTACCAAATGCCCAGTCAGCACTACTTCTCAAAGAAAGGTGTGCCTGCGCTCCACTAGCATGTCGCACACAACATCACCGCTTCTTTGAGAAACTCTGTGTGTGACAGGGTGCACTTCACCACAGACACTTGGACGAGAAGGCATGGACAGGGGCGTTACATGTCGCTGACTGGGCACTGGGTAACTATGGTGACAGCAGGACAAGGGGCTGCTGTCCAAGTCTTACCGTCCCCACGAGTTGTGTGTTAATCCTCTTTATCTCGAACTTCCTCCACTGCTTCTGCCTCCTCAGCCTCCTCTCGGTCCTCCACCTGCACCCAAAGCCTGTCTGGTAATGCCACCTGCTTTCTAACTGCGCAGAAGGAATCCTGCACACCTCCTTACTATGCTGGCAGCAGGGCTCAACGCATCAGTGTTTACTTTGAAATGTCTGGGAAATGTGAGTCACACAGCTGAGGAGTTTTGGTCAGCTCTGGAGACCCAGTTTCATGAAAGGTTGTCTCCACTGGACCTGCAACCAGGGAAGGCCATGTGCGACAATGCTGCAAACCTGGGTGCGGCACTTCGCCGGGGCAATGTCACACACGTGCCTTGTATGGCTCACGTGTTGAACCTGGCTGTCCAGCAATTTTTAGCCCACTATCCCGGACTAGATGGCCTTCTGCAGAGTGCACGGTCGCTGTGTGCTCACTTCCGCCGTTCGCATCCCGCAGTTTAACGACTTACATCTCTACAGAAGTCGTTGGGCCTGCCAGTTCACCGGCTGAAATGCGATGTGCCGACACGGTGGAATTCAACTCTGCACATGTTGCAGCGACTGTGGCAGCACCGACAAGCCCTGGTGCAATACGTTCTGACGTATAGCCTGGGCCAGCGAGATCCAGAGGTGGGGCAAATCACGCTGGAGGAGTGGTCTCAGATCAGGGACCTATGCACCCTTCTGCACAGTCTTGAAATGGCGACGAAGATGTTTAGTGCTGACGATGCCATTATCAGCATGACTATTACGGTGATTTACATGCTGGAGCACATGTTAAACAGAATTCGGAGTCAGGTGGTGGGACAAGAGGAGGTGGAGGAAGTAGAGGAGGAGTCGTATGCGAAAGGGATAACATCTCCAAGGTCCAGACGGTTGGCAGCACCAAGGCGGCAGGCATGGGAGGGTGGGGGAGAGGGATTAACCAGGGCGCATGGTAGCAGCCAAACTGTTGAGGAAGGTGCAGGAGCCGAGGAAGAAGTGGAGGACGAACTGGCAATGGGCATGGAAGACTCATCAGATGAGGGAGACCTTGATCACATTTCTGTTGTGCGAGGTTGGAGGGAGATCGCAGAGGAAGGAAGCATGATTCTTACCTCGCTACCAACACAACAAGGACTTGGTCCTTCTGGATGCGCAAGACACATGAGTGCCTTCTTGCTGCACTACCTGCAACATGACCCCCGGATTGTCAGAATTCGAAATAATCCCGACTACTGGGTTGCCAAACTCTTAGATCTCCGGTACAAAAGTATATTTGCCGAAATAATTCCTGCCATAAAAAGGTATTGACGAATGCAGGAGTATCTGTTGCAGAATCTTACATGTGCTTTTCCACAAAACACCAGTGGTGCACGTAGTGAATCTCACAGTTCTAACTTGCCAACGGTGGGACTGTCGAGTCTTCATCACTCAAAGTAACAGTAACACAGTATCTGCTGGTAACAGTGTGGCACCCCAGGGGTCTGGTTTCCACAGTAACAGCAATGTTATGTCTGAGAGCAGGTGGGAGGTCTCTTGGTCAGGAATCCTATGCATGCCACACCTCCTGCCCAGTCCTGGGAGGGGAAGGACTTCCCCTATATAAACCTGGGGCTGAGGCAGGGTTAGTGAGAAGAGAAGAAGAGAAGCAGTAATAGGAAAGAAAGATCAGGAGCTCTGTGGGAGTCGTGCTAAAAGTAGGTCAGGGCTAGAAGCTGTAGAGCTCGCCCTGATTGAAGATTTCTTACCGGACCCGGAGTCCAAGGCTGTGGGGACTAACTCTACCCAGTAGCAGAAACCTACCGGCAGGGGATTTCAGGTCCTCTGGCCAAGAAACCCGAAGGCACGGTCACACGCGTGGGACCAGCATCGCCGTCGTGGAGCGGAAGCCACTAGAAGGCCCCGAGTCACCGGCCATACGGGTGAGCACCACACGGTACACTCAGGGACGTTGGCTACTTTTACCCGCTTCTAGCAAGGTAGCCAAGAAGAGTACAGTTAGTTGGGGAGGCCTACAACTCCGCCTGGCCAAGGGGGATCCCATCTGCTCAAGGACTGACCAGGCCCCGTCCGCTAGCCAGTACTCCGGGAGGGTCTATCTTTGTCACCAGTAAAGACCCTGAACTACACCGCATCGTCTCTGAGTGGTTCCTGCTACCCCCATCATCCACGTCGGCTGCCCTGAGGCCATACCCCTCCCGTTGGGGGTTATACCCTCCACGCTGCACAATCCTACCACCGGCCTCAGCGGTCTGCCCTGCAGCGGCAGCTCCATAGCTGCATTCAACGGGTGGCGTAGTCGTCCTACATCTACTGCTAATACACCGCCACTTTGTCTGACTCCCTGGGCACGGACCGGGTCACCGCCACGAGACTACTACCCCTATCAGATCCGGCTCCGAGTAGTCCCTGCGTGCGCAACGCTACATCTCATAGGCCCAAGGCGCGTCAACTTTTGGCGTAGTCGGCAGGATTTCGTGCCCGCAACCACCGGGTACTGCGTGCCTGAAAAAGACTGTTCAAACTTACCTGTGGTGAAGATTCCCGCCATGCGGCGCCATCTTCAGCCTTCTTCCCGCCATCGGTGAAGATTCCCGCCATCCGGCGCCATTTTCAGCCTTCTTCCCGCCTTCCGTGGAGTTTTCCCGCCGTTGGACGCCATCTTGAAGACGCCGCGCGGCAAGAAGAGGGGCGTGGACTCCGAAAGCGCGCGAGAACTGAAGCCCCGCCTCACGTCCGGACGTCGCGTAAGGTCCTGGAAGGAGCCCAGCAGACGCCGACGTCACAGGAGCGCGACGGAAGGTCCTCAACCCTGACGATCCACTGCGGAGCCGCGGCCTACGGAAGAGGATCATCGCAAGGTAAGCCACGGTCCACTAGGGGGGAGGAGGATGTCGGATACGGAGGAGAGCTTCACTGCCTCAACCCCCGCCAGCGCCACCGCTGCTGCAGTCATGCCTTTCACCATGCCCTATATCCCGGGAGCGGCCTGGCTACCCCAGTACTCAGGGGAGTCACATACCCTGCATGACTTTAGAGAAAAGCTGGATAGCCTCTTCCAGGTGTACCCCCTCACAGAAGAGCAAAAAGTGAGCATCCTGGTGGCCCAATTAACTGGGGCAGCCCGAAGGGAGGTAAAGTCCTGGCCACCTGGGGGGAGGACTGTCGCAGGGATACTAACCCGGCTGAAGGACACCTTTGATACCCGCACCTCAGCCGAGATCAAGCTTAGATTCTACGGGTGCAAGCAGCGAGCACAAGAGAGTATAAGGGACTATGCACTAAACCTACAAGAGGCCCTGAGAGCCATTAAGCAGACCGACCCTGACGGCGTGGGAGACGAGGACCGGCTGTTGACTGAACAATTTATAGAGGGTTTATATTGCAATGCCCACCGAACCCAGTTGCGGGCAATGGCCTTACAGGACCCTCATCTGGGATTTGCACAGTTCAAGGACAGAGCCATCCGGGTGCTCCGAGAACCGGCACCAGGTGGCGTTGTGACCCACAGACGCCCCACTACCACTTACCACCAGGAGGCGGCGCCCTTGTCGGCAGGGCCTGTGGGAGCTGATGCGCAGGCTTTGAACAATGACCCGGCTCCAGACCTGCACCATCAGGTCCAAGAGCTAGCTAAAAGCGTTGCTGCGCTAACCCGAACTGTGCAGTCTTTACAGGTTTCTACTCCAGGGAAGATCCAGCTGGCATCCGGACCAGAGGACATCCCGTGGCGCCGATCAAGGAGGACCCCACCGGCCAGAGGAAGACCCAGCGACCGATACAACGAGGACGGACAACCTATCTGCCGCCGCTGCAATCAACCCGGACATATGGCAAGGTACTGTCCTTTAAACTGGCACAACCTAGGGTAGAGGGCCAACCCCTAGGAAAAAGATCATCAGGCCCATCAAACTGGCGTGACAAATATGTGGGAGGACGTCCAGTCTTGCCTGTGGTACTGGATGGCATTCCTCTGAGTGCCCTACTGGACACTGGGTCACAGGTCACCACCATCCCGTACGTGCTCTTCAAGCAGTACTGGAATGACTCGGATATAACCCTGACGACGACTTGAGTATCATCGCCAGCAATGGTCAGCCCGTGCCACAGATCGGATTTAAAGAGGTGACCATTAAAATCGGTAGAGTCGAGCTGGCAGCCCAGGGACTGATCATTGTGGACATTGACAAGCGCGAGAGTCACCCTAAGATAACTCTAGGAACTAATGTAATTGAAAATTGTCTTGCAGAGGTGATTTTTATTTTACAGCAGGTTGCCAAGAACGCCAGCTCCGGCCAGCAGCGGGTGCTCCAAAAAGAGATCCGGGCACTGATGCGACGGCAACAGGTGGAACTCTCCGGCGGTGAGATTGGTAGCGTGAGAATGTGTGACCCTTTCCCTATTGCCATGCCCCCAAAAAGTGAAATGATGATTTGGTGCCGGGCGGCTATTGGTCTGAGAGGTAGAGATTACCAGGCAATGGTAGAACCAGTTTACTCAGACAGTAGGCCCACCATTTTGACAGCACGGGGGGTGGTCAATGTACGCCATGGGAGGGTGCCCGTTCGCATAATAAATATCGGGAAGAGGGAAGTGTACCTGCCCCGGTATGCCACGCTAGCCAAATTGTATACCATCAATCAGAATTCCATACAGTCCGTAGAACCCTTGCCTCCATCTCCTCCGGAGGAAGGTAACGGCTCTAAACAACAAATGGAGGATTGGTGTCAGCAACTACATTTGGGTACTGACTCCACTCCCTCACACCAGAAACAGGGAGTCTATCGGGTGGTTCGAGAGTATGAGAGAGTGTTTAGTAAACACCCGTTAGACTTTGGGTGAGTCAAGGGGGTAGAACACCACATCCCCACGGGAGACCATCCTCCCATAAAAGAGAGGTATCGACCCGTACCCCCTGCACACTACCAACACGCCAAGGGGATGCTTAGAGACATGAAGGAGGCTGGGGTAATCAGGGATAGCTGTAGCCCCTGGGCAGCTCCACTAGTCTTGGTCAAAAAGAAAGACAACACCATGAGAATGTGTGTAGATTACCGGAAAATCAACCGTATCACACACAAGGATGCGTACCCCTTACCAAGGATAGAGGAGTCTTTGGCTGCTTTAAAATCTGCTAACTTCTTCTCTACCTTGGATCTCACTAGCGGGTACTGGCAGGTTCCTGTAGCAGAGGCGGACCGGGAGAAGACCGCATTCACCACCCCGATGGGACTTAGTGAGTTTACCTGCATGCCGTTCGGGCTCTGTAACGCACCAGGAACCTTCCAACGATTGATGGAATGCTGTCTGGGACACCGAAACTTTGAGACGGTCCTGTTGTACCTGGACGATGTCATCGTATATTCCAAGACTTATGAGGACCACCTGAAACACCTGGCGGAAGTGTTCGAAGCTCTGGCAAGCTACGGCCTAAAGGTGAAACCCTCCAAGTGTCACCTCCTGAAGCCAAAGGTGCAGTACCTGGGACACATGGTGAGTGCCGACGGAGTGGCTCCCGACCCTGATAAGATCACCGCAATTAAGGAATGGCCAAGCCCCTCCAGCGTAAAGGAAGTGAGGCAGTTCCTCGGGTTGGTAGGCTACTACCGAAGGTTCATACCCGGTTTCACCAAAAAGGCAGCTCCTATGCAGGACCTCCTGATAGGCCAGTCCCGGAAGGCCAAGAACCAGAAGCCGCCCTTCAGATGGGAGAAGCTGGAAGAAGAGTCCTTCCGCCAGCTGAAGATGGCCCTCACGGGGGATGAAATCCTGGCGTACCCGGATTACAGCCAGCCCTTTATCCTCTACACCGACGCCAGTAACATCGGGCTAGGAGCCGTACTATCCCAGATCCAGCAGGGGAAAGAACAGGTAATTGCTTACGCCAGCCGAAAACTGCGACCCACCGAAAGAAACCCTGAGAATTACAGCTCATTTAAGCTAGAGTTCCTGGCAGTGGTGTGGGCAGTCACCGAACGCTTTAAGCACTACCTCGCTTCTTCCCGGTTCACCGTGTACACGGATAACAACCCGTTGACACACCTGGACACTGCAAGACTCGGTGCCCTAGAGCAGAGATGGATGGCCCGCTTGTCCAACTATGAGTTTACAATCAAATACCGGGCAGGACGCTCCAATACCAACGCGGACGCCCTGTCCAAACCTACCGGATGAGGGTGAGGGTTCAGAAGATTTGGAAGAGGTCGAACTCCCTGCGTTCCACCGTCATGGGACTATCCAGTATTCCCACCGTGTAAGGGGTAAGCAAGCCGCTACGTTCAACCCCTTACCTCACTACAACTGGGCGGAAACGCAAGACAGTGACCCTGCCGTCCGGCTGGTGAAGGAGATGCTGACTCAGCCAGAAGCTCGCCTTGACCCAGACGCTTCGGAGGAAGCCAAGCAACTGTGGGCTGAGAAGAGTCGACTGTTCCTTTACAAGGGGAAGTTGTGCCGCAGAATGGTTAACTCCCGGACGCATGAACTAATCTGGCAAGTAGTGGTGCCAAGAAGGGACGCAGCTATGGTGATGGAGGCATACCACGACGGGGCTGGGCACTTCGGATGGAAGAAGCTGGAGTTCCTGCTGCGCGGGCGGTTCCATTGGGTAGGCATGAGAGGAACCATCGAGAGGTGGTGCAGAGACTGTGGCCCATGCAACCTAAGAAGGAGGGACCGTGCCAGCCAGAAGACCCCCCTTCAGTCCATCGTCACCCGGCAGCCGTTGGAACTGGTAGCCTTGGATCATGTAAAACTGACCCCAAGCAGAAGTGGCTACATCTACGCATTAACCATCGTGGATCACTACTCCCGGTTCTTGGTTGTCGTCCCCGTCAAGGACTTAACGGCTCAAACAGCAGCTAGAGCCTTCCAGCAGCACTTCTGCCGTCCACACGGCTACCCAGAGCAGGTGCTGACGGACCAGGGACCTGCCTTTGAAGCGGAGGTCTTCCGAGAGTTCTGTACTCTGTATGGCCGCCGGAAGATCAGGACGACACCCTATCATCCGCAAACTAATGGACTTTGTGAGAAAATGAACCAGGTGGTGATAGATCTTCTAAAAACATTGCCCCTGGAAGAACGCAGTCTGTGGCCTGAGAAGCTGCCCGACCTGGTGGACCTATACAACTACATCCCTGTAGGTTCCACCAACTGTACCCCATCTTACCTAATGAGGGCAAGACCCGGTAAGCTACCTGTTGACCTGGAGATGGGAGTCCTGACACCCGAGGACACTTCACCGGAAGCAGACTGGGACACAGAGAGGCAGCAGCAGTACTGGAAAGTACAGGAGAGCGTGGAGCGAAGTCTCTGTCTAGCTAGGGAAAGACAAGAGAAAACTTACAACCAGTATGCTCCCGCTGTTCCCTTGGTACCCGGAGAGCAGGTCTTAAAGAGGAAAAGACGGCTCCACAAGTTGGACGAAGAGTGGGAGAAGGACCCGTACATCGTACTGCCCTCAAGCCACGACAACCCAAAGGTCTGTACCATCAGTAAAGACGGAGGGGAAACCACAACCATTGTATCCCGGGATCACCTGAAGAAGTGTCCCGAACAGCTACGGAACCCTGAAGAAGAACAAGAAGACCCTCGACCCGTAGAGGAAAGGGAAGATATGGTTAGTACTGTGCTCGGAGACTTCCCTCGGTCCTGGACTCAAGTCAATGGTGCAGTTGTGGTACCCGTCCTCACGTTCCTCCAACCAGCATCCCAAGTGCCTACAGAGACACAGGTAGAACTGGAAGAACAGCCGGTCCAGGAGGCAGAAGACTCCACACAAGCAGATCAGGAGGATCAACCCTCTGCTTATAGTGAGCCTGCCATACCCCTAGTGAGCCAAAGAGCCCGTAGACAGCTGCCCAGTTTACCCTTGACAGCTCCTACACCCTGTAGTTCAGGGCCAGACAGTCAGCTCCGTAGGTCCACTAGGGCCACTAGAGGCCAGTTACCCGCACGTTGGAGGATTTGAAGTGTTTAAATTGTTTTATTTGTGGTCACCTGTTACTTGTAAATAATTATGTGTTTCTAGTTATTTTTAGGAGTCCTTGGTGGATTTACCGGGAATCCTTGTACAATTGGTTGGAGCGTAACTTAGGAATGGACTAAAGACTGTTAAGGACTCGGGGCAGGACAGACCCCTACCTGGTTACGTCTCCCTGTTTTGGTGAAATGGACACCTAGCTTTTCTTCAAAAACTGCACCCGGTTGCGGACACGCCGTGACCATTCTAATATGTTTTTTTTATTGTACCGTTTCTGTTTGTATTGGTTATGTTTTTCTAAAATATGTTTAGTCCCGGAGTACTAAATTTCACTAGGGGGGAATGTGGCACCCCAGGGGTCTGGTTTCCACAGTAACAGCAATGTTATGTCTGAGAGCAGGTGGGAGGTCTCTTGGTCAGGAATCCTATGCATGCCACACCTCCTGCCCAGTCCTGGGAGGGGAAGGACTTCCCCTATATAAACCTGGGTCTGAGGCAGGGTTAGTGAGAAGAGAAGAAGAGAAGCAGTAATAGGAAAGAAAGATCAGGAGCTCTGTGGGAGTCGTGCTAAAAGTAGGTCAGGGCTGGAAGCTGTAGAGCTCGCCCTGATTGAAGATTTCTTACCGGACCCGGAGTCCGAGGCTGTGGGGACTAACTCTACCCAGTAGCAGAAACCTACCGGCAGGGGATTTCAGGTCCTCTGGCCAAGAAACCCGAAGGCACGGTCACACGCGTGGGACCAGCACCGCCGTCGTGGAGCGGAAGCCACTAGAAGGCCCCGAGTCACCGGCCATACGGGTGAGCACCACACGGTACACTCAGGGACGTGGGCTACTTTTACCCGCTTCTAGCAAGGTAGCCAAGAAGAGTACAGTTAGTTGGGGAGGCCTACAACTCCGCCTGGCCAAGGGGGATCCCATCTGCTCAAGGACTGACCAGGCCCCGTCCGCTAGCCAGTACTCCGGGAGGGTCTATCTTTGTCACCAGTAAAGACCCTGAACTACACCGCATCGTCTCTGAGTGGTTCCTGCTACCCCCATCATCCACGTCGGCTGCCCTGAGGCCATACCCCTCCCGTTGGGGGTTATACCATCCACGCTGCACAATCCTACCACCGGCCTCAGCGGTCTGCCCTGCAGCGGCAGCTCCATAGCTGCATTCAACGGGTGGCGTAGTCGTCCTACATCTACTGCTAATACACCGCCACTTAGTCTGACTCCCTGGGCACGGACCGGGTCACCGCCACGAGACTACTACCCCTATCAGATCCGGCTCCGGGTAGTCCCTGCGTGCGCAACGCTACATCTCATAGGCCCAGGGCGCGTCAACAGCAATTTTGTGGAATCGTTTCACCACTTTTTTAGACCATCCTTTGCAAGGTCACAGGAGACAAGAAGTCTGACACATAGTCAATGCCTAGAGAGGATGGTACAGGAGAATCTCCAAGTGAACATCGAAGCCATGACTGTGTCACTGGACCCTTGCTCATTTTGGTATTCCAATCTTGAAAAATCGCCGGAGCTCGCCACTCACGCCTTGGAGATCTTGTCATGCCATGCAGCCAGCGTTCTCTCTGAACGTGTGTTCAGCGCTGCTGGTGGTGTGCTGACAGATAAGCGCACGCGGCTGTCCACTGAGAATGTAGACAGACTCACGTTCATAAAGATGATCAAATCATGGATTCGCACGGACATTTCTACCCCTGTGTCATCCTTGGGAGACTAAAAGCTTGGGGATTTGGTAAAATCACCTCACCAACCGTTTTAAGCAACAGTGGGGCAATTGATGCCACTTAACCCTAGAACGCATGACCATAAAAATCTACACTTTCACATACCTGGGGCCCTTTAGGCCCGTGTGCAAATAACATGGAATAACTCAAACTCAAATAACAAACAACTATATACATGAAGAATACCTAGAGTTTCAAAATTCTAACTAAAGCAATCTTGCAGAAAATAGAAAACAATTAACTGGGCGGGCCTGCAAGGCCACAGGTATGCGTTCTAGGGTTAAGTGGTGTCTGTGCCACAATTTTGGGAGTCCCCTTGCTGTGTCTTACGTGACGTTGGCATCGTCAATTCCAGGTGGGTTGGGTCGCACCCCCCCCTTTTAACTGTAAGAAACTACATACACTATGGCTTGGGGTAACACAGATGGTTGAGTCTGAAGAGCTGTTTACTCAGAGGTCTGCTCCAAATCTTCAGTGTCTGCTAGTCAGCGTAGAATTTTTAACTGCATCTAGCCTAGGCAATATTTTGGGCGTAGTAGCCCAGCTGCGAAGCAAGCTGCACCGCCTGTGTATCTAATAAGAATTTTTAAATTAATCTAGCCTAGGCAGACTGTGGGGACCCCCAACCAAACCCAGATGCTCAGCCCCCCTACCGCCCCCCTTTCATGGACAACCCAATAATGTAACTCTTACAACTGGATGGGTGAGGATCGGTCACAGCTTTATTAACTCTTTATACTCATTCCTTTAGAAAGGCATTTTATTTCTAAAATAATTCAGCTTGTTGCAGCATGCCCTGGGTCCCCACTCCGGCAAGTTGGCCAACAAGTGTAACTCTCCAACATGTCCTTTCTATTTCCAGGCCACGGAGGATCCAGCGTACTCGTATGCAGGACTCTGACCCCCACCCATCACTCTTAACGCTTGTTCCACTCCGTCCTGGAGTCCTGACAGGAATATGTCCAGCCCAATATCTATTAAGTGAACACCGTCGGGCCGTATGAGGCCTGCTTTATCTCCTTCCAGTTGTCGGTGTCGTATCACTACACTGCCTCTGTCTCTTCTAAATTTTGCCATCCGAATATTTATTACCCGCCTTGTCCATTCGATGGCCGTGATGTCTCGCGCACCTTGCCATACCGCTATCGGCACAATCTCTGACCATACTATAGCTAATTTTGTGAAAAATTCTCTGAAGCGCTCAGTGTCTAGTTTCATTATTGCCATTAGTTATGCGCTTTTGTGATGACCTAGGTTGTTTCCCCCGGCCTGTATAACTAAGATGACCGGACCTCTTGCCTCTCTCCCTACCTTGATTACCTCCATTAGTACCTGTGGCCATAGCAGGCCTCTAATACCTCTCCAGTTGAAATATGTGTTATGAAACTCTAATTTCCTCCCGCCTGGGCAGACTTTCACCCTTTTTTGTGCCCAATATATATACGAGTGGCCTATCACTCACACTGTTGGCTTAGCGTCACCTGTAAAAGAAACAAACCACGTTAGGATAACAAGTCTGGTCTTATGTATCTCGCCAAACACGTGGATCGCCATCTCCCTATCCTCTGAACTTCCGTTTCTGACAGTCCTGCTCTTGCTGCTTCCGTGGCCGCACCTATGCGGAATGAGTGTGTCCCGTAATCTTTGGGGTGGTTCCCTGCCGATGTTATGCATTTATTAAATATAGCTTGGAACAGGTATCTTGATAATGGAGTTCCATCAATGTGTGATACGAAGAAATTACTTTGTGATCTGATGGTTAGATATGTTTTTACTATTGTTACCCGACTCAGTGTACCGTTTGTGGGTTGTAGAAGTACCCAAGTACCCCTGCCCGCTGGAACCGTTTTCGATTGGTGTATGCGTACACGTATTGCATTATTGGCTATGACTACTTCCTGGTGTAATAAGCGTCCACTGGTGGTAATTTTGGATTGAGGGACTAATTCGCTTATACATAGCGCCCCGAAGAAGGCGATCACAAATGCAGTAGACATTAGTGTTGCTCCAATTGTGAGTGTCATGTTAATGGTGTTAGGGATAAGATGTGACAAATCAGTTTTAGTGACACGGGACGGGACGTCTACATTCCTGACTTGGCTGACCCCTTTTCCACCCTTTTATGGATTGTATGATGATGAATCTTTGTCACATCTCCCCAATTCAGTAGTTGGAAGTGAAATGCTACTCCGGTCAGACACCGCTGCGCTGACGCCCCTGATATGCCCCTCATCATTATCTGGTGGAGAAATTCTATGGTGACTTGTGATCTGGCTTGTTCACATTGGTCAACCCGTCTGCCTGCTACTAGTCGTGTCCACTCTTCCCATGCCTTACCGTATGCTTGCCACGTTGACGGGGCAACTGACGATCTGATTAATGGCATCAACTATTCGCCACTAGATCCCATAGGGAGGGTGGGCAACTGTTGCCCGATGGGTGGGAGTTGTGGAAGAGCTCTGTGAAAATCTGCCAATTGAATTGTTATAAAGCGTTAGCAGCAGCTTTATACCCCTCAGCATAGTGGCTAGCGCGGACCCATACATTGTGTTTTAGGCACAGGAATACTAGCCTGCGTAGTAGGCCTAGCACTGGGAGATGCCATCTTATTAATGCAGTGCGCTAGGCTGGTGTTTTGTGTTATGAAGCGTATATTTTTGATAGCCAGGCGCGCGCCCCATATTTCTATTGCTACCACTATTGGGAAAAATTATTTTCAGGGCTAGATGCAGCTAAAAATTATTATTAATTTCAAAGCTGGTGGAGCTTGGTATAGATGGCCTAATACAATGAGTCCCACACACTGCTAGAAGCCCAAATATTTTTTCAGAGGTAGATGCAGATAAAAATTATTTTTAATTTGCAACCTGATGGAGGTCAGTATAGATGGACTAATACAACAAGTCCCACACACAGCTAGAAGCCCAATATTTTTTCAGAGCTAGATGCAGACAAAAAATTATTTTGAATTTGCAACCTGATGGAGGTCAGTATAGATGGACTAATAGAGAAAGTCCACACACTGCTAGAAAGCCCAATATTTTTTCAGAGGTAGATGCAGAAAAAAATATATTCAGTTTGCAACCTGATGGAGGTCTGTATAGATGGATTAATAGAACAAGTCCCACACACAGCTAGAAGCCCAATATTTTTTCAGAGGTAGATGCAGAATAAAATATATTCAGTTTGCAACCTGATGGAGGTCTGTATAGATGGATTAATAGAACAAGTCCCACACACAGCTAGAAGCCCAATATTTTTTCAGAGGTAGATGCAGAAAAAAATATATTCAGTTTGCAACCTGATGGAGGTCTGTATAGATGGATTAATAGAACAAGTCCCACACACAGCTAGAAGCCCAATATTTTTTCAGAGGTAGATGCAGAAAAAAATATATTCAGTTTGCAACCTGATGGAGGTCAGTATAGATGGACTAATACAACAAGTCCCACACACAGCTAGAAGCCCAATATTTTTTCAGAGCTAGATGCAGACAAAAAATTATTTTGAATTTGCAACCTGATGGAGGTCAGTATAGATGGACTAATAGAGAAAGTCCCACACACTGCTAGAAGGCCACATATTTTTTCAGAGGTAGATGCAGAAAAAAATATATTCAGTTTGCAACCTGATGGAGGTCTGTATAGATGGATTAATAGAACAAGTCCCACACACAGCTAGAAGCCCAATATTTTTTCAGAGGTAGATGCAGAAAAAAATATATTCAGTTTGCAACCTGATGGAGGTCAGTATAGATGGACTATTACAACAAGTCCCACACACAGCTAGAAGCCCAATATTTTTTCAGAGGTAGATGCAGAAAAAAATATATTCAGTTTGCAACCTGATGGAGGTCTGTATAGATGGATTAATAGAACAAGTCCCACACACAGCTAGAAGCCCAAATATTTTTTCAGAGGTAGATGCAGATAAAAATTATTTTTAATTTGCAACCTGATGGAAGTCAGTATAGATGGACTAATAGAGAAAGTCCCACAAACTGCTAGAAGGCCAAATATTTTTTCAGAGCTAGATGCAGATAAAAATTATATTCAATTTGCAACCTGATGGAGGTCAGTATAGATGGACTAATAGAACAAGTCCCACACACAGCTAGAAGCCCAAATATTTTTTCAGAGGTACTGTAGATGCAGATAAAAATTATATTCAGTTTGCAACCTGATGGAGGTCAGTATAGATGGACTAATACAACAAGTCCCACACACAGCTAGAAGCCCAATATTTTTTCAGAGGTAGATGCAGAAAAAAATATATTCAGTTTGCAACCTGATGGAGGTCTGTATAGATGGATTAATAGAACAAGTCCCACACACAGCTAGAAGCCCAATATTTTTTCAGAGGTAGATGCAGAAAAAAATATATTCAGTTTGCAACCTGATGGAGGTCAGTATAGATGGACTAATACAACAAGTCCCACACACAGCTAGAAGCCCAATATTTTTTCAGAGCTAGATGCAGAAAAAAATTATATTCAATTTGCAACCTGATGGAGGTCAGTATAGATGGACTAATAGAATGATGCTATGCCCAAAAGATTTTACTTCACTAGGTGCAGTAAAAAAATTGGTATTCTATACACAGGTGGTATATCTTACAACACAGATAGGCTACTCCACTGACTAACACACTCTGCAATAGGCCAAAAAGGATTAGCTTTGCTAGATTCAGCCAAATGCTGTGAAAAAAACTTGCACAGCACTTGCACAGACCTGCCTGGCAAAAACTGATAGGAACTGATGTAACCTAGTCCTGAAAAGGACTTCAATTACAATTAGTCTTTACTCCCACAACCTATCTATTTAAGAGCACAGACCTGCCTGATAAAAGTCATAGGAAATGCTGTAACCTAGTCCTTAAAAGGACTGCAATCACAGCTATTCCCTACTCCCAAGCTATCTGTAGATTTGTGCGAAAATTGGCTTGAAATGAACAAGGTATAGCGCACACAGCAACAGCGGTGCCGTCTAACACGCAGCTGCAGCAGTGAGAAAATGGTGGCGACGGGGAAAATGGCTTGGTCTTATAGGGCAAGGACATGTGACATACACTGCCAATAACACATGCCCTTGCTTGTGTGAAAAACAGCACTTCGCTCCGTGTGTGCGCTGCTGATAGGCTGACAGATTTCACCTCCCCACTGTAAATGCGGGAAAGAGAAAAAAAAATGGAGATCTTCATTGTTCCTGCAGAGATCCATCCCCTGCCCCTCCCCCCACCCCGCTGTACACTCAAACTGCGTATTAACATTAATTTTCATCATTACTGAGAAAAAATCCAGTTATGATTTTGGTGCACGAACAGTTATCGAACATAACCTCGAACAGCCGAATTTTTCTCAAATTGTTCATGTTCGCCGAACGGCTCGAACACCGCCCAAAACAGCTCGAATTTGAGATTGGCGAACAGTTCGAGTAGAACAACGCTCATCTCTAACTGTAACCTCCATCACTTTTCCAAGGGGCATTTAAACCATCTTGTAAGGCTACTGCGACCTGCATACTTTCTTCCAAGGGGCATTTAAACCGTCTTTTTAAGCTACTGCGACCTCCACCGCTCTTCCAAGAGGCATTTAAACCGTCTTGTTAAGCTACTGCGACCTGCACGTCTCTTCCAAGGGGCATTTAAACCGTCTTGTTAAGCTACTGCGACCTGCACGTCTCTTCCATGGGGCATTTAAACCATCTTGTTAAGCTACTGCGACTTGCACGTCTCTTCCAAGGGGCATTTAAACCGTCTTGTTAAGCTGCTGAGACCTGAACGTCTCTTCCAACGGGCATTTAAACCATCTTGTTAAGCTGCTGCGACCTGCACGTCTCTTCCAAGGTGCATTTAAACCATCTTGTTAAGCTGCTGCGACCTGCACGTCTCTTCCAAGGTGCATTTATTCCGTCTTGTTAAGCTATTACGACCTCCACCGCTCTTCCAAGGGGCATTTACACCGTCTTGTTAAGCCACTGCGACCTGCACGTCTCTTCTAAGGGGCATTTAAACCGTCTTGTTAAGCTACTGCGACCTGCACGTTTCTTCCAAGGGGCATTTAAACCATCTTGTTAAGCTACTGCTACCTGCACGTCTCTTGCAAGGGGTATTTAAACCGTTTTGTTAAGCTGCTGCGACCTGTACGTCTCTTCCAAGGGGCATTTAAATCGTCTTGTTAAGCTACTGTGACCTCCACAGCTTTCAAAGGGGCATTTAAACCATGTTGTTAAGCTACTGGGACCTGCACGTCTCTTCCAAGGGGCAATTAAATCGTCTTGTTAAGCTACTGCGACCTCCACCGCCCTTCCAAGGGGCATTTAAACCGTCTTGTTTAGCTACTGCGACCTGCACATTTCTACAAAGGAGCATTTATACCGACTTGTTAATCTACTGCGCCATGCATGTCTCTTCCAAGCGGCATTTAAACCGTCTTGTTAAGCTACTGCGACCTGCACGTCTCTTCCAAGGGGCATTTAAACCGTCTTGTTAAGCTACTGCGACCTGCATGTCTCTTCCTAGGGGCATTTAAACCGTCTTATTAAGCCACTGCGACCTGCAAGTCTCTTCCAAGGGGCATTTAAACCATCTTGTTAAGCTACTGCGATTTGCACGTCTCTTCTAAGGGGCATTTAAACCTTCTTGTTTAGCTACTGTAACCTCCACCACTTTTCCAAGGGGCATTTAAACCGTCTTGTTAAGCTACTTAGACCTGCATCTCTCTTCCAAGGGGCATTTAAACCATCTTTTTAAGCTACTGCAACCAGCACGTCTCTTCCAAGCGGCATTTAAACTCTCTTGTTAAGCTACTGCGACCTGCACGTCTCTTCCAAAGGGCATTTAAACCATCTTGTTAAGCTACTGCGGCTTGCACCTCTCTTCCAAGGGGCATTTAAACCTTTTTGTTTAGCTACTGTAACCTCCACCACTTTTCCAAGGGGCATTTAAACCATTTTGTTAATCTACTGCGACCTGCATGTCTCTTCCAAGGGGCATTTAAACCGTCTTGTTAAGCTACTGCGAAATGCACGTCTCTTCCAAGTGGCATTTAAACCTTTTTGTCTAGCTACTGTAACTTACACCACTTTTCCAAGGGGCATTTAAACCATCTTGTTAATCTACTGAGACCTGCATGTCTCTTCCAAGGGACATTTGAACCATCTTGTTAAGCTACTGCGACCTGCACGTCTCTTGCAAGGGGTATTTAATCCGTTTTGTTAAGCTACTACGACCTGTACGTCTCTTACAAGGGGCATTTAAATCGTCTTGTTAAGCTACTGTGACCTCCACCGCTCTTCAAAGGGGCATTTAAACCATCTTGTTAAGCTACTGCTACCTGCACGTCTCTTCCAAGGGGCAATTAAATCGTCTATTTAAGCTACTGCGACCTCCATCGCCCTTCCAAGGGGCATTTAAACCGTCTTTTTTAGCTACTGCGACCTGCACTTTTCTACCAAGGGGCATTTAAACCGTCTTGTTAAGCTACTGCCACCTGCACATCTCTTCCAAGGGGCATTCATACAGTCTTGTTAAGCTACTGCGACCTGCATGTCTCTTCCAAGGGGCATTTAAACCGTCTTGTTAAGCCACTGCGACCTGCACGTCTCTTCCAAGGGGCATTTAAACCATCTTGTTAAGCTACTGCGACTTGCACGTCTCTTCCAAGGGGCATTTAAACAGTCTTGTTAAGCTACTGCGACCTGCATGTCTCTTCCAAGGGGCATTTAAACCGTCTTGTTAAGCTACTGCGACCTCCACCCCCCTTCCAAGGGGCATTTAAACCGTCTTGTTAAGCCACAGCGACCTGCACGTCTCTTCCAAGGGGCATTTAAACCGTCTTGTTAAGCTACTGCGACCTGCATCTCTCTTCCAAGGGGCAGCTAAACCATCTTGTTAAGCTACTGCGACTTGCACGTCTCTTCCAAGGTGCATTTAAACATTTTTGTTTAACTACTGTAACCTCCACCACTTTTCCAAGGGGCATTTAAACCATCTTGTTAATCTAATGCGACCTGCATGTCTCTTCCAAGGGGCATTTAAACTGTCTTGCTAAGCTACTGCGAAATGCACGTCACTTCCAAGGGGCATTTAAAACGTCTTGTTAAGCTACTGCGACTTGCACTTCTCTTCCAAGGGGCATTTAAACCTTCTTGTTTAACGACTGTATACTCCACCACTTTTCCAAGGGGCATTTAAACCGTCTTTTTAAGCTACTGCGACCTCCACCGCTCTTCCAAGAGGCATTTAAACCGTCTTGTTAAGATACTGCGACCTGCACGTTTCTTCCAAGGGGCATTTAAACCATCTTGTTAAGCTACTGCGACCTCCACCGCTCTACGAAGGGGCATTTTAACCGTCTTGTTAAGCTACTGCGACCTGCACGTCTCTTTCAAGGGGCATTTAAACCATCTTGTTACGCTACTGCAACCTCCAACGCTCTTCCAAGGGGCATTTAAACCGCCCTGTTAAGCTACATCGACCTGCATGTCTCTTCCATGGGGCATTTTAACGGTCTTGTTAAGCTTCTGCAACCTGCACATCTCTTCCATGGGGCATTTAAACCGTCTTGTTAAGCTACTGCGACCTGCACGTCTCTTCCAAGGGGCATTTTAACCGTCTTTTTAAGCTACTGCGACCTGCACATCTCTTCCAAGGTGCATTTAAACCGTCTTGCTAAGATGCTGCGATCTGCACGTCTATACCAAGGGGCATTTAATCCGACTTGTTAAGCTATTACGACTTGCACGTCTCTTATAAGGGGCATTTAAACCTTCTTGTTTAGCTACTGTAACCTCCATCACTTTTCCAAGGGGCATTTAAACCGTCTTATTAAGCTACTGCGACCTGCATCTCTCTTCCAAGGGGCATTTAAACCGTCTTTTTAAGCTACTGCGACCTCCACCGCTCTTCCAAGAGGCATTTAAACCATCTTGTTAAGCTACTGATACCTGCACGTTTCTTCCAATGGGCATTTAAACCGTCTTGTTAAGCTACTGCGACCTGCACGTCTCTTCCAAGGGGCATTTAAACCGTCTTGTTAAGCCACTGCGACCTGCACGTCTCTTCCATGGGGCATTTAAACCATCTTGTTAAGCTACTGCGACTTGCACGTCTCTTCCAAGGGGCATTTAAACCGTCTTGTTAAGCTGCTGCGACCTGAACGTCTCTTCCAACGGTCATTTAAACCATCTTGTTAAGCTGCTGCGACCTGCACGTCTCTTCAAAGGTGCATTTAATCCGTCTTGTTAAGCTGCTGCGACCTGAACGTCTCTTCCAACGGTCATTTAAACCATCTTGTTAAGCTGCTGCGATCTGCACGTCTCTACCAAGGGGCATTTAATCCGTCTTGTTAAGCTATTACGACCTCCACCGCTCTTCCAAGGGGCATTTACACCGTCTTGTTAAGCCACTGCGACCAGCACGTCTCTTCCAAGGGGCATTTAAACCGTCTTGTTAAGCTACTGCGACCTGCACGTTTCTTCCAAGGGGCATTTAAACCATCTTGTTAAGCTACTGCGACCTGCACGTCTCTTGCAAGGGGTATTTAAATCGTTTTGTTAAGCTGCTGCGACCTGTACGTCTCTTCCAAGGGGCATTTAAACCGCCCTGTTAAGCTACATCGACCTGCATGTCTCTTCCATGGGGCATTTTAACGGTCTTGTTAAGCTTCTGCAACCTGCACATCTCTTCCATGGGGCATTTAAACCGTCTTGTTAAGCTACTGCGACCTGCACGTCTCTTCCAAGGGGCATTTTAACCGTCTTTTTAAGCTACTGCGACCTGCACATCTCTTCCAAGGTGCATTTAAACTGTCTTGCTAAGATGCTGCGATCTGCACGTCTATACCAAGGGGCATTTAATCCGACTTGTTTAGCTATTACGACTTGCACGTCTCTTATAAGGGGCATTTAAACCTTCTTGTTTAGCTACTGTAACCTCCATCACTTTTCCAAGGGGCATTTAAACCGTCTTATTAAGCTACTGCGACCTGCATCTCTCTTCCAAGGGGCATTTAAACCGTCTTTTTAAGCTACTGCGACCTCCACCGCTCTTCCAAGAGGCATTTAAACCATCTTGTTAAGCTACTGATACCTGCACGTTTCTTCCAATGGGCATTTAAACCGTCTTGTTAAGCTACTGCGACCTGCACGTCTCTTCCAAGGGGCATTTAAACCGTCTTGTTAAGCCACTGCGACCTGCACGTCTCTTCCATGGGGCATTTAAACCATCTTGTTAAGCTACTGCGACTTGCACGTCTCTTCCAAGGGGCATTTAAACCGTCTTGTTAAGCTACTGCGACCTGAACGTCTCTTCCAACGGTCATTTAAACCATCTTGTTAAGCTGCTGCGACCTGCACGTCTCTTCCAAGGTGCATTTAATCCGTCTTGTTAAGCTGCTGCGACCTGAACGTCTCTTCCAACGGTCATTTAAACCATCTTGTTAAGCTGCTGCGATCTGCACGTCTCTACCAAGGGGCATTTAATCCGTCTTGTTAAGCTATTACGACCTCCACCGCTCTTCCAAGGGGCATTTACACCGTCTTGTTAAGCCACTGCGACCAGCACGTCTCTTCCAAGGGGCATTTAAACCGTCTTGTTAAGCTACTGCGACCTGCACGTTTCTTCCAAGGGGCATTTAAACCATCTTGTTAAGCTACTGCGACCTGCACGTCTCTTGCAAGGGGTATTTAAATCGTTTTGTTAAGCTGCTGCGACCTGTATGTCTCTTCCAAGGGGCATTTAAATTGTCTTGTTAAGCTACTGTGACCTCCACAGCTTTTCAAAGGGGCATTTAAACCATCTTGTTAAGCTACTGGGACCTGCACGTCTCTTCCAAGGGGCAATTAAATCGTCTTGTTAAGCTACTGCGACCTCCACCGCCCTTCCAAGGGGCATTTAAACCGTCTTGTTTAGCTACTGCGACCTGCACATTTCTACCAACGAGCATTTAAACCGACTTGTTAATCTACTGCACCATGCATGTCTCTTCCAAGCGGCATTTAAACCGTCTTGTTAAGCAACTGCGACCTGCACGTCTCTTCCAAGGGGCATTTAAACCGTATTGTTAAGCTACTGCGACCTGCATGTCTCTTCCTAGGGGCATTTAAACCGTCTTGTTAAGCAACTGCGACCTGCACGTCTCTTCCAAGGGGCATTTAAACCATCTTGTTAAGCTACTGCGACTTGCACGTCTCTTCTAAGGGGCATTTAAACCTTCTTGTTTAGCTACTGTAACATCCACCACTTTTCCAAGGGGCATTTAAACCGTCTTGTTAAGCTACTTAGACCTGCATCTCTCTTCCAAGGGGCATTTAAACCATCTTTTTAAGGTACTGCAACCTGCACGTCTCTTCCAAGCGGCATTTAAACTCTCTTGTTAAGCTACTGCGACCTGCACGTCTCTTCCATAGGGCATTTAAACCATCTTGTTAAGCTACTGCGACTTGCACCTCTCTTCCAAGGGGCATTTAAACCTTTTTGTTTAGCTACTGTAACCTCCACCACTTTTACAAGGGGCATTTAAACCATTTTGTTAATCTACTGCGACCTGCATGTCTCTTCCAAGGGGCATTTAAACCGTCTTGTTAAGCTACTGCGAAATGCACGTCTCTTCCAAGGGGCATTTAAACCTTTTTGTTTAGCTACTGAGACCTGCATGTCTCTTCCAAGGGCCATTTAAACCATCTTGTTAAGCTACTGCGACCTGCATGTCTCTTGCAAGGGGTATTTAATCCGTTTTGTTAAGCTACTACGACCTGTACGTCTCTTCCAAGGGGCATTTAAATCGTTTTGTTAAGCTACTGTGACCTCCACCGCTCTTCCAAGGGGCATTTAAACCGTCTTGTTAAGCTACTGCGACCTGCACGTCTCTTCCAAGGGGCATTTAAACCATCTTGTTAATCTACTGAGACCTGCATGTCTCTTCCAAGGGACATTTGAACCATCTTGTTAAGCTACTGCGACCTGCACGTCTCTTGCAAGGGGTATTTAATCCGTTTTGTTAAGCTACTACGACCTGTACGTCTCTTACAAGGGGCATTTAAATCGTCTTGTTAAGCTACTGTGACCTCCACCGCTCTTCAAAGGGGCATTTAAACCATCTTGTTAAGCTACTGCTACCTGCACGTCTCTTCCAAGGGGCAATTAAATCGTCTATTTAAGCTACTGCGACCTCCATCGCCCTTCCAAGGGGCATTTAAACCGTCTTTTTTAGCTACTGCGACCTGCACTTTTCTACCAAGGGGCATTTAAACCGTCTTGTTAAGCTACTGCCACCTGCACATCTCTTCCAAGGGGCATTCATACAGTCTTGTTAAGCTACTGCGACCTGCATGTCTCTTCCAAGGGGCATTTAAACCATCTTGTTAAGCCACTGCGACCTGCACGTCTCTTCCAAGGGGCATTTAAACCATCTTGTTAAGCTACTGCGACTTGCACGTCTCTTCCAAGGGGCATTTAAACAGTCTTGTTAAGCTACTGCGACCTGCATGTCTCTTCCAAGGGGCATTTAAACCGTCTTGTTAAGCTACTGCGACCTCCACCCCCCTTCCAAGGGGCATTTAAACCGTCTTGTTAAGCCACAGCGACCTGCACGTCTCTTCCAAGGGGCATTTAAACCGTCTTGTTAAGCTACTGCGACCTGCATCTCTCTTCCAAGGGGCAGCTAAACCATCTTGTTAAGCTACTGCGACTTGCACGTCTCTTCCAAGGTGCATTTAAACATTTTTGTTTAACTACTGTAACCTCCACCACTTTTCCAAGGGGCATTTAAACCATCTTGTTAATCTAATGCGACCTGCATGTCTCTTCCAAGGGGCATTTAAACTGTCTTGCTAAGCTACTGCGAAATGCACGTCACTTCCAAGGGGCATTTAAAACGTCTTGTTAAGCTACTGCGACTTGCACTTCTCTTCCAAGGGGCATTTAAACCTTCTTGTTTAACGACTGTATACTCCACCACTTTTCCAAGGGGCATTTAAACCGTCTTGTTAAGCTACTGCGACCTGCATCTCTCTTCCAAGGGGCATTTAAACCGTCTTTTTAAGCTACTGCGACCTCCACCGCTCTTCCAAGAGGCATTTAAACCGTCTTGTTAAGATACTGCGACCTGCACGTTTCTTCCAAGGGGCATTTAAACCATCTTGTTAAGCTACTGCGACCTCCACCGCTCTACGAAGGGGCATTTTAACCGTCTTGTTAAGCTACTGCGACCTGCACGTCTCTTTCAAGGGGCATTTAAACCATCTTGTTACGCTACTGCAACCTCCAACGCTCTTCCAAGGGGCATTTAAACCGCCCTGTTAAGCTACATCGACCTGCATGTCTCTTCCATGGGGCATTTTAACGGTCTTGTTAAGCTTCTGCAACCTGCACATCTCTTCCATGGGGCATTTAAACCGTCTTGTTAAGCTACTGCGACCTGCACGTCTCTTCCAAGGGGCATTTTAACCGTCTTTTTAAGCTACTGCGACCTGCACATCTCTTCCAAGGTGCATTTAAACCGTCTTGCTAAGATGCTGCGATCTGCACGTCTATACCAAGGGGCATTTAATCCGACTTGTTAAGCTATTACGACTTGCACGTCTCTTATAAGGGGCATTTAAACCTTCTTGTTTAGCTACTGTAACCTCCATCACTTTTCCAAGGGGCATTTAAACCGTCTTATTAAGCTACTGCGACCTGCATCTCTCTTCCAAGGGGCATTTAAACCGTCTTTTTAAGCTACTGCGACCTCCACCGCTCTTCCAAGAGGCATTTAAACCATCTTGTTAAGCTACTGATACCTGCACGTTTCTTCCAATGGGCATTTAAACCGTCTTGTTAAGCTACTGCGACCTGCACGTCTCTTCCAAGGGGCATTTAAACCGTCTTGTTAAGCCACTGCGACCTGCACGTCTCTTCCATGGGGCATTTAAACCATCTTGTTAAGCTACTGCGACTTGCACGTCTCTTCCAAGGGGCATTTAAACCGTCTTGTTAAGCTGCTGCGACCTGAACGTCTCTTCCAACGGTCATTTAAACCATCTTGTTAAGCTGCTGCGACCTGCACGTCTCTTCAAAGGTGCATTTAATCCGTCTTGTTAAGCTGCTGCGACCTGAACGTCTCTTCCAACGGTCATTTAAACCATCTTGTTAAGCTGCTGCGATCTGCACGTCTCTACCAAGGGGCATTTAATCCGTCTTGTTAAGCTATTACGACCTCCACCGCTCTTCCAAGGGGCATTTACACCGTCTTGTTAAGCCACTGCGACCAGCACGTCTCTTCCAAGGGGCATTTAAACCGTCTTGTTAAGCTACTGCGACCTGCACGTTTCTTCCAAGGGGCATTTAAACCATCTTGTTAAGCTACTGCGACCTGCACGTCTCTTGCAAGGGGTATTTAAATCGTTTTGTTAAGCTGCTGCGACCTGTACGTCTCTTTCAAGGGGCATTTAAACCGCCCTGTTAAGCTACATCGACCTGCATGTCTCTTCCATGGGGCATTTTAACGGTCTTGTTAAGCTTCTGCAACCTGCACATCTCTTCCATGGGGCATTTAAACCGTCTTGTTAAGCTACTGCGACCTGCACGTCTCTTCCAAGGGGCATTTTAACCGTCTTTTTAAGCTACTGCGACCTGCACATCTCTTCCAAGGTGCATTTAAACTGTCTTGCTAAGATGCTGCGATCTGCACGTCTATACCAAGGGGCATTTAATCCGACTTGTTAAGCTATTACGACTTGCACGTCTCTTATAAGGGGCATTTAAACCTTCTTGTTTAGCTACTGTAACCTCCATCACTTTTCCAAGGGGCATTTAAACCGTCTTATTAAGCTACTGCGACCTGCATCTCTCTTCCAAGGGGCATTTAAACCGTCTTTTTAAGCTACTGCGACCTCCACCGCTCTTCCAAGAGGCATTTAAACCATCTTGTTAAGCTACTGATACCTGCACGTTTCTTCCAATGGGCATTTAAACCGTCTTGTTAAGCTACTGCGACCTGCACGTCTCTTCCAAGGGGCATTTAAACCGTCTTGTTAAGCCACTGCGACCTGCACGTCTCTTCCATGGGGCATTTAAACCATCTTGTTAAGCTACTGCGACTTGCACGTCTCTTCCAAGGGGCATTTAAACCGTCTTGTTAAGCTGCTGCGACCTGAACGTCTCTTCCAACGGTCATTTAAACCATCTTGTTAAGCTGCTGCGACCTGCACGTCTCTTCCAAGGTGCATTTAATCCGTCTTGTTAAGCTGCTGCGACCTGAACGTCTCTTCCAACGGTCATTTAAACCATCTTGTTAAGCTGCTGCGATCTGCACGTCTCTACCAAGGGGCATTTAATCCGTCTTGTTAAGCTATTACGACCTCCACCGCTCTTCCAAGGGGCATTTACACCGTCTTGTTAAGCCACTGCGACCAGCACGTCTCTTCCAAGGGGCATTTAAACCGTCTTGTTAAGCTACTGCGACCTGCACGTTTCTTCCAAGGGGCATTTAAACCATCTTGTTAAGCTACTGCGACCTGCACGTCTCTTGCAAGGGGTATTTAAATCGTTTTGTTAAGCTGCTGCGACCTGTACGTCTCTTCCAAGGGGCATTTAAATTGTCTTGTTAAGCTACTGTGACCTCCACAGCTTTTCAAAGGGGCATTTAAACCATCTTGTTAAGCTACTGGGACCTGCACGTCTCTTCCAAGGGGCAATTAAATCGTCTTGTTAAGCTACTGCGACCTCCACCGCCCTTCCAAGGGGCATTTAAACCGTCTTGTTTAGCTACTGCGACCTGCACATTTCTACCAACGAGCATTTAAACCGACTTGTTAATCTACTGCACCATGCATGTCTCTTCCAAGCGGCATTTAAACCGTCTTGTTAAGCAACTGCGACCTGCACGTCTCTTCCAAGGGGCATTTAAACCGTATTGTTAAGCTACTGCGACCTGCATGTCTCTTCCTAGGGGCATTTAAACCGTCTTGTTAAGCAACTGCGACCTGCACGTCTCTTCCAAGGGGCATTTAAACCATCTTGTTAAGCTACTGCGACTTGCACGTCTCTTCTAAGGGGCATTTAAACCTTCTTGTTTAGCTACTGTAACATCCACCACTTTTCCAAGGGGCATTTAAACCGTCTTGTTAAGCTACTTAGACCTGCATCTCTCTTCCAAGGGGCATTTAAACCATCTTTTTAAGGTACTGCAACCTGCACGTCTCTTCCAAGCGGCATTTAAACTCTCTTGTTAAGCTACTGCGACCTGCACGTCTCTTCCATAGGGCATTTAAACCATCTTGTTAAGCTACTGCGACTTGCACCTCTCTTCCAAGGGGCATTTAAACCTTTTTGTTTAGCTACTGTAACCTCCACCACTTTTACAAGGGGCATTTAAACCATTTTGTTAATCTACTGCGACCTGCATGTCTCTTCCAAGGGGCATTTAAACCGTCTTGTTAAGCTACTGCGAAATGCACGTCTCTTCCAAGGGGCATTTAAACCTTTTTGTTTAGCTACTGAGACCTGCATGTCTCTTCCAAGGGCCATTTAAACCATCTTGTTAAGCTACTGCGACCTGCATGTCTCTTGCAAGGGGTATTTAATCCGTTTTGTTAAGCTACTACGACCTGTACGTCTCTTCCAAGGGGCATTTAAATCGTTTTGTTAAGCTACTGTGACCTCCACCGCTCTTCCAAGGGGCATTTAAACCGTCTTGTTAAGCTACTGCGACCTGCACGTCTCTTCCAAGGGGCATTTAAACCGTCTTGTTAAGCTACTGCGAAATGCACGTCTCTTCCAAGGGGCATTTAAACCTTTTTGTTTAGCTACTGTAACTTACACCACTTTTCCAAGGGGCATTTAAACCATCTTGTTAATCTACTGAGACCTGCATGTCTCTTCCAAGGGGCATTTAAACCATCTTGTTAAGCTACTGCGACCTGCACGTCTCTTGCAAGGGGTATTTAATCCATTTTGTTAAGCTACTACGACCTGTACGTCTCTTCCAAGGGGCATTTAAATCATCTTGTTAAGCTACTGTGACCTCCACCGCTCTTCAAAGGTGCATTTAAACCATCTTGTTAAGCTACTGGTACCTGCACGTCTCTTCCAAGGGGCAATTAAATCGTCTATTTAAGCTACTGCGACCTCCACCGCCCTTCCAAGGGGCATTTAAACCGTCTTTTTTAGGTACTGCGACCTGCACGTTTCTACCAAGGGGCATTTAAACTGTCTTGTTAAGCTACTGCGCCATGCATGTCTCTTCCAAGCGGAATTTAAACCATCTTGTTAAGCTACTGCGACCTGCACGTCTCTTCCAAGGGGCATTTAAACAGTCTTGTTAAGCTACTGCGACCTGCATGTCTCTTCCAAGGGGCATTTAAACCGTCTTGTTAAGCCACTGCGACCTGCACGTCTCTTCCAAGGGGCATTTAAACCATCTTGTTAAGCTACTGCGACTTGCACGTCTCTTCCAAGGGGCATTTAAACCTTCTTGTTTAGCTAGTGTAACCTCCACCACTTTTCCAAGGGGCATTTAAACCGTCTTGATAAGCTACTGCGACCTGCATCTCTCTTCCAAGGGGCAGCTAAACCATCTTTTTAAGCTACTGCAACCTGCACGTCTCTTCCAAGGGGCATTTAAACTCTCTTGTTAAGCTACTGCGACCTGCACGTCTCTTCCAAGGGGCATTTAAACCATCTTGTTAAGCTACTGCGACTTGCACGTCTCTTCCAAGGGGCATTTAAACCTTTTTGTTTAACTACTGTAACCTCCACCACTTTTCCAAGGGGCATTTAAACCATCTTGTTAATCTACTGCGACCTGCATGTCTCTTCCAAGGGGCATTTAAACTGTCTTGCTAAGCTACTGAGAAATGCACCTCACTTCCAAGGGGCATTTAAAACGTCTTGTTAAGCTACTGCGACTTGCACTTCTCTTCCAAGGGGCATTTAAACCTTCTTGTTTAGCGACTGTAACCTCCACCACTTTTCCAAGGGGCATTTAAACCGTCTTGTTAAGCTACTGCGACCTGCATCTCTCTTCCAAGGGGCATTTAAAACGTCTTTTTAAGCTACTGCGACCTCCACCGCTCTTTCAAGAGGCATTTAAACCATCTTGTTAAGCTACTGCGTCCTGCACGTTTCTTCCAAGGGGCATTTAAACCATCTTGTTGAGCTACTGCGACCTCCACCGCTTTACGAAGGGGCATTTTAACCGTCTTGTTAAGCTACTGCGACCTGCACGTCTCTTCCAAGGGGCATTTAAACCATCTTGTAAATCTACTGCGACCTCCAACGTTTTTCCAAGGGGCATTAAAACGGTCTTGTTAAGCTACTGCGACCTGCACGTCTCTTTCAAGGGGCATTTAAACCATCTTGTTACGCTACTGCGACCTCCACCTCTCTTCCAAGGTGCATTTAAACCGCCCTGTTAAGCTACTTCGACCTGCATGTCTCTTCCATGGGACATTTTAACCGTCTTGTTAAGCTTCTGCAACCTGCACATCTCTTCCATGGGGCATTTAAACCGTCTTGTTAAGCTACTGCGACCTGCACGTCTCTTCCAAGGGGCATTTTAACCGTCTTTTTAAGCTACTGCGACCTGCACGTCTCTTCCAATGGGCATTTAAACCATCTTTTCAAGCTACTGCGACCTGCACGTCTGTTCCAAGGTGCATTTAAACCGTCTTGCTAAGATGCTGCGATCTGCACTACTATACCAAGGGGCATTTAATCCGACTTGTTAAGCTATTACGACTTGAACGTCTCTTCGAAGGGGCATTTAAACCTTCTTGTTTAGCTACTGTAACCTCCATCCCTTTTCCAAGGGGCATTTAAAGCGTCTTGTTAAGCTACTGCGACCTGCATCTCTCTTCCAAGGGGCATTTAAACCGTCTTTTTAAGCTACTGCGACCTCCACCGCTCTTCCAAGAGGCATTTAAACTGTCTTGTTAAGCTACTGCGACCTGCACGTTTTTTCCAAGGGGCATTTAAACCGTCTTGTTAAGCTACTGCGACCTGCACGTCTCTTCCAAGGGGCATTTAAACCGTTTTGTTTAGCTACTGTAACTTACACCACTTTTCCAAGGGGCATTTAAACCATCTTGTTAATCTACTGAGACCTGCATGTCTCTTCCAAGGGGCATTTAAACCATCTTGTTAAGCTACTGCGACCTGCACGTCTCTTGCAAGGGGTATTTAATCCATTTTGTTAAGCTACTACGAACTGTACGTCTCTTCCAAGTGGCATTTAAATCGTCTTGTTAAGCTACTGTGACCTCGACCGCTCTTCAAAGGGGCATTTAAAATATCTTGTTAAGCTACTGGTACCTGCACGTCTCTTCCAAGGGGCAATTAAATTGTCTATTTAAGCTACTGCGACCTGTACGTTTCTACCAAGGGGCATTTAAACCGTCTTGTTAAGCTACTGCGCCATGCATGTCTTTTCCAAGCGGCATTTAAACCATCTTGTTAAGCTACTGCGACCTGCACGTCTCTTCCAAGGGGCATTTAAACAGTCTTGTTAAGCTACTGCGATCTGCATGTCTCTTCCAAGGGGCAATTAAACCGTCTTGTTAAGCCACTGCGACCTGCACGTCTCTTCCAAGGTGCATTTAAACCATCTTGTTAAGCTACTGCGACTTGCACGTCTCTTCCAAGGGGCATTTAAACCTTCTTGTTTAGCTAGTGTAAACTCCACCACTTTTCCAAGGGGCATTTAAACTGTCTTGTTAAGCTACTGCGACCTGCATCTCTCTTCCAAGGGGCAGCTAAACCATCTTTTTAAGCTACTGCGACCTGCACGTTTCTTCCAAGGGGCATTTAAACCATCTTGTTAAGCTACTGCGACCTCCACCGCTCTACGAAGGGGCATTTTAAGCGTCTTGTTAAGCTACTGCGACCTGCACGTCTCTTCCAAGGGGCATTTAAACCATCTTGTTAATCTACTGCGACCTCCAACGCATTTCCAAGGGGCATTAAAACCGTCTTGTTAAGCTACTGCGACCTGCACGTCTCTTTCAAGGAGCATTTAAACCATCTTGTTACGCTACTACGACCTCCACCTCTCTTCCAAGGTGCATTTAAACCGCCCTGTTAAGCTACTTCGACCTGCACGTCTCTTCCATGGGGCATTTTAACCGTCTTGTTAAGCTTCTGCAACCTGCACATCTCTTCCATGGGGCATTTAAACCGTCTTGTTAAGCTACTGCGACCTGCACGTCTCTTCCAAGGGGCATTTTAACCGTCTTTTTAAGCTACTGCGACCTGCACGTCTCTTCCAATGGGTATTTAAACCATCTTTTCAAGCTACTGCGACCTGCATGTCTCTTCCAAGGGGCATTTAAACCGTCTTGTTAAGCTACTGCGAAATGCACGTCTCTTCCAAGGGGCATTTAAACCTTTTTGTTTAGCTACTGTAACTTACACCACTTTTCCAAGGGGCATTTAAACCATCTTGTTAATCTACTGAGACCTGCATGTCTCTTCCAAGGGGCATTTAAACCAACTTGTTAAGCTACTGCGACTTGCACGTCTCTTCAAAGGGGCATTTAAACCGTCTTGTTAAGCTACTGCGACCTGCACGTCTCTTCCATGGGGCGTTTAAACCATCTTGTTAAGCTACTGCGACTTGAACGTCTCTTCCAAGGGGCATTTAAACCGTCTTGATAAGCTGCTGCGACCTGAACGTCTCTTCCAACGGGCATTTAAACCATCTTGTTAAGCTGCTGCGACCTGCACGTCTCTTCCAAGGTGCATTTAAACCGTCTTGTTAAGCTGCTGTGATCTGCACGTCTCTACCAAGGGGCATTTAATCCGTCTTGTTAAGCTATTACGACCTCCACCGCTCTTCCAAGGGGCATTTACACCGTCTTATTAAGCCACTGCGACCTGCAGGTCTCTTCCAAGGGGCATTTAAACCGTCTTGTTAAGCTACTGCGACCTGCATGTTTCTTCCAAGGGGCATTTAAACCATCTTGTTAAGCTACTGTGACCTGCACCTCTCTTGCAAGGGGTATTTAAACCATTTTGTTAAGCTGCTGCGACCTGTACGTCTCTTCCAAGGGGCATTTAAATCGTCTTGTTAAGCTACTGTGACCTCCACAGCTTTTCAAAGGGGCATTTAAACCATCTTTTTAAGCTACTGGGACCTGCAAGTCTCTTCCAAGGGGCAATTAAATTGTCTTGTTAAGCTACTGCGACATCCACCGCCCTTCCAAGGGGCATTTAAACCATCTTGTTAAGCTACTGCGACCTGCACGTCTCTTGCAAGGGGTATTTAATCCGTTTTGTTAAGCTACTACGACCTGTACGTCTCTTCCAAGGGGCATTTAAATCGTCTTGTTAAGAAACTGTGACCTCCACCGCTCTTCAAAGGGGCATTTAAACCATCTTGTTAAGCTACTGGTACCTGCAGGTCTCTTCCAAGGGCAATTAAATCGTCTTTTTAAGCTACTGCGACCTCCACCGCCCTTCCAAGGGGCATTTAAACCGTCTTTTTTAGCTACTGCGACCTGCACGTTTCTACCAAGGGGCATTTAAACCGTCTTGTTAAGCTACTGCGCCATGCATGTCTCTTCCAAGCGGCATTTAAACCATCTTGTTAAGCTACTGTGACCTGCACGTCTCTTCCAAGGGGCATTTAAACAGTCTTGTTAAGCTACTGCGACCAGCATGTCTCTTCCAAGGGGCATTTAAACAGTCTTGTTAAGCCACTGCGACCTGCACGTCTCTTCCAAGGGGCATTTAAACCATCTTGTTAAGCTACTGCGACTTGCACGTTTCTTCCAAGGGGCATGTAAACCTTCTTGTTTAGCTAGTGTTACCTCCACCACTTTTCCAAGGGGCATTTAAACTGTCTTGTTAAGCTACTGCGACCTGCATCTCTCTTCCAAGGGGCAGCTAAACCATCTTTTTAAGCTACTGCAACCTGCACGTCTCTTCCAAGGGGCATTTAAACTCTCTTGTTAAGCTACTGCGACCTGCACGTCTCTTCCAAGGGGCATTTAAACCATCTTGTTAAGCTACTGCGACTTGCACGTCTCTTCCAAGGGGCATTTAAACCTTTTTGTTTAACTACTGTAACCTCCACCACTTTTCCAAGGGGCATTTAAACCATCTTGTTAATCTACTGCGACCTGCATGTCTCTTCCAAGGGGCATTTAAACTGTCTTGCTAAGCTACTGGGACCTGTACGTCTCTTCCAAGGGGCATTTAAACAGTCTTGTTAAGCTGCTGCGACCTATATGTCTCTTCCAAGGGGCACTTAAACCATCTTGATAAGCTACTGCGACCTCCACCGCTCTTCCAAGAGGCATTTAAACCGTCTTGTTAAGCTACTGCGACCTCCACCGCTCTACGAAGGGGCATTTTAACCGTCTTGTTAAGCTACTGCGACCTGCACGTCTCTTCCAAGGGGCATATAAACCATCTTGTTCATCTACTGCGACCTCCACCGTTTTTCCATGGGGCATTTAAACCACCCTGTTAAGCTACTTTGACCTGCACGTCTCTTCCATGGGGCATTTTAACCGTCTTGTTAAGCTTCTGCAAACTGCACATCTCTTCCATGGGGCATTTAAACCGTCTTGTTAAGCTACTGCGACCTGTACGTATTTTCCAAGGGGCATTTTATCCGTCTTTTTAAGCTACTGCGACCTGCACGTCTCTTCCAATGGGCATTTAAACCATCTTGTTAAGCTACTGCGACCTGCATGTCTCTTCCTAGGGGCATTTAAACCGTCTTGTTAAGCCACTGCGACCTGCACGTCTCTTCCAAGGGGCATTTAAACCATCTTGTTAAGCTCCTGCGACTTGCACGTCTCTTCTAAGGGGCATTTAAACCTTCTTGTTTAGCTACTGTAACCTCCATCACTTTTCCAAGGGGCATTTAAACCGTCTTTTTAAGCTACTTAGACCTGCATCTCTCTTCCAAGGGGCATTTAAACCATCTTTTTAAGCTACTGCAACCTGCACGTCTCTTCCAAGCGGCATTTAAACTCTCTTGTTAAGCTACTGCCACTTGCACCTCTCTTCCAAGGGGCATTTAAACCTTTTTGTTTAGCTACTGTAACCTCCACCACTTTTCCAAGGGGCATTTAAACCATTTTGTTAATCTACTGCGACCTGCATGTCTCTTCCAAGGGGCATTTAAACCGTCTTGTTAAGCTACTGCGAAATGCACGTCTCTTCCAAGGGGCATTTAAACCTTTTTGTTTAGCTACTGTAACTTACACCACTTTTCCAAGGGGCATTTAAACCATCTTGTTAATCTACTGAGACCTGCATGTCTCTTCCAAGGGGCATTTAAACCAACTTGTTAAGCTACTGCGACTTGCACGTCTCTTCAAAGGGGCATTTAAACCTTTTTGTTTAGCTTCTGTAACTTCCACCACTTTTCCAAGGGGCATTTAAACCATCTTGTTAATCTACTGCGACCTGCATTTCTCTTCCAAGGGGCATTTAAACCGTCTTTTTAAGCTACTGCAACCTCCACCGCTCTTCCAAGAGGCATTTAAACCGTCTTGTTAAGCTACTGCGACCTGCACGTTTCTTCCAAGGCGCATTTAAACCGTCTTGTTAAGCTACTGCGACCTGCACGTCTCTTCCATGGGGCATTTAAACTATCTTGTTAAGCTACTGCGACTTGCACGTCTCTTCCAAGGGGCATTTAAACCGTCTTGTTAAGCTGCTGCGACCTGAACGTCTCTTCCAACGGGCATTTAAACCAACTTGTTAAGCTGCTGCGACCTGCACGTCTCTTCCAAGGTGCATTTAAACCGTCTTGTTAAGCTGCTGGGATCTGCACGTCTCTTCCAAGGGGCAATTAAATCGTCTTGTTAAGCTACTGTGACCTCCACAGCTTTTCAAAGGGGCATTTAAACCATCTTGTTAAGCTACTGGGACCTGCACGTCTCTTCCAAGGGGCAATTAAATCGTCTTGTTAAGCTACTGCGACCTCCACCGCCCTTCCAAGGGGCATTTAAACCGTCTTGTTTAGCTACTGCGACCTGCACATTTCTACCAAGGGGCATTTAAACGTTTTGTTAATCTACTGCGCCATGCATGTCTCTTCCAAGCGGCATTTAAACCGTCTTGTTAAGCTACTGCGACCTGCACGTCTCTTCCAAGGGGCATTTAAACCGTCTTGTTAAGCTACTGCGACCTGCATGTCTCTTCCAAGGGGCATTTAAACCGTCTTGTTAAGCCACTGCGACCTGCACGTCTCTTCCAAGGGGCATTTAAACCATCTTGTTAAGCTACTGCGACTTGCACGTCTCTTCTAAGGGGCATTTAAACCTTCTTGTTTAGCTACTGTAACCTCCACCACTTTTCCAAGGGGCATTTAAACCGTCTTGTTAAGCTACTTAGACCTGCATCTCTCTTCCAAGGGGCATTTAAACCATCTTTTTAAGCTACTGCAACCTGCACGTCTCTTCTAAGCGGCATTTAAACTCTCTTGTTAAGCTGCTGTGACCTGCACGTCTCTTCCAAAGGGCATTTAAACCATCTTGTTAAGCTACTGCGACTTGCACGTTTCTTCCAAGGGGCATTTAAACCTTTTTATTTAGCTACTGTAACCTCCACCACTTTTCCAAGTGGCATTTAAACCATTTTGTTAATCTACTGCTACCTGCATGTCTCTTCCAAGGGGCATTTAAACCGTCTTGTTAAGTTACTGCGAAATGCACGTCTCTTCCAAGGGGCATTTAAACCTTTTTGTTTAGCTACTGTAACTTACACCACTTTTCCAAGGGGCATTTAAACCATCTTGTTAATCTACTGAGACCTGCATGTCTCTTCCATGGGGCATTTAAACCATCTTGTTAAGCTACTGCGACTTGCACGTCTCTTCAAAGGGGCATTTAAACCTTTTTGTTTAGCTTCTGTAACCTCCACCACTTTTCCAAGGGGCATTTAAACCATCTTGTTAATCTACTGCGACCTGCATTTCTCTTCCAAGGGGCATTTTAACCATCTTTTTAAGCTACTGCGACGTGCACGTCTCTTCCAAGGGGCATTTAAACCATCTTGTTAATCTACTGCGACCTCCACCGCTTTTCCTAGGGGGATTAAAACTGTCTTGTTAAGCTACTGCGACCTGCATTTCTCTTTCAAGGGGCATTTAAACCATCTTGTTACGCTACTGCGACCTCCACCGCTGTTCCAAGGGGCATTTAAACCGCCTTGTTAAGCTACTTCGACCTGCACGTCTCTTCCATGGGGCATTTTAACCGTCTTGTTAAGCTTCTGCAACCTGCACATCTCTTCCATGGGGCATTTAAACCGTCTTGTTAAGCTAATGCGACCTGCACGTCTCTTCCAAGGGGCATTTAAACCATCTTGTTAAGCTACTGCGACCTGCACGTCTCTTCCAACGGGCATTTAAACCATCTTGTTAAGCTACTGCTACCTGCACGTCTCTTCCAAGGTGCATTTAAACCGTCTTGTTAAGCTGCTGCGATCTGCATCTCTCTTCCAAGGGGCATTTAAACCGTCTTTTTAAGCTACTGCGACTTGCACGTCTCTTCCAAGGGGCATTTAAACCTTCTTGTTTAGCTACTGTAACCTCCATCACTTTTCCAAGGGGCATTTAAACCGTCTTGTTAAGCTACTGCGACCTGCATCTCTCTTCCAACGGGCATTTAAACCGTCTTTTTAAGCTACTGCAACCTGCAAGTCTCTTCCAAGGGGCATTTAAACCCTCTTGTTAAGCTACTGTGACCTGCACGTCTCTTCCAAGGGGCATTTAAACCTTCTTGTTTAGCTACTGTAACCTCCATCACTTTTCCAAGGGGCATTTAAACCGTCTTGTTAAGCTACTGCGACCTGCATGTCTCTTTCAAGGTGCATTTATACCGTCTTGTTAAGCTACTGCGACCTGCACGTCTCTTCCATTGGGCATTTAAACCATCTTGTTAAGCTACTGCGACTTGCACGTCTCTTCCAAGGGGCATTTAAACCGTCTTGTTAAGCTGCTGCGACCTGCACGTCTCTTCCAACGGGCATTTAAACCATCTTGTTAAGCTACTGTGAGCTTCACGTCTCTTCCAAGGTGCATTTTAACCGTCTTGTTAAGCTGCTGCGATCTGCACGTCTCTTCCAAGGGGCATTTAATCCGTCTTGTTAAGCTATTACGACCTCCACCGCTCTTCCAAGTGGCATTTACACCGTCTTGTTAAGCTACTGCGACCTGCACGTCTCTTCCAAGGGGCATTTAAACCGTCTTGTTAAGCTACTGCGACCTGCACGTTTCTTCCAAGGGGCATTTAAACCATCTTGTTAAGCTACTGCGACCTGCACGTCTCTTGCAAGGGGTATTTAAACCCTTTTGTTAAGCTACTGCGACCTGTACGTCTCTTCCAAGGGGCATTTAAATCGTCTTGATAAACTACTGTGACCTCCACCGCTGTAACGGATCTGGGAGGTGAAACCTCTGTGCAACTATACAAAGGGGCAGTCCTTGTAAGGAAGCGGGTGGCTCCCAGGGAAGACAGGCAGGTAGTTTCGGCAAGTGACAGGGACAGTCTCTGGGTAGAGGGGCAGGTAGTCACGGCAAGTGACAGGGACAGTCTCTGGGTAGAAAGGCTGGTAGTCACGGCAAGTGACAGGGACAGTCTCTGGGTAGGGCAGCGGGCTGGTGGCTGGTGAGCGCTCCCAGGTGAGCGGGCGAGAGTCTCTGGACAGGCAGGTGGTCACGGCAAGTGACGACATAACCTCCAGGTAGACTAGCAGACAGCAAGCGGGTGGACGCTCCCAGGTGAGCGGGCAAGAGTCTCTGGACAGGCAGGTGGTCACAGCAAGTGACGGCAGAGCCTCCAGGTAGGCTAGCAGGCAGGTAGCAGGTGAGCGCTCCCAGGTGAGCGGGCAAGAGTCTCTGGACAGGCAGGTGGTCACGGCAAGTGACGGCAGTGCCTCCAGGTAGGCTAGCAGGCAGGTAGCAGGTGAGCGCTCCCAGGTGAGCGGGCAGGCTGGACCATAGACAGACTGACAGGTGTCGGAGAGCAGACCGTCGGACCGCAGGCTTGCAAGCTGGTAAGCGGATATCAGGCAGGTATCAAGCAGGAATCTGGCAGATGACTGGCAGGTAACAGGCAGGAATCAGGCAGGTGACTGGCAGGTCACTGGCAACGGGACCTGAGGGCTGAAGCAGAGTGAAGGCTTTGCAACAACATTGCTCGGGCACCTCCATTTTGAAGGAGGTGCCTTATATATGGAGAGGTCCTCCGGCCATTGTCCGGGGACTCCTTAGGACGGCGCGCGCGGCCCCTTTAATAGAGGGGGAGCGCGCGCTCGCGCGCCCTAAGCACAGAGGCCGGGGAGCAGCGCGCGCTGCCAGCAGAGCGGGAGGAAGCCTCCGGGCACGGAGCAGAGAGGTGAGGGGAACGGCGTCCCTGCCTACAGGGGGCAGGGACTCCGACGCTACAGTACCCCCCCTTTAGGCCCCCCCTTTTTTAGGCCAGAGAGAAATTTAGCAAGGATGAGAGGGGCATGGATGTTCTCCCAGCGCTCCCATGTTCTCTCCTCAGGACCAAACCCCTTCCAATCTACCAAAGAAAAGGTCTTTCCTCTTACCCTCTTAGTGGCCAGAATACTCTCTACCTCAAAGACGTCTTCAGTGGAAACCGGAGCAGGAGGAGTACCTGGATTGTTGGAAAAAGAGTTAAAGACAACGGGTTTGAGGAGAGATACGTGGAAGGAGTTGGGAATCCGTAAGGTGGCCGGGAGTTTTAATTTGTAGGCCACTGGATTAATTTGCCTGAGGATTTCGAAAGGACCGATGAAGCGAGGACCTAACTTGTAGGAGGGTATCTTGAGCCGTACATGTTTGGAAGAGAGCCAAACCTTGTCTCAATTGACGGAATTGAGGCGGATCCAGTCGTCTCTTGTCAGCATATCGCTTCATCCGCTCGGAGGACTGAAGAAGTGCAGACCTGGTACTCTCCCAAATGGTAGAAAACTCGCTGACAAGAGAATGCGCGGCAGGGTTGTCCACAGAGGCTGAGACGGGAAACGGAATCCGGGGGTGCTGGCCATAGACAATAAAGAACGGGGACTTGGAAGAGGATTCGCTCTCGTGGTTATTATAAGAGAACTCGGCCCAAGGAAGGAGGTCCACCCAATCAGAATGGTGGTCATTAACAAAGTGCCGGAGATAGCTGGTAAGGATCTGATTGATCCGCTCCACTTGACCATTGGACTGAGGGTGGTAAGCGGAGGAGAAGTCCAGGGTGACATCCAGCAGTTTACATGTGGCTCTCCAGAAACGTGAGGTAAACTGAACCCCTCGATCCGACACGATGTGGAGGGGTAGGCCATGGAGACGGAAGATATGGCGAATAAAGTCCTTAGCCAGCTCAGTTGCAGACGGAAGACCAGGCAGGGGAATGAAGTGGGCCATTTTAGAGAAGCGGTCCACGACCACCCAAATGACAGTACACCCGGCAGAGACAGGAAGATCGGTAATGAAGTCCATAGCGATGTGTTGCCACGGGGCAACAGGTATGGGAAGCGGCAGGAGATGACCAGCTGGTAAGTGTCTGGGAACTTTGTTGCGGCCACAAGATGAACAGGCAGAGACGAAGTCTACCACATCCTTACGCAGGGTAGACCACCAGTAATGCTGGTAAATGAGTAGGAAGGTCTTCTTTTGGCCGGCATGGCCAGCTAGTTTAGAAGAATGACCCCAGCGAAGAACCCTCTCACGGTCTGGAGGCGCCACGAATGTCTTGCCAGGTGGAAGACGAGTCAAATTCAAGGGGGCCACATTCATCACCTTGGAGGGGTCGATAATGTGCATAGGCTCCTCCTCTTGGTCGGAGGACAGGAAGGATCGGGACAAGACATCAGCTTTGACATTTGTGTCCGCCGGGCGGAAATGAAGGATGAAATCGAAGCGGGCAAAGAACAAAGACCACCGGGCCTGACGTGGATTAAGTCTCTGGGCATTTTGGAGATATGCCAGGTTCTTGTGATCCGTATAGATGATCACCGGGTATAGAGCCCCTTCAAGCAGGTAACGCCACTCCTCCAGCGCCAATTTAACGGCAAGCAGTTCTCGGTCTCCTATGGAGTAATTGCGCTTAGAGGAGGAGAAGATTTTAGAGAAAAAGCCGCAGGTTACCATTCTCCCCGAGGAAGACTTCTGGGTGAGCACCGCTCCGGCTCCAGAGGAGGAGGCATCAACCTCCAGGTAGAACTGTTTGTTGCAGTCCGGACGGTGCAGCACAGGGGCAGAGGAGAAGGCTTGTTTCAGGGAAAGGAAGGCCTCCTCAGCTTCGGATGACCATACCTTGGGATTAGCTCCCTTACGGGTGAGCGCAGATACGGGCGCAGTCCGTGACAAGAAGTGAGGAATGAAGAGACGATAGCAATTAGCGAAGCCCAGGAATCGCTGTATCGCCTTCAAGCCCTCCGGACGGGGCCACTTTAGGACAGCAGAGAGCTTCTCGGGATCCATTCGCAAGCCTGTCCGGGATATAACATAGCCCAGGAAAGGAAGAGAGGTCTGCTCAAAAAGGCACTTCTCGTATTTAGCATAGAGGTGGTTCTGCCTGAGCCTAAGCAGGACCTGACGAACATCCCTCCGGTGTGTGGGAAGATCCGGAGAGAAGACCAAGATGTCGTCCAGGTATACCACCACGCAGGAGTAAAGAAGGTCACGGAAGATGTCATTGACCAGTTCTTGGAAGACGGCGGGAGCATTGCAGAGATCGAAGGGCATCACACGGTACTCATAGTGTCCGTCCCGGGTATTAAATGCTGTTTTCCACTCGTCTCCCTGACGGATACGGACCAGGTTATACGCTCCACGTAGATCCAGCTTGGAGAAGATCCTGGCGCCTTTAAGACGATCAAATAACTCAGAGATGAGCGGAAGGGGGTATTTATTTTTAACCGTGATCTGATTGAGTCCTCTACAGTCAATACAGGGGCGTAGCGAGCCGTCTTTCTTTTTGACAAAGAAGAATCCGGCTCCAGCCGGGGAGATAGATTTTCGGATAAATCCCCTAGCCAGATTCTCTTCAATGTACTCAGACATGGCCCGGGTCTCGACTGCAGACAACGGGTAGATACGCCCACGGGGAGGAGTGGTGCCAGGTACCAGGTCGATCGGGCAGTCATATGGCCTATGGGGTGGCAATGTCTCTGCTTCCTTCTTACCGAAGACGTCCGCATAGGGCCAGTAAGGAGCCGGGAGACCTGGTAAATTAGCTGGAGTTGGCGGAGGGCGAGCTGGGCGGACCGGAACCAGGCAGGTCCTATGGCAGTCTGGACCCCATCGGAGTACTTCACCGGATCGCCAGTTCAATAAGGGTTCTTGTGTCTGGAGCCAAGGTAGACCTAGCAACAGGGAGTGAGAAAGTCCGGACAGCACATGGAATGAGATTTCCTCAGAGTGCAGCATTCCCACCTGCAGGGTTATGGGTTCAGTGACGAGCAGGATGGTCTCCGAGAGAAGTCTTCCATCCACGGAGGCGACTGATAATGGTTCAGCCAGGGACTTGGTGGGAATACGGTATCTCTCTACCAGAGACTGGGAGATGAGGTTTCCAGCAGCTCCAGAATCCAGGTGGGCGAGTTCAAAGTGACGGTTTTCTCCCCAAGCAATAGAGACCGGTAAAGTCAGAGACGGAGAGGGCTTACTTTTGTCTAGGACGACCTCTCCGAGCGGTCCTAGACATTGGCGTTTCCCGGCTTCTCCGGGCAGGAACGGATGGAGTGCTCCATACTGCCACAATAGAAACAGCTTCCCTCGGCTCGGCGAGATTCTTGGCGAGATCTGACCATCTTGGTCTGGTCGATCTGCATAGGTTCAGGCGAGGGCGCCCGCGGAGTGACTGGTTGAGAGGCAGGTCTCAGGGAAGTAGGAGCAGAGCAAGATAAGTCTTTCTCCCAGGTAGTCTCTTTGGCACGTTCTTGGAACCGGATGCCAATCCGGGTAGCTAGTGACACCAGGTCATCCAGAGTGGTAGGAATGTCCCGACCAGCTAGCTCGTCCTTAATCCGACCGGAAAGACCCTCCCAGAAGACGGACACCAGAGCCTCATTTTCCCAGCAAGCTCAGAAGCGAGGGTGCGGAACCGTATGGCATATTGGCCCACGGTGAGACTCCCTTGGTTGAGACGTAGCAGAGAGGCGGCAGAAGAGGTTTTCCGTCCAGGTTCATCGAAGACTTTCCGGAAAGCAACGAGGAAAGACGGCAGGTCGGACACCAGGGGATCCCCTCTCTCCCACAGGGGATTTAGCCATGCCAGTGCCTCCCCAGTGAGATGGGACATGATGAAGGCCACCTTGACCTGGTTGGAGATGAACTGGTATGCCAATAGCTCAAAGTGCAGGGTGCACTGGTTTATGAACCCCGAGCTAAAGTAGGTTTGCCGGCAAAGCGTGGAGGTGCCAGAAGCCGAGGTCCATAGTCGGGTACCATGAAGGGACTGGATTGCGGTACCGCAGGAATGGGCACGGCTGGACCAGAGGTAGACATAGACGAGTCACACAATGCGCCTAGATGAGAGTTAACGGACCGTAGATAGGACAGTACCACCTCCTGCTGAGTTTTCTGACGTAAGATTTCCTGGTGCAGATCGGAGATCTGGGGGCCACCGGGTTCCATGGCCCGAGCAAACTGTAACGGATCTGGGAGGTGGAACCTCTGTGCAACTATACAAGGGGGCAGTCCTTGTAAGGAAGCGGGTGGCTCCCAGGGAAGACGGGCAGGTAGTCACGGCAAGTGACAGGGACAGTTTCTGGGTAGAGGGGCAGGTAGTCACGGCAAGTGACAGGGACAGTCTCTGGGTAGAAGGGCTGGTAGTCACGGCAAGTGACAGGGACAGTCTCTGGGTAGGGCAGCGGGCTGGTGGCTGGTGAGCGCTCCCAGGTGAGCGGGCGAGAGTCTCTGGACAGGCAGGTGGTCACGGCAAGTGACGGCAGAACCTCCAGGTAGACTAGCAGACAGGTAGCGGGTGGACGCTCCCAGGTGAGCGGGCAAGAGTCTCTGGACAGGCAGGTGGTCATGGCAAGTGACGGCAGAGCCTCCAGGTAGGCTAGCAGGCAGGTAGCAGGTGAGCGCTCCCAGGTGAGCGGGCAAGAGTCTCTGGACAGGCAGGTGGTCACGGCAAGTGACGGCAGAGCCTCCAGGTAGGCTAGCAGGCAGGTAGCAGGTGAGCGCTCGCAGGTGAGCGGGCAGGCTGGACCATAGACAGACTGACAGGTGTCGGAGAGCAGACCGTCAGACCGCAGGCTTGCAAGCTGGTAAGCGGATATCAGGCAAGTATCAAGCAGGAATCTGGTAGATGACTGACAGGTAACAGGCAGGAATCAGGCAGGTGACTGGCAGGTCACTGGCAACGGGATCTGAGGGCTGAAGCAGAGTGAAGGCTTTGCAACAACATTGCTCGGGCACCTCCATTTTGGAGGAGGTGCCTTATATGCGGAGAGGTCCTCCGGCCATTGGCCGGGGACTCCTTAGGACGGCGTGTGCGGCCCCTTTAAGAGAGGGGGAGCGCGCGCGCGCCCTAAGCACAGAGGCCGGGAAACAGTGCGGCCTGCCAGCAGAGCGGGAGGAAGCCGCCGGGCACGAAGCGGAGAGGTGAGGGGAACGGCGTCCCTGCCTAGCAGGGGGCATGGACGCCGCCGCTACAACCGCTTTTCAAAGGGGCATTTAAACCATCTTGTTAAGCTACTGGGACCTGCACGTCTCTTCCAAGGGGCAATTAAATGGTCTTTTTAAGCTACTGCGACTTGCAAGTCTCTTCCAAGGGGCATTTAAACCGTCTTGTTTAGCTACTGCGACCTGCATGTTTCTACCAAGGGGCATTTAAACCGTCTTGTTAAGCCACTGCGACTTGCACGTCTCTTCCAAGGGGCATTTAAACCTTCTTGTTTAGCTACTGTAACCTCCACCACTTTTCCAAGGGGCATTTAAACCGTCTTGTTAAGCTACTGCGACCTGCACGTCTCTTCCAAGGGGCATTTAAACCGTCTTGTTCAGCTACTGCGACCTGCATGTCTCTTCCAAGGGGCATTTAAACCGTCTTGTTAAGCCACTGCGACTTGCACGTCTCTTCCAAGGGGCATTTAAACCTTCTTGTTTAGCTACTGTAACCTCCACCACTTTTCCAAGGGGCATTTAAACCGTCTTGTTAAGCTACTGCGACCTGCATCTCTCTTCCAAGGGGCATTTAAACCGTCTTTTTAAGCTACTGCAACCTGCACGTCTCTTCCAAGGGGCATTTAAACCATCTTGTTAAGCTACTGCGACCTGCATCTCTCTTCCAAGGGGCATTTAAACCTTTTTGTTTAGCTACTGTAATCTCCACCACTATTCCAAGGGGCATTTAAACCGTCTTGTTAAGCTACTGCGACCTACATGTCTCTTTCAAGGGGCATTTAAACCGTCTTGTTAAGCTACTGGGAACTGTACATCTCTTCCAAGGGGCATTTAAACCGTCTTGTTAAGCTGCTGCGACCTGCATGTCTCTTACAAGGGGCACTTAAACCATCTTGCTAAGCTACTGCGACCTCCACAGCTCTTCCAAGAGGCATTTAAACCGTCTTGTTAAGCTACTGAGACCTGCATGTTTCTACCAAGGGGCATTTAAACCGTCTTGTTAATCTACTGCGCCATGCATGTCTCTTTCAAGGGGCATTTAAACCGTCTTGTTCAGCTACTGCGACCTGCATGTCTCTTCCAAGGGGCATTTAAACCGTCTTGTTAAGCCACTGCGACTTGCACGTCTCTTCCAAGGGGCATTTAAACCTTCTTGTTTAGCTACTGTAACCTCCACCACTTTTCCAAGGGGCATTTAAACCGTCTTGTTAAGCTACTGCGACCTGCATCTCTCTTCCAAGGGGCATTTAAACCATCTTTTTAAGCTACTGCAACCTGCACGTCTCTTCCAAGGGGCATTTAAACTGTCTTGTTAAGCTACTGCGACCTGCACGTCTCTTCCAAGGGGCATTTAAACCATCTTGTTAAGCTACTGCGACTTGCACGTCTCTTCCAAGGGGCATTTAAACCTTTTTGTTTAGCTACTGTAACCTCCACGACTTTTCCAAGGGGCATTTAAACCATCTTGTTAAGCTACTGCGACTAGAGATGAGCGTTGTTCTACTCGAACTGTTCGCCAATCTCAAATTCGATCTGTTTTGGGCGGTGTTCGAGCCGTTCGGCGAACACGAACAATTTGAGAAAAATTCGGCTGTTCGAGGTTATGTTCGATAACTGTTCGTGCACCAAAATCATAACTGGATTTTTTCTCAGTAATGATGAAAATTAATGTTAATACGCAGTTTGAGTGTACAGCGGGGTGGGGGGAGGGGCAGGGGATGGATCTCTGCAGGAACAATGAAGATCTCCATTTTTTTTTCTCTTTCCCGCATTTGCAGTGGGGAGGTGCAATCTGTCAGCCTATCAGCAGCGCACACACGGAGCGAAGTTCTTTTTTTCACACAAGCAAGGGCATGTGTCATTGGCAGTGTATGTCACATGTCCTTGCCCTATAAGACCAAGCCATTTTCCCCGTCGCCACCATTTTCTCACTGCTGCAGCTGCGTGTTAGACGGCACCGCTGTTGCTGTGTGCGCTATACCTTGTTAATTTCAAGCCAATTTTCGCACAAATCTACAGATAGCTTGGGAGTAGGGAATAGTTGTGATTGCAGTCCTTTTAAGGACTAGGTTACAGCATTTCCTACGACTTTTATCAGGGAGGTCTGTGCTCTTAAATAGATAGATTGTGGGAGTAAAGACTAATTGTAATTGGAGTCCTTTTCAGGACTAGGTTACATCAGTTCCTATCAGTTTTTGCCAGGCAGGTCTGTGCCAGTGCTGTGCAAGTTTTTTTCACAGCATTTGGCTGAATCTAGCAAAGCTAATCCTTTTTGGCCTATTGCAGAGTGTGTTAGTCAGTGGAGTAGCCTATCTGTGTTGCAAGATATACCACCTGTGTATAGAATACCAATTTTTTTACTGCACCTAGTGAAGTAAAATCTTTTGGGCATAGCATCATTCTATTAGTCCATCTATACTGACCTCCATCAGGTTGCAAATTGAATATAATTTTTTTCTGCATCTAGCTCTGAAAAAATATTGGGCTTCTAGCTGTGTGTGGGACTTGTTGTATTAGTCCATCTATACTGACCTCCATCAGGTTGCAAGCTGAATATATTTTTTTCTGCATCTACCTCTGAAAAAATATTGGGCTTCTAGCTGTGTGTGGGACCTGTTCTATTAATCCATCTATACAGACCTCCATCAGGTTGCAAACTGAATATATTTTTTTCTGCATCTACCTCTGAAAAAATATTGGGCTTCTAGCTGTGTGTGGGACTTGTTGTATTAGTCCATCTATACTGACCTCCATCAGGTTGCAAATTAAAAATAATTTTTATCTGCATCTACAGTACCTCTGAAAAAATATTTGGGCTTCTAGCTGTGTGTGGGACTTGTTCTATTAGTCCATCTATACTGACCTCCATCAGGTTGCAAATTGAATATAATTTTTATCTGCATCTAGCTCTGAAAAAATATTTGGCCTTCTAGCAGTGTGTGGGACTTTCTCTATTAGTCCATTTATACTGACCTCCATCAGGTTGCAAATTGAATATAATTTTTATCTGCATCTAGCTCTGAAAAAATATTTGGCCTTCTAGCAGTGAGTGGGACTTTCTCTATTAGTCCATCTATACTGACCTCCATCAGGTTGCAAACTGAATATATTTTTTTCTGCATCTACCTCTGAAAAAATATTGGGCTTGTAGCTGTGTGTGGGACTTGTTGTATTACTCCATCTATACTGACCTCCATCAGGTTGCAAATTAAAAATAATTTTTATCTGCATCTACAGTACCTCTGAAAAAATATTTGGGCTTCTAGCTGTGTGTGGGACTTGTTCTATTAGTCCATCTATACTGACCTCCATCAGGTTGCAAATTGAATATAATTTTTATCTACATCTAGCTCTGAAAAAATATTTGGCCTTCTAGCAGTGTGTGGGACTTTCTCTATTAGTCCATCTATACTGACCTCCATCAGGTTGCAAATTAAAAATAATTTTTATCTGCATCTAGCTCTGAAAAAATATTTGGGCTTCTAGCAGTGTGTGGGACTTTCTCTATTAGTCCATCTATACTGACCTCCATCAGGTTGCAAATTAAAAATAATTTTTATCTGCATCTACAGTACCTCTGAAGAAATATTTGGGCTTCTAGCTGTGTGTGGGACTTGTTGTATTAGTCCATCTATACTGACCTCCATCAGCTTGCAAATTGAATATAATTTTTATCTGCATCTAGCTCTGAAAAAATATTTGGCCTTCTAGCAGTGTGTAGGACTTTCTCTATTAGTCCATCTATACTGACCTCCATCAGGTTGCAAATTGAATATAATTTTTATCTGCATCTAGCTTTGAAAAAATATTTGGCCTTCTAGCAGTGTGTGGGACTTTCTCTATTAGTCCATCTATACTGACCTCCATCAGGTTGCAAATTAAAAATAATTTTTATCTGCATCTACAGTACCTCTGAAAAAATATTTGGGCTTCTAGCTGTGTGTGGGACTTGTTCTATTTGTCCATCTATACTGACCTCCATCAGGTTGCAAATTAAAAATAATTTTTATCTGCATCTAGCTCTGAAAAAATATTTGGCCTTCTAGCAGTGTGTGGGACTTTCTCTATTAGTCCATCTATACTGACCTCCATCAGGTTGCAAATTAAAAATAATTTTTATCTTCATCTACCTCTGAAAAAATATTTGGGCTTCTAGCTGTGTGTGGGACTTGTTCTATTAATCCATCTATACAGACCTCTATCAGGTTGCAAACTGAATATATTTTTTTTCTGCATCTAGCTCTGAAAAAATATTTGGCCTTCTAGCAGTGTGTGGGACTTGTTCTATTAGTCCACCTATACTGACCTCCATCAGGTTGCAAATTCAAAATAATTTTTTGTCTGCATCTAGCTCTGAAAAAATATTTGGCCTTCAAGCAGTGTGTGGGACTTTCTCTATTAGTCCATCTATACTGACCTCCATCAGGTTGCAAACTGAATATATATTTTTTTCTGCATCTACCTCTGAAAAAATATTCGGCTTGTAGCTGTGTGTGGGACTTGTTCTATTAATCCATCTATACAGACCTCCATCAGGTTGCAAACTGAATAAAAAAATTTTCTGCATCTACCTCTGAAAAAATATTTGGGCTTCTAGCTGTGTGTGGGACTTGTTCTATTAGTCCATCTATACTGACCTCCATCAGGTTGCAAATTGAATATAATTTTTTTCTGCATCTAACCCAGCCAATAGTTTTGGCCTAATACCACAGTTTGGCCACTCAGCTCTGCTCTGTTCCCATCCATTGTTTTTTTGTGCAAACAACTCCAGAGTTGTGAATTAGTTAACCACCAAAATGAGTGGAAAAAGGCCTGCTGCTGGTGGAAAGGGGAATAGGCGTGTTGGGAAGGGGAAAAAAGGTTGTGTCCGTGGGGTAGGTGTTAAAGCAACAGTAACATCTGCAGAAGAAAGACCATCTTCCAGCCAAACTAAAATGTCTACTTCTTTTAGCTGACAATGTGATAAGATCCCTTTCTTACGGCCACGCCAATCGCTACAAATTCCAGATGAGGCACAAAAACAGCAGGTGCTTCAACGGATATCAAGTGCTCCTTTAAGTGGGCTCTCCTCCACATCAACTTCAACATCACAAATACTCCAGTGCTCAAAGGTGTCACCCCAATCGCACTTGCTTCCTCACAGCTCCCAAATCTCCAGCTGCCCGTCTGAGTATGAGGTAGAACAGATGGTTGAGTCTGCAGAGCTGTTTACTCATACTATAGCCTGGGAATCAGAGGTCGACTCCAGCGCTTCTGTGAATCCAGACGAGGAAATGATCTGCACTGATGCCCAGAATCTTTATGAGTCGGATCCAGGACCAGACGCAGAAGGTTCTGACCATAATGTAGACCCTCATTCCCAAACTGTAACTCCTGTTGGTGGAGACAATGAGGAAGACGATGATGAGACTCAAATACCTGATTGGAGCGACAACTTTAGTTTTTTGTCAGGGCAGGAACAGGTTGGCTCTGAGGACGACGGGTGTGATAACGCACAGGGTGATGATGATGAGGTTGGAGATCCCACTTACTGTCAACCCACAGTCAGCCAAGAGATGAGGTCAGCAGAGGAGGTGGAGGAGGATGCTAGTGACGACGAGGTCAGGTTGCGCCTTCCTGGACAGAGACGTAGTACTGGAAGCACGTCAACAACTGCATCCTCAAACACAACTCTGCCTCTCACCACAAGTCGTGGTGGCTCTTCAGGTCGCATGGGTGCTAAGCCTTGCATAGCCTGGGCATTTTTTCAGATCGATAAAGATGACCCAACTCGTGTTATCTGTAACATTTGTCAGCAAAAGCTAAGTAGAGGCCAAAAAATACATAGTTTGAGTACTTCATGCATGAACCGGCACATGAACATGAAGGATAAGTTGCAGTGGGAAGCTCAGTGTGCTACAATGCGGCCTAGCCGGCCGGGCCAACCACCGTCTGCCATATCTTGTGCATCCGCGGCCTCTTCATCCTCTGTGACTGGGGGGACAGCAGTCACACCTGTTTTGGGGCGCAGACCTGCCACCTCTTTACCCGCAACAGCCAGCGTGATTGGCAGGTCATCATTTTCTTTGGAGGTGGTAACACCAGCTGGTGTTGAGCGCTGTCCGACATCGATAGCACCACCTTTGGATCAAGGCAACCTAACATGTCCGCCTGCATCTTCCTCACAGACCGGCAGTTTGCCGGGGACACCCTTATCAACCCCGTCTAAGCACAATAGCCAGCCCTCGGTCCCTCAGATGTGGACAAGTAAAAGACCATTTCCTCCTAGCCATGAGGAAGCTAAGAGGTTGAATTTCACCATCTGCAAGCTCTTGGCTACAGAAATGCTGCCTTTCCGCCTGGTGGACACAGAGGATTTTCGAGACATTATGTCCGTCGCAGTGCCCCAGTAACAGATGCCCAGTCGGCACTACTTCTCAAAGAAAGGTGTGCCTGCGCTCCACCAGCATGTCGCACACAACATCACCGCTTCTTTGAGAAACTCTGTGTGTGACAGGGTGCATTTCACCACAGACACTTGGACCAGTAGGCATGGACAGGGGCGTTACATGTCGCTGACTGGGCACTGGGTAACTATGGTGACAGCAGGACAAGGGGCTGCTGTCCAAGTCTTGCCGTCCCCACGAGTTGTGCGTCAATCCTCTTTATGTCAAAGTTCCTCCACTGCTTCTGCCTCCTCAACCTCCTCTCGGTCTTCCACCTGCACCCAAAGCCTGTCTGGTCATGCCACAAGCTTTCTAACTGCGCAGAAGAGATCCTGCACACCTCCTTACTATGCTGGCAGTAGGGCTCAACGTCATCAGGCGGTTTTTACATTGAAATGTCTGGGAAATGTGAGTCACACAGCTGAGGAGTTGTGGTCAGCTCTGTAGAACCAATTTCATGAATGGTTGTCTCCACTGGACCTGAAACCAGGGAAGGCTGTGTGCGACAATGCTGCAAACCTGGGTGCGGTCCTTCGCCGGGGCAATGTCACACACGTGCCTTGTATGGCTCACGTGTTGAACCTGGTTGTCCAGCAATTTTTAGCCCACTATCCCAGACTAGATGGCCTTCTGCAGAGGGCACGGTCGCTGTGTGCTCACTTCCGCCGTTCGCATCCCGCAGCTCAGCGACTTACATCTCTACAGAAGTCGTTGGGCCTGCCACTTCACCGGCTAAAATGCGATGTGCCTACCCGGTGGAATTCAACTCTGCACATGTTGCAGCGACTGTGGCAGCACCGACAAGCCCTGGTGCAATACGTTCTGACGTATAGCCTGGGCCAACGAGATCCAGAGGTGGGGCAAATCACGCTGGAGGAGTGGTCTCAGATCAGGGACCTATGCACCCTTCTGCACAGTTTTGAAATGGCGACGAAGATGTTTAGTGCTGACGATGCCATTATCAGCATGACTATTCCGGTGATTTACATGCTGGAGCACATGTTAAACAGAATTCGGAGTCAGGTGGTGGCACAAGAGGAGGTGGAGGAAGTAGAGGAGGAGGAGTTGTATGCGGAAGGGCTAACATCTGCAAGGTCCAGATGGTCGGCAGCACCAAGGCGGCAGGCATGTGAGGGTGGGGGAGATGGTTTTACCAGGGCGCATGGTAGCAGCCAAACTAGTGAGGAAGGTGCAGGAGCCCAGGAAGAAGTGGAGGACGAACTGATGGAAGACTCATCAGATGAGGGAGACCTTGATCACATTTCTGTTGTGCGAGGTTGGGGGGAGAGGACAGAGGAAGGAAGCATGATTGTTACCTCGCCACCAACACAACAGGGACTTGGTGCTCCTGGATGCGCAACACACATGAGTGCCTTCTTGCTGCACTACCTGCAACATGACCCTCGAATTGTGAGAATTAGAAATAATCCTGACTACTGGGTTGCCACACTGTTAGATCCCCGGTACAAAAGTAAATTTGCAGAAATTATTCCTGCCATAGAAAGGGATGCACGCATGCAGGAGTATCAGCAGAGACTGTTGCAGAATCTTACATGTGCTTTTCCACAAAATACCAGTGGTGCAATTAGTGAATCTCACAGTTCCAACTTGCCAACCGTGGGACCGTCAAGTGTTCAGCACTCAAACCGTAACAGAACCACAGTATCTGCTGGTAACATCAATTTTGCGGAATCATTTCACCACTTTTTTAGCCCATCCTTTGCAAGGCCACAGGAGACAAGAAGTCTGACACATAGTCAACGCCTAGAGACGATGGCACAGGAGTATCTCCAAGTAAACATTGAAGCCATGACTGTGTCACTGGACCCTTGCTCTTTTTGGGCTTCCAATCTGGATAAATGGCCGGAGCTAGCCACTTATGCCTTGGAGATCTTGTCATGCCCCGCAGCCAGCGTTCTGTCTGAACGTGTGTTCAGCGCTGCTGGTGGTGTGCTGACAGATAAACGCACGCGGCTCTCCACTGATAATGTAGACAGACTCACGTTCATAAAGATGAACAAATCATGGATCCGAAACGACTTTTCTACCCCTGTGTCATCCTGGGGAGAGTAAAAGCTTGATGATTGGTTAAAATCACCCTACCAACCGTTTTAAGCTTTCAAATAACTAATCATGTTTATCTGTATCTTGGCTGGAAAATAATTTGGGCTTTGTAGCAGTGTGCAGCACTGATTCTATTAGGCCATCTATAATAAGCTCCACCAGATTTAAAATTACTAATCATGTTTATCTGTATCTTGACTGGAAAATAAATTGGGCTTTGTAGCAGTGTGCAGCACTGATTCTATTAGGCCATCTATAATAAGCTCCACCAGATTTAAAATTACTAATCATGTTTATCTGTATCTTGACTGGAAAATAATTTGGGCTTTGTAGCAGTGTGCAGCACTGATCCTATTAGGCCATCTATACTAAAGCTTCACCAGATTTAAAATTAATAATAATTTTTAGCTGCATCTAGCCCGGAAATTATTTTGGGGCTCCGAGATGCGCAAGACACATAAGTGCCTTCTTGCTGCACTACCTGCAGCATGACCCTCATATTGTCAGAATTCGAAGTAATCATGACTACTGGGTTGCCACACTCTTAGATCCCCCAAACTTTTCGATCAACCTTTTCATTTTAATAAAGACCAAAAAAATGGTCATTTTTGAAATTATAAGCATTAGCAGGTTGTTAGAAACTGAAATCAAACAGTTTTCAACTCAAAACTTTATTCTAGGTGATGTTACATTTTCACATAGGACCCCTTGTTCGAAAGGAGCTTCTGAACTCTCTCGTCCATTGAATTTGTCAGGTTTTGGATGGTTTCTGCTTCAATTGTTTTGCATGAGGACAGAATACCCTCCCAGAGCTGTTGCTTAGATGTGAACTGCCTCCCGCCATCATAGACACTCCTTTTAATGATGCTCCAAAGGTTCTGAATGGGGTAGAGGTCAGGGGAGCATGGGGGTCACACCATAAGTTTGTCCCCTTTTATGCCCATATCAGCCAGAGATGCAGATGTTTTATGTGCAGCATGAGATGGTGCATTATCATGCAAAAAAATGATCTTGCTGTGAAATACACGGTTCTTCTTCTTGAACCATGGCAGGAAGTGCTGTTTGAGAAAATCCACATACATTATGGAGTTCATCTTTAGCGCCTTCAGGGATCCTAAAGGGGCCGACAATCTCTCTCCCCATGATTCCAGCCCAAAAGATTACTCCACCTCCTCCTTGTTGGCGCTGTAGCCGTGTTTGCGTGGGGTGTCCATCAACCAGCCATCCTCCACTCCATCCATCTGGACCATCGAGCGCTGCACGGCACTCATCCGTGAACAAAACAGTTTTGAAATCAGTCTTCATGTAATGTTTGGCCCACTGGAGCCGTTTCTGCTTGTGTGAAGTGGATAGAGGAGGTCGACAGGATGGCGTATGCACAGCTGCAAACCTCTGAAGGACCCTGCATCTTGTTGTTCGGGGGACGTTGGAGGCACCAGCAGCTTCAAAAACTTGTCTGCTGCTATGACAAGGCTTTTTTGCCGCTGCTCTTTCAACCTGACATAATTGCCTGTAGGAAAGAGTCCTCAATTTGCCCTTATCAGCACACACACGTGTGTACTGTGAATCAGCTACATACTTCTTGATTGCCAAGACACTTCATCCTGATCATCGCACAATGTTGATTGTAGTCATGCCTTGACCTAAACACTCCACAATTTGTTGCTTCTCAGCAGCCGACACATCCTTTTTCTTTCCCATTTTGGCAGAAAATGTAGGCTGCTTAATAATGTGAGACAGCCTTCTTAAGTAGTCTTGCCTTTCATTGGACACACCTGCCAAACTAATTAGCACAGGTGTCTGCAATTGCTTACAGTGATATAAAGAGCCCTGACACACATCACCATCAATGAGTTTAACTGACAAACAAACAAATTCTTCCCTTATCACTCCTAAACACTTTTTGCATAATAATTTGGAACGCAGTGTACATGTGCTTTTCCACAAAACACCAGTGGTTCACGTAGTGAATCTTACAGTTCTAACTTGCCAACCGTGGTCTGTATGGAATTGTTCAATAAAGGGCCCAAAATTAAGATAACATAGATGGGAGAGGTCTCTATGAATAGGAATTCCTAAGTATTTGATACCCTGTGAGGGCCAGGCAAAGGGAAAGTTGGACTGGATGGAATCCTATATGGATTTGGGGAGGGAGACATCGAGGGCCTCAGACTTCGCTGCATTGATTTTAAAATTTGACCATGTAACAAAGTGATCTATTTCAGCCATAACAGCATGGATGGATATATGTGATTGAGTGATATATACTAGGACATCATCAGCAAATAGAGAGCACTTGTACTCGGTGCCTCCCACCTCAATCCACCTAATATTGGGGTTATGGCGAATTGATGAGAGCAGGTGCTCCGTCACTAGGATGTATAAGAGAGGGGACAGAGAACATCCCTGCCTTGTCCCATTGGTGATTGTGAAAGGTGATGAAAATGTTCTGACGCGCCCCCTGGGCCTTGGGACACCCGGAGCCGGACCCTTTTTGGTGGATGCTGGTGGTTGTAGTCTCCGTGGCGGTGACCCGGTTCCGTGGCTCAGGGCGGTCAAACCAGTGGCGGAACTATTTATGTGGTTTTGATGTTTAAATGTCCGACTACGCCACCCGTGGATAGCGGTCAGAGTGAACCGCCGCTCCAGGGCAGATCGCTGAGTCTGGTGTTGTGGGTGCAGCAGAGCGTAGCATAACTCCCCACGGGAGGAGTATAGCCTCAGGGCAGTGTATGCGGAGGATGGGGGTGATGGTGCAGGGCAGCAGCAGTAACGACACGGAGTCAGTGATGCAGTCCAGGGCCTTTACTCATAGTTCTTATTATCCAGACCACGTCTGCAGGTAACGGCTGCCCACGTAGTACTGTGCTCACCAGGTGAGGGGCTCAGACAACTCCCAGATAACTTTGGAGCGCTTCACAGGACCCCCTTTGTGTGTCCTTTGTCTGGCCTTTCTTACCAACCCTTCTGTCCGGCTGCCTCGGGCCTCCTCTTGGTAAACTTGGCGCCAGTTTCCCTGACCCTATGTGGTGCCTTCCTAGCGGGTGTAGCGAGGGGCTGCGCCACATAAAATGTCACAGCCTCCTGTTTCTAGCTGAGGGTCTTTTCCTGCCTCCACTAGTTTCGGGGACCGGTCTCCCCCTTTGGCCTGACCCCTCCACGCAGGTGGATTCGGGCGTGCGGTGGCGACTCGCCCATCCGCACCCCTGGGATCCCTTCGTTCCTCGTTCCTGGAGCCTTCTCCGCTCCTCTTCCTTCCTTCTCCCTCTTCCAGGCCTGGGCCTCTGTTACTAGGCCCGCCTCCAGAGCAGAGCTCATGCAGAGCCCCTGCTCCCTGCCACTTCTGCTCAGACTTCTCTGCACTGAACTAAGATGGTGCCCACCATTTATACTCCCTTCTCAATGCACCCAGGAACTGCTTCCTCCCTGCTCCTGCACTACAGGGTTCCCCTTCCTCAGTGTTCCCTCCCCCCATTCCAGCCAGGGACAGGGACTGTCGTGCCCATCTCAGGGGCATATTGGTCGCCCTGCCCCACGGCAATGTGGTGTAATGCATGCAGGTGTCGGGTCCTGATCCACACTACATCCTTACCTGAGAGTGAGATATCACACCTCTGGGTGAGGTGCAATACCTCTGTAGCAACCGAGCCCTCAGGGTGCTACAGTTCCATTTATCTTCAGCCTAGGTGACGTATTGCGATACAGGGCCGTGATTTTGGCTATAAAAGGGTCCCCTAGACCCCTACCCCAAGCTTTTTAAGAGAATCATATATGGCGTGCCAGGAGACTCTATGGAATGCTTTCTCAGCATCCAACGAGAGTATTTAATTACAAATTTTTAACTGCATCTAGCCCAGGAAATACTTTGTGCCTAGTAGCAGTGTCTGCTAGTCAGCGGATTATCCCGGCTGTTAAGCAAGCTACACCACCTGTAGTTTGGACACTTAGTTTTTTCAAAGGAAATGCTTCGGGACCACGGGATACTCAGTGAAGAGCATCAGGAGGCACCCCAAGGCATAGGGGCTGGGACTGGCAGTAGGATGCCTTGTGGTGGACAGCCGAGCTCGATCCTTATAAAAGCTTTTTAACTGCAGCAGCTTTAGTGGACGCTACTGGAGCTGGAATTACTCGGCTGCTGGCATGAGACTTGCCCTCCAATAGATCCTTGTAAATGGATTTAAAGTGTATTCATTCAAATTAGAGAGACAATTTAAATTAAAAAGCTTAGAGCTGCCTCCACCACAGGGGGGCTCGCTCGACCCACCAGCGGACAGGCACCAGTATTGGGAGAGGGGGGCTGGCCGTCAGGGTTCACAGTGGCTCTGGCACAAAACCGGCGACGCGGAGGTGGCACGGGCAGGAGCGGACTGAACGTGTCGGCTTCTCACTTTTTGGATTTTAGAAGGGCATGACATGCCTATATCTGTGTCTCTCCCTCCTTTTACTCCTCCACCTCTTTTCTTTTCGCATGACTATATGTACTTGTCACTTTTCCATGTGTTAGTTGTGTCTTCTGAGCAGTTTGTCAGCTTTTGGACACCTTTAAAGGTGTTTTCTATGTGTTTCTATGTGTTTTTGTTTGCCTGCCATTGGTTTTAACGGTGTTCGAAGGTGTTCGACGAACAGTTCGACGAACAGTTCGGCGAACACACGGGTGTTCGACGAACCGAACCGAACTCGATCACTACGGGGGTGGCTCAACACTAACTGCGACCTCCACAGCTCTTCCAAGAGGCATTTAAACCGTCTTGTTAAGCTACTGCGACCTGCACGTTTCTTCCAAGGGGCATTTAAACCATCTTGTTAAGCTACTGCGACCTCCACCGCTCTACCAAGGGGCATTTTAACCGTCTTGTTAAGCTACTGCGACCTGCACGTCTCTTCCAAGGGGCATTTAAACCATCTTGTTAATCTACTGCGACCTCCACAGCTTTTCCAAGGGGTATTAAAACCGTCTTGTTAAGCTACTGCGACCTGCACGTCTCTTTCAAGGGGCATTTAAACCATCTTGTTACGCTACTGCGACCTCCAACGCTCTTCCAAGGGGCATTTAAACCGCCTTGTTAATCTACTTCGAACTGCACATCTCTTCCATGGGGCATTTTAACCGTCTTGTTAAGCTTCTGCAACCTGCACATATCTTCCATGGGGCATATAAACCGTCTTGTTAAGTTACTGTGACCTGCACATCTCTTCCAAGGGGCATTTAAACCGTCTTGTTAAGCTACTGCGACCTGCACGTCTCTTCAAACGGGCATTTAAAACATCTTGTTAAGCTACTGCGACCTGCACGTCTCTTCCAAGGTGCATTTAAACCGTCTTGTTAAGCTGCTGCGATCTGCACGTCTCTACCAAGGGGCATTTAATCCGTCTTGTTAAGCTATTACCACCTCCACCGCTCTTCCAAGAGGCATTTAAACCGTCTTGTTAAGCTACTGCGACCTGCACGTCTCTTCCAAGGGGTATTTAAACCTTCTTGTTTAGCTACTGTAACCTCCATCACTTTTCCAAGGGGCATTTAAACTGTCTTTTTAAGCTACTGCAACCTGCACGTCTCTTCCAAGGGGCATTTAAACCCTCTTGTTAAGCTACTGCGACCTGCACGTCTCTTCCAAGGGGCATTTAAACGGTCTTGTTAAGCTACTGCAACTTGCACGTCTCTTCCAAGGGGCATTTAAACCATCTTGTTTAGCTACTGCGACCTGCACATATCTTCCAAGGGGCATTTAAACCGTCTTGTTAATCTACTGAGACCTGCATGTCTCTTCCAAGGGGCATTTAAACAGTCATGTTAAGCTACTGCGAAATGCACGTCTCTTCCAAGGGGCATTTAAACCGTTTTTTTAAGCTACTGCGACTTGCACGTCTCTTCCAAGGGGCATTTAAACCGTCTTGTAAAGCTACTGTAACCTCCACCACTTTTCCAAGGGGCATTTAAACCGTCTTGTTAAGCTACTGCAAGCTGCCCTTATCTTCCAAGCGGCATTTAAGCCTTCTTGTTAAGCTACTGCGACCTGCACGTCTCTTCCAAGGGGCATTTAAACAGTCTTGTAAAGCTACTGTAACCTCCACCACTTTTCCAAGGGCCATTTAAACCGTCTTGTTAAGCTACTGCGACCTGCATGTTTCTTCCGAGGGGCATTTAAACCTTCTTGTTAAGCTACTGAGACTTGCACGTCTCTTCCAAGGGGCATTTAAACCTTCTTGTTTAGCTACTGTAACCTCCACCACTTTTCCGAGATGCATTTAAACCGTCTTGTTAAGCTACTGCGTCCTGCATTTCTCTTGCAAGGGGCATTTAAACTGTCTTGTTAAGCTACTGCGACTTGCACGTCTCTTCCAAGGGGCATTTAAACCGTTTTGTTAAGCTACTGCGACCTGCACGTTTCTTCAAGGGGCATTTAAACCATCTTGTTAAGCTACTGCGACCTCCACCGCTCTTCCAAGGGGCATTTTAACCATCTTGTTAAGCTACTGCGACCTGCACGTCTCTGCCAAAGGGCATTTAAGCCATCTTGTTAATCTACTGCGACCTCCATCGCTCTTCCAAGGGGCATTTAAACCGTCTTGTTAAGCTACTGCGTCCTGCATTTCTCTTCCAAGGGGCATTTAAACTGTCTTGTTAAGCTACTGCGACTTGCACGTCTCTACCAAGTGGCATTTAATCCGTCTTGTTAAGCTATTACCACCTCCACCGCTCTTCCAAGGGGCATTTAAACCGTCTTGTTAAGCTACTGCGACCTGCACGTCTCTTCCAAGGGGCATTTAAACCTTCTTTTTTAGCTACTGTAACCTCCATCACTTTTCCAATTGGCATTTAAACCGTCTTTTAAGCTACTGTGACGTGCACGTCTCTTCCATGGGGCATTTAAACCGTCTTGTTAATCTACTGCGACCTGCACGTCTCTTCCATGGGGCATTTAAACCGTCTTGATAAGCTACTGCTGTCAGGGTAAAAATATATATATATATATATTTTCTTGTAACTTTTATACTTTTGTAACTTTTATACGCTTTTTTGCTAATGTACTAACCACCATTTTGTGTCATATAACAATAAGCTTTCCTTGCTATATATTACTCAAATCGAAACTTAAACTAAGACAGTTCCAGTGTTGCCAAGACTTATTTCAGAGAAACGAAACAAGATTATAAGCTGACGGCTGCAATATCTGCCCAGAGACTGAGACAAGGAGATGTGGACCAATCAGGAGTGGCCAGACACTGGACTTTCATGGTTTACCCCGCTCCGGACAACCTCTTTCCCCTCCCATTATGTAGTGTATTTAGATTTGTGCATGTAAAAAATAAATTCAGAACATTGCTGAGATCGTGGCTTGCCAGTAGCCTTCTGAGCATGCTCTGAGTTTGAACCAGCTTGTTGTCTGACTCATTCTTTGAATGGTTGACCCATGCTCATAGTTTGAATTTGGAGTGACTGGAGGACGAGTGGAATGTCATCACGACCCCCACAAATGGCGCTCAACGTGAGGCGTGGCTAGCGGTACGCCGCCCTCCCGGACCCATATTGCTGACTTCCCTGGTGGTGACCGCGGTGGCTGAATTTGAGGCCTGATCAACCTCCATCGAACACGGTAAGTTGAGATGTATTTTATATGTCTCACTTGCCTGTGTGTCAGCCGCAGCGGTTCCTGTTGGATTGTCAGGTTGGATCTGGGTGGGTGACCGGTCGAGTGGTGAGACCTTGGGCGTCCCGCACCACGTCCTGAACCAGCAAGTGTTAAAACGAGTGACGTCGCATGCCTGCGCGTGCTCGTGTGCACACCACCTCCTCCTCCCCCGGTCACTGTACTTTTCTTAGATAGCTGCCTCCCGTGACTGATAGTCAAGGTTTCAAAGCATTCCTGAATTGTAGTGTAAGGGAGAAAGAATCTGTGACGAATTGAGGAGTACTCTTCGTCTAACACAGAGACTGCTGTAAAGTCAAGGTTAGGAAACAGTGTATTGAGGAGTACTCTACACTGACGGGTGGTGCCGTGGTAGGAAAGGAGATAGATCGAGGGGTACTCTCTATCTCATCAGTGTATTGAGGAGTACTCTACACTGACGGGTGGTGCCGTAGTAGGAAGGAAGACGAATTGAGGTGTACTCTTCGTCTTATACAGAGAAACCTCATAAGGAGGGGTTCTGCTGTAAGGGTCTGTGACGAATTGAGGTGTACTCTTCGTCTTATACAGAGAAACCTCATAAGGAGGGGTTCTGCTGTCAGTCAGGGTGCCGTGGTGAGTCGTACTGTAAAGTCGCCATTCAAGGTTAGGGAAGGGACGGATCGAGGTGTACTCTCTGTCTTATCAGTGTATTGAGGAGTACTCTACACTGACGAGTGGCGACCTGTAGACTGCACCAGTGATCTGAGTCGCGACAGATCATTGCATTCTATAAGAAAATGTTGTGTATATTTAAATTTGAAAGATCTCGTAAGTTGCGGAATGCTGCTGTGGGAGTTAAGCCAATTAGTGGAGTTACGGGAAGGCAAGAAGGCAAGAAGAATGTTAGGAATTTGTAGAATATGATAAGCTTATCCAGTACAGGCAGGCTTTAGTTTTCAGTGTAGAAAGAATGTGTTACACAGAAGTTGGGAAAGTTGGGTGAGGATTTTTGCACCAGACTCAAGCACATCTTAGAGTAGATGGTGCAGGGGGGAACAGAGAATGCCGAGCCTTTGTTCGGATACATGAAAGCTGCAGAATGTGATTTGTTATGTGCCCCCAAAATGGCCGTTGCACCTTTGATGCCTGTCACTACACTGAGCCCTCAGTCACCACCCTATAATGGCGCCGACGCCAAATCACCGGAAGGGTGGACGTGTCGAGGGTGTGGAGAGCAAAACCCACCCTGGGCGGAGTTCTGCTGTGTCTGTGGGGCGGGCTGCCCATGGCACGATGCCCAGCCTGCCTCCAAGAACAATCCCACTTCCACTCTAACTCCTCCCTCCAACGGCCATCTTACTACACCTTTTCCTGCCTCCAAGAACAATCCCACTTCCACTCTAACTCCTCCCTCCAACGGCCATCTTACTACACCTCTTACTTGTTGTGGGAGGCCCGGAAAGCCCCAATCCGGCCTATATCCACTACTAGATCCGTCCGGTGCATATTACCAGCCACCAGCACAGGTGGAAAAGCCTGCAGTCCCAGAGCACCCGTCTGAAACTAATGTGACACCCTCTGCTCCAGTCCACGATGCTGAGACGCTTCCCCTGTTTCCTATGGGAGTCACCCACAACCCTGGGGATATCCTCCTCAACCCCCCAGAATTTCAGGCCAGACTGCTCTCCCTCCGCCAACATACTGTTACTCAAGACGATACGGAGCCAGATGAGGGATGGGCTCAAGATACTCCAGCCCCCCCCCTCCTTTACCCCATACGTCTCCTATGGCATTCTCCACCCCACATCCATTACCCGTACTCCGGCCCTTGCTCCAAGCAACTGCTGAAAGAGCACCACCCCTCAGCCCCTCAGAAGTCTGGGACCCCTGCCGCTCCCGGAATCTAGTAGACCCATCAGGACGCCCTGTCACTCTGTCAATAGGCTATGGTGACATCCTTACACATCGGGTGGGGGCCATAGTCAACCCTGCAAACACCTGTATGAGCCATGTTGGAGGATTGGCTCGCAAAATTTCCCTTGCTGCTGGTTCTACTCTGGCTGCAGAATGCCAGGCTCACTTAGCCGAAAAAGGAGAGATTTCAAAAGGCCATGGATTCCACAAAAGCAGGATCCCTTAGTACGTATGAATCCGGCCTAGAATACATGAAACAGTTAAAGGCCTGGGCTCAGGATTGCTTGTCAGATCAAGCTGGGTCTGTACAAGATGTTCAACAAGACCCTGATGAATCTGTGGAAAGATATGCTGCAAGACTCAGCATGCATTTTGAGGATCTCGGATACAGTCCTCACGTCAAGACGCAGGCCGCCCTGTTGGTTCAGGCCCTAGTAGATGGTCTACAAGACGCTCTCAGAGATGAAGTCCTGAGAGTACGGCCCGAGATTCGTTCTTCTTCTTTCAACGACGCAGTGGACATCGTTAAAGCTTTCCAAAAATCAATGCTAAAAATGGAAAAGGATACTAAGCCAAAGAAGAAAACCACTCCTGCTATGGTATATCAAGCTCAAGAAAGCTACCCACCCCCTGGCAACCAACATGGAATCAAGTGGGTAATGGTTAAAGGCACAGGTGATGATACTCCTCCCACATATAGAAAACAAAACAGAAGAGATGACAAGGGACCATCTAGAAACAGAAGACAATCTCGTAATTCTGAAGGACGAATGTTGTGTTGGGAGTGTGGTAACCCTAATCACATTCTCAGAGACTGTCCAACCCGCAGACAGTACCATGACCGCTCATTTCATGACGGTCCACACAACCATGGACCTTCCCATGAACCATCTCATCCACGCCAATGACGGCTCGGTCAACCAGTGTCCACTTTCCCGGCTACGCATCTCACGGCCGCCTGTGGGACTGTCACTTTACAGGTGGACCATCAACCACTGGAGTTCCTGGTGGACACTGGGGCGGCCACATCTGTCATATCTTCTGCACAGCTCCCTCCTTCTGTATCCCTATCACCGGATACCCTCACCTGTGTTGGGGTAGAAGGTCAACATATTTCTTCTCCACTCACAGTCCCTGTGTCTGCAGGACCGTTCACCGGAGTACTCACAAGATTCTTGGTCTCTGAAACTTGCCCTGTCAACCTGTTGGGAGCCGATCTCTTAGAGCGGATGAAGGCAACAATTACCTTCGGAAACCATGGTATGGAGCTTCTTTTACGGGACCCTCATTCCGAACAAGGGACTGAAGACCGCTGTGTTCTTAAAGCCTTCCCTCTCATGATGATGACCATACAACCTCACACTCTTCTTGATACCTCACAGTTCTCTCACTCTCTGTGGTCCAGTGGGCCAGAGGACGTCGGCCTCCTGCAGGTTCCCCCGGTCCAGGTACACCTCAAGCCTGGACACAGGTACCCACGGTTGCCACAATACCCCCTCAAGGCTGCACAAGAACAAAGCTTGAGTACCCAAGTCGCTTCCTTCCTGGAATCAGGAGTCTTTGTCAGATGTGTATCTCCATGCAATACACCCCTCTTTCCTGTAAAAAAGAAAACCGCTCCGGGAGAGCCTCCAAGATACCGGTTGGTTCAGGATCTCAGAGCCGTCAATGCAGCTACCATTTTAGAAACTCCAGTGGTACCTAACCCAAACACCCTTTTGTCTCAGCTGCCTCCAACGGCCACCTTGTTTACGGTGTTAGATCTGGCCAACGCCTTCTTCAGTATACTTTTACATGAAGATTCGTGGTTTCTTTCTGCCTTCACCTTTCAAGGAGCACAGCTTACATGGACCAGGACTCCGCAAAGAGCCCAGAGCTCTCCTAACCAATTCACTCATTCTATGAAGTCTATTCTGGAGCCATGGGTTCAAGAGAACCCTCAGGTCACCCTTCTACAGTATGTGGATGATCTTTTACTCTGTGGCACTGAAGAAAATTTGCCAGAGATGTCAGCATCCCTTCTCTGGTTTCTTCACTCAGCTAACTGTAAAGTCTCGAAAGGCAAAGTCCAATGGTGTCTGCCCAAGGTCATTTTCCTCGGACATTGTATTTCACAAGGTGCTAAACATCTGACTGAAGAAAGAAAGCAAGCCATCATGGATATCACCTTCCCAACCACCTATTCCGCTATGCAGACTTTCCTTGGCCTCATCACTTATTGCAGGCAATGGATCCCTGATGCCTCAAAGCTCATGCAACCTCTGTACGACTGTCTCAAGAATGAAGGCTCAGTTTGGCTTCATGCTGAAGATCCACGTGTTTCTCATCAACACAGACTATGTTTTGACCGCCTTAAACAGGCTGTTGTCTCTGCCCCGGCCTTGGGCTTACCAGACTATACTCAGCCATTTCACCTCTTTGTCTCTGAATCGGAAGGTCATGCCTCTGGAGTTCTAGCACAACGTTATGAACATAAGTATCGGCCTTTGGGCTACTACTCAGCCCGCCTGGACCCTGTCGCCCGAACTGCCCCCACGTGTCTTAAGGCGGTCCACGCTGCTCACATTCTCCTTGACAAGTCAGCTGATATCGTCCTTGGACATGATCTAGTTATACAGGCCGGCCATTATCTCTCGGCTGTTCTGCAGCAAACATCTCCGAAACATCTCACCAACCAAAGACACCTGCGGCTGCAGTGTTCCCTATTGTTGCCTTCCAATATAACATTTACCAGATGTCTGACTATCAACCCTGCCACTTTGCTTCCACCTTCTAGGGGGGAAGGTGAAGAGGGTTAAGGTCCATTGGTGGAACCTCATGATTGTATAAAAATTTTGCAGGAAGAGACTTCTGCTCCAGAGAATATGGTGACACATCCGCTCGCAGACCCTGCCTTGCACCTATGGACTGATGGATCCCGTTTCGCAGACCCTCAAGGGAAGTACCACACGGGATATGCTGTCACAACAGACCTAACAGTCCTCAAGGCTGAAGCTCTACCACCATACATGTCTGCACAAGAGGCTGAACTTGTGGCTCTCACAGAGGCCTGCCACCTGGCAGCAGGAACAACGGCGAATATATATACCGATTCCAGGTATGGACATGGAATTTGTAATGATTCTGGACTCTTGTGGAAGTCTAGAGGATTCATCACAGCCGCAGGTACACCAGTGAAACATGCCTCATAGATTAAGGCCCTAATGGAGGCCCTGGAACTACCCATTCAGGTTGCTGTTATCAAGGTCAAGGCTCATGGAAGACTAGATTCCAGGGAAGCCAGGGGCAACCACCTAGCTGACCAAGCAGCCAAGACTGCAGCAGTGGAGAATGTGTCATCAAAGTGGCAGGAAAAGGAAGAAGAGATGGGAGAGACTCTGCAAACCGTAGCTGTGGCGCTCACTAGAGCAAGAGCCAAGGAACAGCCGGCGGAAGACCATACAAGTCCAGCGGAGACACGAGTGGAATCCAGGGGGGTCAGGATGCCTGAAGAAAAATTGTGTGAGGAACAAAGGAAGACCCCCACTGAAGAAGTCAAGCAATGGAAAGCGGCAGGAGCCGTGCTGGCAGGTCGCAAAGATTCAAAGGTCAACTCGACTCTTTACCAAGTGGATGGGAAACCTTGCTTGCCTAGACGCATGTACTCAGCTGTGGCAGCATGGGCTCACGGGCCTACACACAGAGGAAAGAATCAAGCTTTGGCATGTATCAAGAAACTGTACTTTGCACCTGGAATCTCTTCCATTGTGACTGCGTACTCAAAATCCTGCTCTGTCTGCGCTACCTGCAACCCAACGTGTACGGCACGGGTCCCTCTTCAACATCTGGCAAAACCAGACTACCCTTGGCAGAGAATACAAGTCGACCATATCCAAATGCCTAAAGCAGGAAAATAGGAGTACGTTTTGGTAGCCGTGGATATGTTCTCAGCCTGGCCCGAGGCCTACCCGGTTGTCAACATGACTGCTAAAGTCACAGCCAAGAAACTGATCACCGAAATTGCCTGCAGATTTGGAGTTTCCCCAAGTCATAGAATCGGATCAAGGACCAGCTTTCACAGCAAATATCTATAAAGAACTTTGGAATATGTTGGGAACAGATTTGGGCCTCCACACTCCATACCATCCTGCCAGTTCAGGCAAAGTGGAAAGGATGAATTCCACACTTAAGACCCAGCTCTTGAAAATGACCCAAGACCATCCCCTCCCCTGGCCCGACTTACTCCCCATAGTACTGTATCATATCAGACACACTCCTCAGGCCAAACATGGGCTGACTCCCTACGAAATTCTGTTTGGGGCCCCGCCCAAGATAGGAGAGATTAGGCCCCAAGAAGTGTCCGAAACACATGATAGAGTGGTAAAATTTGTGATTGCTCTGTCTAGAGAATTGACTAACACCCGCTCTACAGTATCTGCTTCTCTCCCAGAATCTACAGGTGATGCAGTACATGATTTCATCCCAGGCGATCTGGTGTATGTGAAAAAGTTTGTCCGGAAAGACTGCCTCCAGCCGCGGTTCGAGGGACCGTACACTGTGCTTCTCACCACCCCGACGGCTCTGAAACTCGAAGGAAAAGGCATTTGGATCCACGCTTCCCATTGCAAGCGAGATAGAACGAGCCCATAGAAGATGGTCACTTTTTTCCATATCCTTTCCATGTGCCTACTGCCCGTCCCGAGCTGGGCGGCCACCACCTTCTGGGTGGATACTGAAGCAAAGACCCAGACTTATCAATTTGACTTTTGTAATACAGTAAATTGTGCTGAAATGACCTGGAACTCGTATGATGCCTATGCCCGAGGAACATTCTATCTCTGTGTAACCCGTCCGGGAAATGAATACTGCTACTATTGGTCAGATGTGGGGTGGAACACGGGAGACACGGACTGGGGATACAAACCAAAGGAAGCTATAAACAGTAAGGATAGAGAGGGGAGGTCTCTATTGACTCGAATGACTTTAAGTACGGGGTTTATAAACAAGGAGCGACCACCGCACAAGCCAAAATACTCATGGGATAAGAAGTGTTTCCCCTTATATTTGAATTTAGAAAACCCCCAGTCGGGAGATTTAGGAAAATATGTTTTAAGCAGTTACAATGGCTTCATAAATCCCAAACAAGGAATAATAGAGTTAAAAGATATAAAAACAAAACCCACGCAGGCCCCCCCCCTTGCACGTCTGCCCATATGGGGGGAGGCGTTACAAAGAATTCTGACAGAAGTAATCCCAATCCCGAGACTCAAATGGGAGGATGTTTTTTCCATGGAGACTCAAGTGAATCCTCGGAAGAATCTATGGTTAGAATGGGTACGGTATAACGTCCGAGCCCAAAATATATCTGAAGGCTGTGTAGCTTGTGCAGCCGCTAATACTCATCTGTACACCCATGCTTTCCCTGCTGACAATAATAGCACCCTCTGTTTATTGGGATTGCTGAAAAAACTAAAAGGTAGCTCCTGTCCTGAATATATTCCCCTGGTTAGCTCCAAGGCTAAAATTCGAACCCCGGGTGATATAATAATAACCAAAGATAACTACACTTGTTATTCCCCTGATAATTCCACCGGTCCTTCTCTAGGAATCTTTGAAGACGGCTTCTGTCAGACTAACGAGACTGTAGACACTGACCTGTTAAGCAATCACTCCAGGTATATATATGATGTTTATTGGCTCTGTGGGGATGGATGACTCAGGTCCAGACTTCCGACCACCTGGACCGGACAATGTACCCTAGTAAAATTAGCCATGCAGTTTAGAATTCTGCCCTGGGATCCCACAGACCCAATCCCCAAGGAGTCCCGACGGAAAAGAAGTTTAGAGCAATTACATTCCGGTTATGCTGAGGACCCTAAGGTCTATATAGATTCTATAGGGGTCCCGAGGGGGGTCCCAGACGAGTACAAGGCCCAGAATCAAGTGGTAGCGGGTTTTCTTTCTCTCATTCCAACCATACAGATAAATAGAAATGTAGACTGGATAAATTATGTCTATTACACTGAGCAGAGATTTATAAATTACAGCAGAGATGCCTTCCAGGGCATAGTTGAGGAACTAGGACCCAATACAAGAATGACTCTTCAAAATAGATTGGCAATAGATATGATTCTTGCTGAGAAAGGTGGAGTATGTGGGATGATAGGGGAAGAATGTTGCACATACATTCCTCAGAACTCAGGAGTGAATGGAAAAACCGTAGTAGCTCTTCGAAAGATAACAAGTCTGGCAGAGGAAGTGAAGGCGAATGCAGGGGTAGATACCTCCTTCTTCTCAGGTTGGTTGGGAGGGGTCAAGGGATTCTTCCAGCAAGCTTGTTTAGTGATAGGAGGTCTACTAGTATTGGGCCTGGTGGTCCTATGCTGCATAGTCCCCTTATACAGGAAAGCTATAACCAATGCTGTCCCAACTTCCGGGACCTTTCTGAATCAAGAAACCACATCTCTGTTACATGATGATACCAGTAAGGAAGATATGGAGAAATACACTCCTTTGAACAGGCCTGACCAGACCCCCCCATGACAGAGTCCAATTGAGAGATTTAGTTTAGGGTCAGTTGGGAGAACTCCATGTGTCATTTAGAGTAGGGCTCAATTGTTTGGGGGCGTCCCATAAGGGGGCAGCTTCTAAGATGATTGGGTGAAGAAATCCACCTCCCCTCTCCCCACACATGGACAGTCTCAAAGGCCCCGAAGCAAGGGAAAGCTTAGTGTTTAGGGGGGAATGTCAGGGTAAAAATATATATATATATATATTTTCTTGTAACTTTTATACTTTTGTAACTTTTATACGCTTTTTTGCTAATGTACTAACCACCATTTTGTGTCATATAACAATAAGCTTTCCTTGCTATATATTACTCAAATCGAAACTTAAACTAAGACAGTTCCAGTGTTGCCAAGACTTATTTCAGAGAAACGAAACAAGATTATAAGCTGACGGCTGCAATATCTGCCCAGAGATTGAGACAAGGAGATGTGGACCAATCAGGAGTGGCCAGACACTGGACTTTCATGGCTTACCCTGCTCCGGACAACCTCTTTCCCCTCCCATTATGTAGTGTATTTAGATTTGTGCATGTAAAAAATAAATTCAGAACATTGCTGAGATCGTGGCTTGCCAGTAGCCTTCTGAGCATGCTCTGAGTTTGAACCAGCTTGTTGTCTGACTCATTCTTTGAATGGTTGACCCATGCTCATAGTTTGAATTTGGAGTGACTGGAGGACGAGTGGAATGTCATCACGACCCTCACACTGCGACCTGCACTTCTCTTCCAAGGGGCATTTAAACCGTCTTGTTAAGCTACTGAGATTTGCACGTCTCTTCCAAGGGGCATTTAAACCTTCTTGTTTAGCTACTGTAACCTCCACCACTTTTCCAAGGGGCATTTAAACCGTCTTGTTAAGCTACTGCGTCCTGCATTTCTCTTCCAAGGGGCATTTAAACTGTCTTGTTAAGCTACTGCAACCTGCACGTCTCTTCCAAGGGGCATTTAAACCGTCTTGTTATGCTACTGCGACTTGCACGTCTCTTCCAAGGGGCATTTAAACCGTTTTGTTAAGCTACTGCGACCTGCACGTTTCTTCAAGGGGCATTTAAACCACCTTGTTAAGCTACTGCGACCTCCACCGCTCTTCCAAGGGGCATTTTAACCATCTTGTTAAGCTACTGCGACCTGCACGTCTCTTCCAAAGGGCATTTAAGCCATCTTGTTAATCTACTGCGACCTCCATCGCTCTTCCAAGGGTCATTTAAACCGTCTTGTTAAGCTACTGCAACCTGCACGTCTCTTCCATGGGGCATTTAAACCGTCTTGTTAATCTACTGTGACCTGCACGTCTCTTCAAAAGGGCATTTAAACCTTCTTGTTTAGCTACTGCAACCTCCACCACTTTTCCAAGGGGCATTTAAACCGTCTTGTTAAGCTACTGCGACCAGCATGTCTCTACCAAGGGGCATTTACACCATCTTGATAAGCTACTGCGACCTGCACGTCTCTTCCATGGGGCATTTAAACCATCTTGTTAAGCTACTGTGACTTGCACGTCTCTTCCAAGGGGCATTTAAACCGTTTTGTTAAGCTACTGCGACCTGCACGTCTCTTCCAACGGGCATTTAAACTATCTTGTTAAGCTACTGCGACCTGCACGTCTCTTCCAAGGTGCATTTAAACCGTCTTGTTAAGCTGCAGCGATCTGCACGTCTCTACCAAGGGGCATTTAATCCGTCTTGTTAAGCTAATACGACCTCCACTGCTCTTCCAAGGGGCATTTACACCGTCTTGTTAAGCTACTGCGACCTGCACGTCTCTTCCAAGGGGCATTTAAACCGTCTTGTTAAGCTACTGCGACCTGCACGTTTCTTCCAAGGGGCATTTAAACTGTCTTGTTAAGCTACTGCGACTTGCACGTCTCTTCCAAGGGGCATTTAAACTTCTTGTTTAGCTACTGTAACTTTCACCACTTTTCCAAGGGGCATTTAAACCGTCTTGTTAAGCTACTGCGACCTGCACGTCTCTTCCAAGGAGCATTTAAACAGTCATGTTAAGCTACTGCGAAATGCACGTCTCTTCCAAGGGGCATTTAAACCGTTTTGTTAAGCTACTGCGACTTGAACGTCTCTTCCAAGGGGCATTTAAACGGTCTTGTAAAGCTACTGTAACCTCCACCACTTTTCCAAGGGGCATTTAAACCGTCTTGTTAAGCTACTGCGAACTGCCCTTATCTTCCAAGCGGCATTTAAGCCTTCTTGTTAAGCTACTGCGACCTGCATGTCTCTTCCAAGGGGCATTTAAACCATCTTTTTAAGCTACTGCGACCTGCACGTCTCTTCCAAGGGGCATTTAAACAGTCTTGTTAAGCTACTGTGACCTGCATGTTTCTTCCGAGGGGCATTTAAACCGTCTTGTTAAGCTACTGAGACTTGCACGTCTCTTCCAAGGGGCATTTAAACCTTCTTGTTTAGCTACTGTAACCTCCACCACTTTTCCAAGGGGCATTTAAGCAGTCTTGTTAAGCTACTGCATCCTGCATTTCTCTTGCAAGGGGCATTTAAACTGTCTTGTTAAGCTACTGCGAATTGCACGTCTCTTCCAAGGGGCATTTAAACCGTTTTGTTAAGCTACTGCGACCTGCACGTTTCTTCAAGGGGCATTTAAACCATCTTGTTAAGCTACTGCAACCTCCACCGCTCTTCCAAGTTGCATTTTAACCATCTTGTTAAGCTACTGCGACCTGCACGTCTCTTCCAAAGGGCATTTAAGCCATCTTGTTAATCTGCTGCGACCTCCATCGCTCTTCCAAAGGGCATTTAAACAGTCTTGTTAAGCTACTGCGTCCTGCATTTCTCTTACAAGGGGCATTTAAACTGTCTTGTTTAGCCACTGCGACTTGCACTTCTCTTCCAAGGGGCATTTAAACCGTTTTGTTAAGCTACTGCGACCTGCAGGTTTCTTCAAGGGGCATTTAAACCATCTTGTTAAGCTACTGCGACCTCCACCGCTCTCCCAAGGGGCATTTTAACCATCTTCTTAAGCTACTGCGACCTGCACGTCTCTTCCAAAGGGCATTTAAGCCATCTTGTTAATCTACTGCGATCTCCATCGCTCTTCCATGGGGCATTTAAACCGTCTTGTTAATCTACTGCGACCTGCACGTCTCTTCCATAGGGCATTTAAACCGTCTTGTTAAGCTACTGCGACCTGCACGTCTCTTCCAAGGGGCATTTAAACCGTCTTGTTAAGCTGCTGCGATCTGCACGTCTCTACTAAGGGGCATTTAATCCGTTTTGTTAAGCTATTACGACCTCCACTGCTCTTCCAAGGGGCATTTACACCGTCTTGTTAAGCTACTGCGAACTGCACGTCTCTTCCAAGGGGCATTTAAACCGTCTTGTTAAGCTACTGCGACCTGCACTTTTCTTCCAAGGGGCATTTAAACCGTCTTGTTAAGCTACTGCGACTTGCACGTCTCTTCCAAGGGGCATTTAAACCTTCTTGTTTAGCTACTGTAATCTCCACCACTTTTCCAAGGGGCATTTAAACCGTCTTGTTAAGCTACTGCGACTTGCACGTCTCTTCCAAGGGGCATTTAAACTTCTTGTTTTGCTTCTGTAATCTCCATCACTTTTCCAAGGGGCATTTAAACCATCTTATTAAGCTACTGCGACCTGCATGTCTCTTCCAAGGGGCATTTAAAACGTCTTTTTAATCTACTGCGACCTGCACGTTTCTTCCAAGGGGCATTTAAACCGTCTTGTTAAGCTACTGCGACCTGCATGTCTCTTCCGAGGGGCATTTAAACCATCTTGTTCAGCTACTGCGACTTGCACGTCTCTTCCAAGGGGCATTTACACCTTCTTGTTTAGCTACTGTAACCTCCACCACTTTTCCAAGGGTCATTTAAATCGTCTTGTTAAGCTTTTGCGACCTGCACTTATCTTCCAAGCGGCAATTAAAACGTCTTGCTAAGCTACTGCGACCTGCATGTCTCTTCCAAGGGGCATTTAAACCGTCTTGTTAAGCTACTGCGATCTGCATTTCTCTTCCAAGGGGCATTTAAACCGTATTGTTAAGCTACTGCGACCTGTATGTCTCTTCCAAGGGGCATTTAAACCGACTTTTTAAGCTACTGCAACCTGCACATCTCTTCCAAGGGGCATTTAAACCGTCTTGTTAAGCTACTGCGACCTGCACGTCTCTTCCAAGGGGCATTTAAACCGTCTTGTTAAGCTACTGCGACTTGCACGTCTCCTCCAAGGGGCATTTAAACCGTTTTGTTAAGATACTGCGAACTGCATGTTTCTTCCAAGGGGCATTTAAACCATCTTGATAGTCTACTGCGACCTCCACCGCTTTTCCAAGGGGCATTTAAACCGTCTTGTTAAGCTACTGCGACCTGCACGTTTCTTCCAAGGGGCATTTAAACCATCTTGTTAAGCTACTGCGACCTCCACCGCTCTTGCAAGGGGCATTTAAACCGTCTTGTTAAGCTACTGCGACCTGCACGTCTCTTCCATGGGGCATTTAAACCGTCTTGTTAAGCTACTGCGACCTGCACGTCTCTTCCATGGGGCATTTAAACAGTCTTGTTAAGCTAATGCGCCCTGCACGTCTCTTCCAAGGGGCATTTAAACCGTCTTGTTAAGCTACTGCGACCTGCACGTCTCTTACAATGGGCATTTAAACCATCTTGTTAAGCTACTGCGACCTGCACGTCTCTTCCAAGGTGCATTTAAACCGTCTTGTTAAGCTACTGCGACCTGCACGTTTCTTCCAAGGGGCATTTAAACCGTCTTGTTAAGCTACTGCGACTTCCACGTCTCTTCCAAGGGGCATTTAAACCTTCTGGTTTAGCTACTGTAATCTCCACCACTTTTCCAAGGGGCAATTAAACCGTCTTGTTAAGCTACTGCGACCTGCACGTCTCTTAAAAAAGGCATTTAAACCTTCTTGTTTAGCTACTGCAACCTCCACCACTTTTCCAAGGGGCATTTAAACCGTCTTGATAAGCTACTGCGACCTGCACCTCTCTTCCATGGGGCATTTAAACCATCTTGTTAAGCTACTGTGACTTGCGTGTCTCTTCCAAGGGGCATTTAAACCGTTTTGTTAAGCTACTGCGACCTGCACGTCTCTTCCAACGGGCATTTAAACCATCTTTTTAAGCTACTGCGACCTGCACGTCTCTTCCAAGGTGCATTTAAACCATCTTGTTAAGCTGCTGCGATCTGCACGTCTCTACCAAGGGGCATTTAATCCGTCTTGTTAAGCTATTACGACCTCCACTGCTCTTCCAAGGGGCATTTACACCGTCTTGTTAAGCTACTGCGACCTGCACGTCTCTTCCAAGGGGCATTTAAACCGTCTTGTTAAGCTACTGCGACCTGCATGTTTCTTCCAAGGGGCATTTAAACCGTCTTGTTAAGCTACTGCGACTTGCACGTATCTTCCAAGGGGCATTTAAACCTTCTCGTTTAGCTACTGTAATCTCCACCACTTTTCCAAGGGGCATTTAAACCGTCTTGTTAAGCTACTGCGACTTGCACGTCTCTTCCAAGGGGCATTTAAACTTCTTGTTTAGCTACTGTAATCTTCATCACTTTTCCAAGGGGCATTTAAACCATCTTATTAAGCTACTGCGACCTGCATGTCTCTTCCAAGGGGCATTTAAAACGTCTTTTTAATCTACTGCGACCTGCACGTTTCTTCCAAGGGGCATTTAAACCGTCTTGTTAAGCTACTGCGACCTGCATGTCTCTTCCGAGGGGCATTTAAACCATCTTGTTCAGCTACTGCGACTTGCACGTCTCTTCCAAGGGCATTTACACCTTCTTGTTTAGCTACTGTAACCTCCACCACTTTTCCAAGGGTCATTTAAATCGTCTTGTTAAGCTATTGCGACCTGCACTTATCTTCCAAGCGGCATTTAAAACGTTCTGCTAAGCTACTGCGACCTGCATGTCTCTTCCAAGGGGCATTTAAACCGTCTTTTTAAGCTACTGCAACCTGCACGTCTCTTTCAAGGGGCATTTAAACCGTCTTGTTAAGCTACTGCGACCTGCACGTCTCTTCCAACGGGCATTTAAACCGTCTTGTTAAGCTACTGTGACTTGCACTTCTCTTCCAAGGGGCATTTAAACCTTCTTGTTTAGCTACTGTAACCTCCACCACTTTTCCAAGGGGCATTTAAACCGTCTTGTTAATCTACTGCTTCCTGCATGTCTCTTCCAAGGGGCATTTAAAGCGTCTTGTTAAGCTACTGCGAAATGCACGTCTCTTCCAGGGGGCATTTAAACTGTCTTGTTAAGCCACTGCGACTTGCACCTCTCTTTCAAGGGGCATTTAAACCTTCTTGTTTAGCTACTGTAACCTCCACCGCTTTTCCAAGGGGCATTTAAACCGTTTTGTTAAGCTACAGCGACCTGCACGTCTCTTCCAAGGGGCATTTAAACCATCTTGTTAAGCTACTGCGACCTCCACCGCTCGTCCAAGGGGCATTTAAACCGTCTTGTTAAGCTACTGCGACCTGCACTTATCTTCCATGGGACATTTACACCGTCTTGTTAAGCTACTGCGACCTGCACGTCTCTTCCATGGGGCATTTAAACAGTCTTGTTAAGCTACTGCGACCTGCACGTCTCTTCCAAGGGGCATTTAAACCGTCTTGTTAAGCTTCTGCGACCTGCATGTCTCTTCCAATGGGCATTTAAACCATCTCGTTAAGCTAATGTGACCTGCACGTCTCTTCCAAGGTGCATTTAAACCGTCTTGTTAAGCTACTGCGACCTGCACGTTTCTTCCAAGGGGCATTTAAACCGTCTTGTTAAGCTACTGCGACTTGCACGTCTCTTCCAAGGGGCATTTAAACCTTCCTGCTTAGCTACTGTAATCTCCACCACTTTTGCAAGGGGCATTTAAACCGTCTTGTTAAGCTACTGCGACTTGCACGTCTCTTCCATGGGGCATTTAAACCTTCAGATTTAGCTACTGTAATCTCCACCACTTTTCCAAGGGTCATTTAAACCATCTTGTTAAGCTATTGCGACCTGCATGTTTCTTGCAAGGGGCATTTAAACCGTCTTTTTAAGCTACTGCAACCTGCACGTCTCTTTCAAGGGGCATTTAAACCGTCTTGTTAAGCTACTGCGACCTGCACGTCTCTTCCAACGGGCATTTAAACCGTCTTGTTAAGCTACTGTGACTTGCACTTCTCTTCCAAGGGGCATTTAAACCTTCTTGTTTAGCTACTGTAACCTCCACCACTTTTCCAAGGGGTATTGAAACCGTCTTGTTAATCTACTGCAACCTGCATGTCTCTTCCAAGGGGCATTTAAAGCGTCTTGTTAAGCTACTGAGAAATGCACGTCTCTTCCAAGGGGCATTTAAACTGTCTTGTTAAGCTACTGAGACTTGCACGTCTCTTCCAAGGTGCATTTAAACCTTCTTGTTTAGCTACTGTAACCTCCACCACTTTTCCAAGGGGCATTTAAACCGTCTTGTTAAGCTACTGCGTCCTGCATTTGTCTTCCAAGGGGCATTTAAACTGTCTTGTTAAGCTACTGCAACCTGCACGTCTCTTCCAAGGGGCATTTAAACCGTCTTGTTAAGCTACTGCGACTTGCACGTCTCTTCCAAGGGGCATTTAAACCGTTTTGTTAAGCTACTGCGACCTGCACGTTTCTTCAAGGGGCATTTAAACCATCTTGTTAAGCTACTGCGACCTCCACCGATCTTCCAAGGGGCATTTCAACCATCTTGTTAAGCTACTGCGACCTGCACATCTCTTCCAAAGGGCATTTAAGCCATCTTGTTAATCTACTGCGATCTCCATCGCTCTTCCAAGGGGCATTTAAACCGTCTTGTTAAGCTACTGCGACCTGCACGTCTCTTCCATGGGGCATTTAAACCGTCTTGTTAAGCTACTGAGACCTGCACTTCTCTTCCAAGGGGCATTTAAACCTTCTTGTTAAGCTACTGCGACCTGCACGTCTCTTGAAAGGGCATTTAAACCTTCTTGTTTAGCTACCACAACCTCCACCACTTTTCCAAGGGGCATTTAAACCGTCTTGTTAAGCTATTTCGACCAGCATGTCTCTACCAAGGGGCATTTAAACCATCTTGATAAGCTACTGCGACTTGCACGTCTCTTCCAAGGGGCATTTAAACCTTCTTGTTTAGCTACTATAATCTCCACCACTTTTCCAAGGAGCATTTAAACCGTCTTGTTAAGCTACTGCGACTTGCACGTCTCTTCCAAGGGGCATTTAAACTTCTTGTTTAGCTACTGTAATCTCCATCACTTTTCCAAGGGGCATTTAAACCATCTTATTAAGCTACTGCGACCTGCATGTCTCTTCCAAGGGGCATTTAAACCGTCTTTTTAATCTACTGCGACCTGCACGTTTCTTCCAAGGGGAATTTAAACCGTCTTGTTAAGCTACTGCGACCTGCATTTCTCTTCCGAGGGGCATTTAAACCATCTTGTTCAGCTACTGCGACTTGCACGTTTCTTCCAAGGGGCATTTACACCTTCTTGTTTAGCTACTGTAACCTCCACCACTTTTCCAAGGGTCATTTAAATCGTCTTGTTAAGCTACTGCGACCTGCACTTATCTTACAAGCGGCATTTAAAACGTCTTGCTAAGCTACTGCGACCTGCATGTCTGTTCCAAGGGGCATTTAAACCGTCTTGTTAAGCTACTGCGACTTGCACGTCTCTTCCAAGGGGCATTTAATCCTTCCTGTTTAGCTACTGTAATCTCCACCACTTTTGCAAGGGGCATTTAAACCATCTTGTTAAGCTATTGCGACCTGCATGTTTCTTGCAAGGGGCATTTAAACCGTCTTTTTAAGCTACTGCAACCTGCACGTCTCTTTCAAGGGGCATTTAAACCGTCTTGTTAAGCTACTGCGACCTGCACGTCTCTTCCAATGGGCATTTAAACCGTCTTGTTAAGCTACTGTGACTTGCACTTCTCTTCCAAGGGGCATTTAAACCTTCTTGTTTAGCTACTGTAACCTCCACCACTTTTCCAAGGGGCATTGAAACCGTTTTGTTAATCTACTGCAACCTGCATGTCTCTTCAAAGGGGCATTTAAAGCGTCTTGTTAAGCTGCTGAGAAATGCACGTCTCTTCCAAGGGGCATTTAAACTGTCTTGTTAAGCTTCTGAGCCTTCCACGTCTCTTCCAAGGGGCATTTAAACCTTCTTGTTTAGCTACTGTAACCTCCACCACTTTTCCAAGGGGCATTTAAACCGTCTTGTTAAGCTACTGCGTACTGCATTTCTCTTCCAAGGGGCATTTAAACTGTCTTGTTAAGCTACTGCAACCTGCACGTCTCTTCCAAGGGGCATTTAAACCGTCTTGTTAAGCTACTGCGACTTGCTCGTCTCTTCCAAGGGGCATTTAAACCGTTTTGTTAAGCTACTGCGACCTGCACATTTCTTCAAGGGGCATTTAAACCATCTTGTTAAGCTACTGCGACCTCCACCGATCTTCCAAGGGGCATTTTAACCATCTTGTTAAGCTACTGCGACATGCACGTCTCTTCCAAAGGGCATTTAATCCATCTTGTTAATCTACTGCGATCTCCATCGCTCTTCCAAGGGGCATTTAAACCGTCTTGTTAAGCTACTGCGACCTGCACGTCTCTTCCATGGGGCATTTAAACCGTCTTGTTAAGCTACTGCGACCTGCACGTCTCTTTCAAGGTGCATTTAAATCGTCTTGTTAAGCTACTGCGACCTGCACGTTTCTTCCAAGGGGCATTTAAACCGTCTTGTTAAGCTACTGCGACTTGCACGTTTCTTCCAAGGGGCATTTAAACCTTCTTGTTTAGCTACTGTAATCTCCACCACTTTTGCAAGGGGCATTTAAACGGTCTTGTTAAGCTGCTGCGACTTGCACGTCTCTTCCAAGGGGCATTTAAACAGTCTTGTTAAGCTACTGTAATCTCCACCACTTTTCCAAGGGGCATTTAAACCATCTTGTTAAGCTATTGCAACCTGCATGTTTCTTGCAAGGGGCATTTAAACTGTCTTTTTAAGCTACTGCTACCTGCACGTCTCTTTCAAGGGGCATTTAAACCGTCTTGTTAAGCTACTGCAACCTCCACGTCTCTTCCAACGGGCATTTAAACCGTCTTGTTAAGCTACTGTGACTTGCACTTCTCTTCCAAGGGTCATTAAACCTTCTTGTTTAGCTACTGTAACCTCCACCACTTTTCCAAGGGGCATTTAAACCGTCTTGTTAATCTACTGCAACCTGCATGTCTCTTCCAAGGGGCATTTAAACCGTCTTGTTAAGCTACTGCGAAATGCATGTCTCTTCCAAGGAGCATTTAAACCGTGTTGTTAAGCTACTGCGACTTGCACCTCTCTTCCAAGGGGCATTTAAACCTTCTTGTTTAGCTACTGTAACCTCCACCACTTTTCCAAGGGGCATTTAAACCGTCTTGTTAAGCTACTGTGACCTGCATGTCTCTTCCAAGGGGCATTTAAACCGTCTTGTTAAGCTACTGCGAATGCACGTCTCTTCCAAGGGGCATTTAAACCGTCTTGTTAAGCTACTGCGACCTGCACTTATCTTCCAAGCGGCATTTAATCCATCTTTTAAGCTACTGCGACCTGCATGTCTCTTCCAAGGGGCATTTAAACCGTCTTTCAAAGCTACTGCAACCTGCACGTCTCTTCCAAGGGGCATTTAAACTGTCTTGTTAAGCTACTGCGACCTGCATGTCACTTACGAGGGTCATTTAAACCGTCTTGTTCAGCTACTGCGACTTGCATGTCTCTTCCAAGGGGCATTTAAACCTTCTTGTATAGCTACTGTAACCTCCACCACTTTTCCAAGGGGCATTTAAACTGTCTTGTTAAGCTACTTCGACCTGCATGTCTCTTCCAAGGGGCATTTAAACCGACTTTTTAAGCTACTGCAACCTGCACGTCTCTTCCAAGGGGCATTTAAACCGTCTTGTTAAGCTACTGCGACCTGAACGTCTCTTCCAAGAGGGCATTTAAACCATCTTGTTAAGCTACTGCGACTTGCACGTCTCTTCCAAGGGGCATTTAAACCGTTTTGTTAAGCTACTGCGACCTGCACGTCTCTTCCAAGGGGCATTTAAACCGTCTTGTTAAGCTTATGCGACCTGCACGTCTCTTCCATGGGGCATTTAAACCATCTTGTTAAGCTACTGCGACCTGCACATCTCTTCCATGGGGCACTTAAACTGTCTTGTTAAGCTACTGCGTCCTGCACGTTTCTTCCAAGGGGCATTTAAACAGTCTTGTTAAGCTACTGCGACCTGCACGTCTCTTCCAAGAGGGCATTTAAACCATCTTGTTAATCTACTGCGACCTCCACCGCTTTTCCAATGGGCATTTAAAACGTCTTGTTAAGCTACTGCGACATGCACGTCTCTTCCAAGGGGCATTTAAACCGTCTTGTTAAGCTTATGCGACCTGCACTTCTCTTCCATGGGGCATTTAAACCGTCTTGTTAAGCTACTGCGACCTGCACTTTTCTACCAAGGGGCATTTAAACGGTCTTGTTAATCTACTGCGCCATGCATGTCTCTTCCAAGGGGCATTTAAACCTTCTTGTTTAGCTACTGTAACCTCCACCACTTTTCCAAGGGGCATTTAAACCGTCTTGTTAAGCTACTGCGTCCTGCATTTCTCTTCCAAGGGGCATTTAAACTGTCTTGTTAAGCTACTGCAACCTGCACGTCTCTTCCAAGGGGCATTTAAACCGTCTTGTTAAGCTACTGAGACTTGCACGTCTCTTCCAAGGGGCATTTAAACCTTCTTGTTTAGCTACTGTAACCTCCACCACTTTTCCAAGGGGCATTTAAACCGTCTTGTTAAGCTACTGCGTCCTGCATTTCTCTTCCAAGGGGCATTTAAACTGTCTTGTTAAGCTACTGCAACCTGCACGTCTCTTCCAAGGGGCATTTAAACCGTCTTGTTAAGCTACTGCGACTTGCACGTCTCTTCCAAGGGGCATTTAAACCGTTTTGTAAAGCTACTGCGACCTGCACGTTTCTTCAAGGGGCATTTAAACCATCTTGTTAAGCTACTGCGACCTCCACCGATCTTCCAAGGGGCATTTTAACCATCTTGTTAAGCTACTGCGACCTGCACATCTCTTCCAAAGGGCATTTAAGCCATCTTTTTAATCTACTGCGATCTCCATCGCTCTTCCAAGGGGCATTTAAACCGTCTTGTTAAGCTACTGCGACCTGCACGTCTCTTCCATGGGGCATTTAAACCGTCTTGTTAAGCTACTGCGACCTGCACTTGTCTTCCAAGGGGCATTTAAACCGTCTTGATAAGCTACTGCGACCTGCAAGTCTCTTCAAAGGGCATTTAAACCTTCTTGTTTAGCTACTGCAACACCCACCACTTTTCCAAGGGGCATTTAAACCGTCTTGTTAAGCTATTTCGACCAGCATGTCTCTACCAAGGGGCATTTAAACCGTCTTGATAAGCTACTGCGACCTGCACGTCTCTTCCATGGGGCATTTAAACCATCTTGTTAAGCTACTGTGACTTGCACGTCTCTTCCAATGGGCATTTAAACCGTTTTGTTAAGCTACTGCGACCTGCACGTCTCTTCCAATGGGCATTTAAACCATCTTGTTAAGTTACTGCGACCTGCACTTCTCTTCCAAGGGGCATTTAAACCGTCTTGTTAAGCTACTGCGACCTGCATGTCTCTTCAAAGGGCATTTAAACCTTCTTGTTTAGCTACTGCAACTTCCACCACTTTTCCAAGGGGCATTTAAACCGTCTTGTTAAGCTATTTCGACCAGCATGTCTCTACCAAGGGGCATTTAAACCGTCTTGATAAGCTACTGCGACCTGCACGTCTCTTCCATGGGGCATTTAAACCATCTTGTTAAGCTACTGTGACTTGCACGTCTCTTCCAATGGGCATTTAAACCGTTTTGTTAAGCTACTGTGACCTGCACGTCTCTTCCAATGGGCATTTAAACCATCTTGTTAAGCTACTGCGACCTGCACGTCTCTTCCAAGGTGCATTTAAACTGTCTTGTTAATCTGCTGCGATCTGCACGTCTCTACCAAGGGGCATTTAATCCGTCTTGTTAAGCTATTACGACCTCCACCGCTCTTCCAAGGGGCATTTACACCGTCTTGTTAAGCTACTGCGACCTGCACGTCTCTTCCAAGGGGCATTTAAACCGTCTTGTTAAGCTACTGCGACCTGCACGTTTCTTCCAAGGGGCATTTAAACCGTCTTGTTAAGCTACTGCGACTTGCACGTCTCTTCCAAGGGGCATTTAAACCTTCTTGTTTAGCTACTGTAATCTCCACCACTTTTCCAAGGAGCATTTAAACCGTCTTGTTAAGCTACTGCGACTTGCACGTCTCTTCCAAGGGGCATTTAAACTTCTTGTTTAGCTACTGTAATCTCCATCACTTTTCCAAGGGGCATTTAAACCATCTTATTAAGCTACTGCGACCTGCATGTCTCTTCCAAGGGGCATTTAAACCGTCTTTTTAATCTACTGCGACCTGCACGTTTCTTCCAAGGGGAATTTAAACCGTCTTGTTAAGCTACTGCGACCTGCATTTCCCTTCCGAGGGGCATTTAAACCATCTTGTTCAGCTACTGAGACTTGCACGTCTCTTCCAAGGGGCATTTACACCTTCTTGTTTAGCTACTGTAACCTCCACCACTTTTCCAAGGGTCATTTAAATCGTCTTGTTAAGCTACTGCGACCTGCACTTATCTTCCAAGCGGCATTTAAAATGTCTTGCTAAGCTACTGCGACCTGCATGTCTCTTCCAAGGGGCATTTAAACCGTCTTGTTAAGCTACTGCGACCTGCATGTCTCTTCCAAGGGGCATTTAAACCGTCTTGTTAAGCTACTGCGACCTGCATGTCTCTTCCAAGGGGCATTTAAACCGACTTTTTAAGCTACTGCAACCTGCACGTCTCTTCCAAGGGGCATTTAAACCGTCTTGTTAAGCTTCTGCGACCTGCATGTCTCTTCCAATGGGCATTTAAACCATCTTGTTAAGCTAATGCGACCTGCACGTCTCTTCCAAGGTGCATTTAAACCGTCTTGTTAAGCTACTGCGACCTGCACGTTTCTTCCAAGGGGCATTTAAACCGTCTTGTTAAGCTACTGCGACTTGCACGTCTCTTCCAAGGGGCATTTAAACCTTCCTGTTTAGCTACTGTAATCTCCACCACTTTTGCAAGGGGCATTTAAACCATCTTGTTAAGCTATTGCGACCTGCATGTTTCTTGCAAGGGGCATTTAAACCGTCTTTTTAAGCTACTGCAACCTGCACGTCTCTTTCAAGGGGCATTTAAACCGTCTTGTTAAGCTACTGCGACCTGCACGTCTCTTCCAACGGGCATTTAAACCGTCTTGTTAAGCTACTGTGACTTGCACTTCTCTTCCAAGGGGCATTTAAACCTTCTTGTTTAGCTACTGTAACCTCCACCACTTTTCCAAGGGGCATTGAAACCGTCTTGTTAATCTACTGCAACCTGCATGTCTCTTCCAAGGGGCATTTAAAGCGTCTTGTTAAGCTGCTGAGAAATGCACGTCTCTTCCAAGGGGCATTTAAACTGTCTTGTTAAGCTACTGAGACTTGCACGTCTCTTCCAAGGGGCATTTAAACCTTCTTGTTTAGCTACTGTAACCTCCACCACTTTTCCAAGGGGCATTTAAACCGTCTTGTTAAGCTACTGCGTCCTGCATTTCTCTTCCAAGGGGCATTTAAACTGTCTTGTTAAGCTACTGCAACCTGCACGTCTCTTCCAAGGGGCATTTAAACCGTCTTGTTAAGCTACTGCGACTTGCACGTCTCTTCCAAGGGGCATTTAAACCGTTTTGTTAAGCTACTGCGACCTGCACGTTTCTTCAAGGGGCTTTTAAACCATCTTGTTAAGCTACTGCGACCTCCACCGATCTTCCAAGGGGCATTTTAACCATCTTGTTAAGCTACTGCGACCTGCACGTCTCTTCCAAAGGGCATTTAAGCCATCTTGTTAATCTACTGCGATCTCCATCGCTCTTCCAAGGGGCATTTAAACCGTCTTGTTAAGCTACTGCGACCTGCACGTCTCTTCCAAGGTGCATTTAAATCGTCTTGTTAAGCTACTGCGACCTGCACGTTTCTTCCAAGGGGCATTTAAACCGTCTTGTTAAGCTACTGCGACTTGCACGTCTCTTCCAAGGGGCATTTAAAACTTCTTGTTTAGCTACTGTAATCTCCACCACTTTTGCAAGGGGCATTTAAACGGTCTTGTTAAGCTGCTGCGACTTGCACGTCTCTTCCAAGGGGCATTTAAACCGTCTTGTTAAGCTACTGTAATCTCCACCACTTTTCCAAGGGGCTTTTGAACCATCTTGTTAAGTTATTGCGACCTGCATGTTTCTTCCAAGGGGCATTTAAACCGTCTTTTTAAGCTACTGCAACCTGCACGTCTCTTTCAAGGGGCATTTAAACCGTCTTGTTAAGCTACTGCGACCTCCACGTCTCTTCCAACGGGCATTTAAACCGTCTTGTTAAGCTACTGTGACTTGCACTTCTCTACCAAGGGGCATTTACACCTTCTTGTTTAGCTACTGTAACCTCCACCACTTTTCCAAGGGGCATTTAAACCGTCTTGTTAAGCTACTGCGACCTGCACGTCTCTTCCATGGGGCATTTAAACCGTCTTGTTAAGCTACTGCGACCTGCACGTCTCTTCCAAGGTGCATTTAAATCGTCTTGTTAAGCTACTGCGACCTGCACGTTTCTTCCAAGGGGCATTTAAACCGTCTTGTTAAGCTACTGCGACTTGCACGTCTCTTCCAAGGGGCATTTAAAACTTCTTGTTTAGCTACTGTAATCTCCACCACTTTTGCAAGGGGCATTTAAACGGTCTTGTTAAGCTGCTGCGACTTGCACGTCTCTTCCAAGGGGCATTTAAACCGTCTTGTTAAGCTACTGTAATCTCCACCACTTTTCCAAGGGGCTTTTGAACCATCTTGTTAAGTTATTGCGACCTGCATGTTTCTTCCAAGGGGCATTTAAACCGTCTTTTTAAGCTACTGCAACCTGCACGTCTCTTTCAAGGGGCATTTAAACCGTCTTGTTAAGCTACTGCGACCTCCACGTCTCTTCCAACGGGCATTTAAACCGTCTTGTTAAGCTACTGTGACTTGCACTTCTCTACCAAGGGGCATTTACACCTTCTTGTTTAGCTACTGTAACCTCCACCACTTTTCCAAGGGGCATTTAAACCGTCTTGTTAATCTACTGCAACCTGCATGTCTCTTCCAAGGGGCATTTAAACCGTCTTGTTAAGTTACTGCGAAATGCATGTCTCTTCCAAGGGGCATTTAAACCGTCTTGTTAAGCTACTGCGACTTGCACCTCTCTTCCAAGGGGCATTTAAACCTTCTTGTTTAGCTACTGTAACCTCCACCACTTTTCCAAGGGGCATTTAAACCGTCTTGTTAAGCTACTGTGACCTGCATGTCTCTTCCAAGGGGCATTTAAACCTTCTTGTTAAGCTACTGCGAATGCACGTCTCTTCCAAGGGGCATTTAAACCGTCTTGTTAAGCTACTGCGACCTGCACTTATCTTCCAAGCGGCATTTAATCCATCTTTTAAGCTACTGCGACCTGCATGTCTCTTCCAAGGGGCATTTAAACCGTCTTTGAAAGCTACTGCAACCTGCACGTCTCTTCCAAGGGGCATTTAAACTGTCTTGTTAAGCTACTGCGACCTGCATGTCAGTTACGAGGGGCATTTAAACCGTCTTGTTCAGCTACTGCGACTTGCATGTCTCTTCCAAGGGGCATTTAAACCTTCTTGTATAGCTACTGTAACCTCCACCACTTTTCCAAGGGGCATTTAAACTGTCTTGTTAAGCTACTGCGACCTGCATGTCTCTTCCAAGGGGCATTTAAACCGACTTTTTAAGCTACTGCAACCTGCACGTCTCTTCCAAGGGGCATTTAAACCGTCTTGTTAAGCTACTGCGACCTGCACTTCTCTTCCAAGAGGGCATTTAAACCATCTTGTTAAGCTACTGCGACTTGCACGTCTCTTCCAAGGGGCATTTAAACCTGTTTTGTTAAGCTACTGCGACCTACACGTCTCTTCCAAGGGGCATTTAAACCGTCTTGTTAAGCTTATGCGACCTGCACGTCTCTTCCATGGGGCATTTAAACCATCTTGTTAAGCTACTGCGACCTGCACGTCTCTTCCATGGGGCACTTAAACTGTCTTGTTAAGCTACTGCGTCCTGCACGTTTCTTCCAAGGGGCATTTAAACCGTCTTGTTAAGCTACTGCGACCTGCACGTCTCTTCCAAGGGGCATTTAAACCGTCTTGTTAAGCTTATGCGACCTGCACTTCTCTTCCATGGGGCATTTAAACCGTCTTGTTAAGCTACCACGACCTGCACTTTTCTACCAAGGGGCATTTAAACGGTCTTGTTAATCTACTGCGCCATGCATGTCTCTTCCAAGGGGCATTTAAACCATCTTGTTAAGCTACTGCGACCTGCACGTCTCTTCCAAGGGGCATTTAAACCGTCTTGTTAAGCTACTGCGACCTGCATGTCTCTTCCAAAGGGCATTTAAACCATCTTGTTAAGCCACTGCGACCTGCACGTCTCTTCCAAGGAGCATTTAAACCGTCTTTTTAAGCTGCTGCGGCCTGCATGTTTCTTCCAAGGGGCATTTAATCTGTCTTGTTAAGCTATTACCACCTTCACCGCTCTTCCAAGCGGCATTTAAACCGTCTTGTTAAGCTACTGCAACCTGCACGTCTCTTACAAGGGGCATTTAAACCGTCTTGTTAGGCTACTGCGACTTGCAAGTCTCTTCCAAGGGGCATTTAAACCTTCTTGTTTAGCTACTGCATCCTCCACCACTTTTCCAAAGGGCATTAAAACCGTATTGTTAATCTACTGCGACCTGCATGCCTCTTCCAAGGGGCATTTAAACCGTCTTGTTAAGCTACTGCGAAATGCACGTCTCTTCCAAGGGGCATTTAAACCGTTTTGTTAAGCTACTGCGACTTGCATGTCTCTTAAAAGGGGCATTTAAACCTTCTTGTATAGCTACTGTAACCTCCACCACTTTTCCAAGGGGCATTTAAACTGTCTTGTTAAGCTACTGCGACCTGCATGTCTCTTCCAAGGGGCATTTAAACCGACTTTTTAAGCTACTGCAACCTGCACGTCTCTTCCAAGGGGCATTTAAACCGTCTTGTTAAGCTACTGTAACCTGCACGTCTCTTCCAAGAGGGCGTTTAAACCATCTTGTTAAGCTACTGCGACTTGCACGTCTCTTCCAAGGGGCATTTAAACCGTTTTGTTAAGATACTGCGACCTCCACGTTTCTTCCAAGGGGCATTTAAACCATCTTGTTAATATACTGCGACCTCCACCGCTTTTCCAAGGGGTATTTAAACCGTCTTGTTAAGCTACTGCGACCTGCACGTCTCTTCCAAGGGGCATTTAAACCGTCTTGTTAAGCTTATGCGACCTGCAAGTCTCTTCTATGGGGTATTTAAACCGTCTTGTTAAGCTACTGCGACCTGCACGTCTCTTCCATGGGGCACTTAAACTGTCTTGTTAAGCTACTGCGTCCTGCACGTTTCTTCCAAGGGGCATTTAAACAGTCTTGTTAAGCTACTGCGACCTGCACGTTTCTACCAAGGGGCATTTAAACCGTCTTGTTAATCTACTGCGCCATGCATGTCTCTTCCAAGGGGCATTTAAACCGTCTTGTTAAGCTACTGCGACCTGCACGTCTCTTCCAAGGGGCATTTAAACCGTCTTGTTAAGCTACTGCGACCTGCATGTCTCTTCCAAAGGGCATTTAAACCATCTTGTTAAGCCACTGCGACCTGCACGTCTCTTCCAAGGGGCATTTAAACCGTCTTGTTAAGCTACTGCGACCTGCATGTCTCTTCCAAAGGGCATTTAAACCATCTTGTTAAGCCACTGCGACCTGCACGTCTCTTCCAAGGAGCATTTAAACCGTCTTTTTAAGCTGCTGCGGCCTGCATGTTTCTTCCAAGGGGCATTTAATCTGTCTTGTTAAGCTATTACCACCTTCACCGCTCTTCCAAGCGGCATTTAAACCGTCTTGTTAAGCTACTGCAACCTGCACGTCTCTTACAAGGGGCATTTAAACCGTCTTGTTAGGCTACTGCGACTTGCAAGTCTCTTCCAAGGGGCATTTAATCCTTCTTGTTTAGCTACTGCATCCTCCACCACTTTTCCAAAGGGCATTAAAACCGTATTGTTAATCTACTGCGACCTGCATGCCTCTTCCAAGGGGCATTTAAACCGTCTTGTTAAGCTACTGCGAAATGCACGTCTCTTCCAAGGGGCATTTAAACCGTTTTGTTAAGCTACTGCGACTTGCATGTCTCTTCCAATGGGCATTTAAACCTTCTTGTATAGCTACTGTAACCTCCACCACTTTTCCAAGGGGCATTTAAACTGTCTTGTTAAGCTACTGCGACCTGCATGTCTCTTCCAAGGGGCATTTAAACCGACTTTTTAAGCTACTGCAACCTGCACGTCTCTTCCAAGGGGCATTTAAACCGTCTTGTTAAGCTACTGCGACCTGCACGTCTCTTCCAAGAGGGCAATTAAACCATCTTGTTAAGCTACTGCGACTTGCACGTCTCTTCCAAGGGGCATTTAAACCGTTTTGTTAAGATACTGCGACCTGCACGTTTCTTCCAAGGGGCATTTAAACCATCTTGTTAATATACTGCGACCTCCACCGCTTTTCCAAGGGGCATTTAAACCGTCTTGTTAAGCTACTGCGACCTGCACGTCTCTTCCAAGGGGCATTTAAACCGTCTTGTTAAGCTTATGCGACCTGCACGTCTCTTCTATGGGGCATTTAAACCGTCTTGTTAAGCTACTGCGACCTGCACGTCTCTTCCATGGGGAACTTAAACTGTCTTGTTAAGCTACTGCGTCCTGCACGTTTCTTCCAAGGGGCATTTAAACAGTCTTGTTAAGCTACTGCGACCTGCACGTTTCTACCAAGGGGCATTTAAACCGTCTTGTTAATCTACTGCGCCATGCATGTCTCTTCCAAGGGGCAATTAAACCGTCTTGTTAAGCTACTGCGACCTGCACGTCTCTTCCAATGGGCATTTAAACCGTCTTGTTAAGCTACTGCGACCTGCATGTCTCTTCCAAGGGGCATTTAAACCATCTTGTTAAGCCACTGCGACCTGCACGTCTCTTCCAAGGGGCTTTTAAACCGTCTTTTTAAGCTGCTGCGGCCTGCATGTCTCTTCCAAGGGGCATTTAATCTGTCTTGTTAAGCTATTACCAACTCCACCGCTCTTCCAAGCGGCATTTAAACCGTCTTGTTAAGCTACTGCAACCTGCACGTCTCTTACAAGGGGCATTTAAACCGTCTTGTTAGGCTACTGCGACTTGCACGTCTCTTCCAAGGGGCATTTATACCTTCTTCTTTAGCCACTGTATCCTCCACCACTTTTCCAAAGGGCATTTAAACCGTCTTGTTAAGCTACTGCGACCTGCACGTTTATTCCAAGGGGCATTTAAACTGTCTTGTTAAGCTACTGCGACTTGCTCGTCTCTTCCAAGGGGCATTTACACCTTCTTGTTTAGCTACTGTAACCTCCACCACTTTTCCAAGGGTCATTTAAATCGTCTTGTTAAGCTACTGCGACTTGCACGTCTCTTCCAAGGGGCATTTAAACCGTCTTGTTAAGCTACTGCGACCTGCACGTCTCTTCCAAGGGGCATTTAAACCGTCTTGTTAAGCTACTGCTAATTGCACGTCTCTTCCAAGGGGCATTTAAACTGTTTTATTAAGATACTGCGAACTGCACGTTACTTCCAAGGGGCATTTAAAACATCTTGATAATCTACTGCGACCTCCACCGCTTTTCCAAGGGGCATGTAAACCGTCTCGTTAAGCTACTGCGACCTGCACGTCTCTTCCAAGGGGCATTTAAACCATCTTGTTAAGCTACTGCGACCTCCACCGCTCTTCCAAGGGGCATTTAAACCGTCTTGTTAAGCTACTGCGACCTGCACGTCTCTTCCATGGGGCATTTAAACCGTCTTGTTAAGCTACTGCGACCTGCACGTCTCTTCCATGGGGCATTTAAACCGTCTTGTTAAGCTACTGCGACCTGCACGTCTCTTCCATGGGGCATTTAAACAGTCTTGTTAAGCTACTGCGACCTGCACGTCTCTTCCAAGGGGCATTTAAACCATCTTGTTAAGCTTTTGCGACCTGCACGTCTCTTCCAATGGGCATTTAAACCATCTTGTTAAGCTACTGCGACCTGCACGTCTCTTCCAAGGTGCATTTAAATCGTCTTGTTAAGCTACTGCGACCTGCACGTTTCTTCCAAGCGGCATTTAAACCGTCTTGTTAAGCTACTGCGACTTGCACGTCTCTTCCAATTGGCATTCAAACCTTCTTGTTTAGCTACTGTAATCTCCACCACTTTTGCTAGGGGCATTTAAACCGTCTTGTTAAGCTACTGCGACTTGCACGTCTCTTCCAAGGGGCATTTAAACCTTCAGGTTTAGCTACTGTAAACTCCACCACTTTTCCAAGGGGCATTTAAACCATCTTGTTAAGCTATTGCGACCTGCATGTTTCTTCTAAGGGGCATTTAAACCGTCTTTTTAAGCTACTGCAACCAGCACGTCTCTTTCAAGGGGCATTTAAACCGTCTTGTTAAGCTACTGCGATCTGCACGTCTTTTCCAACGGGCATTTAAACCGTCTTGTTAAGCTACTGTGACTTGCACTTCTCTTCCAAGGGGCATTTAAAACTTCATGTTTAGCTACTGTAACCTCCACCACTTTTCCAAGGGGCATTTAAACCGTCTTGTTAATCTATTTCAACCTGTATGTCTCTTCCAAGGGGCATTTAAACCGTCTTGTTAAGCTACTGCAAAATGCATGTCTCTTCCAAGGGGCATTTAAACCGTCTTGTTAAGCTACTGCGACTTGCACCTCTCTTCCAAGGGGCATTTAAACCTTCTTGTTTAGCTACTGTAACCTCCACCACTTTTCCAAGGGGCATTTAAACCGTCTTGTTAAGCTACTGTGACCTGCATGTCTCTTCCAAGGGGCATTTAAACTGTCTTGTTAAGCTACTGCGAATGCACGTCTCTTCCAAGGGGCATTTAAACCGTCTTGTTAAGCTACTGCGACCTGCATGTCACTTCCGAGGGGCATTTAAACCGTCTTGTTCAGCTACTGCGACTTGCATGTCTCTTCCAAGGGGCATTTAAACCTTCTTGTATAGCTACTGTAACCTCCACCACTTTTCCAAGGGGCATTTAAACTGTCTTGTTAAGCTACTGCGACCTGCATGTCTCTTCCAAGGGGCATTTAAACCGACTTTTTAAGCTACTGCAACCTGCACGTCTCTTCCAAGGGGCATTTAAACCGTCTTGTTAAGCTACTGCGACCTGCACGTCTCTTCCAAGAGGGCATTTAAACCATCTTGTTAAGCTACTGCGACTTGCACGTCTCTTCCAAGGGGCATTTAAACCGTTTTGTTAAGCTACTGCGACCTGCACGTCTCTTCCAAGGGGCATTTAAACCGTCTTGTTAAGCTTATGCGACCTGCACGTCTCTTCCATGGGGCATTTAAACCATCTTGTTAAGCTACTGCGACCTGCACGTCTCTTCCATGGGGCACTTAAACTGTCTTGTTAAGCTACTGCGTCCTGCACGTTTCTTCCAAGGGGCATTTACACAGTCTTGTTAAGCTACTGCGACCTGCACGTCTCTTCCAAGAGGGCATTTAAACCATCTTGTTAATCTACTGCGACCTCCACCGCTTTTCCAAGGGGCATTTAAACCGTCTTGTTAAGCTACTGCGACCTGCACGTCTCTTCCAAAGGGGCATTTAAACCGTCTTGTTAAGCTTTTGCGACCTGCACGTCTCTTCCATGGGGCATTTAAACCGTCTTGTTAAGCTACTGCGACCTGCATGTCTCTTCCAAAGGGCATTTAAACCATCTTGTTAAGCCACTGCGACCTGCACGTCTCTTCCAAGGGGCATTTAAACCGTCTTGTTAAGCTACTGCGACCTGCATGTCTCTTCCAAAGGGCATTTAAACCATCTTGTTAAGCCACTGCGACCTGCACGTCTCTTCCAAGGGGCATTTAAACCGTCTTTTTAAGCTGCTGCGGCCTGCATGTTTCTTCCAAGGGGCATTTAATCTGTCTTGTTAAGCTATTACCACCTTCACCGCTCTTCCAAGCGGCATTTAAACCGTCTTGTTAAGCTACTGCAACCTGCACGTCTCTTACAAGGGGCATTTAAACCGTCTTGTTAGGCTACTGCGACTTGCAAGTCTCTTCCAAGGGGCATTTAAACCTTCTTGTTTAGCTACTGCATCCTCCACCACTTTTCCAAAGGGCATTAAAACCGTATTGTTAATCTACTGCGACCTGCATGCCTCTTCCAAGGGGCATTTAAACCGTCTTGTTAAGCTACTGCGAAATGCACGTCTCTTCCAAGGGGCATTTAAACCGTTTTGTTAAGCTACTGCGACTTGCATGTCTCTTCCAATGGGCATTTAAACCTTCTTGTATAGCTACTGTAACCTCCACCACTTTTCCAAGGGGCATTTAAACTGTCTTGTTAAGCTACTGCGACCTGCATGTCTCTTCCAAGGGGCATTTAAACCGACTTTTTAAGCTACTGCAACCTGCACGTCTCTTCCAAGGGGCATTTAAACCGTCTTGTTAAGCTACTGCGACCTGCACGTCTCTTCCAAGAGGGCAATTAAACCATCTTGTTAAGCTACTGCGACTTGCACGTCTCTTCCAAGGGGCATTTAAACCGTTTTGTTAAGATACTGCGACCTGCACGTTTCTTCCAAGGGGCATTTAAACCATCTTGTTAATATACTGCGACCTCCACCGCTTTTCCAAGGGGCATTTAAACCGTCTTGTTAAGCTACTGCGACCTGCACGTCTCTTCCAAGGGGCATTTAAACCGTCTTGTTAAGCTTATGCGACCTGCACGTCTCTTCTATGGGGCATTTAAACCGTCTTGTTAAGCTACTGCGACCTGCACGTCTCTTCCATGGGGAACTTAAACTGTCTTGTTAAGCTACTGCGTCCTGCACGTTTCTTCCAAGGGGCATTTAAACAGTCTTGTTAAGCTACTGCGACCTGCACGTTTCTACCAAGGGGCATTTAAACCGTCTTGTTAATCTACTGCGCCATGCATGTCTCTTCCAAGGGGCAATTAAACCGTCTTGTTAAGCTACTGCGACCTGCACGTCTCTTCCAATGGGCATTTAAACCGTCTTGTTAAGCTACTGCGACCTGCATGTCTCTTCCAAGGGGCATTTAAACCATCTTGTTAAGCCACTGCGACCTGCACGTCTCTTCCAAGGGGCTTTTAAACCGTCTTTTTAAGCTGCTGCGGCCTGCATGTCTCTTCCAAGGGGCATTTAATCTGTCTTGTTAAGCTATTACCAACTCCACCGCTCTTCCAAGCGGCATTTAAACCGTCTTGTTAAGCTACTGCAACCTGCACGTCTCTTACAAGGGGCATTTAAACCGTCTTGTTAGGCTACTGCGACTTGCACGTCTCTTCCAAGGGGCATTTATACCTTCTTCTTTAGCCACTGTATCCTCCACCACTTTTCCAAAGGGCATTTAAACCGTCTTGTTAAGCTACTGCGACCTGCACGTTTATTCCAAGGGGCATTTAAACTGTCTTGTTAAGCTACTGCGACTTGCTCGTCTCTTCCAAGGGGCATTTACACCTTCTTGTTTAGCTACTGTAACCTCCACCACTTTTCCAAGGGTCATTTAAATCGTCTTGTTAAGCTACTACGACTTGCACGTCTCTTCCAAGGGGCATTTAAACCGTCTTGTTAAGCTACTGCGACCTGCACGTCTCTTCCAAGGGGCATTTAAACCGTCTTGTTAAGCTACTGCTAATTGCACGTCTCTTCCAAGGGGCATTTAAACTGTTTTATTAAGATACTGCGAACTGCACGTTACTTCCAAGGGGCATTTAAAACATCTTGATAATCTACTGCGACCTCCACCGCTTTTCCAAGGGGCATGTAAACCGTCTCGTTAAGCTACTGCGACCTGCACGTCTCTTCCAAGGGGCATTTAAACCATCTTGTTAAGCTACTGCGACCTCCACCGCTCTTCCAAGGGGCATTTAAACCGTCTTGTTAAGCTACTGCGACCTGCACGTCTCTTCCATGGGGCATTTAAACCGTCTTGTTAAGCTACTGCGACCTGCACGTCTCTTCCATGGGGCATTTAAACCGTCTTGTTAAGCTACTGCGACCTGCACGTCTCTTCCATGGGGCATTTAAACAGTCTTGTTAAGCTACTGCGACCTGCACGTCTCTTCCAAGGGGCATTTAAACCATCTTGTTAAGCTTTTGCGACCTGCACGTCTCTTCCAATGGGCATTTAAACCATCTTGTTAAGCTACTGCGACCTGCACGTCTCTTCCAAGGTGCATTTAAATCGTCTTGTTAAGCTACTGCGACCTGCACGTTTCTTCCAAGCGGCATTTAAACCGTCTTGTTAAGCTACTGCGACTTGCACGTCTCTTCCAATTGGCATTCAAACCTTCTTGTTTAGCTACTGTAATCTCCACCACTTTTGCTAGGGGCATTTAAACCGTCTTGTTAAGCTACTGCGACTTGCACGTCTCTTCCAAGGGGCATTTAAACCTTCAGGTTTAGCTACTGTAAACTCCACCACTTTTCCAAGGGGCATTTAAACCATCTTGTTAAGCTATTGCGACCTGCATGTTTCTTCTAAGGGGCATTTAAACCGTCTTTTTAAGCTACTGCAACCAGCACGTCTCTTTCAAGGGGCATTTAAACCGTCTTGTTAAGCTACTGCGATCTGCACGTCTTTTCCAACGGGCATTTAAACCGTCTTGTTAAGCTACTGTGACTTGCACTTCTCTTCCAAGGGGCAATTAAAACTTCATGTTTAGCTACTGTAACCTCCACCACTTTTCCAAGGGGCATTTAAACCGTCTTGTTAATCTATTTCAACCTGTATGTCTCTTCCAAGGGGCATTTAAACCGTCTTGTTAAGCTACTGCAAAATGCATGTCTCTTCCAAGGGGCATTTAAACCGTCTTGTTAAGCTACTGCGACTTGCACCTCTCTTCCAAGGGGCATTTAAACCTTCTTGTTTAGCTACTGTAACCTCCACCACTTTTCCAAGGGGCATTTAAACCGTCTTGTTAAGCTACTGTGACCTGCATGTCTCTTCCAAGGGGCATTTAAACTGTCTTGTTAAGCTACTGCGAATGCACGTCTCTTCCAAGGGGCATTTAAACCGTCTTGTTAAGCTACTGCGACCTGCATGTCACTTCCGAGGGGCATTTAAACCGTCTTGTTCAGCTACTGCGACTTGCATGTCTCTTCCAAGGGGCATTTAAACCTTCTTGTATAGCTACTGTAACCTCCACCACTTTTCCAAGGGGCATTTAAACTGTCTTGTTAAGCTACTGCGACCTGCATGTCTCTTCCAAGGGGCATTTAAACCGACTTTTTAAGCTACTGCAACCTGCACGTCTCTTCCAAGGGGCATTTAAACCGTCTTGTTAAGCTACTGCGACCTGCACGTCTCTTCCAAGAGGGCATTTAAACCATCTTGTTAAGCTACTGCGACTTGCACGTCTCTTCCAAGGGGCATTTAAACCGTTTTGTTAAGCTACTGCGACCTGCACGTCTCTTCCAAGGGGCATTTAAACCGTCTTGTTAAGCTTATGCGACCTGCACGTCTCTTCCATGGGGCATTTAAACCATCTTGTTAAGCTACTGCGACCTGCACGTCTCTTCCATGGGGCACTTAAACTGTCTTGTTAAGCTACTGCGTCCTGCACGTTTCTTCCAAGGGGCATTTACACAGTCTTGTTAAGCTACTGCGACCTGCACGTCTCTTCCAAGAGGGCATTTAAACCATCTTGTTAATCTACTGCGACCTCCACCGCTTTTCCAAGGGGCATTTAAACCGTCTTGTTAAGCTACTGCGACCTGCACGTCTCTTCCAAGGGGCATTTAAACCGTCTTGTTAAGCTTTTGCGACCTGCACGTCTCTTCCATGGGGCATTTAAACCGTCTTGTTAAGCTACTGCGACCTGCATGTCTCTTCCAAAGGGCATTTAAACCATCTTGTTAAGCCACTGCGACCTGCACGTCTCTTCCAAGGGGCATTTAAACCGTCTTGTTAAGCTACTGCGACCTGCATGTCTCTTCCAAAGGGCATTTAAACCATCTTGTTAAGCCACTGCGACCTGCACGTCTCTTCCAAGGAGCATTTAAACCGTCTTTTTAAGCTGCTGCGGCCTGCATGTTTCTTCCAAGGGGCATTTAATCTGTCTTGTTAAGCTATTACCACCTTCACCGCTCTTCCAAGCGGCATTTAAACCGTCTTGTTAAGCTACTGCAACCTGCACGTCTCTTACAAGGGGCATTTAAACCGTCTTGTTAGGCTACTGCGACTTGCAAGTCTCTTCCAAGGGGCATTTAAACCTTCTTGTTTAGCTACTGCATCCTCCACCACTTTTCCAAAGGGCATTAAAACCGTATTGTTAATCTACTGCGACCTGCATGCCTCTTCCAAGGGGCATTTAAACCGTCTTGTTAAGCTACTGCGAAATACACGTCTCTTCCAAGGGGCATTTAAACCGTTTTGTTAAGCTACTGCGACTTGCATGTCTCTTCCAATGGGCATTTAAACCTTCTTGTATAGCTACTGTAACCTCCACCACTTTTCCAAGGGGCATTTAAACTGTCTTGTTAAGCTACTGCGACCTGCATGTCTCTTCCAAGGGGCATTTAAACCGACTTTTTAAGCTACTGCAACCTGCACGTCTCTTCCAAGGGGCATTTAAACCGTCTTGTTAAGCTACTGCGACCTGCACTTCTCTTCCAAGAGGGCAATTAAACCATCTTGTTAAGCTACTGCGACTTGCACGTCTCTTCCAAGGGGCATTTAAACCGTTTTGTTAAGATACTGCGACCTGCACGTTTCTTCCAAGGGGCATTTAAACCATCTTGTTAATATACTGCGACCTCCACCGCTTTTCCAAGGGGCATTTAAACCGTCTTGTTAAGCTACTGCGACCTGCACGTCTCTTCCAAGGGGCATTTAAACCGTCTTGTTAAGCTTATGCGACCTGCACGTCTCTTCTATGGGGCATTTAAACCGTCTTGTTAAGCTACTGCGACCTGCACGTCTCTTCCATGGGGCACTTAAACTGTCTTGTTAAGCTACTGCGTCCTGCACGTTTCTTCCAAGGGGCATTTAAACAGTCTTGTTAAGCTACTGCGATCTGCACGTTTCTACCAAGGGGCATTTAAACCGTCTTGTTAATCTACTGCGCCATGCATGTCTCTTCCAAGGGGCAATTAAACCGTCTTGTTAAGCTACTGCGACCTGCACGTCTCTTCCAATGGGCATTTAAACCGTCTTGTTAAGCTACTGCGACCTGCATGTCTCTTCCAAGGGGCATTTAAACCATCTTGTTAAGCCACTGCGACCTGCACGTCTCTTCCAAGGGGCATTTAAACCGTCTTTTTAAGCTGCTGCGGCCTGCATGTCTCTTCCAAGGGGCATTTAATCTGTCTTGTTAAGCTATTACCAACTCCACCGCTCTTCCAAGCGGCATTTAAACCGTCTTGTTAAGCTACTGCAACCTGCACGTCTCTTACAAGGGGCATTTAAACCGTCTTGTTAGGCTACTGCGACTTGCACGTCTCTTCCAAGGGGCATTTATACCTTCTTCTTTAGCCACTGTATCCTCCACCACTTTTCCAAAGGGCATTTAAACCGTCTTGTTAAGCTACTGCGACCTGCACGTTTCTTCCAAGGGGCATTTAAACTGTCTTGTTAAGCTACTGCGACTTGCACGTCTCTTCCAAGGGGCATTTACACCTTCTTGTTTAGCTACTGTAACCTCCACCACTTTTCCAAGGGTCATTTAAATCGTCTTGTTAAGCTACTGCGACTTGCACGTCTCTTCCAAGGGGCATTTAAACCGTCTTGTTAAGCTACTGCGACCTGCACGTCTCTTCCAAGGGGCATTTAAACCGTCTTGTTAAGCTACTGCTAATTGCACGTCTCTTCCAAGGGGCATTTAAACTGTTTTATTAAGATACTGCGAACTGCACGTTACTTCCAAGGGGCATTTAAAACATCTTGATAATCTACTGCGACCTCCACCGCTTTTCCAAGGGGCATGTAAACCGTCTCGTTAAGCTACTGCGACCTGCACGTCTCTTCCAAGGAGCATTTAAACCATCTTGTTAAGCTACTGCGACCTCCACCGCTCTTCCAAGGGGCATTTAAACCGTCTTGTTAAGCTACTGCGACCTGCACGTCTCTTCCATGGGGCATTTAAACCGTCTTGTTAAGCTACTGCGACCTGCACGTCTCTTCCATGGGGCATTTAAACCGTCTTGTTAAGCTACTGCGACCTGCACGTCTCTTCCATGGGGCATTTAAACAGTCTTGTTAAGCTACTGCGACCTGCACGTCTCTTCCAAGGGGCATTTAAACCATCTTGTTAAGCTTTTGCGACCTGCACGTCTCTTCCAATGGGCATTTAAACCATCTTGTTAAGCTACTGCGACCTGCACGTCTCTTCCAAGGTGCATTTAAATCGTCTTGTTAAGCTACTGCGACCTGCACGTTTCTTCCAAGCGGCATTTAAACCGTCTTGTTAAGCTACTGCGACTTGCACGTCTCTTCCAATTGGCATTCAAACCTTCTTGTTTAGCTACTGTAATCTCCACCACTTTTGCTAGGGGCATTTAAACCGTCTTGTTAATTTAAGCTACTGCGACTTGCACGTCTCTTCCAAGGGGCATTTAAACCTTCAGGTTTAGCTACTGTAAACTCCACCACTTTTCCAAGGGGCATTTAAACCATCTTGTTAAGCTATTGCGACCTGCATGTTTCTTCTAAGGGGCATTTAAACCGTCTTTTTAAGCTACTGCAACCAGCACGTCTCTTTCAAGGGGCATTTAAACCGTCTTGTTAAGCTACTGCGATCTGCACGTCTCTTCCAACGGGCATTTAAACCGTCTTGTTAAGCTACTGTGACTTGCACTTCTCTTCCAAGGGGCATTTAAAACTTCATGTTTAGCTACTGTAACCTCCACCACTTTTCCAAGGGGCATTTAAACCGTCTTGTTAATCTATTTCAACCTGTATGTCTCTTCCAAGGGGCATTTAAACCGTCTTGTTAAGCTACTGCAAAATGCATGTCTCTTCCAAGGGGCATTTAAACCGTCTTGTTAAGCTACTGCGACTTGCACCTCTCTTCCAAGGGGCATTTAAACCTTCTTGTTTAGCTACTGTAACCTCCACCACTTTTCCAAGGGGCATTTAAGCCGTCTTGTTAAGCTACTGTGACCTGCATGTCTCTTCCAAGGGGCATTTAAACTGTCTTGTTAAGCTACTGCGAATGCACGTCTCTTCCAAGGGGCATTTAAACCGTCTTGTTAAGCTACTGCGACCTGCATGTCACTTCCGAGGGGCATTTAAACCGTCTTGTTCAGCTACTGCGACTTGCATGTCTCTTCCAAGGGGCATTTAAACCTTCTTGTATAGCTACTGTAACCTCCACCACTTTTCCAAGGGGCATTTAAACTGTCTTGTTAAGCTTCTGCGACCTGCATGTCTCTTCCAAGGGGCATTTAAACCGACTTTTTAAGCTACTGCAACCTGCACGTCTCTTCCAAGGGGCATTTAAACCGTCTTGTTAAGCTACTGCGACCTGCACGTCTCTTCCAAGAGGGCATTTAAACCATCTTGTTAAGCTACTGCGACTTGCACGTCTCTTCCAAGGGGCATTTAAACCGTTTTGTTAAGCTACTGCGACCTGCACGTCTCTTCCAAGGGGCATTTAAACCGTCTTGTTAAGCTTATGCGACCTGCACGTCTCTTCCATGGGGCATTTAAACCATCTTGTTAAGCTACTGCGACCTGCACGTCTCTTCCATGGGGCACTTAAACTGTCTTGTTAAGCTACTGCGTCCTGCACGTTTCTTCCAAGGGGCATTTACACAGTCTTGTTAAGCTACTGCGACCTGCACGTCTCTTCCAAGAGGGCATTTAAACCATCTTGTTAATCTACTGCGACCTCCACCGCTTTTCCAAGGGGCATTTAAACCGTCTTGTTAAGCTAATGCGACCTGCACGTCTCTTCCAAGGGGCATTTAAACCGTCTTGTTAAGCTTTTGCGACCTGCACGTCTCTTCCATGGGGCATTTAAACCGTCTTGTTAAGCTACTGCGACCTGCACGTTTCTACCAAGGGGCATTTAAACGGTCTTGTTAATCTACTGCGCCATGCATGTCTCTTCCAAGGGGCATTTAAACCGTCTTGCTAAGCTACTGCGACCTGCACGTCTCTTCCAAGGGGCATTTAAACCGTCTTGTTAAGCTACTGCGACCTGCATGTCTTTTCCAAGGGGCATTTAAACCGTTTTGTTAAGCTACTGCGACCTGCACGTCTCTTCCAAGGGGCATTTAAACCGTCTTGTTAAGCTTATGCGACCTGCACGTCTCTTCCATGGGGCATTTAAACCATCTTGTTAAGCTACTGCGACCTGCACGTCTCTTCCATGGGGCACTTAAACTGTCTTGTTAAGCTACTGCGTCCTGCACGTTTCTTCCAAGGGGCATTTACACAGTCTTGTTAAGCTACTGCGACCTGCACGTCTCTTCCAAGAGGGCATTTAAACCATCTTGTTAATCTACTGCGACCTCCACCGCTTTTCCAAGGGGCATTTAAACCGTCTTGTTAAGCTAATGCGACCTGCACGTCTCTTCCAAGGGGCATTTAAACCGTCTTGTTAAGCTTTTGCGACCTGCACGTCTCTTCCATGGGGCATTTAAACCGTCTTGTTAAGCTACTGCGACCTGCACGTTTCTACCAAGGGGCATTTAAACGGTCTTGTTAATCTACTGCGCCATGCATGTCTCTTCCAAGGGGCATTTAAACCGTCTTGCTAAGCTACTGCGACCTGCACGTCTCTTCCAAGGGGCATTTAAACCGTCTTGTTAAGCCACTGCGACCTGCACGTCTCTTCCAAGGAGCATTTAAACCGTCTTTTTAAGCTGCTGCGGCCTGCATGTCTCTTCCAAGGGGCATTTATTCTGTCTTGTTAAGCTATTACCACCTCCACCGCTCTTCCAAGCGCCGTTTAAACCGTCTTGTTAAGCTACTGCAACCTGCACGTCTCTTACAAGGGGCATTTAAACCGTCTTGTTAGGCTACTGCGACTTGCACGTCTCTTCCAAGGGGCATTTAAATCTTCTTGTTTAGCTACTGTATCCTCCACCACTTTTCCAAAGGGCATTAAAATCGTCTTGTTAATCTACTGCGACCTGCATGCCTTTTCTAAGGGGCATTTAAACCGTCTTGTTAAGCTACTGCGAAATGCACGTCTCTTCCAAGGGGCATTTAAACCGTCTTGTTAAGCTACTGCGACTTGCACTTCTCTTCCAAGGGGCATTTAAACCTTCTTGTTTAGCTACTGTAACCTCCACCACTTTTCCAAGGGGCATTTAAACCATTTTGTTAAGGTACTGCGACCTACATGTCTCTTCCAAGGAGCATTTAAACCGTCTTGTTAAGCTACTGGGACCTTTATGTCTCTTCCAAGGGGCATTTAAACCATCTTGTTAAGCTGCTGCGACCTGCATGTCTCTTCCAAGGGGCACTTAAACCATCTTGTTAAGCTACTGCGACCTCCACCGCTCTTCCAAGGGGCATTTAAACTGTCTTGTTAAGCTACTGCGACCTGCAAGTCTCTTCCAACGGGCATTTAAACCATCTTGTTAAGCTACTGTGATCTGCACGTCTCTTCCAAGGTGCATTTAAACCGTCTTGTTAAGCTGCTGCGATCTGCACGTCTCTTCCAAGGGGCATTTAAACCTTCTTGTTTAGCTACTGTAACCTCCACCACTTTTCCAAGGGGCATTTAAACCATCTTGCTAAGCTACGGCGACCTGCATGTCTCTTCCAAGGGGCATTTAAACCGTCTTTTTAAGCTACTGCAACCTGCACGTCTCTTCCAAGGGGCATTTAAACCCTCTTGTTAAGCTACTGCGACCTGCACGTCTCTTCCAAGGGGCATTTAAATCTTCTTGTTTAGCTACTGTAAACTCCACCACTTTTCCAAGGGGCATTTAAACCGTCTTGCTAAGCTACTGCGACCTGCATGTCTCTTCCAAGGGGCATTTTAAACCGTCTTTTTAAGCTACTGCAACCTGCACGTCTCTTCCAAGGGGCATTTAAACCCTCTTGTTAAGCTACTGGAACCTGCACGTCTCTTCCAAGGGGCATTTAAACCGTCTTGTTAAGCTACTGTGACCTGCATGTCTCTTCCAAGGGGCATTTAAACCGTCTTGTTAAGCTACTGCGAATGCACGTCTCTTCCAAGGGGCATTTAAACCGTCTTGTTAAGCTACTGCGACCTGCACTTATCTTCCAAGCGGCATTTAATCCATCTTTTAAGCTACTGCGACCTGCATGTCTCTTCCAAGGGGCATTTAAACCATCTTTTAAAGCTACTGCAACCTGCATGTCTCTTCCAAGGGGCATTTAAACTGTCTTGTTAAGCTACTGCGACCTGCATGTCACTTCCGAGGGGCATTTAAACCGTCTTGTTCAGCTACTGCGACTTGCATGTCTCTTCCAAGGGGCATTTAAACCTTCTTGTATAGCTACTGTAACCTCCACCACTTTTCCAAGGGGCATTTAAACTGTCTTGTTAAGCTACTGCGACCTGCATGTCTCTTCCAAGGGGCATTTAAACCGACTTTTTAAGCTACTGCAACCTGCACGTCTCTTCCAAGGGGCATTTAAACCGTCTTGTTAAGCTACTGCGACCTGCACGTGTCTTCCAAGAGGGCATTTAAACCATCTTGTTAAGCTACTGCGACTTGCACGTCTCTTCCAAGGGGCATTTAAACCGTTTTGTTAAGATCATGCGACCTGCACGTTTCTTCCAAATAGCATTTAAACCATCTTGTTAATATACTGCGACCTCCACCGCTTTTCCAAGGGGCATTTAAACCGTCTTGTTAAGCTACTGCGACCTGCACGTCTCTTCCAAGGGGCATTTAAACTGTCTTGTTAAGCTACTGCGACCTGCACATCTCTTCCAAGGGCATTTAAACCATCTTGTTAAGCTACTGCGACTTGCACATCTCTTCCAAGGGGCATTTAAACCTTCTTGTTTAGCTACTGTAACCTCCACCACTTTTCCAAGGGGCATTTAAACCATCTTGCTAAGCTACGGCGACCTGCATGTCTCTTCCAAGGGGCATTTAAACCGTCATTTTAAGCTACTGCAACCTGCACGTCTCTTCCAAGGGGCATTTAAACCCTCTTGTTAAGCTACTGCGACCTGCACGTCTCTTCCAAGGGGCATTTAAACCTTCTTGTTTAGCTACTGTAAACTCCACCACTTTTCCAAGGGGCATTTAAACCGTCTTGCTAAGCTACTGCGACCTGCATGTCTCTTCCAAGGGGCATTTTAAACCGTCTTTTTAAGCTAATGCAACCTGCACGTCTCTTCCAAGGGGCATTTAAACCCTCTTGTTAAGCTACTGCAACCTGCACGTCTCTTCCAAGGGGCATTTAAACCGTCTTGTTAAGCTACTGTGACCTGCATGTCTCTTCCAAGGGGCATTTAAACCGTTTTGTTAAGCTACTGCGAATGCACGTCTCTTCCAAGGGTCATTTAAACCATCTTGTTAAGCTACTGCGACCTGCACTTATCTTCCAAGCGGCATTTAATCCATCTTTTAAGCTACTGCGACCTGCATGTCTCTTCCAAGGGGCATTTAAACCATCTTTTAAAGCTACTGCAACCTGCACGTCTCTTCCAAGGGGCATTTAAACTGTCTTGTTAAGCTACTGCGACCTGCATGTCACTTCCGAGGGGCATTTAAACCGTCTTGTTCAGCTACTGCGACTTGCATGTCTCTTCCAAGGGGCATTTAAACCTTCTTGTATAGCTACTGTAACCTCCACCACTTTACCAAGGGGCATTTAAACTGTCTTGTTAAGCTACTGTGACCTGCATGTCTCTTCCAAGGGGCATTTAAACCGACTTTTTAAGCTACTGCAACCTGCACGTCTCTTCCAAGGGGCATTTAAACCGTCTTGTTAAGCTACTGCGACCTGCACGTGTCTTCCAAGGGGCATTTAAACCATCTTGTTAAGCTACTGCGACTTGCACGTCTCTTCCAAGGGGCATTTAAACCATTTTGTTAAGATAATGCGACCTGCACGTTTCTTCCAAGGGGCATTTAAACCATCTTGTTAATATACTGCGACCTCCACCGCTTTTCCAAGGGGCATTTAAACCTTCTTGTTTAGCTACTGTAACCTCCACCACTTTTCCAAGGGGCATTTAAACCATCTTGCTAAGCTACGGCGACCTGCATGTCTCTTCAAAGGGGCATTTAAACCGTCATTTTAAGCTACTGCAACCTGCACGTCTCTTCCAAGGGGCATTTAAACCCTCTTGTTAAGCTACTGCGACCTGCATCTCTCTTCCAAGGGCCATTTAAACCTTCTTGTTTAGCTACTGTAAACTCCACCACTTTTCCAAGGGGCATTTAAACCGTCTTACTAAGCTACTGCGACCTGCATGTCTCTTCCAAGGGGCATTTTAAACCGTCTTTTTAAGCTACTGCAACCTGCACGTCTCTTCCAAGGGGCATTTAAACCCTCTTGTTAAGCTACTGCAACCTGCACGTCTCTTCCAAGGGGCATTTAAACCGTCTTGTTAAGCTACTGCGACCTGCACTTATCTTCCAAGAGGCATTTAATCCATCTTTTAAGCTACTGCGACCTGCATGTCTCTTCCAAGGGGCATTTAAACCATCTTTTAAAGCTACTGCAACCTGCACGTCTCTTCCAAGGGGCATTTAAACTGTCTTGTTAAGCTACTGCGACCTGCATGTCACTTCCGAGGGGCATTTAAACCGTCTTGTTCAGCTACTGCGACTTGCATGTCTCTTCCAATGGGCATTTAAACCTTCTTGTATAGCTACTGTAACCTCCACCACTTTTCCAAGGGGCATTTAAACTGTTCTGTTAAGCTACTGCGACCTGCATGTCTCTTCCAAGGGGCATTTAAACCGACTTTTTAAGCTACTGCAACCTGCACGTCTCTTCCAAGGGGCATTTAAACCGTCTTGTTAAGCTACTGCGACTTGCACGTCTCTTCCAAGGGGCATTTAAACCGTTTTGTTAAGATAATGCGACCTGCACGTTCCTTCCAAGGGGCATTTAAACCATCTTGTTAATATACTGCGACCTCCACCGCTTTTCCAAGGGGCATTTAAACCGTCTTGTTAAGCTACTGCGACCTGCACGTCTCTTCCAAGGGGCATTTAAACCGTCTTGTTAAGCTTATGCGACCTGCACGTCTCTTCCATGGGGCATTTAAACCGTCTTGTTAAGCTAATGTGACCTGCACGTCTCTTCCATGGGGCACTTAAACTGTCTTGTTAAGCTACTTCGACCTGCACGTCTCTTCGAAGGGGCATTTAAACCGTCTTGTTAATCTACTGCGCCATGCATGTCTCTTCCAAGGGGCATTTAAACCATCTTGTTAAGCTACTGCGACCTGCACGTCTCTTCCAAGGGGCATTTGAACCATCTTGTTAATCTACTGCGACCTCCACCGCTTTTCAAAGGGGCATTAAAACCGTCTTGTTAAGTTTCTGCGACCTGCACGTCTCTTCCAAGGTGCATTTAAACCTTCTTGTTAAGCTACTGCAACCTGCACGTCTCTTCCAAGGAGCATTTAAACCCTCTTGTTAAGCTACTGCGACCTGCACGTCTCTTCCAAGGGGCATTTAAACCATCTTGTTAATCTACTGCGACCTCCTCCGCTTTTCAAAGGGGCATTAAAACCGTCTTGTTAAGCTACTGCGACCTGCACGTCTCTTTCAAGGGGCATTTAAACCATCTTGTTACGCTACTGCGACCTCCACAGCTCTTCCAAGGGGCATTTAAACCGCCTTGTTAAGCTACTTCGACCTGCACGTCTCTTCCCTGGGGCATTTTAACCGTCTTGTTAAGCTTCTGCAACCTGCACATCTCTTCCATGGGGCATTTAAACCCGCTTGTTAAGCTACTGCGACCTGCACGTCTCTTCAAAGGGGCATTTAAACCGTCTTGTTAAGCTACTGCAACTTGCTCATCTCTTCCAAGGGGCATTTAAACCTATTTGTTTAGCTACTGTAACCTCCACCACTTTTCCAAGGGGCATTTAAACCATCTTGTTAATCTACTGCGACCTGCATGTCTCTTCCAAGGGGCATTTAAACAGTCTTGTTAAGCTACTGCGACTTGCACGTCTGTTCCAAGGGGCACTTCAAACGTCTTGTAAAGCTACTGTAACCTCCACCACTTTTCTAAGGGGCATTTAAAAGGTCTTGTTAAGCAACTGCGAGCTGCCCTTATCTTCCAAGCGGCATTTAAACCTTCTTGTTAAGCTACTGCGACCTGCATGTCTCTTCCAAGGGGCATTTAAACCGTCTTTTTAAGCTACTGAGACCTGCACGTCTCTTCCAAGGGGCATTTAAACCGTCTTGTTAAGCTACTGCGACTTGCACGTCTCTTCCAAGGGGCATTTAAACCTTCTTGTTTAGCTACTGTAACCTCCACCACTTTTCCAAGGGGCATTTAAACGGTCTTTTTAAGGTACTGCGATCTGCATTTCTCTTCTAAGGGGCATTTAAACCGTCTTTTTAAGCTACTGCAACCTGCACGTCTCTTCCAAGGGGCATTTAAACTGTCTTGTTAAGCTACTGCAACCTGCACGTCTCTTCCAAGGGGCATTTAAACCGTCTTGTTAAGCTACTGCGACTTGCACGTCTCTTCCAAGGGGCATTTAAACCGTTTTGTTAAGCTACTGCGACCTGCACGTTTCTTCCAAGGGGCATTTAAACCATCTTGTTAAGCTACTGCGACCTCCACCGCTCTTCCAAGGGGCATTTTAACCATCTTGTTAAGCTACTGCGACCTGCACGTCTCTTCCAAAGGGCATTTAAACTATCTTGTTAAACTACTGCGACCTTCATCGCTCTTCCAATGGGCATTTAAACCGTATTGTTAAGCTACTGCGACCTGCACGTCTCTTCCTTGGGGCATTTAAACCGTCTTGATAAGCTACTGCGACCTGCACGTCTCTTCCAATGGGCATTTAAACCGTATTGTTAAGCTACTGCGACCTGCAGGTCTCTTCCAAGGTGCATTTAAACAGTCTTGTTAAGCTGCTGCGATCTGCACGTCTCTACCAAGGGGCATTAAATCCGTCTTGTTAAGTTATTATGACCTGCACCGCTCTTCCAAGGGGCATTTAAACCATCTTGTTAAGCTACTGCGACTTGCACGTCTCTTCCAAGAGGCATTTATACCTTATTGTTTAGCTACTGTAACCTCCACCACTTTTCCAAGGGGCATTTAAACCGTCTTGTTAAGCTGCTGCGACCTGCATGTCTCTTCCAAGGGGCACTTAAACCATCTTGTTAAGCTACTGCGACCTCCTCCGCGCTTCCAAGTGGCATTTAAACAGTCTTGTTAAGCTACTGCGACCTGCACGTTTCTTCCAAGGGGCATTTAAACCATCTTGTTAATCTACTGCGACCTCCACCGCTTTTCCAAGGGGCAATTAGACCGTCTTGTTAAGCTACTGCGACCTGCACGTCTCTTCCAAGGGGCATTTAAACCGTCTTGTTATGCTACTGTGACCTGCACGTCTCTTAAATGGGGCATTTAAACCGTCTTGTTAAGCTACTGCGACCTGCTTTTCTCTTCCAAGGCGCTTTAAACCGTCTTTTTAAGCTACTGCAACTTGCACGTCTCTTCCTAGGGGCATTTAAACAATCTTGTTAAGCTACTGTAACCTCCACCACTTTTCCAAGGGGCATTTAGACCGTCTTGTTAAGCTACTGCGACCTGCACGTCTCTTCCAAGGGGCATTTAAACCGTCTTGTTAAGCTACTGAAACCTGCACGTCACTTCCAAGGGGCATTTAAACTGTCTTGTTAAGCTACTGCGACCTGCACGTCTCTTCCAAGGTGCATTTAAACCTTCTTGTTAAGCTGCTGCAATCTGCACGTCTCTACCAAGGGGCATTTAATCCGTCTTGTTAAGCTATTACGACCTCCACCGCTCTTCCAAGGGGCATTTAAACCGTCTTTTTAAGCTACTGCAACCTGCACGTCTCTTCCAAGGGGCATTTAAACCCTCTTGTTAAGCTACTGCGACCTGTACGTCTCTTCCAAGGGGCATTTAAACCGTCTTGTTAAGCTACTGCGACTTGCTCGTCTCTTCCAAGGGGCATTTAAACCTATTTGTTAAGCTACTGTAACCTCCACCACTTTTCCAAGGGGCATTTAAACCGTCTTGTTAATCTACTGCGACCTGCATGTCTCTTCCAAGGGGCATTTAAACAGTCTTGTTAAGCTACTGCGACTTGCACGTCTCTTCCAAGGGGCACTTAAAACGTCTTTTAAAGTTACTGTAACCTCCACCACTTTTCTAAGGGGCATTTAAACCGTCTTGTTAAGCGACTGCGAGCTCCCTTATCTTCCAATCGGCATTTAAACCTTCTTGTTAAGCTACTGCGACCTGCATGTCTCTTCCAAGGGGCATTTAAAACGTCTTTTTAAGCCACTGCGACCTGCTCGTCTCTTCCAAGGGGCATTTAAACCGTTTTGTTAAGCTACTGCGACTTGCACGTCTCTTCCAAGGGGCATTTAAACCTTCTTGTTTAGCTGCTGTAACCTCCACCACTTTTCCAAGGGGCATTTAAACGGTCTTTTTAAGGTACTGCGACCTGCATTTCTCTTCTAAGGGGCATTTAAACCGTCTTTTTAAGCTACTGCAACCTGCACGTCTCTTCCAAGGGGCATTTAAACTGTCTTGTTAAGCTACTGCAACCTGCACGTCTCTTCCAAGGGGCATTTAAACCTTCTTGTTAAGCTACTGCGACTTGCACGTCTCTTCCAAGGGGCATTTAAACCGTTTTGTTAAGCTACTGCGACCTGCACGTTTCTTCCAAGGGGCATTTAAACCATCTTGTTAAGCTACTGCGACCTCCACCGCTCTTCCAAGGGGTCATTTTAACCATCTTGTTAAGCTACTGCGACCTGCACGTCTCTTCCAAAGGGCATTTATTCCGTCTTGTTAAGCTACTGCGACCTTCATCGCTCTTCCAAAGGGCATTTAAACCGTCTTGTTAAGCTACTGAGACCTGCACGTCTCTTCCATGGGGCATTTAAACCGTCTTGATAAGCTACTGCGACCTGCACGTCTCTTCCAAGGGGCATTTAAAGCGTCTTGTTAAGCTACTTCGACTTGCACGTCTCTTCCAAGAGGCATTTAAACCTTATTGTTTAGCTACTGTAACCTCCACCACTTTTCCAAGGGGCATTTAAACCATCTTGTTAAGCTGCTGCGACCTGCATGTCTCTTCCAAGGGGCACTTAAACCATCTTGTTAAGCTACTGCGACCTCCTCCGCACTTCCAAGGGGCATTTAAACAGTCTTGTTAAGCTACTGCGACCTGAACGTTTCTTCCAAGCGGCATTTAAACCATCTTGTTAATCTACTGCGACCTCCACCGCTTTTCCAAGGGGCATTTATCCGTCTTGCTAAGCTATTGCGACCTGCACGTCTCTTCCAAGGGGCATTTAAACCGTCTTGTTAAGCTACTGCGACCTGCACATCTCTTAAGTGGGGCATTTAAACCGTCTTGTTAAGCTACTGCGACCTGCACGTCTCCTCCATGGGGCATTTAAACCGTCTTGTTAAGCTCTGCGACCTGCACGTCTCTTCCAAGGGGCATTTAAACCGTCTTGTTAAGCTACTGCGACCTGCACATCTCTTCCAACGGGCATTTAAACCATCTTGTTAAGCTACTGCGACCTGCACGTCTCTTCCAAGGTGCATTTAAACGGTCTTGTTAAGCTGCTGCGATTTGCACGTCTCTTCCAAGGGGCATTTAAACCGCCTTGTTAAGCTACTGCGACCTGCATGTCTCTTCCAAGGGGCATTTAAACCGTCTTTTTAAGCTACTGCAACCTGCATGTCTCTTCCAAGGGGCATTTAAACCGTCTTGTTAAGCTACTGCGACCTGCATGTCTCTTCCAAGGGGCATTTAAACCGTCTTGTTAAGCTACTGCGACTTGCACGTCTCTTCCAAGGGGCATTTAAACCTTCTTGTTTAGCTACTGTTTCCTCCACCACTTTTCCAAGGGGCATTTAAACCGTTTTGTTAAGCTACTGCGACCTGCATTTCTCTTCCAAGGGGTATTTAAACCGTCTTGTTAAGCTACTGCGACCTACACGTCTCTTCCAAAGGGCATTTAAACCGTCTTGTAAAGCTACTGTAACCTCCACCACTTTTCCAAGGGGCATTTAAATCATCTTGTTAAGCTAAAGCGACCTGCACTTATCTTCCAAGCGGCATTTAAACCATCTTGTTAAGCTACTGCGACCTGCATGTCTCTTCCAAGGGGCAATTAAACCGTCTTTTTAAGCTACTGCAACCTGCATGTCTCTTCCAAGGGGCATTTAAACCATCTTTTTAAGCTACTGCAACCTGTACGTCTATTCCAAGGGGCATTTAAACCGTCTTGTTAAGCTACTGCGACCTGCACGTCTCTTCCAAGAGGCATTTAAACCGTCTTGTTAAGCTACAGCGACCTACATGTCTCTTTCAAGGGGCATTTAAACCGTCTTGTTAAGCTACTGCGACCTCCATCGCTCTTCCAAGGGGCATTTAAACCGTCTTGTTAAGCTACTGCGACCTGCACGTCTCTTCCATGGGGCATTTACACCGTCTTGTTAATCTACTGCGACTTGCACGTCTCTTCCATGGGGCATTTAAACAGTCTTGTTAAGCTACTGCGACCTGCACGTCTCTTCCAAGAGGCATTTAAACCGTCATGTTAAGCTACTGCGACCTCCATCGCTCTTCCAAGGGGCATTTAGACCGTCTTGTTAAGCTACTGCGACCTGCACGTCTCTTCCATGGGGCATTTACACCGTCTTGTTAATCTACTGCGACTTGCACGTCTCTTCCATGGGGCATTTAAACAGTCTTGTTAAGCTACTGCGACCTGCACTTCTCTTCCAAGAGGCATTTAAACCGTCTTGTTAAGCTACTGCGACTTGCAATTCTCTTCCAAGGGGCATTTAAACCTTCTTGTTAAGCTACTGCGACCTACATGTCTCCTTCAAGGGGCATTTAAACCGTCTTGTTAAGCTACTGCGACCTCCATCGCTCTTCCAAGGGGCATTTAAACCGTCTTGTTAAGCTACTGCGACCTGCACTTCTCTTCCATGGGGCATTTACACCGTCTTGTTAATCTACTGCGTCCTGCACGTCTCTTCCAAGGGGCATTTAAACAGTCTTGTTAAGCTACTGCGACCTGCACGTCTCTTCCAAGGGGCATTTAAACCATCCTGTTAAGCTACTGCGACCTGCACGTCTCTTCCAAGGGGCATTTAAACCGTCTTGTTAAGCTACTGCGACCTGCACGTCTCTTCCAACGGGCATTTAAACCTTCTTGTTTAGCTTCTGTAACCACCACCACTTTTCCAAGTGGCATTTAAACCGTCTTGTTAAGCTACTGCGAACTGCACTTCTCTTCCAAGGGGCATTGAAACCGTCTTGTTAAGCTACTGCGACCTGAACGTCTCTTAAATGGGGCATTTAATCCGTCTTATTAAGCTAATGCGACCTGCACGTTTCTGCCATGGGGCATTTAAACCGTCTTGTTAAGCTACTGCGACCTACACGTCTCTTCCAAGGGGCATTTAAACCGTCTTGTTAAGCTGCTGCGATTTGCACGTCTCTTCCAAGGGGCATTTAAACCGTTTTGTTAAGCTACTGCGACCTGCATGTGTCTTCCAAGGGGCATTTAAACTGACTTTTTAAGCTACTGCAACCTGCACGTCTCTTCCAAGGGGCATTTAAGCCGTCTTATTAAGCTACTGCGAGCTGCATGTCTCTTCCAAGGGGCATTTAAACCGTCTTCTTAAGCTACTGCGACTTGCACGTCTCTTCCAAGGGGCATTTAAACCTTCTTGTTTAGCTACTTTAACCTCCACCACTTTTCCAAGAGGCATTTAAACCGTCTTTTTAAGCTACTGCAACCTGCACGTCTCTTCCAACGGGCATTTAAACCATCGTGTTAAGCTAGTGCGACCTGCACGTCTCTTCCAAGGTGCATTTAAAGAGGCTTGTTAAGCTGCTGCGATCTGCACATCTCTACCAAGGGGCATTTAATCCGTCTTGTTAAGCTACTGCGACCTGCACGTCTCTTCTTAAAGGGGCATTTAAACCGTCTTGTTAAGCTACTGCGACTTGCACGTCTCTTCAAAGGGGCATTTAAACCATCTTGTTAAGCTACTGCTACTTGCACGTCTCTTTCAAGGGGCATGTAAACCTTCTTGTTTAGCTACTGTAACCTACAGCACTTTTCCAACGGTTATTTAAACTGTCTTGTTAATCTATTGCGACCTGCATGTCTCTTCCAAGAGGCATTTAAACCGTCTTGTTAAGCTACTGTGAAATGCACGTCTCTTCCAAGGGGCATTTAAACCATCTTGTTAAGCTACTGCGACTTGCACTTCTCTTCCAAGGGGCATTTAAACCCTCTTCTTTAGCTACTGTAACCTCCACCACTATTCCAAGGGGCATTTAAACTGTCTTGTTAAGCTACTGCGACCTGCATGTCTCTTCCAAGGGGCATTTAAACCGACTTTTTAAGCTACTGCAACCTGCACGTCTCTTCCAAGGGGCATTTAAACCCTCTTGTTAAGCTACTGCGACATGCACGTCTCTTCAAAGGGGCATTTAAACCATCTTGTTAAGCTACTGCGACTTGCACGTCTCTTTCAAGGGGCATTTAAACCTTCTTGTTTAGCTACTGTAACCTCCAGCACTTTTCCAAGGGGCATTTAAACCGTCTTGTTAATCTACTGCGACCCGCACGTCTCTTCCAAGGGGCATTTAAACCCTCTTGTTAAGCTACTGCGAAATGCACGTCTCTTCCTAGGGGCATTTAAACCATCTTGTTAAGCTACTGCGACTTGCACTTCTCTTCCAAGGGGCATTTAAACCCTCTTGTTTAGCTACTGTACCCTCCACCACTTTTCCAAGGTTCATTTGAACCGTCTTGTTAATCTACTGCGACCTACATGTCTCTACCAAGGGGCATTTAAGCCACCTTGTTAAGCTACTGGGACCTGCACGTCTCTTCCAAGGGGAATTTAAACCATCTTGTTAAGCTGCTGCGACCTGCATGTCTCTTCCAAGGGGCACTTAAACCATCTTGTTGAGCTACTGCGACCTCCACCGCTCTTCCAAAGGGCATTTAAACCGTCTTGTTAAGCTACTGCGACCTGCACGTTTCTTCCAAGGGGCATTTAAACCATCTTGTTAAGCTACTGCGACTTCCACCGCTCTACCAATGGGCATTTTAACCGTCTTGTTAAGCTACTGCGACCAGCACGTCTCTTCCAAGGGGCATTTAAACCATCTTTTTAAACTACTGCGACCTCCACCGCTTTTCCAAGGGGCATTAAAACCGTCTTGTTAAGCTACTGCGACCAGCACGTCTCTTCCAAGGGGCATTTAAACCATCTTGTTACGCTACTGCGACCTCCACAGCTATTCCAAGGGGCATATAAACCGTCTTGTTAAGCTACTGCGACCTGCACGTCCCTTCCAAGGGGCATTTAAACCGTCTTATTAAGCTACTGCGACCTGCACGTCTTTTCCAACAGGCATTTAAACAATCTTGTTAAGCTACTGCGACCTGCACGTCTCTTCCAAGGTGCATTTAAACCATCTTGTTAAGCCGCTGCGATCTGCACGTCTCTACCAAGGGGCAATTAATCCGTCTTCTGAAGATATTACGATCTTCACCGCTCTTCCAAGGGGCATTTAAACCCTCTTGTTAATCTACTGCGACCTGCATGTCTCTTCCAAGAGGCATTTAAACCATCTTGTTAAGCTACTGCGAAATGCACGTCTCTTCCAAGGGGCATTTAAACCGTTTTGTTAAGCTACTGCGACTTGCACTTCTCTTCCAAGGGGCATTTAAACCTTCTTGTTTAGCTATTGTAACCTCCACCACTTTTCCAAGAGGCATTTAAACTGTCTTGTTAAGCTACTGCGACCTACATGTCTATTCCAAGGGGCAATTAAACCGCCTAGTTAAGCTACTGGGACCTGTACGTCTCTTCCAAGGGGCATTTAAACCGTCTTGTTAAGCTGCTGCGACCTGCATGTCTCTTCCAAGGGGCACTTAAACAATCTTGTTAAGCTACTGAGACCTCCACCGCTCTTCCAAGGGGCATTTAAACTGCCTTGTTAAGCTACTGCGACCTGCACGTTTCTTCCAAGGGGCATTTAAACCATTTTGTTAAGCTACTGCGACCTCCACCGCTCTACCAAGGGGCATTTTAACCGTCTTGTTAAGCTACTGCGACCTGCACGTCTCTTCCAAGGGTCATTTAAAACGTCTTGTTAAGCTACTGCGACCTGCACGTCTCTTCCAACGGGCATTTAAACCATCTTGTTAAGCTCTTGCGACCTGCACGTCTCTTCCATGGGGCATTTAAACCATCTTGTTAAGCTTCTGCAACCTGCACATCTCTTCCATGGGGCATTTAAACCGTCTTATTAAGCTACTGCGACCTGCACGTCTCTTCCAAGGGGCATTTAAACCGTCTTGTTAAGCTACTGCGACCTGTACGTCTCTTCCAACGGGCATTTAAACCATCTTCTTAAGATACTGTGACCTGCATGTCTCTTCCAAGGTGCATTTAAACCGTCTTGTTAATCTACTGCGACCTGCACGTCTCTTCAAAGGTGCATTTAAACTGTCTTGTTAAGCTGCTGCGATCTGCACGTCTCTACCAAGGGGCATTTAATCCATCTTGTTAAGCTATTACGACCTCCACCGCTCTTCCAAGGGGCATTTAAACCGTTTTGTTAAGCTACTGCGACCTGCATCTCTCTTCCAAGGGGCATTTAAACCGTCTTTTTAAGCTACTGCAACCTGCACGTCTCTTCCAAGGGGCATTTAAACCCTCTTGTTAAACTACTGCGACCTGAACATCTCTTCCAAGGGGCATTTAAACCATCTTGCTAAGCTACTGCGACTTGCACGTCTCTTCCAAGGGGCATTTAAACCTTCTTGTTTAGCTACTGTAACCTCCACCAGTATTCCAAGGGACATTTAAACCGTCTTGTTAATCTACTGCGACCTGCATGTCTCTTCCAAGGGGCATTTAAACCGTCTTGTTAAGCTATTGCGAATTGCACGTCTCTTCAAGGGGCATTTAAACCGTCTTGTTAAGCTACTGCGACTTGCACGTCTCTTCCAAGGGGCATTTAAACCGTCTTGTAAAGCTACTGTAACCTCCACCACTTTTCCAAGGGGTATTTAAACCGTCTTGTTAAGCTACTGCGACCTGCCTTTATCTTCCAAGCAGCATTTAAATCGTCTTGTTAAGCTACTGCGACCTGCATGTCTCTTCCAAGGGGCATTTAAACCGTCTTTTTAAGCTACTGCGACCTGCACGTCTCTTCCAAGGGGCATTTAAACCCTCTTGTTAAGCTACTGCGACCTGCATGTCTCTTCCGAGGGGTATTTAAACCGTCTTGTTAAGCTACTGCGACTTGCACGTTTCTTCCAAGGGCATTTAAACCATCTTGTTAAGCTACTGCGACCTCCACTGCTCTACGAAGGGGCATTTTAACCGTCTTGTTAAGCTACTGCGACCTGCACGTCTCTTCCAAGGGGCATTTAAACCATCTTGTTAATCTACTGCGACCTCCACCGCTTTTCCAAGGGGCATTAAAACCATCTTGTTAAGCTACTGCGACTTGCACGTCTCTTTCAAGGGGCATTTATAAAATCTTGTTACGCTACTGCGACCTCCACCGCTCTTCCAAGGGGCATTTAAACCGCCTTGTTAAGCTACTTCGACCTGCACGTCTCTTCCAATGGGCATTTTAACCGTCTTGTTAAGCTTCTGCATCCTGCACATCGCTTCCATGGGGAATTTAAACCGTCTTGTTAAGCTAATGCGACCTGCACGTCTCTTCCAAGGGGCATTTAAACCGTCTTGTTAAGCTACTGCCACCTGCACGTCTCTTCCAACGGGCATTTAAACCATCTTGTTAAGCTACTGCGACCTGCACGTCTCTTCCAAGATGCATTTAAACCGTCTTGTTAAGCTGCTGCGATCTGCACGTCTCTACCAAGGGGCATTTAATCCGTCTTGTTAAGCTATTACGACTTGCACGTCTCTTCCAACGGGCATTTAAACCATCTTGTTTGGCTGCTGTAACCTCCATCACTTTTCCAAGGGGCATTTAAGCCGTCTTGTTAAGCTACTGCGACCTGCATCTCTTCCAAGGGGCATTTAAATTGTCTTTTTAAGCTACTGCGACTTGCACGTCTCTTCCAAGGGGCATTTAAACCTTCTTGTTTAGTTACTGTAACCTCCATCAATTTTCCAAGGGGCATTTAAACCGTCTTGTTAAGCTACTGCGACCTGCATGTCTCTTCCAAGGGGCATTTAAACCGTCTTTATAAGCTACTGCGACCTGCACGTCTCTTCCAAGGGGCATTTAAACCGTCTTGTTAAGCTACTGCGACCTTCATGTCTCTTCCGAGGGGCATTTAAACCGTCTTATTAAGCTACTGCGACTTGCACGTTTCTTCCAAGGGCATTTAAACCATCTTGTTAGTCTACTCCGACCTCCACCGCTCTACGAAGGGGCATTTTAACCGTCTTGTTAAGCTACTGCGACCTGCACGTCTCTTCCAAGGTGCATTTAAACCGTCTTGTTAAGCTATTGCGATCTGCACGTCTCTACCAAGGGGCATTTAATCCGTCTTGTTAAGCTATTACGACTTGCACGTCTCTTCCAAGGGGCTTTTAAACCTTCTTGTTTAGTTACTGTAACCTCCATCAATTTTCCAAGGGGCATTTAAACCGTCTTGTTAAGCTACTGCGACCTGCATCTCTCTTCCAAGGGGCATTTAAACCGTCTATTTAAGCTACTGCGACCTGCATGTCTCTTCCAAGGGGCATTTAAACCGTCTTGTTAAGCTACTGCGACCTGCATGTCTCTTCCATGAGGCATTTAAACCATCTTGTCAAGCTGCTGAGACTTGCACGTCTCTTCCATGGGATATTTAAACCGTCTTGTTAAGCTGCTGCGACCTGCACGTCTCTTCCACCGGGCATTTAAACCATCTTGTTAAGCTACTGCTACCTGCACGGCTATTCCAAGGTGCATTTAAACCGTCTTGTTAAGCTGCTGCGATCTGCACGTCTCTACCAAGGGGCCTTTAATCCGTCTTGTTAAGCTATTACGACCTGCACCGCTCTTCCAAGTGGCATTTACACCGTCTTGTTAAGATACTGCGACCTGCACGTCTCTTCCAAGGGGCATTTAAACTGTCTTGTTAAGCTACTGCGACCTGCACGTTTCTTCCAAGGGTCATTTATACCATCTTGTTAAGCTACTGCGACCTGCACGTCTCTTGCAAGGGGTATTTAAACCGTTTTGTTAAGCTACTGAGACCTGTACGTCTCTTCCAAGGGGCATTTAAATCGTCTTGTTAAGCTACTGTGACCTCCACCGCTTTTCAAAGGGGCATTTATCCATCTTGTTAAGCTACTGGGACCTGCACGTCTCTTCCAAGGGGCAATTAAATCGTCTTTTTAAGCTACTGCGACCTCCACCGCCCTTCCAAGGTGCATTTAAACTGTCTTGTTTAGCTACTGCGAACTCCAACGCTCTACGAAAGGGCATTTTAACCGTCTTGTTAAGCTACTGCGACCTGCACATCTCTTCCAAGGGGCATTTAAACCATCTTGTTAATCTACTGCGACCTCCACCGCTTTTCCAAGGGTCATTAAAATCGTCTTGTTAAGCTACTGCAACCTGCACGTCTCTTTCAAGGGGCATTTAAACCATCTTGTTATGCTACTGCGACCTCCACCGCTCTTCCAAGGGGCATTTAAACCGCCTTGTTAAGCTACTTCGATCTGCACGTCTCTTCCATGGGGCATTTTAACTGTCTTGTTAAGCTTCTGCAACCTGCACATCTCTTCCAAGGGACATTTAAACCGTCTTGTTAAGCTAATGCGACCTGCACGTCTCTTCCAAGGGGCATTTAAACCGTCTTGTTAAGCTACTGCGACCTGCACGTTTCTTCCAATGGGCATTTAAACCATCTTGTTAAGCTACTGCGACCTGCACGTCTCTTCCAACGGGCATTTAAATCATCTTGTTAAGCTACTGCGAACTGCACGTCTCTTCCAAGGTGCATTTAAACCGTCTTGTTAAGCTGCTGCGATCTGCACATCTCTACCAAGGGGCATTTAATCCGTCTTGTTAAGCTATTACGACTTGCACGTCTCTTCCAACGGGCATTTAAACCTTCTTGTTTGGCTACTGTAACTTCCATCACTTTTCCAAGGGGCATTTAAACCGTCTTGTTAAGCTACTGCGACCTGCATCTCTCTTCCAAGGGGCATTTAAACCTTCTTTTTAAGCTACTGCGACTTGCACGTCTCTTCCAAGGGGCATTTAAACCTTCTTGTTTAGTTACTGTAACCTCCATCACTTTTCCAAGGGGCATTTAAACAGTCTTGTTAAGCTACTGCGACCTGCATCTCTCTTCCAAGGGGCATTTAAACCGTCTATTTAAGCTACTGCAACCTGCCCGTCTCTTCCAAGGGGCATTTAAACCCTCTTGTTAAGCTACTGCGACCTGCACGTCTCTTCCAAGGGGCATTTAAACCTTCTTGTTTAGCTACTGTAACCTCCATCGCTTTTCCAAGGGGCATTTAAACCGTCTTGTTAAGCTACTGCGACCTGCACGTCTCTTCCATGGGGCATTTAAACCATCTTGTCAAGCTACTGAGATGTGCACGTCTCTTCCAAGGGGCATTTAAACCTTCTTGTTTAGCTACTGTCACCTCCACCACTTTTCCAAGGGGCATTTAAACCGTCTTGTTAAGCTACTGCGACCTGCATCTCTCTTCCAAGGGGCATTTAAACCGTCTTTTTAAACTACTGCAACATGCATGTCTCTTCCAAGGGGCATTTAAACCTTCTTGTTTAGCTACTGTAACCTCCACCACTTTTCCAAGGGGTATTTAAACCGTCTTGTTAAGCTACTGCGACCTGCCTTTATCTTCCAAGCAGCATTTAAACCGTCTTGTTAAGCTACTGCGACCTGCATGTCTCTTCCAAGGGGCATTTAAACCGTCTTTTTAAGCTACTGCGACCTGCACGTCTCTTCCAAGGGGCATTTAAACCCTCTTGTTAAGCTACTGCGACCTGCATGTCTCTTCCGAGGGGTATTTAAACAGTCTTGTTAAGCTACTGCGACTTGCACGTTTCTTCCAATGGCATTTAAACCATCTTGTTAAGCTACTGCGACCTCCACCACTCTACGAAGGGGCATTTTAACCGTCTTGTTAAGCTACTGCGACCTGCACGTCTCTTCCAAGGGGCATTTAAACCATCTTGTTAATCTACTGCGACCTCCACCGCTTTTCCAAGGGGCATTAAAACCATCTTGTTAAGCTACTGCGACTTGCACGTCTCTTTCAAGGGGCATTTATAAAATCTTGTTACGCTACTGCGACCTCCACCGCTCTTCCAAGGGGCATTTAAACCGCCTTGTTAAGCTACTTCGACCTGCACGTCTCTTCCAATGGGCATTTTAACCGTCTTGTTAAGCTTCTGCATCCTGCACATCGCTTCCATGGGGCATTTAAACCGTCTTGTTAAGCTAATGCGACCTGCACGTCTCTTCCAAGGGGCATTTAAACCGTCTTGTTAAGCTACTGCCACCTGCACGTCTCTTCCAACGGGCATTTAAACCATCTTGTTAAGCTACTGCGACCTGCACGTCTCTTCCAAGGTGCATTTAAACCGTCTTGTTAAGCTGCTGCGATCTGCACGTCTCTACCAAGGGGCATTTAATCCGTCTTGTTAAGCTATTACGACTTGCACGTCTCTTCCAACGGGCATTTAAACCATCTTGTTTGGCTGCTGTAACCTCCATCACTTTTCCAAGGGGCATTTAAGCCGTCTTGTTAAGCTACTGCGACCTGCATCTCTTCCAAGGGGCATTTAAATCGTCTTTTTAAGCTACTGCGACTTGCACGTCTCTTCCAAGGGGCATTTAAACCTTCTTGTTTAGTTACTGTAACCTCCATCAATTTTCCAAGTGGCATTTAAACCGTCTTGTTAAGCTACTGCGACCTGCATGTCTCTTCCAAGGGGCATTTAAACCGTCTTGTTAAGCTACTGCAACCTTCATGTCTCTTCCGAGGGGCATTTAAACCGTCTTATTAAGCTACTGCGACTTGCACGTTTCTTCCAAGGGCATTTAAACCATCTTGTTAGTCTACTCCGACCTCCACCGCTCTACGAAGGGGCATTTTAACCGTCTTGTTAAGCTACTGCGACCTGCACGTCTCTTCCAAGGTGCATTTAAACCGTCTTGTTAAGCTATTGCGATCTGCACGTCTCTACCAAGGGGCATTTAATCCGTCTTGTTAAGCTATTACGACTTGCACGTCTTTTCCAAGGGGCTATTAAACCTTCTTGTTTAGTTACTGTAACCTCCATCAATTTTCCAAGGGGCATTTAAACCATCTTGTTAAGCTACTGCGACCTGCATCTCTCTTCCAAGGGGCATTTAAACCGTCTATTTAAGCTACTGCGACCTGCATGTCTCTTCCAAGGGGCATTTAAACCGTCTTGTTAAGCTACTGCGACCTGCATGTCTCTTCCATGGGGCATTTAAACCATCTTGTCAAGCTGCTGAGACTTGCACGTCTCTTCCATGGGATATTTAAACCGTCTTGTTAAGCTGCTGCGACCTGCACGTCTCTTCCAACGGGCATTTAAACCATCTTGTTAAGCTACTGCTACCTGCACGGCTCTTCCAAGGTGCATTTAAACCGTCTTGTTAAGCTGCTGCGTTCTGCACGTCTCTACCAAGGGGCCTTTAATCCGTCTTGTTAAGCTATTACGACCTCCACCGCTCTTCCAAGTGGCATTTACACCGTCTTGTTAAGATACTGCGACCTGCACGTCTCTTCCAAGGGGCATTTAAACCGTCTTGTTAAGCTACTGCGACCTGCACGTTTCTTCCAAGGGTCATTTATACCATCTTGTTAAGCTACTGCGACCTGCACGTCTCTTGCAAGGGGTATTTAAACCGTTTTGTTAAGCTACTGAGACCTGTACGTCTCTTCCAAGGGGCATTTAAATCGTCTTGTTAAGCTACTGTGACCTCCACCGCTTTTCAAAGGGGCATTTATCCATCTTGTTAAGCTACTGGGACCTGCACGTCTCTTCCAAGGGGCAATTAAATCGTCTTTTTAAGCTACTGCGACCTCCACCGCCCTTCCAAGGTGCATTTAAACTGTCTTGTTTAGCTACTGCGAACTCCAACGCTCTACGAAAGGGCATTTTAACCGTCTTGTTAAGCTACTGCGACCTGCACGTCTCTTCCAAGGGGCATTTAAACCATCTTGTTAATCTACTGCGACCTCCACCGCTTTTCCAAGGGTCATTAAAACCGTCTTGTTAAGCTACTGCGACCTGCACGTCTCTTTCAAGGGGCATTTAAACCATCTTGTTACGCTACTGCGACCTCCACCGCTCTTCCAAGGGGCATTTAAACCGCCTTGTTAAGCTACTTCGACCTGCACGTCTCTTCCATGGGGCATTTTAACTGTCTTGTTAAGCTTCTGCAACCTGCACATCTCTTCCAAGGGACATTTAAACCGTCTTGTTAAGCTACTGCGACCTGCACGTCTCTTCCAAGGGGCATTTAAACCGTCTTGTTAAGCTACTGCGACCTGCACGTTTCTTCCAATGGGCATTTAAACCATCTTGTTAAGCTACTGTGACCTGCACGTCTCTTCCAACGGGCATTTAAATCATCTTGTTAAGCTACTGCGACCTGCACGTCTCTTCCAAGGTGCATTTAAACCGTCTTGTTAAGCTGCTGCGATCTGCACGTCTCTACCAAGGGGCATTTAATCCGTCTTGTTAAGCTATTATGACTTGCACGTCTCTTCCAACGGGCATTTAAACCTTCTTGTTTGGCTACTGTAACTTCCATCACTTTTCCAAGGGGCATTTAAACCGTCTTGTTAAGCTACTGCGACCTGCATCTCTCTTCCAAGGGGCATTTAAACCTTCTTTTTAAGCTACTGCGACTTGCACGTCTCTTCCAAGGGGCATTTAAACCTTCTTGTTTAGTTACTGTAACCTCCATCACTTTTCCAAGGGGCATTTAAACAGTCTTGTTAAGCTACTGCGACCTGCATCTCTCTTCCAAGGGGCATTTAAACCGTCTATTTAAGCTACTGCAACCTGCCCGTCTCTTCCAAGGGGCATTTAAACCCTCTTGTTAAGCTACTGCGACCTGCATGTCTCTTCCAAGGGGCATTTAAACCTTCTTGTTTAGCTACTGTAACCTCCATCGCTTTTCCAAGGGGCATTTAAACCGTCTTGTTAAGCTACTGCGACCTGCACGTCTCTTCCATGGGGCATTTAAACCATCTTGTCAAGCTACTGAGACGTGCACGTCTCTTCCAAGGGGCATTTAAACCTTCTTGTTTAGCTACTGTCACCTCCACCACTTTTCCAAGGGGCATTTAAACCGTCTTGTTAAGCTACTGCGACCAGCATCTCTCTTCCAAGGGGCATTTAAACCGTCTTTTTAAGCTACTGCAACATGCATGTCTCTTCCAAGGGGCATTTAAACCTTCTTGTTTAGCTACTGTAACCTCCACCACTTTTCCAAGGGGCATTTAAACCATCTTGTTAAGCTACTGGGACCTGTACGTCTCTTCCAAGGGACATTTTGAGCCGTCTTGTTAAGCTGCTGCGACCTGCACGTTTCTTTCAAGGGGCATTGAAACCGTCTTGTTAAGCTACTGCGACCTCCACCGCTCTACCAAGGGTCATTTTAACCATCTTGTTAAGCTACTGCGACCTGCACGTCTCTTCCAAGGGGCATTCAAACCATCTTGTTAATCTACTGCGACCTCCACCGCTTTTCCAAGGGGCATTAAAACCGTCTTGTTAAGCTACTGCGACCTGCACGTCTCTTTCAAGGGGCATTTAAACCATTTTGTTACGCTACTGCGACCTCCACCGCTCTTCCAAGGGGCATTTAAACCGCCTTGTTAAGCTACTTCGAAGAGAACGTCTCTTCCATGGGGCATTTTAACCGTCTTGTTAAGCTTCTGCAACCTGCACATCTCTTCCAACGGGCATTTAAACCATCTTGTTAAGCTACTGCGACCTGCACGTCTCTTCCAAGGGGCATTTAAACCGTCTTGTTAAGCTATTGCGACCTGCACGTCTCTTCCAAGGGGCATTTAAACCGTCTTGTTAAGCTACTGCGACCTGCACGTCTCTTCCAACGGGCATTTAAACCATCTTGTTAAGCTACTGCGACCTGCAAGTCTCTTCCAAGGGGCATTTAAACCGTCTTATTAAGCTTCTGCGATCTGCACTTTTCTTCCAAGGGGCATTTAAACCGTCTTGTTAAGCTACTGCGACTTGCACGTCTCTTCCAAAGGGCATTTAAACCTTCTTGTTTAGCTGCTGCGATCTGCACGTCTCTACCAAGGGGCATTTAATCCGTCTTGTTAAGCTATTACGACCTCCACCGCTCTTCCAAGTGGCATTTACACCGTCTTGTTAAGTTACTGCAACCTGCACATCTCTTCCAAGGGGCATTTAATCTGTCTTGTTAAGCTATTACGACCTCCACCGCTCTTCCAAGTGGCATTTACACCGTCTTGTTAAGATACTGCGACCTGCACTTCTCTTGCAAGGGGTATTTAAACCGTTTTGTTAAGCTATTACGACTTGCACGTCTCTTCCAACGGGCATTTAAACCTTCTTGTTTGGCTACTGTAACCTCCATTACTTTTCCAAGGGGCATTTAAACCGTCTTGTTAAGCTACTGCGACCTGCATCTCTCTTCCAAGGGGCATTTAAACCGTCTTTTTAAGCTACTGCGACTTGCATGTCTCTTCCAAGGGGCATTTAAGCCTTCTTGTTTAGTTACTGTTACCTCCATCACTTTTCCAAGGGGCATTTAAACAGTCTTGTTAAGCTACTGCAACCTGCACGTCTCTTCCAAGGGGCATTTAAACCTTCTTGTTTAGCTACTGTAACCTCCATCACTTTTTCAAGGGGCATTTAAACCGTCTTGATAAGCTACTGCGACCTGCATGTCTCTTCCAAGTGGCATTTAAACCGTCTTGTTAAGCTGCTGCGATCTGCACGTCTCTACCAAGGGGCATTTAATCCGTCTTGGTAAGCTATTACGACTTGCATGTCTCTTCCAAAGGGCATTTAAACCTTCTTGTTTGGCTACTGTAACCTCCATCACTTTTCCAAGGGGCATTTAAACCGTCTTGTTAAGCTACTGCGACCTGCATCTCTCTTCCAAGGGGCATTTAAACCGTCTTTTTAAGCTACTGCGACTTGCACGTCTCTTCCAAGGGGCATTTAAACCTTCTTGTTTAGTTACTGTAACCTCCATCACTTTTCCAAGGGGCATTTAAACCGTCTTGTTAAGCTACTGCGACCTGCACGTCTCTTCCATGGGGCATTTAAACCATCTTGTCAAGCTACTGAGACGTGCACGTCTCTTCCAAGGGATATTTAAACCGTCTTGTTAAGCTGCTGCGACCTGCACGTCTCTTCCAACGGGCATTTAAACCATCTTGTTAAGCTACTGCTACCTGCACGTCTCTTCCAAGGTGCATTTAAACCGTCTTGTTAAGCTGCTGTGATCTGCAAGTCTCTACCAAGGGGCATTTAATCCGTCTTGTTAAGCTATTACGACCTCCACCGCTCTTCCAAGTGGCATTTACACCGTCTTGTTAAGATACTGCGACCAGCACGTCTCTTCCAAGGGGAATTTAAACGGTCTTGTTAAGCTACTGCGACCTGTACGTTTCTTCCAAGGGTCATTTATACCATCTTGTTAAGCTACTGCGACCTGCACGTCTCTTGCAAGGGGTGTTTAAACCGTTTTGTTAAGCTATTGCGACCTGTACGTCTCTTCCAAGGGGCATTTAAATCGTCTTGTTAAGCTACTGTGACCTCCACCACTTTTCAAAGGGGCATTTAAACCATCTTGTTAAGCTACTGTGACCTGCACGTCTCTTCCAAGGGGCAATTAAATCGTCTTTTTAAGCTACTGCGACCTCCACCGCTCTTCCAAGGGGCATTTAAACCGTCTTGTTTAGCTACTGCGACCTGCACGTTTCTACCAAGGGGCATTTAAACCGTCTTGTTAATCTACTGCGCCATGCATGTCTCTTTCAAGGGGCATTTAAACCGTCTTGTTAAGCTACTGCGACCTGCACGTCTCTTCCAAGGGGCATTTTAACCGTCTTGTTAAGCTTCTGCGATCTGCACTTTTCTTCCAAGGGGCATTTAAACCGTCTTGTTAAGCTACTGCGACTTGCACGTCTCTTCCAAAGGGCATTTAAACCTTCTTGTTTAGCTGCTGCGATCTGCACGTCTCTACCAAGGGGCTTTTAATCCGTCTTGTTAAGCTATTACGACCTCCACCGCTCTTCCAAGTGGCATTTACACCGTCTTGTTAAGTTACTGCAACCTGCACATCTCTTCCAAGGGGCATTTAATCTGTCTTGTTAAGCTATTACGACCTCCACCGCTCTTCCAAGTGGCATTTACACCGTCTTGTTAAGATACTGCGACCTGCACGTCTCTTGCAAGGGGTATTTAAACCGTTTTGTTAAGCTATTACGACTTGCACGTCTCTTCCAACGGGCATTTAAACCTTCTTGTTTGGCTACTGTAACCTCCATTACTTTTCCAAGGGGCATTTAAACCGTCTTGTTAAGCTACTGCGACCTGCATCTCTCTTCCAAGGGGCATTTAAACCGTCTTTTTAAGCTACTGCGACTTGCATGTCTCTTCCAAGGGGCATTTAAGCCTTCTTGTTTAGTTACTGTTACCTCCATCACTTTTCCAAGGGGCATTTAAACAGTCTTGTTAAGCTACTGCAACCTGCACGTCTCTTCCAAGGGGCATTTAAACCTTCTTGTTTAGCTACTGTAACCTCCATCACTTTTTCAAGGGGCATTTAAACCGTCTTGATAAGCTACTGCGACCTGCATGTCTCTTCCAAGTGGCATTTAAACCGTCTTGTTAAGCTGCTGCGATCTGCACGTCTCTACCAAGGGGCATTTAATCCGTCTTGCTAAGCTATTACGACTTGCATGTCTCTTCCAACGGGCATTTAAACCTTCTTGTTTGGCTACTGTAACCTCCATCACTTTTCCAAGGGGCATTTAAACCGTCTTGTTAAGCTACTGCGACCTGCATCTCTCTTCCAAGGGGCATTTAAACCGTCTTTTTAAGCTACTGCGACTTGCACGTCTCTTCCAAGGGGCATTTAAACCTTCTTGTTTAGTTACTGTAACCTCCATCACTTTTCCAAGGGGCATTTAAACCGTCTTGTTAAGCTACTGCGACCTGCACGTCTCTTCCATGGGGCATTTAAACCATCTTGTCAAGCTACTGAGACGTGCACGTCTCTTCCAAGGGATATTTAAACCGTCTTGTTAAGCTGCTGCGACCTGCACGTCTCTTCCAACGGGCATTTAAACCATCTTGTTAAGCTACTGCTACCTGCACGTCTCTTCCAAGGTGCATTTAAACCGTCTTGTTAAGCTGCTGTGATCTGCAAGTCTCTACCAAGAGGCATTTAATCCGTCTTGTTAAGCTATTACGACCTCCACCGCTCTTCCAAGTGGCATTTACACCGTCTTGTTAAGATACTGCGACCAGCACGTCTCTTCCAAGGGGAATTTAAACGGTCTTGTTAAGCTACTGCGACCTGTACGTTTCTTCCAAGGGTCATTTATACCATCTTGTTAAGCTACTGCGACCTGCACGTCTCTTGCAAGGGGTGTTTAAACCGTTTTGTTAAGCTATTGCGACCTGTACGTCTCTTCCAAGGGGCATTTAAATCGTCTTGTTAAGCTACTGTGACCTCCACCACTTTTCAAAGGGGCATTTAAACCATCTTGTTAAGCTACTGGGACCTGCACGTCTCTTCCAAGGGGCAATTAAATCGTCTTTTTAAGCTACTGCGACCTCCACCGCTCTTCCAAGGGGCATTTAAACCGTCTTGTTTAGCTACTGCGACCTGCACGTTTCTATCAAGGGGCATTTAAACCGTCTTGTTAATCTACTGCGACCTGCACGTCTCTTCCAAGGGGCATTTTAACCGTGTTGTTCAGCTACTGCGACCTGCATGTCTCTTTCAAGGGGCATTTAAACCGTCTTGTTAAGCTACTGCGACCTGCACGTCTCTTCCAAGGGGCATTTTAACCGTGTTGTTCAGCTACTGCGACCTGCATGTCTCTTCCAAGGGGCATTTAAACCGTCTTTTTAAGCCACTGCGACCTGCACGTCTCTTCCAAGGGGCATTCAAACCTTCTTGCTTAGCTACTGTAACCTCCACCACTTTTCCAAGGGGCATTTAAACCGTCTTGTTAAGCTACTGCGACCTGCATCTCTCTTTCAAGGGGCATTTAAACCGTCTTTTTAAGCTACTGCAACATGCACGTCTCTTCCAAGGGGCATTTAAACCTTCTTGTTTAGCTACTGTAACCTCCACCACTTTTCCAAGGGGCATTTAAACCATCTTGTTAAGCTACTGCGACATGCATGTCTCTTCCAAGGGGCATTTAAACGATCTTGTTAAGCTACTGGGACCTGTACGTCTCTTCCAAGGGGCATTTAAACCGTCTTGTTAAGCTGCTGCGACCTGCACATTTCTTCCAAGAGGCATTGAAACCGTCTTGTTAAGCTACTGCGACCTGCACGTTTCTTCCAAGGGGCATTGAAACCATCTTGTTAAGCTACTGCGACCTCCACCGCTCTACCAAGGGGCATTTTAACCGTCTTGTTAAGCTACTGCGACCTGCACGTCTCTTCCAAGGGGCATTCAAACCAACTTGTTAATCTACTGCGACCTCCACCGCTTTTCCAAGGGGCATTAAAACCGTCTTGTTAAGCTACGGCGACCTGCACATCTCTTTCAAGGGGCATTTAAACCATCTTGTTACGCTACTGCGACCTCCACCGCTCTTCCAAGGGGCATTTAAACCGCCTTGTTAAGCTACTTCGAAGTGCACGTCTCTTCCATGGGGCATTTTAACCGTCTTGTTAAGCTTCTGCAACCTGCACATCTCTTCCATGGGGCATTTAAACCGTCTTGTTAAGCTACTGCTACCAGCACGTCTCTTCCAAGGGGCATTTAAACCGTCTTGTTAAGCTACTGTGACCTGCACGTCTCTTCCAACGGGCATTTAAACCATCTTGTTAAGCTACTGCGACCTGCACGTCTCTTCCAAGGGGCATTTAAACCGTCTTGTTAAGCTTCTGCGATCTGCACTTTTCTTCCAAGGGGCATTTAAACCGTCTTGTTAAGCTATTACGACCTCCACCGCTCTTCCAAGGGGCATTTAAACCGTCTTGTTAAGCTACTGCGACCTGCACGTCTCTTCCAAGGGGCATTTAAACCGTCTTGTTAAGCTACTGCGACTTGCACGTCTCTTCCAAAGGGCATTTAAACCTTCTTGTTTAGCTACTGTAACCTCCATCACTTTTCCAAGGGGCATTTAAACCGTCTTTTTAAGCTACTGCAACCTGCACGTCTCTTCCAAGGGGCATTTAAACCCTCTTGTTAAGCTACTGCGATCTGCACGTCTCTTCCAAGGGGCATTTAAACGGTCTTGTTAAACTACTGCGACTTGCACGTCTCTTCCAAGGGGCATTTATGCCTTCTTGTTTAGCTACTGTAACCTCCATCACTTTTCCAAGGGGCATTTAAACCGTCTTGTTAAGCTACTGCGACCTGCATCTCTCTTCCAAGGGGCATTTAAACAGTCTATTTAAGCTACTGCAACCTGCACCTCTTCTCCAAGGGGCATTTAAACCATCTCGTTAAGCTATTACGACCTCCACCGCTCTTCCAAGTGGGCATTTACACCGTCTTGTTAAGCTACTGCGACCTGCACGTCTCTTCCAAGGGGCATTTAAACAGTCTTGTTAAGCTACTGCGACCTGCACGTCTCTTCCAAGGGGCATTTAAACCATCTTGTTAAACTACTGCGACCTGCACGTCTCTTGCAAGTGGTATTTAAACCTCTTGTTAAGCTACTGCGACCTGTACGTCTCTTCCAAGTGGCATTTAAATCGTCTTGTTAAGCTACTGCGACATGCACGTCTCTTCCACGGGGCATGTAAACCATCTTGTTAAGCTACTGCGACTTGCACGTCTCTTCCAAGGGGCATTTAAACCTTCTTGTTTAGCTACTGTAACCTCCACCACTTTTCCAAGGGGCATTTAAACCATCTTGTTAAGCTACTGCGACCTGCATGTCTCTTCCAAGGGGCATTTACACCGTCTTGTTAAGCTACTGCGACCTGCACGTCTCTTCCAAGGGGCATTTAAACAGTCTTGTTAAGCTACTGCGACCTGCACGTCTCTTCCAAGGGGCATTTAAACCATCTTGTTAAACTACTGCGACCTGCACGTCTCTTGCAAGTGGTATTTAAACCATTTTGTTAAGCTACTGCGACCTGTACGTCTCTTCCAAGTGGCATTTAAATCGTCTTGTTAAGCTACTGCGACATGCACGTCTCTTCCACGGGGCATGTAAAGCATCTTGTTAAGCTACTGCGACTTGCACGTCTCTTCCAAGGGGCATTTAAACCTTCTTGTTTAGCTACTGTAACCTCCACCACTTTTCCAAGGGGCATTTAAACCATCTTGTTAAGCTACTGCGACCTGCATGTCTCTTCCAAGGGGCATTTAAACCGTCTTGTTAAGCTACTGCGACCTGCACGTCTCTTCCATGGGGCATTTAAACCATCTTGTCAAGCTACTGAGACGTGCACGTCTCTTCCAAGGGATATTTAAACCGTCTTGTTAAGCTGCTGCGACCTGCACGTCTCTTCCAACGGGCATTTAAACCATCTTGTTAAGCTACTGCTACCTGCACGTCTCTTCCAAGGTGCATTTAAACCGTCTTGTTAAGCTGCTGCGATCTGCACGTCTCTACCAAGGGGCATTTAATCCGTCTTGTTAAGCTATTACGACCTCCACCGCTCTTCCAAGTGGCATTTACACCGTCTTGTTAAGATACTGCAACCTGCACATCTCTTCCAAGGGGCATTTAATCCGTCTTGTTAAGCTATTACGACCTCCACCCCTCTTCCAAGTGGCATTTACACCGTCTTGTTAAGATACTGCGACCTGCACGTCTCTTGCAAGGGGTATTTAAACCGTTTTGTTAAGCTATTACGACTTGCACGTCTCTTCCAACGGGCATTTAAACCTTCTTGTTTGGCTACTGTAACCTCCATTACTTTTCCAAGGGGCATTTAATCCGTCTTGTTAAGCTACTGCGACCTGCATCTCTCTTCCAAGGGGCATTTAAACCGTCTTTTTAAGCTACTGCGACTTGCACGTCTCTTCCAAGGGGCATTTAAGCCTTCTTGTTTAGTTACTGTTACCTCCATCACTTTTCCAAGGGGCATTTAAACAGTCTTGTTAAGCTACTGCAACCTGCACGTCTCTTCCAAGGGGCATTTAAACCCTCTTGTTAAGCTACTGCGACCTGCACGTCTCTTCCAAGGGGCATTTAAACCTTCTTGTTTAGCTACTGTAACCTCCATCACTTTTTCAAGGGGCATTTAAACCGTCTTGATAAGCTACTGCGACCTGCATGTCTCTTCCAAGTGGCATTTAAACCGTCTTGTTAAGCTGCTGCGATCTGCACGTCTCTACCAAGGGGCATTTAATCCGTCTTGCTAAGCTATTACGACTTGCACGTCTCTTCCAACGGGCATTTAAACCTTCTTGTTTGGCTACTGTAACCTCCATCACTTTTCCAAGGGGCATTTAAACCGTCTTGTTAAGCTACTGCGACCTGCATCTCTCTTCCAAGGGGCATTTAAACCGTCTTTTTAAGCTACTGTGACTTGCACGTCTCTTCCAAGGGGCATTTAAACCTTCTTGTTTAGTTACTGTAACCTCCATCACTTTTCCAAGGGGCATTTAAACCGTCTTGTTAAGCTACTGCGACCTGCACGTCTCTTCCATGGGGCATTTAAACCATCTTGTCAAGCTACTGAGACGTGCACGTCTCTCCAAGGGATATTTAAACCGTCTTGTTAAGCTGCTGCGACCTGCACGTCTCTTCCAACGGGCATTTAAACCATCTTGTTAAGCTACTGCTACCTGCACGTCTCTTCCAAGGTGCATTTAAACCGTCTTGTTAAGCTGCTGTGATCTGCAAGTCTCTACCAAGAGGCATTTAATCCGTCTTGTTAAGCTATTACGACCTCCACCGCTCTTCCAAGTGGCATTTACACCGTCTTGTTAAGATACTGCGACCAGCACGTCTCTTCCAAGGGGAATTTAAACGGTCTTGTTAAGCTACTGCGACCTGTACGTTTCTTCCAAGGGTCATTTATACCATCTTGTTAAGCTACTGCGACCTGCACGTCTCTTGCAAGGGGTGTTTAAACCGTTTTGTTAAGCTATTGCGACCTGTACGTCTCTTCCAAGGGGCATTTAAATCGTCTTGTTAAGCTACTGTGACCTCCACCACTTTTCCAAGGGGCATTTAAACCGTCTTGTTAAGCTACTGCGACCTGCATCTCTCTTTCAAGGGGCATTTAAACCGTCTTTTTAAGCTACTGCAACCTGCACGTCTCTTCCAAGGTGCATTTAAACTCTCTTGTTAAGCTACTGCGACCTGCACGTCTCTTCCAAGGGGCATTTAAACCGTCTTGTTAAGCTACTGCGACTTGCACGTCTCTTCCAAGGGGCATTTAAACCTTCTAGTTTAGCTACTGTAACCTCCACCACTTTTCCAAGGGGCATTTAAACCGTCTTGTTAAGCTACTGCGACCTGCATCTCTCTTCCAAGGGGCATTTAAACCGTCTTATTAAGCTACTGCAACCTGCACGTCTCTTCCAAGGGGCACTTAATCCATCTTGTTAAGCTACTGCGACCTACATGTCTCTTCCAAGTGGCATTTAAACCATCTTGTTAAGCTACAGGCACCTGTACGTCTCTTCCAAGGGGCACTTAAACCTTCTTGTTAAGCAGCTGCGACCTGCATGTCTCTTCCAAGGGGCACTGAAACCATCTTGCTAAGCTACTGCGACCTCCACCGCTCTTCCAAGAGGCATTAAAACCGTCTTTTTAAGCTACTGCGACCTGCACGTCTCTTTCAAGGGGCATTTAATCCATCTTGTTACGCTACTGCGACCTCCACCGCTCTTCCAAGGGGCATTTAAACCGCCTTGTTAAGCTACTTCGACCTGCACATCTCTTCCATGGGGCATTTTAACTGTCTTGTTAAGCTACTGCGACCTGCACATCTCTTCCATGGGGCATTTAAACAGTCTAATTAAGCTACAGCGACCTGCACGTCTCTTCCAAGGGGCATTTAAACCGTCTTGTTAAGCTACTGCGACCTGCACGTCTCTTCCAATGGGCATTTAAACCATCTTGTTAAGCTACTGCGACCTGCACGTCTCTTCCAATGTGCATTTAAACCGTCTTGTTAAGCTGCTGCGATCTGAACGTCTCTATCAAGGGGCATTTAATCCGTCTTGTTAAGCTATTACGACCTCCACCGCTCTTCCAAGGGGCATTTAAACTCTCTTTTTAAGCTACTGCGACCTGCACGTCTCTTCCAAGGGGCATTTAAACCGTCTTGTTAAGCTACTGCGACCTGCACGTCTCTTCCAACGGGCATGTAAACCATCTTGTTAAGCTACTGCGACTTGCACGTCTCTTCCAAGGGGCATTTAAACCTTCTAGTTTAGCTACTGTAACCTCCACCACTTTTCCAAGGGGCATTTAAACCGTCTTGTTAAGCTACTGCGACCTGCATCTCTCTTCCAAGGGGCATTTAAACCGTCTTATTAAGCTACTGCAACCTGCACGTCTCTTCCAAGGGGCACTTAATCCATCTTGTTAAGCTACTGCGACCTACATGTCTCTTCCAAGTGGCATTTAAACCATCTTGTTAAGCTACAGGCACCTGTACGTCTCTTCCAAGGGGCACTTAAACCTTCTTGTTAAGCAGCTGCGACCTGCATGTCTCTTCCAAGGGGCACTGAAACCATCTTGCTAAGCTACTGCGACCTCCACCGCTCTTCCAAGAGGCATTAAAACCGTCTTGTTAAGCTACTGCGACCTGCACGTCTCTTTCAAGGGGCATTTAATCCATCTTGTTACGCTACTGCGACCTCCACCGCTCTTCCAAGGGGCATTTAAACCGCCTTGTTAAGCTACTTCGACCTGCACATCTCTTCCATGGGGCATTTTAACTGTCTTGTTAAGCTACTGCGACCTGCACATCTCTTCCATGGGGCATTTAAACAGTCTAATTAAGCTACAGCGACCTGCACGTCTCTTCCAAGGGGCATTTAAACCGTCTTGTTAAGCTACTGCGACCTGCACGTCTCTTCCAATGGGCATTTAAACCATCTTGTTAAGCTACTGCGACCTGCACGTCTCTTCCAATGTGCATTTAAACCGTCTTGTTAAGCTGCTGCGATCTGAACGTCTCTATCAAGGGGCATTTAATCCGTCTTGTTAAGCTATTACGACCTCCACCGCTCTTCCAAGGGGCATTTAAACTCTCTTGTTAAGCTACTGCGACCTGCACGTCTCTTCCAAGGGGCATTTAAACCATCTTGTTAAGCTACTGCGACTTGCACTTCTCTTCCAAGGGGCATTTAAACCTTCTTGTTTAGCTACTGTAACCTCCACCACTTTTCCAAGGGGCATTTAAACCGTCTTGTTAAGCTACTGGGACCTGTACGTCTCTTCCAAGGGGCATTTAAACTGTCTTGTTAAGCTGCTGCCATCTGCATGTCTCTTCCAAGGGGCACTTAAACCATCTTGTTAAGCTACTGCGACCTGCACGTTTCTTCCAAGGGGCATTTACACCGTCTTGTTATGCTACTGCGACCTCCACCGCTCAACCAAGTGGCATTTTAACCGTCTTGTTAAGCTACTGCGACCTGCACGTCTCTTCCAAGGGGCATTTCAACCATCTTGTTAATCTACTGTGACCTCCATTGCTTTTCCAAGGCGCATTAAAACCGTCTTGTTAAGCTACTGCGAGCTGCACGTCTCTTTCAAGGGGCATTTAAACCATCTTGGTACGCTACTGCGACCTCCACCGCTATTCCAAGGGGCATTTAAACCGCCTTGTTAAGCTACTTCGACCAGCACGTCTCTTCCATGGGGCATTTTAACCGTCTTGTTAAGCTACTGCGACCTGCACATCTCTTCCATGGGGCATTTAAACCGTCTTGTTAAGCTACTGCGACCTTCACGTCTCTTCCAAGAGGCATTTAAACCATCTTGTTAAGCTACTGCGACCTGCACGTCTCTTCCAAAGGGCAATTAAACCTTCTTGTTTATCTACTGTAACCTCCATCACTTTTCCAAGAGGCATTTAAACCGTCTTTTTAAGCTACTGCAACCTGCACGTCTCTTCCAAGGGGCATTTAAATTCTCTTGTTAAGCTACTGCGACCTGCACGTTTCTTCCAAGGGGCATTTAAACCATCTTGTTATGCTACTGCGACCTCCACCGCTCAACCAAGGGGCATGTTAACCGTCTTGTTAAGCTACTGCGACCTGCACGTCTCTTCCAAGGGGCATTTCAACCATCTTGTTAATCTACTGTGAAGTCCATTGCTTTTCCAAGGGGCATTAAAACCGTCTTGCTAAGCTACTGCGAGCTGCACGTCTCTTTCAAGGGGCATTTAAACCATCTTGTTAAGCTACTGCGACCTCCTCCGCTCTTCCAAGGGGCCTTTAAACCGCCTTGTTAAGCTACTTCGACCAGCACGTCCCTTCCATGGGGCATTTTAACCGTCTTGTTAAGCTACTGCGACCTGCACATCTCTTCCATGGGGCATTTAAACCGTCTTGTTAAGCTACTGCGACCTGCACGTCTCTTCCAAGGGGTATTTAAACCGTCTTGTTAAGCTACTGCGACCTGCACGGTTCTTCCAAGGGGCATTTAAACCTTCTTGTTTAGCTACTGTAACCTCCATCACTTTTCCAAGGGGCATTTAAACCGTCTTTTTAAGCTACTGCAACCTGCACGTCTCTTCCAAGGGGCATTTAAACCCTCTTGTTAAGCTACTGCAACCTGCACGTCTCTTCCAAGGGGCATTTAAACGGTCTTGTTAAGCTACTGCGACTTGCACGTCTCTTCCAAGGGGCATTTAAACCTTCTTGTTTAGCTACTGTAACCTCCACCACTTTTCCAAGGGGCATTTAAACCGTCTTGTTAAGCTACTGCGACCTGCATCTCTCTTCCAAGTGGCATTTAAACCGTCTTTTTAAGCTACTGCAACCTGCACGTCTCTTCCAAGGGGCATTTATACTCTCTTGTTAAGCTACTGCTACCTGCACGTCTCTTCCAAGGGGCATTTAAACCATCTTGTTAAGCTACTGCGACTTGCACGTCTATTCCAAGGGGCATTTAAACCTTTTTGTTTAGCTACTGTAACCTCCACCACTTTTCCAAGGGGCATTTAAACCATCTTGTTAATCTACTGCGACCTGCATGTCTCTTCCAAGGGGCATTTAAACCATCTTGTTAAGCTACTGCGAAATGCACGTCACTTCCAAGGGGCATTTAAACCGTCTTGTTAAGCTACTGCGACTTGCACTTCTCTTCCAAGGGACATTTAAACCTTCTTGTTTAGCTACTGTAACCTCCACCACTTTTCCAAGGGGCATTTAAACCGTCTTGTTAAGCTACTGCGACCTACATGTCTCTTCCAAGGGGCATTTAAACCGTCTTGTTAAGCTACTGGGACCTGTACGTCTCTTCCAAGGGGCATTTAAACTGTCTTGTTAAGCTGCTGCGACCTGCATGTCTCTTCCAAGGGGCACTTAAACCATCTTGTTAAGCTACTGCGTCCTCCACCCCTCCTCCAAGAGGCATTTAAACCGTCTTGTTAAGCTACTGCGACCTGCACGTTTCTTCCAAGGGGCATTTAAACCATCTTGTTATGCTACTGCGACCTCCACCGCTCAACCAAGGGGCATTTTAACCGTCTTGTTAAGCTTCTGCGACCTGCACGTCTCTTCCAAGGGGCATTTAAACCATCTTGTTAATCTACTGTGACTTCCATTGCTTTTCCAAGGGGCATTTAAACCGTCTTGTTAAGCTACTGCGAGCTGCACGTCTCTTTCAAGGGGCATTTAAACCATCTTGTTACGCTACTGCGACCTCCACCGCTGTTCCAAGGGGCATTTAAACCGCATTGTTAAGCTACTTCGACCAGCAAGTCTCTTCCATGGGGCATTTAAACCTTCTTGTTTAGCTACTGTAACCTTCACAACTTTTCCAAGGGGCATTTAAACCGTCTTGTTAATCTACTGCGACCTGCATGTCTCTTCAAAGGGGCATTTAAACAGTCTTGTTAAGCTACTGCGAAATGCACGTCTCTTCCAAGGGGCATTTAAACCGTTTTGTTAAGCTACTGCGACTTGCACGTCTCTTCCAAGGGGCATTTAAACCGTCTTGAAAAGCTACTGTAACCTCCACCACTTTTCCAAGGGGCATTTAAACCGTCTTGTTAAGCTACTGCCAGCTGCCCTTATCTTCCAAGCGGCATTTAAGCCTTCTTGTTAAGCTACTGCGACCTGCATGTCTCTTCCAAAGGGCATTTAAACCGTCTTTTTAAGCTACTGCGACCTGCACGTCTCTTCCAAGGGGCATTTAAACCTTCTGGTTTAGATACTGTAACAGCCACCACTTTTCCAAGGGGCATTTAAACCGTCTTGTTAAGCTACTGCGAGCTGCCCTTATCTTCAAAGCGGCATTTAAGCCTTCTTGTTAAGCTACTTCGACCTGCATGTCTCTTCCAAAGGGCATTTAAACCATCTTTTTAAGCTACTGCAACCTGCTTGTCTCTTCCAAGGGAAATTTAAACTCTCTTGTTAAGCTACTGCGAACTGCACCTCTGTTCCAAGGGGCATTTAAACCATCTTGTTAAGCTACTGAGACTTGCACGTCTCTTCCAAGGGGCATTTAAACCTTTTTGTTTAGCTACTCTAACCTCCACCACTTTTCAAAGGGGCATTTAAACCATCTCGTTAATCTACTGCGACCTGCATGTCTCTTCGAAGGGGCATTTAAACCGTCTTGTTAAGCTACTGCGACCTGCACGTCTCTTCCAAGGGGAATTTAAAGCGTCTTGTTCAGCTACTGCGACCTGCAAGTCTCTTCCAATGTGCATTTAAACCGTCTTGTTAAGCCACTGCGACATGCACGTCTCTTCCAAGGGGCATGTAAACCATGTTGTTAAGCTACTGCGACTTGCATCTCTCTTCCAAGGGGCATTTAAACCGTCTTTTTAAGCTACTGCAACCTGCACGTCTCTTCCAAGGGGCATTTAAACTCTCTTGTTAAGCTACTGCGACCTGCACGTTTCTTCCAAGGGGCATTTAAACTGTCTTGTTAAGCTACTGTAACCTCCACCACTTTTCCAAGGGGCATTTAAACCGTCTTGTTAAGCTACTGCGACCTGCATCTCTCTTCCAAGGGGCATTTAAACCGTCTTTTTAAGCTACTGCAACCTGCTTGTCTCTTCCAAGGGGCATTTAAACTCTCTTGTTAAGCTACTGCGACCTGCACGTCTCTTCCAAGGGGCCTTTAAACCGTCTTGTTAAGCTACTGCGACCTGCACGTCTCTTCCAAAGCGCATTTAAACCGTCTTGTTCAGCTACTGCGAACTGCACGTCTCTTCCACGGGGCATTTAAACCATCTTGTTAAGCTACTGCGACTTGCACGTCTCTTCCAAGGGGCATTTAAACCTTTTTGTTTAGCTACTCTAACCTCCACCACTTTTCCAAGGGGCATTTAAACCATCTCGTTAATCTACTGCGACCTGCATGTCTCTTCCAAGGGGCATTTAAACCGTCTTGTTAAGCTACTGCGACCTGCACGTCTCTTCCAAGGAGCATTTAAAGCGTCTTGTTCAGCTACTGAGACCTGCAAGTCTCTTCCAAGGGGCATTTAAACCGTCTTGTTAAGCCACTGCGACATGCACGTCTCTTCCAAGGGGCATGTAAACCATCTTGTTAAGCTACTGCGACTTGCATCTCTCTTCCAAGGGGCATTTAAACCGTCTTTTGAAGCTACTGCAACCTGCACGTCTCTTCCAAGGGGCATTTAAACTCTCTTGTTAAGCTAATGCGACCTGCACGTTTCTTCCAAGGGGCATTTAAACCGTCTTGTTAAGCTACTGCGACCTGCATCTCTCTTCCAAGGGGCATTTAAACCATCTTTTTAAGCTACTGCAACCTGCACGTCTCTTCCAAGGGGCATTTAAACTCTCTTGTTAAGCTACTGCGACCTGCACGTCTCTTCCAAGGGGCATTTAAACCGTCTTGTTAAGCTACTGCGACCTGCACGTCTCTTCCAAGGGGCATTTAAACCGTCTTGTTAAGCTACTGCGACCTGCACGTCTCTTCCAAGGCGCATTTAAACCGTCTTGTTCAGCTACTGCGACCTGCATGTCTCTTCCAAGGGGCATTTAAACCGTCTTGTTAAGCCACTGAGACATGCATCTCTCTTCCAAGGGGCATGTAAACCATCTTGTTAAGCTACTGCGACTTGCACGTCTCTTCCAAGGGGCATTTAAACCTTCTTGTTTAGCTACTGTAACCTCCACCACTGTTCCAAGGGGCATTTAAACCGTCTTGATAAGCTACTGCGACCTGCATCTCTCTTCCAAGGGGCATTTAAACCGTCTTATTAAGCTACTGCAACCTGCACCTCTCTTCCAAGGGGCATTTAAACTCTCTTGTTAAGCCACTGCGACATGCACGTCTCTTCCAAGGGGCATATAAACCATCTTGTTAAGCTACAGCGACTTGCATCTCTCTTCCAAGGGGTATTTAAACCGTCTTTTTAAGCTACTGCAATCTGCATGTCTCTTCCAAGGGGCATTTAAATTCTCTTGTTAAGCTACTGCGACCTGCACGTTTCTTCCAAGGGCCATTTAAACCGTCTTTTTAAGCTACTGCAACCTGCACGTCTCTTCCAAGGGAAATTTAAACTCGCTTGTTAAGCTACTGCGAACTGCACGTCTCTTCCAAGGGGCATTTAAACCATCTTGTTAAGCTACTGCGACTTACACGTCTCTTCCAAGGGGCATTTAAACCTTTTTGTTTAGCTACTCTAACCTCCACCACTTTTCCAAGGGGCATTTAAACCATCTCGTTAATCTACTGCGACCTGCATGTCTCATCCAAGGGGCATTTAAACCGTCTTGTTAAGCTACTGCGACCTGCACGTCTCTTCCAAGGGGCATTTAAAGCGTCTTGTTCAGCTACTGCGACCTGCAAGTCTCTTCCAAGGGGCATTTAAACCGTCTTGTTAAGCCACTGCGACATGCACGTCTCTTCCAAGGGGCATGTAAACCATCTTGTTAAGCTACTGCGACTTGCATCTCTCTTCCAAGGGGCATTTAAAGCGTCTTTTTAATCTACTGCAACGTGCACGTCTCTTCCAAGGGGCATTTAAACTCTCTTGTTAAGCTACTGCGACCTGCACGTTTCTTCCAAGGGGCATTTAAACCATCTTGTTAAGCTACTGTAACCTCCACCACTTTTCCAAGGGGCATTTAAACCATCTTGTTAAGCTACTGCGACCTGCATCTCTCTTTCAAGGGGCATTTAAACCGTCTTTTTAAGCTACTGCAACCTGCACGTCTCTTCCAAGGGGCATTTAAACTCTCTTGTTAAGCTACTGCGACCTGCACGTTTCTTCCAAGGGGCATTTAAACTGTCTTGTTAAGCTACTGTAACCTCCACCACTTTTCCAAGGGGCATTTAAACCGTCTTGTTAAGCTACTGCGACCTGCATCTCTCTTCCAAGGGGCATTTAAACCGTCTTTTTAAGCTACTGCAACCTGCTTGTCTCTTCCAAGGGGCATTTAAACTCTCTTGTTAAGCTACTGCGACCTGCACGTCTCTTCCAAGGGGCCTTTAAACCGTCTTGTTAAGCTACTGCGACCTGCACGTCTCTTCCAAAGCGCATTTAAACCGTCTTGTTCAGCTACTGCGAACTGCACGTCTCTTCCACGGGGCATTTAAACCATCTTGTTAAGCTACTGCGACTTGCACGTCTCTTCCAAGGGGCATTTAAACCTTTTTGTTTAGCTACTCTAACCTCCACCACTTTTCCAAGGGGCATTTAAACCATCTCGTTAATCTACTGCGACCTGCATGTCTCTACAAAGGGGCATTTAAACCGTCTTGTTAAGCTACTGCGACCTGCACGTCTCTTCCAAGGAGCATTTAAAGCGTCTTGTTCAGCTACTGAGACCTGCAAGTCTCTTCCAAGGGGCATTTAAACCGTCTTGTTAAGCCACTGCGACATGCACGTCTCTTCCAAGGGGCATGTAAACCATCTTGTTAAGCTACTGCGACTTGCATCTCTCTTCCAAGGGGCATTTAAACCGTCTTTTGAAGCTACTGCAACCTGCACGTCTCTTCCAAGGGGCATTTAAACTCTCTTGTTAAGCTAATGCGACCTGCACGTTTCTTCCAAGGGGCATTTAAACCGTCTTGTTAAGCTACTGCGACCTGCATCTCTCTTCCAAGGGGCATTTAAACCATCTTTTTAAGCTACTGCAACCTGCACGTCTCTTCCAAGGGGCATTTAAACTCTCTTGGTAAGCTACTGCGACCTGCACGTCTCTTCCAAGGGGCATTTAAACCGTCTTGTTAAGCTACTGCGACCTGCACGTCTCTTCCAAGGCGCATTTAAACCGTCTTGTTCAGCTACTGCGACCTGCATGTCTCTTCCAAGGGGCATTTAAACCGTCTTGTTAAGCCAATGCGACATGCATCTCTCTTCCAAGGGGCATGTAAACCATCTTGTTAAGCTACTGCGACTTGCACGTCTCTTCCAAGGGGCATTTAAACCTTCTTGTTTAGCTACTGTAACCTCCACCACTGTTCCAAGGGGCATTTAAACCGTCTTGATAAGCTACTGCGACCTGCATCTCTCTTCCAAGGGGCATTTAAACCGTCTTATTAAGCTACTGCAACCTGCACCTCTCTTCCAAGGGGCATTTAAACTCTCTTGTTAAGCCACTGCGACATGCACGTCTCTTCCAAGGGGCATATAAACCATCTTGTTAAGCTACAGCGACTTGCATCTCTCTTCCAAGGGGTATTTAAACCGTCTTTTTAAGCTACTGCAATCTGCATGTCTCTTCCAAGGGGCATTTAAATTCTCTTGTTAAGCTACTGCGACCTGCACGTTTCTTCCAAGGGCCATTTAAACCGTCTTTTTAAGCTACTGCAACCTGCACGTCTCTTCCAAGGGAAATTTAAACTCGCTTGTTAAGCTACTGCGAACTGCACGTCTCTTCCAAGGGGCATTTAAACCATCTTGTTAAGCTACTGCGACTTACACGTCTCTTCCAAGGGGCATTTAAACCTTTTTGTTTAGCTACTCTAACCTCCACCACTTTTCCAAGGGGCATTTAAACCATCTCGTTAATCTACTGCGACCTGCATGTCTCATCCAAGGGGCATTTAAACCGTCTTGTTAAGCCACTGCGACATGCACGTCTCTTCCAAGGGGCATGTAAACCATCTTGTTAAGCTACTGCGACTTGCATCTCTCTTCCAAGGGGCATTTAAACCGTCTTTTGAAGCTACTGCAACCTGCACGTCTCTTCCAAGGGGCATTTAAACTCTCTTGTTAAGCTAATGCGACCTGCACGTTTCTTCCAAGGGGCATTTAAACCGTCTTGTTAAGCTACTGCGACCTGCATCTCTCTTCCAAGGGGCATTTAAACCATCTTTTTAAGCTACTGCAACCTGCACGTCTCTTCCAAGGGGCATTTAAACTCTCTTGGTAAGCTACTGCGACCTGCACGTCTCTTCCAAGGGGCATTTAAACCGTCTTGTTAAGCTACTGCGACCTGCACGTCTCTTCCAAGGCGCATTTAAACCGTCTTGTTCAGCTACTGCGACCTGCATGTCTCTTCCAAGGGGCATTTAAACCGTCTTGTTAAGCCAATGCGACATGCATCTCTCTTCCAAGGGGCATGTAAACCATCTTGTTAAGCTACTGCGACTTGCACGTCTCTTCCAAGGGGCATTTAAACCTTCTTGTTTAGCTACTGTAACCTCCACCACTGTTCCAAGGGGCATTTAAACCGTCTTGATAAGCTACTGCGACCTGCATCTCTCTTCCAAGGGGCATTTAAACCGTCTTATTAAGCTACTGCAACCTGCACCTCTCTTCCAAGGGGCATTTAAACTCTCTTGTTAAGCCACTGCGACATGCACGTCTCTTCCAAGGGGCATATAAACCATCTTGTTAAGCTACAGCGACTTGCATCTCTCTTCCAAGGGGTATTTAAACCGTCTTTTTAAGCTACTGCAATCTGCATGTCTCTTCCAAGGGGCATTTAAATTCTCTTGTTAAGCTACTGCGACCTGCACGTTTCTTCCAAGGGCCATTTAAACCGTCTTTTTAAGCTACTGCAACCTGCACGTCTCTTCCAAGGGAAATTTAAACTCGCTTGTTAAGCTACTGCGAACTGCACGTCTCTTCCAAGGGGCATTTAAACCATCTTGTTAAGCTACTGCGACTTACACGTCTCTTCCAAGGGGCATTTAAACCTTTTTGTTTAGCTACTCTAACCTCCACCACTTTTCCAAGGGGCATTTAAACCATCTCGTTAATCTACTGCGACCTGCATGTCTCATCCAAGGGGCATTTAAACCGTCTTGTTAAGCTACTGCGACCTGCACGTCTCTTCCAAGGGGCATTTAAAGCGTCTTGTTCAGCTACTGCGACCTGCAAGTCTCTTCCAAGGGGCATTTAAACCGTCTTGTTAAGCCACTGCGACATGCACGTCTCTTCCAAGGGGCATGTAAACCATCTTGTTAAGCTACTGCGACTTGCATCTCTCTTCCAAGGGGCATTTAAAGCGTCTTTTTAAGCTACTGCAACGTGCACGTCTCTTCCAAGGGGCATTTAAACTCTCTTGTTAAGCTACTGCGACCTGCACGTTTCTTCCAAGGGGCATTTAAACCATCTTGTTAAGCTACTGTAACCTCCACCACTTTTCCAAGGGGCATTTAAACCATCTTGTTAAGCTACTGCGACCTGCATCTCTCTTTCAAGGGGCATTTAAACCGTCTTTTTAAGCTACTGCAACCTGCACGTCTCTTCCAAGGGGCATTTAAACTCTCTTGTTAAGCTACTGCGACCTGCACGTCTCTTCCAAGGGGCATTTAAACCGTCTTGTTAAGCTACTGCGACCTGCACGTCTCTTCCAAGGGGCATGTAAACCATCTTGTTAAGCTACTGCGACTTGCACGTCTCTTCCAAGGGGCATTTAAACCTTCTTGTTTAGCTACTGTAACCTCCACCACTTTTCCAAGGGGCATTTAAACCGTCTTGTTAAGCTACTGTGACCTGCATCTCTCTTCCAAGGGGCATTTAAACCGTCTTATTAAGCTACTGCAACCTGCACGTCTCTTCCAAGGGGCACTTAATCCATCTTGTTAAGCTACTGCGACCTACATGTCTCTTCCAAGTGGCATTTAAACCATCTTGTTAAGCTACAGGCACCTGTACGTCTCTTCCAAGGGGCACTTAAACCTTCTTGTTAAGCTGCTGCGACCTGCATGTCTCTTCCAAGGGGCACTTAAACCATCTTGCTAAGCTACTGCGACCTCCACCGCTCTTCCAAGAGGCATTAAAACCGTCTTGTTAAGCTACTGCGACCTGCACGTCTCTTTCAAGGGGCATTTAAACAGTCTAATTAAGCTACAGCGACCTGCACGTCTCTTCCAAGGGGCATTTAAACCGTCTTGTTAAGCTACTGCGACCTGCACGTCTCTTCCAACGGGCATTTAAACCATCTTGTTAAGCTACTGCGACCTGCACGTCTCTTCCAATGTGCATTTAAACCATCTTGTTAAGCTGCTGCGATCTGAACGTCTCTATCAAGGGGCATTTAATCCGTCTTGTTAAGCTATTACGACCTCCACCGCTCTTCCAAGGGGCATTTAAACCCTCTTTTTAAGCTACTGCGACCTGCACGTCTCTTCCAAAGGGCATTTAAACGGTCTTGTTAAGCTTCTGCGACTTGCACGTCTCTTCCAAGGGGCATTTAAACTCTCTTGTTAAGCTACTGCGACCTGCACGTTTCTTCCAAGGGGCATTTAAACCATCTTGTTAAGCTACTGTAACCTCCACCACTTTTCCAAGGGGCATTTAAACCGTCTTGTTAAGCTACTGCGACCTGCATCTCTCTTTCAAGGGGCATTTAAACCATCTTTTTAAGCTACTGCAACCTGCACGTCTCTTCCAAGGTGCATTTAAACTATCTTGTTAAGCTACTGCGACCTGCACGTCTCTTCCAAGGGGCATTTAAACCGTCTTGTTAAGCTACTGCGACCTGCACGTCTCTTCCAAGGGGCATGTAAACCATCTTGTTAAGCTACTGCGACTTGCACGTCTCTTCCAATGGGCATTTAAACCTTCTTGTTTAGCTACTGTAACCTCCACCACTTTTCCAAGGGGCATTTAAACCGTCTTGTTAAGCTACTGCGACCTGCATCTCTCTTCCAAGGGGCATTTAAACCGTCTTATTAAGCTACTGCAACCTGCACGTCTCTTCCAAGGGGCACTTAATCCATCTTGTTAAGCTACTGCGACCTACATGTCTCTTCCAAGTGGCATTTAAACCATCTTGTTAAGCTACAGGCACCTGTACGTCTCTTCCACGGGGCACTTAAACCTTCTTGTTAAGCTGCTGCGACCTGCATGTCTCTTCCAAGGGGCACTTAAACCATCTTGCTAAGCTACTGCGACCTCCACCGCTCTTCCAAGAGGCATTAAAACCGTCTTGTTAAGCTACTGCGACCTGCACGTCTCTTTCAAGGGGCATTTAAACCATCTTGTTACGCTACTGCGACCTCCACCGCTCTTCCAAGGGGCATTTAAACCGCCTTGTTAAGCTACTTCGACCTGCACATCTCTTCCATGGGGCATTTTAACCGTCTTGTTAAGCTACTGCGACCTGCACATCTCTTCCATGGGGCATTTAAACAGTCTAATTAAGCTACAGCGACCTGCACGTCTCTTCCAAGGGGCATTTAAACCGTCTTGTTAAGCTACTGCGACCTGCACGTCTCTTCCAACCGGCATTTAAACCATCTTGTTAAGCTACTGCGACCTGCACGTCTCTTCCAATGTGCATTTAAACCGTCTTGTTAAGCTGCTGCGATCTGAACGTCTCTATCAAGGGGCATTTAATCCGTCTTGTTAAGCTATTACGACCTCCACCGCTCTTCCAAGGGGCATTTAAACTCTCTTGTTAAGCTACTGCGACCTGCACGTCTCTTCCAAGGGGCATTTAAACCATCTTGTTAAGCTACTGCAACTTGCACTTCTCTTCCAAGGGGCATTTAAACCTTCTTGTTTAGCTACTGTAACCTCCACCACTTTTCCAAGGGGCATTTAAACCGTCTTGTTAAGCTACTGGGACCTGTACATCTCTTCCAAGGGGCATTTAAACTGTCTTGTTAAGCTGCTGCCATCTGCATGTCTCTTCCAAGGGGCACTTAAACCATCTTGTTAAGCTACTGCGACCTGCACGTTTCTTCCAAGGGGCATAGCATTTACACCGTCTTGTTATGCTACTGCGACCTCCACCGCTCAACCAAGTGGCATTTTAACCGTCTTGTTAAGCTACTGCGACCTGCACGTCTCTTCCAAGGGGCATTTCAACCATCTTGTTAATCTACTGTGACCTCCATTGCTTTTCCAAGGCGCATTAAAACCGTCGTGTTAAGCTACTGCGAGCTGCACGTCTCTTTCAAGGGGCATTTAAACCATCTTGGTACGCTACTGCGACCTCCACCGCTATTCCAAGGGGCATTTAAACGACTTGTTAAGCTACTTCGACCAGCACGTCTCTTCCATGGGGCATTTTAACCGTCTTGTTAAGCTACTGCGACCTGCACATCTCTTCCATGGGGCATTTAAACCGTCTTGTTAAGCTACTGCGACCTGCACGTCTCTTCCAAGAGGCATTTAAACCATCTTGTTAAGCTACTGCGACCTGCACGTCTCTTCCAAAGGGCATTTAAACCTTCTTGTTTATCTACTGTAACCTCCATCACTTTTCCAAGAGGCATTTAAACCGTCTTTTTAAGCTACTGCAACCTGCACGTCTCTTCCAAGGGGCATTTAAACTCTCTTGTTAAGCTACTGCGACCTGCACGTTTCTTCCAAGGGGCATTTAAACCATCTTGTTATGCTACTGCGACCTCCACCGCTCAACCAAGGGACATGTTAACCGTCTTGTTAAGCTACTGCGACCTGCACGTCTCTTCCAAGGGGCATTTCAACCATCTTGTTAATCTACTGTGACCTCCATTGCTTTTCCAAGGGGCATTAAAACCGTCTTGCTAAGCTACTGCGAGCTGCACGTCTCTTTCAAGGGGCATTTAAACCATCTTGTTACGCTACTGCGACCTCCTCCGCTCTTCCAAGGGGCCTTTAAACCGCCTTGTTAAGCTACTTCGACCAGCACGTCTCTTCCATGGGGCATTTTAACCGTCTTGTTAAGCTACTGCGACCTGCACATCTCTTCCATGGGGCATTTAAACCATCTTGTTAAGCTACTGCGACCTGCACGTCTCTTCCAAGGGGTATTTAAACCGTCTTGTTAAGCTACTGCGACCTGCACGTCTCTTCCAAGGGGCATTTAAACCTTCTTGTTTAGCTACTGTAACCTCCATCACTTTTCCAAGGGGCATTTAAACCGTCTTTTTAAGCTACTGCAACCTGCACGTCTCTTCCAAGGGGCATTTAAACCCTCTTGTTAAGCTACTGCAACCTGCACGTCTCTTCCAAGGGGCATTTAAACAGTCTTGTTAAGCAACTGCGAAATGCACGACTCTTCCAAGGGGCATTTAAACCCTCTTGTTAAGCTACTGCGACCTGCACATCTCTTCCAAGGGGCATTTAAACGGTCTTGTTAAGCTACTGCGACTTGCACGTCTCTTCCAAGGGGCATTTAAACCTTCTTGTTTAGCTACTGTAACCTCCACCACTTTTCCAAGGGGCATTTAAACCGTCTTGTTAAGCTACTGCGACCTGCATCTCTCTTCCAAGTGGCATTTAAACCGTCTTTTTAATCTACTGCAACCTGCACGTCTCTTCCAAGGGGCATTTATACTCTCTTGTTAAGCTACTGCTACCTGCACGTCTCTTCCAAGGGGCATTTAAACCATCTTGTTATGCTACTGCGACTTGCACGTCTATTCCAAGGGGCATTTAAACCTTTTTGTTTAGCTACTGTAACCTCCACCACTTTTCCAAGGGCATTTAAACCATCTTGTTAATCTACTGCGACCTGCATGTCTCTTCCAAGGGGCATTTAAACCATCTTGTTAAGCTACTGCGAAATGCACGTCACTTCCAAGGGGCATTTAAACCGTCTTGTTAAGCTACTGCGACTTGCACTTCTCTTCCAAGGGACATTTAAACCTTCTTGTTTAGCTACTGTAACCTCCACCACTTTTCCAAGGGGCATTTAAACCGTCTTGTTAAGCTACTGCGACCTACATGTCTCTTCCAAGGGGCATTTAAACCGTCTTGTTAAGCTACTGGGACCTGTACGTCTCTTCCAAGGGGCATTTAAACTGTCTTGTTAAGCTGCTGCGACCTGCATGTCTCTTCCAAGGGGCACTTAAACCATCTTGTTAAGCTACTGCGTCCTCCACCCCTCCTCCAAGAGGCATTTAAACCGTCTTGTTAAGCTACTGCGACCTGCACGTTTCTTCCAAGGGGCATTTAAACCATCTTGTTATGCTACTGCGACCTCCACCGCTCAACCAAGGGGCATTTTAACCGTCTTGTTAAGCTTCTGCGACCTGCACGTCTCTTCCAAGGGGCATTTAAACCATCTTGTTAATCTACTGTGACTTCCATTGCTTTTCCAAGGGGCATTAAAACCGTCTTGTTAAGCTACTGCGAGCTGCACGTCTCTTTCAAGGGGCATTTAAACCATCTTGTTACGCTACTGCGACCTCCACCGCTGTTCCAAGGGGCATTTAAACCGCATTGTTAAGCTACTTCGACCAGCAAGTCTCTTCCATGGGGCATTTAAACCTTCTTGTTTAGCTACTGTAACCTTCACAACTTTTCCAAGGGGCATTTAAACCGTCTTGTTAATCTACTGCGACCTGCATGTCTCTTCAAAGGGGCATTTAAACAGTCTTGTTAAGCTACTGCGAAATGCACGTCTCTTCCAAGGGGCATTTAAACCGTTTTGTTAAGCTACTGCGACTTGCACGTCTCTTCCAAGGGGCATTTAAACCGTCTTGAAAAGCTACTGTAACCTCCACCACTTTTCCAAGGGGCATTTAAACCGTCTTGTTAAGCTACTGCCAGCTGCCCTTATCTTCCAAGCGGCATTTAAGCCTTCTTGTTAAGCTACTGCGACCTGCATGTCTCTTCCAAAGGGCATTTAAACCGTCTTTTTAAGCTACTGCGACCTGCACGTCTCTTCCAAGGGGCATTTAAACCTTCTGGTTTAGATACTGTAACAGCCACCACTTTTCCAAGGGGCATTTAAACCGTCTTGTTAAGCTACTGCGAGCTGCCCTTATCTTCAAAGCGGCATTTAAGCCTTCTTGTTAAGCTACTGCGACCTGCATGTCTCTTCCAAAGGGCATTTAAACCATCTTTTTAAGCTACTGCAACCTGCACGTCTCTTCCAAGGGAAATTTAAACTCTCTTGTTAAGCTACTGCGAACTGCACCTCTGTTCCAAGGGGCATTTAAACCATCTTGTTAAGCTACTGAGACTTGCACGTCTCTTCCAAGGGGCATTTAAACCTTTTTGTTTAGCTACTCTAACCTCCACCACTTTTCAAAGGGGCATTTAAACCATCTCGTTAATCTACTGCGACCTGCATGTCTCTTTCAAGGGGCATTTAAACCGTCTTGTTAAGCTACTGCGACCTGCACGTCTCTTCCAAGGGGAATTTAAAGCGTCTTGTTCAGCTACTGCGACCTGCAAGTCTCTTCCAAGGGTCATTTAAACCGTCTTGTTAAGCCACTGCGACATGCACGTCTCTTCCAAGGGGCATGTAAACCATGTTGTTAAGCTACTGCGACTTGCATCTCTCTTCCAAGGGGCATTTAAACCGTCTTTTTAAGCTACTGCAACCTGCACGTCTCTTCCAAGGGGCATTTAAACTCTCTTGTTAAGCTACTGCGACCTGCACGTTTCTTCCAAGGGGCATTTAAACTGTCTTGTTAAGCTACTGTAACCTCCACCACTTTTCCAAGGGGCATTTAAACCGTCTTGTTAAGCTACTGCGACCTGCATCTCTCTTCCAAGGGGCATTTAAACCGTCTTTTTAAGCTACTGCAACCTGCTTGTCTCTTCCAAGGGGCATTTAAACTCTCTTGTTAAGCTACTGCGACCTGCACGTCTCTTCCAAGGGGCCTTTAAACCGTCTTGTTAAGCTACTGCGACCTGCACGTCTCTTCCAAAGCGCATTTAAACCGCCTTGTTCAGCTACTGAGAACTGCACGTCTCTTCCACGGGGCATTTAAACCATCTTGTTAAGATACTGCGACTTGCACGTCTCTTCCAAGGGGCATTTAAACCTTTTTGTTTAGCTACTCTAACCTCCACCACTTTTCCAAGGGGCATTTAAACCATCTCGTTAATCTACTGCGACCTGCATGTCTCTTCCAAGGGGCATTTAAACCGTCTTGTTAAGCTACTGCGACCTGCACGTCTCTTCCAAGGAGCATTTAAAGCGTCTTGTTCAGCTACTGAGACCTGCAAGTCTCTTCCAAGGGGCATTTAAACCGTCTTGTTAAGCCACTGCGACATGCACGTCTCTTCCAAGGGGCATGTAAACCATCTTGTTAAGCTACTGCGACTTGCATCTCTCTTCCAAGGGGCATTTAAACCGTCTTTTTAAGCTACTGCAACCTGCACGTCTCTTCCAAGGGGCATTTAAACTCTCTTGTTAAGCTAATGCGACCTGCACGTTTCTTCCAAGGGGCATTTAAACCGTCTTGTTAAGCTACTGTAACCTCCACCACTTTTCCAAGGGGCATTTAAACCGTCTTGTTAAGCTACTGCGACATGCATCTCTCTTCCAAGGGGCATTTAAACCATCTTTTTAAGCTACTGCAACCTGCACGTCTCTTCCAAGGGGCATTTAAACTCTCTTGTTAAGCTACTGCGACCTGCACGTCTCTTCCAAGGGGCATTTAAACCGTCTTGTTAAGCTACTGCGACCTGCACGTCTCTTCCAAGGCGCATTTAAACCGTCTTGTTCAGCTACTGCGACCTGCATGTCTCTTCCAAGGGGCATTTAAACCGTCTTGTTAAGCCACTGCGACATGCATCTCTCTTCCAAGGGGCATGTAAACCATCTTGTTAAGCTACTGCGACTTGCACGTCTCTTCCAAGGGGCATTTAAACCTTCTTGTTTAGCTACTGTAACCTCCACCACTGTTCCAAGGGGCATTTAAACCGTCTTGATAAGCTACTGCGACCTGCATCTCTCTTCCAAGGGGCATTTAAACCGTCTTATTAAGCTACTGCAACCTGCACCTCTCTTCCAAGGGGCATTTAAACTCTCTTGTTAAGCCACTGCGACATGCACGTCTCTTCCAAGGGGCATATAAACCATCTTGTTAAGCTACAGCGACTTGCATCTCTCTTCCAAGGGGCATTTAAACCGTCTTTTTAAGCTACTGCAATCTGCATGTCTCTTCCAAGGGGCCTTTAAACTCTCTTGTTAAGCTACTGCGACCTGCACGTTTCTTCCAAGGGGCATTTAAACCGTCTTTTTAAGCTACTGCAACCTGCACGTCTCTTCCAAGGGAAATTTAAACTCTCTTGTTAAGCTACTGCGAACTGCACGTCTCTTCCAAGGGGCATTTAAACCATCTTGTTAAGCTACTGCGACTTACACGTCTCTTCCAAGGGGCATTTAAACCTTTTTGTTTAGCTACTCTAACCTCCACCACTTTTCCAAGGGGCATTTAAACCATCTCGTTAATCTACTGCGACCTGCATGTCTCATCCAAGGGGCATTTAAACCGTCTTGTTAAGCTACTGCGACCTGCACGTCTCTTCCAAGGGGCATTTAAAGCGTCTTGTTCAGCTACTGAGACCTGCAAGTCTCTTCCAAGGGGCATTTAAACCGTCTTGTTAAGCCACTGCGACATGCACGTCTCTTCCAAGGGGCATGTAAACCATCTTGTTAAGCTACTGCGACTTGCATCTCTCTTCCAAGGGGCATTTAAACCGTCTTTTTAAGCTACTGCAACCTGCACGTCTCTTCCAAGGGGCATTTAAACTCTCTTGTTAAGCTAATGCGACCTGCACGTTTCTTCCAAGGGGCATTTAAACCGTCTTGTTAAGCTACTGTAACCTCCACCACTTTTCCAAGGGGCATTTAAACCGTCTTGTTAAGCTACTGCGACATGCATCTCTCTTCCAAGGGGCATTTAAACCATCTTTTTAAGCTACTGCAACCTGCACGTCTCTTCCAAGGGGCATTTAAACTCTCTTGTTAAGCTACTGCGACCTGCACGTCTCTTCCAAGGGGCATTTAAACCGTCTTGTTAAGCTACTGCGACCTGCACGTCTCTTCCAAGGCGCATTTAAACCGTCTTGTTCAGCTACTGCGACCTGCATGTCTCTTCCAAGGGGCATTTAAACCGTCTTGTTAAGCCACTGCGACATGCATCTCTCTTCCAAGGGGCATGTAAACCATCTTGTTAAGCTACTGCGACTTGCACGTCTCTTCCAAGGGGCATTTAAACCTTCTTGTTTAGCTACTGTAACCTCCACCACTGTTCCAAGGGGCATTTAAACCGTCTTGATAAGCTACTGCGACCTGCATCTCTCTTCCAAGGGGCATTTAAACCGTCTTATTAAGCTACTGCAACCTGCACCTCTCTTCCAAGGGGCATTTAAACTCTCTTGTTAAGCCACTGCGACATGCACGTCTCTTCCAAGGGGCATATAAACCATCTTGTTAAGCTACAGCGACTTGCATCTCTCTTCCAAGGGGCATTTAAACCGTCTTTTTAAGCTACTGCAATCTGCATGTCTCTTCCAAGGGGCCTTTAAACTCTCTTGTTAAGCTACTGCGACCTGCACGTTTCTTCCAAGGGGCATTTAAACCGTCTTTTTAAGCTACTGCAACCTGCACGTCTCTTCCAAGGGAAATTTAAACTCTCTTGTTAAGCTACTGCGAACTGCACGTCTCTTCCAAGGGGCATTTAAACCATCTTGTTAAGCTACTGCGACTTACACGTCTCTTCCAAGGGGCATTTAAACCTTTTTGTTTAGCTACTCTAACCTCCACCACTTTTCCAAGGGGCATTTAAACCATCTCGTTAATCTACTGCGACCTGCATGTCTCATCCAAGGGGCATTTAAACCGTCTTGTTAAGCTACTGCGACCTGCACGTCTCTTCCAAGGGGCATTTAAAGCGTCTTGTTCAGCTACTGCGACCTGCAAGTCTCTTCCAAGGGGCATTTAAACCGTCTTGTTAAGCCACTGCGACATGCACGTCTCTTCCAAGGGGCATGTAAACCATCTTGTTAAGCTACTGCGACTTGCATCTCTCTTCCAAGGGGCATTTAAAGCGTCTTTTTAAGCTACTGCAACGTGCACGTCTCTTCCAAGGGGCATTTAAACTCTCTTGTTAAGCTACTGCGACCTGCACGTTTCTTCCAAGGGGCATTTAAACCATCTTGTTAAGCTACTGTAACCTCCACCACTTTTCCAAGGGGCATTTAAACCATCTTGTTAAGCTACTGCGACCTGCATCTCTCTTTCAAGGGGCATTTAAACCGTCTTTTTAAGCTACTGCAACCTGCACGTCTCTTCCAAGGGGCATTTAAACTCTCTTGTTCAGCTACTGCGACCTGCACGTCTCTTCCAAGAGGCATTTAAACCGTCTTGTTAAGCTACTGCGACCTGCACGTCTCTTCCAAGGGGCATGTAAACCATCTTGTTAAGTTACTGCGACTTGCACATCTCTTCCAAGGGGCATTTAAACCTTCTTGTTTAGCTACTGTAACCTCCACCACTTTTCCAAGGGGCATTTAAACCGTCTTGTTAAGCTACTGCGACCTGCATCTCTCTTCCAAGGGGCATTTAAACCGTCTTATTAAGCTACTGCAACCTGCACGTCTCTTCCAAGGGGCACTTAATCCATCTTGTTAAGCTACTGCGACCTACATGTCTCTTCCAAGTGGCATTTAAACCATCTTGTTAAGCTACAGGCACCTGTACGTCTCTTCCAAGGGGCACTTAAACCTTCTTGTTAAGCTGCTGCGATCTGCATGTCTCTTCCAAGGGGCACTTAAACCATCTTGCTAAGCTACTGCGACCTCCACCGCTCTTCCAAGAGGCATTAAAACCGTCTTGTTAAGCTACTGCGACCTGCACGTCTCTTTCAAGGGGCATTTAAACAGTCTAATTAAGCTACAGCGACCTGCACGTCTCTTCCAAGGGGCATTTAAACCGTCTTGTTAAGCTACTGCGACCTGCACGTCTCTTCCAACGGGCATTTAAACCATCTTGTTAAGCTACTGCGACCTGCACGTCTCTTCCAATGTGCATTTAAACCGTCTTGTTAAGCTGCTGCGATCTGAACGTCTCTATCAAGGGGCATTTAATCCGTCTTGTTAAGCTATTACGACCTCCACCGCTCTTCCAAGGGGCATTTAAACCCTCTTTTTAAGCTACTGCGACCTGCACGTCTCTTCCAAAGGGCATTTAAACGGTCTTGTTAAGCTTCTGCGACTTGCACGTCTCTTCCAAGGGGCATTTAAACCATCTTGTTAAGCTACTGTAACCTCCACCACTTTTCCAAGGGGCATTTAAACCATCTTGTTAAGCTACTGCGACCTGCATCTCTCTTTCAAGGGGCATTTAAACCGTCTTTTTAAGCTACTGCAACCTGCACGTCTCTTCCAAGGGGCATTTAAACTCTCTTGTTAAGCTACTGCGACCTGCACGTCTCTTCCAAGGGGCATTTAAACCGTCTTGTTAAGCTACTGCGACCTGCAGGTCTCTTCCAAGGGGCATATAAACCATCTTGTTAAGCTACTGCGACTTGCACGTCTCTTCCAAGGGGCATTTAAACTTTCTTGTTTAGCTACTGTAACCTCCACCACTTTTCCAAGGGGCATTTCAACCGTCTTGTTAAGCTACTGCGACCTGCATCTCTCTTCCAAGGGGCATTTAAACCGTCTTATTAAGCTACTGCAACCTGCACGTCTCTTCCAAGGGGCACTTAATCCATCTTGTTAAGCTACTGCGACCTACATGTCTCTTCCAAGTGGCATTTAAACCATCTTGTTAAGCTACTGGCACCTGCACGTCTCTTCCAAGGGGCACTTAAACCTTCTTGTTAAGCTGCTGCGACCTGCATGTCTCTTCCAAGGGGCACTTAAACCATCTTGCTAAGCTACTGCGACCTCCAGCGCTCTTCCAAGAGGCATTAAAACCGTCTTGTTAAGCTACTGCGACCTGCACGTCTCTTTCAAGGGGCATTTAAACCATCTTGTTACGCTACTTCGACCTGCACATCTCTTCCATGGGGCATTTTAACCGTCTAATTAAGCTACAGCGACCTGCACGTCTCTTCCAAGGGGCATTTAAACCGTCTTGTTAAGCTACTGCGACCTGCACGTCTCTTCCAACGGGCATTTAAACCATCTTGTTAAGCTACTGCGACCTGCACGTCTCTTCCAAGGTGCATTTAAACCGTCTTGTTAAGCTGCTGCGATCTGAACGTCTCTATCAAGGGGCATTTAATCCGTCTTGTTAAGCTATTACGACCTCCACCGCTCTTCCAAGGGGCATTTAAACCCTCTTGTTAAGCTACTGCGACCTGCACGTCTCTTCCAAAGGGCATTTAAACGGTCTTGTTAAGCTTCTGCGACTTGCACGTCTCTTCCAAGGGGCATTTAAACCTTCTTGTTTAGCTACTGTAACCTCCACCACTTTTCAAAGGGGCATTTAAACTGTCTTGTTAATCTACTGCGACCTGCATGTCTCTTCCAAGGGGCATTTAAACAGTCTTGTTAAGCTACTGCGAAATGCATGTCTCTTCCAAGGGGCATTTAAACCATTTTGTTAAGCTACTGCGACTTGCACGTCTCTTCCAAGGGGCATTTAAAACGTCTTGTAAAGCTACTGTAACCTCCACCACTTTTCCAAGGGGCATTTAAACCGTCTTGTTAAGCTACTGCGAGCCGCCCTTATCTTCCAAGCGGCATTTAAGCCTTCTTGTTAAGCTACTGCGACCTGCATGTCTCTTCCAAGGGGCATTTAAACCGTCTTTTTAAGCTACTGCGACCTGCACGTCTCTTCCAAGGGGCATTTAAACCTTGTTGTTTAGCTACTGTAACCTCCACCACTTTTCCAAGGGGCATTTAAACCATCTTGTTAATCTACTGCGACCTGCATGTCTCTTCCAAGGGGCATTTCAACCGTCTTGCTAAGCTACTGCGAAATGCACGTCACTTCCAAGGGGCATTTAAACCGTCTTGTTAAGCTACTGCGACTTGCACTTCTCTTCCAAGGGGCATTTAAACCTTCTTGTTTAGCTACTGTAACCTCCACCACTTTTCCAAGGGGCATTTAAACTGGCTTGTTAAGCTACTGCGACCTACATGTCTCTTCCAAGGGGCATTTAAACCGTCTTGTTGAGCTACTGGGACCTGTACGTCTCTTCCAAGGGGCATTTAAACCGTCTTGTTAAGCTGCTGCGGCCTGCATGTCTCTTCCAAGTGGCACTTAAACCATCTTCTTAAGCTACTGCGACCTCCACCCCTCTTCCAAGAGGCATTTAACACTAGAACTACTGATGGAGTCATTTTGACTCCTTTCGTTTTTTATTTCTCTTCTGTGACTACATTTTTCAGAATTCCGGCTTGAAACTCGGTGACTTTTCCTCAAATATGATGTGAAAAAAGATTTTGTGAGAATAAATAATTTTGGTGAAAAATTTGCGCGTTTTTTTCAAAATTTACCAAGAACTACTGAAGGGAGTCATTTTGACTCCCTACTATATTTTGAGGTCCTTTTGTCACTAAATGTTGCTATAAAGTTTTGTGCATAATTTTTTCACTCTGTCTTATTTACCCTGATGTTCATATAGATGTAGTTCAATTTACATGTCAACTTTTCACATTTTCCTTGTGTTTTACCTGCTTGTATTACTGTGTAATGCTGAACAAAATAGCTTGTTTACTCTAGGCTCTTATCTTATGCTAATGAAGGGTGGTGTTTTTCTAAGGTCCTAGCAGGAGACAGTATTCTGGATAGTAACTTTACTTTCAGTTCAGCTGAAGAGACAAAGAGAACAGACGCAGACATACGAGCTCTGAAGACTCATACAGGTATGAATTGTTCTGAAATAGTTTAGCTGCCTGTCAACTGATTCAGCCCACCTACTTTTGAAGGTGGCAGAACAGTTATTATTTCTTTTAGTTTTCATTTCATTTCTATTTTTCAGCAGGGAACTATATAGAATTATGGAATTTGTGAGGAATATGGAGAGAAGACGTTTGATAAAGCCTCAGGATATTCTGGCTACTTTGCAATCCATACCGGAGGATGAATCGGAATCCGAATTGCAGGAACATGTATTTGATTCTGACAGTGATGAAGATTTCATTCCTCAGAACATATCAAGTGAATCTGAAGACTCAGAAGGAACAAATCCAGAAGGTAAGTAGTTATGTGTATTTATTTGTTCTTCCACACACTGAGTTAGGGCCTGTGCACACTAGCAGAATTCTGGCTGAATAGCCATCTGGATATTCTTGCCGCAATACAGGCCGTACCTGCCCGTTCATGCCTGAAGCTCCGCTTCGAACACCGGGCTGGAGCCGCTGTCAGGGACAGAGCAGCGCTTGCTTACGCGCGAGCACGGCTCCGTCCCAGACAGCGGCTCCAGCCCGGGGTTCGGAGCGGAGCTTCAGGTATGAAACTCCGCTCTGTACCTGAGCGGGCAGGTACGGGCCGGATTGTGGTGAGAATATCCGGTCGGATATTCCGCCGCTAATCCAGCCAGTGTGCACGGACCCTTACAAAACAAAAATTCTAAATATTCATCAACTTTTTTACAGATATTCCAAGCACATCAACTGGGGATCAGACTCATGCAGTTATGTTGCCTCGTGACCATCCTCCTGGTCGTGGACAGAAAAAATCAGCAAAACGTCCCAGAAATGAAAGAACAACAGATAACGATGGCGGCGAAGGTAATGCAACAACAAACACCAGAGAAGGCGAATCTGAAGGAATACTAGTTTCAGCGGATGGTATTCAATGGAAACCTGTTGAAATTGGAGAACACTTGCCTGGTAGGCGTGACAGCCAAAATATTCTTCGAGAAGCACCTGGCCCTACAGGATACGCCAGAAGAAATATCATTATCGATAGTCCTTTGAGCGCATGGCGTTTATTTTTTGATTCATATATATTGACACATATAAAGAACTGTACGCTTGCAGAAGCATGCAGGAACAATAATTTACAGTATACTCTATCTGATGAGGAGCTAGATGCATTCATTGCGATATTCTATGCTCGTGGAATATCTGGCACGAACCGTCACTCGATTAGCAGTATTTGGTGTAATGACTGGGGAATACCGTTTTGCAAAGCGACAATGTCTAGGGACCGCTTTGTTGAAATTATGAGGTTTCTCAGATTTGATGAGAAATCTACTCGATCGGAGAGACTGCAAACGGACAAGTTTGCTCTATTTTCTACTGTGTGGGACAGGTTTATTGAAAATTGTATTGCGTGTTACAAACCTGGCCCATACATAACGGTGGATGAGCAACTTTTCCCAAGCAAAACTAGGTGTCCATTCACGCAGTACATGCCTTCCAAACCAGATAAATATGGCCACAAATATTGGCTAGCTGTTGATAAGAGGAGCAAATATCTGGCAAATGGCTTCCCTTATCTAGGCAAAGATGACACACGCCGTGCTGAGGACCGTTTAGCTGACCATGTGGTAATGAAGTTATTGGACCCGTTTTTGAAAAAAGGTCGCAATGTTACAACCGATAATTATTTTACTTCAGTAAAATTAGCTAAACAGCTAAAAAGCAAAGGAACAACCATCGTGGGAACACTGAACAAGATAAGGTGAGAAGTGCCTAAAGAAATAAAATCCATGAAAGAGGAATTGTACAACACTAAAGTGTTTAGAAATGAAGACAATTTTACACTTACAGTATATCAAGGAAAGCCCAACAAAAATGTTGTCATTTTGAGTTCCGTCCATCCAGATGTTGTTGTTGCGTCTGATTCCGCTAAAAAAACTCCAGAAACGGTAAAGTTTTACAATGAAACAAAATATGGAGTAGATGTAGTGGATCAGATGGCACGAAAATATACCACACGAACATGCACAAGGAGATGGCCTGTTCATGCATTTGAAAATGCCTTAGACTTTGCGGGTATAAATGCATGGATAATATTCAAGGAGATTACCCACCAAAAAATGTCACGCAAGGCATTTTTGCAAACGCTTGTGAGAGAGTTGAGTGGTCCTTATGTCACAGATAGGGAAAAGGGTTCCACGTCCCAAGTTTCTACATGCTCAGAAGTGATGGTTCAAACAAAATTTTGCCAGATCAAAGAAAAGTGCAAGAAAAATAGATCTGTCGGAAATTGTAAGACTTGTGGTAAGTCTTTGTGTGGGCAATGTACTGCCATAAATCAAAGGCAATGCCTAAAATGCGAAACACCAAATGTTTAGAAGGTGAATTCTGCACCATATTTTCATTTTTATGCTCCTCCACCTACATTTTCTCTGCTTTTTGTTCTTCAGTTGTTGTTTATATGTGTGCACTTGAATAAAAAAAAATGTTTGAAAAACGTCTATTATAATTATTGTTATTTTCTGTAGAAAAATAAGAAAAGCAGAAAAAAAACAATCAAAAGCATTACTGTTGGATCTCACAATAATAATACATTACAAAAAATATAATTATTAATAAATAACCACAAATTAAACTCTAAAAATAAACGAAAACAAGCAAGGAGTCAAAATGACTCCTTTCGGTAGTTCTAGGCGGGGTCACGAGTCCAGTAGTCCTAGTGTTAAACCGTCTTGTTAAGCTCCTGCGGCCTGCACGTTTCTTCCAAGGGGCATTTAAACCATCTTGTTAAGCTACTGCGTCCTCCACCGCTCAACCAAGGGGCATTTTAACCGTCTTGTTAAGCTACTGCGACCTGCACGTCTCTACCAAGGGGCAGTTAAACCATCTTGTTAATCTACTGTGACCTCCACCACTTTTCCAAGGGGCATTAAAACCGTCTTGTTAAGCTACTGCGACCTGCACGTCTCTTTCAAGGGGCATTTAAACCATCTTGTTAGGCTACTGCGACCTCCACCGCTCTTCCAAGGGGCATTTAAACCGCCTTGTTAAGCTACTTCGACCTGCACGTCTCTTCCATGGGGCATTTTAACCGTCTTGTTAAGCTACTGCGACCTGCACGTCTCTTCCAAGGGGCATTTAAACCGTCTTGTTAAGCTGCTGCGATCTGCACGTCTCTACCAAGGGGCATTTAATCCGTCTTGTTAAGCTATTACGACATCCACCGCTGTTCCAAGGGGCATTTAAACCGTCTTGTTAAGCTACTGAGACTTGCACGTCTCTTCCAAGGGGCATTTAAACCTTCTTGTTTAGCTACTGTAACCTCCACCACTTTTCCAAGGGGCATTTAAACCGTCTTGTTAATCTACTGCGACCTGCATGTCTCTTCCAAGGGGCATTTAAACAGTCTTGTTAAGCTACTGCTCAATGCACGTCTCTTCCAAGGGGCATTTAAACCGTTTTGTTAAGCTACTGCGACTTGCACGTCTCTTCCTAGGGGCATTTGAACCGTCTTGTAAAGCTACTGTAACCTCCTCCACTTTTCCAAAGGGCATTTAAACCGTCTTGTTAAGCTACTGAGAGCTGCCCTTATCTTCCAAGCGGCATTTAAGCCTTCTTGTTAAGCTACTGCGACCTGCACGTCTCTTCCAAGGGGCATTTAAACCTTCTTGTTTAGCTACTGTAACAGCCACCACTTTTCCAAGGGGCATTTAAACCGTCTTGTTAAGCTACTGCGACCTGCATCTCTCCTCCAAGGGGCATTAAAACAGTCTTTTTAAGCTACTGCAACCTGCACGTCTCTTCCAAGGGAAATTTAAACTCTCTTGTTAAGCTACTGCAAACTGCACGACTCTTCCAAGGGGCATTTAAACCATCTTGTTAAGCTACTGCGACTTGCACGTCTCTTCCAAGGGGCATTTAAACCTTTTTGTTTAGCTACTCTAACCTCCACCACTTTTCCAAGGGGCATTTAAACCATCTCGTTAATCTACTGCGAACTGCATGTCTCTTCCAAGGGGCTTTTAAACCGTCTTGTTAAGCTACTGCGACCTGCACGTCTCTTCCAAGGGGCATTTAAACCGTCTTGCTCAGGTACTGCGACCTGCATGTCTCTTCCAAGGGGCATTTAAACCGTCTTGTTAAGCCACTGCGACATGCATGTCTCTTCCAAGGGGCATGTAAACCATCTTGTTAAGCTACTGCGACTTGCATGTCTCTTCCAAGGGGCATTTAAACCTTCTTGTTTAGCTACTGTAACATCCACCACTTTTCCAAGGGGCATTTAAACGGTCTTGTTAAGCTACTGCTACCTGCATATCTCTTCCAAGGGGCATTTAAACTCTCTTGTTAAGCTACTGCGACCTGCATGTCTCTTCCAAGGGGCACTTAAACCATCTTGTTAAGCTACTGTGACTTGCACGTCTCTTCCAAGGGGCATTTAAACCTTTTTGTTTAGCTACTGTAACCTCCACCACTTTTCCAAGGGGCATTTAAACCATCTTGTTAATCAACTGCGACCTGCATGTCTCTTACAAAGGGGCATTTACACAGTCTTGTTAAGCTACTGCGACCTGCACGTCTCTTCCAACGGGCATTTAAACCATCTTGTTAAGCTACTGCGACCTGCACGTCTCTTCCAAGGTGCATTTAAACCGTCTTGTTAAGCTGCTGCGATCTGCACGTCTCTACCAAGGGGCCTTTAATCCGTCTTGTTAAGCTATTACGACCTCCACCGCTCTTCCAAGGGGCATTTAAACCCTCTTGTTAAGCTACTGCGACCTGCACGTCTCTTCCAAAGGGCATTTAAAAGGTCTTTTTAAGCTTCTGCGACTTGCACGTCTCTTCCAAGGGGCATTTAAACCTTCTTGTTTAGCTACTGCGACCTGCATGTCTCTTCCAAGGGGCATTTAAACAGTCTTGTTAAGCTACTGCAAAATGCACGTCTCTTCCAAGGGGCATTTAAACCGTTTTGTTAAGCTACTGCGACTTGCACGTCTCTTCCAAGGGGCATTTAAAATGTCTTGAAAAGCTACTGTAACCTCCACCACTTTTCCAAGGGGCATTTAAACCGTCTTGTTAAGCTACTGCGAGCCGCCCTTATCTTCCAAGGGGCATTTAAGCCTTCTTGTTAAGCTACTGCGACCTGCATATCTCTTCCAAGGGGCTTTTAAACCGTCTTTTTAAGCTACTGCGACCTGCACGTTTCTTACAAGGGGCATTTAAACCTTCTTGTTTAGCTACTGTAACAGCCACCACTTTTCCAAGGGGCATTTAAACCGTCTTGTTAAGCTACTGCGACGTGCATCTCTCTTCCAAGGTGCATTTAAACCATCTTGTTAAGCTACTGCGACTTGCACGTCTCTTCCAAGGGGCATTTAAACCTTTTTGTTTAGCTACTGTAACCTCCACCACTTTTCCAAGGGGCATTTATACCAACTTGTTAAGCTACTGCGACCTGCATCTCTCTTCCAAGGGGCATTTAAACCTTCTTGTTTAGCTACTGCGACCTGCATGTCTCTTCCAAGGGGCATTTAAACCGTCTTGTTAAGCTACTGCGAAATGCACGTCACTTCCAAGGGGCATTTAAACCGTCTTGTTAAGCTATTGCGACTTGCACTTCTCTTCCAAGGGGCATTTAAACCTTCTTGTTTAGCTACTGTAACCTCCACCACTTTTCCAAGGGGCATTTAAACCATCTTGTTAAGCTACTGCGACCTACATGTCTCTTCCAATGGGCCTTTAAACCGTCTTGTTAAGCTACTGGGACCTGTACGTCTCTTCCAAGGGGCATTTAAACCGTCTTGTTAAGCTGCTGCGACCTGCATGTCTCTTCCAAGGGGCACGTAAACCATCTAGTTAAGCTACTGCGACCTCCACCCCTCTTCCAAGAGGCATTTAAACCGTCTTGTTAAGCTCCTGCGACCTGCACGTTTCTTCCAAGGGGCATTTAAACCATCTTGTTAAGCTACTGCGACCCCCACCGCTCAACCAAGGGGCATTTTAACCGTCTTGTTAAGCTACTGCGACCTGCACGTCTCTACCAAGGGGCATTTAAACCATCTTGTTAATCTACTGTGACCTCCACCGCTTTTCCAAGTGGCATTAAAACCGTTTTGTTAAGCTACTGCAACCTGCACGTCTCTTTCAAGGGGCATTTAAACCGCCTTGTTAAGCTACTTCAACCTGCACGTCTCTTCCATTGGGCATTTTAACCGTCTTGTTAAGCTACTGCGACCTGCACATCTCTTCCATGGGGCATTTAAACCGTCTTGTTAAGCTACTGCGACCTGCACGTCTCTTCCAAGGGGCATTTAAACCGTCTTGTTAAGCTACTGCGACCTGCACGTCTCTTCCAACGGGCATTTAAGCCATCTTGTTAAGCTACTGCGACCTGCACGTCTCTTCCAAGATGCATTTAAACCGTCTTGTTAAGCTGGTGCGATCTGCATGTCTCTTCCAAGGGGCATTTAAACCATCTTGTTAAGCTACTGCGACCTGCACGTCTCTTCCAAGGGGCATTTAAACCGTCTTGTTAAGCTACTGCGACTTGCACGTCTCTTCCAAGGGGCATTTAAACCTTCTTGTTTAGTTACTGTAACCTCCATCACTTTTCCAAGGGACATTTAAACCGTCTTTTTAAGCTACTGCAACCTGCAAGTCTCTTCCAAGGGGCCTTTAAACCCTCTTGTTAAGCTACTGCGACTTGCACGTCTCTTCCAAGGGGCATTTAAACGGTCTTGTTAAGCTACTGCGACTTGCACGTCTCTTCCAAGGGGCATTTAAACCTTCTTGTTTAGCTACTGTAACCTCCACCACTTTTCCAAGGAGCATTTAAACCGTCTTGTTAATCTACTGCGACCTGCATGTCTCTTCCAAGGGGCATTTAAACAGTCTTGTTAAGCTACTGCGAAATGCACGTCTCTTCCAAGGGGCATTTAAACCGTTTTGTTAAGCTACTGCGACTTGCACGTCTCTTTCAAGGGGCATTTAAACCGCCTTGTTAAGCTACTTCAACCTGCACGTCTCTTCCATTGGGCATTTTAACCGTCTTGTTAAGCTACTGCGACCTGCACATCTCTTCCATGGGGCATTTAAACCGTCTTGTTAAGCTACTGCGACCTGCACGTCTCTTCCAAGGGGCATTTAAACCGTCTTGTTAAGCTACTGCGACCTGCACGTCTCTTCCAACGGGCATTTAAGCCATCTTGTTAAGCTACTGCGACCTGCACGTCTCTTCCAAGATGCATTTAAACCGTCTTGTTAAGCTGGTGCGATCTGCATGTCTCTTCCAAGGGGCATTTAAACCGTCTTGTTAAGCTACTGCGACCTGCACGTCTCTTCCAAGGGGCATTTAAACCGTCTTGTTAAGCTACTGCGACTTGCACGTCTCTTCCAAGGGGCATTTAAACCTTCTTGTTTAGTTACTGTAACCTCCATCACTTTTCCAAGGGACATTTAAACCGTCTTTTTAAGCTACTGCAACCTGCAAGTCTCTTCCAAGGGGCCTTTAAACCCTCTTGTTAAGCTACTGCGACCTGCACGTCTCTTCCAAGGGGCATTTAAACGGTCTTGTTAAGCTACTGCGACTTGCACGTCTCTTCCAAGGGGCATTTAAACCTTCTTGTTTAGCTACTGTAACCTCCACCACTTTTCCAAGGAGCATTTAAACCGTCTTGTTAATCTACTGCGACCTGCATGTCTCTTCCAAGGGGCATTTAAACAGTCTTGTTAAGCTACTGCGAAATGCACGTCTCTTCCAAGGGGCATTTAAACCGTTTTGTTAAGCTACTGCGACTTGCACGTCTCTCCCTAGGGGCATTTAAACCGTCTTGTTAAGCTCCTGTAACCTCCACCACTTTTCCAAAGGGCATTTAAACCATCTTGTTAAGCTACTGCGAGCTGCCCTTATCTTCCAAGCGGCATTTAAACCGTCTTGTTAAGCTACTGCGACCTGCACGTCTCTTCCAACGGGCATTTAAGCCATCTTGTTAAGCTACTGCGACCTGCACGTCTCTTCCAAGATGCATTTAAACCGTCTTGTTAAGCTGGTGCGATCTGCATGTCTCTTCCAAGGGGCATTTAAACCGTCTTGTTAAGCTACTGCGACCTGCACGTCTCTTCCAAGGGGCATTTAAACCGTCTTGTTAAGCTACTGCGACTTGCACGTCTCTTCCAAGGGGCATTTAAACCTTCTTGTTTAGTTACTGTAACCTCCATCACTTTTCCAAGGGACATTTAAACCGTCTTTTTAAGCTACTGCAACCTGCAAGTCTCTTCCAAGGGGCCTTTAAACCCTCTTGTTAAGCTACTGCGACCTGCACGTCTCTTCCAAGGGGCATTTAAACGGTCTTGTTAAGCTACTGCGACTTGCACGTCTCTTCCAAGGGGCATTTAAACCTTCTTGTTTAGCTACTGTAACCTCCACCACTTTTCCAAGGAGCATTTAAACCGTCTTGTTAATCTACTGCGACCTGCATGTCTCTTCCAAGGGGCATTTAAACAGTCTTGTTAAGCTACTGCGAAATGCACGTCTCTTCCAAGGGGCATTTAAACCGTTTTGTTAAGCTACTGCGACTTGCACGTCTCTTCCTAGGGGCATTTAAACCGTCTTGTTAAGCTCCTGTAACCTCCACCACTTTTCCAAAGGGCATTTAAACCATCTTGTTAAGCTACTGCGAGCTGCCCTTATCTTCCAAGCGGCATTTAAGCCTTCTTGTTAAGCTACTGCGACCTGCATGTCTCTTCCAAGGAGCATTTAAACCGTCTTTTTAAGCTACTGCGAGCTGCCCTTATCTTCCAAGCGGCATTTAAGCCTTCTTGTTAAGCTACTGCGACCTGCACGTCTCTTCCAAGGGGCATTTAAACCTTCTTGTTTAGCTACTGTAACAGCCACCACTTTTCCAAGGCGCATTTAAACCGTCTTGTTAAGCTACTGCGACCTGCATCTCTCTTCCAAGGGGCATTTAAACCGTCTTTTTAAGCTACTGCGACCTGCAAGTCTCTTCCAAGGGAAATTTAAACTCTCTTGTTAAGCTACTGCGAACTGCACGTCTCTTCCAAGGGGCATTTAAACCATCTTTTTAAGCTACTGCGACTTGCACGTCTCTTCCAAGGGGCATTTAAACCTTTTTGCTTAGCTACTCTAACCTCCACCACTTTTCCAAGGGGCATTTAAACCATCTCGTTAATCTACTGCGACCTGCATGTCTCTTCCAAGGGGCATTTAAATCGTATTGTTCAGCTACTGCGACCTGCATGTCTCTTCCAAGGGGCATTTAAACCTTCTTGTTAAGCCACTGCGACATGCACGTCTCTTCCAAGGGGAATGTAAACCATCTTGTTAAGCTACTGCGACTTGCACGTCTCTTCCAAGGGGCATTTAAACCTTCTTGTTTAGCTACTGTAACCTCCACCACTTTTCCAAGGGGCATTTAAACCGTCTTGTTAAGCTACTGCGACCTGCACGTCTCTTCGAAGGAGCATTTAAACAGTCTTTTTAAGATACTGCATCCTGCACGTCTCTTCCAAGGGGCATTTAAACTCTCTTGTTAAGCTACTGCGACATGCACGTCTCTTCCAAGGGGCATTTAAACCATCTTGTTAAGCTACTGCGACTTGCACGTCTCTTCCAAGGGGCATTTAAACCTTTTTGTTTAGCTACTGTAACCTCCACCACTTTTCCAAGGGGCATTAAAACCATCTTGTTAATCTACTGCGACCTGCATGTCTCTTCCAAGGGGCATTTAAACCGTCTTGTTAAGGTACTGCGAACTGCACGTCACTTCCAAGGGGCATTTAAACCGTCTTGTTAAACTACTCCGACTTGCACTTCTCTTCCAAGGGGCATTTAAACCTTCTTGTTTAGCTGCTGTAACCTCCACCACTTTTCCAAGGGGCATTTAAACCGTCTTGTTAAGCTACTGCGACCTACATGTTTCTTCCAAGGGGCATTTAAACCGTCTTGTTAAGCTACTGGGACCTGTACGTCTCTTCCAAGGGGCATTTAAACCGCCTTGTTCAGCTGCTGCGACCTGCATGTCTCTTCCAAGGGGCACTTAAACCATCATGTTAAGCTACTGCGACCTCCACCGCTCTTCCAAGAGGCATTTAAACAGTCTTGTTAAGCTACTGCGACCTGCACGTTTCTTCCAAGGGGCATTTAAACCATCTTGTTAAGCTACTGCGACCTCCACCGCTCAACCAAGCGGCATTTTAACTGTCTTGTTAAGCTACTGCGACCTGCACGTCTCTTCAAAGGGGCATTTAAACCATATCGTTAATCTACTGTGACCTCCACCGCTTTTCCAAGGGGCATTAAAACAGTCTTGTTAAGCTACTGCGACCTGCACGTCTCTTTCAAGGGGCATTTAAACCATCTTGTTACGCCACTGCGACCTCCATTGCTCTTCCAAGGGGCATTTAAACCGCCTTGTTAAGCTACTTCGACCTGCACGTCTCTTCCATGGGGCATTTAAACCGTCTTGTTAAGCTACTGCGACCTGCACGTCTCTTCCAACGGGCATTTAAGCCATCTTGTTAAGCTATTGCTACCTGCACGTCTCTTCCAAGATGCATTTAAACCGTCTTGTTAAGCTGGTGCGATCTGCATGTCTCTACCAAGGGGCATTTAATCCGTCTTATTAAGCTATTACGACCTCCACCGCTCTTCCAAGGGGCATTTAAACCGTCTTGTTAAGCTACTGCGACCTGCACGTCTCTTCCAAGGGGCATTTAAACCGTCTTGTTAAGCTACTGCGACTTGCACGTCTCTTCCAAGGGGCATTTAAACCTTCTTGTTTAGTTACTGTAACCTCCATCACTTTTCCAAGGGACATTTAAACCGTCTTTTTAAGCTACTGCAACCTGCAAGTCTCTTCCAAGGGGCCTTTAAACCCTCTTGTTAAGCTACTGCGACCTGCACGTCTCTTCCAAGGGGCATTTAAACGGTCTTGTTAAGCTACTGCGACTTGCACGTCTCTTCCAAGGGGCATTTAAACCTTCTTGTTTAGCTACTGTAACCTCCACCACTTTTCCAAGGAGCATTTAAACCGTCTTGTTAATCTACTGCGACCTGCATGTCTCTTCCAAGGGGCATTTAAACAGTCTTGTTAAGCTACTGCGAAATGCACGTCTCTTCCAAGGGGCATTTAAACCGTTTTGTTAAGCTACTGCGACTTGCACGTCTCTTCCTAGGGGCATTTAAACCGTCTTGTTAAGCTCCTGTAACCTCCACCACTTTTCCAAAGGGCATTTAAACCGTCTTGTTAAGCTACTGCGAGCTGCCCTTATCTTCCAAGCGACATTTAAGCCTTCTTGTTAAGCTACTGCGACCTGCATGTCTGTTCCAAGGAGCATTTAAACCGTCTTTTTAAGCTACTGCGACCTGCACGTCTCTTCCAAGGGGCATTTAAACCTTCTTGTTTAGCTACTGTAACAGCCACCACTTTTCCAAGGCGCATTTAAACCGTCTTGTTAAGCTACTGCGACCTGCATCTCTCTTCCAAGGGGCATTTAAACCGTCTTTTTAAGCTACTGCAACCTGCACGTCTCTTCCAAGGGAAATTTAAACTCTCTTGTTAAGGTACTGCGAATTGCACGTCTCTTCCAAGGGGCATTTAAACCATCTTTTTAAGCTACTGCGACTTGCAGGTCTCTTCCAAGGGGCATTTAAACCTTTTTGTTTAGCTACTCTAACCTCCACCACTTTTCCAAGGGGCATTTAAACCATCTCGTTAATCTACTGCGACCTGCATGTCTCTTCCAAGGGGCATTTAAATCGTATTGTTCAGCTACTGCGACCTGCATGTCTCTTCCAAGGGGCATTTAAACCTTCTTGTTAAGCCACTGCGACATGCACGTCTCTTCCAAGGGGCATGTAAACCATCTTGTTAAGCTACTGCGACTTGCACGTCTCTTCCAAGGGGCATTTAAACCTTCTTGTTTAGCTACTGTAACCTCCACCACTTTTCCAAGGGGCATTTAAACCGTCTTGTTAAGCTACTGCGACCTGCACGTCTCTTCCAAGGGGCATTTAAACCGTCTTTTTAAGATACTGCAACCTGCACGTCTCTTCCAAGGGGCATTTAAACTTTCTTGTTAAGCTACTGCGACATGCACGTCTCTTCCAAGGGGCATTTAAACCATCTTGTTAAGCTACTGCGACTTGGACGTCTCTTCCAAGGGGCATTTAAACCTTTTTATTTAGCTACTGTAACCTCCACCACTTTTCCAAGGGGCATTAAAACCATCTTGTTAATCTACTGCGACCTGCATGTCTCTTCCAAGGGGCATTTAAACCGTCTTGTTAAGGTACTGCGAACTGCACGTCACTTCCAAGGGGCATTTAAACCGTCTTGTTAAGCTACTCCGACTTGCACTTCTCTTCCAAGGGGCATTTAAACCTTCTTGTTTAGCTGCTGTAACCTCCACTACTTTTCCAAGGGGCATTTAAACCGTTTTGTTAAGCTAGTGCGACTGGCACGTCTCTTCCAAGGGGCATTTAAAACATCTTGTAAAGGTACCGTAACCTTCACCACTTTTCCAAGGGGCATTTAAACCGTCTTGTTAAGCTACTGCGAGCCGCCCTTATCTTCCAAGCGGCATTTAAGCCTTCTTGTTAAGCTATTGCGACCTGCACGTCTCTTCCAAGCGGCATTTAAACCGTTTTGTTAAGCTACTGTGACCTGCACGTCTCTTCCAAGGGGCATTTAAACCGTATTTTTAAGCTACAGCGACCTGCACGTCTCTTCCAAGGGGCATTTAAACCTTCTTGTTTAGCTACTGTAACAGCCACCACTTTTCCAAGGGGCATTTAAACCGTCTTGTTAAGCTACTGCGACCTGCATCTCTCTTCCAAGGGGCATTTAAACCGTCTTTTTAAGCTACTGCAACCTGCACGTTTCTTCCAAGGGAAATTTAAACTCTCTTGTTAAGCTACTGCGACCTGCACGTCTCTTCCAAGGGGGATTTAAACCATCTAGTTAAGCTACTGCGACTTGCACATCTCTTCCAAGAGGCATTTAAACCATCTTGTTAATCTACTGCGACCTGCATGTCTCTTCCAAGGGGCATTTAAACCGTCTTGTTAAGCTACTGCAAAATGCACGTCACTTCCAAGGAGCATTTAAACCGTCTTGTTAAGCTACTGCGACTTGCACTTCTCTTCCAAGGGGCATTTAAACCTTCTTGTTTAGCTACTGTAACCTCCACCACTTTTCCAAGGGGCATTTAAACCATCTTGTTAAGCTACTGCGACCTACATGTCTTCCAAGGGGCATTTAAATCGTCTTGTTAAGCTACTGGGACCTGTACGTCTCTTCCAAGGGGCATTTAAACCGTCTAGTTAAGCTCCTGCGACCTGCATTTCTCTTCCAAGGGGCACTTAAACCATCTTGTTAAGCTACTGCGACCTCCACCGCTCTTCCAATATTCATTTAAACCATCTTGTTAAGCTACTGCGACCTGCACGTTTCTTCCAAGGGGCATTTAAACCATCTTGTTAAGCTACTGCGACCTCCACCGCTCTACCAAGTGGCATTTTAACCGTCTTGTTAAGCTACTGCGACCTGCAGGCCTCTTCCAAGGGGTATTTAAACCATCTTGTTAATCTACTGCGACCTCCACCCCTTTTCCAAGGGGCATTAAAACCGTCTTGTTAAGCTACTGCGACCTGCACATCTCTTTCAACGGGCATTTAAACCATCTTGTTACGCTACTGCGACCTCCACCGCTCTTCCAATATTCATTTAAACCATCTTGTTAAGCTACTGCGACCTGCACGTTTCTTCCAAGGGGCATTTAAACCATCTTGTTAAGCTACTTCGACCTGCACGTCTCTTCCATGGGGCATTTTACCCGTCTTGTTAAGCTTCTGCAACCTGCACATCTCTACCATGGGGCATTTAAACCGTCTTGTTAAGCTACGGCGACCTGCACGTCTCTTCCAAGGTGCATTTAAACCGTCTTGTTAAGCTGCTGCAATCTGCATGTCTCTACCATGGGGCATTTAAACCGTCTTGTTAAGCTACTGCGACTTGCTCGTCTCTTCCAAGGGGCATTTAAACCGTCTTGTTAAGCTACTGCGACTTGCTCGTCTCTTCCAAAGGGCATTTAAACCTTCTTGTTTAGCTACTGTAACCTCCACCACTTTTCCAAGGGGCATTTAAACCGTCTTGTTAATCTACTGCGACCTGCATGTCTCTTCCAAGGGGCATTTAAACAGTCTTGTTAAGCTACTGCGACTTGCACCTCTCTTTCAAGAGGCATTTAAACCGTCTTGTAAAGCTACTGTAACCTCCGCCACTTTTCCAAGGGGTATTTAAACCGTCTTGTTAAGCTACTGCGAGCTGCCCTTATCATCCAAGCGTCATTTAAACCTTCTTGTTAAGCTACTGCGACCTGCATGTCTCTTCCAAGGGGCATTTAAACCGTCTTTTTAAGCTACTGCGACCTGCAGGTCTCTTCCAAGGGGCATTTAAACCGTCTTGTTTAGCTACTGCGACCTGCACGTCTCTTCCGAGGGGCATTTAAACCGTCTTGCTAAGCTACTGCGACTTGCACGTCTCTTCCAAGGGGCATTTAAACCTTCTTGTTTAGATACTGTAACCTCCACCACTTTTCCAAGGAGCATTTAAACCGTCTTTTTAAGCTACTGCGACCTGCATTTGTCTTATAAGGGGCATTTAAACCGTCTTTTTAAGCTGCTGCAACCTGCACGTCTCTTCCAAGGGGCACTTAAACTGTCTTGTTAAGCTACTGCAACCTGCACGTCTCTTCCAAGGGGCATTTAAATCGTCTTCTTAAGCTACTGCAACTTGCACGTCTCTTGCAAGGGGCATTTAAACCGTTTTGTTAAGCTACTGCGACCTGCACGTTTCTTCCAAGGGGCATTTAAACTATCTTGTTAAGCTACTGCGACCTCCACCGCTCTTCCAAGGGGCATTTTAACCATCTTGTTAAGCTACTGCAACCTGCACGTCTCTTCCAAAGGGCATTTAAACCATCTTGTTAATCTACTGCGACCTAAATCGCTCTTCCAAGGGGCATTTAAACCGTCTTGTTAAGCTACTGCGACCTGCGCGTCTCTTCCAACGGGCATTTAAACCTTCTTGTTAAGCTACTGCGACCTGCACGTCTCTTCCAAGGTGCATTTAAACAGTCTTGTTAAGCTACTGCAACCTGCACGTCTCTTCCAAAGGGCATTTAAACCATCTTGTTAATCTATTGCGACCTCCACCGCTCTTCCAAGGGGCATTTAAACCGTCTTGTTAAGCTACTGCGACTTGCACGTCTCTTCCAAGGGGCATTTAAACCTTCTTGTTTAGCTACTGTAACCTCCACCACTTTTCCAGGGGGTAATTAAAAGGTCTTGTTAAGCCGCTGCGACCTGCATGTCTCTTCCAAGGGGCACTTAAACCATCTTGTTAAGCAACTGCGACCTCCTCCTCTCTTCCAAGGGGCCTTTAAACCGTCTTGTTAAGCTACTGCGACCTGCACGCTTCTTCAAAGGGGCATTTAAACCATCTTGTTAATCTACTGCGACCTCCACTGCTTTTCCAAGGGGCATTTATCCGTCTTGTTAAGCTACTGCGACCTGCACGTCTCTTCCATGGGGCATTTAAACCGTCTTGTTAAGCTACTGCGACCTGCACATCTCTTCCAATGGGCATATAAACCGTCTTGTTAAGCTACTGCGACCTGAACATCTCTTCCAACGGGCATTTAAACCATCTTGTTAAGCTACTGCGACCTGCACGTCTCTTCCAAGGTGCATTTAAACCGTCTTGTTAAGCTGCTGCGATCTGCACGTCTCTACCAAGGGGCATTTAATCCATCTTGTTATGCTATTACGACCTCCACCGCTCTTCCAAGGGGCATATAAACCGTCTTGTTAAGCTACTGCGACTTGCACGCCTCTTACAAGGGGCATTTAAACCTTCTTGTTTAGCTACTGTAACCTCCACCACTTCTCCAAGGGGCATTTAAACCATCTTGTTAAGCTGCTGCGACCTGCATGTCTCTTCAAAGGGGCACTTAAACCATCTTGTTAAGCTACTGCGACCTCGACCGCTATTCCAAGGGGCATTTAAACCGTCCTGTTAAGCTACTGTGACCTGCACGTCTCTTCCAAGGGGCATTTAAACCGTCTTGTTAAACTACTGCGACCTACACGTTTCTTCCAAGGAGCATTTAAACCATCTTGTTAATCTACTGCGACCTCGACCGCTTTTCCAAGGGGCATTTAAACCATCCTGTTAAGCTACTGCGACCTGCACTTCTCTTAAATGGGGCATTTAAAACGTCTTGTTAAGCTACTGCAACCTGCACGTCTCTTAAATGGGACATTTAAACAGTCTTGTTCAGCTACTGCAACCTGCACGTCTCTTCCATGGGGCATTTAAACCATCTTGTTAAGCTACTGCGACCTGCACGCTTCTTCCAAGGGGCATTTAAACCATCTTTTTAAGCTACTGCGACCTCCACCGCTCTTCCAAGGGGCATTTTAACCATCTTGTTAAGCTACTGCGACCTTCACGTCTCTTTCAAGGGGCATTTAAACTATCTTGTTAATCTACTGCGACCTCCAACGCTTTTCCAAGGGGAATTTAAACCGTCTTGTTAAGCTACTGCGACCTGCACGTCTCTTCCAAGGGGCATTTAAACCGTCTTGTCAAGCTACTGCGACCTGCACGTCTCTTCCAAGGGGCAGTTAAACCGTCTTGTTAAGATACTGCGACTTGCACTTCTCTTCCAAGGGGCATTTAAACCTTCTTGTTTAGCTACTGTAACCTTCACCACTTTTCCAAGGGGCATTTAAACCGTCTTGTTAAGCTACTGCGACCTACATGTCTCTTCCAAGGGGCATTTAAACCGTCTTGTTAAGCTAATGCGACCTCCACCACTTTTCCAAGGGGCATTTAAACCGTCTTGTTAAGCTACTGCGACCTACATGTCTCTTCCAAGGGGCATTTAAACCATCTTGTTAATCTACTGCGACCTGAACGTCTCTTCCATGGGGCATTTAAACCGTCTTGTTAAGCTACTGCGACTTGCACTTCTCTTCCAAGGGGCATTTAAACTGTCTTGTTAAGCTACTGCGACCTACATGTCTCTTCCAAGGGGCATTTAAACCGTCTTCTTAAGCTACTGCGACCTCCACCGCTCTTGCAAGGGGCATTTAAACCGTCTTGTTAAGCTACTGCGACCTGCACATCTCTTCCATGGGGCATTTAAACCGTCTTGTTAAGCTACTGCGACCTCCACCGCTCTTCCAAGGAGCATTTAAACCGTCTTGTTAAGCTACTGCAACCTGCACGTCTCTTCCATGGGGCATTTAAACCGTCCTGTTAAGCTACTGCGACCTGCGCGTCTCTTCCAAGCGGCATTTAAACCGTCTTGTTAACCTACTGCGACCTGCACGTCTCTTCCAAGGGGCATTTAAACCGTCTTGTTAAGCTACTGCGACCTGCACGTCTCTTCCAACGGGCATTTAAACCATCTTGTTAAGCTACTGCGACCTGCACGTCTCTTCCAAGGTGCACTTAAACCATCTTGTAAAGCTTCTGCGATCTGCACGTCTCTACCAAGGGGCATTTAAACCGTCTTGTTAAGCTACTGCAACCTGCATGTCTCTTCCTAGGGGCATTTAAACCGTCTTGTTAAGCTACTGCAACTTGCACATTTCTTCCAAGGGCCTTTTAAACCTTCTTGTTTAGCTACTGTAACCTCCACCACTTTTCCAAGGGGCATTTAAACCATCTTGTTAAGCTACTGCGACCTGCATTTCTCTTCCAAGGGGCATTTAAACAGTCTTTTTAAGCTGCTGCAATCTTCACATCTCTTCCAAGGGGCATTTAAACCGTCTTGTTAAGCTACTGCGACCTGCACGTCTCTTCCAAGGGGCATTTAGACCATCTTGTTAAGCTACTGCGTCCTCCACCGCTCTTCCAAGGGGCATTTTAACCGTCTTGTTAAGCTACTGCGACCTACACGTCTCTTCCAAGGGGCATTTAAACCAGCTTGTTAATCTACTGCGACCTGCACGTCTCTTCCAAGGGGCATTTACACTGTCTTGTCAAGCTACTGCGACCTCCACCGCTCTTCCATGGGGCATTTTAACCGTCTTGTTAAGCTACTGCGACCTGCACGTCTTTTCCAATGGGCATTTAAACCTTCTTGTTAAGCTACTGAGACCTGCACGTCTCTTCCAAGGTGCATTTAGACCATCTTGTTAAGCTACTGCGGCCTCCACCGCTCTTCCAAGGGGCATTTTAACCATCTTGTTAAGCTACTGCGACCTGCACGTCTCTTCCAAGGGGCATTTAAACCATCTTGTTAATCTACTGCGACCTGCACGTCTCTTCCAAGGGGCATTTAAACTGACTTGTCAAGCTACTGCGACCTCCACCGCTCTTCCAAGGGGCTCTTTAACCGTCTTGTTAAGCTACTGCGACCTGCACGTCTTTTCCAAGGGGCATTTAAACCGTCTTGTTAAGCTACTGCGACCTGCACGTCTCTTCCAAGGGGCATTTAAACCGTCTTGTCAAGCTGCTGCGACCTCCACCGCTCTTCCAAGGGGCATTTAAACCGGCTTGTTAAGCTACTGCGACCTGCACGTCTCTTCCAAGGGGCATTTAAACCGGCTTGTTAAGCTACTGCGACCTGCACGTCTCTTCCAAGGGGCATTTAAACCGTCTTGTTAAGCTACTGCGACTTGCACTTCTCTTCCAAGGGGCATTTAAACCTTCTTGTTTGGCTACTGTAACCTCCACCACTTTTCCAAGGGGCATTTAAACCGTCTTGTTAAGCTACTGCGACCTACATGTCTCTTCCAAGGGGCATTTAAACTGTCTTGTTAAGCTACCGCGACCTCCACCGCTCTTGCAAGGGGCATTTAAATCGTCTTGTTAAACTACTTCGACCTGAACGTCTCTTCCATCGGGCATTTAAACCGTCTTGTTAAGCTACTGCGACTTACACTTCTCTTCCAAGGGGCATTTAAACCTTCTTGTTTAGCAACTGTAACCTCCACCACTTTTCCACGGGTCATTTAACCCGTCTTGTTAAGCTACTGCGACCTACATGTCTCTTCCAAGGGGCATTTAAATCGTCTTCTTAAGCCACTGCGACCTCCACCGCTCTTGCAAGGGGCATTTAAACCATCTTGTTAAGCAACTGCGACCTCCTCCTCTCTTCCAAGGGGCCTTTAAACCGTCTTGTTAAGCTACTGCGACCTGCACGCTTCTTCAAAGGGGCATTTAAACCATCTTGTTAATCTACTGCGACCTCCACTGCTTTTCCAAGGGGCATTTATCCGTCTTGTTAAGCTACTGCGACCTGCACGTCTCTTCCATGGGGCATTTAAACCGTCTTGTTAAGCTACTGCGACCTGCACATCTCTTCCAATGGGCATATAAACCGTCTTGTTAAGCTACTGCGACCTGAACATCTCTTCCAACGGGCATTTAAACCATCTTGTTAAGCTACTGCGACCTGCACGTCTCTTCCAAGGTGCATTTAAACCGTCTTGTTAAGCTGCTGCGATCTGCACGTCTCTACCAAGGGGCATTTAATCCATCTTGTTATGCTATTACGACCTCCACCGCTCTTCCAAGGGGCATATAAACCGTCTTGTTTAGCTACTGCGACTTGCACGCCTCTTACAAGGGGCATTTAAACCTTCTTGTTTAGCTACTGTAACCTCCACCACTTCTCCAAGGGGCATTTAAACCATCTTGTTAAGCTGCTGCGACCTGCATGTCTCTTCAAAGGGGCACTTAAACCATCTTGTTAAGCTACTGCGACCTCGACCGCTATTCCAAGGGGCATTTAAACCGTCCTGTTAAGCTACTGTGACCTGCACGTCTCTTCCAAGGGGCATTTAAACCGTCTTGTTAAACTACTGCGACCTACACGTTTCTTCCAAGGAGCATTTAAACCATCTTGTTAATCTACTGCGACCTCGACCGCTTTTCCAAGGGGCATTTAAACCATCCTGTTAAGCTACTGCGACCTGCACTTCTCTTAAATGGGGCATTTAAAACGTCTTGTTAAGCTACTGCAACCTGCACGTCTCTTAAATGGGACATTTAAACAGTCTTGTTCAGCTACTGCAACCTGCACGTCTCTTCCATGGGGCATTTAAACCGTCTTGTTAAGCTACTGCGACCTGCACGCTTCTTCCAAGGGGCATTTAAACCATCTTTTTAAGCTACTGCGACCTCCACCGCTCTTCCAAGGGGCATTTTAACCATCTTGTTAAGCTACTGCGACCTTCACGTCTCTTTCAAGGGGCATTTAAACTATCTTGTTAATCTACTGCGACCTCCAACGCTTTTCCAAGGGGAATTTAAACCGTCTTGTTAAGCTACTGCGACCTGCACGTCTCTTCCAAGGGGCATTTAAACCGTCTTGTCAAGCTACTGCGACCTGCACGTCTCTTCCAAGGGGCAGTTAAACCGTCTTGTTAAGATACTGCGACTTGCACTTCTCTTCCAAGGGGCATTTAAACCTTCTTGTTTAGCTACTGTAACCTTCACCACTTTTCCAAGGGGCATTTAAACCGTCTTGTTAAGCTACTGCGACCTACATGTCTCTTCCAAGGGGCATTTAAACCGTCTTGTTAAGCTAATGCGACCTCCACCACTTTTCCAAGGGGCATTTAAACCGTCTTGTTAAGCTACTGCGACCTACATGTCTCTTCCAAGGGGCATTTAAACCATCTTGTTAATCTACTGCGACCTGAACGTCTCTTCCATGGGGCATTTAAACCGTCTTGTTAAGCTACTGCGACTTGCACTTCTCTTCCAAGGGGCATTTAAACTGTCTTGTTAAGCTACTGCGACCTACATGTCTCTTCCAAGGGGCATTTAAACCGTCTTCTTAAGCTACTGCGACCTCCACCGCTCTTGCAAGGGGCATTTAAACCATCTTGTTAAGCTACTGCGACCTGCACGTCTCTTCCAAGGGGCATTTAAACCATCTTGTTAATCTACTGCGACCTGCACGTCTCTTCCAAGGGGCATTTAAACTGACTTGTCAAGCTACTGCGACCTCCACCGCTCTTCCAAGGGGCTCTTTAACCGTCTTGTTAAGCTACTGCGACCTGCACGTCTTTTCCAAGGGGCATTTAAACCGTCTTGTTAAGCTACTGCGACCTGCACGTCTCTTCCAAGGGGCATTTAAACCGTCTTGTCAAGCTGCTGCGACCTCCACCGCTCTTCCAAGGGGCATTTAAACCGGCTTGTTAAGCTACTGCGACCTGCACGTCTCTTCCAAGGGGCATTTAAACCGGCTTGTTAAGCTACTGCGACCTGCACGTCTCTTCCAAGGGGCATTTAAACCGTCTTGTTAAGCTACTGCGACTTGCACTTCTCTTCCAAGGGGCATTTAAACCTTCTTGTTTGGCTACTGTAACCTCCACCACTTTTCCAAGGGGCATTTAAACCGTCTTGTTAAGCTACTGCGACCTACATGTCTCTTCCAAGGGGCATTTAAACTGTCTTGTTAAGCTACCGCGACCTCCACCGCTCTTGCAAGGGGCATTTAAATCGTCTTGTTAAACTACTTCGACCTGAACGTCTCTTCCATCGGGCATTTAAACCGTCTTGTTAAGCTACTGCGACTTACACTTCTCTTCCAAGGGGCATTTAAACCTTCTTGTTTAGCAACTGTAACCTCCACCACTTTTCCACGGGTCATTTAACCCGTCTTGTTAAGCTACTGCGACCTACATGTCTCTTCCCAGGGGCATTTAAATCGTCTTCTTAAGCCACTGCGACCTCCACCGCTCTTGCAAGGGGCATTTAAACCATCTTGTTAAGCAACTGCGACCTCCTCCTCTCTTCCAAGGGGCCTTTAAACCGTCTTGTTAAGCTACTGCGACCTGCACGCTTCTTCAAAGGGGCATTTAAACCATCTTGTTAATCTACTGCGACCTCCACTGCTTTTCCAAGGGGCATTTATCCGTCTTGTTAAGCTACTGCGACCTGCACGTCTCTTCCATGGGGCATTTAAACCGTCTTGTTAAGCTACTGCGACCTGCACATCTCTTCCAATGGGCATATAAACCGTCTTGTTAAGCTACTGCGACCTGAACATCTCTTCCAACGGGCATTTAAACCATCTTGTTAAGCTACTGCGACCTGCACGTCTCTTCCAAGGTGCATTTAAACAGTCTTGTTAAGCTGCTGCGATCTGCACGTCTCTACCAAGGGGCATTTAATCCATCTTGTTATGCTATTACGACCTCCACCGCTCTTCCAAGGGGCATATAAACCGTCTTGTTTAGCTACTGCGACTTGCACGCCTCTTACAAGGGGCATTTAAACCTTCTTGTTTAGCTACTGTAACCTCCACCACTTCTCCAAGGGGCATTTAAACCATCTTGTTAAGCTGCTGCGACCTGCATGTCTCTTCAAAGGGGCACTTAAACCATCTTGTTAAGCTACTGCGACCTCGACCGCTATTCCAAGGGGCATTTAAACCGTCCTGTTAAGCTACTGTGACCTGCACGTCTCTTCCAAGGGGCATTTAAACCGTCTTGTTAAACTACTGCGACCTACACGTTTCTTCCAAGGAGCATTTAAACCATCTTGTTAATCTACTGCGACCTCGACCGCTTTTCCAAGGGGCATTTAAACCATCCTGTTAAGCTACTGCGACCTGCACTTCTCTTAAATGGGGCATTTAAAACGTCTTGTTAAGCTACTGCAACCTGCACGTCTCTTAAATGGGACATTTAAACAGTCTTGTTCAGCTACTGCAACCTGCACGTCTCTTCCATGGGGCATTTAAACCGTCTTGTTAAGCTACTGCGACCTGCACGCTTCTTCCAAGGGGCATTTAAACCATCTTTTTAAGCTACTGCGACCTCCACCGCTCTTCCAAGGGGCATTTTAACCATCTTGTTAAGCTACTGCGACCTTCACGTCTCTTTCAAGGGGCATTTAAACTATCTTGTTAATCTACTGCGACCTCCAACGCTTTTCCAAGGGGAATTTAAACCGTCTTGTTAAGCTACTGCGACCTGCACGTCTCTCCCAAGGGGCATTTAAACCGTCTTGTCAAGCTACTGCGACCTGCACGTCTCTTCCAAGGGGCAGTTAAACCATCTTGTTAAGATACTGCGACTTGCACTTCTCTTCCAAGGGGCATTTAAACCTTCTTGTTTAGCTACTGTAACCTTCACCACTTTTCCAAGGGGCATTTAAACCGTCTTGTTAAGCTACTGCGACCTACATGTCTCTTCCAAGGGGCATTTAAACCGTCTTGTTAAGCTAATGCGACCTCCACCACTTTTCCAAGGGGCATTTAAACCGTCTTGTTAAGCTACTGCGACCTACATGTCTCTTCCAAGGGGCATTTAAACCATCTTGTTAATCTACTGCGACCTGAACGTCTCTTCCATGGGGCATTTAAACCGTCTTGTTAAGCTACTGCGACTTGCACTTCTCTTCCAAGGGGCATTTAAACTGTCTTGTTAAGCTACTGCGACCTACATGTCTCTTCCAAGGGGCATTTAAACCGTCTTCTTAAGCTACTGCGACCTCCACCGCTCTTGCAAGGGGCATTTAAACCGTCTTGTTAAGCTACTGCGACCTGCACATCTCTTCCATGGGGCATTTAAACCGTCTTGTTAAGCTACTGCGACCTCCACCGCTCTTCCAAGGAGCATTTAAACCGTCTTGTTAAGCTACTGCAACCTGCACGTCTCTTCCATGGGGCATTTAAACCGTCCTGTTAAGCTACTGCGACCTGCACGTCTCTTCCAAGCGGCATTTAAACCGTCTTGTTAACCTACTGCGACCTGCACGTCTCTTCCAAGGGGCATTTAAACCGTCTTGTTAAGCTACTGCGACCTGCACGTCTCTTCCAACGGGCATTTAAACCATCTTGTTAAGCTACTGCGACCTGCACGTCTCTTCCAAGGTGCACTTAAACCATCTTGTAAAGCTTCTGCGATCTGCACGTCTCTACCAAGGGGCATTTAAACCGTCTTGTTAAGCTACTGCAACCTGCATGTCTCTTCCTAGGGGCATTTAAACCGTCTTGTTAAGCTACTGCAACTTGCACATTTCTTCCAAGGGCCTTTTAAACCTTCTTGTTTAGCTACTGTAACCTCCACCACTTTTCCAAGGGGCATTTAAACCATCTTGTTAAGCTACTGCGACCTGCATTTCTCTTCCAAGGGGCATTTAAACAGTCTTTTTAAGCTGCTGCAATCTTCACATCTCTTCCAAGGGGCATTTAAACCGTCTTGTTAAGCTACTGCGACCTGCACGTCTCTTCCAAGGGGCATTTAGACCATCTTGTTAAGCTACTGCGTCCTCCACCGCTCTTCCAAGGGGCATTTTAACCGTCTTGTTAAGCTACTGCGACCTACACGTCTCTTCCAAGGGGCATTTAAACCAGCTTGTTAATCTACTGCGACCTGCACGTCTCTTCCAAGGGGCATTTACACTGTCTTGTCAAGCTACTGCGACCTCCACCGCTCTTCCATGGGGCATTTTAACCGTCTTGTTAAGCTACTGCGACCTGCACGTCTTTTCCAATGGGCATTTAAACCTTCTTGTTAAGCTACTGAGACCTGCACGTCTCTTCCAAGGGGCATTTAAACCGTCTTGTCAAGCTGCTGCGACCTCCACTGCTCTTCCAAGGGGCATTTAAACCGGCTTGTTAAGCTACTTCCTCCTGCACGTCTCTTCCAAGGGGCATTTAAACCGTCTTGTTAAGCTACTGCGACTTGCACTTCTCTTCCAAGGGGCATTTAAACCTTCTTGTTTAGCTACTGTAACCTCCACCACTTTTCCAAGGGGCATTTAAACAGTCTTGTTAAGCTGCTGCGACCTACATGTCTCTTCCAAGGGGCATTTAAACCGTCTTGATAAGCTACTGCGACCTCCACCGCTCTTGCAAGGGGCATTTAAATCGTCTTGTTAACCTACTGCGACCTGCACGTCTCTTCCAAGGGGCATTTAAACCGTCTTGTTAATCTACTTCGACCTGCACGTCTCTTCCAACGGGCATTTAAACCATCTTGTTAAGCTACTGCGACCTGCACGTCTCTTCCAAGGTGCACTTAAACCGTCTTGTAAAACTCCTTCTATCTGCACGTCTCTACCAAGGGGCATTTAAACCGTCTTGTTAAGCTACTGCGACCTGCATGTCTCTTCCGAGGGACATTTAAACCGTCTTGTTAAGATACTGCGACTTGCACATTTCTTCCAATGGCCTTTTAAACCTTCTTGTTTAGCTACTGTAACCTCCACCACTTTTCCAAGGGGCATTTAAACCGTCTTGTTAAGCTACTGCGACCTGCATTTCTCTTCCAAGGGCCATTTAAACAGTCTTTTTATGCTGCTGCAATCTTCACATCTCTTCCAAGGGACATTTAAACCGTCTTGTTAAGCTACTGCGACCTGCACTTCTCTTCCAAGGGGCATTTAGACCATCTTGTTAAGCTACTGCGGCCTCCACCGCTCTTCCAAGGGGCATTTTAACCATCTTGTTAAGCTACTGCGACCTGCACGTCTCTTCCAAGGGGCATTTAAACCATCTTGTTAATCTACTGCGACCTGCACGTCTCTTCCAAGGGGCATTTAAACTGTCTTGTCAAGCTACTGCGACCTCCACCACTCTTCCAAGGGGCATATTAAACGTCTTGTTAAGCTACTGCGACCTGCACGTCTTTTCCAAGGGGCATTTAAACCGTCTTGTTAAGCTACTGCGACCTGCACGTCTCTTCCAAGGGGCATTTAAACCGTCTTGTCAAGCTGCTGCGACCTCCACCGCTCTTCCAAGGGGCATTTAAACCGGCTTGTTAAGCTACTGCGACCTGCACGTCTCTTCCAAGGGGCATTTAAACCGGCTTTTTAAGCTACTGCGACCTGCACGTCTCTTCCAAGGGGCATTTAAACCGTCTTGTTAAGCTACTGCGACTTGCACTTCTCTTCCAAGGGGCATTTAAACCTTCTTGTTTAGCTACTCTAACCTCCACCACTTTTCCAAGGGGCATTTAAACCGTCTTGTTAAGCTACTGCGACCTACATGTCTCTTCCAAGGGGCATTTAAACTGTCTTGTTAAGCTACTGCGGCCTCCACCGCTCTTGCAAGGGGCATTTAAATCGTCTTGTTAAACTACTTCGACCTGAAGGTCTCTTCCATGGGGCATTTAAACCGTCTTGTTAAGCTACTGCGACTTACACTTCTCTTCCAAGGGGCATTTAAACCTTCTTGTTTAGCAACTGTAACCTCCACCACTTTTCCACGGGGCATTTAAATCGTCTTGTTAAGCTACTGCGACTTGCACGTCTCTTCCAAGGGGCATTTAAACCTTCTTGTTTTGCTACTGTAACCTCCATCACTTTTCCAAGGGGCATTTAAACCGTCTTTTTAAGCTACTGCAACCTGCACGTCTCTTCCAAGGGGCATTTGAACCCTCTTGTTAAGCTACTGCGACCTGCACGTCTCTTCCAAGGGGCATTTAAACGGTCTTGTTAAGCTACTGCGACTTGCATGTCTCTTCCAAGGGGCATTTACACCTTCTTGTTTAGCTACTGTAACCTCCACCACTTTTCCAAGGGGCATTTAAACCGTCTTGTTAAGCTACTGCGAAATGCACGTCTCTTCCAAGGGGCATTTAAACCGTTTTGTTAAGCTAGTGCGACTGGCACGTCTCTTCCAAGGGGCATTTAAAACGTCTTGTAAAGCTACCGTAACCTGCACCACTTTTCCAAGGGGCATTTAAACCGTCTTGTTAAGCTACTGCGAGCCGCCCTTATCTTCCAAGCGGCATTTAAGCCTTCTTGTTAAGCTACTGCGACCTGCATGTCTCTTCCAAGGGGCATTTAAACAGTCTTTTTAAGCTACTGCGACCTGCACTGCTCTTCCAAGGGGCATTTAAACCTTCTTGTTTAGCTACTGTAACAGCCACCACTTTTCCAAGGGGCATTTAAACCGTCTTGTTAAGCTACTGCGACCTGCATCTCTCTTCCAAGGGGCATTTAAACCGTCTTTTTAAGCTACTGCGACCTGCACGTCTCTTCCAAGGGGCATTTAAACCGTCTTGTTAAGCTACTGCGACTTGCACGTCTCTTCCAAGGGGCATTTAAACCATCTTGTTAATCTACTGCGACCTGCATGTCTCTTCCAAGGGGCATTTAAACCGTCTTGTTAAGCTACTGCAAAATGCACGTCACTTCCAAGGGGCATTTAAACCGTCTTGTTAAGCTACTGCGACTTGCACTTCTCTTCCAAGGGGCATTTAAACCTTCTTGTTTAGCTACTGTAACCTCCACCACTTTTCCAAGGGGCATTTAAACCATCTTGTTAAGCTACTGCGACCTACATGTCTCTTCCAAGGGGCATTTAAACCGTCTTGTTAAGATACTGGGACCTGTACGTCTCTTCCAAGGGGCATTTAAACCATCTTGTTAAGCTCCTGCGACCTGCATGTCTCTTCCAAGGGGCACTTAAACCATCTTGTTAATCTACTGCGACCTCGACCGCTTTTCCAAGGGGCATTTAAACTGTCCTGTTAAGCTACTGCGACCTGCACGTCTCTTAAATGGGGCATTTAAAACGTCTTGTTAAGCTACTGCAACCTGCACGTCTGTTCCATGGGGCATTTAAACCGTCTTGTTAAGCTACTGCGACCTGCACGTCTCTTAAATGGGACATTTAAACAGTCTTGTTCAGCTACTGCAACCTGCACGTCTCTCCCATGGGTCATTTAAACCGTCTTGTTAAGCTACTGCGACCTGCACTCTTCTTCCAAGGGGCATTTAAACCATCTTGTTAAGCTACTGCGACCTCCACCTCTCTTCCAAGGGGCATTTTAACCATCTTGTTAAGCTACTGCGACCTTCACGTCTCTTTCAAGGGGCATTTAAACCATCTTGTTAATCTACTGCGACCTCCAACGCTCTTCCAAGGGGAATTTAAACCGTCTTGTTAAGCTGCTGCGACCTGCACGTCTCTTCCAAGGGGCATTTAAACATTCTTGTCAAGCTACTGCGACCTGCACGTCTCTTCCAAGGGGCAGTTAAACCGTCTTGTTAAGATACTGCGACTTGCACTTCTCTTCCAAGGGGCATTTAAACCTTCTTGTTTAGCTACTGTAACCTCCACCACTTTTCCAAGGGGCATTTAAACCGTCTTGTTAAGCTACTGCGACCTACATGTCTCTTCCAAGGGGCATTTAAACCGTCTTGTTAAGCTAATGCGACCTCCACCGCTCTTGCAAGGGGCATTTAAATCGTCTTGTTAAGCTACTGCGACCTGAACGTCTCTTCCATGGGGCATTTAAACCGTCTCGTTAAGCTACTGCGACTTGCACTTCTCTTCCAAGGGGCATTTAAATCTTCTTGTTTAGCTACTGTAACCTCCACCACTTTTCCACGGGCCATTTAAACCGTCTTGTTAAGCTACTGCGACCTACATGTCTCTTCCAAGGGGCATTTAAACCGTCTTCTTAAGCTACTGCGATCTCCACCGCTCTTGCAAGGGGCATTTAAACCGTCTTGTTAAGCTACTGCGACCTGCACATCTCTTCCATGGGGCATTTAAACCGTCTTGTTAAGCTACTGCGACCTCCACCGCTCTTCCAAGGAGCATTTAAACCGTCTTGTCAAGCTGCTGCGACCTCCACCGCTCTTCCAAGGGGCATTTAAACCGGCTTGTTAAGCTACTGCGACCTGCACGTCTCTTCCAAGGGGCATTTAAACCGTCTTGTTAAGCTACTGCGACTTGCACTTCTCTTCCAAGGGGCATTTAAACCTTCTTGTTTAGCTACTGTAACCTCCACAACTTTTCCAAGGGGCATTTAAACCGTCTTGTTAAGCTACTGCGACCTACATGTCTCTTCCAAAGGGCATTTAAACCGTCTTGTTAAGCTACTGCGACCTCCACCGCTCTTGCAAGGGGCATTTAAATCGTCTTGTTAACCTACTGCGACCTGCACTTCTCTTCCAAGGGGCATTTAAACCGTCTTGTTAATCTACTTCGACCTGCACGTCTCTTTCAACGGGCATTTAAACCATCTTGTTAAGCTACTGCAACCTGCACGTCTCTTCCAAGGTGCACTTAAACCGTCTTGTAAAACTCCTGCGTTCTGCACGTCTCTACCAAGGGGCATTTAAACCGTCTTGTTAAGCTACTGCGACCTGCATGTCTCTTCCGAGGGACATTTAAACCGTCTTGTTAAGCTACTGCGACTTGCACATTTCTTCCAAGGGCCTTTTAAACCTTCTTGTTTAGCTACTGTAACCTCCACCACTTTTCCAAGGGGCATTTAAACCGTCTTGTTAAGCTACTGCGACCTGCATTTCTCTTCCAAGGGGCATTTAAACAGTCTTTTTAAGCTGCTGCAATCTTCACATCTCTTCCAAGGGGCATTTAAACCATCTTGTTAAGCTACTGCGACCTGCACGTCTCTTCCAAGGGCCATTTAGACCATCTTGTTAAGCTACTGCGGCCTCCACCGCTCTTCCAAGGGGCATTTTAACCATCTTGTTAAGCTACTGCGACCTGCACGTCTCTTCCAAGGGGCATTTAAACCATCTTGTTAATCTACTGCGACCTGCACGTCTCTTCCAAGGGGCATTTAAACTGTCTTGTCAAGCTACTGCGACCTCCACCGCTCTTCCAAGGGGCTCTTTAACCGTCTTGTTAAGCTACTGCGACCTGCACGTCTTTTCCAAGGGGCATTTAAACCGTCTTGTTAAGCTACTGCGACCTGCACGTCTCTTCCAAGGGGCATTTAAACCGTCTTGTCAAGCTGCTGCGACCTCCACCGCTCTTCCAAGGGGCATTTAAACCGGCTTGTTAAGCTACTGCGACCTGCACGTCTCTTCCAAGGGGCATTTAAACCGGCTTGTTAAGCTACTGCGACCTGCACGTCTCTTCCAAGGGGCATTTAAACCGTCTTGTTAAGCTACTGCGACTTGCACTTCTCTTCCAAGGGGCATTTAAACCTTCTTGTTTGGCTACTGTAACCTCCACCACTTTTCCAAGGGGCATTTAAACCGTCTTGTTAAGCTACTGCGACCTACATGTCTCTTCCAAGGGGCATTTAAACTGTCTTGTTAAGCTACTGCGACCTCCACCGCTCTTGCAAGGGGCATTTAAATCGTCTTGTTAAACTACTTCGACCTGAACGTCTCTTCCATGGGGCATTTAAACCGTCTTGTTAAGCTACTGCGACTTACACTTCTCTTCCAAGGGGCATTTAAACCTTCTTGTTTAGCAACTGTAACCTCCACCACTTTTCCACGGGTCATTTAAACGGTCTTGTTAAGCTACTGCGACCTACATGTCTCTTCCAAGGGGCATTTAAACCGTCTTCTTAAGCCACTGCGACCTCCACCGCTCTTGCAAGGGGCATTTAAACCGTCTTGTTAAGCTACTGCGACCTGCAAGTCTCTTCCATGGGGCATTTAAACCGTTTTGTTAAGCTACTGCGACCTCCACCGCTCTTCCAAGGGGCATTTAAACCGTCTTGTTAAGCTACTGCAACCTGCACGTCTCTTCCATGGGGCATTTAAACCGTCTTGTTAAGCTACTGCGACCTGCACTTCTCTTCCAAGGGGCATTTAAACCGTCTTGTTAAGCTACTGCGACCTGCAAGTCTGTTCCAAGGGGCATTTAAACCGTCTTGTTAAGGTACTGAGACCTGCACGTCTCTTCCAACGGGCATTTAAACCATCTTGTTAAGCTACAGCGACCTGCACGTCTCTTCCAACGTGCATTTAAACCATCTTGTTAAGCTACAGCGACCTGCACGTCTCTTCCAAGGGGCATTTAAAACGTCTTTTTAAGCTACTGGGACTTGCATTTCTCTTCCAAGGGGCGTTTAAACCTTCTTGTTTAGCTACTGTAACCTCCACCACTTTTCCAAGGTGCATTTAAACCGTCTTGTTAAGCTGCTGCGATCTGCACGTCTCTACCAAGGGGCATTTAATCCGTCTTGTTAAGCTATTACGACCTCCACTGCTCTTCCAAGGGGCATATAAACCGTCTTGTTAAGCTACTGCGAATTGCACGTCTCTTCCAGGGGGCATTTAAACCTTCTTGTTTAGCTACTGTAACCTCCACCACTTTACCAAGGGGCATTTAAACCGTCTTGTTAAGCTGCTGCGACCTGCATGTCTCTTCAAGGGGGCACTTAAACCATCTTGTTAAGCTTCTACGACTTCCACCGCTCTTTCAAGGGGCATTTAAACCGTCTTGATAAGCTCCTGCGACCTGCACGTTTTTTCCAAGGGGCATTTAAACCATCTTCTTAATCTATTGCGACCTCGACCGCTTTTCCAAGGGGCATTTAAACGTCTTGTTAAGCTACTGCGACCTGCACGTCTCTTCCAAGGGGCATTTAAACCGTCTTGTTAAGCTACTGCGACCTCCACCGCTCTTCCAAGGGGCATTTAAACCGCCTTGTTAAGCTACTGCGACCTGCACGTCTCTTAAATGGGGCATTTAAAACGTCTTGTTAAGCTACTGCAACCTGCACGTCTCTTCCATGGGGCATTTAAAACGTGTTGTTAAGCTACTGCGACCTGCACGTCTCTTAAATGGGGCATTAAAACCATCTTGTTCAGCTACTGCAACCTGCACGTCTCTTCCATGGGGCATTTAAACCGTCTTGTTAAGCTACTGCGACCTGCACCGCTCTTCCAAGGGGCATTTAAACCATCTTGTTAAGCTACTGCGACCTCCACCGCTCTGCCAAGGGGCATTTTAACCGTCTTGTTAAGCTACTGCGACCTGCAAGTCTCTTCCAAGGTGCATTTAAACCATCTTGTTAAGCTACTGAGACCTCCACCGCTCTTCCAATGGGCATCTAAACCGGCTTGTTAAGCTACTGCAACCTGCACGTCTCTTCCATCGGGCATTTAAACCGTCTTGTTAAGCTACTGCGACCTGCACGTCTCTTCCATGGGGTTTTTAAACCGTCTTGTTAAGCTACTGCGACCTGCACGTCTCTTCCAAGGGGCATTTAAACCGTCTTGTTAAGCTACTGCGACCTGCACGTCTCTTCCAACGGGCATTTAAACCATCTTGCTAAGCTACTGCGACCTGCACGTCTCTTCCAAGGTGCATTTAAACCGTCTTGTTAAGCTGCTGCTATCTGCACGTCTCTACCAAGGGGCATTTAATCCGTCTTGTTAAGCTATTACGACCTCCACTGCTCTTCCAAGGGGCATATAAACCGTCTTGTTAAGCTACTGCGAATTGCACGTCTCTTCCAGGGGGCATTTAAACCTTCTTGTTTAGCTACTGTAACCTCCACCACTTTACCAAGGGGCATTTAAACCGTCTTGTTAAGCTGCTGCGACCTGCATGTCTCTTCAAGGGGGCACTTAAACCATCTTGTTAAGCTTCTACGACTTCCACCGCTCTTTCAAGGGGCATTTAAACTGTCTTGATAAGCTCCTGCGACCTGCACGTTTTTTCCAAGGGGCATTTAAACCATCTTCTTAATCTACTGCGACCTCGACCGCTTTTCCAAGGGGCATTTAAACGTCTTGTTAAGCTACTGCGACCTGCACGTCTCTTCCAAGGGGCATTTAAACCGTCTTGTTAAGCTACTGCGACCTCCACCGCTCTTCCAAGGGGCATTTAAACCGCCTTGTTAAGCTACTGCGACCTGCACGTCTCTTAAATGGGGCATTTAAAACGTCTTGTTAAGCTACTGCAACCTGCACGTCTCTTCCATGGGGCATTTAAAACGTGTTGTTAAGCTACTGCGACCTGCACGTCTCTTAAATGGGGCATTAAAACCATCTTGTTCAGCTACTGCAACCTGCACGTCTCTTCCATGGGGCATTTAAACCGTCTTGTTAAGCTACTGCGACCTGCACCGCTCTTCCAAGGGGCATTTAAACCATCTTGTTAAGCTACTGCGACCTCCACCGCTCTGCCAAGGGGCATTTTAACCGTCTTGTTAAGCTACTGCGACCTGCAAGTCTCTTCCCAGGTGCATTTAAACCATCTTGTTAAGCTACTGCGACCTCCACCGCTCTTCCAAGGGGCATTTTAACCGTCTTGTTAAGCTACTGCGACCTGCACGTCTCTTCCAAGGGGCATTTAAACCATCTTGTTAATCTACTGCGACCTCCAACGCTATTCCAAGGGGCATTTAAACCGTCTTGTTAAGTCACTGCGACCTGCACGTCTGTTCCAAGGGGCATTTAAACCGTCTTGTCAAGCTACTACGACCTCCACCGCTCTTCCAAGGGGCATTTAAACCGTCTTGTTAAGCTACTGCAACCTGCACGTCTCTTCCATGGGGCATTTAAACCGTCTTGTTAAGATACTGCCACCTGCTCGTCTCTTCCATGGGGCATTTAAACCATCTTGTTAAGCTACTGCGACCTGCACGTCTCTTCCAAGGGGCATTTAAACCGTCTTGTTAAGCTACTGCGACCTGCACGTCTCTTCCAATGGGCATTTAAACCTTCTTGTTTAGCTACTGCGACCTGCACGTCTCTTCCAAGGTGCATTTAAACCATCTTGTTAAGCTATTACGACCTCCAACGCCCTTCCAAGGGGCATATAAACTGTCTTGTTAAGCTACTGCGACTTGTACGTCTCTTCCAAGGGGCATTTAAACCTTCTTGTTTAGCTACTGTAACCTCCACCACTTTTCCAAGGGGCATTTAAACCGTCTTGTTAAGCTGCTGCGACCTGCATGTCTCTTGCAAGGGGCACTTAAACCATATTGTTAAGCTACTGCGACCTCAACCGCTCTTCCAAGGGGCATTTAAACTGTCTTGTTAAGCTACTGCCACCTGCACGTTTCTTCCAAGGGGCATTTAAACCATATTGTTAATCTACTGCGACCTCGACCGCTTTTCCAAGGGGCATTTAAACCGTCTTGTTAAGCTACTGCGACCTGCACGTCTCTTCCAAGGGGCATTTAAACCGTCTTGTTAAGCTTTTGCGACCTCCACCGCTCTTCCAAGGGGCATTTAAACTGTCTTGTTAAGCTACTGCGACCTGCACGTCTCCTAAATGGGGCATTTAAACGGTCTTTTTAAGCTACTGCGACCTGCACGTCTCTTCCAAGGGGCATTTAAACCGTATTGTTAAGCTACTGCGACCTGCACATCTCTTAAATGGGGCATTAAAACCTTCTTGTTCAGCTACTGCAACCTGCACGTCTCTTCCATGGGGCATTTAAACCGTCTTGTTAAGCTACTGCGACCTGCACCGCTCTTCCAAGAGGCATTTAAACCATCTTCTTAAGCTACTACGACCTCCACCGCTCTTCCAAGGGGCATTTTAACCGTCTTGTTAAGATACTGCGACCTGCACGTCTCTTCCAAGGGGCATTTAAACCATCTTGTTAAGCTACTGCGACCTGCACGTCTCTTCCAAGGGGCATTTAAACCGTCTTGTTAAGCTACTGTGACCTGCACGTCTGTTCCAAGGGGCATTTAAACCGTCTTTTTAAGCTACTGCGACTTGCACTTCTCTTCTAAGGGGCATTTAAACCTTCTTGTTTAGCTACTGCGACCTACATGTCTCTTCCAAGGGGCATTTACACCGTCACCGTCTTGTTAAGCTACTGCGATCTCCACCGCTCTTGCAAGGGGCATTTAAACCGTCTTGTTAAGCTACTGCAACCTGCACGTCTCTTCCATGGGGCATTTAAAACATCTTGTTAAGCTACTGCGACCTGCACGTCTCTTCCAAGGGGCATTTAAACCGTCTTGTTAAGCTGCTGCGACCTGCATGTCTCTTCCAAGGGGCATTTTAACCGTCTTGTTAAGCTACTGGGACCTGCACGTCTCTTCCAAGGGGCATTTAAACCATCTTGTTAATCTACTGCGACCTCCAACGCTTTTCCAAGGGGCATTTAAACCGTCTTGTTAAGCTACTGCGACTTGCACGTCTCTTCCAAGGGGCATTTAAACCATCTTCTCAAGCTACTGCGACATCCACTTCTCTTCCAAGGGGCATTTAAATGTCTTGTTAAGCAACTGCGACCTGCACGTCTCTTCCAAGGGGCATTTAAAACGTCTTTTTAAGCTACTGGGACTTGCATTTCTCTTCCAAGGGGCGTTTAAACTTTCTTGTTTAGCTACTGTAACCTCCACCCCTTTTGCAAGGGGCATTTAAACCGTCTTGTTAAGCTACTGCGACCTACATGTCTCTTCCAAGGGGCATTTAAACAGTCTTGTTAAGCTACTGAGACCTCCACCGCTCTTCCAATGGGCATCTAAACCGGCTTGTTAAGCTACTGCAACCTGAACGTCTCTTCCATCGGGCATTTAAACCGTCTTGTTAAGCTACTGCGACCTGCACGTCTCTTCTATGGGGCTTTTAAACCGTCTTGTTAAGCTACTGCGACCTGCACGTCTCTTCCAAGGGGCATTTAAACCGTCTTGTTAAGCTACTGCGACCTGCACGTCTCTTCCAACGGGCATTTAAACCATCTTGCTAAGCTACTGCGACCTGCACATCTCTTCCAAAGTGCATTTAAACCGTCTTGTTAAGCTGCTGCGATCTTCACATCTCTACCAAGGGGCATTTAATCCGTCTTGTTAAGCTATTACGACCTCCACCGCTCTTCCAAGGGGCATATAAACCGTCTTCTTAAGCTACTGCGAATTGCACGTCTCTTCCAGGGGGCATTTAAACCTTCTTGTTTAGCTACTGTAACCTCCACCACTTTACCAAGGGGCATTTAAACCGTCTTGTTAAGCTGCTGCGACCTGCATGTCTCTTCAAGGGGGCACTTAAACCATCTTGTTAAGCTTCTACGACTTCCACCGCTCTTCCAAGGGTCATTTAAACCGTCTTGTTAAGCTCCTGCGACCTGCACGTTTTTTCCAAGGGGCATTTAAACCATCTTCTTAATCTACTGCGACCTCGACCCCTTTTCCAAGGGGCATTTAAACCGTCTTGTTAAGCTACTGCGACCTGCACGTCTCTTCCAAGGGGCATTTAAACCGTCTTGTTAAGCTACTGCGACCTCCACCGCTCTTCCAAGGGGCATTTAAACCGCCTTGTTAAGCTACTGCGACCTGCACGTCTCTTAAATGGGGCATTTAAACTGTCTTGTTAAGCTACTGCGACCTGCACGTCTCTTCCAAGGGGCATTTAAACCTTCTTGTTTAGCTACTGCGACCTGCACGTCTCTTCCAAGGTGCATTTAAACCATCTTGTTAAGCTGCTGCGATCTGCACGTCTATACCAAGGGGCATTTAACCTGTCTTTTTAAGGTATTACGACCTCCACCGCTCTTCCAAGGGGCATATAAACTGTCTTGTTAAGCTACTGCGACTTGTACGTCTCTTCCAAGGGGCATTTAAACTTTCTTGTTTAGCTACTGTAACCTCCACCACTTTTCCAAGGGGCATTTAAACCGTCTTGTTAAGCTGCTGCGACCTGCATGTCTCTTCCAAGGGGCACTTAAACCATCTTGTTAAGCTACTGCGACCTCCACCGCTCTTCCAAGGGGCATTTAAACTGTCTTGTTAAGCTACTGCGACCTGCACGTTTCTTCCAAGGGGCATTTAAACCATCTTGTTAATCTACTGCGACCTCGACCGCTTTTCCAAGGGGCATTTAAACCGTCTTGTTAAGCTACTGCGACCTGCAAGTCTCTTCCAAGGGGCATTTAAATCGTTTTGTTAAGCTATTGCGACCTCCACCGCTCTTCCAAGTGGCATTTAAACCGTCTTGTTAAGCTATTGCGACCTGCATGTCTCTTCCAAGGGGCATTTAATCCGTCTTTTTAAGCTACTGCAGCCTGCACGTCTCTTCCAAGGGGCATTTAATCCGTCTTTTTAAGCTACTGCAGCCTGCACGTCTCTTCCAAGGGGCATTTAAACCATCTTGTTAAGCTATTGCGACCTGCATGTCTCTTCCAAGGGGCATTACACCGTCTTGTTAAGCTACTGCGACTTGCACGTCACTTCCAAGGGGCATTTAAACCTTCTTGTTTAGCTACTGTAACCTCCACCACTTTTCCAAGGGGCATTTAAACCATCTCTTTAAGCTACTGCGACCTGCACGTCTCTTCCAACGGGCATTTAAACCATCTTGTTAAGCTACTGCGACCTGCACGTCTCTTCCAAGGTGCATTTAAACCGTCTTGTTAAGCTGCTGCGATCTGCACGTCTTTACCAAGGGGCATTTAATCCATCTTGTTAAGCTATTACGAACTCCACCGCTCTTCCAAGGGGCATTTAAACCGTCTTGTTAAGCTACTGCGACCTGCACGTCTCTTCCAAGGGGCATTTAAACCGTCTTGTTAAGCTACTGCGACTTGCACGTCTCTTCCAAGTGGCATTTAAACATTTTTGTTTAGCTACTGTAACCTCCTCCACTTTTCCAAGGGGCATTTAAACTGTCTTGTTAAGCTACTGCGAACTGCATGTCTCTTCCAAGGGGCATTTAAACCGACTTTTTAAGCTACTGTAACCTGCACGTCTCTTCCAAGGGGCAATTAAACCCTCTTGTTAAGCTACTGCGACCTGCACGTCTCTTCCAAGGGGCATTTAAACCATCTTGTTAAGCTACTGCGACTTGCAAATCTCTTCCAAGGGGCATTTAAACTTTCTTGTTTAGCTACTGTAACCTCCACCACTTTTTCAAGGGGCATTTAAACCGTCTTGTTAATCTACTGCGACCTGCATGTCTCTTCCAAGGGGCATTTAAACCGTCTTGTTAAGCTACTGCGAAATGCACGTCTCTTCCAAGGGGCATTTAAACCATCTTGTTAAGCTACTGAGACTTGCACTTCTCTTCCAAGGGGCATTTAAACCTTCTTGTTTAGCTACTGTAACCTCCAACACTTTTCCAAGGGGCATTTAAACCGTCTTGTTAAGCTGCTGCGACCTGCATTTCTCTTCCAAGGGGCATTTAAGCCATCTTGTTAAGCCACTGCGACCTGCACGTCTCTTCCAAGGGGCATTTAAAGCGTCTAGTTAAGCTACTGCGACCTGCATGTTTCTTCCAAGGGGCATTTAAACCATCTAGTTAAGCTACTGCGACCTCCACCGCTCTACAAAGGGGCAATTTAACCGTCTTGTTAAGCTACTGCGACCTGCACGTCTCTTCCAAGGGGCATTTGAACAATCTTGTTTATCTACTGCGACCTAAGCCACTTTTCCAAGGGGCATTAAAACCGTCTTGTTAAGCTACTGCGACCTGCACGTCTCTTCCAAGGGGCATTTAAACCATCTTGTTAAGCTACTGCGACCTCCACCGCTCTTCCAAGGGGCATTTAAACCGTCTTGTTAAGCTACTGCGACCTGCACGTCTCTTCCAAGGCGCATTTAAACCGTCTTGTTAAGCTACTGCGACCTGCACGTCTCTTCCAAGGGGCATTTAAACCTTCTTGTTTAGCTACTGCGACCTGCACGTCTCTTCCAAATTGCATTTAAACCATATTGTTAAGCTGCTGCGATCTGCACGTCTCTACCAAGGGGCATTTAATCCGTCTTGTTAAGGTATTACGACCTCCACCGCTCTTCCAAGGGGCTTATAAACTGTCTTGTTAAGCTACTGCGACCTGCACGTCTCTTCCAAGGGACATTTAAACCGTCTTGTTAAGCTACTGCGACTTACACGTCTCATCCAAGGGGCATTTAAACCTTTTTGTTTAGCTACTGTAATAACCTCCTCCACTTTTCCAAGGGGCATTTAAACCGTCTTGTTAAGCTACTGCGAAATGCATGTCTCTTCCAAGGGGCATTTAAACCGATTTTTTAAGCTACTGCAACCTGCACGTCTCTTGCAAGGGGCAATTAAACCCTCTTGTTAAGCTACTGCGACCTGCACGTCTCTTCCAAGGGGCATTTAAACCATCTTGTTAAGCTACTGCGACTTGCAAATCTCTTCCAAGGGGCATTTAAACCTTCTTGTTTAGCTACTGTAACCTCCACCACTTTTTCAAGGGGCATTTAAACCGTCTTGTTAATCTACTGCGACCTGCATGTCTCTTCCAAGGGGCATTTAAACCGTCTTGTTAAGCTACTGCGAAATGCATGTCTCTTCCAAGGGGCATTTAAACCGTCTTGTTAAGCTACTGCGACTTGCACTTCTCTTCCAAGGGGCATTTAAACCTTCTTGTTTAGCTACTGTAACCTCCAACACTTTTCCAAGGGGCATTTAAACCGTCTTGTTAAGCTGCTGCGACCTGCATGTCTCTTCCAAGGGGCACTTAAACCATCTTGTTAAGCCACTGCGAACTCCATCGCTCTTCCAAGGGGCATTTGAACAGTCTTGTTAAACTACTGCGACCTGCACGTTTCTTCCAAGGGGCATTTAAACCATCTTGTTAAGCTACTGCGACCTCCACCGCTCTACCAAGGGGCAATTTAACCGTCTTGTTAAGCTACTGCGACCTGCACGTCTCTTCCAAGGGGCATTTAAACCATCTTGTTAATCTACTGCGACCTCCACCACTTTTCCAAGGGGCATTAAAACCGTCTTGTTAAGCTACTGCGACCTGCATGTCTCTTCCAAGGGACATTTAAACCATCTTCTTAAGCTACTGCGACCTCCACCGCTCTTCCAAGGGGCATTTAAACCGTCTTGTTAAGCTACTGCGACCTGCACGTCTCTTCCAAGGGGCATTTAAACCGTCTTGTTAAACTACTGAGACCTGCACTTCTCTTCCAATGGGCATTTAAACCTTCTTGTTTAGCTACTGCGACCTGCAAGTCTCTTCCAAGGTGCATTTAAACCATCTTGTTAAGCTGCTGTGATCTGCACGTCTCTACCAAGGGGCATTTAATCCGTCTTGTTAAGGTATTACGACCTCCACCGCTTTTCCAAGGGGCATATAAACTGTCTTGTTAAGCTACTGTGACTTGTACGTCTCTTCCAAGGGGCATTTAAACCTTCTTGTTTATCTACTGTAACCTCCACCACTTTTCCAAGGGGCATTAAAACCATCTTGTTAAGCTGCTGCGACCTGCATGTCTCTTCCAAGGGGCACTTAAACCATCTTGTTAAGCTACTGCGACCTCCACCGCTCTTCCAAGGGGCATTTAAACTGTCTTGTTAAGCTACTGCGACCTGCACGTTTCTTCCAAGGGGCATTTAAACCATCTTATTAATCTACTGCGACCTCGACCGCTTTTCCAAGGGGCATTTAAACCGTCTTGTTAAGCTACTGCGACCTGCACGTCTCTTCCAAGGGGCATTTAAACCGTTTGTTAAGCTATTGCGACCTCCACCTCTCTTCCAAGGGGCATTTAAACCGTCTTGTTAAGCTACTGCGACCTGCACGTCTCCTAAATGGGGAATTTAAACGTTCTTTTTAAGCTGCTGCAACCTGCACGTCTTTTCCATGGGGCATTTAAACCGCCTTGTTAAGCTACTGCGACCTGCACGTCTCTTCCAAGGGGCATTTAAACCGTATTGTTAAGCTACTGCGACCTGCACTTCTCTTGCAACGGGCATTTAAACCATCTTGTTAAGCTACTGTGACCTGCACGTCTCTTCCAAGATGTATTTAAACTGTCTTGTTAAGCTGCTGCGATTTGCACGTCTCTTCCAAGGGGCATTTAAATCGTCTTGTTAAGCTACTGCGACCTGCATGTCTCTTCCAAGTGGCATTTAATCCGTCTTTTTAAGCTACTGCAACCTGCACGTCTCTTCCAAGGGGCATTTAAACCGTCTTGTTAAGCTATTGCGACCTGCATGTCTCTTCCAAGGGGCATTAAACCGTCTTGTTAAGCTACTGCAACTTGCACGTCTCTTCAAAGGGGCATTTAAACCTTCTTGTTTAGCTACTGTAACCTCCACCACTTTTCCAAGGGGCATTTAAACCGTCTTGTTAAGCTACTGCGACTTGCACGTCTCTTCCAACGGGCATTTAAACCATCTTGTTAAGCTACTGCGACCTGCACGTCTCTTCCAAGGTGCAATTAAACCGTCTTGTTAAGCTGCTGCGATCTGCACGTCTTTACCAAGGGGCATTTAATCCGTCTTGTTAAGCTATTACGACCTCCACCGCTCTTCCAAGGGGCATTTAAACCGTCTTGTTAAGCTACTGCGACCTGCACGTCTCTTCCAAGGGGCATTTAAACCGTCTTTTTAAGCTACTGCGACTTGCACGTCTCTTCCAAGGGACATTTAAACCTTTTTGTTTAGCTACTGTAACCTCCTCCACTTTTCCAAGGGGCATTTAAACCGTCTTGTTAAGCTACTGCGAACTGCATGTCTCTTCCAAGGGGCTTTTAAACCGACTTTTTAAGCTACTGCAACCTGCACGTCTCTTCCAAGGGGCATTTAAACCCTCTTGTTAAGCTACTGCGACCTGCACGTCTCTTCCAAGGGGCATTTAAACCATCTTGTTAAGCTACTGCGACTTGCAAATCTCTTCCAAGGGGCATTTAAACCTTCTTATTTAGCTACTGTAACCTCCACCACTTTTTCAAGGGGCATTTAAACCATCTTGTTAATCTACTGCGACCTGCATGTCTCTTCCAAGGGGCATTTAAACCGTCTTCTTAAGCTACTCCGAAATGCACGTCTCTTCCAAGGGGCATTTAAATCGTCTATTAAGCTACTGCGACTTGCACTTCTCTTCCAAGGGGCATTTAAAGCTTCTTGTTTAGCTACTGTAACCTCCAACACTTTTCCAAGGGGCATTTAAACCGTCTTGTTAAGCTGCTGCGACCTGCATGTCTCTTTCAAGGGTCACTTAAACCATCTTGTTAAGCTACTGCGACCTCCACCGCTCTTCCAAGGGGCATTTAAACCATCTTGTTAAGCTACTGCGACCTCCACCGCTCTACCAAGGGGCAATTTAACCAACTTGTTAAGCTACTGCGACCTGCACGTCTCTTCCAAGGGGCATTTAAACCATCTTGTTAATCTACTGCGACCTCCACCACTTTTCCAAGGGGCATTAAAACCGTCTTGTTAAGCTACTGCGACCTGCACGTCTCTTCCAAGGGGCATTTAAACCATCTTGTTAAGCTACTGCGACCTCCACCGCTCTTCCAAGGGGCATTTAAACCGTCTTGTTAAGCTACTGCGAACTGCACGTCTCTTCCAACGGGCATTTAAACCATCTTGTTAAGCTACTGCGACCTGCACGTCTCTTCCAAGGTGCATTTAAACCATCTTGTTAAACTGCTGCCATCTGCACGTCTCTACCAAGGGGTATTTAATCAGCCTTGTTAAGCTATTACGACCTCCACCGCTCTTCCAAGGGGCATTTAAACAGTCTTGTTAAGCTACTGCGACCTGCACGTCTCTTCCAAGGGGCATTTAAACCGTCTTGATAAGCTACTGCGACTTGCACGTCTCTTCCAAGGGGCATTTAAACTGTCTTGTTTAGATACTGTAACCTCCACCACTTTTCCAAGCGGCATTTAAACCGTCTTGTTAATCTACTGCGACCTGCATGTCTCTTCCATGGGGCATTTAAACCCTCTTGTTAAGCTACTGCGACCTGCACGTCTCTTCCAAGGGGCATTTAAACCGTCTTGTTAAGCTGCTGCGACCTGCATGTCTCTTCCAAGGGGCATTTAAACATTCTTGTTTAGCTACTGTAACCTTCACCAGTTTTCCAAGGGGCATTTAAACCGTCTTGTTAATCTACTGCAACCTGCATGGCTCTTCCAAGGGGCATTTAAACCGTCTTGTTAAGCTACTGCGAACTGCACGTCTCTTCCAAGGGGCATTTAAACCGTCTTGTTAAGCTACTTCGACATGCACGTCTCTTCCAACGGGCATTTAAACCATCTTGTTAAGCTACTGCGAAATGCACGTCTCTTCCATGGGGCTTTTAAACAGTCTTGTTAAGCTACTGCGACCTGCACGGCTATTCGAAGGGGCATTTAAACCGTCTTGTTAAGCTACTGCACCTGCACGTCTCTTCCAAGGGTCATTTAAACCTTCTTGTTAAGCTACTGCGACCTGCACATCTCTTCCAAGGTGCATTTAAACCGTCTTGTTAAGCTACTGCGACCTGCACATCTCTACCAAGGGGCATTTAATCCGTCTTGTTAAGCTATTACAACCTCCACCGCTCTTCCAAGGGGCATATAAACCGTCTTGTTAAGCTACTGCGAATTGCACGTCTCTTCCAGGGGGCATTTAAACCTTCTTGTTTAGCTACTGTGACCTCCACCACTTTTCCAAGGGGCATTTAAACCATCTTGTTAAGCTGCTGCGACCTGCATGTCTCCTAAATGGGGAATTTAAACGGTCTTTTTAAGCTACTGCAACCTGCACGTCTTTTCCATGGGGCATTTAAACCGCCTTGTTAAGCTAGTGCGACCTGCACGTCTCTTCCAAGGGGCATTTAATCCGTCTTTTTAAGCTACTGCCACCTGCACGTCTCTTCCAAGGGGCATTTAAACCGTCTTGTTAAGCTATTGCGACCTGCATGTCTCTTCCAAGGGGCATTAAACCGTCTTGTTAAGCTACTGCGACTTGCACGTCTCTTCCAAGGGGCATTTAAACCTTCTTGTTTAGCTACTGTAACCTCCACCACTTTTCCAAGAGGCATTTAAACCGTCTTGTTAAGCTACTGTGACCTGCACGTCTCTTCCAACGGGCATTTAAACCATCTTGTTAAGCTACTGCTACCTGCACGTCTCTTCCAAGGTGCATTTAAACCGTCTTGTTAAGCTGCTGCGATCTGCACGTCTTTACCAAGGGGCATTTAATCCATCTTGTTAAGCTATTACGACCTCCACCGCTCTTCCAAGGGGCATTTAAACCGTCTTGTTAAGCTACTGCGACCTGCACGTCTCTTCCAAGGGGCATTTAAACCGTCTTGTTAAGCTACTGCGACTTGCACGTCTCTTCCAAGGGGCATTTAAACCTTTTTGTTTAGCTACTGTATCCTCCTCCACTTTTCCAAGGGGCATTTAAACCGTCTTGTTAAGCTACTGCGAACTGCATGTCTCTTCCAAGGGGCATTTAAACCCTCTTGTTAAGCTACTGCGAACTGCACGTCTCTTCCAAGGGGCATTTAAACTATCTTGTTAAGCAACTGCGACTTGCAAATCTCTTCCAAGGGGCATTTAAACCTTCTTGTTTAGCTACTGTAACCTCCACCACTTTCTCAAGGGGCATTTAAACCGTCTGTTAATCTACTGCGACCTGCATGTCTCTTCCAAGGGGCATTTAAACCGTCTTGTTAAGCTACTGCGAAATGCACGTCTCTTCAAGGGGCATTTAAACCATCTTGTTAAGCTACTGAGACTTGCACTTCTCTTCCAAGGGGCATTTAAACCTTCTTGTTTAGCTACTTTAACCCCCAACACTTTTCCAAGGGGCATTTAAACCGTCTTGTTAAGCTGCTGCGACCTGCATGTCTCTTCCAAGGGGCACTTAAACCATCTTGTTAAGCCACTGCGACCTGCACGTTTCTTCCAAGGGGCATTTAAACCGTCTTGTTAAGCTGCTGCGACCTGCATGTCTCTTCCAAGGGGCACTTAAACCATCTTGTTAAGCCACTGCGACCTGCACGTTTCTTCCAAGGGGCATTTAAACCATCTTGTTAAGCCACTGCGACCTGCACGTCTCTTCCAAGTGGCATTTAAACAATCTTGTTAATTTACTGCGACCTAAACCACTTTTCCAAGGGGCATTAAAACCGTCTTTTTAAGCTACTGCGACCTGCACGTCTCTTCCAAGGGGCATTTACACCATTTTGTTAAGCTACTGCGACCTCCACCGCTCTTCCAAGGGGCATTTAAACCGTCTTGTTAAGCTACTGCGACCTGCACGTCTCTTCCAAGGCGCATTTAAATCGTCTTGTTAAGCTACTGCGACCTGCACGTCTCTTCCAAGGGGCATTTAAACCTTCTTGTTTAGCGACTGCGACCTGCACGTCTCTTCCAAGTTGCATTTAAACCATATTGTTAAGCTGCTGCGATCTGCACGTCTCTACCAAGGGGCATTTAATCCGTCTTGTTAAGGTATTACGACCTCCACCGCTCTTCCAAGGGGCTTATAAACTGTCTTGTTAAGCTACTGCGACCTGCACGTCTCTTCCAAGGGGCATTTAAACCGTCTTGTTAAGCTACTGCGACTTGCACGTCACTTCCAAGGGGCATTTAAACCTTTTTGTTTAGCTACTGTAACCTCCTCCACTTTTCCAAGGGGCATTTAAACTGTCTTGTTAAGCTACTGCGAACTGCATGTCTCTTCCAAGGGGCATTTAAACCGATTTTTTAAGCTACTGCAACCTGCACGTCTCTTCCAAGGGGCATTTAAACCCTCTTGTTAAGCTAATGCGACCTGCTCGTCTCTTCCAAGGGGCATTTAAACCATCTTGTTAAGCTACTGCGACTTGCAAATCTCTTCAAAGGGGCATTTAAACCTTCTTGTTTAGCTACTGTAACCTCCACCACTTTTTCAAGGGGCATTTAAACCGTCTTGTTAATCTACTGCGACCTGCATGTCTCTTCCAAGGGGCATTTAAACAGTCTTGTTAAGCTACTGCAAAATGCACGTCTCTTCCAAGGGGCATTTAAACCGTCTTGTTAAGCTACTGCGACTTGCACTTCTCTTTCAAGGGGCATTTAAACCTTCTTGTTTAGCTACTGTAACCTCCAACACTTTTCCAAGGGGCATTTAAACCGTCTTGTTAAGCTACTGTCACCTGCATGTCTCTTCCAAGGGGCACTTAAACCATCTTGTTAAGCCACTGCTACCTCCATCGCTCTTCCATGGGGCATTTGAACAGTCTTGTTAAACTACTGCGACCTGCACGTTTCTTCCAAGGGGCATTTAAACCATCTTATTAAGCTACTGCAACCTCCACCTCTCTACCATGGGGCAATTTAACCGTCTTGTTAAGCTACTGCTACCTGCACGTCTCTTCCAAGGGGCATTTAAACCATCTTGTTATTCTACTGCGACCTCCACCACTTTTCCAAGGGGCATTAAAACCGTCTTGTTAAGCTACTGCGACCTGCATGTCTCTTCCAAGGGGCATTTAAACCATCTTGTTAAGCTACTGCGACCTCCACCGCTCTTCCAAGGGGCATTTAAACCGTCTTGTTAAGCTACTGCGACCTGCACGTCTCTTCCAAAGGGCATTTAAACCGTCTTGTTAAACTACTGCGACCTGCACGTCTCTTCCAATGGGAATTTAAACCTTCTTGTTTAGCTACTGCGACCTGCAAGTCTCTTCCAAGGTGCATTTAAACCATCTTGTTAAGCTGCTGCGATCTGCACGTCTCTACCAAGGGGCATTTAATCCATCTTGTTAAGGTATTACGACCTCCACCGCTCTTCCAAGGGGCATATAAACTGTCTTGTTAAGCTACTGTGACTTGTACGTCTCTTCCAAGGGGCATTTAAACCTTCTTGTTTAGCTACTGTAACCTCCACCACTTTTCCAATGGGCATTTAAACCGTCTTGTTAAGCTGCTGCGACCTGCATGTCTCTTCCAAGGGGCACTTAAACCATCTTGTTAAGCTACTGCGACCTCCACCGCTCTTCCAAGGGGCATTTAAACTGTCTTGTTAAGCTACTGCGACCTGCACGTTTCTTCCAAGGGGCATTTAAACCATCTTGTTAATCTACTGCGACCTCGACCGCTATTCCAAGGGGCATTTAAACCGTCTTGTTAAGCTACTGCGACCTCCACCGCTCTTCCAAGTGGCATTTAAACCGTCTTGTTAAGCTATTGCGACCTGCATGTCTCTTCCAAGGGGCATTTAATCCGTCTTTTTAAGCTACTGCAGCCTGCACGTCTCTTCCAAGGGGCATTTAATCCGTCTTTTTAAGCTACTGCAGCCTGCACGTCTCTTCCAAGGGGCATTTAAACCATCTTGTTAAGCTATTGCGACCTGCATGTCTCTTCCAAGGGGCATTACACCGTCTTGTTAAGCTACTGCGACTTGCACGTCACTTCCAAGGGGCATTTAAACCTTCTTGTTTAGCTACTGTAACCTCCACCACTTTTCCAAGGGGCATTTAAACCATCTCTTTAAGCTACTGCGACCTGCACGTCTCTTCCAACGGGCATTTAAACCATCTTGTTAAGCTACTGCGACCTGCACGTCTCTTCCAAGGTGCATTTAAACCGTCTTGTTAAGCTGCTGCGATCTGCACGTCTTTACCAAGGGGCATTTAATCCATCTTGTTAAGCTATTACGAACTCCACCGCTCTTCCAAGGGGCATTTAAACCGTCTTGTTAAGCTACTGCGACCTGCACGTCTCTTCCAAGGGGCATTTAAACCGTCTTGTTAAGCTACTGCGACTTGCACGTCTCTTCCAAGTGGCATTTAAACATTTTTGTTTAGCTACTGTAACCTCCTCCACTTTTCCAAGGGGCATTTAAACTGTCTTGTTAAGCTACTGCGAACTGCATGTCTCTTCCAAGGGGCATTTAAACCGACTTTTTAAGCTACTGTAACCTGCACGTCTCTTCCAAGGGGCAATTAAACCCTCTTGTTAAGCTACTGCGACCTGCACGTCTCTTCCAAGGGGCATTTAAACCATCTTGTTAAGCTACTGCGACTTGCAAATCTCTTCCAAGGGGCATTTAAACTTTCTTGTTTAGCTACTGTAACCTCCACCACTTTTTCAAGGGGCATTTAAACCGTCTTGTTAATCTACTGCGACCTGCATGTCTCTTCCAAGGGGCATTTAAACCGTCTTGTTAAGCTACTGCGAAATGCACGTCTCTTCCAAGGGGCATTTAAACCATCTTGTTAAGCTACTGAGACTTGCACTTCTCTTCCAAGGGGCATTTAAACCTTCTTGTTTAGCTACTGTAACCTCCAACACTTTTCCAAGGGGCATTTAAACCGTCTTGTTAAGCTGCTGCGACCTGCATTTCTCTTCCAAGGGGCATTTAAGCCATCTTGTTAAGCCACTGCGACCTGCACGTCTCTTCCAAGGGGCATTTAAAGCGTCTAGTTAAGCTACTGCGACCTGCATGTTTCTTCCAAGGGGCATTTAAACCATCTAGTTAAGCTACTGCGACCTCCACCGCTCTACAAAGGGGCAATTTAACCGTCTTGTTAAGCTACTGCGACCTGCACGTCTCTTCCAAGGGGCATTTGAACAATCTTGTTTATCTACTGCGACCTAAGCCACTTTTCCAAGGGGCATTAAAACCGTCTTGTTAAGCTACTGCGACCTGCACGTCTCTTCCAAGGGGCATTTAAACCATCTTGTTAAGCTACTGCGACCTCCACCGCTCTTCCAAGGGGCATTTAAACCGTCTTGTTAAGCTACTGCGACCTGCACGTCTCTTCCAAGGCGCATTTAAACCGTCTTGTTAAGCTACTGCGACCTGCACGTCTCTTCCAAGGGGCATTGAAACCTTCTTGTTTAGCTACTGCGACCTGCACGTCTCTTCCAAATTGCATTTAAACCATATTGTTAAGCTGCTGCGATCTGCACGTCTCTACCAAGGGGCATTTAATCCGTCTTGTTAAGGTATTACGACCTCCACCGCTCTTCCAAGGGGCTTATAAACTGTCTTGTTAAGCTACTGCGACCTGCACGTCTCTTCCAAGGGACATTTAAACCGTCTTGTTAAGCTACTGCGACTTACACGTCTCATCCAAGGGGCATTTAAACCTTTTTGTTTAGCTACTGTAATAACCTCCTCCACTTTTCCAAGGGGCATTTAAACCGTCTTGTTAAGCTACTGCGAAATGCATGTCTCTTCCAAGGGGCATTTAAACCGATTTTTTAAGCTACTGCAACCTGCACGTCTCTTGCAAGGGGCAATTAAACCCTCTTGTTAAGCTACTGCGACCTGCACGTCTCTTCCAAGGGGCATTTAAACCATCTTGTTAAGCTACTGCGACTTGCAAATCTCTTCCAAGGGGCATTTAAACCTTCTTGTTTAGCTACTGTAACCTCCACCACTTTTTCAAGGGGCATTTAAACCGTCTTGTTAATCTACTGCGACCTGCATGTCTCTTCCAAGGGGCATTTAAACCGTCTTGTTAAGCTACTGCGAAATGCATGTCTCTTCCAAGGGGCATTTAAACCGTCTTGTTAAGCTACTGCGACTTGCACTTCTCTTCCAAGGGGCATTTAAACCTTCTTGTTTAGCTACTGTAACCTCCAACACTTTTCCAAGGGGCATTTAAACCGTCTTGTTAAGCTGCTGCGACCTGCATGTCTCTTCCAAGGGGCACTTAAACCATCTTGTTAAGCCACTGCGAACTCCATCGCTCTTCCAAGGGGCATTTGAACAGTCTTGTTAAACTACTGCGACCTGCACGTTTCTTCCAAGGGGCATTTAAACCATCTTGTTAAGCTACTGCGACCTCCACCGCTCTACCAAGGGGCAATTTAACCGTCTTGTTAAGCTACTGCGACCTGCACGTCTCTTCCAAGGGGCATTTAAACCATCTTGTTAATCTACTGCGACCTCCACCACTTTTCCAAGGGGCATTAAAACCGTCTTGTTAAGCTACTGCGACCTGCATGTCTCTTCCAAGGGACATTTAAACCATCTTCTTAAGCTACTGCGACCTCCACCGCTCTTCCAAGGGGCATTTAAACCGTCTTGTTAAGCTACTGCGACCTGCACGTCTCTTCCAAGGGGCATTTAAACCGTCTTGTTAAACTACTGAGACCTGCACTTCTCTTCCAATGGGCATTTAAACCTTCTTGTTTAGCTACTGCGACCTGCAAGTCTCTTCCAAGGTGCATTTAAACCATCTTGTTAAGCTGCTGTGATCTGCACGTCTCTACCAAGGGGCATTTAATCCGTCTTGTTAAGGTATTACGACCTCCACCGCTTTTCCAAGGGGCATATAAACTGTCTTGTTAAGCTACTGTGACTTGTACGTCTCTTCCAAGGGGCATTTAAACCTTCTTGTTTATCTACTGTAACCTCCACCACTTTTCCAAGGGGCATTAAAACCATCTTGTTAAGCTGCTGCGACCTGCATGTCTCTTCCAAGGGGCACTTAAACCATCTTGTTAAGCTACTGCGACCTCCACCGCTCTTCCAAGGGGCATTTAAACTGTCTTGTTAAGCTACTGCGACCTGCACGTTTCTTCCAAGGGGCATTTAAACCATCTTATTAATCTACTGCGACCTCGACCGCTTTTCCAAGGGGCATTTAAACCGTCTTGTTAAGCTACTGCGACCTGCACGTCTCTTCCAAGGGGCATTTAAACCGTTTGTTAAGCTATTGCGACCTCCACCTCTCTTCCAAGGGGCATTTAAACCGTCTTGTTAAGCTACTGCGACCTGCACGTCTCCTAAATGGGGAATTTAAACGTTCTTTTTAAGCTGCTGCAACCTGCACGTCTTTTCCATGGGGCATTTAAACCGCCTTGTTAAGCTACTGCGACCTGCACGTCTCTTCCAAGGGGCATTTAAACCGTATTGTTAAGCTACTGCGACCTGCACGTCTCTTGCAACGGGCATTTAAACCATCTTGTTAAGCTACTGTGACCTGCACGTCTCTTCCAAGATGTATTTAAACTGTCTTGTTAAGCTGCTGCGATTTGCACGTCTCTTCCAAGGGGCATTTAAATCGTCTTGTTAAGCTACTGCGACCTGCATGTCTCTTCCAAGTGGCATTTAATCCGTCTTTTTAAGCTACTGCAACCTGCACGTCTCTTCCAAGGGGCATTTAAACCGTCTTGTTAAGCTATTGCGACCTGCATGTCTCTTCCAAGGGGCATTAAACCGTCTTGTTAAGCTACTGCAACTTGCACGTCTCTTCAAAGGGGCATTTAAACCTTCTTGTTTAGCTACTGTAACCTCCACCACTTTTCCAAGGGGCATTTAAACCGTCTTGTTAAGCTACTGCGACTTGCACGTCTCTTCCAACGGGCATTTAAACCATCTTGTTAAGCTACTGCGACCTGCACGTCTCTTCCAAGGTGCAATTAAACCGTCTTGTTAAGCTGCTGCGATCTGCACGTCTTTACCAAGGGGCATTTAATCCGTCTTGTTAAGCTATTACGACCTCCACCGCTCTTCCAAGGGGCATTTAAACCGTCTTGTTAAGCTACTGCGACCTGCACGTCTCTTCCAAGGGGCATTTAAACCGTCTTTTTAAGCTACTGCGACTTGCACGTCTCTTCCAAGGGACATTTAAACCTTTTTGTTTAGCTACTGTAACCTCCTCCACTTTTCCAAGGGGCATTTAAACCGTCTTGTTAAGCTACTGCGAACTGCATGTCTCTTCCAAGGGGCTTTTAAACCGACTTTTTAAGCTACTGCAACCTGCACGTCTCTTCCAAGGGGCATTTAAACCCTCTTGTTAAGCTACTGCGACCTGCACGTCTCTTCCAAGGGGCATTTAAACCATCTTGTTAAGCTACTGCGACTTGCAAATCTCTTCCAAGGGGCATTTAAACCTTCTTATTTAGCTACTGTAACCTCCACCACTTTTTCAAGGGGCATTTAAACCATCTTGTTAATCTACTGCGACCTGCATGTCTCTTCCAAGGGGCATTTAAACCGTCTTCTTAAGCTACTCCGAAATGCACGTCTCTTCCAAGGGGCATTTAAATCGTCTATTAAGCTACTGCGACTTGCACTTCTCTTCCAAGGGGCATTTAAAGCTTCTTGTTTAGCTACTGTAACCTCCAACACTTTTCCAAGGGGCATTTAAACCGTCTTGTTAAGCTGCTGCGACCTGCATGTCTCTTTCAAGGGTCACTTAAACCATCTTGTTAAGCTACTGCGACCTCCACCGCTCTTCCAAGGGGCATTTAAACCATCTTGTTAAGCTACTGCGACCTCCACCGCTCTACCAAGGGGCAATTTAACCAACTTGTTAAGCTACTGCGACCTGCACGTCTCTTCCAAGGGGCATTTAAACCATCTTGTTAATCTACTGCGACCTCCACCACTTTTCCAAGGGGCATTAAAACCGTCTTGTTAAGCTACTGCGACCTGCACGTCTCTTCCAAGGGGCATTTAAACCATCTTGTTAAGCTACTGCGACCTCCACCGCTCTTCCAAGGGGCATTTAAACCGTCTTGTTAAGCTACTGCGAACTGCACGTCTCTTCCAACGGGCATTTAAACCATCTTGTTAAGCTACTGCGACCTGCACGTCTCTTCCAAGGTGCATTTAAACCATCTTGTTAAACTGCTGCCATCTGCACGTCTCTACCAAGGGGTATTTAATCAGCCTTGTTAAGCTATTACGACCTCCACCGCTCTTCCAAGGGGCATTTAAACAGTCTTGTTAAGCTACTGCGACCTGCACGTCTCTTCCAAGGGGCATTTAAACCGTCTTGATAAGCTACTGCGACTTGCACGTCTCTTCCAAGGGGCATTTAAACTGTCTTGTTTAGATACTGTAACCTCCACCACTTTTCCAAGCGGCATTTAAACCGTCTTGTTAATCTACTGCGACCTGCATGTCTCTTCCATGGGGCATTTAAACCCTCTTGTTAAGCTACTGCAACCTGCACGTCTCTTCCAAGGGGCATTTAAACCGTCTTGTTAAGCTGCTGCGACCTGCATGTCTCTTCCAAGGGGCATTTAAACATTCTTGTTTAGCTACTGTAACCTTCACCAGTTTTCCAAGGGGCATTTAAACCGTCTTGTTAATCTACTGCAACCTGCATGGCTCTTCCAAGGGGCATTTAAACCGTCTTGTTAATCTACTGCGAACTGCACGTCTCTTCCAAGGGGCATTTAAACCGTCTTGTTAAGCTACTTCGACATGCACGTCTCTTCCAACGGGCATTTAAACCATCTTGTTAAGCTACTGCGAAATGCACGTCTCTTCCATGGGGCTTTTAAACAGTCTTGTTAAGCTACTGCGACCTGCACGGCTATTCGAAGGCTCATTTAAACCGTCTTGTTAAGCTACTGCACCTGCACGTCTCTTCCAAGGGTCATTTAAACCTTCTTGTTAAGCTACTGCGACCTGCACATCTCTTCCAAGGTGCATTTAAACCGTCTTGTTAAGCTACTGCGACCTGCACATCTCTACCAAGGGGCATTTAATCCGTCTTGTTAAGCTATTACAACCTCCACCGCTCTTCCAAGGGGCATATAAACCGTCTTGTTAAGCTACTGCGAATTGCACGTCTCTTCCAGGGGGCATTTAAACCTTCTTGTTTAGCTACTGTGACCTCCACCACTTTTCCAAGGGGCATTTAAACCATCTTGTTAAGCTGCTGCGACCTGCATGTCTCCTAAATGGGGAATTTAAACGGTCTTTTTAAGCTACTGCAACCTGCACGTCTTTTCCATGGGGCATTTAAACCGCCTTGTTAAGCTAGTGCGACCTGCACGTCTCTTCCAAGGGGCATTTAATCCGTCTTTTTAAGCTACTGCCACCTGCACGTCTCTTCCAAGGGGCATTTAAACCGTCTTGTTAAGCTATTGCGACCTGCATGTCTCTTCCAAGGGGCATTAAACCGTCTTGTTAAGCTACTGCGACTTGCACGTCTCTTCCAAGGGGCATTTAAACCTTCTTGTTTAGCTACTGTAACCTCCACCACTTTTCCAAGAGGCATTTAAACCGTCTTGTTAAGCTACTGTGACCTGCACGTCTCTTCCAACGGGCATTTAAACCATCTTGTTAAGCTACTGCTACCTGCACGTCTCTTCCAAGGTGCATTTAAACCGTCTTGTTAAGCTGCTGCGATCTGCACGTCTTTACCAAGGGGCATTTAATCCATCTTGTTAAGCTATTACGACCTCCACCGCTCTTCCAAGGGGCATTTAAACCGTCTTGTTAAGCTACTGCGACCTGCACGTCTCTTCCAAGGGGCATTTAAACCGTCTTGTTAAGCTACTGCGACTTGCACGTCTCTTCCAAGGGGCATTTAAACCTTTTTGTTTAGCTACTGTATCCTCCTCCACTTTTCCAAGGGGCATTTAAACCGTCTTGTTAAGCTACTGCGAACTGCATGTCTCTTCCAAGGGGCATTTAAACCCTCTTGTTAAGCTACTGCGAACTGCACGTCTCTTCCAAGGGGCATTTAAACTATCTTGTTAAGCAACTGCGACTTGCAAATCTCTTCCAAGGGGCATTTAAACCTTCTTGTTTAGCTACTGTAACCTCCACCACTTTCTCAAGGGGCATTTAAACCGTCTGTTAATCTACTGCGACCTGCATGTCTCTTCCAAGGGGCATTTAAACCGTCTTGTTAAGCTACTGCGAAATGCACGTCTCTTCAAGGGGCATTTAAACCATCTTGTTAAGCTACTGAGACTTGCACTTCTCTTCCAAGGGGCATTTAAACCTTCTTGTTTAGCTACTTTAACCCCCAACACTTTTCCAAGGGGCATTTAAACCGTCTTGTTAAGCTGCTGCGACCTGCATGTCTCTTCCAAGGGGCACTTAAACCATCTTGTTAAGCCACTGCGACCTGCACGTTTCTTCCAAGGGGCATTTAAACCGTCTTGTTAAGCTGCTGCGACCTGCATGTCTCTTCCAAGGGGCACTTAAACCATCTTGTTAAGCCACTGCGACCTGCACGTTTCTTCCAAGGGGCATTTAAACCATCTTGTTAAGCCACTGCGACCTGCACGTCTCTTCCAAGTGGCATTTAAACAATCTTGTTAATTTACTGCGACCTAAACCACTTTTCCAAGGGGCATTAAAACCGTCTTTTTAAGCTACTGCGACCTGCACGTCTCTTCCAAGGGGCATTTACACCATTTTGTTAAGCTACTGCGACCTCCACCGCTCTTCCAAGGGGCATTTAAACCGTCTTGTTAAGCTACTGCGACCTGCACGTCTCTTCCAAGGCGCATTTAAACCTTCTTGTTAAGCTACTGCGACCTGCACATCTCTTCCAAGGTGCATTTAAACCGTCTTGTTAAGCTACTGCGACCTGCACATCTCTACCAAGGGGCATTTAATCCGTCTTGTTAAGCTATTACAACCTCCACCGCTCTTCCAAGGGGCATATAAACCGTCTTGTTAAGCTACTGCGAATTGCACGTCTCTTCCAGGGGGCATTTAAACCTTCTTGTTTAGCTACTGTGACCTCCACCACTTTTCCAAGGGGCATTTAAACCATCTTGTTAAGCTGCTGCGACCTGCATGTCTCCTAAATGGGGAATTTAAACGGTCTTTTTAAGCTACTGCAACCTGCACGTCTTTTCCATGGGGCATTTAAACCGCCTTGTTAAGCTAGTGCGACCTGCACGTCTCTTCCAAGGGGCATTTAATCCGTCTTTTTAAGCTACTGCCACCTGCACGTCTCTTCCAAGGGGCATTTAAACCGTCTTGTTAAGCTATTGCGACCTGCATGTCTCTTCCAAGGGGCATTAAACCGTCTTGTTAAGCTACTGCGACTTGCACGTCTCTTCCAAGGGGCATTTAAACCTTCTTGTTTAGCTACTGTAACCTCCACCACTTTTCCAAGAGGCATTTAAACCGTCTTGTTAAGCTACTGTGACCTGCACGTCTCTTCCAACGGGCATTTAAACCATCTTGTTAAGCTACTGCTACCTGCACGTCTCTTCCAAGGTGCATTTAAACCGTCTTGTTAAGCTGCTGCGATCTGCACGTCTTTACCAAGGGGCATTTAATCCATCTTGTTAAGCTATTACGACCTCCACCGCTCTTCCAAGGGGCATTTAAACCGTCTTGTTAAGCTACTGCGACCTGCACGTCTCTTCCAAGGGGCATTTAAACCGTCTTGTTAAGCTACTGCGACTTGCACGTCTCTTCCAAGGGGCATTTAAACCTTTTTGTTTAGCTACTGTATCCTCCTCCACTTTTCCAAGGGGCATTTAAACCGTCTTGTTAAGCTACTGCGAACTGCATGTCTCTTCCAAGGGGCATTTAAACCCTCTTGTTAAGCTACTGCGAACTGCACGTCTCTTCCAAGGGGCATTTAAACTATCTTGTTAAGCAACTGCGACTTGCAAATCTCTTCCAAGGGGCATTTAAACCTTCTTGTTTAGCTACTGTAACCTCCACCACTTTCTCAAGGGGCATTTAAACAGTCTGTTAATCTACTGCGACCTGCATGTCTCTTCCAAGCGGCATTTAAACCGTCTTGTTAAGCTACTGCGAAATGCACGTCTCTTCAAGGGGCATTTAAACCATCTTGTTAAGCTACTGAGACTTGCACTTCTCTTCCAAGGGGCATTTAAACCTTCTTGTTTAGCTACTTTAACCCCCAACACTTTTCCAAGGGGCATTTAAACCGTCTTGTTAAGCTGCTGCGACCTGCATGTCTCTTCCAAGGGGCACTTAAACCATCTTGTTAAGCCACTGCGACCTGCACGTTTCTTCCAAGGGGCATTTAAACCGTCTTGTTAAGCTGCTGCGACCTGCATGTCTCTTCCAAGGGGCACTTAAACCATCTTGTTAAGCCACTGCGACCTGCACGTTTCTTCCAAGGGGCATTTAAACCATCTTGTTAAGCCACTGCGACCTGCACGTCTCTTCCAAGTGGCATTTAAACAATCTTGTTAATTTACTGCGACCTAAACCACTTTTCCAAGGGGCATTAAAACCGTCTTTTTAAGCTACTGCGACCTGCACGTCTCTTCCAAGGGGCATTTACACCATTTTGTTAAGCTACTGCGACCTCCACCGCTCTTCCAAGGGGCATTTAAACCGTCTTGTTAAGCTACTGCGACCTGCACGTCTCTTCCAAGGCGCATTTAAATCGTCTTGTTAAGCTACTGCGACCTGCACGTCTCTTCCAAGGGGCATTTAAACCTTCTTGTTTAGCGACTGCGACCTGCACGTCTCTTCCAAGTTGCATTTAAACCATATTGTTAAGCTGCTGCGATCTGCACGTCTCTACCAAGGGGCATTTAATCCGTCTTGTTAAGGTATTACGACCTCCACCGCTCTTCCAAGGGGCTTATAAACTGTCTTGTTAAGCTACTGCGACCTGCACGTCTCTTCCAAGGGGCATTTAAACCGTCTTGTTAAGCTACTGCGACTTGCACGTCACTTCCAAGGGGCATTTAAACCTTTTTGTTTAGCTACTGTAACCTCCTCCACTTTTCCAAGGGGCATTTAAACTGTCTTGTTAAGCTACTGCGAACTGCATGTCTCTTCCAAGGGGCATTTAAACCGATTTTTTAAGCTACTGCAACCTGCACGTCTCTTCCAAGGGGCATTTAAACCCTCTTGTTAAGCTAATGCGACCTGCTCGTCTCTTCCAAGGGGCATTTAAACCATCTTGTTAAGCTACTGCGACTTGCAAATCTCTTCAAAGGGGCATTTAAACCTTCTTGTTTAGCTACTGTAACCTCCACCACTTTTTCAAGGGGCATTTAAACCGTCTTGTTAATCTACTGCGACCTGCATGTCTCTTCCAAGGGGCATTTAAACAGTCTTGTTAAGCTACTGCAAAATGCACGTCTCTTCCAAGGGGCATTTAAACCGTCTTGTTAAGCTACTGCGACTTGCACTTCTCTTTCAAGGGGCATTTAAACCTTCTTGTTTAGCTACTGTAACCTCCAACACTTTTCCAAGGGGCATTTAAACCGTCTTGTTAAGCTACTGTCACCTGCATGTCTCTTCCAAGGGGCACTTAAACCATCTTGTTAAGCCACTGCTACCTCCATCGCTCTTCCATGGGGCATTTGAACAGTCTTGTTAAACTACTGCGACCTGCACGTTTCTTCCAAGGGGCATTTAAACCATCTTATTAAGCTACTGCAACCTCCACCTCTCTACCATGGGGCAATTTAACCGTCTTGTTAAGCTACTGCTACCTGCACGTCTCTTCCAAGGGGCATTTAAACCATCTTGTTATTCTACTGCGACCTCCACCACTTTTCCAAGGGGCATTAAAACCGTCTTGTTAAGCTACTGCGACCTGCATGTCTCTTCCAAGGGGCATTTAAACCATCTTGTTAAGCTACTGCGACCTCCACCGCTCTTCCAAGGGGCATTTAAACCGTCTTGTTAAGCTACTGCGACCTGCACGTCTCTTCCAAAGGGCATTTAAACCGTCTTGTTAAACTACTGCGACCTGCACGTCTCTTCCAATGGGAATTTAAACCTTCTTGTTTAGCTACTGCGACCTGCAAGTCTCTTCCAAGGTGCATTTAAACCATCTTGTTAAGCTGCTGCGTTCTGCACGTCTCTACCAAGGGGCATTTAATCCATCTTGTTAAGGTATTACGACCTCCACCGCTCTTCCAAGGGGCATATAAACTGTCTTGTTAAGCTACTGTGACTTGTACGTCTCTTCCAAGGGGCATTTAAACCTTCTTGTTTAGCTACTGTAACCTCCACCACTTTTCCAATGGGCATTTAAACCGTCTTGTTAAGCTGCTGCGACCTGCATGTCTCTTCCAAGGGGCACTTAAACCATCTTGTTAAGCTACTGCGACCTCCACCGCTCTTCCAAGGGGCATTTAAACTGTCTTGTTAAGCTACTGCGACCTGCACGTTTCTTCCAAGGGGCATTTAAACCATCTTGTTAATCTACTGCGACCTCGACCGCTATTCCAAGGGGCATTTAAACCGTCTTGTTAAGCTACTGCGACCTGCACATCTCTTCCAAGGGGCATTTAAACCATCTTGTTAAGCTATTGCGACCTCCACCACTCTTCCAAGGGGCATTTAAACCATCTTGTTAAGCTACTGCGACCTGCACGTCTCCTAAATGGGGAATTTAAACGGTCTTTTTAAGCTGCTGCAACCTGCACGTCTTTTCCATGAGGCATTTAAGCCACCTTGTTAAGCTACTGCGACCTGCACGTCTCTTCCAATGGCCATTTAAACCGTATTGTTAAGCTACTGCGACCTGCACGTCTCTTGCAACGGGCATTTAAACCATCTTGTTAAGCTACTGTGACCTGCACGTCTCTTCCAAGATGTATTTAAACCGTCTTGTTAAGCTGCTGCGATTTGCACGTCTCTTCCAAGGGGCGTTTAAATCGTCTTGTTAAGATACTGCGACCTGCATGTCTCTTCCAAGGGGCATATAATCCGTCTTTTTAAGCTACTGCAACCTGCACGTCTCTTCCGAGGGGCATTTAAACCGTCTTGTTAAGCTATTGCGACCTGCATGTCTCTTCCAAGGGGCATTAAACCGTCTTTTTAAGCTACTGCAACTTGCACGTCTCTTCCAAGGGGCATTTAAACCTTCTTGTTTAGCTACTGTAACCTCCAACACTTTTCCAAGTGGCATTTAAACCGTCTTGTTAAGCTACTGCGACTTGCACGTCTCTTCCAACGGGAATTTAAACCATCTTGTTAAGCTACTGCGACCTGCACATCTCTTCCAAGGTGCATTTAAACCGTCTTGTTAAGCTGCTGCAATCTGCACGTCTTTACCAAGGGGCATTTAATCCGTCTTGTTAAGCTATTACGACCTAAAACCGCTCTTCCAAGGGGCATTTAAACCGTCTTGTTAAGCTACTGCGACCTGCACGTCTATTCCAAGGGGCATTTAAACCGTCTTGTTAAGCTACTGCGAACTGCATGTCTCTTCCAAGGGGCATTTAAACCGACTTTTTAAGCTACTGTAACCTGCACGTCTCTTCCAAAGGGCATTTAAACCCTCTTGTTAAGTTACTGCGACCTGCACGTCTCTTCCAAGGGGCATTTAAACCATCTTGTTAAGCTACTGCGACTTGCAAATTTCTTCCAAGGGGCATTTAAACCTTCTTATTTAGCTACTGTAACCTCCACCACTTTTTCAAGGGGCATTTAAACCGTCTTGTTAAACTACTGCGACCTGCATGTCTCTTCCAAGGGGCATTTAAACCGTATTGTTAAGCTACTGCGAAATGCACGTCTCTTCCAAGGGGCATTTAAACCGTCTTGTTAAGCTACTGCGACTTGCACTTTTCTTCCAAGGGGCATTTAAACCTTTTTGTTTAGCTAGTGTAACCTCCAACACTTTTCCAAGGGGCATTTAAACAGTCTTGTTAAGCTGCTGCGACCTGCATGTCTCTTCCAAGGGGCATTTAAACCATCTTGTTAAGCTACTGCGACCTCCACCGCTCTACCAAGGGGCAATTTAACCAACTTGTTAAGCTACTGCGACCTGCTCGTCTCTTCCAAGGGGCATTTAAACCATCTTGTTAATCTACTGCGACCTCCACCACTTTTCCAAGGGGCATTAAAACCGTCTTGTTAAGCTACTGCGACCTGCACGTCTCTTCCAAGGGGCATTTAAACCATCTTGTTAAGCTACTGCGACCTCCACCGCTCTTCCAAGGGGCATTTAAACCGTCTTTTTAAGCTACTGCGACCTGCACATCTCTTCCATGGGGCATTTAAACCGTCTTGTTAAGCTACAGCGACCTGCACGTCTCTTCCAAGGGGCATTTAAACCGTCTTGTTAAGCTACTGCGAACTGCACGTCTCTTCCAACGGGCATTTAAACCATCTTGTTAAGCTACTGGGACCTGCACGTCTCTTCCAAGGTGCATTTAAACCATCTTGTTAAGCTGCTGCCATCTGCACGTCTCTACCAATGGGTATTTAATCCGCCTTGTTAAGCTATTACGACCTCCACCGCTCTTCCAAGGGGCATTTAAACCGTCTTGTTAAGCTACAGCGACCTGCACGTCTCTTCCAAGGGGCATTTAAACCGTCTTGATAAGCTACTGCGACTTGCACGTCTTTTCCAAGGGGCATTTAAACTGTCTGTTTAGCTACTGTAACCTCCACCACTTTTCCAAGGGGCATTTAAACCGTCTTGTTAATCTACTGCGACCTGCATGTCTCTTCCATGGGGCATTTAAACCCTCTTGTTAAGCTACTGCGACCTGCACGTCTCTTCCAAGGGGCATTTAAACCGTCTTGTTAAGCTGCTGCGACCTGCATGTCTCTTCCAAGGAGCATTTAAACCTTCTTGTTTAGCTACTGTAACCTCCACCAGTTTTCCAAGGGGCATTTAAACCGTCTTGTTAAGCTGCTGCGACCTGCATGTCTCTTCCAAGGGGCACTTAAACCATCTTGTTAAGCTACTGCGACCTCCACCGCTCTTCCAAGGGGCATTTAAACTGTCTTGTTAAGCTACTGCGACCTGCACGTTTCTTCCAAGGGGCATTTAAACCATCTTGTTAATCTACTGCGACCTCGACCGCTATTTCAAGGGGTATTTAAACCGTCTTCTTAAGCTACTGTGACCTGCACATCTCTTCCAAGGGGCATTTAAACCGTCTTGTTAAGCTATTGCGACCTCCACCACTCTTCCAAGGGGCATTTAAACCGTCTTGTTAAGCTACTGCGACCTGGACGTCTCCTAAATGGGGAATTTAAATGGTCTTTTTAAGCTGCTGCAACCTGCACGTCTTTACCATGAGGCATTTAAGCCGCCTTGTTAAGCTACTGCGACCTGCACGTCTCTTCCAATGGCCATTTAAACCATATTGTTAAGCTACTGCGACCTGCACGTCTCTTGCAACGGGCATTTAAACCATCTTGTTAAGCTACTGTGACCTGCACGTCTCTTCCAAGATGTATTTAAACCGTCTTGTTAAGCTGCTGCGATTTGCACGTCTCTTCCAAGGGGCATTTAAATCGTCTTGTTAAGCTACTGCGACCTGCATGTCTCTTCCAAGGGGCATTTAATCTGTCTTTTTAAGCTACTGCAACCTGCACGTCTCTTCCAAGGGGCATTTAAACCGTCTTGTTAAGCTATTGCGACCTGCATGTCTCTTCCAAGGGGCATTAAACCGTCTTGTTAAGCTACTGCAACTTGCACGTCTCTTCCAAGGGGCATTTAAACCTTCTTGTTTAGCTACTGTAACCTCCAACACTTTTCCAAGGGGCATTTAAACCGTCTTGTTAAGCTACTGCGACTTGCACGTCTCTTCCAACGGGCATTTAAATCATCTTGTTAAGCTACTGCGACCTGCACGTCTCTTCCAAGGTGCATTTAAACCGTCTTGTTAAGCTGCTGCAATCTGCACGTCTTTACCAAGGGGCATTTAATCCGTCTTGTTAAGCTATTACGACCTAAAACCGCTCTTCCAAGAGGCATTTAAACCATCTTGTTAAGCTACTGCGACCTGCACGTCTATTCCAAGGGGCATTTAAACCGTCTTGTTAAGCTACTGCGACTTGCACGTCTCTTCCAAGGGGCATTTAAACTTTTTGTTTAGCTACTGTAACCTCCTCCACTTTTCCAAGTGGCATTTAATCCGTCTTGTTAAGCTACTGCGAATTGCACGTCTCTTCCAGGGGGCATTTAAACCTTCTTGTTTAGCTACTGTAACCTCCACCACTTTTCCAAGGGGCATTTAAACCGTCTTGTTAAGCTGCTGCGACCTGCATGTCTCCTAAATGGGGCATTTAAACGGTCTTTTTAAGCTACTGCAACCTGCACGTCTTTTCCATGGGGCATTTAAACCGCCTTGTTAAGCTACTGCGACCTGCACGTCTCTTCCAAGGGGCATTTAATCCGTCTTTTTAAGCTACTGCAACCTGCACGTCTCTTCCAAGGTGCATTTAAACCGTCTTGTTAAGCTATTGCGACCTGCATGTCTCTTCCAAGGGGCATTAAACCGTCTTGTTAAGCTACTGCGACTTGCACGTCTCTTCCAAGGGGCATTTAAACCTTCTTGTTTAGCTACTGTAACCTCCACCACTTTTCCAAGGGGCATTTAAACCGTCTTGTTAAGCTACTGTGACCTGCACGTCTCTTCCAACGGGCATTTAAACCATCTTGTTAAGCTACTGCGACCTGCACGTCTCTTCCAAGGTGCATTTAAACCGTCTTGTTAAGCTGCTGCGATCTGCACGTCTTTACCAAGGGGCATTTAATCCATCTTGTTAAGCTATTACGACCTCCACCGCTCTTCCAAGGGGCATTTAAACCGTCTTGTTAAGCTACTGCGACCTGCATGTCTCTTCCAAGGGGCATTTAAACCGTCTTGTTAAGCTACTGCGACTTGCACGTCTCTTCCAAGGGGCATTTAAACCTTTTTGTTTAGCTACTGTATCCTCCTCCACTTTTCCAAGGGGCATTTAAACCGTCTTGTTAAGCTATTGCGAACTGCATGTCTCTTCCAAGGGGCATTTAAACCCTCTTGTTAAGCTACTGCGACCTGCACGTCTCTTCCAAGGGGCATTTAAACTATCTTGTTAAGCAACTGCGACTTGCAAATCTCTTCCAAGGGGCATTTAAACCTTCTTGTTTAGCTACTGTAACCTCCACCACTTTTTCAAGGGGCATTTAAACTGTCTTGTTAATCTACTGCGACCTGCATGTCTCTTCCAAGGGGCATTTAAACCGTCTTGTTAAGCTACTGCGAAATGCACGTCTCTTCAAGGGGCATTTAAACCGTCTTGTTAAGCTACTGAGACTTGCACTTCTCTTCCAAGGGGCATTTAAACCTTCTTGTTTAGCTACTTTAACCTCCAACACTTTTCCAAGGGGCATTTAAACCGTCTTGTTAAGCTGCTGCGACCTGCATGTCTCTTCCAAGGGGCACTTAAACCATCTTGTTAAGCCACTGCGACCTGCACGTTTCTTCCAAGGGGCATTTAAACCGTCTTGTTAAGCTGCTGCGACCTGCATGTCTCTTCCAATGGGCACTTAAACCATCTTGTTAAGCCACTGCGACCTGCACGTTTCTTCCAAGGGGCATTTAAACCATCTTGTTAAGCCACTGCGACCTGCACGTCTCTTCCAAGTGGCATTTAAACAATCTTGTTAATTTACTGCGACCTAAACCACTTTTCCAAGTGGCATTAAAACCGTCTTGTTAAGCTACTGCGACCTGCACGTCTCTTCCAAGGGGCATTTTCACCATTTTGTTAAGCTACTGCGACCTCCACCGCTCTTCCAAGGGGCATTTAAACCGTCTTGTTAAGCTACTGCGACCTGCACGTCTCTTCCAAGGCTCATTTAAATCGTCTTGTTAAGCTACTGCGACCTGCACGTCTCTTCCAAGGGGCATTTAAACCTTCTTGTTTAGCGACTGCGACCTGCACGTCTCTTCCAAGTTGCATTTAAACCATATTGTTAAGCTGCTGCGATCTGCACGTCTCTACCAAGGGGCATTTAATCCGTCTTGTTAAGGTATTACGACCTCCACCGCTCTTCCAAGGGGCTTATAAACTGTCTTGTTAAGCTACTGCGACCTGCACGTCTCTTCCAAGGGGCATTTAAACCGTCTTGTTAAGCTACTGCGACTTGCACGTCACTTCCAAGGGGCATTTAAACCTTTTTGTTTAGCTACTGTAACCTCCTCCACTTTTCCAAGGGGCATTTAAACCGTCTTGTTAAGCTACTGCGAACTGCATGTCTCTTCCAAGGGGCATTTAAACCGATTTTTTAAGCTAGTGCAACCTGCACGTCTCTTCCAAGGGGCATTTAAACCCTCTTGTTAAGCTACTGCGACTTGCACTTCTCTTTCAAGGGGCATTTAAACCTTCTTGTTTAGCTATTGTAACCTTCAACACTTTTCCAAGGGGCATTTAAACCGTCTTGTTAAGCTACTGCGACCTGCATGTCTCTTCCAAGGGGCATTTAAACCATCTTGTTAAGCTACTGCGACCTCCACCTCTCTACCATGGGGCAATTTAACCGTCTTGTTAAGCTGCTGCTACCTGCACGTCTCTTCCAAGGGGCATTTAAACCATCTTGTTATTCTACTGCGACCTCCACCACTTTTCCAAGGGGCATTAAAACCGTCTTGTTAAGCTACTGCGACCTGCATGTCTCTTCCAAGGGGCATTTAAACCATCTTGTTAAGCTACTGCGACCTCCACCGCTCTTCCAAGGGGCATTTAAACCGTCTTGTTAAGCTACTGCGACCTGCACTTCTCTTCCAAGGGGCATTTAAACCGTCTTGTTAAACTACTGCGACCTGCACGTCTCTTCCAATGGGCATTTAAACCTTCTTGTTTAGCTACTGCGACCTGCAAGTCTCTTCCAAGGTGCATTTAAACCATCTTGTTAAGCTGCTGCGATCTGCACGTCTCTACCAAGGGGCATTTAATCCATCTTGTTAAGGTATTACGACCTCCACCGCTCTTCCAAGGGGCATATAAACTGTCTTGTTAAGCTACTGTGACTTGTACGTCTCTTCCAAGGGGCATTTAAACCTTCTTGTTTTTTCTACTGTAACCTCCACCACTTTTCCAAGGGGCATTAAAACCGTCTTGTTAAGCTGCTGCGACCTGCATGTCTCTTCCAAGGGGCACTTAAACCATCTTGTTAAGCTACTGCGACCTCCACCGCTCTTCCAAGGGGCATTTAAACTGTCTTGTTAAGCTACTGCGACCTGCACGTTTCTTCCAAGGGGCATTTAAACCATCTTGTTAATCTACTGCGACCTCGACCGCTTTTCCAAGGGGCATTTAAACCGTCTTGTTAAGCTACTGCGACCTGCACGTCTCTTCCAAGGGGCATTTAAACCGTTTGTTAAGCTATTGCGACCTCCACCACTCTTCCAAGGGGCATTTAAACCATCTTGTTAAGCTACTGTGACCTGCACGTCTCTTCCAAGATGTATTTAAACCGTCTTGTTAAGCTGCTGCGATTTGCACGTCTCTTCCAAGGGGCATTTAAATCGTCTTGTTAAGCAACTGCGACCTGCATGTCTCTTCCAAGTGGCATTTATTCCGTCTTTTTAAGCTACTGCAACCTGCACGTCTCTTCCAAGGGGCATTTAAACCGTCTTGTTAAGCTATTGCGACCTGCATGTCTCTTCCAAGGGGCATTAAACCGTCTTGTTAAGCTACTGCAACTTGCACGTCTCTTCAAAGGGGCATTTAAACCTTCTTGTTTAGCTACTGTAACGTCCACCACTTTTCCAAGGGGCATTTAAACCGTCTTGTTAAGCTACTGCGACTAGCACGTCTCTTCCAACGGGCATTTAAACCATCTTGTTAAGCTACTGCGACCTGCACGTCTCTTCCAAGGTGCAATTAAACCGTCTTGTTAAGCTGCTGCGATCTGCACGTCTTTACCAAGGGGCATTTAATCCGTCTTGTTAAGCTATTACGACCTCCACCGCTCTTCCAAGGGGCATTTAAACCGTCTTGTTAAGCTACTGCGACCTGCACGTCTCTTCCAAGGGGCATTTAAACCGTCTTTTTAAGCTACTGCGACTTGCACGTCTCTTCCAAGGGACATTTAAACCTTTTTGTTTAGCTACTGTAACCTCCTCCACTTTTCCAAGGGGCATTTAAACCGTCTTGTTAAGCTACTGCGAACTGCATGTCTCTTCCAAGGGGCTTTTAAACCGACTTTTTAAGCTACTGCAACCTGCACGTCTCTTCCAAGGGGCATTTAAACCCTCTTGTTAAGCTACTGCGACCTGCACGTCTCTTCCAAGGGGCATTTAAACCATCTTGTTAAGCTACTGCGACTTGCAAATCTCTTCCAAGGGGCATTTAAACCTTCTTATTTAGCTACTGTAACCTCCACCACTTTTTCAAGGGGCATTTAAACCATCTTGTTAATCTACTGCGACCTGCATGTCTCTTCCAAGGGGCATTTAAACCGTCTTGTTAAGCTACTCCGAAATGCACGTCTCTTCCAAGGGGCATTTAAACCGTCTTGTTAAGCTACTGCGACTTGCACTTCTCTTCCAAGGGGCATTTAAACCTTCTTGTTTAGCTACTGTAACCTCCAACACTTTTCCAAGGGGCATTTAAACCGTCTTGTTAAGCTGCTGCGACCTGCATGTCTCTTTCAAGGGTCACTTAAACCATCTTGTTAAGCTACTGCGACCTCCACCGCTCTTCCAAGGGGCATTTAAACCATCTTTTTAAGCTACTGCGACCTCCACCGCTCTACCAAGGGGCAATTTAACCAACTTGTTAAGCTACTGCGACCTGCACGTCTCTTCCAAGGGGCATTTAAACCATCTTGTTAATCTACTGCGACCTCCACCACTTTTCCAAGGGGCATTAAAACCGTCTTGTTAAGCTACTGCGACCTGCACGTCTCTTCCAAGGGGCATTTAAACCATCTTGTTAAGCTACTGCGACCTCCACCGCTCTTCCAAGGGGCATTTAAACCGTCTTGTTAAGCTACTGCGAACTGCACGTCTCTTCCAACGGGCATTTAAACCATCTTGTTAAGCTACTGCGACCTGCACGTCTCTTCCAAGGTGCATTTAAACCATCTTGTTAAGCTGCTGCCATCTGCACGTCTCTACCAAGGGGTATTTAATCAGCCTTGTTAAGCTATTACGACCTCCACCGCTCTTCCAAGGGGCATTTAAACCGTCTTGTTAAGCTACTGCGACCTGCACGTCTCTTCCAAGGGGCATTTAAACCGTCTTGATAAGCTACTGCGACTTGCACGTCTCTTCCAAGGGGCATTTAAACTGTCTTGTTTAGCTACTTTAACCTACACCTCTTTTCCAAGGGGCATTTAAACCGTCTTGTTAATCTACTGCGACCTGCATGTCTCTTCCATGGGGCATTTAAACCCTCTTGTTAAGCTACTGCGACCTGCACGTCTCTTCCAAGGGGCATTTAAACCGTCTTGTTAAGCTGCTGCGACCTGCATGTCTCTTCCAAGGGGCATTTAAACATTCTTGTTTAGCTACTGTAACCTCCACCAGTTTTCCAAGGGGCATTTAAACCGTCTTGTTAATCTACTGCTACCTGCATGGCTCTTCCAAGGGGCATTTAAACCGTCTTGTTAAGCTACTGCGACCTGCACGTCTCTTCCAAGGGGCATTTAAACCGTCTTGTTAAGCTACTGCGACCTGCACGTCTCTTCCAACGGGCATTTAAACCATCTTGTTAAGCTACTGCGAAATGAACGTCTCTTCCATGGGGCTTTTAAACAGTCTTGTTAAGCTACTGCGACCTGCACGGCTCTTCGAAGGGGCATTTAAACCGTCTTGTTAAGCTACTGCGACCTGCACGTCTCTTCCAAGGGTCATTTAAACCTTCTTGTTAAGCTACTGCGACCTGCACATCTCTTCCAAGGTGCATTTAAACCGTCTTGTTAAGCTACTGCGACCTGCACATCTCTACCAAGGGGCATTTAATCCGTCTTGTTAAGCTATTACGACCTCCACCGCTCTTCCAAGGGGCATATAAACCGTCTTGTTAAGCTACTGCGAATTGCACGTCTCTTCCAGGGGGCATTTAAACCTTCTTGTTTAGCTACTGTTACCTCCACCACTTTTCCAAGGGGCATTTAAACCGTCTTGTTAAGCTGCTGCGACCTGCATGTCTCCTAAATGGGGCATTTAAACGGTCTTTTTAAGCTACTGCAACCTGCACGTCTTTTCCATGGGGCATTTAAACCGCCTTGCTAAGCTACTGCGACCTGCACGTCTCTTCCAAGGGGCATTTAATCCGTCTTTTTAAGCTACTGCGACCTGCACGCCTCTTCCAAGGGGCATTTAATCCGTCTTTTTAAGCTACTGCAACCTGCACGTCTCTTCCAAGGGGCATTTAAACCGTCTTGTTAAGCTATTGCGACCTGCATGTCTCTTCCAAGGGGCATTAAACCGTCTTGTTAAGCTACTGCGACTTGCACGTCTCTTCCAAGGGGCATTTAAACCTTCTTGTTTAGCTACTGTAACCTCCAACACTTTTCCAAGGGGCATTTAAGCCGTCTTGTTAAGCTACTGTGACCTGCACGTCTCTTCCAACGGGCATTTAAACCATCTTGTTAAGCTACTGCGACCTGCACGTCTCTTCCAAGGTGCATTTAAACCATCTTGTTAAGCTGCTGCGATCTGCACGTTTTTACCAAGGGGCATTTAATCCATCTTGTTAAGCTATTACGACCTCCACCGCTCTTCCAAGGGGCATTTAAACCGTCTTGTTAAGCTACTGCGACCTGCACGTCTCTTCCAAGGGGCATTTAAACCGTCTTGTTAAGCTACTGCGACTTGCACGTCTCTTCCAAGGGGCATTTAAACCTTTTTGTTTAGCTACTGTATCCTCCTCCACTTTTCCAAGGGGCATTTAAACCGTCTTGTTAAGCTACTGCGAACTGCATGTCTCTTCCGAGGGGCATTTAAACCCTCCTGTTAAGCTACTGCGACCTGCACGTCTCTTCCAAGGGGCATTTAAACTATCTTGTTAAGCAACTGCGACTTGCAAATCTCTTCCAAGGGGCATTTAAACCTTCTTGTTTAGCTACTGTAACCTCCACCACTTTTTCAAGGGGCATTTAAACCGTCTTGTTAATCTACTGCGACCTGCATGTCTCTTCCAAGGGGCATTTAAACCGTCTTGTTAAGCTACTGCGAAATGCACGTCTCTTCAAGGGGCATTTAAACCGTCTTGTTAAGCTACTGAGACTTGCACTTCTCTTCCAAGGGGCATTTAAACCTTCTTGTTTAGCTACTTTAACCTCCAACACTTTTCCAAGGGGCATTTAAACCGTCTTGTTAAGCTGCTGCGACCTGCATGTCTCTTCCAAGGGGCACTTAAACCATCTTGTTAAGCCACTGCGACCTGCACGTTTCTTCCAAGGGGCATTTAAACCGTCTTGTTAAGCTGCTGCGACCTGCATGTCTCTTCCAAGGGGCACTTAAACCATCTTGTTAAGCCACTGCGACCTGCACGTTTCTTCCAAGGGGCATTTAAACCATCTTGTTAAGCCACTGCGACCTGCACGTCTCTTCCAAGTGGCATTTAAACAATCTTGTTAATTTACTGCGACCTAAACCACTTTTCCAAGGGGCATTAAAACCGTCTTGTTAAGCTACTGCGACCTGCACATCTCTTCCAAGGGGTATTTACACCATTTTGTTAAGCTACTGCGACCTCCACCGCTCTTCCAAGGGGCATTTAAACCGTCTTGTTAAGCTACTGCGACCTGCACGTCTCTTCCAAGGCGCATTTAAATCGTCTTGTTAAGCTACTGCGACCTGCACGTCTCTTCCAAGGGGCATTTAAACCTTCTTGTTTAGCGACTGCGACCTGCACGTCTCTTCCAAGTTGCATTTAAACCATATTGTTAAGCTGCTGCGATCTGCACGTCTCTACCAAGGGGCATTTAATCCGTCTTGTTAAGGTATTACGACCTCCACCGCTCTTCCAAGGGGCTTATAAACTGTCTTGTTAAGCTACTGCGACCTGCACGTCTCTTCCAAGGGGCATTTAAACCGTCTTGTTAAGCTACTGCGACTTGCACGTCACTTCCAAGGGGCATTTAAACCTTCTTGTTTAGCTACTGTAACCTCCACCACTTTTTCAAGGGGCATTTAAACCGTCTTGTTAATCTACTGCGACCTGCATGTCTCTTCCAAGGGGCATTTAAACAGTCTTGTTAAGCTACTGCGAAATGCACGTCTCTTCCAAGGGGCATTTAAACCGTCTTGTTAAGCTACTGCGACTTGCACTTCTCTTTCAAGGGGCATTTAAACCTTCTTGTTTAGCTACTGTAACCTCCAACACTTTTCCAAGGGGCATTTAAACCGTCTTGTTAAGCTACTGCGACCTGCATGTCTCTTCCAAGGGGCACTTAAACCATCTTGTTAAGCCACTGCTACCTCCATCGCTCTTCCAAGGGGCATTTGAACAGTCTTGTTAAACTACTGCGATCTGCACGTTTCTTCCAAGGGGCATTTAAACCATCTTGTTAAGCTACTGCGACCTCCACCTCTCTACCATGGGGCAATTTAACCGTCTTGTTAAGCTACTGCTACCTGCACGTCTCTTCCAAGATGCATTTAAACCATCTTGTTATTCTACTGCGACCTCCACCACTTTTCCAAGGGGCATTAAAACCGTCTTGTTAAGCTACTGCGACCTGCATGTCTCTTCCAAGGGGCATTTAAACCATCTTGTTAAGCTACTGCGACCTCCACCGCTCTTCCAAGGGACATTTAAACCGTCTTGTTAAGCTACTGCGACCTGCACGTCTCTTCCAAGGGGCATTTAAACCGTCTTGTTAAACTACTGCGACCTGCACGTCTCTTCCAATGGGCATTTAAACCTTCTTGTTTAGCTACTGCGACCTGCAAGTCTCTTCCAAGGTGCATTTAAACCATCTTGTTAAGCTGCTGCGATCTGCACATCTCTACCAAGGGGCATTTAATCCATCTTGTTAAGGTATTACGACCTCCACCGCTCTTCCAAGGGGCATATAAACTGTCTTGTTAAGCTACTGTGACTTGTACGTCTCTTCCAAGGGGCATTTAAACCTTCTTGTTTAGCTACTGTAACCTCCACCACTTTTCCAATGGGCATTTAAACCGTCTTGTTAAGCTGCTGCGACCTGCATGTCTCTTCCAAGGGGCACTTAAACCATCTAGTTAAGCTACTGCGACCTCCACCGCTCTTCCAAGGGGCATTTAAACTGTCTTGTTAAGCTACTGCGACCTGCACGTTTCTTCCAAGGGGCATTTAAACCATCTTGTTAATCTACTGCGACCTCGACCGCTATTCCAAGGGGCATTTAAACCGTCTTGTTAAGCTACTGCGACCTGCACATCTCTTCCAAGGGGCATTTAAACCGTCTTGTTAAGCTATTGCGACCTCCACCACTCTTCCAAGGGGCATTTAAACCATCTTGTTAAGCTACTGCGACCTGCACGTCTCCTAAATGGGGAATTTAAACGGTCTTTTTAAGCTGCTGCAACCTGCACGTCTTTTCCATGAGGCATTTAAGCCGCCTTGTTAAGCTACTGCGACCTGCACGTCTCTTCCAATGGCCATTTAAACCGTATTGTTAAGCTACTGCGACCTGCACGTCTCTTGCAACGGGCATTTAAACCATCTTGTTAAGCTACTGTGACCTGCACGTCTCTTCCAAGATGTATTTAAACCGTCTTGTTAAGCTGCTGCGATTTGCACGTCTCTTCCAAGGGGCATTTAAATCGTCTTGTTAAGCTACTGCGACCTGCATGTCTCTTCCAAGGGGCATTTAATCCGTCTTTTTAAGCTACTGCAACCTGCACGTCTCTTCCGAGGGGCATTTAAACCGTCTTGTTAAGCTATTGCGACCTGCATGTCTCTTCCAAGGGGCATTAAACCGTCTTGTTAAGCTACTGCAACTTGCACGTCTCTTCCAAGGGGCATTTAAACCTTCTTGTTTAGCTACTGTAACCTCCAACACTTTTCCAAGTGGCATTTAAACCGTCTTGTTAAGCTACTGCGACTTGCACGTCTCTTCCAACGGGCATTTAAACCATCTTGTTAAGCTACTGCGACCTGCACGTCTCTTCCAAGGTGCATTTAAACCGTCTTGTTAAGCTGCTGCAATCTGCACGTCTTTACCAAGGGGCATTTAATCCGTCTTGTTAAGCTATTACGACCTAAAACCGCTCTTCCAAGGGGCATTTAAACCGTCTTGTTAAGCTACTGCGACCTGCACGTCTATTCCAAGGGGCATTTAAACCGTCTTGTTAAGCTACTGCGACTTGCACGTCTCTTCCAAGGGGCATTTAAACTTTTTGTTTAGCTACTGTAACCTCCTCCACTTTTCCAAGGGGCATTTAATCCGTCTTGTTAAGCTACTGCGAACTGCATGTCTCTTCCAAGGGGCATTTAAACCGACTTTTTAAGCTACTGTAACCTGCACGTCTCTTCCAAGGGGCATTTAAACCCTCTTGTTAAGCTACTGCGACCTGCACGTCTCTTCCAAGGGGCATTTAAACCATCTTGTTAAGCTACTGCGACTTGCAAATTTCTTCCAAGGGGCATTTAAACCTTCTTATTTAGCTACTGTACCCTCCACCACTTTTTCAAGGGGCATTTAAACCGTCTTGTTAAACTACTGCGACCTGCATGTCTCTTCCAAGGGGCATTTAAACCGTCTTGTTAAGCTACTGCGAAATGCACGTCTCTTCCAAGGGGCATTTAAACCGTCTTGTTAAGCTACTGCGACTTGCACTTCTCTTCCAAGGGGCATTTAAACCTTCTTGTTTAGCTACTGTAACCTCCAACACTTTTCCAAGGGGCATTTAAACAGTCTTGTTAAGCTGCTGCGACCTGCATGTCTCTTCCAAGGGGCATTTAAACCATCTTGTTAAGCTACTGCGACCTCCACCGCTCTACCAAGGGGCAATTTAACCAACTTGTTAAGCTACTGCGACCTGCACGTCTCTTCCAAGGGGCATTTAAACCATCTTGTTAATCTAGTGCGACCTCCACCACTTTTCCAAGGGGCATTAAAACCGTTTTGTTAAGCTACTGCGACCTGCACGTCTCTTCCAAGGGGCATTTAAACCATCTTGTTAAGCTACTGCGACCTCCACCGCTCTTCCAAGGGGCATTTAAACCGTCTTTTTAAGCTACTGCGACCTGCACATCTCTTCCATGGGGCATTTAAACCGTCTTGTTAAGCTACTGAGACCTGCACGTCTCTTCCAAGGGGCATTTAAACCATCTTGTTAAGCTACTGCGAACTGTACGTCTCTTCCAACGGGCATTTAAACCATCTTTTTAAGCTACTGCGACCTGCACGTCTCTTCCAAGGTGCATTTAAACCATCTTGTTAAGCTGCTGCCATCTGCACGTCTCTTCCAAGGTGCATTTAAACCGTCTTGTTAAGCTGCTGCAATCTGCACGTCTTTACCAAGGGGCATTTAATCCGTCTTGTTAAGCTATTACGACCTAAAACCGCTCTTCCAAAGGGCATTTAAACAATCTTGTTAAGCTACTGCGACCTGCACGTCTATTCCAAGGGGCATTTAAACCGTCTTGTTAAGCTACTGCGACTTGCACGTCTCTTCCAAGGGGCATTTAAACTTTTTGTTTAGCTACTGTAACCTCCTCCACTTTTCCAAGGGGCATTTAATCCGTCTTGTTAAGCTACTGCGAACTGCATGTCTCTTCCAAGGGGCATTTAAACCGACTTTTTAAGCTACTGTAACCTGCACGTCTCTTCCAAGGGGCATTTAAACCCTCTTGTTAAGCTACTGCGACCTGCACGTCTCTTCCAAGGGGCATTTAAACCATCTTGTTAAGCTACTGCGACTTGCAAATCTCTTCCAAGGGGCATTTAAACCTTCTTATTTAGCTACTGTAACCTCCACCACTTTTTCAAGGGGCATTTAAACCGTCTTGTTAAACTACTGCGACCTGCATGTCTCTTCCAATGGGCATTTAAACCGTCTTGTTAAGCTACTGCGAAATGCACGTCTCTTCCAAGGGGCATTTAAACCGTCTTGTTAAGCTACTGCGACTTGCACTTCTCTTCCATGGGGCATTTAAACCTTCTTGTTTAGCTACTGTAACCTCCAACACTTTTCCAAGGGGCATTTAAACAGTCTTGTTAAGCTACTGTAACCTCCACCAGTTTTCCAAGGGGCATTTAAACCGTCTTGTTAATCTACTGCTACCTGCATGGCTCTTCCAAGGGGCATTTAAACCGTCTTGTTAAGCTACTGCGACCTGCACGTCTCTTCCAAGGGGCATTTAAACCGTCTTGTTAAGCTACTGCGACCTGCACGTCTCTTCCAACGGGCATTTAAACCATCTTGTTAAGCTACTGCGAAATGAACGTCTCTTCCATGGGGCTTTTAAACAGTCTTGTTAAGCTACTGCGACCTGCACGGCTCTTCGAAGGGGCATTTAAACCGTCTTGTTAAGCTACTGCGACCTGCACGTCTCTTCCAAGGGTCATTTAAACCTTCTTGTTAAGCTACTGCGACCTGCACATCTCTTCCAAGGTGCATTTAAACCGTCTTGTTAAGCTACTGCGACCTGCACATCTCTACCAAGGGGCATTTAATCCGTCTTGTTAAGCTATTACGACCTCCACCGCTCTTCCAAGGGGCATATAAACCGTCTTGTTAAGCTACTGCGAATTGCACGTCTCTTCCAGGGGGCATTTAAACCTTCTTGTTTAGCTACTGTTACCTCCACCACTTTTCCAAGGGGCATTTAAACCGTCTTGTTAAGCTGCTGCGACCTGCATGTCTCCTAAATGGGGCATTTAAACGGTCTTTTTAAGCTACTGCAACCTGCACGTCTTTTTCATGGGGCATTTAAACCGCCTTGCTAAGCTACTGCGACCTGCACGTCTCTTCCAAGGGGCATTTAATCCGTCTTTTTAAGCTACTGCGACCTGCACGCCTCTTCCAAGGGGCATTTAATCCGTCTTTTTAAGCTACTGCAACCTGCACGTCTCTTCCAAGGGGCATTTAAACCGTCTTGTTAAGCTATTGCGACCTGCATGTCTCTTCCAAGGGGCATTAAACCGTCTTGTTAAGCTACTGCGACTTGCACGTCTCTTCCAAGGGGCATTTAAACCTTCTTGTTTAGCTACTGTAACCTCCAACACTTTTCCAAGGGGCATTTAAGCCGTCTTGTTAAGCTACTGTGACCTGCACGTCTCTTCCAACGGGCATTTAAACCATCTTGTTAAGCTACTGCGACCTGCACGTCTCTTCCAAGGTGCATTTAAACCATCTTGTTAAGCTGCTGCGATCTGCACGTTTTTACCAAGGGGCATTTAATCCATCTTGTTAAGCTATTACGACCTCCACCGCTCTTCCAAGGGGCATTTAAACCGTCTTGTTAAGCTACTGCGACCTGCACGTCTCTTCCAAGGGGCATTTAAACCGTCTTGTTAAGCTACTGCGACTTGCACGTCTCTTCCAAGGGGCATTTAAACCTTTTTGTTTAGCTACTGTATCCTCCTCCACTTTTCCAAGGGGCATTTAAACCGTCTTGTTAAGCTACTGCGAACTGCATGTCTCTTCCGAGGGGCATTTAAACCCTCCTGTTAAGCTACTGCGACCTGCACGTCTCTTCCAAGGGGCATTTAAACTATCTTGTTAAGCAACTGCGACTTGCAAATCTCTTCCAAGGGGCATTTAAACCTTCTTGTTTAGCTACTGTAACCTCCACCACTTTTTCAAGGGGCATTTAAACCGTCTTGTTAATCTACTGCGACCTGCATGTCTCTTCCAAGGGGCATTTAAACCGTCTTGTTAAGCTACTGCGAAATGCACGTCTCTTCAAGGGGCATTTAAACCGTCTTGTTAAGCTACTGAGACTTGCACTTCTCTTCCAAGGGGCATTTAAACCTTCTTGTTTAGCTACTTTAACCTCCAACACTTTTCCAAGGGGCATTTAAACCGTCTTGTTAAGCTGCTGCGACCTGCATGTCTCTTCCAAGGGGCACTTAAACCATCTTGTTAAGCCACTGCGACCTGCACGTTTCTTCCAAGGGGCATTTAAACCGTCTTGTTAAGCTGCTGCGACCTGCATGTCTCTTCCAAGGGGCACTTAAACCATCTTGTTAATCCACTGCGACCTGCACGTTTCTTCCAAGGGGCATTTAAACCATCTTGTTAAGCCACTGCGACCTGCACGTCTCTTCCAAGTGGCATTTAAACAATCTTGTTAATTTACTGCGACCTAAACCACTTTTCCAAGGGGCATTAAAACCGTCTTGTTAAGCTACTGCGACCTGCACATCTCTTCCAAGGGGTATTTACACCATTTTGTTAAGCTACTGCGACCTCCACCGCTCTTCCAAGGGGCATTTAAACCGTCTTGTTAAGCTACTGCGACCTGCACGTCTCTTCCAAGGCGCATTTAAATCGTCTTGTTAAGCTACTGCGACCTGCACGTCTCTTCCAAGGGGCATTTAAACCTTCTTGTTTAGCGACTGCGACCTGCACGTCTCTTCCAAGTTGCATTTAAACCATATTGTTAAGCTGCTGCGATCTGCACGTCTCTACCAAGGGGCATTTAATCCGTTTTGTTAAGGTATTACGACCTCCACCGCTCTTCCAAGGGGCTTATAAATTGTCTTGTTAAGCTACTGCGACCTGCACGTCTCTTCCAAGGGGCATTTAAACCGTCTTGTTAAGCTACTGCGACTTGCACGTCACTTCCAAGGGGCATTTAAACCTTCTTGTTTAGCTACTGTAACCTCCACCACTTTTTCAAGGGGCATTTAAACCGTCTTGTTAATCTACTGCGACCTGCATGTCTCTTCCAAGGGGCATTTAAACAGTCTTGTTAAGCTACTGCGAAATGCACGTCTCTTCCAAGGGGCATTTAAACCGTCTTGTTAAGCTACTGCGACTTGCACTTCTCTTTCAAGGGGCATTTAAACCTTCTTGTTTAGCTACTGTAACCTCCAACACTTTTCCAAGGGGCATTTAAACCGTCTTGTTAAGCTACTGCGACCTGCATGTCTCTTCCAAGGGGCACTTAAACCATCTTGTTAAGCCACTGCTACCTCCATCGCTCTTCCAAGGGGCATTTGAACAGTCTTGTTAAACTACTGCGACCTGCACGTTTCTTCCAAGGGGCATTTAAACCATCTTGTTAAGCTACTGCGACCTCCACCTCTCTACCATGGGGCAATTTAACCGTCTTGTTAAGCTACTGCTACCTGCACGTCTCTTCCAAGATGCATTTAAACCATCTTGTTATTCTACTGCGACCTCCACCACTTTTCCAAGGGGCATTAAAACCGTCTTGTTAAGCTACTGCGACCTGCATGTCTCTTCCAAGGGGCATTTAAACCATCTTGTTAAGCTACTGCGACCTCCACCGCTCTTCCAAGGGACATTTAAACCGTCTTGTTAAGCTACTGCGACCTGCACGTCTCTTCCAAGGGGCATTTAAACCGTCTTGTTAAACTACTGCGACCTGCACGTCTCTTCCAATGGGCATTTAAACCTTCTTGTTTAGCTACTGCGACCTGCAAGTCTCTTCCAAGGTGCATTTAAACCATCTTGTTAAGCTGCTGCGATCTGCACATCTCTACCAAGGGGCATTTAATCCATCTTGTTAAGGTATTACGACCTCCACCGCTCTTCCAAGGGGCATATAAACTGTCTTGTTAAGCTACTGTGACTTGTACGTCTCTTCCAAGGGGCATTTAAACCTTCTTGTTTAGCTACTGTAACCTCCACCACTTTTCCAATGGGCATTTAAACCGTCTTGTTAAGCTGCTGCGACCTGCATGTCTCTTCCAAGGGGCACTTAAACCATCTAGTTAAGCTACTGCGACCTCCACCGCTCTTCCAAGGGGCATTTAAACTGTCTTGTTAAGCTACTGCGACCTGCACGTTTCTTCCAAGGGGCATTTAAACCATCTTGTTAATCTACTGCGACCTCGACCGCTATTCCAAGGGGCATTTAAACCGTCTTGTTAAGCTATTGCGACCTCCACCACTCTTCCAAGGGGCATTTAAACCATCTTGTTAAGCTACTGCGACCTGCACGTCTCCTAAATGGGGAATTTAAACGGTCTTTTTAAGCTGCTGCAACCTGCACGTCTTTTCCATGAGGCATTTAAGCCGCCTTGTTAAGCTACTGCGACCTGCACGTCTCTTCCAATGGCCATTTAAACCGTATTGTTAAGCTACTGCGACCTGCACGTCTCTTGCAACGGGCATTTAAACCATCTTGTTAAGCTACTGTGACCTGCACGTCTCTTCCAAGATGTATTTAAACCGTCTTGTTAAGCTGCTGCGATTTGCACGTCTCTTCCAAGGGGCATTTAAATCGTCTTGTTAAGCTACTGCGACCTGCATGTCTCTTCCAAGGGGCATTTAATCCGTCTTTTTAAGCTACTGCAACCTGCACGTCTCTTCCGAGGGGCATTTAAACCGTCTTGTTAAGCTATTGCGACCTGCATGTCTCTTCCAAGGGGCATTAAACCGTCTTGTTAAGCTACTGCAACTTGCACGTCTCTTCCAAGGGGCATTTAAACCTTCTTGTTTAGCTACTGTAACCTCCAACACTTTTCCAAGTGGCATTTAAACCGTCTTGTTAAGCTACTGCGACTTGCACGTCTCTTCCAACGGGCATTTAAACCATCTTGTTAAGCTACTGCGACCTGCACGTCTCTTCCAAGGTGCATTTAAACCGTCTTGTTAAGCTGCTGCAATCTGCACGTCTTTACCAAGGGGCATTTAATCCGTCTTGTTAAGCTATTACGACCTAAAACCGCTCTTCCAAGGGGCATTTAAACCGTCTTGTTAAGCTACTGCGACCTGCACGTCTATTCCAAGGGGCATTTAAACCGTCTTGTTAAGCTACTGCGACTTGCACGTCTCTTCCAAGGGGCATTTAAACTTTTTGTTTAGCTACTGTAACCTCCTCCACTTTTCCAAGGGGCATTTAATCCGTCTTGTTAAGCTACTGCGAACTGCATGTCTCTTCCAAGGGGCATTTAAACCGACTTTTTAAGCTACTGTAACCTGCACGTCTCTTCCAAGGGGCATTTAAACCCTCTTGTTAAGCTACTGCGACCTGCACGTCTCTTCCAAGGGGCATTTAAACCATCTTGTTAAGCTACTGCGACTTGCAAATTTCTTCCAAGGGGCATTTAAACCTTCTTATTTAGCTACTGTACCCTCCACCACTTTTTCAAGGGGCATTTAAACCGTCTTGTTAAACTACTGCGACCTGCATGTCTCTTCCAAGGGGCATTTAAACCGTCTTGTTAAGCTACTGCGAAATGCACGTCTCTTCCAAGGGGCATTTAAACCGTCTTGTTAAGCTACTGCGACTTGCACTTCTCTTCCAAGGGGCATTTAAACCTTCTTGTTTAGCTACTGTAACCTCCAACACTTTTCCAAGGGGCATTTAAACAGTCTTGTTAAGCTGCTGCGACCTGCATGTCTCTTCCAAGGGGCATTTAAACCATCTTGTTAAGCTACTGCGACCTCCACCGCTCTACCAAGGGGCAATTTAACCAACTTGTTAAGCTACTGCGACCTGCACGTCTCTTCCAAGGGGCATTTAAACCATCTTGTTAATCTACTGCGACCTCCACCACTTTTCCAAGGGGCATTAAAACCGTCTTGTTAAGCTACTGCGACCTCCACCGCTCTTCCAAGGGGCATTTAAACCGTCTTTTTAAGCTACTGCGACCTGCACATCTCTTCCATGGGGCATTTAAACCGTCTTGTTAAGCTACTGCGACCTGCACGTCTCTTCCAAGGGGCATTTAAACCGTCTTGTTAAGCTACTGCGAACTGCACGTCTCTTCCACCGGGCATTTAAACCATCTTTTTAAGCTACTGCGACCTGCACGTCTCTTCCAAGGTGCATTTAAACCATCTTGTTAAGCTGCTGCCATCTGCACGTCTCTACCAATGGGTATTTAATCCGCCTTGTTAAGCTATTATGACCTCCACCGCTCTTCCAAGGGGCATTTAAACCGTCTTGTTAAGCTACTGCGACCTGCACGTCTCTTCCAAGGGGCATTTAAACCGTCTTGATAAGCTACTGCGACTTGCACGTCTCTTCCAAGGGGCATTTAAACTGTCTTGTTTAGCTACTGTAACCTTCACCACTTTTCCAAGGGGCATTTAAACCGTCTTGTTAATCTACTGCGACCTGCATGTCTCTTCCATGGGGCATTTAAACCCTCTTGTTAAGCTACTGCGACCTGCACGTCTCTTCCAAGGGGCATTTAAACCTTCTTGTTAAGCTGCTGCGACCTGCATGTCTCTTCCAAGGGGCATTTAAACCTTCTTGTTTAGCTACTGTAACCTCCACCAGTTTTCCAAGGGGCATTTAAACCGTCTTGTTAATCTACTGCGACCTGCATGGCTCTTCCAAGGGGCATTTAAACCGTCTTGTTAAGCTACAGCGACCTGCACGTCTCTTCCAAGGGGCATTTAAACCGTCTTGTTAAGCTACTGCGACCTGCACGTCTCTTCCAACGGGAATTTAAACCATCTTGTTAAGCTACTGCAAAATGCACGTCTCTTCCATGGGGCTTTTAAACAGTCTTGTTAAGCTACTGCGACCTGCACGGCTCTTCCAAGGGGCATTTAATCCGTCTTGTTAAGCTACTGCGACCTGCACGTCTCTTCCAACCGTCACTTAAACCTTCTTCTTAAGCTACTGCGACCTGCACATCTCTTCCAAGGTGCATTTAAACCGACTTTTTAAGCTACTGCAACCTGCACGTCTCTTCCAAGGGGCATTTAAACCCTCTTGTTAAGCTACTGCGACCTGCACGTCTCTTCCAAGGGGCATTTAAACCATCTTGTTAAGCTACTGCGACTTGCAAATCTCTTCCAAGGGGCATTTAAACCTTCTTATTTAGCTACTGTAACCTCCACCACTTTTTCAAGGGGCATTTAAACCGTCTTGTTAAACTACTGCGACCTGCATGTCTCTTCCAAAGGGCATTTAAACCGTCTTGTTAAGCTACTGCGAAATGCACGTCTCTTCCAAGGGGCATTTAAACCGTCTTGTTAAGCTACTGCGACTTGCACTTCTCTTCCAAGGGGCATTTAAACCTTCTTGTTTAGCTACTGTAACCTCCAACACTTTTCCAAGGGGTATTTAAACAGTCTTGTTAAGCTGCTGCGACCTGCATGTCTCTTCCAAGGGGCATTTAAACCATCTTGTTAAGCTACTGCGACCTCCACCGCTCTACCAAGGGGCAATTTAACCAACTTGTTAAGCTACTGCGACCTGCACGTCTCTTCCAAGGGGCATTTAAACCATCTTGTTAATCTACTGCGACCTCCACCACTTTTCCAAGGGGCATTAAAACCGTCTTGTTAAGCTACTGCGACCTGCATGTCTCTTCCAAGGGGCATTTAAACCATCTTGTTAAGCTACTGCAACCTCCACCGCTCTTCCAAGGGGCATTTAAACCGTCTTTTTAAGCTACTGCGACCTGCACATCTCTTCCATGGGGCATTTAAACCGTCTTGTTAAGCTACTGCGACCTGCACGTCTCTTCCAAGGGGCATTTAAACCTTCTTGTTAAGCTACTGCGAACTGCACGTCTCTTCCAACGGGCATTTAAACCATCTTGTTAAGCTACTGCGACCTGCACGTCTCTTCCAAGGTGCATTTAAACCATCTTGTTAAGCTGCTGCCATCTGCACGTCTCTACCAATGGGTATTTAATCCGCCTTGTTAAGCTATTACGACCTCCACCGCTCTTCCAAGGGGCATTTAAACTGTCTTGTTAAGCTACTGCGACCTGCACGTCTCTTCCAAGGGGCATTTAAACTGTCTTGATAAGCTACTGTGACTTGCACGTCTCTTCCAAGGGGCATTTAAACTGTCTTGTTTAGCTACTGTAACCTCCACCACTTTTGCAAGGGGCATTTAAACCGTCTTGTTAATCTACTGCGACCTGCATGTCTCTTCCATGGGGCATTTAAACCCTCTTGTTAAGCTACTGCGACCTGCACGTCTCTTCCAAGGGGCATTTAAACCGTCTTGTTAAGCTGCTGCGACCTGCATGTCTCTTCCAAGGGGCATTTAAACCTTCTTGTTTAGCTACAGTAACCTCCACCAGTTTTCCAAGGGGCATTTAAACCGTCTTGTTAATCTACTGCGACCTGCACGTCTCTTCCAAGGGGCATTTAAACCGTCTTGTTAAGCTACTGCGACCTGCACGTCTCTTCCAACGGACATTTAAACCATCTTGTTAAGCTACTGCGAAATGCACGTCTCTTCCATGGGGCTTTTAAACAGTCTTGTTAAGCTACTGCGACCTGCACGGCTCTTCCAAGGGGCATTTAAACCGTCTTGTTAAGCTACTGCGACCTGCACGTCTCTTCCAACCGTCATTTAAACCTTCTTCTTAAGCTACTGCGACCTGCACATCTCTTCCAAGGTGCATTTAAACCGTCTTGTTAAGCTACTGCGACCTGCACATCTCTACCAAGGGGCATTTAATCCGTCTTGTTAAGCTATTACGACCTCCACCGCTCTTCCAAGGGGCATATAAACCGTCTTGTTATGCAACTGCGAATTGCACGTCTCTTCCAGGGGGCATTTAAACCTTCTTGTTTAGCTACTGTAACCTCCACCACTTTTCCAAGGGGCATTTAAACCGTCTTGTTAAGCTGCTGCGACCTGCATGTCTCTTCTAAGGGGCACTTAAACCATCTTGTTAAGCTTCTACGACCTCCACCGCTCTTACAAGGGGCATTTAAACCGTCTTGTTAAGTTACTGCGACCTGCACGTTTTTTCCAAGGGGCATTTAAACCATCTTCTTAATCTACTGCGACCTCGACCGCTTTTCCAAGGGGCATTTAAACCGTCTTGTTAAGCTACTGCGACCTGCACGTCTCCTCCAAGGGGCATTTAAACCGTCTTGTTAAGCTACTGCGACCTCCACCGCTCTTCCAAGGGACATTTAAACCGTCTTGTTAAGCTACTGCGACCTGCACGTCTCTTCCATGGGGCATTTAAAACGTGTTGTTAAGCTACTGCGACCTGCACGTCTCTTAAATGGAGCATTAAAACCATCTTGTTCAGCTACTGCGACCTGCACCGCTCTTCCAATGGGCATTTAAACCATCTTGTTAAGCTATGGGACCTGTACGTCTCTTCCAAGGGGCACTTTAACCATCTTGTTAAGCTACTGCGACCTGCACGTCTCTTCCAAGGTGCATTTAAACCATCTTGTTAAGCTACTGCGACCTCCACCGCTCTTCCAAGGGGCATTTTAACGGTCTTGTTAAGCTACTGCGACCTGCACGTCTCTTCCAAGGGGCATTTAAACCATCTTGTTAATCTACTGCGACCTCCAACGCTTTTCCAAGGGGCAATTAAACCGTCTTGTTAAGCTACTACGACCTACATGTCTCTTCCAAGGGGCATTTAAACCGTCTTGTTAAGCTACTGGGACCTGTACGTCTCTTCCAAGGGGCACTTTAACCGTCTTGTTAAGCTACTGCGACCTGCACGTCTCTTCCAAGGTGCATTTAAACCATCTTGTTAAGCTACTGCGACCTCCACCGCTCTTCCAAGGGGCATTTTAACCGTCTTGTTAAGCTACTGCGATCTGCACGTCTCTTCCAAGGGGCATTTAAACCATCTTTTTAATCTACTGCTACCTCCAACGCTTTTCCAAGGGGCATTTAAACCGTCTTGTTAAGCTACTGCGACATGCACGTCTGTTCCAAGGGGCACTTAAACCGTCTTGTCAAGCTACTACGACCTCCACCGCTCTTCCAAGGGGCATTTAAACCGTCTTGTTAAGCTACTGCGACCTGTACGTCTCTTCCAAGGGGCATTTAAACTGTCTTTTTAAGCTACTGCGACTTGCACTTCTCTTCCAAGGGGCTTGTAAACTTTCTTGTTTAGCTACTGTAACCTCCACCACTTTTCCAAGGGGCATTTAAACCGTCTTGTTAAACTACTGCGACCTACATGTCTCTTCCAAGGTGCATTTAAACCGTCTTGTTAAGCTACTGCGATCTCCACCGCTCTTGCAAGGGGCATTTAAACCGTCTTGTTAAGCTACTGCAACCTGCACGTCTCTTCCCTGGGGCATTTAAACCGTCTTGTTAAGATACTGCGACCTGCACGTCTCTTCCATGGGGCATTTAAACCATCATGTTAAGCTATGCGACGTGCACGTCTCTTCCAAGGGGCATTTTAACCGTCTTGTTAAGCTACTGCGACCTGCACGTCTCTTCCAAGGGGCATTTAAACCATCTTGTTAATCTACTGCGACCTCCAACGCTTTTCCAAGGGGCATTTAAACCGTCTTGTTAAGCTACTGCGACCTGCACGTCTGTTCCAAGGGGCATTTAAACCGTCTTGTCAAGCTACTACGACCTCCACCGCTCTTCCAAGGGGCATTTAAACCGTCTTGTTAAGCTAATGCGACCTGCACGTCTCTTCCAAGTGGCATTTAAACCGTCTTTTTAAGCTACTGCGACTTGCACTTCTCTTCCAAGGGGCGTTTAAACTTTCTTGTTTAGCTACTGTAACCTCCACCACTTTTCCAAGGGGCATTTAAACCGTCTTGTTAAGCTACTGCGACCTACATGTCTCTTCCAAGAGGCATTTAAACCGTCTTGTTAAGCTACTGCGATCTCCACCGCTCTTGCAAGGGGCATTTAAACCGTCTTGTTAAGCTACTGCAACCTGCACGTCTCTTCCATGGGGCACTTAAACCGTCTTGTTAAGATACTGCGACCTGCACGTCTCTTCCATGGGGCATTTAAACCATCTTGTTAAGCTACTGCGACCTGCACGTCTCTTCCAAGGGGCATTTAAACCGTCTTGTTAAGCTACTGCTACCTGCACGTCTCTTCCAACGGGAATTTAAACCTTCTTGTTTAGTTACTGCGACCTGCACGTCTCTTCCAAGGTGCATTTAAACCATCTTGTTAAGCCGCTGCGATCTGCACGTCTCTGCCAAGGGGCATTTAATCCGTCTTGTTAAGCTATTACGACTTACACCGCTCTTCCAAGGGGCATATAAACTGTCATGTTAAGCTACTGCGACTTGTACGTCTCTTCCAAGGGGCATTTAAACCTTCTTGTTTAGCTACTGTAACCTCCACCACTTTTCCAAGGGGCATTTAAACCATCTTGTTAAGCTGCTGCGACCTGCATGTCTCTTCCAAGGGGCACTTAAACCATCTTGTTAAGCTACTGCGACCTCCACCGCTCTTCCAAGGGGCATTTAAACTGTCCTGTTAAGCTACTGCGACCTGCACGTTTCTTCCAAGGGGCATTTAAACCATCTTTTTAATCTACTGCGACCTCGACCGCTTTTCCAAGGGGCATTTAAACCGTCTTGTTAAGCTACTGCTACCTGCACGTCTCTTCCAAGGGCCATTTAAACTGTCTTGTTAAGCTACTGCGACCTCCAACACTCTTCCAAGGGGCATTTAAACCGTCTTGTTAAGCTACTGCGACCTGCACGTCTCCTAAATGGGGCATTTAAACGGTCTTTTTAAGCTACTGCAACCTGCACGTCTTTTCCATGGGGCATTTAAACCGTCTTGTTAAGCTGCTGCGATTTGCACGTCTCTTCCAAGGGGCATTTAAACCATCTTGTTAAGCTACTGCGACCTGCATGTCTCTTCCAAGGGGCATTTAAACCGTCTTTTTAAGCTACTGCAACCTGCACGTCTCTTCCAAGGGGCATTTAAACCGTCTTGTTAAGCTATTGCGACCTGCATGTCTCTTCCAAGGGGCATTAAACCGTCTTGTTAAGCTACTGCGACCTCCAACGCTCTTCCAAGGCGCATTTAAACCGTCTTGTTAAGCTACTGCGACCTCCAACGCTCTTCCAAGGCGCATTTAAACCATCTTGTTAAGCTACTGCGACCTGCACGTCTCTTCCAAGGTACATTTAAAGTGTCTTGTTAAGCTGCTGCGATCTGCACGTCTTTACCAAGGGGCATTTAATCCGTCTTGTTAAGCTATTACGACCTCCACCGCTCTTCCAAGGGGCATTTAAACCGTCTTGTTAAGCTACTGCGACCTGCACGTCTCTTCCAAGGGGCATTTAAACCGTCTTATTAAGCTACTGCGACCTGCATGTCTCCTAAATGGGGCATTTAAACGGTCTTTTTAAGCTACTGCAACCTACACGTCTTTTCCATGGGGCATTTAAACCGTCCTGTTAAGCTGCTGCGATTTACACGTCTCTTCCAAGGGGCATTTAAACCGTCTTGTTAAGCTACTGCAACCTGCACGTCTCTTCCAAGGGGCATTTAAACCGTCTTGTTAAGCTATTGCGACCTGCATGTCTCTTCCAAGGGGCATAAAACCGTCTTGTTAAGCTACTGTGACCTCCAACGCTCTTCCAAGGGGCATTTAAACCGTCTTGTTAAGCTACTGCGACTTGCACGTCTCTTCCAAGGGGCATTTAAACCTTTTTCTTTAGCTACTGTAACCTCCTCCACTTTTCCAAGGGGCATTTAAACCGTCTTGTTAAGCTACTGCGAACAGCATGTCTCTTCCAAGGGGCATTTAAACCGACTTTTTAAGCTACTGCAACCTGCACGTCTCTTCCAAGGGGCATTTAAACCCTCTTGTTAAGCTACTGCGACCTGCACGTCTCTTCCAAGGGGCATTTAAACCGTCTTGTTAAGCTACTGCGACTTGAAAATCTCTTCCAAGGGGCATTTAAACCTTCTTGTTTAGCTACTGTAACCTCCACCACTTTTTCAAGGGGCATTTAAACCGTCTTGTTAATCTACTGCGACCTGCATGTCTCTTCCAAGGGGCATTTAAACCGTCTTGTTAAGCTACTGCGAAATGCACGTCTCTTCCAAGGGGCATTTAAACCTTCTTGTTTAGCTACTGTAACCTCCACCACTTTTTCAAGGGGCATTTATACTGTCTTGTTAATCTACTGCGACCTGCATGTCTCTTCCAAGGGGCATTTAAACCGTCTTGTTAAGCTACTGCGAAATGCACGTCTCTTCCAAGGGGCATTTAAACCGTCTTGTTAAGCTACTGCGACTTGCACTTCTCTTCCAAGGGGCATTTAAACCTTCTTGTTTAGCTACTGTAACCTCCAACACTTCTCCAAGGGGCATTTAAACAGTCTTGTTAAGCTGCTGCGACCTGCATTTCTCTTCCAAGGGGCAATTAAACCATCTTGTTAAGCTACTGCGACCTCCACCAATCTTCGAAGGGGCATTTAAACTGTCTTGTTTAGCTACTGTAACCTCCACCACTTTTCCAAGGGGCATTTAAACCGTCTTGTTAATCTACTGCGACCTGCATGTCTCTTCCATGGGGCATTTAAACCCTCTTGTTAAGCTACTGCGACCTGCACGTCTCTTCCAAGGGGCATTTAAACCGTCTTGTTAAGCTGCTGCGACCTGCATGTCTCTTCCAAGGGGCATTTAAACCTTCTTGTTTAGCTACAGTAACCTCCACCAGTTTTCCAAGGGGCATTTAAACCGTCTTGTTAATCTACTGCGACCTGCATGGCTCTTCCAAGGGGCATTTAAACCGTCTTGTTAAGCTACTGCGACCTGCACGTCTCTTCCAAGGGGCATTTAAACCGTCTTGTTAAGCTACTGCGACCTGCACGTCTCTTCCAACGGACATTTAAACCATCTTGTTAAGCTACTGCGAAATGCACGTCTCTTCCATGGGGCTTTTAAACAGTCTTGTTAAGCTACTGCGACCTGCACGGCTCTTCCAAGGGGCATTTAAACCGTCTTGTTAAGCTACTGCGACCTGCACGTCTCTTCCAACCGTCATTTAAACCTTCTTCTTAAGCTACTGCGACCTGCACATCTCTTCCAAGGTGCATTTAAACCGTCTTGTTAAGCTACTGCGACCTGCACATCTCTACCAAGGGGTATTTAATCCGTCTTGTTAAGCTATTACGACCTCCACCGCTCTTCCAAGGGGCATATAAACCGTCTTGTTATGCAACTGCGAATTGCACGTCTCTTCCAGGGGGCATTTAAACCTTCTTGTTTAGCTACTGTAACCTCCACCACTTTTCCAAGGGGCATTTAAACCGTCTTGTTAAGCTGCTGCGACCTGCATGTCTCTTCTAAGGGGCACTTAAACCATCTTGTTAAGCTTCTACGACCTCCACCGCTCTTCCAAGGGGCATTTAAACCGTCTTGTTAAGTTACTGCGACCTGCACGTTTTTTCCAAGGGGCATCTAAACCATCTTCTTAATCTACTGCGACCTCGACCGCTTTTCCAAGGGGCATTTAAACCGTCTTGTTAAGCTACTGCGACCTGCACGTCTCTTCCAAGGGGCATTTAAACCGTCTTGTTAAGCTACTGCGACCTCCACCGCTCTTCCAAGGGACATTTAAACCGTCTTGTTAAGCTACTGCGACCTGCACGTCTCTTCCATGGGGCATTTAAAACGTGTTGTTAAGCTACTGCGACCTGCACGTCTCTTAAATGGAGCATTAAAACCATCTTGTTCAGCTACTGCGACCTGCACCGCTCTTCCAATGGGCATTTAAACCATCTTGTTAAGCTACTGGGACCTGTACGTCTCTTCCAAGGGGCACTTTAACCGTCTTGTTAAGCTACTGCGACCTGCACGTCTCTTCCAAGGTGCATTTAAACCATCTTGTTAAGCTACTGCGACCTCCACCGCTCTTCCAAGGGGCATTTTAACGGTCTTGTTAAGCTACTGCGACCTGCACGTCTCTTCCAAGGGGCATTTAAACCATCTTGTTAATCTACTGCGACCTCCAACGCTTTTCCAAGGGGCATTTAAACCGTCTTGTTAAGCTACTACGACCTACATGTCTCTTCCAAGGGGCATTTAAACCGTCTTGTTAAGCTACTGGGACCTGTACGTCTCTTCCAAGGGGCACTTTAACCGTCTTGTTAAGCTACTGCGACCTGCACGTCTCTTCCAAGGTGCATTTAAACCATCTTGTTAAGCTACTGCGACCTCCACCGCTCTTCCAAGGGGCATTTTAACCGTCTTGTTAAGCTACTGCGATCTGCACGTCTCTTCCAAGGGGCATTTAAACCATCTTTTTAATCTACTGCTACCTCCAACGCTTTTCCAAGGGGCATTTAAACCGTCTTGTTAAGCTACTGCGACCTGCACGTCTGTTCCAAGGGGCATTTAAACCGTCTTGTCAAGCCACTACGACCTCCACCGCTCTTCCAAGGGGCATTTAAACCGTCTTGTTAAGCTACTGCGACCTGTACGTCTCTTCCAAGGGGCATTTAAACTGTCTTTTTAAGCTACTGCGACTTGCACTTCTCTTCCAAGGGGCTTGTAAACTTTCTTGTTTAGCTACTGTAACCTCCACCACTTTTCCAAGGGGCATTTAAACCGTCTTGTTAAACTACTGCGACCTACATGTCTCTTCCAAGGTGCATTTAAACCGTCTTGTTAAGCTACTGCGATCTCCACCGCTCTTGCAAGGGGCATTTAAACCGTCTTGTTAAGCTACTGCAACCTGCACGTCTCTTCCCTGGGGCATTTAAACCGTCTTGTTAAGATACTGCGACCTGCACGTCTCTTCCATGGGGCATTTAAACCATCATGTTAAGCTATGCGACGTGCACGTCTCTTCCAAGGGGCATTTTAACCGTCTTGTTAAGCTACTGCGACCTGCACGTCTCTTCCAAGGGGCATTTAAACCATCTTGTTAATGTACTGCGACCTCCAACGCTTTTCCAAGGGGCATTTAAACCGTCTTGTTAAGCTACTGCGACCTGCACGTCTGTTCCAAGGGGCATTTAAACCGTCTTGTCAAGCTACTACGACCTCCACCGCTCTTCCAAGGGGCATTTAAACCGTCTTGTTAAGCTAATGCGACCTGCACGTCTCTTCCAAGTGGCATTTAAACCGTCTTTTTAAGCTACTGCGACTTGCACTTCTCTTCCAAGGGGCGTTTAAACTTTCTTGTTTAGCTACTGTAACCTCCACCACTTTTCCAAGGGGCATTTAAACCGTCTTGTTAAGCTACTGCGACCTACATGTCTCTTCCAAGAGGCATTTAAACCGTCTTGTTAAGCTACTGCGATCTCCACCGCTCTTGCAAGGGGCATTTAAACCGTCTTGTTAAGCTACTGCAACCTACACGTCTCTTCCATGGGGCACTTAAAACGTCTTGTTAAGATACTGCGACCTGCACGTCTCTTCCATGGGGCATTTAAACCATCTTGTTAAGCTACTGCGACCTGCACGTCTCTTCCAAGGGGCATTTAAACCGTCTTGTTAAGCTACTGCTACCTGCACGTCTCTTCCAACGGGAATTTAAACCTTCTTGTTTAGTTACTGCGACCTGCACGTCTCTTCCAAGGTGCATTTAAACCATCTTGTTAAGCTGCTGCGATCTGCACGTCTCTGCCAAGGGGCATTTAATCCGTCTTGTTAAGCTATTACGACTTCCACCGCTCTTCCAAGGGGCATATAAACTGTCATGTTAAGCTACTGCGACTTGTACGTCTCTTCCAAGGGGCATTTAAACCTTCTTGTTTAGCGACTGTAACCTCCACCACTTTTCCAAGGGGCATTTAAACCATCTTGTTAAGCTGCTGCGACCTGCATGTCTCTTCCAAGGGGCACTTAAACCATCTTGTTAAGCTACTGCGACCTCCACCGCTCTTCCAAGGGGCATTTAAACTGTCCTGTTAAGCTACTGCGACCTGCACGTTTCTTCCAAGGGGCATTTAAACCATCTTTTCAATCTACTGCGACCTCGACCGCTTTTCCAAGGGGCATTTAAACCGTCTTGTTAAGCTACTGCTACCTGCACGTCTCTTCCAAGGGCCATTTAAACCATCTTGTTAAGCTACTGCGACCTCCAACACTCTTCCAAGGGGCATTTAAACCGTCTTGTTAAGCTACTGCGACCTGCACGTCTCCTAAATGGGGCATTTAAACGGTCTTTTTAAGCTACTGCAACCTGCACGTCTTTTCCATGGGGCATTTAAACCGTCTTGTTAAGCTGCTGCGATTTGCACGTCTCTTCCAAGGGGCATTTAAACCATCTTGTTAAGCTACTGCGACCTGCATGTCTCTTCCAAGGGGCATTTAAACCGTCTTTTTAAGCTACTGCAACCTGCACGTCTCTTCCAAGGGGCATTTAAACCGTCTTGTTAAGCTATTGCGACCTGCATGTCTCTTCCAAGGGGCATTAAACCGTCTTGTTAAGCTACTGCGACCTCCAACGCTCTTCCAAGGCGCATTTAAACCGTCTTGTTAAGCTACTGCGACCTCCAACGCTCTTCCAAGGCGCATTTAAACCATCTTGTTAAGCTACTGCGACCTGCACGTCTCTTCCAAGGTACATTTAAAGTGTCTTGTTAAGCTGCTGCGATCTGCACGTCTTTACCAAGGGGCATTTAATCCGTCTTGTTAAGCTATTACGACCTCCACCGCTCTTCCAAGGGGCATTTAAACCGTCTTGTTAAGCTACTGCGACCTGCACGTCTCTTCCAAGGGGCATTTAAACCGTCTTATTAAGCTACTGCGACCTGCATGTCTCCTAAATGGGGCATTTAAACGGTCTTTTTAAGCTACTGCAACCTACACGTCTTTTCCATGGGGCATTTAAACCGTCCAGTTAAGCTGCTGCGATTTACACGTCTCTTCCAAGGGGCATTTAAACCGTCTTGTTAAGCTACTGCAACCTGCACGTCTCTTCCAAGGGGCATTTAAACCGTCTTGTTAAGCTATTGCGACCTGCATGTCTCTTCCAAGGGGCATAAAACCGTCTTGTTAAGCTACTGTGACCTCCAACGCTCTTCCAAGGGGCATTTAAACCGTCTTGTTAAGCTACTGCGACTTGCACGTCTCTTCCAAGGGGCATTTAAACCTTTTTCTTTAGCTACTGTAACCTCCTCCACTTTTCCAAGGGGCATTTAAACCGTCTTGTTAAGCTACTGCGAACAGCATGTCTCTTCCAAGGGGCATTTAAACCGACTTTTTAAGCTACTGCAACCTGCACGTCTCTTCCAAGGGGCATTTAAACCCTCTTGTTAAGCTACTGCGACCTGCACGTCTCTTCCAAGGGGCATTTAAACCGTCTTGTTAAGCTACTGCGACTTGAAAATCTCTTCCAAGGGGCATTTAAACCTTCTTGTTTAGCTACTGTAACCTCCACCACTTTTTCAAGGGGCATTTAAACCGTCTTGTTAATCTACTGCGACCTGCATGTCTCTTCCAAGGGGCATTTAAACCGTCTTGTTAAGCTACTGCGAAATGCACGTCTCTTCCAAGGGGCATTTAAACCTTCTTGTTTAGCTACTGTAACCTCCACCACTTTTTCAAGGGGCATTTATACCGTCTTGTTAATCTACTGCGACCTGCATGTCTCTTCCAAGGGGCATTTAAACCGTCTTGTTAAGCTACTGCGAAATGCACGTCTCTTCCAAGGGGCATTTAAACCGTCTTGTTAAGCTACTGCGACTTGCACTTCTCTTCCAAGGGGCATTTAAACCTTCTTGTTTAGCTACTGTAACCTCCAACACTTCTCCAAGGGGCATTTAAACAGTCTTGTTAAGCTGCTGCGACCTGCATTTCTCTTCCAAGGGGCAATTAAACCATCTTGTTAAGCTACTGCGACCTCCACCAATCTTCGAAGGGGCATTTAAACCGTCTTGTTAAACTACTGCGACCTGCACGTTTCTTCCAAGGGGCATTTAAACCATCTTGTTAAGCTACTGCGACCTCCACCGCTCTACCAAGGGGCAATTTAACCTTCTTGTTAAGCTATTGCGACCTGCACGTCTCTATAAAGGGGCATTTAAACCATCTTGTTAATCTACTGCGACCTCCACCACTTTTCCAAGGGCCATTAAAACCGTCTTGTTAAGCTAGTGCGACCCGCACGTCTCTTCCAAGGGGCATTTAAACCATCTTGTTAAGCTACTGCGACCTCCATCGCTCTTGCAAGGGGCATTTAAACCGTCTTGTTAAGCTACTGCGACCTGCACATCTCTTCCATGGGGCATTAAAACCGTCTTGTTAATCTACTGCGACCTGCACGTCTCTTCCAAGGGGCATTTAAACCGTCTTGTTAAGCTACTGCGACCTGCACGTCTCTTCCAACGGAGCATTTAAACCATCTTGTTAAGCTACTGCGACCTGCACGTCTCTTCCAAGGTGCATTTAAACCGTCTTGTTAAGCTGCTGCGATCTGCACGTCTCTACCAAGGGGTATTTAATCCGCCTTGTTAAGCTATTACGACCTCCACTGCTCTTCCAAGGGGCATTTAAACCGTATTGTTAAGCTACTGCGACCTGCACGTCTCTTCCAAGGGGCATTTAAACCGTCTGGATAAGCTACTGTGACTTGCACATCTCTTCCAAGGGGCATTTAAACCATCTTGTTAAGCTACTGCGACCTCCACCGCTCTTCCAAGGGGCATTTTAACCGTCTTGTTAAGCTACTGCGACCTGCACATCTCTTCCATGGGGCATTTAAACCATCTTCTTTAGCTACTGTAACCTCCACCACTTTTCCAAGGGGCATTTAAACCGTCTTTTTAAGCTACTGCAACCAGCACGTCTCTTCCAAGGGGCATTTAAACCCTCTTGTTAAGCTACTGCGACCTGCACGTCTCTTCCAAGGGGCATTTAATCCGTCTTGTTAAGCTACTGCGACTTGCATGTCTCTTCCAAGGGGCATTAAAACCTTCTTGTTTAGCTACTGTAACCTCCACCACTTTTCCAAGGGCATTTAAACCGTCTTGTTAATCTACTGCGACCTGCATATCTCTTCCATGGGGCATTTAAACCCCCTTGTTAAGCTACTGCGACCTGCACGTCTCTTCCAAGGGGCATTTAAACCGTCTTGTTAAGCTACTGCGACCTGCACGTCTCTTCCAACGGGAATTTAAACCTTCTTGTTTAGTTACTGCGACCTGCACGTCTCTTCCAAGGTGCATTTAAACCATCTTGTTAAGCTGCTGCGATCTGCACGTCTCTGCCAAGGGGCATTTAATCCGTCTTGTTAAGCTATTACGAGTTCCACCGCTCTTCCAAGGGGCATATAAACTGTCATGTTAAGCTACTGCGACTTGTACGTCTCTTCCAAGGGGCATTTAAACCTTCTTGTTTAGCTACTGTAACCTCCACCACTTTTCCAAGGGGCATTTAAACCATCTTGTTAAGCTGCTGCGACCTGCATGTCTCTTCCAAGGGGCACTTAAACCATCTTGTTAAGCTACTGCGACCTCCACCGCTCTTCCAAGGGGCATTTAAACTGTCCTGTTAAGCTACTGCGACCTGCACGTTTCTTCCAAGGGGCATTTAAACCATCTTTTCAATCTACTGCGACCTCGACCGCTTTTCCAAGGGGCATTTAAACCGTCTTGTTAAGCTACTGCTACCTGCACGTCTCTTCCAAGGGCCATTTAAACCGTCTTGTTAAGCTACTGCGACCTCCAACACTCTTCCAAGGGGCATTTAAACCGTCTTGTTAAGCTACTGCGACCTGCACGTCTCCTAAATGGGGCATTTAAACGGTCTTTTTAAGCTACTGCAACCTGCACGTCTTTTCCATGGGGCATTTAAACCGTCTTGTTAAGCTGCTGCGATTTGCACGTCTCTTCCAAGGGGCATTTAAACCATCTTGTTAAGCTACTGCGACCTGCATGTCTCTTCCAAGGGGCATTTAAACCGTCTTTTTAAGCTACTGCAACCTGCACGTCTCTTCCAAGGGGCATTTAAACCGTCTTGTTAAGCTATTGCGACCTGCATGTCTCTTCCAAGGGGCATTAAACCGTCTTGTTAAGCTACTGCGACCTCCAACGCTCTTCCAAGGCGCATTTAAACCGTCTTGTTAAGCTACTGCGACCTCCAACGCTCTTCCAAGGCGCATTTAAACCATCTTGTTAAGCTACTGCGACCTGCACGTCTCTTCCAAGGTACATTTAAAGTGTCTTGTTAAGCTGCTGCGATCTGCACGTCTTTACCAAGGGGCATTTAATCCGTCTTGTTAAGCTATTACGACCTCCACCGCTCTTCCAAGGGGCATTTAAACCGTCTTGTTAAGCTACTGCGACCTGCACGTCTCTTCCAAGGGGCATTTAAACCGTCTTATTAAGCTACTGCGACCTGCATGTCTCCTAAATGGGGCATTTAAACGGTCTTTTTAAGCTACTGCAACCTACACGTCTTTTCCATGGGGCATTTAAACCGTCCTGTTAAGCTGCTGCGATTTACACGTCTCTTCCAACGGGCATTTAAACCGTCTTGTTAAGCTACTGCAACCTGCACGTCTCTTCCAAGGGGCATTTAAACCGTCTTGTTAAGCTATTGCGACCTGCATGTCTCTTCCAAGGGGCATAAAACCGTCTTGTTAAGCTACTGTGACCTCCAACGCTCTTCCAAGGGGCATTTAAACCGTCTTGTTAAGCTACTGCGACTTGCACGTCTCTTCCAAGGGGCATTTAAACCTTTTTCTTTAGCTACTGTAACCTCCTCCACTTTTCCAAGGGGCATTTAAACCGTCTTGTTAAGCTACTGCGAACAGCATGTCTCTTCCAAGGGGCATTTAAACCGACTTTTTAAGCTACTGCAACCTGCACGTCTCTTCCAAGGGGCATTTAAACCCTCTTGTTAAGCTACTGCGACCTGCACGTCTCTTCCAAGGGGCATTTAAACCGTCTTGTTAAGCTACTGCGACTTGAAAATCTCTTCCAAGGGGCATTTAAACCTTCTTTTTTAGCTACTGTAACCTCCACCACTTTTTCAAGGGGCATTTAAACCGTCTTGTTAATCTACTGCGACCTGCATGTCTCTTCCAAGGGGCATTTAAACCGTCTTGTTAAGCTACTGCGAAATGCACGTCTCTTCCAAGGGGCATTTAAACCTTCTTGTTTAGCTACTGTAACCTCCACCACTTTTTCAAGGGGCATTTATACCGTCTTGTTAATCTACTGCGACCTGCATGTCTCTTCCAAGGGGCATTTAAACCGTCTTGTTAAGCTACTGCGAAATGCACGTCTCTTCCAAGGGGCATTTAAACCGTCTTGTTAAGCTACTGCGACTTGCACTTCTCTTCCAAGGGGCATTTAAACCTTCTTGTTTAGCTACTGTAACCTCCAACACTTCTCCAAGGGGCATTTAAACAGTCTTGTTAAGCTGCTGCGACCTGCATTTCTCTTCCAAGGGGCAATTAAACCATCTTGTTAAGCTACTGCGACCTCCACCAATCTTCGAAGGGGCATTTAAACCGTCTTGTTAAACTACTGCGACCTGCACGTTTCTTCCAAGGGGCATTTAAACCATCTTGTTAAGCTACTGCGACCTCCACCGCTCTACCAAGGGGCAATTTAACCTTCTTGTTAAGCTATTGCGACCTGCACGTCTCTATAAAGGGGCATTTAAACCATCTTGTTAATCTACTGCGACCTCCACCACTTTTCCAAGGGCCATTAAAACCGTCTTGTTAAGCTAGTGCGACCCGCACGTCTCTTCCAAGGGGCATTTAAACCATCTTGTTAAGCTACTGCGACCTCCATCGCTCTTGCAAGGGGCATTTAAACCGTCTTGTTAAGCTACTGCGACCTGCACATCTCTTCCATGGGGCATTAAAACCGTCTTGTTAATCTACTGCGACCTGCACGTCTCTTCCAAGGGGCATTTAAACCGTCTTGTTAAGCTACTGCGACCTGCACGTCTCTTCCAACGGGCATTTAAACCATCTTGTTAAGCTACTGCGACCTGCACGTCTCTTCCAAGGTGCATTTAAACCGTCTTGTTAAGCTGCTGCGATCTGCACGTCTCTACCAAGGGGTATTTAATCCGCCTTGTTAAGCTATTACGACCTCCACTGCTCTTCCAAGGGGCATTTAAACCGTATTGTTAAGCTACTGCGACCTGCACGTCTCTTCCAAGGGGCATTTAAACCGTCTGGATAAGCTACTGTGACTTGCACATCTCTTCCAAGGGGCATTTAAACCATCTTGTTAAGCTACTGCGACCTCCACCGCTCTTCCAAGGGGCATTTTAACCGTCTTGTTAAGCTACTGCGACCTGCACATCTCTTCCATGGGGCATTTAAACCATCTTGTTTAGCTACTGTAACCTCCACCACTTTTCCAAGGGGCATTTAAACCGTCTTTTTAAGCTACTGCAACCAGCACGTCTCTTCCAAGGGGCATTTAAACCCTCTTGTTAAGCTACTGCGACCTGCACGTCTCTTCCAAGGGGCATTTAATCCGTCTTGTTAAGCTACTGCGACTTGCATGTCTCTTCCAAGGGGCATTAAAACCTTCTTGTTTAGCTACTGTAACCTCCACCACTTTTCCAAGGGCATTTAAACCGTCTTGTTAATCTACTGCGACCTGCATATCTCTTCCATGGGGCATTTAAACCCTCTTGTTAAGCTACTGCGACCTGCACGTCTCTTCCAAGGGGCATTTAAACGGTCTTGTTCAGCTGCTGCGACCTGCATGTCTCTTCCAAGGGGCATTTAAACCTTCTTGTTTAGCTACTGTAACCTCCACCACTTTTCCAAGGGGCATTTAAACCGTCTTGTTAATCTACTGCGACCTGCATGGCTCTTCCAAGGGGCATTTAAACCGTCTTGTTAAGCTACTGCGACTTGCACGTCTCTTCCAAGGGGCATTTAAACCGTCTTGTAAAGCTACTGTAAACTCCACCACTTTTCCAAGGGGCATTTAAACTGTGTTGTTAAGCTAATGCGACCTGCCCTTATCTTCTAAGCGGCATTTAAAGCGTCTTGTTAAGCTACTACGACCTGCATGTCTCTTCCAAGGTGCATTTAAACCGTCTTTTTAAGCTACTGCGACCTGCACGTCTCTTCCAAGGGGCATTTAAACCGTCTTGCTAAGCTAATGCGACCTGCATGTCTCTTCTGAGGGGCATTTAAACCATCTTGTTAAGCTACTGGGACCTGTACGTCTCTTCCAAGGGGCATTTAAACAATCTTGTTCAGCTACTGCGACCTCCACCGATTTTCCAAGGGGCATTAAAACCGTCTTGTTAAGCTACTGCGACCTGCACGTCTCTTCCATGGGGCATTTAAACCGTCATGTTAAGCTACTGCGACCTCCACCGCTCTACCAAGGGGCATTTAAACCGTCATGTTAAGCTACTGCGACCTGCACGTCTCTTCCATGGGGCATTTAAACCGTCTTGTTAAGCTTCTGCAACCTGCACATCTCTTCCATGGGGCATTTAAACCGTCTTGTTAAGCTACTGCGACCTGCACGTCTCTTCCAAGGGGCATTTAAACAGTCTTGTTAAGCTACTGCGACCTGCACGTCTTTTCCAAGGGGCATTTAAACCATCTTGTTAAGCTACTGCGACCTGTACGTCTCTTCCATGGGGCATTTAAACCATCTTGTTAAGCTGCTGCTATCTGCATGTCTCTACCAAGGGGCATTTAATCCGCCTTGTTAAGCTATTACGACCTCCACCGCTCTTCCAAGGGGCATTTTAACCGTCTTGTTAAGCTACTGCAACCTGCACGTCTTTTCCAAGGGGCATTTAAACCATCTTGTTAAGCTACTGCGACTTGCACGTCTCTTCCAAGGGGCATTTAAACCGTCTTGTTAAGCTACTGCGAATTGCACTTCTCTTCCAAGGGGCATTTAAACCTTCTTGTTTAGCTACTGTAACCTCCAACACTTTTCCAAGGGGCATTTAAACCGTCTTGTTAAGCTGCTGCGACCTGCATGTCTCTTCCAAGGGGCACTTAAACCATCTTTTTAAGCCACTGCGACCTCCACCGCTCTTCCAAGGGGCATTTAAACAGTCTTGTTAAACTACTGCGACCTGCACGTTTCTTCCAAGGGGCATTTAAACCATCTTGTTAAGCTACTGCGACCTCCACCGCTCTACCAAGGGGCAATTTAACCGTCTTGTTAAGCTACTGCGACCTACACGTCTCTTCCAAGGGACATTTAAACCATCTTGTTAATCTACTGCGACCTCCACCACTTTTCCAAGGGGCATTGAAACCGTCTTGTTAAGCTACTGCGACCTGCACGTCTCTTCCAAGGGGCATTTAAACCATCTTGTTAAGCTACTGCGACCTCCACGTCTCTTCCAAGGGGCATTTAAACCGTCTTGTTAAGCTACTGCGACCTGCACGTCTCTTCCAAGGGGCATTTAAACCGTCTTGTTAAGCTACTGCGAAATGCACGTCTCTTCCAAGGGGCATTTAAACCGTCTTGTTAAGCTACTGCGAATTGCACTTCTCTTCCAAGGGGCATTTAAACCTTCTTGTTTAGCTACTGTAACCTCCAACACTTTTCCAAGGGGCATTTAAACCGTCTTGTTAAGCTGCTGCGACCTGCATGTCTCTTCCAAGGGGCACTTAAACCATCTTTTTAAGCCACTGCGACGTCCACCGCTCTTCCAAGGGGCATTTAAACAGTCTTGTTAAACTACTTCGACCTGCACGTTTCTTCCAAGGGGCATTTAAACCATCTTGTTAAGCTACTGCGACCTCCACCGCTCTACCAAGGGGCAATTTAACCGTCTTGTTAAGCTACTGCGACCTGCAGGTCTCTTCCAAGGGGCATTTAAACCATCTTGTTAATCTACTGCGACCTCCACCACTTTTCCAAGAGGCCTTAAAACCGTCTTGTTAAGCTACTGCGACCTGCATGTCTCTTACAAGGGGCATTTAAACCATCTTGTTAAGCTACTGCGACCTCCACCGCTCTTCCAAGGGGCATTTAAACGGTCTTGTTAAGCTACTGCGACCTGCACGTCTCTTCCAAGGGGCATTTAAACCGTCTTGTTAAGCTACTGCGACCTGCACGTCTCTTTCAAGGGGCATTTAAGCCTTCTTGTTTAGCTACTGCGACCTGCACGTCTCTTCCAAGGTGCATTTAAACCATCTTGTTAAGCTGCTGCGATCTGCACGTCTCTACCAAGGGGCTTTTAATCCGTCTTGTTAAGGTATTACGACCTCCACCGCTCTTCCAAGGGGCATATAAACTGTCTTGTTAAGCTACTGTGACTTGTACGTCTCTTCCAAGGGGCATTTAAACCTTCTTGTTTAGCTACTGTAACCTCCACCACTTTTCCAAAGGGCACTTAAACCATCTTGTTAAGCTACTGCGACCTCCACCGCTCTTCCAAGGGGCATTTAAACTGTCTTGTTAAGCTCCAACGACCTGCACGTTTCTTCCAAGGGGCATTTAAACCAACTTGTTAATCTACTGCGACCTCGACCGCTTTTCCAAGGGGCATTTAAACCGTCTTGTTAAGCTACTGCGACCTGCACGTCTCTTCCAAGGGGCATTTAAACCGTCTTGTTAAGCTATTGCGACCTCCACCGCTCTTCCAAGGGGCATTTAAACTGTCTTGTTAAGCTACTGCGACCTGCACGTCTCCTAAATGGGGCATTTAAACGGTCTTTTTAAGCTACTGCAACATGCACGTCTTTTCCATGGGGCATTTAAACCGCCTTGTTAATCTACTGCGACCTGCATGTCTCTTCCAAGGGGCATTTAAACCGTATTGTTAAGCTACTGCGACCTGCACGTCTCTTGCAACGGGCATTTAAACCATCTTGTTAAGCTACTGCGACCTGCACGTCTCTTCCAAGATATATTTAAACCGTCTTGTTAAGCTGCTGCGATTTGCACGTCTCTTCCAAGGGGCATTAAACCGTCTTGTTAAGCTACTGCGACTTGCACGTCTCTTCCAAGGGGCATTTAAACCTTTTTGTTTAGCTACTGTAACCTCCTCCACTTTTCCAAGGGGCATTTAAACCGTCTTGTTAAGCTACTGCGAATTGCATGTCTCTTCCAAGGGGCATTTAAACCGACTTTTTAAGCTACTGCGACCTGTACGTCTCTTCCATGGGGCATTTAAACCATCTTGTTAAGCTGCTGCTATCTGCATGTCTCTACCAAGGGGCATTTAATCCGCCTTGTTAAGCTATTACGACCTCCACCACTCTTCCAAGGGGCATTTTAACCGTCTTGTTAAGCTACTGCAACCTGCACGTCTTTTCCAAGGGGCATTTAAACCATGTTGTTAAGCTACTGCGACTTGCACGTCTCTTCCAAGGGGCATTTAAACCGTTTTGTTAAGCTACTGCGAATTGCACTTCTCTTCCAAGGGGCATTTAAACCTTCTTGTTTAGCTACTAAAACCTCCAACACTTTTCCAAGGGGCATTTAAACCATCTTGTTAAGCTGCTGCGACCTGCATGTCTCTTCCAAGGGGCACTTAAACCATCTTTTTAAGCCACTGCGACGTCCACCGCTCTTCCAAGGGGCATTTAAACAGTCTTGTTAAACTACTGCGACCTGCACGTTTCTTCCAAGGGGCATTTAAACCATCTTGTTAAGCTACTGCGACCTCCACCGCTCTACCAAGGGGCAATTTAACCGTCTTGTTAAGCTACTGCGACCTGCACGTCTCTTCCAAGGGGCATTTAAACCATCTTGTTAATCTACTGCGACCTCCACCACTTTTCCAAGGGGCCTTAAAACCGTCTTGTTAAGCTACTGCGACCTGCATGTCTCTTACAAGGGGCATTTAAACCATCTTGTTAAGCTACTGCGACCTCCACCGCTCTTCCAAGGGGCATTTAAACCGTCTTGTTAAGCTGCTGCGACCTGCACGTCTCTTCCAAGGGGCATTTAAACCGTCTTGTTAACCTACTGCGACCAGCACGTCTCTTCCAAGGGGCATTTAAGCCTTCTTGTTTAGCTACTGCGACCTGCACGTCTCTTCCAAGGTGCATTTAAACCATCTTGTTAAGCTGCTGCGATCTGCACGTCTCTACCAAGGGGCTTTTAATCCGTCTTGTTAAGGTATTACGACCTCCACCGCTCTTCCAAGGGGCATATAAACTGTCTTGTTAAGCTACTGTGACTTGTACGTCTCTTCCAAGGGGCATTTAAACCTTCTTGTTTAGCTACTGTAACCTCCACCACTTTTCCAAAGGGCACTTAAACCATCTTGTTAAGCTACTGCGACCTCCACCGCTCTTCCAAGGGGCATTTAAACTGTCTTGTTAAGCTCCTGCGACCTGCACGTTTCTTCCAAGGGGCATTTAAACCAACTTGTTAATCTACTGCGACCTCGACCGCTTTTCCAAGGGGCATTTAAACCGTCTTGTTAAGCTACTGCGACCTGCACGTCTCTTCCAAGGGGCATTTAAACCGTCTTGTTAAGCTATTGCGACCTCCACCGCTCTTCCAAGGGGCATTTAAACCATCTTGTTAAGCTACTGCGACCTGCACGTCTCCTAAATGGGGCATTTAAACGGTCTTTTTAAGCTACTGCAACATGCACGTCTTTTCCATGGGGCATTTAAACCGCCTTGTTAATCTACTGCGACCTGCACGTCTCTTCCAAGGGGCATTTAAACCGTATTGTTAAGCTACTGCGACCTGCACGTCTCTTGCAACGGGCATTTAAACCATCTTGTTAAGCTACTGCGACCTGCACGTCTCTTCCAAGATATATTTAAACCGTCTTGTTAAGCTGCTGCGATTTGCACGTCTCTTCCAAGGGGCATTAAACCGTCTTGTTAAGCTACTGCGACTTGCACGTCTCTTCCAAGGGGCATTTAAACCTTTTTGTTTAGCTACTGTAACCTCCTCCACTTTTCCAAGGGGCATTTAAACCGTCTTGTTAAGCTACTGCGAACTGCATGTCTCTTCCAAGGGGCATTTAAACCGACTTTTTAAGCTACTGCAACCTGCAAGTCTCTTCCAAGGGGCATTTAAACCCTCTTGTTAAGCTACTGCGACCTGCACGTCTCTTCCAAGGGGCATTTAAACCATCTTGTTAAGCTACTGCGACTTGAAAATCTCTTCCAAGGGGCATTTAAACCTTCTTGTTTAGCTACTGTAACCTCCACCACTTTTCCAAGGGGCATTTAAACCGTCTTGTTAAGCTGCTGCGACCTGCATGTCTCTTCCAAGGGGCACTTAAACCATCTTTTTAAGCCACTGCGACCTCCACCGCTCTTCCAAGGGGCATTTAAACAGTCTTGTTAAACTACTGCGACCTGCACGTTTCTTCCAAGGGGCATTTAAACCATCTTGTTAAGCTACTGCGACCTCCACCGCTCTACCAAGGGGCAATTTAACCGTCTTGTTAAGCTACTGCGACCTACACGTCTCTTCCAAGGGACATTTAAACCATCTTGTTAATCTACTGCGACCTCCACCACTTTTCCAAGGGGCATTGAAACCGTCTTGTTAAGCTACTGCGACCTGCACGTCTCTTCCAAGGGGCATTTAAACCATCTTGTTAAGCTACTGCGACCTCCACCGCTCTTCCAAGGGGCATTTAAACCGTCTTGTTAAGCTACTGCGACCTGCACGTCTCTTCCAAGGGGCATTTAAACCGTCTTGTTAAGCTACTGCGAAATGCACGTCTCTTCCAAGGGGCATTTAAACCGTCTTGTTAAGCTACTGCGAATTGCACTTCTCTTCCAAGGGGCATTTAAACCTTCTTGTTTAGCTACTGTAACCTCCAACACTTTTCCAAGGGGCATTTAAACCGTCTTGTTAAGCTGCTGCGACCTCCACCGCTCTACCAAGGGGCAATTTAACCGTCTTGTTAAGCTACTGCGACCTGCACGTCTCTTCCAAGGGGCATTTAAACCATCTTGTTAATCTACTGCGACCTCCACCACTTTTCCAAGAGGCCTTAAAACCGTCTTGTTAAGCTACTGCGACCTGCATGTCTCTTACAAGGGGCATTTAAACCATCTTGTTAAGCTACTGCGACCTCCACCGCTCTTCCAAGGGGCATTTAAACCGTCTTGTTAAGCTACTGCGACCTGCACGTCTCTTCCAAGGGGCATTTAAACCGTCTTGTTAAGCTACTGCGACCTGCACGTCTCTTCCAAGGGGCATTTAAGCCTTCTTGTTTAGCTACTGCGACCTGCACGTCTCTTCCAAGGTGCATTTAAACCATCTTGTTAAGCTGCTGCGATCTGCACGTCTCTACCAAGGGGCTTTTAATCCGTCTTGTTAAGGTATTACGACCTCCACCGCTCTTCCAAGGGGCATATAAACTGTCTTGTTAAGCTACTGTGACTTGTACGTCTCTTCCAAGGGGCATTTAAACCTTCTTGTTTAGCTACTGTAACCTCCACCACTTTTCCAAAGGGCACTTAAACCATCTTGTTAAGCTACTGCGACCTCCACCGCTCTTCCAAGGGGCATTTAAACTGTCTTGTTAAGCTCCTGCGACCTGCACGTTTCTTCCAAGGGGCATTTAAACCAACTTGTTAATCTACTTCGACCTCGACCGCTTTTCCAAGGGGCATTTAAACCGTCTTGTTAAGCTACTGCGACCTGCACGTCTCTTCCAAGGGGCATTTAAACAGTCTTGTTAAGCTATTGCGACCTCCACCGCTCTTCCAAGGGGCATTTAAACTGTCTTGTTAAGCTACTGCGACCTGCACGTCTCCTAAATGGGGCATTTAAACGGTCTTTTTAAGCTACTGCAACATGCACGTCTTTTCCATGGGGCATTTAAACCGCCTTGTTAATCTACTGCGACCTGCATGTCTCTTCCAAGGGGCATTTAAACCGTATTGTTAAGCTACTGCGACCTGCACGTCTCTTGCAACGGGCATTTAAACCATCTTGTTAAGCTACTGCGACCTGCACGTCTCTTCCAAGATATATTTAAACCGTCTTGTTAAGCTGCTGCGATTTGCACGTCTCTTCCAAGGGGCATTAAACCGTCTTGTTAAGCTACTGCGACTTGCACGTCTCTTCCAAGGGGCATTTAAACCTTTTTGTTTAGCTACTGTAACCTCCTCCACTTTTCCAAGGGGCATTTAAACCGTCTTGTTAAGCTACTGCGAACTGCATGTCTCTTCCAAGGGGCATTTAAACCGACTTTTTAAGCTACAGCGACCTGTACGTCTCTTCCATGGGGCATTTAAACCATCTTGTTAAGCTGCTGCTATCTGCATGTCTCTGCCAAGGGGCATTTAATCCGCCTTGTTAAGCTATTACGACCTCCACCGCTCTTCCAAGGGGCATTTTAACCGTCTTGTTAAGCTACTGCAACCTGCACGTCTTTTCCAAGGGGCATTTAAACCATGTTGTTAAGCTACTGCGACTTGCACGTCTCTTCCAAGGGGCATTTAAACCGTTTTGTTAAGCTACTGCGAATTGCACTTCTCTTCCAAGGGGCATTTAAACCTTCTTGTTTAGCTACTAAAACCTCCAACACTTTTCCAAGGGGCATTTAAACCATCTTGTTAAGCTGCTGCGACCTGCATGTCTCTTCCAAGGGGCACTTAAACCATCTTTTTAAGCCACTGCGACGTCCACCGCTCTTCCAAGGGGCATTTAAACAGTCTTGTTAAACTACTGCGACCTGCACGTTTCTTCCAAGGGGCATTTAACCATCTTGTTAAGCTACTGCGACCTCCACCGCTCTACCAAGGGGCAATTTAACCGTCTTGTTAAGCTACTGCGACCTGCACGTCTCTTCCAAGGGGCATTTAAACCATCTTGTTAATCTACTGCGACCTCCACCACTTTTCCAAGGGGCCTTAAAACCGTCTTGTTAAGCTACTGCGACCTGCATGTCACTTACAAGGGGCATTTAAACCATCTTGTTAAGCTACTGCGACCTCCACCGCTCTTCCAAGGGGCATTTAAACCGTCTTGTTAAGCTGCTGCGACCTGCACGTCTCTTCCAAGGGGCATTTAAACCGTCTTGTTAAGCTACTGCGACCTGCACGTCTCTTCCAAGGGGCATTTAAGCCTTCTTGTTTAGCTACTGCGACCTGCACGTCTCTTCCAAGGTGCATTTAAACCATCTTGTTAAGCTGCTGCGATCTGCACGTCTCTACCAAGGGGCTTTTAATCCGTCTTGTTAAGGTATTACGACCTCCACCGCTCTTCCAAGGGGCATATAAACTGTCTTGTTAAGCTACTGTGACTTGTACGTCTCTTCCAAGGGGCATTTAAACCTTCTTGTTTAGCTACTGTAACCTCCACCACTTTTCCAAAGGGCACTTAAACCATCTTCTTAAGCTACTGCGACCTCCACCGCTCTTCCAAGGGGCATTTAAACTGTCTTGTTAAGCTCCTGCGACCTGCATGTTTCTTCCAAGGGGCATTTAAACCAACTTGTTAATCTACTGCGACCTCGACCGCTTTTCCAAGGGGCATTTAAACCGTCTTGTTAAGCTACTGCGACCTGCACGTCTCTTCCAAGGGGCATTTAAACCGTCTTGTTAAGCTATTGCGACCTCCACCGCTCTTCCAAGGGTCATTTAAACCATCTTGTTAAGCTACTGCGACCTGCACGTCTCCTAAATGGGGCATTTAAACGGTCTTTTTAAGCTACTGCAACATGCACGTCTTTTCCATGGGGCATTTAAACCGCCTTGTTAATCTACTGCGACCTGCACGTCTCTTCCAAGGGGCATTTAAACCGTATTGTTAAGCTACTGCGACCTGCACGTCTCTTGCAACGGGCATTTAAACCATCTTGTTAAGCTACTGCGACCTGCACGTCTCTTCCAAGATATATTTAAACCGTCTTGTTAAGCTGCTGCGATTTGCACGTCTCTTCCAAGGGGCATTAAACCGTCTTGTTAAGCTACTGCGACTTGCACGTCTCTTCCAAGGGGCATTTAAACCTTTTTGTTTAGCTACTGTAACCTCCTCCACTTTTCCAAGGGGCATTTAAACCGTCTTGTTAAGCTACTGCGAACTGCATGTCTCTTCCAAGGGGCATTTAAACCGACTTTTTAAGCTACTGCAACCTGCAAGTCTCTTCCAAGGGGCATTTAAACCCTCTTGTTAAGCTACTGCGACCTGCACGTCTCTTCCAAGGGGCATTTAAACCATCTTGTTAAGCTACTGCGACTTGAAAATCTCTTCCAAGGGGCATTTAAACCTTCTTGTTTAGCTACTGTAACCTCCACCACTTTTTCAAGGGGCATTTAAACCGTCTTGTTAATCTACTGCGACCTGCATGTCTCTTCCAAGGGGCATTTAAACCGTCTTGTTAAGCTACTGCGAAATGCACGTCTCTTCCAAGGGGCATTTAAACCGTCTTGTTAAGCTACTGCGACTTGCACTTCTCTTCCAAGGGGCATTTAAACCTTCTTGTTTAGCTACTGTAACCTCCAACACTTTTCCAAGGGGCATTTAAACCGTCTTGTTAAGCTGCTGCGACCTGCATGTCTCTTCCAAGGGGCACTTAAACCATCTTGTTAAGCTACTGCGACCTCCACCGCTCTTCCAAGGGGCATTTAAACCATCTTGTTAAACTACTGCGACCTGCACGTTTCTTCCTAAGGGCATTTAAACCATCTTGTTAAGCTACTGCGACCTCCACCGCTCTACCAAGGGGCAATTTAACCAACTTGTTAAGCTACTGCGACCTGCACGTCTCTTCCAAGGGGCATTTAAACCATCTTGTTAATCTACTGCGACCTCCACCACTTTTCCAAGGGGCACTTAAACCATCTTGTTAAGCTACTGCGACCTCCACCGCTCTTCCAAGGGGCATTTAAACTGTCTTGTTAGCTCCTGCGACCTGCACGTTTCTTCCAAGGGGCATTTAAACCAACTTGTTAATCTACTGCGACATCGACCGCTTTTCCAAGGGGCATTTAAACCGTCTTGTTAAGCTACTGCGACCTGCACGTCTCTTCCAAGGGGCATTTAAACCGTCTTGTTAAGCTATTGCAACCTCCATCGCTCTTCCAAGGGGCATTTAAACCATCTTGTTAAGCTACTGCGACCTTCACGTCTCCTAAATGGGGCATTTAAACGGTCTTTTTAAGCTACTGCAACATGCACGTCTTTTCCATGGGGCATTTAAACGGCCTTGTTAAGCTACTGCGACCTGCACGTCTCTTCCAAGGGGCATTTAAACCGTATTGTTAAGCTACTGCGACCTGCACGTCTCTTGCAACGGGCATTTAAACCATCTTGTTAAGCTACTGCGACCTGCACGTCTCTTCCAAGATATATTTAAACCATCTTGTTAAGCTGCTGCGATTTGCACGTCTCTTCCAAGGGGTATTTAAATCGTCTTGTTAAGCTACTGCGACCTGCATGTCTCTTCCAACGGGCATTTAAACCGTCTTGTTAAGCTATTGCGACCACCACCGCTCTTCCAAGGGGCATTTAAACCATCTTGTTAAGCTACTGCGACCTGCACGTCTCCTAAATGGGGCATTTAAACGGTCTTTTTAAGCTACTGCAACATGCACGTCTTTTCCATGGGGCATTTAAACCGCCTTGTTAATCTACTGCGACCTGCACGTCTCTTCCAAGGGGCATTTAAACCGTATTGTTAAGCTACTGCGACCTGCACGTCTCTTGCAACGGGCATTTAAACCATCTTGTTAAGCTACTGCGACCTGCACGTCTCTTCCAAGATATATTTAAACCGTCTTGTTAAGCTGCTGCGATTTGCACGTCTCTTCCAAGGGGCATTAAACCGTCTTGTTAAGCTACTGCGACTTGCACGTCTCTTCCAAGGGGCATTTAAACCTTTTTGTTTAGCTACTGTAACCTCCTCCACTTTTCCAAGGGGCATTTAAACCGTCTTGTTAAGCTACTGCGAACTGCATGTCTCTTCCAAGGGGCATTTAAACCGACTTTTTAAGCTACTGCAACCTGCACGTCTCTTCCAAGATATATTTAAACCATCTTGTTAAGCTGCTGCGATTTGCACGTCTCTTCCAAGGGGTATTTAAATCGTCTTGTTAAGCTACTGCGACCTGCATGTCTCTTCCAACGGGCATTTAAACCGCCTTGTTAAGCTACTGCGACCTGCACGTCTCTTCCAAGGGGCATTTAAACCGTATTGTTAAGCTACTGCGACCTGCACGTCTCTTGCAACGGGCATTTAAACCATCTTGTTAAGCTACTGCGACCTGCACGTCTCTTCCAAGATATATTTAAACCATCTTGTTAAGCTGCTGCGATTTGCACGTCTCTTCCAAGGGGTATTTAAATCGTCTTGTTAAGCTACTGCGACCTGCATGTCTCTTCCAACGGGCATTTAAACCGTCTTGTTAAGCTATTGCGACCTGCATGTCTCTTCCAAGGGGCATTAAACCGTCTTATTAAGCTACTGCGACTTGCACGTCTCTTCCAAGGGGCATTTAAACCTTTTTGTTTAGCTACTGTAACCTCCTCCACTTTTCCAAGGGGCATTTAAACCGTCTTGTTAAGCTACTGCGAACTGCATGTCTCTTCCAAGGGGCATTTAAACCGACTTTTTAAGCTACTGCAACCTGCACGTCTCTTCCAAGGGGCATTTAAACCCTCTTGTTAAGCTACTGCGACCTGCACGTCTCTTCCAAGGGGCATTTAAACCGTCTTGTTAAGCTACTGCGACTTGAAAATCTCTTCCAAGGGGCATTTAAACCTTCTTGTTTAGCTACTGTAACCTCCACCACTTTTTCAAGGGGCATTTAAACCGTCTTGTTAATCTACTGCGACCTGCATGTCTCTTCCAAGGGGCATTTAAACCGTCTTGTTAAGCTACTGCGAAATGCACGTCTCTTCCAAGGGGCATTTAAACCGTCTTGTTAAGCTACTGCGACTTGCACTTCTCTTCCAAGGGGCATTTAAACCTTCTTGTTTAGCTACTGTAACCTCCAACACTTTTCCAAGGGGCATTTAAACCGTCTTGTTAAGCTGCTGCGACCTGCATGTCTCTTCCAAGGGGCACTTAAACCATCTTGTTAAGCTACTGCGACCTCCACCGCTCTTCCAAGGGGCATTTAAACCATCTTGTTAAACTACTGCGACCTGCACGTTTCTTCCTAAGGGCATTTAAACCATCTTGTTAAGCTACTGCGACCTCCACCGCTCTACCAAGGGGCAATTTAACCAACTTGTTAAGCTACTGCGACCTGCACGTCTCTTCCAAGGGGCATTTAAACCATCTTGTTAATCTACTGCGACCTCCACCACTTTTCCCAGGGGCATTAAAACCGTCTTGTTAAGCTACTGCGACCTGCACGTCTCTTCCAAGGGGCATTTAAACCAACTTGTTAAACTACTGTGACTTCCACCGCTCTTCCAAGGGGCATTTAAACCATCTTGTTAAGCTACTGCGACCTGCACATCTCTTCCATGGGGCATTTAAACCGTTTTGTTAAGCTACTGCGACCTGCACGTCTCTTCCAAGGGGCATTTAAACCGTTTTGTTAAGCTACTGCGACCTGCACGTCTCTTCCAAGGGGCATTTAAACCGTCTTGTTAAGCTACTGCGAACTGCACGTCTCTTCCAACGGGCATTTAAACCATCTTGTTAAGCTACTGCGACCTGCACGTCTCTTCCAAGTTGCATTTAAACTGTCTTGTTAAGCTGCTGCGATCTGCACGTCTCTACCAAGGGGTATTTAATCCGCCTTGTTAAGCTATTACGACCTCCACCGCTCTTCCAAGGGGCATTTGAACCGTCTTGTTAAGCTACTGCGACCTGCACGTCTCTTTCAAGGGGCATTTAAACCGTCTTGATAAGCTACTGCGACTTGCACGTCTCTTCCAATGGGCATTTAAACTGTCTTGTTTAGCTACTGTAACCTTCACCACTTTTCCAAGGGGCATTTAAACCGTCTTGTTAATCTACTGCGACCTGCATGGCTCTTCCAAGTGGCATTTAAACCGTCTTGTTTAGCTACTGCGACCTGCACGTCTCTTACAAGGGGCATTTAAACCGTCTTGTTAAGCTACTGCGACCTGCACGTCTCTTCCAACGGGCATTTAAACCATCTTGTTAAGCTACTGCGAAATGCACGTCTCTTCCATGGGGCTTTTAAACCGTCTTGTTAATCTACTGCAACCTGCACGTCTCTTCCAAGGTGCATTTAAACCGTCTTGTTAAGCTATTACGACCTCCACCGCTCTTCCAAGGGGCATATAAACCGTCTTGTTAAGCTACTGCGAATTGCACTTCTCTTCGAGGGGGCATTTAAACCTTCTTGTTTAGCTACTGTTACCTCCACCACTTTTCCAAGGGGCATTTAAACCGTCTTGTTAAGCTGCTGCGACCTGCATGTCTCTTCTAAGGGGGCACTTAAACCATCTTGTTAAGCTTCTACGACCTCCACCGCTCTTCCAAGGGGCATTTAAACAGTCTTGATAAGCTACTGCGACCTGCACGTTTTTTCCAGGGGGCATTTAAACAATCTTCTTAATCTACTGCGACCTCGACCGCATTTCCAAGGGGCATTTAAACCATCTTGTTAAGCTACTGCGACCTGCACGTCTCTTCCAAGGGGCATTTAAACCGTCTTGTTAAGCTACTGCGACCTCCACCGCTCTTCCAAGGGGCATTTAAACCGCCTTGTTAAGCTACTGCGACCTGCACGTCTCTTAAATGGGGCATTTAAAACGTCTTGTTAAGCTACTGCAACCTGCACGTCTCTTCCATGGGGCATTTAAAACGTCTTGTTAAGCTACTGCGACCAGCACGTCTCGTAAATGGAGCATTAAAACCATCTTGTTTTGCTACTGCAACCTGCCCGTCTCTTCCATGGGGCATTTAAACCGTCTTGTTAAGCTACTGCGACCTGCACCGCTCTTCCAAGGGGCATTTAAACCATCTTTTTAAGCTACTGGGACCTGTACGTCTCTTCCAAGGGGCACTTTAACCGTCTTATTATGCTACTGCGACCTGCATGTCTCTTCCAAGGTGCATTTAAACCATCTTGTTAAGCTACTGCGACCTCCACCGCTCTTCCAAGGGGCATTTAAACCGTCTTGTTAAGCTACTGCGACCTGCACGTCTCTTCCAAGGGGCATTTAAACCATCTTGTTAAGCTACTGCGACCTCCACCGCTCTTCCAAGGGGCATTTTAACCGTCTTGTTAAGCTACTGCGACCTGCACGTCTCTTCCAAGGGGCATTTAAACCGTCTTGTTAAGCTACTGCGACCTGCACGTCTCTTACAAGGGGCATTTAAACCGTCTTTTTAAGCTACTGCGACTTGCACTTCTCTTCCAAGGGGCGTTTAAACTTTCTTGTTTAGCTACTGTAACCTCCACCACTTTTCCAAGGGGCATTTAAACCGTCTTGTTAAGCTACTGCGATCTCCACCGCTCTTGCAAGGGGCATTTAATCCGTCTTGGTAAGCTACTGGGACCTGTACGTCTCTTCCAAGGGGCACTTTAACCGTCTTGTTAAGCTACTGCGACCTGCACGTGTCTTCCAAGGTGCATTTAAACCATCTTGTTAAGCTACTGCGACCTCCACCGCTCTTCCAAGGTGCATTTTAACCGTCTTGTTAAGCTACTGCGACCTGCACGTCTCTTCCAAGGGGCATTTAAACCATCTTGTTAATCTACTGCGACCTCCAATGCTTTTCCAAGGGGCATTTAAACCGTCTTGTTAAGCTACTGCGACCTGCACGTCTGTTCCAAGGGGCATTTAAACCGTCTTGTCAAGCTACTACGACCTCCACCGCTCTTCCAAGGGGCATTTAAACCGTCTTGTTAAGCTACTGCGACCTGCAAGTCTCTTCCAAGGGGCATTTAAACCGTCTTTTTAAGCTACTGCGACTTGCACTTCTCTTCCAAGGGGCGTTTAAACTTTCTTGTTTAGCTACTGTAACCTCCACCACTTTTCCAAGGGGCATTTAAACCGTATTGTTAAGCTACTGCGATCTCCACCGCTCTTTCAAGGGGCATTTAAACCGTCTTGTTAAGCTACTGCGACCTGCACGTCTCTTCCAAGGGGCATTTAAACCGTCTTGTTAAGCTACTGCGACCTGCACGTCTCTTCCAAGGGGCATTTAAACCGTCTTGTTAAGCTACTGCGACCTGCGCGTCTGTTCCAAGGGGCATTTAAACCGTCTTGTCAAGCTACTACGACCTCCACCGCTCTTCCAAGGGGCATTTAAACCGTCTTGTTAAGCTACTGCGACCTGCACGTCTCTTCCAAGGGGCATTTAAACCGTCTTTTTAAGCTACTGCGACTTGCACTTCTCTTCCAAGGGGCGTTTAAACTTTCTTTTTTAGCTACTGTAACCTCCACCAGTTTTCCAAGGGGCATTTAAACCGTCTTGTTAAGCTACTGCGATCTCCACCGCTCTTTCAAGGGGCATTTAAACCGTCTTGTTAAGCTACTGCGACCTGCATGTCTCTTCCAAGGGTCATTTAAACCGTCTTTTTAAGCTACTGCACCCTGCACGTCTCTTCCAAGGGGCATTTAAACCGTCTTGTTAAGCTACTGCGACCTGCACGTCTCTTCCAAGATGTATTTAAACCGTCTTGTTAAGCTACTGCGACTTGCACGTCTCTTCCAAGGGGCATTTAAACCTTCTTGTTTAGCTACTGTTACCTCCACCACTTTTCCAAGGGGCATTTAAACCGTCTTGTTAAGCTACTGCGACCTGCACGTCTCTTCCAACGGGCATTTAAACCATATTGTTAAGCTACTGCGACCTGCACGTCTCTTCCATGGGGCATTTAAACCGTCTTGTTAAGCTGCTGCGATCTGCACGTCTTTACCAAGGGGCATTTAATCCATCTTCTTAAGCTATTACGACCTCCACCGCTCTTCCAAGGGGAATTTAAACCGTCTTGTTAAGCTACTGCGACCTGCACGTCTCTTCCAAGGGGCATTTAAACCGTCTTGTTAAGCTACTGTGACTTGCACGTCTCTTCCAAGGGGCATTTAAACCTTTTTGCTTACCTACTGTAACCTCCTCCACTTTTCCAAGGGGCATTTAAACCGTCTTGTTAAGCTACTGCGAACTGCATGTCTCTTCTAAGGGGAATTTAGACCAACTTTTTAAGCTACTGGAACCTGCACGTCTCTTCTAAGGGGCATTTAAACCCTCTTGTTAAGCTACTGCTACCTACACGTCTCTTCCAAGGGGCATTTAAACCATCTTGTTAAGCTACTGCGACTTGCACGTCTCTTCCAAGGGGCATTTAAACCTTCTTGTTTAGCTACTGTAACCTCCACCACTTTTTCAAGGGGCATTTATACTGTCTTGTTAATCTACTGCGACCTGCATGTCTCTTCCAAGGGGCATTTAAACCGTCTTGTTAAGCTACTGCGAAATGCACGTCTCTTCCAAGGGATATTTAAACCGTCTTGTTAAGCTGCTGCGACCTGCATGTCTCTTCCAAGGGGCACTTAAACCATCTTGTTAAGCTACTGCGACCTCAACCGCTCTTCCAAGAGGCATTTAAACCGTCTTGTTAAACTACTGCGACCTGCACGTTTCTTCCAAGGGGCATTTAAATCATCTTGTTAAGCTACTGCGACCTCCACCGCTCTACCAAGGGGCAATTTAACCGTCTTGTTAAGCTACTGCGACCTGCACGTCTCTTCCAAGGGGCATTTAAACTATCTTGTTAATCTACTGCGACCTCCACCACTTTTCCAAGGGCCATTAAAACCGTCTTGTTAAGCTACTGCGACCCGCACGTCTCTTCCAAGGGGCATTTAAACCATCTTGTTAAGCTACTTCGACCTTCACGTCTCTTCCAAGGTGCACTTAAACCGTCTTGTTAAGCTACTGCGACCTGCACGTCTATTCCAAGGGGCATTTAAACCGTCTTGTTAAGCTACGGCAACCTGCACGTCACTTCCAACGGGCATTTAAACCATCTTGTTAAGCTACTGCGACCTGCACGTCTCTTCCAAGGGGCATTTAATCCGTCTTGTTAAGCTACTGCGACTTGCATGTCTCTTCCAAGTGGCATTTAAACCTTCTTGTTTAGCTACTGTAACCTCCACCACTTTTCCAAGGGGTATTTAAACCGTCTTGTTAATATACTGCGACCTGCATGTCTCTTCCATGGGGCATTTAAACCCTCTTGTTAAGCTACTGCGACCTGCACGTCTCTTCCAAGGGGCATTTAAACCGTCTTGTTCAGCTGCTGCGACCTGCAAGTCTCTTCCAAGGGGCATTTAAACCTTCTTGTTTAGCTACTGTAACCTCCACCACTTTTCCAAGGGGCATTTAAACCGTCTTGTTAATCTACTGCGACCTGCATGGCTCTTCCAAGGGGCATTTAAACCGTCTTGTTAAGCTACTGCGAAATGCACGTCTCTTACAAGGGGCATTTAAACCGTCTTGTTAAGCTACTGCGACTTGCACGTCTCTTCCAAGGGGCATTTAAACCGTCTTGTAAAGATACTGTAACCTCCACCACTTTTCCAAGGGGCATTTAAACCTTCTTGTTAAGCTACTACGACCTGCATGTCTCTTCAAAGGGGCATTTAAACCGTCTTTTTAAGCTACTGCGACCTGCACGTCTCTTCCAAGGGGCATTTAAACCGTCTTGTTAAGCTAATGCGACCTGCATGTCTCTTCTGAGGGGCATTTAAACCATCTTGTTAAGCTACTGGGACCTGTACGTCTCTTCCAAGGGGCATTTAAACCATCTTGTTCAGCTACTGCGACCTCCACCGATTTTCCAAGGGGCATTAAAACCGTCTTGTTAAGCTACTGCGACCTGCACGTCTCTTCCATGGGGCATTTAAACCGTCATGTTAAGCTTCTGCAACCAGCACATCTCTTCCATGGGGCATTTAAACCGTCTTGTTAAGCTACTGCGACCTGCACGTCTCTTCCAACGGGCATTTAAACCATCTTGTTAAGCTACTGCGACCTGCACGTCTGTTCCAAAGTGCATTTAAACCGTCTTGTTAAGCTGCTGCTATCTGCATGTCTCTACCAAGGGGCATTTATTCCGCCTTGTTAAGCTATTACGACCTCCTCCGCTCTTCCAAGGGGCATTTTAACCATCTTGTTAAGCTACTGCAACCTGCACGTCTTTTCCAAGGGGCATTTAAACCATCTTGTTAAGCTACTGCGACTTGCACGTCTCTTCCAAGGGGCATTTAAAACTTCTTGCTTAGCTACTGTAACCTCCACCACTTTCCCAAGGGGCATTTAAACCGTCTTGTTAAGCTACTGCGACCTGCACGTCTCTTCCAAGGGGCATTTAAACCGTCTTTTTAATCTACTGCAACCTGCACGTCTCTTCCAAGGGGAATTTAAACCCTCTTGTTAAGCTACTGGGACCTGCACGTCTCTTCAAAGGGGCATTTAAACCATCTTGTTAAGCTACTGCGACTTGCACGTCTCTTCCAAGGGGCATTTAAACCTTCTTGTTTAGCTACTCTATCCTCCACCACTTTTCCAAGGGGCATTTAAACCATCTTGTTAAGCTACTGCGACCTGCCCTTATCTTCCAAGCGGCATTTAAACCGTCTTGTTAAGCTACTGCGACCTGCATGTCTCTTCCAAGGGGCATTTAAACCGTCTTGTTAAGCTACTGCGACCTGCATGTCTCTTCCAAGGGGCACTTAAACCATCTTGTTAAGCTACTGCAACCTCCACCGCTCTTCCAAGGGGCATTTAAACCGTCTTGTTAAACTACTGCGACCTGCACGTTTCCTTCACGGGGCATTTAAACCATCTTGCTAAGCTACTGCGACCTCCACCACTCTACCAAGGGGCAATTTAACCGTCTTGTTAAGCTACTGCGACCTGCACGTCTCTTCCAAGGGGCATTTAAACCATCTTGTTAATCTACTGCGACCTCCACCACTTTTCCAAGGGCCATTAAAACCGTCTTGTTAAGCTACTGCGACCCGCACGTCTCTTCCAAGGGGCATTTAAACCATCTTGTTAAGCTACTGCGACCTCCACCGTTCTTCCAAGGGGCATTTAAACCGTCTTGTTAAGCTACTGCGACCTGCATATCTCTTCCATGGGGCATTTAAACCGTCTTGTTAAGCTGCTGAGACCTGCACGTCTCTTCCAAGGGGCATTTAAACCGTCTTGTTAAGCTACTGCTACCTGCACGTCTCTTCCAACGGGCATTTAAACCATCTTGTTAAGCTACTGCGACCTGCACGTCTCTTCCAAGGTGCATTTAAAGCGTCTTGTTAAGCTGCTGCGATCTGCACGTCTCTACCAAGGGGTATTTAATCCGCCTTGTTAAGCTATTACGACCTCCATCGCTCTTCCAAGGGGCATTTAAACCGTCTTGTTAAGCTACTGCGACCTGCACGTCTCTTCCAAGGGGCATTTAAACCGTCTTGATAAGCTACTGCGACATGCAGGTCTCTTCCAAGGGGCATTTAAACCGCCTTGTTTAGCTACTGTAACCTCCACCACTTTTCCAAGGGGCATTTAAACCATCTTTTTAAGCTACTGCAACCAGCACGTCTCTTCCAAGGGGCATTTAAACCCTCTTGTTAAGCTACTTCGACCTGCACGTCTCTTCTAAGGGGCATTTAATCCGTCTTGTTAAGCTACTGCGACTTGCATGTTTCTTCCAAGGGGCATTTAAACCATCTTGTTTAGCTACTGTAACCTCCGCCACTTTTCCAAGGGGCATTTAAACCGTCTTGTTAATCTACTGCGACCTGCATGTCTCTTCCATGGGGCATTTAAACCCTCTTGTTAAGCTACTGCGACCTGCACGTCTCTACCAAGGGGCATTTAAACCGTCTTGTTAAGCTGCTGCGACCTGCATGTCTCTTCCAAGGGGCATTTAAACCTTCTTGTTTAGCTACTGTAACCTCCACCACTTTTCCAAGGGGCATTTAAACCGTCTTGTTAATCTACTGCGACCTGCATGGCTCTTCCAAGGGGCATTTAAACCGTCTTGTTAAGCTACTGCGAAATGCACGTCTCTTACAAGGGGCATTTAAACCGTCTTGTTAAGCTACTACGACCTGCATGTCTCTTCCAAGGGGCATTTAAACCGTCTTTTTAAGCTACTGCGACCTGCACGTCTCTTTCAAGGGGCATTTAAACCGTCTTGTTAAGCTAATACGACCTGCATGTCTCTACTGAGGGGCATTTAAACCATCTTGTTAAGCTACTGGGACCTGTACGTCTCTTCCAAGGGGCATTTAAACCATCTTGTTCAGCTACTGCGACCTCCACCGATTTTCCAAGCGGCATTAAAACCGTCTTGTTAAGCTACTGCGACCTGCACGTCTCTTCCATGGGGCATTTAAACCGTCATGTTAAGCCACTGCGACCTCCACCGCTCTACCAAGGGGCATTTAAACCGTCATGTTAAGCTACTGCGACCTGCACGTCTCTTCCAAGGGGCATTTAAACCGTCTTGATAAGCTACTGCGACATGCAGGTCTCTTCCAAGGGGCATTTAAACCGCCTTGTTTAGCTACTGTAACCTCCACCACTTTTCCAAGGGGCATTTAAGCCATCTTTTTAAGCTACTGCAACCAGCACGTCTCTTCCAAGGGGCATTTAAACCCTCTTGTTAAGCTACTTCGACCTGCACGTCTCTTCTAAGGGGCATTTAATCCGTCTTGTTAAGCTACTGCGACTTGCATGTTTCTTCCAAGGGGCATTTAAACCTTCTTGTTTAGCTACTGTAACCTCCGCCACTTTTCCAAGGGGCATTTAAACCGTCTTGTTAATCTACTGCGACCTGCATGTCTCTTCCATGGGGCATTTAAACCCTCTTGTTAAGCTACTGCGACCTGCACGTCTCTACCAAGGGGCATTTAAACCGTCTTGTTAAGCTGCTGCGACCTGCATGTCTCTTCCAAGGGGCATTTAAACCTTCTTGTTTAGCTACTGTAACCTCCACCACTTTTCCAAGGGGCATTTAAACCGTCTTGTTAATCTACTGCGACCTGCATGGCTCTTCCAAGGGGCATTTAAACCGTCTTGTTAAGCTACTGCGAAATGCACGTCTCTTACAAGGGGCATTTAAACCGTCTTGTTAAGCTTCTACGACCTGCATGTCTCTTCCAAGGGGCATTTAAACCGTCTTTTTAAGCTACTGCGACCTGCACGTCTCTTCCAAGGGGCATTTAAACCGTCTTGTTAAGCTAATACGACCTGCATGTCTCTACTGAGGGGCATTTAAACCATCTTGTTAAGCTACTGGGACCTGTACGTCTCTTCCAAGGGGCATTTAAACCATCTTGTTCAGCTACTGCGACCTCCACCGATTTTCCAAGCGGCATTAAAACCGTCTTGTTAAGCTACTGCGACCTGCACGTCTCTTCCATGGGGCATTTAAACCGTCATGTTAAGCCACTGCGACCTCCACCGCTCTACCAAGGGGCATTTAAACCGTCATGTTAAGCTACTGCGACCTGCACGTCTCTTCCATGGGGCATTTAAACCGTCTTGTTAAGCTTCTGCAACCTGCAAATCTCTTCCATGGGGCATTTAAACCGTCTTGTTAGCTACTGCGACCTGCACGTCTCTTCCAAGGGGCATTTAAACAGTCTTGTTAAGCTACTGCGACCTGCACGTCTCTTCCAAGGTGCATTTAAACCGTCTTGTTAAGCTGCTGCTATCTGCATGTCTCTACCAAGGGGCATTTAATCCGCATTGTTAAGCTACTACGACCTCCACCGCTCTTCCAAGGGGCATTTTAACCGTCTTGTTAAGCTTCTGCAACCTGCACGTCTTTTCCAAGGGGCATTTAAACCACGTTGTTAAGCTACTGCGACTTGCACGTCTCTTCCAAGGGGCATTTAAACCTTCTTGTTTAGCTACTGTAACCTCCACCACTTTTCCAAGGGGCATTTAAACCGTCTTGTTAAGCTACTGCGACCTGCATCTCTCTTCCAAGGGCCATTTAAACCTTCTTTTTAAGCTACTGCAACCTGCACGTGTCTTCCAAGGGGCATTTAAACCCTCTTGTTAAGCTACTGCGATCTGCACGTCTCTTCAAAGGGGCATTTAAACCTTCTTGTTTAGCTACTGTAACCTCCACCACTTTTCCAAGGGACATTTAAACCGTCTTGTTAATCTACTGCGACCTGCATGTCTCTTCCAAGGGGCATTTAAACGGTTATTTTAAACTACTGCGACCTGCAAGTCTCTTCCAAAGGGCATTTAAGCCATCTTGTTAAGCTAATGCGACCTGCATGTCTCTTCCGAGGGGCATTTAAAAAGTCTTGTTAAGCTACTGTGACTTGCACGTCTCTTCCAAGGGGCATTTAAACCTTCTTGTTTAGCTACTGTAACCTCCACCACTTTTCCAAGGGGCATTTAAACCATCTTGTTAAGCTACTGCAACCTGCACGTCTCTTCCACGGGGCATTTAAACCGTCTTGTAGAGCTACTGAAACCTGCCCTTATCTTCCAAGCAGCATTTAAACCGTCTTGTTAAGCTACTGCGACCTGCATTTCTCTTCCAAGCGGCATTTAAACCGTTTTTTTAAGCTACTGCGACCTGCACGTCTCTTCCAAGGGGCATTTAAACCGTCTTGTTAAGCTACTGCGACCTGCACGTCTCTTCCAAGGGGCATTTAAACCATCTTGTTAAGCTACTGCGACCTCCAACGCTCTTCCAAGGGGCATTTAAACCTTCTTATTAAGCTACTGTGACCTGCACGTCTCCTAAATGGGGCATTTAAGCGGTCTTTTAAGCTGCTGCGATTTGCACGTCTCTTCCAAGGGGCATATAAACCGTCTTGTTAAGCTACTGCGACCTGCACGTTTCTTCCAAGGGGCATTTAAATCGTCTTGTTAAGCTATTGCGACCTGCATGTCTCTTCCAAGGGGCATTAAAACGTCTTGTTAAGCTACTGCAACCTCCAACGCTCTTCCAAGGGGCATTTAAACCGTCTTGTTAAGCTACTGCGACCTGCATGTCTCTTCCAAGGGGCATTTAAACCGTCTTTTTAAGCTACTGCGACCTGCACGTCTCTTCCAAGGGGCATTTAAACCGTCTTGTTAAGCTACTGCGACCTGCACGTCTCTTCCAAGGGGCATTTAAACCATCTTGTTAAGCTACTGCGACCTCCAACGCTCTTCCAAGGGGCATTTAAACCTTCTTGTTAAGCTACTGCGACCTGCACGTCTCCTAAATGGGGCATTTAAACGGTCTTTTAAGCTGCTGCGATTTGCACGTCTCTTCCAAGGGGCATTTAAACCGTCTTGTTAAACTACTGCGACCTGCATGTCTCTTCCAAGGGGAATTTAAACCGTCTTTTTAAGCTACTGCAACCTGCACGTCTCTTCCAAGGGGCATTTAAAACGTCTTTTTAAGCTATTGCGACCTGCATGTCTCTTTCAAGAGGCATTAAACCGTCTTGTTAAGCTACTGCGACCTCCAACGCTCTTCCAAGTGGCATTTAAACCGTCTTGTTAAGCTACTGCGACCTGCACGTCTCCTAAATGGGGCATATAAACCATCTTGTTAAGCTACTGCGACCTGCATGTCTCTTCCAAGATGTATTTAAACCGTCTTGTTAAGCTGCTGCGATTTGCACGTCTCTTCCAAGGGGCATTTAAACCGTCTTGTTAAGCTATTGCGACCTGCATGTCTCTTCCAAGGGGCATTAAACCGTCTTGTTAAGCTACTGCGACTTGCACGTCTCTTCCAAGGGGCATTTAAACCGTCTTGTAAAGCTACTGTAACCTCCACCACTTTTCCAAGGGGCATTTAAACCGTCTTGTTAAGCTACTGCGACCTGCACGTCTCTTCCAACGGGCATTTAAGCCATCTTGTTAGGCTACTGCGACCTGCACGTCTCTTCCAAGGTACATTTAAACCGTCTTGTTAAGCTGCTGCGATCTGCACTTCTTTACCAAGGGGCATTTAATCCGTCTTGTTAAGCTATTACGACCTCCACCGCTCTTCCAATGGACATTTAAACCGTCTTGTTAAGCTACTGCGACCTGCACGTCTCTTCCAAGGGGCATTTAAACCGTCTTGTTAAGCTACTGCGACCTGCACGGTTCCTAAATGGGGCTTTTAAACGGTCTTTTTAAGCTACTGCAACCTGCACGTCTTTTCCATGGGGCATTTAAACCATCTTGTTAAGCTGCTGCGATTTGCACGTCTTTTCCATGGGGCATTTAAACCGTCTTGTTAAGCTACTGCGACCTGCATGTCTCTTCCAAGGGGCATTTAAACTGTCTTTTTAAGCTACTGCAACCTGCACGTCTCTTCCAAGGGCCATTTAAACCGTCTTGTTAAGCTATTGCGACCTGTATGTCTCTTCCAAGGGGCATTAAACGGTCTTGTTAAGCTACTGCGACCTCCATCGCTCTTCCAAGGGGCATTTAAACCGTCTTGTTAAGCTACTGCGAACTGCACGTCTCCTAAATGGGGCATTTAAACCATCTTGTTAAACTACTGCGACCTGCACGTCTCTTCCAAGATGTATGTAAACCGTCTTGTTAAGCTACTGCGAACTGCACGTCTCCTAAATGGGGCATTTAAGCCATCTTGTTAGGCTACTGCGACCTGCACGTCTCTTCCAAGGTACATTTAAACCGTCTTGTTAAGCTGCTGCGATCTGCACTTCTTTACCAAGGGGCATTTAATCCGTCTTGTTAAGCTATTACGACCTCCACCGCTCTTCCAATGGACATTTAAACCGTCTTGTTAAGCTACTGCGACCTGCACGTCTCTTCCAAGGGGCATTTAAACCGTCTTGTTAAGCTACTGCGACCTGCACGGTTCCTAAATGGGGCTTTTAAACGGTCTTTTTAAGCTACTGCAACCTGCACGTCTTTTCCATGGGGCATTTAAACCATCTTGTTAAGCTGCTGCGATTTGCACGTCTTTTCCATGGGGCATTTAAACCGTCTTGTTAAGCTACTGCGACCTGCATGTCTCTTCCAAGGGGCATTTAAACTGTCTTTTTAAGCTACTGCAACCTGCACGTCTCTTCCAAGGGCCATTTAAACCGTCTTGTTAAGCTATTGCGACCTGTATGTCTCTTCCAAGGGGCATTAAACGGTCTTGTTAAGCTACTGCGACCTCCATCGCTCTTCCAAGGGGCATTTAAACCGTCTTGTTAAGCTACTGCGAACTGCACGTCTCCTAAATGGGGCATTTAAACCATCTTGTTAAACTACTGCGACCTGCACGTCTCTTCCAAGATGTATGTAAACCGTCTTGTTAAGCTGCTGCGATTTGCACGTCTCTTCCAAGGGGCATTTAAACCGTCTTGTTAAGCTACTGCGACCTGCATGTCTCTTCCAAGGGGTATTTAAACCGTCTTTTTAAGCTACTGCAACCTGCACGTCTCTTCCAAGGGGCATTTAAATCGTCTTGTTAAGCTATTGCGACCTGCATGTCTCTTCCAAGGGGCATTAAACCGTCTTGTTAAGCTACTGCGACTTGCACGTCTCTTCCAAGGGGCATTTAAACCTTCTTGTTTAGCTACTGTAACCTCCACTACTTTTCCAAGGGGCATTTAAACTGTCTTGTTAAGCTACTGCGACCTGCACGTCTCTTCCATCGGGCATTCAAACCAACTTTTTAAGCTACTGCGACCTGCACGTCTCTTCCAAGGTGCATTTAAACCGTCTTGTTAAGCTGCTGCGATCTGCACGTCTTTACCAAGGGGCATTTAATCCGTCTTGTTAAGCTATTACGACCTCCACCGCTCTTCCAAGGGGCATTTTAACCGTCTTGTTAAGCTACTGCGACCTGCACGTCTCTTCCAAGGGGCATTTAAACCGTCTTGTTAAGCTACTGCGACTTGCACGTCTCTTCCAAGAGGCATTTAAACCTTTTTGTTTAGCTACTGTAACCTCCTACACTTTTCCAAGGGGCATTTAAACCGTCTTGTTAAGCTTCTGCGAACTGCATGTCTCTTCCAAGGGTCATTTAGACCGACTTTTTAAGCTACTGCAACCTGCACGTCTCTTCCAAGGGGCATTTAAAACCTCTTGTTAAGCTACTGAGACCTGCACGTCTCTTCCAAGGGGCATTTAAACCATCTTGTTAAGCTATTGCGACTTGCACGTCTCTTCCAAGGGGCATTTAAACCTTCTTGTTTAGCTACTGTAACCTCCACCACTTTTTCAAGGGGCATTTAAACCGTCTTGTTAATCTACTGCGACCTGCATGTCTCTTCCAAGGGGCATTTAAACCGTCTTGTTAAGCTACTGCGAAATGCACGTCTCTTACAAGGGGCATTTAAACCTTCTTGTTTAGCTACTGTAACCTCCAACACTTTTCCAAGGGGCATTTAAACCGTCTTGTTAAGCTGCTGCGACCTGCATGTCTCTTCCAAGGGGCACTTAAACCATCTTGTTAAGCTACTGCGACCTCCACCACTTTTCCAAGGGCCATTAAAACTGTCTTGTTAAGCTACTGCGACCCGCATGTCTCTTCCAAGGGGCATTTAAACCATCTTGTTAAGCTACTGCGACCTCCACCGCTCTTCCAAGGGGCATTTAAACCATCTTGTTAAGCTACTGCGACCTGCACATCTCTTCCATGGGGCATTTAAACCGTCTTGTTAAGCTACTGCGACCTGCATGTCTCTACCAAGGGGCATTTAAACCGTCTTGATAAGCTACTGTGACTTGCACGTCTCTTCCAAGGGGCATTAAAAAAAATCGTCTTGTTTAGCTACTGTAACCTCCACCACTTTTCCAAGGGGCATTTAAACCGTCTTTTTAAGCTACTGCAACCAGCACGTCTCTTCCCAGGGGCATTTAAACCGTCTTGTTAAGCTATTGCGACCTCCACCGCTCTTCCAAGGGGCATTTAATCCGTCTTGTTAAGCTACTGCGACTTGCATGTCTCTTCCAAGGGGCATTTAAACCGTTTTGTTTAGCTACTGTAACCTCCACCACTTTTCCAAGGGGCATTTAAACCGTCTTGTTAATCTACTGCGACCTGCATGTCTCTTCCATGGGGCATTTAAACCCTCTTGTTAAGCTACTGCGATCTGCACGTCTCTTCCAAGGGGCATTTAAACCGTCTTGTTAAGCTGCTGCGACCTGCATGTCTCTTCCAAGGGACATTTAAACCTTCTTGTCTAGCTACTGTAACCTCCACCACTTTTCCAAGGGGCATTTAAACCGTCTTGTTAATCTACTGCGACCTGCATGGCTCTTCCAAGGGGCATTTAAACCGTCTTGTTAAGCTACTGCTAAATGCACATCTCTTACAAGGGGCATTTAAACCGTCTTGTTAAGCTACTGCGACTTGCACGTCTCTTCCAAGGGGCATTTAAACCGTCTTGTCAAGCTACTGTAACCTCCACCACTTTTCCAAGGGCCATTTAAACTGTCTTGTTAAGCTAATGCGACCTGCCCTTATCTTCCAAGCGGCATTGAAACCGTCTTGTTAAGCTACTACGACCTGCATGTCTCTTCCAAGGGGCATTTAAACCGTCTTTTTAAGCTACTGCGACATGCACGTCTCTTCCAAGGCGAATTTAAACCATCTTGTTAAACTAATGCGACCTGCATGTCTCTTCTGAGGGGCATTTAAACCATCTTGTTAAGCTACTGGGACCTGTACGTCTCTTCCAAGGGGCATTTAAACCATCTTGTTCAGCTACTGCGACCTCCACCGATTTTCCAAGGGGCATTAAAACCGCCTTGTTAAGCTACTGCGACCTGCACATCTCTTCCATGGGGCATTTAAACCGTCTTGTTAAGCTACTGCGACCTGCACGTCTCTTCCAAGGGGCATTTAAACCGTCTTGTTAAGCTACTGCGACTTGCACGTCTCTTCCAAGAGGCATTTAAACCTTTTTGTTTAGCTACTGTAACCTCCTACACTTTTCCAAGGGGCATTTAAACCGTCTTGTTAAGCTACTGCGAACTGCATGTCTCTTCCAAGGGGCATTTAGACCGACTTTTTAAGCTACTGCAACCTGAACGTCTCTTCCAAGGGGCATTTAAAACCTCTTGTTAAGCTACTGAGACCTGCACGTCTCTTCCAAGGGGCATTTAAACCATCTTGTTAAGCTATTGCGACTTGCACGTCTCTTCCAACGGGCATTTAAACCACCTTGTTAAGCTACTGCGACCTGCATGTCTCTTCCAAGGTGCATTTAAACCGTCTTGTTAAGCTGCTGCTATCTGCATGTCTCTACCAAGGGGCATTTAATCCGCCTTGTTAAGCTATTACGACCTCCACCGCTCTTCCAAGGGGCATTTAAACCATCTTGTTAAGCTACTGCGACCTGCACGTCTTTTCCATGGGGCATTTAAACCGTCTTGTTAAGCTACTGCGACCTGCACATCTCTTCCATGGGGCATTTAAACCGTCTTGTTAAGCTACTGCGACCTGCACGTCTCTTCCAAGGGGCATTTAAACCGTCTTGTTAAGCTAATGCGACCTGCACGTCTCTTCCAAGGGGCATTTAAACAGTCTTGTTAAGCAATTGCGACCTGCACGTCTCTTCCAACGGGCATTTAAACCACCTTTTTAAGCTACTGCAACCTGCACGTCTTTTCCAAGGGGCATTTAAACCATCTTGTTAAGCTACTGCGACTTGCACGTCTCTTCCAAGGGGCATTTAAACCTTCTTGTTTAGCTACTGTAACCTCCACCACTTTTCCAAGGGGCATTTAAACCGTCTTGTTAAGCTACTGCGACCTGCATCTCTCTTCCAAGGGGCATTTAAACCGTCTTGTTAAGCTACTGCGAAATGCACGTCTCTTCCAAGGGGCATTTAAACAGTCTTGTTAAGCTACTGCGACTTGCACGTCTCTTAGAAGGGGCATTTAAACCGTCTTGTAAAGCTACTGTAACCTCCACAACTTTTCCAAGGGGCATTTAAACTGTCTTGTTAAGCTACTGCGACCTGCCCTTATCTTCCAAGTGCCATTAAAACCGTCTTGTTAAGCTACTGCGACCTGCATGTCTCTTCCAAGGGGCATTTAAACCGTCTTTTTAAGCTACTGCGACCTGCACGTCTCTTCCAAGGGGCATTTAAACAGTCTTGTTAAGCTAATGCGACCTGCATGTCTCTTCCGAGGGGCATTTAAAAAGTCTTGTTAAGCTACTGCGACTTGCACGTCTCTTCCAAGGGGCATTTAAACCGTCTTGTTTAGCTACTGTAACCTCCACCACTTTTCCAAGGGGCATTTAAACCATCTTGTTAAGCTACTGCGACCTGCATTTCTCTTCCAAGGGGCATTTAAACCGTCTTTTTAAGCTACTGCAATCTGCACGTCTCTTCCAAGGGGCATTTAAACCGTCTTGTTAAGCTACTGTGACCTGCACGACTCTTCCAAGGGGCATTTAAACCGTCTTGTAGAGCTACTGTAACCTCCACCACTTTTCCAAGGGGCATTTAAACCGTCTTGTTAAGCTACTGCGACCTGCCCTTATCTTCCAAGCAGCATTTAATCCATCTTTTTAAGCTACTGCGACCTGCATGTCTCTTCCAAGGGGCATTTAAACCGTCTTTTTAAGCTACTGCGACCTGCACGTCTCTTCCAAGGGGCATTTAAACCGTCTTGTTAAGCTAATGCGACCTGCATGTCTCTTCCGAGGGGCATTTAAACCGTCTTGTTAAGCTACTGCGACTTGCACGTCTCTTCCAAGGGGCATTTAAACCTTCTTGTTTAGCTACTGTAACCTCCAACACTTTTCCAAGGGGCATTTAAACCGTCTTGTTAAGCTACTGCGACCTGCATTTCTCTTCCAAGGGGCATTTAAACCGTCTTTTTAAGCTACTGCAACCTGCACGTCTCTTCCAAGGGGTATTTAAACCGTCTTGTTAAGCTACTGCGACCTGCACGTCTCTTCCAAGGGGCATTTAAACCGTCTTGTTAAGCTACTGCGACTTGCACGTCTCTTCCAAAGGGCATTTAAACCGTTTTGTTAATCTTCTGCGACCTGCACGTTTCGTCCAAGGGGCATTTAAACCATCTTGTTAAGCTACTGCGACCTCCACCGCTCTTCCAAGGGGCATTTTAACCGTCTTGTTAAGCTACTGCGACCTGCACGTCTCTTCCAAGGGGCATTTAAACCATCTTGTTAATCTACAGCGACCTCCACCGCTTTTCCAAGGGGCATTTAAACCGTCTTGTTAAGCTATTGCGACTTGCACGTCCCTTCCAAGGGGCATATAAACCGTCTTGTTAAGCAACTGAGACCTCCAACGCTCTTCCAACGGGCATTTAAACCACCTTGTTAAGCTACTGCGACCTGCATGTCTCTTCCAAGGTGCATTTAAACCGTCTCGTTAAGCTGCTGCTATCTGCATGTCTCTACCAAGGGGCATTTAATCCGCCTTGTTAAGCTATTACGACCTCCACCGCTCTTCCAAGGGGCATGTAAACCATCTTGTTAAGCTACTGCGACCTGCACGTCTTTTCCATGGGGCATTTAAACCGTCTTGTTAAGCTACTGCGACCTGCACATCTCTTCCATGGGGCATTTAAACCGTCTTGTTAAGCTATGGCAGCCTGCACGTCTCTTCCAAGGGGCATTTAAACCGTCTTGTTAAGCTAATGCGACCTGCACGTCTCTTCCAAGGGGCATTTAAACAGTCTTGTTAAGCTATTGCGACCTGCACGTCTCTTCCAACGGGCATTTAAACCACCTTGTTAAGCTACTGCAACCTGCACGTCTTTTCCAAGGGGCATTTAAACCATCTTGTTAAGCTACTGCGACTTGCACGTCTCTTCCAAGGGGCATTTAAACCTTCTTGTTTAGCTACTGTAACCTCCACCACTTTTCCAAGGGGCATTTAAACCGTCTTGTTAAGCTACTGCGACCTGCATCTCTCTTCCAAGGGGCATTTAAACCGTCTTGTTAAGCTACTGCGAAATGCACGTCTCTTCCAAGGGGCATTTACACAGTCTTGTTAAGCTACTGCGACTTGCACGTCTCTTAGAAGGGGCATTTAAACCGTCTTTTAAAGCTACTGTAACCTCCACAACTTTTCCAAGGGGCATTTAAACTGTCTTGTTAAGCTACTGCGACCTGCCCTTATCTTCCAAGCGCCATTAAAACCGTCTTGTTAAGCTACTGCGACCTGCATGTCTCTTCCAAGGGGCATTTAAACCGTCTTTTTAAGCTACTGCGACCTGCACGTCTCTTCCAAGGGGCATTTAAACAGTCTTGTTAAGCTAATGCGACCTGCATGTCTCTTCCGAGGGGCATTTAAAAAGTCTTGTTAAGCTACTGCGACTTGCACGTCTCTTCCAATGGGCATTTAAACCGTCTTGTTTAGCTACTGTAACCTCCACCACTTTTCCAAGGGGCATTTAAACCATCTTGTTAAGCTACTGCGACCTGCATTTCTCTTCCAAGGGGCATTTAAACCGTCTTTTTAAGCTACTGCAACCTGCACGTCTCTTCCAAGGGGCATTTAAACCGTCTTGTTAAGCTACTGCGACCTGCACGACTCTTCCAAGGGGCATTTAAACCGTCTTGTAGAGCTACTGTAACCTCCACCACTTTTCCAAGGGGCATTTAAACCGTCTTGTTAAGCTACTGCGACCTGCCCTTATCTTCCAAGCAGCATTTAAACCATCTTTTTAAGCTACTGCAACCTGCATGTCTCTTCCAAGGGGCATTTAAACCGTCTTTTTAAGCTACTGCGACCTGCACGTCTCTTCCATGGGGCATTTAAACCGTCTTGTTAAGCTAATGCGACCTGCATGTCTCTTCCGAGGGGCATTTAAACCGTCTTGTTAAGCTACTGCGACTTGCACGTCTCTTCCAAGGGGCATTTAAACCTTCTTGTTTAGCTACTGTAACCTCCAACACTTTTCCAAGGGGCATTTAAACCGTCTTGTTAAGCTACTGCGACCTGCATTTCTCTTCCAAGGGGCATTTAAACCGTCTTTTTAAGCTACTGCAACCTGCACGTCTCTTCCAAGGGGCATTTAAACCGTCTTGTTAAGCTACTGCGACCTGCACGTCTCTTCCAAGGGGCATTTAAACCGTCTTGTTAAGCTACTGCGACTTGCACGTCTCTTCCAAAGGGCATTTAAACCGTTTTGTTAATCTTCTGCGACCTGCACGTTTCGTCCAAGGGGCATTTAAACCATCTTGTTAAGCTACTGCGACCTCCACCGCTCTTCCAAGGGGCATTTTAACCGTCTTGTTAAGCTACTGCGACCTGCACGTCTCTTCCAAGGGGCATTTAAACCATCTTGTTAATCTACAGCGACCTCCACCGCTTTTCCAAGGGGCATTTAAACCGTCTTGTTAAGCTTTTGCGACTTGCACGTCCCTTCCAAGGGGCATATAAACCGTCTTGTTAAGCAACTGAGACCTCCAACGCTATTCCAACGGGCATTTAAACCACCTTGTTAAGCTACTGCGACCTGGATGTCTCTTCCAAGGTGCATTTAAACCGTCTTGTTAAGCTGCTGCTATCTGCATGTCTCTACCAAGGGGCATTTAATCCGCCTTGTTAAGCTATTACGACCTCCACCGCTCTTCCAAGGGGCATTTAAACCATCTTGTTAAGCTACTGCGACCTGCACGTCTTTTCCATGGGGCATTTAAACCGTCTTGTTAAGCTACTGCGACCTGCACATCTCTTCCATGGGGCATTTAAACCGTCTTGTTAAGCTACTGCGGCCTGCACGTCTCTTCCAAGGGGCATTTAAACCGTCTTGTTAAGCTAATGCGACCTGCACGTCTCTTCCAAGGGGCATTTAAACAGTCTTGTTAAGCTATTGCGACCTGCACGTCTCTTCCAACGGGCATTTAAACCACCTTGTTAAGCTACTGCAACCTGCACGTCTTTTCCAAGGGGCATTTAAACCATCTTGTTAAGCTACTGCGACTTGCACGTCTCTTCCAAGGGGCATTTAAACCTTCTTGTTTAGCTACTGTAACCTCCACCACTTTTCCAAGGGGCATTTAAACCGTCTTGTTAAGCTACTGCGACCTGCATCTCTCTTCCAAGGGGCATTTAAACCGTCTTGTTAAGCTACTGCGAAATGCACGTCTCTTCCAAGGGGCATTTACACAGTCTTGTTAAGCTACTGCGACTTGCACGTCCCTTCCAAGGGGCATATAAACCGTCTTGTTAAGCAACTGAGACCTCCAACGCTCTTCCAAGGGGCATTTAAACCGTCTTGTTAAGCTACTGCGACCTGCACGTCTCTTCCAAGGGGCATTTAAACCATCTTGTTAAGCTACTGCGACTTGCACGTCTCTTCCAAGGGGCATTTAAACCTTCTTGTTTAGCTACTGTAACCTCCACCACTTTTCCAAGGGGCATTTAAACCGTCTTGTTAAGCTACTGCGACCTGCATCTCTCTTCCAAGGGGCATTTAAACCGTCTTGTTAAGCTACTGCGAAATGCACGTCTCTTCCAAGGGGCATTTACACAGTCTTGTTAAGCTACTGCGACTTGCACGTCCCTTCCAAGGGGCATATAAACCGTCTTGTTAAGCAACTGAGACCTCCAACGCTCTTCCAAGGGGCATTTAAACCGTCTTGTTAAGCTACTGCGACCTGCACGTCTCTTCCATGGGGCATTTAAACCGTCTATTTAAGCTACTGCGACATGCATGTCTCTTCCAAGGGGCATTTAAACCGTCTTGTTAAGCTACTGCGACCTGCACGTCTCTTCCAAGGTGCATTTAAACCGTTTTGTTAAGCTGCTGCGATCTGCACGTCTCTACCAAGGGGCATTTAATCCATCTTGTTAAGGTATTACGACCTCCACCGCTCTTCCAAGGGGCATTTAAACCGTCTTGTTAAGCTACTGCGTCTTGCACGTCTCTTCCAACGGGCATTTAAACCTTCTTTTTTAGCTACTGTAACCTCCACCACTTTTCCAAGGGGCATTTAAACCGTCTTGTTAAGCTGCTGCGACCTTCATGTCTCTTCCAAGTGGCACTTAAACCATCTTGTTAATCTACTGCGACCTCCACCGCTCTTCCAAGGGGCATTCATACCGTCTTGTTAAGCTACTGCGAACTGCACGTTTCTTCCAAGGGCATTTAAACCATCATGTTAATCTACTGCGACCTCCACCGCTTTTCCAAACGGCATTTAAACCGTCTTTTTAAGCTATTGCGACTTGCACGTCCCTTCCAAGGGGCATATAAACCGTCTTGTTAAGCTACTGAGACCTCCAACGCTCTTACAAGGGGCATTTAAACCGTCTTGTTAAGCTACTGCGACCTGCACGTCTCTTCCATGGGGCATTTAAACCGTCTTGTTAAGCTACTGCGACCTGCACGTCTCTTCCATGTGGCATTTAAACCGTCTTGTTAAGCTGCTGTGACCTGCACGTCTCTTCCAAGGGGCATTTAAACCGTCTAGTTAAGGTACTGCGACCTGCACATCTCTTCCAACGGGCATTTAAACCATCTTGTTAAGCTACTGCGACCTGCACCTCTCTTCCAAGGTGCATTTAAACCGTCTTGTTAAGCTGCTGCGATCTGCAAGTCTCTACCAAGGGGCATTTAATCCATCTTGTTAAGCTATTACGACCTCCACCGCTCTTCCAAGGGGCATTTAAACCGTCTTGTTAAGCTACTGCGTCTTGCATGTCTCTTCCAAGGGGCATTTAAACCTTCATTTTTAGCTACTGTAACCTCCACCACTTGTCCAAGGGGCATTTAAACCGTCTTATTAAGCTGCTGCGACCTGCATGTCTCTTCCAAGGGGCACTTAAACCATCTTGTTAAGCTACTGCGACCTCCACCGCTCTTCCCAGGGGCATTTATACCGTCTTGTTAAGCTACAGCGAACTGCACGTTTCTTCCAAGGTCATTTAAACCATCTTGTTAATCTACTGCGACCTCCACCGCTTTTCCAAGGGGCATTTATCCATCTTGATAAGCTACGGCGACCTGCACATCTCTTCCAAGGGGCATTTAAACCATCTTGTTAAGCTACTGCGACCTCCACCGCGCTTCCAAGGGGCAGTTAAACCGTCTTGTTAAGCTACTGCGACCTGCACGTCTCTTAAATGGGGCATTTAAACCGTCTTGTTAAGCTACTGCGACCTGCACGTCTCTTCCATGGGGCATTTAAACTGTCTTGTTAAGCTACTCCGACCTGCACGTCTCTTCCAAGGGGCATTTAAACCGTCTTGTTAAGCTACTGCGACCTGCTCGTCTCTTCCAACGGGCATTTAAACCATCTTGTTAAGCTACTGCGACCTGCACGTCTCTTCCAAGGTGCATTTAAACCGTCTTGTTAAGCTGCTGTGATTTGTACGTCTCTTCCAAGGGGCATTTAAACTGTCTTGTTAAGCTACTGCGACATGCATGTCTCTTCCAAGGGGCATTTAAACCGTCTTTTTAAGCTACTGCAACCTGCACGTCTCTTCCAAGGGGCATTTAAACCGTCTTGTTAAGCTACTGCGACCTGCATGTCTCTTCCAAGGGGCATTTAAACCTTCTTGTTTAGCTACTGTAACCTCCACCACTTTTCCAAGGGCCATTTAAACCGTCTTGTTAAGCTACTGCGACCAGCATGTCCCTTCCAAGGGGCATTTAAACCATCTTGTTAAGCTACTGCGACCTGCACGTCTCTTCCAAAGGGCATTTAAACCGTCCTGTTAAGCTATTGCGACTTGCACGTCTCTTCCAAGGGGCATTTAAACCGTCTTGTAAAGCTACTGTAACCTTCACCACTTTTCCATGGGGCATTTAAACCGTCTTGTTAAGCTAAAGCGACCTGCACTTATCTTCCAAGCGGCATTTAAACCATCTTGTTAAGCTACTGCGACCTGCATGTCTCTTCCAAGGGGCATTTAAACCGTCTTTTTAAGCTACTGCGACCTGCTCGTCTCTTCCAAGGGGCATTTAGACCGTCTTAAGCTACTGCGACCTGCATGTCTCTTCCGAGGGGCATTTAAACCTTCTTGTTAAGCTACTGCGTCTTGCACGTCTCTTCCAAGGGGCATTTAAACCTTCTTGTTTAGGTACTGTAACCTCCACCAATTTTCCAAGGGGCATTTAAACCGTCTTGTTAAGCAACTGCGACCTGCATGTCTCTTCCAAGGGGAATTTAAACCGTCTTTTTAAGCTGCTGCAACCTGCACGTCTCTTTCAAGGGACATTTAAACCGTCTTGTTAAGCTACTGCGACCTACATGTCTCTTCCAAGGGGCATTTAAACCGTCTTGTTAAGCTACTGTGACCTACACCGCTCTTCCAAGGGGCATTTAAACCGTCTTGTTAAGCTACTGCGACCTGCACGTCTCTTCCATGGGGCATTTAAACCGTCTTGTTAAGCTACTGCGACCTGCACGTCTCTTCCAACGTGCATTTAAACCATCTTGCTAAGCTACTGCGGCCTGTACGTCTCTTCCAAGGTGCATTTAAACCGTCTTGTTAAGCTACTGCGACCTGCACGTCTCTACCAATTGGCATTTATTCCGTCTTGTTAAGCTATTACGACATCCACCGCTCTTCCAAGGTGCATTTAAACCGTCTTTTTAAGCTACTGCGACCTGCACGTCTCTACCAAGGGGCATTTAATCCATCTTGTTAAGCTATTACGACCTCCACCGCTCTTCCAAGGGGCATTTAAACCGTCTTGTTAAGCTACTGCGACCTGCACGTCTCTACCAAGGGGCATTTAATCCGTCTTGTTAAGCTATTACGACCTCCACCTCTCTTCCAAGGGGCATTTAAACTGTCTTGTTAAGCTACTGCGACCTGCATGTCTCTTCCAAGGGGCATTTAAACCGTCTTGTTAAGCAACTGCGACCTGCATGTCTCTTCCAAGGGGAATTTAAACCGTCTTTTTAAGCTGCTGCAACCTGCACGTCTCTTCCAAGGGGCATTTAAACCGTCTTGTTAAGCTACTGCGATCTACATGTCTCTTCCAAGGGGCATTTAAACCGTCTTGTTAAGCTACTACGGCCTCCACCGCTCTTCCAAGGGGCATTTAAACCGTCTTGTTAAGCTACTGCGACCTGCACGTCTCTTCCATGGGGCATTTAAACCGTCTTGTTAAGCTACTGCGACCTGCACGTCTCTTCCAACGTGCATTTAAACCATCTTGCTAAGCTACTGCGGCCTGTACGTCTCTTCCAAGGTGCATTTAAACCGTCTTGTTAAGCTACTGCGACCTGCACGTCTCTACCAATTGGCATTTATTCCGTCTTGTTAAGCTATTACGACATCCACCGCTCTTCCAAGGTGCATTTAAACCGTCTTTTTAAGCTACTGCGACCTGCACGTCTCTACCAAGGGGCATTTAATCCATCTTGTTAAGCTATTACGACCTCCACCGCTCTTCCAAGGGGCATTTAAACCGTCTTGTTAAGCTACTGCGACCTGCACGTCTCTACCAAGGGGCATTTAATCCGTCTTGTTAAGCTATTACGACCTCCACCTCTCTTCCAAGGGGCATTTAAACTGTCTTGTTAAGCTACTGCGACCTGCATGTCTCTTCCAAGGGGCATTTAAACCGTCTTGTTAAGCAACTGCGACCTGCATGTCTCTTCCAAGGGGAATTTAAACCGTCTTTTTAAGCTGCTGCAACCTGCACGTCTCTTCCAAGGGGCATTTAAACCGTCTTGTTAAGCTACTGCGATCTACATGTCTCTTCCAAGGGGCATTTAAACCGTCTTGTTAAGCTACTACGGCCTCCACCGCTCTTCCAAGGGGCATTTAAACCGTCTTGTTAAGCTACTGCGACCTGCACGTCTCTTCCATGGGGCATTTAAACCATCTTGTTAAGCTACTGCGACCTGCACGTCTCTTCCAACGTGCATTTAAACCATCTTGCTAAGCTACTGCGGCCTGTACGTCTCTTCCAAGGTGCATTTAAACCGTCTTGTTAAGCTACTGCGACCTGCACGTCTCTACCAATTGGCATTTATTCCGTCTTGTTAAGCTATTACGACATCCACCGCTCTTCCAAGGTGCATTTAAACCGTCTTTTTAAGCTACTGCGACCTGCACGTCTCTACCAAGGGGCATTTAATCCGTCTTGTTAAGCTATTACGACCTCCACCGCTCTTCCAAGGGGCATTTAAACCTTCATTTTTAGCTACTGTAACCTCCACCAATTGTCCAAGGGGCATTTAAACCGTCTTATTAAGCTGCTGCGACCTGCATGTCTCTTCCAAGGGGCACTTAAACCATCTTGTTAAGCTACTGCGACCTCCACCGCTCTTCCAAGGGGCATTTATACCGTCTTGTTAAGCTACTGCGAACTGCACGTTTCTTCCAAGGTCATTTAAACCATCTTGTTAATCTACTGCGACCTCCACCGCTTTTCCAAGGGGCATTTATCCATCTTGATAAGCTACGGCGACCTGCACATCTCTTCCAAGGGGCATTTAAACCATCTTGTTAAGCTACTGCGACCTCCACCGCTCTTCCAAGGGGCAGTTAAACCGTCTTGTTAAGCTACTGCGACCTGCACGTCTCTTAAATGGGGCATTTAAACCGTCTTGTTAAGCTACTGCGACCTGCACGTCTCTTCCATGGGGCATTTAAACCATCTTGTTAAGCTACTGCGACCTCCACCGCTCTTCCAAGGGGCATTTAAACCGTCTTGTTAAGCTACTGCGACCTGCTCGTCTCTTCCAACGGGCATTTAAACCATCTTGTTAAGCTACTGCGACCTGCACGTCTCTTCCAAGGTGCATTTAAACCGTCTTTTTAAGCTGCTGTGATTTGTACGTCTCTTCCAAGGGGCATTTAAACTGTCTTGTTAAGCTACTGCGACATGCATGTCTCTTCCAAGGGGCATTTAAACCGTCTTTTTAAGCTACTGCAACCTGCACGTCTCTTCCAAGGGGCATTTAAACCGTCTTGTTAAGCTACTGCGACCTGCATGTCTCTTCCAAGGGGCATTTAAACCTTCTTGTTTAGCTACTGTAACCTCCACCACTTTTCCAAGGGCCATTTAAACCGTCTTGTTAAGCTACTGCGACCAGCATGTCCCTTCCAAGGGGCATTTAAACCATCTTGTTAAGCTACTGCGACCTGCACGTCTCTTCCAAAGGGCATTTAAACCGTCCTGTTAAGCTATTGCGACTTGCACGTCTCTTCCAAGGGGCATTTAAACCGTCTTGTAAAGCTACTGTAACCTTCACCACTTTTCCATGGGGCATTTAAACCGTCTTGTTAAGCTAAAGCGACCTGCACTTATCTTCCAAGCGGCATTTAAACCATCTTGTTAAGCTACTGCGACCTGCATGTCTCTTCCAAGGGGCATTTAAACCGTCTTTTTAAGCTACTGCGACCTGCTCGTCTCTTCCAAGGGGCATTTAGACCGTCTTAAGCTACTGCGACCTGCATGTCTCTTCCGAGGGGCATTTAAACCTTCTTGTTAAGCTACTGCGTCTTGCACGTCTCTTCCAAGGGGCATTTAAACCTTCTTGTTTAGGTACTGTAACCTCCACCAATTTTCCAAGGGGCATTTAAACCGTCTTGTTAAGCAACTGCGACCTGCATGTCTCTTCCAAGGGGAATTTAAACCGTCTTTTTAAGCTGCTGCAACCTGCACGTCTCTTTCAAGGGACATTTAAACCGTCTTGTTAAGCTACTGCGACCTACATGTCTCTTCCAAGGGGCATTTAAACCGTCTTGTTAAGCTACTGCGACCTGCACGTCTCTTCCATGGGGCATTTAAACCGTCTTGTTAAGCTACTGCGACCTGCACGTCTCTTCCAACGTGCATTTAAACCATCTTGCTAAGCTACTGCGGCCTGCACGTCTCTTCCAAAGTGCATTTAAACCGTCTTGTTAAGCTACTGCGACCTGCACGTCTCTACCAAGGGGCATTTAATCCATCTTGTTAAGCTATTACGACCTCCACCGCTCTTCCAAGGGGCATTTAAACCGTCTTGTTAAGCTACTGCGACCTGCACGTCTCTACCAAGGGGCATTTAATCCGTCTTGTTAAGCTATTACGACCTCCACCTCTCTTCCAAGGGGCATTTAAACTGTCTTGTTAAGCTACTGCGACCTGCATGTCTCTTCCAAGGGGCATTTAAACCGTCTTGTTAAGCAACTGCGACCTGCATGTCTCTTCCAAGGGGAATTTAAACCGTCTTTTTAAGCTGCTGCAACCTGCACGTCTCTTCCAAGGGGCATTTAAACCGTCTTGTTAAGCTACTGCGATCTACATGTCTCTTCCAAGGGGCATTTAAACCGTCTTGTTAAGCTACTACGGCCTCCACCGCTCTTCCAAGGGGCATTTAAACCGTCTTGTTAAGCTACTGCGACCTGCACGTCTCTTCCATGGGGCATTTAAACCATCTTGTTAAGCTACTGCGACCTGCACGTCTCTTCCAACGTGCATTTAAACCATCTTGCTAAGCTACTGCGGCCTGTACGTCTCTTCCAAGGTGCATTTAAACCGTCTTGTTAAGCTACTGCGACCTGCACGTCTCTACCAATTGGCATTTATTCCGTCTTGTTAAGCTATTACGACATTCACCGCTCTTACAAGGTGCATTTAAACCGTCTTTTTAAGCTACTGCGACCTGCACGTCTCTACCAAGGGCCATTTAATCCGTCTTGTTAAGCTATTACGACCTCCACCGCTCTTCCAAGGGGCATTTAAACCGTGTTTTTAAGCTACTGCAACCTGCAAGTCTCTTCCAAGGGGCATTTTAACCATCTTGTTAAGCTACTGCGACCTGCACGTCTCTTCCAATGGGCATTTAAACCATCTTGTTAATATACTGCGACCTCCACCGCTTTTCCAAGGGGCATTTAAACCGTCTTGTTAAGCTACTGCGACTTGCATGTCCCTTCCAAGGGGCATATAAACCGTCTTGTTAAGCTACTGAGACCTCCAACGCTCTTCCAAGGGGCATTTAAACCGTCTTGTTAAGCTACTGCGACCTGCACGTCTCTTCCATGGGGCATTTAAACTGTCTTGTTAAGCTACTGCGACCTGCACGTCTCTTCCATGTGGCATTTAAACCGTCTTGTTAAGCTACTGCGACCTGCACGTCTCTTCCAAGGGGCATTTAAACCGTCTAGTTAAGCTACTGCGACCTGCACATCGCTTCCAATGGGCATTTAAACCATCTTGTTAAGCTACTGCGACCTGCACGTCTCTTCCAAGGTGCATTTAAACCGTCTTGTTAAGCTGCTGCGATCTCCACATCTCTACCAAGGGGCATTTAATCCGTCTTGTTAAGCTATTACGACCTCCACCGCTCTTCCAAGGGGCATTTAAACCGTCTTGTTAAGCTACTGCGTCTTGCACGTCTCTTCCAAGGGGCATTTAAACCGTCTTTTTAAGCTACTGCAACCTGCATGTCTCTTCCAAGGGGCATTTAAACCGTCTTTTTAAGCTACTGCGACCTGCATGTCTCTTCCAAGGTGCATTTAAACCTTCTTGTTTAGCTACTGTAACCTCCACCACTTTTCCAAGGGGCATTTAAACCGTCTTGTTAAGCTGCTGCGACCTGCATGTCTCTTCCAAGGGGCAATTAAACCATCTTGTTAAGCTACTGCGACCTTCACTGCTCTTCCAAGGGGCATTTAAACCGTCTTGTTAAGCTACTGCGAACTGCACGTTTCTTCCAACGGCATTTAAACCATCTTGTTAATCTACTGCGACCTCCACCGCTTTTCCAAGGGGCATTTATCCGTCTTGATAAGCTAGTGCGACCTGCACGTCTCTTCCAAGGGGCATTTAAACCGTCTTGTTAAGCTACTGTGACCTCCACCGCTCTTCCAAGGGGCATTTAAACCGTCTTGTTAAGCTACTGCGACCTGTACGTCTCTTAAATGGGGCATTTAAACCGTCTTGTTAAGCTACTGCGACCTGCACGTCTCTTCCATGGGGCATTTAAACCATCTTGTTAAGCTACTGCGAACAGCACGTCTCTTCCAAGGGGCATTTAAACCGTCTTGTTAAGCTACTGCGACCTGCAAGTCTCTTCCAACGGGCATTTAAACCATCTTGTTAATCGACTGCGACCTGCACGTCTCTTCCAAGATGCATTTAAACCGTCTTGTTAAGCTGCTGTGATTTGCACGTCTCTTCCAAGGAGCATTTAAACCGTCTTGTTAAGCTACTGCTACCTGAATATCTCTTCCAAGGGGCATTTAAACCGTCTTTTTAAGCTACTGCAACCTGCATGTCTCTTCCAAGGGGCATTTAAACCGTCTTTTTAAGCTACTGCGACCTGCATGTCTCTTCCAAGGTGCATTTAAACCTTCTTGTTTAGCTACTGTAACCTCCACCACTTTTCCAAGGGGCATTTAAACCGTCTTGTTAAGCTTCTGCGACCAGCATGACCCTTCCAAGGGGCATTTAAACCATCTTGTTAAGCTACTGCGACCTGCACGTCTCTTCCAAAGGGCATTTAAGCCGTCTTGTTAAGCTACTGCAACTTGCATGTCTCTTCCAAGGGGCATTTAAACGGTCTTGTAAAGCTATTGTAACCTACACCACTTTTCCATGGGGCATTTAAACCGTCTTGTTAAGCTAAAGCGACCTGCACTTATCTTCCAAGCGGCATTTAAACCATCTTGTTAAGCTACTGCGACCTGCATGTCTCTTCCAAGGGGCATTTAAACCGTCTTTTTAAGCTACTGCGACCTGCGTGTCTTTTCCAAGGGGCATTTAAACTTTCTTGTTAAGCTACTGCGACCTGCATGTCTCTTCCGAGGGGCATTTAAACCGTCTTGTTAAGCTACTGCGACTAGCACTTCTCTTCCAAGGGGCATTTAAACCTTCTTTTTTAGCTACTGTAACCTCCACCGCTCTTCCAAGGGGCATTTAAACCGTCTTGTTAAGCTACTGCGACCTGTACGTCTCTTAAATGGGGCATTTAAACCGTCTTGTTAAGCTACTGCGACCTGCACGTCTCTTCCATGGGGCATTTAAACCATCTTGTTAAGCTACTGCGAACAGCACGTCTCTTCCAAGGGGCATTTAAACCGTCTTGTTAAGCTACTACGACCTGCAAGTCTCTTCCAACGGGCATTTAAACCATCTTGTTAATCGACTGCGACCTGCACGTCTCTTCCAAGATGCATTTAAACCGTCTTGTTAAGCTGCTGTGATTTGCACGTCTCTTCCAAGGAGCATTTAAACCGTCTTGTTAAGCTACTGCTACCTGCATATCTCTTCCAAGGGGCATTTAAACCGTCTTTTTAAGCTACTGCAACCTGCATGTCTCTTCCAAGGGGCATTTAAACCGTCTTTTTAAGCTACTGCGAACAGCACGTCTCTTCCAAGGGGCATTTAAACCGTCTTGTTAAGCTACTGCGACCTGCAAGTCTCTTCCAACGGGCATTTAAACCATCTTGTTAATCGACTGCGACCTGCACGTCTCTTCCAAGATGCATTTAAACCGTCTTGTTAAGCTGCTGTGATTTGCACGTCTCTTCCAAGGAGCATTTAAACCGTCTTGTTAAGCTACTGCTACCTGAATATCTCTTCCAAGGGGCATTTAAACCGTCTTTTTAAGCTACTGCAACCTGCATGTCTCTTCCAAGGGGCATTTAAACCGTCTTTTTAAGCTACTGCGACCTGCATGTCTCTTCCAAGGTGCATTTAAACCTTCTTGTTTAGCTACTGTAACCTCCACCACTTTTCCAAGGGGCATTTAAACCGTCTTGTTAAGCTTCTGCGACCAGCATGACCCTTCCAAGGGGCATTTAAACCATCTTGTTAAGCTACTGCGACCTGCACGTCTCTTCCAAAGGGCATTTAAGCCGTCTTGTTAAGCTACTGCAACTTGCATGTCTCTTCCAAGGGGCATTTAAACGGTCTTGTAAAGCTATTGTAACCTACACCACTTTTCCATGGGGCATTTAAACCGTCTTGTTAAGCTAAAGCGACCTGCACTTATCTTCCAAGCGGCATTTAAACCATCTTGTTAAGCTACTGCGACCTGCATGTCTCTTCCAAGGGGCATTTAAACCGTCTTTTTAAGCTACTGCGACCTGCGTGTCTTTTCCAAGGGGCATTTAAACTTTCTTGTTAAGCTACTGCGACCTGCATGTCTCTTCCGAGGGGCATTTAAACCGTCTTGTTAAGCTACTGCGACTAGCACTTCTCTTCCAAGGGGCATTTAAACCTTCTTTTTTAGCTACTGTAACCTCCACCGCTCTTCCAAGGGGCATTTAAACCGTCTTGTTAAGCTACTGCGACCTGTACGTCTCTTAAATGGGGCATTTAAACCGTCTTGTTAAGCTACTGCGACCTGCACGTCTCTTACATGGGGCATTTAAACCATCTTGTTAAGCTACTGCGAACAGCACGTCTCTTCCAAGGGGCATTTAAACCGTCTTGTTAAGCTACTGCGACCTGCAAGTCTCTTCCAACGGGCATTTAAACCATCTTGTTAATCGACTGCGACCTGCACGTCTCTTCCAAGATGCATTTAAACCGTCTTGTTAAGCTGCTGTGATTTGCACGTCTCTTCCAAGGAGCATTTAAACCGTCTTGTTAAGCTACTGCTACCTGCATATCTCTTCCAAGGGGCATTTAAACCGTCTTTTTAAGCTACTGCAACCTGCATGTCTCTTCCAAGGGGCATTTAAACCGTCTTTTTAAGCTACTGCGACCTGCATGTCTCTTCCAAGGTGCATTTAAACCTTCTTGTTTAGCTACTGTAACCTCCACCACTTTTCCAAGGGGCATTTAAACCGTCTTGTTAAGCTTCTGCGACCAGCATGACCCTTCCAAGGGGCATTTAAACCATCTTGTTAAGCTACTGCGACCTGCACGTCTCTTCCAAAGGGCATTTAAGCCGTCTTGTTAAGCTACTGCAACTTGCATGTCTCTTCCAAGGGGCATTTAAACGGTCTTGTAAAGCTATTGTAACCTACACCACTTTTCCATGGGGCATTTAAACCGTCTTGTTAAGCTAAAGCGACCTGCACTTATCTTCCAAGCGGCATTTAAACCATCTTGTTAAGCTACTGCGACCTGCATGTCTCTTCCAAGGGGCATTTAAACCGTCTTTTTAAGCTACTGCGACCTGCGTGTCTTTTCCAAGGGGCATTTAAACTTTCTTGTTAAGCTACTGCGACCTGCATGTCTCTTCCGAGGGGCATTTAAACCGTCTTGTTAAGCTACTGCGACTAGCACTTCTCTTCCAAGGGGCATTTAAACCTTCTTTTTTAGCTACTGTAACCTCCACCACTTTTCCAAGGGGCATTTAAACCGTCTTGTTAAGCAACTGCGACTTGCATGTCTCTTCCAAGGGGCATTTAAACCGTCTTTTTAAGCTGCTGCAACCTGCACGTCTCTTCCAAGGGGCATTTAAACTGTCTTGTTAAGCTATTGCGACCTACATGTCTCTTCCAAGGGGCATTTAAACCGTCTTGTTAAGCTATTGCGACCTCCACCGCTCTTCCAAGGGGCATTTAAACCGTCTTGTTAAGATACTGCGACCTGCACGTCTCTTCCATGGGGCATTTAAACCGTCTTGTTAAGCTATTGCGACCTGCACGTCTCTTCCATGGGGCATTTAAACCGTCTTGTTAAGCTACTGCGACCTGCACGTCTCTTCCAACGTGCATTTAAACCATCTTGTTAAGCTACTGCGACCTGCACGTCTCTTCCAAGGTGCATTTAAACCGTCTTGTTAAGCTACTGCGACCTGCACGTCTCTTCCAAGGGGCATTTAAACCGTTTTGTTTAGCTACTGTAACCTCCACCACTTTTCGAAGGGGCATTTAAAGCGTCTTGTTAAGCTACTGCGAACTACATGTCTCTTCCAAGGGGCATTTAAACCGTCTTGTTAAGCTACTGCGACCTCCTCCGCTCTTCCAAGGGGCATTTAAACCGTCTTGATAAGCTACTGCGACCTGCACGTCTCTTCCATGGGGCATTTAAAAAGTCTTGTTAAGCTACTGCGACCTGCACGTCTCTTCCATGGGGCATTTAAACCGTCTTGTTAAGCTACTGCGACCTGCACGTCTCTTCCAACGTGAATTTAAACCATCTTGATAAGCTACTGCGACCTGCACGTCTCTTCCAAGGGGTCATTTAAACCATCTTGTTAAGCTACTGCGACCTCCACCGCTCTTCCAAGGGGCATTTAAACCATCTTGTTAAGCTACTGCGACCTGCACGTCTCTTCCAAGGGGCATTTAAACCGTCTTGTTAAGCTACTGCGACCTGCACGTCTCTTCCGAGGGCCATTTAAACCTTCTTGTTAAGCTATTGCGACTTGCATGTCTCTTCCAAGGGGCATTTAAACCGTCTTGTTAAGCTACTGCGACTTGCACGTCTCTTCCAAGGGGCATTTAGACCTTCTTGTTTAGCTACTGTAACCTCCACCACTTTTCCAAGGTGCATTTAAACCATCTTGTTAAGCAACTGCGACCTGCATGTCTCTTCCAAGGGGCATTTAAACCGTCTTTTTAAGCTACTGCAACCTGCACGTCTCTTCCAAGGGGCATTTAAACCATCTTGTTAAGCTACTGCGACTTGCACTTCACTTCCAAGGGGCATTTAAACCTTCTTGTTTAGCTACTGTAACCTCCACCACTATTCCAAGGGGCATTTGAACTGTCTTGTTAAGCTACTGCGACCTACATGTCTCTTCCAAGGGGCATTTAAACCGTCTTGTTAAACTACAGCGACCTCCACCGCTCTTCCAAGGGGCATTTAAACTGTCTTGTTAAGCTACTGCGACCTGCACGTCTCTTCCATGGGGCATTTAAACCGTCTTGTTAAGCTACTGCGACCTGCACGTCTCTTCCATGGGGCATTTAAACCATCTTGTTAAGGTACTGCGACCTGCACGTCTCTTCCAAGGTTCATTTAAACCATCTTGTTAAGCTACTGAAACCAGCACGTCTCTTCCAAGGGGCATTTAAACCGTCTTGTTAAGCTACTGCGACCTGCACGTCTCTTCCATGGGGCATTTAAACCGTTTTGTTAAGCTACTGCGACCTGCTCGTCTCTTCCAAGGGGCATTTAGACCGTCTTAAGCTACTGCGACCTGCATGTCTCTTCCGAGGGGCATTTAAACCTTCTTGTTAAGCTACTGCGTCTTGCACGTCTCTTCCAAGGGGCATTTAAACCTTCTTGTTTAGGTACTGTAACCTCCACCAATTTTCCAAGGGGCATTTAAACCGTCTTGTTAAGCAACTGCGACCTGCATGTCTCTTCCAAGGGGAATTTAAACCGTCTTTTTAAGCTGCTGCAACCTGCACGTCTCTTTCAAGGGACATTTAAACCGTCTTGTTAAGCTACTGTGACCTACACCGCTCTTCCAAGGGACATTTAAACCGTCTTGTTAAGCTACTGCGGCCTGCACGTCTCTTCCAAAGTGAATTTAAACCGTCTTGTTAAGCTACTGCGACCTGCACGTCTCTATCAAGGGGCATTTAATCCATCTTGTTAAGCTATTACGACCTCCACCGCTCTTCCAAGGGGCATTTAAACCGTCTTGTTAAGCTACTGCCACCTGCACGTCTCTACCAAGGGGCATTTAATCCATCTTGTTAAGCTATTACGACCTCCACCGCTCTTCCAAGGGGCATTTAAACCGTCTTGTTAAGCTACTGCGACCTGCACGTCTCTACCAAGGGGCATTTAATCCGTCTTGTTAAGCTATTACGACCTCCACCTCTCTTCCAAGGGGCATTTAAACTGTCTTGTTAAGCTACTGCGACCTGCATGTCTCTTCCAAGGGGCATTTAAACCGTCTTGTTAAGCAACTGCGACCTGCATGTCTCTTCCAAGGTGCATTTAAACCGTCTTTTTAAGCTACTGCGACCTGCACGTCTCTACCAAGGGCCATTTAATCCGTCTTGTTAAGCTATTACGACCTCCACCGCTCTTCCAAGGGGCATTTAAACCGTGTTTTTAAGCTACTGCAACCTGCAAGTCTCTTCCAAGGGGCATTTTAACCGTCTTGTTAAGCTACTGCGACCTGCACGTCTCTTCCAATGGGCATTTAAACCATCTTGTTAATATACTGCGACCTCCACCGCTTTTCCAAGGGGCATTTAAACCGTCTTGTTAAGCTACTGCGACTTGCATGTCCCTTCCAAGGGGCATATAAACCGTCTTGTTAAGCTACTGAGACCTCCAACGCTCTTCCAAGGGGCATTTAAACCGTCTTGTTAAGCTACTGCGACCTGCACGTCTCTTCCATGGGGCATTTAAACTGTCTTGTTAAGCTACGGCGACCTGCACGTCTCTTCCATGTGGCATTTAAACCGTCTTGTTAAGCTACTGCGACCTGCACATCTCTTCCAAGGGGCATTTAAACCGTCTAGTTAAGCTACTGCGACCTGCACATCGCTTCCAATGGGCATTTAAACCATCTTGTTAAGCTACTGCGACCTGCACGTCTCTTCCAAGGTGCATTTAAACCGTCTTGTTAAGCTGCTGCGATCTCCACATCTCTACCAAGGGGCATTTAATCCGTCTTGTTAAGCTATTACGACCTCCACCGCTCTTCCAAGGGGCATTTAAACCGTCTTGTTAAGCTACTGCGTCTTGCACGTCTCTTCCAAGGGGCATTTAAACCTTCTTGTTTAGCTACTGTAACCTCCACCACTTTTCCAAGGGGCATTTAAACCGTCTTGTTAAGCTGCTGCGACCTGCATGTCTCTTCCAAGGGGCAATTAAACCATCTTGTTAAGCTACTGCGACCTTCACTGCTCTTCCAAGGGGCATTTAAACCGTCTTGTTAAGCTACTGCGAACTGCACATTTCTTCCAACGGCATTTAAACCATCTTGTTAATCTACTGCGACCTCCACCGCTTTTCCAAGGGGCATTTATCCGTCTTGATAAGCTACTGCGACCTGCACCTCTCTTCCAAGGGGCATTTAAACCGTCTTGTTAAGCTACTGCGACCTCCACCGCTCTTCCAAGGGGCATTTATCCGTCTTGATAAGCTACTGCGACCTGCACGTCTCTTCCAAGGGGCATTTAAACCGTCTTGTTAAGCTACTGCGACCTCCACCGCTCTTCCAAGGGGCATTTAAACCGTCTTGTTAAGCTACTGCGACCTGTACGTCTCTTAAATGGGGCATTTAAACCGTCTTGTTAAGCTACTGCGACCTGCACGTCTCTTCCATGGGGCATTTAAACCATCTTGTTAAGCTACTGCGAACAGCACGTCTCTTCCAAGGGGCATTTAAACCGTCTTGTTAAGCTACTGCGACCTGCAAGTCTCTTCCAACGGGCATTTAAACCATCTTGTTAATCGACTGCGACCTGCACGTCTCTTCCAAGGTGCATTTAAACCGTCTTGTTAAGCTGCTGTGATTTGCACGTCTCTTCCAAGGAGCATTTAAACCGTCTTGTTAAGCTACTGCTACCTGCATATCTCTTCCAAGGGGCATTTAAACCGTCTTTTTAAGCTACTGCAACCTGCATGTCTCTTCCAAGGGGCATTTAAACCGTCTTTTTAAGCTACTGCGACCTGCATGTCTCTTCCAAGGTGCATTTAAACCTTCTTGTTTAGCTACTGTAACCTCCACCACTTTTCCAAGGGGCATTTAAACCGTCTTGTTAAGCTTCTGCGACCAGCATGACCCTTCCAAGGGGCATTTAAACCATCTTGTTAAGCTACTGCGACCTGTACGTCTCTTCCAAAGGGCATTTAAGCCGTCTTGTTAAGCTACTGCAACTTGCATGTCTCTTCCAAGGGGCATTTAAACGGTCTTGTAAAGCTATTGTAACCTACACCACTTTTCCATGGGGCATTTAAATCGTCTTGTTAAGCTAAAGCGACCTGCACTTATCTTCCAAGTGGCATTTAAACCATCTTGTTAAGCTACTGCGACCTGCATGTCTCTTCCAAGGGGCATTTAAACCGTCTTTTTAAGCTACTGCGACCTGCGTGTCTTTTCCAAGGGGCATTTAAACCTTCTTGTTAAGCTACTGCGACCTGCATGTCTCTTCCGAGGGGCATTTAAACCGTCTTGTTAAGCTACTGCGACTAGCACTTCTCTTCCAAGGGGCATTTAAACCTTCTTTTTTAGCTACTGTAACCTCCACCACTTTTCCAAGGGGCATTTAAACCGTCTTGTTAAGCAACTGCGACTTGCATGTCTCTTCCAAGGGGCATTTAAACCGTCTTTTTAAGCTGCTGCAACCTGCACGTCTCTTCCAAGGGGCATTTAAACTGTCTTGTTAAGCTATTGCGACCTACATGTCTCTTCAAAGGGGCATTTAAACCGTCTTGTTAAGCTACTGCGACCTCCACCGCTCTTCCAAGGGGCATTTAAACCGTCTTGTTAAGCTACTGCGACCTGCACGTCTCTTCCATGGGGCATTTAAACCGTCTTGTTAAGCTATTACGACCTGCACGTCTCTTCCATGGGGCATTTAAACCGTCTTGTTAAGCTACTGCGACCTGCACGTCTCTTCCAACGTGCATTTAAACCATCTTGTTAAGCTACTGCGACCTGCACGTCTCTTCCAAGGTGCATTTAAACCGTCTTGTTAAGCTACTGCGACCTGCACGTCTCTTCCAAGGGGCATTTAAACCGTTTTGTTTAGCTACTGTAACCTCCACCACTTTTCGAAGGGGCATTTAAAGCGTCTTGTTAAGCTACTGCGAACTACATGTCTCTTCCAAGGGGCATTTAAACCGTCTTGTTAAGCTACTGCGACCTCCTCCGCTCTTCCAAGGGGCATTTAAACCGTCTTGATAAGCTACTGCGACCTGCACGTCTCTTCCATGGGGCATTTAAAAAGTCTTGTTAAGCTACTGCGACCTGCACGTCTCTTCCATGGGGCATTTAAACCGTCTTGTTAAGCTACTGCGACCTGCACGTCTCTTCCAACGTGAATTTAAACCATCTTGATAAGCTACTGCGACCTGCACGTCTCTTCCAAGGGGTCATTTAAACCATCTTGTTAAGCTACTGCGACCTCCACCGCTCTTCCAAGGGGCATTTAAACCATCTTGTTAAGCTACTGCGACCTGCACGTCTCTTCCAAGGGGCATTTAAACCGTCTTGTTAAGCTACTGCGACCTGCACGTCTCTTCCGAGGGCCATTTAAACCGTCTTGTTAAGCTATTGCGACTTGCATGTCTCTTCCAAGGGGCATTTAAACCGTCTTGTTAAGCTACTGCGACTTGCACGTCTCTTCCAAGGGGCATTTAGACCTTCTTGTTTAGCTACTGTAACCTCCACCACTTTTCCAAGGTGCATTTAAACCATCTTGTTAAGCAACTGCGACCTGCATGTCTCTTCCAAGGGGCATTTAAACCGTCTTTTTAAGCTACTGCAACCTGCACGTCTCTTCCAAGGGGCATTTAAACCATCTTGTTAAGCTACTGCGACTTGCACTTCTCTTCCAAGGGGCATTTAAACCTTCTTGTTTAGCTACTGTAACCTCCACCACTATTCCAAGGGGCATTTGAACTGTCTTGTTAAGCTACTGCGACCTACATGTCTCTTCCAAGGGGCATTTAAACCGTCTTGTTAAACTACAGCGACCTCCACCGCTCTTCCAAGGGGCATTTAAACTGTCTTGTTAAGCTACTGCGACCTGCACGTCTCTTCCATGGGGCATTTAAACAGTCTTGTTAAGCTACTGCGACCTGCACGTCTCTTCCATGGGGCATTTAAACCATCTTGTTAAGGTACTGCGACCTGCACGTCTCTTCCAAGGTTCATTTAAACCATCTTGTTAAGCTACTGCAACCAGCACGTCTCTTCCAAGGGGCATTTAAACCGTCTTGTTAAGCTACTGCGACCTGCACGTCTCTTCCATGGGGCATTTAAACCGTTTTGTTAAGCTACTGCGACCTGCACGTCTCTTCCATGGGGCATTTAAACCGTCTTGTTAAGCTTCTGCGACCTGCACGTCTCTTCCAAGGGGCATTTAAACCATCTTGTTTAGCTACTGCGACCTGCACGTCTCTTCCAAGGGGCATTTAAACCGTCTTGTTAAGCTACTTCGACCTCCACCTCTCTTCCATGGGGCATTTAATCCGTCTTGTTAAGCTATTACTGTAACGGGTCTGGGAGGCGGAACCTCTGAGCTACTATACAAGGGGGCGGTCCTTGTAAGGGAGCGGGTGGCGACCAGGGAAGACGGGCAGGAAGTCACAGCAGGTGACCGGGACAGTCTCTGAGTGAACGGGCTGGAGGTCACGGCAAGTGACCGGGGCAGTCTCTGGATGAACGGGCAGATGGTCACGGCAAGTGACCGGGGCAGTCTCTGAATGAACGGGGAGATGGTCACGGCAAGTGACCGGGGCAGTCTCTGGATGAACGGGCAGATGGTCACGGCAAGTGACCGGGGCAGTCTCTGGGTAAAGGTTTGGTACGACCTGTGTCGGCTGATGATAGACGTGAGCTCCCAGGTGAGCAGGCGAGAGTCTCTGGATGAACGGGTGGTCACAGCATGTGACGGCGGAGCCTCCAGGAAGACCAACAGACAGGCGGCAGATGAGCGCTCCCAGGCGAGCGGGCAGAAGTCTCTGGACAGGCGGGTGGTCACAGCACGTGATGGCAGAGCCTCCAGGTAGGCTAGCAGACAGGCAGCAGATGAGCGCTCCCAGGTGAGCGGGCAGGAGTCACTGGACAGGCAGGTGGTCACAGCACATGACGGCGGAGCCTCCAGGTAGGCTAGCAGGCAGGTAGCAGATGTGTGCTCCCAGGTGAGCAGGCAAGCTGGTCCATAGACAGACTGACAGGAGTTGGAAGGCAGACCGTCGGACCTCAGGCAAGCAGGCAGGTGGCTGAAGTGCGCTCCCAGGTGAGCGAACAGGCTGGTCCTTAGACAGACTGACAGGAGTAGTAAGGCAGACTGTCGGACCTCAGACTAGCAGGCAGGTAGCAGATAATCAGGCAGCAATAAGACAGCAAGCTGGCAGGAATCTGGCAGGTATCTGGCAGGTAACTGGCAACGGGACCTGAGGGCTGAAGCAGAGTAGTGAACAGTGCAACAACATTACTCGGGCACCTCCATTTTGGAGGAGGTGCCTTATATATGGTGAAGTCCTCCGGCCATTGGCCGGGGACTCCTTAGGACGGCGCGCGCGGCCCCTTTAAGAGGGAGGGAGAGCGCGCGCGCGCGCCCTAAGCACAGTGGCCGGGAAGGAGCGCGCGCTGCCAGCAGAGCGGGAGGAGGACGCCGGGCACGGAGCAGAGAGGTGAGGGGAACAGCGTCCCTGCCTAGCAGAGGGCAGGGACGCCGGCGCTACAGTACCCCCCCCTTTAGGCCCCCCCTTTTTTAGGCCAGACAGAAATTTAGCTAGGATAAGAGGGGCATGGATGTTCTCCCGGGGCTCCCACGTTCTCTCCTCAGGACCAAACCCCTTCCAATCTACTAGAAAAAAGGTCTTTCCTCTTACCCTTTTGGTGGCCAGAATGTTCTCTACCTCAAACTCGTCCTCAGCAGAAACCGGAGCAGGAGGCGTATCTGTAGACTTGGAAAAAGAGTTAAGTACCACAGGTTTGAGGAGAGATACATGGAAGGAGTTAGGGATCCGTAAGTTGGCCGGGAGTTTCAATTTATAGGCCACCGGGTTGATCTGACTGATGACCTCCAGAGGACCGATGAACCGAGGCCCTAACTTGTAAGAAGGTATCTTGAGTCGGACATATTTAGATGAGAGCCAGACTTTATCTCCAGGACGGAATTGTGGAGGATCCAGGCGTTTTTTGTCAGCGTGTCTTTTCATCCGTTCGGACGACTGAAGGAGTGCGGATCGGGTACTCTCCCAAATGGAGGAAAATTTGCTAACGAGAGATTCCGCAGCCGGGTTGTCCACAGAGGTGGAGACAGGAAAAGGAATCCGAGGATGCTGACCGAAGACTACAAAAAACGGGGATTTGGAGGAGGATTCGCTCTCGTGATTGTTGTAAGAGAACTCGGCCCATGGTAGGAGATCCACCCAGTCTGAATGATGGGCATTAACGAAGTGCCGGAGGTAACTGGTCAGGTTCTGATTGATCCGCTCCACTTGACCATTGGACTGTGGGTGGTAAGCGGAAGAGAAGTCCAGGGTGACGTCTAGCAGTTTACAAGTGGCTCTCCAGAAACGTGAGGTGAACTGTACCCCACGATCCGACACGATGTGGAGGGGCAGGCCATGAAGACGGAAGATGTGGCAGATAAAGTCTTTAGCCAGCTCGGGTGCAGACGGGAGGGCTGGCAGGGGAATAAAGTGAGCCATCTTGGAAAAGCGATCAGCGACCACCCAAATGACCGTACAACCGGCGGAGACGGGGAGATCAGTTATGAAGTCCATAGCAATATGCTGCCAGGGGGCAGCAGGCACAGAAAGCGGAAGGAGGCGACCGGCTGGCAGGTGTCTCGGGACTTTGTTGCGGGCGCAGGACACACAGGCAGAAACAAAGTCTATTACGGCCTTGTGCAGGGTAGGCCACCAGTAGTGCCGGGCAATAAGCTGGAGGGTCTTTTTCTGACCGGCGTGGCCAGCTAGTTTAGACGAATGGCCCCAGTGTAGGAACTTCTTCCGATCAGGTACTGAAACAAACGTCTTACCGGGAGGGAGACGATTTAGACTCACGGGAGCCACCTGCATTACTCTGGCGGGATCGATGATATGTTTAGGTTCTTCCTCGAGATCGGACACCAGAAAGGATCGGGACAAGGCGTCTGCTTTGACGTTTTTGTCAGCCGGGCGAAAATGAAGAACAAAATCAAAGCGAGCAAAAAACAAGGACCACCGGGCTTGGCGCGGGTTAAGTCTCTGGGCATGCTGGAGGTAAGCCAAGTTCTTGTGGTCAGTGTAAATTATTACCGGGTGAAGAGCCCCCTCGAGTAGGTAACGCCACTCCTCCAACGCCAGCTTGATGGCCAATAACTATCGGTCTCCTATGGAATAGTTGCGCTCAGAAGAGGAGAAGAGTTTGGAGAAGAAGCCACAAGTTACCATTCTCCCGGAAGATGATTTTTGAGTAAGTACCGCTCCGGCTCCAGAGGAGGAGGCGTCAACTTCCAGGAAGAACTGCTTGTTGCCGTCCGGGCGATGCAGCACCGGGGCGGAAGAGAAGGCCTGTTTTAGGGAAAGAAAGGCCTCCTCTGCTTCCGGCGGTCACTCTTTGGGATTAGTACCCTTACGGGTGAGCGCGGAAATTGGGGCAGTCCGGGAAGAGAAGTGTGGTATGAAGAGGCGGTAGTAGTTAGCGAAGCCCAGGAATCGCTGAATGGCCTTCAACCCCTCCGGTCGAGGCCATTTCTCGATGGCAGACAGTTTCTCTGGATCCATTCGTAGGCCGGTCTGAGAAATAATGTAGCCCAAAAACGGAAGCGAGGTCTGCTCAAAGAGGCACTTCTCATATTTAGCGAAGAGGTGATTCTGCCTGAGCCTGAGCAGGACCTGACGAACGTTCCTCCGGTGAGTCTGGAGATCCGGAGAGAAGACCAAGATGTCGTCCAGGTACACCACTACGCAGGCGTAGAGAAGGTCCCGGAAGATGTCATTGACCAACTCTTGAAAGACGGCAGGAGCGTTACAGAGACCAAAGGGCATTACCAGATATTCATAGTGGCCGTCCCGGGTGTTAAATGCCGTCTTCCATTCATCCCCCTGACGGATACGAACCAGGTTGTACGCCCCACGGAGGTCCAGTTTGGTGAAGATTCTAGCCCCCCCTCAGACGATCAAATAACTCCGGAATGAGCGGAAGGGGGTACTTATTCTTCACCGTGATCTGGTTAAGGCCTCTATAGTCTATACAGGGACGGAGAGAGCCGTCCTTCTTTTTGACGAAAAAGAAGCCTGCTCCCGCCGGGGAGGTAGATTTCCGGATGAATCCCCTGGCCAGATTCTCCTCAATATATTCGGACATCGACCGGGTCTCAGCAGCGGATAATGGATAAATACACCCACGGGGAGGAGTAGTACCAGGTAACAGGTCGATAGGGCAGTCGTATGGTCTATGAGGGGGTAGTGTCTCTGCTTCCTTTTTATTAATGACATCAGCATAAGACCAATAAGGAATCGGAAGTCCAGGTAGATTAGCTGGGGTAGGAGAAGGACGGACGGGATGGACGGGAACCAGACAGGTCTTATGGCAGTCCTGTCCCCAGCGAAGGACTTCTCCGGACTGCCAGTCAAGCACGGGTGCATGTCTCTGGAGCCAAGGTAGGCCTAGCAAAAGGGCGTGGGAGAGTCCAGGCAGAACATGAAAGGAGATACTCTCAGAATGCAGCATTCCCACCTGCAGAGTAATGGATTCGGTGATGAGTTGGATGGGGCGTGGTAAGAAACCCCCATCCACGGCAGCAACAGACAAAGGTACAGCCAGAGGTTTGGTGGGGATGCGGTATTTCTCTACCAGGGACTGTGAAATAAGATTCCCGGCTGCTCCAGAGTCAAGTTGGGCTAGTTCGAAATAATGGTTCTCCCCGCAGACGATTGAGACTGACAGCAGCAGAGATGGAGAGGATTTATTCTTGTCTAGGTCGACCTCTCTGAGCGAACCTAGACACAGGCGTTTCCCGACCTCTCCGGGCAGGTACGGATCCGGTGCTCCTTACAGCCACAGTAGAAGCAGCTCCCCTCGGCACGGCGTAAGTCCTGACGGGTTTTGACCATCTTGGTCTGGTCGACCTGCATAGGCTCAGGAGAGTGTACCTGGGTAGAGACGGAGGGAGTGACGGGTTTCTGAAAAGTAGGAGCTAGACGTGGTAACCTCCTCTCACGGGTGACCTCTTTGGCACGCTCCTGGAACCGTAGGTCAATCCGGGTGGCAAGAGTTATTAGGTCATCGAGAGTGGTAGGGATGTCCCGACCGGCAAGTTCATCTTTAATACGGCCGGACAGACCCTCCCAGAAGACAGATACCAGAGCGTCGTTATCCCAGGCCAGCTCCGAGGCAAGGGTACGGAACCGTATGGCATATTGGCCCACGGTGAGACTTCCCTGACGGAGGCGTAGCAGTGATGATGCGGATGAGGTCTTCCGTCCGGGTTCGTCGAAGACTTTCCGGAAAGCCGTGAGAAAAGCAGGCAAGTTGGACACCAGGGGGTCTCCTCTCTCCCATAGAGGATTTAGCCAGGCCAGGGCCTCCCCGGTGAGATGGGACATGATGAATGCAATTTTGGCTCGGTCGGAGTTAAACTGGTGAGACAGGAGTTCAAAGTGAAGGGTGCACTGATTTATGAAGCCCCGAGCCTGGGCGGAGTCGCCTCCGAAGCGAGGAGGTGCAGAAAGCCGGGGTCCGGGGTAGGATACCATGGTATTAGTGGGCAGCGGAGCTGCCGGATTGCGAGACATGGCACTGGCGGAGGTTGCTGGTGGAGCAGTCAGAGTGTCCAGGCGAGTATTGACATTCCGCAGGTGACCCAGGATGGACTCCTGTTGGGACCTTTGACGGGACAGTTCATGACACAGGTCCGAGAGCGAGGGAGCTTGGGTGACACCGGGTTCCATGGCACGAGCAAACTGTAACGGGTCTGGGAGGCGGAACCTCTGAGCTACTATACAAGGGGGCGGTCCTTGTAAGGGAGCGGGTGGCGACCAGGGAAGACGGGCAGGAAGTCACAGCAGGTGACCGGGACAGTCTCTGAGTGAACGGGCTGGAGGTCACGGCAAGTGACCGGGGCAGTCTCTGGATGAACGGGCAGATGGTCACGGCAAGTGACCGGGGCAGTCTCTGAATGAACGGGCAGATGGTCACGGCAAGTGACCGGGGCAGTCTCTGAATGAACGGGCAGATGGTCACGGCAAGTGACCGGGGCAGTCTCTGGATGAACGGGCAGATGGTCACGGCAAGTGACCGGGGCAGTCTCTGGGTAAAGGGTTGGTACGACCTGTGGCGGCTGATGATAGACGTGAGCTCCCAGGTGAGCAGGCGAGAGTCTCTGGATGAACGGGTGGTCACAGCATGTGACGGCGGAGCCTCCAGGAAGACCAACAGAAAGGCGGCAGATGAGCGCTCCCAGGTGAGCGGGCAGAAGTCTCTGGACAGGCGGGTGGTCACAGCACCTGACGGCAGAGCCTCCAGGTAGGCTAGCAGACAGGCAGCAGATGAGCGCTCCCAGGTGAGCGGGCAGGAGTCACTGGACAGGCAGGTGGTCACACCACGTGACGGCGGAGCCTCCAGGTAGGCTAGCAGGCAGGTAGCAGATGTGTGCTCCCAGGTGAGCAGGCAAGCTGGTCCATAGACAGACTGACAGGAGTTGGAAGGCAGACCGTCGGACCTCAGGCAAGCAGGCAGGTGGCTGAAGTGCGCTCCCAGGTGAGCGGACAGGCTGGTCCTTAGACAGACTGACAGGAGTAGTAAGGCAGACCGTCGGACCTCAGACTAGCAGGCAGGTAGCAGATAATGAGGCAGGAATAAGACAGCAAGCTGGCAGGAATCTGGCAGGTATCTATCAGGTAACTCTCAACGGGACCTGAGGGCTGAAGCAGAGTAGTGAACACTGCAACAACATTGCTCGGGCACCTCCATTTTGGAGGAGGTGCCTTATATATGGTGAAGTCCTCCTGCCATTGGCCGGGGACTCCTTAGGACGGCGCGCGCGGCCCCTTTAAGAGGGAGGGAGAGCACGCGCGCCCTAAGCACAGTGGCCAGGAAGGAGCGCGCACTGCCAGCAGAGCGGGAGGAGGACGCCGGGCACGGAGCAGAGAGGTGAGGGGAGCAGCGTCCCTGCCTAGCAGAGGGCAGGGACGCCGGCGCTAGAATTACGACCTCCACCGCTCTTCCAAGGGGCATTTAAACCGTCTTGTTAAGCTACTGCGTCTTGCACGTCTCTTCCAAGGGGCATTTAAACCTTCTTGTTTAGCTACTGTAACCTCCACCACTTTTCCAAGGGGCATTTAAACCGTCTTGTTAAGCTGCTGCGACCTGCATGTCTCTTCCAAGGGGCACTTAAACCATCTTGTTAAGCTACTGCGACCTTCACCGCTCTTCCAAGGGGCATTTAAACCGTCTTGTTAAGCTACTGCGACCTGCACGTCTCTACCAAGGGGCATTTAATCCGTCTTGTTAAGCTATTACGACCTCCACCGCTCTTCCAAGGGGCATTTAAACCGTGTTTTTAAGCTACTGCGACCTGCACATCTCTACCAAGGGGCATTTAATCCGTCTTGTTAAGCTATTACGACCTCCACCGCTCTTCCAACGTGCATTTAAACCATCTTGCTAAGCTACTGCGGCCTGTACGTCTCTTCCAAGGTGCATTTAAACCGTCTTGTTAAGCTACTGCGACCTGCACGTCTCTACCAAGGGGCATTTAATCCGTCTTGTTAAGCTATTACGACATCCACCGCTCTTCCAAGGGGCATTTAAACCGTCTTGTTAAGCTACTGCGACCTGCACGTCTCTACCAAGGGGCATTTAATCCGTCTTGTTAAGCTATTACGACCTCCACCGCTATTCCAAGGGGCATTTAAACCGTGTTTTTAAGCTACTGCAACCTGCAAATCTCTTCCAAGGGGCATTTTAACCGTCTTGTTAAGCTACTGCGACCTGCACGTCTCTTCCAAGGGGCATTTAAACCATCTTGTTAATATACTGCGATCTCCACCGCTTTTCCAAGGGGCATTTAAACCGTCTTGTTAAGCTACTGCGACTTGCACGTCCCTTCCAAGGGGCATATAAACCGTCTTGTTAAGCTACTGAGACCTCCAACGCTCTTCCAAGGGGCATTTAAACCGTCTTGTTAAGCTACTGCGACCTGCACGTCTCTTCCATGGGGCATTTAAACTGTCTTGTTAAGCTACTGCGACCTGCACGTCTCTTCCATGTGGCATTTAAACCGTCTTGTTAAGCTACTGCGACCTGCACGTCTCTTCCAAGGGGCATTTAAACCGTCTAGTTAAGCTACTGCGACCTGCACATCGCTTCCAACGGGCATTTAAACTATCTTGTTAAGCTACTGCGACCTGCACGTCTCTTCCAAGGTGCATTTAAACCGTCTTGTTAAGCTGCTGCGATCTGCACATCTCTACCAAGGGGCATTTAATCCGTCTTGTTAAGCTATTACGACCTCCACCGCTCTTCCAAGGGGCATTTAAACCGTCTTGTTAAGCTACTGCGTCTTGCACGTCTCTTCCAAGGGGCATTTAAACCTTCTTGTTTAGCTACTGTAACCTCCACCACTTTTCCAAGGGGCATTTAAACCGTCTTGTTAAGCTGCTGCGACCTGCATGTCTCTTCCAAGGGGCACTTAAACCATCTTGTTAAGCTACTGCGACCTTCACTGCTCTTCCAAGGGGCATTTAAACCGTCTTGTTAAGCTACTGCGAAATGCACGTTTCTTCCAAGGGCATTTAAACCATCTTGTTAATCGACTGCGACCTCCACCGCTTTTCCAAGGGGCATTTATCCGTCTTGATAAGCTACTGCGACCTGCACGTCTCTTCCAAGAGGCATTTAAACCGTCTTGTTAAGCTACTGCGACCTCCACCGCTCTTCCAAGGGGCATTTAAACCGTCTTGTTAAGCTACTGCGACCTGTACGTCTCTTAAATGGGGCATTTAAACCGTCTTGTTAAGCTACTGCGACCTGCACGTCTCTTCCATGGGGCATTTAAACCATCTTGTTAAGCTACTGCGAACTGCACGTCTCTTCCAAGGGGCATTTAAACCGTCTTGTTAAGCTACTGCGACCTGCACGTCTCTTCCAACGGGCATTTAAACCATCTTGTTAATCGACTGCGACCTGCACGTCTCTTCCAAGGTGCATTTAAACCGTCTTGTTAAGTTGTTGTGATTTGCACGTCTCTTCCAAGGGGCATTTAAACCGTCTTGTTAAGCTACTGCTACCTGCATGTCTCTTCCAAGGGGCATTTAAACCGTCTTTTTAAGCTACTGCAACCTGCATGTCTCTTCCAAGGGGCATTTAAACCGTCTTTTTAAGCTACTGCGACCTGCATGTCTCTTCCAAGGGGCATTAAAACCTTCTTGTTTAGCTACTGTAACCTCCACCACTTTTCCAAGGGGCATTTAAACCGTCTTGTTAAGCAACTGCGACTTGCATGTCTCTTCCAAGGGGCATTTAAACCGTCTTTTTAAGCTGCTGCAACCTGCACGTCTCTTCCAAGGGGCATTTAAACTGTCTTGTTAAGCTACTGCGACCTACATGTCTCTTCCAAGGGGCATTTAAACCGTCTTGTTAAGCTATTGCGACCTCCACCGCTCTTCCAAGGGGCATGTAAACCGTCTTGTTAAGCTACTGTGACCTGAACGTCTCTTCCATGGGGCATTTAAACCGTCTTGTTAAGCTTTTGCCACCTGCACGTCTCTTCCATGGGGCATTTAAACCGTCTTGTTAAGCTACTGCGACCTGCACGTCTCTTCCAACGTGCATTTAAACCATCTTGTTAAGCTACTGCGATCTGCACGTCTCTTCCAAGGTGCATTTAAACCGTCTTGTTAAGCTACTGCGACCTGCATGTCTCTTCCAAGGGGCACTTAAACTGTTTTGTTTAGCTACTGTAACCTCCACCACTTTTCGAAGGGGCATTTAAACCGTCTTGTTAAGCTACTGCGATCTACATGTCTCTTCCAAGGGGCATTTAAACCGTCTTGTTAAGCTACTGCGACCTCCTCCGCTCTTCCAAGGGGCATTTAAACCGTCTTGTTAAGCTACTGCGACCTGCAGTTCTCTTCCATGGGGCATTTAAAAAGTCTTGTTAAGCTACTGCGACCTGCACGTCTCTTCCATGGGGCATTTAAACCGTCTTGTTAAGCTACTGCGACCTGCACGTCTCTTCCAACGTGAATTTAAACCATCTTGATAAGCTACTGCGACCTGCACGTCTCTTCCAAGGGGTCATTTAAACCGTCTTGTTAAGCTACTGCGACCTCCACCGCTCTTCAACGGGCATTTAAACCGTCTTGTTAAGCTACTGCGACCTGTACGTCTCTTAAATGGGGCATATAAACCGTCTTGTTAAGCTACTGCGACCTGCACGTCTCTTCCAAGGGGCATTTTAACCGTCTTGTTAAGCTACTGCGACCTGCACGTCTCTTCCATGGGGCATTTAAACCGTCTTGTTAAGCTACTGCGACCTGCACGTCTCTTCCAACGTGAATTTAAACCATCTTGTTAAGCTACTGCGACCTGCACGTCTCTTCCAAGGTGCATTTAAACCGTCTTGTTAAACTACAGCGACCTCCACCGCTCTTCCAAGGGGCATTTGAACTGTCTTGTTAAGCTACTGCGACCTACATGTCTCTTCCAAGGGGCATTTAAACCGTCTTGTTAAACTACAGCGACCTCCATCGCTATGCCAAGGGGCATTTAAACTGTCTTGTTAAGCTACTGCGACCTGCACGTCTCTTGCATGGGGCATTTAAACCGTCTTGTTAAGCTACTGCGACCTGCACGTCTCTTCCATGGGGCATTTAAACCGTCTTGTTAAGATACTGCGACCTGCACGTCTCTTCCAAGGGGCATTTAAACCATCTTGTTAAGCTACTGCAACCAGCACGTCTCTTCCAAGGGGCATTTAAACCATCTTGTTAAGCTACTGCGACCTCCACCTCTCTTCCAAGGGGCATTTAAACCGTCTTGTTAAGCTACTGCGACCTGCACGTCTCTTCCATGGGGCATTTAAACCGTCTTGTTAAGCTACTGCGACCTACACGTCTCTTCCATGGGGCATTTAAACCGTCTTGTTAAGCTACTGCGACCTGCACGTCTCTTCCAAGGGGCATTTAAACCATCTTGTTTAGCTACTGCGACCTGCACGTCTCTTCCAAGGGGCATTTAAACCGTCTTGTTAAGCTACTGCGACCTCCACCTCTCTTCCATGGGGCATTTAAAACGTCTTGTTAAGCTACTGCGACCTGCACATCTCTACCAAGGGGCATTTAATCCGTCTTGTTAAGCTATTACGACCTCCACCGCTCCTCCAAGGGGCATTTAAACCGTCTTGTTAAGCTACTGGGTCTTGCACGTCTCTTCCAAGGGGCATTTAAACCTTCTTGTTTAGCTAATGTAACCTTCAACAATTTTCCAAGGGGCATTTAAACCGTCTTGTTAAGCTGCTGCGACCTGCATGTCTCTTCCAAGGGGCACTTAAACCATCTTGTTAAGCTACTGCGAACTTCACCGCTCTTCCAAGGGGCATTTAAACCGTCTTGTTAAGCTATTGCGAACTGCACGTTTCTTCCAAGGGCATTTAAACCATATTGTTAATCTACTGCGACCTCCACCGCTTTTCCAAGGGGCATTTATCCATCTTGATAAGCTACTGCGACCTGCACGTCTCTTCCAAGGGGTCATTTAAACCGTCTTGTTAAGCTACTGCGACCTCCACCGCTCTTCCAAGGGGCATTTAAACCGTCTTGTTAAGCTACTGCGACCTGTACGTCTCTTAAATGGGGCATTTAAACCGTCTTGTTAAGCTACTGCGACCTGCACGTCTCTTCCATGGGGCATTTAAACCGTCTTGTTAACCTACTGCGACCTGCACGTCTCTTCCAAGGGGCATTTAAACCATCTTGTTAAGCTAATGCGACCTGCACGTCTCTTCCATGGGGCATTTAAACCGTCTTGTTAAGCTACTGCGACCAGCACCTCTCTTCCAACGTGAATTTAAACCATCTTTTTAAGCTACTGCGACCTGCACGTCTATTCCAAGGTGCATTTAAACCGTCTTGTTAAGCTACTGCGACCTGCACGACTCTACCAAGGGGCATTTAATCCGTCTTGTTAAGCTATTACGACCTCCACCGCTCTTCCAAGGGGCATTTAAACCATCTTGTTAAGCTATTGCGACCTGCACGTCTCTTCCAAGGGGCATTTAAACAGTCTTGTTAAGCTACTGCGACCTGCACGTCTCTTCCGAGGGGCATTTAAACCGTCTTGTTAAGCTACTGCGACTTGCACGTCTCTTCCAAGGGGCATTTAAACCTTCTTGTTTAGCTACTGTAACCTCCACCACTATTCCAAGGGGCATTTGAACTGTCTTGTTAAGCTACTGCGACCTACATGTCTCTTCCAAGGGGCATTTAAACCGTCTTGTTAAGCTACTGCGACCTGCACGTCTCTTCCATGGGGCATTTAAACCGTCTTGTTAAGCTACTGCGACCTGCACGTCTCTTCCAAGGGGCATTTAAACCATCTTGTTAAGCTACTGCAACCAGCACGTCTCTTCCAAGGGGCATTTAAACCGTTTTGTTAAGCTACTGCGACCTCCGCCTCTCTTCCAAGGGGCATTTAAACCGTCTTGTTAAGCTACTGCGACCTGCACGTCTCTTCCATGGGGCATTTAAACCGTCTTGTTAAGCTACTGCGACCTGCACGTCTCTTCCATGGGGCATTTAAACCGTCTTGTTAAGGTACTGCGACCTGCACGTCTCTTCCAAGGGGCATTTAAACCATCTTGTTTAGCTACTGCGACCTGCACGTCTCTTCCAAGGGGCATTTAAACCGTCTTGTTAAGCTACTGCGACCTCCACCTCTCTTCCAAGGGGCATTTAAACCGTCTTGTTAAGCTACTGCGACCTGCACATCTCTACCAAGGGGCATTTAATCCGTCTTGTTAAGCTATTACGACCTCCACCGCTCTTCCAAGGGGCATTTAAACCGTCTTGTTAAGCTACTGCGTCTTGCACGTCTCTTCCAAGGGGTATTTAAACCTTCTTGTTTAGCTACTGTAACCTCCACCACTTTTCCAAGGGGCATTTAAACCGTCTTGTTAAGCTGGTGCGACCTGCATGTCTCTTCCAAGGGGCACTTAAACCATCTTGTTAAGCTACTGCGACCTTCACCGCTCTTCCAAGGGGCATTTAAAACATCTTGTTAAGCTACTGCGAACTGCACGTTTCTTCCAAGGGCATTTAAACCATCTTGTTAATCTACTGCGACCTCCACCGCTTTTCCAAGGGGCATTTATCCGTCTTGATAAGCAACTGCGACCTGCACGTCTCTTCCAAGGGGTCATTTAAACCGTCTTGTTAAGCTACTGCGACCTCCACCGCTCTTCCAAGGGGCATTTAAACCGTCTTGTTAAGCTACTGCGACCTGTACGTCTCTTAAATGGGGCATTTAAACCGTCTTGTTAAGCTACTGCGACCTGCACGTCTCTTCCATTGGCCATTTAAACCGTCTTGTTAAGCTACTGCGACCTGCACATCTCTTCCAAGGGGCATTTAAACCGTCTTGTTAAGCTACTGCGACCTGCACGTCTCTTCCAACGGGCATTTAAACCATCTTGTTAATCTACTGCGACCTGCCCGTCTCTTCCAAGGTGCATTTAAACCGTCTTGTTAAGCTGCTGTGATTTGCACGTCTCTTCCAAGGGGCATTTAAACTGTCTTGTTAAGATACTGCGACCTGCATGTCTCTACCAAGGGGCATTTAAACCGTCTTTTTAAGCTACTGCAACCTGCACGTCTCTTCCAAGGGGCATTTAAACCGTCTTGTTAAGCTACTGCGACCTGCATGTCTCTTCCAAGGGGCATTTAAACCTTCTTGTTTACCTACTGTAACCTCCACCACTTTTCCAAGGGGCATTTAAACTGTCTTGTTAAGCTACTGAAACCTGCACATCTCTACCCAAGGGCATTTAAGCCGTCTTGTTAAGCTACTGCAACTTGCACGTCTCTTCCAAGGGGCATTTAAACCGTCTTGTAAAGCTACTATAACCTCCACCACCTTTCCATGGGGCATTTAAACCGTCTTGTTAAGCTAAAGTGACCTGCACTTATCTTCCAAGCGGCATTTAAACCATCTTGTTAAGCTACTGCGACCTGCATGTCTCTTCCAAGGGGCATTTAAACCGTCTTTTTAAGCTACTGCGACCTGCGCTTCTGTTCCAAGGGGCATTTAAACCGTCTTGTTAAGCTACTGCGACCTGCATGTCTCTTCCGAGGGGCATTTAAACAGTGTTGTTAAGCTACTGCGACTTGCACGTCTCTTCTAAGGGGCATTTAAACCTTTTTGTTTAGCTACTGTAACCTCCACCACTTTTCCAAGGGGCATTTAAACCGTCTTGTTAAGCAACTGTGACCTGCATGTCTCTTCCAAGGGGAATTTAAACCGTCTTTTTAAGCTGCTGCAATCTGCACGTCTCTTCCAAGGGGCATTTAAACCGTCTTGTTAAGCTACTGCGACCTACATGTCTCTTCCAAGGGGCATTTAAACCGTCTTGTTAAGCTACTGCGACCTCCACCGCTCTTCCAAGGGGAATTTAAACCGTCTTGTTAAGCTACTGCGACCTGCACGTCTCTTCCATGGGGCATTTAAACCGTTTTGTTAAGCTACTGCGACCTGCACGTCTCTTCCATGGGGCATTTAAACCGTCTTGTTAAGCTACTGCGACCTGCACGTCTCTTCCAAGGGGCATTTAAACGTTCTTGTTTAGCTACTGTAACCTCCACCACTTTTTGAAGGGGCATTTAAACCGTCTTGTTAAGCTACTGCGACCTACATGTCTCTTCCAAGGGGCATTTAAACCGTCTTGTTAAGCTACTGCGACCTCCTCCTCTCTTCCAAGAGGCATTTAAACCGTCTTGTTAAGCTACTGCGACCTGCACGTCTCTTCCATGGGGCATTTAAACCGTCTTGTTAAGCTACTGCGACCTGCACGTCTCTTCCATGGGGCATTTAAACCATCTTGTTAAGCTACTGCGACCTGCAAGTCTCTTACAACGTGCATTTAAACCATCTTGTTAAGCTACTGCGACCTGCACGTCTCTTCCAAGGTGTATTTAAACTGTCTTGTTAAGCTACTGCGACCTGCACGACTCTACCGAGGGGCATTTAATCCGTCTTGTTAAGCTATTACGACCTCCACCGCTCTTCCAAGGGGCATTTAAACCATCTTGTTAAGCTACTGCGACCTGCACGTCTCTTCCAAGGGGCATTTAAACCGTCTTGTTAAGCTACTGCGACCTTCACGTCTCTTCCGAGGGGCATTTAAACCGTCTTGTTAAGCTACTGCGACTTGCACGTCTCTTCCAAGGGGCATTTAAACCTTCTTGTTTAGCTACTGTAACCTCCACCACTTTTCCAAGGGGCATTTAAACAATCTTGTTAAGCAACTGCGACCTGCATGTCTCTTCCAAGGGGCATTTAAACCGTCTTTTTAAGCTACTGCAACCTGCACGTCTCTTCCAAGGGGCATTTAAACCATCTTGTTAAGCTACTGCGACTTGCACTTCTCTTCCAAGGGGCATTTAAACCTTCTTGTTTAGCTACTGTAACCTCCACCACTATTCCAAGGGGCATTTAAACTGTCTTGTTAAGCTACTGCGAGATACATGTCTCTTCCAAGGGGCATTTAAACCGGCTTGTTAAGCTAAAGCGACCTCCACCGCTCTTCCAAGGGACATTTAAACTGTGTTGTTAAGCTACTGCGACCTGCACGTCTTTTCCATGGGGCATTTAAACCGTCTTGTTAAGCTACTGCGACCTGCACGTCTCTTCCATGGGGCATTTAAACCGTCTTGTTAAGCTACTGCGACCTGCACGTCTCTTCCAAGGGGCATTTAAACCGTCTTAGTAAAGCTGCTGCGACCCGCATGTCTCTTCCAATGGGCACTTAAACCATCTTGTTAAGCTACTGCGATCTCCAACGCTCTTCCAAGGTTCATTTAAACCGTCTTGTTAAGCTACTGCGACCTGCACGTCTCTTCCGACGTGTATTTAAACCATCTTGTTAAGCTACTGTGACCTGCACGTCTCTTCCAAGTTGCATTTAAACCGTCCTGTTAAGATGCTGCGATTTGCACGTCTCTTCCAAGGGGCATTTAAACCGTCTTGTTAAGCTACTGCGACCTGCATGTATCTTCCAAGGGGCATTTAAACCGTCTTGTTAAGCTACTGCGACCTCCTCCGCTCTTCCAAAGGGCATTTAAACCGTCTTGTTAAGCTACTGCGACCTGCACGTCTCTTCCATGGGGCATTTAAACTGTCTTGTTAAGCTACTGCGACCTGCACGTCTCTTCCATGGGGCATTTAAACAGTCTTGTCAAGCTACTGCGACCTGCACGTCTTTTCCAACGTGCATTTAAACCATCTTGTTAAGCTACTGCGACCTGCACGTCTCTTCCAAGGTGCATTTAAACCGTCTTGCTAAGCTACTGCGACCTGCACGACTTTACCAAGGGGCATTTAATCCGACTTGTTAAGCTATTACGACCTCCACCGCTCTTCCAAGGGGCATTTAAACCATCTTGTTAGGCTACTGCGACCTGCACGTCTCTTCCAAGGGGCATTTAAACCGTCTTGTTAAGCTACTGCGACCTGCACGTCTCTTCCGAGGGGCATTTAAACCGTCTTGTTAAGCTACTGCGACTTGCACGTCTCTTCCAAGGGGCATTTAAACCTTCTTGTTTAGCTACTGTAACCTCCACCACTTTTCCAAGGGGCATTTAAACCGTCTTGTTAAGCAACTGCGACCTGCATGTCTCTTCCAAGGGGCATTTAAACCTTCTTGTTTAGCTACTGTAACCTCCACCACTACTCCAAGGGGCATTTAAACTGTCTTGTTAAGCTACTGCGACGTACATGTCTCTTCCAAGGGGCATTTAAACCGTCTTGTTAAGCTACAGCGACCTCCACCGCTCTTCCAAGGGGCATTTAAACTGTCTTGTTAAGCTACTGCGACCTGCACGTCTCTTCCATGGGGCATTTAAACCGTCTTGTTAAGCTACTGCGACCTGCACGTTTCTTCCAAGGGGCATTTAAACCATCTTGTTAAGCTACTGCGAACTGCACGTCTCTTCCAACGGGCATTTAAACCATCTTGTTAAGCTACTGCGACCTGCACGTCTCTTCCAAGGTGCATTTAAACCTTCTTAGTAAAGCTGCTGCGACCGTCATGTCTCTTCCAAGGGGCACTTAAACCATCGTGTTAAGCTACTGCGACCTCCACCGCTCTTCCAAGGGGCATTTAAACCGTCTTGTTAAGCTACTGCGACCTGCACGTCTCTTCCAACGGGCATTTAAACCATCTTGTTAAGCTACTGCGACCTGCACGTCTCTTCCAAGTTGCATTTAAACCGTCTTTTTAAGCTACTGCAACCTGCACGTCTCTTCTAAGGGGCATTTAAACCGTCTTGTTAAGCTACTGCGACTTGCACGTCTCTTCCAAGGGGCATTTAAACCTTCTTGTTTAGCTACTGTAACCTCCACCACTTTTCCAAGGAGCATTTAAACCGTCTTGTTAAGCTACTGCGACCTGCATGTCTCTTCCAAGGGGCATTTAAACCGTCTTGTTAAGCTACTGCGACCTGCACGTCTCTTCAAAAGGGCATTTAAACCGTCTTGTTAAGCTACTGCGACTTGCACGTCTCTTCCAAGGGGCATTTAAACCGTCTTGTAAAGCTACTGTAACCTCCACCACTTTTCCAAGGGGCATTTAAGCCGTTTTGTTAAGTTAAAGCGACCTGCACTTATCTTCCAAGCTGCATTTAACCCACCTTGTTAAGCTACTGCGACCTGCATGTCTCTTCCAAGGGGCATTTAAACGTAATTTTAAGCTACTGCGACCTGCACGTCTCTTCCAAGGGGCATTTAAACCTTTTTGTTTAACTACTGTAACCTCCACCACTTTTCCAAGGGGCATTTAAACCGTCTTGTTAATCTACTGCGACCTGCATGTCTCTTCCAAGGGGCATTTAAACCGTCTTGTTAAGCTACTGCGAAATGCACGTCTCTTCCAAGGGGCATTTAAACCGCCTTGTTAAGCTACTGCGACTTGCACGTCTCTTCCAAGGGGCATTTAAACCGTCTTGTAAAGCTACTGTAACCTCCACCACTTTTCCAAGGGGCATTTAAACCCTCTTGTTAAGCTACTGCGACCTGCCCTTATCTTCCAAGCGCCATTTAAACCGTCTTGTTAAGCTACTACGACCTGCATGTCTCTTCCAAGTGGCATTTAAACCGTCTTTTTAAGATACTGCGACCTGCACGTCTCTTCCAAGGGGCATTTAAACCGTCTTGTTAAGCTAATGAGACCTGCAAGTCTCTTCCGAGGGGCATTTAAACCATTTTGTTAAGCTACTGGGACCTGTACGTCTCTTCCAAGGGGCATTTAAACCATCTTGTTAATCTACTGCGACCTCCACCGCTTTTCCAAGGGGCATTAAAACCGTCTTGTTAAGCTACTGCGACCTGCACGTCTCTTCCAACGGGCATTTAAACCATCTTGTTAATCTACTGCACCCTGCCCGTCTCTTCCAAGGTGCATTTAAACCGTCTTGTTAAGCTGCTGTGATTTGCACGTCTCTTCCAAGGGGCATTTAAACTGTCTTGTTAAGCTACTGCGACCTGCATGTCTCTTCCAAGGGGCATTTAAACCGTCTTTTTAAGCTACTGCAACCTGCACGTCTCTTCCAAGGGGCATTTAAACCGTCTTGTTAAGCAACTGCGACCTGTATTTCTCTTCTAAGGGGCATTTAAACCTTCTTGTTTAGCTACTGTAACCTCCACCACTTTTCCAAGGGGCATTTAAACCCTCTTGTTAAGCTACTGCGACCAGCATGACCCTTCCAAGGGGCACTTAAACCATCTTGTTAAGCTACTGCGACATGCACATCTCTACCAAAGGGCATTTAAGCCGTCTTGTTAAGCTACTGCAACTTGCACGTCTCTTCCAAGGGGCATTTAAACCGTCTTGTAAAGCTACTGTAACCTCCACCACTTTTCCATGGGGCATTTAAACCGTCTTGTTAAGCTACTGCGACCTGCATGTCTCTTCCAAGGGGCATTTAAACCGTCTTTTTAAGCTACTGCGACCTGCGCGTCTCTTCCAAGGGGCATTTAAACCGTCTTGTTAAGCTACTGCGACCTGCATGTCTCTTCCGAGGGGCATTTAAACAGTCTTGTTAAGCTACTGCGACCTGCACGTCTCTTCCATGGGGCATTTAAACCATCTTGTTACGCTACTGCGACCTGCACGTCTCTTACAACGTGCATTTAAACCATCTTGTTAAGCTACTGCGACCTGCACGTCTCTTCCAAGGTGCATTTAAACCATCTTGTTAAGCTACTGCGACCTGCACGACTCTACCGAGGGGCATTTAATCCGTCTTGTTAAGCTATTACGACCTCCACCGCTCTTCCAAGGGACATTTAAACCATCTTGTTAAGCTACTGCGACCTGCACGTCTCTTCCAAGGGGCATTTAAACCGTCTTGTTAAGCTACTGCGACCTTCACGTCTCTTCCGAGGGGCATTTAAACCGTCTTGTTAAGCTACTGCGACTTGCACGTCTCTTCCAAGGGGCATTTAAACCTTCTTGTTTAGCTACTGTAACCTCCACCACTTTTCCAAGGGGCATTTAAACCGTCTTGTTAAGCAACGGCGACCTGCATGTCTCTTCCAAGGGGCATTTAAACCGTCTTTTTAAGCTACTGCAACCTGCACGTCTCTTCCAAGGGGCATTTAAACCATCTTGTTAAGCTACTGCGACTTGCACATCTCTTCCAAGGGGCATTTAAACCTTCTTGTTTAGCTACTGTAACCTCCACCACTATTCCAAGGGGCATTTAAACTGTCTTGTTAAGCTACTGCGACCTACATGTCTCTTCCAAGGGGCATTTAAACCGTCTTGTTAAGCTAAAGCGACCTCCACCGCTCTTCCAAGGGGCATTTAAACTGTGTTGTTAAGCTACTGCGACCTGCCCGTCTTTTCCATGGGGCATTTAAACCATCTTGTTAAGCTACTGCGACCTGCACGTCTCTTCCATGGGGCATTTAAACCGTCTTGTTAAGCTACTGCGACCTGCACGTCTCTTCCAAGGGGCATTTAAACCGTCTTAGTAAAGCTGCTCCGACCTGCATGTCTCTTCCAGTGGGCACTTAATCCATCTTGTTAAGCTACTGCGACCTCCACTGCTCTTCCAAGGGGCATTTAAACCGTCTTGTTAAGCTACTGCGACCTGCACGTCTCTTCCAACGGGCATTTAAACCATCTTGTTAAGCTACTGCGATCTGCACGTCTCTTCCAAGGTGCATTTAAACCGTCCTGTTAAGCTGCTGCGATTTGCACGTCTCTTCCAAGGGGCATTTAAACCGTCTTGTTAAGCTACTGCGACCTGCATGTCTCTTCCAAGGGGCATTTAAACCGTCTTGTTAAGCTACTGCGACTTGCACGTCTCTTCCAAGGGGCATTTAAACCTTCTTGTTTAGCTACTGTATCCTCCACCACTTTTCCAAGGAGCATTTAAACCGTCTTGTTAAACTACTGCGACCTGCATGTCTCATCCAAGGGGCATTTAAACCATCTTGTTAAGCTACTGCGACCTGCACGTCTCTTCAAAAGGGCATTTAAACCGTCTTGTTAAGCTACTGCGACTTGCACGTCTCTTCCAAGGGGCATTTAAACCGTCTTGTAAAGCTACTGTAACCTCCACCACTTTTCCAAGGGGCATTTAAGCCGTCTTGTTAAGTTAAAGCGACCTGCACTTATCTTCCAAGCTGCATTTAAACCACCTTGTTAAGCTACTGCGACCTGCATGTCTCTTCCAAGGGGCATTTAAACGTAATTTTAAGCTACTGCGACCTGCACGTCTCTTCCAAGGGGCATTTAAACCCTCTTGTTAAGCTACTGCGACCTGCACGTCTCTTCCAAGGGGCATTTAAACCTTCTTGTTTAACTACTGTAACCTCCACCACTTTTCCAAGGGGCATTTAAACCGTCTTGTTAATCTACTGCGACCTGCATGTCTCTTCCAAGGGGCATTTAAACCGTCTTGTTAAGCTACTGCGAAATGCACGTCTCTTCCAAGGGGCATTTAAACCATCTTGTTAAGCTACTGCGACTTGCACGTCTCTTCCAAGTGGCATTTAAACCGTCTTGTAAAGCTACTGTAACCTCCACCACTTTTCCAAGGGGCATTTAAACCGTCTTGTTAAGCTACTGCGACCTGCCCTTATCTTCCAAGCGCCATTTAAACCGTCTTGTTAAGCTACTACGACCTGCATGTCTCTTCCAAGTGGCATTTAAACCGTCTTTTTAAGATACTGCGACCTGCACGTCTCTTCCAAGGGGCATTTAAACCGTCTTGTTAAGCTAATGAGACCTGCATGTCTCTTCCGAGGGGCATTTAAACCATTTTGTTAAGCTACTGGGACCTGTACGTCTCTTCCAAGAGGCATTTAAACCATCTTGTTAATCTACTGCGACCTCCACCGCTTTTCCAAGGGGCAATAAAACCGTCTTGTTAAGCTACTGCGACCTGCACGTCTCTTCCAACGGGCATTTAAACCATCTTGTTAATCTACTGCGACCTGCCCCTCTCTTCCAAGGTGCATTTAAACCGTCTTGTTAAGCTGCTGTGATTTGCACGTCTCTTCCAAGGGGCATTTAAACTGTCTTGTTAAGCTACTGCGACCTGCATGTCTCTTCCAAGGGGCATTTAAACCGTCTGTTTAAGCTACTGCAACCTGCACGTCTCTTCCAAGGGGCATTTAAACCGTCTTGTTAAGCTACTGCGACCTGTATGTCTCTTCTAAGGGGCATTTAAACCTTCTTGATTAGCTACTGTAACCTCCACCACTTTTCCAAGGGGCATTTAAACCGTCTTGTTAAGCTACTGCGACCAGCATGACCCTTCCAAGGGGCACTTAAACCATCTTGTTAAGCTACTGCGACATGCACATCTCTACCAAAGGGCATTTAAGCCGTCTTGTTAAGCTACTGCAACTTGCACGTCTCTTCCAAGGGGCATTTAAACCGTCTTGTTTAGCTACTGTAACCTCCACCACTTTTCCATGGGGCATTTAAACCGTCTGGTTAAGCTAAAGCGACCTGCACTTATCTTCCAAGCGGCATTTAAACCATCTTGTTAAGCTACTGCGACCTGCATGTCTCTTCCAAGGGGCATTTAAACCGTCTTTTTAACCTACTGCGACCTGCGCGTCTCTTCCAAGGGGCATTTAAACAGTCTTATTAAGCTACTGAGACTTGCACGTCTCTTCCAAGGGGCATTTAAACCTTTTTGTTTAGCTACTGTAACCTCCACCACTTTTCCTAGGGGCATTTAAACCGTCTTGTTAAGCAACTGTGACCTGCATGTCTCTTCCAAGGGGCATTTAAACCGTCTTTTTAAGCTGCTGCAACCTGCACGTCTCTTCCAAGGGGCATTTAAACCGTCTTGTTAAGCTACTGCGACCTACATGTCTCTTCCAAGGGGCATTTAAACCATCTTGTTAAGCTACTGCGACCTCCACCGCTCTTCCAAGGGGCATTTAAACCGTCTTGTTAAGCTACTGCGACCTGCACGTCTCTTTCATGGGGCATTTAAACCGTCTTGTTAAGCTACTGCGACCTGCACGTCTCTTCCATGGGGCATTTAAACCGTCTTGTTAAGCTACTGCGACCTGCACGTCTCTTCCAAGGGGCATTTAAACGTTCTTGTTTAGCTACTGTAACCTCCACCACTTTTTGAAGGGGCATTTAAACCGTCTTGTTAAGCTACTGCGACCTACATGTCTCTTCCAAGGGGCATTTAATCCGTCTTGTTAAGCTACTGCGACCTCCTCCTCTCTTCCAAGGGGCATTTAAACCGTCTTGTTAAGCTACTGCGACCTGCACGTCTCTTCCATGGGGCATTTAAACCATCTTGTTAAGCTACTGCGACCTGCACGTCTCTTCCATGGGGCATTTAAACCACCTTGTTAAGCTACTGCGACCTGCACGTCTCTTAGAACGTGCATTTAAACCATCTTGTTAAGCTACTGCAACCTGCACGTCTCTTCCAAGGTGCATTTAAACCGTCTTGTTAAGCTACTGCGACCTGCACGACTCTACCGAGGGGCATTTAATCCGTCTTGTTAAGCTATTACGACCTCCACCGCTCTTCCAAGGGGCATTTAAACCATCTTGTTAAGCTACTGCGACCTGCACGTCTCTTCCAAGGGGCATTTAAACAGTCTTGTTAAGCTACTGCGACCTTCACGTCTCTTCCGAGGGGCATTTAAACCATCTTGTTAAGCTACTGCGACTTGCACGTCTCTTCCAAGGGGCATTTAAACCGTCTTGTTTAGCTACTGTAACCTCCACCACTTTTCCAAGGGGCATTTAAACCATCTTGTTAAGCAACTGCGACCTGCATGTCTCTTCCAAGGGGCATTTAAACCGTCTTTTTAAGCTACTGCAACCTGCACGTCTCTTCCAAGGGGCATTTAAACCATCTTGTTAAGCTACTGCGACTTGCACTTCTCTTCCAAGGGGCATTTAAACCTTCTTGTTTAGCTACTGTAACCTCCACCACTATTCCAAGGGGCATTTAAACTGTCTTGTTAAGCTACTGCGACCTACATGTCTCTTCCAAGGGGCATTTAAACCGGCTTGTTAAGCTAAAGCGACCTCCACCGCTCTTCCAAGGGGCATTTAAACTGTGTTGTTAAGCTACTGCGACCTGCACGTCTTTTCCATGGGGCATTTAAACCGTCTTGTTAAGCTACTGCGACCTGCACGTCTCTTCCATGGGGCATTTAAACCGTCTTGTTAAGCTACTGCGACCTGCACGTCTCTTCCAAGGGGCATTTAAACCGTCTTAGTAAAGCTGCTGCGACCTGCATGTCTCTTCCAATGGGCACTTAAACCATCTTGTTAAGCTACTGCGATCTCCACCGCTCTTCCAAGTGGCATTTAAACCATGTTGTTAAGCTACTTGCACCTGCACGTCTCTTCCAACGGGCATTTAAACCATCTTGTTAAGCTACTGCGACCTGCACGTCTCTTCCAAGTTGCATTTAAACCGTCCTGTTAAGCTGCTGCGATTTGCAAGTCTCTTCCAAGGGGCATTTAAACCGTCTTGTTAAGCTACTGCGACCTGCATGTCTCTTCCAAGGGGCATTTAAACCGTCTTGTTAAGCTACTGCGACCTCCTCCGCTCTTCCAAAGGGCATTTAAACCGTCTTGTTAAGCTACTGCGACCTGCACGTCTCTTCCATGGGGCATTTAAACTGTCTTGTTAAGCTACTGCGACCTGCACGTCTCTTCCATGGGGCATTTAAACCGTCTTGTCAAGCTACTGCGACCTGCACGTCTTTTCCAACGTGCATTTAAACCATCTTGTTAAGCTACTGCGACCTGCACGTCTCTTCCAAGGTGCATTTAAACCGTCTTGCTAAGCTACTGCGACCTGCACGACTTTACCAAGGGGCATTTAATCCGACTTGTTAAGCTATTACGACCTCCACCGCTCTTCCAAGGGGCATTTAAACCATCTTGTTAAGCTACTGCGACCTGCACGTCTCTTCCAAGGGGCATTTAAACCGTCTTGTTAAGCTACTGCGACCTGCACGTCTCTTCCGAGGGGCATTTAAACCGTCTTGTTAAGCTACTGCGACTTGCACGTCTCTTCCAAGGGGCATTTAAACCTTCTTGTTTAGCTACTGTAACCTCCACCACTTTTTCAAGGGGCATTTAAACCGTCTTGTTAAGCAACTGCGACCTGCATGTCTCTTCCAAGGGGCATTTAAACCTTCTTGTTTAGCTACTGTAACCTCCACCACTATTCCAAGGGGCATTTAAACTGTCTTGTTAAGCTACTGCGACCTACATGTCTCTTCCAAGGGGCATTTAAACCGTCTTGTTAAGCTACAGCGACCTCCACCGCTCTTCCAAGGGGCATTTAAACTGTCTTGTTAAGCTACTGCGACCTGCACGTCTCTTCCATGGGGCATTTAAACCGTCTTGTTAAGCTACTGCGACCTGCACGTTTCTTCCAAGGGGCATTTAAACCATCTTGTTAAGCTACTGCGAACTGCACGTCTCTTCCAACGGGCATTTAAACCATCTTGTTAAGCTACTGCGACCTGCACGTCTCTTCCAAGGTGCATTTAAACCTTCTTAGTAAAGCTGCTGCGACCGGCATGTCTCTTCCAAGGGGCATTTAAACCATCTTGTTAAGCTACTGCGACCTGCACGTCTCTTCCAAGTTGCATTTAAACCGTCTTTTTAAGCTACTGCAACCTGCACGTCTCTTCTAAGGGGCATTTAAACCGTCTTGTTAAGCTACTGCGACTTGCACGTCTCTTCCAAGGGGCATTTAAACCTTCTTGTTTAGCTACTGTAACCTCCACCACTTTTCCAAGGAGCATTTAAACCGTCTTGTTAAGCTACTGCGACCTGCATGTCTCTTCCAAGGGGCATTTAAACCGTCTTGTTAAGCTACTGCGACCTGCACGTCTCTTCAAAAGGGCATTTAAACCGTCTTGTTAAGTTACTGCGACTTGCACGTCTCTTCCAAGGGGCATTTAAACCGTCTTGTAAAGCTACTGTAACCTCCACCACTTTTCCAAGGGGCATTTAAACCGTCTTGTTAAGCTACTGCGACCTGCCCTTATCTTCCAAGCGCCATTTAAACCGTCTTGTTAAGCTACTACGACCTGCATGTCTCTTCCAAGTGGCATTTAAACCGTCTTTTTAAGATACTGCGACCTGCACGTCTCTTCCAAGAGGCATTTAAACCGTCTTGTTAAGCTAATGAGACCTGCATGTCTCTTCCGAGGGGCATTTAAACCATTTTGTTAAGCTACTGGGACCTGTACGTCTCTTCCAAGGGGCATTTAAACCATCTTGTTAATCTACTGCGACCTCCACCGCTTTTCCAAGGGGCATTAAAACCGTCTTATTAAGCTACTGCGACCTGCACGTCTCTTCCAACGGGCATTTAAACCATCTTGTTAATCTACTGCGACCTGCCCGTCTCTTCCAAGGTGCATTTAAACCGTCTTGTTAAGCTGCTGTGATTTGCACGTCTCTTCCAAGGGGCATTTAAACTGTCTTGTTAAGCTACTGCGACCTGCATGTCTCTTCCAAGGGGCATTTAAACCGTCTTTTTAAGCTACTGCAACCTGCACGTCTCTTCCAAGGGGCATTTAAACCGTCTTGTTAAGCTACTGCGACCTGCATGTCTCTTCTAAGGGGCATTTAAACCTTCTTGTTTAGCTACAGTAACCTCCACCACTTTTCCAAGGGGCATTTAAACCCTCTTGCTAAGCTACTGCGACCAGCATGACCCTTCCAAGGGGCACTTAAACCATTTTGTTAAGCTACTGCGACATGCACATCTCTACCAAAGGGCATTTAAGCCGTCTTGTTAAGCTACTGCAACTTGCACGTCTCTTCCAAGGGGCATTTAAACCGTCTTGTAAAGCTACTGTAACCTCCACCACTTTTCCATGGGGGATTTAAACCGTCTTGTTAAGCTAAAGCGACCTGCACTTATCTTCCAAGCGGCATTTAAACCATCTTGTTAAGCTACTGCGACCTGCATGTCTCTTCCAAGGGGCATTTAAACCGTCTTTTTAAGCTACTGCGATCTGCGCGTCTCTTCCAAGGGGCATTTAAACCATCTTGTTAAGCTACTGCGACCTGCATGTCTCTTCCGAGGGGCATTTAAACAGTCTTGTTAAGCTAGTGCGACTTGCACGTCTCTTCCAAGGGGCATTTAAACCTTTTTGTTTAGCTACTGTAACCTCCACCACTTTTCCTAGGGGCATTTAAACCGTCTTGTTAAGCAACTGTGAGCTGCATGTCTCTTCCAAGGGGCATTTAAACCGTATTTTAAAGCTGCTGCAACCTGCACGTCTCTTCCAAGGGGCATTTAAACCATCTTGTTAAGCTACTGCGACCTACATGTCTCTTCCAAGGGGCATTTAAACCGTCTTGTTAAGCTACTGCGACCTCCACCGCTCTTCCAAGGGGCATTTAAACCGTCTTGTTAAGCTACTGCGACCTGCACGTCTCTTCCATGGGGCATTTAAACCGTCTTGTTAAGCTACTGCGACCTCCTCCTCTCTTCCAAGGGGCATTTAAACGTTCTTGTTTAGCTACTGTAACCTCCACCACTTTTTGAAGGGGCATTTAAACTGTCTTGTTAAGCTACTGCGACCTACATGTCTCTTCCAAGGGGCATTTAACTCTCTTGTTAAGCTACTGCGACCTCCTCCTCTCTTCCAAGGGGCATTTAAACCGTCTTGTTAAGCTACTGCGACATGCACGTCTCTTCCATGGGGCATTTAAACCGTCTTGTTAAGCTACTGCGACCTGCACGTCTCTTCCATGGGGCATTTAAACCATCTTGCTATGCTACTGCGACCTGCACGTCTCTTACAACGTGCATTTAAACCATCTTGTTAAGCTACTGCGACCTGCACGTCTCTTCCAAGGTGCATTTAAACCGTCTTGTTAAGCTACTGCGACCTGCACGACTCTACCGAGGGGCATTTAATCCGTCTTGTTAAGCTATTACGACCTCCACCGCTCTTCCAAGGGACATTTAAACCATCTTGTTAAGCTACTGCGACCTTCACGTCTTTTCCGAGGGGCATTTAAACCGTCTTGTTAAGCTACTGCGACTTGCACGTCTCTTCCAAGGGGCATTTAAACCTTCCTGTTTAGCTACTGTAACCTCCACCACTTTTCCAAGGGGCATTTAAACCGTCTTGTTAAGCAACGGCGACCTGCATGTCTCTTCCAAGGGGCATTTAAACCGTCTTTTTAAGCTACTGCAACCTGCACGTCTCTTCCAAGGGGCATTTAAACCATCTTGTTAAGCTACTGCGACTTGCACTTCTCTTCCAAGGGGCATTTAAACCTTCTTGTTTAGCTACTGTAACCTCCACCACTATTCCAAGGGGCATTTAAACTGTCTTGTTAAGCTACTGCGACCTACATGTCTCTTCCAAGGGGCATTTAAACCGTCTTGTTAAGCTAAAGCGACCTCCACCGCTCTTCCAAGGGGCATTTAAACTGTGTTGTTAAGCTACTGCGACCTGCACGTCTTTTCCATGGGGCATTTAAACCATCTTGTTAAGCTATTGCGACCTGCACGTCTCTTCCATGGGGCATTTAAACCGTCTTGTTAAGCTACTGCGACCTGCACGTCTCTTCCAAGGGGCATTTAAACCGTCTTAGTAAAGCTGCTCCGACCTGCATGTCTCTTCCAATGGGCACTTAAACCATCTTGTTAAGCTACTGCGACCTCCACCGCTCTTCCAAGAGGCATTTAAACCGTCTTGTTAAGCTACTGCGACCTGCACGTCTCTTCCAACGGGCATTTAAACCATCTTGTTAAGCTACTGCGATCTGCACGTCTCTTCCAAGGTGCATTTAAACCGTCCTGTTAAGCTGCTGAGATTTGCACGTCTCTTCCAAGGGGCATTTAAACCGTCTTGTTAAGCTACTGCGACCTGCATGTCTCTTCCAAGGGGCATTTAAACCGTCTTGTTAAGCTACTGCGACTTGCACGTCTCTTCCAAGGGGCATTTAAACCTTCTTGTTTAGCTACTGTAACCTCCACCACTTTTCCAAGGAGCATTTAAACCGTCTTGTTAAACTACTGCAACCTGCATGTCTCTTCCAAGGGGCATTTAAACCGTCTTGTTAAGCTACTGCGACCTGCACGTCTCTTCAAAAGGGCATTTAAACCGTCTTGTTAAGATACTGCGACTTGCACGTCTCTTCCAAGGGGCATTTAAACCGTCTTGTAAAGCTACTGTAACCTCCACCACTTTTCCAAGGGGCATTTAAGCCGTCTTGTTAAGTTAAAGCGACCTGCACTTATCTTCCAAGCTGCATTTAAACCACCTTGTTAAGCTACTGCGACCTGCATGTCTCTTCCAAGGGGCATTTAAACGTAATTTTAAGCTACTGCGACCTGCACGTCTCTTCCAAGGGGCATTTAAACCCTCTTGTTAAGCTACTGCGACCTGCACGTCTCTTCCAAGGGGCATTTAAACCTTCTTGTTTAACTACTGTAACCTCCACCACTTTTCCAAGGGGCATTTAAACCGTCTTGTTAATCTACTGCGACCTGCATGTCTCTTCCAAGGGGCATTTAAATCGTCTTGTTAAGCTACTGCAAAATGCACGTCTCTTCCAAGGGGCATTTAAACCGTCTTGTTAAGCTACTGCGACTTGCACGTCTCTTCCAAGTGGCATTTAAACCGTCTTGTAAAGCTACTGTAACCTCCACCACTTTTCCAAGGGGCATTTAAACCGTATTGTTAAGCTACTGCGACCTGCCCTTATCTTCCAAGCGCCATTTAAACCGTCTTGTTAAGCTACTACGACCTGCATGTCTCTTCCAAGTGGCATTTAAACCGTCTTTTTAAGATACTGCGACCTGCACGTCTCTTCCAAGGGGCATTTAAACCGTCTTGTTAAGCTAATGAGACCTGCATGTCTCTTCCGAGGGGCATTTAAACCATTTTGTTAAGCTACTGGGACCTGTACGTCTCTTCCAAGGGGCATTTAAACCATCTTGTTAATCTACTGCGACCTCCACCGCTTTTCCAAGGGGCATTAAAACCGTCTTGTTAAGCTACTGCGACCTGCACGTCTCTTCCAACGGGCATTTAAACCATCTTGTTAATCTACTGCGACCTGCCCGTCTCTTCCAAGGTGCATTTAAACCGTCTTGTTAAGCTGCTGTGATTTGCACGTCTCTTCCAAGGGGCATTTAAACTGTCTTGTTAAGCTACTGCGACCTGCATGTCTCTTCCAAGGGGCATTTAAACCGTCTTTTTAAGCTACTGCAACCTGCACGTCTCTTCCAAGGGGCATTTAAACCGTCTTGTTAAGCTACTGCGACCTGTATGTCTCTTCTAAGGGGCATTTAAACCTTCTTGTTTAGCTACTGTAACCTCCACCACTTTTCCAAGGGGCATTTAAACCGTCTTGTTAAGCTACTGCGACCAGCATGACCCTTCCAAGGGGCACTTAAACCATCTTGTTAAGCTACTGCGACATGCACATCTCTACCAAAGGGCATTTAAGCCGTCTTGTTAAGCTACTGCAACTTGCACGTTTCTTCCAAGGGGCATTTAAACCGTCATGTAAAGCTACTGTAACCTCCACCACTTTTCCATGGGGCATTTAAACCGTCTTGTTAAGCTAAAGCGACCTGCACTTATCTTCCAAGCGGCATTTAAACCATCTTGTTAAGCTACTGCGACCTGCATGTCTCTTCCAAGGGGCATTTAAACCGTCTTTTTAAGCTACTGCGACCTGCGCGTCTCTTCCAAGGGGCATTTAAACAGTCTTGTTAAGCTACTGCGACTTGTACGTCTCTTCCAAGGGGCATTTAAACCTTTTTGTTTAGCTACTGTAACCTCCACCACTTTTCCTAGGGGCATTTAAACCGTCTTGTTAAGCAACTGTGACCTGCATGTCTCTTCCAAGGGGCATTTAAACCGTCTTTTTAAGCTGCTGCAACCTGCACGTCTCTTCCAAGGGGCATTTAAACCGTCTTGTTAAGCTACTGCGACCTACATGTCTCTTCCAAGGGGCATTTAAACCGTCTTGTTAAGCTACTGCGACCTCCACCGCTCTTCCAAGGGGCATTTAAACCGTCTTGTTAAGCTACTGCGACCTGCACGTCTCTTTCATGGGGCATTTAAAAAGTCTTGTTAAGCTACTGCGACCTGCACGTCTCTTCCATGGGGCATTTAAACCGTCTTGTTAAGCTACTGCGACCTGCACGTCTCTTCCAAGGGGCATTTAAACGTTCTTGTTTAGCTACTGTAACCTCCACCACTTTTTGAAGGGGCATTTAAACCGTCTTGTTAAGCTACTGCGACCTACATGTCTCTTCCAAGGGGCATTTAATCCGTCTTGTTAAGCTACTGCGACCTTCTCTTCTCTTCCAAGGGGCATTTAAACCGTCTTGTTAAGCTACTGCGACCTGCACGTCTCTTCCATGGGGCATTTAAACCGTCTTGTTAAGCTACTGCGACCTGCACGTCTCTTCCATGGGGCATTTAAACCATCTTGTTAAGCTACTGCGACCTGCACGTCTCTTACAACGTGCATTTAAACCATCTTGTTAAGCTACTGCGACCTGCACGTCTCTTCCAAGGTGCATTTAAACCATCTTGTTAAGCTACTGCGACCTGCACGACTCTACCGAGGGGCATTTAATCCCTCTTGTTAAGCTATTACGACCTCCACCGCTCTTCCAAGGGGCATTTAAACCATCTTGTTAAGCTACTGCGACCTGCACGTCTCTTCCAATGGGCATTTAAACCGTATTGTTAAGCTACTGCGACCTTCACGTCTCTTCGAAGGGGCATATAAACCGTCTTGTTAAGCTACTGCGACTTGCACGTCTCTTCCAAAGGGCATTTAAACCTTCTTGTTTAGCTACTGTAACCTCCACCACTTTTCCAAGGGGCATTTAAACCGTCTTGTTAAGCAACGGCGACCTGCATGTCTCTTCCAAGGGGCATTTAAACCGTCTTTTTAAGCTACTGCAACCTGCACGTCTCTTCCAAGGGGCATTTAAACCATCTTGTTAAGCTACTGAAACTTGCACTTCTCTTCCAAGGGGCATTTGAACCTTCTTGTTTAGCTACTGTAACCTCCACCACTATTCCAAGGGGCATTTAAACTGTCTTGTTAAGCTACTGCGACCTGCATGTCTCTTCCAAGGGGCATTTAAACCGTCTTGTTAAGCTAAAGCGACCTCCACCGCTCTTCCAAGGGGCATTTAAACTGTCTTGTTAAGCTACTGCGACCTGCACGTCTTTTCCATGGGGCATTTAAACCGTCTTGTTAAGCTACTGCGACCTGCACGTCTCTTCCATGGGGCATTTAAACCGTCTTGTTAAGCTACTGCGACCTGCACGTCTCTTCCAAGGGGCATTTAAACCGTCTTAGTAAAGCTGCTCCGACGTGCATGTCTCTTCCAATGGGCACTTAAACCATCTTGTTAAGCTACTGCGACCTCCACCGCTCTTCCAAGGGGCATTTAAACCGTCTTGTTAAGCTACTGCGACCTGCACGTCTCTTCCAACGGGCATTTAAACCATCTTGTTAAGCTACTGCGACCTGCACGTCTCTTCCAAGGTGCATTTAAACCATCCTGTTAAACTGCTGCGATTTGCACGTCTCTTCCAAGGGGCATTTAAACCGTCTTGTTAAGCTACTGCGACCTGCATGTCTCTTCCGAGGGGCATTTAAACAGTCTTGTTAAGCTAGTGCGACTTGCACGTCTCTTCCAAGGGGCATTTAAACCTTTTTGTTTAGCTACTGTAACCTCCACCACTTTTCCTAGGGGCATTTAAACCGTCTTGTTAAGCAACTGTGAGCTGCATGTCTCTTCCAAGGGGCATTTAAACCGTATTTTTAAGCTGCTGCAACCTGCACGTCTCTTCCAAGGGGCATTTAAACCATCTTGTTAAGCTACTGCGACCTACATGTCTCTTCCAAGGGGCATTTAAACCGTCTTGTTAAGCTACTGCGACCTCCACCGCTCTTCCAAGGGGCATTTAAACCGTCTTGTTAAGCTACTGCGACCTGCACGTCTCTTCCATGGGGCATTTAAACCGTCTTGTTAAGCTACTGCGACCTCCTCCTCTCTTCCAAGGGGCATTTAAACGTTCTTGTTTAGCTACTGTAACCTCCACCACTTTTTGAAGGGGCATTTAAACTGTCTTGTTAAGCTACTGCGACCTACATGTCTCTTCCAAGGGGCATTTAACTCTCTTGTTAAGCTACTGCGACCTCCTCCTCTCTTCCAAGGGGCATTTAAACCGTCTTGTTAAGCTACTGCGACCTGCACGTCTCTTCCATGGGGCATTTAAACCGTCTTGTTAAGCTACTGCGACCTGCACGTCTCTTCCATGGGGCATTTAAACCATCTTGCTACGCTACTGCGACCTGCACGTCTCTTACAACGTGCATTTAAACCATCTTGTTAAGCTACTGCGACCTGCACGTCTCTTCCAAGGTGCATTTAAACCGTCTTGTTAAGCTACTGCGACCTGCACGACTCTACCGAGGGGCATTTAATCCGTCTTGTTAAGCTATTACGACCTCCACCGCTCTTCCAAGGGACATTTAAACCATCTTGTTAAGCTACTGCGACCTTCACGTCTCTTCCGAGGGGCATTTAAACCGTCTTGTTAAGCTACTGCGACTTGCACGTCTCTTCCAAGGGGCATTTAAACCTTCCTGTTTAGCTACTGTAACCTCCACCACTTTTCCAAGGGGCATTTAAACCGTCTTGTTAAGCAACGGCGACCTGCATGTCTCTTCCAAGGGGCATTTAAACCGTCTTTTTAAGCTACGGCAACCTGCACGTCTCTTCCAAGGGGCATTTAAACCATCTTGTTAAGCTACTGCGACTTGCACTTCTCTTCCAAGGGGCATTTAAACCTTCTTGTTTAGCTACTGTAACCTCCACCACTATTCCAAGGGGCATTTAAACTGTCTTGTTAAGCTACTGCGACCTACATGTCTCTTCCAAGGGGCATTTAAACCGTCTTGTTAAGCTAAAGCGACCTCCACCGCTCTTCCAAGGGGCATTTAAACTGTGTTGTTAAGCTACTGCGACCTGCACGTCTTTTCCATGGGGCATTTAAACCATCTTGTTAAGCTACTGCGACCTGCACGTCTCTTCCATGGGGCATTTAAACCGTCTTGTTAAGCTACTGCGACCTGCACGTCTCTTCCAAGGGGCATTTAAACCGTCTTAGTAAAGCTGCTCCGACCTGCATGTCTCTTCCAATGGGCACTTAAACCATCTTGTTAAGCTACTGCGACCTCCACCGCTCTTCCAAGGGGCATTTAAACCGTCTTGTTAAGCTACTGCGACCTGCACGTCTCTTCCAACGGGCATTTAAACCATCTTGTTAAGCTACTGCGATCTGCACGTCTCTTCCAAGGTGCATTTAAACCGTCCTGTTAAGCTGCTGAGATTTGCACGTCTCTTCCAAGGGGCATTTAAACCGTCTTGTTAAGCTACTGCGACCTGCATGTCTCTTCCAAGGGGCATTTAAACGGTCTTGTTAAGCTACTGCGACTTGCACGTCTCTTCCAAGGGGCATTTAAACCTTCTTGTTTAGCTACTGTAACCTCCACCACTTTTCCAAGGAGCATTTAAACCGTCTTGTTAAACTACTGCAACCTGCATGTCTCTTCCAAGGGGCATTTAAACCGTCTTGTTAAGCTACTGCGACCTGCACGTCTCTTCAAAAGGGCATTTAAACCGTCTTGTTAAGATACTGCGACTTGCACGTCTCTTCCAAGGGGCATTTAAACCGTCTTGTAAAGCTACTGTAACCTCCACCACTTTTCCAAGGGGCATTTAAGCCGTCTTGTTAAGTTAAAGCGACCTGCACTTATCTTCCAAGCTGCATTTAAACCACCTTGTTAAGCTACTGCGACCTGCATGTCTCTTCCAAGGGGCATTTAAACGTAATTTTAAGCTACTGCGACCTGCACGTCTCTTCCAAGGGGCATTTAAACCCTCTTGTTAAGCTACTGCGACCTGCACGTCTCTTCCAAGGGGCATTTAAACCTTCTTGTTTAACTACTGTAACCTCCACCACTTTTCCAAGGGGCATTTAAACCGTCTTGTTAATCTACTGCGACCTGCATGTCTCTTCCAAGGGGCATTTAAATCGTCTTGTTAAGCTACTGCGAAATGCACGTCTCTTCCAAGGGGCATTTAAACCGTCTTGTTAAGCTACTGCGACTTGCACGTCTCTTCCAAGTGGCATTTAAACCGTCTTGTAAAGCTACTGTAACCTCCACCACTTTTCCAAGGGGCATTTAAACCGTATTGTTAAGCTACTGCGACCTGCCCTTATCTTCCAAGCGCCATTTAAACCGTCTTGTTAAGCTACTACGACCTGCATGTCTCTTCCAAGTGGCATTTAAACCGTCTTTTTAAGATACTGCGACCTGCACGTCTCTTCCAAGGGGCATTTAAACTGTCTTGTTAAGCTAATGAGACCTGCATGTCTCTTCCGAGGGGCATTTAAACCATTTTGTTAAGCTACTGGGACCTGTACGTCTCTTCCAAGGGGCATTTAAACCATCTTGTTAATCTACTGCGACCTCCACCGCTTTTCCAAGGGGCATTAAAACCGTCTTGTTAAGCTACTGCGACCTGCACGTCTCTTCCAACGGGCATTTAAACCATCTTGTTAATCTACTGCGACCTGCCCGTCTCTTCCAAGGTGCATTTAAACCGTCTTGTTAAGCTGCTGTGATTTGCACGTCTCTTCCAAGGGGCATTTAAACTGTCTTGTTAAGCTACTGCGACCTGCATGTCTCTTCCAAGGAGCATTTAAACCGTCTTTTTAAGCTACTGCAACCTGCACGTCTCTTCCAAGGGGCATTTAAACCGTCTTGTTAAGCTACTGCGACCTGTATGTCTCTTCTAAGGGGCATTTAAACCTTCTTGTTTAGCTACTGTAACCTCCACCACTTTTCCAAGGGGCATTTAAACCGTCTTGCTAAGCTACTGCGACCAGCATGACCCTTCCAAGGGGCACTTAAACCATCTTGTTAAGCTACTGCGACATGCACATCTCTACCAAAGGGCATTTAAGCCGTCTTGTTAAGCTACTGCAACTTGCACGTTTCTTCCAAGGGGCATTTAAACCGTCTTGTAAAGCTACTGTAACCTCCACCACTTTTCCATGGGGCATTTAAACCGTCTTGTTAAGCTAAAGCGACCTGCACTTATCTTCCAAGCGGCATTTAAACCTTTTTGTTTAGCTACTGTAACCTCCACCACTTTTCCTAGGGGCATTTAAACCGTCTTGTTAAGCAACTGTGACCTGCATGTCTCTTCCAAGGGGCATTTAAACCGTCTTTTTAAGCTGCTGCAACCTGCACGTCTCTTCCAAGGGGCATTTAAACCGTCTTGTTAAGCTACTGCGACCTCCACCGCTCTTCCAAGGGGCATTTAAACCGTCTTGTTAAGCTACTGCGACCTGCACGTCTCTTTCATGGGGCATTTAAAAAGTCTTGTTAAGCTACTGCGACCTGCACGTCTCTTCCATGGGGCATTTAAACCGTCTTGTTAAGCTACTGCGACCTGCACGTCTCTTCCAAGGGGCATTTAAACGTTCTTGTTTAGCTACTGTAACCTCCACCACTTTTTGAAGGGGCATTTAAACCGTCTTGTTAAGCTGCTGCGACCTACATGTCTCTTCCAAGGGGCATTTAATCCGTCTTGTTAAGCTACTGCGACCTTCTCTTCTCTTCCAAGGGGCATTTAAACCGTCTTGTTAAGCTACTGCGACCAGCACGTCTCTTCCATGGGGCATTTAAACCGTCTTGTTAAGCTACTGCGACCTGCACGTCTCTTCCATGGGGCATTTAAACCATCTTGTTAAGCTACTGCGACCTGCACGTCTCTTACAACGTGCATTTAAACCATCTTGTTAAGCTACTGCGACCTGCACGTCTCTTCCAAGGTGCATTTAAACCATCTTGTTAAGCTACTGCGACCTGCACGACTCTACCGAGGGGCATTTAATCCCTCTAGTTAAGCTATTACGACCTCCACCGCTCTTCCAAGGGGCATTTAAACCATCTTGTTAAGCTACTGCGACCTGCACGTCTCTTCCAATGGGCATTTAAACCGTATTGTTAAGCTACTGCGACCTTCGCGTCTCTTCGAAGGGGCATATAAACCGTCTTGTTAAGCTACTGCGACTTGCACGTCTCTTCCAAAGGGCATTTAAACCTTCTTGTTTAGCTACTGTAACCTCCACCACTTTTCCAAGGGGCATTTAAACCGTCTTGTTAAGCAACGGCGACCTGCATGTCTCTTCCAAGGGGCATTTAAACCGTCTTTTTAAGCTACTGCAACCTGCACGTCTCTTCCAAGGGGCATTTAAACCATCTTGTTAAGCTACTGAAACTTGCACTTCTCTTCCAAGGGGCATTTGAACCTTCTTGTTTAGCTACTGTAACCTCCACCACTATTCCAAGGGGCATTTAAACTGTCTTGTTAAGCTACTGCGACCTGCATGTCTCTTCCAAGGGGCATTTAAACCGTCTTGTTAAGCTAAAGCGACCTCCACCGCTCTTCCAAGGGGCATTTAAACTGTCTTGTTAAGCTACTGCGACCTGCACGTCTTTTCCATGGGGCATTTAAACCGTCTTGTTAAGCTACTGCGACCTGCACGTCTCTTCCATGGGGCATTTAAACCGTCTTGTTAAGCTACTGCGACCTGCACGTCTCTTCCAAGGGGCATTTAAACCGTCTTAGTAAAGCTGCTCCGACGTGCATGTCTCTTCCAATGGGCACTTAAACCATCTTGTTAAGCTACTGCGACCTCCACCGCTCTTCCAAGGGGCATTTAAACCGTCTTGTTAAGCTACTGCGACCTGCACGTCTCTTCCAACGGGCATTTAAACCATCTTGTTAAGCTACTGCGACCTGCACGTCTCTTCCAAGGTGCATTTAAACCATCCTGTTAAACTGCTGCGATTTGCACGTCTCTTCCAAGGGGCATTTAAACCGTCTTGTTAAGCTACTGCGACCTGCATGTCTCTTCCAAGGGGCATTTAAGCCGTCTTGTTAAGCTACTACGACCTCCTCCGCTCTTCCAAAGGGCATTTAAACCGTCTTGTTAAGCTACTGCGACCTGCACGTCTCTTCCATGAGGCATTTAAACCGTCTTGTTAAGCTACTGCGACCTGCACGTCTCTTCCATGGGGCATTTAAACCATCTTGTTAAGCTACTGCTACCTGCACGTCTCTTCCAACGTGCATTTAAACCATCTTGTTAAGCTACTGCGACCTGCACGTCTCTTCCAAGGTGCATTTAAGCCGTCTTGCTAAGCTACTGCGACCTGCACGACTCTACCAAGGGGCATTTAATCCGACTTGTTAAGCTATTACGACCTCCACCGCTCTTCCAAGGGGCATTTAAACCATCTTGTTAAGTTACTGCGACCTGCACGTCTCTTCCAAGGGGCATTTAAACCGTCTTGTTAAGCTACTGCGACCTGCACGTCTCTTCCGAGGGGCATTTAAACCGTCTTGTTAAGCTACTGCGACTTGCACGTCTCTTCCAAGGGGCATTTAAACCTTCTTGTTTAGCTACTGTAACCTCCACCACTATTCCAAGGGGCATTTAAACTGTCTTGTTAAGCAACTGCGACCTACATGTCTCTTCCATGGGGCATTTAAACCGTCTTGTTAAGCTACTGCGACCTGCACGTCTCTTCCATGGGGCATTTAAACCATCTTGTTAAGCTACTGCGACCTGCACGTCTCTTACAACGTGCATTTAAACCATCTTGTTAAGCTACTGCGACCTGAACGTCTCTTCCAAGGTGCATTTAAACCGTCTTGTTAAGCTACTGCGACCTGCACGACTCTACCGAGGGGCATTTAATCAGTCTTGTTAAGCTATTACGACCTCCACCGCTCTTCCAAGGGGCATTTAAACCATTTTGTTAAGCTACTGCGACCTGCACGTCTCTTCCAATGGGCATTTAAACCGTCTTGTTAAGCTACTGCGACCTTCACGTCTCTTCGAAGGGGCATATAAACCGTCTTGTTAAGCTACTGCGACTTGCACGTCTCTTCCAAGGGGCATTTAAACCTTCTTGTTTAGCTACTGTAACCTCCACCCCTTTTCCAAGGGGCATTTAAACCGTCTTGTTAAGCAACGGCGACCTGCATGTCTCTTCCAAGGGGCATTAAAACCGTCTTTTTAAGCTACTGCAACCTGCACGTCTCTTCCAAGGGGCATTTAAACCATCTTGTTTAGCTACTGTAACCTCCACCACTATTCCAAGGGGCATTTAAACTGTCTTGTTAAGCTACTGCGACCTACATGTCTCTTCCAAGGGGCATTTAAACCGTCTTGTTAAGCTAAAGCGACCTCCACCGCTCTTCCAAGGGGCATTTAAACTGTCTTGTTAAGCTACTGCGACCTGCACGTCTTTTCCATGGGGGATTTAAACCGTCTTGTTAAGCTACTGCGACCTGCACGTCTCTTCCATGGGGCATTTAAACCGTCTTGTTAAGCTACTGCGACCTGCACGTCTCTTCCAAGGTTCATTTAAACCGTCTTAGTAAAGCTGCTCCGACCTGCATGTCTCTTCCAATGGGCACTTAAACCATCTTGTTAAGCTACTGCGACCTCCACCGCTCTTCCAAGGGGCATTTAAACCGTCTTGTTAAGCTACTGCGACCTGCACGTCTCTTCCAACGGGCATTTAAACCATCTTGTTAAGCTACTGCGACCTGCACGTCTCTTCCAAGGTGCATTTAAACCATCCTGTTAAGCTGCTGCGATTTGCACGTCTCTTCCAAGGGGCATTTAAACCGTCTTGTTAAGCTACTGCGACCTGCATGTCTCTTCCAGGGGGCATTTAAGCCGTCTTGTTAAGCTACTGCGACCTCCTCCGCTCTTCCAAAGGGCATTTAAACCGTCTTGTTAAGCTACTGCGACCTGCACGTCTCTTCCATGGGGCATTTAAACCATCTTGTTAAGCTACTGCGACCTGCACGTCTCTTCCAACGTGCATTTAAACCATCTTGTTAAGCTACTGCGACCTGCACGTCTCTTCCAAGGTGCATTTAAACCGTCTTGCTAAGCTACGGCGACCTGCACGACTCTACCAAGGGGCATTTAATCCGACTTGTTAAGCTATTACGACCTCCACCGCTCTTCCAAGGGGCATTTAAACCATCTTGTTAAGTTACTGCGACCTGCACGCCTCTTCCAAGGGGCATTTAAACCGTCTTGTTAAGCTACTGCGACCTGCACGTCTCTTCCGAGGGGCATTTAAACCGTCTTGTTAAGCTACTGCGACTTGCACGTCTCTTCCAAGGGGCATTTAAACCTTCTTGTTTAGCTACTGTAACCTCCACCACTATTCCAAGGGGCATTTAAACTGTCTTGTTAAGCAACTGCGACCTACATGTCTCTTCCAAGGGGCATTTAAACCGTCTTGTTAAGCTACAGCGACCTCCACCGTTCTTCCAAGGGGCATTTAAACCGTCTTGTTAAGCTACTGCGACCTGCACGTCTCTTCCATGGGGCATTTAAACCATCTTGTTAAGCTACTGCGACCTGCACGTCTCTTCCAACGTGCATTTAAACCATCTTGTTAAGCTACTGCGACCTGCACGTCTCTTCCAAGGTGCATTTAAACCGTCTTGCTAAGCTACGGCGACCTGCACGACTCTACCAAGGGGCATTTAATCCGACTTGTTAAGCTATTACGACCTCCACCGCTCTTCCAAGGGGCATTTAAACCATCTTGTTAAGTTACTGCGACCTGCACGTCTCTTCCAAGGGGCATTTAAACCGTCTTGTTAAGCTACTGCGACCTGCACGTCTCTTCCGAGGGGCAGTTAAACCGTCTTGTTAAGCTACTGCGACTTGCACGTCTCTTCCAAGGGGCATTTAAACCTTCTTGTTTAGCTACTGTAACCTCCACCACTATTCCAAGGGGCATTAAAACTGTCTTGTTAAGCAACTGCGACCTACATGTCTCTTCCAAGGGGCATTTAAACCGTCTTGTTAAGCTACAGCGACCTCCACCGTTCTTCCAAGGGGCATTTAAACTGTCTTGTTAAGCTACTGCGACCTGCACTTCTCTTCAATGGGGCATTTAAACCGTCTTTTTAAGCTACTGCGACATGCACGTTTCTTCCAAGGGGCATTTAAACCATCTTGTTAAGCTACTGCGAACTGCACTTCTCTTCCAACGGGCATTTAAACCATCTTGTTAAGCTACTGCGACCTGCACTTCTCTTCCAAGGTGCATTTAAACCTTCTTAGTAAAGCTGCTGCGACCGGCATGTCTCTTCCAAGGGGCACTTAAACCATCTTGTTGAGCTACTGCGACCTCCACCGCTCTTCCAAGGGGCATTTAAACCGTCTTGTTAAGCTACTGCGACCTGCACGTCTCTTCCAACGGGCATTTATACCATCTTGTTAAGCTACTGCGACCTGCACGTCTCTTCCAAGTTGCACTTAAACCGTCTTTTTAAGCTACTGCAACCTGCACGTCTCTTCCAAGGGGCATTTAAACCATCTTGTTAAGCTACTGAAACTTGCACTTCTCTTCCAAGGGGCATTTGAACCTTCTTGTTTAGCTACTGTAACCTCCACCACTATTCCAAGGGGCATTTAAACTGTCTTGTTAAGCTACTGCGACCTGCATGTCTCTTCCAAGGGGCATTTAAACCGTCTTGTTAAGCTAAAGCGACCTCCACCGCTCTTCCAAGGGGCATTTAAACTGTCTTGTTAAGCTACTGCGACCTGCACGTCTTTTCCATGGGGCATTTAAACCGTCTTGTTAAGCTACTGCGACCTGCACGTCTCTTCCATGGGGCCTTTAAACCGTCTTGTTAAGCTACTGCGACCTGCACGTCTCTTCCAAGGGGCATTTAAACCGTCTTAGTAAAGCTGCTCCGACGTGCATGTCTCTTCCAATGGGCACTTAAACCATCTTGTTAAGCTACTGCGACCTCCACCGCTCTTCCAAGGGGCATTTAAACCGTCTTGTTAAGCTACTGCGACCTGCACGTCTCTTCCAACGGGCATTTAAACCATCTTGTTAAGCTACTGCGACCTGCACGTCTCTTCCAAGGTGCATTTAAACCATCCTGTTAAACTGCTGCGATTTGCACGTCTCTTCCAAGGGGCATTTAAACCGTCTTGTTAAGCTACTGCGACCTGCATGTCTCTTCCAAGGGGCATTTAAGCCGTCTTGTTAAGCTACTACGACCTCCTCCGCTCTTCCAAAGGGCATTTAAACCGTCTTGTTAAGCTACTGCGACCTGCACGTCTCTTCCATGAGGCATTTAAACCGTCTTGTTAAGCTACTGCGACCTGCACGTCTCTTCCATGGGGCATTTAAACCATCTTGTTAAGCTACTGCGACCTGCACGTCTCTTCCAACGTGCATTTAAACCATCTTGTTAAGCTACTGCGACCTGCACGTCTCTTCCAAGGTGCATTTAAGCCGTCTTGCTAAGCTACTGCGACCTGCACGACTCTACCAAGGGGCATTTAATCCGACTTGTTAAGCTATTACGACCTCCACCGCTCTTCCAAGGGGCATTTAAACCATCTTGTTAAGTTACTGCGACCTGCACGTCTCTTCCAAGGGGCATTTAAACCGTCTTGTTAAGCTACTGCGACCTGCACGTCTCTTCCGAGGGGCATTTAAACCGTCTTGTTAAGCTACTGCGACTTGCACGTCTCTTCCAAGGGGCATTTAAACCTTCTTGTTTAGCTACTGTAACCTCCACCACTATTCCAAGGGGCATTTAAACTGTCTTGTTAAGCAACTGCGACCTACATGTCTCTTCCATGGGGCATTTAAACCGTCTTGTTAAGCTACTGCGACCTGCACGTCTCTTCCATGGGGCATTTAAACCATCTTGTTAAGCTACTGCGACCTGCACGTCTCTTACAACGTGCATTTAAACCATCTTGTTAAGCTACTGCGACCTGAACGTCTCTTCCAAGGTGCATTTAAACCGTCTTGTTAAGCTACTGCGACCTGCACGACTCTACCGAGGGGCATTTAATCCGTCTTGTTAAGCTATTACGACCTCCACCGCTCTTCCAAGGGGCATTTAAACCATTTTGTTAAGCTACTGCGACCTGCACGTCTCTTCCAATGGGCATTTAAACCGTCTTGTTAAGCTACTGCGACCTTCACGTCTCTTCGAAGGGGCATATAAACCGTCTTGTTAAGCTACTGCGACTTGCACGTCTCTTCCAAGGGGCATTTAAACCTTCTTGTTTAGCTCCCGTAACCTCCACCCCTTTTCCAAGGGGCATTTAAACCGTCTTGTTAAGCAACGGCGACCTGCATGTCTCTTCCAAGGGGCATTAAAACCGTCTTTTTAAGCTACTGCAACCTGCACGTCTCTTCCAAGGGGCATTTAAACCATCTTGTTAAGCTACTGCGACTTGCACTTCTCTTCCAAGGGGCATTTGAACCTTCTTGTTTAGCTACTGTAACCTCCACCACTATTCCAAGGGGCATTTAAACTGTCTTGTTAAGCTACTGCGACCTACATGTCTCTTCCAAGGGGCATTTAAACCGTCTTGTTAAGCTAAAGCGACCTCCACCGCTCTTCCAAGGGGCATTTAAACTGTCTTGTTAAGCTACTGCGACCTGCACGTCTTTTCCATGGGGGATTTAAACCGTCTTGTTAAGCTACTGCGACCTGCACGTCTCTTCCATGGGGCATTTAAACCGTCTTGTTAAGCTACTGCGACCTGCACGTCTCTTCCAAGGTTCATTTAAACCGTCTTAGTAAAGCTGCTCCGACCTGCATGTCTCTTCCAATGGGCACTTAAACCATCTTGTTAAGCTACTGCGACCTCCACCGCTCTTCCAAGGGGCATTTAAACCGTCTTGTTAAGCTACTGCGACCTGCACGTCTCTTCCAACGGGCATTTAAACCATCTTGTTAAGCTACTGCGACCTGCACGTCTCTTCCAAGGTGCATTTAAACCATCCTGTTAAGCTGCTGCGATTTGCACGTCTCTTCCAAGGGGCATTTAAACCGTCTTGTTAAGCTACTGCGACCTGCATGTCTCTTCCAGGGGGCATTTAAGCCGTCTTGTTAAGCTACTGCGACCTCCTCCGCTCTTCCAAAGGGCATTTAAACCGTCTTGTTAAGCTACTGCGACCTGCACGTCTCTTCCATGGGGCATTTAAACCATCTTGTTAAGCTACTGCGACCTGCACGTCTCTTCCAACGTGCATTTAAACCATCTTGTTAAGCTACTGCGACCTGCACGTCTCTTCCAAGGTGCATTTAAACCGTCTTGCTAAGCTACTGCGACCTGCACGACTCTACCAAGGGGCATTTAATCCGACTTGTTAAGCTATTACGACCTCCACCGCTCTTCCAAGGGGCATTTAAACCATCTTGTTAAGTTACTGCGACCTGCACGTCTCTTCCAAGGGGCATTTAAACCGTCTTGTTAAGCTACTGCGACCTGCACGTCTCTTCCGAGGGGCATTTAAACCGTCTTGTTAAGCTACTGCGACTTGCACGTCTCTTCCAAGGGGCATTTAAACCTTCTTGTTTAGCTACTGTAACCTCCACGACTATTCCAAGGGGCATTTAAACTGTCTTGTTAAGCAACTGCGACCTACATGTCTCTTCCAAGGGGCATTTAAACCGTCTTGTTAAGCTACAGCGACCTCCACCGTTCTTCCAAGGGGCATTTAAACTGTCTTGTTAAGCTACTGCGACCTGCACTTCTCTTCCATGGGGCATTTAAAACGTCTTTTTAAGCTACTGCGACATGCACGTTTCTTCCAAGGGGCATTTAAACCATCTTGTTAAGCTACTGCGAACTGCACTTCTCTTCCAACGGGCATTTAAACCATCTTGTTAAGCTACTGCGACCTGCACTTCTCTTCCAAGGTGCATTTAAACCTTCTTAGTAAAGCTGCTGCGACCGGCATGTCTCTTCCAAGGGGCACTTAAACCATCTTGTTGAGCTACTGCGACCTCCACCGCTCTTCCAAGGGGCATTTAAACCGTCTTGTTAAGCTACTGCGACCTGCACGTCTCTTCCAACGGGCATTTATACCATCTTGTTAAGCTACTGCGACCTGCACGTCTCTTCCAAGTTGCACTTAAACCGTCTTTTTAAGCTACTGCAACCTGCACGTCTCTTCTAAGGGGCATTTAAACCGTCTTGTTAAGCTACTGCGACTTGCACGTCTCTTCCAAGGGGCATTTAAACCTTCTTGTTTAGCTACTGTAACCTCCACCACTTTTCCAAGGAGCATTTAAACCGTCTTGTTAAGCTACTGCGACCTGTATGTCTCTTCCAAGGGGCATTTAAACCGTCTTGTTAAGCTACTGCGACCTGCACGTCTCTTCAAAAGGGCATTTAAACCGTCTTGTTAAGCTACTGCGACTTGCACGTCTCTTCCAAGGGGCATATAAACCGTCTTGTAAAGCTACTGTAACCTCCACCACTTTTCCAAGGGGCATTTAAGCCGTCTTGTTAAGTTAAAGCGACCTGCACTTATCTTCCAAGCTGCATTTAAACCACCTTGTTAAGCTACTGCGACCTGCATGTCTCTTCCAAGGGGCATTTAAACGTCATTTTAAGCTACTGCGACCTGCACGTCTCTTCCAAGGGGCATTTAAACCATCTTGTTAAGCTACTGCGACCTGCACGTCTCTTCCAAGGGGCATTTAAACGGTCTTGTTAAGCTGCTGCGACCTGCATGTCTCTTCCAAGGGGCATTTAAACCTTCTTGTTTAACTACTGTAACCTCCACCACTTTTCCAAGGGGCATTTAAACCGTCTTGTTAATCTACTGCGACCTGCATGTCTCTTCCAAGGGGCATTTAAAGCGTCTTGTTAAGCTACTGCGAAATGCACGTCTCTTCCAAGGGGCATTTAAACCGTCTTGTTAAGCTACTGCGACTTGCACGTCTCTTCCAAGGGGCATTTAAACCGTCTTGTAAAGCTACTGTAACCTCCACCACTTTTCCAAGGGGCATTTAAACCGTCTTGTTAAGCTACTGCGACCTGCCCTTATCTTCCAAGCGCCATTTAAACCGTCTTGTTAAGCTACTACGACCTTCATGTCTCTTCCAAGTGGCATTTAAACCGTCTTTTTAAGATACTGCGACGTGCACGTCTCTTCCAAGGGGCATTTAAACCGTCTTGTTAAGCTAATGAGACCTGCATGTCTCTTCCGAGGGGCATTTAAACCATTTTGTTAAGCTACTGGGACCTGTACATCTCTTCCAAGGGGCATTTAAACCATCTTGTTAATCTACTGCGACCTCCACCGCTTTTCCAAGGGGCATTAAAACCGTCTTGTTAAGCTACTGCGACCTGCACGTCTCTTCCAAGGGGCATTTAATCCACCTTGTTACGCTACTGCGACCTCCACCGCTCTTCCAAGGGGCATTTAAACCGTCTTGTTAAGCTACTGCGACGTGCACGTCTCTTCCAACGGACATTTAAACCATCTTGTTAAGCTACTGCGACCTGCACGTCTCTACCAAGGTGCATTTAAACTGTCTTGTTAAGCTGCTGCGATCTGCACGTCTCTACCAAAGGGCATTTAATCTGCCTTGTTAAGCTATTACGACCTCCACCGCTCTTCCAAGGGGCATTTAAACCGTCTTGTTAGGCTACTGCGACCTGCACGTCTTTTCCAAGTGGCATTTAAACCATCTTGTTAAGCTACTGCATCCTGCACGTCTCTTCCAAGGGGCATTTTAACCCTCTTGTTACGCTACTGAGAAGTGCACGTCTCTTCAAGGGGGCATTTAAACCGTCTTGTTAAGCTACTGCGACTTGCACGTCTCTTCCAAGGGGCATTTAAACCTTCTTGTTTAGCTTCTGTAACCTCCACCACTTTTCCAAGGGGCATTTAAACCGTCTTGTTAATCTACTGCGATCTGCATGTCTCTTCCAAGGGGCATTTAAACCGTCTTGTTAAGCTACTGCGAAATGCACGTCTCTTCCAAGGGGCATTTAAACAGTCTTGTTAAGCTACTGCGACTTGCACGTCTCTTCCAAGGGGCATTTAAACCGTCTTGTAAAGCTACTGTAACCTCCACCACTTTTCCAAGGGGCATTTAAACCATCTTGTTAAGCTACTGCGACCTCCCCTTATCTTTCAAGCAGCATTTAAACCGTCTTGTTAAGCTACTCCAACCTGCATGTCTCTTCCAAGGGGCATTTAAACCGTTTTTTTAAGCTACTGCCACCTGCATGTCTCTTCCAAGGGGTATTTAAACCGTCTTGTTAAGCTAATGCGACCTGCATGTCTCTTCCGAGGGGCATTTAAACCATCTTGTTAAGCTACTGCGACTTGCACGTCTCTTCCAAGGGGCATTTAAAGCTTCTTGTTTAGCTACTGTAACCTCCAAAACTTCTCCAAGGGGCATTTAAACCGTCTTGTTAGGCTACTGCGACCTGCATTTCTCTTCCAAGGGGCACTTAAACCGTCTTTTTAAGCTGCTGCAACCTGCACGTCTCTTCCAAGGGGCATTTAAACCGTCTTGTTAAGCTACTGCGACCTACATGTCTCTTCCAAGGAGCATTTAAACCGTCTTGTTAAGCTACTGCGACTTCCTCCGCTCTTCCAAGGGGCATATAAACCGTCTTGTTAAGCTACTGCGACCTGCACGTCTCTTCCATGGGGCATTTAAACCGTCTTGTTAAGCTACTGCGACCTGCACGTCTCTTCCAAGGGGCATTTAAACCGTCTTGTTTAGCTACTGTAACCTCCACCACTTTTCGAAGGGGCATTTAAACCGTCTTGTTAAGCTGCTGCAACCTACATGTCTCTTCCAAGGGGCATTTAAACCGTCTTGTTAAGCTACTGCGACCTCCTCCGCTCTTCCAACGGGCATTTAAACCGTCTTGTTAAGCTACTGCGACCTGCACGTCTCTTCCATGGGGCATTTAAACCGTCTTGTTAAGATACTGCGACCTGCACGTCTCTTCATTGGGGCATTTAAACCGTCTTGTTAAGCTACTGCGACCTGCACGTCTCTTCCAACGTGAATTTAAACCATCTTGTTAAGCTACTGCGACCTGCACGTCTCTTCCAAGGTGCATTTAAACCGTCTTGTTAAGCTACTGCGAACTGCACGACTCTACCAAGGGGCATTTAATCCGTCTTGTTGAGCTATTACGACCTGCACCGCTCTTCCAAGGGGCATTTAAACCATCTTGTTAAGCTACTGCGACCTGCACGTCTCTTCCATGGGGCATTTAAACCGTCTTGTTAAGCTACTGCGACCTGCACGTCTCTTCCGAGGGGCATCTAAACCGTCTTGTTAAGCTACTGCGACTTGCACGTCTCTTCCAAGGGGCATTTAAACCTTCTTGTTTAGCTACTGTAACCTTCACCACTTTTCCAAGGGGCATTTAAACCGTCTTGTTAAGCAACTGCGACCTGCATGTCTCTTCCAAGGGGCATTTAAACCGTCTTTTTAAGCTACTGCAACCTGCACGTCTCTTCCAAGGGGCATTTAAACCATCTTGTTAAGCTACTGCGACTTGCACTTCTCTTCCAAGGGGCATTTAAACCTTCTTGTTTAGCTACTGTAACCTCCACCACTATTCCAAGGGGCATTTAAACTGTCTTGTTAAGCTACTGCGACCTACATGTCTCTTCCAAGGGGCATTTAAACCGTCTTGTTAAGCTACAGCGACCTCCACCGCTCTTACAAGGGGCATTTAAACTGTCTTGTTAAGCTACTGCGACCTGCACGTCTCTTCCATGGGGCATTTAAACCGTCTTGTTAAGCTACTGCTACCTGCATGTCTCTTCCAAGGGGCATTTAAACCGTCTTTTTAAGCTGCTGCAACCTGCACGTCTCTTCCAAGGGGCATTTAAACCGTCTTGTTAAGCTACTGCAACCTGCACGTCTCTTCCAAGGGGCATTTAAACCGTCTTGTTAAGCTACTGCGACTTCCTCCGCTCTTCCAAGGGGCATTTAAACCGTCTTGTTAAGCTACTGAGACCTGCACGTCTCTTCCATGGGGCATTTAAACCGTCTTTTTAAGCTACTGCGACCTCCACCGCTCTTCCAAGGGGCATTTAAACCGTCTTGTTAAGCTACTGCGACTTCCTCCGCTCTTCCAAGGGGCATTTAAACCGTCTTGTTAAGCTACTGCGACCTGCACGTCTCTTCCATGGGGCATTTAAACCGTCTTGTTAAGCTACTGCGACCTCCACCGCTCTTCCAAGGGGCATTTAAACCGTCTTGTTAAGCTACTGCGACCTGCACGTCTCTTCCATGGGGCATTTAAACCGTCTTGTTAAGCTACTGCGACCTCCACCGCTCTTCCAACGTGCATTTAAACCATCTTGCTAAGCTACTGCGACCTGCACGTCTCTTCCAAGGTGCATTTAAACCGTCTTGTTAAGCTACTGCGACCTGCACGTCTCTACCAAGGGGCATTTAATCTGTCTTGTTAAGCTATTACGGCCTCCACCGCTCTTCCAAGGGGCATTTAAACCGTCTTGTTAAGCTACTGCGACCTGCACGTCTCTACCAAGGGGCATTTAATCTGTCTTGTTAAGCTATTACGGCCTCCACCGCTCTTCCAAGGGGCATTTAAACCGTCTTGTTAAGCTAATGCGACCTGCGCGTCTCTTCCAAGGGGCATTTAAACCGTCTTGTTAAGCTACTGCGACTTGCACGTCTCTTCCAAGGGGCATTTAAACCTTCTTGTTTAGCAACTGTAACCTCCACCACTTTAACAAGGGGCATTTAAACCGTCTTGTTAAGCAACTGCGACTTGCATGTCTCTTCCAAGGGGCATTTAAACCGTTTTTTTAAGCTGCTGCAACCTGCACGTCTCTTCCAAGGGGCATTTAAACCGTCTTGTTAAGCTACTGCGACCTACATGTCTCTTCCAAGGGGCATTTAAACCGTCTTGTTAAGCTACTGCGACCTCCACCGCTCTTCCAAGGGGCATTTAAACCGTCTTGTTAAGCTACTGCGACCTGCACGTCTCTTCCAAGGGGCATTTACACCATCTTGGTAAGCTACTGCGACCTGCAAGCCTATTCCAAGGGGAATTTAAACACTCTTGTTAAGCTACTGTGACCTGCACATCTCTTCGAAGGGGGATTTAAACCGTCTTGTTAAGCTACTGCGACCTGCACGTCTCTTCCAAGAGGCATTTAAACCGTCTTGTTAAGCTGCTGTGACCTCCACCGCTCTTCCAAGGGGCATTTAAACCGTTTTGTTAAGCTACTGCGACCTGCACGTCTCTTCCAAGGGGCATTTAAACCGTCTTGTTAAGCTACTGTGACTTGCACGTCTCTTCCAAGGGGCATTTAAACCGTCTTGTTAAGCTGCTGTAACCTCCACCACTTTTCCAAGGGGCATTTAAACCGTCTTCTTAAGCTACTGCGACCTGCACATCGCTTCCAAGGGGCAATTAATCCATCTTTTTAAGCTACTGCGACCTGCATGTCTTTTCCAAGGGGCATTTAAACCGTCTTTTTAAGCTACTGCAACCTTCACCGCTCTTCCAAGGGGCATTTAAACCATCTTGTTAAGCTACTGCGACCTGCACGTCTCTTCCAAGGGGCATTTAAACCGTCTTGTTAAGCTACTGCGACCTGCACGTCTCTTCCAAGGTGCATTTATACCATCTTAGTAAGCTATTCCGACCTGTATGTCTCTTCCAATGGGCATTTAAACCTTCTTGTTAAGCTACTGCGACCTGCACGTTTCTTCCAAGGGGCATTTAAACCGTCTTGTTAATCTACTGCGACCTGCCCGTCTCTTCCAAGGGGCATTTAAACCATCTTGTTAAGCTACTGCGACTTGCACGTCTCTTCCAAGGGGCATTTAAACCGTCTTGTTAAGCTACTGCGACCTCCACCGCTCTTCCAAGGGGCATTTAAACAGTCTTGTTAAGCTACTGCGACCTGCACTCCTCTTCCAAGGGGCAATTAAACCGTCTTGTTAAGCTACTGCGACCTGCATGTCTCTTGCAAGGAGCATTTAAACCATCTTGTTAAGCTACTGTGATCTGCACGTCTCTTCCAAGGGGCATTTAAACTGTCTTGTTAAGCTTCTGCGACCTGCACGTCTCTTCCAAGGGGCATTGAAACTGTCTTGTTAAGCTACTGCGACCTGCACGTCTCTTCCAATGGGCATTTAAACTGTCTTGTTAATCTACTGCGACCTGTATGTCTCTTCCAAGGGGCATTTAAACCGTCTTGTTAAGCTACTGCGACCTCCACCTCTCTTCCAAGGGGCATTTAAACCGTCTTGTTAAGCTACTGCGACCGGCACGTCTCTTCCAAAGGCCATTTAAACCGTCTTTGTAAGCTACTGCGACCAGCAAGCCTCTTCCAAGGTGCATTTAAACCATCTTGTTAAGCTACTGCGACCTGCACGCCTTTTCCAAGGGGCATTTAAACCATCTTCTTAAGCTACTGCGACCTCCACCGCTCTTCCAAGGGGCATTTATACCGTCTTGTTAAGCTACTGCGACCTGCAAGTCTCTTCCAAGGGGCATTTAAACCGTCTTGGTAAGCTACTGCAACCTGCAAGCCTCTTCTAAGGGGCATTTAAAACCTCTTTTTAAGCTACTGCGACCTGTACGTCTCTTGCAAGGGGCATTTAAACATCTTGTTAAGCTACTGCGACCTGCACATCTCTTCCAAGGGGCATTTTAAACGCCTTATTAAGCAACTGCGACCTGCACGTCTCTTCCAAGGGGCATTTAAACCGTCTTGTTAAGCTACTGCGACCTGCACATCTCTTCCAAGGGGCATTTAAACCGTCTTGTTAAGCTACTGCGACCTCCACTGCTCTTCCAAGGGGCATTTAATCCATCTTGTTAATCTACTGCGACCTGCACGTCTCTTCCAAGGGACATTTTAACCGTCTTGTTAAGCTACTGCGAACTGCACGTCTCTTCCAATGGGCATTTAAACTGTCTTGTTAATCTACTGCGACCTGCATGTCTCTTCCAAGGGGCATTTAAACCGTCTTGTTAAGCTACTGCGACCTCCACCTCTCTTCCAAGGGGCATTTAAACCGTCTTGTTAAGCTACTGCGACCGGCACGTCTCTTCCAAAGGCCATTTAAACCGTCTTTGTACGCTACTGCGACCAGCAAGCCTCTTCCAAGGTGCATTTAAACCGTCTAGTTAAGCTACTGAGACCTGTACGTCTCTTCCAAGGGGCATTTAAACCATCTTCTTAAGCTACTGCGACCTCCACCGCTCTTCCAAGGGGCATTTAAACCATCTTGTAAAGCTACTGCGACCTGCAAGTCTCTTCCAAGGGGCATTTAAACCGTCTTGGTAAGCTACTGCAACCTGCAAGCCTATTCTAAGGGGCATTTAAACCCTCTTGTTAAGCTACTGCGACCTGTACGTCTCTTGCAAGGGGCATTTAACCGTCTTGTTAAGCTACTGTGACCTGCACATCTCTTCCAAGGGGCATTTTAAATGTCTTATTAAGCAACTGCGACCTGCACGTCTCTTCCAAAGGGCATTTAAACCATCTTTTTAAGCTACTGCGACCTGCACATCTCTTCCAAGGGGCATTTAAACCGTCTTGTTAAGCTACTGCGACCTGCACTGCTCTTCCAAGGGGCATTTAATCCATCTTGTTAATCTACTGCGACCTGCACGTCTCTTCCAAGGGACATTTAAACCGTCTTGTTAAGCTACTGCGAACTGCACCTCTCTTCCAAGGGGCATTTAAACTGTCTTGTTAAGCTACTGCGACCTGAACTTCTCTTCCAAGGGGCATTTATACTGTCTTGTTAAGCTACTGCGGCCTGCACTTCTCTTCCAAGGGGCATTTAAACTGTCTTGTTAAGTTACTGCGAACTGCACGTCTCTTCCAAGGGGCATTTAAACTGTCTTGTTAAGGTACTGCGACCTGCACTTCTCTTCCAAGGGGCATTTAAACCGTCTTGTTAAGCTATTGCGACCTGCACGTCTCTTCCAAGGGGAATTTAAACCATCTTCTTAAGCTACTGCGACCTGTACGTCTCTTCAATGGGCATTTAAACCATCTTATTAAGCTGCTGCGACCAGTATGTCTCTTCCAAGGGGCATTTAAACCGTCTTGTTAAGCTACTGCGACCTCCACCGCTCTTCCAAGGGGCATTTAAACCGTCTTGTTAAGCTACTGCGAGCTGCACGTCTCTTCCAAGGGGCATTTAAACCGTCTTGGTAAGCTCCTGCGACCTGCAAGCCTCTTCCAAGGGACATTTAAACTTTCTTGTAAAGCTACTGCAACCTGCACATCTCTTCCAAATGGCATTTATACCATTTTGTTAAGCTACTGCGACCTGCACGTGTCTTCCAAGGGGCATTTTAACTGTCTTCTTAAGCTACTGCGACCTCCACCTCTCTTCCAAGGGCATTTAAACACTCTTGTTAAGATACTGCGACCTGCACGTCTCTTCCAATGGGCATTTAAACCATCTTGTTAAGCTACTGCGACCTGCACGTCTCTTCCAAGGGGCATTTAAACCGTCTTATTAAGCTACTGTAACCTTCAAGTCTCTTCCACGGGGCATTTAAACTGTCTTGTTAAGCTACTGCGACCTCCACCGCTCTTCCAAGGGGCATTTAAACAGTCTTGTTAAGCTACTGCGACCTGCAAGCCTCTTCCAAGGGGCAATTAAACCGTCTTGTTAAGCTACTGCGACCTGCACGTCTCTTCCAAGGGGCATTTAAACCGTCTTGTTAAGCTACTGCGACTTGCACGTCTCTTCCAAGGGGCATTTAAACCGTCTTGTTAAGCTGCTGTAACCTCCACCACTTTTCCAAGGGGCATTTAAACCGTCTTGTTAAGCTACTGCGACCTGCACGTCTCTTCCAAGGGGTATTTAAAACGTCTTTTTAAGCTACTGCGACCTGCATGTCTCTTCCAAGGGGCATTTAAACCATCTTGTTAAGCTACTGTAACCTCCACCACTTTTCCAAGGGGCATTTAAACCGTCTTGTTAATCTACTGCGACCTGCACGTCTCTTCCAAGGGGCATTTAAACCGTCTTGTTAAGCTACTGCGACCTGCACGTATCTTCCAAGGGGCATTTAAACCGTATTGTTAAGCTACTGCTACCTGCACGTCTCTTCCAAGGGGCATTTAAACCATCTTGTTAAGCTACTGCGACCTGTACGTCTCTTCCAATGGGCATTTAAACCGTCTTGTTAAGCTGCTGCGACCTGTATGTATCTTCCAAGGGGCATTCAAAACCGTCTTGTTAAGCTACTGCGACCTCCACCGCTCTTCCAAGGGGCATTTTAACTGTCTTGTTAAGCTACTGCGACCTGCACGTCTCTTCCAAGGGGCATTTAAACCGTCTTATTAAGCTACTGCGACCTGCATGTCTCTTGCAAGGGGCATTTAAACCATCTTGTTAAGCTACTGTGATATACACGTCTCTTCCAAGGGGCATTTAAACTGTCTTGTTAAGCTTCTGGGTCCTGCACGTCTCTTCCAAGGGGCATTGAAACTGTCTTGTTAAGCTACTGTGACCTGCACGTCTCTTCCAAGGGGCATTTAAACCATCTTGTTAAGCTACTGCGACCTGTACGTCTCTTCCAATGGGCATTTAAACTGTCTTGTTAATCTACTGCGACCGGCACGTCTCTTCCAAAGGCCATTTAAACCGTCTTGGTAAGCTACTGCGACCAGCAAGACTCTTCCAAGGTGCATTTAAACCGTCTAGTTAAGCTACTGAGACCTGCACGTCTCTTCCAATGGGCATTTAAACCATCTTGTTAAGCTACTGCGACCTGCACGCCTTTTTCCAAGGGGCATTTAAACCATCTTGTTAAGCTACTGCGACCTACATGTCTCTTCCAAGGGGCATTTAAACCGTCTTGTTAAGCTACTGCGACCTCCACCGCTCTTCCAAGGGGCATTTAAACCGTCTTGTTAAGCTACTGCGACCTGCACGTCTCTTTCATGGGGCATTTAAACCGTCTTGTTAAGCTACTGCGACCTGCACGTCTCTTCCAAGGGGCATTTAAACGTTCTTGTTTAGCTACTGTAACCTCCACCACTTTTTGAAGGGGCATTTAAACCGTCTTGTTAAGCTGCTGCGACCTACATGTCTCTTCCAAGGGGCATTTAATCCGTCTTGTTAAGCTACTGCGACCTTCTCTTCTCTTCCAAGGGGCATTTAAACCGTCTTGTTAAGCTACTGCGACCTGCACGTCTCTTCCATGGGGCATTTAAACCGTCTTGTTAAGCTACTGCGACCTGCACGTCTCTTCCATGGGGCATTTAAACCATCTTGTTAAGCTACTGCGACCTGCACGTCTCTTACAACGTGCATTTAAACCATCTTGTTAAGCTACTGCGACCTGCACGTCTCTTCCAAGGTGCATTTAAACCATCTTGTTAAGCTACTGCGACCTGCACGACTCTACCGAGGGGCATTTAATCCCTCTTGTTAAGCTATTACGACCTCCACCGCTCTTCCAAGGGGCATTTAAACCATCTTGTTAAGCTACTGCGACCTGCACGTCTCTTCCAATGGGCATTTAAACCGTATTGTTAAGCTACTGCGACCTTCACGTCTCTTCGAAGGGGCATATAAACCGTCTTGTTAAGCTACTGCGACTTGCACGTCTCTTCCAAAGGGCATTTAAACCTTCTTGTTTAGCTACTGTAACCTCCACCACTTTTCCAAGGGGCATTTAAACCGTCTTGTTAAGCAACGGCGACCTGCATGTCTCTTCCAAGGGGCATTTAAACCGTCTTTTTAAGCTACTGCAACCTGCACGTCTCTTCCAAGGGGCATTTAAACCATCTTGTTAAGCTACTGAAACTTGCACTTCTCTTCCAAGGGGCATTTGAACCTTCTTGTTTAGCTACTGTAACCTCCACCACTATTCCAAGGGGCATTTAAACTGTCTTGTTAAGCTACTGCGACCTGCATGTCTCTTCCAAGGGGCATTTAAACCGTCTTGTTAAGCTAAAGCGACCTCCACCGCTCTTCCAAGGGGCATTTAAACTGTCTTGTTAAGCTACTGCGACCTGCACGTCTTTTCCATGGGGCATTTAAACCGTCTTGTTAAGCTACTGCGACCTGCACGTCTCTTCCATGGGGCATTTAAACCGTCTTGTTAAGCTACTGCGACCTGCACGTCTCTTCCAAGGGGCATTTAAACCGTCTTAGTAAAGCTGCTCCGACGTGCATGTCTCTTCCAATGGGCACTTAAACCATCTTGTTAAGCTACTGCGACCTCCACCGCTCTTCCAAGGGGCATTTAAACCGTCTTGTTAAGCTACTGCGACCTGCACGTCTCTTCCAACGGGCATTTAAACCATCTTGTTAAGCTACTGCGACCTGCACGTCTCTTCCAAGGTGCATTTAAACCATCCTGTTAAACTGCTGCGATTTGCACGTCTCTTCCAAGGGGCATTTAAACCGTCTTGTTAAGCTACTGCGACCTGCATGTCTCTTCCAAGGGGCATTTAAGCCGTCTTGTTAAGCTACTACGACCTCCTCCGCTCTTCCAAAGGGCATTTAAACCGTCTTGTTAAGCTACTGCGACCTGCACGTCTCTTCCATGAGGCATTTAAACCGTCTTGTTAAGCTACTGCGACCTGCACGTCTCTTCCATGGGGCATTTAAACCATCTTGTTAAGCTACTGCGACCTGCACGTCTCTTCCAACGTGCATTTAAACCATCTTGTTAAGCTACTGCGACCTGCACGTCTCTTCCAAGGTGCATTTAAGCCGTCTTGCTAAGCTACTGCGACCTGCACGACTCTACCAAGGGGCATTTAATCCGACTTGTTAAGCTATTACGACCTCCACCGCTCTTCCAAGGGGCATTTAAACCATCTTGTTAAGTTACTGCGACCTGCACGTCTCTTCCAAGGGGCATTTAAACCGTCTTGTTAAGCTACTGCGACCTGCACGTCTCTTCCGAGGGGCATTTAAACCGTCTTGTTAAGCTACTGCGACTTGCACGTCTCTTCCAAGGGGCATTTAAACCTTCTTGTTTAGCTACTGTAACCTCCACCACTATTCCAAGGGGCATTTAAACTGTCTTGTTAAGCAACTGCGACCTACATGTCTCTTCCATGGGGCATTTAAACCGTCTTGTTAAGCTACTGCGACCTGCACGTCTCTTCCATGGGGCATTTAAACCATCTTGTTAAGCTAATGCGACCTGCACGTCTCTTACAACGTGCATTTAAACCATCTTGTTAAGCTACTGCGACCTGAACGTCTCTTCCAAGGTGCATTTAAACCGTCTTGTTAAGCTACTGCGACCTGCACGACTCTACCGAGGGGCATTTAATCCGTCTTGTTAAGCTATTACGACCTCCACCGCTCTTCCAAGGGGCATTTAAACCATTTTGTTAAGCTACTGCGACCTGCACGTCTCTTCCAATGGGCATTTAAACCGTCTTGTTAAGCTACTGCGACCTTCACGTCTCTTCGAAGGGGCATATAAACCGTCTTGTTAAGCTACTGCGACTTGCACGTCTCTTCCAAGGGGCATTTAAACCTTCTTGTTTAGCTACTGTAACCTCCACCCCTTTTCCAAGGGGCATTTAAACCGTCTTGTTAAGCAACGGCGACCTGCATGTCTCTTCCAAGGGGCATTAAAACCGTCTTTTTAAGCTACTGCAACCTGCACGTCTCTTCCAAGGGGCATTTAAACCATCTTGTTAAGCTACTGCGACTTGCACTTCTCTTCCAAGGGGCATTTGAACCTTCTTGTTTAGCTACTGTAACCTCCACCACTATTCCAAGGGGCATTTAAACTGTCTTGTTAAGCTACTGCGACCTACATGTCTCTTCCAAGGGGCATTTAAACCGTCTTGTTAAGCTAAAGCGACCTCCACCGCTCTTCCAAGGGGCATTTAAACTGTCTTGTTAAGCTACTGCGACCTGCACGTCTTTTCCATGGGGGATTTAAACCGTCTTGTTAAGCTACTGCGACCTGCACGTCTCTTCCATGGGGCATTTAAACCGTCTTGTTAAGCTACTGCGACCTGCACGTCTCTTCCAAGGTTCATTTAAACCGTCTTAGTAAAGCTGCTCCGACCTGCATGTCTCTTCCAATGGGCACTTAAACCATCTTGTTAAGCTACTGCGACCTCCACCGCTCTTCCAAGGGGCATTTAAACCGTCTTGTTAAGCTACTGCGACCTGCACGTCTCTTCCAACGGGCATTTAAACCATCTTGTTAAGCTACTGCGACCTGCACGTCTCTTCCAAGGTGCATTTAAACCATCCTGTTAAGCTGCTGCGATTTGCACGTCTCTTCCAAGGGGCATTTAAACCGTCTTGTTAAGCTACTGCGACCTGCATGTCTCTTCCAGGGGGCATTTAAGCCGTCTTGTTAAGCTACTGCGACCTCCTCCGCTCTTCCAAAGGGCATTTAAACCGTCTTGTTAAGCTACTGCGACCTGCACGTCTCTTCCATGGGGCATTTAAACCATCTTGTTAAGCTACTGCGACCTGCACGTCTCTTCCAACGTGCATTTAAACCATCTTGTTAAGCTACTGCGACCTGCACGTCTCTTCCAAGGTGCATTTAAACCGTCTTGCTAAGCTACTGCGACCTGCACGACTCTACCAAGGGGCATTTAATCCGACTTGTTAAGCTATTACGACCTCCACCGCTCTTCCAAGGGGCATTTAAACCATCTTGTTAAGTTACTGCGACCTGCACGTCTCTTCCAAGGGGCATTTAAACCGTCTTGTTAAGCTACTGCGACCTGCACGTCTCTTCCGAGGGGCATTTAAACCGTCTTGTTAAGCTACTGCGACTTGCACGTCTCTTCCAAGGGGCATTTAAACCTTCTTGTTTAGCTACTGTAACCTCCACCACTATTCCAAGGGGCATTTAAACTGTCTTGTTAAGCAACTGCGACCTACATGTCTCTTCCAAGGGGCATTTAAACCGTCTTGTTAAGCTACAGCGACCTCCACCGTTCTTCCAAGGGGCATTTAAACTGTCTTGTTAAGCTACTGCGACCTGCACTTCTCTTCCATGGGGCATTTAAACCGTCTTTCTAAGCTACTGCGACATGCACGTTTCTTCCAAGGGGCATTTAAACCATCTTGTTAAGCTACTGCGAACTGCACTTCTCTTCCAACGGGCATTTAAACCATCTTGTTAAGCTACTGCGACCTGCACTTCTCTTCCAAGGTGCATTTAAACCTTCTTAGTAAAGCTGCTGCGACCGGCATGTCTCTTCCAAGGGGCACTTAAACCATCTTGTTGAGCTACTGCGACCTCCACCGCTCTTCCAAGGGGCATTTAAACCGTCTTGTTAAGCTACTGCGACCTGCACGTCTCTTCCAACGGGCATTTATACCATCTTGTTAAGCTACTGCGACCTGCACGTCTCTTCCAAGTTGCACTTAAACCGTCTTTTTAAGCTACTGCAACCTGCACGTCTCTTCTAAGGGGCATTTAAACCGTCTTGTTAAGCTACTGCGACTTGCACGTCTCTTCCAAGGGGCATTTAAACCTTCTTGTTTAGCTACTGTAACCTCCACCACTTTTCCAAGGAGCATTTAAACCGTCTTGTTAAGCTACTGCGACCTGTATGTCTCTTCCAAGGGGCATTTAAACCGTCTTGTTAAGCTACTGCGACCTGCACGTCTCTTCAAAAGGGCATTTAAACCGTCTTGTTAAGCTACTGCGACTTGCACGTCTCTTCCAAGGGGCATATAAACCGTCTTGTAAAGCTACTGTAACCTCCACCACTTTTCCAAGGGGCATTTAAGCCGTCTTGTTAAGTTAAAGCGACCTGCACTTATCTTCCAAGCTGCATTTAAACCACCTTGTTAAGCTACTGCGACCTGCATGTCTCTTCCAAGGGGCATTTAAACGTCATTTTAAGCTACTGCGACCTGCACGTCTCTTCCAAGGGGCATTTAAACCGTCTTGTTAATCTACTGCGACCTGCATGTCTCTTCCAAGGGGCATTTAAACCGTCTTGTTAAGCTACTGCGAAATGCACGTCTCTTCCAAGGGGCATTTAAACCGTCTTGTTAAGCTACTGCGACTTGCACGTCTCTTCCAAGGGGCATTTAAACCGTCTTGTAAAGCTACTGTAACCTCCACCACTTTTCCAAGGGGCATTTAAACCGTCTTGTTAAGCTACTGCGACCTGCCCTTATCTTCCAAGCGCCATTTAAACCGTCTTGTTAAGCTACTACGACCTTCATGTCTCTTCCAAGTGGCATTTAAACCGTCTTTTTAAGATACTGCGACGTGCACGTCTCTTCCAAGGGGCATTTAAACCGTCTTGTTAAGCTAATGAGACCTGCATGTCTCTTCCGAGGGGCATTTAAACCATTTTGTTAAGCTACTGGGACCTGTACATCTCTTCCAAGGGGCATTTAAACCATCTTGTTAATCTACTGCGACCTCCACCGCTTTTCCAAGGGGCATTAAAACCGTCTTGTTAAGCTACTGCGACCTGCACGTCTCTTCCAAGGGGCATTTAATCCACCTTGTTACGCTACTGCGACCTCCACCGCTCTTCCAAGGGGCATTTAAACCGTCTTGTTAAGCTACTGCGACGTGCACGTCTCTTCCAACGGACATTTAAACCATCTTGTTAAGCTACTGCGACCTGCACGTCTCTACCAAGGTGCATTTAAACTGTCTTGTTAAGCTGCTGCGATCTGCACGTCTCTACCAAAGGGCATTTAATCTGCCTTGTTAAGCTATTACGACCTCCACCGCTCTTCCAAGGGGCATTTAAACCGTCTTGTTAGGCTACTGCGACCTGCACGTCTTTTCCAAGTGGCATTTAAACCATCTTGTTAAGCTACTGCATCCTGCACGTCTCTTCCAAGGGGCATTTTAACCCTCTTGTTACGCTACTGAGAAGTGCACGTCTCTTCAAGGGGGCATTTAAACCGTCTTGTTAAGCTACTGCGACTTGCACGTCTCTTCCAAGGGGCATTTAAACCTTCTTGTTTAGCTTCTGTAACCTCCACCACTTTTCCAAGGGGCATTTAAACCGTCTTGTTAATCTACTGCGATCTGCATGTCTCTTCCAAGGGGCATTTAAACCGTCTTGTTAAGCTACTGCGAAATGCACGTCTCTTCCAAGGGGCATTTAAACAGTCTTGTTAAGCTACTGCGACTTGCACGTCTCTTCCAAGGGGCATTTAAACCGTCTTGTAAAGCTACTGTAACCTCCACCACTTTTCCAAGGGGCATTTAAACCATCTTGTTAAGCTACTGCGACCTCCCCTTATCTTTCAAGCAGCATTTAAACCGTCTTGTTAAGCTACTCCAACCTGCATGTCTCTTCCAAGGGGCATTTAAACCGTTTTTTTAAGCTACTGCCACCTGCATGTCTCTTCCAAGGGGTATTTAAACCGTCTTGTTAAGCTAATGCGACCTGCATGTCTCTTCCGAGGGGCATTTAAACCATCTTGTTAAGCTACTGCGACTTGCACGTCTCTTCCAAGGGGCATTTAAAGCTTCTTGTTTAGCTACTGTAACCTCCAAAACTTCTCCAAGGGGCATTTAAACCGTCTTGTTAGGCTACTGCGACCTGCATTTCTCTTCCAAGGGGCACTTAAACCGTCTTTTTAAGCTGCTGCAACCTGCACGTCTCTTCCAAGGGGCATTTAAACCGTCTTGTTAAGCTACTGCGACCTACATGTCTCTTCCAAGGAGCATTTAAACCGTCTTGTTAAGCTACTGCGACTTCCTCCGCTCTTCCAAGGGGCATATAAACCGTCTTGTTAAGCTACTGCGACCTGCACGTCTCTTCCATGGGGCATTTAAACCGTCTTGTTAAGCTACTGCGACCTGCACGTCTCTTCCAAGGGGCATTTAAACCGTCTTGTTTAGCTACTGTAACCTCCACCACTTTTCGAAGGGGCATTTAAACCGTCTTGTTAAGCTGCTGCAACCTACATGTCTCTTCCAAGGGGCATTTAAACCGTCTTGTTAAGCTACTGCGACCTCCTCCGCTCTTCCAACGGGCATTTAAACCGTCTTGTTAAGCTACTGCGACCTGCACGTCTCTTCCATGGGGCATTTAAACCGTCTTGTTAAGATACTGCGACCTGCACGTCTCTTCATTGGGGCATTTAAACCGTCTTGTTAAGCTACTGCGACCTGCACGTCTCTTCCAACGTGAATTTAAACCATCTTGTTAAGCTACTGCGACCTGCACGTCTCTTCCAAGGTGCATTTAAACCGTCTTGTTAAGCTACTGCGAACTGCACGACTCTACCAAGGGGCATTTAATCCGTCTTGTTGAGCTATTACGACCTCCACCGCTCTTCCAAGGGGCATTTAAACCATCTTGTTAAGCTACTGCGACCTGCACGTCTCTTCCATGGGGCATTTAAACCGTCTTGTTAAGCTACTGCGACCTGCACGTCTCTTCCGAGGGGCATCTAAACCGTCTTGTTAAGCTACTGCGACTTGCACGTCTCTTCCAAGGGGCATTTAAACCTTCTTGTTTAGCTACTGTAACCTTCACCACTTTTCCAAGGGGCATTTAAACCGTCTTGTTAAGCAACTGCGACCTGCATGTCTCTTCCAAGGGGCATTTAAACCGTCTTTTTAAGCTACTGCAACCTGCACGTCTCTTCCAAGGGGCATTTAAACCATCTTGTTAAGCTACTGCGACTTGCACTTCTCTTCCAAGGGGCATTTAAACCTTCTTGTTTAGCTACTGTAACCTCCACCACTATTCCAAGGGGCATTTAAACTGTCTTGTTAAGCTACTGCGACCTACATGTCTCTTCCAAGGGGCATTTAAACCGTCTTGTTAAGCTACAGCGACCTCCACCGCTCTTACAAGGGGCATTTAAACTGTCTTGTTAAGCTACTGCGACCTGCACGTCTCTTCCATGGGGCATTTAAACCGTCTTGTTAAGCTACTGCTACCTGCATGTCTCTTCCAAGGGGCATTTAAACCGTCTTTTTAAGCTGCTGCAACCTGCACGTCTCTTCCAAGGGGCATTTAAACCGTCTTGTTAAGCTACTGCAACCTGCACGTCTCTTCCAAGGGGCATTTAAACCGTCTTGTTAAGCTACTGCGACTTCCTCCGCTCTTCCAAGGGGCATTTAAACCGTCTTGTTAAGCTACTGAGACCTGCACGTCTCTTCCATGGGGCATTTAAACCGTCTTTTTAAGCTACTGCGACCTCCACCGCTCTTCCAAGGGGCATTTAAACCGTCTTGTTAAGCTACTGCGACTTCCTCCGCTCTTCCAAGGGGCATTTAAACCGTCTTGTTAAGCTACTGCGACCTGCACGTCTCTTCCATGGGGCATTTAAACTGTCTTGTTAAGCTACTGCGACCTCCACCGCTCTTCCAAGGGGCATTTAAACCGTCTTGTTAAGCTACTGCGACCTGCACGTCTCTTCCATGGGGCATTTAAACCGTCTTGTTAAGCTACTGCGACCTCCACCGCTCTTCCAACGTGCATTTAAACCATCTTGCTAAGCTACTGCCACCTGCACGTCTCTTCCAAGGTGCATTTAAACCGTCTTGTTAAGCTACTGCGACCTGCACGTCTCTACCAAGGGGCATTTAATCTGTCTTGTTAAGCTATTACGGCCTCCACCGCTCTTCCAAGGGGCATTTAAACCGTCTTGTTAAGCTACTGCGACCTGCACGTCTCTACCAAGGGGCATTTAATCTGTCTTGTTAAGCTATTACGGCCTCCACCGCTCTTCCAAGGGGCATTTAAACCGTCTTGTTAAGCTAATGCGACCTGCGCGTCTCTTCCAAGGGGCATTTAAACCGTCTTGTTAAGCTACTGCGACTTGCACGTCTCTTCCAAGGGGCATTTAAACCTTCTTGTTTAGCAACTGTAACCTCCACCACTTTAACAAGGGGCATTTAAACCGTCTTGTTAAGCAACTGCGACTTGCATGTCTCTTCCAAGGGGCATTTAAACCGTTTTTTTAAGCTGCTGCAACCTGCACGTCTCTTCCAAGGGGCATTTAAACCGTCTTGTTAAGCTACTGCGACCTACATGTCTCTTCCAAGGGGCATTTAAACCGTCTTGTTAAGCTACTGCGACCTCCACCGCTCTTCCAAGGGGCATTTAAACCGTCTTGTTAAGCTACTGCGACCTGCACGTCTCTTCCAAGGGGCATTTACACCATCTTGGTAAGCTACTGCGACCTGCAAGCCTATTCCAAGGGGAATTTAAACACTCTTGTTAAGCTACTGTGACCTGCACATCTCTTCGAAGGGGGATTTAAACCGTCTTGTTAAGCTACTGCGACCTGCACGTCTCTTCCAAGAGGCATTTAAACCGTCTTGTTAAGCTGCTGTGACCTCCACCGCTCTTCCAAGGGGCATTTAAACCGTCTTGTTAAGCTACTGCGACCTGCACGCCTCTTCCAAGGGGCATTTAAACCGTTTTGTTAAGCTACTGCGACCTGCACGTCTCTTCCAAGGGGCATTTAAACCGTCTTGTTAAGCTACTGTGACTTGCACGTCTCTTCCAAGGGGCATTTAAACCGTCTTGTTAAGCTGCTGTAACCTCCACCACTTTTCCAAGGGGCATTTAAACCGTCTTCTTAAGCTACTGCGACCTGCACATCACTTCCAAGGGGCAATTAATCCATCTTTTTAAGCTACTGCGACCTGCATGTCTTTTCCAAGGGGCATTTAAACCGTCTTTTTAAGCTACTGCAACCTTCACCGCTCTTCCAAGGGGCATTTAAACCATCTTGTTAAGCTACTGCGACCTGCACGTCTCTTCCAAGGGGCATTTAAACCGTCTTGTTAAGCTACTGCGACCTGCACGTCTCTTCCAAGGGGCATATAAACCGTCTTGTTAAGCTACTGCGACCTGCACGTCTCTTCCAAGGTGCATTTATACCATCTTAGTAAGCTATTCCGACCTGTATGTCTCTTCCAATGGGCATTTAAACCGTCTTGTTAAGCTACTGCGACCTGCACGTTTCTTCCAAGGGGCATTTAAACCGTCTTGTTAATCTACTGCGACCTGCACGTCTCTTCCAAGGGGCATTTAAACCATCTTGTTAAGCTACTGCGACTTGCACGTCTCTTCCAAGGGGCATTTAAACCGTCTTGTTAAGCTACTGCGATCTCCACCGCTCTTCCAAGGGGCATTTAAACAGTCTTGTTAAGCTACTGCGACCTGCACTCCTCTTCCAAGGGGCAATTAAACCGTCTTGTTAAGCTACTGCGACCTGCATGTCTCTTGCAAGGAGCATTTAAACCATCTTGTTAAGCTACTGTGATCTGCACGTCTCTTCCAAGGGGCATTTAAACTGTCTTGTTAAGCTTCTGCGACCTGCACGTCTCTTCCAAGGGGCATTGAAACTGTCTTGTTAAGCTACTGCGACCTGGACGTCTCTTCCAATGGGCATTTAAACTGTCTTGTTAATCTACTGCGACCTGTATGTCTCTTCCAAGGGGCATTTAAACCGTCTTGTTAAGCTACTGCGACCTCCACCTCTCTTCCAAGGGGCATTTAAACCGTCTTGTTAAGCTACTGCGACCGGCACGTCTCTTCCAAAGGCCATTTAAACCGTCTTTGTAAGCTACTGCGACCAGCAAGCCTCTTCCAAGGTGCATTTAAACCATGTTGTTAAGCTACTGCGACCTGCACGCCTTTTCCAAGGGGCATTTAAACCATCTTCTTAAGCTACTGCGACCTCCACCGCTCTTCCAAGGGGCATTTATACCGTCTTGTTAAGCTACTGCGACCTGCAAGTCTCTTCCAAGGGGCATTTAAACCGTCTTGGTAAGCTACTGCAACCTGCAAGCCTCTTCTAAGGGGCATTTAAACCCTCTTTTTAAGCTACTGCGATCTGTACGTCTCTTGCAAGGGGCATTTAAACATCTTGTTAAGCTACTGCGACCTGCACATCTCTTCCAAGGGGCATTTTAAACGTCTTATTAAGCAACTGCGACCTGCACGTCTCTTCCAAGGGGCATTTAAACCGTCTTGTTAAGCTACTGCGACCTGCACATCTCTTCCAAGGGGCATTTAAACCGTCTTGTTAAGCTACTGCGACCTCCACTGCTCTTCCAAGGGGCATTTAATCCATCTTGTTAATCTACTGCGACCTGCACGTCTCTTCCAAGGGACATTTAAACCGTCTTGTTAAGCTACTGCGAACTGCACGTCTCTTCCAAGGGGCATTTAAACTGTCTTGTTAAGCTACTGCGACCTGAACTTCTCTTCCTAGGGGCATTTAAACTGTCTTGTTAAGCTACTGCGACCTGCACTTCTCTTCCAAGGGGCATTTCAACCATCTTGTTAAGCTACTGCGACCTGTACGTCTCTTCCAATGGGCATTTAAACTGTCTTGTTAATCTACTGCGACCTGCATGTCTCTTCCAAGGGGCATTTAAACCGTCTTGTTAAGCTACTGCGACCTCCACCTCTCTTCCAAGGGGCATTTAAACCGTCTTGTTAAGCTACTGCGACCGGCACGTCTCTTCCAAAGGCCATTTAAACCGTCTTTGTACGCTACTGCGACCAGCAAGCCTCTTCCAAGGTGCATTTAAACCGTCTAGTTAAGCTACTGAGACCTGTACGTCTCTTCCAAGCGGCATTTAAACCATCTTGTTAAGCTACTGCGACCTGCACGCCTTTTCCAAGGGGCATTTAAACCATCTTCTTAAGCTACTGCGACCTCCACCGCTCTTCCAAGGGGCATTTAAACCATCTTGTAAAGCTACTGCGACCTGCAAGTCTCTTCCAAGGGGCATTTAAACCGTCTTGGTAAGCTACTGCAACCTGCAAGCCTATTCTAAGGGGCATTTAAACCCTCTTGTTAAGCTACTGCGACCTGTACGTCTCTTGCAAGGGGCATTTAACCGTCTTGTTAAGCTACTGTGACCTGCACATCTCTTCCAAGGGGCATTTTAAATGTCTTATTAAGCAACTGCGACCTGCACGTCTCTTCCAAAGGGCATTTAAACCATCTTTTTAAGCTACTGCGACCTGCACATCTCTTCCAAGGGGCATTTAAACCGTCTTGTTAAGCTACTGCGACCTGCACTGCTCTTCCAAGGGGCATTTAATCCATCTTGTTAATCTACTGCGACCTGCACGTCTCTTCCAAGGGACATTTAAACCGTCTTGTTAAGCTACTGCGAACTGCACCTCTCTTCCAAGGGGCATTTAAACTGTCTTGTTAAGCTACTGCGACCTGAACTTCTCTTCCAAGGGGCATTTATACTGTCTTGTTAAGCTACTGCGGCCTGCACGTCTCTTCCAAGGGGAATTTAAACCATCTTCTTAAGCTACTGCGACCTGTACGTCTCTTCAATGGGCATTTAAACCATCTTATTAAGCTGCTGCGACCAGTATGTCTCTTCCAAGGGGCATTTAAACCGTCTTGTTAAGCTACTGCGACCTCCACCGCTCTTCCAAGGGGCATTTAAACCGTCTTGTTAAGCTACTGCGAGCTGCACGTCTCTTCCAAGGGGCATTTAAACCGTCTTGGTAAGCTCCTGCGACCTGCAAGCCTCTTCCAAGGGACATTTAAACTTTCTTGTAAAGCTACTGCAACCTGCACATCTCTTCCAAATGGCATTTATACCATTTTGTTAAGCTACTGCGACCTGCACGTGTCTTCCAAGGGGCATTTTAACTGTCTTCTTAAGCTACTGCGACCTCCACCTCTCTTCCAAGGGCATTTAAACACTCTTGTTAAGATACTGCGACCTGCACGTCTCTTCCAATGGGCATTTAAACCATCTTGTTAAGCTACTGCGACCTGCACGTCTCTTCCAAGGGGCATTTAAACCGTCTTATTAAGCTACTGTAACCTTCAAGTCTCTTCCACGGGGCATTTAAACTGTCTTGTTAAGCTACTGCGACCTCCACCGCTCTTCCAAGGGGCATTTAAACAGTCTTGTTAAGCTACTGCGACCTGCAAGCCTCTTCCAAGGGGCAATTAAAGCGTCTTGTTAAGCTACTGCGACCTGCACGTCTCTTCCAAGGGGCATTTAAACCGTCTTGTTAAGCTACTGCGACTTGCACGTCTCTTCCAAGGGGCATTTAAACCGTCTTGTTAAGCTGCTGTAACCTCCACCACTTTTCCAAGGGGCATTTAAACCGTCTTGTTAAGCTACTGCGACCTGCACGTCTCTTCCAAGGGGTATTTAAAACGTCTTTTTAAGCTACTGCGACCTGCATGTCTCTTCCAAGGGGCATTTAAACCATCTTGTTAAGCTACTGTAACCTCCACCACTTTTCCAAGGGGCATTTAAACCGTCTTGTTAATCTACTGCGACCTGCACGTCTCTTCCAAGGGGCATTTAAACCGTCTTGTTAAGCTACTGCGACCTGCACGTATCTTCCAAGGGGCATTTAAACCGTATTGTTAAGCTACTGCTACCTGCACGTCTCTTCCAAGGGGCATTTAAACCATCTTGTTAAGCTACTGCGACCTGTACGTCTCTTCCAATGGGCATTTAAACCGTCTTGTTAAGCTGCTGCGACCTGTATGTCTCTTCCAAGGGGCATTCAAAACCGTCTTGTTAAGCTACTGCGACCTCCACCGCTCTTCCAAGGGGAATTTTAACTGTCTTGTTAAGCTACTGCGACCTGCACGTCTCTTCCAAGGGGCATTTAAACCGTCTTATTAAGCTACTGCGACCTGCATGTCTCTTGCAAGGGGCATTTAAACCATCTTGTTAAGCTACTGTGATATACACGTCTCTTCCAAGGGGCATTTAAACTGTCTTGTTAAGCTTCTGGGTCCTGCACGTCTCTTCCAAGGGGCATTGAAACTGTCTTGTTAAGCTACTGTGACCTGCACGTCTCTTCCAAGGGGCATTTAAACCATCTTGTTAAGCTACTGCGACCTGTACGTCTCTTCCAATGGGCATTTAAACTGTCTTGTTAATCTACTGCGACCGGCACGTCTCTTCCAAAGGCCATTTAAACCGTCTTGGTAAGCTACTGCGACCAGCAAGACTCTTCCAAGGTGCATTTAAACCGTCTAGTTAAGCTACTGAGACCTGCACGTCTCTTCCAATGGGCATTTAAACCATCTTGTTAAGCTACTGCGACCTGCACGCCTTTTTCCAAGGGGCATTTAAACCATCTTGTTAAGCTACTGCGACCTGCAAGTCTCTTCCAAGGAGCATTTAAACCCTCTTGTTAAGCTACTGCGACCTGTACGTCTCTTGCAAGGGGCATTTAACCGTGTTGTTAAGCTACTGCGACCTGCACATCTCTTCCAAGGGGCATTTCAATCATCTTGTTACGCTACTGAGACCTGAACGTCTCTTCCAAGGGCATTTAAACCGTCTTCTTAAGCTACTGCGACCTGCACATCTCTTCCAAGGGGCATTTAAGCCGTCTTATTAAGCTACTGCGACCTGCAAGTCTCTACCAAGAGGCATTTAAACTGTCTTGTTAAGCTACTGCGACCTGCACGTCTCTTCTAAGGGGCATTTAACCCGTCTTGTTAAGCTACTACGACCTGCACGTCTCTTCCAAGGGGCATTTAAACCGTCTTGTTAAGCTACTGCGACCTGCACATCTCTTCCAAGGGGCATTTAAACAGTCTTGTTAAGCTACTGCGACCTGCATGTCTCTTCCAAGGGGCATTTAAACCGTCTTGTTAAGCTACTGCGACCTGCACGTCTCTTCTAAGGGGCATTTAAACCATCTTGTTAAGCTACTGCGACCTGTATGTCTCTTCCAAGGGGCATTTAAACCGTCTTGTTAAGCTACTGTAACCCCCACCACTTTTCCAAGGGGCATTTAAACCGTCTTGTTAAGCTACTGCGACCTGCACGTCTCTTCCAAGGGGCATTTAAACCGTCTTGTTAAGCTACTGCGACCTGCACGTCTCTTCCAAGGGGCATTTAAACCGTCTTGTTAAGCTACTGCGACCTGCACGTCTCTTCCAAGGGGCATTTATACCATCTTGTTAAGCTACTGCGACCTGTATGTCTCTTCCAAGGTGCATTTAAACCGTCTTGTTAAGCTGCTGCGACCTGTATGTCTCTCCCAAGGGGCATTTAAACCGTCTTGTTAAGCTACTGCGACCTCCACCGCTCTTCCAAGGGGCATTTAAACCGTCTTTTAAGCTACTGCGACCTGCACGTCTCTTCCAAGGGGCATTTAAACCGTCTTTTTAAGCTAATGCGACCTACAAGCCTCTTCCAAGGGGCATTTAAACCATCTAGTTAAGCTACTGCGACCTGCATGTCTTTTCCAAGGGGCATTTAAACCGTTTTTTTAAGCTACTGCGACCTCCACCGCTCTTCCAAGGGGCATTTAAACCCTCTGGTTAAGCTACTGCGACCTGCAAGTCTCTTCCAAGGGGCATTTAGACCGTCTTGTTAAGCTACTGCGACCTGCACATCTCTTCCAAGGGGCATTTAAACCGTTTTGTTAAGCTACTGCGACCTCCACTGCTCTTCCATGGGGCATTTAATCCATCTTGTTAATCTACTGCGACCTGCACGTCTCTTCCAAGGGGCATTTAAACCATCTTGTTAAGCTACTGCGAACTGAAAATCTCTTCCAAGGGGCATTTAAACTGTCTTGTTAAGCTACTGCGACTTGCACTTCTCTTCCAAGGGGCATTTAAACCGTCTTGTTTAGCTACTGCGACCTGCACGTCTCTTGCAAGGGGCATTTAAACCATCTTGTTAAGCTACTGCGACCTGCACGACTCTTCCAAGGGGCATTTAAACCATCTTGTTAAGCTACTGCGACCTGTATGTCTCTTCCAATGGGCATTTAAACCGTCTTGTTAAGCTGCTGCGACCTGTATGTCTCTTCCACGGGGCATTTAAACCGTCTTGTTAAGCTACTGCGACCTGTATGTCTCTTCCAAGGGGCATTTAAACCGTCTTGTTAAGCTACTGCGACCTCCACCGCTCTTCCAAGGGGCATTTAAACCGTCTTTTAAGCTACTGCGACCTGCACGTCTTTTCCAAGGGGCATTTGAACCGTCTTGGTAAGCTACTGCGACCTGCAAGCCTATTCCAAGGGGCATTTAAACCATCTTGTTAAGCTACTGTAACCTCCACCACTTTTCCAAGGGGCATTTAAACCGTCTTGTTAATCTACTGCGACCTGCACGTCTCTTCCAAGGGGCATTTAAAGCGTCTTGTTAAGCTACTGCGACCTGCACGTCTCTTCCAAGGGGCATTTAAACCGTCTTGTTAAGCTACTGCTATCTGCACGTCTCTTCCAAGGGGCATTTAAACCATCTTGTTAAGCTACTGCGACCTGTACGTCTCTTCCAATGGGCATTTAAACTGTCTTGTTAATCTACTGCGACCGGCACGTCTCTTCCAAAGGCCATTTAAACCGTCTTGGTAAGCTACTGCGACCAGCAAGACTCTTCCAAGGTGCATTTAAACCGTCTAGTTAAGCTACTGACACCTGCACGTCTCTTCCAATGGGCATTTAAACCATCTTGTTAAGCTACTGCGACCTGCACGCCTTTTTCCAAGGGGCATTTAAACCATCTTGTTAAGCTACTGCGACCTGCAAGTCTCTTCCAAGGAGCATTTAAACCCTCTTGTTAAGCTACTGCGACCTGTACGTCTCTTGCAAGGGGCATTTAACCGTCTTGTTAAGCTACTGCGACCTGCACATCTCTTCCAAGGGGCATTTCAACCATCTTGTTACGCTACTGCGACCTGAACGTCTCTTCCAAGGGGCATTTTAAACGTCTTATTAAGCAACTGCGACCTGCACATCTCTTCCAAGGGGCATTTAAACTGTCTTGTTAAGCTACTGCGACCTCCACCTCTCTTCCAAGGGCATTTAAACTGTCTTGTTAAGCTACTGCAACCTCCACCGCTCTTCCAAGGGGCATTTAAACCGTCTTCTTAAGCTACTGCGACCTGCACGTCTCTTCTAAGGGGCATTTAACCCGTCTTGTTAAGCTACTGCGACCTGCACGTCTCTTCCAAGGGGCATTTAAACCGTCTTGTTAAGCTACTGTAACCTCCACCACTTTTCCAAGGGGCATTTAATCCGTCTTGTTAAGCTACTGCGACTTGCATGTCTCTTCCAAGGGGCATTTAAACCGTCTTGTTAAGCTACTGTAAACTCCACCACTTTTCCAAGGGGCATTTAAACCGTCTTGTTAAGCTACTGCGACCTGAACATCTCTTCCAAGGGGCATTTAAACTGTCTTGTTAAGCTTCTGCGACCTGCACGTCTCTTCCAAGGGGCATTTAAACCGTCTTGTTAAGCTACTGCGACCTGCACGTCTCTTCTAAGGGGCATTTAAACCATCTTGTTAAGCTACTGCGACCTGTATGTCTCTTCCAAGGGGCATTTAAACCGTCTTGTTAAGCTACTGTAACCCCCACCACTTTTCCAAGGGGCATTTAAACCGTCTTGTTAAGCTACTGCGACCTGCACGTCTCTTCCAAGGGGCATTTAAACCGTCTTGTTAAGCTACTGCGACCTGCATGTCTCTTCCAAGTGGCATTTAAACCGTCTTGTTAAGCTACTGTAACCTCCACCACTTTTCCAAGGGGCATTTAAACCGTCTTGTTAAGCTACTGCGACCTGCACGTCTCTTCCAAGGGGCATTTAAACCGTATTGTTAAGCTACTGCGACCTGCGCGTCTCTTCCAAGGGGCATTTAAACCGTCTTGTTAAGCTACTGCGACCTGCACGTCTCTTCCAAGGGGCATTTAAACCATCTTGTTAAGCTACTGCGACCTGTATGTCTCTTCCAAGGTGCATTTAAACCGTCTTGTTAAGCTGCTGCGACCTGTATGTCTCTCCCAAGGGGCATTTAAACCGTTTTGTTAAGCTACTGCGACCTCCGTCGCTCTTCCAAGGGGCATTTAAACCGTCTTTTAAGCTACTGCGACCTGCACGTCTCTTCCAAGGGGCATTTAAACCGTCTTGGTAAGCTAATGCGACCTACAAGCCTCTTCCAAGGGGCATTTAAACCATCTAGTTAAGCTACTGCGACCTGCATGTCTTTTCCAAGGGGCATTTAAACCGTTTTTTTAAGCTACTGCGACCTCCACCGCTCTTCCAAGGGGCATTTAATCCCTCTGGTTAAGCTACTGCGACCTGCACGTCTCTTCCAAGGGGCATTTAAACCGTCTTGTTAAGCTACTGCGACCTGCACATCTCTTCCAAGGGGCATTTAAACCGTTTTGTTAAGCTACTGCGACCTCCACTGCTCTTCCAAGGGGCATTTAATCCATCTTGTTAATCTACTGCGACCTGCACGTCTCTTCCAAGGGGCATTTAAACCGTCTTGTTAAGCTACTGCGAACTGAAAATCTCTTCCAAGGGGCATTTAAACTGTCTTGTTAAGCTACTGCGACTTGCACTTCTCTTCCAAGGGGCATTTAAACCATCTTGTTAAGCTACTGCGACCTGCCTGACTCTTCCAAGGGGCATTTAAACCATCTTGTTAAGCTACTGCGACCTGTATGTCTCTTCCAATGGGCATTTAAACCGTCTTGTTAAGCTGCTGCGACCTGTATGTCTCTTCCACGGGGCATTTAAACCGTCTTGTTAAGCTACTGCGACCTGTATGTCTCTTCCAAGGGGCATTTAAACTGTCTTGTTAAGCTACTGCGACCTCCACCGCTCTTCCAAGGAGCATTTAAACCGTCTTTTAAGCTAATGCGACCTGCACGTCTTTTCCAAGGGGCATTTAAACCGTCTTGGTAAGCTACTGCGACCTGCAAGCCTATTCCAAGGGGCATTTAAACCATCTTGTTAAGCTACTGCGACCTGCATGTCTTTTCCAAGGGGTATTTAAACCGTCTTATTAAGCTACTGCGACCTCCACCGCTCTTCCAAGGGGCATTTAAACCATCTTGTTAAGCTACTGCGACCTGCACGTCTCTTCCAAGGGGCATTTAAACCGTCTTGGTAAGCTACTGCGACCTGCATTTCTCTTCTAAGGGACATTTAAACCCTCTTGTTAAGCTACTGCGACCTGCACGTCTCTTGCAAGGGGCATTTAAACCGTCTTGTTAAGCTACTGCGACCTGCACGTCTCTTCCAAGGGGCATTTAAACTGTCTTGTTACGCTACTGCGACCTGCACCTCTCTTCCAAGGGGCATTTAAACCGTCTTGCTAAGCTACTGCGACCTGCACATCTCTTCCAAGGGGCATTTAAACCGTCTTGTTAAGCTACAGCGACCTGCACGTCTCTTCCAAGGGGCATTTAAACCGTCTTGTTAAGCTACTGCGACCTGCATGTCTCTTCCAAGGGGCATTTAAACCGTCTTGTTAAGCTACTGTAACCTCCACCACTTTTCCAAGGGGCATTTAAACCGTCTTGTTAAGCTACTGCGACCTGCACGTCTCTTCCAAGGGGCATTTAAACCGTCTTGTTAAGCTACTGCGACCTGCACGTCTCTTCCAAGGGGCATTTAAACCGTCTTGTTAAGCTACTGCGACCTGCACGTCTCTTCCAAGGGGCATTTAAACCATCTTGTTAAGCTACTGCGACCTGTATGTCTCTTCCAATGGGCATTTAAACCATCTTGTTAAGCTGCTGCGACCTGTATGTCTCTTCCAAGGGGCATTTAAACCGTCTTGTTAAGCTACTGCGACCTGTATGTCTCTTCCAAGGGGCATTTAAACCGTCTTGTTAAGCTACTGCGACCTACACCGCTCTTCCAAGGGGCATTTAAACCATCTTGTTAAGCTGCTGCGACCTGTATGTCTCTGCCAAGGGGCATTTAAACAGTCTTGTTAAGCTACGGCGACCAGCACGTCTCTTCCAAGGGGCATTTAAACCGTCTTAGTAAGCTACTGCGACCTGGAAGCCTATTCCAAGGGGCATTTAAACCATCTTGTTAAGCTACTGCGACCTGCATGTCTTTTCCAAGGGGCATTTAAACCGTCTTTTTAAGCTACGGCGACCTCCACCGCTCTTCCAAGGGGCATTAAACCATCTTGTTTAGCTACTGCGACCTGCACGTCTCTTCCAAGGGGCATTTAAACCGTCTTGGTAAGCTACTGCGACCTGCATGCCTCTTCTAAGGGGCATTTAAACCCTCTTGTTAAGCTACTGCGACCTGCACGTCTCTTGCAAGGGGCATTTAAACCGTCTTGTTAAGCTACTGCAACCTGCACGTCTCTTCCAAGCGGCATTTAAACCGTCTTGTTAAGCTACTGCGACCTGCATGTCTTTTCCAAGGGGCATTTAAACCGTCTTGTTATGCTACTGCGACCTGCACGTCTCTTCCAAGGGCCATTTAAATTGTCTTGCTAAGCTACTGCGACCTGCACCTCTCTTCCAAGGGGCATTTAAACCGTCTTGCTAAGCTACTGCGACCTGCACGACTCTTCCAAGGGGCATTTAAACCGTCTTGTTAAGCTACTGCGACCTGCACGTCTCTTCCAAGGGGCATTTAAACCGTTTTGTTAAGCTACTGTAACCTTCACCACTTTTCCAAGAGGCATTTAAACCGTCCTGTTATGCTACTGCGACCTGCACGTCTCTTCCAAGGGGCATTTAAACCGTCTTGTTAAGCTACTGCAACCTGCATGTCTCTTCCAAGGGACATTTAAACCGTCTTGTTAAGCTACTGTAACCTCCACCACTTTTCCAAGGGGTATTTAAACCGTCTTGTTAAGCTACTGCGACCTGCACGTCTCTTGCAAGGGGCATTTAAACCATCTTGTTAAGCTACTGCGACCTGCACGACTCTTCCAAGGGGCATTTAAACCGTCTTGTTAAGCTACTGCGACCTGCACGTCTCTTCCAAGGGGCATTTAAACCATCTTGTTAAGCTACTGCGACCTGTATGTCTCTTCCAAGGTGCATTTAAACCGTATTGTTAAGCTGCTGCGACCTGTATGTCTCTCCCAAGGGGCATTTAAACCGTTTTGTTAAGCTACTGCGACCTCCGTCGCTCTTCCAAGGGGAATTTAAACCGTCTTTTAAGCTACTGCGACCTGCTCGTCTCTTCCAAGGGGCATTTAAACCGTCTTGGTAAGCTAATGCGACCTACAAGCCTCTTCCAAGGGGCATTTAAACCATCTAGTTAAGCTACTGCGACCTGCATGTCTTTTCCAAGGGGCATTTAAACCGTTTTTTTAAGCTACGGCGACCTCCACCGCTCTTCCAAGGGGCATTAAAACCCTCTGGTTAAGCTACTGCGACCTGCACGTCTCTTCCAAGGGGCATTTAAACCGTCTTGTTAAGCTACTGCGACCTGCACATCTCTTCCAAGGGGCATTTAAACCGTTTTGTTAAGCTACTGCGACCTCCACTGCTCTTCCAAGGGGCATTTAATCCATCTTGTTAATCTACTGCGACCTGCACGTCTCTTCCAAGGGGCATTTAAACCGTCTTGTTAAGCTACTGCGAACTGAAAATCTCTTCCAAGGGGCATTTAAACTGTCTTGATAAGCTACTGCGACTTGCACTTCTCTTCCAAGGGACATTTAAACCGTCTTTTTAAGCTACTGCGACCTGCACATCTCTTGCAAGGGGCATTTAAACCATCTTGTTAAGCTACTGCGACCTGCACGACTCTTCCAAGGGGCATTTAAACCATCTTGTTAAGCTACTGCGACCTGTATGTCTCTTCCAATGGGCATTTAAACCGTCTTGTTAAGCTGCTGCGACCTGTATGTCTCTTCCACGGGGCATTTAAACCGTCTTGTTAAGCTACTGCGACCTGTATGTCTCTTCCAAGGGGCATTTAAACCGTCTTGGTAAGCTACTGCGAACTGCAAGCCTATTCCAAGGGGCATTTAAACCATCTTGTTAAGCTACTGCGACCTGCATGTCTTTTCCAAGGGGCATTTAAACCGTCTTTTTAAGCTACTGCGACCTCCACCGCTCTTCCAAGGGGCATTTAAACCATCTTGTTAAGCTACTGCGACCTGCACGTCTCTTCCAAGGGGCATTTAAACCGTCTTGGTAAGCTACTGCGACCTGCATTTCTCTTCTAAGGGACATTTAAACCCTCTTGTTAAGCTACTGCGACCTGCACGTCTCTTGCAAGGGGCATTTAAACCGTCTTGTTAAGCTACTGCGACCTGCACGTCTCTTGCAAGGGGCATTTAAACCGTCTTGTTAAGCTACTGCGATCTGCACGTCTCTTCCAAGGGGCATTTAAACTGTCTTGTTACGCTACTGCGACCTGCACCTCTCTTCCAAGGGGCATTTAAACCGTCTTGCTCAGCTACTGCGACCTGCACATCTCTTCCAAGGGGCATTTAAACCGTCTTGTTAAGCTACAGCGACCTGCACGTCTCTTCCAAGGGGCATTTAAACCGTCTTGTTAAGCTACTGCGACCTGCATGTCTCTTCCAAGGGGCATTTAAACGTCTTGTTAAGCTACTGTAACCTCCACCACTTTTCCAAGGGGCATTTAAACCGTCTTGTTAAGCTACTGCGACCTGCACGTCTCTTCCAAGGGGCATTTAAACCGTCTTGTTAAGCTACTGCGACCTGCACGTCTCTTCCAAGGGGCATTTAAACCGTCTTGTTAAGCTACTGCGACCTGCACGTCTCTTCCAAGGGGCATTTAAACCATCTTGTTAAGCTACTGCGACCTGTATGTCTCTTCCAATGGGCATTTAAACCATCTTGTTAAGCTGCCGCGACCTGTATGTCTCTTCCAAGGGGCATTTAAACCGTCTTGTTAAGCTACTGCGACCTACACCGCTCTTCCAAGGGGCATTTAAACCATCTTGTTAAGCTGCTGCGACCTATATGTCTCTTCCAAGGGTCATTTAAACAGTCTTGTTAAGCTACGGCGACCAGCATGTCTCTTCCAAGGGGCATTTAAACCGTCTTAGTAAGCTACTGCGACCTGGAAGCCTATTCCAAGGGGCATTTAAACCATCTTGTTAAGCTACTGCGACCTGCATGTCTTTTCCAAGGGGCATTTAAACCGTCTTTTTAAGCTACGGCGACCTCCACCGCTCTTCCAAGGGGCATTTAAACCATCTTGTTAAGCTACTGCGACCTGCACGTCTCTTCCAAGGGGCATTTAAACCGTCTTGGTAAGCTACTGCGACCTGCACGCCTCTTCTAAGGGGCATTTAAACCCTCTTGTTAAGCTACTGCGACCTGCACGTCTCTTGCAAGGGGCATTTAAACCGTCTTGTTAAGCTACTGCAACCTGCACGTCTCTTCCAAGCGGCATTTAAACCGTCTTGTTAAGCTACTGCGACCTGCATGTCTTTTCCAAGGGGCATTTAAACCGTCTTGTTATGCTACTGCGACCTGCAGGTCTCTTCCAAGGGCCATTTAAACTGTCTTGCTAAGCTACTGCGACCTGCACCTCTCTTCCAAGGGGCATTTAAACCGTCTTGCTAAGCTACTGCCACCTGCACGTCTCTTCCAAGGGGCATTTAAACCGTGTTGTTAAGCTACTGCGACCTGCATGTCTCTTCCAAGGGGCATTTAAACCGTCTTGTTAAGCTACTGTAACCTTCACCACTTTTCCAAGGGGCATTTAAACCGTCCTGTTATGCTACTGCGACCTGCACGTCTCTTCCAAGGGGCATTTAAACCGTCTTGTTAAGCTACTGCAACCTGCATGTCTCTTCCAAGGGACATTTAAACCGTCTTGTTAAGCTACTGTAACCTCCACCACTTTTCCAAGGGGTATTTAAACCGTCTTGTTAAGCTACTGCGACCTGCACGTCTCTTGCAAGGGGCATTTAAACCATCTTGTTAAGCTACTGCGACCTGCACGACTCTTCCAAGGGGCATTTAAACCATCTTGTTAAGCTACTGCGACCTGTATGTCTCTTCCAATGGGCATTTAAACCGTCTTGTTAAGCTGCTGGGACCTGTATGTCTCTTCCACGGGGCATTTAAACCGTCTTGTTAAGCTACTGCGACCTCTATGTCTCTTCCAAGGGGCATTTAAACCGTCTTGTTAAGCTACTGCGACCTCCACCGCTCTTCCAAGGGGCATTTAAACCGTCTTTTAAGCTACTGCGACCTGCACGTCTTTTCCAAGGGGCATTTAAACCGTCTTGGTAAGCTACTGCGACCTGCAAGCCTATTCCAAGGGGCATTTAAACCATCTTGTTAAGCTACTGCGACCTGCATGTCTTTTCCAAGGGGCATTTAAACCGTCTTTTTAAGCTACTGCGACCTCCACCGCTCTTCCAAGGGTCATTTAAACCATCTTATTAAGCTACTGCGACCTGCACATCTCTTCCAAGGGGCATTTAAACCATCTTGGTAAGCTACTGCGACCTGCATGCCTCTTCTAAGGGGCATTTAATCCCTCTTGTTAAGCTACTGCGACCTGCACGTCTCTTGCAAGGGGCATTTAAACCGTCTTGTTAAGCTACTGCAACCTGCACGTCTCTTCCAAGCGGCATTTAAACCGTCTTGTTAAGCTACTGCGACCTGCATGTCTTTTCCAAGGGGCATTTAAACCGTCTTGTTATGCTACTGCGACCTGCAGGTCTCTTCCAAGGGCCATTTAAACTGTCTTGCTAAGCTACTGCGACCTGCACCTCTCTTCCAAGGGGCATTTAAACAGTCTTGCTAAGCTACTGCGACCTGCACGTCTCTTCCAAGGGGCATTTAAACCGTCTTGTTAAGCTACTGCGACCTGCACGTCTCTTCCAAGGGGCATTTAAACCGTCTTGTTAAGCTACTGTAACCTTCACCACTTTTCCAAGGGGCATTTAAACCGTCCTGTTATGCTACTGCGACCTGCACGTCTCTTCCAAGGGGCATTTAAACCGTCTTGTTAAGCTACTGCAACCTGCATGTCTCTTCCAAGGGACATTTAAACCGTCTTGTTAAGCTACTGTAACCTCCAACACTTTTCCAAGGGGTATTTAAACCGTCTTGTTAAGCTACTGCGACCTGCACGTCTCTTGCAAGGGGCATTTAAACCATCTTGTTAAGCTACTGCGACCTGCACGACTCTTCCAAGGGGCATTTAAACCATCTTGTTAAGCTACTGCGACCTGTATGTCTCTTCCAATGGGCATTTAAACCGTCTTGTTAAGCTGCTGGGACCTGTATGTCTCTTCCACGGGGCATTTAAACCGTCTTGTTAAGCTACTGCGACCTGTATGTCTCTTCCAAGGGGCATTTAAACCGTCTTGTTAAGCTACTGCGACCTCCACCGCTCTTCCAAGGGGCATTTAAACCGTCTTTTAAGCTACTGCGACCTGCACGTCTTTTCCAAGGGGCATTTAAACCGTCTTGGTAAGCTACTGCGACCTGCAAGCCTATTCCAAGGGGCATTTAAACCATCTTGTTAAGCTACTGCGACCTGCATGTCTTTTCCAAGGGGCATTTAAACCGTCTTTTTAAGCTACTGCGACCTCCAACGCTCTTCCAAGGGGCATTTAAACCATCTTGTTAAGCTACTGCGACCTGCACGTCTCTTCCAAGGGGCATTTAAACCGTCTTGGTAAGCTACTGCGACCTGCATGTCTCTTCTAAGGGGCATTTAAACCCTCTTGTTAAGCTACTGCGACCTGCACGTCTCTTGCAAGGGGCATTTAAACTGTCTTGTTAAGCTACTGCGACCTGCACGTCTCTTCCAAGGGGCATTTAAACTGTCTTGTTAAGCTACTGCGACCTGCTCTTCTCTTCCAAGGGGCATTTAAACTGTCTTGTTACGCTACTGCGACCTGCACCTCTCTTCCAAGGGGCATTTAAACCGTCTTGCTAAGCTACTGCGACCTGCACGTCTCTTCCAAGGGGCATTTAAACCGTCTTGTTAAGATACAGCGACCTGCACGTCTCTTCCAAGGGGCATTTAAACAATCTTGTTAAGCTACTGCGACCTGCATGTCTCTTCCAAGGGGCATTTAAACCGTCTTGTTAAGCTACTGTAACCTCCACCACTTTTCCAAGGGGCATTTAAACCGTCTTGTTAAGCTTCTGCGACCTCCACGTCTCTTCCAAGGGGCATTTAAACCGTCTTGTTAAGCTACTGCGACCTGTACGTCTCTTCCAAGGGGCATTTAAACCGTCTTGTTAAGCTACTGCGCCCTGCACGTCTCTTCCAAGGGGCATTTAAACCATCTTGTTAAGCTACTGCGACCTGTATGTCTCTTCCAATGGGCATTTAAACCATCTTGTTAAGCTGCTGCGACCTGTATGTCTCTTCCAAGGGGCATTTAAACCGTCTTGTTAAGCTACTGCGACCTGTATGTCTCTTCCAAGGGGCATTTAAACCGTCTTGTTAAGCTACGGCGACCTGTATATCTCTTCCAAGGGGCATTTAAACCGTCTTGTTAAGCTACTGCGACCTACACCGCTCTTCCAATGCGCATTTAAACCATCTTGTTAAGCTGCTGCGACCTGTATGTCTCTTCCAAGGGGCATTTAAACAGTCTTGTTAAGCTACTGCGACCTCCACCGCTCTTCCAAGGGGCATTTAAACCATCTTGTTAAGCTACTGCGACCTGCACGTCACTTCCAATGGGCATTTAAACCGTCTTAGTAAGCTCCTGCGACCTGCAAGCCTATTCCAAGGGGCATTTAAACCATCTTGTTAAGCTACTGCGACCTGCATGTCTTTTCCAAGGGGCATTTAAACCGTCTTTTTAAGATACGGCGACCTCCACCGCTCTTCCAAGGGGCATTTAAACCATCTTGTTAAGCTACTGCGACCTGCACGTCTCTTCCAAGGGGCATTTAAACCGTCTTGGTAAGCTACTGCGACCTGCATGCCTCTTCTAAGGGGCATTTAAACCCTCTTGTTAAGCTACTGCGACCTGCACGTCTCTTGCAAGGGGCATTTAAACCGTCTTATTAAGCTACTGCAACCTGCACGTCTTTTCCAAGGGGCATTTAAACCGTCTTGTTAAGCTACTGCGACCTACACCGCTCTTCCAAGGGGCATTTAAACCATCTTGTTAAGCTGCTGCGACCTGTATGTCTCTTCCAAGGGGCATTTAAACCGTCTTGTTAAGCTACTGCGACCTGCACGTCTCTTCCAAGGGGCATTTAAACCATCTTGTTAAGCTACTGCGACCTGTATGTCTCTTCCAATGGGCATTTAAACCATCTTGTTAAGCTGCTGCGACCTGTATGTCTCTTCCAAGGGGCATTTAAACCGTCTTGTTAAGCTACTGCGACCTGTATGTCTCTTCCAAGGGGCATTTAAACCGTCTTGTTAAGCTACTGCGACCTACACCGCTCTTCCAAGGGGCATTTAAACCATCTTGTTAAGCTGCTGCGACCTGTATGTCTCTTCCAAGGGGCATTTAAACAGTCTTGTTAAGCTACGTCGACCAGCACGTCTCTTCCAAGGGGCATTTAAACCATCTTAGTAAGCTACTGCGACCTGGAAGCCTATTCCAAGGGGCAATTAAACCATCTTGTTAAGCTATTGCGACCTGCATGTCTTTTCCAAGGGGCATTTAAACCGTCTTTTTAAGCTACGGCGACCTCCACCGCTCTTCCAAGGGGCATTTAAACCATCTTGTTAAGCCACTGCGACCTGCACGTCTCTTCCAAGGGGCATTTAAACCGTCTTGGTAAGCTACTGCAACCTGCACGACTCTTCCAAGCGGCATTTAAACCGTCTTGTTAAGCTACTGCGACCTGCATGTCTTTTCCAAGGGGCATTTAAACCGTCTTGTTATGCTACTGCGACCTGCAGGTCTCTTCCAAGGGCCATTTGAACTGTCTTGCTAAGCTACTGCGACCTGCACCTCTCTTCCAAGGGGCATTTAAACCGTCTTGCTAAGCTACTGCGACCTGCACGTCTCTTCCAAGGGGCATTTAAACCGTCTTGTTAAGCTACTGCGACCTGCACGTCTCTTCCAAGGGGCATTTAAACCGTCTTGTTAAGCTACTGTAACCTTCACCACTTTTCCAAGGGGCATTTAAACCGTCCTGTTATGCTACTGCGACCTGCACGTCTCTTCCAAGGGGCATTTAAACCGTCTTGTTAAGCTACTGCAACCTGCATGTCTCTTCCAAGGGACATTTAAACCGTCTTGTTAAGCTACTGTAACCTCCACCACTTTTCCAAGGGGTATTTAAACCGTCTTGTTAAGCTACTGCGACCTGCACGTCTCTTGCAAGGGGCATTTAAACCATCTTGTTAAGCTACTGCGACCTGCACGACTCTTCCAAGGGGCATTTAAACCATCTTGTTAAGCTACTGCGACCTGTATGTCTCTTCCAATGGGCATTTAAACCGTCTTGTTAAGCTGCTGGGACCTGTATGTCTCTTCCACGGGGCATTTAAACCGTCTTGTTAAGCTACTGCGACCTGTATGTCTCTTCCAAGGGGCATTTAAACCGTCTTGTTAAGCTACTGCGACCTCCACCGCTCTTCCAAGGGGCATTTAAACCGTCTTTTAAGCTACTGCGACCTGCGCGTCTTTTCCAAGGGGCATTTAAACCGTCTTGGTAAGCTACTGCGACCTGCAAGCCTATTCCAAGGGGCATTTAAACCATCTTGTTAAGCTACTGCGACCTGCATGTCTTTTCCAAGGGGCATTTAAACCGTCTTTTTAAGCTACTGCGACCTCCAACGCTCTTCCAAGGGGCATTTAAACCATCTTGTTAAGCTACTGCGACCTGCACGTCTCTTCCAAGGGGCATTTAAACCGTCTTGGTAAGCTACTGCGACCTGCATGTCTCTTCTAAGGGGCATTTAAACCCTCTTGTTAAGCTACTGCGACCTGCACGTCTCTTGCAAGGGGCATTTAAACCGTCTTGTTAAGCTACTGCGACCTGCACGTCTCTTCCAAGGGGCATTTAAACTGTCTTGTTAAGCTACTGCGACCTGCTCTTCTCTTCCAAGGGGCATTTAAACTGTCTTGTTACGCCACTGCGACCTGCACCTCTCTTCCAAGGGGCATTTAAACCGTCTTGCTAAGCTACTGCGACCTGCATGTCTCTTCCAAGGGGCATTTAAACCGTCTTGTTAAGCTACAGCGACCTGCACGTCTCTTCCAAGGGGCATTTAAACCGTCTTGTTAAGCTACTGCGACCTGCATGTCTCTTCCAAGGGGCATTTAAACCGTCTTGTTAAGCTACTGTAACCTCCACCACTTTTCCAAGGGGCATTTAAACCGTCTTGTTAAGCTTCTGCGACCTCCACGTCTCTTCCAAGGGGCATTTAAACCGTCTTGTTAAGCTACTGCGACCTGCATGTCTTTTCCAAGGGGCATTTAAACCGTCTTGTTAAGCTACTGCGCCCTGCACGTCTCTTCCAAGGGGCATTTAAACCATCTTGTTAAGCTACTGCGACCTGTATGTCTCTTCCAATGGGCATTTAAACCATCTTGTTAAGCTGCTGCGACCTGTATGTCTCTTCCAAGGGGCATTTAAACCGTCTTGTTAAGCTACTGCGACCTGTATGTCTCTTCCAAGGGGCATTTAAACCGTCTTGTTAAGCTACTGCGACCTGTATGTCTCTTCCAAGGGGCATTTAAACCGTCTTGTTAAGCTACTGCGACCTACACCGCTCTTCCAATGGGCATTTAAACCATATTGTTAAGCTGCTGCGACCTGTATGTCTCTTCCAAGGGGCATTTAAACAGTCTTGTTAAGCTACTGCGACCTCCACCGCTCTTCCAAGGGGCATTTAAACCATCTTGTTAAGCTACTGCGACCTGCACGTCACTTCCAAGCGGCATTTAAACCGTCTTAGTAAGCTCCTGCGACCTGCAAGCCTATTCCAAGGGGCATTTAAACCATCTTGTTAAGCTACTGCGACCTGCATGTCTTTTCCAAGGGGCATTTAAACCGTCTTTTTAAGATACGGCGACCTCCACCGCTCTTCCAAGGGGCATTTAAACCATCTTGTTAAGCTACTGCGACCTGCACGTCTCTTCCAAGGGGCATTTAAACCGTCTTGGTAAGCTACTGCGACCTGCATGCCTCTTCTAAGGGGCATTTAAACCCTCTTGTTAAGCTACTGCGACCTGCACGTCTCTTGCAAGGGGCATTTAAACCGTCTTATTAAGCTACTGCAACCTGCACGTCTTTTCCAAGGGGCATTTAAACCGTCTTGTTAAGCTACTGCGACCTACACCTCTCTTCCAAGGGGCATTTAAACCATCTTGTTAAGCTGCTGCGACCTGTATGTCTCTTCCAAGGGGCATTTAAACAGTCTTGTTAAGCTACAGCGACCAGCACGTCTCTTCCAAGGGGCATTTAAACCGTCTTAGTAAGCTACTGCGACCTGGAAGCCTATTCCAAGGGGCATTTAAACCATCTTGTTAAGCTACTGCGACCTGCATGTCTTTTCCAAGGGGCATTTAAACCGTCTTTTTAAGCTACGGCGACCTCCACCGCTCTTCCAAGGGGCATTTAAACCATCTTGTTAAGCTACTGCGACCTGCACGTCTCTTCCAAGGGGCATTTAAACCGTCTTGGTAAGCTACTGCGACCTGCATGCCTCTTCTAAGGGGCATTTAAACCCTCTTGTTAAGCTACTGCGACCTGCACGTCTCTTGCAAGGGGCATTTAAACCGTCTTGTTAAGCTACTGCAACCTGCACGTCTCTTCCAAGCGCCATTTAAACCGTCTTGTTAAGCTACTGCGACCTGCATGTCTTTTCCAAGGGGCATTTAAACCGTCTTGTTATGCTACTGCGACCTGCACGTCTCTTCCAAGGGACATTTAAACAGTCTTGCTAAGCTACTGCGACCTGCACCTCTCTTCCAAGGGGCATTTAAACCGTCTTGTTAAGCTACTGCGACCTGCACGTCTCTTCCAAGGGGCATTTAAACCGTCTTGTTAAGCTACTGTAACCTTCACCACTTTTCCAAGGGGCATTTAAACCGTCCTGTTATGCTACTGCGACCTGCACGTCTCTTCCAAGGGGCATTTAAACCGTCTTGTTAAGCTACTGCAACCTGCATGTCTCTTCCAAGGGACATTTAAACCGTCTTGTTAAGCTACTGTAACCTCCACCACTTTTCCAAGGGGTATTTAAACCGTCTTGTTAAGCTACTGCGACCTGCACGTCTGTTGCAAGGGGCATTTAAACCATCTTGTTAAGCTACTGCGACCTGTATGTCTCTTCCAATGGGCATTTAAACCGTCTTGTTAAGCTGCTGGGACCTGTATGTCTCTTCCACGGGGCATTTAAACCGTCTTGTTAAGCTACTGCGACCTGTATGTCTCTTCCAAGGGGCATTTAAACCGTCTTGTTAAGCTACTGCGACCTCCACCGCTCTTCCAAGGGGCATTTAAACCGTCCTTTAAGCTACTGCGACCTACACGTCTTTTCCAAGGGGCATTTAAACCGTCTTGGTAAGCTACTGCGACCTGCAAGCCTATTCCAAGGGGCATTTAAATGATCTTGTTAAGCTACTGCGACCAGCATGTCTTTTCCAAGGGGCATTTAAAACGTCTTTTTAAGCTACTGCGACCTCCACCGCTCTTCCAAGGGGCATTTAAACCATCTTGTTAAGCTACTGCGACCTGCACGTCTCTTCCAAGGGGCATTTAAACCGTCTTGGTAAGCTACTGCGACCTGCATGTCTCTTCTAAGGGGCATTTAAACCCTCTTGTTAAGCTACTGCGACCTGCACGTCTCTTGCAAGGGGCATTTAAACCATCTTGTTAAGCTACTGCGACCTGCACGTCTCTTCCAAGGGGCATTTAAACTGTCTTGTTAAGCTACTGCGACCTGCTCGTCTCTTCCAAGGGGCATTTAAACTGTCTTGTTACGCTACTGCGACCTGCACCTCTCTTCCAAGGGGCATTTAAACCGTCTTGCTAAGCTACTGCGACCTGCACGTCTCTTCCAAGGGGCATTTAAACCGTCTTGTTAAGCTACAGCGACCTGCACGTCTCTTCCATGGGGCATTTAAACCGTCTTGTTAAGCTACTGCGACCTGCATGTCTCTTCCAAGGGACATTTAAACCGTCTTGTTAAGCTACTGTAACCTCCACCACTTTTCCAAGGGGCATTTAAACCGTCTTGTTAAGCTTCTGCGACTTGCACGTCTCTTCCAAGGGGCATTTAAACCGTCTTGTTAAGCTACTGCGACCTGCACGTCTCTTCCAAGGGGCAATTAAACCATCTTGTTAAGCTACTGCGACCTGTATGTCTCTTCCAATGGGCATTTAAACCATCTTGTTAAGCTGCTGCGACCTGTATGTCTCTTCCAAGGGGCATTTAAACCGTCTTGTTAAGCTGCTGCGACCTGTATGTCTCTTCCAAGGGGCATTTAAACCGTCTTGTTAAGCTACTGCGACCTACACCGCTCTTCCAAGGGGCATTTAAACCATCTTGTTAAGCTGCTGCGACCTGTATGTCTCTTCCAAGGGGCATTTAAACAGTCTTGTTAAGCTACTGCGACCTCCACCGCTCTTCCAAGGGGCATTTAAACCATCTTGTTAAGCTACTGCGACCTGCACGTCTCTTCCAAGGGGCATTTAAACCGTCTTAGTAAGCTCCTGCGACCTGCAAGCCTATTCCAAGGGGCATTTAAACCATCTTGTTAAGCTATTGCGACCTGCATGTCTTTTCCAAGGGGCATTTAAACCGTCTTTTTAAGATACGGCGACCTCCACCGCTCTTCCAAGGGGCATTTAAACCATCTTGTTAAGCTACTGCGACCTGCACGTCTCTTCCAAGGGGCATTTAAACCGTCTTAGTAAGCTACTGCGACCTGCATGCCTCTTCTAAGGGGCATTTAAACCCTCTTGTTAAGCTACTGCGACGTGCACGTCTCTTGCAAGGGGCATTTAAACCGTCTTATTAAGCTACTGCAACCTGCACATCTCTTCCAAGCGGCATTTAAACCATCTTGTTAAGCTACTGCGACCTGCATGTCTTTTCCAAGGGGCATTTAAACCGTCTTGTTAAGCTACTGCGACCTGCACGTCTCTTCCAAGGGGCATTTAAACTGTCTTGCTAAGCTACTGCGACCTGCACCTCTCTTCCAAGGGGCATTTAAACCGTCTTGCTAAGCTACTGCGACCTGCACGTCTCTTCCAAGGGGCATTTAAACCGTCTTGTTAAGCTACTGCGACCTGCACGTCTCTTCCAAGGGGCATTTAAACCGTCTTGTTAAGCTACTGTAACCTTCACCACTTTTCCAAGGGGCATTTAAACCGTCCTGTTATGCTACTGCGACCTGCACGTCTCTTCCAAGGGGCATTTAAACCATCTTGTTAAGCTACTGCGACCTGCACGACTATTCCAAGGGGCATTTAAACCATCTTGTTAAGCTACTGCGACCTGTATGTCTCTTCCAATGGGCATTTAAACCGTCTTGTTAAGCTGCTGGGACCTGTATGTCTCTTCCACGGGGCATTTAAACCATCTTGTTAAGCTACTACGACCAGTATGTCTCTTCCAAGGGGCATTTAAACCGTCTTGTTAAGCTACTGCGACCTCCACCGCTCTTCCAAGGGGCATTTAAACCGTCTTTTAAGCTACTGCGACCTGCACGTCTTTTCCAAGGGGCATTTAAACCGTCTTGGTAAGCTACTGCGACCTGCAAGCTTATTCCAAGGGGCATTTAAACCATCTTGTTAAGCTACTGCGACCTGCATGTCTTTTCCAAGGGGCATTTAAACCGTCTTTTTAAGCTACTGCGACCTCCACCGCTCTTCCAAGGGGCATTTAAACCATCTTGTTAAGCTACTGCGACCTGCACGTCTCTTCCAAGGGGCATTTAAACCGTCTTGGTAAGCTACTGCGACCTGCATGTCTCTTCTAAGGGGCATTTAAACCCTCTTGTTAAGCTACTGCGACCTGCACGTCTCTTGCAAGGGGCATTTTAACCGTCTTGTTAAGCTACTGCGACCTGCACGTCTCTTCCAAGGGGCATTTAAACTGTCTTGTTAAGCTACGGCGACCTCCACCGCTCTTCCAAGGGGCATTTAAACTGTCTTGTTACACTACTGCGACCTGCACCTCTCTTCCAAGGGGCATTTAAACCGTCTTGCTAAGCTACTGCGACCTGCACGTCTCTTCCAAGGGGCATTTAAACCGTCTTGTTAAGCTACAGCGACCTGCACGTCTCTTCCAAAGGGCATTTAAACCGTCTTGTTAATCTACTGCGACCTGCATGTCTCTTCCAAGGGGCATTTAAACCGTCTTGTTAAGCTACTGTAACCTCCACCACTTTTCCAAGGGGCATTTAAACCGTCTTGTTAAGCTACTGCGACCTGCAAGTCTCTTCCAAGGGGCATTTAAACCGTACTGTTAAACTACTGCGACCTGCACGTGTCTTCCAAGGGGCATTTAAACCGTCTTGTTAAGCTACTGCGACCTGCACGTCTATTCCAAGGGGCATTTAAACCATCTTGTTAAGCTACTGCGACCTGTATGTCTCTTCCAATGGGCATTTAAACCATCTTGTTAAGCTGCTGCGACCTGTATGTCTCTTACAAGGGGCATTTAAACCGTCTTGTTAAGCTACTGCGACCTGTATGTCTCTTCCAAGGGGCATTTAAACCGTCTTGTTAAGCCACTGCGACCTACACCGCTCTTCCAAGGGGCATTTAAACCATCTTGTTAAGCTGCTGCGACCTGTATGTCTCTTCCAAGGGGCATTTAAACAGTCTTGTTAAGCTACTGCGACCTGCACGTCTCTTCCAAGGGGCATTTAAACCGTCTTAGTAAGCTACTGCGACCTTTAAGCCTATTCCAAGGGGCATTTAAACCATCTTTTTAAGCTACTGCGACCTGCATGTCTTTTCCAAGGGGCATTTAAACCGTCTTTTTAAGTTAAGGCGACCTCCACCGCTCTTCCAAGGGGCATTTAAACCATCTTGTTAAGCTACTGCGACCTGCACGTCTCTTCCAAGGGGCATTTAAACCGTCTTAGTAAGCTCCTGCGACCTGCAAGCCTATTCCATGGGGCATTTAAACCATCTTGTTAAGCTATTGCGACCTGCATGTCTTTTCCAAGGGGCATTTAAACCGTCTTTTTAAGATAAGGCGACCTCCACCGCTCTTCCAAGGGGCATTTAAACCATCTTGTTAAGCTACTGCGACCTGCACGTCTCTTCCAAGGGGCATTTAAACCGTCTTGGTAAGCTACTGCGACCTGCATGCCTCTTCTAAGGGGCATTTAAACCCTCTTGTTAAGCTACTGCGACGTGCACGTCTCTTGCAAGGGGCATTTAAACCGTCTTATTAAGCTACTGCAACCTGCACGTCTCTTCCAAGCGGCATTTAAACCATCTTGTTAAGCTACTGCGACCTGCATGTCTTTTCCAAGGGGCATTTAAACCGTCTTGTTAAGCTACTGCGACCTGCACGTCTCTTCCAAGGGGCATTTAAACTGTCTTGCTAAGCTACTGCGACCTGCACCTCTCTTCCAAGGGGCATTTAAACCGTCTTGCTAAGCTACTGCGACCTGCACGTCTCTTCCAAGGGGCATTTAAACCGTCTTGTTAAGCTACTGCGACCTGCACGTCTCTTCCAAGGGGCATTTAAACCGTCTTGTTAAGCTACTGTAACCTTCACCACTTTTCCAAGGGGCATTTAAACCGTCCTGTTATGCTACTGCGACCTGCACGTCTCTTCCAAGGGGCATTTAAACCATCTTGTTAAGCTACTGCGACCTGCACGACAATTCCAAGGGGCATTTAAACCATCTTGTTAAGCTACTGCGACCTGTATGTCTCTTCCAATGGGCATTTAAACCGTCTTGTTAAGCTGCTGGGACCTGTATGTCTCTTCCACGGGGCATTTAAACCGTCTTGTTAAGCTACTACGACCAGTATGTCTCTTCCAAGGGGCATTTAAACCGTCTTGTTCAGCTACTGCGACCTCCACCGCTCTTCCAAGGGGCATTTAAACCGTCTTTTAAGCTACTGCGACCTGCACGTCTTTTCCAAGGGGCATTTAAACCGTCTTGGTAAGCTACTGCGACCTGCAAGCTTATTCCAAGGGGCATTTAAACCATCTTGTTAAGCTACTGCGACCTGCATGTCTTTTCCAAGGGGCATTTAAACCGTCTTTTTAAGCTACTGCGACCTCCACCGCTCTTCCAAGGGGCATTTAAACCATCTTGTTAAGCTACTGCGACCTGCACGTCTCTTCCAAGGGGCATTTAAACCGTCTTGGTAAGCTACTGCGACCTGCATGTCTCTTCTAAGGGGCATTTAAACCCTCTTGTTAAGCTACTGCGACCTGCACGTCTCTTCCAAGGGGCATTTTAACCGTCTTGTTAAGCTACTGCGACCTGCACGTCTCTTCCAAGGGGCATTTAAACTGTCTTGTTAAGCTACTGCGACCTGCACGTCTCTTCCAAGGGGCATTTAAACTGTCTTGTTACACTACTGCGACCTGCACCTCTCTTCCAAGGGGCATTTAAACCGTCTTGCTAAGCTACTGCGACCTGCACGTCTCTTCCAAGGGGCATTTAAACCGTCTTTTTAAGCTACAGCGACCTGCACGTCTCTTCCAAAGGGCATTTAAACCGTCTTGTTAATCTACTGCGACCTGCATGTCTCTTCCAAGGGGTATTTAAACCGTCTTGTTAAGCTACTGTAACCTCCACCACTTTTCCAAGGGGCATTTAAACCGTCTTGTTAAGCTACTGCGACCTGCACGTCTCTTCCAAGGGGCATTTAAACCGTCTTAGTAAGCTACTGCGACCTTTAAGCCTATTCCAAGGGGCATTTAAACCATCTTTTTAAGCTACTGCGACCTGCATGTCTTTTCCAAGGGGCATTTAAACCGTCTTTTTAAGTTAAGGCGACCTCCACCGCTCTTCCAAGGGGCATTTAAACCATCTTGTTAAGCTACTGCGACCTGCACGTCTCTTCCAAGGGGCATTTAAACCGTCTTGGTAAGCTACTGCGACCTGCATGCCTCTTCTAAGGGGCATTTAAACCCTCTTGTTAAGCTACTGCGACCTGCACGTCTCTTGCAAGGGGCATTTAAACCGTCTTGTTAAGCTACTGCAACCTGCACGTCTCTTCCAAGCGGCATTTAAACCGTCTTGTTAAGCTACTGCGACCTGCATGTCTTTTCCAAGGGGCATTTAAACCGTCTTGTTAAGCTACTGCGACCTGCACCTCTCTTCCAAGGGGCATTTAAACCGTCTTGCTAAGCTACTGCGACCTGCACGTCTCTTCCAAGGGGCATTTAAACCGTCTTGTAAAGCTACTGCGACATTCACTTCTCTTCCAAGGGGCATTTAAACCCTCTTGTTAAGCTACTGCGACCTCCACTGCTCTTCCAAGGTGCATTTAATCCATCTTGTTCATCTGCTGCGACCTGCACGTCTCTTCCAAGGGGCATTTAAACCGTATTGTTAAGCTACTGCGACCTGCACGTCTCTTCCAAGGGGCATTTAAACCGTCTTGTTAAGCTACTGCGAACTGCAAGTCTATTCCAAGGGGCATTTAAACCGTCTTGTTAAGCTACTGCGACCTCCACTGCTCTTCCAAGGGGCATTTAAACCGTCTTGTTAATCTACTGCGACCTGCACGTCTCTTCCAAGGGGCATTTAAACTCTCTTGTTAAGCTACTGCGACCTGCACTTCTCTTCCAAGGGGCATTTAAACCGTCTTGTTAAGCTACTGCGACCTGCATGTCTCTTCCAAGGGGCATTTAAATCGTCTTGTTAAGCTACTGTAACCTCCACCACTTTTACAAGGGGCATTTAAACCGTCTTGTTAATCTACTGCGACCTGCACGTCTCTTCCAAGGGGCATTTAAACCGTCTTGTTAAGCTAGTGTGACCTGCACGTCTCTTCCAAGGGGCATTTAAACCGTCTTGTTAAGCTTCTGCGACCTGCACGTCTCTTCCAAGGGGCATTTAAACCATCTTGTTAAGCTACTGCGACCTGTACGTCTCTTCCAATGGGCATTTAAACCGTCTTGTTAAGCTGCTGCGACCTGTATGTCTCTTCCAAGGGGCATTTAAACCGTCTTGTTAAGCTACTGCGACCTCCACCGCTCTTCCAAGGGGCATTTAAACCGTCTTGTTAAGCTACTGCGACCTGCAGTCTCTACCAAGGGGCATTTAAACCGTCTTGGTAGGCTACTGCCACCTGCAAGCCTCTTCCAAGTGGCATTTAAACCGTTTTGTTAAGCTACTGCGACCTGCACATCTCTTCCAAGGGGCATTTAAACCATCTTGTTAAGCTACTGCGACCAGCATGTCTTTTCCAAGGGGCATTTAAACCGTCTTTTTAAGCTACTGCGACCACCACCGCTCTCCCAAGGGGCATTTAAACCGTCTTGTTAAGCTTCTGCGACCTGCACGTCTCTTCCAAGGGGCATAGAAACTGTCTTGTTAAGCTACTGCGACCTGCACGTCTCTTCCAAGGGGCATTTAAACCATCTTGTTAATCTACTGCGACCTGCATGTCTCTTCCAAGGGGCATTTAAACCGTCTTGTTAAGCTACTGCGACCTCCACCTCTCTTCCAAGGGGCATTTAAACCGTCTTGTTAAGCTACTGCAACCAGCACGTCTCTTCCAAAGGCCATTTAAACCGTCTTTGTAAGCTACTGCGACCAGCAAGCCTCTTCCAAGGTGCATTTAAACCGTCTAGTTAAGCTACTGAGACCTGCACGTCTCTTCCAAGGGGCATTTAAACCATCTTGTTAAGCTACTGCGACCTGCACGCCTTTTCCAAGGGGCATTTAAACCATCTTCTTAAGCTACTGCGACCTCCACCGCTCTTCCAAGGGGCATTTAAACCATCTTGTTAAGCTACTGCGACCTGCAAGTCTCTTCCAAGGGGCATTTAAACCGTCTTGGTAAGCTACTGCAACCTGCCAGCCTCTTCTAAGGGGCATTTAAACCCTCTTGTTAAGCTACTGCGACCTGTACGTCTCTTGCAAGGGGCATTTAACCGTCTTGTTAAGCTACTGCGAACTGCACGTCTCTTCCAAGGGGCATTTAAACTGTCTTGTTAAGCTACTGCGACCTGAACTTCTCTTCCAAGGGGCATTTAAACTGTCTTGTTAAGCTACTGCGACCTGCACTTCTCTTCCAAGGGGCATTTAAAGTGTCTTGTTAAGCTACTGAGAACTGCACGTCTCTTCCAAGGGGCATTTAAACTGTCTTGTTAAGCTACTGCGACCTGCACTTCTCTTCCAAGGGGCATTTAAACCGTCTTGTTATGCTACTGCGACCTGCACGTCTCTTCCAAGGGGCATTTAAACTATCTTGTTAAGCTACTGCAACCTGAACGTCTCTTCAATGGGCATTTAAACCGTCTTATTAAGCTGCTGCGACCAGTATGTCTCTTCCAAGGGGCATTTAAACCGTCTTGTTAAGCTACTGCGACCTCCACCGCTCTTCCAAGGGGCATTTAAACCGTCTTGTTAAGCTACTGCGACCTGCACGTCTCTTCCAAGGGGCATTTAAACAATCTTGGTAAGCTCCTGCGACCTGCAAGCATCTTCCAAGGGACATTTAAACCCTCTTGTTAAGCTACTGTAACCTCCACCACTTTTCCAAGGGGCATTTAAACCGTCTTGTTAAGCTACTGCGACCTGCACGTCTCTTCCAAGGGGCATTTAAACCGTCTTGTTAAGCTACTGCGACCTGCACGTCTCTTCCAAGGGGCATTTAAACCATCTTGTTAAGCTACTGCGACCTGCACGTCTCTTCCAAGGGTCATTTAAACCGTCTTGTTAAGCTACTGCGACCTGCACGTCTCTTCCAAGAGGTATTTAAACCATCTTGTTAAGATACTGCGACCTGTATGTCTCTTCCAATGGGCATTTAAACCATCTTGTTAAGCTGCTGCGACCTGTATGTCTCTTCCAAGGGGCATTTAAACCGTCTTGTTAAGCTACTGCGACCTGTATGTCCCTTCCAAGGGGCATTTAAACAGTCTTGCTAAGCTACTGCGACCTCCACCGCTCTTCCAAGGGGCATTTAAACCATCTTGTTAAGCTGCTGCGACCTGTATGTCTCTTCCAAGGGGCATTTAAACAGTCTTGTTAAGCTACGGCGACCAGCACGTCTCTTCCAAGGGGCATTTAAACCGTCTTAGTAAGCTACTGCGACCTGCAAGCCTATTCCAAGGGGTATTTAAACCATCTTGTTAAGCTACTGCGACCTGCATGTCTTTTCCAAGGGGCATTTAAACCGTCTTTTTAAGCTACGGCGTCCTCCACCGCTCTTCCAATGGGCATTTAAACCATCTTGTTAAGCTACTGCGACCTGTACGTCCCTTCCAAGGGGCATTTAAACCGTCCTATTAAGCTACTGCGACCTTCAAGTCTCTTCCACGGGGCATTTAAACTGTCTTGTTAAGCTACTGCGACCTCCACCGCTCTTCCAAGGGGCATTTAAACAGTCTTGTTAAGCGACTGCGACCTGCACGCCTCTTCCAAGGGGCAATTAAACCGTCTTGTTAAGCTACTGCGACTTGCACGTCTCTTCCAAGGGGCATTTAAACCGTCTTGTTAAGCTGCTGTAACCTCCACCACTTTTCCAAGGGGCATTTAAACCGTCTTGTTAAGCTACTGCCACCTGCACGTCTCTTCCAAGGGGAATTTAAAATGTCTTGTTAAGCTACTGCGACCTGCATATCTCTTCCAAGGGGCGTTTAAACCGTCTTGATAAGCTACTGTAACCTCCACCACTTTTCCAAGGGGCATTTAAACCATCTTGTTAATCTACTGCGACCTGCACGTCTCTTCCAAGGGGCATTTAAACCATCTTGTTAAGCTACTGCGACCTGTATGTCTCTTCCAATGGGCATTTAAACCATCTTGTTAAGCTGCTGCGACCTGTATGTCTCTTCCAAGGGGCATTTAAACCGTCTTGTTAAGCTACTGCGACCTGTATGTCCCTTCCAAGGGTCATTAAAACCATCTTGTTAAGCTACTGCGACCTCCACCGCTCTTCCAAGGGGCATTTAAACCATCTTGTTAAGCTGCTGCGACCTGTATGTCTCTTCCAAGGGGCATTTAAACAGTCTTGTTAAGCTACGGCGACCAGCACGTCTCTTCCAAGGAGCATTTAAACCGTCAAGGTAAGCTACTGCGACCTGCAAGCCTATTACAAGGGGCATTTAAACCATCTTGTTAAGCTACTGCGACCTGCATGTCTTTTCCAAGGGGCATTTAAACCGTCTTTTTAAGCTACGGCGACCTCCACCGCTCTTCCAAGGGGCATTTAAACCATCTTGTTAAGCTACTGCGACCTGCACGTCTCTTCCAAGGGGCATTTAAACCCTCTTGGTAAGCTACTGCGACCTGCATGCCTCTTCTAAGGGGCATTTAAACCCTCTTGTTAAGCTACTGCGACCTGCACGTCTCTTGCAAGGGGCATTTAAACCGTCTTGTTAAGCTACTGCTACCTGCATGTCTTTTCCAAGGGGCATTTAAACCGTCTTGTTAAGCTTCTACGACCTGCACGTCTCTTCCAAGGGGCATTTAAACTGTCTTGTTAAGCTACTGCGACCTGCACCTCTCTTCCAAGGGGCATTTAAACCGTCTTGCTAAGCTACTGCGACCTGCACGTCTCTTCCAAGGGGCATTTAAACCGTCTTGTAAAGCTACTGCGACCTTCACTTCTCTTCCAAGGGGCATTTAAACCGTCTTGTTAAGCTACTGCGACCTCCACTGCTCTTCCAAGGGGCATTTAATCCATCTTGTTAATCTGCTGCGACCTGCACGTCTCTTCCAAGGGGCATTTAAACCGTCTTGTTAAGCTACTGCGACCTGCACGTCTCTTCCAAGGGGCATTTAAACCGTCTTGTTAAGCTACTGCGACCTGCAAGTCTCTTCCAAGACGCATTTAAACCGTCTTGTTAAGCTACTGCGACCTCCACTGCTTTTCCAAGGGGCATTTAATCGATCTTGTTAATCTACTGCGACCTGCACATCTCTTCCAAGGGGCATTTAAACCGTCTTGTTAAGCTACTGCGAACTGCACGTCTCTTCCAAGGGGCATTTAAACTCTCTTGTTAAGCTACTGCGACCTGCACTTCTCTTCCAAGGGGCATTTAAACCATCTTGTTAAGCTACTGCGACCTGCATGTCTCTTCCAAGGGGCATTTAAACCGTCTTGTTAAGCTACTGTAACCTCCACAACTTTTCCAAGGGGCATTTAAACAATCTTGTTAATCTACTGCGACCTGCACGTCTCTTCCAAGGGGCATTTAAACCGTCTTGTTAAGCTACTGTGACCTGCAAGTCTCTTCCAAGGGGCATTTAAACCGTCTTGTTAAGCTTCTGCGACCTGCACGTCTCTTCCAAGGGGCATTTAAACCATCTTGTTAAGCTACTGCGACCTGTACGTCTCTTCCAATGGGCATTTAAACCGTCTTGTTAAGCTGCTGCGACCTGTATGTCTCTTCCAAGGGGCATTTAAACAGTCTTGTTAAGCTACTGCGACCTCCACCGCTCTTCCAAGGGGCATTTAAACCGTCTTGTTAAGCTACTGCGACCTGCACGTCTCTTCCAAGAAGCATTTAAACCGTCTTGGTAGGCTACTGTCACCTGCAAGCCTCTTCCAAGTGGCATTTAAACCGTTTTGTTAAGCTACTGCGACCTGCACATCTCTTCCAAGGGGCATTTAAACCATCTTGTTAAGCTACTGCGACCAGCATGTCTTTTCCAAGGGGCATTTAAACCGTCTTTTTAAGCTACTGCGACCACCACCGCTCTTCCAAGAGGCATTTAAAATGTCTTGTTAAGCTACTTCGACCTGCAAGTCTCTTCCAAGTGGCATTTAAACCGTCTTTTTAAGCTACTGTGATCTGCACGTCTCTTCCACTGGGCATTTTAACCATCTTTTTAAGCTACTGCGACCTGCACGTCTCTTCCAATGGGGCATTTAAACCGTCTTATTAAGCTACTGCGACCTCCATGTCTCTTGCAAGGGGCATTGAAACTGTCTTGTTAAGCTACTGCGACCTGCACGTCTCTTCCAAGGGGCATTTAAACCCTCTTGTTAAGCTACTGTAACCTCCACCACTTTTCCAAGGGGCATTTAAACCGTCTTGTTAAGCTACTGCGACCTGCACGTCTCTTCCAAGGGGCATTTAAACCGTCTTGTTAAGCTACTGCGACCTGCACGTCCCTTCCAAGGGGCATTTAAACCATCTTGTTAAGCTACTGCGACCTGCACGTCTCTTCTAAGGGTCATTTAAACCGTCTTGTTAAGCTACTGCGACCTGCACGTCTCTTCCAAGGGGCATTTAAACCATCTTGTTAAGATACTGCGACCTGTATGTCTCTTCCAATGGGCATTTAAACCATCTTGTTAAGCTGCTGCGACCTGTATGTCTCTTCCAAGGAGCATTTAAACCGTCTTGTTAAGCTACTGTGACCTGTATGTCCCTTCCAAGGGGCATTTAAACAGTCTTGCTAAGCTACTGCGACCTCCACCGCTCTTCCAAGGGGCATTTAAACTATCTTGTTAAGCTACTGCGACCTGCACGCCTCTTCCAAGGGGGAATTAAACCGTCTTGTTAAGCTACTGCGACCTGCACGTCTCTTCCAAGGGGCATTTAAATCGTCTTGTTAAGCTACTGCGACTTGCACGTCTCTTCCAAGGGGCATTTAAACCGTCTTGTTAAGCTGCTGTAACCTCCACCACTTTTCCAAGGGGCATTTAAACCGTCTTGTTAAGCTACTGCCACCTGCACGTCTCTTCCAAGGGGTATTTAAAACGTCTTGTTAAGCTACTGCGACCTGCATATCTCTTCCAAGGGGCATTTAAACCTTCTTGATAAGCTACTGTAACCTCCACCACTTTTCCAAGGGGCATTCAAACCGTCTTGTTAATCTACTGCGACCTGCACGTCTCTTCCAAGGGGCATTTAAACCGTCTTGTTAAGCTACTGCGACCTGCACGTCTCTTCCAAGGGGCATTTAAACCGTCTTGTTAAGCTACTGCGACCTGCATGTCTCTTCCAAGGGGCATTTAAACCATCTTGTTAAGCTACTGCGATCTGTACATCTCTTCCAATGGGCATTTAAACCGTCTTGTTAAGCTGCTGCGACCTGTATGTCTCTTCCAAGGGGCATTTAAACCGTCTTGTTAAGCTACTGCGACCTCCACCGCTCTTCCAAGGGGCATTTAAACCGTCTTGTTAAGCTACTGCGACCTGCACGTCTCTTCCAAGGGGCATTTAAACCGTCTTGTTAAGCTACTGCGACCTGCACGGCTCTTCCAAGGGGCTTTTAAACCATCTTGTTAAGCTAATGCGACCTGTATGTCTCTTCCAATGGGCATTTAAACCGTCTTGTTAAGCTGCTGCGACCTGTATGTCTCTTCCACGGGGCATTTAAACCGTCTTGTTAAGCTACTGCGACCTGCATGTCTCTTCCAAGGGGCATTTAAACCCTCTTGTTAAGCTACTGTAACCTCCACCACTTTTCCAAGGGGCATTTAAACCGTCTTGTTAAGCTACTGCGACCTGCAAGTCTCTTCCAAAGGGCATTTAAACCGTCTTGTTAAGCTACTGCGACCTGCACGTCTCTTCCAAAGGGCATTTAAACCATCTTGTTAAGCTACTGCGACCTGCACGTCTCTTCCAAGGGGCATTTAAACCGTCTTGTTAAGCTACTGCGACCTGCACGTCTCTTCCAAGGGGCATTTAAACCGTCTTGTTAAGCTACTGCGACCTGCACGTCTCTTCCAAGGGGCATTTAAACCGTCTTGTTAAGCTACTGCGACCTCCACCGCTCTTCCAAGGGGCATTTAAACCGTCTTGTTAAGCTGCTGCGACCTGTATGTCTCTTCCAAGGGGCATTTAAACAGTCTTGTTAAGCTACGGCGACCAGCACGTCTCTTCCAAGGGGCATTTAAACCGTCTTAGTAAGCTACTGCGACCTGCAAGCCTATTCCAAGGGGTATTTAAACCATCTTGTTAAGCTACTGCGACCTGCATGTCTTTTCCAAGGGGCATTTAAACCGTCTTTTTAAGCTACGGCGACCTCCACCGCTCTTCCAAGGGGCACTTAAACCATCTTGTTAAGCTACTGCGACCTGCACGTCTCTTCCAAGGGGCATTTAAACCGTCTTGGTAAGCTACTGCGACCTGCATGCCTCTTCTAAGGGGCATTTAAACCCTCTTGTTAAGCTACTGCGACCTGCACGTCTCTTGCAAGGAGCATTTAAACCGTCTTTTTAAGCTACCGCAACCTGCACGTCTCTTCCAAGGGGCATTTAAACCGTCTTGTTAAGCTACTGCGACCTGCATGTCTTTTCCAAGGGGCATTTAAACCGTCTTTTTAAGCTACTGCGACCTGCACGTCTCTTCCAAGGGGGATTTAAACTGTCTTGTTAAGCTACTGCGACCTGCACCTCTCTTCCAAGGGGCATTTAAACCGTCTTGCTAAGCTACTGCGACCTACACGTCTCTTCCAAGGGGCATTTAAACCATCTTGTAAAGCTACTGCGACCTTCACTTCTCTTCCAAGGGGCATTTAAACCGTCTTGTTAAGCAACTGTGACCGGCACGTCTCTTCCAAAGGCCATTTAAACCATCTTGGTAAGCTACTGCGACCAGCAAGCCTCTTCCAATGTGCATTTAAACCGTCTAGTTAAGCTACTGAGACCTGCACGTCTCTTCCAAGGTGCATTTAAACCGTCTAGTTAAGCTACTGCGACCTGCACGTCTCTTCCAAGGGCCATTTAAACTGTCTTGTTAAGCTACTGCGACCTGCACCTCTCTTCCAAGGGGCATTTAAACCGTCTAACTAAGCTACTGCGACCTGCACGTCTCTGCCAAGGGGGATTTAAACCGTCTTGTTAAGCTACTGCGACCTGCACGTCTCTTCCAAGGGGCATTTAAATCGTCTTGTTAAGCTACTGCGAACTGCACGTCTCTTCCAAGGGGCATTTAAACTCTCTTGTTAAGCTACTGCGACCTGCACTTCTCTTCCAAGGGGCATTTAAACCATCTTGTTAAGCTACTGCGACCTGCATGTCTCTTCCAAGGGGCATTTAAACCGTCTTGTTAAGCTACTGTAACCTCCACAACTTTTCCAAGGGGCATTTAAACAATCTTGTTAATCTACTGCGACCTGCACGTCTCTTCCAAGGGGCATTTAAACCGTCTTGTTAAGCTACTGTGACCTGCAAGTCTCTTCCAAGGGGCATTTAAACCGTCTTGTTAAGCTTCTGCGACCTGCACGTCTCTTCCAAGGGGCATTTAAACCATCTTGTTAAGCTACTGCGACCTGTACGTCTCTTCCAAGGGGCATTTAAACAGTCTTGTTAAGCTACTGCGACCTCCACCGCTCTTCCAAGGGGCATTTAAACCGTCTTGTTAAGCTACTGCGACCTGCACGTCTCTTCCAAGAAGCATTTAAACCGTCTTGGTAGGCTACTGTCACCTGCAAGCCTCTTCCAAGTGGCATTTAAACCGTTTTGTTAAGCTACTGCGACCTGCACATCTCTTCCAAGGGGCATTTAAACCATCTTGTTAAGCTACTGCGACCAGCATGTCTTTTCCAAGGGGCATTTAAACCGTCTTTTTAAGCTACTGCGACCACCACCGCTCTTCCAAGAGGCATTTAAAATGTCTTGTTAAGCTACTTCGACCTGCAAGTCTCTTCCAAGTGGCATTTAAACCGTCTTTTTAAGCTACTGTGATCTGCACGTCTCTTCCACTGGGCATTTTAACCATCTTTTTAAGCTACTGCGACCTGCACGTCTCTTCCAATGGGGCATTTAAACCGTCTTATTAAGCTACTGCGACCTCCATGTCTCTTGCAAGGGGCATTGAAACTGTCTTGTTAAGCTACTGCGACCTGCACGTCTCTTCCAAGGGGCATTTAAACCCTCTTGTTAAGCTACTGTAACCTCCACCACTTTTCCAAGGGGCATTTAAACCGTCTTGTTAAGCTACTGCGACCTGCACGTCTCTTCCAAGGGGCATTTAAACCGTCTTGTTAAGCTACTGCGACCTGCACGTCCCTTCCAAGGGGCATTTAAACCATCTTGTTAAGCTACTGCGACCTGCACGTCTCTTCCAAGGGTCATTTAAACCGTCTTGTTAAGCTACTGCGACCTGCACGTCTCTTCCAAGGGGCATTTAAACCATCTTGTTAAGATACTGCGACCTGTATGTCTCTTCCAATGGGCATTTAAACCATCTTGTTAAGCTGCTGCGACCTGTATGTCTCTTCCAAGGGGCATTTAAACCGTCTTGTTAAGCTACTGTGACCTGTATGTCCCTTCCAAGGGGCATTTAAACAGTCTTGCTAAGCTACTGCGACCTCCACCGCTCTTCCAAGGGGCATTTAAACTATCTTGTTAAGCTACTGCGACCTGCACGCCTCTTCCAAGGGGGAATTAAACCGTCTTGTTAAGCTACTGCGACCTGCACGTCTCTTCCAAGGGGCATTTAAATCGTCTTGTTAAGCTACTGCGACTTGCACGTCTCTTCCAAGGGGCATTTAAACCGTCTTGTTAAGCTGCTGTAACCTCCACCACTTTTCCAAGGGGCATTTAAACCGTCTTGTTAAGCTACTGCCACCTGCACGTCTCTTCCAAGGGGTATTTAAAACGTCTTGTTAAGCTACTGCGACCTGCATATCTCTTCCAAGGGGCATTTAAACCTTCTTGATAAGCTACTGTAACCTCCACCACTTTTCCAAGGGGCATTTAAACCGTCTTGTTAATCTACTGCGACCTGCACGTCTCTTCCAAGGGGCATTTAAACCGTCTTGTTAAGCTACTGCGACCTGCACGTCTCTTCCAAGGGGCATTTAAACCGTCTTGTTAAGCTACTGCGACCTGCACGTCTCTTCCAAGGGGCATTTAAACCATCTTGTTAAGCTACTGCGATCTGTACATCTCTTCCAATGGGCATTTAAACCGTCTTGTTAAGCTGCTGCGACCTGTATGTCTCTTCCAAGGGGCATTTAAACCGTCTTGTTAAGCTACTGCGACCTCCACCGCTCTTCCAAGGGGCATTTAAACCGTCTTGTTAAGCTACTGCGACCTGCACGTCTCTTCCAAGGGGCATTTAAACCGTCTTGTTAAGCTACTGCGACCTGCACGGCTCTTCCAAGGGGCTTTTAAACAATCTTGTTAAGCTAATGCGACCTGTATGTCTCTTCCAATGGGCATTTAAACCGTCTTGTTAAGCTGCTGCGACCTGCATGTCTCTTCCAAGGGGCATTTAAACCCTCTTGTTAAGCTACTGTAACCTCCACCACTTTTCCAAGGGGCATTTAAACCGTCTTGTTAAGCTACTGCGACCTGCACGTCTCTTCCAAAGGGCATTTAAACCGTCTTGTTAAGCTACTGCGACCTGCACGTCTCTTCCAAAGGGCATTTAAACCATCTTGTTAAGCTACTGCGACCTGCACGTCTCTTCCAAGGGGCATTTAAACCGTCTTGTTAAGCTACTGCGACCTGCACGTCTCTTCCAAGGGGCATTTAAACCGTCTTGTTAAGCTACTGCGACCTGCACGTCTCTTCCAAGGGGCATTTAAACCGTCTTGTTAAGCTACTGCGACCTCCACCGCTCTTCCAAGGGGCATTTAAACCGTCTTGTTAAGCTGCTGCGACCTGTATGTCTCTTCCAAGGGGCATTTAAACAGTCTTGTTAAGCTACGGCGACCAGCACGTCTCTTCCAAGGGGCATTTAAACCGTCTTAGTAAGCTACTGCGACCTGCAAGCCTATTCCAAGGGGTATTTAAACCATCTTGTTAAGCTACTGCGACCTGCATGTCTTTTCCAAGGGGCATTTAAACCGTCTTTTTAAGCTACGGCGACCTCCACCGCTCTTCCAAGGGGCACTTAAACCATCTTGTTAAGCTACTGCGACCTGCACGTCTCTTCCAAGGGGCATTTAAACCGTCTTGGTAAGCTACTGCGACCTGCATGCCTCTTCTAAGGGGCATTTAAACCCTCTTGTTAAGCTACTGCGACCTGCACGTCTCTTGCAAGGAGCATTTAAACCGTCTTTTTAAGCTACCGCAACCTGCACGTCTCTTCCAAGGGGCATTTAAACCGTCTTGTTAAGCTACTGCGACCTGCATGTCTTTTCCAAGGGGCATTTAAACCGTCTTGTTAAGCTACTGCGACCTGCACGTCTCTTCCAAGGGGCATTTAAACTGTCTTGTTAAGCTACTGCGACCTGCACCTCTCTTCCAAGGGGCATTTAAACCGTCTTGCTAAGCTACTGCGACCTACACGTCTCTTCCAAGGGGCATTTAAACCATCTTGTAAAGCTACTGCGACCTTCACTTCTCTTCCAAGGGGCATTTAAACCGTCTTGTTAAGCAACTGTGACCGGCACGTCTCTTCCAAAGGCCATTTAAACCATCTTGGTAAGCTACTGCGACCAGCAAGCCTCTTCCAATGTGCATTTAAACCGTCTAGTTAAGCTACTGAGACCTGCACGTCTCTTCCAAGGTGCATTTAAACCGTCTAGTTAAGCTACTGCGACCTGCACGTCTCTTCCAAGGGCCATTTAAACTGTCTTGTTAAGCTACTGCGACCTGCACCTCTCTTCCAAGGGGCATTTAAACCGTCTAACTAAGCTACTGCGACCTGCACGTCTCTGCCAAGGGGGATTTAAACCGTCTTGTTAAGCTACTGCGACCTGCACGTCTCTTCCAAGGGGCATTTAAACCGTCTTGTTAAGCTACTTCGACCTGCACATCTCTTCCAAGGGGCATTTAAACCATCTTGTTAAGCTACTGAGACCTCCACTGCTCTTTCAAGGGGCATTTAATCCATCTTGTTAATCTACTGCGACCTGCACGTCTCTTCCAAGGGGCATTTAAACCATCTTGTTAAGCTACTGCGAACTGCAAATCTCTTCCAAGGGGCATTTAAACTGTCTTGTTAAGCTACTGCGACTTGCACTTTTCTTCCAAGGGGCATTTAAACCGTCTTGTTAAGCTACTGCGACCTGCAAGCCTCTTCCAAGGGTCATTTAAACCTTCTTGTTAAGCTACTGCGACCTGCATGTCTTTTGCAAGGGGCATTTAAACCGTCTTTTTAAGCTACTGCGACCTCCACCGCTCTTCCAAGGGGCATTTAAACCTTCTTGTTAAGCTACTGCGACCTGCACGTCTCTTGCAAGGGGCATTTAAACCGTCTTGTTAAGCTACTGCAACCTGAACGTCTCTTCCAAGGGGCATTTAAATCGTCTTGTTAAGCTACTGCGACCTGCACGTCTCTTCCAAGGGGCATTTAAACCGTCTTGTTAAGCTACTGCGACCTGCACGTCTCTTCCAAGGGGCATTTAAACTGTCTTGTTATGCTACTGCGACCTGCACCTCTCTTCCAAGGGGCATTTAAACCGTCTTGCTAAGCTACTGCGACCTGCACGTCTCTTCCAAGGGGCATTTAAACCGTCTTGTTAAGCTACTGCGACCTGCACGTCTCTTCCAAGGGGCATTTAAACCGTCTTGTTAAGCTACTATAACCTTCACCACTTTTCCAAGGGGCATTTAAACCGTCTTGTTAAGCTACTGCGACCTGCACGTCTCTTCCAAGGGGCATTTAAAACGTCTTGTTAAGCTACTGCAACCTGCATGTCTCTTCCAAGGGACATTTAAACCGTATTGTTAAGCTACTGTAACCTCCACCACTTTTCCAAGGGGCATTTAAACTGTCTTGTTAAGCTACTGCGACCTGCACGTCTCTTGCAAGGGGCATTTAAACCGTCTTGTTAAGCTACTGCGACCTGCACGACTCTTCCAAGGGGCTTTTAAACCATCTTGTTAAGCTACTGCGACCTGTATGTCTCTTCCAATGGGCATTTAAACCGTCTTGTTAAGCTGCTGCGACCTGTATGTCTCTTCCACGGGGCATTTAAACCGTCTTGTTAAGCTACTGCGACCTGCATGTCTCTTCCAAGGGGCATTTAAACCCTCTTGTTAAGCTACTGTAACCTCCACCACTTTTCAAGGGGCATTTAAACCGTCTTGTTAAGCTACTGCGACCTGCACGTCTCTTCCAAGGGGCATTTAAACCGTCTTGTTAAGCTACTGCGACCTGCACGTCTCTTACAAGGGGCATTTAAACCGTCTTGTTAAGCTACTGCGACCTGCACGTCTCTTCCAAGGGGCATTTAAACCATCTTGTTAAGCTACTGCGACCTGTATGTCTCTTCCAATGGGCATTTAAACCATCTTGTTAAGCTGCTGCGACCTGTATGTCTCTTCCAAGGGGCATTTAAACGTCTTGTTAAGCTACTGCGACCTGTATGTCCCTTCCAAGGGTCATTTAAACCATCTTGTTAAGCTACTGCGACCTCCACCGCTCTTCCAAGGGGCATTTAAACCATCTTGTTAAGCTGCTGCAACCTGTATGTCTCTTCCAAGGGGCATTTAAACAGTCTTGTTAAGCTACGGCGACCAGCACGTCTCTTCCAAGGGGCATTTAAACCGTCAAGGTAAGCTACTGCGACCTGCAAGCCTATTACAAGGGGCATTTAAACCATCTTGTTAAGCTACTGCGACCTGCATGTCTTTTCCAAGGGGCATTTAAACCATCTTTTTAAGCTACGGCGACCTCCACCGCTCTTCCAAGGGGCATTTAAACCATCTTGTTAAGCTACTGCGACCTGCACGTCTCTTCCAAGGGGCATTTAAACCGTCTTGGTAAGCTACTGCGACCTGCATGCCTCTTCTAAGGGGCATTTAAACCCTCTTGTTAAGCTGCTGCGACCTGCACGTCTCTTGCAAGGGGCATTTAAACCTTTTTGTTAAGCTACTGCAACCTGCACGTCTCTTCCAAGCGGCATTTAAACCGTCTTGTTAAGCTACTGCGACCTGCATGTCTTTTCCAAGGGGCATTTAAACCGTCTTGTTAAGCTTCTACGACCTGCACATCTCTTCCAAGGGGCATTTAAACTGTCTTGTTAAGCTACTGCGACCTGCACCTCTCTTCCAAGGGGCATTTAAACCGTCTTGCTAAGCTACTGCGACCTGCACGTCTCTTCCAAGGGGCATTTAAACCGTCTTGTAAAGCTACTGAGACCTTCACTTCTCTTCCAAGGGGCATTTAAACCGTCTTGTTAAGCTACTGCGACCTCCACTGCTCTTCCAAGGGGCATTTAATCCATCTTGTTAATCTGCTGCGACCTGCACGTCTCTTCCAAGGGGCATTTAAACCGTCTTGTTAAGCTACTGCGACCTGCACGTCTCTTCCAAGGGGCATTTAAACCGTCTTGTTAAGCTACTGCGACCTGCAAGTCTCTTCCAAGGGGCATTTAAACCGTCTTGTTAAGCTACTGCCACCTCCACTGCTTTTCCAAGGGGCATTTAATCCATCTTGTTAATCTACTGCGACCTGCACGTCTCTTCCAAGGGGCATTTAAACCGTCTTGTTAAGCTACTGCAAACTGCACGTCTCTTCCAAGGGGCATTTAAACTCTCTTGTTAAGCTACTGCGACCTGCACTTCTCTTCCAAGGGGCATTTAAACCGTCTTGTTAAGCTACTGCGACCTGCATGTCTCTTCCAAGGGGCATTTAAACCGTCTTGTTAAGCTACTGCGACCTCCACCGCTCTTCCAAGGGGCATTTAAACCGTCTTGTTAAGCTACTGCGACCTGAACGTCTCTTCCAAGAGGCATTAAAACCGTCTTGGTAGGCTACTGCCACCTGCAAGCCTCTTCCAAGTGGCATTTAAACCGTTTTGTTAAGCTACTGCGACCTGCACATCTCTTCCAAGGGGCATTTAAACCATCTTGTTAAGCTACTGCGACCAGCATGTCTTTTCCAAGGGGCATTTAAACCGTCTTTTTAAGCTACTGCGACCACCACCGCTCTTCCAAGGGGCATTTAAAACGTCTTGTTAAGCTACTTCGACCTGCAAGTCTCTTCCAAGTGGCATTTAAACCGTCTTTTTAAGCTACTGTGATCTGCACGTCTCTTCCACGGGGCATTTTAACCATCTTCTTAAGCTACTGCGACCTGCACGTCTCTTCCAATGGGGCATTTAAACAGTCTTATTAAGCTACTGCGACCTGCATGTCTCTTGCAAGGAGCATTTAAACCATCTTGTTAAGCTACTGTGATCTGCACGTCTCTTCCAAGGGGCATTTAAACTGTCTTGTTAAGCTTCTGCGACCTGCACGTCTCTTCCAAGGGGCATTGAAACTGTCTTGTTAAGCTACTGCGACCTGCACGTCTCTTCCAAGGGGCATTTAAACCATCTTGTTAAGCTACAGCGACCTGTACGTCTCTTCCAATGGGCATTTAAACTGTCTTGTTAATCTACTGCGACCTGCATGTCTCTTCCAAGGGGCATTTAAACCGTCTTGTTAAGCTACTGCGACCTCCACCTCTCTTCCAAGGGGCATTTAAACCGTCTTGTTAAGCTTCTGCGACCGGCACGTCTCTTCCAAAGGCCATTTAAACCGTCTTTGTAAGCTACTGCGACCAGCAAGCCTCTTCCAAGGTGCATTTAAACCGTCTAGTTAAGCTACGGAGACCTGCACGTCTCTTCCAAGGGGCATTTAAACCATCTTGTTAAGCTACTGCGAGCTGCACGCCTTTTCCAAGGGGCATTTAAACCATCTTCTTAAGCTACTGCGACCTCTACCGCTCTTCCAAGGGGCATTTAAACCATCTTGTTAAGCTACTGCGACCTGCAAGTCTCTTCCAAGGGGCATTTAAACCGTCTTCGTAAGCTACTGCAACCTGCAAGCCTCTTCTAAGGGACATTTAAACCCTCTTGTTAAGCTACTGCGACCTGTACGTCTCTTGCAAGGGGCATTTAACCGTCTTGTTAAGCTACTGCGACCTGCACATCTCTTCCAAGGGGCATTTTAAACGTCTTATTAAGCAACTGCGACCTGCACGTCTCTTCCAAGGGGCATTTAAACCGTCTTGTTTAGCTACTGCGACCTGCACATCTCTTACAAGGGGCATTTAAACCGTCTTGTTAAGCTACTGCGAACTGCACGTCTCTTCCAAGGGGCATTTAAACTGTCTTGTTAAGCTACTGCGACCTGAACTTCTCTTCCAAGGGGCATTTAAACTGTCTTGTTAAGCTACTGCGACCTGCACGTCTCTTGCAAGGGGCATTTAAACCGTCTTGTTAAGCTACTGCGACCTGCACGACTCTTCCAAGGGGCTTTTAAACCATCTTGTTAAGCTACTGCGACCTGTATGTCTCTTCCAATGGGCATTTAAACCGTCTTGTTAAGCTGCTGCGACCTGTATGTCTCTTCCACGGGGCATTTAAACCGTCTTGTTAAGCTACTGCGACCTGCATGTCTCTTCCAAGGGGCATTTAAACCCTCTTGTTAAGCTACTGTAACCTCCACCACTTTTCAAGGGGCATTTAAACCGTCTTGTTAAGCTACTGCGACCTGCACGTCTCTTCCAAGGGGCATTTAAACCGTCTTGTTAAGCTACTGCGACCTGCACGTCTCTTACAAGGGGCATTTAAACCGTCTTGTTAAGCTACTGCGACCTGCACGTCTCTTCCAAGGGGCATTTAAACCATCTTGTTAAGCTACTGCGACCTGTATGTCTCTTCCAATGGGCATTTAAACCATCTTGTTAAGCTGCTGCGACCTGTATGTCTCTTCCAAGGGGCATTTAAACGTCTTGTTAAGCTACTGCGACCTGTATGTCCCTTCCAAGGGTCATTTAAACCATCTTGTTAAGCTACTGCGACCTCCACCGCTCTTCCAAGGGGCATTTAAACCATCTTGTTAAGCTGCTGCAACCTGTATGTCTCTTCCAAGGGGCATTTAAACAGTCTTGTTAAGCTACGGCGACCAGCACGTCTCTTCCAAGGGGCATTTAAACCGTCAAGGTAAGCTACTGCGACCTGCAAGCCTATTACAAGGGGCATTTAAACCATCTTGTTAAGCTACTGCGACCTGCATGTCTTTTCCAAGGGGCATTTAAACCATCTTTTTAAGCTACGGCGACCTCCACCGCTCTTCCAAGGGGCATTTAAACCATCTTGTTAAGCTACTGCGACCTGCACGTCTCTTCCAAGGGGCATTTAAACCGTCTTGGTAAGCTACTGCGACCTGCATGCCTCTTCTAAGGGGCATTTAAACCCTCTTGTTAAGCTGCTGCGACCTGCACGTCTCTTGCAAGGGGCATTTAAACCTTTTTGTTAAGCTACTGCAACCTGCACGTCTCTTCCAAGCGGCATTTAAACCGTCTTGTTAAGCTACTGCGACCTGCATGTCTTTTCCAAGGGGCATTTAAACCGTCTTGTTAAGCTTCTACGACCTGCACATCTCTTCCAAGGGGCATTTAAACTGTCTTGTTAAGCTACTGCGACCTGCACCTCTCTTCCAAGGGGCATTTAAACCGTCTTGCTAAGCTACTGCGACCTGCACGTCTCTTCCAAGGGGCATTTAAACCGTCTTGTAAAGCTACTGAGACCTTCACTTCTCTTCCAAGGGGCATTTAAACCGTCTTGTTAAGCTACTGCGACCTCCACTGCTCTTCCAAGGGGCATTTAATCCATCTTGTTAATCTGCTGCGACCTGCACGTCTCTTCCAAGGGGCATTTAAACCGTCTTGTTAAGCTACTGCGACCTGCACGTCTCTTCCAAGGGGCATTTAAACCGTCTTGTTAAGCTACTGCGACCTGCAAGTCTCTTCCAAGGGGCATTTAAACCGTCTTGTTAAGCTACTGCCACCTCCACTGCTTTTCCAAGGGGCATTTAATCCATCTTGTTAATCTACTGCGACCTGCACGTCTCTTCCAAGGGGCATTTAAACCGTCTTGTTAAGCTACTGCAAACTGCACGTCTCTTCCAAGGGGCATTTAAACTCTCTTGTTAAGCTACTGCGACCTGCACTTCTCTTCCAAGGGGCATTTAAACCGTCTTGTTAAGCTACTGCGACCTGCATGTCTCTTCCAAGGGGCATTTAAACCGTCTTGTTAAGCTACTGCGACCTCCACCGCTCTTCCAAGGGGCATTTAAACCGTCTTGTTAAGCTACTGCGACCTGCACGTCTCTTCCAAGAGGCATTAAAACAGTCTTGGTAGGCTACTGCCACCTGCAAGCCTCTTCCAAGTGGCATTTAAACCGTTTTGTTAAGCTACTGCGACCTGCACATCTCTTCCAAGGGGCATTTAAACCATCTTGTTAAGCTACTGCGACCAGCATGTCTTTTCCAAGGGGCATTTAAACCGTCTTTTTAAGCTACTGCGACCACCACCGCTCTTCCAAGGGGCATTTAAAACGTCTTGTTAAGCTACTTCGACCTGCAAGTCTCTTCCAAGTGGCATTTAAACCGTCTTTTTAAGCTACTGTGATCTGCACGTCTCTTCCACGGGGCATTTTAACCATCTTCTTAAGCTACTGCGACCTGCACGTCTCTTCCAATGGGGCATTTAAACAGTCTTATTAAGCTACTGCGACCTGCATGTCTCTTGCAAGGAGCATTTAAACCATCTTGTTAAGCTACTGTGATCTGCACGTCTCTTCCAAGGGGCATTTAAACTGTCTTGTTAAGCTTCTGCGACCTGCACGTCTCTTCCAAGGGGCATTGAAACTGTCTTGTTAAGCTACTGCGACCTGCACGTCTCTTCCAAGGGGCATTTAAACCATCTTGTTAAGCTACAGCGACCTGTACGTCTCTTCCAATGGGCATTTAAACTGTCTTGTTAATCTACTGCGACCTGCATGTCTCTTCCAAGGGGCATTTAAACCGTCTTGTTAAGCTACTGCGACCTCCACCTCTCTTCCAAGGGGCATTTAAACCGTCTTGTTAAGCTTCTGCGACCGGCACGTCTCTTCCAAAGGCCATTTAAACCGTCTTTGTAAGCTACTGCGACCAGCAAGCCTCTTCCAAGGTGCATTTAAACCGTCTAGTTAAGCTACGGAGACCTGCACGTCTCTTCCAAGGGGCATTTAAACCATCTTGTTAAGCTACTGCGAGCTGCACGCCTTTTCCAAGGGGCATTTAAACCATCTTCTTAAGCTACTGCGACCTCTACCGCTCTTCCAAGGGGCATTTAAACCATCTTGTTAAGCTACTGCGACCTGCAAGTCTCTTCCAAGGGGCATTTAAACCGTCTTCGTAAGCTACTGCAACCTGCAAGCCTCTTCTAAGGGACATTTAAACCCTCTTGTTAAGCTACTGCGACCTGTACGTCTCTTGCAAGGGGCATTTAACCGTCTTGTTAAGCTACTGCGACCTGCACATCTCTTCCAAGGGGCATTTTAAACGTCTTATTAAGCAACTGCGACCTGCACGTCTCTTCCAAGGGGCATTTAAACCGTCTTGTTTAGCTACTGCGACCTGCACATCTCTTACAAGGGGCATTTAAACCGTCTTGTTAAGCTACTGCGAACTGCACGTCTCTTCCAAGGGGAATTTAAACTGTCTTGTTAAGCTACTGCGACCTGAACTTCTCTTCCAAGGGGCATTTAAACTGTCTTGTTAAGCTACTGCGACCTGCACTTCTCTTCCAAGGGGCATTTAAACTGTCTTGTTAAGCTACTGAGAACTGCACTTCTCTTCCAAGGGGCATTTAAACTGTCTTGTTAAGCTACTGCGAACTGCACTTCTCTTCCAAGGGGAATTTAAACCGTCTTGTTAAGCTACTGCGATCTGCACGTCTTTTCCAAGGGGCATTTAAACCATCTTGTTAAGCTACTGCGACCTGTACGTCTCTTCAATGGGCATTTAAAACGTCTTATTAAGCTGCTACGACCAGTATGTCTCTTCCAAGGGGCATTTAAACCCTCTTGTTAAGCTACTGTAACCTCCACCACTTTTCCAAGGGGCATTTAAACCGTCTTGTTAAGCTACTGCGACCTGCACGTCTCTTCCAAGGGGCATTTAAACCATCTTGTTAAGCTACTGCGACCTGTATGTCTCTTCCAATGGGCATTTAAACCGTCTTGTTAAGCTACTGCGACCTGTATGTCCCTTCCAAGGGGCATTTAAACCATCTTGTTAAGCTACTGCGACCTCCACCGCTCTTCCAAGGGGCATTTAAACCATCTTGTTAAGCTACTGCGACCTCCACCGCTCTTCCAAGGGGCATTTAAACCATCTTGTTAAGCTGCTGCGACCTGTATGTCTCTTCCAAGGGGCATTTAAACAGTCTTGTTAAGCTACGGTGACCAGCACGTCTCTTCCAAGGGGCATTTAAATCGTCTTAGTAAGCTACTGCGACCTGCAAGCCTATTACAAGGGGCATTTAAACCATCTTGTTAAGCTACTGCGACCTGCATGTCTTTTCCAAGGGGCATTTAAACCGTCTTTTTAAGCTACGGCGACCTCCACCGCTCTTCCAAGGGGCATTTAAACCATCTTGTTAAGCTACTGCGACCTGCACGTCTCTTCCAAGGGGCATTTAAACCGTCTTGGTAAGCTACTGCGACCTGCATGCCTCTTCTAAGGGGCATTTAAACCCTCTTGTTAAGCTACTGCGACCTGCACGTCTCTTGCAAGGGGCATTTAAACCGTCTTGTTAAGCTACTGCAACCTGCACGTCTCTTCCAAGCGGCATTTAAACCGTCTTGTTAAGCTACTGCGACCTGCATGTCTTTTCCAAGGGGCATTTAAACCGTCTTGTTAAGCTTCTACGACCTGCACGTCTCTTCCAAGGGGCATTTCAACTGTTTTGTTAAGCTACTGCGACCTGCACCTCTCTTCCAAGGGGCATTTAAACCGTCTTGCTAAGCTACTGCGACCTGCACGTCTCTTCCAAGGGGCATTTAAACTGTCTTGTAAAGCTACTGCGACTTTCACTTCTCTTCCAAGGGTCATTTAAACCGTCTTGTTAAGCTACTGCGACCTCCACTGCTCTTCCAAGGGTCATTTAAACCGTCTTGGTAAGCTACTGCGACCTGCAAGACTCTTCTAAGGGGCATTTAAACCCTCTGGTTAAGCTACTGTGACCTGCACGTCTCTTGCAAGGGGCATTTAAACCGTCTTGTTAAGCTACTGCAACCTGAACGTCTCTTCCAAGGGGCATTTAAACCGTCTTGTTAAGCTACTGCGACCTGCACGTCTCTTCCAAGGGGCATTTAAACCGTCTTGTTAAGCTACTGCGACCTGCACGTCTCTTCCAAGGGGCATTTAAACCATCTTGGTAAGCTCCTGCGACCTGCAAGCCTCTTCCAAGGGATATTTAAACTGTCTTGTAAAGCTGCTGCAACCTGCACATCTCTTCCAAAGGGCATTTATACCATTTTGTTAAGCTACTGCGACCTGCACGTCTCTTCCAAGGGGCATTTTAACTGTGTTGTTAAGCTACTGCGACCTCCACCTCTCTTCCAAGGGCATTTAAACAGTCTTGTTAAGATACTGCGACCTGCACGTCTCTTTCAAGGGGCATTTAAACCGTCTTATTAAGCTACTGCGACCTTTAAGTCTCTTCCACGGGGCATTTAAACTGTCTTGTTAAGCTACTGCGACCTCCACCGCTCTTACAAGGGGCATTTATACAGTCTTGTTAAGCTACTGCGACCTGCACGCCTCTTCCAAGGGGCAATAATACCGTCTTGTTAAGCTACTGCGACCTGCATGTCTCTTCCAAGGGGCATTTAAACCGTCTTGTTAAGCTACTGCGACTTGCACGTCTCTTCCAAGGGTCATTTAAACCGTCTTGTTAAGCTGCTGTAACCTCCACCACTTTTCCAAGGGGCATTTAAACCGTCTTGTTAAGCTACTGCGACCTGCACGTCTCTTCCAAGGGGTATTTAAAACGTCTTGTTAAGCTACTGCGACCTGCATGTCTCTTCCAAGGGGCATTTAAACCGTCTTGTTAAGCTACTGTAACCTCCACCACTTTTCCAAGGGGGATTTAAACCGTCTTGTTAATCTACTGCGACCTGCACGTCTCTTCCAAGGGGCATTTAAACCGTCTTGTTAAGCTACTGCGACCTGCACGTCTCTTCCAAGGGGCATTTAAACCGTCTTGTTAAGCTACTGCGACCTGCACGTCTCTTCCAAGGGGCATTTAAACCATCTTGTTTAGCTACTGCGACCTGTACGTCTCTTCCAATGGGCATTTAAACCGTCTTGTTAAGCTGCTGCGACCTGTATGTCTCTTCCAAGGGGCATTTAAACCGTCTTGTTAAGCTACTGCGACCTGCACGTCTCTTCCAAGGGGCATTTAAACCATCTTGTTAAGCTACTGCGACCTGTACGTCTCTTCCAATGGGCATTTAAACCGTCTTGTTAAGCTGCTGCGACCTGTATGTCTCTTCCAAGGGGCATTTAAACCGTCTTGTTAAGCTACTGCGACCTGCACGTCTCTTCCAAGGGACATTTAAACCGTCTTGGTAGGCTACTGCCACCTGCAAGCCTCTTCCAAGGGGCATTTAAACCGTTTTGTTAAGCTACTGCGACCTGCACATCTCTTCCAAGGGGCATTCAAACTATCTTGTTAAGCTACTGCGACCACCACCGCTCTTCCAAGGGGCATTTAAAACGTCTTGTTAAGCTACTTCGACCTGCAAGTATCTTCCAAGTGGCATTTAAACCGTCTTGTTAAGCTACTATGATCTGCACGTCTCTTCCACGGGGCTTTTTAACTGTCTTGTTAAGCTACTGCGACCTGCACGTCTCTTCCAAGGGGCATTTAAACCGTCTTATTAAGCTACTGCGACCTGCATGTCTCTTGCAAGGGGCATTTAAACCATCTTGTTAAGCTACTGTGATCTACACGTCTCTTCCAAGGGGCATTTAAACTGTCTTGTTAAGCTTTTGCGACCTGCACGTCTCTTCCAAGGGGCATTGAAACTGTCTTGTTAAGCTACTGGGACCTGCACGTCTCTTCCAAGGGGCATTTAAACCATCTTGTTAAGCTACTGCGACCTGTACGTCTCTTCCAATGGGCATTTAAACTGTCTTGTTAATCTACTGCGACCTGCATGTCTTTTCCAAGGGGCATTTAAACCGTCTTGTTAAGCTACTGCGACCTCCACCTCTCTTCCAAGGGGCATTTAAACCGTCTTGTTAAGCTACTGCGACTGGCACGTCTCTTCCAAAGGCCATTTAAACCGTCTTGGTAAGCTACTGCGACCAGCAAGCCTCTTCCAAGGAGCATTTAAACCGTCTTGTTAAGCTACTGAGACCTTCACGTCTCTTCCAAGGTGCATTTAAACCGTCTAGTTAAGCTACTGCGACCTGCCCGTCTCTTCCAAGGGCCATTTAAACTGTCTTGTTAAGCTACTGCGACCTGCACCTCTCTTCCAAGGGGCATTTAAACCATCTTGCTAAGCTACTGCGACCTGCACGTCTCTTCCAAGGGGGATTTAAACCGTCTTTTTAAGCTACTGCGACCTGCACGTCTCTTCCAAGGGGCATTTAAACCGTCTTGTTAAGCTACTTCGACCTGCACATCTCTTCCAAGGGGCATTTAAACCATCTTGTTAAGCTACTGCGACCTCCACTGCTCTTCCAAGGGGCATTTAATCCATCTTGTTAATCTACTGCGACCTGCACGTCTCTTCCAAGGGGCATTTAAACCGTCTTGTTAAGCTACTGCGAACTGCAAATCTCTTCCAAGGGGCATTTAAACTGTCTTGTTAAGCTACTGCAACTTGCACTTCTCTTCCAAGGGGCATTTAAACCGTCTTGTTAAGCTACTGCGACCTGCAAGCCTCTTCCAAGGGGCATTTAAACCTTCTTGTTAAGCTACTGCGACCTGCATGTCTTTTGCAAGGGGCATTTAAACTGTCTTTTTAAGCTACTGCGACCTCCACCACTCTTCCAAGGGGCATTTAAACCATCTTGGTAAGCTACTGCGACCTGCAAGCCTCTTCTAAGGGGCATTTAAACCCTCTGGTTAAGCTACTGTGACCTGCACGTCTCTTGCAAGGGGCATTTAAACCGTCTTGTTAAGCTACTGCAACCTGAACGTCTCTTCCAAGGGGCATTTAAACCGTCTTGTTAAGCTAATGCGACCTGCACGTCTCTTCCAAGGGGCATTTCAACCGTCTTGTTAAGCTACAGCGACCTGCACGTCTCTTCCAAGGGGCATTTAAACTGTCTTGTTAAGCTACTGCGACCTGCACATCTCTTCCAAGGGGCATTTAAACCGTCTTATTAAGCTACTGCGACCTTCAAGTCTCTTCCACGGGGCATTTAAACTGTCTTGTTAAGCTACTGCGACCTCCACCGCTCTTCCAAGGGGCATTTATACAGTCTTGTTAAGCTACTGCGACCTGCACGCCTGTTCCAAGGGGCAATTAAACCATCTTTTTAAGCTACTGCGACCTGCACATCTCTTCCAAGGGGCATTTAAACCGTCCTGTTAAGCTACTGCGATTTGCACGTCTCTTCCAAGGGGCATTTAAACCGTCTTGTTAAGCTGCTGTAACCTCCACCACTTTTCCAAGGGGCATTTAAACCGTCTTGTTAAGCTACTGCGACCTGCACGTCTCTTCCAAGGGGTATTTAAAACGTCTTGTTAAGCTACTGCGACCTGCATGTCTCTTCCAAGGGGCATTTAAGCCGTCTTGTTAAGCTTCTGTAACCTCCACCACTTTTCCAAGGGGCATTTAAACCGTCTTGTTAATCTACTGCGACCTGCACATCTCTTCCAAGGGGCATTTAAACCGTCTTGTTAAGCTACTGCGACCTGCACGTCTCTTCCAAGGGGCATTTAAACCGTCTTGTTAAGCTACTGCGACCTGCACGTCTCTTCCAAGGGGCATTTAAACCATCTTGTTAAGCTACTGCGACCTGTACGTCTCTTCCAATGGGCATTTAAACCGTCTTGTTAAGCTGCTGCGACCTGTATGTCTCTTCCAAGAGGCATTTAAACCGTCTTGTTAAGCTACTGCGACCTCCACCGCTCTTCCAAGGGGCATTTAAACCGTCTTGTTAAGCTACTGCAACCTGCACGTCTCTTCCAAGGCGCATTTAAACCGTCTTGGTAGGCTACTGCCACCTGAAAGCCTCTTCCAAGGGGCATTTAAACCGTTTTGTTAAGCAACTGCGACCTGCACATCTCTTCCAAGGGGCATTTAAACTATCTTGTTAAGCTACTGCGACCACCACCGCTCTTCCAAGGGGCATTTAAAACGTCTTGTTAAGCTACTTCGACCTGCAAGTCTCTTCCAAGTGGCATTTAAACCGTCTTGTTAAGCTACTGTGATCTGCATGTCTCTTCCACGGGGCATTTTAACTGTCTTGTTAAGCTACTGCGACCTGCACGACTCTTACAAGGGGCATTTAAACCGTCTTATTAAGCTACTACGACCTGCATGTCTCTTGCAAGGGGCATTTAAACCATCTTGTTAAGCTACTGTGATCTACACGTCTCTTCCAAGGGGCATTTAAACTGTCTTGTTAAGCTTTTGCGATCTGCACGTCTCTTCCAAGGGGCATTGAAACTGTCTTGTTAAGCTACTGCGACCTGCACGTCTCTTCCAAGGGGCATTTAAACCATCTTTTTAAGCTACTGCCACCTGTATGTCTCTTCCAATGGGCATTTAAACTGTCTTGTTAATCTACTGCGACCTGCATGTCTCTTCCAAGGGGCATTTAAACCGTCTTGTTAAGCTACTGCGACCTCCACCTCTCTTCCAAGGGGCATTTAAACCGTCTTGTTAAGCTACTGCGACTGGCACGTCTCTTCCAAAGGCCATTTAAACCGTCTTGGTAAGCTACTGCGACCAGCAAGCCTCTTTCAAGGTGTATTTAAACCGTCTAGTTAAGCTACTGAGACCTGCACGTCTCTTCCAAGGTGCATTTAAACCGTCTAGTTAAGCTACTGCGACCTGCACGTCTCTTCCAAGGGCCATTTAAACTGTCTTGTTAAGCTAGTGCGACCTGCACCTCTCTTCCAAGGGGCATTTAAACCGTCTTGCTAAGCTACTGCGACCTGCTCGTCTCTTCCAAGGGGGATTTAAACCGTCTTGTTAAGCTACTTCGACCTGCACGTCTCTTCCAAGGGGCATTTAAACCGTCTTGTTAAGCTACTTCAACCTGCACATCTCTTCCAAGGGGCATTTAAACCATCTTGTTAAGCTACTGCGACCTCCACTGCTCTTCCAAGGGGCATTTAATCCATCTTGTTAATCTACTGCGACCTGCACGTCTCTTCCAAAGGGCATTTAAACCGTCTTGTTAAGCTACTGCGAACTGCAAATCTCTTCCAAGGGGCATTTAAACTGTCTTGTTAAGCTACTGCGACTTGCACTTCTCTTCCAAGGGGCATTTAAACCGTCTTGTTAAGCTACTGCGACCTGCAAGCCTCTTCCAAGGGGGATTTAAACCTTCTTGTTAAGCTACTGCGACCTGCATGTCTTTTGCAAGGGGCATTTAAACCGTCTTTTTAAGCTACCGCGACCTCCACCGCTCTTCCAAGGGGCATTTAAACCATCTTGGTAAGCTACTGCGACCTGCAAGCCTCTTCTAATGGGCATTTAAACCCTCTGGTTAAGCTACTGTGACCTGCACGTCTCTTGCAAGGGGCATTTAAACCGTCTTGTTAAGCTACTGCAACCTGAACGTCTCTTCCAAGGGGCATTTAAACCATCTTGTTAAGCTACTGCGACCTGCACGTCTCTTCCAAGGGGCATTTAAACCGTCTTGTTAAGCTACTGCGACCTGCACGTCTCTTCCAAGGGGCATTTAAACTGTCTTGTTAAGCTACTGCGACCTGCACATCTCTTCCAAGGGGCATTTAAACCGTCTTGCTAAGCTACTGCGACCTGCACGTCTCTTCCAAGGGGCATTTAAACCGTCTTATTAAGCTACTGCGACCTTCAAGTCTCTTCCACGGGGCATTTAAACTGTCTTGTTAAGCTACTGCGACATCCACCGCTCTTCCAAGGGGCATTTATACAGTCTTGTTAAGCTACTGCGACCTGCACGCCTCTTCCAAGGGGCAATTAAACCGTCTTGTTAAACTACTGCGACCTGCACGTCTCTTCCAAGGGGCATTTAAACCGTCCTGTTAAGCTACTGCGATTTGCACGTCTCTTCCAAGGGGCATTTAAACCGTCTTGTTAAGCTGCTGTAACCTCCACCACTTTTACAAGGGGCATTTAAACCGTCTTGTTAATCTACTGCGACCTGCACGTCTCTTCCAAGGGGTATTTAAACCGTCTTGTTAAGCTACTGTAACCTCCACCACTTTTCCAAGGGGCATTTAAACTGTCTTGTTAAGCTACTGTGACCTGCACGTCTCTTCCATGGGGCATTTAAACCCTCCGGTTAAGCTACTGTGACCTGCACGTCTCTTGCAAGGGGCATTTAAACCGTCTTGTTAAGCTACTGCGACCTGCACGTCTCTTCCAAGGGGCATTTAAATCGTCTTGTTAAGCTACTGCGACCTGCACGTCTCTTCCAAGGGGCATTTAAACTGTCTTGTTAAGCTACTGCGACCTGCACCTCTCTTCCAAGGGGCATTTAAACCGTCTTGCTAAGCTACTGCGACCTGCACGTCTCTTCCAAGGGGCATTTAAACCGTCTTGTTAAGCTACTGCGACCTGCACGTCTCTTCCAAGGGGCATTTAAACCGTCTTGTTAAGCTACTATAACCTTCAACACTTTTCCAAGGGGCATTTAAACCGTCTTGTTAAGCTACTGCGACCTGCACGTCTCTTCCAAGGGGCATTTAAACCATCTTGTTAAGCTACTGCAACCTGCATGTCTCTTCCAAGGGACATTTAAACCGTCTTGTTAAGCTACTGTAACCTCCACCACTTTTCCAAGGGGCATTTAAACCGTCTTGTTAAGCTACTGCGACCTGCACGTCTCTTGCAAGGGGCATTTAAACCGTCTTGTTAAGCTACTGCGACCTGCACGACTCTTCCAAGGGGCTTTTAAACCATCTTGTTAAGCTACTGCGACCTGTATGTCTCTTCCAATGGGCATTTAAACCGTCTTGTTAAGCTGCTGCGACCTGTATGTCTCTTCCAAGGGGCATTTAAACTGTCTTGTTAAGCTACTGCGACCTCCACCGCTCTTCCAAGGGGCATTTAAACCGTCTTTTAAACTACTGCGACCTGCACGTCTCTTCCAAGGGGCATTTAAACCGTCTTGGTAAGCTACTGCGACCTGCAAGCCTATTCCAAGGGGCATTTAAACCATCTTGTTAAGCTACTGCGACCTGCATGTCTTTTCCAAGGGGCATTTAAACCGTCTTTTTAAGCTACTGCGACCTCCACCGCTCTTCCAAGGGGCATTTAAACCATCTTGTTAAGCTACTGCGACCTGCACGTCTCTTCCAAGGGGCATTTAAACCGTCTTGTTAAGCTACTGCGACCTGCACGTCTCTTCCAAGGGGCATTTAAACCATCTTGGTAAGCTCCTGCGACCTGCAAGCCTCTTCCAAGGGACATTTAAACTGTCTTGTAAAGCTGCTGCAACCTGCACATCTCTTCCAAAGGGCATTTATACCATTTTGTTAAGCTACTGCGACCTGCACGTCTCTTCCAAGGGGCATTTTAACTGTGTTGTTAAGCTACTGCGACCTCCACCTCTCTTCCAAGGGCATTTAAACAGTCTTGTTAAGATACTGCGACCTGCACGTCTCTTCCAAGGGGCATTTAAACCGTGTTATTAAGCTACTACGACCTTCAAGTCTCTTCCACGGGGCATTTAAACTGTCTTGTTAAGCTACTGCGACCTCCACCGCTCTTACAAGGGGCATTTATACAGTCTTGTTAAGCTACTGCGACCTGCACGCCTCTTCCAAGGGGCAATAATACCGTCTTGTTAAGCTACTGCGACCTGCATGTCTCTTCCAAGGGGCATTTAAACCGTCTTGTTAAGCTACTGCGACTTGCACGTCTCTTCCAAGGGTCATTTAAACCGTCTTGTTAAGCTGCTGTAACCTCCACCACTTTTCCAAGGGGCATTTAAACCGTCTTGTTAAGCTACTGCGACCTGCACGTCTCTTCCAAGGGGTATTTAAAACGTCTTGTTAAGCTACTGCGACCTGCATGTCTCTTCCAAGGGGCATTTAAACCGTCTTGTTAAGCTACTGTAACCTCCACCACTTTTCCAAGGGGCATTTAAACCGTCTTGTTAATCTACTGCGACCTGCACGTCTCTTCCAAGGGGCATTTAAACCGTCTTGTTAAGCTACTGCGACCTGCACGTCTCTTCCAAGGGGCATTTAAACCGTCTTGTTAAGCTACTGCGACCTGCATGTCTCTTCCAAGGGGCATTTAAACCATCTTGTTTAGCTACTGCGACCTGTACGTCTCTTCCAATGGGCATTTAAACCGTCTTGTTAAGCTGCTGCGACCTGTATGTCTCTTCCAAGGGGCATTTAAACCGTCTTGTTAAGCTACTGCGACCTGCACGTCTCTTCCAAGGGGCATTTAAACCATCTTTTTAAGCTACTGCGACCTGTACGTCTCTTCCAATGGGCATTTAAACCGTCTTGTTAAGCTGCTGCGACCTGTATGTCTCTTCCAAGGGGCATTTAAACCGTCTTGTTAAGCTACTGCGACCTGCACGTCTCTTCCAAGGGACATTTAAACCGTCTTGGTAGGCTACTGCCACCTGCAAGCCTCTTCCAAGGGGCATTTAAACCGTTTTGTTAAGCTACTGCGACCTGCACATCTCTTCCAAGGGGCATTCAAACTATCTTGTTAAGCTACTGCGACCACCACCGCTCTTCCAAGGGGCATTTAAAACGTCTTGTTAAGCTGCTTCGACCTGCAAGTCTCTTCCAAGTGGCATTTAAACCGTCTTGTTAAGCTACTGTGATCTGCACGTCTCTTCCACGGGGCATTTTAACTGTCTTGTTAAGCTACTGCGACCTGCACGTCTCTTCCAAGGGGCATTTAAACCGTCTTATTAAGCTACTGCGACCTGCATGTCTCTTGCAAGTGGCATTTAAACCATCTTGTTAAGCTACTGTGATCTACACGTCTCTTCCAAGGGGCATTTAAACTGTCTTGTTAAGCTTTTGCGACCTGCACGTCTCTTCCAAGGGGCATTGAAACTGTCTTGTTAAGCTACTGGGACCTGCACGTCTCTTCCAAGGGGCATTTAAACCATCTTATTAAGCTACTGCGACCTGTACGTCTCTTCCAATGGGCATTTAAACTGTCTTGTTAATCTACTGCGACCTGCATGTCTTTTCCAAGGGGCATTTAAACCGTCTTGTTAAGCTACTGCGACCTCCACCTCTCTTCCAAGGGGCATTTAAACCGTCTTGTTAAGCTACTGCGACTGGCACGTCTCTTCCAAAGGCCATTTAAACCGTCTTGGTAAGCTACTGCGACCAGCAAGCCTCTTCCAAGGAGCATTTAAACCGTCTTGTTAAGCTACTGATACCTGCACGTCTCTTCCAAGGTGCATTTAAACCGTCTAGTTAAGCTACTGCGAGCTGCCCGTCTCTTCCAAGGGCCATTTAAACTGTCTTGTTAAGCTACTGCGACCTGCACCTCTCTTCCAAGGGGCATTTAAACCGTCTTGCTAAGCTACTGCGACCTGCACGTCTCTTCCAAGGGGGATTTAAACCGTCTTGTTAAGCTACTGCGACCTGCACGTCTCTTCCAAGGGGCATTTAAACCGTCTTGTTAAGCTACTTCGACCTGCACATCTCTTCCAAGGGGCATTTAAACCATCTTGTTAAGCTACTGCGACCTCCACTGCTCTTCCAAGGGGCATTTAATCCATCTTGTTAATCTACTGCGACCTGCACGTCTCTTCCAAGGGGCATTTAAACCGTCTTGTTAAGCTACTGCGAACTGCAAATCTCTTCCAAGGGGCATTTAAACTGTCTTGTTAAGCTACTGCAACTTGCACTTCTCTTCCAAGGGGCATTTAAACCGTCTTGTTAAGCTACTGCGACCTGCAAGCCTCTTCCAAGGGGCATTTAAACCTTCTTGTTAAGCTACTGCGACCTGCATGTCTTTTGCAAGGGGCATTTAAACCGTCTTTTTAAGCTACTGCGACCTCCACCACTCTTCCAAGGGGCATTTAAACCATCTTGGTAAGCTACTGCGACCTGCAAGCCTCTTCTAAGGGGCATTTAAACCCTCTGGTTAAGCTACTGTGACCTGCACGTCTCTTGCAAGGGGCATTTAAACCGTCTTGTTAAGCTACTGCAACCTGAACGTCTCTTCCAAGGGGCATTTAAACCGTCTTGTTAAGCTAATGCGACCTGCACGTCTCTTCCAAGGGGCATTTCAACCGTCTTGTTAAGCTACTGCGACCTGCACGTCTCTTCCAAGGGGCATTTAAACTGTCTTGTTAAGCTACTGCGACCTGCACGACTCTTACAAGGGGCATTTAAACCGTCTTATTAAGCTACTACGACCTGCATGTCTCTTGCAAGGGGCATTTAAACCATCTTGTTAAGCTACTGTGATCTACACGTCTCTTCCAAGGGGCATTTAAACTGTCTTGTTAAGCTTTTGCGATCTGCACGTCTCTTCCAAGGGGCATTGAAACTGTCTTGTTAAGCTACTGCGACCTGCACGTCTCTTCCAAGGGGCATTTAAACCATCTTTTTAAGCTACTGCCACCTGTATGTCTCTTCCAATGGGCATTTAAACTGTCTTGTTAATCTACTGCGACCTGCATGTCTCTTCCAAGGGGCATTTAAACCGTCTTGTTAAGCTACTGCGACCTCCACCTCTCTTCCAAGGGGCATTTAAACCGTCTTGTTAAGCTACTGCGACTGGCACGTCTCTTCCAAAGGCCATTTAAACCGTCTTGGTAAGCTACTGCGACCAGCAAGCCTCTTTCAAGGTGTATTTAAACCGTCTAGTTAAGCTACTGAGACCTGCACGTCTCTTCCAAGGTGCATTTAAACCGTCTAGTTAAGCTACTGCGACCTGCACGTCTCTTCCAAGGGCCATTTAAACTGTCTTGTTAAGCTAGTGCGACCTGCACCTCTCTTCCAAGGGGCATTTAAACCGTCTTGCTAAGCTACTGCGACCTGCTCGTCTCTTCCAAGGGGGATTTAAACCGTCTTGTTAAGCTACTTCGACCTGCACGTCTCTTCCAAGGGGCATTTAAACCGTCTTGTTAAGCTACTTCGACCTGCACATCTCTTCCAAGGGGCATTTAAACCATCTTGTTAAGCTACTGCGACCTCCACTGCTCTTCCAAGGGGCATTTAATCCATCTTGTTAATCTACTGCGACCTGCACGTCTCTTCCAAAGGGCATTTAAACCGTCTTGTTAAGCTACTGCGAACTGCAAATCTCTTCCAAGGGGCATTTAAACTGTCTTGTTAAGCTACTGCGACTTGCACTTCTCTTCCAAGGGGCATTTAAACCGTCTTGTTAAGCTACTGCGACCTGCAATCCTCTTCCAAGGGGGATTTAAACCTTCTTGTTAAGCTACTGCGACCTGCATGTCTTTTGCAAGGGGCATTTAAACCGTCTTTTTAAGCTACCGCGACCTCCACCGCTCTTCCAAGGGGCATTTAAACCATCTTGGTAAGCTACTGCGACCTGCAAGCCTCTTCTAATGGGCATTTAAACCCTCTGGTTAAGCTACTGTGACCTGCACGTCTCTTGCAAGGGGCATTTAAACCGTCTTGTTAAGCTACTGCAACCTGAACGTCTCTTCCAAGGGGCATTTAAACCATCTTGTTAAGCTACTGCGACCTGCACGTCTCTTCCAAGGGGCATTTAAACCGTCTTGTTAAGCTACTGCGACCTGCACGTCTCTTCCAAGGGGCATTTAAACTGTCTTGTTAAGCTACTGCGACCTGCACATCTCTTCCAAGGGGCATTTAAACCGTCTTGCTAAGCTACTGCGACCTGCACGTCTCTTCCAAGGGGCATTTAAACCGTCTTATTAAGCTACTGCGACCTTCAAGTCTCTTCCACGGGGCATTTAAACTGTCTTGTTAAGCTACTGCGACCTCCACCGCTCTTCCAAGGGGCATTTATACAGTCTTGTTAAGCTACTGCGACCTGCACGCCTCTTCCAAGGGGCAATTAAACCGTCTTGTTAAACTACTGCGACCTGCACGTCTCTTCCAAGGGGCATTTAAACCGTCCTGTTAAGCTACTGCGATTTGCACGTCTCTTCCAAGGGGCATTTAAACCGTCTTGTTAAGCTGCTGTAACCTCCACCACTTTTACAAGGGGCATTTAAACCGTCTTGTTAATCTACTGCGACCTGCACGTCTCTTCCAAGGGGTATTTAAACCGTCTTGTTAAGCTACTGTAACCTCCACCACTTTTCCAAGGGGCATTTAAACTGTCTTGTTAAGCTACTGTGACCTGCACGTCTCTTCCATGGGGCATTTAAACCCTCCGGTTAAGCTACTGTGACCTGCACGTCTCTTGCAAGGGGCATTTAAACCGTCTTGTTAAGCTACTGCAACCTGAACGTCTCTTCCAAGGGGCATTTAAACCGTCTTGTTAAGCTACTGCGACCTGCACGTCTCTTCCAAGGGGCATTTAAATCGTCTTGTTAAGCTACTGCGACCTGCACGTCTCTTCCAAGGGGCATTTAAACTGTCTTGTTAAGCTACTGCGACCTGCACCTCTCTTCCAAGGGGCATTTAAACCGTCTTGCTAAGCTACTGCGACCTGCACGTCTCTTCCAAGGGGCATTTAAACCGTCTTGTTAAGCTACTGCGACCTGCACGTCTCTTCCAAGGGGCATTTAAACCGTCTTGTTAAGCTACTATAACCTTCAACACTTTTCCAAGGGGCATTTAAACCGTCTTGTTAAGCTACTGCGACCTGCACGTCTCTTCCAAGGGGCATTTAAACCGTCTTGTTAAGCTACTGCAACCTGCATGTCTCTTCCAAGGGACATTTAAACCGTCTTGTTAAGCTACTGTAACCTCCACCACTTTTCCAAGGGGCATTTAAACCGTCTTGTTAAGCTACTGCGACCTGCACGTCTCTTGCAAGGGGCATTTAAACCGTCTTGTTAAGCTACTGCGACCTGCACGACTCTTCCAAGGGGCTTTTAAACCATCTTGTTAAGCTACTGCGACCTGTATGTCTCTTCCAATGGGCATTTAAACCGTCTTGTTAAGCTGCTGCGACCTGTATGTCTCTTCCAAGGGGCATTTAAACTGTCTTGTTAAGCTACTGCGACCTCCACCGCTCTTCCAAGGGGCATTTAAACCGTCTTTTAAACTACTGCGACCTGCACGTCTCTTCCAAGGGGCATTTAAACCGTCTTGGTAAGCTACTGCGACCTGCAAGCCTATTCCAAGGGGCATTTAAACCATCTTGTTAAGCTACTGCGACCTGCATGTCTTTTCCAAGGGGCATTTAAACCCGTCTTTTTAAGCTACTGCGACCTCCACCGCTCTTCCAAGGGGCATTTAAACCATCTTGTTAAGCTACTGCGACCTGCACGTCTCTTCCAAGGGGCATTTAAACCGTCTTGTTAAGCTACTGCGACCTGCACGTCTCTTCCAAGGGGCATTTAAACCATCTTGGTAAGCTCCTGCGACCTGCAAGCCTCTTCCAAGGGACATTTAAACTGTCTTGTAAAGCTGCTGCAACCTGCACATCTCTTCCAAAGGGCATTTATACCATTTTGTTAAGCTACTGCGACCTTCCAAGGGGCATTTTAACTGTGTTGTTAAGCTACTGCGACCTCCACCTCTCTTCCAAGGGCATTTAAACAGTCTTGTTAAGATACTGCGACCTGCACGTCTCTTCCAAGGGGCATTTAAACCGTGTTATTAAGCTACTGCGACCTTCAAGTCTCTTCCACGGGGCATTTAAACTGTCTTGTTAAGCTACTGCGACCTCCACCGCTCTTACAAGGGGCATTTATACAGTCTTGTTAAGCTACTGCGACCTGCACGCCTCTTCCAAGGGGCAATAATACCGTCTTGTTAAGCTACTGCGACCTGCATGTCTCTTCCAAGGGGCATTTAAACCGTCTTGTTAAGCTACTGCGACTTGCACGTCTCTTCAAAGGGTCATTTAAACCGTCTTGTTAAGCTGCTGTAACCTCCACCACTTTTCCAAGGGGCATTTAAACCGTCTTGTTAAGCTACTGCGACCTGCACGTCTCTTCCAAGGGGTATTTAAAACGTCTTGTTAAGCTACTGCGACCTGCATGTCTCTTCCAAGGGGCATTTAAACCGTCTTGTTAAGCTACTGTAACCTCCACCACTTTTCCAAGGGGCATTTAAACCGTCTTGTTAATCTACTGCGACCTGCACGTCTCTTCCAAGGGGCATTTAAACCGTCTTGTTAAGCTACTGCGACCTGCACGTCTCTTCCAAGGGGCATTTAAACCGTCTTGTTAAGCTACTGCGACCTGCATGTCTCTTCCAAGGGGCATTTAAACCATCTTGTTTAGCTACTGCGACCTGTACGTCTCTTCCAATGGGCATTTAAACCGTCTTGTTAAGCTGCTGCGACCTGTATGTCTCTTCCAAGGGGCATTTAAACCGTCTTGTTAAGCTACTGCGACCTGCACCTCTCTTCCAAGGGGCATTTAAACCGTCTTGCTAAGCTACTGCGACCTGCTCGTCTCTTCCAAGGGGGATTTAAACCGTCTTGTTAAGCTACTTCGACCTGCACGTCTCTTCCAAGGGGCATTTAAACCGTCTTGTTAAGCTACTTCGACCTGCACATCTCTTCCAAGGGGCATTTAAACCATCTTGTTAAGCTACTGCGACCTCCACTGCTCTTCCAAGGGGCATTTAATCCATCTTGTTAATCTACTGCGACCTGCACGTCTCTTCCAAAGGGCATTTAAACCGTCTTGTTAAGCTACTGCGAACTGCAAATCTCTTCCAAGGGGCATTTAAACTGTCTTGTTAAGCTACTGCGACTTGCACTTCTCTTCCAAGGGGCATTTAAACCGTCTTGTTAAGCTACTGCGACCTGCAATCCTCTTCCAAGGGGGATTTAAACCTTCTTGTTAAGCTACTGCGACCTGCATGTCTTTTGCAAGGGGCATTTAAACCGTCTTTTTAAGCTACCGTGACCTCCACCGCTCTTCCAAGGGGCATTTAAACCATCTTGGTAAGCTACTGCGACCTGCAAGCCTCTTCTAATGGGCATTTAAACCCTCTGGTTAAGCTACTGTGACCTGCACGTCTCTTGCAAGGGGCATTTAAACCGTCTTGTTAAGCTACTGCAACCTGAACGTCTCTTCCAAGGGGCATTTAAACCATCTTGTTAAGCTACTGCGACCTGCACGTCTCTTCCAAGGGGCATTTAAACCGTCTTGTTAAGCTACTGCGACCTGCACGTCTCTTCCAAGGGGCATTTAAACTGTCTTGTTAAGCTACTGCGACCTGCACATCTCTTCCAAGGGGCATTTAAACCGTCTTGCTAAGCTACTGCGACCTGCACGTCTCTTCCAAGGGGCATTTAAACCGTCTTATTAAGCTACTGCGACCTTCAAGTCTCTTCCACGGGGCATTTAAACTGTCTTGTTAAGCTACTGCGACCTCCACCGCTCTTCCAAGGGGCATTTATACAGTCTTGTTAAGCTACTGCGACCTGCACGCCTCTTCCAAGGGGCAATTAAACCGTCTTGTTAAACTACTGCGACCTGCACGTCTCTTCCAAGGGGCATTTAAACCGTCCTGTTAAGCTACTGCGATTTGCACGTCTCTTCCAAGGGGCATTTAAACCGTCTTGTTAAGCTGCTGTAACCTCCACCACTTTTACAAGGGGCATTTAAACCGTCTTGTTAATCTACTGCGACCTGCACGTCTCTTCCAAGGGGTATTTAAACCGTCTTGTTAAGCTACTGTAACCTCCACCACTTTTCCAAGGGGCATTTAAACTGTCTTGTTAAGCTACTGTGACCTGCACGTCTCTTCCATGGGGCATTTAAACCCTCCGGTTAAGCTACTGTGACCTGCACGTCTCTTGCAAGGGGCATTTAAACCGTCTTGTTAAGCTACTGCAACCTGAACGTCTCTTCCAAGGGGCATTTAAACCGTCTTGTTAAGCTACTGCGACCTGCACGTCTCTTCCAAGGGGCATTTAAATCGTCTTGTTAAGCTACTGCGACCTGCACGTCTCTTCCAAGGGGCATTTAAACTGTCTTGTTAAGCTACTGCGACCTGCACCTCTCTTCCAAGGGGCATTTAAACCGTCTTGCTAAGCTACTGCGACCTGCACGTCTCTTCCAAGGGGCATTTAAACCGTCTTGTTAAGCTACTGCGACCTGCACGTCTCTTCCAAGGGGCATTTAAACCGTCTTGTTAAGCTACTATAACCTTCAACACTTTTCCAAGGGGCATTTAAACCGTCTTGTTAAGCTACTGCGACCTGCACGTCTCTTCCAAGGGGCATTTAAACCGTCTTGTTAAGCTACTGCAACCTGCATGTCTCTTCCAAGGGACATTTAAACCGTCTTGTTAAGCTACTGTAACCTCCACCACTTTTCCAAGGGGCATTTAAACCGTCTTGTTAAGCTACTGCGACCTGCACGTCTCTTGCAAGGGGCATTTAAACCGTCTTGTTAAGCTACTGCGACCTGCACGACTCTTCCAAGGGGCTTTTAAACCATCTTGTTAAGCTACTGCGACCTGTATGTCTCTTCCAATGGGCATTTAAACCGTCTTGTTAAGCTGCTGCGACCTGTATGTCTCTTCCAAGGGGCATTTAAACTGTCTTGTTAAGCTACTGCGACCTCCACCGCTCTTCCAAGGGGCATTTAAACCGTCTTTTAAACTACTGCGACCTGCACGTCTCTTCCAAGGGGCATTTAAACCGTCTTGGTAAGCTACTGCGACCTGCAAGCCTATTCCAAGGGGCATTTAAACCATCTTGTTAAGCTACTGCGACCTGCATGTCTTTTCCAAGGGGCATTTAAACCGTCTTTTTAAGCTACTGCGACCTCCACCGCTCTTCCAAGGGGCATTTAAACCATCTTGTTAAGCTACTGCGACCTGCACGTCTCTTCCAAGGGGCATTTAAACCGTCTTGTTAAGCTACTGCGACCTGCACGTCTCTTCCAAGGGGCATTTAAACCATCTTGGTAAGCTCCTGCGACCTGCAAGCCTCTTCCAAGGGACATTTAAACTGTCTTGTAAAGCTGCTGCAACCTGCACATCTCTTCCAAAGGGCATTTATACCATTTTGTTAAGCTACTGCGACCTGCACGTCTCTTCCAAGGGGCATTTTAACTGTGTTGTTAAGCTACTGCGACCTCCACCTCTCTTCCAAGGGCATTTAAACAGTCTTGTTAAGATACTGCGACCTGCACGTCTCTTCCAAGGGGCATTTAAACCGTGTTATTAAGCTACTGCGACCTTCAAGTCTCTTCCACGGGGCATTTAAACTGTCTTGTTAAGCTACTGCGACCTCCACCGCTCTTACAAGGGGCATTTATACAGTCTTGTTAAGCTACTGCGACCTGCACGCCTCTTCCAAGGGGCAATAATACCGTCTTGTTAAGCTACTGCGACCTGCATGTCTCTTCCAAGGGGCATTTAAACCGTCTTGTTAAGCTACTGCGACTTGCACGTCTCTTCCAAGGGTCATTTAAACCGTCTTGTTAAGCTGCTGTAACCTCCACCACTTTTCCAAGGGGCATTTAAACCGTCTTGTTAAGCTACTGCGACCTGCACGTCTCTTCCAAGGGGTATTTAAAACGTCTTGTTAAGCTACTGCGACCTGCATGTCTCTTCCAAGGGGCATTTAAACCGTCTTGTTAAGCTACTGTAACCTCCACCACTTTTCCAAGGGGCATTTAAACCGTCTTGTTAATCTACTGCGACCTGCACGTCTCTTCCAAGGGGCATTTAAACCGTCTTGTTAAGCTACTGCGACCTGCACGTCTCTTCCAAGGGGCATTTAAACCGTCTTGTTAAGCTACTGCGACCTGCATGTCTCTTCCAAGGGGCATTTAAACCATCTTGTTTAGCTACTGCGACCTGTACGTCTCTTCCAATGGGCATTTAAACCGTCTTGTTAAGCTGCTGCGACCTGTATGTCTCTTCCAAGGGGCATTTAAACCGTCTTGTTAAGCTACTGCGACCTGCACGTCTCTTCCAAGGGGCATTTAAACCATCTTGTTAAGCTACTGCGACCTGTACGTCTCTTCCAATGGGCATTTAAACCGTCTTGTTAAGCTGCTGCGACCTGTATGTCTCTTCCAAGGGGCATTTAAACCGTCTTGTTAAGCTACTGCGACCTGCACGTCTCTTCCAAGGGACATTTAAACCGTCTTGGTAGGCTACTGCCACCTGCAAGCCTCTTCCAAGGGGCATTTAAACCGTTTTGTTAAGCTACTGCGACCTGCACATCTCTTCCAAGGGGCATTCAAACTATCTTGTTAAGCTACTGCGACCACCACCGCTCTTCCAAGGGGCATTTAAAACGTCTTGTTAAGCTACTTCGACCTGCAAGTCTCTTCCAAGTGGCATTTAAACCGTCTTGTTAAGCTACTGTGATCTGCACGTCTCTTCCACGGGGCATTTTAACTGTCTTGTTAAGCTACTGCGACCTGCACGTCTCTTCCAAGGGGCATTTAAACCGTCTTATTAAGCTACTGCGACCTGCATGTCTCTTGCAAGTGGCATTTAAACCATCTTGTTAAGCTACTGTGATCTACACGTCTCTTCCAAGGGGCATTTAAACTGTCTTGTTAAGCTTTTGCGACCTGCACGTCTCTTCCAAGGGGCATTGAAACTGTCTTGTTAAGCTACTGGGACCTGCACGTCTCTTCCAAGGGGCATTTAAACCATCTTATTAAGCTACTGCGACCTGTACGTCTCTTCCAATGGGCATTTAAACTGTCTTGTTAATCTACTGCGACCTGCATGTCTTTTCCAAGGGGCATTTAAACCGTCTTGTTAAGCTACTGCGACCTCCACCTCTCTTCCAAGGGGCATTTAAACCGTCTTGTTAAGCTACTGCGACTGGCACGTCTCTTCCAAAGGCCATTTAAACCGTCTTGGTAAGCTACTGCGACCAGCAAGCCTCTTCCAAGGAGCATTTAAACCGTCTTGTTAAGCTACTGATACCTGCACGTCTCTTCCAAGGTGCATTTAAACCGTCTAGTTAAGCTACTGCGAGCTGCCCGTCTCTTCCAAGGGCCATTTAAACTGTCTTGTTAAGCTACTGCGACCTGCACCTCTCTTCCAAGGGGCATTTAAACCGTCTTGCTAAGCTACTGCGACCTGCACGTCTCTTCCAAGGGGGATTTAAACCGTCTTGTTAAGCTACTGCGACCTGCACGTCTCTTCCAAGGGGCATTTAAACCGTCTTGTTAAGCTACTTCGACCTGCACATCTCTTCCAAGGGGCATTTAAACCATCTTGTTAAGCTACTGCGACCTCCACTGCTCTTCCAAGGGGCATTTAATCCATCTTGTTAATCTACTGCGACCTGCACGTCTCTTCCAAGGGGCATTTAAACCGTCTTGTTAAGCTACTGCGAACTGCAAATCTCTTCCAAGGGGCATTTAAACTGTCTTGTTAAGCTACTGCAACTTGCACTTCTCTTCCAAGGGGCATTTAAACCGTCTTGTTAAGCTACTGCGACCTGCAAGCCTCTTCCAAGGGGCATTTAAACCTTCTTGTTAAGCTACTGCGACCTGCATGTCTTTTGCAAGGGGCATTTAAACCGTCTTTTTAAGCTACTGCGACCTCCACCACTCTTCCAAGGGGCATTTAAACCATCTTGGTAAGCTACTGCGACCTGCAAGCCTCTTCTAAGGGGCATTTAAACCCTCTGGTTAAGCTACTGTGACCTGCACGTCTCTTGCAAGGGGCATTTAAACCGTCTTGTTAAGCTACTGCAACCTGAACGTCTCTTCCAAGGGGCATTTAAACCGTCTTGTTAAGCTGCTGCGACCTGTATGTCTCTTCCAAGGGGCATTTAAACCGTCTTGTTAAGCTACTGCGACCTGCACGTCTCTTCCAAGGGACATTTAAACCGTCTTGGTAGGCTACTGCCACCTGCAAGCCTCTTCCAAGGGGCATTTAAACCGTTTTGTTAAGCTACTGCGACCTGCACATCTCTTCCAAGGGGCATTCAAACTATCTTGTTAAGCTACTGCGACCACCACCGCTCTTCCAAGGGGCATTTAAAACGTCTTGTTAAGCTGCTTCGACCTGCAAGTCTCTTCCAAGTGGCATTTAAACCGTCTTGTTAAGCTACTGTGATCTGCACGTCTCTTCCACGGGGCATTTTAACTGTCTTGTTAAGCTACTGCGACCTGCACGTCTCTTCCAAGGGGCATTTAAACCGTCTTATTAAGCTACTGCGACCTGCATGTCTCTTGCAAGTGGCATTTAAACCATCTTGTTAAGCTACTGTGATCTACACGTCTCTTCCAAGGGGCATTTAAACTGTCTTGTTAAGCTTTTGCGACCTGCACGTCTCTTCCAAGGGGCATTGAAACTGTCTTGTTAAGCTACTGGGACCTGCACGTCTCTTCCAAGGGGCATTTAAACCATCTTATTAAGCTACTGCGACCTGTACGTCTCTTCCAATGGGCATTTAAACTGTCTTGTTAATCTACTGCGACCTGCATGTCTTTTCCAAGGGGCATTTAAACCGTCTTGTTAAGCTACTGCGACCTCCACCTCTCTTCCAAGGGGCATTTAAACCGTCTTGTTAAGCTACTGCGACTGGCACGTCTCTTCCAAAGGCCATTTAAACCGTCTTGGTAAGCTACTGCGACCAGCAAGCCTCTTCCAAGGAGCATTTAAACCGTCTTGTTAAGCTACTGATACCTGCACGTCTCTTCCAAGGTGCATTTAAACCGTCTAGTTAAGCTACTGCGAGCTGCCCGTCTCTTCCAAGGGCCATTTAAACTGTCTTGTTAAGCTACTGCGACCTGCACCTCTCTTCCAAGGGGCATTTAAACCGTCTTGCTAAGCTACTGCGACCTGCACGTCTCTTCCAAGGGGGATTTAAACCGTCTTGTTAAGCTACTGCGACCTGCACGTCTCTTCCAAGGGGCATTTAAACCGTCTTGTTAAGCTACTTCGACCTGCACATCTCTTCCAAGGGGCATTTAAACCATCTTGTTAAGCTACTGCGACCTCCACTGCTCTTCCAAGGGGCATTTAATCCATCTTGTTAATCTACTGCGACCTGCACGTCTCTTCCAAGGGGCATTTAAACCGTCTTGTTAAGCTACTGCGAACTGCAAATCTCTTCCAAGGGGCATTTAAACTGTCTTGTTAAGCTACTGCAACTTGCACTTCTCTTCCAAGGGGCATTTAAACCGTCTTGTTAAGCTACTGCGACCTGCAAGCCTCTTCCAAGGGGCATTTAAACCTTCTTGTTAAGCTACTGCGACCTGCATGTCTTTTGCAAGGGGCATTTAAACCGTCTTTTTAAGCTACTGCGACCTCCACCACTCTTCCAAGGGGCATTTAAACCATCTTGGTAAGCTACTGCGACCTGCAAGCCTCTTCTAAGGGGCATTTAAACCCTCTGGTTAAGCTACTGTGACCTGCACGTCTCTTGCAAGGGGCATTTAAACCGTCTTGTTAAGCTACTGCAACCTGAACGTCTCTTCCAAGGGGCATTTAAACCGTCTTGTTAAGCTAATGCGACCTGCACGTCTCTTCCAAGGGGCATTTCAACCGTCTTGTTAAGCTACTGCGACCTGCACGTCTCTTCCAAGGGGCATTTAAACTGTCTTGTTAAGCTACTGCGACCTGCACGACTCTTACAAGGGGCATTTAAACCGTCTTATTAAGCTACTACGACCTGCATGTCTCTTGCAAGGGGCATTTAAACCATCTTGTTAAGCTACTGTGATCTACACGTCTCTTCCAAGGGGCATTTAAACTGTCTTGTTAAGCTTTTGCGATCTGCACGTCTCTTCCAAGGGGCATTGAAACTGTCTTGTTAAGCTACTGCGACCTGCACGTCTCTTCCAAGGGGCATTTAAACCATCTTTTTAAGCTACTGCCACCTGTATGTCTCTTCCAATGGGCATTTAAACTGTCTTGTTAATCTACTGCGACCTGCATGTCTCTTCCAAGGGGCATTTAAACCGTCTTGTTAAGCTACTGCGACCTCCACCTCTCTTCCAAGGGGCATTTAAACCGTCTTGTTAAGCTACTGCGACTGGCACGTCTCTTCCAAAGGCCATTTAAACCGTCTTGGTAAGCTACTGCGACCAGCAAGCCTCTTTCAAGGTGTATTTAAACCGTCTAGTTAAGCTACTGAGACCTGCACGTCTCTTCCAAGGTGCATTTAAACCGTCTAGTTAAGCTACTGCGACCTGCACGTCTCTTCCAAGGGCCATTTAAACTGTCTTGTTAAGCTAGTGCGACCTGCACCTCTCTTCCAAGGGGCATTTAAACCGTCTTGCTAAGCTACTGCGACCTGCTCGTCTCTTCCAAGGGGGATTTAAACCGTCTTGTTAAGCTACTTCGACCTGCACGTCTCTTCCAAGGGGCATTTAAACCGTCTTGTTAAGCTACTTCGACCTGCACATCTCTTCCAAGGGGCATTTAAACCATCTTGTTAAGCTACTGCGACCTCCACTGCTCTTCCAAGGGGCATTTAATCCATCTTGTTAATCTACTGCGACCTGCACGTCTCTTCCAAAGGGCATTTAAACCGTCTTGTTAAGCTACTGCGAACTGCAAATCTCTTCCAAGGGGCATTTAAACTGTCTTGTTAAGCTACTGCGACTTGCACTTCTCTTCCAAGGGGCATTTAAACCGTCTTGTTAAGCTACTGCGACCTGCAATCCTCTTCCAAGGGGGATTTAAACCTTCTTGTTAAGCTACTGCGACCTGCATGTCTTTTGCAAGGGGCATTTAAACCGTCTTTTTAAGCTACCGCGACCTCCACCGCTCTTCCAAGGGGCATTTAAACCATCTTGGTAAGCTACTGCGACCTGCAAGCCTCTTCTAATGGGCATTTAAACCCTCTGGTTAAGCTACTGTGACCTGCACGTCTCTTGCACGGGGCATTTAAACCGTCTTGTTAAGCTACTGCAACCTGAACGTCTCTTCCAAGGGGCATTTAAACCATCTTGTTAAGCTACTGCGACCTGCACGTCTCTTCCAAGGGGCATTTAAACCGTCTTGTTAAGCTACTGCGACCTGCACGTCTCTTCCAAGGGGCATTTAAACTGTCTTGTTAAGCTACTGCGACCTGCACATCTCTTCCAAGGGGCATTTAAACCGTCTTGCTAAGCTACTGCGACCTGCACGTCTCTTCCAAGGGGCATTTAAACCGTCTTATTAAGCTACTGCGACCTTCAAGTCTCTTCCACGGGGCATTTAAACTGTCTTGTTAAGCTACTGCGACCTCCACCGCTCTTCCAAGGGGCATTTATACAGTCTTGTTAAGCTACTGCGACCTGCACGCCTCTTCCAAGGGGCAATTAAACCGTCTTGTTAAACTACTGCGACCTGCACGTCTCTTCCAAGGGGCATTTAAACCGTCCTGTTAAGCTACTGCGATTTGCACGTCTCTTCCAAGGGGCATTTAAACCGTCTTGTTAAGCTGCTGTAACCTCCACCACTTTTACAAGGGGCATTTAAACCGTCTTGTTAATCTACTGCGACCTGCACGTCTCTTCCAAGGGGTATTTAAACCGTCTTGTTAAGCTACTGTAACCTCCACCACTTTTCCAAGGGGCATTTAAACTGTCTTGTTAAGCTACTGTGACCTGCACGTCTCTTCCATGGGGCATTTAAACCCTCCGGTTAAGCTACTGTGACCTGCACGTCTCTTGCAAGGGGCATTTAAACCGTCTTGTTAAGCTACTGCAACCTGAACGTCTCTTCCAAGGGGCATTTAAACCGTCTTGTTAAGCTACTGCGACCTGCACGTCTCTTCCAAGGGGCATTTAAATCGTCTTGTTAAGCTACTGCGACCTGCACGTCTCTTCCAAGGGGCATTTAAACTGTCTTGTTAAGCTACTGCGACCTGCACCTCTCTTCCAAGGGGCATTTAAACCGTCTTGCTAAGCTACTGCGACCTGCACGTCTCTTCCAAGGGGCATTTAAACCGTCTTGTTAAGCTACTGCGACCTGCACGTCTCTTCCAAGGGGCATTTAAACCGTCTTGTTAAGCTACTATAACCTTCAACACTTTTCCAAGGGGCATTTAAACCGTCTTGTTAAGCTACTGCGACCTGCACGTCTCTTCCAAGGGGCATTTAAACCGTCTTGTTAAGCTACTGCAACCTGCATGTCTCTTCCAAGGGACATTTAAACCGTCTTGTTAAGCTACTGTAACCTCCACCACTTTTCCAAGGGGCATTTAAACCGTCTTGTTAAGCTACTGCGACCTGCACGTCTCTTGCAAGGGGCATTTAAACCGTCTTGTTAAGCTACTGCGACCTGCACGACTCTTCCAAGGGGCTTTTAAACCATCTTGTTAAGCTACTGCGACCTGTATGTCTCTTCCAATGGGCATTTAAACCGTCTTGTTAAGCTGCTGCGACCTGTATGTCTCTTCCAAGGGGCATTTAAACTGTCTTGTTAAGCTACTGCGACCTCCACCGCTCTTCCAAGGGGCATTTAAACCGTCTTTTAAACTACTGCGACCTGCACGTCTCTTCCAAGGGGCATTTAAACCGTCTTGGTAAGCTACTGCGACCTGCAAGCCTATTCCAAGGGGCATTTAAACCATCTTGTTAAGCTACTGCGACCTGCATGTCTTTTCCAAGGGGCATTTAAACCGTCTTTTTAAGCTACTGCGACCTCCACCGCTCTTCCAAGGGGCATTTAAACCATCTTGTTAAGCTACTGCGACCTGCACGTCTCTTCCAAGGGGCATTTAAACCGTCTTGTTAAGCTACTGCGACCTGCACGTCTCTTCCAAGGGGCATTTAAACCATCTTGGTAAGCTCCTGCGACCTGCAAGCCTCTTCCAAGGGACATTTAAACTGTCTTGTAAAGCTGCTGCAACCTGCACATCTCTTCCAAAGGGCATTTATACCATTTTGTTAAGCTACTGCGACCTTCCAAGGGGCATTTTAACTGTGTTGTTAAGCTACTGCGACCTCCACCTCTCTTCCAAGGGCATTTAAACAGTCTTGTTAAGATACTGCGACCTGCACGTCTCTTCCAAGGGGCATTTAAACCGTGTTATTAAGCTACTGCGACCTTCAAGTCTCTTCCACGGGGCATTTAAACTGTCTTGTTAAGCTACTGCGACCTCCACCGCTCTTACAAGGGGCATTTATACAGTCTTGTTAAGCTACTGCGACCTGCACGCCTCTTCCAAGGGGCAATAATACCGTCTTGTTAAGCTACTGCGACCTGCATGTCTCTTCCAAGGGGCATTTAAACCGTCTTGTTAAGCTACTGCGACTTGCACGTCTCTTCCAAGGGTCATTTAAACCGTCTTGTTAAGCTGCTGTAACCTCCACCACTTTTCCAAGTGGCATTTAAACCGTCTTGTTAAGCTACTGCGACCTGCACGTCTCTTCCAAGGGGTATTTAAAACGTCTTGTTAAGCTACTGCGACCTGCATGTCTCTTCCAAGGGGCATTTAAACCGTCTTGTTAAGCTACTGTAACCTCCACCACTTTTCCAAGGGGCATTTAAACCGTCTTGTTAATCTACTGCGACCTGCACGTCTCTTCCAAGGGGCATTTAAACCGTCTTGTTAAGCTACTGCGACCTGCACGTCTCTTCCAAGGGGCATTTAAACCGTCTTGTTAAGCTACTGCGACCTGCATGTCTCTTCCAAGGGGCATTTAAACCATCTTGTTTAGCTACTGCGACCTGTACGTCTCTTCCAATGGGCATTTAAACCGTCTTGTTAAGCTGCTGCGACCTGTATGTCTCTTCCAAGGGGCATTTAAACCGTCTTGTTAAGCTACTGCGACCTGCACCTCTCTTCCAAGGGGCATTTAAACCGTCTTGCTAAGCTACTGCGACCTGCTCGTCTCTTCCAAGGGGGATTTAAACCGTCTTGTTAAGCTACTTCGACCTGCACGTCTCTTCCAAGGGGCATTTAAACCGTCTTGTTAAGCTACTTCGACCTGCACATCTCTTCCAAGGGGCATTTAAACCATCTTGTTAAGCTACTGCGACCTCCACTGCTCTTCCAAGGGGCATTTAATCCATCTTGTTAATCTACTGCGACCTGCACGTCTCTTCCAAAGGGCATTTAAACCGTCTTGTTAAGCTACTGCGAACTGCAAATCTCTTCCAAGGGGCATTTAAACTGTCTTGTTAAGCTACTGCGACTTGCACTTCTCTTCCAAGGGGCATTTAAACCGTCTTGTTAAGCTACTGCGACCTGCAATCCTCTTCCAAGGGGGATTTAAACCTTCTTGTTAAGCTACTGCGACCTGCATGTCTTTTGCAAGGGGCATTTAAACCGTCTTTTTAAGCTACCGCGACCTCCACCGCTCTTCCAAGGGGCATTTAAACCATCTTGGTAAGCTACTGCGACCTGCAAGCCTCTTCTAATGGGCATTTAAACCCTCTGGTTAAGCTACTGTGACCTGCACGTCTCTTGCAAGGGGCATTTAAACCGTCTTGTTAAGCTACTGCAACCTGAACGTCTCTTCCAAGGGGCATTTAAACCATCTTGTTAAGCTACTGCGACCTGCACGTCTCTTCCAAGGGGCATTTAAACCGTCTTGTTAAGCTACTGCGACCTGCACGTCTCTTCCAAGGGGCATTTAAACTGTCTTGTTAAGCTACTGCGACCTGCACATCTCTTCCAAGGGGCATTTAAACCGTCTTGCTAAGCTACTGCGACCTGCACGTCTCTTCCAAGGGGCATTTAAACCGTCTTATTAAGCTACTGCGACCTTCAAGTCTCTTCCACGGGGCATTTAAACTGTCTTGTTAAGCTACTGCGACCTCCACCGCTCTTCCAAGGGGCATTTATACAGTCTTGTTAAGCTACTGCGACCTGCACGCCTCTTCCAAGGGGCAATTAAACCGTCTTGTTAAACTACTGCGACCTGCACGTCTCTTCCAAGGGGCATTTAAACCGTCCTGTTAAGCTACTGCGATTTGCACGTCTCTTCCAAGGGGCATTTAAACCGTCTTGTTAAGCTGCTGTAACCTCCACCACTTTTACAAGGGGCATTTAAACCGTCTTGTTAATCTACTGCGACCTGCACGTCTCTTCCAAGGGGTATTTAAACCGTCTTGTTAAGCTACTGTAACCTCCACCACTTTTCCAAGGGGCATTTAAACTGTCTTGTTAAGCTACTGTGACCTGCACGTCTCTTCCATGGGGCATTTAAACCCTCCGGTTAAGCTACTGTGACCTGCACGTCTCTTGCAAGGGGCATTTAAACCGTCTTGTTAAGCTACTGCAACCTGAACGTCTCTTCCAAGGGGCATTTAAACCGTCTTGTTAAGCTACTGCGACCTGCACGTCTCTTCCAAGGGGCATTTAAATCGTCTTGTTAAGCTACTGCGACCTGCACGTCTCTTCCAAGGGGCATTTAAACTGTCTTGTTAAGCTACTGCGACCTGCACCTCTCTTCCAAGGGGCATTTAAACCGTCTTGCTAAGCTACTGCGACCTGCACGTCTCTTCCAAGGGGCATTTAAACCGTCTTGTTAAGCTACTGCGACCTGCACGTCTCTTCCAAGGGGCATTTAAACCGTCTTGTTAAGCTACTATAACCTTCAACACTTTTCCAAGGGGCATTTAAACCGTCTTGTTAAGCTACTGCGACCTGCACGTCTCTTCCAAGGGGCATTTAAACCGTCTTGTTAAGCTACTGCAACCTGCATGTCTCTTCCAAGGGACATTTAAACCGTCTTGTTAAGCTACTGTAACCTCCACCACTTTTCCAAGGGGCATTTAAACCGTCTTGTTAAGCTACTGCGACCTGCACGTCTCTTGCAAGGGGCATTTAAACCGTCTTGTTAAGCTACTGCGACCTGCACGACTCTTCCAAGGGGCTTTTAAACCATCTTGTTAAGCTACTGCGACCTGTATGTCTCTTCCAATGGGCATTTAAACCGTCTTGTTAAGCTGCTGCGACCTGTATGTCTCTTCCAAGGGGCATTTAAACTGTCTTGTTAAGCTACTGCGACCTCCACCGCTCTTCCAAGGGGCATTTAAACCGTCTTTTAAACTACTGCGACCTGCACGTCTCTTCCAAGGGGCATTTAAACCGTCTTGGTAAGCTACTGCGACCTGCAAGCCTATTCCAAGGGGCATTTAAACCATCTTGTTAAGCTACTGCGACCTGCATGTCTTTTCCAAGGGGCATTTAAACCGTCTTTTTAAGCTACTGCGACCTCCACCGCTCTTCCAAGGGGCATTTAAACCATCTTGTTAAGCTACTGCGACCTGCACGTCTCTTCCAAGGGGCATTTAAACCGTCTTGTTAAGCTACTGCGACCTGCACGTCTCTTCCAAGGGGCATTTAAACCATCTTGGTAAGCTCCTGCGACCTGCAAGCCTGTTCCAAGGGACATTTAAACTGTCTTGTAAAGCTGCTGCAACCTGCACATCTCTTCCAAAGGGCATTTATACCATTTTGTTAAGCTACTGCGACCTGCACGTCTCTTCCAAGGGGCATTTTAACTGTGTTGTTAAGCTACTGCGACCTCCACCTCTCTTCCAAGGGCATTTAAACAGTCTTGTTAAGATACTGCGACCTGCACGTCTCTTCCAAGGGGCATTTAAACCGTGTTATTAAGCTACTGCGACCTTCAAGTCTCTTCCACGGGGCATTTAAACTGTCTTGTTAAGCTACTGCGACCTCCACCGCTCTTACAAGGGGCATTTATACAGTCTTGTTAAGCTACTGCGACCTGCACGCCTCTTCCAAGGGGCAATAATACCGTCTTGTTAAGCTACTGCGACCTGCATGTCTCTTCCAAGGGGCATTTAAACCGTCTTGTTAAGCTACTGCGACTTGCACGTCTCTTCCAAGGGTCATTTAAACCGTCTTGTTAAGCTGCTGTAACCTCCACCACTTTTCCAAGGGGCATTTAAACCGTCTTGTTAAGCTACTGCGACCTGCACGTCTCTTCCAAGGGGTATTTAAAACGTCTTGTTAAGCTACTGCGACCTGCATGTCTCTTCCAAGGGGCATTTAAACCGTCTTGTTAAGCTACTGTAACCTCCACCACTTTTCCAAGGGGCATTTAAACCGTCTTGTTAATCTACTGCGACCTGCACGTCTCTTCCAAGGGGCATTTAAACCGTCTTGTTAAGCTACTGCGACCTGCACGTCTCTTCCAAGGGGCATTTAAACCGTCTTGTTAAGCTACTGCGACCTGCATGTCTCTTCCAAGGGGCATTTAAACCATCTTGTTTAGCTACTGCGACCTGTACGTCTCTTCCAATGGGCATTTAAACCGTCTTGTTAAGCTGCTGCGACCTGTATGTCTCTTCCAAGGGGCATTTAAACCGTCTTGTTAAGCTACTGCGACCTGCACGTCTCTTCCAAGGGGCATTTAAACCATCTTGTTAAGCTACTGCGACCTGTACGTCTCTTCCAATGGGCATTTAAACCGTCTTGTTAAGCTGCTGCGACCTGTATGTCTCTTCCAAGGGGCATTTAAACCGTCTTGTTAAGCTACTGCGACCTGCACGTCTCTTCCAAGGGACATTTAAACCGTCTTGGTAGGCTACTGCCACCTGCAAGCCTCTTCCAAGGGGCATTTAAACCGTTTTGTTAAGCTACTGCGACCTGCACATCTCTTCCAAGGGGCATTCAAACTATCTTGTTAAGCTACTGCGACCACCACCGCTCTTCCAAGGGGCATTTAAAACGTCTTGTTAAGCTACTTCGACCTGCAAGTCTCTTCCAAGTGGCATTTAAACCGTCTTGTTAAGCTACTGTGATCTGCACGTCTCTTCCACGGGGCATTTTAACTGTCTTGTTAAGCTACTGCGACCTGCACGTCTCTTCCAAGGGGCATTTAAACCGTCTTATTAAGCTACTGCGACCTGCATGTCTCTTGCAAGTGGCATTTAAACCATCTTGTTAAGCTACTGTGATCTACACGTCTCTTCCAAGGGGCATTTAAACTGTCTTGTTAAGCTTTTGCGACCTGCACGTCTCTTCCAAGGGGCATTGAAACTGTCTTGTTAAGCTACTGGGACCTGCACGTCTCTTCCAAGGGGCATTTAAACCATCTTATTAAGCTACTGCGACCTGTACGTCTCTTCCAATGGGCATTTAAACTGTCTTGTTAATCTACTGCGACCTGCATGTCTTTTCCAAGGGGCATTTAAACCGTCTTGTTAAGCTACTGCGACCTCCACCTCTCTTCCAAGGGGCATTTAAACCGTCTTGTTAAGCTACTGCGACTGGCACGTCTCTTCCAAAGGCCATTTAAACCGTCTTGGTAAGCTACTGCGACCTGTACGTCTCTTCCAATGGGCATTTAAACTGTCTTGTTAATCTACTGCGACCTGCATGCCTCTTCCAAGGAGCATTTAAACCGTCTTGTTAAGCTACTGATACCTGCACGTCTCTTCCAAGGTGCATTTAAACCGTCTAGTTAAGCTACTGCGAGCTGCCCGTCTCTTCCAAGGGCCATTTAAACTGTCTTGTTAAGCTACTGCGACCTGCACCTCTCTTCCAAGGGGCATTTAAACCGTCTTGCTAAGCTACTGCGACCTGCACGTCTCTTCCAAGGGGGATTTAAACCGTCTTGTTAAGCTACTGCGACCTGCACGTCTCTTCCAAGGGGCATTTAAACCGTCTTGTTAAGCTACTTCGACCTGCACATCTCTTCCAAGGGGCATTTAAACCATCTTGTTAAGCTACTGCGACCTCCACTGCTCTTCCAAGGGGCATTTAATCCATCTTGTTAATCTACTGCGACCTGCACGTCTCTTCCAAGGGGCATTTAAACCGTCTTGTTAAGCTACTGCGAACTGCAAATCTCTTCCAAGGGGCATTTAAACTGTCTTGTTAAGCTACTGCAACTTGCACTTCTCTTCCAAGGGGCATTTAAACCGTCTTGTTAAGCTACTGCGACCTGCAAGCCTCTTCCAAGGGGCATTTAAACCTTCTTGTTAAGCTACTGCGACCTGCATGTCTTTTGCAAGGGGCATTTAAACCGTCTTTTTAAGCTACTGCGACCTCCACCACTCTTCCAAGGGGCATTTAAACCATCTTGGTAAGCTACTGCGACCTGCAAGCCTCTTCTAAGGGGCATTTAAACCCTCTGGTTAAGCTACTGTGACCTGCACGTCTCTTGCAAGGGGCATTTAAACCGTCTTGTTAAGCTACTGCAACCTGAACGTCTCTTCCAAGGGGCATTTAAACCATCTTGTTAAGCTAATGCGACCTGCACGTCTCTTCCAAGGGGCATTTCAACCGTCTTGTTAAGCTACTGCGACCTGCACGTCTCTTCCAAGGGGCATTTAAACTGTCTTGTTAAGCTACTGCGACCTGCACATCTCTTCCAAGGGGCATTTAAACCGTCTTATTAAGCTACTGCGACCTTCAAGTCTCTTCCACGGGGCATTTAAACTGTCTTGTTAAGCTACTGCGACCTCCACCGCTCTTCCAAGGGGCATTTATACAGTCTTGTTAAGCTACTGCGACCTGCACGCCTGTTCCAAGGGGCAATTAAACCATCTTGTTAAGCTACTGCGACCTGCACATCTCTTCCAAGGGGCATTTAAACCGTCCTGTTAAGCTACTGCGATTTGCACGTCTCTTCCAAGGGGCATTTAAACCGTCTTGTTAAGCTGCTGTAACCTCCACCACTTTTCCAAGGGGCATTTAAACCGTCTTGTTAAGCTACTGCGACCTGCACGTCTCTTCCAAGGGGTATTTAAAACGTCTTGTTAAGCTACTGCGACCTGCATGTCTCTTCCAAGGGGCATTTAAACCGTCTTGTTAAGCTTCTGTAACCTCCACCACTTTTCCAAGGGGCATTTAAACCGTCTTGTTAATCTACTGCGACCTGCACATCTCTTCCAAGGGGCATTTAAACCGTCTTGTTAAGCTACTGCGACCTGCACGTCTCTTCCAAGGGGCATTTAAACCGTCTTGTTAAGCTACTGCGACCTGCACGTCTCTTCCAAGGGGCATTTAAACCGTCTTGTTAAGCTACTGCGACCTGCACGTCTCTTCCAAGGGGCATTTAAACCATCTTGTTAAGCTACTGCGACCTGTACGTCTCTTCCAATGGGCATCTAAACCGTCTTGTTAAGCTGCTGCGACCTGTATGTCTCTTCCAAGGGGCATTTAAACCGTCTTGTTAAGCTACTGCGACCTCCACCGCTCTTCCAAGGGGCATTTAAACCGTCTTGTTAAGCTACTGCGACCTGCACGTCTCTTCCAAGGCGCATTTAAACCGTCTTGGTAGGCTACTGCCACCTGAAAGCCTCTTCCAAGGGGCATTTAAACCGTTTTGTTAAGCTACTGCGACCTGCACATCTCTTCCAAGGGGCATTTAAACTATCTTGTTAAGCTACTGCGACCACCACCGCTCTTCCAAGGGGCATTTAAAACGTCTTGTTAAGCTACTTCGACCTGCAAGTCTCTTCCAAGTGGCATTTAAACCGTCTTGTTAAGCTACTGTGATCTGCACGTCTCTTCCACGGGGCATTTTAACTGTCTTGTTAAGCTACTGCGACCTGCACGACTCTTACAAGGGGCATTTAAACCGTCTTATTAAGCTACTACGACCTGCATGTCTCTTGCAAGGGGCATTTAAACCATCTTGTTAAGCTACTGTGATCTACACGTCTCTTCCAAGGGGCATTTAAACTGTCTTGTTAAGCTTTTGCGATCTGCACGTCTCTTCCAAGGGGCATTGAAACTGTCTTGTTAAGCTACTGCGACCTGCACGTCTCTTCCAAGGGGCATTTAAACCATCTTTTTAAGCTACTGCCACCTGTACGTCTCTTCCAATGGGCATTTAAACTGTCTTGTTAATCTACTGCGACCTGCATGTCTCTTCCAAGGGGCATTTAAACCGTCTTGTTAAGCTACTGCGACCTCCACCTCTCTTCCAAGGGGCATTTAAACCGTCTTGTTAAGCTACTGCGACTGGCACGTCTCTTCCAAAGGCCATTTAAACCGTCTTGGTAAGCTACTGCGACCAGCAAGCCTCTTCCAAGGTGTATTTAAACCGTCTAGTTAAGCTACTGAGACCTGCACGTCTCTTCCAAGGTGCATTTAAACCGTCTAGTTAAGCTACTGCGACCTGCACGTCTCTTCCAAGGGCCATTTAAACTGTCTTGTTAAGCTAGTGCGACCTGCACCTCTCTTCCAAGGGGCATTTAAACCGTCTTGCTAAGCTACTGCGACCTGCTCGTCTCTTCCAAGGGGGATTTAAACCGTCTTGTTAAGCTACTTCGACCTGCACGTCTCTTCCAAGGGGCATTTAAACCGTCTTGTTAAGCTACTTCGACCTGCACATCTCTTCCAAGGGGCATTTAAACCATCTTGTTAAGCTACTGCGACCTCCACTGCTCTTCCAAGGGGCATTTAATCCATCTTGTTAATCTACTGCGACCTGCAAGTCTCTTCCAAAGGGCAATTAAACCGTCTTGTTAAGCTACTGCTAACTGCAAATCTCTTCCAAGGGGCATTTAAACTGTCTTGTTAAGCTACTGCGACTTGCACTTCTCTTCCAAGGGGCATTTAAACCGTCTTGTTAAGCCACTGCGACCTGCAAGCCTCTTCCAAGGGGGATTTAAACCTTCTTGTTAAGCTACTGCGACCTGCATGTCTTTTGCAAGGGGCATTTAAACCGTCTTTTTAAGCTACTGCGACCTCCACCGCTCTTCCAAGGGGCATTTAAACCATCTTGGTAAGCTACTGCGACCTGCAAGCCTCTTGTAATGGGCATTTAAACCCTCTGGTTAAGCTACTGTGACCTGCACGTCTCTTGCAAGGGGCATTTAAACCGTCTTTTTAAGCTACTGCAACCTGAACGTCTCTTCCAAGGGGCATTTAAACCATCTTGTTAAGCTACTGCGACCTGCACGTCTCTTCCAAGGGGCATTTAAACCGTCTTGTTAAGCTACTGCGACCTGCACGTCTCTTCCAAGGGGCATTTAAACTGTCTTGTTAAGCTACTGCGACCTGCACATCTCTTCCAAGGGGCATTTAAACCGTCTTGCTATGCTACTGCGACCTGCACGTCTCTTCCAAGGGGCATTTAAACCGTCTTATTAAGCTACTGCGACCTTCAAGTCTCTTCCACGGGGCATTTAAACTGTCTTGTTAAGCTACTGCGACCTCCACCGCTCTTCCAAGGGGCATTTATACAGTCTTGTTAAGCTACTGCGACCTGCACGCCTCTTCCAAGGGGCAATTAAACCGTCTTGTTAAACTACTGCGACCTGCACGTCTCTTCCAAGGGGCATTTAAACCGTCCTGTTAAGCTACTGCGATTTGCACGTCTCTTCCAAGGGGCATTTAAACCGTCTTGTTAAGCTGCTGTAACCTCCACCACTTTTCCAAGGGGCATTTAAACCATCTTGTTAATCTACTGCGACCTGCACGTCTCTTCCAAGGGGTATTTAAAACGTCTTGTTAAGCTACTGCGACCTGCATGTCTCTTCCAAGGGGCATTTAAACCGTCTTGTTAAGCTACTGTAACCTCCACCACTTTTCCAAGGGGCATTTAAACCGTCTTGTTAATCTACTGCGACCTGCACATCTCTTCCAAAGGGTATTTAAACCGTCTTGTTAAGCTACTGTGACCTGCACGTGTCTTCCATGGGGCATTTAAACCATCTTGTTAAGCTACTGCGACCTGCACGTCTCTTCCAAGGGGCATTTAAACCATCTTGTTAAGCTACTGCGACCTGTACGTCTCTTCCAATGGGCATTTAAACCGTCTTGTTAAGCTGCTGCGACCTGTATGTCTCTTCCAAGGGGCATTTAAACCGTCTTGTTAAGCTACTGCGACCTCCACCGCTCTTCCAAGGGGCATGTAAACCGTCTTGTTAAGCTACTTCGACCTGCACATCTCTTCCAAGGGGCATTTAAACCATCTTGTTAAGCTACTGCGACCTCCACTGCTCTTCCAAGGGGCATTTAATCCATCTTGTTAATCTACTGCGACCTGCACGTCTCTTCCAAGGGGCATTTAAACCGTCTTGTTAAGCTACTGCGAACTGCAAATCTCTTCCAAGGGGCATTTAAACTGTCTTGTTAAGCTACTGTGACTTGCACTTCTCTTCCAAGGGGCATTTAAACCGTCTTGTTAAGCTACTGCGACCTGCAAGCCTCTTCCAAGGGGCATTTAAACCTTCTTGTTAAGCTACTGCGACCTGCATGTCTTTTGCAAGGGGCATTTAAACCGTCTTTTTAAGCTACTGCGACCTCCACCGCTCTTCCAAGGGGCATTTAAACCATCTTGGTAAGCTACTGCGACCTGCAAGCCTCTTCTAAGGGGCATTTAAACCCTCTGGTTAAGCTACTGTGACCTGCACGTCTCTTGCAAGGGGCATTTAAACCGTCTTGTTAAGCTACTGCAACCTGAACGTCTCTTCCAAGGGGCATTTAAACCGTCTTGTTAAGCTACTGCGACCTGCACGTCTCTTCCAAGGGGCATTTAAATCGTCTTGTTAAGCTACTGCGACCTGCACGTCTCTTCCAAGGGGCATTTAAACTGTCTTGTTAAGCTACTGCGACCTGCACCTCTCTTCCAAGGGGCATTTAAACCGTCTTGCTAAGCTACTGCGACCTGCACGTCTCTTCCAAGGGGCATTTAAACCGTCTTGTTAAGCTACTGCGACCTGCACGTCTCTTCCAAGGGGCATTTAAACCGTCTTGTTAAGCTACTATAACCTTCAACACTTTTCCAAGGGGCATTTAAACCGTCTTGTTAAGCTACTGCGACCTGCACGTCTCTTCCAAGGGGCATTTAAACCGTCTTGTTAAGCTACTGCAACCTGCATGTCTCTTCCAAGGGACATTTAAACCGTCTTGTTAAGCTACTGTAACCTCCACCACTTTTCCAAGGGGCATTTAAACCGTCTTGTTAAGCTACTGCGACCTGCACGTCTCTTGCAAGGGGCATTTAAACCGTCTTGTTAAGCTACTGCGACCTGCACGACTCTTCCAAGGGGCTTTTAAACCATCTTGTTAAGCTACTGCGACCTGTATGTCTCTTCCAATGGGCATTTAAACCGTCTTGTTAAGCTGCTGCGACCTGTATGTCTCTTCCACGGGGCATTTAAACCGTCTTGTTAAGCTACTGCGACCTGTATGTCTCTTCCAAGGGGCATTTAAACTGTCTTGTTAAGCTACTGCGACCTCCACCGCTCTTCCAAGGGGCATTTAAACCGTCTTTTAAACTACTGCGACCTGCACGTCTCTTCCAAGGGGCATTTAAACCGTCTTGGTAAGCTACTGCGACCTGCAAGCCTATTCCAAGGGGCATTTAAACCATCTTGTTAAGCTACTGCGACCTGCATGTCTTTTCCAAGGGGCATTTAAACCGTCTTTTTAAGCTACTGCAACCTCCACCGCTCTTCCAAGGGGCATTTAAACTGTCTTGTTAATCTACTGCGACCTGCATGTCTCTTCCAAGGGGCATTTAAACCGTCTTGTTAAGCTACTGCGACCTCCACCTCTCTTCCAAGGGGCATTTAAACCGTCTTGTTAAGCTACTGCGACCGGCACGTCTCTTCCAAAGGACATTTAAACCGTCTTTGTAAGCTACTGCGACCAGCAAGCCCCTTCCAAGGTGCATTTAAACCGTCTAGTTAAGCTACTGAGACCTGCACGACTCTTCCAAGGGGCATTTAAACCATCTTGTTAAGCTACTGCGACCTCCACCGCTCTTCCAAGGGGCATTTAAACCGTCTTTTAAGCTACTGCGACCTGCACGTCTCATCCAAGGGGCATTTAAACCGTTTTGGTAAGCTACTGCGACCTGCAAGCCTATTCCAAGGGGCATTTAAACCATCTTGTTAAGCTACTGCGACCTGCATGTCTTTTCCAAGGGGCATTTAAACCGTCTTTTTAAGCTACTGCGACCTCCACCGCTCTTCCAAGGGGCATTTAAACCATCTTGTTAAGCTACTGCGACCTGTACGTCTCTTCCAATGGGCATTTAAACTGTCTTGTTAATCTACTGCGACCTGCATGTCTCTTCCAAGGGGCATTTAAACCGTCTTGTTAAGCTACTGCGACCTCCACCTCTCTTCCAAGGGGCATTTAAACCATCTTGTTAAGCTACTGCGACAGGCACGTCTCTTCCAAAGGCCATTTAAACCGTCTTTGTAAGATACTGCGACCAGCAAGCCTCTTCCAAGGTGCATTTAAACCGTCTAGTTAAGCTACTGAGACCTGCACGCCTTTTCCAAGGGGCATTTAAACCATCTTGTTAAGCTACTGCGACCTGCAAGTCTCTTCCAAGGGGCATTTAAACCGTCTTGGTAAGCTACTGCAACCTGCAAGCCTCTTCTAAGGGGCATTTAAACCCTCTTGTTAAGCTACTGCGACCTGCACATCTCTTCCAAGGGGCATTTTAAACGTCTTATTAAGCAACTGCGACCTGCACGTCTCTTCCAAGGGGCATTTAAAACGTCTTGTTAAGCTACTGCGACCTGCACATCTCTTCCAAGGGGCATTTAAACCGTCTTGTTAAGCTACTGCGACCTCCACTGCTCTTCCAAGGGGCATTTAATCCATCTTGTTAATCTACTGCGACCTGCACGTCTCTTCCAAGGGACATTTAAACCGTCTTGTTAAGCTACTGCGAACTGCACGTCTCTTCCAAGGGGCATTTAAACAATCTTGTTAAGCTACTGCGACCTGTACGTCTCTTCAATGGGCATTTAAACCGTCTTGTTAAGCTGCTGCGACCAGTATGTTTCTTCCAAGGGGCATTTAAACCGTCTTGTTAAGCTACTGCGACCTCCACCGCTCATCCAAGGGGCATTTAAACCGTCTTGTTAAGCTACTGCGACCTGCACGTCTCTTCCAAGGGACATTTTAACCGTCTTGGTAAGCTCCTGCGACCTGCAAGCCTCTCCAAGGGACATTTAAACTGTCTTGTAAAGCTACTGCGACCTGCACATCTCTTCCAAAGGGCATTTATACCATTTTGTCAAGCTACTGCGACCTGCACGTCTCTTCCAAGGGGCATTTTAACTGTCTTGTTAAGCTACTGCGACCTCCACCTCTCTTCCAAGGGCATTTAAACAGTCTTGTTAAGATACTGCGACCTGCACGTCTCTTCCAATGGGCATTTAAACCATCTTGTTAAGCTACGGCGACCTGCACGTCTCTTCCAAGGGGCATTTAAACCGTCTTATTAAGCTACTTCGACCTTCAAGTCTCTTCCACGGGGCATTTAAACTGTCTTGTTAAGCTACTGCGACCTCCACCGCTCTTCCAAGGGGCATTTAAACAGTCTTGTTAAGCTACTGCGACCTGCACGTCTCTTCCAAGGGGCATTTAAACCGTCTTGTTAAGCTACTGCGACTTGCACGTCTCTTCCAAGGGGCATTTAAACCGTCTTGTTAAGCTGCTGTAACCTCCACCACTTTTCCAAGGGGCATTTAAACCGTCTTGTTAAGCTACTGCGACCTGCACGTCTCTTCCAAGGGGTATTTAAAACGTCTTGTTAAGCTACTGCAACCTGCATGTCTCTTCCAAGGGGCATGTAAACCGTCTTGTTAAGCTACTGTAACCTCCACCACTTTTCCAAGGGGCATTTAAACCATCTTGTTAATCTACTGCGACCTGCACGTCTCTTCCAAGGGGCATTTAAAACGTCTTGTTAAGCTACTGCGACCTGCACGTCTCTTCCAAGGGGCATTTAAACCGTCTTGTTAAGCTACTGCGACCTGCACGTCTCTTCCAAGGGGCATTTAAACCATCTTGTTAAGCTACTGCGACCTGTACGTCTCTTCCAATGGGCATTTAAACCGTCTTGTTAAGCTGCTGCGACCTGTATGTCTCTTCCAAGGGGCATTTAAACCGTCTTGTTAAGCTACTGCGACCTCCACCGCTCTTCCAAGGGGCATTTAAACCGTTTTGTTAAGCTACTGCGACCTGCACGTCTCTTCCAAGGGGCATTTAAACCGTCTTGGTAGGCTACTGCCACCTGCAAGCCTCTGCCAAGGGGCATTTAAACCGTTTTGTTAAGCTACTGCGACCTGCACATCTCTTCCAAGGGGCATTTAAACTATCTTGTTAAGCTAGTGCGACCAGCATGTCTTTTCCAAGGGGCATTTAAACCGTCTTTTTAAGCTACTGCGAACACCACCGCTCTTCCAAGGGGCATTTAAAACGTCTTGTTAAGCTACTTCGACCTGCAAGTCTCTTCCAAGTGGCATTTAAACCGTCTTGTTAAGCTACTGTGATCTGCACGTCTCTTCCACGGGGCATTTTAACTGTCTTGTTAAGCTACTGCGACCTGCACGTCTCTTCCAAGGGGCATTTAAACTGTCTTATTAAGCTACTGCGACCTGCATGTCTCTTGCAAGGGGCATTTAAACCATCTTGTTAAGCTACTGTGATCTACACGTCTCTTCCAAGGGGCATTTAAACTGTCTTGATAAGCTTCTGCGACCTGCACGTCTCTTTCAAGGGGCATTGAAACTGTCTTGCTAAGCTACTGCGACCTGCACGTCTCTTACAAGGGGCATTTAAACCATCTTCTTAAGCTACTGCGACCTGTACGTCTCTTCCAATGGGCATTTAAACTGTCTTGTTAATCTACTGCGACCTGCATGTCTCTTCCAAGGGGCATTTAAACCGTCTTGTTAAGCTACTGCGACCGGCACGTCTCTTCCAAAGGCCATTTAAACCGTCTTGGTAAGCTACTGCGACCAGCAAGCCTCTTCCAAGGTGCATTTAAACCGTCTAGTTAAGCTACTGAGACCTGCACGTCTCTTCCAAGGTGCATTTAAACCGTCTAGTTAAGCTACTGCGACCTCCACCTCTCTTCCAAGGGGCATTTAAACCGTCTTGTTAAGCTACTGCGACCGGCACGTCTCTTCCAAAGGCCATTTAAACCGTCTTTGTAAGCTACTGCGACAAGCAAGCCCCTTCCAAGGTGCATTTAAACCGTCTAGTTAAGCTACTGAGACCTGCACGACTCTTCCAAGGGGCATTTAAACCATCTTGTTAAGCTACTGCGACCTCCACCGCTCTTCCAAGGGGCATTTAAACCGTCTTTTAAGCTACTGCGACCTGCACGTCTCTTCCAAGGGGCATTTAAACCGTCTTGGTAAGCTACTGCGACCTGCAAGCCTATTCCAACGCTCATTTAAACCATCTTGTTAAGCTACTGCGACCTGCATGCCTTTTCCAAGGGGCATTTAAACCGTCTTTTTAAGCTACTGCGACCTCCACCGCTCTTCCAAGGGGCATTTAAACCATCTTGTTAAGCTACTGCGACCTGTACGTCTCTTCCAATGGGCATTTAAACTGTCTTGTTAATCTACTGCGACCTGCATGTCTCTTCCAAGGGGCATTTAAACCGTCTTGTTAAGCTACTGCGACCTCCACCTCTCTTCCAAGGGGCATTTAAACCGTCTTGTTAAGCTACTGCGACCGGCACGTCTCTTCCAAAGGCCATTTAAACCGTTTTTGTAAGCTACTGCGACCATTATGCCTCTTCCAAGTTGCATTTAAACCGTCTAGTTAAGCTACTGAGACCTGCACGACTCTTCCAAGGGGCATTTAAACCATCTTGTTAAGCTACTGCGACCTGCACGCCTTTTCCAAGGGGCATTTAAACCATCTTCTTAAGCTACTGCGACCTCCACCGCTCTTCCAATGGGCATTTAAACCATCTTGTTAAGCTACTGCGACCTGCAAGTCTCTTCCAAGGGGCATTTAAACCGTCTTGGTAAGCTACTGCAACCTGCAAGCCTCTTCTAAGGGGCATTTAAACCCTCTTGTTAAGCTACTGTGACCTGCACATCTCTTCCAAGGGGCATTTTAAACGTCTTATTAAGCAACTGCGACCTGCACGTCTCTTCCAAGGGGCATTTAAACCGTCTTGTTAAGCTACTGCGACCTGCACATCTCTTCCAAGGGACATTTAAACCGTCTTGTTAAGCTACTGCAACCTCCACTGATCTTCCAAGGGGCATTTAATCCATCATGTTAATCTATTGCGACCTGCACGTCTCTTCCAAGGGACATTTAAACCGTCTTGTTAAGCTACTGCGAACTGCGCGTCTCTTCCAAAGGGCATTTAAACTGTCTTGTTAAGCTACTGCGACCTGAACTTCTCTTCCAAGGGGCATTTAAACTGTCTTGTTAAGCTACTGCGACCTGCACTTCTCTTCCAAGGGGCATTTAAACTGTCTTGTTAAGCTACTGAGAACTGCACGTCTCTTCCAAGGGGCATTTAAACTGTCTTGTTAAGCTACTGCGACCTGCACTTCTCTTCCAAGGGGCATTTAAACCGTCTTGTTAAGCTACTGCGACCTGCACGTCTCTTCCAAGGGGCATTTAAACCATCTTGTTAAGCTACTGCGACCTGTACGTCTCTTCAATGGGCATTTAAACCGTCTTATTAAGCTGCTGCGACCAGTATGTCTCTTCCAAGGGGCATTTAAACCGTCTTGTTAAGCTACTGCGACCTCCACTGCTCTTCCAAGGGGCATTTAAACCGTCTTGTTAAGCTACTGCGACCTGCACGTCTCTTCCAAGGGGCATTTAAACCGTCTTGGTAAGCTCCTGCGACCTGCAAGCCTCTTCCAAGGGACATTTAAACTGTCTTGTAAAGCTACTGCAACCTGCACATCTCTTCCAAAGGGCATTTATACCATTTTGTTAAGCTACTGCGACCTGAACGTCTCTTCCAAGGGGCATTTTAACTGTCTTGTTAAGCTACTGCGACCTCCACCTCTCTTCCAAGGGCATTTAAACAGTCTTAAGATACTGCGACCTGCACGTCTCTTCCACGGGGCATTTTAACTGTCTTGTTAAGCTACTGCGACCTGCACGTCTCTTCCAAGGGGCATTTAAACCGTCTTATTAAGCTACTGCGACCTTCAAGTCTCTTCCACGGGGCATTTAAACTGTCTTGTTAAGCTACTGCGACCTCCACCGCTTTTCCAAGGGGCATTTAAACAGTCTTGTTAAGCTACTGCGACCTGCACGCCTCTTCCAAGGGGCAATTAAACCGTCTTGTTAAGCTACTGCGACCTGCACGTCTCTTCCAAGGGGTATTTAAACCGTCTTGTTAAGCTACTGCGACTTGCACGTCTCTTCCAAGGGGCATTTAAACTGTCTTGTTAAGCTACTGTAACCTCCACCACTTTTCCAAGGGGCATTTAAACCGTCTTGTTAATCTACTGCGACCTGCACGTCTCTTCCAAGGGGCATTTAAACCGTCTTGTTAAGCTACTGCGACTTGCAAGTCTCTTCCAAGGGGTACAGTTATATGAAAAAGTTTGGGCACCCCTATTAATCTTAAGCTTAATGTTTTATAAAAATTGGTGTTTTTGCAACAGCTATTTCAGTTTGACATATGTAATAACTGTTGGACACAGTAATGTTTCTGCCTTGAAATGAGGTTTATTGTACTAACAGAAAATGTGCAATCTGCATTCAAATAAAATTTGACAGGTGCATAAGTATGGGCACCTCACCAGAAAAGTGACATTAATATTTAGTAGATCCTCCTTTTGCAAAAATAACAGCCTCTAGTCGCTTCCTGTAGCTTTTAATGAGTTCCTGGATCCTGGATGAAGGTATTTTTGACCATTCCTCTTTACAAAACAACTCCAGTTCAGTTAAGTTTGATGGTCGCCGAGCATGGACAGCCCTCTTCAAATGATCCCACAGATGTTCAATGATATTCAGGTCTGGGGACTGGGATGGCCATTCCAGAACATTGTAATTGTTCCTCTGCATGAATGCCTGAGTAGATTTGGAGCGGTGTTTTGGATCATTGTCTTGCTGAAAGATCCATCCCCTGCGTAACTTCAACTTTATCACTGATTCTTGAACATTATTGTCAAGAATCTGCTGATACTGAGTGGAATCCATGCGTCCCTCAACTTTAACAAGATTCCCGGTGCCGGCATTGGCCACACAGCCCCAAAGCATGATGGAACCTCCACCAAATTTTACTGTGGGTAGCAAGTGTTTTTCTTGGAATGCTGTGTTTTTTTGCCACCATGCATAATGCCTTTTTGTATGACCAAACAACTCAATCTTGGTTTCATCAGTCCACAGGACCTTCTTCCAAAAAGAAATTGGCTTATCCAAATGTGCTTTTGCATACCTCAGTCGACTCTGTTTGTGGCGTGCTTGCAGAAACGGCTTCTTTCGCATCACTCTCCCATACAGCTTCTCCTTGTGCAAAGTGCGTTGTATAGTTGACCGATGCACAGTGACACCATCTGCAGCAAGTTGATGCTGCAGCTCTCTGGAGGTGGTCTGAGGATTGTCCTTGACTGATCTCACCATTCTTCTTTTCTGCCTTTCTGATGTTTTTCTTGGCCTGCCACTTTTGGCCTTAACAAGAACTGTCCCTGTATTCTTCCATTTCCTTACTATGTTCCTCACAGTGGAAACTGACAGGTTAAAACTCTGAGACAGCTTTTTGTATCATTCCCCTGAACAACTATGTTGAATAATCTTTGTTTTCAGATCATTTGACAGTTGTTTTGAGGAGCCCATGATGCCACTCTTCAGAGGAGATTCAAACAGGAGGACAACTTGCAGGTGGCCACTTTAAGTAGCTTTTCTCATGATTGCATACACCTGGCTATGAAGTTCAAAGCTCAATGAGGTTACAAAACCAAAAAAAGTGCTTTAGTAAGTCAGTAAAAAGTAGGTAGGAGTATTTAAAACAAGAAAATGATAAGGGTGCCCATACTTATGCACCTGTCAAATTTTGTTTGAATGCAGATTGCACATTTTCTGTTAGTACAATAAACCTCATTTCAAGGCAGAAACATTACTATGTCCAACAGTTATTACATATATCAAACTGAAATAGCTGTTGCAAAAACACCAATTTTAATAAAACAATAAGCTTAAGATTAATAGGGGTGCCAAACTTTTTCATATAACTGTATTTAAAACGTCTTGTTAAGCTACTGCAACCTGCATGTCTCTTCCAAGGGGCATTTAAACCGTCTTGTTAAGCTACTGTAACCTCCACCACTTTTCCAAGGGGCATTTAAACCGTCTTGTTAATCTACTGCGACCTGCACGTCTCTTCCAAGGTGCATTTAAACCGTCTTGTTAAGCTACTGCGACCTGCACGTCTCTTCCAAGGGGCATTTAAACCATCTTGTTAAGCTACTGCGACCTGTACGTCTCTTCCAATGGGCATTTAAACCGTCTTGTTAAGCTGCTGCGACCTGTATGTCTCTTCCAAGGGGCATTTAAACCGTCTTGTTAAGCTACTGCGACCTCCACCGCTCTTCCAAGGGGCATTTAAACCGTCTTGTTAAGCTGCTGCGACCTGTATGTCTCTTCCAAGGGGCATTTAAACCGTCTTGTTAAGCTACTGCGACCTCCACCGCTCTTCCAAGGGGCATTTAAACCGTCTTGGTAGGCTACTGCCACCTGCAAGCCTCTTCCAAGGGGCATTTAAACCGTTTTGTTAAGCTACTGCGACCTGCACATCTCTTCCAAGGGGCATTTAAACTATCTTGTTAAGCTAGTGCGACCAGCATGTCTTTTCCAAGGGGCATTTAAACCGTCTTTTTAAGCTACTGCGAACACCACCGCTCTTCCAAGGGGCATTTAAAACGTCTTGTTAAGCTACTTCGACCTGCAAGTCTCTTCCAAGTGGCATTTAAACCGTCTTGTTAAGCTACTGTGATCTGCACGTCTCTTCCACGGGGCATTTTAACTGTCTTGTTAAGCTACTGCGACCTGCACGTCTCTTCCAAGGGGCATTTAAACCGTCTCATTAAGCTACTGCGACCTGCATGTCTCTTGCAAGGGGCATTTAAACCATCTTGTTAAGCTACTGTGATCTACACGTCTCTTCCAAGGGGCATTTAAACTGTCTTGATAAGCTTCTGCGACCTGCACGTCTCTTCCAAGGGGCATTGAAACTGTCTTGTTAAGCTACTGCGACCTGCACGTCTCTTCCAAGGGGCATTTAAACCATCTTCTTAAGCTACTGCGACCTGTACGTCTCTTCCAATGGGCATTTAAACTGTCTTGTTAATCTACTGCGACCTGCATGTCTCTTCCAAGGGGCATTTAAACCGTCTTGTTAAGCTACTGCGACCTCCACCTCTCTTCCAAGGGGCATTTAAACCGTCTTGTTAAGCTACTGCGACCGGCACGTCTCTTCCAAAGGCCATTTAAACCGTCTTGGTAAGCTACTGCGACCAGAAAGCCTCTTCCAAGGTGCATTTAAACCGTCTAGTTAAGCTACTGAGACCTGCACGTCTCTTCCAAGGTGCATTTAAACCGTCTAGTTAAGCTACTGCGACCTGCACGTCTCTTCCAAGGGCCATTTAAACTGTCTTGTTAAGCTACTGCGACCAGCACCTCTCTTCCAAGGGGCATTTAAACCGTCTTGCTAAGCTACTGCGACCTGCACTTCTCTTCCAAGGGGGATTTAAACCGTCTTGTTAAGCTACTGCGACCTGCACGTCTCTTCCAAGCGGCATTTAAACCGTCTTGTTACTCTACTGCGACCTGCACATCTCTTCCAAGGGGCATTTAAACCGTCTTGTTAAGCTACTGCGACCTGCACATCTCTTCCAAGGGGCATTTAAACTGTCCTGTTAAGCTACTGCGACTTTCACTTCTCTTCCAAGGGGCATTTAAACCGTCTTGTTAAGCTACTGCGACCTGCAAGCCTCTTCCAAGGGGCATTTAAACCATCTTGTTAAGCTACTGCGAACTGCAAATCTCTTCCAAGGGGCATTTAAACTGTCTTGTTAAGCTACTGCGACTTTCACTTCTCTTCCAAGGGGCATTTAAACCGTCTTGTTAAGCTACTGCGACCTGCAAGCCTCTTCCAAGGGGCATTTAAACCTTCTTGTTAAGCTACTGCGATCTGCATGTCTTTTGCAAGGGGCATTTAAACCGTCTTGTTAAGCTACTGCGACCTGCAAGCCTCTTCCAAGGGGCATTTAAACCATCTTGTTAAGCTACTGCGAACTGCAAATCTCTTCCAAGGGGCATTTAAACTGTCTTGTTAAGCTACTGCGACTTTCACTTCTCTTCCAAGGGGCATTTAAACCGTCTTGTTAAGCTACTGCGACCTGCAAGCCTCTTCCAAGGGGCATTTAAACCTTCTTGTTAAGCTACTGCGATCTGCATGTCTTTTGCAAGGGGCATTTAAACCGTCTTGTTAAGCTACTGCGACCTCCACCGCTCTTCCAAGGGGCATTTAAACCATCTTAGTAAGCTACTGCGACCTGCAAGCCTCTTCTAAGGGGCATTTAAACCCTCTGGTTAAGCTACTGTGACCTGCACGTCTCTTGCAAGGGGCATTTAAACCGTCTTGTTAAGCTACTGCAACCTGAACGTCTCTTCCAAGGGGCATTTAAACCGTCTTGTTAAGCTACTGCGACCTGCACGTCTCTTCCAAGGGGTATTTAAACCGTCTTGTTAAGCTACTGCGACTTGCATGTCTCTTCCAAGGGGCATTTAAATCGTCTTGTTAAGCTACTGTAACCTCCACTACTTTTCCAAGGGGCATTTAAACCATCTTGTTAATCTACTGCGACCTGCACGTCTCTTCCAAGGGGCATTTAAACCGTCTTGTTAAGCTACTGCGACCTGCAAGTCTCTTCCAAGGGGTATTTAAAACGTCTTGTTAAGCTACTGCAACCTGCATGTCTCTTCCAAGGGGCATTTAAATCGTCTTGTTAAGCTACTGTAACCTCCACCACTTTTCCAAGGGGCATTTAAACCGTCTTGTTAATCTACTGCGACCTGCACGTCTCTTCCAAGGGGCATTTAAACCGTCTTGTTAAGCTACTGCGACCTGCACGTCTCTTCCAAGGGGCATTTAAACCGTCTTGTTAAGCTAATGCGACCTGCACGTCTCTTCCAAGGGGCATTTAAACCATCTTGTTAAGCTACTGCGACCTGTACGTCTCTTCCAATGGGCATTTAAACCGTCTTGTTAAGCTGCTGCGACCTGTATGTCTCTTCCAAGGGGCATTTAAACCGTCTTGTTAAGCTACTGCGACCTCCACCGCTCTTCCAAGGGGCATTTAAACCGTCTTGTTAAGCTACTGCGACCTGCACGTCTCTTCCAAGGGGCATTTAAACCGTCTTGGTAGGCTACTGCCACCTGCAAGCCTCTTCCAAGGGGCATTTAAACCGTTTTGTTAAGCTACTGCGAACTGCACATCTCTTCCAAGGGGCATTTAAACTATCTTGTTAAGCTAGTGCGACCAGCATGTCTTTTCCAAGGGGCATTTAAACCGTCTTTTTAAGCTACTGCGAACACCACCGCTCTTCCAAGGGGCATTTAAAACGTCTTGTTAAGCTACTTCGATCTGCAAGACTCTTCCAAGTGGCATTTAAACCGTCTTGTTAAGCTACTGTGATCTGCACGTCTCTTCCAAGGGGCATTTAAACCGTCTTATTAAGCTACTGCGACCTGCATGTCTCTTGCAAGGGGCATTTAAACCATCTTGTTAAGCTACTGTGATCTACACGTCTCTTCCAAGGGGCATTTAAACTGTCTTGATAAGCTTCTGCGACCTGCACGTCTCTTCCAAGGGGCATTGAAACTGTCTTGTTAAGCTACTGCGACCTGCACGTCTTTTCCAAGGGGCATTTAAACCATCTTCTTAAGCTACTGCGACCTGTACGTCTCTTCCAATGGGCATTTAAACTGTCTTGTTAATCTACTGCGACCTGCATGTCTCTTCCAAGGGGCATTTAAACCATCTTCTTAAGCTACTGCGACCTGTACGTCTCTTCCAAGGGGCATTTAAACCGTCTTGTTAAGCTACTGCGACGTCTCTTCCAAAGGCCATTTAAACCGTCTTGGTAAGCTACTGCGACCAGCAAGCCTCTTCCAAGGTGCATTTAAACCGTCTAGTTAAGCTACTGAGACCTGCACGTCTCTTCCAAGGTGCATTTAAACCGTCTTGTTAAGCTACTGCGACCTGCACCTCTCTTCCAAGGGGCATTTAAACCGTCTTGCTAAGCTACTGCGACCTGCATGTCTCTTCCAAGGGGGATTTAAACCGTCTTGTTAAGCTACTGCGACCTGCACGTCTCTTGCAAGGGGCATTTAAACCGTCTTGTTAAGCTACTGCGACCTGCACATCTCTTCCAAGGGGCATTTAAACCGTCTTGTTAAGCTACTGCGACCTGCACATCTCTTCCAAGGGGCATTTAAACTGTCTTGTTAAGCTACTGCGACTTTCACTTCTCTTCAAAGGGGCATTTAAACCGTCTTGTTAAGCTACTGCGACCTGCAAGCCTCTTCCAAGGGGCATTTAAACCTTCTTGTTAAGCTACTGCGACCTGCATGTCTTTTGCAAGGGGCATTTAAACCGTCTTGTTAAGCTACTGCGACCTCCACCGCTCTTCCAAGGGGCATTTAAACCATCTTAGTAAGCTACTGCGACCTGCAAGCCTCTTCTAAGGGGCATTTAAACCCTCTGGTTAAGCTACTGTGACCTGCACGTCTCTTGCAAGGGACATTTAAACCGTCTTGTTAAGCTACTGCAACCTGAACGTCTCTTCCAAGGGGCATTTAAACCGTCTTGTTAAGCTACTGCGACCTTTACGTCTCTTCCAAGGGGCATTTAAACCGTCTTGCTAAGCTACTGCGACCTGCACGTCTCTTCCAAGGGGCATTTAAACCGTCTTGTTAAGCTACTGCGACCTGCAAGTCTCTTCCAAGGGGCATTTAAACCGTCTTGTTAAGCTACTATAACCTTCACCACTTTTCCAAGGGGCATTTAAACCGTCTTGTTAAGCTATTGCGACCTGCACGTCTCTTCCAAGGGGCATTTAAACCGTCTTGTTAAGCTACTTCAACCTGCATGTCTCTTCCAAGGGACATTTAAACCGTCTTGTTAAGCTACTGTAACCTCCACCACTTTTCCAAGGGGCATTTAAACCGTCTTGTTAAGCTACTGCGACCTGCACGTCTCTTGCAAGGGGCATTTAAACCGTCTTGTTAAGCTACTGCGACCTGCACTACTCTTCCAAGGGGCATTTAAACCATGTTGTTAAGCTACTGCGACCTGTATGTCTCTTCCAATGGGCATTTAAACCGTCTTGTTAAGCTGCTGCGACCTGTATGTCTCTTCCACGGGGCATTTAAACCTTCTTGTTAAGCTACTGCGACCTGTATGTCTATTCCAAGGGGCACTTAAACCGTCTTGTTAAGCTACTGCGACCTCCACCGCTCTTCCAAGGGGCATTTAAACCGTCTTTTAAGCTACTGCGACCTGCACGTCTCTTCCAAGGGGCATTTAAACCGTCTTGTTAAGCTACTGCGACCTGCAAGCCTATTCCAAGGGGCATTTAAACCATCTTGTTAAGCTACTGCGACCTGCATGTATTTTCCAAGGGGCATTTAAACCGTCTTTTTAAGCTACTGCGACCTGCACGTCTCTTCCAAGGTGCATTTAAACTGTCTTGTTAAGCTACTGCGACCTGCACGTCTCTTCCAAGGGGCATTTAAACTGTCTTGTTACGCTACTGCGACCTGCACCTCTCTTCCAAGGGGCATTTAAACCGTCTTGCTAAGCTACTGCGACCTGCACGTCTCTTCCAAGGGGCATTTAAACCGTCTTGTTAAGCTACTGCGACCTGCACGTCTCTTCCAAGGGGCATTTAAACCGTCTTGTTAAGCTACTGCGACCTGCATGTCTCTTCCAAGGGGCATTTAAACCGTCTTCTTAAGCTACTGTAACCTCCACCACTTTCCCAAGGGGCATTTAAACAGTCTTTTTAAGCTTCTGCGACCTGCACGTCTCTTCCAAGGGGCATTTAAACCGTCTTGTTAAGCTACTGCGACCTGCACGTCTCTTCCAAGGGGCATTTAAACCGTCTTGTTAAGCTACTGCGACCTGCACGTCTCTTCCAAGGGGCATTTAAACCATCTTGTTAAGCTACTGCGATCTGTATGTCTCTTCCAATGGGCATTTAAACCATCTTGTTAAGCTGCTGCGACCTGTATGTCTCTTCCAAGGGGCATTTAAACCGTCCTGTTAAGCTACTGCGACCTGTATGTCTCTTCCAAGGGGCATTTAAACCGTCTTGTTAAGCTACTGCGACCTGCACGTCTCTTCCAAGGGGCATTTAAACCGTCTTGTTAAGCTACTGCGACCTGCACGTCTCTTCCAAGGGGCATTTAAACCATCTTGTTAAGCTACTGCGATCTGTATGTCTCTTCCAATGGGCATTTAAACCATCTTGTTAAGCTGCTGCGACCTGTATGTCTCTTCCAAGGGGCATTTAAACCGTCCTGTTAAGCTACTGCGACCTGTATGTCTCTTCCAAGGGGCATTTAAACCGTCTTGTTAAGCAACTGCGACCTCCACCCCTCTTCCAAGGGGCATTTAAACCATCTTGTTTAGCTGCTGCGACCTGTATGTCTCTTCCAAGGGGCATTTAAACAGTCTTTTTAAGCTACGGCGACCAGCACGTCTCTTCCAAGGGGCATTTAAACCGTCTTGGTAAGCTACTGCGACCTGCAAGCCTATTCCAAGGGGCATTTAAACCATCTTGTTAAGCTACTGCGACGTGCATGTCTTTTCCAAGGGGCATTTAAACCGTCTTTTTAAGCTACGGCGACCTCCACCGCTCTTCCAAGGGGCATTTAAACCATCTTGTTAAGCTACTGAGACCTGCACGTCTCTTCCAAGGGGCATTTAAACCTTCTTGGTAAGCTACTGCGACCTGCATGCCTCTTCTAAGGGGCATTTAAACCCTCTTGTTAAGCTACTGCGACCTGCACGTCTCTTGCAAGGGGCATTTAAACCGTCTTGTTAAGCTACTGCAACCTGCACGTCTCTTCCAAGCGGCATTTAAACCGTCTTGTTAAGCTACTGCGACGTGCATGTCTTTTCCAAGGGGCATTTAAACCGTCTTGTTAAGCTACTGCGACCTGCACGTCTCTTCCAAGGGGCATTTAAACTGTCTTGTTAAGCTACTGCGACCTGCACCTCTCTTGCAAGGGGCATTTAAACCGTCTTGCTAAGATACTGCGACCTGCACGTCTCTTCCAAGGGGCATTTAGACCGTCCTGTTAAGCTACTGCGAACTGCACGTCTCTTCCAAGGGGCATTTAAACTCTCTTGTTTAGCTACTGTGACCTGCACTTCTCTTCCAAGGGGCATTTAAACCGTCTTGTTAAGCTGCTGCGACCTGCAAGCCTCTTCCAAGGGGCATTTAAACCATCTTGTTAATCTACTGCGACCTGCATGTCTTTTCCAAGGGGCATTTAAACCGTCTTTTTAAGCTACTGCGACCTCCACCGCTCTTCCAAGGGGTATTTAAACCATCTTGTTAAGCTACTGCGACCTGCACGTCTCTTCCAAGGGGCATTTAAACAGTCTTGGTAAGCTACTGCGACCTGCAAGCCTCTTCTAAGGGGCATTTAAACCCTCTGGTTAAGCTACTGCGACCTGCACGTCTCTTGAAAGGGGCATTTAAACTGTCTTGTTAAGCTACTGCAACCTGCACGTCTCTTCCAAGGGGCATTTAAACAGTCTTGTTAAGCTACTGCGACCTGCACGTCTCTTCCAATGAGAATTTAAGCGGTCTTGTTAAGCTACTGCGACCTGCACGTCTCTTCCAAGGGGCTTCTAAACTGTCTTGTTAAGCTACTGTGACCTGCACCTCTCCTCCAAGGGGCATTTAAACCGTCTTGCTAAGCTACTGCGACCTGCACGTCTCTTCCAAGGGGCATTTAAACCGTCTTGTTAAGCTACTGCGACCTGCACGTCTCTTTCAAGGGGCATTTAAACCGTCTTGTTAAGCTACTGCGACCTGCACATCTCTTCCAAGGGGCATTTAAACCGTCTTGTTAAGCTACTGCGACCTCCACTGCTCTTCCAAGGGACATTTAATCCATCTTGTTAATCTACTGCGACCTGCACGTCTCTTCCAAGGGGCATTTAAACCGTCTTGTTAAGCTACTGTGAAATGCACTTCTCTTCCAAAGTGCAATTAAACTGTCTTGTTAAGCTACTGCGACCTGCACTTCTCTTCCAAGGGGCATTTAAACCGTCTTGTTAAGCTACTGTGACATGCACGTCTCTTCCAAGGGGCATTTAAACCATCTTGTTAAGCTACTGCGACCTGTACGTCTCTTCAATGGGCATTTAAACCGTCTTGTTAACCTGCTGCGACCTGTATGTCTCTTCCAAGGGGCATTTAAACCGTCTTGTTAAGCTACTGCGACCTGCACGTCTCTTCCAAGTGGCATTTAAACCGTCTTGTTAAGCTACTGCGACCTGCACGTCTCTTCCAAGGGGCATTTAAACTGTCTTGTTAAGCTACTGCGACCTGCACATCTCTTCCAAGGGGCATTTAAACTGTCTTGTTAAGCTACTGCGACCTTCACTGCTCTTCCAAGTGGCATTTAAACCGTCTTGTTAAGCTACTGCGACCTGCAAGCCTCTTCCAAGGGGCATTTAAACCATCTTGTTAAGCTACTGCGACCTGCATGTCTTTTCCAAGGGGCATTTAACCCGTCTTTTTAAGCTACTGCGACCTCCACCGCTCTTCCAAGTGGCATTTAAACCGTCTTGTTAAGCTACTGCGACCTCCACCGCTCTTCCAAGGGGCATTTAAACCATCTTGTTAAGCTGCTGCGACCTGTATGTCTCTTCCAAGGGGCATTTAAACAGTCTTTTTAAGCTACGGCGACCAGCACATCTATTCCAAGGGGCATTTAAACCGTCTTGGTAAGCTACTGCGACCTGCAAGCCTATTCCATGGGGCATTTAAACCATCTTGTTAAGCTACTGCGACGTGCATGTCTTTTCCAAGGGGCATTTAAACCGTCTTTTTAAGCTACGGCGACCTCCACAGCTCTTCCAAGGGGCATTTAAACCATCTTGATAAGCTACTGCGACCTGCACGTCTCTTCCAAGGGGCATTTAAACCGTCTTGGTAAGCTACTGCGACCTGCATGCCTCTTCTAAGGGGCATTTAAATCGTCTTGTTAAGCTACTGCAACCTGCACGTCTCTTCCAAGCGGCATTTAAACCGTCTTGTTAAGCTACTGCGACCTGCATGTCTTTTTCAAGGGGCATTTAAACCATCTTGTTAAGCTACTGCGACCTGCACGTCTCTTCCAAGGGGCATTTAAACTGTCTTGTTAAGCTACTGCGACCTGCACCTCTCTTCCAAGGGGCATTTAAACCGTCTTGCTAAGCTACTGTGACCTGCACTTCTCTTCCAAGGGGCATTTAAACCGTCTTGTTAAGCTACTGCGACCTCCACTGCTCTTCCAAGGGGCATTTAATCCATCTTGTTAATCTGCTGCGACCTGCACGTCTCTTCCAAGGGGCATTTAAACCGTCTTGTTAAGCTACTGCGACCTGCACGTCTCTTCCAAGGGGCATTTAAACCGTCTTGTTAAGCTACTGCGACCTGCACATCTCTTCCAAGGGGCATTTAAACTCTCTTGTTAAGCTACTGCGACCTGCACTTCTCTTCCAAGGGGCATTTAAACCGTCTTGTTAAGCTACTGCGACCTGCAAGCCTCTTCCAAGGGGCATTTAAACCATCTTGTTAAGCTACTGCGGCCTGCATGTCTTTTCCAAGGGGCATTTAAACCGTCTTTTTAAGCTACTGCGACCTCCACCGCTCTTCCAGGGGGCATTTAAACCATCTTGTTAAGCTACTGCGACCTGCACGTCTCTTCCAAGGGGCATTTAAACAGTCTTGGTAAGCTACTGCGACCTGCAAGCCTCTTCTAAGGGGCATTTAAACCCTCTGGTTAAGCTACTGCAACCTGCACGTCTCTTCCAAGCGGCATTTAAACCGTCTTGTTAAGCTACTGCGACCTGCATGTCTTTTTCAAGGGGCATTTAAACCATCTTGTTAAGCTACTGCGACCTGCACGTCTCTTCCAAGGGGCATTTAAACTGTCTTGTTAAGCTACTGCGACCTGCACCTCTCTTCCAAGGGGCATTTAAACCGTCTTGCTAAGCTACTGTGACCTGCACTTCTCTTCCAAGGGGCATTTAAACCGTCTTGTTAAGCTACTGCGACCTCCACTGCTCTTCCAAGGGGCATTTAATCCATCTTGTTAATCTGCTGCGACCTGCACGTCTCTTCCAAGGGGCATTTAAACCGTCTTGTTAAGCTACTGCGACCTGCACGTCTCTTCCAAGGGGCATTTAAACCGTCTTGTTAAGCTACTGCGACCTGCACATCTCTTCCAAGGGGCATTTAAACTCTCTTGTTAAGCTACTGCGACCTGCACTTCTCTTCCAAGGGGCATTTAAACCGTCTTGTTAAGCTACTGCGACCTGCAAGCCTCTTCCAAGGGGCATTTAAACCATCTTGTTAAGCTACTGCGGCCTGCATGTCTTTTCCAAGGGGCATTTAAACCGTCTTTTTAAGCTACTGCGACCTCCACCGCTCTTCCAGGGGGCATTTAAACCATCTTGTTAAGCTACTGCGACCTGCACGTCTCTTCCAAGGGGCATTTAAACAGTCTTGGTAAGCTACTGCGACCTGCAAGCCTCTTCTAAGGGGCATTTAAACCCTCTGGTTAAGCTACTGCGACCTGCACGTCTCTTGCAAGGGGCATTTAAACCTTCTTGTTAAGCTACTGCCACCTGCACGTCTCTTCCAAGGGGCATTTAAACCGTCTTGTTAAGCTACTGCGACCTGCACGTCTCTTCCAATGAGAATTTAAGAGGTCTTGTTAAGCTACTGCGACCTGCACGTCTCTTCCAAGGGGCATCTAAACCGTCTTGTTAAGCTACTGTGACCTGCACCTCTCTTCCAGGGGGCATTTAAACCGTCTTGCTAAGCTACTGCGACCTGAACGTCTCTTCCAAGGGGCATTTAAACCGTCTTGTTAAGCTACTGCGACCTGCACGTCTCTTTCAAGGGGCATTTAAACCGTCTTGTTAAGCTACTGCGACCTCCACTGCTCTTCCAAGGGACATTTAATCCATCTTCTTAATCTACTGCAACCTGCACGTCTCTTCCAAGGGGCATTTAAACCGTCTTGTTAAGCTACTGTGAACTGCACGTCTCTTCCAAGGTGCAATTAAACTGTCTTGTTAAGCTACTGCGACCTGCACTTCTCTTCCAAGGGGCATTTAAACCGTCTTGTTAAGCTACTGTGACATGCACGTCTCTTCCAAGGGGCATTTAAACCATCTTGTTAAGCTACTGCGACCTGTACGTCTCTTCAATGGGCATTTAAACCGTCTTGTTAAGCTGCTGCGACCTGTATGTCTCTTCCAAGGGGCATTTAAACCGTCTTGTTAAGCTACTGCGACCTGGACGTCTCTTCCAAGGAGCATTTAAACCGTCTTGTTAAGCTACTGCGACCTGCACGTCTCTTCCAAGGGGCATTTAAACCGTCTTGTTAAGCTACTGCGACCTGCACGTCTCTTCCAAGGGGCATTTAAACCGTCTTGTTAAGCTACTGCGACCTGCACGTCTCTTCCAAGGGGCATTTAAACTGTCTTGTTAAGCTACTGCAACCTTCACTGCTCTTCCAAGTGGCATTTAAACCGTCTTGTTAAGCTACTGCGACCTGCAAGTCTCTGCCAAGGGGAATTTAAACCGTCTTGTTAATCTACTGCGACCTGCACGTCTCTTCCAAGGGGCATTTAATCCGTCTTGTTAAGCTACTGCGACCTCCACCGCTCTTCCAAGGGGCATTTAAACCATCTTGTTAAGCTGCTGCGACCTGTATGTCTCTTCCAAGGGGAATTTAAACAGTCTTGTTAAGCTACGGCGACCAGCACGTCTCTTCCAAGGGGCATTTAAACCGTCTTGGTAAGCTACTGCGACCTGCAAGCCTATTCCAAGGGGCATTTAAACCATCTTGTTAAGCTACTGCGACGTGCATGTCTTTTCCAAGGGGCATTTAAACGGTCTTTTTAAGCTACGGCGACCTCCACAGCTCTTCCAACGGGCATTTAAACCATCTTGTTAAGCTACTGCGACCTGCAAGTCTCTTCCAAGGGGCATTTAAACCGTCTTGGTAAGCTACTGCGACCTGCATGTCTCTTCCAAGGGGCATTTAAGCTGTCTTGTTAAGCTACTGCAACCTGCACGTCTCTTCCAAGCGGCATTTAAACCGTCTTGTTAAGCTACTACGACCTGCAAGTCTCTTGCAAGGGGCATTTAAACCGTCTTGTTAAGCTACTGCAACCTGCAAGTCTCTTGCAAGGGGCATTTAAACCATCTTGTTAAGCTACTGCAACCTGCACGTCTCTTCCAAGCGGCATTTAAACCGTCTTGTTAAGCTACTGCGAACTGCATGTCTTTTTCAAGGGGCATTTAAACCGTCTTGTTAAGCTACTGCGACCTGCACCTCTCTTCCAAGGGGCATTTAAACCGTCTTGCTAAGCTACTGCGACCTGTATGTCTCTTCCAAGGGGCATTTAAACCGTCTTTTTAAGCTACTGCGACCTGGACGTCTCTTCCAAGGAGCATTTAAACCGTCTTGTTAAGCTACTGCGACCTGCACGTCTCTTGCAAGGGGCATTTAAACCGTCTTGTTAAGCTACTGCAACCTGCACGTCTCTTCCAAGGGGCATTTAAACCGTCTTGTTAAGCTACTGCGACCTGCACGTCTCTTCCTATGAGAATTTAAGCGGTCTTGTTAAGCTACTGCGACCTGCACGTTTCTTCCAAGGGGCATCTAAATTGTCTTGTTAAGCTACTGTGACCTGCACCTCTCTTCCAAGGGGCATTTAAACCGTCTTGCTAAGCTACTACGACCTGCACGTCTCTTCCAAGGGGCATTTAAACCGTCTTGTTAAGCTACTGCGACCTGCACGTCTCTTTCAAGGGACATTTAAACCGTCTTGTTAAGCTACTGCGACCTGCACATCTCTTCCAAGGGGCATTTAATCCATCTTCTTAATCCACTGCGACCTGCACGTCTCTTCCAAGGGCCATTTAAACCGTCTTGTTAAGCTACTGTGAACTGCACGTCTCTTCCAAGGTGCAATTAAACTGTCTTGTTAAGCTACTGCGACCTGCACTTCTCTTCCAAGGGGCATTTAAACCGTCTTGTTAAGCTACTGTGACATGCACGTCTCTTCCAAGGGGCATTTAAACCATCTTGTTAAGCTACTGCGACCTGTACGTCTCTTCAATGGGCATTTAAACCGTCTTGTTAAGCTGCTGCGACCTCTATGTCTCTTCCAAGGGGCATTTAAACCGTCTTGTTAAGATACTGCGACCTGGACGTCTCTTCCAAGGAGCATTTAAACCGTCTTGTTAAGCTACTGCGACCTGCACGTCTCTTCCAAGGGGCATTTAAACAGTCTTGTTAAGCTACTGCGACCTCCACCTCTCTTCCATGGGGCATTTAAACCGTCTTGTTAAGCTACTGCGACCTGCACGTCTCTTCCAAGGGGCATTTAAACCGTCTTGTTAAGCTACTGCGACCTGCACGTCTCTTCCAAGGGGCATTTAAACTGTCTTGTTAAGCTACTGCGACCTTCACTGCTCTTCCAAGTGGCATTTAAACTGTCTTGTTAAGCTACTGCGACCTGCAAGTCTCTGCCAAGGGGAATTTAAACCGTCTTGTTAATCTACTGCGACCTGCACGTCTCTTCCAAGGGGCATTTAATCCGTCTTGTTAAGCTACTGCGACCTGCACGTCTCTTCCAAGTGGCATTTAAACCGTCTTGTTAAGCTACTGCGACCTCCACCGCTCTTCCAAGGGGCATTTAAACCATCTTGTTAAGCTGCTGCGACCTGTATGTCTCTTCCAAGGGGCATTTAAACAGTCTTGTTAAGCTACGGAGACCAGCACGTCTCTTCCAAGGGGCATTTAAACCGTCTTGGTAAGCTACTGCGACCTGCAAGCCTATTCCAAGGGGCATTTAAACCATCTTGTTAAGCTACTGCGACGTGCATGTCTTTTCCAAGAGGCATTTAAACCGTCTTTTTAAGCTACGGCGACCTCCACAGCTCTTCCAACGGGCATTTAAACCATCTTGTTAAGCTACTGCGACCTGCACGTCTCTTCCAAGGGGCATTTAAACTGTCTTGGTAAGCTACTGCGACCTGCATGTCTCTTCCAAGGGGCATTTAAGCTGTCTTGTTAAGCTACTGCAACCTGCACGTCTCTTCCAAGCGGCATTTAAACCGTCTTGTTAAGCTACTGCGACCTGCAAGTCTCTTGCAAGGGGCATTTAAACCGTCTTGTTAAGCTACTGCAACCTGCAAGTCTCTTGCAAGGGGCATTTAAACGGTCTTGTTAAGCTACTGCAACCTGCACGTCTCTTCCAAGCGGCATTTAAACCGTCTTGTTAAGCTACTGCGACCTGCATGTCTTTTTCAAGGGGCATTTAAACCGTCTTGTTAAGCTACTGCGACCTGCACGTCTCTTCCAAGGGCCATTTAAACTGTCTTGTTAAGCTACTGCGACCTGCACCTCTCTTCCAAGGGGCATTTAAACCGTCTTGCTAAGCTACTGCGACCTGCACGTCTCTTCCAAGGGGCATTTAAACCGTCTTGTTAAGCTACTGCGACCCTCAATTCTCTTCCAAGGGGCATTTAAACCGTCTTGTTAAGCTACTGCGACCTGCACATCTCTTCCAAGGGGCATTTAAACCGTCTTGTTAAGCTACTGCGACCTCCACTGCTCTTCCAAGGGGCATTTAATCCATCTTGTTAATCTACTGCGACCTGCACGTCTCTTCCAAGGGGCATTTAAACTGTCTTGTTAAGCTACTGCGACCTGCATGTCTTTTCCAAGCGGCATTTAAACCGTCTTTTTAAGCTACTGCGACCTCCACCGCTCTTCCAAGGGGCATTTACACCATCTTGTTAAGCTACTGCGACCTGCACGTCTCTTCCAAGGGGCATTTAAACAGTCTTGGTAAGCTACTGCGACCTGCAAGCCTCTTCTAAGGGGCATTTAAACCCTCTGGTTAAGCTACTGCGACCTGCACGTCTCTTGCAAGGGGCATTTAAACCGTCTTGTTAAGCTACTGTGAACTGCACGTCTCTTCCAAGGTGCAATTAAACTGTCTTGTTAAGCTACTGCGACCTGCACTTCTCTTCCAAGGGGCATTTAAACCGTCTTGTTAAGCTACTGTGACATGCACGTCTCTTCCAAGGGGCATTTAAACCATCTTGTTAAGCTACTGCGACCTGTACGTCTCTTCAATGGGCATTTAAACCGTCTTGTTAAGCTGCTGCGACCTCTATGTCTCTTCCAAGGGGCATTTAAACCGTCTTGTTAAGATACTGCGACCTGGACGTCTCTTCCAAGGAGCATTTAAACCGTCTTGTTAAGCTACTGCGACCTGCACGTCTCTTCCAAGGGGCATTTAAACAGTCTTGTTAAGCTACTGCGACCTCCACCTCTCTTCCATGGGGCATTTAAACCGTCTTGTTAAGCTACTGCGACCTGCACGTCTCTTCCAAGGGGCATTTAAACCGTCTTGTTAAGCTACTGCGACCTGCACGTCTCTTCCAAGGGGCATTTAAACTGTCTTGTTAAGCTACTGCGACCTTCACTGCTCTTCCAAGTGGCATTTAAACTGTCTTGTTAAGCTACTGCGACCTGCAAGTCTCTGCCAAGGGGAATTTAAACCGTCTTGTTAATCTACTGCGACCTGCACGTCTCTTCCAAGGGGCATTTAATCCGTCTTGTTAAGCTACTGCGACCTGCACGTCTCTTCCAAGTGGCATTTAAACCGTCTTGTTAAGCTACTGCGACCTCCACCGCTCTTCCAAGGGGCATTTAAACCATCTTGTTAAGCTGCTGCGACCTGTATGTCTCTTCCAAGGGGCATTTAAACAGTCTTGTTAAGCTACGGAGACCAGCACGTCTCTTCCAAGGGGCATTTAAACCGTCTTGGTAAGCTACTGCGACCTGCAAGCCTATTCCAAGGGGCATTTAAACCATCTTGTTAAGCTACTGCGACGTGCATGTCTTTTCCAAGAGGCATTTAAACCGTCTTTTTAAGCTACGGCGACCTCCACAGCTCTTCCAACGGGCATTTAAACCATCTTGTTAAGCTACTGCGACCTGCACGTCTCTTCCAAGGGGCATTTAAACTGTCTTGGTAAGCTACTGCGACCTGCATGTCTCTTCCAAGGGGCATTTAAGCTGTCTTGTTAAGCTACTGCAACCTGCACGTCTCTTCCAAGCGGCATTTAAACCGTCTTGTTAAGCTACTGCGACCTGCAAGTCTCTTGCAAGGGGCATTTAAACCGTCTTGTTAAGCTACTGCAACCTGCAAGTCTCTTGCAAGGGGCATTTAAACGGTCTTGTTAAGCTACTGCAACCTGCACGTCTCTTCCAAGCGGCATTTAAACCGTCTTGTTAAGCTACTGCGACCTGCATGTCTTTTTCAAGGGGCATTTAAACCGTCTTGTTAAGCTACTGCGACCTGCACGTCTCTTCCAAGGGCCATTTAAACTGTCTTGTTAAGCTACTGCGACCTGCACCTCTCTTCCAAGGGGCATTTAAACCGTCTTGCTAAGCTACTGCGACCTGCACGTCTCTTCCAAGGGGCATTTAAACCGTCTTGTTAAGCTACTGCGACCCTCAATTCTCTTCCAAGGGGCATTTAAACCGTCTTGTTAAGCTACTGCGACCTGCACATCTCTTCCAAGGGGCATTTAAACCGTCTTGTTAAGCTACTGCGACCTCCACTGCTCTTCCAAGGGGCATTTAATCCATCTTGTTAATCTACTGCGACCTGCACGTCTCTTCCAAGGGGCATTTAAACTGTCTTGTTAAGCTACTGCGACCTGCATGTCTTTTCCAAGCGGCATTTAAACCGTCTTTTTAAGCTACTGCGACCTCCACCGCTCTTCCAAGGGGCATTTACACCATCTTGTTAAGCTACTGCGACCTGCACGTCTCTTCCAAGGGGCATTTAAACAGTCTTGGTAAGCTACTGCGACCTGCAAGCCTCTTCTAAGGGGCATTTAAACCCTCTGGTTAAGCTACTGCGACCTGCACGTCTCTTGCAAGGGGCATTTAAACCGTCTTGTTAAGCTACTGTGAACTGCACGTCTCTTCCAAGGTGCAATTAAACTGTCTTGTTAAGCTACTGCGACCTGCACTTCTCTTCCAAGGGGCATTTAAACCGTCTTGTTAAGCTACTGTGACATGCACGTCTCTTCCAAGGGGCATTTAAACCATCTTGTTAAGCTACTGCGACCTGTACGTCTCTTCAATGGGCATTTAAACCGTCTTGTTAAGCTGCTGCGACCTCTATGTCTCTTCCAAGGGGCATTTAAACCGTCTTGTTAAGATACTGCGACCTGGACGTCTCTTCCAAGGAGCATTTAAACCGTCTTGTTAAGCTACTGCGACCTGCACGTCTCTTCCAAGGGGCATTTAAACAGTCTTGTTAAGCTACTGCGACCTCCACCTCTCTTCCATGGGGCATTTAAACCGTCTTGTTAAGCTACTGCGACCTGCACGTCTCTTCCAAGGGGCATTTAAACCGTCTTGTTAAGCTACTGCGACCTGCACGTCTCTTCCAAGGGGCATTTAAACTGTCTTGTTAAGCTACTGCGACCTTCACTGCTCTTCCAAGTGGCATTTAAACTGTCTTGTTAAGCTACTGCGACCTGCAAGTCTCTGCCAAGGGGAATTTAAACCGTCTTGTTAATCTACTGCGACCTGCACGTCTCTTCCAAGGGGCATTTAATCCGTCTTGTTAAGCTACTGCGACCTGCACGTCTCTTCCAAGTGGCATTTAAACCGTCTTGTTAAGCTACTGCGACCTCCACCGCTCTTCCAAGGGGCATTTAAACCATCTTGTTAAGCTGCTGCGACCTGTATGTCTCTTCCAAGGGGCATTTAAACAGTCTTGTTAAGCTACGGAGACCAGCACGTCTCTTCCAAGGGGCATTTAAACCGTCTTGGTAAGCTACTGCGACCTGCAAGCCTATTCCAAGGGGCATTTAAACCATCTTGTTAAGCTACTGCGACGTGCATGTCTTTTCCAAGAGGCATTTAAACCGTCTTTTTAAGCTACGGCGACCTCCACAGCTCTTCCAACGGGCATTTAAACCATCTTGTTAAGCTACTGCGACCTGCACGTCTCTTCCAAGGGGCATTTAAACTGTCTTGGTAAGCTACTGCGACCTGCATGTCTCTTCCAAGGGGCATTTAAGCTGTCTTGTTAAGCTACTGCAACCTGCACGTCTCTTCCAAGCGGCATTTAAACCGTCTTGTTAAGCTACTGCGACCTGCAAGTCTCTTGCAAGGGGCATTTAAACCGTCTTGTTAAGCTACTGCAACCTGCAAGTCTCTTGCAAGGGGCATTTAAACGGTCTTGTTAAGCTACTGCAACCTGCACGTCTCTTCCAAGCGGCATTTAAACCGTCTTGTTAAGCTACTGCGACCTGCATGTCTTTTTCAAGGGGCATTTAAACCGTCTTGTTAAGCTACTGCGACCTGCACGTCTCTTCCAAGGGCCATTTAAACTGTCTTGTTAAGCTACTGCGACCTGCACCTCTCTTCCAAGGGGCATTTAAACCGTCTTGCTAAGCTACTGCGACCTGCACGTCTCTTCCAAGGGGCATTTAAACCGTCTTGTTAAGCTACTGCGACCCTCAATTCTCTTCCAAGGGGCATTTAAACCGTCTTGTTAAGCTACTGCGCCCTGCACATCTCTTCCAAGGGGCATTTAAACCGTCTTGTTAAGCTACTGCGACCTCCACTGCTCTTCCAAGGGGCATTTAATCCATCTTGTTAATCTACTGCGACCTGCACGTCTCTTCCAAGGGGCATTTAAACTGTCTTGTTAAGCTACTGCGACCTGCATGTCTTTTCCAAGCGGCATTTAAACCGTCTTTTTAAGCTACTGCGACCTCCACCGCTCTTCCAAGGGGCATTTACACCATCTTGTTAAGCTACTGCGACCTGCACGTCTCTTCCAAGGGGCATTTAAACAGTCTTGGTAAGCTACTGCGACCTGCAAGCCTCTTCTAAGGGGCATTTAAACCCTCTGGTTAAGCTACTGCGACCTGCACGTCTCTTGCAAGGGGCATTTAAACCGTCTTGTTAAGCTACTGCGACCTGCACGTCTCTTCCAATGAGAATTTAAGCGGTCTTGTTAAGCTACTGCGACCTGCACGTCTCTTCCAAGGGGCATCTAAACTGTCTCGTTAAGCTACTGTGACCTGCACCTCTCTTCCAAGGGGCATTTAAACCGTCTTACTAAGCTACTGACACCTGCACGTCTCTTCCAAGGGGCATTTAAACCGTCTTGTTAAGCTACAGCGACCTGCACGTCTCTTTCAAGGGGCATTTAAACCGTCTTGTTAAGCTACTGCGACCTGCACATCTCTTCCAAGGGGCATTTAAACCGTCTTCTTAAGCTACTGCGACCTCCACTGCTCTTCCAAGGGACATTTAATCCATCTTGTTAATCTACTGCGACCTGCACGTCTCTTCCAAGGGGCATTTAAACCGTCTTGTTAAGCTACTGTGAACTGCACGTCTCTTCCAAGGTGCAATTAAACTGTCTTGTTAAGCTACTGCGACCTGCACTTCTCTTCCAAGGGGCATTTAAACCGTCTTGTTAAGCTACTGTGACATGCACGTCTCTTCCAAGGGGCATTTAAACCATCTTGTTAAGCTACTGCGACCTGTACGTCTCTTCAATGGGCATTTAAACCGTCTTGTTAAGCTGCTGCGACCTGTATGTCTCTTCCAAGGGGCATTTAAACCGTCTTGTTAAGCTACTGCGACCTGGACGTTTCTTCCAAGGAGCATTTAAACCGTCTTGTTAAGCTACTGCGACCTGCACGTCTCTTGCAAGGGGCATTTAAACCGTCTTGTTAAGCTACTGCGACCTGCACGTCTCTTCCAATGAGAATTTAAGCGGTCTTGTTAAGCTACTGCGACCTGCACGTCTCTTCCAAGGGGCATCTAAACTGTCTTGTTAAGCTACTGTGACCTGCACCTCTCTTCCAAGGGGCATTTAAACCGTCTTGCTAAGCTACTGCGACCTGCACGTCTCTTCCAAGGGGCATTTAAACCGTCTTGTTAAGCTACTGCGACCTGCACGTCTCTTTCAAGGGGCATTTAAACCGTCTTGTTAAGCTACTGCGACCTGCACATCTCTTCCAAGGGGCATTTAAACCATCTTGTTAAGCTACTGCGACCTCCACTGCTCTTCCAAGGGACATTTAATCCATCTTCTTAATCTACTGCGACCTGCACGTCTCTTCCAAGGGGCATTTAAACCGTCTTGTTAAGCTACTGTGAACTGCACGTCTCTTCCAAGGGGCAATTAAACTGTCTTGTTAAGATACTGCGACCTGCACTTCTCTTCCAAGGGGCATTTAAACCGTCTTGTTAAGCTACTGCGACCTGCACGTCTCTTCCAATGAGAATTTAAGCGGTCTTGTTAAGCTACTGCGACCTGCACGTCTCTTCCAAGGGGCATCTAATCTGTCTTGTTAAGCTACTGTGACCTGCACCTCTCTTCCAAGGGGCATTTAAACCGTCTTGCTAAGCTACTGCGACCTGCACGTCTCTTCCAAGGGGCATTTAAACAATCTTGTTAAGCTACTGCGACCTGCACGTTTCTTTCAAGGGGCATTTAAACCATCTTGTTAAGCTACTGCGACCTGCACATCTCTTCCAAGGGGCATTTAAACCGTCTTGTTAAGCTACTGCGACCTCCACTGCTCTTCCAAGGGACATTTAATCCATCTTCTTAATCTACTGCGACCCTCACGTCTCTTCCAAGGGGCATTTAAACCGTCTTGTTAAGCTACTGTGAACTGCACGTCTCTTCCAAGGGGCAATTAAACTGCCTTGTTAAGCTACTGCGACCTGCACTTCTCTTCCAAGGGGCATTTAAACCGTCTTGTTAAGCTACTGTGACATGCACGGCTCTTCCAAGGGGCATTTAAACCATCTTGTTAAGCTACTGCGACCTGTACGTCTCTTCAATGGGCATTTAAACCGTCTTGTTAAGCTGCTGTGACCTGTATGTCTCTTCCAAGGGGCATTTAAACCGTCTTGTTAAGCTACTGCGACCTGGACGTCTCTTCCAAGGAGCATTTAAACCGTCTTGTTAAGCTACTGCGACCTGCACGTCTCCTCCAAGGGGCATTTAAACTGTCTTGTTAAGCTACTGCGACCTCCACCTCTCTTCCAAGGGGCATTTAAACCGTCTTGTTAAGCTACTGCGACCTGTACTTCTCTTCAATGGGCATTTAAACCGTCTTGTTAAGCTACTGTGAACTGCACGTCTCTTCCAAGGTGCAATTAAACTGTCTTGTTAAGCTACTGCGACCTGCACTTCTCTTCCAAGGGGCATTTAAACCGTCTTGTTAAGCTACTGTGACATGCACGTCTCTTCCAAGGGGCATTTAAACCATCTTGTTAAGCTACTGCGACCTGTACTTCTCTTCAATGGGCATTTAAACCGTCTTGTTAAGCTGCTGCGACCTGTATGTCTCTTCCAAGGGGCATTTAAACCGTCTTGTTAAGCTACTGCGACCTGGACGTCTCTTCCAAGGAGCATTTAAACCGTATTGTTAAGCTACTGCGACCTGCACGTCTCTTGCAAGGGGCATTTAAACCGTCTTGTTAAGCTACTGCGACCTGCACGTCTCTTCCAATGAGAATTTAAGCGGTCTTGTTAAGCTACTGCGACCTGCACGTCTCTTCCAAGGGGCATCTAAACTGTCTTGTTAAGCTACTGTGACCTGCACCTCTCTTCCAAGGGGCATTTAAACCGTCTTGCTAAGCTACTGCGACCTGCACGTCTCTTCCAAGGGGCATTTAAACCGTCTTGTTAAGCTACTGCGACCTGCAAGTCTCTTTCAAGGGGCATTTAAACCGTCTTGTTAAGCTACTGCGACCTGCACATCTCTTCCAAGGGGCATTTAAACCGTCTTGTTAAGCTACTGCGACCTCCATTGCTCTTCCAAGGGACATTTAATCCATCTTCTTAATCTACTGCGACCTGCAAGTCTCTTCCAAGGGGCATTTAAACCGTCTTGTTAAGCTACTGTGAACTGCACGTCTCTTCCAAGGGGCAATTAAACTGTCTTGTTAAGCTACTGCGACCTGCACTTCTCTTCCAAGGGGCATTTAAACCGTCTTGTTAAGCTACTGCGACCTGCACGTCTCTTCCAGTGAGAATTTAAGCGGTCTTGTTAAGCTACTGCGACCTGCATGTCTCTTCCAAGGGGCATCTAAACTGTCTTGTTAAGCTACTGTGACCTGCACCTCTCTTCCAAGGGGCATTTAAACCGTCTTGCTAAGCTACTGCGACCTGCACGTCTCTTCCAAGGGGCATTTAAACCGTCTTGTTAAGCTACTGCGACCAGCACGTCTCTTTCAAGGGGCATTTAAACCGTCTTGTTAAGCTACTGCGACCTGCACATCTCTTCCAAGGGGCATTTAAACCGTCTTGTTAAGCTACTGCGACCTCCACTGCTCTTCCAAGGGACATTTAATCCATCTTCTTAATCTACTGCGACCTGCACGTCTCTTCCAAGGGGCATTTAAACCGTCTTGTTAAGCTACTGTGAACTGCACGTCTCTTCCAAGGGGCAATTCAACTGTCTTGTTAAGCTACTGCGACCTGCACTTCTCTTCCAAGGGGCATTTAAACCGTCTTGTTAAGCTACTGTGACATGCACGTCTCTTCCAAGGGACATTTAAACCATCTTGTTAAGCTACTGCGACCTGTACGTCTCTTCAATGGGCATTTAAACCGTCTTGTTAAGCTGCTGCGACCTGTATGTCTCTTCCAAGGGGCATTTAAACCGTCTTGTTAAGCTACTGCGACCTGGACGTCTCTTCCAAGGAGAATTTAAACCGTCTTGTTAAGCTACTGCGACCTGCACGTCTCTTCCAAGGGGCATTTAAACTGTCTTGTTAAGCTACTGCGACCTCCACCTCTCTTCCAAGGGGCATTTAAACCGTCTTGTTCAGCTACTGCGACCTGCATGTCTCTTCCAAGGGGCATTTAAACCGTCTTGTTAAGCTACTGCGACCTGCACGTCTCTTCCAAGGGGCATTTAAACTGTCTTGTTAAGCTACTGCGACCTTCACTGCTCTTCCAAGTGGCATTTAAACCGTCTTGTTAAGCTACTGCGACCTGCACGTCTCTGCCAAGGGGAATTTAGACCGTCTTGTTAATCTACTGCGACCTGCAAGTCTCTTCCAAGGGGCATTTAATCCGTATTGTTAAGCTACTGCGACCTGCACGTCTCTTCCAAGTGTCATTTAAACCGTCTTGTTAAGCTACTGCGACCTCCACCGCTCTTCCAAGGGGCATTTAAACCATCTTGTTAAGCTGCTGCGACCTGTATGTCTCTTCCAAGGGGCATGTAAACAGTCTTGTTAAGCTACGGCGACCAGCACGTCTCTTCAAAGGGGCATTTAAACCGTCTTGTTAAGCTACTGCGACCTGCAAGCCTATTCCAAGGGGCATTTAAACCATCTTGTTAAGCTACTGCGACGTGCATGTCTTTTCCAAGGGGCATTTAAACCGTCTTTTTAAGCTACGGCGACCTCCACAGCTCTTCCAACCGACATTTAAACCATCTTGTTAAGCTACTGCGACCTGCACGTCTCTTCCAAGGGGCATTTAAACCGTCTTGGTAAGCTACTGCGACCTGCATGTCTCTTCCAAGGGGCATTTAAGCTGTATTGCTAAGCTACTGCAACCTGCACGTCTCTTCCAAGCGACATTTAAACCGTCTTGTTAAGCTACTGCGACCTGCAAGTCTCTTGCAAGGGGCATTTAAACCATCTTGTTAAGCTACTGCAACCTGCAAGTCTCTTGCAAGGGGCATTTAAACCGTCTTGTTAAGCTACTGTAACCTGCACGTCTCTTCCAAGCGGCATTTAAACCGTCTTGTTAAGCTACTGCGACCTGCATGTCTTTTTCAAGGGGCATTTAAACCGTCTTGTTAAGCTACTGCGACCTGCACGTCTCTTCCAAGGGGCATTTAAACCGTCTTGTTAAGCTACTGCGACCTGCACTTCTCTTCCAAGGGGCATTTCAACCGTCTTGTTAAGCTACTGCGACCTCCACTGCTCTTCCAAGGGGCATTTAATCCATCTTGTTAATCTGCTGCGACCTGCACGTCTCTTCCAAGGGGCATTTAAACCGTCTTGTTAAGCTACTGCGACCTGCACATCTCTTCCAAGGGGCATTTAAACCGTCTTGTTAAGCTACTGCGACCTCCACTGCTCTTCCAAGGGGCATTTAATCCATCTTGTTAATCTACTGTGACCTGCACGTCTCTTCCAAGGGGAATTTAGACCGTCTTGTTAAGCTACTGCGAACTGCACGTCTCTTCCAAGGGGCATTTAAACTCTCTTGTTAAGCTACTGCGACCTGTACTTCTCTTCCAAGCGGCATTTAAACCGTCTTGTTAAGCTACTGCGACCTGAAAACCTCTTCCAAGGGGCATTTAAACCATCTTGTTAAGCTACTGCGACCTGCATGTCTTTTCCAAGGGGCATTTAAACCGTCTTTTTAAGCTACTGCGACCTCCACCGCTCTTCCAAGGGGCATTTACACCATCTTGTTAAGCTACTGCGACCTGCACGTCTCTTCCAAGGGGCATTTAAACAGTCTTGGTAAGCTACTGCGACCTGCAAGCCTCTTCTAAGGGGCATTTAAACCCTCTGGTTAAGCTACTGCGACCTGCACGTCTCTTCCAATGAGAATTTAAGCGGTCTTGTTAAGCTACTGCGACCTGCACGTCTCTTCCAAGGGGCATTTAAACTGTCTTGTTAAGCTACTGTGACCTGCACCTCTCTTCCAAGGGGCATTTAAACCGTCTTGCTAAGCTACTGCGACCTGCACGTCTCTTCCAAGGGGCATTTAAATCGTCTTGTTAAGCTACAGCAACCTGCACGTCTCTTTCAAGGGGCATTTAAACCGTCTTGTTAAGCTACTGCGACCTGCACATCTCTTCCAAGGGGCATTTAAACCGTCTTGTTAAGCTACTGCGACCTCCACTGCTCTTCCAAGGGACATTTAGTCCATCTTGTTAATCTACTGCGACCTGCACGTCTCTTCCAAGGGGCATTTAAACCGTCTTGTTAAGCTACTGTGAACTGCACGTCTCTTCCAAGGTGCAATTAAACTGTCTTGTTAAGCTACTGCGACCTGCACTTCTCTTCCAAGGGGCATTTAAACCGTCTTGTTAAGCTACTGTGACTTGCACGTCTCTTCCAAGGGGCATTTAAACCATCTTGTTAAGCTACTGCGACCTGTACGTCTCTTCAATGGGCATTTAAACCGTCTTGTTGAGCTGCTGCGACCTGTATGTCTCTTCCAAGGGGCATTTAAACCGTCTTGTTAAGCTACTGCGACCTGGACGTCTCTTCCAAGGAGCATTTAAACCGTCTTGTTAAGCTACTGCGACCTGCACGTCTCTTCCAAGGGGCATTTAAACTGTCTTGTTAAGCTACTGCGACCTCCACCTCTCTTCCAAGGGGCATTTAAACCGTCTTGTTAAGCTACTGTGACCTGCACGTCTCTTCCAAGGGGCATTTAAACTGTCTTGTTAAGCTACTGCGACCTTCACTGCTCTTCCAAGGGGCATTTAAAGGGTCTTGTTAAGATACTGCGACCTGCACGTCTCTTCCACGGGGCATTTAAACCGTCTTGGTAAGCTACTGCGACCTGCAAGCCTCTTCCAAGGGGCATTTAAACCGTCTTGTTAAGCTACTGCGACCTGCACGTCTCTTCCAAGGGGCATTTAAACCGTCTTGTTAAGCTACTGCGACCTCCACCTCTCTTCCAATGGGCATTTAAACTGTCTTGTTAAGCTACTGCGACCTGCACGTCTCTACCAAGGGGCATTTAAACTGACTTGTTAAGCTACTGCGACCTGCACCTCTCTTTCAAGGGGACATTTAAACCATCTTGCTAAGCTACTGCGACCTGCACGTCTCTTCCAAGGGGCATTTAAACCGTCTTGTTAAGCTACTGCGACCTGCACGTCTCTTCCAAGGGGCATATAAACCGTCTTGTTAAGCTACTGCGACCTGCACATCTCTTCCAACGGGCATTTAAACCGTCTTGTTAGGGTACTGCGACCTCCACTGCTCTTCCAAGGGGCATTTAATCCATCTTCTTAAGCTACTGCGACATGCACGTCTCTTGCAAGGGGCATTTAAACCGTCTTGTTAAGCTACTGCGACCTGCACGTCTCTTCCAAGGGGCATTTAAACCGTCTTGTTAAGCTACTGCGACCTGCACGTCTCTTCCAAGGGGCATTTAAACCGTCTTGTTAAGCTACTGCGACCTGCACGTCTCTTCAAAGGGGCATTTAAACTGTCTTGTTAAGCTTCTGCGACCTCCACCTCTCTTCCAAGGGGCATTTAAACCGTCTTGTTAAGCTACTGCGACCTGCACGTCTCTTCCAATTGGCATTTAAACTGTCTTGTTAAGCTACTGCGACCTACACCTCTCTTCCAAGGGGCATTTAAACCGTCTTGTTAAGCTACTGCGACCTGCACGTCTCTTCCAAGGGGCATTTAAACCGTCTTGTTAAGCTACTGCAACCTGCACGTCTCTTCCAAGGGGCATTTAAACCGTCTTGTTAAGCTACTGCGACCTGCACGTCTCTTCCAAGGGGCATTTAAAACGTCTTGTTAAGCTACTGCGACCTTCACGTCTCTACCAAGGGGCATTTAAACTGTCTTGTTAAGCTACTGCGACCTGCACCTCTCTTTCAAGGGGCATTTAAACCGTCTTGCTAAGCTACTGCGACCTGCACGTCTCTTCCAAGGGGCATTTAAACCGTCTTGTTAAGCTACTGCGACCTGCACGTCTCTTCCAAGGGGCATTTAAACCATCTTGTTAAGCTACTGCGACCTGCACGTCTCTTCCAAGGGGCATTTCAACCGTCTTGTTAAGCTACTGAGACCTTCACTGCTCTTCCAAAGGGCATTTTAAGCGTCTTGTTAAGCTACTGTGACCTGCACGTCTCTACCAAGGGGCATTTAAACCGTCTTGTTAAGCTACTGCGACCTGCACATCTCTTCCAAGGGGCATTTAAACCGTCTTTTTAAAGTACTGCGACCTCCACTGCTCTTCCAAGGGGCATTTAATCCATCTTGTTAATCTACTGCGACCTGCATGTCTCTTCCAAGGGGCATTTAAACCGTCTTGTTAAGCTACTGCGAACTGCACGTCTCTTCCAAGGGGCAATTAAACTGTCTTGTTAAGCTACTGCGACCTGCACGTCTCTTCCAAGGGGCATTTAAACGTCTTGTTAAGCTACTGCTACCTGCAAGCCTCTTCCAAGGGGCATTTAAACCGTCTTGTTAAGCTACTGCGACCTGCACATCTCTTCCAAGGGGCATTTAAACCATCTTGTTAAGCTACTGCGACCTGCATGTCTTTTCCAAGGGGCATTTAAACCGTCTTGTTAAGCTACTGCGACCTGCATGTCTTTTCCAAGGGGCATTTAAACCGTCTTGTTAAGCTACTGTGACCTGCATGTCTTTTCCAAGGGGCATTTAAACCGTCTTGTTAAGCTACTGTGACCTCCACCTCTCTTGCAATGGGCATTTAAACCATCTTGTTAAGCTACTGTGACCAGCATGTCTTTTCCAAGGGGCATTTAAACCGTCTTGTTAAGCTACTGTGACCTCCACCGCTCTTCCAATGGGCATTTAAACCGTCTTGTTAAGCTACTGCGACCTGCACGTCTCTTGCAAGGGGCATTTAAACCGTCTTGTTAAGCTACTGCGACCTGCACGTCTCTTCCAAGGGGCATGTACACCGTCTTGTTAAGCTACTGCGACCTGCACGTCTCTTCCAAGGGGCATTTAAACCGTCTTGTTAAGCTACTGCGAACTGCACGTCTCTTCAAAGGGGCATTTAAACCGTCTTGTTAAGCTACTGCGACCTGCACCTCTCTTCCAAGGGGCATTTAAACAGTCTTGCTAAGCTACTGCGACCTGCACGTCTCTTCCAAGGGGCATTTAAACCGTCTTGTTAAGCTACTGCGACCTGCACGTCTCTTCCAAGGGGCATTTAAACCGTCTTGTTAAGCTACTGCGACCTGCACATCTCTTCCAAGGGGCATTTAAACCATCTTGTTAAGCTACTGCTACCTCCACTGCTCTTCCAAGGGGCATTTAATCCATCTTGTTAATCTACTGCGACCTGCACGTCTCTTCCAAGGGGCATTTAAACCGTCTTGTTAAGCTACTGCGACCTGCACATCTCTTCCAAGGGGCATTTAAACCATCTTGTTAAGCTACTGCGACCTGCATGTCTTTTCCAAGGGGCATTTAAACCGTCTTGTTAAGCTACTGCGACCTGCATGTCTTTTCCAAGGGGCATTTAAACCGTCTTGTTAAGCTACTGTGACCTGCATGTCTTTTCCAAGAGGCATTTAAACCGTCTTGTTAAGCTACTGTGACCTCGACCGCTCTTCCAATGGGCATTTAATCCATCTTGTTAAGCTACTGCGACCTGCACGTCTCTTCCAAGTGGCATTTATACCGTCTTCTTAAGCTACTGCGACCTCCACCTCTCTTCCAATGGGCATTTAAACCGTCTTGTTAAGCTACTGCGACCTGCACGTCTCTACCAAGGGGCATTTAAACTGTCTTAAGCTACTGCGACCTGCACCTCTCTTTCAAGGGGCATTTCAACCGTCTTGCTTAGCTACTGCGACCTGCATGTCTCTTCCAAGGGGCATGTAAACCGTCTTGTTAAGCTACTGCGACCTGCACATCTCTTCCAAGGGGCATTTAAACCGTCTTGTTAAGCTACTGCGACCTGCACGTCTCTTCAAAGGGGCATTTAAACTGTCTTGTTAAGCTACTGCGACCTCCACCTATCTTCCAAGGGGCATTTAAACCATCTTGTTAAGCTACTGCGACCTGTACGTCTCTTCCATGTGGCATTTAAACTGTCTTGTTAAGATACTGCAACCTCCACCTCTCTTCCAAGGGGCATTTAAACCGTCTTGTTAAGCTACTGCGACCTGCACGTCTCTTCCAAGGGGCATTTAAACCGTCTTGTTAAGCTACTGCGATCTGCACGTCTCTTCCGAGGGGCATATAAACCGTCTTGTTATGCTATTGCGACATCCACATCTCTTCCAAGGGGCATTTAAACCATCTTGTTAAGCTACTGCGACCTTCACCGCTCTTCCAAAGGGCATTTTAACCGTCTTGTTAAGCTACTGTGACCTGCACGTCTCTACCAAGGGGCATTTAAACCGTCTTGTTAAGCTAGTGCGACCTCCACTGCTCTTCCAAGAGGCATTTAATCCACCTTGTTAAGCTACTGCGACCTGCACGTCTCTTCCAAGGGGCATTTAAACTGTCTTGTTAAGCTACTGCGACCTGTACGTCTCTTCCAAGGGGCATTTAAACCGTCTTGTTAAGCTACTGCGACCTGCACGTCTCTTCCAAGGGGCATTTAAACCATCTTGTTAAGCTACTGCGACCTGTACGTCTCTTTCAATGGGCATTTAAACCATCTTGTTAAGCTGCTGCGACCTGTATGTCTCTTCCAAGGGGCATTTAAACCGTCTTGTTAAGCTACTGCGACCTCCACCGCTCTTCCAAGGGGCATTTAAACTGTCTTGTTAAGCTACTGCAACCTGCACATCTCTTCCAAGGGGCATTTATACCATTTTTTTAAGTTACTGCGACCTGCATGACTTTTCAAGGGACATTTAAACCGTCTTGTTAAGCTACTGTGACCTCCACCGCTCTTCCAATGGGCATTTAAACCATCTTGTTAAGCTGCTGCGACCTGTATGTCTCTTCCAAGGGGCATTTAAACCGTCTTGTTAAGCTACTGCGACCTCCACCGCTCTTCGAAGGGGCATTTAAACCGTCTTGTTAAGCTACTGCGACCTGCAAGCCTCTTCATAGGGGCATTTAAACTGTCTTGTTAAGCTACTGCGACCTGCACATCTCTTACAAGGGCCATTTATACCATTTTTTTAAGCTACTGCGACCTCCATGACTTTTCCAAGGGACATTTAAACCGTCTTGTTAAGCTACTGTGACCTCCACCGCTCTTCCAATGGGCATTTAAACCATCTTGTTAAGCTACTGCGACCTGCACGTCTCTTCCAAGGGGCATTTAAACCATCATGCTAAGCTACTGCGAAATGCAAGCCTCTTCTAAGGGGCATTTAAACCCTCTTGTTAAGCTACTACGACCTGCATGTCTCTTGCAAGCGGCATTTAAACCGTCTTGTTATGCTACTGCGACCTGCACGTCTCTTCCAAGGGGCATTTAAACGTTCTTGTTAAGCTACTGCGACCTGCACGTCTCTTCCAAGGGGCATTTAAACCATCTTGTTAAGCTACTGCGACCAGCACGTCTCTTCCAAGGGGCATTTAAACAGTCTTGTTAAGCTACTGCGACCTCCACCTCTCTTCCAAGGGGCATTTAAACCGTCTTGTTAAGCTACTGCGACCTGCACGTCTCTTCCAAGGGGCATTTAAACCGTCTTGTTAAGCTACTGCGACCTGCACATCTCTTCCAAGGGGCATTTAAACCGTCTTGTTAAGCTACTGCGACCTGCACGTCTCTTCCAAGGGGCATTTAAACCGTCTTGTTAAGCTACTGCGAACTGCACATCTCTTCCAAGGGGCATTTAAACCATCATGTTAAGCTACTGCGACCTGCACGTCTTTTCCAAGGGGCATTTAAACCATCTTTTTAAGCTACTGCGACCTCCACCGCTCTTCCAAAGGGCATTTAAACCATCTTGTTAAGCTACTGCGACCTGCACGTCTCTTCCAAGGGGCATTTAAACAGTCTTGGTAAGCTACTGCGACCTGCAAGCCTCTTCCAAGGGGCATTTAAACCCTCTGGTTAAGCTACTGCGACCTGCACGTCTCTTGCAAGGGGCATTTAATCCGTCTTGTTAAGCTACTGCAACCTGCACGTCTCTTCCAAGGGGCATTTAAACCGTCTTGTTAAGCTACTGCGACCTCCACTGCTCTTCCAAGGGGCATTTAATCCATCTTGTTAATCTACTGCGACCTGCATGTCTCTTCCAAGGGGCATTTAAACCGTCTTGTTAAGCTACTGCGACCTGCACGTCTCTTCCAAGGGGCATTTAAACCGTCTTGTTCAGCTACTGCGACATGCACATCTCTTCCAACGGGCATTTAAACCGTCTTGTTAAGCTACTGCGACCTCCACTGCTCTTCCAAGGGGCATTTAATCCATCTTGTTAATCTACTGCGACCTGCACGTCTCTTCCAAAGGAAATTTAAACCGTCTTGTTAAGCTACTGCGAACTGCACGTCTCTTCCAAGGGGCTTTTATACCATTTTTTTAAGCTACTGCGACCTGCTTGACTTTTCCAAGGGACATTTAAACCGTCTTGTTAAGCTACTGTGACCTCCACCGCTCTTCCAATGGGCATTTAAACAATCTTGTTAAGCTACTGCGACCTGCACGTCTCTTCCAAGGGGCATTTAAACCATCATGCTAAGCTACTGCGAAATGCAAGCCTCTTCTAAGGGGCATTTAAACCCTCTTGTTAAGCTACTACGACCTGCATGTCTCTTGCAAGCGGCATTTAAACCGTCTTGTTATGCTACTGCGACCTGCACGTCTCTTCCAAGGGGCATTTAAACCATCTTGTTATGCTACTGCGACCTGCACGTCTCTTCCAAGGGGCATTTAAACCGTCTTGGTAAGCTACTGCGACCTGCACGTCTCTTCCAAGGGGCATTTAAACCGTCTTGTTAAGCTACTGCGACCATCACGTCTCTTCCAAGGGGCATTTAAACTGTCTTGTTAAGCTACTTCGACCTCCACCTCTCTTCCAAGGGGCATTTAAACCGTCTTGTTAAGCTACTGCGACCTGCACGTCTCTTCCAAGGGGCATTTAAACCGTCTTGTTAAGCTACTGCGACCTGCACATCTCTTCCAAGGGGCATTTAAACCGTCTTGTTAAGCTACTGCGACCTGCAAGCCTCTGCCAAGGGGCATTTAAACCATCTTGTTAAGCTACTGCGACCTGCATGTCTTTTCCAAGGGGCATTTAAACCGTCTTTTTAAGCTACTGCGACCTCCACCGCTCTTCCAAGGGGCATTTAAACCATCTTGTTAAGCTACTGCGACCCGCACGTCTCTTCCAAGGGGCATTTAAACAGCCTTGGAAAGCTACTGCAACCTGCAAGCCTCTTCCAAGGGGCATTTAAACCCTCTGGTTAAGCTACTGCGACCTGCACGTCTCTTGCAAGGGGCATTTAATCCGTCTTGTTAAGCTACTGCAACCTGCACGTCTCTTCCAAGGGGCATTTAAACCGTCTTGTTAAGCTACTGCGACCTCCACTTCTCTTCCAAGGGGCATTTAATCCATCTTGTTAATCTACTGCGACTTCACGTCTCTTCCAAGGGGCATTTAAACCGTCTTGTTAAGCTACTGCGACCTGCACCTCTCTTCCAAGGGGCATTTAAACCGTCTTGTTCAGCTACTGCGACATGCACATCTCTTCCAAGGGGCATTTAAACCGTCTTGTTAAGCTACTGCGACCTCCACTGCTCTTCCAAGGGGCATTTAAAACATCTTGTTAAGCTACTGCGACCTCTACGTCTCTTCCAAGGGGCATTTAAACCGTCTTGTTAAGCTCCTGCGACCTCTATGTCTCTTCCAAGGGGCATTTAAACCGTCTTGTTAAGCTACTGCGACCTCCACCGCTCTTTCAAGGGGCATGTAAACGGTCTTGTTAAGCTACTGCCACCTGCTCGTCTCTTCCAAGGGGCATTTAATCCATTTTGTTAATCTACTGCGACCTGCACGTCTCTTCCAAGGGGCATTTAAACCGTCTTGTTAAGCTACTTCGACCTGCACTTCTCTTCCAAGGGGCATTTAAACCGTCTTGTTAAGCTACTGTGACATGCACGTCTCTTCCAAGGGGCATTTAAACCATCTTGTTAAGCTACTGCGACCTGTACGTCTCTTCAATGGGCATTTAAACCGTCTTGTTAAGCTGCTGCGACCTGTAGGTCTCTTCCAAGGGGCATTTAAACCGTCTTGTTAAGCTACTGCGAACTGCAAGCCTCTTCCAAGGGGCTTTTAAACCATCTTGTTAAGCTAATGGGACCTGCATTTCTTTTCCAAGGGGCATTTAAACCGTCTTTTTAAGCTACTGCGACCACCACCGCTCCTCCAAGGGACATTTATACCATCTTGTTAAGCTACTGCGACCTGCACGTCTCTTCCAAGGGGCATTTAAACCATCTTGGTAAGCTACTGCGACCTGCAAGCCTCTTCTAAGGGGCATTTAAACCCTCTGGTTAAGCTACTGCGACCTGCACGTCTCTTGCAAGGGGCATTTAAACCGTCTTGTTAAGCTACTGCAACCTGCACGTCTCTTCCAAGGGGCATTTAAACCGTCTTGTTAAGCTACTGCGACCTGCACATCTCTTCCAATAGGCATTTAAGCGGTCTTGTTAGGCTACTGCGACCTGCACGTCTCTTCCAAGGGGCATTTAACCTGTCTTGTTAAGCTACTGCGACCTGCACCTCTCTACCAAGGGGCATTTAAACCGTCTTGCTAAGCTGCTGCGACCTGCACGTCTCTTCCAAGGGGCATTTAAACCGTCTTGTTAAGCTACTGCGACCTGCACGTGTCTTCCAAGGGGCATTTAAACCGTCTTGTTAAGCTACTGCGACCTGCACATCTCTTCCAAGGGGCATTTATACCATCTTGTTAAGCTACTGCGACCTCCACTGCTCTTCCAAGGGGCATTTAATCCATTTTGTTAATCTACTGCGACCTGCACGTCTCTTCCAAGGGGCATTTAAACCGTCTTGTTAAGCTACTGTGACCTGCACTTCTCTTCCAAGGGGCATTTAAACCATCTTGTTAAGCTACTGCGACCTCTACGTCTCTTCCAAGGGGCATTTAAACCGTCTTGTTAAGCTCCTGCGACCTCTATGTCTCTTCCAAGGGGCATTTAAACCGTCTTGTTAAGCTACTGCGACCTCCACCGCTCTTTCAAGGGGCATGTAAACGGTCTTGTTAAGCTACTGCGACCTGCTCGTCTCTTCCAAGGGGCATTTAATCCATTTTGTTAATCTACTGGGACCTGCACGTCTCTTCCAAGGGGCATTTAAACCGTCTTGTTAAGCTACTGCGACCTGCACTTCTCTTCCAAGGGGCATTTAAACCGTCTTGTTAAGCTACTGTGACATGCACGTCTCTTCCAAGGGGCATTTAAACCATCTTGTTAAGCTACTGCGACCTGTACGTCTCTTCAATGGGCATTTAAACCGTCGTGTTAAGCTGCTGCGACCTGTAGGTCTCTTCCAAGGGGCATTTAAACCGTCTTGTTAAGCTACTGCGACCTGCAAGCCTCTTCCAAGGGGCTTTTAAACCATCTTGTTAAGCTAATGGGACCTGCATTTCTTTTCCAAGGGGCATTTAAACCGTCCTTTTAAGCTACTGCGACCTCCACCGCTCCTCCAAGGGACATTTATACCATCTTGTTAAGCTACTGCGACCTGCACGTCTCTTCCAAGGGGCATTTAAACCATCTTGTTAAGCTACTGCGACCTGCACGTCTCTTCCAAGGGGCATTTAAACAGCCTTGGTAAGCTACTGCAACCTGCAAGCCTCTTCCAAGGGGCATTTAAACCCTCTGGTTAAGCTACTGCGACCTGCACGTCTCTTGCAAGGGGCATTTATTCCGTCTTGTTAAGCTACTGCAACCTGCACGTCTCTTCCAAGGGGCATTTAAACCGTCTTGTTAAGCTACTGCGACCTCCACTGCTCTTCCAAGGGGCATTTAATCCATCTTGTTAATCTACTGCGACCTGCACGTCTCTTCCAAGGGGCATTTAAACCGTCTTGTTAAGCTACTGCGACCTGCACGTCTCTTCCAAGGGGCATTTAAACCGTCTTGTTCAGCTACTGCGACATGCACATCTCTTCCAAGGGGCATTTAAACCGTCTTGTTAAGCTACTGCGACCTCCACTGCTCTTCCAAGGGGCATTTAATCCATCTTGTTAATCTACTGCGACCTGCACGTTTCTTCCAAGGGGCATTTAAACCGTCTTGTTAAGCTACTGCGAACTGCACGTCTCTTCCAAGGGGCATTTAAACCGTCTTGTTAAGCTACTGCGACCTGCAAGCCTCTTCCAAGGGGCTTTTAAACCATCTTGTTAAGCTACTGGGACCTGCATTTCTTTTCCAAGGGGCATTTAAACTGTCTTTTTAAGCTACTGCGACCTCCACCGCTCCTCCAAGGGACATTTAAACCATCTTGTTAAGCTACTGCGACCTGCACGTCTCTTCCAAGGGGCATTTAAACCATCTTGGTAAGCTACTGCGACCTGCAAGCCTCTTCTAAGGGGCATTTAAACCCTCTTGTTAAGCTACTACGACCTGCATGTCTCTTCCAAGGGGCATTTAAACCATCTTGTTAAGCTACTGCGACCAGCACGTCTCTTCCAAGGGGCATTTAAACTGTCTTGTTAAGCTACTTCGACCTCCACCTCTCTTCCAAGGGGCATTTAAACCCTCTTATTAAGCTACTGCGACCTGCACGTCTCTTCCAAGGGGCATTTAAACCGTCCTGTTAAGCTACTGCGACCTGCACATCTCTTCCAAGGGGCATTTATACCGTCTTGTTAAGCTACTGCGACCTCCACTGCTCTTCCAAGGGGCATTTAATCCATCTTGTTAATCTACTGCGACCTGCACATCTCTTCCAAGGGGCATTTAAACCATCTTGTTAAGCTACTGCGACCTGCAAGCCTCTTCCAAGGGGCATTTAAACCATCTTGTTAAGCTACTGCGACCTGCATGTCTTTTCCAAGGGGCATTTAAACCGTCTTTTTAAGCTACTGCGACCTGTACGCCTCTTCCAAGGGGCATTTAAACTGTCTTCTTAAGCTACTGCAACCTCCACCTCTCTTCCAAGGGGCATTTAAACCGTCTTGTTAAGCTACTGCGACCTTCACGTCTCTTCCAAGGGGCATTTAAACCATCATGCTAAGATACTGCGACCTGCAAGCCTCTTCTAATTGGCATTTAAACCCTCTTGTTAAGCTACTACGACCTGCATGTCTCTTGCAAGCGTCATTTAAACCGTCTTGTTATGCTACTGCGACCTGCACGTCTCTTCCAAGGGGCATTTAAACCTTCTTGTTAAGCTACTGTGACCTGCACGTCTCTTCCAAGGGGCATTTAAACCATCTTGTTAAGCTACTGCGACCAGCACGTCTTTTCCAAGGGGCATTTAAACTGTCTTGTTAAGCTACTTCGACCTCCACCTCTCTTCCAAGGGGCATTTAAACCGTCTTGTTAAGCTACTGCCACCTGCACGTCTCTTCCAAGGGGCATTTAAACCATCTTGTTAAGCTACTGCGACCTGCACATCTCTTCCATGGGGCATTTAAACCGTCTTGTTAAGCTACTGCGACCTCCACTGCTCTTCCAAGGGGCATTTAATCCATCTTGTTAATCTACTGCGACCTGCACATCTCTTCCAAGGGGCATTTAAACCGTCTTGTTAAGCTACTGCGACCTGCAAGCGTCTTCCAAGGGGCATTTAAACCATCTTGTTAAGCTACTGCGACCTGTACGTCTCTTCCAAGGGGCATTTAAACTGTCTTGTTAAGCTACTGCAACCTCCACCTCTCTTCCAAGGGGCATTTAAACCGTCTTGTTAAGCTACTGCGACCTGCACGTCTCTTCCAAGGGGCATTTAAACCGTCTTGTTAAGCTACTGCGACCTGCACGTCTCTTCCAAGGGGCATTTAAACCGTCTTGTTATGCTATTGCGACATCCACATCTCTTCCAAGGGGCATTTAAACCGTCTTGTTAAGCTACTGCGACCTTCACCGCTCTTCCAAAGGGCATTTTAACCGTCTTGTTAAGCTACTGTGACCTGCACGTCTCTACCAAGGGGCATTTAAACGGTCTTGTTAAGCTACTGCGACCTCCACTGCTCTTACAAGAGGCATTTAATCCACCTTGTTAAGCTACTGCGACCTGCACGTCTCTTCCAAGGGGCATTTAAACTGTCTTGTTAAGCTACTGCGACCTGTACGTCTCTTCCAAGGGGCATTTAAACCGTCTTGTTAAGCTACTGCGACCTGCACGTCTCTTCCAAGGGGCATTTAAACCATCTTGTTAAGCTACTGCGACCAGTACGTCTCTTCCAATGGGCATTTAAACCATCTTGTTAAGCTGCTGCAACCTGTATGTCTCTTCCAAGGGGCATTTAAACCGTCTTGTTAAGCTACTGCGACCTCCACCGCTCTTCCAAGGGGCATTTAAACCGTCTTGTTAAGCTACTGCGACCTGCACGTCTCTTCCAAGGGGCATTTAAACCGTCTTGGTAAGCTACTGCGACCTGCAAGCCTCTTCCAAGGGGCATTTAAACTGTCTTGTTAAGCTACTGCGACCTGCACATCTCTTCCAAGGGGCATTTATACCATTTTTTTAAGCTACTGCGACCTGCATGACTTTTCCAAGGGACATTTAAACCGTCTTGTTAAGCTACTGTGACCTCCACCGTTCTTCCAATGGGCATTTAAACAATCTTGTTAAGCTACTGCGACCTGCACGTCTCTTCCAAGGGGCATTTAAACCGTCTTGTTAAGGTACTGCGACCTGCACGTCTCTTTCAAGGGGCATTTAAACCGTCTTGTTAAGCTACTGCGACCTTCACCGCTTTTCCAAAGGGCATTTTAACCGTCTTGTTAAGCTACTGTGACCTGCACGTCTCTACCAAGGGGCATTTAAACCGTCTTGTTAAGCTGCTGCGACCTCCACTTCTCTTCCAATAGGCATTTAATCCACCTTTTTAAGCTACTGCGACCTGCACGTCTCTTCCAAGGGGCATTTAAACTGTCTTGTTAAGCTACTGCGACCTGTACGTCTCTTCCAAGGGGCATTTAAACCGTCTTGTTAAGCTACTGCGACCTGCATGTCTCTTCCAAGGGGCATTTAAACCATCTTGTTAAGCTACTGCGACCTGTACGTCTCTTCCAATGGGCATTTAAACCATCTTGTTAAGCTGCTGCAACCTGTATGTCTCTTCCAAGGGGCATTTAAACCGTCTTGTTAAGCTACTGCGACCTCCACCGCTCTTCCAAGGGGCATTTAAACCGTTTTGTTAAGCTACTGCGACCTGCACGTCTCTTCCAAGGGGCATTTAAACCGTCTTGGTAAGCTACTGCGACCTGCAAGCCTCTTCCAAGGGGCATTTAAACTGTCTTGTTAAGCTACTGCGACCTGCACATCTCTTCCAAGGGGCATTTATACCATGTTTTTTAAGCTACTGCGAAATGCATGACTTCTCCAAGGGACATTTAAACCGTCTTGTTAAGCTACTGTGACCTCCACCGTTCTTCTAATGGGCATTTAAACAATCTTGTTAAGCTACTGTGACCTGCACGTCTCTTCCAAGGGGCATTTAAACCATGATGCTAAGCTGCTGCAACCTGCAAGCCTCTTCTAAGGGGCATTTAAACCCTCTTGTTAAGCTACTACGACCTGCATGTCTCTTGCAAGCGGCATTTAAACCGTCTTGTTATGCTACTGCGACCTGCACGTCTCTTCCAAGAGGCATTTAAACCTTCTTGTAAAGCTACTGCGACCTGCACGTCTCTTCCAAGGGGCATTTAAACCATCTTGTTAAGCTACTGCGACCAGCACGTCTCTTCCAAGGGGCATTTAAACTGTCTTGTTAAGCTACTTCGACCTCCACCTCTCTTCCAAGGGGCATTTAAACCGTCTTGTTAAGCTACTGCGACCTGCACATCTCTTCCAAGGGGCATTTAAACCGTCTTGTTAAGCTACTGCGACCTGCACATCTCTTCCAAGGGGCATTTAAACCGTCTTGTTATGCTACTGCGACCTGCACGTCTCTTCCAAGGGGCATTTAAACCTTCTTGTTAAGCTACTGCGACCTGCACGTCTCTTCCAAGAGGCATTTAATCCACCTTGTTAAGCTACTGCGACCTGCACGTCTCTTCCAAGGGGCATTTAAACTGTCTTGTTAAGCTACTGCGACCAGCACGTCTCTTCCAAGGGGCATTTAAACCGTCTTGTTAAGCTACTGCGACCTGCACGTCTCTTCCAAGGGGCATTTAAATCATCTTGTTAAGCTACTGCGACCTGTACGTCTCTTTCAATGGGCATTTAAACCATCTTGTTAAGCTGCTGCGACCTGTATGTCTCTTCCAAGGGGCATTTAAACCGTCTTGTTAAGCTACTGCGACCTCCACCGCTCTTCGAAGGGGCATTTAAACCGTCTTGTTAAGCTACTGTGACCTGCAAGCCTCTTCCAAGGGGAATTTAAACTGTCTTGTTAAGCTACTGCGACCTGCACATCTCTTACAAGGGCCATTTATACCATTTTTTTAAGCTACTGCGACCTCCATGACTTTTCCAAGGGACATTTAAACCGTCTTGTTAAGCTACTGTGACCTCCACCGCTCTTCCAATGGGCATTTAAACCATCTTGTTAAGCTACTGCGACCTGCACGTCTCTTCCAAGGGGCATTTAAACCATCATTCTAAGCTACTGCGAAATGCAAGCCTCTTCAAAGGGGCATTTAAACCCTCTTGTTAAGCTACTACGACCTGCATGTCTCTTGCAAGCGGCATTTAAACCGTCTTGTTATGCTACTGCGACCTGCACGTCTCTTCCAAGGGGCATTTAAACCTTCTTGTTAAGCTACTGCGACCTGCACGTCTCTTCCAAGGGGCATTTAAACCATCTTGTTAAGCTACTGCGACCAGCACGTCTCTTCCAAGGGGCATTTAAACAGTCTTGTTAAGCTACTGCGACCTCCACCTCTCTTCCAAGGGGCATTTAAACCGTCTTGTTAAGCTACTGCGACCTGCACGTCTCTTCCAAGGGGCATTTAAACCGTCTTGTTAAGCTACTGCGACCTGCACATCTCTTCCAAGGGGCATTTAAACCGTCTTGTTAAGCTACTGCGACCTGCACGTCTCTTCCAAGGGGCATTTAAACCATCATGTTAAGCTACTGCGACCTGCACGTCTTTTCCAAGGGGCATTTAAACCATCTTTTTAAGCTACTGCGACCTCCACCGCTCCTCCAAAGGGCATTTAAACCATCTTGTTAAGCTACTGCGACCTGCACGTCTCTTCCAAGGGGCATTTAAACTGTCTTGGTAAGCTACTGCGACCTGCAAGCCTCTTCCAAGGGGCATTTAAACCCTCTGGTTAAGCTACTGCGACCTGCACGTCTCTTGCAAGGGGCATTTAATCCGTCTTGTTAAGCTACTGCAACCTGCACGTCTCTTCCAAGGGGCATTTAAACCGTCTTGTTAAGCTACTGCGACCTCCACTGCTCTTCCAAAGGGCATTTAATCCATCTTGTTAATCTACTGCGACCTGCACGTCTCTTCCAAGGGGCATTTAAACAGCCTTGGTAAGCTACTGCAACCTGCAAGCCTCTTCCAAGGGGCATTTAAACCCTCTGGTTAAGCTACTGCGACCTGCACGTCTCTTGCAAGGGGCATTTAATCCGTCTTGTTAAGCTACTGCAACCTGCACGTCTCTTCCAAGGGGCATTTAAAACTTCTTGTTAAGCTACTGCGACCTCCACTGCTCTTCCAAGGGGCATTTAATCCATCTTGTTAATCTACTGCGACCTGCACGTCTCTTCCAAGGGGCATTTAAACCGTTTTGTTAAGCTACTGCGAACTGCACGTCTCTTCCAAGGGGCATTTAAACCGTCTTGTTAAGCTACTGCGACCTGCAAGCCTCTTCCAAGGGGCTTTTAAACCATCTTGTTAAGCTACTGGGACCTGCATTTCTTTTCCAAGGGGCATTTAAACCGTCTTTTTAAGCTACTGCGACCTCCACCGCTCCTCCAAGGGACATTTAAACCATCTTGTTAAGCTACTGCGATCTGCACGTCTCTTCCAAGGGGCATTTAAACCATCTTGGTAAGCTACTGCGACCTGCAAGCCTCTTCTAAGGGGCATTTAAACCCTCTGGTTAAGCTACTGCGACCTGCACGTCTCTTGCAAGGGGCATTTAAACTGTCTTGTTAAGCTACTGCAACCTGCACGTCTCTTCCAAGGGGCATTTAAACCGTCTTGTTAAGCTACTGCGACCTGCACGTCTCTTCCAATAGGCATTTAAGCGGTCTTGTTAGGCTACTGCGAACTGCACGTCTCTTCCAAGGTGCAATTTAACTGTCTTGTTAAGCTACTGCGACCTGCACTTCTCTTCCAAGGGGCATTTAAACCGTCTTGTTAAGCTACTGTGACATGCACGTCTCTTCCAAGGGGCATTTAAACCATCTTGTTAAGCTACTGCGACCTGTACGTCTCTTCAATGGGCATTTAAACCGGCTTGTTAAGCTGCTGCGACCTGTAGGTCTCTTCCAAGGGGCATTTAAACCGTCTTGTTAATCTGCTGTGACCTGGACGTCTCTTCCAAGGGGCATTTAAACCGTCTTGTTAAGCTACTGCGACCTGCACGTCTCTTCCAAGGGGCATTTAAACTGTCTTGTTAAGCTACTGCGACCTCCACCTCTCTTCCAAGGGGCATTCAAACCGTCTTGTTAAGCTACTGCGACCTGCACGTCTCTTCCAAGGGGCATTTAAACCGTCTTGTTAAGCTACTGTGACCTGCACTTCTCTTCCAAGGGGCATTTAAACCATCTTGTTAAGCTACTGCGACCTCTACGTCTCTTCCAAGGGGCATTTAAACCGTCTTGTTAAGCTCCTGCGACCTCTATGTCTTTTCCAAGGGGCATTTAAACCATCTTGTTAAGCTACTGCGACCTCCACCGCTCTTTCAAGGGGCATGTAAACGGTCTTGTTAAGCGACTGCGACCTGCACGTCTCTTCCAAGGGGCATTTAATCCATTTTGTTAATCTACTGCGACCTGCACGTCTCTTCCAAGGGGCATTTAAACCGTCTTGTTAAGCTACTGCGAACTGCACGTCTCTTCCAAGGTGCAATTAAACTGTCTTGTTAAGCTACTGCGACCTGCACTTCTCTTCCAAGGGGCATTTAAACCGTCTTGTTAAGCTACTGTGACATGCACGTCTCTTCCAAGGGGCATTTAAACCATCTTGTTAAGCTACTGCGACCTGTACGTCTCTTCAATGGGCATTTAAACCGTCTTGTTAAGCTGCTGCGACCTGTAGGTCTCTTCCAAGGGGCATTTAAACCGTCTTGTTAAGCTACTACGACCTGCAAGCCTCTTCCAAGGGGCTTTTAAACCATCTTGTTAAGCTACTGGGACCTGCATTCTATGCCAAGGGGCATTTAAACCGTCTTTTTAAGCTACTGCAACCTCCACCGCTCCTCCAAGGGACATTTAAACCATCTTGTTAAGCTACTGCGACCTGCACGTCTCTTCCAAGGGGCATTTAAACCATCTTGGTAAGCTACTGCGACCTGCAAGCCTCTTCTAAGGGGCATTTAAACCCTCTGGATAAGCTACTGCGACCTGCATGTCTCTTGCAAGGGGCATTTAAACCGTCTTGTTAAGCTACTGCGACCTGCACATCTCTTCCAAGGGGCATTTAAACCGTCTTGTTAAGCTACTGCGACCTGCACATCTCTTCCAAGGGGCATTTAAACCGTCTTGTTATGCTACTGCGACCTGCACGTCTCTTCCAAGGGGCATTTAAACCTTCTTGTTAAGCTACTGCGACCTGCACGTCTCTTCCAAGAGGCATTTAATCCACCTTGTTAAGCTACTGCGACCTGCACGTCTCTTCCAAGGGGCATTTAAACTGTCTTGTTAAGCTACTGCGACCAGTACGTCTCTTCCAAGGGGCATTTAAACCGTCTTGTTAAGCTACTGCGACCTGCACGTCTCTTCCAAGGGGCATTTAAATCATCTTGTTAAGCTACTGTGACCTGTACGTCTCTTTCAATGGGCATTTAAACCATCTTGTTAAGCTGCTGCGACCTGTATGTCTCTTCCAAGGGGCATTTAAACCGTCTTGTTAAGCTACTGCGACCTCCACCGCTCTTCGAAGGGGCATTTAAACCGTCTTGTTAAGCTACTGCGAAATGCAAGCCTCTTCCAAGGGGCATTTAAACTGTCTTGTTAAGCTACTGCGACCTGCACATCTCTTACAAGGGCCATTTATACCATTTTTTTAAGCTACTGCGACCTCCATGACTTTTCCAAGGGACATTTAAACCGTCTTGTTAAGCTACTGTGACCTCCACCGCTCTTCCAATGGGCATTTAAACCATCTTGTTAAGCTACTGCGACCTGCACGTCTCTTCCAAGGGGCATTTAAACCATCATGCTAAGCTACTGCGAAATGCAAGCCTCTTCTAAGGGGCATTTAAACCCTCTTGTTAAGCTACTACGACCTGCATGTCTCTTGCAAGCGGAATTTAAACCGTCTTGTTATGCTACTGCGACCTGCACGTCTCTTCCAAGGGGCATTTAAACCTTCTTGTTAAGCTACTGCGACCTGCACGTCTCTTCCAAGGGGCATTTAAACCATCTTGTTAAGCTACTGCGACCAGCACGTCTCTTCCAAGGGGCATTTAAACAGTCTTGTTAAGCTACTGCGACCTCCACCTGTCTTCCAAGGGGCATTTAAACCGTCTTGTTAAGCTACTGCGACCTGCACGTCTCTTCCAAGGGGCATTTAAACCGTCTTGTTAAGCTACTGCGACCTGCACATCTCTTCCAAGGGGCATTTAAACCGTCTTGTTAAGCTACTGCGACCTGCACGTCTCTTCCAAGGGGCATTTAAACCGTCTTGTTAAGCTACTGCGACCTGCACATCTCTTCCAAGGGGCATTTAAACCATCATGTTAAGCTACTGCGACCTGCACGTCTTTTCCAAGGGGCATTTAAACCATCTTTTTAAGCTACTGCGACCTCCACCGCTCTTCCAAAGGGCATTTAAACCATCTTGTTAAGCTACTGCGACCTGCACGTCTCTTCCAAGGGGCATTTAAACAGTCTTGGTAAGCTACTGCGACCTGCAAGCCTCTTCCAAGGGGCATTTAAACCCTCTAGTTAAGCTACTGCGACCTGCACGTCTCTTGCAAGGGGCATTTAATCCGTCTTGTTAAGCTACTGCAACCTGCACGTCTCTTCCAAGGGGCATTTAAACCGTCTTGTTAAGCTACTGCGACCTCCACTGCTCTTCCAAGGGGCATTTAATCCATCTTGTTAATCTACTGCGACCTGCACGTCTCTTCCAAGGGGCATTTAAACAGCCTTGGTAAGCTACTGCAACCTGCAAGCCTCTTCCAAGGGGCATTTAAACCCTCTGGTTAAGCTACTGCGACCTGCACGTCTCTTGCAAGGGGCATTTAATACGTCTTGTTAAGCTACTGCAACCTGCACGTCTCTTCCAAGGGGCATTTAAACCGTCTTGTTAAGCTACTGCGACCTCCACTGCTCTTCCAAGGGGCATTTAATCCATCTTGTTAATCTACTGCGACCTGCACGTCTCTTCCAAGGGGCATTTAAACCGTCTTGTTAAGCTACTGCGACCTCCACTGCTCTTCCAAGGGGCATTTAATCCATCTTGTTAATCTACTACGACCTGCACGTCTCTTCCAAGGGGCATTTAAACCGTCTTGTTCAGCTACTGCGACATGCACATCTCTTCCAAGGGGCATTTAAACCGTCTTGTTAAGCTACTGCGACCTCCACTGCTCTTCCAAGGGGCATTTAATCCATCTTGTTAATCTACTGCGACCTGCACGTCTCTTCCAAGGGGCATTTAAACCGTCTTGTTAAGCTACTGCGAACTGCACGTCTCTTCCAAGGGGCATTTAAACTGTCTTGTTAAGCTACTGCGACCTGCAAGCCTCTTCCAAGGGGCTTTTAAACCATCTTGTTAAGCTACTGGGACCTGCATTTCTTTTCCAAGGGGCATTTAAACCGTCTTTTTAAGCTACTGCGACCTCCACCGCTCCTCCAAGGGACATTTAAACCATCTTGTTAAGCTACTGCGACCTGCACGTCTCTTCCAAGGGGCATTTAAACCATCTTGGTAAGCTACTGCGACCTGCAAGCCTCTTCTAAGGGGCATTTAAACCCTCTGGTTAAGCTACTGCGACCTGCACGTCTCTTGCAAGGGGCATTTAAACTGTCTTGTTAAGCTACTGCAACCTGCACGTCTCTTCCAATAGGCATTTAAGCGGTCTTGTTAGGCTACTGCGAACTGCACGTCTCTTCCAAGGTGCAATTAAACTGTCTTGTTAAGCTACTGCGACCTGCACTTCTCTTCCAAGGGGCATTTAAACCATCTTGTTAAGCTACTGTGACATGCCCGTCTCTTCCAAGGGGCATTTAAACCATCTTGTTAAGCTACTGCGACCTGTACGTCTCTTCAATGGGCATTTAAACCGTCTTGTTAAGCTGCTGCGACCTGTAGGTCTCTTCCAAGGGGCATTTAAACCGTCTTGTTAATCTGCTGTGACCTGGACGTCTCTTCCAAGGGGCATTTAAACCGTCTTGTTAAGCTACTGCGACCTGCACGTCTCTTCCAAGGGGCATTTAAACTGTCTTGTTAAGCTACTGCGACCTCCACCTCTCTTCCAAGGGGCATTCAAACCGTCTTGTTAAGCTACTGCGACCTGCACGTCTCTTCCAAGGGGCATTTAAACCGTCTTGTTAAGCTACTGTGACCTGCACTTCTCTTCCAAGGGGCATTTAAACCATCTTGTTAAGCTACTGCGACCTCTACGTCTCTTCCAAGGGGCATTTAAACCGTCTTGTTAAGCTCCTGCGACCTCTATGTCTCTTCCAAGGGGCATTTAAACCATCTTGTTAAGCTACTGCGACCTCCACCGCTCTTTCAAGGGGCATGTAAACGGTCTTGTTAAGCTACTGCGACCTGCACGTCTCTTCCAAGGGGCATTTAATCCATTTTGTTAATCTACTGCGACCTGCACGTCTCTTCCAAGGGGCATTTAAACCGTCTTGTTAAGCTACTGCGAACTGCACGTCTCTTCCAAGGTGCAATTAAACTGTCTTGTTAAGCCACTGCGACCTGCACTTCTCTTCCAAGGGGCATTTAAACCGTCTTGTTAAGTTACTGTGACATGCACGTCTCTTCCAAGGGGCATTTAAACCATCTTGTTAAGCTACTGCGAACTGTACGTCTCTTCAATGGGCATTTAAACCGTCTTGTTAAGCTGCTGCGACCTGTAGGTCTCTTCCAAGGGGCATTTAAACCGTCTTGTTAAGCTACTGCGACCTGCAAGCCTCTTCCAAGGGGCTTTTAAACCATCTTGTTAAGCTACTGGGACCTGCATTTCTTTTCCAAGGGGCATTTAAACCGTCTTTTTAAGCTACTGCGACCTCCACCGCTCCTCCAAGGGACATTTAAACCATCTTGTTAAGCTACTGCGACCTGCACGTCTCTTCCAAGGGGCATTTAAACCATCTTGGTAAGCTACTGCGACCTGCAAGCCTCTTCTAAGGGGCATTTAAACCATCTTGGTAAGCTACTGCGACCTGCAAGCCTCTTCTAAGGGGCATTTAAACCCTCTGGTTAAGCTACTGCGACCTGCACGTCTCTTGCAAGGGGCATTTAAACTGTCTTGTTAAGCTACTGCAACCTGCACGTCTCTTCCAATAGGCATTTAAGCGGTCTTGTTAGGCTACTGCGAACTGCACGTCTCTTCCAAGGTGCAATTAAACTGTCTTGTTAAGCTACTGCGACCTGCACTTCTCTTCCAAGGGGCATTTAAACCATCTTGTTAAGCTACTGTGACATGCACGTCTCTTCCAAGGGGCATTTAAACCATCTTGTTAAGCTACTGCGACCTGTACGTCTCTTCAATGGGCATTTAAACCGTCTTGTTAAGCTGCTGCGACCTGTAGGTCTCTTCCAAGGGGCATTTAAACCGTCTTGTTAATCTGCTGTGACCTGGACGTCTCTTCCAAGGGGCATTTAAACCGTCTTGTTAAGCTACTGCGACCTGCACGTCTCTTCCAAGGGGCATTTAAACTGTCTTGTTAAGCTACTGCGACCTCCACCTCTCTTCCAAGGGGCATTCAAACCGTCTTGTTAAGCTACTGCGACCTGCACGTCTCTTCCAAGGGGCATTTAAACCGTCTTGTTAAGCTACTGTGACCTGCACTTCTCTTCCAAGGGGCATTTAAACCATCTTGTTAAGCTACTGCGACCTCTACGTCTCTTCCAAGGGGCATTTAAACCGTCTTGTTAAGCTCCTGCGACCTCTATGTCTCTTCCAAGGGGCATTTAAACCATCTTGTTAAGCTACTGCGACCTCCACCGCTCTTTCAAGGGGCATGTAAACGGTCTTGTTAAGCTACTGCGACCTGCACGTCTCTTCCAAGGGGCATTTAATCCATTTTGTTAATCTACTGCGACCTGCATGTCTCTTCCAAGGGGCATTTAAACCGTCTTGTTAAGCTACTGCGAACTGCACGTCTCTTCCAAGGTGCAATTAAACTGTCTTGTTAAGCCACTGCGACCTGCACTTCTCTTCCAAGGGGCATTTAAACCGTCTTGTTAAGCTACTGTGACATGCACGTCTCTTCCAAGGGGCATTTAAACCATCTTGTTAAGCTACTGCGAACTGTACGTCTCTTCAATGGGCATTTAAACCGTCTTGTTAAGCTGCTGCGACCTGTAGGTCTCTTCCAAGGCGCATTTAAACCGTCTTGTTAAGCTACTGCGACCTGCAAGCCTCTTCCAAGGGGCTTTTAAACCATCTTGTTAAGCTACTGGGACCTGCATTTCTTTTCCAAGGGGCATTTAAACCGTCTTTTTAAGCTACTGCGACCTCCACCGCTCCTCCAAGGGACATTTAAACCATCTTGTTAAGCTACTGCGACCTGCACGTCTCTTCCAAGGGGCATTTAAACCATCTTGGTAAGCTACTGCGACCTGCAAGCCTCTTCTAAGGGGCATTTAAACCCAATGGTTAAGCTACTGCGACCTGCACGTCTCTTGCAAGGGGCATTTAAACCGTCTTGTTAAGCTACTGCAACCTGCACGTCTCTTCCAAGGGGCATTTAAACCGTCTTGTTAAGCTACTGCGACCTGCACATCTCTTCCAATAGGCATTTAAGCGGTCTTGTTAGGCTACTGCGACCTGCACGTCTCTTCCAAGGGGCATTTATCCTGTCTTGTTAAGCTACTGCGACCTGCACCTCTCTACCAAGGGGCATTTAAACCGTCTTGCTAAGCTGCTGCGACCTGCACGTCTCTTCCAAGGGGCATTTAAACCGTTTTGTTAAGCTACTGCGACCTGCACGTGTCTTCCAAGGGGCATTTAAACCGTCTTGTTAAGATACTGCGACCTGCACATCTCTTCCAAGGGGCATTTAAACCATCTTGTTAAGCTACTGCGACCTCCACTGCTCTTCCAAGGGGCATTTAATCCATTTTGTTAATCTACTGCGACCTGCACGTCTCTTCCAAGGGGCATTTAAACCGTCTTGTTAAGCTACTGCGAACTGCACGTCTCTTCCAAGGTGCAATTAAACTGTCTTCTTAAGCTACTGCGACCTGCACTTCTCTTCCAAGGGGCATTTAAACCGTCTTGTTAAGCTACTGTGACATGCACGTCTCTTCCAAGGGGCATTTAAACCGTCTTGTTAATCTGCTGTGACCTGGACGTCTCTTCCAAGGGGCATTTAAACCGTCTTGTTAACCTACTGCGACCTGCACGTCTCTTCCAAGGGGCATTTAAACTGTCTTGTTAAGCTACTGCGACCTCCACCTCTCTTCCAAGGGGCATTCAAACCGTCTTGTTAAGCTACTGCGAGCTGCACGTCTCTTCCAAGGGGCATTTAAACCATCTTGTTAAGCTACTGTGACCTGCACTTCTCTTCCAAGGGGCATTTAAACCATCTTGTTAAGCTACTGCGACCTGTACGTCTCTTCCAAGGGGCATTTAAACCATCTTGTTAAGCTCCTGCGACCTCTATGTCTCTTCCAAGGGGCATTTAAACCATCTTGTTAAGCTACTGCGACCTCCACCGCTCTTTCAAGGGGCATGTAAACGGTCTTGTTAAGCTACTGCGACCTGCACGTCTCTTCCAAGGGGCATTTAATCCATTTTGTTAATCTACTGCGACCTGCACGTCTCTTCCAAGGGGCATTTAAACCGTCTTGTTAAGCTACTGCGAACTGCACGTCTCTTCCAAGGTGCAATTAAACTGTCTTGTTAAGCTACTGCGACCTGCACTTCTCTTCCAAGGGGCATTTAAACCGTCTTGTTAAGCTACTGTGACATGCACGTCTCTTCCAAGGGGCATTTAAACCATCTTGTTAAGCTACTGCGACCTGTACGTCTCTTCAATGGGCATTTAAACCGTCTTGTTAAGCTGCTGCGACCTGGACGTCTCTTCCAAGGGGCATTTAAACCGTCTTGTTAAGCTACTGCGACCTGCACGTCTCTTCCAAGGGGCATTTAAACTGTCTTGTTAAGCTACTGCGACCTCCACCTCTCTTCCAAGGGGCATTCAAACCGTCTTGTTAAGCTACTGCGACCTGGACGTCTCTTCCAAGGGGCATTTAAACCGTCTTGTTAAGCTACTGCGACCTGCACGTCTCTTCCAAGGGGCATTTAAACTGTCTTGTTAAGCTACTGCGACCTCCACCTCTCTTCCAAGGGGCATTCAAACCGTCTTGTTAAGCTACTGCGACCTGCACGTCTCTTCCAAGGGGCATTTAAACCGTCTTGTTAAGCTACTGTGACCTGCACTTCTCTTCCAAGGGGCATTTAAACCATCTTGTTAAGCTACTGCGACCTGTACGTCTCTTCCAATGGGCATTTAAACCGTCTTGTTAAGCTCCTGCGACCTCTATGTCTCTTCCAAGGGGCATTTAAACCATCTTGTTAAGCTACTGCGACCTCCACCGCTCTTTCAAGGGGCATGTAAACGGTCTTTTTAAGCTACTGCGACCTGCACGTCTCTTCCAAGGGTCATTTAAACTGTCTTGGTAAGCTACTGCGACCTCCACCTCTCTTCCAAGGGACATATAAACCGTCTTGTTAAGCTACTGCGACCTGCACGTCTCTTACAAGGGGCATTTAAACCGTCTTGTTAAGCTACTGCGAACTGCACGTCTCTTCCAAGGGGCATTTAAACCATCTTGTTAAGCTACTGCAACATGCACATCTCTTCCAAGGGGCATTTAAACCGTCTTGTTAAGCTACTGCGACCTCCACCGCTCTTCCAAGGGGCATATAAACGGTCTTGTTAAGCTACTGCGACCTGCACGTCTCTTCCAAGGGTCATTTAAACTGTCTTGTTAAGCTACTGCGACCTCCACCTCTCTTCCAAGGGGCATTCAAACCGTCTTGTTAAGCTACTGCGACCTGCACGTCTCTTCCAAGGGGCATTTAAACCGTCTTGTTAAGCTACTGTGACCTGCACTTCTCTTCCAAGGGGCATTTAAACCATCTTGTTAAGCTACTGCGACCTGTACGTCTCTTCCAAGGGGCATTTAAACCGTCTTGTTAAGCTCCTGCGACCTCTATGTCTCTTCCAAGGGGCATTTAAACCGTCTTGTTAAGCTACTGCGACCTGCGCGTCTCTTCCAAGGGGCATTTAAACCATCTTGGTAAGCTACTGCGACCTGCAAGTCTATTCCAAGGGGCTTTTAAACCCTCTTGTTAAGCTACTGCGACCTGCGTGTCTCTTCCAAGGGGCATTTAAACCATCTTGGTAAGCTACTGCGACCTGCAAGTCTATTCCAAGGCGCTTTTAAACCCTCTTGTTAAGCTACTGCGACTTGCATGTCTCCTCCAAGGGGCATTTAAACCGTCTTGTTAAGCTACTGCGACCTGCGTGTCTCTTCCAAGGGGCATTTAAACCATCTTGGTAAGCTACTGCGACCGGCAAGTCTATTCCAAGGGGCTTTTAAACCCTCTTGTTAAGCTACTGCGACCTGCACGTCTCTTCCAAGGGGGATTTAAACTGTCTTGTTAAGCTACTGCGACCTGCACGTCTCTTGCAAGTAGCATTGAAACTGTCTTGTTAAGCTGCTGCGACCTCCACCGCTCTTCCAAGGGGCATTTAAACCCTCTTGTTAAGCTACTGCAACTTGCACGTCTCTTCCAAGGGGCATTTTAATCGTCTTGTTAAGCTCCTGCGACCTGCACGTCTCTTCCAAGGGACATTTAAATCGTGTTGGTAAGCTACTGAAACCTGCAAGCATCTTCCAAGGGGCATTTAAACTGTTGTTAAGCTACTGCGACCTGCACATCTCTTCCAAGGGGCATTTAAACTGTCTTGTTAAGCTACTGCGATCTCCACCGCTCTTCCAAAGGGCATTAAAACCATCTTGTTAAGCTACTGCGACCTGCACGTCTCTTCCAAGGGGCATTTAAACCGTCTTGTTAAGCTATTGCGACTTGCAAGTCTCTTCCAAGGGGCATTTAATCCGTCTTGTTGAGCGACTGTAACCTCCACCACTTTTCCAAGGGGCATTTAAACCGTCTTGTTAAGCTACTGCGACATGCACGTCTCTTCCAAGGGGCATTTAAAACGCTTTGTTAAGCTACTGCGACCTACACGTCTCTTCCAAGGTGCATTTAAACCGTCTTGTTAAGCTACTGCGACCTGCAATTCTCTTCCAAGTGGCATTTAAACCGTTTTGTTAAGCTTCTGCGACCTGCATGTCTCTTCCAAGGGGCATTTAAACTGTCTTGTTAAGTTAATGCGACCTCCGCCGCACTTCCAAGGGGCATTTAAACCGTCTAGTTAAGCTACTGCGACCTGCACGTCTCTTTCAAAGGGCATTTAAACTTTCTTGTTAAGCTACTGCGACCTCCACCGCTATTCCAAGGGGCATTTAAACCGTCTTGTTAAGCTACTGCGACCTGCATGTCTCTTCCAAGTGGCATTTAAACTGTCTTATTAAGCTACTGCGACCTCCACCTCTCTTCCAAGAGGCATTTAAACCGTCTTATTAAGCTACTGCGACCTCCACCTCTCTTCCAAGAGGCATTTAATCCATCTTATTTCGGTACTGCGACCTGCACATCTCTTCCAAGGGGCATTTAAACCATCTTGGTAAGCTACTGCGACCTGCAAGTCTATTCCAAGGGGCTTTTAAACCCTCTTGTTAAGCTACTGCGACCTGCGTGTCTCTTCCAAGGGGCATTTAAACCATCTTGGTAAGCTACTGCGACCTGCAAGTCTATTCCAAGGGGCTTTTAAACCCTCTTGTTAAGCTACTGCGACTTGCACGTCTCTTCCAAGGGGCATTTAAACCGTCTTGTTAAGCTACTGCGACCTGCGTGTCTCTTCCAAGGGGCATTTAAACCATCTTGGTAAGCTACTGCGACCTGCAAGTCTATTCCAAGGGGCTTTTAAACCCTCTTGTTAAGCTACTGCGACCTGCACGTCTCTTCCAAGGGGGATTTAAACTGTCTTGTTAAGCTACTGCGACCTGCACGTCTCTTGCAAGTAGCATTGAAACTGTCTTGTTAAGCTGCTGCGACCTCCACCGCTCTTCCAAGGGGCATTTAAACCCTCTTGTTAAGCTACTGCAACTTGCACGTCTCTTCCAAGGGGCATTTTAATCGTCTTGTTAAGCTCCTGCGACCTGCACGTCTCTTCCAAGGGGCATTTAAATCGTCTTGGTAAGCTACTGAAACCTGCAAGCATCTTCCAAGGGGCATTTAAACTGTTGTTAAGCTACTGCGACCTGCATATCTCTTCCAAGGGGCATTTAAACTGTCTTGTTAAGCTACTGCGATCTCCACCGCTCTTCCAAAGGGCATTAAAACCATCTTGTTAAGCTACTGCGACCTGCACGTCTCTTCCAAGGGGCATTTAAACCGTCTTGTTAAGCTATTGCGACTTGCAAGTCTCTTCCAAGGGGCATTTAATCCGTCTTGTTAAGCGACTGTAACCTCCACCACTTTTCCAAGGGGCATTTAAACCGTCTTGTTAAGCTACTGCGACATGCACGTCTCTTCCAAGGGGCATTTAAAACGCTTTGTTAAGCTACTGCGACCTACACGTCTCTTCCAAGGTGCATTTAAACCGTCTTGTTAAGCTACTGCGACCTGCAATTCTCTTCCAAGTGGCATTTAAACCGTTTTGTTAAGCTTCTGCGACCTGCATGTCTCTTCCAAGGGGCATTTAAACCGTCTTGTTAAGTTAATGCGACCTCCGCCGCACTTCCAAGGGGCATTTAAACCGTCTAGTTAAGCTACTGCGACCTGCACGTCTCTTTCAAGGGGCATTTAAACTTTCTTGTTAAGCTACTGCGACCTCCACCGCTATTCCAAGGGGCACTTAAACCGTCTTGTTAAGCTACTGCGACCTGCATGTCTCTTCCAAGTGGCATTTAAACTGTCTTATTAAGCTACTGCGACCTCCACCTCTCTTCCAAGAGGCATTTAAACCGTCTTGTTAAGCTACTGCGACCTCCACCTCTTTTCCAAGAGGCATATAATCCGTCTTATTTCGGTACTGCGACCTGCACATCTCTTCCAAGGGGTATTTAAACTGTCTTGTTTAGCTACTGCGACCTACACATCTCTTCCAAGGGGCATTTAAAACGTCTTATTAAGATACTGCGACCTGCACGTCTCTTCCAAGGGGCATTTAAACTGTCTTGTTAAGCTACTGCGACCTCCACCGCTCTTCCAAGGGGCATTTAAACCGTCTTGTTAAGCTACTGCGACCTGCACGTCTCTTCCAAGTGGCATTTAAACCGTCTTGGTAAGCTACTGCGACCTGCAAGACTATTCCAAGGGTCATTTAAACTCTCTTGTTAAGCTACTGCGACCTACACGTCTCTTCCAAAGGGGATTTAAACCATCTTGGTAAGCTACTGCGAACTGCACGTCTCTTCCAAGGGGCATTTAAACTGTCTTGTTAAGCTACTGCGACCTGCTCGTCTCTTCCAAGGGGCATTTAAAAAGTCTTTTTAAGCTACTGCGACTTGAACGTCCCTTCCAAGTTGCGTTTAAACCGTCTTGTTAAGCTACTGTAACCTCCACCACTTTCCCAAGTGGCATTTAAACCGTCTTGTTAAGCTACTGCGATCTGCACTTCTCTTCCAAGGGGCATTTAAACCGTCTTGTTAAGCTACTGCGACCTGCAAGTCTCTTTCACGGTGCATTTAAACCGTCTTGTTAAGCCACTGCGACCTGCACGTCTCTTCCAAGGGGCATTTAAACCGTCCTGTTAAGCTGCTGCGACCTGCATGTCCCTTCCAAGGGGCATTTAAACCATCTTGTTAAGCTACTGTGACCTGCACGTCTCTTCCAAGGGGCATTTAAACTGTCTTGGTAATCTACTGCGACCTGCAAGCCTATTACAAGGGGCTTTTAAATGCTCTAGTTAAGCTACTGCGACCTGCAAGTCTCTTCCAAGGGGGATTTAAAGTGTCTTGTTAAGCTACTGCAACCTGCACGTCTATTCCAAGGTGCATTTAAACTGTCTTGTTAAGTTAATGCGACCTACATGCCTCTTGTTAAGCTACTGCGACCTGTACGCCTCTTCCAAGGGGGACTTAAACCGTCTTGTTAAGCTACTGCGACCTGCACGTCTCTTCCAAGGGGCATTTAAACGTCTTGTTAAGCTACTGCGACCTGCACGTCTCTTCCAAGGGGCATTTAAACCGTCTTGGTAAGCTACTGCGACCTGCAAGCCTATTCCAAGGGGCTTTTAAATGCTCTAGTTAAGCTACTGCGACCTGCAAGTCTCTTCCAAAGGGGATTTAAAGTGTCTTGTTAAGCTACTGCAACCTGCACGTCTATTCCAAGGTGCATTTAAACTGTCTTGTTAAGTTAATGCGACCTACATGCCTCTTCCAAGGGGCATTTAAACCATCTTATTAAGTTACTGCAACCTGCACGTCTCTTCCAAGTGGAATTTAAACTGTCTTGTTAAGCTACTGCGACCTCCACCGCTCTTCCAAGGGGCATTTAAACCGTCTTGTTAAGCTACTGCGACCTGCACGTCTCTTCCAAGGGGCATTTAAACCGTCTTGTTAAGCTACTGCGACCTGCACGTCTCTTCCAAGGGGCATTTAAACCGTCTTGTTAAGCTACTGCGACTTGCGCGTCTCTTCCAAGGTGCATTTAAACGGTCTTGTTAAGCTACTGTAACCTCCACCACTTTTCCAAGGGGCATTTAAACCGTCTTGTTAAGCTACTGCGACCTGCACGTCTCTTTCAAGGGGCATTTAAACTGTCTTGTTAAGCTACTGTGACCTGCACTTCTCTTCCAAGGGCATTTAAACCGTCTTGGTAAGCTACTGCGAACTGCAAGTCTATTCCAAGGGGGATTTAAACCCTCTTGCTAGGCTACTGCGACCTGTACAGCTCTTCCAAGGGGGACTTAAACCATCTTGTTAAGCTACTGCGACCTGCACGTCTCTTCCAAGGGACATATAAACGGTCTTGTTAAGCTACTGCGTCCTGCGCGTCTCTTCCAAAGGGCATTTAAACCGTCTTGGTAAGCTACTGAGACCTGCAAGTCTATTCCAAGGGGCTTTTAAACCCTCTTGTTAAGCTACTGCGACCTGGACGTCTCTTCCAAGGGGCATTTAAACTGTCTTGTTAAGCTACTGCGACCTGCAGGTCTCTTCCAAGGGGCATTTAAACCGTCTTATTAAGCTACTGCGACCTTCACGTCTCTTCCAAGGGGCATTTAAACTGTCTTGTTAAGCTACTGCGACCTTCACGTCTCTTCCAAGGGGCATTTAAACCGTCTTGTTAAGCTACTGCGACCTCCACCGCTCTTCCAAGGGGCATTTAAACCGTCTTGTTAAGCTACTGCGACCTGCACGTCTCTTGCAAGGGGCATTTAAACCGTCTTGTTAAGCTACTGCGACCTGCAGGTCTCTTCCAAGGGGCATTTAAACCGTCTTGTTAGGCTACTGCGACTTGCACATCTCTTCCAAGGGGCATTTAAACTGTCTTGTTAAGCTACTGCGACCTCCACCGCTCTTCCAAGGGGCATTTAAACCGTCTTGTTAAGCTACTGCGACCTGCACGTCTCTTGCAAGGGGCATATAAACCGTCTTGTTAAGCTACTGCGACCTGCAGGTCTCTTCCAAGGGGCATTTAAACCGTCTTTTTAGGCTACTGCGACTGGCACATCTCTTCCAAGGGGCATTTAAACCGTCTTGTTAAGCTACTGTAATCTCCACCACTTTTCCAAGGGGCATTTAAACCATCTTGTTAAGTTACTGCGACCTGCATGTCTCTACAAAGGGACATTTGAACCGTTTTGTTAAGCTACTGCGACCTGCACTTCTCTTCCAAGGGGCATTTAAACAGTCTTGTTAAGCTGCTGTGACCTGCATTTCTCTTCCAAGTGGCATATAAACTGTCTTGTTAAGCTACTGCGACCTCCACCGCTCTTCCAAGGGGCATTTAAACTGTCTTGTTTAGCTACTGCGACCTTCACATCTCTTCCAAGGGGCATTTAAATCGTCTTGGTAAGCTTCTGCGACCTGTAAGCCTCTTCCAAGGAGCATTTAAACCGTCTTGTTAAGCTACTGCGAATTGCACGTCTCTTCCAAGGGGCATTTAAGCTGTCGTGTTAAGATACTGCGACCTGCACATCTCTTCCAAGGGGCATTTAAACTGTCTTGTCAAGCTACTGCGACCTCTCTTCCAAGGGGCATTTAAACCATCTTGTTAAGCTATTGCGACCTGCACGTCTCTTCCAAGGGGCATTTAAACTGTCTTGTTAAGCTACTGCAACCTGCAGGTCTTTTCTAAGGGGCATTTAAGCCATCTTGTTAAGCTACTGCGACCTGCACGTCTCTTCCAAGGGGCATTTAAACCGTCTTGGTAAGCTACTGCGACCTGCAAGCCTATTCTAAGGGGCTTTTAAACGCTCTTGTTAAGCTACTGCGACCTGCACGTCTCTTCCAAGGGGCATTTAAACCATCTTGTTAATCTACTGCGACCTGCACGTCTCTTCGAAGGGGCATTTAAACCGTCTTGTTAAGCTACTGCGACCTGCACGCCTCTTCCAAGGGGGATTTAAACTGTCTTGTTAAGCTACTGCGACCTTCACGTTTCTTCCAAGAGGCATTTAAACTGTCTTGTTAAGCTACTGCGACATGCACGTCTTTTCCAAGGGGCATTTTAACCTTCTTATTAAGCTACTGCGACCTGCAAGCCTATTCCAAGGGGCTTTTAAATGCTCTAGTTAAGCTACTACGACCTGCAAGTCTCTTCCAAAGGGGATTTAAAGTGTCTTGTTAAGCTACTGCAACCTGCACGTCTATTCCAAGGTGCATTTAAACTGTCTTGTTAAGTTAATGCGACCTACATGCCTCTTCCAAGGGGCATTTAAACCATCTTATTAAGTTACTGCGACCTGCACGTCTCTTCCAAGTGGAATTTAAACTGTCTTGTTAAGCTACTGCGACCTCCACCGCTCTTCCAAGGGGCATTTAAACCGTCTTGTTAAGCTACTGCGACCTGCACGTCTCTTCCAAGGGGCATTTAAACCGTCTTGTTAAGCTACTGCGACCTGCACGTCTCTTCCAAGGGGCATTTAAACCGTCTTGTTAAGCTACTGCGACTTGCGCGTCTCTTCCAAGGTGCATTTAAACGGTCTTGTTAAGCTACTGTAACCTCCACCACTTTTCCAAGGGGCATTTAAACCGTCTTGTTAAGCTACTGCGACCTGCACGTCTCTTTCAAGGGGCATTTAAACTGTCTTGTTAAGCTACTGTGACCTGCACTTCTCTTCCAAGGGCATTTAAACCGTCTTGGTAAGCTACTGCGAACTGCAAGTCTATTCCAAGGGGGATTTAAACCCTCTTGCTAGGCTACTGCGACCTGTACAGCTCTTCCAAGGGGGACTTAAACCATCTTGTTAAGCTACTGCGACCTGCACGTCTCTTCCAAGGGACATATAAACGGTCTTGTTAAGCTACTGCGTCCTGCGCGTCTCTTCCAAAGGGCATTTAAACCGTCTTGGTAAGCTACTGAGACCTGCAAGTCTATTCCAAGGGGCTTTTAAACCCTCTTGTTAAGCTACTGCGACCTGGACGTCTCTTCCAAGGGGCATTTAAACTGTCTTGTTAAGCTACTGCGACCTGCAGGTCTCTTCCAAGGGGCATTTAAACCGTCTTATTAAGCTACTGCGACCTTCACGTCTCTTCCAAGGGGCATTTAAACTGTCTTGTTAAGCTACTGCGACCTCCACCGCTCTTCCAAGGGGCATTTAAACCGTCTTGTTAAGCTACTGCGACCTGCACGTCTCTTGCAAGGGGCATTTAAACCGTCTTGTTAAGCTACTGCGACCTGCAGGTCTCTTCCAAGGGGCATTTAAACCGTCTTGTTAGGCTACTGCGACTTGCACATCTCTTCCAAGGGGCATTTAAACTGTCTTGTTAAGCTACTGCGACCTCCACCGCTCTTCCAAGGGGCATTTAAACCGTCTTGTTAAGCTACTGCGACCTGCACGTCTCTTGCAAGGGGCATATAAACCGTCTTGTTAAGCTACTGCGACCTGCAGGTCTCTTCCAAGGGGCATTTAAACCGTCTTTTTAGGCTACTGCGACTGGCACATCTCTTCCAAGGGGCATTTAAACCGTCTTGTTAAGCTACTGTAATCTCCACCACTTTTCCAAGGGGCATTTAAACCATCTTGTTAAGTTACTGCGACCTGCATGTCTCTACAAAGGGACATTTGAACCATTTTGTTAAGCTACTGCGACCTGCACTTCTCTTCCAAGGGGCATTTAAACAGTCTTGTTAAGCTGCTGTGACCTGCATTTCTCTTCCAAGTGGCATATAAACTGTCTTGTTAAGCTACTGCGACCTCCACCGCTCTTCCAAGGGGCATTTAAACTGTCTTGTTTAGCTACTGCGACCTTCACATCTCTTCCAAGGGGCATTTAAATCGTCTTGGTAAGCTACTGCGACCTGTAAGCCTCTTCCAAGGAGCATTTAAACCGTCTTGTTAAGCTACTGCGAATTGCACGTCTCTTCCAAGGGGCATTTAAGCTGTCGTGTTAAGATACTGCGACCTACACATCTCTTCCAAGGGGCATTTAAACTGTCTTGTCAAGCTACTGCGACCTCTCTTCCAAGGGGCATTTAAACCATCTTGTTAAGCTATTGCGACCTGCACGTCTCTTCCAAGGGGCATTTAAACTGTCTTGTTAAGCTACTGCAACCTGCAGGTCTTTTCTAAGGGGCATTTAAGCCATCTTGTTAAGCTACTGCGACCTGCACGTCTCTTCCAAGGGGCATTTAAACCGTCTTGGTAAGCTACTGCGACCTGCAAGCCTATTCTAAGGGGCTTTTAAACGCTCTTGTTAAGCTACTGCGACCTGCACGTCTCTTCCAAGGGGGCTTTAAACTGTCTTGTTAAGCTACTGCGACTTGCACGTCTCTTACAAGGTGCATTTAAACTGTCTTGTACAGCTACTGCGACCTGCACGTCTGTTCCAAGGGGCATTTAAACCATCTTATTAAGCTACTGCGACCGGCACGTCTCTTCCAAGTGGCATTTAATCTGTCTTGTTAATCTACTGCTACCTCCACCGCTCTTCCAAGGGGCATTTAAACCGTCTTGTTAAGGTACTGCGACCTGCACGTCTCTTCCAAGGGGCATTTAAACCGTCTTGTTAAACTATGCAACCTGCACAACTCTTCCAAGGGGCATTTAAACCGTCTTGTTAATCTACTGCGACCTGCATGTCTCTTCCAAGGGGCATTTAAATGGTCTTGTTAAGCTACTGCGACCTGCACGTCTCTTCCAAGGGGCATTTAAACCGTCTTGTTAAGCTACTGTAATCTCCACCACTTTTCCAAGGGGCATTTAAACCATCTTGTTAAGTTACTGCGACCTGCATGTCTCTACAAAGGGACATTTAAACCGTTTTGTTAAGCTACTGCGACCTGCACTTCTCTTCCAAGGGGCATTTAAACAGTCTTGTTAAGCTGCTGTGACCTGCATTTCTCTTCCAAGTGGCATATAAACTGTCTTGTTAAGCTACTGCGACCTCCACCGCTCTTCCAAGGGGCATTTAAACTGTCTTGTTTAGCTACTGCGACCTTCACATCTCTTCCAAGGGGCATTTAAATCGTCTTGGTAAGCTACTGCGACCTGTAAGCCTCTTCCAAGGAGCATTTAAACCGTCTTGTTAAGCTACTGCGAATTGCACGTCTCTTCCAAGGGGCATTTAAGCTGTCGTGTTAAGATACTGCGACCTACACATCTCTTCCAAGGGGCATTTAAACTGTCTTGTCAAGCTACTGCGACCTCTCTTCCAAGGGGCATTTAAACCATCTTGTTAAGCTATTGCGACCTGCACGTCTCTTCCAAGGGGCATTTAAACTGTCTTGTTAAGCTACTGCAACCTGCAGGTCTTTTCTAAGGGGCATTTAAGCCATCTTGTTAAGCTACTGCGACCTGCACGTCTCTTCCAAGGGGCATTTAAACCGTCTTGGTAAGCTACTGCGACCTGCAAGCCTATTCTAAGGGGCTTTTAAACGCTCTTGTTAAGCTACTGCGACCTGCACGTCTCTTCCAAGGGGGCTTTAAACTGTCTTGTTAAGCTACTGCGACTTGCACGTCTCTTACAAGGTGCATTTAAACTGTCTTGTACAGCTACTGCGACCTGCACGTCTGTTCCAAGGGGCATTTAAACCATCTTATTAAGCTACTGCGACCGGCACGTCTCTTCCAAGTGGCATTTAATCTGTCTTGTTAATCTACTGCTACCTCCACCGCTCTTCCAAGGGGCATTTAAACCGTCTTGTTAAGGTACTGCGACCTGCACGTCTCTTCCAAGGGGCATTTAAACCGTCTTGTTAAACTATGCAACCTGCACAACTCTTCCAAGGGGCATTTAAACCGTCTTGTTAATCTACTGCGACCTGCATGTCTCTTCCAAGGGGCATTTAAATGGTCTTGTTAAGCTACTGCGACCTGCACGTCTCTTCCAAGGGGCATTTAAACCGTCTTGTTAAGCTACTGTAATCTCCACCACTTTTCCAAGGGGCATTTAAACCATCTTGTTAAGTTACTGCGACCTGCATGTCTCTACAAAGGGACATTTAAACCGTTTTGTTAAGCTACTGCGACCTGCACTTCTCTTCCAAGGGGCATTTAAACAGTCTTGTTAAGCTGCTGTGACCTGCATTTCTCTTCCAAGTGGCATATAAACTGTCTTGTTAAGCTACTGCGACCTCCACCGCTCTTCCAAGGGGAATTTAAACTGTCTTGTTTAGCTACTGCGACCTTCACATCTCTTCCAAGGGGCATTTAAATCGTCTTGGTAAGCTACTGCGACCTGTAAGCCTCTTCCAAGGAGCATTTAAACCGTCTTGTTAAGCTACTGCGAATTGCACGTCTCTTCCAAGGGGCATTTAAGCTGTCGTGTTAAGATACTGCGACCTGCACGTCTCTTCCAAGGGGCATTTAAACTGTCTTGTCAAGCTACTGCGACCTCTCTTCCAAGGGGCATTTAAACCATCTTGTTAAGCTATTGCGACCTGCACGTCTCTTCCAAGGGGCATTTAAACTGTCTTGTTAAGCTACTGCGACATGCACGTCTTTTCCAAGGGGCATTTTAACCTTCTTATTAAGCTACTGCGACCTGCACGTCTCTTCCAAGGGGCATTTAAACTGTCTTGTTAAGCTACTGCAACCTGCAGGTCTTTTCTAAGGGGCATTTAAATCGTCTATTTAAGCTACTGCGACCTGCACGTCTCTTCCAAGGGGCATTTAAACCGTCTTGGTAAGCTACTGCGACCTGCAAGCCTATTCCAAGGGGCTTTTAAACGCTCTTTTTAAGCTACTGCGACCTGCACGTCTCTTCCAAGGGGGCTTTAAACTGTCTTGTTAAGCTACTGCGACTTGCACGTCTCTTACAAGGTGCATTTAAACTGTCTTGTTAAGCTACTTCGACCTGCACGTCTCTTCCAATGGGCATTTAAACCATCTTATTAAGCTACTGCAACCGCCACGTCTCTTCCAAGTGGCATTTAATCTGTCTTGTTAAGCTACTGCTCCTCCACCGCTCTTCCAAGGGGCATTTAAACCGTCTTGTTAAGGTACTGCGACCTGCACATCTCTTTCAAGGGGCATTTAAACCGTCTTGTTAAACTATGCGACCTGCACGTCTCTTCCAAGGGGCATTTAAACCGTCTTGTTAAGCTACTGCGACCTGCATGTCTCTTCCAAGGGGCATTTAAATAGTCTTGTTAAGCTACTGCGACCTGCACGTCTCTTCCAAGGGGCATTTAAACTGTCTTGTTAAGCTACTGTGACCTGCACTTCTCTTCCAAGGGGCATTTAAACCGTCTTGGTAAGCTAATGCGACCTGCAAGCCTATTCCAAGGGGCTTTTAAACCCTTTTGCTAAGCTACTGCGACCTGCACGGATCTTCCAAGGGGGACTTAAACCGTCTTGTTAAGCTACTGCGACCTGCACGTCTCTTCCAAGGGGCATTTAAACCATCTTGTTAATCTACTGCGACCTGCACGTCTCTTCGAAGGGGCATTTAAACCGTCTTGTTAAGCTACTGCGACCTGCACGCCTCTTCCAAGGGGGATTTAAACTTTCTTGTTAAGCTACTGCGACCTTCACGTCTCTTCCAAGGGGCATTTAAACTGTCTTGTTAAGCTACTGCGACATGCACGTCTTTTCCAAGGGGCATTTAAACCGTCTTATTAAGCTACTGCGACCTGCACGTCTCTTCCAAGGGGCATTTAAACTGTCTTGTTAAGCTACTGCGACCTCCACCGCACTTCCAAGGGGCATTTAAACCATCTTGTTAAGCTACTGCGACCTGCACGTCTCTTCCAAGTGGCATTTAAACCGTCTTGTTAAGCTACTGCGACCTCCACCGCTCTTCCAAGGGGCATTTAAACCATCTTGTTAAGCTACTGCGAACTGCAAGTCTCTTCCAAGCGGCACTTAAACACTCTTGTTAAGCTCCTGCGACCTGCATGTCTCTTGAAAGCGGCATTTAAACCCTCTTGTTAAGCTATTGCTACCTGCACGTCTCTTCCAAGGGGCATTTAAACTGTCTTGTTAAGCTACTGCGACCTCCACCTCTCTTCCAAGGGGCATTTAAACCATCCTATTAAGTTACTGCGACCTGCAAATCTCTTCCAAGGGGCATTTGAACCATCTTATTAAGCTACTACGACCTGCACGTCTCTTCCAAGGGGGATTTAAACTGTCTAGTTAAGCTACTGCGACCTCCACCTCTCTTCCAAGGGGCATTTAAACCGTCCTATTAAGTTACTGTGACATGCAAATCTCTTCCAAAGGGCATTTAAACCATCTTGTTAAGCTACTGCGACCTGCACGTCTCTTCCAAGGGGCATTTAAACTGTCTTGTTAAGCTACTGCGAACTCCACCTCTCTTCCAAGGGGCATTTAAACCATCCTATTAAGTTACTGCGACATGCAAATATCTTCCAAGGGGAATTTAAACCCTCTTGTTAAGCTACTGCGACCTGCACGTCTCTTCCAAGGGGCATTTAAACTGTCTTGTTAAGCTACTGCGACCTCCAGCGCTCTTCCAAGCGGCATTTAAACCGTCTTGTTAAGCTACTGCGACCTGCACGTCTCTTCCAAGGGGCATTTAAACCGTCTTGGTAAGCTACTGCGACCTGCAAGCCTATTCCAAGGGGCATTTAAACCCTCTTGTTAAGCTACTGCGACCTGCACGTCTCTTCCATGGGGGATTTAAACCGTCTTGTTAAGCTACTGCGACCTGCACGTCTCTTCCAAGGGGCATTTAAACCGTCTTGTTAAGCTACTGCGACCTGCACGTCTCTTCCAAGGGGCATTTAAACCGTCTTGTTAAGCTACTGCGACCTGCTCGTCTCTTCCAAGGGGTATTTAAACCGTCATGTTAAGCTACTGTGACCTGCACGTCTCTTCCAGTGCGCATTTAACCAATCTTTTTAAACTACTGCGACCTGCATGTCTCTTCCAAGGGGCATTTAAACCGTCTTGGTTAGCTACTGCAACCTGCAAGCCTATTCCAAGGGGCAATTAAACCCTCTTGTTAAGCTACTGCGACCTGCACCTCTCTTCCGTGGGGGATTTAAACCGTCTTGTTAAGCTACTGCGACCTGCACGTCTCTTCCAAGGGGCATTTAAGCCGTCTTGTTAAGCTACTATAACCTCCACCACTTTTCCAAGGGGCATTTAAACCGTCTTGTTAAGCTCCTGCGATCTGCATGTCTCTTCCAAGTGGTATTTAAATCGCCTTGTTAAGCTACTGCGACTTGCACGTCTCTTCCAAGGGGCATTTAAACCGTCTTGTTAAGCTACTGTAACCTCCACCACTTTTCCAAGGGGCATTTAAACCGTCTTGTTAAGCTACTGCGACCTGCACGTCTCTTCCATGGGGCATTTAAACCGTCTGGTTAAGCTACTACGAACTGCATGTCTCTACCAAAGGACATTTAAACCATCTTGTTAAGCTACTGCGACCTGCACGTCTCTTCCAAGGGGCATTTAAACAGTCTTGTTAAGCTGCTGCGACCTACACCACTCTTCCAAGGGGCATTTAAACTGTCTTGTTAAGCTACTGCGACCTCCACCGCTCTTCCAAGGGGCATTTAAACCGTCTTGTTAAGCGACTGCGACCTGCACGTCTCTTCCAAGTGGGATTTAAACCGTCTTGGTAAGCTACTGCGACCTGCAAGACTATTCCAAGGGTTATTTAAACCCCCTTGTTAAGCTACTGCGATCTGCACGTCTCTTCCAAGGGGGATTTAAACCGTCTTGTTAAGCTCCTGCGACCTGCAAGCCTATTCCAAGGGGCTTTTAAACGCTCTTTATAAGCTACTGCGACCTGCACGTCTCTTCCAAGGGGGATTTAAAATGTCTTGTTAAGCTATTGCGACCTGCACGTCTCTTCCAAGTGGCATTTACACTGTCTTGTTAAGCTACTGCGACCTCCACCGCTCTTCCAAGGGGCATTTAAACCGTCTTGTTAAGCTACTGCGACCTGCACGTCTCTTCCAAGGGGCATTTAAACCGTCTTGTTAAGCTGCTGCGACCTACACCACTCTTCCAAGGGGCATTTAAACTGTCTTGTTAAGCTACTGCGACCTCCACCGCTCTTCCAAGGGGCATTTAAACCGTCTTGTTAAGCGACTGCGACCTGCACGTCTCTTCCAAGTGGGATTTAAACCGTCTTGGTAAGCTACTGCGACCTGCAAGACTATTCCAAGGGTCATTTAAACCCCCTTGTTAAGCTACTGCGATCTGCACGTCTCTTCCAAGGGGGATTTAAACCGTCTTGTTAAGCTCCTGCGACCTGCAAGCCTATTCCAAGGGGCTTTTAAACGCTCTTTATAAGCTACTGCGACCTGCACGTCTCTTCCAAGGGGGATTTAAAATGTCTTGCTAAGCTATTGCGACCTGCACGTCTCTTCCAAGGGGCATTTACACTGTCTTGTTAAGCTACTGCGACCTCCACCGCTCTTCCAAGGGGCATTTAAACCGTCTTGTTAAGCTACTGCGACCTGCACGTCTCTTCCAAGGGGCATTTAAACCGTCTTGTTAAGATACTGCGACCTGCACGTCTCTTCCAAGGGGCATTTAAACCGTCTTGTTAAGCTATTGCGACTTGCACGTCTCTTCCAAGGAGCATTTAAACTGTATTGTTAAGCTACTGTGACCTGCACGTCTCTTTCAAGGGGCATTTAAACCGTCTTTGTAAGCTACTGCGACCTGCAAGCCTATTCCAGGGGGCTTTTAAACCCTCTTGTTAAGCTACTGCGACCTGCATGCCTCTTCCAAGGGGGACTTAAACCGTCTTGTTAAGCTACTGCGACCAGCACGTCTCTTCCGAGGGGCATTTAAACCGTCTTGTTAAGCTACTGCGACCTGCACGTCTCTTCCAAGGGGCATTTAAACCGTCTTGGTAAGCTACTGCGACCTGCAAGCCTATTCCAAGTGGCTTTTAAACCCACTTGTTAAGCTACTGCGACCTGCACGTCTCTTCCAAGGGGGATTTAAACTGTTTTGTTAAGCTACTGCGACCTGCACGTCTCTTCCAAGGGGCATTTAAACTGTCTTGTTAAGCTACGGCGACCTGCACGTCTCTTCCAAGGGGCATTTAAACCGTCTTGTTAAGCTACTGCGACCTGCACGTCTCTTCCAAGGGGCATTTAAACTGTCTTGTTAAGCTACTGTGACCTCCACCGCTCTTCCAAGGGGCATTTCAACGGTCTTGTTAAGCTACTGCGACCTGCACGTCTCTTCCTAGGGGCATTTAAACCGTCTTGTTAAGCTACTGTGAACTGCACGTCTCTTACAAGGGCCATTTAAACCGTATTGTTAAGCTACTGCGACTTGCAGGTCTCTTCCAAGGGGCATTTAAACGGTCTTCTTAAGCTACTGTAATCTCCACCACTTTTCCAAGGGGCATTTAAACCGTCTTGTTAAGCTACTGCGACCTGCACTTCTCTTCCCAGGGGCATTTAAACAGTCTTGTTAAGCTGCTGCGAAATGCATGTCTCTTCCAAGGGGCATTTAAACTGTCTTGTTAAGCTACTGCGACCTCCTCCGCTCTTCCAAGGGGCATTTAAACCATCTTGTTAAGCTACTGCGACCTGCACGTCTCTTCCAAGGGGCATTTAAACCGTCTGGTTAAGCTACTACGAACTGCATGTCTCTACCAAAGGACATTTAAACCATCTTGTTAAGCTACTGCGACCTGCACGTCTCTTCCAAGGGGCATTTAAACAGTCTTGTTAAGCTGCTGCGACCTACACCACTCTTCCAAGGGGCATTTAAACTGTCTTGTTAAGCTACGGCGACCTGCACGTCTCTTCCAAGGGGCATTTAAACCGTCTTGTTAAGCTACTGCAACCTGCACGTCTCTTCCAAGGGGCATTTAAACTGTCTTGTTAAGCTACTGCGACCTCCACCGCTCTTCCAAGGGGCATTTCAACGGTCTTGTTAAGCTACTGCGACCTGCACGTCTCTTCCAAGGGGCATTTAAACCGTCTTGTTAAGCTACTGTGAACTGCACGTCTCTTACAAAGGCCATTTAAACCGTCTTGTTAAGCTACTGCGACTTGCAGGTCTCTTCCAAGGGGCATTTAAACGGTCTTGTTAAGCTACTGTAATCTCCACCACTTTTCCAAGGGGCATTTAAACCGTCTTGTTAAGCTACTGCGACCTGCACTTCTCTTCCCAGGGGCATTTAAACAGTCTTGTTAAGCTGCTGCGACCTGCATGTCTCTTCCAAAGGGCATTTAAACTGTCTTGTTAAGCTACTGCGACCTCCTCCGCTCTTCCAAGGGGCATTTAAACCATCTTGTTAAGCTACTGCGACCTGCACGTCTCTTCCAAGGGGCATTTAAAATGTCTTGTTAAGCTACTGCGACCTGCACGTCTCTTCCAAGGCGCATTTAAACTGTCTTGTTAAGCTACTGCGACCTCCACCGCTCTTCCAAGGGGCATTTAAACCATCTTGCTAAGCTACTGCAACCTGCATGTCTCTTCCAATGGGCATTTAAACTGTCTTGTTAAGCTACTGCGACCTTCACGTCTCTTCCAAGGGGCATTTAAATCATCTTGGTAAGCCACTGCGACCTGCAAGCCTCTTTCAAGGTGCATTTAAACTGTCTTGTTAAGCTACTGCGACCTCCACCGCTCTTCCAAGGGGCATTTAAACCATCTTGTTAAGTTACTGCAACCTGCATGTCTCTTCCAAGGGGCATTTAAACTGTCTTGTTAAGCTTCTGCAACCTTCAGGTCTCTTCTAAGGGGCATTTAAACCGTCTTGTTAAGCTACTGCGACCTGCACGTCTCTTCCAAGGGGCATTTAAACCGTCTTATTAAGCTACTGCGACCTGCACGTCTCTTCCAAGGGGCATTTAAACTGTCTTGTTAAGCTACTGTGACCTCCACCGCTCTTCCAAGGGGCATTTAAACCGTCTTGTTAAGCTACTGCGACATGCACATCTCTTCCAAGGGGCATTTATACCGTCCTGTTAAGCTACTGCGACCTGCCCGTCTCTTCCAAGGGGCATTTAAACCGTCTTGTTAAGCTACTGCGACCTGCAAGCCTATTCCAAGGGGCATTTAAACCCTCTTGTTAAGCTACTGCGACCTGCACTTCTCTTCCATGGGAGATTTAAACCGTCTTTTTAAGCTACTGCGACCTGCACATCTCTTCCAAGGGGCATTTAAACCGTCTTGTTAAGCTACTGCTGAAAACAACCTTGGCACTCAAAAAAATTCTGCTTAAGAAAATGTATTACTTATTACAGTCCATATTTGTATACAGTAAACATACGTTAACGTTTCGGTCTACACGACCTTCTTCAGTTGACCGTAAGTTCGTGTCAATGGTATAGGGGATGCCGCGCTGCCGGTCCTGAGTCCCCTACGAGCTCCCCAGCAGGCTGTCCTATTGACTCCTTCAGCTTATCTTCCCCTATACCATTGACACGAACTTACGGTCAACTGAAGAAGGTCGTGTAGACCGAAACGTTAACGTATGTTTACTGTATACCAATATGGACTGTAATAAGTAATAAATTTTCTTAAGCAGAATTTTTTTGAGTGCCAAGGTTGTTTTCATATGTTACAGGGCACGGTCCCTTCTTGAGCACCACTCTAGGGTGTGCAGTGATTTTTTGATTTATTGTTAAGCTACTGCGACCTGCTCGTCTCTTCCAAGGGGCATTTAAACCGTCTTGTTAAGCAACTGCGAACTGCACGTCTCTTCCAAGGAGCATTCAAACCGTCTTTTTAAGCTACTGCGACTTGCACGTCCCTTCCAAGGGGCATTTAAACAGTCTTGTTAAGCTACTGTAACCTCCTCCACTTTCCCAAGGTGCATTTAAACCGTCTTGTTAAGCCACTACGACCTGCATGTTTTTTCCAAGGGGCATTTAAACCATCTTGTTAAGCTGCTGCGACCTGCATGTCTCTTCCAAAGGGCATTTAAACCATCTTGTTAAGTTACTGTGACCTGCACGTCTCTTCCAAGGGGCATTTAAATCGTCTTGGTAAGCTTCTGCAACCTGCAAGCCTATTCCAAGGGGCTTTTAAACGCACTTGTTAAGCTACTGCGACCTTCACGTCTCTTCCAAGGGGATTTAAACTGTCTTGTTAAGCTACTGCGACCTGCACGTCTCTTCCAAGGGTCATTTAAACTGTCTTGTTAAGCTACTGCGACCTCCACCGCTCTTTCAAGGGGCATTTAAACCGTCTTGTTAAGCTACTGCGACCTGCACGTCTCTTCCAAGGGGCATTTAAATCGTCTTGTTAAGATACTGCGACCTGCACGTCTCTTCCAAGGGGCATTTAAACCATCTTGTTAAGCTATTGCGACTTGCACGTCTCTTCCAAGGGGCATTTAAACTGTCTTGTTAAGCTACTGTGACCTGCACGTCTCTTTCAAGGGGCATTTAAACAGTCTTGGTAAGCTACTGCGACCTGCAGGCCTATTCCAAGGGGCTTTTAAACCCTCTTGTTAAGCTACTGCGACCTGCACGTCTCTTCCAAGGGGCATTTAAACCGTCTTGTTAAGCTACTGCTGAAAACAACCTTGGCACTCAAAAAAATTCTGCTTAAGAAAATGTATTACTTATTACAGTCCATATTGGTATACAGTAAACATACGTTAACGTTTCGGTCTTCACGACCTTCTTCAGTTGACCGTAAGTTCGTGTCAATGGTATAGGGGATGCCGCGCTGCCGGTCCTGAGTCCCCTACGAGCTCCCCAGCAGGCTGTCCTATTGACTCCTTCAGCTTATCTTCCCCTATACCATTGACACGAACTTACGGTCAACTGAAGAAGGTCGTGTAGACCGAAACGTTAACGTATGTTTACTGTATACCAATATGGACTGTAATAAGTAATAAATTTTCTTAAGCAGAATTTTTTTGAGTGCCAAGGTTGTTTTCATATGTTACAGGGCACGGTCCCTTCTTGAGCACCACTCTAGGGTGTGCAGTGATTTTTTGATTTATTGTTAAGCTACTGCGACCTGCTCGTCTCTTCCAAGGGGCATTTAAACCGTCTTGTTAAGCAACTGCGAACTGCACGTCTCTTCCAAGGAGCATTCAAACCGTCTTTTTAAGCTACTGCGACTTGCACGTCCCTTCCAAGGGGCATTTAAACAGTCTTGTTAAGCTACTGTAACCTCCTCCACTTTCCCAAGGTGCATTTAAACCGTCTTGTTAAGCCACTACGACCTGCATGTTTCTTACAAGGGGCATTTAAACCATCTTGGTAAGCTGCTGCGACCTGCATGTCTCTTCCAAAGGGCATTTAAACCATCTTGTTAAGTTACTGTGACCTGCACGTCTCTTCCAAGGGGCATTTAAATCGTCTTGGTAAGCTTCTGCAACCAGCAAGCCTATTCCAAGGGGCTTTTAAACGCACTTGTTAAGCTACTGCGACCTGCACGTCTCTTCCAAGGGGGATTTAAACTGTCTTGTTAAGCTACTGCGACCTGCACGTCTCTTCCAAGGGTCATTTACACTGTCTTGTTAAGCTACTGCGACCTCCACCGCTCTTTCAAGGGGCATTTAAACCGTCTTGTTAAGCTACTGCGACCTGCACGTCTCTTCCAAGGGGCATTTAAATCGTCTTGTTAAGATACTGCGACCTGCACGTCTCTTCCAAGGGGCATTTAAACCATCTTGTTAAGCTATTGCGACTTGCACGTCTCTTCCAAGGGGCATTTAAACTGTCTTGTTAAGCTACTGCGACCTCCACCGCTCTTCCAAGCGGCATTTAAACCATCTTGTTAAGCTACTGCGACCTGCACGTCTCTTCCAAGGGGCATTTAAACTGTCTTGTTAAGCTACTGCGACCTCCAGCGCTCTTCCAAGGGGCATTTAAACCGTCTTGTTAAGCAACTGCGAACTGCACGTCTCTTCCAAGGAGCATTCAAACCGTCTTTTTAAGCTACTGCGACTTGCACGTCCCTTCCAAGGGGCATTTAAACAGTCTTGTTAAGCTACTGTAACCTCCTCCACTTTCCCAAGGTGCATTTAAACCGTCTTGTTAAGCCACTACGACCTGCATGTTTCTTACAAGGGGCATTTAAACCATCTTGGTAAGCTGCTGCGACCTGCATGTCTCTTCCAAAGGGCATTTAAACCATCTTGTTAAGTTACTGTGACCTGCACGTCTCTTCCAAGGGGCATTTAAATCGTCTTGGTAAGCTTCTGCAACCAGCAAGCCTATTCCAAGGGGCTTTTAAACGCACTTGTTAAGCTACTGCGACCTGCACGTCTCTTCCAAGGGGGATTTAAACTGTCTTGTTAAGCTACTGCGACCTGCACGTCTCTTCCAAGGGTCATTTACACTGTCTTGTTAAGCTACTGCGACCTCCACCGCTCTTTCAAGGGGCATTTAAACCGTCTTGTTAAGCTACTGCGACCTGCACGTCTCTTCCAAGGGGCATTTAAATCGTCTTGTTAAGATACTGCGACCTGCACGTCTCTTCCAAGGGGCATTTAAACCATCTTGTTAAGCTATTGCGACTTGCACGTCTCTTCCAAGGGGCATTTAAACTGTCTTGTTAAGCTACTGCGACCTCCACCGCTCTTCCAAGCGGCATTTAAACCATCTTGTTAAGCTACTGCGACCTGCACGTCTCTTCCAAGGGGCATTTAAACTGTCTTGTTAAGCTACTGCGACCTCCAGCGCTCTTCCAAGGGGCATTTAAACAGTCTTGTTAAGCTACTGCGACCTGCCTGTCTCTTCCAAGGGACATTTAAACCGTCTTGGTAAGCTACTGCGACCAGCAAGCCTGTTCCAAGGGGGCATTTAAACCCTCTTGTTAAGCTTCTGCGACCTGCACGTCTCTTCCATGGGGGATTTAAACCGACTTGTTAAGCTACTGCGACCTGCACGTCTCTTCCAAGGGGCATTTAAACCGTCTTGTTAAGCTACTGCGACCTGCTCCTCTCTTCCAAGGGGCATTTAAACCGTCATGTTAAGCTACTGCGACTTGCACGTCTCTTCCAAGGGACATTTAAGCCGTCTTGTTAAGATAGTATAACCTCCACCACTTTCCCAAGGTGCATTTAAACCGTCTTGTTAAGCCACTACGACCTGCATGTCTCTTCCAAGGGGCATTTAAACCATCTTTTTAAGCTGCTGCGACCTTCAGGCCTATTCCAAGGGGATTTTAAACCCTCTTTTTAAGCTACTGCGACCTGCATGCCTCTTCGAAGGGGTACTTAAACCGTCTTGTTAAGCTACTGCAACCTGCACGTCTCTTCCAAGGGGCATTTAAACCGTCTTGTTAAGCTACTGCGACCTGCACGTCTCTTCCAAGGGGTATTTAAACCATCTTGGTAAGCTACTGCGACCTGCAAGCCTATTCCAAGTGGCTTTTAAACGCTCTTTTTAAGCTACTGCGACCTGCACGTCTCTTCCAAGGGGGATTTAAAATGTCTTGTTAAGCTATTGCGACCTGCACGTCTCTTCCAAGGGGCATTTACACTGTCTTGTTAAGCTACTGCGACCTCCACCGCTCTTCCAAGGGGCAGTAAAACAGTCTTGTTAAGCTACTGCGACCTGCACGTCTCTTCCAAGGGGCATTTAAACCGTTTTGCTAAGATACTGCGACCTGCACGTCTCTTCCAAGGGGCATTTAAACAGTCTTGTTAAGCTATTGCGACTTGCACGTCTCTTCCAAGGGGCATTTAAACTGTCTTGTTAAGCTACTGTGACCTGCACGTCGCTTTCAAGGGGCATTTAAACCGTCTTTGTAAGCTACTGCGACCTGCAAGCCTATTCCAAGGGGGACTTAAACCGTCTTGTTAAGCTACTGCGACCTGCACGCCTCTTCCAAGGGGGACTTAAACCGTCTTGTTAAGCTACTGCGACCAGCACGTCTCTTCCGAGGGGCATTTAAACCATCTTGTTTAGCTACTGCGAACTGCACGTCTCTTCCAAGGGGCATTTAAACCGTCTTGGTAAGCTACTGCGACCTGCAAGCCTATTCCAAGGGGCTTTTAAACCCTCTTGTTAAGCTCCTGCGACCTGCACGTCTCTTCCAAGGGGGATTTAAACTTTCTTGCTAAGCTACTGCGACCTGCACGTCTCTTCCAATGCGCATTTAAACCGTCTTTTTAAGCTACTGCAACTTGCACGTCTCTTCCAAGGGACATTTAAGCCGTCTTGTTAAGATACTATAACCTCCACCACTTTCCCAAGGTGCATTTAAACCGTCTTCTTAAGCCACTACGACCTGCATGTCTCTCCCAAGGGGCATTTAAACCATCTTGTTAAGCTGCTGCGACCTGCATGCCTATTCCAAGGGGATTTTAAACCCTCTTGTTAAGCTACTGCGACCTGCATGCCTCTTCCAAGGGGTACTTAAACGGTCTTGTTAAGCTACTGCGACCTGCACGTCTCTTCCAAGGGGCATTTAAACCGTCTTGTTAAACTACTGCGACCTGCACGTCTCTTCCAAGGGGTATTTAAACCATCTTGGTAAGCTACTGCGACCTGCAAGCCTATTCCAAGGGGCTTTTAAACGCTTTTTTTAAGCTACTGCGACCTGCACGTCTCTTCCAAGGGGGATTTAAAATGTCTTGTTAAGCTTTTGCGACCTGCACGTCTCTTCCAAGGGGCATTTACACTGTCTTGTTAAGCTACTGCGACCTCCACCGCTCTTCCAAGGGGCAGTTAAACCGTCTTGTTAAGCTACTGCGACCTGCACGTCTCTTCCAAGGGGCATTTAAACCGTCTTGTTAAGATACTGCGACCTGCACGTCTCTTCCAAGGGGCATTTAAACCGTCTTGTTAAGCTATTGCGACTTCCACGTCTCTTACAAGGGGCATTTAAACTGTCTTGTTAAGCTACTGTGACCTGCACGTCTCTTTCAAGGGGCATTTAAACCGTCTTTGTAAGCTACTGCGACCTGCAAGCCTATTCCAAGGGGCTTTTAAACCCTCTTGTTAAGCTACTGCGACCTGCACGCCTCTTCCAAAGGGGACTTAAACCGTCTTTTTAAGCTACTGCGACCAGCACGTCTCTTCCGAGGGGCATTTAAACCGTCTTGTTAAGCTACTGCGAACTGCACGTCTCTTCCAAGGGGCATTTAAACCGTCTTGGTAAGCTACTGCGACCTGCAAGCCTATTCCAAGGGGCTTTTAAACCCTCTTGTTAAGCTACTGTGACCTGCACGTCTCTTCCAAGGGGGATTTAAACTTTCTTGTTAAGCTACTGCGACCTGCACGTCTTTTCCAAGGGGCATTTAAACTGTCTTATTAAGCTACTGCGACCTGCACGTCTCTTCCAAGGGGGATTTAAACTTTCTTGTTAAGCTACTGCGACCTGCACGTCTCTTCCAATGGGCATTTAAACCGTCTTATTAAGCTACTGTGAACTGCACGTCTCTTACAAGGGCCATTTAAACCGTCTTGTTAAGCTACTGCGACTTGCAGGTCTCTTCCAAGGGGCATTTAAACGGTCTTGTTAAGCTACTGTAATCTCCACCACTTTTCCAAGGGGCATTTAAACCGTCTTGTTAAGCTACTGCGACCTGCACTTCTCTTCCCAGGGGCATTTAAACAGTCTTGTTAAGCTGCTGCGACCTGCATGTCTCTTCCAAGGGGCATTTAAACTGTCTTGTTAAGCTACTGCGACCTCCTCCGCTCTTCCAAGGGGCATTTAAACCATCTTGTTAAGCTACTGCGACCTGCACGTCTCTTCCAAGGGGCATTTAAAATGTCTTGTTAAGCTACTGCGACCTGCACGTCTCTTCCAAGGCGCATTTAAACTGTCTTGTTAAGCTACTGCGACCTCCACCGCTCTTCCAAGGGGCATTTAAACCATCTTGCTAAGCTACTGCAACCTGCATGTCTCTTCCAAGGTGCATTTAAACTGTCTTGTTAAGCTACTGCGACCTTCACGTCTCTTCCAAAGGGCATTTAAATCATCTTGGTAAGCCACTGCGACCTGCAAGCCTCTTTCAAGGTGCATTTAAACTGTCTTGTTAAGCTACTGCGACCTCCACCGCTCTTCCAAGGGGCATTTAAACCATCTTGTTAAGTTACTGCAACCTGCATGTCTCTTCCAAGGGGCATTTAAACTGTCTTGTTAAGCTTCTGCAACCTTCAGGTCTCTTCTAAGGGGCATTTAAACCGTCTTGTTAAGCTACTGCGACCTGCACGTCTCTTCCAAGGCACAATTAAACCGTCTTTTTAATCTACTGCGACTTGCACGTCCCTTCCAAGGGGCATTTAAACCGTCTTGTTAAGCTACTGCGACCTGCATGTCTCTTCCAAGGGGCATTTAAACCGTCTTGTTAAGCTACTGCTACCTGCACGTCTCTTCCAAGGGGCATTTAAACCGTCTTATTAAGCTACTGCGACCTGCACGTCTCTTCCAAGGGGCATTTAAACTGTCTTGTTAAGCTACTGCGACCTCCACCGCTCTTCCAAGGGGCATTTAAACCGTCTTGTTAAGCTACTGCGACCTGCACGTCTCTTCCAAGGGCCATTTAAACCGTCTTGTTAAGCTACTGCGACTTGCACGTCTCTTCCAAGGGTCATTTAAACCGTCTTGTTAAGCTACTGCGACCTGCACTTCTGTTCCAAGGGGCATTTAAACAGTCTTGTTAAGCTGCTGCGACCTGCATGTCTCTTCCAAGGGGCATTTAAACTGTCTTGTTAAGCTACTGCGACCTCCACCGCTCTTCCAAGCGGCATTTAAACCATCCTGTTAAGCTACTGCGACCTGCACGTCTCTTCCAAGGGGCATTTAAACTGTCTTGTTAAGCTACTGCGACCTCCAGCGCTCTTCCAAGGGGCATTTAAACAGTCTTGTTAAGCTACTGCGACCTGCCTGTCTCTTCCAAGGGGCATTTAAACCGTCTTGGTAAGCTACTGCGACCAGCAAGCCTGTTCCAAGGGGGCATTTAAACCCTCTTGTTAAGCTACTGCGACCTGCACGTCTCTTCCATGGGGGATTTAAACCGACTTGTTAAGCTACTGCGACCTGCACGTCTCTTCCAAGGGGCATTTAAACCGTCTTGTTAAGCTACTGCGACCTGCTCCTCTCTTCCAAGGGGCATTTAAACCGTCATGTTAAGCTACTGCGACCTGCACGTCTCTTCCAATGCGCATTTAAACCGTATTTTTAAGCTACTGCGACTTGCACGTCTCTTCCAAGGGACATTTAAGCCGTCTTGTTAAGATAGTATAACCTCCACCACTTTCCCAAGGTGCATTTAAACCGTCTTGTTAAGCCACTACGACCTGCATGTCTCTTCCAAGGGGCATTTAAACCATCTTGTTAAGCTGCTGCGACCTGCATGCCTATTCCAAGGGGATTTTAAACCCTCTTGTTAAGCTACTGCGACCTGCATGCCTCTTCGAAGGGGTACTTAAACCGTCTTGTTAAGCTACTGCGACCTGCACGTCTCTTCCAAGGGGCATTTAAACCGTCTTGTTAAGCTACTGCGACCTGCACGTCTCTTCCAAGGGGTATTTAAACCATCTTGGTAAGCTACTGCGACCTGCAAGCCTATTCCAAGGGGCTTTTAAACGCTCTTTTTAAGCTACTGCGACCTGCACGTCTCTTCCAAGGGGGATTTAAAATGTCTTGTTAAGCTATTGCGACCTGCACGTCTCTTCCAAGGGGCATTTACACTGTCTTGTTAAGCTACTGCGACCTCCACCGCTCTTCCAAGGGGCAGTTAAACAGTCTTGTTAAGCTACTGCGACCTGCACGTCTCTTCCAAGGGGCATTTAAACCGTCTTGTTAAGATACTGCGACCTGCACGTCTCTTCCAAGGGGCATTTAAACAGTCTTGTTAAGCTATTGCGACTTGTACGTCTCTTCCAAGGGGCATTTATACTGTCTTGTTAAGCTACTGTGACCTGCACGTCGCTTTCAAGGGGCATTTAAACCGTCTTTGTAAGCTACTGCGACCTGCAAGCCTATTCCAAGGGGGACTTAAACCGTCTTGTTAAGCTACTGCGACCTGCACGCCTCTTCCAAGGGGGACTTAAACCGTCTTGTTAAGCTACTGCGACCAGCACGTCTCTTCCGAGGGGCATTTAAACTGTCTTGTTAAGCTACTGCGAACTGCACGTCTCTTCCAAGGGGCATTTAAACCGTCTTGGTAAGCTACTGCGACCTGCAAGCCTATTCCAAGGGGCTTTTAAACCCTCTTGTTAAGCTCCTGCGACCTGCACGTCTCTTCCAAGGGCGATTTAAACTTTCTTGCTAAGCTACTGCGACCTGCACGTCTCTTCCAATGCGCATTTAAACCGTCTTTTTAAGCTACTGCAACTTGCACGTCTCTTCCAAGGGACATTTAAGCCGTCTTGTTAAGATACTATAACCTCCACCACTTTCCCAAGGTGCATTTAAACCGTCTTCTTAAGCCACTACGACCTGCATGTCTCTCCCAAGGGGCATTTAAACCATCTTGTTAAGCTGCTGCGACCTGCATGCCTATTCCAAGGGGATTTTAAACCCTCTTGTTAAGCTACTGCGAACTGCATGCCTCTTCCAAGGGGTACTTAAACGGTCTTGTTAAGCTGCTGCGACCTGCACGTCTCTTCCAAGGGGCATTTAAACCGTCTTGTTAAACTACTGCGACCTGCACGTCTCTTCCAAGGGGTATTTAAACCATCTTGGTAAGCTACTGCGACCTGCAAGCCTATTCCAAGGGGCTTTTAAACGCTTTTTTTAAGCTACTGCGACCTGCACTTCTCTTCCAAGGGGGACTTAAAATGTCTTGTTAAGCTTTTGCGACCTGCACGTTTCTTCCAAGGGGCATTTACACTGTCTTGTTAAGCTACTGCGACCTCCACCGCTCTTCCAAGGGGCAGTTAAACCGTCTTGTTAAGCTACTGCGACCTGCACGTCTCTTCCAAGGGGCATTTAAACCTTCTTGTTAAGATACTGCGACCTGCACGTCTCTTCCAAGGGGCATTTAAACCGTCTTGTTAAGCTATTGCGACTTGCACGTCTCTTCCAAGGAGCATTTAAACTGTCTTTTTAAGCTACTGTGACCTGCACGTCTCTTTCAAGGGGCATTTAAACCGTTTTTGTAAGCTACTGCGACCTGCAAGCCTATTCCAAGAGGCTTTTAAACCCTCTTGTTAAGCTACTGCGACCTGCACGCCTCTTCCAAGGGGGACTTAAACCGTCTTTTTAAGCTACTGCGACCAGCACGTCTCTTCCGAGGGGCATTTAAACCGTCTTGTTAAGCTACTGCCAACTGCACGTCTCTTCCAAGGGGCATTTAAACCGTCTTGGTAAGCTACTGCGACCTGCAAGCCTATTCCAAGGGGCTTTTAAACCCTCTTGTTAAGCTACTGTGACCTGCACGTCTCTTCCAAGGGGGATTTAAACTTTCTTGTTAAGCTACTGCGACCTCCACGTCTTTTCCAAGGGGCATTTAAACTGTCTTGTTAAGCTACTGCGACCTGCACGTCTCTTCCAAGGGGAAATTAAACCGTCTTATTAAGCTACTGCGACCTGCACGTCTCTTCCAAGGGGGATTAAAACTGTCTTGTTAAGCTACTGCGACCTGCACGTCTCTTCCCAGGGGCATTTAAACAGTCTTGTTAAGCTGCTGCGACCTGCAAGCCTATTCCAAAGGGCTTTTAAACGCTCTTGTTAAGCTACTGCGACCTGCACGTCTCTCCCAAGGGGGATTTAAACTGTCTTGTTAAGCTACTGCGACCTGCAATTCTCTTCCAAGGGGCATTTACACTGTCTTGTTAAGCTACTGCGACCTCCACGTCTTTTCCAAGGGGCATTTAAACTGTCTTGTTAAGCTACTGCGACCTGCACGTCTCTTCCAAGGGGCAATTAAACCGTCTTATTAAGCTACTGCGACCTGCACGTCTCTTTGAAGGGGCATTTAAACCATCTTGTTAAGCTACTGCGACCTGCACGTCTCTTCCAAGGGGCATTTAAACCATCTTGGTAAGCTACTGCGACCTGCAAGCCTATTCCAAAGGGCTTTTAAATGCTCTTGTTAAGCTACTGCGACCTGCACGTCTCTCCCAAGGGGGATTTAAACTGTCTTGTTAAGCTACTGCGACCTGCAATTCTCTTCCAAGGGGCATTTACACTGTCTTGTTAAGCTACTGCGACCTCCACCGCTCTTCCAACGGGCATTTAAACCGTCTTGTTAAGCTGCTGCGACCTGCACGTCTCTTCCAAGGGGCATTTAAATCGTCTTGTTAAGATACTGCGACCTCCACGTCTCTTCCAAGGGGCATTTAAACAGTCTTGTTAAGCTATTGCGACTTGCACGTCTCTTCCAAGGGGCATTTAAACTGTCTTGTTAAGCTACTGTGACCTGCACGTCTCTTTCAAGGGGCATTTAAACCGTCTTGGTAAACTACTGCGACCTGCAAGCCTATTCCAAGGGGCTTTTAAACCCTCTTCTTAAGCTACTGCGACCTGCACGCCTCTTCCAAGGGGGACTTAAACCGTCTTGTTAAGCTACTGCGACCAGCACGTCTCTCCCGAGGGGCATTTAAACCGTCTTGTTAAGCTACTGCGACCTGCATGTCTCTTCCAAGGGGCATTTAAACCGCCTTGGTAAGCTACTGCGACCTGCAAGCCTATTCCAAGGGGCTTTTAAACCCTCTTGTTAAGCTACTGCGACCTGCACGTCTCTTCAAGGGGGATTTCAACTGTCTTGTTCAGCTACTGCGACCTCCACCGCTCTTCCAAGGGGCATTTAAACCATTTTGTTAAGCTACTGCGACCTACATGTATTTACCAAGGGGCATTTAAACTGTCTTGTTAAGCTACTGCGACCTGCACGTCTCTTCCAAGGGGCATTTAAACTGTCTTGTTAAGCTACTGCGACCTGCACATCTCTTACAAGGGGCATTTAAACTGTCTTGTTAAGCTACTGCGACCTTCACGTCTCTTACAAGGGGCATTTAAACTGTCTTGTTAAGCTACTGCGACCTCCACCGCTCTTCCAAGGGGCATTTAAACGATCTTGTTAAGCTACTGCGACCTGCACGTCTCTTCCAAGGGGCATTTAAACTGTCTTGTTAAGCTACTGCGACCTGCACGTCTCTTCAAGGGGCATTTAAACTGTCTTGTTAAGCTACTGCGACCTCCACCGCTCTTCCAAGGGGCATTTAAACCATCTTGTTAAGCTACTGCGACCTGCACGTCTCTTCCAAGGGGCATTTAAACCGTCTTGTTAAGCTACTGCGACCTGCTCGTCTCTTACAAGGGGCATTTAAACCGTCTTGTTAAGCAACTGCGACCTGCACGTCTCTTCCAAGGAGCATTTAAACCGTCTTTTTAAGCTACAGCGACTTGCACGTCCCTTCCAAGGGGCATTTAAACCGTCTTGTTAAGCTACTGTAACCTCCACCACTTTCCCAAGGTGCATTTAAACCGTCTTGTTAAGCCACTACTACCTGCATGTCTCTTCCAAGGGGCATTTAAACCATCTTGTTAAGCTGCTGCGACCTGCATGTTTCTTCCAAGGGGCATTTAAACCATCTTGTTAAGCTACTGCTTCCTACACCGCACTTCCAAGGGGCATTTAAACCATCTTGTTTAGCTACTGTGACCTGCACGTCACTTCCAAGGGGCATTTAAACCGTCTTGGTAAGCTACTGCGACCTGCAAGCCTATTCCAAGGGGCTTTTAAACCCTCTTGTTAAGCTACTGCGACCTGCACGCCTCTTCCAAGGGGGAATTAATCCGTCTTGTTAAGCTACTGCGACCTGCACGTCTCTTTCAAGGGGCATTTAAACCGTCTTGTTAAGCTACTGCGACCTGCACGTCTCTTCCAAGGGGCATTTAAACCATCTTGGTAAGCTACTGCGACCTGCAAGCCTATTCCAAAGGGCTTTTAAACGCTCTTGTTAAGCTACTGCGACCTGCACGTCTCTCCCAAGGGGGATTTAAAATGTCTTGTTAAGCTACTGCGACCAGCAATTCTCTTCCAAGGGGTATTTACACTGTCTTGTTAAGCTACTGCGACCTCCACCGCTCTTCCAAGGGGCATTTAAACCGTCTTGTTAAGCTGCTGAGACCTGCACGTCTCTTCCAAGGGGCATTTAAACCGTCTTGTTAAGATACTGCGACCTGCACGTCTCTTCCAAGGGGCATTTAAACCGTCTTGTTAAGCTATTGCGACTTGCACGTCTCTTCCAAGGGGCATTTAAACTGTCTTGTTAAGCTACTGTGACCTGCACGTCTCTTTCAAGGGGCATTTAAACCGTCTTGGTAAACTACTGCGACCTGCAAGCCTATTCCAAGGGGGACTTAAACCGTCTTGTTAAGCTACTGCGACCAGCACGTCTCTCCCGAGGGGCATTTAAACCGTCTTGTTAGGCTACTGCGACCTGCATGTCTCTTCCAAGGGGCATTTAAACCGCCTTGGTAAGCTACTGAGACCTGCAAGCCTATTCCAAGGGGCTTTTAAACCCTCTTGTTAAGCTACTGCGACCTGCACGTCTCTTCAAGTGGGATTTCAACTGTCTTGTTAAGCTACTGCGACCTCCACCGCTCTTCCAAGGGGCATTTAAACCATCTTGTTAAGCTACTGCGACCTGCACGTCTCTTCCAAGGGGCATTTAAACCGTCTTGTTAAACTACTGCGACCTGCATGTCTCCTCCAAGGGGCATTTAAACCGTCTTGTTAAGCCACTGCGACCTGTATGTCTCTTCCAAGGGGCATTTAAACAGTCTTGTTAAGCTGCTGCAACCTGCATATCTCTTCCAAGGGGCATTTAAACCATCTTGTTAAGTTACTGCGACCTCCACCGCACTTCCAAGGGGCATTTAAACCGTCTTGTTAAGCTACTGTGACCTGCAAGTCTCTTCCAAGGGGCATTTAAACCGTCTTGTTAAGCTACTGCAAGCTGCATGTCTCTTCGAAGGGGCATTTAAACCGTCTTTTTAAGCTACTGCGACCTCCGCCGCACTTCCAAGGGGCATTTAAACCATCTAGTTAAGCTACTGCTACCTGCACGTCTCTTTCAAGGGGCATTTAAACCGTCTTGTTAAGCTACTGCGACCTCCACCGCTATTCCAAGGGGCATTTAAACCGTCTTGTTAAACTACTGTGACCTGCATGTCTCTTCCAAGTGGCATTTAAACCGTTTTGTTAAGCTACTGCGACCTGCACGTCTTCTCCAAGGGGCATTTAAACTGTCTTGTTAAGCTACTGCGACCTCCACATCTCTTCCAAGGGGCATTTAAACCGTCTTATTAAGCTACTGCGACCTGCACGTCTCTTCCAAGGGGCATTTAAACTGTCTTGTTAAGCTACTGCGACCTCCACCGCTCTTCCAAGGGGCATTTAAACCGTCTTGTTAAGCTACTGCGACCTGCACGTCTCTTCCAAGTGGGATTTAAACCGTTTTGGTAAGCTACTGCGACCTGCAAGACTATTCCAAGGGTCATTTAAACCCTCTTGTTAAGCTACTGCGACCTGCACGTCTCTTCCAAGTGGGATTTAAACCGTCTTGTTAAGCTACTGCGACCTGCACGTCTCTTCCAAGGGGCATTTAAACCGTCTTGTTAAGCTACTGCGACCTGCTCGTCTCTTCCAAGGGACATTTAAACCGTCTTGTTAAGCAACTGCGACCTGCATGTCTCTTCCAAGGGGCATTTAAACAGTCTTGGAAAGCTACTGCGACCTGCAGGCCTATTACAAGGGGCTTTTAAATCCTCTTGTTAAGCTACTGCGACCTGCACGTCTCTTCAAGGGGGATTTCAACTGTCTTGTTAAGCTACTGCGACCTCCACCGCTCTTCCAAGGGGCATTTAAACCATCTTGTTAAGCTACTGCGACCTGCACGTCTTTACCAAGGGGCATTTAAACTGTCTTGTTAAGCTACTGCGACCTGCACGTCTCTTCCAAGGGGCATTTAAACTGTCTTGTTAAGCTACTGCGACCTCCACCGCTCTTCCAAGGGGCATTTAAACCATCTTGTTAAGCTACTGCGACCTGCACGTCTCTAACAAGGGGCATTTAAACTGTCTTGTTAAGCTACTGCGACCTGCACGTCTCTTCCAAGGGGCATTTAAACTGTCTTGTTAAGCTCCTGCGACCTCCACCGCTCTTCCAAGGGGCATTTAAACCATCTTGTTAAGCTACTGCAACCTGCATGTCTCTTCCAAGGGGCATTTAAACTGCCTTGTAAAGCTACTGCGACCTTCACGTCTCTTCCAAGGGGCATTTAAATCGTCTTGGTAAGCTACTGCAACCTGCAAGCCTCTTCCAAGGGTCATTTAAACCATCTTGTTAAGCTACTGCGACCTGCACGTCTCTTACAAGGGGCATTTAAACTGTCTTGTTAAGCTACTGCGACCTTCACGTCTCTACCAAGGGGCATTTAAATCGTCTTGGTAAGCAACTGCGACCTGCAAGCCTCTTCCAAGGGGCATTTAAACCGTCTTGTTAAGCTACTGCGACCTGCACGTCTCTTACAAGGGGCATTTAAACTGTCTTGTTAAGCTACTGCGACATCCACCGCTCTTCCAAGGGGCATTTCAACGATCTTGTTAAGCTACTGCGACGTGCACGTCTCTTCCAAGGGGAATTTAAACTGTCTTGTTAAGCTACTGCGACCTGCACGTCTCTTCCAAGGGGCATTTAAACTGTCTTGTTAAGCTACTGCGACCTCCAAGGCTCTTCCAAGGGGCATTTAAACCATCTTGTTAAGCTACTGCAACCTGCACGTCTCTTCCAAGGGGCATTTAAACTGTCTTCTTAAGCTACTGCGACCTCCACCGCTCTTCCAAGGGGCATTTAAACCATCTTGTTAAGCTACTGCGACCTGCACGTCTCTACCAAGGGGCATTTAAACTGTCTTGTTAAGCTACTACGACCTGCTCGTCTCTTCCAAGGGGCATTTAAACTGTCTTGTTAAGCTACTGCGACCTCCACCGCTCTTCCAAGGGGCATTTAAACCATCTTGTTAAGCTACTGCGACCTGCACGTCTCTACCAAGGGGCATTTAAACTGTCTTGTTAAGCTACTGCGACCTGCACGTCTCTTCCAAGGGGCATTAAAACTATCTTGTTAACTCCTGCGACCTCCACTGCTCTTCCAAGGGGCATTTAAACCATCTTGTTAAGCTACTGCAACCTGCATGTCTCTTCCAAGGGGCATTTAAACTGTCTTGTAAAGCTACTGCGACCTTCACGTCTCTTCCAAGGGGCATTTAAATCATCTTGGTAAGCTACTGCGACCTGCAAGCCTCTTCCAAGGGGCATTTAAACCGTCTTGTTAAGCTACTGTGACCTGCACGTCTCTTACAAGGGGCATTTAAACTGTCTTGTTTAGCTACTGCGACCTCCACTGCTCTTCCAAGGGGCATTTCAACGATCTTGTTAAGCTACTGCGACCTGCACGTCTCTTCCAAGGGGCATTTAAACTGTCTTGTTAAGCTACTGCGACCTGCACGTCTCTTCCAAGGGGCATTTAAACTGTCTTGTTAAGCTACTGCGACCTCCACCGCTCTTCCAAGGGGCATTTCAACCATCTTGTTAAGCTACTGCAACTTGCTTGTCTCTTCCAAGGGGCATTTAAACTGTCTTGCTATGCTTCTGTAACCTGCAGGTCTCTTCTAAGGGGCATTTAAACCGTCTTGTTAAGCTACTGCGACTTGCACGTCTCTTCCAAGGGTCATTTAAACCGTCTTCTTAAGCTACTGTAAACTCCACCACTGTTCCAAGGGGCATTTAATCTATCTTGTTAAGCTACTGCGACCTGCACGTCTCTTCCAAGTTGCATTTAAACCATGTTGTTAAGCTACTGCGATCTGCATGTCTCTTCCAAGTGGCATTTAAACTGTCTTGTTAAGCTACTGCGACTTGCACGTCTCTTCCAAGGGGCATTTAAACCGTCTTGTTAAGCTACTGTAACCTCCACCACCGCTCCATGGTGCATTTAAACCGTCTGGTTAAGCTACTGCGAACTGCATGTCTCTACCAAAGAACATTTAAACCATCTTGTTAAGCTACTGCGACCTGCACGTCTCTTCCAAGGGGCGTTTAAACAGTCTTGTTAAGCTGCTGCGACCTGCATGTCTCTTCCAAGGGGCATTAAAACTGTCTTGTTAAGCTGCTGCGACCTCCACCACTCTTCCAAGGGGCATTTAAACTGTCTTGTTAAGCTACTGCAACCTGCACGTCTATTTCAAGGGGCATTTAAATCGTCTTGGTAAGCTACTGCGACCTGCAAGCCTCTTCCAAGGGGCATTTAAACTGTCTTGTTAAGCTACTGCGACCTGCACGTCTCTTCCAATGGGCATTTAAACCGTCTTGGTAAGCTACTGCAAAATGCACGTCTCTTCCAAGGGGGATTTAAACCGTCTTGTTAAGCTACTGCGACCTGCACGTCTCTTCCAAGGGGCATTTAAACCGTCTTGTTAAGTTACTGCGACCTGCTCGTTTCTTCCAAGGGGCATTTAAACCGTCTTGTTAAGCTACTGCGACCTGCACGTCTCTTCCAAGGCACATTTAAACCGTCTTCTTAAGCTACTGCGACTTGCACGTCCCTTCCAAGGGGCATTTAAACCGTCTTGTTAAGCTACTGTAACCTCCACCACTTTTCCAACGAGAATTTAAACCGTCTTGTGAAGCTACTGCGACCTGCACGTCTCTTCCAAGGGGCATTTAAACCGTCTTGTTAAGCTACTGCGACCTGAATGTCTCCTCCAAGGGGCATTTAAACCGTCTTGTTAAGCCACTGCGACCTGTATGTCTCTTCCAAGGGGCATATAAACCGTCTTGTTAAGCTGCTGCGACCTGCATATCTCTTCCAAGGGGCATTTAAACCATCTTGTTAAGGTACTGCGACCTCCACCGCACTTCCAAGGGGCATTTAAACCGTCTTGTTAAGCTACTGTGACCTGCAAGTCTCTTCCAAGGGGCATTTAAACCGTCTTGTTAAGCTACTGCAAGCTGCACGTCTCTTCGAAGGGGCATTTAAACCGTTTTTTTAAGCTACTGCGACCTCAGCCGCACTTCCAAGGGGCATTTAAACCGTCTAGTTAAGCTACTGCTACCTGCACGTCTCTTTCAAGGGGCATTTAAACTGTCTTGTTAAGCTACTGCGACCTCCACCGCTATTCCAAGGGGCATTTAAACTGTCTTGTTAAACTACTGCGACCTGCATGTCTCTTCCAAGTGGCATTTAAACCGTTTTCTTAAGCTACTGCGACCTGCACGTCTTCTCCAAGGGGGCATTTAAACTGTCTTGTTAAGCTACTGCGACCTCCACCTCTCTTCCAAGAGGCATTTAAACAGTCTTATTAAGCTACTGCGACCTGCACATCTCTTCCAAGGGGTCATTTAAACCATCTTATTAAGCTACTGCGACCTGCACGTCTCTTCCAAGGGGCATTTAAACTGTCTTGTTAAGCTACTGCGACCTCCACCGCTCTTCCAAGGGGCATTTAAACCGTCTTGTTAAGCTACTGCGACCTGCACGTCTCTTCCAAGTGGGATTTAAACCGTCTTGGTAAGCTACTGCGACATGCAAGACTATTCCAAGGGTCATTTAAACCCTCTTGTTAAGCTACTGCGACCTGCACGTCTCTTCCAAGGGGGATTTAAACCGTCTTGTTAAGCTACTGCGACCTGCACGTCTCTTCCAAGGGGCATTTAAACCGTCTTGTTAAGCTACTGCGACCTGCTCGTCTATTCCAAGGGGCATTTAAACCGTCTTGTTAAGCTACTGTAACCTCCACCACCACTCCAAGGGGCTTTTAAACCGTCTTGTTAAGATACTGCGTCCTGCACGTCTTCTCCAAGGGGCATTTAAACTGTCTTGTTAAGCTACTGCGACCTGCACATCTCTTCCAAGGGGCATTTAAACCGTCTTATTAAGCTACTGCGACCTGCACGTCTCTTCCAAGGGGCATTTAAACTGTCTTGTTAAGCTACTGCGACCTCCACCACCACTCCAAGGGGCATTTAAACCGTCTTGTTAAGATACTGTGACCTGCACGTCTCTTCCATGGGGCATTTAAACCGTCTGGTTAAGCTACTGCGAACTGCATTTCTCTACAAAAGGACATTTAAACCATCTTGTTAAGCTACTGCGACCTGCACGTCTCTTCCAAGGGGCGTTTAAACAGTCTTGTTAAGCTGCTGCGACTTGCACGTCTCTTCCAAGGGGCATTTAAACCGTCTTGTTAAGCTACTGTAACCTCCACCACCACTACAAGGGGCATTTAAACCGTCTTGTTAAGATACTGCGACCTGCACGTCTCTTCCATGGGGCATTTAAACCGTCTTGTTAAGCTAATGCAACCTGCATGTCTCTACAAAAGGACATTTAAACCATCCTATTAAGCTACTGCGACCTGCACGTCTCTTCCAAGGGGCGTTTAAACAGTCTTGTTAAGCTGCTGCGACCTGCATGTCTCTTCCAAGGGGTATTTAAACTGTCTTGTTAAGCTGCTGCGACCTCCACCACTCTTCCAAGGGGCATTTAAACTGTCTTTTTAAGCTACTGCAACCTGCACGTCTATTCCAAGGGACATTTAAACCGTCTTGATAAGCTACTGCGACCTGCACGTCTCTTCCAACGGGGATTTAAACCGTCTTTTAAGCTACTGCGACCTGCACGTCTCTTCCAAGGGGCATTTAAACCGTCTTGTTAAGTTACTGAGACCTGCTCGTCTCTTCCAAGGGGCATTTAAACCGTCTTGTTAAGCTACTGCGACCTGCACTTCTCTTCCAATGCACATTTAAACCGTCTTTTTAAGCTACTGCGACTTGCACGTCCCTTCCAAGGGGCATTTAAACCGTCTTGTTAAGCTACTGTAACCTCCACCACTTTTCCAAGGGTTATTTAAACCATCTTGTTAAGCTACTGCGACCTGCATGTCTCCTCCAAGGGCCATTTAAACCGTCTTGTTAAGCTACTGCGACCTGCATGTCTCATCCAAGGGGCATTTAAACTTGTCTTGTTAAGCCACTGCGACCTGTAGGTCTCTTCCAAGGGGCATTTAAACAGTCTTTTTAGGCTGCTGCGACCTGCATATCTCTTCCAGGGGGCATTTAAACCGTCTTGTTAAGTTACTGCGACATCCACCGCACTTCCAAGGGGCATTTAAACCGTCTTGTTAAGCTACTGTGACCTGCAAGTCTCTTCCAAGAGGCATTTAAACCGTCTAGTTAAGCTACTGCGACCTCCGCCGCACTTCCAAGGGGCATTTAAACCGTCTAGTTAAGCTACTGCTACCTGCACGTCTCTTTCAAGGGGCATTTAAACTGTCTTGTTAAGCTACTGCGACCTCCACCGCTATTCCAAGGGGCATTTAAACCGTCTTGTTAAACTACTGTGACCTGCATGTCTCTTCCAAGTGGCATTTAAACCGTTTTGTTAAGCTACTGCGACCTGCACGTCTTCTCCAAGGGGCATTTAAACTGTCTTGTTAAGCTACTGCGACCTGCACATCTCTTCCAAGGGGCATTTAAACCGTCTTATTAAGCTACTGCGACCTGCAAGTCTCTTCCAAGGGGCATTTAAACTGTCTTCTTAAGCTACTGCGACCTCCACCGCTCTTTCAAGGGGCATTTAAACCGTCTTGTTAAGCTACTGCGACCTGCACGTCTCTACCAAGTGGGATTTAAACCGTCTTGGTAAGCTACTGCGACCTGCAAGACTATTCCAAGGGTCATTTAAACCCTCTTGTTAAGCTACTGCGACCTGCACGTCTCTTCCTAGCGGGATTTAAACCGTCTTGTTAAGCTACTGCGACCTGCACGTCTCTTCCAAGGGGCATTTAAACCGTCTTGTTAAGCTACTGCGACCTGCTCGTCTCTTCCAAGGGGCATTTAAACCGTCTTGTTAAGCAACTGCGACCTGCACGTCTCTGCCAAGGAGCATTTAAACCGTCTTTTTAAGCTACTGCGACTTGCACGTCCCTTCCAAGGGGCATTTAAACCGTCTTGTTAAGCTACTGTAACCTCCACCACTTTCCCAAGGTGCATTTAAACCGTCTTGTTAAGCCACTACGACCTGCATGTCTCTTCCAAGGGGCATTTAAACCATCTTGTTAAGCTGCTGCGACCAGCATGTCTCTTCCAAGGGGCATTTAAACCATCTTGTTAAGCTACTGCTTCCTCCACCGCACTTCCAAGGGGCATTTAAACCGTCTTGTTTAGCTACTGTGACCTGCACGTCTCTTCCAAGGGGCATTTAAACCGTCTTGGTAAGCTACTGCAACCTGCAAGCCTATTACAAGGGGCTTTTAAACCCTCTTGTTAAGCTACTGCGACCTGCACGCCTCTTCCAAGGGGGAATTAAAACGTCTTGTTAAGCTACTGCGACCTGCACGTCTCTTTCAAGGAGCATTTAAACCTTTTTGTTAAGCTACTGAGACCTGCACATCTCTTCCAAGGGGGAATTAAACCGTCTTGTTAAGCTACTGCGACCTGCACGTCTCTCCCAAGGGGGATTTAAACTGTCCTGTTAAGCTACTGCGACCTCCACCGCTCTACCAAGGGGCATTTAAACCGTCTTGTTAAGCTACTGCGACCTGCACTTCTCTTCCAAGGGGCATTTACACTGTCTTGTTAAGCTACTGCGACCTCCAACGCTCTTCGAAGGGGCATTTAAACCGTCTTGTTAAGCTGCTGCGACCTGCACGTCTCTTCCAAGGGGCATTTAAACCGTCTTGTTAAGATACTGCGACCTGCACGTCTCTTACAAGCGGCATTCAAAAACCGTCTTGTTAAGCTATTGCAACTTGCACGTCTCTTCCAAGGGGCATTTAAACTGTTTTGTTAAGCTACTGTGACCTGCACGTCTCTTTCAAGGGGCATTTAAACCGTCTTGGTAAACTACTGCGACCTGCAAGCCTATTCCAAGGGGCTTTTAAACCCTCTTGTTAAGCTACTGCGACCTACTCGCCTCTTCCAAGGGGGACTTAAACCGTCTTGTTAAGCTACTGCGACCAGCATGTCTCTCCCGAGGAGCAATTAAACCGTCTTGTTAAGCTACTGCGACCTGCATGTCTCTTCCAAGGGGCATTTAAACCGCCTTGGTAATCTACTGCGACCTGCAAGCCTATTCCAAGGGGCTTTTAAACCCTCTTGTTAAGCTGCTGCGACCTGCTAGCCTCTTCCAAGGGGGACTTAAACCGTCTTGTTAAGCTACTGCGACCAGCACGTCTCTCCCGAGGAGCAATTAAACCGTCTTGTTAAGCTACTGCGACCTGCACGTCTCTTCCAAGGGGCATTTAAACTGTCTTGTTAAGCTACTGCGACCTCCACCGCTCTTCCAAGGGGCATTTAAACCATCTTGTTAAGCTACTGCGACCTGCACGTCTCTACCAAGGGGCATTTAAACTGTCTTGTTAAGCTACTGCGACCTGCACGTCTCTTCCAAGGGGCATTTAAACTGTCTTGTTAAGCTACTGCGACCTGCACGTCTCTTCCAAGGGGCATTTAAACTGTCTTGTTAAGCTACTGCGACCTCCACCGCTCTTCCAAAGGGCATTTAAACGATCTTATTAAGCTACTGCAACCTGCATGTCTCTTCCAAGGGGCATTTAAACTGCCTTGTAAAGCTACTGCGACCTTCACGTCTCTTCCAAGGGGCATTTAAATCGTCTTGGTAAGCTACTGCGACCTTCAAGCCTCTTCCAAGGGGCATTTAAACCGTCTTGTTAAGCTACTGCGACCTGCACGTCTCTTACAAGGGGCATTTAAACTGTCTTGTTAAGCTACTGCGACCTTCACGTCTCTACCAAGGGGCATTTAAATCATCTTGGTAAGCTACTGCGACCTGCAAGCCTCTTCCAAGGGCATTTAAACCGTCTTGTTAAGCTACTGCGACCTGCACGTCTCTTACAAGGGGCATTTAAACTGTCTTGTTAAGCTACTGCGACCTCCACCGCTCTTCCAAGGGGCATTTAAACGATCTTGTTAAGCTACTGCGACCTGCATGTCTCTTCCAAGGGGCATTTAAACTGTCTTGTTAAGCTACTGCGACCTGCACGTCTCTTCCTAGGGGCATTTAATCTGTCTTGTTAAGCTACTGCGACCTCCACCGCTCTTCCAAGGGGCATTTAAACCATCTTGTTAAGCTACTGCAACCTGCACGTCTCTTCCAAGGGGCATTTAGACTGTCTTGTTAAGCTACTGCGACCTCCACCTCTTTTCCAAGGGGCATTTAAACCATCTTGTTAAGCTACTGCAACCTGCTCGTCTCTTCCAAGGGGCATTTAAACTGTCTTGTTAAGCTACTGCGACCTCCACCGCTCTTCCAAGGGGCATTTAAACCATCTTGTTAAGCTACTGCAACCTGCTCGTCTCTTCCAAGGGGCATTTAAACTGTCTTGCTAAGCTTCTGCAACCTGCAGGTCTCTTCTAAGGGGCATTTAAACCGTCTTGTTAAGCTCCTGCGACTTGCACGTCTCTTCCAAGGGGCATTGAAACCGTCTTGTTAAGCTACTGTAACCTCCACCACTGTTCCAAGGGGCATTTAAACTATCTTGTTAAGCTACTGCGACCTGCACGTCTCTTCCAAGTTGCATTTAAACCATCTTGTTAAGCTGCTGGGATCTGCATGTCTCTTCCAAGTGGCATTTAAACTGTCTTGTTAAGCTACTGCGACTTGCACGTCTCTTCCAAGGGGCATTTAAACCGTCTTGTTAAGCTACTGTAACCTCCACCACCACTCCATGGGGCATTTAAACCGTCTGGTTAAGCTACTGCGAACTGCATGTCTCTACCAAAGGACATTTAAACCATCTTGTTAAGCTACTGCGACCTGCACGTCTCTTCCAAGGGGGGTTTAAACAGTCTTGTTAAGCTGCTGCGACCTGCATGTCTCTTCCAAGGGGCATTTAAACTGTCTTGTTAAGCTGCTGCGACCTCCACCACTCTTCCAAGGGGCATTTAAACTGTCTTCTTAAGCTACTACAACCTGCACGTCTATTCCAAGGGGCATTTAAATCGTCTTGGTAAGCTACTGCGACCTGCAAGCCTCTTCCAAGGGGCATTTAAACTGTCTTGTTAAGCTACTGCGACCTACACGTCTCTTCCAATGGGCATTTAAACCATCTTGGTAAGCTACTGCGACCTGCACGTCTCTTCCAAGGGTGATTTAAACCGTCTTGTTAAGCTACTGCGACCTGCACGTCTCTTCCAAGGGGCATTTAAACCGTCTTGTTAAGTTACTGCGACCTGCTCGTCTCTTCCAAGGGGCATTTAAACCGTCTTGTTAAGCTACTGCGACCTGCACGTCTCTTCCAAGGCACATTTAAACCGTCTTTTTAAGCTACTGCGACTTGCACGTCCCTTCCAAGGGGCATTTAAACCGTCTTGTTAAGCTACTGTAACCTCCACCACTTTTCCAAGGGGCATTTAAACCGTCTTGTTAAGCTACTGCGACCTGCACGTCTCTTCCAAGGGGCATTTAAACCGCCTTGTTAAGCTACTGCAACCTGCATGTCTCCTCCAAGGGGCATTTAAACCGTCTTGTTAAGCCACTGCGACCTGTATGTCTCTTCCAAGGGGCATTTAAACAGTCTTGTTAAGCTGCTGCGACCTGCATATCTCTTCCAAGGGGCATTTAAACCATCTTGTTAAGGTACTGCGACCTCCACCGCACTTCCAAGGGGCATTTAAACCGTCTTGTTAAGCTACTGTGACCTGCAAGTCTCTTCCAAGGGGCATTTAAACCGTCTTGTTAAGCTACTGCAAGCTGCATGTCTCTTCGAAGGGGCATTTAAACCGTCATTTTAAGCTACTGCGACCTCCGCCGCACTTCCAAGGGGCATTTAAACCGTCTAGTTAAGCTACTGCTACCTGCACGTCTCTTTCAAGGGGCATTTAAACTGTCTTGTTAAGCTACTGCGACCTCCACCGCTATTCCAAGGGGCATTTAAACTGTCTTGTTAAACTACTGCGACCTGCACGTCTCTTCCAAGTGGCATTTAAACCGTTTTGTTAAGCTACTGCGACCTGCACGTCTTCTCCAAGGGGCATTTAAACTGTCTTGTTAAGCTACTGCGACCTCCACCGCTCTTCCAAGGGGCATTTAAACCGTCTTGTTAAGCTACTGCGACCTGCAAGTCTCTTCCAAGTGGGATTTAAACCGTCTTGGTAAGCTACTGCGACCTGCAAGACTATTCCAAGGGTCATTTAAACCCTCTTGTTAAGCTACTGCGACCTGAACGTCTCTTCCAAGGGGGATTTAAACAGTCTTGTTAAGCTACTGCGACCTGCACGTCTCTTCCAAGGGGCATTTAAACCGTCTTGTTAAGCTACTGCGACCTGCTCGTCTCTTCCAAGGGGCATTTAAACCATCTTGTTAAGCAACTGCGTCCTTCACGTCTCTTCCAAGAAGCATTTAAACCATCTTGTTAAGCCACTACGACCTGCATTTCTCTTCCAAGGGGCATTTAAACTGTCTTGTTAAGCTGCTGCGACCTGCATGTCTCTTCCAAGGTGCATTTTAACTGTCTTGTTAAGCTGCTGCGACCGCCACCACTCTTTCAAGGGGCATTTAAACTGTCTTGTTAAGCTACTGCAACCTGCACGTCTATTCCAAGCGGCATTTAAATCGTCTTGGTAAGCTACTGGAACCTGCAAGCCTCTTCCAAGGGGCATTTAAACTGTCTTGTTAAGCTACTGCGACCTGCACGTCTCTTCCAATGGGCATTTAAACCGTCTTGTTAAGCTACCGCGACCTGCACGTCTCTTACAAGGGGGATTTAAACCGTCTTGTTAAGCTACCGCGACCTGCACGTATCTTCCAAGGGGCATTTAAACCGTCTTGTTAAGTTACTGCGACCTGCACGTCTCTTCCAAGGCACATTTAAACCGTCTTTTTAAGCTACTGCGACTTGCACGTCCCTTCCAAGGGGCATTTAAACCGTTTTGTTAAGCTATTGCGACTTGCACGTCTCTTCCAAGGGGCATTTAAACTGTCTTGTTAAGCTACTGTGACCTGCACGTCTCTTTCAAGGGCATTTAAACCACCTTGGTAAGCTACTGCGACCTGCAAGCCTACTCCAAGGGGCTTTTAAACCCTCTTGTTAAGCTACTGCGACCTGCACGCCTCTTCCAAGGGGGACTTAAACCGTCTTGTTAAGCTACTGCGACCAGCACGTCTCTTCCGAGGGGCATTTAAACCATCTTGTTAAGCTACTGCGACCTGCACGTCTCTTCCAAGGGGCATTTAAACCATCTTGGTAAGCTACTGCGACCTGCAAGCCTATTCCAAGGGGCTTTTAAACCCTCTTGTTAAGCTACTGCGACCTGCACGTCTCTTCCAAGGGAGATTTAAACTGTCTTGTTAAGCTACTGCGACCTGCACGTCTCTTCCAAGGGGCATTTAAACTCTCTTGTTAAGCTACTGCGACCTCCACCGCTCTTCCAAGGAGCATTTAAACCATCTTGTTAAGCTACTGCGACCTGCACGTCTCTTCCAAGGGGCATTTAAAAAGTCTTGTTAAGCTACTGCGACCTGCACGTCTCTTCCAAGGGGCATTTAAACTGTCTTGTTAAGTTACTGCGACCTCCACCGCTCTTCCAAGGGGCATTTAAACCATCTTGTTAAGCTACTGCGACCTGCACTTATCTACCAAGGTGCATTTAAACCGTCTTGTTAAGTTACTGCGACCTGCTCGTCTCTCCAAAGGGGCATTTAAACCGTCTTGTTAAGCTACTGCGACCTGGACGTCTCTTCCAAGGCACATTTAAACCGTCTTTTTAAGCTACTGCGACTTGCACGTCCCTTCCAAGGGGCATTTAAACCGTCTTGTTAAGCTATTGCGACTTGCACGTCTCTTCCAAGGGGCATTTAAACTGTCTTGCTAAGCTACTGCGACCTGCACGTCTCTTCCAAGGGGCATTTAAACTGTCTTGTTATGCTACTGCGACCTCCACCGCTCTTCCAAGGGGCATTTAAACCATCTTGTTAAGCTACTGCAACCTGCACGTCTCTTCCAAGGGGCATTTAGACTGTCTTGTTAAGCTACTGCGACCTGCACTTATCTTCCAAGGGGCATTTAAACCATCTTGTTAAGCTACTGCAACCTGCTCGTCTCTTCCAAGGGGCATTTAAACTGTCTTGTTAAGCTACTGCGACCTTCACGTCTCTTCCAAGCGGCATTTAAATCGTCTTGGTAAGCTACTGCGACCTGCAAGCCTATTCCAAGGGGCTTTTAAACCCTCTTGTTAAGCTACTGCGACCTGCACGTCTCATCCAAGGGGGATTTAAACTGTCTTGTTAAGCTACTGCGACCTGCACGTCTCTTCCAAGTGGCATTTAAACTGTCTTGTTAAGCTACTGCGACCTCCACCGCTCTTCCAAGGGGCATTTAAACCATCTTGTTAAGCTACTGCGACCTGCACTTATCTTCCAAGGTGCATTTAAACCGTCTTGTTAAGTTACTGCGACCTGCTCGTCTCTCCAAAGGGGCATTTAAACCGTCTTGTTAAGCTACTGCGACCTGCACGTCTCTTCCAAGGCACATTTAAACCGTCTTTTTAAGCTACTGCGACTTGCACGTCCCTTCCAAGGGGCATTTAAACCGTCTTGTTAAGCTATTGCGACTTGCACGTCTCTACCAAGGGGCATTTAAACTGTCTTGCTAAGCTACTGCGACCTCCACTGCTCTTCCAAGGGGCATTTAAACCATCTTGTTAAGCTACTGCAACCTGCTCGTCTCTTCCAAGGGGCATTTAAACTGTCTTGTTAAGCTACTGCGACCTCCACCGCTCTTCCAAGGGGCATTTAAACCATCTTGTTAAGCTACTGCAACCTGCTCATCTCTTCCAAGGGGCATTTAAACTGTCTTGCTAAGCTTCTGCAACCTGCAGGTCTCTTCTAAGAGGCATTTAAACCGTCTTGTTAAGCTCCTGCGACTTGCACGTCTCTTCCAAGGGGCATTTAAACCGTCTTGTTAAGCTACTGTAACCTCCACCACTGTTCCAAGGGGCATTTAAACTATCTTGTTAAGCTACTGCGACCTGCACGTCTCTTCCAAGTTGCATTTAAACCATCTTGTTAAGCTACTGCGATCTGCATGTCTCTTCCAAGTGGCATTTAAACTGTCTTGTTAAGCTACTGCGACTTGCACGTCTCTTCCAAGGGGCATTTAAACCGTCTTGTTAAGCTACTGTAACCTCCACCACCACTCCATGGGGCATTTAAACCGTCTGGTTAAGCTACTGCGAACTGAATGTCTCTACCAAAGGACATTTAAACCATCTTGTTAAGCTACTACAACCTGCACGTCTATTCCAAGGGGCATTTAAATCGTCTTGGTAAGCTACTGCGCCCTGCAAGCCTCTTCCAAGGGGCATTTAAACTGTCTTGTTAAGCTACTGCGACCTGCACGTCTCTTCCAATGGGCATTTAAACCATCTTGGTAAGCTACTGCGACCTGCACGTCTCTTCCAAGGGGGATTTAAACCGTCTTGTTAAGCTACTGCGACCTGCACGTCTCTTCCAAGGGGCATTTAAACCGTCTTGTTAAGTTACTGCGACCTGCTCGTCTCTTCCAAGGGGCATTTAAACCGTCTTGTTAAGCTACTGCGACCTGCACGTCTCTTCCAAGGCACATTTAAACCGTCTTTTTAAGCTACTGCGACTTGCACATCCCTTCCAAGGGGCATTTAAACCGTCTTGTTAAGCTACTGTAACCTCCACCACTTTTCCAAGGGGCATTTAAACCGTCTTGTTAAGCTACTGCCACCTGCACCTCTCTTCCAAGGGGCATTTAAACCGTCTTGTTAAGCTACTGCAACCTGCATGTCTCCTCCAAGGGGCATTTAAACCGTCTTGTTAAGCCACTGCGACCTCTATGTCTCTTCCAAGGGGCATTTAAACAGTCTTGTTAAGCTGCTGCGACCTGCATATCTCTTCCAAGGGGCATTTAAACCATCTTGTTAAGGTACTGCGACCTCCACCGCACTTCCAACTGGCATTTAAACCGTCTTGTTAAGCTACTGTGACCTGCAAGTCTCTTCCAAGGGGCATTTAAACCGTCTTGTTAAGCTACTGCAAGCTGCACGTCTCTTCGAAGGGGCATTTAAACCGTCTTTTTAAGCTGCTGCGACCTCCGCCGCACTTTCAAGGGGCATTTAAACCGTCTAGTTAAGCTACTGCTACCTGCACGTCTCTTTCAAGGGGCATTTAAACTGTCTTGTTAAGCTACTGCGACCTCCACCGCTATTCCAAGGGGAATTTAAACTGTCTTGTTAAACTACTGCGACCTGCACGTCTCTTCCAAGTGGCATTTAAACTGTCTTGTTAAAGCTACTGCGACCTCCACCTCTCTTCTAAGAGGCATTTAAACCGTCTTATTAAGCTACTGCGACCTGCACATCTCTTCCAAGGGGCATTTAAACCGTCTTATTAAGCTACTGCGACCTGCACGTCTCTTCCAAGGGGCATTTAAACCGTCTTGTTAAGCTACTGCGACCTGCACGTCTCTTCCAAGTGGGATTTAAACCGTCTTGGTAAGCTACTGCGACCTGCAAGACTATTCCAAGGGTCATTTAAACCCTCTTGTTAAGCTACTGCGACCTGAACGTCTCTTCCAAGGGGGATTTAAACAGTCTTGTTAAGCTACTGCGACCTGCACGTCTCTTCCAAGGGGCATTTAAACCGTCTTGTTAAGCTACTGCGACCTGCTCGTCTCTTCCAAGGGGCATTTAAACCATCTTGTTAAGCAACTGCATCCTTCACGTCTCTTCCAAGAATCATTTAAACCATCTTGTTAAGCCACTACGACCTGCATTTCTCTTCCAAGGGGCATTTAAACTGTCTTGTTAAGCTGCTGCGACCTGCATGTCTCTTCCAAGGGGCATTTAAACTGTCTTGTTAAGCTGCTGCGACCTCCACCACTCTTTCAAGGGGCATTCAAACTGTCTTGATAAGCTACTACAACCTTCACGTCTATTCCAAGGGGTATTTAAATCGTCTTTGTAAGCTACTGCGACCTGCAAGCCTCTTCCAAGGGGCATTTAAACTGTCTTGTTAAGCTACTGCGACCTGCACGTCTCTTCCAAGTGGCATTTAAACTGTCTTGTTAAGCTACTGCGACCTCCACCGCTCTTCCAAGGGGCATTGAAACCATCTTGTTAAGCTACTGCGACCTGCACGTCTCTTCCAAGGGGCATTTAAACCATCTTGTTAAGTTACTGCGACCTGCTCGTCTCTTCAAAGGGGCATTTAAACCGTCTTGTTAAGCTACTGCGACCTGCACGTCTCTTCCAAGGGGCATTTAAACCATCTTGGCAAGCTACTGCGACCTGCAAGCCTATTCCAAGGGACTTTTAAACCCTCTTGTTAAGCTACTGCGACCTGCACGTCTCTTCCAAGGGAGATTTAAACTGTCTTGTTAAGCTACTGCGACCTGCACGTCTCTTCCAAGGGGCATTTAAACTGTCTTGTTAAGCTACTGCGACCTCCACCGCTCTTCCAAGGGGCATTTAAACCATCTTGTTAAGCTACTGCGACCTGCACGTCTCTTCCGAGGGGCATTTAAAATGTCTTGATAAGCTACTGCGACCTGCACGTCTCTTCCAAGGGGCATTTAAACTGTCTTGTTAAGTTCCTGCGACCTCCACCGCTCTTCCAAGGGGCATTTAAACCATCTTGTTAAGCTACTGCAACCTGCATGTCTCTTCCAAGGGGCATTTAAACTGTCTTGTAAAGCTACTGCGACCTGCACGTCTCTTCCAAGGGGCATTTAAACCATCTTGGTAAGCTACTGCGACCTGCAAGCCTATTCCAAGGGACTTTTAAACCCTCTTGTTAAGCTACTGCGACCTGCACGTCTCTTCCAAGGGAGATTTAAACTGTCTTGTTAAGCTACTGCGACCTGCACGTCTCTTACAAAGGGCACTTAAACTGTCTTGTTAAGCTACTGCGACGTTCACGTCTCTACCAAGGGGCATTTAAATCGTCTTGGTCGGCAACTTCGACCTGCAAGCCTCTTCCAAGGGGCATTTAAACTGTCTTGTTAAGCTACTGCGACCTGCACGTCTCTTACAAGGGGCATTTAAACTGTCTTGTTAAGCTACTGCGACCTCCACCGCTCTTCCAAGGGGCATTTAAACGATCTTGTTAAGCTACTGCGACCTGCACGTCTCTTCCAAGGGGCATTTAAACTGTCTTGTTATGCTACTGCGACCTGCACGTCTCTTCCAAGGGGCATTTAAACTGTCTTGTTAAGCTACTGCGACCTCAACCGCTCTTCCAAGGGGCATTTAAACCATCTTGTTAAGCTACTGCAACCTGCACGTCTCTTCCAAGGGGCATTTAAACTGTCTTGCTAAGCTTCTGCAACCTGCAGGTCTCTTCTAAGGGGCATTTAAACCGTCTTGTTAAGCTACTGCGACTTGCACGTCTCTTCCAAGGGGCATTTAAACCGTCTTGTTAAGAAACTGTAACCTCCACCACTTTTCCAAGGGGCATTTAAACTATCTTGTTAAGATACTGCGACCTGCACGTCTCTTCCAAGTTGCATTTAAACCGTCTTGTTAAGCTACTGCGATCTGCATGTCTCTTCCAAGTGGCATTTAAACTGTCTTTTTAAGCTACTGCGACTTGCACGTCTCTTCCAAGGGGCATTTAAACCGTCTTGTTAAGCTACTGTAACCTCCACCACCACTCCAAGGGGCATTTAAACCGTCTTGTTAAGATACTGCGACCTGCACGTCTCTTTCATGGGGCATTTAAACCGTCTGATTAAGCTACTGCGAAATGCATGTCTCTACCAAAGGACATTTAAATCATCTTGTTAAGCTACTGCGAACTGCACGTCTCTACCAAGGGGCGTTTAAACAGTCTTGTTAAGCTGCTGCGACCTGCATGTCTCTTCCAAGGGGCAATTAAACTGTCTTGTTAAGCTGCTGCGACCTCCACCACTCTTCCAAGGGGGATTTAAACCGTCTTGTTAAGCTACTGCGACCTGAACGTCTCTTCCAAGGGGCATTTAAACTGTCTTGTTAAGTTACTGCGACCTGCTCGTCTCTTCCAAGGGGCATTTAAACCGTCTTGTTAAGCTACTGCGACCTGCACGTCTCTTCCAAGGCACATTTAAACCGTCTTTTTAAGCTACTGCGACTTGCATGTCCCTTCCAAGGGGCATTTAAACCGTCTTGTTAAGCTACTGTAACCTCCACTACTTTTCCAAGGGGCATTTAAACCGTCTTGTTAAGCTACTGCGACCTGCACGTCTCTTCCAATGGGCATTTAAACCGTCTTGTTAAGCTAATGCGACCTGCATGTCTCCTCCAAGGGGCATTTAAACCGTCTTGTTAAGCCACTGCGACCTGTATGTCTCTTCCAAGGGGCATTTAAACCGTCTTGTTAAGCTGCTGCGACCTGCATATCTCTTCCAAGGGGCATTTAAACCATCTTGTTAAGGTACTGTGACCTCCACCGCACTTCAAAGGGGTATTTAAACTGTCTTGCTAAGCTACTGCGACCTCCACCGCTCTTCCAAGGGGCATTTAAACTGTCTTGTTAAGCTACTGCGACCTGCACGTCTCTTCCAAGTGGGATTTAAACCGTCTTGGTAAGCTACTGCGACCTGCAAGACTATTCCAAGGGTCATTTAAACCCTCTTGTTAAGCTACTGCGACCTGCACGTCTCTTCCAAGGGGCATTTAAACCGTATTGTTAAGCTACTGCGACCTGCTTGTCTCTTCCAAGGGGCATTTAAACCGTCTTTTTAAGCTACTGCGACTTGCACGTCCCTTCCAAGGGGCATTTAAAACGTCTTGTTAAACTACTGTAACCTACACCACTTTCCCAAGGTGCATTTAAGCCGTCTTGTTAAGCCACTACGACCTGCATGTCTCTTCCAAGGGGCATTTAAACCATCTTGTTAAGCTGCTGCGACCTGCATGTCTCTTCCAAGGGGCATTTAAACCATCTATTTAAGCTACTGCTTCTTCCACCGCACTTCCAAGGGGCATTTAAACAGTCTTGTTTAGCTACTGTGACCTGCACGTCTCTTCCAAGGGGCATTTAAACCGTCTTGGTAAGCTACTGCGACCTGCAAGCCTATTCCAAGGGGCTTTTAAACCCTCTTGTTAAGCTACTGCGACCTGCACGCCTCTCCCAAGGGGGACTTAAACCGTCTTGTTAAGCTACTGCGACCTGCACGTCTCTTACAAGGGGCATTTAAACTGTCTTGTTAAGCTACTGCGACCTTCACGTCTCTTCCAAGGGGCATTTAAATCGTCTTGGTAAGCTACTGCGACCTGCAAGCCTCTTCCGAGGGGCATTTAAACCGTCTTGTTAAGCTACTGCGACCTGCACGTCTCTTCCAAGGGGCATTTAAACCATCTTGTTAAGCTACTGCTTCCTCCACCGCACTTCCAAGGGGCATTTAAACAGTCTTGTTTAGCTACTGTGACCTGCAGGTCTCTTCCAAGGGGCATTTAAACCGTCTTTGTAAGCTACTGCGACCTGCAAGCCTATTCCAAGGGGCTTTTAAACCCTCTTGTTAAGCTTCTGCGACCTGCAAGCCTCTTCCAAGGGGGACTTAAACCGTCTTGTTAAGCTACTGCGACCTGCACGTCTCTTACACGGGGCATTTAAACTGTCTTGTTAAGCTACTGCGACCTTCACGTCTCTTCCAAGGGGCATTTAAATCGTCTTGGTAAGCTACTGCGACCTGCAAACCTCTTCCGAGGGGCATTTAAACCGTCTTGTTAAGCTACTGCGACCTGCACGTCTCTTCCAAGGGGCATTTAAACCATCTTGTTAAGCTACTGCTTCCTCCACCGCACTTAAAAGGGGCATTTAAACAGTCTTGTTTAGCTACTGTGACCTGCACGTCTCTTCCAAGGGGCATTTAAACCGTCTTGGTAAGCTACTGCGACCTGCAAGCGTATTCCAAGGGGCTTTTAAACCCTCTTGTTAAGCTACTGCGACCTGCACGCCTCTTCCAAGGGGGACTTAAACCGTCTTGTTAAGCTACTGCGACCTGCACGTCTCTTACAAGGGGCATTTAAACTGTCTTGTTAAGCTACTGCGACCTTCACGTCTCTACCAATGGGCATTTAAATCGTCTTGGTAAGCTACTGCGACCTGCAAGCCTCTTCCGAGGGGCATTTAAATCGTCATGTTAAGCTACTGCGACCTGCACGTCTCTTACAAGGGGCATTTAAACTGTCTTGTTAAGCTACTGCGACCTCCACTGCTCTTCCCAGGGGCATTTAAACGATCTTGTTAAGCTACTGCGACCTGCACGTCTCTTCCAAGGGGCATTTAAACTGTCTTGTTAAGCTACTGCGACCTGCACGTCTCTTCCAAGGGGCATTTAAACTGTCTTGTTAAGCTACTGCGACCTCCACCCCTCTTCCAAGGGGCATTTAAACCATCTTGTTAAGCTACTGCAACCTGAACGTCTCTTCCAAGGGGCATTTAAACTGGCTTGCTAAGCTTCTGCAACCTGCAGGTCTCTTCTAAGGGGCATTTAAACCGTCTTGTTAAGCTACTGCGACTTGCACGTCCCTTCCAAGGGGCATTTAAACCGTCATGTTAAGCTTCTGTAACCTCCACCACTTTTCCAAGGGGCATTTAAACTATCTTGTTAAGCTACTGCGACCTGCACGTCTCTTCCAAGTTGCATTTAAACCGTCTTGGTAAGCTACTGCGACCTGCAAGCCTATTCCAAGGGGCTTTTAAACGCTCTTGTTAAGCTACTGCGACCTGCACGTCTCTTCCAAGGGGGATTTAAACTGTCTTGTTAAGCTACTGTGACCTGCACTTCTCTTCCAAGGGGCATTTACACTGTCTTGTTAAGCAACTGCGACCTCCACCGCTCTTCCAAGGGGCATTTAAACCGTCTTGTTAAGCTACTGCGACCTGCATGTCTCTTACAAGGGGCATTTAAACCGTCTTGTTAAGATACTGCGACCTGCACGTCTCTTCCAAGGGGCATTTAAACCATCTTTTTAAGCTATTGCGACTTGCACGTCTCTTCCAAGGGGCATTTAAACTGTCTTGTTAAGCTACTGTGACCTGCACGTCTCTTTCAAGGGGCATTTAAACCTTCTTGGTAAGCTACTGCGACCTGCAAGCCTATTCCAAGGTGCTTTTAAACCCTCTTGTTAAGCTACTGCGACCTGCACGCCTCTTCCAAGGGGGACTTAAACTGTCTTGTTAAGCTACTGCGACCAGAACGTCTCTTCCAAGGGGCATTTAAACCATCTTGTTAAGCTACTGCGACCTGCATGTCTCCTCCAAGGGGCATTTAAACCGTCTTGTTAAGCCACTGCGACCTGTATGTCTCTTCCAATGGGCATTTAAACCGTCTTGTTAAGCTGCTGCGACCTGCATATCTCTTCCAAGGGGCTTTTAAACCATCTTGTTAAGGTACTGCGACCTCCACCGCACTTATAAGGGGCATTTAAACCGTCTTGTTAAGCTACTGTGACCTGCAAGTCTCTTGCAAGGGGCATTTAAACCGTCTTGTTAAGCTACTGCAAGCTGCACGTCTCTTCGAAGGGGCATTTAAACCGTCTTTTTAAGCTACTGCGACCTCCGCCGCACTTCCAAGGGGCATTTAAACCGTCTAGTTAAGCTACTGCAACCTGCACGTCTCTTACAAGGGGCATTTAAACTGTCTTGTTAAGCTACTTCGACTTCCACCGCTATTCCAAGGGGCATTTAAACTGTCTTGTTAAACTACTGCGACCTGCATGTCTCTTCCAAGTGGCATTTAAACCGTTTTGTTAAGCTACTGCGACCTGCACGTCTAATCCAAGGGGCATTTAAACTGTCTTGTTAAGCTACTGCGACCTCCACCTCTCTTCCAAGAGGCATTTAAACCGTCTTATTAAGCTACTGCGACCTGCACATCTCTTCCAAGGGGCATTTAAACCGTCGTATTAAGCTACTGCGACCTGCACGTCTCTTCCAAGGGGCATTTAAACTGTCTTGTTAAGCTACTGCGACCTCCACCGCTATTCCAAGGGGCATTTAAACCGTCTTGTTAAGCTACTGCGACCTGCACGTCTCTTCCAAATGGAATTTAAACCGTCTTGGTAAGCTACTGCGACCTGCAAGACTATTCCAAGAGTCATTTAAACCCTCTTGTTAAGCTACTGCGACCTGCACGTCTCTTCCAAGGGGGATTTAAACCGTCTTGTTAAGCTACTGCGACCTGCACGACTCTTCCAAGGGGCATTTAAACCATCTTGTTAAGCTACTGCGACCTGCTCGTCTCTTCCAAGGGGCATTTAAACCGTCTTGTTAAGCAACTGCGTCCTGCACGTCTCTTCCAAGGAGCATTTAAACCGTCTTTTTAAGCTACTGCGACTTGCACGTCCCTTTCAAGAGGCATTTAAACCGTTTTGTTAAGCTACTGTAACCTACACCACTTTCCCAAGGTGCATTTAAACCGTCTTGTTAAACCACTACGACCTGCATGTCTCTTCCAAGGGGCGTTTAAACCATCTTGTTAAGCTGCTGCGACCTGCATGTCTCTTCCAAGGGGCATTTAAACCATCTTGTTAAGCTACTGCTTCCTCCACTGCACTTCCAAGGGGCATTTAAACAGTCTTGTTTAGCTACTGTGACCTGCACGTCTCTTCCAAGGAGCATTTAAACCGTCTTGGTAAGCTACTGCGACCTGCAAGCCTATACCAAGGGGCTTTTAAACCCTCTTGTTAAGCTACTGCGACCTGCACGCCTCTTCCAAGGGGGACTTAAACCGTCTTGTTAAGCTACTGCGACCTGCACGTCTCTTACAAGGGTCATTTAAACTGTCTTGTTAAGCTACTGCGACCTTCACGTCTCTACCAAGGGGCATTTAAATCGTCTTGGTAAGCTACTGCGACCTGCAAGCCTCTTCCGAGGGGCATTTAAACCGTCTTGTTAAGCTACTGCGACCTGCACGTCTCTTCCAAGGGGCATTTAAACTGTCTTGTTAAGCTACCGCGACCTCCACCGCTCTTCCAAGGGGCATTTAAACGATCTTGTTAAGCTACTGCGACCTGCACGTCTCTTCCAAGGGCCATTTAAACTGTCTTGTTAAGCTACTGCGACCTCCACCGCTCTTCCAAGGGGCATTTAAACCATCTTGTTAAGCTACTGCAACCTGCACGTCTCTTCCAAGGGGCATTTAAACTGTCTTGCTAAGCTTCTGCAACCTGCAGGTCTCTTCTAAGGGGCAGTTAAACCGTCTTGTTAAGCTACTGTAACCTTTACCACTTTTCCAAGGGGCATTTAAACTATCTTGTTAATCTACTGCGACCTGCACGTCTCTTCCAAGTTGCATTTAAACCGTCTTGGTAAGCTACTGCGACCTGCAAGCCTATTCCAAGGGGCTTTTAAACGCACTTGTTAAGCTACTGCGACCTGCACTTCTCTTCCAAGGGGCATTTACACTGTCTTGTTAAGCTACTGCGACCTCCACCGCTCTTCCAAGGAGCATTTAAACCGTCTTTTTAAGCTACTGCGACTTGCACGTCCCTTTCAAGAGGCATTTAAACCTACACCACTTTCCCAAGGTGCATTTAAACCGTCTTGTTAAACCACTACGACCTGCATGTCTCTTCCAAGGGGCGTTTAAACCATATTGTTAAGCTGCTGCGACCTGCATGTCTCTTCCAAGGGGCATTTAAACCATCTTGTTAAGCTACTGCTTCCTCCACTGCACTTCCAAGGGGCATTTAAACAGTCTTGTTTAGCTACTGTGACCTGCACGTCTCTTCCAAGGAGCATTTAAACCGTCTTGGTAAGCTACTGCGACCTGCAAGCCTATACCAAGGGGCTTTTAAACCCTCTTGTTAAGCTACTGCGACCTGCACGCCTCTTCCAAGGGGGACTTAAACCGTCTTGTTAAGCTACTGCGACCTGCACGTCTCTTACAAGGGTCATGTAAACTGTCTTGTTAAGCTACTGCGACCTTCACGTCTCTACCAAGGGGCATTTAAATCGTCTTGGTAAGCTACTGCGACCTGCAAGCCTCTTCCGAGGGGCATTTAAACCGTCTTGTTAAGCTACTGCGACCTGCACGTCTCTTCCAAGGGGCATTTAAACTGTCTTGTTAAGCTACTGCGACCTCCACCGCTCTTCCAAGGGGCATTTAAACGATCTTGTTAAGCTACTGCGACCTGCACGTCTCTTCCAAGGGGCATTTAAACTGTCTTGTTAAGCTACTGCGACCTCCACCGCTCTTCCAAGGGGCATTTAAACCATCTTGTTAAGCTACTGCAACCTGCACGTCTCTTCCAAGGGGCATTTAAACTGTCTTGCTAAGCTTCTGCAACCTGCAGGTCTCTTCTAAGGGGCAGTTAAACCGTCTTGTTAAGATACTGCGACTTGCACGTCTCTTCCAAGGGGCATTTAAACCGTCTTGTTAAGCTACTGTAACCTTTACCACTTTTCCAAGGGGCATTTAAACTATCTTGTTAAGCAACTGCGACCTGCACGTCTCTTCTAAGTTGCATTTAAACCGTCTTGGTAAGCTACTGCGACCTGCAAGCCTATTCCAAGGGGCTTTTAAACGCACTTGTTAAGCTACTGCGAGCTGCACTTCTCTTCCAAGGGGCATTTACACTGTCTTGTTAAGCTACTGCGACCTCCACCGCTCTTCCAAGGGGCATTTAAACCATCTTCTTAAGCTACTGCAACCTGCACGTCTCTTCCAAGGGGCATTTAAACTGTCTTGCTAAGCTTCTGCAACCTGCAGGTCTCTTCCAAGGGGCATTTAAACCGTCTTGTTAAGCGACTGCGACTTGCACGTCTCTTCCAAAGGGCATTTAAACCGTCTTGTTAAGCTACTGTAACCTCCACCACTTTTCCAAGGGGCATTTAAACTATCTTGTTAAGCTACTGCGAAGTGCACGTCTCTTCCAAGTTGCATTTAAACCGTCTTGGTAAGCTACTGCGACCTGCAAGCCTATTCCAAGGGGGATTTAAACTGTCTTGTTAAGCTACTGCGACCTGCACGTCTCTTCCAAGGGGGATTTAAACTGTCTTGTTAAGCTACTGCGACCTGCACTTCTCTTCCAAGGGGCATCTACACTGTCTTGTTAAGCTACTGCGACCTCCACCGCTCTTCCAAGGGGCATTTAAACCGTCTTGTTAAGATACTGCGACCTGCACGTCTCTTCCAAGGGGCATTTAAACCGTCTTGTTAAGATACTGCGACCTGCACGTCTCTTCCAAGGGGCATTTAAACCATCTTGTTAAGCTACTGCGACTTGCACGTCTCTTCCAAGGGGCATTTAAACTGTCTTGTTAAGCTACTGCGACCTGCAAGCCTATTCCAAGGGGCTTTTAAACCCTCTTGTTAAGCTACAGCGACCTGCAAGCCTATTCCAAGGGGCATTTAAACCGTCTTGTTAAGCTACTGCGACCAGATCGTCTCTTCCAAGGGGCATTTAAACCATCTTGTTAAGCTACTGCGACCTGCATGTCTCCTCCAAGGGGCATTTAAACCGTCTTGTTAAGCCACTGTGACCTGTATGTCTCTTCCAAGGGGCATTTAAACTGTCTTGTTAAGCTGCTGCGACCTGCATATCTCTTCCAAGGGGCATTTAAACCATCTTGTTAAGGTACTGCGACCTCCACCGCACTTTCAAGGGGCATTTAAACCGTCTTGTTAAGCTACTGTGACCTGCAAGTCTCTTCCAAGGGGCATTTAAACCGTCTTGTTAAGCTACTGCAAGCTGCACGTCTCTTCGAAGGGGCATTTAAACCGTCTTTTTAAGCTACTGCGACCTCCGCCGCACTTCTAAGGGGCATTTAAACCGTCTAGTTAAGCTACTGCTACCTGCACGTCTCTTACAAGGGGCATTTAAACTGTCTTGTTAAGCTACTGCGACTTCCACCGCTATTCCAAGGGGCATTTAAACTGTCTTGTTAAACTACTGCGACCTGCATGTCTCTTCCAAGTGGCATTTAAACCGTTTTGTTAAGCTACTGCGACCTGCACGTCTACTCCAAGGGGTATTTAAACTGTCTTGTTAAGCTACTGCGACCTCCACCTCTCTTCCAAGAGGCATTTAAACCGTCTTATTAAGCTACTGCGACCTGCACATCTCTTCCAAGGGGCATTTAAACCGTCTTATTAAGCTACTGCGACCTGCACGTCTCTTCCAAGGGGCATTTAAACTGTCTAGTAAAGCTACTGCGACCTCCACCACTCTTCCAAGGGACATTTAAACCGTATTGTTAAGCCACTACGACCTGCATGTCTCTTCCAAGGGGCATTTAAACCATCTTGTTAAGCTGCTGCGATCTGCATGTCTCTTCCAAGGGGCATTTAAACCATCTTGTTAAGCTACTGCTTCCTCCACCGCACTTCCAAGGGGCATTTAAACAGTCTTGTTTAGCTACTCTGACCTGCACTTCTCTTCCAAGGGGCATTTAAACCGTCTTGGTAAGCTACTGCGACCTGCAAGCCTATACCAAGGGGCTTTTAAACCCTCTTGTTAAGCTACTGCGACCTGCACGCCTCTTCCAAGGGTGACTTAAACCGTCTTGTTAAGCTACTGCGACCTGCACGTCTCTTACACGGGGCATTTAAACTGTCTTGTTAAGCTACTGCGACCTTCACGTCTCTACCAAGGGGCATTTAAATCGTCTTGATAAGCTACTGCGACCTGCAAGCCTCTTCCGAGGGGCATTTAAACCGTCTTGTTAAGCTACTGCGACCTGCACGTCTCTTACAAGGGGCATTTAAACTGTCTTGTTAAGCTACTGCGACCCCCACCGCTCTTCCAGGGGGCATTTAAACGATCTTGTTAAGCTACTGCGACCTGCACGTCTCTTCCAAGGGGTATTTAAACTGTCTTGTTAAGCTACTGCGACCTGCACGTCTCTTCCAAAGGGGCATTTAAACTGTCTTGTTAAGCTACTGCGACCTCCACCGCTCTTCCAAGGGGCATTTAAACCATCTTGTTAAGCTTCTGCAACCTGCAGGTCTCTTCTAAGGGGCATTTAAACCGTCTTGTTAAGCTACTGCGACTTGCACGTCTCTTCCAAGGGACATTTAAACCGTCTTGTTAAGCTACTGTAACCTCCACCACTTTTCCAAGGGGCATTTAAACTATCTTGTTAAGCTACTGCGACCTGCACGTCTCTTCCAAGTTGCATTTAAACCATCTTGGTAAACTACTGCGACCTGCAAGCCTATTCCAAGGGGCTTTTAAACGCCCTTGTTAAGCTACTGCGACCTGCACTTCTCTTCCAAGGGGCATTTACACTGTCTTGTTAAGCTACTGCGACCTCCACCGCTCTTCCAAGGGGCATTTAAACCATCTTTTTAAGCTACTGCGACCTGCACGTCTCTTACAAGGGGGACTTAAACCGTCTTGTTAAGCTACTGCGACCAGCACGTCTCTTCCAAGGGGCATTTAAACCATCTTGTTAAGCTACTGCGACCTGCATGTCTCCTCCAAGGGGCATTTAAACCGTCTTGTTAAGCCACTGCGACCTGTATGTCTCTTCCAAGGGGCATTTAAACCGTCTTGTTAAGCTGCTGCGACCTGCATATCTCTTCCAAGGGGCATTTAAACCCTCTTGTTAAGCTACTGCGACCTGCACGTCTCTTCCAAACGGGATTTAAACCGTCTTGTTAAGCTTCTGCGACCTGCACGTCTCCTCCAAGGGGCATTTAAACCGTCTTGTTAAGCTACTGCGACCTGCTCGTCTCTTCCAAGGGGCATTTAAACCGTCTTGTTAAGCAACTGCGACCTGCACGTCTCTTCCAAGGAGCATTTAAACCATCTTTTTAAGCTACTGCGACTTGCACGTCCCTTCCAAGGGGCATTTAAACCGTCTTGTTAAGCTACTGTAACCTACTCCACTTTCCCAAGGTGCATTTAAACCGTCTTGTTAAGCCACTACGACCTGCATGTCTCTTCCAACTGGCATTTAAACCATCTTGTTAAGCTGCTGCGACCTGAATGTCTCTTCCAAGGGGCATTTAAACCATCTTGTTAAGCTACTGCTTCCACCACCGCACTTCCAAGGGGCATTTAAACAGTCTTGTTTAGCTACTGTGACCTGCACGTCTCTTCCAAGGGGCATTTAAACCATCTTGTTAAGCTTTTGCAACTTGCACGTCTCTTCCAAGGGGCATTTAAACTGTCTTGTTAAGCTACTGTGACCTGCACGTCTCTTTCAAGGGGCATTTAAACCGTCTTGTTAAGCCACTGCGACCTGCACGTCTCTTCCAAGGGGCATTTAAACCGTCTTGTTAAGCTACTGCGACCTGCTCGTCTCTTCCAAGGGGCATTTAAACCGTCTTCTTAAGCAACTGCGACCTGCACGTCTCTTCCAAGGAGCATTTAAACCGTCTTTTTAAGCTACTGCGACTTGCACGTCCCTTCCAAGGGGCATTTAAACCGTCTTGTTAATCTACTGTAACCTACTCCACTTTCCCAAGGTGCATTTAAACCGTCTTGTTAAGCCACTACTACATGCATGTCTCTTCCAAGTGGCATTTAAACCATCTTGTTAAGCTGCTGCGAACTGCATGTCTCTTCCAAGGGGCATTTAAACCATCTTGTTAAGCTACTGCTTCCTCCACCGCACTTCCAAGGGGCATTTAAACAGTCTTGTTTAGCTACTGTGACCTGCACGTCTCTTCCAAGGGGCATTTAAACCATCTTGTTAAGCTATTGCAACTTGCCGTCTCTTCCAAGGGGCATTTAAACTGTCTTGTTAAGCTACTGTGACCTGCACGTCTCTTTCAAGGGGCATTTAAACCGTCTTGGTAAGCTACTGCGACCTGCAAGCCTATTCCAAGTGGCTTTTAAACCCTCTTGTTAAGCTCCTGCGACCTGCATGCCTCTTCCAAGAGGGACTTAAACTGTCTTGTTAAGCTACTGCGACCAGCACTTCTCTTCCAAGGGGCATTTAAACCATCTTGTTAAGCTACTGCGACCTGCATGTCTCCTCCAAGGGGCATTTAAACCGTCTTGTTAAGCCACTGCGACCTGTATGTCACTTCCAAGGGGCATTTAAACCGTCTTGTTAAGCTGCTGCGACCTGCATATCTCTTCCAAGGGGCATTTAAACTATCTTGTTAAGGTACTGCGACCTCCACCGCACTTCCAAGGGGCATTTAAACCGTCTTGTTAAGCTCCTGTGACCTGTAAGTCTCTTCCAAGGGGCATTTAAACCGTCTTGTTAAGCTACTGCAAGCTGCACGTCTCTTCGAAGGGGCATTTAAACCGTCTTTTTAAGCTACTGCGACCTCCGCCGCACTTCCAAGGGGCATTTACACCATCTAGTTAAGCTACTGCTACCTGCACGTCTCTTACAAGGGGCATTTAAACTGTCTTGTTAAGCTACTGCGACTTCCACCGCTATTCCAAGGGGGATTTAAACTGTGTTGTTAAACTACTGCGACCTGCAAGTCTCTTCCAAGTGGCATTTAAACCATTTTGTTAAGCTACTTCGACCTGCACGTCTTCTCCAAGGGGCATTTAAACTGTCTTGTTAAGCTACTGCGACCTCCAACTCTCTTCCAAGAGGCATTTAAACCGTCTTATTAAGCTACTGCGACCTGCACATCTCTTCCAAGGGGCATTTAAACCGTCTTATTAAGCTACTGCGACCTGCACGTCTCTGCCAAGGGGCTTTTAAACCGTCTTGTTAAGCTACTGCGACCTCCACCGCTCTTCCAAGGGGCATTTAAACCGTCTTGTTAAGCTACTGCGACCTGAACGTCTCTTCCAAGTGGGATTTAAACCGTCTTTGTAAGCTACTGCGACCTGCAAGACTATTCCAAGGGTCATTTAAACCCTCTTGTTAAGCTACTGCGACCTGCACGTCTCTTCCAAGGGGGATTTAAACCGTCTTGTTAAGCTACTGCGACCTGCACGTCTCTTCCAAGGGTCATTTAAACCGTCTTGTTAAGCTACTGCGACCTGCTCGTCTCTTCCAAGGGGCATTTAAACCGTCTTGTTAAGCAACTGCGACCTGCACGTCTCTTCCAAGGAGCATTTAAACCATCTTTTTAAGCTACTGCGACTTGCACGTCCCTTCCAAGGGGCATTTAAACCGTCTTGTTAAGCTACTGTAACCTACTCCACTTTCCCAAGGTGCATTTAAACCGTCTTGTTAAGCCACTACGACCTGCATGTCTCTTCCAACTGGCATTTAAACCATCTTGTTAAGCTGCTGCGACCTGAATGTCTCTTCCAAGGGGCATTTAAACCATCTTGTTAAGCTACTGCTTCCACCACCGCACTTCCAAGGGGCATTTAAACAGTCTTGTTTAGCTACTGTGACCTGCACGTCTCTTCCAAGGGGCATTTAAACCATCTTGTTAAGCTATTGCAACTTGCACGTCTCTTCCAAGGGGCATTTAAACTGTCTTGTTAAGCCACTGCGACCTGTATGTCTCTTCCAAGGGGCATTTAAACCGTCTTGTTAAGCTGCTGCGACCTGCATATCTCTTCCAAGGGGCATTTAAACCCTCTTGTTATGCTACTGCGACCTGCACGTCTTTTCCAAGGGGGATTTAAACCGTCTTGTTAAGCTACTGCGACCTGCACGTCTCTTCCAAGGGGCATTTAAACCGGCTTGTTAAGCTACTGCGACCTGCTTGTCTCTTCCAAGGGGCATTTAAACCGTCTTCTTAAGCAACTGCGACCTGCACGTCTCTTCCAAGGAGCATTTAAGTCGTCTTTTTAAGCTACTGCGACTTGCACGTCCCTTCCAAGGGGCATTTAAACCGTCTTGTTAATCTACTGTAACCTACTCCACTTTCCCAAGGTGCATTTAAACCGTCTTGTTAAGCCACTACTACATGCATGTCTCTTCCAAGTGGCATTTAAACCATCTTGTTAAGCTGCTGCGAACTGCATGTCTCTTCCAAGGGGCATTTAAACCATCTTGTTAAGCTACTGCTTCCTCAACCGCACTTCCAAGGGGCATTTAAACAGTCTTGTTTAGCTACTGTGACCTGCACGTCTCTTCCAAGGGGCATTTAAACCATCTTGTTAAGCTATTGCAACTTGCACGTCTCTTCCAAGGGGCATTTAAACTGTCTTGTTAAGCTACTGTGACCTGCACGTCTCTTTCAAGGGGCATTTAAACCGTCTTGGTAAGCTACTGCGACCTGCAAGCCTATTCCAAGGGGCTTTTAAACCCTCTTGTTAAGCTCCTGCGACCTGCATGCCTCTTCCAAGAGGGACTTAAACTGTCTTGTTAAGCTACTGCGACCAGCACTTCTCTTCCAAGGGGCATTTAAACCATCTTGTTAAGCTACTGCGACCTGCATGTCTCCTCCAAGGGGCATTTAAACCGTCTTGTTAAGCCACTGCGACCTGTATGTCACTTCCAAGGGGCATTTAAACCGTCTTGTTAAGCTGCTGCGACCTGCATATCTCTTCCAAGGGGCATTTAAACTATCTTGTTAAGGTACTGCGACCTCCACCGCACTTCCAAGGGGCATTTAAACCGTCTTGTTAAGCTCCTGTGACCTGCAAGTCTCTTCCAAGGGGCATTTAAACCGTCTTGTTAAGCTACTGCGACCTGCACGTCTCTTCCAAGGGGCATTTAAACTGTCTTGTTAAGCTACTGCGACTTCCACCGCTATTCCAAGGGGGATTTAAACTGTGTTGTTAAACTACTGCGACCTGCATGTCTCTTCCAAGTGGCATTTAAACCATTTTGTTAAGCTACTGCGACCTGCACGTCTTCTCCAAGGGGCATTTAAACTGTCTTGTTAAGCTACTGCGACCTCCAACTCTCTTCCAAGAGGCATTTAAACCGTCTTATTAAGCTACTGCGACCTGCACATCTCTTCCAAGGGGCATTTAAACCGTCTTATTAAGCTACTGCGACCAGCACGTCTCTGCCAAGGGGCATTTAAACCGTCTTGTTAAGCTACTGCGACCTCCACCGCTCTTCCAAGGGGCATTTAAACCGTCTTGTTAAGCTACTGCGACCTGCACGTCTCTTCCAAGTGGGATTTAAACCGTCTTTGTAAGCTACTGCGACCTGCAAGACTATTCCAAGGGTCATTTAAACCCTCTTGTTAAGCTACTGCGACCTGCACGTCTCTTCCAAGGGGGATTTAAACCGTCTTGTTAAGCTACTGCGACCTGCACGTCTCTTCCAAGGGTCATTTAAACCGTCTTGTTAAGCTACTGCGACCTGCTCGTTTCTTCCAAGGGGCATTTAAACCGTCTTGTTAAGAAACTGCGTCCTGCACGTCTCTTTCAAGGAGCATTTAAACCGTCTTTTTAAGCTACTGCGACTTGCACGTCCCTTCCAAGGGGCAATTAAACCGTCTTGTTAAGCTACTGTAACTTACACCACTTTCCCAAGGTGCTTTTAAACCGTCTTGCTAAGCCACTACGACCTGCATGTCTCTTCCAAGGGGCATTTAAACCATCTTGTTAAGCTGCTGCGACCTGCATGTCTCTTCCAAGGGGCATTTAAACCATCTTCTTAAGCTACTGCTTAGTCCACCTCACTTCCAAGGGGCATTTAAACAGTCTTGTTTAGCTACTGTGACCTGCACGTCTCTTCCAAGGGGCATTTAAACCGTCTTGGTAAGCTACTGCGACCTGCAAGCCTATTCCAAGGGGCTTTTAAACCCTCTTGTTAAGCTACTGCTTCCTGCACGCCTCTTGAAAGGGGGACTTAAACCGTCTTGTTAAGCTACTGCGACATGCACGTCTCTTACAAGGGGCATTTAAACTGTCTTGTTAAGCTACTGCGACCTTCACGTCTCTACCAAGGGGCATTTAAATCGTCTTGGTAAGCTACTGCGACCTGCAAGCCTATTCCGAGGGGCATTTAAACCGTCTTGTTAAGCTACTGCGACCTGCACGTCTCTTACAAGGGGCATTTAAACTGTTTTGTTAAGCTACTGCGACCTCCACCGCTCTTCCAAGGGTCATTTAAACGATCTTGTTAAGCTACTGCGACCTGCACGTCTCTTCCAAGGGGCATTTAAACTGTCTTGTTAAGCTACTGCGATCTGCACGTCTCTTCCAAGGGGCATTTAAACTGTCTTGTTAAGCTACTGCGACCTTCACCTCTCTTCCAAGGGACATTTAAACCATCTTGTTAAGCTACTGCAACCTGCACGTCTCTTCCAAGGGGCATTTAAACTGTCTTGCTAAGCTTCTGCAACCTGCAGGTCTCTTCTAAGGGGCATTTAAACCGTCTTGTTAAGCTACTGCGACTTGCACGTCTCTTCCAAAGGGCATTTAAACCGTCTTGTTAAGCTACTGTAACCTCCACCACTTTTCCAAGGGGCATTTAAACTATCTTGTTAAGCTACTGCGACCTGCACGTCTCTACCAAGTTGCATTTAAACCGTCTTGGTAAGCTACTGCGACCTGCAAGCCTATTCCAAGGGGCTTTTAAACGCTCTTGTTAAGCTACTGCGACCTGCACGTCTCTTCCAAGGGGGATTTAAACTGTCTTGTTAAGCTACTGCGACCTGCACTTGTCTTCCAAGGGTCATTTACACAGTCTTGTTAAGCTACTGCGACCTCCACCGCTCTTCCAAGGGGCATTTCAACCGTCTTGTTAAGCTACTGCGACCTGCACGTTTCTTACAAGGGGCATTTAAACCGTCTTGTTAAGATACTGCGAACTGCACGTCTCTTCCAAGGGGCATTTAAACCGTCTTGTTAAGCTATTGCGACTTGCACGTCTCTTCCAAGGGGCATTTAAACTGTCTTGTTAAGCTACTGTGACCTGCACGTCTCTTTCAAGGGGCATTTAAACCGTCTTGGTAAGCTACTGCAACCTGCAAGCCTATTCCAAGGGGCTTTTAAACCCTCTTGTTAAGCTACTTCAACCAGCACGTCTCTTCCAAGGGGCATTTAAACCATCTTGTTAAGCTACTGCGACCTGCATGTCTCCTCCAAGGGGCATTTAAACCGTCTTGTTAAGCCACTGCGACCTGTATGTCTCTTCCAAGGGGCATTTAAACCGTCTTGTTAAGCGGCTGCGACCTGCATATCTCTTCCAAGGGGCATTTAAACCCTCTTGTTAAGCTACTGCGACCTGCACGTCTCTTCCAAGGGGGATTTAAACCGTCTTGTTAAGCTACTGCGACCTGCACGTCTCTTCCAAGGGGCATTTAAACCGTCTTGTTAAGCTACTGCGACCTGCTCGTCTCTTCCAAGGGGCATTTAAACCGTCTTGTTAAGCAACTGCGACCTGCATGTCTCTTCTAAGGAGCATTTAAACCGTCTTTTTAAGCTACTGCGACTTGCACGTCCCTTCCAAGGGGCATTTAAACCGTCTTGTTAAGCTACTGTAACCTACTCCACTTTCCCAAGGTGTATTTAAACCGTCTTGTTAAGCCACTACGACCTGCATGTCTCTTCCAAGTGGCATTTAAACCATCTTGTTAAGCTGCTGCGACCTGCATGTCTCTTCCAAGGGGCATTTAAACCATCTTGTTAAGCTACTGCTTCCTCCACCGCACTTCCAAGGGGCATTTAAACAGTCTTGTTTAGCTACTGTGACCTGCACGTCTCTTCCAAGGGGCATTTAAACCGTCTTGGTAAGCTACTGCGACCTGCAAGTCTCTTCTAAGGGGCATTTAAACCGTCTTGTTAAGTTACTGCGACTTGCACGTCTCTTCCAAGGGGCATTTAAACCGTCTTGTTAAGCTACTCTAACCTCCACCACTTTTCCAAGGGGCATTTAAACCATCTGGTTAAGCTACTGCGACCTGCACGTCTCTTCCAAGGGGCATTTAAAACGCTTTGTTAAGCTACTGTGACCTGCATGTCTCTTCCAAGGGGCATTTAAACAGTCTTGTTAAGCTACTGCGACCTGCACGTCTCTTCCAAGGGGCATTTAAACCGTTTTGTTAAGCTGCTGCGATCTGTATGTCTCTTCCAAGGCGCATTAAAACCGTCTTTTTAAGCTACTGCGACTTGCACGTCTCTTCCAAGGGGCATTTAAACCATCTTGTTAAGCTACTGCGACCTGCACGTCTCTTCCAAGGGGCATTTAAACTGTCTTGCTAAGCTGCAGCGACCTGCATGTCTCTTCCAAGAGGCATTTAAACTGTCTTGTTAAGCTGCTGCGACCTCCACCACTCTTCCAAGGGGCATTTAAACTGTCTTGTTAAGCGACTGCGACCTGCACGTCTCTTCCAACGGGCATATAAATCGTCTTGGTAAGCTACTGCGACTAGCAAGCCTCTTCCAAGGGGCATTTAAACTGTCTTGTTAAGCTACAGCGACCTGCATCTCTCTTCCGAGGGGCATTTAAACCGTCTTGTTAAGCTACTGCGAAATGCATGTCTCTTCAAAGTTGCATTTAAACCGTCTTGTTAAGCTACTGCGACCTGCATGTCTCTAGCAAGGGACATTTAAACCATCTTGTTAAGCTACTGCGACCTGCACGTCTCTTCCAAGGGGAATTTAAACCGTCTTTTTAAGCTACTGCGACTTGCACTTCTCTTCTAAGGGGCATTTAAACCGTCTTGTTAAGCTACTGTAACCTCCAACACTTTTCCAAGGGGCATTTAAACTATCTTGTTAAGCTACTGCGTCCTGCACGTCTCTTCCAAGTTGCATTTAAACCGTCTTGTTAAGCTACTGCGACCTGCATGTCTCTTCCAAGATGCATTTAAACCGTCTTGTTAAGCTACTGCGACTTGCACGTCTCTTCCAAGGGACATTGAAACAATCTTGTTAAGCTACTGCGACCTGCACGTCTCTTCCAAGGGGCATTTAAACAGTCTTGTTAAGCTGCTGCGACCTCCACCGCTCTTCCAAGGGGCATTTAAACTGTCTTGTTAAGCTGCTGCGACCTCCACCGCTCTTCCAAGGGGCATTTAAACTGTCTTGTTAAGCTACTGCGACCTGCACGTCTCTTCCAATGGGCATTTAAATCGTCTTGGTAAGCTACTGCGACCTGCAAGCCTCTTCCTAGGGGCATTTAAACTGTCTTGTTAAGCTACTGCAACCTGTATGTCTCTTCCGAGGGGCATTTAAAAAGTCTTGTTAAGCTACTGCGACCTGCATGTCTCTACCAAGTTGCATTTAAACCGTCTTGTTAAGCTACTGCGACCTGCACGTGTCTTCCAAGGGGCATTTAAACAGTCTTGTTAAGCTGCTGCGACCTGCATGTCTCTTCCAAGGGGCATTTAAACTGTCTTGTTAAGCTGCTGCGACCTCCACCGCTCTTCCAAGGGGCATTTAAACTGTCTTGTTAAGCTACTGCGACCTGCACGTCTCTTCCGAAGGGCATTTAAACCTTTCTTCTTAAGCTACTGCGACCTGCATGTCTCTTCCAAGTTGCATCTAAACCGTCTTGTTAAGCTACTGCGACTTGCACGTCTCTTCCAAGGGGCATTTAAACCGTTTTGTTAAGCTACTGTAACCTCCACCACTTTTCCAAGGGGCATTTAAACCGTCTTGTTAAGCTACTGCGACCTGCACGTCTCTTCCATGGGGCATTTAAACCGTCTTGTTAAGCTACTGCGACCTTCATGTCTCTACCAAGGGACATTTAAACCATCTTGTTAAGCTACTGCGACCTGCACGTCTCTTCCAAGAGGCATTTAAACAGTCTTGTTAAGATGCTGCCACCTGCATGTCTCTTCCAAGGGGCATTTAAACTGTCTTGTTAAGCTACTGCAACCTGCAGGTCTCTGCTAAGGGCCATTTAAACCATCTTGTTAAGCTAATGTGACTTGCACGTCTCTTCCAAGGGGCATTTAAACCCTCTTGTTAAGCTACTGCGACCTGCACGTCTCTTCCAAGGGGCATTTAAAACGCTTTGTTAAGCTACTGCGACCTGCATGTCTTTTCCAAGGGGCATTTAAACCGTCTTGTTAAGCTACTGCGAAATGCATGTCTCTTCAAAGTTGCAATTAAACCGTCTTGTTAAGCTACTGCGACCTGCATGTCTCTAGCAAGGGACATTTAAACCATCTTGTTAAGCTACTGCGACCTGCACGTCTCTTCCAAGGGGAATTTAAACCGTCTTTTTAAGCTACTGCGACTTGCACGTCTCTTCCAAGGGGCATTTAAACCGTCTTGTTAAGCTACCGTAACCTCCAACACTTTTCCAAGGGGCATTTAAACCATCTTGCTAAGCTACTGCGTCCTGCACGTCTCTTCCAAGTTGCATTTAAACCGTCTTGTTAAGCTACTGCGACCTGCATGTCTCTTCCAAGTTGCATTTAAACCATCTTGTTAAGCTACTGCGACTTGCACGTCTCTTCCAAGGGACATTTAAACAATCTTGTTAAGCTACTGCGACCTGCACGTCTCTTCCAAGGGGCATTTGAACAGTCTTGTTAAGCTGCTGCGACCTCCACCGCTCTTCCAAGGGGCATTTAAACTGTCTTGTTAAGCTGCTGCGACCTCCACCGCTCTTCCAAGGGGCATTTAAACTGTCTTGTTAAGCTACTGCGACCTGCACGTCTCTTCCAATGGGCATTTAAATCGTCTTGGTAAGCTACTGCGACCTGTAAGCCTCTTCCTAGGGGCATTTAAACTGTCTTGTTAAGCTACTGCGACCTGTATGTCTCTTCCGAGGGGCATTTAAACCGTCTTGTTAAGCTACTGTAACCTCCACCACTTTTCCAAGGGGCATTTAGACCGTCTTGTTAAGCTACTGCGACCTGCACATCTCTTCCAAGGGGCATTTAAACCGTCTTGTTAAGCTACTGCGACCTGCATGTCTCTACCAAGTTGCATTTAAACCGTCTTGTTAAGCTACTGCGACCTGCACGTGTCTTACAAGGGGCATTTAAACAGTCTTGTTAAGCTGCTGCGACCTGCATGTCTCTTCCAAGGGGCATTTAAACTGTCTTGTTAAGCTGCTGCGACCTCCACCGCTCTTCCAAGGGGCATTTAAACTGTCTTGTTAAGCTACTGCGACCTGCACGTCTCTTCCGAGGGGCATTTAAACCTTTCTTCTAAAGCTACTGCGACCTGCATGTCTCTTCCAAGTTGCATTTAAACCGTCTTGTTAAGCTTCTGCGACTTGCACGTCTCTTCCAAGGGGCATTTAAACCGTTTTGTTAAGCTACTGTAACCTCCACCACTTTTCCAAGGGGCATTTAAACCGTCTTGTTAAGCTACTGCGACCTGCACGTCTCTTCCATGGGGCATTTAAACCGTCTTGTTAAGCTACTGCGACCTGCATGTCTCTACCAAGGGACATTTAAACCATCTTGTTAAGCTACTGCGACCTGCACGTCTCTTCCAAGTGGCATTTAAACAGTCTTGTTAAGATGCTGCCACCTGCATGTCTCTTCCAAGGGGCATTTAAACTGTCTTGTTAAGCTACTGCAACCTGCAGGTCTCTACTAAGGGCCATTTAAACCATCTTGTTAAGCTACTGTGACTTGCACGTCTCTTCCAAGGGGAATTTAAACCCTCTTGTTAAGCTACTGCGACCTGCACGTCTCTTCCAAGGGGCATTTAAAACGCTTTGTTAAGCTACTGCGACCTGCATGTCTTTTCCAAGGGGCATTTAAACCGTCTTGTTAAGCTACTGCGACCTGCACGTCTCTTCCAAGGGGCATTTAAACCGTCTTGTTAAGCTGCTGCGAGCTGTATGTCTCTTCCATGGGGCATTTAAACCGTCTTGTTAAGCTACTGTGACCTCCACCGCACTTCCAAGGGGCATTTGAACCGTCTTGTTAAGCTACTGCGACCTGCACGTCTCTTTCAAGGGGCATTTAAACTGTCTTGTTAAGCTACTGCCACCTGCACGATTCTTCCAAGGGGCATTTAAACCGTCTTGGTAAGCTACTGCGACCTGCAAGATTATTCCAAGGGGCATTTAAACCGTCTTTTTAAGCTACTGTAACCTCCACCACTTTTCCAAGGGGCATTTAAACCATCTTGTTAAGCTACTGCGACTTGCACGTCTCTTCCAAGGGACATTTAAACCATCTTGTTAAGCTACTGCGACCTGCACGTCTCTTCCAAGGGGCATTTAAACAGTCTTGTTAAGCTGCTGCGACCTGCATGTCTCTTACAAGGGGCATTTAAACTGTCTTGTTAAGCTGCTGCGACCTCCACCGCTCTTCCAAGGGGCATTTAAATTGTCTTGTTAAGCTACTGTGACCTGCACGTCTCTTCCAAGGGGCATTTAAATCGTCTTGGTAAGCTACTGCGACCTGCAAGCCTCTTCCAAGGGGCATTTAAACTGTCTTGTTAAGCTACTGCGACCTGCACATCTGTTCCGAGGGGCATTTAAACCGTCTTGTTAAGCTACTGCGACCTGCATGTCTCTACCAAGTTGCATTTAAACCATCTTGTTAAGCTACTGCGACCTGCATGTCTGTACCAAGGGAAATTTAAACCATCTTGTTAAGCTACTGCGACCTGCACGTCTCTTCCAAGGGGCATTTAAACAGTCTTGTTAAGCTGCTGCGACCTGCATGACTCTTCCAAGGGGCATTTAAACTGTCTTGTTAAGCTGCTGCGACCTCCACCGCTCTTCCAAGGGGCATTTAAACTATCTTGTTAAGCTACTGCGACCTTCACGTCTCTTCCAAGGGGCATTTAAATCGTCTTGGTAAGCTACTGCGACCTGCAAGCCTCTTCCAAGGGGCATTTAAACTGTCTTGTTAAGCTCCTGCGACCTGCACGTCTCTTCCGAGGGGCATTTAAACCGTCTTGTTAAGCTACTGCGACCTGCATGTCTCTTCAAAGTTGCATATAAACCGTGTTGTTAAGCTACTGCGACTTGCATGCCTCTTCCAAGGGGCATTTAAACCGTCTTGTTAATCTACTGTAACCTCCACCAATTTTCCAAGGGACATTTAAACCGTCTTGTTAAGCTACTGCGACCTGCACGTCTCTTCCATGGGGCATTTAAACCGTCTTGTTAAGCTACTGCGACCAGCATGTCTCTACCAAGGGACATTTAAACCATCTTGTTAAGCTACTGCGACCTGCACGTCTCTTCCAAGTGGCATTTAAACAGTCTTGTTAAGATGCTGCGACCTGCATGTCTCTTCCAAGGGGCATTTATACTGTCTTGTTAAGCTGCTGCGACCTCCACCGCTCTTCCAAGGGGCATTTAAACTGTCTTGTTAAGCTACTGCGAACTACACGTCTCTTCCAAGGGGTATTTAAATCGTCTTGGTAAGCTACTGCGACCTGCAAGCCTCTTCCAAGGGGCATTTAAACTGTCTTGTTAAGCTACTGAGACCAGCACGTCTCTTCCAAGGGGCATTTAATCCGTCTTCTTAAGCTACTGCGACCTGCACGTCTCTTCCATGTGGCATTTAACCGTCTTGGTAAGCTACTGCGACCTGCAAGCCTATTCCAAGGGGCATTTAAACCCTCTTGTTAAGCTACTGCGACTTGCACGTCTCTTCCAAGGGGCATTGAAACCGTTTTGTTAAGCTACTGTCACCTCCACCACTTTTCCAAGGGCCATTTAAACCGTCTTGTTAGGCTACTGCGACCTGCACTTCTCTCTTCCATGGGGCATTTAAACCGTCTTGTTAAGCTACTGCGTCCTGCATGTCTCTACCAAGGGACATTTAAACCATCTTGTTAAGCTACTGCGACCTGCACGTCTCTTCCAAGTGGCATTTAAACAGTCTTGTTAAGATGCTGCCAACTGCATGTCTCTTCCAAGGGGCATTTAAACTGTCTTGTTAAGCTACTGCAACCTGCAGGTCTCTACTAAGGGCCATTTAAACCATCTTGTTAAGCTACTGTGACTTGCACGTCTCTTCCAAGGGGCTTTTAAACCGTCTTGTAAAGCTACTGTAACCTCCACCACTTTTCCAAGGGGCATTTAAACCGTCTTGTTAAGCTACTGTGACCTGCACGTCTCTTCCAAGGGGCATTTAAAACGCTTTGTTAAGCTACTGCGACCTGCAAGTCTTTTCCAAGGGGCATTTAAACCATCTTGTTAAGCTACTGCGACCTGCACGTCTCTTCCAAGGGGCATTTAAACCGTCTTGTTATGCTGCTGCGACCTTTATGTCTCTTCCATGGGGCATTTAAACCGTCTTGTTAAGCTACTGTGACCTCCACCGCACTTCCAAGGGGCATTTGAACCGTCTTGTTAAGCTACTGAGACCTGCACGTCTCTTTCAAGGGGCATTTAAACTGTCTTGTTAAGCTACTGCAACCTGCACGTCTCTTCCACGGGGCATTTAAACCGTCTTGGTAAGCTACTGCGACCTGCAAGACTATTCCAAGGGGCATTTAAACCCTCTTGTTAAGCTACTGCGACCAGCACGTCTCTTCCATGGGGGATTTAAACCGTCTTGTTAAGCTACTGCGACCTGCACGTCTCTTCCAAGTGGCATTTAATCCGTCTTGTTAAGTTACTGCGACTTGCTCGTCTCTTCCAAAGGGCATTTAAACCTTCATGTTAAGCTACTGCGACCTGCACGTCTCTTCCAAGGCGCAGTTAAACCGTCTTTTTAAGCTACTGCGACTTGCACGTCTCTTCCAAGGGGCATTTAAACCGTCTTGTTAAGCTACTGTAACTTCCACCACTTTTCCAAGGGGCATTTAAATCGTCTTGTTAAGCTACTGCGACCTGCACGTCTCTCCCAAGGGGCATTTAAAACGTCTTGTTAAGCTACTGCGACCTGCACGTCTCTTCCAAGGGGCATTTAAACCGTCTTGTTAAGCTACTGCGACTTGCTATGTCTCTTCCAAGGGGCATTTAAACCGTCTTGTTAAGCTACTGTAACCTCCACCACTTTTCCAAGGGGCATTTAAACCATCTTGTTAAGCTACTGCGACCTGCACGTCTCTTCCATAGGGCATTTAAACCGTCTTGTTAAGCTACTGCGACCTGCACGTCTCTTCCAAGGGGCATTTAAAACGCTTTGTTAAACTACTGCGACCTGCCTGTCTCTTCCAAGTGGCATTTAATCCGTCTTGTTAAGATACTGCGACCTGCGCATCTCTTCCAAGAGGAAATTAAACCGTCTTGTTAAGCTAGTGCGACCTACATGTCTCTTCCAAGGGGCATTTAAACTGTCTGGTTAAGCTACTGCGACCTCCACCGAACTTCCAAGGGGCATTTAAACAGTCTTGTTAAGCTACTGCGACCTGCAAGTCTCTTCCAAGGGGCATTTACACTGTCTTGTGAAGCTACTGCGACCTCCACCTCTCTTCCAAGGGGCATTTAAACAGTCTTGTTAAGCTACTGCGACCTGCTCGTCTCTTCCAAGTGGCATTTAAACCGTCTTGTTAAGCTACTGCGACCTGCAAGTCTCTTCCAAGGCGCATTTAAACCGTCTTTATAAGCTACTGCGACTTGAACGTCTCTTCCAAGGGGCATTTAAACTGTCTTGTTAAGCTACTGTAACCTCCACCACTTTTCCAAGGGGCATCTAAACCATCTTGTTAAGCTACTGCGACCTGCACGTCTCTTCCAAGGGGCATTGAAACGGTCTTGTTAAGCTACTGCGACCTGCATGTCTCTTCCAAGGGGCATTTAAACCGTCTTGTTAAGCTACTTCGACCTGCACGTCTCTTCCAAGGGGCATTTAAACCGTCTTGTTAAGCTGCTGCGACCTGCATGTCTCTTCCAAGGGGCATTTAACCATCTTGTTAAGCTACCGCGACCTCCACCGCACTTCCAAGCGGCATTTAAAACATCTTGTTAAGCTACTGTGACCTGCACGTCTCTTTCAAGGGGCATTTAAACTGCCTTGTTAAGCTACTGCGACCTCAATCGCTTTTCCTAGGGGCATTTAAACCATCTTGTTAAGTTACTGCAACCTGCACGTCTCTTCCAAGTGGCATTTAAGCCCTCTTGTTAAGCTCCTGCGACCTGCACGTCTCTTGAAAGGGGCATTTAAACACTCTTCTTAAGCTACTGCGACCTGCACATCTCTTCCAAGGGGCATTTAAACTGTCTTGTTAAGCTACTGCGAACTCCACCTCTCTTCCAAGGGGCATTTAAACCGTCCTTTTAAGCTACTGAGACCTGCACATCTCTTCCAAGGGGCATTTAAACCATCTCATTAAGCTACTGCGACCTGATCGTCTCTTCCAAGGGGCAATTAAACTGTCTTGTTAAGCTACAGCGACCTCCACCGCTCTTCCAAGAGGCATTTAAACCATCTTGTTAAGCTACAGCGACCTGCACGTCTCTTCCAAGGGGCATTTAAAACATCTTGGTAAGCTACTGCGACCTGCAAGACTATTCCAAGGGGCATTTAAACCCTCTTGTTAAGCTACTGCGACCAGCACGTCTCTTCCATGGGGTATTTAAACCGTCTTGTTAAGCTACTGCGACCTGCATGTCTCTTCCAAGGGGCATTTAAACCGTCTTGTTAAGTTACTGCGACTTGCTCCTCTCTTCCAAAGGGCATTTAAACCTTCATGTTAAGCTACTGCGACCTGCACGTCTCTTCCAAGCGGCATTTAAACCGTCTTGTTAAGCTACTGCGACCTGCACGTCTCTTCCAAGCGGCATTTAAACCATCTTGTTAAGCTACTGCGACCTGCATGTCTCTTCCAAGGGGCATTTAAACCGTCTTGTTAAGCTACTGCGACCTGCATGTCTCTTTCAAGGTGCATTTAAACCGTCTTTTTAAGCTACTGCGACTTGCACGTCTCTACCAAGGGGCTTTTAAACCGTCTTGTTAAGCTACTGTAACGTCCACCACTTTTCCAAGGGACATTTAAACCGTCTTGTTAAGCTACTGCGACCTGCACGTCTCTTCCAAGGGGCATTTAAACCGTCTTGGTAAGCTACTGCGACCTGCAAGCCTATTCCAAGGGGCATTTAAACCCTCTTGTTAAGCTACTGCTACCTGCACGTATGTTCCAAGGGGGATTTAAACCGTCTTGTTAAGCTACTGCCACCTGCATGTCTCTTCCAGGGGGCATTTAAACCGTCTTGTTAAGATACTTCGACCTGCTCGTCTCTTCCAAGGGGCATTTAAACCATCTTTTTAAGCTACTGCGACTTGCACGTCTCTTCCAAGGCGCATTTAAACTGTCTTTTTAAGCTAATGCGACCTGCACGTCTCTTCCAAGCGACATTTAAACCGTCTTTTTAAGCTACTGTAACCTCCACCACTTTTCCAAGGGGCATTTAAACCGTCTTGTTAAGCTACTGCGACCTGCATGTCTCTTCCAAGGGGCATTTAAACAGTCTTGTTAAGCTACTGCCACCTGCATGTCTCTTCCAAGGGGCATTTAAGCCGTCTTGTTAAGCCACTGCGACCTGCACGTCTCTTCCAAGGGGCATTTAAACCGTCTTGTTAAACTGCTGCGACCTGCGTGTCTCTTCCAAGGGGCATTTAAACCATCTTGTTAAGCTACTGCGACCTCCACCACACTTCCAAGGGGCATTTAAACCGTCTTGTTGAGCTACTGCAACCTGCACGTCTCTTTCAAGGGGCATTTAAACTGTCTTGTTAAGCTACTGCGACCTCCACCGCTCTTCCAAGGGGCATTTAAACCGTCTTGTTAAGCTACTGCGACCTGAACGTCTCTTCCAAGTGGCATTTAAACCCTCTTGTTAAGCTACTGCTACCTGCAACTCTCTTCCAAGTGGCATTTAAACTGACTTGTTAAGCTACTGCGACCTTCACCTCTCTTCCAAGGGCAATTTAAAGCATCTTATTAAGCTACTGCGACCTGCACATCTTTTCCAAGGAGCATTTAAACCGTCTTATTAAGCTACTGCAACCTGCATGTCTCTTCCAAGGGGCATTTAAACTGTCTTGTTAAGCTACTGCCACCAGCAAGTCTCTTCCAAGGGGCATTTAAACGTCTTGGTAAGCTACTGCGACCTGCAAGCCTATTCCAAGGGGCATTTAAACCCTCTTGTTAAGCTACTGCGACCTGCAAGTCTCTTCCAAGGGGCATTTAAAACGTCTTGTTAAGCTACTGTGACCTGCTCGTCTCTTCCAAGGGGCATTTAAACCGTCTTGTTAAGCTACTGCGACCTGCACGTCTCTTCCAAGGCACAGTTAAACCGTCTTTTTAAGCTACTGCGACTTGCACGTCTCTTCCAAGGGGCATTTAAACCGTCTTGTTAAGCTACTGTAACCTCCACCACTTTTCCAAGGGGCATTTAAATCGTCTTGTTAAGCTACTGCGACCTGCACGTCTCTCCCAAGGGGCATTTAAAACGTCTTGTTAAGCTACTGCGACCTGCACGTCTCTTCCAAGGGGCATTTAAACCGTCTTGTTAAGCTACTGCGACTTGCTATGTCTCTTCCAAGGGGCATTTAAACCGTCTTGCTAAGCTACTGTAACCTCCACCACTTTTCCAAGGGGCATTTAAACCATCTTGTTAAGCTACTGCGACCTGCACGTCTCTTCCATAGGGCATTTAAACCGTCTTGTTAAGCTACTGCGACCTGCACGTCTCTTCCAAGGGGCATTTAAAACGCTTTGTTAAACTACTGCGACCTGCCTGTCTCTTCCAAGGGGCATTTAATCCATCTTGTTAAGATACTGCGACCTGCGCATCTCTTCCAAGAGGAAATTAAACCGTCTTGTTAAGCTAGTGCGACCTACATGTCTCTTCCAAGGGGCATTTAAACTGTCTGGTTAAGCTACTGCGACCTCCACCGAACTTCCAAGGGGCATTTAAACAGTCTTGTTAAGCTACTGCGACCTGCAAGTCTCTTCCAAGGGGCATTTACACTGTCTTGTGAAGCTACTGCGACCTCCACCTCTCTTCCAAGGGGCATTTAAACAGTCTTGTTAAGCTACTGCGACCTGCTCGTCTCTTCCAAGTGGCATTTAAACCGTCTTGTTAAGCTACTGCGACCTGCAAGTCTCTTCCAAGGCGCATTTAAACCGTCTTTATAAGCTACTGCGACTTGAACGTCTCTTCCAAGGGGCATTTAAACTGTCTTGTTAAGCTACTGTAACCTCCACCACTTTTCCAAGGGGCATCTAAACCATCTTGTTAAGCTACTGCGACCTGCACGTCTCTTCCAAGGGGCATTAAAACGGTCTTGTTAAGCTACTGCGACCTGCATGTCTCTTCCAAGGGGCATTTAAACCGTCTTGTTAAGCTACTTCGACCTGCACGTCTCTTCCAAGGGGCATTTAAACCGTCTTGTTAAGCTGCTGCGACCTGCATGTCTCTTCCAAGGGGCATTTAACCATCTTGTTAAGCTACCGCGACCTCCACCGCACTTCCAAGCGGCATTTAAAACATCTTGTTAAGCTACTGTGACCTGCACGTCTCTTTCAAGGGGTATTTAAACTGCCTTGTTAAGCTACTGCGACCTCAATCGCTTTTCCTAGGGGCATTTAAACCGTCTTGTTAAGTTACTGCAACCTGCACGTCTCTTCCAAGTGGCATTTAAGCCCTCTTGTTAAGCTCCTGCGACCTGCACGTCTCTTGAAAGGGGCATTTAAACACTCTTCTTAAGCTACTGCGACCTGCACATCTCTTCCAAGGGGCATTTAAACTGTCTTGTTAAGCTACTGCGAACTCCACCTCTCTTCCAAGGGGCATTTAAACCGTCCTTTTAAGCTACTGAGACCTGCACATCTCTTCCAAGGGGCATTTAAACCATCTCATTAAGCTACTGCGACCTGATCGTCTCTTCCAAGGGGCAATTAAACTGTCTTGTTAAGCTACAGCGACCTCCACCGCTCTTCCAAGAGGCATTTAAACCATCTTGTTAAGCTACAGCGACCTGCACGTCTCTTCCAAGGGGCATTTAAAACATCTTGGTAAGCTACTGCGACCTGCAAGACTATTCCAAGGGGCATTTAAACCCTCTTGTTAAGCTACTGCGACCAGCACGTCTCTTCCATGGGGTATTTAAACCGTCTTGTTAAGCTACTGCGACCTGCATGTCTCTTCCAAGGGGCATTTAAACCGTCTTGTTAAGTTACTGCGACTTGCTCCTCTCTTCCAAAGGGCATTTAAACCTTCATGTTAAGCTACTGCGACCTGCACGTCTCTTCCAAGCGGCATTTAAACCGTCTTGTTAAGCTACTGCGACCTGCACGTCTCTTCCAAGCGGCATTTAAACCATCTTGTTAAGCTACTGCGACCTGCATGTCTCTTCCAAGGGGCATTTAAACCGTCTTGTTAAGCTACTGCGACCTGCATGTCTCTTCCAAGGTGCATTTAAACCGTCTTTTTAAGCTACTGCGACTTGCACGTCTCTACCAAGGGGCTTTTAAACCGTCTTGTTAAGCTACTGTAACGTCCACCACTTTTCCAAGGGACATTTAAACCGTCTTGTTAAGCTACTGCGACCTGCACGTCTCTTCCAAGGGGCATTTAAACCGTCTTGGTAAGCTACTGCGACCTGCAAGCCTATTCCAAGGGGCATTTAAACCCTCTTGTTAAGCTACTGCTACCTGCACGTATGTTCCAAGGGGGATTTAAACCGTCTTGTTAAGCTACTGCCACCTGCATGTCTCTTCCAGGGGGCATTTAAACCGTCTTGTTAAGATACTTCGACCTGCTCGTCTCTTCCAAGGGGCATTTAAACCATCTTTTTAAGCTACTGCGACTTGCACGTCTCTTCCAAGGCGCATTTAAACTGTCTTTTTAAGCTAATGCGACCTGCACGTCTCTTCCAAGCGACATTTAAACCGTCTTTTTAAGCTACTGTAACCTCCACCACTTTTCCAAGGGGCATTTAAACCGTCTTGTTAAGCTACTGCGACCTGCATGTCTCTTCCAAGGGGCATTTAAACAGTCTTGTTAAGCTACTGCCACCTGCATGTCTCTTCCAAGGGGCATTTAAGCCGTCTTGTTAAGCCACTGCGACCTGCACGTCTCTTCCAAGGGGCATTTAAACCGTCTTGTTAAACTGCTGCGACCTGCGTGTCTCTTCCAAGGGGCATTTAAACCATCTTGTTAAGCTACTGCGACCTCCACCACACTTCCAAGGGGCATTTAAACCGTCTTGTTGAGCTACTGCAACCTGCACGTCTCTTTCAAGGGGCATTTAAACTGTCTTGTTAAGCTACTGCGACCTCCACCGCTCTTCCAAGGGGCATTTAAACCGTCTTGTTAAGCTACTGCGACCTGCACGTCTCTTCCAAGTGGCATTTAAACCCTCTTGTTAAGCTACTGCTACCTGCAACTCTCTTCCAAGTGGCATTTAAACTGACTTGTTAAGCTACTGCGACCTTCACCTCTCTTCCAAGGGCAATTTAAAGCATCTTATTAAGCTACTGCGACCTGCACATCTTTTCCAAGGAGCATTTAAACCGTCTTATTAAGCTACTGCAACCTGCATGTCTCTTCCAAGGAGCATTTAAACTGTCTTGTTAAGCTACTGCCACCTGCAAGTCTCTTCCAAGGGGCATTTAAACGTCTTGGTAAGCTACTGCGACCTGCAAGCCTATTCCAAGGGGCATTTAAACCCTCTTGTTAAGCTACTGCGACCTGCACGTCTCTTCCAAGGGGCATTTAAAACGTCTTGTTAAGCTACTGTGACCTGCTCGTCTCTTCCAAGGGGCATTTAAACCCTCTTGTTAAGCTACTGCGACCTGCACGTCTCTTCCAAGGCGCATTTAAACTGTCTTGTTAAGCTACTGCGACCTGCACATGTCTTCCAAGGGGCATTTAAACCGTCTTATTAAGCTACTGCGACCTGCACGTCTCTTCCAAGGGGCATTTAAACTATCTTGTTAAGCTACTGCGACCTCCAATGCTCTTCCAAGGGGCCTTTAAACAGTCTTGTTAAGCTACTGCCACCTGCAAGTCTCTTCCAAGGGGCATTTAAACCGTAATGGTAAGCTACTGCGACCTGCAAGTTTATTCCAAGGGGCATTTAAACCCTCTTGTTAAACTACTGCGACCTGCACGTCTCTTCCAAGGGGAATTTAAACCGTCTTGTTAAGCTACTGCGACCTGCACGTCTCTTCCAAGGGGCATTTAAACAGTTTTGTTAAGCTACTGTGACCTGCTCGTCTCTTCCAAGGAGCATTTAAACTGTCTTTTTAAGCTACTGCGACCTCCACCTCTCTTCCAAGGGGCATTTAAACTGTCTTGTTAAGCTACTGTAACCTCCTCCACTTTTCCAAGGGGCATTTAAACCGTCTTGTTAACCTACTGCGACCTGCTCGTCTCTTCCAAGGGGCATTTAAACCGTCTTTTTAAGCTACTGCGACCTGCTCGTCTCTTCCAAGGGGCATTTAAACCGTCTTGTTAAGCTACGGCGACCTGCGCGTCTCTTCCAAGGCGCATTTAAACAGTCTTTTTAAGCTACTGTGACTTGCACGTCTCTTCCAAGGGGCATTTAAACCGTCTTGTTAAGCTACTGCGACCTGCACGTCTCTTCCAAGTGGCATTTAAACCGTCTTGTTAAGCTACTGCGACCTGCAAGTCTCTTCCAAGTGGCATTTAAACTGACTTGTTAAGCTACTGCGACCTCCACCTCTCTTCCAAGGGTAATTTAAAGCATCTTATTAAGCTACTGCGACCTGCACATCTCTTCCAAGGAGCATTTAAACCGTCTTATTAAGCTACTGCGACCTGCATGTCTCTTCCAAAGGGCATTTAAACTGTCTTGTTAAGCTACTGCCACCTGCAAGTCTCTTCCAAGGGGCATTTAAACGTCTTGGTAAGCTACTGCGACCTGCAAGTCTATTCCAAGGGGCATTTAAACCCTCTTGTTAAGCTACTGCGACCTGCACGTCTCTTCCAAGGGGCATTTAAAACGTCTTGTTAAGCTACTGTGACCTGCTCGTCTCTTCCAAGGGGCATTTAAACCGTCTTGTTAAGCTACTGCGACCTGCACGTCTCTTCCAAGGTGCATTTAAACCGTTTTATTAAGCTACTGCGACCTGCACATGTCTTCCAAGGGGCATTTAAACCGTCTTATTAAGCTACTGCGACCTGCACGTCTCTTCCAAGGGGCATTTAAACCATCTTGTTAAGCTACTGCGACCTCCACCACACTTCCAAGGGGCATTTAAACCGTATTGTTAAGCTACTGTAACCTCCACCACTTTTCCAAGGGGCATTTAAACCGACTTGTTAAGCTACTGCGACCTGCATGTCTCTTCCAAGGGGCATTTAAACAGTTTTGTTAAGCTATTGCCACCTGCATGTCTCTTCCAAGGGGCATTTAAGCCGTCTTGTTAAGCCACTGCGACCTGCACGTCTCTTCCAAGGGGCATTTAAACCGTCTTGTTAAACTGCTGCGACCTGCGTGTCTCTTCCAAGGGGCATTTAAACCATCTTGTTAAGCTACTGCGACCTCCACCACACTTCCAAGGGGCATTTAAACCGTCTTGTTAAGCTACTGCGACCTGCACGTCTCTTCCAAGTGGCATTTAAACCCTCTTGTTAAGCTACTGCTACCTGCAACTCTCTTCCAAGTGGCATTTAAACTGACTTGCTAAGCTACTGCGACCTTCACCTCTCTTCCAAGGGCAATTTAAAGCATCTTATTAAGCTACTGCGACCTGCACATCTTTTCCAAGGAGCATTTAAACCGTCTTATTAAGCTACTGCGACCTGCATGTCTCTTCCAAGGGGCATTTAAACCGTCTTGTTAAGCTACTGCCACCTGCAAGTCTCTTTCAAGGGGCATTTAAACGTCTTGGTAAGCTACTGCGACCTGCAAGCCTATTCCAAGGGGCATTTAAACCCTCTTGTTAAGCTACTGCGACCTGCACGTCTCTCCCAAGGGGCATTTAAAACGTCTTGTTAAGCTACTGTGACCTGCTCGTCTCTTCCAAGGGGCATTTAAACCGTCTTGTTAAGCTACTGCGACCTGCACGTCTCTTCCAAGGCGCATTTAAACTGTATTGTTAAGCTACTGCGACCTGCACATGTCTTCCAAGGGGCATTTAAACCGTCTTATTAAGCTACTGCGACCTGCACGTCTCTTCCAAGGGGCATTTAAACTATCTTGTTAAGCTACTGCGACCTCCAATGCTCTTCCAAGGGGCATTTAAACAGTCTTGTTAAGCTACTGCCACCTGCAAGTCTCTTCCAAGGGGCATTTAAACCGTAATGGTAAGCTACTGCGACCTGCAAGTCTATTCCAAGGGGCATTTAAACCCTCTTGTTAAACTACTGCGACCTGCACGTCTCTTCCAAGGGGAATTTAAACCGTCTTGTTAAGCTACTGTGACCTGCACGTCTCTTCCAAGGGGCATTTAAACAGTTTTGTTAAGCTACTGTGACCTGCTCGTCTCTTCCAAGGAGCATTTAAACTGTCTTTTTAAGCTACTGCGACCTCCACCTCTCTTCCAAGGGGAATTTAAACTGTCTTGTTAAGCTACTGTAACCTCCTCCACTTTTCCAAGGGGCATTTAAACCATCTTGTTAAGCTACTGCGACCTGCTCGTCTCTTCCAAGGGGCATTTAAACCGTCTTTTTAAGCTACTGCGACCTGCTCGTCTCTTCCAAGGGGCATTTAAACCGTCTTGTTAAGCTACGGCGACCTGCGCGTCTCTTCCAAGGCGCATTTAAACAGTCTTTTTAAGCTACTGCGACTTGCACGTCTCTTCCAAGGGGCATTTAAACCGTCTTGTTAAGCTACTGCGACCTGCACGTCTCTTCCAAGTGGCATTTAAACCGTCTTGTTAAGCTACTGCGACCTGCAAGTCTCTTCCAAGTGGCATTTAAACTGACTTGTTAAGCTACTGCGACTTCCACCTCTCTTCCAAGGGCAATTTAAAGCATCTTATTAAGCTACTGCGACCTGCACATCTCTTCCAAGGAGCATTTAAACCGTCTTATTAAGCTACTGCGACCTGCATGTCTCTTCCAAAGGGCATTTAAACTGTCTTGTTAAGCTACTGCCACCTGCACGTCTCTTCCAAGCGGCATTTAAACCATCTTGTTAAGCTACTGCGACCTGCATGTCTCTTCCAAGTGGCATTTAAACCGTCTTGTTAAGCTACTGCGACCTGCACGTCTCTTCCAAGGTGCATTTAAACCGTCTTTTTAAGCTACTGCGACTTGCACGTCTCTACCAAGGGGCTTTTAAACCGTCTTGTTAAGCTACTGCGACCTGCACGTCTCTTCCAAGGGGCATTTAAACTATCTTGTTAAGCTACTGCGACCTCCAATGCTCTTCCAAGGGGCATTTAAACAGTCTTGTTAAGCTACTGCCACCTGCAAGTCTCTTCCAAGGGGCATTTAAACCGTAATGGTAAGCTACTGCGACCTGCAAGTCTATTCCAAGGGGCATTTAAACCCTCTTGTTAAACTACTGCGACCTGCACGTCTCTTCCAAGGGGAATTGAAACCGTCTTGTTAAGCTACTGCGACCTGCACGTCTCTTCCAAGGGGCATTTAAACAGTTTTGTTAAGCTACTGTTACCTGCTCGTCTCTTCCAAGGAGCATTTAAACTGTCTTTTTAAGCTACTGCGACCTCCACCTCTCTTCCAAGGGGCATTTAAACTGTCTTGTTAAGCTACTGTAACCTCCTCCACTTCTCCAAGGGGCATTTAAACCGTCTTGTTAAGCTACTGCGACCTGCTCGTCTCTTCCAAGGGGCATTTAAACCGTCTTGTTACGCTACGGCGACCTGCGCGTCTCTTCCAAGGCGCATTTAAACAGTCTTTTTAAGCTACTGCGACTTGCACGTCTCTTCCAAGGGGCATTTAAACCGTCTTGTTAAGCTACTGCGACCTGCACGTCTCTTCTAAGTGGCATTTAAACCATCTTGTTAAGCTACTGCGACCTGCAAGTCTCTTCCAAGTGGCATTTAAACTGACTTGTTAAGCTACTGCGACCTCCACCTCTCTTCCAAGGGCAATTTAAAGCATCTTATTAAGCTACTGCGACCTGCACATCTCTTCCAAGGAGCATTTAAACCGTCTTATTAAGCTACTGCGACCTGCATGTCTCTTCCAAAGGGCATTTAAACTGTCTTGTTAAGCTACTGCTACCTGCACGTCTCTTCCAAGCGGCATTTAAACCATCTTGTTAAGCTACTGCGACCTGCATGTCTCTTCCAAGGGGCATTTAAACCGTCTTGTTAAGGTACTGCGACCTGCATGTCTCTTCCAAGGTGCATTTAAACCGTCTTTTTAAGCTACTGCGACTTGCACGTCTCTACCAAGGGGCTTTTAAACCGTCTTGTTAAGCTACTGTAACGTCCACCACTTTTCCAAGGGACATTTAAACCGTCTTGTTAAGCTACTGCGACCTGCACGTCTCTTCCAAGGGGCATTTAAACCGTCTTGGTAAGCTACTGCGACCTGCAAGCCTATTCCAAGGGGCATTTAAACCCTCTTGTTAAGCTACTGCTACCTGAACATATGTTCCAAGGGGGATTTAAACCGTCTTGTTAAGCTACTGCCACCTGCATGTCTCTTCCAAGGGGCATTTAAACCGTCTTGTTAAGATACTTCGACCTGCTCGTCTCTTCCAAGGGGCATTTAAACCATCTTTTTAAGCTACTGCGACTTGCACGTCTCTTCCAAGGCGCATTTAAACTGTCTTTTTAAGCTAATGCGACCTGCACGTCTCTTCCAAGCGACATTTAAACCGTCTTTTTAAGCTACTGTAACCTCCACCACTTTTCCAAGGGGCATTTAAACCGTCTTGTTAAGCTACTGCGACCTGCATGTCTCTTCCAAGGGGCATTTAAACAGTCTTGTTAAGCTACTGCCACCTGCATGTCTCTTCCAAGGGGCATTTAAGCCGTCTTGTTAAGCCACTGCGACCTGCACGTCTCTTCCAAGGGGCATTTAAACCGTCTTTTTAAACTGCTGCGACCTGCGTGTCTCTTCCAAGGGGCATTTAAACCATCTTGTTAAGCTACTGCGACCTCCACCACACTTCCAAGGGGCATTTAAACCGTCTTGTTAAGCTACTGCAACCTGCACGTCTCTTTCAAGGGGCATTTAAACTGTCTTGTTAAGCTACTGCAACCTCCACCGCTCTTCCAAGGGGCATTTAAACCGTCTTGTTAAGCTACTGCGACCTGCATGTCTCTTCCAAGTGGCATTTAAACCCTCTTGTTAAGCTACTGCTACCTGCAACTCTCTTCCAAGTGGCATTTAAACTGACTTGTTAAGCTACTGCGACCTTCACCTCTCTTCCAAGGGCAATTTAAAGCATCTTATTAAGCTACTGCGACCTGCACATCTTTTCCAAGGAGCATTTAAACCGTCTTATTAAGCTCCTGTGACCTGCATGTCTCTTCCAAGGGGCATTTAAACTGTCTTGTTAAGCTACTGCCACCTGCAAGTCTCTTCCAAGGGGCATTTAAACGTCTTGGTAAGCTACTGCGACCTGCAAGCCTATTCCAAGGGGCATTTAAACCCTCTTGTTAAGCTACTGCGACCTGCACGTCTCTTCCAAGGGGCATTCAAAACGTCTTGTTAAGCAACTGTGACCTGCTCGTCTCTTCCAAGGGGCATTTAAACCGTCTTGTTAAGCTACTGCGACCTGCACGTCTCTTCCAAGGCGCATTTAAACTGTCTTGTTAAGCTACTGCGACCTGCACATGTCTTCCAAGGGGCATTTAAACCGTCTTATTAAGCTACTGCGACCTGCACGTCTCTTCCAAGGGGCATTTAAACTATCTTGTTAAGCTACTGCGACCTCCAATGCTCTTCCAAGGGGCATTTAAACTGTCTTGTTAAACTACTGCGACCTGCACGTCTCTTCCAAGGGGAATTTAAACCGTCTTGTTAAGCTACTGCGACCTGCACGTCTCTTCAAGGGGCATTTAAACAGTTTTGTTAAGCTACTGTGACCTGCTCGTCTCTTCAAAGGAGCATTTAAACTGTCTTTTTAAGCTACTGCGACCTCCACCTCTCTTCCAAGGGGCATTTAAACTGTCTTGTTAAGCTACTGTAACCTCCTCCACTTTTCCAAGGGGCATTTAAACCGTCTTTTTAAGCTACTGCGACCTGCTCGTCTCTTCAAAGGGGCATTTAAACCGTCTTGTTAAGCTACGGCGACCTGCGCGTCTCTTCCAAGGCGCATTTAAACAATCTTTTTAAGCTACTGCGACTTGCACGTCTCTTCCAAGGGGCATTTAAACCGTCTTGTTAAGCTACTGCGACCTGCACGTCTCTTCCAAGTGGCATTTAAACCGTCTTGTTAAGCTACTGTGACCTGCAAGTCTCTTCCAAGTGGAATTTAAACTGAATTGTTAAGCTACTGCGACCTCCACCCCTCTTCCAAGGGCAATTTAAAGCATCTTATTAAGCTACTGCGACCTGCACATCTCTTCCAAGGAGCATTTAAACCGTCTTATTAAGCTACTGCGACCTGCATGTCTCTTCCAAAGGGCATTTAAACTGTCTTGTTAAGCTACTGCCACCTGCAAGTCTCTTCCAAGGGGCATTTAAACGTCTTGGTAAGCTACTGCGACCTGCAAGTCTATTCCAAGGGGCATTTAAACCCTCTTTGTTAAGCTACTGCGACCTGCACGTCTCTTCCAAGGGGCATTTAAAACGTCTTGTTAAGCTACTGTGACCTGCTCGTCTCTTCCAAGGGGCATTTAAACCGTCTTGTTAAGCTACTGCGACCTGCACGTCTCTTCCAAGGTGCATTTAAACCGTCTTATTAAGCTACTGCGACCTGCACATGTCTTCCAAGGGGCATTTAAACCGTCTTATTAAGCTACTGCGACCTGCACGTCTCTTCCAAGGGGCATTTAAACCGTATTGTTAAGCTACTGTAACCTCCACCACTTTTCCAAGGGGCATTTAAACCGTCTTGTTAAGCTACTGCGACCTGCATGTCTCTTCCAAGGGGCATTTAAACAGTTTTGTTAAGCTACTGCCACCTGCATGTCTCTTCCAAGGGGCATTTAAGCCGTCTTGTTAAGCCACTGCGACCTGCACGTCTCTTCCAAGGGGCATTTAAACCGTCTTGTTAAACTGCTGCGACCTGCGTGTCTCTTCCAAGGGGCATTTAAACCATCTTGTTAAGCTACTGCGACCTCCACCACACTTCCAAGGGGCATTTAAACCGTCTTGTTAAGCTACTGCAACCTGCACGTCTCTTTCAAGGGGCATTTAAACTGTCTTGTTAAGCTACTGCGACCTCCACCGCTCTTCCAAGGGGCATTTAAACCGTCTTGTTAAGCTACTGCGACCTGCACGTCTCTTCCAAGTGGCATTTAAACCCTCTTGTTAAGCTACTGCTACCTGCAACTCTCTTCCAAGTGGCATTTAAACTGACTTGTTAAGCTACTGCGACCTTCACCTCTCTTCCAAGGGCAATTTAAAGCATCTTATTAAGCTACTGCGACCTGCACATCTTTTCCAAGGAGCATTTAAACCGTCTTATTAAGCTACTGCGACCTGCATGTCTCTTCCAAGGGGCATTTAAACTGTCTTGTTAAGCTACTGCCACCTGCAAGTCTCTTCCAAGGGGCATTTAAACGTCTTGGTAAGCTACTGCGACCTGCAAGCCTATTCCAAGGGGCATTTAAACCCTCTTGTTAAGCTACTGCGACCTGCACGTCTCTTCCAAGGGGCATTTAAAACGTCTTGTTAAGCTACTGTGACCTGCTCGTCTCTTCCAAGGGGCATTTAAACCGTCTTGTTAAGCTACTGCGACCTGCACGTCTCTTCCAAGGCGCATTTAAACTGTCTTGTTAAGCTACTGCGACCTGCACATGTCTTCCAAGGGGCATTTAAACCGTCTTATTAAGCTACTGCGACCTGCACGTCTCTTCCAAGGGGCATTTAAACTATCTTGTTAAGCTACTGCGACCTCCAATGCTCTTCCAAGGGGCATTTAAACAGTCTTGTTAAGCTACTGCCACCTGCAAGTCTCTTCCAAGGGGCATTTAAACCGTATTGGTAAGCTACTGCGACCTGCAAGTCTATTCCAAGGGGCATTTAAACCCTCTTGTTAAACTACTGCGACCTGCACGTCTCTTCCAAGGGGAATTTAAACCGTCTTGTTAAGCTACTGCGACCTGCACGTCTCTTCCCAGGGGCATTTAAACAGTTTTGTTAAGCTACTGTGACCTGCTCGTCTCTTCCAAGGAGCATTTAAACTGTCTTTTTAAGCTACTGCGACCTCCACCTCTCTTCCAAGGGGCATTTAAACTGTCTTGTTAAGCTACTGTAACCTCCTCCACTTTTCCAAGGGGCATTTAAACCGTCTTGTTAAGCTACTGCGACCTGCTCGTCTCTTCCAAGGGGCATTTAAACCGTCTTTTTAAGCTACTGCGACCTGCTCGTCTCTTCCAAGGGGCATTTAAACCGTCTTGTTAAGCTACGGCGACCTGCGCGTCTCTTCCAAGGCGCATTTAAACAGTCTTTTTAAGCTACTGCGACTTGGACGTCTCTTCCAAGGGGCATTTAAACCGTCTTGTTAAGCTACTGCGACCTGCACGTCTCTTCCAAGTGGCATTTAAACCGTCTTGTTAAGCTACTGCGACCTGCAAGTCTCTTCCAAGTGGCATTTAAACTGACTTGTTAAGCTACTGCGACCTCCACCTCTCTTCCAAGGGCAATTTAAAGCATCTTATTAAGCTACTGCGACTTGCACATCTCTTCCAAGGAGCATTTAAACCGTCTTATTAAGCTACTGCGACCTGCATGTCTCTTCCAAAGGGCATTTAAACTGTCTTGTTAAGCTACTGCCACCTGCAAGTCTCTTCCAAGGGGCATTTAAACGTCTTCGTAAGCTACTGCGACCTGCAAGTCTATTCCAAGGGGCATTTAAACCCTCTTGTTAAGCTACTGCGACCTGCACGTCTCTTCCAAGGGGCATTTAAAACGTCTTGTTAAGCTACTGTGACCTGCTCGTCTCTTCCAAGGGGCATTTAAACCGTCTTGTTAAGCTACTGCGAACTGCACGTCTCTTCCAAGGTGCATTTAAACCGTCTTGTTAAGCTACTGCGACCTGCATGTCTCTTCATAGGGGCATTTAAACTGTCTTGTTAAGCTGCTGCGACCTGCATGTCTCTTCCAAGGGGCATTTAAACCGTCTTTTTAAGCTACTGCGACTTGCACGTCTCTTCCAAGGGGCATTTAAACCGTCTTGTTAAGGCACTGAGACCTGCACGCCTATTCCAAGGGGCATTTAAACCGTCTTGCTAAGCTACTGCGACCTGTACGTCTCTTTCAAGGGGCATTTAAACAGTCTTGTTAAGCTACTGCGACCTGCATGTCTCTTCCAAGGGGCATTTAAACCGTCTTTTTAAGCTACTGCGACTTGCACTTCTCTTCCAAGGGGCATTTAAACCGTCTTGTTAAGCTACTGCGACCTGCATGTCTCTTCCAAGGGGCATTTAAACCGTCTTGTTAAGCCACTGCGACCTGCACGTCTCTTCCAAGGGGCATTTAAACCGTCTTGTTAAGCTGCTGCGACCTGCATGTCTCTTCCAAGGGGCATTTAAACCATCTTGTTAAGCTTCTGCGACCTCCACCGCTCTTCCAAGGGGCATTTAAACTGTCTTGTTAAGCTACTGCGACTTGCACGTCTCTTCCAAGTGGCATTTAAACCGTCTTGTTAAGCTACTGCGACCTGCATGTCTCTTCCAAGTGGCATTTAAACCGTCTTGTTAAGCTACTGCGACCTGCACGTCTCTTCCAAGGGGCATTTAAACTGTCTTGTTAAGCTACTGAGACCTGCACGTCTCTTCCAAGGGGCAATTAAACTGCCTTGTTAAGCTACTGCGACCTGTACGTCTCTTCCAAGGGGGATTTAAACCGTCTTGTTAAGCCACTGCGACCTGCACGTCTCTTCCAAGGGGCATTTAAACCGTCTTGTTAAGCTGCTGCGACCTGCATGTCTCTTCCAAGGGGCATTTAAACCATCTTGTTAAGCTACTGCGACCTCCATCGCACTTCCAAGGGGCATTTAAACCGTCTTGCTAAGCTACTGCGACCTGCACGTCTCTTCCAAGGGGCATTTAAACAGTCTAATTAAGATACTGCGACCTCCACCTCTCTTCCAAGGGGCATTTAAACCGTCTTGTTAAGCTCCTGTCACCTGCACGTCTCTTCCAAGGGGCATTTAAACCGTCTTGTTAAGCTACTGCGACCTCCAACACTTTTCCAAGGGGCATTTAAACCGTCTTGTTAAGCTACTGCGACCTGCACGTCTCTTCCAAGGGGCATTTAAACCGTCTTGTTAAGCTACTGCGACCTGCACGTCTCCTCCAAGGGGCATTTAAACTGTCTTGTTAAGATACTGTAACCTCCACCACTTTTCCAAAGAGCATTTAAACCGTCTTGTTAAGCTACTGCGACCTGCACGTCTCTTCCAAGGGGCATTTAAACCGTCTTGTTATGCTACTGCGACATGCATGTCTCTTCCAAGGGGCATTTAAACCGTCTTGTTAAGCAACTGCGACCTGCACGTCTCTTCCAAGGGGCATTTAAACCGTCTTTTTAAGCTGCTGTGATCAGCATGTCTCTTCCAAGGGGCATTTAAACCATCTTGTTAAGCTACTGCGACCTGCACGTCTCTTCCAAGGGGCATTTAAACCGTCTTGGTAAGCTACTGCGTCCTGCAAGCCTATTCCAACGGGCATTTAAAACCTCTTGTTAAGCTACTGCGACCTGCACGTCTCTTCCAAGGGGCATTTAAACCGTCTTGTTAAGCTACTGCGACCTGCACGTCTCTTCCAAGGGGCATTTAAACCGTTTTATTAAGCTACTGCGACCTGCACATCTCTTACAAGGGGCATTTAAACTGTCTTGTTAAGCTACTGCGACCTCCACCTCTCTTCCAAGGGGCATTTAAAACATCTTTTTAAGCTACTGCGACATGCTTGTCTCTTCCAAGGGGCATTTAAACTGTCTTGTTAAGCTACTGTAACCTCCACCACTTTTCCAAGGGGCATTTAAACCGTCTTGTTAAGCTACTGCGACCTGCTCGTCTCTTCCAAGGGGCATTTAAACCGTCTTGTTAAGCTACTGCGACCTGCTCGTCTCTTCCAAGGGGCATTTAAAACGTCTTGTTAAGCTACGGCGACTTGCAAGTCTCTTCCAAGGGGCATTTAAACCGTCTTGTTAAGCTACTGTAACCTCCACCACTTTTCCAAGGGGCATTTAAACCATCTTGTTAAGCTACTGCGACCTGCACGTCTCTTCCAAGGGGGCATTTAAACCGTCTTGTTAAGCTACTGCGACCTGCACTTCTCTTCCAAGGGGCATTTAAACTGTCTTGTTAAGCTGCTGCGACCTGCATGTCTCTTCCAAGGGGCATTAAAACCGTCTTGTTAAGCTACTGTAACCTCCACCACTTTTCCAAGGGGCATTTAAACCATCTTGTTAAGCTACTGCGACCTGCACGTCTCTTCCAAGGGGCATTTAAACAGTCTTGTTAAGCTACTGCGACCTGCTTGTCTCTTCCAAGGGGCATTTAAACCGTCTTGTTAAGCCACTGCGACCTGCACGTCTCTTCCAAGGATCATTTAAACCATCTTGTTAAGCTACTGCGACATGCATGTCTCTTCCAAGGGGCATTTAAACCATCTTGTTAAGCTACTGCGACCTCCATCGCACTTCCAAGGGGCATTTACACTGTCTTGTTCAGCTTCTGCAACCTGCACGTCTCTTTCAATGGGCATTTAAACTGTCTTGTTAAGCTACTGCGACCTCCGCCCCTCTTCCAAGGGGCATTTAAACCGTCTTGTTAATCTACTGCGACCTATACTTCTCTTCCAAGTGGCATTTAAACTGTCTTGTTAAGCTACTGCGACCTCCACCTCTCTTCCAAGGGCCATTTAAACCATCTTATTAAGCTACTGCGACCTGCACATCTCTTCCAAGGGGCATTTAAACCATCTTATTAAGCTACTGCGACCTGCACGTCTCTTCCAAGGGGCATTTAAACTGTCTTGTTAAACTACTGCGACCTCCAATGCTCTTCTAAGGGGCATTTAAACTGTCTTGTTAAGCTACTGCGACCTCTACCTCTCTTCCAAGGGCCATTTAAACCGTCTTATTAAGCTACTGCGACCTGCACATCTCTTCCAAGGGGCATTTAAACCATCTTATTACTCTACTGCGACCTGCACGTCTTTTCCAAGGAGGATTGAAACCGTCTTGTTAAGCTACTGCGACCTGCACGTCTCTTCCAAGGGGCATTTAAACCGTCTTGTTAAGCTACTGTGACCTGGTCGTCTCTTCCAAGGGGCATTTAAACCGTCTTGTTAAGCTACTGCGACCTACACGTCTCTTCCAAGGGGCATTTAAACCGTCTTGTTAAGCTACTGCGACCTACACGTCTCTTCCAAGGGGCATTTAAACCGTCTTGTTAAGCTACTGTAACCTCTACAACTTTTCCAAGGGGCATTTGAACAATCTTGTTAAGCTAATGCGGCCTCCACCGCTCTTCCTAGGGGCATTTAAACCGTCTTGTTAAGCTTCTGCGACCTGCATGTATCTTCCAAGGGGCATTTAAACCATTTGTTAGGCCACTGCGACCTACACGTCTCTTCCAAGGTTCATTTAAACCGTCTTTTTAAGCTGCTGCGAACAGCATGTCTCTTCCAAGGGGCATTTAAACCATCTTGTTAAGCTACTGCGACCTCCACCGCTCTTCGAAGGGGCATTTAAACCATTTTGTTAAGCTACTGACACCTGCACGTCTCTTCCAAGGGGCATTTAAACCATCTTGGTAAGCTACTGCGACCTGCACGTATCTTCCAAGGGGAATTTAAACCGTCTTGTTACGCTACTGCGACCTGCACGTCTCTTCCAAGGTGCATTTAAACCATCTTGTTAAGCTACTGCGACCTGCTCGTCTCCTCCAAGGGGCATTTAAACCGTCTTGTTAAGCTACTGCGACCTGCTCGTCTTTTCCAAGGGGCATTTAAACCGTCTTGTTAAGCTACTGCGACCTGCACATCTCTTCCAAGGCGCATTTAAAACATCTTTTTAAGCTACTGCGACTTGCACGTCTCTTCCAAGGGGCATTTAAACCGTCTTGTTAAGCTACTGTAACCTCCACCACTTTTCCAAAGGGCATTTAAACCGTCTTGTTAAGCGACTGTGACCTGCACGTATCTTCCAAGGGGCATTTAAACCGTCTTGTTAAGCTACTGCGACCTGCATGTCTCTTCCAAGGGAAATTTAAACCGTCTTGTTAAGCCACTGCGACCTGCACGTCTCTTCCAAGGGGCATTTAAACCATCTTGTTCAGCTGCTGCGACCTGCATGTCTCTTCCAAGGGGCATTTAAACAAACTTGTTAAGCTATTGCGACCTCCACGGCTCTTCCAAGGGGCATTTAAACCGTCCTGTTGAGCTACTGCAAACTCCTCCGGTCTTCCAAGGGGCATTTAAACTATGTTGTTAAGCTGCTGCAACCTGCACGTCTCTTCCAAGTGGCATTTAAACCGTCTTGTTAAGCTAATGCCACCTGCACGTCTCTTCCAAGGGGCATTTAAACCGTCTTACTAAGCTTCTGCGACCTGCACATCTCTTCCACGGGGCATTTAAACCGTCTTATTAAGCTACTGCGACCTGCACGTCTCTTCCAAGGGGCATTTAAACCGTCTTGTTAAGCTACTGCGACCTGCACGTCTCTTCCAAGGGGCATTTAAACTGCCTTGTTAAGCTACTGCGACCTGCACGTCTCTTCCAAGGGGGATTTAAACCGTCTTGTTAAGCTTCTGCGACCTTCACGTCTCTTCCAAGGCACATTTAAACCATCTTTTTAAGCTACTGCGACTTGCGCGTCTCTTCCAAGGGGCAATTAAACTGTCTTGTTAAGCTACTGTGACCTGCATGTCTCTTCCAAGGGGCATTTAAACCGTCTTGTTAAGCCACTGCGACCTGCACGTCTCTACCAAGGTGTATTTAAACCGTCTTTTTAAGCTGCTGTGAACAGCATGTCTCTTCCAAGGGGCATTTAAACCATCTTGTTAAGCTACTGCGACCTGCACGTCTCTTCCAAGGGGCATTTAAACCGTCTTGGTAAGCTACTGCGTCTTGCAAGACTATTCCAAGGGGCATTTAAACCCTCTTGTTAAGCTACTGCGACCTGCACATCTCTTCCAAGGGGCATTTAAACCATCTTGTTAAGCTACTGCGACCTCCATCGCACGTCCAAGGGGCATTTACACTGTCCTGTTCAGCTTCTGCAACCTGCACGTCTCTTTCAAGGGGCATTTAAACTGTCTTGTTAAGCTACTGCGACCTCCGACGCTCTTCCATGGGACATTTAAACCGTCTTGTTAAGCTACTGCGACCTATACTTCTCTTCCAAGTGGCATTTAAACTGTCTTGTTAAGCTACTGCGACCTCCACCTCTCTTCCAAGGGCCATTTAAACCGTCTTATTAAGCTACTGCGACCTGCACATCTCTTCCAAGGGGCATTTGAACCATCTTATTAAGCTACTGCGACCTGCACGTCTCTTCCAAGGGGCATTTAAACTGTCTTGTTAAACTACTGCGACCTCCAATGCTCTTCTAACGGGCATTTAAACTGTCTTGTTAAGCTACTGCGACCTCCACCTCTCTTCCAAGGGCCTTTTAAACCGTCTTATTAAGATAATGCGACCTGCACATCTCTTCCAAGGGGCATTTAAACCATCTTATTGCTCTACTGCGACCTGCACGTCTCTTCCAAGGAGGATTGAAACCGTCTTGTTAAGCTACTGCGACCTGCACGTCTCTTCCAAGGGGCATTTAAACCGTCTTGTTAAGCTACTGTGACCTGGTCGTCTCTTCCAAGGGGCATTTAAACCGTCTTGTTAAGCTACTGCGACTTCCTCGTCTCTTCCAAGGGGCATTTAAACCGTCTTGGTAAGCTACTGCGTCCTGCAAGCCTATTCCAAGGGGCATTTAAACCATCTTGTTAAGCTACTGCGACCTGCACGTCTCTTCCAAGGGGCATTTAAACCGTCTTATTAAGCTTCTCCGACCTGCACGTCTCTTCCAAGGGGCATTTAAACTGTCTTGTTAAGCTACTGCGACCTCAACCTCTCATCCAAGTGGCATTTAAACCGTCTTTTTAAGCTTCTCCGACCTGCACGTCTCATCCAACGGGCATTTAAACTGTCTTGTTAAGCTACTGTAACCTCCACCGCTTTTCCAAGGGGCATTTAAACAGTCTTGTTAAGCTACTGCGACCTGCTCGTCTCTTCCAAGGGGCATTTAAACCGTCTTTTTAAGCTACTGCGACCTGCTCGTCTCTTCCAAGGGGCATTTAAACCGTCTGGTTAAGCTACGGCGACTTGCAAGTCTCTTCCAAGGGGCATTTAGACCGTCTTGTTAAGCTACTGTAACCTCCACCACTTTTCCAAGGGGCATTTAAACCGTCTTGTTAAGCTACTGCGACCTGCACGTCTCTTCCAAGGGGCATTTAAACAGTCTTGTTAAGATACTGCGACCTGCACGTCTCTTCCAAAGGGCATTTAAACTGTCTTGTTAAGCTGCTGCGACCTGCATGTCTCTTCCAAGGGGCATTAAAACCGTCTTGTTAAGCTACTGTAACCTCCACCACTTTTCCAAGGGGCATTAAACCATCTTGTTAAGCTACTGCGACCTGCACGTCTCTTCCAAGGGGCATTTAAACCGTCTTGTTAAGCTACTGCGACCTGCACGTCTCTTCCAAGGGGCATTTAAACCGTCTTGTTAAGCTACTGCCACATGCATGTCTCTTCCAAGGGGCATTTAAACCATCTTGTTAAGCTACTGCGATCTCCATCGCACTTCCAAGGGGCATTTACACCGTCTTGTTCAGCTACTGCGACCTGCACGTCTCTTTCAAGGGGCATTTAAACTGTCTTGTTAAGCTACTGCGACCTCCGCCGCTCTTCCAAGGGGCATTTAAACTGCCTTGTTAAGCTAATGTGACCTGCACGTCTCTTCCAAGTGGCATTTAAACCGTCTTGTTAAGCTACTGCGACCTATACGTCTCTTCCAAGTGGCATTTAAAGGGTCTTGTTAAGCTACTGCGACCTCCACCTCTCTTCCCAGGGCCATTTAAACCGTCTTATTAAGCTACTGCGACCTGCACATCTCTTCCAATGGACATTTAAACTATCTTATTAAGCTACTGCGACCTGCACGTCTCTTCCAAGGGGTATTTAAACTGTCTTGTTAAGCTAGTGCGACCTCCAATGCTCTTCCAAGGGGCATTTAAACCGTCTTGTTAAGCTACTGCGACCTCCACCTCTCTTCCAAGGGGCATTTAAACCGTCTTGTTAAGCTACTGCGACATGCATGTCTCTTCCAAGGCGCATTTAAACCATCTTGTTAAGCTACTGCGACCTCCACCGCTCTTCCAAGAGGCATTTAAACCATCTTGTTAAGCTACTGCGACCTGCACGTCTCTTCCAAGGGTCATTTAAACTGTTTTGTTAAGCTACTGCGACCTCCACCACTCTTCCAAGGGGCATTTAAACCGTCTTATTAAGCTACTGCGACCTGCATGTCTCTTCCCCGGGGCATTTAAACCATCTTATTAAGCTACTTCGACCTCCACCTCTCTTCCAAGGGGCATTTAAACCATCTTGTTAAGCTACTGCGACCTGCACATCTCTTCCAAGGGGCATTTAAACCATCTTATTAAGCTACTGCGACCTGCATGTCTCTTCCAAGGGCCATTTAAACTGTCTTGTTAAGCTACTGCGACCTCCACGTCTCTTCCAAGGGGGATTTAAACCGTCCTGTTATGCTACTGCGACCTGCACGTCTCTTCCAACGTGCATTTAAACCATCTTTTTAAGCTACTGGGACTTGCACGTCTCTTCCAAGGGGCATTCAAACCGTCGTGTTAAGCTACTGTAACCTCCATTACTTTTCCAAGTGGGATTTAAACAGTCTTGTTAAGCTACTGCGACCTGCACGTCTCTTCCAAGGGGCATTTAAACCGTCTTGTTAAGCTACTGTGACCTGGTCGTCTCTTCCAAGGGACATTTAAACCGTCTTGTTAAGCTACTGCGACCTACACGTCTCTTCCAAGGCGCATTTAAACCGTCTTTTTAAGCTACTGCGACTTGCAAGTCTCTTCCAAGGGGCATTTAAACCGTCTTGTTAAGCTACTGTAACCTCTTCCACTTTTCCAAGGTGCATTTAAACAGTCTTCTTAAGCTACTGCGACCTCCACCGCTCATCCAAGGAGCATTTAAACAGTCTTATTAAGCTACTGCGACCAGCATGTCTCTTCCAAGAGGAATTTAAACCATTTGTTAGGCCACTGCAACCTGCACGTCTCTTCCAAGGGGCATTTAAACCGTCTTTTTAAGCTGCTGCGAACAGCATGTCTCTTCCAAGGGGCATTTAAACCATCTTGTTAAGCTACTGCGACCTCCACCGCTCTTCCAAGGGGCATTAAAAAACCATTTTGTTAAGCTACTGCCTCCTGCACGTCTCTTCCAAGGGGCATTTAAACCGTCTTGTTAAGCTACCGCGACCTGCTCGTCTTTTCCAAGGGGCATTTAAACTGTCTTTTTAAGCTACAGCGACCTGTTCGTCTCTTCCAAGGGGCATTTAAACAGTCTTCTTAAGCTACGGCGACCTGCACGTCTCTTCCAAGGCGCATTTAAACCGTCTTTTTAAGCTACTGCGACTTGCACGTCTCTTCCAAGGGGCATTTAAACCGTCTTGCTAAGCTACTGTAACCTCCACCACTTTTCCAAGGGGCATTTAAACTGTCTTGTTAAGCTACTGTGACCTCCACCGTTCTTCCAAGGGGCATTTAAACCGTCTTGTTAAGCTACTGTAACCTCCATCACTTTTCCAAGGGGCATTTAAACCGTCTTGTTAACCTACTGCGACCTGCTCGTCTCTTCCAAGGGGCATTTAAACCGTCTTCTTAAGCTACGGCGACCTGCACGTCTCTTCCAAGGTGCATTTAAACCGTCTTGTTAAGCTACTGCGACCTGCATGTCTCTTCCAAGGGCCATTTAAACCGTCTTGTTAAGCCACTGCGACCTGCACGTCTCTTCCAAGGGGCATTTAAATCGTCTTGTTAAGCTGCTGCGACCTGCATGTCTCTTCCAAAGGGCATTTAAACCATTTTGTTAAGCTACTGCGACCTCCATCGCACTTCCAAGGGGCATTTAAACCGTCTTGTTAAGCTACAGCGACCTGCACATCTCTTTCAAGGGGCATATAAACTGTCTTGTTAAGCTACTGCGACCTCCACCGCTCTTCCAAGGGGCATTTAAACCGTCTTGTTAAGCTACTGCGACCTGCACGTCTCTTCCAATCGGCATTTAAACTGTCTTGTTAAGCTACTGCGACTTGCACGTCTCTTCCAAGTGGCATTTAAACCATCTTGTTAAGCTACTGCGACCTACACGTCTCTTCCAAGTGGCATGTAAACTGTCTAGTTAAGCTGCTGCGACCTCCACCTCTCTTAAAAGGGCCATTTAAACTGAGTTCTTAAGCTACTGCGACCTGCACATCTCTTCCAACGGGCATTTAAACCATCTTATTAAGCTACTGCGACCTGCACGTCTCTTCCAAGGGGCATTTAGACTGTCTTGTTAAGCTACTGCGACCTCCAATGCTCTTCCAAGGGGCATTTAAACCGTCTTGGTAAGCTACTGCGATCTGCAAGCCTATTCCAAGGGGCATTTAAACCCTCTTATTAAGCTCCTGCGTCCTGCACGTCTCTTCCAAGGGGGATTTAAACCGTCTTGTTAAGCTACTGCGACCTGCACGTCTCTTCCAAGGGGCATTTAAACCGTCTTGTTAAGCTACTGTGACCTGCTCGTCTCTTCCAAAGGGCATTTAAACCGTCTTGTTAAGCTACTGCGACCTGCACGTCTCTTCCAAGGCGCATTTAAACCGTCTTGTTAAGCTACTGCGACCTGCATGTCTCTTCAAAGGGGCATTTAAACCGTCTTGTTAAGCTAATGTAACCTCCACCACTTTTCCAAGGGGCATTTAAACCATCTTGTTAAGCTACTGAGACCTGCATGTCTCTTCCAAGGGGCAGTTAAACCGTCTTGTTAAGCTACTGCGACCTGCACGTCTCTTCCAAGGGGCATTTAAACCGTCTTGTTAAGCTACTGCGACCTGCATGTCTCTTCCAAGGCGCATTTAAACCGTCTTGTTAATATACTGCGACCTGCTCGTCTCTTCCAAGGCGCATTTAAACCTTCTTTTTAAGCTACTGCGACCTGCACGTCTCTTCCAAGGGGCATTTAAACAGTCTTGTTAAGCTACTGTAACCTCCACCACTTTTCCAAGGGGCATTTAAACCGTCTTGTTAAGCTACTGCGATCTGCACGTCTCTTCCAAGAGGCATTTAAACCGTCTTGTTAAGCTACTGCGACCTGCATGTCTCTTCCAAGGGGCATTTAAACCGTCTTTTTAAGCTACTGCGATCTGCACGTCTCTTCCAAGAGGCATTTAAACCGTCTTGTTAAGCTACTGCGACCTGCATGTCTCTTCCAAGGGGCATTTAAACCATCTTGTTAAGCTACTGCGACCTCCACCGCTCTTCCAAGGGGCATTTAAACCGTCTTGTTAAGCTAATGTAACCTCCACCACTTTTCCAAGGGGCATTTAAACCATCTTGTTAAGCTACTGCGACCTGCATTTCTCTTCCAAGGGGCATTTAAACCGTCTTGTTAAGCTACTGCGACCTGCACGTCTCTTCCAAGGGGCATTTAAACCGTCTTGTTAAGCTACTGCGACCTGCATGTCTCTTCCAAGGGGCATTTAAACCGTCTTGTTAAGCCACTGCGACCTGCACGTCTCTTCCAAGGGGCATATAAACCGTTTTTTTAAGCTGCTGAGAACAGCATGTCTCTTCCAAGGGGCATTTAAACCATCTTGTTAAGCTACTGCGACCTCCACCGCTCTTCCAAGGGGCATTTAAACCATCTTGTTAAGCTACTGTGACCAGAACGTGTCTTCCAAGGGGCATTTAAACCGTCTTGTTAAGCTACTGTGAACTGCTCGTCTCTTCCAAGGCGCATTTAAACCGTCTTGTTAATATACTGCGACCTGCTCGTCTCTTCCAAGGAGCATTTAAACCGTCTTTTTAAGCTTCTGCGACTTGCACGTCTCTTCCAAGGGGCATTTAAACAGTCTTGTTAAGCTACTGTAACCTCCACCACTTTTCCAAGGGGCATTTAAACCATCTTGTTAATCTACTGCGACCTGCACTTCTCTTCCAAGGGGCATTTAAACCGTCTTGTTAAGCTACTGCGACCTGCATGTCTCTTCCAAGGGGCATTTAAACCGTCTTTTTAAGCCACTGCGTCCTGCACGTCTCATCCAAGGGGCATTTAATCCGTCTTTTAAAGCCACTGCGACCTGCATGTCTCTTCCAAGGGGCATTTAAACCATCTTGTTAAGCTACTGCGACCTCCACCGCTCTTCCAGGAGGCATTTAAACCATCTTGTTAAGCTGCTGCAAACTGCACGTCTCTTCCAAGGGTCATTTAAACTGTCTTGTTAAGCTACTGCGACCTCCACCACACTTCCAAGGGGCATTTAAACCGTCTTCTTAAGCTACTGCGACCTGCACGTCTCTTTCAAGGGGCATTTAAACTGTCTTGCTAAGTTACTGCGACCTCCAACTCTCTTCCAAGGGGCATTTAAACCATCTTATTAAGCTACTGCGACCTGCACATCTCTTCCAAGGGGCATTTAAAACGTCTTATTAAGCTACTGCGACCTGCAGGTCTCTTCCAAGGGCCATTTAAACTGTCTTGTTAAGCTACTGCGACCTCCACCGCTCTTCCAAGGGGCATTTAAACCGTCTTATTAAGCTACTGCAACCTGCATGTCTCTTCCAAGGGGCATTTAAACAATCTTGTTATGCTACTGCGACCTCCACGGCTCTTCCAAGGGGCATTTAAACCGTCCTGTTAAGCTACAGCGACCTGCACGTCTCTTTCAAGGGGCATTTAAACTGTCTTGTTGAGCTACTGCGACCTACTCCGGTCTTCCAAGGGGAATTTAAACCATCTTGTTAAGCTGCTGCAATCTGCACGTCTCTTCCAAGTGGCATTTAAGCCGTCTTCTTTAGCTACTGCAACCAGCATGTCTCTTCTAAGGGGCATTTAAACCGTCATGTTAACTACTGCGACCTGCACGTCTCTTCCAAGGGGCATTTAAACCGTCTTACTAAGCTACTGCGACCTGCACATCTCATCCACGGGGCATTTAAACAGTCTTATTAAGCTACTGCGACCTGCTCGTCTCTTCCAAGGGGCATTTAAACCGTCTTTTTAAGCTACTGCGACCTGCTCGTCTCTTCCAAGGGGCATTTAAACCGTCTTGTTAAGCTACGGTGACCTGATCGTCTCTTCCAAGGGGCATTTAAACCGTCTTGTTAAGCTACTGTGACCTGCTCGTCTTTTCCAAGGGGCATTTAAACCGTCTTGTTAAGCTACTGTGACCTGCTCATCTCTTCCAAGGGGCATTTAAACCGTCTTGTTAATATACTGCTACCTGCTCGTCTCTTCCAAGGCGCATTTGAACCGTCTTTTTAAGCTACTGCGACTTTCACGTCTCTTCCAAGGGGCATTTAAACAGTCTTCTTAAGCTACTGTAACCTCCACCACTTTTCCAAGGGGCATTTAAACCGTCTTGTTAAGCTACTGCGACCTGCACGTCTCTTCCAAGGGGCATTTAAACCGTCTTGTTAAGCTACTGCGACCTGCATGTCTCTTCCAAGGGGCATTTAAACCGTCTTTTTAAGCCACTGCGACCAGCACGTCTCATCCAAGGGGCATTTAATCCGTCTTTTTAAGCCACTCCGACCTGCATGTCTCTTCCAAGGGGCATTTAAACCATCTTGTTAAGCTACTGCGACCTCCACCGCTCTTCCAAGAGGCATTTAAACCATCTTGTTAAGCTACTGCAAACTGCACGTCTCTTCCAAGGGTCATTTAAACTGTCTTGTTAAGCTACTGCGACCTCCACCACACTTCCAAGGGGCATTTAAACCGTCTTGTTAAGCTACTGCGACCTGCACGTCTCTTTCAAGGGGCATTTAAACCATCTTGTTAAGCTACTGCGACCTGCTCGTCTCTTCCAAGGGGCATTTAAACCGTCTTTTTAAGCTACTGCGACTTGCACGTCTCTTCCAAGGGGCATTTAAACAGTCTTGTTAAGCTACTGTAACCTCCACCACTTTTCCAAGGGGCATTTAAACCGTCTTGTTAAGCTACTGCGACCTGCACGTCTCTTCCAAGGGGCATTTAAACCGTCTTGTTAAGCTACAGCGACCTGCATGTCTCTTCCAAGTGGCATTTAAACCGTCTTTTTAAGCCACTGCGACCTGCACGTCTCATCCAAGGGGCATTTAATCCGTCTTTTTAAGCCACTCCGACCTGCATGTCTCTTCCAAGGGGCATTTAAACCATCTTGTTAAGCTACTGCGACCTGCACGTCTCTTTCAAGGGGCATTTAAACCATCTTGTTAAGCTACTGCGACCTGCTCGTCTCTTCCAAGGGGCATTTAAACCGTCTTTTTAAGCTACTGCGACCTGCTCGTCTCTTCCAAGGGGCATTTAAACCGTCTTGTTAAGCTAATGCGACCTGCTCGTCCCTTCCAAGGGGCATTTAAACCGTCTTTTTAAGCTACTGCGACCTGCACGTCTCTTCCAAGGGGCATTTAAACCGTCTTGTTAAGCTACTGTGACCTGCTCATCTCTTCCAAGGGGCATTTAAACCGTCTTGTTAATATACTGCGACCTGCTCGTCTCTTCCAAGGCGCATTTAAACCGTCTTTTTAAGCTACTGCGACTTGCACGTCTCTTCCAAGGGGCATTTAAACCGTCTTGTTAAGCTACTGTAACCTCCACCACTTTTCCAAGGGGCATTTAAACCGACTTGTTAAGCTACTGCGACCTGCACGTCTCTTCCAAGGGGCATTTAAACCGTCTTGTTAAGATACTGCGACCTGCACGTCTCTTCCAAAGGGCATTTAAACTGTCTTGTTAAGCTGCTGCGACCTGCATGTCTCTTCCAAGGGGCATTAAAACCGTCTTGTTAAGCTACTGTAACCTCCACCACTTTTCCAAGGGGCATTAAACCATCTTGTTAAGCTACGGCGACCTAAACGTCTCTTCCAAGGGGCATTTAAACCGTCTTGTTAAGCTACTGCGACCTGCACGTCTCTTCCAAGGGGCATTTAAACAGTCTTGTTAAGCCACTGCGACCTGCACGTCTCTTCCAAGGGGCATTTAAACCGTCTTGTTAAGCTACTGCGACATACATGTCTCTTCCAAGGGGCATTTAAACCAGCTTGTTAAGCTACTGCGATCTCCATCGCACTACCAAGGGGTATTTACACCGTCTTGTTCAGCTACTGCGACCTGCACGTCTCTTTCAAGGGGCATTTAAACTGTCTTGCTAAGCTACTGCGACCTCCGCCGCTCTTCCAAGGGGCATTTAAACCGTCTTGTTAAGCTACTGTGACCTGCACGTCTCTTCCAAGTGGCATTTAAACCGTCTTGTTAAGCTACTGCGACCTATACGTCTCTTCCAAGTGGCATTTAAACGGTCTTGTTAAGCTACTGCCACCTCCACCTCTCTTCCCAGGGCCATTTAAACCGTCTTATTAAGCTACTGCAACCTGCACATCTCTTCCAATGGGCATTTAAACCATCTTATTAAGCTACTGCGACCTGCACGTCTCTTACAAGGGGTATTTAAAATGTCTTGTTAAGCTAGTGCGACCTCCAATGCTCTTCCAAGGGGCATTTAAACCGTCTTGTTAAGCTACTGCGACCTCCACCTCTCTTCCAAGGGCCATTTAAACCGTCTTTTTAAGCCACTGCGACCTGCATGTCTCTTCCAAGGGGCATTTAAACCATCTTGTTAAGCTACTGCGACCTCCACCGCTCTTCCAAGAGGCATTTAAACCATCTTGTTAAGCTACTGCGACCTGCACGTCTCTTCCAAGGGTCATTTAAACTGTCTTGTTAAGCTACTGCGACCTCCAATGCTGTTCCAAGGGGCATTTAAACCGTCTTGTAAAGCTACTGCGACCTCCACCTCTCTTCCAAGTTCCATTTAAACCGTCTTTTTAAGCTACTGCGACCTGCATGTCTCTTCCAAGGGGCATTTAAACCATCTTGTTAAGCTACTGCGATCTCCACCGCTCTTCCAAGAGGCATTTAAACCATCTTGTTAAGCTACTGCGACCTGCACGTCTCTTCCAAGGGTCATTTAAACTGTCTTGTTAAGCTACTGCGACCTCCACCACTCTTCCAAGGGGCATTTAAACCATCTTATTAAGCTACTGCGACCTGCACATCTCTTCCACGGGGCATTTAAACCATCTTATTAAGCTACTGCGACCTCCACCTCTCTTCCAAGGGGCATTTAAACCGTCTTATTAAGCTACTGCGACCTGCATGTCTCTTCCAAGGGCCATTTAAACTGCCTTGTTAAGCTACTGCGACCTCCACGTCTCTTCCAAGGGGGATTTAAACCGTCCTGTTAAGCTACTGCGACCTGCACGTCTCTTCCAAGGTGCATTTAAACCATCTTTTTAAGCTACTGCGACTTGCACGTCTCTTCCAAGGGGCATTCAAACCGTCTTGTTAAGCTACTGTAACCTCCATTACTTTTCCAAGTGGGATTTAAACCGTCTTGTTAAGCTACTGCGACTTGCACGTCTCTTCCAAGGGGCATTCAAACCGTCTTGTTAAGCTACTGTAACCTCCATTACTTTTCCAAGGGGCATTTAAACCGTCTTGTTAAGCAACTGTGACCTGGTCGTCTCTTCCAAGGGGCATTTAAACCGTCTTGTTAAGCTACTGCGACCTACACGTCTCTTCCAAGGCGCATTTAAACCGTCTTTTTAAGCTACTGCGACTTGCACGTCTCTTTCAAGGGGCATTTAAACCGTCTTGTTAAGCTACTGTAACCTCTACCACTTTTCCAAGGGGCATTTAAACAGTCTTGTTAAGCTACTGCGACCTCCACCGCTTTTCCAAGGAGCATTTAAACCGTCTTGTTAAGCTACTGCGACCAGCATGTCTCTTCCAAGAGGAATTTAAACCATTTGTTAGGCCACTGCGACCTCCACGTCTCTTCCAAGGGGCATTTAAACCGTCTTTTTAAGCTGCTGCGAACAGTATGTCTGTTCCAAGGGGCATTTAAACCATCTTGTTAAGCTACTGCGACCTCCACCGCTCTTCCAAGGGGCATTTAAACCATTTTGTTAAGCTACTGCCTCCTGCACGTCTCTTCCAAGGGGCATTTAAACCGTCTTGTTAAGCTACTGCGACCTGCTCCTTTCTTCCAAGGGGCATTTAAACCGTCTTTTTAAGCTACAGCGACCTGCTCGTCTCCTCCAAGAGGCGTTTAAACCGTCTTCTTAAGCTACGGCGACCTGCACGTCTCTTCCAAGGCGCATTTAAACCGTCTTTTTAAGCTACTGCGACTTGCACGTCTCTTCCAAGGGGCATTTAAACCGTCTTGCTAAGCTACTGTAACCTCCACAACTTTTCCAAGGGGCATTTAAACTGTTTTGTTAAGCTACTGTGACCTCCACCGTTCTTCCAAGGGGCATTTAAACCGTCTTGTTAATCTACTGTAACCTCCATCACTTTTCCAAGGGGCATTTAAACCGTCTTGTTAACCTACTGCGACCTGCTCGTCTCTTCCAAGGACCATTTAAACCGTCTTTTTAAGCTACTGCGACCTGCACGTCTCTTCCAAGGGGCATTTAAACCGTCTTCTTAAGCTACGGAGACCTGCACGTCTCTTCCAAGGTGCATTTAAACCGTCTTGTTAAGCTACTGCGACCTGCATGTCTCTTCCAAGGGGCATTTAAACCGTCTTGTTAAGCTGCTGCGACCTGCATGTCTCTTCCAAAGGGCATTTAAACCATTTTGTTAAGCTACTGCGACCTCAATCGCACTTCCAAGGGGCATTTAAACCGTCTTGTTAAGCTACAGCGACCTGCACATCTCTTTCAAGGGGCATTTAAACTGTCTTGTTAAGCTACTGCGACCTCCACCGCTCTTCCAAGGGGCATTTAAACCGTCTTGTTAAGCTACTGCGACCTGCACGTCTCTTCCAAGGGGCATTTAAACTGTCTTGTTAAGCTACTGCGACCTACACGTCTCTTCCAAGTGGCATGTAAACTGTCTAGTTAAGCTGCTGTGACCTCCACCTCTCTTCCACGGGCCATTTAAACCGTCTTCTTAAGCTACTGCGATCTGCACATCTCTTCCAACGGGCATTTAAACCATCTTATTAAGCTACTGCGACCTGCACGTCTCTTCCAAGGGGCATTTAGACTGTCTTGTTAAGCTACTGCGAGCTCCAATGCTCTTCCAAGGGGCATTTAAACCGTCTTGGTAAGCTACTGCGATCTGCAAGCCTATTCCAAGGGGCATTTAAACCCTCTTATTAAGCTCCTGCGTCCTGCACGTCTCTTCCAAGGGGGATTTAAACCGTCTTTTTAAGCTACTGCGAATTGCATGTCTCTTCAAACGGTCATTTAAACCGTCTTGATAAGCTACTGTAACCTCCACCACTTTTCCAAGGGGCATTTAAACCATCTTGTTAAGCTACTGCGACCTGCATGTCTCTTCCAAGGGGCATTTAAACCGTCTTGTTAAGCTACTGCGACCTGCACGTCTCTTCCAAGGGGCATTTAAACCGTCTTTTTAAGCTACTGCGACCTGCATGTCTCTTCCAAGGCGCATTTAAACCGTCTTGTTAATATACTGCGACCTGCTCGTCTCTTCCAAGGCGCACTTAAACCGTCTTTTTAAGCTACTTCGACTTGCACGTCTCTTCCAAGGGGCATTTAAACAGTCTTGTTAAGCTACTGTAACCTCCACCACTTTTCCAAGGGGCATTTAAACCGTCTTGTTAAGCTACTGCGATCTACACGTCTCTTCCAAGGGGCATTTAAACAGTTTTTTTAAGCTACTGTAACCTCCACCACTTTTCCAAGGGGCATTTAAACCGTCTTGTTAAGCTACTGCGATCTGCACGTCTCTTCCAAGGGGCATTTAAACCGTCTTATTAAGCTACGGCGACCTGCATGTCTCTTCCAAGGGCCATTTAAACTGTCTTGTTAAGCTACTGCGACCTCCACCGCTCTTCCAAGGGGCATTTAAACCGTCTTATTAAGCTACTGCAACCTGCATGTCTCTTCCAAGGGGCATTTAAACCGTCTTGTTAAGCTACTGCGACCTGCACGTCTCTTCCAAGGGGCATTTAAACCGTCTTGTTAAGCTACTGCGACCTGCATGTCTCTTCCAAGGGGCATTTAAACCGTCTTGTTAAGCCACTGCGACCTGCATGTCTCTTCCAAGGCTCATTTAAACCGTCTTTTTAAGCTGCTGCGAACAGCATGTCTCTTCCAAGGGGCATTTAAACCATCTTGTTAAGCTACTGTGACCTCAACCGCTCTTCCACGGGGCATTTAAACCATCTTGTTAAGCTGCTGCCACCTGCATGTCTCTTCCAAGGGGCATTTAAACAATCTTGTTAAGCTACTGCGACCTCCACGGCTCTACCAAGGGGCTTTTAAACCTTCCTGTTAAGCTACAGCGACCTGCACGTCTCTTTCAAGGGGCATTTAAACTGTCTTGTTGAGCTACTGCGACCTCCTCCGGTCTTCCAAGGGGCATTTAAACCGTCTTGTTAAGCTGCTGCAACCTGCACGTCTCTTCCAAGTGGCATTTAAACCGTCTTGTTTAGCTACTGCAACCTGCACGTCTCTTCTAAGGGGCATTTAAACCGTCTTGTTTAGCTACTGCGACCTGCACGTCTCTTCCAAGGGGAATTTAAACCGTCTTGTTAAGCTACTGCGACCTGCACGTCTCTTACAAGGCACATTTAAACCATCTTTTTAAGCTACTGCGACTTGCGCGTCTCTTCCAAGGGGCAATTAAACTGTCTTGTTAAGCTACTGCGACCTGCATGTCTCTTCCAAGGGGCATTTAAACCGTCTTGTTAAGCCACTGCGACCTGCACGTCTCTACCAAGGTGTATTTAAACCGTCTTTTTAAGCTGCTGTGAACAGCATGTCTCTTCCAAGGGGCATTTAAACCATCTTGTTAAGCTACTGCGACCTGCATGTCTCTTCCAAGGGGCATTTAAACCGTCTTGGTAAGCTACTGCGTCCTGCAAGCCTATTCCAAGGGGCATTTAAATCCTCTTGTTAAGCTACTGCGACCTGCACATCTCTTCCAAGGGGCATTTAAACCATCTTGTTAAGCTACTGCGACCTGCACGTCTCTTCCAAGGGGCATTTAAACCGTTTAATTAAGCTACTGTGACCTGCACGTCTCTTCCAAGGGGCATTTAAAATGTCTTGTTAAGCTACTGCGACCTCCACCTCTCATCCAAGTGGCATTTATACCGTCTTTTTAAGCTACTGCGACTTGCACGTCTCATCCAAGGGGCATTTAAACTGTCTTGTTAAGCTACTGTAACCTCCACCGCTTTTCCAAGGGGCATTTAAACCGTCTTGTTAAGCTACTGCGACCTGCTCGTCTCTTCCAAGGGGCATTTAAACCGTCTTTTTAAGCTACTGCGACCTGCTCGTCTCTTCCAAGGGGCATTTAAACCGTCTTGATAAGCTACGGTGACTTGCAAGTCTCTTCCAAGTGGCATTTAAACCGTCTTGTTAAGCTACTGTAACCTCCACAACTTTTCCAAGGGGCATTTAAACCGTCTTCTTAAGCTACTGCGATCTGCACGTCTCTTCCAAGGGGCATTTAAACCGTCTTGTTAAGATACTGCGACCTGCACTTCTCTTCCAAAGGGCATTTAAACTGTCTTTTTAAGCTGCTGCGACCTGCATGTCTCTTCCAAGGGGCATTAAAACCGTCTTGTTAAGCTACAGTAACCTCCACCATTTTTCCAAGGGGCATTAAACCATCTTGTTAAGCTACTGCGACCTGCACGTCTCTTCCAAGGGGCATTTAAACCGTCTTGTTAAGCTACTGTGACCTGCACGTCTCTTCCAAGGGGCATTTAAACAGTCTTGTTAAGCCACTGCGAGCTGCACGTCTCTTCCAAGGGGCATTTAAACCGTCTTGTTAAGCTACTGCGACAAACATGTCTCTTCCAAGGGGCATTTAAACCAGCTTGTTAAGCTACTGCGATCTCCATCGCACTTCCAAGGGGCATTTACACCGTCTTGTTAAGCTACTGCGACCTGCACGTCTCTTTCAAGGGGCATTTAAACTGTCTTATTAAGCTACTGCGACCTCCGCCGCTCTTCCAAGGGGCATTTAAACCGTCTTGTTAAGCTACTGTGACCTGCACGTCTCTTCCAAGTGACATTTAAACCGTGTTGTTAAGCTACTGCGACCTATACGTATCTTCCAAGTGGCATTTAAACGGTCTTGTTAAGCTACTGCGACCTCCACCTCTCTTCCCAGGGCCATTTAAACCGTCTTATTAACCTACTGCGACCTGCACATCTCTTTCAATGGGCATTTAAACCATCTTATTAAGCTACTGCGACCTGCACGTCTCTTACAAGGGGTATTTAAACTGTCTTGTTAAGCTACTGCGACCTCCAATGCTCTTCCAAGGGGCATTTAAACCATCTTGTTAAGCTACTGCGACCTCCACCTCTCTTCCAAGGGCCATTTAAACCGTCTTTTTAAGCCACTGCGACCTGCATGTCTCTTCCAAGGGGCATTTAAACCATCTTGTTAAGCTACTGCGACCTCCACCGCTCTTCCAAGAGGCATTTAAACCATCTTGTTAAGCTACTGCGACCTGCACGTCTCTTCCAAGAGTCATTTAAACTGTCTTGTTAAGCTACTGCGACCTCCACCACTCTTCCAAGGGGCATTTAAACCGTCTTATTAAGCTACTGCGACCTGCACATCTCTTCCACGGGGCATTTAAACCATCTTATTAAGCTACTGCGACCTCCACCTCTCTTCCAAGGGCATTTAAACCATCTTATTAAGCTACTGCGACCTGCACATCTCTTCCAAGGGGCATTTAAACCGTCTTATTAAGCTACTGCGACCTGCATGTCTCTTCCAAGGGCCATTTAAACTGTCTTGTTAAGCTACTGCGACCTCCACGTCTCTTCCAAGGCGGATTTAAACCGTCTTCTTAAGCTACGGAGACCTGCACGTCTCTTCCAAGGTGCATTTAAACCGTCTTGTTAAGCTACTGCGACCTGCATGTCTCTTCCAAGGGGCATTTAAACCGTCTTGTTAAGCTGCTGCGACCTGCATGTCTCTTCCAAAGGGCATTTAAACCATTTTGTTAAGCTACTGCGACCTCAATCGTACTTCCAAGGGGCATTTAAACCGTCTTGTTAAGCTACAGCGACCTGCACATCTCTTTCAAGGGGCATTTAAACTGTCTTGTTAAGCTACTGCGACCTCCACCGCTCTTCCAAGGGGCATTTAAACCGTCTTGTTAAGCTACTGCGACCTGCACGTCTCTTCCAAGGGGCATTTAAACTGTCTTGTTAAGCTACTGCGACTTACACGTCTCTTCCAAGTGGCATTTAAACCGTCTTGTTAAGCTACTGCGACCTACACGTCTCTTCCAAGTGGCATGTAAACTGTCTAGTTAAGCTGCTGTGACCTCCACCTCTCTTCCACGGGCCATTTAAACCGTCTTCTTAAGCTACTGCGATCTGCACATCTCTTCCAACGGGCATTTAAACCATCTTATTAAGCTACTGCGACCTGCACGTCTCTTCCAAGGGGCATTTAGACTGTCTTGTTAAGCTACTGCGAGCTCCAATGCTCTTCCAAGGGGCATTTAAACCGTCTTGGTAAGCTACTGCGATCTGCAAGCCTATTCCAAGGGGCATTTAAACCCTCTTATTAAGCTCCTGCGTCCTGCACGTCTCTTCCAAGGGGGATTTAAACCGTCTTTTTAAGCTACTGCGAATTGCATGTCTCTTCAAACGGTCATTTAAACCGTCTTGATAAGCTACTGTAACCTCCACCACTTTTCCAAGGGGCATTTAAACCATCTTGTTAAGCTACTGCGACCTGCATGTCTCTTCCAAGGGGCATTTAAACCGTCTTGTTAAGCTACTGCGACCTGCACGTCTCTTCCAAGGGGCATTTAAACCGTCTTTTTAAGCTACTGCGACCTGCATGTCTCTTCCAAGGCGCATTTAAACCGTCTTGTTAATATACTGCGACCTGCTCGTCTCTTCCAAGGCGCACTTAAACCGTCTTTTTAAGCTACTTCGACTTGCACGTCTCTTCCAAGGGGCATTTAAACAGTCTTGTTAAGCTACTGTAACCTCCACCACTTTTCCAAGGGGCATTTAAACCGTCTTGTTAAGCTACTGCGATCTACACGTCTCTTCCAAGGGGCATTTAAACAGTCTTGTTAAGCTACTGTAACCTCCACCACTTTTCCAAGGGGCATTTAAACCGTCTTGTTAAGCTACTGCGATCTGCACGTCTCTTCCAAGGGGCATTTAAACCGTCTTATTAAGCTACGGCGACCTGCATGTCTCTTCCAAGGGCCATTTAAACTGTCTTGTTAAGCTACTGCGACCTCCACCGCTCTTCCAAGGGGCATTTAAACCGTCTTATTAAGCTACTGCAACCTGCATGTCTCTTCCAAGGGGCATTTAAACCGTCTTGTTAAGCTACTGCGACCTGCACGTCTCTTCCAAGGGGCATTTAAACCGTTTTGTTAAGCTACTGCGACCTGCATGTCTCTTCCAAGGGGCATTTAAACCGTCTTGTTAAGCCACTGCGACCTGCATGTCTCTTCCAAGGCTCATTTAAACCGTCTTTTTAAGCTGCTGCGAACAGCATGTCTCTTCCAAGGGGCATTTAAACCATCTTGTTAAGCTACTGTGACCTCAACCGCTCTTCCACGGGGCATTTAAACCATCTTGTTAAGCTGCTGCCACCTGCATGTCTCTTCCAAGGGGCATTTAAACAATCTTGTTAAGCTACTGCGACCTCCACGGCTCTACCAAGGGGCTTTTAAACCTTCCTGTTAAGCTACAGCGACCTGCACGTCTCTTTCAAGGGGCATTTAAACTGTCTTGTTGAGCTACTGCGACCTCCTCCGGTCTTCCAAGGGGCATTTAAACCGTCTTGTTAAGCTGCTGCAACCTGCACGTCTCTTCCAAGTGGCATTTAAACCGTCTTGTTTAGCTACTGCAACCTGCACGTCTCTTCTAAGGGGCATTTAAACCGTCTTGTTTAGCTACTGCGACCTGCACGTCTCTTCCAAGGGGAATTTAAACCGTCTTGTTAAGCTACTGCGACCTGCACGTCTCTTACAAGGCACATTTAAACCATCTTTTTAAGCTACTGCGACTTGCGCGTCTCTTCCAAGGGGCAATTAAACTGTCTTGTTAAGCTACTGCGACCTGCATGTCTCTTCCAAGGGGCATTTAAACCGTCTTGTTAAGCCACTGCGACCTGCACGTCTCTACCAAGGTGTATTTAAACCGTCTTTTTAAGCTGCTGTGAACAGCATGTCTCTTCCAAGGGGCATTTAAACCATCTTGTTAAGCTACTGCGACCTGCATGTCTCTTCCAAGGGGCATTTAAACCGTCTTGGTAAGCTACTGCGTCCTGCAAGCCTATTCCAAGGGGCATTTAAATCCTCTTGTTAAGCTACTGCGACCTGCACATCTCTTCCAAGGGGCATTTAAACCATCTTGTTAAGCTACTGCGACCTGCACGTCTCTTCCAAGGGGCATTTAAACCGTTTAATTAAGCTACTGTGACCTGCACGTCTCTTCCAAGGGGCATTTAAAATGTCTTGTTAAGCTACTGCGACCTCCACCTCTCATCCAAGTGGCATTTATACCGTCTTTTTAAGCTACTGCGACTTGCACGTCTCATCCAAGGGGCATTTAAACTGTCTTGTTAAGCTACTGTAACCTCCACCGCTTTTCCAAGGGGCATTTAAACCGTCTTGTTAAGCTACTGCGACCTGCTCGTCTCTTCCAAGGGGCATTTAAACCGTCTTTTTAAGCTACTGCGACCTGCTCGTCTCTTCCAAGGGGCATTTAAACCGTCTTGATAAGCTACGGTGACTTGCAAGTCTCTTCCAAGGGGCATTTAAACCGTCTTGTTAAGCTACTGTAACCTCCACAACTTTTCCAAGGGGCATTTAAACCGTCTTCTTAAGCTACTGCGATCTGCACGTCTCTTCCAAGGGGCATTTAAACCGTCTTGTTAAGATACTGCGACCTGCACTTCTCTTCCAAAGGGCATTTAAACTGTCTTTTTAAGCTGCTGCGACCTGCATGTCTCTTCCAAGGGGCATTAAAACCGTCTTGTTAAGCTACAGTAACCTCCACCATTTTTCCAAGGGGCATTAAACCATCTTGTTAAGCTACTGCGACCTGCACGTCTCTTCCAAGGGGCATTTAAACCGTCTTGTTAAGCTACTGTGACCTGCACGTCTCTTCCAAGGGGCATTTAAACAGTCTTGTTAAGCCACTGCGAGCTGCACGTCTCTTCCAAGGGGCATTTAAACCGTCTTGTTAAGCTACTGCGACAAACATGTCTCTTCCAAGGGGCATTTAAACCAGCTTGTTAAGCTACTGCGATCTCCATCGCACTTCCAAGGGGCATTTACACCGTCTTGTTAAGCTACTGCGACCTGCACGTCTCTTTCAAGGGGCATTTAAACTGTCTTATTAAGCTACTGCGACCTCCGCCGCTCTTCCAAGGGGCATTTAAACCGTCTTGTTAAGCTACTGTGACCTGCACGTCTCTTCCAAGTGACATTTAAACCGTGTTGTTAAGCTACTGCGACCTATACGTATCTTCCAAGTGGCATTTAAACGGTCTTGTTAAGCTACTGCGACCTCCACCTCTCTTCCCAGGGCCATTTAAACCGTCTTATTAACCTACTGCGACCTGCACATCTCTTTCAATGGGCATTTAAACCATCTTATTAAGCTACTGCGACCTGCACGTCTCTTACAAGGGGTATTTAAACTGTCTTGTTAAGCTACTGCGACCTCCAATGCTCTTCCAAGGGGCATTTAAACCATCTTGTTAAGCTACTGCGACCTCCACCTCTCTTCCAAGGGCCATTTAAACCGTCTTTTTAAGCCACTGCGACCTGCATGTCTCTTCCAAGGGGCATTTAAACCATCTTGTTAAGCTACTGCGACCTCCACCGCTCTTCCAAGAGGCATTTAAACCATCTTGTTAAGCTACTGCGACCTGCACGTCTCTTCCAAGAGTCATTTAAACTGTCTTGTTAAGCTACTGCGACCTCCACCACTCTTCCAAGGGGCATTTAAACCGTCTTATTAAGCTACTGCGACCTGCACATCTCTTCCACGGGGCATTTAAACCATCTTATTAAGCTACTGCGACCTCCACCTCTCTTCCAAGGGCATTTAAACCATCTTATTAAGCTACTGCGACCTGCACATCTCTTCCAAGGGGCATTTAAACCGTCTTATTAAGCTACTGCGACCTGCATGTCTCTTCCAAGGGCCATTTAAACTGTCTTGTTAAGCTACTGCGACCTCCACGTCTCTTCCAAGGGGGATTTAAACCGTCCTGTTAAGCTACTGCGACCTGCACGTCTCTTCCAAGGTGCATTTAAACCATCTTTTTAAGCTACTGCGACTTGCACGTCTTTTCCAAGGGGCATTCAAACCGTCTTGTTAAGCTACTGTAACCTCCATTACTTTTCCAAGTGGGTTTTAAACCGTCTTGTTAAGCTACTGCGACCTGCACGTCTCTTCCAAGGTGCATTTAAACCATCTTTTTAAGCTACTGCGACTTGCACGTCTCTTCCAAGGAGCATTCAAACCGTCTTGTTAAGCTACTGTAACCTTCATTACTTTTCCAAGTGGGATTTAAACCGTCTTGTTAAGCTACTGCGACTTGCACGTCTCTTCCAAGGGGCATTCAAACCGTCTTCTTAAGCTACTGTAACCTCCATTACTTTTCCAAGGGGCATTTAAACCGTCTTGTTAAGCTACTGTGACCTGGTCGTCTCTTCCAAGGGGCATTTAAACCGTCTTGTTAAGCTACTGCGACCTACACGTCTCTTCCAAGGCGCATTTAAACCGTCTTTTTAAGCTACTGCGACTTGCACGTCTCTTTCAAGGGGCATTTAAACCGTCTTGTTAAGCTACAGTAACCTCTACCACTTTTCCAAGGGGCATTTAAACAGTCTTGTTAAGCTACTGCGACCTCCACCGCTTTTCCAAGGAGCATTTAAACCGTCTTGTTAAGCTACTGCGACCAGCATGTCTCTTCCAAGAGGAATTTAAACCATTTGTTAGGCCACTGCGACCTCCACGTCTCTTCCATGGGGCATTTAAACCCTCTTTTTAAGCTGCTGCGAACAGCATGTCTCTTCCAAGGGGCATTTAAACCATCTTGTTAAGCTACTGCGACCTCCACCGCTCTTCCAAGGGGCATTTAAACCATTTTGTTAAGCTACTGCCTCCTGCACGTCTCTTCCAAGGGGCATTTAAACCGTCTTGTTAAGCTACTGCGACCTGCTCGTCTCTTCCAAGGGGCATTTAAACCGTCTTTTTAAGCTACAGCGACCTACTCGTCTTTTCCTAGGGGCATTTAAACCGTCTTCTTAAGCTACGGCGACCTGCACGTCTCTTCCAAGGCGCTTTTAAACCGTCTTTTTAAGCTAATGCGACTTGCACGTCTCTTCCAAGGGGCATTTAAACCGTCTTGCTAAGCTACTGTAACCTCCACCACTTTTCCAAGGGGCATTTAAACTGTCTTGTTAAGCTACTGCGACCTTAACCGCTCTTCCAAGGGGCATTTAAACCGTCTTGTTAAGCTACTGCGACCTGCACGTCTCTTCCAAGGGGCATTTAAACTGTCTTGTTAAGCTACTGCGACTTACACGTCTCTTCCAAGTGGCATTTAAACCGTCTTGTTAAGCTACTGCGACCTACACGTCTCTTCCAAGTGGCATGTAAACTGTCTAGTTAAGCTGCTGCGACCTCCACCTCTCTTCCAAGGGCCATTTAAACCGTCTTCTTAAGCTACTGCGACCTGCACATCTCTTCCAACGGGCATTTAAACCATCTTATTAAGCTACTGCGACCTGCACGTCTCTTCCAAGGGGCATTTAGACTGTCTTGTTAAGCTACTGCGAGCTCCAATGCTCTTCCAAGGGGCATTTAAACCGTCTTGGTAAGCTACTGCGATCTGCAAGCCTATTCCAAGGGGCATTTAAACCCTCTTATTAAGCTCCTGCGTCCTGCACGTCTCTTCCAATGGGGATTTAAACTGTCTTTTTAAGCTACTGCGAATTGCATGTCTCTTCAAAGGGTCATTTAAACCGTCTTGTTAAGCTACTGTAACCTCCACCACTTTTCCAAGGGGCATTTAAACCATCTTGTTAAGCTACTGCGACCTGCATGTCTCTTCCAAGGGGCATTTAAACCGTCTTGTTAAGCTACTGCGACCTGCACGTCTCTTCCAAGGGGCATTTAAACCGTCTTGTTAAGATACTGCGACCTGCATGTCTCTTCCAAGGGGCATTTAAACAGTCTTGTTAAGCTACTGTAACCTCCACCACTTTTCCAAGGGGCATTTAAACCGTCTTGTTAAGCTACTGCGATCTACACGTCTCTTCCAAGGGGCATTTAAACAGTCTTGTTAAGCTACTGTAACCTCCACCACTTTTCCAAGCGGCATTTAAACCGTCTTGTTAAGCTACTGCGATCTGCACGTCTCTTCCAAGGGGCATTTAAACCGTCTTATTAAGCTACTGCGACCTGCATGTCTCTTCCAAGGGCCATTTAAACTGTCTTGTTAAGCTACTGCGACCTCCAACGCTCTTCCAAGGGGCATTTAAACCGTCTTATTAAGCTACTGCAACCTGCATGTCTCTTCCAAGGGGCATTTAAACCGTCTTGTTAAGCTACTGCGACCTGCACGTCTCTTCCAAGGGGCATTTAAACCGTCCTGTTAAGCTACAGCGACCTGCACGTCTCTTTCAAGGGGCATTTAAACTGTCTTGTTGAGCTACTGCGACCTCCTCCGGTCTTCCAAGGGGCATTTAAACCATCTTGTTAAGCTGCTGCAACCTGCACGTCTCTTCCAAGTGGCATTTAAACCATCTTGTTTAGCTACTGCGATCTGCACGTCTCTTCTAAGGGGCATTTAAACCATCTTGTTTAGCTACTGCGACCTGCACGTCTCTTCCAAGGGGCATTTAAACCGTGTTACTAAGCTACTGCGACCTGCACATCTCTTCCACGGGGCATTTAAACCGTCTTATTAAGCTACTGCGACCTGCACGTCTCTTCCAAGGGGCATTTAAACCGTCTTGTTAAGCTACTGCGACCTGCACGTCTCTTCCAAGGGGCATTTAAACTGCCTTGTTAAGCTACTGCGACCTGCACGTCTCTTCCAAGGGGGATTTAAACCGTCTTGTTAAGCTACTGCCACCTGCACGTCTCTTCCAAGGCACATTTAAACCATCTTTTTAAGCTACTGCGACTTGCACGTCTCTTCCAAGGGGCAATTAAACTGTCTTGTTAAGCTACTGCGACCTGCACGTCTCTACCAAGGTGTATTTAAACCGTCTTTTTAAGCTGCTGTGAACAACATGTCTCTTCCAAGGGGCATTTAAACCATCTTGTTAAGCTACTGCGACCTGCACGTCTCTTCCAAGGGGCATTTAAACCGTCTTGGTAAGCTACTGAGTCCTGCAAGCCTATTCCAAGGGGCATTTAAACCCTCTTGTTAAGGTACTGCGACCTGCACATCTCTTCCAAGGGGCATTTAAACCATCTTGTTAAGCTACTGCGAACTGCACGTCTCTTCCAAGGGGCATTTAAACCGTCTTATTAAGCTACTGTGACCTGCACGTCTCTTCCAAGGGGCATTTAAACTGTCTTGTTAAGCTACTGCGACCTCCACCTCTCATCCAAGTGGCATTTAAACCGTCTTTTTAAGCTACTGCGACTTGCACGTCTCATCCAAGGGGCATTTAAACTGTCTTGTTAAGCTACTGTAACCTCCACCGCTTTTCCAAGGGGCATTTAAACCGTCTTGATAAGCTACTGCGACCTGCTCGTCTCTTCCAAGGGGCATTTAAACCGTCTTTTTAAGCTACTGCGACCTGCTCGTCTCTTCCAAGGGGCATTTAAACCGTCTTGTTAAGCTACGGTGACTTGCAAGTCTCTTCCAAGGGGCATTTAAACCGTCTTGTTAAGCTACTGTAACCTCCACCACTTTTCCAAGGGGCATTTAAACCGACTTGTTAAGCTACTGCGACCTGCACGTCTCTTCCAAGGGGCATTTAAACCGTCTTGCTAAGATACTGCGACCTGCACCTCTCTTCCAAAGGGCATTTAAACTGTCTTGTTAAGCTGCTGCGACCTGCATGTCTCTTCCAAGGGGCATTTAAACCATCTTGTTAAGCTACTGTGACCTCAACCGCTCTTCCACGGGGCATTTAAACCATCTTGTTAAGCTGCTGCCACCTGCATGTCTCTTCCAAGGGGCATTTAAACAATCTTGTTAAGCTACTGCGACCTCCACGGCTCTTCGAAGGGGCATTTAAACCGTCCTGTTAAGCTACAGCGACCTGCACGTCTCTTTCAAGGGGCATTTAAACTGTCTTGTTGAGCTACTGCGACCTCCTCCGGTCTTCCAAGGGGCATTTAAACCATCTTGTTAAGCTGCTGCAACCTGCACGTCTCTTCCAAGTGGCATTTAAACCGTCTTGTTTAGCTACTGCGACCTGCACGTCTCTCCTAAGGGGCATTTAAACCGTCTTGTTTAGCTACTGCGACCTGCACGTCTCTTCCAAGGGGCATTTAAACCGTCTTACTAAGCTACTGCGACCTGCACATCTCTTCCACGGGGCATTTAAACTGTTTTATTAAGCTACTGCGACCTGCACGTCTCTTCCAAGGGGCATTTAAACCGTCTTGTTAAGCTACTGCGACCTGCACGTCTCTTCCAAGGGGAATTTAAACTGCCTTGTTAAGCTACTGCGACCTACACGTCTCTTCCAAGGGGGATTTAAACCGTCTTGTTAAGCTACTGCGACCTGCACGTCTCTTCCAAGGCACATTTAAACCATCTTTTTAAGCTACTGCGACTTGCGCGTCTCTTCCAAGGGGCAATTAAACTGTCTTGTTGAGCTACTGCGACCTGCATGTCTCTTCCAAGGGGCATTTAAACCGTCTTGTTAAGCCACTCCGACCTGCACGTCTCTACCAAGGTGTATTTAAACCGTCTTTTTAAGCTGCTGTGAACAGCATGTCTCTTCCAAGGGGCATTTAAACCATCTTGTTAAGCTACTGCGACCTGCACGTCTCTTCCAAGGGGCATTTAAACCGTCTTGGTAAGCTACTGCGTCCTGCAAGCCTATTCCAAGGGGCATTTAAACCCTCTTGTTAAGCTCCTGCGACCTGCACATCTCTTCCAAGGGGCATTTAAACCATCTTGTTAAGCTACTGCGACCTGCACGTCTCTTCCAAGGGGCATTTAAACCATCTTATTAAGCTACTGTGACCTGCACGTCTCTTCCAAGGGGCATTTAAACTGTCTTGTTAAGCTACTGCGACCTCCACCTCTCATCCAAGTGGCATTTAAACCGTCTTTTTAAGCTACTGCGACCTGCACGTCTCTTCCAAGGGGCATTTAAACCGTCTAATTAAGCTACTGTGACCTGCACGTCTCATCCAAGGGGCATTTAAACTGTCTTGTTAAGCTACTGTAACCTCCACCGCTTTTCCAAGGGGCATTTAAACCGTCTTGTTAAGCTACTGCGACCTGCTCGTCTCTTCCAAGGGGCATTTAAACCGTCTTTTTAAGCTACTGCGACCTGCTCGTCTCTTCCAAGGGGCATTTAAACCGTCTTGTTAAAATACTGGGACCTGCACGTCTCTTCCAAAGGGCATTTAAACTGTCTTTTTAAGCTGCTGCGACCTGCATGTCTCTTCCAAGGGGCATTAAAACCGTCTTGTTAAGCTACTGTAACCTCCACCACTTTTCCAAGGGGCATTAAACCATCTTGTTAAGCTACTGCGACCTGCACGTCTCTTCCAAGGGGCATTTAAACCGTCTTTTTAAGCTACTGCGACCTGCACGTCTCTTCCAAGGGGCATTTAAACAGTCTTTTTAAGCCACTGCGAGCTGCACATCTCTTCCAAGGGGCATTTAAACCGTCTTGTTAAGCTACTGCGACAAACATGTCTCTTCCAAGGGGCATTTAAACCAGCTTGTTAAGCTACTGCGATCTCCATCGCACTTCCAAGGGGCATTTACACCGTCTTGTTCAGCTACTGCGACCTGCACGTCTCTTTCAAGGGGCATTTAAACTGTCTTGTTAAGCTACTGCGACCTCCGCCGCTCTTCCAAGGGGCATTTAAACCGTCTTGTTAAGCAACTGTGACCTGCACGTCTCTTCCAAGTGGCATTTAAACCGTCTTGTTAAGCTACTGCGACCTATACGTCTCTTCCAAGTGGCATTTAAACGGTCTTGTTAAGCTACTGCGACCTCCACCTCTCTTCCCAGGGCCATATAAACCGTCTTATTAACCTACTGCACATCTCTTTCAATGGGCATTTAAACCATCTTATTAAGCTACTGCGACCTGCTCGTCTCTTCCAAGGGGCATTTAAACCGTCTTTTTAAGCTACAGCGACCTACTCGTCTCTTCCAAGGGGCATTTAAACCGTCTTCTTAAGCTACGGCGACCTGCACGTCTCTTCCAAGGCGCATTTAAACCGTCTTTTTAAGCTAATGCGACTTGCACGTCTCTTACAAGGGCCATTTAAACCGTCTTTTTAAGCTACTGCGACCTGCTCATCTCTTGCAAGGGGCATTTAAACCGTCTTCTTAAGCTACGGCGACCTGCACGTCTCTTCCAAGGTGCATTTAAACCGCTTGTTAAGCTACTGCGACCTGCATGTCTCTTCCAAGGGGCATTTAAACTGTCTTGTTAAGCCACTGCGACCTGCACGTCTCTTCCAAGGGGCATTTAAACCGACTTTTTAAGCTGCTGCGACCTGCATGTCTCTTCCAAAGGGCATTTAAACCATCTTGTTAAGCTACTGCGACCTCCATCGCACTTCCAAGGGGCATTTAAACCGTCTTGTTAAGCTACAGCGACCTGCACATCTCTTTCAAGGGGCATTTAAACTGTCTTGTTAAGCTACTGCGACCTCCACCGCTCTTCCAAGGGGCATTTAAACCGTCTTGTTAAGCTACTGCGACCTGCACGTCTCTTCCAAGGGGCATTTAAACTGTCTTGTTAAGCTACTGCGACTTGCACGTCTCTTCCAAGTGGCATTTAAACCGTCTTGTTAAGCTACTGCGACCTACACGTCTCTTCCAAGTGGCATGTAAACTGTCTAGTTAAGCTGCTGCGACGTCCACCTCTCTTCCAAGGGCCATTTAAACCGTCTTCTTAAGCTACTGCGACCTGCACATCTCTTCCAACGGGCATTTAAACCATCTTATTAAGCTACTGCGACCTGCACGTCTCTTCCAAGGGGCATTTAGACTGTCTTGTTAAGCTACTGCGACCTCCAATGCTCTTCCAAGGGGCATTTAAACCGTCTTGGTAAGCTACTGCGATCTGCAAGCCTATTCCAAGGGGCATTTAAACCCTCTTATTAAGCTCCTGCGTCCTGCACGTCTCTTCCAAGGGGGATTTAAACCGTCTTTTTTTTAAGCTACTGCGAATTGCATGTCTCTTCAAAGGGTCATTTAAACCGTCTTGTTAAGCTTCTGTAAACTCCACCACTTTTCCAAGGGGCATTTAAACCATCTTGTTAAGCTACTGCGACCTGCATGTCTCTTCCAAGGGCATTTAAACCGTCTTGTTAAGCTACTGCGACCTGCACCTCTCTTCCAAGGGGCATTTAAACCGTCTTGTTAAGCTACTGCTACCTGCATGTCTCTTCCAAGGCGCATTTAAACCGTCTTGTTAATATACTGCAACCTGCTCGTCTCTTCCAAGGCGCATTTAAACCGTCTTTTTAAGCTACTGCGACTTGCACGTCTCTTCCAAGGGGCATTTAAACAGTCTTGTTAAGCTACTGTAACCTCCACCACTTTTCCAAGGGGCATTTAAACCGTCTTGTTAAGCTACTGCGATCTGCACGTCTCTTCCAAGGGGCATTTAAACAGTCTTGTTAAGCTACTGCAACCTGCACGTCTCTTCCAAGGGGCATTTAAACCGTCTTGTTAAGCTACTGCGACCTGCATGTCTCTTCCAAGGTGCATTTAAACCGTCTTTTTAAGCCTCTGCGACCTGCACGTCTCTTCCAAGGGGCATTTAAACCATCTTGTTAAGCTACTGCGACCTCCACCGCTCTTCCAAGGGGCATTTAAACCGTCTTGTTAAGCTACTGCGACCTGCACGTCTCTTCCAAGTGACATTTAAACCATCTTGTTAAGCTACTGCGACCTACACGTCTCTTCCAAGTGGCATGTAAACTGTCTAGTTAAGCTGCTGCGACCTCCACCTCTCTTCCAAGGGCCATTTAAACCATCTTCTTAAGCTACTGCGACCTGCACATCTCTTCCAACGGGCATTTAAACCATCTTATTAAGCTACTGTGACCTGCACGTCTCTTCCAAGGGGCATTTAGACTGTCTTGTTAAGCTACTGTGACCTGCACGTCTCTTCCAAGTGGCATTTAAACCGTCTTGTTAAGCTACTGCGACCTATAAGTCTCTTCCAAGTGGCATTTAAACGGTCTTGTTAAGCTACTGCGACCTCCACCTCTCTTCCCAGGGCCATTTAAACCGTCTTATTAAGCTACTGTGACCTGCACATCTCTTCCAATGGGCATTTAAACCATCTTATTAAGCTACTGCGACCTGCACGTCTCTTACAAGGGGTATTTAAACTGTCTTGTTAAGCTAGTGCGACCTCCAATGCTCTTCCAAGGGGCATTTAAACCGTCTTGTTAAGCTACTGCGACCTCCACCTCTCTTCCAAGGGCCATTTAAACCGTCTTTTTAAGCCACTGCGACCTGCATGTCTCTTCCAAGGGGCACTTAAACCATCTTGTTAAGCTACTGCGACCTCCACCTCTCTTCCAAGAGGCATTTAAACCATCTTGTTAAGCTACTGCGACCTGCACGTCTCTTCCAAGGGTCATTTATACTGTCTTGTTAAGCTACTGCGACCTCCACCACTCTTCCAAGGGGCATTTAAACCATCCTATTAAGCTACTGCGACCTGCACGTCTCTTACAAAGAGTATTTAAACTGTCTTCTTAAGCTAGTGCGACCTCCAATGCTCTTTCAAGGGGAATTTAAACCGTCTTTTTAAGCTACTGCGACCTCCACCTCTCTTCCAAGGGCCATTTAAACCGTCTTTTTAAGCCACTGCGACCTGCATGTCTCTTCCAAAGGGCATTTAAACCATCTTGTTAAGCTACTGCGACCTCCACCGCTCTTCCAAGAGGCATTTAAACCATCTTGTTAAGCTACTGCGACCTGCACATCTCTTCCACGGGGCATTTAAACCATCTTATTAAGCTACTGCGACCTCCACCTCTCTTCCAAGGGGCATTTAAACCATCTTATTAAGCTACTGCGAACTGCACATCTCTTCCAAGGGGCATTTAAACCGTCTTATTAAGCTACTGCGACCTGTATGTCTCTTCCAAGGGCCATTTAAACTGTCTTGTTAAGCTACTGCGACCTCCACGTCTCTACCAAGGGGGATTTAAACCGTCCTGTTAAGCTACTGCGACCTGCACGTCTCTTCCAAGGTGCATTTAAACCATCTTTTTAAGCTACTGCGACTTGCACGTCTCTTCCAAGGGGCATTCAAACCGTCTTGTTAAGCTACTGTAACCTCCATTACTTTTCCAAGTGGGATTTAAACCGCCTTGTTAAGCTAGTGCGACCTGCACGTCTCTTCCAAGGTGCATTTAAACCATCTTTTTAAGCTACTGCGACTTGCACGTCTCTTCCAAGGGGCATTCAAACCGTTTTGTTAAGCTACTGTAACCTCCATTACTTTTCCAAGTGGGATTTAAACCGTTTTGTTAAGCTACTGTGAACTGGTCGTCTCTTCCAAGGGGCATTTAAACCGTCTTGTTAAGCTACTGCGACCTACACGTCTCTTCCAAGGCGCATTTAAACCATCTTTTTAAGCTACTGCGACTTGCACGTCTCTTTCAAGGGGCATTTAAACCGTCTTCTTAAGCTACGGCGACCTGCACGTCTCTTCCAAGGGTCATTCAAACCGTCTTGTTAAGCTCCTGCGACCTGCATGTCTCTTCCAAGGGGCATTTAAACCGTCTTGTTAAGCCACTGCGACCTGCACGTCTCTTCCAAGGGGCATTTAAACCATCTTGTTAAGCTGCTGCGACCTACATGTCTCTTCCAAAGGGCATTTAAACCATCTTGTTAAGCTACTGCGACCTCCATCGCACTTCCAAGGGGCATTTAAACCGTCTTGTTAAGCTACAGCGACCTGCACATCTCTTTCAAGGGGCATTTAAACTGTCTTGTTAAGCTACTGCGACCTCCACCGCTCTACCAAGGGGCATTTAAACCGTCTTGTTAAGCTACTGCGACCTGCACGTCTCTTCCAAGGGGCATTTAAACTGTCTTGTTAAGCTACTGCGACTTGCACGTCTCTTCCAAGTGGCATTTAAACCGTCTTGTTAAGCTACTGCGACCTACACGTCTCTTCCAAGTGGCATGTAAACTGTCTAGTTAAGCTACTGCGACCTCCATCGCACTTCCAAGGGTCATTTAAACCGTCTTTTTAAGCTACTGCGAATTGCATGTCTCTTCAAAGGGTCATTTAAACCGTCTTGTTAAGCTACTGTAACCTCCACCACTTTTCCAAGGGGCATTTAAACCATCTTGTTAAGCTACTGCGACCTGCATGTCTCTTCCAAGGGGCATTTAAACCGTCTTGTTAAGCTACTGCGACCTGCACGTCTCTTCCAAGGGGCATTTAAACCGTCTTATTAAGCTACTGCGACCTGCACGTCTCTTCCAAGGGGCATTTAGACTGTCTTGTTAAGCTACTGCGACCTCCAATGCTCTTCCAAGGGGCATTTAAACCGTCTTGGTAAGCTACTGCGATCTGCAAGCCTATTCCAAGGGGCATTTAAACCCTCTTATTAAGCTCCTGCGTCCTGCACGTCTCTTCCAAGGGGGATTTAAACCGTCTTTTTAAGCTACTGCGAATTGCATGTCTCTTCAAAGGGTCATTTAAACCGTCTTGTTAAGCTTCTGTAAACTCCACCACTTTTCCAAGGGGCATTTAAACCATCTTGTTAAGCTACTGCGACCTGCATGTCTCTTCCAAGGGCATTTAAACCGTCTTGTTAAGCTACTGCGACCTGCACCTCTCTTCCAAGGGGCATTTAAACCGTCTTGTTAAGCTACTGCTACCTGCATGTCTCTTCCAAGGCGCATTTAAACCGTCTTGTTAATATACTGCAACCTGCTCGTCTCTTCCAAGGCGCATTTAAACCGTCTTTTTAAGCTACTGCGACTTGCACGTCTCTTCCAAGGGGCATTTAAACAGTCTTGTTAAGCTACTGTAACCTCCACCACTTTTCCAAGGGGCATTTAAACCGTCTTGTTAAGCTACTGCGATCTGCACGTCTCTTCCAAGGGGCATTTAAACAGTCTTGTTAAGCTACTGCAACCTGCACGTCTCTTCCAAGGGGCATTTAAACCGTCTTGTTAAGCTACTGCGACCTGCATGTCTCTTCCAAGGTGCATTTAAACCGTCTTTTTAAGCCTCTGCGACCTGCACGTCTCTTCCAAGGGGCATTTAAACCATCTTGTTAAGCTACTGCGACCTCCACCGCTCTTCCAAGGGGCATTTAAACCGTCTTGTTAAGCTACTGCGACCTGCACGTCTCTTCCAAGTGACATTTAAACCATCTTGTTAAGCTACTGCGACCTACACGTCTCTTCCAAGTGGCATGTAAACTGTCTAGTTAAGCTGCTGCGACCTCCACCTCTCTTCCAAGGGCCATTTAAACCATCTTCTTAAGCTACTGCGACCTGCACATCTCTTCCAACGGGCATTTAAACCATCTTATTAAGCTACTGTGACCTGCACGTCTCTTCCAAGGGGCATTTAGACTGTCTTGTTAAGCTACTGTGACCTGCACGTCTCTTCCAAGTGGCATTTAAACCGTCTTGTTAAGCTACTGCGACCTATAAGTCTCTTCCAAGTGGCATTTAAACGGTCTTGTTAAGCTACTGCGACCTCCACCTCTCTTCCCAGGGCCATTTAAACCGTCTTATTAAGCTACTGTGACCTGCACATCTCTTCCAATGGGCATTTAAACCATCTTATTAAGCTACTGCGACCTGCACGTCTCTTACAAGGGGTATTTAAACTGTCTTGTTAAGCTAGTGCGACCTCCAATGCTCTTCCAAGGGGCATTTAAACCGTCTTGTTAAGCTACTGCGACCTCCACCTCTCTTCCAAGGGCCATTTAAACCGTCTTTTTAAGCCACTGCGACCTGCATGTCTCTTCCAAGGGGCACTTAAACCATCTTGTTAAGCTACTGCGACCTCCACCTCTCTTCCAAGAGGCATTTAAACCATCTTGTTAAGCTACTGCGACCTGCACGTCTCTTCCAAGGGTCATTTATACTGTCTTGTTAAGCTACTGCGACCTCCACCACTCTTCCAAGGGGCATTTAAACCATCCTATTAAGCTACTGCGACCTGCACGTCTCTTACAAAGAGTATTTAAACTGTCTTCTTAAGCTAGTGCGACCTCCAATGCTCTTTCAAGGGGAATTTAAACCGTCTTTTTAAGCTACTGCGACCTCCACCTCTCTTCCAAGGGCCATTTAAACCGTCTTTTTAAGCCACTGCGACCTGCATGTCTCTTCCAAAGGGCATTTAAACCATCTTGTTAAGCTACTGCGACCTCCACCGCTCTTCCAAGAGGCATTTAAACCATCTTGTTAAGCTACTGCGACCTGCACATCTCTTCCACGGGGCATTTAAACCATCTTATTAAGCTACTGCGACCTCCACCTCTCTTCCAAGGGGCATTTAAACCATCTTATTAAGCTACTGCGAACTGCACATCTCTTCCAAGGGGCATTTAAACCGTCTTATTAAGCTACTGCGACCTGTATGTCTCTTCCAAGGGCCATTTAAACTGTCTTGTTAAGCTACTGCGACCTCCACGTCTCTACCAAGGGGGATTTAAACCGTCCTGTTAAGCTACTGCGACCTGCACGTCTCTTCCAAGGTGCATTTAAACCATCTTTTTAAGCTACTGCGACTTGCACGTCTCTTCCAAGGGGCATTCAAACCGTCTTGTTAAGCTACTGTAACCTCCATTACTTTTCCAAGTGGGATTTAAACCGCCTTGTTAAGCTAGTGCGACCTGCACGTCTCTTCCAAGGTGCATTTAAACCATCTTTTTAAGCTACTGCGACTTGCACGTCTCTTCCAAGGGGCATTCAAACCGTTTTGTTAAGCTACTGTAACCTCCATTACTTTTCCAAGTGGGATTTAAACCGTTTTGTTAAGCTACTGTGAACTGGTCGTCTCTTCCAAGGGGCATTTAAACCGTCTTGTTAAGCTACTGCGACCTACACGTCTCTTCCAAGGCGCATTTAAACCATCTTTTTAAGCTACTGCGACTTGCACGTCTCTTTCAAGGGGCATTTAAACCGTCTTCTTAAGCTACGGCGACCTGCACGTCTCTTCCAAGGGTCATTCAAACCGTCTTGTTAAGCTCCTGCGACCTGCATGTCTCTTCCAAGGGGCATTTAAACCGTCTTGTTAAGCCACTGCGACCTGCACGTCTCTTCCAAGGGGCATTTAAACCATCTTGTTAAGCTGCTGCGACCTACATGTCTCTTCCAAAGGGCATTTAAACCATCTTGTTAAGCTACTGCGACCTCCATCGCACTTCCAAGGGGCATTTAAACCGTCTTGTTAAGCTACAGCGACCTGCACATCTCTTTCAAGGGGCATTTAAACTGTCTTGTTAAGCTACTGCGACCTCCACCGCTCTACCAAGGGGCATTTAAACCGTCTTGTTAAGCTACTGCGACCTGCACGTCTCTTCCAAGGGGCATTTAAACTGTCTTGTTAAGCTACTGCGACTTGCACGTCTCTTCCAAGTGGCATTTAAACCGTCTTGTTAAGCTACTGCGACCTACACGTCTCTTCCAAGTGGCATGTAAACTGTCTAGTTAAGCTACTGCGACCTCCATCGCACTTCCAAGGGTCATTTAAACCGTCTTTTTAAGCTACTGCGAATTGCATGTCTCTTCAAAGGGTCATTTAAACCGTCTTGTTAAGCTACTGTAACCTCCACCACTTTTCCAAGGGGCATTTAAACCATCTTGTTAAGCTACTGCGACCTGCATGTCTCTTCCAAGGGGCATTTAAACCGTCTTGTTAAGCTACTGCGACCTGCACGTCTCTTCCAAGGGGCATTTAAACCGTCTTGTTAAGCTACTGCGACCTGCATGTCTCTTCCAAGGCGCATTTAAACCGTCTTGTTAATATACTGCGACCTGCTCGTCTCTTCCAAGGCGCATTTAAACCGTCTTTTTAAGCTACTGCGACTTGCACGTCTCTTCCAAGGGGCATTTAAACAGTCTTGTTAAGCTACTGTAACCTCCACCACTTTTCCAAGGGGCATTTAAACCGTCTTGTTAAGCTACTGCGATCTGCACGTCTCTTCCAAGGGGCATTTAAACAGTCTTGTTAAGTTACTGTAACCTCCACCACTTTTCCAAGGGGCATTTAAACCGTCTTGTTAAGCTACTGCGATCTGCACGTCTCTTCCAAGGGGCATTTAAACCGTCTTGTTAAGCTACTGCGACCTGCATGTCTCTTCCAAGGGGCATTTAAACCGTCTTTTTAAGCCTCTGCGACCTGCACGTCTCTTCCAAGGGGCATTTAAACCATCTTGTTAAGCTACTGCGACCTCCACCGCTCTTCCAAGGGGCATTTAAACCGTCTTGTTAAGCTACTGCGACCTGCACGTCTCTTCCAAGTGGCATTTAAACCGTCTTGTTAAGCTACTGCGACCTACACGTCTCTTCCAAGTGGCATGTAAACTGTCTAGTTAAGCTGCTGCGACCTCCACCTCTCTTCCAAGGGCCATTTAAACCGTCTTCTTAAGCTACTGCGACCTGCACATCTCTTCCAACGGGCATTTAAACCATCTTATTAAGCTACTGCGACCTGCACTTCTCTTCCAAGGGGCATTTAGACTGCCTTGTTAAGCTACTGCGACCTCCAATGCTTTTCTAAAGGGCATTTAAACCGTCTTGGTAAGCTACTGCGATCTGCAAGCCTATTCCAAGGGGCATTTAAACCCTCTTATTAAGCTCCTGCGTCCTGCACGTCTCTTCCAAGGGGGATTTAAACCGTCTTGTTAAGCTACTGCGACCTGCACGTCTCTTCCAAGGGGCATTTAAACCGTCTTGTTAAGCTACTGTGACCTGCTCGTCTCTTCCAAAGGGCATTTAAACCGTCTTGTTAAGCTACTGCGACCTGCACGTCTCTTCCAAGGCGCATTTAAACCGTCTTTTTAAGCTACTGCGAATTGCATGTCTCTTCAAAGGGGCATTTAAACCGTCTTGTTAAGCTACTGTAACCTCCACCACTTTTCCAAGGGGCATTTAAACCATCTTGTTAAGCTACTGCGACCTGCATGTCTCTTCCAAGGGGCATTTAAACCGTCTTGTTAAGCTACTGCGACCTGCACGTCTCTTCCAAGGGGCATTTAAACCGTCTTGTTAAGATACTGCGACCTGCATGTCTCTTCCAAGGGGCATTTAAACCGTCTTTTTAAGCCACTGCGACCTGCAAGTCTCTTCCAAGGGGCATATAAACAGTCTTTTTAAGCTGCTGAGAACAGCATGTCTCTTCCAAGGGGCATTTAAACCATCTTGTTAAGCTACTGCGACCTCCACCGCTCTTCCAAGGGGCATTTAAACCATCTTGTTAAGCTACTGTGACCTGCACGTCTCTTCCAAGGGGCATTTAAACCGTCTTGTTAAGCTACTGTGACCTGCTCATCTCTTCCAAGGGGCATTTAAACCGTCTTGTTAAGCTACTGTAACCTCCACCACTTTTCCAAGGGGCATTTAAACCGTCTTGTTAACCTACTGCGACCTGTACGTCTCTTCCACGGGGCATTTAAACCGTCTTGTTAAGCTACTGCGACCTGCGTGTCTCTTCCAAGGGGCATTTAAACCGTCTTTTTAAGCCACTGCGACCTGCACGTCTCATCCAAGGGGCATTTAAACCATCTTTTTAAGCCACTGCGACCTGCATGTCTCTTCCAAGGTGCATTTAAACCATCTTGTTAAGCTACTGCGACCTCCACCGCTCTTCCAAGAGGCATTTAAACCATCTTGTTAAGCTACTGCAAACTGCACGTCTCTTCCAAGGGTCATTTAAACTGTCTTGTTAAGCTACTGCGACCTCCACCACACTTCCAAGGGGCATTTAAACCGTCTTGTTAAGCTACTGCGACCTGCACGTCTCTTTCAAGGGGCATTTAAACTGTCTTGTTAAGCTACTGCGACCTCCACCTCTCTTCCAAGGGGCATTTAAGCCATCTTATTAAGCTACTGCGACCTGCACATCTCTTCCAAGGGGCATTTAAACCGTCTTATTAAGCTACTGCGACCTGCATGTCTCTTCCAAGGGCCATTTAAACTGTCTTGTTAAGCTACTGCGACCTCCACCGCTCTTCCAAGGGGCATTTAAACCGTCTTATTAAGCTACTGCAACCTGCATGTCTCTTCCAAGGGGCATTTAAACCATTTTATTAAGCTACTGCGACCTGCACGTCTCTTCCAAGGGGCATTTAAACCGTATTGTTAAGCTACTGCGACCTGCATGTCTCTTCCAAGGGGCATTTAAACCGTCTTGTTAAGCCACTGCGACCTACACGTCTCTTCCAAGGGGTATTTAAACCGTCTTTTTAAGCTGCTGCGAACAGCATGTCTCTTCCAAGGGGCATTTAAACCATCTTGTTAAGCTACTGCGACCTCCACCGCTCTTCCAAGGGGCATTTAAACCATCTTGTTAAGCTACTGTGACCTGCACGTCTCTTCCAAGGGGCATTTAAACCGTCTTGTTAAGCTACTGTGACCTGCTCATCTCTTCCAAGGGGCATTTAAACCGTCTTTTTAATATACTGTGACCTGCTCGTCTTTTTCAAGGCGCATTTAAACTGTCTTTTTAAGCAACTGCGACTTGCACGTCTCTTCCAAGGGGCATTTAAACAGTCTTGTTAAGCTACTGTAACCTCCACCACTTTTCCAAGGGGCATTTAAACCATCTTGTTAAGCTACTGCGACCTGCATGTCTCTTCCAAGGGGCATTTAAACCGTCTTGTTAAGCTACTGCGACCTGCACGTCTCTTCCAAGGGGCATTTAAACCGTCTTGTTAAGCTACTGCGACCTGCATGTCTCTTCCAAGGCGCATTTAAACCGTCTTGTTAATATACTGCGACCTGCTCGTCTCTTCCAAGGCGCATTTAAACCGTCTTTTTAAGCTACTGCGACTTGCACGTCTCTTCCAAGGGGCATTTAAACAGTCTTGTTAAGCTACTGTAACCTCCACCACTTTTCCAAGGGGCATTTAAACCGTCTTGTTAAGCTACTGCGATCTGCACGTCTCTTCCAAGGGGCATTTAAACAGTCTTGTTAAGTTACTGTAACCTCCACCACTTTTCCAAGGGGCATTTAAACCGTCTTGTTAAGCTACTGCGATCTGCACGTCTCTTCCAAGGGGCATTTAACCCGTCTTGTTAAGCTACTGCGATCTGCATGTCTCTTCCAAGGGGCATTTAAACCGTCTTGTTAAGCTACTGCAACCTGCATGTCTCTTCCAAGGGGCATTTAAACCGTCTTTTTAAGCCTCTGCGACCTGTACATCTCTTCCAAGGGGCATTTAAACCATCTTGTTAAGCTACTGCGACCTCCACCGCTCTTCCAAGGGGCATTTAAACCGTCTTGTTAAGCTACTGCGACCTGCAAGTCTCTTCCAAGTGGCATTTAAACCGTCTTGTTAAGCTACTGCGACCTACACGTCTCTTCCAAGTGGCATGTAAACTGTCTAGTTAAGCTGCTGCGACCTCCACCTCTCTTCCAAGGGCCATTTAAACCGTCTTCTTAAACTACTGCGACCTGCCCATCTCTTCCAACGGGCATTTAAACCATCTTATTAAGCTACTGCGACCTGCACGTCTCTTCCAAGGGGCATTTAGACTGTCTTGTTAAGCTACTGCGACCTCCAATGCTCTTCTAAGGGGCATTTAAACCGTCTTGGTAAGCTACTGCGATCTGCAAGCCTATTCCAAGGGGCATTTAAACTGTCTTGTTAAGCTACTGCGTCCTGCACGTCTCTTCCAAGGGGCATTTAAACCGTCTTGTTAAGCTACTGCGACCTGCATGTCTCTTCCAAGGGGCATTTAAACCATCTTTTTAAGCCACTGCGACCTGCACGTCTCATCCAAGGGGCATTTAAACCGTCTTTTTAAGCCACTGCGACCTGCATGTCTCTTCCAAAGGGCATTTAAACCATCTTGTTAAGCTACTGCGACCTCCACCGCTCTTCCAAGAGGCATTTAGACCATCTTGTTAATCTACTGCGACCTGCTCGTCTCTTCCAAGGGGCATTTAAACTGTCTTGTTAAGCTACTGCGATCTGCACGTCTCTTTCAAGGGGCATTTAAACCGTCTTGTTAAGCTACTGCGACCTCCACCTCTCTTCCAAGGGGCATTTAAACCATCTTATTAATCTACTCCGACCTGCACATCTCTTCCAAGGGGCATTTAAACCGTCTTATTAAGCTACTGCGACGGGCATGTCTCTTCCAAGGGCCATTTAAACTGTCTTGTTAAGCTACTGCGAACTCCACCGCTCTTCCAAGGGGCATTTAAAGCGTTTTGTTAAGCTACTGCCACCTGCACGTCTCTTCCTAGGGGCATTTAAACCATCTTGTTAAGCTACTGCGACCTGCATGTCTCTTCCAAGTGGCATTTAAAAAGTCTTGTTAAGCCACTGCGACCTGCACGTCTCTTCCAAGGTGCATTTAAACCGTCTTGTTAAGCTGCTGCGACCTGCATGTCTCTTCCAAGGGGCATTTAAACCATCTTGTTAAGCTACTGCGACCTCCACCACACTTCCAAGGGGCATTTAAACCGTCTTGTTAAGCTACTGCCACCTGCAAGTCTCTTTCTAGGGGCATTTAAACTGTCTTGTTAAGCTACTGCGACCTGCACATCTCTTCCACGGGGCATTTAAACCATCTTATTAAGCTACTGCGAGCTGCACATCTCTTCCAAGGGGCATTTAAACCGTCTTCTTAAGCTACTGAAACCTGCACGTCTCTTTCAAGGGGCATTTAAACTGTCTTGTTAAGCTACTGCGTCCTCCACCGCTTTTACAAGGGGCATTTAAACCGTCTTGTTAAGCTACTGCGACCTGCACGTCTCTTCCGAGTGGCATTTAAACCGTCTTGTTAAGCTACTGCGACCTGCACCTCTGTTCCAAGGGCCAATTAAATAGTCTTATTAAGCTACTGCGACCTGCACATCTCTTCCAAGGGGCATTTAAACCGTCTTATTAAGCTACTGCGACCTGCACGTCTCTTCCAAGGGGCATTTAAACTGTCTTGTTAAGCTACTGCGATCTCCAATGCTTTTCCAAGGGGCATTTAAACCGTCTTGTTAAGCTACTGCGAACTGCACGTCTCTTCCAAGGGGCATTTAAACCATCCTTGTAAGCCACTGCGACCTGCAAGACTATTCCAAGGGGCATTTAAACCCTCTTGTTAAGCTACTGCGACCTGCACGTCTCTTCCAAGGGGGATTTAAACCGTCTTGTTAAGCTACTGCGACCTACACGTCTCGTCAAAGGGGCATTAAAACCGTCTTGTTAATCTACTGCGACCTCCAACTCTCTTCCAAGGGGCATTTAAACCGTCTTGTTAAGCTACTGCGACCTCCACCGTTCTTCCAAGGGGCATTTAAACCATCTTGTTAAGCTACTGCGACCTGCACGTCTCTTCCAAGGGGCATTTAAACTGTCTTATTAAGCTATTGCGACCTGCACGTCTCTTCCAAGGGGGATTTAAACCGTCTTTTTAAGCTACTGCGACCTGCACGTCTCTTCAAAGGGGCATTTAAACCGTCTTGTTTAGCTACTGCGACCTGCTCGTCTCTTCCAAGGGACATTTAAACCGTCTTGTTAAGCTACTGCGACCTGCACATCTCTTCCAAGGCACATTTAAACCATCTTTTTAAGCTACTGCGACTTGCACGTCTCTTCCAAGGGGCATTTAAACCGTCTTTTTAAGCTACTGCGACCTCCACCACTTTTCCAAGGGGCATTTAAACCGTCTTGTTAAGCTACTGCGACCTGCACGTCTCTTCCAAGGGGCATTTAAACCATCTTGTTAAGCTACTGCGACCTGCACGTCTCTTCCAAGGGGCATTTAAACTGTCTTGTTAAGCTACTGCGACCTGCACGTCTCTTCCAAGGGGCATTTAAACCGTCTTGTTAAGCTACTGCGACCTTCATGTCTCTTCCAAGGGGCATTTAAACCGTCTTTTTAAGCCACTGCGACCTGCACGTCTCTTCCAAGGGGCATATAAACCGTCTTTTTAAGCTGCTGAGAACAGCATGTCTCTTCCAAGGGGCATTTAAACCATCTTGTTAAGCTACTGCGACCTCCACCGCTCTTCCAAGGGGCATTTAAACCATCTTGTTAAGCTACTGTGACCTGCACGTCTCTTCCAAGGGGCATTTAAACCGTCTTGTTAAGCTACTGTGACCTGCTCATCTCTTCCAAGGGGCATTTAAACCGTCTTGTTAAGCTACTGTAACCTCCACCACTTTTCCAAGGGGCATTTAAACCGTCTTGTTAAGCTACTGCGACCTGTACGTCTCTTCCACGGGGCATTTAAACCGTCTTGTTAAGCTACTGCGACCTGCGTGTCTCTTCCAAGGGGCATTTAAACCGTCTTTTTAAGCCACTGCGACCTGCACGTCTCATCCAAGGGGCATTTAAACCATCTTTTTAAGCCACTGCGACCTGCATGTCTCTTCCAAGGGGCATTTAAACCATCTTGTTAAGCTACTGCGACCTCCACCGCTCTTCCAAGAGGCATTTAAACCATCTTGTTAAGCTACTGCAAACTGCACGTCTCTTCCAAGGGTCATTTAAACTGTCTTGTTAAGCTACTGCGACCTCCACCACACTTCCAAGGGGCATTTAAACCGTCTTGTTAAGCTACTGCGACCTGCACGTCTCTTTCAAGGGGCATTTAAACTGTCTTGTTAAGCTACTGCGACCTCCACCTCTCTTCCAAGGGGCATTTAAGCCATCTTATTAAGCTACTGCGACCTGCACATCTCTTCCAAGGGGCATTTAACCCGTCTTATTAAGCTACTGCGACCTGCATGTCTCTTCCAAGGGCCATTTAAACTGTCTTGTTAAGCTACTGCGACCTCCACCGCTCTTCCAAGGGGCATTTAAACCGTCTTATTAAGCTACTGCAACCTGCATGTCTCTTCCAAGGGGCATTTAAACCATTTTATTAAGCTACTGCACCTGCACGTCTCTTCCAAGGGGCATTTAAACCGTCTTGTTAAGCTACTGCGACCTGCATGTCTCTTCCAAGGGGCATTTAAACCGTCTTGTTAAGCCACTGCGACCTACACGTCTCTTCCAAGGGGTATTTAAACCGTCTTTTTAAGCTGCTGCGAACAGCATGTCTCTTCCAAGGGGCATTTAAACCATCTTGTTAAGCTACTGCGACCTCCACCGCTCTTCCAAGGGGCATTTAAACCATCTTGTTAAGCTACTGTGACCTGCACGTCTCTTCCAAGGGGCATTTAAACCGTCTTGTTAAGCTACTGTGACCTGCTCATCTCTTCCAAGGGGCATTTAAACCGTCTTTTTAATATACTGTGACCTGCTCGTCTTTTTCAAGGCGCATTTAAACCGTCTTTTTAAGCAACTGCGACTTGCACGTCTCTTCCAAGGGGCATTTAAACAGTCTTGTTAAGCTACTGTAACCTCCACCACTTTTCCAAGGGGCATTTAAACCATCTTGTTAAGCTACTGCGACCTGCATGTCTCTTCCAAGGGTCATTTAAACCTTCTTGTTAAGCTACTGCGACCTGCACGTCTCTTCCAAGGGGCATTTAAACCGTCTTGTTAAGCTACTGCGACCTGCATGTCTCTTCCAAGGCGCATTTAAACCGTCTTGTTAATATACTGCGACCTGCTCGTCTCTTCCAAGGCGCATTTAAACCGTCTTTTTAAGCTACTGCGACTTGCACGTCTCTTCCAAGGGGCATTTAAACAGTCTTGTTAAGCTACTGTAACCTCCACCACTTTTCCAAGGGGCATTTAAACCGTCTTGTTAAGCTACTGCGATCTTCACGTCTCTTCCAAGGGGCATTTAAACAGTCTTGTTAAGTTATTTTAACCTCCACCACTTTTCCAAGGGGCATTTAAACCGTCTTGTTAAGCTACTGCGATCTGCACGTCTCTTCCAAGGGGCATTTAAACCGTCTTGTTAAGCTACTGCGATCTGCACGTCTCTTCCAAGGGGCATTTAAACCGTCTTGTTAAGCTACTGCGACCTGCATGTCTCTTCCAAGGGGCATTTAAACCGTCTTTTTAAGCCTCTGCGACCTGCACGTCTCTTCCAAGTGGCATTTAAACCGTCTTGTTAAGCTACTGCGACCTACACGTCTCTTCCAAGTGGCATGTAAACTGTCTAGTTAAGCTGCTGCGACCTCCACCTCTCTTCCAAGGGCCATTTAAACCGTCTTCTTAAACTACTGCGACCTGCACATCTCTTCCAACGGGCATTTAAACCATCTTATTAAGCTACTGCGACCTGCACGTCTCTTCCAAGGGGCATTTAGACTGTCTTGTTAAGCTACTGCGACCTCCAATGCTCTTCTAAGGGGCATTTAAACCGTCTTGGTAAGCTACTGCGATCTGCAAGCCTATTCCAAGGGGCATTTAAACTGTCTTGTTAAGCTACTGCGTCCTGCACGTCTCTTCCAAGGGGCATTTAAACCGTCTTGTTAAGCTACTGCGACCTGCATGTCTCTTCCAAGGGGCATTTAAACCATCTTTTTAAGCCACTGCGACCTGCACGTCTCATCCAAGGGGCATTTAAACCATCTTTTTAAGCCACTGCGACCTGCATGTCTCTTCCAAGGGGCATTTAAACCATCTTGTTAAGCTACTGCGACCTCCAATGCTCTTCCAAGAGGCATTTAGACCATCTTGTTAATCTACTGCGACCTGCACGTCTCTTTCAAGGGGCATTTAAACCGTCTTGTTAAGCTACTGCGACCTCCACCTCTCTTCCAAGGGGCATTTAAACCATCTTATTAATCTACTCCGACCTGCACATCTCTTCCAAGGGGCATTTAAACCGTCTTATTAAGCTACTGCGACTGGCATGTCTCTTCCAAGGGCCATTTAAACTGTCTTGTTAAGCTACTGCGAACTCCACCGCTCTTCCAAGGGGCATTTAAAGCGTTTTGTTAAGCTACTGCCACCTGCACGTCTCTACCTAGGGGCATTTAAACGATCTTGTTAAGCTACTGCGACCTGCATGTCTCTTCCAAGGGGCATTTAAAAAGTCTTGTTAAGCCACTGCGACCTGCACGTCTCTTCCAAGGTGCATTTAAACCGTCTTGTTAAGCTGCTGCGACCTGCATGTCTCTTCCAAGGGGCATTTAAACCATCTTGTTAAGCTACTGCGACCTCCACCACACTTCCAAGGGGCATTTAAACCGTCTTGTTAAGCTACTGCCACCTGCAAGTCTCTTTCTAGGGGCATTTAAACTGTCTTGTTAAGCTACTGCGACCTGCACATCTCTTCCACGGGGCATTTAAACCATCTTATTAAGCTACTGCGAGCTGCACATCTCTTCCAAGGGGCATTTAAACCGTCTTCTTAAGCTACTGAAACCTGCACGTCTCTTTCAAGGGGCATTTAAACTGTCTTGTTAAGCTACTGCGTCCTCCACCGCTTTTACAAGGGGCATTTAAACCGTCTTGTTAAGCTACTGCGACCTGCACGTCTCTTCCGAGTGGCATTTAAACCGTCTTGTTAAGCTACTGCGACCTGCACCTCTCTTCCAAGGGCCATTTAAATAGTCTTATTAAGCTACGGCGACCTGCACATCTCTTCCAAGGGGCATTTAAACCGTCTTATTAAGCTACTGCGACCTGCACGTCTCTTCCAAGGGGCATTTAAACTGTCTTGTTAAGCTACTGCGATCTCCAATGCTCTTCCAAGGGGCATTTAAACCGTCTTGTTAAGCTACTGCGAACTGCACGTCTCTTCCAAGGGGCATTTAAACCATCCTTGTAAGCCACTGCGACCTGCAAGACTATTCCAAGGGGCATTTAAACCCTCTTGTTAAGCTACTGCGACCTGCACGTCTCTTCCAAGGGGGATTTAAACCGTCTTGTTAAGCTACTGCGACCTACACGTCTCGTCAAAGGGGCATTAAAACCGTCTTGTTAATCTACTGCGACCTCCAACTCTCTTCCAAGGGGCATTTAAACCGTCTTGTTAAGCTACTGCGACCTCCACCGTTCTTCCAAGGGGCATTTAAACCATCTTGTTAAGCTACTGCGACCTGCACGTCTCTTCCAAGGGGCATTTAAATTGTCTTGTTAAGCTACTGCGACCTGCACGTCTCTTCCAAGGGGGATTTAAACCGTCTTTTTAAGCTACTGCGACCTGCACGTCTCTTCAAAGGGGCATTTAAACCGTCTTGTTTAGCTACTGCGACCTGCTCGTCTCTTCCAAGGGACATTTAAACCGTCTTGTAAAGCTACTGCGACCTGCACATCTCTTCCAAGGCCCATTTAAACCATCTTTTTAAGCTACTGCGACTTGCACGTCTCTTCCAAGGGGCATTTAAACCGTCTTTTTAAGCTACTGCGACCTCCACCACTTTTCCAAGGGGCATTTAAACCGTCTTGTTAAGCTACTGCGACCTGCACGTCTCTTCCAAGGGGCATTTAAACCGTCTTATTAAGCTACTGCGACCTGCATGTCTCTTCCAAGGGGCATTTAAACCGTCTTTTTAAGCTGCTGCGAACAGCATGTCTCTTCCAAGGGGCATTTAAACCATCTTGTTAAGCTACTGCGACCTCCACCGCTCTTCCAAGGGGCATTTAAACCATCTTGTTAAGCTACTGTGACCTGCACGTCTCTTCCAAGGGGCATTTAAACCGTCTTGTTAAACTACTGTGACCTGCTCATCTCTTCCAAGGGGCATTTAAACAGTATTTTTAATATACTGTGACCTGCTCGTCTTTTCCAAGGCGCATTTAAACCGTCTTTTTAAGCAACTGCGACTTGCACGTCTCTTCCAAGGGGCATTTAAACAGTCTTGTTAAGCTACTGTAACCTCCACCACTTTTCCAAGGGGCATTTAAACCGTCTTGTTAAGCTACTGCGTCATGCAAGTCTCTTCCAAGGGGCATTTAAACCATCTTGTTAAGCTACTGCGACCTGCATGTCTCTTCCAAGGGGCATTTAAACCGTCTTTTTAAGCCACTGCGACCTGCACGTCTCATCCAAGGGGCATTTAAACCGTCTTTTTAAGCCACTGCGACCTGCATGTCTCATCCAAGGGGCATTTTAACCATCTTGTTAAGCTACTGCGACCTCCACCGCTCTTCCAAGAGGCATTTATACCATCTTGTTAAGCCACTGCGACCTGCTCGTCTCTTCCAAGGGGCATTTAAACTGTCTTGTTAAGCTACTGCCATCTGCACGTCTCTTTCAAGGGGCATTTAAACTGTCTTGTTAAGCTACTGCGACCTCCACCTCTCTTCCAATGGGCATTTAAACCGTCTTATTAAGCTACTGCGACCGGCATGTCTCTTCCAAGGGGCATTTAAAAAGTCTTGTTAAGCCACTGCGACCTGCACGTCTCTTCCAAGGTGCATTTAAACCGTCTTGTTAAGCTGCTGCGACCTGCATGTCTCTTCCAAGGGGCATTTAAACCATCTTGTTAAGTTACTGCGACCTCCACCACACTTCCAAGGGGCATTTAAACCGTCTTGTTAAGCTACTGCCACCTGCACGTCTCTTTCTAGGGGCATTTAAACTGTCTTGTTAAGCTACTGCGACCTCCATCGCTCTTCCAAGGGGCATTTAAACCGTTTTGTTAAACTACTGCAAACTGCACGTCTCTTCTAAGGTGCATTTAAACTGTCTTGTTAACCTACTGCGACCTGCACATCTCTTCCACGGGGCATTTAAACCATCTTATTAAGCTACTGCGAGCTGCACATCTCTTCCAAGGGGCATTTAAACCGTCTTCTTAAGCTACTGCGACCTGCACGTCTCTTTCAAGGGGCATTTAAACTGTCTTGTTAAGCTACTGCGTCCTCCACCGCTTTTACAAGGGGCATTTAAACCGTCTTGTTAAGCTACTGCGACCTGCACGTCTCTTCCGAGTGGCATTTAAACCGTCTTGTTAAGCTACTGCGACCTGCACCTCTCTTCCAAGGGGCATTTAAACCGTCTTATTAAGCTACTGCGATCTGCACGTCTCTTCCAAGGGGCATTTAAACTGTCTTGTTAAGCTACTGCGACCTCCACCGCTCTTCCAAGGGGCATTTAAACCATCTTGTTAAGCTACTGTGACCTGCACGTCTCTTCCAAGGGGCATTTAAACCGTCTTGTTAAACTACTGTGATCTGCTCATCTCTTCCAAGGGGCATTTAAACAGTATTTTTAATATACTGTGACCTGCTCGTCTTTTCCAAGGCGCATTTAAACCGTCTTTTTAAGCAACTGCGACTTGCACGTCTCTTCCAAGGGGCATTTAAACAGTCTTGTTAAGCTACTGTAACCTCCACCACTTTTCCAAGGGGCATTTAAACCGTCTTGTTAAGCTACTGCGTCCTGCAAGTCTCTTCCAAGGGGCATTTAAACCATCTTGTTAAGCTACTGCGACCTGCATGTCTCTTCCAAGGGGCATTTAAACCGTCTTTTTAAGCCACTGCGACCTGCACGTCTCATCCAAGGGGCATTTAAACCGTCTTTTTAAGCCACTGCGACCTGCATGTCTCATCCAAGGGGCATTTTAACCATCTTGTTAAGCTACTGCGACCTCCACCGCTCTTCCAAGAGGCATTTATACCATCTTGTTAAGCCACTGCGACCTGCTCGTCTCTTCCAAGGGGCATTTAAACTGTCTTGTTAAGCTACTGCCATCTGCACGTCTCTTTCAAGGGGCATTTAAACTGTCTTGTTAAGCTACTGCGACCTCCACCTCTCTTCCAATGGGCATTTAAACCGTCTTATTAAGCTACTGCGACCGGCATGTCTCTTCCAAGGGGCATTTAAAAAGTCTTGTTAAGCCACTGCGACCTGCACGTCTCTTCCAAGGTGCATTTAAACCGTCTTGTTAAGCTGCTGCGACCTGCATGTCTCTTCCAAGGGGCATTTAAACCATCTTGTTAAGTTACTGCGACCTCCACCACACTTCCAAGGGGCATTTAAACCGTCTTGTTAAGCTACTGCCACCTGCACGTCTCTTTCTAGGGGCATTTAAACTGTCTTGTTAAGCTACTGCGACCTCCATCGCTCTTCCAAGGGGCATTTAAACCGTTTTGTTAAACTACTGCAACCTGCACGTCTCTTCTAAGGTGCATTTAAACTGTCTTGTTAACCTACTGCGACCTGCACATCTCTTCCACGGGGCATTTAAACCATCTTATTAAGCTACTGCGAGCTGCACATCTCTTCCAAGGGGCATTTAAACCGTCTTCTTAAGCTACTGCGACCTGCACGTCTCTTTCAAGGGGCATTTAAACTGTCTTGTTAAGCTACTGCGTCCTCCACCGCTTTTACAAGGGGCATTTAAACCGTCTTGTTAAGCTACTGCGACCTGCACGTCTCTTCCGAGTGGCATTTAAACCGTCTTGTTAAGCTACTGCGACCTGCACCTCTCTTCCAAGGGGCATTTAAACCGTCTTATTAAGCTACTGCGATCTGCACGTCTCTTCCAAGGGGCATTTAAACTGTCTTGTTAAGCTACTGCAATCTCCAATGCTCTTCCAAAGGGCATTTAAACCGTCTTTTTAAGCTACTGCGTAATGCACGTCTCTTCCAAGGGGCATTTAAACCATCCTTGTAAGCCACTGCGACCTGCAAGACTATTCCAAGGGGCATTTAAACCCTCTTGTTAAGCTACTGCGACCTGCACGTCTCTTCCAAGGGGGATTTAAACCGTCTTGTTAAGCTACTGCGACCTACACGTCTCGTCAAAGGGGCATTAAAACCATCTTTTTACTCTACTGCGACCTGCACGTCTCTTCTAAGGGGCATTTAAACAGTCTTGTTAAGCTACTGCGACCTGCACGTCTCTTCCAAGGGGGATTTAAAAAGTCTTATTTAGCTACTGCGACCTGCACGTCTCTTCCAAGGGGCATTTAAACTGTCTTGTTAAGCTACTGCGACCTGCACGTGTCTTCCAAGGGGCATTTAAACCGTCTTGTTAAGCTACTGCGACCTCCACCGTTCTTCCAAGGGGCATTTAAACCATCTTGTTAAGCTACTGCGACCTGCACGTCTCTTCCAAGGGGCATTTAAACTGTCTTGTTAAGCTACTGCAACCTGCACGTCTCTTCCAAGGGGGATTTAAACCGTCTTTTTAAGCTACTGCGACCTACACGTCTCTTCAAAGGGGCATTTAAACCGTCTTGTTTAGCTACTGCGACCTGCTCGTCTCTTCCAAGGGGCATTTAAACCGTCTTGTTAAGCTACTGCGGCCTGCACATCTCTTCCAAGGCACATTTAAACCATCTTTTTAAGCTACTACGACTTGCACGTCTCTTCCAAGGGGCATTTAAACCGTCTTGTTAAGCTACTGCGACCTCTATCACTTTTCCAAGGGGCATTTAAACCGTCTTGTTAAGCTACTGCGACCTGCACGTCTCTTCAAAGGGGCATTTAAACCGTCTTGTTAAGCTACTGCGACCTGCACGTCTCTTCCAAGGGGCATTTAAACTGTCTTGTTAAGCTACTGCGACCTCCACCGTTCTTCCAAGGGGCATTTAAACCGTCTTGTTAAGCTACTGCGACCTGCACGTCTCTTCCAAGGGGCATTTAAACTGTCTTGTTAAGCTACTGCGACCTGCACGTCTCTTCCAAGGGGGATATAAACCGTCTTGTTAAGCTACTGCGACCTGCACGTCTCTTCAAAGGGGCATTTAAAAAGTCTTGTTTAGCTACTGCGACCTGCTCGTCTCTTCCAAGGGGCATTTAAACTGTCTTGTTAAGCTACTGCGACCTGCACGTCTCTTTCAAGTGGCATTTAAACTGTCTTCTTAAGCTACTGCGACCTCCACCTCTCTTCCAAGGGCCATTTAAACCGTCTTATTAAGCTACTGCGACCTGCACATCTCTTCCAAGGGGCATTGAAACCGTCTTATTAAGCTACTGCGACCTGCAAGTCTCTTCCAAGGGGCATTTAAACTGTCTTGTTAAGCTACTGCGACCTCCAATGCTCTTCCAAGGTGCATTTAAACCATCTTGTTAGGCTACTACCACCTGCAAGTCTCTTCCAAGGGGCATTTAAACCGTCTTGCTAAGCTACTGCGACCTGCAAGCCTATTGCAACTGGCATTTAAACCCTATTGTTAAGCTACTGCGCCCTGTACGTCTCTTCCATGGGGAATTAAACCGTCTTGTTAAGCTACTGCGACCTGCACGTCTCTTCCAAGGGGCATTTAAACCATCTTGTTAAGCTACTGTTACCTGCTCGTCTCTTCCAAGGGGCATTTAAACCATCTTGTTAAGCTACTGCGATCTGCATGTCTCTTCCAAGGGGCATTTAAACCGTCTTGTTAAGCTATTGCGACCTGCATGTCTCTTCCAAGGGGGATTTAAACCATCTTGTTAAGCTACTGTGACCTGCTCGTCTCTTCCAAGTGGCATTTAAACCGTCTTGTTAAGCTACTGCGACCTGCACGTCTCTTCCAAGTGGCATTTAAAGCATTTTGTTAAGCTACTGCGACCTGCACGTCTCTTCCAAGGGGCATTTAAACTGTCTTGTTAAGCTACTGCGACCTCCACCTTTCTTCCAAGGGGCATTTAAACCGTCTTGTTAAGCTACTGCGACCTGCACGTCTCTTCCAAGGGGCATTTAAACTGTCTTGTTAAGCTACTGCGACCTGCACTTCTCTTCCAAGGGGGATTTAAACCATCTTGTTAAGCTACTGCGACCTGCATGTCTCTTCAAAGGGGCATTTAAACAGTCTTGTTTAGTTACTGCGACCTGCTCGTCTCTTCCAAGGGGCATTTAAACTGTTTTGTTAAGCTAAGGCGACCTGCACGTCTCTTCCAAGTGGCATTTAAACTGTCTTCTTAAGCTACTGCGACCTCCACCTCTCTTACAAGGGCCATTTAAACCATCTTATTAAGCTACTGCGACCTGCACATCTCTTCCAAGGGGCATTTAAACCGTCTTATTAATCTACTGCGACCTGCACGTCTCTTCCAAGGGGCATTTAAACTGTCTTGTTAAGCTACTGCGACCTCCATTGCTCTTCCAAGGTGCATTTAAACCGTCTTGTTAAGCTACTGCCACCTGCAAGTCTCTTCCAAGGGGCATTTAAACCGTCTTGGTAAGCTACTGCGAGCAGCAAGCCTATTCCAAGGGGCATTTAAACCCTCTTGTTAAGCTCCTGCGACCTGCATGTCTCCTCCAAGGGGCATTTAAACTGTCTTGTTAAGCAACTGCGACCTCCACCGTTCTTCCAAGGGGCATTTAAACAGTCTTATTAAGCTACTGCGACCTGCACGTCTCTTCCAAGGGGCATTTAAACTGTCTTGTTAAGCTACTGCGACCTCCACCGTTCTTCCAAGGGGCATTTAAACCGTCTTGTTAAGCTACTGCGACCTGCACGTCTCTTCCAAGGGGCATTTAAACTGTCTTGTTAAGCTACTGAGACCTGCACGTCTCTTCCAAGGCGGATTTAAACCGTCTTGTTAAGCTACTGCGACCTGCACGTCTCTTCCAAGGGGCATTCAAACTGTCTTGTTAAGCTATTGCGACCTGCACGTCTCTTCCAAGTGGCATTTAAACTGTCTTCTTAAGCTACTGCGACTTCCACCTCTCTTCCAAGGGCCATTTAAACCGTCTTATTAAGCTACTGCGACCTGCACATCTCTTCCAAGGGGCATTTAAACCGTCTTATTAAGCTACTGCGACCTGCACGTCTCTTCCAAGGGGCATTTAAACTGTCTTGTTAAGCTACTGCGACCGCCATTGCTCTTCCAAGGTGCATTTAAACCGTCTTGTTAAGCTACTGCCACCTGCAAGTCTCTTCCAAGGGACATTTAAACCATCTTGGTAAGCTACTGCGACCTGCAAGCCTATTCCATGGGGCATTTAAACCCTCTTGTTAAGCTACTGCGACCTGCACGTCTCTTCCAAGGGGAATTAAACCGTCTTGTTAAGCTACTGCGACCTGCACGTCTCTTCCAAGGGGCATTTAAACCATCTTGTTAAGCTACTGTGACCTGCTCTTCTCTTCCAAGGGGTATTTAAACCATCTTATTAAGCTACTGTGACCTGCATGTCTCTTCCAAGGGGCATTTAAACCGTCTTGTTAAGCTATTGCGACCTGCACGTCTCTTCCAACGGGGATTTAAACCGTCTTGTTAAGCTACTGTGAACTGCTCGTCTCTTCCAAGTGGCATTTAAACCGTCTTGTTAAGCTCCTGCGACCTGCACGTCTCTTCCAAGGGGCATTTAAACCGTCTTGTTAAGCTACTGCGACCTGCATGTCTCTTCCAAGGGGCATTAAAACCGTCTTGTTAAGCCACTGCGACCTGCACGTCTCTTCCAGGGGCATTAAACCATCTTTTTAAGCTGCTGCGACCTGCATGTCTCTTTCAAAGGGCATTTAAACCATCTTGTTAAGCTACTGCGACCTCCACCGCTCTTCCAAGGGGCATTTAAACCATCTTGTTAAGCTACTGCGACCTGCACGTCTCTTCCAAGGGGCATTTAAACTGTACTGTTAAGCTACTGCGTCCTCCACCGCACTTCCAAGGGGCATTTAAACCGTCTTGTTAAGCTACTGCGACCTGCACGTCTCTTTCAAGAGGCATTTAAACTGTCTTGTTAAGCTACTGCGACCTCCACTTCTCTTCCAAGGGGCATTTAAACCATCTTATTAAGCTACTGCGAACTGCACATCTCTTCCAAGGGGCATTTAAACCGTCTTATTAAGCTACTGCGAACTGCATGTCTCTTCCACGGGGCATTTAAACTGTCTTGTTATGCTACTGCGACCTCCACCTCTCTTCCAAGGGGCACTTAAACTGTCTTGTTAAGCTACTGTGACCTCCACCTCTCTTCCAAGGGGCATTTAAACCATCTTATTAAGCTACTGCGACCTGCACCTCTCTTCCAAGGGGCATTTAAACCGTCTTATTAAGCTACTGCGACCTGCACGTCTCTTCCAAGGCGCATTTAAACCGTCTTTTTAAGCTACTGCGACTTGCACGTCTCTTTCAAGGGGCATTTAAACCGTCTTGTTAAGCTAATGTAACCTCCACCACTTTTACAAGGGGCATTTAAACCGTCTTGTTAAGCAACTGCGACCTACACGTCTCTTCCAAGGGGCTTTTAAACTGTCTTGTTAAGCTACTGCGAACTGCATATCTCTACCAAGGGGCATTTAAACCGTCTTGTTAAGCCACTGCGACCAGCAGGTTTCTTGCAAGGGGCATTTAAACCGTCTTGTTAAGCTGCTGCGAGCAGCATGTCTCTACGAAGGGGCATTTAAACCATCTTGTTAAGCTACTGCGACATCCACCGCACTTCCAAGGGGCATTAAAACCATCTTGTTAAGCTACTGCGACCTGCACGTCTCTTCCAAGGGGCATTTAAACCGTCTTGTTAAGCTACTGCGACCTGCATGTCTCTTCCAAGGGGCATTAAAACTGTCTTGTTAAGCCACTGCGACCTGCACGTCTCTTCCAGGGCCATTAAACCATCTTTTTAAGCTGCTGCGACCTGCATGTCTCTTTCAAAGGGCATTTAAGCCATCTTGTTAAGCTACTGCGACCTCCACCGCTCTTCCAAGGGGCATTTAAACCATCTTGTTAAGCTACTGCGACCTGCAGGTCTCTTCCAAGGGGCATTTAAACTGTACTGTTAAGCTACTGCGTCCTCCACCGCACTTCCAAGGGGCATTTAAACCGTCTTGTTAAGCTACTGCGACCTGCACGTCTCTTTCAAGGGGCATTTAAGCTGTCTTGTTAAGCTACTGCGACCTGCATATCTCTACCAAGGGGCATTTAAACTGTCTTGTTATGCTACTGCGACCTCCACCTCTCTTCCAAGGAGCACTTAAACTGTCTTGTTAAGCTACTGTGACCTCCACCTCTCTTCCAAGGGGCATTTAAACCATCTTATTAAGCTACTGCGACCTGCACCTCTCTTCCAAGGGGCATTTAAACCGTCTTATTAAGCTACTGCGACCTGCACGTCTCTTCCAAGGCGCATTTAAACAGTCTTTTTAAGCTACTGCGACTTGCACGTCTCTTTCAAGGGGCATTTAAACCGTCTTGTTAAGCTAATGTAACCTCCACCACTTTTCCAAGGGGCATTTAAACCGTCTTGTTAAGCAACTGCGACCTACACGTCTCTTCCAAGGGGCTTTTAAACTGTCTTGTTAAGCTACTGCGACCTGCATATCTCTACCAAGGGGCATTTAAACCGTCTTGTTAAGCCACTGCGACCAGCAGGTTTCTTGCAAGGGGCATTTAAACCGTCTTGTTAAGCTGCTGCGACCAGCATGTCTCTTCGAAGGGGCATTTAAACCATCTTGTTAAGCTACTGCGACATCCACCGCACTTCCAAGTGGCATTTAAACCGTCTTGTTAAGCTACTGCGACCTGCACGTCTCTTTCAAGGGGCATTTAAACTGTCTTGTTAAGCTACTGCGACCTCCACTGCTCTTTCAAGGGGCATTTAAACTGTCTTGTTAAGCTACTGCGACCTCCACTGCTCTTCCAAGGGGCATTTAAACCGTCTTGTTAAGCTACTGCCACCTGCAAGTCTCTTCCAAGGGACATGTAAACCATCTTGGTAAGCTACTGCGACCTGCAAGCCTATTCCATGGGGCATTTAAACCCTCTTGTTAAGCTACTGCGACCTGCACGTCTCTTCCAAGGGGAATTAAACCGTCTTGTTAAGCTACTGCGACCTGCACGTCTCTTCCAAGGGGCATTTAAACCATCTTGTTAAGCTACTGTGACCTGCTCTTCTTTTCCAAGGGGTATTTAAACCATCTTGTTAAGCTACTGTGACCTGCATGTCTCTTCCAAGGGGCATTTAAACCGTCTTGTTAAGCTATTGCGACCTGCACGTCTCTTCCAACGGGGATTTAAACCGTCTTGTTAAGCTACTGTGAACTGCTCGTCTCTTCCAAGTGGCATTTAAACCATCTTGTTAAGCTACTGCGACCTGCACGTCTCTTCCAAGGGGCATTTAAACCGTCTTGTTAAGCTACTGCGACCTGCATGTCTCTTCCAAGGGGCATTAAAACCGTCTTGTTAAGCCCCTGCGACCTGCACGTCTCTTCCAGGGGCATTAAACCATCTTTTTAAGCTGCTGCGACCTGCATGTCTCTTTCAAAGGGCATTTAAACCATCTTGTTAAGCTACTGCGACCTCCACCGCTCTTCCAAGGGGC